>NC_138349.1:41279149-46279149 GCF_046562875.1 Panthera onca | reverse complement strand
GGCTTTGCACTGACAGTGTAGAGTCTGCTTGGGATTCTCTCTCTCTCTCTCTCTCTCTCTCTCTCTCTCTCTCTCTCTCTCTCTCTCTCTCCCTCTCTCTCCTTCTCTCTCTCTGCCCCTCCTGCACTCACTCTCTCAAAATAAATAAATAAACTTAAAAAAATAAAAATAAATAAAATGATGATACTAATTTTGTTTTCACATAGATCATCTAAAATAATAAAATCGTTAAGTTTGTGTAAAATGTTCATTGCGTGGTAAGTGAACATTCAATAAATGGTTGGTATACTCAGCTTTCATCATGATCATTATCTTCATGCTCACTATCATTTATGTTTTCCAAATGTTAGGGACATATATGAACATCGTGTTGTTAGTGCAGCATGCAGATTTTCCCCACAGACTTGGTAACAGAAAGAAATGAGAGCATAGCTGGCTGGCAGAACTCAAGGTCTGTTCTACTAACTAATGTGGACTATTCATTTTTTACTTTTGTTTTGTTTTGTTTTTCTTTCAAGTATATTTATTAAAAGACCTCTGTCTTTGTTTCAGAGCTTTCTGTAAATGCTCATTTGTAATCACTATATTTTCAGTGTTTTTGATAAAATGGGTTAATGGAATACTAGTTGTAAAGATAAACTCAGAAAGATTTGGCATTATTTTTTTTAAGTTTTTATTTTATTTATTTGAGAGAGAAAGAGACAGTGTGAGTAGGGGAGGGGCAGAGAGAGGGAGAGGGAGAATCCCAGGCAGTCACTGAACCGCTAGTGCAAAGCCCTACGTGGGGCTCAAAACCACGAAACCAGGAGATCATGACCTGAGCTGAAACCAAGAGTCGATGCTTAACCAACTGAGCTGCTCAGGTACTCCTAAATTTTCTGAAACACAGTCAGTCCGTCTGTAATTTGCAAGCAGCATGTCTTTCTAAGAAACGGTAGTAGTTCTATTAGGGTAACTAAGCAGTTATAACACATAGCCCACCAATTCTATGGCGTAACAGAAGTTTGTCACTAATGTCACAGTCTCCTGGCAGCTCTTTGGTTGTCTTGGGGATCTACTCCTTCCATCATTTGACTCTGCTGCCTGAAGACCTCCACTCCCAGCTGTGAGGATGAGGGACAAGGTGTGTGGGGAGGGCACCCCAGCCCTTCACTCCCTCAATCTCAAAATGACACACTTCAATTCCAATCACATTTTAATGGTCAGACTTTAGTCGCCTGGCCACATATAGCTGCCTATTTCGCTGAACTCGAGCTTCCTGTGTGTCTAGGAAGAGAATACTTGATAGTTTAGTAACCCCAGAGATGCAGAGAGGCACGTGGGTACCATTTACATAAAAAGCCAGCAGCAATTAAGGATTTGTCATGAGATCAAAATCCATACATCGTCTTTAAAAAAAAAAAAAAACTTTAATGAAATTATGATGAAAAACAATGGTGCATTGCAACTTTACCAAGATCAAAATTATGCTGTTTCCTAGTCATTTTACATTTTTGTCCACATAAGAGAGGAAAAAATGGGATAAATATATGTGCTAAATAAGAGAACACTGTTGACCTATTTTCTCCTTTGAATTCCACTGAGAATTCTTTTTTTAAGTTTATTTATCTATTTGGAGGGAGGGGGGCAGAGAGAGAGACAGACAGAGAGAGAAAGAGACAGACAGACAGAGATAGAGAGAGATAATGAGTGGGGGATGGGAAGGGGGGTGGGGAGAAAAGGGACACAGGATCTGAAGCTGCCTCTGTGCTGACAGCAGAGAGCCTGATGTGGAGCTTGAACTCACAAACTGTGAGATCATGACCTGGGAGGAAATCGGATTCTTAACCAACTGAGCCACCCAGGTGCCCCAACACTGAGATTCTTAACTAAAATAATATGTATCCTCACAAATTAAAATGTGGTTGGATTAATTAAGAACCTCATTTTTCATTTTTCACATCAATAATCATTACCAAGGTGATTGTTAATATGTTTAATCATCCTCACAGTATCACTATTTTTGCTTCTGGTAGCCTGTTGTTTGAGTCTTTTTCCTAATTTTTGACATTCTACTGAAATTCTGTTTTTTATCATCTCTTTGATGTTTTGACAATTTCAATATTTAAAAAAATATTTAAGAGCTAAAGCGTTAGTGATGATGTATCTTATTTAAGCTGATATCTTCCAATAGAGATCATACAATATGGTAATGTTACTGAACTTTTTGTTCATAAATGTTCAATAGTATTAAATAAATTACAGTGTACCTCTGCTCCTATAAACTATTTATAAATAATGAAAAGGGGTTATTTTTGGAGAAACTGTCATTATTTTCTTTTCTATTTTTTGTCACTAACAGCTAAAAAATTCAGATAATAAAAGTCCACTAATCACTTTCCCATGTGCACACATTCTTTGGATAAACAACTGATTGATGATGTCTCATCCGTTCAATCAGAAATTCATTTGGAGGAAGGAAAAATTGTTTGTGAACGCTTGAGCTGAGGCTGTCAGTGATATTATTTTGCATAATTATATTGTCTGTTGATTTATTTTCCATATTTCTTTGGATGGAGCTTCTCCTGAATGGATTAAAACCTCCATTTTATAGTCTATTTGAATTCAAATTTTTCTTCAGAAATTCTGCTTTGATTGGATAGTCCAATGCATCATTTCCCAAGGGCATTGGTAAGAAAAAGAAAAGAAAGCTACAAGTGTGAGACCTGGGGTTTTCCACGTTATGTCGATCTCTGTACCATCTGTTAGCTGGTTGCTAGTTCATACTCTTTGATGTGCGGTTGGGAGAGGGTTAAAGTCTTGTAATGGGTAAACACACAAACATTGGGAGTCTCTTTGAGAGCTGATGAAATAGAATTAACCTCTGAAGCTCAGGGTTTCCCAGCCTAGCACTGGCTGACTTTCATCCTAGTGAAAAGTCTGCTGTAGAACTCTCTTACCAGACGCCCTGCCTGAATTTGTCTTGAGCATAGAAAAATAGAAATTCTTACTTCTAACTTTTTTAGCTTGCTGATTTTAAGATTACAAATGGATCTAGACACATAGTACCAATTTTCCACAATAGGATCCTGTTGTGCTGAGTGTTTCAGAGGATATCCTGACACCTCAGAGCTATTTCTGGTAATGGAGAAGGATATGGGGATGGTTTCTTTGTTGTGAGATGCCATTCTCTGAGTGCTCACTATCTTCATAACTCAGCAGGAATATTCTCTGTAATACAGAAAAATTGCACAGCTTTCCTAATGTGTGCATTCTTTTTTTCATTCCTAACTCAAGTATTGAGTACCTCCTTGGTGCCAGCTTCTAGTGAGACCCTGGAAATTCAGAAAAGAGCAACTCCCATCCTGTGTGCTTAGATAACTATGATATAATGTGATGAGATGGCACTGTGAACACTGGTGGGAGCAAAGTTGCAGAAGATTCTACAGGAAGCCTATGGTTTACTAGGACTTTATGGATTAGAAGTAGAAGGGCATCCCAGGCAGAGGGAGCATCAGGTAGAATGGAAATAACATGGAATAATAGTATGAGGAAATGGGAAACTACACACTGTGTGGAACGCCTGAGTGTGAAGTATTGAGTAAAAAGCCAGGTAGGGGACAGTTAGCCATCCCTTAACACTGAGAATCATTGTTCCTCTTTCCTTACACATTTGGTCTTTTAGGCATGCTACTCTGAGTACATCGAAGACTAATATATAGGTTCTTATTTTGCTGTTGGTGGCCAGCAAATGACTCTCTTGGGCACTGTCTCCAGCAGATCCAGCCTCTGAACCTAGGTTATGACTTACAGTTAAGAGTCTTGGCTTCTATCCCCTACGCCTCACCAAAGAAAGCAAATAAAGCACACCTAATCTTTATGGAACCAGTGTTGTCCCTGACCCTGTTTCAGGCTGTGCTTCCTTAAAGCATGAACTGAAGACTTTCTAGAGCTATGTAGCCACCACATGACCTCCACACCCAGAAGGAGGATGCTGGCATGTAGGCCACTCCCTAGTGGACTCCTGTAAGCATTGTAGCCGACACTGATCAGGCTCCCTTTTTTCTATCTGATGTTTATCTTTTGATGGGTAGTGACACTCTTAGACATGGTAGATTGCAGACCTTTGAATACAGCTTGGAACACTGTCTTCAATCCCAGGACACTAGGGAGGTCTTTCTATAGGCTTGGCTTTCTATAGGTGATTTGATTTAGGGCACAGTGATAGAGCCATTATCTCCTGACCTAGGACTAGGACTTCATTCTGGCAAAGACTGGACCTTTGGTAAGATATTAAGTACACTCCCAAACAAGAGCCAAGAGATAAATGAACAAAAAACCAAAACCGACCAACCAAACAAAAAACCCCAAATCAAATAAAAACAAACAGTCTTGTACTGAGAGATAGTATGATGTAAGTTTCAAAGTATGGGTTTGAGAGCAAGACCTGGGTTGAAACTCTTCTTGTTTTACTGCTTATTACATGTAGACTGCATTCAGGAGCTAACTTAACTAGCGACTTGGTTTCCACTTTCATAAAATGAGGTTAATAAGATTTTCTACATTATCAGTGTTGTGGTTGTAATAAATAAGATAATACATGTAAAACTACTTTTTATAGTGTCTGGTACTTAATAAGTACCTAATAAACTTCAACTATTATTTTTACTTTCAGGACTTGGTTTGTGATCCCAGGAAAAGATGGCAAGCATGTCTCTTTTTTGGCTATTTTGCTTTGTTCTGATTTTTGTCAGTTAGCCATTCAATAGACAGTAGTTATTATTTTGTTTTAAAATTTGAAAAAGTAACTGTTTTGTTTTATTATGTTATATATATGTATATTTCATATATATATATGTTCCATATATGTATGTTACATATATATAGGATAGATGTGTATATGTATGTATATATATATACACATATATATGTATGTATATATATACACATATGTATGTATATATATGTATATGTAAATTATTCAATATGGTAAATTAGCATAAAGGAAGAAAAATGTTTGCTTATAATGGACCCTGGAGTAGCACGTGCATGGTGTCTTAGGTGTTGGAACAGTTAAGAAGTGAAGGTTATCACCTATATTTTTAAAAGTTCAGTGAAAATTTCAGGAAAAAAAATAGATATGGCTAGAGAGTCAGAAACTAATGGTTTAAGGAAATCTCAAAAGTGCAATTTGATTTATCAAGTAATAAATCACCCATTGAGGTAAAAAGGAAAAGACACTTGAAAAGATTAATCTTTCTATTCCCAAATACTCTGATCAACTTAGAATTTAAAAGCAAAGACAACACAGGAAACAGTCATGAATGTTGTAGTTGTTTATCTTTATTATGATGTGGTATTTTGATTGCACCAGAGAGCTAGGACCAATGCATTAACTTATCTGGTAGTAGATATTAAATCAATACAATGAAGAACTTTCTAAAGAAAAAAAATAGCCACCTGAAAACATAATAGGCTTTGTTAGTGGGAGGCTGTTTAGGTCGATATGAGATAATCACTCGCAATGGTGTTTTGCTCTGCTGTGGTAACAAATAAATTCCACCATTTTAGTGGCCTAACAGTAAGGCAATTTATTTCTCGTTCACACAGAGTTGCAGTAGGTCTGGCAACTCTTCACCCCAAATATCCCACAGGCAGTTCCAGAAGGATCCACACTGTTTTCATCTCTGACCCCTCTGACCTTGGAAAAGCACAGGGAGTGGGAGGAGGCCCACCAGTTCTTATTACCTCATACTGGAAATGAGGCATCACTTCCTGTCACATTGCTGTTTCCTAGTATTTTGTTTTCTATGACCTTATCTTGCCTTTAATGAAGTCTTGGAAATATTATCTTCCTATGATATAGGGAACACGTTCACTCTCTTGACTGCTCAAGGATCAATGTAATGGTTGGACTAAAGCACAAACATAAATCTAATGTCTGAAATTTCAGTGATAATAATTGTAGTTTATGAAATTCACCTACCAAATCTTTACTTAACCAATGCCTGAAATAAGGGTGCTTACACTGGAGAAATATGCACCGAACACAGTTAAACTTTAGTGGCTGGGTGGGTATAAAAAATGTACTATATCACATAGACAGCCATTCCCAGATATGTATGAGCAGCAAGTTGCTTCTCTTGTAATTCTTCCTCGCGTAGACAGGTAGTTACACTTGACATTTGTTTTGCTTGCTCAAAGCCAGCTCTAATAGTTCAGTGAGAGAGATAATGTGTTGAGACAAATACATGCAAATCAAACTCTATGCATGGTATTTCTACCTCTATAAGCAATTCCACACTCCTCCATGCCATCTCTGGGACCTTAATCCACCTTTCCCCTTCATGGAATCATCCTAAATTCTGCTGATACTTCTTCCAAAGCTTTCTTCACATGTGGCTGTTTTTGGGTTTTTTGATTGTTTGTTTACCATCCAAAATGTTTTTTTTTTTCTTAATGAAGCCTCACATATTTCATCTTCAAAATAATTAATAAACTCATGTATATTCCTCCTTCTTCTGGCACTTCTTATGCAGCTACCAAAATCATCCTCTTAAAGCTAGAGACAGTAAACCATTGTACTTAAGCACAGAAGTTTTGGAGTAAGACAGTCTACAACCTTGGAGAATTTTCTTAACCTTTACCTCCCATTTTATCAACTGGTGAATGGGAGATAATGAGACCTCCTAGGCTTAAAAGCAGATGAGAATGTATTTTACAATTGGCATATCATGCACAAGTGAATTACAACAGATGTAGGCCACAGCACAACCACGGTGGTACCAGCTAATAACCCTTAATTTCTGGGTCATGGGAGGTTCTGGCAGCACTTGTGAGAATGGACTTAAGAGCAAGGACACGGAGGAGGTTACATTAGGGTTGGATAATGGCTATTTGCCAACAGTACAGAAACAGTTCAGTATTTTAATGGTAATGTAAGTTACCTACCAGTTGAGTATCAACTGTAGTTAATCCATTGAAAGCACTGAACACAGTGTACAATCAGGCTAGGTTAGGTAATGCTGCAGTAACAATAAACCCAAATCTGCAGGTGTTAACAAAATAAACATTTATTTCTCCCCCATACAGCATCTGCAAACGGATTGAGTCAACACTCCATTCTCAGGCTGATGGGCTTGTCTGGGGAGGGGAGCCTAGATATATGTCCATCAGCTCTAAAACACTTATCCCTGGAGGTGACACCTGTTTCTTCTGCATTACTTCTTATTGGCAAAAGCAGGTTACATGGCCATACCCATCTTTAAGAGGGTGGGGATGTGTGATATTTTGGTGTGCTCAGAAGAGATGAGCCATGGTAACTTCTACACAGTGTCTAGCACAGTGTCGAGTGCCATGATGCTTATTAAAGCATACTCTGATCATTGCATTTCTCTCTTCAAATTATTTTATTGTGTCTGCTTTACCTTGCCTGTAGCACTCAAACTCCTTATTATCATTACCACCTTCTGTGATGTAAATCCTAACTATGTTTTTCTTTATACCTTTCACTACTGCTCTTCACTTTACCTCTGGCCTTTCCAAGCTGAATTCTTTATTTTTCCTGTCAATCTATTGCTTACTTCATATCCTCGTCTCCACTGTTGCTTCAGCTTAAATGCCTTTACATGCCATAAGACCTCACATTTCTACCCATCAAGTTCAGATGCTTTAAATATCCATTCCCACTGTGAACTTCCATAGCAATATTCCATTAACTTTTATGGCACTATTAGGTCCAAAATTATGTATTACATTTGTTTCTGTGAATGAGTATGCCCCATTCTATCCTGAAATGTCTTTGAAGGTAGGGTCCATGCCTGATTCATCTGTGTAGCCTGGCTTATGTGTAGCTTATTCACAAGGGTTCAATACATAGTGTTGAATGTATGAAGGAGGCAGCCTGGTATAGCAAAGTGAGCATTGGACTTGGGATAAGAAATTCTAGATTTTAGTTGCAGCCTAGTTACTAAGTATAAATATTACCTTGAGTAATTTTCTTCACCACTTGGAACTTCAGCTTCCTTATCTCCAAGATGGAGACAATTATAACTGCTTTGTCTCCTCTTTCTTACAATGTTGTTGGGAGAAACAAGTCGGATGTGAGGTCACAGTATATGAAAGCACTTTGTATAAATTGACCTCATTACGACATAGAAAAGCTGAACTCTGATTTTAAGTTTTCAACTGGTAATTCTTCAGCAGTATTTACATCTGTTTACCACTCTTTGCTCTTTACAAAAAACCTCTCTTACCCTTTGAGTCTCATGATATTTTATACCCTTCATTTTCTGCCTACCACTTCTTTATCTGGTCATTACATTTTGGGGTTTTTCAAGGCCTGCCTTTAGCCATAATTAACTCTCCCTCTGTCATTTTTGTCCCTTTAATCTCTACTCTTGGTACGGGTTCATCCTGACTCATAAGTTTTCATCTATATGCAGATAATTCACAAATATCTACCTCATCCCTGGATCTCTTATACAAGCAAGAGATCTTTAAATTCAACTGCTTACCTGATAATTCGCACTTGGATGTGTCAATGTATCTGAAGCATTACATTGTCAAAACTATACTCTTGATTTACACTTAACCCTCATAAAGTTTGCTTTATGAATATTTGCAGTGTTTTTTCTCCAGTAAATGGCCCTATATCTACTTAATTTTAAGCATCAAAATCTGAGTTACCTTCATCATCATCCACAATATCAACACTCACTGAAATAGTGTGAACCTTACCATAGATATTTCTATTAATAGCACTCTAATGGAAAGCCCCACTATGTCTCATAGGTTTCTTAGAAATACTTTATTACGAAGTGGTGTTTCTGTCCCTTGTCAATCTATTACCTATACTGCATCTTTTTCAAAATTTAAATCTTATGCTTTACTTAAAGTAGTTCCCATTGTTTCCAGATAAAGGTTAAGTTCCTTAACATGGCCATTAAGAACTTGTATGGTCTTCTCAAATCTACCTCTTATTATCATAAAGATTTACTGACATTTAAAAACACTGAAAATAGGGACCATGCTACTTGGCACACATGAAGTCAAAAATAAAAAAAAAATGTGTTAACTGCTCTGAACACTGAAAAGGAAATCTATATATTCAAAAACTGTTGAATATGTGAAATCCACAAGATATGAAACATATATGAAGAATGTGCGGTCACTCAGAGAGACCCTGCCACAGGGAAAGAAAGAAAACAGTGAAGAGGTAGATGTTGTTGTTGTTGTTGTTGTTGTTGTTGTTGTTGTTGTCATCGTTATTACTATGAGCTGATATTGTCGGTCTGGTCTGTGCAAGGTACAGTGGGAGAAGGAAAAGGTATGAATCAGCTTCCAGACACTTTCTTCTCTGGTACTTTACATTTTTCATTTTGATGGACTCTTTACTATCTTCTCTTTGGCTGGATCATTTTTCTACATTTTAAATGTGTTAGTTCCTAGGCATTCAGTTCTAAGACCTCTTATATTTTACTCTACTTTCCCCATGAATATGTAAGCCACATATTTGTATTTCTAGTTCAGATATTTCTCCTGAAGATTGAAGCTTGGGCTACTTACTGGGCATCTCGGTATATATTTCTCTGTATATATATTTCTCCTTCCTTCCTGCCAATATATATATTTCTTCTTCCTTCCTGCCAATATATATATTTCTTCTTCCTTCCTGCCAAGTGCTTTTCTTTCCTTATGATTCCACTGGCCTTATCCTTCTTTGGTGACTCAATTATTCCTGTGACCTTGCCCTCTTGGACGTCTAATATAATCTTTACAGTGTGTTTGGGTTTTTCCAAAGGCAAGTGGAACCATTGGTTATGAGGTAAGAACACTAAGACTAAACCTCATATAACTAGTAAATAGGTACCTAGTCAATAGGTAGTGATCCCTCTGTATGTTTCTTGCAGTAATTACAGAAATTGCATCCCTCTTATCTGGTATTAGCTCTGGCTAAGCAAATTGCTATCCATGTCTGCTAATACCAAGTTCATATATTCATTTTGGATGCAATTAGGGTTCCTACTTTACTATCTTCTTACTCTACCATTGGCTGTTCTAACCTTTATATAAAGATCTAGTAGGCTCATAACCTTCCAGCCTGATGGTTTTCAAGCTATGATTCAAATAATTCTATGGAATTTAGCTTATTCGTCGGCTATAGCCAAGATCAGTATTAAAAAGAAACTCTCTATCAATGATAAAACTTAAAAATAATAACCGCTGATCAACTCTTCATCTTTTTGGCTGTCAGGGAAGGAAAAGAAAATAATAATAATAAGTAATATCAAGGTTAAATATGATTATTGTTTGGAAATTTATCACATCTTACCTTGCACATAGTAAATTCTTCAAAACAGCTTTATTTTTGTTATCGATTCATAAACACTCTTTGTATATGTGCATGTGTGTGTGTGTGTGTGTGTGTGTGTGTGTATTGTATTGTTTTTTTTTTTTTTTTGATCTTGTTTGTTTTTGGTCTTTGATTCATTTTATTATATGTTGCCCTATGTATGTATGTGTATTTATTCAAATCTATTAATCTTTTCTTTATGCCTTCCAGGTTTTAAATTCTATTTAAAAAAGGCTTCCCCAAACTTCATTATTTAACTGACAAACATTTGATATAAGGAATAATTTCTTTAACTTATAAAGAATTTATACTTATCAGTAGAAAGTATACATCAATAGAGACTAGGCAATAGGTTGCCTAGTTTCAACAGGTTGAACAGAAAAATCAGTACAAATAAGAAATAATCTTAAAGAAAAATGTTTTATCTCACCGACAGTGAAAGAAATACAATTCAAAGCAACATGAAACTTCTCATCCTTTCAGTTTGGAAACAAACATTCTATCTAGGCTGTTGAGAAACATTTATTATATACATCATGATTCAAACTTCAAATTAATATAAAATTTTGAAGAATGCATTAAAAATATCTGTCAAAATGTAACTGTGCATATGCTTTTTGTACCAGCCTCTCTACTCTTAAGAATTTACCCAATAGATATATTTTCCAAAGCACATCAAGATACTTCTGCAGGAATTTATGATTTACCACTCTTTGAGCTATCAAATAAAAAATGTAACATGCTAAATAAGCATTAATAGGGATGTGGTTAGGTAAGTCAGAGATTCAGTCAATGAACAATATGCAGATCAAACCATTGAAATGGTTGAAATACGAAAGTGTGTGTTTATGTAGAAATCACTTAAGAATCATGAATACAGGAAAAGCCCAAGGTAAATAACTAGTGGTTACTTTGTGTAAATAAATATATATATATACATATTTTTGTAAAACTACATGTGAAACAATTTTTCTCAAATGATATACATTACAAAAATATATTGACAATGACCACCTTTGGAGAGAAAGAGTAGGCGTGGAATATAAGGGAGGAAAAAACGATCTTTTATTTTGTAACTAATTTTACCCTGTTTAAAGTTTTTTAAATTATTTTAAGTACACTCTGCACCCAATGTGGGGCTTGAACTCACAACCCTGAGAATAAGAGTGGCATACCCTACTAACTGAGCCAGCCAGACATCTTGACATTGTTTAAATATTTTTACTAAGTATGTTACTGTTGTGTTTTTTTTGCAAAAATAAAAATGATATTAAACTATTTTAATTCCTATGTTTTTATAAAAATTTCTAAAACTAAAGATTCTAAAAATTCTTCCTCCTTTTGTAGAAGGAATTTTTTCACTTCTTTTTGTGTTCTCACATACTGAATGCACCCTTATTAAGTTGCTAATTCTGCTGTGAGAAAGTTCTTGGTATTTTAAGTTTATGCACCTAAAACTGAAGGCAGCTGTTTTTGTGGAAGGATTATATTATTCTTCAAGGTGGAGGTTGGTTTTGGAGACACCTAATGTGAACTCAGTTATAGATTCTGAACCAGAATAAATACCCTCGCTTGTTCTCTGTTGGGGTGTGTGTGTGTGTGTGTGTGTGTGTGTGTGTGTGTGTGTGTGTTTTGCCTGCTATCTCCAGTAATAGCCTCTACCTATACCTCCTTTGAATTAAACATTACTTATTTCTTCCACCACTCTTGACCTTCGAACAAAGTATAGTATTTTAAAATTGTGATCACTGTCTTAAGAATAAGTGACCAAGTGATAAACAGCCAGAAATGAACAATTTGAACACTGGAAGATTTTTTCCTGTGCTATGAATTTAAAGCAGTCATTTAAAAGAAAAATAGAATCTGGTTTTTCCATGTGTCATGAGGCTTCTTTTTTTTTCTCATTCCTCTATGCTTTTTATTTTTCTAGACATTCTGGTCAAACTTGTGGACAAAATGTAAATACTTGATCAAAGGAGTTGCTTAAGAAGTGTCTCAGCTGAAACCAGCCCTTTACCGCAAGTGCTAGCTGCTTCACAAGTCAAGAGTGTGAGGAGCTATGAATAAGGAGAGAACATTTTGCCATGAATTATTCAACTAACCATGGGATGCTGTTATCTCCACTCCACTAGCTTTTAATTGCACATGTAGGAATTCTGCTTATCTGGCACTCAACTTGATGCTAAGGTGCAGCTTGCCCAAACAGGGTGGGAGGTGGGAAATGAATATCTCATCAGACAGGCAGCTGCCATTCACGGATGCATTAAGGACCATGGCATAGGATTGTAACAGGAAAGCTAGAAGACAGACATAGACATTGGCAATGGAAGGGCATGTGAGACTGACATGAGATTGTCTTTTTCCCTGATCTTGGTGTGCATTGCCAAGTCTTGAGTGAAGTGTAGACTTGTATGTGCTACCTCAATCTACTCCATCCTCTTTGTTAGAGACTTGAGGTCAATCCCTGGAGCACATATGATGCTTTCTTTAAGCGAGGCTCTCAGAGGATTTCATCCTAAATGGAGTCTTGGTTCAACTTGGAGAAGCTTCTGGTTTTAATTTTTGAAAGTCTATTTAAGATAGGTTTGTTAATCAAGCAAAATTATTTTCCTGAAACTTTGTTGTCATCCCACACTCCCAGAGGAGATGTCTTTTGGCACCAGTACTAAAAATTTTCCAGAACAATTGACTTGTAAAATACCATTTTAAATACTTTGAGAAGATTTAATTTGGAACGCATTCTCAATTTATACCTTTCCCCGTCATAAATAGATAGTTCTTTAGTATGATTTCGTATATCCATCTCCAGATTCAGTTGCATATACAACACACACTTTTTGTCACTTGCCATTTGTCATGCACTGTGTAGGGCATAGGGGATGTAGAAATTACAAGGGCCCACAAAGAGATACCTTTACCTTATGGAGCTCAAAGACTAGAGCGAAGATGGACACACAACACAAACCTATGGTACCAATGGTTATCTTATATGGGGAGTTGTACCAGACACAACGGGAGAAGTGTTGTGAGTTGGAGTACCCAAAGCTTCCTGGGAGAAAGGGCTGGAGCAAGTGGAAGATAAGTCAAAGAAGGCTTCCCTGACAACACTTGTGGTGGAATTCGATGGTTGCTTATGCCTTAGTAAAGTTGACAAGAGAGGAAGAGTGGACATTCCAATCAGAAGGCAAAATGTGTATAAAGATCCAAAGCTATGGCAGGCTTGGAGGGTGTGGGAGAATAGCAAGCCACAAATTGCTTTTTGGAAAAATAAGGTATATAAAAGAGAGTGGCAGACAATACGTGTGAAGAGCATACAAGTGGTCAGGTGCCAAGTTGCAAAGTGCTGTGTACTACATGTTATTCTGAAGGCAGCAGAGAGCCATTGAAGAATGTTCAGCAGGAGTGATGTGATCAGATTTCTGTTACAGAAGAATTGCTGTGATGACATTGTTCTTTTGGCGGTTCCTTTCTTGGGTCTACACCATAAAACTTCATACTAGCATTCCCTATGGGGCCCAAATCAAAAGGTTATAGGTTAATTGAAAGACCAGAGAATTGAAAGTCAGAAGAACTGCATCTTCTTTTATATTCTCTTCCTTTGGGAGTACATGACTTTGGACAATGCATTTTTCTTTTTTTTTTTTTTTTTAGATATTGATGCCAAGAGCCTAAAACAGTTCCTCAAGCCTAGTGATGTTCAATAAATGTGGAATAAACAAATGAATTTCTGGGCCTCTGTGGTCTCTTTAGTAAAGTGAGGAGGATTGAAAATTGTCCTAAGAGCTGTTTTCTATTACATTGGTGTGAAGAGATCCACATGGTTCTAAGTTAAGTGTACAACTGTACTGTAGTCTTCAGGGAAATCATTATTGTTGTCATTGTTGTTGTTGTTACTGTTATTACTATGAACTGATATTGTCGGTCCTGTGCAAGGAGCAGGAAAAGGTGTGAATCAGCTTCCAGATACTTTGTTCTCCGTTACTTTATTTTTTTTTCATTCTGATGGACTCTTCTTTACTGTCTTCTCTTTGGCTGGATCATTTTTCTCTTTCTACATTTTAAATGTCTTAGTTCCTAGGCATTCAGTTGTAAGACCTCTTATCTTTTACTCTGCTTTCCCCATGAATATGTCACCAGCACATTTGTATTTCTAGTTTAGATATTTCTCCTGAAGACTGAAGACTGGGCTACTTACTGGGCATCTCTGTATATATTTCTTTCTTCCTCCTTCCTGCCAAGTGCTTTTCTTTCCTTATGATTCCACTGGCCTTATCCTTCTTTGGTGCCTCAATTATTCCTGTGACCTTGCCCTCTTGGACATCTAATATAATCTTTACAGTGTGTTTGGGCTTTTCCAAAGGCAAGTGGAACCATTGGATTTGGTACTTGGTGAAAGTCCTTGAGGAAAGGAATACAAAGCAGGCTGTCACTTTGAAATATGTGAGCAGCCATTGTTGGGGAAGTATGGAAAAGGCAAAAGCTTATGAATTAATCCTCTAAAATGTGATCACATTTTCCCCATGTTATTTTGAAGAACTTGATGTGGTAGATGACGGCCTTTTGTGTTCAGTCTGCCACATCAAGTTCTCATTTCTTTATTATAATTGATGTAAATCCTAAGCCTCTAGAAAAGCGACAGTTACTGAGATCTTTATCTTATAAACTGTTATATCACCAGTACTTTAGAACATAATAGGTTTAACAATTAATAAATTGATTAATCCATTGATTGTGGATTCACCCATGATCCCTTCCCCTCCAGTGTTACCTGTATTTCAACTCATTCTGGTCTCTCCGTCTTGATGGACTGAGTCGCTTATATTTCCTGACTCTCTGCTTTGTTTAATGGTTTTCCAACTGTCTCTTATTCCCCCCACCCCCCAATTTTCACTTTGTCAGTTGTAGTCATTCCAGAGTCTGATTAAATAATACATTCTTCATGTGAATTCTCTGAATCACCTTCTGGCTTGAAATGTAATACATCATTTTTCATATACCAAAATCACCTGCTTTATTCCTCTGGCTCTAGACTCTAATAGCATCCCTTGTTTCAAAATGGTGAGTATGACTTCTGTTGTAACATCATGAGGTTACCTGAGATCAGGTATCCTAGGGCTACCACCTGGCCAGTTGAAGTCCTCAATATGTTATTTTAGATAAATTGAGTTGAATTAAACTGAATTTCTATTTAAAATTTATATAATAATAGGAATAAGAACATATCTCACAAAAGTCATTGTAAATTACAAGTTAATCTACAAGTCACACAAATATATCCTTCCGAAGAATTTAGACTAATTCAATGGAAACAGAAATGAAGTTGAATATAGTATTAAAACTTAGATATTACTTGTCTGAGGAGAGAAGCTTGATCATATTGAAAGTACCCTTATATTTACATAATAATTCAATTGGCTTGTTGCAATAGTTTAAAAAAAAATCTTTCCATGACCTTGAACCTGGAGAACACAGGAAATTCGAAAATATTTCCTCTCAAAAGCCTTTTTAAGGGTTTTTCATGGATAATTGGGATATTGCTGTTCATCTAAGTGTTAATGGGTTAGAAGAGGTAAAGCTTTGGGTCCTTTCCTTTGACATATAAACCACATCTTAACCATTGTTGTTCTCAACAGTAAATGATAATTTTAGAATGCCTGGTAACATCAGTTTTGAACTAAATTTTTTAACATATTTATAGCTTGCTTTTCTCCTGTATTTTTTATTTGGAACTTTTCTCTCATGGTTTTGTTAAATTAGATAGTTTTATTACAACTATCTTTGCCAAGCTTTTTGAAAAGTCATAGTAAATTGATCACAGTGAAGTCTAATGCATATCTCTATTGCTATAGCAACCATAATACGCTTTATACATAGTCTCATAAAAAGGTGGAACCAATGCTCACACCATTAATAAAGGCCATTAATAAATTAACACATCCAGAAATCAACATTCATCACAGTTAAGGTGATCAGGGCTGGAGTATTGCAGTAATCCTGCATTAAAGATTTAATTCATTAATTCAAGTATAAAAAAACAAATGAGAAAAATACAGACTGGATAGTGATTTGATTACTGATTCAGAAATAGGTGCATGTTAAATGTCAGTATAAACTCTTATGAGAATGTTTTCTTTGAGTATAATAATTGATATTTTAGTCCAGGTGTCAGCAAATGTTTTCTGTAACCTGCAAGTAAGCAAATATGTTAAGCTCTGCAGTCCACCTGGTCACTGTTGTAACTACTTGACATAAGTACGGATGCTTCTCTGTTAAGACTTTATTTAAAAAATAGGGAAGAAGCTGGAATTGCCCCTACAGTCTATAGTTTGCCACCCCAGTTTTAAGTAGTTAGAAATTTATCCATGTCATTGAATTTAATTCTTACAATAATAACACAAAATAGGTAGTATTCATTCTACAGATAAGCAAATGGATGTCCTGAGGATTCAGCCCAAGGTCAGTCAGTCAGCCAGAACACAAACCAAGTTTATAATTTTGAAGCCTGACCCCTAACCACTGCTAACTAATGTACATCAGTGCTTAATGCAACAGCAGGGTGTTGTTAAATTGTGTCTATCAGTTCATTTAACTTATGAGATCCCTATTAGGTAGGTACAATTGGCATTCTCAGTTTGCAAATGGAACCCAACACCTGGGAAATCTGAGAACATTTTCTAAGGTCAAAAAAAAAAAAAATGAATCGATCTTTGTTCAAATTAACTTATTCTATTTAATTCAGTGCCTGAAATAACGAAATCGTTCTTTAAATGTGACTGCAGTGACCTCACAAATATATAAAAGATCATGCTTATTTAAAGAGCCTCCTGAATTCTGGTAGATGCTTCAAGATTTGAAATGCCTATATCTTAATCTGCAGTTTACTTTGATTATAACTTGGTTTCCATTCACTCTGCTTTATGAGGAGTGATTTCATGAAGAGGCAAAAAAGGGTGATTGTGGTGTGCAGTTAATTAGAATTTCTAATTAAAATCATCTTAAAAAAAACAGCCAATGCCAATAGAAGAGTAATTACTAATCTGTAAATTAAGGAAACTGTATATGACAAGACTTTTTTTTTTCCTGTTGGATTGAAAAACATCCAGTTTAAATTAACATACCATGAATAAAGTTAGTTACCTTGAATAAAGGTAGAATGTATATAGTAATAAGGTTGAATTTAATTTGACCAAATGTAATTCAGTTAAGTCCTGGAGATTCTGTACCTGACAATCTTGCTTCATTCCTCCACCTACACCCTTTAACGCCCCCATTTTAATTGGAGGGCACAGATTTTATTTTCTAAAATAAGGGCTCAGTGAACTTACCAGGCTTTTGCATTTATATCCATGTATCTAATATGCAAGAGTGTGTGTGTGTGTGTGTGTGTGTGTGTGTGTGTGTGTCTGTGTGTGTGTGTGTGTGTGGTGGGCAGGGGTGCGTGTGTGTATGTGTGCATGCATACTTAGGAATGTGTGTGAATGTCTGTGTATGTGCTGTGTAGAAATATGGATAAAATTAGCATGATGCCTGACACATAAGCATCAAATTCTTGCTTCTTTCATGTTTTGACAATGATTTCCCTCATAATCTTATTTTATTGGTCTAAGAAATACTTGGGAATTTACCTCAGGGAGAGAAGGCATCTGTTAGGAGAATTTTCTTCACTGATCCCTAGTTACTTCTAAGCCTTAAGACCATATTTTTAGGATTTTTTTGACCATTCCACAGACAGTCTCAGGTGACTCCTCTTCTAACTTCAAACCTACTTTAATAACTTAAGCATCTTTCTAAATTCCTGCATCTGCTTATTCTGCACTTGTGGATGCAGTGAGGAAAAGAAAGAATCATTCTGTAAAAAACGAATCTTGTCTTTATGTCATATTATTAGTCAAAATACTTGGTCAGGCTGTTTCTGAAAATGAAACTAAGATAGGGGATAGAATGTAGGTATCATATTTATTTTTAAGCACACTAAAGATTTATGTTTACTTTTTAAAAATGAATAGAGTTTATTTTTTAGAATAGTCTTAGGTTTACAGACAAATTAGCAGAAAATAGAGTTTTTACATAATCTCCCCAGCCAAACACAGTTTTCCCCTATTATTAACATTTTATTGCAATTGATGAACCAATATTGAAATATTATTATTAACTAAAGTCTATAGTTTACATTAGGGTACCCTCTTTCTGTCATACAATCTATGGGTTTTGACAAATTCAAAGTCATATGTCTACCATTATTAGTATCATACAGAATTATTTCAAAATAGTTTCACTGCTATAAAAATCTCTACCTGTTTATTCCTCCCCCTTTCCCTCAGCCCCTTCCAAGCTCCATTTTATTTTTCCTTATAGTTTTGTCTTTTCTAGAATATCCTATGGTTCAGATCCTACAGCAGGTAACATTTCTAGGCCTGCATCTTTCATTTAGTGATATGCATTTAAAATTCCTCCATGCCTTGTTATGGTGTGATAGCTTATTTATTTTTGTCACTAGATAATATCTAGTTGTAAGAATGTAAACAGTTTGTTTATTGTTATTACGTGAAATTCACCTATGGGAGGACATCTTGTTTACTTCTAAGTTTTGACAGTTATGAAAACTGTAACAAACATTCATGGGCAAGTCTTTGTGTGGACATAAATTTTCAACTCATTTCGGGTTAGTACCTAAGAGTGTGATTCCTGGATCATAGGTTACGATTATGTTTAATTTTGTAAGAAAATGGCAAAGCATCTTTCAAAGTGGCTGTACCATTCTACATTCCTACCATCAGTAATTGAGAGTTCCTCTTGTTCCACATCCTTTTCCCCATCTGACGTTGTCAGTGTTTGTTTTTGATTTTAGCCCTTCTAATAGGTATGTCATTGTTGATTTAATTTGTAATTCCCTAATAACATGTGATGTTGAGCATTGTTTTCTATGTTTACTTACCTCCTGCAGCTGCTGTATTGTGAGCTACATGTCCTTAACTCCCCTTTGATTTCTCCATTTTTCTTCTTTTTTAATAAAATTTTTTCTAATGTTTATTTATTATTAAGAGACAGAGCATGAAGGGGGTGGGGGGCAGAGAGAGAGGGAGACACAGAATCTGAAGCAGGCTCCAGGCTCCCAGCTGTCGGCACAGAGCCTGATGCGGGGCTTGAACTCACAAACCACAAGATCATGACCTGAGCCAAAGTCAGATGCTTAGCTGACTGAGCCACCCAGGCGCCCCACTCCATTTTTCTTCTGATATGGAATTTGAATTATGAATCTCTTTCATTTGTGACCTCAAGTACATTCACATAGTCACAGCCATCCTGCTCAGAGCAGCCTAAGAAACTAAGACTGGGGCAAAAAATAAAAATAAAAATTGCTGAGAAGTGTTAATGTTCAGATAAATCCACCCAAACTAATGTCTATACACTGAATTCCTAGGAGTGAGAAAATGGCAAAAAGACCCTTAAGCACAGGCATTTGGTGGGCTTTTTTATTTGAAAATGTCAATTTGAAACTATACATAAAGCCGCAAATAAATGTGAACTTACGTGCTGGAGTAACTAGACTTACACATGCAAAAAAAAAAAAAAAAAAAAAAAAATCTAGATACTGACCTTACACCTTCTACAAAAATTAGATCAAAAAAGATAACAGACCTAATATAAAACGCAAGACTATAAAACTTCCAGAAGATAACCATAGGAGAAAATCTTGCTGACCCTGAGTTTGACAATGAGTTTTTATATAAAGCATGAAACCCACAATATGAAAGAAAAAGAATTATTGGTAGGATTTATCAATTCAGTTTAGTTCAGTTAAAATGCAAAGCTCCTGGGCCACCTGAGTGGCTCATTTGGTTGAGTGTTCAACTTTGGCTCAGGTCATGATCTCATGGCTGAGAGTCCCATGTCAGTATTTGCACTGACAGTATGGAGCCTGCTTCAGATTCTCTGTCTCCCTTTCTTTCTGCCCCTCTCCTGCTCATGTGCTCTCTCTCTCAAAAATTAATAAACACTAAAAAAAAAGTTAATGCACAGCTCCTACTCTGTGAAAGATACTTTGAAGACAAAGAAAAGGTAAGCCATAGACTGGGAGAAAATATTCACAAAATATGTATCTATCTGAAAGAGGGTTTGAATCTAAAATATACAAAGAATTCTTAAAACTGAGCAATAAGAAAATAAATGACCCAATTAAAAAGTTAACAAATGATCTAAACATACACTTCACCAAAGAAGATAGGTGTGGAAGATAATAAGCACATGGATACCATTACAGTCTGTCTTGTATGGATGCTGACCATTTCTGTCGAGTGGTATGGATTCCTTCTTCCATTACTAAGTTTTCCCAGTTAAATAGTCCTTGGACATCTATTGATTATTTTTTAATTTAATTTAATTTAATTTAATTTAATTTTATTTTATTTTATTTTATTTTTACATTAAAAAAATTTACTTTGAGAGAGAAAGAGAGAGAGAGCATGCATGCAAGCAGGGGAGGCGCAGAGAAAGAGGGAGAGGGAGAATCCCAAGCAGGCTGTGCACCGTCAGCACAGAGCCTGATATGGGGCTGGAACTCATAAACTGTGAGATCATGAACTGAGCCGAAATCAAGAGTCAGACGCTTAACTGACTGAGTCATGCAGGAGCCCCAGACATCTGCTTATTTTAAAAATCAGATATTCTAGGGGAAATACTGGACCAGACTTCTAACAATTTTATCAAATACAGTGCTGTTTTTAAAGGTATTTGCAGTATGTATATACTTACATCTGTACTGGAAAGGCATGCAGAAAACGAAAAAAAAAAACTACATTTATGTGTATGTATGTTTTATACACACTTCTATACACATTCACATTGTGTGTGTATATATAGATATATATATATATATCTATATATACACATACACACTGCTTCTTTCCTATCTTAATATTTATGACAAAATAGCTTATATTTATAGATCATGAAGCTTAAAGTGCTTTCAGATTTAATAATTTATTTAATCCAATGGGAGAAAGAAGCTCCTTCTTTCAAATTAACATCAAAGCAGAAGTTTACTTTCAGTGTGGGAATTCAAATATTTGAACATATTTTTTTACTTGGCAACTCATTTTCTCCCCTAGGACAGATAAGAGGCCATTAAATTGAGACCAGCAGACTGAGAATTCAGCAAATCAGATGACAGATAAGGAATTGAAATATGAACTGCATATCAAATTCTGAACTTAGGCAATTTGGTAAAGGAAATGTTTCAATGGGTTTGATATGAATTTATGTTTAAAAAGCACGTGTTCTACAAATGCTGGAAAGGGAGGGGAGGGTAAGTAGCTAAAATAGGTTGAGACGAGAAAGCACACCATTGATCATTCAAAGTCAGTGCCTAAAAGAGCTATGCTTTTCAGTTTTACAAAACAATCAATAGTAAGGTGATATGAAAATATCATCCTTTAGGACTTTCTCTGTTAAGCAATAATACAGATTCAGTAACAATCCAAATACCAAATGAGTTTTCCCTGCCAGTGCATCAAGAATTCACTCCATGAGGATATGCCATTTTTCACCATTGAAAATAAAGAAATGATAAGTAGAGAGGGTATTGGCAAGAAATGACAGAGCCAAGATTTCATAACTTATTTTTTGTTAATTCTAAGTTAATTCTTTATATGTTAATTCTGTTCGACTGTATTTGCTTGGATCTTAAATATAGTTGAACAATGCAGGATTTAGGAGCACTGACCCCTGACCGAGTGGAAAATCCGTATATAACTTTTCGCTTCCCCCAAACTTTACTACTAACAGCCTACTGTTGACCAGAAGCCTTAACAGTAAGATTAAACAGTCAATTAACACATAT
Source organism: Panthera onca (assembly GCF_046562875.1). Lineage (NCBI taxonomy): Eukaryota > Metazoa > Chordata > Mammalia > Carnivora > Felidae > Panthera > Panthera onca. The sequence continues at coordinate 46,256,977 of NC_138349.1, read as the reverse complement.
TTTCTATGTTATGTGTCTTATATATTATGTTCTTACAATAAAATAAGCTAGAGAAAAAACGTTATTAAAAATGATAAAGAAGAGAAAATACATTTACAGTGCTGTACTGTATTTATATAAAAAAAATCTGTGTGGGGCGCCTGGGTGGCTTGGTCGGTTAAGCGTCCCACTTCGGCTCAGGTCATGATCTCACGGTCCATGAGTTCGAGCCCCGCGTCGGGCTCTGTGCTGACAGCTCAGAGCCTGGAGCCCATTTCAGATTCTGTGTCTCCCTCTCTCTCTGCCCCTCCCCTGTTCATGCTCTGTCTCTCTCTGTCTCAAAAATACATAAACGTTAAAAAAAAAAATTTAAAAAAAATCTGTGTATAAATTGACCCACACAGTGTAAACCTGTGTTGTTCAAGGGTCAACTGGATTTGGCCCCAAGATTCTTAAAAACTTCTTGTAAGCCAGTGTCTTCCAGTTAGGGTTCAGACACTGTGCCTGTTATTCCTGTAAAAATATTTATGTGGATGGGGCGCCTGGGTGGCCCAGTCGGTTATGTGTCCGACTTCAGCTCAGGTCATGATCTCACGGTCCGTGAGTTCAAGTCCCACATAGGGGGGCTGACAGCTCAGAGCCTGGAGCCTGTTTCAGATTCTGTGTCTCACTCTCTGACCCTCCCCCGTTCGTGCTGTGTCTCTCTCTGTCTCAAAAATGAATAAACGTTAAAAAATATACATTTATGTGGTATAAGAAGTGAAATATGAATTTGCCTGTAACATAGGACTCCTGAGTGGGTGATTTTGGGTTCACAGGTATGCTACTCTACTTTGCATGGGGCGCCATGCTCAGAAGGGCCTCACACTAGGTTGTCGCTTTGCTGTCATCATCTTACCATTCTTAATAATTTTGAAACAAGAGCCCCACATTTTCAATCTGCACTGGACCTCACAAATCATGGAGCTGGTCTTGTATGTTGGAATAAAAACTTCAATGGCAAATAGACTAAGGTTTCAATCTCATCCCTGGGCCTTAAAACCATGTGAATTTGATGGAGCTAGTTGATCTCAAAAAGCCAGTTCTACCCTTGTTTGCAAGATGGGGATTGAAACTGTTTACAGGATTGTAGTGATGATCTTTTGAAATGTTTATTTATTTATTTTTAAGAGAGTATGTGAGTGGAGGAGGGGCAGAGAGAGCAGGAGACAGAGAATCCCAAGCAGGCTCCTTGTGTGGGGCTCAAACTCACAAAATGTGAGATCATGACCTGAGCCGAAATCAAGAGTCAAACGCTTAACCTACTGAGCCACCCAGGTGCCCCAATTGTATTGATGATTGAATAAAATAAAACACATAAAGAGCCTAGCACGGATAAGGCAAATATAGTTTTTCTTGCAGCAGCTAGGTACAGACAATTGCCTGGATGGCTGGGTGGGGAATGCTAGTATCCCATTTAGCCTCAGGAAGAAATACACCAACACTGAACCGCAGTGTTAAGTCACGAAGGGTTGTCAGCCTGTGGGCCCAGCCTGAAGTGGCTGGCTCTTGATAAGCATGCCTTAAACCTAAGATTTGGTCCCCTTTCTCTCATGCTTCCTCTTACCCACTTTAAATCCTGGTGGCTTCTTCATAACCTGTAGCCAGGAAAGCTGAGACTGAATTCCTTTCTAGGCAGTAGGTATCATTTGTGTCCAAATTAGCCCTCAAATTCTGAGTTGGTGATTACAGCCTTATTTTAAAAGACTCAAGCTTGTACTTTGCAAATTCTGACTTCCAGAGGGTCTGAGTATGTTTTATTTTCCCAGATTATCATTAGGTCCTCTATATTAGTTCATAACTTTTTTTTTTTTCAGTTTTCCTGCTTAAGTCATCCCCTATAGTCAGAATCAAAAATGTGGGTTGTTAAGGTAAAGAAGGAAACTCAATTCAAGAAGCAGAACAGAAATATAAATACATTTTTGCGTACCACTTCAATACAATGCCAGCCATTAACTTGTAGCATTGTTTTCTAATGAGCCATAATTATGTGCAGTAACCACCATCCTTTGAGGGCATCCTGGCCTAAGCAGCTCAGAGGACCAAAGAGCAGTGGCAGTCCCCGTAGGCACATTCAAAAAAAAAAAAAAAAAAAAAAAGGAGCAAAATCTCACACAAGAGGATTTTTTTTTCCTTTTTTACTGGGGAATTGACATGAAAATTGTGTAGACTGGCCCAAAGATACACCTAGCCCCAATCTCAACTCTACTATTTTGTAATCTTTTTTTTTTTTTCATAGCTTTATTGAGATCCAATTAACAGATAGCATTGTATAAGCTTAAGGTGTACAATGTGGTGATGATTTGATACATGTATATTGTAAACTGTTACCACCTTAAGGTTAGTTAACAAATCCTTCGCGTCATGTAATTACCATTCTGTTGTTAAGGTGAGAATATTTTAAAATTTGCTCTCATAGAAACTTTCAAATACAAACAGTATTATTTCAGTATAAAATGGTATTGTTAACTCTAGTCACCATGCTGTCCATTAGATCATTGAAACTTAGTCCTCCTATTACTGGGAGTTTGTGTTTTGACCAATGTTTCCTCATTTCCATCATCCCCAGCCTCTGGCAGCCACTGTTCTAATTTCTGCTTCGTGATCTTGTCAATAGGCTTTTTGAATGGAAAGAAGTGTTCTTCAACATAAATAATTCAAATTACAGAACCTGAATGTTGGGTGATTAGCTCATTTGTATCAATCAACAGATTAGTAAACTGAGGTCATACATTTTTTTACTGAAAAAAGGAAAAGAAAACAGATCTAGAACCTATCTAAACTCTATTATGCAGCCAAGCTTGTGTGAGTTTTAGTTCAGGAGCCAGTTTCCCCAGATCCTATTCACCCTTGGATTAAATGATCTTTGACTTTTTTGCTTTCCCAAGACCTACCTGGGAGTTCTGGGAAGTAGAACTGTCCTTGGGCATTTTTGTGCGTACAGATGTACATCATACACTCTCAGTCAGAGACATTTCTCTGTCAGCTAGTCAGCAGGTCCCCCCTCCTGAAACTCCTGGTCAGTGAAACTCCTGGACCTGCCATAGATTGTTAAAGAGCCAGTGCTCAAGTGTAATTGGAGGAGCTGTTTTGAGGGTAGAATTTTTTTTTTTTCTCTACAACCTTGTGGGCATCTCACCTGGTCTCTCTAAGCGTCAGTTAATTCATCTGTAAATCCAGCCTAATTGTCATAATCTCTGCTCAGCTGCCTTCAAAGTACTATTTTGTTTAGAAAATATACACCAAAGTACTTCCTAAAGCACTCTATCAAATTAATATTATAATATTAACATTGGCATTATACTATAATATATAGGATAGTATTAATACGACACATTGATATTAATATACTTTATGTCTAAACTATTGTAATAAGATGACTTAAAAACAGTGCTTTCAACAGCTTGATCCAGAACTATAATTATTTTTACAATTTTATTTAGTAGTCAAATGGATTTCTAAAGTGACCAAAATAAGGAAGAATATTTCTTGTTTTTAAAGGATATATTGATCTGTAGATCAGGAAGGATAAGTGCAATGAAAAGTAACTTCAAAACCAAGAAATATATTTGTCAGATAAAGATAAGGAGGGGGCATTGGCTGTTTAATGCTTCAACAAACAATCCATTGATTTGAAGAACAAATTCTCAGAAAGTGGCTCTATAGGCAATCACATTGAGAGGCTGTAATAACCATAAAATTGGGCAATGTGTTAAGTTGGCTACCCAGAGTATAGAGAGCCATGGCTTGGGTTCAAATGCTGGTTCTACCACTCATTGCGGCATTTTAGGCAAAATAGTTAGTTGCTTCATGGGTTAGTTCCTTCAAATATAAAATGGCAATAATCAGCTTACTAAGGTGAGTTAATGTGAAATTATTACTTAGAACAATATGTGGAATTGTAAGTATTTATTAAATATATTTCTTAGGATGTCAAATTATATAGTTTTATTCATTATCTTTATTCTTTTAGGCCTGTTTTAAAAAGAAAAAAGAAAAATCCTAGTAGCATGCCATCATATCTGTAGGACACATACCTGTATTAACTTCTTCCATCATTAAAGGCTCTGGCTTTTAGATTTTATTTACATTGTTAATCATTATAAGTGATTTTGAATGTAATGAAACAGAAAAGAGATTTTTAACAGGGAATGAAAAGGATGATTGCAGATGGCATTTTTATATATTTATGTTAATGTTCTTTAAGTGATAATGAAAGTTGTTCATTAGGCCAGTGGCTCTCAAAGTGTCACCAGAAACCCTGTGGGTCTCCAGGACCATTTCAGAGCATTTATAAAGTCCAACTGTTTTCAGAGTAACACTGAAGTATTATTTGATTTCTTCATTCTCATTGTCTTTCTTTCAAGTGCACAGTGAAAATGGTACTTTCAGTGGCACCTGGATGGCTCAGTCGGTTAAGCGTCCAACTCTTTGTTTTGGCTCAGGTCATGATCTCTCAGTTTCGTGAGTTCAAACTCCGCATCAGGCTGTGCACTGGCAGTGTGGAGCCTGCTTGGGATTCTCTCTCTCCCTCTCTCTCTCTCTGCACCCCGATGGTACTCTCTCAAAATAAATGAATAAACTTAAAAAATGTGCAAAAATGGCACTTTTATTTTGATGCTTAGCACAGAGTCTGATGTTGGGTTTGATCCCATGACCCTGGGATCATGACCTTAGCCAAAATCAAGAGTCAGAGGCACAACCAACTAAGCCACCAAGGAGCCCCAAGTTAGTTTTCATTTGAATGGAGAGACTGCTTGGGTTAGAGACTTGGGAGATAGGTTCAAGGGAAGATAACCCTTCCCTTGGCTTTTCAGTGGTTAGTATCTATCAGCCAGTTCCATGGTAGGGCCCTTTCAAACTTTCTAATATCATACGAAACTGTTCCTACAGAGGCAGCCTGATCTCACAAAGCCATTCCCTCATTCAGGCTCTCTCATTCCCACGTTTAAGTTTTTGTTTGTTTGTGTTTTTGTCACTAATATTGGCCAATAAATGGACACGCATTTGGTTCTGCTCTTTGCAACATGGTATTGCCGGCCTTTATATTGTAAGGGAGGCGCACTTGCACTCTACCTTATCTCAGCGTTTGCCTTAGCAGCTACTCCCTTAGTCTGCTTCAACTCTGGTCTGCCCCACATACTACTGGTTATGTCAATCTTGCTCCTGAAACCAGGTATAAGTTTCAAAAACTTAGGTAAGAAATGGAAAAGGAAGTACGTCCCAACATGATATTCATTAATTATGGGGTTAGATGTACCCTCTTTGTTTGGATGCTGAAGAAGGCACCTGAAAAAAAAAAAAAACAACACCAACTCAAACCCTCAAGACATGTCACTAATTGATGGAAGGTGTGTCACCCAGTTAGGAATTCAGTCATTGCCAGCTGCGTTCCCAACCAGATGTTCATTCAGGAACATGTAGTTGCTACTGGGGAGGAATTTCCCCAGTACTGATTCTCATAATGAACCTACTGAAACATCAGGTGGGGAACGGTTCCAGGTGTGAGATCACAGTGCTAAAGAACTGGTAATGAGGGCCAATTCTACTTGATTTAGATATTTATGTAACTCGCTAAGTGAACTTTCTGCCAAAGACACCCCTTGGAGTCTGAAAAAAAATGTGTTAAGTAGGTGGACAAAGGGCTTTGATTTTCCCTTGCTTTAGACAGAAGGTAAATGCCAAGCACCACAAGCCTGGAAACACAATCAGCCAGGTAGCTGGGAGAACATTATCTTCAGCGCTGACACTACCACAGGATTCACTTCCTCATATATTATAGGTTTGCAATTTCCCATTGACTAGGGTAATTGGCAATTCCAGTGAGCTAACTTAAAAATCTGTTTTTCGCTTTAACTAAAACATAATATAAAATCAGTATCAAATTTCTGTTCTGCAATCATTGAAATAGCTTATTTCCAGAAATGTTTAGAGAGTATAATAGTTTGTACCCAGATGTAGTAGCAGAACAGTCACGGAAAAATGGTTGTTTTCTTGTATGTAATTCCAACCTTCCACCCGTGTTAATTGCTAGTGACATTTTGGGTTGTTTTTCAACACTTTAATGAGAACGAAAGCTTTAGCAAGGATTATTCCTCTGTGTCCCATCCAGATGAATCCCAACTATTGATGTCAGTGCTAGTCTGTGAGGGAAACCTGACCTCCAATGGAAAAAATAGCAACTAGGTGAGGTACTTTATTTAATTTCTAGCCTAGTAAAACTAGAATGATCATCAAGAATTTTGTGACTATGAATTATGGCCTTTGAATGGGGATATGTGTAGAGAGAGTTCATGTTTCTGCATCTAAGCACATCAGCATTTGGGTGTGATTTACTATGAGACATGCTGGAATGTGCATTACATGAGTGTGAGTCATTGGAGGAAGCTAAGAGGGCCCAGGTTGAACGGGGAGTGATTAATCCCACAGCCTGATGGATACTAAAGAGGCAAGGTCAGTAAGGTAATTACTGGCTACTCAGAATGTGGTCCATGGACTTAGAGCATTGGCATCCACTGAGAGCTTATTAGAAGAGTAGATGCTCAGTCCCCACCCCAGACCAGACTGAATTAGCTAAACAATCTACCCAGGTGGCTTGCATATGCATCACAGAGCTCTGTTAACAAGGGTTTCTGGGCATCTGTGCTCAGCCTGGACTGGATAGAGCACCAGCTGGCTATCAACTGACATGATAATTGAGGCAGCTGGGATTCTGGCACTATTGATGCTCAGCATCAGGTAGGGGCCTGGTTGGTGTCCCAGTTGGACCTTGTAGTTTGGACCCGGGAGTCTCAATGAAGTGATAAGGGGTTAGGATAGTCAGTGGCAAAGGGAACCACATCCCTGTAGGGAACACACAGAGGCCAAGAACTTTGTCAGGCTTTACTACAGCAAGATCAGATTCAGGGCAGGGATACAGTCCAAAATGGGTGATTCCAAAGTAATCAAGATAAAAGTGGCTTCAAGACCACAGCCACATAACATGGGTTAGGGTCATAAGATACGCAGGGTCCAGCTCAAACTCATGAGCTTTCAGTCTTGGGGACCACATTCTAGACCCCCTTCGCTGGTAAAAAAGGTTCCTCAGGCTCTGCTGGATTCGCAGACTGGGTGATGGGTTCCACCGAGTCCTAAAAGCTAGGCTAGGCTTAACTTAGTCCTATTCAGCTAAAGTGGAAGAGTATGACATACTCAGGTCAATAAGTAACAGCTCCAAGTTACAGTACTTTGTAGAGAATAGACTTTTCCAACCACCATTTCCATAAATTAAATGGATATAACAGTATGGAATACTTTAAAATGCAATCAAAGTTGTCAGGATCCCATGATAAACATTTAGAATTTTAATAGGATCTAAACTATGGTAACGACCAAAGAGTTACTAAAGTTTGAACTCAGTAAACCCAGTTCCATCCCAACTCACATCCTGAATGATTCTATTGCTTCATGTGTTCTTAAGGATTTTTTTTCTTTTAAATATGTGAAAGCCTCAGTAATATTGACTTTCCTTGACTGCATCATTTCCTTAAACCCTTGCATCAACCCTTGCTGAGGTAAATAGTCTCAGCCTTGTAATTAAACTGAGTCTTACAGAGGTTAAATACAGAGTCTTCAGGAAACCACAACTTCTTTCAAAAAATAAAATAAAACTTCTGAAAGTTTCCTGGTATATTCTACCATTTCCCAGTGATTTTGAATATGCTTAGTTAGGCACTTGTGAAGTATTAGTTGTGTATAGCAGGAGCATTTCTGTCATCAGTAACTTATTCATTCAATTACTCATATCCTACAGGTTCTAGGAACCTACAAATGAAAATAAAGTGATAAAAATCATCATAAATCAATGAAAACATGCCTGGATTGCATTCTGGAGAACGGTGGCCTTTCTCCAATGCCAGCCATTCTGGGAAGCACTAGAGGGTTTATCCTTTGCACTCTGTGAATAAATCCCATTTGCTCCTATAGATTGTACACCATTTCCTTACCTTTATGCTCTGGTTTTCTGTGGTCATTATGAATTACCAAGGGTAGACTAAGCTGCAGGAATAAATATACCCATATATGCAATGGTTTAATAATATATGATTATTTCTCCATAAAAGTTCAGAGATGTTCCAAGTAATGCAGAGGCAGGAAGACAGTGGCTCTGATTTTTAATGCCCCTCTGAGGATCAGTAGCCCAGTCAGCCAAAAGGAGAAGAGAATATGAATAAATGTACATGAGAGGTTTTCGGGGGGGGGGCACGTCTGGAAATGGATATGGATGATATCTTCCCACATTTCATTAACTAGAACTTAGTCACATGGTAAACCAAATTGTTAGGCAGGCAAAGGAATATAATTTGCTTTGTTCCCAGGAAGAGGAGGAAATGCATTTTTGATGGATACCTTTTATTTCCTACAACACTGTCAATATCCCACATGGAAGCAGTGATACCAAGATCTAATAGAGGCAGCCACTGACACTGCTTATTTCCACAAGACTACTTCCACTGCTGACAGTGACTCAGGCAACACTATGATGCTCAGTGTCAATGACAAGGTGATCTTCATGCAGCTATCTGTGCTGTTGGCACAAACCTCTACCATGTTCTGCTGAGTTTTTAAGGATTAGAGGAAATAGATCTTTGAACTTGTATTGCTGTTTAACTGAAGAGCCCTTGCCTAGGTACAAATTTGAGTTATAAAGATTGAGGAAGTGTTGGCAGAAAGAGAGATTTTAAGCATAAAAATATGTTTTGTGCTCTACTCCAAATCATCCTTTCCATCTAATGCTGAGATGAATTAACTTTGGCTCAGATGTAAACACTTGGCGGGGAACAAGAATTCCTGTCCCCTTGAAGGTCCTTCTAGCGGAACTAAGAATCACATTGAAATGAGGCAGATTAACAGGGGAAAATCAAATTTAATAGCATACATATGGGGAATTTCAGACATGGAAATTTCAAAGACAGTCAGGCAAAATGAGGTATATATGTCATCCTGAACTAAGGAGAAGCAGATAGGGGTTTGGGACTTCAGAGGAAAGGAATGCACTTCACAGGGCAGTAAGAAGAGCAGCTGTTTGGTAATTAGATTTTTGTCCTGCCATATAGATGGGTCACCCAAATAAAATTTATCTCTGTTAATAACCCTTGTTCCAGGAAAGACCCCCAAATTAGATTCTTCTATATGGATAATGCAGGGACCAAAGTTTCTCTTCAGCCCTCAAGGTCTCAAGCACCTCTTACTCAAAAGAATCCAAAGTATAATTTTGTTTTATTTCTTCTGCCGTTTTGATTCCTTCACTTTCTCCTTTTATGTAAGTATGTATGTATGTATGTATGTATGTATGTATTTTAATTGTGCTAACCCTGCCCCCTCTCTTTGACTGATTTGTACAGTCTGTGGATTCAAGGTCCTACTATTAAGACAAAGGTCAACCTGGCCACATATAGTAGTAAGAGTAGTAACCCAATAACTCTGTGAGGAGAGCACTCTACTGAATGGTTTGTAAAAATTTGTTGCCCCACAGGGCTGAGTCAGAAGACTTGCTCTTGACCATACTGAACAGATCCCTGTTGGCCAGGTACATAACAACAAGGCTTCAGTAGATTCTGACAAACGCATATTGTTTACATTCTGAGCTTATGATATTAGATATAGTAGAAATGCCACAGTCAGTACCTGCATTTAATAATAGTAGTTCCCTTTATTTATAAAGAAGATACATGCCATACTGGAAACATTAAGAGTGACAACCGGGTTCAAGTTACCTTTGATCCCGCTCTTTGTGTGACTTTGAACCGACTAATTAACATTTCTAGGCTCAGTTTTCATCTGTATAGTGTTATAAATAATACCTATCTCATGACTTGATTTAAGATTGAAATGTGCTAATATATATGAAGGCTTTAACAGAGTAGTCCATGATGATCACTTTTATAATTATTATCAATACTTTGAATAAATAGGTAGATATGTACTAAGAAAGAGCCTCTGTTTTTATCTTTTTTCACCCATATATCGCTGGATGCCATTGAATAGTATAATCATATAACAAACTATATATAACAAACCAATTATTTATTTTAATTAATAGGACAATTATAGAACTATATAATTCTTTAAATTTATCTCAAATACTGATTATTATTTTACCCTGAAAATTATAAACTTCTTCATTTGTACTTTAGGTCTTTAAAATGGTATTTTTCCAGATTGTTGAAAATCTGCTTTCTTTGAATAGATGGTTTTTATTCCAGAACTGGTTTTTGTTTTATGTTAGAGTCAGTACACCTTTGATTTATGCTCAGGTTGTTTTCTGAGGTTTTAAAGAATCACAGCTGGGTGGAAAAATGATTCTTGGCAAACTGATTTTCCAACCAGGAAACCCAAAGTGATGGATTGCTAGAATAATGGTTGTAGTATATACTGAGAATACAAAGGAGATACATGCTTCCTTCAAGATGAATTTGGATTTGTAAGAAGTGAGCCTGTATTTTATTAACTTTCTGTGTATAAGAAAAGTCAGACTATAACACCATTTCTGCATAAATTCATGGTTGTCCATGTCTAGCCTAGCCAATTTTTATATTGAACTATAAACAATCTAAGGGCTATCACAGTAGTAAGTTCATTGTGTTCTTCAGTAGAGAAAGGAATTGTTCCCATAACAAATTTTATAATTACTTTTTGAGTAAAAGTACAAGGACTTCTCAAAAATAAGTTTGTCATTAAAATTTTAAGCTGGATTATTAGATGTAGCTAATACAAGTATTTAAGTATTTCAGTTATTGTTTTTTAACATTCCCTATGCATAATACAATTGGTTGTAATACTAATAACCACAAAAAATAGGTAACACATAACTATTATGCCCAGATCTTTGAATAAATTAGTTTATTTAGTTTTAACATCCTTCTGAACTATATGATATTTAATCCCCTTTTGTAAAAGAGGAACCTGAAAGGTACCATTGTGAGTTATAAAGTGGGTGATATGTTGGAGCTAGAATATAAATTCAGGAAGTCTGGCTCCAGATGTGGAGCTCTGAATCTTGACACTGCCCTACCTCCCTTTGCAGCTATACCTAGGTGTATGTACATTTTATATTATTTTATCTTTCTTTCATTAAGACAGGTAAAACAGTTTCAAGTTAAAAGTGAGGCACATGAAAGGGAGGCATAGCAGTTTGAAGAATTTTTGATGCATTCAAGATTGGCTCAATCTTCTTAAAGCATGGAAGAAGGAATGGTCTTTGGAAATATGGGTATAAAACCAAAGTCATCTTCATCATCAACAAAAATGTCATGTATTCCATAAGTTGTTCAAAATCTTTTTTAGGTGGAATCTTTGTTTCAGGGGCACATAATTAATAATAGCAATAATGACAGTCTGGTTCTATGTAGTTGTCTACTTGGTCTGGTATTCATGGGTATTGGACATGATCCTTGTCCAGATATGCCATTGCTCTTGCTTTTGAGGTGATAATAAAGCATGGTCCAGAATTGACTGTGGTGCATCAGAGCAATTCATTAAGGAGATCAGGCCTTAGTCTTAAAAGTTTGGTAGTGCCCAACATCTAATCTTCTTAGGGCTTGGACTGAGGGTGGGGCCCAATTCAGTTGTGTATACCAACGTTTTCCATGGCAGACAGGTCTTCTTTTAGCTCAGAGAAGAGCTGTAGGCAAAATGTTGAAGCCTTGGAATGTAAATTAATAGAGAGCAAATCCAGCAATGGATTCACCAAAATACAAGGTTGAAAACAATGAACCAGAAGTCTATGAGACCACAAAATGTGCAGAATCCATATTAGATATACATAGTAAGGTGGGAATACGTCAGGATTATTCTTGTTGAACAACCACACAACTTTTGTCCAGATTGTGTACCCCCACGAAGCCAACTGAAAGATCCTAAAGAGTCAAGCTTCCTTCAGACAGATAGGATTTGGGTATGTAAAGGAGAAATGAAATGAAATTCTAGACAACATTAACATGGGTCAAAACTGGGAGGCAGAGTTTCTAGAACACTTCTACCATATTTTCAAAGCACTGTATATACCAGGCATTGGATTTTATGACTGACCACTGGTTATTATCACATTTTTTATAGCATGTATCAAGACACACATCAGAAATCTCATGAAAGAATTTGTAGACATGTCCTATAATAGCTAGGAAAGCTCTTGTTCCATGGCACAGATGATAGAAAACTCCTCAAAATACATGACCTGATGTACTTGATGATGAACAGAATACTTGCTCACTTGAAAATACCTTTAGTTGAGCAGAACATTGGCCACATAATTCTATTCTAGTGCATTAGTGATTCCCCAGGAAGCACTTTTTTTTTTATTGCTTGTCCAGGAACTGCTGAAGCAAGCACTTACTGCCTCATTTCTACTTTCTTCCTTCTCCTTTTCCTTTAGGAACTTATCTTACATCTCTCTCTCTCTGTCCCAGGATTCCTAATCCTGTGATCTAAACCTATTGAAATCCATATATCCAAAATTTGGACAGATCTAATTGGAAAAACACTTACAATACATTTTTCCAAATATTTTATTTGCTACTACCAAGTCTTTTCTACATTTAGCTAGATGACTGCATCCTAGTTATAACCTCTTACTCAATTCCTAGAGATTATAAAAATACAATTTCTCTACCAGTGGCTCTCTTGGAGCCATGTGTATGTTTACTTTCTGGGTCCATCTGTTTTTGTAATTCTGCTTAATAAGGTGCTTTTGGATCCTACTGTTATATAATGGTCAGCATCCTTCAAGAGATCTAAATTTAATGTCTTTGGTAACAGAAGAATGGTTACATGAAAGAAATGCTCAATTTACTTCTCATGAGCACAGAGGTTATGCATAGCTGCTCTAGGGAAATAAAACAAAAATTTCCTCTTATTATAAAGAAAGCTTCAAATTCGGATAGCTGATTATAGAAAATATACCCTATAAGTAGTAAACTTATTCACTATAGAGGGGGTGAAGCTCTCAGAAAAATCTCTTTAGCCAGGATATGCGGGAAGTAATATATCCTTAGAGCTATTACAGCCTATTTATTATCTCTGTTATCCAAATAGGTACAACATTGGTCAGATCTGACTTGCAGTCATTGGGTACTTTGTTTTCTACCACTTGCCTAATTGCTCTAGCTAAAGTATAAGATCCTTGAGGATAGGACTCTTCCTTATGAAACAGACTTGCACAACATAGTATTTTGGAAACAAATTGAAATCTTAAGTCATATTAGCTCAGCTTTAATCCTTGTTTACTAGTTGTTTGACTTTGAGCAAATTAATCAACTTTTATTAGACCCAACTGCCAAACAGAGATGCTATTTGCTCCAGAAGTATACAAATTATTAAGAGGCTTATATGATAAAATGGTGTGAATATGGATCATTAATTTACTTTTAAAATTATTATTTTATTATTATTATTTTCTGAGGTGGAAGAAGCTTATTAAAAACCTAATAAAACAATATATAAATGAATGAATGGTATCACATTATTCTTATGTTTAAATATTTGTGGCTTCCCTGGATTCCTAGACTTTAGTATAATAAACATGCTCACCTGCAAAATGAGCTTTCTGTTGCCTCCCAGTGATTCTGATACAGGTGGTAAGAGGCTAAGACCCTTTACGAGCCTCAGGAGCTACATGCACTAAAAGACTGTTGTTCTTTGCCCAGTGCTTGAAACTGGAGAAGCTGGACCAGAGTAGAATGGGAAATGGAAAAGTAGTGGGCTGGTTCTTCTTTTGGGGAGATTCATGATTGGCACTTGTATCATGGCAGGTAAAAATGAACAGAAGGATGAGGATTTAGGTGAGGCAGAATCTTTGGTAGCTTCGGTGTCTGTAAAGTGGCTGCTCTTTGTTTCCAGGGTGTGAGGGGAAGGTTTGGTTGCTTCATGACCATGCCGGATAGGCTTATTTGTGCAGGAGGAGTCTTGGATGCATGAAAAATTTGAGCCCTGGGACAAATGCATTTAGCAGTCCATGGAGGGTATATGGATTGGACAGCTTACTCAACTGCAGTACACACAGAATAAAGCAGATTTTTAAAGGTTTGATTTTTAATCTATTAAAAGAAATCTAGCCCATATATCCTCTTCCCTTTCTCTCCCCATAAACATATATCCTCATGGTGTGGGGGAGCGTGACTAAGATAGTCAAAGAAAAGAGTCCAGTTCATTGCAGTGCAGATCTGACCATGTGTCTTACTTTAAGAAGTCAATGGCAGTGCTCCAAAGGAAGAGACTGAAACAGTCAAAATACAAATATATTCAATGATTTCAAATTCTTTTGTTTCCATGTCCCTTTTGCTGCCTCCAGTTATCTGTCTCTGATTCCTGAGGAAGGCTTTGTAGTGCTTTTACTTGCTATTGAATTTATACTGTATAGTTCCTGGCATATTTTGCTCCCACAGGTTTTTTTCTAACACCAGAATAGTATCCTCTTTCAACCCTTTTGGCTCTGTTTCTGTGCATGATTTTCTCCTTGTTTCCCTCCCTAGCATATGGGTTTTAATAAAAGTAATTTCCAACATTGAGTTTAGAAATGAAAGGGACCTTCCCCAAATTTTAAGCAACCAAAAAGAAACAACAGAAGTATAAAAGTATGCATTTGTTTATGTGTATATGTTTGTATGCAAGTGAAGGGTGAGGAAAATCTAGTGACAGGTTGGGTTTAGGAAGGATTTGGCAATATACTCAAGGCTAGTGTGAGAGGAAGATAAATTTAAAAGTATAATAGATAACAATTTCCAAGTGATATATTAGAACCAATATGGGGTTCCTGGGTGGCTCAGTGTGTGGGTTTGAGCCCACATCAGGCTCTGTGCTGACAGCTCAGAGCCTGGAGCCTGCTTCAGATTCTGTGTCTCCCTCTCTCTCTGCCCCTCCCTTGCCTGCGCTCTCTCTCTCTCTCTCTCTCTCTCTCTCTCTCAAAAATAAACATTAATTTTTTTTTCAATAAACAAAAAAGAACCAATGAAAACTTCTAGAGGAAATAAAGAACTTTTTCGTGGCTCTTACAACCCTTTCTACATTTCTACTATTTAAAATAAATGGAGCGTGCCTGTGTGACTCAGTATGTTAAGTGTCTGACTTCAGCTCAGGACATCTCACAGTTTGTGAGTTCGAGCCCTACATCAGACTCTGTGCTGAGATATTCTGTGTCTCCCTCTCTCTCTGCCCACCCCCTACTCACACGCTCTCTCTCTCAAAATAAATAAACATTTAAAAAAATAAAGCAAATGGAGATTAGCTTTTAAAGCAGGGATTTATGAAGAAGTTTATATATATGAAAAGGTCATGGTGTGGAGTTAATGTTTGTTTGTCTCTTCTCCTCAAGACCAGAAAGAAGGGCTTGAACAGGACTGCCCTCAGAATGTCCTCACTTGATATATGTCCCCTGTGGTTAAGGGCCCTAGGGAATTTTGTCTGAATTAACCCTCAAGAAGGCTAAACAGACCCTGACACCATGAAACAGGGCTGATTGCGAATGGAGGAGTCACTGCATGCAGTCATTTCTGATGATAGATCAAACCTCATGCCAGAAATAAAACTGAGGATAGGCTTATCAGCCCAGGATCATTTTAAAAGGAATCCTATTCAAGAAACAGATTGCTAGGCTAAGGGATTCCCAGCAGCAAAATGCTAACAAATGAATGCCAGAGGGAGAAGTTTTGGGGAGATCGGGAGAGACAGCTGCAGATGTGGCGATTTTCATATCATGTAAGAACAGTGAGAAAGGACGCAGCCAGGATACGTCTAACAGACTTAAAAAAGTTCTCACAGAAGAATTGTGAGCTTTGAAAATTTCTTGGAGGTAGCTGCCAAGTACCAGGTCTCCTTATCCCCCACTCTTTTCCTTTCAATCCTGGTAGTGTCAGAATGAGCAAAAAGTAACTACCAAGTGAGGGAGATGATGAGTGAGAGGAGAAAATGACAGGAAGTGAAGTATAGGTTGGATATATGAGTGAGGTACTCCATAGAATCAACATAGCTTCATTAGTGATTAGATATGGGTACTGAAAGGGGAAGAGGGCAGGGGCAACATACAGATGTCTATTTTGGGCCACTGAGTGGATGTTGGTTTTGATCAGGACACAGAGAAGAGCAGGGTTAGTGGGGGAAGATAATGTATTCTGTCTGGCTCTTGTTGAAGATGGAGGAAGATGGAGGGAGGTATCCAATGGGATATATCATCTTCCCTACTGACGTCATTCTAAGAGTCAGTGATTGTTGAAAACCATGACAATGAATGAAATCATCTGGAGTGACAATAAACAGTGAACAAAGAAAAGGCTCTGCCCGAACCGCAGGGAAAGTCTTTGTTTAAGGTGTGGGCAAGAGGAGGTACCAAAAAATGAGACAAGAAAAACAAGAGGCAAACCAAACAAAAACACTGGTGGTGATATCAACTCTGAGAGAAATTTTATTGTAATGAGTAGAAGAACCTGAAGACTGCTTGGCTCCAAAGGAAAATGGAAACGTTATAAGTGACTCTCACGGTGGGTGTGGTGGGAATGGAGAGAGACTGGAATTATATTGACACCCATTGCCCTATGTATAAATGATGGTGCTGGGGGCCAGATCAGGGAGAAAATAATTATTTATGCTCTTGGCATCTTGTGTTTGCAGTGATAGTGAATATCCATACTTTATACAATTTCTGCACCTATAAAATGACAACATTTTTATATATCCACGAATTATGTAAATACAGATCTGGGCTTCTGGGTGAGTTAGAGGTGGGGGCAGTTTTCTTTATGAAATCTTATAACTTCTGTCAGCTATTTCATGCACTTGCTACTAAACTGTTCTTTTGCTTTTTATCTCTGTTCTCATGTGCTCTTAAAAGCTACTTGCTTTAATCCATGACAGTGACCTTACAATGCACTTTATAATGCATGTGCATTTAGATAAGGTGTGATTTGTGATCTTTCTAGGCCTGCACATGAATCTCCAGGAAACATACTGTATTACTACAGTGGTCTGAGTCATTAAGATGGAATATTATTTAAGTTCATCATTGTTATAGACAGGCCTGAGCAACTTGATAGTGCCTATCTTTTGAAATTTTCCTCAAAATTAAAGATCTTATTTGGAAAACACTCTTGTACAAAGATAGCTAACAGACATCCCAATTACTTCTCTTTCAGGTACACAAACCTATGCAGTTTTGTTGGGAAAGTATGAAAGTAAATATAGGGAAGTAATCAAACTAGGTTTAATGAAAAATAGTTATGTTAATTTACTCTTGATTCTTTTCAGCATGAAGGAGAGTTCATAGAGAAAGAAAACAGATAAGATGCAAGTGGGAAAATGGCAATCAATGTGTGTCCCAAATTGTGTCTATAGAAGCAAAAGTTTCTTCTAAATCCCTTGGTTCTTCAAATACTTCTTATCTCATGGGCACACATTTAGAAGGTTGCCAGAGAAGAGAAACCTGCCATGGAGTCAGAAAGGGTATGGCCAATGAAGGAGAAAGACAACCAGACAAATACAGTGTTAGAGAAGCCATAATAAGATGATTTCAACATGAATGGAAGGATAGGTGAATGGATGGATGGATGGATGGAAGGATGGATGGAGTGGTCATCTTTATCAAGTGCTGCTAAGAAAAAAAACCATGAGAACACATAGATGACCATTTGTTTTGGCAAAATATTGTCTTTGGTTGCTTTGATAAGAACTGTTATAGTGGAGTGGTGAGTATGAAAGTCCAATTGGAAATGGCCATAAGCAAACCCAAGGTCAGTAAGTACAGCAGGGGGCATATTCAAATTTATTAAGGAGTTTTTTGAGTATGGCTGAGAAATAGAGTGGTTGGAGAAGGAGTTAGGGCCATACATACATATATATGTAACATAGGAGAGGAAAAAGGGGGATTTGGGAGCTTCAGAAGAAGCACAAATGTTCTTTCATTTTAATATGATGAAAAGAAAAGTCCATAGGTAAAGATACATGTAAGTTGGTAGAACTGGCGGTGGAAATATGAAATCATTCTCACATGACTCTTCTTAGTGGTGAATGCAGCAAGGTCATCAGCAGGGAGGAGACCAGAGAGCATATGGAGTTTCGAATAGAGAGGATGAGTGATAGAATCGTCATCTCTGAGAGTGTGAACATGCTAACCAATTATAAAGTATGTTAGGAACAAAGGCAATAGACCTGTTTTTGCAGATATATGAATATAAAGAACAAATCAAGCCAAACAAGATACAAAAGGGTAAGTAAGGATATAAAGACTGATATTCACTCTTAATTTTTTTAATGTAGGACTAAAGCTAAATGTTTATGAGAATTATGGTTACAGAAGCTAAAATGAACCATGACAATTTTGAGTTAACATTAAACCTAACAAAAATCAGGATATGGAGATACTCAGAGAAAAAAAGGGTAAAGTAAAAAACAAACTGATTTTTCTCATCATTCAGAGTGAAGAATCATGCTGTATCAAATGAGAGAGAAAAATGTTATCCCTTATAAGTATAAATATAAACACTAGAAAAATTATAAAGAAACTAAAATTATAAAGGAAATAAGATTTTGGGTCCACTTAAGACGTGTATATTTTACTGCATGTTAAGTTTTACCAAAAAAGTACCATAAGAAAATATTAAACTATAGTTAATTATATGCACACTGATCATATTCTGTCTATAGATTCTTAATTTACAATTCTTTGGGGAAAAAAAAAAAGTAAGGTGCAGGTATCCCCTGATAAACACCATGTCAGTGTTTACATGATCAAGTTTTTTGCAAAGCATCTAGTTTAAATTCCTTGAAGTTGTCAGCATGTGGATGGCACGTTTTTCTTATTCCCTTAATAGATACAGGGTTTGTTCTATTGTTAAATGACTTTCGCATTTAATTTCAATTCCCTTGCCATATTTCAAACAACTGAATTGGTTTTACTATATTCTTTAAAGTCTTATTTGAATATATCTTAGTGTATAGTTATAAAACTTTTAGCTGATAAATAAATTTGTATCTTATTTCTTCAGTTAACACTACGTCGTCAATACTTCTCTGAGTTTGTTTACAGATAACAAATTTCTGATATTCTTCATTTTGAAAATAATTACGTTTCCGATTTGTGACTTTCAGAAAAACGTTACATTTCCCAACATAGAGCCTCCTTTTGTTGGCACTATTCTTTGGTTAGTTTTCTTTTTACAAATAGGAGCAACTAGGGGCGCCTGGGTGGCTTGGTCAGTTAAGCGTCCGACTTCGGCTCAGGTCACGATCTTGCAGTCCGTGGGTTCGAGCCCCGCATCGGGCTCTGTGCTCAGAGCCTGGAGCCTGTTTCAGATTCTGTGTCTCCCTCTCTCTCTGCCCCTCCCCTGTTCATGCTCTGTCTCTCTCTGTCTCAAAAATAATTAAACGTTAAAAAAAAAAAATTAAAAAAAAAAAAAAAAAGAAATAGGAGCAATTAGATCAAATGACATGCCCAGCGGCATGCTTTGGATGCATTTAGTCCAATTATTTTCTGAAAGTTTTACCAATATCCCTCCACTGGCAATCTTTTGGAATTCTAGTTTCACTAAATCATTATGAGCATTGGACCTTTGACCATATCATTTGAATCAATGAGGTACTCATTTCTTGTTTGTCTTTTTTTTAAATGTGTATTTATTTATTTTGAGAAAGAGAGAGAGAGAAGCAGAGAGAGAGAGATAATCCCAAGGAGGCTCCACACTCAGTGCAGAGCCCTTCGCAGGGCTTGATTTCACCACTGTGAGATCATGACCTGAGTCAAAATCAAGAGTCAGGTGCTTCACTGACTGAGCCATCCACGTGCTCCTCTTCTTTGCCTTAATTCCTTAGCCATCCTCACTATCTGTTATTGTAAGGAATGCATTTTTCAAAGTAAGAGGTGGTATCTGGTCGTAGTATCTGTAGTTCTTTTTCTAGGAATTTTGTTCTTAAGCAAGGATTAAATATCTAGTTCACTATTTGCTTTTTATTTTTTTTGAAATTTGTCTTATTATGTGCTGTCTGTTTTGGTCTGCTCAGTTTACAATCAGATTTGTGGTAGTGATTTTGTGCCTGCATTCTTGCTATTATGTTCGGTATCCCATTTTTCTTAGGACTCTTACTAAAAATAAAAGAATAGAGTAAATTTACCGTTATATCACTGGAGAACACAGTTAATGTCAGGGAAAATGTAACACACTAACTATTAGAGAATGACACACCTTTTATATTATGTGTGAAGATTCTTATTGTGTATATGTTATATGTATTGGAATTTGTTTTTTGTCAGCACAACCTGAGATTTGAAGACAAAACTCAGTTCAGATCTAGGCTTCACCACTTCCTAGCATAGATAGATTTTTTTTTTAAAATTCTTGAGCTTTCATGTTAGTTAAATATGAAAAACCATGCCCATCTAATATGGTTATTTTGAGAATCAAATGATATTGTGTACAAAAACTCAATTACACTTGCTGGGGCACAGTAAGTACTCAATAAATATTAATTATCTGGTTCTCTCCTCTTGATACATGATGGGCAAGGCCAATTCCCATAGGAAGTAAGGGGAGTGCACAAGTGGAGAGGTGCTAAAAGATTCACCCGAGTGGCATCCTTCTTGTCGCCCACAAGTCTTGGAGATTTGGCTATGGAGGAGACCCAATCCTTCTTCCAGAAACCAAACTTGCCTTCTGAACTCTGGGAGGTCAATTGAGTTTGACCTCAGTTTTGCAGCCCTTCTTTAAGGGGACAACAGAAATGTCAGTTAACCATTCCAATTCCCACGTGGCAAAAAAAAAAAATGTTAAAAGGGTAAGTGTTTGACATGATAGATAGGATATAAGCGGGCGGGCAGCTAAGCAATTTGGTAGCCTTTTGGGTCCAAAGTCAACAATTGGTACTTATAAAATGTGTCTATTGTTGTTTTATTTTTATTTGTATGTGCATTATTGCTCTTTTCTGATTCAGTTAATTTTCTATATCTTAATGGTAACATGTCTTCGTTATGGTGAATTTAACAAAAAGGGAAAGAATTGGTGCAGTTTTTCTTCAAAGCTTAATGGGAATTAGTCTACTTTGGGGGCTAGCATGTTGTGTCATCAGGAATATGAATGATAGAGCCCCACTCTTTGGAGGCAGAATAAGTAATATTTACCTAGCTGACCCCAATAAAAAATAGCTCCTCCTTCCTTTTGATTCAAGCCATTTTGTAACTTGGGTAAGTTTGTTTGCTTATATGCTGTAGAAAGATGCTTCTCATTTGTATGGTCACAAGGGGAGGGGTCTCCACACTGGGCATGTTTGAATATCACCTGAACTTTCTTTTGTTAAATGGCAAATAACTGAGAAGGAATATGTGGTAAACTCTAATTGTAGTTTGGTCAGAAACTCCAGCCTTCACATCTCCTGCAGCTTCTCCTTTCAATTATGATCACCCATCATTTCATCTTTGAAAGCCATTGTTTGATGTTCAAGCCTGAACTTAAGAGAAAGCAAAAGTTGATGGCTGTAGTAAAAGTTGTTTCTGAGAAAAGGGTCTAGGGTGAGGTTAGTTTTAGATAACATGTTTATTTATTATTCATCTGAACTTTGTTAGAAATAATTGTTTTTCTATTTAGAATCAATCCACATAGAATAACTGGATATTCATTTCACTCTCCCTGCCCTGAAACCCTGGCAACCACTAACATTTTCACTATATCTATAACTTTTTCTTTTCCAGAATGCCTTACAGTTGAAATCATGCAGTGTGTAGACTTTTAAGATTGGCTTATTTTACTTAGTAATATACATTTAACTTTCTTCCATGTCTTTTTATTTATGGCTCATTTCTTTTTAGCTGTAATAATATTACATCGTATGGATGCACCATGGTTTGTTTATTCATTCGCCTGTTGAAGAACACCTTGGTTGCTTGTCAGTTATGATTAAAGCTACTCTAAGCATTCATGTAGGGTTTCTGTATGGGCATAGTTTCCAACTCATTTTGGTAAGTACCAAGAAGTGTGATTGCTGGATGGATCACCCTGAAATTGCCTGGCTTCAAGACTGACTGTAAAGCCACAATAATCAATACAGTATGATATTGGAGAAAAAACAGACAAATAGACCAATGTAACAGACTTAAGAGCCCAGAGAGAGACACATGAAAATATAGTCAACTTACCTGTGACATAGGGCAAATACAATTCAATGGAGAAAGCATAGTCTTATTAGCAAATGTTGATGAGAGTTTTCATAATGAATGTGTATTGGATTTTGTCAAATACTTTTTCTGTACCTGCTGCTAGGATCATACAATTTTTATTCTACACCAACTTGATTTGATTGATTACATCAACTAAACTTTGTTTAATTAATCTTGCACATCTGTAATAAATTATGGTATGTAATTCTTTTAATACATTACTGAATTTGATTTTCCAATATTTTGTTGAAGATCTTTGGACCCCTATCCATGAGAAATATGGGTTGTAGTTTTCCTTTCTTGTAATGTTTTTGGTTTTGGTCTTAAGATAATTATGGCTTCTAAATAAGTGTGCAAATATTCCTTTTACTTCTACTTTTTGGAGAAGGTTGTGGAAATTTGATATTTCTTTCTTCAATTAGTATTTCTTCATAAATGTTTTGTAAAATTCACCAGTGAGTCCATATGGGCCTGGTACTTTCTGTTTCATAAAGTTATTAGTTAGTATTCAGTTTATTTAATATATATAGACTTAATTAGATTATTTGTTTCTCCTTTTGTGAGCTTTAGTAGATTGTGTGTTTCAAGGAATTGGTTCACTTGATCTTTGTTTTCAAATTTATAAGCACAGATTGTTCATAATACTTTTTTATTGTATTTTTAATAGTCATAGGATTAGTAATGGCCCTTCTTTCATTTATGATATTGTCTATGTCTTCTGTCTTTCTTTCTTAACCTGACTAAAGGTTTGTCAACTTTATTGATCTCTTCAAAGAACCAACTTTCCGTTTAATTGATTTTCTCTATTGATTTCCTGTTGTCACTTTCATTTTCTGACCCTAATTATTATATTTTTTCCTCTGCTTACTTTGGATTTTAAATGTTCTTCTTTTTCTTGTTTTGTAAGATGGAAACTTAGATTATTGATCTTAGATTTTCTTCTTCTATAATATATACATTGAATACTATAAATTTCCTTCTAAGCACTGTTTTCTCTGAATCTCACAAATTCTGATAAGTTGCATTTTTTTTCATTTAGTTAAAAACATTTTTGAATTTTTCTTAAGACTTATTCTTTGGCTCATTACTATTTGGAAGTGTGTTACTTAATCTCCAACTGTTTTGGGACTTTCTAGCTACCTTTTTGTTAATTTAATTCCATCGTGATCTGAAAGCTTTATCTGATTTCTGTTCTTTTAAGTTTATGGAGATATTTTTATGGCCCAGAATGTGGTCTATCTTGCTGAATGTTTCAAGTGAGTTTAAGAAGAATATGTTACCTGCTGCTGTTAGATGAAGTTTTCTGTAGATGTCAGTTAGATCAAGTTCATTGATTTTACTGTTCAGTTCAAGTATGTCCTTACTAATTTTCTACCTACTAGATCTATCAATTACTGATAGAGGAGTGTTGAAATCAACTATAATAATGAACTTATCTACTTCTCCCTGAAGTTGTATCCATTATTGCCTCAGATAGTTTGACAATCTGTTGTTAGGCACTTATACGTTAAAGTCTGTTAGGTCTTCTAGAAGACTTGACCCCTTTATTAATATGCAGTGTTCTCTGTATTCCTGATAATTTTTCCTCCTCTGAATTCAGCTTTGTTTGAAAATTAATATAGTGAGTCCAACTTTCTTTTGATTAGTATTAGAAGGTATTAGTATTATCTTTCTCCATCCCTTTACTTTTAATATCTGTGTCTCTATACTTAAAGTGTATTTCTTATAGATATTATATAGTTGGGAACTTATTTTACACACTGACAGTCTTAATCTTATTTGGGGGGATTAACACACCCTTTAATTTGTTTTTAACTATTTTAAAGGTTTAAGAAATGCTTAAAATTTGTAATTCCTAGTAGGAAAACATTATATGAATGAATACCTTAATGGCAAACCACTGTAAAATGTCTGGTCACATGTGGGGCTGAGGGATAGGGATTATCTTCACTGTACCCAGCTTTCTTCATGAGAAGGTCAGGGGTATACTGGTTTGTATTATTTCAACATCAGTTAGGTGGTCTAAGTTGCTTTCCTTCAAAAAATGGCTTTGTCAGACGGGCACTGTGTTTGATGAGATTCATAACCTTTGGCTTGGTCTGATATTTTGACATTTTTGTTGAGTTCTGGGTCACATCCTGGAGGGCTACCATAACTTCTGGATTCCTTATGGTTGCAAGAACCTCTGGATCACTAAGAATTTTGAGCCTGAGCATTCCTGCCATTCCAGGCATGCCCCCTTTAATTCCAGGTATTCCTTCAAGAAAATTACCAGGCATTCCCCTAAGAAAGCCACTGGGAAAAGAGCCAATCTGAGCTACTGATTGTCATCTATCTTCCTTCCTTCCTTCCTTCCTTCCTTCCTTCCTTCCTTCCTCCCTTTTCTTTTCTTTCATGCTTTATCTTTTTTTGTTTTCTATTCTTTTCTGCTTTCTCTGGCTTTAAATTAGAAGTATTAGTGGTCATAAATAATTTCATCTTTTTTTATTCATTTATTTTTGAGAGAGAGAACATGAGTGAGCGAGGGGCAGAGAGAGAGGGAGAGAGAGAGAACCCCATGAGGGGCAGAGAGAGTGGAAGAGAGAGTGCAGAGCCCGAAGTGGGGCTTAAACTTGCCCCAAGCGGGGCTCAAGTTCAAAAATTTCATCTTATCTCAGCATATCAAATATATATATATATATATATATATATATATATATATATATATATATAATTTAATTTTTTTTTTTAATTTTTTTTTCAACGTTTTTTATTTATTTTTGGGACAGAGAGAGACAGAGCATGAACGGGGGAGGGGCAGTGAGAGAGGGAGACACAGAATCGGAAACAGGCTCCAGGCTCCGAGCCATCAGCCCAGAGCCCGACGCGGGGCTCGAACTCACAGACCGCGAGATCGTGACCTGGCTGAAGTCGGACGCTTAACCGACTGCGCCACCCAGGCGCCCCTATAATTTAATTTTTAAAGTGCTTGCCTTTGAGTTTACAGTATGCATTTACAACTAATCCAAATCCTCTTTCAAATAACAACATACTGTTTGCTGTAGCTATAGGTGTTAGAGGTTACAATTTCCTCTGGTGTCCTTGATTTGTCTCCCCCATTGTACAAGCACCTTACCTGATGTGTGGGAGAAGGACAGTTTTCTACAGCCCTATGATTACATCTGTCTTTTAGTGAATCTGTGCCTCTGAACTGTGGACTTCACAAGTGAGTCTCAGTTTCTCTCTCCTACTTTAGGGGGGCAGGAAGGCAAGAGGAAGCTGGTGTTGAATATTTCCTTTCCTCCACAAAGGCTAAACCAGACTGAGTTGGGTATTTTTCTTCTTCCAGGTCAGTTAGGCTGTGGCAGAATAGTTTCTCTTGAAGGCAGGCTTTGGGCATATTTCAGAATGACTTCCTCTCTGCCTTCTGGAAGCACCAAGGAATTTTTTTCTCCAGTCTTCTCTGTGAGAGTTTTGGAGATAAAACACAAAAAGGAAGGGTTTCTAAGATTGGACCTTTCTGGTGTTTTTAATTCTCAGGTTTATCCACACTTAGCCTCAAGCAATTTACCACATCTCCTTTAAGGTTTCCTACCATGACCATCCTCTTGATTTTAATTAATAATTTAAAAATTACATTATTATATCATAATGTCTCCCTCCTTTCTTATGATGGGATCTCATTATCATTTCTGTCCTAAGATTTTATCATATGCTATTTGCAACTTTGCAACATTAGAAAAGGAAGCCGACTCTGAAGGTATGCCAGGAAATAAGATTTGAAGAATCAAAATAACCCACTCAAAAGTCTCTGTAATAGGCTTCATAAATTTCTTGGTTTTTATTTGTAATTATTTTATATTAAACTGGAAGAGAACCAGATTCTATCCATGATAGAAGGCAGTGCCTCTCAAAGTGTGCCAATGCCTGGCCCCACTTTGATTAGTACTAATTTGGTATGTGACATCACAACAGTGAGTGTTAAGGCAAATCTGCGAGCATACTTAGCGCTGTCTATCATTCAAGACAACAATATATTCAGAAAGAAATGTTTATCTTTTCCACTTTATAACTGCAGGAGTGTTATTTTCTGTGCTAAAATAATGGTGACAATCAATTGGGAAAATGACAAAACAACTTTGACTTAAACATTGAAGGGTTACATTATGCCAATGCATTGTATTTTCTGAGAGAGAAGAGCAAACTGCAAAAAATTTATTTGAAAAATTTACCTACTGACAGTCAAATCGATCTGGTAATGGAAATTCTATATATGCACTAAACCTTACCTCAATAAAAAGCCAATGCCATTTAACTAAGTTAAAATTTAATTATTTTTTCTCACTGTAAATTTAAGAAACAGTCAAGAGGATAAAGACTTTATCTCACAACCCTGATATACCTACAATATTAGTTTTCTGTTAATACTATGACAAATTACCATAAACTTAGCAGCTTAAAATAAAACATTTATCATTTAGTAGTTCTCCAGATTAGAAATCTGGGGGGACTTGGCTGGCTTGTCCACTCAGAGTATTATAAGGCTGGGGTCAAGGTGTCTGCTGGCCTAGGCCCTTACCTACAGGCTTTAGAAGATCTGCTTTCAAGTTCTTTCAGGTGGTTGATCAATGTCAGTACATTGTGGCTATAGGGCTGAGGTCCCTGTTTCCTTGCTGACTGTCACCTGGAGCCTCTCTCACCCCCTGGGTTTCTTTCTGTGTTGCCTCTTGATCTTCAGACCGGCAATGGTGCTTCAAATCTCTCTTCAGATCTCTCTCATGCTTCAGTCCCTCACTTCTGGCATCTCTTCTGCCTCTAGTTTGAGAAAGTTCTCCACTTTTGAGTAGACTTTTAAGTAATTACATTGGGCCCACTTGGATAATCTCTTTACTTTAAGGTCCATGGATTCTACCTGAAAATTTCCTTATGTCACGTAAGGTAACATTCAGAGGCTCCAGGGAATAAGGGATGGCTATCATTGGGGCATTCTGCTTACTATCACATTTAATGTCCCTCAATTCTGTTATATTTAATATATTAGCATATAATTCCTGAAAAAATAGAATGCTTTGTAATTGACATTTTTACTAAACAGCATGGGTGACATCTTTACATGTTTTGAAATAATCGGCTCAATCCTCTTTCTCAGTATTTGTTTCAAACACATTGGTATAATTTTGGTCCTAGGATTGAGGAATGCCAAATAATTTCACATCCATAATAAATAAAGCACAGAAATTCAGAATGACTTACTGTCTTAAACTTCTATCAGATTCAAGGTTAGTGATACAAAGCCACTTTTCCTAATTCATATACCTTTTTGTTTTCTTGAGAGGGAGAAAGGGGGGCATGACTTTAATCTGAATGTCATTCAGGGTATACCTCTTGACCAGAAAAAGCTTGAGAAATTTTGCTCTGGTCTAAACAAGATACAAGTTTAAAGACTGTGCTGTAGTCCATTATTAGGAAGGACAAATATTTTAACCAAATGTATATTTTTGAGGTAATTATATATTTATGTACAAATCAATAATTTTTTGAACATACAGCTACAGTAGGAGAACTACTAGGACCAAAATATGAATATTTTAATAATTAGGAATTTTTATTGTCAAATCACTACCCAGAAAAAATGTCCTACTTTAAATCCCCATCAATATTATACAACAATGTCTATTTTATTATGTTATCACCAGAATAAATGATGAATATATTTTAATTATACTGGCTGATGGTTTCTAAACTATTTTATGTCTTATTATGTAGCCATTTGTCAATACGTTTCATCTGTTTTCCATGAATTATCTGGAATGAATTTGTCTTAAAATTTTTAACATTTTCTTCCCCTGTTGTTTTCTTTTTTTTCTTCTTTTTTTTATTCAAAAATTACTATAGGACTGGTTAAAAAATTACATATAGTAAAAATTAAAAGAGTATCAAATGAGTAAACTTGCTTCTCATTCTGGACCCCAAAATAGAAGCAATTGCTGTGAACAGGATCTATTATAGCAACCTACAAGTATTTTTGATTTAGTGAAAAACTATGTGGTATTAATTTATCATGAGGAATAATGCCACAGATACTGAAAATTCTCAAAATTGATATCACTGAAAATTTTTCTATGCACAGAAGTCTAAAATGAATGTCTTTTCTTTCTTCTAAAAAATATCTGATGTGTAGTGAAGTATACGGTTTTTATTTATGAATTGTTGACATTTTCAAAGTCCCTTCAGAACTTTGTTCTTAGATATGCTATAAGATTTTTACACTGTCATATTTTTGTAATGTACATTTGAAATACGTACGCAATGCTGATAAACCTACATTTCCCAGCTGGAGAGTTTGACGTGGAAAATATGTACTAATGTTCTAAAATATGTTTCTGACTCAAAAGGTACTGCTTAGCTTTGCTGGGTGCTGCAGGATATGTTTTGTGGCCAGGAAGCATGAAGCATTACTAATATCTCCTAGAATATAAAATGAGTTTGTTTTCCAAAGTCAATGTGATTGTAGGTCCTTCAGAATTTCTCTATGGCTGTTTAGACACAGAGTTTTAGTCCAATAACTTGAAAAGTAAGATTTAACATCTAGTCTGTTGACACTGTGGTTGCTCAGTAGATTAAAACCCAAACTTGTTGGGTGCCTGGGTGGCTCAGTCAGTTAAGCATCCGACTTCAGCTCATGAGGTCATGATCTCGTGGTTCATGAGTTTGAGCCCCATGTCAGGCTCTGTGCTGACAGCTCAGAGCCTGGAGCCTGCTTTGGATTCTGTGTCTCCCTCTCTCTCTGCCCCTCCCACCACTTGTGTTCTGTCTCTTTCTCTCTCTCAAAAATAAATAAACATTTAAAAAAAAACAAGCAAACTTGTCACATCCAATTAGAGGTGAATATTCTTGAATAGTACTTCCCAATTAGTCTTTGAGAAGCTACAATTCAGGGTATACTTTGTGAAATATTCAGAAACATTAGTATGGTTAATCATTGTGTGGAATGGTAATACATGTATTATAAAAAATATTTCTATTTTATGTGCATGTATTTCTTCCTGTAATGCATGTAGTATTTTTAAGAGCTCATAGCTATAAGTTGAGTAGTTGATTTATTTAGTTATATTTGAATATTCAGTCAGTCATTAAGAAAACACAGAAGGGGCACCATTAGTTTATTTTAACAGCACACCATCTTGCAAAACAGTTATGCTTCATAGGAGCCCAGTTTGAAAACCTTTATTCTAATGCAGACATGTAGAGCAGCACTTTCCAATGAGTTTGGCATGTTTATGCTCTGTTCACTTTAATTGTGTTTATTTCACAAATTTTGGGCAGAGAAGTACAAATGCTAGAGTTTCATGCCAGTCGCCAAAATTAATTTTTTACAAATTGGAAAATGTAAATAAATTGATTTTTTAAAAGTCAAATTGAACTTAATAAGCATTTGTTAGCTCCAGTTTTGTGGCTTAGAAGAAATCATTAACAAAATCATCAGTACTTATTGAGCATCAACTCTGTGCAGTTGATGCTTTATTATATTTTTAACAGGTGAGGAAACTGAAATTAAGGAAAATAAAATAACTACATGAAGTCTGGAAATTTGTAAGTGACAGAAGCCAAGATATGAGTCTCATTTATGTTTGGAGCTCTATTTTAATCATATTCTATCTGCTATGGAACCACCTGTTTTCTCCCCTTCCTTTTTATTCCATTTCCTATAAACAGTGATTCTCAGAATCTGCTCCGAACCTCCTAGAAGACTTGTGTATAAAATGCAGATTGTTAGATCTCACTGCCAGATCTTTAGATTCCATAAATGTAGGTGGGCCCTGATAATTTATATCTCTAAAAAGTGACAGGTGATCTTAATACAACTTATCCGGGGACCACACTTTGAAAACCACTGTGTTATAGTGTTTCTAATGCTTATGGATAAACAGGTGGTGCCCATTGTTAGGGGTCTATTATTATTCTATACACCTGTTTTGGTTAAGCTAGATTTGGAAATCTGTGAGTCCAGATGCCATTGATTTGAAGATGATGTTAAATATTCTAGTACCTTCTTAAAGCTCTCGTTAATTACCTATCACATAAAAGTCTAATTGATTAATTTATTATTCATTACTCTAGCTGTGCAGATCTGTTCAGTCTAGACATAGTTTGTGAATTTACAAATGTATCCTAGAGAATTCACTGATATATTATCTGGTAATAAGAAAATAAAGGGAAATGGCTGTATAGCCAAAAATATATCTAGAGTCTTCCACTACAGACACAAGAAAAAGACTCTATTCAATTATACATACTCAGTAATTGCTATATCTTTATCTCTATTTCCTCATTGTTGATTGTATGTTCTTTATTACTTCACCTATAGACTATTCATGGTATACAACATCTTCAGTATTGCCCTTTTTAGTTTATACTTTTCAGGTATTCTTATTTCTACAAATAAACACTTTCTTGTAGTGTTGTCTTAACATACCCAAACAAGACATTTAAGAATAACCATGTGGCTTACCTCAAATCTTTTCTCAACAGATTTTTTAATTACTTTAGTAGAAAAGACAATGCAATGCTCAGTAGATGCCACTAGACATTGTGTTTCTGTGCCAGGCAGGATCCTTCACTTCTGAGACTGATTAATAAATTTTGGGCTCATCTTATTATCCCAACTGAAGAAAGAAATAGCAAAAATCTGGAGAGGGTGTGGATCTGATAATATCTAGCCACATAATCTCTGAAGAGGGACATGTGAAAAGGAAAGGGATTCAGGTAAGATGTACCATTCAGTAGACAGACAGACAAACAAAAAATAATTCCTTGATGCTGATTACCTGAATTTCCTTGCAACTAACCATCAACGTCAGACAAAAAGGCTAGTGAGAATGCCAAGAAGGTTCATTAGACAGTATTTTTAAATACTAGTATACTTAGCCTCAAAGTTGCTTTTAAACAGGTTACACCTATGCTACATGCACATACACATTACACATACACACAGAGATACACACAGACATAAGTGCCCATGTGCAAGCACGTAGTAAAAACCTCCAAGGAAATGTCCTTGAACACGTTTTTAAAAATCCATTATAATCTCCATTATAGAAAACACCATCACCATAGCAACTTGAAAGCCATTGGCATTCAAAATATAAAACAACCTACTTCTATCCAGGATATTGATTATTTCATTTTCCTATCACATGGATTTAATAAGATGCACTCATTTGTTTGTTTCATGCTGAAGAAGGTAAGACTTATGATATAAACTTGAGGATCAGGTATCAATATTTCATTCAGAAAGAAGTGGTTTTTAATATTGTTCATTTCTGTACAGTTTTTCCTACATTTCCCAATTTATATTAAACCCATTTGCTCACCATATAGGCAAGCTGAGTGCTGCTTGTGGCCAGAAGTAATGATATGAGCACTTTTTCCTGCCCTCTTAACCCCAGCCTTCCATGCAAGGAAACTTAACCTGAAATCAAATCACAAGACTGAACAACCTTATCCTTCACCTCTTTGTCCCAGCTCCAAACACCACTTCCTACATGAAGCTCTTTCTGATAAATGATTCTCCTCTTTTACGCTGTGCTCTCCACCTTCTCTTGCAGCATTTTGTATTGTCATGCAGTATTCGTTAAAACTCTGTAACAGTACGTATAATGTCTGACTTCAGTGGAGTATACATTTCTTGAACTTCTCCTTCTATTTCCTATCGTCTGATATCTCTCCCTATTTCCATCAATACCTTCCAGGCATAGGAAGGAAGAATGCTGATTTTCTTGAGGTCTCTCACAGGCCTAAACCCTCTATTAGGCACATGTCTGGGTATCTTTCTTAATCTCTGCAGAGTCAGATGAGGAACAAATTATTTTTACTTTGTATATGAAATATTGAAACCTTGAGAGAGGCTAAGTGAAATCGTTTAATGGTAAAATTGAACACAAAGCATATTTCTATGAATATATATTAAAGGATTGGGGATCCCCTGTTTTACTGAGTGCCTTGGTTGAAGGGAGTCCTCTGCCAAAAGAGGAAAGGGCAGAGGTTCTGCTTGTGAAAGCTTGGAGGAAGACATTCTGCATGCACAAATGTGCACACACATGTACACACATGCACACGCATGCATGCAGAGGCAAACAATGTTTGTATGGAAGGATGAAACACAAAGGAGGGAGGAGTCTGACATCAGTAAATGCATAGGAAGAGAAGAGGCTAAGGACCTGTGGAGAGGCTTGCAAGGCTGGAACATTAATGTCTGCTGGGGGTTAGTGTAATCGTGCCCTGTGTAGTAAACTTTTTTTGATTGGCCTCTCTATGAAATCTCCCTGTGAAGTCTTAAAAGAGAGCCACAAATTGCTAAGAGAAGTGAGATTTCTTATGAAAAGCAATGTCAAAGTGAACTCCCTGTACAGGTTGGCATGAGGCCAATACAAGACATGAGGCAGAGTTTCATGAGTATGGGGGTGTTGCAAGGCCGCTTGGGGTGGAAATCATGGTTTCTTCCTCTGCATCATGCAAGCGTTTCCTCAAGTATCCCATTGTATTCAGGGCGTTCCTTGATGCAGGGAGCTAAGACGCATCTGTCTACACTGGACACGTGTCTAATGTGCTGTGAGGTTGCTTAATTCAGATTATTTGCTGCTTCTCATAATGTAGTCAACTAGAACAAAATATTGTTGGTGGAGAGAAGAATATTTCACAGAACTCTCTGTGTCCTGGCCATGAAGTCCACCTGTGGTCTGTGTCTCCTGCCTGTTGGGGCTGCTGGGGCTTCTGTGGGTCTATGGCTCTTGCAGTGTTTTAGATAGATTTCATCCAGATTGCTCCATTTTCTCTAACGGGCCACAACATTATTGTGATTAGTTTGACTATAATTGAGTTTTATTACAAGAGTGACATTTGTCTTTGACTTTGGCAGGAAGCTTGCCTGTTTGTCATCATCATCATCTCTAGCCAGCCAGCCAGAACTGTGGTGCCAGACGTTGCACAGCTGACAGTCAGCCTAACCAGACTGAACGTGTGTGTGCGCACAGGGACTGTGGCAGGAAAGCGATGGGAAAAGTAGGAGGGAGGAGAACGAGGTCTTTATGTACAAAGTGGATCCAGTGGTCATCAAGAAATAGTCAAGAGGTGACAACCCTAAGTTGAGCCAAGTGGTAACACTGCTTGGTGATTGCCAGATAGTTTCTATTTAGCGGTTTAGGAAGGAATATGCCTACATCACCTTGAACCTGTTTCACACTCTTTATCCTGAGGTAAACCAATGAAACGTTTAAAAAACACAGTACGGTGACGCCTCATTCATATGTCAATGTTTGCATTCTTCAGCCTGAGTTATGTGTTATCAACAAACCTGGTAGGAAAATAAGGAAAAGGAATGAATATGCCACCCACAGCAGAAAAAACAGACTACAAATAAATAAATACATGAGTAATTCCAATACCAAACTTTAGGGGAGCCATATTGATATTGTAAAATATTAATTATTCATGAAACTCACATTTTCGGAGAGTTTTAGTGTAATATGACTAGGACATAATATTGACTATAAAAAGCATGATATTCAATTGTACCATGCCAGTTTTGCACTCCATAGTAAACTGTAACAATTTTTACATACATGTTTGAACTCTGTCTGGAACAGTGCACAATGTTAACAGTGTCTTTCTCTGGCAAGAGATTTTTATTTTCTTCTTTAACTTTATTTTATTCTAATTTCCAAATATATGCCATATTTTCTAAATTTTTTCCATAATAAAGTACAATCATTTATAATCAGAAAAAAATTGTATAAAAAACCTAGTACAAATCAAAGAATAAGTGAAGTTTTGGCATTAACATTAAAGGGGCACATTTTTTTCCCCCTTTAATGTACAATGTTGGGCCAAATTATCATTGGTCTTCTTTCCATTTCAATTTTATTAGGACTTCAGTATTTAGGAATCTCACAAATATAAGTTAGAAGAAATGGGGCTTTCTATCCTAGGGAAAAGAAAATATAGGGTAAGATATTTTAAAAATGTCTACTCCAGAAATTTTTTTTGGTGGGGGGAGGGGCAGAGAAGGAGAGGGAGACAGAGGATCTGAAGCCATCTCTGCATGGAGAGCAGTGAGCCGGATGTGGGGCTCGAATTCACAAACCGTGAAATCGTGACCTGAGCTGAAGTTGGCTGTGCAACCAACTGAGCCACCCAGGTACCACTGCTCCAGAAATTTTTAAATCCTGTGTCATTGCTTGAATTGTAAGGGGCAGAGGTACTTCAGATCCCAGCTGCCTGTTGAAAGGGATAGGGTGATGCAGTAGGTAGAGACTAGAATACCAAGGGGCAGTGAGACCTGGAAAGCAGGAGAGATAAGTATGTGGCTTGACAAACAACTAAGACTCTGAAACACATGTTCTGCAACAAGATTTCTCCCAGTCTGTGTTCCTAGGGACCATGGACACTACCCCAAGTAACAGGGATTGGTATCTGTGCATGTAAACTGGGGCTCCCTGAAAGCCTTTAAAAAGAAAAATCCCTAAGGAAAAATGTGAAATTCCTTCACCTACCATACTTTCATATGCTCAAGGACCTAAATTGGTCTTCCTATGACCACTTTCCCTTCCTTGGATGAACCCCCAAAATTTGTATGGTGAAGTCCTAACCCCCAGCACCTCAGAACGTGCCTGTATTTGGAGAGAAGGCCATTAAAGATAAAATTAAGTTAAAATGAGGTAATTAAGGTGGACCCTACTCCAGTATGACTGGTGTTCTTAGAGAAGAAGAGATTGACACAGACACATCCAGAGGGAAAACCGTAGAAGACGCAGGGAGAAGACACCATTGCCACGCCCACGACAGAGGCTTCAGAAGAGACCAATCCTTCTAGTGCCTTGATCTTGGACTTCTGACCTCCAGGACTGTGAAAACATAAATTTCTGTTGTTTAAGCCCCCCAGTGTGTGGTAGAAAATGAACACAACCACCGCGTCATCCTACTCACCACTGCCTTCTGAGGAGATGAAACCCTAGCCCAGGCCCTCCTTTCCTCAAGGACCGTGGACTTGTCTGTTATCTATGGGTGAATAGTAACCCCACATGCGCTTATTACAGTCAGCATAATCAAGGACATTCCATATATATTATTATCTAATATTCAAAACATCTCTCAGTGACATGGAGATGTAGTTAATTTAATTTTAGAAAAAAAAAAAAAGGGGGGGGCGCCTGGGTGGCTCAGTCGGTTGAGCATCCGACTTCAGCTCAGGTCATGATCTCACGGTCTGTGAGTTTGAGCCCCGCGTCAGGCTCTGTGCCGACAGCTCAGAGCCTGGAGCCTGTTCAGATTCTGTATCTCCCTCTCTCTCTGACCCTCCCTCGTTCATGCTCTGTCTCTCTCTGTCTCAAAAAACTAAATAAACATTAAAAAAAATTTTAAAAAAATTTAGAGCAGCTGAGCTTAATTAAATTGACCAGTGTCCCAGAGACCTAGTGCCCCAGTGTTGAGATGACATCTCCATTTTGGTTTTTACTATTCTATACATAAGTTAGGAGAGTTGGGGCCTTGAATGGTTTGGAAGTTAAAGCGTTGCCTCTTCAAGGTTTTTCCGTTGCTCTAGTTGACGACTTACTGGCTGGTATAAAGTCAGACCTGCTCGATGGTGGTGAGAAATGGATCACTGGGCCCTTCTCATTGGTTTCCCAACAAAACTCAGTATGGGGGCCTTGGAGACAAACAGTGCTAGAGGAAATCTCAGCCCTGACAAATGACCTGCCCTATTATCGGCATGATTTTTTTCCAAACCTCAGTTTCCTCCCTTTAAAATGAGGTTAATAACTACTTTATGGAGATGTGATCAATAAATGGCTGGCTGCATATAAACAGCAGAATGGCTGAGGCAGAATAAATGGTACTTGCCGGGTATTAGTATCATCTGAGATTACACATGGTTATTCTCCCAGAAGACAGAGATCCCACTAAAAAGCCATTAACACTTTCTCACTGACTATAAAATAAAATTGATCCGATTAACTTAAAGGAGTTTTGACTGGGATGAGGTAATAAAAATCTCATTTCATTGTCATGGAAAACCTAAGATGAAGCTGTCCTTCCTAACCTCCTTTCAGAGATGATGGAAATGAAGCTTGGTTAATCGCCAAGGTCACGGAGCTACTGAACAGTACTGTAAGGTTGCAAGCTCAGGCATGTCTGACACTGACATCCAAATTTTTCATAGCTACTGCAGCCAAAGACTGACTCAAGTCTCTAAGTTCCCAGTGTGTCTGTATGTCTAGCCTGTTTACTCATAGCCTGAACCATGGGTCGGTGAAAGAGAACCCAAGTATTAACCATTGTTTGCCATGTTCCATTTTTCCGACCACGAGCCACGTGTCTCTCTAAGGTGTGAGAGGGGAGATAGCGTTTTCCAGTTCCTTTCTGCATCTGGGTCAGCAGATGGCCAAAAAGTGGCCATGACTGAGAAACAGCTAAACACATTTAACATTTGTTCAGAGACTACTCTGTAAGGAGGTAGAACTATATGTCATCTCTGGCATTTACTTTTACTAAAATATAATTTGGCATTGAAAAAGCCAGTAAGTACCTGAAAAGTTAGCTATGTTATTTGTCATAAAGGCAGTAATATTTCTAAACAGTGATGGTTCTTCCTCTTCTTCTTTGCAAGTATTATTCTTGAGACAAGACATGTAATCCCTCTGAAAATCACAACATTGCTCTTGGGGTGGGGGGATATGTGTGGGATAGTATTAATTTCTTAGTATTTGGGGAAAAGATATAGGGAGAGTGTTACAGTGGATTTGAAAAATATTATTTACTCAAGACAGATACTGTGTTCATCCATTAATTTCACCCCCTTTCTTACTGTGGTTTTAAATCTAACATGAGATATTATGCATGTGTTATGTTTCTGCCCCATGATGTCTGTGCCAGGACTTCCTTTAATCTTTGGGATTCACACTTTTATTTGACTAAGAACAGTGATTCATCCAGGTTATAACTAGTCATAATGATAACATTAACTGGATTCCAGACATGTTATTGTCTCTGTACTACTTGAGCAGGTAGAGAAAGACTTGAAAAGTTGATATTTGTAAGATCCTTACTTTTAAAATTTGGGAATGGAGCATAAGCATTCTGGAACTCTGGTGTTCACACTGGACTGTCCAGAGGGTCCTCAGCTCCAGGCTCCTTCTAGAACTTCATGAAAGGTCTGTGCTTCCATGTTATTGCCCTTGGCAAGCCTTCCCAAATCTGCCTGACTCATCTGTCTTTCCTCCAGTGTGGACTCTGAGCCAGATTTGTTCTCCTCCTGGTTCCCAGGAATTTCAGAATTTTACTTTCTTCTCTCCATTCATCCTTCCCACACACATTATATTAACCATCATATTAGGTGTCGGAGATGGATACAGAGCTCAACAAAATAGACACAGTCCCAGCCTTTTTGGAGTTCATAGTGAAGCAGGCCAGCCTAGCATGGTTTACAAAGCAGGAAGGAAAGTGGAAGAGGCAGCCATTTTCAAGGTCAAACATTATATTTCCATTGTGTGTGTGTGTGTGTGTGTGTATGTATGTATACATACATATATATACATGTGTGTATATATATATATACACACACGCACACACTGTATATAATTTACATATATATACACACAATGTAAATACATTGTATATATATAAATGTATAAATTGTATACATTTCCACTGTGTGTATATATATATATATCTCATACACACACAGTGGAAATATATATATATATATATATATATATATATATATACCAAACATGTGTTATATATATATAACGGAGTATTACTCAGCAATCAAAAAGGATGAAATCTTGCCATTTGCAACTACCTGGATGGAACTAGAGAGTATTATGCTAAGCCAAATTTGTCAGAGAAAGACAAATGTCATATGACTTCACTCATGAAGACTTAAAGATACAAAACAGATGAACATAAGGGAAGGGAAGCAAAAATAATATAAAAACAGGGAGGGGGACAAAACATTAGGGACTGTTAAATATGGAGAACAAACAGAGAGTTACTGGAGGGGATGTGGGAGGGGGGATGGGCTAAATGGGTAAGGGGCATAAAGGAATCTACTCCTGAAATCATTGTTGCACTATATGCTAACTTGGATGTAAACTAAAAAAATTAACTAAATTATAAAAATAATTAAAAAAAAAGAATCCATAGGTCTGAGACATAAAAAAAGTTTCCAAAATAGGCAATGGCCTTTGAAAATAATTCTGGAAATTACTTCTAAGCATATAATCTCTGCCCAGTGTTTTGGGATGCATCTTTGGCAGGTGCACAGGATAGAAGTCAAGTCTCAGCTCCAGCCGAAACAACTCATACAATGGCCCTGTCCTGGACTCCTGTGTTCATTTCCTCCGCAATTATATGTGATCCCGTTTTCAGGGCAGGTACAATAGAGAAGGGACTTAGAAAGCTTCCTTCAGCCACACCAAAGCATTCACACTCCTGCTTGGCCTCTCCTGATTACTCTTTTTTTTTTTAACGTTTATTTATTTTTGAGAGAGAGAGAGAGCATGAGTAGGGGATGGGGGAGGGGGTTGCCGAGAGAGAGGGAGACACAGAATCCAAAGCAGGCTCCAGGCTCTGAGCTGTCAGCACAGAGTCTGACATGGCACTCAAACTCATGAACAGCAAGATCATGACCTGAGCCAAAGTCGGATGCTTAACGACTGAGCCACCCAGGGGCCCCCTCTCCTGACGATTAAGGAGACTCCCTTAGAAAGAACTGAACAATCATGGGCTTTGAGACAGAAATACCTGGCATTTACTTCTGACTTCACCACTTAAGTTAACACCTTCATGCTTTAATTTCTTCATATTAAATCTATATGTGGATAAGTAACAAAACTTTACAGTGTTACTTTAAAATTTAAATGAGATGATACATGTAAAAATCCTCCAGCACTTAATATGTATGAATATTATTTTCTTTACTTAGTCTGACTTTGGAAAAAGTTGATGTTATACATTTTATTCCAAACAACAACAAGAAAATCACCTGTCTTCATAAATTTCGTATTTTCTTGCATTGCTATGCACCTCATGTTTGAAACCACAAGATTTATATTTGAAAGAGAAACTCTTTTGCTCTGTCTCACCCTCATTAATACCACATTTTCCCCTCCCTTACTTTTTCTAAAAATCGTTAACTGTTCTTGTTTTTCCCTGGTGGCAAAATCTGGTGATTCCCATCTTTAATCATGAGCAATTAAGTCACAGTGAAAGATCCCTGTACCTTTGGAATGCATAGTAACCTCATATTCTGCCTTATGCATGTGAGAACATAAGTTTCAGAATAAAATATTTCCCAATTAAGGATGTGTTGAATCATTTTTTTTTTAAATTCAGTGTTTTTAACAGCTTTTTATTCCAAGGAATTATAAACTGAATTTGCTATTATCTCAACTGTTAACTACACACCAACATATGCATGTATATATGCAAATATATAGTGTTAGTATAAGTTTAATATTAAAAGAATCATAACATACCAGGTGGACATTTAAAAACATTTTTAGAAGCAATAAATGTTAATAGAATGCTTAATAAACTTATAGAATATTAGATGCAACTTAGTGCTTGGGAGCCACAAACCCCTCATTAAATTCACAAAAGACCTCTCTGTATAATATGTACATTTGCTAATGAATTTTTTGAGCCTGAATACATTATCAAGAATCCCTAGATCAGTGAGCTTCAAAGGACCTTAAAGATCTTTCTGACTCTGGCTAGACCAGAAGTGATGCTCTATGTGGCAGTGTCTTCAACACACTGTGGATGGTGTGCCTGTTGCCTCACTGTCTTGGCCTCCTCTAATCCTCCAGAAACCTCATTTAACAAGTGATAATATACCCACTTAAGGATTAGGAGTACGTGGCTCTTTAGGCTAACTTCCCCTCTCATTGATAGTGAGTGGTTGAAGGGAGGCTTGTATATGTGAACCTACCCCATGCACATTTGTATTTACCACACTTTCAGTGTAAGAAAAAATGACTTATCCCAAATCATTAATAACCATTTGCACAAAGAACAGTGTCTTTATTGTCCAGAATTCAATTAAATACATAAACAACTGTCCTAGGCCAAGTTGGTTTATGTGAGCGTCTACCTGATAAATGCCTTTCGTAGGAATGCAGAAAGACGGATGTTCAAAAATATTTTTTTGTGTGTGAAATATGGCATCGCATTCTTGGAAGTGAGAATTTAGTCTGAGGCAATCCCTCTTAATGCAGGGCCCAGCTTTTGCTTGGGCACTTTAGAGACTGAGAATTTCAACCACCATCCTTGTTTTCCATCTGTCTGGTCTTTGCAAAGCAGAACAGATGAAAATGGAAGAGTTCTGAGCCATTCAATTAGATTTCATGCACCACCGACCCAGTCATTTCTCCTCAGTCTTATCTGAGTTGGTGGCAGATGTGCAGCATGTCAAAAAGCATTTCCAAATTAAAGAGGGAAACGTACTAAATGTTGGTTAATGGGGTCACAATATGTATAAATGGTGAAATGTGTCATCACTGGAACACAGCTATGATGCAAAGGGGACAGTTTCCTTATTGTGATATATGTGGGCCCAGAAGATAAGAAAGAGAGAGAAAGTATCACTTGTCAAACACGCATTGGAAATTATGGACTTCCTGATACATGATAAACACCATTGCAAGGCTAATTGGATTGGACACTACATTCTGCCATTCACAGGGCCTCCAATGCCATCTTGGTAATGGAGCTGGATCTGTGATGCTCTGTGTAGGTAGGGCATTGGCATCACTAAGGCTGATGGGACCTATATGCAGGGACCTTCATCACCAATTAACTCAGCCTCACCATCAGTGGTTGACTATAATCATGCTGTGAATCAGCTAATTGAAAAGAAGATTCTTGCAAGTTATAGATGATCAATCAATATTTGTCAGTTGCTTAGAAATTTTTATGGGCTTTGGTTGTTTTCCTTTTGGGGTTATTCAGTCTATGAGGCATGAAAGAGAAAAAACAGCAAAATGCACCTGTGGGTGATATACCAACTGAATGAATCATGGGAGTGATGGAAATCTGTGTATGCTCTGGGGAAGGGGAGAGC
This sequence comes from Panthera onca, assembly GCF_046562875.1. Taxonomy (NCBI): domain Eukaryota; kingdom Metazoa; phylum Chordata; class Mammalia; order Carnivora; family Felidae; genus Panthera; species Panthera onca. The sequence goes on along the minus strand of NC_138349.1, from coordinate 46,215,692 downwards.
CCAGGAAAGTCTTCAATACTAAGCAAGAGTGTTCTGTAGCTGATCAATGGTCTGAACTTCTACAATTACCCAGACTCCATCACTGCCAGAGAGAGTGTGCAGAAGGCAAGAATAAGGAAACATCCTTATGGACATGTGTCATTTAGAAAACTCTTTCTTTGGGCTATAAATGTCAATTTATGTGCTTAATAAACTTATAGAATATTAGATGCAACTTAGTGCTTGGGAGCCACAAACCCCTCATTAAATTCACAAAAGGCCTCTCTGTGAACTTAAAAATCATAAGTTAAAAGATTCATAAAGTATATTAAAAATAATGTAGTCTGTTACTTCCATTCAGTGTTTGAGTTACCTCTCCACCCCACCCCACACACAGAATAATATCTGAATCTGTTAATTCCCAGAATATTGAAATTGACATCCTCTCATTGACTTGACACTATCAAATTCCTGACTCATGACAGTCAGTAGCAAAGGCCTGCCCATTCCCATTCCTTAAGACTTCTTTTCTGCCAAGTTCTGATACTGGGAAGTTCTCTATCAGACTCAAAGTTGACCTGTTGCTCCCTGGCATATCCCCATGCTGCTCAGACCTGGTCCTTGCCACACATCTCCATTCTTTCTCAGCTGCCTTGAGGAAGACAAAAGACTATTCAGAGACTGATTTAGTTACTTTTAATCATAGTGCTATTCATTATAGTTAAATAGCTCTACAATGGTTCATTGTATGAAAAGGCTGCTTCTGACAAAAGTCCTTTTTCTCCCTGACATCGGAACTCAGCTTTGTCTCCACCAGCGTCTATCCAGCCAGGGTTACCCTCCTGCACATACTCCACGCACTCTGCAAGGCATGGAGGCTGAAAATGCCTGACTTCTCCATTTAAATCACTTTAAGCAAAATACTGGTTGTTTGAGCATATCTTTTGCATCCTCAATGCCCAGTAGTAATTTTGCAAAATTACTGGAAATCTATTTCAGGGCAAACTTGGCATTTAAATTAGATGCTTGTAATTAGCATCTTGACTGCATGCAGTCAACAGCGTGAAAGGAAGGACAGGGAAAAAAATACATTGCCGTATTTTTGCTGTAGAGAAAAGAAAAAAAAAGTAATACACTGGAAAAAAAAAAACAATTTGAAGCAAGATGAACAATTTTTTGGAACAAAAATGATAAACTGTATCACGTATTCAAATTACTACATACTGAAAGAACCTTTTAAAATTTCTTTACCAGAACATTCAAACATTTACCTTTCTTCTCCGGAGAGGCCCACAGACAGTGCCCTGCTCTTACAGTTATTCCAACATAAGTGCCAGGTGAATGCTCACACTCAGTTTACTTACCATTCAAACCTCGGCTCAAAACTCATTTCTAGGTTATCTAAAGATAATCATAGCCCAAACAGGATGGGGTCCCTGTTGACTTCTTCTCACTTCTCTGATGATGCCACTGCCCAGAGCTAAGTGTGCATGTTGACTTTATTGCGAGAAAGAAAAGTGATTCCCCATCCATACTGCCTCAGTCTCACATGTCGCATTATTGAGTTCTGGGCACACTTCTGGGCAGCACTCAGAATGGATGACACGGTGCAGAGAGAGTCCTGGAAGTCCTGGCATTTGAAGAATGGTTAAGGAAACGAGAGCACAAATGCATCTTGGGGACCTTTTTCACCACTGCATTCCATGATTTGAACAGATAGATCCTTTTATGGAAGGAGGATTAGACTCATTTTGTGCAGGGGAAAAAAGAGAAAGAGCTAGCTCAATACTAAGAATATAAGGTGGTCACATGGCGTGCTGGAGTTTCATTTAGAACATTTGATACGGAGCTGGGATCCTGGTCCTGCCACTGTCTTCCTATGAGATATAGCTGCTTAGACTCTCTGAAATTCACTCCGTCAAATGTTAAATGAGGACAATGATGTCTGTCTTTTAGATTTGGTAGGAATAAAAATACTGAAAGATAAAGCATTTAGCATGCATACCAGCATTAGAGAGGAATGCTCTAGGGATTCTTATATGCTGTGCAGCCTTTTTCTGGGAATGTCAAATGGGAACTCAAAAGGACAACAAACCTATAAAATTGCTTCCAACATTTGAACTTTATGAAAAATGAAAATATCTACTATTCTCCTCATAGTCCATTAAGGGATTCACATGACTACAATGAACTGAATAAGTTTTCTCAGTCCAGATTTTAGGAAACTGGAAATGAAAATACAACAATAAAGTGAATAATGTGTGCATTTTAATGTTATCTTCTGGAAACAATAACTTAACTTATATGAATGGTTAAAATCTGCAAAAATGTAGACACCAATCTGGTCAGTAAGAAAGAAACAGTGTTGTAAAAGTAACTTCTTTTTTTTTAAGTTTATTTATTTTGAAAGACAGATAGAGAGAGAGAGAGAGAGAGAGAGCATGCGCACACAAGCAGGGAAGGGGGAGAGAGAGAGAGAGAGAGAGAAAGAGAATCCCAAGCAGGCTCCACACTGTCGGCACAGAGCCCAATGGGCTGCTCGAACTCATGAACCTGGAAATCAGGACCTGAGCTGAAATCAGCAGTCAGATCCTTCACTGACTGAGCTACCCAGGTGCCCAGTAAAAGTAACTTCTTAAATGAAACGTTCACCTGTGAGCAGAAGATATGAGAGAAACAGAAGTCTTTAGGTCTTACTACAGTAGAACTTTCCAAGCAAGCTACCCACAAATGGGCATCCTCATGAGGTAATGAGCTTCCTGCTATGGAGGAACATTGGAGTTGATTAGTTGAACAATTCTTGGGTGAGGATGTTGCAAAAACTGCCCCCATCAGATTGGAGAATTAACTAAAAGTGGATTTTAAAACGTTCCTCTCTACCACAATTCCATCGTATCAGAGGACTTAAGAGCCGGGAGATGTAGAGATGTATCTGTGACTAATCACACTGAAAATTGAGTGAATCCTCAAAGATAGGCTGATCATGGGGACACAAAACAGAACAAAATGATTTTCTCAAGGATGACTTTGCCTCCTTGGTAGTCTCAACCTAATTTTCCCTCTTGATTAGTGAAGAGAAATGGGGTGAAGGGTTTGTAAGCCAAAGTCCCTACTGAGGATGTGCTTTTGTATGGTTCTGGGGCAATGACACCAAAGGGAACCCACAGAACAGGAGCCACTGCTCACCCTCTTCTTCAGAAATAAATGAGGGCAGGGGACTGCCAGCAGCCACACCACAGTTCAGGCAGGGGGTAGAGGATTGATGCTCCCGGGAGTAAAAGCCCCAACACACACACAAAAAAATTTGCATTCCAAACCCCAAATTAATTAGAAATAGGAATAAATTAAAAGAAAGTGAGAAGGGCAAGAGAGTTAAAAAAATAGAAAAACAAATGAAGAAGTAATTACAATTGTAAGGAATAGAAGCAATTTGAAAACCTTTTCAACATAGGGTTGCATAGCCAGAATCCTGTGGGCAGGATGAGACAAACTGGACGGCTTTCACATTGCTCTGTTTTTCTTTTCTTTATTAAAAAAAATATAGGGATAACTCATGAGGACATTTGAGTCATAAAGAAAAGAAGAAAGATGATATGTCAGTTCTACTTATAGCCCCCAAACAGAACAACTGTTCATATTTGGGCTATTTGCCCCCACTATTTTCAAAGTAAGAAATTTTAGTTGAAAATAGTTTTAAGGGTCAATTTTATATTTAATGGTCACATAAATCCAAGATATTTCTCTTGGTTACTGTAAGTCCTTTAAAAAGACAATTTTAGTAACTACAAATTATTCCTTAACTAGGTATACATTAATTTATTCTCCCGCCTTCCTGTTGTTTGACAATGAGTTTTGCTTCCATTATGTTTACTACTAAAACAAAAAAAAAAAACCTAAAAGCTACATTTTTGTTCACAAAGCTCTTTTTTATTCTTTAAATTACACTACTAGTAATGGAAATATTGGGTATGAATAGAAACAGGGTTTTTATGTAATGTCACAATGAATTGTCCAATTGCATGCAGATAAGCAAATGCAGTGCATGACTTTTTAGTGCCTCTTCTAGGCAGGATTTTGGTAGTTACCATAACCTTCCCTTCAGGATCAGTTCTGGGAATTAGTCATTAATCTGTCTCTTGAGAAAGAGAACATATAGCACTTTGCAGAAAGCTGCTAATTAATCCTCCTGACTCCCTAGTGAGAGAGGGACATATAAATGTCTCCACTGCAGGCATTGACTAAGAAATGTCGTTAATCGATGTGACAGACACCAAATCAAATTCCACAGATGCCAGAGAGCTCTCCTGCTAGACGACGAGGCTTTCTTCTAAATGTGGTCCAGCTGGCTTCTGAGGTTTCCTGGAAGATTCTGGGTTGCTGCATCTGCCATGCCCAATGCCTGTTTGGGAACACAGGGTTCTAGTTCAAGATTCCACTTCCACCCGGTGTGCTCTCCACCCATGCACCCTTTTTGGGCATGGGTTCTTCCCAATCTCAAAGCAGTGATGGAATTTACATAATCTTTGAGATGTTCAAGAAACTGTGCCTCATGTCCCTTCAGCTTTTGATGCCATTTCCCTGTGGGCACCCCCAGACGCTGTCAGCTTGTTCTTTCGTCTTTGTGGATAGTATGATTAACAGTTAATGCTGATTTCCACATTGGCTCAGAGTTTCCTTTTGGATTTCATATTTTCATAGGACAGGATAGTTCCATGCAGCCTTGACAGTGTTCAGGGTTTTGTTTTGTTGTTACTGTTTTTTAGGTGTGCTTTGGAAATAATTTCAAACTTACTGAAAAAGTGAAAAAAAGCATGTCAAGGACCCCTCACATACTCTCACCAAGATTCAGCTACCATTTTACCCCATTTTGTCATTTGCAATCTCTCAATCAGGTTATCAATATGTAACTTTTTGTCCAAGCCACCAGTGACCATTTGCTCCTACATATTTCAATGTGTGTTTCCTCTCATGTGCTCGTCATGTGCATAGTGAAGCATCAAGTTGAAAACCAAAGGAATACCCCTTGAAAAGTGGCCTCTGGGCATATAGTACACACTGAAGCTAAGGGTTTCCAGGAGTTGGAAATATACTCTGCCCACGTTTAGTTAGATAAGACGTCCAGAGGCTTTCTTCAAGGCACCTCCTATTACCTGAATAAGTCAGAGATTTTCTCTTCCCATATGCTTCCCTCTGTCTTAAGTGTCCTTTTCAATTTCTAGTCCTCCCTACTGAAAACACTCGTGGTTCAAGGATCAGTTCAAATATCCCATCTTTGTGACTTTCTCTGAACTTTTCCCTGGCAAAAAATTCTTTACAATGACTCATATGTTGCTATTTTGCCCTGTGTGTTCCTTTGTGTGAGGTGGTGAGATTCTCAAAAGAGAGTCTATGTTGTATTATGTTGGAGTTTTTTTGTATCTAGCAATTAGTGGAGTGGGTGGCACATTTTAGGTACCCTAAAATACTTTGCATAATACTAGTGGAAGTCGTCCGCCCTTATTCACTTACATTGTTTTTATTTATTTGTTTCATCTTTCGCTTTATTTCTCCTCTTGGTGATTATGACTGGATTCACTCACTACCCATTAGTTCAGCTCTTAACTGTTTGCAAACTATCGTGATGGTAGCTTGAGTGGGAACTTATACCAATTAAGGATGCTTTTGGCTGCAGTATCAGAAAACCTCTAGGTGATTTCATCATTGACACAATGGCTTATTAATGTCATCAAGTTCTCAGGCTTGTTCTGTCTTTCTGTTCTGCCATCCACAGGCTTGTCGACTCATGATCACAAGGTAGCTACAGCATGTACAAACATTTCATCTTTGTGGAACCATGTTTACAGAAGAAGGAATAAGGTCTGGGTAAAAGGGGTTTCTTGTACTTGGGAGAAAATTGTTTTCCAGCTATCCTCCAAAAGACTCCTTCCAATGCATTTTGTAGAAACAAGTCACATAAATATAGTTGGGGCAAAAAGAACTAGGAAAGTAAATGCCTGGCATAGAGAAGGAGAATTTCCAAGATCATTTTAAAGCAATCATTAATCATATCTGGCGTGGATCCATTATCATCATAAACAAAAACAAGTTCCTGTTGGCAAAGAAGTAGAAGAATTAGCCCTTGGATAGTAAGTAACAGAATCTGCCACTTTATCCTTTAGAGCAAGTTGTATGACATAGTCACAACCCAATGACCCAGTGCACGAGTCTTTCCCAAAACTCAAATATTCTAATAGAATTGGGAGAGTAGAGAAGTAGGCAGGTGTGGAGCCACTAACCATTAATTAGAGAGTGAGAAGAGAAGGAATAGATACATTTTATATAGAATTAGTATTAATGAGGTCCAACATGGTTTGAAGTGTGGCCTAGGAATCTGGAGATGGAAACATTTAGATGTCCAAGCATCAGGAGCATGTCAGCAGGCTTGTGTTTACAAAGATAATAAAACTTTTAACCAGCTTATCCAGACTCTGTTCCATGGAGAATTCTTTCCACAAAAAGATGTTATTAGGAAAATGGAGGTTATAGCCAAGGATGGGAGAAGGGCTATTTCAAATTGTTAACATTAACTAATATGTACTGTGAATTTCCAAGAGGAGTTTGAGGTGGTCAGTGTTTCCCAAATTCACATGACCATAGATCAAGCCCAGAGAGAAGCTCATAAGCTTAATTAGCTAAGTACACTTTAGTAAGTGTTCCTTTAAATTGTGAAACACTTTGGTAAATGTTCCCTTAAATTGTGAAAAAAAAAAAAAACTGGCAAGATAAGGGCAAGAGCCAATCCTAGAAAAACATCCTGGATTTCTAGTTAAATTATTAAGAAAAATACTAAAACACTGCTAGCAAAGCAAATTTCAAGGATCAGAACTTGGACACAAATAGAGAATGGGTCATAAAATCCAATTGATCAACAAGGCATTAACAGTAAGGCTGTTTGGTGTTGGCTCATCTGAGTACTGGACCAGGAGTTAGATTAATTCTTCCAAATTATTGACTTTACCCAAGAATGAGCCAGATTTGAGGTAATGAAGTTTTTTATTGTTTTTTCTTTTTTTTCCTTTTGGAGAGGGTGTTCAGTCATCATGGTTCTGAATAATTAATTTTTTAAGTCTTTATTTAAATTCTAGTTAGTTAACATATAGTATAATATTGGTTTCAGTAGTAGAAATTAGTGATTCATCACTTACATATAATACCCAATGCTCATCACAACAAGAGCCCTCCTTAATCCCCATCCTCCATTTTGCTCATCCCCTGCCCACCTCCCTTCCAGTGACCGTCAGTTTGTTCTCTATAGTTAAGAGTCTCTGGGGCTATCAATTTACAGCAGGAAGAGTAGAGAGGAAAGGGAGAACAAGACACTAAGCAAGGCTTGGCAACAATATGTACAAGTATGCTTATGTATGCAGTACACATAAGTATACATGTATATGTTACTGATAAAAATGTTGTGGAGTCCCTGTATTATTCTTTTTGTGATCTTCTCACACATATAGATGATTTAAAATAGCATGCGTAATTTCAAAATAAATTGGGGGATGCACATAAAAAGCTCAAATAAAATAGACTTCTTTGATAGTTTTGAAAGCCCATGAAAGGGACCCGCAAGAGAATCAATGCTTCCCCTCCAATGAACATCTTTTATTTAGAGAAATGCACTCAGGAAGTCTGGCAGAACTGTGTCCTAAAAGCAAGGTCAAATGCTGATTAGTAGAAAGTACTTTGGAGAAAGTGTAAGGAAGCACTAAATGATAACAGTACATATTTCACATTTGTTAATCAACACATCTTTAATTAATCATTTGTGTTCAATATGCAGAACAGATGGAGGGTGGATGGAGTGCTGTATGTTATAATGTTACATTGTTATAAATTGTACGAGATGAAAGACAAGAAGCAGAGATACCTCTCTGTATACGTGGGTTGGGATGAAGAAAGAGGATGGAGTCTTGCAATCTGCTCACTGGGATCCTTGGAGATCTACTGGGTATATGGGTCGATCAAACTGATCTAGATCTTTTTTCTTGACCAAATTAGAAAAAAATATTTATATCTTTGAAATTTGTCAAGGTCATCATAATATCATTATGTGAAAACACTTGAAAAGACCTGAACCATATAACTTTATATGCAATGAGCTCCAAGCCATTCAGAGACATGGATTTTAGTTAGAGGAGAGGCCAGAATAGTACATCGAATGTGAACCTCTCAGGGGTATCTTACCATGATTTGATTTGGCCTCTTGTCTTCTCTGTTCTAAGATTGTATTCTAACTTCTGTTTTCCTTGTGTCATAACTGATATACTTATTCGAAAGGTTCTCTCTCATCATCTAAACACTCAAAGTTGACTAAATTTCTAAAGCTGTGGTGACCCAAAACTCAACCCACTTTTGTTACTTTTGGATTCTGTAGAAATATATGTCCATGCTGGAGTTGTTTGGGTTTATTTCCCATTCCCTGAGAAGAAGCATATTCTTGTCTTCTGAGGTGGCTTTAGGACTGAAAAAAAACAAAAAAAAAAACAACAAAAAAAACCCACCTTCTTTTATGCTGGGGAGGGTTCATGGTTTGTCTTTTGGTGGGGAGAATGTCCCTCCTGGCTAACTTTATTGATCCTCATAGTTTCTCAATTGTTCCATACATATCACACACACACACACACACACACACACACACACACACACACACACATATATCTGGAGTAAAAACTGTTATCTTGAAACAACAGACTAAGATATGTAGCATCACTTATAACAATATGAGCATTGTAAAATAAAACTAGAATTTTCTCCTCCTCCCCTTCTTTTCTCAAGCAATTACATCCTGAAGCTATGAGGTGGAGCAGGACAAAGTATGTATCCCTGGCCAGCATGGTTGAGGGTGGGGAATACAGTGGACTAGGGCTGGGTTTTAGAGCACAAGTGAGGAGAAAGAGTCTATGCAGTGGGGACGGGGGTTCCTGGTATAGGATGTCAGAGCCAAAATGGGTGAGGAGGTGTCCACATGTAGGGTGGCTTGGTACGCAGTGTCCGATTCCAAGCAGGCTGAGAGAATCTTCATGGTAGCAGATAATGGCAGCACTGGAAGATTGATATATATAGGAAGAATGATCAGTTAATAAATATATTAAAGGTGATGACATCCATGTTTCTCACTGGAAGAGAAGATTATTTCAAATAAGAAAAAGAAAAAAAGTAAGGTGCACCTTGTGGTGCAGGATTGGAATTGGAGCTATTCATCTGGACTCATAGTTTTCAATATACAGAGGTAGATATAGAAATATATATGTGGAAATGCATGTGTATGCCTGTATGTGTATGCATTTGGTATGTTTGTGTGTTCATTCTGAATTCTATCAACTGAGAGAATCTAGGAATAGTGACACTCCAGATCTTGGCTTCTAAAAACCATTTCCCTCCAAAAGAAATCAGAGTGTCTTGGAGAAATGATTGATTCCAGATAGCAAGAAAAGTACTAGAAAAGTCTGGAATATTTTTGTATAAGAAAGTAAGGAATATCTCAAAGAATGATGAGGATATATTAAAAGGACACACAAATGTAGTTAAATGGGGTCCCACATTTTGCTAAATTTGGGACATTGAAGATTACAATAATCATGATAGTAATATATAAAAATAGATAAATAGATAAATCCATTTTTATATAAATATGGGAGTGATATAAATATTTGATGAGGAAAAGGATACTGTGGGTTTTTTTTTCACAAGATACTTGCTAATTACAAAAGGAAAGAGTAAATTTACAGTGGAGAAGCCTGTCCTGCACTATTTTAATTAAGTAATAATTGTGGACATCACTAGCAATGGGACAAACCAAACTATTCACCACCCAATAGGATGCAATCAGAAGAATGGGACACCCCATCTATAATGCATTTCCTGAATCTAATCATAAGGAAACATCAGGAAAATGCAAATTGAGAAATGTTCCACACAAAACTGGCCTATAATCTTCAAAAGTGCCAAAGTCATGAAAGTCAAGGAAAGACTGAAGAAATGTCCAGACAGCAGAAAACGAGAGATAGGACACTTAAGTGCAATGCTTCATTCTGATTCAGATCTTTTTTTTTTTTTTTTTTAAACTAAGGACATTATTGTAACAATTGATGAAACTTGAAGTCTAAGGATTAGATGATAGCAATGTGGCAAAGTTAATTAAATTTGCTAAGTTGTATCTTATGGTCATATATGAAAATGTCCTTGTCTGTAGGGAAAACACAGTAAAGTACTTGAGGGTGGTAGAAAATCATGTCAGCAACTTACCCTCAAAATTGTCAGGAGAAAACATTCTTTGAGCTGTCCTGGCAAATGTCCTGTAAGCTTAGAGTTGTTTTAAAATTACAAACTAAAACTAGACAAGACGAGGAGAAGACAATGCTGAATTAAGCACACGTGTCACATTACAAATGCTTTTCCTGGATGAAATGCCCTTGCTACAGATGCTACTGATGCAATTTCTTCATAAAGGTTAATAGCAACACACCCATTTTCCACACCATGTTCAAAGGTGAAATTGATTATTCAACCTATTACATCTAGATTGGAGACTTGGAATTATTATAAGCAATTAGATGGACTTATAAAAGAATTGGGATTATAAAACAATTGTAAGTGTAAAACAATTAGATGGACTTAATCTGGAAGTTGCGTTCTGTTTTGAATCTAAGTACTGTCATGAAAAATAAAACAATTTACTGCACTGTGTCCTTGGAAACATTTTGGTTATTTCACACGTAAAATGCTCACTCTTAAAGGTAATTATTATTAACACAGTCTTGCATTTGCCCAGTTTGACCTGGAGACTGAAATGAGTTGTGACTAATGCCCCAGCTGGTATTCCCAAATTACGGCAAAGATTGGATCTCATCCATTGCTGTGAATGACTTCTTGCCAGACACCTGAGATTTGAATATCCAAAATCACACTCCAAGGCATTCCTGAAATCAGATTGCAAACCCAAAAACAAACAAAACCCCTATCATGTAACCATTATCCTGGTAAGCCTGATGAAATGAAATCTTTTACTTCAGGATGTTCCCTTGAATTCTGTTGCTTTGACATGAAAAGATCAAACTGAATAAACTACTCAGTATCTCTTTATGTATGGAGACTTTAAACAGCACAGATTACCATTTACCCATCTAAAGAGCCATCTGAGGATGGTACAGCCATCACCACCATACTTGGCCAGTTGCAACCATTGTAGAAAACCAATGGAATGTTAATCCTGCTAGGATTTGTGATGAGATGTCTCTTTTAACTTTTGGTGAAATTATTCAAAGCTGCCAGAAGTTCTTGACTTTTCAACACTTCCAGTGAAAACCAGAGAAGCTGTGTTCTTGTTATCATTTGGGACCCTCCCCCATTTTTAAGACTTTTCTCAGATGTAGGAATTTCATGACAATGGCTAAAAGAACCCTGGTTGTTTCATCCAGTAGAAGTGATATCTGAAACTAATATAATAAGATATGTCAACTATACTTCAATTAAAACAAAATACTTGTGATTACTAAAATATCAGAACTATAGACATGTAGGCCACTGGGCCTCATTTGTATAGACTGGGTTAAATATTGGACTCCATGATGGTGTTTCTGAGGATCACTTTCTGATCCCTATTAATGTTTTATCCTGAACTCAAATCTACAATCAACCGGTAGCAGATTTTCTCCAGGAACTGGATAAGAGCAGATTTTTCAGCTCCTCTCTTGTCTAGATTGGATTGTTAGTAGAAATAGAAGAAGGATATTTTTTATCCATTTTACCTGAAGATGAATGTATTAAGCATTAACCAACTAGATGCTTGTAAAATACTTTCAAGGAACAAATGCAATAAAAAAATGATAAATATAATTATTATAAAATTGTAACAGGCTCATTTAGAGGAGTCATTTGAAAGGTCTTCATTAAACATGATTGGGTATTATGTTTATTAATTCATTAAACTCTACTTCAAATGCCAGATAAATAAAATGCATTATTAATATGTCATAAACTAAATGGAATAATGCCACACAGACCTATTACTTTCAAAGTGCCTTGCAAGTATTAACCAATTCATGCTTATTATTCTTTCAAGGATAGCTTATATGATTGAACAGGAAGTATTATAATAATTTTATTTGCCATAATACAAAATCCTTACTGCAAAATCTGAACTCTTTAAATTTTGAGTTTATAGTATTTTTTCTCTAAGTATCATATGCTTATTGTAAAATATAGATCCATATAAACATAAAAATTAAAATCATTGCTAATGATTAATCTACACAGAGGAAATCTGTTAACGTTTTGGAATTTTTCATATTTCTTCTCAGGCTTATATTTTTTAATCTCTCTCTCTCTCTCTCTCTCTCTCTTCCTCCCTCCCTCTCTCTCTCTCTTTCTGTGTGTGTGTGTGTGTGTGTGTGTGTGTGTGTGTATGTCATAAAGTTGAAGTTTCATGTTATATAATATCTTATATATGTCATATTCACTTAAAAATATCAAATGGAGCACATAATTTCACATGGTTTACAATCTTTTTTTTTTTAATGAACAAACCAACAACAAAATAAAACAGGGTTCCCTGGACAATTGGTTAATTCTAAGTCTAGTGTATAAGTCTAGTGTATAAGTTTACACCAGGCATATGAGATGAGCCTACAACATTTTTTAAGTGTATTTTTTTGAGTGGAGAGGGGCAGAGAAAGAGAGAATCCTAAGTAGGCCCCGTGCTGCCCATGCAGAGGCCAACATGGGGCTTGATCCCACGAATTGTGAGATCATGTCCTGAGCAGAGATTAAGAGTTGGTCACTCAATCGACTGAGCCAGCCAGCTGCCCCAAGCCTACAACATTTTAATCAGAGATAGTAAGGAAAGTAGGAACCCACAAAGGCCCATCAAGAGTACTCCTGAGCCAGCATAGAGCCAAAGCTTCAACAGAATCAGAAGCCATCTGGCCAAATACCAGACAATTCAAGCATTAATAAGGTTAATAACTAATCCATTAGAATACATGTAACATGTTAAAACTCATAAATATGCAACAATACAAAATAAAAAAATATTGTTTACCACTGAAGAATGCTTATGAATCAACTCCTTATTTTAAAAAATTAGTGAACAGAGAGAAAAACAAGCAAGCTTTTATCTTGTTTTTTGTTTTGTTGTTGTTGTTTTTTGTTTTGGTTTGGTTTTTGTTTTTTGTGGATTTTTTTGTTTTTTGTTTCTTCTTTTGTTTTTTTGGGGGGGGTTGTTTGTTTGTTTTGGTATTTGCTTGTTTATCTTCTCTATCAAGGGGTCACCAAACAGTAGATTAAGGAAGATTTTTGTTTGTTTGTTTTTAAGTACTCCAGCTGGCAAGTGGGAAAGAACTGATAGAATTGGAACATTACTGTTTTGTGACTCCAAATGAATCAATAAGCTGAGGCATTGATTATTAACAGCAACTAACATCAATAAATGAAAGATAACCAAACATCACACGGTTCAAGGTGAAAGAATATACACCACCTGTGAGTTAGCCCTGATTCACAAAATATGAACCTTTAATGTGATCAAACCTCCACATCCAACCATTAACTTACAGAAAATACTGAAAATGGAGGGATGTGTTAAGTGACACTCTGGATGAAACTAATAAAAGTAAGACTGGGGAAATCTACAGGGGAAAAAATCCCAAATACCTGGTTTATCCAATAAATATATTGAAAGGAAAGGAAAAAAAGAGAGAGAAAAGGAAATCTATGGGGTAAATAAGATGCTTAAAAGAAATATCAGCCAATTGCAATGTGCAGACTTTAAGACTAATTCAAAGCAAAAACCTGTATAAACTGTTTTTAACATTTGTGAAACAATTAGAAAGTGAACACTGAATATTTGATTAAGAGGGTATTGTTAATCTTAGGTGGGATAATAGTATATATACATATATACAATACCTACATGTACACGTATATGTCTGTGCTTGAGTATGCGTATGTGTGTGTGTGTATCATATATATCTATATATATATCTATATATCTACATATCTATATCTATATCTATATCTATATCTATATCTATATCTATCTATATATATATGTTGTGTATGGATGAAATGACGCAAGGTTGATGTAAACCAGTTGGAGGTTAAAAGATGAGACCAGACTGGCCACAAGTCATTCATTATTTAAATGAATTATAGGGTCTATTATACACTTTTGTCTGCTTTTAAACATTTTTGAAATTTTTATAATGAAACATTTTATTTTTTTTAATTTTTTTTAATATTTATTTATTTTTGAGACAGAGAGAAACAGAGCATGAACGGGGGAGGGGCAGAGAGAGAGGGAGACACAGAATCTGAAGCAGGCTCCAGGCTCTGAGCCATCAGCCCAGAGCCCGAGGCGGGGCTCGAACTCATGGACCTCGAGATCGTGACCTGAGCTGAAGTCGGATGCTTAACCGACTGAGCCACCCAGGCGCCCCATATAATGAAACATTTTAAAATATGTATAGATTTTGACTGTTCTTCCTTATAACAAATTAATCATTGAAAATATGATTGTGAAATATCCTGTGCCATGAATCATAATCTGTTATAATAATAACCTATTAATAATATATCTATCATAATAATAATTTATTAATGCTGTTTAAGTGGATAACAATCTAAGACCTATAAACTGTGTCACCTTGGAAAAGGCTTGAATCTGTTAGAATTTCTGTGTTCTAAGTTATTACACTTTTCACCAAAAGCTATCAGTTTTCCAAACAATGATTATTAAGTTGTTTATCCTTTTTCCTTTATGATGAAATGACTCTGTTGCTATGTTCAAGGATACTGTGTAAGTTCCTGTTCTCCAATGTCCCTGGACTAATCCTGGGTTCTATGTATTAGTCAGTGAACTCCCTAATTTAGCTCCTCTGTTCCCCTTTGAATTCCTTTTGTTCTCTCTACCTCCCCGCCCCTTACTGTAGAATTTCTCATGTTTAATCTAACCATTTGTACATAAAAACTCTTTAAAAGATGGTTGGAAACTTTTTTTTTTTAAATTTTTTTTTTCAACTTTTTTTTTTTTTATTTTTTTTTTTATTTTTGGGACAGAGAGAGACAGAGCATGAACGGGGGAGGGGCAGAGAGAGAGGGAGACACAGAATCGGAAACAGGCTCCAGGCTCCGAGCCATCAGCCCAGAGCCTGACGCGGGGCTCGAACTCACGGACCGCGAGATCGTGACCTGGCTGAAGTCGGACGCTTAACCGACTGCGCCACCCAGGCGCCCCTGGAAACTTTTAATGTAGGGTGAGCTGGGTTTCACCAGCAGCAAAAGGTCTTTTCTCTTTAGCTGATCAGTTTCTACCATAACTCTTCCAGTCTTTTGCCTTATGTGCTTGGCTGCCAGCTTTGTAGAAGGTAACAGAAGAACTTCCCTTGAGGCTGGGTGTATGGGTATCTAATTCTTTTACAAGATTCATGCCACCATATTTTCAGCTTTACCTCACCTTCAAAGGGTACCTGAATCCCTTCAATTCTTGAGTTCCGCAAATAGGAACTTCCCAGAGTTCACATAAAGGAATGGTTTGTTTCTTGTTGGCTTCCCTTTCTATGTGCATAGCTATTAGGTTTCTAAGTGTTCACCCCTACATCAATTATAACTAGAAACTTCATACCACTGTTCATATCTCTGCTTATTTTCTCTTAATCTTGAGGGCTCGTGCCCTTTCTATTCTTTTTTACAAATTGTCGTTTAAGTTAGGTTTTAAGCTGTTAGATAAAATTTTTTGAAGAAAGTAAAAGCACAACTCTCAACATGTTAAATATTTTGTTTTAGTTATTGATGAGGAAAATAGGTCTTACAAGTTCAATGAAAAAATTTTTTAAAGATGCATTTATTTTATTTCTTTTAAATGTTTATTTATTTATTTTGAGAGGGAGACTGTGAACAGGGAAGGGGCCAAGAGAGAGGGAGACAGAGAGAATCCCAAGCAGGCTCCAGGCTGCCAATGCAGAGCCTGATGCAGGCTCTAACCCATGGACCGTGACCTGAGCTGAAACCGAGATTTGGACACTTAACTGACTGAACCATCCAGGAGCCCCAGATGCATTTATAATTAGGAATATTGAAATAAATGTGAGAATAGAGGCAAAACTGGTTTCTTTAAAAATCAGGAAGAGAAATCAATTGAACCTGTACCAGACAGGACAGAATGTACATGTCTACAGACAAGAAGTATTCTGCATTGCTATTAGTTATCTGCAATTTACAGAGTTGTAACATAACTCCCATTGAACCAGAATCAGATATAACAGGAGAATGTGCTAAAAAACAGTTTTTCACTGAAACTCAGACTTTTTTCCCTTCTGAGTCAAAACATTGATGAAGGCAAGGGTCCAACCATCCAAGTTTAAATAGGTTTATTCCCACTTCACCATTTTTTCCCCCAGTTCAACTCCATTAGATTAAGTTTTTCTCTCAATCCAAGATCTTACTTTAATGTTTTGGGAGAGCCTGTAGATGTTATAACAGATGTTTCCTGGCTTCCATTTTTCTACTGTGTGTTTTCATATTTCCCTTTTTTCTTCCTAGTATTTTAATGAGTCAGAGGTCCCATAACAAAACTAATAAGTTAGAAGTATCTGATATCAGGCACTCTGAGCAATACCTATGCAGTTTTGTCAATGTTTAAACAATAACTGAAAAGCTTCTCACTTCTAATTGAACGTATTAATCCACCCAAGATCTTTCACAATGAAAGAAAAGTTCCTCTTCCTGCACCTTCTACAAGGTGGGGTCATTTTATCTGAGCACCAGATTGAAATACTAGATGAAGAACATCAATGAATTTTTTGTTTTTGGAATGGTAGGTGAAGGTCACTGCCCTGGCCCAGTCAGAATCACTGTTTGCCTTAGAAGACCTCCACCTGTGTGGTCCTTTCACTCCATGCCTATTTCTACAGTCCCGCCTTCCATCAGTGCTGGACTTCCTTTCAAATGTTACTCATCTGTAGTTGCTCTGAAGTTATTCTTCAATGTGTAAACCTGTTCTGCCTCAACCATCATCAGCTGAACAAATATTATTTCTATTGCTTATGCTACTTCTATTTGTGATTGCCAGTACACAAATTCAGGACAAAGCAAGATTTTCAGAATATGTGAATATAGACTCCTCTTGAATGCTAATGATTTTTATACTCTTCTCCTTGAGTCATCTCCTAAGGTTGTGAGAGTAGATTTGCAGCCCTTCAAGATTGTAGGTGGAAAAAAAAAATCAAATAAGAGTGTTTTGTTGAGCCTTGCCTCAAAGTCACTTGAATTTCTTCAAACCCCTTTCTTTTATAATAATTTTCCTGTCTCATGGAGCAGCTCCCCCTCTCCTCCAGCTATCACACCTGGAGATAAAAGCTGTCATCTTGCAACCTAATGTAGTTTAAACATATTTCAGTGGAGGCTCTAGAATTTCTGTAAAATCAGGATTTGAGTTCAGCAATTCAGTTGGAGCCAGACAGAGAGAATATTAAAATTGTGTTCCTATGACGCGTTTACATAAAACTGATAAAATAGCAATGGTCCACAACAAAGAATGAGAGGGAGTCAACCAGTAGATATTACTGGGGATTAGGATGTGTGCTCCTTTCCTTTTCCCAACCCAGCTACCTCTAGGCCCTACTACTGACCTCACTATATCCTTTAGGAACAGCTCAAAGAAAATGAACAGGACCATAGTTTAATAGAGGCCAGTACCCAAGGAGTCCTCAGTGAGTCTATGGGAGTAATGAGCAGATATAGAAATAGGTCTTATCTTGGAATATGCAAGAGCAGGGCCATCATATGTGTTTACCCATTTCTCATTTCTAGGAACACAAAAGAATGGGAGAAGAGGAAACTCTCAACTTTCACTATGTCCCAGCTTCTGAGAATGCAGAACTCAGATAAAGCTTGGTATCATTCATTTACTCCTCACATGTAGTTGTTTTGTTTAGAACATATTTATGTCCTTTCCAGAAGTACATCTTAACATATCCCCCAATTTTTCAAGCATAAGACAAATGTGATTTAACTTCCTATTTTAGTGGATCATATTGTCAAAGATAATCAAAGCTGGGCACTGGTTAAAAACAATAAAGACAGATTTTGTTTAGTAGAAACTAGAGCAATATGGAAGAGAGTCCAGTGTAAATTGAATTCAACTTTGCCAGAATAAAACTCTGGAGATTTGTTAAATGCTGGGACATGTTGACCGAAAGCCACTGAAAGGACAATAAGCAGGATGGTTTGGTCCATGTGCCTAGGTCATCTCAGTATGTAATTGGCCCTTATCTGGAGGAAAATAGACTTCTTCTATTTTCAGTGAGATAGGAAATAGTGAGGTAGGTTGGAGCAAGTTGCCCATCAAAGTTAGGCTCTTAACCCTCACACAGACACCAGGGGGGAGAGCTATCTCCTTGAAAGTTTGTATTCCAAAGAGATGACTCTCAGGTCCTTGAAAGATAGTTTGAGGTAGTAGAAGATTTATGTCTCAAAGCCCACAGAAAGGATTTATAGTTGCAAACTTTCTCAAGTATCTGCTCTAAGGACTTCAGGGGCCTTTCAGTCTATCACTAGGTTTTGACTGGAACAGACAGGAAGTCCTCCTGGCAGCATTGAGCTTTGTTAGATAGGCATTTTAAGGGGATTAGGATCATCCAAGGAACATGGCCATAAGCTGCTAGGAGCCATAGTAAAGTTTGGTCAAGTCTCTTAGTGAAGGGGGTTAGATGGACTTGTTATGTGCCGAGAATGTTTGTAGTTCTTAGGGGAAACATTTTTTAGGCTAACTCGCAGGTGACTTCATTGCAGTATTGGCAGACATTTACAGTGAAAGAACATCTTTGTAGCAGATTGTACCCCTGTAACCTTTTCAAAGACTGAGCTAATTCCAAAAATTCCCAGGAAATTTACCCTGTTCAGAATCAAGACAGATAGGCATGGGGCCAGGTGGTACCCTGAGATTACTTGGAGTTCAACAAAAACACAAAAAAACTAGCATGACCTAGTTCCTCGAATCTCAAACTTCTCCAACTTCATGATGTGTGTGTGTGCGTGCGCGCACGTGCGCGTGTATGTGTGTGTGTGTGTGTGTGTGTGTGTCTTTCTTCAGGCTGTACAGTATATTTCCCACCCTTAGTATTTGATAATTCTAACAACTTAAGAGACTTAGGAGTTTGCCTAGGCTGCTATTCATTAGCCAGAATACTGGCCCTGGGCTATAAATGCAGCTGCCCACTTCTCCCAAAAAGCTATTAATTCTTTAAAAATATTCTGGTAATGTGCTATCTCAGTTTATAGTGTCTCATTAAAAATAACAATAACAACAACAAAAACACCTAAGGTTGTTTGATTGAGCTCTCCTATATCAACATTTGGGATTTATCTATATCACTGGATAATAAGAAGAAAAATCACAAGAATGATGCCCAAATTTTGGTAAGAAAGTGATTCATAGATGGGCAAATCACCAGTGATTCTGACTTTGAGTATCATAGACACTGTTAAGTCAGATTATAAAGTTAACACAGATTGTTGGGCCTTATATCCACATTAGTTTATGCAAAAGTGGTTGATTGTTCAAGTTATTTTCAGAGCCATAGAATTTTGAGGTAATTTTTTTCTCTTAGAAATCCAGAAGAAGTTCTCCATGATCATGTAATCATTTATTTGATATTGTTATAGAAAGAAGGGGAAAAAAGATCCAGTAATCAATTAGGTTTTGTAAGAGCAGACACTGAGATCCCACCTCCCAAGATCTGACAATCAGTCTGTCCAGACAGAAGTTGGATTTCCACATTTCATCAAGTGATTCTCATATAGATATTTCAAGCCCTTACATTGGGAAAGACCTCTTTCAGACATTTACTGTATTTAATCAGAAAAGCTTTTTCTCAAATTTGTATACAAACACCTATAATTGATGTAAGAGTAAAATTAGGCTGGTAGTTGAGAAAGGCAGAAAGTAATAGGACAGAGAGATAAAGAGGAGAAAGAGTAAGGAAATAAATAAGACCCAACTATTTTTTTTAGTGCTCTTACTTCATTATCCTATTTAGATTGTCTAGAAGAAGGCAGCATACACAACCGGTAAAGTGAGGTGATGGAAGTTTAGAAACTTTAGAGATTAATGTGGGCTATGGAAGTGTGGAAAGAAGACAAGCTTTAGAAACAAAGGGATGTCTGTGTCAAAAGGACATTAGAGTTCTCCTGATTAAATAGAGAATATTCATGGGGAGATAAACATGTGATAAGGGAGATAAACTATCTCATGATAATTTCATAAATATTTTATATAAGGGCATTTTTTTGTTTTTAAAATATAAATTCCACTGTAGTTAACATACAGTGTTACATTAGTTTCAGGTGTATAATATAGTGATTCAACAATTTATAAGGACTTTTTTTAATGGCAGGAGGGCTTTGGTACTTTTTTAAATATTTTCAAAAAAATTCTTGACTCTTCTCCCTTCAAGAAACGGAGCTTAATTCCTCTTCCCTTGACTGTGGACTTGATTTAGTGGCTAACTTCTAACAAATAGAGTATTTGTGAAGGAATGGGACTTCCCAAATTAGGTCATAAAAGACATCACAGCTTCCTTCCTCTGCATGCCCTCTCTTGGATTATTCACTCTGCGGAAAGCTAACTGTGATATCATGAGAACGCTAAATCAGCCCTATGGAGAAGCCCATGTGACAAGGAACTGAGGCCTCCTTGTCAATAGCCAACAAGGAATGGAGACCTTCAGCCAACACTCCCAACACTCGTCTTGGAAGAAGTACCTCTAGCATAGTAGTTTTCAACTAGGGGTGATTTTGCTGCCTAAGGAACCTGACAATGTCTGGGGTATTTTGGTCGTTACAACTAGGAAGGGAGGTAGGATTGGCATCTAGAAGGTAGAGGCCATGGATACTGCTAAAATCCTATAATTCAGAACAAATACTCATGCAACAAAGGATTATTCATCCCAAACTATCAATAATTCTAAGGGTGAGAAATCTTGACCCAATCAAACAGCATAGTTGACATCTAGATTGTGATGTCATGAGAGACACTGAGTCAGAACCACCCAGCTAAACTGCTCTTAGATTACAGACACTCAGAAAGTGTGTAAGGTAATAAATATGTGTTATTTTAAACTGTTTGGTTTGGGGATAGTTATGCAATAAGAGATAATTAAATCAGCACCCAAAATATTTCTCTGAGCAGGAATAGGTATTTTAAGAAACTGAATCAGACTGGGAATGATAAGGGTATTTGTAGGGACTAAAAGGCACAGGAATAACTTAGTAAATATTTCTTCAAAATAGCATATTTAGCAGTAATGTAGAGTTTATTGTTGTGGTTCATGAGGCTTACCAAGAGCTCAGCTAGTGATAATTATAACAAGTGGTGTGACAGAACTGAAACGTATGTGTTTAATAGATCTTGGCAGAAAGTTACTGGTAACTGTTAAGATTTCTAGGAACAAATTAAGGGGCTGAAGGAGAATGCGAGGTATTATGGAATCAGTAGGTAGAGAAAGCAAAGTCCTGTATTCACAAATTGAGTAGTGAAGTGAGATGTTGCTGAATGGACAAGCTAGCTGGATAGAAGAACGATACTTTAGAGATGATGCTGGCATTTTTATGAACTTCGTAGTGGGCTTAATCAAGACTGAAGATGCTATCAAAGAAGAAGTACAGGCCAATGCATACAAATTCCATGGATAGCTTGTGAAAATGCAGATTCTAACGCAGAAGGTCTAGCAAGGCCCTGAAGGTTCTGGGTAACAGAGTGCTAGTTGAAGATGGAAAAGCTTGATTTCTGTAGGAAAGACCTTTCTTCTTGTAAGACCTCAGGAATGGGAAGGGGTTGTGCTAAGAAGACAGATATTTAGAGAAAAGGAAGAGTATCCCATTCTCATATGGACAGGTAAAATGAAATAATATAAAAAAGGGTCACCATAATCTTGCTAAGATTGAAGATGATGGGAATGGAGGAACAGAGTAGTAGGGGAAAGGAAAAGGCTTGGAATAGTCACAAAGAATGACTAAAATGATAATTAATCGTGTCCTAACAGTGAGGGTCCCACCAAGTTTAGATAGATAGGGTTTCCAAATATCCATTGACTGATGAATGGATAAAGAAGATGTAGTATATACATATACAATGGAATATTATTCAACCATCAGAAAGAATGAAATCTTGTCATCTGCAACAACGTGGATGGAGCTAGAGTATATTATGCTAAGCAAAATAAGTCAGTCAGAGAAAGACAAATATGATTTCACTCATATGTGGAATTTAAGAAACACAACAGATGAATATAGGGGAAGGAAAGGAAACATAAGGTAAAAACAGAGAGGGAGACAAGCCATAAGAGACTCTTAAATACAAAGAATAAACTAATGTTTGCTGGTGGGGAGGTGAGGGGGATGGGCTAAATGGGTGACGGGTATTAAGGAGGGCACTTGTTGGGATGAGCACTGAGTGTTATATGCAAGTAATGGATCACTGGGTCTACTCCTGAAACCAATATTACCCTGTATGTTAACTGACTTGAATTTAAATAAGTAATTTTTTTAAAAAGATAGGTAGGGTTTCTTTGAGCCGTACTGCGCAATCACAAAAACCGGAAGACTGGAAGCTCTTGCCCTTAAAAAAATGCAATATATACACACACACACACGCACACGCGCGCGCGCGCGCACACACACACACACACACACACACACACACACACACACTTTAGGAGAGGCAGGGGAATGTAGTGCCAGAAATTAGGTACTACTGTGGAATTTTATCTTTCAAAGAGACATGGAAACAACCAAAATTTGCAGCTGGAGGGCAAGCTACATAGAACAGTTAGACAAGAGAACGACATTATTTGTGTAGTTTTTGGGCTTGTGAAAAGGAACTACAAATACCATTGTTTCCCCTCCTGGGTTTCATGGGATGTGATTTTAGGTGACCGTACATCATGGTGAAAGCCTGGACATGACTCTGTTCCCTATTAAGGGAAGGTTGAAGGGAACTAGGTTAAATGAGAGGATTTAAAATGCATTTTATTATTCTCAAGCATTTTATCTCTCATTGCAGGCTTTTTGGCAGGTAGTTAAGACTCCATGGAAATCATTTTAAAATAAAGAGTGTTCACATGCTCACTGGCTGTGTAGTGTGCAAGCCTCTGAATATAGCTTGGTGTCATTTTCTAATAAAATGAGAGAGAATGTGGTGCTGGCTGAACCTTGGGCTCAAAAGAATTCAGACATAGCAGTTTTTCCATCCCTACAGCATGTAGTGTGTAATCTCTGAAAAAAAATTCACTCCAGGCAAACTGAGGTGCCCAAGGTATAAAGAAATTTATTATTATGTAGCCATTTTAGGTTTCTTCTAGATGTGTGCAGAGCACAATACATAAGTGAATGGATGTTGTTAAATATGTCTATCAGAAATGTCCATCATTCATTCTTTTTTTATATATTTATTGATTGCACAATGTGACTTTTTCTGTTGATATCGAGGTAAATAAAATATGGTTCCTTTCCCAAGTACTTCACAATCTATTGAGGAGGCAGTGAGGAAAAGGACACAGCGATGTGACAAATGATGTGTTAAAGACAAACGCTGGGAAATAATTCTTCTGGATCAAAAAAATTTTCTTAGGTGGTCAAATCTTCAGGTAACATAGAAATTGCTTATTAATGAAAAAAAAAAGTATTTACTACCAAAAATATGTTATTGGGACACTTTTTGAAGTATCTAAAAATGTAAAAATTAAATATTGACTGAGAACAGGTTCTTGTCTAAATGGGTAGTATGGAATTTGTTCCACTGAGAAAGGCTTATTTCCTGCAACTATTACCTAAAATATATTAATAAAGTATAGTTACTTAGGTTTAAAATTACATGCTGCTTATTTTTTATATACCAGAATAAATTTCAAATGGATCAAGGATTTAAGCGTTAAAAAATAACACCATGGAAGAACATAAAGATAAAATTGAGTCTTTTTTTTCGTTCTAAAGAAGACATTTCTAAGGGAAATGTGTCAGAAAAATTAATAATAAAATGAATGTTTTGATAACATTTAACGTTCTGTAGTATAAAAACAGTATTAAAAATGGCAACCTGGGATAATATCTTTGCAGCAATTGGTACTGGTTTTCTTAATTCACAAAAATATACTTGCAGTAAAAAATCAAAGAATTACAACCTAATGGGACAGAAAGAAATACATGAAACAAGGAACACATAAACATGCGAACAAAAATGCCAACGGATATGGTTACTCCAGGTGTGGAATATTAGCACAATTAGATGTGAATTGTCTCTCATGCAGTTATCAGAGGTTATTCACAAGGCTAGAAGAATGTGGAAATATAGGCACCCTCATTTACTATTGGAGAGGAGATGACATATCCTTTAAGATAAATTTGGTAAAAGTGAAAAAAAAAAAAAAACTTGACCCAACAAATTCACTTCTAGGAATTTATCCTATATGTCTAGTTATATGTATTCATAGCAATGGGGTTCATTACAACATTGAAATAACAAAATTTTGGAAGCAATCTACAAGCCCATCAAATAGAAACTAGTTAACTTGTCGTGTGTCCATAAAGCAATATTATCTAAGTATTAAAGATCCTGATGTAAATTTATCTGTATTGG
Organism: Panthera onca; assembly: GCF_046562875.1. NCBI lineage: Eukaryota > Metazoa > Chordata > Mammalia > Carnivora > Felidae > Panthera > Panthera onca. The sequence continues at coordinate 46,191,049 of NC_138349.1, read as the reverse complement.
TTTGGAACTGTATTGAAGATGTGTGGATATAAGCACAAGCAAGATGTCAAAATACCTTTATAAAATTCTCTCATTCGTTAAAAAAAAAAGATATATATGCCTTTGTATTAGGTTTAACATTATAAAATTAATGATATTTGACTTTTTTTTGAAATTTGACTTTTTGACTCACAAAAATGGCAATTTTGGGTAGTTCAGTCTCATATATAAAAGACATTTCCTGGCACATATTCAGGAAAGTGTTAACGTCATTTGCCTCTGAGAAGGGAAAGAATCTAATGTGGAATGCAAGTACAATTATATAAACTTTCAAATAAGTTCATGTGTTACTTATCAACTGAAAAACTGATTAAAATTTTCAAACTTTAAAGAAGGTAAAATAGGTAATCACATTACCTAATGAAAAAAATATTAACCTTTTTTTTGTTTTGTTTTTACACAATTTTGTCACCTGAATACAAGAACTTCTGGTATCTTACTTTTTCCCCCTGGTGGTAACTCCCATATACTGGGAATGCCTCCAAAGCAAGTTTCAATATGGTTTTATCCAAAAGAAAAACAAATTTAAAATAGAAAAGTGTTAAGTAAATATATAGATGTCCACTGTAGGTTTCTTGAATGTCCTAAGAAATGGAAATCATATCAAATAAAACATAGTAAAATGTAATAAGATCACTTTTTTCCATATCTCTTTTCCTAAAGAACCACTCCTCTCCTCCTCCTTTCCAAATACCTAGTAACCCATACCCCATTCTTTACCCTAATTCCTTTTTTCTCCAATCAGCCCACATGAGCCACTTGCCCGGGCCTTGGCCTCTGCCATTACAGCTCAGCCCTCACTGGAGTCTGTCCAGCAAGAACCTAGAAGCCTGCTAGTAAGAAGAGGCATTCCTTCCTTAGCAGTCACGGAGGAGGAAGATGACAAATATTAAGACAGCCCACTCCTTTTTCACCACATTATGCATCGAATATCTATTGCATAGCAATTCCAATAAATGAATGACATCAAGGTGATATCTTTAAAATTTAAGCCAGGTTATGATATAAGACCTCATAAGATCTGCTTTGTCCTTACTCCTTCAACCTCTACCACTCCCTTTCTGGATCTTTGTTCCTCATTACACTGGCGTCCACACTCTTGTTCCAACACTCCCCAGATGCCTGGATGTCTCAGTTTCTGCTTCTTCACCACTTTCAAATCTTGGTTCAGATGCCACCTTCTCAAATAAAGCTTACAGTGACTAACCCTAGTAGAGCTTTCAGTGCCTACCTTGAATTTCTAATACTCTGTTCTCTGGCTGGCTCTTTAATATTTATATAGCACTTACCACATTTAAGCATAATATAAGTTTTACTTACTTTTGAGTACATTGTTTACATATTTCTGTCCCTTTTTGAAGGTCAGCTGCACCAAGTGAGATTTTTAAAATATGTTTTGATCCAAATAACTTATATCAATGCCTAGGACATAGCAGGTGCTCAATAAATATTTGTTGATTGGAGGAAGGAGAGAGAAAAGATAGGAAGGAAGGAAGGAAGGAAGGGAGAGAGGGAGGGAGGGAAAATAATTTAATGCAAGTTCTTTCCCTTCCTTCATCTGGATATGCTAATATTTCATGTAATTAACTAAAACTCTTAAAGAATAGTAAGTGACACTTTTAGATCTGCACAAAGATAAACCAGACCACCCCAGATTATTCAGTTCCAGTTCTTCTTTCCTCTGAAAATTAATTAATTTTCAAAAAATTAACAAGTGACCCACCCAAACCAGCCAAACATTATTGAAAGGGGGGATTTTCTAAATACTTAAGCATCTGATTTTGAATAGATGATTTTCTTTTTTCTTCTTTCCTTACTTATTTGGCTTTTTTAGATGTCAATATTATTTTCAAGTAACTATGAATCCATTTGAATTTTAATCTTAGAAACTTTGGAAGAATGAACTGGTTAGTTGTCCATGGTAGTACCCTAGTGCAAATTAGGAAAATACATCTCCTCTGAAAAGACAAAGCTCTATTTCCTATAACTTAATGGACCATATTCACTCTGTGCTGGGAAGCACATGTGCAAGAAACAGTAGTACATGACGGCCCTGATCATGGATTGTATGTATGAGGATTGGGTGAGAGTAAAATGTAGTAAGATGTAAGCATTTTAAATATATAAAAGGCATAATACAAATATAAGCAAATGTTTTAAATATAATAAAATTATAAAATTTGAGGATTTCTACTTCTAGCCAAGATGACATAACAAAGACAAGATTTACCCATTTGCCTAAAACAAACATGAAGAAAAATAGTTGACATGACAGTGAGTATCAGGCAACAAAAATCCATAATCCTAAGATATGGGAAACTAATGAAGGAAACTCTATGATTGCCCTAGCTACTATCCTGAGAGAGTTTCCTGGCCTTGGCTCCACAAAGAAATTAGAACCTGGTGGACAGATCCTCAGCTGAAGAGACAGAGTCGAAAGTCTAGAGAGATTAATAGAGCTATAGTTTGCAGAAGAGAATACCAAAATGTGAGCACTGCACAGAGAGAGAACTACAGAGATCCATGAAGGATTGCTCTTGATTATTCAAGTGAGCACCATCAATGCATATGTGTGAGTAAACTATTCAAGGTCAGGGGGAAAATGTCCAAAAAAAAAAACCAAAAAACAAAAAATGGAGGGAATAGTGTCTGGCACTCACACAGGAACAGGAACAGTGCTGTCCCCATGGAAAACCTCCTGAGTCACAGGAGTGAACTACCCAATGTATCTTGCCTTTCGCAGTGGGGATAATTAACCCTAGACTAAACACTGGTCCTACATAACAAATCTGAAAAGTAATATCCGAAGAATGAAACAATTTCAAAGGAACATAAGTGCATTTCAGAATAGTGCTCAGGAATACTTACAGAAATTCAAAATACCCAAAATGCTAAAAAAAAAAAAAAAAACACAATATCTGGCATTCAATAGAAAATTGCTAAGTGTGCAGACAAAGGCAAGAAAATATGACTCATATGAAGAGAAATAATAATCTATCAAATCTACCCTAACCTGACATAGATGTTAGAATTAGCAGATGAGGACATTGATAGTTATTAACACTGTTGACTTCTAATTCTATACCCAGAAAAAGTAATTTTCAAAATTGAAAGTCAAACTAAGATTTTTCAGACATAAAAAGCTGAAAGTTTCATCAGCATTAGATACACTCAACAAGAAATATTAAAGTAAATCTTTCAGGTTGAAGGTAATGATACCAGAGGGAAGTGTGGATCTACAGGAAAGAATGATGAATGTGGGAAATGGTAATTACATGGAAAAATATGTGATTTTTAAAATTAATTAAATCTGGGGCGCCTGGGTGGCTCAGTCAGTTAAGTGTCCCGCTCTTGACTTCGGCTCAGGCCATGATCTCACGGTTTGTGAGTTTGAGCCCCATGTCAGGCTCTGTGCTGACAGTGTAGAGTCTGCTTGAGATTCTCTCTGCCCCTATCCTGCTTGTGCTCTCGCTCAAAATAAATAAACTTTAAAAAAAACTTATTTAAAAATTAAAAAAAAATAAATCTCTTTAAGAGATTCTTGACTATTTAAACAAAAATGATAACAATATGCTATGAGGTTTAAAATATATGTAAAGGTAAAATGTATGAAAATAGCACAAAATTCAGTAGGGAAGAAATGCAAGTATATTATTATAGGTTTATTATACTATATGTGTCACAATAAAATACCACTTCATGATAAACTGCTAAATTAAAGAGATATACTATAAACACTAAAGTAACCAAGAGAATAACAAACAAAGTTATAGCTAAGAAGCTTAAAAAGAAGATAAAATGGAATTATAAAAAAAAAATTGATTCCAAACACAGCCAAAAAATAAAGGGGAAGAAAGAACCAATGAGACAAATAGAAAACAAACAGTATTATAATAGATTTATTTATTCATTTATTTTTTATTATATGAAATTTATTCTCATATTGGTTTCCATACAACACCCAGTGCTCATCCCAAAAGATGCCCTCTTCAATACCCATCATCTCCCCTCCCCTCCCTCCCACCCCCCCATCAACCCTCAGTTTGTTCTCAGTTTTTAAGAGTTTCTTATGCTTTGGCTCTCTCCCACTCTAACCTCTTTATAATAGATTTAAACCTAAACAATATCTATAACTTCATTCTATGTAAATGTTCTAAGTTAATATTCTAAATTAAAAAGAAAAATATCTTCAAATTGGATGACAAAAGCCAACTATATACTGTAGACAAAGGACCATAATTCAAATACAAAGGAACAAATAGTTTAAAAGTGAAAATGGGAAAAGATACAGCATACTAACAGTAATCCAAAGAAAGCAGGAGTGAGTATGCTAATATCTGACAAACTAAATTACCAATCAAAGCAAATTACCAAGAATAAGAAAATCATTACAGAAGGATAAAGGAGTAAACTCTTTAAGAAGACAGACAGTTGTAAATATTTATGCAAAGACTGAGCTTCAAAATACATAAGGCAAAAACTGATGGAAAGGCAAGGTGAAATAGATACATTCACAATTACAGTCAGATTTTGTACTGCATGTCAATAATTGATAGAACAAGTAGAAAATCAGTGAGGATGTAGAAAGTTTGAATTGCACTATCATTTAATTTAAACTAATTAGGGTTACGTTAACCTAAACACTCCACTAAACAAAAGCAGAATTCACATTCATTTCATGTGCACAGAGAACATTTATCAAGTAGACCATATTCAGTGCCATAAAACAAGCTTCAATATATTAAAGTAATTTAAGCCATACAAAATATGTTCTCTAAGCACAATGGAATTAAATTATAAATAAGTAACTGGAGGATCTCTGGAAAATCCTCAAATATTTGGAAACTAAATAATACTCATTTGTGTAATAGATGGATCAAAGAGGAAATCAAAACAAATTAGAAGGCATTGGGTACTTAGTAAAAATAAATATGGAACATATCAAAATGTATTGGATGTCACTAAAACAATAGTGAGAATTGAAAGCATTGAATGTCTATATTAGAAAAGATGTATCTCAAATAAATGACTTTAGCTTTTATTCTTAAAAAAATACTAAAGAAAAGCAAATCAAATGCAAATTAAGTAGAAGAAAGGAAATAATAAAGAGCAGAGGGGAAATCTGTGAGAGAAGAGAGGAAAAAAGAAAATCAAGGAAAGCAAAAGCTGTTTTTTTACATCAATAAAACTGATCTGATTAGAAAAAAGAAACTAAAACTAATTATCATTATCAGACATGAAGTATATGAAATGCTACATATTGCTATAGGTATTGAAAAAGTCAATAAGAAATATTATGAACAACTTTATGCCAATGAATTTGAAAACTTAGGTGAAATGGACAAATACTAAGCACAAATTACTTAGTTCAAATTGAAAAGCACAATTTTGAAAAGCACAAATTACTAAGTTCATTCATGGAAAAATTAGATAACATAAATATTCCAAAATCTATAAAAGAAATTGAATATGCAGTTAAGTACCTTACACAAAGAAAACTCTAAGCTCTGAAGGTTCAATGTTGTACCAAACATTTAATGAAAAAAAAAAAAAAAAAAAGATACAGATTCCATATAAACTTTTCCACAATAAGAAGGGGATATATTCCAACTCATTTTATGGAGCCAGCCTTACCCTGATACTAAAGCCATACTAAGACTTCATAAGAAAAGGACACCATAAACCACTATCCCCCATGAACATAAATGCAAAACTCCTTTTAAAAAACTCTAGGAAGTTTAATCCAACCATACTGTATATAAGCAGGATATCATATAGTGAACAAATGGTGTTTACTCTAGGGATGCAAGACTGGTTTAATGTTTGAAAATCAATCATTGTAATTCACGTGTTCAGTAACTGAAAATGAAAGAGAAAATATAAAACCATCTCAAAGCATAAAGAGAACTGATTTGACAAAATCCAGCATCCATTATTGGTAAAAACTCTCAGCAGTCTATTATGACTTCTAGGAAGAACCTACAACTGGGGCGCCTGGGTGGCTCAGTCGGTTAAGTGTCTAACTTCAGCTCAGTTCATGATCTCCTGGTTCTTGAGTTTGAGCCCTGCATCAGACTCGGTGCTGACAGCTTAAGAGCCTGAAGCCCCTTCGGATTCTGTCTCCCTCTCTCTCTACCCCTCCCCAACTCACACTTTCTCTCTCTCTCTCCCCCTCAAAAATAAATAAACATTAAAAAATTATTTAGCAATTTTAGCAAATTTTAGCAAAAAAGCTACTTGAAGTAATAAGCGACTTTAGCAAAGTTGCAGAAGGCAAGATCAATATACAAAATTTACTTATATTTCTATATAATAGCAGTAAACAATTGCAAATTGAAACTAGAAAGTAGTTTTATTAAAATAAAATAGCACCAAAATGCACAATATTAGAAATAAATTTGACAAAATATATGCAAGACCCGCATACTTAGAAGTACAAAATATTGTGAGAACAATTAAGGATACCATAAGTAAATAAGAGAGAGAACATTTTCAAGGCTTGTAAGACTAAATATTTTTAAATTTTTATTTTTCCCAAAATTGACTAGAGACTCAATGAAATGACAATTAAAATTTCTGCAGGCTTTTTTGTAAAAGTGACATACTGATTCTAAAAAGCATAAGGAGGGGCCTCTGGGCAACTCAGTTAAACATCCGTCTAACTCTTAACCTCTGCTCAGGCCATGATCTCATGGTTTCTGGGGTGGAGACCCACATCCAGCTCTGTGCTGACAGTGCAGAGCCTGCTTGGAATTCTCCCCCTCTCTCTCTGCCCCTCCCCTGCTCACCCTTGCTCTCCCTTAAAATAAATAAATAAACTTAAAAAAAAGAAAGCATAAGGAAACGCACGGAACTTAAATAGCCAAAACAACACCGAAAAAGAACAAAGATGGAAGATTAACATTACCTGATTCTAAGTCTTATTGCAATGCTGTAGCAATCAAAAAGTAGAGTGTTAGCACAACGAGAGACATGCAGATAAATAGAATGCAAGACAGAGCCCACATACACTGACATCTGGGTTTTTCATTTGTTTTTTCACAAAGATACAAAGTCAGTTGAGTGAGAAAGGATAGTGTTTTCAACAAAAGGTAGTGGAACAACTGGACATCAATGTGCAAAAATAAATGAATAAATAGAAAGACAGTGTTAAAATAATGAAAAGATGACCCACAGATTGTATCCAGAACAATATTTACAATATTGCATATATTTCTATATTATAAACTTTATTTATTTATTTATTTATTTATTTATTCATTTATTTATTTTTACCTAAAACCCTGAAAGTTAAATAAGTCAACAAGCTACCAAATTTAAAATGTGGGCAAGGCATTTTAACAGATTTTCACAAAAGAAGATATATAGCTGGTAAGTAAGTACACAAAGATGCTCAGCATCATTAATTGTCAAGTATCTGCATATTAAAAATACAGTGATATACTATTAGAATGGGCAATTTTTTTTTACATGGCCATACTAAGTGTTGGCCAAGATGTGGATAGAACTCTCATATCCCACCCCACCCCCTCAAAAGGGAGTATAAAATGGCAAAATACTTTGAAAACACTTTAGCAGTTTATTAAAATGTTAAGTAGACACCTATGATCTCCTAGGTATGTACTCAAGAAAACTTAAAGCATATGTCCATACTAAGACTTGTCATGAATATTTACAGTAGCTTTGATCCCCATTACAGCAGGAACAGATCTCAAGAAATTACACTGAGTGAAAGAGGCCAGAGACAAAAGAGCATATACGGAGATTCCACTCAGACAGAACATTAACAAGTGAAATCTGATCTATAATAACAAAGTGGATAAGTGGTGCCTGAGGAAGGGTGACTGAGGAAGGGTGGGGGACACTTAGAAACTTTTGAGAATAACACATACATTCTTATCCAGATTATGATCAGTGGTTTCACGGGTGTGAACATATATTAAAACTTAACCAAATTTTGTATTTTAATTGTGTGCAACTTATTGTATGTCAGTTAAACCTACATAAAAATGTTAAAAGATAATTTTTATTCAAATATTTTTTCACATGGGAAATAATATTATATATATTAGAATATACACACATGTGTACACGGAGAGAGGAATGTGTTTTGAGTTATTTTGATTCATTTATCTGCCTATTTTTGTGCCACTTCATAGGGGTAGGTTTTTAAATTATTATGTGCTATTCTATTTAGTAGGTGCTCCAGTATCTATATTATCTATGGTATCCATATATATATATATATATATATCCACATTTATATATAAAATATATTTCTTTTAAAGCATGAATATAAATCTATATTATAAAAATATGGTTTGTGTTTTATTTACATAAAGTGAATATAGATAGATACATAGATAGATCTTGAGTGAGGATACAAACATATAAGCTTTTTTATGTATATATGTATATGTGTGTGTTTTCATATTCTCACTTCACCTTCATGATTAGTTCTTTTTTGCAAATAAGAAAGCAGAGAATCAGAGAAACACAAATAGTACATAAATTGCTCAACATTTCAATGCTGAAAAAAAAAAAAAAGAATTGTAGACGAGGTTTTGACCTAGTATTACAGCACACCGTCTTAGTAAGGGGAACGAACATGCTCCCCAGGGACTAGCTTCTCAGCTGCTTGGGCCTCAAAACTGGGACTGTGAGCAGTTTGAGAACAAAGACCATACCGGATTTGTCTGGGGATCTTCAGGACATAGCAACGTTCACTGGGCAAGCAGTCACAGTAGCTCAATTAAAAATTGTTGCTTTTGATTCCGTTGGCCATTCTGTTTACCTTCAATTGTGGTCAGATAATGATAGGAGTTATAAGAAGGAGGATCTCTATAGCTTACACAACTGTTCATGTGTGTGTGCATGCGTGTGTGTGGGTGTGTGTGTTGGCCAGGGGTTCAATGATTTTAAGTCTCTATCCAGGCCACGTGCCTGCTGTATTTTAAGTATGAAGATCTGCAAGAGTCACAATGACCTACTGAGGTGATATGGAAATGAATAACATGCAATCCCAAACAATCCACACGTACTTACTAAATGCTTGTCTGCAATAAGAAGCAAGAACAGGAGATCCAAATAAGAGCATGAAACAGGAACCCCTGGGTCATTGAATCTAATGCCTTTGAACTAACAAACACAGAGGTACAGAAGCTGCATCAGCAGTTGGGGCTAGGTTTTCCACCTGCTGAGGGGAGTGTTTTGTGGAGGGTTTGGAGGACAAACACCCCCTCTTTTCCACACTTATTAAATCAGGCTTTTAAAAGCCAGGGAAGAGAGCACAAAGCCAAATGTGGCTGATGTTGCTGGCGATATTGATGTTGTTTTTGCTGTACCTACATAGTTCTATTTCTAAAATAATAGACCTGCATTCTAAGCTGCTGTGGCTGTCTCTTCTCTTTTCTTTCATTTCTTTTATTATTTTTTTGAAGTGACTTTGATGTGTGAATGCAAAGGAAAACGTGAAGGGGGGCAGGGGGTGACGATGAGTGCCCCACAGGCTGATGGTTGGTTGTCCATCAGACATAATTGCACTCTGCTTTAGAAAATGTTGAAAGCCACCAGCAAGGCTCTGAAAGACATTTTTTAAATCATGAATACACATGAGCCACTTCACAGATTGTGTTTATAATTAATAGGAGGCCTGGGGTATCCTAACCTCTGTAAGATGCCTAGACACAAAGCCAGTCCTTGAAATTATCAAGGCATTTGTCTCCAAACCACTCAAGGAAACAGCTTCAACTCTCAGTATCAGGAACAGAGTAACAGCTTAAATGGCTACATAATGTTTCAGAAAGGCCTGACTAATGGCTACATAATGTTTCAGAAAGGCTCAACTAAAAGTACAGGGCAAGGAAACTGACATGTGTAGAGGGCCAATGTCCCTGCTACTACTTTAGTATTTTGATACACACTCCTAAGTTTAAACCTATCCCATCACTGGGAGGAAGCACATCATTTAGATACTCATGACTTGACCAAAGATGTTAGACAGGAAAGAGGTGTCTATATAGGGGCCTTCTCATATAGGGGCCACATAAGGACCTACGGTAAGAGTCCAGGGCAAGTATGAAAGCTTCATAAAGTCAATGGGGTCACAGTCTCCTTTAAAGTTTATGCTTTGCCCTCCTTCGCATGTGGCTTCCATCCTCAAGGTCACAAGATAGCTATTAGAGCTCCAGCTGTCACATCTGCATCCCAGGTAGGAAAATGGAAATAGCAAGATGGGATGAGAAGAATTTTCCTTAAAGCCCCATGTTGTGACTTCTCTCTGTAATTTCTTATTTGTACTCATTGACATTCCAAGTGAAAAATCATGCTCTCTTATCAAACAAGATGTGAGAAGGATATGGGATAGATAACTAGCAATTGCTAGCCAGATAGGAATAATTATCCCAATTAAAAACTGAGTCTCCAAGAGATAAATGAACTGAACCAAGGTCATCACCCAGATCATGAATGGTGGTAGTATTCCCTAAGGAACCCCAATTAGGATGTGGACCACAGAGGTCAGATCTTGAGCCTGAGCAGGGACTGAGGTTAGTTTGAGCCCATCTGTCATTGGGGTTGCCAGGTGTTGAATTGCTTAGGTCAACTAGAATTGAACTTTTGGCAGGAGAAGAACAAAAAAGCCAGTGTGTACGTAGAGTGTGAACCTGAAAAGGGCTGTGTAGAGCAGGAATGTGAAGCAAAGCCATAAGCTGTCAGGGTATCTTTTCCACTAGCAGACATCGGAGCCTAATGTCCTAGAGGGAGTTGGCAGAAGATACAGGGAAATTCTATGAGTGCTAAGCTGGTTGGCCTCATTCAACATGCAGTGGGAAAGAGGGTATCTGCTGACTTTTTGAAAACCCAGGGAGACCTTCAAGGATGTCAGCAACTTGTCAAGGGTTTGTAGCTTTAGGGAGACGTGTTCTTGCCAAGGGAGGACATTAGTTCCGGGTTGGCCGCCAGTAAAGGGTATGTTTGTAGCAAGCCTTCCATACCCAAACCCTATGTGGACTTTGAAAAATCAATGGTTCGAAGTGTTTCTGGGACTAGGAAACACATCCAAGCCTATTGACCTGCCAGGTCACTGATCTCAGTGAATGTAAGGTTACATTGGAAGCTCAGGTCATTGATACAGTCAGCCTTATGCTGACCCACAGCATGCCCACTGCCTGAGGATGCTCTGCACGTGTGGGTCTGGAAAAGCTCCAGGCTTACACTACCATATTTATATGTGCTCAAATCTGCTTTTAACGCTTAACTTCTCTTACAACAGTACTTCTAAATGAGTTTTTATCCTGTAATATATATCATCGCACAACAGCAATTGTAACAGAGCTGCTCCAATCTTTGGGCTAGTAACTGCTGTCAATTATAGCATCAAAGTTTTTGTCATTATTCTCTGCATTGCAACCTGTCCTTCGTGTATTCTCATCCTGTCCATCAGCCCTTTTAAGTACTAGATGATTAAAAAAAAAAAAAAAACAAAAACCTGCCAATAAATCCAGTAACCTACGAAACATTTGAGACCCACACTCCCAACCTTGCTTTTTCATCAGTAGTGGATTAGTAACAATTTGCTAATGAAGATTTTCTTTTAATTATTGGGGAAAAGGCATTCCTTAATTAATGGAAAGAAGGATTGGTTTCATCCGGATTAATTATTGCTGGGAATGTGTCCCAAGCCCACTAGGCACAAGCTATTTAAAGTGAGCATATTAACAACCGAGTTAAGCAGCTTGGGGTTTAGTCGTAATAAGGTGGACCACAGTAATTAAGTTGGGGGTTATGGATGGATGGTCTTCAGGGGGTCCAGGAATTCATAAAGTTTGATGTAATCTCTTCCATAACTTCCCCAGCTTCTCAATAGGGTATGTGATGGGCATATATAAGCAATGGTCTTAAGGGTCACCATCACACTGGGGCTTCATAGCACATACCTGCTTCCTCCCCATGGTGGTCCAGTCATCAGTCATGCAGTCATGGTCAGAACCTATTGCCAAGGGAGCCAAAGCCCTGCGTTGGAGAGACACCTGAGACTCACACAACCTGTTCTTTGTATTCACTTTTTTATTTCTGAATTGCTCAATGTGTTTATATCATATCCTTGTTTTCATCAGTCCTCCATAGTTCGTGAGCTATATATTTTCTAGCTGCTCTCTCTGACCTTCACTTTCTTGTCTCTCTCACAAAGATTATTACTATGATGTCTGGAATTGTGCCTCCATATTTCACAGGTCTCTTCTATTCACATTCTCATCCATACCCACCCACCCCCAGTATTTGCTCCACCTCCCTCCCTTCCTAAAACCTGACTGTTCACTGTTGACACTCCTTCTCTAGGGAAAGTTTTATGTTATCATTTTTACGTTCTTCCCCAGGCACATCATGGTGTGAAAGTGGGTTTGGTGTCCTAATGCTTACCCACTGCCCTTCCAATAGCATTTACTTCTTCAGTTCTGGAAGAACAGAATATTATTCTTTGAGATTCAGTATAGCACAATTAATCCTATCCTGATTATTGTCAGCTAAGGGATTTTTTACACCCAATATTTTATTAAAATGTTGCCAGGGAGTGCCTGGGCGGCTCAGTTGGTTGAGCGTCCGACTTCAGCCCAGGTCATGATCTCGCGGTCCATGAGTTCGAACCCCGCGTCAGGCTCTGTGCTAACAGTTTGGAGCCTGGAGCCTGTTTCAGATTCTGTGTCTCCCTCTCTCTCTGACCCTCCCCTGTTCCTGCTCTGTCTCTGTCTCTCTCTGTCTCTCTCTCTCTGTCAAAAATAAATAAACATTAAAAAAATATTTTTAAATAAAAATAAAAAAAACAATGTCCGTGTGTCTCCATACCACAGTGTAAAGAACATTTTTGAGCCCTTGTCTCACTTGAGACGTCAACAATATTTTACTATGGTAAACCCGTCCTCTGTGTTGTGACTGTCTTTTCCTCTGGACATCATTGGTGTTGCACTCTGTTGGCTTTGGTCTTACTGTCTGGATACTTCTCCATGGTCATAGTTGCAAGCTCAACTTCTTCTCAGCCATTAAATGTTAAAGTTCTCCACTTACTTGCTCAGGCTCTTTTCTTTTATCACTTCATATTCTTTTCCTTGATGATATTCTTTTAGCAGCTGTGTGACCAAGATTTCCAAAATTTTCACCTAGAGCTCTAACTCTTCAGTAAGGTCAAGACTTTCATGTCTTCCCTTGAATGTCTCAATGGCACATTAAATTCAACCTCCCAATTACCCTGTTTAAGCTGGTTATCTTCCACTGTTAACTGCTCAGGGTCACACCCTGTCCCCATCAACCTCTATAAGCCAAAATTCTGAGCCTCTTCTCTGACACTACTCTGTCCCTTATTTGCCATTTGTAAAATTTGTAAAATTTGACTTCCTGTCTGTCAGATCCATCCATTTCCTTTTATCTTTGTTTCCACCATAATAGCAAAAGTTACCATTTATAATTTGGTGGACTAATGCTGAGTACTTTCCAGTGTGATATTGCCATTTGTTTAATCCTTTTAATCATCTCGCTACTCTAATAGAGAAGACTCTAGTGTTCTTTTCAAACTGCAACTCTGATGTGTACCTCAAGCTGTCACCCTTCCCTTTTCACGGTTAAAACACATCGGTGGTTTCCTGTTAACTCAGCATGCTTTTCCAGAGGCAAATTGTGCCACATCTCCTCATTCTTAATACTCCAGCTATGGGTTCATTATTTTTTTTCACTTGAATATGCTAATTAATATTTGTGGATTGGCCTAACAAATACACAATACATAACAAATGCATAGTTCAGTGAGGTTCTTACAAATCATATAAAACTTTTATGCAGTGTGATCCTAAGCAGACATCTTTTACATTGTGAGGAGGTTCAACAGCACCAGATTTAAGTGACAAACAGCAGACTTCTGCGCTTCTGACTGGAGTCCAGAGCAGAGTGTGGCCTGCCTCTCCAATCTCCTTACTTTGGGTTCCAGAGCTGACAGGGTAAAGAGGGCCTGCAGTCCTGTGAACTCAGGAGTGGCCAAAGCATAGCCTAAGGCCCAAAGGAAGTTGGCAGACTTCTCATGGCCACTCCTTCCTTTGTGGCACACAGAGATTTTTGTCTTTCTACAAAAACATGCACCAGCCCTGGGGCAGTATCAAGGTTTTGAGTATAAACACAGTCTGGAAGTAGTCCCCTCAGGTCCAGGGCAGACATGAAGAATGCTGCTCCCCCCACAAGGGGCAAGGTCAATGATCTGATGCTAAAGTTGCTTTCCAACTGTGACTTAGATTTCTTAGCAGTAGACATCTCAGCCTCCAGTGTATAGATAATGGTGTGGTGCTCAAAATGCTTTAACCCTAAGCACCATTTTGTCTAACTTAAAAGCCTGAGAGAATCTCAAAAGAAGAGACTGTTAAATTTTTTTTTAAAGCTAGGCTTGAGAAAGTATATCACCAAAGGCCTGTGGCAACTGTACAGGCAGCATCAGCCTTACTCCTTGCAAAGGGTGTCAGAACACTGATATGTGCCTGCTTCTCACCATTGCTTTGGGCTTGGGAAAACAGAACTTAGAATCATTGGCAAACTTAATGGTTCAACCAAGCTCTCACTCATCTCAAGAATAACTCTCAAGAGGTGCTATGGTTGTGACATCCCAAATAATAAACATTTATATGTACACATGTACACACGCACGTATACATAAGCAGGAAATTTTAGAGATAAAACTGGTAGCATTCCAAAATTTTGATTTAGCATCTACTAATTGTAGACACATGATAGGTAATGCAAATACATCAATAAAATTAGTATGGGACCTAAATTTATATATATATATTTATATATATTATATAAATTTATAAATTTATAAAATTATATATATTTATATATATATTATATATATATATTTTTTTTTTTGGTTCAACACTGCAGTTCTTTATTAGAAATTATGGAAGTGAAAAATCCAACCAACAATCTTTCTTTCTTCCTCCCTTCCTTTCTCCTTACCTCCCTCCCTCTCTTTCTTTCTTTCTTTCTTTCTTTCTTTCTTTCTTTCTTTCTTGATTTGTTTGCCTCCTTGCCTTTGACTTCCATTTGCAAGCCACTTCAAGGAAGAAGCTAACTTCTTGCAGAATGCTTAAAAACACATGTTCTCTGGAAACTCAGAATTGTTTATAATATAGTTAACTTCATCGGTATTACAAGGGGACAAGAATAACTACACTAAATGATCCTGGTTGTGGCTAATATATTTCATTGATTGGTTCCACTGCTCTCATTCCATTGTATGCTCTCATTCCTAGATTTTTGACATGTTTGGATATTTTGTGATCAATCAGATTATCAAGAGACATAAAGGTTTGGCTTATGTGAGTCAAGTTGGCATTTTCACCAAGGAGTCCTAAGACTTTGTATTATTAGATAGGACATTTTCTTGATAGGTACATGGCCAAATTGGCCCCAGTTCTAAAATTTCAAGCACTGTGGTCTTAACATCTTGGTGTGTCTTCTATTAGGAGTGACCAGAACACACAGGGAATATCTGTAAGTTGATATTTAAGACCAAGTTTCCACACTCTACATAGGTAATGAAAGTGTGCTGAGCTGCCACCAGAAGCTTTTCCATCCACTGAATAATTCGGTCAGGAGACAGAGAAAGATATTCCATGTGCCAGGTGTTTTCAAAGACCCCGGTTGACTTAAGGATGAGTGAAAAAAAAAATTATCCTCTCATAAGTGGAGGGTAGAGAATATGAATTTGGAAACTACGTCTACTTTGATATTATAGATTGACTTGATGATCTGGTGGCAGTTTAGAATCATGCTGTTGTTAAGGGGTACAGAACTGGAAGGACATGAGTTGAAGGCTGAGCTGTGCTGTTTCCCATCTGTGAACTGTCATTCAGATAAGCCAAGTGCTCAAGAAATTGGTCAGAGCTCCCTTTTCTCTTCTTCATCTTCTGTCAACACCACCACCTGTAATTGCCATGGCAACATCAGATATTGGTGTTACTATAATCAGTGACGTGTCTTGTTGACCCAGATATGTAAAGTTGTGTCAAGTCCAACATCGTATAAATATGAAGAGCAATTATGGAGATTAAGTATGAATAGAAATGAAGGTAAATAACCTCATCTAGTCAGCCATTTTTTAGGGATAGTAATAGTAATAGTAAGAATAATAATTTAAAGTTACTGTGAACCTGAGATATTTGGAGACCAGTCCCAGTCATATGTGTTATTTGTCTTGGAGGCAATGTACAATTTTCTAACGATAATGATTTTCTTGAGTTGAATGAAGAGTGAACTTTCATTACTTTATTTTCCTGGTTCTTCAGTTTAATTTTGCTGCCCAAACTCCCTACCAATTCTGGTTTATTTACTTCAGAACTCCAGAGCTCCCTGGCAATTTGTAGTGGTAAGATTTTATGTGACTGCTGGAAGGCAAATTCTGAAACATAAAGAAAGTTTATGATTGGCAGAAATGGCCCCCATGAGACACATTTATCAAAAATGTGAAACAAGAATCAAAGGATTGGAACATATGGTTTCTTACATTTTTTTTTTTTTTTTTTTTTTTTTTTTATCCTTTTGGAGCCCGGGTGACAAGAGGAGACTTTTCCAATTAAAGAGTACTTGACTGAGAGTCACTTTGTTGGGATGGTCACATATTTTTTAAGTTATTATCTTAATTTTCCAAAGGCATAAAGACAACCTTTCTTCTGACAATTCAAAAAATCTTGTGTCACTTGACCTCCTTGTCTTCTTTCCTCCATCCATCCATCCATCATTTCTTCCCACCCTCTCTTCTCTTATTTACCATTTCTTCCTCTTTCCGTCTCTTTTCTTTGGTTTCTCACATCTCTGTTTTTGTCTCTCCGTCTACACTTTCTTCACAACTCAGTAAATATGCTTCTCAGTCTCCACCCCAGCACTCGGAGCACAGTCACACATAAACACAAACACGCACGAATACAGACACACAGCATACACACACACTCACTAAACCCAAACACACATACAACACACACACACACACACACACACACACACACACACACACACACCATGCATGCAGACTGTCTTTCCCCAAGACTGCATACAAATTGTTAGAGATGGAATAATTCTTGTAGTTATTAGTTAATCCAGTAATGTTTGTTCTCTGGTTCTGTGTCATTTTTCTGTTCCCAAATGGTCAAGCACAGTTGTAGAATTTTGGGATAGAATACCTATTGTTTGTGAAACTGTAGAAAGCTCCCTGACTCCCACCATGTGGCTTCCATCATTACTTTCCTCCCTTAGCTTATTTGTCTAGCAATAATACTAAAAAACATGTTCATGGTAAAACTGAAGAGAAACTTAAGGTCATAAGCTCCAGGACCCACAAAATAGAGATTTCCCCCTGTGGGTTCTAAAGCTTATACAATCCTGTGACCCTTTTTTAAGATAAGAGTACAAATTTACAAACATAAAAAAAAAATTCACAACTGGTTACTAGAGACTTGTTCATCCAGGTCTCCTTTTTCCACTTGTTGTAAGCAATATATTGGAAAAACGCTTACATAGAAAGTTTCCTGATTGCTGATGAGGTTTTGGGTGGGGCGGCGCTTGGGCAGTGTCCAGAGCTGACAGCCAAGAAAGAATTCTTGAAGACGTCTTTGGTCCAAAAGGGTGACTTTATTAAAGCGAGGGGACAGGACTCATGGACCTAAAGAGCTGCACTGGGGTGTAAAGAGTGACTGGTTATATACTATGGAGTTGGTGGAGGTAAAGGCCTCCAGAAGGATTTTGATATGCTAAAGAGGACTCTTAAGATACAGGCCTTGCTATTGTCAAGTTAAGGTTGTTTTTCCTCTAGTAAGGCAGTAACTTTAGGACAGCAGGGGTTCCTGGAGAAATGTTACACTCTGTATTTGCCTCAAGTATTTGTCAGTGGGCTGCAAGTTATAAGGAAATTCAGTTTGGCCGCTATTTTCTTCTTGCCTTTCTTCCCCACATCACTGTGGAGGAGAGGGTGATGTTAGCAGCTCCAGGAAACTGAGTGTACAGGTTTCTGGAGATTAGGCTATTGATAGGATTGCCTTTTTCTTGTAATTTACTAAGATATTTGTAAACTGAAGGAGACTCATGTCCTGCATGACTGTGATCTCTATCAGTTAGCCATTTGTTTTCTTTCCTTTCCTTTGTTCCTGGGCAGCCAGGAGTGCCTGAGGAATATCACACATAAATATCACACATATCCCACGGTGGGGGTGGGGGGGACAGGGAGGGGCTAGCTTACACTTTGCCTTCAGCTTGCCTTATGGTCCCCCATCAATTGCAATCTGGCTTCTCCTCTCCATCAGAACATTCTGCATTTCCCACCAACCCCCAGCATCCCCAGGGAAGATCATGCAGGAGATGAGCCCTGCCACATGCTGAATGCCTCACAAGATCTGTTGGGAAATAATAATTGCATAGTAACCAAAAATAAATTGAAGATATGCTATCCTCCATTTAACATAGGCAAAGTTTTGATTAGTTTAATTAAATGAATGTGGTCACTCTTTTTTGCTTACCCATAACTGTTCTTCATTCTCTCTTTCTGTCTGTCCCATATCCAAATGGGTATGTTCCCCAATGTTCAGACCTGAACTCTTCTGTTTTCTTTCCATATTTTCTCTCCTCACGTCTATATTTGCAATACATGCCGATTTCCATTTCCAGATTGGGCCTCTATCTTATGCTTTAGCCTGCATCTCCAGATAATGACTTCCTTTGTGCCCTCTCCCTCAGTCAACATTATTTGCATATTACCAATTAAACTGATTCTATGGGTTTGTAAAATATGGAAAAATGGCAGTCAGGAGAGTGAGGACACTTTCTTTGAGGCAGTGAAAACTGAGCTGAAGTAGAAAGAAGCAGGCATTGGCCAGGTGAGGAGGATAAGAAAGAAGATACTTGGGATTAGAAGTGGCAGGGATTGTTGGGGCGCCTACGTGGCTCAGTCAGTTAAGTGTCTCACTTCAGCTTGGGACATGATCTTGTGGTTCATGAGTTCAAGCCCAGCCCATCATCTACTGTCAGCACAGAGCCTGCTTCAGATCCTTGGTCTCTCTTTCGCTCCCTCTGCTCCTGCCCCACTCGTGCATTCTCTCTGTCTCTCTCAAAAAATAAATAAACATTAAAAAACAACAACAAGTGGCAGGGATTACTGAGAGATCAAATATAAGCATGAAGGAAAGTAAGGGGCAAAAATGACTCCTGGGTTTGGGGTTGAACACTACTTAAGTGGTGGTAAATTCACTGAGATAGGGCACGCTGGAGGCAATCCAAGGTTTTTTGTGGTAGGGATGGGGTGGGCCAGCATCAGCTATGAATCCTCATTTGGCATTCAGACAGGTTGAGTTTGGGATAAGTTTGAGATATCTATGTAAAGATCCCAACTACAGAGTTAGGTCTGGAACTCAAAGAACAGGTCTTTGCTAAAAATATAAACATGTGAGTCCTTTTTAACTTGGTGACAATTTAAGCCAGAGGCATGAATATGGAGTCAGAAGAGAAAAAAAACCTTGCACTCAGGACTGAACTTTGGAACTTTAACAATAAAGGATGAGTTTAAAGAATGATGTGATCAGTGGATCATAAAGATGGCTCCATAGTGGCTGGTGATCATTAGGGTAGCATTGAATTGGCCAAACAGGGAAACATTTAAGAATGAAATAATGCTAACCAGATAGAATACCAAGGTAACACCTATGAATTAAGACTCTATGCTATAAATCCAGGGAAAGAAGGAAGTTGGATTTATTCAAATTGGAATTGCAGTATGTAGGCATGGCAGGAAAACAGAGACAAGAGGACTTAGAGTATTGGGTTAGTCAACCATAAAAAGCCATCTGATTGACGTTCTTACCTATTAGTCTCTTCCTACATATTACCACAAAAACTTTCTACACTGTATCGTTTTTCCTTTTGCCACTCTCCTGCTCAAAAAAATTGCAATGGCTCTCACTTGTCTAGGATAAAGTTCAGAATCCTTAGGTTGGAATTCAAAACACTTCCTGGTCCACATGGGCTATCTTCTAGTCTATCACTTACTTATTAGTTCTCCTTTAGAATAATATTACCTTGGGTACCTAGGTGGCTCAGGCGGTTAAGCATCCAACTCTTGATTTTTGCCCAGGTAATGATCTCATGGTTTGTGAGATTGAGCCCCGTGTAGGCCTCTGCACTGACAGTGTGGAGCCTGCTTGTGATAATATCTCCCTATCTCTCTACATACCCCCCACTCACATGCTTTTTCTCTCTCTTAAAATAAGTAAACATTAAAAAAATATATATCGTTGCCTTTTTAGTGTACCTGATGTGATACATCAGGTTGTAGCTGATGTATCTTTTAATATCATCTATCTAGCATGTGATAGCCTAGATAGATCTCTAGATAATCTCTAGGCTTTTAATAGGTGGTTGAATATAATCCCCTTCATGACCTTAACAGTGAATGGTCCTTACCGTCTACCACTACCCTGAATCTATTGAGAGGATGGTTCATCACGCAGTCTCTACATCTGCCAACCTATACAGCACCAGTTCCCAGGGAAGTACATTCAAGTAAGATGCCAATTTTGTGCTTAATGGAAAGTCTGAAGTCTCTCAGATGAAATCCAGTTGTTGCCATGATGAGTTCTAGCACTCTGTGGTGTACCATACTTCACTTGTAAACAGGCAAAGAAGTTCATCTTTCACATCTACACAGCAGGGGAATAACTTGTCTAACTGAGTGACAAAACTTTATGAAAGCTTCTGGAATTCTACATCTAGTTTGCTTGCAAGACTTTCGGCATTAGAGAAAAAACAAATAGGAATTAGGGAGGTATATTCCATTCAACAGCATGCATAAAAATATTTTTATTTTGCTTAAAAGGGGTAGGAAAATTCCCAGCCTTTCTGTTTGCATTTTAAGACTATTGCAATGAGAGAGAGAGAGAGAGAGAGAGAGAGAGAGAGAGAGAGAGAAAGAAAGAAAGAGAGAGAGAAACCAAGAAACAGACTCTTTACTATAGTGAACAAACCAGAAGTTACCAGAGGGGAGATGGGTGGGGGTGTTGGATGAAAGAGGTGGTGAAGATTAAGGAGGGCACTTGTGATGAGCACCGAGTGTTGTATGGAAGTGTTGAATCACTAAATTGTACAACAGAATATTGTTCAGTTGTACTAATATTAGTACACTAATATTACACTGTAGGTTAACTAACTGGAATTTAAATAAAAACTTTAAAAAAATATTGCGATGACAAAATTGGTTTCTTTATTTGGAGGATTCATAGTTGGAGCTTACAAAGTACTTCACTAGAAAACTAGAGCCTGTATTTGGATTGTCTTATGGAAGACCAACCTATTTTCTCTTCCTGCTAAAGATGTTTGCACTCCTTGTCACTCTAAAGGTGAAGGGCATCAAAGCGTCTCCTGCAGTCATGTCCCTGAACCACAGAGGAGGATGGAAATCCTTTTCTCTGTCATTTCCATTTGTTGTTCTCTAGGATAAGTCCCTGAATTTTTATTTTGTCTTTGAACAGTGTTTCTTTTGTAGTTTGGAGCTGCTTTTAAGGGGAGTTAATGCACTGTTGGCCTCTGTGTCATCCTGGGGCAGAGAGAACTTCAATCAGGCTTCTTTGTTTTCTTAGATATCTGAAATCTTCCAATTTGTACAATGTTTGTGCTCAAAAAGGTTGTAGCTGATGTATCTTTTAATCTTTTTTTTAATCTTCCCTTTATTTCTTCATAATCCTTTTCATTCGATCTTGCATACAGTGGTTGAGAATTTTGTTTTGTTTTGCATTTTCGCTTTTTTTTTTTTTCAGAGTCACTTTATGCTTTGTGCTTTTTGTTACTGATATTTTACATACAACAAGACCGTCCATGCAAAAATGAAGAAGTATGAAAATGGGCCTCTTCTGTGTCTTGCTCAGGCTCCTTCTTTCTTTAGGGACCATTTTTGTCCTCTATTTTCGTCTTCTAATCTCTTCGTGGAGTGGAACATTTCTTAGAGCTATAGAACAATAGTGGCCACTCCCAGAGTCCTTGTCTGAGAGATCACTGTCGTGTATGGTGCACACTGGCACATAGCAAATCTTCCAGACCATGAACTCTTGTACCTGCTACACCTTCTATTCCTTTTCTCAGAGAATGTTGAAGGGATAAAGACATGATTTCAGAACACAGCACCATTGTGTATTCTCCCAGACATTGGGCTATTGCCAGGACTTAAGTGAATGTGTTTTTTTTTTTGGTTTTTTTTTTTTGTGGTGGGGAGGGAAGGGGCCATAATTAACACATGGGTGCTTTCATTTTTTTAAATTTATTTTTTCCACTTTGGAAAATTTTATTTTTTTTTCATTCCAATAGAGTTAACATATGGTATAATAATAGTTTCAGGTGTACAATAAAGTGATTCAACAATTTTGTACATTACGCAGTGCTCATCATAAAGGTAAATGGTTTTTAAAGCAATCTCCTTTTACTTAAACCCCTATCTATATATAAAATGAGAGACTTAAAAATACTTCACTCATATACTCACTAACAAAGGTGGATAGAAATGGAAGTATAGAAATTGTAGTTAGAATTACCAGCATTTAAATCTTCACAATTTTTTATGATTCTGGCTAGGCTGCATTGAATTCCTTCAGCTTTACTTCACCATCTGTTAATGAGCAGGTTGATAATACCCACTTTCCAAGAGCTCTGCTAGTATTGGGAGAAAGGACCATTGTACCACTCTGCACATAGGAGAAGCTCGAGAAGTTTTTGATCTTTTCCTCCCAGGACTGCCCTCACTTCCACCTGCACCTTTCTCTCTGAACCAGTTTGTGGTCATAGGCAAGATCTTTGTAGCCAAAGCCTATCATAAAGCTAGCATATTCTTCATGAAAATGCCATCTTATAGCAGGTGGTATGTCATGTTGAATGCTAAGGTAACTGTTTAAATCCTACACAAATATAAATAGTTTTTCTTATTCTAGTGAAAATTAAAAAATACTGGATTTCTATAATCACTTGGAAATAAGAATGTATTATCTATAGAGAAAATATAATAATACCTAACACATAGTGTTTGCTATGTGCCAGATACCATTCTAATCTTTTACATATATTAGCCCATTTAATTCTTGCCACAACTAACTACATAGTTTGGGGGGCCCAGTGCAAAGTAAAAGTACAGAGTACCTTGTTCAGAAATTACTAAGATTTTCAAGGCACTGATGTCAGAGCTCAGCATCTTTTAAAGAATGAGGCCATGTAGAACTATATAGGTCACATGCTCTAATGATCACATCAGCCCCATGATGTGTTGTTTTTGTTTTTTTTTTTTTTTTCAGTGTAGATAATGAAATTGAGACATGGAAGGGAAAGTTAATTCACCTAAGGCTATAGAGATAGGAAGTGGTAAAGTCAGTATTCTACCCAGGCAACCTGTGTCCTGAGACTGTGTCCTTACCGACTTAAAAAAAACAAAAAGAAAGAAAGAAAGAAAAGAAGAAAGGTATTTTATGTAATAAACTTCAGTTTATAAATCACTTTATCTCCATTATTTTATTTCAGAGCTATGAAAATCTCTACACTGACATTATCATATAACATACTATATTCATCTACATGGTTATCAGTGCTCTGTTTGATCCAGGTAGAGAAAGAGACTATGGAAAGTATTATTCATGTAACTAATAATACCAAAACTTATATGGAACTTAACAGGTACCAAATGGGGCTATTCTGAGCCCTTTACACACATTAACACACTGTAATTTTCACTAATATTTTATGAGGTAGGTGCTGGTATTGCTATCATCATATTTCAGATGAGGAGATTAGAAGGTAAGTATTTTGAATGACCCTATCCAGCTTATCACTTCTGAGGCTGGAATTTGAACCCAGATAGGCTGGTGCAGGAGATGGGTCTTAAGTACCACCCTGTGCCCCTCTCTTGACTATGGGAGGCATGAAGTGTATTTTCCTCTTAATCTTATCCACTGCTGAATCATGACTAGCCAAATGTCTGACACATTAGATACTCAATCAACATTTGAGGAAGTAATTAATAGATTGAATTTTTGAAAATTAAGGTTTTATTTATGCAAGTAATACAAAAATACTTGTTTTTTTGTAAAATCTTTAAGTATATTCTAATGAAAGCAAAAACCTCCTCCCAATCCAAACTTCTTCCCAGACCATCCTTTCTTCCCTTATCTCAATTTGAATCTTTATTTTCTGGATGTTTTCAGTAAAATGAAGATATTCAGTGGTGTTCAATGTTTATGAAATGCTGTTGATCATGGTATGAGCTAACGAGGTTGATGTTTGCTCTGAGTACTCAAGGTAGTTCAATATGATCACGAATATAGTGGAGCTTTATTCAGAGCCATTTCTTTTGTTAGAAACACATAATAAACACCCTAGTTTTACAATGCAGTGTTGGTGGAATTGCACTTGAAAGCTCAAAATTATGCAGCTTCCATTTCAATTACCATCCAATCCTTGTCTGAAAACTCCTTTCCCAGGGATATTAGCTGTGTGACCGTGGTGGCTGCTGGAATTTAAGGTGTTCTGCACAAAAGTTTAAATGTCCTCGCCATGTTTAGTCTTAGGTTTACTTCTTTCTAAGTTGTTCTTTCTATGTTCCCTATAGCCTTATAGCCCAGGCTTCAGGCCAGGTATTAGCCAGATTTTATATGTCAAAGAAGAGTATATTATTGAGACATAACTGAGGAATCACTCTTCGTTGGCAAGTTTTAGAAAATTTTGGCGAGGACTAGCAGAACAGCAGTGCTTTATCCTACTTTTCTAGGACATACCATTCTCCTCAGATGAATAGAAGATGTGCTTATCATTTATCAGTAAAAGTTACACATTCTAAAATGAATGAATGATTTTTTTGGCTTCCTTGCCACTTAATGATGTGTTCATAAGTGAACTGATTTATTAATGAATGTAGCCTGAGTGAATCTGTGGTAGATGATCTCCTTTATGGCTGGTAGAATGCCTAGAACATTTCCTGGCGCATAGTAAGCACATAAGAAAAAAAAAAGTATTAACTTATTTACAAC
The DNA here is from genome assembly GCF_046562875.1 of Panthera onca. Taxonomy (NCBI): domain Eukaryota; kingdom Metazoa; phylum Chordata; class Mammalia; order Carnivora; family Felidae; genus Panthera; species Panthera onca. Next base: position 46,165,940 of record NC_138349.1, on the reverse strand, counting down.
CCCCCTTCTTCCAGAGGAGAACTCTTCCTATTGTCTGCATCCCTTGCAATGAATCAGTGCTTGTTAAGCTCCCCAGCATAAGATCCCAAGCTCCTTCATTTCTCCTTTCCGAGTACACAGCACAGACTGTGGTGTGACCACGATTCTCAGTGACTGCTTGCTGAACAGAATACTGGGAAAGAGAAGCTGGGCTGTGAGAGGCACTGATAGCTCTCAAGAGTGATAAGAGCCATAGATTCAGAAGAAAATTTGGAGAGTGAAAGGTTTGGAAAGGGGATAGAGTAGAAGTAGGGAAACAAAAAGACTTTGAAGCACTCTTTCCTTTGAAGCCCATGCCCTGTCACCATTTACTGTTTATCAGGTACCCCAAGATTGTAAACTAAGTGTGACCCTGTCATAAGAATCCTTTACATATGCTCACATTTGCTTTCTGCTTTTGGGAGTTTCCACTGTGTTTGTGAACATCATATACTGTTCATTTAGCTATAGATGATAGATAGCTACATGATAGCTAGACGATAGCTAGCTAGTTAGCTAGCTAGATACATAGATAGAATGTTCTTATGTTTATCTACTGGTGGGAAGCCTTAAAGTTTGGAGCCACTCTGATTTAGGGTAAATTATAGTGCTGGCATATATTGGTTGACTGACCTTGTATAATGTAGCAGAGATAGCCCCTTTAGGGATGAAGACTACAGATTTTTTTTAAAGGTATATTAAACAGAAAAAAAAGTTCTAAAAATTTATACTTCTCTTAAATATTTTCTGATAATTTCAAACATGTAAAATTTTTGGTGGAGATCTAAGACTTTTCTTGAGTATTGGCCTGCTTAATGAATTTCTCACAATAATCACTCCCGTATATAATCTATACATATAAGCTATAATTTCCAGTTTCAGTTTCTTTAAATAGGACAAGAACTAAAAATATTTGCAAAGCATACTATGGGCAGAATTAATAGATGCTCCCCACACTCCCTCTCCCAAATAGTTAGCTCTATAAAGCTACGGATGTTTTAATTTTAGTATTCTCCTTCCCTCTCTTCCACCTTTCCTCCATTCTTTCTCCCCCCCCCTTTTTTTCTCCTTGACCACAATGCCAACTATAGAACTCTGTAAATAGTAGAGTTTAATAGAATTAATAGTAGTTAATAATGTTAATAATGAAATAGAGGAACTGTTAAAATTTGCCTACTATAACACTTCATATATACATAACATTCAGTAAAAAGTTCATAGTTCTTGCCGTTATATTTATTATTTTATTATTATATTTTTACAGATGCAAGGTAAATTGGTAGCTCTGAGCTAATATTAAAGATATTGCTAAAGAGGCTTAGATGAGTTTTTGTTGGTTTTTTTTTAATGTTTATTTTTGAGAGAGAGAGAGAGAAAGAGAGAGTGTGAACGGAAGAGGAGCAGAGAGCGAGGGAGACACAAAATCCAAAGCAGGCCCCAGGCTCCAAGTTGTCAGCACAGAGCCCAGCTTGGGCTCCAACTCAGAGACCATGAGATCATGACTCGAGCTGAAGTCAGAGGCTTAACCAACTGAGCCATCCAGGTGCCCCCTAGATGAGGAATTTTTAACAAAGATCTGTGAATCAAAAAGCTATAACTAGCTGGTCCAACCTCACATTCTACGTACATTTACAGTGGTAAAAGTTAAAGTTTTCCAGCCCATTCTATTGAAGTATGTGTTTTCATATGCAGTTTTCCTAAGTAATAGTTGTATTTTTGTGGTGCAATTGTTACGCTCTTAGACAAGAGTAAAATTCAGTTAAGGGATTGAGTTACAACACCAGCTTTCTTCTCGCTTTACTTTTCTTTACTTTTTCTTAAAATATGCACAGGCATAAGGTATTGAGGAAGATCCTATTTTATAGGCAAGAGCTCTGAGGTACAATTTGTCTGCATGCTGTTGAATTGAGTTTACATCTTTGCAAACAGGATGCTTCTTGCAAAATTGCTTCTGTGTGTACATTAAGAATGCTCCTGTGTTCACAGTTTAAAGTATTGAGTTAGAGATCTCACTTAGCAATAAAGTAGCATTAGCTCCCCATAGATGGGCAATCCTATTATATTTAGATACAAGGATACATTTTAATAAGTACAGGTAGAGGTTAAAGCAGAAGAGTTGAGGAAGCAGCTGGTTCCCGGAGGGATAATGGGCAATGCAATCATTCTTTCGCACCAAGCAAATAAATTAGAGGGTTTTACTGCATCACGATGGACAGAATTCACAGTTTTATTTCTCCCAAAAGTGTTGGCTATGTGATTCCAAACTAAGTCAAGGTAACGTTTCTTTTTACATCATTTCCTATTTTTGAAAAATATTTAAAATTGATCCAATAGGCAAGTATATATAATGTCAATTGATGCTTTAGGGAGGTATGTCTTTAAATAAAAACCTTCTCTTCCATTGCCATTAAAAACCAAATTTTAGAATTGAGCTCAAGAAGTAAGCGGATAATCAATTCCTGTTGATGGAGCAGAGGAAACAGTAAGTTTTGGTCAATATTACTGTGTCTCTCTTTTCTATCTTTGATAATTAATTACCATTGTGTATGACACTCTCTAAGCCAAAGAAAAGATTAGTAAAAGTCTTGAGTACATCTTCTGCGTAACTAATGGAGCACGACACTGTGGTCCTGATAAAAGTTTGAGAGGAACCTGTGCTCCTCTATGCTTCATAGAGGATGTAGGCGTCTTGTACCCATCCTCTCTGTGTCTTGCCCAAAAGAGGAAGGAAGGGACATTAGAAAAAGTAGGTAGTAAAAGGACAGCAAAGCATTCCAGGAACAATTTGACTACATTTGAATTGTAGGAAGTATCAAGGAAATCGAACTGAGGCAGATTGTGAAGGGCTTTGATTGCTTTGATGAGGAATTAGACTTTAGAACATTTGAAGGATTTTTCAGCATTGGAAAATGAATATAGGGTGGGGGGAGGAAGGCCATTAAGACATTAGAGAGCCTTAATTTTGAATGTTGAAACATAAATGAGTAAAAGAATATAAAAGTTGGGTGGGCAAGACTATACAGATGACTGAATAGGTAGAGGCCCCCCAAAACTTAACCACAGTCCTCATCTTGCAAGAGCCAGCTGTTTTCCCTGTTCATCATCTCTGCTTCTCAGTAGCTCATGCAATTTTAAAGCAAGAAGAAATAATAAAATAATGATGAAGCAGATGCACTCTGTAAGTGCACCCTGGGATGAATAAATTATGGAAAGTGCACTGCAGTAGGAAAGAAGGAAAGGAATTATTCAAGGAAAATGGGCTTGTGATTTTCTCATTGAGTTCAAACTCAGCCATTCCCAATACAAAAGAAGTAGGTGCTTGTGGTCGGGAGGCCTGAACAGGGCCTTGGAAACTTGTGGTAGAGAGATGTCAAAAGAGACCGGGGGACATGGCTGGTCTCCATGCCTGTCTAGTTCAGGTTCTCTACTTCTTGCCTCTGAATATTCTCTCTTCAGTATAGATACAAGGATGCAAGAATATTTCTGTCACTTCTCTCACTTAAAAAGCTTTGATGACCCTTCTCCATGTTCTAAATTGGATTATCTTCTTTCCATGACATTTAGGACTCTGCCACCAGCAGACCTCTCCAGTCCTGTGGCTAAGTCCCAACCAGTTGAGACACTTGCTGCTTTTAAAAGGACCATGCATGGGGCTCCCAGGTGGCTCAGTCGGTTGAGTGGCCGACTTTGGCTCAGGTCACGATCTCCCCATTCATGAGTTTGAGCCCCGCGTCAGGCTCTGTGCTGACAGCTCAGAGCCTGGAGCCTGTTTTGGATTCTGTGTCTCCCTCTCTCTCTCTCTGCCCCTCCCCACCTTGCACTCTGTCTCTCTCTCAAAAATAAAACATCAAACAAACAAAATAAAAGGACCATGCACATGTACTAGTTCCTTCTGTTCATTGTCCTTCCTCCTCTCATCACCGGGTCACCCTTGACCAGGTACCAGTTCCCATGCTGCCTTCTTTGATCTTCCCTTCTCTAATACCAGTTATACCACCATAGCTCATATTTATGGTGCTATTGCTGTCTAGCAGATACTACTCAAAATATTTAACAAATACTGTGCTTCACTCTTGGCTGACCAGTCCTCCTACATCATGCCACTGTGCATTGAATGTGTTTCTATCACTGTCCAAATGTACCTGTACATGTGCCTGTGCATGTCTGTGTACCCTTCTAAACCATGAGAGTCCTAAAGGCAGGCATCTCTGCTTCTACATCTGGAAAATAGCAGTGTTCACAACTATAACAACAACTTATATTTATGAATACTAACTTTATTCTACTCATGGTCCTATCAGACTTACGTTTTATCTAACTCCCATAACAGTCTTCTGAGACAGCTACATGGGGTAATGATGGTGATGACCACATAGGGTCTTCTGAAAATTAAATGATATAGAATTAAAAATGTAAAACATTTAGCAATTGAGAATTTCCCAAAACTATTATCTATTATTATCCATTCCAGGGATGTCAGTAATACATATATGTGACTCAATGCAGTCACTCAAGATTCAATATGTCTGTGTTTGCATCCTAGCCATACTTTTATTCATTTTCCTCAGAGTAACATGACCTTTCAACTGGGTTGACAAAACCCCTAAAATCTGATCAATGCATATTCGCCCTGGGTTTATGAAAGAAGTAAATATTTTGGCCCTGAAGAGAACAGTAAGTGAAGCTGGCTCAGAGATGTAAATGTCAGTGAATAATGACTAATGGGCATGAGACTTATTCTTGGAGTTCCCAGAGAACCAAACACTTGGAGCCCTATGACTTCATGTTAAAGAAACACAGGTAGAATCAATTCAGCATTCTTGCTGACAAGCTTCTATCTCAGTAAGTAAACCATCATGCCCTCTGGAGCAGCCATCTTAGGTCAATTGAGACATTGGCCTCATTAACCACTTAGGATTCATCTTAAGACTTCTTTACTTATAGTCCTCCTGAGGCTTAATGGGCTTCAAAACGTACTTTGCCCTGGTTCACATTGAGTCTTACCAAGTTCTGTGCTTTTACTCAGCAGGCAGCTATTTGGCTGTCAGCTTTTATATTTTTCTCTACAAGGCAAGGAGAGCCATGTGGATGCTACTGGATGCCCAATTAACATTTCCATGTCACTTTATTCCTGCTTGTAATTATTCTTTATGCCATCTTTGTTTCCTCGACCATCAGGAATACGTCAAATCTCTTTAGTATTGTGACAGCTCTTCTCTAGGTTTCGAGATGATCAGATTTAAAATATTCATAATATAAATCTGTTCTTTCAGTAGATTCCTGTGATTCTGGTTTTTGTTGTTGTTGCTGTTGTTTTTTGGGGTCCAAAGTCAAAATGGAATAAATCCTGAAGAGTGGTCATAGTTTGGAAAGACGGAGAAGGGGTGCTGCAGGCAAGGAAGTTTTGAAAGCAAAGATAAGAAGGCAGGAATCCAGTTGAGCATTGATATATGTCTGTGGATGTATGTGGGGAAGAGGGTGCACTGATGAATTAAAGGATTAATATCAGGTAAGGAGGGGGAGGGAATAAGATATCCATTAGAAAAGAATGAGTCTGGGGAACAAATCTCCACAGCTTTAATTCATCTCACCAGCCATTCAGCAATCTCCCCAAATCCAATCTTTTTTATTCCCCTACTCTGGATTTTTCAGTCTCCAGTGCTTTCAGCTAAATTTCAAGTTATTTCTTTTGTGATTTTTTTTTATTATTTAAAAAAAATTTTAACGTGTATTTATTTTTGAGAGAGAGAGAGCATGAGGGGAGGAACCTCGAGGGAGGGAAACACAGAATCCAAAGCAGGCTTCAGGCTCTGAGCTGTCAGCACAGAGCCCGACACAGGGCTCGAACTCACAAATGCGAGATCATGACCTGAGCCGAAGTCGGATGCGTAACCAACTGAGCCACCCAGGTGCCCCACAAGTGATTTTTCTAAACTAATTTTCAGTCATTCTTTTCTAACCATGCAGCTCACATTGCAGCCACACCCAACAACAACATACATCATCAAACTCTCCATGCATATTCATCACTCAAATCATCAACCATGTATGTTCCTCCTCTGATCCTCTATCTCTTGAGTGCACTTGTGGACTCCTACAGAGTATTTAAGATACAGATAAAATGCAACTCATTGTATCTTTCCCCAGGCATAATTATTCACTCCCCTACACATGTATCCAGTGTCCTTGAACATATTTGTATTTTAGCACTTATTGAAGTATACCATAGTTCTGTACATATATGTTTAACTTGTCACCTAGACTTGAGCTCAGTGAAGTATTTATTATTTATCCATGTTCCTCTTAAAGCTTCTCGTGGTGCTTGGTAGGTAGTAGGTGCTCAGTCAGTATCTGTCAAAGTGCTTTGAATGGAGAATCATTGCAATTTTCTATTCTAGGAAACGCTGAGAGTTGGTGGTATAGTCAGACTGGTTATTGTTTAATTAATGTTTTATACTATAGATTTTTCTTTAATAATTCTTTTTTTTTAGTTAACAAATATTTTTGAGGATCCTTAGGGCCAAAATTATTTATAGAAAATCACTTCTGTGGTTGTTGGTCATTCACTTAGAAAGGATTCACTGAATACTTCCAATTAATGAGCTAATTTCAGTTTCCTGAATCACAATAATATTTATTTCCTAAGAAATAAATTTCTGCATATAAATTAGAATTTTATTAAGTAGCAGGTTTATAAATCAAGTGATTTAGAATGGCATTCACTTAGAACTAATCCATAAGTCTTTTTTAGTGAGAAATGAAAACATAGCCTCAGTAATTTTAGATGTAATTTCCATACACTTTTTGTTATTTGATATTATAGATTGATTTCTGCTACTGATAGACTTGGAAGTTGTTTAAGCATGTAAAAGCCCCAGTGCAATTTTCCACAGATAAACAGAGAGAAAGAGCCCCCTAACTACACTACTCTAATTTGTGTGTCTGAATCCCTGATCTTTTAAAATACTCTCAGTTCTCCCTTTAGCAAAGAGAATGTTTATGATGTTTAAGAAGGAATCCAACCTGCTTTGGTAAAATAAAATGATTTATTCTTGAAAATAAAGAAAATACCCGAAGGCACCTTTTAACATTCTTGATCAAAACTGGTCAAATGTTGGCAATTTCATATGGTTCGCCATCATATTTATAGCTTGATTCTTTAGGAGGAAAACAATTAAAGGAAGTCAAAAAATATCTTCAAGAATTTCCTGGGATATGTGAGAAAGAACTATCATGTGCATGCTGCTATGTATGCAGGTATGTAATATATGTTCATAAAAACAATTGCGATCTGGGGAGACAATGAATTTTCTCCTGCACTATGCACCCCAGGGCAGAATAAACTTAGACTGGTTTTCATTAATCAGTTAATGCATATAAGTTTGATCCCATTTGGAATGCTTAAGAGACTCAACTACCATTGGAACTACTATCAGTAAAAAAGGAACCACTGTTAGTGATGGGTGTGACAGCTCACCAGATGCTCAGGAATTACAAGTAAAGTCTCAGATGAGCACCTGTGATAGGATAGGTTACGCTTCAGTAACAAAAAAGCTCCCCACCAATCACGACAGCCTAACACAAATAACATTTAAGTTACGCTTATAATTTTCATGTGGGTTGAGTGATACTCCAGGGCAGATTTTGGAAGAGAATATTGGAGGGTTGATGCAGGTTTTCATTGCATCAAGCTGAAGTAACACATGCCACCCCAGTTATATTTCATTGACTGGAACAATGGTCTGATTTAACTGGAAGGGAAAAGGGAAGGACAGCGAGTGAAGAAAGGGGAGCAAAAGCAGATATGGGTGAGCACTAGACATCTTTACCAAAGATTTTAAGGCTGTGGTAGATTGTACATCTTATTTAACGTTTCTTCATACTTGCTTGTCAACATTTTCCCATGATACTTGGCCAACTTAGACAAACAAAGGTGACAGCCTGAACCCCAAGAGGTTGCCCTATCTTAAAACTGTTTCATGATGACCATTTTCCTGTTTGTTATTGCTGCATGAAGCATTAGTCCATATAGCAGGATTTTACTCCATGTGGTGTCTTCAATTTCATAATCCAATTCTCTATTATGTAAGCATAATGATCTGCTGTGTCAGATAGAAAGGGTCAGCTGTACAGTAGAATGTCCTAGAACAAATCATGTACATGGGAGTGGAGTTTCTTATATTTAGAGAAAATTTAGATTTCAATAGTGTTTTATTTGACTTAATATTGCCCACATTTTTTTTTTCGTTTTGAGGGAACATTAGGGAATCTTAACTCCAGAATCAATTGGTGCCCATTCTCTCTGCTTGGATGGGTGAGGAATGCCTCCCCATCAGCATCACCTAAGCTTCATAAATTGACAACATGAAGATGGCGAAGGGAGAGGTAGTAGTTTCCATGTTCTCCCCTTGCAAAAGTATGACCATCAAAAATATCAGAGAAAGCATCAATCACATAGTATAAAGCAGAAGTCACAGTTCTATTTATTCTTTCATAATATGAATTGAACAAACTTTCATTGATATAAAAAAAGAGAAGACTTCCAGAATCTGTGCTGAAGTGAAACCGACAGCATCCCATCTCACTGCCTTTATGTGGCTGACCTGCTCTCCCAATCTCACTGTACCGTCTGAAAAGTTGTTATCATCTGAAACACAAATTTCTTACTTTACCTTCAATATTTTGTTATCTGCCATGTTTTATTGTATTTATTCTATTTACTTAGTTATTTGAAAAATGATGTCAAAATAGAGCTCTTAAATCCCCACTGCAATTTCAGTGCCAATCTCTTTCTGAGAGTCCCTGCTCATTCATTCTCTTTCTTTCAGTGTATCTCTTTGCTTTACTTTCTCCCCCTCTCCCTCTCCTTCCTCTTCTCTTTCTCTTTCCCCTTATCTGATACTGGCCTTATTATTCATCTGAATTAAGATTCCTGGGAACAAAAGACGTGATCAACTTAACTTAAAAAAAAAAAAAAAAAAAAACCCCAGCTGGTTTTTAAACAGTCCTTTCATGAAGGTACAAGAAGATTTTGGTCTCCTACTCCACCCACCTAGGAAAATAGCTTCATAATGCCAAGACCTATGTGAAGGGGTAGTAAGACCAGTGATGGGCTCTTGGGCCCTGATCCTAACTCTTGCCTTATGCCCTTGTTTCCACTGAAATACTGTCTTCTTGTTCTAAAGTTAGTTATTACCTTTATTTGGTTTTCTCTGGCTAGTATCCCCTTACCCCAGCATACACACTTGTGATGCATTCCAGATCCCAATCCTGGCTGCTGACAAGCTCTTGTATCTTACTCTAAATGCAGGCTCCATCTAGAGTTATGAGGCCAAGACTCATCATTTGGGTTATTAAGACCAGGCCAGAGGCATAAGTGGATACACAACAGGATCTTAGTAAATCTCTCTGGGTTTTGTGGGAGACAATGATCTCTCCATTTTCTTCGTCTCTCTCCCGTGCCTATTTCAAAATATGAATCACCTTAAGAGAAAAGATGAAATGTACAGCGTTCTCGTAGAAAGTGTCAGGACGTATTCCAAGTGCAATACACACACTGTCCTATTCAGTTCTCACACAAAGCTATCAAAGAAATATTATGATCCTTCTCTGTGATGAGGAGCTGAAGTCTAGAGTATCAAGTACCTTGCAAAGGCACACAACCATATGATCGAGTAGGGATTCCAATCTGGGGCACTTTGTTGCCCTCATGCTCCTTCCCGTGCACTATAATACCCCCCCTAAAATAAGAGTTTTCTAGTACGTTACATGTCCTGGCTTATTATTCACCTGAATTAGAATTGCTAGGAATGAGAATCATTATCAGCTTTAAAAAACAGCACATACAGCTAGTTCATATACACTTCTAATGATTATGAGGACAATGATTATTTTTACAGTTTCTGAGAAAACGGGATTATCAGGAATGTGTATGACTTGACTACCATCTCTTGGCAAAAAGAAGACCTAGGTCTAGAAAATCGGACTTACAAGCCTGTAGTTCAGCATTTTAAAAATATTTTTATGTTTATTTTTATTTTTGAGAGAGAGAAAGAGGTGGAGCACAAGTGGGGGAGGGGCAGACAGAGAGGGAGACACTGAATCTGAAGCAGCTCCAGGCTCTGAGCTGTCAGCACAGAGCCTGACGGGGGGCTCAAACCCATGAAATGTGAGATCATGACCTGAGCTGAAGTCAGACGCTCAACCGACTGAGCCACCCAGGCACCCCCATAGTTCAGCATTTTTTAAATTATACCACTATATATGGAATTGAGGGGGGAAAGTATGCAGTACTTTGTGAGACTGTGAGTCAAAGAGAGGTCCTTCCTGGTAGTATTTGTATATATTTAAGGTGGTTCTATCATCTGGCCTAGTTATTCATAATTATTTAGTATACCCTGTAGTTTTTTGCTGGTGAGTAATTTTATTTTTGATATTTGAAGAAAATAGAAAAATATGCACTAAAATGTAAATTTCAGTGTGATGTATAAAACAAAAAGATTGACAAAACACAGAGGAGCCATATTTGTAGAAAGGTTATATATAATAACACATAGTGATACAGTGTACTAGTATGGAAACTGCGTGTGTTATTACCAGGAAACAGCTGGATACAACTATATATGTGTGTGTATGTGGGTATACACGCACATATAATTTCTAAAATATAGTTTTAAAAACCCGTGTAGATAAAGGGTCAGAAGTATATTTCTGTAAGTTTTAACAGCGATTGCTCCTGGAGAATAGGTTTTCCCATTTTTCTTTCTACTCTTCATTTTCCAAATTTTCTGCTATAGTGTTGCTTATTTTTATAGTGAGGAAAAGAAAGGCATTTCATTAAATGGATAGAGCTTTTAATCACTATTTTTGTGAGCTGTCCAAACAATATGCATTCTGACCCTTCCTGGATCTGTGACTGCCATTTTATTTTATCTAGGAAATGACAACTTCACTTACGTCATTTTGAAGTGCCTCATTATGCAATATAGAGGGTGGGGGGAGGCTCTCTCTTGAAGCCTTCACCTGCAAGCTTCCTCCAGAGCCTTTTTGAGTCAGCACCTCCATCTGTGGCCCAAGATGAGAAACGATGTACTAAACCACCTTGACAGTTGTCTGTTTGCATTATATCATCAACTCTTACCTCGTGTGCTGACACCACACTCCTCACATCCCTGATTTGCCTCTCCCAAGTGCGGCATTTTCAGATAGAACAGAGAATCATTACTTTGCTGAAAAAGAAACACGAACGTTAGAGCTATCTTCCCAGAATTTCCGTGCAAGTTTATTATTATTTTTTAATCACGGACAGGGTTCCCAAGAACTCAGACCAGGCCATGCTCTCCTTTGTATTGTTTGACTGCTTGACTCAAAGTATTTTCCCCAGTAGACCATCACAGTGGCAAAAATTTCTCCTTTATTTAGAGAGGAGTCATTGACAAATTTATAACAAGAATATTATCACATATATTTAAAATATATATCTAACATTGTTATATTATCTGACCTTGTAATTCATAATTACTTAGAATGAAAGGAAATTGCTTCAAGTGAATTAGGAAACAGGAAAAGAATGGGGAACAAACCCAGAAGGGATGATGCACACAGAAGTCACTTGGAAAAAAAAAATAATAACTTCTTCTTTTACTGATCCCCATAGTTCCTAGAGCTAGCCATGCTTAGACTCAAAAAATATCTTTTTCTACGATTTGGTCAGCATTTTCTAGGGCTGTCCTCGCAATAGGCATGATGCGGGATGCTAGCAGCAAGGACAGAGCCAGACATATGCCACCTTATGGGAACTTTCAGCCAAGTGGGGAAAACAATGCCAAGAAATAAGCAAAAGGCCTGGAGCTTTGAGAGAATGTACAGAGAAGTGTATCCAACTTTGCCTGGGCTAGAGAAAACTAGCAAGCTGAGAGCCTTGGCTTTTTCTTAGTGAATTTTACCGTTTTAAATTAAAATTGCACATAGGTTTGTTCAGTCTGACTGCTGATCTATTGTAAATCAATCACTTAAAAGCCGTTATCTGCAATTTAATTATGGATTCCTTCCACTTTATCTTTACATATATTAGGTTCTTTCATCAGCTGATCTCATTCTGCTTGTTTGTTTACATGTGTGACTTCCTCTTCCAGGCTGAAACCTTCAATAGTTATGGTCCAACCATCAGGCGCTGACACATAGTAAATCCTCAGTAAATGTGGATCAACTGAGAAAATAAAAAAACAATTCCATATTTTGACTCTCATATAAATTAATTCTATTTTAAGGGACATCCAATAAAATAGATGCTTGTAATGACTAACTTTATTTTCTGTTGAATCCAATCAACATTAAGTGACAACTCTAACACAATCTTAATACGATTGCAGTTGTTGGATGACAAAGTAGGATTAAGTCCAGAAAATCAAGCCAAAGCCCGCTTAAGAGAACCAGACTGCTAGAGGCTGTCAAATTGAAGAAAGTTCATATAAAAAAATTATGGAGAAGTCTGTGTTCCTGAGGTAGTCTTGCTGTCATCCAGAAAATCCAGGCAGCTAGCCATCTTGTTGTGACCCCCCAGGAAGTTCATTCATGGGCTCTCCCTCTTCAGAGAAGAGAAGATCATGCCTGTTCATTTTCTACTACCAGAGCTAAAGGGTATATACAAACACTACACCCAATTTTATGTTAATATTGTCTAAAATATTCAAACACTGGATTAATAAAATGTCAAATTATCAACAAACTCCTGAATTTATGGGTATTCCAACAGCAAGTGGAATGTTGTCATTTTCAAAAGGACTTTAATGAGTCTTAAATTGGTTTGGCAGCATAAATATGTGGGAAGAGGTAGGGAGCAGAGAAAAGAAGACCCTTGGTCATTGGAAGGGATCGGAAGGGATTGGACAGGGAGGGAAAGGAACCTTCAGACCTGATTTCAGACAGTCCTTGGTAATGCATCACTCTATAATTGGCTTGAGTTCCAGGGAACCATCAGCATCTGCCTTTTTGGATCAGTGTGCAGTTTTGTGAGCTGTGACAGCCTAGTGCTGAGTGGGTTGTAGGTGCAGTATGCCTGCCTTATCTTACGAAAGGCAGAGGACCAGCAAGGAGAGTCCATCTGACACTGCAAGCAGCCAAATTAATCAAGGGCAATCAATTTTTCAGCTATACAGAATTATATTTCCATGGCTATCTTTTAGACAGTTTCAAGTATTTCCCCCAATTCCTACTTGTAACATATATAAGGAGAACCCAAAAGTATTTAGGTGCATAGTACAGCTGAAATTTTTTTTTTTTTTTTGAACTTTGGAAACGTTGCCTTAAATATCATTTGCACAATACCAGGAAAAGTCAGCTGCACCAATGTAATTTGCTGGTTTGACCATGAAAAACAAAAAGGGAACAATGTTATTGTCAGACCTTTTAGTGTGAGAAGTGGCCCCTTAAAAGCAAGAAAGTTGTATGAGCTAATATATCACCTCTGGGAATCTAGTGGGGAAAAAGTTTACTCAGTAATATATACCTTAAAAATCTAGAAAGTTTAAATAATGCCTGAGAAAGAATTAATTCACAATTGCAAGTATATAGTTTTAAAAGTGTAAAAATGTGGGAAAATTTGCGATTTGCAACAACATGAATGGACCTAGAGAGTATTATGCTAAGTGAAGTAAGATAGACAGACAAACATCACAAGATTTCACTTACATGTGGACTCTGAAAAACAAAACAAACAAATGAACAAATAGACTCTTAAATACAGAGAACAAAGTGGTGGTTGCCACAGGGCAGGTACGTGGGTGAATCAGTGAAAACAAAAAAGATTAAGAGGTACAAACTCTGAGTTCTAAAATAAGTTACAGAGATGAAAAGTACAGCATAGGGAATATTGTAATGATGTTGTGTGGTGACTACACTTATCATGGTGAGCATTGAGTAATAATATATAGTATTGTGAAATGAATATGTTGTACACCTGAAACAAATATAACATTGCATGCCAGTTAATACTTCAATAATGTTTCAAATGTAGGAGGAAATAATATTTTCATTTATGTACATTATTTTGTAGAGACATAGTATAGTGATTGAGAAAATGGATTTGGGGGCACATGGCAGACTCAGTTGGTAGAGTATGTAACTCTTTATCTCAAGGTTGTGAGTTCAAGCCCCATGTTGAGTGTAGAGCTTAGTTTAAAATAAAGTATAACAAAAATGGGTTTGGGCATCAGGCAGAATCAGATTTAAGTCCTAGTTCCTGCAGATGACATGATATTATACATGGAAAACCCGATAGACTCCACCAAAAGTCTGCTAGAACTGATACATGAATTCAGCAAAGTTGCAGGATACAAAATCAATGTACAGAAATCAGTTGCATTCTTAACACTAATAATGAAGCAACAGAAAGACAAATAAAGAAACTGATCCCATTCACAATTGCACCAAGAAACATAAAATACCTAGGAATAAATCTAACCAAAGATGTAAAAGATCTGTATGCTGAAAACTATAGAAAGCTTATGAAGGAAATTGAAGAAGATATAAAGAAATGGAAAAACATTCCATGCTCATGGATTGGAAGAATAAATATTGTCAAAATGTCAATACTACCCAAAGCTATCTACACATTCAATGCAATCCCAATCAAAATTGCACCAGCATTCTTCTCGAAACTAGAACAAGCAATTCTAAAATTCATATGAAAACACAGAAGGCCAAAATAGCCGAATAGCCAAAGTAATTTTGAAGAAGACCAAAGCAGGAGGCATCATAATTCCAGACTTTAGCCTCTACTACAAAGCTGTAATCATCAAGACAGCATGGTATTGGCACAAAAACAGATACATAGACCAGTGGAATAGACAAGAAACCCCAGAACTAGACCCACAAACGTATGGCCAACTAATCATTGACAAAGCAGGAAAGAACATCCAATGGAAAAAAGACAGTCTCTTTAACAAATGGTGCTGGGAGAACTGGACAGCAACATGCAGATGATTGAAACTAGACCACTTTGTCACACCATTCACAAAAATAAACTCAAGATGGATAAAGGACCTGAATGTGAGACAGGAAACCATCAACCCTAGAGGAGAAAGCAGGAAAAGACCTCTCTGACCTCAGCTGTAGCAATTTCTTACTTGACACATCCCCAAAGGCAAGGGAATTAAAAGCAAAAATGAACTTCTGGGACCTTATGAAGATAAAAAGCTTCTGCACAGCAAAGGAAACAACCAACAAAACCAAAAGGCAACCAACGGAATGGGAAGAGATATTTGCAAATGACATATTGGACAAAGGGCTAGTATCCAAAATCTATAAGGAGCTCACCAAACTCCACACCCGAAAAACAAATAACCCAGTGAAGAAATGGGCAGAAAACATGAATAGACACTTCTGTAAAGAAGACATCCGGATGGCCAACAGGCACATGAAACGATGCTCAACGTCGCTCCTCATCAGGGAAATACAAATCAAAACCACACTCAGATATCACCTCACGCCAGTCAGAGTGGCCAAAATGAACAAATCAGGAGACTATAGATGCTGGAGAGGATGTGGAGAAATGGGAACCCTCTTGCACTGTTGGTGGGAATGCAAATTGGTGCAGCCACTCTGGAAAACAGTGTGGAGGTTCCTCAGAAAATTAAAAATAGACCTACCCTATGACCCAGCAATAGCACTGCTAGGAATTTACCCAAGGGATACAGGAGTACTGATGCATAGGGGCACTTGTACCCCAATGTTTATAGCAGCACTCATAACAATAGCCAAATTATGGAAAGAGCCTAAATGTCCATCAACTGATGAATAGATAAAAAAATTGTGGTTTATATACACAATGGAGTACTACATGGCAATGAGAAAGAATGAAATATGGCCCTTTGTAGCAACATGGATGGAACTGGAGAGTGTGATGCTAAGTGAAATAAGCCATACAGAGAAAGACAGATACCATATGGTTTCACTCTTATATGGATCCTGAGAAACTTAACAGAAATCCATGGGGGAGGGGAAAGAAAAAAAAAAGAGGTTAGAGTGGGAGAGAGCCAAAGCATAAGAGACTGTTAAAAACTGAGAACAAACTGAGGGTTGATGGGGGGTGGGAGGGAGGGGAGGGTGGGTGATGGGTATTGAGGAGGGCACCTTTTGGGATGAGCACTGGGTGTTGTATGGAAACCAATTTGACAATAAACTTCATGTATTGAAAAAAAAATAAGTCCTAGTTCCACCTCCCACGTGTTCTGTTCCCTAAGTAAACCTAAAACTCTCAGAGTCTCAGTGTCCTCATGTGTAAAATGGGAGATCTTATGAAAGAATGAATGAATGAATGAATGAGTAAATAAAGGGTCATATAAATATCTACTTTAAGTATGGAACTCATGCGATGGTTGTGAAGAACAAGTGATAATGCATAGAAAGTACCTGTTTCATAGTAAGCATGCAATGTGTTTTCTATTAATACTATTTATAACAGTACTCAATAGATTGCTCCAAATTCCACAGTATTTCTCAAACCCATTTGACTCAATGACCTGTACTCTTTTCACTCTACCATAGTTGCATTACATAGTATTTAAATTAAAATAATAAAGAGGTTGGTCTCATAGACATTTCTGTCTATGGGTGAATCACATGAAGTTTGGACCATACCACTCTTGTAACATCTTGTCTTACGAAGAGTCTGTGGGTTTGCCAAGGGCAAATCAAGTTTCCTGGAATATGACTATGCATATCTGAACACAAGGACAATAGATAAAATTTTATAGTAAGATCCTGAAACATCATTAGGATACACTTGTATTGAACTTGAAATGATTGAGTGTCTAGCCCAAGCAAGTCCGTATTATGTACTCAGTCAATGCTTTTTGAAGGAAGGGAGGGAGGGAGGAAGGAAGGAAGGAAGGAAGGAAGGAAGGAAGGAAGGAAGGAAGGAAACAGGAAAGTACAATCAAGAAATGAATTAATTTTAATAATCAGGGACCTTGTTCTTGCTCAGGTTTTTCAAAGCTCTCTTAAATCTAGCTGCAGCCCCAAATTATCTTCATCCCTCCACTTTTGCCCCCAAATTGGAGACACATCCTTACTTCATTGTCAAGCTAGATTGTCCTTCCTTCTTAACCCCTTGTGCAATTCCCTTTTTGAAAATTTTCCCTTCATCTAATACTTAGCCTAGCAAATTGCATCCATCCCTAATTTTCCTGGGGAAATGCCCCACTCCCTGAAGTAGAGGGGTGTTTCTCTGTTCACTTATTCTATCCTTTTGTGTTTAATGCTTTATATGCACCTTCTCCCCAATCTTCATGGCCCCAGGAAGAAGGCACCATCCATTTATTATTCTTCCCCAGCATACAATATTGTACAAATGGATATTTTCTGACTTTTAAACATGTATACGTATTTGTATGGGGTACACATGTGTATATGTGTGTGTGTGGTGTTATACATGGCATGATTTCTAATAAATACATTAAGAATGCATAGCTTGTTGCATACATCAATTCAGATACAAAAGGACAGTACAGGAGATGAAAGGTATGCGTGGTGAAACAGGGTAACTCCATCATGCTTGTCCACTGTCAAGAAGAAATTCAGCTGGATAGGTACAATTAAGGCTATGGTATTTCACTTGTGGAGGTCCAGCTGGCTACAGCCCATGTGAACCTGCTTTCAGCACTTGACAGACATTGCAAGTGAAAATCATTTTGATCAAAGTCCCAAGTTAGATCACACACTGAAAATTGATTCATCTAGGTTATAACTTAGACTGAGAAATATATTGGAAGTTTTCTACCTGAGAAAAGCAGCTTGAAAATCATATAAGGCATGTCACTCCAGGAGACTTAGATATATGAAAAGAGTTTGATGTGGAAGTTTGGAAAGTACCTACACTAAACTGAACTATTGCCAAGATTATTAACGCGTCACTTTGATGAGCCAAGAATTTTCATTTTCCCCATAGGGAAGAATGTCTCGGATAGTCTGCAGTGGAGAGAGGGCACAGCCTTTTATTTTAAGAATAAAGAATTTCAACTTGAAGAGAAAAATTTCAGCTAGGTTTTGACAGAACCTGTTGGGAGGTGGAGGCAAGCCTGATGTTTTATAAACGTTGGTATCACAATCAGATCACTTTCGGTGGGTGCCTTCTGATCATCTAATTAGTATAATGTCAGCTGGGCTTGAAAACCATTTCTTTTTTATAAACCATCTGTTTTGTCATAAAAGTTTCTTTATAAGCCATATGTAGGCAGAACATTTGTTCTTTTTTTTCAAAATTATCTCCTGTGTTCTTTGTTTCTACATCCTGTGTCCTGAAAGGTAGTTTTGACCTGTGCAGGGAGTGCAGCAGAATAAATAATGTTTGGCAAATTAGGGGTGCCTGGGTGGCTCAGTCAGTTAAGCGTCTGACTTTGGCTCAGGTCATGATCTCGCGGTTGTTGAGTTCAAGCCTTGCATTGGGCTCTGCACTGACAGCTCAGAGCCTGGGGCCTGCTTCAGATTCTGTGTCTCCCTCTGTCTCTGCCCCTCCACTGCTCATGCTCTGTCTCCTTCTCTCTCTCAAAAGTATACAAACATTACAAATATTTTTTAAAAAATGTTTGGCAAATTTAAAAAAAATCACTTGGTTGAATTTACAGCTATAGGATCAGTGATCTCAGACACTGAAGAACACATTATCTTCAGCCATTCTCATGAAAAAGCAATTCTGGGGGCTCCTAGGTGACTCAGTCGGTTTAAGCATCCGACTTTGGCTCAGGTTATGATCTCATGTTCATGGGTTTGAGCCCTGCATCAGGCTCTGTGCTGAAAGCTCAGAGCCTGGAGCCTGCTTCAGATTCTATTTCTCCCTCTCTCTCTCTGTCCCTCCCTGCTTGCGCTGTCTCTCTCTATCTCTCAAAAATAAATAAAGGTTAACAAAAATTTTAAAAAAGAAAAGAAAAGAAAAGGCAATTCTGTTTCCAAAATGGTGAACCTGGGTTCAAGTTACCTTCTGAGCCTCAATTTAAAAATTTTAAAATGTGGGGCGCCTGGGTGGCTCAGTCGGTTAAGCTGCCGACTTCCGCTCAGGTCATGATCTCACGGTCCGTGAGTTCGAGCCCCGCGTCGGGCTCTGTGCTGACAGCTCAGAGCCTGGAGCCTGTTTCAGATTCTGTGTCTCCCTCTCTCTGACCCTCCCCCATTCATGCTCTGTCTCTGTCTGTCTCAAAAATAAACAAACGTTAAAAAAAATTTAAAAAAATTTAAAATGTATTACTCTCCACTATTTAAAGTGAGGGTAATAAAAATGGGAAATGTAAGGAGTTAATTAAATTAAATGCAAATATGAGAAAACAATACAGCAGAAACAGTATGTTGTAATAAATGTGAATATATTTTATATTAAAGGTGAACGTATTTTATAAACTAAATACAAAAGAAATAACATTTCTGACAATGATACATTCCAATCATTGGGACAGTTACCAGCCACCAGAAAGAAGGCTAGTATGAGTCATTTAATAACAATTTTCTACCATTGGTGAAATCTACTCAATTTCTCTTCCCTAGCAGATTCTTTATACATATCTGTGAGTATAGTCACTCTTTTGCCACTGGTAAAGTTAGTGACTATGAAATAACTCTTCAGGATTTTTTTTTCCCTACCTTAAACTTTAACCAAAATGCACAGCACATATCTGTCACACTCCTGCCTCTAACTTGATCAGAATTACGTGTCTGTACTTGAGCCCTATTGAAATCCCAACAGCTGGCTCCATATTGATAGGCCCAAATTAATCAAAAGATCAAGGGCATCAATATCAGTTCAGGAATGTATGGATAGAACCCTATGATCAAGCAATAAAGCACCAGTTATAAGCCCAATTGAATGCTCTTAAAGCATTTCGGTAAAGTGCATTGGATGATGAAAATTTTCAAAAGTATGCTAAACACATAAGAAAATTATAGCAATCTTCTTTGGATTGTGAGTTTCTTGGCAATGGCAGTAGCAGTGTTGACGTTACTTGTTTATATTTACACAGCACCTTATATATTCTAAATGCCTTAAAACGTATAGCTCAAAACAAGGTTTAGTTCCATCCAGTCCATCCCAATTTGCAGAGATTAAGCTTGAAAACTGTGGCAGAAAACAACTCAAGATTCATATTTGCCTACACATTTTGAGTGTCTACTAAATGCAGAAATGTCTCATTCTTTTTACCATGTAATATTTCAACCTACAGGATTGCGTTGTTATCGTCCTCATTTATAAACACAGTAAGCTGAAGTTCAGAAACTTGGCCAGTCTCAAAACAAGATTAGTGATAGAGCTAGGATTGGAATCCCTGAGTTCTGACCTTTTGGGAAGCGTGGTTGCTGGCCGTGCTCACAGCCTGAGTTACACATTGAGGCTGTTCCTGGCTGTGAGAGGGGAGAGGAGAAGGAAGCAAGCTGTAGGACAGAAAGCAGTGCTGTGTTGAAGAGAGGGTCACACTGCAAATGCCAGGTGACGATGTATTTCACCTGGTAGAAGTTAATGAATACTTTATAGATTGTGCCATGGATTCTAATATCCTGATCCTTGAATAACCCTTCCTGAAAATTATCATGCTCTTAGGGGCGCCTGGGTGGCTCAGTCAATTAAGCACCCGACTCTTAGTTTCAGCTCAGGTCATGATCTCATGGCTTCATGGGTTCAAGCCCTGCATCGGGCTCTATGCTGACAGTGGGGAGGCTGCTTGGGATTCTTTCTCTCCCTCTCTTTCTGCTCCTCCCCCACTCATGCTGGGTCTCTCTCAGAATAAATAAATAAACTTAAAAAAAATCGTGCTCCTAGTATGGACTTGATAAATTCTCTGCATTAATATTCTTTTGGATCCCTCAGTACTCATACCCAGTACAGGGGGAGGACAGTTTGATTTCTTCCTTGAATGGGGTCCCTCGTTCCAGAGAAATATTCAGAGCCAAGGCACCGTCTCCTTGAATGACTTCAACATCCTTCCAGTTGCTCAGGCAAAAAGCTTTAGTAGCATCCATGACTTCTCTCCTTCTCACAATCTGTGTTCAACGGAAGAAATTTTTTAGGCTCTACCTGGAACTGTATGTAAATCCTACCACTTCTTCCTTCCACCACCACTACAGATTTCTAGGGTTTATACATCATGTGCCCTAAATGGACCCTAAGCCTTTCTTCATACAAAATTCTACCTCAAAAGAATCCTTTATCCTCTCTTTACATAATTGAGGTTTTCTAATTTTGTGTGATAAAAAATATCCCTATGAAATTTCGACTTCTATCTTTTGATCCTTCCTTTCAAACTCTGAGTTTCTGAGAATATGTTTGAACTTTGAGAAGTGTGTTGTCCATCATGTTAGCTCTTTCTCAGATTGCTTTCATGGCATTCCCCAACCAAAAAACCCCACACATCATCCAGGTTTTTATCCCAATCACTAATATAAATGTTGTAAAGGACAAGTACAAGGTCTAAGTCTTCAGCATGCTGCTCCAGGCTTCTGTCCAACCTGATATTAGTCAGCACTTTAGAGGGACAGTTGATGGTTATACTAACTATAAATCTATAAATCCAGACTTCATCATATCCTTCTATCTTGCCCACAAGGACATCAAATGCTCTGCTAAAAATCAAGAAGCACTCTATGTCATTCTTCTAGTTTTGCTACTCTAATTGTGCTACCAAATTGCATTAGTTTGGCTTGTCTTATGATTCCGATCCATGAGGGAGCTTTGTAATGAATACTTATAGTTTTAACATTATGATGCTCCTGGTTTTATTTGTGCATGTCTGTTTTCATCTTTTTGAAGTAAGAATATCTGACCACCTCCAGTCTATTGGCAGCTTTATCATGTTCTGAGATTTTGCAAATGTTACTTCACAGTTATTTTCAGTGGTATTTACAACTTGTTCATTCATAAAGGATCATGCATCCAAATATTGTTAAATATTGACACGTGAGGCCTGACTCAACTCATAATTCAACTATATAGTTGCTTATAAAAGAATATGCTCAGAATATTGCATCAAGAAGACAGGTTGAGCACATGCATCTACTTTGACCCATCCCACCCAAATCACTGAATGAGAGAAATAATACAAAATGAAAATAAATTAATAGTGCTCACAAGTAAGTAGAGGTGTCAGGCTTTGAAGAGAACATTTTGAAAATCTAATGCATATTAAATTAGTTTGTTGGAAAAACAAGTGTGGAGGAAACCGTAATTGACATAGAGGAGAAAACAATAGTAAAGGGAGAGGCAGGTTCCGTGATATTTAAATTTCATGATCAATAAATACATGACAAGCCCCTTTGGGCTGCTGCTTCTGAAGCTTCTGAAGCTTTGCATGCACTTGAATCACCTGGGGAACTTGTTCAAATGCAGAGTCTGATTAGAGGAGCTGGGGTGGTAGCCAAGAGTCTGCATTTTATGCCAGACAATGCTGACGCTGCTGGTTCTTGGACCTTGCTTTGAATAGTAAGGGTCTTGATCTGAGGCTCTCTGGAGTGCCCAGCAGTCTGTTTTAACAAGCCCTCCAGGGGATTCTACATGTGAGACCTAGGTCAGTGAACAGGTGCGTGTAGTTCCACTGGCTTATTCCTGGCTTATTCCTCCCCCTTTGCCTACACTTCCATTCCCTCCTTTATTCCAAGCTCCACAGTGTTTTCTCCCAGCATTATAACCTTACCTAACTCTGCTCTCCAATGGAATTAATCAGTGCTGCTGAAGAGGGCCTATACTGTTGGTTTGTTATCTGTGGTAGAACAAAGCAACCTTGAAGATAAACTTTAGCCCCACAGTCTACTTGAACGGTGAATGAAAGAAAAGACAGTTCTACCCAGCTCTACCCAGTGATCCATCCCAGGTTGAAGCATTTCTTATTTTGGGATTTGCATGACAGGGTCCCAGACTGGCTTGTGAAATTCAACTTTCCTAGAAGTAGGCTGCCAGTTGGCTTCCAAACTACCATTATATGGAGCTTGTGTCTAGTTTTGCTCCTGTTTTTTCTAGGGACCACCCCAGGGGAACCATAGAAGCCAGCCATATGTTAAAGTACCTGAACGCTATTATTCAACCTAAAGCTATTAAGTAAAATATTAATCCTCCTACCTTGATAAAAATCTGGAAGGCTATGTTCATATTTAGGATTTTGTTGGACTCCGGAGTTCCAAATGTGAACAGGGACAACCTTTCTCCCCAACCCCATTCTCTTTTCTTTTTTCTCTTTTCTTTTCTTTTCCCTTTCTCTCTTCTTTTCCCTTTCCTTTCCTTTCCTTTTCTTTCCTTTCCTTTTTTCTTTTTCTCAGTCTGTAGCTGTTGATCTCAGCATTCCACAAGTAGGTGTATTTCAGAGATTTGAGATGATGTCTTCAGCTATATAGAACCTCATTAGAGTAGCAGCATTAAGTAGTGCCAGTGGACAGTGAGGGCAACAGAAAGCTTGCCTCCCCGAAAATATTGTATTAAAATCTCCAGAGGGACATGGGGAATTTGAAAAGCTTCTAAGATGATTGCCTAGTTAACATTTCTAAATACTGAAATCATTTTATGTAATGTTTCCATGCCCTTGTTGATTATGTCTCCAGAATGAAGTAATTCTTTATAAATATCAATAATATTTGCTTGAGAACCTTTTGTATTTTAACAAAAGAAAACATTCTCGACAAAGTTAAAGCCCCTTGAACATTTTCTTTCTTTACTGCATAAACCCCTTTCCTTCCTCATGAGTCTTCATCCTGGACAAGTATTTATATTTTGTAGAGCTGGTGCTCAGCTGATAGGTGGCATACAAACTTACTTTCTTTATATTTTTCCATATGGCATCCTGCCTTATAAAACTAACCATTTAGATATGATATGAGTATTCTGGGTTTATTTATTTCTGAATATTTTATTCTAAACACCCAATCATGGGCAGAAGACATGAATAGGTATTTTTTTTAAAGAAGACATCCATCTGGCTAGCAGACACATGAAAAATGCTGAACATCACTCATCATCAGGGAATACAAATCAAAATCGCTAAGTGATACTACCTCACACCTGTCAGAATGACTAAAATTAACAACACAGGAAACAACAGATATTGGCGAGGATGCGGAGAAAGGAGAACCCTCTTACACTGTTGGTGGGAAGGCAAACTGGTGCAGTCACTCTGGAAAACAGTATGGGGTTCCTCAAAAAGTTAAAAATAAAACTGTCCTATGACCCAGCAATTGCACTACTAGGTATTTACTCAAAGAATACAAAAATACAGATTCAAAGGGGCATATGTATCCCAATGTTTATAGCAGCATTATCAACAATAGCCAAACTGTGGAAAGAGCCCAAATATCCATTCACTGATGAATGGATTAAGAAGATGTGAGGGGCGCCTGGGTGGCTCAGTTGGTTAAACATCCGACTTCGGCCCAGGTCATGGTCTCACGTATGTTGAGTTCAAGCCCTGCGTCAGGCTCTGTGCTGACAGCTCAGAGCCTGAGCCTGTTTCAGACTCCGTGTCTCTCTCTCTCACTGCTCCTCCTCGATTCATGCTCTGTCTCTCTGTCTCTCAAACATTAATAAATGTTAACACAATTGAAACAGAAAAAAAAGATGTGATACACACACACACATACACACACAATGTAGTATCACTCAGCCATCAAAAAAGAATGAAATTTTGCCATTTCCAATGACATGGATGGAACTAGAGTGTATTATGCTAAGCAAAATAAGTCAAAGAAAAAAACAAATACCATATTATTTCACTCATATGTGGAATTTAAGAAACAAAACAGATGAAAATATGGGAAGGAAGATAGGAGAGAGGGAAGCAAACCGTAAGAGACTCTTAACCATAGAGAACAAACTGAGGACTGCTGGAGGGGAGGTGGGTAGAGATGATGGTTTAAATAGGTGATGGGTATTAAGGAGGGCACTTGTGTTGATCACTGGGTGTTATATGTAAGTGATGAATCACTAAATTTTACTCCTGAAAATATTACACTATATGTTAACTAACTAGAATTTAAATAAAAAATTGAAACATATATTACCTATTGATTTCCCCTCAGTTGTTGAAAAATGTTTACCCGTTTACTGATTTTCTAAAATCGGTCATCAGCAGCAAGTTTTTTGGCATTAGGGAGATTTAGTAAAATTCTGTCATATTGGTTAACTTATGATGGCTGTCAGCACTGTCACATTTTTTGCATGGTTAATACTTTCTGATTATCCTTTGTGTTAAAGTGCGATGGTTGATGGTAAAACTGAAGTGTATAATTGCAGGAATTCTAAAGAAGAATAAAGCACAATTCTGTGGCTCACCAGAAAAACAAAATATACACCCAAGCAAAACCAAATATAAATTTGAAATGTTAAATATACATATAAAACCTATTTCAGAAAACATTAACACCTTTGCACTCACCACTCATTTTCATCATGTAATTGTTTGCATATTAACTACATGTTCTTTTTATGAAATAAAACAATAGAAACATTGGAGAGCTTTTTGAAAGTTTCCCATTCATTTCATTCCCTTCTCAAAGCAGCCATCAGAATAATTCAGGAGTTCACATTTGGTGAAGTAGTTTCTTAATGCAGCCTCGGCTTGGGTTTGAGAGTTTTCTCTTTATCCTTATTCTCTTTGATTTTACTATAAGGTATCATCTAGCTGTGCTTTGCTTGATTTTATTTTAGAAGTTATATATTTGGGTACTTTCAGTATTGTTTTCATTGGAGAACTATCTTCTTTTAATCTGGATACTCCTCGGTTATTATTTTTATAAGTATTACTTTTCTTTCATTCTGTTCTTTTTCTCTGGAATGATTCTCAAGCATATGCTACAGCCTTTCCCATCTGTCCTGCATGATTTTTTTTCTATGATTTATTCCTCTGTGCCTCTGGGTTTCTTTCTGGGTGGGTTTCTAGGACCAGCTTTCAATCTACTAATTTTTTTTTTCATTGTATCACTATGTGTACCCCATTTACTGTATTTTCTAATTTATTATTTTCCCATGATTCCTAGTTGGTTATTGTTTGTGAGACAAGAGGGTTAATTTGGGAGGGTACTTTTCTTTTATGCTATTTTATTTTTTTACTTTAATATTTAATTTATCTCATTGAGGATTTTAAACATCTTTTAAAAACATATGTTGAATGGTTCCATAAAATTATTTTTTCTGGAATGAATCTTAATGACTTTTATAGGACTCAGGTTCTTCATTTACTTTTAGTATTTGCTTTCAATCCCATTTTAATGAGGGGGTTGTGTTTTTTTTGTTGTTGCTTTGTTTTGTTTTTCATGTTTTCTCTCTCTTCCTGCCTTCTTCCTCTCCTCTCCCTGTTTGCCTTTTCTCTTCTTTTTTTTATGTTTATTTATTTTCAGAGAGAGAGAGAAAGAGAGCAAGAGGGAGAGGGACAGAGAGAGAATTCCAAGCAGGCTCTGTGCTGTCAGCACAGAGCCTGACATGGGGCTCAGTCTCATGAACTTTGAGATCATGAACTGAGCTGAAACCAAGAGTCCAACGCTTAGCCGATGGAACCACCCAGGGTCTCCTCCCTGCTTGATTTTCTTGATGTCAGTCTATCTCCATATGGCTGTTGGCAGTTGCTTGTCAGACCCCATGGATTCAGGCAGTCCAGAACCAGGTCTTATAAGTCTGGGATACTAGAGATAAGCAGATTCAGTCCCTGAACCAGCAGAAGTCTGTAATCAGCTCATGCATTTCATGTTCACAATCCTGTCTTCTCCCTAGGCTTTTCGATTATTTAGAGAGGTACTGTCCGGTCAGGTAGCCATTTGCCACTTGTGACAATTGAAATTTAATTTCCAATCAGCCAAATTATATTAAAGTTAAAATGCAGTTCCCCAATTGCACTAATTGTATCTAATGGGTACCTTAGGATGACACTTTTTCATTATTGCAGACACTTGTGTGGGATAGAGCCGCTCTAAAGTTATTATCCCAAGCATTTCTTTTTCTCTTCAGCAGTTGTTGGGTTTTTTTTTTGTTTGTTTGTTTGTTTGTTTTTACATTTATTTATTTTTGAGAGACAGAGCACAAGTAGGGTAGGGGCAGAGAGAGAGGGAGACACAGAATCCAAAGCAGGCTTCAGGCTCTGAGCTGTCAGCACAGAGCCGGATGCAGGACTCAAACTCACTGACTGCAAAATCATGACCTGAACTGAAGTCCGACGCTTAACTGACTGAGCTGCCCAGGCGCCCCTTTCTTCAGCAGTTTTTAAAGCTGCTCTTCTTTGGAGGGGCTGAACCACATACTCTAGCTCCTCTGGTCGCAACAGGAATACTGACTCTGTTCTTCTGTTCTGTGAGATGACTTTTAGCCCTCTCTTCCTTAAGGAGTTGAAGATCCCGTGCCCACACTTGGATCCTGAGCCTGACGAGTCCATAGCTGAAGAACCACTCATGTTTTGGATTTGTTACCTTTCTGACATTCAGATGAGAAACTACTTCTAGATTTTTATTTTTTTATGTTTTAACCATTATGAATAGTAGTTTCAAGCACAGGGACTTCTGAAGCAGGAACTCTGTGCACCTTGACCTAGAAGTAGTTTGCTCACTTTTACTATAGGTTTATATTCCATTATATTTTCAAACCGTCTATGTTTGTGTATACATATACATTTCATGGCCATTTGGGGTAATTCTAATTTTCACAGTTAAAATAAATGCTACCATTAACATTCTTGCACATCCTTTCTGCACATGTGTGAGAATTCCTTTGTGGGCATGTAGCACACAATGGAGCTGCTGGGTCATAGGAAATGTGCATACTTAATATTATTTTAATATTGTTCTGCAAAATTGTGGCACCAATTTATGCACTGTTCCTCATGACTTTCCAGCGTTTAATATTTATTTTTACACCTATGTTAGGTGTATAATGCCATCTCATTCTAATATTCATTTCTCCAGTTACTAAAGAATATCACTTCTTATTTTTTATTATTGTTTTGGGTTTTGTTATTTGGGGGATGGTTCGTCGTTGTTAAAAGGAATTTAACACATTTGTATTTTTTTCCTTTCTTACTGATTTTTAAGAGTTACTTACGCATTCATAAAAAATGTTTAGTTATATGCTTTGTAATGATCTTCTTACTGTTTTTGACTTTCTTTTGCAACTTTGTTTTGGTAGACTTTTAATTGTGCAGAGGTGTTTTCTTTCGGTTTTGTAATAAGAATTACAAATTTATTTCTTTAATTATGGTGATACTTTTCTTGTGTGTCTTTATCAATAAATTATTCCCTCGCCCAAGTTCATAAAGATATCTTGCTGCTATATTTTCTTCTAAACATTTTAAGATCTGTTTTTCATATTCAAAAATGTAATGCCTCTGGATATATCCCTCTGTGTGTGTGTTAGTGAGCCCATAATTTCATTCTTTGTTCCAGATGTATGATCAGTAACTCTACAGCCCTTTGTGTATGGGTTTTCCTCTCCTCTCTGACTTCTTCTAATGTTACATGAGTGCTATGCTAATGTACAAGTTTATATGTACATCTATTTCCCTTCTTTGTTATTTACTATTAGTCTACTTATCACATGATCCAATTTAACACTATCTTTATAACCGGTCTTTGTATCTTGTAAGGCAAATCTTCCCCACCTTTTGTGTCTTCAAAGTTTTATCTATCCATCTATCTATCTATCTATCATCTATCAACTAATTTCTTACTTTCACATTTTAATATCCTAATTTTTGCATTTTACATACATGCACACATACATGTACATACATACACATTCATATGGGGAAATTTCATTTAACTTGTACATAAATTTGGAAGAATTGACATTTTACAGTGTTGCTTATTCCATTCAGGAAAATGAAATACTTCCATATTTCTCAATTTAGATAAGCTTTTTTAGATCTTTCATGAAATTTTATGATTTTCTCCAAAAGGATCTTATGCACCGTTGGCTGGATTTATTTGAAGGTAGTTTACAATTTTCGTTGCCATTTTGAATGGTACTTCTTTTTTTAAAAAAAATCCCTTTTCTAAATATTTGCTCATGGGATTTAGAAAAGCAAGTATTTTATATGTTTTGTTCTGTCAAGCAAGATTAATGATATTCGTTATTAATTTTAAAAGTTTTTTTTAACATTTATTTAATTTTGAGACAGAGAGAGAGCATGAACAGGGGAGGGGCAGAGAGAGAGGGAGACACAAAATCTGAAACAGGCCCTAGGCTCTAAGTTGTCAGCACAGAGCCTGACGCGGGGCTCGAACTCACGGACCATGAGATCATGACCTGAGCCGAAGTCGGACGCTTAACCGACTGAGCCACCCAGGCGCCCCAAAAGTATGGTTTTTAATAGAGATTATAATGTCTTGGAAAAATAATAAATTGGTGTATTTTTTAAACTGTATTTATTTTTCTACTTTTAATTTGCTGGCTAAACCCACCAGAAAGCTGTCTAGTTAAAGCGTTGAGGCCAGGCATCCTTGTTATATCTGACTTGAAAGGGAAAGCTTCCAACATTTTCCCATGAAGTAATATTAGAAACTATATTATTATATTGATACTATAGGGTAGTGAATGTTGAACCTTAGGGTGCATCAGAAACAGTTCTAGGGCTTATAAAAACATAGATTGCTATTCTCCACCGCCAGAGTTTTTGATCCAGTAAATGTGGGCTGGACGCAGGTAATTTCCATTGCAGAACAACTTTTCAGATGGTGCTGTTGCTGCTGGTCAGTGAAGCACACTTTGGGAACAAAAGTAGAGGAGGGAGAGAGGTTGGGGTTACGGATGGGAGGCAGATTATAGTGGTCAAGTGAGGGCTCACTGAGAACATGCCATCGGAGTCAAGTCTTGAGGACAAGAGTGAGTTTGCTATGAAGATGCCTGGAAGAGCATCCCAGGTAGGGATGTTCTTGGAGGGAACCCAAGGGTGTTCTCGATGTGCTTGATGAACTTCAAAGAGGCAGTTGTGGCTAGAGTGGCATGGTCCTGAAGAGCCATAAAACGCATGTTAGAGGAGTGACAGGAGGACAGGAGGACCTTGTTGGTCATTAAAAGGATGTTCTCTTTCATTTTCATGACTTGGGAGTTGCTCTGAGGATAATGTGACTTCTTATCCCATGACGTGACTTGTATCTTAAAAGGTTAATCGGACTTTTGTGTTGAGAGTAAACACAAGGGTGCCAGGGCAAAAATACAGGGAGTAGGTGAGGGGCTATATCAGTAATCCAGGGAAGAGTTGAGGCCCTGCTGGTGAGGAGAAGAGATAGGGTTTACATATGGTTCCAGGTAGAGCCTAAAATATTTCTTGCCATTGGATAAGCAGTGTGAGAGAAGGAAAGGAGTCATGGACACTGCCAAAGCTTTTTGCCTGAGCAACTGGAAGGATGTTGGAGCCATTCAAGTTGACAACACCCCTGACTATGAGTATTTCTCTCAAATGAAGAACCTCATGTAAAGAAACCAAACTGTCCTCCCACTGCACTGGGTATGAAGAGTGCTGAGACTATCCAAAAGAATACGGCTGCAGAGAATTTATCAAGTCCATACTGCGACATGGTGTTTCTAAGGAAGGATTTTTAAAGGATAAGGGACCACTATGGACTTCCTCATGAAAAAAATAAATTACATTTTAAGACTGACCAGTGTTAAACCCGGGGCTCTGCACCAAACACACCAACTCAAAATGAGCATGGCAACACACTCAGGTTTGCCATGGATTAGATTTGTTTCTTGTTCTGCCTCTTGATATTTGCCTCTGGAAAACAGCAGTCGTTTCAACTCATGTGTTTCTCTTGAAAATGAGACTGGAATGCTCCTCTTGACAAAGTGAATGCTCCTTCCCCCACGAGGACGCCTGCTGTGAGCAGCTGCAGGACCAGCTCTGTTTCAGGGACAAAGAAAAGCATATTGTGGAAGTAACCACATCTCAGGCTTCTTTATTATTTTTCTTTGAATTTATTTTTATTATTCCCAAAAAGCCAAAGCTGATTTTTTTTTCTTCTGATTTACACGAACTGTTGATCTTATATAAAATATCCCTTACCCTTTTCAGTTTAACTATGAGTACCTTTGATTCTCCCTGACTGTGGAATGGATCATGCCCTAATTTTTAAAAAAATCAGGTTTTCACGCAAGGTAAGAAAATTGCCAAGTGTACACAGGGATCGATGTCTATTGCTAACAGGAAGAGCATTGTGGTATATCAGAAAAGAATTTTAATCAACATTGCATGGGTTCTCATTTACATTACTAACTCAACTATATTTAAATGACTCTTTTCCCTACAAATCAAATCAGTGGCTCATTGACATGACACAGAGGGGAATCCCCATCTCTTGATTATTCATATCTATTAACTATATTTTACAGTATTTCTGACTCCATATTCTGAAACATTAAAATGAAAAATAAGATTTAGCCTTTTTCCTGCAAGAGTTCAACTTTTATTTTCTGAGTAGTTAATAGACCGGAGAAGCTCTTCTGTAACTCTTCCACCATTGTCACTGCTATTTTGTTTGTAAATAGTGAGACTGAATTTTGGGGTAGGGTTCAGGAAAGAGAGGACAGATTGAGGAGTTTAAGAGACTTGAGTGTGAATCTTGACTTTTTTTGATGGCATCCTGGACAACTTGTCATCACACCTCTGCTTGAGTGTTATAGTGACAGAAAATCCGTTACTTAACTTCCACAGTGGTGCATTTATTTTTGCTGTTTCTAGCTGTCATT
Source organism: Panthera onca (assembly GCF_046562875.1). Taxonomy (NCBI): domain Eukaryota; kingdom Metazoa; phylum Chordata; class Mammalia; order Carnivora; family Felidae; genus Panthera; species Panthera onca. The sequence continues at coordinate 46,134,238 of NC_138349.1, read as the reverse complement.
TCTATATGTAAATATAAACATTTGAACCTTGGTTTCTTTGATGAATAAATGGGAATCGAAATGGGGATATCACAGGGCAGAGGGTTAAAGATAATATATATAAAATGTCTGTCTTATTGCCATTGCCATTCCAAATGTTCAGTTAACATTAGTTATAATTATTTTTATTATTAAATTTTTTTGAATGTTTGTTTATTTTTGAGAGAGAGAGAGAAAGAGACAGCGGGGAAGGGCAGAGAGAGGGAGACACAGAATCTGAAACAGGTTCCAGGCTCTGAGCTGTCAGCACAGAGCCCAACATGGGGCTGTAACTCACAGACCATGAAATTATGACCTGAGCCAAAGTCAGATGCTTAGCTGACTGAGCCACCCATTATTATTATTTTTTTAGAGAATGTGTCAAATCTTTGCATGAAGGAGAGACTATGTCATCAGAAGGTATTGATGTAAGTAAACATAAAGTGAACTTGAGATTGTTTTGGTATAAATTCAGTTCTATAGAAACAATACAAGAATCTGATTAATTGGCAGAATAATGAGATAGAAAACAACCACAGGAGGACTTCAAGTGGAATAGAGAACATTTTACATATTTAGTATTAAGGTGGATTTGTAAATGGAGGTAGTATTAAGTCGGTATGTATTCTGAGAAGAAATATTATCCTACCATAATTGTAGATTACAAAATTAATGTAACATGTAAAGTATAGCTTCAAAAAAGAAAAATAGGGGTGGCTGGGTGGCTAAGTCAGTTAAGTGTCTGTCTTAGGCTCAGGTCGTGATCTCACGGTTCGTGAGTTGAAACCCCACATCAGTCTCCGGGCTGACAGCTCAGAACCTGGGGCCTGCTTCGGATTCTGTGTCTCCTTCTCTTTCTCCTTTCTCCCATCACATTCTCTCTCTCTCTCTCTCTCTCTCTCTCTCTCTCTCTCTCAAAGATAAATAAACATTAAAAAAATTTAAGAAAAATAAATAAAAAAGAGCTAGTGGGAATCTATGTGTCTCTGGCTTCCAGTGTGGATGAAGAGCCATAAGATCACAGTCTTGTATTCTGTGGGACCACTGCAGTTATCTCAGTCTTGGTTCCCTGGCTCCAGTCTCAGCCTTCTCCCACCCAACCTCCATACCACACCACACCACACACACACACACACACACACACACACACACACACTATATGTGTATATATGTGTGTGTGTGTGTGTGTGTGTGTATATATATGTATGTATATATAGATGTATATATATATATATATATATATATATATATATATATATATATATACACACAACTACTTTCACATGAAACTGCTTGTGCCCGAACCCAAACAACACACACACCTCCACATATCTCAGACTTAGGATCCGTTAAGGCAGATGGGAACCTCAGAGAGAGCGATAGGGATCACTTACCGCTTTCTTCACGATAGCATTGGTGCTGAGACTCAGAACACACACAATACTAGATGATTGATTGCCCTATAGAAGTCCTCCAAGAGAGGTGTAGACACAGAGGACTCAGAGTGTTCTGCTGATTATAACAAAATTGAAGTGAGAGTAAGTGACCCCTGATAAAATTAACTTTTCTTTGACCAAAAAAAAAAAAAAAAAAAAAAAAAAAAAAAAAAAAAAAAATGAGGCTCTGATTCATTTCATGACAGGCACAGAATTATTGAAGAAAGTCATTAGGAAGAAATCATGGGCCCTAGAGACTCCCACACTGTACAACCATTCCAAGTCTACTACTCTATATTCTATATACACACATCTACACCTACTAACAGCATAGAAAGAGAATTAAGGTGGAAATTGATCCCCACTGAATGCAAAGGTGTTTACATATCATTATTTATTTATTTTAATTTTTTTTTAATGTTTGTTTACTTTTGAGACACAGCACGAGTGAGGGAGGGGCAGAGAGGGAGACACAAAATTCCAAACAGGCTTCAGGCTCTGAGCCATCAGCACGGCCTTGATGCGGGGCTTGAACCCACAAACCGTGAGATCATGACCCGAGCAGAAGTCAGACGCTTAACTGACTGAGCCACCCAGGCACCCCTAATTTAAAAGGTCCCATAGAGAGGTGCCTGGGTGGCTCAGTCTATTAAGCGTGTGACTTCAGCTCGGGTCATGATCTCACGGTTTGTGAGTTCGAGCCTCCCCATCGGGCTCTGTGCTGACATCTCGGAGCCTGGAGCCTGCTTCGGATTCTGTGTCTCCTCCTCTCTCTGTCCCTCCCACGCTCATGCTCTGTCTCTCTCTGTCTTAATAATAAATAAGCGTTAAAAAAAATATTTTAAAAGGTCCCATAGAGAACAAGTAGTGGACTGGACCCCAAAGTAACTTATTCTGTAACAGGAAACTGAAAAGCTTTGAACACTAGAATATAGATGCTCAAAATTATGAAATAGTAAAGCAGTATTTTTAAAATCATTTTTACTGAGGATAATGGAATAATTTCACGAATTAAAATACATTTATTACTATGAAATCGCATATTTAAAAAAAGTTTAATGTTTATTTTGAGGGAGAGGGAGACAGAGTGCAAGCAGGGGAGGGGCAGACAGAGGGAGACACAGAATTGGAAGCAGGCTCCAGGCTCTGAGCTGTCAGCACAGAGCCCGAAACGGGGCTTGACCTCACGAACTGTGAGATCATGACCCGAGCCAAAGTCAGACACTTAACCGACTGAGACACCCAGGAGCCCCCAAAACCTCATATTTTTAAATTACAACTTGTCTTTTACCAGTTCTTTCATTGGTTTACGTGGGCCAAATTCAAGTCCGAATCCTAATCAAAATAAAGGAAATAAATACCTTAAAAATGTAGAAGTGTATGAAACTATATGCAAGTTTTATGTCTAGAAACATTTTAGTCCATTTAAGGGTTGATCCTAAAACATAAGCTTGTATTAAGTAAATAATGTCTCATACCAAACAATGATCATGATTTTTAAAGATGGAATACTCTCTCAGCAGATTTTTTGTCATTATCTGCTTCTTTAATGTTCTCATCCAATATCATTCATTTGGCGAAAGACATTCGATAAGAGAAAGCGCTCACATAATCTCCAAACAGAGCAGATCTTGACTAATTCAAGTAATCAGGAATACTGAATTTTTCAGCCAAGTGGTTCTCAGGCCTCTGTGGCAACATTCCATTTCTGTATGATCCTTTAACAAATCTTTCTGCTCACCTATAGGTCCTTGTCTACATCAAGGCCACAGAAAAAGACCAGACCTAGGGTCTCCAGCTAGCTATCATTTAGGGATAACAACCACAGCACTCTCTCAAAAGAGATTATCCCCAGTTCAATAGGTCACCAACATTTCATTTGGTGTTCATTAGGTGTATGTATACACCTAATTCATTTCTGCTAATATTCATTTTCATTGTCCCTATTAAAAGGTGACAAAGAAACTTCTTTTAGGTGTGGTTTTTGTATTCCAAGAACAGGGCAATCTTCTTATTAATTCTGATTATTTCTCCTTCACTGTTCAATATCTACCTCCCATTCATAGCTAAGGTTACTATTGATGCTAAAGGCTCTAGTATATGAGTTGACAGCTGTGGGCAAAGGAAAAGTAATTTAAAAGCTTTCAAATATTCAGCAATGAAGAGTTATAGGCAAAGAACCCCGGATACAAATCACAACTTCAAACCTTCCTAGTTTTGTGACATGATCAAGTTACTTAATCATTCCAAACCTTTCTTTTCTTTTTCTTTTTTTTTTTTTTTTTCACCTTTAAAAGTACAAATAAAACAGTGCTGGCCTAACAACACCGGGTGGGATATATAGGTACAGTAATTATGTAAAGTGTCTAGTACAGAATCTAGAAAATTATGCATGCTAGATAAATGTGACCCCCTCCCCTTTTCCACATCAAATAATATAGATTACTTCCAGGACCCTCAGTCACTTCTTATTTACTTCTGACAAATGATTTTTTTTAAGTACTAATTATAAAATGGACTAATTATGTTGTAGCCTTGGGAAGTTTTCGAGTAGGTCATTAAAGTTGTAATTGTGGTGTGACTTTTTTTCAGATAGAGGTCTGGTAATAAATCCCCCAGAAACCTTTATATAATGTAGCTTTTTTATTTGAAGCCAAGGAACAGAATAAGAAAACCAGAGCTTTTCATCTTCAAAAGAGTTTATGAGCTTTAAGTAATTAATAGGCACAGCTCTCCTTTGTGCACCAGGCCAGGGCGATTAGCCCTGTGGGCACAGGAGGAAATGAGTGCCCAGAGGGATAAATTACTTTCCCCAAGGAGCTGTGAGCAGGGTGTGAATGTGTGTGTTGGTGCCTGCTCAGCATGTGTGAGTGTGGTGGAGGTGGGTGCCAGTTAGAAAAAGGAGTGAAGATTCCTAATGAGGACTGATGCAGGGCCTGCTGTGATACCTTTTGTAAGTTCAGTGAGATCTCTATTATCTAGAAAGATTGGGGAAAGGGAGTTTTGCGGATGGTGTTAAAAAAAAAAAAAGGTGCACAGGTGCTTATGTTACGTAGATCTAGGTACATAGATCTACACCGTATATTTATCTAGAGTGCTACATAGTGCTATAAAGAGTGTATGTATACACCTAATTATGTGCTATAGCGAGTATATGATATACGTGACCAACCCTGCTGATCAGTCACCTGTTTGCTCCTGAATCCATACCTTCTCCCTTCTCCTGTTCTCTCCCCATCTCAGGAAGTTACATTTCCCAGGCTGTCTTGACCAATGGCTCCTGAGTGGAGTTGGCCAACAGAAGGCACTAAATTTGAAGGCAGGACTCTATTTCCTATCTCTCTACCAGCTTTTTATTTTCTGTGTCTTTTTTTGTTTCCAGCAGCAGCTAAGTTCATTTAGGGTTCCAGCTCCTGTCTGATAGACCCCGGGGATTCATCTTGGTTTCCTTGACTCAAACTCTTTGTCCCGTCAGCCTGTGGGTAACAGTGATTTCATGCTGTTGCCTATTTCTGTGTTACCTTTTTGTCCTCTGTTTAGCTTTTCACCCATTCTTCACTTGCTCAATCAATTTTCTATTAAATATCCTTATTTTGAATATTTAAAGAGGTTTCTGTTTCCAGATATGCCACCTCTTTCTTTCTCAGTATACTCAATTTTGAGTGAGCATATGAATTGAAAAGTTGGAATATGATAGCACACTATTAAGTCTAAAGTCATATTAAATATCATTGTATTTTCTTTTAGGCTTTTTCAGGTTAGTTAAATTATGCCATTATATAACTGTGGGCAAATCATTAGACTCTTAGTTTCATTTTTATGTGACTAATAAGTATACAATGATAGGTCCTCTCTTCCTCAGAAGATAGTTAATAATGAAATGGAGCACTTTAAAAGTATACATAACATTATCTGAATGGTCAAGACAACATGGAATAATGGAATAAAGAAATAACCACAGTCTCTAGCTTTGGTTTACACTGATGTCAAATCCAATTTCCAACACATGCTTTCCATGTGCCCTGGGACACAGAAATTAATTCTCTCAATTGCAATCTCCTTACCTTTAAAACAGTGGTACCACATCTTTATCAGGCTCATGAGGATTACTTTGCCTAACCTTTGTAAATATCACAGCACTGTGCCCTGAATAGAGGAGATCTTGCAGGAAACTGGATCTCTCTTCATCTTTTATACTACAAGATGTAGAAGTACTTTCTGATAGCACTTTCTTATTGATTTCTTATTCCTAGGGAAAACACATATAGGAATATCAAATATGTCACCCATAGCCGGATTAACAGAATCCCTCTCTTTGCTTGCTTTCTTTCTTTCTTTCTTTCTTTCTTTCTTTCTTTCTTTCGCTTTTCAAAAACAGTCATCATGTTTTATTGATTTCAAGTCACTGCTTACCTGAGTTGTCATTTTAGCTTGCCAAGCACTCCAGTTAAATAATATTCCTTTGAATTCTATTTTGAATTTACTGCCTATGGATATCTACTTAATTTTTGTCAACTTATTTGTCCCAGGTTACATTTTTCTTTGTTTTAATTACAGACCAAGAATCTTATCCATATCACCCTAAGAAAGAATATTTTCCCTTATATGTCTTCTCTAAGCTTACCTATCCATCCTTACTCATGCTTTTATGAGATTATCCTGATTTCCATATGACATTCAGTTTTAGAATATATTTTACTATCCATTCTTGTCCAAGCTGGTGACATTGATATTGCCACCTCCTTTGACCTTGTTTTCTTATCAGAACTCTAACCAGTTGAATTGTGTTGACTGATCTTCAGTAAAATATAAGCTTTCACTGAAAAGACTGTGAAAAGTTTGTTGTTAGGGATGGCATGTGGATTTAGGAATAGTTTTGCTTTTTAAGAGGAAGGTTAAAAAGCAGAAAGAAGGAAAACAGTGTGGAGGTTCCTCAAAAAATTAAAAATAGATCTACCCTATGACCCAGCAATAGCACTGCTAGGAATTTACCCAAGGGATACAGGAGTACTGATGCATAGGGGCACTTGTACCCCAATGTTTATAGCAGCACTTTCAACAATAGCCAAATTATGGAAAGAGCCTAAATGTCCATCAACTGATGAATGGATAAAGAAATTGTGGTTTATATACACAATGGAGTACTACGTGGCAATGAGAAAGAATGAAGTATGGCCCTTTGTAGCAACGTGGATGGAACTGGAGAGTGTGATGCTAAGTGAAATAAGCCATACAGAGAAAGACAGATACCATATGGTTTCACTCTTATGTGGATCCTGAGAAACTTAACAGAACCCCATGGGGGAGGGGAAAGAAAAAAGAAAGAGGTTAGAGTGGGAGAGAGCCAAAGCATAAGAGACTGTTAAAAACTGAGAACAAGCTGAGGGTTGATGGGGGGTGGAAGGGAGGGGAGGGTGGGCGATGGGTATTGAGGAGGGCACCTTTTGGGATGAGCACTGGGTGTTGTATGGAAACCAATTTGACAACAAATTTCACATATTGAAAAAAAAAGAAAAAAAAAGCAGAAAGAAAACTGGATTTAGAAACAGAATCCATGGGCTGTTCTTCCTGTTCTACCTCATATGGCCTTTGATGTTTTAGGCAAGTCCCCATCTTTGTTTTGTAATATGGTCCTCTATAAAATGAGATGGGTATAACAGACTATTTATTATTTATTAATTTAATATTTAATTTTGTTAGATATCTAATGGTTTATTAAATTTTATATAACAAATATATATGTGTATATATATATATTTATTAATATTTTACTTTTTAAGAGAAATTTTAGGTTCATAGCAACACCAAGGTGAAGGCACAGTTATTTCCCATATACTTCTTGCCCCTACACATGCCTAGCCTGCCCTATCAACAACATATCCCACCAGAGTGGTACATGTGTTACAATTGATGAACCTACAGCAACACCTCATAATCACAGAGAGTCCATAGTCTACATTGGGTTCACTCTTGGTGTTGTACATTCTATGAGTTTGGACAAATATATAATGACATGCATCCATCAATCCATCATTATGGTATCAGGAAGAGTATTTTCACTGCCCTAAAACTCCTTTGTGCTCTGCCTGTTCATCTCTCACCCCACAAACCCTGGCAACCACTGATCTTTTTAGTCTCTATAGTTTTTGCCTTTTTCATTGTATCATGTAGCTAGAATTGTACAGTATGTAGCATTATCAGATTGAATGGTGTCACTTAATAATAGGCATTAAGTTTTTTCATGTCTTTTCATGGCTTAATAGCTCATTTCTGTTTAGCCCTGAATATTATTCCATTGCCTGGGGGTACCATGGTTTATTCACCAACTTACCTTCTGAAGAACATCTTGGTATTTCCAGGCTGTATCAGTTATGGATAAAGCTGCTATAAACATCTGTGTGTAAGTTGTTGTGTGGACATGAGTTTTCAACACCTTTTGGTAAATACTAAAAAGCATGATTGCTGGGTTGTATGGTAAGAATATGTTCAGTTTTGTAAGAAACTACTAAACTGTCTTCAGAAGTGGTGGGTACCATTTTGTATTCTCAGTAGCAATGAAAGGGGGTCCCGATTGCTCCACTACTTTGCCAGCATTTGGCATTTTTAGGGTTCTACATTTGGCCATTCTAATAAGTATGTAGTGGTATCTCGTTTTAATTTGCATTTCCCTGATGACATATAATGTGGAGCATCTTTACATATGCTTGTTTGCAATAGGTATATCTTCTTTGGCAAGGTGTCTGTTAAGGTCCTTGGCTCATTTTTTAATTAAGTTGTTTGCTTTCTTATTGTTAGATACTAAGAGTTCTTTGTATAGTTTGGGTAACAGTCCTTTATCAGATGTGTCTTTTACAAATATTTTCTCTCAGTCTGTGCTTATCTTACCATCTCTTCCCATTGTCTTTCATGTTACATCTTTTTGCTTCTAAAATAATACTGTGGTATTGGGAAATTCTTATTACTGAAAATCAAATAAAGATGTTATAACTGGGTCATAAAGAGTCAGTGATGCAAATAACTGGAATCACTTTTAAAATTAAATGATTTGCTGTACTTAAATTACTTCATCATCCAAGGGTGTATTTTTAAAAAAACAAATATACCAATGTGCTTAAAATGAAAAGCCACTAGCCTTGCTCTTATCCTTGCACACCAATTTCCCTACTCCTGAACTTGCATTTCCCTCCCCAAACACATAGGCAAGCTTATTAAGCCATTTTCATGTGGCATTTTCCTAGTTGTTAACTTCAGATCTCTAAATAATATACTAAGCCTCTCTATCTTGATTTATCTGCTTTGGAAATGGTGCTTTGACTATGATAACGGAAATTTAAGTCTTTTAAACCACACCACACCTCCTCTCTCTCTCCTCCCTACCTGGTTCTCTCACTATTCTCAGTTCTCAAAGTTGGTCTTAATGACACATTTAAGTAAATAGAATAGTGTGGTTACGAAATGGGGCTTTTTGTGCAAAATTGAGGTTCACCGAGTCACATAATTCCCCGGTTTCCTCCTAACAGGTTTTCAAACTTAGAGTAACAATTATATTTGACTGAGTATCCATTTAAACCTACAACCCTGTGCCATTTTTTTTTCAAGGCAAGACCTCACTTTCATCCCAGTCTGAGTTTCATGAGGCTTTTAATATGAAATCACTTTCCATTCAGTCCAAAGCTTCCTTGTTGCTGATGAATGTCATACATAATGAAAGATTATATCCATTTATCCTCAGCAGTAAATCATTTATCACACAAGGGAGATATATTATTGTGAATTCTGATCAAAGCTGCCCACTTTCTTTTGCCGGCAGAAATGCTGCACCCTGTTAGTCGATTGTACAATATCCCGGGAGAAGCAGGGAAAATTATGCCATTGAATGAGGTTTCAGCAAACTCTAGGGGTCTCTAAAATGGCTTTTAAAAAAAATCATGTTTCATGTAGAACCTTCCATGATCCAGGCGTGTGAACTGTAAAAAGTCTTTCCTTGCTTTCTCCACTTAATTAAATCAGAAAGCTGTGGGACTTTTTTGCAGCTTGCTCTGTGATGTCTGTAAAAGGGATTTGTGAATGACACTGTGTGGATATTTTGCCCCCTTTCTTAGAGAGACAATAATTATTACCACTTCTTTTTGAAGCATGCTGTGAGTGGTTTTATCAGTTCGTTTGCTAATGAGCTCCCTCTCTCCTTTATAATGCCAATCATAAAGATGGCTTTTAAATAAGATTTATCTCCCACATTTATTTTCTTTTCACTCTTCCTTATCAAGCTGTGTACCGCTTTGCTGCGGGGAATCACCCACACTACATTGGCAGGGAACAAGGCTGGCCTCTTTGATCTCTTGTTGATAACATACTCTCTCACTGTTTCCTTCTGAGAACAGTCCCCCAGGAGTGTCCTGCCTTCTATTTCATTTTGGATTTTAGGTTATAATTGCTCTATGTTACACATGTGTGTTCACTGCTTTTCAAAGGCTGTGGCATGTGGGTGCCTCAACTTTAAAATTATACTGAGTAAGGTGAGATGTAGAATGAAGCAGGAGAATGGGCCCTCTTCCTTCCGCTTCACTTGGGCTGCGGGCCAGCATACCGGTACAGTTTATTCAGAATTGATGCAAAGTAGTAGCTAGGGATTCACACCATCAAGTCACAAGTCTGCATCTAACATTTACAAACAAGGTCACTTCATTTGCTCTTCATCACATTCTTGACGTATTCTCTCAGTGCTTTGACCATTTAAGAGCTAACTATTGAAATTCCTATTTTCCCCTTCTAGACTGTGAGCTCATTGTGTCCCTTGTATAGTTGATAGAAGTAAATGTAAAGTGCCCAGGCTCCTTATCCTTAAAAGAAGAGATTGCTAAATTTATCACATCGCAAGGATACAGTTATAGCAAAATTATCATACATTAATGTTAATCTAGGTGTTCTTGCTGATGGTTCTTACTTCTCTTATGATTCAGAGTCTTTTACTCTCACAGAGTTACAATTGCCAGATCTAGAGACTAAAATACAGGACACCCAGTTCAATTTGAAGTTTGGGTAAAGAATGAATACATTTTTAGTATATGTGTGTCCCAAATATTACATATGTGACACACTTATATAAAACATTGTTGTTTATCCAAAATTCAAAAAGAGGGAGAGAGAAAGGCACTGAGCTCTTTCTCTCCACCGTGTGAGGACACAGTGAGAAGGCAGCCAGCTGCAACCCAATGGGAGAACCCTCACCTGACACAAACCTTGCTGGCACCTTGATCTTGGAGTTCTGCACTCCAGAACTGTGAGAAAATAATTTCTATTGTTTAAGCCACCCCAGTCTGTGATGCTTTATGATGGTTGCCCAAGCTGGCTGATGTAGTAACATTGGAATGTTTTACTCTCTGGCTAAGTTGTATATTTCTTGCTGAACTACGAAAGGACAAAGATGATCATTACCTTTCTTCCATTGACTAGTGTGGACATGTGAATTAATTAGTCTTCTAATTCCAAGCAAGTAGAGACAAGTGAAGGAATCTGCTGATGTTGGACCTTCAACATCAGAGAAAGTCTGTGATTGGCTAACTTCTCAATCTTAAGATACTAAGTGAAAATAATAAAGAAGAATCATGGGGAGTATATGTGACAGTAAATCCCAGTTCGCTCTTGGCTGGGAAATAGCAAAGGCAGTCATGGGAATTTTCAATTAACTAGAGAAGTAGGGGAGAGAGCCTGACTCTCAGCTAATTATAATGTTAAGACTTAAATTATCTGCCTAAATTTTCTGATCATTAGGCATGTTTTTTAAGGAATAAGGGTGACATGTGACTGTGCCTGTGTGTCTGTGCCTATGTGCACATGTGCCCAGACCATGCACTAAATTAAGACAGAGATGAGCACCTGAGACCTCAGAGAGGTCAATCACAGACCTCTGTCACACTTCTGTGTGGCAGAATTGGGGATCATCGTACATCAGAGGACATGCCTCTTCTACCATAAGAGACTACCTCCCTTGAAAACTAGAATCTTACATTTGTCAAAATAGATTTTGTGTTTACTAGGAAATTAGTAATATAGCATTTTCTCAATAAATTTGAATTGATGAAGCAAAACTCTTTCCACCTTCCTCCCATCATGATTACCCCCTAATCCTTTTGTTCTTGAGAAGGGCAGTTAGTATTTCATTGCCTCTAATGTGACAGTGAAATAATGAAGTCTTCCTGCAAGAGGGCCAATATATTACTCCTTTATTTACCTTTTTGGCTTAAAAAGAGATTACGGCTTATTTTAGTTGTGCTAAAAGCAAAGCTAAATTAGGGAGAATAATGTTTTCACCTCACATAGCTGCCTTGAATAAACTGCTGTGCACCCTAACCTATGTAGTACCTTTATGCCATGTCATGTGTGTTAGTTTTGTTAATGAGGTTGTAAGCCTGAAGCTCTTGACCAAATGGGGGCAGAAATCTCTATAAAGGCCAAAACATTCATTCAGAATGAACTCCTCAGCCACTGACTGTCCAAAAGTGAATTGCCATATATCGGAGTAAAACGACTTAATGTCAATGAGTTCCTGTCTCTCTGATAGTGATTTGGCCCATGGAGTATGTGGGTGGCTGCTGGATACATGTATGTATATGTATATATATATATGTATGTGTATATATACATACATATATATGTATGTATGTATGTATTAACTTCTTAGACTTACAATCATTCTTTTCATTTCTGACTTCAGCCTCAAATAGTAACAGAATGCAGCATGGCCCCTGGATTTCAGCAGATGTTTTCAGATTCACTTCTAAAATCATAGCAGTCTTATGATGAAATAATAGGCCTTCATTTACTTTTGAATTCAAACTTTGCTAAAGGGACATTTTAAAAAATAAATCTCTACACTTCCTTAAGATTGCAGTTACAACTTTGTTAGCGAGAAACATCATAGTTGTAAGATGAGTGACATTATAAGCAGCAGTTGCCTCAACCATAGAATTTGTGATAGTTTTGAAAGCTATTGATAACACAATGGAGAATCTTCATGAGTTCAAAGGCAGTTTGCAGTTTAAAAGAATGCAAATCCAAATTCTTCCAGTAACAGTTGAAATGATTTTGAAAACGTTACACCTACAGCCAATCTGTAGGTAATTTTAATTCCAATTGGTTAAGTTAAAGATATTGCTGTCTTAATTAGTACTTCTTTTAAATAAGACCACTTAATTAAATTTTACGTTCAACTACAGGAAGTTTACACATTAATCAGTTTCACAGTATTCTCCATACCCAGACCTAGATCTCAGTTTCAGCAACGAGTGGCAAGGAAAGCAATGTGCTCTAACACCACTAATAACTTTTGAGTCAATAACTCTACGCTGCAGATCCTTATCTAGAAAAGTGTCTGGTCCATCCAACACCCATTTGCATGCAGATGGAGACCTGGTGAAGAATTCTGGCTCCTGTACTCCCCATCTCTTCAATGCTGGGCTATTCACTTGCCCTACTGAAACTCCATTCTCTGTGGTTTTGTTTTGGTTTTGATTTATAACTGAAAACTGAAATCAAGAATTAGTCTGAAATCAAGAGATGTAAATATCATTTTTTTAATAGTAGTGCTTCTAAAGAGTCCCCCCACCTATAGTTGGTGATTTACTTTTAAATTAACATGAAGCTCACGAAGTTTGTCTTTAAATCGAGTGACTAGTTTCTGTGACATGGTTTGCTTAAAAACATTTTTAGGATTGGATAATAACTTACAGATCTAGGTCTTATTTATCATGGCTTTAGTTCCTGACATCTGGGCCATGTTTTCAAATGCTAATCTTGGGAAAGGTAGCTGGGTATAAAACGATTTATGTATCTACCGATTTTCCATGAAGAATGTCAGAAAGTGCCATAGATCAAGTGAGGGCTTTAAAACCATCCCCAGTTGAGTTTGCCTCTAGTTCAAATACTTCCTGGACATGAGATTTTGGGATAAGATACTTAACCATTGGAATCTGTTTCCTCACTTGAAAAGCTTGGATGACAATTTCACATTCAAAGAATATTAAAAAAGCTAACATTTATTGAGTACTTACCATGAACCACAGGTATTATATAATTTATTCTTAATGATAATTCTAGGATAAAGCTACTGTTATTGTTTCCATTTTATAGATGAAGGAAAAGAGGAACAGAAGCCTAAATAGCTAGTAAATAGCTGATCCTGGATTTAAAACCAGGCAATGCTCCAAACCACCCTGCCTCTAAAACGTAAAGTTTAAATGCCTGATGATCTTTCCATTTTCCCCAACCAAAGTCTGACATTGAGGCTGAAGAGAATTGGCAGGAGATAGAGAAGAATACCTAGAGGGTTTGTTCTTTTTTCAAATCAGTGTTTAATAGGCTCCTTAAAATTGGCAGACCTGTATATCACTGACAAAGTGTCTACTTTCCTGTAACATCAAAGAGTAATTGTCAGTTTTTTTTATGAATATAAGTTGATACAGGCAGGAAACAACCCACACAGTTTGCCACCCTTTCTCCTATGAAGTTAATTGATTTCTACTGGTTTAAATTCTATGCCTAAAATCAAGTTTCCAATAAGAAAGCGTGTAAACTCTCTCTAAAATGTATGCAGAGACCAGGCACTATACAGGGATTGAAGCAAACATTTGAACTTGTTTCTGTCCTTTATACATTTCTCTCTGTAGATTATGTCAAATGTGTCTTTGCAGATATGCTAGGTATAAGGTCGCTAGTCATAAAAATGGCCAAAATACATGTGTAGAGTATCAACTATGTGTGCTTGCTCATTTTTCTCTTTCCTGGTATCACTTCCATTTTATTTAGGTTGAAACTAGGAAACAGCTAGGCTATTAAATGATTTGCATAAAGAACATCTCTGCAAATACTAAGCAGAGAAGCAAGACTATAAACTCAACACTGTGAATCATTAAGATAAATAAGAGGAAGACATGTTCTAAAAGACTGTGTATTGGCTGGACCATCCATGTGCATAACCAACACCCTGACAATCAAGACAGAGTAGGAATAGAGAAGAAGGGAGTGAAACAATGATGACACTTTCTATTAATGAGTAAATAACCAGGAAACCAATAGATAAGGACTAAGAGGCTAGTACAGTTCCCTCAAGAGACAGTTTTCAGGTTATTTGCTTTGTTTTATTTTGTTTTGTTGTTCTAACAAATGGAAGAAGGAAAATGGAATCATCATCTGGAAATGTAGGGAGGCCATCAGTCACAAGTGAGAGTTCTTTAATTTTCACTCAGAGTCACTACTACGATTAGCTCTAATATAGGTGTTATTCAAGAAATGGGTTCAAAGAAATAAACTGGCATGGAGTATTGTAAGAGAGGAGATGGGAATGGTCTGAAGTTAGCAGTGCGGGCTGATGGCTATGGTAATCACTTTTAGCTGGCCAAAGGATACCGATTTCTGTGGGAACATCAGCAAGTGATCTGACCATTTAAAAAGTCTCTTTTTTTGAGTCCTTCACATCTAGGCCGTGTGATGTGTTGATCACTTCTTCTTTACTGCACCAGACAAAGCAAGTATTGAAATCCAGCTGACAGTCATGCATGTTGTATTCTCTCATCTTTGCTGGCATTATTCTCTTCTCTTTTGCCGAAAGATAGCTTTCTGAAACTTTTCACTAAAACTGGGCTCTTTCTCCGGGATAATATAGAAGAGGAAACATGAATAGAAAGGATAGCTTGTTATTTTCAGTACAGCTGAACAAGTGGGATGGGGGGCAAGGACCAAGTTGGAAGAATGTTAAATGGAGAAAACAGATGCCTGCATTTGAAACTATACAGTAGGCCCTTTCCCTGTAGACAGGCAAGACCCTGATTTGTGATTTGTCTCTGAGGCTCACGAGCAGAGATACTAGACTCATTCTCCAAGCTCTTCCCCCCCTTCATTGCTCTTTTATCCACAGTTACCCCTAAACACAGTCTCCCTTCATTCTCTCCCCTGCCCTCCCTTACTTTGGACATTGTCTCCTCAACTATGCCCTTCCCTACTTCCTTTTAAATTTGGAAATAAAGCAGACAGCATGATGAAGAACTTAACTGGTTTCAGAAGCATCAGCTCCTTCACCACAGAGTAGATAAACCCAGAATTTATGACTAATTTTTTTTTTCAAGGTAAAATTTCTTAGCTCTTGCAGACTGAGCATGTCTTGTGGTTGTTTCACTGTTGATAATTCTTCTGTTTATGCAACTATTTGTTGACCTTGGCTGTATTTCCTGTCCTGAGCCTATCCCCTGCTCGTATGCCATTCAGTTGTAGAATCAAAACTTACCTGTAAAACCACCAGGGAATATTGGGATTTGTATTATGGTCACTGTGATACAATGTTTCTGAGGGATAAAGAAATTCATAGAAAAGGGACTGGATGAATTGAATGGAGCTTTGAAAGCAATGCAGAGTAGGAAAAAAAGAATATTAACCTCATTAAGAAAATTTTTGGGCTTTTCTAAACACATTTACCATTCAAGATTACACATGTACTTTTAAAATTTTATAAATTCTGTCATGCTATCTCTAGATGAACAAACACCTGTTTATTATATGAATTTCTGTTTTGCTTATACCTATATCCTTTCAAAAGCAAACATCTTAAAAAATGAACAATAACACTTTCATAATCCTCCCCAAACTAACCAAAGCCAAAATAAACACACAGTGATATTTCTTCAAAGAACTGCTTGTTTCACTGTCAGAAATCCCGCCAAACTCAATCTATGTAATAGATGTGCATCTTGACTTTTTTTTTCTTTGCTTTGTATCTTTAATATTGTCCTAAATTCAATCCACTTCATTGGCATTACCTGCTGGCCCATTTGGTCTTTACACTTGGATGGGTCTGAACTTATCAAGGTGACCTATGTGTGATATTTAAATGGAAGTTTTGATTTGTCATTCTTAAAACCCAGCACCAATTAGCAGACACACTGCCTCCTTAACAAAGGAGCAGGACCGGATGTGTATGCAGTCTTACAGCCTCTGGTGGGTTTCATAGCCTGGCTTGGGCTGCTCCAGCCTCATCACACTTTGGCTATCTACAGCACGCAGGTATGAAGGCAGCATGAAGGACCTTGCAGTGCTATTTTCCTGGTACCCCATGAAACCTGAGCACTTCAGAATGGGCTCACACTCATGGAAAATCAGTTTAAGCCTACAGAAATGTCAAACGTCTTTCCATAGTTTCCTTTCTGCACACAAATGGAATAATGCATTGTAAGGAATGAACCCGTTAAAAAGCAAAGCAAAACAAAACAAAACAAAAAAGCACTTTCCCTGAAAAGCAACCATCTCCCTAGGATACCATTTCATATTAAATGAAGATGCAAAGAGTAAAAAAAGTCAAGTGTGCTCAAGGTCTCCCACACATGTTGGAAATAAAACCTCTAAAAAAGTGAATACGCACTGTGGCATACACCTAGCCTGTAACTCACTGTTTATGAGGAAATGAAAATTAAAGCACTATGGTTCCAATAATTCTGAATAAAGACACACTAACAACATTAGGGCGGCTTTCAGAGAACAGGAATTTACTTTTTCATCACAAATGTGCTTCGGTCCTAAGTATTTTCTGACTTTTTACCATTACAGAATGAGTGATTTGTCTGCCCTCTTTCAAGTGCAATAAATGAATTTTAAAAAGTTATGAAAATATGTGGCTGCTTAAACAAATTCTTTCAATAGCCCGTTGGGTATCTGGGGTATCCCTATATCAGGAATCTTTGTTCTTAGTCTAGGAGGAAAATTGCCAAATACACTCCAGAGTGCCAGGCTTAAAAAGGTGCTGAAGAGAGCCTGCCTGATTACCTGACTTCCAATTTGGCTCACAATGAAAGGTAGTAAAATTACCTTGGTGCCTTTCAGTTGCTGCTGCGGCTGCAATAGACCTTATCTAATAGTTTATTACACCCAGAAAACAAAGCATATTCTAAAGAAAAAATTCACTGCTCCAGTCTCTGACTGAATGGTCTCTTTGAATTCTTTTGTCGATTTCATAGATTTCTAACAACCCGAGGATTGTTTTAGAAATCAGATTTTTATGCCAGCAGCACATTTCCTCCTCTGTAAGTAGGACAGATTCATCCCACAAGCAACAATGGATTCTTCCCTGCTTAACTCAAGCATGACAGATTAAGCTTCAAGCAGACCTTGAAATGCCACCTCCCTGATTACAGAGGCAGGTGTTTGGGGTATCGGCCGCATTTCTTCCTTGAACTGCCAGCTGATGAGCCACTGCTGTCTGAGGTGGCCAAGCAACCCCAACTGAGCGAGCTGTGTGAAGACTCCACAGGGGACTGTCAGAGATGAGGTGACATACCTCATTGCGGGTGCTCTCAGACAAATCCCTCGCCCCCAAATTGCACCTGCCTCAGGGAAGTTGCCTTGTACAATGCCTGGCACAGGGCAGGCACCTTGCACATGTTTGTGAATATAAAAGAGAAAAATGAGGAGGGAAAAATACAAGTTTAGAGGAAATGCACATTGAGGTAGATGCCTTTCAGATCTTACCAGATCTAAAATAAATGCTGTTATTTCTGGCTAAGTGGTTAATGATGCTAACTTGAAGAATAGCTATATTAAAAAAAAAGTATAGCTGTTAAAAAAAAAGTAAAATTAGCCAATGAACAAACTAATAAAACACAAGGAAGATAAATGAACAAAAATCTACTGATTTTTAGCCAAATAGCCAAAATCTACTGATAAGATTTGATCATTTATATTAGAAAATGATTTTTTATTAGCAAAATGACCCTTAAAATATGATGCTTCCAAAAGAGCATTTGCAGCCTTTTAGAGACTAGTGTATTGCATAAAGAAAATACCTGCATATGTCTGCATTCAGAATTATAATATGAAGATAACTATTATTCATATAATAATGTGAATTTGCTCTGAAGGCCATCTTAAAATGCTATTCAATTTGCTCCTGAGGTATTCTATCCGAAACTATAAAAGCAAAGCAGTGCTGGGGTTTTTGCAGGTAAATAGACTCTAAAATCCGTGTGTCAGTGTTAGAAGACTGAATCAAACAATCCAAAAGCATGAATGTACTGTTCTCACATTTGTGTAATTGACGGCTATTTTGCTTGTTGAAATCTTCCACAACAACATGCGTATGTTTGTCGTTTATCCCCTTTTCTCAGGTGCAAAGAAGGCTACCAGGGAGTCCGTTGTGATCAATTTCTGCCGAAAACTGATTCCATCTTATCGGATCCAAGTAGGTCAAGCATTTTTCTTCTCTCTCTAACGCAATATGTAGGCAACCCTTACTCTGAGCAACGGTTGCTAACTCAGCTGAAGGCTGTATTTCAGTCGTGTGTCTTGGAAAGCTGCCCAGAGCGGAAGCTGGTGACAGTCATTAACATTCAAAGCTTGTTCAGAACTAACTTGGTCTAAGCCTAGGTCTGGTGTTCTCCCAACACGGGACCTGGTTTCCAGATTCAGCTGCTCCACTGACCTACACTAGGAACCCCAGCAAACCCCTGTTCCCTTAGCTTTCAGGCTCCCACCAACACCCATTACGAAAGCGAGGAAATAGAAACATAACACAGCTCTTTTTTTTTTTTTTTTTTGAGCTCATTATTACCTAAAAGAATGTTATGGAAACTACAGTATCATATTGGTACTTACCCTTTGCTTGAGAATTTGTGATAACATTAAACCTATTAACCTTTACTGTACTTACTAAAGAAACTATGCATATAAAATTATGTAAGATGTGTCCCAACTGTGAAAACCCCATTTTGAGCAACACTATTTGCATATTATGGATTATTGTACTGTTCACAGTTTTTTTTCATTCAGGAAAGAAGACAATTTGCTAGTCATTAGTTTCTGTAAAAAGTAACATTCTAGTCAAATGTGAATGTTTTCGTTTATTCGGAAATAATCTTCTGCTCTTTCAGTGACTACTACAGTTAAATTGCCAGTGTGGAAAGGAGATTTTTACTGAATCAGCAATTTAGTTCCATGAAGATAATGACAGGCACTTCCAAATCACAGACGCAATGTTATGGTTTTCTGAATAACAAACATGCCCAAGACAAACTTCAACAAAATATTGTGTATCGACAACAGACAGGTTGCCTTCCTGTGCGTGTTCACGCCGCTGTATAGTGAACACGTCTAGCCATCTTTCAACATCTTTTCGAAATGCATATTTTCATTCCCCCTGCCCCAAATTTCCACCTACATTTCCTTAGGTAAATGCAAAGTTTTTTAGCAAGGAAAAGTTTTGTTTAACTTAATTTAATTGTGTTTTATCTTGGCAAGACAAGCTACCATGCAATCTTAACTCCTCGCTTCTTTCCAAATTTAGCTCTCCATAAGAAAAGTGAAGGTTTCCTAAAATTTAGCAAGCAAGCAAGCCATGGATTATCTCTGTTCTCTGAGATGTGAGGCTCTGGTGTCTAGGAATTACCGTGAAAGGAGACAGTTACTAGAGTATATTATATTTATTTCATCTTGTGATTTTGCCACTTGTTAAGGTGATGTCTCAAATGTATGGATGTGGTTGGAAACATGGATTTGGAATATTAGAAAGCCCATGGAAGAATGGGCTTGCTGATTTCTTTCTTTCATCTTTTTTTATTTTGTCTGATGTACCTGGTTTCCCTCTGTTTTCCCCTCTTCCTTCTTTCTCTTCTCTTTACTTCCCTTCTGTTCTCCCCTTTCCTTTATTCTATTTCTTCATTATTTTCTTTCTTCCTTTGAGGCTTCTCCCTTTTCCTTCCCTTCCTACCCCCCTTTCCTCCCTCTGTTCCTTCCTTCCTTCCTTCCTTCCTTCCTTCTTTCCTTTTTTTTTCTTTTTTTTACTTTTCTTATATAGCCATGGAATATCTATCTATAGAATAGAGGGCAGGGTATGGTGGTAGGACTTGCATATGGTACAAAATAGGCAAAATAAACTCTCTTTAGACAGTCTAATCAGACCCTTGCCATCCACTTAGGTATCATAGTCCATCTCTGCAAAACTGAGGATGAGGCCCACCATAAGGACTGTGCTCCTCAAAGAAAACTGATCTCATAATCAAAGTCACTAAGTCTGAAAACCTAGTCTTAATATGCGTCAAATATTTAGTGTGGCAGTATTTCTAATAGTGAAAAATGGACACATTCTGAAAACCAACAGCAAAACTTATGTTTAAGTAAAATACCATATGGCATATCCATGATGCTCTATTAAATAACCATTAGGGGGCGTCTGGGTGGCTCAGTCGGTTAAATAGCCAACTCCTGATTTCAGCTCCAGTCATGATCTTATGGTTCCTAAGTTCGAGCCTTAGTGCCTGACAGTGCAGAGCCTGCTTAGGATTCTCTCTCTCCCTATCTCTCTGCCCCTCTGCTGCTCATGCGTGCACTTCCTCTCTCTCTCTCTCTCCCTCTCAAAAAAGGTAAATAAAACTTAAAAAATTAAAATAAATAAATTGTCATTAAAAGGATACCTGTAAGAAATATTCCTATTAGGTGAAACAACAAGATAGAAAATAATTTTTACATGAAATTACAGTAGGAATATCCCTTGGTCCAACGGTAGAAAAAAAAAAAACATATACTGAAATGCTGAAAGGGATTTTAGTATTTGGATTGTAGAAGTATATGATTTTTTTTTTCCTTTTTCTCCTGTTTCCTATAATATGGCATATCATTATGTGAATCAAAACTCCAGAAAGTCTTGAAATAAAAGCTAAAAAATAAAGCGCTGAGAAACCCAATGGATGAGTCCCTGATATACAGTTTAAATGGGAAAAACATTATAACACCATGTATCCATGCATGCCTCCATTTATGTATACAGTCATTGATTCATTCCACAGATATTTTCTGAACATATGCCAAAGGGAGAAAAACACATGCATACATAAGCATGGGCATGATTCTGGTGGAAACACTTACTCCTTTGTGATCTTGACAGATTCGCTTGGCCCCTGAGCCTCAGGCTTATCACCCCAGTAATGGCAATAGTAATTCCTACAGGCACCTATCACTAAGGTTGACAAGAAGTCAGTGCCAGATAAACATTATCCCACTTCCTTGATTCATCATTATAATCATACTAATATGTGTTTAGAGCACACATGTGCCAGTCACTGTGCCAAAGAGCCTTACCTGGCAACTGCTCACATTTTATAGATGAGGAAATTGGGCCTCAGAGATGTTTAATAAACTTGCTCAAGGTCATGCAGGTAGTTAATGCTGGAGTCTACCTTCTGATCCAAATGATTCCGGGGCCTGCGCACGCGACTGCAGGGCTCTTCCCTTCCTCCTCCTCCTTCCTCCAGTTATTTCCACTATGACATTTATCACTCTAAATTTCATTGACTGAAACCCAATGACCTGCAGCCAACATTATTCTAAGGAACAATATTTGCACAATTTTCATATCTTAATGCAGCAACTTGAGCTTCCATAGAGATTTAAATCCCTAATGAAATTTTCTTGTCAAAATTCTTGCTGAAGGATCGTTTAATTTGCTGCACATGATATCCTAGAGTGACTCTGCTCTCAGGAAAAAGGCTTCCCTCCAACTCCCTCCCTCTTTTTTCCTCCTTTCTCCCCTTTCTTCTCTCCCTTCGTCCTTCATCCCCCCCTCCCCATTCTCTGGAGGCATGCTCAATTGTAGCGAAATCCCAGTTAACAGAGGGTTAGAAGCCTCTGACATTTTATTCTTCCCCAGCCAATGCAGACTTTATTGGAAATGTTCATCTTTCCAATTAATTTAAAAAATAAATAAATAAAACCTCAATATAGGTGTATTTGGGGAAATAATGCCAGGATGTCACTATGAGAAGTCTCAATGGCTACTATGACCAGTGTCTGTACCATGATCCCAGGCTGGATCCTCAGACCTGCTATTCCAAAACCTCATTTTTTACCCCCCAAAGAGCCTGTGGTTAACTCCACTCAAGAAGTGTTGTATACACACATGAATCAAACTTATAGAGTGCCTTCATGTCAGTTTTTGAAAAAATATCTTATGCATATAACTATCAGGTAAATCAAACCCTCATACAGATTCAGTGCACAGAAGCCACATTCTGATCACAAAGATGAGTAGTAAGCATGGGTTCAGTAGTAAATGGTAAGAGGAACAGAGTATGGTCAAGAGGAGATGACCGTCTATGAAGGAGTTAGCACCAGCTGATGTAGCATACCTGACTAGCATATATCTATACCCTGCCTCCCACTGATGCCAGCCAGCCCTGCCCATGGATAGCAACAGTCAACTTCCAGGAAGCCCCACAGTCTTCTAGACAATTTCTGATTTAATTCATTCAGAACCAGTCTCCTTTCCCTCAAACACGGGATCAACCTATACACTCCTTTCCGGTTTTCTCTTCCTAATGACCTGTACCCACCCAGGTAAGATACCATATTCAGCCTTGAGGCAGAGCCAGATGGACCTGAAGAATCATGAGCTGGTCAAAGATTCAGACAGATTGGGTCTCCTCTCTTAGGAGCACTTGCTGACCTGAGTTATAATGAAGATCCTCATATCATCACTGGCCATTGGAAGCCTGAGAGCAGCTCCAGAGAATGGATTCAGAATGGAATCAAAGAATGGTATGAGGTGGAGAAGACACCCATCCACAGTGAGGGTCCTCCTCCCATGCGGCTGGAAGTAGCTATTACCAAACCTAACTGTGACTTCCCCTCTACATCAGCATCTACCACCCAGGGTCCCCATGGCTGGCTACAGGTGACAAATCATCAGGCCCAAACTTTGGCATGGGACTTTTGTAGTTTCAACTCTCAGAGTCATCTAGTCTCCACAAAGGGAAGATGGAGGAGAGCTTAGGATCCAGTCCATATAAACTGTTAAAAGAAAAATCTCTACAATTTACACATCTAATAGATATTCAGCAATTCATGAATGGGGCAGCATCCAATCTAGCAGATAGAGAAGACCTCTAAAGAGCTGTAGAAGGTGAGAGATTTTTATAAACCAAAGTGAGTAGGAATAAGGAATTTGCACTGGGTGTTTGCTGATTGGTTAGAGCAGGGTTACCTTCTTTATATGGAACAAAGAAGTCTTAGAGCCAGGTCAGGTAACTTGTGTTGAGCAAGCAAGCATGGATTGGTTGACCTTGGCCTTCCTTGTGTGGGAGAGCATAGCATAGAAACTTAAAGTTAAGTTTTGGTTTGCTGATGTGGGGCTTAGCATAAACAATTACACTTTAGGCCTAATCTGGTTATTAGTACTGATTTACAGTCACACTTTCATTTCTTCATATCTTAGAAACTAGGCTCTGCCCTTAAAGTGGCCTGTAAGGTGCCAGAAGCCATGGTTCAGAGGAAGGCTAGCAGAAAAAAAATGGTGTGGGTTTAAACTTCCCATCCCTCCAACCTGTGTTAATGTGACCCTGACTTCCCAGGAATAATCACTTTGGGAATCCAAAAAATAAATTTGCCCTAGCTTGTGGTTCTAGCTCCAGAGGGAGTACTGGCAGTGAGTCAGTCAACACAGCCCAATTCCTAATGGTTTGCAGGGGCAACAAATTTATCAGGCCTGAACACAGTAGGTCTCTTTCTTCATGTGCTGGGAATCCCATTCGGTCATCACTCACCCAGTGCTCAAACCATTCAGCTCAGGGCAGAGTGATGCTGTTTGCAGTGTGGAGCTCAGTGAAGGACAAGGAAACTTGAGAGCTTCCTCAAAGAATCATTGTGGAGCCCCAGAGCCCAGGCAGGTGTTGACTAAGCAGACTCAGGAGGTTTCCTTGAAGAATATCAGTTGGAACTTTCCCAAAGAAACTCATGCTCTGCATTCTTGCTTTTCTCAATTTCATGATTGCATGAAATTGTTTCTACAATTTCTAAATGTTTTCTACCTTATAGGAAAGTGTTTTATGTGTCTACAATTAGGTGGAAAAGTGTAAGGGAAGGTGCTCTGAATTAAGAGTTAAAGGGTTTTGGTTCTAATCCTGTGACCACTTGCTCTTAGCAGTGTGGCCTTGGGAAAATCATAGTGTGATTGAGCCTGTTTCTTTATCTGTAGAAGGATCCTGGTTAAAAGAAGAAAGCAAACCTTAGTACAGAGGTGGCTGTCTCTGCAAGCCATTCAGAGGTGGAGTCAGATGCATAGCTGAATTAATATATCTTTTTGTTCATTCTTTTATTTATTCCATAATTAGACACATATAAAGTACACCATGCTATGGCTTCATACAATAATAATTAAGGGCCCTACTATCAATAAACTCATAGTCTAGTAAATTGCCTCTATTTAAATTGAGTTGTAGGTGCCAAAGGATGTAATGTCCCCAAGAGAGAGAAAAATTTTTTCATTTCCTCATTCATTCAAATGTATTAAGCATTTGAGATAATCTTACCTAAACTTGATGGGTTCTGGTTTTCTTCTTTATAAAATATGAATAGTCTCTAACCTATATAGTTATTGTTAGAATTAAATAAAACAATTCATTCAGAGAACTTTGTGCTTGGCACATTGTAGGAGCTCAATAAATGTTCTCTATTATTATAATTATGATTGTTTTTTTTAATTTACTTAAACCATTATTATTGCCTTTATAACTGCACAATATACAAGTTACTGAGACAGGTACTTCCATAAATTAAAAAGCATGAGGCATATTTCCTGACGTCAAGTATATCCAATTGCATAGAGGCAAGAAAAAACAAGAAAAAAAACCACACATAAAAGACAAGACAGATTAAGGAAAGATCATAAAAATGGTTGGGCAACATAAGTTCACATAAAGTTAAGGGGGGAGATTTGGGTTGCTCACAGAAAGCTTATCTATGAGAGAGTATTATAATGAGTTTTCACATGGGGTGCTGTGGCTGTGTATACAGGCTGTACACGGCCCAACTGTATAAGGATCATTCACCCTAGATTGAGAAGGATTCTATACAAAGGTGTGCAACATGGTCCTGGGAAGGAAATTTCCAGTATAAATCAGATGGAGAAAAAGAAGTCTCTTGAGGGTACGGAGCATAAACTGTCACCACCTGTCCCTGGTCTATTAATCGATATTGATAAGAGGGGGTATCTTCTAGACTGGAATCCACTCAGAATATTTAAGTCTTTTAAATTACTTTGCTTTCCAGTAGCCATAAAAATATGGTTAGCAGAATGGATCCATTCAAAAATCTGCAACTCTTCTTTAACTCTTATTACCACTTATCTGGACTTGAAAGAGAAGTTGCAGAATTGTCAGATTTTAACCATGCCTCTGTCAATTTCATAAAGTCTATCAGTTCTGTCAGATCTATGGTTTTTTCTCATTCAAATGCTATTATCTTCAAATCTACCCTTTTAATTTGTACAAAATACCTAACATTTACCAATTAAACATGCAAATGCACCCAATTTCTAGAACACTAGGAAGGTAAATATATTTATAAACAAAGAACAAAATTCCCAGCATCACATCATTCAGAGATAACCACTAATAATCATTTTACTGCATAGCAATCCAACTATTTTATAATTTTCATGTGGAAATATGTGTCTGTGTGTGTGTGTGTGTGTGTGTGTGTGTGTGTGTATCTGTATATATATGCAGTATCAATCAATATATTGAAAGCAAGATGTCTAGGGCCAGATACCATTGCCTCCCTCAGCTTCTCTGCTCTGCTTCTTTCTTCCCAGCTTGCTAACTGCTGCTTTCTCTAACTTAGCCCTAGCTTGCTGAGGGTCTACTCCACCTAGGACAATAGTGGACTGTCCTTATGCCTGCTCAGCCTGGCTGGTCTTAAGACAGTCTGCATCCTGTCTTTCTTGTGTGTGGCCCACAGCTAGTCTACAGGACCTGCCAACATTTCTGTTGTCCGAACATGCTCTTGAGAGTCATCAGACTCTCAGAACCAAATGGCTTTCTTACCCATCTTCCCCTCCTCCTTTAATGTTTTCAGAGTCAGCGAGAAAGATCAAGTGTTATGGAATGGCTCTAGATAGTTCAATTATTTCCTTTATAAATTCTACATTTAGTGATTAGTCTCACACTTCATTATCTATTATCCCTTTTATTGACACTTACATCAAATGTGAGGTATGAGGAATTAAATTCTAACATTTTGCTGCATAATATATTAATTCTTCTTACAAAGTTGGGATCATTCTATACATACTTCGTAATCTGCTTTTTGTCATCACTTAATATATTATGACCTTTTCCCCACAGCATTATATAATCCTGTATTTTTCTAAACTATTAATTTAAAGAGTCTAACATTATACACATATCATATAAATTATTTACCAATCTTCTATGCTGGGTCATTTAGTGTATTTCCAATTTTTTGTGATTACATAATTACTCATGCATTGATAAGCATTATGCATAAGTCTCTACCTTGTGGTACAGATTATTTTTTAAGAATACATTTCTGGACTTTTTATATGCTTTGAAAACTTTTTTTCTCCTGAAAAGTTATATTAATTTATATTTCCATGAACACAGTATGAGAAAGTTGATTTTACTTTTTCCCCTCACCAGAAATGAATAGAATTTTTTAGTTGATAATTTTATAGGGAAAATTATAGCTCACTAGTGTTTTAAAAAGAATTTCTTAGATTACCAACACAATTGAATACTTTTTCATTTGTATATTGATCAGTTGATCAGTTTCATTTCTACTTTTGTGGATTTTTAAATTATTTTCCTTGCTCACTTTCAAGTCTGATAACTTTTTTGTCTTCTTTAAAAAGTTTGGTATTTTGAGGATAACAAACTGTGCACTATCACATGTTATAATTTTTCTAGATTGCTCTTTGATCTGTAACTTGTGTTTTTTGACACACACAGAAGTTTTGCCTTTTATGTGATCAAATCTATCAGTTATTTTAAAAAGTAGTTCATATGTTTTAATACTTGGGCTTCTTTCACATGAAATGAGATAAATATTTTATTAATTTAACTATTAAAATTTGATTGTCTATATAATTTAGTATGACCATGTATGTATGTTTGGTTGCATATAGTCATAATCTGCAATTTATATTCATGAGAGAGTGAAGAACAAGTTCTATGAATAATTACAAAGACCAAAAAAATGTGAAACAGTACTTTATGGTCTCCCATATTTGTAAAATATATGTTTACATTTAATACATGAACTTCAAAAAAAAATCTAGACGGCAATGCATTGCAAAATGTGGTAGGATTATAATTTTTCTTACCAGTATTTTTCTGTATTCTCCCAGTTTTCTATAATACATATTTATTAACTCAGTAGTCATTTAAAGGATAAAAATAACAACAAACATTTTTTTTAATTCTTACAAATTTTTTAATTCTTTTGTGTGTGTGTGTGTGTGTGTGTGTGTGTATCTCCATTTATTTGTTTATTTGTTTGATTGGATTCATCCATTCATTCATCCATGTGGATTCATGGACATTTACTTTATTCCAAAGGATTGTCTGCACACAGACAATCTCAGCTGAAAATAGCCCTTTGCTTTCTGGGAGGTTTCTCATATTTTATTTTTTAAATTTTTTTATTTTAACATTTATTTATTTTTGAGACAGAAAGACACAGAGCATAAGCAGGGGAGGGGCAGAGAGAGAGGGAGATACAGAATCTGAAACAGGCTACAGGCTCTGAGCTGCCAGCACAGAGCCCGACACGGGGCTCAAACTCACGAGCTGCAAGATCATGACCTGAGCCAAAGTCGGACACTCAACCGACAGAGCCACCCAGGCGCCCCACATATTTTATTTTTATTTTTTATTTATTTATTTTCATTATTTATTTATTTACTTATTATTTAATATGAACTTTATTGTCAACTTGGTTTCCATACAACACCCAGTGCTCATCCCAACAGGTGCCTTCCTCAATGCCCATCACCCACTTTCCCCTCCCTCCCACCTCCCATCAACCCTCAGTTTGTTCTCAGTTTTTAAGAGTCTCTTATGGTTTGCCTCCCTCCCTCTCTAACCTTTTTTTCCTTTCCTTCCCCTCCCCCCATGGTCTTCTGTTAAGTTTCTCAGGATCCACATAAGGGTGGAAACATATGGTATCTGTCTTTCTCTGTATGACTTATTTCACTTAACATAACACTCTCCAGTTCCATCCACATTGCTACAAAAGGTCATATTTCATTCTTTCTTATTGCCAAGTAGTATTCCATTGTGTATATAAACCACAATTTCTTTATCCATTCATCAGTTGATGGACATTTAGGCTCTTTCCACAATTTGGCTATTGCTGAGAGTGCTGCTATAAGCATTGGGGTACAAGTGCTCCTATGCATCAGTACTCCTGTATCCCTTGGGTAAATTCCTAGCAGTGCTATTGCTGAGTCATAGGGTAGATCTATTTTTAATTTTTTGAGGAACCTCCACACTGATTTCCAGAGCGGCTGCACCAGTTTGCATTCCCACCAACAGTGCAAGAGGGTTCCTGTTTCTCCACATCCTCACCAGCATCTATAGTCTCCTGATTTGTTCATTTTAGCCACTCTGACTGGTGTGAGGTGGTATCTGAGTGTGGTTTTGATTTGAATTTCCCTGATGAAGAGTGACATTGAGCATCTTTTCATGTACCTGTTGGCCATCCAGATGTCTTCTTTAGAGAAGTGTCTATTCATGTTTTCTGCCCATTTCTTCACTGGATTATTTATTTTTTGGATGTGGAGTTTGGTGAGTTCTTTATAGATTTTGGAAGAAAAAATATTGTTAAAATGTCAATACTACCCAAAGCTATCTATCACATTCAATGCAATCCCAATCAAAATTGCACCAGAATTCTTCTCGAAGCTAGAACAAGCAATCCTAAAATTTGTATGGAACCACAAAACACCCCGAATAGCCAAAGTAATTTTGAAGAAGAAGACCAAAGTGGGAGACATCACAATCCCAGACTTTAGCCTCTACTACAAAGCTGTAATCATCAAGACAGCATGGTATTGGCATAAAAACAGACACATAGACCAATGGAATAGAATAGAAACCCCAGAACTAGACCCACAAACGTATGGCCAACTAATCTTTGACAAAGCAGGAAAGAATATCCAATGGAAAAAAGACAGTCTCTTTAACAAATGGTGCTGGGAGAACTGGACAGCAACATGCAGAAGGTTGAAACTAGACCACTTTCTCACACCATTCACAAAAATAAACTCAAAATGGATAAAGGACCTGAATGTGAGACAGGAAACCATCAAAACCTTAGAGGAGAAAGCAGGAAAAGACCTCTCTGACCTCAGCCGTAGCAATCTCTTACTCGACACATCCCCAAAGGCAAGGGAATTAAAAGCAAAAGTGAATTACTGGGACCTTATGAAGATAAAAAGCTTCTGCACAGCAAAGGAAACAACCAACAAAACTCAAAGGCAACCAACGGAATGGGAAAAGATATTTGCAAGTGACATATTGGACAAATTTTTTAATTCTTATAAATACAAATGGTGCCAGGCACCATTCTCAGCACTTTACAATCCTCTTACAGTTCTGTGGAGTAGATACAAAAGTAACCCCTATGTCAATGATGAAAACAATTAAATCAAAAATAGTAAAATTCTTTGCCCGAAGATACACACTTAGTAAGTGGTAGTGCTACAATGTGAACTCCATAGGTTACGCAGTCTAAAAATAAAAAATGAAGAAGCAGATTCAAAGCTGACAGAAACTCTTTCCCATAGAGTTTAATTATTATGAATCCTCACATCACTGCCCCTTCTTTGAAGCATCACTCTTTTTCTATGTTACTTTTCACACTGCTGTGCTGTATTGGAATGTGAGGTGTCTTCTGACAGGTCATGTCTAGATCCCCATACAATCCTTTGGGCAAAGATGAAGGATGAAGAACACAGTCCAATTTATCCACTGCCTTTCCTCCCCTCTCCACTTTCCACTGCCTTTCCTCCCCTCTCCCCAATTTGAGAGATTTTAAAAGGGTTCTTACTACTCAGATAGGCTGTTGGAATCCCTAATTCATTCAGTCTCCAATACAGTTTAATTTTACATACACAATATTTGCAGTTTATTTGTATATTCGTCATAGTTGACTTGTTAGTTATGCATGAGGAGGGCTCCCCTTCACACACATTTAGACATTAATGTAGCTTTCTTCCAGTAACCATAATGTATTTGTCATTTTCACTGAAAATCCATGAGGGAACAATCTTTTTGAGTGTTCCAATGGCCTTTTTATCTGGAAGTTTCCAAGTGATACACTTTTGAGTGAGTATAGAGAAGAATTGAAAGAAAAATGATGGAAACTTTGGCCAAAGAATACGTGTAGAGTGACAGCAAAGAAACAATGACCACAAGACTAAACTGACCCTCACCCGAGGGTGTATGGAGCATCTGAGATTACCTTGCTCATGACATTTAGTGCTTCCTTTTCATACTCCCCATTTTGGATAGATTTCAATCACATCTAATAACAGTACATGTATCCCTAATTATTACTACTTTCCACAAAACACAGAGGAAACTATAACACCTTTCACCTATGTTAATAAGACTTTCCTGAATGCATCTATTTATTTACATTTTGCACTCAGGCACTGTTAGGTTTTGGGAATAAGTAGCGAAATTATTTATTTTTTTGGTGGTGTTCAGCATTTTCCATCATGATGCTGATGATGGAAGATGACCAAAGTAGTGTAGTACCAAGCACACACCCACCATCCTCCTTTCCTTGAGAGAACTTTTTAAGAGAGGATGATAGCACAATTTCACTCTTGTGACTGACATGAAATGGAGTGATTTGAGCTTTAACCATCTTATTTCTAATTTGGTAGTACCATCACTCTCTGTTTTTATGTAGTTTTTAAAAACTGGACACACAAATGGTGAATAGCCTCTCATAATGTGGACTACAAAAGTGAGCACAGAGAAGTATAAAAATTGACCACATTGTTGGCAATAATCACAGACAGAAGGTTACAGGTTTCCTTTCTTTCTTTTTTAAATTTTTTTAATGTTTTATTTATTTTTGAGGCAGAGAGAGACAGAGCATGAACGGGGGAGGGTCAGAGAGAGAGGGAGACACAGAATCTGAAGCAGGCTCCAGGCTCTGAGCTGTCAGCACAGAGCCCAACGCAGGGTTTGAACTCACAAACCATGAGATCATGACCTGAGCTGAAGTCAGACGCTTAACCGACTGAGCCACCCAGGTGCCTCTACGGGTTTTCTCTTAATAGTATGGCCATATTTCAAACACCAACAAAGAAGTTTCATAGAATGAGGACTTCCTATGTGCAGAGAATTTTGATAGGTCTCTATCTACACTTTCCCATTTATTACCCACACTAAATCATGGTCATTCTATAAAGAAACTGATTCAGAGAATTTAATTAACCCACCAGAATTACTCAGTTTCTAAGAATTTACGTTCACTTTAACTTACAGATGCTTTCTATGGGGGGTATTAAAATGTTTGTGCTCTTAATTTTAAACCAAGGAATGGACATTTGAAGGGTAAAGTAATACAGACAATGTTGTTTTTGGAATAGTTGTTGCAAGAAGAGTCTTTTTATTTATCTAGTCTATCCATTGATTGATTGATTGATTTTTCATTAGGCTCTAACAGCAAGGCATTCTCCATCATTTCTTGAAATGAGCAGCTTGATTAAGTATCATGGCTAGCAGTATAATTAAAAATTCAATTTAAAATAGTTGAGGAGATAGGTGCATAATTATGACAGTTTGGGGTACAATGATTGTGTTAAGCAATATAGTGCAAAGTACATAAATAATCTAGTTCACAACACACTTGCTAAAATTGTGAGCAGTTAAAATGAGTTTTTTATGATTCATATTATATAAGAATACATTTTTGAGAATAAACATTGGATCTTCTGAATTTTTGGCTCTCCTAACTTTTCAGTCTCTTCCTATGAATATGTTCTGTTTAATTATATTGGTTGATATCTTCATTGTCTCCGTTTTCTTTGGAATCTTGAATATTTCATACCCTCTAGGGGAGTTCTGTGGGAGAATTAATGTGAAATTGACCTGGCAGATAAACAGTTGATTCCCACTGTGTTTTAAATTATGAGGATATTATCAAATTTCCAGTTTTTCATAATTTCTTATCTTCACAGAAATACTCAAGTGATTTTACCTGTAGGAAATTTCCCAATATTGGGCATAACCCACATCAGTGGCCCAGGAACATTTTCCAGACCTAATGGGAGTGTTTTGTGCATAATCTGTAAATGCTTCCCCTCAACTAAGAGTGAACAAGGTGGAATTTAAAACTCAAGCAAGTATTTCTATAATGTAAGAAGATTCAGATACAAGTAACATTTGTTGAGGGCCTATTATAGTTCATGCAAGAAACTTTGGCAGGTATTTTCACATGTGTTATATGTTCTGCCATTTAACTCTGAAAAGTAAAAGATAAAATAGCTACTACTATTATTCCCATTTATTTTTGAACAATACAAATAAGACTTTAAGAAGGTTAGTCCTAGATGAAGAAAATTATGGAGATTTATTATAGGGTACAAGAAGAGATAAACTGAAAAAGATCTAGCATGCTCTAATATCAAACATATTTTAAAAATGCCATTACTTCTTAAGTATATTTCACCATAGGTCCAAATAAAGTCCTTCGATTGTTGCTTATACTTCTGTTATTGTTTATATGTGTGTGCGTTTTTGGTGTTTCATTATGGAACTTAATCGGCAGATTATTGAAATATAAAATGGAGATTCTACAGGAGAGCAGGGGTTGTTTTGGGTTTGGTAACTGCTATATCCCAAGTGCCTACCATGCTTCCATCATATCAGGCATTCAGGTAGATTTTGATTAAATGAGTGAAAGAGAACTTGTCCAAGGCAACGTGTTTTACCAGTTCTCATTTTTAAATGTGTTTTTAGTCCATCCACTTCAAAACTGATTTGGTTATCAATGAAATACCTATGATTTTGCTAAGTATTATGGATAATTACTATAGTCACAATATTTTATTTTATAATACTTTTTTAAGTTTAATTTAATTTTAGGATAGTGATACACTCAAATGGTTCAATACTAAGCATAGAAAAGGGATTACAATAAAGCTTCCACCCCCACACCCCGTTCATCCGGTTTCTCTCACAGACAATCATTGCTGTTAGCTTCTTATAAGTGTTTATAAAGTTATAAATGACAATAAATAATATATTTGTTATATATTAACATATAAAGAAATAATGTATTTATAAAAACAAAATGAACAAAAAAAAAATCCCTTTTCCTTTTTATGTAAATAACAGCTCATAACACATGCTGTTGCACACCTTGCTTTTCTGAATAGAAATAGATCTTCAAGGTCATTTTATTTTGATATATATAGAACATTCTCATTCTTTTTATGATTGCATAGCATATTTCTTTTACTCTGATTGTATATAATACAAAATTAACAACTCATCTGTGGATTTGCATTTAGGTTATTTGCTGTTTACAATATGCTATTTTCAGCAGTATGTAGGATTAATTTCTAGAAGTGGAATATCTGAGTCAAATATGTACCCCTTTGTGGATTTAGGGATTTTACTTATTGTCATCCCTAGAGTGGTACCAATTTAAACTCTTAAACCTTCCCCAAATCCTCTATTTCTCCCAAGTCTCTTTGACAGTGTTTTCTCAAACTATTTTATCTTTATTCCGTCTTAGAAGAGTAGTTTTTAATTGACTTTCTCATGCAGTTTTTAATTGAATTTCTTTTCTGATGAGTGACAGAGCATCTTTTCATATGTTTAAGAGCTACTGTATTTCTTTTCCTGTGAACTCTCTTAATATATACCTTGCTCAATTTTCTTTTGGTTATTGGTCATTTCTTAAATGATTTGTAGGAATTGTTTATATATAAAGGAATTTAGGACTTTGATAGTGACATTAGGTTCAAATACTCTTTGTCTTTTGACCTTTGCATTTTGTCTTTGGTTATCATAGTTCATGCCAAGCAGGAAACTTTCCCTTCTTCCTTTCTTCCCTCATTCCCTCCTTTCCTCGTTCCTTCCTTCCTTCCTTCCTTCCTTCCTTCCTTCCTTCTTTCTTATATTAGAATGAATAGATTATTTTATGTTGTGGCTACTGGATTTTGTGTAATACTTTTAAAAGGTCTTCTTCGCTCCAACTTCATTCTATAATTATCCCATTTAAATTTGATAGTTTCATTATGTTATGCTCAAATCTTGAAAAACATTCAGGTTTCTTTTTTCTTAGATGATTACAGAGATTCCCAAATGATTTCATTAACAATATTAATTATTAAAATCACATGTATCAATAATTTAAATGATATTTATATGTTAAATATTGTATACTTATAAATTAATAGAATATAAAATAATAACAAAATATCAAATATGTATTTTGTTCTATTTCTGATCTTCCTATTCTCTTCTATTGATCTATTTGTCTGTTGATCAGTGTAATGCTCTTAATTATTGAGTCTTTATTACACGTATTAAAATTCCTAGAAGGAGATCAAGTCCTCATTCAGTTTCCCTCCAATTTATTAGTAATATAGACCTAGGGGCTAATTGTCAACTGAAAGGTAGCCATGATTGAACATGAGTTAATGAAGCAGAAGAAGCCAGGCTACAAAAGTAAAAACTAAAATAAAGGAGGAAGGGAGAAAAAGAAGAGAGGAGAGAAAGATTGCATTGGTTCTGGGAGTGACATCCGGTACCTCTCTTGTCTTTTTCATAGCCAGGGCTGTCAACATTACCAAAGGACTAACCTTAACCCTAGTTAACTGGCTACTACCTTGTGATCCAGAGATCAATCCCATGGTCCTATGTAACATTATTTGCTTCATAACATCACTTCATCTTTTCACTTTTTAGGATTTTTATCTTCTAAAGCAAATATATATTACTTTAACATAAAACCGTACATTATTGGGGGTGATTCATTATTGGTCTACATTATCATAGTACCAGAAATTAGTGATACTTATCACAGTATATAATGAGCATGATCAAAAACACACTGACAATTGTATAACCGTAGACTACTATGTTATCAATAGACTTGGAACTGAACTGCTCAACATCCAGTTTGGTTCAGCAAAACAAAGAATGTTGACACTGACATCTTTGTGCTGACAAAGAAGAACTGAATGATATCCCAAGTGAAACTCGTTATTTGGAAAAGAACTTTTCCTAGGACAGTAGTCAAGGGTAGAAAGATATATCTCACAAATATCTCAGGTAATTTGATTTTTCCTATTTCATTGCTAACAAGCACGATTTAAAACAGACAGAGAGGCATTATCAACCAAGGGAAGATATGGATGCCACTCTGTCTTTCATGTGTCCTGGTGTGCATGGTGCCCAGAAGCAGACCCTGTAGCCAGATATACCCATCTTATCTTATTCTAAACTTGAAAATGTTATTATACTGCCTTTATAGTCATTACCATCTGCCCTTGAGGGAGTTCTCTTCTCCCTTCCATAATCTCATAGTAGTTTGTATATTCTTCTCAAACAGCCTAATATCTCTTATTTTTCACACTTAATTTAATTTAATTCCAGTCTCTCTGATGTTAAAGCCTCCAAGATTGGTATTATTGCTGCCATTTTGCAGGTGAGATGCTAAGTCATAATTTCAGGCGAGGTTTAAGCTCCTGGCTGTATTTAGGAAAAGGGAAAGAAGGAATCTGACATCCTTGGCTTCTGCAGAGAGAGAATTCTTCCAGCCAAAGGAAATATTAGGAAAAGAGTAGGAAAGATTAGGAAAGAGGAATAATTAAGATAGAGAAAACCATTCCATCCTTAATGGCTCCATATACAAAAAAACACAGGTCTTATGCCACAGAACAAAATCTGATACATAATTTATTTTCTTGTTGCCCTTAAGGATCTAAAGTTGTGTCTAGGTGTCCCATCTACTTCACATTTTTCCTATATTCCATTTAGAATTGCAGTCAAAGAAGGAAATGAGAACTTGACTTAACTTGTTTTTTGTGTACCCAGGTTGCCCCTCAGTGATGTCAACTTGCACTTGTTAGTATACACCAGTATTTCATAAATGCGTTTTAGTGCTTTGTTGTTGTATTTAGCACACTTATTGATTTACAGTTTAAGGATGTACTCTGCAGACTTATCTTCTCTAAAAGTGTATTGTTTGTTTTCAGTCTTCCCAGTGAATCCTCTAAGAAAGCAGATGGTGGATTAGATTTGAGAACAAAGTTCCCTCAGGATCTGGGATATACTCCAATCAGCCTGGGACCCTAGAACTCATTTGTAAATCTATGCTCTCTTATCTATCACTCTGTACCTCAACAGCTGCTCTCCAATGTCTGTTCAGCCTCTTCTACAAAACCTCTCTGACCGAAAATGTAGCCATACTAAGCATACTTCTTAATTCTGTTTTGTCTTAATCATGAATAAGTATATATCAACATCTTCAAATGGCAGGTGAATCTCATCCTACCCTGATTTTCCTGTTGTCCTGAAATACCAGATTCTTCTCCAACCCCCACCCCCCAACTCCATCCTTCTTTTGACCTTTGCCTCTTTTCCCTTTTATATGTTATTATTTTTCATGTTTCTGAACCTACAGTTACAAGTGTCTGCCCATGGCTTTTATCATTAAAATAGTGTGATTTTAGTAGTCACACTGAGAGGAAAATAACCAATTATGAATGGAAAGTGGGTCACTAAGAAGCAAGTGATGCTAATTGTATCACACTGGCTCTGAGACCCTCCTGCCATTCAGTAGAAGCCATTGAGGAAGGCAGACCTTTCTATGGCACATGCTAGTCTGTTAATGATTTCCTCACAGACTCAACATTGAGCTTCTTCTATACTTCTCATGTAATCATATGAGATTTCAATATCAGAGAATGGAAAAACAGCTACATTATATTTGCAAGGGGAATGCAACTTAAGGAATTAAGTAAGCATACATTTTTTTCCATCATTGGTAATTACTGATGAAGCCAAGACCTACAATGTTTATGAAACCATGAAGGAGATGAAAAGAAAACAACCACATACATGACTGGAATTTTACAAAGTAATTTAAAATTTTCCCAAGAATAAATATGCACTTATCTTGAAATATCCAAATAGAACTTTCCAATAGGATCATGTGTTTTCCAAGTGTTTCTACCTATGTACTATGTACATATACACTGTGATTAACTGACTTATTTGATTGTCCAAGTAAAATGTATAAGCAGTGCATTTTATAAGGGAATACAAATTCCGCATTTCAGAGTTGAGAAAGAAAGATATAGAACCTGTCCTCATGGCACTTATAAATATTAATAATTATGCTAATGAGTTATTTATTAATACATGTGAAAAGTGCCAGGAGGTAAACATCCAGAGTGCAATACTGATATATAACATGGAAACTGAACCTTGTTGGGGAAGGGCTGTCAAGAATAGTTTCATTCATTCATCCATTCACTCATTCACTCATTCAGTACCTGCAATAGACCAAGCACTGTTCTAAGCAGAGAGACAAAGCATTTGTCTTAAGTGTTGGGTGGGAGGCACATAGATTCAAAATAAATAGAGAAATAAATAAACAAATTTAGACAGTGATGTGGTAATTGAATAGAGAATGATTCAATTGCTATTTTATTCTGAATTTGACTAGAAAAGAAAAATTATTTAAACTAAAATTTGAATAACGAGACAAAAATCCATTGGGCAAGGGACTTTCCATGGAGAGAAAACAGTCAAGCAAAGATCCTAAGCTTGGGAGAAACCTGATATGTTCAAAACAAAACAAAACTCACACATACACCAAAAGGCCAGAATAAAATGAAAAATCATATTAGATGAAGATTAAGGTGACCATATAATAGCCATTCAAATCAAGACATCTTTGGGAGTAAAAATGGATGCTATGAGTAATGATAACCAGGCAAAACGCATGCAGGATGGTCTGGGCAACTGGACTGATGATCATTTAAGATGAGTGCTTCTCAACCGGGAAGAATTTTGGTCCCCAGGAGACATTTGGCAATGTCTGGAGATAGTTTTGATTGTCACTGCTTGAGAAGAAGTTGCTATTGGCATCTAATGCCTAGAGGCATCCTACAATGCACAAGACAGCACCACACCGCAAAGAATTATCTGACCTAAACTGTCAGTAGTGCTAAGGTTGAGAACTCCTGCTTTAGACTGAGAAGGAGAACACCACTAAGGAGGCAGAGACCAGACCATGTGCGGCTTTGTCAGCCAGGGTGAATCATTTATATTTCATTCTAATTGTGATGTGAAGCCATTGGAGATGTGTAGTTAAAAGAGTGATGTAGCTCATTCACAGTTAAAAAAAAATCTCTTTGACTTCTGTGTAATGAATGTAGGAGGGCAATGACAGAATTGTGGAGTTCTATTAGAAGGAATGGAGGTTTGGTGCCTTGAACTAAGGTATATTTAACAGATGTAGAGGGAGGTGTGTTTTTTGGAAATAAAGTCAACAGGACTAGACAATGGAAAGGATGTGAGGACAAGCGGGAAAATCATAAATAACATCCAATTGAACTTGAACCGTCAGATAGATACTGTTCATATTGAGGAAGCCCTAACAACTTGAGCAGGGTTAGCTGGAAGGTGAGAAGAATAGAGAATAAGCATGCTGCTCTAGCAAGGTGCGTCTGAGATGTCTATCCACATCTGGAGGCTAGAGGCTAGAGTTCTGGGAAGAAGTCAAGGCTGGACTCACAGATTTGTGAATCGTCAGGATGCAGTTAGTGGTTACAGTCATAAGAAAGATGTGAACCCCTAGAAAAAGTCTAAAGGTAAAAACATTAAGGAGGTCCCAGAAGGCCTATTTATGAAATAGAATAAAGTAGAAAAGCCAGAAGTGTAGAGAGAAGTGGAACAGGTGGGGTGATGAGGATATGTAGGACAATTTGAGTTTACAGAGACCAAGAAAAGGAGAAAGGGGTCAGTGGTCTTAGATAACACTGAGAGGTGAAGTAATGTGTGAAGATTTGGCAACATGGAAGCTGGTTGTGATCTTGGCAGGGACAGTGTCCTAAGGTTGATGGTGAATGGAAGGCCAGTTGAAATTGGCTGAGAGAAGTATGAGGTAAGGCTTCATAGAAAGTAGTCACTGTAGAAATGCATTACAAGACATTTAGCTCTAAATAAGACCAAGAAATAAGGTGGTAGTCAAAGAGGATAGGAGGTTAAGAAATCACACACACACACACACACACACACACACACACACACACACACACACATTTAAAGTAAGTGATAAAATAGAAAGTAGGAAATTGATGATGCAAAGGGAGAGAAAATAATTGCATAAGTGAAGTTCCTGAGGTGAGTGCGATGGAATTTGGTGAAGTGGGAGAGTTGCCCTTTTACATTTTGATAAAAGCAGGAGCACATCATCGGTAGTAATGGTAAGGAATACTAAGAATGTGTGCAAAGATATGGTGATTTGACAAAGAGGCAAAGTTTGATCCAGGAGCTGAAAGATGAGTAGTGCATTCATTAGAAAATGCAGGGGTGGGGGTGAAGGAGAGCATTTTGTTTAAAGTCCTTGCACAGGAAGCATTTTGATTCATTTGAATAGTTGAGAAAGAGAAGAAAAGAAAGCTCAGTAAATACATATTGAATAAAGGAAAAATTGTCATCAATCAAATGGAAGATGAATGTTTTGTTTATTATTTTAATGTTTATTTATTTTGAGAGAGAGTGGGCACACAAGAGCACAAGCAGGGGAAGGGCAGAGAGAGAGGGAGAGAGAGAATCCCAAACAGGCTCCACACTGTCAGCATAAAACCCAGTACAGGGCTCGATCCCACAAACTGTGAGATCATGACCCAAGCTAAACTCAAGAGTTGGACACTTAACCGACTGAGCCACCCAAGCATCCCCATGTCTTATTTCTTAACAAAGGGATTTTAATTAAATGTAGTTCTTACTGAATTTGACTTTTAAAGTAATTTTATTTGAGGGTTTTGGCATAACTGGTATTATTCAGTGTCTTCATTTCTAGAGCTGTAAAGCTTCCCAAAATAATTTGTTCTCAGGCTTTCTTTATGTTAATAGTATCAGTGAAGCCGACTTGGACAAAATGTCCCATGTGAATTGAAATTATTTCACCTCAAATGGTTTGTCATACCCGCCTTGAAATGAAGCAGTTTTGATTTACTACAGTTGAGGTGGAAGAGAGATTGCTGAAGGTTACAAACTTGATTCTGCTTTTATTGTCTCACTAGAAGTTGAACTTGATGCTCCAGTAACCTCCTTGAATCTGTGTTTTTTCAAGTGTCTGTAATGCTCAGTGTTGGGCATACCCTTGGATAACACTTTCAGATGAGGAGGTTTGCAGAACACCTGGCTTGAAAGCAAGTTTTTAAGAGAGTTTTAAGAATTAAAACCCGAAGTCAAACATTTTCCCAAATTATAAATGACCAGATCAGAATATAGAGAAGTGTTTTTATGAGTCATGATGTATAAGAGGAAAGACTTCTAGAAAGAAAAAAAGGAGGGAAGAGAAACATTTCAGTGAATATGAATTCTCCCTTTGAATAAGAACATATATAAAAATGTGAATAAATGTATGATAACCCACTGCAAGATATGATAAGACTCAACGTTCCCTCTCTGACCTCATCAAAACTAGAGAAAAAATTCTCAAGATTTCGATGTTTCAACAGAAAGGAATCTAGAGATTCCTGATTGGTCTCCCCCACCTTCTCACTGTGAAGATTCAGGAGAAGAAATTCAATAAATAGCACTGGGGTAAATGGAGAGCCATATGAAACAATATAGACAATTTTCCTATCAAAAACAAAAATAAATTTCAAATGGATTGAATAACTAACTATAAAAAAGTTTTAAACTTTTAATAGAAAATATAAGACATTATTTTTATGAGCTGAGCCTGAAAATATATACATTTAAAAATCTAAAACAAAGTGAAATTGAGGCAATACAAGTTAGATCAAACTGATTTCCATTTCTCCTCATCAAACTCATGCCTTGAAAGAAAATAGAAATTATTTAGAAATATGTGTGGAATATTTAAATTGGCACCTAAATACAAAAAAATAACAATATTTTCAAAAAAGTAAAATATCTTTAGTCGCCCCCCCTTAAAATTTACCACGGTGCAATAAAACTAGAAACAAAGACAGGCGAAAAGGAATCCAAAGACATTCACATTAAAACAAACAAGCAAAAATCCCTTCTAAATAAAGCCTGAGATCAAACCCAAAATCAAAACCACAGATTTGAGTCAATTAGAAAATAGTAACAATGGATAATCATCCTTTAGAAACTCTGTTGAAAAAGTATTCAGCCTAGAAATCTAAGATAAGCTCTTTCTTAAGTTAAAAAAAAATGAGAAACCACAAAAACAATTTAAAAGAGCATAAAAAGTCAATAAACTTTAAAAGGTAAAACTAATGTAATACATAAAATGTTTGGTTCTATGAAAATTCCAATAATGGAATGAAACGATGACCTAGAAAACAGTGAAGAAAATATAAATGAATGCTTCTAAGTGTTTTTAAAATAAAAAATTAACTTGGGGCATGTGGGTGGCTCAGTCGGTTAAGCCTCTGACTTTGGCTCAGGTCATGATCTTACAGTCCGTGGGTTCGAGCCCCGCATGGGGCTCTGTGCTGACAGCTGGAGCCTGGAACCTGTTTCGGATTCCGTGTCTCCATCTCTGCCCCTCCCCTTCTCGTGGCCTTTTTCTCCCTCTCTCAAATAAATAGACATAAAAAAATTAAGTAAAAAACTAAATTAAAATTATAAAAATGTGTATGTATTAATAAAAATTTCAAATTCCCATTCTGAAAAAAAA
Source organism: Panthera onca (assembly GCF_046562875.1). NCBI lineage: Eukaryota > Metazoa > Chordata > Mammalia > Carnivora > Felidae > Panthera > Panthera onca. The sequence goes on along the minus strand of NC_138349.1, from coordinate 46,092,071 downwards.
ACACAGCAAGAGTTATGAAATTAAAATTTTAAACGTGAAATAAAATTTTTTGAAAGTTTTACCAGTCCTCAAATTTTTTATAATGATTTCATGTCATCTTCTTTATTTTGAAGCATAGAACATAGCATGTAAACCCAACTCATTTTATATGGTTAATACAAACCCGATATGTAATCTGACAGTGAGAGCAGTAAATTAAACATTTAACTCAATCTCACTTATAAATAATAATGCAGCCATGTGGGAACCAGTCTCCTCCTTCTGTTTCCTCTCTCTCTTTCTCTCTCTCTCTTTCTCTCTCTCTCTCTCTATACATATTTGTATTTATATTAACTATTATTAGAAATAATATATTTGTATTAACTATTATTCAACTATTAAAATGAATATATGTGTATACATATGTGAATATGTGTGTATATATATGTGTATATTTATATACACATTTATGTTTATGTACACACATATATATTAATTTCTATTAATAGTTAAATAATAGTTAATAAAATAGTGCAACTCATATCCAATGATTCAACTCTTGTACTCAGTATGCTCAGTTATAACACTATTTTCTGTGTCAATCAAAGCTTATTAGTTTAAAAAATTTTTTTAGTGTTTTACGAGAGAGAGACAGAACGTGAGTGGGGGAGGGACAGAGAGAGAGGGAGAACCAGAATCTGAAACAGGCTCCAGGCTCTGAGCTGTCAGCATAGAGCCCGACATGGGGCTCAAACTTGGGAATGAGGAGATCATGACCTGAACTGAAGTCTGATGTCCAACTGACTGAGACACCCAGGTGCCCCAATCAAAGTTCACAGTGATTTTATCAACTAATTAGTTTTGTAGTGCTTTGCTCTTTTCTAGATAATTTTCTTGAAAATTCTCTATTATTTTTATTTTTATTCTCTAAGTTTTCTTAAGTTGCTTTCTAAGTTTCTTCTGTCTTGCAGATTTTATACTTTCTAAAATGATTACAGTTTTAATTAACTAAAGAAAAAATACGTGCACTTTTCATATAAAATACTTAGAAACGTGTAATTATTATAAAAAATTCCATAAAATTTGTTAAAAATAAGTGACATGTTAAAGTTGTAAGAAGATATTTTAATTTCAAAAGGCCCATTTCCAGAATGTTCATAATATGTATAGATCTTAAATTTGTATGCAGCATATATGTTCTAAGTTACTAATTTAGTATTACATATTATAGAACCTTTAAGACTTATTTCAAGAATGGTTAATCAAGAAGCACTAGAAGTGTGTACAATTCAGATCAACCATTGTACATTTTAGAAAGTCCAAAACATTTCACATGCAATCAATCTTACAAATTCCAGAAGTGCCAGTCTTCAGTTTAAAAGTGAGTGTATAAATTGCATTCCCTGAAATGCATTTGGTCCTCATAATGACTTGTAGCCAATCTGTCCCTTGTTAGTGATGACATTAAACACTAACAAACAGGTTTTGGTGACACCTGTTTCTTGCCCATTGACTGCACTGATCACTTGAAAACCACACTTAGCTGAAACTTGGTAAACAAAGATGACCCCCTCATGCAGAAAGAATGAATCTTAGAATATATTAAAAGGCTGTTATGTCATGACCATGTAGGGCTTATTCCAAAGACATATTGTAATAACTGGTTAGCATTAGGCTATGCATTAATAAAAACATTTAATTACATTGGTAGACCTCAGGAAAAAGCCAGGTAATCATTCTGAAATACAGAAGGTATTAGGAAAATAAATATCTATTCCTCCTTAAAAACTCTAAGTGAAACATATTGAAAAGTACTTTTCTCCAGTAATAAAGAATAATTCAAAACAAGATTTGGACTGCTAAGACAAAGTAAAACAAAACTATTCTGGACAGATAACCAAAGCAATGACAAATAGCCAAAGCAATTAATTTGGGAATAGATAAAGAATATTACCAATATATGCATTTAATGTTTTTTCTACCTGGAATCCCCAGGATAAATGAGAAACAATTAGATATGCTTTGCATGTTCAAAATGTTGGTTGATTTTAAAATTTTCCTAAAAATCATTTCACTTCCTTTTTAAAAATGTTTATTTATTTATTTTGAGAGAGAGAGAGAGAGAGCATAAGTAGAGAGGCAAAGAAAGAGAGAGGGGGAGAGAGAGAATCCCAAGCAAGCTATGTGCTGTCAGCTCAGAGCCTGATGCAGGGCTCGAACTCGCAAACTGCGAGATCACGACTTGAGCCAAAACCAAAAGAGTTGGACACGTAACCAACTTAGCCATACAGGCGCCCCAAAACAATTTCATTTCTTATATCTGAGCTGTCCAATTTGGTAGCCACTAAAAACATGTGGCTTTGGGCACTGTGTGAAATGTAGCTAGCCCAAATTAAGATGTGCTGCTATATGTATGAAATACATACTGGAATTCAAAGACTCAGTATGGAAAAAAGGATGCAAAATATCTCATTCTATTTTCTAAATTTTAAAAATATGTTGATTTATTTATTTCGAGAGAAAGAAAGCATGTGTGCATGCTCAGGCAAGCAGGGAAAGGGCAGAGAGAGAAGGAGAGAGAATCTCACCAACTGTGAGATCATGACCTGAGCTGAAATCAAGAGCCAGACACGTAACTGACTGAGCCACCTAGGCGCCCCTCTATTTTCTAAATTTTGATTACATTTTGAAATGATAATATTTTGGATATATTGAATTAAATATGCCAGTCAAAATTAATGCATCTGTTTCTTTTTAATGTGGCTATTATAAAATTTAAAATTTCATATGTGACTTGAATATGACTCATCTTACATTTCTAGTAAACAGCACTGACTTACATAAATGAAATTTAAAAGAAAGAGATCATATGATAGGAAAATTGTTTCCTTTTATAAAGGCAATGCAGTCAGCAAAATCTAGGAATAAAAATTATAAAATAGTGTCTTAGTTTGCTCAGTCAGCTATAACAAATTACTATAGAGTCAGTGGTTTAAATGACAAACACTTTTCCTTCTCAGTTCCGAAGTCCAAGGTCAAAGTTCTGGCAGATTCAGTTTTTGGAGAAGGATCTCTCCTTGGTTTGCAGATGGCAGCCTTTTTGTATTCTCACAGAGAGAGAATCAAGTTCTCTCATATCTCTTTTCATGAGGGCACTAATTCCATATGATAGTTCTAGCCTCATGACCAAATTACCTCCCAAAGGCTCCGTCTCCAAATACCATTACACTGAGGGTTAGGGTTTCAAAGTATGAATTTTAAGGGGACACAAACATGCAGTCCATAGCAGATGGTATAAGGATGTGCAGAAGCTATTTTATTAAAACTACAGGAGTGCCTGGGTGGCTCAGTCAGTTAAGCAACCAACTTGGGCTGAGGTCGTGATCTCGCAGTTGGTGAGTTTGAGCCGTGTGTTGGGCTCTGTGCTGACAGCTCAGAGCCTGGAGCCTGTTTCAGATTCTGTTGTCTCCCTCTCTGTTTGCCCCTTCCCCACTCGCACTCTGTATCTTTTTGTCTCTCAAAAATAAATAAACGTTAAAAAGTTTTTAAAACTACAAAACTATGTTTGGGGCTGTGTGTATGAGAGAGAGAGAGAGAGAGAGAGAGAGAGAGAGAGAGAGAAGATGGATTTACAACAAAGAGAGGTCCTGCCATGTTCTTGGTTTGTAGATGTAATGTATGACAAAGTTTAATTTAAATTACACTACCTAACACTTCTGATCTCGATGGGCACTAATTTCAAATTATCAATATTGTTAAGAGGGAAATGCTTGCAAAAGTGATTGGTAATTTAACACAAATTTACTAAACGTTTAATTTGGGAAGGGACTTAACGAACTATTTTACAGTTTATCAGAAAACAGACATGAGAAAAGTTGACATATATTTAATAAAATAGAAAACCAATGATTACTGTATTCCTTGTTTCCAGAACAAAAATTAGTACATACAAAAATTAAAAGATGAAAGTGATGTTTTAAGTTAGTGAGAAAAGAATACTACAATTTTAATGTGGGTGAACTAAGGACATGTAAGCAGAACAATAAACTTAGATCATTTTTCTCACAACAGAAAATAAATTTCAGGGGATTAAAGACTTACAAATGATAACACAAAAAATCAGTATAAGCAGTAAACTACCTAAATATGTGATTTGTGTTGAAAGGAGTTATATTTCAGCATGATGCAAGTGTGGAATTATAATGGAAAAGATTACAAAGTAATACATAGAGAATTAAATAGACTACATGGTTCAACCTCATGGGGTAGTAAAGAGATGCTTCCTTACAAACTAAAGGATGCTAAATATTCAGAAATTGAAACTAATGATCAGTTACTAAATGACCATTCACTAAATGATCACATTTTACTGGGAGAAATCATAAACACTAGAGATTCAGCTTTAGGAAGGAAGTTACGATAAAGTAAAAAAAACTCATGCCAGACTATCAATTAATTAATTGATTTTATTTTTCTTTTTCCCTCATGCCAGTTCCTTTTGAAGGAAAATTGTTATTGAGAGAACTTAGTATCTTGAGATGAAATGCTAACAATATGGTAATGCCTATAAAAGTTTACTTTCTTGTAATAGGGAGCAAGGTTTGTAGGCTGAATTTTAGTTTGTGGAATGAATAAATATCTATCTGAGCATGAATTCAAAAATGTATCTGAACATGAATTATTTTGAAATGCCAGCTCTTAACTGCCATAGCAAGTCTTCTCTAAGTAATAAAATTTAATATCAGATTTGATTTCAACTCAGATTTTGTGTGTTCAAGGTTTTCATTTCATAAAGGATAATATTGCTTTGTAGAAGTTAGACACGACTACTTCCTATTTGATTGCTTTGATATGCCTATTTCTTTGAACAAAAATCTCTTTTTAAATGTTCTTTTGATATATGAGCCCATGGTTCCAGTGAAATTACTCCTGAAAGCAAAATGTGATGAAGGCTTTAGAGTTTGCTACAAGTAGTTATTTCGATACATTTGCTGATATTTTCTTGATAGGCAATGAACCAGAATTTACTTAAATTTTTTTTTTCTATTGTGGATATACAAAAGTAAACAGCAGGCAGTGGCTACTTTCCAAAGCAGCAAAACGATTTTGTTGCCAGGTTTTTGTTTTGCTTTTTAGTGGACCTTCTCATTTTTATTGTGATTCTTTTAATGTGGATACTGAAGACTGAAAAGGTCCGGCTAAACATTAACAAAATGAACAAAACTAGTTAAAGATTTAGAGAAACTATACTCCTTATGTACTTTCTTCTAGATTTTCTTGTATAGAATGGAAATTAACCTTAGGATGGTTTAGTTTAAGGATGAGGATGGATTTTATGATTTACTTAAAGTTGGTTAGTACAGTAGTAGCTCATTTAAATTTAGGTCTAAATGTTCTAGGGCAACATTCTTTCCCTTCTCCAATATCTGTAATGTGGTCTTGGTAGTGGAGCTAGGATGGGGATATAGTTCTCTTGCAGTACAGCTCTTAGTAAACTATTCCTTCTTATTCTTTGCATATGTCTACTATATCAAGTAATCCACTGATAACCTTCATGTAATTAACGAAAAATACACGTGAATATTTAAGATGACCCTCTTTGCAAATTTCAAGTATAGAATACACTACTGTTAACCATAGTCATATTGCTAGACATCATATCTCCTGAAATTACTCATCTTAAGCATTTTTACCACACATAAAACTACAGAAAATAGTGACTGCGTGAAGTGACAGATATGTTAATTAGTTGGATTGTGGTGATTATTTCAGAGTATATGGAAATAGCAAATTGTACACTTTAAATATATACAGTTTTTATTTGTCCATATTAACCTCGATAAAGCTGGAAAGAAAGGAAAATATATGCATACATATAAATATATATCAATAAGTATATTCATCATTCAGACCATATGTTTGACTTGTCGCTTTACCAATGGTTATTAGCAGCCTTCTTTTCTTCATCTCTCCTCTGCTCTTCTGTCTTCCCATATCTGGTGTTTCTTAATAACACTTAAATGTTCTGTAACTACAAACATGTCTTCCTTGCCTTCTTCATGGATATATCTTAAAAGCTGGAACTCTATGAAGAGCATCCATACAGTGCTAATGTTTTATCTGTTGCAAAGCTACAAAGCTGGTTTTCTTGGAGTATCTAACAGCTCGTAATCCTCAACTTCCCTAGTGACCGGTTATTTTCACTGTTCTCCAGCAGCCCTCTGTCTCCAGCCTCCTTCTGTACAGCTTCCTTCTCAATCTGCCGCCCAGCTGGCCTCCTGGGACTTCCTGTTACTGTTGTCCCGGCTTGCAGATGTCATTTTCTGATTTCCTTGCCTTCCTCTTTAAAATTTTGCCTTCCCTCCTTTGGCTAAAGAAGTGGCATGTGTCTTGAGTATCACTAGTGTGTCTGAATTGGTCTTCATTCTGTGCTCACACTAGCTGGGGTATTTTAAAATTTCTTTTGACAGGCTCTTTTAATCTAGAGTTTTTGATTTGTGGGCTCTGTGAAACATATTATTTTCTGGATGCTTTTCTTATCTTCCGGTTATTATTTTCTGTTCTCTCCTTTGCAAATTTCTCTTGGTTGGCTATTGGACTTCCTGGGTTGATTTTCTAAATCTTTTTATTCCCTTTCATCTTTTCCCAATCTTTTGTCAATTTTCCTTATTTATTGGGTGATTTCTTGATCTTTCTACACTTTTATTAATTCATTTTATTTTACTTATTTATGCATTTATGTACATATGTATGTTAAGTTGTATTTATTTAAGTAATCTCTGCACTTAATATGGGGCTTGAACCCAGGACCCTGACATCAAAAGTCACATGCTCTTCTGACTGAGCCAGCCAGGTGCCCAATTCTTTTTATTTTAAACACACTATTTTAATTTTTGAAAGCTCTTTCAGATTCACTGATTTTTCCTTACCTCAGGAATTTTAACAGATTGAATGAATAAGATACTTTTTGGATTCTCTCTGTGGACATTACTGTTGGCAATTGGTGTTTTCTTTTTTTTTTTAATTTATTTTTATTTGCTTATTTTGAGAAAGAGAGAGAGTGCATGAGCGGGGAGGGGCAGAGAGTGGAAGAGAGAATCCCAAGCAGGCTCCGCTCTGTCAGTGCAGAGCCCAATGAGGGACTCAGATTCACAAACCATGAGATCATGACCTGAGCCAAAATCAAGAGTCAGGTGCTTAACCGACTGAGCCACCCTGGTGCCCCAGGTGTTTTCTTATTTTCTGTGAATCGTCTCTGTGATCTCTGTGAATTATCTGTCTCCATGAACCTCATGTTGAATGTTTGAGAGCAAGGCATGAGGAACCCATTTGCTACTCTGTGTAATATGTGGTGCTAGCCCACTTAGGGTCTTCATTTTAGGGTGCTTGGCTTGGAGGTGGTGTCATTCTCGGGACCCCCAAATATCAGACTGTCAATGGAGTCACAATTATACTATAGAATTGCCTTCCAGTCTCTATCTAAGGCTACAGGCCTGGCTTCTGACTCATCTGAGTCAGGAGTAGGGGCAACAGGTAGGAAATATTTCTAGTTCTGTACATAGTTTTTGCCACACCCCCCCCCCCCCCCCCCCCCCGCACCCTGGCACCATCATGTGTATAGCCACGGGACTTCCTCACACTCTCCTGGGCTAGGTAGGCTCTTTTTCAGTCCCAAGTCTCTGTGGTCTCACTGGGAGCACTATCTCACTTTTCAGTTGTGTCCCATGCAGCTGCTTCCTCCATCCCGGGGCAATAATTACTGCACTTTCATGGACTTGCTGCCTTCCAGAATTTGCTGAAACTTCTTCCACCCTGACAGTTCTTTAGCAATATATTGTTTGTTGTGGACTTATGACATGTTGATTTTTGTACTTAGATTTTCAGTGGGTCCTAGGAAGGAAAGAAAACACATGAATGTGGTCAATCCCCCCATCTTTAAGCAGAAATTATCTTTGAGATTTAAAATTCCATGGTAACAACCTAGTACCAACTAATTGTAGAGATTCCCATCATGTCAAACATCCACATATTCCTTTTTTCAGCCATAGTGCCTAGCATCAATCTCTGAATTTATACAGATAATACATTCATTAAAAATTATTCTTCCATTGATAATTAATGTCACTGACTATTTTAATGGTATGAAATACTTCATTTTAAATGGAATTTCATTCTATCTATTTCATCTGAGTAAAATAGATTTTCCAGATTCTCAAACTATTTAAAGTAAACACAAAAGTGTTTGTCAGAAAATCCATGTTGCAAGAATGGAAATAGCTTTTGCTATTGAGTACTTACATTTCTGAAGTTCAAGTTTCTTGCAAAAGTTAAGCTTAACTCTCAAGGAATTTGAGCATGGAACAATATGAAACAAGTGTATAATTGTTGACTTTACATGTATTTAAGATCCTATACCTTAAAGGGATGCCTGAGTGGCTCAGTCGGTTGAGTGTCTGACTCTTGATATCGGCTCAGGTCATGATTTCACAGTTTGTGACTTCAAGCCCCACATCGTGCTCTGTGCTGACAGTGCAGAGCCTGCTTGGGATTATCTCTCTCCCTCTCTCTCTGCCCCTCCCCCACTCATTCTCTCTGCCTGTCTCAAAAATGAATAAACTTAAAAATTAAAAAAAGATCCTATACCTTAGAAAGCAATCACTAACAAAAATGACATTCTTTTGTTTTGTTTTGTTTTGAATGTTTATTTATTTTTGAAGGAGAGAGAGACAGCGTGTGAACAGGGGAGGGGCAGAGAGAGAGAGGGAGAAACAGAATCTAAAGCAGGCTCCAGGCTCTGAGCTGTCAGCACAGAGCCGGATGCGGGGCTCAGACTCACGAACCATGAGATCATGGCGTGAGCAGAAGTCAACCACTTAACTGACTGAGCCACCCAAGCAACCCCAAAAATTACATTCTTTTTTTAAATTTTTTTTAACGTTTATTTATTTTTGAGACAGAGAGAGACAGAGCATGAGTGGGGGAGGGTCAGAGAGAGAGGGAGACACAGAATCTGAAACAGGCTCCAGGCTCTGAGCTATCAGCACAGAGCCCGACGCGGGGCTCGAACTCATAGACGCAAGATCATGACCTGAGCCGAAGTCGCACACTTAACCGACTGAGCCACCCAGGCGCCCCCCAAAAATGACATTCTAACAAACAAATATGACATCACCTTTGTCAGCTTTTAAGGCTAAAGATGAAATCCTCTAAATCATATCTAAATTATGCAGAACATTTTAACACATAGAGAAAACAGAAACAACCTGTGAGATATGATTATCATTACCAAGCATTTTAAGGTTTTTTGTTTGTTTTTCTGAGCTAATTCTAATTTTTGATGCATAGCACACTATGATATTACATAATTTGCATATGGCTTCTTTTTTTTTCTTTTTGTGCTCTCACCCTAGAATACCTCAAACACTACTGCAGAAACTGAGCCTATTTATGTATTTGAAATCCTCGTTTCCATACTTCCTACTGACATTGGCTGATAACTAGAGAAAATATACTTTCGAAAGACCTTAATCATTTGACTGAAATTTCAGATGTGCCCTCTAATGAATTCTGTGTTGAATTGTGTCTGTTTGGGCTAGAGTAATAAAACACCAGAGACTGGGTAGCTTATAAACAACAGAAATTTATTTCTCACAGTTCTGGAGGCTTGAAGTCCAAGATCAGGATATTTGTTGGAAGAGGGCCCTCTTGCTGGTTGTAGACTTCTTATTGTACCCTCACATGGTGGACAGGCTAGGGAGCTCTATGGGGTCTCTTATATAAAAGCACTCATTCCAGTTGTGAGAATTCTACCCTTCTGATTTAAGCACCTCCCGAAGGCCGTGCCTCCTAATTCCATCACAATGGGTATTAAGATTTCCACTGGAGTTTTGGGAGAGCAACCTTCAAACTACAGCAGCAGTAGGGGTGCCTGAGTGGCTCAGTCAGTTAAGGGTCTGTCTGACTTTGGCTCAGGTCATGATGTCACAGTTCATGGGTTTGAGCCCTGTGTCAGGCTCTGTGCTGACAACTCAGAGCTGGAGATTGCTTTGAATTCTGTGTCTCCCTCTTTGCCCCTTGCCCACTTGCACTCTGTCTCTCTCTCTCAAAAATAAATAAACATTAAAACAATTTAAATAGGTTTGTATAATTTTCAAAAACTACAAGAAACTATTATAGTATTGAAAGATATTCTGGAATATCTTTTTCCTTAAATATAATTGGAGTAAAGCAGTTCTTGTCACTATAATATTTATTTAGGATATATCTGAGTTGGATTATTGATTTTGATGTATATTTATTCCTCACAGTGAGGCAGACCAGGATTATAAGACTAAATTTTAAGTCCCAGCTCTGGAAAGTCAGAATATAAAACATATTAGCTTAAGTCAAAAAGTTTGAGTCTCTCTTTTCTCCTCTATTATGCATGGATTGGTATAATTCTTTCTAAATTGTATGTGTATTACCAAATGTAATGGTTGTTTTGGTACTCTTGAACTCATTTTTTGTTACACAACATTTTTGCATTCATAAACATGTAAATAATGCAGTACTTGAGAATGGTTAAGATTCCTTTGATGAAGAATTTGCTTTGCCTGAATTAGAAGCCAGCTAATTTATAACATGATGCAGACACAGCCTTCATTTTTACAAGGTTTTAATCCTGCAATTATAATTTAGCAATAATAAGATTTTTAAAAATTGGAAAAAAAGATTTTTAAAAAATGAAATATTCTACAACTAGTACAAGATGTAAATCTATATAAAGCAACCATGAACTCTGGTTCTTTAATAAATAGAATAAAAATGAGTCATTATATTACTCTTATTTGTTTTATTTACATCATTTTATTAACATGAATATCAAATAGCAGTATGAATATGCATGGTATTTTAACTACATTAAATTATAAATGTGAAAGTTTTGAATTTTAATGATTATAATGATTTAGGAAAGCCTCTCAAAGTTTCCATTTCTTTTTTTCTTTTTTCTGCTCAAGTATTTGAGAAAAATGGGTAGGTGTTTCGAGAATCTGAGCATAGCTTACAAAACACTATTTCCAGTGATGACCCCATTTTTTAAAACCTAAATGTGGACAAAACCACATTTTTACACTGGGCTCTATTTCTGGAACATGTTTTTCTTCAAATGCCTAATATGAGAATAGTCTTATAAAATGACCAATATAAGAGGGAGAGAGCCAAAGCATAGGAGACTCTTAAAAACTGAGAACAAACTGAGGGTTGATGGGGGGTGGGAGGGAGGGGAGGGTGGGTGATGGGTATTGAGGAGGGTACCTTTTGGGATGAGCACTGGGTGTTGTATGGAAACCAATTTGACAATAAATTTCACATTAAAAAAAAAGAAAAATAAAGAAAAATAAAATGACCAATACAAATGGAACCACTGGTTTGTGTAAAAATATGTCTCCTTTAGGAGGTAGCTTAGGTCCCTCTTCCAGATGAGCTGAAGGACATTCTTTTTTATTTACTTATTTATTTTTTAATTTAAATCCAAGTTAGTTAACATATAATAACGATTTCAAGAATAGAATTTAGTGTTTCATCACTTTACCTATAACACCCAGTGCTCATCCCAACCAACCAGTGTCCTTAATGCCCCTTGCCCATTTAGCCCATCCCCCCACCCAACACCCCTCAGTTTGTCCTCTGTATTTTAGAGTCTCTTATAGTTTCTCTCCCTCTCTGTTTTTATATTATTTTTGCTTTCCTTCCCTTATGTTCGTCTTTTGTAACTTAGATTGCACATACAAGTGAAGTCATACAATGTTTGTCTTTTCCTGACTGATTTATTTTGCTTAGCATAATACATTCTAGTTCCATCGACATTGTTGCAAATAGCAAGATTTCTTTCTTTTTGCTGACTGAGTAATATTCCATTGCGTATATATGTATATATACCACATCTTCTTTATCCATTCATCAGTTGATAGACATTTGGGCTTTTTTCATACTTTGGTTATTGTCAATAGTGCTGCTAAAAACATTGGGTTGCAAGTGCTCCTTTGAAACAGCACTCCTGTATCCTTTGGATAAATACCTAGTAGTGCAATTGCTGGGTCATGGTAGTGCTGTTTTTAATTTTTTGAGGAGCCCCCAAACTGTTTTCCAGAGTGGCTGCAGCAGTTTGCATTCCCACCAGCAGTGCAAAAGGGTTCCTCTTTCTCTGCATCTGAGGGACATTCTTGAAGCAGGAAGGGAAGACTAAAAAGCCCTCTGACCAGAGGTGAAAAGAATAAAACACTAGGAATGTGTTCTGGCAATCAGAACACATTGCATTGTTAAGTAGGCCCTAACTTCAGAAGGACAGAGTTGAGTGGCACTGTAGGCTGAGATCAATACCCGTCTCACGATAAGGCTGGCAAGAAACTCTTTGTCTTTTTAGAGCCAGCTGGAGTACAAATTAAGACTGTCTTTTGTGTACTATATGAAGGAACAGACTACTCAAGATCTTTAGGGAAAATTGAGTTTGGGTCTCTCCAATGAGATATTTATGAGAATGAGGAGCAAAAGAAATTAGTAGTTTCTTCTTAAAGGTGTCGAGTGAGACCTTGGCATGGACTCCCTGAGAGCTAGGTCTAGTAGAAGGACTTCTATCTGCTGATTTGTAGGGCAAATATTCTAGAATTGATGATCCAAGGATTTTCCCTTGGCTCCTGGATAGCAATGGAAGATCATGCAAGGGTCTCAGTATATCTAACTGAATTAATTAGGATAGAGCAAAGCATGCCAGATAGATTAACATTACAGAATTTGACACACTTTTCCCAGAGTTTCATTATTTTTCTTCTCAAACAAGTTGTTCATCTTGAAGAAAATAGAAGCAATATGAGCTAAAATATGATAGACAATTGATGAATTTTCATCTTTGATGATTTGATTTAGTCATATATATGAGGTATTCTTTCTGGTGGTAAAAAATAAAGTGTTTTCAAATGTTAAAAAATAAAAAAGAAGACATAAAAATAAGGCCAATATTTTATTCTGTTGGCCTGTGGTATCTGGATTTAAATGATAGATCTACAGTTGGTGAGCTTGGGTTCCTTTCTGGGGTATGTAATGATAGCTCACATTTGCTGGTCAGGCTCGTTTACCTGTGGACTCTTGATATCCCAACAGTCTAGCTGATCTTTAGAGGTGTAGCAATTATGTGAGTTTGTCTATCTATGATGGTCCATGGTGAGAGGAAAACTGTTCTTAGAACTTACAGGATGTCAACTTACTCACTTACTTTTTCATTCCATTACTCATAAAACTTGCTAATGTCCCCCTAATGCTGGGTGCTTAGCTAGTTTCTCCTGATTCAACAAAGAGGTCAGTTGATTACTGTATTATAACATAAGTGACCAAGATACCAAAGTGTCCTGTTCAGTAATATCTCAAATGAAGAATATTTAAAACTGCATTCATGAATGTTTTTTCCTCCCAAACCCATTCTGCTTCCTCTGGCATTTATATCAATATTCACTCTGTTGGGATTCACCTTCAATTTCTCCTTTTTTTTTTCTTACACCCATGTCCAAATAAACCACTAAAGTTTATATATACTCCATCCAAACCACTTCACAAATCTAATTCTTCCTTCAATGCTACTACTTCGTTTCAGACCACCATCCACTGTCATTGGATTATTAGTATAATGTCCCAAACAGCCCCTCAAGTCTTGCTGGTCTCTAATCTATACACAGGGATGTCCTTCTAGCCTCATTTCAAGCCTACTGGTTCTTTCTTATATAGTGTTCATTCTGAGTCCTCCAATGCCTTTTTAAATTTTGGTTATTGCATTTTTCAGTTCTATAACTTTACTTTTACTATTTTATATTTTCTACTTTTTAGTGAGATTTTTGGTTTCAAGGATATTTGTAGTTGCACAATGAAGCAATTTTATGACTACTTTATAATCCTTGTCAAATAATTCTAATGTCTGTGTCATGTCTATTTTTTTTTTCATTCAAGCTATGATTTCCCTAGTTCTTGGTATGACAATTGCTTTTTCATTAAAACCTGGACATTTTGGCTATAAGGTTGGGAAACTCTGGATCCTAGTAAAATCCTTTATTTTCACAAGCAATCCCTTTTTTATACTTAGCGTGCAGATACTGACCTACTTTTTTGAGCTACAGTTCTAATGACAACTTAATTTTCAGAGGTTTTGAGATGCTATTTTTCATCTGCTTTGTTTGCCCGGTAGCACTGGGTCCTCTGCTGATCCCTGCTGGTGCCATATGTGAAGCAAAAAATATTTCCCCAGGCTGGACTTCCCTGTTCTCTAGGTCCTGGGAGAGCATTTTCCAATCTGGCCTCTGTTTGTCTATGAGCCCTGATTTAATCCCTGCCTGAGCTTCTGGGCCACCTGGGCTGGCTGTCCAGTGTCTCTGGAAGGAAGGGAGGGGGGAAAGGGACTCAAGTCCCGGGGGCAGAGAGGACTCTCCTTGGCTTCTTGTTTCCAGGACTCCAGTTCAATCAGGGAAGGAAGGGGCCTACCTGGGCTGCTTTCTCCTATGGTTTGGGATTCATGAGATGCCAGGACTTGATCTGCTGGTGGTGTGGGGATTGGAGTGGGAATTGGAAGATGTTGGGAATTGTCGCAGTGTTGTTCCTCCAGTCCTGTGGTCCCTAGCCAGTCTGCCTTCCTCTTTCCACCTTTCATTGTCCTCCTATGTTTGCCTGCTGTGTCATAGATAGGGTTTGTAGTTGTACTTAGATGGGAGAAATAAAGAATAATGAGTCTATGCCATCTAGTTCACACAAGTGGTTAAGGCTGTCTTTCTAAAACACACATTCTTGTTACTCTTGACTTAAAAATTGTCCGTTAATGCCCATTGCTCTAAGATAAAATCAATGCCCCTAAACAGACCTTAGCAATTAGGACTCTGCTACATGTAATAGAAGATAAAATTCAACAAATAATCAATAAATCCTGTATTTTGGCTTATATAACTGCAAAGGTCAGAGCCTTCAGGGAAGGCTGTATTCCCAGCTCAAAACACACAACCAGAACCGGTCTCTGGTTGGCTTTGATTCTTCTGATTGGCTCTCTCATAATATTTCTAAGATGGCTGACAGTTTTCTTGAGCTGTCATATTCAGGTTCATGCTCCCCAAACAAGGACAATATCTTTACACCCTCTCTTACCTCTCCACCGAACACACACAAACACCAATCAAAAAGTCTACAAGTCCTGAATTTCATTCTGATAAGTCTTTCTAAGTATTAACTCTTGAGTGTGTGATGGGGCCAGATAGGCTTCCTCTTACCCCTCTTTTCTAATGGCTGGATTAATCAATCCTTCCTGAAGTGCATGTACTATGAGAAAAGAAAAGTCAGAATATCTGTTATTTTAAGATAGGAGTGGATGCATCAGGACAAACACATCAAAATGAACAAATGAACAAAAACACTTACAAGTGTCATTTTAGTATTTCAAATACCTCTCACATCTCTATCCTGCTTGCTTTGTTAACTCCAACTCTCCTGATGTATCTTCTTTTTCTCCAAACAAGCCATTCAGAATTGTCTGTGACCTTTTAGATATGCCATACTTTTTGCATCTTTGGAGCTAGGGCCATGCTTCTGTCTTTGCTCAGAACACTCAACCCCCTCCTCCAACCATCTCTCCTCCACACATACATTTCTTTTTTTGTATGTTTACTTCTAAGTGTTGGCTCTCATTTCAGGACTGAGTCTGCAGCTCTTCCTCAGCCTCAGAACTAAGGGATGCCACAGTGATTTTGCACCCTCCCTGACTTCTTTCAGAACAGTATGCACTCCACCCCACTGCAGTGGCCAATTACCATAGTTATGCCCTTTGCTAGCTTGTAAGGGCAAAATCGAGTCTCATTCACAGCTTCATCTTCATGACCTAACAAAGTGCTTCTTGAGCAGTCAATCCATTTTAAAGGACCCTACATGAGTATATCATGCTATAAATGCATAAAGAAGAGGGCAGTTATAATGTGTAGGTAAACCAGGAGTAGTCTGGGGAGATGCTGCACTTTGAAAAAGGAGGAGGAATTTCCTGGGACTTAGAAGTTACAGAAAGGCATTTCAGGAAGTAGACAGTTAGTTTATAGGGATAGGCAAATACAATAGGTATGCACCTGTTTGTTTTGTTTTGTTTTCTTTAGTTTTTTTCTAAAATGAGACTGAACAGTTTCCTTTGTCCACACAGACATTATTCATCTGCAGTTTCAAATCCTGGCTGCAACTGCTTAGGTAGGCCTAAGTTTGAAATTGGCATTCTGCAGCTCCTTGGGGTCCACCTGGCATTGCCTGATCTTGCTTGTTACAACCCTTCTTTCAATGTGTAGGAATGAAGAATGAGTATCAAATATCTGAATGTCAAAACTCAAATACAAATGTCAAGACCATTCTGCATCACTGGCTGTTTTGAATTCTTGTACAGGCCACAAGACTGGGGAGAACCACTCAGGTACTCCAGGTATAACAAACCTAGACTTCAGGAAAGTGGCATTTTTCTTATGCCATACAACCACAGACAGAATCATATAGCTAAAGAAATAGAGTTGAAAATTGCTTAAGAATTTTAAGAGTACTTCCTATAAAATGAGTTCAGAAAGTTGCTCAAGCAACAGTAATCACACTTTATACATTTTGTGTTTGTTCTTGGTTGCAATTAAATAATCTAGCATTGTTACTGTTGCTTCCTTGCTTGAGAGTAAGAGAAACTGAAATTATTCACTAGGAGAAGTTTTTGGTTGATCTTGTGTTATGACTATCAACAAATAGAATTATATAAAGACAAGAAATTACCAGAACTTCCTTGATGCTGTTGTGTCCTAAAGGAGAATAAAATATTTGTCATTTGAAAAGAAAAAGGAGAAAATAATATGTATTAAGGCTTCTGTTTGAACCAGCAACTAAGTATGTAAGTATGTTATTCCCTGAAGGCATGCATGTGTACCCACCACCTACACTTATCAAATGTATCAAATAACATCAAGTAATATTTTACAATATTTACTTCAGAAGAATTACTTAAGAGAATAGAAAATTGTAGTTACATGTGCAGCTTCCTACTTCCTGGATGAGATATTAGAATCTCTTTAGGTTTATCTTACTTGGAGTTCATTGAACTTCTGCCCTATGTAAATTAATGTTTTCAACAAATCTGGTGAGTTTTTCAGTCATTATTTCTTTGAATACTTTTTTGCTTCATTTTCTCCCTCTTCTTGTGGGACTTCAATTTTGCATATGCCAGTACGATGTATGGGGTCCTGCAGGTTTCTGAGGCTCTTTTTTTCTCATTCTTTTTTTGTTTCTGTTCCTCAAACAGTGTCAACTGAGTTATCTTCAAGTTCCTTACTTTTTTCTACTACCTACTGAAATCTCTTGTCAAAGGCTTCTAGTGAATTGATCATTTCAGGTGTTGCACATTTCAATGACATATTTTCCATTTGATTCTTTTTGTAATTTCTACATCACTATTTACAGTCTCTATTTTGTGAAACACTGTTCTCAGACTTCATTTAATTATTATTATTTTTTAAAATGTTTATTTATTTTTGAGAGAGACAGAGACAGAATGCGAGTGGGTTAGTGGCAGACAAAGAGGGAGACACAGAATCCAGAGCAGGCTCCAGTCTCCGCGGTGTCAGCACAGAGCCCAATGCAGGGCTTGAACTCACAAGCTGTGAGATCATGACCTGAGCCGAAGTCGGTTGCTCAACTGACTGAGCCACCCAAGCGCCCCTCATTTAATTATTTTGATAGAGGTTTCTGTAGTTCCTTGAATATATTTATGCTTACTGACTTAAAATTTTTTTATTAAGTCCAATATCTGGGCTCACTCAGATTTCTATTAACCATTTTGCTTTTTTTCTTTTATGAGCCGTACTTTCTAGTCTGAAAGCTGAAAGCTGGACATTTAAAAAAATTTTTTTAACGTTTATTTATTTTTGAGACAGAGAGAGACAGAGCATGAATGGGGGAAGGTCAGAGAGAGGGAGACACAGAATCTGAAACAGGCTCTGAGCTGTCAGCACAGAGCCCAACGCGGGGCTCAAACCCACGGACCACAAGATCATGACCTGAACTGAAGTCGGCCGCTTAACCAACTGAGCCACCCAGGCGCTCCTGAAAGCTGGACATTTTAAATAACATAAGGTGGCAACCCTGGGAATCAGATTCAGCCTCATCTGCAAGTTTTTTCATTACTGCTGCTCATTACTGTGTTTTGTTTGTTTGGTGACTTACTTGGAATATATTTTTTTCTTTTTGTTTCTTTTTTTAAAAATCAGGTATAATATTTTAATGCAGGTTTACAACATTATATTAGTTTCAAGTGTACAGTGTATGACTCATCACATATACACTATAAAATGGTATTGTAGTGCATATTTGAAGGTTGCTGGGAAGGGTAGATCTTGAATCTTCTTATCACAAGAAGAAAATTAGATGATAGATAAGTAGATAGATAGATAGCTAATACATAAACTTTGGGGATAACTTTTTAATAGTGATGTATGGTTACTGACTTATTAAGGAATATTTCTTTAAAGTTCTTTATCCTGTGCTGTCACTGAAGTCTCTTCACCATTAACTTAATAACCAGCTATTTTTTTTACAGAGATGTCCTTAAATATCTTGAATCAACAACTCTCCCTTCCTTTGCCAAAGACCCATGTATGTGTTGGAACAAGACTCCGATGCCCCTACAAGATACTTTGCAACCCTGCAATTGCCTTCACCTCTTGCTCTTGCAAAAGGCTCACTATCAGCCAGAGATGAGCAGTCTAGGTCTTCTCAGATCTTGTGCACAGCTTTACACATATGCACAGCATTCTAGATCCCCATGAACTTGATGGAAATCTTCAATGCCTTAATGGATACTTCTCCCCTCCCCCCACCCCCCCTTTTTCTTCTTAAGTCTTTGGCCAGCTTGTGTTGCTGCCTCAGGCAACCACAATCAATGTTGAACAATTGCAGCTAATTGATTTGACAAACTCCCTAGGCACAGGGTTTTCCTTGCTAAACAAGCTCTGAGCCAGGTCAAATAAAGAGTAGTCCTATGTGTGGGACAAGCCAAATAGTGATAATTTTCTAGTTCTGGATTTCTGGGGATCTGAAAACCCTTTCCACTTCTTCCAGTGGCTGCTGGGTTTCTTTTTATCCCAGCTTCCATGATTGCTAGATGTTAGTTCTTAAGGCTGCCACAGCCATGAGTAGGTGATGAGAATAGAGCTGGTTAAAATGAGAAAGCTTGCTGTTCTTACCAAGCCTTGGGTTAATTTTCAGAGTTTTGGAAAAGTTTATTTTTTATAATTTTAGCAAATTATAATTTATAATTTCATAGATTTTATGGAGGAGTGGTGTTTTGGAGGTCCTTACCTTGGAAGTTACTTCTCTCCTAGATTTTAAATATTCCTAGAGATTCAGCAAAACACATCTTGATGTGAATTTATCTTCAGTTTTTCTGCTAGATGTTCAAAGGGCATTTTAAATTTGATTTATATCTTCTTTAATTCTGAAAATCTTTTTTTCTATTATTTCTTCAAATATTGCTCCTCTGTCATTCCTTTTTTTTTCTAACCTTCTAGAGTTTCTTTTGCTGCATCTTGGAGTCTTTAATCTATTCTTCATCTCTCTCATATGATATTTTCTTGGTACTGGTCTTGCTATTGCATTCTGAGTGAAATTTTAAATATTATCTTCTAACTTACAAGCCTTTCTTATACCGCAACCAGGTTTTTTTTTCATAATGAAGTTTTACCATCCTCTGTATATTTGATTTGCTCTTTCCAAAATCTACCTGTAAAATCAGAGTTTGTATTTCTCATCATTTTTGTTTTACAATTCCTTTTTTTTTTTTGAAAACTAAACTTAAAAAAAAAAAACGTTTTCTCCTAAAGCAGTCTTCTATAACTCAAAAAAATTGTCATTCCATCTGGAGTTAATTCCCCTTCTGTGTGTTGGATGTGATGGTTGTAACTTTAGCACTGCATTTCATCATGAATTTTGGAATTTGGATTTATTGACTCATTTTTGAGTGGGATATTGTTTTCCTTCATTTTCACTTTTCCTTTCTGTTTATGCTGACTTTTTCCTGCTTACAAAAACCTTAACCTGTAGTACACACACACACACACACACACACACACACACATTGTTACAGTGTGATTGGACACGACCATGCTACCTGCATTAGGGGTATGGCAGATTAGTCACCAACCAGGAGGCATCTGTTTGTGTCTTATTGTGAGGCTCTGGCTGTCATCTCCTTGGGTATGTAGCTACCTAAACACTAGAACTCTGGGAAGTATGCAGTGACACACTCTCCTCAACCCATCATTTTCTAACCTTCACTGATCCAGGCATTGATCAGAATAGCATAGGTTATATTTCGATGACTAATGACCCCACTGTTTCTCTGGCATTTAAAAAAAATTTTTTTCATTTCTCATTTACATTAATGTCTGCTCTGGGTGCGGTGACTATGTTTCTTTATCACCTTCATTTGGAGACCTTGGCAGATGGGATTTTCTATTTCTTGGTCAAGGGAATATGGATAACTGGTCACTGGCTCCTAAAGCTTCTTCTACAAAGAGTCATATCACTTTTGCTTACATTGCTTTGGCTTGAGCAAGTCATAAGGTGAAGTCTCACATTAATAACAGAAAAGTGGATTTTTCTCCCAAGACGGTTAATGAGTAATTTGCTGTAGTCATAATACAGTACACTACATTTTCTGTCCCTTTTTTTCACTTATAATAGCTGAACTCTTCAGCTACCACTTCCTGCCTCTGTTCCCCAAACTGCCTGGAATAGTCTTCAGCTGTGAATATCACTCTGTGTTTCTATTCTGCATATTTGTGTTTTCTTGATGTTAGCCCAGCTGTCTTTTGCTTTTCTGTTTTTTACTTCTGTGCCTCCTTGTTATATGTTCAGAGTATAGGAAAATCCCTCAAATAACAAATTCAATATGCCATCTTGCTCAAAATGTTACCCATAATTTTTGTTTGTGTGTGGAAAAAAAAAATCAGATTCCACAAATCCATGATGAAATCCCTGCTCTTTCCCACAAATCATCCCTTGGGTTCCATGTGAGTTTCAAAATATAGAACTAACGTCATGGGAGTCTGGTAGGAAATGAATCTCTATACTCTCCAAAACTTTGGTGTTAACTAATCAGATTGAATTTCCATATAACCAAAATGCATTCCTTGGCCTGAAGCGTTATCTCATTAGTAAGTATAAATTGGTGCTTATTCAGCTGAGCAATGCAATTTTTGGTTTAATAAAAGCCTAATCTTGCTCATTTGTTTACTCTGTTTACTCCCTAAAGGCTAAAGCTTTGTGACTAAATACAGTGCTTAATAAACAGAAGAAAAAGTATTAATTGTAGGCACTGCCACATTCCTAAGAGCTGAATTTGGCTGCAGACCAAATGGGCTCTTGTGTAGAACCTACTATGTTGCCCTCAAGCTTAGACTTCCAGCTCTCATAAAATGGATCTTGGGCTCAAACAAACACATTTTTAGAATAATAGTTTTGCCAGAGCAGATCAGCTCAGCTAGCATAAATCTTCACTTGTAATTCTTTTCCTCTGTCAACCTTTACATCTCTGCATACTTTCTTCCTCTAATGTATCTCTCTTATGTTCACAATAGTGGTTACTCATCCAAATGTGTCATTGGTGCTGGACAAAAGAGAACTAATCTTCACTTCTTTTTCTATTGAAATCTCACGTTTCTCCAGGTTAACCATCATGTAGACAGAAATTAATTTCTTCTCCACAGCTGACACTGAGAAAGAGGGAATAAATTGCATGTGTAAAAAATGCAGGAAATGAAAGTCTTCTAATCGATAAAGTGCAGACCTCTCTGTAGCTAGTCTTGTCTGGAGTAACTGTCTCCCCATTACTGAAGATCTTCAAACAAATGTTTGATGATCATTTGGTATCTCAAGGGAGGAGGTATTGGGTGTGTGTGTGTGTGCTTCAGAACTAATCCCTTTATAAAAAGCTTTTTAAAAATTATTTTGTATTTTATTCTTTTGACTATACTTTATTCAATATTTGCCATTTTATTTCACCTCTTATACTTAAAAATATATATTATGTTCTTCTTAATTCTAAAAGAAGTTCCTTCTTTCCTTCAATTATGTTTCTCTCTGAAGTCTCATCCCTTTCGTTTCCTTTACCAAAGAATGCATGTTTAGTTGTGTATATATATATATATATATATATATTTTTTTTTTTTTTGAGAAGGAAAGAGATAGGCGGAGAGGGGCAGAGAGAGAGAGAGAGAGAGAGAGAGGGAGAGAGGGAGGGAGAATCTTAAGTAGGCTCCACGTTCAGCACAGAGCCCAATGCAGGGCTGGATCCCACCACCCAGGGTTCATGACCTGAGCTGAAATCAAGAGTCGGACGCTCAACTGCCTGAGCCACCAGGCGCCTCTATTTATGTATGTTCTTAAAAGCAGCATACATAATTCTTCCCATTGAACTCTGGTCAGTGTCCCCCACAACTGTAATGAGAACTCTAAGACAGACCTATGAGCTTGTCAAACAGGGTTACATGTGTGCTCCCATGCTCATGTGAGGTCATGGGACATGTTGCATCCTTCTGAAGTATAAGTTCTACCCAATAAGACATTGAAAACATTATGCGGTTAATAAAACAAACACGAATTATGGATATCACTGCAAAATCTTCATGAATTTAATATTAAAAGAAGATTCTAAAGCCCCACTGTAGCCCCAGATTGCCAGACTCCTTCTGGAAGCCTGTTGGGTCCACCATAGAGTAGTAGCTTAGTCATTTTGTGGGTGAGGCCAAGAGCTCTGCAGTGAGATTTGAAAGTGCTGGGGCAGTCTGGGCCCCATGGACTCTCAGAACTAATCAAATGAAGCTTCCCTCCAGGACAAACACCCACACTGATGAGAAACTAATGGGAAAGAACCCAAACTTATCAAAGAAGCAAAGGAAAGAAAACTTTGTTTTTGTTTGTTTGTTTGTTGTTTTTAAATAAGGAAAAGGAACAGACAAAGCATTACAGTAAATGTGAGGTCATATTTTTTTGTTGTTGTTATTACTTTGCAAAAATGACAGGAGAGGGAGCTCCAGAGCCATAATGCTGGGAAAACTGCTCTGACCCACCCACCTTCCTAAAAGTAAAAGGAGACTCCAGAGAAGGAGCAGAAGGTGGAGGAGGAGCAGGAAGAAGAGAATGAGAAATGGATCATGGTCGATTTCCATACAGAACTATTATAAGTCATTATGAGGAAGAGGAAATAAAGGCAGAATGATTCAGGCAATGCAATTATGCCAGAAAGATACATCCAAAACAATAGAAGACTACAACCCAACATATTTTTAAGTAGCTAAGATAAATAAAGAAGGTACGAAAGAATAAAATCTACCAAGATTAGGAAAACTCCAGACTGAGATGATTAGAGAAATTAAGCTCTAAAAAGGAAAAAAAATACACACACACAAAGAAAATAAACATTTGTATCAGTCTTTATTTTCATTCTGTTGTATTTAACACTTGATTTTCTGGAACTCTCTCCTACTCTGGCCACCAGTAGATGACAATCCTAATTCTCATCCAGCCACTTGTTCCTGCTCTGCCTCAGGGGCTCCTCTCTGTCATTGCCACAGAAAAGGGACATTTCCTATGGCTATCTCTTGGCTACCTCTTTAGTTCACTCTACTCAGTGGCTGCAGCAACTTATAAAATTGAATTACACTTCAATGTGCCTGCATTCCTAACATGCCCTATTCATGACCTGATCCATGCATGACCAGCCAGCTGCCTTTTTCCTGTGTCTCACTGGCACCTCAGATGGACCAGGTCCAAAGTCACCTACATAGCGTTTAATCTATGCCTCATCTAAAGTTCTATAACTTGGAACTTAGATTCTTATCTCCCAAAGCATCCATCTCTGTTCTTTTCCTCATGCTGCCACTTAATCAAACATCCCTGTCTGTTTATTTTTGCTTCCAAAGTATTTCTCAAATCTGTTCCCTCCTGTCACATTTAACTACTACTGGGCCAGGTCCTTCTATACCTCTGAAATGGACTCTTGCAATAACTTACTTGCCTTCTCTGACTTCATTCTGTCTCAACTGCAAATGATGCTGTGTAGCACAAGGACACTATGTTTAGGGGGTTCCATTTACATAAAAAATAATGTGAGTGTTACCACTCAGTGTTGTGTTTCTGTCCTGGCTCTGCCTTCTTCGAGGGCAATAGGTCCTTAGCTTGTTTTTGTTCTCAGCCCTATGGAAGGAATTAAGCATTTTAATGACAGTCCCTAGAAACTACAATAGAGTAACTATTAAAATAATTGTGACTGCATTAAAATATCTCAAAATGTCCCTAAAATTGTTCAAGATGTCACTCTCTAGAACTGCACTGCTGTTCACTGCCCTTTAAATACTCTTTTATATGCATGAGGTGGTATCTTTGAGTAACTGCTTTAAAAAAATGTGCAATACCTTTTTCCCCTTCCTCATAGCACATTGCACCCTGATATTTGCAACATCACAAAACCCACTCAGGTCGGTGCAGACCAAGATAAAAGCAAGTTGTAGTGTTAGGTGAATGAAACAATCCTACTGACAAAAGACCTTTCTGTACTAAAACAAGAGAGAAAAAAGGTAGTCTCAATTTGAGGAAACATTACTGGATTTACATGTATATAAGGCAGTACACAAGAGACTATAAACTCTGAACAGAATTTCACACAAATCTAGACATTAGTCAAATAAGTAACAATGAAAACCTCTCTCATTTCCTGTAGAGATGAGTGGATGCACCCTGTTATTGTCTGCTGTATACTTATGAGAGACCCTCGGACTAATTTGTAGGTTCCTGTTTACAGCTCCAAGGACCAGAAGACCCAAGCCTTGTATCTTAAATTCTGAAGGTGAGGCTTATCATTGGGCCCTATTTTGTTTTCAAGGAGGGCATGGTGGGCAAGAAGCACCTCTCTGTCAAAGAAAATGTCAGTATTTTTTTAAAAATGTTTCTTTATTTATTTTTGAGAGAGAGAGAGCATGTGTGTGCAGAAGAGGGACAGAGAGAGAGGGAGAAAGAGAATCCAAAGCAGGCTCCATGCTGGAGCTGTCAGCACACAACCCCACATGAACTTGAACTTGAACTGGGCTTGAACTCATGAACTGTAGATCATGACCTGAGCTGATGCTGATGTCGAGCCAGCCAGGCACCCCTCATCATTTTTTTTTAATGGCAGCACATAGCATCACTTGCAGCAACAACAGCAACAAACTCAGATTTATTAGAAACTCTGAGTAGAAGCTGGATATGTGACCTACATCGAAGCCAACAATGGGTCTGTGAAGAGGAAAAGTGGGTATGATACTTACATCACAGAATTCGACCTTGAAGTGGAAGAGTGTGTCACCTTACCAAAAGGGGATATTCACAAGAAGAAAGAAATCATCAAGTATGTGTCCTTGCATGACTTGGATGTGGCCAACACATGGCCCTCGGGGGGCAAAACATCCTGTCTATGATGGGCAAGTTAATGGAGCCAAAGAAGACCGAAATCACAGACAAACTGCAAGGGGAGATTAACAAGGTGGTGAATAAGTGTATTGATCAGGGTATTGCTGAGCTAGTTCCAGGTGTGCTCTTTGTTGATGAAGTCCACATGCTGGACATCGAGTGTTTCACCTACCTGCACTGGGACCTGGAATCTTCTATTGCCCCCATCATCATCTTTGCATCCAACTGAGGCATCTGTGTCATCAGGGATACTGAGGACAGCACCTCTCCTCATGACATCCCTCTTGACCTTCTGGACCACGTGATAATCATTGGGAACATGCTGTACACCCCACAGGAAATGAAACAGATTATTAAAATCTGAGCCCAGACAGAAGGAATCATGAAGAGTTCTTAATACATCTACAGCCCACCACATGCACATTGAGAATCACTGGCCTACAGAGATTTGGCCAAGTTTGCAATGTAGAACTCAAGCTCTTTGGTAATCTAGGATCAACTTCATTTGTAGTCACATTTCTCAATCCTGCATCCTTTCCCATTCTCCTCAAGGCAGAAGGACTAGCTGGGATAGGATCAGCTAGAACACGGAGAATAAGTAACAGAGACACTATATAAGGAACTGGGGAGTCCCCAAAAACTTTGGGATAATTTGAGGTCAGTCAACCTTTTGATAGTGGAATTAAACAATTGACAAGATGACCATGCAGAAAACATATCATTGGGCAGTCTGCCAGTCATTTACTCAGTACTTACTCTATGCCATGGAACAGATTAATGTTAACAACAGTGTTAATCAGCATTAGAGTTCTAACAAAAGATGCGGGGACTTAGTTATTGAGGTTGTATTTCTTTAGAAGAGTTCCGTTGTCCAGAAAGTAAGGGAGGTAAAAAGATTTTGGTCTATTGTAATAACTGGAGTGCCATGTGGGAGACAATATTTTGAGAAATTCAAACAAAGGACAAGAGCCCTTACTGACAATACTAGTGGAAGATTCATGCACCACACAGCAATGACTGATTGTCTCTGGGATTCCTTCTACTCCTGGAAGCCAACTGGGATATTGTAGCAGGTAGTGTCTGTGTAGGATTCTATGCTAAAAAGACAGGCTGTTTCCGCTGGTTCCATCAAGATTCCTCCTTAGAGTGCAAGTATGTCTAATCCCTGGCAATGGTTCAACTAGAAAAGTGGTTTCAATGAGCTCAATGAGTTTCACTGAGCTCCTTTTACTTTCTCTCTTGCCATGATCCTGGTTCCATGCAGGTGCTAACACTTAGGACAGAGGTGCTAGGCCCTGCACAAACTTCTTGGCCCCAGAGAAAAGGCCTAAAATGAATTTCTTATATCCATGTTTGGATTTAACCTTTGACTTCAATGCCTTCATTGAAGTTCTTGCCTTTGATTCTCTTTACTTTCGTTTTGACATTCGAGCCCATTTTCTAACTTTCTTGTCCTTGGATGTGATCTCTCTGTCCTTATCATCCCCTGTAATGAATATTTGTCTTATAGAACCCATTACTGACAACTAAAAAACTACATTCAAGTTAACTAAAATCAAGTTAACACTAGAAAAATTTTTCTAATACTACTCTGGGTTTCTATATCTTTACTGCCCATGGGGTGGGGAGGGGAATCTTTGATTTGGTTAGGATTTTGTTTGTTCGTTTGTTTGTTGTTTGTTTTAATAAGTGAGAAAGCCCCAGATAAATTATTATGAACCTAATTATTTTTACCTATAGGCAGGAAAAGGAAGCATACTTGATCACTACCATTGACTTGGCTTAATTAAGCATCCCAATAATGAGTATCATTAATTCATTCAACAATTTTTGAATTCCAAGTTCAGGTAATTCACTGTGCCCTATTTTGTGGGGAAGGAGAAAGTGCATGTTACATATTGAGTCCATTGCCTTTAATTTAGTAAGTACTCAATGTTAGCACTCTTGCTGTTGATCGTCATAAAAATGGTGAATGTGGCATAAATATTACTGACAATCTATTTTCTACATAAAAATATTTTGAAATTATAGATTAGCAACCAGACTGCAGAAAACCAAGCAAGATGTATCAAAACTAAGAGAAAAATATCAGGTGATCAAAAAGCCTGAAATGCCAGCCAAACAGGTTTTTTTTTATTTCTTTATTTTGAGAGAGAAAGAGAGAGAGAGAGAGAGCGAGCGCAGGGGATGGGCAGAGAGAGAGGGAGAGAGAGAGAATATGAGCAGGCTCCACACCTTCAGCTGAGAGCCTGACATGGGGCTCGAACTCAAGAACTGTGAGATCATGACTTGAGCTGAAATGAAGAGTTGGATGCTTAACCAACTGAGCCATCTAGGTGCCCCCAGCCAAACAGGTTTTTAAATGTGACTGGGAGTCATCTAGTTATATGTTTTTATTTGACTTAACAGTGACCTTCAGCAGACTCCAGATCGTTAGACTTGATGTGGCATGGGCCACTGATGCACAGGGGAACTGGGCAAGTCAGGCTAGAAAGGCTGTTACCTAGTAACAATGCCTAACTAAGGTGAAAAGATTTGGGGAAGCTGGATGGCTGGAAAAACTTGATTGAGTCTTTCTGAAAGGGCAAAAGCAATTACACTAAGGTAAATCGCCATTTTGTTCACAGGAAGAACAGTGGAATAAAAATAAATGCAACAAAGAGCTTTTAAGACACTAATTCCTGAAGACTGGGTATGTGCTGAATACTCCTGTTCTTCAGAGACTAGTGTGGTTCAACAGAGAAAAGTCATTCTTCCAAGATGTGACAACAGTCTGGATGTATCTTGTGAAATCCTTTAAGTGTGTCAATCCAAACACCATGTTTAATTTTGGGAATTTGGAGAAATTTTATCTGTGATGCTGGGATCAGCATGCCCTGGGAATTAGAGTATAGGACTGAAATATACATGAAAACTTATAGTTGAAGTGGTGACTCTATATCATCTTCTTTGCACATTGGCAAGATAGTGTTCAGAACTCTTTGTTTTGTCTTTCTGTCTTTAAAAAATGAGCTGACATATTCCAGATGGAATGAAGGCCATTAGCAGACTGCCAAGCCCTCCAACAATGAATTACAGGCATCATCATATGATAGAAGTGAGGGTTAATCATTGTGTCATTGGTGTCCACAGAGTTGATAATTTTAGATTTTGGGCAAATGTAAAATTGGAATCTTCGGCTGTCTTTTGCCAAGCTACTGAGTGTCAGCACAGAGCCAAATATGACAGAGAGCCAGTGAGAAGTCTGTTTACCTGGGGCAAACATGGCTTATCTTTGAAGAGTGTTTGAAGAGTGCACAGAATTTCTAAGGAGAGCAGTATTCTGGAGGATGCTCATATGTTCCTGTGATATTTGCTTCCTGCGCATATCATTCATGTGATGCAATGGTAAATTCAGATTATCTGTTCCAGTAGACAAATTCAATTTAACACTCAATAAGATTCATTGCTAGCCCATGCTTTGATTTCTCTGGGTTCCTTTAAATTACCAAAGTGTCTTATGTGTAAGCTGCACTGACCAATTTTCATTTGGGGAATATGAGGAAAGCATCTTTTAACAAAAATTAGGAAAATTTCAGCATTAAGCATAGACTTAATTTGCTCTCAGGCTGCATGCTAGAAATAGCAATGATCTGGGTAGAAAGAACGACAAAATCCATTAGAGGTTATTTGCACTTACTGTGAATTTTTAAAATCAATTTTACTCTACTACCTCATTGATATCACATATACTTAAAGAGTGTTTAGTGAGGCATTAGGAGAAGGAATAGAGATCACTTGGGACTGAGAGAGGGGAAGTCTTGATATAGAATATCATCTCAGATAAATGAATATCATCTCAGATAAATGAATATCATCTCAGATAAATGAATATCATCTCAGATAAATGTCAATATCTGAAAATCAGGGAGGGTGTGCAGCAGCAGAAAGTGGAGCACTGAAGGGTTTGGACATATTTCCTACTTTAGAAGTCAGCCTGGAGCTACTCCGCATCATCTAACTTCAGTGAAAGCAAATGTACAGGAGCACCTGGGTGGCTCAGTTGGTTGGCAGACCTACTCTTGACTTCTGTTCAGGTCATGATCCCAGGTCATGGGATTGAGCCCCACGGTGGGCTCCATGGTCAGCATGGAGCCTGCTAAAGATTCTTTCTCCCTCCCTCTGCCCCCCCTCCCTGACTCACACTCTCTTTCTTTTCACTCTAAAAATAATTTTTAAAAACTCCACAAGTGTACAGTTCAAGGTGATCAAATTGGTAAACCTCAGATTTAATAGACTAAACACACCTACAATAAAGTAAAATCCTAGAGATTATGACAACTGTTCAGCATCTGGCAGATCATTGTCAACTTATGTCTATTCATATATATTCAAGATGCAAAGATGTATCTTTCAAATCAGGACTATGTGAAAACACTAGGGTTAATATAGAAGAGAAGGGCCATCCATGAAGCAGTACTATCCACTAGACTCTACTTTGTGATTGTGTTGAATTCTTACAACTATTTTCTGAGGTAACACAAATGCTTGTTTATGGTGGAGGAAATCACAAGCTAGAAAGGATTAGAGAGTTTGTCTGAGCCTATGTGACTTAGGTTGGGAGCCAAACTCCTATACTTCTTCTAAATCATTCTACCCTTCAGTAAAGGTACATGTGTTGGATGAATGCAAACATATCCATTGATTTTGTTGTAGTACAACTGGGAAGTTAGAGAACTTGATATGTGGGTGTGGAGGTTGGTTTAGTAGTATATTTTGGAAATGCTTAGTTAATATCTTTGTAAATTACATTTAAATATCTCTGCACTTGTGTGAGACTCTACGTGACAGAATAGGTAGGAAAATCCAGTTACCCATCCATCTCCTGATAAATCAATGAAGACAACTGCATTGACAAAAGTATACTTATTTCATCTTTGCTGAAGGGCACATTTTACCAAACATTGGTTCAGTAATTTCACTGGAAAATCTTGGAAATCTTGTTATTTATAATTATTCACCTTAAAGCATTTCTTCCCCCCTTCCTTCCTTACTCCCTCCTTCTCTCCCTCCCTCCCTCTCTTCCTCTTTCTCTTTTCTTTCTTTCTTTTTTTCTTTCTTCCTTCCTTCCATTCTTTCGTTCTCCTCTCCCCATCCCTCTCCTTTTCTCCCCTCCCTCCCTCCTCCTTCTTCTTTCTCTCTCTTTTTGTTTGAAAGTTTATGAGAGAAGTAAGAATGTCTTTGATGCACTTTGAGAAGATTGCAGATGAATAAAGGATGACCTTTGGGGTTTCTTTGGTATTGATGAAAAGAGTGTGGGCTTTTGAGTCAAACACACCTATATATTCAAGCATACATATTTATTAGTTATATGACCTGGAGCAAATCATTTCAACTGCCTTCTCTTCTATTTCCTTAGCTATAAAATAGAGGAAATAATATACTCTCACAGAGTTGTAGTGAAAGTTAAATGAGATAATGGGTACAAGAGCATTTACCCCAGTATTTTGAACATAGTAAGTGCACAGTAAATGCTACCTACAAAATTACCATTACTATTATTGCTATAATCACACCTGGGAAAATCATTTATTCTCTCCAAACCTCAGAGTACTCTCTTTTAAAGAGAGGCTTAAATAAGAAAGCATGTGTGAAGTATAGCCTTGATGAATGTGAATGACTCTTCAATTCACTTTCATCCAGACACCGTTTTATTGCCAAGTAACTTCCCTTTGTTGGGCTTGGGACTGCAGACAGTCAAAACTGACCCTGTTTCCAGAGTCCTGGCTTTTCAATATGGCCTGTCATTTTCTGAGAATATACACATTCTCGAATTTACCTTCCCTGACCAAAAAAAATATGGGATATTGGTATCCAAAATGGGATATTAGGTATCAGTTCACTTCCTGCTGTAGGACACATGCTGCCTTGTCAGGGTTAGAGTATCCCAGGTATACTGAAGTCAATCACACAACTTTTCATCAACTTGTCTTACACTCATCATTTTGATCTAGTCAGTGCTCTTCAAAATGTAAGGGGATTCAAATCCCCTGATGATCTTGTGAAAATTAAGCTTCCATTCCAGGAGGTCTGGGTCAAGGCCAGAGGTTCTGAATTTCACAGGTCCCAGGTGGTAGCAATGCCACAAGCTCACATGTTGAGTAGACAGTGTCTTGGAGTCCTTACACATGTTTGGAGGGTAGTTAATGAGCTCACACCCTATTCAGATGATCGCTTTGACTGGTAGAAATTAGCAGACATTCCTTTCAAGTCATATATTCTCCACTCTGAGCTCTGTGTTCCCTTTTTTCAACACCCCTTCCTTAATTGTGAAGATAAAGTAAAAACACTTTCTGTGCCTCCTCTTCTGTGAACTTTCCCTGGTGCACCCCGTCCCCAAACAGCACCTTCTTTTATTTACTGTGTCCCCATGGCATATGGCATTGTACCTAAGTTTAATGATTGTCCTTTTCTTTTGAAAATTTTTCTCTATTTTTCTGTATTTTATACTCTTGACGATAACAGAGCACCATGAGGGAACTCCCTATTCAGTTCTTTGCACCTCATGCCGTCTTAGCAGACACTAGATGCTCAAGAAACTCAGGAGGCTGAGATATTCAGTAGAACAAGCAGTGTCGATTGGAGGCAGACAGACTCGGGCTCAAATCAATGTAAAGTTAAATAAGTAGCTTAGGTTTTCTTCACTTCAGCTTCTTCACCTATAAAAATAAGATATTTCACCTTCCTCTATAAGGTTGTTGTGACGATTATATAAGATAATATCTGTGTATCGTGTGGCCCCAGTGCCTAAGGGAATAGCCAATAAATGTTAATATTGTGGTTTATCATTATCACTAACATTATCGGATTGTTTGAGAATCACCTCAAATAACATAAACAAATATTAGAATACAGTTCTTCCCCTTCTATTTTAGAGTGAATGAATTCATGTTATATTTATTTTATTATGGTCTTATAGCATACAGTTTTGTTATTGGGACTTTCAATTTTTCATAGAATGAGGGCTATCTAAAGAAATTGAAAATGAAATATACAAGTGTGTATTATCATTCATTTCACATATTAGGCCCTCGAAAGATGTTTTTGATCTAAGTGACGAGAAAACTTCCTCGAGCAATACTTCTTACATTTAAACAACTTTATGACTGAGAGGGTTCAGCGTTCCCAAGGTCAACCATTTACTGACATACTTAATTTGCAAACTGGGATACATAGTTTGCTATGTCTGGTGTTCATTTTCACTGCGGTTTTTATGCCCAAATCCCCTCTGATCCATCTGGCCACAAACTTGCCTGAGATGTTCTCTCCCTCCTGGTGCCTCACTCTTTGCAACAGAGATAAGTGGATTAAGAACATGAAATAATTGAAGCACATCAAGTGGAGAAGACAATCACTTTCCATAGCGTTGCTTGCATCGATTGCAATTTGAATGCATGATGACTTCTTTCCCAGGAGTGTGAAAAAGAAATCGTTCATAAAATACCCAGGAAGTCTCTCAAGGAAACTAATTAATGGCATTATTATCTTAAGCACAGCAAAGATTATTGAAAAGTTTCCTGTTACTCAAAATACTTTATAAAACAAATTATGATTACTTCGGATACTGTGCTTTAATGAATCTTTCATTGATTTCCTGTGTGTTTACAGAGAGGTTTCAGGCTTTATTTTCAACAATTTACACAGCATTTGAAGGAGAGGGCTCCACAGGCCCTGGAAAAAGAAAGCCATTTTCTGCTATTGCATGTCATAAAGCAAGAACCAAAAACTTGAAATGAAGGGGAAAAAAAGTCAGAGTCCCGTATATGTGTCCTGCCACACCAGTAGCATTTCTCTAGAGTGTATCAACGAGAAATTGATTAGCTGAATTGAAGAGTGATGTGCATATCCGGATATGTTAGACTATGCTGCAGTTTTTACCAAAGCAGTTACACTAATTGACATTTTGATTGTTGTATCCATCACAACAGGTGGTATTTTGTGATTTTCAATTTGCCATCTTTACATATATAAATGTATCTTGTCTTGGACATAATTTATATTTCCTTAGCCATATTTTCTTATGTGTTATGGCCATTTGAACACCCACCCCCTTTTTTTAATGCTTCTCAGGTCAAATTTTGCCCAATTTTCTCTTTGGTTTCCAACCTTTTCCACATTGACTAATAATATTCCGTTATTAGTTTCAAAATATTTCTTAGGTGTGCACGTGTGGTATGTGCTGTGCTTATGTTGGGAATAACTCCCCAGTCTCCCAATTTGGACTTTCACTTGGTTTACGATGCTTTTTGATGAATAGAAGTTAATTCTGCATTTTAGCTTAAATTTTACCTGTGTTTACTTTCTTTTCCTTTGGTTTGTTCTTTTTGTGTTTCATCTAAGAAATGTATCCCTATGATGAATTTCTGAAAATATATTCCTGCATTACATTCAAAAAGTTGTATGCCTTTGCTTTTCACATTTAGATCTTTAATCTATCTTGAGTTGAATTTTCTTCTTGTACCAGTGTATCAGGCAGATTCAGTGAGGAGACAGACCTCACCAGGTTTTTTTTTAAGTAATTTAATATAAAGAACTGTTAGCAGATGTAAACTATATAGCACATGTAATTACATAACTAGAAAGACAAAACACACACACAAAAAGAACCTTGAATTATCACAGAGGTAGCGACTGATAAGCAGCTATCATATGTACATTTCACCGTATGATTGGGGAAACGGAGAGATTAACATTATTGAACGATAGTAGCTTACAGGAAGGGACCCAGGTGTTGAAACTCAGATCTCTGAGAAAGCAGTGCAGTTCAGTTGGCTCTGAAGCCTCCAAGCTCAGAGAAAGGGCACTGGCCAGCTGGAGCCATGTTTCAGAGAGTGCAGTGAGCTTCTGCAAGTACTGGAAAAACCACAGACTGTATTTAACTGGTGCTATGGACAGGGGCTGCCTCTGCCAGTTGATACAAGAACTAACAGCACACCAGAAGCCACAAGAAGCTATTATTTTGAGGAGCTGTTTCAGCCTCCCAAACTTCTATCCCTGTTTCCTCAATTTAGTGAGACCCATCATGCTCTGCTTGGGATGCCCTCTGCCATGGTCTGGAAAACATATCCAGAGGAAAACCCAGGGCAATCAGAAGGCTCACTCACCTCATTTGGTTGCCCCCATTTTTCCACTGTCAGTGATCACAGGTCTACACTGCTGGGTTCCCAATGTCTGCAAAGAGTTGTTTTCTAGTTGTGTGCAGCAGGGAGGGTGGATCAGTTCCAGTTCATCTAGCATGGCTAAAAGCAAAGATTCTTATGTCTTTGTTTCTATTTAATTTTTATTCCTCTGGTAGTTTATAAATTTTACATTATTATTTTACTCTTTTAGTGGGTGCAATTTCCTGACATATTTTTGTTATATATTTTAACTTTTACCTTATTTTTAAGTGAAATGGAATGTTTATAGTTTGCTAGTGAGGTTTGGCTGGTAACAAACTCTTTTGTCTGTCTAGATGTGTCTCTGCCTCATTCTTTTAAAAAATTTTTTTTTTTTTTCAACGTTTATTTTATTTTTTGGGACAGAGAGAGACAGAGCATGAACGGGGGAGGGACAGAGAGAGAGGGAGACACAGAATCGGAAACAGGCTCCAGGCTCTGAGCCATCAGCCCAGAGCTTGACGCGGGGCTCGAACTCACGGACCGTGAGATCGTGACCTGGCTGAAGTCGGACGCTTAACCGACTGCGCCACCCAGGCGCCCCTAAAAAAAAATTTTTAATGTTTATTTATTTTGAGGGAGAGAGAGACAAAGTGCGAGCAGGGGAGGGGCAGAGAGAGAGGGAGATAAAGAATCTGAAGAAGGCTTCAAGCTCCAAGCTGTCAGCACAGAGCCCGATGCGGGGCTCAAACTCACAAACCACCAGATCATGACCTGAGCCAAAGTCGGACGCTTAACCAACTGAGCCACCCAGGTGCCGCATCTGTGGCTCATCCTTAAAAGTTAATTTCATTGGATGTAAATTTCTAGCCAGGCATCTCTTTTCTTTAGCGCAATAAAGATACCCTACTTTCTTCTGACATTGTCATTAGTCTGCTATTCCTTTGTACGTAAACGTTTTTTCGCCGATTTTAATCTTTTTTTTCACTTTTGAAGCTCTGGAGTTTCACTGTAATAAATCTTAAATGCATTCTTTTTTCTACTTGGAATTCTCTAGCCTCTTGAATCTGTGCTTACTTCACCCTTTCTGGAATTTCTCATCCGTTATGTCTTCAAATGTTGCCTCTATTTTATTCCCTTTCTCTTCTCTTTAGAAATTGTGAATGCTTATTAGATCTCCTTAGTCTCCCATGACTCTTAATTATGCTTTTCATTTTTCCCATGTGATTTGGTTTCTGCTGCATTCTGGAGAAGTCCTATTATACTTCCAGTTTACTATGTATCGCTTTAGCTATTTCTAATCTGATATGAATTCTACTCAAAGAATCCAGAAGGTTGTATTTTACCATGCCATGCTACATGCTACAGACAGGTACTACCTAGCTTGGCATTTTCCTTTTTCTTAGAACATTGTAAGCTGCGTTGAAAACCATATCTGATATTGGAAGAATTGTGTTTTTTACTGTTCATTTTTGTTCTTGGAGACTTGTTTTCTTAGGGACTTCATTGCTTTATATTTTGTGCTGGTGATTTTCCTTGAAAATTACTGGTATGAATTTTTTTCAGGCCTGGGGAAAAAATGCTTTTTTTCTGCATTTGCCTATCTTAATGCCTGGGAGGCCTGAGTGCCTAGAAGTTCATAAATTTCATGCCTTGAGCTTCCTTGGACCACTCAGGCGGAATTTGAACTGTATACGTGGAAAAGATTTGAGGCTATGACTTTTCCAGGACTTTTATTTTCTCCTTTGCTAATCAGCACCATTGCAGTTTTTCCTGTTACTTCCTGAGGGTAGAGAGTGGCAATTTTGTTTTATTTTCCTTCTTAACCTTTACCTAAAATTTGTAGTTATTTAAAGATTCAGCTTTCGGGGCGCCTGGGTGGCTCAGTCGGTTAAGCCTCTGACTTCGGCTCAGGTCATGATCTCGAGGTCCGTGAGTTTGAGCCCCGCGTCGGGCTCTGTGCTGACAGCTCAGAGCCTGGAGCCTGTTTCAGATTCTGTGTCTTCCTCTCTCTCTGACCCTCCCCCATTCATGCTCTGTCTCTCTCTGTCTCAAAAATAAATAAACGTTAAAAAAAAAATAAATAAAGATTCAGCTTTCTTGTGGAGAGATTGCACTAAAGTCCTAAACTTGGGTAAGCCTTGGCTATCCAGGGCAAAGTTCGGTTTTGCTCTGATTGATGAAATTCATTAGGCCAGAAATGGCTTTGATGTTCTGTTTACCATTTTAGATAATCTTGTTTATCTAGATATTGGCCTGATAAATCCCTGTTATCATTTCCACTCTATAATGCTTCTGAAAAAGATTTTTAAAATATATCTCAATTAATTTAATATTAATCATTTATCTTAGTATTATCAATGAGAGAGTTGGTCCAAATTGTGTAGCTCACAGTAACCCCCAAAACAGATGTTCCCTAGATAAATTTTCATGTGATATAGCATCTCCTTTAAGAGCTATACCTTTATACTTTTGACAAATAAATTAGGTGACATCTCTTGCTATAAATAGTTTTCAGCAAATAGCTATTTTAATGATTGGGGGTAAAGACTGTTGGGCAGATAACTTCATTAAAATTTCCTTTGACACTATATATTTTTCAGGATGCTTGTATCAACAACAACTTAGTATGCAAATAAATTTCTTTCTAATCAGATAATGAATATTGTTTCCTTTTTATTTTTTTTCCTTAAACTTTGGCTTTAGAAGATCACTCCTGTGTTATATGAAAACTCAAATTTATGTTTAAATTAACTCTGTAAAGCAGATGCATATAAGTGCAACTAGTAAGTACAATAATGAATTTAGATTATTCAGACCCGTTTTCCTACAGAAGAAGGCTCAGGCCTCATCTGTCCTCAAAAGATTAAGCCATTCAGTGTCAGACATGAGGTTAATGGCAGTTTTCAATTTCTATGAAAACCCATGTTCACCAAGATATTCCAAAGTCAGTGTACTTATTGAAATGGTTAGACTTATTGAGGAAGGTCAGTTTCAGCCCCTAACCGCCCACTGTTATATCCTGTAGTTGTCAATAGCATCCTGTTTAAACATTTTGTCTTCCTCCCTTGATTGAGAGAGACAATATTATTGATGATGTAGGTGGTAAATAGAATAGTGCTTAACTAAGCCCAGATAATGGAGTACCTACCTACAGGGTTTTGTGAAGGAAACTACCTGCTGAAGTCTAAGCTAAACTCTGATTGCTGAGTCTTTGGAGAACAACAAAGACTGGATCCTTGCCTTAATATTACTTTCATTCCAGTGGGGAAAAGGCGATAAGCTAATAGGTAACATATAAAATGTGAACTAGTTTCACTAGCACAATGGATAAAATAACAAGAAATTGTGCAAGAGGATAACAAAGGGGGGATTCCCATGAAGGCTCACCTATGTGATGAAACGTAGGCTGAGATGCAAGCATGAGAAAGACCAGAAGCATGAGAACCTGGGGAGCAGGAGAACTTCTACCTACATCTGTTGTAGAAAAGAGAGGAACCTGTCCTAGGAGTGAATGGGAGGGAAATGTATTTGGAGGATAATGAGTGAGAAGCAAATTGGCTTGAAGATTTTCCAGTACTGGGTCACACAGGTCCTTTCCGACCCTGGTATGAAATCCGCTGGAAGGTAGAGAGGTATCTGGAGAACAGAAACAAACACACTGATGAAAAGCTAATATATTGGGGCGTGAAAAAGTTGGTGTGGTTTTGAACAAGGGTAGTCTCCATAGAGATGCATCTGGTGAGCTTGAGCTCTTGGGACTCACGGCCTTCCTCTAAAATTACCGATGCTGCTCTGATTTCAGTGAACTGTATGCCAGTGGGCACAGGCCTGTTCCAAGGAGTTCTGACTTTGGATCAAATGTTTTAACGTGTTGCTGCTACTTCTAATGATTTTTATTCTCAAATTTGTCTTGGTATATCAGTGAGGATAAAGGGAAAAGCTGGCTCTAGTGGAGATTTTTTTTTTTTTTTGTAATCTTAGTATTAATAACTCTTCAGTGATTCTTTTTTTTAAAGTTTATTTATTTATTTTGGGTGAGAGAGAGAGAGAGTAAGCAAGGGAAGGGCAGAGAGGGACAAGCAGAATCCCAAGCAGGATTCCTGCTGTCAGTGCAGAGCCCAATGAAGAGCTTGAACCCACAAACCACAAGATCATGACCTGAGCTGAGGTAGAGTTGGACACTTAACCAACAAGCCACCCAGGCACCCCTTCTTCAGTGATCCTTAAAAATAGTTCAAAAAAATCAAACTCCTTTCTATTCTTTTGCTAGAGAACTGTTTATTTTGTTGGGTCCTGTTATGTTCTTCAGAAGGCTGGTTGCATCACAGGAAAACATCAAATGGAGGCTTCAAGCAGGTATGAGACCCAAGAAGTCTGAGATGCTCACAATGGCTCATTGCCACCTCCTTTTATAAACATGACTTTTAAGTATTTGCAGCAATGGTGATGACTGTCAAGGCCTGGAATTATGCCAGGTTGTCTGAATATTTTGACAAAACAACATTATTTTTTATCACCTTTTCTCTTTTATTTGTATTGGGTTAAATAATTGAATCTTTATTTAGTTTTTTCTGGTTTTATAAAAATTTTTACTGGAGACAGAAATTCCTGAGCTTATTCCCACATTACGCATTAGCAAAGGATGGGTGAGTTTGTGGACAGTAAACCAGGCTTCTCCTGAGGGACCCACAATGACGCGAAGAATTGCAGCTAAAAGAGGCCCCCCCTTCAGTTTAAACCTGATGATTAATTAAGACCCTTCAAAGCGCCTCTTCTTAGAGAAGGCATAAATTTGAAGATGCTGTTGGTTCACATTTCTGGAATGGGTTTTGGAGCTGTCATGTGCCACTGGTCCATAAACCCAGATTAGCTAAACAGGAGGAGAAAGGAGAATAATTAAGGAATGGCAACTGGGAATCTAAAAATAAATGATGCAACTGGGAATCTGACGGGGGTTCCAGAGCCAGGGCACAAAACTGGACGAGTTTATGTTCCTCCTTAGTTGATCATCAGTATTTCTGATACAGTCTGTTGTAGAAAGACTTAACGCATCAGGTAGAGAACCTCTGAGCCACTATTTGCTTATAACCCATTCAGTTCCTACTTGGCATACTCTCTAATCATTTTACTTATGAAACATTTCTACTCATATTCTACATACACTTGAGAGACTCAAACTCCCATTTTACTTTCAACCCTTCCTGCTTTAATGTGATGGAATTATAGCTCTCCAGAGCACCATTTGCTGCCAAGGCCCTAATTGGTTGTCAGACAAAAATGTCATGGGAGGAAGTCACCATCTCAAAATGTGTTTTGGCCTCTTGTTTTCACAAATGTTTGCAACACCTTAGCAACATTTTTTCCCCTGTAATCATGTTCAGCTTATAAATGAGATGTCTGTCAAAGCACGTGAAATGAGAAAGGTTAAAAAAAATGACATCTAATTTTTTGACTTACTTAGGTGGCATCTTGACCTATTTATTTTCATTATACTTGATATATAATAATTGCATTTTCAATAACATCAATTTGAACAAATAAAGTTTCAAGCACTCAGGAAAGGGAACTGACAGTTGTTTGTGTCTGGAGATTTACTGACATCACCTTAATACCTCAAAGAGAATAAGCAAAGTATTATTAGCTATATCTACTTAAATAAGGCTCACACACTGCCATACATTCTAGTGACATAATTATATGCAGCTAAGATTTGAACATGAATCTGTGGGACTGCAATGTAGTTTTCTCTACCCTTGGAACTTTAAATCTGCTTTAAGGGTAGCAACATCAGCATTGCCCAGGAGCTTGTTAGAGATGCAGAACCTTGAGTGCCATCCCAGACCAAACTACATCAGAATCTTTATTTTAACAAGATCCCCTGATGAACCCTATGCACGTTAAAGACTGAGAAGTACTGATTTATACACCATGTCTCCAAAACAAGGTGGATTTCTTTTCCCATTTCCTATTTCTTCTGCCAGTGCAAAGGCAGTCATGTGGCATACTTTAAACAAATTCATTTTTACTGCCCGACAAAACACATCTAATTTTTGTAGGAATAGTCTGGGATCTCATCGCACTATTCAAATTCTTCTTCTTTTTTTGCTTAAATAATCTCTTCTCACAGACCATTCCTTTTCCTCTTCATCTCCTAACATCTATTACAAGTTCCTTAAGCAAACTGACTCCCGTTATTATAAGGTGGCAGTGCAGCTGGTGTTTCCTTGTTTGTACTGTGAAGGAAGAACATTCATATGTTACTTTATAGATTCTGCACATATTTCCAATTCATTTTTCATGTACCTTGAGTAATTGCTTTTATACCTGCCTTTTGAATGTGATTATCTGTGTATATGTAGTGGGGAACAAAGCACAATATCAACTGGTTATTTTGAATAAATATATTAGAGTCTCTCTTCTCACTTTGGTGGTTTCTAGTTTGTAAAACACACTTTCTATTTACACCATTCACACTATCACAAACGTAGATCTGAATGATACAAGACTACATTAGGATCATTTTACCAAATATCACAGGAAATAAATATATGGATTTTACTTAAATCCAGCAAAGAAAATGACTCATTCCACTTTGCTATCATAAATTATTATTTTTTGGTGCTCCACATGTTATTATATGATTAAATATATGTGTATGATTAAATATATTGATTAAATATATATGATTAAATATATTATATGATTAAATACATATGATTATATATATGTGTATGTATATGTATATTTCTGTTTGGTCCAGTTGTATGATGTTCTTAGGGAAGGTATAGATGGGTGTATTATTGCATAGATGACTACGTATGTCATTTTATTAATTAATTAATTTTTTTTGAGAGAGACAGACCGAGAGAGAGCGCGTGAGCAAGTGAGCAGGCGAAGGGCAGAAGGAGGGGGAAAGAGAGAATCTTCACTAGGCTCCATGCCCAGTGCAGAGACTGACATGGCACTGGCTGTCACAACTGACTGTGAGATCATAAACTTGAACCAAAATCAAGAGTCGAACACTGAACCGACTGAGCCACCCAGGCATCCATATGTGGTTTTATATTTTCAGATAGGCTTAGAATAAGAAAATATTTAAAATTGAGCTACTAATTAAACTACTTTCTTTTTTTAAGAAATACTAATTTTTCTGCAGCAAAACCTTCACCTACTTGTGATTAATAAAATTACACATGCTTCATTTTTAAGTTTTAATTTTTTTTAAATGTTTACTTATTTATTTTTGATAGAGCAAGCACAAGCTGTGGAGGGGAAGAGAGAGAGGAGATAGAGAGAGAGAGAGAGAGAGACAGAATCTGAAGCAGGCTCCGGACTCCGAGCTGTCAGCACAGAGCTCAACATGGAGCTCAAACACACAGACCGTGAGATCATGACCTGAGCCGAAGTCAGTCGCTTAACTGACTGTGCCACCCAGGTGCCCCCACATGCTTCATCTTTAAAAGTTCAACCCAGAATTTAGCAAACTAAGGTTATTTCAAAATTATGACTTCATCCATTCAATAGATACTTGTTGATTATTATAATTTTTTTTAAATGTGTTTCTGGTCTTGTGATTCAATGATGAAAAAAATATGGTTCCTGCACTCGTGTAATTGACACTATGGTAAGTCAGACATATAAACACCAAATTACGACATGAGGAGTCAGTGGTACAATGATTTCTACTTTACAGTATAGATGTGATTTGGCTTGAGATCTGAGGGATAATGGCCCATGAATGGGCTTGGTTGTAAAGGCAAATAGTTAAGGGATGATGGTATTGGCTGGAGCAGTAACGAGAAGAAGCAATGGTGGGAGTTGAAGCAGGACAAGCAGGTTGGTGTCAGTTCAAGATAACATCCACCATGCTTGGGGCACCTGGGTGGCTCAGTCAGTTAAGCTATGGACCGTGGCTCAGGTCATGATCTCACAGTCCATGAGTTCGAACCCCACGTCAGGCTCTGTGCTGACAGCTCATAGCCTGTAGCCTGCTTTGGATTCTGTATCTCCCTCTCTCTATGCCCCTCCCCAGCTTGCACTCTTTCTCTCTCTCTCTCCCTCTCTCTCAAAAATAAGTAAACATTAAAAAAATTAAAACACACACACGCACACATACACACACACCATGCAAAGAAGAGGACAAACTATGATAAGCCATCAGAGAACCCTCAGCCTACAATACTCAATATTTATTCAATACTCCCCATTGTGCTGGTGATTGTATATATAGTCTCTAACTTTCTATTTCAATTTTATACGTGATGGGGGGATAATGGTGAATTTCATAGAGTGTTACACAAAGAATATCTGGGATGTGACCCAAGATGTGCTATTCCTGACACTTTTTCCCTTTTTAAATATGCAATGCATCATTTATTCAAAAGATACAAATTATACATATATATAAAATGTGACAAAAAGCAATAGCCTGTTTCCACCTACTCAGTTTAAAGAATTATAACATTGGTAACACTATTGAGGCTACCTTTGTGCCCGTCTGAAATCTAAACATGCTCCAGAGCTAAATAATATTCTTTAATTTGTATCTGTCTCCACAATATATGGTGTATTTATTTAATTTTGTTTTATTTCATTGAGCTAAGAACACTTAACATGAGATGTACCCTCTTAACAAATTTTTAAGTGCACAATACTGTATTGTGAATAACAGGCACTATGTTGCATAGCAGATCTCTAGAACTTGCGCCTCTTGCATAATGAAAACTTTATGCCTGTTGTTTAGCACCTCTCCATTTCAGAAACTTACTTAAATAGTATAATATTCCACATGTATTTTGGTGACTTTCTAAAATTCAATCTTATGTTTGTGAGATTTTTCTCTGTTGATAAATGTAGGTGGAGGGAGTTTGCTTTCCCAATCCATGTATGTTTTAACCTTAAAATGGCTGTTGGGTGTTCTAAATTATTGCTTTTACTGTCAGTGCTATTATAAAATCTTTATCTCTGTCTCCTCATGCACTTGTGTAAGAAGTTTTCTAGTGTATTGACTACATCTAGGGTGTTATTTCTGGGTGGTGGGAAGTATTCATATTTAATTTTAGAAGATAACATTGAATAGTTTTTCCAGTTGGCTTCACTGATTTATACTCTCATCCATACCATCTTCTTTCTATGACCTTGTCAAAAAGTACTTCTTAAAAAAAAAAATTGGGGTTAATCTATTGGGTTGCAAATGGCATTTCAAGAATCCAATTACAAGGCAGATTTTTTTTCTTATAATGTATTCACTTTTATATTTCTTCTGTGAAAAGCCCAGTCAAGCTTTTGCAAGTTTTTCTTATTGATGTATAGGTGGTCTTTTCATATTCTGGATGCTAATTCTTTGTCAGCTATGTGTATTGCAAATTATATATTTTCCCAGTTTATGGTTTATTTTATT
Source organism: Panthera onca (assembly GCF_046562875.1). Taxonomy (NCBI): domain Eukaryota; kingdom Metazoa; phylum Chordata; class Mammalia; order Carnivora; family Felidae; genus Panthera; species Panthera onca. Next base: position 46,048,037 of record NC_138349.1, on the reverse strand, counting down.
GATTACTTTTGATAAACAGAAGTTTGTACTGTAGTTAGGGTTGCCAGACCCTCCCTCTCTTCTTTGTGTGCTTTGTGTCTTGCTTAAGGAAAGTAGCCCTAGCTTAAGTTAATGGATATGTTCTGCTCTACTTTCTTTGAAAAGTTTTAAAGATCTGCTTTTTAGATTTAGATATCCAATCCATTAAGAACTGATTTTTGTGAATGAGTGTGAGTTTGAACTCCAATGTTGTTTTTCTCCCTGTGGATATTTTGGAATATCTCTTTAGGCAGAGATGTTGCACGAGTACAATTTCGCTTGAGGATGGACTTGGTTTACATACAACTAAAGACAAACAGACCAGTAAAGAAGCTACTGCTATCATTCCAGCAAAAGATGATGAGGGCCTGAATTAGGAGGGTGCACGGGAAGATACAAAAGATAATTTGGAGCCACAAACAACAAGACTTGATATCTGATTTTAATGGGCATAAATAACATTTTGATCTTTAGAGATTTTATGATAATTCTTAAAATGAAATATTCTATTGCTCTACCATGGTATGGGGTCCTTGCGTGTCCTCTGCTTGCTCTGCTACCCATTTAGACATGTGCACTGTCTTCAAGTCTGCTGAAATTCACTTTTTAAATGTGGACTCCTTCAAGTACCCTTTACAAAATAGCAATCGTGTTATCCTGAGCTTTGGTATATGCAAATACCTGGCAGTCTCCAGTTCCTCATGATTTATTACCATCTTTGCATGATTATTTTTATAGTGCCTGTATATTTTCACTAGATTATAAGCTCTGTGAGGGAAGAAGTTTTCATCTGTTTGTTTACTGCCATATCACCAGGACCTATGTCAGTGTCTATTAAATTATTATAGTCATTGAGTACACAAACAGGCAGAAAGTAATTACAATTGACCCATGAACAATTGGGGACTTGGGAGTGCCAATACCCACGCAGTTGAAAATCCACCTATAACTTTTGATTCCTCAAAAATTGAATAACTAATTGCCTACCGTTGACAGAAACCTTATGGATGTTATAAACAGTTGATTAACACATATTTTGTGCCTGGAGGTGCACCACCTTCCCAAGGTCAAGGGAGGCTGCAGCCCCATGTGAGTGTGTGGGCTTCTTGGAAGCCATGGGGTCTGATCCCCGCTGTGGGGAACAGTGTACACCCAGCCCAGGAGGAGCCCAAGGCCTCCAGCCACTCTGGCACAGCCCTGGAGCCTGGTAGGGAGGATTTGGAGGACAGGGATGTGGAGCTCCCTAAGCAGCACTCCCTACAGTCTGGGCACTTCCTTTGCTTTAGCCCAGCCTCCTGCCCACCAGCACTGGCAGCTACACCTGACAGCCCTGCCATCACACCGGACACCTGCAGCCCTGCCTGGTCCCAGGCTCCCTGTGGGATGCTGACTGCCTTGGCAGGCCTCCCAGGGTGCTCAGAAGGCAACGGGCACCACCGTGGTGCCAGTAGCCTTGGATTTGGTCCCATGGAGACTGGGGTGGGCAGTTATAAACAAATGCCTTGTGGGTTTTGCTGTCAACTCTTTAACAAAAAAATTGCATAAAAGTGGACCTGGACAGTTCAAACCCATGTTGTTCGAGGATCAGTTGCATATGCCAATGAAATGTGTTGTCTTTTTAAAAAGAGAGACTTGTTGGGGCGCCTGGGTGGCTTGGTTGGTTAAGCGTCCGACTTCGGCTCAGGTCATGATCTTACGGTCCGTGAGTTCGAGCCCCGCGTCGGGCTCTGTGCTGACAGCTCAGAGCCTGGAGCCTGTTTCAGATTCTGTGTCTCCCTCTCTCTCTGCTCCTCCCCTGTTCATGCTCTGTCTCTCTCTGTCTCAAAAATAAATAAACGTTAAAAAAAAAAAAAGAGAGACTTGTAAAAACCTAGTGTTTTTAGAGTTGTAACAAATTTTTGCTTTTCTACAATGGTAAAATTCTGGGGAAGTGGCAGAATGAACCAGTGTGCTTAAAGCCATCTTCCTATCAGATCTCACTGTAGTACTTATAAAACAATTTAAGAATAAAAATGACAAGCAGAAGGAACCATTGTGAATACCCCAGTTTGGCCTGCACATGTCTGGGTAAGCCCATTCATCATCTTTATTTCACATTGACAGTAAAAGCAATGGCTTCTAAATTAACTGAACCTTTAGAGATAAAATGAAATAAAACTGTGAAAATTAATTGGCCTGTGTCTCAGCACCTGCCTAGATTGAGGCAATACTTCCTCCTCAGCCCTGCCCCCACCCCCCTGCCACAGGGTTGCATTTAACTGGCAGTGCTCCACTGGGCTGGCTTTGAAATGTTCAGAGTTAGATTGCCTTGTCTGTCTTCATCCATGCTTTTGAGAAGAAAACCATGATAGATGATTAAAGAAACTTGTACAACTCGTGGGCTGGAGTTTGCATAGTCTTTGGTCACATTAGAGTTTGACAAGCATCTTTTCCCCAATCCACACCTTAGAGACAGAAAATTTAAAAACTTCTCACCTGGCTTAGGGGTTGGCATCTATCCTGATATCACAGCTGGCTTAGATGACCCCCAATGTGACCAGGTTTTTCTCAAATATGTAATGTGAATATGTTTTACCTGGCAGTTTTGTAGATTTTGATTCAGTAGTGCTGGGTGAGGGTCTATGATATTGCATTTCTTACAAGGTCCCAGTTGATGTTGACATACACCGTACCAGTACCATATTTTGAAAAGCAAGGCACACTGGGAGAACTGGACAACAACATGCAGAAGAATGAAACTGGGTCACTTTTTTACACCACACACAAAAATGAACTCAAAATGGATGAAAGGCCTAAATGTGAGACAGGAAACCATCAAAACCCTAGAGGAGAAAACAGGCAACAACCTTGTTGACCTCCACTGCAGCAACTTCTTTCTTGACACGATTCCAAAGACAAGGGAGATAAAAGCAAAAATGAACTATTGGGACCTCATCAAGATAAAAAGCTTCTGCACAGCAAAGGAAATAATCAACAAAACTAAAAGGCAATTGAGGAATGGGAGAAGATATTTGCAAATGGCATACCGGATAAAGGGTTAGTATCTAAAATCCGTAAAGAACTTACCAAACTCAACACCCAAAAACCAAATAATCCAGTGAAGAAATGGGCAGAAGTCATGAATAGACACTTCTCCAAAGAAGACATCCAGATGACAAACAGACCATGAAAAGATGCTCAACATCACTCATCATCAGGGAAATACAAATCAAAACCACATTGAGATACTACCTCACACCTGTCAGAGTGACTAAAATTAACAACTTAGGAAACAACACATGTTGACGAGTTTATGGAGAAACAGGAACCCTCTTGTACTTTTGGTGGGAATGCAAACTGGTGCAGCTGCTCTGGAAAACAGTGTGGAGGTTCCTCAAACAATTAAAAATAGAATTACCCTACTATCCAGGATTAGCACGACTAGAAATTTATCCAAAGGGTACAGGAGTGCTGATGCATAGGGGCACATGTACCCCAATGTTTATAGCAGCACTATCAACAATAGCCAAATTATGGAAAGAGCTCAGTTGTCCATCAACTGATGAATAAACAAGATATGGTTTATATATATAATGGAATACTACTTGGCAATGAGAAAGAATGAAATCTTGCCATTTGCAACAATGTGGATGGAACTGGAGGATATTGTGCTAAGTGAAATAAGTCAGTCAGAGAAGGACAGATATCATATGTTTTCACTCCTATGTGGATCCTGAGAAACTTACCAGAAGACCATGGGGGAAAGGATGGGGGAAAAAGTTTCAAACAGAGGGAGGCAAACCATAAGAGACTCTTAAATATAGAGAACAAACTGAGGGTTGATGGGGCAGGGCGAGGGGAAAATGGGTGATGGGCATTGAGGTGGGCACTTGTTGGGATGAGCACTGGGTGTTGTATGTAAGCGATGAATCATGAGAATCTACTCCCGAAGCCAAGTGCACACTGTATACACTGTATGTTAGCTAACTTGACAATAAATTATATTTAAAAAAAGAAAAGAAAAGAAAATCAAGGCACACAGAACTCTGGTTACAATACTGAATATTATCAACCTAAAGCTAAAGATGAGATTTTTTAAGACAAATTATTAGAAAAAACTAAATGATGAAGATGCTTGAGTTCAGAGTAAAATCTTATTTGAAATATATTTTATATGAAATAAAATTAAATATTAGGATGAGGTATTTTTTTGTTTTAATACTATATTGGATGAAAAACCATTGATTGTGCTTAAAGCTATAGTAAAATGTGGGCAAAATAAAAATAAGATCTTTATTGTGTATGGAAAAAAGCAGAATCAGCATTGCAAAAAATCAAATCAGAGAACCAATAGGTGAATTAAAAAGAAAACATAATCAGGATGCAGAAGAGATGTCTCAGGAGATAAAATGAATACAAGAATACATGAACTATACCAAACTCAGCCCATGGAAATTCTCGTAAACCTGCCCCAGGGGGAGGGAAATGATTAGAATCAGTAATTATGTAACAAAAGAAAATCTTCCAACTATAAAGGTTTTTAAGGGCAAGAAGGCTTACTATAAGCCGGTAGAACTACTAAGCAAAAACTAACATATACACATTCCCTGGTAAGTTTTTAAACCTCAAAGCAAAAATAAGGAGCTTAATGCTAAGTACAAAATTAGTTCATTTTGAAAGAAGAGAAACCAGACTAGATTCGAAATTCTCCTCTGCAACAGTCAAAAACAAAAAGCAATGAGGAAACATCTATAAAACCATCAGAAAATTAAAATGTAAAGCAAGATTTTACATCTTGACATGTTGTCCTAAATGTGATGCAAAAGAAAGTTGCAAGAACTTGAGGAATTTATCACCAAGCACCAATCACTGAAACCTGTGTTCATATCATAAAAGGCAGACCACAGAATGAACTCCTGGATCCAAGATGTTTAAGGTGTTTCATGGCTTAGTCATTGTAATGACTAAGTGTTCTAAGAAATAGAAACACGAAGTACATTGTTCATACCTCTTTTATAATCCTCAGCACACTGCATTATAGTGTAATAGTTGCTTCCTTGATTGAGACCTTTGCTCCATAGCATGATCATCTTGAGAGCAAAGAAATTTATTTGTATCATCTAGTGTATGCTCTGAAAGTATTTGTCAGTTATGTTTGTTGTCTCTTGTGGCATAATCTCTTTTAAATCCATTCTCGTTTCCTAGAGCTGATCATGTTTAGAGCTTTTGTGGTGGGAATCATAGAAGTCACTAACAACTCCTATTTAGAGATTCTGTATTTTGGCAATCTTTTCCAAACCCAATTTTAATTTTTACAGCAACTTTGGACAGTGGAGCTCCAAGCTATGTCTGAAATATAACTTGAAATGTACACACACACACATATTGTGACAAAGGAACAGAGCTTTTGAGGGAGATGGGAAATGGCTCTGGCCCAGGGAGAGACTCCCCAGTCCCAGACACATGGAACTATACAGGTCTGCCATCTAGGAGAAGAAACTGGTACTCTGTGCAGGGGGCATGGTTTACTCCTAGGAATGCTCTTTTCATGGCAAACGATTGCTTACTACCCTCTCTATAGTCTTATCAGGATCTCCTTTGATGTAATTTGTAATATAATTCAATTGTAGCAGATGCAAGCATTTCGTACCAAGCATGCATAGGCAAGTGGTTTTCAATTATATCAATATGTAACTTTAAAGCTGGTCTTTTCAGGGCACCTGGGTGGATGGCTTAGTCAATTGAGTGTCCAACTCTTGATTTTGGCTCAGATCATGATCCCAGATCATGGAGCCTGCTTAACGATCTCTCTCTCTCCCTCTGCCCCTCTCTCTCTCTCTCTAAAATAAAAAATAATAATAAATAAAATAAGATAAAATTGGTCTTTTCATTGGATAAACTTTGGCAAACATACTAATTCACAGAATATTGTGAACTATAATTATACTGAAATACAGAATAATAAATAAAATGAGCATCCTTTAATATATTAAAGAGTAGAACTGGGAAAGTGTTTTCCCAGGATTAATTTTATAAATATTAATTACTATCATTATTAGTAAATAGTAATGTATATTATAAAAACTGGAGGCCACATGGGGCTGCTCCTTCAAGAATATTCCTAATGAGGAGGGCTGAGAAGCCAAGCTGGAAACGTCTGAATCTTTGTGCTAAATATTTCAGTGCTTTCTTGATGCCATTAAAGTTGATCGACCAGGACTGCTTCTGACCCATGAGGAAACATCTCACCCTATAAAAGCCTGAGAGAGAATTATCTTCTGAGTTTTAGGTCCAAATATTCAGGAATTTTATTTTGTGTCTTTTTCTTTCATTCTTTGACATTCCTATTTCATATTAATCCACAAGAACACAAGTCTATTTCCTTAAACTTTACAAAGCAGTATCATATATATCATTTCATTTCTTTCTTCGCAAGAAGCCTGGTTAGATTGTGATGAGTACTTAGGAGCAGTGTCATGGTTGGCTGTCTGCTAATCCCTTTACATGGGCAGCCTCCTTGGATCCTTGCAACTCTGTAGTGTGGCGTTTATGCCTTGACCCATTTCACAGAGAGGTAGCAAGGCACAGAAAGGTAAGAAAAAGTCTTGCAAATCACACAGCTAATAAATGCTGGAGCAAAAGATCAAACCCACCTTACTGATCTATTTATGGATAAGGATTTTTATTACCATTGCTCTAAGATTCTACATTACGGTCATCCTTTCCCTCCTGATTTAATTAAGGGTCTTATGAAACTCATGTAAATGAGTTGTTGGCTTCAGTCATACTATGCTTTTGATTTTTTTTCTTAATTGCTATAACATTTTGAAGAAGTTCATCACGCTTTCCTCTGAGGTTCAACAAAATGCCCAGGTGCTTCTTGCTTTATTTCCAATCTATTTGAACTCAGCCCCTCCCCTTGCATCCTGCCTTACATGACTGCACTTCATTGATTTCCCCACCATTTGAGGAGATAGTGGTGTTTATATAACAGATTACTGTAACAAAAAAGTTACAGTTAAAGACTTGACATTTTTCTTAACTCTGTGTGTGTGTGTGTGAGTGTGTGTGTGTGTGTGTGTGTGTGTGTGTGTGTGTGTGTCTATCTGACCAACCAAAATTTTCCCAGTATCTGACTTTTATGTTGGGCTCTCTGCCTGCCCCTATGTGGCTGGAACCCTCTTCCTGCTCCTTCTGATGCCCTGAGCATCTGAGTTTCATTCTCTGTGCCCTAGAAATTTCAATATTCTTCTCACTATAACATGTAGATAAATGTAATCTCTTCAATGCAGTTCTTACTCTCCCAGACCAGCCCTGAGAGGAGTGCCCCATTTTGTAAGGCATCCTGTCTAGTTTCACAGATGAAGACCCCTCTGATGGAAAGTAACAAAGTATTTTCCTGAGTGAAATTGTGCTTTTTTATGGAGTGGAAGGAATTGTATCAGGTTTGGTTTTAAACACCAAATGTTCTCCCTTTTTCCATACTGATGAGATGATCACCCCAGCTTTGGGTCTCGTATTGTGCTTTTGTCTCTTCCCCATTAATTTAACAATTCCATGAATGGCTTTCCAAGTAATAGTCCCTCCTGCATTAAGAAAGAAGGTCTCTGGAACTCTTTGCTTCTTTCTTTTCTATAGACCTTTTCTCCGCCTTTCTATTACCTCTACTTCAGCATATTGTGCTCAAATTGGCCCAAGTTTGATTCACTTAAACCTGAACCTTAACTTCATCCCAGGAAGAATTAAGATTTATGTCCCACAACACTGGGTGAAAAGGAACTAAAATGAGATGAATAGACCTGCTCTTGCTAAAAAAGAGGACCAGGATAGTAAACTAGAAGTTCAGGTTACCACCCATCCAGGGGTCTATTTCCTGGGGACTTCCAATATGAACAGACTTCCCCACTGAACTGCTTTAAGTGCCTCTCCTTTGTTCTACTCTATGCCTCAGCACATGCAGGGTTCTCTCCCGGAAACAGAGCAGGGCTGGTCCCTGGGAAGAACTACTGTAGACCTAGCTTACTCAGGTTAGGAAGACAGAGCTGTGTTAACATTCAAAGAGTAAGGACCATTTATGACGAGCAAAAAAGGCCCTGGGAAAGGGCAGTGCATCCCTTTCCCAGAGAGATAAGACAGTGTAAGACAGGATCCCTGTGAAAGAGAAACCAGATGAGATGTCCTAGTTTATCTTCTTTTAGACATATGAGTTACAACTCTTCACTATTTCCACCTCAAGAAAAGTCTACATACTGAGACCAGACCTGACATATAACTCTTGATTCCAATTTTTTAATTTTTTTAAATTTATTTGATTTATTTTAAGAGAGAGAGAGCAGAGGAGGGGCAGAGAAAGAGAGAATAGAATTCCAAGCAGAGTCCACGTTGTGAGTGCCATCCAATGTGCGGCTAAATGTCATGAACCAGGAGATCATGACCTGAGCCAAAATCAAGAGTTGGATACTTACCCAACTGAGCCACCCTGGTACCCCATCAATTATTTTATTTTAAAACATATTTATATGTATGTGTTGTATTTTACAGGGACTCTCATTTTTTCCCTCCATAAAGCTTCAAATTAATATTCTCTAGCCATTGTTTTGTGTGTGCGTGTGCATGTGCTTGTGTGTGTGTGTGTGTGTGTGTGTGTGTGTGTGTGTGTGTATTGCTGGCCTACATAGATCTATCTGAATGTTTCTGAAGGGGAAACTATACAACTCTTACTTTCCTCTTTCACCTTATCTTGCCTTGTCCTGACCCACCTACCCTTTAGAAAAGCATGCTTCCTTTAGACCAGCTTAGTGCTCTAAGTGTTAAATATGCTTCATTGTTTGTACACATTTATTTGAAATTCATTTTCTTCTTTGGACAAAAACTGCCATTGACCTGCTCTAATCACATGTCATTAGTTTACTTTGAAGAAAGTGTATATATTTCCATAATCCTTTTTTTTTACCCTTAAGTAATCATGAGAATGCCTTTATGAAAAGTTTTCAAAAGCATAATTAAGAAATTTTTTGTAATTGGGATCATTCAGACTGCCAATCTTTCAAGCTCAGACATGTTTGAAGTCACTAGGAATTTTTTTATTATCATTAATGGAGAATTTAGTCCTATTAAAATTAAACTCGCTCTTGTTTTCTCTCTCTGACTCAGCTAATGAGTTTGGTATTCACTAGAATTTATTGTGAGCTGTTGCAAAGCCCAAGCTATGTAAACTACACTGGAAGAAGACTTTATGAGGAAAACATAAACAAGCATACACTGTCAAATAAATCATCCTTAATGGTGTGGTAGAAAGTTTGGGGTTAGATGGCCTAATTTGAATTCTAGCTTATTCATTTCCTCATTCCTCCACATGTGGAGTGATAACCCTAAGTGAGGCATCAGAGAGAGGTACAAGTTCCTAACTAATTGTGCCAACTATTATATCCTCTCTGATCCTTCACTAGTTCCACCTCACAGCTCTTCCCTTACTGTTCCCTTAACAGTAACATGAAGGAAATAATATCTATTATAATATAATAATTACATTAAACTGTAATAATTTATCCAGGGTTCTTATGAGTATTTAATGAGGTGATATATTAAAATAGCTGAGACAACAGAAATGAAGGCATTTTTTAAATCCTAAGGTAATTACTGTAATTATGGTTGCTTGTGCTAATAATGAAAAACATTTTACTCTGTGTTCTGTACTGAGTTACGTAGGAAGGAAAAAACTATGTAAGACCTTGTACTAGCATTACGTGCTGGCAACATTTAGAAAATAGAAAGTGGCATGGAAGTGTATTCCCAAGGTTGAGGTCAAGAACAATAACTGGCAAATAAGGTCATTAGTGAAAAGAGCCATCCGTGGATGTAGAGGAGGGAGCATGTGAAGGCAGCAGGACCCTGGGAGGACATCTAAGGGAGGGATGTACAGAACCAAACCTGGAAAGGTGGAGAAATTCAGTGAACAAGGTGGGGCAGTTCCAGAAATGCATACAGGATATCAGTCTAGTTAGAACATGGCTTTGAGTGTAATAAGGTGAGTGGTAAAATTGAGGAGAGTTTTGAAGAGCAGAGAGAAAACATGGAACGGTTCTATTCAAAGAGTGGATCTCACTTAACATCAAATGAATGGCTTAGAATCTTGATTTATCAATTTTGCTTTCCAGTAAGAACAGGGTACAAATTGAGGCTTAGACGCCCCATCTGTGAATATCTGTTCTCAGCACTGCTTTGAGGACTAGATGAGATAAAATCCATTACAGTGTCTGGCATATATTAGAATCTTAATAAACTTTAGCTCTTTTCTTCTACTTTCCTTTTCCTTCTCTTCATCATTGCAATTTGGGCTTTTATCCTTAGATGAGAGTGTAAATGCCTCATGATGGTGTCCCTGCACATTTTATACCTTAGATGTATTTTATATTTATATCATCTGCTTCCTAGAGTCTAAGACCTGAAAGTTTATCTTCAGAACTTATCTAGCAGGATATACAGGTAAGTTCATGTTTAACTGTAGCCCTCGAATTTTTCCCTAATCAATTGCAATTGCTTCTTAATCTAAATCAAATTTCGTTAAAGCATTTGGACTAGGGGTGCCTGGGTGGCTCAGTCGGTTAAGTGTCTGACTTTGACTAGGGCCATGATCTCACAGTTTATGAGTTCGCGCCCGCGTTGGGCTCTGTGCTGACAGCTCAGAGCCTGGAACCTGCTTCAGATCCTGTGTCTCCTTCTCTGCCCCTTCTCTCTCTCTCTCTCTCTCTCTCTCTCTCTCTTATATAAATAAACATTAAAAAATTTTTACAAAATCATCTGGATTATATTAATAACCTCCAGGAGAGAAAATTTACTATCAGTTAAGTATCCTCCACTATCTGTTGCTTGTTGTCTGCTTACTGTTAAGAAACAAGCTATTTCTGAGTGTTGATGATTCCAGATTTGAGTTCATTTCGTTAAGTAGCTCAGAACATCACCTATCAGCATGTATTTCTTTTTCCTAAATAAAAGGTGACCTTTCTTTTAATCTTTTTCTTTGGTTTCTCATTAGAGAATAGATCAAGATGACAAAATAGGAAGAGTCTCCCCTTGCTTTAGTCGAGCTTTGTGCTATTGTTTTGCTCCAGTTCTTGGTTAGCCACAATATCAAAAACAGTTTTTCAATGAATGTTTAAGAACAGAGGCAATTTTTAATACTTTCAAAGAATGAGAAAATCTTAAAAATGGCTCCAATTCTACTGTCTTATTCAAGTAAGGCATTTGTTTCTTAGTCCTTTTCCATTCCTTGTGTCATGACCTCATTTTCTTTCAGTACCATCACAGTCTTGATGAGCCCAGAACTCACCTGAGCAAAGGAGACATGGATTAGCTGCCCCCTCCCCTTTTTTGTCCTCCATCTGCTCTACGGTATCCGTACCACCCACCACCCCCTTTCCAGCCCTACCACCCTTCCTTATGTGTGAGGCCTCATTTCCTCTTAACTCCATGCTGGAGACATTCTCTGAAGAGGTATGATTTCTTACATCTCCCATTCATCCTGCACACTATTCCTAATATCATCTTGCCTCTGCTCTCAGGATTTAAAAACAACTTCTGAATTATGAAGCCCTGTCACTGGGAGGGTAAGGGACGGTGGCATGGTCTGGTTAAGCAAAGTGTTCCCCATACTTAACCTGGAAAAAAAGGTCACAGACTCCTGGGCTCCCTCCAAGACTTGCTGAATCTGCGTTGATGAATGAATAATCCTGGAAATCTATATACTTAGTAAGCATAGCAGGTGATACCCGTGCATAGGCTTGTCTAGAAATCCAGCCCTGCAGAGTGCACAGAATACAAATTCGAGAGTCTGAGAATTGCAATACCACATTTAATATCTGCATAGAACTGGGAAAGGAAAGTCTTTTAACTTCCTGATGTTTTCCCCTTCAAAAATGAAGACTTTAACAACTTATGGTCATCAGTGTAGCAAGGCTAAAATATGACAAAATACATACGAAGGCTGGCGCTGTATAAGAGCTCCTTCTGCTTCCCTTTCTCATCCAAACAATTACTTTCCAGAAACTTGGTAAAAAGAATGAATGATGCTTTCTTTCCATCTCACCAAATAGGCTTGTGAGAGGCAGATCTGAGATTCCAAAACCATAGCTCTGGCTTTGGTTTCCCTGTACACATGAGTCCGTGGAGATCTGCAGGACCAAACATAAAGGGTGTCAGTGCCCTGTGAGAAGTTACAAAACTGGTAGAAACAGCTTTCCCTCACAGAGACTAGGATAGTCTGGACTTATAATGGAAAGTCACTACGACATGCCCAGGAATGACAAGGGACCTTGATTCAGCACCCCAAGTTATCTACCTAGACATAGTCCAAAAGTCTAAATCCAAATGGACCCAGAGCACAGCTCTGGAAAGATACAGTGTCCAAAGTGAGGCAGGCTCAGGAATAGAGAAGGCTAGACCTGACTGAGTGGACCAGTCAGGCTCGGCCATGAGCAGCAGTACAACAGAGATGGAGGCATGAAGCCAGTGGGTCAGTATCCCAGATCTGCCACAAAATTGCAAATGTTTCCTGGTACTGCAGTGCTCTGCCCTGTGCCCACCTTGATTTCTCAGAGGATTTGTGGGGTCAGAATGTGCCGTACAGAGTTGGTTTGCAGGCAGATTGCAGGTGAGATTTGGGAAGTGACCTGTGGCCAGCTGAGGTGATCCAGCACTAGATTCAGCCCTAGAAATGAGAGGCTGGTGCTCTGGTTATATTGGCAGAGGTCTAATGTGGAATCCAGCCTGGGGTGTGGTGAGTAGACCACAGGGCTCTCTGTCATGCCTAGCCAGGTTTGTGAAAGTCATTTCCAGCTGTCCCTTCATTAACCTGACCTGGAGTCTGGATAGCTTGATTAGGATTTGGGGGCACGGGGACCAGGGCAACTGGAATTTGACCACAGTCCTTTCTGGGAATCTGTTTCCCTGCAAACCCCAGCCTCACTGCAGTGGCTCGAAGTTCCTCTTTCCCTTGCTCTATGCCCCTAGGCTTCATGATAGTCATGGAAGGTTGAATAAGCCATTTAATTCTCCCTGGTGCTCAGTACTTTCAACTGTATAATGGGGCTGTCTGGCTGGCTGGGCAATGTAAGTGCCTAGTGCACCGGGCACATAGTGTGAGCCTCGTGAATGTTAGTTTTCCCTTCACTTTTCCTCCCTTTGCCAGAGAGATCCTCTGAATATATTTGTTTGTGTTCATTCTTCTGACACTCAGATTTTCATAATAAACTGTCACTCTGGCGTATTTCGATCCTCCGAGAGCCATGACGAGTAAAACCTTCCTTAAGGTAATCTCAACTATGGGCTGGAGGATAAGAACAAATAGATTTTCTCTGGTACCTGAAGGAGTGGTAGCTCAGAGGATGTAAAAGCACTGAAATGAAAAAGTGAGCATCCCTGCAGCCGGGTCTTTTTGAGAGGAAGGCAGTGGTTTGTAAGGTTTAGAGAAACTCTCGGAACATAGCAGCGGCAGGTTTTCAGGGCAGGGATTTGGGATCCTGACGTGGGAACAAACCAAAGAAGTATCATTCACTCATTTAACATATTTAACCAGGCACTAAATGCCAGAACGTTATGGTGAATGTGCTGGATTTGGTTCTTGGGCTCGCCTAGCTGCCACAGTAGTGAAGGAGACGGATGATAGGTGGACAGTATGTGCATCATCGTGTCCTCCACATTAGGGGACATTATGTCTGCTGATGGCTGGCAGCTGACTACCTCTCCGAGACTTGTCTTTGGCTGTGGAGCACTACCAGAGGAGTCAGCTGTAGTCCTGCAGCTGATAGATGCAGGGGCCCAGCCCTCTCGCCTCATCTCAGAGCAGTTCTATCTTCAGAGCAACCCGAGAACTTGGCTGAGGTCTTAGTTATGACCACATTATCGTACAGTCAATTCTTCTGCTCCATTCTTCTGTTAGTTATGTATTGATGTATAATTCACATATCCCAAAATACACTCCCTAAAGTGTAAAATTTAATATTTTTTAGTGTATTCACCAAGTCATGCAACTATCACCCCTGTCTACTTCCAGAACTTCTTCATCACCCTCTTCAGCCTCATGTCAGGCCCTGTGATGATAGCTCAGAGCCTGGAGCCTGCTTCGGATTCTCTGTCTCCCTCTCTCTCTACTTCTTCCCAACTTGTGCTCTGTCTCTCGCTCTCTCTCAAAAATGAATAAACATTAAAAACAATTTTTTCTTAAGGATTTACTCCTATGGTTTTTCTAAGAGTTTTATAGTTTCAGTTCTTACATTTAGGTCTGTGGTCCATTTTATATAAATCTCTGCCTCAGTGCAGTTCTGCTTATGCCGTTTCTTTCAGGTATGGTTCCCAAGTGCATCTTCTGTATACCCTCTGCAAACCTCAGGTTTGCTTCCCAGGAATCAGGTAGTTGACTCAAAAACATTAAAATAAAATAGGATGATTGAGGAAATCATGGAATCTATGAACATGGCTGTCCCAAGTGGGTTTCTGAGGGTTGACATACCTCCCAAGAGGGAGGCCAGCTGGTAGAAACTCCTAATTAGACTTCCAGGGAAGACTTCTCCATCTCCCGTTGTCTTAGTCCATTCAGGCTGCTCTAACAAAGATACTATAGACAAGTGGCTTATAAGAAACAAAGATTTATTTCTTCCAGTTCTAGAAGCTGACAAGTCCAAGATCGAAACCTCCGCAGATTTGGTGTCTGATGAGAGCTTGCTCCCTAGCTCAAAGATAGCCTTCTTTTCTCTGTGTCCTCATAGAACACAAAGAGCGAGGGAATTCTCTGATGTCTCTTTCGTAAGGGCAGTAATCCCATTTATGAAGGGTCTGCCTTCATGGACTAAACACATCTCAAGGCCACGTCTTTTAATACCACAGCATTAGGTGTTAGGATTCAGCATATGAATTTTAGCAGGAAATAAACATTCAGTCTATATAGCACTTAACTTTGCTCCAAGCCTACATTACTCCAAAGAAGAAATTTTCAATCACAGAGATCAAAGTGCAGGCAAGTAAATATTCAAAACTTGTCATCAGATCAAGTTACATATCTGTTTATTTATGTAATGGAGCAAGAGAAAGATAATAGATATTGTGTAGCAATTGTTATCGTGTAACATATAATTAAATGTTATAAAGATGGGCCCATTATATGTGGGAAAAAAACCACAATTATGTTTGGTCCAAGCTGTAAAAATGCTCACTTCCTATATATTATATGCTAATATGCAATATGGAGTGGATTTGTGCTTATTTATTTAAAAAGAAAATCCAATTCGTGTATTTAGCATACATTATGTGGTCTAGATGTTTGCAGCTTGCTGGCCACTTTGGAGATATTTTAGCTTATTGTACTGAATCATAGAATAAACTTTATGCTCAGAAAGTCTAAAGGGAAAAGGATAAGAAAGGGTAGGATTTGTTCAACAGTTTATTGAAATTGAGTATTTTTGCATTTATATATTTAAATTAAATTTTTTAATTCCAAGTTTTTTCAAGTCTTAGGATCTCATGTCAAACCATAGGCAGTTTGACATGAAGGACACTGCAATTAGCTAGTCTATGCCCTCACTTAACCTAAAAGGAAACTGAGTCTCAAAGGAGGAGTGATTGGCCCTAGGTTGTCGGTGCATTAACAGTAAGACTTTGCCTGAGCTCAGATTCTGACCACTCCCAGCGCTGAGACTTTGTTCTTACAACAAGCTGTCTGAGCATTTTCCAATGTGGCTTCATACTGTTCATTTAAAACGTGTGGGAGTTTCTGTTAAGACATCTGTGAGTGCGGACAAGCAAGAAAGAGGGCATGCAGCCCTACCCCCAGCAAGTTGTGTCAGGATCATCTAGGTATTAGCACCACAAAGACCTCTCACTCGGTTGCAGACATTATAGCGTTGGCAGTCAGAGCCAAGTGTTTCTCATACTAACTGAGGACCTGACCCAGAGCAACTCCTGGGAAGGTAGAGGATCCCAGGACTACTTGGCAGCATTGTTCAACTCCAGTTAGGAGCAGCAACCCAAGGAAAAACCCTGTAAGGTATTTTAGCAATTGCAGAAATGAAAGGAGATCCCTGTTTTGAAGCAGAGTGTGGGGTTTATTTTATTTTAAATGTAATTCTCCAAAATATTTATTATACTGACACACAAAAGGCATAGAGAACATCCATAGGCCCATTGTTACAATGAGCATCCATATACCCATTGTCCAACTAAAGAGAAACAAAATGCGGCTTTAAAATTTTTAATAGTAACTAATTTTCTGTGTCTGTGATAATTCTGCAATTCTGATGCTTTGAAAGATTTAAAAACAAAAATTCAAAATAGCTTTCATAAATCACTTTGACCTTGCCCTGAAACCAAAACAATAGTTAATTCACTTGAAGCAGAGATATAATAAGTTCGAAAATAATCTCCCAGAGTCAATTTTAACAAGATAAATAAAAAATAAAGTACTTCATATTTTCATATTAAAAGTCATTTTATGGGAGCCCCTTTGTTTCATTGAATTTAAATATGTCATTATAAACTCAGTATGTTCCCAATAGTGTTGCCCTGCAATGACAACCACTATTAATATTTTCACATGTGTTCTTTGAGCTTTTAAAAATTCTTTGCATGAGTTTTTTTAAAGGGTGTTTTAGATTCTGCCGCACAGATGAAGAGCACCTCATTGCCTGCCCCCCTGTAAAGGAGTATTTCCAACAGTTTCCCTGAGACTCTGTTACCTTGATAAAGAGAAGACTGGCTATCTTCTACATAAGGTGTCCTGAAACCAACCACAGTTGGCCAAGGTGATAGGTACAGCCATGTGAGGGATCAGCTTAGCCAAGACCTTGGCCAGTGCAAATATGACATTAAAGAAGGAAGCTTTTATAAAATGCATTTGATTATGAAACAAAAATCCTACTAGGAATGTACAAAGTTCATTGCCCATCCAGAAATGCAGAAACAAGTGAGAGATATGTACTCATTAGTGTTTTCTGACATTTTCTACTACTGCAACTGCCTAATCACAGGATGAGGAAAGAATGTAACAAGAAGCTTCTTAGATGTCAAATCCATCTTAAATCCATTTTAAGGATTGGGAAACAAGTCAGAGAATAAGCCACATGTCCTAGGTTCCCTGGTGACAGAGTGGCTGCACCTCATCTGCCTTCCTGGGTACTCTCTTGTCCTGTCTTTTTTTTTTTTTTTTTAATGTTTATTTATTATTGAGAGACAGAGAGACACAGAGCATGAGCAGGGGAGAGGTACAGAGACAGGGAGACACAGACTCTGAAGTAGGCTCCAGGCTCTGAGCTGTCAGCACAGAGCCTGATGCAGGGCTCGAACTCACAAACTGAGAGATCATGACCTGGGCTGAAGTTAGTCGTCTAACCAACTGAGCCACCCAGGCGCCCCTCTCTTGTCCTGTCTTTAGAGCAACTGCATGGGTTTCCCCCCTGGTTTTTAGTACCTTGAGTAGACGTGATGTCCCAGTAACTCATGCAATTATACCAAGGTGAATATTCTATTATGAGTTACAGACATTTGTTTGCATGTTGCCAACGCTCCATTTTTTTTTAAATCACAGGTAAGATTTTTCACTTGGCTGAAATGTTAATTTTACAAATCATGGAAACTTGTAGGGGGCTGCAAAATAAGACTGTGAGCAGTTATCTAAGGGAAAAACAGATGCAAAATTTGACTGGCAAAGGAATAAAATTAAATCCGATGCCAGCATAACCCAGGTTCTTCCTTGTCTCTTCAGATGACAGTCGTGCAGCAGCTATGCTGAGTATTTGATGGGAAGTGAAAGGCATTCACACTCTACAAAACATGACAAGGAATACATTGGATAAACAGTTCCCCCTGTAGATGAAAATTTACCGTCAGGTATAGTTCAACAGGGAAAATGAGATTTTTTTCTTTTTTTAGTAAATTTTATAAGGCACTTTTTTTTTTTTTTTAAGTTTTAGGATGTGTGCTGCAGACTTTGGGTTTTAAGCATGTGTTCATGATTTCCCTGATAATAGGATTTCAGACTCCATTTTTTCCTTGCCTTTGGTATATAGTTCTTTGATGGCCTGTATGGCTAGAAAGTCTTATGTAGTTTTCATTGACTACAGCTTCAGTGACTTTTTAAATTTTGTTTAATGTTTATTTATTTTGAGATAGAGAGACCAAGCACGAGCAAGGGAGGCGCAGAGAGAGAGAGAGGGAGACACAGAATCTGAAGCAGGCTCCAGGCTGTCAGCACAGAGCCTGACGCAAGGCTCCAACTCACAAGCCGTGAGATCATGACCTGAGCCGAAGTTCGACACTTAACAGACTAAGCCACCCAGGCACGCCTTCAGTGACATTTTAAACAGTTTTTTTTTTTTTAACGTTTATTTTTTATTTTTGAGACAGAGACAGAGCATGAACAGGGGAGGGGCAGAGAGAGAGGGAGACACAGAATCGGAAACAGGCTCCAGGCTCTGAGCTGTCAGCACAGAGCCCGACGCGGGGCTCGAACTCACGGACCGCGAGATCGTGACCTGAGCTGAAGTCGGTCGCTTAACCGACTGAGCCACCCAGGCGCCCCTTCAGTGACATTTTAAAAGGTGGAGCTGATAGCACAGTCCAGAGGGATAGAGCAAGATTTTGGAGCTCTGCACCATTTCTTTACCGTATGTCAGGTCTTTGACCTTGAACAAATCATTGAACTTATTCGAGTCACCATTTTCTTATCTGCCAGAGTAGGTCTGAATTAGTCAGAAACGTCTCATTGGGGTTTGTATTATCAGAGAAAAGAAGACACTGGATCCTACACTGGGGGAAGAACATAATCCAAACCGTAAAGATGCCTAGCAATGAGACCAGCTTGACTGATCAGATATTTTGAGGCACAGTAGATTATAAAGCTGAACAGATAAAGTGAAGTCAAGTTAAGGCGAGTCTTAAAGCAAAGTTAAAGTGCCTGGTGTCTATATGGTAAGGATTGACTCAGGAACCATGAAAGGCATTTGAGTCATGGTTTGAGAAGTAAAGAAACAGCTGATGGAACAGGTCTGGTAAACGGATAAGAGGAATTCGATTGGATTATATTCTGGAGTCTAGATAGTAACCTAGAGATTGATACCTTTAGATACTGTGGGGTGTATGTGTGATTATAACTAACACTGACTGAATTAATAACTTTGGCAGATCAGACTACTTACAGGTTACTAAATTATCCTAGTGTCAAAGCTACTCAAAAGCTGCATTTTGGTTGGTTTGTCTACAGGGTTGTGGCAAATTATAAGCAATGGGTGATTGCTATGCCCAACCAATGAGAGATTCACCTATGGGTGCACAAGTGAAGGCAGTTGGCCATAAATAAAACCGAGCCCTTCATCCACAAACCCACAAATGTGTTTGCATTTCATATCAGGCAACCTCATTCCATATTATATCATGGTGATCTTTGATCAAAATTTAAGGTGGCATAAATGTTAACAGGGTATTTTCCCAACTTTATCACATGACTTGTTTTTGAGTTGTAGGTGAGCCAGAAACTAGAACCTCTATTCTTTGGAGAGCCATAACTCACATAAAAGTATTAGAAACTGAGAATAATCCTATGGTAAGAAACCATTTAACTTTGTATCAACACTCAGCTTTCTTAACCTTCTTTGTCTACAGACTCATTTCTCTTGTAATTTCCATTAACATCTACTGGAACTGGAGATGTCCAAAACAGTGTAGAAGATCACTATGTCTAGGATATTAAGCTTTAACCAAAATTATTAACAAAGCATTTTTCCCTCTTAGGACACAGTGGCTCAATATTTAATTTTAGTGGAAATCACAGAATAAGTCTCAACATATTTGTGACCTAGACTTCGAGGTGCACAGAAAATTGACAACACGATAGTTGAGAAGAAGTACAAAATTTGGAGTTAGACATTCAAAGTTAAAATCCTTGCTTGACTCCAGGTCAGATAGTCTTTTTACTTATCCAATGTGGTTTCTTTACCTACAAATATAATATTATCCATCTATAAGCAATTATGAGAAAAAGACAATGCACATGAGGATCTAGTAAAATTGCAAAGCCTCAGTTGAATCTATATTCTGGTTCCAAATGTGCTTGTGCCTACTTATTCATGTTGTCACAAAAGTTAAAGCAATTCCTACCATGTAAGCAGAGTAGAAGGGACCCATTTAAGCAAACTGTCATGTGAAGGCTGGGTCCCTAAAGCTGTGGTATGGTTCATATTAGAATATAGGAAAAGTCAGAACAGTACTATAGAAGAAGGAATCCACATTTGTATTCAAATCTGTCAGAAGTTGCAAATGGATAGGCCCCTAGGATGACTCTGCCTGTTGACATACTCTGAGTGGAAGAGTTTTGTAAATAAATAGGATTTGAATGCCCTGTGTTATGTTAGCCATAGGACCCGTTGCTTATTTTTCTGTCTTATATCTATCCTGAGACTTACATTTATATCCCTGCCCCTCACTGGAAGATTTTGGAGGTTGCTAACCCTGCTCTAAGCTGTATGCTTAGTTAACCTCATCACTTACTAAGATCATGAGGCCATGGAGACCACATCTAAGCATTAGGTCTTAACTGACCTAGCCAGGTCTCCCTAAGCATCCCTGAGCCAAGGGATTTAACAACATTTTAGGTAAGCAAGGAGCCTATTTAAATAATAGGCGGATCTTAACTCAAGACTGCATAGCCTATAAGGGAAAACATAACCAAAAAGAAATCACTTCCACTTGAAGTGAACCTATTCTCCAGATTGATGTCCAGATAATGATTTAATTAGAAATAATAATGGAAGACATCTTAATGTATATAGCATCTTATAGAATACAGAGTTCATTTTTTTAGCATACTTTATATACTAACTCTATTAAGAAATTATTACTATCAGAATGAGAGAAGTCTCTCTAAGAGAAGTGATTTGCCTAAGGTCATGCAGACAGAATGATGTGCACGCAGGACTTGAACCAACATTGCTGTTCAAAAGCCTCATGTACACTCCATATTTCCTTGGGATAAGATGAGATTACTAATGCCATGACCTTCTTTAAGAGGGACCTATATGCACTTGTGGATATCCAAATTATGTTGTTTCCCAGTCAATGTCCAGAAAGTCTTGCCTCCTGGATGTTGCCTGACAGTTCCTATTTTTCTCCCTTTGCAATGCATTACTAGGAACAGGTGCTGGAGAGGTTCATAAGGAACATTCTGTTACAAATATGTCAATTTGGATCACTAATATTGGGGATGTAAAAACTAAACTAAACTAAACTAAGCTAAACAACTAAATTCTTTTAAAAATTGGTCCTGCTCAAGGTACAGATCCTCTGACCCTCTTTCAGCCTAATCTAGGGAGAGCTAGTCTAACCACGGAGACTTTTGTGGCAGTGCAACTGGAAACTTGAGCCAAGGTCTCAAACTCATAACTGAAATCATTTGAGCCTAAATATCCTTCTACCTCAATGCTGAGCTACCCAAGCACCCTGTTTCCCTTACACCCTGTTGAAAATTCATTCTCCTCTAGGTGCTCTCAGTTATAGGCATACCAACTGGCATACCTTTTTGGAAAGCAAATGGGCAACTTATAGCAATATTCACATACGGTAATATTAAAGGAGTTTATATCCATGATTCAGTAACTCCCATGCTGGGAAATGGAAATGTGGTCATTGATTTATATGGAAGGGGTAATAACATTGAATAGTTATTTATTATATCAACCCTTGCAAAAAGTGTGCTGAGAGGGTTTTTTTAAATATAAATAACTGTGCAGCCATATGATGGACTATTATTCTACTGTGATAAAATTATACATTTGGAAAGTGTATTTAATGATGTGAGAAAGTGCTAGAGACATGCTGTTAAGACAGAAATTAAAATGTATGTATGTAATTGTGTTTGTGTGTTGAACATTGCAGTTCTCATTAGCCTGTGGGTAAAAAGAGGTTGCATCAAAGTCCACGTTACAATGGCCTTACAACTTTATAACCTTCTCACAAAGCAAATAACAGTCTGTGCTCAGCACCAAATCCAAAGAGGCCTTTTTCCCTGTTCCCTGGCTTCCTTGTCAAGGCTCCCTCCATTGACCTAGTGTAGATGTATTTCATTACAACTCTAATATTAGCTGGAATACTTGGACTTCAAAGACACCATTTGATTTGAAAGAAGATGCTCGTCATTCTAAAACTGTGCTTAGACTTTAACCTTTTATTTTATTTTATTTTTAATGTTTATTTATTTTTGAGAAAGAAAGAGAGCACAAGCAGGGGAGGGGCAGAGAGAGAAAGGAGACACAGAATCTGAAGCAGCCTCCAGGCTCTGAGCTGTCAGCAGACCGACGCGGGGCTCGAACTCACAAACCATGAGATCATGACCTGAGCCAAAGTCAGAAGCTCAACTGACTGAGTCACCCAGGTGCCCCTAGGCTTTAACCTTTTATGCTAAAGTTGAGGTAAGAAAGTCAGGAAACAAAACAAAACAATGAAAACAAAAATGTATATAATGCTAGTATTTTATAGATAAGTACTGCACCATTCATTCAAGTTATCTATTGATTCTCAGCTATCCCCACTCTCTCTTTTTAATACGAAACTTGAACGGATCTAGATAGCATTCTGCACATTTTAGACCTGAGGTGCTATTTTGCTCCCATTGACCCTAGAAAAATAAGAGACCCTTAATCCTGACCCAGACCCAGTACCTGAGCAGGGTACTGTTGCCTACTGACAGATGCCACTAACATTGCCTGCCTGCCCAGATTTCTAAATACTGCTGCTCCTAGCGGTAATCCATCTTGCCACCTGTTTGGAAACTTCTCTGAGGCCGACTGGTCTCCTGGCCTCCCACCAGTTTCCTAATCACACTCCACTTGCTAGAACCCATGTTCCACCCACCCTTCTGGATAGCTTCCCATCCACAGCAGCTGCAGTGGAAACCCCGACACCAATCCCACCACAGCAGGCAAGTCTAATTCCAAGTCCAAAGGCTTCCCAGCCTACTGGTCCACCACTGCAGTTACACTTCCCAGCCACTGCGGTTACACTCGCTAGTTCTTACAACATTATGTGCCCTGGCATACATATGGTAAGATTTTTCAAGATTATTCCATTTTCTGTCTCTTAGCTCTTCCTGTTTCTTCAAATTAAGTCATTTGGAAGGAGTGAACAGTTGAAATTTGAGTGTATTTTTTGGAAGATTGAGGACTGACAAGAGAAAAAATATAGCTGATTTAATATTCCTGTCTTTCAGTCCACTTCACACTGGAGAATGGAGGTGAAGCCAGGTTGTGAAAAATAATAAAGCCAATTACTTTGTCTGTTCCTCTGTGTGATATACTGCACCTTTTTTTAAAAGAAAGCATAGATCAGTGAGTACAAATTGGTAGTTCTATTGCCCTGGGTCTACCATGCCCAGATCATCAATTATTATTACAGCATTGTATATTTGCTATTTAGAGAATGAAAGCTATCCTGTCCTGAATGAGATGATGTGGCTCTCAGGCTATGCTTACTTTACTGGTGTCAGCCCTGCCCATTCCTAAAAACTGAGTCCACTGATGTCTTCATCTGTCCTTAGTCTTGGAACAATTTAGGCTTATGGAAGAAAGACTTTAAATTACTAAGTTGTTTACTGGTGAAACGTACATTGAGTCTTCTTCTCACCTTTGGCCTTTTTCTTTTTCCCACCTTGGTCCCAAGGGGTACTCCCATGGAGACAATTGCTGCCCCCTCAGGTCACCACTCTCCATAACTGTCACAGGATGAATAACAGTGAATTGCAAATAAAGACAGCCAAGAATCTTTTGGCATTTGAGGAAAACCACAAGCATAAAACAGGGTCACTGAACTTAACAAAATGTAAAAGTTAAGAGAGCAAAAGAAACATCATTAATAGTCTAGCCTTCTCAGTATGGATGGTCTTTACCCCTCCTGAAGATCATCAACCACCCAAGATGCTGCCATGCTCCTCTGGTCAGATGGCCATGCTCACTTCTACCTCAAAAGAAACTCACTTGTTGCTTACCACTCTAAGGGGATGGGGTGGGCAGGGTGGTTAGAAGATGCTGAGCACTCATTTCCTCCTAGCTGCCTCTACTCAGTATCCCCCTTACTGACTTGGTCATTTTTTCTTGGGCCCCACCTGTGTTGGCCTGGTTATGTTGAAAACATCCTTGAAGTCACTGCTATGTTTTGAAGTTCTTTTCTGGTAGGTTTGAACTATCACTTTTATCTTCTGTATGATCCTGCTTCATTTTGAGGTGTTAATGATTTTTTTTAAGTGTGTGTGTGTGTGTGTGTGTGTGTGTGTGTGTGTGTGTGTTATGTTATTAAGAAGGATTTGCAGCAGAAGAGAGAAGCTGTCGCTTTTTCTCAGGAAGAGATTTTGTTCTGAAACTTGGACTCCTTCACCATCAGTGTCATTTTCACCTGATTCCCTGGAGGCCATCCTTGGCAGTCACAGTTAGAAAGAACATCTCACACAGTTAGAAAGAATATTATTTGTATCACAGTAAAATACGGTCTTGATGTACAGTTGTGCAAAGATGTTCAGAAGACATCTTCCAGTCCCCTGTGCTTTGATGTGCCCTATGCTTACTTAATGGCTTCCCTCCCAGGCAGCTGAACACAGGAAATTTGATATACCTGGATTGTCTCTGAATGGAATTAGCACATTCCAAGTTGACATGCTCCATATTCATGTTTCGTGTATTCTATTTCCATTTATTTTCAACTTCTATATTAAAAATGTAGGCTTTGAATTGAGTATAGAAGAGTATGAAATATTTGAATATTACCAAAAGAAACAGAATGAGGAGACTTAAAAACAATAAGGTTGGGGTGGCAGGGTGGCTCAGTCCGTTAAGAATTCAGCTCTTGGTTTGGGCTCAGGTAAAATGGTTTGATCTCACAGTACATGCGTCCTAGCCCCACATCGGGCTCTGCGCTCACAAGTGAGGATCCTGCTTGGGATTCTGTCTCCCTCTCTCGCTGCCCTTCTTGCTCTCTCTCTCAAAATAAACAAATAAACTTTAAAAAAAAAAAACATGGTGCTGACCTGGTATCAGAATACTGGGGTAATGTCTTAGTTCTGAATGATTAAACATTTTGCCCAGCATTGCAGAGCCACGCAGATCTGGGAGCTTCCTTCCCTCCAGAGGATGAGAGAACCTGACTAGATTTCATATATACAGAAATGCCCAAATATATTAAGTTATATACTTGGTAACGTGGGTTTCCTCAGGGAGGTTCTGCAGAGACAGAAAGAAGAGATTTTGCAGCATTCATGATGATATTTAAAGAGGACATTTTAGGGGCACCTGGTGGCTCAGTCAGTTGAGCGTCTGACTTCCGCTCAGGTCATTATCTCGTGGTTTCTGAGTTCAAGTCCCAGATCGGGCTCTGTGCTGACAGCTCAGAGCCTGGAGCCTGCTTCAGATTCAGTGTCTCCCTCTCTCTCTGCCTCTCCCCTGCTCACGCTCTGTCTCTGTGTCTCTCTCTCAAAAATAAATGAACATTTAAAAAATTAAAAAATGATAATAGTCTTGAGTTCATACTGATTTCTCTAATGCCATTCCTATGTCATAGGATTCTTTCTAGCCTTCCCCATTTCTTTATACATAACTTCTTTGTCCATCAATGAAAAACTCAGCTTTTGTTATCCACAACATATTTACTTATTTGTTTGATTCTAATATACACAAAGAATTTCAGAATCATTAACCCATACCCATATGAAAAACAAGTTTACTAGCTGGAGTACAGTGCTGGTGCACAATGGGATTGGCATAGCCTTCTATAAAGGGTCAGATAGTAACTGCAGAAAACTGGCCAACATGTGACAAAGACCGAGTTTTCCCTCAGATGCCCACATAGCTATATCCCTGACTTCCTTGGTGGCACCTTGGAGGTCTGTTAAGATTATAACCCCCTCCCTACCCCACCTAGATCCTCCTGCTCCCTCTTTTCCTACTTTTTTCCTGTAGCACTTACCACACTGTAACACACGCCTAGTTTATCCACTCTAATACACTTTACACATACACGTTTTAAATATAGACTGAAACATCTCTAAAATGTGAATATTTCTTAATCAATAACAGCTGATTTAAATGGGAGCTTAAATTATGTCAGCATTTGCAATTAGTAGTGTTTTAGATTTAATAAAGCATGGTATATAATTTACTTATTTCTTTTGTTTCCCTTTTATCTTGCCCTTTCAGAATGTGAAAGGCACAAAGCCAGAGTTACTAAAGAGGATATTCTAACTACTGTAAATCTCAGTGGATTAACAGATCAAGGGTTTATTCTTCTCTATGTCATTAGGCTTCTCTGTTTCACCAGGGCCTGAGTGTCCTCTGTTGGATCCTTTACCTCCAGCCAGTTTAAAGCAGTGAGGGTTGAGGATCACTTAAGCATATAGGAGCAAGCCTGAAATTAGTGTTTATCACTTCTGCCTGGTAGCTATTCGTGTATTAATCAGAGTGTGTTAATGGCTATGTTATTATGGGTTGAATTGTGTTTCCTAAAAGGCATATGGAAGCTCTGCTCTCTGTGAATGTAACCTTATTTAAATATAAGATCTTTGCAGATGTGATCAAGTTAAGATGAGATCACTCAGAATTAGGGTGAACCCTAAGGCCACTGAATGATATCCTCCTAGAAAAGAGAGATTTGAACAGACAAAGGAGACACAGGGGAAAAGTCCAGATGATAATAGAGGTAAGGGTTGGAGACATGCTGCCACAAACCAAGGAATACCAAGGATTTGTGGCAACAGCCCAGAAGCTAGAAGAAGCAAGGAAAGATTCTTCCCCAGAAATTTTGTAGGGAGCATGGCCCCTTTTGACACCTTGATTTTGGACTTCTAGCCCTTAGAACTGAGAAAAAATTAATTTCTATTGTTTTAAGCCACTTGGGTTTATAATTTGTTACAGCTGTCCTAAGAAACTAGTAACCCACCCCTGTACCAAAATCTGTATCAGTAAATGTTCTGCAGACAAATAGGGCCAAGAGGATATGTGTGTGTGTGTGTGTGTGTGTGTGTGTGTGTGTGTGTGTGTTACATACAGGGTCTTAGCATCCTCTGTTAGATCCTCTATCTCTAGTCAGCTTAAAAAGTAAGGGTTAAAGGGGTGCCTGGCTGGCTCATTTGGTAAGGTCTAAAGCATGCAACTCTTGAACTCAGGGTTGTAGGCTTGAGCCCTATGGTGGTAGAGAGATTACTTAAAAATTAAAAAATAAAACTAAAATGTGAGGGTTGAAGATCACATAAGTATTTAGAAATAATAAGAGATTCTATCTATTCTATATTACTGCATAGAATAATATAATAATTCTATAATATATTATTATATATAATCTCCTGTGGGTTCTGTGTGTTTCTTCTGTTTCTATATAATTAACATAATTACAAATATGTATGTAATATTAATCATATATTAATAATATATTAATCATAATCACGATTATTAATCATTAGTCATTTATATACATGATTTATTATACACACACACACACACACACACACACACACACACACATATATATGATTTATTTTAGGGAGTTGGCTCCCATGATCGTTGGAACTGGCAAGTCTGAAATCTAGGGCACGTGGCAGATTGGGAATTCCCTCAGGAGTTGATGCTGCAGTCTTGAGGAAGAATTTTTCTTCTCTGGGAAATCTCAGGTTTTGGTCTTAAGACCTTTAACTGACGGTAGGATAAGGCTCATCTTTTTATTAAGGAAAATCTCCTTTATTTAAAGTTAACTGAGAGTAGCTGTTTACTTTATCTACAAGATCCCTTCACAGCAACACCTAGATTAGCGTTTGATTAAGTAGCTGGGTACCATAGCCTAGCCACACTAATACAGAAAACAATCACATAGAGCAAAGTGAATTGAAATTGCTGCTGCTTGCCACACAAAAAAGGCTTCTCTCATGATAGTCAAACCTTGAGATTGTTGGCAGGGTGGGAAGAGTGCTGGCCTCCACATGATCATGGAGAAGATAGGGAACCCATCTAGGAATTCAGAACCCATCTAGCAGTTCCCCCCCAGAGCTGTCAGAGAGTTGTTTAAAACAGGCCAGGGGGGCACCTGGGTGGCTCAGTCAGTTAAGCATTAGACTTTAACCCGGGTTATAATCTGCATTTTGTGGTTTCGAGCCCCGCATCAGGCTCTGTGCTGAGAGCTTGGAGCCTGGAGTCTGCTTCAGATTCTGTATCTCTCTCTCTCTGCCCCTTCGCTGCTTGCACTCTGTCTCTCTGTCTCCTCCAAAAAAATAAATATTAAAAAATTTTTTAATAAAAAAAAAAAAAAGGCCAGGAACTAGAATATATTCCTTGTTTTACATTGGCCAGAGCTCAGCAGCATGGCTCTGCTTACTTAGCTGCAAGGGTGACTGGGAAATGTAGTTTTACAGTGTGACTAAGAGGAAAATTGGTTTTGAGGAACACAAAACTTTGTGTTTGTTCATTGATAAATCCCAAGAATCTAGAAAATTACACTCTGAAACATATTTAGTGAAGCACTAGTTAAAAAAGAAAATCTCAATATAAAATAAATGATAAGAATAAGACATGCCAAATGATTAGGCTTTAACATATTAGTTATTAAAATAGACATGAACCACTGAATTTTCCCACTGAAGGAGAGAGATTAGGTGAGAAGGCAAAGTGCAACTATGTGTTATTTCAAGGAAACATTTTAATGATAACTGAAGGTAGAAAATAAAGGGATGGGGAGGAGCTACTGGTCAAATACATTTTTTAGAAAAAAGAAAGCATAAAGTTAAAGAAGAGTTGCAGTATTAATGAGAGGTGAGGTGTTAAGTAAGGTTAATGGGATGAATCAGGATAAAGAGGGACATTAAGTAATGATAAAAGCATAATTTATCAATATGATAACCAGCCATTAACCAATATAAATGAATTTATATAGCAACTAAATATAAAAAGTAAAATACATTGGATTAAAAAATGTTTGGTATAATACAATTATATATTATAATGAAAACCTCCAATATATTTTTCGTCATAGTTGAAGAGATCTTAGAGAGAGATATATATAAGACACAGACCATCAGTACCATAAATGACTGAGAGTTTAGGTGCAATTTTTACATATTATTGAAGTAAAATAAATCACAGTGGCGAAAATTATAAAAGCAAGCTAGCTGGCTAATATGTTCTGGTAAGTGACTCTTTTTATGTGCCTCATTTGTTTGCTTCAGAAACATTTCCTTAAGTGTCTCTTCCTAATTAAAGCCCATTATACGCAATGATGGACTCGTGTTTAGCCTCTATTGACATAGCACTGCTACAGTTTATTCATCCGAATATAAAGAGGTCCTTGGGTGTCAGAGATCTGTTTTGGGAAAAGTGCTGTCTCTGGAGACCAAAGACTGGGTTTGAGTTCTGACCTTGTCATCACTAAAGTAATTTAATGCTTCTGATACATGAGTTATTTATATCTGGAATCACAAACTTAAGTTTAAATTCACACTGTTATTTATCAGTTATGTCATCTTGAACAATCACTTATGCTCATCAAGATTCAGTGTTCTCATCTAGAAAATGGCGAAACCATTTCAAGATGTAGTTCTGTCTATAAATAAGTTCAACAACCTGTGAAGTAATAGTGCAAATAGTTTCATCTCTTATGATCCAAAAGGCCTCTGCAATCCCCATTTGGAACAAGGAATTGTATTTATAATAGAATAACTAAAAAACCAATTGAGACATATTATGCAAAATAAATTGCAACTGTTTCCCCCTGAAGAATAACAAGGGTTAATTAAGGCAGTGTTAAATAATAGTCTGTTGCATTTGTTTATCAAATTTCCAAAACACAGGTTGGAAATTTTAAATGCTGCAAGTGATACAGGCTTTTTTTGAGTTTTGTACACACCAGTGGTAGTGTTTCATGCAGACCTTGGCTTCATAGGTGATCTTCTTCCTTTGATTCCTGAAAATAAAATTAAGGTGATGGAGCTGCATCATTGTTCCTACTGCCACAAACTGACAGTAGTCCATTGGGAGGTTCCTATTCAACGAATGTCTTCCTGATGAGGCCAAATGATTTCTCCTCCGAATGATTCCATGTAAAATGATTAAAAATGGTAAATTGCTGATCTACAAAATAAGTTGTGATGCTGAAATAAAGTGTCAGTGTGTGCTTATACATGTAAGGCACAAAGGAGAATTAAAACATTCCTCAGGAGGCAAAAAAAGAAAATGGATGTTAAAAACTGTAATAAATATAAAGGGCACCTGGGTGACTCAGTCGGTTAAGCAGTCAGCTCTTGATCTTGGCTCAGGTCATGATTTCATGGTTCATGAGTTTGACCCCCATATTGAGCTGTGCACTGACAGCATGGAAACTGCTTAGTATTCTCTTTCCCTCTCTCTTTCTGCCTCTCAACCCATTCACATATGCTTTCTCTTTCAAAATAAGTAAATAAACATTTTTAAAAATTCTAATGGATATGTAATAGAAGGACAGAAATTGGGGGAAATGGATAAACTGGGGAAAGGCAAAAGCAATAAAAGAGTAAGGAAATAATCATTTGTCTCACGTCTTTGCCATATGCAGGAAAGAAAAACTAAAAAAAGAAGGAGAGAAATTGACATGGAAAAGTATAAATATTTTAGCAAAAGGAAAGAAATAAATGCTTGAAATGACAAAAACACAACATAGTAGATGCTGTTTTAGCCATCGTGAATGTTTCTATGAAAGCCAACCACATAAAGTACTGAGAAATAATATTGATGTACCTAAACTTTTATGCTACCATAAATACATGCACCCATGCATATACACACTGAGAATTTAACATCCATAAGAAAGAATAACCCTGGAAGCTTATTAAAAATACAGCTCATAGAATTTGCATTTTTAGCATGCACTTCAGCTGATTCTAATACAGATATTCAACAGTTCACAGTTGGGAGACACCTCGTAGTTGTTCTAAACTTCATCATTACCCCTAGAGAAATGAATTTTCTACTAACATTTTTATCTTGTGTCCTTGGTGGGATTAGAACAGCTTGGAGAATTGAAAATCACTTTTTTTAGTTATGTGGCAGAACCCACTAAGATCTGAATGACTCTGGACTGAGGAGAATATTAATAAGACTTATTCTAACCAATGGATTGTGGTTACAACAGAAGAAAGAGAACAGCAGTTAAGCTTGTCACAAGATCCAGAAGGAAAGAGATGATGCATTCTGAAAAAGAAGTTAATACAGCCCACAATGAAAAGAAAATATTCAATTTCAGCATTCTGAAAATTGGGAAATTATAGCAGATGATGCTGTTGCCTTCCAAAGATCTATTAAAATGCATTTGTATGAAACAAATAGAGCTCACTTTGAAGGATTCCTGTATGAGGATTATTCTTCATTATCAAGTGGAATTAGAAGAGGAAAGCTGTTTAATGTTCGTGGGTTTTTTTTTTTTTTTCATGTTTATTCATTTTTGAGATGGAGGGACAGAGAAAGAGGTAAACAGAATCCCAAGCAGGCTCCACACTGTCAGCACAGAGCCTGACATGGGGCTCAATCTCACAAACTGTGAGATCATGACCTGAGCCAAAATCAAGAGTCAGTCAGAAGCTTACATGAGCCAACTAGGCACCCCTGTGTAATGTTAATTTATGGAGGACTGCTAAAAATTCAAAGGTAGAAGATTCTCTACTTAAAAAAAAGCAGAACAACTAGCAGAATTGAATATTAGAAAAATGTCAAAATGGTGATGATGATGATGATGACAAAGACAACTGTGTGTACGTTTATATGCACATACCATATATATAAAGATAAGGCAATAAATACTTGCTAGAAGAATTGCATATATAGGGTTGTTATGGGTTGGGTTGTGTCTCCAAGATTCATACGTTGTATGTGAACTTATTTGGAAATTGAGTCTTTACAGGGGTAATCAAGTCAAAATAAGATCCCAAGGGTGAGCCCTAATCCAATATGACAAAAATGGCCTTATTAAAAAGGAAAATTTGGACACACACATACACACAGAATATCGTGAAAAGATGAAGGCAGAGATTGGGGTGATGCATTCATAAGCTAAGGAAGGTCAAAAATTGCCAGCCAACCACAAGAAGCTAACAGGAAGGCATGAACATATTCTCCTTCACAGCCCTTAGAAGGAATTTACCACACCAACACCCTGATCCTGGACTTCTAGCCTCCAAAACTGTGAGATAGTAACTTTCTGTTGTTTAAGACATCCAGTTTGTGGTACTTTGTTATAGCTGCCCTAGAAAGCTAATACACAGGTGAAACCCTTCCCTCATTGAACATTTTAGTTTGGAGCAGGAAATGAGATAGAAAATTACCAAATAGATATGATAATACTTCATATGGTAATAGATTCTAAGGAGTAAAGGAAAGTTGGGTGAGGGAGATCAGAAGTGCTATTTTTATATAATATGATCTCTGATAAAAAGCCACTAGAATTGAAAGGAGGTGAGAGATTGAGTCATGTTGCTATCTGGAGGAAAAGCATTAAGACAGAATCAGCAGCCAATCCATGGCTCTAAGGAAGAAGAATGATCCTGGGTTAGAAGAGCTACAAGGAGGTAAGGGTGGTTGACCTGGAGTAAGAGAGAGGGAAAGTGGTATAGTATGGTCAAAGAGGAACATCGGAGAAATCAGGGAAGATAATCTCTGTACATCTATGGAGGATGCTGCAAGAAGTTCCCACTGAAGAGAAGCAGTTTAAGAAGGGGGCCATTGAATGTTAGTGCTGGAAGGAAAGATGAAGTTGATCTAGAGGAGAATTTGGCTTGCTGCAGTTGTGTAACCTTTGGGAGTCATGGGGTCAACAGCTCTCACACGATTCACTCCTCTTACTCATATCTTTGAGTGACATTTTTGGACCCCCATGACCCATTGTTACAATTTAGTCCCTACAATGAGCAAATGAATTTCATTTCTTCTAGAGAGGGCTCAATTTGAACAAGGGAGGAAATGTCATTATTTAAATCTCATATGGCCTTGAACCTTTTATCTAGGATTTACCATCCATCTATTAACATGAAGAAAAGGAAAATTACTGAAAACAAAATTCAAGCTGGTTTGACACTAAGTAAAATTGTTTGGTTTAGTAATATGAAATGCTCATAGCAAGAACATTTCAATAATAAGGGCTTAACAGCTGGAAATCCCACTACATTTGTTGAAAATTTCTTTGCACCTAGCTGCTTAAATATTTTGTTTTGTTACCATACAAATTACCTTATTTTATATTCCAATTTTTTTCAAGGGCAAGAAATACCAATTTAAAAGAAAAAAAAATTTTAAATACAGTAAAATTCATGCATAACATGGTGATATTGAGCTCAGGGCAATTGCGTCTAATTTTGCAGTACAATTAGTTAATCAATCAGCTTCTTAATCTTGTAGCAGTAACAAATGATAGTCTACAGAATATGGAGCAGATATGGATAAAAGGCCATTTGTATAGTGGGTTCAAAGAATGAATATTTGAAACCTGGGTTTGAATCCCAGCATAGTTGGTTACAGGTTGAGGAACCTAGCTAACTTCTGTGTGCCTCAGTTTCATCTCTGATGTGGAAATAAAAATAGCTGTAGATTTTCATAAAATTGTTGTAGGTTTTTAATGAATTAAGACATGTAAAGTACACAGAGGAATGACTGCCTACATTAAGCCTTCACAAAATTTAAGCTATGATGTCTATATCATTTCACTTTCCTCATTTTCTTTGTAAGTTCCATTGGGTTAGAGAAAGGCAGAATCACAGTCTACGACTGACTCCTATTCCTTGAGGTTTGTGTCGAAGCTCTGGGAAGAGGCTTGGCTCACACAGGTCCCAGACATTGGTGCAGCTGGAGGAGGGCTGAGGTTGTGGCTTCAGTGAATCCTTTGTACCCTTGCCTATCCATGCTGGCGTCTGCTGAGATGTCCTCATTACCATCATATTTTTTCAGTCCACAGACGTCTTTGCTGCATCCTATAGTCTTGCCAACTTCATAGTTCATTGATAACAAGCTCTCAGTGACGGTACCTGTCAGGTATGTGGGGAATAAACTGGTCTGTGTAGCTCTTCCTACCTGGCACATCTGAGGCACATCTGTCTGGAACCTGTAGGCATCCCATCCTTCAGTGTGAAGCTGAAGTTGGGAGAGCAATGGGTATGGGCGGCTCTGTGGTCTTGCTGCCTCCAGGGCCTATACTTAGGAAGCTCAAGACAGCTCTGTTTCTGGAACCTGTCTTACTTCCTGTAACCAGAACAGTGGGTATAGTAAGAACGGTATGATTTACAGAAGCAATGTGCATGTTTCTTTCTGAATGTCATCTCCTAGGCATTTTGGCTTTCTTCCATCTCTTCCCTTCCTAGAAAATCTTTAACATACCAAACTGTGGGAGGAGCCTGACTCTTTGTCTATAATGTGAGATCTACCAGTTTATATTTCAGTTCCTTCCAGACCAAGAATTTACAACTCAAAAACTTTCCTTTTTCCTTTTTTATTGCTAAGGCTTTTCTCCATGAAACAATGGAGGAAGGGATACAAGATAAAAAGAACTACCAGTAACAGAGACCACACTGCGTAAAACTTCAAAAATCCATGCAGTGGTATAGTTTTCCTTTATTTAACCAAATGCTCTCTCTGTGCCAGGAACTGGCCCAAAATCTATAATATAAAAAGAAATTAAACATGGTCTTTTTATTAAGTTGTGTGTAGTCATTTGGGGGAAGATGGGCAAGTAAACAACTACAGTAATAGAGTAGAGTGTGATGAAACTTAAGAACACATAAATATAAAAAAAATCTGTGAAGGACTATCTCTACTGGGGACATTATGTGGGGAAAGATAATGCTTTCCAGAGTTCACCAGAGTGTGCATGCAAGTTGAGGCATTGGAATTGGAGAGTGAGTGTGAGGGTAGGGCTGGAGAAGCAGCCTGGGGTGGGATCATTAATGTTTGATTTGCATGGCCTGCAAGACAAGGCAGAAAGGTTTTTGTGAGAGACAGAAGCATGATTTAATAAAATGAGATGTTTCCCAACTTGAGCAGATTAACCCACGTCTGAATCTTAGTTTCCTCAACTATAAAATGCGATCTCTAGGAAGGATGCTATCAGGATGAGTCAGAAGGATATCATATAGATTCTCAAGTATACATTTGTAGATGGTAGTTTAAAGGAATTATGCTGTAGATTCTGTTCATTTGCCTTGTTAATGTCTAAGGGGTGTAAAATTAGAATTTTCTAGATTCATCCATACTCGGCTTCTGACATCTGCACACCGTTTTGAAAAAAGTAATCTTACTAATAAGATGCCCAGCAGAATGATTATTTCCACTAAGTATCTAGGAAATACATATAGAAAGTTACCAAGTCTATGGAAGAAGGTAGTGGGAGGATGAGGGTAAGAACTTAGAAGTAGGTAGATTTGACTGAGATCTCAGCTAATGGTAGGCAAAATTAGATAATGGTTTCTTTCATTATTTTAATAAAGGAGCTTCCCTTGATTTTCCTACTCTACTAAGAATAATCCAGCTACTCTGGGGGAAGCCATTATTGTAAGAAGGCTCTGCCAGTTTAAATTCTATTTCTTTATTTCTATTAAATAAAGGAAGCTTACATTAGTCCTTATGTTATTAACTACTTAATGGATTTAGGAAGCAGGTAGCAAAAAAAAAAAAAAAAAAAAAGAATTGTTCTTTGCATTTAAATGAGACAAATAACACTCTCAGCTGATTATGCATTTAGGGAAAAAAGTTTCATCCTATTGCTACATTTTAAGTCTGCAAAAGTAATAAATTAATCCATTAGTGAGCCCAAGTGTGTCATATGTTGTGCTCATTATCAAGTATTCCCAGGTGTTCAGGGGTTTATAAGTATAAATTGATGTGACTTTTAAATTTGGTAACAGAAATATTCAGCATAAGGATCATAAGCTATGAAACTATTCCCATAGCATTGCTTTTTATAAAAAAAACTTATAGAATTAAATATGAAATTAAGATGTTCCCCAATATTTTAATGTGTCATCTTGTCAGAATGAAGCAATGAAACATAATTAACAAAGAACCCATAGGGTTGCCACATTGTCTTCCCAGTTGCCTGATTTTATGTATCATTTTAGAAGCACAATACCAAATATTAGGCACCATGAATTTGTACATTTAAATAAATGGATTGATTTATTCAGATGCTTATTTCCATTCATTTGTGTATTCAGTCAACAAAAATGCTTTGAGCAGTTCCTACCTGCTAGAAGATAGTCCAAAGGAAGATAAGATTGCTGGATAAATGACCACAAGGTAGAACTAAAGAACAGAGTGTTACTGGAAGGGACACCGTTGGAGGTATTGTCTGAGCTGAGTCTAAAAAGATGACCAAGAGAAAATAGGTCTTCCAACTCTCCAGAGCTCTAAAGGGCCTACTGTGTTGAAACACATTCATCCATTCCATAGGTGGAGCTTAGTTTGTGTATGGGAAAGAGGCAGGGGATGAGCACGGGAGTGCAGAACAGGATTGTCATGCATGGCTCTGGATAAGCACCTTGTGGAGGCTTTTCTCTGCAATTCTAGTGGCTATCAAATGCTTCTCTGTTTTTCAAGAGACATTAAAATAAGAAATTATATGAGTGTAAAGACCTCAATTGACTAATATGGTAAAATGGGGGGAAAAAACTACCTGTTTTTTTTTCTTTTTCCTTCCCTGAAGTTGACTCATGATTCAATGAGGAATAAACCATGTAATTCTAAATAGAGAGAGAGAGTGTGTGTGTGTGTGTGTTGGAAAATCTGGAAGGCAAAGAGAGCAAATACAGCCCAAGAGAAAGCACTATAATTTTACTTTTGTGATTTACTCTTTTTTTTTTCTTTTTTGCTTATGTGATTTACTTTTAAAAATCTCACGAAAGTATACCTTCAATAGGAAAGATAACTGGTGGAATTATGAAAAAGGAGTCAATAAATGTTTACCCTCCCTAGAAAAGCACTAAGAGAAGTGAAGGGGCCAGTTTACTTTAATAGTTATGATATAGGTATATCCCTACTAGTTACAACTTAGGGTGTAATAATCCTACTTTCTAAATACAGATCTCATTATCATTCATAGAAAAATGGAGCAGGTGATGTTATTTCTGGTAATCAGAGATGGCTTCAGGAGGAGTTGGGCCTTGAAAGGTGGAATGCGTTTGCAGGAGGAAGATTTGAGTCCATCAGTAAGGATACTCAAGGCGAGTGTCATGGCTACCACAAGACCATGTGTGTGAGTATGGGGCCTATTTGAGAAGTCCCAGCAGAACAGACTGCTTAAAGAGTTAAGGGAAAGGGGTGACTTTTTCTCTTATTTTTTTTTAGTGATTCAGTTATTTTTAGTGATTCTCTACAAAAAATGCCAGCTACCCTTTGCATTTGAAGAAATATCTATAATACTGTTTTCCATACAAGTGAACTTTGCATAAAACAAAACAAAGCCAGTCATTGACAATGGACAAGTCTGCCATCCAGAGGCCACAGTTATCTGCTACTAATTATGAGTCCAACCTAAAAAGTAGTTATCAAAAGAAAAAAACTAAGTTTCAGGTCTGTTTTGTGTTGTCCCACACCATTTCTCAGGGTATCAGGCATCACTTAAGACTATGCCTCCAACATACTTGCTTGTTTTGGCCTTAGTCCTGAAACTGTTACTCCACTTATGATAAATTGCACTTACTTTCTCAGTACTGACCATTTTCCTGAGTCCTAACATAAAAGTACCTCTTCTAGGTTATGACCTTGACTTGCCTGCTTAGAATGAATTATCTTTGCTACTTTTTTGACATGGGCTTACTCTTTTCTTACTTCATATGAATGAGACTTTTTGCCAGCCCCATTACATCACTGCATTTGGATGCTTCAGATAAATACCTTGGGAAATCGTTTCAGGACCAGGAATCTTCTACCTCACACAGGTCCCTTGGGTGTTGTTTCTCTTTGGTTCCTCTGTCTTTGGCAGGTGAGAAGCAGAAGATCCCTTTTTTGGGGATCTCCATTTTACCACAGTGGTCATATCTGTTGGGAGCTGGTTGTTAGTTGTATTCAGGAGAGTATTTCTTTTTTTTTTTTTTAAGTTTATTTACTTATTTTGAGAGAGACAGAGACAGCACAAGTGGGTGTGGGGCAGAGGGACAAGGAGAGAGAGAGAACCCTAAGCAGGGTCTGTGCTGCTAGTGCGGAACACAATGTGGGGCTTGAACTCATGAAAGCATGAGATCATGACCTGAGCCTAAACCAATACTCAGATTCTTAACTGACTGAGCCACCCAGACGTCCCAGAGCAATATTTCTTAAAATGTGTTCATTATTTTCTGAGTTACTATCCACCATGAAGATATTATACTTTTGAATTTGGGAACGATTAAAAACATAGTATTAAAACAATTACAAAGGCTTTAATTAATTAGTGTGGCAGTTATAAAAACTTGGAATACTGATTGCCATGTATGCCTTTCTTTCTTTCTTTTCCTTTCTTTTGTTTATTTCTGTCTTTTGAGTAACACTTTTCCCCATTTTACAATAATCCTTTTACCTATTAACCATAATCTCTTCTGTATGTCTTTACTGATAAATAAAATGGATTGAAGTTGAAAAGTTAGAACTCATAAGAGTGCACACAATAGCTATTTCAAAGAATGCATAAATGTTTTGAAATTATTAAGAGGTAAATCCTTAAATAGAATATAAAATAATATTTTAATTACCATCAAAAACTTGGTATCTTTTTCCTGTTAATTGATTCAAGTGAATCCTAAGTTACATACAAAAATCATGTGACAAAGATGTTGGCCTTTTTCAGAAAATAACCTGCTAATTTGGGATTTCAGATTTATATACTCATGTAATTGGTAATTAAATGTACTTTGAGTTGGGGAAATGTTCTAAAAACATTTGTGGATGTTTTTCTGGTATTGGAAGAGTTGCCACCAAAGATGTCATGTTTGTTGGAATCCTCAAAAACTGAAGTGACAGAAAACAGGCTAGGTATGCTCTGACAGAGTATGAATTTCATATTCAATGGGCAAAGGGGCTGACCCAGATAGCATTTCATTCACTCAATAAATATTTATTGAGCATCTACAAAATGTCAGACTCTATGATAGGCTGAAGTGATAAATCAGTGAGGAAAAGAAGCCACTGGCCTTCACTCCTGGGATTTAAGATACTTTTCCACCCTAAGAATCTAGGAGTCTACAAATATGATCTTTAGTCCTTCAAAGAAGCTTATGTTCTTCCGCTGTTAAAAGGGGCTCAGTAGCACTACTTTACAGGCTTATTTTTAAACAATAGGAAATAGTGTGTGTGGAAGTACCCGTGAGAAAATATGAGAAGTTGAGAAAGTCAATAAAACATGAGAAGATGCTGGGGGAATTATTGTGAGTTCAGGAGCAGGAGCCCTTCGTGCATTTAGCTGTACAAATTTACTATCATTAATCATAGAATCAAAAAAAGTAGTATGTTTTTGAATGGAGATTTCTTCTATATGATGCTAATTCTTATTCTCTGCTCAATAACTGTGAACATGGAATCAGACTTGTCTAATACTCCAAGATGTGTTCACTGGAAAATTCTACAAGCTACTTAGGCAAGATTCATCTTTGAGGAGCAAGCTAGGCAGGTGGTCACTTGTAAACCTCTTTTGTAATCCTATTTCGAGATTTCATTTTATGGAGCAGGCTGCTCATCTTGAGTTTGCCCTGGTTGAACATGCAGCACAGTCTCCACGGCCACCTTTGCTACAAATGGACTTGCTTATGCAGAGAATGAGAAGGGGGTGTGAAATGCAGGTGTCTCTTTGCTTAGCAGGAATCAGCAATAGAGCTTTTGAGAAGAAAAATAGGCCATGTTTTATAACAAGGCCCATGGAAAGGAGAATGGGTCTGTGTGCTTTTCTAGAAAAGTGATTTTGCTTCTTTATGATTGATGACCTGTCTGGTGTGAGGCTGGCCACAGTAATAATGTCAGGGCTTACTCTCAACAGTAGAAAAAGCTGTCAGTTCTGATATGATGGAGGGGAGAGGGGCATTGGGATTATAGAGCTAAAATGGCCACAGGATGTCCTCTGACATAGGCACATCATGCAGGGTGATTTTGTGTAAAATTTATCTTAACTTTATTTTACATGGACAGAAGAACTAAAAAAAAATAAACCAAAATATAACGGGAATTACTTTTTGGAGGTAGTGAGAGAGGTGTCGATTTATCATTACCATGATGTTTTACTTTCTAAACTTTATTTATGAACATGTATAGATTTTTAAAATCAAATATATAGTGCTAAAGTATAATTTAGCAAAGGCAGCATAGAGTTCAGAACTCGACCTGCATTCATCTCCTAACTTGCACTAAATAACTGGGAAAAAAGGTAATATGAGAATACCCTCTTCTTTCAGGACACCAGTGCCTAGAGAGGGAATTTCCTGCCTCACCCCGCAGCGCTGTGCTCACACTCTTGCCTGCTTGCCTCCCTCCCCACTGTAGGAACTCAGGCCTGAATGATTCGGGTCAGGCTGCCACTCTTCTCCCAGTTGTGCATTCTCTCAGTGACTGCCAAGTATCACTTCCCCCTAATGATACAGGTATATGCTCTGGGAGCCTGTGGTGAACCCTGTTCCCCTATCCTTTGACCCCTGAACCTTCTTGAAAGGTATATATGTATTCTGTGGATCCCAAGTATTGCTTCCAAACTGAAGCTTCCCTCAGCAACCACCACCAGGTCCACCCACAGCCCTCACTGTTGCCCTAAGCAGAAACCTTCAAGCCTGTCCCAGCTTTTCTTGCTTTGTCCATCTTACAATAATAAACTGGGGCATACATACCTCTGTCTCAAGATATGACATCTCATAACCATGTCCATGATCTGGGAGTAAGCAGAATACACGGACTCACTGTTGAAGTGTGAGGCAATTATATCTCTTTACAGCGATTCTAGAAATTACTAGAGAATGATAAGCCCAGGTGTTGGGGGTCAGTAAATATTCAAGACCCAGTTTACCATCTTCGTAAATCCAATTTAGTGTCACCAGTGAAGAGTCATTTGACAAGGATCTGTGGGCGGGATCCACACAGTGACAGATTTGGGTTCTGTTATTAGGAAAAAAAAAACATTTATAACCAACATGGTTTATAGTTGAGTGGCTGTTTTCCTGGACCCTTCTATGGCATCTATTTCCCTGAGAGTAGATGCCTCAGTCATTAATTCTACAGGTTGCTTCATGGTGAAGTGGTTGACATCCAGGTGGGAAATACGTTCGACTGAACCACTGCTGGGAGAGTCTCAGCACACATTTGAAGGTCTTTAGACATGTTTGCAATGCAGAAACCTGTTGAACTTGAAACCAGTATCCTAACTTTTTTAAACACAGAACAATAATTTCGTGTGGCACGTTTTTCCACATCCCATGTGACATGGTTTTAAACAATCACATTTGGGACTATTCTGTGATAGAATTGCCTTGTTCAGTTACTTGTAACACAAAAATGACACCAAAACCCTACATTCATGTCGCAGTGCCCCAGTGCTGCATTGCACTGAGTCGCTCATGGCGAGTTGGGTAACATCTTGCCTTGCCTCGCCCTGGGATTGGAATCCAGTTAAGGATTGTCTTTGCTTGTTCTTCCTCACCCTGTCCACACTGAGGAAACTGTCGGTAGCCTCTGTCTGTCACCATATGAAAAAAAAAAAAGACATTGAATTCCTTGCACATAAGGAACTGTGGACAGTTTGGAAATATGTGGGCCTTGAATTTCCGGGAGTTTTTGACTTTCCAGAATATTACGTTTGTCTCTCCAGTCACCTGCCTCGCCCTCAAATCTCGAGAATATTTCAGGTCTGCAGTGGGTTGCAGTCACTTATTAAGTGTACTGCCAATTATGAGATTATTTGGTTCAATGTTTGGCACAGATTCAGACACAACTCTTTATATACCCCTTGCTGTATGTACAAGCAAATCACTTCAATTAGAGCAGCCTCATCATGAAGAAGTCTCCCTAGTAACCAATGAAGAATATTGATGATTTGCCAATTTGGTCCCTTGGAGTGAAGGAACCCCCCTCCACCTAGCTTATATTGGTCACTTTATGAATATACTACGGGTGAGCACATAGATAAGCTGTGCTCCTACAGTGCCTGAGGATACATGAAAATAATTTGTTCTCTTTGGTAGATTAAATAACTCCTCCCTGAACATTTTATTACCTGATAGTTTCATAAATATTAGCTTTTCCTTCATAGGGAAG
Source organism: Panthera onca (assembly GCF_046562875.1). Taxonomy (NCBI): domain Eukaryota; kingdom Metazoa; phylum Chordata; class Mammalia; order Carnivora; family Felidae; genus Panthera; species Panthera onca. The sequence goes on along the minus strand of NC_138349.1, from coordinate 46,005,774 downwards.
GCAAATGTAAACCCTGAGTGTCACTCATTGGTGGCTATGCTTAGTCTCAATTGCATTTCTGCCATTTACAGCAATGTAGTTTAGAAGTTTGTGCCCCTCCCCATGCCTCTGTCCCTCATCTGTAAAATGAGGGTAGTGACAATCTTATATGTTTCTGCAAGATAATGTTGAAAGCAGTTCCTGGCAATCATAAATGCTCAGTGTTAGGCACCATTATATCATCATAAGGGGTGACTATTCCAAAAGAATTGTAATGTTTACATAGAAAAGTTAATCAAGCTCAGCCATAAAAAGTTAATATTGCTCAGCCATAAGGAAGAATGAGATCTTGTCATTTGCAACAACACGGATGGACCTACAGGATATTATGCCAAGTGAAATAAGTCAGACGGAGAAATAAATGCCATAAGATTTCACTCATATGTGGAATTTAAACAAGACAAAACAAACAAACAAACAGAAACAGACTCATAAATACAGAAAACAAACCAGTGGTTGCCAGGGGGTTGGGGGGTGGAGGGATGGACATAATAGGTGAAGGGGGTTAAGAACAGAAAAAAAGCTAATCAAACTGTTAAAAAGATAGAAATTACACATTCTAGTACATGCCATAGCAGAAATCAAACTGTTTTTGCTTAAGCTTATATGCTTTCTCTTCCACCCCAGTATCTGTGTAATTCTTGGCATGTACTTTGTTGAGTGAATGAATAAATGAAAACTTAATTGATTAATTCTACCATATCCCTCTTGATGTTTTCATGCAGGCTTGAATATGCCCAAAAAGGCTGTTTGCTTTAAGAAATAGCCAGTGAAGGGTTATGAGAAATATTTTGGTTTATGTTCTGTGTATGACTCAATAGACAAAATTAATTGTTTTTCTATCACGTTTTTCATGGATTTTCATTGATCCTTTTGTATGAAAACAAAGCTTATCAGTAGCTTTAGACCTATAATAAGGATCACAGTTTTTAGTGCTTTAATAAAAGAAGTGTGTGTGTGTGTGTGTGTGTGTGTGTGTGTGTGTGTGTGTTTGCGTTGTTTATATGTGCACGTGAGAGAGATTTTAAATAATCTCTTTATATGTTTCAGTGGCATCAGTTTTCATGAATTTCATTATAGAAATTAATAAATAATTTCTCTTTAAAGTTCAAGAATAAAGGGGTGCCTGAGTGACTCAGGTGATTGAATGTCTGACTTCGGCTCTGGTCATGATCTCATGGTTCGTGAGTTCGAGCCCTGCGTCAGGCTCTGTGCTGACATCTCAGAGCCTGCAGCCTGCTTGAGATTCTGTGTCTCCCTTTCTCTCTGCCCCTCCCCAACTTGCACTCTGTCTCTCAAAACTAAATAAACATTAAAAAGAAATAATAAAAAAAAGAAAAATCAAGAATATCAATGCCACCTTGCTCCATAGTAATTCTGGGAATTCCAACTCTTATAATCAGATGTCACTTTTCTGCTATGTTAAGAGAAGAGAGATTTTCTTTCCTTAATATTCTACTTACCTTTCAGTGTTTAGATAAATTTCAAATTCTGATTTGTCCCTTCTACTGGTCCTGAATTCATTGTGGCTTAAAGAATTCAGATTGCCCTCAAATTTATTAAGCATGCCACTCAGTTCTTGGTGCAGTCTCCAGACTCACAAAGCCTGATTCTCCATATTCCCTGTCACATATAGGAGTGGAGCAGCCAAGGCTTTGGGAACAATTAAGAGTGACGACCATTGGTTCTATTGCCAGCAAAACAGACAACAGACAAAGCGCCATTTCTGAGCCATCTCAGCTCCACTAGAAAGTTATTGTTCAACTAGGCTGGGAGGCTGGTGGCCTTCTAACTGCCCAGTCATATCACTGACATTCTGGCCCACTATTTGAGGTGCTCTGTTCCCATATTTCTATATACTTTCTTATCCTGATCTCTTTCTTATGCATTCTATTCCGACTGTATGCAAAAAGGTTTTTTTAATCATGTGTATTTTTTTCTTACCTTTAGTCCCATGATAAGTAATCTCACTGAAATCCCCGTTTTTAAATACCACAATTCTACTCTCTCTCCAGGGACCCGAGTGCACATAATTGAGAAGTTTCTTATTCACACAAGAACCCAGACACGGTGTTACCAACTTTTCTACAACCTCTTTTCTTTCACTAGCATATTCTGTTTCTCCCAGGAATAAGCCTAGGGGTCCTTGGCCTCTCCCTCCAATGCATATGTTCTGGTTTCCATTATAGTGCTATTACAAAGAATTAAGAGACCTTTGTCTCTGTGGGCTCCTTCTGATGTCTGAATTACTTGAGAACAAAAATCCTGTCTTTCCATGAAAGTGTGCTAAGTATCTGTCATACTATATAGTAAGCAGTCAAAATTACCATATGAAGTAATGCATCTACTTTGAAAAAACTTTATTATAATCTTTCTTTACATAAAAGACATTTCTTAATTAATTACTTAAAAAATAAACTATTTATGGGCAAATTCATTATGACAGAAAGTAGATTAGAGGTTATCAGAGGATGCAAGGAGAAAGAAATGAGAAACTATTGCTTGGTGGGTGCAGTTTCTCTTTGGGGTGATGGAAAACTTTTGGAAATACAGTGGTGATGGTGCACAACATCGTGAATGTAATTAATGCCACTAAAATGTATACTTGAAATGGTTAAAATGATGCATATATATATATATATATATATATTACCACAATAAAATTAAAAAATAAATTATTTACAAAAAGGAAAGACACTAAAATACTCAAGATAACTGAGTGCATATTTTCTAAAAAGAAAAGCTTCTTTGCTAAATAGAAAATTCATAAAAGGAAGCCTAGTAATTAGTCTTAGAAACAAATACAATTGTAGCCATATTTTTTCATGTATTCTCATTTAAGAAATATGTTACTGCAACAAGAACTATCATTAAATAAAACAATGAATTTTAAAAGTGAATAAGTGAATAACTGAATGATTAAAAGGAAGCACCATTTAAATAAACCGACCTCAATAGTTGAATGCCTGGGCACAGTGGGGCCCAGTTTCTCACTCTGCTTATCACAGACAGACATTAGCACTAACGGGTCCAAATGGTCAGCTGTGCACATGCACGTAGAACAGACATGGACACATCTGTCATGCATTTTTGATAGGTAGGAAGCACTGTCAAGTTTCATCATCCTAAGACTCAAGGGTCAGACGGGGGGGGGGGGGGAGTGCGGGGGCGTGAATCAGGACCAGGTTTGTGAAGATGAAGAGGGCCTGGTTAAGGTATCATGCATTATTAACATAGAGGTCCAGGTAAATTTATATTGAACAAGTATTCTACCTAAAATATCATGAGTTCTGAAAATAAATTTAGATATTCTTTGTGTAAATGTTTGTTTTCCTCCCTTTTCTTTTTTTTTGCCAAATTTATACTTAGCATATTTGGTAATTGATGCAATATTATTTCATCTGAAGCTCCAGGCTGTTGGGAAATGCCAATCAGTGTTCAGTTTGTTGACAATCTTTAAATTATCTGTCTCAAAAAATGGTTGTTAAAGTAAAGATATATTCTTTGCCTTGAAAGGTCAATCTTATAACCATTGGCTTCCATGTGGAATTTTTTCTAATCTTTTTCTCTTTTTCTGTTTCTCTTTCTTACATGCTGACTTTGGTGTAGCAGACCACTTGGGGATTGAATTCATGGGTAAGACTACACAATTTGCTCCTTAAATATCCAGAAAAAGCTAAGTTTCATAATGTATACAGTGTATTCCTTCCCCATCTGATTATAATTGAAATGTCTCATCATCAGATGCTGTCAGTAGTAAAAAGTGTTTTTGTTGATTTTTCACTAAGTAGTGGCTCAAAATGAAAGACTTGACTACTTATTGGGAACGCAATTGAATGTTAAGTGCATCTCTGGAACCATACAGAGGTTGGACTTGGCTCCTGGTTTGTTTGCTCTATTTCTCCATTTTCTTAAAATAGGGATGACAGTAGTTCCTATTTTACTGAACATGTGAATTGCTTAGCACAATGTCTACAAGATGGCAAACAATAAATGATTGAAAATAATAGGGATGATTTTTAAATGCTGGTTTTTTTTTAATTTCTGCTCTGATTCCCTTTCCTTTTGCATGATGACTACTTTGTATACATTATAGTATCAATAAATTTTGAATAGGGGCTATATAAACACTTCCATTTACAAAATTAAAATATTTCTTGTGAAAGTACTTACAGTGAATTGTATGTTTTTAAAAGCACTGGAATGCCTTCCACAGGAATTACTATTATGTTCATAGATAATTACATTAAGAATTGAACATACTTTCTGAGTGTATATTTTATGTAAAAAAAAAAAAAAAGAAAGAAATCCATAGGGTTGATATACGCCATGGTGCTAAAATGGAAGGATACTCAGGAGTTAAAGTTAGTGAAGTTGAGAAGACCTAAACTTGAAATCCAAATTAATAATTCTTTGCTTATTTGGCTTTTGTTGAACTTTGGATTTTTGTCTTATATGATATAGATATTAATACTTCCTTCATACATGAGTATGGTTATTGCGATAATAGTTACAAATTTAATTGTATTCATTTATCTATTCATCCATTCATTCAGAAAATAATTATAAAGTGCTCAATGTAAACAAAGGAAAATAATGCAAAATATTGCAAATAAAATAGCAAAAATAGACCAAAAAACTGGTCCAATGGCACTTACAGTCTAGTAAGCTTACAGATAATAGGTAATAAACTAATAGATATACAGTTGAGGTTCTGAAGACCTATTTCAGGCAAGATGATATTAGCTTGGACTAGTGTGATTGTGGAGGATATGGGAAAAAATGATACACATTTAGGATGTGGTATCAGCAAGTATTTGAGAGGAATTAATGTTGAAGGTTAGGAAAGAGAGATTATCAAGGATAATACAGGGTATATAGTTTGCATATTTAGATAAAAGGGGGGTCCGTTTACTGAAAAAGAACACTGGAAGAAGAATAGATTTATGGGAGATGTTTTACTAGATTAGGTTTGGAAATGGTGAGTTCCAGGTACCTCTGATATATTGAGAGAACATGTCACATTTACAATTGTATTGCTGGAAGTTTTTAGCGTTAATTAGAGCTTAATGATTTAATATTTATACTAGAATTGATCTCCCCTGTTGTGTAGTATTTTTCATTAGTGCTCTATTTTCTGGGTATTATATCATAGAAGAAACAGTTCAATTCCTGCTGGTTTGGGGTTTTGGTAGAGAAATGACATGAAAAATAAGGGCAATGAAATTCAGGATAAAATTCAAATGAAACATCATGGAATGTAAAGTTGGTGTGGAAGGAAGTGACAAAAGGGTGGCTACCTGAATATAATCAATGAACACTTATGATGGGAGCACTCAAACACGTTGTTGTCATGGAAAGGAGACTGTAGTCATATGGGTCAGAAATTATAGAAAATTACAGACAGGTTTGTGTAGAAGAGTATAAATTGTTGAGAAGGATATATGGCTTGTACTTTCCTCTTTTACTAGATAGTGGGGATTAGTAGCATGGAAGTCTGAGTATTAACAGTCACTTTGAAGATAATAGGTCCTGGGCCTAATGAATAGAGAAAATTGCCCCGGTGGATTGCGGTCATTGCAGGCTTTGAGAATAGAGGCTTCAGAAGTTGGTTATGCAGAATGACTGCATATATAGGAAACACCATGTAGCTGATAGGTAGGGCTGGACTAACTTCAGACCCCACAAATGGTGTAGCCATGGTTATAGCAAACTAAATTGGTGCATCAGCGTCGACTATAATTGTTTAAAAAAAAAAAAATCCACCCGTCACCCTCCTATTGGGCTTTTCCTGAGGAGCTCCAATGACACAGTTACTTTATGGTAACAATTTGCTATGGAACCAAGATATGTATTAAAAAGTTTGTGTTAAAACATATAAAAGACTTCAGGATACTGGTAGGTGAAATATAATAGGTAATTATGTAGTTCATCTATATAAATGTCAAGACTAAGGTTATAGTGGGTCATGCAAAACTGGGTGTCAAATCAGAGGAATGAAGCCTTATAGGAAATAAGTTCTCAGTGTGTGAACATTTGACTCCAGCAATAGAGATTGCCTTAAATGGAAGGGGGTGGGCAAACAATCAGAAATGAATATGTAGTATGTATACAGGTGACAACTAATGAAGGCTTGTTTGAAATGGTGAATAGGTTAATGAATAAACTGTTTCCACTGACCTTACTAGTTCTGGACACTGTTCACTCCCACGCATTTCCTAACTGAATATGTGAAATTCTGTGTGTTGCTTTGGGAACAAATATTTTCAGATTTAACTTGTGATTTTAGAGTCCATATGGGTAAAATTATTTGTACTGAAGGTGGTATCATCCCAGTAATATGACATCTCTAGCATAAATACAGCTGGGAAGCGGAAATGTAGGCATAGTCTCTATAAACTTAATCATGTCAGTATATTGGAGTACCTACAGTGCTAAGTGCCAGTTGTGTTTTAATGAGTTCTAGAATACCTTTCTTCTCAACTTTCATCATTCTTACTTTGGGAAATGTTAATTTCATCTTTCTTGAGTTGGAACACAGATCACAAAATGATGATCTGAAGCACACAGCTCTTTCCCTAAGCCTTTGTATTCCCAGTGGCCAAGTCTATGTTATTGATCAGACTCAAAAGCTGAATACTTTATGCAGCTTAATAAATTCCTATTTAAAGCAGGAACTTCAAATCGTATGATTTGAATCATATGATTCAAGAATCCTATTATTATTTAATCAACCTATATTTCTCACACTCACTATATGCCAGATGTATGAGATATTGAAGATGCAGATATATAAGCCATATCCTTTAATACCCAAGGGCTCTGAAACGAAAAAGAGAGAAAAACTACACATAATGGAGGTGATATAACATATCAAAATGACATAGGCAAGGTACAATGAAGGAACAAAATGAATTTTAAGAAAACATCTAAATGGGTTTGGGAAATTCAGAGACAGCTTCCTGGGGGAGGAGACATGTAATCTGAGTACCAGCCAAAGTGGATAAACTGTACTGAGTGATGCCATAGTCGAGATAGTACCAGCTCTGTATTACTGCTACATTACAGTGAGCCTTGATGTTTCAGTCTATCTGGATCTATAAGCTCCTTAGTGTCACTACTCTAGGACCGGAGAAAGAATGTCAACTTCAGTAAAAACGTCTTAACCAAAAAAACTGTTCTGAGTTGATTTAATAATTTTAAGGAATAATTATCTTATCACATAAGCCATGCTAAACCTAAAGTCCATAAAGCTGTCAGCATTCAACAGGATTTGTCCTTAATTATATTCGTGAATTTTTCTTATTGATGCTTCTGGGACTGGCACAATGAAAATATCAACAATAAATACTGTCCTGGAATACACTATCAGTTAAAAAAAAGAAAGTTAACTGACGTAAATAGGGCAGGCATTTGAAGGTACGTGAAAACACAAAATTGTGTTTGTGAAAAAAATGTAAAATCCGAGTTTGTATTAAGTCAGTCATGAAAAATATTTCTGGAATTAATGACTTAACCTACTCACCATGCACGCATGAGGGAAAATTGAGATTTTTAAGGTAAGATGTCCACAGTTTTCCTCACAGGGTGAACAGATCAGGAGATAGAATAGACAAAACTTCATTGTAAGCATAAATACTCATTGAGAAACCCACCCAAACATCCAGAGAAGACAGATGGCCAAAGGGCATGTCAAATTGGCCAAAGCTTGGAAGGCACATTGATCACGAAGAGGGATTTCTCATCTGAGAAATATCTGGCTACAGTGTCAGGTGCTCAATCATGGAGCATATCTCATTATATCCATTTGAGCTATTTGTTATGCAGCTATTTCTTTGACAATGCCCTGATGCATTGGATGCTGTAGGCATCAAAGATGTTTGTATAAAAGCAGGTGCAATGCCATTTGCAAACATATTAGCAAACCACAGGGAGAGCTGAAGATTGTGTGGGAGATATTTCATGCAAATCTCTTCCATTCTCATATGGAAAAACAAAATGAACTCTCTGAGTTAAATGTCTTATTTGTGATTTGACATTGTTTTAAAGATAACAATGTATTTATGCAAATTTTGATTGAGTAAGCCCTAGTACAATTTTTTTTAAATCAAAAGACTTATAGAACTTGGGAAAAGCAGAATTTTAACTAAAATCTGAAAAAGTTATTCTAGAATGATTTGCATTTTGAAGTTGAAAAAAGAAAAAAGAATGAAATGCTGAGTTTGCTATAAGGAGAGCATTAGAAATGTGTTATAGTGAAACTGTATGGTCTAAAATATGTGTATAGTTTTAGAATTGATAAGGTCATACTTCATCATATATTGAGTATCTCTTTATTCTGTCATGTAAAAAACACTGTTTTAGGATATTTTAGTAAGTGCTGAAGACTGGTTTCTAATTCTGTCAGGATGATATAAAATGGGGATATTTTCCTAAAAGCTACACTACTTATTATAAATGATTTGGTGTGTGTTCCTTTAAAGCTAACAGGCTCATATGTCAGTCAATGAGTTCATACATAGGCCAAATTTGTGACTTGGCATTAGAGATACAGAAGTGATGATTCTTTTTCTTTATGCTGAAATTTCTGAATTAGATTTATGTAGAACAAAAATGTTTTCATTCATTTAAATATATCATGTTTTCTTATAAAACAAAAGAGCAATTTATGGATTAATGTGTCTGTATTTGTATGCGAAGAGTGTTTGCCTGTTCATGTGCCCTTCTTTGCCATATTAAGCTACACAAGAAATTAGATGTTTCAGAGTAATAAAAGTTAACATTATTTAATGTTAAATGTCATTTAATGTCAAATTTATATCATCCAATTGAACTTTTTTTTTTTTTTTGAGAGAGAGAGGGAGGGGCAGAGGGACAGGGAGAAAGAGAATTTTAAGCAGGGCTTTACCTCACAACCTGAGATCATGACCTGAGCCAAAATCAAAGTCAGATGCTTAACTGACTGAACCACCCAGGCACTTCATATATCATCTCATTGAACTTTAGAAAACAATGAATGAGGTAGGAATTCTGTAAATCCTTATCTTGTAAATGACAAAACTGAGGCCTGTTTAGCTGAAATATCTCATCTAAAGAGCCAGGAAATTGCAGGTATACAGGATTTGAACTTAAGTCTGTCTTCCTTTCGAGCTCTTGAATTCTACTGGTGACTAACTGCTGGGCATGTCACACAATGAGGGCTTCAGGATTACTCAAAGAGGTTGTACTCTGGCAGTGTTTCAAATGGTAGTGAACTTCAGTATCTAATCCTAGGGTTTAAAGGTTATGTTTTCCAAGTACCATGAGGGTACAAAAATCTTGGGTGGTAACCCATGTTATCCAAGCTACAAGAAAATGAAAACTGAACCAGATGCCAGTCTTTAGCTTTACGTGCAGAATTATAACTGCCAGGTGCACAAAAAGGCTCCCATTGGCTGATCACTGCAATGTGTTATGTAGGGTAATCTATGGAAATGTGTTGTATTTGAAGATTTCTTGGTAATTACAGACTGTGTTGAGTGACATTAATCAGGTGGTCTTAACTGTTGAATGCCATTGGGGTATAAAGGCATTACACATTCATCTCCTCTGATAAGAGACATTTGCCAAATGGAATAGTGAGTTGAACCATCTCTCCAATGATTTCCCAAGATTCTGCTTAACAAACATTTACACAATCTTACTTTCTAAGTTATTTTTCTCTTAGTAGTATGGCTACTCCCTCTCTCATTACACTATCATTTTTTATTAACATAGGTCTCAGTACAAGTGCTAATAATTCAGCTCCCTTAATCACAAACACCTCCAAGTGTTTTTCTCTTTTTCTCTTTCTTTCTTTCTTTCTTTCTCTTTTTTTTTTTTTTTTTTTTTTTTTTGAATGAAGCAATATCTCAACTTGGTTTGGTTCTTTTTTTTAAGTTTATTTTATTTGTTTATTTGGGGAGACAGGGGCAGAGATAGAGGGAGAGAGAAAATCCCAAGTTGGCTCTGCACTGCCAGTGCAGAGCCTGATGCAAGGCTTGAACTCACAAACTGTGAGATCATGACCTGAGCTGAAGTCAAGAGTCAGACACTTCACTGACTGGGCGACCAGGTGTCCCTAGTTTGGTTGTTCTAAAGTTGCCTCACCACACATTTAGAATAATATTTTGATATCATAACATTAATATAATATAATATAATATAATATAATATAATATAATATAATAAATACTATAATATAATAAATACTATAATATAATAAATACTATAATATAATATATATGATTAATCTAATAGTAGTTATTAGCATATATTTGTACCTCCAGTAGTTAGCAGAAAAGTCTCTAAAGGTCATGACTATAAGTGAAATAAGTTTAAATCTGACAGAATTTTCAGGTAAGAATGAAAACTTTCAGTGGTCTTCTTTGAGGAATGGCTACAACCAAGAGATGTACTGGAAAATATGCAGATATAATCATTTTGATTTCTACAAAGGAGAAAATGGACATTTATGTAAATACTTTTATAGATCAGATCCAAAATTGGTTAATAAAAATTCATTTGCAGACACTGATAAAAGTATTTTTTTGTGAACAAGTTGGAAATAAAGTATTGTTCACTGAAAGCAGACATAGGACTATCATATTTTTGCTAAATTAACATTATAATCTTTTAGAAAGCTGCTAAATGATTCAATTGGGAGTTTCTGTGTAGACTACAGCAAAGCCTGGATAGACTTCCATGAACTTCTTTTATAATGTGATGAAGCATAGATTATATCAATTTAGTGATAGGTGAATTTGGGGCAATGAAATCCTGTATGTAGGATCAAGATCAACCATGATTGGAGCTTCCCGTTGCTTCTAGGGCAACATTTTATTAATATAATGAATAAAGCCATAGCTTAAACACTTAAAAAATTATGGGATGCCTGGGTGGCTCAGTCTGTTAAGCATCCAGCTCTTGATTTCAGCTCAGGTTCAAGATTTCACAGTTCATAAGTTTGAGCCCTACATCAGGCTCTGTGCTTCTTGGGATTCTCTCTCCCCTTCTCTTTCTGTCCCTCCCCTGCTTGTGCATGCTCTCTCTATCTCTCAGAATAAATAAACATTTTTAAATAAATAAAAAATAAACAATTAAAAAACACTTGAACTTTTTTTGAACTTTTTATAAGAGGTGACTGCTATTTTATTAGATAAAATTAAGATCTAACAGAAAGAACTGGATTTTTGGATTGTCAAATTGGACTCCAAAGAATGTGAGATCTTAACCAGTATCAAGTTGATTACATACTTATGCCAATTAATCTAAAATATACTTACGTTCATAGTAGATTCCAAAGACCTTCTTAAGTATGTTAGGAAAAAAAAGAGTAACAAAGATGTTCAGCTTATTGGAAAGTAATTCCCAATGAGGTTAAAAAAAAAAAAAAAAAAAAAAAAAAAAGGACTGTTATATCCAGTTCTCCCTGATAACTGCTTCTGAAGTCAGATGAATTTTTGCATTGGAGAGATTGACAAAAAAAAAAAAAAAAGAATGATGAATTAAATTGTTACGGAACCTGGTCTGGATCACCTGGCCGAAGCACCAAGTGGCACTCCGAGATCTTGGAAGGTAGGCGGTTTATTTCACACCAGCAGGCTGAAAGGAGATCACTCTCCAGAGGTCTGAATTCGAGCGTCCGCAGAGGAAACAATTTATAGGCTGTTAGTTCCGCATTCCGCATTAGTAGTAATTTGGCGCCATGCAAAGGGGGTAGGGAGGCTATGGTTGGGGACTGGAATTTCCTTATCAGTCCTGTGGGTCATCTTATAACAGATTTTTCCCTATCAGAATATCTAAAGATGCAGCAAAGATAATACTGGTTCTCCCCAATAGGCAGAGAGGCTGCTTTATGGGTTCACAGTAGTGCAGTTAAAGTCAGACTGTGTGGAGCCCCTTTGGGAGTTCACCCTTGCCAAGCCACAGCCGCAGCTCAAGACAGGTAAGACAGATTCTCAAGGAGTTCACAACTCAGTGTAGGGGACAGAATCATAAACCAATTATTCCAATTCAATGCAAAAAAAAAAAAAAAAAGACTTTAATTGAAGGGTTTTTGTTCCTTTTTCTTTTACAAAAGGCCAGATGAGGGTTCCTAACCAGCTGCAGGATATCGACATGCGTTTCATACGCACAGAAATAGTTCACATCCTTGCGGGAAGTACTAGGTTCTGCAGTTTTCTGCTGAATGATTTTACAAAGCCTTCAGTATACTTCTGTCCATTCATAAAGCTTGGAGAGAAAGCTATAGTAAGCAATATCTTATGAATATTTTTTCCAGAGAAGCATATGTCACAGAACTAGGATTTCAGAAACTGTACTCTCATAAATGCTGGGAGAAAGTAACACAGAGGAAGGAGCATCCACATCTGCTTAGAACAGTCGGGGACATCTTTATGTGGAAGAATAAATAAAATGTATTCCTAAAATTGCGGGATGGCAGAAGGAAACAGGGAAGGGGACAAGGAAGAACACAGGTAAATAAGAGCCGGAAGAGAATAGAGGTTTTAGGAATGGTGAGGAGTCCCAAGTAATTGGAGAAGCATAATACACCTGCAAGGGAGTGTGGTAGGTAATGTGGTTGGTCAATTAGGTCAGAACAAATTATGATGACACTATGCCCTTGGAAAAATGTGTGATTTTATCTCCTTGTGAGAGAAAGCCTTCAGAGGTTTCAAGCAGATAATGATCAGATTAGCTTATTCTGGGCAGTGGCTGTGTGTAGAAGTTGCCTGGAGGCATTGTGTGCAAAACCCCAGCTAATGGGCCAAGCTCAAAGTTTACTTCAAATAGTCACCAAATGCTTGCTCTTTGAATAACACTGTGGGCATTATAAAGATGAATTGCCATTTAGTCTGTGTCAGGCACAGAGAAAGAGGCAAGGGCAGAACACCTGGGAGGGTGTGGGGATGAGGAACAATGAGCAGAACCAGGGGCACAGGGGACCTTGATCTGATCTTTGAGAAAAGGGTAGGATTTCCATGGGCAGAGGAAGAAACATCCTAATGAGGATGTTAAAATAAACAGGACCAGGATGAGATGATGGGGGGGGGGGGGGGGGTGGATATTGGTCCTTATCAACAAAGGCAATTTGCATTATAATTTAATTTAAATAACATTTAACTTTTTATTTAAAATTTAAATCCTGTCATTCCCCAGCATGAAACTTTCTAATGGATTTAGAATTAAATACAGACACCATATGTTGTCATGCCAAGTCTTCCATGATCTGGTACTGCCTACCTCCCTGACTTCACTTCCTACCACTGTGGTTCCAACTCACTTTTCCTGCCCTATGAGCCTTCTCTTTGTCCCTCTGTCTACCCCAGCTACAGTACTCATCTGCACATGCTTCCTTCTCATTATAAAGCCTTCAGTTCAAATCCACTTTCTAATAAACTTTCCATTGCATTTCCCATGTCATTCATATTAGCCCCTTCTGTTTCTTCCATATCCTTTATTACTAACTGGTTCATTTGTCTACTTTTTATTATGAGTCTCCCTACTAGAAAAGCTCTAGTGGGAACAAGACTTATTCGCTGTTGCATTTTTACTCCAGTGTTTAGCATAATTATAAGAACTCAATAAATATTTCTTGAGTTGATTTTAAAATGAATTTAAATGATGTATGGTTTTCTTAACTCTTAATGTAATTAAATGCTTTTTTAAAAATTCTATAAGCAAAATATCAATGAAACCCAAGGCCATATGGTTTAGTTCCAGATAACTCTCAGTCAGTCACCAATATTCTTTCTGGAGATTTCCCTCTGTTTAAACAGTGGGTGGCATCTGAGGACTTCTCAAAAGTGTAGCTTCTGGCTTACTCAGGTGTTCTATGTAGCCCTCGATGTGGTCCAGTAATCATAGAAGATCTTGACTGACCAGGTAGGTTCTTAAGGAATAATAGCTCATGAACTATTTGTTCTCACTCCTAGGTCCATGTTTTCTGTTTGTGTCATAGTTGCAGTTTGAGATACTGAGAGTAATGGGATATTCTCAAGCGGATAGAATAACAATTCAAGAGCTCTCAGCTTTTTCAATCCCAGACACGGGGCAGCTTGTTGCAAATGTCAGTTCCTATTTTTAGCCTCAGATATCTGATTAGGTCGTTCTGAGATGGATCAGGCTCCTAGTATTTAACATGATTTTGATGTAGGAAGTCTCTTCCTCTGTGGTGAGAAGGTTGGACATAAAGGGACAGAGAGACTTGGTTTAATTCTGGCTCCACTAGTTAGTGTATGTATAACATGGGACAAGGGATTTATCATCTCTAATCCTATAGTTACCAGTCTGTGTAAGAGGGATGATGGCATCACCAATTTCATCAGGTTGTCGTGCAGATCTAAACACATGAAGCATATAAAGTGCTTAGCACAAAGCCTGGTGCTTATTAAGTGCTAATCAAAATGAGCTGTTCTAACTCCTGTTCCTCCAGGGAACAACTTCACTGATGAGGATTTCTGACCCATATGCTCGCCAAGGTTTGTTTTCAGGTTGTCTACATCACTCTGATTCTTCTGGAAAAGGGAAATTGAATACTGATGTTCTCTTTACTGTGTGCTAATTTTTACACCTTAGAAAGTAAGGACTCTAGAGTTTCCTTATAGAATTTTCCAGGGCATTCCATGTAATGTCCGCTATGTTTTCATAGGGTCAGCTCTCTGCAGAGTAATGTCAGTGAAAGCTAGAGATCTCTTTTCAGAATTTGTTTCTGAAGATGTGTCTTTATATCTTCTACTGGGTTGTGTAGGCTGGCTACTTTCCCTTCATGAATATTTCCAACGAATCAGACACAGGTGAAGGGGGTCAAGTCAACTTTTCTTGTCCAGAGAAGCTGCCCACTTGGATGTTGTACTCACTCTTCTCTGGGGGATTTCATTCACTTTATTTCCTTGGATGAGTCTTGAAGCAGAAGACTGTACTGTGTTGAAAACATATCAAATATAGACTCTTTTTACTGATAAAGCTTGCTAACATTTATGAGAAATATAAAGAAGAATTCACACTTGCTAATATTAGTGTGACTTATTGGCACAGTAGGTAATTTCACATGAGTTATCTCATTTTATCTTTCGAAGTTATCAGAAATCTCAAATATGTGATATAGAAAATCACCATCATCTGGGGGCGCCTGGGTGGCGCAGTCGGTTAAGCGTCCGACTTCAGCCAGGTCACGATCTTGCGGTCCGTGAGTTCGAGCCCCGCGTCAGGCTCTGGGCTGATGGCTCGGAGCCTGGAGCCTGTTTCCGATTCTGTGTCTCCCTCTCTCTCTGCCCCTCCCCCATTCATGCTCTGTCTCTCTCTGTCCCAAAAATAAATTAAAAACGTTGAAAAAAAAAATTAAAAAAAAAAAGAAAATCACCATCATCTGAATGACTGGAATTTTTTGGTCCAGGAAAAATTGATCCTGTATTTTAGTATCCTGTGGAAATACCAGATTTGAAGAGCCACTTGGTATGTATTCAAGGAATGTATTAATTTGATAGGTGAATGGATGAAGAAGTTGTGGTGTATTACTCAGCCAGAAAAAAATGATGAGATCTCGCCATTTGTGACAATGTGAATGGACCTAGAGGATATTCGGACTAGTGCATCAATGTGAGGTTGCCATTATGAGAAACAAAGATAGGCACGCAGGGCAAAGAAAGTTAGTATACAAAAAAACCAGCACAGCAATTTGTTCTCATTGTTTCATGAAACAAGGCCAGTGGAGGTAAAAGCAATATGCTCAAGTGATACATAGTAAAGATGAATTTATAACTCAAATCAAATATCTCCAGAGCTTAAATTCCTCCCATAGTTCTGCCCACCAGCAAAATGGAAGAAGGTATGTTCTCTGCAAATGTGATCACACTCTCTTCACTGCACCTGTGCTGGGCTTCATGCATACTGAGTCAGGGAGACACATGTACTCAACTAGGGCCTCAGCTGTAGGACATGCATTGTGGTCAGGGTTGCCAGATTGAGCAAATAAAAATCCAGAATCCCAAACTGAAATTTGAATTTCAGATATACAACAAATAACCATTTAGTGTGGATATGTTGGATAAATTACAGGTGACATACTGTATAAAAATTATTTGTTGCTTACATAAAATTCAAACTAGTTCAGTCTTGAGTATTTTACCTGGTAACCCTGACTTTGGGACCATGAGCACGGTGAAGGGTAGCCCCCTTCTGACCCATTTCTATCTCACACTTCACTCCCCATGAAAACCAAATGAAAGGTGATTTGAGAAATACAGCAAGATAAGCAGAATTAATGGGGAAGATAAGCAGGAAGGACTGGAGTCAGAATGTTTTGCGTGTCTCAGGGTAACTCTGCTTGTTATGGAGAATTAGGCAAAAATAATACTAAGCTGTTCCCAAATTATCTCTTGGTAGCTGTGGATATTTAACATAGCAAATGCAGCCTCTAAACTCAGTGGTTCTGGGCTTTATAAGTCCTGCTATTACAGCAATTGATGAAGTATTTTCAAGTCAAGTTCTTGTTATGAGTGACATAATTTAACACCTCAAATATGGATGCTTCGGAAAACAAATGGTAACAGGCTAACTTAGCTTTGAGAAAGAGAGGAGCATTTAACTTACCAAACGATGCATTTCAAGGCAATATTAATGAAGTAATAACAGCTGTGTCTTTATCTGTTCACCACCCATTCATTTCCGCATTATGTTCAAACTGCTAATTTCAGTTACAAACATTTTTATGAGAATATGGGGCTTTTTGCTCCTACCAGAAAAAATCAAGGTATCTATTCTCTGGAGTCATACTATGGAATCAGAGTTGTGGTTCAATGATTCCACTTTTCTATTGTTGTGAGGAAAAGAGATGCTATGAGAGGCAAGCAGTGTGATGGAAAGCAAGTATATATTCTGCAGCCAGGCAGATATGCATCAAATGTTGACTTCACCTTTTATCTATTATGAGCTATCTGTCTACCTTCCTACCTACCTATCTATTCATGTGTGTGTAGACTAATATCTCTCACTCATGATTCATTAATATAAAAATTGATGATATAACACATAATATATGCATTTATTGGCATATATTAGGCCTTCAGATTATGTCTTCCCTTTTTGCATTCCCTTACGTGTTGCATTGTATTTGCCTAGGGTAAACTAATCTGTGTATCTGTGTGTGTGTGTGTGTGTGTGTGTGTGTGTGATTGTAAACCCTCAAGGACAGATTGTGCACCAGCTTTGTGCTTAGGCAGCCCTCTCCAACACTTTCTTGAAGACTTCCCCTCTTGCTTCCTCTGTTGCCTTCTGGGGATATTTCCCAAGGAGATACAGTCGAGAGGGGCAGAAGCTCCTCCAGATATGTCCCCCCAATCTGTCCTAAGCCCCCCATGCAAGCAAACCTTCTGCCTTTCATAGCCCTGGAAAATTAGGAATCTTCTACATAGAGAGAACAGGTGTTTGTGTGTGTGGTATTAATTCCAGGGTCGTGCAAGCTCTGTCTAAGGAACTCTCACCTTATTCTCTGATCCTTTTGTCACATTCCTCCAGGGGAGTTTTTGACTCCTGGAATGGTACCAAATACCAGAGCATCTTAGGCCCATCTTGACTCACTACTTAGCTTCATCTCCTCTGCTCAGTGCCCTTCACAACCATTCAAACTCACATTTGCTTCTTTGAACACATCTCTCTGACTTCACTGCATGTGATTTCTTTATGCCACAGAATTAAGGCCCACCACCCGTGTCTAACACGTCCTCGTGTGGATATCTGCACATCCTTTTCCTAAAGTCATTTTTACTTATATAATTATATGATGCTCCAGGATGTAGAAGACATAGTTTAAAAACTAGTTAGATGACAACATTAATTATCAGGGAAATGCAAATTGAAACCACAGTGAGGTACAACATTACACCTGTCAGGATGGCTAGAATCAAAAAGACAAGAAAAGCATGTGGATAAATAGTAACCCTCATGCACTGTTGGTGGAAATGTAAATTGGTACAGCCAGCCACTGTGGAAAACACTATGGAGGTTCTTCCAAAAAGTAAAAATAGAAATACCATATGATCCAGTAATTCCACTACTGGGTATTTACCCAAAGAAAATGAAAATACTAATTTAAAAAGACATATGCACCCCTATGTTTATTGCAGCATTATTCACAATAGCTAAGTCATGGAAGCAGTCCAAATGTTCATTGATAGATGAATGGATAAAGAAGTTGTGGTGTATTACTCAGCCAGAAAAAAATGATGAGATCTCACCATTTGTGACAATGTGAACGGACCTAGAGGATGTAATGCTAAGTGAAATAAGTCAGACAGAGAGAAATAAATACCATATGATCTCAATTATGCGGGGAATCTAAAAAATAAAAAAAAAAAACAACAAAAAGCAGAAACAGAACCACGAGTACAGAGAACATACTAATGGTTGTCAGAAGGGAGGTGGGGTAGAGGATGTGCAAAAATGCGTGAAGGGGGTGAGAGATACAGGATTTCAATTACAGAATGAATAACTCACAGGAATACAAGGTACAGAATGGGGAATACAGTCAATGGTATTGTAATAGCATTGTATGGTGACACATGGGATTTGATGAATATAGCATGATGTATACACACTTCTGGAATCCCTATGTTGTATACTTGTGTGCCAATGTAGCATTGTGTGTCAATTATACTTAAGTAAAAAAAGGAGGGGGAATCTAGTTGGATGATAGGTTGATTTATTTGGAATGTGTTATGTAAGAAGACTTGCTTTTTTTTTTCTTATTCAAAAGCAAAACCCTTGGAAATTACATAATTATAAAAAGGAAATTTTTTATGATTAATATCAAAATTATGTATTTATAGGTAAGTTTTCCAACAATTACCCAAACTCTTATTCTATGAACAAGTGATGTATTAATATTAATTATAAACTTGAAAGAGGCCTCAGAGGTCTGCTGGTTGAACCTGTCCCTTTAACAGGTCCCTTTTAACGTGGATGGTAGCCTGGTTCCCTGTGTGGCAGAGTGCTGTAAAGTATTAGATTCCTGGTATTGAATCTTCTTTTAATTACTGGTATTTCAACTTCTGGGTACATTAATTTCCTTGGGCTGCAGTTTTCTTGTAGACAATACAGGGATAATAGGAATACATACTCCAACTACTCTTGGAATCATTGAAAACAGTTTCTCTAGTCAACCTATATCTATTCTTTGATGTATTCCTTCACCCGATATTCCTTCTCATATCTCAAAGATAATTGTCATGGCCTATCTTATCAGTATCTTACTTGTTATGATATTATTTTAAACTATTTATTTCCGGTGTACTTTTTCTGGGAAAAAGCCAACAACTGTGGTTGGTCAGTATCTCTTCAGAAGTCTAAACCTATTTCCCAAGGTATTTTCAAATTTATATGAGATAAGTTATGTCTTACACTTGGAGTAGCCTATGTGCACAGTAAATTTTCCAAAATATTTTGATTATCTACTTTTATTCTTTGCACACTGTAATTTTGATACTTTAGTTGATAATATAATTTGCTTATGTTATCTCCATCCAGGGGCCATTTTTGTAGTGTGTGTGTATGTGTATGTGTGTTTCCCAGTGACTTTCCCAAATATGCACATTTTATATGGTAGAGACTATAGTGTAGAGTCCTTTTATATGTTGTTGTGTTATATTGGTATTTATTTGTTGGGATGCTCACTGGGTGTTATACATAAGCAATGAATCATGGGAATCTACCCCTCAAAACCAAGAGCACACTGTATATACACTGTATGTTAGCTAACTTGACGATAAATTATATATATATATATATAAATAAAATTTTGTTTGGATTTACCTTGCAATTTGTTTTGACTTTACATTTAAAAAAAAAATTTGTGTTTATTTATTTTTGAGAGAGAGAGACAGAGTGTGAGCAGTGGAGGGGCAAAGAGAAAGGGAGACACAGAATCGAAGCAGGGTCCAGACTCTGAGCTCTCAGCACAGAGCCTGATGCAGGGCTTGAACCCACGAACTGTGAGATCATGACCTGAGCTGAAGTCGGACACTTAACCAACTGAGCCACCCAGGCGCCTTGACTTTCCATTTGTATAAGAGACAGAAACACAATGGGTCTATGTCTAGTTTTAGACATTAACCTTTTAAAAAGCCCCTTAAAGTAACAAAAAAGGACATTTGTGTCATAAAACCACAATTGTGTAATATAGTCTTTAATCAAACAAGGCCATTTTTAGGGAACTAGTCTAAGGCTACCTTTTACCATTCTCTACTTACAGAACAGATGTACAAGGATATCCTTTCACAATGTAAGACTTCACATTTACTCCTAGCATTTGCACCTTTGTTTTAACCCATTTTTCTGTCTCACGGTTAGAAAATGCATAGCAATTTTTGTGTATTGATTGTGTCCTGTAATAATGTAGACTTTTTTGGCTCTTCTGTATTTTAGACAGGCACACTGACAAGTGAGGGCACACTGAGACAGATGGGGACATTGTCTCATATTTATTGTTAGTTGTAATAGTTGTAAAAATGGGATTGCCACCTTAGAACTACAGTGACAGATTTCAAAATCTGTCTTTGGCTTGATGTTATGACAGGAAAATGTCTTAGATTTGGTAAAACGAAGCCTCTGTCCAAGATAATGTTTTACTCATAACTTTTTCTGAAGTTTTTTTTTCCCTTCACATGTGGCACTATATGTATATATACACTGAAAATCACTGAGTTTTCAAATAGAATTATGACAAAGGATGCAAAGGATGATGTTCTAGTAGCTGAAGCATGAGTATTAAAGGAACTAACCTTGGAAAAGCTGGAGTTTTCTCTGAGGGTTGCCGCATGTCTCCCCTGGGCTACAATGGTAGCACAGTGCAGGGAGAGATTGCCTTATTATACTCAATATCGTAGGAGACTGACATTGCTGTCAATGAAACAGCAATTGAAACTGCAGTAGAATATGAGTAACATCATTCATTAAATATATTATGAACACATTGCAATTTCTGTCAGCTTATAAAGCTACTTCCACCTATGTAAAAATGAGACTCAGGATACGAACACTAAATATGAATTGTGTAGTTTCTCAAACAGTTTTTTTCATGAAATGTATATTGGAAGCCAATCGCAAGATGATCACTGAAGCATTCAGACTTTCAAGCAATAAGGAATTAGAGAACATTTTTAGGGAAAATTGACTGGATGTCACTTGGAAATGGATCCTCCTTTTAAACTTTGAAAGTGCTTAAGATCTGCTTCAGTTTGAGATTCTGTCACACACAGATGCTAACTCGTATGTATGAACATCTATTATTGAAAATGCCATAAAAGCTTTTCTATCCCTCTATATTTTTCTATCAAAGATATTTTTTTTCATGAAATAAAGATGATTTCATTTCCTTGGTTTCAAGGAAAACATTGTTTCATAGAAGAGTGGACTTTTTTTCTTCTATTATCTGTCTTCTTTTCATATGCCCTCAATTTCCCTTACCCATTTATCTTAAAAAAAAAAAAAAAAAAAACACCTCTTTTCTTTCCTTGGATCTCAACTCACCAGCAACACTTTTCATAGATAAAAATTTGAAAGCCCTTTTACAGGAAGGGGGATGTATTTTTGTAAGTCTGAACATTTTTTTAAAGTTCAAATTGGGTCAATATGTTTTGAGGTTTTTTTCCATGAAATGAAAACCATTTTATATACTTCGTATTCTTTTTTCCAACTGACCTACCGAACTGAAGTAATAATCAGACCAATGCACTGAGGGGACTTTGAGGTTTACTACTGTTAGTGCCATCAATTTATTCAGAATATTTGCATGAATATTTATAAGATCATAGTGTATCGTGGGTCAAATGGATCCTTGAGACTTTTGAGTCTGGAGTCCACATTCCTATTTATCATGAACTGAGACACAGTGATGTTAAAACTTGATGATGTTTACTCAGGCAAAGACAAAACTGGAATCAACATCAAGCATTTATTGACTACATGCTATGAAAAGCACTCTTACAATTCGGTCCTTTGTGCTTTTACCTTTCCATGGCAGGCAATTCAGATTTTCCATTCTTTTAATTCAGTGTTATTTACATGTAGGTAGCTATATAGTTGTTATCTCTTCTTCAGTGAGGATTCCGTACAACCGACCTTGAGACTTGTTAACACCTCTGTAAAACTGTCCTAATTAACAAAAAATGCTTTAGCACAGAAACTGTCACTACCTTTCAGAAATGTCTTGGAAAATGTCTCATGCACTCGGTTTTGTTCCGGCTGAAGATATGAGGTAGCAACGGTCAGTTTTTTCTACTCATAGACGCTGTTGTTGTATTCTGGCTTTCATGGAGAGTCTGTAAGCTCCACACTGCTGTGCTGCATTCATCTGTGGGTCCCCTGTGCTCAGCTCAGCGGCAAGGATACGGCACGTTCTTATTAAATGTTGTTGGAAGGTTGGGTTTTTATAAGTAACCTTTAATGCCTTTAATACCCTAGCATCATCTTCTATTACACCGGAAGTGTTATTCTACAATTACAAAGGTGATGTTTAAAATTCCTTCATATTGAAAAACAAAACTAAACAGAAAGTGTGGTTGAAAGAGTTTCCACAAATTAGAAATTGGCTCTGAATTAAGTTTTCCCGTCCCTGTTGTATAGAGCAAATCGTTCGACGCGGCGTTCGTAATTGCACTTCAACTAAAGGCTTTGTTTTACGATTTGCTCTAAGGTAATTAGAAAAATGTGCATGAAAGCATGGCACATAGAAATCACAGGTATATTCATCTGGATGTATTTTGTGTACTTTATAGCTCATTTTATAAAGCCAGATTTACTGTTTTGAAACAGACAAAGGGAAAGGGACTAGTATTTTCCCAGCATCTGCAAAGGGCTAGGCAATGTGCCAGCCACAGCGCCAGCTCTCGGTTAATCTGTGATGTAAATATTGCCACCCTTTCACAAATGAGGACACTGGACTATGTGGAAAACTGAGCATGTGGGGAATCAATAAATATATTCTTTTTGTTGAACATATGCAGGTCTAATCAAAGTAATTACAACTTATATTCAAGTTAATTTGCAGTAGAGAC
This sequence comes from Panthera onca, assembly GCF_046562875.1. Classification (NCBI taxonomy): domain Eukaryota; kingdom Metazoa; phylum Chordata; class Mammalia; order Carnivora; family Felidae; genus Panthera; species Panthera onca. Next base: position 45,982,666 of record NC_138349.1, on the reverse strand, counting down.
ACAAGTTGAACCCCGTTCACCTGGCTGGCAGTGCAGTTATTTTTATAAGGGGAGTTTGCATTGTTGAGGTATTTTGAATAAGGCATGTTTATTTAGGTTACAATTTAATTTGCAATGATAATTTACAGATAATTTTTATTTATTTGTTTTTTTTACAGATAATTTGTTTAAAAAATACAAGCACACCACGGCATCATTATAAAGCAAACCAAGACTTTTTATAAAAGATCTTTTTTTGTGCTATGTTCCTTTACAAAATGAAGCCAGATGACTAGAAATTATGAAAAGGCATAGGCTGGTTCAATGAAACTGAACTTGGGAGACAAATTTAATTTTATATTCTAATATAACATTTCCTAAATTGTGTTCTCTAGAGAAATTAGGAGGACTTTTATACACACACACACACACACACACACATTCACCTTTATTCTAATATAAAAAAATAAATAAATGGTTGCATATGTACATAATGAATTCCATGATCAAATATGTTGAGGAAATGGGTTAAAGAAAATTAAACATTTGCTTTTAAATTCTATAAATTCTTATATCCATTAATACCATAATATGTGTTGTGAAACTCCAAGGTGAAATGGAATTTATTTATTTATTTGTTTATTTTTTAATATGAAATTTATTGTCAAATTGGTTTCCATACAACACCCAGTGCTCATCCTAACAGGCCCTCCTCAATACCCATCACCCACCCACCCCTCCCTCCCTCCCACCCCCATAAACCCTCAGTTTGTTCTCAGTTTTTAGGAGTCTCTTATGTTTTGGCTCCCTCCCTCTCTAACCATTTTTTTTTTCCTTCCCCTCCCCCCATGGTCTTCTGTTAAGTTTCTCCGGATCCACATAGGAGTGAAAACATATGGAATGTGTCCTTATCTGTATGACTTATTTCACTTAGCATCACACTCTCCAGTTCCATCCACGTTGCTACAAAAGGCCATATTTCATTCTTTCTCATTGCCACATAGTATTCCATTGTGTATATAAACCACAATTTCTTTATCCATTCATCAGTTGATAGACATTTAGGCTCTTTCCATAATTTAGCTATTGTTGAGAGTTCTGCTGTAAACATTGGGGTACAAGTGCCCCTATGCATCAGCACTCCTGTATCCCTTGGGTAAATTCCTAGCAGTGCTATTGCTGGGTCATAGGGTAGGTCTATTTTTAATTTTTTGAGGAACCTCCACACTGTTTTCCAGAGTGGCTGCACCAGTTTGCATTCCCACCAACAGTGCAAGAGGGTTCCCGTTTCTCCACATCCTCTCCAGCATCTATAGTCTCCTGTTTTGTTCATTTTAGCCACTCTGACTGGTGTGAGGTGATATCTGAGTGTGGTTTTGATTTGTATTTCCCTGATGAGGAGTGACATTGAGCATCTTTTAATGTGCCTGTTGGCCATCCAGATGTCTTCCTTAGAGAAGTGTCTATTCATGTTTTCTGCCCATTTCTTCACTGGATTATTTGTTTTTTGGGTGTGGAGTTTGGGGAGCTCTATATAGATTTTGGATACTGGCCCTTTGTCCAATATGTCATTTTCAAATATCTTTTCCCATTCCGTTGGTTGCCTTTTAGTTTTGTTGATTGTTTCCTTTGCTGTGCAGAAGCTTTTTATCTTCATGAGGTCCCAATAGTTCATTTTTGCTTTTAATTCCCTTGCCTTTGGGGATGTGTCAAGTAAGAAATTGCTACGGCTGAGGTCAGAGAGGTCTTTTCCTGCTTTCTCCTCTAGGGTTTTGATGGTTTCCTGTCTCACATTCAGGTTCTTTATCCATTTTGAGTTTATTTTTGTGAATGGTGTAAGAAAGTGGTCTAGTTTCATCCTTCTGCATGTTGCTGTCCAGTTCTCCCAGCACTATTTGTTAAAGAGACTGTCTTTTTTCCATTGGATATTCTTTCCTGCTTTGTCAAAGATTAGTTGGCCATACGTTTGTGGGTCTAGTTCTGGGGTTTCTATTCTATTCCATTGGTCTATGTGTCTGTTTTTGTGCCAATACCATGCTGTCTTGATGATTACAGCTTTGTGTAGAGGCTAAAGTCTGGGATTGTGATGTCTCCTGCTTTGGTCTTCTTCTTCAAAATTACTTTGGCTATTCGGGGTCTCTTGTGGTTCCATACAAATTTTAGGATTGCTTGTTCTAGCTTTGAAAAGAATGTTGGTGTAATTTTGATTGGGACTGCAATGAATGTGTAGATAGCTTTGGGTAATATTGACATTTTAACAATAGTTATTCTTCCAATCCATGAGCATGGAATGTTTTTCCATTTCTTTATATCTTCTTCAATTTCCTTCATGAGCTTTCTATAGTTTTCAGCATACAGATCTTAATTTACAAGGTCCCCAAATCTTGATCACAAAATCCTTTTCCAAGGCACATTTAACTCTCAACCCTTGGAGTGTAAGTACATTCAGGGAGATGTTTATTCATTTATTTATTTAACAAAAATGTATAAGTATTTACTATATGTCATTCATGGGATAAGCATGGGGAATGAAGAATGATTAAAACAGACAAAGATTCCTGCCTTTGTGGAGCTAATAGTCTGGTAATGGGGGCAGAATATAAACAAAACAAATAAGTAAAACAGGTAGGACTCTAATGAGTCCTGAAGAGAAAAAGCAAGTGGGAAAGAGGGTAAAGAGTATCTGGACAAGGAGTTGAACATCTAAATAGAGTCCCAGAGAAAGCCTCACTGAGAAAGTAGCATTAAAGATTGAGTGAATCAGCATGGGAGGTGGTTTTCTGGGGAGGAGTTTTCCAGGCAGAGGAGGCTCTAATTCAGGAACAACACGTCTGTGTGGCTGGATCAGAGGGAGCACGTGGAATAGTTGTAGGATAGGAGGTCAGAGAAATGTATGCAACCCAGATCAGGTAGGTCCTTGTAAGTTATAGAAGGAATTTGGTTATGAATGAATCCTTTGGAGAATTTTGAGCACTCAAAGGACCAAATCTGTCTTACGATTGATTTTTTGAGAAAAGCCAGCTGTCAAGGAGGAAAGTAGGACAACCAGGTAGGAGGTTGGTGCATGGATCCACAGGTGACATGATGGTGACCTGCACAAAGATTTCAGCAGTGGAGTAGGTGAACTTGAGTCAGATTCTGGATCTATATTGAAGGGAGAGAGTATGCTGGGTTTGTTGATAAACTGATATTGGATTTGAAAGAGCAATCGATGATTCCAGAGCCATAGACTCAGTAACCATAACAATAGTTGCCACTTCTTGGAATGAAGAAGATCTTGAGAGAAGAAAGTTTGAGGAAGGAAGGTTGGATATTAAAAGTTCATTTTTAGATGTAATTTTGAGCTGTTTTTCAGATATTCATGTGCAGGGCTTGGTTTGGCACATAGAATACTGAAGTACATAGTCAGTGGTACCCAGTGGCAAATTGTTTACATAGAGCACATGGGAATTCTAGAATTAGAATGGTCTAGATTTAAGGGAACCATCCTAATTTACAGAACCTTCAACAGAAACTAAAATCCTATAAGCTAACTTAGTGTTGTGCTTCTGACAGAAACAAACAAACACATAGAAAAAAAGGAAGGTTGGTTGAGGAGGTTGCAAAATCACTAAAGCAGTTCTCATTCATTGCTTCTTGGGAACTAGAAGGTGTAGTTAACAGCAAAACAGCAGCGATGTTGCTGGGTGCTTTGAGATGGCTCAACAATCCCTCCGATGGAATCTCAATGGGAGCTTTTCTCAAGAGTCCTGTTGAGGAGCAGTACTCTGCCCTCAACATCTCCAATTAATACAGACTTAGAAGAGTTGTTGCTGGTCTCTAGATCTCTGCTTGACAAAGATAGCTTGTGACTTCACTGTCAGTCTGAAGTACTTCTATTTTGAGACTGGTGACAGCTACTCTAAGTGAACTTAATAGACTATTGGAATGTGACCTAGGTTGCTATGGAAATCTTTATTAGAAAATACAGGGAATATATATGATCTCCCTTGTAGGCTATTTTTTTTCCTAAATCTCAGTGCCTTTATGTGTAGGAAAAACAATTTTTAATTGTGAACATATAAAATACATAAAACGTAAATGTGAAGCTTCATCATTTTATTATAAAGTACAAAGTCATGTAACCAGTCAGCTCATTTAGAAGCCAGTCATTTGCCCCTCCCAAATCACAGTCATGCTAGCCCCTCAAAAACAAAAACAAAACAAAAACAGTCAATATCCTATTATGTTTTCCATTTTCTAGCTTGCATTTGGCATTTTACCACCTGAACACTGTTGTTTAGTTTAGCCTGATTCATTGCGTATTATATATACATACTTGAATATATGCTCATTGTGTGAATATATTATTTATCCATTTGCTGTTTATCGGCCTTTGTTTTTTTCTAGTTTTAGAATATTATAAATAATTCTGCCTCAAACATTTCAGTAGCCATCTTTACATAAATGTGTATTCATTTCTGTTTAATGTTGGGACATAGGATGTGCTTATGTTCATATTTAATAGATAACACAAACTTATTTTCTTATAGTGGCATTGTTGTTTTGTCACTTATTTTCATGAAGAGGTTGAACCAATTTATACTCCAATCTGAATTGTGTAAGAATTTCTATTATTCTTTATTCTATCCCACATCTGAAATGGTCCCTAGTTTTAACAATTTGTCATTCTATTTTTATATATAATAGTATCTTGTTTGTGTTACCCAGTTGAGAATTTGAGCACATTTTGAGCATATCATGTTTTTTTGACATTTGGATAACCTGTTTGTGAAGTATTTGTTGGATCTTTTATTCATTTTTTAATGGATTTTCTTATTTTCTTATTAGTTTATTGGACTCTTTATATAACATGTATTTTGTGGCTTTATAATAAATCTGTATTTCTCATAGACCAAGTAAACCAACTTGTACTTACCCTGGAATGTCCTGGTTATCCTTGGCCATTTGCATTTCCATATATACTTTGCAATCTAGTCAGCTTTTATGGAGGAAAAAAAATAACTTGTTTTGACTTTTATTGAAATTACATTAAATCTACAGATAGGTTTGGAAAGTATTGGTAAATCTTTAGATATTAAATTTTCTAACACATGGTCATAGTATAGCTTTCCATTAGTTTGCCTTTCTTTAATTTCTCTCAGTAATGTTATAGATTTCTGTTTTGCCCATTTTTGTTAGATTTATCCTTTAACATTTAAATTTTTGATGCTATTGAAAATGACGTCGTTTTTTAAGTTTTATTTTCTCATTTTCTTGCTACGAATTCAGTTGATTTTTATATATTCACTTTATATCTGGCAACCTTGCTATACTTACTTTTTACATCTAATAATTTATCTAATAATAAATTATATTTTAAGTTTATTTATTCATTTATTTATTGAGAGAGAGCATGAGCGAGACAGGGGCAGAGAAAGAGGGAGAGAGAGTATCCCAGACAGGCTCCGCATCATTTGTGCAGTGCCCAATGCAGGGCTTGAACCTGCGAACCATGAGACCATGACTCGAGCTGAAGTCAGGCACTTAACCAACTGAGTCACCCAAGTGCCCCTATAATAATAAATTATTTTTTAATAATTTTGGATTGTCTACTAAATTATATCACTTCAACATGCACTGTTAGCGTGGAGCCTGCTTTAGATCCTCTCTCCCTCTATCTCTGGCCCTCCCCTGCTTGTACTCTCTCCCCAGATAAATAAATAAATAAGGAAAGAGAAAACAATAGAAAAAGCAAAAGAGATTCAAAAAGAAACCACAGTTAAAAAGATGTTAAAATTATAAGTAATCATATTTAATGAAAATGCACACACATGCATATATCTGTCAAATAATAACCAAAATAATGCTAATGAAGTGCTATTAATATTAGATAAAGTAAAATTTGAAGGAACTTTACTAGGTAGAAGATTCTCACTGGTTAATAATAACGTGCTCTTTTTTTTTTTTTTTAATTTTTTTTTTAACATTTATTTATTTTTGAGACAGAGAGAGACAGAACATGAACAGGGGAGGGGCAGAGAGAGAGGGAGACACAGAATCTGAAACAGGCTCCAGGCTCTGAGCTGTCAGCACAGAGCCCGACGCGGGGCTTGAACTCATGAACCGTGAGACCATGACCCAAGCCTAAGTCAGACGCTTAACCGACCAAGGCACCCAGGCGCCCATAACATGCTCTCTTAACTAAGAAGGTATAAATTTTAAAGTTATTTGTAACTCATTATACCATCTCAAAATACATGAAGGGAAAAATGTGTATATCTATATATCTATAATATTGATAGATTATAAGACAAATTTAAATATTTATACCATAAAAGGAAGTCTTAAGACACCTTCTTTGTTTCTTACATCAAAGAAACAAACAAAAAATCCAAACACTTAGAATACAATATAAGAAGTGCAATTTAAAAACTTGATTTAATGGATACATAATGGATATTATACTCAACATTTGGAAAATACAAATCTAAAAACATTAATTTTTGAAAAAGAAAATATAGCCTAGTCTCAACAAATTTAAAGATTTAATATTATGAATATTATATAGTCTAATCACAATGCAAACAAGTCAAAAATCAGTAACAAAAGAGGACCAGTTATATCTCTCATAATTAAAGATTTAACGCACTTATAATTAATTTTAGATAAAGGAAGAAAATAAAAATATTCCACGTCAGGGGCTCCTGGGTGGCTCAGTGGGTTAGGCGCCGGACTTCACTTCAGATCTCATGGTTCGTGGATTTGAGCCCTGTGTCAGGCTCTGTGCTGGCAGCTCAGAGCCTGGAGCCTGCTTCAGATTCTGTGTCTCCCTCTCTCTCTACCCCTCCCACTCACTCTCTATTTCTCTCTCTCAGAAATAAATAAACATTAAAAAATTTTTAAAAAATAAAAATTCCACATCAAAATACATAAGCTGAAGCTAATGCCAAGTTGAGAAGTAAATATATTGATCTTTCTTAATATTGGAAATCCAAAGGTTCTGTGTAATAAGCCAAACATTTGTCCATTAGAAGTTAGAAAAAACAAGCCATAATAAATCTAAAAAGGAGACATAAAGGACAGAAGAAATAAATGATATTTAAAATTATCACACAAAAGAGAGGATTGAAAGAGCCAAAAGTTTGTTATTAAAAATCTATCCTGAATAAAAATAAAAAAAAACAGCATGCTCAGCTGACTTTGGAACTGAGTTCTTTGTAATGTACCAATGACAGTTTCAACTCAGTTTCTTCGAGAATTGAAAAGAGAAAATACTCCAAAATTTAAGTGGCTAGCATAGCATTAAAGCCAAAACCTAACAAAATCAGTGCAAATAAGGAAAGCACAAACTAAACTCAGCAAACTATACAAAAAGTCCTAGTACTTGACCAATTTTTATTTCTGGAATGCAAGTTTGCTTTAATATTAGTAAATGCACTACCATAATTGACCATATTAAAAGAACAAAGAAAAACTGATAATTTTGAAAGTAACAAAACCGATCATTAAGCCTATCATGGTAAAAAACAAACAAACAAAACAAAAACAAAAACAAAAACAAAAAACACTTTTCAAACTAAGAGTGGATGGGAACTTTCTTTTTGATAGAGGGCATTTAAAAATTCTTAACATATACTGTAACTGATGGGAACTCTTGCAAAATGTCCCTTTGGCATCAGAAACAAGACAAGATGCCCATGACTTTCATTCTTTAATATTGTATTAGAGACTTATTGTCAGTGTAGTAAGAAGAGAAAAGGAATAATAAGGAAGGTTAGAGATTTGTCATTACTTGACAATGATACCATTACCCAAAATAATCTGCATATGATTATTAGAATTATTGAAAACATTTAGCAAATTTGTTGGATAAAAACATCAACATAAAAAATCAGTTACATTTATACATAATTTAAAAAACATATTTACTCTACAAGCAAATAACATAAATTACAAATAAATCTAACAAAAGATATAAAAAGATGCAATTTTTGTTTTGGGGTTTTTTTTTGTTTGTATTTTAAAGGATAGAAATGACAAGAGTGCAAAAGTAGACATAGCATATGTGAAGAACAAGTTAGGGCATTTATCCCTACCCCCACCCCTGCCAGGTATCAAGATTTAGCTGTAGAAGTTAAAACAACAGCATATTAGTGCATGGATATACATATAGGTCAATGAAAGGAAGAAAGAATATAAGCACTGACTCCAACACATATAGAAATTTGAATCCTGACAAAGAGACAACTACAGATCAGTTGGCTAAGGAAGGACTATAAAATAAATAATAGGGCAATTGGATATTTGTATGGAAAAATATTTAAATTGGACATCTCTCTCTTTCCATACCCCCAAATAACTTCATACTAGTATTAAATACTTAAATGCGAAAAAAAATTTATAATTTTTTAAATGTTTATATTTTGAGAGAGAGAATACACAAGTGTTTACGTGTGCACACATGGGAATGAAGGAGGGGCAGAAAGAGAGGGGGACAGAGGATCCAAGCAGGCTCCTTGCCAACAGCAGAGAGCCCAAGGTGGGGGCTCGAACTCATGAACCCATGATAGCATGACCTAAGTTGAAGTCAGACGCTTAACTGACTGAGCTACCAAGGTGCCCCTAAATTTATAAATTTAAAAAAATTAAATGACTGAGCCACCCACAGGCACCCAAATTTATAAACTAAAAAACAAAAACAAAAAACAAAAACAAACAAACAAAAAAACCCAAAAACACATGGAAACAAAAAATTAATGATCTGGGTAAGAAATTATTTCTTAAACAGGGCACAAAAAATCATATCCATTGATATCCTAATAAAAATTATTGCATTAAAATTAAGACCTTGTTAATGTCAAAAGACACCATAAAAGAGCAAAATCAAAAGTCAAAAACTAGGATGAGACATTTTCATTACATATAACAAATATCAGTATTCTACAGATCAATATAAAAATGGCAGAAAGTCCAATACGAAATGAACATTGATATAAAGAGAAAGTACAAATAGCCTGTAAATATATGAAAAGATGCTCAACATCATCTCATTGAAGAAATGTGCATTCAAGTCAGAATGAGATATTTCACCATCAGCCAATAAGCAAGGTAGAATAGAATAGACTTAACTAGACTCAAGTAGACTCGACTAGACTAGAATAGAATATAAATTTGGATATATTCTGGTGTTGACTAGATTTGGAACAACAGGAATCTCACACACTGCTGGCAATGTAATGTCATTCCTACTCATATACCATAAAAAAACTCTTGCATATGTGCATTAGGAGATGTACATGAAAGTTCATGATATTGTTCATAGCAATCAAAACATAAAAAGAATCCAAACGGCCATAATTTAAAAAATGGATGAATAAATTTTGGTATAATCAACTATATAATAGAGTATCATGCAGCAACCAGAATAAAGAATTGCAAAAAAGTGAGTCATCATGGATACATTTCACAGAAATGAAGTAAATGGAGTAAATAACACACTGAGAAATGTAAATATTTTATTTATTTTATTTTATTTTATTTCTTTAACTGTAGCAGTATTTTTCTAGACATGCCTCCCAAGGCAAGGGAAACAAAAGCAAAAATAAACTATTGGGAATACATCAAGATAAAAAGCTTCCTGCACAGTGAAGAAAACAACCAACAAAACTAAAAGGCAGTTCTATAGAATGAGAGAAGGTATTAGCAAATGTCTTATCTGATAAAGGGTTAGTATCCAAAATATATAAAGAACTTACACAACTCAACACCCATAAGATAAATAATCCAATTTAAAAAATGGGGAGAAGACATAGACATTTTTCCAAAGACATCATCCAGATGGCCAACAGACATGTGAAAAGATGCTTAACATCCCTCCTCATCAGGGAAATGCAAATCAAAACTGCAGTGAGATACCACCTAACATCTGTCAAAATGGCTAAAATAAAAAACACAAGAAACAACAAGTGTTGGTGAGGATGTGGAGAAGGAGAAACCCTCTTACACTGCCAGTGGGAATGCAAACTGGTGCAGCCGCTGTGGAAAACAGTATGGAGGTTTCTCAAATAGTTAAAAATAGGTCTAGTCTATGATCCAGCAATCACACTACTGGGTATTTACCCAAAGAATATAAAAACACTAATTCGAAGGGATACATGCACCTCTATGTTTACAGCAGCATTATTTACAATAGCCAAGATATGAAAGTAGACCAAGTATCCATCGGTTGATGAATGGATAAAGATGTGGTATATATATATGCAAAGGAATATTATTCAGCCATAAGAAAGAACAAAATCTTGCCACTTGCAACAACATGGATGGAGCTAGAGAGTATAATGCTAAGCAACATAGAGAAAGACAAATAACGTATGGTTTCACTCATATGTGGAATTTAAGAAACAAGCAAATGAGCCAAGGGGAAAAAGAGGGGGAGAGAAAGAAATTTAGAAACAGACTCTTGATTATAGAGAACAAACTAGTGGTTACCAGAGGGGAGTTAGGTAGGAGGATGGATTAAGTCTGTGATGGAAATTAAGGACTGCACTTGTCATGATGAGCACTGGATGATGTATGGAACTGTTGAATCACTATATTGTACACCTGAAACTACTATAACACTTGAAGTTACCTAATAAGTTAAAATAAAAACTTAAAAAAAAAAAACGTTATTTGTTTAGTTGCTTATTTATTTATTCATATATATAATGTAATTATGCATGTATAGTTTATAAAAAGGGAAAAATGAACAATATATATTTGAGGTGTAATTTCCTGGGGCTATTTGCATAGGTGGTTATTTTCTATTGATGATTGCCTGGTAAAACATACCTGGCCATGATTTATACAAATTTCAAGAAAGTGATTATCTCTGTGAGGCAGGAAAGCAGATAATATCCAATAAGAAACTAGTGATACTAAATTTCTTAAACGGGTTGTGTATGCAGTTGTTAATTTTATGTATTTTATTAACTTCATGCTTATCTTTTATATATCTTCACGTGTATAATACATTTCACAGTAAATATTTTAAGTAACTTGAAAAAAGAGAAAGATGTTTAAATTACACAATTCCTTTAGACCAATGGGGGAAGAAAGGCTAAAATCCAAGGTGCTAAATATACACATAAGCCCATTTTTGTCAACAATTCCAGTTTCCTTTGTGCTCAGCAGTAAGTTGATTTTGGCTCTCAGATTAATACGCCATTTTTCTCCTTTGGGATTTTTAATTTTTTTAATGTTTATTTATTTTTGAGAGGGAGAGAGAGAAACAGAGCGAGAGTATGGGAGGGGCAGAGAGAGAGAGGACACAAAATCCAAAGCAGCCTCCAGGCTCTGAGCCATCAGCACAGAGCCAGATGTGGGGCTCAAACTCAGGAACCGTGAGATTATGACCTGAGCTGAAGTCAGACACTAAACTTACTGAGCCACACAGGAACCCCTCTCACTTGGGATTTTTGTCCTTTACATTCTACTTGAAGCCATCTAACTTCTGTGCCGCCTCTCATCTCTTTTGTATTTTCCTTTCAGACTCCGTTTACCTATTGCCTCCCTAGAGAAAGATTCTTGAGAAGTCCATCCCCTGGGTTGCCACAACTTTTTCTCAGGCTCCACCAGTATCCTGACCTATTTCTATCATTGCATTTTCTATATAGTATTGTTCCTACTGTGTGGATATTTTTCCCAATTGACTGTGAACAGTTTGAGGAAGCCATGTCACTTGTTTCTGGACTCCCAGCTCTGAGCACTATCCTCTCACAACCTGTGGGTGGCAAATATGTCTTTGTCCAATGAAGGAAGGAAGGAAGGTGGCTATTTACTTTCTTTGTTCCTGAGAAGCTTAACCGTGAAGATGGCATAAACTTGAAAGGTTACATAAGATATTTTAATAATAGTTTAAGACAGTGTGAGACAAATATAGAAGGAAATTCAGCACTGTAAAGTTTAATTCTCAAATGAGTGCCATAAAATTAAAACTATGGATTTTTAGAGGACAAGGTGAGTGACAGCCAAGGTTTGCACCTCAGCTCAGTTATTTACTGGCTGGATGAACTTAATTTCCTTATCTGTAAAGTACAGATAATTACTGTACTATACCATAGAGTTGTTGGGAGGACTAAATGTGATAATGCTGTTAAGTGCTCAGCACAGTGCCTGACACATGGACGTGCTCCCATGCTCCAACGGTATTCTTTTTTCCAAGCTTCGGTGTCAGTAGAAGGCTATAAAGAGATGGAGTTTAAGCAAGGTTTAAGAAATGAGAACTATTTGGATAGGAAACAGTTGGGAACTTTGCAAGTATGCGAGAAGGTAAGAAAAGAATGAGGCTGGTATTTGCTACACCTTTTCAACATGCCAATTGCTGACCAGGTAACTTGCTGAGCTCCTACGACTTAATGCTCATAACCAGCCCCTAGTGAGGTCTTAACCATCCCCATTTTACAGGGAAGAAAACAACCTCAGAGAGTGTGGAGCACGTGCTTAAGATCACCCAGTTGGAGGAACCAGGCTCCAAGCTGGAGTGGTCAGGGATCTGTAGAAACTTCCCTGTGCCTGACAAAAGATGAGGCTTGGATTGTGAATGGATCTGTGAGTGTGCACGTCTTATTTCCCACGAGATGCCTGTTTACAGTTGCAGGATATCTAAAAGTAGATTTTAATGAGAGGAATGATGTTTTGATTTCCTACATAGAAATACACATGAACTTTCATATACTTAAAATATGTAACAGAAAACAGCTGCTTTTCCAAAAATCAAAAAAAATACCTCTAAATGTGGCTTGTAAGCCGGCTAAAAACCTCAAACTCGATTTAATGTCATGTTTTTACAACAAACTGTATGGGTAGTAATCAGTATGGAAGGTTGTCTCTTTCTTCCCAAAGGATTGTAGCAGGAATGAAATTCATTAAGTTTGAGAAACCATCCCTGCTGGGAGCTGAGTCGGGAGTCCCTGCCTCGGAGTGGCAAATGGAATTGCATTTTAAAGAAACCTGGAGTCTTTATTCTTCTTGGCACTAAGTCCCGCGCTTATGATTAGCAGGTGTCAGTCATCAGCTGAAATCATCCTGGTCCTTCGCTGACACTGGTTTGGTCCATTTCCATCCATCTGCTCATTCGAGATGCAATTTGCTTTAGTGAAGGGCAAATGCAAAGATCACCAGCTTGGGCAGCTTTTACCATCACAATGCGCTGTTTACATCTTTGAAAAAGGACTTGATTAAAATGCAGCAAAATAGAGTCTTTAAATGTGAGTAAATGTATACTTGTATGAATGTGTCAGTGCTTATAGAAGCAGCGCCATGTGGAAGTTCTGAATAGTTTCTTCAGAATTTTTAATTAGGCTTGAGTTAAAAAGCTTTCGAGAAACAAATGGATGTTCTTAAACCATAATCTGATGCTTGAGAGAACTGAATAATTTTTGATACAAGTAAGTTTAAGTGCTAAATGACATAAGATGGTTAAACGTCCAGATGAAAGATAAAATATATTGCTCCATGACTGAATTCACAGCATTACACAAAAGATCCATCTGGACTATAACTGGCAAGTTGCAGAAACAAACCTGAGGCTTCCTTGTTTCTGATCTCTTTATTTCTCGAATGAGTGGTGCTTTTAAGTGACTAAGATGCCTTAATGTGTAAGGTAATGATAGAAATATTTCATTCTCTAATTTTAAGCGATATAGTGATTTAAAGTATATTACCAATATTGTAATGATAGATTGTAGAGTATATTCACTCAACACTTACTATAAAAAGGGAGATCCGGTAGAGGCTTTATAGCCAGCAACCAGAGCCCTCTCCCTGGCACCACACGTCAAGGCTTCTAATCTTGTGTAGTGGACTTGCTTAGCCTTCTGAATGGGAGCCCAGAACTGCCAGACGGTGAAATAGCCAAGAGGGATCCTCGACCAATAAGAAGTGATAATTGGCAGTAAGCACCCCAACCTCTTGCCCAACAATGGGACAATCCTGAGATGCATTCCACATAGTCTGTGCCCTGGGTGTCCGCAATGGTAAACCACTTGTTAACTCCTCTCTACTTATTTCCTCTTTTCCCTTGCTCACTTCTGCACATCTTACAATACTTATAAGGTCAGCTCTCAAATCCTTCTCTCAGAGTCCAGCTAAAACATGGAGGCAAGAGGGTGTGTCTAGTAGAGCTCAGGTTTTTCTTGCAAGACTACCCTTCAGGTGTCAAGAAGCCCAAGAATCTCTATTCTGATGGCTTCAGGATGCAGGCGACCTTCTCTGTCAGGTCTGACTTCCTGAGGGCAGACTATGCACACCTCTAGGACTGAAATTCGGAGTGAACTTGGACATGCAGACTGATTGTCCATATGCTTCTGTAAGGAAGCAGGATGAGAAGAGAAAAGGGGTGGGTTCTGGGCCTGGAGTCTCCATTTACGCTCTTGTCTTAGAATTCTCAAATGTTACAGGTGGTCCTGAATAGAAGGAGCACTGAGGGAGTCATAGACCATGAGTTTTACTTTGGATTTCACCAGTTGGATGCAGTAAATTATTGGCAGGTGATCTAAGTCTTCCGGTCTTTACTTCATGAGTGAAATGAGGGACATATATAAATTTACATATAATATCTCTTCAAGATTGTGGGTTCTAGTAGTCAAAACCATTAGGAGAGCAATTCTGCCACTCATAAGGGACACTTAAAGTTCCTCATTAATTTCTGGCTAGAAACACTGAATGCTCACTCTGGATGAATTACGGTTCTCATAACACCTGCTAGGCCTCTTTCTGCTCTTGGTTTAAAGAGCACAGAGTCTGGAAGAGCATGGATAAGGTCTCTTATAATTTAGGTAAAATGATGGCAATAACAATTGTATTTGCAATATGAGCACCCATAAAAACAAAAACAAAATATATGATCAGGGAAAGTGACCTAGAAGGAAATATGTCAATATATAAATAGTGGTTTTCCTTTGATTGTAGAAATGTGGATGACAGTTTTGTCTCTGTTTTACCTTTTTCCTACTTCTGCTTTTCTTAGGATCAATAGCTTTGTTAGCACACATTTAGATAGAGCATGCAAGAGTATTCAAAAATAAAATCATCACTCTTGTAGTCATATGTATTTGTTCAGAAATTAGCATGGTACTTTTATTCTAAACAACAGCTTCAGTCATTGACAATGACTACTATTTAAAAGTGTGTATGAAATATCTGGGGAATTATCTTTATAAGTTGGGGAACTTCTATACATTTCAAAGTATCTTCAAAAAATCTTTTCAGAGGATCTGAACAAATCAGACAAACCCTCAAATCCTAACAGACAGGCCATTGCTATAATAATATAGGATGGAAGAAATTACTGAGGTCATAGGAGGGTAAATTAAAGGTAATAACCAAGCATATGAAGAATTTGATTGTATCTATAATATAACTTCTAATGATCCCAATACAGCATAACTATTTTTATTAAATGCATGCACACTTTATAGTTCACAAATATTTTTCTCAAATGTTATCCCATTTAATATGCCATTACTATACATATTATAAATGTCTTAATGATTATTAATTTTAGAATGTATGCTGTAATCTCTTTGAAAATAAACATGGGCTTCCTTTAACTGATATTATATAGATATGGGGAAAAATAAAATCTAATTCCCAGCCAAATATTAATAATAATTATTATCGAGAATATAATGAATAGTACCAATACAATACCAGATAATCTGTTAAATCTTTTACATGAGTTACCTCATTTTTTAATCACAGTGAACTTATAGGGTTGGTATATTTATTTTCCATTTTACAAATGAAGACATGAGAACCAGAAACATTATACAACTTGCCCAAGGTCACTCTCATAATAACAGCAGAATATCTAGTCATATCATAAAGGCTAATGCCTTTATTATGATAAGACTCTGAGGTTACAAGCCTTTTGATGACTGGATTTGTTTAAAGGAGTTTGTTTTTATGGATTTTGCCTTTGTTTTGCTTTTATTGCTAATGAATTGGTGTCACTGACCATGATAACTCAAAATGAGACCTTAGGTCTGAAACTAAGAGTTCTGTAATCACCAAACCAATCTAATGAGGAAAATCCAGATTTCACAAAACTTTATGGGAGTTGGTTAATGTAAATGTTGGAGATAATAAACACTACCAGAACTGTCTCTAAGCATGAATTGTAAAGTTTGTTTCCATTTGTTTACAATGAATGTATAAGTTTTTCATTCTCTCTTTCACAAAGAGCACTTACTTTTGGACACTTTGATATGTCAGAGATCTTTTACAATCTCCAGAAAATATTGTACATTTATTTAGCTTTCTTCTTTATCTTTCAAACAAGTTTTAAATATTTATAATTACCTAAAATTTGTATTTTTTGTCTTTAGCATGCCTTTCTAAAGGCTTTGAAAATCAGGGTGTGTGTGTGTGTGAGTGATGGGTTCACTGTCGTGCTGTCACTGCCAGCAACCATACCCTCTGGGATCGGTTCAGGCTCTCAGAACTGGACCTCATTTCATCTTACTTTTTTGACATCCAGCTGGTGCTGGAGCTGGGAAAAGATAAGTAAATGTGAAACTAGTGTTTGTGGTGTCTGTATGTATGTGCCTTTTACTGGCTGCTCATCCAATGCTCTCAGACTTCAGAGTGGCTACAATGTGGGATGGTAAGAGGCTAGAAAGAGGAAAGCAAAAAAGACAATTCACTAAAGATCCTGGACTCCTTCCTACACAAATGCCCAGAGGCCTCCTTATTTTCAGAAATGCCCACACTTCTCTCTATATGATGAACCTTTCACCTCTACTCCCGCCGAGCACTTGGAGTGTTCCTCAAGAAGAATAATGGGGCCTTTCATGATTCCCTGTAGCTGATAAACAGCAGCAGAGTGGTACCTATAGGACAGGTGAAAATTTCTTAAGCTCCAGCAGTGAACTGAATACAGTGAGATAAGGTCAAACAGAACAGCAGATGGCTAAAATTGTGTGTGAAAGTCACGTATAATTTTGAAGGCACTTGGCTCTGGTACACATACCCATATTTAAGTTACTCAGATAATCTAGTGTCAGTTGGCCCAGTTTGGAAGACTTGCGATTTCATGGTCAATTTAGTAACCACCAATTTTTAAAAATAGTACTTACGTTTTTTTAGAGACACTGTCATAAAGATGACTCCTAATTCGATTTTAAAGTGGACTGGTTTGTATTAGCTTTTTCATTTCACTTCAGGTCCTAACATTTGTTAGTATAGCTGAATACATAGATGGGTAGGTGAAGATATAGACAGACAGATGTAACCAACTGAAAGACACGTATAAGACCAATTCTAGTAACATTATTCTGTTAGCATATATATTTTATATATTATGTCTATTATCAAGTATTTACAAAAGGGGAGTTCTATTTTATTATTCATTATTATACGATAATATGTAAGTGTATCTAAATATATGTTATAAAGATAAACAAGATTTCAGACAAATGGAGTGAAATCTATAGTTACATATTTGTTGGCTTTGGTTTTCACACATACCTTGTCATTCCTATCCACTCAAGTTTGTCATTTTACATTGTCAGCTTGTGTTTTACTACTTTCTTTTCCACATGCAAAGCAGAATTTCTGGAATTCCAGATATGGTTTCACTGATGGTGGCATGTTGATTGTTAATCATTCAACACAGGATATGGCTGCCCTCCCTGAACTGGGACACAGAGGATGAGTAGCTCTTAAATGTGAAAGAAAGGGAGCAGGGTGCATAAGAGGTTTCATGCGAAACACATCAAAGTGATATTCTAGAGGTAGGAAAGTATGTGGAAGCAGTGTTCCTGAGACATTTTTTCATGTCAGAGGAAACAGAAAATAATATTTGTAAGGTGTGAAGGGAGACACGTTGAAGGATATTTGAGGCATATGAATGGAGCTTTCTAACAATATTCTTTTTTTTAAGTTTATTTATTTTGAGGGAGAGAGAGAGAGAGAGAGAGAGCACACAAGTGGGGAAGGGTCAGAGAGAGAGAGAGGGAGAGAGAGAGAATCCCAAGCAGGCTCCAAACTGTCAGCACAAAGCCCAGCGTGAAGCTCAACCCCCAAACCATGAGATCGTGACTTGAGCCAAAGTCAAGAGCCGGACACTTAACTGACTGGGCCACTCAGATGCCCCTGTAATAATATTCTATATATGAGCTTTATAGTATATAATTATATGAAGTAAAATGTGAAATATTAGGATGATATTAATTCCTTAGTTTATATAAAGCGTTTACCTTAATTTATTTTTAAAATGTGTAATGAGAAACTTAAGCTTGCTAATATGAATTGCTAATGAAAAATATTTTTATATTTTATTTTATGATTGACATGATTACATGCAATTCCTCATAAATACCCCTTAATGGTAATCTCTTCAAACTTTGGAATGCCACCATAGATAAGAAAGTAGTATAGGAGCACCTGGGTGGGCCAGCCAGTTGTGTCTTACCTCGGCCCAGGCCATGATCTCACGGTTCGTGAGTTTGAGCCCCACGTCGGGCTCTGTGCTGACAGCTCAGAGCCTGGAGCCTGCTTCAGATTCTGTGTCTCCCTCTCTCTCTTCCCCTGTGCACTCTGTCACTCTCTCTCTCAAAAATAAATAAACATTAAAATTTTTTTTTAAAAGAAAGTAGTATAAATTTAAATTCCATTTACAACCATTAAACAATTTATGGTAGTTGCAATTATAGTTAGGGAACTAAAAGCCCTTTCCTTTTTGTCATTGACAAATTTGGTGTTGAAATTTCCTTGAAAATATAAACTTGTCTGTAACTCAGTAAAACTTTTTCTCTATCAACTATTCTGAATTAATGATGAGGCTCCATTTTGTACAATAATTGGATTGTTAGACAATTACATAGTTAGCTTGGATGCCACTAAAAATGATTATCAGCCACAGGCAGACATGCCCCATATGTGTGAAGCCAATATAAGCCACTCCGCCTTGCTTTCCTGACTTTCCCTGACTTACCTGACTACCAGCAGTCTCATCATGGTAGCCCTTGGGGCTTCTTTTTACCTGAATTATGAACTCCTGAAACCCTTTCCCATGATTGGCTGGTGGAACATCTACTTGGGCAAGCTTATAGACCACATGTTGCTTATCATGCCAGCTCTCACAGAGCCCATAGGCATGACCCCAGTCTGATCAGGGCTCTTTCCAAGGTATCGCTAGTAATTTTGTTCATCTCAAGGCTGGAGGTGATAGGCCAGGGAGATTTAAACAACTCTCAAATCTCACCCAAGACTTTCCTATGACTTAGGTGATCAATATCTTTTGATTTGCCTGTAACAATAGTTGAGAAGCTCTGTTAGACAATAAATGAACAAAAATACTAGGGAATCAGAAAAGTAAATGGTAAAAAAAAATCTCAGAGAGTGTTGGGTGCCTGGGTAGCTCAGTTGGTTAAGCATCCAACTCTTGATCTTGGCTCAGGTCATGATACCATGGTTTGTGAGTTCGAGCACCACTGTCAGCACAGAACCTGCTTGGGATTCTGTCTCTCTATTTGCCCCTCCTCCTCCAACTCTCTCTATCTCTCTCTCAAAATAAATAAGTCAACTTAAAAAAAAATCTCAGAGAGTGTCAGTTGTGACAATGATATTAATAAAAACATCTGACCTGTTTTTCTCCTCAGGGGCCCAAAGTATTTCTGACATGTGACTCTAGGCATGGATGGAACTGATTGGGCATAGCCTAATTCTAACAGACACAAAAACAATATATGAGAACTTGAGCAATCCAAAATTTTTCAAGACAATTTTTCCTATTACATGGAAAGTAGATTTAAATTTATAGTGTGCATAACAAGTATGTGTTTGTCATTATTCTCCAGAACATAGAAAATGCATGTAATTGTGTCCCAAGCCTGAATCCTCACTTTGACTGGCTTGAATTCATTAGTGAGTAACATTTTTAAAGTTAGGATATAGATATTTATTCCCTTTGGAAATACCCACCTGCTGTCTTTCTACTAAAATATTTTTGATCTGCAATATCTAGAAATGATCTATATCATGTATTTATGTTAAATTTATTGCATTCATAACATTGATTGCATTGGCCTTATATTTTGTCACCTGTTCATATATTACTTTATTTTCTTTCCTTTAATCCATTGCTTATCCATTCTCTCCAATGCTTTAATGCCGTCTTCTTCCTTTACCCTGACAGTGATTATTGAAAGGTTTTCCTTCATTGCAACAGAATGAATAAATTTGTTCAAAAATTTGGCTTCTAAAATAGGTCTTTGGCACCAAAATTTCCATTTTTATTTAAACCTACTGTTTTATGTTTTTATTGTTTCATTTGTTCAATCGTTTTATGTTTTTATTGAATTATTGTTCCTATTAAATTCTCCCATAGTGCAAATATCTGGGGGAGAGTTCACTTCTCTTCTTTTGATTACATTTTCTTTCATAATTGGCTCTCACTTTACCTTCTTAATTTTGATTTCCCTCATTCCTCTGACACTACTCTCCTTTCTTTTTTGTATAGAATTTGAATAGTTGTTGTCTTAGGCTATTTGGACTGCTGTAACAAGTATACACTGGGTGCCCAACAACAAACATTTATTGCTTATAGTTTTGTAGGCTAGGAAATCCAAGATCAAAGCACTGGCAGATTTGGTGTCTGGTGACAGCCCACTTCCTGGTTCATAGATGGCCGTCCTCTGTCTATATTCTTACACAGGGAAAGGCACACTGGAGTTTTCTGGTATCTCTTTTCTAAGGACACTAATCCCATTCATGAGTGTTAGGGCATTCATGATCTAATCACTTCCCAAAGGCCCCCGCTTACAAATACCATCACATTGGGGGTTAAGATTTCAACATGAATTTGAGCGGAACACAAACAGTCCATAACAGTTGTCATTTTTATTTGCATGTTTAGTCATTCTGTCTGAAACTTCTGTTGTCCTGAAGCACTGAAGAAATGCTCTCCTGACCCCATCCAAGGCAGCAATAATGTCTCTGCCTTTTCCAGGAGCTGCCTTTAGAGGTTAATTTTCTTATATCCACATTCCTGTATTCCATTTCTGTATCCCAGTGGAATGGAGTAGAGGAGAGCTTAACTATGGCCTCTTGTAGCCCATGTTGGGAGTCATGACTAGACTAACTTTGCCAAAATCTTCTCAAAATTAAGCATGGCTGATAACACCAACCATGTGCTTGTCCTGCTCCTGAGGCTTCACCTCATTTCTCAAATTCAGTATATTGCTCTGGTAATTTCTGCTTGTGTTGAACTCCTCTATGTCAGGACTTCTATTCTTAAAAGCATTTCCTCGGATGTTCTCTGGAACACTTGAGTGGAGTAACTAGTACAAATCCTCAGGTTTTTAGTATTTTCTTTCATCAGTAGTGACTCTAATGGGAGGGCATGGGGTTTGAAATGTAGCACATCATGCCATATTCCGTCTTTCTTTTCTCAGCAACAATATTTAAAAATCTTGTGGCCTAAGACTTGTTCTGTGTGCAGTCCCTATATCTTGTTCAGTTGCTGCTAGTGAACTTTTGGCGTTATTAAAATATTAATTTCAATAGGTTTTGAGGAATGGGATTTACAATATGGCTTCTACTCAACCATCTTTATCAAAAAATTTGATATATTTTAAAATAGCTGAACATCTGGGGCGCCTGGGTGGCTCAGTCAGTTAAGCATCTGACTTCGGCTCAGGTCATGATACACGGTCTGTGAGTTTGAGCCCTGCGTTGGGCTCTGTGCTGACAACTCAGAGCCTGGAGCCTGCTTCAGATTCTGTGTCTCCCTCGCTCTCTGCACCTCCCCTGCTCGCACTCTGTCTTTCTGAAAAATAAGTAAACATTAAAAATTTTTAAAAAAATAGCTGAACATCTTGAAATAAATGTAGCATCAGAGTTTTAAACATTAGCATAAATATAGCACAAATTTTGTTTGTTTCTATATTAACAACCAAAATTTTGAGACTATAAGAAATCCATGAAATTTAAAGGGAAACGTATTCAGTAGGAAACATGGCTTTATCACTTAGCATATTATCAATTCTTCTAATATGCATTCTCACATTTTTATACACAAGGCAAAGCATTAATCAAATAAAACCCAAGCCTTTCCTTATCCTTAAATGCCTCTCTTCTAGAAAGGGTGAAGCACATAAAACCACCTTGTTATCAGAGGAGCTTAGTAAGAATCCTGTGGAAATCAACTTGGAAAACTGTGGGGTCTTATGCTTTGTTCTTTCATAGAATCTTTGAAAGACATGGTGGTGATTATACATGTAAAAAAAAAGCAGGAAAATAAAGAATGACTTTATTATGTCTCAGTTACAATGCAGGCAAAAATAATATAAATGAATGGTTCCTAACATTGCCCTGCGTAGAAAATTGTCAACTGAAATCAATACAAAGTCATCTGTGTCAACAATTCCATTCTTCTCAATTATTTAGAGAACTAAGAAAATGTGCTTGATCTCATTACTGAGAACAACAAGGAGTCTTCTTTGTGGGTGTCGTCCACCCTTCATGCCCAGCACCACGGGGCTTCTTTGTCTGCTTTGAGTTCCTGTCTACTAGGAGATACATTCTTAACGTGACTTCTTGTAGGGTTTGAAGTAATACCTGCCTGTATTTATATTACATTAAACAGAAAGATTTTGGAAAATCTCCTTATGTAAAATTCATATTTTGCAGAGGTGGGGCTGCATTCTGATTCCTCGATTTTCTAGAACATTTAATTAAATCCCACTTTTAACACTTTGAGGATCATGGATTCTATTATAGTTTTCTCCCTTCTGAAGTCAGTTCACATCTTGATAAATCTTGTATTAATCGGGAGATATAATGTTGATGTAGTCTGTCTGCAGGCTATTGCGAAGCATTAATGGAATAAAAGAGATATTAATTTATCATGATTTATTTAAATTATGTCTCCACTGCTTAAACCAAAGTCTGTATTTTAATATAATGGGCTTATAGAATCTTTGTAGCTGCTTTTGAATAAGAAATATGTGTGATGTATATTATACAATATACAATATATAGTATGACATGAGTCATTTCTAGACTATTCATTTTTTTCTCAGCACAGAAAGCTTCCTATTTAATTGCACAAACACTGTTTAAACACTAACTATATGTGCTGTATATATATGAATACAAAGCAAGCAGAACGGTAGCCCTTGCTGTGGAGGGCATGCAGTCTAATGTGTGGAGAAAATATATAAAACTATGAAACCATCAAACATGTGTTGATCAAACTGTGCGAGCAATGTTATACTTACAGCTTTAAATCTTAGCCTGACTTCTGACATTTATTAGACATGGTACATGTCTTTGGCCAGCCATAACCCTTCCTTGGGCTAGATTTCTCAACCTTAATGGGCTCATAAAAAGAGCTCCCTTCAGGAAGACTGTAGATATAAAGTGTCTACATGGCACCTGGTTTGGAGTAGCTTCTCAGTAACAAAGGTACCTATCTCCCTTTTTTCCCCAGTCCTGCTAAAGCATCACAAAAGAAACTTTTGAGTGTCTGTGTAGTTCACTGGAAAGCGAATTCACATTTCTGTGCAAGGCCAGAGGCAGAAACTGCAGTGAGGAGGCTGTCTCAGCTTGGCTGGGATAGGTAGGCTGTTCACAACTCACTCGGGAGGAACAAGTTGCCAAATGATGCAGGACAAAATCTCAATGATGACCAAGACATTGGCCGTTAAGTTCACAAGTGTGCCTGTCTTTATGCCCGTGATTCATATCAAAGAGTCACGAATGTTTCCTCTGAATAGAGATGCCCCCTTGCTCCCCTGCATATTCCAGTTTACCTTGACCTGTAGGGAAGATACACTGAGACCTGCCTTGTTTTATTCATTGTGTTAAATGGTAAAGCCAAGTAACTGGTGATTTATGCTGTAGATTATCATGTTATTCATTAGTGGTAATTACTGTTCAACCCTGAAAAAAAAAAAAAAACGGTAATCAATGCACTAAAAAGAGGAACATACACACTGGCTCCTTGCTGTTTGCCTGCAAAACCTTTCAGCCTGCCTCACTTTCTGGGGAAGAAGAAAAAGCCAGATGAGTGTATTGTGGAGAGAGATTATAAACTTCCAGTCCTGCTGAACCATGGCAGCATCTACTGTGAGGCAGAGGAGCTCAGCTACAATCCTAGACACCCTCTGTTCCCAAGAAGATAAGAGGGCTGTGTTTGGACTCTCTCCCAGAATATTCAGACTGTTTTCAGGCACAGGAGCTGTGGCAGCCAGGAGGAGGAGAAAAGCGGTGGAGGCAGCATGGTATGCCACATCCTGAAGGATGGCACCCCCAGTGGCTGCTCAGAGTCCCCACACCTGGCTGAGTCGCAGAAATGGAGGCCCACTGCCTGCCTCCTGAGACTTGACTTCTCACTCTGGAACAAGTAGCCAGATCATTATGAAATTTCAGCTTCTCTGTTAATGCCACACCAAATATCTGTGAAGTGTAAACTACCAGGCAAATGGATCTCCATTTCATTCTGTCTCAAGCATTGCCTGCTAGAGACAACCTCTCCTGCCAAGAAATGGATCCTTGATTTTGACATAATGGTCTCTGGTCACATTGCACACAGGCCTTCTGAAGAACGGCAGCAACAGTAGGCTTACTGGCAAGTTTGTTTTTGTTTTTGCAATGCCACGATCACTCAAGTGCTGGTGATGACAATGACATTTCCTTGCCATTTTATCGCAGGAAAAGAGAAAGAAACGCAACAAGAGTTTCAATGCCTCCTGGACAGATGGGCTGACTTTAAAATTCCTATTAGTGACAGCAGAATTAAATCCTGCTACAGCAGTGATTGTCATCCTTTTGTTAGGATGGTGGATCTCCCTACTGAATTTTCCATTTGGCATGAATTAGAGAGGTTAACTGAGATGTACGCATTATTGCTATGGTGAAAGAAATCACAGACAATTAAGATTTCTTGATGTCCAACTAATTTAGAGTTATGAATCTTTAAATAGCTCTAATGCTTAGGATATGAACCTTTTATTAATAGTCTCTAGTTTTCAGAGCACGTTTAGGTTAAGAGTAAAACTAGCAGAAAGAAAAGAGTTCTCATGTAATCCTTCCTCCACCCCCACCACCTAACCACCCCCCGCCCCCTTACACACACACAGTTTGTCCTCTGAAAACATCTAACATTGGTGTGGTACATTTGTTACAACTGATGAACCAGTATCAAATAAAATCATTATGGATCAGTCTTTGCAATGTACATTCTATGGGTTATGCCATATGCACAATGTCACCTATCTCCTATCATAATTATAATATAATATATAAGTTACTATAAACATTCACAGCAGGTTTTTGTGTGGACATAGTTTTCAACAAGTTTGGGTACTACCTAGGAGCAAAATCTCTGCATCATACAGTTAGGTTATATTTAGCTTTGTGAGCTACCAAACTTTCTTCTAAAGTGGTCATACCAGGGGCGCCTGTGTGACTCAGTGGGTTAAGCGTCGGACTTCAGCTCATGTCAGGATCTCGCGGTGTTATGGGTTCAAGCCTTGCATTGGGCTCTGTGCTCACAGCTCAGAGTCTGGAGCCTGCTTCAGATTCTGTGTCTCCGTCTCTCTCTGCCCCTAGCCCCACCCATGCTCTCTCTCTTTCTCAAAAATAAATAACCATTAAAAATTTTAAAAAATAATAAAGTAGCCATACCATTTTGCATTTCTGAAAATGAATGAGAGCTCTTGTTGCTGCACACCCTCGCCAGCCTTTGGAGTTGTTAACCTTTTGGATTTTAACAATTTCAATAGGAGTGTAGTGGTAGTTCGTTGTTGTTGTAAAATGCAGCTCCCTAATGACACATGATTTAGGGCAACTTTTTATATGCTTTTTGCGTAAATAAGTACTTTTATTTGATGAGATAGGTCTTCATATTTTTGTTCCTTTTTAATATAAAGTTGTTTGCTTTTTTATTGCTGAGTTGTAAGCTTTTTTGGAGTATATTTTGGTTCCAACTCCTTTGTCAAATAGGCGTTTTGCAAATATTTGTTTTGTTTTGCAAATGTCTTTGGTGTGACATCTCAGTCTCTTTACAATGTCTTTCACAGAGCAGATATCTTTAATTGTAATAAAGCCAAAATTTCCTATTTTTTTCTTATGGATTGTGTTTTTAGTGTTTTAGCTAAAAACTACCAAACTTGAGGTCACAGGGATTCTCTTTTGAAAAGCTGCTTGCTATTGACCCAATCTCTTCAATAGATGTAGACTTAGTCAGATTGTCTGTTTTTCCTTGTGAGAGTTTTCATAGATCATATCAAGGATTTGATCAATTTCATATGAATTATCAAATTTGTGGGCAAAGACTTCCTCATACTATCCTTCATTATCTTTTTAATGTTCAGGGGATCTGCAGTAATGGTCCCTCTTTCATTTTTTTATTATCAATCTGTGTGTTTTCTCTTTTTTTCTTAGCTAACCTGGTAGAGGTTACCAATTTTATTGATCTTTTCAAAGAACCAGCTTTTAATTTCATTGATTTTATATATTGACTTCTTATTTTCAATTTTATTGATTTCTCCTCTGATTTTTCTTTTTTTCTTCCACTTAGGTTGGATGTAATTTGTTTTTCTTTTGTGGTTTTCTAAGGTGGAGGCTTAGGTCAATTGATCTTTACATTGTTTGTCTTTTCTAATATGTGCATTTTAATGCTATAAATTTTCCTCTAAGAACTGCTTTTCGGCACCCCACAAGTTTTGATTAGTTGAATTTTCACTTTCTTTTAGTTCAAAATATTTTTTAGAATTTCTCTTGATTCTCCTTTGATCTATGTGTTATTTAAAAGTGTTGTTTAATCTCTAAATATGTTGGAATTTTCCACCAATCTTTGATTGATTTATATTTTAATTCCATTATGAACTGAGAGCATACTTTGTATGATTTTTGTTATTTTAAATGTACTATGGCATGTTTTATAACCCCGAATATAGACTATCATGGTGCATATTTTATGTGAACGTGAGAAGAATGTATATTCTCTTGTTCTTGGATGGAGTCTTCAATAAATGTCGATTGGATACAGTTCGTTCATGTGTTATTCATCTAATCTCTACTGATTTTCTGCCTGCTGGATCTTTCTGTTTCTGATAGAGGGGTATTCATGTCTTCAAGTATAATAGTGGTCTTATTTATTGCCTCATGTATTTTCATGTTGTTTCAATAGGTATATAGATATTAAAAATTATTGTCTTTTGGGAGAATTGACCTCTTTAGCATACACAGTGCCCCTGAGAATTCCTGATAATTTTTTCTTGCTCTGAAGTCTGTTGGTCTAAAATTAATTCTTTTCTTTTTTCCAGGAGTGAAATATGGGGGTGGAGTAAACAAGGAAGGAGTAAGAGTCTATGCTAAGAATTGAAAGTTTATACTAAGGATTGTTAGGTAGTTGGGCACCTCTATGGACAATAAATAATCCCATAGGATATTTTGAGAAGCCATATGCTGGAGTGCCAGAACTATCCACCTAAGAGTTGAAAAGGGAAAACATTTATTCTAATTAACTCAATTCCTTATTGTCAAGAATGGTTTCACTAGCATTAACTTCTTGCATTACAAACTTTGAAATGAGTGTATGAGGAGTCAGAGAAGACCCAAGGCAGGAAGAGGAAGCAAATGGCCCAGGGCCAACACCCAAAGGAGATGCATTGTCAGGCTATACCTACATGAAGCTGTTTGAAGCCTGGATTGACCTCATTGGCTTTATAGCAATTACAGTTAAAGGTTAAAATAAAAGGACATAAAGTGGTATATGAGAAGGATCTAGTGTAGTAAGAAATTATTCTATAGTTGGGGCACCTGAGTGGCTCAGTCAGTTAAGTGTCTAACTCTTGGTTTTGGCTCAGGTCATGATCTCATGGCTTCGTGGGTTCAAGTCCCACATCAGGCTCTGTGCTGGCAGCATGGAGCCTGCTTGGGACTCGGACTCTCTCTCTCTCTGTCTCTCTCTCTCTCTCCCCCCTTCTCATGCTATCTCTGTCCCTCTCAAAACACATAAAATTTAAAAAAGAAGAAAGAAAGAAAGAAAGAAGAAAGAAAGAAAACTTATCCTATAGTTCTAAATAAATTTGTGACTATTGCATGGGTCCACTATCTTCCCAAGGACCTCAGAAGGGCTGCCCATATAGTTCCATGAAATTGTTGACACAGAGTAAAATGTCAGGGGATCAAAGAAATACTTCTCATAAGAAAATAGTTTTTGTTTCTTTGATTTATAAGTTTGACCCTTGTAAACCACAGTGAATAAAAAAACTAATAAATTTTATTCTTTCCATCATCCCTGTATCCAAACCGGGATTCTTTTCCCAGAATTTTCACTTGTTTCTAAAATTACAAGTACCCATGGGGCACCCGGGTGGCACAGTCAGTTAAGTGTCCAACTTTGTTTCAGGTCATGATCTCACAGTTTGTGTGTTCAAGCCCCAAGTCGGGCTCTCTACTGACAGTTCGGAGGCTGGAGCCTGTTTCGGATTCTGTGTCTCCCTCTCTCTCTGCTCCTCCTCAGCTTGTACTCTGTCTCTGTCTCTGTCTCTCTCTCTCTCTCAAAGATAAATAAACATTAAAAGCATCTTTAAAAATAATAAAATTAGAAGTACCCATTTGCCCAGCATGGCTGCAAACTTTACCTCAGAGGTTCTCAAAGTGTGGTCCCAAACTAACAGCATCAGCATCACCTGGAAACTTGTTAGAAACCCAGTCCAGACTTCCTAAATCAGAAACTCTGGAGGCAGGGCCCAGCAATTAGGTTTTTTCTAGTTTATTTTGAAACAATTGACAAAAAACATAATGATTTTATATAGATGGGAATAATTATCACTATAAGTTTAGTTAACATCCATCACTACATAGTTAAAAATTTTTTGCTTATGATGAGAACTTTTAAGATCTACTCTCTGAGCAACTTTCAAATATACAATAGTTGTAGCTATTTATTTATTTTATAACTGGAAGTTTGTACCTTTTTACCTCTTCACCTGTTCCCCACCCACCCACCCCTGCCTCTGGCAATCACCAGTATGTTCTCTGTATCTGTGAGTTGTTTTTGTTTTGTTTTGTTTTTTTAAGATTACACATATACATGAGATCATACAGTATTTTTCTTAGTCTCTCTGACTTATTTCACTTAGCAAAACATCCTCAAGTTCCACTCATGTTGTCACAAATGACAGGATTTCCTCCTTTTTTATGGCCGAACTGTATGTATATATATGGTATGTATGTGTGTGAGTGTATGTATGTATATGTATATATATGATGTATATGTCATATATACATATATATGTCATACATATCACATTTCTTTGTCCACTCATCCACTAATGGACATCTAGGCAGTTTTCATGTCCTGGCTATTGCACATAGTACTACAATGAACATGGAGGTGTGGATGTTTCTTCAAGATAGTGGTTTTGTTTCCTTCAGATATTTGCCCAAAAGTGGAATTGCTGGATCACATTGTAGTTCTATTTTTAACTTTTTGAAGAATCTCCATACTATCTTCCATAGTAACTGTGTTCCCACCAACAGTGCACAAGGGTTGCCTTTTCTCTATATCCTTGTCAGCATTTGTTATCTCTTGTCTCTTTGATAGCAGCCATTCTAACAGGTGTGAAATAGTATCTCATTTGTGGTTTTGATCTGCATGTCCTTGATGATTAGTGATATTGAACACCTTTTCATGTACCTGTTCACCATTTATATATCTTCTTTGGAAAAATGTCCATTCAGTTTTCTGCACATCTTTTAGTAGGATTTGTTGTTGTTGCTGAGTTGCATAAATTCCTTCTATATTTTGGATATTAACTCCTTATCAGATATATGATTTTTTTAATGTTTTATTTTTTATTTTTTATTTTGGGAAGGGCAGAAAGAGAGGGAGACAAGGATCTGAAGCAGGCTCTGCACGAGAGCCTGATGAGGGGCTGGAACTCATGAACTGCAAGATCATGACCTAAGCCCAAGTGTGATGCTTAACTGACTAAGCCACCCAGGTGCCCCAGATTTGCAAACATTTTCTTCATAAGTTGCCTTCAAGTTTATCTATGATGTCCTTTGCTGTGCAGGAACATTTCAGTTTGATACAGTCCAACTTGTTTATTTTTGCTTTTATTTTCTCTGCTTTTGGTGTCAAATCTAAAATTTTATTTCCAAACCTGCCATCAAAGAGTTTATGATTTGTTTTATTCCAGGATCTTTATGGTTTCAGTTTTATGTTTAAGAATTTAATACATTTTGAGGGTTTTTGCTTTGTGTATGATGTAAAATAGTCCGGTTTTCCCAAATCCTTCATTAAGAGATTGTTTTTTCCCCATTCTATATTAATGGCTCCTTTGTTATAAATTAATTCACTATATATATGCATGGGTTTATTTTTTTGGCTTCCCATTCTGTTCCATTGATCTATGAGTTTGTTTTTATGTTAATACTATATTGTCGTGATTACTGTAGCTTTGTAGTATAGTTTGAAATGAAGAAGTGTGATGCCTCCAGCTTTGTTCTTCTTACTGAAGATTGCTTTGTGATTCAGGGTCTTCCTTAGTTCCATACAAATGTTATAAGTGATTTTTTTCTATTTCTGTGAAAAAAATGGCCCTGGAACTTGGTAAGTATTACATTAAATCTGTATATTGCTTTGGGTAGGCATTTTAATATTGATTCCTCTAATCTGTGAGCATGGAATATCTTTCCATTTTTTTGTGTCTCCTTCAATTTCTTTCATCACTGTCTTGTAGTTTTCAGAGTACAGATTTTTCACCTCTTTCGTTAGATTTATACTAAGGTATTTTATTCTCTTTGATGTAATTGTAAATGGGATCATTTTTTAAATTCTTCTTTCTGGTGGTTCATTGTTAGTTTATAGAAACATAACTCCTTGTTGCGTGTTGATTTTTTAACCTGAAACTTTACTGAATTTTTTCAGTTTTTGCTGGGGTTTTTAGTGTTGTCTATACATCATATCATATTATCTGCAAATAATGACAGTTTTTCTTCCTTATTTCAAATTTGGATGCTTTTTTGTTTGTTTTGTTTTGTTTTATTTTTGGTTTTTGCCCAATTGCTGTGGCTAGGACTTCCAATACAATATTGAATAAAAGTCATAAGACTAGATATCCTTGTTTGGTATACCAGATTACTTTTGATTGGTGTTACCATGGTATATCCTACTCCATCCTTTTACTTTTAAGCTGTGTCTTTATATTTAAAGTGGATTTTTAAATAAACTATGTATACTTGCGTCTTGTTTTTTTATATGTGTACTCATCATTTCTGTATTTTAATTGGTATATTGACTCCATAATATATAAAGAGATTTTTGACATTTTTAGATGAATATTTACTCTGTTTTTTGTTTCTATTCATTGGCCACCTCTCTTCCCCCCGCCCCTTTCTGCTTTGCATTCTATATTTTTCCTTCTCTGGTTCTAATTAAGTATTTTATGTGATAGCATTTTGTCTTCTTTCAGCACATTGATTATAATTCCTTGTTAATTTTGTTAGTCATTGCTCTAGAGTGCAATATACATTTACAACTAGTCTAAGTCCACTTTCACGCAACACTTTACTGCTTCATGAGTAGTACACTTCAGTTAGAGTATTCCCAATTACTCCTTCTCGTGTCTTATGATATTGCTTTCATTCTTTCATTTATTCATAAGCTATAATTACTTAAAATGCTGTTGCTATTATTTTTTAACAGATATCCATTAGTTCAATTAAGAATAAGACAAAAATGTATTTCATCTTCATTTGTTCTTTCTCTGGAGCCTCTTCTTTTTCTTATATATATCCAATTTTTTACTTCTGTTGTTTTCTTTTTCTCTGAAGAACTTTTAACATTTCTTGCAAGGGACATCTACTGAATTTCCTAAATGTTTGTCTGAGAAAGTATTTCTTCTTCATTTTGGAAGGATAATTTCACTGGATACAGAATTCTTGGTTGGTGGTGGTTTGGTTTTGTTGTTCTTTCACATTTTATTTTTTTAATTTTTTTTATTGTTTATTTATTATTGAGGGACAGAGAGACACAGAGTGTGAGCAGAGGGGGGTCAAGAGAGGGGGAGACACAGAATCTGAAGCAGGCTCCAGGCTCTGAGCTGTCAGCACAGAGCCCGATGCGGGGCTTGAACTCCACAAACTGTGAGATCATGACCTGAGCCAAAGTTGGACACCTAACCAACTGAGCCACCCAGGAGCCCCTGTTTTTCTTTCACATTTTAAATATTTGATCCATTCTCCCCTTGCTTTTATGATTTCTGAAGAAAAGAATGATAGAATTCTTATCCTTATTTCTCTGTAGGTAAGGGGTTTCCCCTTCCTCAGGCTTCTTTCAAGAGTTTCTCTTTGTCTTTGATTTTGTGTAGATTGAATATGATATACCTAGTGTAGATTTTTTTGTTTTTTATTTTCCCTACTTGATTCTCTCTGTGCTTTCCAGATATTTGATTCTCTTTGTCTTTGGTGTCCATCATTACTTTTTGAAAATTCTTAGCCATTAGGACTTTAATTTTTTTGCATTCCCTTCCTTCCTTCCCTCCTTCCTTCCTTCTTGTATTCTCATTACATGTGCTACACCTTTTAAAAATTGTTCCCCATTTTTTGGATATTCTATTCTTTTAAACATTCTTCTTCTCT
Source organism: Panthera onca (assembly GCF_046562875.1). NCBI lineage: Eukaryota > Metazoa > Chordata > Mammalia > Carnivora > Felidae > Panthera > Panthera onca. The sequence goes on along the minus strand of NC_138349.1, from coordinate 45,950,059 downwards.
CTCCCTTTCAGTTTGTGAAATTCCTATTGATAGTCCTCAAGCTTATTGATATTTTTCCTTGAACTTGGTAAGTTCAAGACATTTTTTTTTCATTTTTTTAACGTGGATTAATTTGTTTTTGAGACAGAGAGAGAGAGCAAATGGGGGTGGGGCAGAGAGGGAGACACAGAATCCAAAGCAGGCTCTGCACTGTCAGTGTAGAGCCGAACATGAGGCTTGAACTCAGGAACCCTGAGAGATCATGACCTGAACCAAAGGTCGGATGCTTAACTGACTGAGCCACCTGGGTGCCCCTATTTTCATTTTTTTTTTTTTAATTTTTAACTTTATTCATTTGTTTTGGGAGAAAGCACAAGAGAGAGAGAGTGCACACAAGATTGGGGAAGGGGCAGAGAGAGAAGGGAGAGAGAGAATCCCAAACAGACCCTACATTGGCAGCTGGGAGTCTGACATGGGGCTTGAACTTATGAACCCTAATACAGGACTCAAACCCAGGACCTTGAGATCATGACATGAGCCAAAATCAAGAGTCAGATGCTCAACCTACTAAGCCACCCAGGTGCCAAGTTCCAGGCATTTTAGATCTGTACTTTAGTGTTTTTGTTTCACAATACTTCCTTTTGATTCTTTCTTACAGTTTTCATCTTTCTGCATACATTACCATTTTTGTGCATATTGTCTATTTTTTTCATTAGATTCATTAGCATATTAATCCATTAAATTACCAATATTTCAAAAATGTCTGTCAAATCTAAGTCTGGTTCTGATGCCTGATTTGTCCCTTCAGATTGTTCTTTTTTTTCCTTTTAGCATACCTTGTAATTTTTGTGTGTGTGAAAGCTTTACAAGATGTATTAGTTAATAGAAACTGAGGTAAATAGGACTTCAGTGTGAGTTTTTATGTTTATCTGGGTACAAGTCAGGCTGTTTTTAATATTTGCTATGGTTGTGGGTGTCAAAAGCTAAAATTTCCTCTGGTTCCTTTACTTTTTGTCTCCCCTTGTTACCTTTGGGCTTCCCTATAGACTTCTTCCTAAATAAAGTCTGGCATATGTAGTACTTTCAGCTGTATTCCTCTCTTACTGTACAGGAGCCATTTATGAGTGGTAAAGTATGGGGGGAATATGCTATAATTCTGTGATAAGATCCTCCTCTTTTATTGGGTCTGTGCCTCTGGACTGAGGCCTTCATAAGTTCATTTCACCCTGAAGTGAGACAGGAAGACTGGAAGAGTCCATAATTGAATATTACTTTTCCCCATGTTAAAGGCTGGAGGGGACTGGAGTTGGGTGTTTCTCATGGTGGTTAGGCCCTCATACAATAGTTTTCTCTGAAGATGGCCTTTGTTAAGGATAACAGAACACAATAGGAATATTTAAAATGGTAACTTTTCTTTTCAGATCTATGAAAGGATTTTTCTCCAATGTGCATCATTAGAACCTGGAGGGACCCCTGGAGAGCTATCTCACAAAATTGTTCAGGGATCTCTCCAAGGATATGTTCACTAGGAGTTTTTAATCTCTCAGGCTAGTCTACATTCAGTCTCCAGCTATTAATCAATTACTGCTTAAGTGTTCTTACAGTTTCTGGCCCCAGCGTGTGGCTTTTGATCCCAGTAAGCTGTGAGTCTCTGTACTCACCCATCTCTCCCGTTTTCAAGGCAGCCCCATGACCTCAACTCTCTGATGGCTCTAAGAAGAGCTGTTCACTTTCATTTTGTCCAGGTTTTTTGTCTGTTTGAGGATGAAAGCAATGACTTCCAAGTCTTTTACACATCAGAGAGGAAGCTGAAGTTCTATGCTCATGTTTCTGATAACCAGATATTAATCAATAAAAATTAGGAAAAATGTGTTTGACAATGAGGGAGTGAAATGTCATTCACAAAATTTCAGATTTTAAATAAATATAATATAATTTTTTAAATGTTTATATCTTTTTAAATAAACTATATTCCTAGCACACAGTGATATTGCATTTGTGTATTCTCTTAAGATTTAAATACAGGCTGAAACTTCTAATTCCTATGATGCTAATTCAACTGAATGAATTTCTTTGCACTTCAAATTAAAAAAAAAAAAAAAAAACAAAAACAAAAAAACACAAAATCTCCCTGGTGGGATTTTGGCTAATCTTATAACCCTATATGTAAATATGTTATATAAAGATCTTAATACTTTTATTTTTTTTAATGTTTATTTATTTTTGAGAGAAAGAGAGACAGAGTGTGAGCAGGGGAGGGGCAGAGAGAGAGAGACAGAGACACAGAATCCAAAGCAGGCTCCAGAGTCTGAGCTGTCAGCATAGCACCCAACGTGGGGCTCGAACCCACAAATCGTGAGATTGTGACCTGAGCCAAAGTCCTACGCTTAACCAACTGAGTCACACAGGCACCCCAAGATCTGAATACTTTTAAATAATGAACGTATGAAGTCCATTTTAGGCTGCTTCTACAACTTAAATGATATTCTCTGAACCTAAAATGGAAGAATGATCATTTTTTTCATAAATATTGGCAAATATATAAATACATTTCTAATTTTTCTCATATTTCAATTTCTGCCATCTTGTATCTGTGATTAAGAAACGTTTATCTTATTGTTGTGATATAAATACATTTTTAGTAAGAAAGATAGTCATAAAATTGTAATATTCAAGATCCCTTGAATAAAGAATTTCTAATTCTAGATTACAGTGGCCCTTTTTTTTTTAAATAAAGATAAAGAAGCAAAAGAATATATAGTCTTGGTTCTATTTGCATAAGTCTTTACAACGGATAAAAAATCATTCCTAATATTTGAGCAGATCTGTTATAGTTTATTTGTTGTTATTCTCATTGTTTTTTTTTAAGAATAGGACATAAATTAGAACTTTGTGCAGCACTGTGACAATGTTCCTATAGATCTTATCTCAAATCACCCACCTTTGCAGTCAGGAAAAATTCTCCTCCACTCAGAGATAGGAGTAAACAGATGATATTTATTAAACATGATTGAACAACGTAAGGATATTGCATGACATTTTTTTAAAAAAGACTGTTAAACCATAAAAACTAACAGCACAATTGTAAATTCTCCCCCTCAAATCACTGTTGAAATTTCTCCTGTTCAAGGATCCTTTCTAACAGTGGAGCATGCTGAGGAAGTCTCCATTTCTACACAGCAGTAATGCTTATATGTTCCTCAGGGAATGTAATCATATTGCTGAATTAATTGAGCTTTAAAGGACTTTGTCAGTAAGGAATTTGATAAGGTGGGAGAAAATTAAATGTCGGCCTAATATTAGCCCACTGGAGGAGAACGGAAATAATTACGGTGCAGCTCCTGATTTTGTAATATAGTACCCGGGTGGCTGAACCAACTCACAAAGCTATCATTTCCTAACTCAGGCTAAGGTCTTAGTAACTCTCCTGAGATTATGACTTCTTGACCAAAACAGGTACCAGTGACTATGAAGACTGTTTCACAAGGAAGGCACAGAAATTAAATAGAGATGACAGTTTCAAGTAGGAATGCCACACTTGCCAGGCTCTCATTAAGAAGAGTACTTTCCAGAGGTGCCTGGGTGGCTCAGTAGGTTAAGCTTCTGACTTTGGCTCAGGTCATGATCTCGCAGTTCTTGAGTTTCAGCCCACATCTGTGCTGAAAGCTCAGAGCCTGAAGCCTGCTTTCGATTCGTGTGTCCCTCTCTCTCTTTCCTCCCCTGCTCATGCTCTGTCTGTCTCTCTCAAAAATAAATAAAGATTTTTTTTTTAATTTTTAAAAAGAAGAGTACTTTCCAGGTGCACCTGGGTGGCTCAGTCAGTTGAGTGTCTGACTTCTGCTCAGGTCTTGAACTCAGGATTGGTGAGTTGGAGCCCCACATTGGGCTCACTGCTGTCAGCCTGTCAACAGAGCCCACTTTGCATCCTCTGTCCCCCTCTCACTGCCCCCTCCCCTGCTTGTACTCTCCCCAAAATAAATATTTTTTTAAAAAGAGTACTTTCACACCCCAGTACAGAGCCTACATCAGAGCTAGATGGCTGACTTCCTAGTTAATCTCCAACAGGTAATACGTCTAACCTGCATCTACCGTAATTATGCTACCTTTCTGGTACCTGTTCCTTTCCCCTGCCTCCGATTCCTCTGATAGTCCTGGAACCCCAACTTCTTTTCTGGTGCTTAAGGTCATGGTGAGGCCATTTCTGCTGTGTTTCATAACGTCTTGGATATCCCTGAATAGCTTCCTAAATAAGCTACTGTTTATAAGCTATGGCTGAAGCCTCCCGCTGCCTGGAAGTCTCAGAGCTGAGCACTAACACTCTCAAAGCGACATTCAGACATTGGTGTTGTCTCAGACTGAGTATAACACACCTAATCCCCTACTTCTGCCTCTGGGCTAGGCTGTAAACTGGGCCTAGAGTCATAACCTTGACATTCATGCAGCTTAACTCTGTCTTGGATTGAAATTAAAGAATATATACATACATTTTTCCCTTAATTTTTTTAACGTCAAAGCAAAGTAAGCAACTGAAATTTGACATTTTCCCCCCTGCAATATACTCTAATCACCAGTGACAGAGGTGAAAATAAATGGCTAAGCTACTTAACTTGGCAAGAGTACACACTCAAAAGGAGGCTTCATTAATATTTAACTTTTCATTTCCATATGTTATACGTGGGAAACATTCACAGAAGCAGTGCAGTCCATGTGGAAAGAGCAAGGGCTTTGTATTCAGACAGCCCATGAGTGTGAATCTCAGTTCAAAACCCTCTTCGCCAGAAGACTGTCAGCAAGTATTTTCATCTTTTTGAGCCTTGTTTTCTGGTAAAGTGTGCAACAAATTCCCAAACCATAAGCTTATTTTGAAGGTTAAATAAAATATCAAATAAATACCACTTATGACAGATCCTGACATGTGAGGGTTGCTGGGAAAGGAAGTTATCTTCCTTTTTAAGGATCTTCCAGAAACTCTAGAGATCTTTCACATCCTGAATGATGCTGAGATGCCAACTCCGTTGCTGCTGAGACCTGGGCACTGAGATTTTCGTGTTACCTTTTTCCTTTTTTTTTTTTTTTTTTTTCTGAACTGAGGACACTGTCTTCATGAGGTCTGGCCCCCCTGCCTCGATGACCCCCACCCATGGGGTAGGGTGATCTGTCTGATGGTCCAGGCCTTGATTTCTGTGTAAATGATTATACACAACTGAACTCTGGGAAGGAAGTGAACTCGAACTTACCCCCCATGAAGTTGTGTAACTGCGTGGCTTTCCTTGACTGTGCGGAAGCTTCATTTCACAGATGGAAGAGGAGATAGTGAGACAAATCTGCATTGTTGTGGCAATTAATTGGAGTAGTATCATTGAAGTGCCTAGTATGGTATTTGGCACATAGTTCTCTGCAAGAGGACATTTATTTTCCACGCTTCTAAAATGCTATCCAGACTTGGCCAATAGTATTAATATAGTCTCCTAACTCACGTGCAAGTTGATTAATGAATGTGACCATTATGGCCTGCTGTTAGAGAGGGCTTTAAGCCTGGTTTTGACTGTGACCAAAGCCTTCCCCATGTGTTCATGACCCTCAGGAAAAGCCCTGTGACGCATCAGTGATTGTTTTTCAACTCCTGAGGGTCTTTTCCACAAGGGGATACTGTATCTTGATCTCTTGATATGGTAAGAAAAGCTGAATTCTTAAGAGAGGAAAACCTTACCCCCTCAGGTGGAATTGATTTACGCAAAAGAGGGCGCAGTCAGATTTAGCAGACTTCTACTAAAAAATATTCACTGTTTACTTGTAATTCAAATTTAACTGGACATCCTATATTTTATCAAGCATCCCTACCTATCCTCAGTCTCTGAAGTCACTACATTCACACAGACATGAGCCACTCAAGCCCTCGCTGGGCCCCAGTAAGCCTCATTATAGTATATGTGTGTGTTTGTGTCTGTTCCTGTTAAGAGGGAAAAATGAGAAAGCCATCTCCCTTTACTTAAAGCAGCATCAACACTTGGAATGGGAAAGCTAGCTAATTGACATAAACTACCACTGTCCTTCAGGCCCGGGTAATACACATCCAAGGTTGTACACACCCGTGTGCTGGATTGCAGTAAACCCTGAGGCTGGTAATCCACAGAGACCAGCTCCAGGAAAGCAAATCAATTTCTTCTTAAGGCTACTTCTAATCCGATCTGCTGGCTGCCCGTTAATGTTCTTCTGAATTTTTTAACTGAGTGGTACGAGAGTCAAGTACACAATGATTTAGTATATAGAGAATGTAGAGCGTATTGGAAACGTGGGAGTGATAACGGAGACCACTCCTCCCAGGCACAGTCACTGAACTGCCGCTGTATATAAACAAAACTTCTAAAGCTGTCTCTCTTAACTTTGAAATATAGTTTTCAGACCGTCTTTAGGAAAAACTGTCTAGAAGCACGAGCCATTATGAAATCCTCATTATATGTACATGTAGGAAAGAAAAGGAACCACTAAGGGCACCTGGGTGGTTCAGTCGGTTGAGCGCCCGACTTTGGCTCAGGTCATGATCTCCTGGTTCCTGGATTCAAGCCCCACGCCTGAGTTCTGTGCCCACAGCTCAGAGCTTAGAGCCTGCTTCCAATTCTGTGTCTCCCTCTCTCCCTGCCCTTTTGCTGCTCGTGCTCTCTCTGTCTCAAAAATAAATAAAACATTTTAAAAAAATGTTTTAAAAAGAAAAGACACCATCAGTATATTTGATGCTGATGTGTCTCTGGCTCTGAATGACTTTGAAATAAAGTGAAAAATATAATTTGTATTAATACCCCTTCTAGCACATTTGACTATGCTTTGGCTAGCTGAGAACCTCTTGATGTTTGCTCAGTTAGAAATGAAATTAACTTCTGGGGAATTCTAAAGTTTGCAGAATGCAAACACAAATTTCTGCAATTGCTGCCTTGAGATACTGGAATGAAAAAAAAAATGTGCAGCTAAGTACTAGATGTGCATATAAGTATGAAAGCCAAAGATGGGTCTGAATAGAAAATATAGAATTTTCTTTGAATATAGAATTTTCTTTGAAAATGGAAATAGGGAAGCTTCTCTCGTTTCAGATTCCACATGTAAAGGATTTGGAAGTTGTCACTCCTTCTAACAAGTGAAAACTAGATAAACTGCAACTCAGTGACTTTTCTGGGCTTCACTAGCCAATGGGGTGTGCAGGGCCATCACACTAAGAACTGGGGAGACTGGTAAACCCAGAGATGTGCTTCCTTGGAACCGAAGCCACTGGGCTTTGAAATACACTGGTGCATTTGATCAATTGCTGGAGGGTGAGTGTGGATTAGCATGAGAATGAGAAACTCCTGGGGGCCTGTAGTTTTAGGGAAGCCTTCAGACCTTTCCTGGGCTTTACTTCCAGAAAGCCAAGAAGGATCTGCTCCTCACAGTTCTGGTGGGGTTAGGAGAGTAATCTTTGGGGAGTCAGAGCCTTCTCCTTAACAAAGGCCTGCACCTGAGGGAGGGGAAGCTTTTACCTGACCTTTGTTTTCCAGTCTCTGAAGAGGGCTGAGGGAGAAGGGAGGGATCTTTATAAGGATGTTTGTGATGGCCATAGGCCCATTAAGAGGCTGAAATGTTAACTATTCACTTAGGAAACACTTCTCTTACCCTACACTTTACCAGGTAAACAGGGCCCCAATATAATAATAGATTACAGCTGAAGGATATGGATTTGTTTTGTGAAGAGACCTACTTAGGAAAACCCCTAATCAAGAGGGGAGACAAACAGGACACTGAAGAGATTTAAAAACCCTGGCACCTTTAATGAAAGTATTAAACAAAGTTCAATTTCTAGCTAGGGGAACACAAATTTTCACATGGAGTCCTATTTATGCATTTCTTAATATATAAGACAAAAAATTAGAAAAAATAGAAACAAAAATTAGAAAATGTGACAAAAGGCAATAAAAAAATATAATCTGAAGAGACAAAGCAAACACAAGAGCCAGACCCAGATATGACACAAATGTTGGCATTATCGGACGGGAAATTTAAAATAGTTATGATTAAAATTTTAAGGACTTTAAGTAAAAAAGTATGCAACATGCAAAAACAGATATATAATACAGGAAGAGAGAGGGCAACTCTAAGAAAAAAATCAAAAGGAAATACCAGAAAATAAACACATTGTAACAAATTTGAAGTGTGCCTTTGATAAGCTCATCAGTAGACTTGATATGACTGAGAAGAGAATCAGTGAGCTTCAAAATAAATCCACCAAAAGTTCTCAGGCTGAAATGCAAAAGAAGAAATTTCAAAACAAATAATAAAAACTTAAAAAGTATGGAATATATTTCAAAACTTGTAACATACACACATAGTTGGAATACCAGAACCCAACAGGAAACTGGAGCAGAAGAAATATTTGGAATAATAATGGCTGAGAACTTTCCAAATTTAATGACAGGCACCCAGCAAGCAGACTTGACGATTCCAATTATCTGACATTCTGGAAAAGGCAAAACTGTAAAGACAGGAAAAAACTATCATTGGTTGCCAGGGTTTCTGAGGAGAGGGAGGAACAGATAAATTGTTAGAGCATAGAGGACTTTTAGATCCATGTAACTATTCTGTATGATGCTGTAATGTTGAACATATGAAATTATGCATTTGTCCAGACCCGTAGAACTTTATTTCATAAAGAGTGTACTTTAATATACACAAATTAAAAATAATCATTTAGGAGGTTGGAGGGTCCCCAGAAAGGATGAAAATGTGAGACAGGAAACAAAACGTGTTACGAATGTGTGGAAACAATGTCATGGAAGGATGTAGGGAAATCAGGTGCAGATCTAAATAGCTGGAATTGAATAGAGTTTGTAAAACTAAAGACTAAGGAACTGTCTATGTGTAATATATATAGGTTGTGTATAGAAACCTATATATATATATATATATGGTTGTGTATAGAAATACTAATTTATTCATTCATACACACACATGCATGGGACAGTGTATACACACATATATATCTTTACTGCTTTACTGTCAGTTGAGAGAACCTAGAAGCAATGACACCCCAGTAACCATAAGCATACCCAGAACCCAGATTTTGGTTTATAATACTCTTCTCCAATTTTTATTGGAAACGGCTCCTTGGAGAAATGGCTGACTATAGGACTGAGGCAGAAAATATACCAGATGGGCCTGGAGCATCTTGTAGTACCAGGAAGTAAAGGAGGACTCAGGAAAAAAAAATCCCTGCAACAATATGAGTGTATCAAAGTGTTTCAAAAGCCTGAAAGAGTTCCCAGCTGCCAAAGCTGGACAAAGTATATAGACAAAATAAACTTGTATTGGACTATAATTCAATGTATAAAATAAAAATCTATGTGTCTACAGTGATATAAAAAAATAACTAAGTAAATCAATGTGGAAAATAGGCAACTATTCCTGGCAGAAAAATTACAAATAATTTATGCAGCCACTCTGTCTTTAAAGAAATGGAACAAAACTCCCTGCTACTTAAATGTTAGCTGCACATAATAACTTTCTTCCGATTACTGTATAGACGGGAAAAAAATAGAGTAACTTCAAAGTTGAAAAACCTGACAAACTACCCAAGTCAGGTATCAAGGTTAACATTAACGGTGATAAGTCATTTGATGTGACATGATTATAATGGTACGGTAGCTCTACAGTTTCCTCCCAGAAATAAATTTCCCCAGTGTAATCATGACAAAATCATCAGACTCATCCCAACTGAGGGACATTCTACGAAATACCTGGCCAGTAATCCTCAAACTGTCAGTCATTTAAAAATAAGGAAAATCTGAAAAACTGTCATAACCAAAGGGAACCTGAGGTAACATGACCACATGGCCTCCTGAATGGGATCTGGGAAGTGAAAAAGAGAGTTAGGGAAAAATTGAGGAAATCTGAGTGAAGTATTGTCTTTAGTGAGTAGCATTACATCAATATCAGCTCATTAATTATTGACAAATGTACTATATTAATGTAAGATAGGTAAAACTGTGTATGGAGAATACATGAACTCTGTATTACTTCATAATAATCCTGTAAATCTAAAACTGTTACAAAGTAAAATATTTATTTAAAAATTACCATTAGGATAAAGAAAAAACATAAATCATTATTTCATTCTTTTGTTGTTGTTGTTTTGTCCAGAATTCAGTTTCTTTCATCTCTTTCATTTTTTTTTTTTTAATTTTTTTTTCAATGTTTTTTTTTTTTTTTTTTTTTTATTTTTGGGACAGAGAGAGACAGAGCATGAAAGGGGGAGGGGCAGAGAGAGAGGGAGACACAGAATCGGAAACAGGCTCCAGGCTCTGAGCCATCAGCCCAGAGCCCGACGCGGGGCTCGAACTCACGGACCGCGAGATCGTGACCTGGCTGAAGTCGGACGCTTAACCGACTGCGCCACCCAGGCGCCCCCATCTCTTTCATTTTACCAAAAATAAATATAGGAAGAAAATTTAACAGTGCTCAACCAGTTTGGATGGGAAGATATTTTACTCTCCATCTTCTTTAGCTCCCAACAGAAGTAATTGTTTAGTGTAGTTTCAGAGAATGTGGTTTAGTTGAGGTGAAAGATATTATGAATGTTGATAAGCTGATTGCACATGTATATGGGATTCCCTAACATTTGCCCAAATGATCTGGAAAATAGCAACTGCTTTTGAAGTCCTATGATTCAAATATTTAAATAATTTCATGGGCATGAAGGTATTTTTTGAACTTTGGATTTCAGTACAAATGTAAAACATTATCATTATTTGTGGACTTACCAATTTATCAATTCATTAAACTTTCTATGTATTAACCAAGGTGCTATGCCTTGGTTAAAACTATACTTTTAGTTTTAAAAGTATCCTGCTGAACTATTTTATTCTTAATCCTCAGGCAGCATCATAGGGTTTTTACTGTGTTATTTTTACGTGATATTTTTCCAAATAGATAGCCTGAGAGGAGTATAGAGTGGCTCTGAAATTTCATAGACTTTAAAACCATCTGAACTGGGGTGCCTGGGTGGCTCAGTCGGTTAAACGGCTGATTTCGGCTCAGGTCATGATCTCGCCGTCCGTGAGTTCGAGCCCCGCGTCCGGCTCTGTGCTGACAGCTCAGAGCCTGGAGCCTGTTTCAGATTCTGTGTCTCCCTCTCGCTGACCCTCCCCTGTTCATGCTCTGTCTCTCTCTGTCTCAAAAATAAATAAAACGTTAAAAAAAATTAAAAATAAATAAAAATAAAACCATCTGAACTGATGAGATATTTCAATTCTTTGAACTCTTTTGGTGTTGGACTCTCTAGCATTCGATAAGTTTTGAGAAACTGTTTCTTTTTTTAAGGTTTATTTATTTATTTTGAGAGAGAGAGAGAGAAAAAAAAATGCAAGAATGGGGGGAGGGGCAGAGAGAGAGGGAGAGAGAGAATCCCCAGCCGGCTCCCTGCTGGAGCCTGACTCAGGACTTGATCTCACGAACCATGAGATCGTGACCTGAGCTGAAATCAAGAGTCAGACACCTAACTGACTGAGCCACCCAGTTGCCCCATGAGAAATTGTTTCTTTATTTGTGAAATGGTTATAGGTCCTGTGTATCAAGTTCCTGCCCAGAAGTATGACATCCACCCTTAGCTTGATGACCACATCCCGGGGATTTAGATCTAATTACAGGTGATAGAGATGATGCAGTCTTACAGACAGAGTGTGTTGTCTGGAGAACATAATCATAAACAAATCTGACCCACCTGTGTACTTGGTGTCTTGGGGAACTATTGAAGGACAGGAGGTCCTGGAATGTCACCACAGTAAAGAGTGCCATGTATAAGGGCATGCCACTTTAAAAAAAAATTTTTTTTAAAGCAAGCTATTTTTTTATGTTTGTTTCTGCAAGAGAGAGAGAACAAGCAGGGGAGGGGCAGAGAGAGAGGGAAAGGGAAATCCCAAGCAGGCTCTGAGCTGTCAACACAGAGTAGGGCATGTCACTCTCTAAGACATCTACATTCAGGTGTCCCCTAAACACCTCAAAGTCACTATGGACAAACCGAACTCACGGTTTCCCTTCCATCTTGAGCCATCCCCCTTGTTCTTAGTAAATGGAACCACCATCCATTTATTTGCTCAAATCACAATCCAAAAATGCATCTTTGACTCCTCCCTCTCTCTTCCATCCAACTTGCACATCCACTGATTCATTTGTTCTTAAACCTCTATTGAAGTTTCCGTTCTGCTTTACCTTGAAACCACTTGTCTAAACGGAGAAATGTCACTTAGCGACTGTAGCAGCTTACTAAATTTATCTCTAGTCGGTCTCCTTCTAATCCATTCTCCACAGAACAAAATTATTCTAAAATACAAATATAGTCTTTTCACTTGCTTCCACTCTAGTCATGCTCCTTGTATGCCTGCTGTGCCGAATGACTTTCAATTCTTTTAATATTGCATGCTCTCTTTCTCACGGTGGGCCTTACAGATGCTGTTTTCCTACGTCTAGAACACCCTACTGTTCCTTTTTTCACTTACCAGCTGCCCCTTCTAGTTTTCATCTTCCACCTAATCTCTACTCTCCTTTCAGAATCATCAGAAGATTGTTACTTCCTACAGAAAGTTTTCCCAGTCTTCCAAACCCTGTCTCCAAAGTTTGAATTGTATACTTAGTACAGGTCTTCACATTACACCAAATATTTTGTCTCTACCTGCTATTAGCCTGGAAAAATCTGTGAAAGCAGGGACTCTATTACTGTTACAGTTACCATTAATGCCTAACAATTCATGGCACAGAGTAGGTGCTCAAAAATAATTTTTGAATGAATGAATGAATGAACAAATAAGAAACAAATATGTAAATGAATACATACAGGTATTGGGGGGGAGGGATTGGGGGGGGGGCTCAGTCAGTTAAGCATCCAATTTCAGCTCAGGTCATGATCTCATGGTTTATGAGTTCGAGCCCTGCATCAGGCTCTGTGCTGATAGCTCAAGAGCCTGGAGACTGCCTCAAATTCTGTGTCTCCCTTTCTCTCAAAAATAAATAAATGTTAAAAAAAATTTTTTTAAAGAATGGGGGAGAAAGCAAAGGAAATATTCCTAAGTCCAGAAGATCAGGCAGTTAACATCCTGATCAGGCAGTTTTTTGTTTTTTAATTTAAGTGGGTTTTAACAGGTTTTAAAAGGCAAAAATGGATTGAGGATTAAGATGTCTCTCTTTCTCTCTCTCTCTTTCTCTTTCTGTCTATCTCCCTCTCCCTCTCTCCTCATTCACTCCCTATCTGTGTGTGTGTGCATGTGTGTGTGCACACATGCACATGCATGCTTTTTAATGTTTCAGGGAGATGGTGAGCAAAAAGTATGGGGAAAATATCAGTTTCTCTTGACTGGAAGGTAAAACATGCTGAATAAATGTCAGACAGGGACTCTGCTGAGCAAAACTAGAGAGGAACATTTGGACTTTGTCACTAACATCTCAATGGCATGGTCCAAGGCCTGGGCTGGACTATTAGCATTCTGACTCAATATATAAGCAATCAATAACTTGAGTACCTCCTAAATGCTTCCATGTGCCCTTACAAGTTTAGTTAGCATTGGTTCCCAAGCCTCAGTCAGAATTGGCCCATCACTTGTGGTAGTGAGCATGTTGTGGGGGCCTTGGGATCCAGCAGGTTCAACAGAAGGCAAAAAATGGGGAAGATCAGGCACATGTAATGTATACCAGACCCATGTCTGATCTTTAAGGTCTTCTATGTACCGAAATAGAATATCTCATACTTTAAAAATAGCTATTCAACATTCTAGGTTGAGGGGCACCTGGGTGGCTCAGTCAGATGAGTGTCCGACTTCAGCTCAGGTCATGATCTCATGGTTGGTGAGTTGGAGCCATGCATTGGGCTCTCTGCTGTCAGCATGGAGCCCACTTTAGATTCTCTGTCCCCCCTCTCTCTCTTCCCCTCCTCTGCTCACTCACGTTCTCTCTCTCAAGAATAAATAAACATTAAAAAAAAATTCTAGATTGACACTACATAGAATATTCCTTCCTTCTTCCAGACCACTAACATTCAAAGCTGCCTAGTAGCATAATTAAGATTTTAAATAATTTAAGCTTCTTCACTTTAACTCAAGACAGTTTGAAAGATAGGATTATGACTTATGAAACTAATATCCATCTTGACGGGTTCAAGCTGTTCTTTGTGGTCATGAGCACCTCAGGTTTTCAAGAGGGAATTCTTAGCTATTTAGAATGAGATTGTTTTTTCTGTGTTAGATAATAGAAAAAAAAATCTTCTATAAGAATAGAGTTAAAAGAGCTCCATTAGAGCAGAAAGGAAGAAGAAAAGCTTTACTTTTTTGAATGATTACCCGTTAAACATCAGACACTGTTTTGCAGACTCTGAATCGATTATTTTATTATGCTCACAAAACCATGCATGGAAGGCCTTAGTATCCTTATTTTACAGATGAGGTCCTGAGACTAGGAGAAGACAGGGATTTCCTTAATATTACCTTGCTTAATCCAATATAGGATTGGTATTTGAACCCAGGTCTGTCTGACTCCAGAGTATGACCTCTTTTACCATCCCACACTACTGCTACATCATTGTTTTGTTTTTGTTTTTGTTTTTGATTAACGACTGATTTTAGAATTACAGAGGTACAGGACAAAGGTGTTTCTTCTCCCCCTAGGCAGTAGCATAGGAGCCTAAAAGAATGCGCTCTAGTGCCAGACAGTCTGTGATCACTCACTTTTTATTTGAACCTAAATGCATAATTCAGTTTCTCAGTGCTTCAATTTCTTCAAGTGCCAATAGGGTTGATAATGGCCCCAGAACCTTGAAGAAGTCTAAATGACTTTGAACCTATACAGAGCTGTGTATTGTAAGTACTTAATAAATGTTCATGTTATAGTTGTCATTGCTATTGTTAGGGGGCCTTTTCACAGAGGCACCACTACATAGAATAGGGACATGGCACAAAGCATGCTTTGAACCCACATCGTTAAGTTTCAATAATGGAGAAATAAGAAGATTCCCTACCCAAAAGTTGTTATGTCTTGCCAATCTACAAAGGGATCAACCACAGTCCGAGGCTGAGAAAGGCGGGGGGAGTTATTCACAATCTGTGAGTCATTAGGAAAATGAATTCATTCCTTGCTTGGTCAGAGCAGTGAGAATGCACCTATGTGGAGCTCCATGGGTGCAGAACCAGCAGCTTGAAATGGGAATATGCCCTATTGCTTTATGCTTTCCCAGAGAGATGGCTGGTATGTGCCCCCTTTTGGAGCCAAGGTAACAAAAACATTGAGGGGGCCAAGACAGCAGGAGCAGGCTGCCAGAGCATTTCAAGGGATTCAAGCATTCAGGCAGAAATTTTAAAAATTTCTAGCTAAAAGCCATTCATCCATTTATATTTCAAGCATAGTATTGACCCCAAAGTACCATATTACAACCAAATTGCAACAGCCAGCTGTATAGCTGAGGTCTACAGGCTCTAAATACCTTACGGAACATTCTGGTAACCAAAGAAACAAAAGCTTGTTAAAAAGTGGTAGTAGCTTGCATGGCCATGAAGTATGGCACCCCTGACATCAGTCTGTGCTTTTCTTTATGTTCTTTAGGGTGAGCCATTGTGCCTTGGATACAGTTTGTGTGTCCAGTAATTATTTCCTGATAGAATGTTTTTCCCATTTCAATCTCTATGTGTTAAGCTCCTTTGATTAAAACAAACAAGCAAATGAACAGAGAGACAGAAAAACAAATCAAAATAAAAAACCTCAGGGACATTGATGAATGCAGTAAGAGGAAAATAAGAAATAAAAAAATTAAAATTAACAAAGATTTTACCTTGAGACTTTTCTTTCACAGAGACTGGGATAACATTACGGTGTCAAAACACACACACACACACACACACACACACACACACACACACACACACCATTAAGGTGTGGCTCTAGAAGTCAGAAAATACCTATTGCATGACTCGTGAAGAATTGTAGGCAGATCTACCTTTGGACTAGACATCCATTTAACATCTCAGCTGCCCTTTGTCTCTCTTTTATCCTTACTTTCTTTGTCTTTTCCATTTTTCCCCCACTTCCAATTGATCTCCATCCTCCTTCTGGTCTCTAATTTAAAGTTTTCTGGGAAAGACCTTGGTCGTCCCAACTCCTCAGCAGCATCACTACTGTAACAGAGCCTTTGTGCGTGAACAGCTGACGAGATTCCCAACTACACCTGCTCAGATGCCTTGCCAGGACCTCAAGGTTCTTGCCTCAGACACCGAGTCCCCGAGCTCTAGTCACAGAAGCCACATTGGCCTTGTCTGTTAGCAGATGCTGACGGAGTTGACTTCCACCTGGCTGGCAACCTCCATGTTTACTCAGCACAGTAAATGAACTACAATTATTCTTGTAACAATTTAAGGGGTTGTTTTCAAAATTTTAAAAATTTTTAAAAATGTTAATTGAAGACCTTATTTAAATTTTTACTGTACATCTCAGGACAAAGTGATTTTTATTCATTGAATTTCTTTTTACTTATCTGGGGATCAGCACATTTTTCCTGTTAAAGGCCAAATAGTAAATATTTGGGCTTGGCATTCTTTGCGGCTACCACGCAACTCTGCCACTGTAGTACAAAAGAAGCCACAGACAATATGTCAACAAATGGACTTTGCTGGGTTCCCCTAAACCTTTTTTTACAAAACCAAACCCGCCAGCTATATCTGGCCTGTAGACTATATTTTGCTGACCCCTGATTTTTCCCAGTGCATGCATGCATGCTCACACCCTCCAAACCCCTGCTCATTTCACAAATCCACATTTCCTTGTTAGCCATACAGCAGAGCTTGCTTATCTTGAGAAGGACTTATTTCACTGAATTGCATGGGGGTTCCTCGGTTGCGAAGGCTCGTGGGATCTCTTAAGTGGAGACAAAGCATAAATTGCCTAAAAGAGAACTGATGCCCCAGAATCATCAACAAATGCATGTATTTGGGGGAAATTTTTAGCATTATAAAATGGAATGTTTTCTCCCAGAAATGATGAGAATGGCACTTCTGTCACACAAACATGCATATCTGCTTAGGCACAGACATTTTGCTGAAAATCAGAATTATAATATTCTCTCTTGCCAACCCTGTGAGATGCTCCAATGATAATGGAGGAGGGGGGGACATGTAGGAAACATAATACGTTCTGCTTTTGACAACTCTCTTAACTGTGTTTCTCTCTCCTAAAATGGAGTTGTTTTTTGAACCATTCTATCCAATACCTGGCTGTCATGTCTTTATACTAGGGGGACACTGGTACCATTTTACCTTTCAGAAAACAAGCCCTAAAATAATCCCCAGGTAGGAGATTTCTCTTCCCAGATGGTAGGTCTATAAACAGTGCCTATGGGGTTGTTTACTGGATGAATTATATTCCAGCCATGAGCTACTTATTCTAAGTCTTCCAAAAATTATTCTTCTTCACAAGTTTGACTTCCTTCTTTGGTTACTATATGTTTTCTGTCTGTCGTAAGTGATGAGTGTGGTATTTCATTCTAGCAGAAATGAACCTTTCCTGTGTGTGAGACAACAAGATTTTGATGTATTTCAGCTCATGCAGACCTCCTCCCTGAGCTGTCTCAACCCACAGAGGCAACAGAAGATCCAGAATTTCTGTGCCTCTCTTCCTTGGGGGCATGAGCTTCCCTTTATTCTTAGATTTTTTCGTAATTGGTAGTTTCAACCAGGAATATCACTGTGTGAACTTTTTTGAAGGTAATTACATGTGTGAGTGGCAGGGACACTGAGGGAAAGAAGAAAGAGGAGAGCATCCTTATATCTCTTCAGTATTATTGTTAGAACCTGTATGTCCCTTTTTCTTTTGTTTCCTCACGTACAACAACTTCCTCGTGATATTCCAGGTAATGTTGGTTACATGGAATAGGTTCATGACACATCTACCATAAGTAGAAAGGACAGTAAAATTTAAGAAGGGGTAACTTAACAGAACATTTTAAACAGAATCATCCATCTAAGAGTAAACAGGAATACTAAGAATTCCAGGGTAATCTCTGTCCAGATATGTAAGTTTGTGTTTGGATCGGAACAAACCTAGTAATGGGGTGGGGTAACCTGCCTTTGTTGATTGTGTATGTTGCCTGTAGTTTCAAGAATACACAGTCCTGGGACATCTGGGTGGCTCAGTCGGTTAAGCATCTGACTTTGGCCCAGGTCATGATCTCACAGTTTGTGGGTTCAAGCTTCGCATCCATAGGTCTCTGTGCTGACAGTTCAGAGCCTGAAGCCTGCTTTGGATTCTGTGTGTGTCTCTCTCTCTGCCCCTCCTCCGCATCCTCTCTCTTTCTCCCCAAAAAATGAATAAACATTTAAAAATATAATATTAAAAAAAATAAAAGAATATACAGTCCTCATTTCTCAGATGCCCTGACAATCTATTGTGTGTGCCAGTTCAGAGTCCACACCGAGTACATTCACATTATGTTATTTTTCCAGATTATCTAGAACAACAAAGAACAAAACAGGAGCAAAAGAATCATCAAAGTCCAAGAGCTTGCAGATTAAAGTGAAGATAAATAGGTACCAGAGGGATTGCAATACAATGTGATAATTGATACAAGGGAGATTACTCCATTGCCTCACTCATGAAATCTGTCCAGGGTAGGAGTTATGGGAAAGCTTCCTCCTCGTGGAAATCTGAGAAATCTAAATGATGTACTTCTAGCTTGGAGGATGATATGGGAGAGGCAAAGAGGACATTCCAGGCAGAAGGAACAACATTTATAGTTACCTGGAGTTAAGGAGAACATTTATAGTTATCTGGAGTTGAGGAGTTGCTGGGGAACTGAGAGCAGGCATGGAGCAGAGCATGTACAAGGCAAAGAGAAAAGACATTAGTTCATATAGGCCTAGATCATGAAGGATGAGCACCCACCACCCTATGATCTCCTGCACTCACTGGTTTGTTCTTTCTCCTCCTGAAATGGCAATGTCATCCAGTTTTCGTTCTGACTAAAAATTCTGAAGCCATGCCTAATCTCCTATTTCTTTTCATATCCCACACCTGTTCCATCAGCAGGGATAGAAATCGTAGTGACTTGCCTTTACATATTCATCCATCCTTTATTTTATAAAACAAAGTTATTTTTGAGATACTTGCCATTCATGACTTTAAGATTTTAGTTCAATAAATGTTAACGGAGCAGATAAGGAAGCAAGACATACTTGAACTTTGGAGCCAGACACAGTTGGGTTGGATTCTTGCTTCTACCTTTCACCTTCTA
This sequence comes from Panthera onca, assembly GCF_046562875.1. Taxonomy (NCBI): domain Eukaryota; kingdom Metazoa; phylum Chordata; class Mammalia; order Carnivora; family Felidae; genus Panthera; species Panthera onca. The sequence continues at coordinate 45,930,804 of NC_138349.1, read as the reverse complement.
ACTTCATAACCTTGGGAAAGTCCCTTGAGCTCCCAGACCTTTGAACATGGGCAGAGAGAAGCTAATAATGTGTTCCTCAGAGTACCTGCCACAGGATCATTAAATATTAAGAAGAACTTTCTATCTCCTCACTTTCCATCCTAGTTTCCATTTCTCTTTTGAAACTTCTTTTACTGCATTTTTAAACATACATTGCCTCTTCTATTTGATTTTGTGCTCTTGTGGGCCAAAACTACATGTTAGGTGATTTTTTTTTTAATCTTTCAATAAAATACTTTCTTGGTTTATAATTCTACTTTTGCTTAGTTTTGGCTTGCTTGGGAGTCCTGTCCAGTCAGCTTTTGGGTGTTAGAGAGAGGAGGTATGGTTTCCCTTTCAGCTTTCTGGAGAGTGAGGATGATTAAGGCAGGTGGGCAGTGATCCAAAGTGTGAGAGCCTAATAAAGGAGGTGCCTGGGGGTGTGAGCTCTGGATTGGTTGGTTTGTATTTGAAAACCATGTTCATGAGGTACTTGCTTACTATCTCTGGGAATTGACTAACTGTGGGAGGCGAGTCCCTCAGGATGAGCAAGGTTCTAGATGTCAGAGCATGAGAAACAGAAATAGAAGAGGCGCCTGGGTGGCTCAGTCTGTTAAGTGTCCCACTTTGGCTCCAGTCATGATCTCACAGCTCGTGGGTTCAAGCCCTGCATCGGGCTCTGTGCTGACAGCTCAGAGCCTGGAGCCTGCTTCAGATTCTGTGTCTCCCTCTCTGTCTCTCTGCCCCTCCCCTGCTGGCTCTCTCTCTCTCTCTCTCTCTCTCAAAAATAAATAAGCATTAAAAAAATAAAAATAAATAAATAAATAAAAAGACATGGTTATTACAGCATATGATGCTAAACATGAATGGGTATGTGGATGAGATGACAGCATGCAGCTATCTGAATACAATTGCTGTTATAAGACAAGAACTATTCCTATGGTGTGGCTATAGGATGTAGAATAAATCTAAATACTCCACATACTTTGGGGCACCTGGGTGGCTTAGTCGGTTAAGTGTGCGACTTTGGCTTAGGTCATGATCTTACGGTTGGTGGGTTTGAGCCCTGAGTCAGGCTCTGTGCTGACAGCTCAGAGCCTGGAGCCTGCTTCAGATTCTGTGTATCCCTCTCTCTGCCCCTCCCCCATTCATGCTCTGTCCCTATCAAAAATAAATAAGCATTAAACAAATTTATAAAATAAATTAAATATTCTACATACTTTTATTGAAGATGATATGCACAGACATCACAGAGACTTAAGAATTCTCTGGAGACTTAAAAATTCTATTTAATTCGGCTATAATCAGATGCTTAAATCACTTCCCTTATGGGTCATATGTGGTTCATCTTGCTTCTGGATATATTTTTCAGAGATTCTTTGCTTGTATTTCTGAAAGAGGCAAGTATCCTCTGTTACTTCTGCCTCATTTGAACTATTATTGTCTTATCTCTTGGTACTAACCCTGTCATCTTCTTGGATCCTGTAGCTCACTCCTTGCTTGGTACACTTGTCCCCAAACCCCTGTTGGTATCACTACAGAGTAGGAAACAAATTTCTTTCATTGCTGGATGGCAACTTATTTCTCTTATGTGGGAAGGAAAGAATTCACTAACTGCAGTAAGATTATCATGTATTAATAATTATTCCCTACTGTCCTTTGTTTAGGTAAAAGAGATGAGATTTAAAAGTCACATTTTGAAATGACTAAAAGATTACCTGACCCAAGTCTTGCTGAGATTAGAGCTTAGGAACTTTTTAGGGCCCCGCAATTTCCGGTATTCAATGCTGGAAATCACAATGTGTCTATAAAAACAGGTCAGTGGTGTTTTTTTTTTGTTTTTGTTTTTTGTTTGTTTTTGTTCTTTTAAAAGTACTTCTAAGGTCCATCTTAGAGACTTAGTAATGTGAACACTTCATATTTCACTCTGGGAATTTGTCACTATGGGGTGTGTGTGTGTGTGTGTGTGTGTGTGTGTGTGTGTTGATAGGCCTGATGAGTCAGGATTTCCCATTCATATTTGTGAATTAAGAACACCTGGGGTATCTTCTGTCACTGAATAAAGCAGTATGTGTGTCAGTTAGACCTCTCCTTTCCTTGAGAAAGCTGACTGGCACTGTTTCTTTAGATGAGGCTTGTTGATAAGATTTGCACTGGGTCAAGAATTAGAGAGCTGTCAGGCTGAGGAACCCCAAATCTCAGAATGAGGAATGACAGCATCTGCTAGAACCCTTAGTTCTCCACAGGCATATACTTTTATTTATTTAATCTAACTTTCCTTTCCTTCTTCATGATCTTCTCTACATACCATGCAGTTGATCAATATTCTCTTTAAACCGTAGTCACTACAAGTACACGCAGCTGTTCATTATAGCATTGATTGTAATTAGATAAAATTGGAAAAAATATGAATGTCCATGAGACTTCACTATAATATAGGCTACCATGCAGCCATGAAAAAATGCCCACGATTTTGACTTTATTGTAAGTTTTATAAAGCAGGTCAACAAATGGTAATAGAGCCATCACAACAGGCAATTGCTTGATTGAATCTCACTAACATAGTAACTGAAAAACAAAAGCTATGTATAAAAAGGACATATAGTCTGATTTCACTCATACGAAGGCCAAAAACAAGTACAGCTAAACTTTGGTGTTAGAAATGAGGTTAGTGGTTATGTTAGTGATTAGACAAAGCAGTTAGTGATTAGGAGGGTGTATATAGGCTTCTTCTTGGGTACTTGTTATGTTCCCTTTCTTGATTTGGGTGTTTACCTAGGCATGTTCATTTTGTAAAATGTCCTCATGCTATAAATTTATGGATTATGCATTTTTATGTGTGTGTTACACTTTGATACAGATTTTATTTTATTTTATTTTAAGGTTTATTCATTTCTCAGAGACAGAGAGACAGACCATGAGTGGGGGAGGGGCAGAGAGAGAGAGAGGGAGACACAGAATCTGAAACAGGCTCCAGTCTCTGAGCTGTCAGCACAGAGCCCGATGCGGGGCTTGAACTCATGGACCGCGAGATCATGACCTGAGCCGAGGTCGGATGTTTAACTGACTGAGCCACCCAGATGCCCCAATACACATTTTATTTTAAAGGACGAGAATTTGAATTTTGCAAAAATGTGAGAGTGGGTCATTTAGCAACAGGGTCAGAAAGTGAAAGGACATTCTGAGATGGAATAAGAGATGTGGCCGGCCAAGAGCATGAGCAGCCTAGATTTCTAGGGGACCAGAAACTGTGAGCAAGTAGAGGAAGCCAACTGGTGACAGTAGGTCACCAAAGCAGAATGTCGTGGGAGGGGGGGAGCAGAGTGTCCAAAGGGAAGGCTGAGCCATGCTATTTTATTTCCAGTTCTAGTTTGCATGTGTGTATCCTTTTTTTCGGTAAAATTTTCACAGACTAAATTTAAATCAAATATTATCGGCACGAATGTTGATAAAGGAGCATGCATACTTATTATTGTTCTCATTATTTTAATTCAAGGATCTTCAGCATGTCTGTGTTCCTGAAACCAATGAGCTTGACTACAGTGATTGTTTTAATATTCCTCTTTCTGTTTTCATATGAGCACTTGGAGAAATCACTTCTTTTCAGATGGTTTAAATGCCACCTCTCAAACCCAGGTTTCTCTGTGGATTTTGCCAGCAGTCTCTCTCATGGTATATTAAAATCATAACAACAACAGCAATAATAATAATAGAAACCACATCAATTTTATAAACACTTTCAGTGAGGCAAACACTGTGTGCAGTAAAGACATTATACAAAGCATTTCCTTTAATCTTCCAGTAATCAGGTGAGGGAGGTATTATGATCATTGCCACTTTTTCACATTAACAACTGAGTCACAGATAGGTTCAATAAAACTGCTCAAATTCACATAAACAGTTAGGGAAGGAGCCTGGGAATTGATCCCTGTTGTCTGCCTTTTGACTTGTACTGTCTCATGTGCTAACCAATAACCACATGTAACCATTGAGCACTCAGAATTTGGCTAGCCTGAAATGAGGTGAGCTGCAAGTATAAAATATACACTGGGTTTCAAAGACTTAGTACCAAAAAAAAAAAAAAAAAAAAAAAATATATATATATATATACACACACACATATATTTTAATTATATTATATACTATGTATAATATTTTATTAATATTTTTATAGAGATTCCATGTTGAAATGATGCTGATCCATATGTTGGATGAAATAAAAGTTATGTCTAAGGTTAACTTTGCTTTTGTGTGTGTGTGCTCCTTTTCCTGTGTCTTGGCCATGTTAGGTAGATTTGAACAGATACCAATCTAGAGTCCCAGTGCTAGAAATTCAGATCTCCCACTCTGGGGTGGGGCTCACTTGTAGGTAAATTTGAAAAGATTCCCAGGTATTTATTTATTCATTTAATGTTTTTATATTTATTTTGGGAGACAGCACAAGTGGGGGAGGGGCAGAGAGCGAGAATCCCAAGCAGGCTCTGTACTGTCAGCACAGAGCCCAACACGGGGCTCCATCTTACGAATGTTGAGATCATGACCTGAGCTGAAACTAAGAGTTGGACGCTTAACCCATTGAGCCATCCAGGTACCCCCAAGAAAAGATTCTCAGGTGTTTCTAATGTATAGCCAGGGCAGAGAACCACTGCCTCAAGTCTAGAAACCTGTGCTGTGCCATCTGATACCCAACCTGACTCAGGGCAGCCCCTGATGGGATAGTTACAACATGGGCACGAGAAGTCCCAATGCTACAAAGCAAGCAGCCTGAGCAGCTGATCAGCAAGCAGCTAGCTGACTCTGTAGATGATGCTTATAGATCACAGTGGGTCACCCCTAAAATCTAGGGCAAAAGGAATTAGATTCCTTTAGCTTACATCTTACCTAGCTGAGGAAGGTGGAGATCCATTAGACAAACCTGGGAAGGGCTGAGTGTCACCTCCAGCCTGGATGCTTACCTGGGTGGCAGCTTGAAATGATTTAAGAGGATTAGGCTTCTACTTTATCAAAACAGGTCAAACACTCAAAGATTCCTATAAACCATTGGGCCAAATTCTCCCCATTGCCAAGAAAATAAGATTTTATCATTTTGAGTCACATGTCCTGCTGGTAGAGTGTGACTTTGCCAATGAACAGTGTATCCTAAGGGACAAAAACTGGGGTTAAAGGTAAGGATTGGGGGACAGTTATTATAAGTTCAGGAAAAATGGAATTCGCAGACCCTTTAATAATGAAGCCAAAAGCCAAAGACCAGCTTTACCTTAGCATTGAACACTCACCGATAGATTTATTTTGATGCAATTTGCTTTTTACTTATAATTTATTTGCGGGGAGAAATAGCATTTGGAAGCCCAGTGCATGTTAGAGATACCAATGAGAAGACCTAGGGCCTTTCATTTTTTTCAAAATGTGTTTTATAGCATTCACTTATCTATAGTCAGCCAGAGCTGACTGTTTGGGAAAGGAGGGCGAGAGATAAGGGATTATTACAGAGAAGGTTTATTTGGTGGAGAGCGTGGGGGAAGAACAGGAAATTACAGGTTGAGAATAAATGTGTTTATGATTTTAAACTGTTATATTCCCTTAAATATCAAATTTTATGGATAATGCACATCTAAAAGCATTTTGCATGGAAATAAGATAAAATATAATTTTGAATATCAACATTTTATGATGAAGTAATTATTTTACTTTCTCAAAGTAGTTTAAAAGATGCCCTTGCCACAGTGGACTGCACAGAACAACAGAATAAATCTTTTGGGTAAGAGGACCTCCCTCCAAGAAAGCATAGCCTCTGTTTTATTCCTCCACCAGGCAAAGAGCCCAACTGGTAAAATGCTATCAGATGTCCAGCCCAGAAGCTATTGCCTTTCACCAAGGCCTGCTGAGTACCTGTCCCTGTGCAGAGCAAGCATGAGCCAGGGACAGGGATCCAGGAATGAAGATCGTATTCCTGCCCTTGAGGGGCTCTCAGTCTGGAAGGACTGTTCCCTTTGAGGAAACAGCTACTCTGATTTTTGGTACAAGGCAATGCAGTTATGGGAAGATACAAAAGAGATATAGAAGGGAAATCTTGAGAAGAAATCTCAGACCTAACAACGTGTGTATTCTGAGTTTTTATGGATCACTGGGTATGTTATTTTGTTATGGGCACATAACAAAGGACCACAAACTGGCAGAGATGGTATTGTCTCACAGTTCTGCAGGCTAGAAGTATAAATCAAGTTTGCAGGGTTGATGCCTTCTGAAGGGTGTAGGATGAACGTGCGAGAACTTGTGACGTGCTTCTCTCTTAGCTTCTTGTGGTTTTCTCGCAATCTTTGGCCTTCTTTGACATGTGGATGCAATACCCCTGATCTACCCTCATCCTCACATGGTATTCCCCCTGTGTGCATGTCTGTCTGTGTCCAAGGTTCTCCTTTTGATAAGGATACAGTGAAATTGGATTGGGGTCCATCCTAATGACTTCACCCTAACTTGATCATCTACAAAAGCTCTAAATCCAAAGATCATATTCACAGCTATGTTGGTTAGTGCTTCAACATCCTTTGGGGGGCACAGTTCAACCCTTATGGGTGTGGGGCTTTCCAAGCAGAGGAGGGAAGGGGGCTTCCAAGGAGAAATGACACAGTGTTGAAGATATAGAGCATTTCGGTACCTCCTGGTCATTTCACTCCTTTGTACGCAAGTGGTTTGGCTGCAGGCACCCAAACAGCACTCTTGGGGTTCTTTGCAGCAAGGCTCAGGGAGTTGTTTGATCTTTCTGATATTTTTATCATATACTCTCTTGGTGCCCCACCCTGCCAGTGTATGTTTGATTTCACTGATCTCCTGGTGAATATCCATTTCATTCTCCTTCAGGGCCCCCTTTACTTTGATGAAATAATTCTTTTTTTCTTCAATAGTGTAGTTATAAGACCATTTAAGTCTTTGTTCATTTTTGTCTTCAAGTTAAAAAAGTGCACATCCCAGGTTCCAACAGTCTAAATATTCTTCTCTTTCCTGATCAAAGTTCATTTGCAGTTCCTTGTAAACTGGTAATATTTTAATCTATCTTCAGCATTTGTTGATTTTTAAGAACAAAATTCAGGAAGCCCTCTTGTTCCAAGGATAATTAATGCTGGAATAAATCCATTTAACCTTAATCCAGTTAAAATGGGGACAAAAAAAATGTCATTGGCTACAATCAGGGAGAGACTGACCTACCCAGATTATAAGGTTGACTTGATGAATAGACTCTTAACCACGGGGCCTCAGATAATGAATAGTTAGATAAGAAGGAGCCCTGATGGTATTGTCAGGTGTACTTTTAGAATGAACTATCAGAGTGATCTTGCTTTCATTTGAAACCTAGTAGTGGCACCACATAGTGTCTGATTTGCATATGTTGAATATGAGGTGGTCCAGGTAGAAAAGCTTTTGCTCTTGTATATGACTTACAGATGTGTGTGTGTGTGTGTGTGTGTGTGCGCCCGCCTGTGTTTAAGCCTCACATTACTTGGATACCCACACATTTGGGGAAATCATGCTTAAGTCTTACAGACTTAAATCATGCTTAAATCTTACAGATTTAATTTAAACTGGCGGTACAAAGAAAAATTTCCTAAGAGCCAGTGGAATCCTAGGGCCCCACACTTGGAGGGGACATGGAACTGCCTTTTAGAATATTCTCCATGCCCTCACATATACAGAAATAGTTCATCAAGGTCACCCACTCCTCTATCCTTAATATAGAGATCTCTTAAAGGAAATGGCAGAAGAAAGCTGCAACTATGATTTTCTTTTGATATTATATATTTTTTCTATGTAGTAAAGCTTAGCAAGTTTTTGTGAAGGGACTTCTAGAATTCTGAAGACAATTGCAGTTTCCAAAAGCATTCTTGCAAGTAGTTTTGCACAGTGGGACCTAAACTGTGAGCTGTTGAGTTTAGCAGACAATGCTGTAACCTACAAGTTTTCCAAGGAATCTTTGTTTCTGGGAACAAAGAGCACACTTTTCTTCTCAAAGGGTATATGTGAGGGAGATTATGAAAGGCAGCCCATGCCCCAGGGAGGATAACTTGCATTATATCCCCTAAAACATCTGGGTAGGAGATTCAGTAACACTAGCTGAAAAATTCAGTTACCAAGAGTAAAAGTACAAGGAACCAGGAGTAAAGAAAATGACATAAAAGTAAATTCATTCAGTACTGGTCTCAGGGCACAGGCAGTGGGGGCCAGAGACAGCAAGTCACTGACTGCCTATAGATAAGGCTAGTTTTCCATAAGAGAAGCAAGAATGTTTTCAGGTCCTATTTTTAACTTGAACATTGGCTTCAGAAAAAAAAGGGCAGGGGATGGAGCTAGCATTTTTTTTGTTATCAATTGTATGCCATCCACTATCCTAGAAACTTTATCTGTGCTGTCCTACTGAATCCCTAAACAAAAATGGGAGGTATGTAATATTTTCCCCATTTTATTTGTAAAGACAACGAATGAGAGAGAGTGAGAACAGTTGTAGCTGGTGTTTACAGCTAGGCATACACACCAGCCCACCATACTGCTCCCTGAGTGAGATGGGCTCAGGGAAGAGTGAGTTCGGCAAAAGGCAGCATTAATCTTCAGAGTCTTAGGCCAGGCTGCCTGCCAAAAGAATTTTTTTCCATTGGGCCAATGTCAGTTTCTGAAATCTCACCATAACATTACCTTCTTTAGTTCCACCTTTATACCTTGAAATATGATCCTATAAAAAGAGAAGAGTGAGTTCTATGCATGACAGCAAAGGAACAGAGTTGGGACCTGGAGAACAATGGAAATACCCTTACCGATTTCTTATTTAACCAAAAGTTGGTTTTGCCCTCCAAAATGACTTTTATAATCTGGCTTTTTAAAGATGGGAGTGCAGCAGTGTTGACATCCCATAGAATAATAATAACAGTTACCATGTATTAGGTAGAACCAAATTAAACTGCCAGTTACTGCCACCTATTGCCCGAGCCTCCCATGGCAATTTTGTATGGTTCAGCCTAATACTGAGTCCTCAGAGTTAATAAGTGAGGTATGGCAATGCCCTGTATATCTTAACTCATTCAGTCTTCACAACTTCTCTATAATGAAGTTAATGGGAGCCTCGAGTTACAAGTAAGGCATTTGCTGCTTTCTGGAATTAGGCTGGAATTGTAGCTTCTATATCCAAGCTGAAGTGGTGCAAGACAGGACAGGTATGGGGAAAGTACATTTGCGTTGGAGTACTTGAAAGATAAAGACAGAGACTCCAGAGAGGTAAGGGGCTACCTTCATGATTTCACCAAAAGAGCTCATTCAGTTCCTCAGTGACCTCTAACGTCACCAACTTACAGGACGTTACTTTATTTGGCCTCTCAGAAGCACTCAATAGCCTGTACTTTTAGAAGAGCTTTCTGGGGTTCCTGAATGGCTCAGTCAGTGAAGCATCTGACTCTTAATTTTGGCTGACGTCGTGATCTCATGGTTTGTGAGTTCAAGCCCCACATAGGGCTCTGTGCTGACAGTGGGGGACTGCTGGGGATTCTTTCTGCCTCCCTCCCAGCTCGTGCTCTCTCTCCAACTAAATAAACTTAAAAAAAAAATACAAAAAAAAAAAAAAAAAGAAAAGAAAAGAAAAGAAAAGTGCTTTATGTTTTCTTCCATGCTGCTATCATGTTTAGTTAATGTGGCTGTGTGGAGTAGTTTAGGTTTTTTGGGGGGTTTTTTTGTTGCTCTTTGGTTGGGGTTTTGTTGTTTTTTTGTTTTATTTTGTTTTGTTTTCATTTTGTTGTTGTTATTATTGTTGTTGTTTTTGCCTTTTTTGCCTTGCTTGCTTGGCTGCTCTTTTCTCATCAAAGCTCCCCATCTTAGACATGCTTCTCTTTTCACTCTGTATTTTCTCGTGGAGTTGTCTTATCAAAACATTCAGTTGCTGTATATGCTGAACCCCTGAATATTTATATACAGAGCCCTGTCACCTCCTGTTAGCCTAGATCTATGTATTTAAATATCTACTTTGCACCTCTACTTAGATACCTTATAGGCTTTCAAAATTCACCCAAGTCCAAAACCGAGTTTGTTACCTTTCCTTTCAGTTTTGAACCTCCTCCGATATATGCTGTCATAGTTAAGAGCATTATTGTCTAGTTCCTGAAGTATTTTCAACCTAAGTGCTTTCAACTTTTGTTTATTCCTCTCTCTATCATGATTGTTACTACTGTCATACAAACATCCATCACATCTTACCTGAGCTGATTTAATAGCCTCCTAACAGGACTCTGCATTTGTTGTATCCCTTCAGATATTTCCCACATATTGCAGAAAAAAGAAACATAAATATTATCACATCACATTCCTCTCCTTTCAAATCCTTCTGTACCTTCCCGCTGTTGTAATGACACGCTCATTGTACACCACATCCGTATTACCTCTGTGTTGCTCTGCTAAGCTCCTAAGGAAAATGACTTGTACAAAGGCCCTATGGTAGTAGATAGCTTCCAGATTCCCGACCATGCCATTCTATCTCCTACCACAGGGCCTTCTCCCTGGACCACTCTCCCCATCCCCAGGAGCCTAACTGGCTTATAATGTTATACTTCAGATCTCTGATCTCTGGTTTCTATGAATATGTCAGTTTTCCATACTATATGCTTTTGTAACATTACATACGTCCCTGTTATAACATTTATTACAGTCGGCATTTCATATCGTTGCCTTTATTCAGATTGGGATAGGAAATTGAAGTTTATCAAGGTAAAGTAACATATCTGTGGTTACCCATATTAAAAGTGGCTAAAATTAAAATCAAATCCAAAATTGCCAGACTCCTACCTAGCCCTTTGCTTCTTGCACCTTACTATGCTAGTTCTTGTGTGACACTCTATGAATCAAGCGCATTGATAGTGCCATCACTGTAACTACACCTGGGTCTATAAATTCACTCACAGTCTTTGGAGTTTTAATTTCACTCTTGATTTAAACTCAGAATTGATTTTGTGCATTTCCCCAGGCAATATTTGACTAGCTTCAAATAAGAACAAAAACAGTACATAGATTTTATGTGGAAATCATTCAGTTTGTAGATAGTCTGATTTTTTTTTTTTTGTTTTAACGGGTATAATTATCCATCATTTCCATAATTCTTTTTATTGGCAGAGGCAGGGTGGGGTAGCTCATCATATACAAGTCATGCTTATTCCATTACAGTCATCAACTCACAACAATTAAAGGAGGTGAAATTCTCTATAGTTGGTACAATTACTTATTTGTTTCCAAGTTCAATTGGAAAATTTAATGAGCTTATAAACGTGGGGATGGAAAGGATGACATTCTTTAAGATGGCAGTATGCCCAAACAAGGTCTCAGTGACACATTTTTTTATTTCTTTAATTTGAATTTTTCCAAATTAAAAATGTCAACTAAGGTTTGCCAGGGCCACAAAATTGACCCTCTCCATTTATTCAGAAATTATATTTAATTTCTGATTTTGATACTTCAGTCTGAATAAAATGGAATTAGAGCCTAAGACCAGAGCGAAGAGGGGATCATTCTTCTAAATCATTGTTTCCTAGTACACTTCTGCAGGAAAAAGGACTAAAAAATGTACATCTATATTTAAAGGGAGGATATAGTGTATGGTCTCAGGAAAGAAAAAGAAAAAGAAGAAAGAAAGTAAGTCCTCGAAATCAGACTCTGTGTATATAGGCTTTCATCCAGGTCTGGTGTGTCTGATATCCATTTGCCTAATTAAAGATGAATTACTGCAATTGACTTTGCTGTTAGAGGAACATTACAAGTCATGGGTTCATTTCATCTGGCTCTGGAAGCTTCTGGGTCATTTTGGAAGAACCCCAGAAAGTCATGGTATGGGGAATTCAGCCTAGTTTTCTGGCTGTGAATTGGCATCAGCACTGAGTGAAGCTAGGCCAGAACATAAAACCAGGCAGTGCACCAGTATAGGCAGGGGGTGTGGTGAGAACAATACTCAAATCCAACATACAGAGTGTCTTCCTGGAGCCTGACCAGACAACCTGAAAACCACCCAAAATGCCAGGGACTGGCAAATAGATGGTATGGAAAAGAAAATGAACCAATAAGAGTATCTACATGTCAGTACATCATGCTACAGTATTTTCTGAGGCCTTGGAATGCATGGCTTCACCATTTTTCCTTATGGTACTTTGCCCTCTGGAAAGGACTTTGTGAGTCTAGAGTCACAGTGAGAAGGCCAGGTTTGAATGGGGAGCCCCACTGAAAGGAGCCAGGTATAGATTTCAGGAATGCATAGTGTCAGTTACTGGTGGTCAATTTAGGGAAGGAGGATGTGTGGGAAGGCTGAGAGGACATGGTGTGGATAAAGGAGAAGTAGTAAACTTGAAAAGCATCCCCAGGTGACAGTTGATGTATCAGTTGATGCACAGCTGAAAGCAGAAAATCCCTATAAAGACAGAAATATCTACTTATTCACTAGACAATAAGTCTTGTGGTGTCAACTGTGTAAGAAGCACTGCACTAGGTGATGGGGAAATAGCAGTGAATCAAACAAATAGGTCAACAAAAACATGGTCCCTTGAACCAATGAAGCTTAAAGTACAGTGCAAGAGTTTTTGAGCCAATGACACAAAATTTGAGACCAAAAAGGTAAGTAGACATTTAAAGGAGAAATACAAGAATAATATTAAGGAGGGAGAAAGAGAATATTACATATCAAGACTCTAAAAAGTTGAATGTTAGGCATGGTAGAAGAAAGAGACTAGGTAGTATGGGTGGACAACATTGTATCAGTCATACATATCTTTTGATATTATGTACACACTTATATATTCTCTGTATTCTTTTGTCCCTCAGGATTAATATTTTGCTATTGTACTTGACATAAAAGAAACACTTATTTAAAATTTATCATTTGCTACATTTTGACATAAATATTCGTCATGAAAACCTCATCCTTGAGACAATGAACATATCTATAACTCTCCAAAGTTTCTTCCTATCACTTTGTAGTCTCTTTCCTCCACTCCTCCCTACTCCTGACTCCAGGTGTACAGTTACATGCTTTCTGCTACTACGTGTTAGTTTAAAATTTCCAGAGGTTTATATAACTGCAGTAACACAACATGCACCTTTTTCTTGTCTGACTTATTGCACTCAACCTAGTTATTCTGAGATTCAGGTATAGAATTTCTTATATCACTAACCCATTCCTTTTTATTGCTAAGTAAGATTCCCTTATATGGCTATACCACAGTTTTTTTTTTTTATTATTTTCCTTGTAGTGGGCCTTTGGATTATTCCAGATTTTTTTTTTTTTTTTTTGCTATTGCAAATAAAGCCACTATGAATTCTTATGTACATAATGAACATATGCTTTCATTAGTCTTGGGTAAATACCCAAGAATGGAATGGCTGTGTCATAAGGTAGATATGTGTTTAACTTTATATGAAACTATTTTTTTGGTGGTCATACCATTTTTCATTTCTACCAGAAGTACATGAGAATAGAAATTGTTCACACCCTTGGTATGGCCAGCCTTTAATATTAGTCATTCTATTAGTGATGCCTTATATCTCATTATAGTTCATTTTTCAATTCTATAATGACTAATGATGTTAGGTGTCTTTTTTATGTATTTACCATCTATATATCTTTGAAGAAGTGTTCATTCAAATATTTTGTCTATTCTTAAATTGTGTTGTTTGTCTTCTTCTTATTGAACAATAAGAGATCCTTACATATTATAGACACAACTCTATTGTTGAGTACATATTTTGCAGAGTTTTTTTTTTTCCCAGAATTTCCCTGTTTTTTTTTCCTTTCATTTTCATTTTTTTTCCTTTTCATAATGGTCTTGAAGATTAAAGATTGTGAATTTGGACATAGTTCATTTTATTGATTTAAAAATTTTTATAGCTCCTATCTTTTGTGTTATAGTTAAGAAATCTTTGTCAAACCCATGATTACTAAGATTTTCTTGTACATTTTCTTCTAAAAGTATCATAGTATGAAATATTATATTAAGGTCTGTTTTTCATCATGAATTTATATTTGAAGAAGCTATGAAGTCAGGGTCAAGGTTCATTTTAGTGGCTATGGGTATACTATTATGACAATATCATTTTTTGAAAATATCCTTTCCCATTGAATGCCTTGGCATCTATATCAAAAATCAACTGGCCACAAATGTTCGCATACATTTCTGGACTCTTTTGTTTGTTCCATTGATTTATCTGTCTATAAATAGGCCAACACTATATTGCCCTGATTACTATAGCTTTATAAAATGTCTTGGGATAAAGTAGTTTGGCACCTTCAGTGTTCTCTTGGTTATATATTAAAAAAATTGTTTTGGCTACTCTAGATCTTTTGTATTTCCACAGAACATTTAGAATCATCTTATTGGTTTTTACAACAGCAAAATGCCTCCTGAGATTTTAAATAGAATTTCACTCAATCTATCCATCAAATTGAGAAGGATTGACATTTTAATAATATCGAGTCTTTTAACTCATGACCATGTTTTTATCTTTCCATTGATTTCGGTTTTAAATTATTTCAATAACATAATGGCAAAGTGTATAGACCTTGTGTATCTTTTGTCAGATTTATCTCTGTGTACTTTATATATTTTTGATGCTTCTGTAAATGATACTTTAATTTCAATTTCTGATTATTTGTGGCTTTTAAATGGGCATACATTTAATTTTTATTGTTTATCCTGCAACTTTGTATCCTGAAAGTTTGCTAAGCTTACTTATTAGTTACACTAGCTCTTTGTAGATTCCATAAGCTTTTCTGCATAGATGATCATGTTGTCTGAGAACAAAGATCATGTTCCTTCTACTTTCCCAAACTGAATGACTTTAATTTCTATTTTTGCCTAATTCCATTAACTAAACCTCCAGTACAATGTTGAATAGAAATAGTAAGAGTGGATATTTTTGCTGTACCTTCCCCTGATCTTAGCAGAAAAGCATTCAGTCTATTACAATTAGGTATAGATGCTGTATAGATACTCTTCATCAGGGTGAAGAAGTTCCTTTCTAAGTTTTTGAGAGTTTTAATAAGAAATAAATGTTAGATTTTGTTAAGTAATTTTCCCCTGTATTCTGATAATTAAACAATTTTTTTTCTTGACTGTTAAAATTGTGAACACATTGATCGATTTTACAATATTAAACCAACCTTATATTCCTTGTATAAACCCCACTTGGTCACAGTGTATTACTTTTAACATCTTATTGGATTTTATTTTCTAAAATTTGTTAAGAATTTTTGCATATCAATGTAGGATATATGTCAATAAGTTACTTTCTTTTTATGTCTTTGGTTTTGGTATAAAGATAATGCTGGTATCACAAAAACAATTGTAATGTTTTCCCTTTCCTTCAATTTTAAGTGATGAGAAGACCCCGGGATGAGAGAAGAGAGTGGGATCCAAGGAATCAGTCTTTAACAAAAAATATAGTACTTTTTAAAATTAAGTCATTCTCTCTCAGGGTGCATGAGAAACACCTGAAACTTTCATTTAAGTAAAGATTTTCATTTAGAAGGTCCAATATGGATACCATACCATGTTGGCATTAACAACAACAAAGAAATCTCCCTTGTTCTTACATGGTTGATCCGTGTTCCAAAGATTTTTAGTTATTCAGTGGTTCTCAAATATGTTTCACAGGCCAGCGTCAGAATCACGTTGGAACTTTCAAGAAACTGCAAATGTTCCGTCCCCAGTTCATGCCTGCTAAATCAGTAACTCTGGGAGAGAAAGTAGGTGGCCATCTGTCCTTCAGTAGCTCTTAAGGGGACTCCAATATATAGTAAAGTTTGAGAGGTACCGCACTATGTAAAGAAACAAAAGGAATAGATACAGATGCACTTAATTTTGTATATTTTGTGTTATAAATAGAGATGATTTATACTATGCTGACTTCCTTTTCTTTATATGTATGGAAAATCTGAAAGTGAGAGAAGGGAGAGTAAGTCAAATGTTTGAATAGTATGCTGAAGTTATGGGTAATCAGGAAAATGCAGAAGCAGGCTGATGCGATCGTTAGTCACTATCAGCTATCTACTTAAGCAATGCTCTTGTCAACTATACTAATGTCCTTCTTCCCAACTGTACAATCTTCTCTCCCAATTCTGAGCTGCTCAAGGGAGAGGTATGAAGAAGGCAGTTTCTTGGATTTGTATGCAGTTATTTTGCCAAATGGGTAAAAGGGAAGAAAAAAGAGATATAGTAGCTGGGCATATTTGCAAGAGAGTGAATGACTGTAATCATGGATCATAGTCTCTATGCCGTATAAAGAAAGAAAATGAAGACAAGAGGAGGATAATTAACAGAAAGTTCTGAGATCTATAGATAAAAAGGTCTGATGAGCTGGAAGATCTGTTTCAGTAGACGTATTTCAGAAATGATCTGGGATTGTAAATGGTAATGGCTAAAAAGTAGCATGCTTATATTTGAATTCTTGTGTGTGTGTGTGTGTGTGTGTGTGTGTGTGCATGTGTGTGTGATAAGAAGCTATCAGATATGACCTTGGTAATAGAGGTTGAGATTACTGTGCCAGATCATTGGTATTGAGGAAGTCAAGAATTGGGTGAATAAATATTCACATACATATTGAAGTTGTCTGTCATTAGTGATGTGAATCATAGTAGTGAATGGATGAATGGGAGACAGACAGAGAAGGACCAAATCAGAAAATACAGTGGCATCAGTATCACATAAAATAAATTGGAAGCCATCACTGACACAGGAAAATTCTGATGGACACATATTTGTTTCTCTAGAAGATTATTTTAGGCTCCACTATAATTTCAAAAATGTATGTCCCAGTATGGGCTAAATTTGTAGAATGTCTCTTCATAATAAGATTCATAGTTATGATATCTGTACTTGATCAAAAATATACATGCATATTCAAAAAATAACCAGCTAGCCTGTAGACAATTGCAAAGAAATTGAATCATAATAACTTCCTTATGTTTTTCTATTCATGACAGGGACAAAAACGTTTGCTCTGAAAAGCTCCTACCAACTCAGAAGTACAAGGATGAAAATTATCTCTGCCGTACCCTGCTAACATCCATTCTAATTCTGTTTTTCAAATTCACAGAGAGTGAAGAAGTTTATCAAAGGCAGGTGCTGTCAATTTCATGTATCATCTTTGGAATTGTCATCGTGGGCATGTTCTGCGCAGCATTCTACTTCAAAAGCAAGTAAGACCATTTCTCTCAAGTGTTAAAAGGTTACGTCTCAGAGAAAGTACTTTGTCTTTCTTTAACTTCACAGTCTCTGCTCCAGGCAGAGGCATCTTGTGCAAATGGGCCCATCAAACATCTATAAATGACTTAGAGTCTTTTACAGACTGTGGGGAAAATATGCAGCATGTGCATACATGCATGTGTGTGGTTTGTCTTTGGTGCATATAGCAATTATTCCTTTCTGTGATCATGAACATTCTGTGTTCTTTGCATTTTTTGATGGTCTGTCAGAAGTAAAGGCTTGGTGTCTTCCTGCCACTAAGGGGTTAACACTTCTGAACAGAGAACTCACTGGTGTAGACCTAAATATTATCAACAAATATCTGTCCTTTACTGCAAAAATACTCCACACTTTCCTTTCATAGTATTTTTACCTGATACCCATAAAGATTTCAGCCAAATGTGAAGTATGAATACTGTAAGATCTACCTTGGTTCACTAGTTGGTAAGCATATCTCAAATATGCCCTATACTTCCCCTGTTAAGAAACTAAAATTTCTGGGGCACCTACCTGCTCAGTTAGAAGACCATGTGGCTCTTCATCACAAGGTGGTGTGTTCAGGCCCTACATTTGGTGCTAAGATTAGTTAAGTCAATAAATACATAAACTTAAAAAAAAAAAGAAACCAAAACTTCTGCTTAAGGTGCTTATTTTCTTATTTTTGACTAATAACATATAATAAAATATATACATGCTTAAATAGGCATACAAATATATTTATTCCGGGGGTGCCTGGACGGCTCAGTCGGTTAAGCGTCTAACTTCGGCTCAGGTCATGATCTCACAGCTGGTGAGTTTGAGTCCCGTGTCGGGCTCTCTCTCAAAAATAAACATTAAAAAAATTGAAAATATATATATTTATTCCAAACGAACTTTGATAAAGGTATTTTATTTATGGAAATTTTATTTAAGTCATGCAAGCCTTAAGAAGTTGGCACAGATTCTGTTCCTACAGCTTGTCTGAAATGCAAGCCAATGTGTAATTGCTTTTCATTGGACCTATATTTGTCTGCCCATTTGCTCTTCTAAAAATGGATCCATTTCCAGATATAGTCTCTGACACCTGTCTGCATGTTGTATATGTTGATCTTTAAAAAGAACAGAAATTATGATTTTTAAAAATAATAGAAACTCGGGTATGAATCCATAGTTAGTAACTATTATTTTTTAATAAACTATTTCAGAATAGGCTTAGATTTTTAGAATTACTGTGAAAATAGGACAGGCAGATCCTACATATCCCAGACCCAGTTTCCCCTAATATTAATGTCTTAATGTTGCATTGGTCACAATTAATGAAATAGTATTGATACTATATTACTAACTGAAGTTCATACTTTCAGATTTCCTTAGTTTTTACTTAATGTGCTTTGTTCCAGGCCCCCATCCAGGATACCATATTTAATTGTCACATCTCCTAGGCAACTCTTGGCTGTGACAGTTACTAGTGTTCATTTTTGAGAACTTACTCTTTGTCAGGGACACTGGGCTTTTCATGTATTATCTCCCAATTCTCACAACAATTCAAATTGTTCATTATTGCTGCATTGTTCAAATAATAACAGAATTTAATTTTAAAATATTAATTTGTCAAAGCCACACAGTAGGAAATTACAGATGGGGTCTTTGCATTTCTGCAGTTCTGGGTGAAATTGTATGCTCTAAGCCACTCTACCACATTGGGCCCCACAGTCCTCCCACTAGATGGTGGAAGGTGAAACTGCTAAGGGTGAATCAGGAATGTCATGCCCTGGTGCAGCCCATCATGCTTTATGTTCTCTAGGGAGCTTACATGGTGTTTGGTCAGGATTTTAACATGTGTTCACTCAGACCTGTATTCAAGTCATCAGGTTGCCACTTGCTTGTTATATATTATTGGGCAAATTGCATCTAGTCCCTTAGCCTCAGGTTCCTTGTTTTGGTAAAATATGGCCAAAAATAATATTTACCTTGTAGAATTTGTCAGGGATTCACGGGATAACACCACAAGGAGCACAGCACAGTGTTCAAAAGAGTAAGTGCTCAGTGAAGGCTTGCTATTGTTAACACCTGCAGTTTCCCACACTGGAACTTAGAGGCTGGGTAACTACAAAATGAAGAGTAGGCAGTGGCCCAAGACAGGTAATCACACTCAGCAGGGCGTTAGATAGAAGGGTCTCCTCGAAAGTGCTGCGCAGGGGAAGGAAGTTGTGTATTTAACAAGCAAATTGCCATCAAGTGGTAGTTAATCACTTATTTTTATGATTTGTATCTGCAACACATTTAGTCAAAAAAACTGATGATAGTCACAAGAACGGAGAGCAGCTGGGTAACGAGGGGACCTCCATCTTCATGGCTGTCATGTCAATCTCTCCCTCTTTAGGCAGCACGTGGGCTCTGACACAACACCTCCTCCCGGAGCTCCGAGCAGTGTCAGGGTTTAATGGAAACACTGTTCAACATCATTCATTATGGGGGACTCAGAGAACTGGCCCAGTGGAGGAACACTAATTAGAATGTTGTCTTCCTGCCTGCCCAGCTGGGACACATTTTTTATTAAAAATTAAATAAATAAGAAACTGTGAGAATAATAAAGTAATAATAAGAATTGAAGCCTTTTCCAAGTGGAGTTATATTTCTCATTAGAGACCTAGACTGGATTTCCTTCTAGCACAATTTCCAGGCAGGGTCTGCCTTTATTTTTCTTTGCCTGAGAGGAATACTATACCTCACACCAAGCATCTAATCTATATAGCTGAAAGCAATGTAAATTTTTATAACACATTGGCACATGTTTCTTTGCACTCATTCCTGAAATTCTAATTCTCATCCCTAGATCTTGGAGATAACAACACAGACTCTACTCAAAATTTTCTTACTTTCACACATACTGTAACTTTGTTGACATGTGTGTCATTTGTTTGACTTCATCTTGGACATGCCAAGTCTTCTATGATTTTATGATCTCTCCATCATTGGTTTCTAAATAAATTCACTTAAACCAGCTTTCTATATACTGGGATATACAGGTCCCAGCCAGATAAAGTCAAGAGTTACCCAAAAGCTCACATTCTCTTGGTCATTGATGTTTTAGCTCCCATAATCTCTCAGATCCCACCACTCTGGTCCTTTGTCCATTGTCTTGTGAACCCTTGGTTTGGCATGACCTCGCCACATTGAATATTACAGCAAATTGTTAGCGGATGAAAGCTTGAAGGCGGTTAACATCATGAGGTCAAAGTGATGAACACCTTGGATTTAGAGGATTTTCTGAGTTAATTGAACCACAACGACTCTAAAGGACATAATGAAAGAAATTCTCTTCTCATCACACCTAATAAGTCCATATATTCCCATAAGTGATTAATGGAACTATTAGTTGACCTATTCAACTAACAGCCAGCCCTATCTGGCTGATAGGGCTCACATGGTAACTATAAATTCCTCTAGGTTTCTTTTTATGTTCAACTCATATGGGTAAGAAGAGTGAGGCTGCCTGTAGGAGTCCTTAGTACACTTTGGAAGTACAAAACACAATTTAACTCGAAAGAACAGAATTGGGATAGGAGAGGAGATGTTCCAGCAGACAGAAGCTGAGACAAATAATGATAACAACTGAGAAACACAGAAGGAAAAAAGAGAACCGGTGCTCCCAGTAAAACCCAGCCCTAACTGTAGGTTATTGCCCTCTGAGGTCAAAGATTTTACCAACAAGGGAAGCCCATTAAGGACAGGCAGTGGATGCTCTGATATGCAGCTTCGATTCTCTTCGGCAGTGAAGATCTTTGTCCTCCAGTTGCTAAAACAAATATAATCAAAGTTGCCTTGCTCTGACCCGAGAGAGCCCACCTCCAATGACAGGCCAGTGTAAGGCTCTGAAGGCCTAGACCTTTGCCCCAATTTGGGGTACAAGGCCATGCCAATTTCAGACCCTCTCCCCCCGCCCTCCCCCCTGCCGTGGGATTTGCTGAGCTCTTCACGGAGACTGCATTATGTTCCAATCTCTCCCTCGGCCCAGTCCTGCATCCCTCCTTTTGCTTCCACAGGTGTGGATCCAAAGAGCCCCCCCCCCAATAAAAATCCTACATGCTATCTCCATCTCAGTGCCTGCTTCCCTGGGAGCCCATTCTGCAACATTACAAACAATGCCTAGACTTGTGATACCTGACATTCCACAACTTACATCTCATTGCTGAATGAACTGGACCAGAGAAACTTAAAACTCAATGAACTATAAAATGTTAACACTGACATTGTTAGGCTAGCAGGGTCCCAGTGTGCAATGCCCATATCTTGTCTTTCCCAGAGCACTGACTCTTGTGAAGAGAGCTAATGGAATTGTGGTTAGACGCTTCTCATCTCCCAGTTCCCATTTGTTGGGTGAAGGAGAAAAGAGCAGAAATATGTGTGTTTGGGGCAGAGTAGGGATGATGGAGAAGGAAGCCAGTTCAGAAAGGAAAGAAAGTCTGTGTGTCCTGGAATATTAGTGAGTCAAGAGTGAATGAGTGAGAAGCCAGTACAGAAAAGCAAATTATGAAAGGATTTAGGAAATTGCAGTCAGATATTTTTATAAGGAAAATTCCTTTTCAAGTTGGTGTTTCCCAGACACTGAATTATAGAATTACTGAAAAGATTGTTAATGTTTCTACTATTTCATCCTTAGGAGAGTAACTGAGTCCTTCCTCTGTGCCAAGCCCCCTTTTACTGCCTCACCAATGATTTACTTAGGTAGAATCACCTGATCTGTTTCCTTCATCAATGAATCCCTGGTGGGATTTTGTGGCTATAACATGCTTCATAAAATGCTGATATGATACATTTATTTTGAACAATAGGCTACAGATTAGCTGTCAGGAAATAGGTAGATTGTTACAACTAGATTAAAGCAACTAGAAGTACTGGAGAAAAAAGTCCCGCAAACAATTGAAAATAAAAAAGAAAGATTTAAACAAACAGAGCTACATCACACTGGTGTTGTAAATTCAGAAGAGTTAATGATGCTCAGAGCCTCCAATTCGGGTAGCCAATACTGTCAACTTGCTTGTGAGTGACGCAATTAATACAATCCTTTCTTTTATCTTTGAGTCAGTGTTCTAATTCCCCTGTAGGATCTGTCCATCCAACTAAGCTTGCTAAATATGAGAAGGGGAGCAGATCAGCACTTTACAGGTGTTCTCACATTTAGTTTCCACAGTGTCCGTGGAAGTTGACTTTTACAACTGCATGCACAGATGAGGGAACCAAGGCTCAGAGAAGTTTAGGGAAACAGTCAGTTTGATTTAGGAAATCAAAGCAAAAGTGGTGGGTGGCAGAGGGTCCCACCCCTGGGACAGCCAAGGTGGGGGGTCCCACCCCTCTGGCAGCCAAGCCCATTCTCTGTAGAGTGCTGCCTGCCAGGACAAGCTCACTGCAGGAGACAGTGCTCACACTCCACCAAAGGCTCTATCCTTCTCAGGGATCTTGGGAAGAGGAAAAAGTTCGGGGTGGGAGAGGGGATGATTCTGCAAAGTGTTTGTGTGTGTGTGTGTGTGTGTGTGTGTGTGTGTGTGCGTGTGTGTTGTGGATACTGAGTCTTCTGCTGATAGATAGTTGCTGTAAAGCCCTTGGAAGAGAGCAGCTAACAAGGCAGGAAATTGCTGCATCCTTCTGATGCAGCCACTGCCTGACTTAAACAACAGTCACCCCACATATGCAGGCAGGAGTACCTCACTCAGAGTCCAGAGATCGAGAGCAATCTCAGCCTTCCCACTGAGAAGCTGTGGGACCATGGCAAATGGTTTGACAGTCCCAAGTGGTGGTTGAGGTTACACAGTATGCAACCAGCTGGGCTGGACTCACATCCAGCTCCAACACTTACTAGCGATATGACTCTGGGAAAATGATTTCACTTCTCTGTGCCTCAGTTTTCTCATCTGTTGAATGAGTATAGGTTCCTGCCTCATCACACAGAATTACTATGAAGAGTAAGTGGGTTCATACACGGAAAGCACTTAAAATGATGCGTGGCACATAGTAGGTGGTCTTTCAAGAGTTAACTATTTTTGCTGTGATTTACCAGCTGGAAATAAAAATCTTCACATTTGGGACTAATGGTAACAATAAATGAGCTGTTTCTGAACTGCAAGAGAAAACATACACAATACAGTATATAAGTAAGCTATGCAATTAAGCTATGCATGCTTATAAATGTAAATATAACAAATATAAATGTAACTCTGCAAGTATGTTATATGTGGCTGGTAGCTCTAAGCTTCAAATTTTTCCCCTAGTTACTTCTTCAGAGCATTTCTAATTCTTTACAGCTGAGCACCAAGGGTTAGGGACCTCTGCATCCATGCGGCCCAGAAAAATTCATTATGCTTATCCCAGGCTTTGGAGTGCCATTGGGTGTGAATCTCCGGGTGTTTATGGATAATACCAGTTTCTTTCCAGATTAGAAGCTATCTAATGGGGTTGGCGTGTTGAAAATGAAGGAAGGCTTTCCTTTATTAACTGAGTTCATCCAGCTTTAACAAATGACAAACATACATGTTGGGAACAAATGAACCCCCCAAATACAAACAGAATAAATTTGGGTAACTATTTATGCATCTATTTATTCAAACCTGCAGGAAACAAGCTAAACAAATTCAAGAGCAGCTGAAAGAACCACAAAATGGTAAAAACTACAGTCTCAAAGCATCCAGCACAATGGCGAAGTCAGAGAACTTGGTGAAGAATCATGTCCAGCTGCAGAGTGTAAGTTACCTGTCTATACATCTGTTCCTACAACCCGTCTCAGTGTTTCCAGTTCAGGGGGGATGGGATGCTTGGGATCAGATGTGTGTGTTCTTTTCGGTATTTGTAGATTTTTCTTTAAGTCACTTTGCAGTTCTGTGTGTGTACATGTCCACATGTACAGGCTGAAACAGAGAAAACTTAAATCTCAGCCCTTGATTATATTCTGCAATATAAATTCATCTCTGAAAGCAAAAAGAGCTCCAGTTGTTTGTTCCATAATGACTTATTACATTCCTACTGTGTCAGAAATTGTGCTGGGCACCAGGGATACAATGCTCCCTACCTTATGGGAACTTATCTGTGGTAAGGGGCACAGACGCCAGAACAGAGGAGGTATGTGGGCTGAGATGGTTGATATTGCAGTAGGTTGGAGAGTAGACCAAAGAGAGGGAGGGAGATGGGTGGGTGCAATGTTCATCGTATAGTCAAAGAGCAAAGGACAAGAGACTAGAAAAAAACAGAAAAAGTAAAACCATGGAATCCCAAGAACGTGTAGTATATTCCAGCAACTCCAAGGTAAGGGGTGCAAGAGAGGTCAAAGGTAAGACAGGTGGGAAGTGAGACTTGTATTCCCACAGTCAGTGCTTCCTAATACCAAGGCTTAAATGGATACCAGAATTTGAAATACAAGCTCTTTGAATCTTACATTCTTTCTAATGTTATTATAATCATTTCTGAGATATATTGCAAAACACTTAATTAATGACAAGCACATATCATCTAAGACATACTGAAATATTCCTCTCAGGGTAGCAAATTCTTTGCCCCTGTATAAAATTGCACGTCCAGATTCCGAGACACAAAAAGAACAAAAGCCATGGTATAAACCTAGGATTTGAGTATAATAAGCAATCACCCAGGACACATTCATGCCCCTCCTAATGCATAAATCACTGAGAATTTATACATCATTTGTGATTCTAAAAAATCATTACCCAAAAGTCACCATTATGTTATGCATAACAGATGTACTTAGATGTTTAATGTGGAATTCATAAATCGGAATTGCTTCCCAGCCAAATTTTGTTAAACTTGTAATCATATTTATGTGGGGACTGTTCTCTGAAACAGAGGGAATGTTTCTGCTAATGATTTTTGAGTATTATCTCACTGCCCTAAAACAAATGCAGGAGCGGAGGCTTTCAAGTCCTTTGCAACTGGACCTGCTGAAGATAAACAAAGCCAGCCACTGGTTAAAATAGTAAGGGCAGGTTTTAATCAGGAATAGACTATTGCATTATGAAAGAAGGTCCAGCATGAACTGAACTCAACTTCAGTTTGTACAGAGGTGACTGGTTGTTTCAAAGGGAGAATGAGGGAACAGGGTGGGGAGCAGAAACCGTGGGGTCTTGGCAGAGTCAGGGAAGTGAAACAGTACAGAGATGATCAGTGTGCATGCCAGTTTCGTCTGTTAGCTGGCAGTTAATTGAGCTTAGGATTCTGTACTTTCACAGAGCGGAAGGCCAACATGCTATCCTTCCTAATGATTACATTTCAAAGATATGGCTTTCAGGTCCCTGAGAAAGAAACTCCCTTAGGAGTTAGTAGGAGATGCACACACATCTCAGAATGACAAAGGGCGGTTTACAATTTTAAGTCCTTTTAAGGGAGGTCAGTGGCCTTTCCTCCAGCATTGGCTAGAGCTACCAGCAAATTCTTTTGGAGGCTTTGAGTTTTTGTTTTTGTTTTTGTTTTTGTTTCTTAGGAAGACTTTTTAAGGAAGGTTAGGGCTATTCCAGGGGCAAAGCCTTGAACCTTTAGAGACTATATGAGAGTTTACTCAAGACTTTTGGTGCGGGGATGATTGAGTGAAGTCATTTGTGCTGGGAATCTGCAGTTTTGATAGGCCAAAGTTAAGGCCTAGTAGAAAAGAGGGCTCAGAGGAGCCTGTCTAGAGTTTGGTTGGGAATAGTCTCGGTCAGTCCTGATGGATTTTACAGGGTTGCAGCCAGAGCACACACACAATTTTGTATCCTCTGTTTTCACCAAACAGATGATCAATAGCATTTTCTGTCTGCTTTATGCTCTCCATAAACTCATTTGGGAGCAGCATAATTGTCCACAAAGTGGCCACGTCACAATGTCCTCATCCTTCCCTCCTTGTAGACATTCGTGTTCTTTCCTGTGGTTTACTATTAAAGGAATATTAAGATAAACTCCTCACTCATATGCTCCACCACCCCTCGTTTGACTGCAACTATTAGGATTAGAATAACAAGAAATTACAAAGTGTAGAGGTTCCAAAACTTAAAAGATCTTTGGGCGCATTGGCTTTTAATTTCTTTTTTTCTCCCTCTTCTCCCTTCTCCAGCCCACCCATATCCACAATTTTGTATGTTGGCACAGGGAAGCAGACCGTGGGCTCAACTGGATCATTCTCACAGGGCCTAAGATAAGATGTGGGAAAGTGTCTTTTTATATTCATCCTGTTTTGGATACAGAGAATATATATAGGACATTTTTTCCCTGAGTTGCAGTGTGGTCAGCTAGGACAATACATTTCAAGGGATCATGAGTTTTAGATTGGGCTGGGAGTGCAGGCAGAGAATAGGTAGGAGAAGGAGGCATTTAAGGACTCTGAAAAAGGAGAGTGAGGTGCATTGAAGAGACACAGGAATGCTAGCCACAGCATTCTACGCTTTGCCAGCTTGGGCCCAAGGGACTGCCTGAGAAGGTCCCTTTAACCAGACTAGACTAGAATGAATAAGTTGCTTTCCCAAAGGCACATATCAGTTTCAGTGCTAGAAAGTAACATGGGTCACTAGCAGCTTTGTTATACTTTGGTCAACATTTCTTTTGCTAACTTAATAGGAGAAAATGTTTTTTGTTTTTTGTTTTTTTTCTAATTTACATTTAACTATTTGAGAGTATAGTACAATCTCAGTCCATATATTTCTAGTCAAATTTCCAGTTTGATGAATTATGTCCATACTGATACTCTTGCTCATAATTTTGTTGTAAGAATCAAATAGCAATTTGTAGTTTTTCTTGTCATACGTTATGGGAGAAAACAGTAATGGAGAGTATATATCAATAGTATGTTGAAAAGGAACAGAAACTTTTAAGATTTGCTTTCCTTCAATGTTATGCTCAAGATATACAAGGAGAAGTATACAAGGACATCTATACAGCTGGAGGCCAGGTAACTCTAGTCTTAGAGCAAGCAGTAATCTGATGTGTGGCTCAAAATTTCTACATGAATAGTAACAAGCAAATGTATTGAGGAAAACTTAATAAAGCAGTTTTTCTTTGTAGGTCCATATTTTTTTCTTCTGGCAAGATCTAGGAGGCAATACCAATGTCGATGTTAAAAACAAACAATGATAAATGAAATAGTGACAATCATAATAGCAAATAACATGTATTGAGTACATACACAGAATAATACTAAATAATAGAGAAACATTGACTCACTTAGTCCCAACAACGACTACTTAATTTACACCCACTATGTGCAGAAGAGGAAAATGGGACTCAAAGCTTAAGAAAGTCCGTCTCTATCAGACATCCAGTGAGTAGCAGAAAGCCCATCTCACATCTTTATAACTCAGTGCTTTAACAGGGGGCAGTGTTGCCCCAGAGAACTTTTGGCAAAGACCGGAAAGACTTTGGGTGTTAAAACGTGAGAAGCATCTCTGAGCAGAGGGCAAAAGTGCTGATAAATATCCCACAATGCCCAGAAAATTATCCTTCCCAAATGTCAAGGGCAGTGAGGAAATCCAGAGTCCAAGGTCCAAGCTGCATGGTGTGTCCATTAGGAAATTCTGAACACCTAGCATAGGAATTCTATGGTTATTTCTACTACACAGAGGGTGGATGGGTTATCCAGGTACACTATAATCCTTGGGGGGAAAATTTCAGAGTAGGACACCATATCAGGCAAATCTGTCTTTATTTTATCTTGAATCCCAAGTTAACTACTTGAAATTCTTTGCAAATTGCAGTGTTTAACAAATGAATAGTCTGCGTCTGGCATTCCCTTAAGTTCATTAAACATTCATGGGGAAGGGTTTCACTTTACAGTCATTTAACAAGATGTGAAACACCTAGTCCAGTGAAGCAGCATCATACTCTGGAAACACTCGACTCAGAGGCTGCAGAACTAGACCTGGCAATGCCTCACAAGCACCTAGCGCCTTACCATCATTTACAAAATGAAGTATTTGTGACTCAGAGATGAACTGACCTCATTTAACTGTGTCCTGGAGAAGAGAGAGAGAGAGAGAGAGAGAGAGCGAGCGAGCGCAAGCGAGCTGGGGCTAGCATTATAATCTCTAGACTGGCCAAGGGAGTGACACTTCTCAGCCTGATTCAGGGATCAGAAAGAGAAGTCATTAAAAGAGAGATGATCTAGTCTTCTCTCTTAAAATCAAGAGAAAATATATGTAAGTGAAAAGTTAGGGACTAAAATTATATACCCCTTCCCACCTTTCTTTCAATAACCATCTTAGGAAAGATAGGTTTATATAGGAGGAACATTCAGTGAGGAAGAATTGGAAGATAATATTTGCATCCATAAGGAGAATAATAAGAATTTAATGCCCAACACAGCCTTGATAATTGGTAGAGAGAGGCATCCATTTATTCTGTAATACTTATTGAACACTTCTCTATGCTGTGCACTGAATGAAGCGCTTGAAAAATACAAACAGAAGAGATGGATCTTGGCCTCGAGGAGCTCACAGGATAGTGGTAGAAACAAGAGCGTAAGCATACACAGCAGTTTTTCTATGATGTAGACACATTAAGTCAATGTGCTATTAGAGAATGGAAAAGGACATCCAGAATTGTCTGGGGGAATAATACATCCTGCCCAAAATATGTAACATAGGAACAGAGTCTTGGGAGTGAGTTGAAGTTCATCAGATAGTTTCAAGGATGTTGGTCAGAAGAGGTAATTTCTTTATAGCATGAATCAAAGTTAACTTTGAATAGTTCTAGTCTAAAACCTGATGTCTTGTTTTAAATATCAAATTTTAACTTGTTGATTCATTATAGATTCATACATTCACCTATTCAAATATACATTAAATATTTAGTAAGGACTAGGCACTATATTAATAACAAGGTATACAATGATAACTCTAAATGACAATGTCCTTACTGATTACGATAAGTGATAGAATCCCACAAAAAAATGTGCCAAGGCTTCCAGTCAATAGTGAACAGTCCCATCAGAGCTTATGGAAGGCGGGTCTGAGAGCTGATCTGACAATATGGTAATAGCAAAGAGCTCTCTCAGAAGACAGAATGATAATGACACATGCTCAATTCACCTAGCTGAACAAGGCACTTGGTTGAGGTGGGATGGTGGGTTGTAGGTGGTAGGGGTGAGGAGGAGTATTTGCTGTGCCCAGTGTGTGGAAAGAGTGTTTCCATGGAAATGGGTTGAAGTTTGACTGCAATTGTATAGCTCTTCCTGCTTGGGATATGGTGCAGAAATTCCCAGCATAACAGCTGGAGTCAAATTGTTTTTAATTACTTGCATAAGAAATCACACTTTGAATTATCCCATAACTGCTGATTTTCACCATGCTCTGGGCTCCTAAGTCAGACTTCTAGTAAAGAACTTTTTGAGACAGACATAGATGACCTGGGAGCAATGTAGAGAGACAGACATTTAAAACCATTTAAAAATAACCTCCTTCCTGCCTTTATTGCCTGGGGTTCCAGACCAGGTGATTATCAGCTCTGTCATCATTGCTTTCCAACACAGACATGCTTTTATTTAACCTTCTGACTCCTGCTGCGTGCATTGGGCAGACCTGGAAACAACATCGTTGCTCTACTTCCAACATGCACCTGCTTCATTTGACAGGTCTATTGATTTCAGCGCACCATCAACAATGTGTTAGGAGCAAGGCAGGTGATGGTGCAAACAACAGTGGATGTCCTCAGCACCCAGAAGCAGCCACAAGGTGGGCTTTCAGGAAAGCCAGTCGGGTTGAGTGCTTCCCTAAGAGATAACCGTATTGACCAGGGCCTCTGTGCATGATTAAAAGGAAATTGTTTCAGCTCATGTTGAAAGGGCTAGTGAAAGGACTGAGGCATCTCCTTATGAGGTATTAAAGTGACATTTTGTACATTATACTGAATGAGATTTTAACAAAACATGTATACACACAAAAAGTCAAGATCTGCATGAGTGCCAGGAAAGAACATGGAATCAACTACCATCTTTGTAACATTGTACAGAAATGTTAATGGAAAGAACCAGACAGGTAGCTTTTTGGAGATATTATCTGATGGATAAAATTGTGCAGCCCATAACTCCTTCCAGGGATGGAAATGTATAAATTTTGGAAGGGGCCATAATAAATGCTTTCAGCATAGAGCATAAAATGTCCAAAGGCTATAATCCTGGTCAGTTAAGCTACTTTTAAGGAGGTTGGTGCAGACTAGCTGTTTTGCTGAGTGGATTATACACCTTCAGAGCCTATGGCTGAAAAAAAAGGGAGGCTCAGTCTCTAAATAATAATTCTTCTCTTCCTCCTCCTCCACCCCTTCCTCCTCCTCCCCACTCCTTCTTCTTGTTCTCATGTGTGTCTTCTGCTTTTTAAAAATTCTTTTATTTTTTTATTTTTAAAGTAGATTTTCTTTTTGGGAAAGTTTTAGATTTACAGAAAAGTTGCAGAAATAGTACAATAAGTTCTCATATACCCTGTACTCGGATTTTCCTATTAACATTGTACACCCGCATGGTACATTTGTTAAAATTAAAACCCACAGACACGCGTTGTTAACTCATATCCATAGTCTATTCAGATGTCCTCAGTTTTTACCTAATTGCTTCTGTTCCAAGATTTCATCCAGAATGCCATGTTACATTTAGTTGTCATTTCTTGTTAGGTTCCTCTTGGCTGTGACTGTCAGATTTTCCTTGTTTTAGCAGCTTTGACAGTTTTTAGGATTACTGGTCAAGTATTGTGTAGGATGCTCCTCTACTGGCATTAGTTTGATGTTTTCCTCATGATTAGATTGGGGTTATGGGGTGCAGGGAGAAAGACAACAGAGAAAAGGGCCAAATCATTTGCTCATATCAAAATCATACATTATCAGTTTGACTTAATCACTGTTGGTGATTCCGTTGTCCTCTGAGGTAATAATTGCTAGGAGTCTCCAGTGTGATGTTACTCTCCCTCCCCTTTCTATAGAGTTCTCTTTGGAAGGAAGTGACTCTGTGTAGCCCACACTTAAAGAGTAGTGCTCCCCGTTTGTGAAGGCAGATTGTCTACATACATTATGTGGAATGCTACTGCAAAGAGTTTATCTCTTGTTCCTCATTTATTTATTCCATTATTTATCTAAGAGTCTGAACTTAAGGATATTTATTTTATACTTTGAGTTATAATTCAATAAATACTTTTTTCTTATTTTATATCAACTTCTTTCAGATTTGGCTTTGGTGTCTCTTTCAGTTGGTCTTTGTCTCCTTTTGATATGTTTAATCAATTCAGTGTAGGTTTTTTGGAGGTTTTGGTTTTGAGTATGTCCTTTCTTCTAGGCCCTCTCAGCAGACAGATCAAAGATATATCTAGCAACCAGATAGTGCTTATGTGCAGTGCTTTTTACCTTTAGTCTACAGATTCTACTCATTTCCAAAGTTACTTGGAACAGCACATCCCTGATACCCACCTCCCATTAATGTTCTTTCATATGTTTGTAATACAGTTCATTTCTCTTAGTAGTCGGTATGCCTTCCTGGGATCTCCAGATCTCCTAAATGATACTTATTTTGTTAAGAGATAGATTTCTTTAATAGATATAAGGCAATTAAATTTGCCTATTTCCCCTTGTGTGAAATTTGATGACACGTGTCTTTCAAAGAACTGGTCCATTTCAACAATAGATCATGTTTGAGGGCATAGAGTTGTTCATAGAGTTCCTTTATATTAACCTTTTTCTGTCTGTGGGAATAGTAGTGACGGCCTCTCTTTCACTTCTGTTATTGAAAATCTTTTCTTTTTGTTTTTTATAGTATACTTATTTATTTATATATATAGAGAGAGAAAGCAAGTGAGGAAGGGGCAGAGAGGAATAGAGAGAACCCCAAGCAGGTTCCACACCACCAGCGCATAGCCTGATGTGGGGCTCAAACCCATGAACCGTGAGGTCACAACAAAAGCCAAAGTCTGATGCTTAAACGACTGAGCTACCCAGGCACCCCTCTTTCCTTTTTTTCTTTTTTTTTTTCTTTTTTCTTGTGTTAGACTGACCAGAGGTTTATCAATGTTACTGATCATTTCAAAGAATCAGCTTTGCTTTTATGGATTTTCTCTATTCTTTTCCTGTTTTCAATTTATTAATTTCTTCTCTAACTTTTATTACTTCTCTTCTGTTTGTTTCAGTTTTAAATTACTCTTCTTCTTCTGGCTTTTTTCAGTGGAAATTCAGATTACTGATTTTAGATATTTCTCCTTTTCAAATATAAGACTTTAATGTTGCAAATTTATCTCTAATCACTGCTTCCTTTACCTCCCACAACTTTTGATATGTTGTATTTTCATTTTCAATTAGTTAAAAATATTTTAAAATTTCTCTTGTGACATTTTCTTTGATCTTTCTGTTATTTACAAGTATGTGGTTTAATCTCCAAATAGTTTTTTGGATTTTCTGTCTTTTCCCTATTGATTTCTAGCTTAATTTCAATATGGTCTGAGAATATACTTTTTATGATTTCAATTTTTTTTAATTTCTTAAGATGTATTTGATGGCCAAGAATGCGATTTATCTGGATGAATGTGAGCTCAAAAAACGTGTAGTCTGCTGTTTTAGAAGTATTTTATGAATATCAATTAGATACAGTTGATTGAACATGCCATGTGGCCCAACTATATCCTTAATGATTTTATGCCTGCTAAATCTCTGTTACTGATAGATGTATGTTGAGCTCTCCAAGTATAACAGAGGATTTGTCGGTTTCTCCTTGAGCTTCTACCAGTTTTTGCCTTATGTATTTTGATGCTCTGTGGCTAGGTGTATAAATATTAAGAACGGTTTTATCTTTTTTGGAGAACTGGCCCCCTTATCATTAGGTAAATGATACTTTTTAAATATTTCTTTATCCCTAATACTTTTCCTTGTTCTGAAGTCTTCTTTGTCTGAAATTAGTATACCTACTCTAGCTTTCTTTTGATCATTATAACATGTTTTTATCTCCTCTGTTACTTTTACCTGACCTATATATTTAAAGTGGGTTTCTTGTAGACCACAGATAGTTGGGTTTTGTTTTCTCATACAGGCTTTTAATCTGTTTTTTTTTGTTTTGTTTTTTAATGTTTATTTATTTTTGAGACAGAGAGAGGGAGACACAGAATCTGAAGCAGGCTCCAGGCTCTGAGCTGTCAGCACAGAGCCTGACGCGGGGCTTGAACTCACAGACCGTGAGATCATGACCTGAGCCGAAGTCTGACGCTTAACCAACTGAGCCACCCAGGCGCCCCTAATGTCTGTTTTTTAATTGATGTATTTAGACCATTCATATTTAAAGTGATTAATGATATAGTTCAATTAATATCTTCCATATTGATAACTTTTAAATTCTTTGCACCTGTTTTTGGTTTCTTTTGCTCTTTCTGTTTCTTCCTTCTCTGGTTTTAGTTATTTAGTATGATTCCATTTGTTTTCCTCTCCTAACATCCCAATTATACTTCTTTTTATAATTTGTTAGTGGTTACCCAAGATTTGACAATATGGATTTACAATTAATCTAAGTCCACTTTCAAATAGCACCTTACCACTTCATGGTTCATCCAGGTATTTTATAACAGTGTATCCTCAATTCCTTTCTCCTGTTCTT
This sequence comes from Panthera onca, assembly GCF_046562875.1. Taxonomy (NCBI): domain Eukaryota; kingdom Metazoa; phylum Chordata; class Mammalia; order Carnivora; family Felidae; genus Panthera; species Panthera onca. Next base: position 45,896,982 of record NC_138349.1, on the reverse strand, counting down.
TATAAAATTGCTGTCAATCATTTAATTTGTGTACATACTATATCAAAAATATATTATTATTTTGAACATTTTTCTATTTGATCTATTAATAAGAAAAATAAAATATTTTAATGTACTTTTTTTATTACTTCTCGGCATTTTTCCTTCTTTATGTAGATTTGAGTTTCTGATCTATATCATTTTGTTTCCCCTTGAAGAGCTTCTATTAAGGTCTGCTGGTGACGAAATGCCTCAGTTTTTTGTTTGTTGGTTGGTCTAGAAAATCTATATTTCTCCTTTATTTTTGAAAGATAATTAAACCAGAGATATATTTTCAGTTTGGTGTTTTTTGTTTTGTTTTGTTTTTAATTTGAGAGAGAGAGAGAGAAAGCACAAGCAGGGGAGAGGTAGAGAGGGTTGGGGAGAGAGAGAATCCCAAGCAGGCTCCATATGGAGTCCAGCTTGGGGCTCATTCCCATGACCCAGGGATCATGACCTGAGTCAAAATCAAAGAGTCAGACATTCAACTGATTGAGCCAACCATAACCCCCTATTTCTTTCTTTTAACACTTTTAGTATTTTACTATTGTCTTTTCTTGTTTGAATGATTTCTGGTTAGAATTCCACTGTATTTGTTTATCTTTTTCTTCTATAAACAAGGTTTTTATTTATTTTTTAATTTTTGACTTTGTTTTCAGCATTTTATCTTTGTGTTATTTTTTTTCTTTCTTTACTTCTTTTTTCCTTTTAAAAATACAGTTTGAATATGATATGCTATGATATAGATTTTTTTTTTGGTATTTATTCTGTTTGGTCTTTTGGTATTCTGTGAGCTTCTTGTATCTATGGTTTGATGTCTGTCAATAATTTTGGAAAGTTCTCAGTCACTATTCCTTCAAATCTTTTTCCTGCTCCATTTTTTTTCTTTTCTTTTAGGAACTCCAATTATGCTTATGTTATACCATATAAAATTACTCAACAGTTTTCAGTATTATCATTCATTGTTTCCTTTCTTTCTTCCTTTTTTTTTAATATTCAGTATTTGTTTTGTGTTTCATTTCAGGAAGTTTCTATTGATTAATAGTCAAGCTCCCCTGATTCTTTCCTCGATTGTGTCCAATCTAATGATGAGCCTATCGAGTGCATTCATTAGTTATGTTACAGTATTTTTTATTTATTTCTAGATTTCTAGATTTACTTTTGAATATTTCATAGAGTTTCCATCTCTCCACTTACATTACTCATCTGTTCTTGCATGCTGTCTACCTTTCCCTTCACAGCCCTAAGCATAGTTATCATGCTTTTTTTTTTTTTAACATTTTTATTTTTGAGACAGAGAGAGACAAAGCATGAACGGGGGAGGGTCAGAGAGAGGGAGACACAGAATCCGAAACAGGCTCCCGGCTCTGAGCTGTCAGCACAGAGCCCGACGCGGGGCTTGAACTCATGGACTGCGAGATCATGACCTGAGCCGAAGTCGGCCGCTTAACCAACTGAGCCACCCAGGCGCCCCATATCATGCTTATTTTAAATACCATGTCTGATCATGCCAACACTTTTATGGTACCTGATTCAAGTTCTGGTGCTTACTTTGTCTCTTCAGACTTCATTTTTTAAATATACGTATATTCTAGTATGCTTTTAGATTTTTTGGTTAAAAGGTAAACATGATACGTTGAGTAGACCTCAGGTAAATACATGTTTAGTGTAGGTTCTATGTTAATCTGGATAGCAGCTGGGTTTCATTTAATGTTTGCTTTAGCTATAGATGCCAGGGGCTTTAAAATCAGCTAATGTCTTTTATTTGTTTTATTTATTTGTTGTCTTGTTTTGTTTTTAGTTGTGTCTTTGGGTTCTCCTAAGAACTCCTTCTTAAATAGAGTGTGTGTCTTATAATTTGTCAGCTGTAATCTACTGTTATTATAGAGGAGTCCTACTGATGTGGTGTTAAGGAGTAGTGGAGGGGAACTCATCTATAATCTTATGATTATATTTCACTCTTTTACTGGCGTATGACCATGAGAAGTGTTTCTTCACTTTTTTCCCACTTATGTGAGACAGGAAGGGTACAGGAGCAGGGACTCAGGGGGGAAACTTCCCTCAGGTAATATAATGCTTTGATAATGTCTTTTTTCATGTAGAAACAGCCATTTCAAAATGGTTACTTTCACCCTACCCATGTCAGATATGAGATGATTTTTTTTTTCTCTTTTTTGGTTCTTTGTTCTGCTCTAGGTAAGCTGATCTTGACCATAGTTCTTGTATTGTCTTGTCTGTCCAGATTTCAGAGTGGTGGTTTGTCATGCAACTTCAATTACTGAATGGATATAAGAACAGTCATTGATTTTCAGTTTGTTCAGCTTTTTTCTTATTGTAGGGACAGGAATGACAATTTTTAAGCTCTTTATTTGTCAGAACTGTAAACTGGAATATATCTCTAAATTCATTTGAACCAATATGTATAGAATATTAGTTTGAACGATTACCAAGTGATTTGTATATTTTTAGTGTTCCATATGTCTCAACCAACCCTGGATAGGAATACAGCAACTTAAACCTGAATCTCATGTTAAGCACAGCCACTAATGAAAGATTCTCATAAGGTCTGTGTGAGAGAGGAAAAATCCAAAATAATAAATTTTGAAAATAAATTTGTGTTAATTGACCAAAATAGTATAATTGAAAGCAACTGTATGACAACAATGCAAGCATTTGAAAGAAAAGATTTAGAACATATTATCTATTATAGATACTATAAATAAGCAAACCAAGAGGTTGAGTCTATTCAAAACTTTCATCCAGGGTTTTGAAAAAGAGCCTTTTAGCTTTCATGATCAAAAATCTCATTCAAAGCAGAGGCTATATGCACCTCATATGTTTACTGCAGCATTATTTACAATAAGCAAATTATGGAAGCAGCCCAAGTGTCTGTCCATAGAATGGATAAAGAAAATGTGAGGTATGTACACACACACACACACACACACACACACACACACACACTGGAATATTATTCAGCCATAAAAAAGAATGAAGTCTTGCCATTCACAATTACATGGATAGAGCTAGAGAGTATAATGCTAATCAAAATAAGTCAGAGAATGACGTATACAATGTGATTTTTCTCACATGTGGAATTTATGAAACAAAATACATAAACAAAGGAAATAAAGGAGATAAACCAGAAAACAGATTCTCTAGAACAAACAGAGAGGAGGTTGGTTACCAGAGGGGAGGTTGGTGCCTTATGGATGAAACAGGTGATGGGATTAGGAGCACACTTATCTTGATGAGCTCTGAGTAATGCATGGAACTGTTGGATCACCATATTGCACACCTGAAACTAATATAACACTGTATTTTAACTACACTGGAAAATAAAATAAAAACCAATTGGAATTTCACACACACCCCCTAAAGGCAGAGGCTCTGAACTAATGGCCCCAACACATAATTAGTCTGTTTGGCATACATTGCTTTAAAAAAAAAAATGAATGGCTTGCTGACTTTCAATGATTCAGTGATTTCTCTAGAAAATCTAGATGCTCCGGAAACACTTGGTTGATATTGCCCCCACAGACCTCTGGAGGAGCACAGACTTACCTCCTTCCATTTGCCACAGATACCTCTAGATTATATCACTTGTTTCTGTAGCTGAGCCTTCCAAGCAAGTTTGTCTTCTAAATGAATTTATTAAAAGTTGGGATTAAAGGGGCGCCTGGGTGACTCAGTCGGTTGAGCATCCGACTTCGGCTCAGGTCATGATCTCGTGGTTTGTGAATTCGGGCCCTGCGTCCGGCTCTGGGCTGACAGCTTAGAGCCTGCAGCCTGCTTCAAATTCTGTGTCTCCCTCTCTCTCTGCCCCTCCCCTGTCATACTCTGCTTCTCTCTGTCTCTCAAAAATAAATAAATGTTAAAGAAGTTGGGATTAAAAACCAAACAATCAAACAAACCCCTAGTCAGTCTTTTATAAAACCTGAAAGTCAGGGGCGCCTGGGTGGCTCAGTTGGCTAAGCGGCTGACTTCGGCTCAGGTCATGATCTCGCGGTCCGCGAGTTCGAGCCCCGCGTCGGGCTCTGGGCTGATGGCTCAGAGCCTGGAGCCTGCTTCCGATTCTGTGTCTCCCTCTCTCTCTGCCCCTCCCCATTCATGCTCTGTCTCTCTCTGTCCCAAAAATAAATAAACGTTAAAAAAAAAAAAAAAAAAAAATTAAAACCTGAAAGTCAAATAGAAGGTCACAATGTTGGTTACATTCCAGTAACATGTCCATTCAATTCACTTTTCCCATGGTGGTTTGTAATAATTGACATTAATCAGTCAAAAAAAAAAAGCACACATGAAGGTATTTACATCATTTTTGGATCTTTAAAATTTTGGATTATTGACAATAACCATCTTTTCCAAATTATTTCCATATCTTCTTTTTTATTCTGTGTCAACTTACTCCATTTTGCAAGAAGTCTGACCAACTTCTCTAAATCCATTTTGTAGATTATGATTCAAGACATGGTTATTACTGCCACTATGTGGTTTGTTTTGGAAGTACTTAAAAAAGCAAACATTTAGAGATTGCCATCTTAAGGTTAGTTACATAACCTTGACATTTTGCCTAGTCTCAATAGCCCATATCCACTGATACACTTTTCCCCAAGGAAAACATCCAGTTAATAGTGTATTTTCCTTTTTTTATTTCATCTGTGTCCTGTGTGGTTGCATGGGAAACACACAGACATGCAAACACACACAGAAATATATATGCACATACAAAATCTATATATGTTTTCGTGTGTGTATACACACACACACACACACACACATATATATAAAGCTAAATATATGTGTGTGTTTCCATATATATATACACACATATGTGTATATATATAGATAGGTAGATACACACAACATGTGTGTATCTGCTGCATTTTTCTTATTTATGCAAATTCCTTCATATTATGCAAACTTTTTTTAATGTTTACTTTTGAAAAAAAGAGAGAGACAAAGCATGACTGGGGAGGGGCAGAGAGAGGAGGAGACACAGAATCTGAAGCAGGCTCCAGACTCTGAGCTGTCAGCATAGAGCCCAACACAGGGCTTGAACTCATGAACCACAAGATCATGACCTGAGCCGAAGTCAGATACTTAATCAACTGAGCGACCCAGGTGCCCTAGGCATACTTTTTTATACCTTGATTTTATTCTTTTCAATAGTTGTATAGTTTTTATTTGTGGGTATTTCTATTGTTTCTAACTGTTTTTATGGTTGTTTTCTGTTTTGTTATTAAAAATTGCACACACACAAAAAAAAAAAAAACAAAAAAGAAAGAAAGAAAAATGGGGCACCTGGGCGGCTCAGTCATTAAGCATCCAACTTTGATTTTGGCTCATGTCATGGTCTCATGGTTTATGAAATCAAGCCCCACAACCAGGCTCTGTGCTAACAGCCTGCTTGGGATTCTCTCTCTCCTCTCTCTATACCCCTACCCTAGCCCTCCCTTCTCTCTCAAAATAAATAAATACACTTAAAAAAAAGAGAAAATAAATAAACTTTAAAAAAGGAAAAATTGTACCACTGACATACGGTAGTGATGATATCATTTTGAACTTTTATAATTTTACTAATAATGATAAGTCTTAGGAGTAATATTCTGGATCAAAGAGTGTGTATATTCAATATTTTGGAACATATTGAAAATTTGTACCCCAACATATTTGCACCAGGTCTACTTTTCTTGGATCTGTAACTTTACTAGATCTTCTTGAAATTTAATTTCTCTATTCTGAATTTTATCCCTTTGCAAAATATGTGCAGTTGTATACCTTTTCATATGTATATTGCACATCTGTGTTAATTGTTCTTTGAAATTCTTGTTCATACATTAGATATGAATATACAGACTTTGAAATTTTCCCTGGATTGGTTAGCACTCTAAAAATGTCATTTCTTGGGATAGTTTTTATGTGGAGTTTCTGGAAAAGAAACTCACTAGCCTTTGTTGCTTGTTCAAATGCTGTGTGTCCAGAGAGTATTAAACTTGACAACGTGCTGCCTGGTTGAGATGCCATGTGATGCTTTCCTTGGGACAAAGTTTTTCTTAATGTGTCACCTCTATAGGTTTTCCGAAAGTCTCCTGAGCCTTGTATGTCAAAGGTGAAACCAAGGCTTAATAAATATAAAGAGTGAAATGCTTACAAATTTCTCTTGTTAAACACAGTAATTACTTGGTAAATGCTGAAGGAGGGGAATGGTGGAGGTTGGTGGACAGAAACTCTGAATCAATATTTTCCATAATTCTGAGAATTTTCTGGGGTTCACTCAATCAGCATTTATTGAATCCCTACTACTAGTAGTCCAGGTACTAGTTAATTTTTTTTGTGTATAAAATGTACATTGAATAAAAAATATTTGTGTTCTTGCCTGTCAGGCACAGTGTGCCATGGGTGTAGACTGAAATGAGAAGACATATTTAAAATTCTAAGTGAAGAACCCTCCTGGATGGACCTTTATCTAAGCACAGAATGTTTGGAGGGAGGGCAGAGACTACTCAGTGTGTGAGAAATGGGGTGCAAATGATTTCTCTATCATTCTCCTGCTCAGGTGCCCAGTGGACAAGTTACTGGCAAGTTCGGCAACTTTTTCATATCTAGCTATGGTGTGATAGACCCTCCTCTCACAACTTATCCTCCAGCTCAACTCTGTGCATGTGGTTTCCCACAGTATTCAAAGGCGGAAAGGCATCCAGTGACTGCATTGGAGAAAATGATGGAGTCAAGTTTTGCCGGCCCCCAGTCATTCCCAGAGGTCCCTTCTCCTGACAGAGGAAGCCAATCTGTCAAACACCACAGGTACAGGTAGTTACTCATGGTGGGAATGGGCACGTTCACACTATATATTATGCTGGACAACACATGCCAAGGAATGGCAATCTTATTCAGAAGAGATGATTGTTCTTGCTTCCCCTATAGTTCTCCATGGAGTGGATGCTCAAACAGCTCACAGCAAGTAAACCAAAGATAACAGCAGGCAGCAATGTCCCTATAAGAAGCCTGAAGGAATTATTAACAACACCCATCAAAGCTGCAGACACAGACCAGTGAATTAAACAATTGCATTCTGAAAAACTATTAAAAACATGACTTTTCCTAGCCTGCCTTATCACCGTCTGCAAATTTAATGACGAATTCTTCCCTAGGTAGCTGATGTGACACCCTCCAGGTCTTCTAACATGGTTCTCACACAAGGAAAACTTTTCAGGGAGAGGAAGCTTGGCAGATCTTAACCTTGGGTTTATAAGATCTGTTACCAATGGGGTGGCACTCTTTTGCAAGCTGACCATAGAAATCGGGCTGTTTGGGGGAGAAAGCCCAAAATAAAGTTCTCTTATCAATTATGTAACATTCTGAGGCCAAACAAGTTCTTCAGCATCTTCCAGTCACATGCTGCATTTTACATACAAGAATCTGAAAATGGAAAGTCTTTGTTCCATACCAAGTGCCCAAGTTTGGGACTAATGCTATGTTTACATGCAACTGAATCTATAGCCCAAGTCTTTGTGGACGTTGTGGAATGATTTAAGAATCCTTTTCTTAGTGAGACATATGGTATTTAAAAATTTTTTAAAACATATATGAAAAGATTTAAGAAAAGGATAAGGTAAAAAAATAATATTGATTTATTGTGGTGAGCATTGAGTAATGTATAGAATTGTCGAATCACTATGTTGTATTCCTGAAATCGATATAACATTGCATATCAAGTATACATTTAAAAAGAACCTAAAAAAAAAAGTTGTTCCCAGCAATGACAGATAAATATTGTTGACCCTTAGTTTTCACATATCTAGCCAATGTTTTGAAAACCTCCATGACAGAAACACGCATTATACAAGGAAACTATCTTCTTCCTTGACTCTCAATGAGTCCTCTAAAAAAGGATTTTTCTTGAAGCTGACCACATTTACTGGGAGTTTTTCAGTCACTCTCGATACTAATCCTCATTATTGGATGGTGATTTTTTTTTCTTATTGTACAAGAGTAGATACTGAAATACCAAAGTTTTGCTAGGTTTTTTTTTTTAATGGTTTAAATATTTTCAACTTGGAATTGCAATATGTTTGGCTATTGGATAATTGCTTTTATTAACCACCAGTTCTGGCTTATATCAATTGAGGCATTTACAGATATTTGCCTGTTAAGAGAGCATTTTAGTTCACTGGATCTAATGGAAGTTCTTTAATTAAAAAAATAAGTCCAAAATTACCAGCCTTTTATAAGATGGATATTTTCTCCAAAACAACATTTCTCCTGCTGATTATAATACATGTTGAAGTGGTGTTCCAGCCAGCCGAGTAAAATAATTATGTATAATATTACTCTAGTACTATATGATGCCATCAATGTTTTAAAGTTGAAATGAAAAAGAATTACAGTTTCTAAAAAAAAAAAAAAAAAGAATTACAGTTTCTAATGTATTTGAGCTGCAAATACCCTACCCCTACTCCTTGTCTGTTGGCATACTCTCATCTTCAACTTGGCTTCTACTATATTTCTAGGAAAGACTCACAAATTAAATAAGGTCATCTTTAAGAAGTGTTCCTTTTTGTTTGGTTCAATGGCACTGCAGTATTTGTTGTCATACATTGTGTCCTGATAGATAGGCGAGGGTTGATTTATAAAGCGCTTTTAGAACTTTGTAAATTATAGTTTAATATATCATAGCTTTTGTTTTGTAAAACATGCAGTAGACTTAAACATTTTCATGATTGATAACCTGGTCACTGATTTATATATCCTGCAAACTGCTCTATAACTTCCCAAAAGCCACTGGGTTAGAAGGCTTGAACAGTTGATTGATCAATAGGTGAGGAACTGTTTTTTAAGATGGGTCACTAGTTCATACTGGAAGACGTTGTTGTGACAGTTTGGCTGGCTCTGCATAATTAATTTCTTTTTGTGCACTGCAAATATGACTTATTTGGATAACTCATAACAAAGCTATTAATTCAAAGCCATTATTTCTCATGTTTAGTTCAAAGGAAAAAAAATCCTCTTTCTTCTTAAAGAAAAATCTATTATGCCATGGCATACGTACTACATTATATTTTAGCAATATAACTCTTTTATAGAGAGCACATGTGCAGATTTTTTTTAGAGTGAAATAAGACCAGGGTTTTCAGTGATTAGTACGAGCCTTTGAGTTGTCACTTGTGGTGGAGAGATCAGGAGAACTCATGGCTTAAGCACCTACTACGCACCAGGCTCCATGCTAAACACGTTGTATAATTTCTCTCTTTTAGCCCTATAGCAGTCTTATGAAAATACTTAAGCATGATGCTGATACCCTTCTTTTGCACCTCTCCTACCCATATCTATTTTTTACTTTTTTTTGCCTTGTCCTGTGCCCTGAAAGAGCAGCAGTTTCCCTTGTCCTCTGGCTTCTACTGGCTTGATTTGAGGCACAGACAAGAGATGGGAGAGTGGAAGGGTACAGCAGCCCCGGCCCTTATTCACCCTCCCTCGCTGATTGGTTCCCTCAGCTGCATCCCTGGTCCCTCTTCCTGGGCCACAGTGCCTGCAAAGTGGCCCTCTCCTTAGAACTCTCCTTCTCTGTCCATTCGGGTAGTCCCCCCTCCCTTTGTCCCTTCAGTTATAGGGATAGTAACAGCTTCCCGTTGTTATTTGCCCGGACATACAGAATGTATCCCATGTTGGCTCCCCCCCACCCCTTACACACTGAAGACATGTCTGTAAGTTGTAAAATCTCCCCAAATGACCCAAATTAGAGTACCATCTCTTTCCCTTCAAAATTCTGGTAGAAATTCCTCCCCCAGTATCACACTGCTGGTAATGTACAGACCTGAGAGGACCCCCAGATGCAGCTAATTCCAGTGCCACAGCCTAAGTACCCCACAGATTCCATAGTAGCTTGTGGATAATACAGATAGAGGCCGAAAGGGAGGGGGGAAATAGCTATTATAACTCTTTGAACTTGTTGGCTTGGAGACCTAACTAGAGGTCCCATGCTGTCAACATATAGGAAATATTATGATAATGAATGAAGGTATAATATGTTGCAAGGTATGACCTGGTATTTGCACAAACTCAGGAAGCTAATGTTGGCTTGAAGAGTGTCAACTTTGATCAGTCACCTTGCCTAAACTAGGAAAGGGTCGATGGGGACTCAAATGTCAGGCCTCAAACTGATCTCAAATAATATTTGAGATGTTTTGTTTTGTATCTGTACAAAACTGTTAGTAGAACTAACAGTAATGTTGCTGGATGGAAAGTTACAGAACTCCAAATCACGTAGTGATATGGGTAAAATTACTTTGGGAGTCTGGTCCCTTTAGAACTTGATAGGTTTGCTGAAATTTTGAAAATATTTTTCATCTTTTTCTGTAGGGTTTTACTGGTATTTTTAGAAGGGCTTTTTTTTGTTTTGTTTTGTTTTGTTTAGAGTTAAATGAGAATGCAGCAAGAAATTCTAAGTTCACTTACTATCTGAACACTGCAGAACCAGTTTGACCACATAAACTGGCATCTCATGAAATGTCTACAACAGAGTTTCTCTTACTGTCCCCATGGTTGCAGGGTAAATTCAGTGGGGGTGGTGATGGGAATGGGTATGGGATACATAATTGGTCAAATTAGCCACTGATTTTTATAGAGTCTAGTGCTTTTGTTTAGCATGATCTATGTAGGAATCTCACGTAAGATGTATCCCATTTATGCCTTTTGCCCTTTGAAGGCATCTGAAACGTGGCTATTTGGGTATTTGGATGTATGAGTCAAATAAAATATGTAATCAGATGTTTATTAAAAGCCAGTTCAAAAGAAAACCAATGTAGTTTCTCAAGACTGAGGAGAATCTGAGGTAGTGAACTGGGAATTTAGCACATATGGTAAAGAAACAATGCCAACTCAAATGAGGTTTACTTATTCTACCATTAACACTTTTCCCTGTGAACTTTTCCCTGTGAATCCCTTTGAGGGTTCCTGTGTTTAATTTTTGTCAGTGTCTAATAACAAAACCATTTTTATTTTTATTAGAGAGGCAGCTACTATATCCTGGATAATGAGGGTGGCTGAGAATCAGGAGCTTGAGAACTCCTTAAGCCCACCTCTTATCTTTGGCTGGAAAGCTGCAATGGTTTTAGTCCATTGTACTTCAACCTAGAAAGCCAGAAACATGGGAATTTCTCTTTGTGTCAGTTTCTGCGAGGGTGAATGGATTCACCAACTTCTGATCTCCTCCTAGCAGATATTCTACAGTCATGAATGGAACCTAGAGTTTTGAGTGTCTGGGGTGAAAAAGCAGTGTCAGAAAAGTTTGAGCAGCCACCTGTAAGGTTATTGCTATGTTGGTTTTCTTTCATCCCAGCAGGAGTCTCTCCTCTTGCTGCAGCCCAGGGCAAAGGAGTGGTATGCTCCATAGAAATGCCTTCAGGAGGACACCCCCCTCGCCCCGAAGTAGGCTGGGTGGCATCGTGGGACCAGCATATCAGCAACTTGAGGAATCAAGGATCCCGGACCAGGATATGATACCTTGTCAAGGGTAGGTCTTAAAAGCAATGGAATTTAGGGAGGGTATCATTAATGCTCTAACTTTAAACTGAGTTATTGTGTTCCTTGGGGTTATATTGATTGATTTTGTCATTAATTGTCTCTTTATGCTTACTTCTGTATTTGTTCCATAAAAGGTAATCTAACTTAAAAGAATAGGTACAACTAAAATAGATATTAGGGAAATGTTAGAAAAATAACACTGGGAGCAAGTAAGTGTATAGATACCTAGACACATGTTATATAGTTGCTAAAACAACTGGAAATTTGTCTTTGATTTTAAAAAATAGAGATTTCTTAAGAGGATTAATGTATTCCTTCATTCTTAGGTTTGAAAAAAAAATAGTTAATTCTCTAATCAACATTGTCGGGCAATACTCCATTACAGTAACCTGTAATGTATTTATATATAGTATGTGCTTCCATCCAGAGAATTCTTGAGTGTGTCTCACTCAAAGTTGGCAGCGTATTGTCAAAGCACAACCTGCTGAACTCAGATCTCTAGGTTCATTTATGGTGTAGGTGTGGAAAGATGGGCTCCAGATACCATGGCTTACTACTCATTCTTGCAGTGCAAAAGGTGCCCTTTCCTCCGAGTGGACACTGACCTCATAGGGTTCATAGCATGGTGAGTGGAGGAGGATGAATTTTAGCCCCCATTCACCTAATTGGCATAAATTGTTCAGTCAAACATGGTAGCCCTTACTTAAACTTACTGGATTTTAAATCTCATCCTTGAAAAAATTTTATCTTTTGAGCTTAAGTTTTCTCATCTATAAATTGAGCAAAATCGTACCAGCCTTCCTATGGGTTGTTGGACAGATTTTTAAACATTACATGTGTAGAGGGCTTGTACCTGACACATAAGCAGAAAAGTAGTACTAGCATTTATTGTCACAGGAACTGCTCTAGAATTATTAATTTCAAAAGCCATGCAATCAGGGTTTATTCCAGAAATTTCAGGAATCCATTCCCTCACTCAAGCCAGGTTCTTGTCGTATCTAGTTTGTATCACTCTGGATAAGGCAGACCAGGTTTCTATGCTGCTTCGGACTGGCTGATCTTTCCAGGCTGCCCATATCAAACTGAAGGCCAAAGCAGGCAGGAGACTTCTATCAGAGAGACTTTTCTTCTCGGCAAGATACACATAAAGGAGTGCCTTGTCTGAACAAACTCAGCAACAGATTTCCTTGGGAAGACATTTGTAATTTTGAAGCAATTCCCAATGAACTGTAAAATACATTTGGTACAGATCTGGGGTGACAGTTGCAAATTCAACATAACAGCCAAGTTGTCCAAAATGTGTAATGCAAGTCAAGAAGCAGTTTGCATTTCTCTTTGCCTTATATCTAGAAAGGGAGTTTGCATTTAGCCTATAATTGTAATTAATCATGTTTCATAATTACTTTTCCTCTTGAATCACTTATCACTGGTAGTGATTTTTAAGTCACTAATAACGTTTGTCACTTAAGAATGAGAACAAGTGAGGGGAAATCAAGTTCAGAGATTTTTTAGGGTAGAGACAGAACCCAGCCTGTGGTGTCTTTCTTTCCATTCATCACTGTTACAGCTATCATCCCATATGTCCCGGGTATAAGGATGCTCTGAGCCTATGCCAGGCACAGGCTCGAAACATACATATACGAATCTTCAGAGATTTCCACGCAAGTTCAGGTATTGCTTTGTCTTCCACCTCCTGGGAGACTTACACTTACTGTCTGCATAGTGGTAGTTCTGTTTTGGTTCAATCATCATTGGGTTTGGAATATTCTCTCCAGCTGGCTGGCCACATGTATTTTCCTGTGTGTGATATGCACCTGATGTTGATAAATGGTGACTCTAAGTCACTGTGTGCTCAGCACAATGAATCTCAGGGAGCAATCTTATTCTCAGTTCTTGAAAACAGCTATTTTCCACTCCTGGGGGACTGACCGTCTCTCCGGACTGGAAATGGGATTGGTAATAGAATTTCACAGCTAAAGGCCCTCTTCAAATCTGGCCCTAGCCCAGAGGGGGAGTGAATGAATTTACAAGAGCTATCAGCCATCTGCTGCTTGTTTATCAAGTGTGTGGGCACTGTCTGCTAGTTAAGACTCCTGGTATATATGACTTCCCTCCTTGGTACTTACTTCAGCCCTGCTTGAACCCAGCACATATCTTAGGGAAGCCTGATGAAGGAATGAGGTGGAGAGGACATTCTTCAGGAGCTTCCCTCCCCCTCTCTGCCCCCATCAATGGACCCCTGACGACCATGGCAATGGCTTACAGAGCTTTGAACTAGTCTTTGTCAGGCAAATCAAACTAATGTATTCATATGCTAGACAGAAAGAAATGGAATCACAAAACTTGAATCGCCACCTTCAAAGTAGAAGGAGCCAAACTGTACTGCGTACCCACCTCACTTAGCTAGCAACTTGACAGACTTAAGTTATCCTTCGGGAATTTTAAAACTGAACACACTAAGGATAGCAGAGTTTAAATGACTAACGCAAGGTAGCATATCCCATGTAAAAGAACTGAGGTTGAATACTTAGCATTTCTGACTAAATGAACCCCCGAACCTGGAAAGAAATGTGCAGAAAATCACATTCATGGATGATGTGTACATGGAATCTCTTAAGTGTATGGCCCTGGAGGGAGAAGTGGGTTTCTTCAGTTTCGCCAGTTGATTCTCATGCCATGTGCTCCAGGAACCAGGGCTTGGAGTCCCCTACAGAAACACAGATTCCTTGGCCTGGCTTCTGAAGCCCTGGGAATCAAACCAAGTGACTAACTGTTGGATTTTTTCACCTTTAAAAGGATGCTTTGGCTCACGTAGTTACAAATGAAATGCACTGTGATTTCTTTGGTGAGGGATCTGAGGAAGGGCGACTCAAACTAGTATTTTATAGTCAATGAATGACAAGCTCATGGATCAAAACTGTGAAAGAGTCTGTGACTCTTAAGGGACACAGAACTCTGAAGTGTCTTCTGATCCAGAATCACATTAGAAATTTTGCTCTTGCTTAAACTTCTGGAGAGTAGTGTAGCTTCTCTCAAATACCAGCCCTGGGACCCTCACAGCAACTCTGAGAAGGAGGAGAGGATTTAATAGTGTGGATCTGGCTGAATAGCCCAGGGGCATTACTTCAGGTAGTCTCCAGAGGAATCCCCCTAGGGATTCCCACCTCCTTTAATTAATGAAAGAAATTAAAGTGCGACTACCATTGATTTAAGATTCCAGAGCTTGTAATGGTGTTGGGACTTAAAATCATGTCAGATCTACATTTTTGGAAAGTTCTAATTGTTTGTGGTGCCATCTCCATGTTATGGTAACATTCTAGATTTCAGTTATTGCCAGCTTGTGTCCCATACCTGACTTGTGAGGTGACACATAAGTCAATTGCAATTCCTCTTTTTCACCTAAATCCTTAATTTAGAAGGCTGCCCCAGTTTGGCTCAAAGTGCCTTTGATTATTTCATCGTCATGCCAACGTAGTCATGAAGCTACAGTTTACTAAAATCCTCTGAGATATTTATGCCTTTACCCAACAAGTTTAACAAGCAATGTTTAGATGCGGGTATAAGAATTTGCACCTATCACCATCACATTTCAACCTGTTAGATTCTACCCATTGATATATCCAGAAGATTATCTATATGGAATACAGTTGTATCTCAATTCTATTTCTTGGCTCTGTGAATGCAGTAACCAGACATTCTATATCTTCATACGTATTAATGATGCTAACAGGATGGTGCTGAGGACAGAACACAAAGCCCTGAAATCTGCCCCCTTTTTTCTTGTTGAAATTAAGTCATGGATCAGAAACTTTAGGGTCAGAGTTTCAGCCATATAACACTTATGTGAAAGGAATAAGACCACCCAGGGAATTGCCTTGTACATGGCTATACAATTAGATCGTAATTGTAAGAAAGATTATACATCCCTAAAAAGGTGTCCTAGTGCATCGTGGGATGCCCACTCATTTCTGGCTTTGCTAGGAAGAATTTCAATAAGACAATTTAGGATTAACTTGTTCCTCTGCCACTTACCAAAGGTATAATTTGAGGAAAGTCATTTGAGTGCCCCTTAATTTAGTTTATTTATTCATCACTGCATGGTAATAATAATAAATAAACCCATGTTTTAAAAAATTAAATGAGGTAATTAGACATAAGCATGCTTTTTAAAAACATTTTGCAAATGTCAGCCATTATTATGTTTGAAATGGACATTAACTGGGATATAAAGGGAGCATTTACCTTGAAGGTTTGTTCATGTATTCATGCATCCCTTCGATCAGGATTTATTGATTGCCAAGTCTGTATTAGGCATAGTAAAAGAGGATGGAGCTGCAAAGACACCTAAATGTGTTCCTCATGTATTTTCACTGTCTGGTGGAGAGACAGATTTCTGAGTTGCTCTAACTTGTGTCCTTACAATAAAGACCTCTGTTTAGTATGCAAGACACTTCATTGCAATTATTCTTTCCATTTATAAACATGATTTTTATTTACATTGTGGTGTAAGACAAGGGGAATAAGATTTATTATATAAAGGGTGGATATGTTTAGATTATGCTTAAATTTTAATGTTTAATTTAACATTTAAATTAAGGACAAATAAACCAAGAGAATGGAGACTACTGTTCAAGATCCCAGACCACATTTCTGTGAATCTACAACATACCTGCCCCCACTTTCTGGCACTGGAAAATTCACTAGCTGTGAACAGGCAATTAGGGGACTAGCCAGATTCTGGCATATTATTCAAAGGACTTGGAATGGCACGTTGGCATTCTTGTCAAGCTGTTGCCCTGCACCAACATAATACCTAAATTGGCTCCAGAAACCATGTGAAGAAAGCTGCTCTATAATCTGTCTAATGGATCTCACTTCACGTTCATCCCCAGAGAGGAATCATATGCCTCCATTCCCATTTGTAGGCTCAGCAGTCTGACAGTGAGGCATTTCTATAGAGTGCCAATGAAAATTGATTTGGTCCCCCTAAAGTCAGTGTGAAGCAGTAAAACTCAGGATGAGTTTTACTCATCCTTGATGAGTAAACCTTGATGCTTGATGTCGGGCTTCCTGATTGCCTCCAACTAGTGTGGCCACAAGTCTACAGACTAAACCAGGGCTGAGAGGGTGGTCACATGGATGGAGTGGAGTAATGCCGTTATGGGTTTCCTGTTTGTCACTATGGAAAGGCCACACTTACCTGCTCAATCCCCATTTACTTTGTATTCTAGGATAGAGGTCAGGAAGACTATACCCCACCTGCCTATACAGCTGTGGTGTGTTGAAAGATCCCTGGACTTCAAGTAAGAAGATCTGGGTTTGAGTCTCAGTCTGTCACTTATTTTCTGTGTGACCTTGGGCAAGTCACTTCACCTATCTGAGCTTCAGTTTACTTCTCTGTTTAACTGGGAGCATATTATCCGTCTCATGGGGTTGCTGTGAGAATTCAGTGAGATGGTGCATGTGGAAGTGCTTTGTTGACTGAATATTGCTCTAAGAAGCACAGCCGAAAGCAGAATATGTAACACTCGGTTTCTTTTTCAGGTATTCGTCCAATGGTTTAAAAACCCAACAAAATGCATCCATAAATATGCAACTGCCTTCAAGAGAGACAAATTCCTATTTTAATAGCTTGGATCAAAAGGACCTGATGGGATATTCATCTACAAGGGCCAGTTCCGTGCCCATCATCCCTTCAGTGGGTCTAGAGGAAACCTGCATGCAAATGCCAGGGATTTCTGAAGTCAAAAGCATCAAATGGTGCAAAAACTCCTACTCTGCTGATATTGTCAATGTGAGTATTCCAGTCAGCGATTGTCTTATAGCAGAACAGCAAGAAGTGAAAATATTGCTAGAAACTGTCCAGGAGCAGATCCGAATTCTGACTGATGCCAGGCGGTCAGAAGACTACGAACTGGCCAGCGTAGAAACCGAGGACAGTGCAAGTGAAAACACAGCCTTTCTCCCCCTGAGTCCCACGGCCAAATCAGAAAGAGAGGCACAATTTGTCTTAAGAAATGAAATACAAAGAGACTCCGCATTGACCAAGTGACTTGAGATGGAGGAATCTGTGCATTCTATGCTTTGCTCAACAGGAAAGAGAGGAAATTAAATACAAATTATTTATATGCATTAATTTAAGAGCATCTACTTAGAAGAAACCAAATAGTCTATCGCCCTCATATCATACTGTTTTTTAACAAAATATTTTTTTAAAGGGAAAGAAACGTTTCAGGAGGGATAAAGCTTACAACGAAAGCTTTTGGGTAGAATTCTGAATACAATTTCAGTTAGTCCCAACACCGGCCTCGTTGGCTCTTAGTAGATGTGGGTAATTCAGACCCTTAGCCCCACAGCACCAGTGTCCTCATAAAAAAGCATTGGCAGTTACCTGGTTTTAAAGAGATGAGCTGTATCCTGAGGGCGGACGTGCCAGTGAGCAAGTGGCCCTTGCCATTTGGCTTGCCAGTCCCAACCCCTAAATTTCTATTCACTCGACAGCCTCATCACAGGTTATGTCCTGTCAACAAATGTAGTGTTTTCTATTTCATTTTTGAAGAATGGCACAAAAACTCTGTAAGGGGGAGGGTAGGAGATAGAAGGACTAATTGGGGGACAATCTTCACTACTCTTATGTGCCAGCTTCCTCTGAAATTTGAAGGCACAGAATCTCAGAGGGAGGTGTGAAATTATTATAGAAAAAGAGACGAGAAAAATCACAATGTCGTGTCACTAAAATCATGCTAATAGAAAGAAGTGTTTTTCTTTGAGATTGTTTAGGGGCTCCAAAGGAGCATTTCTCAGTGTGTGCGTGCCCTTTGTGCGTGCGTGTGTGTGTGTGTGTGTCTGTGTGTGTGCGTGCACGTGCGCACAGGTGTGTGTCTGTATGTGCTTGCTCACTTGAGCACAGGTATGCTGTATGCACATGTGTTCATTGTGTGTATGTGTGTGCATGTGTGTGCATATTAAGCTTGCTAAAATTTGTTCTGAAACATCAGGGAATTTAATATTCAGAAAAGAAATTTCCCTCTCAGATCTGTTCACTTTGAATTTATACATTAAGTGTAAAATTCAGTTAGTAAGTTCTTAAATCAAGGTCACTTGCATGGCGGGGTCCTTTAAAACTCTTGACAATGTCAAGATCATTTTCTGGTGTGAATACTTTTGAGAGGAACAACTATTGGCTCATTAATGGTATCAGTATCACAAGGCAAGTTGAGGATGTGTGTTTACTTTGAATCATGCGTACTTAAATTATTTACACAGGCCAATTATCAAACTGAAAGTTACCCTTTGCTTTCTCATCATCCTCATTATTATTTATTTTGTAGCAAGTCTACTATTTGTGGACCAAGACATTGGCTTCTGTGGTTAATATGGAAAGAATAAATTGTTGAAATCACAAAGCCCAGACTTTTCAGTTCACAGGAAGCCCCCAAAAGAACAGTAAATTGTGTTGTATGTTCATTTGGAATAAAGCAATATTTTTACCACTGCTGAGGTGAACTGAAACTTCTCCTGAAGATTCGTCTGTTTTATTTACCCTTATTTTCATGGGGCATTCAAGGAAATTAGTGTTCACCTAACCAGTCTTTTCCAATTATTGGTGGTGTTGAGTTGTTATGTTTACACTGTTTTAAATAAAAAGGCACAGTATTTGAAAGTATATAAAAGATTTCTTTTACTGCAGTCTGGGAAGACTTTGGTTACATTTCCTTGTGGAAGATTCACATTACCTTGAAAGGGAATGTAATTTCTGAAACAAATATTGAATATATACAATTCTTTCTTGAGTTTATGTTGTTTCTGTTTAAAATACATAGCAAATTGCTCTTTGAGAACGTTCTTTAATAATAGACATATGCCATGTAGGGAAAAAAATCATTGTTTTCTTATCAACACTGTTTAGTGAAACTTCAAGGTCTCAAATATTGAAAAAACACTTTGGTAGAAATGCATTTTATATTTAACAAAAGATTTTGGTATTCATTAACTGTCCTATTATACTTACATTATTTTAAATATAGAGGTAATGCTGTTAGACTCTTAAAAGATTATTACAAATTTTTAATGTCTAGATCATCTAGGTTCCCATTTAAAAAATTGTATCTTTGGGAATATTTCAGAAAGGTGGTCTTCATTTACAAGTATATAAAAAAAATCCCATAAGCTGCGTATTCAATATGTTGGGTTGAAATTTATCACTCTTATCAAACACTAACTGGAAGGCCTCACAAGTCTTTTGAAGTCAACCTTGTTTCTTCGGTTTTTCATCAAAATGTTACCTGTTGCATAACTAAAGGATTCATACAGATTTCACCTAGTTAGCAGGTTATAATTACGTGGCCTGCAGCAGTCAAGTCAAATATTATTTTCTCTGAAAAGACTGAATATTTTCAATCAAATTTGAGTCCTAATCCAGCCCCCTACTCATTTTTTTTTAAGTGGAACCATACATTATATGATTATAAACACCTTCGTGCATCCTGATGAACATGAATATCAGGCATATCCACTGGCGGTCTGATGTAGTTTAGAGATATAGTTACTTCCTAATTGATAATCAAGACAAAATATTCCATGAAGAACAGGTATTAATGGTTATTTCATTAGTTATTTGTCTCCTTTTGGAATATGAAGCTCTCCTGTATAAAGGGTCCAAGACCAAAATGCACATATTTGGGCACCACCTGACAAGTGCTGATAGCATCAAGACTCAAAGTTGATATAACATGACAAACACCTGGAGCCATCGGTACCTTGTCCTTCAAGCTCATGTGCCTACAGAGAGGTGCTTATTTCTACAAGACACCCTTGATTTTGCTTCATGTTCCTTGACTTTGTTATGTGAAGATATTCGGAGATTTGTGATTAAGTAAGTTGCGGATTAGTTATTTACTGAATAATGAATGTCACTCATTATTTTTTTACTCTGAATCATTTTCTGATTAGTCTTCTTTTGATACATAAAGTATATGTTATTCTAAGTTGCCAGTGACTGCTGTGGAACGCTGTTGTGCAAAATATATGACCAATTTTATGCTAATGAGAAATAATAGAAATGATGTTGAATTGGCCTCCAAATTTTCTTTCTGACTTTTTTGGTACGTTATTAAATGCTCTGTTTTACACTCTAATCCAAAATTTACCTTGCTGTGAGTTAAGGACTTAATATTTGTCCATTTATTCCATCTCCAGCGATTCACATCATTTCTAAGTAGCAGTAGGTCTTCTGCAAGAGGAACAGCACTGATTTTAAAACTCCACAAATTAATCTCTTTTGATAATAATAATAGCATATCAGACCTACCAAAAAGAGAAAAGGAGGGCCAAGCAGACTTCAAGAGCGTGTACACTGGCTTCCGGATTAAATGATGGCTGCAATTTAAGTGAGCCCTCTGGCGACCACGGTGAAGGCTGTCAACAATCAGGTCTCCACCAGAGTCCGCTTGTTGTATGCAGCAGTCACACACACCCATCTGCTGTATGGTGCTACAGGAAACCCTGGCTCCCTAAGTGAGGGGAGATGGTGGTTCCTTTGATTCCAGCCCTGTAAGCCAGAAAATATCGCCCTGAGACAAGAGCTGTGAAACATTTCCCAAATGAGGAAATAGTATACTTAGAAGCAGAGCAGGAGGGGCGGGATTTTTATTTGATCTTTTGGTATCTGGGAAACATTTTCTATATAAAGAATACTTTTTTATTATTATTCGATTGTATAGATTCAGTATCGTGTATTCGATGATAGCACATCTCTACTGTGTTTGTACTTTAGTCTTCAGAAATTCAGATTTCATCCAGGAAAGATCAGCACAGTGTTTCTGGGCTGTTCTCAATTTTAGATGCATCCCAATATGTCAAGGGAAATGATGCCTTTAAATAAGCTTTATCTCTTCCTCTTTTATTTTTTCTTTCCCTTTTAAAGAAATAGTGAGGGTAAAGGAAGAAATTCATTCCTTAAGATCTACATTGTTTTCTTATAATAATCTATTTTCTACTGTGACTATACACACATATAACATACATACATATCTAACATATATGTATATATAAAATATGTATATGAAACTTACATGTTTGATTATTTTGCTAGCTTTATTTTTGCTTAATTTGACAAATATTAAGGTGAAATCCAATGAAATCAAACTATGTAGAGGTCGGCCAACTTTGCAATATTTAGGTGACACACGCATTTTCCAGATCTTTCTCTTTCTGAGGTAAGCAGAAATATCCTTGGGTTGGAAAATTCACAAGACCCTGAAATAAAATCTCTGCTAGATTATCTCTTAGACCTAAAGATTAAACTATGGGTGTATATGATTGCTGTCCCTATGGCTATAATGATCTCAAATATATTTTTTACAAATATAAACATAAGTTCTCCCAAAGGTGCCTACACAGGTACCTTTGACTTCTAATGCCCACAGGCTCTAGTGAGGAGTTGAGTTGAAGACACAGTGTAGGGGGGTGGGGCAGGAAGGGTCGGATATTACACGTTAATATTGGATTCCCAGTGAAGTTATGAAGTTAATAGCAGACGTGACCAGACACAATCTTGATAAAATAGAGAGTAGGCTTCTAGTACTTTCAAAACTTCTTGTCCTAAACATCTATATCAATTGCATAGGTATTGTTGCCTACGAAATAATTGTGCGGTAGCAAACAATTTATGTTGAGAGTCATCTTTGTGAAAGCTTGTGACTTATACATACTAGTAGCTCCATGACCCCATCTGTCAAATAGGGAGGATGATCTAGTTCATCTTTGATCTCCTTCCAAATTGAATAATACCTGTTATCCAACCATTCTAACTTAGACTTTACTTAGTCATTTTTCATGCAATCATTTCAACACAACCCCTAGGGAAGTTAATAGATATGTCTTGTAAGGCTCAAAAATTATTGGAACCTGTATATCAATCTATAAATAAGACTTACATTTATAATATTCCATTTAATTTCCATAGAGAATAGACAGGATCACCTTTGTCATTTTTAAAGTATATTTCCCTAGGACAGGTAAGAAAGTAGAAAGAGGATGGCCACAAGAACACCTAACTTCAAACCTTGAGCATCAAAATTTGCCCCAGATTTCTGGAATAAATTTTGCTGCAGCTTTTTTTTTAAAGAAAGTGTATCCTTTGTGAACCTTTATCAAACCCTGAGTAAAGGGTGCTTCAGAGAAGGCATGAGACTTTGAACACGTTCTCTTCTCACAGACGCAGTGACACTCACTAGATACACAGGATAGATGTTGATATACTCAATTATTTTTGCATCTCAAACTCCTTAAGATAAACCCTCCAATTAATAATGAATAAATTATCTGGGGACACTTCCACATTATAGTTGGAAATAATCTTCCCTTTGGGGCACAATAGACCAAAAAATGCAGAGTTTACTTATTTAATTTTGGTTTTAATTACTGTTTCTGACAAATCAATATCCATTTGCTCTTCCATAGCATCCTGACTAGGACTAACATTCTTCCATATAATTTTTCTTCATCAATATCCCAAAGTCTGAATTTCTTAGTCTTCAGTAAAACAATGTAGAATTTTAAACTATGTGAATCAAAAACAATACATCTCTTTGTGTTGTTTTTAAAGTCATAAGGATTCCATTTAATTGTTTATAAAATCCAGAAGAAAATGCACTTTTTTAAACTTTTTGACGTTATTTAGACATCTGATGAACTATTCACACAACCTTGTTCCACATTACATTGATACAGTCCTTTCTGAATTCAACTTAAATTGAAGGGCTTAAACAATCACACACACACACACACACACACACACACACACACCACAACACAAACACACAGCATTTTAAAAGTCAACGTGTCCTCCTTTTCCGTAGAGTTTTCTCTTACAGCTCACCCAAATGTGTCCAAACTCTCATGACATGGATGTCCTTGGATTCAAATATGTTCCATAGGAAATGCACACAGCAAAAATATATAGTGATTCTCTTTTAAGGTTTGTCCTATACACCTGATTTTGAATCCTATCTTTATCAAAAATGTCTGCAGAGTAGATACATTTGTTCAAACTGAAATAAAGGGAAGAACATACTACTCACCCTAAAATCATTACACATTTAAGTGTCCACTGTATATTTCAAAGATAATTTGAGGGAAATACCTTGACTCCCTCTTATTTTTTCAAGTATCCAATTATACATATTAAATCTAAATGAAAAATGAATTCCCTAGTTCTTCATAATTAATATATTTTATTAACTGATTTAACCATATTTTAAATATAGTATGTAAGTCACACACAGAAGAATACATACAAAATGGTCAGCAGAATATCTTTAGTAGTTATTTAAAATTAAAAAAAAAAAACAGGAACAATCTCTTGTGCCTATGATAGTGATTTTGTTTCAAGGAGTATACATGTTTCTTTTTCCAAGAAATTACTTCAAAATGCTATTCTCTACTCTGTGAAGTAGATATGAAGGCTTTCGGAAATAATGTAGATTTTTGTCCCTTGACACCCCAGTAAAGTTTGGTTACATTTTGTGGCACTTTTTTCAAGGGAGATACACCATACTGCTTATTAAAAACATAATATTAATGATCAATTTAAAAATAATCTTGACTTTATCATGTAAGTTTTCATCTGTGGAGTGACTCCTTGACTACCATTTCCCTGTTGTATCTTCTTAAAGAATAGTCTTTGATGAATCTGGACACTTAGATTCCCTTAGGTTGGGTTTTTACTGCATGTTCCTTTTATCTCACTTCTCATTTATTAAACTGGAAATTTTCAGCTAAAATGAGAGACTAATGTGATTTTGTAGAGAAAATAGCTTTGTTCTTTTGAGTTGTGTTAGTGGAGGAATAAACTAGTAATGTTTCAAATGTAAGTGATAATAAGGTTCATGACTTTAGCCAATATCTTCTCAAATACAGACATAGCCTAGGGCCCTTTCATTTTCCAAATATCGTTAACAGACTTTTCAACCTTCTTATTGTTGTTTTTTTTACAATATTTTCTATTTTGTAAGAGAGAAAGATAAAATCATCCATTTATGTAAAATAACAAAACAATAAATAAAAGAAAATGATCATCTTTTAACATTGAATAAAAAATAAACCAATAACATTTTTAAAGGCTTCAAGTAAAATACTAACAACTAAAAATCAAATCTAAGGCTAAAATAATGTAAATAAATATTAGGTAACTGGTTTGCAAAATAAGATGGGTTTCTGTTTCATAATTCTCTGTAAACTGGACTCTCCCCATAATAATATTTCATTTTTTAGAATTTCTGTTGGGCATTAATTATGCCTACTGAGCTCAAACATTAAATATACTAAAATCTACACTTTTGCCATTTCTTCCAACTTGACACAAATTTATGAAAATCTATGTTTAAGATGGGAAAAAATGCACAGATTTGTAGAACGAATTGTTAAATATTAATCCATTCTTATTTTCTCATTGACAGTTTTCTCCAAATGTTCCATATTCTAAGCTGAACATAGATGAAGCTACTGAATCAAATACGGAGACAGATGCCAACACATTCTGAAAATTAAAATGTGTGGCATAGATATATGGAGTGGCAGAATAGGAAAAGGCAAGCTCACTTGGAATACCGGAGGGAAGTTAGAAATTCAGGTACTCATAGGATCTAAGAGTCTACTGCAGTAAGTTAATGATTAAGGCTAAGCCAAACCAACCAACAAACAAAGCCGAGTACAAAGTATGACCAGTCTTGTTTATGTGAGTCATCCTCCACTTTTTTCTTTCCTGCAGTATCATTTTTAAAGCAAAATCTTTCTTAGATCAAAAACCTAAACAGCTGAAAAGTATACCAGAGAGATTGAGAAATGGGGTATTCCTATGTTTAAAAAAAAAAAACAACATAGTTTGACTTTCAGTAAAAAAGTAGCTTGTCCTGCAAATTCCATCCATTCTAGCTGAAAATAATAATCATAATCATAATCATAATCATAAAGCATTACCATGGGTCCTTTCTGCAGTGAAAAAGGAGAGACAGGCACCTGGTGCTATGAACATTTGCACAACAGTTAATCAGATTTAACTGATTTTCTTTTGGCTTTGCTATTTTTTTCCACCTTATTTTAAAATTAATGTCACTGAAAGTGTGAAAAATAAAATAATCAGCATGTATTCAACAATACTAAGACCATGCTAAGCAATGTTTTTGTATATTTTCCACATGTGTGCATATTTCACAGTTATTTTCCTACTATGTTGCATTATAATTTTTAAAATAATACATCATACTGTACTATGGTAGTACACTGTCTTTGTAAAGATTTAATTTAAAGGCTACTTAAATTCCAGTTTATTCCTATGTTATGATTTATTTAGAAACCTTATTATTATTTGACATTTAAATTGCTTTGATTTATTTACTACCATAAGGAACTCCACAATTAATATCATAGAATACACATTAACTTTTTCTTTTTTTTGGAAGGAGAAACTGTAGGTTCATGAACAATTTTCATACGGCCTGTAAACACTCAAAACTGTAAGCTGTGCTGGTGTATAGGTCAGTATGTGTGTATTTTTGGCGGGGTGGAAAGGTCTCTGACTAAAAATGTCATAAGGTTAGTAAAGAAAATGTGTGAACTTTAATACTTAAGAAAAACTCCTTTAAGTTATTCCCCAGTTAATATTGCAAGAAGTTTATATGGCTGGAGTCAATGAATGGGAGGGTTTTTTTGTTTTTGTTTTTGTTTTACTTTATTATTTATTTTATTATGTTTTAAATAAGACTTTGTTTTTAGAGCAGCTTTAAATTCACAGCAAAATCGAGGGGAAAGTACAGAGATTTGCCATATCCTCTTCACTCCCACACATGCCTAGCCTCTGCCTGATCAACATCCCCTATGAGAGTGGTACATTTCAAACAACTGAAGGACCTATGTAGACAGACGATAATCACCAAAAATCCATAGTTATTACATGACAGTTCACTCTTGTTATTGTACCTTCTATGAGTTTTGACAAATGTATCCAGACATGTATTCATCATTATGGCATTATGCAGAGTATTTTCACTGCCCTAAAATTCCCCTGGACTCCACCTACCCATACTCTCTGTTCCTCCACCCCCAGCAACCACTGATATTTTTACTCTCTCCATATGATCACTTTGGAAATTTGTTTTAGACATTACTCAACTGATTTCTGGAAGTGGCTAATATGGACAGTTTTGACATTACTTGAACTTTCCTTTGTTTGCTTATTTACTTTGCATAGCAATATAACACATTGTCACTAGCATGAATTAGGTCTCATCAGAAATGTGCCATTTTCATGAATCTTAATTTTAATTTGTAATTAGAAAAAAATTTACATGCTTACACATAAAATATATAAGAAGAAATATTAAAGCCACCACCAGGAGATAACCACTATTAATATTTGAGTATATTACCTTCCAATATTTTTAACTGAACAAATATATAGACACCATATGTCATTTACAAAATTGGAGTCATCTAGCATTTAAAACATTTTATCCTGCTTTATTAACTTTACATATGGTCTCTGATAATTTCCTCAATTAGTAAAGTATCTTTACACATATTTTTAATTGCTACATAAGTCATTGTCTAGATGAAACACATTGATATTTTCAAAGAGCTCTTTAAATATTCGTCACATATGTTATTCAAATGATTTTTAAATACCTACATTTGATTTGTGTCAATGTTTAAATATTGTATGTACCCATATATACATTAATGTTTTTTTGGTGTAAGCATATTTCTGTGTATAGGTAGACAAAGATATTAGGTTCCCCCACAGTATTAACTGTCTTTTGGAGCAGCTCCCTTGAGGGATTTTGATCATCAAAATCATGGTATTTACTAATGTAGACAGGTGGATAAAAAGACATAAGCCCTAGAGAAACCTTTATACAGCTTACTAAATTCACCTCTTCAATCTACATTAAAAAAAAAAAATAACTGTGTGTTACAAAATAAAGAAGATGATGATTTAAAAAGTGCCATCAGCTTTGGAACCCAGGAGACATGACATTAATATAAAACAAACCATTATAATGAACTGAGAATATGCCCAGCACTAGACGTTTTACATATAACTTATTTAATCATCATAGTAACCTTATGAAGTAGGTATGCATATTGTTCCCATTTTAAAGATGAGGAAATCAAGGCATAGAGAAGTTAAGAAATTTGCCTGAGATTTTGACAGATAACAAACTGTAAGGAGCTGTATTTCAAATCAGAATTCGTGCAGACTTACCTTTATTTTCTAAGCTATAACATTATCTATCTTGAGGAATTTATTATAATTATAGTTAAAATGTCCACCATAAGGTAGAATCTCCAAAGCTAAGTGAAGATGATCCTGACCTCAGTTAACTAAACCCAACAAATGAATATAACAAGTGTTCAAAAGGAGGGCAGAGCATAGAACTATGCATCCAATTTTGTGGGTTATTTGAAATTCTCACACATGAAATATAACAATCAGATAGCTACCAAAATGACTATTTCCTCTCCCAAATATGACAGGTAGCAGTATCAGGAAGAAGATGAGAGAGACCATACCTATGGCCTTGGCTACATCCACTGTTTCCATTAAGAGAAGAATGGGTACACAATGGTGGTCCTCAGATCATCTGCTTCAGCAAAGCAAGAGTTAGTTCTTTGTTTGGCTGTATACTTCCCTATTCATTCACTTCAAGGTGCCACATCACTGAAATCTTAGTATAAATCTATGTCAGCTGTCCCTCAAGCCTATGATCTGAAATAAGGATTTTGTGTGTGCACGTACATGGTAAATAGAATAAATAAAGAAGATTCATTCAATCTCTCCCACACTCACCATTATTAGACAGACACAAGCCCTAGAGGAATCTCTGTAGAGTCAAGGCAAAGAGATTACAAAATACTCCAGCAGGAGCATAGCGAAGCCACTTGCAGGCAAGAGCAAAGGCCAAACAGAGCTTTCAATCTGTAGAGGTCATGACTTTTTTCATAATGACATTTGCTATAATGTTGCACCTTAGAAATTATCAGCTATTATATCAAGAAAATGTATATTCAGAAATGAGATAAAAGACTAAGGACAATGGGTGAGACTCAGTAAAAGAGCAAACAGTATATAAAGAAGAAAGTCAGGAAATTTTTTCTAAAGAAGAAGAAATAATGAAGGCAGAACTAAAATTTGACAGAACTAGTAAACAGGAGAACTGGATAAATGTAAATTTATGCTCCAACAGTATTGCAGCTAGAAACAGCCATCTAATTTCTTACTCTTCCTCCCTGCTGTTCCAAAATTTAAAAAAATTAATAACAAATAGAAAATGTTTTAAATGTTAAAAAAGCAAACAAATGTAATTTTCTTCTAAGGAGGAAATAAAAAATCCAGTTAAGGGAAAATTTTAAAATATGAAGCAAGACATAAAAGAAAAATACTTAAACCAGCAAAAGTTGTACTCAGTGGCACCCTCAGAGTCTTAAACAAATTCAACATTAAAAAGAAGAGACGTGTTGAATTAAGAATTCAACTGAGAAAGTTAGAGATAATATAATCCATTTTTTAAAATAAGAGAAATGAAAGGGGAGAAACTAGATATTTGGAATAAGGAAAAGTGTGGAAGCAGTAATACTCTGAAAAAAAAAAGAAGTCCATGAAGTTAGGAAAACAATTTTAAAATGAGAAATAAAAATAAATACAGAAAGTAAAAAGAAAGTACATAAATCACAAATATACGACATTTTTAAAATTATTATTGAACAGCATAAATAAGTTTCTGTTCATTGCTATGAAAATCCCAATGACACTTAGGACTTTTCAGGGAAAATAAAATGTACCAAATGGCTTAAAAACAGAAAATTTGAGTTACAGAAATATTCATGGGAAAATAAATAGGAAAAAAAATATTTTCCTTCCAAGAATTACTAAACTATTTGCAATGGGTGTCCAGGTCCAGATAGATTTGTATGTAAGTCTGTTGTACCTATATACTGTGTATATGTGTATATATGTGTGTGTATGTATATATATATATACATACACACACATATATATGTAGTATATATATAGTACAAATACACACATATAAATATGTATTAATTACATATTATATACTTAACATGTAATTAATTAATACACACACACACACACACACACACACACACACACACAAGACGTTAAAATGAGAGTCTCTCCAAATTTTGACTGAGAGGCAAGTGCAATAGGTGCCTGGTGCCTCTACTTCCTACAGTAATCTTTACATCACCTCAGAAGAATGTGCCATTAAATGTTACAGCCATTTCTGCCATGGTAGACATCATTTACTTCTGCCTATAAAAATGTGAGTTCTGAAAGGAGAGATAGCTCTTTCTGAGAGAATTGTCAGAATTCTGTGCTGTTTCATTTTTTAAATGGAGAAAGGATGGATTCCTCTCACATCAAGCCAAGTGAGAGGGCATTCAAAGAGCCTCATGTGTGGGGCGCCTGGGTGGCTTAGTTGGTTGAGTGCCTAACTCTTGTTTTTGGTTCAGGTCATGATCCCAGGGTCGTGGGATTGAGCCCCGTGTTGGGCTCTGCACTGAGTATCGAGCCTCCTTAAGATTCTCCCTCTCTCTCTTTCTCTCTCTCTCTCTCTCTGTCTCTCCCTCTCCCCAGCTCTCTCTCTCTCTCTCTCTCTCTCTCAAAAAAAAAAAAAAAAAAAAAAAAAAAGAGCCTCATGTGATCCCGAGTATGGGACCCCTTGGAAGTTCTAGCCTAGGTAACTGAAAGAACAAAATTCTGGCTGAAGGTTGCTTGCCAATTGCCAGATTGAGGAAACACAGAGACATGAGGAGAGGAGATCCATGTGTTTGTCTCAGGGTAAAGATACATGGTCCCTCTGCCCCTACCCCTGTGAAGGTCTATGGCAAGAAGGACTGCCTGAGGCAGCAATGTGACCCAACAGATTCCATGCAGTTGGTCCAGGGATAAGGAGAGGGCATAGCCAGGAGGAAGCATCAGCTCTGTCAGGTAGAGGATCTCCAGCAACCCCAAAAAAGTACTGCACAAAATAAAGCATTTGTATTTTTCCATCTGCCTCATTGAAAGGGTGGAAACTATACTTGTTCATTTTCTTTGTCCTTTTTTATTTCCTCACCATCAGGTTCTATCAGGTCAGATAACAAGTGAGAAAGATGAGCAAAGAAGAGGGAGGTCAGCCAATCTTTCCCTTTAGGCATCCAGCTCTATTTCTTATAAATATTTGAAACTCAAAATCTTTTATCAAGTACTATTGTTCGGCAGAACTATCTTTGGGAAATCTATATTGTCCAATGTCACTTACAAGTATGTGTGAAAACTGCTAAGTGAAATACTTGCAAATGAATTATACTAGTATTAATAAAAAAGAAATCGCCATGACAGTATAAAGTTTACTTCAGCAATTTATGATGTTTCAATATTAGTGTATTGTAACACAATTTATCTCCATAAATAGCAAAAATCAGATATGATTCCATTTCTAATTCGGAATAAAGCATTTATTTAATAGAGGGAAAAATTCACTTCCTTAACAAAAGTCAATCATCAGCATTAGGTATATCAATTAAACATTAGGCTCATCTCCCTCCCTTTTGAGTAAAGAACAAGGCCAGTCTTTCACTATTAATACTGTTAACTAAGTTAACAGGATGACCAATATCTAGCAATAAGAAAGGAATAAAAGAATAGGTATAACTATAGAAAATGTAGAATCAAAATGATCGAACAGAAAATTCAAGAGTTAACAGAATGATACTGTAAACGCTTTCAGTGATAAGCCTATCAACAAAATGGAGTAAATGGCTAGAGAAAAAATATGCTAAATATGATCCAATTTGCAGCATTAACATAAATATACATTACCTTGAAATAAACCTAAAGGAACTACCAAATAAAATAGCATTAATGAAGATTTAAATAAAGGAGAATATAATTTTCCTTTTAGTGGGAAAACTCCCTATTTTAAACTTATCAAGGGTCTGTAGTTTCATTCATTAATATAATGCAATTAAATAAAAGACATATTAACAATATTTTGGAGAATACATGAATGAGAACAGTCAAAATCAGCTTGAAAAATAAAATTATATGGAAAAAAAGAGGGAGAGTTTAGTGTATCATCAAAGATGTTATAATGCTTCAATTATGAAATCTTACTGAGTTGATGCAGGTCCTGAAAGCAGAGAAACATAAGTGACAGCCCAGAAACATACTGGAAAAAAAATTTAATAGAAATTCAAGACATTTAAAATTAGAATTAAAAATAAAATAAAATAAATTATAAGTTAAGTTTGCCTTATTTAAGGAAAGTTGCTAGAAAATTGGCTAACTTAAAAAAGAGAAATAAAGGTTACTACCTCATACTATATACTATGATAAATATCGATGAACTAAAGAGTTAAATGAAATAGATAAAACCATAAAAGACCTAGAAGAAATAGAGTTGGCAAGAACTTTCTAGAAAAAGAAACAAAGAGAACACTCAAAATTGAACTATATTTAGAGGAATAAATTTTACATTGATATTTACAAAAATATAAAGTACATAATGACATTAGAACAATGTTTATAGAATAGATTATTAAAGCTTACTGTCTTAAGAGGTCTTAAAAATAATTATATATGTATATATATATAATTATTTGTGGCTGGAATGTTTCATAATAGAAGTTATATATAGAAAATCACACAGGAATTCATGTATAAGAATATTTATTACACCTTTATTTATAAGAGAAAAAAGCCCAATGTTTAAAAAAATCATATTTTATGTAATGATAAAATTCTATTAAATCCTGTGAAGTTAAAATATTCTTAGATATTGTTCTTAGTATTACAGTGAATTTAAGATATAGGATAAAATTGAATTACAATTATATAACATAAGTAATACATATATATAGCGTGTGTTCCTTCCTGTCTTTTTCCTACGTGTCTATATATATATATGTATATATATACATGAGTATATATATATATATACATGAGTAAAACAAACCTAATAGCAATTGAAAGATATCAAAAAATGCAACTACAGATAAACAATCATAACAAGAAGATGGAATAATATTGAATACCATGCTTTGAGAGAATAATGATTGCTTTAGAAAACATTCTCAGTATAAGCTATTGGAAGGAAATATTAAAATATTAACAATGGTTATTTATGTGTGGTAAGATGTTGAGAATTTTAGAGCATTTTCAACATGTTCTATTTTTTTATGGTAGATATATTTTACTTTTATATTAAGAAAATTTGTTAAATATAATTTTCAACAGTCCAATGTGGGGAACCCATTTCAATTGTCCATTAAAAGTAATGGCTTTGTTCCCATCCTTACAAATCCTGATTAGTACATTGTTTTATGGTGTTTTCTTTGAAGGGATTTGCCTTTTAGTTTTTGGCATGCCTCTTTGGTTTGATTAACTGGGGCCTCTGTTCCGCTCCTCTGCATTGCAATTGAGTGTTTGTTATAGAGGAAGCAACAAGAAGCAGGACAATATTATTGTATTCTCCCTCGAGGCTTCCTATTTTCCAGAGATTAGACTATTTGCTCAACAGCACCAAGTTGCTGTAACAATTTCTTTCCCATTTCCCTTACACCCAGGGGCAAATGGCAACTTTCTTGTCTGTCACTTTCCAACTCAGGAAGCTGGTGCATAATTTTGTCTGTTATTTAATACTTGACAGATAGCCCCCAGCATCAAACCATCCATGAAAACCATTGGCCCCTGGCACGCAGAAGAGATGCATAAGCTTTTGACATTCAAGTAGCTAAGAATGGATTGGGGTGGTTCAAAAAAATTATTTTAAGTCATATGTGATACTGAGCTCGTTCATAGAATTCCATTCGTCATCAGTAAAATGACATTAATTATTGCTGCTCCTTGAAGCAAAGCTAAAATGTGTATTTATGCCCTTTGACAATGTGAAGTCTGACTCCAGAGAGGGCAGGGAGGAATCAGTCACCGAGTAGCAGAGCCCCTGTGACGGGGAGAAAAATTTTGCTCTACTAACCATGGTGCTTTCTGTGGGGTGAGAAAGAGCCCTGGCCTCACCCCATAAGCTTACTCATTTCTCCCATACAAACTGTTGTCATCAAGTTATTCCCGTGATGGGGCTGGATGGACAGAGCAGGTGAAATAATTCTCCACACATATGTCTCCCACACATTAAGAGGTCCGTGTGTTTTCTTCCTCCCTTCTCTCCCTCCCTTCCATAGGTATCTACTGGGTGCTTACTATATGTGAGATCAAGTTCTAAGAGCAGTAGATACAGTGGCAAACAAAACTGATGAGCTCCTTAGCTTCATTGGGCTAAAGTTCTTTGTGAGAGACCACCAATAAATGAACAAGCAACTAAACAATATGAATTTCAGCTTATTATTGAAAAACTTGATTAAATGGAGAGTAGCTGGGTGGGAATGGAGAGAAAGGAGCTATTTTAGATAAGGTAATTGGAAAAACCACCTCTGAGGAGTTCCACATGTGACAAAATAGGCCTGAATAGTGAAAGGAGTCATGTAAGGACAACCCAAATAGAAGAAATAGCAAGTGTGAGGCCCTGAGGTGGGGGGGAAGTCAGCATACTGGAGTAGGAACAAGGAGGCCAGAATGTCTGCAACGGTTAACTAGAATGGGTTTTTAATTTAAGTGCAATGAGGCATCTTGAGAGAGGTTGAAGGAGAGGAGGAATCAACTCACATTTTC
Organism: Panthera onca; assembly: GCF_046562875.1. NCBI lineage: Eukaryota > Metazoa > Chordata > Mammalia > Carnivora > Felidae > Panthera > Panthera onca. Next base: position 45,862,709 of record NC_138349.1, on the reverse strand, counting down.
TTTAAAGAGATGACTCTGCCTTCTGTGTAGAAAATGGCTTCTGGGTGGTGAGAGAAGATGCAAGAGAACCTGAGAGGCAGATGGAGTCACACAGATGAGAGATGGTAGTTCGTGGGGCTGGGGCATAGAAAAACAATTAGACAAGGACAGAAGAAAATGATTCACTTAGTAGCTTATATTCACAGAGGAATTTCTCATGCTTTATCTCAAATTATCTTTAAGGTCCTTTCCAACTCCCCAAATCTGGATGTTAATCATTTATGACCTTAAGGGATTTCAACAATAACTTTTTCATTCTCCAAAATCATCATAACACATGTGATAGTAGAATTGCACTACCCATACCTTTCTCAGTATATATCTATTTAAAAATGTTGCTTTCAAATTTACACTATCAGAGAATTGAGACATATTATTCATCTTTGCTGTTTGACATGTTGGAGATCAATTTTTAGACTGGAATTCATGGTTTTAACATAGTTCAAATTGTGTTTTTAATCCCATACTCTCTGGAGCTAGAATGCATGGGTGGCTTCTCAGCCAGGATAACTCTGAAGTGATGGTAATCTATGTATGATAGCTGACATGTTGTTATATGGGTAATAAAGATAATATTGAGGAGCAGAATTTAAGAATTCCTCCCTTATTGTTCTAAACAATTAATGCTTTGCAAGAATTATATGATGATCTTTGAAATTGTGACCAACATTTATTCATTCAACAACTTGGTAAGATATTGGTTAATAAAATAGAAATGGTCCCAACCTTCACTGCTTACAGTAAATTTCTAAGATAACAAAATTAATAAAGAAACAAGTGTGTGTGTGTACGTGTGTGTATGTGTGGTGTTAAGTGTCATGAAGGATATGAATAGGTCACAATAACACAGAACAGAGGTGATATGGAACCCGTTCATGAAGATGGTTATGAAAGGTACCCCCGGGAAAGAAGCATTTAAGCCCATGCATACTTCAACCATATGAAGAGTAAAGGTAACATCATCCAAGTAGAGGAAATTTCACACACAAAAGCTCTTAGATAGGTATGTACTTCAGCAGTTGGGGAAAGATAAAGGAGGCCGATAAGGCTGTAGACAAATAAGTAAGTGAATCTGAAGAACAGGCAGGAGTTAGATAACAGTAGAGTTATACATCTATGGTAAGGGGTTTGGATTTTAGTTCAAGGCATGTAAAAGACACAAAAGGCCTAAGAAGAAAACACCATGACAGATTTATGTTTGTTTGTTTGTTTGTCTTCCAATCACTCTGGCTGCTACATAAATAATACAGTGGAAGAAGACAAAAGTTGGAAAGAACTAGACCAAAAAAGAGATTCTTTCATGTTCAGAGGAGTAATGATGGTTGCTTGATTCACACTAGACATGGAATATATGAGAGAAGTTGACAAATTGAAGGTATTTTTTGGATAGAATAAGACATTTTTTTATTAATATGAAGCAAGGGAAAGAAAGGGAAAGTGGATAACTCAGGCTTCTCACTTAAGGGATGGTAGATAAGATTGTCACTTTACAAGAAAATAAAACCTGATAGAAAAGATCTAGTAGAAAAAATCAACAGTGCTTTATCATAAAAGACCTAGACTAATAATTCCAAGGTCTCATTGAATGCTATTAAGAGAAAGTGCAGTTTAATTTAAGAACCTCTTATTGTTAGCCAATGATGGTAAGAAGAGGGATCAAAGCAGGGAGAAGAAAATAAAGTATCCAATATTAGAACCTTAAATGTAAAACAGTATCAATCAGGAAAATGGACAGAGATTGCCATGGCTGAGGCAGGGAGAAGAGATAAGAGAGACAAGAGGTACTAAGAGTATACAAAGAAGAGAACAGCAGAAAGAGGGCATCACCATGAGGATGATGTGGATGAGATGATGACGATGGAGATTAGGATGATGATATAGATGGTGATGATATTGACGAGGATGATGACAACTATAACAACAACAATATCTCAAAAAATTTTTAGCCATTTTGCACTAGTTGCATGTGCTAGGTTGTGCACTAGTAATAAAGTCACCAAAATTTCAGTGGCTTAAAACAACATTGGCATATTTCTCACTCATGCTTCATGTGTGTTTTAGATCAACTGGGGGCTCTAAACTTGTCTGCCTCTGATACCCTTGATAATAGAGCAGCCACCATTTGGGGCATTGCCAATCATCATGGCAGTGGACAAGGGGGCATGACAAATTGCACCCTAGTTCTTAAAGCTTTTGACAAATCATTAACACATACGACTTCAACCACTTTTATTGACCTAAGCAAGCCACATGGCCACACCTAACACCTAATTACAGGGTACTTCAGTTATGCTTCCAGGAGAACTGAAAATTTTTGGTGAATCACACTAATTATTTGTGTACTTGCCATATATATATATATATATATATATATATATATATATATATGTATGTATTTTAATGTTTATTTTTGAGAGACAGAGTGCAAGCAGGGGAGGGGCAGAGAGAGAGGGAGACACAGAATCTGAAGCAGGCTCTGGGCTCTGAGCTGTCAGCACAGAGCCCAACGCAGGACTCAGACTCACAAACCATGTCATCATGACCTGAGCGAAAGTTGGCCACTTAACCAACTGAGCCACGCAGGCACCCCTACTTGCTATATTTTAATTGGATTATCTTATTCAATCTTTTCATAATGCTGTGAGGTTGGTACTCTTCATCCCCACTTTACAAGAAATTGACATTTAGAGTGTTAAAGGATATCTGGTTTAGACAGGGTAGAGGACACACATATTAATGGTGAGGCCATAATTTAAACTCAGAGCTTATGTGCTAAACTCTTAGCTATGCCACCTATACTGGCCATGTCAGCAGTCTTAACTGTACTCCAAAGGAATGAGGACATCCCTTAAAAATTTTTTAAAGAGTGGGATTATTAGATTTCCATTTTAAGAAATAGTAGGTACATATTTCAGTTCAAACCTCAGATAATCCCCAAAATTTGCCTTATAATTATTTCTGCCTTATAAATCAAATGTAATTTTTGGTTTGAGCCACCATTCCACTGGTAAAGTGAAAGATGAAAACTTAATCTTGGTCAATTTTGAGGTCTTATGTTCATTGGTGAGAGTTTGGTCATGAGCAATCACTGGCTTGAAAAGATTACAAGTGATTGATGTTTGCATTTGCATATTCTTAATTTTGTTGGTTCCTCTCCAAACAGTATAGGTAGGTTCCCAACAAGAATGCTCTTTTGGTCTGGGATTATCTTAGCTAACTCTAGAGTATCCACTGGCTCAGTGGATAGATATGCTGCTATCAGAAGACACTGTCACAGTGATCTCTTCATTTACATTTGTGCACCAGTCAGAAACTGCATATAGATTTTTGAAATAGGAGCAATGCATCCACAGCCACAACCACTACCACCAAATATTGCCTACATCAGGGCGGTTTTGGAAGCCTTCGTGGTGTCAGCAAATCTGATGCCTTACAGTTTTCTTCTGTATATTTAGGGTCAGATTCTTATCCTCATGCTTCCTACTCTATGAAATAATAATAATAAAAAAAACACTCCATATTGGTTAAGTCGCTTTTATTTGATATTTTGTTATTGAAGTCAAAAGCATGTTAACTAATTTAGCTTATATATGTAGATAAAAATTATCTGAGAATTTTTGCTAGCCAAGAGAAGAGACTGTAGGAAGAGAGAAGGTTGAAGATAAAAGAAATAAAAAGGAAAGCTAATGCAAAGCAAAGTCCCAGAGTAGGTGAAAAGATGGGCTTATTGGGAACAGTGGAAGTGGTGGCCTGCAGTGAGAGAATAGACACATCATTCTCCATGACTGATGAAAAGGAAGAGAGAGTGAATGTGAATGTAGATGTTAGAATGTGTTGTGGTGGTAAAATTATCTTCATAGTGAATCTAAATGCATTGATTTGTGGAAAGTTAAGTAGTTTGCTTGGGCAGAGGCCTGAAGAAATGTAGGAAACATTTCACACAGAAATTGAGGGTAATGCTGGTCAACTAAAATGATTTAAAGGCAATTCTAGGAACCAAGCTGAGTTTGTAGACCACGGACATGGGGTGGCTGTCAATTTGAACCTTCCATGGGACAGCAGTAGAAGAGAAGATAGTTGGAAAATGCATCCCATGTCTGGGTTTTCTCTCATAATTAAGACAGAAGGACTGGACTGCAAAAGAGTGGATGTTAAGACTATGAGTTATGTGAACAACTGGTGCACCCACAATTGGCTGGGGAGGGAAGAAAAACAGGAAGACTGAAGAAAAACGGAGAGAGCAATAACAACATGAGAACTGCATAGATGACTCTGTGGAGTGTCTACTATGTGCCAGGTGCTCTGCTACGTAAAGCATCATCTCACTGAATATGCTTTCCAAACCCAGAGACTGGTATGATTCCCCTTGTCTAGATGGATCAATTTAGCATTAAGACATTGACTAGCTTTATTTTAAAATCATTACATTTACACCTAAGATTAAATCCCAGATCTGTCTGACTTCAGTGTCTAAGTTTTCAACCTCTCAAGGGTCTGCAACTTACTAAGAAGGCAAAAGCTGTAGAAGTGGATGCAACACACATGGACAGGTAGGAGGTGGTGGTCTCAAGGTAGGATACTGGAAGTCAAAGCTTCATAATTTAAGGTGTTAATGCTAATGCTTAGATTAACGATGTGTGTAACTGAAGTTGAACAGAGGTGAAGGTTACTTGATAATCAATTATTGGTCTGAAGTTCTTGTTCTCACTTTACTACAAGAGTTACATGAGGGGCGCCTGGATGGCTCAGTCCATTGAGCGTCTGACTTTGGCTCAGGTCATGATCTCTCTGTACGTGAGTTTGAGCCCTGTGTCGGGCTCTGTGCTGATGGCTCGGAGCCTGGAGCCTGCTTCGGATTCTGTGTCTCCCTCTCTCTCTGCGCCTCCCCCACTCGTACTCTGTCTCTCTCTGTCTCAAAAATAAAATAAAAACATTAAAAAAATTTTTTTACAAAGAGTTACACATATTAGTCAGGACTCTTTTACTTTCAGATTCTAACTCAAACACTGTTGAACAAAAAATAATTTACTATAATCATGTCTCATGAGCCCAAGAGCATTAATGCAACTCGGCCGTAGGAAAGACTGGAACAAGGGGCAGAAGGCATGTAGGGAATATCAGTAGGGCTATCAAGCCATCTTTGAATACCCTTCCCTTTTCTCTCTGCTAAAAACTTCATCTGCTCTGGAGGGTACGACAGCTGAAAATGGCTTACCTCCATTTCTGAGATTATACACCTGTTCCATTTAGTATACTAACCTATCTTGAAATTTCCAAATTCTTGGAAAATGGAGTAATTGGGAATTAGATGCTCACCATCAAATTATATCATACAAAATGTTTGCTATAAAGGAGGCAGTGGTTATGAGAATAGTTTCCTCAGAAGAGAGAATGAGCAGATAACCCTCACATTGTTCTTCTTCCTGTGGATCTATGCTTATTATCTGGAAGAAATATCCTTCCAATTTCTAACCTCTAATTTCAGTGAGAATTTATCTCCTCATACTCTCAGCCTACTGCCTTTTATATTTTTGTGATGGTGTTCTTGCAAAATAACTTGAAGGCAGAAATTAACAAAATAAACTGGTGTCTACCAGGAAACTAAAATGAACATACTCAAGAATCTCAAACAAGTTATAATTGATATTAAAAGTTTCTAGATCTTGTGTTTGTTCCTAGAATTCCTTTTGCAGTTCCCGATTCTGATAACATCTCAATTACCTGGGGATTACAGGGTGTTAGGAAGTCATTATTTTCCTTTGAGTATTTATACAGAGATGGATTACCAAACAGGGAAATTGTTTATATGCCATGTTAGAATGGGTGGTAAATTCAAATGGAATTGATAAGTCTTTTAAATAAAGGATCACCATAAGTGGCTGCATTAATTATTACATACTATCAGTGCCATTAAGGTGACTAAATACTTGTTCTCACTAATGAATATAGAGAGAGCATTTTTTCTTTCCTAAGTATCTCCTCATTAGTCAGTTCTCAGAGGAAGCAGAAATACTTCTGGATATGTTTTATGTGCAGGGGTTGGAAAGAAAAAGCTACTAAAATTGTGTTGAATATCGACTTTATAACAGTACTAAAAGTAGAGGATAAATTATTCATAAATTATTAATTTGAGTCACTCTTGGGGGAGCAGCTATAAACTCATCAGCAAAATATGTGCTTATAGCATATAAAATTGCCCTGTCAAGAGACCATCAGACCATTTTCCCTTGGAGTTCTGGGTTTCCTTTTTCACTTGAGTAGAATTTTCAGAATCCTGGCTCCTGAAGGGATTAGGACAATCTTCCAATGGTGAGTTGGTAAGTGTTGGCAGCTTTGCCGCTAGGGGAGGAGCCAAGGTGATAAAAGGCTCTCTGAAGAAGGAAAGCAGGATTTTGGGGGTGCCACAAGAGGCAGCAGTGTACTTTTCTGCCACAGAGCACCCCACAGGAGCCAGGATTTTGGCTGAATGAAAGCTGTTTCGTTATCTATGAGGTTTCAACTTTTAACCTGGCTGTCCAGTGCTCCACATAAGGTCAGCAGAGAGGGCCTTGGTAAGGATCAGTGCTTTGAGAACACCTGAAGATCTGGCATAATGTTCTCCATGAAATCACGTAACAAGAAGCAATAGTAATTTCAGAAGTCTAAAGCCTCACCTTTCTCATGATCTCATAGATTTAATACACAGCAGGTTTCATGTATAATCCAAACAAGAGAAGGAAAACACGGAAGAGTTGCTGTGGATGGACTTCTCTTTGACCTTGGCAACAAATGATATGGAATGAATTTGGTATATTAAATATAGACATACATATGTATATATAGATAATAGAAAATATATATTATAAAAATGTCCTTGTGCTTTGTGTGTTATATAATTAATAGTTAGTATACACATATTATATTTAACATTTACTGTAATCCTATAAAGAAAATAATACTATACTCACTATACAGATAGAGAAACCAAGGTTCAGGGATAAGTCATGACTTGCCAAAGATGATAAAATGTCAAAGTAAGAATTGAAACCCACATCATTCTATCCTTCTCTTTTTCCTCTTCTTCTTTTTTTAAATGTTTATTTTTGAGACAGAGAGAGATAGAGAGCATGTGTAAATGGAGGAGGGGCAGAGAAAGAGGAAAGAGAGAATCCCAGTAGGTTCCAAGCTCAGTGCAGAGCCCAACGTGGGGCTCAAACCCACAAACTGTGAGATCATGACCTGAGCTGAAATCAAGAGTCTGACTCTTAACCAAGTGAGCTACCCAGGTGCCCCTCTTTCCTCTTTTAAAATATTTACACACACATAGAGAGATAAATGTATAAATATATCCATAGAAAGATACATACATGCAAACATAAACAAATATATGTGGCCTTTACATATGTACGACTCTTTCCTTCTCTCCCTATAATTCTCTCTTACCTTTTCCTTTTATCTTTCTCAGTATATGCCTTTCTTCTTCTCTCTATTCACATACACAGGCAAACGAGGACAGTTGATTACCCTAGTAGTGTGTACATTCACCCATGCTACATTCCTCTGGCATATTTGTAACATGAGGTGGTTATGTATATGGTTCATGTCTATTTAGAATTTGAGGGTAACGATGAGCAATTTCAATGAAGAGTAGAAAGGAAGTTTGGATTAAGTCTTGGATATTTCTAATCTAAAACCATATTAGCCATTGCTGCCACAGTAATGTTCTCCAGTGATTAAGACTCTTCTTGGCTTCCATTCCCTTCACATACTTTCAGTCCCTGCTGTCTCACTTTCTCTGTCTCTCTTTTCCCTCTTTCAATTCTTATCACATTTTTAAATCCTCCTTTACAAAACCTTTCTCTTTAATCCAAGGCTGTCTTCACAAAACTCAAAAATATTTTTCTTCATTATGCAGAGAAATTCATCCATCCTCTAGAATCTTTACTTCATATATATATATATATATATATATATATATATATATATATATAGACTATGTATTTTTCCCCAAGACAATAAAACCACCTGACTTCAACATGAATTATTCCACTTTCCTAGAAGACCAAAATTTGATATTTGTTGTTTATTTTAAGTAGCATTTTCCTTCACATCACATTCTTGAATCAATGTATAGATTACAGAGGATATTTCTTTTTTTAAGTTTATCTTTATTTATTTTGAAAGAGAGAGAACAAGCAGTGGAGGGGCAGGGAAAGAGGAGAGACAGAATCCCAAACTGACTCTGCGCTGTCAGTGCAGAGCCCAATGTAGAGTTTGAATTCATGAACTGTGAGATCATGACCTGAAAAGAAACCAAGAGTTGGATGCTTAACCCACTGATCCACCCACGGGCCCCATGGAGGATATTTCTTGAGCCCAGTTGAAAAATATATTCCCTGCAGGGGAATGTAATTTCCTCACTTCATGAACATGTAGATTTTCTTGGGAAATAGCTTTTATAGAACAAGCTCTGTGCACTTGTCTACTTATTAGCAGGCATCCAACAATAGAAAGAGCATAAAGGGCATTCTGGAACTCTACTACATTTGTAGAATGGACATTGTAGCATGCCCCTTATGGCTAGAGAGAATCTTTCCTTATTTGTGAGTCATGCTAAAATCATATTAGACCAGGGAAAGAAAAAATCATGTGACTCATGTTCCACGCTATTGCATCTTCTGCCTGATGCCAAGCCATTAGATCATTGGAATGTGGTAAGATGCCAGGTTCAGAGCCACACTCAGAAGTACACTTTGAAACTCAAGGATGCACCAGGTACCTGGGTCTTTGTTTCCTCTCACTTGTGTCTGTGGCATACTCTCCTGGCCCATTTTTTTTTTTTTTTTTTTTTTTTTAATCCAGACTCATTGCCTCCTTCCCAGGCATTATGATTCTTGGTATTTACTCCATTTCTGCCCTCCCCTCATTCAGAACTTCACTTTTACTTCACATATACATATCTTTTATGACTTAATTATGTCCTTGAAGTCAGATTTGGAATTGCATCTTGTTTTTATGTTTGCCCTGCCTTTGTTGCCTTGAGATCCCTATTCCATAAAGCATCACTGGCAGAGGCACCTAAACCTTACATGGCCACTCACATGCTAGTCCTTAAGAGTAGTACAGTATTTTGGAAAGAAGAAGTTAGGTTATATTTCTACATAAGCAATTCTGACAAATTATTTAAAGGAATCCCAAAAGAAAGGAATGTGGATATCTGAAACTCCAGTAAATTTTCTTTTTTCTCATTCAAAATGAATATTATATTTAATACCAAATTTTGCACTTGTAATTTCGTATTCCCTTTCTTAAAGAGATCCCCTTAAATTGCATAACTTTAGTATGGCTGCTGACAAAAGATCTTTAAGGACTTACATCCCTAGAATAGACTGGGTTCCCATTTTTCAAGAGACTATCACTAAACAATATCAAAATATATGAATAAAGGTGAAATGTTAAGGAGAAACAGGATTATTTGCAGAGCTTGAAGATTCTTCTCCCATGATATTTATTAATTACTTTGGTGCTTTATCATATTTTTACACATTATTTGACACTCCTCCATCTAGGAGGTAGTACTTAATTATCTTCTCTTTAGTGTGGGTGCTGGACTTAGTGACTCAGTTCTGATTAATTGATTATAGAAAGGGGAAAAAACTAATTTTAGAGTGAGATATCTGACAGATATCACCTTAATAAGTGATCAGGGTCAACATTATAAGTCATGTTAATTTCATGTGCCCTCACCCCAGGGATGTGATGAGAAAGGTACAATACCTCTATAGTATTCTTTTTCCACACCATTAACTCCAGGGAGTGGGGAAGAGGGGAGCCTGAAAAACTGTCACAGATTAGATGAAATTAAAGAGATATGATGATGAAATAAAACCTTGTGTTATGGGTTGAAATATGTCCCCACAAAATACATATGTTGAAGTCCTAATCTCCATCACTTCAGAATGTGGCTGTTTTAGAAGATAGCACTTTAAAGAGGTAATTAACATTAAATGAAGTTAGAGGCAGGAAGATGGTGGCATGGTAGGAGGACCTAGGTTCACCTTGTCCCACAAATACAACTAGATAGCAATCAAATCATCCTAAATACCCCCAGAAATCTATAACTCCATCAGAACAAACTCCACAACTAAAGGGAGAGAAGAGGCCACACCAAAGAAGATAGGAAGTGCAGAGACATGGTTCAGGGTAGAAAATGGTCCCAGGTGCTTTGGAAGGGAGTGGGGGAGCCATGGTTGCAGAGAAGCACAGGCAAGAGAGGAGCCCACAGGGGACTGCACAAGAAGGATGTTTCCCCAAAGACACTGGCTCGAAAAATGAGAGAGGCTAAATTTTGTGAGTTCTTGCAACCAGTGGGGCTTAAAGCCTAGAGTTTTAAAAGTCAGCAGGCTTGGCTGAGATAGAGCCCAGGAGGCACTGTGCTGCTCTTGCAGAGAAGGCAGGCAAATAATCCAGGGGCAGACAGTGTGGCAACAGTGATCTGATGAGTCCCTGGGGCACACAGTGAGGAGATTATTTGCTCTTCTCTGAGGGTGTCCTTGAGAGGCAGCATTCACTGAGACATCTCTCCAGGAAAAAGGGAGCAGGCCATTGTCATTTCTCTCCCTCACACCTCAGCACAAACACAGAGCCAACTGTGGGAAGCATCACATTGGGGGTCTAACTTGCTTATACCAAACCACATCTCCCTGTGCTCTGGTGGGATTGCCTTTCTCAGTCAAGTCTGCCTCTGTCCCAGAACTTCAGAATCCCCCCCCTAGAAGTCCAACTCAAACCTCTGTCCACACCACGTCTCCTGATCAGAGTTTTCCAGTTCCTCAGTTCCAGTGAAGGTGGTGATTTAACAAGCAGAACAGAGCACACTTTGATAAAACTTGCCACATTCTGGCCAAGGACTAAACACTTCCCACAGTAGGGAAGGAGAACCTCTGTAGATGACTGGCCTGAAGGACAGAACAACCAGAACACAACAGCAAAGTGCACTCTGGAGACATTCCCTTCAGCACCAGACCCTGGGCACTACATGACCTTTTCTTCAGAAGGCCATTACTCTCAGGAGCAGGAAATAAAACTGGCTTTTCTAACAAAGAGAAGCAGATAGAGACTTAGACAAAATGAGAAGACAGAAGAATTTATCCCAAATAAAAGAACAAGATAAGGCCATGGCCAGAGAATGAAACAGATATGAGTAACATGCCTGACGAAGAATTTAAAGCAGTAATAATAAGGACACTCACTGGACTTGAGAAAAGAATGGGAGGCATCAGTGAGTCCCTTACCACAGAGATAAAAGAATTTTAAAAGAACCAATCAGAGTTGAAGAGTGCAGTAAGTGAGAGCAGAAGCACATGTGATACAATGAGCAGAAGGCTGGAATAAACAGAGAAATGAATTAATGTCCTGGAAGACAAATTAATGGAAAGCAATGAAGCTGAACAAAAGAGAGAAAGAATTATGCAACACAAAAATAGACTTAGGGAGCTCAGTGACTCCATCAAATGTAATAACATTTGTATTACAGGAGTCCCAGAAGAAGAAGAGATAGAAAAGGGGCAAAACATTCATTTCAGAAAATAATAGCTGAAAACTTGACTAATCAAGGGGAAAGGAACAGACATCCAGATCCAGGAGGCACATAGAACTCCTATTAAAATCAACAAAAGGCCAATACCAAGACATATTGTAATTAAGTTTGCAAAATATAGTGATAAAAAAAAAAATCTTAAAAGCTGCAAGACAAAAGAAGTCCTTAACTTACCAGGGAAAATCCATAAGGCTAGAAGGAGATTTTTCAACAGAAAATTTGCAAGCCAGACAGGAGTGGCATGATATATTCAAAGTTTGAATAGGAAAATGTGCAGCCAAGAATACTCTATCCAGCAAGGCTATAATTCAGAATAGGAGAGATAGAGATCTTCCCCAGACAAACAAAAACTAAAGAAGTTCATGACCACTAGGCCAGCCCTGCAAGAAATATTAAAGGTAACATTTGAGTGGAAAGGAGAGATCAAAAGTGACAGTATAAAGGTAGGAAACACAAAGGCACTAAATGTAAATATTTCTGTAAAAAAATAAATCAAGGAACTGATTTAAAAAAAGATTATAAAACATAATAACACATACCTAAAACATGGGGAGGAAAGGAGAAAAGAATGGTTTTAAATGTGAATGACCATCAACTCAAGGTAGACTGCTATCTGTGAAAGAAATTATATACACGCCTAATGGTAATCATATATCAAAAAACACTAATAAACATGCAAAGAATAAAGAGAAACAAATCCAAATATATCTCTAAGGAAAATCAACAAAACATGAGAGAAAGACAAGAAAGAATCAGAGAAAATCTTCAGAAACAACAAAACAGTAATAAAATGACAATAAATACATATTTAACAATAATTACTTTGAATGTAAATTGACTAAATGTTCCAATCAAAAGACATAGGTGTCAGAATGGATTAAAAAACAAGACCTGTCTATGTGCTGCCTACAAGAGACTCATTTTAGACCTAAACCAACTGCAGATTAAAAGTGAGGGGATGGAGAAACATTTATAATGCAAATGGATATCAAAAGAAATCCAGAGTGTCCAAATATATGTTGGACAAAATATACTTTAAATTTTTAAAAAAATTTTAAAGTTTATTTATTTTGAGAAAGAGGCAGAGTGTGTGGGTGAGAGGCAGAGAGAGAGAGAGAGAGAGAGAGAGAGAGAGAGAGAGAGAATCCCAAGGAGGCTCCTGATGTGGGGCTCGAACCCACAAAACTGTGAGATCATGACCAGAGCCAAAACCAAGAGCCATATGCTTAACCAATTGAGCAACCCAGGCGCCCCAACAAAATATGCTTTAAAACAAAGACTGTAACATATATATATATATATATATATATATATATATATACTATATAATAATAAAGGGCAAAATCCAACAAGAGGATATAATAATTATACATAATTATGCAATCCACATGGAAGCATCAAAATATAGAAAACAATAACAAACACAAAGGAAATAATTGATAATAAAATAATAGTAGGGGACTTTAATACATCAATGAACAGATTATCTAAACAGAAAATCAACAAGGAAACAATGGCTTTGAATGACACACTGGACCAGTTGCACTTACCAGATATATTCAGAACATTCCATCCTAAAAAGCAGAATACACATTATTTTCAAATGCACATGGAACCTTCTCCAAAATAGATTATATAGCAGGCAATAAAACAGGCCTCAACAAGTTCAAGAAGACTGAAGTCATACCAGGCACACTTTCTGACCAGAATGCTGTGAAACTAGAAATGAATCACAAGAAAAATTCTGGAAAGTCCATAAATACATGAAGATTAAATAACATGCCACTAAACAATGAATGGGTCAGCTGGAAAATAAAAAAGGAATAAAAAATGCATGCAAACAAATGAAAATGGAAACCACAGTCCAAAACTTTGGGATGCAGCAAAAGTGGTCCTAAGAGGGAAGTATAAAGCAATACAGATCTACCTCAAGAAGCAAAAAAAAAAAAAAAAAAAAAAAAAAATCAAACAAACAACCTAACTTTACACCTAAAGGATCCATAGAAAGAACAAATTAAGCCTAGAGCCAGCAGAAGGAAGGAAATAATAAAGATTACATCAGGAATAAATGATATAGAAATGAAAGAAAAAAATAGAACAAATCAATGAAACCAGGAGATGGTTCTTTGAAAATCAACAAAATTGATAAAACTCTAGTCAGATTTATCAAGTAAGGAAAGAGAAAGGACCAAAATAAATAAAATTACAAATGAGAGAGGAGAAATAGCAACCAATAACACAGAAATATGAACAATTATAAAAGTATATTACAAAAAGTTATATGCCAAAAAACTGGAAACCTAGAAGAAATAAATAAATTCCTCAAAACATATAAATTACCAAAACTGAAATAGGAAGAAACAGAAAATTTGAACGGACCCCAAAACAGCAAAGAAATCAACTCAGTAATTAAAAAACAACAACAACAACAACAAACTAACAAACAAAAGTCCAGGACCAATGGCTTCCCAGATGAATTCTACCAAATATTTAAAAAAAGAGTTAATACCTATTCTTCTCAAACTATTCCAAAAAGTATAAAAGGAAGTAAAACTTCCAAATTCATTCTATAAGGCCAGCATTACCCTGAAACCAAAACCAGATACAGACACTGTAAAAAAAAAAAAAAAAAAAGAGAGAGAGAGAGAGAGAGAGAACTACAGGCCAATATCTCTGCTGCATATAGATACAAAAACCCTCAACAAAATGCTAGCAAACCAAATCCAACAATACATTTAAAAAATCATTTACCATGACCAAGTGGGATTTATTCCTGGGTTGCAAGAGTAATTCACTATTAGCAAATCAATCAATATGATACATCACTTTAATAAAAGAAAGGATAAGAACTATATGATCATTTCAATAGGTGCAGAAAGAGCATTTGACAAAGTACAACCTGGGTTCATGATAAAAACCTTCAATAAAGTAGGTTTAGAGGAAACATATCTCAACATAATAGAGACCATATATGAGAAACCAATTGCTAGTATCATCCTAAATAGGGAAACACTCTCAGCTTTTCCTCTTTAGTCAGGAATAAGACAGGGATATCCACTCTCACCAGTTTTATTTCACATAGTACTGGACGTCCTGGCCATAGTAATCAGACAACAAAAAGAATAAAAGGCATTCAAATTAGCAAGGAAGAAGTAAAACTTTCACTACTTGCAGATGACATGATACTATATATAGAAAACCTGAAAGAGCCCACCAAGAAACTGCTAGAACAGATAAAATAATTCAGTAAAGTCGCAGAATACAAAATCAGTGTACAGAAATCTGTTGCATTTCCATACAACAATAAAGAAGCAGCAGAAAAAGAAATTAAGAAATCAATCCTGTTTACAATTGCACCAAAAATAATAAGATATCTAGAAATAAACCTAACCAAAGAAGTGAAAGACTTGTACTCTGAAAACAATAAAACACTTAAGAAATTGAAGATAACACAAAGAAATGGAAAGACATTCCATGCTCATGGATGGGAAGAACAAATATTGTTAAAGTGTCTACACTAACCAAAGCAATCTACACATTTAATGCAATCCCTATCAAAATACCAACAGCATTTTTCACAGAGCTAGAACAAACAATCCTAAAATTTATATGGAACCACAAAGACTCTGAATAGCCAAAGCAATTCTGAAAAAGAAAAACAAAGCTAGAGGCATCACAGTTCTGGACTTTAAGTTATATTACAAAGCTGTAGTAATCAAACAGTTTGGTAATGGCAGAAAAATAGGCACACAGATTAATAGAATAAAACAGAAAACCCAGAAATGGACCCACAATTATATGGTCATTAACCTTTGACAAAGCAGGAAAGAACACCCAATGTGAAACAGACTGTCTCTTCAATAAATAGTGTTGGGAAAACTGAACAGCAAAAGAATGAAATGGGACCACTTTCTTATACCATACACAAAAATAAATTCAAAATGTGTTAAAGATCTAAATGTGAGACTTGAAACCATAAAAATCCTAGAAGAGAACATAGGCAGTAACTCCTTTGACATCAGCTGTAGCAACTTCTTTCTAGTTAGGTCTCCTGAAGCAAGGAAAACAGAAGCAAAAATGAACTATTGGGACTACATCAAAATAAAAAGCTTCTGCACAGTAAAGACAACAAGCAACAGAGCTAAAAGTTAACCTATGGAATGAAAGAAGAAATTTGCAAATGATATATCCAATAAAGGGTTAGTATCCAAAATATATAAGGATCTTATAAAACTCAACACACACAAAATGAATAATCCAATTAAAAATGGCAGAAGACATGAACAGATATTTTTCCAGAGACACAGATGGTCAACAGACACATGAAAAGATGCTCAACATCACTTTTCATCAGGGAAAGGCAAATCAAAACTACAATGAGATATCACTTCTTACCTGTCAGAATGACTAAAATCAACAACACAAGAAATGACAGATGTTGGCATGGACGTGGAGAGAGGAGAACCCTCTTGAACTATTGGTGGGAATGCAAACTGGTACAGCCACTCTGGAAAAAAGTACAGATGTTTCTCAAAAAGATGAAAAATGGAACTACCCTGCAATCTAGCAATTACCTACTAGGTATTTACCCAAAGAATACAAAAATACTAATTCAAAGAGACACATGCACCCTGATGTTTACAGCAGCATTATCTATAATAGCCAAGTTATAGAAAACATCCCAGTGTCCATCAATTGATGAATAAAGAAAAGGTATGTGTATATATATACGTATATATATATATATACATATATATATGTATATATATATATGTATATATATAATATACTTTCTAAAATGTATATATATTTATACATATAATTTAAATATATATGTATAAAATAAATATAATATATTATAATTTAAATATAATAATTTAATAATATAATTATAATTTAAATATAATAATAGTATAAATAATAAATAATATTTATTTATAATATATTTATAAATAAATTTATAAAAATTTAAATATATAGTCAAAAATTTTTTTAATTTAAATATATATATGTACTATATATAGTCAATTTTTTTTAATTTAAATATATACATACTATATATATATATAATCAAAAATTTTTTTTTAATTTTAATTAAAAAATATTACACATAGAGGTGCCTGGGTGTCTCAGTGGTTAAGCATCCAACTTCGACTCAGGTCATGTTCACACAGTTCATGAGTTCGAGCCTCACATCAGGCTTGTGCTGACAGCTCAGAGCCTGAAGCCTGCTTGGGATTCTGTGTCTCCCTCTCTCTCTCTGCCCCTCCCCGCTCACCCTCTCTTTCTCTATCAAAAATAAATAAACATTAAAAAAATTTTAATGTTATATATAATATATATGTATAGACCTGTCTATATACACACATATGTAATGGTATATTAGCAATAAAAAATGAAAACTTGCCATTTGCAACAACATGGATGGAGCTAAAGAGTATTATGATAAGCAAAAATAATAAGCGAGTCAGAGAAAGACAAATACCATATGATTTTACTCATATGTGGAATTTAAGAAACAAAACAAATGAGCCAAGGGGGAAAATAAAGAGAGAGGGAGGCAAACCAAGAATCAAGACTTTTAACTGTAGAGAACAAATAGATGGTTACCAGCAAGGAGCTGGATGGGGACAGGTGAAATAGGTGGTGGGGATTAAGTAGTGCATTTGTCATGATGAGCACGGGGTATTGTATGGAAGTGTTGAATCACTGTGTTGCACACCTGAAACTAATATTACACTGTATGTTAACTAAGTGGAATTTAAATTAAAACTTTTAAAAAGATTAAATGAGGTCACTGGGGTGAGTCTTAACCCAATATGACTAGTGTCCTTATGAAAAGACGAGATTTGAATGTTGGTCTTGGGGAGTGCCGGAAGATGGCGGCGTAGGAGGACGCGGGGCTCACAGCGCGTCCTGCCGATCACTTAGATTCCACCTACACCTGCCTAAAGAACCCAGAAAACCGCCAGAGGATTAGCAGAAGGGAGTCTCCGGAGTCAAGCGCAGACCAGAGGCCCACGGAAGAGGGTAGGAAGGGCGGCGAGGCGGTGCGCGCTCCACGGACTGGCGGGAGGGAGCCGGGGCGGAGGGGCGGCTCGCCGGCCAAGCAGAGCCCCCGAGTCTGGCTGGCAAAAGCGGAGGGGCCGGACAGACTGTGTTCCGACAGCAAGCGCGACTTAGCGTCTGGGAGGTCATAAGTTAACAGCTCTGCTCGGAAAGCGGGAAGGCTAGAGGACAAAGGGAGGGAGAGCTGCTGAGCCCCCGGACGGCAGAGCTCAGCTTGGCGGGGAACAAAGGCGCCAGCGCCATCTCCCCCGCCCATCCCCCAGCCAAAATCCCAAAGGGAACCAGTTCCTGCCAGGGAACTTGCTCCCTCCGCGCAAACACCCAACTCTGTGCTTCTGCGGAGCCAAACCTCCGGCAGTGGATCTGACTCCCTCCCGCTGCCACAGGGCTCCTCCTGAAGTGGATCACCTAAGGAGAAGCGAGCTAAGCCTGCCCCTCCAGCCCCCGTGCACCTTGCCTACCCACCCCAGCTAATACGCCAGATCCCCAGCAACACAAGCCTGGCAGTGTGCAAGTAGCCCAGACGGGACACGCCACCACACAGTGAATCCCGCCCCTAGGAGAGGGGAAGAGAAGGCACACACCAGTCTGACTGTGGCCCCAGCAGTGGGCTGGGGGCAGACATCGGGTCGGACTGCGGCCCCGCCCACTAACTCCAGTTATACACCACAGCACAGGGGAAGTGCACTGCAGGTCCTCACCACGCCAGGGACTCTCCAAAATGACCAAACGGAAGAATTCCCCTCAGAAGAATCTCCAGGAAATAACAACAGCTAATGAACTGATCAAAAAGGATTTAAATAATATAACAGAAAGTGAATTTAGAATAATAGTCATAAAATTAATCGCTGGGCTTGAAAACAGTATACAGGACAGCAGAGAATCTCTTGCCACAAAGATCGAGGGACTAAGGAACAGTCACGAGGAGCTGAAAAACGCTTTAAACGAAATGCAAAACAAAATGGAAACCACGATGGCTCAGCTTGAAGAGGCAGAGGAGAGAATAGGTGAACTAGAAGATAAAGTTATGGAGAAAGAGGAAGCTGAAAGAAAGAGAGATAAAAAAATCTAGGAGTATGAGGGGAAAATTAGAGAACTAAGTGATACACTAAAAAAAAATAATATACGCATAATTGGTATCCCAGAGGAGGAAGAGAGAGGGAAAGGTGCTGAAGGGGTACTTGAACAAATTATAGCTGAGAACTTCCCTGAACTGGGGAAGGAAAAAGGCATTGAAATCCAAGAGGCACAGAGAACTCCCTTCAGACGTAACTTGAATCGATCTTCTGCACGACATATCATAGTGAAACTGGCAAAATACAAGGATAAAGAGAAAATTCTGAAAGCAGCAAGGGATAAACGTGCCCTCACATATAAAGGGAGACCTATAAGACTCGTGACTGATCTCTCCTTTGAAACTTGGCAGGCCAGAAAGGCTTGGCACGATATCTACAGTGTGCTAAACAGAAAAAATATGCAGCCGAGAATCCTTTATCCAGCAAGTCTGTCATTTAGAATAGAAGGAGAGATAAAGGTCTTCCCAAACAAACAAAAACTGAAGGAATTTGTCACCACGAAACCAGCCCTACAAGAGATCCTAAGGGGGATCCTGTGAGACAAAGTACCAGAGACATCACTACAAGCATAAAACATACAGACATCACAATGACTCTAAACCCATATCTTTCTATAATAACACTGAATGTAAATGGATTAAATGCGCCAACTAAAAGACATAGGGTATCAGAATGGATAAAAAAACAAGACCCATCTATTTGCTGTCTACAAGAGACTCATTTTAGATCTGAGGACACCTTTAGATTGAGAGTGAGGGGATGGAGAACTATTTATCATGCTCCTGGAAGCCAAAAGAAAGCTGGAGTAGCCATACTTATATCAGACAAACTAGACTTTAAATTAAAGGCTGTAACAAGAGATGAAGAAGGGCATTATATAATAATCACAGGGTCTATCCACCAGGAAGAGCTAACTATTATAAATGTCTATGCGCCAAATACCCGAGCCCCCAGATATATAAAACAATTACTCATAAACATAAGCAACCTTATTGATAAGAATGTGGTCATTGCAGGGGAATTTAACACCCCACTTACAGAAATGGATAGATCATCTAGACACACAGTCAATAAAGAAACAAGGGCCCTGAATGATACATTGGATCAGATGGACTTGACAGATATATTTAGAACTCTGCATCCCAAAGCAACAGAATATACTTTCTTCTCGAGTGCACATGGAACATTCTCCAAGATAGATCATATACTGGGTCACAAAACAGCCCTTCATAAGTTTACAAGAATTGAAATTATACCATGCATACTTTCAGACCACAATGCTATGAAGCTTGAAATCAACCACAGGAAAAAGTCTGGAAAACCTCCAAAAGCATGGAGGTTAAAGAACACCCTACTAACGAATGAGTGGGTCAACCAGGCAATTAGAGAAGAAATTAAAACATATATGGAAACAAACGAAAATGAAAATACAACAATCCAAACGCTTTGGGACGCAGCGAAGGCAGTCCTGAGAGGAAAATACATTGCAATCCAGGCCTATCTCAAGAAACAAGAAAAATCCCAAATACAAAATCTAACAGCACACCTAAAGGAAATAGAAGCAGAACAGCAAAGGCAGCCTAAACCCAGCAGAAGAAGAGAAATAATAAAGATCAGAGCAGAAATAAACAATATAGAATCTAAAAAAACTGTAGAGCAGATCAACGAAACCAAGAGTTGGTTTTTTGAAAAAATAAACAAAATTGACAAACCTCTAGCCAGGCTTCTCAAAAAGAAAAGGGAGATGACCCAAATAGATAAAATCATGAATGAAAATGGAATGATTACAACCAATCCCTCAGAGATACAAACAATTATCAGGGAATACTATGAAAAATTATATGCCAGCAAATTGGACAACCTGGAAGAAATGGACAAATTTCTAAACACCCACACTCTTCCAAAACTCAATCAGGAGGAAATAGAAAGCTTGAACAGACCCATAACCAGCGAAGAAATTGAATCGGTTATCAAAAATCTCCCAACAGGGGCGCCTGGGTGGCGCAGTCGGTTAAGCGTCCGACTTCAGCCAGGTCACGATCTCGCGGTCCGTGAGTTCGAGCCCCGCGTCAGGCTCTGGGCTGATGGCTCGGAGCCTGGAGCCTGTTTCCGATTCTGTGTCTCCCTCTCTCTCTGCCCCTCCCCCGTTCATGCTATGTCTCTCTCTGTCCCAAAAATAAATTAAAAAAAAAAAAAAAAAAAAAAAAAAAATCTCCCAACAAATAAGAGTCCAGGACCAGATGGCTTCCCAGGGGAGTTCTACCAGACGTTTAAAGCAGAGATAATACCTATCCTTCTCAAGCTATTCCAAGAAATAGAAAGGGAAGGAAAACTTCCAGACTCATTCTATGAAGCCAGTATTACTTTGATTCCTAAACCAGACAGAGACCCAGTAAAAAAAGAGAACTACAGGCCAATATCCCTGATGAATATGGATGCAAAAATTCTTAATAAGATACTAGCTAATCGAATTCAACAGCATATAAAAAGAATTATTCACCATGATCAAGTGGGATTCATTCCTGGGATGCAGGGCTGGTTCAACATTCGCAAATCGATCAACGTGATACATCACATTAACAAAAAAAAAGAGAAGAACCATATGATCCTGTCAATCGATGCAGAAAAGGCCTTTGACAAAATCCAGCACCCTTTCTTAATAAAAACCCTTGAGAAAGTCGGGATAGAAGGAACATACTTAAAGATCATAAAGGCCATTTATGAAAAGCCCACAGCTAACATCATCCTCAACGGGGAAAAACTGAGAGCTTTTTCCCTGAGATCAGGAACACGACAGGGATGCCCACTGTCACCGCTGCTGTTTAATATAGTGCTGGAAGTTCTAGCATCAGCAATCAGACAACAAAAGGAAATCAAAGGCATCAAAATTGGCAAAGATGAAGTCAAGCTTTCGCTTTTTGCAGATGACATGATATTATACATGGAAAATCCGATAGACTCCACCAAAAGTCTGCTAGAACTGATACATGAATTCAGCAAAGTTGCAGGATACAAAATCAATGTGCAGAAATCAGTTGCATTCTTATACACTAACAATGAAGCAACAGAAAGACAAATGAAGAAACTGATCCCATTCACAATAGCACCAAGAAGCATAAAATACCTAGGAATAAATCTAACCAAAGATGTAAAAGATCTGTATGCTGAAAACTATAGAAAGCTTATGCAGGTAATTGAAGAAGATATAAAGAGATGGAAAGACATTCCCTGCTCATGGATTGGAAGAATAAATATTGTCAAAATGTCAATACTACCCAAAGCTATCTACACATTCAATGCAATCCCAATCAAAATTGCACCAGCATTCTTCTCAAAACTAGAACAAGCAATCCTAAAATTCATATGGAACCACAAAAGGCCCCGAATAGCCAAAGTAATTTTGAAGAAGAAGACCAAAGCAGGAGGCATCACAATCCCAGACTTTAGCCTCTACTACAAAGCTGTCATCATCAAGACAGCATGGTATTGGCATAAAAACAGACACATAGACCAATGGAATAGAATAGAAACCCCAGAACTAGACCCACAAACGTATGGCCAACTCATCTTTGACAAAGCAGGAAAGAACATCCAATGGAAAAAAGACAGTCTCTTTAACAAATGGTGCTGGGAGAACTGGACAGCAACATGCAGAAGGTTGAAACTAGACCACTTTCTCACACCATTCACAAAAATAAACTCAAAATGGATAAAGGACCTGAATGTGAGACAGGAAACCATCAAAACCTTAGAGGAGAAAGCAGGAAAAGACCTCTCTGACCTCAGCCGTAGCAATCTCTTACTCGGCACATCCCCAAAGGCAAGGGAATTAAAAGCAAAAGTGAATTACTGGGACCTTATGAAGATAAAAAGCTTCTGCACAGCAAAGGAAACAACCAACAAAACTAAAAGGCAACCAACGGAATGGGAAAAGATATTTGCAAATGACACATCGGACAAAGGGCTAGTATCCAAAATCTATAAAGAGCTCATCAAACTCCACACCCGAAAAACAAATAACCCAGTGAAGAAATGGGCAGAAAACATGAATAGACACTTCTCTAAAGAAGACATCCGGATGGCCAACAGGCACATGAAAAGATGTTCAACGTCGCTCCTTATCAGGGAAATACAAATCAAAACCACCTCACACCAGTCAGAGTGGCCAAAATGAAGAAATCAGGAGACTATAGATGCTGGAGAGGATGTGGAGAAACAGGAACCCTCTTGCACTGTTGGTGGGAATGCAAACTGGTGCAGCCGCTCTGGAAAACAGTGTGGAGGTTCCTCAGAAAATTAAAAATAGACCTACCCTATGACCCAGCAATAGCACTGCTAGGAATTTATCCAAGGGATACAGGAGTACTGATGCATAGGGGCACCTGTACCCCAATGTTTATAGCGGCACTCTCAACAATAGCCAAATTATGGAAAGAGCCTAAATGTCCATCAACTGATGAATGGATAAAGAAATTGTGGTTTATATACACAATGGAATACTACGTGGCAATGAGAAAAAATGAAATATGGCCTTTTGTAGCAACATGGATGGAACTGGAGAGTGTGATGCTAAGTGAAATAAGCCATACAGAGAAAGACAGATACCATATGGTTTCACTCTTATGTGGATCCTGAGAAACATAACAGAAACCCATGGGGGAGGGGAAGGAAAAAAAAAAAAAAAAAAAAGAGGTTAGAGTGGGAGAGAGCCAAAGCATTAGAGACTGTTAAAAACTGAGAACAAACTGAGGGTTGATGGGGGGTGGGAGGGAGGGCAGGGTGGGAGGGAGGGCAGGGTGGGTGATGGGTATTGAGGAGGGCACTTTCTGGGATGAGCACTGGGTGTTGTATGGAAACCAATTTGACAGTAAATTTCATATATTAAAAAATTAAAAAAAATAAAAAAAAATAAAAAAAAAATAAAACAAAAAAAAAAAAAAGTCTTTCAAAAAAAAAAAAAAAAAAAAGAAAAGACGAGATTTTAAGACACAGGCACACAGAAAGGGAAGGCCATGTGAGGACACAGGGAGAAGGTGGCCATCCACAAGGCAAGAAGAGAGGCCTCAGAAAAAAATCAACCCTGTTTACACCTTGATATTGGACTTGTAGCCTCTAGAACTGTGAGAAAACAAGTATCTGCTACTTAAGCCACTCAGCCTGTGGTACTTTGTTACGGCCACCCTAGAAAATTAATATACAAAGTGTTCTGGATTAGATTTTAAAACCAAAAAGATCATTAGTTGAAAAAACCTAGTTAATGCTATTGTGCACATGTTAATTTCTTAGTTTTGGTAAATGTACTAGATGTTAAGATGGAAGATGTTAACATTAGAGGAAACTAAGTAAAGAGTATATGAGAGCTCTCTCTAGCATCTTCAATTATTTTGCAAAGACATAATTCTTTCTTAAAAAGTAATTTTTAAAAAAAATCTAAGGACAAAGGTTTTTAAAAATGCACAAGATAGGACAATCCGGGGGAGGAGGGGACACCTAGCTTCCCTATGAAAATGTAAAATAAAAGGGGCACTTTGAGGTAAAATCAGGGAGGAGATAGGCATAGAGAAGGGTGCCAAGTAGCTATTTCACTTTTATTAAGCATTCTCTGCATGCTTAGGTGGGTGCTTTTTGTACAGCACTTTAGTTAAGCCTCAAGTAACCTTAGTTATAATTATTGGAAACTCTCCTCATTTCAGCCTTGAGAAAATGAAATCTGATTCCCAATTTTTCAAAGGATTGGTGAACAAGGGATTCATAAGGCACTTCATCTTGAGGGATCAACACATTGAACACTGATGCCAGGGTTCTTCGATTATATTTCCTTTATCATTAAAGCGACCACTCCTCCATTTTTATGCACATCCCATTCATCACCAATAAGGGTCACTACAGACTTCTAAATGTTTCTCTTGCACAAGTATTTCCCCTTTTATATTGCTACCAAGATGATGATACAGGTAGCCTCTAATCCAGAAGGCTCAGAAGGTCTGTGGAGCCTCAAGATGTGAACTCACATTTTTCAAGAAAACTAACAATAGTTTCATATTTCCGTTCTTAGAAAATGGCTTCTATTGTACTTTGGAAAAGAAAAAGCACCCCATATCCTTGACAGGGCTTGACTGCTTCTCCATTCTCATCATGGGATACACTTGCTCTCAGTTTCTAATCAAAATACATGCTCTATAGGTAAGTGTTAAACAAGTAAATAAATGAAAAATTCATAAGAGGAAGTATTTGAATGCACAGTTTAAGTTTCTACCATCACCTAGTGAGATAGACAAGTGACAGATAGTTAAGTACAACATTCTGAGTCCTATGAGAGGCATGTGAAGAGAGTCAAGGGTGAGGTTTAATTGCAGAGGTCAGGCAAGGCATGAAGAGTTTATGACTTTACACCTGAGTTTTGAAGGACATTTAGGAATTCACTTTTCATGCAAAGGGAAGAATAACGTTTCAGACTCAGGAAGTAGCACACATAGCTGTGCAGAGAGATACAAGATAAACCAAGACTTGTAGAGAACTCTGAGCCCTTGCCCTTGTTTGATGTGAGCTAATCACACTTATAACTTGCCGGCTAACTCAGCATACTGTCTTGAACCTACTGTTACTTGAACACAACACTTGAATACACAAAGTGTGCTTAAAATATAGTCTTCATACATAGCTCTGGATGTTCAGAATCTTAAAAGATATTTTCGAGATACATATATATATATATATATATATATATATATATATATATAACAATAAATTGTATATTGTATATTGTAATAACAATAAATTGTAGCTGTTATTCACCTGCCAATATTAAATCTTAAGCTCGGGTGACATTTATCTTTTACCAGAAATAGGATTGTATAAGTCTGTAGTCATAACTGTATACAAACAAAGCAAAACTCTGTATTTTGGAACTTGAACTCTAGGAGGAAAGGTGGATAAAAAGTCTGATGTATTTAACTGAGACAGCACTTACAAGATTTTTTTACTAAAGCATGAAGAGAGAACATTTAGATAGTGCATGACTTTTAAAAAAAGGATATTTTAATAGACAAAAATATCTGCTAAAGGGCATTCATGAGGCTCAGTAGGGACTCTGAACTCATGTTACCAGTAAAGAAAAGTAAAAATTGTTTTATATCTCCATTCTTAAATAGTGCAAGTGTCATTAATTGCCATAATTTAAATGTCCAATCTGACAGACATGTTCCAGAAAAAGCATGTGTGTCTTAACCATTTCAGAAATCTTCTCTGGCCCTGGGTTGATAACCACTTATCTCCATGAATAATCTTACCCTTCACAAAGTACGAATTCTGGATATTAGTAATCTTAGTGAGAATTTACATAACATCCTCTTTTGTAGAAATCCTCCCATAAGATGCCTTACAAGAATACATTATATATGACTTTAGCCCCATTATGTAGACAGGGAACAAATCAATATTGAGTTCATTTAAGAAGCAGACTCTGAGGAATTAATTTGGAGACTGTAATATGCAGGCTGAAGAAACCCAGACCTGGGGAGCACAGGGTAATGCATGGAGCAGGCCCTTTGTTATCAGGCTGACCTGATTGTCAATCAAAACTCTACCCTGGATACACTGTAAGACTTCCTCAATTATAAAATTAATACTGTAATTCCTGTAGTATACAGTTAGTGTAAAGACTAAACGATCTTAAAAATATGTGGCAAACTGTATCTTTAAATGCTAGCAGTTTTCCCCCTGCCCCCAGTATTTTATTTTATCCATCGTCTTTCTATTGCAGACAGCTAGGACATTCCACTTTTAACAAGTCAGAGAAGAATGACAGTGTAGAACATGATAAAGATACAAATACAGCCTTCCATCAGAGGGGATGTCAGGCATGGAAGAATACAGATGATATTAAGAGGAGAATTAGTTCCAGTGAAGTTAGAGAAGGTCCTCTTTACTGGGAGGAGAGAAAAGAGCTAGGAAGCAAAGGGTAATTATGACCAAAGGGTTTCTTAAGGGAATCCTGTGCCCTCCCCCATAGCTGACTCGCCATGTATGGCGGGTGGAGGAGGGGTGATAAAGCCTGAGTGAGGTGATGAGGGCACCCTATAGAGGCAACAGAGCAGGAGGATGGAGCCCAAGAGTGGGCAGAAGGGCAACTCTATGGGAGGCAGTGTTGAAGTAATGCAGGGTACAGGGTCAGAGCCTGAGAGAGGACAGGAAGCTGCAAAACAGTGGACTCATTACATACAAGGGGGACTGACTAAACAAGTAACTATTTCAGTATATTGGGAGCCAGATTCCTTACTGTTTCAAAGAGGAGGTGCATTCATGAAAAGAGAGAAAACTAGAATCAATTCTACTGTGTAGAATAGGAGCTAGAAGTATCAGTGTGAGCTCATGGTTTTCAATTGAAATAGAAATAGAAATAAATTGAGCTGTGGGCTTGGGAGTAGCCACACGCCAACAATGATGACACACTCACAGCCCAGGTTTTGGTTTCAGGGCAGCAAGAACTTGTATGATTCTTCAAGGATAGCAGATCCTGCAGTCCTGAAGCAGGAGATTGCCCTAAATTGAGTTTTGGGAAGCCGCTGCAAAGCCTCATCTGTGCAGGCTGCCCAAGCCCATGCCTGGCAGTGATGTTACAGGTGTAAGGATTCTGCCACTTCCTACTTCCAAATCTCATGGCGTTAACTCTCACTGATGGGCTGCAAGCGAGAAGGTATTGGCAATAAATTCCTGGAAATGTACTTCTTTGACTTTCATGCCAGTCCCTGAAACACACACAGGAGGGTAGAAGCAAGCGGAGAACATTGCTGGTGTCAAATAGAAACTAAATGTGCGCATACATGCATGCATGTGTGACTGATATATAATTGCTTGTGGTTGTATTTTGGCTTTGGCTTCCAGGAAATTCAGGAATTTCCTCCTTTGTTTCTTAATCTTATTTATTACATTCTATGATTATTAATAAAACCCACTGTGCTTTGAAGAGCAGAACAGTTTGTAGCATTTAAATTATTTTATAGCTAAAATGCTACCATTGTAATTTTATATGCTTGTTTGTCAATATTTAAAATTCTCATCTGTAAAATGCAAATGTTCAATTTTAGGTACAGTTTCATGATCAGTCTGCATTGACAAACTCCAGTATATGCTAAAGAAAATCATTCCCATTTTAAGGCAAGTCCTGATGCCTATATCTCTGAACTAAATGTTATAAAAACATAAATAGGAAGTTAAATGCCTAATAAAATATTTATGACATTTGAATAGGCTTTATATTACCCTTATTATGAAGTTGTGTTTGATTTTGGCTTATAATCATAGTATTTTATGAACAAGAAGTAATAGGATATGGCTGTGAAAATAATAATCTTTCCATTGTTAAAAGGCTACCCTTTAAATTTGGAATTTTCTTGAACAATTAATATACAATGTGATATTTATGAGAAAAAATGATTCCCTTTGTATGGCAACCAAAAATATAAAGTGACTGGGGATTCACTTACCAAAAATGCACAAGACCTATATGAAAAAAATTTTAACATGCTACTGGTCACAAAGAACTTAATTGGAAAGTGTGTGTGTGTGTGTGTGTGTGTGTGTGTGTGTGTCTGTGTCCTACTATGTCTCCCTTTTAAAGAAACGGTAACAATGTAAGAAAGCAAGTGGCAAACTGGCAAGTGGACAAGGGGGTGCCAATAGCTTGCAGATCTGATTTGTGGAAAGCAACACAACAATGGAGTAACTGTAGATATAGCAGGTTAGTTCTGGGAGATGAGACCACCACAGTGGGCTTGTGAAGTTCCAATAGATATCCCAGGTTGACTGAGGGCAATACACACGTGTAGCGTAGATCAGACAGGGCCCAGAGCGCTGACACATCCTTGCTGACAAAACTTGAATGTATATGTAGACAAAAAGTGAGAGAAACTGGTGCAAAGTTTTGACTGATCAAAGGTTATGATGACCCATAGAAAAATACATCTTATTATATATAATAGACTATATCACTATATATATGGTAATATACATAGCAAGCTACTGTTATGCAGGAAAAGCAGTCGAATCAGAAGTAGAATTCTAAGGACATTAAAGAATACATACTTTATGATCCATTTATATGAAATTATAGAAAAAGTAAAACTGTAGGGACAGGAATCAGATCTGTGGTTGCCAGGTGCCAGAGGAAATGATAAGGGAGTGGCTGTATCACAAGGAAACTTTGGGGATGATGGAAATGATCTATACTAAGACCATGGCGGTGGTTTTACATGACAATGCACATCCGTCAAAACTCACTCAACTGTATACATTGCATAATGAATTTTGTGGTATGTAAATAAAGCTGCCAATAATAATGTGCTAGATATATTTACAAAAGTATGCTGAGTTATTGAAACATGGATTTTCACTAAGTATTATTTATAGTAACAAAAATCTGAAAACCTAACTTTCCATAAGTAGGAAATTGCTTAAATTTAGTATGACACATTCTTAGAATGAAATATCATGCAAATATATCTTTAGGTTTGTATGTGTTCATTCAGGGAGACATCTCTTCAACATATTAAAAGAAAGCAATTGCACAGAGGAATGTTATTAAAATAGGAATACACAAGTACCTATATTTTCTTATGTATTCCCACATGTGCATAAAAAATACTTACATTTTTACTCCTAGACCTGTTTCTTTTCCAGATTTTTCCATTTCAGTTAATGGTACCACTTCCTACTAATTGCTCATTGAGTTTGCTTTGCGCATCATAAGACTTTATTGATTTTTTAAAGAGACTAGCTTTTCCTCTGGTCAAAGAAATATGTTGTGGCGAAAATGTGAAAGATTTGTATTTTAAAGTCAGGTACTAGTCTAGACTTCACCATCAATTTTTTTAGGATATTAAATCAATTTCTCTCTCTTGATTTTAGAATCTTGTCTACTATGGATTATAGATAATGGATTTAATGATTTGAGTTATCTGAGAGTTGTTATAACAAAAGAAATTAGTATTCTGTTTGGATACTTCATGAGTTGTAAAGCTGAATCAAAAAAAATTAAGTTCTGGGGCGCCTGGATGGCTTAGTCAGTTAAACATCTGACTTCGGCTCAAGTCGTGATCTCACGGTTCACGGGTTCAAGTCCCACGTTAGGTTCTGTGCCGACAGCTCAGAGCCTGGAGCTTGTTTCGTATTCTGGGTCTCCCTCTCTCTATGCCTCCCCTGCTTGTGCTCTCTTTCTCTCTCAAAATAACAAACATTTTTTTAAAAATATTTTTAAAAAATTTAAGTTCTAACTTCCTAGAAGAGCATTCAATAGTGAGTTTTTGTGTCACCGTAAATAGAATTCTTTGTTATTATATCTTCAGTGTATCTTGCACTGTACCATTTCTTCAAAGTAGATAATGAAAGTTGCGTGTGTAATATTTCTTCCACAGGTTTCTGAATAAGAGGCTGAATTTGTATTTTATTGCTTGTTGTTTGCCCTTGAGCAAATTACCTACGTTTCCTGAGTCTCAGTTTTCTCACTTCTAAAATGTGAAAAATTCTGTCTTATCTTCCTAAATTTATAAGATGTATATTTATATATATTTACACGTATAATATATACACATATATTTGGTATATGGGGTTATAGCTAATAGAATTAGCCTCTAAAATGTGGAAAATTCTGTCTTGTCTTCCTAAATTTACACCATATATATTTATATATATTTACACATATAACATACACACATATATTTAATATATGGGGTTATAGCTAATAGAATTATGTTAAAATGAACATTATTAAATTTGGAGTCAGATTCATGATTTTTCCATAACCATGAAACACTGTGCTGTTTTCTCACTTGTAAATTGACCAAAGTAATAGTTGTGCTACCCTCTGTATGGGAAGATTTTAAGCATCAAATTGAGAGGGAAATATAGTCAGTGTGAAGTTACTTAGAGGACCGAGAAACATATACAGCCTACTCTAGGAATCATACCATTGCTGCTGCTACCGTGTGGTAGCAGCATACCTTGGTACGTATGTTGCATAAAAATAGCTATGCACAGGGGCGCCTGGGTGGCGCAGTCGGTTAAGCGTCCGACTTCAGCCAGGTCACGCGGTCCGTGAGTTCGAGCCCCGCGACAGGCTCTGGGCTGATGGCTTGGAGACTGGAGCCTGTTTCCGATTCTGTGTCTCCCTCTCTCTCTGCCCCATCCCCGTTCATGCTATGTCTCTCTCTGTCCCAAAAATAAATAAAAAACGTTAAAAAAAAATTTAAAAAAAAATAGCTATGCACAAAATGTTCATCTGTAACCTGACTTTTTTTTGATAATATATTTTTCTAAGTGTGAATTTATTCAGACAATAGCATGATATAAATGCTTTGAGTGATTAAAAGGTGAGAATGATATATACTGTATCAAAACCTGGAAATATTAAAGGGAAATGAGAAAAGATATGGTTATGCTTCAATGTGAGAAGGGAAAATTCTGGAGGAAAAAGGCAACAAAATAGCCCTGAGAGACTGAGGGCCACTTGGAATTTATTGAAGAGGAAAAGGACATACCGATGCTTTTGCAGAAAACTGCTAGGTAGCACCAACAGGGAAGGTAGAAGCAACATCATAGGAATTAGACTGCAAGGCAGTGAGAGAGAAAATTAATGTATCTAGGCAAATTCATAAAGTCAGCAGGAGGTTTTACAAGAAATATTAAATAAAAACATGAGCTCACAAAGAAAAATCTCCTCTAAACTCCTCGCTTCCCTGAGATCGTTGTGTTTCGTCCACCTTCACATCATCCCTTGCAAATATATTTTAAGTACCTAAATCCTTGAAATATTTTCCTGAGCAAACCACGATTCATGAGTATTTGGTACCAGAATAGGTTCAGTAAACAGTCACCAAAAACTTAGAACCAAAGATCAATTATGTGGCAGACACATTTACTGTTCAACTACTGTTCAACTACTATCCATGTGGTCCTACATATTTCCTAGCTTCCTTTTAATTAAGAGCCCTAATAGGTTCTGACAGAAAGTTACTGATACAGTTCTTTTGGTCCGAAAGCCAGGATATTAAATGCACATTAAATCATTTTGTTCTCCAGTTCCGGTGTTCCTATAGGCAACACAGGGTGTTTTCCTCAGGGGTCAGTTGTCTTCCTGTTCCAGTACTTGAAACAACACTACAGTGAGGCCCTGATGTTAGAGCCCAGTGTGTGTCAAGGATGATTCTTTACTCTTATTTTACCTTACTTAGATGTTGAATGCAACACAAATGCAACACAAATGCAAAATTTACTCTTCATAATTACATAAGCATAGCTACACATTTAACAAAACTCAAATGTGCACAGTTTACAAAACAGCATAAGGTGGCATTTGTTAGATGTTTATGGACATGTCCTTGAGATGTGAAGTTGAGACAACTGTAGTTGTATTGACTATTGAAAACTCTCTGTGTTTATTCCTTTATTCAATGAATAATGTTTTTAGCACTTTCTTTGTATCAGGGATTGTTCTGTACCCATTAATGTATATCCACATGTATTAGTGAGCTTGGGCTGCCATAACCCTGACTGAGTGGCTTAAACAACAGAATTCTTTTTCTCTCACAGTTCTGAGGTTGTAAATTCAAGATCTAGGTGTGAGCAAGGTTTGTTTCTGGTGAGACCTTTCTCCCAGATCCTTCCAAGGTCTTCTCTCTGTGTTTTCAGAAAGAGTGAATTCTGGTGTTTCTTCCTCTCCTTATAAGGATGCCAATCCTATAAGATTAGGGCCCCACCCTCATGCCTCACTTTTTTTTTTTTTTCTTTTTTTTCTTTTTTTTTTACCTCCTTACAGGCCCTATCTCCAAATACATTCACATTGGGAGCTAAGTCTCCAACATATAATTTTGGGACAGGAATACAATTCAGTCTGTAACACCACACACGCAAAGTTATCATAGAGTTATATTTTCTCAAAAGTGGTCTATATTAAAGAAGTTTTAAAATATTTGTTTTCCAGAATAAAGCAAGTTTAGGAAGAGCACTAGTTTCTAATTTTTAAAAATCTGGTTGTCTGGGTGGCTCAGTTAGTTATGTGTCTGACTTTAGCTCATGTCATGATCTCACAGTTTGTGAGTTCAAGCCCCACGTCAGGATCTGTGCTGACAGCGCTGAGCCTGCTTCAGAGTCTCTGTCTCCCTCTCTCTGTCTCTACTCTGCTCACACTATTGCTCTCTCTCTCAAAAATAATACATATTTTTTTAAAAAAATATTCAATGCTACAGAAGGAATTTCAAACGCAGGGCTTCTGATTTTTAATATTAAAAAAGTACTTATATAAATTCTAAAAGGTAGTTTTATGAACTCAATGATACAAGGTTTTTCCAGTTTTTACTTTCCAATACTTGCTTAACTTTATTCCCAGCATTTGACCCCTAATTTCAAGATTTCAGAATGTATCTTCTAAACTGATTGTCTTTAAAATGTGAGAAGCATTCAACATATTGAAAAGCAAAAATCAGCACTTAAAAGTTATCTGAGAGGTCAGATACTTGTAATCTTTGATATTAAGCAAGTACTGAAACAAAGTGAATCTGACATTTTCTTGGACAGGCATGTGTGAAAGAAGTATCCACTCTTTTGACTTTACATATTGTATCAGTTGGATTCATTAATTACGCCTGCAGTTTGGGAAGTTTCTAGTCCACTGTTATTCTGGCACACATCAACAAATATATGGTTATTTAACTACAGTGTCAAATAGAAATTTTCAGAATAAAAATTTCAGGTCCCAAGAGAACAGTGATATTTTAAAGCAGAAAGATTTGTTACAACATGAAATGCTCCTGGCTCTAGGTGAATAAAAATAAAAATGGTTGCTTTCTATATTATCCAATGACTTTATGGCCATGTGACATTAAAACAAAATAAAAGTTTAATATTTCTCCATATTCTTTTTTTGTAAATTTTGATTCATTTATGAACCAGTTCCCTTTACTTCTTAGTCAATTTGGACTACTACAAGAGAACACTAGGGCCTGCTTGACTTAAAGAATAAATCTTTACGGGGTGACTGTGTGCTCAGTCTGTTAAGGTCTGACTTCGACTTCAGCTCAGGTCATGATCTCATGGTTTGTGGCTTCGAGCCCCATGTCGGGCTCTGTGCTGACAGCTCAGAGCCTGGAGCCTGCTTCGGATTTTGTGTCTCCCTCTTTCTCTGCTCCTCCCTGCTCACTCTCTCTCAAAAATAAGCAAATATTAAAAAATATATATTGTTTAAAGAACAAATCTTTACTTCTCCCAGTTTAGAGGCTGGACGTCCAAGATCAGGGTGCCAGCACGGTCAGGTTCTTGGTGAGGGTTGACAGCCTTGTCCAGTTTACAGACATCTTTTTGTTGTATGCTCACATGTTGGGGAAAGGGATAACTTCCTTTCATTTCTTATAAGCACATAATCCGATCATAGGGGCTCTATTCCAATGACCTACTTAACTCCCAAAGGCTCATCTCCAAATAACATCACATTAAGGCTTCAGCCTGTGAACTTGGGAGGGATAGGAGCATTTAGTCCACAACTTCTAATACAGTTTTAGTTGTGCTCATATTTTCTATGCTATACTAAATGAACATACATCATTTTCTTTTTTTTTTTAATTTATTTTTATTTTTTTTTATTTTTTATTTTATTATTATTATTTTTTATTTTATTTTTGGGACAGAGAGAGACAGAGCATGAACGGGGGAGGGGCAGAGAGAGAGGGAGACACAGAATCGGAAACAGGCTCCAGGCTCCGAGCCATCAGCCCAGAGCCTGACGCGGGGCTCGAACTCACGGACCGCGAGATCGTGACCTGGCTGAAGTTGGACGCTTAACCAACTGCGCCACCCAGGCGCCCCTTTAATTTTTTTTTAATGTTTATTTATTTTTGAGACAGAGAGAGACAGAGCATGAACGGGGGAGGGGCAGAGAGAGAGGGAGACACAGAATCCGGAGCAGGCTCCAGGCTCCGAGCTGTCAGCACAGACCCTGACGCGGGGCTCGATCTCACGGACCGTGAGATCATGACCTGAGCCAAAGCCGGACGCTCAACCGACTGAGCCACCCAGGCGCCCCATCTTTTTTCTTTTTTATATTGTTGCCAAAAGAGAAGAGAATAATAAAATTGTTTTCATCACCTATTATTTTTTCAAGTCAAAATGTGTTCCTTTTACTTCTTTTCATCTTTATCAGTATTTTGCAAACTGTACTGTACATTAGATTCAGTTGCAGGGACAGCAGATTGCTACACCCCTACCCCACAGTTTCTGATTCACAGGTCTAGAGTGAGAAGTATGTTTTCACCTATCTTCAATATTTTCCATCTTCTCTTCTTTTTCTGCCTCATTCTGCATAATGTCTTCAGATCTCTCTTCAAGCTCATTTATTCTCCATCAATTACTTATGTCATTAGTAAATATTTCTGAATGAACAAATGTCCAGCTCCTTTGGGCCTGTTTTACTATTAATCTGTACCCATTCCTTGTGCCCTTGTGCAGATAACTCAAGTTCTACATTGTTCTCGAGTCATTTATATAGAGTGTCTAGCACTAAAGTCCTTCCAGGAAAGGAGTCCCATCCATTGCCATCTTCCCGTCATGTTACTCTGTAACTGGGCCTCCTCGGTGCCCCCTGCTTCACAAATTGTATCAGTTTTCTACTGCTGTGTAATAAGTCACCACAAACTTTATGTATTCAAACGATCCATATTTATTATTTCACAGTTTCCTTGGGTCTGGAGTCCAGGCATGCCTTAGATGTCCGATTCAAGATTTTATAAGGCTGCAGTCAAGATGTAGTCTGGACTGTGTTCTCATCTAGATGCTCAATTGCATAAAATATCTGCTTCCAAGCTCATACAGGTTGTAGGAAGAATTCATTTTTTGTGTGCTACAGTACTAAGGCCCTCAGATCTTAGAAGCCACCTACAGTTCCCTGCTACATGGCCTTCTCCATAGGCATTTCACAGCACAGCAGCTGACTTCTTCAAGGCAGGAAGCTCTCCTTTTCTTGCCGCAGTCTCTTCAGAGTCTTATATAACTTAGCATAATCATGGAATTGACATCCCTTCACCTTAGCTATATAATGTAACCTAGCCAAGGCAGTGGCATCCCATCACCTTTGCTATATTCTATAGTTAGAAGAAAATAACAGGTTCTTACCAGAAGTTCAAGGGGAGAGGATTATCCAGGCTGTAACACCAGAGGTTGGAGATCATGGTGGCCATCTGAGAACTTGGCCTGTCACACAAGATTTCCTCTGATAGCATCTTTCACATATTTGGCTCACCTAATAAAATCCTTCCTCACAACAGTATGTATGACCCCTCTCTTGCTTCCTGCCCCACCTCAGGGTACATATCTAGTTCTTGTCCTCAGCCCCACCAAAAAGTGCCAGTTTACCGTTAATCCTAGCAATATGTCACAGTCTTTCTCCTACATAATAAATCTGAAGGAGTGGAAATAACTAATTGTACTTTTAAATTAGAGAAAATTGCTTTCTCATTCCAGTTTCAAAATTATGATATGTGTAAAAATTTAGAAGTGATTTGATCTCTCAATCTTGGTAAAATAATCTATATAGAGAGGAAAATAACCTAACTCATAAGGATGTGTTGATGCAATAAAAGCATTTACATATGGCACGCAGTCAATCACTGATGATGATCTTCCCTTTTATTAATATGCCATCTTCTGTGTATTAAGAAGGTTTTACCTGTGCCTAAAGCAAAAGTAGAAAAAAAAATCACATGAATACCGAGAGTTGCTTTTACATCAGTGACTTGATAATATGTTCTTTGCTCTTCACAGGATGAAATGAAAATTTGAACCCCCAACACTATGTGAAAAACATTTTACCCAATCAAATTTACCTATTATTCCTTGGTTTGTCTCTGTCTCTCATGCTCATTTGTTTTATTTCTTAAATTCCACATATGAGTGAAATCATATGGTATTTGTCTTTCTCTGACTGATGTATTTTGTTTCATTCTCTATTTCAGGAACATACAAATCCATTTTTACTAATAGATTAATAACTTAATAGGTTAATTAGTATATTTGTGGCAATGTTTTTCAAGGTAGGAACAGATGTGTATCTGGATGTTAAAAATTAATGTTAAACAAGAAAACTGCACAGGGAATTATGACCATTCAGTTGTTATTTTCATATACTTATAAGGATGGTTGAATATGAAAACTTGCTCTAGATTTAAAGAATACTGGATGCAGATTTAGTATCAGTAAGCAAATGATTTCAGTTGTTAGTAACTGAAGAGAAAGTTAAAAGTGGCTTCTCTTTTTGTATACATGAAAAATTGTCTACTGTTGGGCAGCCCCAGTGATGGCAAGATGGATTTGTTGTCTTCAGGGATCAGAGTTCTATTAAAAAGGTAACAAGAAATAATGTGTATGGTAAACTAAAGGCAAAGTTTGCCATAGTCTGTGCCTTTGGTGAAATTCTTTCTTCATACATAGACAACCTCAAAATTATATCTCCTCAATATCTGTGTTGTCTTCATTAATTTCAGTGACCCAGTGACCTGTAAGTTAAGATATAAATTATCTCTGTGCAACACGCTTTATGTACAATGATGGGGGGAAGCTAGAATTACCATATTAAAAAATGCCCTTGGAGAAAGAGAAATTGGAAAACATTCCTAGTCACTGGTCATCCAGTAATCATAGCCTGCTGGTAGACTGTGTAGACACTGCCTGAGCTAGCCCAAAGTGTGGCCTCATGCTCTACTCTCTTGAGATACTCTCTTGTTAATCATTCCCTGAATCCTCTGTGTTTGCTTTCTGGAAGTCTATATGTACGCATGCATGCATGTATATGTCAGGCATGTCCATTATCCTTTAAGCTGTCTAACCCAGTTTCTCTTCCCACTTATGAACCCTCTCTGAAGTCAAAACCACCTCATATCCTCTTATCTCTCAGGGGCTAGAATTCAAGCACATGGATATGCCTGCCTGCAATGGGGGCTAGGAAATGTAATCTTTTAGTTGGGCATATCACTACCTTCAACTCAAAACCCATTATTAAGGAAAGAACTTATTAAGAAAAGGTTAGATACTCGGAAATAATCATTGCCATAAAGCTCATTATGTCATCAAAAGTCCTTGATAAGTATAAATGGGATGTGATGTAATGCTGTGACTACAACAGGAAGTTGATTGAGACAATCAGTGTAGTTGGAATTTCCCCACCCCCCAGAACAAACTGGCTTTATTTGGAAGAATTATAAAGCTATTATGATAGTACAGAATTCCATACAATATCATAACTAAATGTCACCCTAGTGTGTATGGACCATAGTAAAACTTCATTGACATTCTTAGGGAGAGAAGAGAATCAGATTAGGAACCAGTAACTAATGTTCAAGTGGAGATCCAAGTTGGGGGACCAACACGAATCAAATTAAAATGTCTAATATATGTTGATAAAATTAAAGTTGATGCAGGTGAGTTGTGATCTTTGTATTTTTGTGAATATGTTTCACTTATATAGTAGGCTCATACTAATTCAAGTGGGGCTACTGACTGCCAGGTGATTCTGGAGATTTATCATTGAAGTCACCAGAGGTTCAAAAATGTTGAGTAAAGATTGACAAAATTGAACTAGGGTTAGCACCCAGATCAGTCAGGCAGACTGATGTCCCTGCAAAAATCTGGAATAGGCTCTGAAAGTCAAAGTTAAATCTAAGCCATGAGAACATACAAAATGAGAGTGGGAGTGGGGTATCAGCTCAGTGGTGTTACATATTTCTAGTGGCTTACCACTCAAAGACCACATATTCCATATATAATGCTAATAAAATTCAAGTCCTCTACTCTCTATGTTTCCTGCAAAGCCACCTCATAGAGGTAATATTATTTATAATACTGTTTATTTGTTTCAGAAGCATAGATGGTCTTTTTTTTTTCTTTTTTTTTTTGCCTACAGCCTTTATCCATGGTTTAGCACTCACCTAGAAAGGGAAACTATCCTAACATAATGGTAGGAAAAAAAGTAAAACCAGGAGAGAGCCAGATGTTAGGATACTTGGTTTTCCTGCTAACTATTAACTAATTTCTAATATGATTTATGTTATTACTTCTTCTCATTAGACTCTTTACTTTTTATTTGTAAAACGAAGACTTTGAATTTATGAGTTCTAATATCTCTTCTCATTCGAAACTTCCATAAATCTAGGTATTCAAAAGCCAGAAAATTTATTTTCAGTTCTTTTTTAAAAATGAGATCCCTTTACATTGCACTGTTTATATTGTACTTATGTGGTGACAGTCCATGAATAAATCCTGTGTTGGATCATGATCTCCAGGTAGGAGCCCCAGAGGCCACTTCTTCTGTGATTATATAACTGTGGTCACATCTGAAGTTTCAATGACCATGTGCACAGAGCACCCCCACACAGAGATCTTAAGGTCAACACATCCAGGCAGAAAGCCATATGGTTCTTGCTTCCTGAGCCACCCTCATTTCCATATAAATGCTGCCTACTACAAAAGACAATATGACTTTTGTACCTCTAAGAAGATAATGATGAAGTCATTTGGGGATGTCATTTATGTTTCTCTTTTGATTCAGTTACTTACAAATTAATGGAGTTCAGCCAAAGCTTCTCTGATTCTTTGACCCTTCCCCTTTTCCCATTTGAATGAACAATGGAAAACTTAAGTACTAGTCATAGCTCAAAATTCATGAGTTCAGTCACCAACTTCACATTTATTTCTACCGGTACAAAAGGGAAAAAATACTCTATAAATGTTCTCTTTTAATCTTTAAAATAGCAGTGAGATAGGACTGTTTCCCACCATTTAAAAAACGTTTTTAATGTATATTTAATTTTGAGAGAGAGAGAAAGAGAAAACACGTGTGGGGGAGGGGAAGAGACAGAGGGAGACAGAATCTAAAGCAGGCTCCAGGTTCTGAACTGTCAGCACAGAGCCCCACATGGAGCTTGAACCCACAAACTGTGAGATTATGACGAGAGTTGAAGTTGGACACTTAACTGACTGAGTCACCCAGGTGCCCCTCTTTCGTGCCATTTTAGACAGAAGTAAACTATGGCACAAGGGATAAAAGAATATGTGTCAAATCACCATTGAATCAGATTTAATTTTTCTGAGTCCAAACACACATAATGAAATGAAGAAGGGTGATAAGGGGAGGGGGGGGGGGGAAGAAAGAAACAGTTATCTGACAAAATCTGGGATTTTCAAGTTGTTGTGGAACAAAAAGTAAATTTTAAATTAAAACATGACCTCATCCTGCAAAATGTGATTACTATGAAAATCAAGAGTTAACAAAAGTTCTCTCTGAGAGCTTTTTCATTTCCTGAGCTCATTGAGAAAGTTCACAGAAACTCAATAAATGTATATACTGAATTGGGGATATACAGGATAGGTTCCATGTAGAGGGATTGTATAGATTAAGTAGCTATTCAGTGGATAAAACTGTTTGAAATGTGTAGTCAAGAAAATCACTGTTACCTTAGTGGGTATGTCTTTTTTTTTTTTTAATATAGACTTCTGGATTATTTTAAGGGTTTCTGAATAATCACATGGATTTATTGTGATTTTGTGTCTATAACACTTTAAATTTATTTGATCTTCCAAAAATTAACCAGGATGATTCCATAATTTTAATAGGGACTCTGTAATTCAGAAATTCTCTTCTGCTGGTTGCAAATAACCAAAAATAGCTCCAGTAACTTAAATAAACAGAGAGTTGCTTATCTTAAATAATAATTCTACAGTTTTGTGGCTCATGATAATACTCCAGCAGCTTCTGTTTATCAAGATTAGTGCTTATTTTAAACTCTTGGATTTTATTATATTTTTTTCCTCATGGTCACAAAACAGCATCTGCTTCTATAGGGATCATATCTACATTCTAGGAAGAAGAAAAGGGAAAAGGAAAATACGCTTTCCAAGTAATATGCCTCATTTGTCAAGAAAGCAAAATATTTTTGGAATTCTTGCCCAGAGAGGTTTTTTTTTAACGTCTCCTGGGCCAGAGACAATATTGCACATGGACTTCTCTAGTTAGAATGTGCTTTGGTAGAAGTGGGTCATAGATAGTGAGGTAACATAAAGCATCAGATATCAAATGAGACTCATATGAATAAGAAATTGTACCCCATACATAACCTTGTTAATATCAACAGTTCAGTCAAGCAGCTCAGAAGAAGCATAAAAGGAATAAGAAGTCCAAGCAACTCTTCAGCTATTTTCTTTTCTTTTCTTTTTTCTTTTCTTTTCTTTTCTTTTCTTTTCTTTTCTTTTCTTTTCTTTTCTTTTTTTCTTTTCCTTTCCTTTCCTTTCCTTTCCTTTCCTTTCCTTTCCTTTCCTTTCCTTTTTAATGTCTTCACTGGACACACACTCACTGGTCCAGAATACATAAAGTCTCTAAATTAGTTACAGAAATAGCATTTAGTCTATGAATCATCTCCATTTCATACCCTGGCTTCTTCTTCCTCTTCTTTTTCTCCCCCACCTCTTCCTCCCTGTTCTTCTATCACAAGCAATCCTTAACAAGAGACCTTCTTAGTCAATAGATAAGATTCCCTTTCCTAACAAATATTATTAGTCCATTTGCTCACAGTCCAGTTTTTGGGCTGTTACAAATATTAGTAAATTTTTAATTTACTAATTAAATTAAAGGGAGTAAACAGATTATAAGCTTTAACTTCGTCTCAGACAGAGTCTCACACAGAGACAATAAGTTAATTATATTGACTGATATGGAAGCTCTCCATAGTATTTTTTCCAGTAAAGCAGCTTTACTGCAGTAAAGCAGTTCGGATTTAATATGATTTTTTTCACTGCCTTTTAGGTTGAATAAAAATCGTGACACATGAGTGTCCCTAAGTCCCCAAGTCCCTAAAGACTTGACTTATCCCATATACTTTGTCCCTTTCCTCCCATTATTATTAAAAATATTCATTTTGCCAGCAGCTCAGTTGAAAGTCTTCATGTGTTCCCCTCTAAAAGGCTATTTACTTATAATTAATAAACTTTTTCATTCATGCAATAAATATTTACAGGGCACCTAAATGTAAAATAAATGTGACAGATGCAAGAAATGCAATAGTTAGGCCAGCAGATACAGTCTTAGCCCATCATGGGCTTTACAGTATAGTAGAGGAGAGATGAAAACATAAGTAATCACAAAATTATATACTCATGTATTTTGATCAGGTCTATAAGGAAAACATATGGTGTAATGGTAGAGCTTAATACGGTAGAGACCTCTAACTGAAAAGGTTAGGAAAATTTATTTCAAGGGATTTTTTTAAAGCCAAGATATATGGGATGAAAAGGGGTAGCCATAGGAAAAGCAATCCACGTCAAGACAATGGGGAAAGTACTGATTTATTACCTCAGGCACTTTTCTTATTTCATCTGCATAATGACTCTGCAAGTCATGTGTAATTATCCCATTTTGCAGGTGAATAATCAAAGTTTAAATAATTGGTCAATGTCAATTGGATAGCTGATCAAGGTTGCAAGTCCTTGTTTGCATACCTTCCTCAGGAATTTTGGCACATGATCACATAGGAGGAAGGTGGGATTTATATGCATAGTTTTTGCCCCTCTTACCTGAAATCATAAACAGGTTCAACCCCCACCCCATCTCTCAAGAATGGTTGTGCCTCACTTACTGAAGAAGCATAATTCAATCTCCATGTGTGTGGTAAAATACACATGACAAAATTTACCATTTATTATTTTTAATTTTTATTTTTTTTAAGTTACATCCAAGTTAGTTAGCATGTAGTGCAACAATGATTTCAGGAGTAGATTCTTTAATGCCTCTTACCCATTTAGCCCATCCCCCCTTCCACAACCCCTCCAGTAACCCTCTGTTTGTTCTCCATATTTAAGAGTCTCTTATGTTTTTGTCCCTGTCCCTGTTTTTATATTATTTTTTTCTTCCCTTCCCTTATGTCCATCTGTTTTGTATCTTAAAGTCCTCCTATGAGTAAAGTCATATGATATTTGTCTTTCTCTGACTAATTTCGCTTAGCATAATACCCTCTCGTTCCATCCATGTAGCTGCGAATGGCAAGATTTCATTCTTTTCGATTGCCAAGTAATATATATATATATATATATATATATATATATATATACATACCACATCTTCTTTATCCATTCATCCATCGATGAACATTTGGGTTTTTGGGTTTTTTCCATACTTTGGCTATTGTTGATAGTGCTGCTATAAACATTGGGGTGTATGTGCCCCTTCGAAACAGCATCCCTGTATCCCTTGGATAAATACCTAGTAGTGCAATTGCTGGGTCATAGGGTAGTTCTATTTTTAACTTTTCTGATGAACTTCCATACTGTTCTCCAGAGTGGCTGCACCTGTTTAGTATATTCACAATATGAATGCAAACATCACCACCATCAAGTTTCCGAACTTTTTAATCACCCTCAAAGCAAACCCTGTACCCATTAAGCAGTCAGTCTGCAACCCTTGGCAACCCCCAATCTGATTTCTGTTCCATGGACTTGTCTATTCTGGATATTTCATATAAGAAAAATCATATAAGGTGTGGCCTTTTGTGTCTGGCTTCTTTTGCTTAGCATAATGATATCAAGGTTCATCCATATTGTCGCATGTAGGAGTATTTCATTCCTTTTTATGGTCACAGTTTCAACATATGGATATATGGTATTTTGTTTATTCATTCATCAATTGACAGACAGCTGGGTTGTTTCCACCTTCCTTTAGTTAATAGTCCTGCTGTGAACGTTAGCGTCAAGTTTTGGTTTGAACACCTGTTTCCCATTTTTGAAGATAAATACCCAAAGGTGAACTTGTTGTGTTGTATGGTAATTCTATATTTAACTTTTTGAGGAGCTGCCAGACTGTTTTCTACAGTAGAGCTACCATTTTACATTCCCACCAGCAATTTATGGAGCTCCCAATTACTCTACATGCTAGCCAACACTTGTTAAATATTGTTAAAATTATTATTAATGCCATCCCAGATGGTTTGAAGTGGCATCTCATTGTAGTTTGATTTGCACTTCTCCCATGACTAATGATGTTACCATCTTTTCATGTGATTATTGGTCATTTGTATATATCCTTTGGAGAAATGGCTATCGAAGTCATTTGCCCATTTTTTCTATTGGTTTCTTTTGTTGTTGAGTTATTAGAGTTCTTTACATTCTGAATACTAGAGCTTTATCAGATATGTGATTTGTATATGCTTTCTCCAATTCTGTGGGTTATCTTTTTGCTTTCTTTATAGTGTCCTTTAATGAATAAATTGTTTTTCATTTTTATAAAATCCAATTTCTCTATTTTTATGTTGCTTGTGTTTTTAAAG
The DNA here is from genome assembly GCF_046562875.1 of Panthera onca. Taxonomy (NCBI): domain Eukaryota; kingdom Metazoa; phylum Chordata; class Mammalia; order Carnivora; family Felidae; genus Panthera; species Panthera onca. Next base: position 45,818,604 of record NC_138349.1, on the reverse strand, counting down.
TTTATTTATTTTGAGAGAAAGAGAGAGAGAGAGTAGGGGAGGGACAAAGAGAAGGAGAGACAGAACTGCAAGCAGGATCCACAGTGTCAGCGAGGAGCCCGACGTAGGGCTCCAATTCACGAACTTGAGATCATGACATGAGCCGAGATACTTAAATGACTGAGCCACCCAGGTGCGCCATGTTGGTTGTGCTTTTGGCATCATATTTAAGAAACTATTGGTAAATACAAGGTAATTAAAAAGAACCAGATGGCCCTTAAGGAATTTTGTTTTGTTTTTAATTTTTTTAATCTTTATTTTTAAGAGAGAGAGAGAGAGAGAGAGAGACAGAGTGTGAGTGGGGGAGGAACAGAGAAAGAGCCCTTAGGGAGTTTTTTTAATCTCCATGTTTTCTCTCCACTTTCATCGGTTTCCTCCAATTTTCTGAAGCAGAATCCCTACACCAGAGATAAATGATACTGGGGCAAAAAGCTCCCAGAGTCAAACAGAATGCCTAAGGACTGGTCTGCAATCTGAGATTAGATTACTCCACCAGGGCTATGGCATATCGTTTCCAAAGGAAACACAGACCAAATTCACTTTGTAATTGACCTCTGTTTAACTCCTGTGGCCATCTTCTTTAACTGTTTTACCACTATGTTATGTTGCCTTCCATTCTCAAAACACAGACTTCTCCTGGACAAGTCAGGATTTTTTATTTTATTTTATGTATTGTATTGTATTGTATTTTTGCCTTTTCCTAAGTTTTAGTTCTAAGAAACTGGGTTGGAAAATTATGAAGAAAACTGAGACGTCTTTGACAACTCTGCTGTTGGTTCCTTGCACTTTCACCCCTGAGCTTTATCTTGGTCTTTCAAGAACCACTGAATCAAAAGTACCTTCCAAAACACCACTCTGATCCTGTCCAATGGAGAGAATGCAGAGCTTATAGGTTTAAAAAATCAAAGCTCCAGCAACCCATTCCTCCTCTCCAAAAAAGATCTAACCAAAAGAAGAGAGCACTCTTTTCATTTAGTAATTCAGTAATTTGTTTATTTCTTTGGTTAGCGGCTGGAGGCACTTAAACTGGTCTCTTGTCCTGGACTGTGGTGTCTTTCTATCTGTTTAGTCGGAATGGTCTTTTCCAAATACAAATCGGGTCATGTTATATCTATTCTATCCCACCCACATTCTCTATATCCTTGATGTATAACACCCAGTAACTATCTTCTTAACCTGCTCTACAAGGCCTGACTTTCTGTGCTCTTATTCTGGTACTTCAAAGTGCATTTATGTTAGAATTTTTATCATATCATGTACCATTGGTAACCTGGAATGCAGTGAGGTTGCAGAGAATATAGATGCAAGAAGTGTTCTCCTGGGCATTATCCACATCTGCAAAATTGGTATTTTATTCTACATAACACATATCTAAAATTTCCTTGAGCAAATGAAATACAACTCCAAATAAGGAACATCTCAATGCTATGAAGATATATATACGTACAATGGTAATATAACGCATCTTGTTCCAGGGAGATTAACCAAAAATTTATTGCCTCAAACTGAAAAGGTCCCTTATATCTGTGACCCAAACCACTTTATATCAAAATACAATTTATATGTTATATTAAGAATTAATAATAAAATTGTTTTTCTCTCAGAAATAGAGAATGGCTCATGTATCATCTTGAACCAATTCTGTTAGGTTGGTATTGCCTGATGGAAGTACTTCATTGGGAAGGACTATGAGGGTCATTTATTTAGGAGTGACTGTCATGAGTGTAGAAGAGTGACAGCTCAAGTATTTATTACCTCTAGTTATCTTGTATTCTGCAAGTTCTTTGAAATTAGAAAGCTTCTCGTTTATTTCTCATTCTCAGCATCTAGAGACTGTAGGTGCCAAGAGCTTAGTCCATCTTGTCAAATGAGCCAGTAAAGGTATGAATGGCACACTTAAATTGGGAACAGACTCTTTTTGTTTAGATAGATAGACATATAGATACAGATATGGATGTAGAGATAGGGTATAGATATAGGGTATACATGAGATTAAAAAAAGCAAATGAAGTGCAGCAATTCATGTAACCCAGGGTGCTCAAACTTCAGCAGGTAGCAAAATCCCCCGGAGGGCTAGTTCAGACACGATTTTTGTGCCCTGGCCCCAGAGAATCTGAGTCAACAGTTTTTTGGTTAGGGTCTGAGCATTTGCATTTCTAACAAGCTTCCAGGTGATGTTGCTGTTGCTCTGGGGACACACTGTGAAAATCATTGACACAGCCAAATGGTCTGTAGATGAGTTAGGTACAACAGCTGGCTCCAGGAGGTCAAATGTTTAATGACATATCATTTCACTTTATCCATCTTTGGCTCTGCTTTCATCTGTGGTGAACTCATTTTCAGGCAAAGATCACCAGAAGCATCTTTTAGCTTATGTAGTTGCAACAGGCTGTATATCTCAGAGAAGGAGGACCTCCTTTCATATGGTTTAAGCAAAATCCCAGGGCTGATTCTGCCTTGTTTCTGTTTAGGTCAGATATTTGTTTACCTCAGTTGATTGAGATCCTCATCAGATGAAAGAGAAGCAGTACTGAAATGCTGTTGGATAAGAAGTAACATACCTAGCCTCCTCTACCCACTTTGAAAATGAGAACTTTAGAGACAGCATGTGGGACAATAACCGTAACCAACTGTGTAAGACCGGAGCTAAACACTGAATCCACAGTGCTTCTCTCCAAGCCCAGAAAGTCTCACCACTCCCCATTTACCTCATTTTCTTCTGATTCTTCTGGTTTTTTTAATTTTTTTAATGTTTATTTATTTTTGAGAGAGAGAGAGAGAGAGAGAGAGAGAGAGAGACAGAGTGTGAGTGGGGGAGGGGCAGAGAGAGAGAGGGAGACACAGAATCCCAAACAGGCTCCAGGCTCTGGGCTGTCTGCACAGAGCCTGATGCAGGGCTCAAACTCACGAGCTGTGGGATCATGACCTGAACTGAAGTCGGACACTCAATCCACTGAGCCACCCAGGCGCCCTGATTCTTCTCTAACTCTTGAATCTGTAAGAGTTTCTGGTTCTTATAAGGAAAACTTGTCATAACAAGATCTAAATAGCCAGGAGGATATTCCTTAGAAACACTTAGAATGATTTCAAATTAAAATGAGAAATATAAAAATTTCATTGACTTCCCAGAACCAAGATGACTCAGATAAATGCTGTCAAAGTGGTTAACAGAAAATTTCTTAAAGTGCTTTGCTTCCTTATATAAAAATTAATAAGTGAGAGCACAATAGAACACTTATGTTTTATGCACCTAAGGTTACTTTTGAGGAAATAAGTGTAAAATAAATCTATGTAATTATTATGAGGCAGTCCAACATTTATTTCAAGATGGATGTTAAATGTTCTTCCTGATAATCACACCTGCCATGGCAATAGTGGATAATACCATAGACATATCATGAGTGCTCAATTATCTGACTAGTGGAAATGGGTATAATAATGTCCATACATGTTGGTCCCCCCAACAATATCTCCAGTTCATTTACCCTGATAAGGTAAGGGAAGAAATAGCATGGGTTGCTGCTGTACCTTGCGGATTCCTGTGACACCTCAATTCTCTCCCTTTCCTGAAGGATTCTGGATTTCATGTTTTCTCTTCATGGCTTTGCTGCTGCTACTGCTGAGGCAATTTTTCCTCTTCTCCTTGAACTCCTTCCCTTTGATTTCTTTTTCTCTCAGCTGCTATTTGTATTACCTCCTTCACAACAACTTGTGACTCTCCAGGTATTGTGGGGAGTTTATTCCCCATGGAAAGGTATAACCACATCAGACCATCTTTGAAATACAGAGATCCACAGTGAATTGAGAATTTTACAGTGTCTAATGAGGAGGTTGGTATATTGACAACTTTCTTACCAGAGGGCATGTTCATGATCCTACACCTCTTTTATATGTCCCACCTCCTCTAGCCAACCTGCCTGAGACTGTCAGAGATTTTACTTCACATTGTGTAACATCATGAGTCCCCTTTAGCTTTCTTCTTAGATTCTTAAGGATCCTCTGAGAAATAGTAATAAAAATAGCCAACCCTCTTTACATATTTACTAGAGCCTGGCTTAATCCCTGTACATGTGTAAATGCCTTTGTTCTTTTCAACAACCATATGTGGTGCCTATCTTTATTAGCCTCATGTTCTGATGAGGTAAATCAGAGAAATCACACAACTGTCCAAAGTAACAGAAAGCATAAGTGGAGGGCAGGTTTTTGTTTTTGTTTTTCCATATAACAAAAGTGGGATTCTTCTTGTTGGTGAGATGTCCACTTCTCAATGATTAAAGATCCAGTACCCTTCATTTCCCAGGACTTATTATCTGTATCCAATTGTTAGAGAAGAAAGAACATGAAGCTTTCATGGGCCAGGCATAATCACGGCCATTCACACTCCACTGTCCAGATCTCAGGGTCTTGGTCACATCTAACTACAGGGAGAATGGAAAATGTAGTCCAGGTGCATGCTGAGAAGAGGAGACACAGCTGGCAGTCTCTATCACAGTGACATCCTGAGATCCCATATTTTCCAAAATAAGTACAAAAAAATTGAACTCTACCAGTAAAAAAAGAAAAAAAAAAGCTTTCAAGGAGGCAGAGACTACATAGTATAGTACATGATACATGTGTTGATCGATAAATATTTGTTGAATTAATGAGGGAATACAATTTTCTACCTATCTCTAAAATGATATGGGATCATGTGTCATTTCCACATGTGCTCCATTTTTAGTTTTGGTTTGAAATAAACAATATTTTAGTATTTGTGATTAGACAATGTGTCCTCAAATGTCTTGTCAATTGCAAATTCAGTGTATTCATCAACGTAGCTGTTCCCATGGGTGACAAATCAGGCTTCATAAAACAACACCCTACCTTTTTTTCACTTCGTATACCCAGAGAATTAAAAAAAAACATATTTGTGGGGATAATCTGCTTCTTCATTAAGAGATATGTTATGTTGCAAAATGAAATAATAATTTGATTTATATTTTGCAATATTACATACATTGAGCACACCAAAAGTACCATATATATTTTTTCTTCTGTGCAGTGGCCTTTCTCTTTAAATAGCTCTTAGTTTGCTGTAATAAAGGAATATTATGATTTCACAGGCACTGCCTAAGAAAGAAATTTAATTAGCACAAGTAATTTCAAAATTCATTTAAGATCTTGCAATGAAATATTTTATGGACAGTTAAGGTAGTAAATTATTGATTGGCTAATCAAATTCTCAATTACTGACTAACTGATAAGTTGTCATCTCTCCAATAACAGATATTCTCTGAATGCAATTACCCAGGCTAACTGACTCCCTCAGCATCTATCACACTCCCTTACAAATTAGGGATTTCTTAAATCTCTGCCATTCATTTCTATTCATAGCCCTGGTTTATAAGTTTCTGTTCACAGTCACACCCACCCCAGATCAAGCTGCTTTTCATGGATGTCTAACATGCCTAGAGTGTCAGCAAGATAGCATCAACAATTGCAAAGACTCTGAGACTAATTATCAACAGAGTGGTTGTTTTTCTGTCTCAGTCTCCACCACATGTTTAGTATGACAGGCTTCTTAGTGACTCTGTTCCACCAAACCTTGAGTTTCCAGACTCTCAGGCTGATGGACTACTGTGAATCCCCTTCCAGCTAGTAAGTCAAGCCTGGAATTAGCCTCCTTCTTTTATGCCCACTGTTTAATAAGTCTAGAGTTACAACCTCTTTATCTCAAGAGTGATTGATTGTAAGCATTTTTTTTTCCTTAAAGGAAGAACTAAGTCTTGTGGGGGCAGGGGGAGATTCCATGTTTTAGAAAACAAATCATGACAATTCCACCCTTTTAACTGCCTAAGTGCTTATTCATCTAAGTTCTGTATTTAATGACTCAACAAATATTTACCATATGACATTTTGAATGACATCTACCTTCACCCAACTTGATATAGGGGATAAAGATAAGTTGAGAAAGATAGGGAGACCTCCCTGCCAAAAAAGAGGCAATGGAACCAGATTTTAGAGAGAGTCAATGTTGTCTTTCTGCCAAAAATGATATTTTAGATGAGAACTGAAGACATAGAAAGGGGGAAGTATATTCTATGTCAAGATTTCTAAAACTTTACTTATATACCTACCGAGTTCATGACTTTTGCCATATTATTCATATCCATTAATATTATCTACTGACTACTTATTTTTAATCATTTTTAGAATTTAAGTTAAAATTGTCTTCAAAGACAAGATTATTTCATTTTCATAAGAATAACATTAAAATCATGTATTATAGGCAGAAGATATCTCTGAAAACAAATACACTGATATAAAACATGTAATTCAATTTTAGCTAATTACTGCCTCCTGCAGAAAGTTCTGAGCCTAAGACTTTCCATCCCACTTAAAAGAGGATATTAGCAATCTTAAGGTTAAGCAAACAAATACATTCACTTAGTATAAAAATGAGACTTTCTCATTGATGTAACCTAATCAGAAGATAAATAACTCTTCTTAACCTGTGATAGAATGATATTCAAAGCTCTGAGGATCAGTCTAAAATGGCTTCTCATACCACTTATGATACATGCCTCACATCTACAGAGACACAGGCTCGACATAAAGGACAAGCAGAGAATAGAGCCCAGAAGCAGAGCAGAAAAAGAAACATCTGAGAAGCTTGTAATCACTGTTTATAACTTGAGCATGACTGTGAGAGAACAAAATGCCAGGACTGTCCATAGAGATGTAAAAAGTGATCTGATCATATAGGGCTTTCTAAGTTATATTCCAATACCTCTTGAGGACCAATGGTGCATAGATTCATACCCCTCTGGTTGAGAACATGGTTTGGACTAAAGAGGAAGACATTTTTCCATTGCTTTTCAATGTGCCTATCACCACTCTTCCTGTTTTCGTCATGACTTGGGCCTTTGATTAATGAGCATAACTTTTGCAATCCATTTATTATGTGTCAGATGCTCAAGTTAACAATGCAGAATTATTGTATTTTAAGCCTGTTCCTAAGCAAAGAAGGATTATTAGCATCAAATCATTGAAAAATTAATGGTCTCATTTAAATATAAATTAGGACTATCAATAGGAAGATACATCCTTTCCAAGGGCAAGATGCTCACAATTCTAACTCCTAAATTGATTAAGAATGTAAATTTTAAAGAACAGTATTAACTAGAAAAACGAGTGGAGATGTGTATATAATTATCTTAAGAATATGGAATATTTATGACATATATACTCAAGCATCTCGAAATTACTGAGACACCTGTTCTTTGATCTTTGTTTAAGAATATCCTCCTACAAACAAGATAAAAGCCTTGGACTTAAGGAGAATTCTGCTAGTTTGGTTCTTGTGAATAGTGAATAGGTGCATCCCATCTGGAGGGTCAATGGTACACAAGAGACTTGCCAGCTTCAATTTATGTCTGTGAGCAGATGGCTGTTATGGAATGCATAATCCTATCCTCACAACCTTTAGGTAAAGCCGGACTGAATAGAAATTTGATTTTTTTCAAAGAGCATGTAGTGAAGCCCTAAGTTCAGGAGGGACCCCCTATTTGTAGAAGTCATCAGTGCTGAAGCCCTCAGGAGAGGTTTGTTATACATATATCAGAAGGCATATTTTCTTTTTTTTTTAATATGAAATTTATTGTCAAATTGGTTTCCATACAACACCCAGTGCTCATCCCAACAGGTGCCCTCCTCAATACTCATCACACACCCTCCCCTCCCTCCCATTCCCCCCCACCCTGCAACCCTCAGTTTCTTCTCAGTTTTTAAGAGTCTCTTATGTTTTGGCTCCCTCCCTCTCTAACCTTTTTTTTTTTTTCCCTTCCACTCCCCCATGGTCTTCTGTTAAGTTTCTCAGGATCCACATAGGAGTGAAAACATATGGTATCTGTCTTTCTCTGTATGACTTATTTCACTTAGCATAACACTCTCCAGTCCCATCCACATTGCTACAAAAGGCCATATTTCATTCTTTCTCATTGCCACATTGTATTCCATTGTATATATAAACCACAATTTCTTTATCCAGTCATCAGTTGATAGACATTTAGGCTCTTTCCATAATTTGGCTATTGTTGAGAGTGCTGCTATAAACATTGGGGTACAAGTGCCCCTATGCATCAGCACTCCTGTATCCCTTGGGTAAATTCCTAGCAGTGCTACTGCTGGGTCATAGGGTAGGTCTATTTTTATATTTTGAGGAACCTCCACACTGTTTTCCAGAGTGGCTGCACCAGTTTGCATTCCCACCAACAGTGCAAGAGGGTTTCCGTTTCTCCACATCCTCGCCAGCATCTATAGCCTCCTGATTTGTTCATTTTGGCCACTCTGACTGGCGTGAGGTGATATCTGAGTGTGGTTTTGATTTGTATTTCCCTGATGAGGAGCGACATTGACCATCTTTTCATGTGCCTGTTGGCCATCTGGATGTCAGAAGGCGTATTTTCATTGAAAAGTCTTACATTTCCCTGAATATGACATATACACAAATGCATGTGTGTAATGATCATAATTGTTTAAAAAAATTAGGTACCGAATAAGTACTGTATGCCAGGTGTTACACAAGGCTCACTACATGCATTAGCACATTTACTGCTACCTATTGTTTATATCAGTGGCTTTCAAACTTTTTTTTATCACAGTTCACAGTAAGAAACACATTTTATATACTACTAAAGAAACATACACTCATAGATCTATTTTGTTCTGTTCTAGTATATGGTGTTGGGGAAAATGTTTATCTTGATCTCCTAAATTCATTACACAAACCACTTATGGACTTGAAAACAGACTGAAAAACACTGCTTTATGTGGGTGATACTATTATTTAGGAGTTAGACATCTACCTACTTGAGTTTTTAAGTGATCACTGAATTGAAACGTGTGCTTGTGTGTGTGTTTATTCAATGCACAGGAAATATTATGTGTTCTGAGTACATGTGTATTTGTGCATACCATACTATGTTGTTATAGTTTCATTTTCAACTGGTTTAATCAACAATGCCATGAAGACACTGGCTACATTTTTTGGCAAAAATAAAGTTATTAAACAATTTCACACCTTATTGTGAAATGAAAATTAAAATAACAATGAGATACTTTTTTTTTACAACCACTGTGTCTCTGCTGGAGTGAATTTAAATGTGTACAAGCTATCTGCAGGGTAATTTGATAATGTGTATCAAAAGCCTCAACAATATGTATAAACAATGAAGCAAATATTCAATTACTAGAAATTTATCCTAAGGAAGTAATTAAGCGTATGGTCAAACTTTTAGCATAATTAACTTGCAAGGCTGCTTGCTTTACAGTTGGTTGTAGTAGTGAAAAACTTAAAACAACCAAAATTTTCAACAACTGAGAATTGGCTAGATGTAATAGTAAATATTCATGCAATGGAGGGTCCCTATGCCATTACGATGGCATTTGACAGATGATTTTGACGTTGAAATACGCTTCTAGTTTTTATTCAAAAAAGAAGAGAGAGAGATAAGTATGTAATGGTAAGAACTAGGTAGTACTTACCAGACTTAGGGATTGAAAGTGGGAAAACAGTAGGGAGGGTTTGCCAATTATATCTATAGATACTATCAGAGCAAGTATCAGAATGTGTCTCTGGGGTATTGGAAATGTGTTGAGCACAGTGATGCCAGGGAGAAAAAACGTAGGCAATGAGGAGAAAGTGTGGTCATGAGAGGTTTGACAGAAGGAAGATGAGTGGAGAAGGGAACATGGGAAGAAGAGGCTTAAGATGTTCTCTATACAATTTTGGTCTCTGATGTGTTTGCTCATAGACTTCTTAAGAAAAACTATAGGACAGCTGACATTATCCACCAAGGCTTGATGGGTTGTATTGCTGTTTACTGGACTAAAACTCTGGGCTAAGCCTGATTCATGAGGTGTCCAGGTTTTTTTTTTTTTTTGTATTACTTGCAAAATATCTAATAAAATAAATATATAATAAATGTGTAATATATTATTGAAATTTACTATTTCATAATTTTTTTTTTTTTTTTTTTTTTTTTTTTTTTTTTTTTTTTTTTTTTTGCCCATTGTAAAGACACAGCTGAAAATGAGCTATGGAATCACCTTGTTTTGTTCTGTGTTCTCTTCTGTAAAATGTGATAGTAACAAATTACTTACCATATTGTGTTGGTGCATGCTGGTTAAAAGTCTACTGGAATAACTGATATGTATCAAGCCTTAAATCTATGGCAATTGATATTACTATTATTTTAATTAATCTTCACTATTATTATATTTCTATTAATACTTCGAGTATCTTGGGGCGCCTGGGTGGCTCAGTCAGTTAAGTGTCCGACTTCGGCTGAGGTCATGATCTTGCAGTTTGTGAGTTTGAGCCCCACGTCGGGGTTCAGAGCCCCATGTCCAGCTCAGAGCCTGGAGCCTGCTTCCGATTCTGTGTCTCCCCCTCTCTCTATGCCCCTCCCCTGTTCACGCTCTCTCAATAATAAATAAACGTTAAAAAAAAAATACTTCCAGTATCTTACCATTACATCTAACTTTGCATTTAACAACTTATAATGATAGACATACCTGGCTGTTTATTCCACATTATTCTTATTATTCATGCTCATTTTTAATTTATTTGATTTTTAAAATTATAATTTTGAATTTCAAGGAAAACCCTTTTAGGTTTGATTGTGAATGTTGGCCTTAGGCTTGGGTTTTATTTGCAAAAGATTAAAATTTTCACATTTTATGTACAATATGAGTGACTGACACATTCATTGCATTACTATATTTTATGCAGCATTTTATGTCCACTGTAGTAACTCATTCAAACCTTATAAAACTCTATGAAATAGTTATTACTAACATCCAGAACTTAAAATTGAGAAATAGTTATTATTAACATCCAGAACTTAAAACTGAGAAAACTGAGGGTCACAATGGCTAAGCAATTTGTCTAACATCATAGAGCTGATAACTGGCAGAGCTGGTATTTGAACCCAGGAAATATGACCCTATGTCTGCTCTCCCATTATACTTATGCTTTCCCGCTTTCATGACCCTGATTTACTATCTTAGTAAGTATGTGTGTATTTTTCTATTCAGTTAATCACTTATATCTCAGTATGGACATTTAATTGGTATTATAGCTATTATAATTTCTTTCACTTACTTTCATTTATATGCTAGCTGTTTATTGCTGGGACACATAGTATAAACAATCATGATTCCCACATTTTTCTTCTATCCAGACACTAAATCCCTTTGATACAACCATGTTCTTAAATAATGCTTTTGCTTTTTTAGACATATAACCATATAATAAGTGAATAATGAAATTATTGCCCATTTCCCATATAACCAATAAGGAATTTATTATCTGTTTAGATATAACTGTTTCCTTTTGATCGAATTGATTAAGCAAAGTTTTGATTAATATTAAGTTATACAGATTTTGATAATTTATTTTATTAGCAATTTTAATGGGTATTCCCTGGGTTGAATTTTCCTAATTTTTTTTTTAAAGAGAGAGAGACAGAGACAGAGAGAGAGAGAATAGGTGAGAGGCAAGAAAGGGGGGGAGGCGGAGAATCCCAAGCAGGTTCCATGCCTACTGTGGAGCCCAGTGTGGGGCTTGATTCAATGACCCTGAAAATCAAGACCTGAGACAAAATCAACAGTCCAACCCTCAACCAACTGAGCCACCCAGGTGCCCCAAACTTTTCCTAACTTTAACATAAAATATGCAACTGATGATTTTGGAGGGGAAAAAAAAACTTTCTTTGTTGATGGTATGTTATATTTTATATTTATTTATATTTCCTTTTGAAATTTTATATTTTTGTGATATTATTCTTAATTTCAATGCAATTATTTCCTTTTAAGTTGTATTTATTTATTATTTTCACTTAAGTAATCTCTACACCCAACCTGGGGCTTGAACTAATGACCCCAAGATCAAAGTTGCACACTACTGAGTCAGCCAGACAGCCCCAATTATGTGTTCATGGATAACTTTTCTTTCTTTTGTAATCGTTCTATAATATTACTTTTAAAAATACAAGGACAAGCAAATTAAATTGGGGAAATCTTGAGCATAATGAATAGAGAATTTTTGTATTTATATTTTAATGGTGGTGCATACATTTTGTAAAGGCAGAAATCTTCCGTATTCCATTACTCTTTTTGCAAAACCATCATTAAGAATTAATGAGAGTACACTACACATTACTTTCCAATGGTCAATGAGACTTTTAAATGCGAATTTTGGGGCTTGAAAATCATTAAGGGGCAATTTGCTCATCATAATTAAGATGAAATTAAACTTTAAAGCACTGCATCAAAGTTTGGAGACTGTAGTCAATTACAACAGCTATAGAAAAATCACCACAAATGAAAATATGCTGAATAAATGTAACATGGAAAGAGGCTATTATACAGTTTTAGATAATTGGCTATATTTCATATTAAGTCATGTGTTCTTTGACATATATCAGTAAGGTAATTAATATTAATCCAAACAAATTTAAACTGAACTTGATAATGATAATATAAGAATTATATATTCAGTTGGTTCTCTTCTTTTTGCCAGAAAGAAGTTCACAATACAAAATATTGTTTCAGCCAACACTAACAAGGTCAACATAGCAATTTACATGTTGAAAAGTATCACCAAGGGAGAAAAATTGTCATAGATTATGAATGAGTACTTATGGTTTTCTTTGACATTTTTCAAGAGAATATACAAGGAAACATGGGACATGAAATACTGAGATCATATTATACAATCAATCCTCATTAAGTATGAATTCCATATTTGTGAATTCATCTACTTGCTGAATTTATTTGTCAACCCAAAATCAATATTCACAGAACATTTGAGATCATCCATGGGCATGCAGAGCAGAGAAAAGGAGTGAGCAAAAGAAAGAAAATGAGAGAATGAGAGAATGAAAATAAGCTAAGTTTCCCTCCCCATTTTCAGTTCTTGGATCTGTTTCCTTTGGAGGCCTATTGAACATGCTAGCTCTTGAGTTTCATGAAACACCCTAGCATCGTTGGAATAAATGCTCATTGTTTGCTTAGGATAGAGCATGTGTGCTTTTGTTACTTGTAATCAAACTGTCTGCTTTTATGCATAGACACAAAAAAGATTCCCAAATCTCTAAAAAAAATTATTGCCTTTCTTGGTATTTTCAGGCTATTATTTCCATTTATTGGTTTCTAATGTGGCTATTGAGAAGTTAGGTGTGTCTGTACTAAATTCATTTCGCTGTGATTGCTTTAACAACTTTGTCTTTGGAATTCTACAGTTTTATTATAATATATCCATTTATTTATTTACTTTTATGTACTTATTTTCATTTATTCTGACCAGTACTCACTGGTGACTTTCAATAAAGATAATTTTCATTCATTTTATTTTCAAAGAGTTATATATACTCTGTTCTTTCTATTTTGTCTCTCTGAAAATCATATTAGTGCTATGCATGCTAATTAGTGCTGAGAGAATTTATCATCCTCTCATTTATATATCCTAATTTCTATTTGAGATTTATAGGTTTTTCTTGTTGTAATCTGGATAATAAATCCAGCTCTCTGGATTTCTAATTTCTCTCTCCTTATGTTTAATCTGCTGCAAAATAGTCATTGAAAATATAATTACAACTTTAATAATTTTTTTCATTCCAAGGAAATGTGTATTTTTTTAAAAGACGTACTTTTTTCAAAGTCAACAGTGTCTCATTCATTAATCATATTTCCAATCCTTTTTTTTTCCACTATGGTTTGAATATTTATGTCTCCTCAAAATTCATATTTTGAAATCCTAATGCCCAATATGATAGTATCAGGGGGTGGGGCCTTTGTGAAGTGCTTAAGTCATGAGGGTGAGGCCCTATGAATAGGATAACTGCTCTTATAAAAGACACCCCACAGAGCTCTCCAGATCTTCTACCTTGTGAAAATAGTCTGCAACTCTGACTGGGTAGGGACCTTCACCAGAACCTGACTATGCTGGCACTCTGGTCTTGAAATTCCAGCCTCGAGATCTCTGAGAAATCTGTTTTTGTTGCTTTTAATCCTGTCCAGTCTGTGGTATTTTGTTATAGCAGCCTGCATAAACTCAATTTCTTTATATATATTAAATTCCATTGTTTTATATTTTAAATCTGATAAAGTCAATGATTCAAAATTTTGCAGGCACAATTCAGCAGGTGTGTTTTTGTTTTGTTTTTTGGTTTTTTGTTTTGTTTTGTTTTTTTGCTGACTCTTGCTTATGGGACCATGTTTTCTCAGGGGCCTTGGAATTTCCTTAAATTTTTAGCTCATTCCAATTGGTATTTTACTTAATGAAATTCAAAGAAGGCCCTGAGTATAAAGTCTGTCCTTCCATATAGTATTTGTTTGTGCTTCTGTCAGAGACATTGCCAAGTACACTGGGTCACCACATATTTGGACTTGGCTTTTCTTTCCTCATTTACCAAAAACTAAAAATGAAGCAGGTGTTTTCAAGCATTTCACTCTGATAAAAGACCTCCAATTTAAAATGCCACTCTGTAGATAGACCTAACACATTTGTCAGCCCTCTTTCTGTACATGTTAAAACTTGACTGTAGCCATCATTGATTAGCTTACATCTGCAGGGTTATTCACAGCAGAAATATTATCTCTCCAGATACAATCTCTCTGTTTCTAGCCACTGAGGAATTTCTATCTACAGATACAAATTTCTGTGCATAGACTGGATATGGAAATGATATTGATATAGATATTCTTTTATATTTTGTACAGAATTTTTATGTGTTCTCTAGCATGAATATTTCTCTGGATATATTGTCATCAACATTTCCAGAAACGGAAATAAGATTTAAGAATAAATTGTTTTATAGAGGAGGAAGCTACCAATCTTACCACCTTTGTTTTTCATGTCGCTATGATAAAAATAATTTCATTATTAAATATATACCATAGACTGAAAAATACATACATATTTGTAGAAAATACAAATACAAGTAAAATGTTATCAAAGCCTTGATGATGTTGAACTTAATTAACAAAACTTACCTGCTTGCCATAATTCCCTAGTAATTATTGGAATACATGTGTGTGTGTGTGTGTGTGTGTGTGTGTGTGCATATATATGAAAATATATATGATAAGAGTATTTAGGAGTAGAAATGTTTAAAACTTTGGTTTAAAATATTAAGGTAAAGAAGTGGGAATTTCTTTTCTTCCCCATTTTTAGTAAGCAGGAAGCAGCTGAGATTGCTTTAGGAAAAATAATACTTTGTGAACACCAGACTATAATGGCAGAAAATAACACACAAATAGAATGGGGATTTTTCACAGCAAATAAATAAGGCAACAGAAGTTAATCAGTATAAGCCACATATTGATTCCTCAAGATTACTGTGGGTAGGGTTGGAAAAAAATATACAATTTGAACACAGGGGAAACAGGAATACCAAATAAAAGATAAATACACAACAAAAAAATCATAAAATATTACAGAAAAATTATAAAATGAAAGAAAGGTGACAACCTTAGCAATCAAAACTGATATTTGAGAAAATGCAGTTAAAATGGCAGGTTACATGTATTTATAAAAGAATAAAATTATTATTGTAGATGAGGATATCACATGAAGGAAATAAAAAACTGTATTGTTCAAGTTTTCTTAAAAATGAAAAGTAAGAATCAAAGTTAACCCAGGAATGAAGTAATGGATTAATATTAGATAGGTGTAATAGTAAGCCAATGCAATTGAAGAGATTACATATTTTTAAAGCTTAAGTTACTATTTTCCTGGAGTCAGTTCTCCACTGGTCTCTCATGTTTCTGCACTCTTATGAGCAGAGACACTGACAGCTTTCATCCCAACACCTTTTCAACCATGCCAACATAGATATCACATAGAAACACAATATCTACCAGTAGAATTGCTTGCTATTCACTATATTAAAAACATAGTCTCTATCTAGGGTAAAGGTTGAGCCATTTGTTTCACATCTCATTATAAAAGATTGAATTTTCTGAGCTTAAGATTCTTTAACTGTTATATAAACTCACTACATGCATTGCATTCATCTGAGCAGCTCTATGTGCCTGGATGACACCTGGGATCAAGAGGAACCAAAGAGAATGAAGCTTCATGATGACTGCTGTGTCATGGCTAATGAAATCCTTTGTCTTTGAACCAGGACTCTTAGATCTTCTGCCAGCATCCATGAAAATGTGGCATTCTAGCTTATTAGCATGCAGGTAAGATGAAAACTATTCACCTCATGTGGATATACCACAGTTTGCTTGTTCATTCACCTATAGAAGGTCATATTGGATATATTCAATTTTTGATAATCATGAATAAAGCTGCTATAAGTATTTAGATTCAAGTATCTGCATATTTTCAATCAGTTGAGTAAATACTTAGGAACAAAACTGCCAGATCATGTAGTAAGACAATGTTTAGCTTCATAAGAAACTGTTTACTGTCTTCCAAAATGTCTGTACCATTTTTCATTCCCACCAGCATTAAATGAGAGTTCCTACCACTGCTCATCTTTGCGAGCAACTGAAGTTGTCAGGTTTTTGGAGTTTAGTCATTTATTCTTTTTTTTTATTTGAGAGAGAAAGAGAGAGAGAGAGCGTGTGCATGTAAGAGGGGAAGACTGGCAGAGAGATAGAAAGAGAGAATCTTAAGCAGGCTCCACATTCAGCACAGAGCTCTATCCCATGACCCTGGGGCTCTAACCCACAACCCTGGGATAATGACCTGAGCTGACATCAAGAGTCAGTCACTCAACCAACTAAGCCACCCAGACACCCTGGAGTTTAGTCATTTTACTAGGCTTGTGCAGGTATATATCTCTTCCATGGTGAAGTATATGTTCAAATCTTTTGTGTATTCTTAAATGAAATTGCTGTTTTCCTATTTTTGAGTCTCAAGGATTATTTATATATTTTGTATACAAGGCCTTAAACAGATATATGTTTTGCATATAATTTCTTCCATTGTGTGGCTTATCTCTTCAACTTCCCAACTGTTTTTTGTAAAGATGAAGTTTTTAATTTTTATACAGTCCAAATTACTACTTTTTTCTTGTATGTATTATGTTATTGATGTTTTACCTAAACTTCCATTGCCAAATATGAGGTCGTTTGGATTTTTTCCCCATGTTTCCTTTTAGAAGTTTTATATTTAAGTCTATGACCAGTTGAAATAAGTAATAGAATTTTATTTTATTTTCTTTATTTCAAATGTTTGTTTATTTTGAGAGAGTGCATGAGCAGGGGAGAGGCAGAGAGAGAGAGGGAGAAAGAATCCCAAGAAGGCTCCATGCTGTCAGAGTAGAGCCCTAATGTGGGACTTGATCTCACAAACCATGAGATCAGGACCTGAAATCAGGGTTGGACACTTAACTGACTGAGCCACCCAGGCATCCCAGTAATAGAATTTTAAATTCATCAGTTGCAAACAATTGGAGAGCTGGAAAGTACAAAGTATTGCCTGGATATGGAATATAGGAACACTTCTACTCTATATTTTTCACCACAGTTTTAAAAAATTATTTCTTAAAAAAATATTTTATTCAATTTTTATAAAGTCATTATATTAAAATGGGGAAAAAAGTAGGTGCTATTACCACCACTATTTTAGAAAGGAAAAAGAAAAAGAAAAATGATAAATATCAAAAAGATAAGAAAAATTACATTATTTGAAGATAAAATGATTACATTTATAGAAAATTATAATTATTAAAATGGGATGCCTGGATACTATATAGAATATATGTATCTATAATATACATTAGCAATGACCTACTTAAAAATGTGAAAGAAAAAAAAAGATTATAGCTACAATAAAAATTTAAGTAAGAGTAAATTAAAAAGAACTGTGTAAAAACGGGGCATCTGAATGCTTCAGCTGGTTGAATGTCTGACTATTGGTTTCAGCTCAGGTCATGATCCTAGGGTCATGGTATTTAAGGCTTGATCCCGTCCTTCATGTGGAGCCTGCTTAAGATTCTCTCTCATCCTCTCTGCCCCTCTCCCCCACTCTCTCTCTCTCACTCTCTCTCTCTCTCAAAAAGAAAAAACCAAAAACCAAAAACCAAAACAAAACAAAAACTATGTAAAACCTTAACAGAGAAAACTATGCTAGTCTGGTAAACAATATTATTTCAATCTCAATAAGAATCTCAACTAAATAGTTAAGAAATTAAGGAGTGCACCTGTTGGGATGAGCCCTGGGTGTTATATGTAAATGATGAATCACTGGGTTCTACTCCTGAAACCAAGACTACACAGTATGTTAACCAACTTGATTTAATCAATTAATTTAAAAAAAACCCTCAATAGATTCAATTTTTAAAAAAAGAAATTTACATGGTAATACATATGCTATATATAAAATTCTATAGATGCTATAATAATCAAGAACAATGAGGTCAGACAAGTACCATGACGTAAAAACATGTTAAGAGCTGGAGTAATTTTAACCTTCTAGTACTGGCACAAGAATGGAAAAATATATGAGTAGTACTGAACAAAAAGTAGAGAAACATAGGTGCTGACACCGAAGAATACATTATATGACAAAACTTGTAGTTCACTTCTTTGGGGGAAAATGCTCTAGTAAATGAATGACTTTGGGCAAACTTGTTAGCCATGTTATTTCCACTGTTAATAAATCTTATTAAGAATAATCAATAGGAATGAAAGAAAGTTTCACAGAAAATGATTAATATGTCCAGTAAGCTATAAGGTCAACTTCATTAGTAACCAGGAAAAAGCAAAAATGAAGGTGTATCTTTTTTTTTCTCATCAGTTTGGAAAAATAAATTATCACAATGCTGATGAATGTGATTATAGTAGGATACTCCAACATTTAGCTGGTGGGAATATAAATTATATTGTCCATGTATATAAGAAATAAAACCATAATAACATTATTTATTCTTTTACATTATTATGGCTGGATACAGCCATACAAATGGTATGGATAATGTTTGAAAAAATATACACTTTCTGCAGACACTTACATATCTAGTACCATGAAACATAAATGTGAAATTTATTAGAGAAAACAAACAGAGCATCCCAAAGAAAGGTACATTTAACCCTGGCATTGATGCCTCAGGGGAAGGAATCCAGGAGAGAGAACTATTCCCCATAACACCATAAATCTGTAGGAAAGTTGGAAGGGGTTGCATGGAATATCTAGTCAAATAATAGATCACAGTGAAAGAGTCCCAGTGAAGCAACAGTCTTGTTAGATGGGAAATTTTGGGGGTTCATCAGCTGCTGTTAATTACTTCTCTTGGGGCTGGCTAAAACCTGCTGAGCTAAAAAATAAACCTTAAGGAGGAAGGAAGCAAGTTTTCAGAGCTATCCAGATCCTCTCTACTCACATCAAAATGATAATGGTGGCCACCACTGGAGAAAGATGAGGGATAATACGTGGGGAGGTATGTGAAGATAACTTGGCTTTGTACATTATGTATTCTCTGTGGTTGGAATTTGTTTACCAGAAAATTAATATAAAATAAGACATTGCTTTTGCCTTGAAGTAGTAGAAGGGCTAAAAGCATGCTATTCTTTCTAATGATAAATGGTATGAGTTTAAAGGTATTCTAATGTCTGGGTAGATAAGGAATGTTTAAATATGAGGAAATGCATAAAGAATAAATTTAAAAACTTTCCTCAGGGCACTATACAAGAATTCTTTCAGTTGCTCTCAGCTGAAGTCACTCAGCAAACAAAAAACAAAACAAAACAAAACAAAACAAAAAATACAAAAACCCAGAACAACCTCACTTTGCTTCTTTAAGGGAGCAATCACAGTCATTGTGTTAACAGGCCAGGCCTTTTGTAACTGTTTTGTCCTACAAATAAATGCATGCTGAATATTTGGATTCTTGCCAATGGAGACCCACAACAGCTGAGAGAAGATGATGGAAAATAGCCCCTAAGCAGATAAGCAATTCACTGCTTTTTTGCATCTGACCACAGACACTAGACAGAAGTGTTCATTAAATCAGGCAGAATGTAGAACCTTTATGGCTTTTAATGGAAGCTGCATGTAAACTGAGGTATTTGCAAACACAGATCTACTTCTTCCTACCTTTGGCTCAACAAAGTAGGCATCTCCTGTTGTGTTCTGCCACATCACTACCCTGGTGCAGAAAAACATTTTTCTTCTAACTTTTATCTTTTGAAAGGGAATCTAATTAAATTGTGATTGCTGCATTCATTTTACAGATGTAATATCTGTTTTGCTTCATGGGCTCAGCAGTTGTGACAGTGGACCTGCCATCCTGCTCAGTAAATGGATCTCATGAATACTATGAAAGAGACCCAACAAAAAACCCATCACAAGTGCTGCTCTGTGGGAAAGATCCAGAATAATAAATTGTTCCCCAATTCCTACCTGGATCTCTGATCATAGTACTAACTTTCTCTTCCATTGAATCCTGCTGCTTTTTCTTTCCTTTTTATAAATGTTGATTTACAAACAAACCATTTATAAACACGAAGAAGATAAAATAAATGTGTGAATATCTGAGCAAGAGCAAGAGTGTCCCCAAGTGATTCCATTTGTTGAAACTCAAGCTTTGAAAATATCGATTACATGACATATGGGATGTGGTAGACTGTTGAAAAACTGACACTTAACTATTTCATCAATAAGTGGTTTAGCAACAAACAAAAATAATAATGGTGTGTTGTGGTAAATGCTATTGCTAATTGCTCTGCTCTAATTACCCAGAACTATAATAAAATATGGCATCTTTACTTTTTTTCCACGGGTTTTCCTGCTCTTCTCTTTTTATAAATTGTCTCTTCCTTTATTCTTCACTTATAGAACTCTTACCAATCTTTCAAGCAACAGTTCCTCAAGAAAGCACACTGAATTTCCAATCCTAGAGATGCATTCATTGATCTTTAGTGTCTACACATCTTGTGTCTGTCTCTATCACAGTAGGGATTACAGCTGGGCTAGATATCTTCTCTACGCTTCCTCCACCAGGTCTACTACTCATGCATTTCCACCAGACTTTCTGCCCCAGAAGGCTGACTTGTATAAATTACAAGGAACTGTCATAATCTGTACTTTCTGGAGCTTTGACCAATCAGAAGCCATGGCAAGAGATCAGAGGGAGAAAAGAGAATAAGGTCAGGGGTTTCAACCCCATAATTCCTTCTTGGACTGACCATATTTTTCAATCCCAAATCAGTACTTCATTCAAGATGGTCTCCTATAAACAACCACATACGACAGGGCTATACTAAATCTTCCTTCTTGTAACTCTTTAGCATAGTATTTCTATAAGTCTGCAGGTTACCAGCTTTGGGTTATGGCTTTAAATCTTATTTCTTATTTCTTATACCTTCTTATTTCTGTAAATAGCAGCCTCCTCCCTTCAAGATATCCATTCTACATAACAAACTTCTCCCAAATTTAGTGACTTTATCAATAAACATTGTACTTTTTCTCATAGTGTTTTCAGGTAGGAATTCTGGCAGGGCTTGGCCAGCCAATTCTTCTGCATCATGTAACATTGACTGGCTTTATTGGAGTATCCAAGAGGGCTTCACTAATATCCCTGGAACATTGGTAACGTCAGCTGGAAGGCTAGGCAAGGCTAGGCACTTTTCCTTTCCATGTGGTCTCAGTGCATTTCCACTTTGTCTTTCCAGTGAGGTAATCAGATTTCTTTACATGGCTTGAAGAGATCCTCTGTTATACAGCTTGATTAGTGCAAGAAAAAAGCTACTAGTCCTCTTAAAAGTGATGTTATTACCTGGCTTTATTAGTTTTCTATGGCTACATAGCAAATACCCCATCATATTCATGTGTCCTAGTCACATTCAAGGGGATGAGATTATAAGCAGCATGTACACCAAGGGACAGGAATCTTAGGGACTACATTACAAGTTTGCTTGTTACAGTCTTCCCAAGGTCCCCAGTGATTCATATCCCACTAAAATGAGAAATACATTCACTCCACTCCAAAGGTTCTCAAAAGTCTCATTATAGATCAGCTCAAAGTCCAAGAACTCATCATCCAAAACATCTAAATCAGATAAATATGAAACTCCAGGTAATAAAGAATCCACTATATTCAGCTTTGGGGGCAAAATTTCTCCCCACATGAGGACATGTGAAACTAAAGGGACACATTCTGTAGCCCCAACATTCTCAACATATAATGGAGAGACAAGTTTTTGATAAGACTTACAGATATTCCAGTTCAAATGGGGGGGAAAAAGGTGCCAAGGAGAAACTGGTTCCTGGGAGTTCTATAATACAGCTGGGCAAATAGTGAGATTTTTCTGGACTCAGTTTCAAAGATTCAGAATAATTCTCTGGGTCCCTAAGCTCTGCCCTCTGGGCTACTGTTTCCACGCTGAGTCATCCTTTCTTTTCCATGAGAAGTAGCAAGTGTTGGAAATGGAGTAGTTTTATCCACCTGCTTACTGCCAATACAATTTTGGTGATCTGGAAACCCCCTTCATTTCAAGTTCTCTCTGTCCCTTTCAGTCCAAGCTAGCAGTATGCTGCTGGAGGAAAAAAAAAAAATTCTTGAGAACATCAGAATCTTCAATGGATTTTACTGGGTTTCATTTCTTTAGGCTAAAGCGAAACCCACCGATCTTTATCTTTCTGAGACTTAGCTGAAGGTTGTAAAGTCACACTTTCAGTGTACTGTTTATATTTTTTAGTTTCTATATATTATGATGTTTTGACATCTTAAAAACCTTTCTTTGTGGGGAGAGACTTCCCTTCTTAGGGCCTGCCAATTCTTAGGGATAGCAAAGGAGCCTGCCTTTCATACGCAAACTAACCAATCCAGACCTATGACTCCTCCATCTGGCTCTTACACCCCAGGAGACAATATTCCTCTGCCTTATCATCCCGGGGCTGTGTACCAGTCAACTAGAGACCACCCCAGATAGTCCAAAGTCCACTGGACTTACTCAAGTAGCCACTCCTAAGATGTTAATTCTGTCTTGCCTTACCTATCTTTCCTGCAGAAATCCCAGTGAAGGCTCTAGCCTATTCTTTCCCCTTGCTCTTCTGTTCTGCGTCCTGACCCAAACCTGGTGCTTCCCCTGTGACTCTGTGTGGCAATGTGGTGACCCCCTTTCTAGGACCTGTGAATATAATAAACTTTGTTTTCCTGAGCCTCTTGACTCCTCTTGGGACCACACCTGATCGACCATCTTATAAAAGAGCACAGAACATTCAGCCCTTTCTTTATGCCATTGGCATATGCTATTGGCAATATTATTTTCCTTTTACATTTTATTTTTAGCGTTTTTATTATCTAGAGAGGCTGAGAATCTTCAAAATCATTAAGTTCTGTTTCTTTTTTGTTTAATAACTTTTTATGTTTATGTTTCTCACATTAACTCTAAGCAGAAAGACGAAACCAGGCAGAATTTTCCACAATTCACTTAGAAATGTCCTTAGCTATATGTTTACATCCATCACTTCTGAGTTCTGTTGTCAACATAACTGCAGGAACAATTCTGCTGAGCTTTCTGATGCTACACAACAAAAGCCCCTTTCCTTCAGTTTCCAGTAATGTTCTCATTTCCTTCTGAACTCTTACTGGTAACATGCTTACTGTCCATATTTCTATTCAATGTCTGTTCAAGGCAACTGAGAATTTCTCTCATTTGCTTCAATATTCTTCCAGTCTCTGCCCATTGCCTACCTGCAAAGCCACTAACATATTTTAGGTATTTGTTACAACAGTAACGTATTTTGATATCAAAATCTGTATTCATTTTTGACTGCTGTGTAATCAATTACTGCAAATTTATGCTGAAACAACCCAAACTTACTATTTCAGAGATCTGTAGTTCAGAAGTCCAGGCACAGCATGGCCCACTCTCTGCTTAGGGTCTCAAAATGCTGAAATCAAGATATTGGCTGGGCTGGGGTCTTATTTGAGACTCAGGGTGGTGTTCAAAGTTCATTAAGGTTTTTGGCAGAATTCACTCCTTTGTGGAGATAGAACCAAGGTTCTTGTTCTCCTGTTGACTTTCACTCAGGGACTATTCTCTCTTCCTAAAGGCTTCCAGTACTATGCCCCGTGTTTCATGCTATAGGCCCACTGACAACAGAGCTCTGTATAACTTCAAGACCAGCAAGATAATTTCTCAAATGATTTGCATCTCTTTCTGTATGAAAGACCTCTCCCTTTTCAGATTTATCTGGTTAGTGCAGGCTCACTCAGGATGGGGTCCTTTTGATTAACTCAAAATCAACTTATTTGGTGTATTAATTGCATATGCAAAATCCCTTCCCCTCAAGATGGAACATAATCGTGGGAGTGATAGCCCATCGTATTTACAGCCCTACTCACACTTACAGGAGGGAGATTACATATGGTGCATATAGAAGGAGATGCCTCTATGTCTCCTTAACCTACCAACTGACAACATAAAATGTTTATTGTGCTCTTTCAGTCAAACCAATCCCAGGGTTCAGAGGTTCAAGGGGAGAGGGAAACACCTCACCTCTCAAATGGCAGTTGTCTCAGAGGATGTGTGGCCATTTCTAATCTACCTCAGTCCATGTTCTAGCCACAATTTATTCATATTCCTACAATCTGCCAAATGTTCTTACCCTGTTCTAAGAGCCCCAGAGTTCATCCCATTCTGGCATTGGCTTAAATAGATCTCATCACCTCAATCAGGCCCAGGTAAAGGAAGCTCTTTGAGTGTAGTTCTTTGAATATGCTTCCTCCTAGGAGGAAAAATAGGTATTTTCTTCTCACATGTCAAAACTTAGAATGGGATGACAAAACAAGGATAACCATAATCAACACCTCTATTCCAAAAGGGAGGAACTGGACGGCATAAACAGTTACTGATCCATAATAATTTTAAAACCCAGCAGGGCACATCTGGTCAATTCTTAATTAGGGCCCAGTCCTGCTCCCTGGTGATGATTCTCTGTGGCTTTTGTCTCCACCCTGTGAATCATCCATCATTTTGTTGCAGCATTGTTTTTTTCCACAATACCCAGGATTCGTTGTCTCACAGCTTTGAAGAATGAAGAGGTGGACACAGAATGAGCAGCAGGCAAAATTTTATTAGAATATAAGATTAGAAAGGAAGAATAGTAGGGAAGTTCTCCTTACAGAGAGGGAATATTCAAAAATGAATGCCTGCAAACTATAGGCAAGGGTCCTTGTTTTATAAGGTTCTGGTCCCACCCCACCCCCAACCCCTGCCTTCTGCTTCCCCTTTGTTCCTTCTGAGATTCTACCCTTATTGGCTGGATAACTCTGGGTACTGGGTTGTCCATTCCTGCTTGGTTTGTTTCCATTGTATGAGGGGCAGTCAGTCTATGGCCACACTTAGATCTTTCATCAAATTCCCAAGGGAAAACTGAGGGGGAGTAGGTGGGCCTGTTACATTCTTAAGAGGAACCTTAAGTCTGAGGGAGTTTGCTGTGGTCAGACACTCCCAGCATTATTCCAAAATATGTGTTTTTCCCCACCCAGGGACCGTAGGTCCTATCCTTCCCTCTCTGCCTATTTTATCCTATCTTTTCCTATTATATTTTCCCATAAGACATGGCTGGTGTTTGTAGCTGAGTAGGTTTCTCAGCTTATTACCTGCCCCAGTAGACTGAGTGTCTCTCTTTTCATTTTGTTCTGTCTCTGTCCCTTTCAATCTAAGCCATTTAAAAAAGGTTTTGTCTTCCTTTTCTTTGTCAAATTGTAATTCACTTCATTAGACACAACCACACTCCCAAATCTCTTATAGATAACCTTTTCTATCCCTGGGTTCCCTGCGAGGGTGATGTGGGACCGTATTAATTTACTCATGCTGTCATTACAAAGTACCACAGACAAGGTAGCTTAAACAACAAACATTTATTGTCCGCTGTTCTGGAGGCCAGAAGTCCAAGATCAAGGCAGGGTTGGTACCTTCCATAGGCTGTCAGGAAAAGTCTATTCCCTGCCTCTCCCCTCACTTCCAATCTTTGGTGTTCCTGTGTGTAGGCAATCTTTGGTGTTCATGGCTTATACGTGCAGCACTCTAATCTCTGCCTTGACATTCACATGTCTGTGAGTCTGTCTTCAAATTACCCATTTTATGAGGACTCCAGCCATAATAGATTAGGGCCCACCCTACCCACATCATTTTACTTGATAAAAAGGAATCTCCAAATAAAGGCGCACTGTTGAAGTACTGCTTCAACATATGAATTTGAGGGGAACACAATTCAACCCAGAGCAGTAATACTGTGATTAGTATTCTTAGAAACCCTTAGAAACCCTCATTTATAACTGAAACCACCTACAAGGCATAACTTTAATACTCTTAAAAGCTAAGTCTTTTTAAGCTTTTAATAAGGGCCTTATAGCCACACCCTGACTTTATCTTTACTCTGGGGTCATACTTTAATGTCCTAAATTTGAACTTTGCCTTGAGGTCAGTTCTTACTTTAAGAGCCTTTTGCAAGCTAGAAAGACCACCCCTGGCTTTTATATGCTTTCTAAATTCAGCTTAAAAATGAAAACTAGGGGCACCTGGGCAGCTCAGTCAGTTAAGCCTCCCACTTCCTCTCAGGTCATGATCTCGCTGTCTGTGAGTTCCAGCCCACATTGGGCTCTGTGCTGACAGCTCAGAGCCTGGAGCCTGGTTCAGAATCCCTGTCTCCTTCTCTCCCTGCCCCTCCCCTGCTCTAGCTCTGTCTCTCTCTCTCTCAAAAAATAAACATTAAAAAAAATTAAAAACTAAAAATTCCTTTCAGTTTTTCTCTCTTCTTATATCTCTCTCTTTTCATAGGTAGCAAGAAAACACAAGTTACAATTTTCTAGAAATATTTCCAACCTCCACAAGTATGTGAAATACCTTGCACATTTTCCATGTCTCCATAGGCAAGAGTGTTACCTACTGTCACGACATAAAAATAGTCTTTTTTCCTCCAGCCTTTAATAACATTTTCTTATGTCCTCTAAGTCTTCATCAATAGGCTCCATGAAGCCCTTCTAACTTGCACAGAATCTATTGAGTTACTCTTAGCTTCCATTGGCTTGTAACTTGTTCCAAGCCAAGGCCACATAGCCATATTTTTTGCCAAGACAGCAACTAATTTCCTGGTACTAAATCTGTTCCTCTCATCTGTTGCTGCATAACAAACCACCCAGAAAATTAGTGGATTCAAACATCTGTGATGTTATACTGTATAATTTGTGGGTCAGGAATTTGGGCAGGGCTTAGCTGGCTAGTTCTGCCCCACACAACTTTAACCAGTGGCATTAACCTGGTACCTGTGGTCATCTGGAATGTCTAAGAAGGTTCCACTAACATTTCCAGCACTTTTGTTGGGATCTTTGGAAAGCTGGGCTGACTGAGCCCCCCTCTCTTTCAACATGGCCTCAGAGCATCTATGTGGTCTTTCCTGCAGGTTAGGCTTACTTCTTACACAGTGGTTTGGGGTTTGGATAAAATAAGAGGAAGCTGCTGCTTTTCTTAAAGGCTAGGCCCAGAACTCAAATAGCATCATTTTTGCCCTATTCTCTTGATCAAAGTAGTCACAGGCTAGTCCAAATTCAAAGAGAGTGGGAATTCTCTCAATGGAGTTTCAAAGAATCGATAACCCTCTCATTAAAGAGCCACCACAGCCTCTTGTAAACAGACTTTAAAAAAAATGATCTTAATTTGAATATGCCATCTGTTTTCTGTTGAGACCTTAACTGACATAGTAATGGGTATCATAAGAGGCTTCAGGAAACAGATCTCTAAAATGAGATTGTGAATTTTAATTAATCATATATTCTAGGGTACAAAGTTAATCTACTTTTTTACAGGGGGAAATGGGATATTAATTATTCAGTTCATATAATTACATCATGATTAATCACAATATCAGTGGTAGGGATACTAGATGCAAAGCAGGTGGAAGGCAAGGTGTTGGAGGATTGTTGAATATGATCATTAGTTGCTATGGCAAGAAGAGCAACTGTAAACTTGTGGAATCATACGTTTTCCAAGAACACTAGGGAGGATCCATAAGAGCAAAGAGAAAATAAAATCCATGAATAACTAAAAATATGTATGAAAACTTTAGGGCTCCATAATCACTTTGACAAAGTCCCTTAGTTTTTGCAGTCACATGACAGAAATAAC
Source organism: Panthera onca (assembly GCF_046562875.1). Classification (NCBI taxonomy): domain Eukaryota; kingdom Metazoa; phylum Chordata; class Mammalia; order Carnivora; family Felidae; genus Panthera; species Panthera onca. The sequence goes on along the minus strand of NC_138349.1, from coordinate 45,790,428 downwards.
TTAGATCAAGCCCAGGGTCCGGGGATAAGAGTTGCAGACAATAAGACAATAATGACGAAAGCTGCCCAATTCAATCTCATCAAGTCTCTTACACTTACTCCTTGACACAAGTCAAGGAAAAATATGAGATCCTGAAGAAAGAGATGGAAATATTTGGGCAGACATAGATAAGGCTGAAAGCTTGAGTCTCACAATTTCTTTGTAAATCCCTTGCTGGCAGAAACAGCTCTTTCTTCATTTGAGGAAAGCAGCTCTCTCTTGCAACAGAGCCTTCCAAAATCTATGACTCAGAAGTTGCATCACAAATTCACCGGTATCATCTTTTTTGTTTTTCCTTATAAAAAGAGTTTAGAACCCAAATATAACTTAGATCAAGCAGTATAGGAAGAAATAGCCTATCCACTATAAAGGTGATAATATCTGACTTAAAGAAAGTTAGCAGTAATTTTAGTTTTAATGACAGAGACAGTAGTATATGATTTTTGTCATGACACAGAGCTATTTCAACATTCCAACCTCTATGTCATACTATAGTCTGCAATGACTTTAATTTTCTTGATATCCCATAGAATTTAATGCTGGCCCAAGTTACGGATGACATTACAAACCATTTGGATCCTTGTTGTAGATTACATTATTGGCCCAAATTTTTATCCCTCCCTTTTTCTAAGCCTTTTGCCCTGAGATTTTTGTGTTCTTTCCATGAAGGTGGAATATTTTTTGCTACCTGTTGACATTAGACTCAACCATGACTCTTACCCTACTAGCATGGAGGCAGAAATGACAGAATATCTGTTCTGACCTGTGGCTTAAGAGGTCTCTTGTGCCTCTCCTTGTTATCTAGCCCATCTGCCATCACCGGAACATGCTCACACCAGCACACTAGATATCAGGCAAAGGATGAGATACCAGTGTAGCAAAAGCTGTACTACAAAGCTGACACCTTCAAGATGACACAGACTAAAGCAGAGCCACCCCAGCTGATCCATATACTTAGTAAGAGGTATTTATGGTTTTATGACCTGATAGTTTGTGGTCATTTGTTCTGTAGTGTTACTAGGCAATATTTTACTGATGGACTCAGTAGACCCAGAAAAAGTTAAGGGTGCTGTCATATTGATAACATTTCTAAGGAGGCAGTAGTCTGGAAAAAGATGGAATGTTCCTTTCAAAGTGACTGATAAATTGCCAAACCCTGCTCTGTACACCATAAAGAAAGAGATATAAATATGTGGTGGACCTCTTAATATTTTAGCAGCAACATACACGATGTTTCTGACATATGGTGGTGTATGTGATCCCAATAAAATATATGTTCTACAGAACTGTGTCCTAAATACAGCAGATGCATTTTATGTTACTTGGTGTTTCTATTCCACTTTTCTCCCACTTCTATCCCCATGACTTTTTGCCAAGAGCACCAGTAGTAGATGATTTAGGTTTCAGATATTAGCAGGACCAAACTGATCCATCTTGTAATATAGAGGCCGATGTAGGGGCAGACAACTTTTTTCTTTTCTTTCTTTTTTTCCCCCCTTCTAGGTTCTTTAGCTGATCTAATAATTAATTTGACATAAGACAGATTAGCAAGAGAGAAATTTAATTTCCTAAGTACAGGAGCCACAAAGACAGGAGGTAATCGAGGCTTTTCTGCCATCCTTAGCTAAGGAGGAGAGGGGAGAGGACTGGGGTTTCAGAGGGGAGGAAGCCAATTCACAGAAAGATGAGAAGAAAGAAATGTTTGGTAAACAAATGTTTGCCACGCAATGCAGAGAAGTTTCTGATAGAAACGTTATCTCTAGTTTTAGCCCTCTATTTAAATTCTTTCAGCCTTAAAGAGGTTAAAAAAGGAAAAAAACAAAACAAACCTAAACAAACAACAAACAAAACAAAAAAAAAACAGAAAACAAAAAAATAACAACAACCAAAAAAACCTTTTCTGAGTCTGCTGGGTCCTAATTGCCTTCAGCTCAAAAACATCCACACGCCAAGGTGGTAAAATTTGGGGTGACCACATTCTCCCTCACTGGAGTGGAAACTTATTTTCTCATTATAAACTTTTCCCAGCCAAAAGGAAAGACAGGGTGGTAAGCAGTATAAGGTCAATTATAAAAGACGTCTTGGTTCACACTGCAAATCTACTCTTCTATTTCCCACTCTTCAAGCTCATTTCCAGAGTGCTTGACATGCACAGACATATGAATGGACTCTCTTATTTTCTGTGTTCTGGTTTGCTTCAGCCAATGGGAGTCATTCCAGGAGATCAGAGGAAGAATGACATCGTTTTTATTCCTTGGCTTCCCTTCAAAGTCCTTATGGACTGTTTTGTTTGTTGCATTTGTTTTGTTTTGTCTTACTTGACCAAAGGTATTTTTTTACTGGCTGCCTCCTCTGTGGAATTATTATTACCTTCTGTTTCTGTTCCCCATTCACCTTTCTCATCTTTTTGGGTGATAACAACTATCCTGGCTGCAGGATGCTGAACTATCAGTGTTGTTTTCCCCCTCACTGCACCTTCATAAATAGTCCCTTTGTAAATTAACCCTCTTCAAATTACCCTAAACTGACTGTGCCATTTTTTTCTTACAGTAATTGGCTGACTCAACAGTCTACTCTATGTGTTTGATAAAGTGGTTGTTTGATGCCTTGACTGTAAGCTTTTTATAGAAAGTGATCCTATCCTTATGTCCTTAGTATGGAGTTAGCATTTAATAAATTATGACTAAATAAATGAAAGAAGGAATACATGATCAAAATCATCCAAAGACATTTGAAATCAATGACAGAGGGAAAATTTACATAAAAGATTACAAGCTTCTTATCTAGGGCTCTGGCTGGCATTGGCATCATCCAAATAAATATCTTTCTCTATGGTGTTTCTCTTTGGATCCCTGGTCCTGCTGGATAATCCTTAGCTACACTGTTTGAATTGCAGGAACTTACACATCAGTTGTAACCTCACAAAGGAGTGAGATGCAAACCTGAGGGGAAAATCTGGATCATTGTAATTCTAGAGTCTGCAAAAATTTCAACATTTAAGACCCCCCCCAGGTAGAAGCTTTAGCAGACCATAATGTGCCATGTGAAGTCCTTCTGGAGGATGTTAGATATAACCTTGCTTGCATTTTTGCCAAATCTTTGGAAAATAGAGAATATGTTTCCAAGCAAAGAGACTCATGTGAGGATGGAAATCAGCCAACATCTTTGGGGAGCCTAAGATATACTTAGGATGAACTGTTTAGGAGCTAGACTTTTATGCATAATGACAATGAAAAATTGGCATGATAGAAGAACAGGACATTTGCCCCAAGAAATCTCCCCTTTCTCCCTTCAAGGAGAGTGATCTTTTGTGGGCTTCTGGCATTGAGCAAGTTGACTCTAGACAACTCATCAGGCACTCAAAGATTTCATACTCTCTCTTCTAGATGGAATGCACAGAACCCATATTACCTGAATGAGGCTGTAAGAGTACAACTTTGCTCCATCCAAAACATCTTAGGAGGTGCTTCCACATTTTTTCCTTTTTTTATTTTGTCATCATTAGAGTTCAGTAAGAACAGAACAACTCCTTAGGAACTTCCCAGGTGCTTTAGAGTGCTACACAGACCCAAAACATTTTGGATCAATACTTGAGCTATTTGGGATTAAAAACCAAAAACCATCATAGAGGTCTTACAGAGTCCTTGAAATAACAGCACATATATAGTACCCCTTGTGATATGCCACATTTGTTTTCAAACACCACACAAGTACAACTTTGTGTTGGCTTTGCTTCAGAGCATGCAGAAAGAACAATAAAAGCTTTTGAGATGGTAGTGCATTCATACTACACCTTTTAATGCCTGAACAGACTAAAATCAAATCAGAATTTAAAAATCCAGAGGAAAGGGATGGTGTGGAATTAGAGAGAGAAGTAGAAAAATCTGTTAACAACAACAAAGAGAGAGAGAGACAGGAAAAAGATCTTCTCTTCCCAAGTAAGAGAAATCCAAGGAGAAAGACTTCACCAGACTCATACATTACATAATTAAGCAGTTTCAATAGCCTTTTAAAAGATCTAACGGAGTAGAGGATAAATATCAATGGAGCAACAAAGCAGCACAGCTGGGGACAGGAATTGATGGTGGGAATTCAGATGGCAGCTTGCTTGAGGGGACACAGTTAGACTGTCCCTTGTTCTCTCATTCTCTATTGATTATGTAGAGACTCTCATCTCCTTTCTTCTTTTTTTCCTGTTTAATGTGTGTGTTGCTTACATGAAATCTTTAATGGTCTCAGGTATGACTCTGATAGATAATCTCCTACTGGAATGGCAAAGTCCAAGGAACCAGCATTAGAAAATTACTAATACTCCAAGAAGATGGCCCTTATTAACAGGATAATGTGGTCTACACATGAGGGTATTCAGGTCCCCAAATAAAGACCCAAGAACACAAGATATTCAAGTCCCTAAATAAAGACTCAAGAACAGGCAATCAACCTCATAGCCAACAACAAAAAGCAATTTGTATGGAGCTTGGAGGCCTTAAGTGTACAAATTAAATTAATAAGGAACAATTCTCTCTTCTTTACAACTGTATTCTCCAACCAGAATAGGTTATTAAGTGTGGGATAGTTTAGATTGGAGATGGGAAAAGCTATGGAAAGAGGAAGAGGCAGAGGAACACAGGTGAGTTGAGGGGTTCACTGGTTGAAACATGGGAAACTGGGAAGTTGTTAATGTAGATTCCTCTAAGAAAGTTGAATGAACATAAAAGCCCAAATTTATACATGATAGTGCCTGAATTTATATGTGAGAGTATATATAAGATCATCAGAAAAGAGCTCAGGCAGTCACCTGGGAGGAGAGGAAACCAGAGGGCAATTTTGCTTGTTTATTTCAGTAATCAGGAAGGTAAATGAAGGTGTGCATATATTGAGATAGAATCAGTAAGGAAAAGATGCTGATTGCGGTGCTGAGACCATGAAAACCAGCTATCCGAATTATTTTAATAACATCTGGGAAATTTTGAAGTCTCTTGGTGGAAATGCTCTGCATATGGATGCTTTGTTGTCCTTTCATTTTTTTAAATAGATTTTTATTGGCTTCAGTTTTCAAAGAGGGCATTTTCTGACTTTGTCTTTATTTCTGCTTTAGCCTGTGGTCAAGCATAAAAGAGAAAATACCTGATTTATCCCTGTATAATTAGAATGACATTTAAAGAAAATTTAAATCACACCTGTAATTTAGTTAGAAAAACCATAATTATTAGTGGACTTTGGTTACAGATTAGTACATGTGCTGACAAAAAATATTGAATAAAAAGTATATATTTATTTACTTTTAACCAGGTAATATATAAAACACATTTTACTATGTTATCTATCTATATAACATGGTTAAAAGTAAAAGTGGTATTGCCATACTTAAAAAATAAACTTAAAAAATCATCCTGTAACTTGTTTTGACAATATTCTGCTTTTAGCCTTATATCATCTTCAATAAGCATTTCATTTACCTAATGAAAAACATATTTAAAGTAATGAGTACACAGTGTTTTAATTTGCATATGCAAATATGTTTAATCAGTAGGAATAGCTGGCAGAAGGAAAGTGTATGCATGTAATTATTTCAGTGACTGCCCACTCCTTCAAGTTTATGGGAATACTTTATAGAGAGGATTAGAGATTAATACTTTTTAAGGGAAAGAGACTAAATTCTTCAATGTGGAAAATGACATAATGATAATAATAGCTACCAATTACTGAATAATTAGTGTTATGTGCGGTCCATATATTATTTCCATTCCACACAATATCCAAACAAGGAAGACATTATTATCCTTATTTCAGAGATGAAGAAAATGAAATGAAGTGAAATAATCTGCTGAAGGTCATATATTAAGTAACAAACCTGGGATTCAAAACCAGATCTGTTTGACTCTACAGGCTGACCTCCTCCCACTATTCAAGGAAAACCTTCAATTACCAATTCATGCTACCACATGCAAAAAAGTTTTCATTTTCTAATGCTTTATATTTAGTTTGCAGGTGGGGAGATGAGAATGCCAGTGGAGAATGACATTTCAAAGAATAAGTGAATGTTGATAATACCACCTGTTTACATGGATACTAGGAGTAATTGTTTTAGATCCAATGAAATATGTAGAAAATGCCACATATGACTTCCAAATGGAACTTAAAATATGAATGCATCTTCAAAAGGGTGTTCCTCAACTTCTAGAATTTTGCTTCCTATCAGTCCAATGGAAGGAAATGAGAATCTTTAATTTTTTTTTAATGTTTATTTATTTTTGAGAGAGACAGAGACAGAATGGGAGTAGTTTAGGGGCAGAAAGAGAGGGAGACACAGAATCCAAAGTAGGGTCCAGGCTCCCAGCTGTCAGCACAGAGCCCAACGCGGGGCTCAAACTCACGAGCTGTGAGATCATGTCTGAGCTGAAGTCGGACGCTCAACCAACTGAGCCACTCAGGTGCCTTGGAAATGAAAATCTTTATGGCTCAAGATGCAACTTTTGATCCAAGACAATGCAGAAGGTACTCTGAGGATTAAAAGAATGTGCTAGTGAGCTTATCTCCCATTTGAGGAGCTACAGGGAGCCAGAAGGAGACACACGCCATGGCTCCAATACTCAGCAACTGTTTTCCTTTTGATATTTTTACGTATTATAAAAATGGGTAGTTAATATTAAAGAAAATAATTCAAAACGTGTTGTAAACATATCCTATATGGTTTCTACTTGCCTGAGAGTGTCATTTTGCCAAACCTCACCACAGAGTCTTTTCCAATCATCCTCAACGAGAAACATTCTCCCAAATTTATCTTGATGCTTTTTCTGCATCTAGTTAGATTATCACATGATTTTTTCTTAACCTATTAATGTGGTTAACGACACTGGATAACTTTCCAATGTTAATTATATTCCTGGCAATTCATGTCTAGCCATTCACCCTACCGCTCCTTCCTAATTCTGTGTCTGACAAATGCTTTAGTCTCTTTCATTGTATCTACTCTGTGCCCCTATTCAACAGTGATGTTCTTATCCTCACCCTTCTTTTTCCATGTATACACAGGTTTTATTCATGTCAACACTTTTCAGTGATCACATATACAACTATACGTTTTAACTTTAGCTCAGTGCTTTTGCCAAAGCTATAGGTTAAAACTTTTAACTGACTATATAGCACTTCTTCCTCTTTTTTAGTCTACAGGCACCTCACATTTGGCCCATCTAAAATGATGCCCATGATCACCTCCCAAACCATCACTCCTACTGTTTTCCTAATCTAAATTAATAGCATTTCCCTAGCTGTCAAAAATATGCATCTCAACATTCATCCTTCTCTCCCACCTCCTACAGGTCATTAAGTTCTGATCTTTTCATCTATTTACCTCTTAAGTCATTGATTGAATCCATGATATCGGCACACTTTAAAACAGACTCTCACCTGGTCTCTGCCTCATAGTCACTAATTCTCAAAATGTGATGCCTGAGTCAGCAGCAGCAGCTTCACCTGAGAATTTTGCTAGACCACCCGCCACCCCCCCCCCCCACTAGCCCCCAGCCACCAAATCAGAAACTCTGAGCATTGAGCCTAGTAAGCTGGGTGTCAGCTCCAGGTGATTCTGATTCATGCTACTTTCAAGTACAAGCGAGGTAGGGACTAGCAGCCTAGTATCTCAGTGTCCTTAGGATGCAGGCAACCTGGATTTAGTGCATGTGAGTATGCATAAAGATTTCACCATCTGTATTTTCATTTCTTCATCTATCAGTTAAATGGGTTCAATCAGATAATCTCTAGGATGGCCAAAAGAATGTTTCTGAATGCCTTCTAGGTAATAAGCCCTGGGCTAAGGGTTTACTATGCATTAACTCACTTAGAATTGAGCAAGAATACATGGAGTTAATTGTTATTTCATCTCCACCATATATATGAATAAACTGAAGTATAGAGAGATCACTTCCCCAAGTCATACAACCACCAAATGAATGCATGACTCAAATGAAAGCTAACACCAGTGAGGATTCCCTTAACTTTACACTCTCCTACTTCCAAGGCTCTCTGCTGTATGGAAGAGGCAAAAGGAAAGAATTGCTGAGACCAACGAACATTGAATATAATGTAGAGATCTCATATAATATATAACATGATAATTAGTATCATATATTAAAGATAATGTTACACTAATATTATTAATATACATCATATCATTTTATTTTATATATAATGTTGTATATAATAAAATGTATATATTAATTATATAATACAGAATATATTATAATAATGTTGTCACTACTATATTGTTGTCATATTATAAGCCAAACAAGCCACACCAAGCGAAATAGTCTCACGTTTTGATAGACACTAAACTGTTCAACTCAGAAGATTGGAAAATTGGACCATGGATAATGCACAGCACGAGGGGCTTGATTCCCATTACACTTCTTACAAATAGATGTACTTGGGGAGAATTTCGTCAGATAAATATATCATCCTGAATATTTAAAAAGAACATTTAATCTCTCCTAGTAATTAGTCTGCAGATATGTATTTCCAGATTAAGTAAATGAATTTAAAGAGTTTGCTAATTTTTGTGGAGAAACAGGGCAAATTTGTGATTTTCAGAGGTTGAAATATAACACAGGCATTGGAACATTTTTGTAGCTCAAAATAAAAAAAAATATTGGGTGAACAGCTCAGGAGAAGTATATTTGCAAAGTTAAATGGGTATATTTTTTTCCCACTAGCACAGCATTGTGTGTGTGTGTGTGTGTGTGTGTGTGTGTGTGTGTGTGTGTGTGTGTAATTAGTCAGTCATTTGAATGGCAGAAAATCTTTCCCTCTCAGCCTGTGCACCCTAGAGGGTACCTCTCTTCTTGGCTGACAACAGCATTCACCAGCTTCTTAAGCCTGATACCAAAGACTAATTGTGGACATGTCACTTTTCCTCTCCTAGAATATCTGATCCACCACCAGCTTAGAAGCTCTTACTTCCCAATGTTCAAATTCAGACAATTTTCTCTTTCTCTACTTCTACTACACTAATCCAAAATACTGTTACCATTGGTTCAGGCTTTTGCTATATTCCCTAATTTGCTCCCATTGAGAATTACATTATTTTTTTGAAAACACAAATTTTCCTACATAAAACGAGACAATAGCATATTCTCTATTGCTGTTTTAACACATTCTGCAGGTTAAAACTGTACAAATTTATTCTCTTACAATTTCTGTTGGACAGAATTCCTGAATTACTCAGTGTTAGTCCTCTCGTTACGGTATCTCAAGGCTGAAATCAAGGTGCTGACAGAGGCAGAAGATGCTCACAGTTATCCAGGTAAAAAACGATAGGAATTTGAATAGGGACATTGTTATAAAGTAAAGGTAAGGACTATTTTACAGGAGATAGATAGAATTCTATCGAACTTGTAATAAAATTGTTCATTACAGGTAAATGAGGCAACCAAGCAATGATGCTCAGTTTCCAAAAAAGTAGGTATGGTCTAACTAGATTCAACCATACCCCATATTCCTTATGGAATATGATATTGTCCTTTCACTTTGCCAATGCCCCATGCATCTTTCTGATATTTCCCCATACAGTATAAAATCTAACCATTCTGCACCTCTCATCATTCCTTGAAGAAATGGATAAAATGAATGACTCATATATTGGTGTGTGGTACATAGTATCCCACCTTCTCTGCCTAGAAAAATCAGAAAAAAGAGTCAACTCAGTGTCACCACCTCTATGAATCCTTCCCTGCTGATCCCTCAAAATAGAGCATCCACTTCCATTGATGGCCTCCCAAGGCACTCTGTTTATATATTTTATCACATGACTCACCAATAACAATTGATGTAGGTTTATGATTGTGTACATCTGTACTTTTCTATTGTATTAGTCAGGGTTCTCTAGAGGAATAGAGCAAATACAGTAGGTAGGTAGGTAGGTAGGTAGATAGATAATTTATTATAAGAAATTGGTTCATCTAATTATGGAAGTTGAGCAGTCCCACGGCCTGTGGTCTGCAAGCTGGAGTTCTCATCCAAGACTGATGACCTGAGAATTATGAGCGCCAATGGTGTAACTACCAGTCTGAGTTCAAGGAAAGACAAAAGTCCCAATTTGAATAGATGGAAAGAGAGAATTCCTTCTTACCTGAGTAACTGATTGGATGAGACCTACCCACACTGGGAAAGGCAATCTGCTTTACTCAGTCTACCCATGTAAGTATTAATCTCATGCAGAAACACCCTCAAAGACACACTCAGGATGATTCTTAACCAAATATCTGGGCACCCCATGTCCCAAGCAAGCTGATGTATAAAATTTGCCATCACATCTATCAACACTGATTTTCAAGTTACAGATAACTTCATTCCCTAACAGTGCAAAGTATGTAGGAGATGTTCATTAAATATTTACTAAATACATAATTTTATTAATACTATCAGCTCTCCAGCCATTTTGAGTAGAAAAAAAAAAGTACCATAAAACATGAACTTCCTAGAAAATCATCTAGCCCTGATCTCTTGCTGGTTTCAAGGCTGCACATGTTTCTCAAATATACCACAGGTGACAATCTTAAAAGTGAACAAGGAGAATAGCTACTTTTCCCCATAATATACATTTATGGAATGAAAAAATAAAACCTCCATTAAGGAAAGATCTATTAATATGCATGCTGACCTCACACTGGATTCAACTTCAGCTTCTTCATTAACCTAGTTTTGTTGTTCTCTAGAATGGTAGGTCCTTGGTGTGCAAAACCCCTTCGGAGGGTTCTAGAATCCCTCAGGAGTTTCAGTTAAGCTATCTTCTAGTTTACTCATTTACAAGGAACTTTTGAGAAAATAATAAGCCTTCTTGTTCTTGTCCTCCTCCTCCTCTTCCATTTCCTTCCTCCTCTTCTTCCTCCTTCTCCTCCTCCTCTCTCCTTCCCTTCCAACTTCCCCTTACTTCCTCCCTCCCTCTCTTATAGAGATGATTATTATAGGGTGTTATGGCAACCAAATAAGTGACAACAGAAAAAATTAAGAAACCTTTTGAGACCAACCATTACCCATAGTTCCATATTGTGCCATCTAAATACTCTCAGGAAGGTATTTCCAAGCTGCAAAGCCCTCCTTAAACAAAACTAGCTTTTGTAGATTTGATTTATAGTACGGCAATTGGTGTGCATTATGATCTTGAGATTTAGGGACATAATTATAATCTGGAATAGACATTCAAGAGTATAAATAAAATGGAAAGAGAGAGGTATGAACTGCCTCTCTATGAACTGTACATTAATATGCTAAGTTAATACACTGCTATATAAGGGAACTGCCAGCCAGGACTGTACTGAGCCCCAAACAATGAGCCTTGCATCTTCCTATACATTTGTGGAACAGAAATGTTATAATGTCCCCATAAAGCCACATCAAAATAACAAAGCTACAAAATAGACCTTGTTTGAACAATATAAAACACTGAGTTTATTGTATTGAGCAAATAATGCTAATGAATTGTCAGAATGAACTGCCTCTTCAGCAATTGGTGGCTTTCATGAAATATTTACATATACCATGTCAATGTAGCAAAGGAAGTAAAGCATCTACAGCTTTCTCACAATGTACTGAGCTGGATAGAACTTCATTTCTTGGTTGCTGAAAAAAAGTAATACTTTACCATTATGTACAGAACCATAGAACTTAGATCTAGAAGATGACTGGTAATAAATTGGTCCAAGTAGTACATTCCATATATGAGGAATCTGAGGACTAGAGCTAGACTAAAGTCCTTCTAGGTTAAAAAAATTATATATATGATATGTATATAATACATATGATCTAGAATGAATTTATATTCATATATAATATATCCATATTATATATGTGTATATATTTGTATAAATTATACTATTCACATATAATTTGTGTATGTTATTTATTCATATATATGTAGAGAAAGAGGAACTAATATGAGAGTTGGTCCTTTTGGTAAAAACCTAATGTTTTTATTCCTATACTTTTAATCACTCAATTGCCACCTTAATTTTGCTTTTCTAGTAAAAGGATGGCTATTATAGTACATCCAGAAACAAGGAATCAGTACATAGACGCTCAGGAAATTCAGGACTCCATTTCTGATAGGTTGTACCATGTTATATCTCACAGAACAGTGGTAAGGAGAAGGGCTTATTGGTATTGGTCCATTCAGAGTTGGATAAAAGAAGAATGGAGAAATCTGCTCGTATCATGTCTATTATGATAAGCAAAATAAACATCTGGTCCAACAGTAGACTGAATATGTACTACATTTTTATGCAGTATAGGAAATACACATAACAACTAAAAGTCACAAAGAGTATTCATATGCTATGTTCTTAAGGTGAACACAGTCCCGATTTCTTAGCCAGAGCTATCAAGAAAATCAGATTCATTTGATGCTCTGTTGTGATCCCCTACCTCAGTGCACAAGTTGATAGGAGTCAATAACTCATATTTAAACATTTAGGATTATAGAAACCAAAAGCAGATTATTTCTCTGTAATTTCTCTTCCTCTAACTCGTACATGACTTGGGTAGGTATTCACATAGGCTAGTTCCCTCTCAAGTATTATTACTGATCTAGGTCAATTAGTTCTTTCCTACTGTTTACAATTCCAGTATATGCATCTCTTACCTCTTTCTTCACTTCAGGACTTTGTCAGCTATTTAAAAATCTGGAAGAATGAAGATTCTGTACCATCTGTGGTGGAAGAATATGGGAAAGGATCATAAACCCTAACAATTGAGCTATTCAAAAAATTGCCTTAGCATGGGGCAGAGAACTGTGGAGCCTGAATTTACATTATAAGTATGAATGAATGGCTCATTTCGCACACCACACTGTATCATTGCTGACACTCATCCCTCTAAGGCTACATGATGGAGCCTTCCTTCTCATAGAGACAAAGCACCATTCAGTGCAATGTTCCTACGTACTGCAAGGCTAAAACAGCCTTGCTCTGGGAAGGAGATCATTTAGATAGTCAGATAGGCACAATGAGATAGAACTTTTTCCATCCCTTGTTCCAGGAGAGAGAGAGAAAGACTAGTCAAACTTCTAAAAACTACCAATATAAATTTATAAAAGGAAGGACTAAAAGAAGGCATATGAAAAGGAAAGCAGTGTAGAATCTTGGCTGTTTGTCCTCACTGGACTAAAGTGCCAATCATGGTTATAGAAGAAATACAGGAGGAACCCATCAAAGTTTGCAGGTACACACATATATGAGGGGTCTGCAGTACTGGTTACCAGTTAAGGTATGAGATTAGCAGTTTTACAGATACCATTCATACCTTTGGGCAAGAGTGACTAAGAAATGACAGCTTATACTTACATAGTATTTACTGTGCCAGGCACTGTTCAATTACCTTATACATATTAACTAATTTAGTCCTCACAACACCATATGTATGAAATTGTTATTTTGACTTTATAAATAATGGACTGGAGATACAGTTAAGTAACTCCCTTAAGGTCTCATAGCTAGTAAATGGAAAAGTTAGGAATTGGAAGCTAACCATCTTTAGAGTGAGTCCCCAAACAACTGTCCCTGTCCTTCACAGGTCTATAGAAGGGGATACCAAAGGTACCCATGAGTTGCAATTGTGAATAGCAGCGGAGAATGTGGATCTATAGTCTTTCCAGAAATGACCAGGGTATTGGCAGGACTAATACCTAGCTGGTGTGCCCAGTATGGCTCAACTGGTTGTTAAAAATGAAATCTTTCCGACTGACAGAAAAACAGCAGTTTCCCTAGGCCCTTAGTGCCTCCCATCCCCCAGCCCTTCTCTTAGCATCATTCTGAGATTTCCCATGAACCATTAAATAAGGATTAAAATGGACATAGACTCCATTCCACTGCTCTGGCCAGAATCTGCTCTGGTTGTCAGTAGCTGTACCATACCAGTTAGAGTACTGATCTGAATACAGTTCTGGGTACCAAACAAGGTGAGATTCTTTAGGGAAATGCTATGACAGGCTGCTTGTCTTGAGCTGCACTGAAGTTTCATCTCACTCAGAGGATCCCCAAAGTAGAGGTAGCTGGAAATACGTTGCTCCTGAAGAGCCTACCATTACTCATTCATCTCCACCAGCACCAACGATCTCTTGTGCTATGGACGCATGAGCTGTGGGCTAGCGCAGGGCATGATACCAGCTCTTAGGGAGCTACTCCCTCTAGAGAGCCAATCCTGTAAGCTAATGTTCCATTTCTAGTGCTCACTGTTATGACTGGCAGTGGTGGACACTTGATGGCTGGGAGGATGGGTGACTAGTGAAAAGGGAAGGATCAAGTAAGGGGAAGCATAGAACTGAAACTGATTTATACAACCCAAGTTGATATTCACTGGATTAGATCACATTACCTGGCAGTTTCAATACTAAATATCTTGACAGGAAGCAGGTGGGGTGCTAATAGAAAGAGATTACATTTGTTTCATGTTCAAGAGTCTAATTGTTGAAATAGTATTTCTCCCACTTATGTTATAATATATTGTGAAATATCAAGGGTGGAAAGAATAATGGATGTGATTTAGGCAGACCTCTGACCCTTCAAGGAAATTTTTCTATGGCATTCTTAAAACATGGCCATCTAGACACATTAAGTAATTCCATAAAGTAGGAGTCACAATTTTACAAAGAAATACTAATTTTTAGAGATAGGTATGCATTAAAAGGTCTTTCTTGTATTTGCACAATGTACTATACTTCACAAAATGCTTTCACCCACATTATCTCATTGCCTCATCATTACAGCCCATGTTGGGGCTCAGGGTCATCATTTAGGACATCTATTCCCATTGTTGGAACTTGGGAAATAGCAAATGTAGACAATTAAGTGAATTTATTCTGACCTCAGTAGAATACTCCCAAGAATTAAAAAAGGATATTCCTGTGATTATTTTCTTCCCTTGAATTTCTCACTTTGGAATAAAAGCAAGATGTACCAAAACTTGCTCCTCACCACGAACAATCCAGTTAATTGAAGGTTCAATTAAGATTTTTCTCTATTACCAGCCATTATCAGTCCATGACCTCTCATTGCCTTTTAATCCTTATTCATGTTTCAGACTTTGCTAATGGAGGAAGAGAAATATCTGTCCCCTAGACGGTGAGCGCACGCGCGCGCGCGCGCACACACACACACACACACACACACACACACACACATTCACCACACCATCAAAAAATGTTTGAAAACTATCAAGTCCCAGTACTTGAAAATCTACTGTATAGACAAGTATCTGGTTTCACAAATCTACTGTATAGACAAGTGGTCTTTTAGAAATGAAAATCATTCCAGGTATGTCATTAACCTTGCTGTGAACTTTGAAAATTTAATTAAATTTGTCTACTTTTTTTTGGTAGCGATTAGAATTTAAATAAGAATTTGGGTTAGGGAGTAGACTGGGGGGAAAAAGTAGAGAGGTGAGCTTTCACCATATAGTCCTTTGGGCAAGGGGAGACCTAATTTGGGATATTTTTAGGCTAGGAAAAATGAAAGGAGTGACAGTCAGAGTACAACATGGGAGGGGGAGAATCAGACATAATCTGCCATCTTAGCAATGATAACAGAAACAAATTCAGGGATAAAGCTTCTAAATATAGGCATTTCTCAGATATATTGGGTGTTTGGTTCCAGACCATTGCAATAAAGTGAATATCACAATAAAGCAAATCAAAAGATTTTTTTTTTGTTTTACTAGTATATATAAAAGCTATGTTACCCTATAGTGTAGTCTATTAAATGTGCAATAGCATTATGTATAAAAAAACAAGGTACGGGGGCGCCTGGGTGGCGCAGTCGGTTAAGCGTCCGACTTCAGCCAGGTCACGATCTCGCGGTCTGTGAGTTCGAGCCCCGCGTCAGGCTCTGGGCTGATGGCTCGGAGCCTGGAGCCTGTTTCCGATTCTGTGTCTCCCTCTCTCTCTGCCCCTCCCCCGTTCATGCTCTGTCTCTCTCTGTCCCAAAAATAAATAAAAAACGTTGAAAAAAAAAAATTTAAAAAAAAAAACAAAAAACAAGGTACGTACCTTAATAAAAATACTTCCTTGCAAAAAATGCTAACCATCATTAACATTTCAGGGAGTCATAATCTTTTTGGTGGTGGAGGGTCTTGCCTCAATGTTGATGGCTGCTGACTAACCAGGATGGTGGTTGCTGAGGTTGGGATGGCTGTGGCGATTTTTTAAAATAAGACAACAGTGAACTTGGCCACATTGACTGACTCTTCCTTTCATGAATGATTTCTCTGTAGCTTAAGATGTCATTTGATGGCATTTTATCCACAGTAGAACTTCTTTGAAAATTGGAGTCAATCTTTTTAAACCCTGATGGTATTTTTTATCAACTAAGTTTATGGAATAGTCTAAATCCTTTGTTGTCATTTCAATAATCTTCATAGAGTCTTTACCAGAACTAGATTTCATCTCAAGAAACCACTTTTTTTGCTCATCCAAAGATGCAACTCCTTTATTATGAGGCTGCAGCAATTCAGTCACATTCTCAGGCTCACTTCTAATTCTAGTTCTCTTGCTATTTCCACCACATCTGCAGTTACTTCCTCCATGAAGTGTTGAATCCCTCAAAGTCACTCATGAGTGTTGAAATAAAATTCTCAAACTCCTTTTGATGTTGATATCTGACATTTCTTATAAATCATGAATGTTCTCAATGGTATCTAGAACAGTTAATCCTTTCCAGAAAGTTTTCAATTCATTGAGCCCGGATCCATCAGAGGAATCACAATGTATGGAGTTTTGCCTTATAAAATATACTTCTTAATAATAAGACTTGAAAGTCAAAATGACTCCTTTTGTCCATAGGTTGCAAAGTGGATGTTGTGTTAGTAGCCATGAAAACATTAATCTCATTGTATATCTCCATCAGAGCTCTTGTGTGACCAGGTACATTGTCAGTGAGCAGTAATATTTTGAAAGAAATCTTTTTATTTTTGACAGGTTTCAATAGTGGGCTTAAAATACTCAGTAAACTATATTGTAAACAAATGTGCTGTCATCCAGGCTTTGTTGTTCCATTTATAGAGTACAGGCAGAGATTAACATAGTTCTTAAGGGCCTTAGGATTTTCAGAATGGTAATTGAGCATTGGCTTCAACTTCAAGTCACCAGCTACATGACCCTACCAAGAGAGTTAGCCTGTCCTTTGAAGATTTGAAGATAGACACTGGGTTCTCTCTAGTTATGAAAGCCATAGATGATATCTTTTTCTACTATAAGGCTGTCTCACCTACATTGAAAATCCATTGTCTAATATAGCCACCTTTATTAATTATCTTAGATCTTCCAGAAAATTTACTATAACTTCTACATTAGCACTTGCTGCTTCACTTGGTACTTTTATACTATGAAGACAGCTTCTTTCCTTAAACTTTATGAACCAACCTCTGCTAGCTTCAAACTTTCCTTCTACAGCTTCCTCACCTCTCTCAGCATTCATAGAATTGAAGAGAGTTAGGGGCATTTGAGTGGCTCCATCAGAAGAGTGTCTGACTTTGGCTCAGGTCATGATCTTGTGGTTGATGAATTTGAGCCCTGCATCAGGCTCTGTGCTGACAGCTCTGAGCTTGGAGCCTGCTTCAGATTTCTCTGCCCCTTACCCACTCATGTTCTGTCTCTCTCTGTCTCAAAAATAAATAAACATTAAAAAAAATTTTAATTAAAAAAAAAAAAGAATTGAAGAGAGTTAGGGTCTTGCTCTGGATTAGGCTTTGGCTTAAGGGAATATTGTGACTGGTTTGATCTCTCCAGACCACTAAAGCTTTCTCCATTTTTGCCGTAAGACTGTTTTGCTTTCTTATCATTCATGTGTTCACATGAAAAGTAGTACTTTTAATTTCATTCACAAACTTTTCCCTTGTCTTCATGATTTGGCTAGTTGTTGGGCCTAGCTTTTGGCCTATCTCAGCTTTTGACATGCCTTTCTGACTAAGAATCATTTCTAGCTTTTGATGTAAAATGAAAGACATGTGACTTTCCCTTTCTCTTGAACCCTTAGTGGCCATTGTAGGGTTAAGAATTGGCCTAATCAATATTGTTGTGTCTCAGGAAATAGGGAGGCCTGAAAAGAGGGATAGAGAAGGGGTAATAGCTGGCTGGCAGAACAGTCAGAACACACATATATATTGATTAAGTTTGTTATCTTATATGGGAACAGTTCATGGGACCCAAAACAATGACAATAGTAGCATCAAAGATCACAGATCACACATCTCTATAATGCTCTTGAAAAAGCTTGAAATATTGTGAGAATTACCAAAATGTGACACAAAGACATTAAATGAGCAGATACTGTTGGGAAAATGGTGCTTTTAGACTTGCTTGACTTGGGGTTGCCACAAAACCTCCATTTGTTAAAAAAAAAACCCACAATATCTACAAAGCCCCTTAAAGTGCAATAAAACAAGATATGCATATATTCAGCAGCACTCACTGGACATATCCCCCAAGGAGCTTAAGGTCTGAATGGGGAGGGGGGGTGCTAGAAGTATGAATAAAAGTAATTAAAAAGCACACAGCCTATACCATATGTAAGAACACATGAAGCAATAGTTTGTTAAAACATAACATGTTTGAATTGAAAGACATCAGAGAAGTTCTAGTCAAAAATATGAGCATATATGAACAAAAAATATATTTTGTATAAGCAACAATTCAGCAGTAAAAACTTAACTCCAATTATTCCTCCATCCTTTATTCATCCATCCAATCTATATTTGTTGAGTTCTTACTATGTGTAAGACACAGTGCTGTTAGTGTCTGAAGACGAATTGTAGATCCACCAGGAAGAAATGGAGAAAGTTTCCAGGGAGATAGTGAAAAGTCTTTGGGATCATTATTTCCACACCACCTTTGAAAACTAGACTAAACACTTTGAATTTCATCCATTACGCATTTGGAAGCCATTCCATATTTTTTCCCTCTCTTTTGAGAACAGACTCTGTACCTAAACTTCTCTTAAAAGAGACCTATTTTGAAAATACAGACTTAAGGTGGAGGCATTTTTGAAGGAACCATATTATTTCCTTCTAAAAATTTAATGTTCCACTCTTTAAATGGCATTTTCTGAGAAGATTTCAGTAAAATGAATGTTGCCAAAAGGAACCTATAATTCCCGAAAGAAGCAATATTAATTAGAGAAATATGTGCTTCTGAATTCATCCAATTTGCATTTCATTTTATGGTTTATTTTTTGCAAACAGTTTACTAAATGATTGCAGTTGCAGATGGTTAAATTATTACCATCAGATGGCTGCCATGGCTGATATTACAGAAAAGGATAGAATCTGGTTCTTCATAAATAGAAGAAAATAAATCTTCAGCTTAAAAAAAAGTGTGTCTTTCCATGATGGCTGGCCTTTGATGGCAATAAGTCCAACAAAAAGTAACAAGGAATCAATCTGTTGGAAGGTCCAGACTGGCCAAGAATGCCTGCCAAATCAAATTTCTCTTTTGTATCTAGAAAGCAGCTACCCCAGCTTTTGTGACTTCCTTAACAGGCCTGGTTGTTACAGGCTTTGCAGTTAGTTGGGTCTTATAAGAAGATTCTAGATCCCAGATCCAGCGAACACTGGCTATTGTGGCCAACCATTCCAGTTTGCCCAAGACTATCCTGGTTTTAGCATCAAAAGTCCCTTATTCTAAGAAGCCCCTAAGTCTTGGGCAGACTGGCATAGTGGATCACCTTACTCCTGGCTCACAGTCTTCAGGGACAACTAGTGACAGCATTTAGCACATTATTTTTTTTTCTCTTTTTCTTTTTCTTCTCCTCCCCCTCCCCCTCCCCCTTCCCCTCCTCCTCCTCCTCTTCTTCTTCTTCTTTTTGCGAGAGCAAAGATAAATCATTTCCAGAAAATTATGTAGATCATCTATCCTCCATGCATCAATAAAAACTGGGTTTCAGCATAATCTTTTAAAATCTAGAGTATACTGGGCTGTGATTATTATTTTATTTTTGTAGTTATGAGCAAGTGAAAGATTTTATATGTGAATGCTATCCATTAACACTATTCAGGTTAAAACATCATTTAAAAAGATATCACATATTAACAGAAAAAGCCATTTTTAACAATCTCCACTTATAGAAAAGTATTTATAACTGCAAAATGATTGTTGTGATAAGCGACTAAAGTTAGGCTTCATTCCAAATGAATGTTAATGCAATTCACCTAGACACAGACAGGACTAAATCAAGCACAGGTTTTCTCAATATTTATTAAACATTCAATAGATTCTTGTTAGACCTTTTCTCTGTTCTAGATTCTGATGGTCTTGGCAGTGACAGTGGAAAATGAAAATGTATAAAGCTTCTATAATCATAAGTATGCTACAATTAAGAGAGAAGAAGCATGTGTAACTCTGAGGGAACTCAGCAAAAGGAGCCAACTGGTTGGATGCTGATGTGGTTGTAGATGTGGGTGCTAAGGAAGAAGAGGGAGGTTCCTTGGAGAAAGCAATCTTTAACCTAATATCTGCAGCATATATAATACTACAAGCTAGTTAGGAAGTATTATCATCAGTCATTGGCAATAAATTCATTGACTAAGGATATGATGTGGAGGTAAATATTAAGTACCTTGTAAATGTTTGGTCTTGAGCACTTGGCTGTATTGTGTTGCTTGGAGATAGCATATCAATGCAGGAAGATAGTGAAGTTTGCCTTAAAATTTGAAGACTGATTGACACTAATGGCAAAGCAAGCAGGTTGGTTAAAAGGTTTCCCGGAGTAATGAAGGAGGGTGAGCTCTATTTACCTGAATAGTAATGTTCCTGAGAACATACAATATGGCTAAAACAAAATGAAAGGGTAAATGAAAAACTACTCTTGACAGATTACAGGAAAGGTGTTGGGGCTCCTTCACATGCATAAACAACTTTGTTTCTTACACTGCACTGACAGATGAATAGTGCTCAGAATGAGGAAATTAATAATATACTTTACTCTGCATTCTTAGACTACTGCTATACAAATAGTTGTTGGCTAACTAGCAGCTTTGGCATCTCAGGGCAGCTGATTAGAAATGAAGCATCTAGGGCCTCACCCTACCTAATGAATCAGAATCTGCATCCTAACAAGACCTTCCAGTGATTGGAACATTGAAAGTTAAGAAGCACTGTTTCAAGCTGTCCTTAAAATACTTCTTGTGCTTCAGAGGATGACTCTCTTAAGAAAATCACAGCCACCTGGAAAAATTTGAAGAGAATACAGTCAGAACAGTAAGGAAACTTGACATAGGAATAGAAATGTTTAGCCAAGAGAGAAGTTGATTTTTCTCCGGAGTACTAGGAATATGGGATTTTTTCCTGCAAACTACTTACGTGAACTCCAGGATTAAAAATAGGACCAATGAATAAGATAAAAACAAAAAACAGGGAATGTTTTAGCTCAATATAAAGCAGAATCCTAAGAGAAAAGTGAATCTAAAAGTGTAAATGAGAGGATGGTTGGTGATATCTATAAATTCTCTAATACGAGGGATAAACAGAAAAGGAAGGAAGAACAAATAATTAGTATTTACTTTGTCAACTAATATGACCCAGGTATTCTATTGTGCTTTGATATTTCTCATTTTACTGGATGTCTGCCTTCATAATCATCACAGAAGATAAAAAGCAGATAAAACATAATACAAACCAGAAAAGTCAAAACACTGAAAGCTTGGGTTGGTTTCATTAATCCTATTGGCTTGATTCCATGGCAATTAGAATGGCCACAGAGAGCTTTTCCCTTTCATTTTACTGCTTGTATCTGGTGCTTTGTCTTGGGCTCTCCATCCCCTCCTCCCAATGCTAATCAACACATTTTTCACCCAATTTTTATCTTTATTTCTTACATGTGGATGCACAGGTTCTCTTCCATTTTATTGGCTGGCAATTTTGAAATCCTTAAGTGGTATCGGGATTTGAGCATGGTTTATGTTGGCCATTAGGCCTTGTCTGAGTTGGAAACTATGCAAGCAAGGTGTGGGGATATCTGCAAGGTCAAGCTTCAGAGCTTTTATTAGTCTCAGGTCTCATTTGGTTTCAACCTGTTCACTGATAGTGCTTTCTTCTCTGTAATATTTCCTTTTGAAAGAAGATGCTTTCCATATTTCAGACCTCAAAACTGTATTGCATGAAATAACACAGAGAAATGAATCACTGGTTGCTGTTTTATTACCAAGACTCATTGCGTAAATAATATGGGTATTACATAGTAATATGTACAATCATGTTTACAGTGAGTTGACCAGTAAGCATGTGGACTTCTAAGTTACAAATATTCATAAATGCCATTAAAGAAGTAATGACCTTGTAAAAATCAAATGAAAAATAGAATAAGTACTGATTTTTTTTCCTTCTGCTAATACATGTTTCTGACTCTGGAACTGGGTGTATAAATTTTTACTACAGCCTGACTGAGCTAATACAACTCACGAGTGACATCTTGTCACAATTAAACAGCAAAAGAACTCAGCTCTAGGGATCCAGCATTTATTTAAGTTCCATTGCTTTGTTTTGTTTTTTTCCTCAGTAACTGCTTAATTACCTAATCACCTAAGAGGATCAAAGTTCTATCTTTTGAAGATTGAGAAGAGAAGAAAGAAAGCAACTGATACTTAATATTACCTACTGTGTACTGGGAACCTTAAGCATATTGTGTTTAATCCTCAAGTGACATTACATTGAAGCATGATCCTCATGTTATTTTATTGTTGAAGAAATTGAGCCACAGTGATGTGGACTGTTAGCTTGCTCTGGCATGTTGTATACATGTTGGATTTTTAATCTTGTCAACAGTGCTTAAGGAAAGAATCATTATCTCCATTTTATAGACAAAAAAAAAGATAATTGATATAGATGGGTAAAAAAATGTCCATTTTTTTAACCTATTTGAGTCTCAGTTACCCACATAAAAGAGTTTTTCAGTGTGCCATACAGAAGCAGAATGGCAGGTTCACAGTAAACACACACTATTTACTTTGAGTAAAGTATATAACCTAATTGGCTACACTAGGCTTCATGACCACAAACGTGCACGAGGGTTCTTAAATCTCCATATCCTTGCCAACATTTGGTAGTATGCAGCATTGAAATTTTTGTCAAGCTATTAATACTGAAATATGTTAATCTGTTTATATTTCCATTTTTCTAATTACTAATAAATTTGAGCATTCTTCCTATGATTCATAATGGGATTACTTCTAAGACTTTATTACTTGAAATAACCCAGAACATCCCCTCCTTTCTAAAGATGCATACCATTTTCATTCTACACAGTGACCAAGTGGGAAAATTCTTTCATATGCTAAGTATCAATAGCTTATTTGTAAGCAATAAATAGATGAGGCAGATTTGATGGCAAAAAAAATTACAGATTAAAGATAACTTCCATTTTGTTGTTTTGGCTTGCATAGTAAAGAGAAAATACAGAAAAAGGAACAGGTATTTCATTTCTGGGAGCATGTGCTAAGATTCTTCTGGTCATTGTTGTGGCTAAGATTCTTTAGTCATTTGCATCTCATTTATTTCCCTAACCCTATTTGAAAATGTACTCTATACCCCTGCATGGGATATGGAAGAGCCTGTGTTCTCAAATCATTCAGCCTAACAAAATTATAATGCAATAATATAAGTAAAGATAAATGAACTCCAAACTGAGACATCTAATCCAAATGGGAGACTAGGGTTCAGGGGTATTCTTGAGAGGATGGTGCTTCATATTGTCACTTCATCTTGTGCTTAATTGAAAGAAATTTAAGAAAGAACTCTTAAATCTACATTTCTATCCCTGCCTATAAACACATACTCACACTCAATCCATTTCATCATTGCCACTGACACCTGAGAAAACTACAGATGCAAGATCCAGCCTTGCGTACCATGGTCAGGAGGCTGGAATTTACTGTGTTGCTCATGGCAAGCCAGTGAAAGGTTTTAAAGGGAAGGGATTTGGTCAGAATTGCAGTTCAGTGGATGATGGATTTCAAGGAGATGGATTAGAAAAAGAAAGTGACAAGAGTAATTCAAATGACCAACAATAAAGTCCTAAATAGAATAGTGGCAAAAAGCATAGAAAAGGAAGATTGACTGAGGAAATAACATCAGCAGGATACGTGCTTGGAAGTATGAGGAGCCTAAGTAGAGACAGAGGGAAAGGGAAGAGTCCAAAATGGTCTCTAGGTTCTAGAAATCACAAATTATAGTGAGAAGAAAAAATACAAGGAGGTTGATTTTCTAAGACAGTTCAGTATTCTCCTGGGCCCATCAATCATGAAGCAAAGAAGGCTGATGCCACGGAAATAAGAGCCAAAGCTTTTAACAGCTGAACATGTCCAGGCACTGTTATAAATGCTTTACATAGAGTAACTCATTTAATCCCTGAAACAACCCTATGACATAGGTCCTATATTAACCCGTATCTTAGAAATGAGACGACCAAAGCTCATAGTTTAGATAACCTGCCAAAAATCACACAGCAGAGATGGTAGCTGAGTAGAAGCAGTGTGGTTTCAGAGTCTGGGTTCCAGAGTTTGTGCTCTTACTGACTATTTCTGCTAGGAGGAATTCTGTCCTGGTAGGCCTTGCTGAATAAGCATTAACCCCATCTCTCCACACACACCCTGGGCAAGCCTCTAGCACTTTCATCCACCTCTCCTTGATGCTTGTTTCTACTATGGAATGAGCAGCGACCTCTAAGACTGGCAGAGTGGAGAGGGTAGAAGGAGAGAGCCTCTGGGCTATGGTCCAAACATAAATGCCTCCTTGCTCTGTCACTGAAGCCTTGACTACAGTCCTCAGAACAACCATGAATGCTGAAACCGCATCTGCTGGACATGTTTTTATGGGTGCTTCCAGTGCAGTGAGTTGGTACCGACCTGCTAACTGGTCACCAACCAGGTGATGGGAGAGAGACTCAAAATCTCCTCTTTCTTCTTAGAAGAATGGAAAATGTAATTCAGAGAACTTGCCGCTGTCTGGTAAAATCTATTCTTGTATATTAGCTCAGGTGGCAGTGAAGTATGAGATATAGAGGCTGTTGCCAGTAGTCTTCTAATGTGACAAGACTGTGTACACTTCTACAACCTACTCTGTGGGGCCAGCAGATGGCATTGGGTAGCACAGGTAGAGGAACATGACCAGAGTGAGGCCCTCAGACGGTGGTACCTTCATTCCCTCAGGAGGCTAGTAGTGAGTTATGTTAATAGAATTGACTAAAAACACCTGGTGGCCACCACTTACAAGAAAGAGAAGAGGATGCAAGGGGTTATGGGGATATGATGAGAAGTCAAATTTGGATATGTGAGAACATCTGGGATGTTTATATATATTTATATTTACATTTATTTTATTATATATTATTTATATTTATATTTATTTATATTTATATACAAGTATTTGTATTTATATTTATATATTGATATAGCATATCAATGACAGATTAACCATGTTCAACAAAGACATTTGCAAAGTAAGAAAAAGCACATTGATACAGTGAAAGGGCAGGGGTGCATGGGCAGAGACCTGCATAAAAACAATGTGTGAAGGTTGCAAATGGAAAAGGAGTGAACTCTGTAGGCTACAAAAGTGTTGCTAGAGGGTCTTCCTAGATAAAAGAATGTAGAGGTTCAAGAATAAAAAAGTGGTCACAAATGTGTATTAAAGCATGGAGAACCAGTAAGATTATGACCAAAAAAAGAAAAGTCCCATTGAATGTAGAAATATTAGGATGACAGGTTTCCTTAAGCATAGCAGTTGACTGCTGATTGCTGTGGGTTGGGAAATGAAGGAGAGATGAGGAAGTGACATAATGTTTGATTAAATTAGGAGGAACAGTTTGACATTATTAACATAATTTAACATTCTTCTGTAGTTTCTCCAGTGCAATGAAATAAAACAGACATTTTAAAAGCCTGACTACTGGGTTAGCCAGGAGAAAATATAATAGTCTCTTATCAATAGAAAAAAAAGATATTCCCAGGATATCTTAGAAAGTTAAGGAAATCCTACTGAAACTATCAGGGTTGAGTAAGATGGTCGAATACACATTGTCATGTGTATGTCAACGTCATGTCAAAACTGTGTCAATAGTTTTCCTATTTAGAATAATTCATTGTGTGATATTCTGGAAAATTAGCCAAATCAGAATGGCACCATAAATATAAATTATCAAGTATTATCGTAATTAGAAACTGATCAATGAAGATATTTCAAAAAACATATGAAACTTCCATTTTCAAGATGGTATAGGCATACTTTTCCATATTCCTCATGATAAATACAATTAAAACCCTGGACATTCTTTAAAACAGACATAAGAAGACTCATAAAGGTCGAAGGAAGGAAGGCAAACCAGCTAGAAACCTCAGGACATGGAAAGTGACATGCTGGTGAATTCCCTGTATTTTCTTTTTGCCTCATATAGCCCAGACTTGGAGCTGAAAGATGCAAGCCAGAAATGTCAATGGGAAAACAAACAAACAAACCCACAAAAACAACACCTCAGCTGAAGCCTGTTTTGTCCACCTAAATAACATGAAAGGGACCACCTAGTCCTTTTTAGACAACAACTGATCTTCCTCAACCAAACCCTACAAAACTGGTTTCTCCACCCTTGCCCCCACAAGCTAAGGACATGGGGGAGCTTTGGTTTCCACCACTGTGAAGATCTGATGAGGTACCCTAATAACAGCAGCGCAGGCTCAAAGAAGACCAAACGGCAATCCAGGACTTTTATCTCCATCAGCTGGCAATAACTCCTCCCTCATACAGGTGGCAAAATAATTAGAAGCATAAATAGTGAGCTCCTTTTTGTACATTTGCTGCAGAGAAGGACTTATTTATTTTTTCTCTTTAATTTTGAATAGATAACAGATTAACATTATTCTTGATTTTAAATGCATAAAAGGGCATATATCGAGAAGTTTCTTTTCCTCTTACACTTAGTCCAATTCTCTTTCCCATAAATACCAGGGTTAATGGCTCTCTGAATAACTTCCAAAATGTATCACATGGAACGTAAGTAAAATTATACCCTTGTATTCCCATTTTTACATAAACAGAAGCATACCATTCACATGGTTTTGACCTCCTGGGTCCCCAGCCACTTAACATTTATATAGCACTAACCTATGTGTCAGCTCCTACTCTCAGACCCTTTCAATTATTTACTCATACAATCCTCACAACAATCCTATGAGAACAGTATCCTCATCTTTATTTTCCAATTAGAAAAATGATGTGCAGAGAGGTTAAGTTTCCCTTGTTCAATATCCAGCTTCGAAGTCCAAACTTTTAAAAATGTTAATGTCTTGACACCACTCCACATTA
Organism: Panthera onca; assembly: GCF_046562875.1. Taxonomy (NCBI): domain Eukaryota; kingdom Metazoa; phylum Chordata; class Mammalia; order Carnivora; family Felidae; genus Panthera; species Panthera onca. Next base: position 45,763,061 of record NC_138349.1, on the reverse strand, counting down.
GTGTTTGAAGAACTTTTTCCATTTCTATGACTACAAAGTACTATATGGATGTACATTTATTTATAAAAATAAATAAATTTTTATTTATTTATTTTTTTCTTGAGAGAGAGAGAGAGAGACATGTGTGTGCAGGGAAGGGCTGAGGAAGAGAGAGAGAATCTTAAGCAGCCTCCAAGCCCAGTATAGAGCCAAAGCAGGCCTCGATCTCATGACCATCCAATTATGACCTGAGAGGAAATCAAGAGTCAGATGCTTAACTGAGCCACCCAGGTGCCCGGGAAAGCAGGTTCCTATTTTCAAATTATTCTTGGGGTGCCTGGGTGCCTCTGTTGGTTAAGCATCTGACTCTTGATTTTGGCTCAGGTCATGATCCCAGGGTCGTAGGATCCAGCCCAGTGTCAGGCTCTGTATTGAGTATGGAACATGCTTAAGATTCTCTCTCTGCCCCTCTCCCCCACTTGCACTCTTCCTCTCCCTTCTCTCTCAAAAATAAAAATAAACATTTAAATTATTCTTATCTTGCTCTTTTTTTTCAAGATGGAAGAGGAGACACTTTGTAGTCAATACACATTCCTACTGTTGTAAAAGCCTATGTTCAATGAAGAGATTGATACTTATCAAGGAGATAGTTCTTTTAAGCAAAACAGGGACCAAGTGGCTCTTGGCTGTAATAAAATGAGGCAAATGCCGCTGAGGGCATCCCACTACAGGGAAGGCTCACAAACTATTTGGTGGCAGCTCTATGGTAAGGGAGCAAGATTTCAGAGTCAATGACTGTATGATGGTCAGGGAGAGGTAGATCCAAGGCACAGGGAGTCCTCACATCTCCAAAGGATCCTGTAACACAAACATGGTTCAAAAAGGCAGGCAGCAGAGGCACACACTGACACAATATATACCTCAAGAGTTTCCAATAAGGAAGAGTAACCACAAAAACAGGGGCAATTCTCCAAAGTGTTGATGGTCTATTAGACCCCAGGGCATTTTCAGATCTTGGGAGGGTCTCCCCAGTAATGACAAAAAACGTTAATTTGCATTTGTTTAGTGGCTTGTAGGGGGAGCTCAGAGTTGTACTTAAAGTATTTTGCAAAGTTGCTTCATACCTGAAAGGCAGAAAACTCACTAAAAGCAGGTATTACTGCCTGCCTCTCTTTCACCCCTCCCTCTCCCCCCTCTCCCCAACAAGTGACCATTGGAGTTTTCTACCAACAGAAGACTGCATGTATGTCTAATGAAGAAACCACTGCACCTAGTATCAATTAATGATTAGACTGGTAAAAAAGGCACAAAAGGGAAAAGCTCTATTTGGAAATTATCTTCAGAGGTCGATAATTTTAATGAATAACACTTTAAGAATCTTATTTCCTGATTCTGAAATTGCTCCCTTTTATCAGTGCCATCCAAGTTGTGTTTGCACTGAGCATATAAGCTTTGTCCTGTGGGGACAGTGACAGAGTTAAGATCTTTCTTTGCTCTAGGATATTGTTCTTTTATTACCCAAAGAGAGTATTCACCAAGATAGTAAAGATTTTCCTGAAGATGTGGGGGAAATACTGAATGTGAAGATATTGAACCATTTCTCTCACCCTCTCAATGGTTAATGTGATTATCAAACCCCAGGACATGTTCCAGGGAAATCCATGTGAATTTTGTTTTCATCAACCAATAGATATTTGAGGAAGATGATTCATCTCCTCTTAGTTTAGTGCCTTAGGTCTGTCTTTAAAAAGGCATATCATCTAGTGAAATTGGAATCACTTGTGTCCTATTCGATCTTGGTTGAATTTTACCAGGAACTGCTGTGAGATAATCTTATGAAAACACAACTATTCATTCTTTGAAAAATGCTGTAAATGGATTATTTATTTTTGGTTGGAAAACAAAATGCAATGTGTCTAAAGCACTTTAAAAGGCAGAATTCCATTTAGCGAGAGGATATTAATTGAGAAAATATGTATTTTTCTAAAACACAAATAAAAAATGCTGATCTGTGACTAAATAAGTACTTTCAAGTAATGGCCATCCATGGTAGCTTCATTTAAACATCTTTATAAAAACAACAAAAAGAAAACTAACATGGTTCCAAGTCTGATTTCTGTTCCTTTTCTTTTTCTGCATTAACTTTTTCCTTGTATTTGCTTGTATCACAGTATCACATGTATGATAGACCAGAGCAAGCACACAAGACACTGTTAGTGTCCTACCCAGAGCCTGCTGACCAGGCTGGTGCACCATCTGACAGCTGCTATCAGTATTTGTTGCTAAGGACTCATAACTGTCCCCTTTCTCTGGAGAATTTCCCTCAGGCTATGGGCCTCAATGTATGCTTGAGGCATCCCACAGCTGCAGGCTGACTGCTCAGAGAATAAAAAACACCAGACCTCTTGCCTCAAGTGGAAACACAGCTCCAGGGTCCCTGTGCATCAGGATATTCTAGATTACCAGAGACCGTACCCTTGCTCAAATCCTTCCCCTTCACTCCACCACTCTTCTCACTTCCTAGCCGATTTTCCCTAAAAAGCACCCCTTTAGTAAATGATGTGCAACAAATCCTTTTCTCAGGCTGTAGTTCTAGGCTATCAGAGCGGTCATGTTGTATGTTCAAGATGAGTAGGTATTTCAGAGAACAAACTGGTGATTGCCAGAGGGCTGGGGAGTAGGGGGGGCAGGCAAAATAGGTAAAGGGGATAAAGAGGTATAAACTTCCAGTTATAAAATTAAGTCATGAAGATGAAAAGTACAGCATAGGAAACATATGATTTATATGTCAATAATGTTACAATAACTTTGTATGGTGATAGTTGGTAGCTACCCTTATCGTGGTGAACATTTCATAATGTATATAATTGTCAAATCACTATGTTGTACACCTAAAACTACTATAATATTGTAATGTCAACTACACTGCAGTAAAAAAATATTTCAAAAAAATCGTTTAAAGGAAGATTTTAGCCCACTGTCTATTTACAATAAATATTGCCATTATCAAAAAAAAAAAAAAAAAAAAAGGTGAGTAGGTATTTCAAAAAACAACAAGATGGAAAAAACATTTTGTGTAGAGGAACAGTATATACATAAATACCCACCCCCAAACTACCCCCCACTCCCCACAAAAAGAAAAAGCTTAAAGCTGCCATGCTCAAAAGTTGCTATTTGGAACTTCTTTTGTTAAATGGAAGAAGACAGAAAGTAGGGACCAGATGAGAAATAAATCTGTAAATGGATTCCAGTCAGCTTACGAGGAACCATCTATACTTCATCCTCCCTAAAAGACCATAGAGGCCTGTTCTAGGGTCTGGACTCCAAATACCCTATATCAAGGCTAAATCCTCCATTCTTTGTGATTCCCTGTGCTTTTCCCTCTTTCCTGTGTGGGTTTCAGTGAGTAACAGCAACAGTCACAGGTGTTATAGCCCGACATTTTGATATCCTAAGGCACAAGGGGTTTTTCACTTTTTTTGTGTGATATGTACAACTGAGAACAAACGCATCACTCTCCACCATTTGCTCAGATTATTTTGACACCTGTGTCTGATAGTAACATGCATGTACACAAGACAACACCAGAGTGCTGGATATAAATATAAGACAGAGGAGTCACTGTCCAGGATGTAAACAGTAAATTCTGCAAAGTACCTAAGACACCTGATTCTCACTGAACAATCCCCCAATCCGCAGTGTCTGAGCTTTCATGTTACCTGCAATGTACCCCACTCAGCGAAATTTCATGTGCTTCTCATAACCATTTCTCAAACTTGTCCTCCTGGGAGCTCTCTGTGGAGCCTGAATGAAGAATTGTAAGAGAAGCAGACCTGTGACCCTCTCCTCACATCCGAGCAATTGCCACATGTCCAGTTTGAGAACTGGCTAGAAGATTCTGTGATAGAGGCAATGAGTTTTGGAATCCTAGATGAGACCAAATTACAAAGCTTATATACTTCAACTGTCCACAGCGGTTGGGAATTGGAGGTAACAAATACTAGCCTGCATGCTAGCTTAGTCAACCTGAAGTCTCTACAATCCCCCAGTCAGCCCTATTCCAAAGAGATATTTAGGTGAATAGAGCCAGATTTGTCTCCAATTTACTTGAGTAGGTCACCCTTCAGAGTGGGGTGGGTAGGTGCTGGGGCTGCAGAGGTCATAACTCACCAGTGGTTATTCAACTATGGTATCTCTAAACTTTGTCTTCACAATCTTGCAATTTTGTGATGCATTTTTTCTAATTATGATATTAATACATGATGAAAACAAAAAAACACAAAGCACAGTACATCATAGAGGAAAGAACATCCATAATAAATGCTAACACCAACAGAGCAACTATTTACATTGACAAACTAGGACACTTTGATGTAGCTGACTTGATGCAGCAGACATTTCTGCAGGGCTTTTTTTTTTTTCTTTTTTCTTTTTTTTGGTGGAGACATTGTGAAGAACACTCTTGAAGCAAGTGTTTTGCTATAGCCTCATGAAAATAGCTACTTTAAAAATGTAAAAGTCAGGGGCGCCTGGGTGGCTCAGTCGGTTAAGCGTCCGACTTCAGCCCAGGTCACGATCTAGCGGTCCGTGAGTTCGAGCCCCGCGTTGGGCTCTGTGCTGACAGCTCAGAGCCTGGAGCCTGTTTCCGATTCTGTGTCTCCCTCTCTCTCTCTGCCCCTCCCCCGTTCATGCTCTGTCTCTCTCTGTCTCAAAAATAAATTAAAAAAAAAAAAACACGTTAAAAAAAATGTAAAAGTCAGGGTGCCTGCGTGGCTCAGTCAGTTAGCATCCAACTTCAGCTCGGGTCACGATCTCACGGTTCATGAGTTCAAGCCCCACTTCGGGCTCTGTGCTGACAGCTCAGAGCCAGGAGCCTGCTTCAGATTCTGTGTCTCCATCTGTCTCTGCCCTTCCCCTGCTTGTGCTCTCTCTCTCTCTCCCTCAAAATAAACAAACATTAAAAAATTAAAAAATTTTTCTAAAATGTAAGTCATACGTGCCATAGATAGTGCCATATAGAGATGCTATCTAGGTCACTGTTCTAAACTCCAGTTCCTCATACACACTCATTCCGAGAGATTAAGAGAGGACTGGAAAAGAAATGGGACCAGTTATAAATAGTTCTGTTTCCTACATTTCTTCAAAATACAATGTTTCTTAGGGGCAATGTGGCACTAAGTATCCATGTTCTTAATCCTATCAATTTGAAATGTGAATTCTGAGAAGAAGCATTTTTTTCTGATGGGAATGAGTCCCTAGAACTAAACTGACACTTCCTGTATATGTGGGTGTGTGTACACATACACATTTACACATTCACACACACAACCGTTTCTGTTCAGCTAGAATGTTCATAATAGTATAATGTTGTAAGACACTTAAATGGCAATCAAGTGGGGATCAATTTAACAAATTTATTGTAAAATCACATCAAGTCTGTAATAAACAAAAATATTTATACATATGAATGTGTGTATCCGTGTTATGTATGAAAAGGGAAAAAAGTTAAACATATATGCTATGATTATAATTTGTTATTTCACTTTTTCATTTAAAACTTTTATGAGACTTAGTGATACCTAATATAATAGCTAATATTTAATAGAGATTAAACAGACTTTATGAAAACACCTAAATCAAACAGAAAAAGCTTTCACTAAAAAGTATGAAACAAATTTGAATAAGACCTTTCAAATTTTGAAAGGTAATGTTCCTAAATTAAAAAAAAATTAAACTTTGTGAAAAAATAAATGATCCACCAATTGATATTGAAATTGAAATTATCTGCCATGTAATTTTTCTAAAAAATCACAATGTGTATTTTTGATTTTAACCAAATGAGTGTAAATTTCACTTAAAAACCTTAAAATAAAACCTTAAACGTATAAACATTAAAACTTTTCGGTGGCTCAGTCGGTTGGGCATCTGACTTCGGCTCAGGTCATGATCTCACAGTCCATGGGTTCGAGCCCTATGTCAAGCTCTGTGCTGACAGCTCAGAGCCTGGAGCCTGCTTCGGATTCTGTGTCTCCCTCTCTCTGCCCCTCCCCTGCTCATGCTCTGTCTCTCTCTGTTTCAAAAGTAAATAAAAACATTAAAAAAAAAACTTTTTAAATAAAATAAATAAAATAAAAAAATAAAATGTGTGTAGAATATTTACAAGTTTGGCCAAATGATAAGCCACAAATAAAGCCTCCACAAATTTCAAAGTAGAAATAATATAATATTCTCTGATCCAACTGAACTGCAACATGAATGTAATAACACAACAGAATATCAAAAAGTCCCTAAAACCTGGGGCTTATGAAAAGTTTTTTGAAACGATTTAAGGAAAAAATGTAAAGCCAAATTTTGGAATGCCTAAAAACATCAACCATGAAAGGCACTCCTATCAAAAAAAGACACTAGGTTTTAACTGAAGATAGGGAAAAGAAAACAGCAAAAAACCAGGGGAAAGCAGAAGGATGGGTTTAATAAAGATAAAAGCAAAATGTAACCAATTAGAAATAAGAAAAATGAATCTTTGAGCAAACCTTATTGGTTAGTAGAAAACACAAAATAAAAAAATAATAAATGATAAGGAGGATATCATCACTTTTGGAGGAAATTAAAACTTTGATAAGAAAGTTTATTGTTCAACTGTGCAAAAGCAAGTGAAATTCTAGGAAAAAAAAAAACCCAGAACACTTTTTAGGAATGTTCACTAGATTAAATTGATCCTAACATAAACAGAATATCTATAAACCAATCACTAAGAAAAAAATGAAGTTGTGAAAATGTTGCCTCTCTATATTAAGTCACCAAACTCATACCTATCTCAGGGTAATTTTACCAAACCTTTTATAGATCAGAAACCTACAAAACTATTAAAAAATCTTCAATTACATAAAGAAAGAAATCAAGTAAGTCTCTTTTATGAAGCTAGTCTTACCATGACAACAAAATTCAGCAAAGGATTTATAAACAGACCAAACCAAACATTGTTATGATGTTGATGAAAATGCTAAATGAATATTATCAAACACAATTCAGCCACAAATTAAAATAATAATACTATGGCATCACCAAGTGAAATTTATTCCATTACAGCAAGAATATTTCAGCATTAAGAAACCTATTAACTTTATCATATTAATGGATGATGAGAGAAAGACATAGATCATTTCATAGATGTTGAAAGGCCTTTGATAAAATTTAGTATCCTTTTTTTATTAGAAAAATAAGGATACAGAGGTGCCTAGGTAGCTCAGTCAGTTAAGTGTCTGATTCTTGATTTCAGCTCAGGTCATGATCTCACTGTTTATGGGATCAAGCCCAGCACCTGGCTCTGCACTGACAGCAGGCAGCCTGCTTGGGATTCTCTCTCTCTCTCTCTCTCTCTCTCTCTCTCTTCCTCTCTCCCTCTCTCTCTGCCCCTCCCCCATTCACATGTGCATGTGCATGATCTCTTTCTCTCTCAAAAATAAAGAAACATTAAAAAAAAATAAGGATACATGGATATTCTTTAAACATGATGAAATACAGTGATCTCAACACCAAAGTCTTTTTTTTGAAATCATTGAACAATTAGAATCATTCTCCTGAGAATTTTAAGACAAAGATGGCCACCATTACCATAATTATGATATCATTTTGAAAGTATTAGCCATTGTAGGTAGAGTACCTACCTTTACTGTAGGTAATAAAATACAAGTGCAAAAACATAAGAAAGTCAAAACATAAGTGGTCAACTACAATACATTTCACAAATCATATGACAAAGAATTAAAGGCCTAATTAAGAAAAGAATTTCTATGACTCAATAAGGAAATAACAACTAAATGGAAAAATGGATAAAGGTTTAGACAGTTTCACTCAAAGTAAAATTTAGGTGGCTTAATCCCACTGCAGACACAAGTGAAGCAAAGACTCAAAACCAATGAGGCCATGTTGAAAGGCCACAAGGACTAGAGCGAAGAAGCTCTGAAACTCCAAATGTGGGGTGATTTGAACAACAAAAGAAATAGTGGGAAGAATGAATTACTAACCATAGGATAATGTAACATTCCATGGGTCCAGACTGATATGAACAAGAGAGTCAATCAATCAGTAAGCAATGCATAATAGGAGGGGAAAGAACACTCTTCTTTAGAGCAGAATTCTACCTACTCAACGTAGAATGAATGTTGGCAATCACCGTTTATTTTCACCAACAGATTCTGAAATTAGTGACTGAATATGTGGTTTAAAATGTCTACACAGTCTCAAAGTATCTCCCAGAAAATACTCAATAATGAGAAAGGGGAAATTCCAGTACCATAGAAAACCTATCAGGTACCATCTGAAGCAAGTGATCAAATTTGACATCATAAGTAGTGGAACCAAATCTAAACCATGCACCTTGTGATACAATGAAAGACACAATGTTACTTCTGTTGTATTCTTATCACAGAATTTAGTGTTAAGGAGACATAGGCAAGCCAAAATCAGAGACATTATACAAGAAATCTGGCTAGTCCTCTCAAAAAAAAAAAAAAAAAAAAAAAAGTAAAGGTAATAAAAGGAGGGGGAAAAAGAGAAAATCCCAGATTCAAGGAGACTAAGGTATAACAGCAGCTATGAACAATGTATGATCCCAAATTTAATCCTAGGCCATTATAAACACATTAGTGGAATATTTAGTGAAATTTTGAAAAGGTATGTAAGTGCCAGTTTTGTATCAATGTTAATTTCCTGATGTTTGTAATTGTACTGTGTTTATGTAAAATGTTAATATTGGAGGGATACTCTTGATGTGTATATATCAGATACTTAGTAAATTTTTGCAAGACCTTGTGTCTATCTTTTTTAAATGAAAAGTTAAATTTTAATAATTAAAAATACCATAAAATATTTTTTTATTATAACACTAGTAAAAAGACAATACTTTTATAACACAGTGTGGGTTAGTGTGTGGAAAACAGAAACCTTAATATATTATTTGTGGGGGTAAAATAATCTCTATGGAGTGCATCAAAATTTATGGAGTGCATCTCTATGGAATGCAAATTAAAAATTAAAACGCATGTATCTTTTGACTAAGCTTTTCTATATCTGGCAACTTTTCTTCCAGTTATACTTGCCTGCATGCAAAATGGTAAGTGTACAGAGGTAGTCACTGCAGCCTAGTCACTGCAGCCTCCTTTGCAACAGGAACAGACTAGAGACCACATGCATTTCCACCCATAGAGGACTAGTTGATTCAAACAATAAAGTACATAAAACAATAAATGAAACCAAATTCAATTAAATACTTAAAAAATAAAAGAATAAGGGAATATTTTAGGCAATAATATTGAATATCTAATAATAGTTATAGGCAAAAGGCAAAGTTCATAAAACTGTAGCATTTATAACTACTCCTATATATATTTCTTTGAAAGGAGAGGTAAGAAACATTGTTTGCATTGATAGTATCTTAAGAGGTAGGTAGTTAAGAATATAGGCATTTTACTGTTGTACTCAGACTTCCTGAGTTCCAATTCTAACTCTGTCAGTAATAGTTGTAAAGTACTACAGTAAATTATGTAACCACACAGAGCCTCAGTTTCCTTATCTGGGAAATGGGCAAATAACTGTTGCTACCTTAGAGTTGTTTTGAGGATTAACGGAGTCATTTGATTCAAAAGACATATGACAGTATCCAGCACTTAAAAACAGTTCAACAAATGGTTTTTATCACTACCTTTAGGGACAGAAAGTTTGTGAGTGTGATGACAGGGTAGGAGCAAGACTTTCATTGTATAGATGTGCACATTTAAAAAAAAAATATTTTATTTAGTCTTGAGAGAGAGAGAGAGAGAGAGAGAGCGAGCATAAGTGGGGGAAGGGCAGAGAGAGAGGAGGTAGACACAGAATATGAAGCAGGCTCCAGGCTCTGAGCTGTATGCACAGAGCCCAACTTGGGGCTCAAACTCACGAACTGTAAGATCATGACCTGAGCTTAAACAGAACGCTTAACTGACTGAGCTACCCAGGCACTCCTAGATGTGCACATTTTAAATTTTGAGGTATGTGACTGTATTAGCTCTTTAAATATAGGAAAGAAGTGATGAGAAAAAATACATTCAAATCAAAAATAAAATTTTATTATTCTTTATTAAGAAAAAAATCTCAAAAAATCATGCTTGTTATCCAGTTGTGCCCCATTGGTAACTTCATTAAAAATATCTATTCCACTGGAGATGAGTTTATACTTTAATATTATATCAAATTATTTTTTTCAATATTTATTTTCATTATTGGCTTTATGTTTTCATTTTAGTTATTGTGACACTAATATTGTCTTTATGGAATGATCTAAATTTTAGACACATATTGGCTGCATTTGTTCAAAGTGAAATGCATTTCTATTTGTTTTTGTTTTGTTTGAAACTTTTATTGGCAAAAATATTTCATATTTTTATTAACTAACAAAAATAAGATTTTGTTTCAGTATTCATTCTAGTGTAAGCATATGGACTTAAGTACATTGATGGTTACAGGTGAGACATAGGCTCACAATTTTATTAAAACTGTAATTTTAATTTAGAATCATGTCTTCATATTTTCTGCACAAATTTCATTAAATTATTATCTTGTGAACAATTATTTAACATGAAGAGAATTTGCCAAGTCTGGCCTATAATAAAGTATGGCTTGATGTAATAAAATGCATTTAACTAATTTTGCTAAGTTAAAAAGCTTTATTATCCTCAATCTCTGATTCTAGAACTGGAAAATGAAGCAGGGATTTCAATTTGCACAAAAAGCTATATGAGTATGTGCATATACTCATGGGGCTTTAATCTCATAAATTCTGTACTCTCTGCCAAGACCAACACTATCACTGAAAATTAATTTGATATCAAAAGCTCTAATTGTGGTGCAATTAAAACCCATCATTACCTCCCTTTTTAGGAAGGGAAAGTATCCAAGCCCTTCTTGCCAAATTTGAGTTCTACAAGACTTTGTATTAGACTGAGTGCTAGAGACACTTAATAATATCTGAAAATAAGAGTCGCAGCCTGAAGCAACATACTATGTCTCTTTAGTTGTATTTTTAATACCCTCTCTTTGCTGCAGAACTATAAAACCACAAAACATGCTCTTAAACTTTGATGATAAGGAAATAGAATATGGCATTAATGAGATCTTATCTCCTATATGTTATGTACATTTCCACATGTTTACATATATTATTGCATTTAATACTCAAAATATTCACACGATATGGGGATTACTAACCCCTTTTGTAACATTTACATATAAGGTAGCTATCAAACAAAGAAACTGTATAACCAGGCTAGGTTAGAAGTTTAACCCAAGTCTCCTATGACTCATTTATATTCCCTAGTTCTATATGTTACATCCTCTTTTTTTCCCAAGTCTTTCCTCTGTATGCCTCCTCAAATTCAGTGATTTGATGTGAATAGGATTCATGCTTTGGCTGAGAATAGTGATTCTTAAACTGTAATGTGTGTATGAAACACGTAGAGATCTTGTTACTAAAAGGCAGATTCTGAGGGGGAGCTGGCTGGCTCAGTTGGTGGAGCATGCAACTCTTGATCTTGGGGTTGTGAGTTTGAGCCCCACGTTGAGTGTAGAGATTGCTTAAAAATAAAATCTTTTAAAAAAGAAAGGCAGTTTTTGATTTGGTAGGACTGAGTTAAGAAATTGTGCATTTCTATCGAACCCCTGGGAAGTAGTCATGCTATTATTATTCTGTGGACCACACTTTGAGCAGCAAAGTACTAGTGTCTTCTCTCCTCTCCGTGGAACATTCTAGTTGCAAGCAAAGCCTTATTAAACGTTAGCCATACAAATTACTTTTCCAGTTTCATACTGCAGACTCATTGGGCTGGCCAGTCTAACCTAATTTATAAAGTTGGCTAATATTATGGGAGATAAAGAATACCAATATCCAGGGGCACCGGGGTGGCTCAGTCGGATGAGCATCCAACTTCGGCTCAGGTCATGATCTCACACTTTGTGAGTTCGAGCTCCGCGTCAGGCTCTGTGCTGACAGCTCAGAGCCTGGAGACTGCTTCAGATTCTGTCTCCCTCTCTCACTGCTCCTCCCCTGCTCACATGTTGTCTCTCTCTCTCAGAAATAAATAATGATTAAAAAAAATTTTTTTTAAGAATACCAATATCCAAATATATTTGTCTTCCTCCATTACACAAGTAATGCATATTTGTTACTAACAATCAAAATTGAACAATAAATTGTAAAATATTTACCTGAAAACCCATTCAAAAGAATAAAGGACTCTGAAAAAGATTCTGGTATATAACTTTCCACGATTATGATGAACATACCACTTTCAATTTCTGTGGAAATTATTTTTGTGTTAATAAATATACATCTACCCATGATTAAATGATTAGAGGAACTGGCTATTTTCCATGTATGCCCACAATCTGTAAGTTACTTTCTCTCTCTGGGCCTCACTTTTCCCCCTTGTAAAATGAGTTGAACCAGGTGATCTGATAGATCCTTTTGCAGACCACTGGTGGAAACTACTATTCTTTACATCTTTATCTCAGTGTTTTAAATTGCTGTACACTCATGATTATATCCCATTTCTCGTGAGCTTTCACAAGAATAAGGTTAAGAAAATAGCAGGCATGCAATCTTCACAACCTCAAAAGGCTTACTTAGTCTTAAAGAAATCTGCATACAGCAGCAATCCGCATTTAAACCTGCAGAGTGTGAATGGTGTTCAGTATTTCCCTGCCTCAGCAGTAGGTCAGCTGTGCCTTCTACTGGAGAACACTTCTTTCTTGGTTTACACGGGTTTTGCAGAGGAACATACAAAATGTACAAACTACCACGATGAGTTTTTACTTCTGCAAAATATCTGTAGATATTCATGTACTCTTTTAGAGTTATTGCAATGGTATTTTGCACATAAACGTAGAGTGTTTCCTGTCAGAAGTTTTTCTTGTTAAACACTATTAAACCCCATGTAATGAAAAAGTGACAAGTTCTCATGTGTACTTGCATGAAGCTAATACAATCAACATTAGCAGGAAATTAACTGAAATTTGGAACAAGGGGTGAGAACAAGTAGCTGAGTGTATCTCTACCTCTCTGTGGATATTGTAGGACTCCCACGTCTAAGAGTGTGCATTGAAAGAACTTGAGTTTTCTGCAGTCTCATTTGAGAAGACATGCTTTTTGCCCATTTTTTATTTGTTTGTTTTAGAACCTCTCTCCATCATGTACCTGACTAATACTCAGAACTTTTACTTGCCATTTGAACACCAACTGCCCCAACCAACCCCATCTGGAACTACCTTCTGATGGGGTGGATTTATTATAAAACATTCAGGTGTTCATCAAAACTTAGAGATTGAAAGGAGGAGATTTCTTTTTGTCCTTCCTTCCTTCCTTCCTTCCTTCCTACCTTCTTTCCTTCCTTCCTTCCTTCCTTCATCCCTTCCTCCCTTCCTCCCTCCCTCCCTTCCTTTAATTTACTTATTAAATTTACTATTAAAACTTCTAAAATTTAGGGGCACCTGGGTGGCTCAGTCATTTAAGTGGCTGACTTTGGCTCAGGTCATGATCTCACGATTTGTGAATTCGAGCCCCACATCGGGCTCTGTACTGACATCTCAGACCCTGGAGCCTGCTTGGGATTCTGTGTCTCCCTCTCTCTCTGCCCCTCCCCCGCTCACACTCTGTCTGTCTGTCTCTCTCAAAAATAAACATTTAAAAAATTTAAAAAAAACTTCTAAAATTTCTGCCAAGCCTTGCAATTTTATAATACTAGGAATCTCTTTATTTCCTATCTAATATGCATTAGAGGCAGAATACATATCTTATGACACGGTCACTGTGCTCATGATATAAATAAAGCATCTTGTTTTCTCTTTGATGCTCTTCTACAGGGAGCCAGCAGGACATGCAGAAGCCATGACATCCATCTTATTGTTCTTCTCACATTTAGAAAATGTGGCCCCTTGTTTTTTTGAGAGATGACCTCAATCACACATTTCTGAGCATGTCCATGTGTTGCAGTAGAATTTGTGATGCTTTAGTAAAAATGTCATGCTTTTGTCTCTTCCACTACCTCAAAAATCACACCTTGTACAAGAAGAGGGAAGGCCAACCTCTGACTCTGGATACATTGCCAGGGTTCAAATCCCAGATCTCTGTGACCTTTGGTAAATTACTTAACTTCTCTGTACCTCAATTTCCTCATCTTAAAATGGGGCTAATCATACCACCAACCTCAAAGGGTTGAGTTGAGTATAAAATAAGGTAATATGTGTTAGTGCTGGAACACTTTCTGGCTCATAGTAAGCCAAATATTGGTGTGTTTTCTTTTATTGTTATCTTCACAATTTTATGAGAGAGAAATAAAGTTTCTATAAAGTTTACTGTGATGTGAGGCTATTCCTGTTCACAAAATTTAATCCTAAAGATTACCTCATTGCTTCAAGTCTATCTTTGACATTACCTTCTTTGTGAACTACTTCCAGATCCCAGAAGACTGAATTAAACTATGACTTCATTAAGCTGAAAGAGTATATTAAAATATCTCCATTAGAACTCTTAGCATAATTGTACTTTTTTCTTCTTTCTTTGCTTTTCTTTGCTTCATTTGACCCTTGCCCCATGCATACTAGTGTTCCTTTGTAATAAGTACCAGCTTACCCCTTTTGTGATCCCAGCACCAATGATAGGGTTTGGTTTATCACTGCCATTCATAAATGTTCATTACATGAGTGAGTGAATAAATGAATGCACAAAGAAATCTGTGGTCATCTAAAGAAGTACATAATCCCAGATCCATTTCTATTCAGTGTTTCTTTCTTTAATGGCTTGTTTACCTGTTTCTACTCTATGTTTACTGTTGATTAAGCGGCTCGCTCACTGAGATGTTGCTGCAGCAAAGCTAATCAGAAGCAGCAGATCACAAAATGCAGAGTGTCCATGACTGCTCATTTCTTCTTCTTGAGGTGGTAAAATGGTAGTGACCATGGCATTCTGGAGGCTTATACAATGAGGATCACTGAGAAACAAATTCTGAAAACTTTCCCCTTCTCCTTTTGAGCATGCTTAGGAGAGAGCTGATAGGCCAAGTTATTTTATTAAGCTAGATAAGCTCCACTTTTCTATATTTGTCTCTTCCTCTGAATTTCCCAATTCTCAGCCCGAGGTTGCTTACCAAATGAAGAAAGACCAGAACCTAATTTCTTTAAAATATTAAATCACTAATCCTTGCCCCCAGGGAGAGGACTTGAGATATTTATTGGCGGGGGGGGGGGGGGGGGGGGGCAAAATTACACAATTAAGGGGCAGTTAACCTTTTTGAGCCTCAATTAGGGAACAACACGAACATTAGAAATATAATGCAGGAAATCAAATATCACTTTACTTACATTCATCAATGCATTTACCTCTGCTTATGTTTCCCATATACTTATTTTATCATTTCCAATGATTCTCTCACTAATAAGGATGCCTTCGAAGATATATATTAAAGGATTTTCTTCTTGCAGTTAATGTACTATAGAAAGCTAATGATGATTGATCACCTGACATGTGCTAACTATTCTGCTAAATTTTTTCACAGGATGTTTCATTTGCGAGTCACACGGACTCTGTTACACTTTTTATGGACTAACCACTCCTTATTTTACAGCTTGAAGAAGTTAAATTACTTTTCCAAGGTCACATAATTTATTAGGTGGAGAGCCAGAATTCAAAACTATATCTGAGTTCAAATTAATGTGGCCTCATATAAAAAACACTGGCCTTACTCCCTGCATGAAATTTATCACTTTCCATCTATGCCCAAGGTCCTCCTACTAGAAATTTTCTTCTTTGGTTTGTTCCTTTTATGACTTGTCCGGGTACATTTTTATCAAGTAGATTTTACAAAACACCAACATCTTTATACCACCAAAGATTCTGTGGTCATCATATGAGCCATATAGAATGTTTAAATGTACCAAGTAGTCAAGGTGTGGGCTTTGAAATAGCAGCTTCTTTTCCCTGACAATGACTTAAAGTTCTTATAAGTGCTGCTCTTTAAGAATATAAGTGGCATATATTTATATCCTAGCCAGCTTTTGAAACATTACTGTGTTGGTATTCTGGGAATCAAAGAACAAGTTGTTCAGGGAGACATTTTACAGAGCAACAGTTGATATTTCAGGGGTAGAACGGAATATGAATATGTGACTAAGTCCATTGAGTCCCAGAGGAGGTCCATCTGAATGTAAAAAGCAAAAGCCAAATAATTCAAGAAGGGATTGAGGAAAATATGATCTGTAGCTCAGGGAGTATAAAGGAACAATTTTATTAGCTAGAATGGTTTATCAGTGTATATGCTGTTTTTTCATGTGATATATACATGGGAAGGTGTATATACACACACACATATACATACATACATACATATATATACATATACATACATACACATACCACAATATTATTCTTTGCCAAATACTATGCAGAGAGCAAAAAAAATGTGTCATATACAGATGTCATCGTAAATAAAATATGTCAGTAAACTGATGACAAATCAGGCTACTGTTCATAGATGCCCTCCTAGGGTGATGAAAGAGCTAACTTAAAGAGATTCCAGATTGCATCTGCCAGAGTTGGAAAATAAAGGTGGATATCGCAACAGGGTAGCAAGGGGTTCGTCTCCTTGGACCACACTGTAGAAACCATCAGCTCCATCCTGCAGAGTGGACTAGGGCAATAGTAATGGTCAGTGTCTGGCTAGGAAGTTGCAAGCAAGGTACAGCTGTGAATGTGGGTGTGAAAACTGCTCATTTGGAAATGAAACTAAGACCTTACTTTTCTTCTTAGTTTTCTCCAGGACAAATGATTGGACAGACCTTGTGTGGTCAGGGATATGTCAAGAAAATTGAAATACTTATTGCCATATCTTTACAGGAAATGAGTGATGATGGTATCTCATCTGAGAAGACAGCAACAGACAGTAGATCAGGCTCCTTGTGCCTTTCTTTATTTAAATAGCTTTAATTTAGATGTGCCTGATTTGATTTAATTTGATTAATTTAAGTTGACTCACAGCAGCTTAAGACAAAATTATAAATAAGAGTTAATGCTGAATTTTAAGATTTTAACTGAAATTCAGTTTAAACCAGGTCCATTAGTATCAAGATAAGTTTCAAGTAACGTAGACATGGTTTGAAATCTATGGGTCATTGGAAGGAAGGGATGCTTCAGAGGTCTGACTTTATCAACAGTAAACTTTGGTAGGCACTCGTGACTTTACAAGGATTGAACAAGGACTGAACTCAACATTGAATAAGCAGATGTAGGGAATGGAGCAAGGGAAAATTGAGAGTTATTGTAAGAGTCTGAGAGGAGTTATGTGGATTTGGGAAGATCTCAAAGGATCAGTGAAATTGAGGAAGATACCTAACAGTCTTTATAAGCCAAATTTATTAATAAGGGGCCATCTTTGTTGGTTATTCATCCAGCACCAAATTAGAACACAAACATCCCATAAATACGATTTTAGGATCAAGTGATCTGTGTATTGATTGATAGAATGGGTGCCCCAGTACTGGAGTTGGGATGTGATAACATACCAGGTTGGTGGGGTTAGTAGGTAGCAATTTTGAAGGTCTCCCCACAGTGGTCCAAGATGGCAAAAAGTCTCTAGTTTACTTGGTTCTATGTCCTCTCTAAGCAGAATGAACAGTTATCCACCTAAATATTCTCCCTTAACCCACCTTGTCAAGAGTGATAGCTCACCCTTGACAGAACACAGAACTTGAACCAGGAACAAGGAAATTAATGGAATAAAAAAAGACTCATGTACAATGATGAGCTATCTGACAAATATAAATAAGCAAAATCGGGGCACCTGGGTGGCTTAATTTGTTAATTGTCTGACTCTTGATTTCAGCTCAGGTCGTGATCTCACAGCTGGTGAATTCGAGCCCCACATCGGTCTCCACACTGTCAGTGAGAAGCCTGTTTGGAATTCTCTCTCTGCCCTTCCCCCACTTGTGCACTCTCTCTCTCTCTCTCTCTCTCTCTCTCTCTGTCTCTTCAAATAAATAAATAAACTTAAAAAAATAAGCAAAAGGCCAGCAAATACAGCAGCCAATAGTAATTAGAATGCTTTATGGAGATCTGAGGATTCCTGGTGAAAAATAACAACATTAATGATGTTTGAGATGGAGCCCCAGATCTTATTGCCTTGTACCCTATAATCATTCAGTTATTCAACAAATGATTTACTAGAGTAAAACTGGCTGCAGGCATTGTGCCAAATATGAGGGTATAACAATAAAAAAAAGATAGTAATTACTCTCAGGGAGCTACACTCTACTAAGGGATATACACAAATGGATTGAGAACCATATGCTGATTCATTCTTGGAAAATTACAAGGTTCTATGAGAATACATTGAAAGAGCTCCTACTTCAGCCTCCGAGGATGGGCATGGATGAAGGAAGAAAAGACCAGGAGAAGTAGACTGGAGTGAACAGTTGACCTCAATACAAGAGGGAGCCACTGCTCCAGTAGGCTGGAGGGAACCTCACGCAGTAGACAGTATTACATAATGTGAAGAAAAAGGTGGTCAAGAAATATGGCACAATGGATGAAGATGCCAAACTCACTTCTCTATTCCAAATGATTGCAGGTGTGTCTATTTGCGAGCACAAGAGATCTATTTGCGAGTGCATGAGATCTATTTGCAAGAGCAGGAGAAGGATGGCATCTTCCTGGAAGATCTTTTCTAAAGGCAGGGAGTTAGGGAAACAATTCTATGAGAGACTGAAAACACCAGGGAATGTTTTTGCCACATAGTAGTGGGTTCTAGGAGTAGAAGTGATGGGTATAATAGTTAGATGACAAGAAAGAATTATCAAGCATAATGAAGCTGAGGTCATCAGAGAGAATATCTGAACCAAGATACTTTTGACTCAGAGCAGTAAATAATAATGATGAAAATCTGCATAATCATAGGTTAACTAATTATAAAATTTCTAGATACATTTGCTCCTACCGACTGTTATACTGTGGGATTGTACCCTCTCTGGAAGAAGTCATCCATGCCCTGAATATACTATGCCTCTGAGGGACTATAATCCTCATGCTAGGCTAGCATATTACAAACCTTGGAAGCTGCCTATGAGTTGTAAAAACCCAATGTTTTTCATAAAGTGTCTTTTGAGACTTGGCCCTAGGGCCCTTGATTAATTTCTCTTTAAGAACCACTTTCTCTATGCAAAAACAGGAGCAATGGGAGAGGAAGAAAATTGCATGAAAGAGTTAAAGACAATTTATACACATTTACTTTTAAATAGGCTAGCTGTTCTAAGCAGATTCTTTTCACTTCTTCTCCTATTACATTTTTGGGAGGATATTTCAGGCTTGACCTTCATACACATTTTTTGGGTTCCTTCTATATTTTTTCTCTTCTTTTTCCAGAATTTCACATAGCTTTTCTTGAGCATCTGTTACACGGCAGGCATAGTGGTAAGTAATGCAGATGTGAACAAATCAGGGACAATCCCGGCCACTGAGGGATGTTTCAACAAATGATTCTAATGTATTATGATAATTATCCATTGATCCTATGAGAACACATATTTATCCACCCATCCACCCACTAGGAACTCAACACACATTTATTTATTTATTCATTCATTCATTTAAAAAATTTTAATTTTTTATTTTGAGAGAGAGAAAGAGTGCAAATACAGGTTGGGGGGGGGCAGTGCAGAGAGAGAGGGGAGAGAGAATCCCAAGCAGGCTCCGCTCTGTCACCACAGAGCCCTACATGGGGCTCAAACTCACCAACCGTGAGATCATGACCTGAGCTGAAATCAAGAGTCGACTGGTTAACCAACTAAACCACCCAGGTGCTCCACAACACACATTTATTTAATTCCATCTGTGTGCTACTGGAAGCCACTGAGTGAACAGGACAAATAGTGACCCAGCCTTCAAGGAGCTTAGATTCTAATTAACTAAGGATCTTCTGTAGTAGACAAGGGTCTGCTTGCTTTTCCTAGGCCACACAGTGGAGGTGACAAATTGTTTTAGAAGGACAAGAAGCACTGTATTGGGTAGATAAAAAAATATATAACATGTGGGGCACCTGGATGGCTCTGTCTGTTGAGTGACCTACTCTTGATTTCAGCTCAGGTCATGATCCCAGTGTTGTGGGATCGAGCCCCAGTCGGGCTCTGTGCTGAGCATGGAGGCTGCTTGGTATTCTCTCTCTCCCTCTCCCTCTGCCCCTCTTTCACTCTCTCTCAGTGCCCCTCTTGCACTCTGTGTCTCTCTCAAATAAATTAAAACGACAAGAATGACAACAAACAAACAAACAAACAAACAAACAAAACACCCATATCAGCAAGGGCAAAACATGAAGACACAATAATTCATGAAATGTTTGAGGATGGACAATGAGCAGGCAAAATATAACCAGAGTGGTGATTGTGGAGTGGGTTCAGAGCATGCCAGTTCTGTGGGTACTTTATTAGGAGCTCTGAAGTAAAAAAAAATCATGAAAGAAGAAAATTGGGAAATAGTTAAATAAAAATGGAAGAGGTTTACTTACTGCAGAATTTCTTGCCACATTTCATAGGAAGAATGCACATATAAGAGAGGCCTATAAGTTACATAGTTATCAAGTTATTTGACCAGGAATAACTTTGCTATTGAACCTTTTTCAGGACTCCCTTCTATGGAATATAAGGCCAATGGTGGGCCAGAGCAGGGCCAGCAGGGCCGTGTGTGGCTGCAGATGTAGCTAGATATGGAAATTTGAGTCACACCACAGAAGGCTTTGGGCACTATGAATTGGACTCCATTGACTAGACAGGAATTGAGGAGGGACACAGATTTTTGTATTATTTGTCTCTGAATTAAATCAATTCATTTTATAAAAATGTTGAGTCCTCAAGCATTTAATATAAAGAAATATATAGGAAATAATATACCAGATATGCATGTGCTTTCATTTCAAATTCATCAGCTGTCAATATTTTGACGTAGTTGCTTTAGATCACATTGTAAAGAGCTAATTATCTCAGCAAATACAAATCTCAAAAAAACAATTTTCAGTACAAACAGCAATCAAGTTGCACTGTGTATTCTATGGTACCACATATAGAGCTTAAATACCTGTACAAATTACCACGTAATGTTTATGAATTCGTAACTATATACTAAAATACCAAAATGTTCCTGGGAATTATAAACACTGAATTAAAGATGAGGATTTCTGTAGAGATGATGAGAGGGAAGAGTTTTCAATTATGGCTAAAATATTTAATTCCTCAATGAAAACAAAAATCCTATCTACACAAACAAGAAATAATGCTAATTTATAAAGCTGGGTGAATGATTGTCTTAGGTACAGCTCCATGAATATAGAATTTGAGACAGTGATTGGTGGATACTTGAGAACAATTCCTAGAAGAAATGAAAGAAGGATTGGACAAAGGGAAAAACTGACCTGCAGTTCAGTTACAACGGGATGTCATCTGATCCCATTGGGAACTGTGGAACTGAGATGACTGTTGAGAGATTTTTCAAATTAGGACAAAGGTGTTGGGTGTTAGAACCTTCTAGCTGGAACATGACTGTTTCCCCTGAAGTATCAATATGAAGTGATTCTCAAGAAAAAAATGGTTATTCTCATTATTGGATTATAGTATTCTTTTCTATAATCATCTACATTTTCCCTCTCTCTACTCCAGGATAAAAAGCTTCAATTCCATACAAAATTGTGTCTTTTCAATTTAATTTTTTTTAAGTTAGTACCATAAAGTCCATATATTTGCTAAATCAGGGTCAGCAAACTATGGTCCAAGGGACAAATCTGGATCACTGCCTGTTTCTGTCACCCAGCAGTGCTCATTCATTTACACATTTAATGGTAGTTTTGTCCTACAAAAGCAGAGTTAGTAGTTGTGACACAAGCTATGTAACCCACAAAGCCTAAAGTATGTACTGTCTAACCCTTTACATAAAAAGACTGCCAATCCTACTTTAAAAGCATCAGCCATTTTTAGATTTTGCTTTGAGAAAATCCATACGTGGTAACATAGCAGTGGATAGGGGCTAACATATCTGGCTGCTTGACCTTTCTTTACTGTTTTTCTAACAGAAAATTAAAAAAACTAAAGCCAGTTGACAGGGGCAGTGCTTTCTTGCATCTCTGCAAGGAAAATAAAAGTCCCCTGTGGTGAAGTCATTTCTTGCCCTAAAATATGTCTCCACAACAACACGGAACAAGTCAAGGAAAAAATAGTGTTAAGATCTACTTTTATAGTTTGTAGGCAACTGCAAATTACTGACTTGGGCAATAAGTAACAGTGGTCTTTCTGTCTGTTTATCTATCTATCTATCCATCCATCTACACACATGTACATACAAACACATGCATGACATTTTTCCTTCATGTGAGCTAGCTGCTTGCCTTCTTCCCATTGGAATGTCATCCAGGAACAACTTGTTTGATACTGACATGTATTTGTCTCCGTATTTTTTATTTATAGTCTTCAAATTGTGTTTCATAACTTCTCTAATACAGGCTAGTTTGATAAATCTTATCAGCACACAAAATCTGTATAAGGCAACCAATGTTTATATATATATATATATATATATATATATATATATATATATTTATAGATCTACATATATATGAAAATATACAAGTAAACATAAATATGGATGTGGGAACAGAGATGCATATATGCATATGCATTCTTTTGAATCTTGCTAGTTATATATTTCACCTTCCAAACTGATGTTGACTTTTCCATGGGTGTAATGCCAGTTTTTGTTTATCTGATCACTCTGAATGAGGGGATATCCAACCAGGTCACCTATGTGTTTGTCCATAAATTGAGTGGATTTGTTTCCTTTATTATTTTTTTCTCTCAGTACAACTTGGTTTCTGTTAGTATCCTTTGATCAGACCTTAAGCTCAACAGCAAGCTGTTGCAAATTTATGTGGTGAGTTCTGAGGTCCAGAAACAGTGTCTGTAGGCTATGTGGGCAGCCCAGTTGGGACATTTGCCTCTATTGTTATGGAAAAAGTCTCTGGGCTGGAAT
The DNA here is from genome assembly GCF_046562875.1 of Panthera onca. Lineage (NCBI taxonomy): Eukaryota > Metazoa > Chordata > Mammalia > Carnivora > Felidae > Panthera > Panthera onca. Next base: position 45,739,996 of record NC_138349.1, on the reverse strand, counting down.
GATTCCTCTACATGCCTTTTTTGTTTGACTAGAAACAGTGTCTCTCCTGGTCTGTTGCCAGCACTAGAGAGAGAAAATCCCCATCTGAGGACTGTTTCCTGCAGCTGAGACTACAGCATGAACCCTGGGCTGCCCCAGAGTAAGGACGTGCCAATATTATCCATCAGCAGTGCCAAGAGGAATTTCAAGTTCTTTTCTTTTCCACCGGCCCTCTCCTTTGGCCTCTTGCCTTTCTAGATTAAAAACCATACCAAGATTCTTTGAGAATCTCCTCTATTTAGTTCTTGGTAAGTTGAAGGTGTAAATTAGCCCTTGGTTAAAGTTATCCCTCCATTAGATCTCTGCTGTTGGGAAAATATTTGAAGTCTTGGCATGTACAATATATCCAGTGATGGGATAATTTTTTTCCTTTAACTGTAAGTGGAGTTTAATGGGGGTAGGGTAGGGAGGCACGTGGTTAGATGGTTTCTTTATATTGCCATCTGTAATACAGATTTTAATTGGGAAGTTTCCTCCTGTTTGTGCCATGTAAGCCCAGTAATTTTCAAAGAAATAATCTCAGATGAGAACACAAAATTAAACACTCACAACTTACATTTTGCTAAAGGAAACAAGAAAGAAAGAAAGAAAGAAAGAAAGAAAGAAAGAAAGAAAGAAAGAAAGAAAAGGAGGAAAGAAAGAAGAGAAAGAAAAGGAGAGAGAGAGGGAGAGAGAGGGGAAGGAAGGAAGGAAGGAAGGAAGGAAGGAAGGAAGGAAATGACCCTTTAAAGCCTTTTTCTAATTTCTAATGATAATATAAAATATGGTGGCCCCTTTTTGATAGTCAGTTTGTGGGCGGATGGTTTGAATATGTGATGGACTGGGAGACATAAATAGAAAATATATTTTCTTGTGATTCATCAATTCCCTGCGCTATTTTAAAAACTCACATTTTTTATTTTGTGTTCTCTTAATTTCTTGGTGTGACAAATAACTCATTCATGGTCTTTTACACTGATTTTAATAAATTATGAATAAAATGTTTGCAGTATGAACATTTCATCTTCCATAGTCTCGATATTCAGATGTTTGTTCTTACTTAGACACAGCCTTTATTTTCTATTTAGATCTAGGTGACGCAAATGAGTATTTGCTTATGAATACGAAACATCCATTAACACTTATTAACAAACAAAAGTATTCTGCCCCACCAGATGAACATCTGAAAACTGAGCAGGCACATCCTTCTGGTTTTCAGGTAAAATTTAAAGATTATCGTATTCATGATTATAAAAATTTGAATTCTACTTCTTAAGCATTTGTTCTGTGCCAGCACCACTCTAGATGCATTGGATGTATTTTATGCTATCTTTAACTTATCTTGTTAGATAATGTTTATCTTCTCCATTTTCGTGGAAAATAATTGAGATTTAGAGAGCTTATATGACTATTCCAAGGTCACTTAAATGGAAAATGGCAGAACTAGGATTTCAGTTAAGGTCAATGATATTCCAAGTCCGAAACTCTTAATTACTAGAATACATGATATTACTCAGGGAAAATATGCTTAAATTTACCACAAAGAGATTCCCTTCAAGATTTCCAGGTGTTAACTCCTCTATAAACACCAAAAAACCTATAGCTTCTTCATATTACAACCATCATGAGATGTCAATAATGCCCAAACCTGGCCATTTCAGATGTTTATCTCAAATATGAGTTGCATTTTATTTACATTCATTTCAATCTCTTTTTCTTTCATTTACCAAAAAAACTTTCAGAATTTCATATTATATGATGCCCTATAAATGCCATTTGACTTTAAAATTCCTAATTACCCTTTACATGGTATTCATCTGTGAGCATGGACTCTTGCATATAAGGAATGTCAGACAGAAGTTGGATCTCCCTCAACCTAAGATATTATTTTTGATTTTTAATTTAATATTTGTTACAGAATACTAGGTCGATAAAATGTCAGTGTCAGTAAGCACATTTGAGCACAAACACACTCACAAAGCAGGCAGGTCCATCAGGACTTTTGTCACTGCAATTTGGAAATGTCATTTTGCTCAGTGTTCTCAGGCAAGGAGTAGTGGGGATAGGAAAACTCATTCTTTGCGTGGATGCGGACACTTAGAGCATCTCTCATCTAACAATAAGATCAAAATATGAACATGAGGGGAGTGGTCTTGACCTTAACAGACATTTACTACAACTGTTAGAGCTGGATAAAATCTAAAAAAGAAATTAGTAGACACCAGCCACTTTTGAGTCCTCCATGGGAAATTACATAGAATTACTAGCTCTAAGAGCATGAGCTTCCTTGGGAACCTGGAAGAAAAGTCTGTGTAGTGTTCAGGGAGGCAGAGAAGCAGTGCTTTTGGCCAATCTCTTTTGTTGTGCTCCAATTGTTAATTCCTTAAGGCCTATTAAAGTTTCTTATGAAATACTCTAACTTTAAGGGATGAAAATCTAATCAATAAGTGTGCGATAATACATCTTTCTTTGCTTTTTCCTTTTTTTTTTTTTTTTGGTCAGGTTTATTATGTTATAATTTACATAATAAAATTCACCTTTATATTCAATTTTAATTTGGCAAATTTGACAAATACACTTGATCTTAGCCAAAAGGCCGAGAAGCGATACAAATTTGACAAATATATACAGTCATGTAAATACCACCACCACAGTAAAAATATAAAATATTCATCACTCCCCAAAATTCCCTCCTCCCTTTTTCAGTCAGTCCCCTTTCCCAACCTCTTGTTCATAGTATCCACTGTTCTAATGTCTGTTCCAATGGTTTGGTCTTTCTTGGAATGCTGTCTAAATGGAATTGTATAATATGTATTGTTTGTATAAGAATTTTAAGATTAGGTCATGTTTATTCATGCACTAGTAGATCACTGTGTAGTATGACTGAGCAGTATCTTGTTATATTGATGTAACACCATTTGTTTGTCCTTTCAATAGTTGCTGGACATTTTGAGTTGTTTCCAATTTGGGGCTATTATAAACATTCCAGGACAAGTTTTGTGTGGTCATATATTTTCATATTTCTAGGAGTTAGATTTCTGGGTAATGTGCTTATCTTCATAAGAAACTGCCAAACTGCCTTCCAAAGTTGTTGTGCCATTTTGCATTTTTGCAGGGGTGTATTAGAATTCCAGTTGCTCTACGTTCTTTTCAACACTTGGTATTGTCAGAATTTTTTTTTCGATTTTAGCCATTCTATAAGGCATGTGTTCATCAACTTGTGGCTTTAATTTGCATAAGGTGACCTGACACCTAAATGCAATGTGGTATGTTGTATTGGATTCTGGAAAAACAACACAGGAAAAATACATTATTTAAAGATCTTATGAAATCTGAATAAAGTCTGTCATTGAGTAATAGTTTTGTACCAATGTTAATTCTTAGCTTTGATAAATGTTATGAAATATAGTGATATGATTATGTAAATTAGATGAGTTATAATTAGGGAATTAGTTATTATAGGGAAATTTCTACGCTATATTGCAATAGTACCATGTGTGTAAAAGGTGCAGTTAATAAAGGTGTCATATGACATTTATTAAATTCACCAATAGAAAAATCACAGACCCTTTGGGATCTGCAGCAAGTTCCTGTTCTGCAGAGAACTATACACAATTTGAGAAACAGCTGCTGCTCTGCTACTACACCCTGGTAAAATGTCTGACCATGGACATCATTTGACCACATGGCCATAGCTGCATGCTGTCAAATTCATGAAGCCCTAAGCTGAATGAGCTCAATAGTAATTCACTGCAATATGAAAGTGGTATATCCAGGTATAACATAAGTAAAGTGGCATAGCTACCAGAGCAGATAGGCCAGATCCCAGTATCACTTGCTGATGTTGCACCTGTGCTTCTTCCCTAGCATCTATCTGCAACCGTATGAGGGAATTCCTTTTGATCATCTGTTAGAAGTAGAAAAAGACCAAACCTCAGACATCTGGCTGACCACTTCGTGTGGAAAGAAAAGCAGTCCAAGATAAGAATGCAAATGGACTAACGGGCAATGGCAATGACTAGCTGGATTTCTGTAGGCCAAGAAGAAATTTGGAAGATTATTGTTGAAGACTTTATACTGTATACTGATGCCCACTAGAAAACAAACTCAATAGAATAAGTGCTGAACCACCAAGCAGTCAGGGAATCAGTCGGTCCTTGCCATCCACCACCTCACTCCTAATACCATGACTTTGTGAGTAGAGTATTACATTAGAAATGCAAGACACATATGGTCCCAATAGCATGTATTGCAACTCACTAAGACTGAATTAACTACTGCTTCTGCTAAACGTTGAACTTGCCACAACATAAACCCACATTAGACCTTAATAAAATATCTGCCAAGAAGGCTTTTTGGTGGCAGGTTTATTACATTGGATCCCTGCTACCTTGAAGACAGCCATTCATTCTGACTAGAATCAGTATATATTTTGGGTATGGATTATTCTTTCTTGCCTTTAGGGCCTCAGCTAATACACTATCGAAAGGATCGTGTCAGAATATCTGACACAGCAACACAGACCAAAAGACCAAGCTATCAACTTCACACCAAAAGAGATATGTCAGTGGACACATGACCATTGATGTCATATTACATATGAAACTACCCCGAGGCTGATGTCCTGACAGAGCTGCAGTACCAGCTTGGAGACGTGAGCACATGAGGTTTTTTTTAGTAAGTAGAATTAATAAGTATAGGAACTAAGGGGATACAAACAGGAGTAGCTAGTTTTAATTACTATAATTTGCGATTACTCACGTAGGTTATTTGTACTTCTATTTTATATTACCTTAGACTTTGAGAATCTAGAGCACTTAGTTCCCAGAGGAGTAATACTTCCACCAGAGGACACAGATAAAGTCCCATTCGAATCTATTTTCAGACTTTCAGCCACTCTCTTCTGGTCCTTTGTGCCATGAGAACAGAGGCAAAGAAAAGAGTCAACAGTCTGCCAGGGGTAATTTACCATGACTATCAGTAGGTGATAAATTTATTCATCCATCAGTAGGGATAAATTTATTTATCCCCGAGGGCAGGGATAAATAAATTTAGTGTCTAGGTGATCCATTTGGGAATCATTTAGTATTCCATTACCTAATTCTGATGGTAAATGGAAGTATAGCAGCCATGCATGGAAAGAGCTCTCTGTTATGGAAATATGCCTCTTCCCATCAGTCATGCCTCCTAGACCATCAGGCATAAGGGGAATTTACAAGGGATTATAAAAGAGAAAGGGAAGAAGATGAGATGTACAGTTTGTGGCTTCAAAGTCTACTTAACTAACCTTTATTTTCTAAGTTACTCAAGGGAAAAAGACCACCCAGAATTCTGAAGACATCTCTCCTGTGGTATGAATTTACTACAGAAAGCACATGACTCTGGGTGACAAATGCTGTAAACCACAGTGTATGTCATGCCGCACTGCTCAAATCTCCCCTTTCATGACTGGAATACTCATTTCCTGGCTTCTGGGATTGTTGCTTGCTAATGGCTCATAGCTGAGTACTTCTCTGGACATTACTTTCTGCTAAAGAAAACCACCTTGCCCAAGGATACACCCAGTATTGTGCTGGTAAACTGGTGCTCCAAAAGCAAAGCCTTGAAATAAATATTCACATGATGGCCAATTTTAAGGTATCAACAGTTCAATAACCAGCTTGCAAAATTCTTGGACATTTAGCAATTTGCTCTCTGGAGGCACTACAAACAGATTCCATCACTCTTATGGCTTACAGGCTGACATACCCTTCTTTGGAGGCAGCTTGCCTCTGATGACTAGTCAATGAAAGGTTATTAGGACAAATAGGAAGAACCAATCCAACTCCAGAATGCCTCTGCTACCCTGCTTTGCAGTTTAACCTCCCTTTAACCTCCCTATCCTGATTTGCAGTTTCCCTTCCCCTTCGGGTAAGTTCCTGGAAAACCTCTAGTAAACTTCTTGATGTCTTCAACACAAAATCTGTTTTCAGGGACTAAACCTGGGTCATGTAGAAACACTGTAAAGGTATTCATTCTTTTCTCTTGTTAAACATCTTTTTCTTAACAATGAAATTTATATTTTAGGAAGCAAAAGTGAATGATCATAATATATTTTCCACAAGCTTAAAGTACCAGTGGAAAGTAGAAGAGAATGGATTAGAAAAGCAATAGGCATAAAGGAGAATAAAAAGTAACTCCAACATCCATGTTAGAGGTGCGAAGGAGCCATCCTCACACGGTGGACACACTTGCCATTTCAGATTCAGAATGTTACCCTGACAAGGTGATATTTCTCTTTCTATGAAAGCTGGTATGAGAAAGATTTAAACATTTTTTTGAGCCCACTTTTTTGAAAATGTAAGCATCCCTGTCTAAAATGGAATTTGTGATGTGGCTGTAATGTTTACTTCACAACAACATAAGAGACAGTTTTATAGAAATCTCATTCCAAAATTCTAAGGGAGTCAAACAAGAATAATTTCCCTGCATTCTCCACTCAGCAACAGGAACCTAATTTTGCCAGCACGCTATGAAACGTGAGATCGTTTAGTCTTTTTGAAGCATTTGACTGGCAGATAAGGATGAAAATTGTCAGATGCCTGGTGGTCAATCTCAGATTTCAGCTAGACAGTATTTCTAAATGTGACATTAAATAATTTCTGAGGAAAATACATTTTTTACCCATCTGCTCTGAATAGATATCTTCTAACTTCTCATTACTTAAAAAAATTCCCATGATGTTATACTTAGAAAAAAAATATACCACTGAATAGAAATTTTTCAACAGTCAGACAGAATAATAATGTACATGAATAATACTAAAAGTAAAACCTAAATCATTCTGTAGCTAAGTCTTTCATATGCCCCTTCATTAGTAACATTTCTTGCATATAATTTTAATAGATGCATATTTTGATAAGAATCTTTTATTGTCCTTGGAAAATGGGCTTTGTAACATACCGCTTTAAAGGGAAAAGTAAATATGTAAAAAGAGCAGAGTCAACCTAATTCAAATTTAATTCTGAAAATTTTATACTCTTCACAATGCTTCTCTGAACATCTGAGATCCTGTCCTGCTAATGAAAATGAAAACCAAAAACTATGGTAAGTAGGGTATAAGGAAGGGAAATACTAATTAAGACTCTATAATGTTTCAGACACTATATTAAATACATTGCAAATGTTATTCATTAATCTTCACTCACATCACCGTAAGCTGTTCCATCTCCATTTGATGGATTGGGAAAATAAATGCCAGTAATTTTCCAAAATTATGTAGTTCTATCTTCTCCTCCCTGTTCCTGATAAACACCAGGAGGCTTCAGGTATCACTTTTCTGAAAACATTACTTCTCTACCCACCTTTACTTTCTAGGAGTAATCCCCAGAGCAATGGCTTTGAATACCACTGTAGTAGATATCTATTGCTGTGTAACAAATTATCCCAAATTTAGCAGCTTAAAATGAGAACTATCTACTATCTTTCTGAGAATGAGGAATTCATCAGTGGCTTAGGGGGATGGTTTTGATTCAAGGTCTGTCATGAAGTTGTAGTCCAGCTGCCAACTATGCTGGAGTTTATCTGAAGTCTTGACTAACATTAGCAGATCTGCTTCCAAGATGGCTGTCTCATGTGATTCTTGGAAATAGGCCTCAGTTGCTTCCTGGATGGTAGAAGAAGCCTCAGTTCCTCTTGACTAGGACTACTACACAATGCTGCCTGAGTGTTGTCATGACATGACATCTGCATTTCCCCAGATCAAAGACCCTAAGAGAACTAAGCAGAAGCCACAATGTCATATAACATAGTCTTGGAAGTGACATACCAAGACTTTTGCCATTTTGTATTGTTCAAGCAGACTAATCTCAAAATAATGTGTGAGAGGTCTAAACAAGGCTGTGAATACCAGGAGACAGGAATTTGGCTCAGGTATAAATGGTGGTCTTTGAATTTAATTCTTTAAGTACATCTCCTCAGGTACAATTTCTTTCTAAATCTGAAGACTTGTGAAACTAAAGAGATAAAGAGATCCTGTCACACATTAGACAAAAGATACACCTAAACACCTCTTTGAGGTGAGATAAGCTCTTTACATTGGGCTTATCCTGAGCCATCTGAGGAACAAGTGGTATCTCTAATACTTGGGCTTCTTTACATCACCCTTCTTTACATCACCCAATTCATTAGATACATCTCCCACTTTCTTCCGTATTGTAGGGAATGGTGTTGCAAAATATTCTGCCACTATACAAAAGGATCTCCTTTATTCTCATTTCCCAGATTTTCCTCACTTTTGTCAATCACAGCCTCCTCAAGGGCAATGATGTTTCTACAAAACTTCCTTAAGGCTCTTTAGGCTTTTACAGACACCCTCATCAGCCCTCCTCACTTCTATTCACGGACTTACTCCACAACCACTGCCACATTTTTAAGTAAAATCTCCATTAGTTATGAAGTGCTACATAAAAAAACTGTCCCAGAATGTTGCAGCTTGAAAACAACATTTATTATATTACACATTTTCTGATGGTTAGGAATCCAGGAGCCTCTCAGCTGCTTGGTTTTAGTCAGGCTCTCTCAAGTGGTTGTAGTCAAGTTCTGGACTACAGCTGACCTATCTGAGTGTTTGAAGGATGTGCTCTGAAGAGGCTCACTTATATGGCAAAAGGCTCTGTACCTCACCACATACGTTCTTCCATAGGACCGTCAGGTGTCCTCATAACATGGCAGCTGGATTCCTGGAAAGAAAGTGGCCAGAGAGAGCAGAGAACCAATATGGTTTTTATAATTGTGATGGTTAACTTTATGGATCAACTTGGCTGGGCTACAGGGCCCAGATATTTGATCAAATGTTATGCAAGATTTTTTGTGTTTGAGGGTGTTTTCGGATGAGATTAACATTTAAATCAGTACATTCTGAGTAAATCAGACTGCTGTCTAAAATGTGGGTGGTCTCAACCAATCAGCTGAAGGGCTGAATATAAGAAAAATACTAACCTCACTAAACAAGAAGGAATTAATGCCAGCAGACAGCGTCGGACTTCAACGGCAACATTAGCTCTTCTCTGGGTCTCCAGCCTACTGGGGCTCACTATTCAGATTTTAGACTTGCCAGTTTCTATAACTGCATGAGCCAATTCCTTAAATGAATTTCTCTCTCTCACCTATTTCTCTAAAGAACTCTGACTAATACAACAACCTAATCTCAGAAGTGACATGCCATCCTTCTGTATATTCTACTAGTCACTCAGATCAACCTTGATAAAATGAAGAAGGGAACCAAACAAGGCCAGGAACTATTTGGGGTTGTTTTGGAGGTTGGCTACCACAACCATCTGCAATTTAATGATACCCAAATTTATATTTTCAATGACAACATCTCCTTTGAATTATGGATTTAAAAATCCAACTGCACGGCTGACATCTATACTTAGGTGTAAAGTCATAAAATTTCATAGAACTCTTGACTCACTGCCCATCACCATCACTTAATCTGTTCATCTGTCAGTGTTCTCAGTTACAGTTAATAGCATTAGTGATCATTGTTCCTCAGGTGAAACTTTGAGTTCAATCTTGGTTCTGTCTGCCTCACACTCCACATCTGATCATGAGTGTGTCAACTACTTTCAAAAACACCCTGGTATCAATGATTTTTCACTTTCACAGCCTTTATAACTATTGCTGTCATCCAAAACACTATTATTACATGGAAATGGAATCACAGAAAAATAAATACTTTCTCTTCTTCCTTCTATCATTAAGGACCTAAATTTGCCAATCCACTTTGAAATACAATATTTTTAAGATATAAAAAAAATTTGTCTATGGCTGCATACATACAATGCATATTGCCTACGGTCTGTGGTGAGGGGGAGGGGGGAAAACCCTGATTTGTATTGCTTGGTAAGAGTTTCTGAAAATGGCCCCAGCATGTTCTGATGGGGCATCAGAAATATTTTTACAGACTTTTTCCTTTTGCTTTCAGTCCCACTTGAACTCTTTGTCAACTACTACTTGGCATTTTGAATGGGAAGGTGTCACCATTCATCAAATTAACATGCACATACAAATGCATTTTAATGTGCAATGTACACTAAAAGGCCTCCCTCAGATATTATATGAGCCAGCTTTACAATGTAATTTTAGCATTAAGACATTTTATCACAATAGAATTACCATCTCTAATTTGTTTATTTCTTTTCCCCTATCAATGAGTCTTCTCCCAGACCAGCAAGTACTTTTTTCCTTTATTAATGGCACAATGGGAAAATAATTACTAAGATGAGTATGGTTTGGGCCTCTGAGTTTTCAGTAAATAGAGTAAATGGAGTAGAAAATGTGTCTTATGTACCCATATCAAACTCTGTATGGGGCATGGATAAAGATACTCCCGGGGGGTCTTTATGTAATTGCAGACTGATAAGGACCTCTTCTAGGAAGTGAATGTTCATACTTTGTGATAAGACTAAACTGATCAAGGAGGTGAAAAAAATCAATATTACAAAAAATGCTGCCTTCTTTCAGTTCCTGTTACACATTTCCTTTCCTGGATAACTTAGGTCAGTATATTAGTTGTCTATAGATATGTAAAAATTACTCCCAATCTTAGCATCTTAATACAATATTGATTATCTCACAGATTCTATAGGTTAGGGTCTGAGAGCAGCTTAGATGGACAGCTCTGGCTCAGGATTGCTCAGCGGTCATAGTCCAGCTTCTGGCCAGCCCTACAGTCATGTGGAGCCGGAGGACCTGCTACAAAGCTCACTCATGTTGTTGCAGGAAGGCCTTGGTTCTTCACCATCTGTTGGCTGAATATCTAAGTTCCTTGTCTTGCAGGTCACTCCACTGGGCTATTCACAACATGGCAGCTTGCCTCCCTGAGAGCCAGTGATTGGAGAGAGAGCCCAAAACATGAGCCACAAAAGTACAAATTCATCTCTTAGGTGATAGACCATGATCAGTGCTCTGGGTTCCGTCTGTAGAAGTGATTCACTAAGTCCAAACCACACTCCAGTTGAGCACAGTAAAGCTCCACCTCTTGAAGGGAGAAGCACCAAATAATTGCTGATTCGCTTAAAGCCATCACAGCCAGATAATTAATCACTCATTTCAGGTCATCCCTGGCCCAGATCTGTTTTTAGTACTGATGCACTTGCCAAGCCCTTCTCCCAGAGACTGGCACCCATGCTGGAAGCAGACAACCTTCTTCTTCTGGCTGTACTGTCCCTATAAAACTTGCATAATCTCATGCATTGTCTTATTCTGAAGGAACAGAAAACCTGTAGAAAGGAAATGAAACTTCAGACTTTGTCTTGGACTCATTTTCTAGTGGTTTTGAGAGCAAATTCTAGAGCCAGACTCTTTCATTCCCATACTAACACTGCCACTCAATCGCCATGCAACATTGAAAAATGATTTAAACTATATGCCCTTAAAGTTTTCATCTGTAAAATGCAGAGTATCAATGCCTACCCAGTAGGTCCACTCAGATGATTAAATGAGGCATTATATATAAAGTGCTTAGAATATTGCTGGGCATATATTTATTATAAGTATTATTTTCATTAATATCATTATTTTTATTACCATTATTTTAATTGAAATCATATCCATCCCCTAGTCCCATTCATAGTCTATAAAAAGGGCATGCATTCCATAAACATAAGAACTTGGTAATGAGCCAGACTTTGTTTTAGGCATTGGAGATTCAGTAGTGAAAAAAATAAGACAAAAATCCTGCTTTGTGGGAGCTTCTATTTTTGTGACTTTTGCTCACATCACTCATGATCTTCTCCATAGCTTTTCTAAAGGTTTATTTATTTTTGAGAAACCAAGTACACGTAGGGGAGGGGCAGAGAGAGAGAGGGACACAGAGGGTCTGAAGCAGGCTCCTCTCTGACAGCAGCAAGCCCAACATGGGTTCTGAACCCACAAGCCGGAAGATCATGACCTGAGAAAGTAGATGCTCAACTGACTGAGCCACCCAGACACTCCTACTCCATAGCTTTACTAAGATGAAATGGGGACAACGGCAATTAGAGGGTATGTAGAGCAAAGCTGAAGATGGAGAGAAGATGCTGGTTGAAGGCGTATACCTTAGTTATCAGAAGAATATTCTGCTACCCTGCACTATGTGTTTCCAAGAAAAAAACAGAACAAGCCTTGGCTTTGTCAGTAACTTGTCAATCTGACCAAGTCATTTATCCTTTCCCAAGGTGTTTCTCACTTGCAAATGAGGGTGATGGAGTTTTTACTGCATTCATGTCTTTAAAAAAAATTTTTTTTAATAATGGTCTTTCAGACAAGATCAAAATTCCTCAGAAATGCTTCTAGGATTCTGCAGCATTGTACTGTAATTTGACCTAATTTATTCCTCGATATTTTATTCTTAAAAACTTCAATACAAACCTCATGCAATCAAATGGGCCATACCAAATATAGTATGCTAGAGTCCATATGGATTAAGATTTTTCTGAAGTAATTTACTCACTAATAAAAAAATCATAATCTGAACTTACAAAATAGAAACTAAGTTTTACTTGGTTTTACCTATTGCAATACTGTATAGGAGATGAATTGAAAATAGGGTATCATAAAATGACTGAAATTTGTTTGCCTACATAATGACTAAAATTCTGAGCCACTATCATTTGCCAGAATCTTCCCTTGTGTGTTCCACATTTTTCATTTAAATTTAAGAACAATTCTATGTTGTTTGCATTCATATCTTCTTTTCAAAGAGTGAAGAAACAGGCTAGAAAGATTAAGTAACTTGCCTAAGGTATGATTGTGGTGGCATGGCCAGAATTTTAATTTAATTTTAATTGTAATGTGCTTTTAACTACCACAGTATAATTATTTTTAGGATCTCTGATTACGATCACCACCATATTTGTCTACCTTTCCATTCTGTTACATGGAAAACCAGCTCTGAATATTGAAGGGTGAGTGTCAACAGACAAGTCTGATGGTAAAAGTTTCAATGTAAATAACTTCCCAGGAGACATGTGGTATGTATGACTGTGATTCCAAACAATAATATATTCATCTGTTTCTGTTGCAGTGTAATAATCAGTTGCAAAACCATTTCGCTTTCATGTTGGTGATGGCTCACCAAACACACGGTCACTGTTTCTGTGCTATGCCCCCACTGTAGCCATGTACTTCTGCCTCCCATCTATCCAGTCTCATCCCATACCACTGCGGCATCATTCAAATTACATCCAGAATGACATTTCTAGGGGCGCCTGGGTGGCTCAGTCACTTAAGCGTCTGACTTCGGCTCTGGTCACGATCTCACCATTCATGGGTTCAAGCCCCGCGTGGGTCTGTGTGCTGAAAGCACAGAGCCTGGAGCCTGCTTTGGATTCTGTGTTTCTCTCTCTCTCTACCCCTCCCCCACTCACGGTCTGTCTGTCTCTCTCAAAAATTAATGCACATTTAAAAAGTTTTCAAAATGACATTTCTAAAGCATAGATTATCATGCCCCTCTCCTGGGTGTTGTCTACAGTGTCTCCTTCTATATTTACATCCCTCGGCTTTACATTTAAGGTTTCTCACAATCTAGTCCCAGTCTACTTTTCTAGAAAATTTTACCATTATACTTCTTGCAGCTTAAATTCTGGTCTTGCTTTAAAACATATACACAGAATTCTGAAATTACCATTTGGTATTTCATAGTGCCTAGAACAGCACTGACATGGCAAAAGCACCAATCAATACTTGTTGATGAAAACTGTCCATGACTAAGTCCAGTCATTGTAAAATATTGAATCGTATTCCCTACTTTAACATACATTTATTTATTTATTTATTTATTCATTTATTTCAAGCTCCACTGTCAGCATGGAACCCTATGTGAGGCTCACAAGCCATGTGACTCACAAGCCATGAGATCATGACCTGTGCCAAAATCAAGAGCTAGCTGCATAACCTACTAAGCCACCCAAGTGCCCTCTTAATTTAATTTTTAATACATTAAATGAGGGTACAAAAACACAACATTATAATGATAATGTTTTAATGATATACTTTATAATGATATAATACGTTATAATGATAATAAATCTCAGTCAGTGGCCTCAAACCTCTTTAGAAGTTTACTTCATTGACGTGCAATAAGTAAACATTCAGTAAATCAGGAGAATAAAAGAATTTCGCAAATATTCCTACGTCCAAGATTTCAACTGAATCAATGACCAAAAATCTGAGGGAAGTGGATTCCTAAATTGTAAATGCCACATTTCTTGTTTTCTCCAGCTTGATAAGTTTATGGTTGAGCAGCACAATTAATAGCTACTATTTTTGTAAAGCACATGGAAAGCAGTATTTTGTCTAGCTCTGTGGGTGGCATTAAGCTAGCAAAACATTCTACTTGGCATTATCCTGACACCAGTCAATGAAGCCATCAGGCAAATGAAACTGCTTTTGTGATAAGCAACGCAGTAATTGAAAATTGTCATTTTTTTTTCCCCAGGAAAATTTGAAACTTTCATTTCAACATTTTTCAAATCACCAGGAAGGAAGGAATATTTATAAAATGAGAAAAAAGGGCACAGTCAGGGTGTCATTTTTCTCGGTGAATTATACACAATGAAGGAAGATAGTAAAACAATAATTCAAATTTAAACCCGAGTTGGTGCAGTAGCTTAATTGCACAGGCATTTATTCAGTGCTATAGGTAAATGTGTAGGCAATGATTTGCCACAACATAGATGGAGCTAGAGAATATTATGCTAAGTGAAATAAGTCAGCCAGAGAAAGACAAATACCATGTGCTTTCACTCCTATGTGGAATTTAAGAAACAAAACAAACAGGGGTGCCTGGGTGGCTAGTTGGTTAAGCGTCTGAATCCTGCCCAGGTCATGATCTCACAGCTAGTGGGTTTGAGCTCCTCTGTGCTGACAGCCTGGAGACTGCTTCAGATTCTGTGTCTCCCTCTTCCACTGCCCCTCCCCCGCTCACACTCTGTCTCTCTGTCTCTCAAAAATGAATAAACATTAAAAAATTAAAAAAAAAAAGAAACCAAACAAAGGGAAAAACAAAGAGGAGGCAAAGCAAGAAACAGACTTAACTACAGAGAACAAACTGATGGTTACCAGAGGGGAGGTGAATGCAAGGGAGGGTGAAATAGGTGATGGGGATTAAGGAGGGCACATGTCAGGATGAGCACCAGGTGTTGTATAGAAGTGTTGAATCATTATATTGTACACCTGAAACTAACATTATGCTGTATGTTAATTAACTGGAATTTAAATAAAAGCTTTAAAAAACTATTACCAAATATTTCAATTATTAAAAAAATGTGTTGGCAATGATGTCAGAGCAAAACGCATCCTGGTACAATTGGTGGTGCTAGAGGTGATGAGGTTTTGAAATGGTGGGGGTTCAAAGCTGATGGCCTAGAAAGAATTCTTGAAGATGCCTTTGGTGCAAACATGTGATTTTATTAAAGCACAGGGACAGGACCTGTGGGCAGAAAGAGCTGCACTGGGGTTGTGAAGAGTGACTGGTTATATACTCTGGAGTTGGGGGAGGTAAAGTCAAAAGGGAGGCCTCCAGAAGGACTTTGATATGCTAAAGAGGACTCCTAAGAGAGTGAGGCTTGCTATTATCCAGCTAAGGTTGTGTTTCCTCTAGTAAGGCATTAACATTAGGACAGTAGGGGGTTCCTAGAGAAATACAGAGAAATACTCTGTAATTGCCTCAAGTATTTGTCAATGGCGCAGATTATAAGGAAATTTAATTTTACCTGCTATTTCCTTCTTGCCTTTCTTCCCCACATCACTATGGAGGAGAGGGTGATGTTAGGGGATCCAGGAAATTGAGTCTACAGGTTTCTGGGGATTAGGCTATTGACAGGATTACCTTTTTCTTGTAATTTACTAAGATATTTGGAAACTGAAGGACACTCATGTCCTGCATGACTGTGATCTCTATCAGTTAACCATTTGTTTTCTTTCATTTCCTTTGTTCTTGGGCAGCCAGGAGTGCCTGAGGAATATCACCCATATCCCACAGGAGGTGGGGAGGTGGGGTGTACTAGCTTGTACTTTGTCCTCAGCTTTCCTTACTCCCTCATCAGTGGGGCATCACTAAATTGAACTGGTAGGTGCTCTCTTTTCATTAGAATCCAGCAGTTAACTGGTTAGAGATGATAACTGAGGATCAGGTGTAAGGTCTGGACCAATGAGCTGGAACCATCAATCAGTTGAGGATAACCCTAGGTTACAAAACAGGATTAATTTCACCTCAAAGGAGTCAAAAGCAAAATTCTACATCAAGATAGTAAACTGAGCAAACAAGTTGAACTTTGTTCTCTCCCGACATCACACTGGATCAAAACAACAACAACATACTATTGGAAGAAGAATAAATTCCCAATTGTGTCAAAAACAGGAGAAGGTAACATTGAAAGACCAAAAGAAAAAAAAAAGTTGAAGAATTTCTATATGATATAAATCAGATGATACTGATTAGTGAAAAAATAAATCAAAGATCAATTGATATTTAAGAAAAGCATAAATGAACAAACACCTGAGTCTGGAGGACACAAGAAATTCTGCTAAGAACAAATGGGATTTTAAATAAGTCTGATTAGTGTCCTTGATGAAGGAGAGTAGGGCAAGCTGAGGGCAAAGTATAGGTTAACAGCACCACATCCCCCCCCCCACTCCCATCCCGGGATATGTGTGATATTCCTCAGACACTCCTGGCTGCCCAAGAACAGGGGAAAGGAAGGAAAGATGATTAACTGATAGAGATTACAGTCATGCAGGACAGGAGTCTCCTTCACTTTACGGATAATTTAGTAAACTGCAAGAAAAAGGCAATCTTATCCATAGCCTAATCTCCAGAAACCTATAGAATCCATTTCCTAGAGCCCTAATATCACCCTCATCAAGATGTAAGGGGGTTTAAGTGCTTGCCATGGTGATGTGGGAAACAAAGGCAAATGAAAAATTAAATTCCCTTACTGCCTACAGCACAGTGACAAGTCCTTGAAACAAGCAATGTGACCTTCCTCTAGGAGCTCAGCTGCCTCCATGATGACGCTTTGCTAGGGGCAAAAGGGAATTATCCTGATCCCCCCAGGATCCTGTGAGTCTCCTTAAACACATAGAAATTCCTTTGCAAACCTCCTTTATCTTTAACCCCCAAGTATATGCTGGCAATTATAATCCAAGCATATGGCTCCTGATATACATCTGAAGGGTCTCATGACTGAGGTTTTACTAAACAGTAATACATGATGTTTTCCTAATAACAGCTAGCCCCTCAAGGCCCTGGAAACTTTGCTTCCAAAATTCCTTAGAGACTTACACTGTCCCTAACCCCCTCCCAACCTGAAGGTATGTAATCAGTCACTCTTCACAACCCCAGTGCAGCTCTTGCTGCCCAAGGGTCCTGTCCCTAGGCTTTAATAAAATCACCTTTTTGCACCAAAGATATCTTCAAGAATTCTTTCTTGGCCATCAGCTCCAAACCCCACCATCACCCCAAAATCCCATCATCCTCAGAGAAATTACAAAAGGTATTAAATTCACAAAATGTAGTAATAGTCTGTTAAAAAATAAGAGGGGGTAATAATAAAAAGAAAAAAAAAATTAGTTCGTGGAATTTAAAAAACCTCTATCAAAATTTTGAAATCAATAAAAATATGTATTTATAGTTTGAAAGTGAGTTTATTTTTTTTAAATGTTTATTTTTGGGAGAGAGAGAGAGAAAGAGAGAGAGAGCACATGAGCAAGCGGGGGAAGGGCAGACAGAAGGGAGACACAGAACTGGAAGCAGGCTCCAGGCTCTGAGATGTCAGCACAGAGCCCGGATGCGGGGCTCCAACTCACTAACGGAGTGATCATGACTTGAGCCGAAGTCAGACACTTAACCCACTGAGCCACCACGTGCCCTGAGAGTGAGTTTAGATCCAATTAATAAGCTCATAGAAAGTCAAGGAAATTTTCACATTGTAGATAGAAAATATAGGAGGAAATATTAGAGACCTGGCAATCAGATTCTGAATAGTCTATTTATATGCTAGGCTAAAATCCTACATACAATTTATTTCTACTTTCTCTTTAACAGAATAGGGACTGTGTTTGAGATTAAATTTGTTGCCTTTGATTTTAAATTTCTAGGTAGTTTTTTTTTTTTATTTTTTTAATGTTTATTTATTTTTGACAAAGAGAGAGAGAGACAGAGCATGAGTGGGGGAGGGGCAGAGAGAGAGGGAGACACGGAATCCGAAGAAGGTTCCAGGCTGTGAGCTGTCAGCACAGAGCCCGATGTGGGGCTCGAACTCACAGACCGTGAGATCATGACCTGAGCCAAAGTCAGACGCTCAACAGACTGAGCCACGCAGGTGCCCCTGTAGGTAGTTTTTTTTTTTCTTCCTGGGCTTGTGAAGTTGTCCTTTTCTATTCATTTGTTTACTTTTTCATTATGGTCAGATGATATTTCACAGATATTTATAATGTAAGTTATATTTTGCACATCCAAATCTGTCTGATAGGCAGATAGATAATAAAGCTTATGCTGTTTTATTCAAATAGTTTTTCAATTCTGAGAGCAGGAAGTGTCTTAGCATTAAGCTAAGCTATGGTGAGGTAATAATTTCTTACTATTTTCTTTCTTATTCATGCCACATATTTAATATATGCTATATGTGGGAAGGATTGTGTCTCAGTTCCACACAGCCGCTCAAGCCCCAGACTGAGAGGCCCTGCCTTCTTGTGGCCACTCCATCTAGAACATGTGGCCTTCTCGGTTGGTGGAATAAAGAAGACATTGCTGAAGAATGATGTGCAGCTCTTCCATACTTCACCCTGGAAGTGACATCCAATACTTCTGCCCTCTTCGAGTTTGCTGGAACTAGTTACACAGTTCCACCTAACTGAAAGAGGTCTAAAGAAGGTAAGGGAACAGAAGAGATCTTTGGTGAGCCCTACTGTTTTCTACCGCAGTGTGTTGAAGGGTTATGCAATGACTGGAGCATAACACAGTGGCTAAGACAGCAAGTTCTGAAGTCAGACTGGCTGTTGTCAAAATCCTACAGTCATCAATTACGTTACCATCTCTGTGCCTTATACTGAAAATAGGAATAAGAAAGATCCTTACTTCATGGGATTGTTGGGAAGACAAAATAAGTTTACAAACTTAGTACTTAGAATGGGGTCCAGCATTTAGTAAGCACTCTATAAATATTAGCCGTTGGCACAATTATCATCTTTTTTGTACGTCAGGCAGTGTAGGTGTAGTAGAGTCCCCTCCCTAAGGAATGTGGTGAGAGAGAGAAAAAAAAAACCCTCAAGATAAGAGAAGGCAACCTGGCTATACGCATATGTGACATTCTTCAGGACTCTGTATATCTGTACAGAGACATTCAGGACTCTGAATGTCATGACATTCCTCATGACCCTGTAACATGAGACCACCAAATCAGAAGGCATGTCTGCGTGTTACCATGTATGAGAGACAAAGAAGTAGAAATTTATAAAAGTCTACACCTCACTGTGCTTGGGGCTCAGTTTTTCAGGTATAAACCCAATTGAGCCTGTGCCAGCACAAATAAAGCTGCTTCCTGGAAAGAAAAGCCTCGGTGTCACGACTCATTGTGCGATCCTAGATCCCGTTACATAGGCTTTCAATGTTGTTATAGATGATGTTGTTAATTACATTAAGGTTTATGACTGTCATATTCTTGGTGTGGGTGATCAAAATAGAAATTTCAAATAAATCCCTTACTTATCAGTTGAACTGAGGGAGGGGGATGCCAGAGAAGTGTCCATTTCAATAAAAGATTGAGGAGTCTCTGGAGAAACAACTTTACCCAGCAGTAAAGAGAGCCAGGCGTGATGACCTTGACACCATAACTATGCCTAGAGAGGACAGGGGAATTCCAAATACAGCATGACAATACTTGACAATCAGCTTTGCCTCCTCATTGATCTCCCTCAGATTCATGTACCAACTGTATGCATGCATAAGGGGATTTTAACTTGAATATTAAAATACTGCTTTGCTAAGTATTCAACACTGTAGCACAATGGTAACATATTTCCAAATACGACACACAAAAAGCAGAGCATCAGTTCACAAAACAACATATTCCGGCTTTGCTCCCTTGGGTACTTGCTAGTTCCAGAGGAGGCATTCCCAGTGCGATACCTGGAAGCGTGGTGGCCACTGAAAGTGTTTTGTGTATTTACATATTTGTCTGCTAAATTGGTTCTTTTCCTATTCATTCTCTGGCTATGATTTTGTACTGAAAACAATAAAATAATAGGTAATATTTAGTGTCTCTCTATTGGGTGCCAGGCACCTGGTTTGACACATTCCATAAATTACAACATTTTCAGATACTTTTACCCTACCTATAAATTTTTTTTTTCTATTTTAAGGTTGAGAACACTGAGATTTGATTTTATCTTACAATTACATTTTATATCATGATTTGGAATGAGTTTTGATGCCAAAGTCTTCATCTTTCTCTCTAGGCTGCTTTGCCCCAGGTGTATTCAGGTAGTACCTATAGCCAAAAACAAAGTGCCATATAAAAAGTATTTCAATGTTTTGAACTCATAGAATCCATTCTTTAATTTTAGTTGTTCTTAAGGGTTCATTTTGATTATTTTTTAAAAATTTCTGATTATAAGAGAAAACAAATGAATAAAACCCAATGTGGATTGTCTTTATGAATTTAGAGAACATTCTTCTTGGAGCCATATCTATATTTTGATCTATCTAGATTTCCTCAGTTAAATACCAGTAAGAGTCTTCTCTGGTTTCCTCACTCCGGGTGCTTGTCTTTGAGATTAAGTTTTACCTCTATTGGCAGCAAGCCCAACATCCCAACATTATCATATTGTTTATTTTACTTTGTTTGCTAATGCACTGTCACTGCGAAGAAGACTTCACAACTTTGAATATGAATGTAACATCTGGTTTAGTTTTAATAACATTTCATGCTGCAAATGCTAATATGATTTTTTTTGTTTGTACTTCAACAACAACAACAACAACAAAAGTCTCAGATTGTCATTCTAATGAAGGCTGATTTACACATTCCACATTCCTAAATGCTATGGTTTTGCAGTATTTTTTCTTTTCTTTCTTTCCCTTTCCTTACTTTTCTTTTTTCTTTTCTTTTCTTTCAATTTGGAAAGACACATGAACCTAAGTTGCAAGTGTATCCCATACTGCTATCTCTATTTTGTCATGACTTTAATCTGCAACTTGCCACGTCCTTCATTTGTCAGATTTGGGGCATTCTAGGCAATAGGTAAAATACCTCCTTTTCCTGATCTTATATATCCTACCTGATCTTATATATTAAGACAATTCTGTGAAATTTTATAGCATATGATTCACTTCTTATCCAGAAAATCAAAACCACACATTCTGAATCAAAGTCATACTGGAAAAAACTTTTGATCACTCATGTACACTAAACATTTTCAGCAGATAGAAATTTTAAAAAGCCCCTTGTGATGTTTATTGGAACAAGGATTGAGGGCAGGGTTGGTATCCACATATGTAGTCTAGACCAGTTACTTCCATTTACAAGTAATGATGCAATGATTCATTGAAATATTCTTCACACACAGCTATAAATTCAAGGTCATGAGATTCTATTTAAAATAACATTCTCAGGGTGCCTGGGTGGCTCAGTGAGTTGAGAATCTGACCCTTGATTTCGGCTCAGGTAACAATCCCAGGTTTGTGGGATCCCACTTTGGGCTCAGTGCTGAGCGTGAAGCCTGCTTAAGATTCTCTCTCCCTCCCTTTCCTTCTTATCTTCTCCCCTGCTTGCACACTCTCTCTCTCTCAAAATAAAATAAATCTCAATAAATAAATAACATTCTTAAAAAATTTTTATGTCTGCTATAGGCTAAGGTTCTATGAAGAAGTCAAAGATGTGTAAGCACAAGCTTTCTTTTCCTCCAAGAATTTTATTTTGTTGGGAAAAACAAAATATGTATAAAGAAGATAAATAAAAACTTAAGTCAAGATATGAGAGTTAATTAGTGATATGTTTGCAAATACTGTGGAAATTTAGAAAATGAAGAAGGCATGCATGTTTAAGTATTCAGGTAGAAACACAAAAAGATGAAAATTGGAGTTGGGATTGTGGATATTAAATCGATAGGCCGTGGGTGGAGGGGGACAGTGTAGGTAGAGAATAAAGTGATCAAAGGCTTCCGGGAGGAGAATTTCAAGGTATTCAGAGTGCAGTTTTCTATCTGGCCTGCCTCAACCTGCTAGAAACCAGATTTTCAGGTGTGCCCTGATCCTATTTACATCTACTTGGGCTTGGCCTGGGGCATCAAGGCTCTAGGTCCTTCAGGACAATGGAAGCCTTGTGTATGTATCCTAATATGCCTGGAATATTAGCGCTATACCGTCTTCTAGGTATGCCATGGTTCTAATAATATTTTGAAACAATGTTTTAGGTTATAGCTTCTAGATCATTTTCACTAGAGTAGAGTTTCAAGAAAGATAGTAATTAAAGAGATTCCAAAGCTAGATTCTCTTCTTATTGTTTACCATGTATACACTATATATGAATACACTTGAATATATATGATATATATGAATATATTTTATGTATATACTATATATGATACATATATATTATGTATATATGATATTCATTTCATCCTCAAAACAAGCTTACGTGATAGCAGGAACAAAATATTTTTCTTGACTAACAGCCATGAAACTATGTTGACCAGCCTTACACTACTTGTTCATGGCAGGATGTAGGTAGATTTCGCTAATATTCTTTGGAAGGAAAGGAAATGCAACAATAACAATGTAATAACTTTATAGTCATATTAGACTTTCTCAAAATCCCATTTCTGGAACTTTCTAGCCATGAGCCTAGTAATTCCAAATCTCTGAAGTAAGATAGATAAATATCAAGCAAGGACTTGGTATAAATTAGGTAATTAGGGGCTAAATTATAAAAAAGGTTTATTTACTTTTCATCTGTCAATCTTCTATCCATCTATCCATAAAATGCATACATATACTTATATATGTGTGTATTATATATGCTCGCTAGCTATTTTAACAAACTATTCTTGGTAATCTTTATTTCTCTCTTTAAGAAAAATGCACAGGATTCCCAACCTTTTTAAAAGCTTCCTTCCACATAATTTGATTTTCAAAAAAATCTTGAATTCTAGAAATATTTATTAGAATGTGTTTCACTTAATTTCTCCAAATATATTTTGTATATACTTTTTAACACCTGTGTCAGAAAATACAAATTCTTTTGTTATTGAAATATTTGAGCACTTGAAATTTCATATGCTTGTGGGAATTGGTTATAATTCTTTTTTCAAAGAGTTTTAGATTTCTAGAAAAATTGAGAAGATAGTACAGGGAGATTTCATATACCCTGTACCCAGTTTCTTCTATTATTAGCATCTTTTAGTAATAAAATACATTTGTTATCATTAAAAACCAATATTGATATATGATTAGCCAGAATCCCTACTTTATTTAGATTTTCTTAGTTTTTATCTAATGTCCTTTTTCTATTCTTTCCTGCCATTACATTTACTTGTCATGTCTCCTTAGGCAACTCTAGACTGTGACAGTTTCTTTCAAGATTTTCCTTGTTTTTAGTAACCTTGAAAAATTTGAGAAACTTTGATCAGGTATTTTGTAGAAATGTCCCTCTATTGGGATTTGTCTGATGATTTTCTTATGATTAGATGGGGGTTATGGTTTACCATAAGACTACAGAGGTAACATGCCATTTACATCACATCAAGAATAGATACTCTCAGTTTGACTTATGGATATTGATGTTAACCTTGATCACTGAGCTTGAGATAGTATTTGTCAGATTTCTTCATTGTAAACTCACTCTTTCTTCCCTTTTTATATTGTATGTACATACTGTCACTATGTAGGTCTCACAGTTAAGGAATGAAGAGTTATGCTCCATCTCTGAGCAGGTGCAATACCTATATAAATTATTTGGGATTCTTTTGCATGTGAAATTTGTCTCTTTTCTTCAATGTATTTTTATGTCATCACTTACTTATACCTATATGGGCCAATGGATATATAGTTTATACTTTGGATTATATCTCATTCTCCTTTTACATTTTGTTACTTAAATTGTCCTAACTTTTCCAATGGGAACTCTTTAATTTGGTCCCTGTGTCCTTTTGAAAAATTCACCTCATCATGGATTTTTTTCTTTTTGAACACTTCTTTAATTTCACGCACTACAAAATATCCAGGTTTGTATTGCATATTTCCTGCCTCAATGCCAGAAGAGTCATTTACCCAATGATCCTTAGTTACTTTTATTGGGCAAGGGTATTAGAAACCAAGATCTGGGCAACAGGTATGCTTGTTGCTACTAGGCCCTCTCAGTAACAGAGCAAGGAAATATATGCGTGCATACTAACTTGTGTATCTACTCATATCTATAACATTTTTATATGTAACTGTAATCATATTTAGCTAGACATAAGTTCATATTGATTATAACTCTAATCCATTAATAAATGGACCAGTCTAGCCTCCTCCCCTTGCTTATCTGTAAACTCCTATTCCAACAGTGAGAGCCTGGCTCCCACCTTATTCATCCACTTACTTAATTGTTCAATTCCAATATACATTTATAGCAATATAGAATTGTTAACCCATATCCCTATGGGAAACAACTCTATCAACTAGGGTACAGTCTTCACCTACAGTTACTTTTGCCTTTAGTTGTATAGACTCCATCATTTCCAAAGTTAGGTCAGCAACAAACCTCCCTACTCCAACATACACCTCCTTAAGTAGGATTGTTTCATAAATGTGTAACACAGATTATTTTGTCAAATTTTCCCTGAAGTCCGAAATGGTTTTTTCATATTTGTACACATTAAGATTTGCTCTTTGTACTCTACAGCCCTATAGATTCTCATAAATTCATGAGACCAGGTATCTGCAATTATAATATCATAGAGAATAGTTTTATTGCCCTAAAAAAATCCACTATGCTTCACCTATTCAACTATAACTCCTACTTCCAAACATCTGGCAACTACTGATATTCTTACTATCTCTATACCTTTGTGTTTTCCAAAGCGTCGTATAATTTGAAATACATAGCATATGTGAAATACATAGTTTCACACTGGGTTCCTTCACTTAGTAATATATATCAAAGGTTGATCTGCTTTTTTGTGCCTCAAGAGCTCATTTCTTTTTATTTCTGAATAATATGTCATTATATGGATATATAACAGTTTTCCTATTCATCAATTCAAAAGCATCTTGGTTTTCAAGTTTTTGGCAATTATAAATAAAGCTGTTATAAATATTCATGTACAGGTTTTCATGTGTGCAGGGTTTTTCAAATCAGTGGTGTAAATACCTAGGAGTACATTTGGTGAGTCAGATGGCAGTATTATGGTTTGCTATGTAAGAGACTGCCAAACTGCCTTTCAAAGTTGCTGTATCATTGTGCAATTCTACCAGCAATCAATGAGAGGTGCTGTTGCTTTTCATTCTTGGCAGTAATTGGTATTGTTAGATTCTTTTATTTTAGCCATTCTAATAAATGTGTGGTCATATCTCATTGTTGTTTTAATTTGCAATTCCCCAATGACAAATTATATTGAGAATGTTTTCATATGGTTATTTGCCATCTATGTATCTTCTTTTGCAAGGTGTCTGTTCATATCTTTTGCCTACTTTTTTTAATGGAGTGGTTTATTTTCTTACTGTTGAGTTTTATGAGGGCTTTGCATATTTGGAGCATAATCAGATCTGTGTTTTGCAAATATTTTTTTGCCCTTTATATAGCTGGTTGTTTCATTCTCTTAATGGGGACCTTCTCTGAGTAGAAGTACTGACTTTTAATAAAATCCAATTTATCAATTTTTAAAAATTTCATGTGTCATGCTTTTGATGTTAAATATAAAAACTCATCACAAAGCTAAGTGTCACCTAGATTTTATCTTATGTTTTCTTCCTGATTTTTCATATTTTGTGTTTTGCATTTAGGCCCATAGACCATTTAAGTTAATTTTTGTGGAAGATAAAGGTTTTGTTACAAGGTTAATGTTTTGTTTGATTTTTCAAGTGAACGTTCAATGATTCCAGCAATAGTTGTTAAAAAAAACTACCCTTTCTCCATTGGATTACTTTTATTCCTTTGTTAAAGGTCATTTGGCTGTATTTTTGTGGGTCTGTTTCTGGGCTGTGTATCTGCCAATACCACATCATCTCAGTTACTGTAACTTCAGAGTAAGTTTTGATATCAGTTCGTGTGATTTCTCCAACTTTATTATTCTCTTCAGTATTATGCTGACAATTCTAGGTCCTTTGCCTTCCCAAATAAACTTTAGAATCAGTTTGACAGTCAGGTTAGTAAAAATTAGCTTACAGAGATATTGAGATTGCTCTGTGGATCAAGTTGGGAAGAAATGAAATGTTAACAATAGTCTTCCACTCCATGAAAACAGATTACTGTTCACTGTTCACTGTAGTTTTGACTGTCAGTGTTTTGTAGTTTTTTGAATATAGATTCTATACCTGTTTTATGAGATTTATAGCTATATATGACATTATTTTTGTGCTCTTTTAAGTGGCATTGATATTTTTTATTAGTCTCCAAAGCCAGCTTTTCATTGCAGATATGAGAAAGCAAAGGATTTTTGTATGCTGATGATTTATCTTGTGACTTTGCTATAGTCACTTACCAATTCCAAGTATTTTGTTATTGTTGTTGATTCTTTGGAGTTTTCCACATTGACAATCATTCCATCTATAAGCAAAGCCATTCTTATTACTTTCTTCCCTGCCGATATAACTTTTATTTTTCTTGTATTATTCCAGTAGCTACAACATCCCACACATTATTGAAAAAGACTTGTAAAGGAGGTCATCTTGCTTGTTCCTGATCTCAGGAAGAAAGCACCCAGTTTCTCAGCATTAAGTGTGTGTTAGCTATAGATGTTTTGTACATGTTCATTATCAAGACGAGGAAGTTCCTCTCTATCCCTACCTTACTGAAGTTTTCACTGTGAATAGATGTGATCCATGTTTTTGGTATTTCGTTAAATTACATGATTTTAGCTATTTGATATGGTGGATTATATCAACTTTTATTATTATTTTTTAATGTTGAACCAGCCTGGCATGCCAGAAATAATTTTCACTTGATCATGGCATATAATTATTTTTAAATATCCTTGATTCTATTTGATAATATTTTTTTGAAGATCTTTTATATTAATGTTTGTGAGAAATAATGGTTTTTATCTTATTTTCTTATAATATTGTTATCTAGTTTTGGCATTAGTATGCTGACCTCATCATTAAAAAGTACATAGAAAGTACTGTCCTTGCTTTTATTTTCTGGACAACATTTTAGACAAATTGCATTTTTTTTTTCATTAAAAGTTTGATAGAAATCATCAGTGAAACCATCTGGGCCTGGTGCTTTCTTTTCTGGAAAGTTATTATTGATTGATTCAATTTATTTCATAGATAGAGGTCTATTTTGGTATTTACTTATCTTCGTGCGAGTTTTGGTAGTTTTGTATATTTTAATGAATTGGTTCATTTCATCTAATTATTAAATTTGTGGGCATAGCATTCTTCATACTATTTATTAGCCTTGATATGCACAAGATCAGTAATAAAGATTCTTCTTTAATTTCTGATACTGGTAATTGTGTTTTCTCTCTTTGTTTTTGATTAGCCTGACTAAAAGCTATCAAATTTGTTGGTATTTTCAAAGGATCACCTTTCAGTTTCATTGTATTTCTCTTTTGTTTTCTTGTTTACAATTTAACTAATTTCTAATATTATTTCTTTTTTATCTGTTTGCTTTATGCTGAAATCATCTCCTTTCTCTAGTTCCCAAAAGTAGACATTTAAGACATTGATTTTAGATCTTTCTCTTTTCCCCTAATATACACATTTAATCCATTTAATTGCTAACCACTCCTTTAGCTGCATGCCACAAATTTTGATAAGGTTCATTGTCATTTACATTTGGCTCAAAATGTTTTTTTTAATGTTTATTTATTTTTGAGAGAGAGAGAGAGAGAGAGAGAGAGGGAGGGAGGGAGGGAGCATGTAAGTGGGTAAGGGGCAGAAAGAAAGGGACAGCGAGAAACCTAATCAGTTTCCATACCATCAGCACAGAGCCCGACATGGGGCTCATTCCCACAAACCAAGAGACCATAACCTGAGCAGAAATCAAGAGTTGGAAGCCCAAAGACTGAGCCAGCCAGGTGCCCCTGGCTCAAAATATGTTAAAAATTTCTCTTGAGATTTTTTTTTCTTGCCAAATTGTGTTATTCACATATGTACTGTTTCATCTGGGGATTTTATAATCATCATGTTACTGGTTTCTAGTTTAATCTTCTTGTAGCCTGTGGGTTTATACTGTATATATGTTATTCTAATACAAAATTTAAAAATTTTGTTAAGGTGTTTTTTTTTTAACCTAGAAAGTGGTCTAATTTGGTATGTTTTATGTGAGCCTGAAACAAGAATGTGTATTTTTCTAATGTTGGATACAGTTTCTATAAATATAAATTAGATCATGTTGATTGATAGTGCTGTTTATCTATTTATATATAGATATGTATATAGATATAGACATATCCTTAGGTGATTTTCTGCTGCTTGAACTGTCAATTACTGAAAGAGGAGAGTTGAACTCTCCAACTAATCTGTTTAGGAGACAGTCTATGGTTAGTGTTTTCTGTATCTGGAGGAACTAGAAAATTCAAATTTCCCTAGGGTCTTTGTATTTCTCTTCCCTGTTAACTTCAGGATCCCCAAAGAACACCTTTTAAATAGAGTTTGCACCTTGAAGCAATTTGGCTATAATCCACCATTATTATGCTAGAGGCTTGTTGTTGTGATGGTTACATGTGGGGGAGGAGATGTTCTATAACTTAATGACTTAAACTCCATCTTTTAGTGAGCTGGTGTCCCTGGGCTGCGATCTTTGCAAGTGTCTTTCCCTCCTTCCCTCTTAGGTGCCTAGGAAGGCTAGAGGGGGATAGAGTCATATAAATGCCCTTTGCCCCAGTGGGATAAGTTTCTGTGAAGTGTTTTTCCATACAGAATAAGTTTTTACTATGAAGAATATTCTGGCTTATTTCACAATGATTGTTGTGAAACAATGATTCTCCTCTCCCTATCAGATCCAAGAAGGGATCTTCTTCAAATCACTGTGAGAACAGGGTGGGAGTCCTGGAAATAGAGCCCATAAACCCCTCCTAGGACTGCAGTTCTCATGAGTTTCTCATGGTCACATTAGTTTACACTCAGTATCCAGAAATCCATTAAATGTAATATTTAAGTGTTCCTGTCGGTTTATAGCTCCAGCAGCTCTTGCTCTAAAAAAGTATATCTCACTTGTGTCCCTTTGGATGAAATTGTCTCTCCAGATTTCAGGGTAGCCATTTGCCCTGCAATGGCAGTTTTCCAATGGATCTAAGAAAGTCATTGGTTTTCAGTTTATCCAGCTTTTCTTGTAAGGACAGGAGTGATGACTTCTAAGCTTCTTACAAATCAAAGGTAGGACTGGGAGTCTCCAGTCAGAAACGTTTTTTTTTTTTTTTAAATCTTTTTAATGTTTATTTCTGAGACAGAGAGAGACAGGGCATTAGTGGGGGAGGGGCAGAGAGAGAGGGAGACACAGAAACCAAAGCAGGCTCCAGGCTCTGAGCTGTCAGCACAGAGCCCGACACGGGCTCGAACTCACAAACCGTGAGATCATGACCTGAGCTGAAGTTGGTTGCTCAACTGACTGAGCCACCCAGGCGCCCCCAGAAACGTTTTTTTATAATCCTTTCCCCTAGACTTAGTCTAGGAGTCAGGAAAAATATGTTAATTAAAACAATGTCTCTGGAATTCAGCTGTGGTGCCACAAAGATAGGACAGACATAGAGGAAGACTGTTCTTCAAGAGCTGGTAGAGTTTGACCACCATCATATGAAATGTTCTCATGGTTGTCAGTTCCACCCAGCAGATATACCATCTACATGAATCCTATCTCCAGTCTTTTCTTTTTCCTGGTTTGGAATCTAGTCTTATTAGATGTCATTTACAGTGATTGAAAGCAATTACCTGCTGTCAAGTACCAGAGGCAGACCAGCACTATCTGTTTTGCTAAGACCTGTATGCATCACCATCAATGCTTTCAATAGTTAGAAAATCCAAGCTTCATATTAGAAGGGGGAAAAAAAGTATGATATTTTATTTTTTTTTTTTTATTTTTTTTTTTCAACGTTTATTTTATTTTTGGGACAGAGAGAGACAGAGCATGAACGGGGGAGGGACAGAGAGAGAGGGAGACACAGAATCGGAAACAGGCTCCAGGCTCCGAGCCATCAGCCCAGAGCCCGACGCGGGGCTCGAACTCACGGACCGTGAGATCGTGACCTGGCTGAAGTCGGACGCTTAACCGACTGCGCCACCCAGGTGCCCCAAAAGTATGATATTTTAAATGGAGTGTGAGTCAGCTTTGAGGTGTGGGTAAGGATATGTTATATGCTAGTTACTTGCCCACTGTCCAGAAAAAACAGACCTGTATTAGAAAGTCCTGAACTCCTCCCATGACATACTCTTGACATAAGATTGTAAGATAAAGCTTTGGTTCAATTACTCTTCTATTTCATTGGATTAGGGCTGTCACTGTCTTAAATAGTTCCTCCTTTTATAACTGTCACCTAGGCACTGCAAAAATTCTTAACCACATCCTCACTCTCAGGAAAGGGGTCCTCTTCAGCTCCCTTCCTTATTATGTTCCCATTGTGTCCACAGATAGAAGAAAGTATCTCTTGCCACGTGCATTTCTTCTCTCCAATTCCTAGTTCTCAAACAAATTTGAGCCAGAGGAGGGAAGTTCTTTGAAGCATTTCTAAGTTTCAGGTGTAGGGACAGAGCCCTCACAATGATATTTCAAGAATTCTGGTTTGGTTTTGTTTCGTTTTTTTTGAGAATAGATTCATCTTCCTCACCTTAGGTCCCTTATTCCAACAGCAAGGTCATTGTTCATAGTAAAAAAATCAATCATCCAATCACTATGAATGAAATAATTTATGATAGAGACAAAGCTGGCATCAGAGGTCATGGTGTGCCAGTCATACTGGTATAGATTCCTGCCAGGCTGTCAAACCCTCATTGTGTCAGTCATGGCATATGCTGTATGTTGAAGTGTTTGCCCCCTCTTTTCCTTCTAACCTATAATTATGTTGCCAGGAGCAATTTCTTCCCGGCAATAAATTTATATGGTAAAGCACAGTGCACTTGAGAACACCATTCATAAAGCTTTTCCTACTGTCTGATGCCATGAACCATGTAGTTAACCTACAACTGACAGGAAGTATGTATTTAATTATAACTGGCCTGGTGTGCATCACTAATTAAGAACCAGGATGAGTCCTCATTTGCTCACAAGAGCTCAGACTGCTGTTTTATAAGACGATATAAATTTCAGTAAGGAGGAGGACTCCCCTTGATTTAAATGGCAAAAAAGAAAAAGAAAATATTTTGTTTGCATTATGCAAAGCAAGTTCTAGGTACTTTTATACATTTTTATTCAAATTAACTTTACATGTCATAATAATATTCTAAGATATGTATTATTATCTCCATTTTACAG
This sequence comes from Panthera onca, assembly GCF_046562875.1. Lineage (NCBI taxonomy): Eukaryota > Metazoa > Chordata > Mammalia > Carnivora > Felidae > Panthera > Panthera onca. The sequence goes on along the minus strand of NC_138349.1, from coordinate 45,708,341 downwards.
ATGTAAAGAACAATGAATGAGACAAAAGAAAGAAGCAATATATAAATGATAAGATATAGTTAGCAAGCTTGCTGTCATATATAGTGGAGAAAACAGAATATGTTGTCAAGGGCATGTTCTGGGGAACGAAATCATTTGCTCATGTGTTCCCCATCTTTACTCAGCAGATACATAGCTTTCTGTTTCATAAGAAAAGAACAACTTTGAGAACTTCCACAGGTCCACCTCTACTCCTCCTCAGTCACAGGGGTCTGTGCTCATGCCCTCAGCTTTCATTCGGGTTACTATCAACATCTTTACAAAAGGTTCCCAAAGGTCAACTTCTCAACTTGCACATTAGGTGTCATTCCGTGTAGATTTTCTCCTTTCTTCCGTACCACCATTTATGTCTTCTCCACTTTTTACTTCCCATCAACACATGCGTGCTATTGTTTTCTCATCTAAGTTTTTAAAGCAAAACCCTTTCTTGGGCACCTATCTGTTTAGCTACTTCCTCACATTGTTTCCTCTCCTTTACAGTAAAACTCTTGAAAATTGTCTTTATTCTCTTAAATTTGTCTCTCCTTCTCTCTGAAATCTACTCTGGATGGGCTTTCATATCCAACCCTCCCCTGAAAGTGTGCTGATTCAGGCCACCAATGATTTCCACTTTGTTATACTATAATCAGTTTTCTCTGTTGTTATCTTACTTACCATTTGACATGTTTCATGACTTCCTCTGTTTTAAAACACTTTCTTTATGTGGCTTGAATCCTAGCTCCAAGCTCCCTAGTTTGCCTTCTGCCTCAATGGCCACTCTTTCCCAATTTCCTTTGCTCCTTCCTCTCTTCTTCCTGATTTATACATGTTGGCATGGAGCAGAGTTTCCACTTGAAACTTTTTCTTCCTATATATTCTTTCTGAGGTGATTTTTTTCTATTATCAAGGCTTTACATACTATTTTTATGGTGATGGTTCCAAAGTTTATGTCACCACCTCAATGTGAGATCCTTATATCCAAAACCTACAACATGCCTACTCAGAGGTCTAATAGACATCTCAAATTAATAGATGTAAAACTGAAATTCTGACTTTCTCGCAAAACCTGCTCTCTTTTATCATTCACCATCTCACATACTGGCAAACCCATTCTTTTATTTGCTTAGGAAAACATAATTTTAGATTTATCTTTAATCTTTTACCTCAGAAACTAAATCCAATCTATCAATAAATCCTATTGGCCCTACCTTCAAAACATAAATTCTTTTTTTTAATTGATTATTTAATTGATGTATTTAAATTTACATCCAAGTTAGTTAGCATGTAGTGCAATAATGATTTCAGGAGTAGAATCCAGTGATTCATCACCTACATATAACATCCAGTGCTCATCCCAACAAGCGCCCTCCTCAATGCCCCTTGCCCATTTAGCCCATGTCCCCACCCAAAACCCTTCCAGCAACCCTTAGTTTGTTCTCTGTATTTGTCTCTTATGGTTTGTTCCTCTCCCTGTTTTTATATTATTTTCCTTCCCTTGCCTTATGCTAACTTGTTTTGTATCTTAAATTCCACATATGAGTGAAGTCATATATTTGTCTTTCTCTAATTTCTCTTAGCGTAATACACTCTAGTTCTATCCACATTGTTGCAAATGGCAGGATTTCATTCTTTTTGATTGCCAAGTAATATTCCATTATATACATATGTACCACATCCTCTTTATCCAGTCATCTGTCGGTGGACATTTGGGCTGTTTCCATACTTTGGCTATTGTTGATAGCAGCTGACTGCTATAAACATTGGGGTACATGTGCCCCTTCAAAACAGTATTCCTATATCCTTTGGATAAATACTTAGTAGTGAAATTGCTGGGTTGTAGGGTAGTTCTATTTTTAATTATTTGAGGAAACTCCATACTGTTTTCCAGAGTGGCTGCACCAGTTTCCATTCCTGCCAGCAGTGCAAAAGGGTTCCTCTTTCTCCACATCCTTGCCAACATCTGTTGTTGCCTGAGTTGTTAATTTTAGCCATTCTGACTGGTGTAAGGTGGTACCTCATTGCGGTTTTGATTTGTGTTTCCCTGATAATGAGTAATGTTGAGCATTTTTTCATGTGTCTGTAAGCCATCTTTGGAAAAGTGTCTATTCATGCCTTTTGCCCATTTCTTCATTGGATTGTTTTTTGGGGTGTTGAGTTTGATAAGTTATTTGTAGATTTTGGATACTAACCCTTTATCTGATATGTCATTTGCAAATACCTCCTCCCATTCCGTCAGTTGCCTTTTAGTTTTGCTGATTGTTTCCTTCACCGTGCAGAAGATTTTTATCTTGATGAGGTCTCAATAGTTGATTTTGCTTTTGTTTCCCTTGTCTCTGGAGACATGTTGAGTAAGAAGTTGCTGCAGCCGAGGTCCAGGAGGTTTTTGCCTGCTTTCTCCTTGAGGATTTTTATGGCTTCCTCTCTTACATTTAGGTCTTTCATCCATTTTGAGTTCATTTTTGTGTATGGTATAATAAAGTGGTCCAAGTTCATTCTCCTGCATGTCGCTATCCAGTTTTCTCAACACAATTTGCTGAAAAGCCTGTCTTTATTCCATTGGGTATTCTTTCCTGCTTTGTAAATGTTAGTTGGCCATACATTTGTGGGTCCATTTCTGGGTTCTCTATTCTGTTCCAATGATCTATGTGTTTGTTTTTGTGCCAGTACCATACTGCCTTGATGACTCCAGCTTTGTAATACAGCTTGAAGTATAGAATTGTGATGTCTCCAGCTTTGGTTTCTTTTTCAGGATTGCTTTGGCTATTCGGGGTCTTTTCCGGTTCCATACAAATTTTAGGATTGTTTGTTCTAGCTCTGTGAAGAATGCTGGTGTTATTTTGATAGGGATTGCTCAAAACATAAATTCTAAATACTTTCACAAATCACCCTTTTTGAGTGATCTCTTTGTAGTCAGGATACTGGCCAATTCAAATTTAGTTTTGAATATTTCAGGGATCATAGAGGGAAAAGAAAGTAACATTTGAAAATATTTAGAATTTAGTAAAATTGAAATAACTCCAAATTTTAATTTTTCTTATGCAGATATATTTCATATATTAAAGTTATCAATAGCTATACAGTCCTCTGTAAAAGGCAATTACTATATACATATTCCCCAACATTCTAGAGTCAGCACTATTACCTCCCTATATTTTGTTGTTATTGTTTACAGTTTGGCCTGGTTTGCTATGGATATACTTTATATCAATTCTGAAAACATGATATAAATTATAAGACCAACTGCTGTTTTATCTCCTAAAATTTTTAAAATGTTTTTTATTTTGAGTAAGGGAGAGAGAGGAGAGAGAAAAAAGCTGGGGAGGACCAGAGAGAAACAGGGACAGAGGATCCGAAGCAGGCTCTGTGCTGACAGCAGCAAGTCATGACCTGAGCCAAATTTGGACATTTAACTGATTGAGCCACCCAGACACCCCTCCTTCTAAAAAATGTTTAAAAAGTGCTTCCAATTAATCTACAACAGTACCTTTGAATAAATGTTCCATGTGCCTCTTAGATTTGAAATTTCTTACAACATTTTGAGGGAACTGATAATCTCTCAAGCCTCATTTGCACTCTTATATAGTCAATACTTATGAATGCAACTCAGTAACAAAAAATAATAAAATTCTGTTAAAAAAGTCTTAACAATAATTTAAAAAATAATATAGTTCCATCTACTAGTGAACAACTTCCTTTCTTATGTCCTGTATAGCTCTACCTTGCTGCTTTGAAATAGGGAAATATGAGATGGCTATCACTCTTCCAGTGACAAATATTGGCTTTAAGGCCATCCAATTTTTAAGTTAATGCTGTATTTCTACACCTTTCCGCATAAAACTTTTCACTTTGTCTTCAAATCATATTAGTCGTTCTCAAAGACATTTCACACAACAATTTAACTCCACTTATGTATCACTAACAGCGCACTTAGCTAACTGATATGATGATGGCATGAACAGCTATGTTCAAGTTGAGCAAAACCTAGCAGGGACAACTACATCATGGCTGTTTCCTGGCTAAAAACAGTTATGAGATTCATTTAAATTTCACAAGTTTTGATACGTGGAAAACATGGAGGTTGTAGTCCATAAAATATGGTACTTTTCCTTATTTCTTTCCTTCTTATTTCTTATAGACCATTAATTTACTGTTTGATCACCAATAATTCCTAAATCTTTTCTAGCACTCGTAATTGCAATCTCTTTATTGGAGTCATTCATCTAATAATATTTTTAATTTTGGTCTCTATGTGACAAAATTTATGTAGTATTATATGTATATGTACAAAGGATACGTTTGTTGTTCCCCCATATTGAGACAATATGTTTCTTATTCAAAGAATAATATATAATATATGTTATAATGTTATATATAATATATATTATATATAATATCATATATAATATAATTCTGGATGTTTAAATTTCACTGTAATTGATCTAGGGTTTTTTGTTTGTTTGTTTTTATTGTATCATTTGGCATTCTGAATAGGATGACCACAAAACCTATTATAGCTTTTGAGTAAACGTTCCCATGGATTTTAAAGAAATCGCAGCCACAGTATGGAGGGCCGATGTACAGAAAATGGTTCAATGCTATTTAAAGAGATTTAGATTGATTTAAAAAGTTGAGTTTTAAAGGTTCAACTGATTTTAACAATCTGGTGATAATGGGCAGCACAGACAGAAATCATGTACTGCCATGCTAATGTACATTTGTATATTCATCATTTATATCATCATGAATGCTTATGGTTACTCTAAATGTGTGCATATAAAACATATGTAAATTTCTACAATTATACCTTATATTTGGATTGGTACAAGTTTGAAAATTGATTGGATACCAATTATGAATTATATGTGTCCCATAGCTCATTCCAAAAATGGTTCTGCTGTGAAGGTTTCTTTATTAGGTATCAGATTTCTCTGTACCATAACACTGTGCTCCACCAAAATTTGTGTCTGTATCATCATGACAAAAAACAATAATCTTCAAAGGAGGGCTATTTAACCTTCATTTGCAATGGCATAAACAATAACGTCAGATGTTTCCTATTTAACGGAATGGAATTCCAGACCTTCCTTTGATACAGCATACTGAATGACAAATCAAACCATCATTAGAATTAACCTAATTTTTTATTCTAAGTGGCTGCTGACAGTGCTACTGTCACCATTATTGCCAAGATCCCATTCTGTTAAAGGAACCAACCCCAGAAACACCCTCCCCCCCACCATTTGTTGGCATCTTACTAATAACTCACCCCTTAGGAAATCTCCTTTGCACTCTTTAATCAAAACAGCACTGGAGATCATCAGCTTAAATTATGGTCCATTAGCCCTTGGGATGTGGGTAGGAGAGGAAAGAGGAAAGGGTGCCCTAGCAATCTATTAGTCTACTCATTTTTTCCCTCATAATGATAGAAAGCATTTCTGTCTTGAATTCTAGTAGGAATTCATGAAATATTTTATCATTAATTATGTTAGTGGCTATTGGCAGAGTTACAGATCTTTTATCATTGTGAGGAAATATTCTTTTCCTGGCCCATCAAGTATTTTTTATTCTTCACATGGGCATCAAATTTCATCAAAATGTTATCAGAATACATGGATATGATACTGTAGTCTTCCTTGGCTCTTGAACTATATTGTTTATTTTAAATTTTTTTAACATTTATTTATTTTTGAGATAGAGAGAGACAGAGCATAAATGGGGGAGGGGCAGAGAGAGAGAGAGGGAGACACACAATCGGAAGCAGGCTCCAGGCTCTGAGCCATCAGCCCAGAGCCCGACGTGGGTCTCGAACTCACAGACTGCGAGATCGTGACCTGAGCTGAAGTCGGGCGCTTAACCGACTGAGCCACCCAGGCGCCCCTATATCGTTTATTTTAAAACTGTTGCTTCAATTATTCCCCTCCTTGTGTGTATCCATCTTTTAATGTAACAATGTGAGTGTAAGCACAAGGAAGAGTCTGGACCAGACTGGAGCTGGGCAATCTCCAAACATGCAAGAAAGTCCCACCAAGTTCAGCAGAGCCCACCCTACTGTCATTCCTCATTGACATTACTCATTGATTCCCGAGCAATATTAAATGCATATTACTTTAAACAACAAAGTTTTGGAGTGGTTTGTTGCACAGTAAAAGCTAAATAGAGAATAATTGACCATATACTGTTATAGACACATGTACACATGTGGATAGATGTATGTTGCACAGAAAATTATCTAAAAATATAAAAGCAAATTGATGTCAGTAGTTACCCCCAGGATAACATATAGATGTTTTAAATGTGTATGTACCGAAGTCTCTTAATATCTTCAGGTGTGATTTATTTTTAATCTGATGCTTACTTCTTTTGGATACCAGGTTTATATAAATAGCTTTAGTTTCTTTAACCCTAAACTGTGATAAATTATATTACAATAATAGACTAACCAGTATCAAATCATATGTTCATTCTCTGTATATTTCTCACTATTCTTTCAATATAATGCTGGATTATGTTTGATATTTTCTTTTTTAAGATTTAGGGTCTTGATATTAAAGGATACTGGTCTTGGGTTTTCTTATTTTATGCTACCTTTGTCCCCTTTTGGGTTTTAGAGTTCTTTAGAAAGGAACTGGGAAATGTTGCATCATCGTGTGTTTTACGTCTGCTTACTCCTCCTCCTTAGGGCATTTATATTTCTCTTTTTTGTTGTTCTTTGTTTTGAAATGATTGCTACAGATCTGTATTATTCAATTTTGCAAATGAATAATTTGCAATAATAAAAATATATCTGTAACTTTCACTACAATTTTCTTTTATGATAGTCTGCATTTAAAATGTATAATTTCCTCCAACTTTGTTTAGGCTACTTTTATTGCTCTCAGATTTATGAGGATATGTTGCAGTTTTGTGTTCAGAGAGAAGACCTGAGTAGGAAGGCCTGAAATTTCACACAGAATAAATGCCTTAAAATCTTTTTTATTAAATTTTTTTAATGTTTATTTATTTTTGAGAGAGACAGAGACAGAATGCGAGTGGATTAGGGACAGAGAGAGAGGGAGACACAGAATCCGAAGCAGGCTCCAGGCCCTGAGTTGTCAGCACAGAGCTCGACGCGGGGGTCAAACTCACGAGCTATGAGATCATGACCTGAGCCGAAGTCAGATGCTTAACCGACTGAGCCACCCAGACGCCCCTTAAAATCTTTATGCACATATGAAGGTGGATGACCCAGGAAGGAATAATCAGAATATCTTGTAATCTAAGCAGATGATGTTGTGTAGGAGTGCACCCAATGTGCAGGGGTGATTATTAACACTAAGAACAGCCATAACACTAATAAAATGATCAATGTATACCCATTATACAAATACATGTCAACTACCTAATATGTTTTAGTCTTTTTCATAGCACCAATGATAAAATTCCAAGATAAAAAAGTAGTCTCATTCAAGAAATATATATTTCAGTAAGGCAATTAAAAGTTACCTTGTCACAAATTTTCCTATGAATATGTACTCTACTTATACACAGATAAAACCTAGCATGAAATGTTTATAAACCGCATTCTAATAGGAGTTTCCATTTAAAGAAGCTGAAGTCCCAGCAGTTGGTCTCGGTTGAAATAACAAAATCTTAGTATCTGTCACTGATATTTAGGAATGCTATATGAGGTTTTGAACCCTCAAAATATACTACTTAGAGGTTGATGGTGTCAGTAGTAATTGTAAAAGATTCGTGTATGCAATATCTCCGTGGGATCCTTTCAGCAAAGAAGGATTTTCCTAAAGAGGGAAGATGCAGAGGCAGGAGGTAAGGCTTCATATCAACAGGTTCTGTGCCTGGGTGATAAGCATTAAAGCAGGATCGGGTGTTCTGAGGAGGTATACAAAGCTATGCATAAGCAAGGCCATGATTTTCACTCATGTGGTGATTTGTAGGCTGGGTTTCACCACAGTATCAGTGAGGGCATCATGTCTGGTCCAGGTGCTGATCCCACCAGGCCTGGTCCAGGCTCCACCTGGGTTCCATCCACGTATCCTATTAGTCATGCAGAGCTTGCTCCTCTGCAGTTCCCCAAGCCCACTTCCTACTATCAGAAGCTGCATTGCCAGCATCTCCATGTGAAATGTGACAACATATCTCCACAGAAGACCTGCCAAGCTTGAACCTCGTAAATACAAAAATCAGAAGGGGCCTATAACAAAGTCTAAAACGAGATGGTTTCACAGGTGAATTTTACCCTTTATTTATTTTCATTATTAAAACATTTTTTTTAATCTTTTATTTATTTTTGAGAGAGAGACTGAGTGAGCAGAGGAGGGTCAGAGAAGGAGACATGGACTCTGCAGCAGGCTCCAGGCTCTGAGCTATCAGCACAGAGCCCAATGCAGGGCTCAAACCCATGAACCAGTAGATCATGACCTGAGCTGAAGTTGGATGCTTAAGTGACTGAGCCACCAAGGCACCCCAAATTTTACCAAACATTTAAAGAAGAGTTATTCCCTATTATTCTCAAACTATTCCAAAAGGACAGAAGAGAGAGGAAAGCTTCCAAATGTATTCTATGTGGCCAGCGTTATCCTGATATCAAAACCAGATAAAGACACTACCAAAAAAAAGAACTACAGGCCAGTATCTCTAATGAATATAGATCCAAAAATTCTCAACAAAATATTGGCCGGCAAACCAAATGGAACACTATTTTAAAAAATCATTCACCGCAATCAAGTGGGATTTATTCCTGGGATACAAGGGTGGTTCAATATTTGCAAATCTGTCAACATGATATATCACATCAATGAGAGAGAGGATAAAATTCACATGATCATTTCACTAGATGCAGAAAAATCTTTAAGTAGGTTTATATGAAACATAGGTCAACATAATAAAGGCTATATAGGAAAAACCAACAGTGAACATCATACTCAATGGAGAAAAACTGAGAGCTTTCTCCTAAGGTCAGAAACAAGACAAGGATGTGCACTCTCATCACTTTAATTCAACATCATACAGGATAGGCATCCAAATCAGCAAGGATGAAGAAAAACTCACTATTTGCAGATGGCATGGTACTATATATAGAAAACCTGAAAGACTCCGCCAAGAAAACTGCTAGAACTGATAAATGAATTTAGTGAAGTCACAGATTACAAAATCAATGTGCAGATCTGTTGCACTTGTATAGCAATAATGAAGCAGCAAAAAGATAAATTAAGGAATCAATCCCATTTACAACTGCACCAAAAATAATAAGATACCTAGGAATAAACCTAACATAAGAGGCAAAAGACCTTTATTCTGAAAGCTATACAACAGTGATGAAAGAAATTGATGACGACACAAAGAAATGGAAAGATATTCCATGCTCATGGACTAGAAGAACAAATATTATTAAAATGTCTATACTATCCAAAGTAATCTACACATTTGATGAAATCCCTATCAAAATACCAACAGCATTTTTCACAGAGCTAGAACAAACAATATTAAAATTTGTATGGAAACACAGATGACCCCAAATAATGAAAGCAGCCTTGATAAAGAAAAGCAAAGTTGGAGGCCTTACAATTTAGGACTTTGAGTTATATTAGAAAGCTGTAGTGATCAAAACAATATGGTATGGGCATAAAAATAGATACATAGGTCAAAGGACAGAATAGAAAACCCAGGATTGAACCCATAACTGCATGGTCATTTAATCTTCAATAAAGCAGGAAAGAATATCCAATGGGAAAAAGATAACAAATGGTATTGGGAAAACTGGACAAAAGAATGAAACTGGATCACTTTCTTACACCATACACAAAAATAAACTCAGAATGGATTAAAGACCTAAATATGAGCCTTGAAACCATAAAAATCCTAGAAGAGAACACAGACAGTAACTTCTTTGACACAGCCATAGCAACTTCTTAGTAAATATGCCTATGGAGGCAAGGGAAACAAAAGCAAAAATAAACTATTGGGACTACATAAAAATAAAAACTTCTGCACAGCAAAAGTGAAAGACAAAACTGCACAACAAAACTGAAAGACAACTCAACGAATGAGAGATGTTTGCAAATGACATATCTGATAAAGGTTAGTATCCAAAACCTATAAAGAACTGATTCAAGTCAACACACACAAATAATTCAATTAAAAAATGGGCCAAAGACACGAACAGACATTTCTCCAAAGAAGATGTCCAGATGGTCAAGAGACACATGAAAAGATGCTCAATGTCACCAATCATCAGGGAAATAGAAATCAAAACCACAATGAGATATCTCCTCATACCTGTCAGATGGCTAAAATCAAAAACACAAGAAACGAGTGTTGGTGAGGATGTGGAGAAAAAAGAACCTTCTTAGATTCTTGGTTGGAATGCAAACAGGGGCAACCACTGTGGAAAATAGTATGGAGGTTCCTCAAATAATTAAAAATAGAATTACTATTTGATCCAGTAATTCCAGTAGTGGGCATTTATCCAAAGATTTCAAAACACTAATGCAAGAAGATATATGATCCTCTATATTTAATGTAATATTATTTACAATAGCCAAAATATGGGAGCAACTCAAGCGTCCATGGATAGATAAATGAATAAAGAAGATGTGGTATATATATGTACGATGAAATATTACTCAGCCATTAAAAATAATGAAATCTTGCCATTTGCAACAACATGGATGGATCTATAAGGTATAATGCTAAGAGAAGTCAGTCACAGAAAGACAAATACCATATGATTTCACTCAAATGTGGAATTTAAGTAACAAACAAGCAAAGGGGAATAAAAGGAGAGGGAGAGGCAAACTAAGAAACACTCTTAACTGAAGAGAACAAACTGATGGTTACCAGAAGGGAGGCGGGTGGGTGGGGATAGGTGAAACAGGCGAAGGGGATTAAGAGTATACTCACCTTGATGAGAACTGAGTAATATATGGAATTGTTGAATCACTAAACTGTACACCTGAAATTAATATAACACTGTTAACTACACTGAAATTTTTTTAAAAAAAGCTTATTATGAGCTTTCAGAGGAAAGGAAAAATGAATTACTGGTGTATTTAGCAGTCTATGAAACACAATGTACTCTGTACCCTCAATCTCCTTCTAAGCAGAGTCCCTCAGAGGGATTCTTATACATAACTTCCCATGCTTTCCGTCACATGAATCTGTTAATCCGCTGGGATGGATTGTACCATCTACATCTGGGTCAAAGAGGACTAGTGATGGGTCAGTTGGAAGGGAAAGTTTAAGAAATAGTTTGGCACAAGAATGCCCAGTGGGGTGTGCTTTGAAAATGGATAGTGAATAATGTGCCTCATCAGATTCTCTTAAGGAATGGTGGTCGGAAATGAGTGGGAGAAGGAGAAGAGGGTGTGTGTGTGTGTGTGTGTGTGTGTGTGAGAGAGAGAGAGAGACAGAGAAAGAGACAGAGACAGAGACAGAGAGAGAAAGATCAGTCAGAGTAGAGAGAAAGGAAGAAAAGCAGTAGAAACTAGGACAGGGTCTGAGAAAATAAAGTTATAAATATAGATACATTCTTCTAATAGTATGCCAAAATGAATGACAAGGTCAACAAAACTGCTTTTAAATTCCTAGAATTTCTGTAGTTAGTAGTATAATGCCAGCTATTGTTTACTGAGTTCTTTCTCTGTGCCAGGCACAGTGCTATGTTTTGACATACATCATTATTAAATTCTATAGCAGTCACTAGTTTTGCTGTTGTTGGAGCTGTTTTGGTACTTGAAAGGTGATGAGCACCATTTCCATTAATATAAGGCCTGACCTTGACACTATTGAAAGAGATCCCTGAGCTTGACGACTTCCTAGGGCATTCTTACAAGTCTCCATCATCTGAAGGACAGAAGGGTGTCTCCACTCCTAAAACCTGAAATCTCCTAACATACTGGAAATTGATGTTTTGAAAGAAAAGTAAGCCAAGGCACAGGATGCTGAATTGGTTGTTATCACTGTTCCTTACATGAGTAATGAATCAGTTAAATCCTTCACTGTCTCAAGAAATCACCATCTGTTCATTAGTCTTTAATTGATGTAAGAGATGTTTCAAGAAATCTCCAATGGGAAACAATTCTGGCATTCACAAAAACTCGATGTCAGATTAGTGGGTCAGCTGAGCAGACGGTGCCAGGGCTATTCAGCATCCAGGGCAGCTGCTGTCCTATCTGGGCAAGGTGGCCATTCCCTCCACTGTACGAATCACAAATCTGCCAGGAGCACTCAAGCTCCTGATGTCTCTGCATCAGATAGTTTATTCTGGAGAGGAGGTTTGGGAGGTGGGAGCTGAATGTAGCAGAAGGCACAATACATCTTTCAACTTCCACAGTACTCAGCGGGCACAGGCAAGGGTGGAAAAAGGTTTTGGTAAAACAAAATAAAATCCCATCAACTAGCTACAAATTCCAGATGGCAAGTTTATACCTCTTTGTAGGCATTTAGGTAAAGTCAAAAGGCCAGAGACTTGATTACCATGTGTAGAAATATTTTATTTTTGTCAAGAAATTTTACTTCTTGAGGGGAAGATCTAGGTCCTGTTTACTTCATCTCATTTCTTGGTTCTATGGAGCAGTGGAGGACATTTCTTGATTCCCTATTGATTGTTGCTCAGGAATTTCAGAGTCCATGCTGAAAGCACTAAAGCAATTCTTAGAGTAGTTTTGACCCCAGGCAAAACTGTGAAGTAAATAAAGCTGGGTTTAAAGCTGTTTATATTCCCTGTTCGGCTGCCTCATTATGAACGTGTATGTGACTGTCGGCATGTGGGCATCATGGTTATTACAAGGTGGTACCATGGGCCCTTGCTCTCTCTCACCCTGCCTCCATCAACATGTAAACTGCATGCCAATAAATTTCATATATTGAAAAGATAAATAAATAAATAAATAAATAAAAATTAAAAAAATATAAAAAAAAAAAACGAAAATAAACTGCATGCCAGTCATTGTTCTACAATCTGTGGATAAAGGTGCGGCAAAACCCAGACACTGCCCCTTCCCCTCGGACAGCATGGATTCTAGTGTGGGGACAACACATATTAAATAATTGATCTTACACTGAATGGGTAACTCTAAACAGAGATGAGTCCTCTGAAAGAAAGAATTACAGCTCAGGGAAATAACAAGACACTGGGAATTGCCTTCTGGCAACAGAAAGGGGGGCAGGAGGGATGGAAAGGTAGAGGCTAAAGGAAGGCTTACCTGAGGAAATGAAAAAAAAATGACACTTAAGCTGAAATAATGCAAGGCAAATAGGGAAAAAAAAAAGTAGGTAAAGCTTTGCACAAAACGTCATTCCAAGCAGAGGAATGGACATTTTCAGAGTGCCCTGAGAAAGCAGCATGGTATAGAAAGGTTCAAGTAAAACTGTGCAGAGTAACAGTACAGTTAGAAATTGGAGATTCCAGAAAATGTCCTAATGCACCTGTCCCATACCCTTAAAAAGCAAGCAGGCTGAGGCGCAAACTAGCTATATTGACTTACTAGTGTGCAAAGCATTTTTACATACTTATATTATGCCCTCTATGTATTGGTGGTCAGAAGAAAGGGAAAGGATGAAGCATTTATGAAGCAACTACTACATGCTTGGACTTGATGTGCATGCCCTCATTTAATCTTAACAGCAATGTGAGAGGAGAGTGCTATTCTTTGTTTCCACATGGGAAGGCATAGCCAAGGCAGTGTTCCCAAGGTCTTGTCTAGGAATTTTGCACATGTATCTATATGATGGTGAAGATTCTTGCAATATCTAGTGCTAGAAGGAGGAAGAAGATATACAGCAGTGGGGACTTGTCAGTGAGTCTGAGAGATCTTGCCATGAGCTTGAAAGAACTTCTACTTTAAGCAGGATTAAAAATAAAGGCAAGAAACAGCACAGGAGTAAATATGTGTTATGTTCTCTGTTCAATACATAGAAATACTGAAGCTCATAGCATAACATTTCTGTTCTGGGAAATGAAAACAAAGCAAACAAAACAAATCCTTTGAGCAGCAAGGAGAGATGCGTGCAGAAGAAACCGTCCATTTCACAAATGTCCTGGAGGGAGGCGGCTGGGGGATGAACGAGCTGGAAGGTGCATGCTGGAAACACTGCCTCTGCCTTGTGAGTTCAGAAGTGACACTGTAGCCCTAACCCACCACACATTGACGGTCAACAGTCACATTCCAAGATGTGTTAAGGAGCAGGACTTCGGGTGGTAAGCCAGTATCCTAGAGTAAGCCCAGAATGAACACGTTCTAGGCAGCAAGGGGCATGTTTTTAGGTAGCTCTCAAACACAAACATTTTCTTCCTGAGAAAGAGCAGAAAGGTCTAGGCGACTTGTTCCCTCCACAGTGCTACAGCCCACAGTCAGGGACACAAACCCTGACAGTGACAATGACCTACCTGCTCTGTACAACCAACATTTGCATTTGCTTAGTGTCCAGATCCCAGAAGTGTTTGGGGAGAGCAGTGGCTAAGTGCTATAGAAAGGGGGTTATTTTATAGTTTGGGTTGCCAGATTTGGCAAATAAGAAAATACAACTAAATTTGAAATTCAGGTAAGCACCTCATCATTTTTGAACAGTGAATTCTGTTTTCGTTTTTTAATCTGAAATTCACATTTAAATGGGTATCTTTGTGAGTTTGGGCTACTATAAGAGAACACCAGAGACTAGGTGGCTGAAACAACAGAAATGTATTTCTCATAGCTCTGGAGGCTGGAAAGTCTGAGATCAGAGTGCCGAGGGTTGGGTTCTTTTGATGTCTCTCTTCCTGGTTTGCAGATAGCCAGCCACCTTTTTGCTGTCTCCTCACATGGCCAAAAGCAGAGAGAAGAGATGCAAGCCGTCTTCTGTCTCTTTATATAAGAACACTCGTCCCATCAATGAGGGATGAGTTTGGCCCAAAGGCCTTATCTCCAAACACCATCATACTGGAAATCAGAGTTTCAACATAGGAACTTTTGGAGGATGAAAACATTCAGTCCATAGCACTGGCATCCTGGTTTTCCTTTGCAACTCTATGTATAGTTCACTCGGAGGCAGACTGAGAAACCTCTGTACAGGAGTGAAAAACCTCCCATGGATCAATCCAGAATACGGAATGGCAGAGGCTACAGCTGATGGAAGATGGGAGGGTATCTTCCCATTTGGTGCCAGCAAGAGGCAAAGCCCTATGTGGTGGTTTTCAGGGAAGAGATTAAGGGGGGAGAGCATGACATATATTGAGGAGTGTGGAAAGGGGGACCAAAGGCTAAATCTAGGCCTTAAGTTGGCCAGGTGGCAGGGCAAAGCTTGACTCTGCAAGAATGAGAGGGCAGCAGAGAACAAGAACGGGATCCACAAAAAGGCATTTGGGAGCCAGAACCTGGGAAGTGCCTGGATGGAAATCGACATGTAGGATGGGGAAATTTTAAAATCAGCCTGTTATCTAGCCCTGAGGTGTCCTCGACATTCACTGAAGTTTTGACAAGAAAACCCGAATGTGATCATTATAAAGGAATTTCCCTGCAGTATTCCACAATCTCTAAGTGAGGAGGGATCAGAGCTAACACTTAGCATCACCTGTGTTTAATGATTCATTGTTAAAGCAGCAGTTAACTGAAATTCATTGCAGCCACTGAAGTAGATTGCATCCATTTCATCTCATTACTTTGGACTCAGGCATTAAACAACTCATGCCTGGTTTGTCATTCTAGAGTTTCTAGACACGAGGGTACTTCCTGGTGTGGCCGAGGAAAGGAATCTAGAACATGTGCAACTCAGAAGCCAAAACTGTTCTGCCAAATTGGTCAAGCAGCTAAGGGATTTCCGTACTGAATATGCCCAGAGTGCAGAGTGTGTGGTCTGTCTGTTGCATACCACCTCTACTTCCTTGTCTGTTCAATGAGGCGCAGGCAGAGGGACTTTTATTTGGTGACTTGTGACACGTGTGTCATGGAAGGAAGATTTGGGATCCTAACGCCATGATTTTTTTAAAGCAAAATTTATATGTGGATGACAAGAGCTTATTGAGTATTCAGGGGATTTGGAGGATAAGGATAATAAATTTCATCACTCAAAACAATTATATGGGTAATATCTCGCCTGTTGAGAGCAAAAATTATTTTACTTCTATTAATGCTGGCATTACTCTAACTGGACATCTGTCTACTTGTTAGCTATAGTCTTAAGGCCACTGGAGAATAACTTTTAGGAAATTCATTAACAAAACCTGCTAGATGTGGAGACATCCTCGCAGCAGCAAAGGTGACATTCAGAGGCTGTCTAAAGTTTTCGAAGAAGACAAAAGCTCTCTGTAGAGTGCTTTGTCCTTAGTGAGAAGTATCTGATTTAAATGAAAATGAGTTCTGCTAGAAAAAAATATATATACATGTAGGGCAGGGTCCAAACAAATGTTGTGACAACAGCAAGGTTGTCACCTCCTACACTATCGTTCAACATTTACCCATGTAGCACACTCCACAGCTTATAAAACGAATTAAAAATGTTCTTTATTTCCATTTACTTCCAAAGTAAATCCAAATATCAAAGTAAGGTGAAAGGTTAGAAGAAGAGAACCAGACTTTGGATCAGAACCTGGAGTCTTAGTTCTAAGAACACTTGTTAGTTGGCCAGGCAGTTCCAATGCATTACACAGGACTTCAGTAACTGAACCCCTCTCACAGTCCTATAGGTTAGACACTATAATGTTCCTCATTTTAGAGGTAAGGAAACGGATCTTCAGAGAGGTCACATTGCTGATAGATATTAGAACTAGGAAGGTTTCTCATCCTTTCTGAACCTCATCTCCTTTATCTATATCTAGATAAGAATAATGCAAATAATAACGACAGACTTTCTTGCATAGCAATTTAAAGGTTTCGATTTGCTGCAATGGGGGTAATGAGAGGTACGTATTATTCCTTGATTCTGAAGAAATTCAAGGGAAGTCACTAGGTCGCAAACTAAATGACACAGCTCAAAATCAACTGCAAGAGACACAGACATGGAGAGAGATACATGGAACTCAAAGAAGAAACTGTGCTCAGAGACCACCACTGCAGCACCAACCTTCACACTATACAAGGTTCTCTGAGGCTCAAAAAGAAATCAAAAGGAAACACAAAGCGAAGTTTCTAACTTGTCCTCATTGTATCATTTTCTTTTTATTCCATCTGCACGTTATGTAACAGAATATTTCTAAAATGTGTGGGACATTACTGGTGCCTTTCATTAGATCTAGTGCCAATGAAGATTTTCTCATTTTTCTATGTATTACAATAATTTTAGTATACGTAATTTATTCTCTTACAGAATTGGGGGTGGTAAAGCCATCAGATAAAGAACACCAGAAACAGAGCGGGGTTTAAGTTGCTGCTACAAGAGAGAATGGACAAGAGGAGCCATGGGGCCTCTCATTAGGAAGGAGGAAGATTTTTATGGGGTTTGAGCTTGTTCTGGGTGATTCTAAAAAAAGGTAAGTGAGGATCAGCTCTGAATTGGTACATTCCTAAAGGAATTTTACAGCTACAGTGTGGCCTTGGAAGAAAGTTCTTTTTACGTTGGCTTTGCCAGTGGCCTGTCTTTGCTACAGTCTGATTATCAACAGGGCTGATTTTTCTCTTGGCAATTCTGGATGGATTTTACTCTTTCAGGTAAGGGTATTGTTATTGAACTTGTTACCATGTTGGTCATGGCTCCACCTTTTTAGGTATATTTCAATGTCCTGTTGCATATGTAACACTAATTCCATATTAGGGCACAAATAAAATCTCAATCTATATAATTAAATAGGACTTTTAAAGCCATAGTCAATAATCGAAATGTAATGAAGTTAGGAATATGTATAATAATTTAAATAAACCGATTGCAATGATTGTTGTCAGCAGATGTATCACAAAGAAATTTTGAAAAAGACAAAAATTATAACTTTTTCAGAAAATGAAGACAAGAGGAACACCATGTATCACAATATATTTATGCCAAATTTTCTTAGGTGGGTAATCCATATGTATAAATGATTTATGATTAAATGAGAAAAATAAATTAAAATTGACTAGAAATTTGATGCAAATTTTTTTTTAAATTTTTTTTAACGTTTATTTATTTTTGAGACAGAGAGAGGCAGAGCATGAACAGGGGAGGGGCAGAGAGGGAGGGAGACACAGAATCTGAAACAGGCTCCAGGCTCCAAGCTGTCAGCACAGAGCCCGACGCAGGGCTCAAACTCACAGACCGTGAGATCATGACCTGAGTCGAAGTCAGACGCTTAACCGACCGAGCCACCCAGGCGCCCCGATGCAAATCTTTTTATAAAATAAAAATAATTTTATGAAAACCAGAAGAAAGGGATCCATAAGATAACAGCAGAACGTAATGAGTAAGAAAATAAATATTGAGTAGCAAAATATGAAGGTCCAAGAGTAAGTTCTTTGGATAAACAATAATTAAAAAAATTAACTTGCAAGCCTACTTAAAGGAAAAGATAAGATTATACAAACTTTGAACATTAGAAAATTCATTAACTGATAATAAAAGAAAATGTTCCTAATATTATAGAGAATCTATAAATATTCTCTTAACATGGAGGAAAAATTTAGATCCTCAGAACTGCCTTGTACTTGAGATACTCTTCTGGAAAGTTGATTTAAATTTTATAGTTCAAGCCTATATTTAGGAACTGAAATGTTTACTGTTTATTTTATTCATTTATTTTTAAATGTGTATTTATTTTGAAGGAAAGAGAGAAAGACAGAGCGTGAACAGGGAAGGGGCAGACAGAGAGGGAGACACAGAATCCAAAGCAGGCTCCAGGCTCTGAGCTGTTAGGACAGAGCCTGATGCAGGGCTTGAGCTCAGAAATGTGAGATCATGACCTGAGCTGAAGTCAGATGCTTAACTGAACGAGCCATCCAGGCACCCCTATTTATTTTATTTTATATGTCAACATACATGTATATGTATTTGATATATATATGTTTGTATATGTGTTGTTTCAAATAGGAATTAAATTGTATGCTTTACAACCTGCTTATCTCATGAACGTGAAAAGATGTTCATTGGGTATAAAAGCAGGATGTAAACTGTACAACTTACACTTTACAATTCAGTATATTGTAAACCCACCCTCTACCTAGGGCTGATTCCCATGCCACCCTTTTTTTTCTTTCCTTTTTTGAAGTTTTTATTTGAATTCCAGTTAGTTAACATACAGTCCAGTATTAGTTTCAGGTGTAGAATTTAGTGATTCATCACTTACATATAACACCCAGTGCTCATCACAAAAAGTACCCTCCTTAATCCCCATCACCCATTTAGCCTGTCCCTGTCCACCTCCCCTCCAGCAACCCTCAGTTTGTTCTCTATAAAGGTCTGTTTTCTGGTTTGTCCCCTCCCTTCCTCCCTCCCTCTCCCCCTCTCCCTCTCTCTCTCCCTCTCTTCTCTCTCTCTCTCTCCCTCTCTTCTCTCTCTCTCTCTCCCTCTCTTCTCTCTCTCTCTCTGCCCCGCTCTCTTCTCCCCCCCGCTCTTTCCCCCTCTCCCACTCTCTCTCCTCTCCCTCTCTCTCGCTTTTTTCCCCTAAGTTCATACTCATGTCACCCTCTTAAGACACCTGAATGATCTAACATGACGGTGCTAGTCACCCAGCATTTGCCAATCACTGACAAGATACTCCTGAGTTGCTGAAATGAGATTTGGCTTCACAATGTCAGAGGTGGGGTCAGGCTGGATAAATTGCTAGGTGTTGTAGTCAACTTTAAACAAAGAGCCAACATGAAAGTAACAGCGAAGCCTTTAATGACCACCATACTATAAATTATTGGCTGAACCTGGAGAAAGTAACAACTTCCCCCATTTTAGTTTCCTCTATGTTAAGGGCTCACTAGTAGAGGGTCAAGGGGCGTCAACTAACTGTTGAGAGAGTCCCAAACATAAGCACCTGCAGTTTTCTGGACCAGAGGCCAGGGTTTGCGGGGGAAGGGGATGGACTTGGAGTAAAAAAGTGCTGGGTTTCCTCTTCCTCGCTCTCATAAGGAGATCTCAGCAGAGGCACCTGAAGAGACTCTCTGCCCAACGTCTCACATGAAGGGTCCTGGGAATCCCTGTGGCAGGGATGCAGACAGAAGAAGAGCCTGACAAGGCAGAAGGATCTGGGTCCTTGACTGCACCTCCCTTCAAGGACTGCATTGCACTGGTGTGCAAGTGCACAAGCCTGGGGTCAGAGAGCAGCTGGTCCCCGAGGCCTGCCAGATAAAACTTTTGTGTAGCCTACAGTCAGGCCTGAACAAAATCACACATAGGCTTTTCACAGGAGCTGGGCTTCTCAAACACAGCACTGCAGGAAGTGGGGGCTAAACCATCAGGGTTGGCACAAAAAGCGAAACTTCTCTACCACCCTGTCCCAAGGAAAATTCATATATGAGGGAAGTTGCAGTCTTCACAATCTCATATTTTGTCTCATTTTAGACCCACATTAATGTGTGCTCTTGTCGAATTCTTCCTTCCTCGTAGACATTTCTGTCATGGTTTTAGGCTTATTTAATTATTAGGTACTGTCTTGATGAATTTCACTTTTTAAATTAATCTGTGTGGTTTATAATGTCCCTGATGATTCTAGTTACTGAATATGATGGTTGGCATAAATAAATAACTTGTGTATGAGACTGTGGTATAATTAGGCTTTTTTTTTTACTTCATAGTGCTTGAATTTTCATAAGGTTCGATTGGAACGCATCTGCCCTTGACACAATGTTCCCACAAGAGTGGATGGTAGAAACTGCTGGCACAGTGATGCAGAATTGTCACCAACCACTATATTAAATATATTACATACTTCTTTATTTTCTGTCTCCCACCATTAAAATTTAAGTTCCTTAGGGGCAGAGTTGGGGTGTGTGTGTGTGTGTGTGTGTGTGTGTGTGTGTGTGTGTGTGTTTTGTCTTGTTTTAACCATTGCAGTATCTCTAGTATCTAGAATAACATTTGGCACATTGTAGGGATTACATTCATGTTTGGTGAATGAATAAATGAACAAAGTTGGCCTTATATAGGAAAAAAAATTTTTTTTGCTTTCCATAAATATCTAAAGCAACTTTTAAATAGACATCACAGTTTAAGTGAGACATATATCACACTCGTATTGTAGAGTGGTGTTTAAATGCAGAAGAAACAAATTCTCTGAGAAAGAGTCATTTACGAAACAGCCTGCACATCACTGGTTCTTTTAGATTTCCAATGGGTTTGGTTTTCCTGGGTTCTTGCCTTTGAAAGCTGCTCATGAAATTCCTAGGATAGATCTTATTCTAATCAAAATTTCCATTTAATGTGTTTGATTCTAGGGCCAAACCCCTTTTCCTCCATTACTTTCTAGCGGACTCTATCTTAGCCCAAACTATTCTGTATTCAGCATCCAGAAGCTCAAGCTGTGACCATGGCTCCCAGTCCTGCTGGAAGTCAGTCCCTTCCCTAGATTTGGTCATCCTCCTCCCCTGGACATGCATCTAGGTTTATCACCAGATTTCTTTCTCTTACAGCATAGGAGAATCTTATCTTTCTTAGAAATTAAACCTCCTTCAAAGTCACAAGCTCCAAACATCTGATAAGAAGACTTTTTAAAAGGCCCATAAAATTTTGACATAAAATATACTTTATTTTGGATAAAGTATAAAATTAAATATCCATATATTTCATATTAAAAATGAAAGGTACTTTTTAATTGAATCTAGGATCCAGGAACCTCTATAAGAATTTTATTAAGGTTATTATACAGCCCCATCTGTTTTAAGATGTGAGACTCACATGATGAAAACATAAAAATGATAATGAGAAAACTATAAAAAAAATTGGTAACCCTAACATTTCTTTACCTTTCATTTTAAACCCTTTTTCTATAAACCTCAAACATTATTCTGGAGGAAAAAGATTTAATCAATTAGGTACTTGTCACTAGTGGGGAAAAAAAGGTTTCAGTTATAATTTGGTAGATTTAGGAATCTACAAAGATGTGAAAATATCTGTGCTCAATTTAGTACAGAAACAGAAAAGTACAGAGATTTATCCAGGAAAACATGCAGATTGCAGCATATAAATTTTCTTGATTCACCAGTTCTATTTTTTTAAGTTTCTGTTCCAGAGACAGGAGTTTAACAACAAAAAAAGTTTCCCTTTTAAAATTCACAGAAAACACATGCATGTATGTATATATTAGCCTGGGCACATGCTGACTCGTATAGAATGGGAGCACGTAGCCCTATCCTCAACCTGAAACGTGAATGCATCTACCCACTCCATTAAGAGCCTGGAGTTTCTTTTTATTAGCTATTAATTGTAATACCTTCTAGGCTTTAGCTATTTCTTCAACAATGGTTTAATAATCTTGACAATAAGTTGGTCTAAAGATATTTTATTTGGTCATGTGGTATAATAAAAAAATATTTGGGGCACCTGGATGGCTCAGGTTGAATGTCTAACTCTTGGTTTCAGCTCAGGTCATGATCTCATGCTCCGTGAGTTCAAGCCCCAAGTCAGCTCCATGCCGACAGTGCACAGCCTGCATGGAATTCTCTCTCTCTCCTACTTTCTCTGCCCCTTCACCCCACCTCTCTCTCAAAATAAATAAATAAACTTAAAAGAATATTTGCTATTTGTCCCTGGTCCCTGGTATAGAGCTCCTTGAAAGCCCTTGGAATTTCCTGAGGAAAAGGATTTTTGCTATATAATGAGTACCTTCCAACCATACCTGAGTTTTTGCTAATGAAGTGATCATTGATGGACCCTGGGTAGCTCAAGATGGGGACTAGTTCCAGAGGAATCAACCATGTGATTACAGGGTTGGAATTTTCATCCCCACCCCTGGCCTCCCGAGAGGGAAGAGGGACTAGAAGTTGAGTTCATCACAACATCAGTAATTTAATCAAGCATGGCTATGTAATGAAACTTCCATAAGAACACTTATGGGATGAGGTTCAGATTGTTTCTGGGGTAGTGAATACATCAAGGTGCTGGGAGGGTAGTGTGTCCAACAATGGCATGGAAGCTTTACATCCCTTCCCCCACCAACCTATACCTTGCCCTAGGCATCTTCTTCATCTGGCTGTTGTATCCTTTAAAATAAATGGAATTGTATCCTTTATGATAAATAGTAATTGCAAATAAAGGTCTTCCCTAAGTTCTGTGAGTTGTGCTAGCGAATTATCAAACCTGAGAGGTGTTGTTGTGGAAACTCCTATATTTGTAGTTGGCCAGACAGTAATGTGGACAGCTTGGACACCTCATTTGTAGGATGTCCAAATTAGGGACAGTCTTGTGGGACCGAATCCTTAACCCATGGGGACTGGGCTAACCTCAGATAGTTAGCGTTAGTCTTGAACTGAATTGTTGAACACCCAAGCTGGTGTAGGAGAATCAGAGAATTTGCTGGTGTAAGAAAAAAACAAAAACAAAACAAAAACCTCAAATCAACAACTGCTAAATATTTCTAAAGCACATAGCTGAATAGCAATATTATTTTCTACTCTTTCCAAAGGAAACTACTTCCACTATTTTTTTAAATTTAATGTTTATTTATTTTGAGAGAGAGAGGGAGACAGATCATAAGCAGGGGAGGGACAGACAGAGAGGGAAACACAGAATCCAAAGCAGGCTCCAAGCCCAATGCAGGGCTTGAACTCACACACTGTGAGATCATGACCTGAACTGAAGTTGGATGCTTAACCAATTGAGCCACCCAGGTGCCCCTCTATTATTCAGGGTTGATCATTTAGCTTACTTTGCCTCTGCACAAATTTTAATTTTTTCCCCATAATTTGTTGTTACATTAGCTAACATATAGTGTATACAGTATAGTCTTGGCTTCAGAAGTAGATTCCCATGATTCATTACTTATATACAACACCCAGTGCTCATCCCAACAAATGCCCTCCTAATTGTAAATAATTTTTAATGTTTATTCATTTTTGAAAGAGAGAGAGAGAGGGAGAGGGAGAGAAAAGGGGGGGGGGGAGGGGCAGAGAGAGAGGGAGACACAGAATCAGAAGCAGGCTCCAGACTCTGAGCTGTCAGCACAGAGCCTGACACGGGGCTCAAGCCCATGAACCATGATTTCATGACCTGAGCTGGAGTTGGACATTTAACCAACTGAGCCACCAAGGCACCCCTCAAATTTTATAAAATCTGTTGACATAGAAAAGAACAAGTGATGTGAAAAGTTTATTTTCAGTGGGAAATTGGTAAAATATCTAATTGAGCATATAGCATTTATGTCCAAATTACTTTATCATGCTGTGAAATATTAACTTGTTTATTGGTCTTTACTCAAAAGATCATGTATATACTCCTTGAGGTCACAGATAGTGTTTTTATATCTTTGCCATCCACTAAGGAGCTTACCCTTGTCCTAGAGTACAGTAGAAATGCAGTACATATTTATTGATTGACTTCTTATGGGATTTATATAATGGAAAGTGTTGTCTTCTCTTATTGTCCTGTTTTCTATAGTCTTAAAATGAGTTTCATCTTCTGGATCACATTGCACTGAAACTCTTAAGGTTTCATTTCCATCCTCAGCTACAGCTGGATTTAGAACATTTTCCTGATGGTGGGTTGAGGAGAAAGGGATCCCTGAGAGCTAAGAGACCTTGGTTAAGTTACTTAACCCCCTGGAAACTCAGTTTCCTCACCTGTCACTATGATATTCCTTAATAATGTCAAATTCATGAGCTCTCATTAGAGCAAAATAAAAATCGAAAAATAAATCTTCTGAAATATTTGGTAGGTATTAACTACACCTCTCTTTTCCCATTGGGAAAAGAAGTCAATCTTAATGCTGTGGAGGTGTGCTGATGACCAGCAAGATATAAATTAAATAATAAATTTCCAATGCTTTTCTATATTTATACTGCATAATCATTGCATTATTCAGGTAAATAGGTATATTTACAAATATTAAACAACTCTAGAAAACATAAACCCTCAAATTTCTTTCCAAAGTTCTTCATGAGAGGATTAAAAATAAAGTTTATCTCACAATCAGTATTTGTTTTTTCCCTCTTATGGTTAAAACATTGCAGAAGAGACATAAAAACAAATTATAATGATGCAAATAAGGAAGTTGTAAATGCTGCTAAAGTTAGGCAGATCAGTTTTGGAAGAACAAAGGTTGTAAAGAAAGAACTTCCAAAGGGGTGAAGTAAGTGTAGTGGTTAGTCTTCTAAAAACTTACTCATACTTTTCAGACTTTAATTTCTGAAATCAAACGTACTTTGTATAACATATCAAACACCAAGGACAATAGTTATTTAGAATTACTATGAGGGATATGTAGAATATAAGCTCTGTGAAGTTGATAGAGGTCGTGTGTGGCTTACTGAAAAGACTGAAATATTTACCATCTGGCCCTTTACAGAGAGTTTGCTAGCCCTCCTTTTAGAAAATAACATGTCAAAAATTTGCAAAGACCTCCCACATTTGTAATATATAAATTTTTCTGTCTTTAAAGTTATGACACTATACATTTGGCATAGTTCCAAACAAAACAAGGGAACTTAGGTCCTTAATTTTATGTCATCTTAAATAGCAATGTTTAGATGTTCCAAAATAGCCTGGTAATGTTGGCATTACACTGGGACTTGATTAAATCTCTTGCATCCCCTAGAATTGTGTTGAGATTTGTTCTCTGTGACATGCATTGTACTCTATCAAATGAGCCTACCACATTGCATTTACCTTTTGAAGAATATTAAGGAGCAATGATTGTTGTTGTGCATAGGTTTTAGGGTATGTAATTTTCAATTTTAAGATAATCACTAAATTATTTTACAAAGTGAAATAGTTCTATAGTCTCAAAATTAAGCATAAAATTTATTACAGATTTTTCATAGTCATTATTATGCCAAGGGAATTCCGTTCCTACTTAAGGTAGAAATTTGATTATTATGCCTTTTCTAGGCAAGTTGAGATAGCTACATACTTTTTATTTATTTTAAATTCCATTAATTTATTACTGAGATAAACCATATTAATTAATTTCTAATTTTAAATAATTCTTTCATATCTTAATAAATTAAATTTGGTCATAAAACCCCAATACAAACAAATCTCTAATTCATGGGTCATATATATTTTATTCTATTGGTCATAATTTATTTTACATGTGATATAGGTTTCATCTAGTAGTCATGATGTTTAAACGTTTTTTTATTGTAAGTAACAAAAGTATAATTACTATTTGGATCCATGTATTAATTTAGATCTGATTATATGTCAATGAAATATTTCTTGAGAACATGGTTTTTATTTTGTAATACCCATCTTCACTACATATACCCATATTTCATTTGCTGCCTTTATCTCTAGCTTACCTTCATCTGTCTATTTCAGTATGTATCCTAAAGTTAAGCTGGATGTATTTTTTTACATAATCACCTTAGCTATTGGTCATATGTCCTGTTGAAATCTAAACACAGGAAATCCTTTATAGATATTCCTAATATAAGAGTCTATTCTGTGCATGAGGACAATTAATATACACAACAGTCCTTTGATTAAGTTCCATTATCATTTTATCATTCCCATTATACTGAAATGATAGCTGAAGCTCCAATAAACTATACTAGCAGTAAGTAGTATTATAGCTCTGGGTCCATATCCATGATCAGGAGGCACAGTGTTGTAACAAGCTAACATGAAAGATACAATGGACTAGAGGTTGGAGAAGGTTGTTGCCTGGACATCAGGGTCCAGTGGCCTCTAAACTGAAGTTGGGCTGCTGTGTGTGAGAAGGTGAAGGAGTTCTGATACCCAAGACTCAGGAGATCTTGGCTGTTGTCTGGATGGTGTCTAGTCTTCTTTAAGTGGGTAGCTGGACCTCTATCCCCCACCCATTGGTTAACCTGGATGGGTGGACAGAGCAGCAGATATTTCATATTTGGCCTATTTAGGCATATTTGTCTGCTGATGGAAATGACTTAGTAGCAGGGCAGAAGCTAGTAATCTGGCAGAAGACTGCATAATTGAGGAGCAATGTGTTTAAATGGGCTTAAGCATGAGAGACAAGGTGGCCTTAGATGTGAATGGTTGCAGATAAGCAGGATTCAGATTTTACCTCACAGTGAGTATTCCTAAAGACAATATATATTGGGAGTCTTTATAGTAAGTAAGTAAGAAGTATGGTGTCTTATGTTAGAAAAAGAAAAAGATATACCATGAGGTTGATAGCATGAAATTTATAACTCCTGACAACATTGAAACTTTTCAAAGTGGGGTACTTGGTAAACTTGAACCAGTAAAGTTGAAAAATAAGATAGTTACCAGAGTATGGCATACCTAAAATCCAGATTCTGGAAATTATGTATTTATTGGTGATGACAGGCCCAGGAAATATCTGTGGGAGGTGACTGAAGTGTAATGGAGATACAGATGATTGCAGCTGAAAAGTTCAAGGATCTGTAAAGCCTGATTTCATATTGCTTCTTCTCTTGGTTAAGACTACTCCATCATCTCAACTGCTCAGGTCAAAACCCCTGGTGTCATCATTTTCTCCTCTTTATTGCACACTACACATCATCCCATCAATAAATCCTGTCTTTTCTATCTTTGAAAAATATCTTGATTTCTACCACTTTCTCCATTTGGTTAAAGCCAACATTTTCTCTTAACTGAATTACTTCATAAACAAATAGTAGATTTCTCTCTATCCCTACCCTTTATCCTTTTCTGTCTATTATTAATAGTGTAACAAGAGTGAACCTGCTAAAACAGGATCATTCAGATCATGTCATCTTGTATTTCCAATTCTCCAATGGCTTTACATCTAACTTAGAAAAAAGGACAAAATTCTACTGTGTATCAATTAGGTTGTTCTCACAATAATGCTACATAATAACCTATGCTAAATCTCAATGGTCTAAAACTACAATATTTTATCTATGCTCATATCTGTGGAATGGTTGGTAGTGGTTTGAGGTGGTACTCCAGTCTTGGTTGTGCTTGGTTCAAGCTACCTTGGGCTACCTTGGGTCCAGGTCTGCTCATGTACCCCTCATCTTTGGTCAATGCATGCCATATGACAAGCTAAAATCAAAGTGAAGAAAGTACAATATAATAATATGAAGCCAAGTCAAGTGTGTTTGTTCAGACCCCCTAAAAGCAGATGGTACAAAGGGATTCGACATGCAAGAGACTCAGCGGGGGAAGGCCAGTGAAGGACAAGAGAGAGTGGATAGTAATAGGCAGGAGGAACTTTCAGTGCAGAACTGCAATGCATGACTGACAACTGTATAAGGAGAGGGGGAAGGAAGAAGAAACAGGTAGGGTGAATCTCAGATCACATTGCAGTACTAAGAAAGTTTCAGCTAAACTAATGTGGAATCCTGGAGCCAAAGTTCGTGTGCAAGGGGCCTTACATTCCACAAAAAGGTACCAGTGTAGACGCAATGTAATGCTCAGTTATTGGCTGAGAAGACCTCTGTAGAAGTACAGCTTCTGGGTGAACATGGTGACATATCAAAGAGACAGTGCTGGAAGCTCTAGGTCCAATCATGATGTCCAGAGTAGCTTTTTTGAAGGAGATCTGAGTAGCATATTTACTTGGATATAAGGTCAGTTACACTGGCAAGTTGACAAAATTGGGGCAAGGAAGTGTATCCCTCCCATGGAAGTATGAACGAGAGTATGAGTGAAAAATAATCTAACACCAACAAGACCTACAAGTCTATATGAATCAGGCCTCTTTTTATCTCTCTGTCCTCATTTTTCACCAGTCTCCTCTCATTAATTCCCCTCCAGCTACACTACTTTGTTTTCACCAGAGTGAAAGAGCCATGCTCCCCCATCAGAGGAACTTTTCCTGGAATGCTTTCTGCCCAGATGTATACATGACTTTCCTTCTCATTTCCTTCTGATGTTTATTCAAATGTCAACTTGTCAGTAAGACTTTTTCTGATCACCTTTTCTAAAATCTCAGTCTCCATCAACATAAGGCATGCTCCACAAAATGCTTTCAGAGCTGATCCTATTTCTATTCCCAAATACAGTCTAGTTTAGTCAAGGAAAAATGCACAAAAAATGTTGTAAGTTCTCAAATGTTGGTACTATAGTCTCCTAGCTGATGTAGGCAGAAGGTAATCTAATTATTCTCACAAAGTAGCACTATGAATAATTTAACAAGTGTTTTGCCTTTAAGAAAATATTGAATTCAGGGCATTTTGTAAATAATTCAATAAGAAAAAACAAATACTACAATAGTTACTTTTTAGGGAAAATGTGCAGACACAAGGAAAAGCAGTGCCTCTACCCCCATTGGTTCCCCGAACCCCCTAAAGATAATCTACAAAATACTAAGAGGCTGGGTCTTTGATTATCAAATATGATAAAATGATTCAGGCAAGTTTCCAGCTGCTGCACAGTTTAACAAATACGTGTGATGGATAGTTTTGTGTGTCAGTTTGGGTAGGTAATAGTACCCATTATTTAACCAAATGCTAATCTAGGTGTTGCTGCAAAGGTATTTTGTACATGTGGTTAATATGTGCAATCAGTTGACTTTAATGAAGATTATCCTCGATAAGCGGGGTTGACCTCATACAACCAGATGACAGACATTAAGGGAAAAAGCCAAGTACCCTAAAGAAGAGGAAATTCTGCCTATAGACTGTAGATCACACACACACACACACACACACACACACACACACACACGTGTCTCTTTTGTACAACCCTGACTGGTACATGCACCAATTAAAACCTTTAAGTTTAAAAAATATATATATTTAAACTCTCTACTTTCCAATGTTAAGTGACCATTGGGAACTTTGATGGTCTGCTCCTCAGCACTTTGGTTAGGTAATTGTGTAAAACAGAAACAAGGATTCTCAGTAAAGAACAACAAGAGAAAACTTCCTAAAATATGCCAGGCGCTATACTAGATATTTTATACATGTTATTTAAAATCAATCCTTTTATGTAGTCCCATTTTACAGAGACGTTAGTGGAGGGTTATGATGCTAGGAGGGGGCACTGCAATATAAGAGCCATCAGTAGGAGTCATGTGGATGTGAGTTTATATCCCACCAACTCCCCGGATATTAGATATGTATTTTAAAATCTTCAGTTCTCTGACCCTCTGTTTCTTCATCTCTGATGGTTTTAAGGATTAAATTGGCAAACATAAATGTTTAGTGAGGCATCTGGGTGGCTTAGTTGGTTAAATGTCCAAGTCTTGACTTTGGCTCTTGACTTTGGCTCAGGTCATGATCTCACAGTTGTGAGATGCTGAACATGGAGACTGCTTGGGATTCTTTCCTCTGGCTCATGCTCTCTCTGTATTGCAAAATAAATCAATAAACATTTTTTAAAAAGGCTTAGTCATGTGTCAGGCACATCAAGGACATTCAAGACATCATACCCCAACTGTATTCAGCATCTTGTCTATTCCCTTTACAGCCTTTCCCATGATGCTGCAGAAGGCACAAAAATAACTGGGTAGCTGAATTTCACCCTCAGAATAAATGGATTCTCCATCTTAAATGAGCAAGGACAGTTGGAAGAAGTTCTGTCCACTGCTATGTCAAGAATTGCCTTACCCTCTGCCTTTCTAAATGCAGGTTTATGAAGGACTGAATTAATTCCTTTGAGATTTTGACCAAATCATGACAAGAAAATAACCTACAAGGTCTCTGAAAAAAGCATTCAGTTGAATTCATATTGGGACTTCATAACAACTGAGGTTGAATTGAAACAAAAGGAAACCAATCTATCACCGTTATTTGATAATAAATCACTTTTGTCTTCTTTGTTATGCTCTAAACGCAATCAGATTTTACCTTTGACATAGTTAGCAATGTTTTTTTCTTTTCTTTCTTTCTTTCTTTTTTTCTTTTTTGGCTTTCATTTCTCTGAGTGGGGAAAAGAATCCAACAAGAGCCAGATTTTTATTTGTTTGCTTTTTTTCCTCTCACCAAAATAATTGGATTTGCTGGTGAAAGGAGAGTACTTATGAATTGCAAAAGCATGCCTTCTGATAAATACTTCATCATTTCTGGAAAATAAAAGCAATGAAAAAATGCAATACATTTTGTTTTTAGAAAAAGAAACAGACTAAAACCTTATCATATTAACCCCAGAGACCCATGCTGGGGAGCTCAAGTGGCCAGCCCCTGCTTATTGTTCTAGTTATCTTAGAGGTGGGCAGGTATGTGGTGTTCCTCAGAGCTTTGGGGGTTCTAATAAGAATCTCCACATTCAGCTTCCCCTACCATTACTCCCCCTTCCCCACCAGCAGCAGGGAATACACACTGAATCCCTTAGTAAGGAGAGGCCTCTTGGCATTAGTCAAACAGACAATTTTGTGTAGTGTTGACCCAAGTTTTAAGATGGGTTCCAGGTGTGCTAGTTGATGGATTAACTTGTATGGATGAGCTGCTTAACCTCTCTGAACCTCTACTGTCTCATTTGTAAAATAAAGATAATACATGAATCTAGTAGGGAGTTACAAAAATGAACAGAAATAATGTATGTGAGACATTAAACAAAAGGCTTGGCATGCTGTACAATGTTAGTTATTTGTATTATTAAGATAATGATTGTTTTTGCAGTTGTTAATATACTCCTTGGGGACCTGGGCCATGGTGTCACGCAGACCTGGTTTCAAATCCCAGATCTAGTTCTGTGTGACCTTGAACTAATTCTGTAATCTCTTCATGTTTTAGTTTCCTCATCCATATGATGGGGATAACGTCACTTCCCTTACAGTGTTGCTGTGAAAATTAAGAGGTCAAGAGAGTTTAGTACAGTTATGATTATTACTTAATTTGAACCCTGAGGATACACTATGTGTTAAAATATAATTATCACTAATGTACCTTTAGAAAAAGCAAGGCTCATAACCTTGAAGAAAATCATCCATGGCCACTCAACTTCTAGAATAATTTGAATCCGGTTCTCTCTTTTTCCCCAGCCTGAGATGGTTCCATGATAAAGCTCAAGGCAATGGTCTATAGAAGAAAACTGAGAATCTTAATTTCTTTATTTTTTTTCATACCATACCCAATCCATAAGGGGATGTCTCAGTTCTATCTCAGGATGAGTCCAGAATCTGACTAGTGATATCTCTACCACACTTCTCTAAGCCAACCCATCATCATCTCTCATTTAAACCGTATAAAAGGCCTCCCACCTGGTTCCTCTGCCCCAAAGTTTGCTTGTGAAGCTCATTCTCATCATAGAAGCCAGACTGATCTTTTGAAAATGAGAAATGAGGTAGTTCAATAACCTTGAATGACTTTCAGAATAAACAGCAAAGCTCTTACCGTGGTCTACTGGGCCCTAATGACCTACCCCTTATTGATCATCTGACCTTCTCTTCTGAAATCCTGGTTCTTCATCATTCTGTTCCAGCCATACCAGCTTTCTTGCTGTTCCCCAAATATATCAAAGACACAGCTGCCTCAGGGCCTTTGTACTCTGTGTTACCGCTGCCTTGAAAACTTTTCCCCAGATACCAGCCTGATTGATTTCTTTGTTTCTTTCAAGTACTGCTCAAATGTCATGTACCAGAGAGAAATTCCCTGTCTATTGTATATATGAAATAGCACTTTCTCCCTCCCTCTCTGTTTCTACAACCCCAACTGCTACATGCACCAAATATTTTCTTTATTTTCTTCGATGGTACTTGGTACCATTTGATCTTTATCAATGGAATTGCAGAAGCAAAGTCTTTGTTTGGTTAATTTCTCATTCCTAGGACCTGTGACAGTACCTGACACAGAGTAGGCACTCATAAATATTTGTTGATTAAATGAAAGAGTGAATGTGATAATTATCTGATACTCTGTGTGATCCTATAACCAGGAGAAAGGACAGACATATTGGATTTTCCCTGACTCCCCAAAGAAACACTGGAGGGAGATTGAGGCAATAAAAATGTGAACTTCTCAAGGGGATGACCAGACAGAATTCTATTCTCCTTCCAAGTAATTCAGATAGTTAATGAAAGTAACTTTGTCCTTCCTGGAAACTTCCCAGAGGCACAGAAACAATGTAAGTCTGTCTCCACTTAACACTTAGCTGGTACTGACAGTGTAGTTCCACCAGTCTAATTCCCAATTATGACTAAAAAGGAATTGCAAAGAATGAGAAATGTGATGCATAGAATTAAGGAATTTGTAATCAGTTGATTAATTTAGGGTTATTCATTCTAGGCTGTAAAAAGATAAATGAAGTAGATGATGACCGGTTGCAGTAAATTTGGTAAAGTCAAGCAAAAATAAATAACAAAGAGAGTTCTTTATTAGAGTTTTTATCTACAAGAATTTTATAAGCAATGACACAGAAAAAAAATCCATCCACCAGGTGTCAATTTGAGCACATCAGATAGCAATGTTTTATCCACCAATCACAGCTTCCCTACAATTTGCTAATCTCCTGAGATGCATGCTGAAAGTTGCATTAATCCAGACTGTCAACTCAGACTCTTGCCATCAGAATATAAAATGGTATATGCCCCAGGATTTCTTTAGTAGGAGAAATTGAGAAATCTCTTGTATGTGGAGCCTGTGGTCTTCATCGGCACAGTTCACAAATAGTCCAGTATAACCCAAGTCATTTATTTTAATTTTTTTTAAGTTTATCTATTTGAGAGAGAGAGAGAAGAGAGAGAGAGAGAGAGAGAGAGAGAGAGAGAGAGAGAGAGAGAGAGAAAGCATGAGTCAGGGAGGGACAGAGAGAGGGGACAGGGAATCCCAAACAGGCCCAGTGCTGTTAGCACAGGTGTAGAGCTCGAACTCACAAACCACGAGATCATGACCTGGGCCGAAGTCAGATGTTTAACCAACTGAGCCACCCAGGCTCCCCAAAGTCATTTATTTTTAAAAGTAAAAGAAAGAATTGTAGACATTTTTCAACAGGAAATATGTTCTACCAAATAGTATTCTTTTCCTCCTGAAGAATTCCTTTCATCAGAAGACTTAGAAAATGGGCAAATGAAAGCCGTGTCTATCCCATCCCATTTGCCAGATAGTCATGTTCTCCCTTCCCCCTCCCCCCACCCGCCACCCCCACCCCTCGCCAAGACTAAAATCAGTTCTGGAAACTGAAGGGACTTCAGCACTGTGTCTTTATATGAGGAAAATATTGCTTTTAAAATGTTACCTGATTTTACCAGTATATATAGGTTGATATTGCCACATATCATGAAAATGAGTTAAAACATTAGGATATGGTTTGGTAACAAGTCAAATTAGAAGGAAATAAGAAAGTAAGTGAAGGGTAAAATAAAAGTGCGGGTGGAAAGAAATAAAAGTTGAATAAAGACCATTTGCACTGAATTGCATGGAAAGGCTCTTGGGAATTGGCCAGAGTAGTAGTATTAATCCTGGCTTCAATTAGAACACCCTGGGGGATACTTAAAAAATACGTACTTAGGCCTCTCCCACAGAGATTCTTACCGAATAACCTGGGATTGGGCAGGTAATAGCATATTTCACAGACTTTTATGGTGATTGTGATATACAGCCAGAACACAGAGTTCCTACATCAACCCAGCTTTGGAAATCCAGAGAATTTGAAAGAAAGTCCAGAGTAATACAAAGTCAAGACTAAAACCCAGTTTTAATCTATTAATTTAAGGTTCTTTTTCCCTATTCAATGTCACTATCTCTCTAGATCTAACCTGAAATCTTGATTAGGATTATATAGTAAAGTTAGGCTGCCATGACATTTACTCTGTCCTCTGAAATCTGGAAGAAAGCCCCAAAGAACAAGTACACCTGGGTACATCATTCAATCATGAGGGGCATCATTCCTAAGTTGGCAAACTGCAGGTACTCTAAATACAAAGATAAACCCATCAAAAATCTTAGTCTTAAGGACATGAGGCCATGTTATTCTAATCATCAATATATAGTGCCAGTCACTTCTTTCTATAAATTCCCACAACGCTAGGCCTGTGTGTTGCACCTAACAGTAACTCAGTAGAAAAACACAAAATACAGGCCAACTGACAGTGAGAATAATCCTAAGAGAGGGCAGGCACTTTCTGTTATAGCCCTGGACTTGTACTGCCATGGTCCTGAGCTTTATTTGAAATGAATTATAAATCCTCATTGGTATGCACCTACGCACCCCCAAATCTGTTTGGAAAGTCAGATGATTCAAGTCACAGTCAATCTTAAAATGTTAACTCAGAAGCAGAAATGTGTTGGAAACAAATTTGATCTGCTTGCAAAGGCACAACAGAAGATAGGGTTGGAACATTAGTCAAGGGAGCAGACAGGCAGCTCCCCCATGCCTCCCACCTGTGACTTCTCTTATCTTACATTGATAAACACATTTTTGTTCTTTTACCGTAGTAACATAGGATTTTCTTCTCTACACAACCATGGTAATAGGGCATTATTGTTATGTGATTTCCCCCCTTTATAAATGCAGTCATTTTCCATGGGCTATCTATTTACAATAACATGTATTTATATTCATGACAATTTAGAGTATAAAGAAATACTTTTTTTCTTATTAACTAATATATAAGGTGCTCAGAGGAAATTTTAATGGGAGAGTTTATGTAAGTGTTGCTCTAGAGGAATGAATATTGAATCCAACTATAATGTTAGTCATTTATCTTCTTTAAGTATTTCACAAGATTTGTTTTAACCTCTCTTTACAAATCCTGACTTTAACATTACCTTACAAATGTATTCCTGAGGGGTACTGATTAGCTATCTTTACACACGTTAAAGAAAATGTGCACTAAACTCAAGGACTTTGAGTAAACAAAAATATCAGACCACTAAATTTAGGTAATAGTTGCCAGGGATATAATGCCAGATGAGATATATCTTGACAGCACTTTGGTAACATGTGTATTCTCTGTGCTGACAATGTGAACCACTCTGCATGTGATACTCCATAAAAGGTATGACTTAGCAATACAGAAATCAGTATCCCCATTTTACAGGGGAGAAACCAAAACAGAGATACTCTGACTTCAGTGTTGTCCACCTAATAATTGAGTTTGTGGTTTTAATTTTATGAAATCATATGTTTAACTTTTGGCAAAACATTAATTAACTAAAACAATACCTTAGCTACCTGTAAAAGGGCCTAATAAGATGTATCTAAAAGACAAAAACAATAACAAACAAAAAACACTGCTCCCCATAGTTATCCACCTACCAAAACACTGAATATTCAGGCTAGAAAATAGGTCAACTGCTTTATGTTACAGTGAGGGCCAGGAAACATCATAATTTACTCAAGACTTCACAATTATTTAGTACTAAATTAATGTTGATGACGACTTATCAGTGTAATGTTATGCTTACCTAACACTTTCTCAGTTTAGATATACTTTCTAAACTGACTCATGGTTTGCTTTAATAGGTAATTCGAAAGTTGACTTTGGACGTTTCACTAAGAGGCAAAAAGATAAATTACAGTTGGATGTTATTTTCACTAATATTCATTACAAATTATAACGTGTGCAATGAATACTATCAATTGTTTTATCTCTTTGTACAGTCCTCTACCTCCTTTTTTCATTTTTTTTATTATTTTTTTTAAGTTTACTTATTTTGAGAGAGAATGTGCACAAGTGGGGAGGGGCAGAGAGATGTGGGGTTTAATCTCAAAAACTGCAAGACCGTGACCTGAACTGACATCAAGAGTTGGACGCAGGGCGCCTGAGTGGCTCAGTTGGTTACGTGTCCGACTTTGGCTCAGGTCACGATCTCACTGCTCCTGAGGTTGAGCCCCACCTCGGGCTCTGTGCTGACAGTTCGGAGCCTGGAGCCTGCTTCAGATTCTGTCTCCCTCTCTCTGTGCCCCTTCCCTCCTTGTACTCTGTCTCTCTCTCTCTCTCTCTCAAAAATAAATAAAAACATTAAAAATAATTTTTAAAAAAAGGAAGAGTTGGACGCTTAACCTACCCAGGCACCCCTCCTTTTTTTGTTTTTATTGTTTAATTTTAATTTCAGTGTACTTGACATACAGTGTTATATTAATTTCAGGTATATAATATACTGATTCAACAATTCCATATATTACTCAGTATTCATCAAGCTAAGTGTATTCGTAATCCCTTTCATCTGTTTCACTCCTCCTCCCCACCTCCCTTCTGGTAACAATCTGTTTGTTCTGTATAGTTAAGAATCTGATTCTTGGTTTGTTTTTCTCTTTTTTTCTTTTATTCATTTGTTTGTTTCTTTTTTTTTTTCAATTTTATTTTTTAAATGTTTATTTATTTTTGAGAGAGAGATACAGCATAAGCAGGGGAGGGGCAGAGAGAGAGGGAGACATAGAATCTGAAACAGGCTCCAGGCTCTGAGCTGTCAGCACAGAGCCTGGAGGCTCCAACTCACAAACCATGAGATCATGACCTGAGCCGAAGTTGGATGCTTAACCAACTGAGCCACCCAGGCGCCCCCAATTGTTTGTTTCTTAAATTCCACACATAAGGGAGATCATATGGTATTTGTCTTTCTCTGACTTACTTTACTTAGCATTACACCCTCTAGGTCCATCCATGTTGCTGAAAATGGCAAGATTTCATTCCTTTTTATGGCTGAAAAATATTGTACTGTGTATATATGTATATATGTATATATGTATATGTATACACACACACACACATATATACATACACACACACATACCAAATTTTCTTTAAATTCTCTGCCATTTTCAAAAATTTTTTAATAGTTTATTTATTTTTGAGAGAGACAGAGACAGAGTGTGAGTGGGGGAGGGGCAGAGAGAGAGGGAGACACAGAATCTGAAGCAGGCTCCAGGCTCCAGGTTCTGAGCTGTCAGCACAGAGCCTGATGCAGGGCTCGAACCCACAAAATGTGAGATCATGACCTGATATGAGGTCAGACACTTAACCAACTGAGCAACCCAGGAGCCCCTCCTCTCCCTCTTTTTAACTTTCTTGTCCTCTCTGTAAGTGAATAAAGGAATGTATTCATGAAACCATTGATACAAATGCTCTACAGTTTCATTATATGTACAGGTAGAATAGTTGGTTTCCCAGTGTTGGTTATACAGGCTAAGAGGCTCAAAGAACCAACATAGCACCACAAGGAAAAAGAGTTGCAAAGACTGCACAGCCACTAAGATCACAGATATGAGTTTAAATCCCACTCCCCCTACCATACACATGGACCACCCTCAAATGTGTGAACTTGGGTTGTTTCACCTTTTGCTATCTTGGTGCCATTTCTGAAAAACGTAGATGATACACCTCATAGGATAAGGGTGATCCAAATGGAATAATGTAAATAGAGCAATTATCACAGTAATGGGCATATAGGATTGAGAATAACTATTTAGTGTGTGTTTATTATATGCCAAATATCCTCCTAAATGTTTTCACTCATTACTTCATTTAACTATAGATTCTGTGCCCATATTTTTTACCACTATATTAAAATGTCCCCAATTGCTATCAACTGTAGCTCAAGAGTCTACTAGGTAGATTCTTATATGTGTAATGATGTGAGAAAGGGGCTTCTGATCCTTACTTATATCTGCAAAATGTAATTATCTACACTTCCAAGAGTTCTTCTGAATTTACTGCCTACCATAGCATAAGTACATAATGAGCATTTAACGTGTGTTGTCAAACCTATACAACATCAACAGCAAGAGACTATTATTTCATGTTCCACAGGAATAAAAAATGCCAATTAAAATATAATACAACACTTTATTATCACATTGATCATAAAACACATTGGAACTTCAGAGATGTTAGAATGTGAAAAAGAAGTATGCATCTTAGAATCAATGATATGTAGTAATAATCACTAGTTTCCTTTATAGGAATTGAAGGCCATAACCATTTCCCATGAAAGATTTTTCTACATTATTTGAAAGGAATTTTTAATTTATTATACACTGATGATCAAATTATGCATCCAATTCTTCACTACCTTGTGACAGTATTATACATCTACACCCTTCCCACCAGACTACTGGTGGGTCTTTCCTAACCCCTCGACATTGGGCTTGTCCATGGGATTTGATCAGATTAATGCAAAACTCTTCAATGTCAGCACTACATTGAATTTTGGCTGGATAGTTCTTTGTTGGGATGGGCTGATATTTAGCAGCATTCACAGACTCTACCCACTAGAGATCAATAGCACCCTGCCTCCCCTCAAGTTGCAACAACCAAAAACATCTCCAGATTTTGTAAAATGTCTGCTGGGCTGGGGACAAAATAGACCCTGCTGAGAACCACTGGGTTAACAGGATGTTAGCTGACCTGACTTAAATAGAAGATTGAAACATGTTTATATGATGGATTTTTCCTCTTGCACTATGGTGCATGAGGTTTTCTTCCTTCCAACTGCTCTCCCTTCACCCTGATCTCCTGCCTGAGGCAAAGTCAGCTTGCTGAGCCCAGCCTAGGTCAGCCAATCCTACTGCTTTCAGTTTCTTGGGTTTTCCCCTTGTTTGTTGAGAATATATCCTCTGGTAATATTTTAAGAAAGGCTATGTTCATACTTTCATCACCAGCTATTTTTTCATTCTAATTCTAGGTAGGAAATCATTTTCATCTAGCATTTTGAAGGTACTGAGCCATCATCTCCTTTTCTGTGTTAGGAAACAGACATGTCCAGTGCTGAGCAGCCTTCCACAACCTCCGAGCCTTTTCCTTCCTGTTCTGGGACTTCTTGAGGACGTTTCATACCCAGGTGTCTGAAATATCATGATAATAGGCCTGGGGTGCTATTTGTACCTTTACTGAGCTAGACAATTTTTGAGTCTTTTCATGGTAATCATGAAAAGACATGATTGTGGGACATAATTTTGTCTTTTTGTGGTACATATTTTGTCTTTTTGTTCCATTCTCTATGCAACTTTTCCACTTACTTTTCAATCTTTCCACTGCATTTAAACATTTTGCATATCTGTATATATTAATTTGCAATTAGTATTCTTTGGTTTTTTAGTATTCTGTAGTTTTAGTATTTTTAGTGTTTTTTTAGTATTCTTTAGTTTACTTCATGGATTAAATATATTTTATCATCTCTCTGAGGATAATTTACATAGTTATATGATAGAAATAGATATATACTTAAAGCCCTCTTGTGTTTTCTGCTTTCTTCCAGTTACTTTTATTTCATTTTATGTATGTATATATGTATTTTACATTTATTGGTCTCTGTCTTTCACATTGTTGATTTCTTTATATTCTTGTTCAGGCTTGGCTGTTTCCTCATATCTGAGTGAGGCATTAGAAAGGTCAATGGACACTTTATGTTTCACAGTCTCTAAACTTTTTCTTCTGTGGTAGTCAATGTTCTAGAGAGGAACCTCCTAATCTTCTGGAGGGGATAGAAATCTTGCTACAACATTCTGAATCTGAGCAAAAAAGTGGTGATGGTGGGTATGGTTTCACCATTCACTCTGACAATTTTAACTGTATCCTTCTGCTTTTAGTATGGCACCTCACCTGCACACTGAATTTTCACTGGTATTCCCAAATCCAGGACCTCTCTGATTCAAGTTTGGAACCCTTATTTAATTTGGAATTGGAATTTTCTCGGTCATTTACTTTAGTAAGTTACTGATAAACTGGAGTATATACAGGGGAGGAAGAGGACAAAATGGCTTTAGAACCACATATACCATACAGGGTTAACCATTGGGATGGATAAGATGAGGAAGAGAATCCAA
This sequence comes from Panthera onca, assembly GCF_046562875.1. NCBI lineage: Eukaryota > Metazoa > Chordata > Mammalia > Carnivora > Felidae > Panthera > Panthera onca. The sequence continues at coordinate 45,667,688 of NC_138349.1, read as the reverse complement.
AGGTCAAAATCATCCTTTTGTAGAATTTACATGATACCCCTGTTTTCCAGCCCTAAGCCTGACCACAGCTTCTCAGGGCACCTGGTACTTCCAGAGCCTAAGATTCTACACAGGAATAAGACTGTTTCTTATTGGCAGCCATCTCTGTAAATAGTTAACTTTTTTTCACTTAACTGTCATTTGAACAGATTTTCAGAAAGGAGCAGAAATAAATAATTCTGTTTAATTCATCAGATATAACTGGAAGTTGAGAACAACCTTTATATAAACAACATAATAAAGAGACCTGGTATGCTTATAACTTTTGATGATGACACAAAGGTGGGGAAACTATATAATACCGAACGATCAAATTAGGGATCCAAAATTTCTCAGCAGGTTTAAAGATAGTGGAGCTGAATATAATAAATGCAATTGAGCTAAGTATAAATCCAGTACGTAACTTCAAAAAAATCAATTGCCCAAATGCAAGATATACAAGAATACTTTAGAAGTTTAGGTAACTTAAATCTCATCATCAGTATACCAGGAGTGCTGAAAGGTCTATATGCTTTTAGAGCACATTAATGGAAGCAGAAGTTCAATCACATTGTGTATTTTTTAATTAAAAAACAATTTTTTAATTTATTTTTATTTTTTGAGAGAGAAAGACAGCATGTGTGCAAGCAGCAGAGGGACAGAGAGAGAGAAGGAGGGAGAGAATCTTAAGCAGGCTCCATGCTCAGCGAGATCTTGACTTGGGGCTCAATCTCACAATGGGGAAATCATGATCAGAGCTGAAATCAAGAGTCGGTCACTTAACCGACTGAGCCTCCCAGGCACTCCACATTGTGTATTGTTAAGCATGTTTAGAATAGTCTGGATGATCCACTTTAATAAGGTACTGATAAACTAGAGTATAGATAGAGGAGGAAGAGGACAATACAGCTTTAGAACTTGCTGTTTTTTGAATAGCAGGTTAATTTACCATGGAAGGATGAAAGTTCATGGGGAAAAGGATAATTGCCTTCAGATATTTTGAAAGCCAATATGTGGAAGAGAGTAAACCCTTACCAACCATGACAACTGAGGGCAGAGTTCATGAATGAACTTAATGAAAGGCAATGTTTGGTCCATGACAAAAGAGAAATATTGGCCAAATCTAAATTGTGGATGGATTAATGATGGTTAAAATAGAGGCATACTTCTTATCACACACACACACACACACACACACACACACACACACACACACACAATTTTGTAACTACATATGATGACAAATGTTAGATTTATTGTGGTGATCATTTTGCAATATATACAAATATCAAATCATTATTTTGTACACCTGAAACTAATGTGCTATATGTCCATTTTACCTCAATAAAAAAACAGAGGTATGCCATTATTACTGTATTTGACATACATTAGAAAGTTATATGACAAGAGACTTTCCAAGAGTGCTTACTTTTACCAATAACAAGGCTAAGTCTTTCCAATAAGGCCATCAGGCAGGAACTTTAATTATTCACATTTTACATTTGAGGAAAAAAGAGGTTAAATAATTTACCCAAGGTTATATAACTAGTTAATTAGAATTAAAACCAAGACACGTGATTCTGTGTTTTTTGCTTTTAATCCTAGCTTGCAGAGATCTCAGCTTACTATAGAGCTTTCCTGACCATTCTCTGTCCAGCCCAGACCCCTACTTGGCCCCAGCATTATCATCCCTTCTCCCTAATGCCTGTGAGCTTTGAGTGCTCAACAGCTCTCTGATAAGAAACTTCTTCTAAATGTTGCTCATTAAAACAATATCTGGAAAGGTGGAAAGCAGATAGCCAACTGTTAATGCCAGCCAGAGAGGATGGAGGGAATCAGTCTCAAAGAGCACAGGCGGCAGCCTGAAACACCAGAGTCACAGCCTCCAACAGAGCCAAAGGGTGAACAGAGCCACAGGCACCAGAGTAACAGAGAGATCCCCATCTGTGGTAGACCTGAGAACATCTGGGAACCCTACAAAGGTAAACATCTGCCCTACCATCACACACATTTCCTCTAGAGGGAAACATGAGGGAACAGGGTCTAGGAAAAGATTGGATTTCTTGCTAATCAAACAGAAAGGCATTGGAGCATTTACATGTAGAGCTTTGCAGCAATTTTGATATATTCATTCTCATTGGTGACAAGGGCCATCAGATATGTATTTATATGTTGCAGCTTTAGTCGACAGAGAGATTCAAATTTTCTTTTACCGAGAAAGAACTTGAAACAGATCAAAATTTGTGCTGTGGAAGCTTCTGCTGCAGTCCTGTTGCATTCCATAAAGTTAAGAAATGTTTGCATATTCTGCATTTAGAGCTGATCCTCCCAGGACACCAGAAGTTCTCTGAGGCAAATGTTCCTTAACCCTACACTCCAGCCTGCGGCTCATCTCTGCCCTAGGCCAAAACAGTTCTGTTAAAAATGTATGATGACCACAATCCAAGCAATAGTTCTTTCCCATAACCATTTTCAAATCTACTGAATCTTTTCTGCTCATAATGAAATGTTTATATATTTTGTGAAATACCAGTTCGACATATAGTATCTTCTGCCATTTTCTAATCACTAGAAAGGAGACCTCGGTGAATTAATGTCTTTTTTAAAAAAAAATTTTTTTAACGTTTATTTCTTTTTGAGACAGAGAGAGACAGAGCATGAACGGGGGAGGGTCAGAGAGAGAGGGAGACACAGAATCTGAAACAGGCTCCAGGCTCTGAGCGGTCAGCACAGAGCCCGACGTGGGGCTTGAACTCACGGACCGCAAGATCATGACCTGAGCCGAAGTCGGCTGCTTAACCGACTGAGCCACCCAGGCGCCCCAATGTCTTTTTAAATTCATGACATGGTTGCAAATAGTAACCCAAGATTCATGTTTTTCTTAGTCATATCCTGCCACTCTCACAACCTGACGTATTTTATAAATCACTGCGTGCCTTTGTTTGGCATGAAATGGTTAATCTCTAGCTTTTGCTACATGAGGATAATTAAAATTATGACATAAGAAAGTATCATTGGTATTCAGTGACAACTGCCTGGTGGCATGTAAGGTAGAGTTCCTTTCCACTGAAAGCTAGAGCAGCCCAAGTGACCTTCCTGACAGCCACATAGCAGAAGAAAAGCAAAAAAGGTGCCCTAGCTAGTCTCTGCTGTCTCAGGAGATTGTTCTTTTCACGCTGAAATAGAATATACGGTTCTTACAGGCTGCCTCATCAGCATTTATTCGCTGCCTTCTGGAAAAGGCAATGTTAGAGATACTGAAATACAGGCCTGTGTGACAAACCCCTCCCTGCCCCCACAAAAACACAGTCTCCCTCTACACACACCCCTGAGGCTATGACTTGCATGAAAATTTGGAGAGGCCAGCCTGTGGTGTGGGAGCGGTGGCATGCAAGGAGAGAAAATGAAGCCAGATGGAAAAGGCTTTGGGTATCATATGGAAGACCAGGCCCTATGTGGGGATCCCCTGCAGGGTGCAGCACAGATAAACAGCATGCTTAATGTCAGATCTTAGAAGCATCGCACTAGCTTTTTGTCCCATGCTACAGACTGTCAAGCCTGCATGCGATCAATTGTAAAATGGTTACTTAAGAGTCTCAAGAGCTCCCTGGGTTAACTCCATGCCAAGTAAGAATTCCATTTGATACGTGGGGCATTGCTTCTTGATTCTGGGATCATTATGAGGGATAGTTTTGTCACAGCCTCTAACTGCAAAGAAATGAGCAGGTGTTTTACAACAGCCACCTCAGTGCCTTTCTTCCATTAGCAATTCTGAAGTACTCTTAGGTCATTCACATGTCAATGGAGAAAGTGAGACTGAGTGATGAAAAAACATGGGTGGCTAATTATGTGCTTTAACTTTCCCCTCCTCCTCCAAAGAGCAGCACTTTGACTTTGTCTTATTAGGACTATTTTTCCAGAGGACAGTATCAATAATCCACTGGGAAGTTTTCTTGGGTTCATTTGATTTCAAATTATGGTATTTGCAAACATGCTTTGGATTTTATTTCCATGCATTTATTCCTTAAACCAACTGTTGGTTGGTTATGTGTGATTATTTAGATTTTACAAAAGGTGGAGGCACAGTGCTTCCAGGGATAAATTCCTCTTTATTAGATAAATGTAACTAGTCAACAGAAATTGGACTTGAACAAACCTATCTACTGACCACAGGGCCCATACTCTTTCTTCTAAAACTCAGTGGCAAAAAGCACACTTTCTATACCAGGTGTTTATATTCGTATGCAAGGAAATGATGTTTCATGTTAATTGGCAAGTACACATGTTTTCTGAGACACCAAGCCCTGTCTGCTGTTTTCATTGGCTTAGTTTCTATTTTTTATCTGATAAATCCTTGGCAGTACAGTCGCACAAAGACACTGAGGTATCCAAAAGTGGGAAATAAACAGACACTTTCCAAGGACAAACACATCTCTGTAATAGGAGGCAGTGTACAGGAACAGCATGAGGCATTCCATGGCCTTGTCAGGCCCCTGGTGTGTTTATCCAATTCTCTCTGCTGCCTCTGAACTCCAAGTGAGGATATAAATATATCACCCTCACCAAAGTGGAAGCAGGAGGAAAATGCACAAATGAGCAAAAGATAAGAGTTTGAAACATAAAATTACACAGATATAATTTTACAGCAAGGAATGATTTTAGGAAGCAGATAGGAAGATTTTTATTTATAAATGTGGAACATTCTGGGTGCAGAGGGACCTGTCACACATAGTATATTGTGATGTGGTCTCTAAACACTTAATGGTGTTCATTTTATTACCATTTTCCTCTGGAGTAGAATGACATAGTAAACTGATCAATAGAAGGCTTTGGCTTCCTCAAGATGTTTACAGAGATTGTTGAAATTGAATCACATGGAATGTTCTTTTATTTTTCTGTTGACTGTTGCACTGTCTGTTTTAAGACTTGACCAGAGTTTACTTCCCAGTTCTGAACTGCGAAGTCATGAGAAGCAGATTAATCGCTTGTAGATCTGCACAATGTCACAGACATTAAGAAAAGGTATGTAGTTGTTCAAAGGGGGGAAATGTATGGACTTTCAGACCAGGAAAATAATCTAAAAGACTTGATTTTCTATTTTTCTTTAACAGCGTAGGGCCTGATTCAGGTGAAATTCTATTAGATCCCAAATTAGGACATACACAACAGACCCTTTCATGGAGCACTAAAGGCAAAACAGGCACTTTGCTTAGCGGGTCTGGGGTTTCACTTTGCTGCCTTTTTAGCAGGTGGGTGGAGAGAAGTGAGGAGAAAAAGGGAGGAGGTAAGTCATTTCTAAATGCTATTACAGTCTATAATTATACATCAAGCCAAGAATTTTTCTCATCTTTTCTCTAATGTGCTGGTGTTGTTATTATCATTTCACAGGAATGCCTATATATAAATCCCCAGGGTGAGAAGCAGGTCTCAAATTCATCTTCTGATTACAACTTGGATGCCATTATTACTTGGGACTCTGGTTTTGAAGTCACATAAACCAAATTCAAACCATTTTCAGCAAAAGGGAATTGATTTGCTACACAAGAGATGGAAATCTGTATGTAACTAGGTGGCTGGGACTCAGAAACCTGAACAGATGCAGGACATTACTTGAGTCTCATCCCTTCTCCTGGCTTGATGGCATTAGTTGTCAACTGGATCCATCCACAGAGCAGGCAGTGAGGCCACTGATAACTCCTGTGCCTCACATTTCCAAGTTTCATCGCTAAAGAGACTGGGGTTGAAGCTCTGCCTTGAATGTCCTGAGCAGTTTCTGACTGGTCTTGCTTAGACTGTCCATGCAGTAATGAACTGTGCATATCAGGTGAATTATTATGACTGGCCGAGCTTGCTTACAAGATGCCCAATGATGTAGAAAAGGCAATGTCTGCTGCATGAAACAATTGGGACCACACGATGGCAGGGGATGGGAGTGGAAGTTCCATCTCCTATGGTATACATGTATGTAATCTGACAAGGCTGCCACCATTTGAAGCTTAGAAGAGCCAATACTCTTGGAATGAAACCATGACTTCTGGCTTTACTGATAATGTACCACATCCCACTAGAGTGCTCTGACCAAACTGCTCCATCAAAAATCACTAACCACAGGGCACCTGCATGGCTCAGTCGGTTAAGCATCTGACTCTTGATTTCAGCTCAGGTCGTGGTCTCACAGTTCATGAGATCAAGCCCCACGTTGGGCTCTGAGATGACAGCTCGAAGCCTGCTTGGTATTCTCTCCTTCCCCTTTCTCTACCCCTTCCCTGCTTGCTCATACACATGCTCCTCTCTCTCTTGCTCTCTCTCTCAAGATAAATAAATAAACATTAAAAAAAATCACTAATCACAGTTTTCTTAGACTTTGTGAGAGCAACCACAGCTATTTGCTGACTCCCAGGCTGGCACTAAAGTGAAAAAGATGGGAGTGAAAGAGAGGAGCCTTCAATGGCATTAGCAAAGAGGAAATCTTAGCAGCCATGTACCATAAACTTAAAGAATGTTGACTAACAAGTGCAGGCAGATTAAATTGAAGAACGTTCCGCAACTTTCCCTAAAACCATAATTACAGTCTGGAACAGCTTCTCCAAAGCAGCCCAAGATAAACACTTGAGGTTAATAACCACGCCACACACACTCTATACAAGAAGACATAAGAAAGGGGCTCCAGTGCCCTTCCAGTAGAATGGGTGTCTTAAGCTTTTCCCAAAGCAAAAATGTGGAACCATCTCGGCCTCAAATTATCAAAGAATTAAGTGGCTACGGGCCTGGTAAAACTCATACTTTGCAGTCTGGAAGAGATACCTGATAGATAATAAAGAGGAAGTGAGAGGGGGAGGTGATGGTAGACTTGGGGAGGGGGAAGCATAAAGAAACAACTGTTTGTGATCTGTCTAGACTTAGAATCAATTCTTATGCCCATAGCAGTGACAACAGAAAGCCCCTGGTTTCCTTGCGCTTAGGGTGGCAGTGCCACGCAATGGGCTGGTGGTATGTACACATCCTTGTGGAAGGCAAAGTGACAGTAGGTGAGACCTGGCCACACTGACAAAGAGCTAAAAACATGCAACTTCCTGCTTTCACAGAAAGCACAAGAGAAAGTAACTCTTTGGAAAAGAAACAGAGCCCCCTATTGAGACTACACTGTGAAATTTATATACATCCTTTTTCCTTCTTTCTCATAATGTGAAAGATTCAAACAAGAGCAGATCAAAGTCCAATAGAATCCACCTGAATTCCTAGGTTTAGCATTAGCTGCACATTCAAATCACCTGGGAAGTTTTCAAATTCCCAGGGCCCAGGCCACCTCCCAGTCCAATTAAATCAGAATCCCTGGAGGTGAGACACAGGCCTCTGCAATGTCTTTAAAGCACCCTGGACTCCAGTATGTGGTCATGGTTGAGAACTACTGTCCTAAATAAACACCAGGTAAATAAATCTCTCCTTCTATAGGAATAAACAGAGCAAGAAAAGTCACCAAATTAAAAAAAGCTACTGCAACACCAAACTATAGAGACACCTGGAGGAAACACAGAAAAAGGTTACTGAGAAGGAGTTCTTAAAAAAAAAATATGTTTAACTTTTATTATAGCATTCTTTAAAAAATTAACGCATTGTTTGCTCTGAAATGCCATTCTCAAGGCAATTATGGTTTTCATTCTTCATCTGATGATAAAAACATGGAAATATTTCAAAGTGAAATCGCCTGTTTGCCAAACATACATTTTAGCAGCAGCACTGTTGTCTTTATCTGAAGAATAATATTTTTTTCAGTTATTTGAGAAATTATTTTCATTTGGACCTGATTAATTTAAAAAGTGGAAAGAGAAAAACATAAAGTTACCAAGTCATAGGCAGCACAACTCTATGGAATGAAACTCAGGCCAAGATGGAACCATTAATTGTGTTTAAAGAGATGAGTCGTTAGCCTCAACTAATGATTAGATAAACACAGTCAACTGTGTGAGAAACCGTGAAGAAAAATAAGTTTAAAAATTAAAAATAAGTTTAAATATTTAAAATATGCTTTTGAGTTAGTGAGTTAAGGCTAATGTCAGGAGAAATTTTAAATGATATATTTGGTTCTCTGAGAACTTATAAAATGTAAGCCTATCTTCTCAAATTATACATATTTAACTTGTACATGTTTTCAGGAATGCATTATGTATGACATTAACAAACTGGGTAAAATTCAAGGAAGCAGAAAAAAAATAGAAGATAGCATTCTAAAGACTATTTTAGGCAATGACACATGAATTGAGAGTAAGGAATTTATTTGAGAGATAATACCAGGAAAACACTGAGAGGGAGCAGGGAAGTGAGACGGGGAACAAAAGGAAGCTGTAAAGTATGTACTATCTGGTCGCCTGGGTGGCTCAGTGGGTTAAGCATCTGACTCCTGATTTCAGCTCAGGTCATGATCTCACAGTTCATGAGTAAAAGCCCGGCATCAGGCTCTATGTCGAGAGTGTGGAGCCTGCATGGGATTCTCTGTCTCCTGCTTTCTCCTCCTCTCCCTGCTCGTGCTCTTTGTCTCTCTGTGTCTCAAAAATAAATTAACATTAGTAGTATCAAGTATGTCACTGCTGTAGTCAACTGAGGTTGATCACTTTGGGGACTCTGGTATAGAATATATCCTTAGAGCTTTCCCACCTGAGGAGCAAGGGGGTGGATGTTTATTTACTAGTAAGGGCTGCTGCCGGGGGCATTCATGCCTTTGCACTCAGATCCTGCTCCAGCCACTGGGCAAGGAGAATGGAACCACTCTCCCTAAATCAAAGAGCCACATGTACGGGCCTTGGATAAGCACAGAGAGAACATAAGTGGGCTGTGACAGCATCTGCTAAAAGTGTGTTTGGAGATAAAACAGAGCAGGGGTCAGCAAACTTTTTTGTAAAGTACCAGACGGTAGATATTTTAAGTCTTGTGTGCTACATATGGTCATTCTCGCATATTTTTCTTTTTCCGATTTTGTCTAACTAGTTAAAAATGTAAAAACATTCTAGCTCATACAAAAACAGGTGTTGGACCACATTTGGCCCACAGGTTATAGATTGCAGACTTTTGAAATAGAGAATAATTTTTTTAAGACCAAAACTAAATGAATAAATTTTCTAAGATGAAGACAATCTTTGCATGAAAACATTTATTTTGTGTTGTTTATATAATACACTTAAATAAAATGACTACCTTAGAAAAACAGTTGTGCAGACCTATCAATCAAAAACAGATCTAGGACAAGAAAGAACAAACAAAGTAGAGTTTAAGGCATTAAAGATGATGAGTTATTTTATATTTGTAATGCAGTAAAGTAATGTAAATGTAAAATCCTCAGTGAAGACATCGTAGGCGCAGTCTTTAATTTGACAAGTAAGATAATAGCAAAGGACAAAACAAGACAAAAAACAAAACTGTTGAAAATACAGATGAACAAAAATACATTAATGTAGTGGAATTTAATTCATTATTCCAAATCTTCAATATATCAAGTATTAACAAAATTCAAAAGAGTATGAAAGGAACAGGGTTATTAAGTTATAAGAAAATAGTGGTTCAGTGCATAGCTTCAAATTTTCAAAAAATATTAACCCAGTTTCAGTGAATTAACCACCTGTGATCCCTGGCCCTAGTCTGCATAGTGAATGACACAGGCAACCTCCAATTCCCACTGGGCACCTGCCTCTCAGGGCACAGTATTCTGGGAACTTACCTACACTCACTAAATTAAGAAGACTTCTCTGGTCCTGAGGTGTCAGTGGGCCTGGCAACCATGACATGTAAAATTTCCCTAGGTCTAATTTTTCACTGAAGCCTCTAGGTTCTCTGCTTGAGGCAAGAGGCTATTTAGTCAAAGCCAGAAAACTCATAGCTATCCTTTTCTTTAGGTCTTTTTACCTTTTTTAGCATCAGACAGACAGCGGGATATACTTCCCCGTTTGAGGAATCCAGGGACTTCTCTTTCCCCCTTCACCCAGGCTCCAATTATCTCTTTCATCTAGAGGAATCTGTCCACATCTATTCCAGCCTCCTTACAGACACTCACTCTGTCCTGAATCACACCTGGATATTCAACATAATCTGATCAGGTTTAAGATTTTGAAACAAAAACAAATAAGCAAAAGAAGCATTCTCACAGGCAAATTCTGCTCTCTGCCCAAAACTGTTTTTTGTGCTGCACGAATTCTTCCCTATTGTTCATACTCCATTAAATACACAAAGGCAAAACTGTATAGACCATTCTCTCTAAGGACAGTTACATTGAATTAGAAGTAAAATACAAAAGAAATAAAGCAAAATCAAAACATTCAACCCCTCATATTTTTTCCTGAGTTAAGAATCCTAACTGCAGTTATTATTTTCAAAATAATGATTCTGAGAAAACTACATATTAAAATATAGAGGATGTGTCCAATGAGGTACTCTGAGAAAAATGGAGAGACTTATTCTGTGGTTTTGACATAGCCATTCTTCTACATGTTACATGACCTATTGTGACCTATTGTGGAGTTAGGGAAAAACTTGAAGGATAGGCTTCTAAACAATTCTGTAAGTAATATAAAGGCTGGGGGGGGGGGGAGGGGGAATGGCAGGACTAGCAATCTTTTCTTTTAAATATGAGTCTTTTAATTAATCAAAAAATATTCCACATGGAATAACGTGTGTGCAATATTGCATAAAAAAACAGAAAGAATAACAGTTCTCCATTAATCAGAGACCTGAGAAATTGCTAAATTCACCATACTAGAAATTAGGTTGCTCTTTTAAAGCTTTCTGCTAATTCTAGTTAAAAAGAAAAATAAATATCAACTAACAAAGTGGGAAATCGCAAATGACAGATGAGAAAGAGTTTCATCTAAACTAGAAAACTATCCATTACAAGCCTACAAGAATAAGACTGGCAAGTTCGATGTAAATATGCAAAATAATAATTACAAATCAGTAATCAAATAATTTTAAGATTTCTCACACTCATTTGTAATTATATTTCAGCAAATTCAAACATTAACAATTTGCAATTTTTCCCGCCAAATAAAAATATTTTTTAAAAATTCTGAGAATTTTCCATCATAGGATACTGACACTCTCATACATTTATAGTGATAATAAATAATGTTATACTTTTCAGAGGCCCAAATGGTAAGATATATTAATATCTTTCAAGTATTCATCCTCATACTTATGATTATTATACTCAACCCAAGGAAATAGTCAATGTTTCAGGTGAAGACATATGAACAAGTATATTCTTTATGAAATAGTGAAAAGAAGGAAATAAATTAAAATTATTGGAATTTAGTATTAATAAAATAATTTTCAGGCAACAGAGGATCACATATAGAGGCTAAATAAGAATTGTGGGTATTGTGATAGTTAATTTATATGTCAACTTGGCTAGGCTATAGTGCTCAGTTGTTTGGCCACACACCAGTCTAGATGCTACTATGAAGGTATTTTTTACATGTGATTAACATTTAAATGAGTAGACTATGAATAAAACAGATTACTTTCCATAATGTGGGTGGGCCACATCCAATCAACTGAAAGCCTTAAAAGACTAAGGGTTCCCAAACAAATTTGGCTTCAACATTGCAATATAGAATCCTTGCCTGAGCTTTCAGTCTGCCTGGCCTGCCCTTCAGATTTCTAACTACAGACTGTAACATTAATTCTTACCTGAATTTCTACCCTTTAGGATTGCTCTACAGATTTAGGTCTTGCCAGCCCCCACCATCACAGGAGTCAAATCTCTCTCTCTCCCTCTCTTTGCTATTGGTTCTGTTTCTCTGGAATACCTGGTAGCACACTAAACAACAATGATAAACAAATGGAACCTAGACAAAAAAAAAAAATTATGGCACAATCACTTGCAGGCATTGGACAACAGGCAGTGCAGAAATTCAATCCTGAGCAAAGGCAGACTCACGAGCTGAACCGCATGAGGGCCCTAACTCTCAGCCTGAGGACATTTTGTTACCTAATGCAGTGAGCAGAAGAGGCAGAGATCAAGGTTGAGGCAGAGAATAGGACTATGAAGGATGGGTCATTGGGATACTGCTACTCCCCTTTGTCTCCCCTCCCCCCCGACACACACTCTTCCTCTCTCTCTCAGAAATAAACATTAAAGAAAGAAATTGAATCAGTAATCCAAACACTCCCCCCCAAAAAAACAGAAGTCCAGGACCAAATGGCTTCACAGGCAAATTCTACCAAACATTTAAAGAACAGTTAATGTCCATTCTTCTCAAACCATTCCAAAAAAAAAGAAGAGAAAGGAAAACTTTCAAAATCATTCTATGGGGCCAGTATCACTCTGATACCAAAACCAGATAAGACACCAGGAAAAAAAAAAGAGAGAGAGAGAGAACGAACTCCAGGTCAGTATCTCTCATGAATATAGATGCAAAAAGCCTCAACAAAATATTAGCAAACTGAATCCAACAATATATTTTTAAAAAATCATACACCACAATCAAGTGAGACTTATTCCTGGGATGCAAGGGTATTTTAATAATCCCCAAACCATCATTGTGATATGTCACATCAATAAGAGAAAGAATAAAAACCACATAATCATTTAGATAGATGCAGAAAAAGCATTTGACCAACAACAACATCCGTTCATGATAAAAAACCCTCTGCAAAGTAGGTCTAGCAGGAATATATCTCAACATAATAAAGTACTTACATGAAAAGCCCACAGCCAATATCATACTCAATGGTGAAAAATTGAGAGCTTAAGGTCAGGAACAAGACAAGGATGTCCATTCTCACCACTTTTTTTCAACATAGTACTAGGAAGTCCTAGCCACAGCAATTAGACAACATAAAGAAATGAAAGGCATCCAAACTGGTAAGGAAAAAGTAAAACTTCCACTATCTGCAGATGGCATGCTATATACGGAAAACCCAAAAGACCCCACCACAACACTACTAGGACTGATAAATGAATTCAGTAAAGTCACAGGATACATAATCAATGTACAGAAATCTGTTGCATTCCTATACACTAATCATGAAGTGGCAGAATGTAAAATTAAGAAAACAATGTCATTTACAATTGCACAAACAGTAAAATACCTGGGACTAAGCCTAACCAAAGAGGTAAAAGGCCTGTACTCTGAAAACTATAAAGCACCAATGAAATAAATTCAAGACAATGCAAAGAAATGGAAAGACATTCCATGCTCATGGGTTGACAAAACAAATATTGTTAAAATGTCTATACTATCCAAAGCAATCCAAACATGTAATGCAATCCCTAGCAAAATATCAACAGCATTTTCCACAGAGCTAGAACAAACAACCCTAAAATTTAGATGGAACCCCAAATAGCCAAAGAAATCTTGAAAAAGAAAAACAAATGGAGGTATCACAATTCCCTATTTCAAGTAATTAAAACAGTTTGGTACTGGCAAAAATATAGACACATAGGTCAATAGAACAGGACAGAAAACTCAGGAATAAACCTACAATTACATGGTTAATTAATCTTTGACAAAGGAGGAATGAATATGCAATGGGAAAAAGACAGTCTCTTCAACAAATGGTGGTGAGAAAATGAACAGCCACATGCAAAAGAATGAAACTGGACCACTTTCTTTCACCATACACAAAAATAAACTCAATATGGATTAAAGACCCAAATGTGAGACCAGAAACTATAAAAATCCTTGAGGAGCACACAGGCAGTAATCTCCGACATTGGCTGTAGCAACATCTTTCTAGACATGTCTCCTGAGGCAAGGAAAATAAAACAAAATAAAAACAAAAATAAACATTGGGGATTACATCAAAATAAAGAGTTTCTGTACATAGTGAGAAACAACCAACAAAACTAAAAGGCCACCTACTGAAAGGAAGAAAATATTTGCAAATTACATATCTGATAAAGGGTTAGTATACAAAATACGTAACGAATGAATACAACTTGACACCCAAAAAACTAACAATCCACTTAAGAAAATGGGCAAAAGATACTTACAGACATTTCTCCAAAGAAGACAGACAGATGGCTAACAGACTTGAAAAGCTGAACATCACTCATTGTCAGGGAAATGTAAATCAAAACTACAATGAAATATCACCTCATACCTGTCAGAATGGCTGATATCAACAACACAAGAAACAAGTGTGGTAAGGACGTGAAGAAAAAGGAACCCTCTCATACTGTTAGTAGGGATACAAACTGGTGCAGCATTGTGGAAAACAAAATGGAAGTTCCTCAAAAAGTTAAAATTAGAAGTACCCTAAGATTCAGGCATTGCACTACTGGGTATTTACCCAAAAAATACAAAAACACTAACTGAAAGGGATACATGCAAACCTATGTTTAGCAGCATTATTTACAATAGCCAAACCAGGAAGCAGCCCAAGTGCCCACTGATAGATGAATGGATAAAGAAGATGAATATTATTCAGCTACGAAAAAGAATGAAATCTTGTCATATGCAACAACTTGGGTAGAGTTAGAGATTATAATGCTGAACAAAATATGAGTCAGTCAGAGAAAGACAAGTACCATTCGATCTCACTACTATGTGGAATTTAAGAAACAAAACAAATGAGCAAAGAAAAAAAAAAGACAAACCAAGAAACAAACTCTTAACCATAGAGGACAAACATGCTTACCAGAGGGGAAATGGGTAGGAGGATGGGGAGAGTGGGGGATGGGGATTAAAGTGGGGATTAAAAACATTTATGGGGGGGATAGGCTAAATGGGTGAAGGGTATTAAAGAAGGCACCTGTTGGGATGAGCACTGGATGTTATACGTAAGTGATGAATCATTTTTTTAATGTTTACTTTTGAGAGAGAGAGACAGAGCATGAGCAGGGGAGGGGCAGAAAGAGGGGGACACAGAGAATCTGAAGCAGGTTCCAGGCTCTGAGCTGTCAGCACAGAGCCCAACATGGGGCTCAGACCCATGAACCATGAGACCATGACCTGAGCTGAAGTCAGACGCTTAACCAACCGACTGAGGCACCCAGGTGCCCCATGAATCATTGCATTCTACTCCTGAAACCATTATTACACTATATGTTAAACAACTTGGATTTAAATAAAATTAAAAAAACAGCCAAACCGAAATCAAACAAACAATAACAAAACATTGCATCAGCTTGTACAATGTTATTAATATTTTCAATAAAATGTTATTGTCACAAATCTCTCTTTTGTTCTTATTGAGCAGTGAATTTAACAAAATAATATGAAACCTGAAATTTCACTGCTTTTTCATTGCAAATATACATGTTTACTATGAAAACGAATACAGATAAACAAAAAAGTACACTTATAATGAAAAATGAATAACATTCAAAAAATAATAAATGTTGAAGCAGCTATAACAAACCTATTGAAGGAACTAAAGGAAGATATGGCTAAAGAACAAAACAAAAATATATTCAAAATTTAATGAATGAACAGAGACTCCACAAAAAGAAAACTGTATATTTATACAAAAATGTTTTAAAAACTACATACATATATAAAACATAGAACTAATGGAAATTATAGAACTAAAAATTATAATAACAAAATGAAAAACTCACTGAACGGCCTTAAGAGCTGTTTTGATATGATGAAGAAATAGTAAATCAAACTCAAGGGCAGAATGAGTCAATTTGAAACATGGAGAATAAAATGAAGAAAAATGAATAGAGTTTATCAGGGAATGGAAACACAACATCAGATGGTCTAACATGTTTGTAAAAAGAGTTCTAGAATTTTAAAAGATGTTGGTGAAGGGCATAATGAGGTAAATAAAGGTTTGAAAAAATAATGGCTGAAAATTCCTAAATTTGATGAGAAACATTTATTTATATATCCAAGAATCTCAGAATACATCAAGAAGGATAAATGCACAAAACCCACACATAGCCACATTGAGGTCACAGTGGTTATAACCAAAAGAAAGAGAAAATATTGACAGGATTCAGTGGAAAACAACACATTATATATAGGGATCAGTGATAAGAATAAATGCTGACTTCTCATCATAAATAATGGAAGCTAAAAGATATTGGAACAATTTTCAACTGCTAAAAGAATAGAGAAAAAGAAATCTCTACTGACAGTACCCTTCAAAAAGGAAGGATGAGATAAAGCTAATTTTTTATAAGAGCTGTTTTTAGATAAGTACCTGCAAACCCAAGTTATAAGATAACCTAAAGGATATTTGCCAGGTTTAAGGTGAACGATACCAAATGGAAACTCTGACCCATAGGAAGTAACAAAGACAATCAGAAATGGTAAATGAGAGTATAAATATAAACTATTTTTTATCTCTTAATTCTCTCAAGGTACCACTCACTGTAAAATACAAAAATAGTAACACTTTAAGGTGGGTATTATAATAATACAAGAGTAAAATATATGACAACAATAACATAAATGAAGAAGAGTTAACAAATGCAAATATAATGTAGTAAAATGATTACATCCATGAAATAGGAACTGTCAAGTATAAAGTGAGAAGTGGAAAGTGTTGATATAAAGTGTTTAGAGTCAGGTGTTAATTGGTATAGTATTGACTGTAAATAGACTTTAATAAGATAAGAATGCATATTTTTAGCCCTAGAGACAATATTTAGAACCATAAAAATTGTTATGGCTAAGAACCCAATAAAGAAATTAAAATGGTATGCCAGACGTAGTCAGTTAACCCAAAATAAAGAAGGAAAGGAGCAAGAGAGATACAAACACAAAAAGGAAACAGGGGAAACACAAAGAAAGATGGCAGACATAAACTCAACCATACCAATAATTACGTGTAAATGTCTTGTAAATGTTGACTAGATGTACCATTTACATGCAAATGTTATCTAAACCACAGTAATGAAAACACAAGGCTCGATATTTGCTGTCTACGAAGGCCCAACTTCAAAATTAAGACAAATAGTTGGAAAGTAGGACAATAAAAAAGGTATAATATTATGTAAACAATATGCCTATGAAAGCTGGTATGGTATATCAATGCCATACAATCAAGGCAAAGAGATATATGAAAGCTAAAGAAAATCTACATAATGATAAAAAGTACAAAAAAAAAAAAAAAGAGGGGCACCTGGATGGTTCAGTTGGTTAAGAATCTGACTGTGGCTCAGGTCATGATCTCATGGTTCCTGAGTTTGAGCCCCATGTCAGGTTTTGTGCTGACAGCACGACACCTGCTGCAGATCCTCTGTCCCCCTCTCTCTCTACCCTTCCTCTACTTGCATTTTCTCTCTCTCAAAAATGAATGAGCATTAAAAAAAAAAAATAATGACCAAAAAGATGCAGCAATTCTAAATGTGTATGCACCTAATAGCAGACTATGTTTTCTTTCTTTCTTTCTTTCTTTCTTTCTTTCTTTCTTTCTTTCTTTCTTTCTTAATATGAAATTTATTGTCAAATTGGTTTCCATACAACACTCAGTGCTTATCCCTACAGGTGCCCTCCTCAATGACAATCACCCACTTTCCCCTTCCTCCCACCCCCCCATCAACCTTCAGTTTATTCTCAGTTTTTAAGAGTCTTTTATGGTTTGGCTCCCTCCCTCTCTAACTTCTTTTTCTTTTTCTTCCCCTCCCCCATGGTCTTGTGTTAAATTTCTCAGGATTATGTTTTCTGACCATAATAAAAATTCATTAGAAACCATTAATAATGAACATAAATAAAATCATAAAATATTGAGAAATTTATTAATACTGATATGAAAATAAGTTTTCATAGAATAAACTACGACAATTAGAGCAATCTTTAAATAATGGCAATGAAAAGGTAGCATATAAAAATTAATTTGATACAGTAAAAGCAAACCCTATTTTTAAATATTAAATTCTTAGATTTAAAATCAATAGTGTAGGTTTCTCTATTAAAAGACTAAGAGGAAAAATAAACAAATTAAAACCAAGATTTAAAAAGGGAAGAATTCATAATGATCAGAGTATAAACTGATGAAATAGAAAACAGACTGGCAGAAGAAAAAAAATCAACAGAGTCCACAATTTTTTTAAAAGATTAATAATATTGATCAAAATCTAGGAGAAATAATCAAGAAAATAAGAGACGAAAAAATACAAAATACAAATGTTAAAAATAAAAAGAGGACTATTACTATAGGTCCTATAAGTATTATTAAGAGGATAATAAAGAATATTATTTAAAAATTTGAAAATGTTACAAAATGAAACAAATTCCTTAAAAAATGCAACTTGCCAAAATTAACACATGAAGCAACAGAAAATCAGAACAGCTTTATATCCATTAAAGAAATCATAATAAATAAATCTCACAAAGAAAACTCCAGACCCTGGTGGTTTACTGATTAATTTTACTACATAATTAAGGAAGATATATTATCAGTGTTACTCAAACATTTTTAGAAAATAGCGAAAGGGAGAATGCTTTCCTAATCATTTTATGAAGCCAGTACAACACTGATACCACAAGCTAACAAAGAATTTCTGGATTTTTTTTTTTTTTTTGGAAAGTTTAAATTAGACCACTATTAGTCATGATCATAGATTCAAAACTCCAGATCAAATATTAGCAAATGCAATCAAGACATATACATAAAATAATCTGGAATGATCAAATACAGTTATCTCTGTAATGCAAGGTTGGTTCAACATTTGGAAATGAAATATGTTTTGCCATGTTAACATATAAAAGAGGAAAAATTGCATGATCCTCCTCACATCTCAGTTATCTCAGTAGAGACAGAAAAAAAAAATCTGGAAAAATTCAACTCATTCATGGTAAAATGTAAGGAAGGAAAAAAAAAAACTTTGAGCAAACTAGAAATAAAAGGCATCTTTCTCAAATTAGTAAAGATATCTACAAAATACCTATAAATAATATATTTAATGGTGAAAAATAGAATAGTTTATTCAGAGTATCCGTAAGTAAACCATAAGCAGATGAATGGATAAAGAAATGGTGGTATATCCATACAATTAAATATTACTCTGCAGCAAAAAGAATGAACACATGTACACACACACACACACACAAATTCATCTCAAAAACAGAATCAGAACAAATGAAATCAGACATAAAGAAATACTTACAATATGGTTTAATTTATATGAAATAGAACCTGTAAAACTAATGTTTAACACTAATGTATAATTGATATACAAAACTAATGCATAGTTTCAGTTTTGCAAACCAGTAGTTGCCTGAAGCAAGTAGTTAGAGATGATTGTATGCAAAAGCCACAAGGGAACTTTCTGGATGGAAATGCTCCATATCTTGAATGGGCTATGCTTCACAAGTGCATAAATCTATCAGTACTCAACTGTCAATTTCAATGAATTTTTAAAAAATATAAATTATACCTCAGTAAAGTTGTTTAAAATGTATACTATTAAAGAAAGCCTAAGGTACAGAACAACTCTTTCTGATCTATATTGTGGTAAGTTGTGACAGACTGATTGATCAATACGTAGGTAGATAGGTAGGTAAGAGAGATATCAAAGAAACAGTGAAAAGCAATACATAATATTAGTTATGCTTTGGCAGGGATCTCAAGTAATTTTTGTCTTTGCAATTATAATGACAAATGCTATAATATATAAACTTGCTAAAAATGAGCAAGTATTACATTTGCTGTACGTTTTTTAAAAAGGTTATGAAAAGGAAAAAAATATCTAAAATATATATGGTAGATTTTCAGGATACATTTGGGACTTCCTTTCAGCTCTTTCTTTCCTTTTTTATCCTCTTTTACCACCTCACTCTACTTCCAGTCTCTTGTGCATTTACTGGCTTTCCTTTATTCACACTGTATTACACATTCCTCTATATCCAGATCTGATGATGTTTGATGAAAACTTTTTCCTCAGTTTAATTCAAGTCAGTACCAGAAATCTCCAAGGGACTAATTATCAAGTTTGCACAATACTGAAGCCAACACAGGTATACACAAACATAAGATGATAAGAAAATAGAATGTGACTCCAAAGTAATTGCACGTTTTCATTTCTCCAGACCTTGGCCAGCCAAGATCAGTTTTTTCACACACCTCCAGGAATATCAAAGTCAGTAAGCCTCCAGAGAAACTCTGGTTATGAACTCAGTGGTTAACTTACATTCCAGGGGCCCTCTCAGAAGCAGGCCCGAAAGAAAGCACTGTTTACACAAACTTGCAGTCATTGGCCAAATCTATCTGTTGTGTTCTCTTCTAGAGGCCAGCTGGGAAAGCTCCCTTTTTCTCAGCTGCCCTCTAATAAAGGAAAATCTTTGCAATCCTACCTTTGGCAATCCAGGAAACCAGTCCATCCATCGTATCAGACACTTTGGTCCCTACGAGGTAAAAGACAACAATGGGCATGCTCATTGACCACAGTCACTGTTGGTTGATATGGAAAAGCAGCTAAAAATGCAACAGCAATAAAATACTTGCTTCTTACTTTTAACGTTATGAAGTGGTTTTCACTTAAATTTTTATAACCCTTCCCTCAGGAGGATATTGCACAAAGATTGGAAAGCATGTTGCCTTTATTTGCAGACACATGATGGTTTAGATTTAAAATCCTAAAGAACCCATCAGAAAGAAACTGCCGGAATTACGGGACACCTGGGTGGCTCAGTTGGCCATGGTCTCACGGTTCACGAGTTTGAGCCCCACATCAGGCTCTGTGCTAACAGTACAGAGTCTGCTTGGGATTCTCTCCCTCTTTTTCTTGCCTTTCCCCTTCACTTTCTCTCTCTTTCTCTCAAAATAAATAAATACACGTTAAAAAAAATGCCAGCATTATCATTGAAATGCCAAAAGTTACAATGTCAATATAGTCATATTAATTGTATTTCTATATACTAACAACAAACAATTGGAAAATATAATAAAAATGCCACTTTTTAAGGTGTAAGAAAACTGAAATTCTTATTGAGGAATGAATTTAATAAAAAAGGTAAAATATTTGCACACCAAAAGCCAGAAGACATTGCCAGAGAAATTAAAGAAGACCTAAATAAATGGAGAAACATATCAAATGCATGGAACAGAAGACTAAATATTTTTAAGGTTCTCTCCACAATGATCTAAAGCATGTATTCTCAACAGGGGCAGAATCACCCACAAATAGATAAAAATTGCTTCCTGGGGGGAAAAATATTCTTACATACACAATGGCTTATTACCTTCCAAAGCTCAACCCTATCTAATAGAATCTTATTATTTATATATAATATTTCTTATTTGAGAAAATTTAAGTAGATTTCTTTTTTCTCCTTGTGTTTGGGAGGGTAAGAATAAAAAAAAAAAAAGGTTGAGAAACAGTGATCTAAAAATTCAAGAGAGGGGTGACTGGCTAGTTCAGTCAGAAGAGTATGCAACTCTTGATCTCAAAAGTCCTAAAATTGAGCCCCACGTTAAATGTAGAGATTACTTAAATAAATAAAACTAAAAAAATAAAATAAAATAAAAATTCAAGATAGTCCTAATCAAAACACCAACAAGTTTTTAATAAATTGACAAGATAACTCTAAAGCTTATATGGAAATTCAAAGACCTTAGAATAGTTAATAATTCTGTGAAAGAATAAAAGACTAAGGACAGGGTTGTGCTGGATTAAGATAAAAAATATAGACTAAAAGAACATATTAGAGAAATAAATTCACAAAAATAAGGCCAAATGATTTTTGATGAAGCTCTCAAAGTAGTTCCATGAGGATAGTTAGTTTTTAAAGAATGGTGCTGAAATTACTAGGTATCTTTATGAAAAAAAAAAAAAAAAAAAAACAAAACAAGTTGACCTGTACATGACATAAACAATAAGTAATTTGAGATTTATAATATAAATAAACATAAAAGCTAAAGCAATCAAAATTTTAGAAAAAAACATCAGTGACTATTTTTGTGAGCAGGGAGTAGATAATGATTTTTGGAATGGACAAAAATGCCTAAATACCCATGAAAAAAAAGTCAATGAATTAAACATTATTAAAATTAAATAGTCTCTTCAAAGACACCATTAAGAAAACATAGGCAAACCACAGATTTGGAGAAAATATTCTCAATACATACATTTGACATCCACACACCATTACACCCACTCGTATGTATGTGTATGTGTGTACATACATACTTATGTGTATATACGAGCTTTATGTATGTCTGCACATATGTGTGCAGACACAAGAGTGTAGAAAGCACTCCAATATAAAAATAAAAATATCCAGTATCCAATTAAATAGGAGAAAACTTGAACAGACAAATACATGTCCCCAAAAGGTACGTGAGAAGATGTTTAACAGAAGGAGTCACCAAAGAAATAAAATAAACCACAATATGATAACACCACACATTCACCAGAGTGCTTGCTATAGCTGACAATTCAGTTGTTGGCAAAGATATGAAGCGATTGTTATGTTCGTGTATTATTGGTTGAAATGTCAAATGGTACAAATGTTTTGCAAAACAATGTGTTTCTCATAAAGTTTAACATACGTTTACTATATAATCCATCAGTACCATTTTTAGGAACTTTCTCAAAAGAAATGAGAACATATTCGCAGAAAGACTGGTATAAGTATGTCCATATATACATTTTTTTAAGTTTATTTATTTATTTAGAGAGGGAGCATGAGCAAGCAGGGGAGAAGCAGAGAGAGAGGGAGGCAGGGAATCCCAAGCAGACTCTGTGCTCTTTAGGCGCAGAGCCTGAAAACTGCATGTCTGTGAACAACAGAATGGATTCAAAAATAATACAGCATATTCAAAAAAGGAATTCAGCAGTAAAAGAAAACAAATGACTACTACATAAAACAGCATTATGCCGAGCGAAAGAACCTAGAGACAAGAGTACACATTGGATAATTATCTTTCTATGACATTCAAGAGCAAGAAAAACTACGGTGATAAAGATCAGAACAATGGTTTTCTCTGGGAGATAGAACTGACAGAAAAAAACTTGTTCTGATGATGACAGGGATAGATACATTTGAGGCAATGTATTGAATTGTACATTTAAAATCGGTCTTTTATTTTACGTGTTATACTTCAATTAAAAGTAAAACATAAGGAGAAAAGGACAGAAATAGAAGCTATATATCAAAATCTATTGGAAAGATATAAACAAAGGAAAAACAAATGGACAAGGCTGAGGCAAAGGGTTTAGGAAGCTACACTTGCATGATAAGATTAAAGCAATGCCAGGAAGTGATTGCTGAAACTTGGAAGAATATTTGCTTCAGGGGAATGGAAGAGATTTTGCTGGGAACGAGGCATTGTGAGCAGCTTCTAATGTGTCAGGCAATATTTCTTGACCTGATCGGTCACGTGTTAATAAAGATGTTGGCCTCATAATAATTAATTAGCTGCACATTTATTTTATAGCAATTGTCTGTATCTTTATTTTATTTTACAAGTAAGGGATTAAAGAAGTCTTAAAATAAATGAAAGGACTTCGCTTTTCATAACATGTTTGAAGAAGACCCAAAGAGTGTAAGATTTAAGTTGAGATATGCCGAGTGAGAAGGAGCAGGCTCTGTGAAGAGTATGGAAAGACAGAGTTAATGTAGGTGGGAAACCTGAAAGCAGGTCCCTGTAACAGCAGCATGATGGACTTGGAACACAGAGTCGTGAAGTTACATTGGTGAGGAAAGCATGAGCCACAGCATGCCGGACTTAGAGGCTAAAATAAGGAGCTTGAGTTTTATTCTACATGAAGAAAGAAATTATTAAAGAGTTGAGGTGCACAAAAACACTTCCACTGACATTTATAGGACACTGCTATGGTTTCTGTGTTAGAGGACAAGAATGAAATTAGCAAGAAAAGTTAGGATGATAAAATCTAGATCGGGTTAGAGACGCAGACCTGGCTTTGGGCGGTGACAGTGGATGGAGATACAGAGAAGTGAATGGCTTAGCGGGTAACAAGAAGGGAGACACTAATGCTACTGGATTGGTTCCCACCAGGACTGACTGAGTAGGTAAAAATGTCACACAATGAAATGGTAGTAGTTTAATACAGGGAAACGTTTTGGGGAGGAAAATTCATAGCTAATTTTAGGGGTTTGCAAATCAACGCTCCTACCAAAAACCTGAAAGCTCATGTCCACTCCCTGCTACCCCATCCCTCACTGTGACAAGAGCTCATCTGCTTAACTATTAACTCTCACTTCCCAGACTAACTTTTGTTCCAGCCACACTATCCTTGTTCCTTCTCCTTCCTGTCACCTACACTAACATTGGTCCCCTTAAAATACACTTTGTTTTTCCAGTAGAGAAAAACTTTCTCTACCATACACACATGATTAAATTTTTATTCATCTGCTAAGGCCCACCTCAAACTTTACTATTTTCTTAAAAGCTTACTAGGAGAATTCTTTTCTGTATAAGGTGCAAACCTTGAGAAAATCTATGTGCTTCAAGTTACCTGGTATAATATGTACCGATTCAATTCACCAAATATATGTTGATCACCTATTATGTTCCAGAGTTAAATATTAGGACTAGAAAAACGAATAATCAATGGTGCTCTGTTTCATATACTCTCAGCTTACTTGGAGTATAGCATTTGAACAGGAAATTAAAATAGATGTGGCAAATGTCATAATGTAATGAGCAAAATGTTAGAAGAATGCAAATGAAGGATAATACTATTCTGCTCGATGGGGTTTACCTTAAAAAGTCACCTTTGATCTGACCCATGTAGTAGTCATTTTATTGAGTATTATTAAAAATTAAATATATCCACGAACTGAGTTTCTCTCAATGCCTTCAGGCTTTGCAACATGCAGTCACTGTTTTTACCTTACACACACCTTGCTCAGGCACACTGTGAGTCTCGGGAAGCTTGTTGGAGCCACAAACAAACCCTCCTACACTCAATCATTCCCCTCTTATTTGTCTCAGAGAAAAATACCTGGATGGGAAGAATCCTCAGTGTGCTTCAGCCCTGCATACATCACTGCTCTTCGTGGTTTCCTAGTTTCTTCACCTGGAAAACAAGAGGAATAAACTAAATCTGTGCTATCCTTTTTTGGCATCAAACTCCAGTAAAATGGTGGATATAAAAACTGTATTATAAGAAATATAGGTAAATATTTATTAGAGGGAATTAGTTTCAAAAAAGGTATAAAGTTATAAATAGGAATTCTGGTTTCTATTTCCACGCATAAGGAGCTTAGATGTTGTCACTCCATCCTAACAACAAGTATAAAGCTGAACAGACTGAATAATGCTTCTTGGATCCACCAGAGAGGGGAAGACACAGGTCAAACCACTGTCCCCAAGATTAGAAAGACAGCCAGCAAGACGTGGGGTACCTCAGCAGAGCCTCAGCAGCAAAAACCACTGCAGAAACCAGTGCCACAATGGGAAAATCTGAACTGTAACTGACAAATTGCTGGAGGCTCAGTACAGGCAAAACTGAGAGTTTAAAACTCTGGGAGGAAACTGTCATAGGAGAACCACCACAATATTGTGAGATTTATCTCCAGGAGGTCAAACACATTTACAAAATAAACATCAGAGGAAAATCCCTTCCAGCTTCTGGCAGTGGGAGGGGAAAGAAACCATATTAAAATATAGCAGATCACTCTGTTTTTCTTTACAAGGCCGGCCTTCAGGGGAAACTAGTCAACTAGAACCTGAAATGCTGCATTACTATCAGAGTCTAACTAACCAGGAAAGGGAAATACCCAACTCCAACCCATTCTACCCAATCTTTTGCAACTTAAAGAAAAAAAAAAAAATGCTAGAAATAAAAAACACTCTAATAAAAATGAAGAATTCTTTTGATGATCATATTAGCATACTAGACACAGTTGAGGAAAGAATCTCTGAGCTAGAGAATATATTAATAGAATCCTCAAAACCTGAAAAGCAATGAGAAAAAACACTAAAAGAATATCCAAGGACTGTAGTACAATTATAAAACGTGTAACATACACAGAATGAAAATACAAGAAAAAGAGAAAGAAAAAAACAGAAGAAATATTTGAAACAATAACTGAGAATTTCATCAAATTAATGCCAGACACCTACCTTAGATTCATGAGGCTCAGATAATAGTGAGAAAAATGCCAAAAAAAAAAAAAAGGCTACATGTAGGCATATAATTTTTAAACTACAGAAAATCAAAGAAAAAGACAAAATCCTAAAGGATTCCAGTGGGAAAAAAGCACCTTATCTATAAAGGAAGATAAAAATTATATGTGATATCTGATTTCTCCTCAGAAACCATGCAATAGAAAAGAGCAGAATAAAATATTTAAAGTGTTGAGAGAAAAATACCCATTAACCTAGAATTCTATACTCTGCAACATTATCCTTCAAAAGTAAAAGATAAATACTTTCTCAGATAAATAAAAAATGAGGAAATTTATTTCTTTGAAAGAATGCTAAAAGAAGTTCTTTAGAGGGAAAGAATATGGGTCAGAAACTCAGATACCCATAAAGAATGGGGGACTAGTGAAAACGGAATAAGTAAAACAACAACCAAAAAAAAACCCTTTTTTCTTACTAATGATCTAATAAATAACAGTTTGTTCAAAATAATACCAACATAATTTTAGATTATGTGTACACATGCATATATCATATATATTTATTTATATATACACACATATATACTTACAACTAAGGAAATGAATTGCAGTAATGATATGAGAAATGGAAAGAAAGAATTAGGATTATTTTGTTATTGTAAGGTATCCATAATACTTGTACAGTGGTATAGTGGTAACTGAAAGTGGACTTGATTAGTTGTGTGTGTATATTGCAAACTCAAGGTCAATCACTAAAAAAAGGAAAAATAAAGTATTATTGATATTCTAAGAAAGGAGAGACAATGAAATTATATATGTTCAATTAAAACCACAAAGGCAGAAAAAAGAAGAGACAAAAATAACAAAGAACAAGGACAAATAACAGAGAACAGTAAATAGGGTAAATATTAATCCAACTAGATCAATAATGCCAATTGAATGCCAATGCTCTAAATGCACCAATTAAAAGACAGATGTCAGGGTAGATTAAAAAACAAGACAGAACTACATGTTGCTTATATGAAACTTGCTTTAAATATAAAGAAATATATAGATTAAAAGTAAACGAAGAAAAATATACCATGCTAACACTAATTAAAACAAAGCAGAAGTAGCTATATTGATTTCAGACCGAGCAGGAATCAAACCAAGGAAAATTATCAGGTATATACTTACTGATAGAAGGATCAACTCTCCAGGAAGACATAATTCTTAAAGGGCATGAACCTAACAAGAGAGCATCAAACTGTGTGAGGCAAAAAAATTGAGAGAACTGTGAGGAGAAATAGATGAATCCATTCTCAGTGTTGGTGACCTTAACATTCCTCTATCAGAAATGAACAGGATCATGAAGTAAAAAATCAGTAAGGATATATTTGAACTCCACACCACCATCACTCAACTGGATGTAATGAACATCTGTAGACTAATCAGTCCAACAACAGCAGAGTAAACAGTTTACTCAAGCTCACATAGAACTCAGCAATACAGACCACATCCTGGGCCATAAAACACCCCTTAACAAATTTAAAACTATAGAAATCATACAATGTCTGATCTTAGACCACAAGAAAAGTAAACTAGAAATCAGTAACAGAAGAAGACTGAAAAATCTTAAAATGCATGGGCTACTTCTAACTAACACATAGATCAAATAAGAAATCTCAAGAGAAATTTAAAATATTTTGAACTAAATGAAAATGAAAATACAACTTATTAAAATTTGTGGAATGTAGCCAAAGCAGTGCTTAGAGGGAAATTTACAGCATTGAATGCATATGTTAGAAAAGAAGAAATTTTTCAAATCAGTCATCTAAATTTCTGCCTTCAGAAACTAGAAAAGGAAGAGCAACTTAAAACCAAAATAAGCAGAAGAAAAGAAATAATAAAAATTAGAAAAGAAATAAGTGAAACAGAAAACAGGAAACCAGTAGAGGAAATCAATGAAACCAAATACTAATTTTTTGAAGAGACTAATAAGGTTGATAAGCTATCTAGCCAAGATAACTAAGAAAAAAAGAGGACACAAATTACTTATATCCGAAATGACAAAAGGGCTATCACTAAAGTTCCCATGGAAATTAGAAAGATAACAAAAAATAGTGTGAATAACTATAAGCCAACAAATTTGATAATCTAGACAGATCAATTCCTTGAAAGGCATAATTTGCCAAAGATCATATAAAAAGAAATAAGGCAATCTGATTGGGTCTTAAATCTATTACAGAAATTGAAACAGTAATTAATAATCTTCCAAAACAGAAAGTATGAGGCCCAGGTGGGTTCACTGGTGAATTTTACCAAATACGTAAGGAAGAGATTTTATCAATTCTCTACTATCTCCTTCAGAGAATAGAAACAGAGGGAATACTTTCTAACTCATTTTATGAGGCCATTATAATCCTCATAATAAGACCAAAGACATTATGAGAAGAGAAGACTATAGGCCAAGATCTCTCACGAACATAGATGCAAAAATCCTCAACAACAGCAAGTCAAATCCAAAAAGGATAGAAATAATTGTAATCCATAACCAAGCACAATTTAATCTGGGTTTGCAAGATTAGTTCAATATGCAAAAATTCAATTAATAGTAATTCATCCCATCAATAGTCTAAAAAAGAAAAAAAAAACATTTAAATCAGCCTCCAAAAAGCTGAAATACTTGAGTACAAATCTAAGAAAATTTGTACAAGATCTATGTGACATAAACTACAAAACTGTGACAAACAAAATTGAAGGGTCAAATAGATAATCCACATTCATGGATAAGAAAACTCAATATTCTCAAGAAGTCAGTTCTTATCAAATTGTTTTACAGATTTGATGCAATCCCAATCGAAATCCCTTCAAATGATTTTATGTATATCAACAAAATGATTCTGAAGCAAAAGCATAAAACTCCTAAAAGATACCATAGGAGAGGGGTATCTGGGTGGCTCAGTTGGTTAGGCGGCGGACTTTGGCTCAGGTCATGATCTCATGGTTTGTGAGTTCGAGCCCCACATCAGGCTCTGCGCTGGCAGCTCAGAGCCTGGAGCCTGCTTCAGATTTTGTGTCTCCCTGTCTCTCTGCCCCTCCCCTGCTCATGCTCTCTGTCTCTCAATGATAAATAAATGTTAAAAAAAATTTTTTTAAAAGATAGCATAGGAGAAAATCTACATAATCTTGGGTATGGTAGTGCCTTTTTAGATATAACATTAAAGACATAATTCATGAAAAAAATAACTGAGAAGCTGAAGTCCATTAAAATTAAAAATGTCTGCTTCTGTTAAGACAAAGCAAGGAAATTGAGAAGACAAAGCACAAACACACCTAATTAAGGACGGTTATCCAAAATAGACACTTTTAACACTCAACAATAAATGTATATAATAGTTTACTTTTATGATCCAGAAATCAACAAAATAAAATTCACCATGATGTAAGAAAAGTTGGAACAGGTGATAGAGTAGCAACAGTTTTCCTTCCTTTTTGCAATTACCTAAATTACTTGAAAGTGTTACACCACATGGTATAAAAATCAAATTTAATGGGCACCTGTGTGGCTCAGTACATTGAGCACCCAACTCTTGGTTTCGGATCAGGTCATAATCTCAGGGTTCATGGGATCGAGCCCCACATGGGGCTCTTATTCTCTCTCTTTCCCTCTCTCTCTCTCAAAATAATAAACATTAAAATTTTTTTTAACTTTTTAAATTCTGCCCTAATATCCTATAAATCAACTCCCCTTTGTTGGCTTATTATGCTAACATTCTAAAAGAAGACTTTACAAAAACCCTTCCCCTCCATGTGTTAACAAGGATGGTGAGACAGGAGAAAGTGCTTCTGGAGCTAACCAGCTGGTGCAGAACATAAAGGAACCCAGGCAGAAACTGCACCCCTGTAGTTCGAAATCTCTTCCTAGTAGGAAAGCCCTTCTACCAATTTGAATGTATATTCAGTCTTTGAATGGAGCTCAGCAGGGCCAGCCCAGAGTGTGATAATGACATATTTGCAGGTCTTAATCTTGAGAGCCTGTCTCAGCCTGCTCTTGCCTTCACCCTAGAGGATTTCCTCTGCATTCTTCTCAGATGTGTACTCTGAACTCTAATTTGTAGTGAATGTTCCCACACATTCATTTACACACAGCTTGCTTGGAGAAAAACTTGCTGAGACATTTTGAAATGGAAACTGAGAAGAGGAAAACAAGCTGGAAATTTCCCTACAAATGTAGACTCTGAAGCCTAAAGGGAACTGTATTTCCATTTGTAAAGCAGAAAAAAAATGGCCAGCTCTAGGGAAGCATAACAGGTGCTTTCCTAGGCTAGAGAAGTTGGGAGGAACAATTTTTTATAAAAGCAGAAAAATCAGAAACTTTCTAAACCTTGCCCCTTCGGCCAGATAAAGTGCTGGCTTTCTGTTTCCAGCCCTTCCCAATCACAGCAGAACTCTCAGGTGAAGTCACAAATACACACAGACATAACCTCTGTCAGCAGGAATCACAAGACTACAGGCTACAGGGCACTGAGCCATGCTCCATGGGCAGGGAATCCCCCCCTCCCCCAATGCCTTCATGTGGCCACAACCAGTAGCTGGCAGGAAGAGATACTGGATGTTGTGATTTGTTGTGAATGCTCCAGAATTGCTTTTGATGATTGCCTTGAAGCTGTGATGCTCTATGTTAGTAAGCAGCCTCTTGACCAACTTCCAGGTTTTCCTGTGGGTGCTGCTTTCCTGTCCTTGATCCAGGAAAAGGGACAAGACTGAGAGAGCTGATATGTCCCCTTTCACAGAGAAGGACTTCAATGCCCCTTCTTCTCACCTACTCATTTGCCTCTCCCTTCCACCTCCATTTTCACATCATTACCAGATCTGGGCATGCTGTGGTACCATGTGAGATATATGAGAAATGTGTGCTCCTTTTCCCATATCCCTGCATGTATTCAGTAAGCACATTCTGTGTGTCTGGCATCGATATAGGAGCCATCTTATGTATGTATGTATTTATTTAGAGAGCATGCAAGCAGGGGAGGGGCAGAGAGACAGGGAGAGAGAGAATCCCAAGCAGGTCCTGTGTGCTGTCAGTATGGAGCCCAACACAGGGCTCCTGTCTCACAAACCAGAAAATCATGACCTGAACTGAAATCAAGAGTCTGACGCTCAACCGAGTGAGCCACCCAGGCACTCTGATCTACGAGCATCTTAAAGAAAGATGTAGATAAAAAAAGGTGACTATTCTCAATGAGCTTATCTTGTATTGTAGAAGATAAGCAAGTGAAAAGGCACCAGAAGTGAGAGAGCTATGAAACCCAGCTTTATCTTAACTTCCAGAGCTCAGGATATGCAAAGACCCCTTCCAGAAATTTGTTCTTGAATTTGGATCTTTATGAAAAAATGGTACATCGAGCTAAATACCAGGAGTATGAGATGTCCAGGTTTCACAAGGTCAAAGAATATTTATTTTCTCTACATCCAGTGATTTAAGGTTTTGAGACAGAACTTTTTGCACTTCATGTAAGTTTTTTAAATAATGCAAGAAATCAACTAAATTATCCTAATAACTGCACAAACACTACTGTCCAAGAGGTTGATACTGGTAGAGTTTGTTTAATAGATATCTCTGCATAGTGGACCATGGCTTTAGTTAGACCACTGTTACAGCAGTGTGAATTTGGCCCTTGAAATGCAGTTTAAGGGTAACAGTATGTGGGGGGAATCAATATGCTGAAAGTATACAAGACCAGAAAATCCCGATGGGGTTTAAAATCTGTGAGAACAGCTCACACTTCATTATTATATTATTAATTTGATATATGATTATTCTACAGCATTTATTTTTAAAAATGAACTTTAGAACTGTTGGTTCCTAAAAAAGAAAAAAGAATCCTGATATAGTTTTCATAGATAAGTTTGATTAGAATTTATATCTTACATTATGTTTTCTAAGTCTACATCTTTTCATTACATGAGTTAGCAATTTGTTTGCTTTCTTCATATAGTCATTATGATTGTCTTTTCTTTTCATTTTTTTATCACTTATTACTGGTACACACAGAAAGTGGTTTTGTGTTCTTCACTTATAAGCTGACATCTTACTGAAATTTCTTATTGTGGTTAATAATTTTTGTCATTTTAGGACACCTGCGTGGCTCAATCAGGTAAGCATCCAACTCTTGATCTCAGCTCAGGTCTTGATCTCAGGGTTGTGAGTTCAAGCTCTGTGTTGGGCTCTACGCTGGGTGTGGAGCATACTTAAACAATAATAGGAATCATAATAAATAATAATAATAAAATAATAATTTTTTCATTTTATGCTCTTAGGTTTCCATGGCAGAGCCATATAATCTGTAAATAACGATGAATTTCCTAGTCTTTTCCAATTATATACTTTCATTTCCTACTACTTTGTAAAGTGGATTGATTACAATTTCTAGAAATCTCTTAAAGAGTGGTTTACGTAAGACATGTTATGGACCTGATTTAATGGAGATGTTTCCAGCATTAAAGTGATGATATAATTTTTATCTTTATTATTATTATGGTTTCAGAGTGACATTTATTGTCTAAAAGGAGTGTCATTCTAATCTTAGTAGTATTTGCAGAAATAGATATTTTACTTTGGGTAAAATATCTTTATCTTTACTTTGGTGTTTTCACTGCAAAACCATATATTTATTTTCTTCTAGATATATTAAAATA
This sequence comes from Panthera onca, assembly GCF_046562875.1. Taxonomy (NCBI): domain Eukaryota; kingdom Metazoa; phylum Chordata; class Mammalia; order Carnivora; family Felidae; genus Panthera; species Panthera onca. The sequence goes on along the minus strand of NC_138349.1, from coordinate 45,635,010 downwards.
TGATTAGTTGTTACCAGATTTCCAAGTTAAACCATCTGCAAATTTCTTATTTATTGGATAAACACTACTTGGTTATGGTGTTTTAAAAAAAATCTTTGGCTCACTGTTATACAGAAACTTGATCTATAAAATAATGAGAAATGTTTTATTCATGACTATTTTGTGTTATTTTTGTATTATTTAAAGCAGTATGCTATTTCCTTAAAATTAATTGATAAGTATTCCTTTTTGTGTAATCTATAATATCTATAAAAGTATTAGAATCTTTGTTCATCAAAGTTAAAGGCAACTTTGTCTGAATTAATTATTCGGACTGGGTCATTTTTAAAAAATGGCCTTATTTTGAAAATTTTAAGATTTACTCTCATGGATTCCTGGTAAATTTGAAAAAAAAAAATGAGCTGGTTGTTCATCCTTCTGTCTCCAAACATGTAATACTTCTGCATAATTAGAATAAGGTATTTTGGTGTAGAAAGTAGCATCAAGAATTAAAAGTTGGATGTGCCCAGTGTTATAAATGAAGAGGAATCTCAGAACAAAATTTAAAAGCTGAAGCCACACTGGTTCACAGACTTATAAAATTTGAAACTACAGAAACTACGGGGATTGATTTGCGGAGAAAAATTAAATAAATTTAGATAATCAAAAATGTTAAAGAATAAACACATTTTTCAAAGACAAATGTAACATTAAAAAATGTTGACTTATCAGGTTACCAATAAAGTCTCAACCAATTTCAAAGAATCAACACTATACTGACTACATTTAAAAAATTTTTGTTTAAATTTTATTTATTTATTTTGAGAGAGAGAGAGACAGCACAAGTCAGGGAAGGGCAGGGAGAGAGGGAGAGAGGGAGAGAGAGAGAAACTCAAGCAGGCTTCACGCTGCCAGCTCAGAGCCTGATGTAGGGCTCAAACTCACAAACTGTGGGATCATGATCTGAGCCAAAACCAAGAGATGGATGTTTAACCTACTGAGCCACCCAGGTGCCCCCTGACTACATTTTTTATCATAATTAAATTAGTTAGAAATCTTCAATTAAATGATAAGCTAATCCCTATATTATAGAAACGGACTAAAAAAAGGAAACCTTGGGGATTCCATGGTTTAAGAAGTGTAACAGAAGCTATAAAATACTCCTTTTTAAACAGTCACAAAAGTAACATGTGCTAAAACATGCAACTTGCTGCTAAAGCAACACAGAAATTTCAGCATTAAATTCAGTAATAATAAGAAAAAAGGAAACAGTACAGCATTTAAAACAAATCAGTTAAAGAAGACTGAAAAAGAGGTACATTCATCACCCACCTTATCTCCAATTCAAAAAGTAGAAAGAAAATAATAAAGAAAAGAGGAGGACTTATAATACAAAATAGAAAAAAATTGTAGGAATCAAATAAAATCATAAAAATAAAAAATGGAAGTGAACACAAGGAGAAAATATGGTTTGTGAAAAAGACTGAAAATTACAAACACCGAGCAAGTCTAAAGAAACAGAATTGATATAAAGAAAATATTGTGAATGAAAATGGAATCCAAAACTGTGTAGAATGACCACTGCATAGATTCTGAAATATAAAAGTAGCGTAATAAGTTTAAAAATAGATTGAACAGAACAGGTTTTATGAAAACATAAAGAGCAAAAATTGAATTAAATTAATAAAAAATGTGAAAATTATTTTAATAGTTATTTTATTTTCAAAAATCCTTTCTCATTCTCCTATAACTCAATGTGCAGGTGGGCAGACACACACATAGACATAGAGGAATGTCATTGTGTTCAAATAATATTTTATTGAATCTTCGTAAGTAAAAATGATCTAAGGGTAGAAAAATAAGGAAACTGTCCATCTCATTTCACAAGCTGGTATATTTGATGTCAGAAGAGGTTAAGGACTATAATAGAAATGGATATTTTCATTATAACAGAATAATTGTACTTATTAACAAAGTTGAAACAAATCTAAATAAAACATTAACAAATGAGATTCAGTAGTGTATTTGAAATAAAGTATTATGACCAAGTTAAATTCATAACAGAATTATAAGGATGGTACAATACCAGAAAAATTGATGTAATTCACCTCACTAAAATTTAAGAAAATAAATTATGATAACCACAGAAAGAGAACAGGATGTTAAGATATAAGAAAAAAACAATTTTACGGGACAAATTCATGTTCACATAAAAAGAATCAATTTTATCCCTTGTCTCACACTACACACAAAAATTAACTCAAACTGTATCATAAACTTAAATGTAATAGTAAAGCTATAAAACTTTTAGAAGAATATGAAGGAGTAAATCATGATTTTATTCATTAGATAAGGATATCTTCATTGTAACACCAATAGCAAAAGTTCTAAGATTGTTAAGTTGGACTTAATTAAAATTTAAAAATATGCTTTATGTTTTTAAATGTTTATTTTGAGAGAGAGAGAGAGAGAGAGAGAGAGAGAGAGAGAGAGAGCGCGCGCACACGCACACGCACAAGAGGAGGAGAAGGGCATAGGGAGAGAAAGAGAATCCCAAACAGGCTCCATGCTGTCGGCACAGAGCCCAACATGAGGCTCAATCCCAGGCACTGTGAGATCATGACCTGAGCCCAAATCAAAAGTCAGACACTTAACAGACTGAGCCCACTCAGGTCCTGAAAATGTTTGTGCTTTAAAGAATACCATCAAGAAAGTGAAAAGACAACCCACAGAATGGGAAAATTATTTGCAAATCATATACCTAATAAAATAATTACATCTAGGATATATTTATTTTTAAAAAATCAATAATAAAAATCATTCAATTAAAAATCGTCAAAGGATTTGAATAGACATTTCTGCAAAGAAGATTTTAAAATGACAAATGAGCACATGAAGATACTCAATACCATCAGTCATTAGAGAAAAACAAAATGAGATACTCCTGCACAAATACGAAGATGGCTCCTAATAAAAAAAGACAGACAACGATAAGTTTTGATAAGGATGGGGAGAAATTGGAACACTCATACATTGTTGGTAGGAATGTAAACTGGTGCAGCCTTTTGGAAAACAGTTTGACCATTCCTCAAAATGTTAAACATAGAGTTACCATATGACCCTCCAATTCCACTAACTCCCTACTCAAAAGCATTGAAGATATATGTCCATGCAAAAACCTATACACAAATGTTCACAGCAACCTTAATGACAACAGAAAAAAGGGAGAAACAACCCAAATGTTCATGAATGGATGAATAAATACACAACATGTGGCATGTCATAATAATGGGCAGATGATGAAGTACCGAGACATGCCCCAACAGGAATGAATCTCAAAAACATAAAATGTGATAGGCAAAAAAGACAATCACAATTACATGTTATATGATACTGTTTATGTGAAATGTCCAGAATGGACAGATTTATAGAAACAAAGTATATTAGTGGTTGCTTAGGGCTGGGTGGGAATTGTGTGGGTGGAAGAGGAAGAACTTGTTTAATTTAAACAAATTAAAATGTTTGTTATTGGATACAAAATGACTAGGGGAGTGATAAAAATGATCTAAAATTACTATAGTGATGGTTATACACAACTCTGTAAATATATTAAAAAGCATTTAAAATCACTTTAAATGAGTGAACTTTATGGTATGTAAATTATATCTCAAAATGCTATTTATTTTTAATTAAGATATATTTGGGGAAATGTGTTACATAAAGATAGTACTTATTAATAATTTTTGGTATAGGAGACTGAAAATGACCATTAATGGTGCTTGTATTTGAGCTAACTTCTGGTTTTCTTTGTTACAATAATAAAGTAACATAATTTAAAAAGCCCAAAACTGGATGTGTGTGTGTACATATATGTGTGTGTGTGTGTATGTGCGTATACATAAATTTAAGGGACGCTTATGATTGCAAACTACTCTCAGAAAAATAGGAATAGGAGAGTAATTCCTCAACCTGATGAAATATTTCTTGCAAAACACACTGCAAACCTAACTGGCAAAAGGAACATCAATGCAGGAACAGGTAAATGTGCTATATTCATAAAGTGAATAAACCTAACAATTTAAATACACTAACGCCTTGATTGTAACTTGTTCTGCAATTGTTCCGCATCACAAGCAAACATTTCTAATACACTTTAACTTGATAAATGAGCAACGTGTTGCAATACAAGTAGTACATGATGCTGAAAGTCACATGATCACAACTGAGCCAATGGCTCCCCTCCCTCCCTCTCTCTCCCTTTCTCTCTCTCTCTGAGGGATTGTGGGTGATCATCTCCCATGCTAGGATGCTCAGGTTGCAGTGTTTGGCAGAAACCAGTGATTTTTCAGAACTCTGGAAGGTGTCCACACCGGCACTAGTGTATTTTTTGGCACTTCAAAGCACCTGTGGACAGTCCTTTGCTTTGCCATACAAGAGTAAGTTTAGGAAGGCTTTGCTTCATTCCAGGTCACGCTGCCTGCAGATATAGACCCTTTCCTCTGCTGCCTTATTGCCAGTTATATTAAAAAGAATATATGACAAGAGTTCAATATGGTACTGTAGTCAATATCAGTGTGAGCGCATACAATGGCCCCATGCAGAAAAAGGTTGAAAAGAAAGGCATTAAGATAAAGGAAATTATTATGGTGGAAGTTAAGAAGGAAGTCATTAGGAAGTACGAACAAGGTATGCAAGTGGCCAAAACTGCAAGATTTTATAGGAAGTCTATGTCTGCATCTCATCTGCAGAGGAGGAGAAAAAGGCAGAGGAATCCCTCAGTTCAAATGAGAATAGGGAGATGTGTAAAATGTGGGAAACAGTGCAAAATTTTGTAGAAAAGCACCACCTGAATAAGGCTATAGCAGTGTGAGAGATGAATCTGTTTAAGGACAATGCAATGTCACATCTCTGCAAAATCCTCAAAAGGAGGCAAAAGCAAGCATCATTGGATAGGTTCCTTGTTAAAGGTGCATGAAAAGAAAAAGATTCCATTGAGCCAATAGATGGCAATGATTCCATTAGTGATAGTGAGAGTCATCCTACACAATAACCCTCCTCTCTCTTGTCTGCCTCACAAGTGAGGGAGCCATGAAGGTTTTCAAAGGTAAGTACAGGTTAATTTATTTTTCTTTATATTTTGTATTTTATTATTTTGTATCATATTGCAGTATTTCAGTATTGTAATCATTTTTACATGAATATTTCTGGGTTGTGGAATGAATTATCTGGGTTTCCACTGTTTCTTATGGGGAGATTCGCTTGGATATACAAGAGGTTTGGATTACAGGCATGTTTCTGGAACGAAATTATGCTCGCAAACCAAGGTTTTACTGAAATTGAAATACAAGTGTTGCATTAACCTGAATGTATCTCAAAAACATACGATTAAATGAAAAAGGGAAGTTATAAAAATTACATGAATTAAAACATACAGACAAGTTTTTGTGGATAAAAAGTGTACAGTAATGGCTTTAAAACATGGACCGAAATTATGCAAAACAAGTACACAATTTTATTTTGAGGAAGAAAAGGAAGGGGGGACTAAAGAGAATAACAAAGAGGATTTAGATTTATCAGCAATATTTTATTTTTTTAAATGTTTGTTTATTCTGAGGGGCACCTGGGTGGCTTAGTCGGTTAAGCATGTAACTTTCGGTTCAGGTCAACATCTCACAGTTTGCAAGTTCAAGCCCCGCGTTAGGCTCTGTGTTGACAGCTTGGAGCCTGGAGCCTTCTTCAGATTCTGTGTCTCCCTCTCTCTCTTCCCCTCCCCTGCTTGTGCTCTCTCTTAAAGTAAAAAAAAAAAACAAAAAACCTTTAAAAAATGTTTATTTAAGAGAGAGAGAGAGAGACAGAATATGTGTGCACATGAGTGGGTGAGGGGCAAAGAGAGGGAAAGAGAGAATCCTAAGCAGGCTTTCTGCTACCAATGCAGAGCCTGACACAGGGCTCAATCTCACAAATCACGAGACCATGACTCGAGCAGAAATCAAGAGTCAGACACTCAACCAACTGAGTCACTCAGGTGCACCCATCTGCAATATTCTATTTATTTACTTAAAAAAATTTAAGATACAAAGATAAAAAGTCAACATTTGTCAATTTTTGCTGTGGATATGTGATTATTATCTGTAAGTCATTGTGGTTTAAAATTTACATATTAATTTCTGGGTGATTTTAATATTATTAAAATGTCCTCTCAGATTGCTAAATTATATTTTTAAAGAATAATGTTATTTAAAATTATTAAATTTCTATGTTGGGTGAAACAGGTGATGGGGATTAAAGAGTACACTTACCATGATGAGCACTGAGTAATGTAGAAAATTGCTGAATCACTATATTGCACATAGGAAACTAATATAACACTTTATGTTAATTATACCAGAATTAAAATGTTAAAGTTTTATTGATCAGTACTACAAAGTAAGTTCATTATCCATTTCCTCCTATAAAATCTAAAATTCATACACATGCTATTTGTTAACATGAAAGTGCTTTCTCAAAAAATACACCAAATGGACACTCTTCTTACATAGATCTTGATGTGTTCTTATAATGCAAAATTGACCTCATTTTCAGGTTATGCATTAAAAAAAAATTTTTAATGTTTACTCATTTTTGAGAGAGAGAGAAAGAGACAGAGAGATACAGAGACAGAGACAGAGTGAGTGAGTGGAGGAGGGGCAGAGAGAGGGAGACACAGAATCTGAAAGAGGATCCAGGCTCTGAGCTGTCAGCACAGAACCCAACATGGGGATGGAACTCACAGACTGTGAGAAATTGGATGCTTAACGGATTGAGCCACACAGGCGTCCCTCAGGTTATGCATTTTAAAACTTTAAAACACCGGTCTAGGAAGGCTAATGCTAATCGTGCTAAAACTATTTCATTTCCTGCAAGGAGGGCTCTAATACAATATCCAATGTAAAGGATACATCTGTATAGAATCTTAACATTTGTTTTCTGTGAAAGTAGAAAAGGTTTCCTTTTTTCTTGGCGATGATTCTTTGTTCAACCTGGATGTATCAGCTTTTAAAGTTTTATGTAATATGTAAGTCCTATTTTAGAACAATGGGAGGAACCAGGAGTAATTTTTAAAAATCAGTTAACATGTGCTTGGAGCGGCACATATTTTTATTTTAGCTTTATCACAATAAGTCACAAAAATATTCAGAAATTATAGAATATTGTGCCACAAGGGACACTGATGACACAGCTCTGTTAAATCATGGGAAATTAAGTACACCGTGTTTATTAAAGAGAATTTTTTTCATGGCTGTTACCCTGCCAAGTGTTCTATTTTTTTCCTGAGAAAATGTCCTCATATTATACATTTGAAATTTACATAGTGTTCTACTATTATTATCATTTAATTCCAATCTTGTATTAAAATGTCTTCCGTATAAGTAATATTTTTTCTTCATTCAATTCTGTATCCAAAAGATACACAAGAGAACCTAAAGCAGGTGTAAGGTGCAGAAGCCTTAATAAGTATCTGTTAAATTGATGAATTAATAGAGTCCTAGAAGCAATTTCTTTCTTGTTATTATGCATTTTTATCGGTATATAGAGAAATTAAGCTGTTCAATGCAAAGTCCTCCCTCTCTGCTATATTCCAGGCATGCTTGCCTTTCCATCATACCCTTCTAAATTTGGCATTGTTTACTAACATTATTTGTTCAGGATGTTTTCTACCACTTCCCCCAATCTCTGTTGTTTTGCACAGACGTGAAAATGCATGAGCCCTGGGTCTATCCCAACATATTCCCCACAAAAGCACTATTTCAGACAAAAACATTTTGATACTTGTGTCATATGCAGGCTTTAAAAAAAACAAGATAATGCAAGAAAGCATTTTCTAAGCACTCGGCCTATAATAAACCATCAACGAAAAGTTTGTTGCTATTACCTTACTAGTTGTCTAGTGAAGATCAGGGAGGGGGAACAATATTCCATGTAGTCCACGTTCGTTTGGAGGGAACTCTATACATTATTTTAAGGTAACATCCATAGCATTGGTTATGTGTGGTTGTTCAAGTTTTAAACCTTGTTCGTCTAAAAAATGTAGATAATGCATACTTACTTTATATACTTGATCAGAGCTAAACTATAGGTAGATACAGATTAAAAACTGAAATTCACATAGTATTAGGAGTAAGACTGGAGACTGGATTATATGGAGACTGGAACTGGTTTCCAAATACCTTAGGATTTAGGAATAAGTAATTTTTTTTTTAATTTTTTTTAACATTTATTTATTTTTGAGACACAGAGAGAGAGAGAGAGAGAGAGCATGAACAGGGGAGGGTCAGAGAAAGAGGGAGACACAGAATCTGAAACAGGCTCCAGGCTCTGAGCTGTCAGCACAGAGCCCGACGCGGGGCTCGAACTCGCGGACCGCGAGATCATGACCTGAGCCGAAGTCGGCCGCTCAACCGACTGAGCCACCCAGGCGCCCCAATAAGTAATTTGTATTTATACAGAAATTTCATATTTTAAATAATGCCTACATGTAATTAATCTCCAATAAAGTATATAAAGTATAGTTGATCACATAAACCTAGGTCTTCTGGTACCTTCCATTACATCTCACTGGCTCCAAATATAACTACATTCTTTCATTCTCCAAAAGAATCCAAAATGATCCTCCAGAAAGACTAGAAAACTCAGGCTCTGTTGTTTTACTTACCGCTTTGTACTTGCCTTTGTACTTTTTACTTACTACTGCAGTACTTTGTACTGTATTGTGGATATTTATTAGGTAAATCAATGAAAAAATAGAATTTTGCAAAGAGTATTAGATTTGGGATTTAAATATTTTTTTTGAAGTTTATTTATTTATTTTGAGACAGAGAGCAAGCAGGGGCAGAGCAGAGAGAGAGAGGGGGAGAGAAAGAATCCCAAGCAGGCTCCATGCTGTCAGCGCAGAGCCTGATGCGGGGCTCTAACTCACGAACTGTGAGATTGTGACCTGATCCAAAATCAAGAGTTGGAAGCTCAACTGCTCAACGGGCTGAGCCATCCAGGGGCCCCGAGGACTTAAATACTTTTAATTTTTTTTAATGTTTATTTATTTCTGAGACAGAGAGAGACAGAGCATGAGTGGGGGAGGGGCAGAGAGAGAGGGAGACACAGAATCAGAAGCAGGTTTCAGGCTCTGAGCTGTCAGCACAGAGCCCGACGTGGGGCTCAAACTCACACACCGTGAGAGTAAGACCTGAGCCGAAGTCAGTCGCTCAACCGACTGAGCCACCCAGGCGCCCCAGGACTTAAATACTTTTAAAATTGCAACTCTGTGTTTAAAAACGTTGCTGGAATGTCAGCAGCTCAGTTGAGAGTTTCTAGGGAAGAGGTTTTACAAAACACACTCAGCTATGTGCAGCCATGTCCAATTTGACTTCTGTCCAACTGCTGTATGTTGAATATAAAAATCCCAGTGTGTCACTAACATATCTTTAAAAATAAAAGATATTCTGCATATGTTGAGTATATTGTTCCTGAAGTCAAGTCATCAAGAGAGGCCCTAGTTATTTCTGAGTCCTGTTGTGGAGGCCTTTTCAAAATCCTTATGTAAAATTAACGAAATGACTGAGGTAAAGGTACACACAAATGGAATTAAATCATGTGCCAAGAAAGGGAAGAGGTTTGATTACTCATTTTTACAAGCACTTCTTAGGGTTCTTCGCATTTTCCCTTTTATGTCCATTTCCAAGATATACTCACAGAAGGCTTGTAATGCAATACAAAGCAAAGTGATTGAAAGCAAAACCCCTTCCTGCCTTTTGTTTTACTAAATCTGAATTCTTACACGAAATTATGTATGGTGGGGAGGTAGGAAGAGACAAAAGCATCGAGGAAAAATGGCAGGCTAACCTTGACCAAAAAGAGAAGCCTTGGGGTCCTTGCCCATGAGGTGTCTGAGCTCCACAAATTGTGGGGTGGTATACATTCTCCTGCACAGACCAAACAGGGTGTGTGGCTGCATGTGCACCAAGGGAGAAAATAACTGCCAGGGCAACACGGGAGCCACAAAGAGCTGTGCTCGTAATTCTTCTTGTTAATTACTTACGCATAGAAACATTAACGTTCATGTTAAGCTAAACCGAACAACTGTTGAGAATAATTATTTAAAAGGTGAATTTAGAGTTGATTTTGTGGGGGAAACCAGAGACAACAGAAAAGGAATAAAGCTTATGCAATGCAGTCATGGAAAAGGCACAGAAAACTGAACCAAAACTCAACCAAACACTGGAGATTTGAGTTCAGGTGTATGTGAAGACTGATTGACCCAGGTTGGTGTATCTTGCTGAGGTCTAATGGGCCAGAACAGCACATGTTGATGTGGAAGTAAGATCCGTCTGTGTATAGAGAATCTCCAGATATGGGCTGAGCTAAGAAGGTTAAATTAAGTTTTCCTAAACCTCTTTTCCCCTGTCAAGGACTCAATGTACTCTGCATTTCTTAACCAAAGAGTGCCTAGAACGCAGGCAAGAAAAAAAAAATAGTACAATACAATAATTAAAATTTGAGGTCAAAAGAACCTCTCAATAAATTTACTCATACCCCTACCCAAACTGAGAGCCAAAGCTTATTTTCCAACTCTTTGAAAGTTTGTTCTGCGTTGCTGTTTGGGCTGGTTTTTCTTGACCTCTTATGGTCATAGCGATGAGGAAAGTGGTGATGATATCCTAGAATCAACTTAAGTGGGGCTTAACAGAGGCCCTGAAGGCATTTCTTTTTCAGTTCTGAAAAGTCTCTGCATTAAACCTCTATATTTCCCCAAATCATATTGCCCCCTTACCTTCTTCCCTGTCAAAGCCACACTTTATCAGCAGTATCACTCGCTTGGGAACTGGCAGCTGAAACCAGAAAAGCAGGAGACTCTAAGCCCCATTAGCTAGAGCAGCCAGACATTTAATAAATATGTCATTCTACCTTTGTTCTGTGATTCTCAACATGTCAGACTTAAGAATATAGTGGTGGGATGGAATTGTAACATAGACAAGTATGATGTTTGGTACAGATACTGTGGAAGTACAGTGCACCTGGCTTGATTTCTCCTGTAAAATTTCACTTGACTTTGTAAAGTCTGACCTAAAAAACCCAGCATCACCACCAACAGAGCATCAAGAATGCACCATTACACATGCAGAGTTCGATTTTGCAGTTTGGTTTGCACTGCCTGATCTTTAAGAAGAAAATGATAACACTTATTAACTGAGAATTAAAAATGTTGAATAAAAACACAGATGACAATAAACTCAAAAGAAAAGGAAGAAAAATAGAATAATTTGTCTAAAGCCCCAAGGAATTTATATGAATGTGTCAAATGATTATTTTAAAAATCGTTAACTACATGACTACATGACTTATAAACACTTAAAAAGTGCATGAGTGCTATTGTATGTGAGAAATTAGCATACAATGAATGGCAAAATATATTGTTGTTATATGTAAGAAGTTTGTACCCATCAATGCACTATTTTCACCATCACAAACTTTCATAAGGAAATAATCAGAGATACTCACAGATTCAACATTTAAAAATGATACTTATAATAGAAAAACAATCATAAACTTTTAAAATTCCAAGTTAAAACAGTATGATTATATCTTGTAAACACATAAACATATGCACATATGTTAAACATTGGAAGCACACTAAAGTTAAGGGTACTGATTGCTAGATGATAAATTACACGTTGTTCATTATATTCTTTACACTTTTAAGTATTAAAAAAAATTTTTTTTTAAAGTTTACTTATTTTGAGAGGCAGGGAAGGGGCAGAGAGAGAGAGAGACAGAATCCCAAGCAGGTTCCACGTTGTCAGCAAAGGGCCTGACACGGGACTCAAACTCACAAAGTGTGATATCATAACCTGAGCTGAAATCAAGAGTCAGACGCTTAACCAAGCCACCCAGGCATCCCTAAAAATTACTTTTTTTTTTTTTTGAGACTTCCATGTGTTTTATTGGATAATATTAACATCAAATGCATTGGCAGCCCAAAAGTTCACTAGACTCTCCACAACACAGGTGCTTCCTCTATAAAGACAGATAAAATTTCCCACCCTACTTTTTTTTTTTTTAATATATGAAATTTCCTAAAAATTACTTTTAATGAGCATAAAAAAATCTATAATCAGAAAACAACGCAAAACAGAAAATGCACCATATAGGTAATGAAAAGACATTTGAGTGGGTTTTAAAGAATATATTCTATTTCTTAATTGGGTGGTTGTTACTTGGGTCTTTGTTTTTATTTTGCTACTGATAATGATTTTTATGATGTACATGTATTTTATAGTGTGCTTGAGGCAATTTATAATATTTTTCAGAAAAAATAATTTCATGAAAGTTATCATTCTTTTCTTATTTAAGTATATGTCCTAAAGTGATTATGAAAATTAATATATTAAGTATTATTTTTATACTATTAACTACTTTTTAAAATAATAAATTATGTAGGCTCTCATTCTAAAAACAAGTTCAGAAGAACAAACAAGAATGACTATTGTCTTCACTAATATTTCACATTGATCACCATTTCAAGCAGATAAAAATAAAAAATGAAAAATAAAAATATTGAAAAGGGGAAAATGTTCATTACCACAAATGCTACTGATATGTATCTTAGAAATTCAAGAGAATCGGTTGAAAACTTCTTAGAAAAGAAAAACTGTATGAAAGTTGAATATGTTGGTTAAAATTCTAATATCATAATATTGATGGCCTCTCTGTATATCAACACTACCCAGTTAGAAAATCTGGTACAAGGTAGCAGACTTCTTGATATTTGAAATTGATCATGACAAACACGGTGCTAATTTTTCTGAGTTTCTTGGTTTGCCTTGACTTCTGAGAGAGGAATGGCAAGAAAGCAAATGCAACTGAAATTTTAGCTGCTGGAAAGTCCAGAGACAGGCAAAAAGGGAAGACACTTTTTTAAACATGCAGGTAACAAAAAAATTTTTGTTCACTTTTAGAAAATCATAAGGCATTTTTCCTTCTTTTACTACCTCTACTGAATTAGTACGCCACACTACATTTGCATTGTGCATTTCTTTACTTATTTCTATATCTGAAAGAAAATTTCAATTATATGCAAAATTAGATCTTCTGGTCTAATAAACATCCATGCACCCATCACCTAGTTTTATAATAATTAAGTCCTGGCCAGTTTTGTTTCTTTTATACCTCTATTTATTTTTCTATGAAATGATTTTGAAACAAATTCCAGATATCATGACATTTTGTTTTTATTTTAGTAAAAGATAAGAACTCTTTTAACATATTCTCCAGACCACTACTCAACTAAAATTAAAATAATCCCTTTATTTCATCAAATATCCAGTTAATTTGTCCTATTGACTCATGTCCTAATTTCTGTAGTAATTTGAGTAAGAATCTAAATAACAAAAATAGCATTACTCAATTGGTTAATAGAGTTCTCATATCTCTTTGAATCTACAGGTGCTCCTCTCCAAACTTTTCATTCTCTTGCAACTTTTTAAAAAAATTTTATTGTAGAGATTGTCAAGTGATTGTATCATGAAGGTGTTATTGGATATGTTCCTCTTCATCTGTGCTTCCTCTAAGCTAACAGGTTTAGAGGTTTGTCCTGACTCAATTTTGATGTTTCGAGAAGGAAAAATATTTCATATTCATAGAGAGTACTATACTCCTCCATCAAAGCATATACAACATCTAGTTATGTCTATTTTTGTGATGTTACCAGCCACTGAGAAATAATGCTTACATCCATGAATTAAGTGTGACAAAAATAGCAATAATCCAGTTCTATTATTTTTCTTCCTGTATTACTTGGAATGCTTGTATGAATAAAAACTTCCCCTAAACTTCTACTTGGTTATCCACTGGTATATTTTTAATAGAAAAAAGTAGACAATTTTTATTTTTTCCCATCAATTACTTGTCTTTTCAGAATAATAATTTGATTCACGAATGTCTTCCCAAACTGACCAGTTGGTTTTCATTTATATTTATAACAATACTTTTCAAACTCTAATGAATTGTGTCTATAATTATTAATATTCTTAATCTGAGTTAATAGTTGGAAGTTACCATTTCATGTCCTACCCTTTTCCTTTAATATGTTGCAACTGTTTGTCATTATTTATTGAAACCAAGTATCACTATAAAATCTTCACCGAAGTAGATTTAGTAAATCTATCCATGTTGAATATTTTCACAAGTTTTCAAGATTTAATTATTAAAAGTAATGTTGTAATAAAAATGATTTAACACAAATCCCTTTGGTCATTTCTTATCATTTCTTTAGAATTAATGAGAAGAATCTGTTTCTGAACCAAATAGTATAAGCAATTTACACAAATGTAGTATAAATAGCCACATTTCCCTTAAGAATGTTTGTACTTTTTGAAATTCTTAGCTGTAGTGTCCAGGAATTCCATGCTTCCCAGTACCATGATTATGGTATGAAAAATCCTATCACATAGTTAATAAAAACTTTGATTACTCAACTAGCTATTTTTTCTCAGTCTAAGGATCTGAGCTCTGATTCTCTTCTGTCCAGAAATGTCTGTAAACATTCAAGACAATTAAGACACATTCAAGTTGTTACTAGAGAAATTTTAGGTTTTCCAGCCCCAAATTTCTTTATGCCACATCATGACATGGCTTTTTGAAGAAATGTTCTCTGTTCCTTCTTGTGTCTTGCCAATGGAGAAGTAGCTATTGGAGGAATTTTCAGGTAGTTCCCAGATCAGATACAGATGGAGAAGGAACAATAACAGAATGTTATTAATCATAGTGGGAATTATCAGCTGGTCTAACAAGTTATGTATTTATTTTATTGGAAAGTATGAATGGTGGACGCCTTTCCCTAGATCTCTGTCAACATACATCTTCGTAGTATAAGGTTCTTCTTGCCTGGTTCACTCTAGTTGGGTTACTGATTAATTTAAGGACTGGATCAATCCATTGGTGCTGACACAAAGTGCTCATTAGCTGCAGACAGACAAAAGCCAGAGAAGATTGATTCTTGCTACATATTCTAATCCCCTTTGTAAGCAACTACTCTCTAGCACATTCTATCTGTTATTGTCCCAGTAGAATGCAGATGGCAAAGTCAAATTGGATACTTGAAGAGTATCTAATAAAAAGATGGTTAGCAAAGGTGTCACAGAGTTTTAGGGAAAACCAGTAAAAAATGGTGTGATATCCCAGGGCTAGTGACAGCAAAGACCTACTATCATTTCCTAAACCTGAGGGAGTTTCCTTTTCTCAGTAATAGGAGTTAGCAGTTCTGAAACTAATTTGCATATATTCTGAGATTGGACAAACAAATAAATATATTCTAAGAATAATGACAACGAGGTGTCTGATGCTTCAGGAAGGGAATTGAACATATGGAAAGGAGAATATTAGAAGGAATCCTTCAGTGTTAGATGAGATATGCAGCTACCAAGATAAACTGGTAGACCTTCCCTTGGTCTGTTTGCTGAGAGGTCCCAGAAGCAGCATCACAAGCGAAATGAGCATACCTTAAGCCACGAAGAGGAACCAGAGCTCTAGGAAGAAATGACTGATTCTAGTGCTGGGGCAGTAAAAGTATGAGAGGAGCCTAGAATATTGTGTTGAACCTCAAATGAAAGAATTGGTCAAGGAATGACGGGACATGTCAAGAGGACATTAGAGCCAACTTGAAGTGCCCTCTATAGTCAAGACTGACAATTTACTTGAAAATATGTGATAGTAGCAGATTATAACCCCATCGAAAAAAACTAAAATGCTTGAGTCCATGCTAACGTAAACAGAGAATAAATAAATAAACGGGAGAGAAGGAAAAGGAAGAACCGATCACCCGAACCTAAAGAAAGCCACACAGTGGGAGCTGTGTGACCTTTGATACAAGGATGCAATTCACCAATGGTGACGCACTAGGGAGAGATCTGGAAGACAAAGAATAGCCCAGTCTCCTGTCTTCTACCCCTCAGGTCTCTTACTGGTGCCTCCCATTGATGGAGCCTTACTGGAAGCTAGAGGTCAAGGAAGCACATTGATGCAATCTATGCAGGTCATAGTCCTGAAAAATAGAGAGTAGGATTACGGAATGGTTTGTGAACCTGGAGAAGTAAAAGGTGACAAGGAGCAAACTCTTTTTGCCACAGAGATTTTTCCAAAATAACAATTTGGTCTTTTTGTTTGTTTTGATGAAACATTTATTGCCGGAAAAGCAGGGCTTCATGAAATTCAAAGCTCTTTACAAGTTGGTCTCAACATATCTTTTTGTATTTTTCCACCACTGTCTTCCTCTCCTTCATAAACTAAACTCTAATAAAATCAGACTGTATGATATCTTTGAAGCCACTCACTCATACCACTGTGGCTTTACCCACCTGTTTTTTCCCTCGATTGGAGCACTCTCTTATTTCACTTATATATGAGCTTATAAATAAGCTCACTTATAAATAAGCTCACTTATTTCACACAAAATTGCCTACAAATTCTTAAAGGTCTAGATCAAATATAACCTCACTTCTATTCTCTAGAACCATCATTAGGCAAATAGAGTTTCCCTTACTTTCATTAGGCAGATAGAATTGATAAGAACTTTGTGATCCAAGAGCACAAAGCTCCCGAATTTAAAATTGGAATATCTACAAAAATCAATTAGCAATACTATATAGTATTACATCCATTTTTATTTTTTAAATTTATTTTTAAAAGTTTATTCATTTATTTTGAGAGAGAGAGAGAGAGAGAGAGAGAGACAGACAGACAGACAGACAGTATGTGAGCAGGGGAGGGGCAGAGAGAGAGGGAGAGAGAATCCCAACAGGCTCTTGCTCTCCATGCAGAGCCTGATGTGGGGCTTGAGCTCAGAAACCATGAGATCATGACCTGAGCCAAAATCAAGAGTCAGCTGCTTAACCGATTAAGCCACCCAGGCACTCTTACACCTATTTTTTAAAAAACTCCCACTTAAACTGAGATCTTCTGACAGAAATCTGATTTTCACACTCTTCTTCAGGAACCCCCACATTTAGTATTAATTTTTGAAGAGTCCATTTTCTTTAAAAAGTTCATTTACTTTGAGAGAGAGGAGAGAGAGAGAACACAAGTGGGGAACGGGCAGAGAGAGAGGGTGAGAGAGAATCCCAAGCAGACTCTGCACTATTAGTGCTGAGCCCAAGGTGGGGCTTGATCTCACAAACCATGAGATCATGAGCTAAGCTGAAATCAAGAGTCAAATGCTTAACCAGCTGAGCCACTCAGGCACCTCAAAGAGTTAATTTCTTGTATCATCAGGTACCTTCACCACCACATACCTATTTCAACTATTCCACCAGTTCTTTTATTCATTTAATATGTATTTTTTTTCTTTTAGAGAGAAGAGAGAGAGAGAAAGATAGAGTGCATGCAAGCTGGGGGTAGGGGCAAAGGGAAATAGAGAAACTTTTTTTATTGTTTTTAATGTTTATTTATTTTTGAGAGCAAGAAAGACAGAAAGAGTGCAAGCAGGGGAGGGGCAGAGAAAGCAGGAGACACAGAATCCAAAGCAAGTTCCAGGTTCTGAGCTGACAGGAGAGAGTCCAATGCGGGGCTTGAACTCACAAACTATGAGATCATGTCCTGAGATGAAGTCACATGCTTAAACAACTGAGCCACCCAGGCACCCCAAGAGAGAGAGAATCCATGCTGAGCATGGAGCCCTAGGCAGGTCTCTATCCCAGGACATTGGGATCATGACCTGAGCTGAAATCAAGAGTAGGATGCTCAACCGAGTCACCGAGGCGTTCCTGTAATATTTTCTTTAAACAAAAAATATCACTGTTAAAAAATATTGACAAAGCACTAAGATACCACAGAAACGTTTAGGAATATCTTGCATATGTGTGTGACACATATTGTACACATATGTAATTACTGATATAAATATAAAAAATATATATACATATACATACATATAAGATTTGTTTGGATTTGATTATGGCATAACATCATATAGGAGGAATAACAGGGCTTCTATGTTCCCTGATCATAAAGCAATGGAGAAGCAGCAAGGTTAAATAACTAGCTCAAGGTCAAATATCTTGCAATGGGTCAAGACAGAATATTCACCGTAGATGCTACTTTCTTTGAAGTTATGCAAACAAAAGATAGAGGAAATGTCAATATAAAGGGAGATTTTTGTGGAAAGGTTTTGGGAAAAAGCCAAACCTCCTGGATTTAAAATTGGAATATTTACATTAGACTGTCTTTTCCCTAGAGAAGAACCAGCAAAGATTGTTGATTCTGATTATAAAAAACGTGGACAATTTTCTCTTGACAGGTCTTCTTTCTTTCTTTCAGGTCATGAGTAAATGTCCCTTTTCTGCATAAGGAATGCCATCCTGCTAGCCTAAGGAGATTAATGCATGTCCTAAATGAGAGTGATCTACTTTTTCCTCACTGACCAGCCCTAGCTGCAGGAAATGAATTGTGGCTAATTTTATGCACAAGAGAAATTGTTGCTCTGACTAGAATTACTGGATTGGAGATTTGTTCATGTTAACTCCTTGGTGATTGCTACTACAAGAAGTGTTTTATTTGGCAATGTTTGTTGTAGGAAACAAAGAATCTAAAGCTGGTTCCAAGATAAGGACAGTTTATTATGAATATCTACATGAAAGACTTGAATTTTATAAAAATTTAAGAACAGAAACATTACAGAAGGGATCTAAATACTTGGAACTGGAGGGTGAGTCTACACATGGGATAGCTCCCAGGTACTTTTAGTAACAGAAGTCACGACGTTTCCATTAAGTAATTGGCTATGAAAATGAACACAGTTATCCCCTATCAGTGTTTCTAGTCTGACAATAACTCCTGTATTTTCAGGGTTTCTTAACTTAAAATCTTCATGAATCAGACCTGCTGGGCTAGAGTTGTGCTTCTTAAAATGCAATACAAATATGAGTCACCTGGGAATCATGGTAAAATGCATATTGATTCAGGAGGTCTTAGATAGAGTCTGAGAGTTTGCATTTCTAATAAGCTACCTGGTAATGCCAAAGATGGTTGTCCATAGACCCTGATTTTGTGGCTAAAAGTAGAGTATCTTACCAAGTTAGGCAGTAGGTGTACTAAGTCAGTTTAATGGCTTGATTGTCCTTAGGTCATGTGCCCATCATTGGTCCAATCACCTGCAGCCAGAGTTTGGGAACAGATTCCTTATAGTATCGAATAAATAGGGGTTATGAGAGGGAAAGTTCACTAAAGACAGGCCTGAGATTGGATTGGCATTCCAGTTATGCCTCCTATAAGCAGTTATTTTCCACTGAGTATTGGTTTTAGTTCAGTATCTTTTTCTACTGGCAATCACTGAAGATCAAAGGAGAGTCAGACACTCAGAGTCTCTGTACTCACCATATTATCTCCTCCTTTAATTCTAAAACATTTAGAAATAACTTCATTTTCCTATAGCCTACTGGATAGTGGGGATAATTGTATTTACCAGTAATTTCATTAAAAATGTGTCCCTCTTTTTAAAAGCAACAACTTTGGTAATTGATATATTTTAGCAAAAACTGTGGTCTCAAACATTTTTTCTACATATTGTGGAAAAATCTAGAAGCTGGAATATTTAATGCAGATTCTCCATCCTGAAACAGGAATGATCGTCCTAAAATGTACATTTCATCTGATCACAGTCACTGATGATTCACTTCCAGGATAAAGACCAATCTCTTCAGGGGTCTTCAAAATCTGATCTCAATTTATCCTCCTCTATCATCTGCCACAATTTCTGCCACATGTTATACCTATGTCTTTCCTGTGTCATACTCAATTGTTTGACATTACCTATTTCAGAGAACCTTCTAGACTCCGTGACTTTATGCCAAGTCTGTCTTCCTAAAATGTGGTTCCATATATATTTGCAGCTCATATTTCTGCTCATCCATTGGTTATTCTACCCACAAATAATTATACCATTCTCTGTTTCAACAGCTATCAGTAGTTACCCTAAAATAGTTCTTAGCACAGTATATTTACTTATGCATTTGCCTAGTATAAATTAAATACTGTGTCTCCATAGATGAGCACAGTACTCAGTAGCCACTAAGCAAATTTTAAATATTTATTAGATGATTGAAGAGAATGAAGGAATCACCACTTGATCTGAAGAGGCAGAGTTGGAAAGGCAGGGGTGGAAGGAGTTGTGGGGAAAGTGGGGGAAGAACAAAGCAGATAACCTAGAGGCAAGCCACAGATCCGCCACAGGCTCTGTATACCCAGGGGCTGGACTCACACAGGCATTGCTGCCATTTGCTTCTCACTTGACTGTATGCTAGGTCTGTTTGCTCTCAGCAAATTGGAATGATTTTTAAATCCCGAGTTCACAGCTACTGAATATTTACTTCTCCTAAGTGAAACCATTCTTTTATTTCCTCATCATTCAGGATTCTGGAGCTACAACAGCAGCTGAATTGAAGATCAACACCAAAAGGTGACTCATTGGAACAGTAGGGAAAGTAAATCAAATATCAAATAAAGTCAATTCCTTTACTCTCCCAATCTGATTATTGTTCCTTTGAAGATAAAAATATTTAATCCATCCTAGAGGTTTGGAATCCACGGGCCCTTGCCACTGAAGAGCTTTATTGGAATATGTTAGATATGCTCATCTTAACACTTTATAGTGTTTGCCTGGAGAGCATTTATGCTCATGAGGTCATTTGGCTGAGCTTTATTGGCTTATATTTATTCCAGAGAAAAGAAATTTCTTTTCCTTTGCAGAAGTAACTAAGTGCTTTCCTGTCTTCTCATGCCACCCTTGATTTTAAGTGATTACCATTTAAACCATCTGACCCAGAGATTTTTGTATCTATATGCTTCCTTTTTGCACCAGAGGGCATGATGTAAATGCATTTACTATGTAACCTGTAGTCTATTATAAAGAATGGTTTATTCTAGTCAGCTCAAAGAAATGCTAATAGATATTAGGACTTAAAAGCAGGATGTGAGGAGAGAGAAGAGAGATTATTTCAACAGAACCATCTCCACATTCCCGCAAAAAAAAAAAAAAAAAAAAAAAGCAAAAGAGAAGGAGAGAGAGAGAGTCAGGGGAGCATAGGGGTTCCCAGGGGAAGCATACTAGTCCAATCTCTGCGGTCTCTCCCAGGTCCGGGCAGAGTGGCTGGCCTGACATCTACGGCCACCCTACCTCTCATCTCCCTGGTGGCTCCATGGCTTTAACTCCGTGGTTATTTTAGAGGCAATGTTTCTGAAGGCCATGGAAGTGCTAGATATCCACATAAGTGGAAAGCTTTGAGAGACCTTTGTGGCACTTTGCATGCCTCCATCTTCCCCTCCAAGTAGTCCTTGTGGCCCTGGGAGCTGTGAATGCCGAGCAGCCTGCCTTTTTCCTTTAGCTGGCAGGGTAGCTGTTTGCATCCAAGACCTTATACATGTCCCAACAGACTCCATGGAGCTTGTGATCTTCATACTCCATGTAAAGTAAAGTACAGTGAGCACTACCTGGCCTTTAGAAATTATTTTATCATTGCCTCTGCTGCCCACCACATGAGGTTTCAGCCTCTCCACTAGGTCTTTACTTTCAGGCTCATTCAGGTTCCTGAATATGCCTGAAACACTGATGTCTCTGTAAACTTGAAACTGAACTTGCCGAAGCAGTTACCGCTAGTTCCCTGGTAGCCCTGACTGTTGCCCTATGGAGAATCTGAGTTCTTCCCACAGGGCAAATGCTGCTGGTTATGAACATGTCAGAGCTGCTTGGTGTGGAAGGAGTTTCCTGTCTGGGGCTCTAGCAACTGTTGCTGATATGTGGGCAGAGCAGGAAGGCACAGGGACATGCTGACAGGGCTGTGCTAAGGCACTCCACCATTAATATCTGTGGAGCACAAGAAGCCTGACTGGGCTGTACCAAGGCTGTCACAGGTTTCTAGGATAGGTGGGGACAAGTCTGGCCAACTGTAGCAGAAGCAGAAGCCATGGAAGCCCCAGACCCTGGCAGAGTCACTTTGCATTCGGGATAGAGGCCTGGCCAAGGATAGCACTGTGCAAAAGTGGGGAACTCATGCTTTGATTTGTGCTGGTGGAAGGGTTCCTATTTGTGAATGGAACAGGAGTGATCTTCTTCTTCAGAACAAGGAGGGAGGGAGGTAGCAGGCACACTCCTGGCCTCTCTTCTTTTTTTTATATAATTTTATTTTTTATTTTTTTTAAATTTACATACAGGAGTACTGATGCATAGGGGCACTTGTACCCCAATGTTTATAGCAGCACTCTCCACAATAGCCAAATTATGGAAAGAGCCTAAGTGTCCATCAACTGATGAATGGATAAAGAAATTGTGGTTTATATACACAATGGAGTACTACGTGGCAATGAGAAAGAATGAAATATGGTCCTTTGTAGCAATGTGGATGGAACTGGAGAGTGTGATGCTAAGTGAAATAAGCCATACAGAGAAAGACAGATACCATATGTTTCCACTCTTATGTGGATCCTGAGAAACTTAACAGAAACCCATGGGGAAGGGGAAGGAAAAAAAAAAAAAGAGGTTAGAGTGGGAGAGAGCCAAAGCATAAGAGACTCTTAAAAACTAAGAACAAACTGAGGGTTGATGGCGGGTGGGAGAGAGGGGAGGGTGGGTGATGAGTATTGAAGAGGGCATCTTTTGGGATGAGCACTGGGTGCTGTATGGAAACCAATTTGACAATAAATTTCATATATTAAAAAAAATAAAATAAAAAAATAAAATGAAATTTACATCCAAATTAGCATATAGTGCAATAATGATTTCAGGAGTAGATTCCTTAATGCCCTTTCCCATTTAGCCTATCCCCCTTCCCATAATCCCTCCAGTAACCCTCAGTTTGTTCTCCATATTTATGAATCTCTTCTGTTTTGTTCCCCTCCCTGTTTTTATATTATTTTTGTTTCCCTTCCTTCATGTTCATCTGTTTTGTCTCTTAAAGTCCTCATATGAGTGAAGTTATATGGTATTTGTCTTTCTCTGACTAAT
Organism: Panthera onca; assembly: GCF_046562875.1. NCBI lineage: Eukaryota > Metazoa > Chordata > Mammalia > Carnivora > Felidae > Panthera > Panthera onca. The sequence continues at coordinate 45,612,011 of NC_138349.1, read as the reverse complement.
TTCACTTAGCATAATACCCTCCAGTTCCATCCACATAGTTGCAAATGGCAAGATTTCATTTTGATTGCCGAGTAATACTCCATTGTGTATATATATACCACATCTTCTTTATCCATTCATCCATTGATGGACATTTGGGCTCTTTCCATACTTGGGCTATTGTTGGTAGTGCTGCTATAAACATGGGGGTGCACGTGTCCCTTTGAAACAGCACACCTGTATCCCTTGGATAAATGCCTAGTAGTGCAATTGCTGGGTCGTAGGGTAGTTCTATTTTTAGTTTTTGAGGAACCTCCATACTGTTTTCCAGAGTGGCTGCACCAGCTTGCATTCCCACCAACAATGCAAAAGATACCCTCTTTCTCCGCATCCTTGCCAACATCTGTTGTTGCCCGAGTTGTTAATGTTAGCCATTCTGACAGGTGTAAGGTCATATCTCCTTGTGGTTTTGATTTGTATTTCCCTGATGATGTGTGATGGGCATTTTTTCATGTGCCAGTTGGCCATCTGGATGTCTTCCTTGGAGAAGTGTCTATTTATGTCTTTTGCCCATTTCTTCACTGGATTATTTGTTTTTTGGGTGTTGAGTTTGATAAGTTCTTTACAGACTTTGGATACTAACCCTTTATCTGATATGCCATTTGCAAATATCTTCTGCCATTCTGTCAGTTGTCCTGGCCTCTCTTCTGATTCCTAGGCCTCCTTCTAATACCCTGAGCATTCTGAGAATTAGAGATGGGAATGGCAGGAACAGCATGATCTCTGAAAGCCCACTGGCTGAGGTTGGCAAAGAGGCTATACTATACAACGTGGGACGGGGAAGGAGTGTTAAAGACTGGGGCTTTACAGTGATTGTGTAGCCCTCCAGCTCTGATCCCTTGTGTACAAGGAGTGGATAAGTGATCACCACCTCATAAGTCTGGCCCATCAGTGAATCCTGATCTCTTTCTTTACTTAACCTACTGATAGCATCAACTCAATCCTCTAGGGGTCATTATAGTCAGACAGTAGCTCCAGACAGGCTTTAGTTCATCTTCATGAACTACACCCTCCATAAGATTTGTCTGAGAATAGTTCTGTGGCAGCAAAAGAGGAACTGCTACAGAGAATATCCAGGTGGTTGCCAAAGGTGAATTTGTTGCTAAAGTTAGTCTACACACTTGATATTCATGTCAGCATCCAAGAGCAGGTGCCCTTAAGTCTTTATAAACAATCCACTTCTGGTGGCAGTACTACACAGCAGACACTTCCTAATGTAATTTGCTTGAGGACTTTTTCCTTTCATAAGCTATCTCCTCGACATTAATTCTGACTCTGAAGATACTTCATTCTGTGGGTACTGTACTGTATTTATCCATCCATTGATGGACATTTGGTTTATTTTCACCTTTTGGCTATTTTGAATAATGCTACTATAATTATCCTAGCACAGGTTTCTGTGGGAGCATATGTTCAGATTTCTCCCAGGTATACACCTAAGAGTAGAATTACTGGATCATATGGTAACTCTGTGTTTAAGCTTTTGAGAAACTACCAGACTGTTTTCTAAGGCAGCTGAACCATTTTACATTCCCTCAGGAAGTGTGAGTGTTCCAAATTTTCCACATCCTTGGCAACACTTGTTATTATCTGACTTTTGGATCCGAGCTATCTTAGTGTAAAATAACATCCAATTGGGGATGTGATTCACTCTTCTATAATGACTAATGATGTCAAGCATTTTTTCATGTGCATGTTGGCCATTTGCACCTCTTCTTTGGAGAAATGTCTATTCGGATCCTTTGCCCACTTTTTAATAGGGTTATTTGTCTTTTTATTATTGAATTATAAGAGTTCTTTATATATTCTGAATACAAGCTCCTTAACAGATACAAGATTTGTCAATAGTTTCTCCCATTCTGTTTTCACTTTTTTGATGATGTCTTTTAAACAATAAGAATTTAATTTTGGTCAATTCCAATGAACACCCCCCCCCCCCGCCCCAATTTGGCTTCATCTAATTTGGTATTATGTCTAAGAACACCTTGTTAAACCCAAAGCAATCAATGCTTACCTCTCTGTTCTCTTTTAACAATTGTTAGTTTAACCTCTTACATTCAGATTTTTGATACTTTTTGAGGTAAGTTAAGTATATGGTGTGAGACAGGATTCTAACTTCATTTTTTTTTTACATGTGGTTATGCAATTGTCTAGGCATCCTTTGTTTAAATAATTATTCTCTTCTCCACCTTATGGTCTTTGGCATCCCTGTAAAAAGTCAGTTGATCATAGATGTATGGGTTTATTTTTGGACTTTCAAATTAATTCCATTGATCTGTATGTTTACCCTTGTGCCTGTACCACACTGTTTTTGATTATTGCTTTGTATAAGTTTTGAGGACAGGAAGTGGGAATCCCCTACTCTCTACTTCTTTTTCAAGATTCTTTTGATTAGTCTGGGGCTCTTAAAATTTCATATGAATTTTAAAAACAGCTTTTCAGGGGCGCCTGGGTGGCTTAGTCAGTTAAGTGTCCAACCTTGGCACAGATCATGATCTCACAGTTCATGGATTTGAGCCCCGTGTGGGACTCTGTGCTGACAGCTCAGAACCTGGAGCTTGCTTCAGATTCTGTGTCTCCCCCCACTCTCCCTCTGCCCCTCCCCGGCTTATGCTTTCTTTCAAAAATAAATAAACATTAAAAATTTTTAAAAAATACTAAAAAGAGCTTTTCAATTTATATAAGCAAATCAGCTGAGATTCTGATAGAGATTATATCTGAAACTGTAGATCAGTTGAGGAATATTTCATCTTAATATTAAATTTTCTAATTCATGAACATGGGATATTATCCCATTTATTTAGATCTTAATTTCTTTTAACAATGTTTTGTAGGTTTAGAATATAAGTTTTGCACTATTTTTTAAAAGTTAATTGTAAGTATTTTATTCTTTTGGATGCTATTATAATTGAAAATTTTTCTTAATTCCATTTTCAGATTGTTCATTGCCAGTGTATGGAAATACAATGTATTTTTGTACATTGTTCTCATACCCTTATTTTATTCTTGATCTAAGGGGGAAAACCATATATCTTTCACTATGAAATATGTTGCTAGACTTTTGTAGATGCCCTATATCAGATTGATAAAGGTTCCCTCTATTTCTAGTTTGTTGAGGGTCATTTTTTTTAATGGTTATTTATTTTTGGGAGAGAGACAGAGAGAGTGTGAGTGCAGAGGGTCCAAGAGAGGGGGACACAGAATCTGAAGCAGGCTCCATGTTTCCGAGCTATGAGCACAGAGCCCAGTGTGGGGCTCAAACTCACAAACAGTGAGATCATGACCTGAGCTGAAATGGGCCGCTTAACCCACTGAGCCACCCAGATGCTCCTGTTTGAGTTGAGAGTCATTTTATTATGAAAAAGTACTGAGTTACATCATGTCATTTTCCTGCATTTTTGAGATGATCATGTTTGTTTTATTCTACTGATATGATAATTTGTAGTGATTGATTTTTGGATCTTAAACCAACCTTTCCTTCCTGGCATAAACTTCCACTTGGTCATAGAGTCTAATTCTTTTATCTGTTACTAGAATCAATTTGTCTGTATTTTGTTGAAGTTTTTACATTCATATTCATAAGAAATAATGGTCTGTAATTTTATTTTTTAGTTATATCTTTATTTAGTTTTGGTACAAGTGCGATAATGGCCTTATAAAATGAGTTGGGAGATTTTCAGGGTGGCAGTATCATAGACTAAGAGGTTTATTCAAGGTGTGATTATTGCTAATTGAAATTAAGTAGAAAGTGTTTACTTCTATATTTTTTGAAGCATTTTTGAAGAACTGTCATTAATCCTTCTTAAAATGTTTTGGATAATAGAATTCATTAGTGAAGCTATCTGGGTTTAGGCTTTTCTTTGTGGGTAGTTTTTGATTACTAAACTAATCTCTTCAGTTGTTACAGATTTATTTAGAGGTCTTTTTATTCTTAAGTCAATTAAGGTGATTTGTGTCCTTCTAGGAATTTGTCCATTTCACCTAACATATCTAATTTATTGGCATACAATTTTTTATATTTTTGGTTTATAGTACTTTTTTTATTTTTGTAAGTTTAGTAGTAGTGTCCTTTCATTTCGTATTCCAAGTATTAGAATGTTTCTTTTTTTCTTAGTCTAAATAAAGGTTTATCAATTTTGATGCTCTTCTCAAAGAACCAGTTTTTGGTTTCATTGATATTCTCTGTTGTTTTTACATTTTCCATTTCAAATATTTCAACTCTCTTATTCTCCTCCTTCTGTCTACTTTACAGTTTGTTCTTCTTTACCCTGAATTATTGATGTGATACCTTCTTTCTTAATATACACATTTATAGCTACACATTTCCTTCTAAGCACTGATTTAGCTGTATCTCATACATTGTAGCATGCTGTCTGTTCATTTTCTCTAATCTCAAAGTATTTCCTATTTGCCTTTTGATTTCACCCTTGGCTCACTGATTATTAGAAGTGTATAGTTTAATATGTATGTATGTGCACTTCCAAAATATTTCCCTGTTAATTTCTAATTTCATTTTGTAGAGAAGATATTTTGTATTTTGTCATTTCAAATTTATTGAAATTCATGACCTAAGAATATAGTCTATCCTGGAGAACATCTCATGGGTACTTGAGAAAAATAAATATTCTGGTGTTTGGTAGAGTTTTCTCTAGGTGTCTATGAGGACAAGTTGCTTTATAGTGCTGTTCTAATCTTCTATTTGATGTTGATCATCTATGTAATTGTTTTATCAATTATTGAGATGGTGTATCAAAGTCTCTAACTACTGTTGAATTATTTCTTCATTCCTGTCCATTTTTGTTTCATGTATTTTGTTTCATGTAGGTGATCATATGGTTATCATTATTCTATCTTCCTAATGGATTGACATTTTTTTTTAATTTTTTTTTTAACATTTATTTATTTTTGAGACAGAGAGAGACAGAGCATGAACGGGGGAGGGGCAGAGAGAGAGGGAGACACAGAATCGGAAGCAGGCTCCAGGCTCTGAGCCATCAGCCCAGAGCCTGACGTGGGGCTCGAACTCACGGACCGCGAGATCGTGACCTGAGCCGAAGTCGGACGCTCAACCGACTGAGCCATCCAGGCGCCCCTTGGATTGACATTTTTATCATTATAAAATGTTATTTTACGTTACGTAATATTTTTTTGTTTTAAAGCCTATTTCATCTGGTGTATGTAGAATCAATCATTACAGTTTTCTTACAGTTGCTATTTACACAATATATGTTTCTCATCCTTTTACCTTTAGTCCGTTTATATGTTTGAATGCAAGATGTGTCTCCTCTAGAGGAAGATGAACTGACTTATTTAGATAGATTGACAACTATGAAGATGCTCTCAGTCTCTCAGCCATTTAGATGGGCTCCCTTAGAAAGTGGCACTAATGTAAATTTTAGAAAGATATTAAGATAGACATATTAAGTGAAGGATGTAAGGCAAGTAAGTTTTTGAGGCAATGGAAATGTACAGTGCAAAAGCAATGAATTATGAGTGGACTGAATGAAGATTGACACGGCTAGAGCATAGAAGGCAAAGTAGGTGAAGTGAAATGAGATGGCAGACCTCAGAAGGCCACATAAGCAAATTTTCTGAGGGCGTTAAAAGGTTCTAAGGAAGTACATCCCATGATCACATATGCTTTTGTTGTTTTTATTGAAGTATAGTTGACACACAATGTTATATTCGTTTGAAGTGTACAACATAGTGATTTTAAAAAATCTACATGTTATACTATACTCACCATTAACTGTAGCTATCATCTGCCACCATACAATGCTATTATAATACAATTGACTATACTCCCGATGCTGTACTTTTTTTCCCTGTGACTTCTTTATTCCATAACTGGCAGCCCGTCATCTCCAACTTCCCTCACCTATTTTGCCCATCTTCCCACCCTCTTCTCCTCTGGCAACCATCTGTCTGTTTTCTGCATTTGTGGGTCTGCTTCTGCTATTTGTTTGCTTATTCATTTGTTTTGCTTTTTAGTTTTCACAGAAGTGAAATCATATGGTATTTGTCTTTCTCTGACTTATTTCACTTAGCCTAATACCCTCTAGGTCCATCCATATTATCACAAATGGCAAGATCTCATCCTTTATATGGCTAATATTCCCCTTTGTGTGTGTGTGTGTGTGTGTGTGTGTGTGTGTTGCATTTTCCTTATCTATTCATCTATCAGTGGACACTTGGGTTGTTTCAATATCTTGGCTATTGATAATCACACATTTTTAAGAGAATATACTGGTGGGATCCTTCCCAACCTAGGGAAATACCCACATTTTTAGAGCCCCACCAAGCCTTGTTCATATTTCTTCAGAGGTATCTTGAGTTTGTATTTTAATGTTACAACTGCTAGTAAAAAGGCAAGTTTCATAACAATATGAATAGTTTGATATAATTTATACAAAACTTAAAATTTGTGTATATGAATGTAAAAACCATCATAGAAGATATATACAAAAGTGTTAACATTGATTTACCCCTGGAGTAGTAGGCAACAGGAAAAGGAAACTCTTTTGCTTTTGTGAGGATATTTTTCTTTAATTAAAATTTTAACAAATAATTGAAAAATACTTTTCAAAGCCCATAAACTAAAAACTTCTAGAAAGAACATATAAAGAAAAACAAAGAAGTGCTTCTCAACCACTCACTCTCAAACATGCTGGTACCAACTACACCTGCATTGACTGGTGTCATCTCTACCGTGAAGCCAGTAGAGAATCATGACTGCTTCTGATAGAAAGCCAAAGTTGCACAGTGACCTCCCAACTCACAAATGCCTAATTGATGAACACCTGGCATATAAAGAGAAAGGTTACTGGCCCAAGCTAACTTGCCAGGGGATAGTATTGCAGAGTGAAAAATAGTTGAGCTTTGCATTTTGAATTCTGCTTCTCTATTTACCAGCTATAGAATATCAGATGGGTTATTTAGCCTTACTGCACCTTAGCTCCTCATCAATAAAATGTGCTAGCAATGATTCTTAACTCCTAAGATTGCCCTGAAGTTTAGTAGCAACAATACCCAACAAAGTCTGGCACACAGGATGAACTCTACCTATGCAGGTGTTAGCCATCAGTATTATTAGAGGGTAGCTTGTCTTCTAGGTGCTCAAGATTTCACTACATAACTGTAATCTTTCTCTAATGGCAAGCTTGGTATCCGTTACCAGGTACAGACAGCAAATCCCTGGGAGCAATGATTTTCCTGTCATGTTGACAAATTTCAACATGTTAGAATCAATTTTCTCAGAATTAATTCTTCTCCCAATATCTACACATCATTTGATTGGAGCAAAGCTACCCTATGTTTATTAAGTTCTTAACAATAAAAACAGAAAGGTTGGTCTAATTTATCAATGCTCTTTCAAAAATTCTAAGATGCATATTTTCCATATAGCACAAATCCCTGAAGTTTGATATCCCTTAGAGTGGATGGAGCGTCTTAGTATGCACCAGTCAGGCAGCAGGCCAGGAGCTACTTGTATTGTAGGTTGTTACTGCCTGATAGGGGCAAGCTCATCTGTAGCTGTTCATAGTATCATGGCTTTGACTATGTATTATTTGCACTGTAGGTACTAGATGTGTTGAATTTGGTTGCCATTTAAAATGTCTTCAAAAATAACATGCCATGGCCAAGTAGTAAAACAGAAGGTACTGTGTGTTCAGCAAGTTATAGAATAGATCAGCCTGCTCCATATTAAAACTGTGTATCTAAATACATTTAAAATAAGATTTCTACATGAGAAAGCATGTCTTGAAAGCAGACTACACTTTTTCCTCCTTTGTAGTTCGTAAAATAATGGGACTGTAATAGAAGGTAACTTAGATTCAAATAAATATAGTAATTCACATCAAGAAATATGTAGCCCTCTTCACCCTCAGGGTTTCTCATTTTGCTCTGGCCAATGGTCCTGCAAGGCGGTATCTACTGACCATACACTATGTGCCAGGCCTAGTGGTGGGTACTGTTTTTCTTCTGACAGAGGTCAAAGCCTTTCCTACTGTACTTTGTCTAACACAAAGACCTTTCTCCCACCATCATTTTCAGTGGCTGTAGTTATAACAGTGAGAAACTTAGCATGTCTGACTCCATATTGCTTCTATTTCCCTTGCTGCTGTGACCTATACGTTAGAAACTTCTGCTTAGCCCTGCACATAGCCACGCTAACCATTGAAGGAATTTTGCTTACAGCTGAGATTTGCAAAAACTGCTTTCTTACCCAAAAATTACCTGACCCAAGGAGGAAAAGAAGTATGTACAGAAATGACAATGTTATGTTTAAGATTTACAGGAACAACATGATCAGATTCCTGTACACTTAGATTCACTTGACCAAGGACAAAAAAGTTACACGACCTTCCTCAATGTCTATAAATGTCAGTCAACTTTTGATTCCACCCTGCTTCTGCTTCCCCTTTTTGCTAACATACAAGAAGCTCAAATTTTGTTCCTGGGGGAGATGGTTCTTTGGGACGTTAGTCTGCCATCCCCTCGGTTTTCTGGCTTTCCAAATAAATTATATTTCATACCCTGACATCTTGGCTCTTGACTCCTTGGCTTATCATGTGGTGAGAAGAACGAGGTTAGGGTTGGTTACAAAATGTTTGCTTGTAATCCCTAGACTTTTGCTGCTGTTATGAGCAAAGGGATTCAGTTATCAAGTTAGAGGTCTGCTTTCAATACGAAGGCATTTGCAAGGAGATCCGGCCACTGAGGTAGAGGAGTTGATTTCTAATGTTTATTTACTTATTTTTGAGGCAGAGAGAGCATGAGTGTGGGAGGGGCAGAGAGAAAGGGAGACAGAGAATCCCAAGCAGGCTCCTTGCTGTCGGCTCTGAGCCTATTAAAGAGCTTGAACTCACCGGTCCTGAGATCATGACCTGATCCGAAATCAATAGTCAGACACTTAACCGACTGAGCTACCCAGGCACCCCTAGGAGAGTTGATTTCTGAGGACCAATGCATTTACTCTTAGCAAGGATGTTACTTATTGTGAGTTATAAACTTCATCCAGTCCTCAAATATCCTTTAAACTCACAATATAGATGCAGTGCTAATATCAAATCTGCAGTTTTAAGATAGTATCAATTGGGGTGTATTGGTAGAAGAAAGCACAGAGGAAAGAATGGGAGAAAGAAAGAATGCCCGCTGGCTGCTGTCGCTGAGAGGGGAGGTACAGGCAGGACCTCTCAGGGTTGCCACCGCATTTCAGTTGGACTAAGAATCCAGAGTTGGGAGTCCAGGCATTTGGATCATTGAGGAGGGAAGTGAGAGTCTTCAGGGAGAAACAGAGAGATATTCTCATCTCATCCCATTATCACTAGAGAAGAAACCAATAATTTTCAAGAGCTAAATCTTAAAGACAAAATCAGCTCCTAAGAGATGGAAGCGTTGTGGCTACCATAGAGAGATCCCCCCATGCTCCCAACTCAAAAAGCCTTCTTTGTACCTTTAACTGGAGAACCCCTTTTTAGCAGAGATTTTAGCATAATCACATTATTAAAGGCAGCTCTCTGAGAATGAAACCCACTGAAGGCACCACCCTCTCATGCCAACACCTCATGTTCACTCTTGGACATAATCTTTTTGAGCGAAATGTCAGATGGGACCGACATTCGCTATTTAAGGCGTTTCTATTTCTGCCCCATTCCAACTTTTCTCCTACTGTTGTTTAGTTGAACTTCCACAGTTAAATGCACCTTCACTATAATCCAATTAAGGCAGTATTTCTAAGCCAGAGCCCTTGGGACATCACGGGAAGATTCATTGCCTACCCATAGTAGCACTGGTAGTTTTATTCCCTGCCACATTGGGGATTAATGAGGTATTTATGGAGAAAACATTGGAACTATTTACCATGCATAGCATTGTGTTTTTGAGAAAACATGATTTAAGTTTCACAGAATTTATAACCCAGCTTTGTAATTGATCCTTATTTTAAAGTGAGTTCTACCTGTGTGAAAACAGTACACCTGGGGAAGCTTAAGAACCTTAGTGACGTCACATCCAGGGACATCTGAAAATAGATTCAAATTCCTGAATTTCCCACATTTGTGTCAGGCCTTTCCTCTCACACTAGAATTTTGTCTTTCCCCATTCCTATTTTTCCTATCACCCAACGCCTAACAAAAATTTTTGAAATATCTATGAGTTTGCATAAAATCGATTTTCAAATTTTATTTGTTGATTAAACAAAGAGATGCATGAGCACGTGAATAAATGAAGGAAAAAAAACCAAAGAGTTAAAATTGTGATTTTCTGATAATTTAAAATCTAGTCTCTTAATTCTAAGCACTGACAGAGTTATAATGACCCCCTTGTGGTCAATGGGTGACATTTCTTCTCCCTTCATCTCTTTGAAATGCGCAGTCACACCCTCCCCACCAGCTTCCAGGATTCCTCCTTCCTAAAGTTTTGTCTCCAGAAAACTGAAATCAGGTCACCCTTCTGTCAGTCCCTCCTCCACTGGCTTCTGGATAAACATGATTTTGCATCTTTCCCTAGAAAAAGAAGGCATGGAGCATGACTAAATCTGGCAAAATCAAAGTCTCCTCTCTCACTCTCCCTCTCTCTTTTTCTGCCTCCCACACTCCCCATCTTTCATCTTTCTCCTAATTCCTCAATACAGGTCCTGAATCCTACTGCTGACTTCTCAACTACAGCCTCATTACCTCCTGGTGATTAAATCACCCACCTCTCTGGCAACTTCTTCCTGAATTCTGGGGATGTCCTCCACATCCTCCTAAATCTCCTGGCTACATTTCAAAATCTATTTGTATAATATTCTGTGTTACAAATGAACTTGCACTTAATGCCATTAAAACACAGGAAGCCTTGGCCACTCACTTGGCTGTTTATTGTTATTCAACTGTTTTCATTTCCCTGGTGAGATGCCCAACTCCCAAGGGGAAGGCACTGCTGGGAGACAATTGCTGGAGACTTAATGTCCAACCTGCTTACCAATTCCACTTTAGGCTTCAGGCGCAGAGCCTAGTAGCTGAAATGAACCGACAGAGACGAAACACCCATTTTGTGGTAAATGATACACTCACACACATAGTTTGATTTTATCATCATGACAACCCTATAATTTTGATACTATTATCTCATTTTCCAGTGTGAAATTAAGCCTTGAGAGATGTCATATGCAGGGAGCAGATCTCAAGCTTAGAAGGGTAGGGTTAGATCTCAAGCCTCTTCACTTCTACTTTACCTTGCTCTTTCTCAAGACAAACCTTTGTCTAACACACACACACACACACACACACACACACACACACACACACACAATTACCTAGTTCCAGAACATTTTTGCATGCCAAATGGAAACCCTGAACCACCATTTAGTATACGCGCTGCTGAAGCTAACACAATCCTGTAACCATTTAGTAGTTCCTTCCCATAGTGGGGTTGGTTACATACTGTGAATATAATTAATGCCATTGAACATACACTTCAGAGTGGTTAAAATGGTAGATTGCATGTTATTTGTATTCACCTCAATAAACCCCCACACACACACACACATTTAAACAGCCTTCTACTTTTTCTTACAACTCCCTTTCTTTAAAGGTTATGTCAATAATTACAGAGTCCAGGATGAAATACCTAAGTCAGTTTCATTAAGTTAAAATATTGTATACTGTTTTTTTATTATCTCCATTATGACTTTTCCTGGTTAAATATAGATTTTATGGCACAGGGACAGAGATAGTATTATCACTTATCAAAAGCTACACTTCACGGGGGACTGTAGTGAGTACTAAAACACTAAAGTTTTCCTACTATAGGAATGGCATTCTTCAGAGAGAAATGCACCGTCTGCACAAAGAATTTCCTGGTACTTTATTGGTCTGATGGATATAAAATGAATCTTGGAGCTTTCACTTGAGTTTCCACTTGACAAGCCCTTGACATGATGTTGATGACTTCCAAATCTCTTTTCCAGCCCACACCTCCCTCCTGAGCACTAGACCATACATCCAACTGCCTACTGGACATCACCTTGATATCCCTCCGACACCTGAAACTTAACTTGTTCGAAGACGTACTCATTATTTTGCACTCTCAGACAGGCTGCTTCTCCTGTATTTTTGATTTTGCTGAAAGACAGAACTGTCCACTCAGATGTCCAAACAAGACATCTAGGCATCATTCTCAAATTCTCCTTCCCCATCCATAGCTCATCAATCATCACACCCTTTAGAGTCTATCATAGTTCCTCTCAAGGCCTGTTCCAAAGGATCAGCCTACACACACCTACACAGGCATGTTCAAGCAAAGCCTCCCATTTTGATTATTCACTATGACACACTGAGCTATCTGTTTGCTCTGGTAATATGATCTCTGTAGTCACTGAAGTGACCTTGCATTTCAGTCCAAAGAAAACTTGGGAATACAAATCAACAGGAGATAAAAAAGAAAAATGCATCACTTCTCCGGAGCCCTTCTACAAATTTTAATTCTCTAATTTGTTTTTTTGCTCTTGTGATGCCAATGAATGTTTAAATGGCAGCAGCCAACCTGGTGGTCTTTCTGCCCTAGATCAGGCCTAGACAGATTGCTTCTCCTCAACACTCTTGTTCATCTCCTTTTGGAGAAGCAATTATAGACCACATGGAGAAATTATTTTAAAGTACAAACAGATGTGTTTATCTGATATCACATTCGCTTTCACCCATAGGCTGAAGGACCATTCCATGCCTTTTCGTAGCATAGGCAGGATATTCAGAGAATCCAGAATACAACAGTATCAAAATCTTGACTTTTCCATTGCACAACCTGTGGTATGAGTGTATTTGTAAGAATACAGGATCTTCCCCCAGATTTGTAAATTATCTTTAAGAACTTTTAACTTAAAGTTGGACATGTGAAAGATAGCCTTCCTTTATGGTCTAATGGGAAATCATGCAAAAATAAGAAGATTGATGAGAAATAGCAACAATATCTTCCAAAAATGTTGACATTTGTGGAAATGATACCAAGAAAAATGGATAAACGGGCAAGAGTTCATGACCAGTTCCCAACTTCCTGCCTATCGCCATTTTCTAGTGAGATACAGAAGCCAAAAGTAGCCACATGTATTATCTTCATTCTAAAGGAACAATGACACATAGGCCTGGCTTCTCTTCCAATGAACTTTGCTGAAAGTTGTTTCAGAAAACAAATTGCTTAATTCAGAAATATTTAATCACAAACAAAACTCCACCAGTTCAAAGATGACATGAGAAACAAACATGAGTAAACCAAAGAGCATAGGAAGCATACTCACCATAAGTAATATTAACAATAACAACAACAACAGTAACAACAACAGCACAGAGAGTCTTAGGTATCTCACTATGAATTTAAAAATGTAACAGTAAAAATGATGAGACAGGCAAAGGTATGTAAGTTTAGATAAAATGATAAGACTGGAATATGATGAAATGCTAAGAAAAGAGGTGAGAGGACAATACAAACCACAGAAATGAAGGTGAAATTGTCAGAGATAATAGGAGACTACACGTTGCTAAATATTTGATAAAGGTCATGAAGTCCTAAAAAGGAAGCAAAATGAAATGGATACAAATAAGTCTTCTGAAAAAGATTATGAGAAAATAAAAGGCTAGGGAGATACAAAAATTGTGTAAGTTGGGTAATTAAAAAAATATTGGAAAAGAATCTATCTTTAAAGATATTATTCAAGGGGCACCTGGGTGGTTCAGTCAGTTAAGCATCCAACTTTGGCTCAAGTCATGATCTCACAGTTCATAAGTTCGAGCCCCACATCAGTCCCTGTGCTGATAGCTCAGAGCCTGGAGCCTGTTTCAGATTCTGTATCTTCCTCTCTCTCTCTGCCCCTCCCCTGCTTGCACTCTGTTTCTCTCTCTCTCTCAAAAATAAACATTAAAACCAAAATTAAAAAAAAAGATATTATTCAAGAAAACTTCCCAGAAAAAAGGTCTTAATATAGAGACTAAAATTTACTCTGTGTCCAATGGAAATGTGACACAGAATGTCAATGCTAATAAATGTCCTATTACCTCTGGCTCTGGACAACTAGATAAAGATCAGGTCCCTTCAACACAGAAAAATTATGTTGACCTCAAACTTCTCCACAGCCATATTCAATGCTAGAGGACAATTGAACACTTAAAAATTCAAAAAACCAAATTTGGACTCAAGAGTTGTGTACACAGTCATTCAAACATAAAGGAAACAGAGACAATATTTGAAATGTACAAAAATTCTGGAAATAATACTTTTAGCCTTTCCAAAATAAATCACTAGAAGATGTATTTTAGTTGACCAGGAAAATTAAGGAAAAATAGTAGCAAAAAGATAGGTAGAGAGCATTAATATATTTAGTTACAGAGAAAATATTTTTTTAAATGTGGAAATAATGTTTGCAAAATAGAATGAAATGTTATAAATACTGAGAGTGCAAAAATAATAAAACTAGCATTAATTTGGATGTTTCTGGGCCATTATTTTTCAAAAATGTTTCTATGTCCACCCTTTGTCCCCTCTCCTTCAGGAAGTCCTATAATATATAATTTACATGATATATATATATATATATATATATATATATATATACACACACACACATATATATATTACATAAATTATATATAGTATTATATATTATATATCAGGACTTCTGTGAGTCTCTTAACTGATATTCTGTTCATTTCAAACTTTTTCTCAAGTCTCATTTTAGTGTTTCTATCACCATTTTTCTCCATTGCTCTTTTTTTCTCTTCCTTCTGCTGTTAATGTATCCAGTGTACTTCTAATCTAAGACATTGTAGTTCTTACTTCTACAAGTTCTATTTCAGCTTTTGATTTACTTCCTATGTCATTACTTAATTCTTTGAAAATACAGGGGCGCCTGGGTGGCTCAGTTGGTTGAACTGACTCTTGATTTCAGATCAGGTCATGATCTCACTGGTGTGAGATGGAGCTTGGCTGTCAGTGCAGAGCCTACTTGGGATTCTCTCTTTCCCATTCTCTCTGTGCCTGCCTCTCTCTCTCTCTCTCTCTCTCTCTCTCTCTCTCTCTCTCTCTCTCTATATATATATATATATATATATATATATATATATATATGGCTATAAAAATTGCTTTAATGGCTTTGTCTTCTAATTCTAACATTTAGGTCAGTGCTGGGTCCATTTTAATTAATTGCTTGTTCTTACTATGGATCACATTTGCCTGCTTCTTTTTATGCCAGGTAAATGTTTTCTCTATTTAAATTATATTTATTCTTCTAAGTTATATAACATTTTATTTAAAATAATCAAGTTAATATATATAAAATAGAATGCAAGGGCAGGCATAAAGAATAAAAGATTTCTGAAATGCCAGAGTTTTATATTTATATACTTTAAAACAGCAGGAATATACCAACAGCCATTTTAAAAGTAAGCTGGCCATTGATGACTATTTTTATAAATTAAAAAACTGCATCTTCCTGGGGCGCCTCGGTGGCTCAGTCGGTTGAGCATCCTACTTCGGCTCAGGTCATGATCTCATGGTTTGTGAGTTCAAGCCCCATGTCAGGCTCCGTGCTGACAGGTCAGAGCCTAGAGGCTGCTTTAGATTCTGTGACTCCCTCTCCCTCTGCTCCTCCCCCACTCATGCTCTGCCTCTGTCTCTCAAAAAATAAACATTAAAAAAAATTAAAAAATAATTTAAAAACTGCATTTTCCTAAATTATTTAGGAACATCAGTGGTACTTAAATAATAATCTTAGATGCACACAGTTCAACTTTTAGCTTTTGTCTTAATTTCATGTCAAATTACTTTTCACTTTTTGTAGTAGAAATGGAACCACTGAATTTTAGAATCCTTAAGTGACAAGATAATACTTAGAAGTCATAGACTGTCAACTATTAATTTGCCTCATAGGGACCTCTAGCTCTACATGCGTATTTATTCTACACAATTTTATCACATATGTAGTCTCATGTATCTATCATGACAATCAAGATAGTGAACTTTTCTTTTACTGCAAGGATCTGTTGCATTGCCCTTTTATAATTGCACCTGTCCCCCTCCCCATTGTCTCTAAACTCTGGCAACCTTCAATCTGTTCTCCATTTTAAAAATATTTCTAATTCTAATTCTGCATGGAAGGAGTTTCAAAGCCAACACTCCATCCTAACAAACAAGTAAAAAGCTAAACAAAAATTGACTACTCCTCTAGGTTCCTTAAGGGAGGTAAAAATACAGGGAAAACTGATGCTACCAAAACTGGGAAGATAGACAAGTAGAATACAGGGAGTCATGACCTACCTGAGCACAGATTCATCAGCAGAAACTGCCGTGGGAACTGGTGCCAGGGTAGAAAAACCTGAGCTGTAACTGACAAATTGCTGCAGGCTCATCACAGACAACTCTGAGTTAGAAACTCCCGGGTGACCCATCCATAGTGGGGCCTACACAATATTGTGAGATTTATCTCTAGAAATCTGACCAGGTTCCCAAGGTAAATATCAGAGAAAAAAAAATTCCCTCCTGCTTCCACAAGCTGGGGGGGGGGGGGGGAGTAAATTATTTTGAAATACACCAGAGAACTCTGTTCATGAATAGGTCTGTCCTGAGAGGAAACTAGTTAACAAGAGCCTCACTGGCTGAGATATCATCAGAGCCTAATGGACTTGAAAAGGGAAATACCAAACTGCAGCCCACTCTAGCCATCTTGTGTCATCTACCAGGGGGGGAGAAAAAAACTGAGAAACACTTGTGAGGTTAACAACCCAGAAACATAGGGTAACTAAAATACTGAAACCCAATCAAAGGACTATAGATCACTTCCGCCCACATCTCACTACCACAATACTAAAGATCTGTTTATAACAGTTCTTTCTACTCCAAACATCATGTCCAGCCATCAAGAAAAAATCACAAGGCTTATCAAAAGACAAAAACAAAAACCATGATTTGAAGAGACAGAGCAAACATCAGAACCAGACATAGAAGGGATGGCAGAATTATCAGACTTGGAGTTTAAAACAACTATGATTAGGGGTGCCTGGGTGGTTCAGTCAGTTAAGTGTCTGATGTTGGCTCAGGTCATGCTCTCACAGTTTGTGGGTTTGAGCCCCACATTGGGCTCTCTGCTGTCAGCACAAAGTCTGTTTTGGATCCTCTCTACCTCTCTCTCTCTCTCTCTGTCTGTTTCTCTCTCTCTCTTGAATATAAACATTAAAAAAATAAAAACAACAACTATGATTAATATGCTAAGGGCTCTAATGGAAAAAATAGGCAGCATGCATGAACACATAGGCAATGTAAGCAGAGAGATGGAAATACTAAAAAAAAACAACCAAATAAAAATGCTAGAGATAAAAAGACAATAACACTGTAACAGAAATGAAGAATGCCTCTGATGGATGTATTGTAAGACTGGATATGGCTAAGGAAAGAATCTTGGAGCCAGAGGATATATCAACAGAATTCTTAAAAACCAAAAAGCAAAGAGAACAAAGACTGGGGGGGAAAAGCAGACAATCTAAGGTTTGTGAGACAACTACAAAAGGTGTAACACACTCCTAATGGGAATACCATGAGAAAAAGGAACAGAAGAAATATTTGAAACAATAATGACTGATACATTCCCCGTATTAATGTTAGACACTGAATCACAGACCCAAGAAGCTAAGAGAACACCAAGCAATATCAACAAAATTACACCTAGGCATATAATTTACAAATTACAGAAAATCAAACACAAAAAAAATCTTGAAGGAAGCTAAGCTTTCCTACGGAGGAACAAAAATACTAATTATATCTGACTTCTCAGCAACCACGTAAGTAAGAAGAGAATGAAGTGAAATACTTAAAGTGTTAATATACAATATAGAAAAGTTGACATAAAAGTTAACATACAAAAGTGTTTCTTTCCTATACACTGGCAATGAACAAGTGGAGTTTGAAATTATAAACATAACTGATTTTAAGTTAGCATCAAAATATGAAATACTTTGGTATAATTCTAACAAATTATATGCAAGATCTATATGATGAAAATGACAAAAGTCTGATGAACAATATCAAAGAACACTTAATAAATGGAGAGATACTCCATGTTCATGAATAAAAAGACTCAATATTGTCAGGATCTCAGTTCCTCTCAACTTAATCATAGCCTGTTTGATGACCTATGAACTTCATGAACTTGAATATCTGAATTTCTCCCGATATTTGGGAATTTCTCAGACTTTAATTTTCGCAATAAGCTTTCTGCCCTATTCTCCATTTATTCTCCTTCTGAGAGTCTAATAATTATTTCTCTTGATGGATTTCTCTAGGTCATGTTAGCTTTCTTCATTCTTTCTAATTTTTTCTCTTCTGACTGGGTAATTTCAAAGGTCCTGTGGTCACTTCTTCTTTCCTCTGCTTGACCCATTCTGTTGCTGGTGCTCTCTATTACAGTTTTCATCTCATTTATTGTATTCTTCAGCTCCAGAATTATTGCTTGGTTCTTTCTAATTATTTCTTTTTGTTAAACCTCTCATTTTTGTCTTTATTTATTTATTTATTGGTCTTATTTATTTATTTATTTTCATCTTGCATTATTTTTCTAATATTTTGAATTATCTTTCTCTTTTTCCTGGTAGCTCATAGACCCTCCTTGAAACAACTCTTTTGAAATATTTATTAGATAAATTGTAGAACTCCATGTCTTTGTAATCAGTCACTGGCAGGCCAATGTGATCCTTTGTTGATGTCATGATTCTTTGGTTTTTCATGTTGCTTGAAGTCTTGTATTGCTCTCTTCACATTGAAGATGTAGTCACCTTTCCAGTTTTTACTAGCTGACCTCAGGAAAGCAATATCTTCTGTCAGCCCTGCTAGGGTTTCTAAGGCTTTCTCAGACCTGCTATGGATATACCTGTGCCAAGCTTCTTGCTCTTGCCTGTGTCAGAATTTTAAAGCTTGTACCCCTTCGTTTGCCCTGCAACCACCCATGCCATGTGCTGACAGCCTCCTTTTTGCTTTCCCAAGGGTAGAGCTAAAGCTAAATTTTGTGATCTCTTCTTGGCCTTTACATTCAAGCTGGTTTTCTGCACAAGCTTACTAGCCATCTGCTAAGGATGCTTTTGCCACTGTTCAAAGTGCCCAGGGGTGCCTGAGTGGCTTATTAAGTAGAGCATGTGATTCTTGATCTCAGGGTCCTGACTCTGAGGCCCATGTTGGGCACAGAGCTCACTTAAAAAAGTTTTTTTTTAAAGTGCTCACAGAGAGCTAGCCTAGAGAGGGGTGGAGGTATATATTAGTGAGGTACATGGAGCATCAGGGGTTCCCATGGGCCAGTTGGAGGGATCTGTAGGTAAGGCATCCTCAGCAGCTCACGGGTGGGCTTCATAATGGAATATGTGACACAGTAAGATCCATGTCCCTTTAATGCCCTCTCAGAGTCCTGTCACTTTCCTAGTTTCTTCCCAAATCCAGTCATGCAGATCATGACTCAGGACTCTGGGTAGACTGAGAGTGAAATAGGCCTCTTTGACATCCTCTTGCACATCTCCTTGCTGGAGAAGCCAGGCACTCACTGACATGCTCCCTTTCCCCTGAGGGAGAAATCATGGGCTGAGAAGATCTCTGTTGGCACTGAATGTACCACTTTAGGGAAGTAGTGACATAGATAAAGCCATGTATTTTTCACACCCTCTCTATGCATCCAAATTCAACTTTTTGTGCCCCAGTGGAGTACTAGAACTTTTCTTTTGGAGACCAGGACCTCCACAAAGGCTTTCTCATCCATGGGATGAGAGTCAGTGTTTTCCAGGAGCTTCCAGACCATAGTTTAGAGGGTAAAAGAACCAGTTCATAAGCCACAGCAGGACCCATGGCCAGACCTCCCCCAGATTTCTTGGCATATGGTGCTGGATGCCACAGCTGTCACAAAAGCAGCATCATTCACAGATGGATGCCCAACTATTATTGTTGAAGGGGGGGGATACAAACATGGGAAATCATATGCACCCATGCTGCTGACACCACTCAAAAAATAAAATCTTCATAAAAATGAAAAGAAAGCGATACCTTGGTGTAGAGAAAATTAATAACTTTGCAATGTGTTCATTGTTTACTTATTTAAACATAATATATATGAAAATCAAGCAGTATTCTATTTCTTTGATTGTTTATTAAACAGGTTTACCTTTGGTGATAAATCATTAAGTTCTATACTTAAACTTGTGCATTTCTCTGAAGGTATGTTTCACCTAAATAAAATATTACTTTAGAAAAAGGCACTGGGAGTAATGTCAGAAAGAGGGGAGAATATGCAGCCTCAAGGTCTCATTCCCCACCACCCCCAGAAATATCACTAAAACAAAAAAAAATCAGTAAAGGAGTTCATTAGCTAATTGGAATAGGCAGAAAGATTCAGTGAATTAGAAGATAGGACAATCGAAATTATCGAATCTCAGGAACAGAAAGAAAAAAAATGAAGGAAAGTGAACGGAGCCTGAGGGACTCATGTGATACCAGAAGTGGAACAACATTTGCAGTATCAGAGAAAGAGTATTTAAAATAATGACGAGAAACATTTTAATTTTGATGAATTACATAGGTCCAAAATCCAAGAAACTCAATGAACTACAAATATGTCTAAGAGAGTCATATCAAGACACATTATAATCAAACTAGCTAAAGCCAAAGACAAAAACAGAATCTTAAAAGCAGCAAGAAAAAAAGAAGAAACTTATCAAGCTATCAAGTGCAAGAGATCCTCAGTCAAATTAACAGCCAATTTTCTCATCAGAAGCCTTGAAGACAGGAAGGCTGTATGATGATATATTTAAAGTGTTGAAAGAAAAAACTGTCAAAAAATAATTCTATATCTATCCTCCAAAATCTATCCTCCAAAAATGAAGGAGAAAATAAAACATTCCTAGACAAACATAAATAAATAAAAAGCTAAAGGAGTCCATTGCTACTATACTTGCCCTATAAGAAATCCTAAAGGGAGTCCTTTAATTTTTAAATTTATTTATTTATTTATTTATTTATTTATTTATTTATTTATTTATGTGATAGAGAGAGTGCACAAGCAGGGGAGGAGCAGAGGGAGAGGGAGAGAATCTTAAGCAGGCTCCATGTTCAGCACAGGGCCTGACATCGCAGGGCTTGATCCCAAAACCCTGGGATCATGACCTAAGCCGAAATCAAAAGTTGGAGGCTCTGTCAACTGAGCCACCCAGGTGCCCCACTTCCCTTTAGGGAATCCTTTAGATTGCCTTTAGTTTCCCTTTAGGGAATCCTTTAGATTGAAATAAAAGGACACTAGACTTGCAGCCATATGAATAAAAATCTCCAGTAAAGGCAATAACATGGGCAAATATAAGTTTTTATCACTGTATTGTTTGTAACTCTATTTTTTATTTCCCACATGATTTAAAACACAAATGCATAAAAATACATTATGCATACTCACATTATTGAGCATACAATGTATAAACAAGCATTTATTCAAAGAAGATACACAAATGGATATCACAAGAAATGATAATCTCAATAAATATGATAATCTCAGTAATCTTTAGAAAAATGCAAATCAAGATCACGTGAGATAATACTTCACACCTGCTTGGATAGTTATAATTAAAAAAAAATAACAGTAAGTTTTGGTGAGGCTGTTGGCAAATCTACAAAGAAGAAAAGTCAAACCCCATGGAGTGGAAATGAAGGAATGGCCAGATACAAAGTATCACCTGTAAATGATCAGGCAATGAAATCTGGACTGTAAAGGTCTATGAACACACACCCACAGTTGAATTATTCTTTCCTTGTCTATTATGAAGACTGAATTAAGCCATTATCATCTCATGCCTGCAATGTTGCCAATATCCTTCTATTCTCCCTGCAGCCAGGCTCCCTTCCTTCTACTCTTTGACACTACATCAAGAAGAATTTCTCTAAAAAACAAGTCTCATCATGTCACCTCTCTGTCATATATGTTCATATATCTGTTCGTATCTCTCTGAAACAACAGTAGCTTTCAGTGTCACAGCATGACCAACAAACAAACAAAAAAACCCTTCCATGACTTGGCCCATCCAAGAACGATCCACATGGTTGGTGCTTAGTAAATAAAAACTTACTCAGTGGAGGATCAGTGGTTTTCACCAAGGGAAAGAAAAGAAACAGCAAGCATAATGGAGGTAGTAAATTCCATTACTTTATCCTTATCTTCTGAGCATTGCCTCTGCGCAGGACATTGAGAGGGGTAAAGGGAACATTTTCAAACCTCACATATGTGCCTTCTCTGCCATGTCTCTTGCCTCAACCTTTAAGGACCTGAGAATCTATCTGGAAATACTAGGCTTGTACAGAAACTTCTGTGTGGCCAGGACTTGATAAATGTGCTGAGGGAATTCAGTAGGAAGAGATTCGTTTTTCACCTTGGGGACTCGGAAAGCTACAGACAAGTGATCTGGGCCTTGATGAAGGAGTCGGGCAGGTGAGAGGAGACACATCTCCAGACCCCGGAGAAAGGCTCTCTGGCATCTGAAGGTCAGCGAAGACACCTATTTTCATGTTACTTGGCTAGGACACGGGGTATGTGAGATTTAGCAATAAGGCTGGAATATCAGTGTGGCTAGCGTTAGAGGGTCTTAAATGCTAGTAAAAGAAAAGTAAGTTGAGCCTTTTCTATGAAGACTCTTAGGCCCCAGCTAATTCTCTGCAAAGCCTGATCCCTGGCTGCCTTCTCCTCCCAGCCTGCCCTCCCTGCCTGTAACTCATTCAGACTCACCCTCTGCTCCTTGTCCACGCTCCTGCCTCCAACCATGACAACAGGTTTCAGTCAGCTGCTTGCTCCCATAGGAAACTGACTCCCCACGTTATTCTTCATGTTTCTTTCTACTTCCCTACGCCTGGGTTTTTCTCCCCAGCAGGCTAGGAAACAGGAAAAAGATCACTGGCCTATAGACAGATACACATTCTAATCATGGCTCTTCTCATAGATATGTGACCCTGGGCAAATTACTTAACCTCTCTGAGCCATCTGTGAAATGCTGATAATAATTCTTATCTTGGAGAGATGCCAGGAGGGTAAAATAAAATGTTTAAGCCTCTAGTTCTTAGAGGCTTCCTGAAGTGTTTCTTGTCTTCCTCACTACAATCTCCAGGCTCAAGCAGGTCAAATCTGGGGCCCTAACTTCCCTCTCACCCCAGCCCTCAATTAAGGCAGCTTAATGAATTCTCTGCTGTGATCAGTACCAACTCTCTTGGTTTCTTGCTCAGAGGCCAGGAGACAGCATTATGCAGCAAGGCTTAAAGGCTCCTTTTTAAACTTAAACTAGGCTCCTTGGGGGAGACTAAAAGCTAAAGATTTGACCTGGTCTGGCATTTGAGCTGATTCACATTAAAACGGCCTGTGTAACAAGTGGAGGGGAAAGAAGAATGCTCTAATCAGTCCAAGCCTGGAGGAAAAGTAATTGCAAATTTACAGAGACAAAAACAGGTGTGTGAAATGGTGTGTAACAGAGCTTGCCACAATCTCTCAGGATATAGTTCCTGGTTGGGAGCCCTCATGCTAGAAAAGAATTAGGAGTATCTTGGCAAGTCTGTGTCACAGGAAGTGCAATATTTACTCAGCACAGAGGTAGCCCTCGGATGCCCTGACAATGCAATCCAGGCTTTCTGATTGCATTGCGGCTGCGGTGTTACATAGAGTCTTAACCACGTACCGCCCAGTGGCACCAAGTACCCATGTGCATCTGACTGAAGTCTTTGCTCCTGGTCTTTTCAGGGTGCAATGACTGAGAGCAGCTGGCAAGAGAGCATGAGCTTCCTCGAATCAGGAAAAGGTGTCAGTTCTTGGCTGGTGAGATTCAAACCACAACGCGAACCTCCTTGCAACCAGGCACAGAAAAGTTGCTGGACCCTGCAGATCTCATCATCCCTTGTGGCAACCGGGTATGGACCAGCCAGAGCCTAGGATGACACCACTCTTTCCTGCCAGGGTTCGCTGGAATCCGCACTATTTCACAAACTCTCAGAATGTGAGAATTGAAAAAAAAAATGTGTCCAATCTCACTTTGGAGATGAGAAAAATGAGACCCCAAAAGGTGTAGCTTATCAAGACAGTTATAAAAAAAAAAAAAGGGCCTGTGTGAGAACATAGGTCTCCTGATTCCCAGAGTTTATAATTAATGAAATACAGTAGACAATAATGCCAAATTTATTCATTTTTCTTCCACTGAAATATTTTCCTATTTACTCTAAAGTGCTAAATCAGGTGTGCATAAAGCCATATTGTCACTTTCTAAATTCTGCCTGTACTTGAAAATTTCAATCCTTCAATGGTTATTTGGTCCTTTATAGCTTAACTTTAACAGTTAATAAGAATTAAAGGACATGAGAGGGTTTTGATATTTACTGAGGAAATAAGCATAGGACTCTGTCACCGACCCACCTTAATTCATAAAATGGTTAAGAGGAGGCCCAGAAATATGACTAAATTCTCAGCACAATAAAATATATAAGAAATCAATTTTAATTATTTTTCAAGTAATTGAAATTCAAAGTCTTTGGTTATATCCCTAATCATCTACTTCCAAACTATATTCAAGCTTTCAAAAGGTAAGGGGCTCTTATGGGTCTATTCTGATGAACAGACAATTGTTTTTAATGATTCTTTAGTCAGATAACTCTGAAATCCTTCCTTTTACATTCATCAAATGCTTCTGGCTTGCCCGAGCTTATCTCTCCTCAAATTACTTTTTAGTATAGCCAAAGAAAAATCCAATAGCTTTGAATATGCTTAGGTATGAAGAACTTGAGGTATTACAATCTCACATGGCTTCAGAGATGGGTAGAAAACTGGGAGTAGGGTGAGGGAGGCAGAGGGCAGCAGTATGATTCCAATCCTCCTTTCTCCTTGATGTCTGCTCAGTAAGTATACATCTGTGTGTCCAATTAGCTACTCATCACTATTTATTTTGCTAATATATTTCCATCTAACAAGAAACTATGGACAGAGAAGGAAGAAAGTAGCCCATTTCTTGTAGTCATGTCCATCCACGGTCCCAAGAAAGGATATTCCCAAATACCAGGCACTTGCACTTAGTGTGAACGCAATATAGTGACTACTTGTAGATCATTGGTTGCCGATCTTTCGGCTCAATTGCTTTCACAAGACAAGCTGCTGAGACAGATATTATTGCTTATTTCAGATGAGCTGGATATATGACAGGAGTCCTGTCTTTGAGAAATCTGTCTTATTGTGTTCTCACCCTTCCATTTCGCCCCACCCATCATGAGAAGCAAAGAACTGGTCCATACTGGTTCAACTTTTCCATGGAGGTAATGCTCTGCTTGCTTAGCTATCCCCTCATAACATTGCTACATCACAACTGGAAGCTTATTTCTCCTGAATTTTAGCAAACTGCAATTAGAAATCAACACAATTTGTAGTTCTGTGAGACTTACTTTTGCTTCGAATGTTACTTTTATAACTTTTGTATAAATACACCCTGTGTCTTCCTAGGTGCCTCACAAATGTTAAGTGCTCATTCACTGAGTGAAGGCCTGCTATGTGCTCACATGGTCCCATTTGCCAGGTTGAGGTCACTGCAGAAGAATTCAATAACTTGCCTTAATGAAAATTACGTTATTTTATAACTTCTGATTAATAATATCACTTTGTATTCCCACTAGAAGTTTTCTGGCAGCACTTCCTCACCCAGGGTCATGGCATTCACTCTCATTTCTATGACATTTAGGTCTTTATCTTGAGCTAAAACGTCAGTCTTCATCTCCATGACTGTGTATCAAGCTGCCTGTTGTTCATCTCTGCCCAAAGGATCCATAGGTATCTAAAGCTAACATGTGCAAAGGGGAACTCATCACCGTATACCTTCTCCTTCACAAACACATACCCACGCTCTCAACTGTTCCTTGTCTGATGTGTCCCATCTCAAAGTATGCCACCATAATCCATCTAGCTGAACAGCTTAGAAATCAGAAAGCTTTCCTATCCTCCATCTCTCTCTCTCAAAATCTAGTGGAGGCTCTTCTCCTAGTGGCCCCAGTCTCTCCTTTTAGAAGATGCCTATCTCTCTGTCTTTAAGCTAATGTGTCTCTTGAGGCATTTCCTCCAAAAATCAATTCCATTTCCTAAGTATATTATGTTCTAGTACATCACTTCCTTCCACAAATGTTTTCTTTCTGCCATCCAAGTGTTGCCCTGTGAACACAGAAGATTTAACTCAAACATCGTTTGCTCTGAGACTTTCCATTTTCAATTGTCCTGGTTTCTTGCATGTATCTCTCTTGTAGCACTTTCACATGTTATGTAGTGATCACGCATTACTTTTTCTTTCTCTTGAATACATGCAAGATGTGGAATCATGTAATCATGTCCCTTCCCTCCAACCCTATTTCTCCAAGCCTAGCATGTTTGTAGTAGGTATTCAGTAAACATTTACTGATAATCAAATGAATAGATAATGTCAGGTAAAAAGAGAGCCCTTGGAAAAATAGTCTAGTGGGCTATCCCTGGGACAAAGAGTAGGGAGCCGTCTCCTTAGGATGAAAGCTCTGATAGACAGACTGAGGGGCAGAATTAATTGGAAGCAATATGCCCGAGAGGATCACTCACTCATGCAGTCACCTAATAAATACTAGATATGCCCTACTTAAATGAAAGTTGGCTCCATGATTCTAGTATAAGAAAAATTTGACACCAATATGTGGATTAAAATAATATGCGCTGGTAAGTTGTAAATTAATATGTTGCATCAAATATGTGTTTAATCTATGACATGAACATGATTTAAAGGAAAGCTTGCCTTTGATCCAGGGAATTTAAGATGCTAAGTGATAGATACCCAATGACCTCTTTCCCTTTAAGATCCCATAATATTAATATCCATGAGTTCATATAAACTCTTTAAAATGTACCTCTATTTAAAATTTTTTTGTTTATTTTCCTTAAGTGTAATGTGTAATTCTCTCAAGTTTCAAAGCTGTGGGTTGGGAAGAGTTCATACTAGTTTATTATTCTGGGATTGGGCAAACTAGTCACACCATTCACCTCATTCACATAATTATGATTTTATGACTTACATCATATGGCCCTTCCAATTAAATGCTGGGCCCAGTGGTTTCTCAATTTCATCCCTGAGTACCTTCTTAATTCTTGGGTGGATGCTACTTTATTTTCCCCAGTAATTTTTTGATAATTTCTTTATTAGTTAGATCCAGGATATCTGGAATGCTAACATCAGGTGAACAAGTATTATTTGAAAAATCAAAACAAGGGTGAAAATCTTATGTAAAAGTGATGAGTCATCCATTTAATTCCTGCTTATTCTTTTATTACCCTTGTGCAATTTTTATTTGTTGTTCCTTGTTTTAATTACATATTGATGTGTTCTATAATTTTTGTTTTCCTCTAAGGAATAGGTTGTTTAAATGTTTTGCAACTTTTGGAGGAAGAAATTGGGGAGACAGTAATAAGCGTGTTTAGGAAGGATGGAAAAGTTGAATCCTTGACTTTGCTACTTAATTCATTTCTACTCTCTGCAAGTAACTGTGTGAAAATATGGATATAAAGTGGGGAAAAAAAACACATGTGGACCCTTCCCTCACTAAAAAACACAATAAACATGTACAGAAATGTATAACTACTAATTATATTAAGTATAATGAAAAAAGCAGGGAATCCAGAAAAAGAATTAAATGTGTCTACTTGAGACTCGGTATTCCAGGAAAGCCTCCATGCAGAAATGACATTAATTAGAGATATGCAATGGAATAACAAATTTAAGGATAGAAAGGATAGAAAACAGAAATCTCATGAAGAATTTAATTAATTCTCCTTTTTTTGGGTAATGTTTATTTGTTTGAGAGAGAGTGAGTGAGTGGGAGGAGGGCAGAGAGAAAAAGAGACAGAGGGTCCAAGCAGACTCTGCTCTATGCTGACAACAGCGAGCCTGATGCGACACTTGACCTCAAGAACCACAAGATCATGACCTGAGCCGAAGTTGGACACTCAACCAACTGAGCCACCCAGGCGACCCTCATGAAGAATTTAAACATGAGAATGACATAATTATATTTACGTTTTAAAAGATCAATCCAGATGCTTTGTAGGCTGATACGCTGGTAAATAAGGGCAGAAAAAGACCAGTCAAAAGACTATTGCAGTAATGAGGAAATAAGTGATGGTAGCCTGGACCAAAAACAAAAACAAAAACAAAAAATTAGGTATAGGGGTGCCTGGGTGGCTCAGTCGGTTGAGCATCTGACTTCGGCTCAGGTCATGATCTCACAGTTGGTGGGTTTGAGACCCGCATCCGGCTCTGTGCTGACAGCTCGGAGCCTGGAGCCTGCTTTGTGTTCTGTGTCTCCCTCTCTCTCTGCTCCTCCCCTGCTCACATGCTGTCTCTGTCTCAAAAATAAAGATTAAAAAAAATTTTTTTTTGATTAGGTATAGAAGAGATGGAGGTGAGGCCTTTAGCAAATCACTCCACTGTTGAACATGGATATTAAAAGTATCTACCTCATGAGATTAAAAAAAATCACATAAAATTATGCCTTTAAAGCACAAAGAACAGTTCTAGCACATAAAACATTTGTTATGAATAAAACCACTAATATGACTGTAAGTGTTATTTGGTTATTTGGTTTGATTTTAGGGTGGTGTTTGGATGGCAGTGAGGGACAATTGATTCATTCGGTGTGTTATGATTCACTGACTTAAAAAGAAATTTGGTAGACAAGTACATTATGGTATGCTGTCTAAGGGGATGTTATTTAGAGTAATGATAGGTGATGTTTAATGGGTAGTAAAGAGGAAAATAACACGTCTGACTTTTTTTTTAATCTAATGATTAACTGTTCCAGGGTCCAATAGGGCCTCACCATCTTTCTCTTTACCTCTCTTCCCTCCAAGAAGTTTCTTCAGTACTTCTAAGTCTTGAAGCCTCATTCCCTAAGAATAGTACAAATATAGTGATAAATCTCCACTGATGTTAGAACCATCCCTTTCATGGAAAGTGTCCTAGAACCTCTTAGAATATCAGAGCTAGAAGGGAACTGGGAGGTAATTTGGCCTAATTCTCTTGGTTACACATGTCGAGGCAGACAATGAGAGAGGAGGAGTTGCCCTGACTCTTCAGAGATACCAGGGGGTGTGTTGAAAATGCCCTGGACTGGTTATCCAGGTGAACGAAATTCAAGCTCTGTATCTATCTTCACCGTGGGCAAACAGCTTAACCTTCTGAAGCTTGATTTCCTCACTGTAAAAGTTAGATCCTAATATGTGTTCTGCCTAGCTAATGAGTCAGCATGAAGAGTGAATAAAATAATGCACATAGAAACATATCATGAACTATAAAGTATATTTGTTCCCATCACTTTGCCATGTTTACAATCACCAAAACAACAGATGGGCATATTGATTCAATTGTTTGCTTAGATGTAGTTAGTGTAGTGCATGGTTCTAATGCTCAAAAATTCCTGAGGCCAATTTATCGTCAGACTATGTTCTGGGTTTATGTGTAACTTACAAAGGTAAGCTGAAAATCTTCGCGTACTTACTGAATAAATTATTAAGATGTTGAAACCTCAACACAACCTTGGGATATAGTATCATGATTTACATTTTTCTATAAAAAAAAAAAAATAGGCCCTGTTTAAGTAATCAGAGTAATCAACAAAACCAATATAAGGATACACAACCACTAGGCAACAGAGCCTGATTTCAAACCTTGATCTGCCGTGTTCAAAAAGCCATAAAATTTTAAGTACTAACAGGGAGGCTATACCACAGTCACACAGATAAATTGATATCGCTTCTGTAAAAAAAGAATCCTTCAATCGACCAAACTTGATTAGGAAACCAAAGGCACATTTTTGTTCTCCAGCATGTATCGAAACACAGCTGATTTGATATTGCAATTGAGCAACTGGGTGTAAAAATCACTGGTGAAAACACACTGCAGATGGCAATTAATTACCACACAGTCCCTGCTCTATTACGCAGCGAAAGATTGACAAAGATACTGCAGCAAGACTGAACCAGGAAATGACAACATACATAAGAAACTGCCCTCTGCTGGTCAAGCCAGTGCCCTGTCCTTGTTAAACAGGGACGTTATTCAAAGATGCAAATGAGATATTTTGAGCACTTTTATATTTATGACTTTATTACTCTGAGATGGTTGGGAGTTTTAATTTTGTGGTTAGCCCACCTGCTGTTTCTTTATTAAAATCTTAGTTCTGATTAATCAAAAATGCTTTTTGCAGTCAGGTCACATAGATTCCATAAAACAGGATGCACTTGTTCGCCCTGGATTTGGTGTGAGATTTATCTCTTAAAGATGCACACTGATTTATATATGTGCTCACAAGTATGGCAGCGAATTAAAATATGATAGTAAGTGGGAAAGGTTCATGGCTTTCTGAATGTGATTATAAATAAGGGGTTTCATGACCAAGTTGCTCTGTGTCATAGTCATGTCTCTCCTCACCCATGGGTGTAATGGGGACACTCTATTGGTGGCAAACATGGGGAACTAGCATTGGTTTTGCCGAGCTTAATGAAATTGGCATCAAAATCCACAATTCAATTAGCTGCTACAGTTTTTTATATACACGGCACTAAAACATGAGAATTCTCTGAAGCAACAGAAATGATAATTATCTTGCCATCATCACCCAGATTTTTGTCCTCTGGCAGTGTCCGAGAAAGCCAGCTTTGAGCTTTCTTCTATGGAGCTTCAAAAAGCAGCAGAAACATCGCCTGCTATGAGATTCAGACACAGGACAGCACAGCATTCAAGCTGTTTAATAGAGAGAAGGGGAGAGAGTATCTAAAGGTGATTTAAGTAGTATTCTGCTATATATATATATATATATATATATATATATATATATATACACATTTCTATATGTATACATACATATATATATACACATAGACACACACATATATATATACACATGTATGTGTATATATGTATGTGTATATATATATATATATATACACACACAGAATCTTTGGATTCTATTTTATATATACATACGCATATGTAGATGTATATAATCTTTGTATTCTATTTTATCCTCAAATATTATTTATTAAAGACCCACATGAAAATGATATTCTCTTAGAGATTGACCTGCCAATTTAATACACAGTCCCTTTCTTTGGCAGCTTCTAATAACCCCCCAAAAACTAATATTATTTCAGACATATACATAACGAAATATAATTTAATATCTAGAAGTATGAAACAGATGAGACAGCCAAGGTCAAAAGAGTGCTGCTATTTACACTGAATGTAAGAATTTCTTTATGAAATAACCTTCACTGCCAAGATGCCAAGAGACTCTCTTAGGGAAGGGACTTCTGTAATTACAGACAGCAGCAAAGCAAAGTAGACTAATATTGTTCAGGAATGAGATCTCTGTCTACAGTGTATCTTTGGGCAACTTCTTGACCTGTCTGACCTCGGGGTGTTATAGGGATAGGACCTACCTCAATGGATTCTTTAGAAAATTAAACTTCATATGTAAAATGTCTCTCACACAATAGGCATCACAAAATGTCAGTTCAAGTCTCCATTCCTGAACAAACTTAGCTGGCACTACGGACTTCATTTCTTCATTATCCCTTTCCCAAACATATGCATCCTTAAGAACCTCTGGTGTCAAATGGTTAACCATACAGCCTCTCCATGTAAACGTCCCCTGGCTTCAGGTCCCTCACATAACTTGATTCCTGAGTGTCCAAATCCCTGAAAAAACTACCACTGTCTCAAATAGTCCATTAGGCCCCTGGGAATGTTTCCCATGTGCTCTGACAAAGTTTGTCTTAATGGAGTTGCTAGCACTATCCTGGGGACCCGCACTGGCCTGCTCTCACTGTGCTTTCTCAGCAGGGGCCCCACTGCCACACTCTCTTTCTCTCTCTCTCTCTCTGAGTGTGTCCCTGCATAGAGTAGAGCCCTCACTTACCAAAGCTTCAAGGCACTTATGGGGTAGAAGAGGCTGAAGAGACTTAATAATAAATGGCCCTCTTATCTTCGGTTCATACTGGGTGAGTAGGTCCCAAAACATGGCTTTTTGTGCCCCTATCTTCTGCAGAAGCTCCTGGGTATCTTGGATTAATCTTAAATTCTTCTCCCTTCTCTGAATGAAAACTGGGTTGGAGTGTCAGGCTTCATGCTGTGTTACTGTAATACATGGAATTAACAACCAGTAATCTTTTAATGAAAGGCACTTCTTTCTTTCTGGCCCAGCCCACTGTGCCTATGATAGGGCTTTTCCTTAGAGATTTCTTGAGCCTAATACTGCCCTGATACCCTGGCAGAAAGGGCCTCGACCCTCAACCTCATATTTTAGGGGTCCACACTCTGGTCCTTGGCTGGGCAACCACATTCCTTAGCCATGGTGCTAAAGGGATGTGCATACCCAAAGCCTACCATGACTGTCTAAACTAGCCTTTGGGTAGCTCGCTACCCAGAACTCACTGTCCACATGTCCCAAGACTACTCCATTGTCCTGTTTGGTCCTCTCCCCATGTCTGCCTGCCTGAGATACTATCAGCTATGACTGCATGCACCCTGAGGCCCTAGTAGAGTCTGAGGGGCAGTTGCTATGAGCAAAGTAAATGGATATGCTCTCTAAGTTGTCTACAAGCTCAAGACCCTGTCACATGGGAGAGAGCTGGTACTGAGAATAAAAAGAGGAAAGCCATTGATTTTTTTCTCCATTTGCTTGTGCCCACAGAATTCTGAGGAGTCCGGTTGAAATCTGCCCTTTCAAGTCATTGTGAAGGAGTATTTGTCAAGATGGAAGGAAAGATCCTATTTCATTTAGCAGTTTTTTTAGTTGGATTTATAGCTTCAGATATTTAGACCCAGGGTCTATGGACCTTTATATAGTATAAGAGAGTCTAAGGGGCAAGTCTGCCCTTAAGCCCTAAGTAGAGATTGGTCTGACTTCTCCTGACAATTTTGCAAGCATACCAAGGCCATATATAACAAATTTTTTGGTGATTGAGAATCTCTTGAGTTTTGTGTTTTTTTCTGTAGCTAAGTTGAGGTGCTTTAATGCAAGCACAGGGAAGAACAAGCTAATGAAGGACTTGTAAAAATATGATTGTGATGATGAGCCATGGATTCTAAACTGTGTGAGTGAACCCAAGAGCCATCCTGTGGAAAGCAGAGACATTAAAGGAGGAGTTGCTATGAAGTTAAAGCAGAGTTTGATACAGCACATTGCAGCAACTGAGCTGGAAGGCAGGAGTTTGTGGGATGAAACTGTAGTTTAGAATTGGGGATAATGCAGTTGGTGGCTGAGATGCGCACGAAAAGGAGGATATTGTTGACAATCTGCACCAGAGTTCCAGGTTTCTAGAGTGACTCTAAAACCGTCTGTTGAAATCACCCTGGGTGAGGATAAAGGTTAGGGCTAAGAGGAAGCTGGTGAGCTAGTTGATAACGTGTAAGAAAAAATGAGAAGCAACCATAAGGAGCTTGGTAAGTGACAACTATCTAAGGAAAAAAAAAAAAGAGAATGATGCAGTCAGAGATGTGAGCTACAAAGGAGCAAAACTATTTATGACATGGGAGGAGGGATGCTTTGGAAGCATCCTAGGACAGTCACACTCCACCTTTCTGGTTTTTTTTTTTCTTCCTATGTTTTTGGGACACCTTTTCCACCCAAAAGTCCACTTTTCCTTCAAGTCCAAATCAAATCCCCATTTCTCATAGTCTTCCTTTCCTTCTTCAGCTTACTCTGGTTTCAGTTTCCTGACTCTTTAAAATGGTTATTTTCTGTAAAATCTGGTTTGGCCCTCTGTGGTAAAGCTTGCCTCCTGCCTGGGTAGTTCCCATTTAATCCTGTCTTCCCAAATAGGCTACCAGCTCCACGAGGATGGCAGTCTTAGCTTCCTGTCCATTTATATCTCAGAGTTCTAAGCACAATTTTTTTCTTTTTCTTTTCTTTTCCTTTTCTGAGACAGAGAAAAAGAGAGAGAGTGTGTATGTGTGTGTGTGTGTGTGTGTGTGTGTGTGTGTGTGTGTGTATGCACACACATGCATGAGCAGGGGAGAGTCAGAGAGAATCTGAAGCAGGCTCCAAGCTCTGCACGGAGCCCAGCACACGGTTTGATCTCACCACTGTGAGATCATGACACGAGCTGAAATTGAGAGTCTGACGCTTAACCAACTGAGTCACCCAGTTGCCCCCTAAGCATAATTTAAAGTATGTTTGTGATATCACAAACGCAATTCAATTACATTACCAAATTATCTTTTTTTATGAAAGATCACCCTTAATTATGAATGTGACCTGTATAGCCACCACCAGTTTGGAGTGTACAGTATAAAGGTGATTGAGTTAAGCTTTTGAGGGCCTCCTTTCTAAAGTAGGAAGCAGTGCAAGAGCTGCGGTGTCTTCTCCTCGCATTCTAAGTTGCCCTTCACAATTTGTCCTAAAACCTTCAAGGTAAAACCTCAGTTGGCAAAATCTGAAAAAATTAGAAGCCTTAGGTTTTTCTAGTTTGTAAAATCTAAAATTCTAAAATTATGGCACCAACCTTAAAATTCTGATTCTGAGATGAAGAGGATAAAAATGTAATAAACCAAATGATATAACATGAAATCTTTATCTTCCTCTCTTCTTTGTCAAGGGGTGTTAGATACATTGCAAGTATATTTAAAACAAGTTTTTCTTTGTTCAACATACAGCAAGAAACGCTCCTGAAGCAGAGCATGCAACAGGAGCACAAGCTTACTTTCTTCTGACTTTCATTACTCCCTGTATCTGAGAACTCTTTTGGTCAAGCAAATGCACATAACAATGCCTGGTCTTTGAATGTTAGGTTGTGTGTGAAACTACATTTCAACTATGCCTTAACTAACATTCAGAAATCAATTTATGCAATCCATCATACCCACAGGCTAAAAATGAAAATAATCATGATTATATTGTTAACTGTAGAAAAAGCATTTGACAAATTCCAACACTCATTCATGATAAAAAAAAAAAAAACAAAACCTCAGCAAACTAGGAATAGAGGGAAAGTTCCTCAAATGGATAATATCCACAAAAATGTATAGGTAATATACTTAATGGTGAGAAATCAGATGCCATAACACTAAGATCAGGAATAAGGTAGGGATGTACTCTCTCACCAGTGCTATTTGACATCATACTTAAAGTTTTGACTAGGACAATTAAGTAAACAAAAAGCATATAGATTGGGAAGGAAGAAATAAAATCATCTTTTTTATAGATTACCTGAAACGAGTAGGTGATTATAGTAATTTATAGGATGTATGTTAATATATAGGAGACAATTACTTTTCTATGCACCAGCAATGAACAATTGGAATTTAAAACTAAAAACATAATACAATTTATATCAGTACCAAAAATTAAAAACTTAGGTATAAGTCTGAAAAAATATGTACAGGATCTATATGAAGAAAATAATAATACTCTGAATAAAGAAAGAAATCAAAAAAGACCTAAATAAACAGAGGGATATTCCATATTCATGGATGGGAAGACTCAATATTGTTAACATATCAGTTCTTTCCAACTTGGTCTAACAAAATACTAATCAAAATCCACCAAGAACAACAAACACAACAACAAAGAAGAAGAAACTCAGAGGAATGACATGTTCAGCTTCAAGACTTCCTATAAAGCTACAGTAATCAAGGCAGTATGGTACTGGTGAAAGAACAGGCAAAGAGATCAAAGCAACAGAATACAGAGTTTAGAAACAGACCCATGGAAATCCAGTCAACTGATGTTTGACAGAGGAACAAAGGCAATTCAATGGAGAAAATATAATATTTTCAACAAATGGTGCTGGAACAACTGGACATCCACTTGCAAAAACATGGATCTAAACAAAGATTTTACACCTTTTACAAAAATTAACTCCAAATAAATCAGACCTAAGTGTAAAATACAAAACTTCTAGAAAATAACATAGGAGAATATCTAGGCAAGTTGGTGTTTAGCAATGAGTTTTAAAATACAACACCAAAAGCATGATTCAGGAGAGAAAAAAAAAATTAGTAAGTTGGATGTCATTAGAATTTTAACATTCCAGGGGCACCTGGGTGGCTCAGTCAGTTAAGCATCCAACTTCGGCTCAGGTCACGATCTTGTGGCTCGTGAGTTCGAGCCCTGCATCGGGCTCTGTGCTGACAGCTCAGAGTCTGGAGCCTGCTTCAGATTCTGTGTCTCCCTCTCTCTCTGTCCTTCCCCTGCTCATGCTGTCTGTCTGTCTGTCTCTGTCTCTCTCTCTCAAAAATAAATAAAACATTAAAATGGAAGATACACCTAAGGGAAACAAAAGACAAACCACAGAGTAGGAAATAATATTTGTGAAATACTTATCAAATAAAAAACTTACCCAAACTCAACAATAAGAATAAAAACAACCCAACAAAATAATAGGCAAAAGATCTGGACACTTCACCAGAGGAGATATACAGGTAACAAAAATGAGAAGTAGGCAACTGCAAAGTAAAACAGCAATGAGATACCATTACATACCTATTAGAGGGGCTAAAATGCAAGTCACTGACAACACCAAATACTGATGAGGATGTAAAGCCATAGAAACTGCAATTCATTGCTAATGGTGAGTGCAAAATGACACTGCCATTTTGGAAGTCATTTTGGCAATTTTTACAAAACTAAACATGGGCTTACTATATCTATAATCATGCTCTGAGGTATTTGTCCGTGTGAGTTGAAAACTTATGCCCACAGAAAAATATGTACATGAATATTTATAGTAGTTATTTTTTTCATTATTTTCAAGAACTGGAAGTAACCAAGATGTCCTTCACTAACTGAAATCATGAACAACCTATGGTACATCCAGATAATAGAATATTTTTCAGCAATAAAAATAAATAAGCTATCAAGAAATGAAAAGTCATGGAGAATCTTAAATGCCTATTGCTAAAGGAAAGAAGCCAGTCCAAATATGCTCCATTTTATATAATTATAACAATAGGACATTCTGAAAAAGGCAAAACAATAGAAACGGTAAGAAGATCAGTGATTTCTAGGGGTTGCGTGGGGAGGAGGGATAAAGAGGCAAAACACAGAAGATTTTAGGGCAGTAAAACTTCTGTATGATACTGTACTAAGTGAATGTGTGACATTATGTATTTGTGAAAACTGAAAGAAATGTACAACACAAAAAATGAAATTTAATATAAAGTATGGATTTTGGTTAAGAATAATGTATTATTATTGGCTCATCATTTGTAACAAATTACCACACCAATGGAGATCCTAATAATAGAGAAAATTGGGGAAGGGTGGTAATTAGGAGAGAGTATATGCATTGCCTGCTCAATTTTTCTTTAAACCTAAAACTACTTTAAAAATGTAGCCTATTTAAAAATGAAAATGTCTTATCTCAAATGATCCTTTGAAAATCTCTGGCAAATAAGGTTTATAATATCATATTACAGATGGTGATACTGAACTAAAGCTCAGTAATAGAAGGAAGAAATGAATGTCTAAGTTGTGCTGAAGTACCCATTTGAGCTATAATGTCTTACAGATGGTCATCTAGTAAAGGATAAAAGCCTTTTAGTGTACGGGCAAGCATGTTCTGAGATTCCAGAGATATTTTCTCCAATATAATAGCTACTAGTCACATCTTTATGACCTGTCCTAAGGTGGTATCAGAATGCAGAGGTCAGACAGGCCTCTTAGGAATATAGTTGAAAGGAAGAAACTTATAAAAGAGTTAAGAACATAGATGGAGGATACTAGCTACAAGGCTGTGAAAGATTAAGAGCATTTGTAACTTTCCCATTATGCTATTTCTGTTATCCCTCTAATTGCAGTATTTCTCAGTTCTGAAAATAACTTGAATTAAATCTTTCCACAGTACTGTAAAATATGTATATTTCTGAGTCTCAAATGAAGACCAACATAGTCTCATTCTCTAGGAGCAGATTCTAGGAATCAGTTGTATTAACAAGTTCCTCAAGTGATATTTACATATAGTTTAAAATTTTCTCCTTTAAGTGGAGACAAAAAAAAACTTTAAAATGTGTACATTTGTTTTCAAAGTCATTTTGGCAATGAAAGGATGCCCATACACCAATGGGTATACAGTAGATGATAGCAGCAGTAATGAGATAAAAAATGCCCGGGTCGCTAGAACCTGCCATAACGAAAGAGAATGTTCCATTTTGCAATTGTGGGGATAAGCGGGGATGTATGAAACAGAAAAGTGAAAAAGGACAAAAGCCTTTGGAATTATATGATAATATATGCTAATGGGTTGCCCAACATTTCTTTATAACGTATTATTTTTCACAGTGACTTCTATACTCATCATAAGGTGGAGGAAAAAACA
This sequence comes from Panthera onca, assembly GCF_046562875.1. Lineage (NCBI taxonomy): Eukaryota > Metazoa > Chordata > Mammalia > Carnivora > Felidae > Panthera > Panthera onca. Next base: position 45,573,592 of record NC_138349.1, on the reverse strand, counting down.
GGAAAGAATCCTGTTTTTATTACTGTTCTGTCCCTTCAAAGTCAGGTAATAATGGCCCAATTATTTAACCTCACTACATGTCGACCTGAAATGTGAAATCAGTAAGGGACACCTTCACTAACTCACTGGGTTAGACTACTGAGTTCAGGTTAGGTAAGTGGTGGGATACCATCTTAAGAAGTGTAAAGTGATACCTGAAGATACCATGTGAAAGCTATTTTCAGTGCTGAAATAATGCCTTGGGTTGGGAAATGGCAGTGAAGAATTTGAAAGTGGATGGTGAGTAAATTTTCAGCATTAACTACATCCTTCAATCCTTGGTGTTGTTGGTGACTTCTAACTTAATAGCCATATTACAGGGAATAAAATTATGTCTCTAATTACCTAAGACTTAATAATGCAATCAAATCATCTGCCTCCATTCCTAATTACCATTTGTTTCCAAGGCAATGACTCTACCGTGTCATAATGCCTGCAGTACAGTGGGGTAAATGAAGCCTGGAGAAGACATCCTACAGAGTTGCTTTTCTTTCCAAACTTTCCATGGGTCTGAAGCTTTCTAAGGATTCAACAGAAAGCATCTAATCAGTGCTGCTCACAAAATTGTGGATTTCATCTAAATGACCCATGAAGCTGGCTTTACATTAAATGCTCTCTTATGTAGAATCTGTTAGAGGACACATGATGGGACCATTTACATCGCAGTTATTTCTAGTCAGGTGCAAATAGTAACTTCTTGTCTACTTTAGGAAATTGTTATGAAATTCATTGCTTCCCCCAACCACCCATACCCTTCAATATGAGTTAGTACCTCAATACATGGATACTTTGTACTGATAAAATCTTGGAGGACTATGACTGTCTTTGGAGGAAAAAAGAAATGGTATTCCCAGATAGGAGGCTGCTAGAATTTGCATTGTGGGTCAGGTGGTATTCTCAAATATTTTTCAGACATACTAGCATTTATCCTCCCTGGGCTTCAGAGCAGACACTGAATATTTTCATTGAATATTTTTCATTGTACTTTTTCTCACTGGGATGAAGTGTGGCCTCAGAATCCTCCTCAAGACTATATTTTATAATGTAGTCACTAATAGCCATTAATAGTCAATCAACATTGGCATGATAGGTGAAACCTCCTTCCTATTTAGGATTGTGGAAATATCACAGGATTTAGAATTAGGCAAATCTCTTTTAAACAATGGCTTTGAATGTCTATATAACTACTTTTATTTCCAAAATGGATAATACTATCTATAATATGAGGATTTTGTAAGGAGATGAGTGTGTACCATGCATGTACATACACACAAACCCATGCGCACACACACACATGCCCACACAGAAACAGACTCATACATGTTGAACCACATGTAATAGTAGGTACTTAGATATTACTTCATTTAAACTATGCACATCAGCATAACTCCACTGTCAGTATGGTCATTGGAGAAGAAGAATCCAATACATTCCTAACATACTCAATAAAATCAGGCCCTGGTACTAATCACTGTGATGGTTACCAAAGACAACCTTACATTTTAAAATGTTATCCATTCTATTTAAGGGTAAAGAATCAACACCATTTTTTAAAATGACTGTTTCCTGGGTAAATGATTCAACTCGTGGAGCCTAAAGAAGAGGAAAAGGGACATAGATAAAACCCAGGCTTTATAGAGGACCCATTTACACAACACCCTGAGAAAATGAGACAAATCCAGAATGTGGGAAATTCAATAAAACAACTGGCATGACTGCTTCTAAAATTCAATATTGTGAGATAAGAAAAAAAGATGGGAAATTTTTCTGTTTAAAAAAAGACTAAGGAGACATAAGATCTAACATGATGTGTGAACCTTCACTGAATCTTGATAAGAAAACAAAACAGCTATAAAATATATTTTTAAAAGCAGTTGGGAAATTTTGGATATGGACTGAATATTGGTTATGAGATACAGTCTTAATTTTCTTTCTGCCAATGATATTGGCATCATCATTCTATTGTAGAATACCCTCATATTTAGAGGTGAAATGTCATTATGGGTGACATTTATTTTCAAAATTTTCAACAGAATTACCCACAAAATAACTACCTGTGGGTATGGATGTTCACTGTATGATCCCTTCATTTTTTCTAAGTGAAATTTCCCATGACAAAGTTAAAAAATAGTATTAGACTTATACCGCCCTAATTTGAATGCTGGATTTACATCTTCTTATGTTACATGGCCTTTGCCAAATGACTTCACCATTTTGTGTCTCTTACTCATCATCTTTAAAGTAGAAATAATAATGGTACCTTCCTCAGATAATTACAAATGTCAATGATCTAGTACATGTGTAGTTCTTAGAACAGTACCTGACACACAGTGAGTACTTAAGAAATGTTAGCTGTTACTGAAGCACAGAGAAAGCTTCAAGATGTTCTGATCTAGAGTGGAAAAGTAGACAGGGCACATTGGGAATACCATAGCTTCCCCTTCCTCTCTACCCTGTTTACCCTGAATCCCAAGCAATTATGCTATCCACCCCAATCTACATTTTTCAAAATTTGCTAGTAATGCCTTAGTTAAATTCAGTTCCAACTCACCTCTTTATAAAAAAGGCCTTCTCCTATCCACATGAGACTGTTAGAATGCCAGCACCTTTGTTACTGAGATTGGCAACACTCTCCCCAGCTCCATATTGCCAGATGTGTTGCCTGCTCCTGCACTGCTCTAGTTTTCTATGTCTTCTTTGCTTTTTACCCATGAAGTTTTTCATCTTATTGGGAATTCAACTATGCATTTAAAATTTTGTTACAGTTTACAAAGCTTTACAATGTGTTTGTAGTGGAAGCATATCTCACCTGCCATGTTGCTAGAAATGGAATATAGTAAACATCAAATAACAGAAAACTTTTCCAATATCTCTTTATTTGGGACATTAAAGATAAAAACAGGAACCCCACATGTATGTAATCAAAGTCATATCAAGTCTCAAAACAGGATAAACCAGAAGCTTTTGCTGTCAAAAGAATAAGAATATTAAGGAAAATATTCCTGAACTGGGAAAATACTAATTTAAAGGAAACGTGGAGATAAATATCAGAACAGTATCAGAGTATAAAACATAAAAAATGCCAAAAGGATGGATAAATTAGTCTGGGAAAACCTTCTAGAGAGGAAAAGAAAACATGGGGACAATTTTGGAAAATTCCAAATTTAATTAGCAGGAAGGGGAGCTACTATTGAGACTGGAAAAGAAATACATATACGCATATATGTATATATATACACATATGTACATAAATGCATTATACAGAGTAAACCTCAATATAGAAGAGGAAATTTAATGTTAAAGCCAAAAGAGTTTTGTGTTTCATAAAGAAGGGACACCTCAACATTTCCAAATGCAAAATAGATGTTAAGGTAAAACTTGAGAAGCAGTCACTGAATTTAATTTAGGAATTGATAACCTCGATAAAATGGATTTCACTAGAGTGATGAGAGAATCCAGAATGTAGTAGATTGATGTGAGTAGGAATATAATGTTACAGAAATTGTGGGTTTCTCACCTGTTCTTTCCTGTAACCTAGAAACATGTATACAAATCTTACTGCATATATCACCTTTGGAATTCACATAAACACCTCAAAAGTCAATATATCCCCAAATAAACTCGCTGTCTCTGCCTTTCTCCCCTCCTCTCCTACCAAATTTCCTTTCCCTCATATTCCATATCTTAGTTAATATCACTACTATCACATTCAGCTTTTTATATAAAAACTGTTCAGTCAGAGGTGAAACTAGGTGGTGAGGTTTTGATAACCTTTAAAGCTATCATTCATGCAAGTAGAGAAACAGCTGTTCCATTTTCTAGTTGGTACAAGCTTCAGGTTTCTGGAAATAAAACAACTTGTGGGGACAGAGAAGAGGCAACACATTATTTTGTTCCATTTTTCAAGCTAGCATTGTTGCCACACAAAACTGGTATGAGACAGTGATTGCAAACCTCATCTTAGTTTCACAACCTATAGAGTCAATACTCTGCCCAGATTTAGGCAAGCAGTTAGGTCGTGGGGACTGTTTTGTTTTTATCTTTCTCTGGTGTTTCCTAAATTTTGGACTAAAATGTACATCTATGGTCAGCTAGCTAAACTAGAAGTCGTATCTCTGATTTATTTTTTTTTTCTCCAAATAGAATTGTTATTTTTTTTAATGTTTCCAAATAGAGTAATTGGGGTATTGATTGGGATTGTACTATATCATAATTTTGGAATGTGCGGTTATCAAAATAAACTGATGATGTCTTTGAAAAAAATCAACAGCCCATATTATAATGCCATTTTCTTAATGGTAATAGGATAAAGAAACGTACGGAAGCAATTGCATAAAGCATAGCGTGGTCTACAAAAGGATACGGTTTCCCAGGTCCCCACCTATAGAATGGCCACTGTACATTTGGCCACTCTCCTTGCTGACTGTTCTGGTGACTCAATAGCTGCCTGTCTGCTCAGCAGTTGTAAAAAATAGGTTCACAGCAACCCCAGCCAGTAATCCCTCAGGGCTCCCTGGGAACCAAAAAGGGAAGGTTAACTCCTTGGGAGCACCTTCAACAGCCCAAACTCCAGTTCAAGCGAAGATCCATTCCTGAAGGTATCATGTCCACTTTAAAATATCTAGTTTTCCTCTCAAATCTGTGCATAAACTTTCTCCTTAAGAAAGTTTGTTTTTGCCTTCTTGTAGGCTCTTTATTTCTCACTATAATTGTAACTGGAGAATGCATGTTTTTGTTGCAATTTCCAAGGGATTATCTTTTTCTAAATATCTCATAAGAGAATACTGATTTTGTTTATAAATGCTTACCAGGTGTAAATACCCCCTTTCCTATCATTATATGACACATGAAATTATTAACAACTGACTCTCCCCTCTGTCAAAAATCTTCACTGTAATTGTTTTTACTATCTCTCCTCCCAACATTGGAGGTAAGACAGAGACTAGAATAAGCAGTAAAAATGGGAATTGTTTCTTGATTAAAAATGGAATCCAGATGGTTTAAATAATTGGATGACAGTGGCAGTGAGGTATTCAAAGAGGAGGTAAAATGATAAAGGAAGAAGCTTGAGTACTGTTAAAATTTATGTTTTTTTTTCCTTAAGTTTGCTGTCACGAATTTTTTTTGTCATGAATTTTTAACACTGAGGTGTACTTTTTTTTTAAACAACAGCTATCAAATATTTTGAAGAGTTTAATTACCTTAGAGTCTCATATAAACTGAATCTTTCCAATTATACACAATAATCTGATTCTAGAAATACTTCAGAATTCTGTCTAAACCCAAATGAAGAACACTTGGTTTAAAACTTTACCTTCTTGGGGTGCCTGGCTGACTCATTTGGTGGAGACTCTTAAATCTCAGGGCTGTGAGTTCAAGCCCCACCTTGGCTGCAGAGCCCACTTAAAATAAAAATAAATAAATAAAAAGTAATAAAACTTTACCTCCTCTTTGTCCTGTTACAGATAACTTCTAGCCAATCTTTCTGGTTCTGCCCTCTCAAACTACTAAGAGAAATTTGACTTATTTTTTTCTAGCATTAATATATTCTGAGGCAATGATCATGTCTTATGAGGCCTCCCATATCCCAGTGACACCCCTGCAGTTTAAATGTTCTTAACAACACTTTGGCTTGAGTTTCTGCCTTGCAAATGTTTAAGGATGTTAAATGGACAATAAAAAGCTATTTTAATATGTTCAAAGAGCTAAAGACAATGATGTCTAAAGAGGTAATGGAAAGGGTGAGAAAGTTGTCTCACCACTTAGAGAAAAAAATGACGCAATAGAAATAGAAGAGGACGAGGAGGAGAAGAGGAGGAAAAGAAGAAGAAGAAACAAATTTTGGAGTTGAAAAAAACAATAACTGAAAATAAGAAATCACTATAGGGACTTGTTATGTAGAGTGACTACATTAAGAATCAGCAGTTCCAAATGATAAGAGAGGGAAAAACAAACCACAAAACGACCAATGTGAGGATACTGAAATTTAGTTAGGTAACTAAGGATGAAGATACTAAATTTCCAAGCATTAACAGTCAGAATTTGGACATACGGATATATCAATGACTAAAATTGGACAAGTATTATGTAAAATTGCTAAGGTCCATAGGCAGATTTATCTGCACGTGAGAGGTGTACATGAGCAGTAGATGTAGTGTTTCCAAGGCGAGAGAATGGTAGCGGAGCTTATATGTGGAGCTGCCTAGTCAAATCTTCGGTATCTCAAAATCAGTGAATGTATGCCACAACAGCCACACTTATGGGGGCTGCCACTGAAGCCTGGAGGCTATGACCAACAAAAATGACGTCCTGAGGTTAACTGTACGTCCATTGCTAGCACATCCTCCAACAGAGGTTTCAAAACACTTGCTTGGGGATTAATTAGTGAAGTAGGTGATCTATTAGTATCTATAGCTTATCATTATGTCCTAATACATGGGTCTTAACACATGGTCAAATTTTATCATTTACATATTAAAGTTCTCTTCAATACTTGAAACAAATATTAGAGCAATGTACATAGTTATAAAGAAAATCTGGAAAACACACTGAATAGCCTTCAACTTTAAAACTGTTGCTGGCTAAAGCAGCTAGGAATATGTCATCCGCCCTGCCTTTAAAACACCTGGTAAATTAAAGATGGTATTGGAAGCTCAGAGCAAAATCAGGAATACTGAGACTGTCCATGTCAGAATCTGGGAGGAATTTCCACTAAATTTAGACAATGAAGTTGAATTCAGGAAAAAATACTGGCTTTTTTCCAGGGTATAATTAGGATTTACTTCACAAGAACTAAATTTAAAAATTAGGAAGGTAACATGTTTTTAATTATCTTCCTTTCATGTATTAATTTTTTTTAAAGTTAACATTTTTATTTCAAAATTATTTTAAATTTATAGAAAAAGCATTTTTAAATGTTTGTTTATTTTTGATAGAGACAGAGTGCAAGTGGGGGGAAGGGCAGAGAGAGAGGGAGACACAGAATCTGAAGCAGGCTCCAGGGTCTGAGTTGTCAGCACAGAGTCCAACACAGGGCTTGAACTCAGAGTACGAGATCATGACCTGATCAGAAGTCAGACGCTTAAACAAGTGAGCCACACAGACACCATGGTATCTGACTATTCGAGGATACGGATATGCACAATAAAAACGGTCCCACCCATTCCTTCTATTCCCAAATTCCAAAGGGTAAACACCCAAATTCTCACTGTGTGTGTGTGTGTGTGTGTGTGTGTGTGTGTGTGTGTGTGTGTGTGAAAGAGACAGAGACAGAGAAACAGAGAGAGAGAGAGAGATGGCGAGACAGAGTTAGAGAAGAAATCCAAGAAATTATGTTATTCGTTGTTATTAGAAATATTTCCTAAAGTCTGTACTTTCAAAAATAAATGTAACAATATATTAAAGTACTTCCTTGTAGGAGTTAGGGATCCATGTTATTTATCTGACTAATTTTATATCATTCATCACATGAACATATTTAATTAAACAGTACCATTGATTTTTATTATCAATATTAATGCAGTGCTGTCTATGCACATAAAGTCTGAAACTGCACTTTTAAATCTTGAGATGTAGCACAAAATTGCTTTCTAAACCAGTTTCCATTTCCACCTATACGTATGATCCACATCCTCACCTACAGTGAGTATTGTGGCTTGAAAAAAGTTTTTAAAAATTGCCAATATTGGAAGATTTCCTTGATACTAGGAATTGGAAAAGAATGCTTGTTCGACTATGTTTATTTAACATAGCACTAGAGATCCTGGCTGCTGTAGTAAAGCTTGAGAAATAAATACAAGGCAGTGGAAAATAAAAGGAAGAATAAGACTATCATTATCAGCAGATATCATGATTTTATCATAACAAATCCGTAAAAATCTACAGAAAACTTAATAGAATACGTGAATGTAGCAAAGGTCCCTGAAGACAATGTCAACATAAAACAAAGTATATCAATATAGCAGATAATTTAAAAAACTAAACTTACACTTTTAAGAAGCATCCTGGAAAAAAAAATGTCTAAGATTAAATCTAACAAAGCTATGCCACATATCAACATTAAACAATGTAAAATATAATTGAGAAAAGTTCAAGAAGCCATGAATAAATGGAGGAATGTACTATTTTTGTCATTGGAAAACTGTATGTCTTCAAATTCTCAATTCTCGTCAATTTGATTTGTAAATTCAACATAATTACAATCAAAATCCCGGGACACATTTTAAAGTCAAATTGACAATTAATTCTAAAATTTACATGGAAATGTAAGGTCCTAGAATAGCCTAAACAGTATCTTGAATGGAAGGAGCAAATTTGGAGAATTTATACTACACCACTACTATCAAGATGTTCATAAAGCTATGAATGAAGATTCTATGGGACTGGAGAACAAAGGACAAAAGACCAATGGAAAAGAATAGTCTGAAAACACACACACATATAGTTACCCGACAATGAAACACAATGGGGAAAGGTCAGGTTTTTCAATAACTGGTGCTTGGTCAACTGGCCACGCGTATATATTTTTTTATCTCAACCTCACACCTAAACGTAAATCATTTGCAATGGGATTGCAGAGTAAAGTATGAAAGGCAGTACAATATTGCTTTTAGAAGAAAATATAGAAATCACTTTTAAATGGGTACATATTTCATTTTCAGGACACAAAAGTACAAACTACTAAAAAAATTATAAATTGTACTGTATCAAGTTTAAGAACTTGTGTTCATCAAGGACACAATAAGAGATTAAAAAAGCAGGCCACCGTGCATATAGTGCAAAGGGAATGCATCCATGATTTAAAAGTCCTGATGCCAATAGGAAAAAGAGAAGATAGAAAAATGGACAAAGAACTTCAAGTATTGACTGAAAAATGGATAGGGAGGAGATGAGTGTAGTATTGTGTTTTGAATAGGGTGCAGTTGACATCTGTGTGTTCACTTTGAGAAAACTGAAGCCTGCAAACTTGCCATTTGTGCTCTTTTATGTATATGCTTCATTTCAATATAATGTTTATATAAAAATATAAACAGAAATGAACTTTGCCTCTTCTGAAAAAGAACATGAAAGCTACATAAATGCCCATTTGTTTTTTTTGTGTGTGTTTTTGGTTTTTTTTTTAGTGTTTACTTATTTTTGAGAGAGAGACAGAGACAGATGCAGAGACAGAGACAGAGTGTGAGTAGGGGAGGGGCATAGACAGAAGGCAGAAGGAGACACAGAATCTGAAGGAGGGCCCAGGCTCCGAGCTGTCAGCACAGAGCCGGACGTGGGGCTCAAACTCAGGAACTGTGAGATCATGACCCAAGCTGAAGTCGGTCGCTTAACCAACTGTGCCACACAGGCGCCCTCACCCATTTGGTTGTCATTTGCCATTATCTGACCAAGCTGAAGTAGAATGTATTTTCATATTTTTCTTAATAAATTTATATTTCTTCTAGAGCATAACTATGTTCTTTATCCATGGAATAATTATCCTTCTCCTATGGATTTGCATAAGTTATGGATGGATATATATATAATAAGTATATATATCCATAAGCATAAGATTAGTACTTTCCTTTGAGAGCTGCTATGAAGCTAAATTGAGAAAAATTTGTTGAATTGAGAAAATTTTGTTAAGCACTTAGCATTTGTATTGTCCTTGATAATAATAAATGGTAACTGTTACTGTTACTATTACTGCTTTAAAAAATACTATACATATATACAAAAATCAGTCTGAAATGCTGTACACATTTAAGTGTTAAAATGGAAGTCTCAAGGAGATATTCACATGAGATTATATCTTTTTGTTCATCCACATTTTCTTCTCATTTTAAGTATATCCTGCATGAATTTATAAAGATATAAACATCCTAAAAAATAAGGCTCCATAAAAATAAAGCAGATTTTAACAAAGTTAATATGAGAAGGGTACAATGATTTTGTTTATACTTTAATATTTTTCCTTTTGCAATTATAGTGCATAAGATGGATATATATGTCTATTTCCAAAAATATGTTTGATATAGCATTGTATAATTAAGAAAACACTGTTATTGTACTTATGTATAGAAAAGAGTGGGGGCGCCTGGGTGGCTCAGTCGGTTAGGCATCCGGCTTCGGCTCAGGTCATGATCTCGCGGTCCATGAGTTCAAGCCCCGCGTCGGGCTCTGTGCTGACAGCTCAGAGCCTGGAGCCTGTTTCAGATTCTGTGTCTCCCTCTCTCTCTGCCCCTCCCCTGTTCATACTCTGTCTCTCTCTGTCTCAAAAATAAATAAACGTTAAAAAAAAAATTAAAAAAAAAAAAAGAAAAAAGAGTGTAAACCATCCTCTTCAAATTTGTTGCTACGTTAATCATGATTCCAATCTCCCAAATGAACCATTTTATGAAACTCGACAATGTAATTATAAAATCTGTCTGAAAGAAAATACTGTTTAATTTGGTCAAGAAAACAAATTTTAAAATATACAATAAAAAAAGAATTTTCCGCATCACATATGGAATGGAAATAAAACAGCTATGAAAATAAGAACAGAAATAGCAATACATCAGTGGAACAGAATAGAGATTTTGAAAACAGATCCTTTCTATGTGGGGTTCAGTATATGACACAGAGGCTTTTCAATGCAAGAATAGAGACATTTTTCAGTAAGTAGTTGGAGACAACTAGATAAACATTTGGAAAGTACAAAATTAGATAATCCATAACATAAAAAAGCTTTTAGAAATATTTAAAATATCTATGTAAAAAATTAAACATAATGATTGGGGTAAAAAGGACCATCTGAATCAAGAAAACCCAGAAACCAGGAAAGTGAAGACTGATAAATTAATTGTGCTAACATTTCAAAATTTCCAGAATAAAGTCTATTTTAACAGAATTATAAAATTAAGCAACCAATTTGGAGAAAACATGTGAATCATCTAACTGGTAATCCCAAGTTTGTGTATCATAATGAAAAACGCGCATACACAAATAATAGAAAAAAAGGGACAATTATATAAATGTTCAACTCAGGGAGTAAAACGAGTGGTTCATAAACCTAACAAAAGATGCTGAATCTACTTAGCAATCAAGTAATTAAAGTTAAAATAGTCTGGCAAAAATTAAAAAGTGATTGATATTACTCATGGGAAGAACAGCTATCAGTATTTAAGATATACATATGATTCTCTAGTATAAGTGCTGTTCAAACTTTAATATGAATCACTGAATTTCTTGATAAAATGCAAATTCTGAAACAGCAGGTCTAGACTGTGGCATGGAACTTTTTACTTCCAGAAACTCCCACGTGATGTCAATGCCACTAAGTCCACAAACCACAATTTGGTAAAACTCTAAGATATACTTCTAAACACATGTCCTGGAATGTCAATTTTGACATGTACATAAATATATATTTGCTAGGATGTCTATAGTGGGATTTTTTTTAATTGTGAAAAACTGGAAACCACTCAAAGATTTATCAAAAAGGAATGTCTCTGTAAACTAAGGTATAATCTCATTCTACTGGGATATTATACCAAAGTATAAGAAGATGAAAATCTTCTACCTATACTGATATGAAAAGAGATTTTCATTATGAGAAAGGACAAAGTTGCATAATCCCACTTATATATTTTCTGCTTAAGACGGGGAGATGCAAATTTGTATAAATCAGGAAGGATACCTATGTTGTATGTGAGTGTTGAGGAAAAAGGTAGTAAGTTCTGAGGGAAGCTTCTCTGACCATGGCTGTCAAGTTCCAAGTCAGGAAACACAGTTGATGGTATAAGGAACTCACTCATTTGGAACAATATTAATAGTTACAAAAATCACTTGAGTGTCTCTATTTCCCCCGGTCCCAGAGTTTATATTTGATGCCTCCCTCCCCTTTTTTTCTTGGTTTAGTTTTTGGTTGTTGTTAATAAATCTTGCCATAAAGTAAATATGTGTGATATAGAATTGGTCTTGAAATTTAAAAATTTTCTTGCAGCTAAGTAATTATTATAAAAATATTGACTTCACTCAGACTGCGTTAGAACTTAATCACACTCATACAAGCTCTGTGATGAATCAAATGTCAAGTTGAACATTCTAAGAAATCAGAGGAAGAAGTGAAACTGAATAAAAGTTAGTATTTTCCTTATTCTAAAAGATAATCATTTTTAGAATCTCAAAATATTGGTCTCTCAAAACTAAAGGGGAGCTTGAGGATTTCCATAGTAGTCCTATATAGGGTCTGACTTCCTTCTATAATATTATGACCAACGAAAACAACACAACACTGTTCCTGCATTTCTAAACAGGTGATGGGTGAGAATTTATGGTCATTAAGATATTTGAATGCCTGGTGGTTAATAATAGCACTGTGCAATAATCGGACTATACATATATCAAAATTTCACATATAAGGTATATTATGTATAGAAATATATTCAAGATATATATGGCAAAGAGAGGAAAGAATGCATTAAAACTGCAAGATTGGAGAGTCATTCTAAAGGTGATATTAACAGAAATTAATGGCTTACATTTGTCCTGATAAAGAAGCACATGTAATGTTATATTTAGTGTAAAATTGAGTCTAATAATGTGGATACTTAAGTTAGCGCTCTCTTATGTTCTTCAATGATCTGTTTACTAGCTTCTAATAAGAAAAGCAACAAATGAACGAGACATGTGGGGGAGGCCATAATGTTGGCAAATATCTTTGAAGTACTAGACTACACAAAGTACTTAAAAGTACTTTAAGGGATGGTAATCTAGTTTATATTCAATTTATTTCATTCCCCTACAAAGCCCTGAGGAACATATTCCATTTGTTGCACAAAAGCCAATTACAGTAATGGGCTGTTCATAAGAGTTTCCAGCTTTCAGAATTAGTTCTTACTATTTAACAGTACATTTTCAGATGGCTGTGAGGCTAATCATTTCTAATTCTTCAGTAACTATGTTTACAGGATTGACATAAAAACTACACCATTCTTTTAGTATTCAGTGTAGACTAACTTGAACAAACTAACAGCAAAGGAGAATAAAAAGACCGGTGTATCATGAAAACAGAATCACAAAGAATAATTTCGTGGTAATAAGGTCCCCTGGCAGGAATATAAATTGGTCAAATGCTTTTATAACATTTCCATTGGTAGAACAGCTCTACTTCAAAGCTAGTTCTAATAGTCAAGAAACACGGTCCAATGATAAGTTCCCTTTATACTCTGGGGTTCCCTTTTTACTTCTTTAAATGAAACTCACCTAGAAATTAAGTGTTAAGTAGGGCTGCTCTGGTTGAAAGGGGATGGGAAGGTTCCAAAACTCTGCCCATAGGTCTCACCCTTTCATCACCCTAGGTATGATAGTATGCCTTTGTTTTGTACAGGATTCAAGCCTTTGTTTTATATTTCTTTTATCCAAAACATTTAGGCATCTGACATTTTTTAAAAAAACTTTCAGTTATATATTATAATTTTTATTTGGTGCACCACATTAAAATTTCAGAGGTAATTTGGGACTCAAAAGCTAGAATTTCTAAGTTATTCTGTGCATTTCACATAATAAAGCTGTTAACTGGGAGCAAAGTATTGTATACTAACTAATATTTTCCATATCTGTCTAGTATATGTATTTTGGGGTATCGAGATTATATCAAGTTTTGTGTCAAACATGCACTTAACGGGTATTTTTAAAGGACTTTATTGCAACTAAAATATTTGGAAACAAGCGAACCACATTTCAACTTGTAAAGATTAAAAAACAAAACAAAACAAGCAAACAAACAGAGGGCTTGAACTCATGACCCTGAGATCAAGACCTGAGCTGAGATCAAGAGTCAGATGCTTAAGCGACTGGCACCCCACCCTCTTTTTTTGTAAAGATCTTTTTAACTCTGTTATGTCATGAAGATGTTTTGAATAATGTCAAACCATAGCTACAGAAGCTAAGTTTAATAAATATCAAATAGGGAAAAAAAAGAGGTATCTATTAGGTCTCTGCCCTTGGGCAAGTTACTCTCTTTTGGCTTCAGTTTTCTTGACTGTAAAAGAGGACTATCTCCCTTTTCTCATAAAGTCATTGAACAGATGGAATTATTCAAAGTGGAAAAGTCACTCAATATATGTCCAGGGGATGTTCATTAGATGTTCCTTTCTTTTCCTGAAGTCTGGGTTCCTGAAGCCCTAGATATAGAAGGTATTTTACTCTCTGGGCCCAATAATTTCTCGTCCTGGTCTTTGGGCCATAATTTTCTATTATGATTTGATCGAACGAAGCACTCCTTTGGCCCGTGAGTTTTCTTAAAACTCCCAGTTTTTCTCCATGCGGGCACTATGGGCATTTGAGGCAGAAAAATTAACTATGTAGAGCTGTCCCAAACACACAGGATGCATGCATATCTAAATGCTTCCCACGAAATGCGAAAAGCAAATCATCATTGTAATGACCCCAAAATAAGCAAATCAACAAAATGCACCTACATATTTCCAGCAATCCACAACTTCTCCCATAAAAGACCACTGGACCCTTCAAACTCCTACAAGAGTCTTTTCGACTTTATCCATGCTGTCACACAGTTGAATAAAATATATTTATTAGCTAGTTTTTGTAGGCTGGATTCACTTTAAGTTTTAAGATAAAACGAATCTTCTTCACCTATTATTATAATCAAGATTTGGTCCAGGTTAACTTGAACGTGTGTGAACCCGTACGCATCATCAACTCTTCCAGCTGTTGATATTTAATTAGCTTTGAGAAAAAAATAATTTAAAAAAATCACATGATGCACACCTGGGAGAAAGCTGTAAATTCTTCTCTAGCAGGATGTGATCCACCTGTATACTTGAAGTTTCAAAACTGAAAACAGAAACCCCACATCCACATCTCTTTGAAATGTCTGTCAAATTTAACCAATCAGCTTTTTTAAAATTAGAATATAATCAGAACTCTTTTTTAATTATAGTGACTAAATTTTACACTCCCTCATCCCAAATATCCCTGCACTTCATTTTATTTAAAGGTTGCCTGCTGTCCCCCCCCCCCACCCCCCACTAAATCTCTCAATTCCTGCAGCTAGAAACTGGAATAAATTCAGTTTTGGGCTCTTCAGATTGAGTAATTAGTGCTTTCCTTTTAGCAGCTCCCTCCTCCTTGCTGAAGCTGATTCCGGTGTCTTTCTGTTTCACAGTCCAAGTGACCTATTTTGCTGGTGCCTAATTTTCTATTTCTGATCTTGTGAGGCCTCTATTTCCCAGCTAGTCTGAAGAGTGGATGACTGACAAACTTCTCTGAAAGCAGTGAAATAAGCACAACTTCCTGACTTAGTTTATCAGCCCTGCCACCTCCCCTTGTTGTCTCTGAACACATATGGGCCCCATCCCCCAAGGACTTTAATACTCCTGAACTGAACTCTTTGTATTAGAATAACTATATGTCTTCACATACCTTGGCAATCATAATGGAAATTTTCACCTATAAGATGTGGGTGGTTGGTACATGGAAAGTTTATTGTATCCTCACTTGACAAAGGAGTCTGCCTCTCTCCTTGTACCGCCAAATCAGAAGAGTGGGCAGTCCCACTCTGGAGAAACCTCACCGCTAGGGCGCAACAGCCTGAGGCAATCACCAAGCAGCTGTCAGAGGTAATCACAAGTGCTTTCTCTTTGTTGCTCTGGTGATAGTGGATGTTCTCTGATTTGGCTTTTGGTAATACAGAGCCACTGAGAGCTTTTAGACAGATCTCCAAACCTCCACAAATGAGTCCCTGCTGACTCAAGTAGGATAAATTGCTACAGTTCCTAACCTAGACAGACAGAAAATGAAGAAGCCCCATGGCTGGCAGGCTGGTCCAGCAATTCCATGGACCCAAAGAATGGTATTCCCTTCCTCCATCATCTGGCTCCCACTTCTCAAGGAAAAAGAGGGAGGCTGTTATTGAAACAAAGTAATGTAAATAGGCAAACCAAAAACCCAAAACAAAACCAACCACATAGACTATAATGTTAAATAATTTCTAACCTGGGTTAGGACAAGGACATATAAATTTCCCTCTCTACCATGATTCATGATCAGATAAAGTGTGTTGATAACTGGGTTCTCAAAGAGAAATTTTGTGGCCTTTTGCCGCAAACAAAGGGGGGAAAATATCAATATGCCTCATGTCATTCTCCAGGCTTTTATGTTTATTAATGAATTTCCCATTTGCATGAATTGTCTTTCTCCTTCATGAGAGGGTTTTATTTTTTAAACCTGGAGGATGTGATGTTGATCCATTTAGAAGGTAACAAGTGAGACGAGTCCCATGATCCATGGGAAGATACAAGTCAATATGGTCCTTTCAACCATTTGAATAACTGCTCCTCTCATCCAATGAACCTGTCACAAAAAATGCAGATTCTTGCCCCACACCAGCAGGCCCTTGCCCTATAAAAGAGGTTGGGCAGGTATTATGGGCATTATTAGTCTGATAGGAAGCCAAGGATCAGCGAGAGGGAGTAATGTGGTGTTTTCAACCATAGACGTCACAGCACTCCATCTCTTGTCCCAGCCCATGCAAACAGTAGCAATACAGCCTCTAACCTTGGGGCTCATGAAAAGTGATTATGCAAATCTAACAAGTATCAACAGAATTAGCAGTTGACCATTCAGACCCCTTTTGGTCTCCGGTCTCCAGGTTCCCAGCGCTACTCAATGTCCAGCATGTCCTTGGAGCAGAATACATTCCCAGCAAGAATATCACTCTCCTGGCTGCTAATCTATTGCCTTAATCTTCCAGACTCTTCAACTATTGTTTACCCCCTCCCCACTTTAGCACTAATTCTTGCCAAATTCTTGTCACAAATTCTTATCAGAATGATAACATTCCTTTGAGTTCTCCCTCATCTCTATACCTGTCACACCTATAGCATCTCCATGAGCAGCCCTGATGGGGCATATTTCCACCATGCATTCCAATCTCAAACAATTATTGTGCAGAGAGGTGTGTAATAACTCACATATGAACAGAAAGCTACTGACTTTACATTTAGAGAGATTCTGAATTATATTCCTAACAGGAAGAAGGATTTTCATTCAATCATCAACTTTGCCAGTCTTGTTTCCTCTTGTTATGAAGAGATTATATGTGAAAAATGGTAAAGGAAAGACAGAGAAATTATATACATTTATCCATAACACAGTATTTTACTACACTTGGGGTTTTCCACCTTTGTTCTTATTCCAAGACCCAGCCCTGTGGAAGAGAGACAAATATATCTTGAAAAAGCTACTCTAGGTTTCTAATAGACCCTACCCATTCCTGTGTGAAAATCATTCTAGTTCATCATGTTGCCGTTGGTTGACGTTTTGCTCTGCAGACTATAAAAATATGATTTAACGTTTTGATGAAACAGAAATATGTTGTGTTTTTCTAAAATTATCCTTGGAGAGGTTTTGTCATAATTGACCAAAATGTGATTATTCCTAATTTAAAATGTACATGAGATTGGGTCAACGTTGAAATCAAAATGATTTTGAAACTCAAAAATTATCTTCAATTGTTAGAGTAACACCAAAGAACCAGCTTGTAAAATTCATATCATTTCTATTGCTACCTTTTTAATGATTTATAGATTATTTTAAGAAAATATTTTAATGTATCACCATGACATTTTACAAAAATACACAGGGAAGGGAAGTGTTAATTTTTATATAATATAAAGTTATACTGTCACCGAATTTTAAGGGACTAAATTGAAAGGAGAAACAAAATATCATCATCTTTCAACTTAACACTCTCCAGCACATAGCAGGTATTTAAAAACAATTTTTAAAATTTGCCTAAACTAGGCTGTGTGTGTGTGCGCACGCGCACACATGCATATGCGTATGTATTGTTCTGCTTCTGGCTATACTTTTTGAGAAACTTAATATTTTTCTGGAACAGTCTCTCCAGCAGCTCTTGAGGGATATTAACCCCATAAACTAAATATTCTCATACATAAAACATGTTTTCCCTAAAACTCAACAGAAAAGCTGGCTCTATCGCTTAATTGTTTCTAACTCCACAGTTCAGTTAACTTTGACCTCCTCCGTAATTCCCACCTAATTTCATCTCATTAGCTCTAATTATGTTGCCATATACAATGCCACCCACTTTCATCCACTTGTTGTTTATATCAACATAGTGTTTTGGATCCCTTAACAGGTTCCTCTTTTAGTTGATTCTTAGGCAAGTGTTTGTTTTGATTATATTAAATGTTGTTCATAGCTCATTTTGTACTCTATTGACCAAGGCCTCCCTTCCCTTCTTTCTTTTTTCTTTTTCTTAATCTATGAAAACTCTGAAATGCTAAAAGCATTAATTTCTATACATATCTTTGATAAATGGTTCAATATTAGCTTCCTTATCCTAATACAGGGAAAATATTTTCTATCTTACAAATGTTTTTGTCGCAAAAGGGTGTAATAATGCACTTGAAGTAACTTTATAAATGTCACTGCCACAAACAATGCAAAATATTAATATCATGATCATTCTGGCTTCTGATAGAAATTCAAAGTATATAAACAATAATCTAGTTCCTTGAATGTTAAAAACTTGTGGCAACCTCTAATCTTCGTGTAAGCCACTCCAGCGACATTGTCCAAAGCCCTATGAGCAGAGAATCAAGGTGGATTCTTAAATTTGCAGTCATTTCAGCCTGAAACTTTGGCCCAGTCCTCAGAGCCATCTCCTGCCTATTGAGCTGATTTGTACTATTAAGAGTAAAGAACACAGTTTCTTCCCAACATCCTAAAAGCATCCTTAAGCACTTATCGTACTACTTCTTTGTATTCTTGTTATGTTTCCTGTGTAGAGGAGTGGACTAACACGACCAGATTTCAAGAAAATATAAATCAACAGTAATCAAGAATGTGTTGTATTGGAGAGAAAATAATAAAGAAGAAAATTCCCAAGTAAAATCACACAAACATGGTAGATTAACTTTTGACAAGGTGGCAATGTGAATACAATGGAGAAAGAATAATCTTTTCAACAAATGGTGCTGAAACAATTTGACATTCATCAGAAAAAAAGCAATTAATAAACCTCCTCATATACCCCTTACCTTACATAAATATAGTTCTAAATGTATCACAGGCCTAAATATAAACCCTTAAACTATACAACTTTATAAAAGCTTTTCTCAATTTTTGTACTGCTGATTTTTTTAGTAGGAATAATTCCTTGTTCTGTGGAACTATCCTGTGCACATGAATCCATGTGCCTATACCCACTAGATGCCAGTAGAACCCCTAAATTTTGCCCTCTTTTGAAAATGACTATTCTGAATCTGTGTGACCTTGCATTATACAGAGTTCTTAGATAAAACATCAAAAGCATAATCTATTTGAAAATAAGTTGAACTTCATTGAAATTAAAATGTTTGTAATTAAAATGTTTGCCCTTGTAAAGACTCTTTTTTATAGAGGTAAAAAGATAAAAACACATACTACAGACTATGAGAAAATAGTTGAAAATAACACATGTGGGAAAGATTTGCATCCAGAATGTATAAAGACCTCTCAAAACGAAACAGAAGAAAATATCCACATATTAAAAATAAGAACCTCATAGTGTCTAAAGCACAAGAAGCAAAAGACAGAAGATTAGTTTTGGAGAACTAGCTGGAGGCAGATAATACAGAGTCTTATCATCCTTGGTTTAGGTTTTCATTGTGTTTAAGAACAATGAGAAATTGTTTATGAACTTTAAAGAAGGGAACGTAACATGAAATTTGGGTTTTAGAAATAGGTCTCCAGTTTCATGGGACTAAAGAGGGAAAAATATATATGTTGGAGACCAAATAGAAAACGATGCCGCAGTTCTAAAGAGAGATGATGGCTTGTGCTAACAGTGAGGTGGTTGCAGTAGATATTGAGACAAATGGACTGAACAAAGGTGCATTTGGGAAGAGAAATTCATGAAGTGTGAGTATAGTGAAGTGGTTAAGAGTTCTGTGGCTCCAGTAAAACAGAGTTCGGTTTTCTTTCATGTGTGGGTCCTGATACTTGGAAGAGTACATTAGAATCTCTCCCTGATGAAACAAACATTTTCCTGCTGGAAATTACTATTTTTAAAATTTAATTCACTAGCAATTCTCCTTAGGGCATACAGCAAATGGAAAACTATTCAAGAAATCTAGCAAGTCTTTGAAAAAACGTTGACAGCATGTGTTATGTGAGCCACAATCCACACTTAATCTCCTCTGTCAGCCAATTCGTTGTGATTGATATTATACAACTATAATTTCACCCTGATGGCGATAGGCCACCTGTATCTTTCAACCACCACCTCGGCTTATTATTACAGAAGCTTTATTCTAGGAAAGTTCCAAGAGGACTGGTCTACCTTTTCCTACCAAGCCCTCACTCATAGAGTGGAAATTCAACCTTCAGCATGGTAGGCCTAGAATACTGGTTTGGAAGCCTCCAAACAAGCTCACTTGTAGAACAGAGGTTTCACACTAGGAAGAGCAAACAAAGAAGAGGAGCAGCTACCATCCCCACCCAGGGTCTTGTTTGTAGAGAAGGGGTGTCACTCTAGAAGAAGCCATCTGCTGTCCTCACCTTGAGAAACTCTCAGTGGCAGTTTCTTCCCAGGGAAGGAACAAGACTTAAAACAAACTGCTCCACGTTGGTTCCTGAGGAGACTAACTTTCTTTGAAACAGACTGTGAGGAAGTTCATGCCTAAGGATTTTGTCAAAAACAATGGAGCTTTAGATGTGGGACAATGAAAAGGAGACTGGTAGGTCTATGGCACTCATAGCAAGCGAAATGGTAGGCCAACTAGAAGTTTAACAGAGAGAACCAAGGAAAGAGACAGCTATGAAAAGACCTCTAGGTGTTGAGCCAACTTCAATATTGGTAATATTCTACCTCTGCAAAAGGAATCTACTTTAATCAGATGAGGCTAAGGGACAATTTATGTCCAAGGTCATTGCTGAAAACAATAGACTGAGTGGAGGCTAACATCTGGGTGTGATACCAACAGAGATAGACCAACTCATGCCCTCTGGGAGACTGAGCTCATGCTGTAGGATATGTCCTCTGAGTAATGGCATTAGAGGCTAGGCACTGCAGGGTAAACAGACTTCAATGAACTTGTCACTAAAAAAATATAAAAGCAAATAACAACAACAAATCCCAAAGGAGAATCAGTTTCTATGGTTGCTACAATGTATTATCTAAAATGTATAGTTTTTAACAAATAAATATGATATCCAAAGACACACTAATATGTAACCCATACACAGGAAAAAGATCAGAAAATAAGGCCAGAATTTGAGAAGCCAAAATGTTGGACTTAGCAGACAAAGAGTTCAAACTAGACATTATAAACATTTAAAAAAACTAATGGAAGCCATTGCAAAGAATTAAGAAAAGGCATGATAAATACCTCATCAAATAGGTAATATTAATAAACATATAGATATTATAAACATAACATAGATATTATAAATAGAACCAAATAGAAATCCTGGAGTTGAAAAGTACATAACTGAAATGATAAATTCACTACAGGTCCTCAACAGAAGATTTGAGTTGACAGAAGTACTCAGCACATCTGAAGATACATCAAAAGAAATTATGCAATCAGAATAAAAGAAGGGAGATAAATGAACAGATACTGAGAAATACATGGGACGTTAAACATATAAAGACATGTAAAATGGGGATATCAGAAGGAGAGAAAGGAGCAGGAAAAAATATATTTAAAAAAAAAAAAAGGGCTGAGGGGTGCCTGGGCGTCTTAGTCTGTTGAGCATCCGACTTCAGCTCAGGTCATGATCTCGCAGATTATGGATTCGAGCCCCACATCGGGTTCTGCGATGACAGCTAAGAGCCTGGAGCCTGCTTCAGATTCTGTGTCCCTCTCTCTCTCTGTCCCTCCCCCACTCACACTCTGACTGTCTGTCTCTCTCTCTCAAAAATAAACAAACATTAAAAAATAATGTCTAAAATTCTCAAGTTGGATTAAACTATTAGTCCACACTTTTGAGAATCTCAGTGAACTCCAATGAGGAAAAATGCATAGACAGCTACAGCCAGACACATCAGAGTCCAAATACTGAAAGAGAAAGAAAATATTGTGAATGAGATATGTATAAGAGAACTTGAATAAGATTAACAGCTTACTCCACATCAGAACAATCAAGGCCAGAAGGCGGTGATATAAAATGTTCAAAGTGCTGGGGAAAAAAACACGACTATCAAGCAAGAATCTTATATCCAACAAAACTCTCTTTCTAAAATAAAGATATAATAAGGACATTTCCAGATAAATAAAAACTGAGATAATTTGTCACAAGTAGGACCTCCTTTCAAAAATATTAAAGGCAGTTTTTCAAGCTGAAAGCAAGTGACACCAGACAGTAATTTTAATCTGTATGAAAAAGTAAAGAGTACCAGTAAGGTAATTTTGTAGAGAATTATATACCTCTTTCCTTTTCTCTTAACTAATTAAAAAAGCAATAGCATAACATAATATGCATGCAGTTGTATTGCTGGGACTAAAACATACAACAGTGTAATATGTTTAAATTTTTTTTAAAGTTTATTTATTTTTGACAGAGAAAGAGTGCGAGCATGAGCTGGGGAGGGGCAGAGAGAGAGGGAGACACAGAATCTGAAGCAGGCTCCAGGCTCCGAGCTGTCAGAACAGAGCCTGATGTAGGGCTGGAACTCACGAACTGTGATATCATAACCTGAGCTGAAGTCAGATGCTTAACCGACTGAGCCACCCAGGCGCCCCTAATATGTTTAAAATTAGCAGCATAGAAGGTAGCCGGGAACAAAGCTGTCCTGCAGTAAGGAAATGACATCAGATAGTAATCCAAATCCAGAGGAAGAAATCAACCAGAAATAGAAAATAATAAGGTTAATAAAACAAACTCTGTAAGTATATACTATTTCTGTTTTCTTCCCTTCTCTTCTATAAAACAACAACAACAACACAAAAATAATAATTATCAGAATTGCATGGTTAGGTTTATAATATAGATATATGTAATACTTATAACAATAATAGCAAAAACAAGAAGGGAAAGATGTTAATATAGAAATGTGAAAATTTCTATATTTCACTGTATTTAAGTTAGTATAAATCTGAAGTAGATCTGATAGACTAATATTAATATCATAAGCTCTAGAGAAACCATAAAAAACCTGTTTAAACATTAAAGTTATTCAAGTTAAATTATTAAATGTTACACTAGAAAATACCTATTTAGTGTAAAAGAAGGTAATAAAGGACAACAGAGGAACCAGACAGGAAACATATGAAATGTAACAAAGAAGAAATACAAATTCAACAACATCAATAATAACAGTAAATGTGAATGAGTTAAACAATCTAATCAAAAGGAAGATACTGTTAACGTAATTTTTAAAATATCCAACTAAATACTGTCTAAAGGAGAAACACTTCAATTTCAAAGATACATGCAGACTGAAAATAAAAGGACAGAAAAAGGATATACCATACAAACATCAACCTTAAAAGAGCTGGAGCAGCTAAGAAATATATATTAAAGGGGCTCCTGGGTGGCTCAGTCGGTTAAGCGTCCGGCTTCAGCTCAGGTCACGATCTCGGGGTCTGTGAGTTCGAGCCCCGTGTCAGGCTCTGTGTTGACAGCTCAGAGCCTGAAGCCTGTTTC
The DNA here is from genome assembly GCF_046562875.1 of Panthera onca. Taxonomy (NCBI): domain Eukaryota; kingdom Metazoa; phylum Chordata; class Mammalia; order Carnivora; family Felidae; genus Panthera; species Panthera onca. The sequence goes on along the minus strand of NC_138349.1, from coordinate 45,549,913 downwards.
AGATTCTGTGTCTCCCTCTCTCTCTGCCCCTCCCCCGTTCATGCTCTGTCTCTCTCTGTCTCTCTCTGTCTCAAAAATAAATAAACGTTAAAAAAAAAAATTTAGAAATATATATTTAAAAAAAAAAGATTCTACAACAACAAAAAACATGTACCTAGACATAAAGAGGGACATTTTATAATGATAAAAGTATCAATCCATCAGGAAAACATAAGAGTTATAAGCAGATATGTAACATAACTCTAATATATATATATATATATATATATATATATATATATATATATATGTCAAACTAAAAGCAGAAATAGAAATGTCAACAATAGTAGTTGGAGACTTTAATACCCCACATTTAATAATGGATAGAACAATGAGACAAAAGATTAACAAGGATATAGAAGATGTGAACAACAGCATAAACAAACTAAACCTAAAATATAAAACATTCGAGCTGACAATAGAAGAGAATACGTATTCTCCATGGTAGGCCATAAAATAAGGCTCAGGAAATTTAAAAGGACTGAAATCAATAACAGTATGTTTTCTGACCACAGTTAAATTAGCTATTCATATGTAATTAGTAATGAAATTACCAATGATAAAATAGTAATGATAGACCTGTCAATCAATAGAATAGAATTGAGAGTTCAGAAATAAATTCATACATTTGTGGTAAATTTATTTCAACAAGAGTGTTAAGACAATTCAATCAGGAAAGGATTTTCACTCCCCCCAAATGGCACTGAGACATTCTATATCCACTTGCAAAAGAATTAATTTGTGCCCTTCCTCACATCTTATCCACCTTGCAAAATGTAAAATAGATCACAGACCAGTGTAAGAGCTAAAATTTTAAAACTCCTAGAAAAAAAATTACAGCAGTAAAATCTTGTGACTTTGAGTTAGGCAACAGTTTCTTTTTTTACATCAAAAGTACAAGTTACAAACTAAAAAAGAGATACATTGGACTTAATTAAATTTAAAACCTTTTGTGCTTCAAAGTATTCCATGAAGGACATGAAAGACAACCTGTGCTTTTTGCATAATATCAGGAACAAAGCTTAATGTTCTCTCTTACTGCCTCTAGTTAACATTGTACTAGAGATCCTAATGTGTACAATAAAGCAGGGAAACTAAATAAAAGGCATACAGAAAGTAAAACAACGACAACAACAACAACAAAACCTCTTTAGTTAATGACATGATTATATACACAGGCATTCCTAAAGAATCTATCAAGAAGCCATTAAAACTAGGGGCTTCTAGATGGCTCAGTTGGTTAACCGTCTGACTCCTGATCTCAGCTCAGGTCATGATCTCATGGTGAAGTTAGCAGGACCTCAGGATACAAAGACAATATCAAAAGTTTAAGTGTATTTTTATTTGTTTTTAAACAAATGGAAAATGACACATTTAAGACTGTATTTTCAACAGCATGCAAAAAAAATGCTCAAGGATAATTTTTTTTTTTTTAATGTGTAAGGCCTGTACCCTGAAATGCAGAAAACACAGAAAAAAGAGATTAGAGAGGGCCTAAATAAACAGAGAGATATAAAGTTATCATGAATTGGAAGACTGGGTGTGATTAAGATGGCAATTGTCCCCAAATTGATTTATTGATTGATTGAATGTTATCCCAAACAACATATTAGCCAGCTTTCTTGAAAAAATTGACAAGATCATGCTAAAATATATATGTTAAGGCAAAAGGCCTAGAATAACCAATGGTGCAAAATAAAAGCAGCTTGAAGGACTTACACTATCTTATTTTAAGACTTACTGTAACACTTCAATTGTCAAGAAAGTATAGTGTTACTACAAGAATAGACATATAGAACAATGTAGCATAATGAACAATTCAGAAATAGCGTTTAAAATTTTTTTGAGTATTTATTTTTGAGAGACAGAATGTGAGCAGGGGAGGGAGGGAAAGGGGAGACAGAGGGAGAGGGAGAGGGAGAGTCCAAAGCAGGATCCAGGCTCCGAGCTGTCAGTGCAGAGCCTGATGTAGGGCTCAAACTCATGAACCATGAGATCATGACCCAAGCCAAAGTTGGATGCTTAACTAACTGAACCACCCAGGCACCCCACAAAATAGACTTAAAAAATGTTCACTTATTTATTTACACCCAAAAAACAAATAAACCAGGGAAGAAGTGGGCAAAAGACAGGAATAGGCACTTTTCCAAAGAAGACATCTGATGACTAACAGACACACGAAAAGATGTTCAACATCACTCCTCTTCAGGGAAATACAAATGAAAACCACAATGAGCTACCACCTCACACCTGTCAGAATGGCTAAAATCAAAAACTCAGGCAATGACACATCATGGTGAGAATGTGGAGAAAGGGGAACACTTTTGCACTGTCGGTGGGAATGCAAACTGGAACAGCCACTCTGGAAAACAGAATGGAGATTCCTCAAAAAATTAAAAATAGAGCTACCCTATGACCTAGCAACTGCTAGGTATTTATCAAATACCTAGCAACATGCTAGGTATTTATCAAATACCTAGCAACATGCTAGGTATTTATCAAATACCTAGCAACATGCTAGGTATTTATCAAATACCTAGCAACATGCTAGGTATTTATCAAATACCTAGCAACATGCTAGGTATTTATCAAATACCTAGCAACATGCTAGGTATTTATCAAATACCTAGCAACATGCTAGGTATTTATCAAATACCTAGCAACATGCTAGGTATTTATCAAATACCTAGCAACATGCTAGGTATTTATCAAATACCTAGCAACATGCTAGGTATTTATCAAATACCTAGCAACATGCTAGGTATTTATCAAATACCTAGCAACATGCTAGGTATTTATCAAATACCTAGCAACATGCTAGGTATTTATCAAATACCTAGCAACATGCTAGGTATTTATCAAATACCTAGCAACATGCTAGGTATTTATCAAATACCTAGCAACATGCTAGGTATTTATCAAAAGGATACAAAAATGATGATTTTCAGGAGCACATGCACCCCAATGTTTATAGCAGCACTATTAACAATAGCTAAATTATGGAAAAAGCCCAAATGTCCATAGACTAACAAATGGATAAAGAAGATGTAGTGTGTGTACAATAGAATATTACTCAGTGATCAAAAAGAATGAAATCTTGCCATTTGCAACAATGTGGATGGAACTAGATAGAATATATTATGCTAAGCAAAATAAGTCAGAGAAAGAAAAATATCATATGATTTCACTTATATGCAGAATTTAAGAAACAAAACAGATGAACATACGTGGAAGGGAAAAATAAGATAAAAACAGAGAGGGGGACAAACCATAAGAGACTCTTAAATACAGAGAACAAACGGGGGGTTCCTGGTAGAGTGTTCTATGGGGAGATGGACTAAATGGGTAATGGGCATTAAGGAGGACACTTGTTGGGATGAGCACTGGGTGTTACACGTAAGTGATGGCTCGCTAAATTCTACTCCTGTAACCATTACTACACTATATGTTAACTAACTTGGATTTAAATAAAATTAAAAATAATAAAATGTTCATTTATTTATTTTGAGAGAGAGTGAGCACACACATATACAAGTGGGGGAGGGGTAGAGAGAGAAGGAGAAAGAAAATCCCAAGCAGGCTCCATGCTGTCAACGCACACCCTGATGCAGGGTTTGATCTCATGAACTGTGACATCATGACCTGAGTTGAAATCAAGAGTCAGAAGCTTAACTGATTGAGCCACCCAGGTGCCCCAAGAAATAGACTTTTCACTTAAATGATCACTTGCTTTCCTAGAAAGGCATTAAGATAATTCATAGCGGGGTGGGGGGTGGGGGTGAAGAAGATATATTTAACAAACAATGTTAGAGCAAATAGCAACCCATATAGGAAGAGTAAACATTGACACTTACCTCATACCAAAGATAAAATTAACTTGTAATGGATAGTAGACCTAAATGTAATTGCTTAAGTTTGTAGAAGAAGAGAGATGATTTCTAGACACTGAATTAGGAAAGTATTTTTAATCAGGATTCAACAAGCATGGAAGGACCATAAAGTCTTTTTAAAATGACAAAAATAAACATCAAAATTTAAACCTTTTTACTTTGAAAGACACTTCAGTCACAAAAGTGAAAAGTCAAGCTACAGACTGGGAGAATTACATATATTTCTTCCCCTCCCTCACTCACACTGTCTCTCTCTCTTAAAATAAATATTTTTTAAAAAGTACTAAATAATGTTGAAAAATGAACACATAAAACCCTCCAATATTCACAATTTCATTACACATGAATATAACATTTTAGCATTTTAATTCAGGCTTCTTTAGGATTTTCAGTGCTTACATATGCGCAACTGCATTTCTCTTTATAAAAATGTTATATAAAACATAATATTTTAAAACGTACTTAAAAGCAAGGAATACTCACTAAAAAATCCAAAATTGCAAAAATAGATAAATGAAATAAAGATAATTTTCCTATGATTTATTTCAGCTACCTGACTAATTCATTAAAATTAATAATTCAAGTATATGGAATTCATGGTATACCCACCCTTTCTTTGCCAATCCTGGAACGCTAGAAACAGTGTGGTTTGTAGCATAATCTTCACTACTCAATTATACTTCTTGCTCAGCTATATGGCCACTTAAAACAATACATGCTGTCTCTGTCTTCGGCATTTATTAAAAAATTCAAACTGTTTATGTACTTAGCAGATTGTGCCAGTAAAATGACCAACTCTAAAGAAATGTGTTTTCCCAGCAGAAACAACTATGCAAAACAAAATAATGGACATCATCATTCACAAGAAATTGAAAAAGTGGTTAAACTTCAGATTGAGTGACCTGGATTAATTTTACTTTTACGTTGTAAATTTATCATCTGTCAGCAGACTCCTTTTTCGAAATTTTTCTTTAAAGGACTGTGATATAGTAAGTTTTAACTATGAATGTAAGAATGAGACAGTTTGTATGATATATTTCCAACTACTATATTAAACAAAATGATTGCATGGTGGGGCACCTGGGTGGCTCAGTCGGTTAAGCGTCCAACTTGGGCTCAGGTCATGATCTCACAGTTTGTGAGTTCGAGCCCCGCGCTGGACTCTGTGCTGACAGCTTTGATCTGCAGCCTGCTTCAGATTCTGTGTCTCCCCTTCTCTCTGCCCCTCCCATGCTCACGCTCTGTTTCTCAATAATAAACAAATATTAAAAAATGTTTTTTTTTACAAACGATTGCATGGAAAGTATCCAATTAAAAAAATCTTGAGTTTCCCGGATGACATGTTAAATGCCAATGAAGTATGAATCAACTCTATTACATGTTGGAATGTACATTTTACTTAGTAAGAATGTGTGTCAGTAATTCTGAACTTTAAGGAGCTCTTTAAAAGTTTTTTTGTATGTAAGGAGCTCTTTAAAATACCACTATTGAGGTATTTCATGTAAAGTCTATCAGAAACCAAAATACATTTTTCTTCCACTACCAGAACTGTCCATATCAATAATTCTGCCTAATCTTTCAAGAGAGAGCATTGTCTAAAGTGGCTGTCAGTTGGCTCTCTGACAAATGGCCTATGCCCATACAGAGCAATATACTGCAAAATACCCGACTGTTCATTCACCGTTCAAAAAATCTCCCTGACAGGTAGCACCAAAACAGCATCAGAGGCCAAACAGGAATAGACATGTCTTTAATAAGCTGAGGGAGAAGCCATGATTCACATCCAAGGTCTTTCCGCATCTTGCCTCTTTCTCTAACAAGGCCTAGGACTTGAGCTACTCCTCAGGAATACCAAATACATGAGGATGGGGACCCTGCTGCACCTCTCATCCCTGTGCTTAGATTAAAGCTGATCTCAGTTGTCTGGACGTATTTATACAGGATGGTCAGCTGCAAGGCAGCCTACCTGGTAGAGGTCAAATAGGCACCTTTAAACATCTATTCCAAAGGAAGAAAAAAATCTTCCATACTACAGCCAATGAAGGAGAAACTGCATCTTTGTAAAACTGTTGTTTAAACAGGTACCTCTCCTGAGCCTGGATGGCCACTCTGGAGCAAAGGTAAAAGCTAGACAAAAGCAGGTGTTACCATCTGGGCCTAGAGACCCCGTCTAAAATTTGATGTTTGGTCAATGGAGTGATTTCAGAAATGTTACTTTTTAGTTCTTCCAAGACTGAGTTTCCCACTGGATTGGGGAATTTTTTTTGTTGCTATATCACTTTATATTCATCCCATGCTGTGTGGGAAATGTCCGTGAGCTACATCGGTGGCAGAAATGGGAAGTCATCATATTCATGGGTTGGAGAAATAGCTTGTAGTGAGGTTCAAATCCTGATCCTAAAACCTTGGAGTCTTCTCAAAGATTTAGATTTCTCCCTCTTCAAAATGAATTTAAATATTGAATTTACACACTGATCTTAGAAGGCTGTTGGAGGAATTAAATAAAAGATTTGGTGTAACATCTTTATCAAATACTCTCACACACCCTCAGTGTTAGGCCATTTCTCTTCTCCTTTTCTTTTTCTGAGTAGAACAGACTCTAAGCCCCAGATAGTCAAGTTGCAGTTCTTCTTCCTTGGTTACATAATTTAGCACCACTTTTTGCTTTTGTCTCATCTACTTGATCTATTTAATCTTTTATATCCTTTTTTTTTTAATCCCATTTCCATACACAAAAACAAATGCACCCATCACACACATACCAACACATATACTCCTACCAACACATAACAACATGCAAATCTATCTAGGATACTTGACTTAACGGTTCATCTTTCCTGGAGTGCCTGGCTGGCTCAGTTGGTAGAGCATGCAACTCTTGGTCTTGAGGTTGTGAGTTTAAGCCCCATGTTGGGTGAAAAGATTACTTAAAAATAACATCTTTAAAAAAAAAATTTCATCTTTCCCATTTTCTAGCCAAAAGCCTACCATAGTCAGGAAGTAAATAAAGAGTTCATGCCTGACTAGTTCCTACATTCTATTGGCTCAGAATCAAGTTATATCATAACCAGTTGCAGTAAACTCCATCATTTTTCACATCCCTCCAGTTCTACTTTCTTTATGATAATTCTATGTCCCCCATCCTGTTGAACTTAGGTCTGCTGTTTGATACGCCCTGACTAATGACATTTGAGAAGGAATGATATATTTCACTTTCTGGAAGAGGTTTTAAAAGCCAATGCTTATGTCATGCTTTTTTTTCTTTCCTCCTTATGACTAAAAATGTTCCAGAAGGTAGCTGCTCTGTTAGCCTGGGTCCCAAAAAGAGGACAATCATCATAATAAAGATCATGGTTCCCAGCCAACTTTCAGTGGAAATGGGGTAGGCAGTTAGAGAGTTGGGTGAGGCCTGGGTCCCATAGGAAGGAGCAGGGGGAGGGAGGGCAAATCTTGGGTGGGAGATAGCTAAGACTTGCAATTAGGCATATGCTGCCCAGATGGCCAAGGGGTATTCCAACACAGAAGCCACCAGATGCACATTAGCATTGTGGTTTGGCCTGCCCCCAGGGGCTTTCTTTGCAGATGGTAGGTAATAAGTAAGACAAAAGAACTTCACACAGGGGGCACCGCAACAAGGAAGGAACCTTCCTACTTGGCCAGCTATCAGGAAGGAAGGTCAGAGGCCAATCCTGGCAATGCTCCACAAAAAGCTGGATCAAACCAGATGGGCCCAAGGTGGTGAATGCCATTTGTTCAGGAACCCCCTACCAAATTAAAAATAAAAGGTGTGAAACCCTGCTTCCAACCCCCCAAGTTATGAATATTCCACCCGCCTAGTTCATAAAAACCCAGGAGCCAAATCTGTTCAGGGCACTTGAATCTCTTTCTCTCAAGCTGCCCACTCACTCCTCTCATGAGTGTACTCAATAAACTCTGCTTGCTTGTGCTTTCTGGTCTCTTGACTGAATTATTTCCCATGAGAAGACGAAGGACCTAGATCATATCATTCCAGGCGGTAACAGAAATGTATCATAAACAAGAAATAAGTATTTCTAATGAGGTTTGGGAGATTTTATTACTACAGCTTAATCTACCCTCTCATGGCTAATATACTACTACAGCCTGAACTAGATTATTTTAAGAAATAGACTTCAGCCTTATTTTTTGTTCTTGAATATAATTTTTGTAAACCTATTTAATATGATAGTAATTTCATTTGACTGGATTAGTTTATATACTCCAACACCACATTAAGAGACTATAGCTCTGTGCTCGATTCTCTAGTACCTACTCACATTACTTGATAATTTCTTGGATTTCCATATAGCATTTTCCCTTTCTCCTCTGTTGCAAAACCGATTTTTTATCTTTAGTCCCTTACTGATGATTGCTTTCATGAATTGTGATCTGATAATTGCCATGGCTCCTTGTACACCAAACTTTATATCCTTAGTGTCTTTTATCGGTACCAGTGCTTGGATACAGTCCCTTTGTTGTCTACTCAGCTGTGGCGAAATTTGGTTTCTACGTTACTCTCAGTCTATAATATTAATAATTTTGATGAAGCCACACTTTGATCAATAATGAAATACCCACTCTGTGAGCTACTGACTTTGTGGCATTATTGTTTTAAGTTTTAATTCTGACTCCTCTTACGATTTTTTGTGAAAATTTAATAAAACACGTTACCAAAGACAGTTTGACTAATTGTGTGTGCCAAGTTCATTTACCTATGGGACAGAGAAAATTATTCAGAAAAGTAAATTTGAATTTTCTACCACTCCTGTGTGTATGCATACACACATACATACATTCATTGCTTAGAGCTAAGTGAATTGCCTTGTACATTTTTTCATAGATCCTGAAGTTGTTAAAAAATAAAATATTCCTTTTTTTTTTTTTCAAAGAATGCTGTCACATGGAACTCACCATTAGTTCTCTAGGGAGCAAGCTTGGACAGGGGCCTTGGCACAAATTTAAAGTGAGCAATAGAATGTTAGGGGAATATTTGGCCTAGGATACGGGTTAGGCTTGGAATTAATTTAAATGTTGGCTGTCTGACATATTTCATATTTCCCCATCTGACTAGTTGCAGAAGATATAAAATGAACAAGTGACACGCTCACACGGGGGAAACAGCCTTACTTCTGATCTCTCCACCTCAGTGGTCACCTGCTACATCGACTGATCAGACTTTGATGATGACACCAGTGAGCTAAGAGAGAACAAATCAACAACATAGGGTAACACATAAAAAAGGAGAAGTTTTGGGGGGTGCCTGACTGGCTCAGTTGGTAGAGCATGTGACTCTTAATCTCAGGGTTGTGAGTTTGAGCCCCATGTTGGGTGTAGAGATTACTTAAAAAAATAAAACCTTAAACAGAAGAAAAGGATGAGGTTTTTTAAAGGACCACTTGGGTTCAAACATTTCCTTCCTGTTTATCAGCCGTGTGACCTTGAGTAAATCACTTAATCTTGGTAAATCACATTTTACAACCTTTACAACAGTGATGTATAGTAGCACTTAACTCAAAGGATGGTTGCAAGAGTAAAACGGCATAAGATATGAACAGTATTTATCCTAGTGTCTGATCCATAGTACAAGCAAAGTGAACTGTCACCGCCATTATTATTAAGTCAGTATACAGTTGTAAATTTTACTCTTGCTACTCGTACCTCCTCTCACTCTCCTTACAACCAAATCATCCCAGCTATCCCAAGTTTCGGCATAGCATACTCAGGATTCTCTGTTTATTCCTGTTCCTCCATTCCTTCAAAGGTTTTCAGCTCTGTTTGTCTGTGTTTTTGTATGAAAACGGCACTCTGCGAGTGTAAACTCCTCACCTCTTCCCTCCTCCGTGCCGCCTTTGCCTCGCCAGATGGCTTATCCCTTCAATGCCCAGCAGGTCATTAATTACCGAGTAAGGAGTGTGCCACACTAACCTACCTCTCAGATAACTATAATAAAATATTAATACCAAAGCTAATGAAAAATTAAACTGTGTGATCTTCCTGAGAATTATGCAGCAGTAACTCCGAGAGTAAACTGTTGTTGCCCAAACAAACTGTTCAAGTAAACTGTTGTGGCAGCTCAGAGAGGCAAGAGGCAGCCATAGTGAGGGTACATATTCTTCTTGTCCCTCCCTTTTTGTTATTTGGCAGGAGATGCTCTTAGCAGCTAGCTCTGGCTGGTGAAAAAAAAAATGGCAGGAACTTGTTGAAGGATTTCTTTCTCCCTGTGAGAGGGGAGGACAGGGTCTGAATGAGGTCAGTTTTAAGGCAGGGTGCATCACGTGATGTTCCTACCCCCTTTGCTTGCTCTTTTACAGATGAGAAAACCGAATCCCAGAAGTATATCTGCTTGGCCCAAATCTTGTATTGAATGGCATATTAGCCTGTTTCTCTACATCATCCATTTCCTCTTTATTCTTGAGTTTCCCCAAGTGTTCCTCCTGCCAGGCACTAGCCCCTGGCATACAAAGTGTTCCTCTAGTATCTCTTTTTCTTTCTTATTTTATTTTCTGTTGCATGCTTTCTCTCTTTTTTTTTTTTTGTTTTTTTTTTCAGTATATGAAGTTTATTGTCAAATTGGTTTCCATACAACACCCAGTGCTCGTCCCAAAAGGTGCCCTCCTCAATACCCATGCATGCTTTCTCTTATATTCCTTCTGAAAACCCACAATGTCAGAATCACAGTGAAACCTTCCCTCTAACTCACTAACCAGACTTCCCTTTATCAATGCCAATACAAAAGCATATATTTTGTATTTGTCATTCTTGGGTTCCACGCTTTTATTTCCAAATATATTATGCACTCTTTGATGAAAAGGCCCACATCTTTTTTAAAGGAGATTTTTGAAATTATGAAGTAATTCCTGTGTCTACGTCCATTGTGTGTCAGTCTAGAAGGTATACAGAAGGATAAAGTGAAGTTGGGTGCTCAGGGCTAGCTTACAGAATAGAATATTACCAGCCTCGTAAAGCTCCCATTGACCTCTCACAGACTGAATATTCTTATCCACAGGCTTAATTACTCCTAAGTGTTTATTTTTCCCTTGATTTTGACTGTATTTTCATTATGGATTTGCATTATCCTTAAACATCCTATTGTTGATCTGACTGGTATCACACTGAATAGGCCCCTTGTCTTTTTTATTATTCTGCTGTTAGGATTCAGCACAAGGCCTGAGAAAGCAGAAATAGTGGTTTTGTTTGTTTTGTTTTTAGTATTATCTGGATAAGCAAAAGAAGTCCCTGTCTCACTGAATATCCATAGCTTCCCTGTGAGGTGTCTGTGAAGGAACAGTATGATCTCCATTTGATGGATGGGGGACATGAGGCTCTGGGAAGCTTCGCTGATGCAGTTTTACCCCTGAGTTGGTAAACAGAGGGTCAGAGATGTTTTATTCCTGATTCTTCCTCCACTGCCATTGCTGGCACAGTAGGCAGCCTTGCAGTGTCACTTTGGTTTTACACCTGTAAGAACCATTTTTGAGATTTCTTGAAATTTGACCATTTCCACACGTTTATTTTTCTCACCCCCCACCATGACTGTCATGCTGAATTCACGTTTGCTAGAGGAAACAGAGAATCCAGATGCTGATGAGGGTTGCCTCTTTCCCCTTTTCAAGTGGTCATTTTCAAATTACCCCACTGGTGTAAGATTAAAAAAGTTGTGGTGGGGGACGGGGAGAGGCTGGTATCATAAGGGCAACAAGACGTGGCTAAAGCACTGTCCGCTTAATTTAAATTAGTGCCCTATGAACTTCAGCTAATGGCTGATGGTGTTTGCCTTTATCTTTGTGACTGGGCAGAGTGATCTCCTGTTTTCCCTCATCTTTGCTGTGGTGGAATCCTCTCTCATGATTTTGTTTTGCTAACATGTAATTCCATTCAGATCCAAACTACACTTTGTTGCTACTGTCTAGTTTTTCCTCTTGTAAGATCAAGGCTAGAACGGTCTCTCTGCTTGACATTTTGTATCCCACTTTTCTAGACTTTTCTATTTTATCATCTTCCCAAATGGTTATGACATTAGTCAAAAATCCTAGGTGATAATAAGTGGAAAGAAAGAGAAAAAACAGTCCATTTAAAAAGTGTGATTTTAGAACTTAGAAAAGGGATTTTAACATCTAGTTGCTATCTATTAGGGGCTGTGTTTTCTTGATCAAATATTTACCATCTGTGTAATGGAAGACAGATAATATTTGCTTCCCATGGTTACTGTTATTTTTTTCTTTTTCTATGATGACATGGTTGAGTGATCTGTTTGAGCTCTAAAGGCCTAAATGATTATAAGTTTTTAAAAAAATAATTCTTAGAACCTGAAAAAGATGAGAAAAGTGTGTAATCAAGCAGTAGTTATAGTGAGGTTGTTGACACTATCATTTTAATAATTTTCTTGTAAAAATGAATGTATATATAAGTGAATAATACATCCTAAATATGGAGAAACAAAATATATTAAAAGGATCTGAGAAGCAGTGAAAACAGAATAAATACATTTGTAAAATTTGCCTTTAGGCTTCAGGTAGGCAATAAAAAGAGGAAATATACTAGGTTCTTTGTCTTTTTTGGTAACAAAGCAGTCTTACAATTATGTCTAGAGAGATTTCATTGAGGGACAGACATCAAAATTTCCAGTAGTTATAAAATCTCCCTTTTTGTTAATGTCATAATTGTGCTTCATGTAAAGGTACTCATTTCCTACTCATCTCTGTTATACTTCCTGTAGATTTCTACACATTTAAATATATATAGCAATATGCAAATATTTGAAAGTGTCTCTGACATTGAGATCAACTGTCTACTGTTTTACAATGGCAAATTACAATGGAGGAGAAACCCAAATGTCAAAATCGTGAATTCTTACAGCTGGGATCTTGACTATTCCAATGCCACTGGGAACAAATTCACTCTAATAAAATTGTTCAACAAGACCAGGAGGAGCATGGTGTTGACTAACCATGTTATGTAAATAAAAATGACTATTTTGTCTCAGTCCAATGACTTCATCATATAATTTTTATTTGAAAATACTGAATTATTCCTGGAGTATTTATCAGGGGTAAATCATAGTCATTTTATTTTTCTGATTCAGAAGCTATTTTTTTCCTGTCACTCTAATGATACCTATGTGAGTTCACCTTACATTTGTCAAAATACTTTGAAAGTGTTGCCAAAAAGATGCCTCCTCTAATGAAGCATCATATTCTACTGAAATGTTTGCTCCTCGTGACTTTATAGTCTCTTTCTCCTTCTGCTCCCTGAAACTCTTATCTTCTTCTACATTTAAGTTTCTTTTTAAGCCTATGATTCTAAAAATAATTTATAGCACACTTGGTTTAAATATCTTCTTGGGACTACTGTTTTGAAGTAGATTTAATGGAATTTATTCTTTCCCTTGAGAAATCTTATCTTCCTACCAAGTGCTTAATTTATTCTCTGTGTGTGTGCGCATGTGTGCACACACACAATTTATCTATTTTATATTCCCAGAAAATTAAAGCATTTTTACTCATGGAAAAAAATGAATTCAACAAATGCAGCCTGCTAGTAATTCTTGATTCAGCTTTCCCTGCTTTTCATGTAATGATGGCAAGAGAAAAATACACGAAGTTATCTAATATTACTGGAAACGGAGAGGCATTTGTTTCCACTAACTGAAAGATTATGGAACACACTAAGGAACTCCTTGTGCAGCCTATATGTGCAAAGACATGGGAAAGAACATGGCCTGGTCTAAAGGAACACAAGAAGATGTTTCATCCTGTCTTCAGTCTTTTCCCTACGCTCAGAAATGCAAGATCCCATTGAAGAGAAAACATGGTGGCTAGAACCATACTGCAAGGCTGATCCTCTGTGAGGTGGACAGAGTACTGTTCTCCCTTGAGTACCTCTCTATATATATCCATATAGTGACCATGATATCCAAAAACAAACCAGAGCAGTGGGAACTGGTGGTGGCACATCTAATGCCGGGAGACATAGTCTCTCTATCAGTAAAATGTGGCAAAATAGCATAGACAGAAAGAGCCTCAGATGCTGCAAGCTAGGAGTTTTAGTTTTCTTATGCATTTAAAATGAATTCAGAAAGCCAGAGAACTAAGCACAAAAGGCAGCAGAAATCTCTCCTCAGTCCAACAGAGCCACGTATTGTGAAAATACAATACAAATCTGCTTATATGCAGAAGAAAGGAGTTCATTAATGAGTTAACTGACCTCTAGATTTGTAAAGGGGAGTTGGCCATCCCTCTAGTGAATTATACAGACAAAAGTAATTCACTCAGGTATCAGAGGGAAGTTATCTAGGTTTATTTTTTATCTTTCAAAATGACTAACTGAAACAAAAGCAACATTTGACATATATAAAATTTATGCATCTACTGTGTGTTGTGCCAATATTTGTTCTTGGCTCTCAGGATGCCTTTAAGGAAACAGGAGGCAAAAATGACAAGGCAAGAGAGATTAAGAAAGGGTGACCCAGAATAAAAATTTTAAAAAGCATTAACAAGAAGAGGATCTTCATGAAAGGAATAGGGTCTTTATCAAAGACAATAAATAGAAGGTGTGACATGACCCTCTGCTCTATTATTCCTTCCAGATACTCTTTTGCTTGTCTACTCATTTGCTATCTTTCTTCCAACCAAGTTGGTCCTGTGGAAAACTCTCCCCAACTCTCATTTCTGGAGAGAGCATTAACCCCACCAATGACACCTTGTCAAGACTACCAACTCTGATGCTTATCTCCATTCTAGATCAGCAGCGAAATACTTCTGCTTTCTGATCAGCTTGTTAAGTGGATTTCCTTCAGCAGAATTGGTGGGGTCTTAGCAATGAAGGGGAAGTTTTCCTTTCTGTGATGGGTTGGATTACATCCTCCTCAAAACGGATATGTTGGAATTCTAACCCCAAATACTTCACAACATGACCCTTACTTGGAAATAAGGCCAACATAGATGTAATAAGTTAAGATAAATTCATACTGGAGTAGATCCTGTCCTTAATCCAATATGAGTGGTGTCCTTATAAGAAGCAGAATGAGACACAGAAGGAAGATGGGTATGTGAAACAAGGAAAAAGCCATGGGAGGATGGAGGCAGAGATTGGAGGTTCTTAAAGCCTCCAGGACTTTAAGAAAATTTCTGTTACTTTAAGCCACCCAGTTTGTGGTGCTTTGTTACAGAAACCCTAGGAAACAAATAAGGATCTATACCTGGAACAATGGCTCCTTCCTACCTAAAGTCCCTAGTGATCAGTCTTCACCACTGTTCCAAGTTTCTTGTTCACAGTAATCTCCTTCCAAGGACTCCAGTGTCTTTTCTTCTGATCTATTCCCCTCTAGGCACCCTTAATCATATATATGCTTCAAGTTCTTCTCCATAAGAACAGAGACCTCATTGAAAAGCAAACCTTATTTGGACAACAGTTTCAATATTCATGACAATAAGGAGCTACAGTGTCCAGAGCAGACAAATATCTTCTGAGTGCACATGCTTAATACCACATAGCAGTTTAACAGAGACACATCCCTGATTCAGCCAAAGGATTTACTATATGTATTCTTTTTTTTTTTTTTTAACATAGAGAGAGAATGCACGCAGAGGAGAGAGGTAAAAGGAGAAGGGGGGGAGAGAGAGAGAATCTCAAGCAGGCTCCACATGCAGCGTGGAGCCTGACACAGGGCTCGATCCCATGATCCTGAGATCATGACCTGATCAAAATCAAGAGTCAGATGGGTGGGACGACTGAGCCACCCAGGCGCTCCTATTATATGTATTCTTAAAATATGTATACATATAATATGCATAATACTTTTTATATATTTTCACTACAACATATATTCAAAGATAATATTTTTTTATTTCTGTTTTCCATAATGCTTAGAAAAAGAAAATTATGATAACTTAACATCCCAGAAATGAAAGAAAGTTTCATGGTCTCATGTATAAGAGTTTAAATAATTTCTTTCTTACCTTTTACATTTACTTTTGGATCTGTGTTCAGTTTTCTTAAGTATCCCAAATATTGAGACAGGTAATCTTATTCTTTTTCTCCCAAAGTGATATCTGAACATGACATGATATGAAAAATTATAGATTATCCCTCCAAAAATTTATTTCAGTTGAAATTGGGTTCAGCACACTGACCCCACAAATGTTAATATTTCATGGCAGCAGCAAGGAGGGAGAAGTGTTAGCAACAAGGCTGCAGATGTGAGCCATGACCCAGGTGATAGAATCTCTTACTAGATGTGTAACCTAACAAGTTTCATTTGTATCCTGGCTCTTTCTTTGTTTCAGCTTTGTCTCCTGTTCTACCTCATATAATTAATTCTGCATAAGCCAATGGTATTTATTATGATTTCTATCACAAATTTATGGGCTCAAATATAGAAGCCCAACAGTATATTCTGGCACCTACATGTCACTTTTAGAAATTGGGTTGCATGTAAAAAAGAAATGCTAAAATACTAAAAAGTAGTCTTTAGTGTTAAAAGATGTGTGTGTGTGTGTGTGTGTGTGTGTGTGTGTTAAGTGTCTTGCTTACATGCCAAGATACTCAAATTTTATCTTAAAGATGCTGAATATTCATTAAGGATTTTGTAGTACAAAATAAAATAATATCAGATGTCTAGTTTTAAAAAAGTCTTTGGCGAATGGGGACAAAGAGTATGAATCACAGACAGAGGATTCTAGCTGTTAGCTATGAATAATTGCAGTTAGTTTCAAAGTAAAAATTACAGTGGACAAAGTGAATCGGGCAAAGACGACTTTATTCAAGACCATCGCAATAAAGGGAGAGAGACTAAGCTACGCTACGGTGAAAGAAGTTGGGAGGCTTTTAAAGCACTGGGGTGAGCTAGTGAAAAAGTTCTAGTGCATGCTAGGGTGGACGTTGATCAATGGAATGTGTCAAACACATTGTATTATTCCTGAGTTTGTGATCTTTTCTCTGTGATTAGGCCATCTGTGTTTGCTAATTGGTGTGTCCGTCAAAGTAAGCCTCCTAGCCTCCCCTCCCACGGAGGCTGCAAAATAGAGGTGCTATCTCCTTCATGTTCTCATTTAAAAGAGATGGTTTCCAGGTCCGTGCAAAATACGTTTCCTGGGTTGTAAAACTGGCAAGAGGCTAGGAGAAGATTTAAATATTTCAAAAGGGCAGAAAAAGAATTTACATTTTGCAAATTTTCTAAAGTAAATGCTTTAAGCAAAGAGAGGTCTGGGAGCTAGGTGGGGCAGAAAGAAGCCTGTTTAAAGTTTGTCAAGCTGAGGAAGTCATTAAGGACATCTTGGTCATCAATCATTAACCTTAATTATATTCTTGTAATTGTGTTAAATTCTTCATTCAATAATCCCATTAAACTTTCACAGCAGCATTATAAAGAAAGTATATACTTATCCTCATTTCAAAGATGAAAGAACTAAATCCCACCTGGGTTAAGTCTTGTGCACAAGGTCATTCAGCTGATAAAGAGCACAGCTATGATTTCAAGTCATATCCATCTGTCCATCTGAAGTTCATACTCTTCATCACTAAGATATATTGTCTCAAGACATGAAGACCACTATGGTTCTATTGTTGTGTGTAAGTTGAACAACAACAAAGTCCTGAGGTTGTGGCAATGAAGATGAAGAGATGAGAAAAGATTTAAGGGCCATTTGGTACTTAGATTCAATAGTCTTTGTTATCATCTATATGTACTAGATGAAGCCTATATTCAATACCAGGTTTCTGATTTAAAAAATGAATAGATAATGGTAACTTTCATGAAGACAGCAAAGACCTAAACAGTAGTCTGGAATATCAGATGAATTAGGTTTGGGACAAGGTGAATCCAGTAATATTGAGGATTAAAAAAACAAAACCACGGGGTGCCTGGGTGGCTCAGTCGGTTAAGCGTTGGGCTTCGGCTCAGGTCATGATCTCAGGGTTCGTGAGTTCGAGTCCCACATCAGGCTCTGTGTTGACAGCTCAGAGCCTGGAGCCTGTTTTGGATTCTGCGTCTCCCTCTGTCTCTGCCCCTCCCCTGCTCATGCTTTCCCTCCCCTTCAAAAATAAACAAACATTAAAAAAATTAAAACAAAAAAAGAACAGAGGATTAAAATGTGGTATAGGCTCTATGGTCACTGACAAGGAGTTGAACTGAAGCCATTAGGATAGGAGAAATTGTTCAGGAATAGTGAGTAGTGAGAAGATGAAAGGATGAGCCAGGGTATTTCAATCAGGAACAAGAGATGCTTGAATTAGGTTAGCTCTGAAGAAGCATGCTATCAACTATGGAAAGTGCCATAGAGATCACAGTGCCATGACTCCACATAAGTGGAGTCTGTAAAGTGTGACCCAGCTTTGCACTAAGAGGGAATAAAATGGGTTCTCTGTGTCAAACAACTTCTAGAGAAATTCAAATACATGTGCAGAAGAAAATCTATGTAAGATTTTTGTTGCAACATGGTTTATGTAAGAAAACTAACAAGAAAAAAAAGAAACTATCAACAGGGGTACGGATTTAAAAACTTATGGTTTAGCCACAGGTTGAAATATTACATGTATTTTCAAATGAATGACTAACTTTTCAGAAAAATACAAGGTATGTAAGAAAAAAGTATATTACAAAATTATAGGGAGAGTTTTATAACATTTGTGTAAACAAAAAGCATAATTAAACCCTATGTATATGTTCAAAATGGACGACTAAAAAGCATAAAGATATAGATGGGAAGGACACACATATAAGTTGTTCATGAGATGGGAGGCAAAAAAATGATTGGGGAAGGTTAAAAGAACACTTGTACTCGCACTGAGATATTACTGCTGATAATGGGAAATTATTACTTCAAACCAAATCTGAGGCCGATGATAAAAAAAAAAAAAATGTCCGGAGGAAACTGACAAAGTTTACAAAGCATCACACAGCTACCAAGATAATGAGGCATGACAAGACAACGATCTGAGATGATACAAGTACAACAGATGATGGGGAATGAATGGCTACCACTCGGAGCTGCTCTTGCTCTGAGAGCATTTCCCAATAAGGAAGAAGTGGTAGAGAGGCTGAGTTGTAATGCTGGTAATGCATGAAGGCAGCAAGACAAAAGTCAGAATCCAGGGCCTGCCAAGGTTAACAACGCTGGTAAACACCTACCTCAATGAGCAGCACTCAGGAGGGTGAACTGAATGAACTCTGAATTCAGTTATCAATCTGAATGGGACAGATTTTAAAAATACTAGACTTATATTGTCCAAGGAAATTAGAGCCAATCCTACCAGGAGGCAATAGGAAATATTAATATCTTAAAAAAAAATAAACAGAAATTTTAGAAACAAACAGTAAGCAATATAAGATTTCAATAGATGAGTTAAATCAGGAGTTAGCAAATGATGGCCTGTAGTATAAATGCAGACAACAATTTGTTTTTGTGTGGCACATGAGCTAAGAATGGTACTTACATATTAAATGACTTACATCTTAAATGTTTATATGATAATCTATACAGTAGACTTGATTTGCTCCTTGACTGGCAAAGCCTAAAACATTTACTACTTGGGCCCTTAAGACAAGGTTTCTCAGCTCACGGAAATGAATTATCTCCAGATATATCTAATTTGGGTTAAACTTAGAATTAAAAATGTATTTTGGGACACCTGGGTGGCTCAGTTGGTTGAGCATCCAACTTCTGCTCAGGTCATGATCTCCCGGTTCATGGGTTCAAGCCCTGAGCCGGGCTCTGTGCTGACAGCTCAGAGCCTAGGGCCTGCTTCATTCCTGTGTCTCCCTCTCTCTCTGCCCCTCCCCTACTCGTGTTCTCTCTCTCTCTCAGTAAATAAATAAATAAACAAACAAACATTTTTAAAAATGTATATATTTTAAGGACAGAAAGTTCAAAAATACTCTCTGGAGTATGAACTTATCTGGAATGAAGCCAGGAGGATAAAAAGAGAATAAAGAATAGAAGAAACACAAAGAAAAGCTTAGGGGAAAAAAATGAGTAGCAAATAGGAAATATTTAATTGGAATTTTAGAAAGATAGGCAAGAGAGAACAGGTAATGTTTCAAATGATTATAGATAAAAAACTTTCCACAGCTTATGAATGACAGCAATACACAGATTCAAAAACCACAATGAATCCAAATCCATATTTAAAAAAAAAAGAAGTCCACACCTAGATGCAGCATAGTAAAACTTCATTAAAACAACTTTATAAAACCAAAGATAAAAGCAAAAATCTACAAGTCAGGCAGAGGGAAAAAATAAATAATTTTCCCTTCAAAATAAATGTTAAGGCTGACAATTGACTTTGAAAAGCAATACAGGTGATAGTGTGGACTTAATTGTGCCCCCAAACTTTATATGTTGAAGAAACTAACCTGAGTGTGACTCTATCTGGAGATAGGGTTGTTAAGGACATAATTAAGGTTAAATGAGGATGTAAGAGTGGGGCCTAAGAAAAGAGACACCAGAGACCTATCCCCCACCTCTGAGCATGCAAAGAAGGTCATCTGAGGACACAGCAAGAAGGCAATAGTCCACAACCCAGGAAGAGTCTGTCTCTGCAGAAACCAACCCTGATGGTATCTTGATTTTGTATTACTTGCCTTTGGAACTGTGAGAAAATAAGTTTCTGTTGTATAAGCTATACGGTGTGTGGTACATTGTTATGGCAATCCTAGTAGACTAACACAGTAACCAAAAGGTAGAGAACTTCAGTCAATAAATTGAGGAAAATATTTTCCAAACTAGAATTCTATTATTTCTATTATTAGCAACACCGTTCTTCAAAAATAAAGATAAAAATATAAAAAAATGTTTTCACCTGGAGATCCACATTACAGGGGATTTTAAATAGTGAGACAGCAAAGAAGATTAGCTAACCAACAAAAAGACGCTCTCCTCTAAAATGAAGAGCTGTGAATGAAAATCACTTCTCAAGTCAGAGTCTATTTTTGGTCCCTTTTCATCTGATGGGATGAAGTTGACTAGATATAAGCATTGTGAAATTTAAACAAATTATTCACACCAAGATTGTTAAGTATCTGTAACAGCTTCTGCAATTTCTATTTCCCTTCTTTGGTGACTCACAGGTTATGTTTTGAAGATGCAACTATCATCAATTGGAATGATTCTGGACCCCAGAGTCGTCAATTTTATAACTTGATGTTTAGGGTCTCCCCAAATAACCATGGACTCATGAAGATTTTCATATTTACATGAGCAAAATCTAAAATCGCATTGTTAAGAATAGGTGTTCAGATTGTTTGCCACACCATTAAACCTATGCTAATTAACTAGGTTCTTGATTAAGCAAAAAAGAAATAATCCGAAAGTCAGGTTAAAGAATACAGGAAGAAAGTTTGAAAAATGGGAGCAAAATAAATGAGCAGATTCCAGTGAGACAGAAAGAAAAGAAACAATAGAGAATATTTTTAAAAGACAAACATTGCTTCTTTGACAATGTTTTTAATATTAAAAAATTCTTGAAGAGCTGAATCAAGAAAAAAAGTGAAAAGATCAATAATATCAAGAATGAAAATGTGGGGGCACCTAAGTGGCTCAGTTGATTGGGCTTCCGACTTCGGCTCAGGTCATGATCTCACGGTTTGTGAGTTCAAACCCCACGTTGGACTCTGTGCTGACAGCTCAAAGCCTGGAGCCTGCTTCGGATTCTGTGTCTCCCCCTCTCTCTGCCCCTCCCCTGCTCATGCTCTGTCTCTATCTCTCAATAATGAGTAAACGTTAAAAAAAATAAAAAGAATGAAAATGTGACTATCACTATAGATTGACAGACATTAAAAAGGATGGTAAAAAGATTGGAAATACAGAAATTCCAAAGAATCCACAAAGAATTAATGAAACAAATGAATTTAGCAAGATTGCAGGATACAAGGTCAATATTCAAATATAAACTTTATATCTATATATGGCAATAAGCAATCATAAAATAAAGTTTAAAAATATCATGTACAATAGCACAAAATACATCAGATATTCAGAAATATGTTACGCAAAATATATGACAATTATCTACAAAATATAGCTTTCAGAAATTAAATGAGACCTAAATAATAATACAAGATATTGCTATAAAAAATGTAAAAGACATAAAATAAATGGAGAGCTCATAGATTGAGGAATTCAAAAATTTTAAGATTTCCATATTCCCTTAATTCATCTAGCAAGTCAATGCAATGTGAGTAAAAATCCCACTGGGATATTTTGTAGAAATTGACAAGTTTATTCTAATATCCCTTTAAAAGCACAAAAGACTTATATAATTGTGAAATGAAGGAAAAAAGTTAAAGATATTACCCTACCCAATTTCAAAAGCTAGTATACTATAAAGCTACAGTAATTAAATGTGACATTGACATAAAGATAGACAAAAATATCAGTGGAACAGAAAAGAGTTCAGAAATAGACCCAAACATATATGCTACCTTGATTTTTGACCAAGGTCTCAGTTCAATTCAAGAGGAAGCGGTACTAGAACAATTAGATATCTGTATGGAAGAGTATGAACCTTGAATTCCAACTCACATAATAGAAAAATTAATTCACATCATACTAAAATTAATTCACATTGTACCATGAACCAGAGATCTAAATGTGAAAACCAAATTTTAAGCATCTTGAAGAAAAATATACAGAAATTGGGGCACCTGGGTGGCTCAGTTCGTTAAGCGTCTGGCTCTTGACTTCAGCTCAGGTCAGGATCTCACAGTTTGTGGGTTCCAGACCCCCATCAGGTTCTGTGCTGGCAGTGCACAGCTGGCTTGGGATTTTCTCTCTCTGCCCCTCCCCGACTCATGCACACACACGTACACACACACACACACACACACACACACACACACACACACACACACACTTTCTCTCTCAAAATAAGTAGACATATACACATGTTCTATATATATATATATATATATATAACATATATATATATACAATATACACACACACAGGAATATTTCTGTGACTTTTGTCAATAATTTCTTAAGGACACTAACCTTAAAAAATAGATATCATGAAAATTTAATTTTTCTTCTGAATAAAAATAATTTTAGGGAAATAAAAAAGCAAATTAAACACATGGAAAAAATAATAGCAATACATATTTCCACACAGAAATCATTTCCATATATTATGAAGAACTCTTTCAAGTCAGTGGTAAAAGGACAATCAAGCCAATAAAAACACACACTTCACCAACAATCATCATAATGGCTCTTAACAATATGAAAATCATTATTAGGGTAATACAAATTAAAAGTGCAATGAAATAATATATCCTCAGAATGGCTTTAACAAATAGGTAGTATCAAGGGTTAGCAAGGATATGGAACCAGTCACGTTCTCACGCATGGCTAATGGAACTATCACAACCAATATAGAAAATGATTTGACAATTTCATAAAAGGTTAAATACTCATTAACTTATGATCTTCATATTCTTCACTTATGTAATCAACAAGATACTAAAAGACAGATCTAAATTAAGTATTCATATGACTTTTAAAAGGTCTGACATATTAACTGGAGTAACAAACAAGAATAGGAAAAAATAGGAAGAAAAAATATTGGCAAAGATAATGAAAGTGAATTTTCTAAGTGTGTTAAGAGATATTAAACAACAGATTCAAGAAGTCCTTTTAAGCTCCAATGGAATACATTGAAAAGAAGCTACAATGTGCACATCATGGTACAAAAGCTTAAAATCACCCTATGAAATCATCTTACTTTTAAATAGGTTAAAATGAGAGAAACATCTGATTTATTAACAGAAAATAAATGAATCTTTAGACTGCTAAAATAAATTAATTTCCAAGCAGATTCTATACCTACCTAAATGCCCTTCCAAAATATAGCTTTAGAATAAGCCTCAAAAGGATCAAACACATTTCAAATAACTACATTGCCTTCCAGAGCAATGTCTGACACTCTTTCAAGGAATGCCAAAAAATGCAGCCCTAATAAATGTAAAATGTCTGGCATCTAATCAAACATCACTAGTTACAAAAAGGGCAAGGAAATTTGGCCCGAAATGAGAAAAAAATAAAGTAGAAATAGGGTCCAGAAATAACAGATAGTGGGATTTTTAGAGGCGAACACTAGAAAGGTTATCACAAACATGTTCAATATATACAAAGGTTGAAAGGAAAACATGAATATAAATTAAAAACGAAGGCTGTAAAAAGGAACTACCTTGAATATTTAGATATTTTTAAGTGCAATTTTTGAAATAAAAATTTTAGCAGATTAGATACCCCAGAAGAAAATAAGTGTACCAAAAATATAGCTATATATACATGAAGACAGAGACTGAAAAAAGGACTGAAAAATAATTAAAAAGGGCCTTGGAAATCTGGAGAGACATAACAAGCAGTCTAATGCATGGGAACTCCAGTAGAAGAGGAATAAAGGTCACAGAAAAAAATACTTGAAGAAAAAAATACTGAAAACTTTCCAAATTAGACAGAAGCTCTAAAGCAGCAGGTCCAGAAAGCTTCACAAATTTCAACTAGAATAGTTACACAGCACACATCAAGGTACATTGTACATCATACATTGCTGAACATTAAATATAGAGGGAAGATCTTAAAAGATAAGAAGGGCATGGGGGCGCCTGGGTGGCTCAGTTGGTTGAGCTTCCAGCTTCAGCTCAGGTCATGATCTCCCCATTTGCGCTTCCAACCCCGTGGGGCGCTTTGTACTGATCGCTCAGAGCCTGGAGCTCGCTTTGGATTCTGTGTCTCCCTCTCTCTCTGCCTCCTCCCCTGCTCATGCACTCTCTCTTTCTCTCTCTCTTTCTCTCCCTCCCTCTCTCAAAAATAAACATTAAAAAAATTTAAAAGATAAGAAAGGCATCATATGTACAGAGAAATAAAGAATGTGAGCATATTTTATATCAGAATTATGAAAGCCATAGTTTAATGGAATGCCACGTTTAAAAAGCTAAAAAGGAAAAAAAAAGTATTTATATCTAGTGAAAATATCCTTCAAAAAAAGTATTACAGAGACCTTTCTAGATGAGAAAAAGCTTCCTGATGATAAGGAAACTTGGACGTATCCCCCAAAAAAGCAGAGAACCAGTAATGGTAAATAAATGGGTCATGAGATATGTTAAAAAATTTTAGAAGGTAATTTAGGGTGTGCAGAAAAGGTAATAATAATCTATTGCATGGATTAAAACATGAAAGAATAAATAACAATGAGCATAAGAAAGGAAAGGGTAGCAGAAGGAAGTAAACTATTGTAAGGTTCTTACTTTATTTGTGAAAGTGCTATAATGCTATTTGAACATAAACTGTGCTAAGGGCACACATTCTAAACACTACACATTGAGATACCTAATATGTCAAACATGGAGACAGAATGGAACTCTAAACTAATTAATTAAAAGAAAGCACGTGGGATGTCTGGGTGGCTTGGTCGGTTGAGCATCCAACTTCGGCTCAGGTCATGATCTCATGGTTTGTGGGTTCGAGCCCCACATCGGGCTCTGCGCTGACAGCTCAGAGCCTGGAGCCTGTTTCAGATTCTGTGTCTCCCTCTCTCTCTCTGCCCCTAACCCATTCGCATTCTGTCTCTCTCTCAAAAATAAATAAACATTTAAAAAAAAAAAGAAAGAAAGCACGAGGATGGGGGGAAGGTCACTAGAAACGATACAAAAAGCAAAACAAAACAAATGGTAAGAAAATAGACTTCCACTCAAATCTCACAAGCTTTATGTTTAATATGAATGGTAAAAACCTTCCAATTAAATGGCAGATAAAGCCAGACCAGCTAAAAAACAAAAATCAATTATGTGCTATGTATATACAATTGGCTTTAAATATGAAGGCTCAGATAGGCTAAAACCATAAGAAACTCTTAGACAAAGAGAACAAACTGAGGGTTGCTGGAGGAGAGGTGGATAGGGGGATGGGCTAAATGGGTGATGAGCATTAAGGAGGGCACATCTTGGGATGAGCCCTGGGTGTTATATGTTAAGTGATGAATCACTGGATTCTACTCCTGAAACCAGTACTACACTGTATATTAACAAACTTGAATTTAAATACATTAATTAAAAATAAAATCTTATAAAAAAGTAAATGGATAGAAAAATAAGTAACATGAAAATCCTAATCATAAGAAAGTTGGAGTTACTGTATTAATGAGACAAAGAGATAAAGAGTGTTATTTCTTAATGATGAATGAAGACATAAAATTCCTAAATGCCCATCTTATAGCTAAAAAATAGACCATTAAAATACATGAGGGAAAAACCTCATAGAACTAATAGGAGAAACATACAAATCCACAATTACAGCTAGAGATTTCAATAGCTGTCTCTCAGTAACTTAGAGAAATAGTCAGAAAATCAATAGGTATATAGAAGACTCTATAGTATCTAATTGATATTTTCAAGGTCTGTCCAACAAGAGGGAGCTACACATTTTTCCAATTTCACATGGAACACTCAACAAGTTATACTCTATGTTAACCTCTAAAATGAGTACTAATTAATTATAGAAAGGATGTTTCTGACCTTAAAAAATAAATTAGAAGTAAAATATAAAGAGATACCTAGAAAATCCTGAAATAATTGAAAATTAAACAAAACACAGCTAATATAATTACTGTTTAATTAAGAAATAATACATGAGAGGCGCCTGGGTAGCTCAGTCGGTTAAGCGTCCAACTTCGACTCAGGTCATGATCTCGTGGTCCGGGAGTTCGAGCCCCATGTAGGACTCTGTGCTGACAGCTCAGAGCCTGGAGCCTGTTTCGGATTCTGTGTCTCCCTCTCTCTCTGACCCTCCCCCCATTCATGCTCTGTCTCTCTCTGTCCCAAAAATAAATAAACGTTAAAAAAATTTTTTACATAAAAAAAAAAGAAATAACACATGTGAACTGATGAAAATCAAGGCATAATACATCAAAGTTTGTATAAGTTACAATAAATAGTCAAGACAATCTGGTATTGGCATAACGATAATAGGCTAATATTACATAAGGGAGTTCAAGAATAAACTCATATAAATAGTTGCTTGATATTTTAAAAAGGTGCCAAGGTAATTCAATAAGTAAGAGATGGACTTTTTAACAAATGGTGTAGCAATAGCTGAATATACATAAGGAGAAAATCTGACCTTTATCTTATCGCTTACACAAAAATTAATCCTAAATATTTCAAAGGTCAAAATGTAAAAGATAAATGTCTAAAACTTCTAAAAGAAAACGTAAGAGGGAAATTTCTGCAGTTTTGAAGTTGACTTTGTAGGTCACCAAAAGCAAGACACTAAAAGAAATATGCTGATAAATCGTACTTCATTAGAACATCTGGTCTTCAAAAGACTATTATAAAAATGTCCACCTCAGGATAATTTGTTAAGTTTTACTTTTATGTTTTAAGAACATAAAAGTTCTGTTATGTTTCTGTGTTTTTCCCAAAATTAGAGTAAGGGGTAATTTCTATTTTATGTCCAAAGGTTATTTAATATTTATCTGAAGCAACATTATAAAAAATCTTACTATGCGTCAACACTATCTCAGCATGTTTGTGGTTACATTATCACTAATTTTACTGGCATTCTCGAAATGTTTCATAATCAAAACACATATGAAAATCATGTGGCATAATTAATTCCATGTGAAATTATTAAGAAATTAGTATAGTATAGTATAGTAATTGCCCATATAATTGTGGGTGTATTTCTGGGCTCTCTATTTTGGTCTATTGATCTATGTCTCTGTGTGCCAGTACCATACTGCTTTGATTACTACAGCTTTGTAATATATCTTGAAATCTGGGATTGTGATACTTCCAGGTTTTTCTTTCTTTTTTTTTTTTTAAGTTTATTTATTTATTTTGAGACAGAGGAAGAGAGAGAGCAGGGCAGGCCAGAAAGAGAGAGAGAATACCAAGCAGGCTCTGTGCTGTCAGCGTGGAGCCTAATGCTGGGCTTGATTTCACAAACTGCAACATCATGACCTGAAACAAAATCAAGAGTCAGATGCTTAATTGACTGAGCCACCCAGGTGTCCCCAGCTTTGTTTTTCTTTTTCAAGACTGCTTTGGCTATTTGGGGTCTTTTGTGGTTCCATACAAATTTTAGGATTGTTTGCTCCAGTTCTGTGAAAAATGCTTGTTGGTATTCTGATAGGGATTGTATTAAATCTGTAGATTGCTTTGGATAATATGGATATATTTAACAAAAATTTTTTTGCAATCCATTTATGTAATCTTTCCTTCATCAGTGTTTTATAGATTTTAGAGGATAAGTCTTTCACCTCCTTGGTTAAGTTTATTCCTAGGTATTCTATTATTGTTGGTGCAATTGTAAATAAGACTGTTTTCTTAACTTCTTTTTCTATTACTTCATTGTTAGTATATAGAAATACAATGGGTTTCTGTGCATTGATTTTGTATTCTGCAACCTTACTAAATTCATTCATTAGCTCCAGCAGTTTTTTGTAGTCTTTTGCGTTTTCTATATATACTATCATGCCATCTGCAAAGAGTTGAAGTTTTACTTCTTCCTTAGTAATCTGGATGCCTTTTATTTCTTTTTGTTGTCTGTGGCTAGGACTCCCAGTACTATGTTGAATAAAAGTGGTGAAAGTGGAAATCCTGGTCTTGTCTCTGGCATTAGGGGAAAGCTCTCAGTTTTTCACCATTCAGTAATAGGTTATCTGTATGTTTTTCATATATGGCCTTTATTATGTTGTGGTATATTCTCTCTGAACCTACTTTGTTGAGGGTTTTTATCATGAATGGATGTTGTACTTTGTCAAATGCTTTCGCTTTGTCTACTGAAATGATCATGTGGTTTTTATCCTTTCTCTTGATGATGCCATGTATCATGTTGACTGATTTGCAAATATTGAGGCACATTTGCATCCCAAGAATACATGAAAAGACACTCAACATCACTGATCATCAGGGAAATGCAAGTCAAAACCACACTGAGATATCACGTCATAGCCATCAGAATGGCTAAAATAAAAAAAAAAAAAAACGTAAGAAAGAACAAGTGTTGCCGAGGATGCAGAGCAAAAGGAAATGCCATGCACCGTTGGTAGGGCAGCTACTGGGGAAAGCAGTATGGAGGTTCCTCAAAAAGTTAAAAATAGAACTGCCATATGATCTAGTTATTCCACTACTTAATATTTACCTGAAGAATATAAAAACACTAATTCAAAAGGATGTATGCATCCCTATGTTTCTTACAGCATTATTTACAATAGCCAAATTATGGAAGCAACCCAAGTGTGTCCACTGATACATGAATGGGTAAAGATGCGGGGGAGATTTATATATATATATATATATATATATATATATATATATATATATATATATATATAATGGAATATTATTCATATAAAAAAGAATGAAGTCTTGCCATTTGCAACAATATGGATGGAGCTAGAAAGTATAATGCTAAGTGAACTCAGTCAGAGAAAGACAAATACCATATGATTTCATTCATATGTCAATTTTTTTTTTTGAGAGAGAGAGAGCGAGATCTCAAGCAGGGGAGGGGCAGAGGGAGAAGAGAGAGCTCCATGCCCACCAGGCTCCATGCCCATCACACAGCCTGACCTCATGACATGAGATCATGACCTGAGCCAAAATCAAGAGTCAGATGCTTAACCGACTGAGCCACCCAGGAGCCCGTTCTATGTGAAATTTAAGAAACAAAGAAAATAGGAGACAAAAACAAAACAAAACAAAAACCCAAAAAACAAAAATTAAAAAAAAAAAACCCAGACTCTTAATTATGAAGAACAAACTGACAATTACCAGAGGGGAGGTGGGTGGGGGTGGGGATAGGTGAAACAGGTGAAGGGGATTAAGAGGACACTTATCGTGAGGTACATTGAGTAATGCATAGAATTGGTGAATCACTATATTGTACACCTGAAACTAATAACACTGTATGTTAACTATACTGGAATTAAAATTAAAAGCCAGAAAAAATATTTCAAAAAGAAATATGGCATTTAAAATTATTTCTATGCTATTATTACCAGCTTCATAAAAACAAGAGATGTATATAAAAAGATCTAGAAATGAAAACACTACCAGTTTATTTTTTCTGATGGTAGGAGACTACATAATTTTTCTTTAAAACGCCTGTTAATTTTTTGATAACAGTTTATGTAATTAGTACATATTACATTTGACATACTCAGAAAAAAATAATCTAATGAGCATCATAATTATGGTATTTCAGATGTGTTCAGAGTAGTGACCCATCCTTAAGAAAACCAGCCCTATGCATTTCAGAAAAGGCCATCTTAGAGTTTCTAAAGCAATGGCCTGTCTTTGGGATTGAGACAGGCAAACAAGAAACTCCTGTTAAGACAGAGTCAGGCTAAGGAACTGTTCTCATCAGCAGATCTGCATGTTGCTAACAGTCAATTAATTCAGTGCTCACTGGTGGCACAGCGTGGGTGTTATTGAACTATTTTTAATGTTTCATACAGATGGCTTTAAATCAACAGGTTTAAATATAGTGGGACTCATATTTATGTTTGAGTGGCAGGTTGTCACCTACTTCTAATACTATTCTCATATTTTTTTATTCAAGTGTCAATTCATAAAATGCACAGATGAATAAAATCTACTTAAAAATTTTATTAAGATACTCACTACGGATGTCAAGTTGAAACAAAACAAAAGCTGTGGTCAAACAAAAAGAAGGAGCCCATTTAATTTACTATAAAATATGGGTTTGGGTTACAAAACAATACCTACCAACCTGTCTCACAAGGAAATTTCATTTAATGCAATACAAGGTTTTACCAGTACCGATGATTTAGCAGCTACTGTGACAGGAGTTGTGCTTTGTGGTGGAGATTCGGAGAGAGAAAATAAATGGCCCTTCCCTTGGAACACACCCCTGCACTTGCATTCTTTGTCATCTGTGATGAGTTCCTATTGGAACTACCAAATTTACATCAAGTACCCATGCCATTTATCCAAAATGAAATCCATTTCAGCCCAGTTTAGCTTCAGGCACACACCAATCTGAGCTGGGTTAAATTTCCCAACCCATGCAGAAAGGACTCCAAAGTCACCTGTCCTTGCTTGACATTAACAGGCTCTTTGAGGAACAATCAGGGACCGATATCCATTACCAAATCTAGTTTGTTGAATTGATGGACAAACCGTCTGACTGCTGGGACAATAGGGTTCTATAAATTGAAGAAGGTGAGGGGAAAAGATTGAATCAAAATCTTTTGCACTATAATTAGTTAAAAACAAACAGGAAGTTTGTATTTCTGGAAGGATGGAGTAGACATATTTTCCCTGTTCCTTCCACTAAATACAACTAAAACAAACATAAAGACTCTGAAAGATGGAGAGAAGGAAGACAGGCTAAAGGACTTTGAACTTGAGGAAAAACATGGTGGTGAGTTTTCTGGGTTTTCTTTTGCCTTATGTGTCCCAAACTCAGAGCCTGAAGAGGCTGCAGAAGCCAGCAACCAGAATATGCCAACAAGTTCAGAACAAAATGAAACAAAAACAAAAGGCTGCTCTCTGTGTCCAAAGGGCCCAAACAAATCCAACACAGCAAGATAGAAAACTTTGAGGCAGTAACTACTCTACTCCAGCCAAATGCCACAGAAATAACTCTGGTTTCTCCTCCATCCATTCCCGCCAAGACTAAGTGAAGAGCCTAGACTTCCACCCTCTGATGACTGTAATAAGGTCCACTTCCCCGCCAGAGTAAGGTTAGACAAAGATGAGAAGAGAGTACTTTCATCCTTGATGGGTGGTAACAAGCCACTAATCCCTGAGGAGATGTCAATGAAAACCATCTGAGGAGCCTGGACCTCCGCCACCTCCCAACAGTCATAAGGACCCCTTAATTTCTCTCTTGGGGTGGTGTCAGAGGAGGCCAAATGGGGGCAAGGGCTTTCACTACCATTCAGCTACAAGACAAAGCCACCCACCACACTGTCAGTAACAAGGCACCTGCATCCATGGAGGTATCAGAGGAGGACTACTGGGAACCAGCATTCCCACCCCCACCTAGCTTTAATAAGGATCCCTGCTTGGGCGTTGATAGAGGATAAATGGGGAACATGGTCTTTTATCCCCACCTGGTAGTACTGAGGTAGTGCCCTTCCTTTCCCAAAGCAAGGCTACTACAGAAAACAGAATAATTTTCCCCAGAAAATTAAAATAGAACTAGCATATGACCCAGCAATCCTACTTCTGGGGACATATCCAAAGAAAATAAAAACAATATTGAAAAGATATCTGCACTCCCATGTTTATTATAGCATTATTTATAATAGCCAAGATATGTAAATAACCTAAATGTCCATCAGAAGATGAATAAAGAAGATGTCACTGACATACAATTCTTGGAATCAAGAATATACATATCCCCAATGGAATCTGAATCTTAATTCATCCATGAGAAAGAAGGAAATCCTGCCATTTATGACAACATGGACGGATCTGGAGGGCATTATACTAAGTGAGAAAAACAAGGAAAGACAAATACTGTATGTTATCACCTAATATGTAGAATCTAAAAAGCCGAACTCATTGAAACAGAGTAGAATGGTGGTTACCAAAAGCTGGGCAAGGGGAGGAACAGGGAAGATGTTGATGAAGAACACAAATCTGCACTAGAAGATGAGTAAGTTCTGGAGAGCCAATGCACAGCACAGTGACTATAGTCAACAATACTGTATTATATACTTCAAAGTTGTTAAGAGACTAAATCTTAAATATGTTTACCACGAAAAAGAAATTATAATTATGTGACATGGTAAAAGTTTTAGCTAATGCCATGGTGGTAATCATATTGAAATACTTAAATGTATCAAACCAACATACTGTACACTGTAAACTTACACAATGTTATATGTCAATTATATCTCAATAAGAAAATTAAAAATTAAAAAAAATTAATAAAGAATCAAGTGGGAGGACCCGTATACACCAGATCCTTAGATGTATTATATAGCAAAAGCAGTCAAGACAATGTGACAAAAACATAGATAAATGCAGAATTGAGAATCCAGAAACAGACCCATATTAAGTATCTGCAATTAATTTTTGACAAAGGTGTAAAAGAAATTCAATGGAAGAAAGATACTTTTTAAGTAAATGGTTCTTGATCCATTTGATATCCATAGGAAAATAAACAATGTTGACCTAAGTCTTTCACCTTACATAAAATTTAACTTAAGATATATAACAAACTTCAATGTGAAGTGCAAAACTATTTCACTATTAAGGAAAAAAGATACGAGTGGGGTGCCTGGGTGGCTCAGTTGGTTAAGCATCTGACTTCAGCTCAGGTCATGATCTCACAGTCTGTGAGTTTGAGCCTGCATCCGGCTCTCTGCTGTCAGCAGAGAGCCTACTTTGGATCCTCTGTCCCTCTCTCTCTGCCCCTTCCCTGCTTGTGCTAGCTCTCTTTCTGTCCCAAAAATAAATAAAACATTAAAAATTAAAAAAAAAAAACAAAAAAAAAAAAACAGGATAAAGTCTTTGGGATCTAGGACTAGGCCAAAAATTCATTGTTTTGATACGAAAACCATGATTTGTAAAAGGAAAAACTGATAGATTGGGCCCTGTGAAAATTAAAAACTTGGTTCTGCAAAAGACCCTGTTAAAAGGATGAAAAGACATACTACAGATTGACAGAAAATGTTTGTAAACTACATATACAAGAAAGTCTAACATCTAGAGTATATAAAGAATTCTGAAAATAGTTTAAAAAATGTAATTAGAAAATGGGCAAAATACATGAATAGATATTTCTCTGAAGAAGATAGATGGCAAATAAGAACATGAAAGGACACTCATCCTCATTAGGCATTCAGAACATGCAAATATAAACCACAGTAAGTTATCATTACCCAGCTATGAGAATGCCTAAAATAAAAAAAACATAATAATGATACCAACAAATGCTGAGGAAGATGTGGAAAGGCTGGATCTCTCATACTTTGACAGTGAGCATATAAAATGGTACATTGTGACAACACTTTGGTAGTTCATTAAAAAACAAAACACACTACTACAATAAGACCAGATAATTGCGCTCTTGGACATTTATCCCAGAGAAGGAAACTTATGTTCTCTTCAAAACCTTGACATTAGTATTTAGAACAGCTTTATTCATAAAAGCCCCCAAATGGGTAATTGCCCTTGAATGGATGAATGATCACATACACTGTGGTATATCCATACATAGATACTGCTCAAGGAAAAAGAAAAAGAATAGAGTACTCCTACACACAACCACCACAACCTAGATGAATTTCCAGAGAATCAGGCTCAGTCAGGAAAAAATCCCCCCAAATTACATACAGCACGATTCTGCTTATACAGCATTCTTAAAATGACAAGGTTACAGACATGAGAAAAGATTAGTGTTTGCCAGGGGTTAGGAAGGGGTTGGGGGTGAAAGGCAAGTATGGCAACACAAAGTATCTTTGTGACAACTGAAATATTGTGCATCTTAACTATGTCAATGACCATATCCTAGTTGTGATGTTGTATTATAGTTTTAGTAGACTTCACTATTGGAGAAAAGTGGATAAAGGGTACACGGGAATTCTATGTATTATTTCTTACAACAGTGTGGAAATCTACAATTACGTCAAAATAAAAAGTTTAATGAAAAAAATAATCGGGACAGCCCACGTAATAAATTAGAAGGCAATGTGTGGTGGTGAGGTGACTATATAGGCAAAGCATTGATGGGCTGAGGAATACAGTTACACACAATAGATGAGGCTTGGGGATGGCGTCTCGGAACAGCTGGTGTACAGCTAGGCCCATGGAATTAATAGGGTCCTGAGAGTCCTGAGAGACTCGTGGCCAAGTGATGCCGAGAGCAGCATCAGAGGAACCTAAGGACTGTTGGAGACGTGAAATGGTAGGGGTGGAATGGGGATACTGTCTGGAGGCAATATGGCATGGAGGGGGAGAATAGAAGGGGGATTTCTGGGATGTGGCTTCCACAGGATCAGAAAGGACAAAAACTGGACATTTCACAAGAAGAACGTGTTCAGTGTTGAAAGATGCATCAGAACTATGATTTGTGAATTCCTTGAGGACAAGGACATCACTTACTCAATACTTTGTCACCAAACCGCTGTGTCATACCGGGTACCCAACAAATGCTTCATTAAATGTTGTTGCTGATCATACTGAAAGCAATTTTGGTACCAAGATGGGAATAGGAGACTTACTTCTGTGGGCAAAAGGGTCAAAGGGAAGTGAGAAAATAACTCTTTTAAAAGACTTGGTTCTGAAGAGCAAAAAATTTTTTTAAAAATGATAAGGCAAGGGCACATTTAATATTATGTGCTTCCTGTGGTTTTTAGATGTAAGAAACTGGAATATACACCTTTATTGGAAAAAAGAGCCAAAGAAATGGTGAGAAATGGAAAATCCAGGAGAGAAGATGCAAGGTAGATATGGAAATGAACCTCAAGGAAGTAAAACAGATGCAGATGTTAGTAGGTGGAGAGGTAGGAAAGCATATGCCAGATGGCCTCTATTTTTCACTTAAGTGGGAGGTTCACTGTGCTCTGCTAGGAGGGTAGGGAAAGAATGCAGGCTGAAAGAAAGCTTCAGGTTTGGAATACATGGAAAATAAGAGCAAAACTGAACTATGAACATAAACTCACATCTCACAGACATTTGTCTCCACTTGAGCCACACCTTTGTTCAACAATGTATGCTTCTGCACTTTGAAACTAATAACCCCAACCCCAAATGATGCATGTCTCTTCTGAACCAGTTTTCTGCTCACAATAACTGAAGACCAAATGGGCTATGTATAAATGTCTGGAACTATATAAACATGTTGTTTTTTTCCAAGACCTATTTAAGCATTATGTTATGTTCAAGGACAAAATAAATGGAGGAACCTAGAGATAGATTTGGTCACTTACCTTTGTAAGTGCCCTCTATTGAACCCAAAATATCTTATGAGTCATAGGACAGCATGAGCTATTTTTGGACAAATACTTTTGCAAATTTCATATGCAATGGCAGAAGAGTATTTTAACTCCTAATTGAACTAAGCCATCTCATTACCTGGCTATACTGACCGATGAGCGTTGCCATGGTGATGAGGCAATCAAGTTAGCAGGCCCTACTGTGAGAATTTTCAATTCCAGATGCTTTATCAAGTTCCATCTTGCTCATCTCTAAACACTTTATAATCAGCAGGGATAGAAAGAAAATGATTCAGTCATATGGAAACAGGCACCAGAAACGAAAAGATGGTTTTTTTGAACAAATGTAACGCCAAAGTATGTTGACATATAATTTACAAAGAATTTTTTTTAAGTTCTAATGCTTTAGGCTTCTCAACAAATTAAAACTTTTCAAGATATATGTATCAATTTTGACATAACTTACCTATATAATTCCAGGTAAAAATCAAAGCTTAAACAATCAAATGTTTTACTGTCTGCACAATCGATGTCAAAGATAATTATAGCTTGTGTTATCTACTGAATTGTGTCCTCTCCAAATTCATACAATGAAACCCTAACTCCTAGTATAATGGTATTTTGGAGATGGGGGGATCTAACTGGGGGATAATTAGGTTGAGATGAGGTCATGAGGGTGGGGCCCCATAATGGGATTATTGCCCTTAAAAGAAGAGGAGGACCAGGGGCGCCTGGGCGGCTCAGTCAGGTAAGCATCTGACTTCAGCTCACATCATGATCTCATGGTTCGTGAGTTCCAGCCCCACATCGGGCTCTGTGCTGACAGTTCAGAGCCTGGAGCCTGTTTCAGATTCTGCGTCTCCCTCGCTCTCTGCCCCTCTGATGCTCACGTTCTATCTCCCTCTCTAAAAACCAAATAAACATTAAAAATTAAAAAAAAAAGAAGAGCAGGACCAGATGATTTCCCCCACACCCCCCCTCTCTGTTTCTCTTCCCCTTTCTCCCTTCATACTGTGAGAACACAAGACATCCGCTCTCTGCAAGCCAGAAATAGGGCCCTTACCAGGGAAGTGAAGTGGGTAGCACTTTCATTTTGGACTGTCCAGTTTCTAGAATTGTGAGAAATAAACCCCTAATATTTAAGTTACCAAATCTACGGTATTTTGTTAGGGCAGCCACAGATGAACAATATGGATTCTTTAAATGAGAGTTTTGGGACCCAAATACATCTTACAAATTGGTGGAGGTCGGATATTGACAAAGGATAAGTAACTTCCATGCTCAAAAATAAAATCCAAGAGCAAGAGTTCAGAGTGATTTCAGTTTTATCTCGAAAAGGGAGTAGAGAACTATAAATCTGTGTTTGAAACAATAAAATTTTTTTAAAATTTTATCACTTCTATATGTTTGCTACTGTTAAGTTCTTAGTCTAAGTGGCAATAAAAAATTTCAAATCCTCAAGTATTATAAAATTGTGTTTAGAAGAAAGAGGAGGAAGAACCCAAAAAACTATATTCTTTTTTTTCTCATTTGCATTATGGAAGGAAAATGACATGGAATAAAATCCTTATGACAGGAATTAATATGAAAAATTCCAGATAAAAAAGGCAATGGACTAACCATGCCAGTAAGTGTCCTCTAAATATCTCATTAAAATTTCAGTAAGGGCATAATAAAATATAAGACAATGATAAACAATTACACTGTAAACCAAAAGTAATACAGGACAATATGCCTAAATCTGGAGTTCATTTATACTAACTGGATTTTATGTGCCACAAAGGTAAGTATCATCTCTGTTTTATTTCACCAGTGGATGCCCAGAATCTAGGATGGAACCTCGGCATGAGGTTCTCCATAAACATTTGTCATCATCATTGCTAACTAGACAGTCACTGGGAACTGGTTGAGAAGAATCTTTTGAACCACATACTATAGGCTTCTCCCTTAGAAAGACAGCATCATGGGCAGCTTCTAAAGAAAGTAGGCAAACCCAAATTTCCCCATCTCAGTCATCTTCAGTGACAAGGTGGTTACACTGACCAGAGGAAAACCCACTACATAAGTGCAGTCATCCAAGCCATTCACAAGAATAACCTCCATATATCCTTTTAACAATGATTCTTACATATATTTGGCTCCATAACTCCCAGGACTTCATAGTGCAGTAACAAGAGAGGTGTGTGAGGCAGTATGCTGCGGTATGGTAAATACAGATACCTAGGGGAGCAGAGTTTGAGATAACAAAATTTAGGAGCAATTAATTCTGGGTTATTTAGATTTTCACATCCTACATGATACAATAGGAACGATAAACAACATTTGCTTCTTTGGCTTATGCCCAGAATTGAACTGTCAGAGGAAGGTAGGTTCCATTGGAATTCATTCCAACACACACACACACACACACACACACGCACCCACAAATACCCATTGACATGGCAAACCAGAATGTAGGGGAATGCTTACTCATGTAACCTTCTCATCTAGATGTGAGTGGAAAAGGTGACAGCATGAACACTGAAGCTAAGGTCACTCCATCCATGCCTTCTGGAGGCCAACATCAGAACAGCAAAGTATGAATTAAACAGAACATTGACCAAAGCAAAGTTAAAGGGGACTTGTGATACGCTATTTTGAAACTTGGGAAGAGTCTCAGGGAAAACATGTTTGAAAGTAATTGTTCTCAAAGGAAAAGAAGAAACTATAATGACTTCACATTATTTTCTTCATTCATGCACTAAACATAGATGGGTTTATTCAGTATTAAAATTATAAGCTCTAATATAAAACTGAACCTTCCTCAAAATATGTTAGCAAAATAATGTAGTATAAATGTGCAAAACACAGGTTCATTGGTCAGTGATGAAACACCTCATCACTGTCTAATTAGCAATGCTTTTATTCTAGGGGATTCTGATAACTTTTTACAGCTTTTGACAATCTTTTAAATTTGTTTTGCTCATTTCAACAAAACACCTTTAGAAAAATGTGGTATGTCTTAAACAAAGAGAAGCAGAGGTCTCGGTAAGAAACTGAAGTTGGTAAAAACGTTTGTATCACTAATGTATGTTGCCAACAACTGGCCCGTGGCCCTGAGTGGTACATATTAACCCCCATAGCCCAACTGATTTTCCATTCCCTTTCTCTATGACAGTAACTGTGTCATGTTCTTTCTCCTCTTCTTCTCCCTTCATTTCCTATCTCACCAACCAAACAGAAAGCCCATTTATAGTTTGGATTAGGAAATATTGATATAACTCATGTAAAGACGAATGGAATGTTAATTAACCAAGTGATTCAATAGACTCTTTGTTCTCTGATCTTTTCTATTTGAGCTCCCTTTCTTCCCCCTTCAACTCATACCTCCTCCAAAATTATTATACTGTAAATTCTTATCAACTAATTGGTTTTTTTTTTCCTTATTCTTTTCTCTACCTCCTCATAAATCTCTATAACCTGGTTTTCTATTAGGCTTGCTAGTGTTTTCATTTGGACGGCCATATTAACACTTGAAGTAACCTTTTCCAAAAATTCCTATAAAGAGAAACCAATTTACTAAATTTTCTTAGGATATGGGATAAGACTGTTTTATTTTTCTTGTTACACTCTATTAAGTATCAAAAGATTCCTGCAAAAAATGTGAGAAACAGCTAAGTTATAGAAAGTTCCATTTTTCTACTTTTCTTTATTCTTTTCCCCTATATTCAACAATCTATTAGGCTGAGTATCTCTTACAACAACAGATACTAATACTGAAGTAAATAAAATTTTGAAAATATTTCTGGAATTAGTTTTAGGAGACATAAAATTTGGGGCTAAGTGCTTCTTTAGAATCACTATGGCTAGTCAATATTTCTGATTTAAGTCTCATGATTTAAAGTAGTAACTTTGCAGTAAGAGCTGACAAATACCCAATTATCCCACTTGTCATAAATGTGTTCTGTGGACAATCAAGCATGTCAACTTTACACAGACTTACAGAGATAGAGGATAGGACTTTAAGGTATGTGAATCCATGGAGGAATTACTTATGAGACTGCCCATTGCGTTAGAAAAATGCAAACAAATCTTGCTTATGACCCAATAAAATCTGTGAAGCCATATTTCTGACTTGCAATAAAATCCTTAATTCTCACACTTCTTGTTTTCCTATGAATACTCTTCTTTCATTCCTGGTATTAGCAAACTTTCCACTATATCACAGGGTGGCCTGTACCAGGCAGAGCTTTTTCAAAGCTGTCTCCTTGCTGATTTGTCTACCATGAGTAGATTCAGTTGGCTTTATAAAACACTCTCTGTACAGTTTTGAACTTGATCAATTTCCTTAAGACACAAGTTCATATTAGAAATGCATTTTTCCAGATGCTGAAGCACATGCTTTCTCTTTCTGGATCCCTGTGAGGCATGAACTTTGGTGACCCAGTTTTGCAGTTGGAGTTTCTGAAGCAATATATCACTAGTTTCCATCAAATCATGGCAGTGTGAAAATGCTTAAGCATTTGTTTACCAGAGCAAATGAAGAAATTTCCTTAGACCCACCTCTATGCTATGATGTCACTCACCAATGATACTTTTTCTATGGACAGAAAGAATAGTCTAAGTCCCATACTGGGCCTCTGGTCATCACGGAACCGCACGTGATCATGGCAATTTTCTTCCATCAGCAACAGCAATTTTCTTCAGGATCGCCATTGTTTATTAAACTTGATACATCCTAGTATTAGCAACTTGGCAATTATCAACATATGGATGATGGAAAGAACATGATTTTTTTTCTTCCATATATATTATACTTTCAGTATAGTATATAAGCCATATATCCATGTCAATACATTAACATCAATGACTTTTGGGAAAAATTATGATTTTTTTTTTACAAGTAAAATCTCAAGGTTTAATAGGGCTGATAACTTACTCATGACTATACCACTCCTCACTCTGAATATAATTTCATTAGGTTTTTACCATTTTTAATGCTCCATCATCCTCTCCCAACATTCATTAGGGACTTTAGAACCCCATTAACAGTTTTCATTTCTACCTCGATCCCTGCCATCTTCTTAGAAATTCATTAGTTGTGTCACACCTGGAGGTGTCCCACTTTCAAATTTCAAATTCTGTTCACATTTGGCCTTGACCTCCTATCCTGCCCATTCTCTTTTTTCTTCACTCAGAAACATGTGCTCATAACTGCATTGAGCCCTCCAATACATCAAGTCTTCTACTGTCTCCTAGTCTTCACAGTTCTAGAATGGCCTCACGTTTTTAGCTGTCTCTCCCTAGAACTGCCCCTTCTTGAGCCCTGTCACCTTCTTTACACACCTACACCTGTAATGCCCCTGCCATAGACCCCATAAATCAGTCCTGTTTAACCCACAGGCTCACTCTTAATCTGAGGTATAGAGACTTAACTAGGCAGCTAGCCGCCAGTTATGAATCCATGGTTTTCAAGTCTCTTGAATCTTAAAGTTAGATTATCTTGTTCTTTCTTTTGTAAATTTATCTTCTCTCCTTTAATACACCATTCCAACTGGCATGTAAATATGTTCGTGTCTCTCCCTTTTAAAAAAACACCCACAAAAATATCAGGATCCTATAATACCTTCTAGTCTCTGCTATTTCTCTCCTCTGTTTTGCATCTAAACTTCTTGACTAGTTATCCATACATAATGTATTCACTTGTATTCTGGATTTCACTCTCATTAAAACAGCTCCTGATAATGCCACTTTATTGCTGAATCCAGCAGAAATTTTCTATCCTCATCTTGCTTGACTCGTCTGGAGAATTGTATACAATGAACTATTCCTTTTAAAGTACTCCTTTGGGCATCATTCTATCTGAGTTTCTTCTTAGCCTTCAAGCTTTTCCTTCTCTATGTCATTTTAGGCTAACTCTATTTCTCCTAGCCATCAAATATTTGCATTTCTCAAAATAAGGCCATCTTCTAACTATACTTTCTCCTAGCAAGCTCATCAATGACCAGGTTTCAATTTCCGCTTTTATGTACTTGACTGATAAATGAAACCACTATTCCAGAACAGTTCAACAGAACATTTTGCAGTATTGGAAATTTTTAAAAATCTGTACCATTTGTACCATCTAATATGGGAGCCACATAGCATAAACCTTTCAGTTTCCCATAGTGCTTCTAAGATGAGCACCTTAGCATATATCCAAGACTCCGCAATGTCACCTCTGTTAGGTCGTTCCTTCTTGCTCTATCATCTGATGCATCTTGTAGAATCTTAACCTTTTTATTCTGCATTATCACATTCAATTCTCCCACTACAAGACTTCAAACACTTACTCAGAAAAGCTTTCCTGGACTTCCATTATTTTATCATTTCTCTCAATTGACTTCTGGAAATTTGTGTTAATTTGTGTGATTCTTTGATTAATATTTGACTCTCTAACAAGGGTCTTTACTTTTTGTAAATGTTTTATATACCATTTTATTTCAAGTGCCTAGTAAATTTACCAGAACATAATAGGTATTCACTAAATATATACTGAATGAGTACATGAATAAACTGTCACTAAGTTCAAGATTTTCAAGATGTCTCAAATTCTTCCAAGATATCCTGAACTGTATGCCCCCAAAGGCATCTGAAAATGATGTCAGTGCTTTCT
This sequence comes from Panthera onca, assembly GCF_046562875.1. Taxonomy (NCBI): domain Eukaryota; kingdom Metazoa; phylum Chordata; class Mammalia; order Carnivora; family Felidae; genus Panthera; species Panthera onca. The sequence continues at coordinate 45,507,416 of NC_138349.1, read as the reverse complement.
TTCACTGCTATACACACACACACACACACACACACACACACACACACACACACACGACAGCATCTTGGACCTTGTCATTCAAAACCAAGATCTGGAAGTTTACTTTAAATCTGCTTTTGCTTTCCCTTTAGGTCTCTACAGAGAAAATTATAAGACATTATTGAGAATTAATGAGAATTATTAAGTAAAGAATTATTAATGAGAATTATTAATGAGAATTATTAAATAAAGAAGTGAAAAAATATACTGTATATGATTTAGAAGACCCTTGACGTGCCTGGGTGGCTCAGTCAACTAAGCGCCCTACTTCAGCTCAGGTCATGATCTCACAGTCTGTGAGTTCAAGCCCCACATTGGGCTCTGTGCTGACAGCTCAGAGCCTGGAGTAAGCTTCAGATTCTGTGTCTCCCTGTCTCTCTGCTCCTCCCCTGCTCACTCTCTCTCTCTTTCTCTCAAAAATGAATGAACATTAAAAAAAATTAAATAAAAAAAGAAGACCCCAAATATAAATAATGCTGTATAATTTTTCCTAAGTTTATCCATAGATTCAATGCAATTTTCCCTCCCCCAATTATAATAGTTCTGTATTATGTTTGGAATTGCATTGAATCTATAGATCAATTTGGGGGTTTATACAGTATTATTTACAATACTGGGTCTTCTAAATCATGTAGATAGTACATGATGCTGGGGGAGGATTTTGGCAAGATAATACCCAAATTAACACTGGAATACAAAAGCCAAAAAAATATTCAGAAAAAAATCTTGAAGAACAAGTTTACAGGAATTACATAAGCAATTAGGTAATTCAGATATAAGCTTCTAGAAATTAAGACAGTGTAGTATTGGCACATGGGTTGGCAAGTCATTCAATGGAAGGAAAAGACAGTCCAGAAATATACCTACATACACTCAATCCCCTGATGTGTGACAAAGATGTCATTGCAGAGCAGTGGGAAAGCATTGCCTTTCCAATATATCATTTTGGGCAGGTGGTTATGCATATTAAAAATCTGTGACCCTATACACACAAATCAATTCAAGGTGGACTGTACATTTAAATGTAAAAGTTGAAACAATAATTTCTGGAAGAAAATAGAAGAGCTTCATGACCTTGGGGATAGGGAAAGACAGTTTAAGCAAAGCACAAAAAGCAATAACCTTAGGGGTAATAACTGATATATTGGTCTACATTAAAACTGTTTATCAAAACATACCAGCAAAGAATGGAGAAGCAGATCAAAAAATGGGAGAGGGTATTTGCAATGTTGTAACTGACCAAGGGATTCTATACAGAAAATACAGAAAGAAATAAGAAAAAAAGAGACATGCAGTGGAAGAATGGGCTAGATACTTAAGCCTTTAAGTAAAGAAGATATTCAACTCATAAACATATCAAAAGAGGTTCAACTTCATTGGTCATCAGTAAATGCAAATTGAAAGCACAATGAGATACCACTATACTTCCCTCCTAATCAGAATGGCTAAAATGAACAAGATTGAGGACATCAAGGGCTGGTGACCATGTGAGGCAACCCAATTCTCATAGAATGCTGAAGGGTGGTGGAGGGATATACTGATAAAACTTGAGAAAGATCTCACTGTATATAATGCAGCATATACACACTCTAGGACCTACCACTTCTATTTATTGCTATGTATTTTCTAAAACTGCACATTTATACCAAAAGACATATATAAGAATATACATATCAGTACTTTTAGTAAGAGCTCCTCAAATGAAAAGTACCAAATATGTGTATCAAAAGTAGAATGGTTATCTATGTTGTGATGTATACAACAGGAGCGACTATAAGTGGAAACTATAACAATGCAGAACAAAATGCTTGTGTTTGTCAAACATAATTCTGAGTCAAAGAGGTCAGACACAAAGAGTATAATATGACTGTCTTCAGACAAGCACAAAAACAGTGAAATCTATGATTTCAGATGGTGAATTTATGGATAGTGACCAGTGGGAGGCATGAAAACACTGCTAGGCAGCTGGAATCTTCTATTTCTTGGTCTTGGTGTTATTTACAGGAGACTGTGCTCACTTTGTGAACATTTATTAAGCTATTCACTTAGGATTTGTGTGCTTTTTACTATATATGTATTACTAAAATAGCACAGTTTATTAAAAGAAAAAATTCAATCCTATTTTTCTCAATTTTATTGCATAAGTATCAATTGAGCCCACAATTTTTCATCCTTCTCTCATTGCCTTAGTTCAGTCCTTCATCAGCTCTCATTTTAGAAATGGCAATAGCTTGCATGGTCTTGCTCCACCCAAAACTATCTCTACTCAATCATCTGTGAAAAGCCTCTAATGGACTCCAATGGCCTATTTGAAACGCTTTAGTGTCTACCTATTTACAGAATCTAGGATTCAAGCACCTTGCTGGAAAATCTCCTGTTATTTCTATTTGCCTCAAACTGCATCTTTGTCCAGAGCTCACTCTCCTGTTTGTATCCTCAGTGTCCACTAAGAATTGACAATATACTATTTTATAGTGTTCAATAGATAATAATAGCCAAGTGGTGTCTGAAACCAGGTCTGCATGGCTCCATAATCCATAACATCAGAATACCCACTACTGCATGTATGGGGAACGACTTGCTTATTACAGAGTAAATGTTCTCTAATAACATCTAGCTTGGACGAAGGAAGAAAGGAAGGAAGGAAAGGAGAGAGAGGAAGGAAATAGAAAAAGAGAGAGAGAGAAAGGAAAGAATGGAGAGAGAGAGGAAGGAAAGAAAGGAAGGAAGAAAGAAAGGAGAGAGAGGAAGGAAGGAAGGAAAAGAGAAAGAAAGAAGGGAAGGGAGGAATATAAAGGGAATATAAAGAATCAAAACTATTACAATTTATTTTTATGGTTTTCCCCAGCTGTTCTTCCATCTCATAGTGTACTTAAAATGGCAAAAATTTTGACATTGCCATTTATCCTAACGGAAATGACAAACAAATGAAGAAATTTATCGGGGCAGAAAAATAACAATCATATGACATTTTTCAAAACTCACAGTGAAAGTCATGGTGAGGTAAATTAGAAGGCGCAAGACTGAAAGTTAGAGAGAACAAGTGGAATCTATTTCATTAACACAGATAAAAGCCACTGACAGCTTGAAGACAAATTAAATTAGACACAAATGATATAACATTTCAAAGATCATGAAATTTACATTCTTAGAGGTGATGAGAATACTAGTAAATCTAAAGGATATTAAATAATCACTTCCTAAAAATGATCTTTTGAGCTATATCATTCAAGTGTAAGATTATAAAAAAAAATCCTTCAGGATCTCATAATCAGGAATCTATCACACCCATGAATGATGACTGAAAATACTATTCCTAGATGCTTTGCAACTGACTAGTAACTTAAAATATTTATGGATTGGGAACTTAGGGTAAAAAAGAAATAGTGGAGAATCATAAAATGGGAGAAATCAATATTCATAATATATGATTGTTAATATGGTGAATGTGTTGATTAAAATATACAACATAATAGTTATTTATTATGAATAATTATAATCCACCCGTAAAATCCCACCTTATTAAAACTTCAGGCCAAGGGGAGGAAGGAAATAACATGCTCTCCCCTACTATGCAGTTAGTGTACATCACATACCGTCATAAATAGATATTGTTCTTCCTTAAGGTGATAAGGAAATAAAAATTTCAAACATGTTTACTTTTTAAAGTAAAGATAATCATACTTGGTATAATTAGTATGTGTAAGATGCAAGTCACTGAAGAAAAAAAGCATAAAGAACTTGTTTGATACAGACTAATCTTGAGCAAGAGGAGTAATAAAGCCAAAATTAGAAAGCATAAAGAGGGCAACATTATAATAAAAAATACCAGTTATTACAATTATTCTAAAAGAATTAAATTCCTCTTGTATTGATAAAATAACCAAACCAATTATATGATGTTCACAACATATACAATTAAATGAAAACAGAAAAACTAAACATAAAAAGATGGACAGTTATATACCAGGCAATTACAAGTGAAAGGAAAGCAGCCTTGGCAATATCAGTATTACAGATGTTAAGGCAGAATCATCAAGTGGGAAAATGACTATGCTCTATATGAATAATGAATGAATGAAGAATATGCATATATATGGCAATTATTAATATTTATGTTTTAAATAATTTGACATGAAAATATTTAAAGTAAAAATGTAGAAATACAAGATAGAGTTGATAAAATTACAGTCATAGTGAAGGAGTTGAGTATACCTCAATATTTAACACAGAAAACAGAAAATAATTAATAAAGATCAATTACCTGGTGATAGTACAATGAAAACTAATACCTATAGTGTTCACTATACGTTAGGCACTGTTATATTTATTATTATACTTATTAGCTCACTTACTACTCCTAACAACTCCCTAGGAAGATATTATTATAATTTCATTTACAGATGAGGGAATTAATGCAATCACGACTCAGTAGCCACTATTACACAGCTGAGATTGGTTGAGTTAAATAATGAACACAAGCAACCTGTCTCCAGAGTGCTAGCTCTTAACCACGTGGCTATAGTTTCCTAACTAGTAAGTCAAACTGAAAAGGCATAAATAGGTTTTGGGCCTAGATACAGATTGTATGCATTCTTTTAAGTATTTATAATGCATTTATATACGCAAACAATAAATTACAAAACACAGACAATATGTAAACTTAATTCTTTTGCCTCAAAGTAATAAGGATGAAATACAATGAAACTAAAAATATAAAATAGAATAAAAATATGCTTTGATAAATAAGTTTGGGGCAAAAATGAAATTAATACTGGTATTACAGGCATTTTACAATAAGAAACCAAAAAAACTTTGGGGAGTTTGTCAAAAGTGTACACAGAAAAATGAATAAACTTAAATAAATATATTATGAGATGAGAGAATGCCAAGAAAGAGAGTGAAATACAAATAGTATATGTGTAGGAAAAGAAAAAAAAAAAAACAGAACAAGGCTTAAAGAAGGAGTATTTAATGATTTAGAAAATACAGAATAATAATCAGGTAAATTTGAAGAATATACATAAGTCTATAAATTCATGATCCTGGCTGTGTTTTTTAGATTTAAATTTTTTCTTTAATGTTTATTTTTGAGAGAGAGAGAGAGAGAGAGAAAAGCATGAGCAGGAGAGGGGCAGAGGGAGAGAGATGGGGACAGAAGATCTGAAGTAGGCTCTATGCTGACAGCAGAGAGCCTGATAGGGGGCTCCAATTCATGAACCGTGAGATCATGACCCAAGCTGAAGTCAGATGCTTAACCGACTGAGCCACCCAGGTGCCCCTGGCTGTGTCTTCATAAGTAAATAATATAAAGAGATTATTTTTTTAATGAGATAAAAACATACTAAATTCACTGTGGTGATAAATACTATTAGTGGAAGTATCAGTAATTTTCATTTTTATGCTTTAAAAGACATTTCACATGTTCTACCATGAACATTGTCATTTCATTTGTATGTAGAGTAACTACTACTTACAGAAACAGTGATTGGCACTGAGATATACAACGATAAACAAAAAGGACAACCAAAGCTAGAATTCAAAGAAACAAGAAAACCAATAAACTTTTTAAAAAGTACACCTGCAACAGTATGGATCACCCAGAAAAACAGACAAAAGAGGCAGAAATTAATTTATGATTCTAGCCAAAAATATACTAAAATGATTTACAGTGCTAAGCATCAGAATATGGCTTCTTGAAGGAATGTAGAGTGGTAGGAAAGAGAATCAACAAGAAAGGGACACAGGAAAATTTTCTGGATTGATGGAAATGTTTTATACCTTGTTTGAAAGAGGACTGCCAGAGAGTATACAATTTTGGGCAGAACATTTAAGAAGTCTATTTTCCCAGTCTTTGAATCTGAATAGGCTTTGTTATTTGCTTTGGCCAATAAAATAAGATAGAAGTGATACTGTGCTACTTCTGAGCCTATGCTTCAAGAGGTATTGCTTGTGTCTTCCTCTCACAACTGTGTTGCTGCCATCTGAACAAGCCTAGATTAATCTTTTGGACAGCGAAAGATCATTTGAAGCAGAACCTAGTTTTCTCAACCTTTCAAATAGTGGCCTTCCTACACTAAATTGCCTTCAGTCAACTCCAAGCCTACTATTATTGCTGAGACCAGAACTATGCAGAAAACTAATACGCTAGTGAACAGTAATAAATGCTTATTGTTTTCAGCCACTTAACTCTAGGTTGGCTTGTTATGCAGCAAAAGCTAGCTGATACATATGAGAACAAAATATCTTGTTTTTTCCAGTTTTCTTGTGAAGAAAAGGTGACTTAACAGACTTAAAGGAGCACTGAAAATTGAAAAATACTATAAAATATAACAAACTGATCACTTGTCTCTTTTACAATTTTCTCTGGGCCAACAAAGGCACTAAGAAAAATAATCATAAAATATTACAGCTATATTTAAGATCTATTCACATGCTATTCAGAGATGAGACATGGACTTTATGTCTTATGTAAAAGCTCATTGAGTAGCAATCAATGACTGAGTGCTGAGGCATGAAAGATTGTATAGTTATATATGTATTCAGGAGGAAAAAGGACTTACTAATGCCTGCATTAGGCATGGGACTCACAACTGGTTTCTATCCCTGATTTGTCCAATCTCCTCATTTTGAGATGAGAAACTGAGACCTTGACAGGAAAAACATCTTAAAAAGTCGTTAGTGGCATACGTAAGTTTTAACCCATGTCTTTTTTTAAGTGTTTATTTATTTTTGAGAGAGAAAGAGCACAACTGGGGGAGGAACAGAGACAGAGACACAGAACCAGAAGCAGGCTCCAGGCTCTGAGCTGTCAGCACAGAGCCTGATGCAGGGCTTGAACCCACAAACTGTGAGATCATGACCTGAGCTGAAGTCAGACGTTTAACTGACTGAGCCACCCAGGCGCCCCAACCCATGCCTTTTGAGTAGGTCAATCCAAACTTCACCTCACCCATGTGTAGTTCTGAAATACTGCAGTCCAAACAATGGTTAACTAATTATCTAATAATTTTAACAAGAATTCTTGGGTAGTAAAGATACCATTACAAAGAGATTGAAGTTTTGTCAAGTAATCAATAAGCTCTCCTATGACTTCTCAACTCTATGAGTTAAGGCTTTGATAGAAAAAGATAAGTAGAAATAAGGAATGACCATGCCCTCTTCCCTCCCCAAGTTGATTGCATCAATACTATGCTGTTTCCGAATACTATTAACCTAAGATCTACTATAATAAATACATTGTTAAAAAGATGGAATATGTTTTCTTATCTCTGATGAATTCATTTGAAAGGAATACTGGGTTACCACAATGTCCCAGCTGCAGACTGAGCCAAGTTTTGACCCTGTAAGTAGTAGGGTCCACAGCAAGCAGTAACGAGAGTGACATGTGAAAAATCATGGACTCTGGAGTAAGTGGAAACCGAGGAGAGTCCTATGGGGAAATTCAGTCAGAAAAATCAAGCTAATTTGGGGAGAGACAGTTTTACATTTGGAGGAAGATGTCAATTGTACATGCATCCTTTGTGGTGTCCTCAAAAGATATGCAATAGAAAATATCCTTGTTTGGCCAAAAGACTATGTTATTCAAGCTCCAGAGTTACAATAGTTGATATAACATACTACCCTACTCAACAAATTGGATATTATCAAGGACATACCATCTCATTTATTTTGAATGTGAACAACTTTTCACATTAGGGGTGACCAGAGAAAACAGTGGCAGGGCTCAGTGAAGGGCTCTTCATATCAGAGAACACAATGTCCTGTTGGGCTTCCAAATCTGGACAGAATGAACTCAGGAGTAAAACATTTGGGCACATTATTCTCAGCTTTCATTTTAATCACAGGTGAGAAGGATCAGGACTTTTGACCCTTTATGTAGTCTCACATGGGGATACCTCATTCATCAAAGTTATAGATTTCATATATGAAGATATCAAAGGGAATTTGTAGGCAGAGCCATTAACATATTGTGTCTAATGGATCTGCCAATAGGTGACAGATGTGTCCAGTGTCCAGCCCTGGCTTTCTTGCTTGGGCCCTAACAGGTGTTATATGCTTCTCCAGAATGATGTGATACAACACTATCGACTTGGGATCAAACAGATGTGGATTTAATTCCGGCTCTGACACAAACTGTGTGACTTTGCTCAAGTGTATTAATCTCTTAGAACTTCAGTTTCCTCATTTTTACAATATGGAAAGTACTTCATGGGTTGCTTTAAATGTCAACCTTACAATTAATGTATATGTATAAGGAAAGTGTCTAACCTGTATCATGGGCTCAGCAAAGTCGGTGCTCTTCCACCTAGAAGGCAAGGATCATGCCTCCTTCCTTATTGTCCTCACCGATTGATAGAATGAAAAATATCCAAAAAATGATAGTAAAACTGCTATCTCTATTTCCAACATTGACACATTCATTTGAACATGGGAGGTTTTTAACTTTCATCTTCCTGAATCTCTTACTAATTATAAAATCCGTTGGATAGAGTTTCACCTTTAACTCTAATTTGGTGGCCAAACCTCTGGACCTTAATCACGCTTTATGTAGCCAGGGTATTTGTTTCCATTGAATACTAAAGTTGTCAACTTACAAAAACACTATGTATGTTTGGGGTGTAAATCAGATATCATCTTGTAGTTTCCAGGGCAGACAAGCAAAGGCAGAAAGAAATGATTTACAAAACTAAAGGGAGTGAATTTTTATTTCATTAGCAATCTTCTGCATGCTGTGAAAAAACAAACAGGATTCACCCTGTCATACAGTCTCACATTGTGACAGTCTCGTTTATCAAAGTTACAGATTTTGGATACGAAGACATCGAAGAGAATTTGCAGGCTTCTCAGTAGAAGCCAACGGTATGTTATGTAGTCACGTGTATATGGTAGAAGAAAACCTCAGTCCAGCTTCAGGAAAAGAAGCAGAGCTGAAGAGCAGCTGAGCTAACCCCCTGCTAAGACCCAGGCCCCCAGAGACCTAGCATCTTCCTTTCCTTCCCACCATTATAACCTCCCCTGACTCCTGGCCCTATCCTCTTTTAATAATAGCTTGGAGTATAGCTGCTTCTTTCTGACAACCACAGACCTTTGGCAATTCTTATTAATCTTCCATTGTTATAATGATTTCAGAGAGAAGGAAGGGTGATTTTAAGCACAAAAGTCAGGCTAGATTTAAGATTTACTGACCCCTCTTCTCAATTCTGTAACTTTTGGGGTCACAATGAGTAAATCAGCTCATGGGACCTAGAGCATATCAATTCGCTTCTCTGAGCCTCAGTTTCCCCAATGTAAAGAAAGGGAGGAGACTAGATGAACTCTTTAGTGTTGGGTCAATTCTAAGGCCTTTTCTCATTTATTCTAAACTCCTTTCATAGCTCCACATTCTTCAAATGGAACCAATTCATTTATCTACTAGAGCAGCCACAGCTTCTGGCCATGGACAAACAGCTGGGGGTACAGCACAGAAAAGCAGTTCTAAGACTATTTCTCCTTGTTATTGGCTAGTCAGTCACATAGCAAGAACTCCCAGCTACCGCATTTTCAGAACCTAGATACTCTTCTTCCCTTTGGTACTTTGGTACCTCCTGTGGGTAAGTTCAGTCTCCACTCTGAAACTCTGGATTTTGTTCACACTTTCATTGTCACTTCGGTTGGCCACGATTTTTGCCCCATGCTCTTTACTCCAGGTTGTGCTTTAAAACTCTTGTGAGAGGGCTCCTGCCTGGCTTAGTCAGAAGAACATGTGACTCTTGATTTTGGGGTTGGAAGTTAGTGCCCCATGTTGGGTGGAGACATTGCTTAAAATAAAAACTAAAACAGACCCCAAAAAAACTATTGTAGGCCATGTTTCAGGAACAGCTGTTCTAAGTCAAGGTGGTTTCTGTTCCACGGCAGTGATTCAGCTCTGAGTAACTTTTCTCCCTGTGATAATGGGCTTGCTTCAGTCATCCTGTGGGACCTATGTCTGGCAGGGGATAGTAAGTAGGCAGAACGAGGAAAGGATATGGAACCATGCGGCAGCCCTGGATGACAGGTCTCCCCAAGAGAGCATCCCCCAGCTGGAGCCAGCCAAGCCTAGCCTTTCTGCTGACAGATGTTCCTGCTTCCAGCCATGTGTCTGTCGACATGTTGTTTGAAAAGGTCTGCAAGGTAGCTCTGTGGCCTCATTTCTCTGAGGATCTCCAGGGAAGCCAGCTTTCTTGATGACTACATAATTTATACCAAAGTCCCTTGCTTAAAAGCTCTCACAGGCTATCCTCTAACGAATAATATGTAAACTTTTTGGCATGACTCATAAAGCTAGCTTTCTCATCTGTAAAATGGGGATAATCATATCGTACTCACAGGGTTGTTCTGAAAATTACATAATCTCCTAATATGCCCCAGTTATTGCATGGTAAGTGGGGGTAGTCAAAACTACCAGTTTTCTTCCCTTTCCTACTTCCTGATCTGCTCCTGATCGATTTTATAGATACATCTCCTATTATGTTCATCCCTCACTTTAGTTAAAGAAACTACTTGAATTCTTTAAACTTTTGAAATTCTGGGTCTTTTCACATACAACCAATCTTGAAACTGACACTGACCTTTTTTTGCTTGGGAAAACCCCCCTCGCACTCCAGCACTTTAGTGAAACCCTCCTTCACACTCCCTCTCAAAGAACACTCACTCTCCCTACCCCTCCCAGGCCACCACTGCCTTGATATAGTTCCACTACTGCACTTAGCATTTTGTCATTAATGGTAATGATAATTATAATCTTTTAAGTATCTATTATTTACCAGAAACTGTATGGTACAGTTTATAAACTATCTTTACTCTTCAAAATAATCCTATAATTGTTGCTATGTAGCCCATATTTTAGATAAGGAAAATGAAATTGAAAGGAGATTGTGTTGGCCTCATATACAGCCTAGTTGCTTATGTGTCTTCTTGATTGGACTGTATTTAAATAATTGTGTAAGAGAGTTAGCCCTCAATAAATGAAGACCAGCAAAGATAGGAAGGAGTCTGAAAAGACTACCCCTTGGCCTTTGATTCTTTTCTTACTCATATCAGGGGCTTCTCTTTTCCATTGAAGACATTTTTCTTTAACCCAGTTTTGTTTCAGTATATGCTGTCAAAGAATTCCAGAGGAATTTGATAGATCAAGCAAAACATTTCTTGTTTTACAGATGTGGAAAAGCCTTGGAGATGATGTGCAAACAGCCTTAGAAACATTCAAACCTTTCCTGAGGTCAAAATGGAAGTAGTGAGGGAACGGGAATTCTAATGACACGCTCCTGTTTTCAAGCAGGTTTTTTCTGCCCAGCACTGTTTAGCAGGTTTGCGGAAATGATTTCCTTTCAAATCTATAAACTAGAAATTGTGGGCTTCAAAACCCAACATAAACATCACTTCCTCTGTGCAGATCTGTTGAGAGCTAATCTAAGTCAGGTTGGCCATTTATAGTTAGAATCTTTGGTAAATATTGGCACCTTCCCCCAAATTAGAGGTGGGTAGAAATTATATGTCTGCTCTCCCCACAAGCGCAGCTGGGTGGTATACAATGAAAGCAAGTTCCAGACTAAATACTGCCACCCGAAGGACATTTACTAGCTAAGCAGGCATATAACAATATTACTACCAATGCTTTAAGCTTGGTGAAGTCCTCTGTCAAGCACAGAGGGTTTACATGAAGTCACTGTATTAAAGGCTTGTCTGAAAGGCTCACCCCAAGGCAAATGTGACAAATATGATGAGAGCATAGTCAACTATTATAATTTCCAGTGGCAGGATATCTTGTCACTTGGAAAACACCAAATAGAATTCTAGTTCCAGGGTAATATAGTGTGAGGGGTTAAATTATGTAAGAGTGGATATAAGCACACAAAGTTTTCTAGCCAAATAACCAAGTACATATATTAAACACTGTAAGTTTTCACTAATAAAATTTTTTCTAATGTATTTGTATATTGTAATAATTATAATTATATTACATATTGTATTATAACTATATATTATACATAATTATAATTATATAATTAACTATTATATAATTGGAAACTCCCCTAAACATAGTCTGATACTAGTATTAGAAACACACATTTCTAGAGTGCCAACCTCTCTGGGTAAAGGTAACTCACCACACCTAGAACCTGAAGTTCTTATTAGAAATCTTTGGGTGTTAACCAACCTTCCTAGCTCCTAACTTAAAGTGATTTACATACGTATGGGTCACCTTGTCTACAGACAACTAAACTGTAGACAATATAACACTACCTCCTTTGTGATTCTACTGGAAACTTCATACGTCTCTGTTGGAATCTTTAGTGCATGAAGTAATTGTTCTAGGTAATATGCCTGCCTCTGCAGACATGCCAGCAGAAACTTTAGTTATTTCTATCCTAACGACCCATGTGGCATCATGATTGGCATAAAATAAACATGCAATGAATGCAAAGGATCTTTGAATGAATGACTGAAATAATGAATCATACAGTGAATAAATTAGAATAAGTAGCTTTTGGAATAACTGCTTGTATTCATCAGCTCAGGCTGCTATAACACAATACCATAGATCAGGTGGCTTAAACAATGGACATCTATTCCTCACAGTTCTAGAGGCTGAAAGTCCAAGACCATGGGGCTAAGCAGATTCAATTCCTGGGAGAACCCTTTTCCTGGCTTGCAGAGGGCTATTTCCCTGTCCTCATGTGGCAAAGTCCAAGAGAGAGAGAGCTCTGGTCTCTTTTCCTCTCATAAGGACACTAATCCCATCATGGAAGCCTCACTCTCATTGATCCCATGTAAGCCTAGCTATCTTCCAAAAGTCCCACCTTCAAATACTGTCACATGAGGATAGGGCTTCTCCATCTGAATTTGGGGGTGGACACAAACATTCAGTCCATAAAGGCACTCTAGTCTGCCTCCTCCATTGTGATAATTCTGAAAAAAACAGCAAAAATGGTAGGGAAGGCACTCTTCTCTCTGAAACAATGACAGCCAATGACACAGAACTGGATGAAAAGAACTAGAGTTCTGTATCAAATTAAAATCCAACTGTACCTGAACTTCTCATCCATCTGAGGGGCCAATATGTTCCTTGGACAGCCAGTGTTTTAAGGCAGGCTGGCCTCACTAGGGAAAGCAGAATCTTTGGGGTCAGGTGTGATATGCTGTGGGTATGCAGGGGCAGAAAGAAGTTCCAGGTTAGGAGACAATTTACCATTCTAAAACCTGCTTTGTTCACTCCTTCTCTGTTTGCTTTACTTCAAGAGGCTTGATTCTAACGTCACCCATTTGAAAATGGCCTTCAGACTTTACCGCATATACTGAAATGAAGGGTTCTCACTGTCTAATTTCCAATCAAATAGGCGCAAAATCGATTGACACAACCTTGGTGCTGCTTAACAGGACAAGTGAATCATTTGCTTCCCAAATTACAGGGAACTCTGCAGTCAGGCCACCTGGGTAACCACAGAGCCTCTCCCTCAAAGACAGAGGAATGCAGACAAACAGTCCGAGTTTGGGAGCCATCTCCACTCCGAGTGGTCAGTGTCTTCATCCTCAGGGGATCAGGGTATTAGCATGCCCAAGCCAGCATATGGTGCACATCTTACTAACTTAATCATGGGACACAAGCAAGCTGTTTTCAAGATAATTTGGGGCCCTGTGAGTAGTCATTCCTCTTCCCAGCCCCCGTTCAGCTCTGAAAGGGATGATGCATCCCCATCTCCTTTGCCCAAAAGATTTCAAAGAAATCCTGCCAGTGTTTGTAATATCCGCAAAACCCCTCTGTAAGTAACACCCAGGCCACACTGAGCAGACTGAGGCCAAGAAGCTCAGTTCTGCCTGACAGCTTTCCCCCCAAGTTGTTATTTTTGCATTGTGGAAGCGAAGAAAGACCCCTCAACAGAAGATTCACAGCAGCCCTAACTTAGACTTTTTAAGGCTGCTTTATGGAAGGTCAATTTTCATATATTTGAAAGATAAAAGTAAATTCAGCCTCTCTATCTGGAAGCCTCTTTTTATGCTGATCAAAGACAAGGTGATTTTTTGTTGGTTGGTTGGTTGATTTGCTTGTTTTATAAAACATACATGAGACTTGGTCTCTACTCAGGCAAGGACCTCTCTCTTCAACATCCATCCCTGTCTCTTCAATCCTTCCAACCATGATTACCAAGGTTTGCAGGGGATTCTTTAGCAAACAGTGTCCTGGGAAATATCTGGAAAATGAGAAATTATTAGAGATAGATCTTTAAGATGAAATGAGAGACTTTGTTCAACCTTCAGAAGTATTTGTAACTGATTCCTTGAAGTAAAAGGGAAGATCAATATGGATATTTCAGTACCCACAGATAGAAGAGAAAGGGGGACACAAGGGAAGAAATGAATATTTATTGCCTACTTAGGGAGATAAACAATGACCACCGAAGTGAAAAGAAGTCCAGGCTATTTATTCAGAGCTTGTTAAAGCAAAGCGAATTAGCCAACATCTCTTGTGGTCAGTACAGATTCAAAGGCAGGCAGAGGAGTGGGAAAGATTCACAGTGAGGGAAAAGGGAAGGTCTCAGGTGGGCCCTGATTGAAAGCTATTGGTGTGGAAACTGGAGATTGCTACCTAGAAGGGGGTGCATCCTATGGGATTGGATTGGAAAGCTTATTTGGCTTTCTCCAGTTGGTTCTGTGTTAGAAGCAGAGGAAACAAGGAGGGAGTCATTCAGCAAGCCCCCACCCTTCTGGGCAGATGACTACGAAGGCTATGGCTTGGCTTCCTGAACTAGTTGCTAAAGAGCTTCTGAGTCAGTGTTCAATTGTTTTGTATTTTGTCCACTTGTCACATTGTGTCAAGTCACATTTTCTAATTGTTTATTTAATTTCTCAGATGGTAGGTACCCTAATTTAATCTCCACAACATTCCTGTAAAAAAAGACCTTGTTTCACTATCTCCCAAAAGAAAAAACTGAGGCAAGTTGTTCAAGGTTACAGAGCTGGTAAATGGCAAGTCTAGGTCTTGGATGTTGGGAAGTCTGACTCAGAAGCCAATGTTCTTTCTGTAATTCTATGCAGCCTTAGAGATGCAGATGTCCACTCCTAGAGGCCACTACTGAGAGCATCTGTAATCTGGGAGATTTAGGATGTAACCAGTTTTTCTTTTTCTATGATGTTAGGTCCAGCCTGGCTTTAATATGGCCTTTCCTTCCATCAGCTAATAACTAGAGACTGTACTCCAAAGATTATGCTAAGGTATCTTTCTAAATTATAAGGAATCTATAGCCAAGTAGAGGCCTGAGGTCATTATCCCAAGTAACATGGGCCATTACATTTTTTTTAATTGAACTTTTATAAACCAAATCATGCTTTATGGTGTGTTAAGAGAAAACAATATTGAAAAACGGTGTCCCCTACTCAAGATTAAGGGAACTTAAAGTGAAGTCCCTTGACATTCTAATTGCATACCTGGGGGACTAGAAGATACACCTTAAAGATACGAAAAATATGGTGGTTATAAACATGTGTGCATCTTGATCCCTGGGTAAACTGTTGCACTTTTAGAACATTTTGGCAATGTTCGTTGACCTCCAAAAACAAAAGTCCTAACATCTGTAATTTAAACAAACCACAACAAAAGCATTCCCATCTGTGGTGATGTGCAGTCAGGACTGAGAACTGCTCTGAAGAGAGAAGACTTTTGTTTTAAATATGGTTAACTTTACCATGTCTCTGCTTTGTTCATATTCTGAGTAGAGTGTGTTCACCTCCAAGATGCCCATGGGAGAACACCAGCCATACACTGCTGTGGGCACTGCTGAAAAAGAAGCAGCTTCTTCCTGCCTCCTGTTAGTATTCTTTTCTTAGATACCAGGAATATTTATTGGTCTCATGATCTCATGTAAGATTTCTTTTGAAAATGGGCTACAGTGCAAATAAAAATTTTAAAAACTACTAAATGAAATGAACTTTAAGGACTCTTTTAACTCTAAAGCATATTACATTTTATAGGTAACTCTTCTTCAGTGTCACCCATGAAAGGATCGGATAAAAGGCATTCCCAGAAAAGAATACGCATGGCATGCCCATCCATCCTCTCTCCTCCGAATGGTTTCCACAGCTAACCTAGTCCCATGATTAGAAAGGGGAAGTTGAGGGTTAGACTCTGCCACTGGATCCTTTTGGTTTAACAAATGTCATGTAACTATGGTTCTCATGGACAGAACCAGTCTTAAAATTAGGGAAAAGCAAATTATGCCTTTTATGAATTTACCTCTTTTCCCCACATACTTCCCAAACCAGAACCACCTGCCTTCCCAATATGCAGATTATCAGTTAGATGTGATAACCTCCTGGGAGGTGTAAGGGTATCATAGGACCCCTCCTCCAAACCCCATTACTTTACACATAGTTTCCACAGCTGCTATTAGACCTACACGACCAACACTTAATACTTACTTTAAGGTTTCTTTTATTTATTTATTTATTTACTTACTTACTTATTTACTTATTTACTTACTTAATTTTAGGGAGAGAGAGTGAGTCTGCATGGCAGAGAAGGGCAAAGGGATAAAGGGACAGAATCTTAAGTAGGCTCCGTGCTCAGCATGGAGCCTGATGCAGGACTCTATTCCACAACCCTGGGATAATGACCTGAGCTGAAATCAAGAGTTGGTACTTGACCAACTGAGCCACCCAGGCACCTCTGTTTTATGATTTTATCTTGATGTTTTGACATCAGACTACATGACCTTTAAACACTGGTGTTTCTCAGGACTTTTCTCTGGACTTTCCCTGGGTCCTCTTTCTCTTCCTCTCTCCCTCCTTCTCCTCCTCTTCTTCCTTCTTCAACAGATTGAGTGAGATATAATTCAAATACCATACAATTTTCCCACTTAAACTATACAATCAAAAGGTTTTTACTATACTCACAAATATATGCAACCATCACCACACTCAATGTTAGAACATTTCATCACCTCAAAAACAAATTTGATACCCTCTAGCTATTAACCTCCCTCCCTCACTCCCACCCACAACCCCAGATCTGAGCAACCACTAATCTACTTAACGTATCTATAGATTTCCCTATTCTGGACGTTATACAAACAGAATCATATAATATGTGCTCTTCTGTGACTTACTCCTTTCATGTAAAATGTTTTCAAAGTTCATCCATGTTGTAGCATGTACTGACTACTAGATTCCCTTTTTATGGACAAATAATATCCCACTGTATGTATTGGCATATTTTGTCTATTCATTTGTGAGTTGATGGGCATTCGCACTATTTCCATCTTTGGGCTATTAAGGACAATGCTGCCATGAGCAAATGATTCTGTGTGGACACAGGTTTTATCTTGGGTATAAACCTAGGAGTGTATTTGCTGGGTCATACTCTATGTTTAACAGATTGTTAATAGCCAGACTGATTTCCAGAGCAGCTGCATCATTTTAAGATTCCCACTAGCAGTGTGAGCTCAGAGCCTGGAGCCTGTTTCGGATTCTGTGTCTCCCTCTCTCTCTGCCCCTAACCCACTCGCATCTTGTCTCTGTCTTTCTCAAAAATAAATAAACATTAAAAAATTTTTTAAATAAAATAAAAAAAATGTTTTTATAAAAAAATAGAAGTGTGAGTCTTCCCATTCATTGTTAGTTTTAATAATTATTTTGGTTATTCTGGGTCCTTTGCAAGTCTTCAAAAATTTTAGAGTCAGCTTTTAAATTTACCCAAAGAAGTCAGTTGGGACTCTGTTAGAGATTGTGTTCAATTTGTGAACTGATTGATGGAGTAGTGCCATCTTACAATACTAAGTCTTCCAATCCATGAGCATGAATGTTTTCCACTTACTTAAACCTTCTTTAATTTCTTTCAAAGTCTTGTAGTGTTCAGAGTACAAGTTTGGCACAACTCTTGTTAATTTAATCCTAAGTATTTTGTACATTTTGATGCTATTTAAAATGTAATTGCTTTCTTATTTTCAGATTGAATATTGCAAATGCACAGAAATACAAATGACAATTGATTTTATGTATTAATCTTACATCATGTAACCTTGCTAAACTCATTTTTTTTTTTTTTAAATTTTTTTTTTTCAACGTTTTTTATTTATTTTTGGGACAGAGAGAGACAGAGCATGAACGGGGGAGGGGCAGAGAGAGAGGGAGACACAGAATCGGAAACAGGCTCCAGGCTCCGAGCCATCAGCCCAGAGCCTGACGCGGGGCTCGAACTCACAGACCGCGAGATCGTGACCTGGCTGAAGTCGGACGCTTAACCGACTGCGCCACCCAGGCGCCCCGCTAAACTCATTTTTTAATTCTAGAAGTTTTTCAGCAGCTTCCTTGGGCTTTTCTATGTATAAAAATCATGTGATTTTAGTTCTTCAATTCCTCCTTTACTGATATTTCAATTTCATCAAGTTTTCTAATGTAGTGTGTAACTTAATTACTGCTATTACCATTATAGTTTTTCAGTTCTTTTTCAGTGTTTGCTCTAGGATTTACCATATACATCTATCAGACTCAGCTTCAGATTTATACTAGTTCAATTCAAATGATATAAAGAAATGCTACTCTGATATAGTTCAGTTCCCTTCTCTACCTCTTGTGGTATTATTTTTATACACATGATATCTATTAATATTACTAGTTCACTTGGGCTGCCATAACAGAGTACATGAATTAGGTGGCTTAAACAACAGAAATTTACTTGCTCACACTTCTGGAGGCTAGAAGTCGACTATCAAGGTGTCTTCAGTTTGGTCTCTCCTAAGGCTCTCTCCTTGGCTTGCAGATGGCCACCTTGTCACTCTGTCTTCACATGGTCTTCCCTTCTGGCTGTGCATACAAATTCCTAGTATTCTCACAAGCACTTGGGGTTTAGTTTGTATTTCTTTAATGACTTATGATGTCAAGCATCTTTTAATATGCTCATTTGCCACTTATATACCTTTTTTGGCATATAAATATACCATCAAATATCTTTTCTATGTTATAAATCATGTTGTTGCCTCATTTTTGAGATTTGAGAGTTCTTTACGTAATCTGATATATGTTGCAAGAATCTTTCGCAGCCTGTGACTTATCTTTTTTTTTCTCTTAACAGGGTCTTTAAAAGAGCAAAGGTTTTTGTAATTTTGATAAGATCCATTTTATTGAATTTTTTCTTTTATCCATCATGAGTTTGGTTTTGTATCTAAGAACATTTTGTTCACCCAAGGTCATGAAGTACTTTTGCCTGTTTTCTTCTAAGAGTCTAATTATTTTTAAATTCTACTCTTTTATTTTTCAGATCTTAGGTCACTCTTTCAAATTAGCCTTCTCTGACTGCCCAGACAAGATCAGATCCCTGTGTTGTTCATCTTTAGAGCATTTTATACATTTTCCCATATCCATCCAAATTTATAATTATATATGTTGCATGATTATTTGCTAAATGTCTGCCAATCCTCTTGATTGTAGCTCATGGGTTCTATTTTTGCTTATAGTTATATCCTTGAGTCTAGTACAACTTACTCCATAGAAATTGAATAAACTAATGAATGAAGAATAAGCAAATGTATAGGTGCCACTATACACCATGGAAGACTATATTAAGAGAAAGTGTTGTTGTTCTAAGTCCACTTGATCTCAACAATTTGTCGTGAAGGAATGAGGTCAAGGTGAAGTTATTAGAACACTTCTGCCCCAGGGCCCATTGTAGAGGGGGAAAAAAAAAAACATATAGGGAGATCACAAAAGTAAAGGAAAAGGGCTAACAATATTTTAAGGTTTATTAGGTCTCAGGCACTTTGTATAAAAATACATCAGGCTCAAGGGTGTTAACCTTGACCTTGACCAAGGTTACTCTTCTAATAAATTCAGAAATTGGGACACGGCTTGAAGCCTTAATCCAAACTCCAAACTCAATGCTTTCTTCCTATTCTTGTGCTACTTTCCAAAATAAAAACTTAAGAGTTATCCTTTAAAAGTCTATCGGCTAGATGGGTGATGGGAATTAAGGAGGGTACCTGTGGTAATGATCACTGAGTGTTGTATGTAAGTGATGAACCACTGAATTTACTCCTGAAACCAATATTGCACTGTATATTAACTAAAATTTAAATTTAAAAATGAGGTCTATGTAGTTGTCAGAATGTACCAATATGAAGCATCTTGATAATATCGATTTCTTTTTTTAGATATTCCTTGAGAGAACAACAAAGCATCTTAAAACAAAAATCACAGCCTTCTCTACCTTGTAGGCAGAATGCTACTGTAGTCACCCTGGGTTGTCTAATGACGAAAGAACCTGCAAGTCATATCAGAAGATGAGGGAGCCTAGAAAACCTGCTCCTACTGGTGGGAACAAGGAAGATCCCTTCAATCCTTTATAATTAAATCAGGTAAAGAAAGCATAATTCCTTACACATAATAGAGTGCAGCAAATGGGAGTTTCCTGTTCCCTTTTCCCACCACAACAGGGACTGCCATTACTGATAAAAGCTCACAAGAGGGGAAAAAAGGCATTGCCCTGACTTGCTAGCCTCTCAGTCAACTCCTAAAGATCTTGTGGAGAATCTTTGTTAAGAAGACTCACCTACAACCTCAGGAGTATAGCTGAGTCTAGCAACAAGGAGCCTTTTCTCTCTGACTGGAATGAAATTAGTGCTCGGGAGTCTTTAGGCCATTCCAGTGTTCCATGCCAGGTTTATATCCTAGGAACGAGTAGGATTTATAGCCTAGGAATGAACAGGGTTTGTAGGTCTTTCCAGGTAAGGTTTTTAGGCTGGAGGCTCAAGCACCAGCTCAACAAGGGCTCAGTTTTGTTCAGGGCCACGACTTCCTCAGGTGGGAATACATCCAGGTTCTCCATATTGTTGATTCTGCAAATACTTCATGCTTGAAGGTACTACCTATAGTCTGACATGAACATTCTAAGCCAATGCTTCTCAAACATTAGGTACACAGGATTCATCTGCGGATACTGTCAAGCAGATTCTGATTCAGGCCAAGTCTGCATTTTTAACAAACTCCACAGATCGCACTTTGAGTAACAAATTTCTAAGCCACTGGTTCTCAAATTTTAATGAGCATCAGAATCACTTAAAGGCTTGTTAAGCTCTGGCCCCACCCCTGGAGTATGTGATTCAGTTAGCTTAGGGTATAGCCCCAAATCTTGCATGTCTAGTAAGTTCCTAGGTAATGCAGATACTGTTATCTTGAGAACCTGATGCAGAACCTCATATCCATGTGATTCACTAGAACCAATAGGCCAACACTTGTGCATTGATCTGGCTTCCTGAGACCACTGAGCTTTCAGTCCCACACTTTTTCTTATATGACCTTTGTCTTCTGTTTTAGTGCTTCAATTTCCTGACTACTTCAGCTTCTGACTGAGAGCTTCATTCCCTTGCCCCATATCAACAAAGTGGGAAAGACTACACAGAACATGGAGACTGGATGGTGTGGTCCACTGGAAGGCTGTCTTTGCGGACCAGCCACCATATTGTTCCTTTATCTCAACAAACTAGACCTGACAATGTAATTCAGAAGAGACACTTCTTAGAGAAAGCACCACCTCACTGTTCTAAAGGAGTGATGGAAAAAACTCCTACAAAAGGGAACAGAAAGTTAATTCCATCTACCACCCACTAAACACTCTATCTTATGTCCCATCACCACCAGGGTGGCCCAGTTTTTACATTTTTTTTCCTTCATTGTATCAGTAATCCCTGAGGGAGGTGGAATGTGAATATCTCATGTCCATTCATTGAATTGAAGCAAAATTCTTTCCCTTTAACCTTGTCCATTCTCTGACCTAGAAGGGCCCCTCTTGAGCCCAGTCTACAGCTCAACTCAGAAATGCCCAGAGACATGTCATTGCAGCACCAGACAGCTGCTGGCAACTATTGAGAGAAGTGACAGACATTTCCCCCCTAGGCTTTTAATGTGGAATCACTCTTTTCTGTCAAATCTGTCTGTCTGCACTTGACCTTTCGGTGAAAAGCATGTAGCTGTTAACAAGCCTCTTCAGGATAAGAAGCAATAAATCCACTCACACTGCTCCAACTTCTTCCTGTCCTGTGGGTGCTCTACTTAGGATACTTCAAGATATCATACTGGGTTCCATTTCAGGCATACTAGGAGGCCAGCTTTCTTCACACTTCCACGTGTAAATTCAACTGGAGGTGGAGTTCTCCATATGAGAAGTATTTCAAAGTGTCATATTCAGTTCTCTGCTACCTCTTAACAATATTAATATGTTCCCTGAAGAGCCAAATGGAGTTGATAATTATAGAAAAGAAAACGATAAAGATCAACTATTTTCCCAACAAACTTTCTCAGATGACCAATTAAATCTTTACTGGGATCTTAGACTCATAGTGTCATCTCATCAATTTTGAAGGGATTATAGATTAATAAAATATATGCTAATAATTTCTATGATTTATTAACATTTTGTAATAAAATGGCAAATGCCTGTATCTCACCTTTTATGTGCCAGGTAATGTTCTTAGTGTTGTATGTATAATAATCTAATTTTCACAAGAAAGAACGAAATTTCGCATTAGTCTTAGTTCGATTTTACAGAAAGATGAAGTATTCTACCAGGGTTTATTGAGTGCTAAAGGCAGGATTCAAACTCAGGCTCTCTGATTTTCTGCTTTCTGCATTTTACATTTCCCAAATCACTTGCATATAATATGCCTGCTTTGGAAAGCAGGAACTAGTTTTACATTTTGCAGACAAAGATGGTGAGATTGGAAAAGGTTATGCGACATCTCTGAGTTTTGTGCAGGGCATTTCTGGAATTAATTTCAACCCTGTCTTTAAGAGCCATTTTAAGGCAGCTCAGATTTTTTTTCAGTACATGTTCCCTCTCCTTTCCAGTATAGAAGTCATGAGACATAAGACCCGACCAAAGCACAGAGCTTGCTGTGAGGGCTGTACACAGTCCCGTGCACAATTGGACCCAGGGAAGCTCAGCAGAGTAACAGGAGTTTACCTGATAGCTTTAAACTTTTGATCATCCAAGGTGGGTGGATAAATCCATCAGTGAGAGTTTCTCTGCATCCTGCCACACCAGGCTCCTGGTCCCTGGATCTCTAGCCACTCATTCATAATGTGATTCCACACAAAGTTTCAGAAGTCTAACTTCACCATTATATTCTACTGGGTGATGTCAGTGAAAAGCACTAGGAGAGAGTGTGGCCTCCTTGCCTCCTCCCGTCTGCCTGCCTGCCCTCACTTCCAAATAGCTCACTAATAACCCTTCAACACTGTAGGCAGCTTTCCTGGAGGACCAGAAAAACCAGTGGGAGCCAGCAGCGTCTGGTCTCAGAGCCCACTCAGCTGAGCCCACTCAGCTGAGTGGGCACGTCTGCCAGGGTCAGGCCCCATGGCACAAAGGCCCTACTTTCCATAGCACTAGCTGCTGCTAACCTACCAGATAATTTACTGACTATGTTTGTTGTTTATTTTCTCCCCTCCAGCTAGAATGCAGGCTCCACAAAGGCTGGGGTTTGGCCTTTTTTGTAATTAATGCTCTGACTTAGAAGAGTCCTTATCCCATCCCAGAGGCTAAATAAATACAGGAAACTGATGAGCAAATGAAGTGCCTTCTCAATATTACCTGAATCCTCCATAAGCATCTCATACTATTAAAAATTAAACTGATTTCGTTTTTGCAAAACTACTCACGTCCACTTATCCAAATCAGATGGTAGAACAGGCCTGTATTATTGTAGTCTTCCACTTAGCCTCCCTCTCATTTTACATCCTCGCCATACCCACTGTCATCTCCTCTAGACCAGCAACTCATTGTCTGGTCTTTGCTCGAGTCAATGCAAAGTTTCCCACGTGCTTCTTTGCCCCTGTTCTGGCACCTATTCAATGCTTACACCCAGCCGCAGGGACATTTCTACAACCTAGATATCTCTTCACAGTTTTGCTTACAACCCTTTCATGATAACTTACACTTTCAGAATCATGGACACCTCCCCCTCCTCCCCCCTTGCAATATAACTTTGTCTATCACCTGCACCCATTCTCCCTGCAGCTGCACTTTTCAGCTTTGGTTTCTCTCTCCAGCCACACTGGACCACCTGCCTGGTGTCCCATGAGTTCATGACTGACCTTTGTTTTCTGCCTTCCACACTTTTTCCTTGACCTGGAAAATAGCCCTTCTCCACCAGGCTGCTTCCTCTTCTTAAAGGCACAATTCCTGTTTTATCTCCTCAGACTTAGTTTTATGTCCTCCTTACCTGCTCCCATAAACCTATCGTGTATGCCTGCACTTATAAATTTTGGTTATTCATCTGTCTCCTCTACTATATTGTAAATTCCTCAGGGGCAAGAGATGTGTTTCAAGTCTATGTTACTAGAGTCCAGCTCAGGGTCAGGGGTAGAGTCTTCACTGGAGAAATGTTTAATAAGATAATTCAGAAGGAGCAAAGGGAAATGCTTGTGCTGGTCTCTTCCCCCATCTTAGGATGATTCTCATGGGTTGTGAAATAGCTTAGAAAAGAAGTGCTTTCAGAAATTAGCCCCAGTGGAGACACAGACTAACTCTAGGGTCAGCTATAACTGGGTGAAATTGTAACTCTTGCAGTTTGATATTTTAGTGATTTGCACTAGAGCCAGACAGGTGTTTGAGTTTTTTATTTTTGTTCTTATTTTTTTTCCAGCTAGGCCTTAACCACTTATTTTCAGACATATTATGGAAAATAACTTCTAGGTAACATGGAACATCCTAGACTTAAATTTTTCAATCATTACAGAACAGGTATGAGCTCTTTCTTCTTCTGTCCCTCCAGGCCCAAGAGCCTGGATGCAAAGCCCATTCTCTCTTGCTAAGGTGGGAATGTGGAGGCATTGATCTAAGCTTAACCCAGTAAAAAGGCAACATAAATATATTTAAACATTTTACAAAGACTAAAGTTGCGACTTATGGTTTCCTAACCCACATCAGGAATGGTCTGGACTAGAGGAGGTCAGAATGGTGAGAGTCAGAGGAGAAAGTCAAGGGTGACTACCTCTTCTCTCCCTCCTCTGGACTCATGTCCTCCTGCGCTGTCATCCCTATACTTGGAAACAGAGGCCACAGAAGTCAGCATGCATAGTCATAAAGTGTAGGGGCTTCCGCATCCTAGTCATGGGCCCAGGAAATTTCGTACAGTTCATTCTGACTCAGCACATCAACACTCAGACAAGTCAATTCTTTCTCCAGTTGAGTCAAAGAGCAAAGGACATGTGAACAGAGGACAAGTTAATAAAGATTTACGTATTTACAACTGGGGATAGATAAGAGCTCATTGAGGCAAATGGGAAAGGGACAGCTACAGGCAGCAGTGGGTGTCTTGCTGCTTCTGACCCAGACCTTGGATCTGCCAGGCTAACAGTCAAAGCCAGGGAGGGCTTGATTAACGATACGTACAGAGCTCTTTCCTACTTGAGTCTGGCGGAACTTCTCAAGTCTAGTGTGTTGACACGTGGCTGGCCTCGTCTGCTCCATTCCCTCTAACACTTGCATATACACACACACACTCTGAGGTGTTCAACCTCCAGCTTACTTTAGGAAGACAAGGAGAGGTTAGGTTTGTTTCACATAGCCAAAAGATATTGAGCCTCTGACCAGCAAAGCAAGGTCCATTCATGGGGTATTGTGGTGGCCTGCCATTCCTAGAGGAAACCTTTCCTGCTTAGTTGCTGAGATCCCGGATCTTGCACTAGAGGAATACGAATGGAGGCCTAACAGCTGTCTCCAGTGAAGCCCTGGGCTGGTGATATGGGTGGCCTAAAAGCAAGACAACTGCTTGCTGTGCTCATATCAGAGGCACAGTCACTCTGACCTAAAGTATTTCCAAGCACAGGTACTTTCTCAGTAATGCTGGCTCCCCCAAAGTCAAAGGGGGTACCCTGAATGGATGGATCGCTGGCATTCTGACAGAATGTGAGACTGGAAGTGTCCCCCTAAAACTGTAGGGTTTGGTGTGCTCTGAACACAAACCCCACACACGTTCCAAATATTGGTGGGAATGGTAGTGTTTCCAGACACAGATATCATATCGGCCCCTCCTCTTATATCACTTGTTCTCCGGACAAGGGGGCCCCAGGTGTTCTGACAGAGACAGGAATACAGGGGCCTCCAGTCATAGGTACAAATCTGTCAATTCCCACTGTACCGTGAGTGCTCTGGACAGGTGGGCCTTAGGTACTGTGAATGAAGACGGGAGCAGAAGTAGCTTCAAGCCCAGGTGTGGTGCCATCCCCCCATACTGCAACACCTGTGCTCTGAACAGGTAGGCCCCAGGGGCTCTGACTACAGGCAGGAACAATACTGGCTGTAAGTGCAGGTATGGCACCAGGCCCTGCATTGCAGTACACATGCAGTGGTCAGAGAGCCCCAAGATGTTCTGGGAAAAAGGCAGAAGTATCTCCAAACACTGATATGCTATTGGCCCTTCTGCCTACAGATGTGTTCTAATCAGAAGGGCCTCAGGTGATGTGACCACAAGGAGTAACTGTCTCCTGGCACATGTCTCTTCTCAGCAGTGCTGTCTCCTCTGTTAGTAGCAGGAGTGCTCTGGATGGTCATGGATTGATGAGAAGGAAGACCCAAGCACCTGACCACTGGCAGGAAGGAAGGTGTCTCCTAAGACAGGTTTGTTTCCATCGAGCTGGCCTCTCCAGCTGCAACCGGGCCATGACTTTGGTGCTCGGTTAGGCCTTCGCCAACACCAGGGTATCACAAAAGGCCAGCTGAGTACCGACAGGGATGCCAAAGATCTAACAGAGGGAGGTCAAACTGACAAAAACTGATAGGGCCACACTTCCACTGGGTGGCTGGGCTACAAGAGAGGCTAAGTCTGGAGCCAGTGCTGGGGCTGCAAAGATTCCAAAGGGGAGAGAGCTGTCGCAGTTGGTGGCTTTAGGCTCTAGCCCACCAGGAGAACAAATGTTGGCTGTGTGATTTCTCCCACGTCAAAGGAAAGGTGGAAGTTTGTACGTGGGTCGCTGACTGAGGGTGTAGTCAGCTGGTGAATATCAGAGCTGAAGCAGTGCTGCCACTGGGCGGAATGTTCTCGGAACAAGGAAGGGCCATAAAAAATGGAAAATGGAAAACTCTCATTGGAGATAGGGAAGATGGGGAGATGGCAGCCAGGGAAGGAGTCATGGCGTCCATATCAATTTCATCAGAGTCAAAGGTGGGTTTGGATGCTGAGCCTGCAGATGTGCTGGCTACTGGAGGGGAAGCGGCTATGGTAACAGTGAGACAGAAGCCAGTATGTACCGGGGCACTGAGGAGAGCAGCTCCTGGCTACTGCTCAGCAGGGGCCCAAAATGGGGGTTGAGAGGTGACCCATGGGCCAAAGAGGAGGTTGTGAGTTGGAGTGAAGCTGCTAACCATAAATGTAGGTAGGCTGGGGATATCTGCTGCATACTGCAATGTGCCTGGACAAGCAGGAGGAAGCTTATCTCTGAGTCTGGGGGAGACCTGAAGATGAAAGCCTGGGATAGGGACGTGGTGTCCAGATTAGCTCCACCCAGGTACAAAGCAGGCAGGCTGCCTTTCTGCCCGTGGACGCCACCGAGTAAGCATCGTGAAAGTCTCCCCTCCCACAGCCGTCATGTCTAAGTCAGAGTCTCCCAAAGAGCCTGAACAGCTGTGGAAGCTTTTCATTGGAGGTTTGAGCTTTGAAACAACTGATGAGAGTCTGAGGAGCCATTCTGAGCAATGGGGAACGCTTACGGACTGTGTGGTAATGAGAGATCCAAACACCAAGCGCTCCAGAGGCTTTGGGTTTGTCACCTATGCCACTGTGGAAGAGGTGGATGCAGCCATGAATGCAAGGCCACACAAGGTGCATGGAAGAGTTGTGGAACCAAAGAGGGCTGTCTCGAGAGAAGATTCTCAAAGACCTGGTGCCCACTTAACTGTGAAAAAGATTTTTGTCGGTGGCATTAAAGAAGACACTAAAGAACATCATCTAAGAGATTATTTTGAACAGTATGGGAAAATTGAAGTGATTGAAATCATGACTGACCGAGGCAGTGGCAAAAAGAGAGGCTTTGCTTTTGTGACCTTTGACGACCATGACTCTGTAGACAAGATTGTCATTCAAAAATACCATACTGTGAACAGCCATAACTGTGAAGTAAGGAAAGCTTTATCTTAGCAAGAGATGGCTAGTGCTTCTTCCAGCCAAAGAGGTCGAAGTGGTTCTGGGAACTTCAGTGGTGGTCGTGGAGGTGGTTTTGGTGGGAATGACAACTTTGGCCATGGAGGAAACTTCAGTGGGCGAGGTGGCTTTGGCGGCAGACGAGGTGGTGGTGGATATGGTGGCAGTGGGGATGGCTATAACGGATTTGGTAACGATAGAAGCAACTTTGGAGGTGGTGGAAGCTATAATGATTTCGGCAATTACAACAATCAATCTTCAAATTTTGGACCCATGAAAGGAGGAAATTTTGGAGGCAGAAGCTCTGGCCCCTATGGTGGTAGAGGCCAATACTTTGCCAAACCACGAAACCAAGGTGGCTATGGCGGTTCCAGCAGCAGCAGCAGCTATGGCAGTGGCAGAAGGTTTTAATTACTGCCAGGAAACAAAGCTTAGCAGGAGAGGAGAGCCAGAGAAGTGACAGGGAAGCTACAGGTTACAACAGATTTGTGAACTCAGCCAAGCACAGTGGTGGCAGGGCCTAGCTGCTACAAAGAAGACATGTTTTAGACAATACTCATGTGTATGGGCAAAAAACTCGAGGACTGTATTTGTGACTAATTGTATAACAGGTTATTTTAGTTTCTGTTCTGTGGAAAGTGTAAAGCATTCCAACAAAGGGTTTTAATGTAGATTTTTTTTTTTGCACCCATGCTGTTGATTGCTAAATGTAACAGTCTGATCATGACGCTGAATAAATGTGTCTTTAAAAAAAAAAAAAAAAACAAAGCAGGCAGGCTGGTTGAGTCACATGTGCTGGCTGCAACAGTGGAAGTGACTGGCAAAGAGATGAGCTTGAGGGCAAAGAATGGAGGAGGGGTCCACAAGAACAAGGGAAGAGAATCCACACACATAGGAAGAGGTGACTCCATTCTGCAGGGGGAAGGCCTGGAGGGGAGGGTTGAGATGCTAGCAGGTGAGAGTATTCAGAAGTATAAAATGCTACAGCTATGACTGGGGGGAAAAGAAGGGGAGTAGGCACTGTACATCTCATTTCATAATAAATATCTGGTGTGGGGAAGGTGCAGGGAGGCAAACAGGACCTGTTGCGTGGGCCAGTCAATGGCAACCAATAACACGGTTGTGGCCAGCTTCTACAAAGCAAGTGGGTGAGGGCTGGGAGCCTGCAGACCCCTGCACAGGCCAAGAGAAAGAGCAGGCAGGCTGAGTGGCACTTTAGTCTGAAGGGGCTTTAGTTTGCTCCTCCAAGACCTCGTGGTTCCACTGGAGTTCAGCTTTCTTCTCAAGCCTAGAACTCCACCAATGGCTATACAAGGAAGCTTGGAGGGAGTGGGGCAAGGAAGGAGAGAGGGCTAGTTCACCTTGACCCTACAAAGCGGCACTGGCAGGCAAGGAAGCTTTGGTGACATTGAACTTTTCCATTTTGCGGGTGGAGAATTTTCACTGCACAGTGTCTTTGGAAACTTCTCTCCTTGTGTCTTTTTTCCTGACATCAGGGAGGCTGGAGAACTGGGCCAATGGCCTGATTTTCACCCAGCACTTTCCGCCTCTTTTACAGCAGGGATCAGGATGTGGCTGGCTAGAGAGACCTGCTTCATCTGGTTCACTCCTGCAAACAGGCAGGACACCTCTGGCTGTAACGAGCTACTGATGGCAAGGACTTCAGGGAAGCAGCTAAGAGACACCTGGGATTTCTTACCTCAGTTGTCTTCTGGGAGCTTGAACTGAGGTTTCCTTTCACAGGCCCCAGACTGCATGAAAGGCAGTGAAGACTCCAGAGGTCTGCAGGAGCCTAGATGCTGGTGATACATTCTCACTGCTCTGGGGGTGGGGGATGAGACGCAGTGGTGGCAGGGCTACTTCTCTGGTTGTCTTCCTCTTGTGCTCTGCCTTTCTGGCACTTTGCTAAAGCCCTGGGCTCCGTCTCTTATAGTAAAGGAAAGTGTGGGGGGGGGGGGGAGGGTTGTGACTGGATAGCACTGGCCCGCCTCCTAAAGAAGTCTAGCAGCTCACAAGGCAGAGGAAGCCTGCCTGGGCCCCTGTTGGAAGACTCCACCATTCCCAAGGGGCTGAACATCATGCAGTTGCCAAGAGAGGGAACCAGCTTCTTCAAAGAGTCCAGCCAGGACAGGAGCAGGGGGCTCCCCCAAGAGGGGCTCTGAGTTGTGGGATGGCACACAGCCTTTCAAGGGTGATGTCAAACAGAGGGGTAAAGACAGCCCTCTCGGTACAACAATGGCTTGTGAACAAGACCGAGGAGAGGTTCAGGGCCAGCAAATGACCCCAGAGCGGATGAATGGGCGAGTGGGTGAAAGGGCTGGCGATGTCCAGGCCGGAGTGCAGCCGGCTGTAGGAGTGGCCCTTGAAGCTCAGTTTGTACATTATTACTACATGTTCAGAAGCCTGCAGAGGCCTCCTAGCTGCCTCCTCCTCAGAGGCCAAGCACTCACTGATTTGTCGCATGCTTGTGACACATCCTTGGACGTACGACTTGAAAAGCGCACGAGTGAAGGGCATGACAAAAATGCGCCAAAAGGCAAGCTCAAGGTCAGCGGCCCAACCTCCGCTGAACTCACCAGTGCTGCCAACTTCCGGCTCTCACAGGTGTCTGGCACTGGATGGGCCCTGCACTGAGTGGCGAATGTTCAAGACCCCTGATGCCCAAGTGGGCAGGTTTGGCACCAGCAGGGTCTGCCCACTCCCTGGCCACCGGCCCTGCAAGGTATCTTTGCTGGTCTGTGTCTGTGCATCAGATGGTCCTTTCCCCCCAGAGGTCATGAGAGGGTAGACAACGCAAAGCCAGGCCACTCAAGCAACTTGGAACTTATGGAGGGACAGGGCTCTTGGCAGAGCCATCTGGGACAGGCAGTGTCTGGAGAGGGGAGTGAAGAGGTGCCAGGATGGCCACAGCAGGGCAAGTGCTAAGGTGCGAAGGGAGGTCAAGCAGCACAGGGTCATGAGATTCCTCAGCCTCTTCCCTTCTGAAGCCACCTGGGATGTCACTGATCCCCTTCTAGGATAATAGCAACGGTTATATCTTAATTACATTGGTGGGTACTTGAGTATGTACACTTGTCAAAACCTACAGAACTGTATACTGTATATACAGAACTGTATATAAATGGATGCCTTTATTTTATGTAAATTTTACCTTAAAGTTGATTTGAAAACCATTTCATGTAAGAATATACAAAGCATCATTTCAAAGCCATTGTTTTATGAGTAGATCTTGCTACACAGATGAAATAGACAAAAACGATGGCAAAGGCTGTTTGTTCATAACCGTTGTAAGAATTTATAATACATTTTAGAAAACTGAGTCAGAAAAGATCGTGTTAATGTAGTAGAATGGCAAGCAATGGGAAGGCAAGACCAGTGAGGGTGAGGAGTGAGGGGGGAGGGGAAGCAAAACAAGTCAAGGAGGGAAGCAAGGCATCAGCAAGCTGGTGCAGAAGAGGCTTGCTGAACATATGCACAGGAGTAGCTATCCCTTCTTATGGTGTCCATTCCAGCATCCACCGATGAGAAGACCATAGGCTGTGGGTTCTCAACTCCTGAGATACATGCCTAGACTGTGAGACCCTAAGTCAAGCTGTTCTAGTCAGACCTTCTCTGCCTGGATCAAGGCAATCAGCACAAGGAAAGAATAGCTCAGCCCTTAGAACCTAAGTGAATCATTTCTGAGTGGGGCTGTCCTGGTTCCTATCAGCTAACAAATCGCTGGATACCCTTTGACCTATGTAACACTATCCCCTTCTACCAATACTGGTGGGTCAGAACTTGGGACACTGACATCTCCAGATTGACAATCTGTTGACCTCAAACGAGAATCAGTATTCTCAAGAAGATTTTTTAATTTTTTAAAGTTTTTATTTATTTTTGAGGGAGACAGAGACGGAGACAGAGACAGAGACAGAGTACTAGCGAGGGAGGGGCAGAGAGAGAGGGAGACACCAAATCCAAACCAGGCTCGAGGCTTTGAGTGGTCAGCACACAGCCTGACACAGGGCTTGAATTCATGAAGCCCGAGATTATCACCTGAGCCAAAGTTGGAAGCTTAACTGAGCCACCCATGTGCCCCTCCAAAAGATTTTTAAAGGACTCGGGATCTCATAGCATATTCAAAATGTCCAAGACATAATCTAAAATTACCACGAAAAGAAGAACCAAGACCTGACACTCAGCAGGTGCAAACCCTGAAAGGACACGATTGTTGGTATTATCAAAGTCTATAGTGAAGCTACCATAACCATTTCCGAGATGTAAGGGCAACCACTTTCGAATACAATAGAAAGACACAATTTCACAACTACAAAAAAAGAGCCATATTTGAGAAGCATAATAAAATAAACTTTAAAATTCCTAGTGGTTCAGCAACAAAATGGAGATGCCAAAAAAAGAAGAGTTATTGAACTTGAAGATAAATTAACAGAAACCATTCAATATAAAGAGAGGAAAAAGGAAAAGAAAAAAATTAACAGACTCAGAGACCTATAGAAAAATACCAGAATGGCTAATAATCAAGCTATCAGAGTGTCATAATGAGAGGAAAAGGAGGCATTGACAAATAGGGAAAAGTGGAAACTTAACAGGAACCAATGGGGGAGGGGAAGGAAAAAAAAAAAAAAAAAGAGAGAGGTTAGAGTGGGAGAGAGCCAAAGCATAAGAGACTCTTAAAAACTGAGAACTGAGGGCAGATGGGGGGTGGGAGGGAGGGGAGGGTGGGTGATGGGTATTGAAGAGGGCATCTTTTGGGATGAGCACTGGGTATTGTATGGAATCCAATTTGACAATAAATGTATTTTTAAAAATTAATATATTTTAATTAAATTAATTTTATATTAAATATATTTTAAATTAATATATTAATATATTTTAATATATTAAAAAATTAGACCTATAATGTTGTATTAGAAATGGAGGTAAATATTTAGAAATTTAATATAGATAGCTAACATGTATGGAAATAGAAAAGTGTATTTGCGCATGGGTTTATGTATTTACCATTTCTGCATACTAAAGAGGGTTTAGCAGCAAGGACACCCTAACAGTAATGAGTATATTTAGCACCCAGTTCTTAGTTTCTAAATGCCATTCTGCAATATACGGACCCTGCAATCCTCACTAAAAATGGTTGCTTTCAGACTGGGCTGGAAACTCATGGATGAATCTGAAACACCTTGTGCCATAAAGTAAGGAAATGCTCAGAGAACAGAGAGGTGTGTCAACATAACAACAGAAGCCAGAGTGAAGGGGCGCCCACTGGACAAACCAGTAAAAATGTGACGATTAGAGTAACAGTTATAGATTCTTACTCATTAGATAAAACAATCCAGCAGTCTGTGGTGATATAAGCAAATAAATACAGAAAAACAGAAATGAATTAAATAGAAGGGAGATCTATTCCTTTCACTAGAATGCCAACGAATAAATGTAGAGGAAACGATGACACTAGAAAATCATCATTTCATAACAATAATATAATTAACTTAGGCATGAATCATGAATAAATTCTAAAATCCGTGGGTGATAGTGATTAGGATTAGAATATTTACATCATTTCAAAGCTTATTAATTATCAAAGGAAAAAAGATACTATTCTTACAGTAAGAAATCTAGCAGACATGCACACTAATCAGGTATCTAAGTTATGTTCAGTAGTGGGACAAGTTGACAGCACGTCCTCACTGGTATGACATACTGAAAAGTATACTCACTACATCACCACTATGATGTTCCTGCCAAAACTGTGTAATTTTAACCTAGTCATGACAAAATCACAAAATGAAAATGAAAGATGTTCCAGAAAATAAATGGCTTGAACTTTTAAAAATGCCAACCTCATGAAAATCAAGGAAAAATTAAGGACCTGTTCTAGATTAAACAAATCAAAAGGAATATGACAACTAAATACTAAATGCAATGTGCGCTTCTGGAATGAGTGTAGGACCAGAAAAAAATTAATCTTCCCCCATCTTTGACTATAAAGTGTATTATTAGGACAGCTGGTAAGATTTGAGCAAGATCAATAGGAAATCATAATAGTATCCACCAATGTAAAATTTGTAAACTTTCAATTTCACTGTGATTATGAAAGAGCATGACCTTGATTTGTAAGACAGACACGGAAGTGTTAAATAAAAGGGACATCATATCAGCATTATCAAATAACAACTACAGAATGTAACGGAGAAAAATATACCACTTACAATTGCAAAAAACTCTAAGATATCAAGAAATAAATGTATATGTGTTATAAAACGTAATAGGAAAGAATATCTGAATAAATAGGTAGATTCACTGTTTTCCTAAGTAGGAAAAATCAATATCCGAAAATTTTAATTCTTCACACAGTAATCTCTAACACCAATAGAATTCCAACAAACATTTTGATGGGATTGTAGACAAACTTATGTTAAAATCAATTTATACCAATAAGGAGAAAAAAATAGATAATCTAAAAAGAAAGGAACAGAATGGGGTCTTCCTTCACAATTATTAGCATGGTAATTAAGACAATTGGGTGTTAACACAGCAAACAAAAAAGAGATTGTATTAGTCTGCTAGAGCTACCATAAAAAAATACCATAGGTTGGATGGCTTACACAAGAGATTTTATTTTCTCACAGTTTTGGAGTTAGAAGTCCCAGACCAGGGTGCCAACCAATTTAATTCCTGGTGAGAGCAATCCTTCCAGCTGGAAGAGAACTGTCTACTTAATATAGCTTTACATGGCCTTTCCTCTGTCAAAAACATGGAAAGGGGATGGTGGGGAACCAAGAGTTCTGGTGACTCTTCCTCTTCTTATAAGGATATCAGTTCTTTTGGATTAGGGCTCACCTGTATGACCACACTTTTCTTTTCTCCCAATCTCCATCCCGTGGCATAGGGAGCTAGGACTTCAACATATGAATTTGTTGGGGGGGGGGGGGTACACAACTCAGTCCACAACAAAGATCAATACCATAACACGGCCCAGAAACAGGCACACATGTATGAGAAGTTGGTTTGGGGTGACAAAGACCCTTTGACCAGTATTTAGCCAGACTCCTTTGAACCCTCTTCATCAGGCCGCTGATACCCTCTTCTTCAGACTGCTGAGCCATTTTAGCAAAGATCTTGCACGGCCAGTTATGGAGCATCTCCTCACCCTTGATAGTTAATCCCACTGCTGTTCCTACAACATTAATGTCTAACCAAATTCTTCTTCCCTCCCACCCTTAATACCTAAACAAGTTGCTCTTTTTTTTTTTTTTTTTTTTAAGTAATCTCTATGCCCAACGTGGGGCTTGAACTCATCACCCTGAGACCAAGATTCACATGCTCCACTGACTAAGCCAGCCAGACACCCCCTAACCAAGTTATTCTTACTAATGTTCCATTCTCTCCCTTTCTCTCTGTTCCCTGGCTATAAATTTCTACTGTTCTCTGTTGTATACGGAATTGAGTTCAGTCTCTCTCCCCTACAACAACAGTCAATTCCCCCTTCTATTCAATAAAGTCTGTCCTGCTATTTTTAACAAATGTTAGAATAATTCTCAGATTTAAATGGAAACTTAAATCTTGGGGGAAATGGAATATTGAAAAACCAGAGGGGATGTAGACAAATGGCATCACACATTCACACCACAAATGATGATGATGATGACAAAAAAATTAAATGCCTTTTATTTTATACCATAGATTAAAAATAAATTTCAGATGAAATAATTACATGAAAAATACAAACTTCAATATTTTAAATTCAGTACTAATTAAAACCTGGTTGAGCAGAGAGCAAAAGTTTTGATATTAGGAGCCTTGAAAGGCTGTAACACTGTAGAGAATGTAAAGCCCTGGGTTAAGTATTAGCCTCTGCCTGAGTAGATAAGAATATCAGTAATCATTTCCATACCAGTTACCATGAAATATACTATAACTTGTTACAATAAAATTTAGTTTCTGCTTAAGCCTACTTCTTAAAAGAGGCAAAGTACTTTCCTAATATCAAAAAATTCATTTTTAAAATGCCAAGGACTGATGAATTCTGACTTTACCATTATGAATATTTACTGTAATAAACTATGTGTCAGAATGTTTCTTATATAAAAATATGTTTGTCCTCCTAGAATTATAAATTACTTTCCTTGGGAGCCTACTCTTATACATCTTCTGATAAGTTGGCTGATTATAGACTCACTTATCTTGATAAGAGTATCTCAACCAGTATAAAAAATACTGTGGGTGCTTATAAAATCAAAAAAGTGTATAAAGACATTTCTCCTTTAAAATATCCTTTTACAAGTAAATTCTAAACAGATTAACTCCAAAATACAATGCAAAAACTTGATTTTTCATGACAACCAAAAATAAAACCTTTTGAAACTCTTAGAATGTATAGAACATTTTTGTATCCTACAAGAAACACACACACACACACACACACACACACACACACGTACACACACACACACACACACAACCTTGAAGAAAAATATGATAAAACAAAAAAAATCTTCCTTTTAACAAAGGCATCATAAACAATTATATTTGAAGAAGGTATTTATAACATATACAACAGTTATTGAGAAGATATAGAGAATGCTTAAATTTCAATGTAAAAAGACAAACATCATATAGATTTTTTTCATATTACTTGAAGAAGCTCAGCATGTGAAATTAAAAGGAGGAAACCAAATCACCAAAGTGAAAAAATCTTGACTGCATCTTCAAGGTAACCCTTCAATCCTACAACTGGTATATGCTTTTGAGAAATTCTTGTACGTGAATGATAGCAGACATGTCAGGAATGTTTGTTGTATCAGGGTAACAATAAAAAATTCAATTGCAGTTAAATGTCCATCAATAAAATAAATAAACTGTGGACTATTTATATGCTGAAATATCATATAGCATTTAAAACGAATGGATTTGATTTATATACAGCAGTATGGAAAGAACTTAAAAACCTAATGTTAAGTTAAAAAATACAAGTTGCATGGGGCGCCTGGGTGGCTCAGTCGGTTAAGCGTCCGACTTCAACTCAGGTCACGATCTCGCGGTCTGTGAGTTCGAGCCCCTCATCGGGCTCTGGGCTGATGGCTCAGAGCCTGGAGCCTGCTTCGGATTCTGTGTCTCCCTCTCTCTCTGCCACCCCCCCGCCGCCCCGTTCATGCTCTGTCTCTGTCTCAAAAATAAACGTTAAAAAAATTTTTTTAAAAATACAAGTTGCATAAAAAATAATTTCTGGGAAATTTAAAAATAGAAATACAGAAAGCAATTTATATATTAATTCTTCCCAAATATAAAATTATACAGCATATGTGCTGATTAATTTTATGTGTCAACTTGGCTAGACTATGATACCCAGCCAGATGTATATATATCTATATATAGAGAGGGAGAAGGAGGGGGAAAGGGTAGGAGAGAGAAAGGGAGGGAGGGAGAGAGAAACAGAACCCTGGTAAATATAATATTCAAGTCTCAAACATTCACAGGGAATGTGTGAAGCCAACTTCAGGTTGGTAGGTATGTCTAAGGAGGGAGAGAGACAAATGGTTTGGGGACAAGAATTAAAACTTTGCCTTTACCTATGAGGTTTCATTAAAATATATACCGTTATATATAATTTCATATAAATGTGTGGATTCATATCTCACACAAAAATAGCAAAATGTTAAAATTAGTTTCCAAAGGGAGGAACTAAAGGTGATTTCTATTATTCTCTCTGCTTTCCTATACCTTTAAGCACAAAATAAACAAACAAATAAGCACTGCATGAAAGAACAGTTTTATCCCAATCATTAAAATGGCGCTGTTTGGAATGGAGTTGATTCACATGGCCTGTTTGAGTGTTGCCTCAGTGAAATGTCCCTGACACTTCCCTGCAACTGTGCTTTCATTTTATTTTAGTCAGCGACATTAAGCCTCCTAACCCAGTCTCTAACACTGAGGGAAACATGCCCTGGATTGGGGAGAAAAAGTTTTGACAACTAAAATTAAGATATGCCATTGCAAATCAATAACTTAACTCTAAGTCATTCCTCGATCTCTACCACCATCTAATTGATGAATCAGTCTCCTAGGCTAAAAAATTTTCAGTTTTTTAATATGAAGAAAATTAATTCGTTTTTGATCCAACAATGCTAAGAGAAAAGCAGAGGCTAGGCTACTTCCCTTCTAACCTACAAGTTCAGAGCTGGAGTTACAAACCAGGTTTCCTCCACCCCCTGAGCACATATACAGGAGAGTGTCTCACACAGCTTGTTTCCTACATTAAACAAGTGCTATGTACAATGGGATACAAATCCAAGTAAGTGTGGGAATTATTGACTAAACAAAACTAAATGGATTCTCTTACAGCACAGCAGTTTGCATATGAATATACTTGATAAATTTCCTAAAGGAGGATATAACACACAATGTGTCACCTTTCACCCATGCCATTTTAGTTCATAAAATGTGTCATGGGACTACTAACTAATGTTATCAGAAATGCCAATATAAAGACCATCAGTATCACTGGGGGCTGAAGCATTGTAAAACATAATTGTCTCTACATATACGAAGGAAGGATTTTAAATATGTGCAATTTTCCCTTATTTCTTGGGGCAGGGGGAAGAAATCAGGTCTACCTGACATAATGACAGAAGCCAGACACCATTCTCTGTTTGACAAGCTGTCAAGAATTTGAGGTCACTATTAAGTCCCTCACTCTCCTCCTCTATTGGGTAAGTGATTCAGTGGACGTTCTCAGAGAAAGATGAGCCAAAGACAAGTAGAATATACTGGAAATTCCGGCTTCATAGAAAAACATGTGTGACAGGCATTTTTAGAAGCACGTTTTTTTTTCCCTTCTGAC
This sequence comes from Panthera onca, assembly GCF_046562875.1. Classification (NCBI taxonomy): domain Eukaryota; kingdom Metazoa; phylum Chordata; class Mammalia; order Carnivora; family Felidae; genus Panthera; species Panthera onca. Next base: position 45,468,395 of record NC_138349.1, on the reverse strand, counting down.
AACACTAAGACAACACAGTTTTTCATATTTGTGGAAATAATGAGCTGTGTCCTCCTCCACAACTACAACACATACACACATACACTTGCACACACACCCCTCCTCACCCCATCGTAACATACAATAAAGTTATGAGCTTCCCAAAGAGTTATCTATTTTGTGAAAGACAGCAAGTTACCATTTATTCCCCTGAGCAGCTGATTTTCATGCTTTAATAGCATTACAGAAAATCCATTCCTCACTCTCTATAATACAAGGGCATCTGACGAGTTCATCAGTCCTGTCTTTGTTTGATGCCAGTCAGCATCTCCCTAGCTCAGTACAGCTGCAAAGAGCTTTCCAATCTGACCTTCTGCATGCCAGCACATAACAAGCTAGTGAGTGGCAGGAACAGGAAGAAAAGGGCTAAGAAAAATAAAAGTTCTTTTCAAGTAAGCTTCTCACTAGGTTTTGAATAGGAAGCAATGGTGAAAAAGAAAAAAATAATTTTGGAATGTTTGAAAAAAGTTTCATTTTTCTTTGCCAAGCTTATTCACAGGTGGTTTTCATTACCAACACGCAAGAAAATCAGAGGCAACTACGATGCTGTCGGATGGTGAACCTGAATTTAATTTCTGATCCCCAAATGCCTCATGTCGAACCTCAGGAGAGCCACAGATTCTCTGAATTCAATTTCTTCATTTTCAAAAGGAGGAAATAACTGTGGCAGATTCCATGAGTTTAGTTCATTTAATGCCCGCTCTAAATCTCTCTCTTGGATCATCTTTTATAGCCTGGAATGCCCAAACTAGACCTTCCAATAGTGTACCTTTGTGCAGAGGTGGCCATATGATATGATTCTGGACAAGATATAAGAGGATTTCTGCAGAGTTTGTAAGAAAGGCTATGCTTTTCTGACCTAGATTTGAGATTCAGTATGTCTAACAATCTCCCAGGTGATGCCAGTGTTTCCATGGATTATACTTCAGCAAGGGTCCTGAAGGCAATGTAGTAGGACAGGTGCATCAGAGGGATGGTGTGCAAAGCAAGTAGGGTAATGAATTACTATATATACATAATTTATATAAAAAATGAAAATATGGGTTATGTTAATTATATTTCTTTTGCTTCCATAAAGGGAGGGGAGAGAGAAGAATGGAAGTGGACCTAGTCACTTGGCTGAAGTCTAGAACTCTAGTTGGTGTCAATTACTTAGAAACTTTTTGAAAGACCAGAAATGCCTAATATTGTTAGTAGCTTTCAAGTGGTCTCTAAACATTACTAAAATTGTCTACACACCAAAAGGTCTTTGGTTGATAGAGAACATCTGCGTATTTGTTTTAATGTAATAAATGGGACCACACGCACAGATTTTGAGTGGACTCATACATTAACCTAATAGAAGAATCAAAAGGTGTGAGCTAAAGGCCATGAAACATGATTCCCTTAAAAATTTCAAAATCTTTCAATGGACACTGGACTTTTCACAAGTTGTGTATGTAGTATGGGCACTTGAACCAATAATATTTATGCATGCATTAAGGGACAGAAAGGCCCCCTGCTCACTCGGAAGTTACATTTGTACCCAATGCACATGCGAGAAGAAACAAACACTAGAAACAACTAAATAAAAGTACTATAAGCGTGTTTTCCAGTCTGGCATGCAAAGAGTTTGGAAGTATTTACTTTCATCCAGCAACAAAAGCTAAGCAAACTGAAAATCAACAACTCTTCTTTGATTCACCAGATAATGGGGCTCACGGGGAAAACCAATGCCCCCCACCCAGAATTGGAGATACAGACAAGCAGATTCCAAGAATTACAACTTACTAGAGCAGAAACCCAGGAGAAGAAAACTCTGTGGGAACCAATAACAGGGAAAGAAAAATATAACTTATAACTGAAGAGTTGCTGGTAGTTCAATGTGTTCAAATCTGAGAGTTAAAATCTCTAGCAGCATCCAGACTTGGGGGCCCTACAGTTTGTGTTTTACTTCCAAGAACACTACCAAGTTCTCACAGTAAAGATCAGAGAAAAATTCCCTCTTGCTTCCTTCCAGCAGAGGAAGGGAAAAGCAGCCATTATGAAATAAGCCTGAAGCATTCTGCTCTTCTTAACAGGCCTGCCCTCAAGAGTCTATTTTATGAAAGCCTAACTCTCTAGGGTTTTGTCAGAGTCTAAATGTTCTGAGTTGGGGGAGGAAATACCCAACTCCAGCTGTCTCTGGACTTCCACAAGAGTGAAGGAAAATACCCAACTCTAGCTCCCTTTAGCCTTCTTGTCTTACCTAACTGTAGCAAAGCAAAACAAAACTGAGAAGCACTTGTAAAGGCCACAGCTGATGGCACAGGCTCCCTGAAAGACTGATGCATAGTCACAGTACTTTAGAATGCTTTCCCTCCATCACTTCAATAGGGCTTCTGTATAATAACAATAGAATCCAATCAGAAGAACTGCATGATTCAGACTCTATTTAAGAAGGAGTCCCTAGGGAAACTGAAAGCCAAGAGATGAGAGGGAAACAAGGACATCAGAGGAAATGTTAACCTGTGATACCTACAGCTACCATAGGCAGTAAACATAGCCTAACCCCAATCCAGAAATACAAAAAAACCTTACACTAAAGGACTACTTAACCAGTACATCACGTCAAATTTTCAAAAAAAAAAAAATTACAACTCATACTAAAACAAACAAAATTTTGAAAAGAACCAATATCAGAACCACACTCAGATATAGCAGAGATGTTGGGATTGTCAGGCTAGAAATTTAAAAACAACTATGATTCCTAAGCTAACATGCTAATGGAAAACGTGGGTAACATGCAAGCATAAATAGGTAATATTAGCAGATAGATAAAAGCCTAAGAATGAATCAAAAGAAAATGCTAGAAACTAAAGACAAAGTAATAGAAATGAAGAATGCCTTTAAATGACTCACCAATAGAAAGGAAAGAATCATCCAGAAAAGGATAAGTAAGCTTGAAGAAATGTCAATAGAAACTTCCATAATTGAAATTCAAAAAGGAAAAAAAAGGATGAAAGGAGCGGAAATCAAAGAACTACTGACAATTATAAAAGGTATTAAAACACACACACACACACACACACACACACACACACACACACACACAATGGAAGCACCATAAGGAGAAGAAAGAGTAAGAAACAGAAGAAAAATTTGAAGCAACAGTAATAGAATTCTCCAAATTAATGATATACACCAAATCACATATGCAGGAAGCTTAGAGAACATAAACCAAGATAAATATTAAAAAATTGATACCTGTGCATATCATATTCAAGCTGCAGAAAATAAACTCAAAGAAAAAATATTTAAGGAAGCCACAGAAAAAAATACCTTACCTATAGAAGAGGAGAAATAAGAATTACATCAGACTTCTCTGCAGAAATCATACAAGTAAGAAGGGAATAGAATAAAATATTTAAAGTGTTTACAGAATCGCCGACACGGAATATTTTGTTCAGCAAATATCCTTCAAAAGTAAAGGAGAAATAAAGACTTTATCAAGCAAATAAAAATTCTTAAGAAGTAAATGAGAGAGATCAGAAATTCAGATCTACATAAAGAAAGGAAGATGTCTATAAAAAGAATAAATGAAGATAAAATATTTTTTTTCTTATTCTTGGTTGACCTAACAGGTAGCAGTTTGTTAATAATAGTAACAATGTGTTAAGAGACTAGTGCTTAGATGGGTGAAATGAATAATGGCAATGCTGTAAGAGATGGGAGAGAGGAGTTACATATATTCTGTTAAAAGGTACTTGCACTACATATGAAGTAATATAGGGTTCCTTAAAAGTGACTTGTGTTAGTTGTAAATGTATATTGCAAACATAAGAGTACCACTAAAAAAGAACATACTTTGCCACCTAATGATCACCGCTTTATTTTTATTAGGCTCGCTCTCTCTTGCGTGCATGCATGCTCTCGCTCGCTCTCTCTCTCTCTCTCTCTCTCTCTCTATATATATATATATATATATAAACACACACACACACACACACTGTATATACGCACTCTATATATACATACATACATACATATATATCATATATATATACACATATATATGTATACATACATATATATATATATATATATATATATACACACATACATACATACATACATACACACACGCACAAACACTGGTTTTATTTGAGCATTTTGTAGGATTCCATTTGTTTTTCTTGTCTTAGCATACATCTGTGTGTGTGTGTGTGTGTGTGTGTGTATAAACACACTATACCATATAGTATACACACACACACACACACGTATGCTAAGACAAGAAAAACAAATGGAATCCTACAAAATGCTCAAATAAAACCAGAGAAGGCAGAAAATAAAGACCAAAAACAAAACAAAATAAAACAAAACAAAAAAAAACCCCACAAAAGCAAAGAATAAGGACAATGAACACTAAACAGTAAAAATATGGTAGCCATCAATCCAAATATACCAATAGTCCTTTAAAATGTCAGTGGTATAAATACCCATAAATACCCCCACTAAGGGACTATAACAGTGGAGTGGGGGGGGGGGGGGACAAAACACCATGATCCAAATATATGTTGTCAATAAGAAACCCATTTTAAATATAAAGACACAGATTCACAGGAAAGGAATGAAGGAAGATACACCACATTTTTTCTGTTTGCCTACTAGAGAAAAGATTAGACTCAAATCAGCAATGTTCTTTCTCCCAGTAGACATGATATGTTTAAGATTAGGGGTGTTCTGTGTTTCTTGTTTTAAGGTACATACGTATGTACATAAAGTCTTAAATGTTTTATTAGTATACGTCTAATCAGTTTATTATAATTGTATGTACTATGAGATGGATGTTTTTTATATTTTCATCCTTTGTGAGTTAAAACTGTCACTTGTTTTGAGGCGCCTGGGTGGCTCAGTCAAGTTAAGCAACCATCTTCAGCTCAGGTCATGATCTCATGGTTCATGGGTCTGAGCCCCACATCAAACTCTGTACTGATAGCTCAGAGTCTGGAGCCTACTTTGGATTCTGTGTCTCCCCTCTCTCTCTGCCCCTCCCCTGCTTGTGCTCTGTCTCTCTCTCTCAAAAATAAACATTTAAAAAAATTTTTTTAAATAAAATAAAATTGTTACTTGTTTTTGTTTTTAACAAAACCAGTACCATTGTCCTGTCTTGAGAACTTGATTTTTAGTAGAAAATATACATTAGTAGAAATAAATTGTCAAAAATGGAAATACATGATCCATGATAGAAAAAAAACTGATAAATTGGGCTTCATCAAAATTAAAGACTTCTGATCTGCAAAAGACACGTTAAGAGAATGAAAAGCCACAGACTGAGAAACTACCTTTGCAAAACATGTATTTGATAAAGGGCTGATACTCAAAATATACAGATTTCTTAAAACTCAATAATAAACAACCCAATTAAAAATGGACAGAAGATCCAAAAGACACTTCACCAAAGCAGATGTAATGATGGTAAGTTAGCATATGAAAAGATATTAAACATCATATGTCACTAGGGAAATGAAAATTAAAACAATGAGACATCACTACACACCTACTAGAACTGCTAAAATCTGAAACATTGATAACACTAAATGTGGGAAAGGATGTGAAGCAACAGAAAATCTCATTCAATGATTATGAGAATGCAAAATGGTACAGTCACTTTGGAAGAAAGTTTGGCACTTTCTAGCAAAACTAAACATGCTCTTACCCAGAAAGGGGCATATGTTCCAATTTATCATTTGAACAAGTAGTCTTTCAGAGTGTGAGAGAGGCACTAAAAACATGAAAATAATATAATTTTTTAAATGATTGGCCATTGATAATTTGATGCATTAATTTAGAAAACACACTATGGAAAAAATATCATCTCTGTGTGTTGAATTTTTGGTCATTCTTTCCCTTCCGGATTTAAGGATCATCATTGCTTTGAATTGGCTTCTACAATTTGCTTTGAGAAGTCAGCTCTCCAGTGAATCACTGCTCCTTTCAAATCTAGTGTCTATACTGGAGAAACACTGCATAGATCCACATGGAGACACATACAAACTGTTCAAGGCAGCACTGTTTATAACAGGACAATTTTGAACTTTTACATAAAAGTTTTATAAAAATCTACTGAAGAAACAATATTGAATAAACTATGGTATATTTTTATCATGTTCTGCTTCACAAGATATGGAAAGTTATGATTTCTATATAATCACATGAACACATTTTTTTTTCAATATATGAAATTTATTGTCAAATTGGTTTCCACACAACACCCAGTGCCTATCCCAAAAGGTGCCCTCCTCAACACCCATCCCCCTCTCCCCTCCCTCCCACCCCCCATCAACCCTCAGTTTGTTCTCAGTTTTTAACAGTCTCTTATGCTTTAGCTCTCTCCCACTCTAACCTCTTTTTTTTTTCTTCCCCTCCCCCATGGGTTTCTGTTAAGTTTCTCAGGATCCACATAAGAGTGAAAACATACAGTATCTGTCTTTCTCTGTATGGCTTATTTCACTTAGCATCACACTCTCCAGTTCCATCCACGTTGCTACCAAGGGCCATATTTCGTTCTTTCTCATTGCCATGTAGTACTCCATTGTGTATATAAACCACAATTTCTTTATCCATTCATCCGTTGATGGACTTTTAGGCTCTTTCCATAATTTGGCTATTGTTGAGAGTGCTGCTATAAACATTGGGGTACAAGTGCCCCTATGCATCAGTACTCCTGTATCCCTTGGGTAAATTCCTAGCAGTGCTATTGCTGGGTCATAGGGTAGGTCTATTTTTAATTTTCTGAGGAACCTCCACACTGTTTTCCAGAGTGGCTGTACCAGTTTGCATTCCAACCAACAGTGCAAGAGGGTTCCCGTTTCTCCACATCCTCTCCAGCATCTATAGTCTCCTGATTTGTTCATTTTGGCCACTCTGACTGGCGTGAGGTGATATCTGAGTGTGGTTTTGATTTGTATTTCCCTGATGAGGAGCGACGTTGAGCATCTTTTCATGTGCCTGTTGGCCATCCGGATGTCTTCCAGATAGAGAAGTGTCTATTCATGTTTTCTGCCCATTTCTTCACTGGATTATTTGTTTTTTGGGTGTGGAGTTTGGTGAGCTCTTTATAGATTTTGGATACTAGCCCTTTGTCTGATATGTCATTTGCAAATATCTTTTCCCATTCCGTTGGTTGCCTTTTAGTTTTGTTGGTTGTTTCCTTTGCTGTGCAGAAGCTTTTAATCTTCATAAGGTCCCAGTAATTCATTTTTGCTTTTAATTCCCTTGCCTTTGGGGATGTGTCGAGTAAGAGATCGCTACCGATGAGGTCAGAGAGGTCTTTTCCTGCTTTCTCCTCTAGGGTTTTGATGGTTTCCTGTCTCACATTCAGGTCCTTTATCCATGTTGAGTTTATTTTTGTGAATGGTGTGACAAAGTGGTCTAGTCTCAACCTTCTGCATGTTGCTGTGCAGTTATCCCAGCACCATTTGTTTAAGAGACTGTCTTTTTTTCCACTGGATGTTCTTTCCTGCTTTGTCAAAGATTAGTTGGCCATACGTTTGTGGGTCTAGCTCTGGGGTTTCTATTCTATTCCATTGGTCTATGTGTCTGTTTTTGTGCCAATACCATGCTGTCTTGATGATTACAGCTTTGTAGTAGAGGCTAAGTCTGGGATTGTGATGCCTCCTGCTTTGTCTTCTTCTTCAAAATTACTTTGGCTATTCGGGGCCTTTTGTGTTTTCATATGAATTTTAGAATTACTTGTTCTAGTTTTGAGAAGAATGCTGGTGCAATTTTGATTGGGATTGCATTGAATGTGTAGATAGCTTTGGGTAGTATTGACATTTTGACAATATTTATTCTTCCAATCCATGAGCAGGGAATGTCTTTCCATTTCTTTATATCTTCATCAATTACCTGCATAAGCTTTCTATAGTTTTCAGCATACATATCTTTTACATCTTTGGTTAGATTTATTCCTAGGTATTTTATGCTTCTTGGTGCAATTGTGAATGGGATCAGTTTCTTCATTTGTCTTTCTGTTGCTTCATTGTTAGTGTATAAGAATGCAACTGATTTCTGTACATTGATTTTGTATCCTGCAACTTTGCTGAATTCATGTATCAGTTCTAGCAGACTTTTGGTGGAGTCTATCAGATTTTCCATGTATAATATCATGTCATCTGCAAAAAGCGAAAGCTTGACTTCATCTTTGCCAATTTTGATGCCTTTGATTTCCTTTTGTTGTCGGATTGCTGATGCTAGAACTTCCAACACTATGTTAAACAACAGAGGTGAGAGTGGGCATCCCTGTCGTGTTCCTGATTTCAGGGAAAAAGCTCTCAGTTTTTCTCCATTGAGGATGATGTTAGCTGTGGGCTTTTCATAAATGGCTTTTATGATGTTTAAGTGTGTTCATTCTATCCTGACTTTCTCAAGGGTTTTTATTAAGAAAGGGTGATGGATTTTGTCAAAGGCCTTTTCTGCATCGATTGACAGGATCATATGGTTCTTATCTTTTCTTCTATTAATGTGATGTATCACGTTGATTGATTTGCGAATGTTGAACCAGCCCTGCGTCCCAGGAATGAATCCCACTTGATCATGGTGAATAATTCTTTTTATATGCTGTTGGATTCGATTTGCTAGTATCTTATTGAGAATTTTTGCATCCATATTCATCAGGGATATTGGCCTGTAGTTCTCTTTTTTTACTGGGTCTCTGTCTGGTTTAGGAATCAAAGTAATACTGGCTTCACAGAATGAGTCTGGAAGTTTTCCTTCCCTTTGTATTTCTTGGAATAGCTTGAGAAGGATAGGTATTATCTCTGCTTTAAACGTCTGGTAGAACTCCCCTGGGAAGCCATCTGGTCCTGGACTCTTATTTGTTGGGAGATTTTTGATAACCAATTCAATTTCTTCGCTGGTTATGGGTCTGTTCAAGCTTTCTATTTCCTCCTGATTGAGTTTTGGAAGAGTGTGGGTGTTTTGGAATTTGTCCATTTCTTCCAGGTTGTCCAATTTGTTGGCATATAATTTTTCATAGTATTCCCTGATAATTGTTTGTATCTCTGAGGGATTGGTTGTAATAATTCCATTTTCATTCATGATTTTATCTATTTGGGTCATCTCCCTTTTCTTTTTGAGAAGCCTGGCTAGAGGTTTGTCAATTTTGTTTATTTTTTCAAAAACCCAACTCTTGGTTTCGTTGATCTGCTCTACAGTTTTTTTAGATTCTATATTGTTTATTTCTGCTCTGATCTTTATTATTTCTCTTCTTCTGCTGGGTTTAGGCTGCCTTTGCTGTTCTGCTTCTATTTCCTTTAGGTGTGCTGTTAGACTTTGTATTTGGGATTTTTCTTGTTTCTTGAGATAGGCCTGGATTGCAATGTATTTTCCTCTCAGGACTGCCTTCGCTGCATCCCAAAACGTTTGGATTGTTGTATTTTCACTTTAGTTTGTTTCCATATATTTTTTAATTTCTTCTCTAATTGCCTGGTTGACCCACTCATTCTTTAGTAGGGCGTTCTTTAACCTCCATGCTTTTGTAGGTTTTCCAGACTTTTTCCTGTGGTTGATTTCAAGCTTCATAGCATTGTGGTCTGAAAGTATGCATGGTATAATTTCAATTCTTGTAAACTTATGAAGGGCTGTTTTGTGACCCAGTATATGATCTATCTTGGAGAATGTTCCATGTGCACTCGAGAAGAAAGTATATTCTGTTGCTTTGGGATGCAGAGTTCTAAATATATCTGTCAAGTCCATCTTATCCAATGTATCATTCAGGGCCCTTGTTTCTTTATTGACTGTGTGTCTTAGATGACCTATCCATTTCTGTAAGTGGGGTGTTAAAGTCCCCTGCAATGACCACATTCTTATCAATAAGGTTGCTTATGTTTGTGAGTAATTGTTTTATATATTTGGGGGCTCCGGTATTCGACACATAGACATTTATAATTGTTAGCTCTTCCTGATGGATAGACCCTGTAATTATCATATAATGCCCTTCTTCATCTCTTGTTACAGCCTTTAAAGTCTAGTTTGTCTGACATAAGTATGGCTACTCCAGCTTTCTTTTGGCTTCCAGTAGCATGATAAATAGTTCTCCATCCCCTCACTCTCAATCTAAAGGTGTCCTCAGATCTAAAATGAGTCTCTTGTAGACAGCAAATAGATGGGTCTTGTTTTTTTATCCATTCTGATACCCTATTTCTTTTGGTTGGCGCATTTAATCCATTTACATTCAGTGCACATGAACACATTTTTAAACGAAATATGGTAAGTGGCATATTGTCTCTCCCTTCTGAAAACGTTCTGTTCCTCCCTAAGACTGGATTATGCATGATTGCTATATAACACCTCTTCTTAGCTCTATCCTATCTTGAAGTTAATTGTCTAGTTATTCATATCTTCCAATAGATGTTAAACTCCACAACTGCAAACAGTAGTTTACACTTAGCTTATGAAGACTTGACTTTCCGTCCTATTCAGTCCTTCTTCTATCAGTTTCAGTTTCTTCCCTCCTGATCTGTTTTCTTCATAGCCCAGCCACTTAGGTACCACAAGTCACCATGGGAATCATCAAGAGATCATTAGTTGGGGCCTCAGTTTCCTTCCTAATATGGACACTGATCATAGCAACCACAGATTTAACATGCACAGAGCTTTGAGCACTCACAGAGTTGCTCCAATAGTGGGGTACCTGTGCTCCTTATCAGAGGAAAAAATTCTTCTCTCCTGGGAAGCTCACCTTGTGTCCTGAACCACATAGCATCACCTGGTCTAAGTCCACCTTCTAATCAGGCCACTGAGATCTCAGCCCAGTCAGATAAAGAGTAAGCATTTTCCCTCAAGGAAATTTTACCACCTAATGATCACCAATTTATTTTTAGCAGGCTCCAGGCTTGACCAAGGACAGGAAATTAAGGTTTCTGAGTCTTTACAGTACAGCAGATGCTGAGTGTGCATTTTACTTACTTTGTATAATTTAAGATCCCCATGAGATAGGCCATCCCCATTTTAAAGAGCAGGTGATCGCAGCACAGAGGTTAAATGGTTTGTCCATAGACACATTACTATTATTGATCAGATCCATGATTTAAACTTAGAGCTGTCCAATTCCAAAGCCTATGTTTTCTCTACCAAGCCACTAAGATCTATGTATGACTAAAAGACAAGTAAGTTTAAAGCCTTGTTACGCAAAGTATGATCTAAGGATGTGTTGTGTGGCACCACATGAAAGGTTGTTAGAAATGTAAACTGTCCAACCCCAAGGCAACTTAATTATCAGTTTAAAAAGAATCCCCACCCAAGTGATTTTTACGAACATTAAAGTTGAAAGAGCATCCTTCAATGATATATGACAGATTTGCAGAGTAAGTGATCAAATTGATGGCGATTGGGTATACAGTGTGTAACCACCACTGAAACAGGGCAAAAAGATGAAAGAGCAATTTGGGAGAGGGGAAGAGCAACCCATTTTGGGATACTGGGAATTTATATAAAAGACATTCAAGTACAGGTATTCAGGGTGTGTGGGGGGGGGATCGGATATTCAGGCTGGATTTGATAGTTGTCATGCAGTGTGGGATGTAGGGCCATGAATGTGTGTGAGGCTGAAGAGGGAGAACATATCGATAGAAAAGAATCAAGGATAAAAGTAGCCCAGATGCTATCATGTGAAAGTCTGAACTGTTTTTCTCCAAGATTTAAAACTACAAACCTTGTATTGGGATATCTTGTTAAAAGTTAAAATTTTTCAGTATGAGGAAGAGCTCTTCCATGAATGAATGGACTTCCTGGAGAAATAAAGAGGAACCTTCCTGTATCTCATCCAACAGACATACACACACACACACACACACACACACACACACACACACACACACGTCAAGGGTGCTACAGAAATCATTTAAAGGGACTCTTCAGTGGTTCAGTCGATTAGGTGCCCAACTCTTGATTTTGGCTCAGGTCGTGATCTCACAATTCATGAGACTGAGCCCCACAATGGGCTCTGTGCTGACAGCATGGAGCCTGCTTGGAATACTCCCTTTCTCTCTGCCCCTCCCCTGCTCGCTCGCTCTCTCTCTCTCAAAATAAATAAACATCTTTTTTAAAAAGAAAGAATTTAAATACTGAAGCTCTGTAACTATTGCAACACTCCACCATTACCCCATTACCAAGGCTAAATAGTTATGTGAATAGTAAATGTCACAGTGAGTTCAAATTCCAGCATGGTTAACTGAAACTGCAATAAAAGGCCATCAAGTTTTGATGTTAAGAGTGTGTGTGTGTGTGTGTGTGTGTGTATGTATGTATGTATGTATGTATAAAAATAGCTGCCTCAAGTTTTATATATCACAAGGATTTCTTACAGCCCTTGAAAATTGCTGTTGTAATTTTTCTGGCACTGTCACAATGCAGACTAGGGTTATATTAGGAAAATATAATGCAAAATACAGTAAACTGAAACTCTTTGAAGTCTATATAATCCCTTTTCTCCATTTTCTCCCAATATATCATCTTTCCACTACTCCACTGCTAGAATTGTCCAAAAGCAAGATCTGAACATGCCAGGTCTTAGGTGGAATAGTGGAAAAGGTATTACTTTCAAGGAAAACCTGTTGTCTTCAATAAAGAATCCAACTTCTTGGGCTTTATGAATGGTATTTCACAGACTGACCCAGACCCATCTCTAGGCATCTACTGTTCACAGTTTTCTAAAATGGTTTTTATTCTTCACCTGGAAGATTATTCTCATCTTTCAAGATCCAATTTAAATGTTCTTTTCTCACTAATGCTTTCTCAAGTAGATTGAATCATTCCAAAGCAACCTGCACATACTTGTAACAGAGCAATTAAGACACTTTTCTAGTGATGGTGGTCAGCTGTGTTCCCCAGACCACTGAATTTAGAAGTTTCTGTTCTTTTCATCTAGTATCCACAGCATTGACTGGCTCTAGAATTCCCTAAGGCCTTAAATGTTTATCAAAGAAGTGCCACCCTGATAATGTGCAGGTCTGCAAAACTGTGTGCATGCATTTGTACACAAATTTGCACACACACAAATAAATCCCAAATTGCCTTTCTCTCTCTCTCCCTCTTTTTTTTTTTTTTTTGAGTGTGCAAAATTGTAATTCTAGTCTGTAAATCGCTTAAGTGGACTCTTATAAAGTATACAAACAAAATAAAGGTCTGCTTCCCAACATTAAAGAGATTCAGGTAAGTTCTAGTATATGTGCTGCCGAAGCGAGCACAGGTAAGTTCTAAAAGATATATGTAAAAGGGACTTGTCTTGATCACCTACTCATTGGATGATATGTGTTTCTCCACTGTCTTTATTTCCCTCATCTCCACCAGGCTTATATGTTGACCAAGGATACTGAAGGACAAAAATAGTAGCCAAAGCCTATAAGGGAAGACTAATTGATAACTAAATTTGCCCCTTTCATTACCTGTTCACAACTCAAACTGGGGATTTGGAGGCCATTTGTGAGTAGAATTGGTAAAAGAAATCAGAGGGCTATTTTTGGATTAGCAGTTAGTGATGAGGCAGCAAAATACAATCCCTAGACAACGACTTGAAACTTAAGTCTTGGGGCGCCTGGGTGGCGTAGTCGGTTAAGCGTCCGACTTCAGCCAGGTCACGATCTCGCGGTCCGTGAGTTCGAGCCCCGCATCAGGCTCTGGGCTGATGGCTCGGAGCCTGGAGCCTGTTTCCGATTCTGTGTCTCCCTCTCTCTCTGCCCCTCCCCTGTTCATGCTCTGTCTCTCTCTGTCCCAAAAATAAAAAACGTTGAAAAAAAAAAATTAAAAAAAAAAAAAAAAAGAAACTTAAGTCTTAGTTAATAGATATCTGGTTCTGGAAAGTCAATCCCTTAGATTTCTAGTTTCCCCATTTGTAAGTGACAACGTCTCCCATCATGGTTGTAAAGATTATGAAGTTTCTTATATGTAACCCAACAGTATGTGAAGAAAGGATAGCATGGTAAAAAAAAAAAAAAAATGATCTTAGTATTGGCTTTAATATAGGTAATCCTAGGAATCTCTCTGTATTAGTCTGAGTTCTCCAAAAAAAAAAAAAAAAAAAAAAGAACCAATAGGAGATACAGTAAAACCTTGGTTTGTGAACATAATTCGTTACAGAAACATGCGTGTAATCCAAAGCACTTGTATATCAAAGTGAATTTCCCCATAAGAAATAATGGAAACTCAGATGATCCATTCCACAACCCAAAAATATTCATATTTTTGAATATAATATTTTTGTATTATATATATTATATATTATATATTAATATATAATATATATTATATATTATATAATTATAATTATAAAATTATATATTTTATATAATTATATAAATTTATATAATTATATAATTTATTTATATAATTATATAATTATAATAATATATAATATATATTAGTATATATTATATATATATAAATTTTTGTAATATTAAAGTATTACAATAATTTAATATAAATAATAAAGAAAATACAAAATATAAAGAAATATAAATTATCCTGCACTCACCTTTGAAAACCTTCATGGTTGGTGTGAAGGAGACCAAAGCGAGGAGGGTTATTGTGTAGGGCGACTTGCTCTATCACTAACAGAATCACTGCTAATTACTGGCTCAATGGAATCTTTTCTGCGTGGAGGCCACTGTACACACTCACACAGATGTTAATTACAGTACCGTATTAACAAACTCTTGTCATATACTTTATTTAATATAACTGGCAATAAGGCAGCAGAGGCAATAGGGTGGTCTATATCTGCAGGCAGCCTGATCTAGAATGAAGCAAAGCATTCCTAAGCTTACTCTTGTATGGAAAAGCAAAGGACTGTCCATAGGTGCTTTGAAGTGACAAAAAAAAAAAAAAAAAAAATTCACTGGTGCCCATGGCGGGCACCTTCCAACGTTCTGAAAAATCACTGATTTCTGCCAAACACCACAGCCTGAGACCGAGCTTCTGAGCATGGGAGATGATCACCCACAATCCTGGAGAGAGAGAGAGAGAGAAGAGAGAAAGAGAGAGAGAGAGAGAGAGAGAAGAGAAGAGAAGAGAAGAGAAGAGAGAAGAGAAGAGAGAGAGAACACGCCACTGGCTCAGTTGTGATCATGTGACATTCAGCATCACCTACTACTTGTATTGCAAGACATCGTTCATTTATCAAGGTAAAATTTATTAGAAATGTTTGCTCTTCTTGTAGCACACTCACAGAACAAGTTACTCACAATCTAAGATTTTACTGTTTATCTATCTATACATAACTCATGCATGACATTTATAAGATACAGGTTCATGTAATTATAGAAGTTAAGAAGTCCTGCAATCTGCAGTCTATAAACTGGAGGCCCAAGAAAGCTGACAGTGTAGCTCCAGTCTGAATCCTAAGGCCTAAGAACTAGAAGAACTGTTGGTATAACTTACAATCAAAAGACAGCAAGCTGAAGACTCAAAAAGGGCCAATGTTTAAATTTAAGTCCTAAAGTAGGAAGAGACCAATGTCCTCGCTCAAAGCAGCAGACAGAAGTTCTCTCTTCTCAGTCTTTTTGTTCTATTTGGGACTTCCACTGACTAGAGGAAGCCCACCCTAATTAGTGACGGAAATCACTTTAGTCTGTCTACTGATCCAAAGGTTTATCTCATTCAGAAGCATCCTCAAAAACATACTCAGAATAATGCTTGACCAAATATCTGGGCTCCCTATGCCCCAAAGTGACACATACAATTAACCATCACACACTTATTACTCCAAATTCAAACACTGTATTACAATGCTTCAGGAGTTCCTATCATAGCAACCATTCAGGTGTGTATCTCTAATCAGTTACTCTAGTCTCCATGACCCATCTGTTGGCATTAAACCCTGAGTTCACCAGGCAACCACCCATTTCTGTTCATATCAGCATAGTCTTGGGGAAATGTCATACAGAACAACCCCTTGTCCTGTTACTATGCTTTTGGTCTACTTATTCAACATGCTGCTAGACACAGTGTGATCATCCTTAATATCTAGCCTCATGAGCATTTGGACAGACTTTTTCAAATCCTAAGGGTAAATGAGAGGAAGAACAGAGATCCTCATGGTAGAGAATTACAAATAAAACCATTATCTTTGGCCCTTTAAGCATGAACTGCCTTCTAATCTTTCCCTGTACCTTGATGAACTGGGATGGGTGAATAAGAGGATTGGGGAGGGAGTGTGTTTCTTCTCAATGGCCAATAAAATAAAACCTTTGTCATTATCCAGGCATTTTTAGGGATCAGGCTCCCAGGGTTCTTCCCACCACACTAACCGGAAAGGCTCAGTGATTGTTGGGTATCTGCCCAGTTTGTTTGAAAGTAACCATTCACCTCTTAAAGACCTTGAGCTTTTGGCATCACAGACTCTAAACTGTGTTACACAATTCATTTGAAGAGGCCCGTTGGCCAATAATGCTGATCTATTTTTTTCCACTCAGCAAATAGATGATTTGATTTTCTCCTCCTCCCAATTAGTATCAATGGTAGATTTCCTAACGGTGTGATTTGAGCTTGAAGGTTAAACACGGCATGCCTGTCTGTTGTTCAAATCAATACTGCTCTGACATTGCTATTCCTCACCTTAACTTCCATCAATGATTTGATTTAAACCAGCTGCTTTTGCTAATTCAGTAATTAGTGACTTGGCAAAGCACTAATCATATTGGGAGGTAGAAAAAAAAAAACCCTCAGATTTACATATGTAATGAAATTTCAGCATGAAAAGGTTGTTCCAAAGAATGATACTATCTAATATGAAACCCGAATTTAGGAAAAAAAAAAAAAAAAAAGGGAAAAAAATTACTAAATTCTCTAGCACCTAAGATCCATACAGTTGTATTTCTCCATTCTGTGAATACCAAATGTGTGCCAGGCATTGTGCCAAATGCTTTACATACATTACTATAATCCCCACATCGACCTTAAAAGATAGTTATTATCAGCTCCACTCTGCAGATGAGACACTGAAGCCCAGAGACACTCAAAGTTTTTCCCAATATCACTCAGCCAGGAAATGAAAGAGGAGAAATTCAAAGTTCTAACTCCAAATTCCATGTTCTTTAACCTTTTGTCACAACTCTTAGATATTTTCTTGTATTCTCAATGGGTAAAATTCTGTGAAAACCACACCCATACCAATTCAAGGAAACTGAATGTGCTGTCCTGATTGTTTATTTGAATGGCTTGGATGTTGTATTCAGTGGCTCTACAAAAGGAGCTGGGTATATGGAAGTTAGGTCTCCATTCAAAGAGCCCAAATTGTCTGTGTTTGGTCCTGTGTTAGAATTACTTAGCAATGTTGGCATTTCTGCTATTAACTGTCTATATACACCAGCTTATATTATAGGTCCAGAAGTGTCGATCTGTATGCACTGACCTAATGGTAGGCATGAATGTGTATTCCTTTGTCCTCAGGCCTACTGGCATTGTCTGGATTTTATCCCAAGAAAAACTTCTAGACATTAGGAAAAAAAGTGACTTTTTTTTCTATTATCCTATGCAAGCTTTGGAAATAAACAGCTAGGTGATGACTAGATCTATGATATTCTACATAGAAAATTGCTTAAAACAAACAGGTCAATCCAACAAAAGAAAAAAAGTATGTTTATTGAACGAACTATTCTCAGACAGTATGGTTTTACATGCATTATCTCTATCTAGGAACTCTGTCAGATAGGGTTTTACAAAATGAGGAAATTGGGGCTGGAGAAGATCAAGTGCCTCGCCCATTGTCGCAGTGTTGGTGAGGATGAATGCTTGTACATCAGAGCCCCTGTATTCTATACCCATGAAAAACACAGCTATGTTTATCTAATTAACCAGCACTCTCTTTTGCGCTAAGCCTGAAAAGTTTTCAGAACCCCCTCTTGGCAGTGGGTGCCCCCCACCGAACACACAGACATCTCAGTAGTCACCAATGGATTGATAAGAAGTAACACACTTTTAAACCTGGTTCTAACCTTACTGCTAAGATATTAATATACAGGTAGAGCCATGCAGACATTTTAAGGAATGAGAGGCAGGCACCCACATCCCGCTGCTGCCTCGCTTTGGTCAGTTAATACATCACGTGTGGTGGATCTGTGTGCCAGCCTCTCTCATAGGTCACTGAGGCTCATAGGAAGGAGGTGATTACTTAGGCCAACTGCCTTCCCCAGAGACAAATGCCAACTCACCCAACACCTTATCATTCTGGGAGGTGACTGTTTACAGAGTTCAAGTTTCATTTAACTAAGAAAACACATTTTAAAATTGATTTTCTCTCAAAATGCACTTGGGTTTTGTAAATGAACACAGAAAACAGTTTTCTAAAGTTCAACAATTCCCTAGGGAGAGTTTGTAGAGCAGCCTCCAAGTTAAACATACATATATAAACTCTCTTCCTTTCCACACCAGGCAACCAGGACTCTATCATTTAAATTAGGTGAATTGAAGCATACATAGAGCCTACACAGTGCTGGGACAGGGTGTAGACACTCAAAACTTCCCTTTTTATTCTGACCTCCTTTCTAAGTGTTTCTTCCCTCAAGTGCCTCCAAAAGATAGTCAAGGAAGATTTTGACCCCATATAATCCAATCTTCTAATTAAATTACAGGTAACATAGTGAAAAATATTTTTAACAGAAAGTCCAAAAATGGCAAACATCATGATTTAAGTTATCTGAAAGTAATCCTTCATTAGAAGGAAAAAAAAAAAAAAGCAAACTCTTTGGCTATTCACTAATAGATTAAAAACAAGAATTTACAAAGGAAATATATTCTTTTCAGAGTGGCAAAATGTTGAGAAAGACTACAGAAAAAGAAAAAGAAGGTAGAGTCCATAGAAGGTAGATTTCTGTAATTCTATTTGTAAAAAATTAGAAGTTAAGGGCAGTAAAGAAATGGTGAAACTGACCAAATCATTCTTTTACAGAAATAAATGTTTGCTACATAATTTTTAGTAGAAAATTTAAGGTTAAGAATATAACTTTGCCTGCTTATTTAATATCCAAATCTCCCTAGATTTGAGTGTTTCACCTTTATAATTCTTAATTTTTGACTTAATGCATTCAATACAGCTAAATATTTGATAATATTCATGCAATAGATGTATACTAGAATTTTTGAGACTTCCTTTGATATGATGAATTTTAAGTGAATTATTTCTGGTGTCTTTAGAAAAATAACTTTATTCTCTATGTTTTTGCTATAAGGCACTATTTTATCTATTAGATAAGTCTTAACAGCTATGTTATTTAAGTCCTCCATATTCTTATTTTTGTCTGTATAACCTATCCATTCTGAGGAAAGTGTGCTTTTAAAAATCCACTCTAATCATTAGTTTACTTTTTAACATTTCTAACAAATTCTGCAATATACATCGCATCCCTATGATATTAAGTCTAAAATCTTGATAGATTGTATATTTTGTCACTATAAAATGTCTCTTTGTTCTTTTTTCTGTTTTTTGGTTAGCTTTGGAAATACCCTTCTTTTTCCTGTCTTTTAGTTAGCTTTGGATTTAAATATGTTGTTCAGTTTCTCAGATTTTTAAAACAGCTTTATGGGTGGGAGGGACTTGCTAGACTAGTATTTGATAGTGTCTCACAGGCGTCTTTACTTACTGTTCAGATTGGATAATTTTTACTGATCTACTTTCAAGTGCAATATTTTCCTCTGCCATCTTGTAAGGGAATATAACCCTTTCAATGAATTTTTAAAATTTAAATTATTGTACTTATGAATTCCACTTTAAAGTTATTCGGTTCTTTTAAAAATAATTTCTATTTATGAATAGTTTCTCTTTTATGATCATTATTGTACTTTAATTCCTTATTGTGGTTTTCTTTAGTGCTTGGAACATATTTATAATAGCTGCTTTAAAACATGCATCTGCTATGTCAACTATACTAAAAATAGAGCATAAACAACAACAACAAAAAACCACAGGCATCTGCTAGGCACATCTAATCTCTGAACTCCCTCAGCTTTTACTGACTGTTTTTTTCCTGTGTATGAATTAAACCTGTTGCACTTTTTTGTTACTTTTTATGTCTCACAAGTTATTTTGTGGAAAATGCATCTTCAGATCATATAGCAATTCTAGATTTTGATCCCCCTTGGGTATTTATATTGATGCTCTTTATGGGATTTTTTTTTTCCTGTGACTTGCCTAGTCTGATGCTATACGGTCTCACACTGTACAGATACTGAGTACTCAGGTCATTCATATTTATTTTCATTTTTATTTTTTTATTTTTTTTTAAGTTTACTTATTCACTTGAGAGAGAGAAAGTGTGAGCGCGCACACAAGCCAGTGGGGGACAAAGAAATAGAGGGAGACACAGAATCTGAAGCAGGCTCCAGGCTTTGAGCTGTCAGCACAGAGCCCAGAGCCGATGTGGGGCTCGAATCCATGAACCATGAGATCATGACCTGAACCAAAGTCGGACACTCAACCAATTGAGCCACCAGGCTCATTTTTATTTTTATTTTTATGCATAGCTTCCTAGGGCTCACACATAGGCAAATCCTAGTGGTAAGCCAATGACTAGTCAGATGTTTTACTCAAAAACCTTGAGTCAATGAGCCTTACGGAACACTAAGTGCTCCATAAAATATTCACATTTTGGGAAGTTTAAGAACATGCCCCAGGTTGTTCTTTTTCCCATGGGCTTTCTTGTATCTCTTGGGCACATGTGCAGGACCTCATACTCAGCCAAGGGTATGTATATAGGTATAGCCCTCTCTAATTTCTCCTGTACATGCACACAGTCTTGCAAATGCACGCTGTCTTCCAGACAGCTGGGCTTTGTGGGAATTTACACACAGGCACTATGACTGTTTCAATCCTTGGCATGTCTGCCAGTCTGCTTGACCCAACCAGTATTATAACTCTACACCAATGTTGACCTTGCACATTCTTTTGCCACCAAGATCATTACTGTTTCAGACTCAGAGATACATGGGGTTTTTCTAACTTCCAAATCAAGTCAGCATCCTCCAAAAAAGAAAAAAAATGGATCTACTGTTTTTCAAAACTTTCCTGGCTCTTGTAGAACTATCACATCTAATGAAGATGGGAGAACAGAAATATGAAACTAGTGTTCCCTTTATTTCATGCATTCAGTATTGTATTCTGTGGATTCTGGTGTCAATACCATTATTTATTGCTTTGAGATAATTTTTTTTTCTTTTTCTTTTATTGTACATTTTGTGTAGGTAGTCCCTACAGGCTCATTCTGAAATTTTTCACAACTTTCCCAGGGTGAGGTTAGATATTTTTTTCAGTCTTCTCATCACTCAGTGAGGCCTGTCAACTTAAAGATCTGTATTTATCACAGTCCATGAAATATTCTGCCAATTCTTTAATTATTTCCTTCCTGTATGTTCTCTAGACATTTCTTCGGGAACTCACAATAGAGGAGTGTGGAAACATCATGTTCCTCAAATTTTTATTTAAAGTTTCCAGATCTTTTTTTATTGTTGTTTTTCTTTATTCTGGAAGAATTTCTCAATCCATCTTTCTGTTTTAGTGATTTGCTCTTCAGCAGTGCTTTGCTATTTGTTATAACTATTGATTTTGTAATGTTTATAATTATAGTTTTCCTGTACAAAGTCACTACTTTACTGCATTTAATGACAAGATAAACATTTTATGACAAAATATCATTTCTTAAATTTCTTTACTTTTTGAAACTCTCCTTTTCATTATTGTACTAAATCTGCTTGTCTCTGTTTAATTATATCAGTTTTTCTCACGTTTTGTGTGGGTTCTCATCTTTGGTTTTTAGATCCACTAAAGGCATGTATGTGAATGTTGTAACTTAGTGTAACTATCTCCTTTAGTAGCCATGAAGAAGTCAATATTCAGCAATATACAGAAATACCTAGTTTTCATTGAGTAGTGAGGACCATACATCTGTAATTTCCAGCCTTCCAGGAAACCCCCAATCTTTCTTTGTCACTGCCCGGTACAAATGCGTCTAAACTCTGGGGCTTTGCACAAAAGGCATTAGAGGCAAGAGAACAGGTAGTCTGGACAATCATGTATGGTATTGCAACCACCCAGCTCTGAGTGCTTCCATTTGATCCCCCCATTTCTTAGCTTGGAAAACCTTGCCTATCCTTTCGGGTTTTTATCTAATCCTTTCCTGAGTCTGTTATGGGCTATTTTTTACATCAGTAAAATCTTATCTGCCTCTGTCCTTCAGGTAAGTCTCACAATATCTGGTCTACTAAAGCCACATTTTATCACTGTAACATAACTGTCATAAATTAAAAAAAAAAAAAAAAACATTTTCCATCAGTTCAAGTGTTGGCACGGATATGGAGACAAAGAAACTCTCATGCACTGTTGAGAATGTAAAGTGATACAGCCATTGTAGGAAACAGTATATAGTATCCTCAAAAAATTAAAAACAGAAATACCATATGATCCAATAATTCTAATACTAGGTATTTACCCAAGGAAAATGCAAATATTAATTCAAATATATACATATATATATATATATATATATATATATATATATATATATACACACATACATACACACACACACACACGCCCCTATGTTTATTGCAGCACTATTTACAATAGCTAATATACGGAAGCAACCTGAGTGTCTATAAATAGATGAAATAGAGAAGTTGTGGCCCATATATACAATGGAATATTATACAGCCATAAAAACTGAGATCTTGCCATTTGTGACATGAATGGATGTATTCTGCTAGCAGGTATTCTGCTAAGTGAAATATGTCAGACTGAGAAGGACAAATATCATATGATTTCACTTACATGGGGAAATCTAAAAAGTAAAACAAATGAATAAATATTCCTATATCATTCCTATATACACAGAGAACTAATGGTTACCAAAGGGAAGGGTTTGGGGAATGGGAAAAATGGGAGAAGGGGAGTGGAAGTTACAGGCTTCCAGTTATGAAATGAATAACCCAGTTATGAAATGAATAACCCAGTTATGAAATGAATAACCCAGTTATGAAATGAATAAAAGTTACAGCATAGGGAATATAGTCAATGGTATTATAGCAGTGTTGTACGTGGAGAGGTGCTACACATGTGGTGAGCATAGCATCAGGTAGGGCTGTTGAACCACTATGCTGGACACCTGAAACTACTGTAACACTGTGCCAACTATACTCAAAAAATATTTTAATAAACTTAAGATTGTATGAAGTAAAAAAAAATTCTGTCAATTCAAAGCATGATATCTGTCCCAACTACTTTTTTTTTTTTAATTTTTTTAAACATTTATTCATTTTGGAGAGTGAGAGAGAGCATGAGCAGGGGAGGAACAGAGAGGGAGACACAGAATCTGAAGTAGGCTCCAGGCTCTGAGCTGTCAGCACAGAGCCCGACGCGGGGCTCGAACTCACAGACTGAGAGATCATGACCTGAGCTGAGCTGAAGTCGGACGCTCAACCGACTGAGCCACCCAGGCGCCCCTCCAACTACTTTCTATTAAATAGCCATTTTTCCCCCACAGGATTACTGTGGAAAGGGTTTTTTTTTTCCCATTGTTATACCACACTGATGTGGAGTTAATAAATGTTGAATGAATTATTTCTGGGAATGAGTCATTTTAGAGATTGCCTAACTCTTATATGTATTTAAAATATAATATTTTATAATTTGACATTTATTTAACTTTTTTAAAAATTTCATTTTTTTTCTTAAATTTCAGTATAATGCTCCAGTCAGTGCTTTCTCTTTGTCTCTCTGTGTTGCCTTTTAAATAATTTCTTTTTAACTTTTTCCAATCACTAACTCTGTTTGCAACTTTGCCTAATCAGCTATTTCTTTTTCTTTTCAATATTTAATTGTTTATGTCCAAGAGTTATTTTTTACTCTAATTTTTCCTTTTCATAGTCTTTTGCTTGTATAGTCTTTACTGTCTTTTTAAGTTATTTAAAAAATAGGAAGAATATTTGTGTCTATTACACCTATTCCTGAGCCTTTGAGGGTGTGATTCTACCCCCTGTTGATTTTTCTCATTTTTAGCTACCCATTTGTGTTATTTTTTTTTAATGGGCTTCGAATTATGAGCTACTACATCCTTAAAACTTTGCTTGTAGGGATTCTTGGGGTATTGGATGAAGGTGGATTATTCTTGAGAGTGTTTACATGTGCCTCTTCCAGGCTTTTGGGGACAATACTAACTCAGAAGCACTTTAACCTAAATTATTAGTTTACAGTTTTAATTACTTCCCATGCAGTGTAAATGTGGGCTGTAAACTCATGTGAGTATTGGCTTATGTCTACCAAGTCCAAAGAAAAATTACTTTCTGCTATATCCAGCACAAAATGACCTAGATACAAATTCCTTCTCTGATTTAAACATAGTAGAAGTATGTGTAATTAACTATCCTATTCCTGAAGTCCTTCAGGGAGCAGGCAAAGCTGACTTATTTCTAGTCCATTTTGACAACCTTATGTCAGCTCTCCTATTAAACTCTCATTTGAGACTGAGAATAGGCTTTTGTCTGTTTCTTCAAGCCCTTACTCTAGACCATAAGGTCACCAATACTAAACCCAAGGTCACTAGGATTCAGCAGATGATTTATATGTAAAAGTTGCTTATTGCTATGGATTTCCACTCTGACATTGTTTTTGACCTCTACAACTTATTTGTCTACTAAACATTTTTTTTTAATCCAGCATTTTTAACTATTTTTATTAGAAGGGTCTGCCAAGGTATTTACTTTGCCATACCACTAGAAAGAGAAGTTACCATTAGTCTAATCTGCAAAAGACAAAACAGTATTAAAATCAATTATATAATAAGGAGCCTGGATGGCTCAATTGGTTAAGTGTCTGACTCTTGATTTCAGCTTAGGTCATTTTATGGTTATGAGATGGAGCCCCACATCAGGCTGGTTGTGGAGCCTGCTTAAGATTCTCTCCCTCTCCCTCTCCCTCTACTCCTCCTCCCTGCTCACACTCTCTCAAAAAATAAATAAAATAAAATCAATTAAATGACATGCTTCTAATGTACAACACAGTTCACGAAATACAGCATCAGTGCACCAACTCGTATATTGTTTTTCTGCTCTTCCATTCAAACCATCCTTTTCATGCCTTCTTCCTTAGTTTAAATAGCATCTTCAGTGTTCAAGTTCAACCTCCAACTTAAAACCTGTCTGAATATTCTAGCCAGTATTAATCTGAAATGCTTCCTTCTCACATATCAGAAACATAAATATGTTATATTCCAAATTAAATGATGAATTATCTCTATTTTCTATACTGGGAAACTGAGCTTAAGACTACATAAGTCAGGAAGCACTGAAATTGGTGTTTCAATCTTTCTGCTGATTCATCACCTTGAGGCTGCCAATAACAGAGAACACCAAATATTACTCCTTCACAGCTTGCAACTGTATTCCCAGAATGTGAGCAGTTGTTGCTCTTAAGGGTAGCTTGGGATGGAGGCCGTTTTAACCACCAGATTGTATTTATTAGTAGCTCCATCAAAAGGAATCCCAAAACATGCAATCTAAGTAAAAAGTAGGCCTGTCTCACATCCTACTACAACTGTGGAAAAGAAACAAGTGTTACCCAAAGGGATCATAACAGGCCCTTGGCACTTTATGGTTCTGAACAGCCTGTCCTTTAACTACCAAGGCTGATTTTTTTTTTTTTTTTTTAAATCTGTGCCTCACCTTCAGGAACAGCAGCTACAACTCAGCTCCATCCTCCCTCTATCTCCCATCCTTGTTCCCTGAGAGTCTCAGCAGAGCTGAGATGATATACCAGCTCATGGTATAGTCTGGTTTTGGGAACCCTGCTCACAGTCCTATTAGTACCAGTGATACTGTTTTTAAAAATCAAGAGCATGAAAAGCATCTTTTTAAAGACTTAACAATATGTACATTGTAATACAATTCCACATGTCTCCCTACGATAAGCAAGATGCTACTGTTTTACCAAATTACCTTGTACCAATTGAAAATTCCTCTTGAACCCTTCCTCTCTCTAGGTTCACATCTGCGCTGTACCATGAAAAGATTATCACTCATAACCCCAGAAATCTCCTCCAACTTAATACCTTATCGCCAAGTCATTTCCTTTCCCCTGTCCACACATACTTGGTTGAGTTGTAGCTTGATTTTGTCTTTTTCAGGTCTGTTCCTTCCATTACCCTAACATATGTCTGCAACTTGAGAACAGAGAGTCTGTCCCTTGAGTCTGTCCCTTGCTTGCCATTCATTCCCCATGGCAACTATAACAATAACAGCACACGACAGGCACGAAGGGATTGTGTGTCGAACCAACTTCCATGATGGGCCTGAGTTGTGGGCCACTGTTCCCTTGAGCCCCTCACTCAACCTCAGACCCCATATTTCAGTGTTCCTTGGGAAGGTAGACCACATCTGGCTCTCTTGTCACATGTGCCCTGTACTGCCAGAGCTGTGACTTCACCTAGTGCGGTGAACTCTGACAACATGTGTGGTGGGGCTCCATATTCACATGCCATCCACAACAACCAACAAAACAGCACAAAACTAACAAATACCCACCTCCATTCCTTCTTTTCCATAAACCCACTCTACTAATTGCGCTGCTTAAAATTAGTTAAGTATCATCTATATACCCTGTTACAGCTTACAATTCACTTAACCTCACTTAATAACAAAGCTGTGTTTAATATTTATGTGGGAACTGGGGCACAGGAAAGATGAATCGATTCCCGAGGTCACACAGCTATTTAATAGCTGAGTCAGCTCTGGCATCCCATGCACTCCTAATGATCAAAACATCACATTACTGTCTGGAATACTGGGCAACTCATAGGGTCTTGCTCAGGAGAAGGATGAAGAGTAGGTTTCCACATCTTCCCCCAGAGCAGCCCTAGCAGCAGGTCTGTGATTTCTGTGGATGATGAGGATTTGGCATCTTAATTCATAGGCTTCTGTGGGAAACAAGGAAACTCATGTGGCTGTATCTATACTTATGTCATGGTTTCAGGTATGGTCGTGGTTCAGAAGACATGTTGTAAATGATGAAATAGAAATTTGTCTGTTCTGGGGCACCTGAATGGCTCAGTCAGTTAAGCATCCAACTTCGGCTCAGATCATGATCTCACAGTTCATGAGTTCAAACTCTGCATGAGGCTCTGTGGTGACCACTCAGAGCCTGAAGCCTGCTTTGGATTCTGTGTCTCCCTCTCTCTCTGCCTCTCCCCTGCTCACACTGTCTCTCTCTAATAAATATTTAAAAAATTTTAAAAAAAGAATTTTTTTCTGTACTCAAGGATCTCACGATACAAGCTTGACTTCCAGGTATTTTTGTTCAAGATTCAATTTAGATACAGTCAGAGCCCTTGTCTCTAATAACTTCCCCACATTCTGATCCCCAAGAAATTACCCCAAGTAATATTTGGAGCCAAAGGAATCTCAAATTTGCTTGTTTGGAAATTTAAAAAGGGCCAGAAAAATTTTTTAAATACATTTTTTTTCATATTAAAAAAATCTCGGGGCTCCTGGGTGGCTCAGTTGGTTAAGCATCCGACTTCGGCTCAGGTCATGATCTCACAGTTTGTGAGTTCGAGGCCCGCATCAGGCTCTGTGCTGACAGGTCAGAGCCTGCAGCCTGCTTTAGATTCTGTGTCCCTGTCTGTCTCTCTCTGCCCCTCTCCTGTTCATGCTCTGTCTCTCAAAAATAAACAAACATTAAAAAACAATTTAAAAAAGTCTCTCTAATGACCTCCTGTCTTAGCCTGTTTGGGTTGCTACAATAGGATACCACAGACGTGGTCATTTAAAAGCAAAAGAAATTTACCTCTCACAGTTCTGGAGACTGGGAAGTCTAAGGTCAAGGTGCTAGTAGAAAAACCACTGGTAAAAAACCACTTCGTGCTTCAAAGACACCCATCTTGTGTCCTTACCTGGTAGAAGGAGCAAGGGAGCTCTCTAGGGTCTCTTATTGTAAGATCACTAACCCCATTTATGAGAGTTCACTCTTATGACCTAATCCTTTCCTAAAGGCCCCACCTCCAAACACCAGCTCATTGGGGATCAGGCTTCAACATATGAATTTGGGGGTAGGAGGGGAACACAAACATTCATTCTGTAGCACCTGCCTTATTTGGAAAAACAACAAGAAAAACTTAACACAAAATATATTATGAAAACCAAAGACACAATTATTTTGTCATTGGCATTGCTGAGAAAGGCAATTTAGTGGGACTAAGAACTAACTAGAAAATCACAGAGTGACAGCACGGCTTCATTTTCTGGAGTTTGTCTTATTACCTTGTCTTCAGCCTATTTGGTTTAAGGAGGTTTCTTATATGTTATTTCTCATCTCCCCCTATCCTAATAATCTTGAGTTAGCCCAGGAATATTTTTGTACATTTACTAGAGGCCATGTATTATGTCAGGGACTCGGCAGTCAGTTACCGAATTTATTTGTCCCAATTCCAATGAGGCAGGTGTTATCTCCAATGAGAAAGCAGAGGCTCAGAGAGGCCAAATTATTTGCCTAGGGTCATGGAAACAGTAAACAAGAGAAATGAACTCTACCACACTGAACCAGAGTGCCTCTCCAAGACATCAAGCTATGCCAGTTGTCAAACGGTACCCACTCCAGCTCTCACAAACTAGAAATTTTAGGAAAATTAATGGGCAACAATCAGTTGTGCTTCCTGTTTGCTTTCATCATATTTACTTCTGAACTATTTTTAGGTACCTCCGTTCTAAATATCAAAAGAATATTATGCCTCAATTTAGCTGATTGCAAGTTAATCCTTACCTATGAGGTATGCATGCATACACACAAAGTACTTTTGATGAGAATGTAAATCAGGTCAAAGAAGGTTCAATATCACTTGTTCATACTCTTTCAATTTAATGAAACCAAGAGCTCACATTTGTTAGGCATTTACTATGAAAGACAGCAAGCAGGATGATAAACATCTTTTGCGTGTTTTGCCTCATTCAAGTCTCCCAACAACACTACCATTATCTACATTTGACAGATAAGAAAGTTTAAGGGTAGAGCAAGACACAAATTAGCTTCAATCCAACTAGAAGGTCTCCATATAACATTCACCTCCTTGCAAACAGTGGTGATCAGGATTCATAGAACATGCACATATTTTATTACTGACCTGGGATAAGAACTCAGGCCTCTATATGCCCACCACCAAGTATGCTGTGCCTTCAGGTATCTTAAGGTTCCTAGGTATATCTTTATGGTTAATGTGCCAAGTGCAAAGAACTAGCCTATAAAAGAGGCGCTTCAAACTTACTCGTTTTCAGATTCTGACATTTCCACAAGCCTCTTGGGCTAGTTATTGTTTAGAATGACCTCTTCACAATTTCTGGGCTAAATACTAATAGTAATGAATAATAAAATGATTGATGATAATGATGATGATGCTATCACTGCAATTTCCATTATAAGAAGCCTCCTTTGTCAAAGAATGAGTCACAGGGAAGAACAAATCTGAAATCTGCAATGAAGAGACTTAGCTGGTAAATTACCATATATGAATCTGCTTTGATTTTTGCATTTGCTGTAAGACAATATGAATTATAAATGGCACTTCAACCCAGAAGGTGTGAAATCTGAAATCTGCACTGTTAAAGTCATATAACTGAGCTCTGATAAATAGCCTCGAGTAATTGGAGACTTAATGCACCATTAAGACTGTTTCTGTTCCCGTCGACCTGTGTGGCCAATTTTACTTTTAGTAAAGCCTGGGACCATCTTCCAGCCCTCAATGACAGGCCTAGACTGTGAGATGCCAAAGCAAATGCCATCTAGCAGCAGTAGAATGGTGACCATTTTTAAAAACAGTATTAATGGAGCTCCTCATTTGATCTTATTTAACTGCCACGTTTTGTAAATCAGTTAACTGTGCTAACACATGGTGGTGGAGAGTAGCTATGTGCAAGTTCCCTCTGCTTTCTGTACCCTTTCTCAGGCTAAATTTCCATAAGGGATGAATATTTATTCTCTGGGACATTTTATAAGCAAAATAGTCCTGCCTCAGAAGAAGGAATTAATCCTAAGAAAAAAAAAGCTAATCTCTGATAAAGAGGATTGAGACCGAGGGGTATGATCCTAGGCATTGAGTCAGATATCGTATATGGAATATTGTCACAGCTGAAAAAAAAGCAAAATGTCTTTTCATAAAGGGATATTTCTTATCTCCAATTTCATATCACTGCTTAAAAAAGGCAGTATCCATGTGGCATGAAATAGCTCTTACACGTGCAAATTTTCAGAGGATAAAATGTTATTTTTTTTCTTTCCAAATTTTTAAATTCCAGCTAGTTAACAGAGTGTAATATTAGTTTCATGTGTAGAATTTAGCAATTCATTACTTACATACACACCCACACCCGGTGGGCGTCACAAGTGCCCTAAATAATCCCCTATTTAACCTATTTCACCCATCCTCCCTGCCCACTTCCCCTCTGATAACCATCAGTTTGCTCTCTATAGTTAAGAGTATGTTTCTTGGTTTGCCTCTTTTTCTCCCCTTTTGCTCATTTATTACTTAAATTCCACATATAAGTGAAATCATATGGTATTTGTCTTTCTCTGACTTATTTCACTTAGCATAATCCTCTCTAGCTCCATTTAAAATGTTATTTTTAATCATGATCCAAAGCTACACCTTATAATAAGTATAAGGTTTCACTGAGTAAATGTATATAAAATAATTAGTGCAGGCTCTGGTATACCTAAGAAGTGTTATCCTAAGTGTCTTTACCCTTCTGTTCCAGGCGAGACACTACTGATTTCCTGAGACAACACACAGGGATTCTATACTATATGTCAGAGCAGAGCATGTGGCTGCTGGGGCAGGACACAGATCAACATAAACCTATGTATGGGTGGAAGAATTCTTCAGGGCTCATACTCCAGCCAGGCTCCAAGTATATGAACAGCATCTGTATCACATATACACCAACTTCTATTCATGTCTCTCCGAAATCCAGAGCTTACACTCACGCGAGGTCAATGTATATGACTAATAGATTAGCTAAAACACATCAGTACTAAACTTCCCAGAGGTGACCCACTACTACCTCTTAAAACCACACATAGAAAGCCCAGTCCTTCATTTATATATGGAAGACTCTAAAAGGTTACTTAGACATTTGCCACCTGAGATAACTTCTGGTACTGTCAGTTACTATGGTCTGAAGATTCAGGAATAGGAAGGTCCACACTGGAAGCTTTGACCATATCATTCATTCCTTGGGCAGCTGATCAATGAAATGGCTACTTCTCTTAAGACTTTAAATGAGACTCTTTTCTAAATGATCCTCTTAGTTATAACTAATATTTGTAGGTATTCTAGGCTTTGACATAACTCATTACAACCTATACAACTTACAGCTCATTAAATTATAATTTAATCTTCACAACAACCCTATAAAGATGACATTCCCCATTTTACATGTGAAGGAATAGTGGGTTATCGTTTACTAACTTTCTCAAGATCACTTAATTATTAAGTTTCAAACACACTCTTGACTAACTGCAAATATATCCACAATAATACTATTTTACTAGAGCCTAAAATTCCCCTTCTTTTCTCATCTATTTTTGAATCAGTCATGCTCTCTAAAAAGCCCTTGTTCATTTGAACATATGCTATCATTTATCCAACAGTCCATTAATGGACTCATTAGAAATGGATCCTCAAAACAAGGTTCAGTGAAATAAGGCCCAAGACAAGGGATGAGGAAAGAAGATGACAGCAGTGATGCTAAGGCAACTGCGGATGCCAAAGCACCCAGAGATAAAGGTACTCTTTGTAGGACATCATAAAATGCTCACAATTCTACCATACGGACAAAGAATCATTTTAGAGGCTTAAAAGTTGACTTCTGCATTTGCAACATAAAACTGGCCACCAACATAGATTGGCTTTCATTAAAATTTACTTCATATATACATATATTTATTCACTTGAAAATATTTTTGACCATTCTCCATGTATCAGGCATTGCTCCAGAAGCTATGGGGATAGCTAGAAAAGGTAAAGAGGAAAGTCATGGCCCATATTCTCACAGCACTTAGGAAGATAGAAAACTTAATAGCTATGTTAAAATGTGGTAGGTAGTAGGATAGCTTCTATTGGAGAAGTAGCAGAGTCCCTAAGATAGTCTAGGAGAGTCAGGATGGCTGTTCTCTGATGATGACTAAGAACTAAGAATTTTCCACATGAGCGGGAAAGGGCACATTCGGGAGTAAGCATCTATCCTATGACTGAAGGTCAGAAACTAATGGGGAAAAGGCGACATATGAGGCTAGGGAGGTTAGCAGGGAGGGGACAGACTAGGAAATATTTCAGTCACATCCAGTCAAGACAACAAAAATCACTCTAAATACTTCCAATTGAACAGAATGTGACACAAGGAACTGATTTTACTGGGGATGAAGAGCTGGAAACAGAAGACATGGAGGGAACCTACAGCTTCAATAACAAGGAGGCTCCGTGCCCTCTAGGCTGAAGGAGCATATGGAGGTGGTGGTGTCATAGAAGCCCAGGTATTAGGGCCAGCACTTCCTGGCAAGAGCTAGAACCACACAGCTGCTACCAGAAATGCCTCAGGAGGCAGGAAGAGAGAAGTATCCTGGCTTCTCCCCTTCTTTTACTTTTCAGTCAACCCTAGCTTGAAGCCCAGTGGTAAGGAAGCCTGGGAGATGCAGTCTTGCGGAACAAAGAGAAGGATTGGGAAGAGGAGCAGTCTGAGAACAAATGGAATGGGTAGCCCTTGCCTTTGTGCAAGAAAAGTCTTTGAAGGGTCATCCTTTTTCTGCACTGCAAGTACTCCTAACAGAAATTAGGTCCAAGAATCAATGTTTAAGCACAGTTACAAATGAAAAAATTTAAATTGAGACAATTATATCCATTACCCTGCTTTCATTAAATGAAAAGTAAAGATGATCTTTGCTCAATGGAACTCTGTGGCAAACCCGAGTAATAAATTGTATTCCCTGGGAGGGGAAACATATCACTGGACCAGAGTGTGGGTCCTGAATGCAGAACTCAAGATGGTTGTCATGGAAAGCAGGGAGGAGATAATCAGGACTCAGGGTACTTGGTGAGGAACGAGGATTAGAAAAAGAATTTGAAAGAAGAGAAAGAGATACTGAAAATAAAGATTACTTCCCCTTAACCTGGCTGATTCTTACTTTCTCCATCGTAAGGTGTTTTCTAACCACCCCACAATGGAGAAAGTAAGAATTAAAGTCCGTGAATCTCTAGACTTGCAGTGTTGTCCAACGGAAACTTCTGAGATGATGCAAATGTGCAACATTTGCACAGTCTACTACTTCAGCTACTAGCCACATGTGACCACAGAGCACTTGAAATGTTGCTAGTATGACTAGTTTCTAGTTGTATTCATTTTAAATGGACTTGAAATTTAAAGTTACATGTGACCAATGTCTAGTGCATTGGCCAGTACAGCTGAAGCACCTACTATTGATTTTGTGGTAAAGATTTGGACAGTTTTAAAGTTATATAGACCTGGAGCATCTGGGTGGCTCAGTCAGTTAAGCGCCCAACTCCTGGTTTAGGCTCAGGTCATGATCTTAAGGTTCGTGAATTCAAGCCCCACATTGGGTTCCACGCTGACGGTGTGAAGCCTGCTTGGGATTCTTTCTCTCTCCCACTCTCTGCCCCTACCCTGTTCCCTCGATCAAATTAAATAAACTTTAAAGAAATTTAAAAATAATAAAGTTAGACAGACCCTTCCATTCCTTCTCTTCCTCATCCTAACTGCATACTTTAGCTAAATTACAGAACATTGCTGAACCAGAGTTTCCTTATCTTTAAATACTGGAATAACAGTAGATTCCCTGCCAGGATTGGAAGAATAAAACAGAAAAGTAAGTAAAGTAGCCAGCAGTAAAGCATTCTAAGAAGTTTCCTATAAAGATATGTACCCTTTTCCCCAGAATTCATGCCCCACCCCCCTTCCTCATACATTGCTGAGAGTGTCTTTAGATCAATAAAATGACAAGATAAAATTAAAATAAAACAAAATATGAATTTTTATCTCAAAACTAGAAGAACTACTGAAATCACTGTTGTACTATATGCTAACTAATTTGGATGTAAATTAAAAAAAAAAAAAAAAAACTAGAAGAACTCCTGTGTGTAAATGACTTTGACTCTTCCAGTTTAGCTACGTTGTTTAAATACCACTGGCATTGCTTAAATAACTCCAGGCCAACTCTTTCTCAAAATTGTTTCCAGAGTCATTTTCCAAGCCATGCAAGAAAAACACTTCATTGGCACTTAGTTGCATTTCCAGTTTTTGAATCATTTTTATATTACCCTCTTTTTAAAACTATACATTTTGTATTAAAGCATAGAAGATATAGGAAAATAAAAATGCCCTACAAACCCACTGACAGGAATTAAGAAGTATTAATATGTTTCTATAAATCATTATAAGTTTTGTGTTTCTTTAAAAATAAAAAAATCATATTTTATATACCATTTAGTATTTTCACAATATTCTCACAGAAGTATGTGTCATTAATCATTAAAATATGTTTTTTAATGGTTGCAAAATATTCTTTCATTTGGCTATATCAAGCTATATCAACTATTCCTATGTGGCTGCTATTTGTTTTAAAATAAAAAAATACTTCCTAATTTAAGTCTTGACTTTGAAGGCTTTTTGTTTTTTCCAAAATATAACCTACTATAAGAGATATGGAAAGATAAAAGAGTAACAGTTATCAAATATCTCTATATAACAAGCTTATTGTATATACTATCTCATTTAGTCCTATAAAGTTTTAGATATGTAATGTTATGCCCCTGATTTTTAGCCTTTCAGGTATAAAAAGTTTAAGTCGTTCTACCACATATTTAGGAAGGGTCTGAACCAGAATTTGAACCCAGGAATATATGATTCCCAGTCCATACCACTTTACATTAGCATACAAAAGATCCTGGATGGTCTCAAAAGAAGTCTAATGGCAAATCCAAAATGTGTGTCATTTCTGAAAACTTGCTCAACTCTCAGAATATTCATACAGGTTACTTTGGCAGAAGAGAGGCAAAGGGTTAAAAGTAATTTTGTTCTTGCTAATTAAAAAACACAAAACCAAAAAAAAAAATTTTTTTTAACTTGACTTCTTCAGAAGATTGTCCCTGTCAAATATGCCTGAACACATCAGTCAGAGTCGCTGTGGCATTTCACTCTCCCTGGCAACCAGGACCTCTCTGCAACTGCCCAAAGTGACAGTTTGAGCGGTTTTAATTAACAGGCACGATTAGGCTGGAGGAAATTACTTCCCTAAATGCCAATCAGTCTCACTCACCCTTCCACGGGATCCCAAACAAAGATTGCAACTGGTAATACTGCTGGCAGTGGGATACGTAGCCCTCAGCCTGCAATAGCCAAGATTTCAGACTCTACCTGGCCGTAAACCAGACGGGATCCGGAATGAACTTGGACAAATGGTACAGAAGCCCTTTAATACCTGCCCAAGAAACAATCACAACAGGAGGCTTCTCCAATTCCTGGGATTTCACTTCTGGGAGTTGGGGGAGCTGGCCAGTTTAACAAAAGAAATTGATCTTTGCAGGTTTCCAGCTCTGTGAGGTTTGTAGGGCTCAATGCATTCCTCAAAGGGAGAGCCTTTTAAGATAGTAATATCAGGGCAACCAATGAAAGACGGTGGGGGTGCGAGTGGCACAAACTAATTTACACCTCTGGGAAAATAAGGATGGATTTTTTAATAAAATGCAGTAGTAGATTAAGACATCATCCACTAAGCACATACAAAATGAAGTGTTTTGAACAACAACTCCGGGATTTTCTGGCAGATACTGTGTTTCTTTCTGTTCCCTGTGGCTCAAACTAAAAAGAGGTGATCTGCCTATAAACTAAGACGGAGATGTTTTAGGATGCAATATTCAGATAAAGGCCTGAACCTTGGACCTTGTCTTGGCAAAACAGGAGATAATATATTGGGCACCATTTTTTTTACTTCACTGAGACACAGAATAATAGATAAGAACACCCACTGTGGAACTCTATGTCTGGCTGGGTAAGAATCCTGGCTCTACATGTACCCACCGTGTGACTTTGAGTCTCTTACTTGACCTCTTTGTGTCTCAGCTTCCTTGTTTATAAAGATTCTTGCTCTGCCCCAATTTTCTCCCACCTTTCAGTTGGTCCATTAGGCTGAACACCCTCAATTTCTTGCCTCTACTAAGATGCTAATTTGTGCTGGCAACAATCCCTCCTTTGTCCAGAAGCCTGGTAAAATAAGTAATCTTTTCTTTTGTTCAAGGTGAACCCTTTGCCCTTCCTTGTCTCATGTCTTTTTTGGAGACTTTGCTATATTCCAGGGTCCTGTTCCAGCAACTCTTCTGCTCTTGCTGCTTTCAGTGTATAAACAAGCTCAAGTCACTATAGGCTTAACAACCCTCTTCTGCCCCCATGCTTCTTTTTTTGATGCTTATTTTTGAGAGAGAGAGAGTGCAAGAGGGGAGGGGTAGAGAGACAAGAGGACAGAGAATCTGAAGCAGACTCTGCACAAACAACAGCAGAGCCCAATGTGGGACTGGAACTCAGGAACCATGAGATCATGATCCGAGCCGAAGTTAGAGGTTTAACCGACTGAGCCACCCAGGAGCTGTCTAAACCATCTCTAATTCCCACCACAACCATATTCCAGGATAGAAAATTTTCTTTTTTTTTCCCAACAGGAACTTTGGACTCCTGGCTCCCAGATGAGAAGGGACTTCTCTTCCTCACCCCATATAGTTATTAGGAAATTATTTTTCTTTAAATAAACAAAGATAAGAATATAGCATATGGTGAGTCACCCAAAGACTTGAAAAACAGCAATCCATGGTAATGCAAAGAGTATATTCCACAGAAAAAAATTAAGGTTTTCAACACGAACTAGAACAAAAGCTCTTTCTTATAGAAGTCTGAAAGTAAAATCTCGAAAGAAATTCAAAAGCTAAGAGAGAGGGACCCTCTTGTTCCTCAGATAAGGAGGGAGAGGCAGTGGTAGGAAAGAAGAAGGAATAAATCTCTTCTCTATTCTAAGCCAAGCTCATTCTCAGCCTCTTTTCCTATTGTGCAGTATGAATACTAGAAGGAAGAATGGAATAGCTATGAGTCTTTTCAAGAATATTAAATACCTGTCTTAATTTCTTACGGTAGCCAAATATGTAGGAATTGTGGGACTCTATTCTTTCCCCCCAAAAAAAACATTTTTAACAAAAAAAAAATAGAAAAAATGTGGGGTTTTTTGGTTAACTTCAATATATCCTGATTATCCCATTAACCAAATTTTGATACTTCCTAAACTTTCTTAATGAATGAAATTTTACCCTGATTCACAAAACCTACTCATGCCTGGTGAAATTAAAGAAATAAAGAGCCAACAAATCACCACAGGGAATATGAATTATTTTCCATGTTTCTTGTCATGGTTTGGAGATATTTTCATCAGAGAACCGTCAATTTTATAGATTGTTGAAGATTTATTCTTGAGACATCCATTATTCAACTGGAGAAGAGGTGAACAGAAGTGTCAGATGGATTGACCAATCTCATTACACAGGTAACATTATCAACAAGTCAAAATATCCTAAAGTCCTGGGTGACTGGTTATCCTACTACAGAAGCTAAAGGAAATGAGTAATCAGAGCATTACTTTTCTAAGATAGTAGCAATGGTTCTTTTGAATTTATGTCATTATAAACATAATGTTTCATGGATAGAATTCTCAGAGCTTATCTTAGCTCTTAAGGAAGTCAGAGGTGAGATGGACCTATAGCAATACTCATAATTCTAAGCGATACTAAAAACAGTTATAATTTTATGTGATTTTGGGTTTCATTACACTATCCTAAACCTTATTTCATCTGATTTACTCAGGACAATCTAAACATTGTGCCTATTCTGCTCCTGAATCTCTCTTGTAGGTTTCCTCGGTGGGGCTTTTTTTTTTTTTTTTTTTTTTAACCACAGCTACTTTGAATCTTGCTAAAGTCAGCATTACAGATCTCTTTTAATGATTTGATCATAAATCACCACTACTAGTCTCTTAGACTCAATCCTCACCCCAAGCCCCACTCAATTATTCAGATCCTCTGACAATAAGAATAGGACCCTTCACTCCACCATCCAAAAAGTAGAATTCATTACTTATTCAACCATGTATTTCAGCAGCATTACTGTGTGCTTCCCAGGTGCTGCTTGCTGCTGCATCAATATACCATGCAAGAACAAAAAAGGAAAAGGGTAATGACTTACACCAGAAGACTGCTGTAAAATCTATAGGGTGGAACTTGGAACTCAATTTGAATTACCTTTCCATCTGGCAGGATGAGCAAAGCCTGTTTAACATTATGTGCATCAATTTCCTCCTAGTGCCTTTAAAAACAGAAGCCTATCTGAGCCCAACTCCTATAGGTCTGAAGATAGTGTCATGGTACAGGCCACATCCACATCTCTTTTTCCACTACCACCATATTTCGACACACTGGAATTTGTCTGTTATGACAGCAGACTGCAGATCTGTTTAGTTACAAGTTGGAAGTCCTGGCTGGCTCACTCACACAAAGAAGCGTGACCTACGTGAATCAAGTACGGCTGTTGAAATTAAAAATTCTCTCCTGGTATGGCCCACATTATACCTTTAAGCCATAGAGGAGGATTAGCCAAGTTGTGCAGGAATTGGCTCATAGAAAAATATCAGGGACAGTTCTGCTTTGGATGCGCTAATTACAGTATCAGCCAAGAGCCAGGGAAAGTGAGCATATCTCTGAGATGAGGGAGTGAGGAGAAAAAGGTTTGAAGGCTGCAGTGTGCCTTGTGAATTTCTGAGTTCATGGCAAATTGTTTATAATAGGCTGTATCCCAGAACACAAAACCAAAACATGGGCTTGAGATTCTCTTTCTGGGTGCCTTTTATCTAAGTTATTTTGGTGAATGGAAACATGTTCTCATATGGAAATTTTACTACTTACTTCCCATAATCTCTCTCTTTCCCTCCCCCTCCATCTCCTTCCCCCTCCATCTTTCTATCCTTTACCTTTTCCTGGAATCTGTATCCTGAATGATGAGATGGCTCTTCTGCAGGACTCTAGGCAATATTTGATTTCTCTCCACAGTGACTTACTGGCTTCTTTCATAATTCTTAAGTTCCCAAGCTCAGTTCCTCCTCCTCCTCACTTTCAGCTAAGAGCACACCTCTTGTTTTAGTGACATAACCAGAGTTTGGGGAAAACAGCCAGTGATTATCTGGATCAGAGATCACTATCACCTCAGACTCTGTCCTTACCCTGAGCCCCCCGCCCTCACTTAATTCTTCCTATCATTTGACAACTGATTTAACCCAAGTATGGAAATGAATGTGCAGATGCCAAATGAGGTCACTCAACATTAACCTGCCCTTCCTTCACATCCCTTTTCTCAGTGGTGCAATAGGGAATTGGGGAAGGAAATTTAAAGACTTTTTTTTTCTATATTCTCCCCACCAAGAAATGCATAATATTTGCTAATGCAATTTGTGGTCAGCTGGCCTTGGTTCAAGTACTGGCTCTGGTATCTTCCACGTGTGGCATTACCTCTCTAGCCTCTAGTGTTCTCATCTTCAAAGTGGGGTTGATCATAACCCTCTTTCACAAGGCAGTTCTTTCACACTATGTATGTTTATTGAGCACGAACCCTGTTAGGCATCCTGCTCTCCTTACTGAGTTTTACTCAACTTTCAAGGGGGGGATACTATTATGATTCCAATTTTGTCAATGGGGAAATGAGAGAAAAGGACATTATTAAAAGCTGGCCCACTGGCAAATGCTGCAACGCAGGACACTTTAGTGAATCTGGGCTTAACTTCTACATCTAAGCAGATGCTCTGACCTCTCTGAATCTTGCATCTATATCTTGGGACTGCAGCACTCTCCAGCAGGCTGCATGATTCTGACACTGTGCAGTGGAAAATATGCTGAAGTATGCACTAGGATAGTTTAATGTACAATGATTTCTCCGTGGCCCAATAAATACTTTCCAAGCTAAGCAATCATTTTAGAAATGGCTACCCTCTTGCAAGGGGAATAAAGAGTGGACGAAGGAAGAGACAATGCTGCCAGATTCTAATCTCCCTTCAAATCAGCTTTTGCATAGCAAGGAAGGGACTCTCACATACAGCTCTGCTGGTTGGCTTATTCTCTCAAATTAATTAGGAAAATACCCAAGACTCTAAAGTGGTCAATTAATTTTCCCAAGGTCACCAGCAAAAATCAGTAGTAGTTACATTTCTATTTTTTTCTGACTCCAAAGACCAAACTCTTTATTGGAATACCTTATATTGTTGTGGTAGTCTTAAGGATGCTGATTACTTTTAGCTCTCCATCTTATAGCACATGATAGGTCTGCCCCTATATTCAGGTGGGGCTACCTTTATTTCACCTCCTACTTCTGTCTTCCTCAGGCTGTTATTATTATTTAGACTTCTGGGAACAGAGGAATTGGCAGTGAGGAGGAGGGGGTGTGCTAATATGTGAGCATCACATAATTTATGACAGATGGTTTACATTATACAAACCACAGTGTGTTTAGTACATTCCCAAATGAGTAAGCATTGATTGTGAACCAAATGATAATGGAAGAGCAAAGTAGAATGATAAAACAGGAGGATCACCAAATCTCTTAGGCAGTCTCTAGAGTGAGTAGTATCATTAAGAAATCTTGTAACTTTGAGTAAATCACGTCATTTCCCTGAGTCACCATTCCATCAACTATAAAATGAAGTTATTTCTACTTCTTATGCCAGAAATCAGTATACGAAATGGAGGGGGGTGGGTTAACTGTTATAGAAGAGGCCAGTATTAAAAAATTTCCCTCTGCAGTAATTCATTTACCATTAAGTTTGTGGACTAGTCCACACTCCTGATATTGCATTCAACTTTCAAAAGATGCAACATTTTCTGATCTACACGATCAGAGAAGACGAGACTGTGATATCAGTGATTAAGAGTATAGTAGACTTTCCGTACTGGTTTGACCATTTAATGTATCCATCGATATTTGTGTTCATTTTTGGGGATTTACGTTTTCCAGAGCCTCATTTTCTTAAACAACCACCTACTCTGATCAGCTCTGAATCAGCATCAGGGAACTATCCA
The DNA here is from genome assembly GCF_046562875.1 of Panthera onca. Taxonomy (NCBI): domain Eukaryota; kingdom Metazoa; phylum Chordata; class Mammalia; order Carnivora; family Felidae; genus Panthera; species Panthera onca. Next base: position 45,427,206 of record NC_138349.1, on the reverse strand, counting down.
AACTAAGTAGAATTCCAGGATGAAGGGTCAAAACCTTCCAGCTGCTAGCTGTACTTTTGCTCAGTGCAATAGGCACGAACTCAGTGATTCAGATGTGGGTAAGGCAACAAGCTGTTAGGATCCTCAACCCTTGTATACTTCACACATCTCACAGTAAATTCAGGCCAGAGGAAAAAATTACGTCCCAAACTTCAAGAACCTGTTGTTCTAGCATATAAATCACCTCTCTGTAATGAATGAGGAAGTTTTTAAAGACTAACTCGGCATCCTTCTCACTCCTTTAGAACACTAAACACAACTGGAGAGGGCTTAATTAATTTGCTATTGACCTAACTTCCATTGACCTAACAAAAAGTCCAGAAGGGTAGTGATTACAAATGTCTTGTGTCTTCAGAGCATACTAGAGTGCCTGGCATTCACCCTCAAAAAACTTTGTTATGAATAAAAATGTAACATAGTTAAGTATATACCAACATACATTTTTCAGTCATTCATTTAGCAGATATTGAGTACATACTGTGTAGCAGGCACAGTGGGGAAACAATGATAAGCAAATTAGATATGGAACTTACTTCTTGGTGGGTGAAATGGACAGTAAATGATCATTTACACAATTAGATACTGGATTTCAGGTGTGGATAGTTCACTACAAAGGTAAATACAGTTTGCTAAGAAAGCATATTACTTTGATCCAAGCTGTTGTAAGGATGTTCCAGGGAAAGATTCCCTGATAAAAGGACACTTGAGGCAGAATATAAAGAATGATGACTAGTTACTATGACAGATCAGGGAGAAGAAAAGAAAGGACATTCTAGAAGACAGAATAGGCTTCAGGGCCTCGAAATGCAAAGGATAAATCTGCATTCAAGGCACTAAGGGAAGCCCAGGGTTGCCATGGCATAAAGAGCTAGCCAGAGTCCTATGTTATACATTCAATGAAGCAGGCAGGAGGTAGCCCCTCTGGGGACCCAAAGGCTATGCTAAGATTATTTTTTTCACTAACTCAAGAAGAAAATTAAGCTCTTGAAAGGTTGTAAAACCAAGATTTGTTTTTATAAGATCATTCAGGCAGCACTAATGATCATAGATTGGAGAAAAATAACAAGGGCTACAAGGAGATGAGTCAAGATGGTAGAAAAGAAGAAATGCAGAGGACTTGTTATTTCGGGAGAAATTAACTGGTGAATCTGGTGGAATATAGTCCCTGAGATGTGCTGATGGAAAGAGGACGTGTTAAGAGTACATCCTCAGTTTCTGGATTGTACTCTTCAGACTGATTCAGGCAAATTCAGTCCCGATTTATGCATTAGGCTCACTGGGCACAGTGTCCAGGGCCCAAAATATTTGTAGAGGCTCACAAAAGTGTTTTAAGGCTTTTTTAATGATAGAAGAAAAATGAACTTTTAGTTCAAAGGAAGGGCTTACATATATAATAACATATCCATCTTTACCAGTACAGTAAAATGCAATCTTTAATATTTTTATGGAGGAAGTTGAAGTCCCCAGGGCCCATGAAAGTTACAACATGGCCTTGAGCCATTTGTCACTGAAACAAATGGAGAAAGACCAGGTGGGCATGCGGCTGGAGGGTTATAGTAGCACAGTGCAAGTCAGTTATGACATCTGTTGAAGGTTTTGAGGTCCCTGTAAAACATTTAAGTGCAAATGACAAGAAGTCTTTTAGACATACAACTTAAAAATTATGGTGGTGTTCTCAATGTCCAAAAATGTTGAACTTGGAGTCAAGAAGTATGGATTTCAGTTCCAGCTCTACCACCATGGTGGACTTTATTATTTTGATTGCCTAAAAAAAACATGATCTTTCTTCTAAGAAATGCCTCAAAACACGTGCATGGGTGAATGGTGACACTTACCTTCAGCTCTAGTAAGTGGCTACCCACCCCAAAATGAGCCAGTGAGAGCCCACCTTCGGACTTTGTATCTGAGATGGTTGAGAACCCTATGTGCCCTCCAGTAGTAAAGCCATTGGAATACGCCTTAAGCATTGCCAGGGAAAGGGTAAACTACCACATGGAGAGACCTGCTTGAGAAAGCAAAGCCAACTTGCAGAAAGGGACAGATTCAGTGCAGAGAAAGTCCTGATGACTTTAGTGCCCCTATTTCTAATCGTCTGTGGCACCACATCTACCCTGGTACTTTTCAGATAGTCGACCAATAAATTGTCTATTCTATTTAGGTTAATTCCAATTTTTATGTCTATCAAAAAGCAAGAGTGCTGACCAATATAATCACAAAATGCCCATGTGATCTTTGGCAAATCATATAATCTCCCAAGCTTTAATTTCCTGTTCTCTAGGATGAATATAGTAAAACTTTGTTACATCACAGTTTGAGGATGATGATTGCATGAGAAAATTATATAAAAATGCTTCAAAGTTCAGTGTACAACATGCCCATATTATTATCATTGTTATTATGAGAGAGAGGAAGAAGGACATCTCGAGTTGTCAAAGGGGGATTCCTTTGACCCCATAATGATGTGGCTCAGTTACTAGAAGCCATTAGATATGGTTTTAAGAGCCCCCCCCCCCACTTAATGTCCTATTAGAGTGAAAAAGTCATTTTTCTGCAGTGCTATGTCATGTTAATATTTACTAATTCGCCAATATTTGCCACAATCAGCTTGCTCTGTAAGAAATTCATGCAGGGCTACAGTGAGTCCCCCATCTACCCCATTCCAATATGCACAATAAAAACGTCCTCTCTGCCTTCAACACACTCTACCCTACCTTTATTGACCTTTCTTCATTAGAGTATGAATTGTTTATATCTATAGATCTTGAAGTCTTCAAGGGCAACTTCACAGTCTCATTTATGTGCATTCCCAGCACTGAACGTACAATAGGTACTCAACAAATGTTAGTTCAATAAATGGATGAATTCAGTTATATTATATCTCTAACTCACAAAACACACATTAGTATCTCTAAGGCCAATAATCTGTGTTCCACACCATAGAATCGGAAATAAAACCCAACCAGCTGGATCAAGATTTGAGAGTGTGTTTGTGAACAGGTGGTGCTGTGCTTGAAGATGGCCTGGAGCCCCTTTATGAGAAAGCAGCACTGTGTGTCTACATGTAGATTGTCTTTAACTCAACCTGTGTCAGGATGAGGGCCCTTCTTAAGAGAATCTGAAAAAAAAAAAAAACCACCACATTTCAATATAAGATAATTCGCTGCTCAGGACACCGCCACCCATAGCACCCGATGCCTCCTCTGAAGGCATATCCTCAAGGCATCTATATTTAATTTCTGTAAAAACGGATATCTGAGTCAGAAACAGCCTGTGGTGGCAACAAACTATTTGTAAATTATATAGGCATAAAAGAGCATCATAAAGACTAGAACTCCTATTTTTCACATTCCAGTAAACATAGCATCAATTAAAAGCTGAAGGCCAAGAAGCTTAGCCAAGTTTCCATCCAGATGGAATTTATAATAAGTGTTATAAAGCTCTGAAAACCAGAGAGTCCAGCCAAAGCAAGGACAAGCTATAAAAGGTGCACACCTCCTTGATGTGACAATAATAACAACATAAACATGGTTCCTAGCTTGCCAGAAATGCTGCTCTTTTATTCTTTGCTCACTAAACATTTATTGAGAGCCTACTATGTGCTGAGGACTGCTTGAAGCCTGGGGTGATGAGTGGGCCCCCCTGAAGCTGAGGAGAAACATCTATACAGACACAGATACACATATGCACAAATACCCTGTGAAGTTAGTAATGCAAAACCAGTCCATCTAAAGCACTCGAACTGATGACTAACCTCTTCAAGCCTATAGGTTGAATGTGTCACCCTAAAATTCATATGAAGTTCTAACCCCCATTACGTCTAAATGTAATCTTATTTATAAATAGGGTCACTGCAGATGTGATTAGTTAAGATAGGTGCTGCAAGAGTCAGCGGGGGGGGGGGGGTACTTTTAAAAAGTGGGAATTTGGACAGAGACCTACGCCCAGCAAGAGCACGTGTGAACTCTGCTGCCACATCAGAAGGTGGTAGAGAGGCCTGGAATAGCACCTTCCCTAGTGTCTTCAAAGTGAACATGGCCCTGCAAATACCTGGATCTCAGACCTCCGGCCTCCAGGACTGTAAGACAATAAATTTCTATTGTTTAAGACACCCAGTTCGTGCTAATTGTTTCAGTAGCGCCAGGAAACTAATACATCTTGGCCTTCCCATCTGTATGATGAATACTATGAAACTTGTATATTAGTGTTGTACTGATTAAATGAGATAGTGTGTATAAAAAGCTTTTTATTTTATTTTTAAGAGGGAATGCTTATTCTCCCTCAATGCCCATCACCCACACTTCCAATTCAGTGTATAGGACACACAAAGAGGTGCAAAGATGTGTCTTCCACAGAGATCGTTTGCATAGCCCAGACCATACTGGGTTTCCAAGCAAGTATGAACCGCAGGTTTCAGATTTTAAGAGTAAACTAGGGAGTCTAGACTTACACTGTCCAATACAACAGCCACTAGCTACATGTGAGCACTTGAAATGTCACTAGCTCGAAGTGAGATGTGCTACGTATATAAAATACACACTAGATTTTAAAGACAATGAAAAAAAGAATTTAAAATATCTCATTCATATTTCTACACTGACTCCATGTTAAAAATACACTTTGGATATACTGAGATAAGTACAATATATAATTAAAATCAATAAATTAACTTCAACTATCTTTAGTTAGTTTTACTTTTCTAATATGGTTACTGGGAAATCTATAATCACTCATGTGGCACACATCCTATATATATCGGGCAGCACAAATATAGAGGTAAAATGCATCCCCGTATTTTCCTGAAGTCATGTTCTATTTCCCATTCTAGTTATTTGTTGGTTACAACAGACAGTCTTCCTTCAGATCATCCAACCAGAGCACATTCATTGCAGCTGAGAGCATAGTAGAGTTTGCCTGCCAGAGGTTATCTGTGGCCACATCATCAGGGGAAATTTGAAACGTTCAGATATTTGATACCCTTCCTCTGTTTGTCTCCCAACCCCACTTCCTCAGGACTTCTACTCATGCTGCTCATGGTGCTGGAGCTTAGATTTCAATTCACAACCAATTAGTAAACCAATGGCCTTTACCTTCAGGTAAAGGAGACTGAATATTTGAGAAGTGACTTCTCCAAGGCCAAACAGAAGAATCTAGACATTCTGACTTTGAGGTCATGCAGACTATAGTGAAAGTTCTAGCCTGCCATTTATTTTCTCTGACACTTTCAACAAACACTTACTGAGGGCCAAGCATTAGTCAGGTGATAGAGATACAGATAATTATAAAACGAAATCAGCCATGAAGGGACTCAGACTCAATTTGGGAAACTAATATTTACCTCCAGATTTACAATGAAAATTGAAAAACATCCCATCTAAAAAGTGCCTTGTTCTATATGGATATAATATCTATTACCAGAGTTATCACCCCAGACGACACCCTGTATGAAACATTTTTAGTGCTGTGTCTCACACATGGGAGTTGTTGACAGTCCTGTTTTTTCCTCAAACTAAGTGAGCCTCCAGTGCCCTCCAAATGTCTCCCAATGTATTCCCTTTATATATATAAAAATTAAAGTACAGAAATAGATGTGATATACACTCTCTGATCACACAAATTGTTAGTACTTTTATGACTTAATTTATTGAGTTCTTCTGGCTTTGAAATCTAACTGTTCCATTGTTTTTACCTTGTCAGTATCAATAGTCACTGAACAGCCATATGTTCTTTCCTTCACACAAGGAATGTAAATACCTCATCTTTAGCAACTATGTGCCATAATATAACATATATTATCCTTCCAGAAATATAATTAGCTTCCCATGTGCAGGTGCCATATTTTATCTTCTACCCTACAGCCTACTATTGCTCTCTGTGCACAGTTGAAACTTGGTAAATATTTTTTAAGCTATTATTTTGAGCGATAAGGAAAATTCAATATCTGTAATACAATTTATACCACTTTGTGTGGTATGATAAACATCTTCTTTTTTTAAAGGATCACCTCAGGGACCTAAACTTCCACGTGAAGGCATCAGTGACTTTAGCTGCCATCTGTCTTTTAAGAACAACAATCTCTGAGGAAGACAAGTCAGCGTTTGGCTATTGTCTACATAATTTTCCAGATGTTCAAGAACAAGTTCCCCATTGGGCCCATAGGAAGATCTAGGCAGAAATAACTATTCTACCACTTCAAGTCAGCCTTCAGAGATGGCACAACTCAAAGGGCTCCAAGGTTTCTTCATTCACTATGATTTTGTTGTTTCTCCCTTGAGTCTTTAACATTGTATTTCCCCTTTGGATTTACAACTCTGTGCGCTTGTGTCCATGCCTGTTCCCATCACCAGCTTCTCTGTTGTTCTTTGCTCTCCTTTGATGTGATGAAAGTCACCCAAGAAAACCCTCTACAAAGCATGTGTGCCACAGTAGTATGTATGATGAAGCAACACAAAGCCAGCAAAGATTCTAAAATCTTAAGAAACTGAGGAAGGTTAGTGAGGAACTGGATAGAACTACAAAAGCCAGTTCTGGTGCAGGAAATGCAGCAGATGACTTTGTGGATTCTGCTCCAGTCCCAAAATCTTGTCCACATAAGACAGAAGTCTGCCAACTGAGGCTGTGAGACAAAGTTTCAGTCCTCAGTGAAAGGCTGCCATGAACTAGATAGGACATCCTACTGGGCAGGGATTAATACAGGACAAGAACATTATCCTTGAACTGAGGATGCATGACAAATTCAGGACCTACAAAACTCTAAAACATCTTTGCAAGGAGACACTTTTGATATCCTTCTAGACACTTCCTATAAGCATCTCCTTGCATAGGGCTCTCGAGGAATATCCCCTTCTCACCTTATCAGAATGAAAAACAGGATTTGAGAAATACAGAAATCTAACTGTAGCCTACTTGCTACAAGAAACCAATATTAACATCATAAATATATTTCATTTACATATGCTTATAAACTTTATATATATAATTGGTATCATACTCCAGAAGCAATTTTCTATCCTGATTTTTCATGTATATTATGTAATATAAATTAGCTCATGTCATAAAATGTTCTTTAACACTTCTAGTGAAAGACCAATATTCCATTATATGTAGTTTGCGACATAATTTATTTAACACTTTTTGTTAACATTCTTTATAGTCATTATTTAGTGATAATGAAAATACGTGATATGGTATAAAAATACCTGACATGGATATCGTTGGTCATAAATTGTTGAAACTTCCTCAGATCACATTAATGCACATGAACATTTTGAAGACATGACTACATATTGTCAAACTACATTCAAGAAAGTCTTGACCACTTTTCCCACTAAGAAAGCCGGGAATGCAGATTTCAGCTAAACCTTCTCTGATTAAAAATTACTGGTTTTTAACTGGTTGCTAACTAGATATGCAAAATAATAATATCTAATTTCTGTTTAATATGCTTTTTGGATAATAAGGAACATTGTTTTTAAACTTTACATTAAGTATGTGACTTTCTTTAAGAAATGACTAGACACATTCTTTGCCCATTTTATTACTACCTTAGGTGCTGTCTACTACTACTTAAAATACATGTGTTAGTCCTGTGTACACTAAGAATATCCACATTTCTTCATTTTTTGGTCAATAAGATGCCTGGCTTTCCTTTGTTTTTACCTTTTCAAACATCTTTTGTTGTTTAAATCTTCAATGTAATCAAAGCCATCATCTTTTGTCTGGGCAAGTGTCTCGACAGTGTTTATGTGTGGCTAGTAAGTCTTTTTCCTCGATACAAAACACTTTCTTCCTTTTTAGAAATATCTTTTTTAATATTTTGTTCAATTGATCCACCTATAAATCATATTAGTGGGCAGTTATCCATGTCCAAAGGCCATTTCTAACATCAAAATAATTGTAGATTATACTGAAATAAAAGAATGTCATAGGGGCACCTGGGTGGTTCAGTCAGTAGAGCATCTGACTTCAGCTCAGGTCATGATCTCACAGTTCATGAGTTCAAGCCCCATCTCGGGTTCTGTGCTGACAGCGCAGAGCCTGGAGCCTGCTTCAGATTCTGTATCTCCCTCTCTCTCTGTCCCTCCCCTGCTCACTTACACACTCTCTCTCTCAAAAATAAGTAAGCATTAAAACAAAAAAAAAAAAAAGAGAGAGAACGTCATAAAATGACCACATGTAGATTTGATAAAAGGAAATTCCATGTTGTCTTAAAAATCTTTTTTCTGGAGACTATGTTAGGAATCAGCAAAATGTTTATAACATAGTATTAACTGTAAAAACACAATTAAAACAATCTTTATGCTTTAATCCCTATTTTATAAATATAACTACATTTACAATTGCAACTATATAAGCAGCTATAAACATGAAATGAATAGAGGTAGAATCTAAAATGACAAATGGTTGTTTCTAAGTTGTGACATTACTACTGATTTTTATTTTATACTCTTCAGTATTTTCCAAATTTTCTACAATAGCATTTATGTCTTCTAAAAATTAAAGTTTCAGGATAGGATGGTTTGAATTGAAAATAAGGTATTGCTTTTTCCATTAACATTCTAATAAGAATAAACTTTTCCATAGTTCTATTTTTCAAAGCATTTTATAGCAAGCAGTTTTCCTTTATTTCTCTCAATGATAAAAGAAAATAGAAAATAGTTCTCTTGAAGCATAAAGGTCTGAGGTTGCAGGCTACCACCTCCAAACTAACCCCGCATTTAGACTGTGTTGTTTGATTTCCTATGATGTTTTGTATCTTTTCACCCAATTCATGCTATCATAGGTGATGCTCTCTTGCTTTACAATGCATTTCTGCCCTTCTGTCCCCTTCTTCACCGGTTTCTAACTGTTGACAATATTTAAACTCCTTAGGATGTTTTTCTTGGCCTTCTTGGCTACCTTCCCTCCACCTGCTCTCTTCTGCTTCCTAACACCTTGCAGCGTCATGGTCTGTCTCACTTCTAAATCATGAGCTTTTGTGGGTAGCATCATGATTTATTCTTTGAATAGCATGAGTCCTGATCATTTGTAATACCCAATTTAGTGAGTATGAAATATCTTCACTTGGCTGCAGTACATGCATTTCAATAAACTCTAAAAGGAAAAACTAGTACATCTTCAGTATTAAAAATTACACTTCGGGGCACCTAGGTGGCTCAATCAGTTAAATGTCTGACTTTTAATTTCGGCTGAGGTCATGAACTCAGGGTCATGGGATCAAGCCCTGTGTTGGGCTCCGCTGGATATGGAGCCTGCTTGGGATTCTCCCTCCCTCTCCCTTTGCCACTCCCAGCTCATGCTCTTGCATTCTCAAATAAATAAATAAATAAATAAATAAATAAATAAATAAAACAACTTAGATCTTCAAATGCTAAACACAGTTACTATGGGACACACTAATTCCATTCCTAAGTATACACCCAAGGGATATGAAAACATATGCACACACAAAAACTAGTATATGAGGGTTCACAGCAGCATTATTCTTAAAAGGAAAAAAAGTAGAATAAAGTACTGATGACGCCCGTGACGGCATGGATGAACCTCAAAAACATCAGGCTCAGTCAAAGAAGCCAACCACAAAAGATCACGTGACATGATACCATCGACAAGAATCCCAAATAAGACAATCTATCAAGACAGAGAGATTACTGGTTGCTCAGGGTAGGAGGGAAGGGGATGTGTGTATATCTGTGTGTGTTTTGTATATGGGTGTGTTAGATGATGTGACTGCTAATGGGCATGACATTTCTTTTCGAGGTGATGAAAATGTTCTAAAATTATGGTGATGAAATTACGGTAAAAGACTATGGTGTTAGTTGTACATCTCTGTAAATATACTAAAAACCACTGAATTGAACACTTTAAATGGATGAACTTTGTGATACGTAAATTATTTCTCAAAAATCTGTTAAAATGTATATACAGTATTACATATATTATGTGATGTACCATAGTTAGAGGCATGAAAATCCGCACCTTATCCCTGGGTTGCAGCCTGTCCTCAACCTCTAACCCTCGTCTTTGCTACTACCCACCACTGAGGGAGAAATGTAAGGATATGGTCGGGGATAGAGGCAGAAAATACAAGATTTAGGGGCATCTACTGTGATCAGTAATATTTTTAAAGCATTTTTGCATTTTGAAGCTTCAAACTGGCCACATCAAATTGTCCCAAAGTCAAAACAACCTCATCAATTCAGCTATATAAAAAAAAAAAAAATGCTACTTCTCCACCTGCTAGTTCCCCAGGGCTCAGTGGTCAGTAGTTTGCTACTCTGACCTTCCACAGACCCCTATTTACGTCTGCATTATGTTGTAGTTTTGTTGGATTTTGTATACATTCCTCTTGAAAGGCTACTCTAGCTAAACTTGGAGCCTGTAGACCATACTGGATTTATCACAGAACCCTGTCTTCAAAACACTACCTGGAGAATGATAAGAGTTAATTTTTATGTTTGCTGAATAAAATAAAGGTGGGGGGTGGGGGCAAAAAGAGATGACTTCATCGCTGACTTTAAAAGTGTGTATTTTCCACCTCCCTGCCCTGAGAGATGTTTGGCAATTTATTTGATGCTTTTCAAAAATCCTCGCTAAAATAAAGCAAGAGAAACTGTGATCAGATATCAAAGTGAACCTGCTGCACAGCACTATGAAAATGTGGAATTAAGAAGGAAGGAGAGTTTTAAGTCATGTGAGTGGAAGCAAAGCAAATATCCTGGATGTTCTAATTTTACCTGAATGAAATCAAGGGCTAGGCAAGTTGAGCTTGAGGATCTTTCTTGCTAGCTTTTATAAATCTGAAATTTATGAGCAAGTCTTCTTGGTGCTCTGCCCTTCCAGACCCAGTACCATGCTTTCCACACCCTACATTTCTACCAACTTCCAGAGAGATGACAAATGACTATGAAAGAAATTGTCAGGAGACAATGGTCCCTATGAGGTCCACATATTTACTTGCTTGGAATTAAAATGCTCAGACTGCAGATTCACTCTCATCCTCCGTATTTATGGTTCCCTCTGCCTTGAAGCAAGCACAGTGAGTGCAGTGATAAATCGGCTGAAAGTCTGTCTCATTTCCAGGCAGACCCTGTAAATTCCTGAGCTGTTCTTTGCAACCCTTCATTCTGATTTGTAACATTCAACAACACTATCAATGACACACAAAGGGTCTGCAGGCCCTTTTCCTCCAGCTGAGCAGTGGCCAAGGGGCCCTGGCCTCTCACCACTTCCAGAGTGTCACACATCATCACTAAACCACAGCATTAAGCCCTCCTCAATGAAGATGATGTGCTTGTCCTCCCAGTCAAGACCTTGGTCTAAAATGTGGCCAGTACTGAGTGGGGCATGACCTTGTCTGGATGTGTTTGATGCCGGAGTAGACAAACGTTGAGAACAGTACAAGTCCTAGATACAGAGTCCTCTCTCTACTTAGGAAAACACCCCAACATATCAATTCTCTTGGGAAATTTATAATGTGTCTGCTCTCTGCCAGCGCTTTTATAGAAGTTGGGGAAACAGAAGCAAACAAAACAGAGTCCTTGATCTCCTGGAGCTTAGATTCTACTGCCCCAGTTTTATTCACTGAGTAAATGAAGGGATAAATTAATGATTAAGCATAATCCTCTCCCTCATAAAAGGTTAGTTATGCCATGACTGTTTAAATTGTACCTGCCCCTCCAAGCCAGGCTATAATACTACTTTTACAGCACAACTCAATTAGTGAAAGCAAGCCAAATGATAAAACAGGTTTCTGAGATTGTATTTCTGTAGCTTTTCTTACATGCAGGGCTTGGCCCCCAAATCCTGGCTTTCGTTAACAACTCTAAACCTTTTCTCTGAACCAGTACCGTCTTATCAGGCCTCTATACATCCTGCTTACTGGAACCTCAATGTTCACACATAATTTTTCAGCTTTATTTTCTCTTTCCATTTTTGTTGTCTATAATAATTGAGTATAAATCAAGTCTAACTCAGGGCAGCACAGAAATTCACCCACCCCCTAGTCAAGCATCCACCTTCCCCTCTGCCTCCCCTCCTGGTGGAGCCAGACCCATATAAAATGAATGTTTGCTTCCCTGGAACCTAGAAAACAAAACAAAGTGGGAAAATAAGAACTCGCTTTTCTCCTATTCCCTAAACAAGGGCACGCTTTGTTTCTAGGTGTTTACTTACAAAAACTGGACAATAAAACTATTAGAGGCAATATTAGCATCTGTGGTAAAGGAGGCAGAGAAGCTAGATTTGTACTCGAGGAGTCACTGTTCTAGCAGTGTTTGCTGGGAGGGGAGTCCTGTTATCGGCCTGAACAGGAGCCTACCACTCAGGGGTTCTGGAAAGCTGAGCCTTACCCAATCCCCACAGTATAGTGGGGGCCAGAAGCATGGGAAAAAAATCAGAAATCAAACACCAAATACTTCAAAAGCAATGCATGAATAAGAAACATCATCATGGGCACAGGTTCATTAAAATGCTAAGGGATAGGTAGTGAAAAAAGGACCAAGGGTAAGAAGGAAAGGCAATACCTAGTCCTGTGCCATGTGTTGAGCACTTTTACATACTTCATATAATCTCCATAAGAATTTTTGTGAAATTTATATTATTAAAGCCCATCTTGAGAGGGAACAAATCCCCAAGGATCTTAGAAATGAACCAACATATATAAAATCACCCACATGATAACCACAGAGACGGGATTAGAACTCACAGTTCTCTGACACCAGGAGATCCACGCTGCACTTTCTGTAGATTTACCATTAGAGCAGAAGAACAACATTGCTACTTTACATGAGGAACTTCCATTTTCCTTTACTCTTTTTTCGCTAATCTGATGAGACACTAAATTATTTGACCCATTAGAAGACCGTAAGGGAGGGGGGAACATAAATTACTACTTACTGTTCATAACTATATACCTCATAACAGAATCAAATTAAGCCAAAGTGAAAACATTGTAGGCTAAATATTAAATGATCTTTTGGGTTCATCTCCATGTACTGTCCAACAGCCTATACTAAAACTGATTTGCCAGTATGATCTGTCCTTTGTCCTTCCAGAACAAAATCATCACTAGCTCTCTGCACATCTATTAACAACTGCTTTTAATGATGTTTTAATATGGTGCTCCTGTCTGAAACACATCTTTCTAAAATTATAAGACCTTAGAATTGTAGTAAAGTTGGGAATTCTCCCATCCTCAGGAAGGCAAGTATCCCACCTCATATGCCAACTTCCATGGATGGAAATGGCTTCAGGAACAGTGTTGAGGAGTATGATAAGGACAGCTCCCAGCTCCAGAGATGTGGTATGCCTTGGAAGATGGGGGATGCCATCAAGGAGTAGGAGATATTTGCCAACCTTCAACTGGCCTGATATTCCAAAACTAGAGAGGGTTCCTCATGATAAAATATAAGTATTATTTCATACACACTACCTATTTTCATCTTCCTAAGCTCTCAATGGTTTTGGTGTCACTATTATTGCCATTTTATAATAAAGTTAAGAAAACTTTTTTTATAAAAAAGTTAAGAGGCCCAGGAAGGTTAAAGCTTTGTCCAAATTCTTTTCTAATATTGAACTAATTTGTGACAAGTCAAGTGTGGTGGATCAAAGCCACACTTCTTCCTAGAAATGACTCATTGTCTCAGATTTTATTTGAGCTGAGAGTGTGGATGGGAATGTATGCATCGTGTGTGTGTGTGTGTGTGTGTGTGTGTGTGTGTGCGCGCGCGCATGCGCACACACATGAATGTATGAGTGTGTTTCCCCTTAGAGGACTCACTTGTGGATCCCACCTGTACAATCACATACTGGATCCACCTACCTCTAGGCTAATCTACACCATGTGCAGACTCCCATTCAAACCGCATCTCTGACGCTTCCTTAGCTGTATCGTGATGATCCCCATAGACAGGATAAATATACACACACAACTATTTAAGATCTTTGGTGGCACTGCTTTAGAAATGTTAAGTATGCTCTTTGAGCTTATAGTGTTGACATATTTATACATTTTTTTTTTCTTGGCCCTGACTTTTTTCTTCTACTTTGACTTCATTTAGTATTTGATACACATATACATACACATATATATGGTGCTACAATATATGAGATATTATTCTAGGCAGGAATACAAAGTGAACAAAACGGCTAAAAATCCCTGCCCTTGTAGAGCTTACTTACTGCCCTTGTAGAGCTACAGCGGGAGTCAGAGAAGAAACAAAGTAATAAATCCTCTGGTGTGTCAGGAGCTGAGAAGCACTGTGGGAAGTAGAGCAGCAGAGGGAGATTTAAAGAGATGTGGGTGGGGATGCAAGTGTTACTTTTAATCAGGACCGTCAGGGCAGGCCTCTTTAAGAAGATAAAACCTGAGCAAATACTAAAAGGAAGAAACGGAAATAGCATGAAGACGTCTGAGGAAGAGGAAACAACCAGCACAAAGACCCTAAGGCACAGGCATGCTTGACACACATAACACACAGCAGGAAAATATATTCATGTAGCTGGAGCAGAATCTAAAGGGGAAAATAACAGAGGGCAAGGTCAGGGGGGTTTGAAGGCTGTAAATCATGCAAGGTTATTAAAAGGACTTTGTCATGTACTCTGAGCAAGACAAGGAAATACTGGAAGAATCTGAGTAAGGGAATGACTTCATATGACCTGCTTTTTACAACTCAAGATGCTGTGTTTAGAATAGATGGTGTAATGGCGGTAAGGTTTCGGAAGCACGAAGTCAGTTTGAACACTACTGCAGACATTCAGATTACAGGTTATGTTGACTTGGGTTAAGACAATACCAGAGGAGGTGGTAATGTGTTGTCGCATGCTGAATTCATTCTGAATAGAAATCCAGTAAGATTTCCTGACACTTCAGATGGAGAGTGTAAATGAAGGATAGCAGTCAAGGAAGATTTCTAAGTTTGGCCTGAGCAACATGAAGGAATTAGTTGCCAATAATTGAGATGGGGGAAGTCTGCAGACTAAGCAAATTTAGGGAAGGCGAGCAGGATTCCAAATTTCTGCTTAGGCATATTAAAGTTGAGAAGCCTATTAGATTTCTAAGTGGAAACTTTAGTTGGACTTGAATGGAAAATATAGACGAAGTAAAGGCTGAAAGTATAGCTCTGGAATTTATCAGAATACAGATGTTATATAAGCTTTGTGGATTACACCAAAAGAGAGGTTTCAAAGAGAAGACCATCATTCCCTGGGAAACTCCAACATCCAGAATTTGGATAAAGGGGGTGAAATGTGAACAAAGAAGACAGAAGAACAACAATATAGCGTGCTACATCACAAAAGTCAAGCAAGAACATGGTTTGTAGAAGAAGATTTTGTGTTTTGCAGTACTGACAAGTTGAGGGATTTGAGGAGGAAGACTGCATTTGGCAACATGCAGCTCATAGGTCACTCTGAAGACAGGAGGTTTAGGTGGAGTTTAGGTTTAGTGGAGTCATATGAATATGAACCAGATAGGATTCAGGGGAAGATAGGGAGATGAAGAAATGTCACCTTCAATGGAAAACTCTTTGCAGGCAAAATAAGATAAAGGTGAGGATTGTAAACTGTGAAGTCAGTGTACTGTACCTGATTTCAAATCATGGCTCTGTCGCTTGTCACTTTGAAAAGCTGGGGACATTATTTTGCCTGCTAAGCCTAAGTTTCCTCATCTGGAAAAAGTTCAGCTATTAGTAGTACCTATTTCATTCATGTTCTGTGGAAATTAAACAAATACATGTGAACTATTTAGCAAAGTACCCTGCATATACTAGCTTTCAATAAATGTTAGCTATTATGACTATTTCTATTATAATCATTAATAGTTTTACATTGAGGCATTTTACTGTGAAGGGGAACGCTAAAGTGGGAATTAAAGCTGCATTTAAGTAGCTTTAAATGTAGTTCTAGTTCTTGCTACAAATATGCATACAAAATAGCATGCAAACATCACGTCCCACAAACATTACTTGAGATAGGAATAAAAATACCCATGGTGCACATATTCTGTAAACTTACAATTGCTTTCCTTTTTAAGATTTGAATATAACAGCACTTGTGATGTCCCTGGAAACATCATTAAACAAGATTCACCTGTATAACCATTCGGATCACAGAACATAGTTCTTTGGAGAGAGCTTTCAGAAGCACAGAGCTTAGGTCTTTATAAGCTACTAAACTGTCAGATAATTCAGACTGTCATTGACACATCATTCCTTAAAATAAGTATATGATGTTTGCCTGGAAACTATTTCCCTGTACCTGCCTTTCTTTGGGTTCATGATGTTTCTGATCCAGAATTTTACATGAGGGTCAACTATCATTTATTTCTCTACTATGAGAGAGTCTAAAATGTCAGTAACTTCAACAAAAAACAACACAATGAACTGATCCCCAGAGCCACGCAATACAAAAACTGGATTGCAATCCAGGGACTGAGCCACTTCATTGCCAAAATGAACATACAAACAAACAAACCTGAGGAAATGTCTAATTTAAAAACTGAAGTTAAAAAAAATCAAATTTTCCTTATTTCAAAGCCAGATTTCACCACATTTTATTTCCTGCCCCAGGCAACAGCATCTACACACTCTTTAGGCCATTAGCTACCACTGTAACACTGAACTCATTAACTCAGTGATTCCAAAAGATATTCAGGGCATAGAGTTGTTCAGATTCTGGATACTGTGAATGAGGGGAAGATGGATTTAGTGATGACATCCATAAGAAGGGGATGCAGGAGAATGACCAAAATTGAGGAACAAAATCATGAGTTTGGTTTGCAACATAATGAATTTGAGACTCTTGTTAGATCTCTAAGATGTCAAGAAAGTATTTGGTTACAAGAATAAGTTGTTCAAAGAACAAGTGTGGGCTAGTGATAAAAGCTGGGGAATAACAGCATGTAATTTACCACTTGCTGCCTTAAATCCAGGAGAAACGAAGCAGAATGACAAGAGACTAGACTAAGACTCTAAGCCTAAGACTAGAGCCTGAAGAGCTCTCACATTCAAAACTCAAGCAGGGTAGGCTGAGCTGGTTAAAGTATCTGGGGAGAGCCTAGAGTAATACAAGAAGGACAAGAGAGTGGTTATTCAAACAAGTGTCAAGAAATGGATCATATTCAATTTGTGGAATTCCTTGAATGATTAAGTAAAATGAAAACGGAAACCCACTGGAATTGGCTCATGCAGGTCACTGCTGATCTCAAAGGAGAACTTTGATGAAATATAGGCATAGGTCAAACTAGAAAGTGTTAAGTGTGAGGGGAAATTGAGAAAACACATACCTCCCTCTTCTGATAAATTGGAGAATGAATATAAGGAGAAAAATATCCTTTTCAGCAAGATTGTTGTTGGTAAAAGGAATCACTACTACTTTCTGTACGTGGATTTTGTATCCTGCGACCTTACCAAAAGGAAATCAAGGAGACAATACAATAGCATCAAAAAAAGGAAGAAAATATTCAGGAACATATATAGGGATAAATTTAACCAAGAAGGTGAAAAGTCTGTATACTGAAAACTATAGGACACTGACAAAAGAAATTGAAGAAGACACAAATAAATGGAAAGATATCCTATTTTCATAAACTGAAAGAATTAACTGTTAAAATGTTCATACTACCCAAAGTGATCTATGGAATCAACGCAATCTTTATTAAAATTCCAATGGCATTTTTCATAGAAAGAGAAAAACAATCCTAAAATTTACATAAACCATTAAAAAAAAAAAAAAAAACCTCTGAATAACCAAAGCAATCTGAGAAAGAACAAAGCTGAAGGCAACAAACTTTCTGATTTCAAATGATATTACAAAGTGATAGTAATTAAGCAGTATGGTACTGGCACAAAAACAGACACGTTCACTAGAGGAATAAAAAAGAAAGCCCAGAAATAAGGCCAAGCATATATGCTCAAACAATATTCCACCAGGACTCCAAGAATACACAATGAAAAAAAGAATGTTCTGCTCAATAAATGTTGTTGGCAAGGGCACCTGGGTGGCTCAGTCAGTTAAGCATCCGACTTAGGCTCAGGTCATGATCTCATGGTTCATGAGCTGGAGCCCCACATCAGCTTCTGTGCTGAGTGCTCAGAGCCTGGAGCCTGCTTTGGAGTTTGTGTCTCCCTCTCTCTCACCAAAATAAACAAACATTAAAAAAAAATTTTTTAATGGTATTGGGAAAACTAGATATCCACATTCAAAAGATTAATATTGGACCATATGTTGCACCATAAATAAAAACCAACTCAAAATGGATTAAAGGCTTAAAAATAAGACCTAAAGCCATAACACTTCTAGAATAAAACCTAAGGAATGTTTTGGCAATGTTTGTTTTGGCAATGATGTTTTTGAATAGGACACAAAAAGCATAGACATCTAAAGCAAAAATAAATGTGGTACTACACCACACTAAAAAGCTTCTTCATAGCAAAGAAAAGTATCAACGAAATGCAAAGGCAATCTAAGGAAAGGGAGAAAAGATTTGCAAACCATGTAACTGATAAAGGGGTTAATAACAAAAGTATGTAAGGAAACCAAACAACTCAATGGCAAAAATCCCCAAATAACCGGATTGAAAAATGGGCAAATTGCCTAAATAGGCATTTTTCCAAAAAAGACATACAAATGGCTAACAGGCATATGAAAAGGTGCTCAACATCACTAATGGTCAAGGAAATGCAAATCAAAACCACAATAAGATACACCTCACATCTTTTAAGATAGCTGTTATCAAAAAGACAACATACAACAAGGGTTGGCGAAGATATGGAGAAAAGAGAATCCTTGTGTACTGTTGGTGGGAATATAAATTGATATAGTCATTATGGAGATTTTTTGAAAAGTTAAAACTAGAACTACCATATGATCCAGGAATTCCACTTCCAGGTTTTTAACTAAAGGAAATGAAATCAGTACCTTGAATAGATGTCTGTGTTGCCATGTTCACTGGAGCATTTTAGCATTATTCACAATAGCCAAGACATGGGAACAACCTAAGTGTCCATCCACTGATGAATAAAGAAATAGTGATTTCATATTCATCAGTGGATGGACACACACATATATAATATGTACATGTATACATATAACTCTTTGTCTTAAATGTTTATTTTTGAGAGAGAGCACACACGCACAAGTGGGGGAAAGGGAGAGAGAGAAGGGAACAGAGGATCTAAAGCAGGCTCCCATGCTGATAGCAAAGAGCCCGATGTATGACTCAAACTCAAGAACCACGAGATGACCTGAACCAAAGTCCGATGCTTAACCAACTGAGCCACCCAGACACCCTAGATATCACCCTTTAATAAAGGAGGAGAGCCTGTCATTTGTGACATTACAGATAAACATGGAAGACATTATGCTGAGCAAAATAAGCCAGGCACAGAAAGAAAACTACTACATGGTCTCATATGTGGAACCTAAAAAAGTCAAGTTATAGAAACAGAGAGAAGAACCATGGTTATCAGGAGTAGGGAGGTGGGGGAAATGAGATGTTGGTCAAAGGGTACAAAGTTGCATCTATGTAGGATTTAAAAGCCCTAGAGATCTACTATACGTCATGTAACTATAATAATATTTTATCTTATGCTGGAAATTTTCTAAGACAGTAGATGTCAGGGGCTCTGGACACACCAAAAAAAAAAAAAAAAGTATGTGAGGTGAGAGACAGATATGTTAATTAGCTTAACTGTAATAATAATTTCACTATTTATACCAAAACATCATGTTGTGTTATTTGTCAACTGAAGTTCAATAAAGCTGAAAAAAATTTTAAGCCCCCCAAAATATCATGTTAAAGAACCTATAAGACAATTTTTATTTTTAAAAATAAGGGGAAAGGTAGAACACAGCTAAAGTAGGGAGTGGACTCTAGATACTTTGCTTTGGCTTGGTTTTATATTATCATCTGCCCTGATATAACAGAGTGTAGATACAAAAAGGATGACATGGGATAATATAGGTGAAGTTTCCTGAGAAGGGAGGGAGCAGGGACTTGGAAACAAGATGCCCAATGGAGTAGCCATAAATAGAAGGATGGCTATCTCCTCAGAGAGAGAGGGAGAGAGAATTGGTGCATATAGAGGTTGGTTTTATAGGTCTATGGCTTAAAATTGAGGAAGGTTCCATCAATGGCTTCAGTCTCCCATCTGAGAATTAGGAAGAAGGTAGGAGGATCAGAATTTTGAGGAATGTGAAGCCCGGAAACAACCTTGGGAGAGGGAATTAAGTGGAAAGCAATGGTCATGAATGGAGTGATTCTAACTAATTTTCATCAATTGCCTAGAAAAAGGAAGATAACTAGAAAGTTGTGTTTATTTAGAGTAGATAGTTTACTAGCATAAGACGGGAAGGCCAAGATACAAGCATTGAGGACATTAGGACAAGAAAGCATTGGCAGGAAAACAAAAACAGATTTTAATAAGGAACCAAAGAAGACAGGTCAAGATTCATGACTTACTCCTTATTGTATCACCAGCAACCATCACATCCATAGTCTGTGGTTAAGGACTTACAAATGGTCTGTTGAAAACAACAACAACAAAACAACACTGTAGGGCAACTCCTCCTCTCTTGAAAATAGCTGTAAACTCCAGGGAAAGTAGAGTGTCAAAACAAGAAGATGAGTAAATTTACTTCCAAAAACTTTGGAAACTCTGCTTGGACAATCAGTATCCATTGATTTTAACATTATAACCCACACCCATTAAACGAACTTGGATTATAAATGTAAATGCTATTCTATACAAATATACTTGTGGAAATAATTTAGGAAAACATTGTACTAGAAACCTTAAGTCAAGGAAGAATGATTTATTATAAACTATTAGAGCCATTTTAAAATTATTAGTTTGTATTCCTTCCCAATTTCTTAATGCTTAGTATCTTTATAAGTGGTTGTTTAGTCACGTAGTTACTGTGATTTCATATTCCAAAACACTGGGAGCACCTGGGTGACTCAGTCACTTAAGCTTCTGACTCTTGATTTCAGCTGAGGCTCAAGTCATGATTTCCTTGTTCAGAAAGTGGAGCCCCACCTCAGGCTCCATGCTGACAGCAGGAGCCTGCTTGGGATTTGCTCTCCCTCTCTAGTTCTCCCCCAATCATGCTCGCTCTCTCTCTCAAAATAACCATAAAAAGAAAAATCTAAAACACCAGATTGGTCTTTCTTCATGAGATAAATGTAAACATTTTAAATACAGAGCTGCTAATGGTAAATTATGTGGAGCCTGAGAAACTTACCAGAAGACCATGGGGGAGGGGAAGAAAAAAAAAAGGTTAGAGAGGGAGGGAGACAAAACATAAGAGACTCTTAAAAACTGAGAACAAACTGAGGGTTGATGGGGGGTGGGAGGGAGAGGAGGGTACCTTTTGGGATGAGCACTGGGTGTTGTATGGAAACCAATTTGATAATAAATTTCATATTTATAAATCAATCAATCAATCTCAGGTATTTTCACATGTCTGTTGGGTCTTCAAATGTATTCTATGAGGACTCCCCCTCCCCAGATTAAAAACAAAAACAAAAAAACAGTCCAAATAATTTGGCTTAACATTCATGCCTTCCTCAAGTTGATCCCAGCCAAACTTTCTTACCTTGTCACTTTCCCCCCCCTCCTTGCCCTCTACTGCATTCTTTCCTTTCAGCAGCTTCAGAACCCTGGGATTTCTGACTCCCCCCCCCCCCCCCCCACCAATTCCTACTTGGCTCCCACGCCTGGGATACTCCCTGCCATTCTCTACCTGTTGAAATTTAGTTCATCCTAAAGAGTGAGTTGTTGCCAGCTCAGGGATGTCTTTTCACATGTCCTCTACCCATAAAAAGGCATTCCTCTTCCTTAGCGATTCTCTAGTGTTCTCTCTTAACATATTGGACCTCCCTACAGTACTTTACCAGGATTTGCAAAAACAAAAAACAATAACAAAAAATAATTCTATAATAATCATTATTTGGCAAATTGGCATCAAAACAGCATTTTGTATTGAATTCCAAAGAGAAAACAAACAAATGATTTGAAGAGGAAAATTAAATTTTGTTTCCTTAAACTGAAAGTTCTGTCTTTCCTGGTGGCTAGGAAAAAAACTGGAAGATGCTTTGCATCTTCTCTATTCTAAATTTAAAAGCAGCCATTGCTAAAGGTATTAAAAAGAAGGAACCCATGATTGCTGAGATGACTTTGTGTATTATAACCACAGTATCTTTGAAATGTAACAATTGGTTTCTAGGATTCAAATACACTCTTCCTATAGCTTAGTAGCAAAGGTCCAAAAGAATGCATTATTGCTGGAATATCCCAAATGTAACTGGGAACTTGTAATTCATGGTCACTTTCACATCACTGTTCTTATTTGTAAAACTATTTTTATTGAAATACACCAAGCATATAGAAAATGGCACACATGATACTTACATACCTAGATGAATTTTTTTTTTAATGCTCATTACCATGCAGATCAAGATCTAGATAGCTGGATCAACCATCCAGATCAAGATATATGAGTGCCCCTAAAGTCCTTTTTGTGCTTTTTCCTTGCTACTGATGTTCCCAAAGATAACCACTATTTTGGGGGGGTTGGGAGGTTGAGCTTTGTATAATTTTTTGAGTTGCATACAATGTTGCATTAGTTTCACATGTACAACATAGTAGTTCAACTTCTCTATATATTATGCTGTGCTCACCTCAAGCGTAGCTACCACCTGTCATCATACAACGCTAGTACAATATCATTGATTACATTACCTATGGGTCTGCTTTCATTCCCATGAGTTATTTATTCCAGTTATTCCATAACTGGAAGCCTGTGTCTCTCCCCTTTCCCCATTTTGCCCACCACTCCCCTTCGCTCTGGCAACCATCAGTTTGTTCTCTATTCGTGATTCAGCTTTTATTTGTTTACTCATTTGTTTTTAGATTCCACATGAGCCACTATTTTGATCTTTAGTAACCATAGATTAATTTTGTCTGTTTATATATTTAATAAAATGGAGGCATACGGAAAACACTTTGTGTCTGACTTCTTTTCCTAAAAGTAAACTCGTTGCACACAGCAACAGTTGTTTTCATTGTTAACTAATATTCTATTATATAAGTATACCACCATTCTTTTCTCTTTCCATTAATGATGGACATTTGAGTTGTTTTCGTTTGGGGACTATTGTAAATAGTGCTGTGATGAATATTTCTTTACATGTCTCTTAATGAACATATTTATGAACATTGGTTAGATACTTAGGAATAGAATTGATAGGTCACAGGATATGCTCAACATACAGTTAGCTTCAGTAGATACAGAGAATTAGTTTTCCAAAGCTGTACACTTTACACTCCCATCCTGTGTTAAAACTCATGCAACTACACATCCTAAGAATGTCTTTTTGTACATTTTAGAAATTCTCTGTGTGTACACT
The DNA here is from genome assembly GCF_046562875.1 of Panthera onca. Lineage (NCBI taxonomy): Eukaryota > Metazoa > Chordata > Mammalia > Carnivora > Felidae > Panthera > Panthera onca. Next base: position 45,403,760 of record NC_138349.1, on the reverse strand, counting down.
GCAAATTTTCTTTTTAATTTGCATTTTCCTGTTAAAAAATGAAGTAGAGCTACTTTTCAAACAGGTATGTCCTTTTCACTTGGATATCCTTTTTGTGAAGTAGCTGATCAAGTTTTTGTCTACTTTTATTTATTTTTGTATATTTTAGATTGGATTTTCTATTTTTTTATTGATTTGTAGGAGTTCACTTAACGTGAAATATGTGGATTTATTTTTGACATGTTAAACCAACTTTGCATTCCTGGAAAATTGCTAAGTTAGTCACCCTGAGCATACTTGGCCTTACTATATGCAACCGTTCATAATGTTTCACTAATTATCTGCTTTTGTTTAGGATTTTAGATATTTCTACGTGAGAGAGACCTTTTTTCTTCTTCATTCTAATATCATTTTCATGCTGTTATACAAGGTTATTCAGACTTTATAAAATAAGTTCCTAAGTGGGTTCTCTTTCATTTTATTAGAGTTTATACACATTTGAGTAGTATGCCTTCCTTACATATTTGGAAAAAGTCACTAATAAAACTATGTGGAAATAGAAATTTCTTTGTAGGGATGTTTTCAAACTAGAGTTTCTATTTTAGAATTTTATATAGTTTATATAAACTATTAAAGTATCTTTTGCTTCTTGTGTCACTTTTTAGAAATAGTATTTCCTAGGGATGTGTTTTTCGTATTTGGATTAAAAAGTTATTTTAATAATGCTGCTACAAATTTTTAATGCCTGGACAATCTATATGGATGCTCCTTTTTATACCTGATATTGAGGGTTTACCTTCTCTCATTATTTCTTATCAATTTTTGCAGGAGTTTGTCAAATTTTTTTCCTTCCAAGAAGACACCATTGATTTTCTTCACTCCCTCTGCTGTAGGTTGCTTTCTATATCATTAATTCTTGTTCTTATCTGCTTTGCTTTCTTCTTTGTACATTATTTGAATTTAATTTGCTGTTCTTTGGCTCCTTGAGATCAATATACAGAACAATGATTTTAAGACTTTCTCTTTTGCAATATATGTTTAAGGTTAACATGTCTTTTTATTGTGGTTAAATTAATACCCCTGAAAGTCATAGATCTTAAGTGTGCACTTTGATGAATATTGACAAATGTATTTATCCATATAACTATCATCGCAATTGAAATATTGAACATTTTTTTCTAACATATCAGAAAGCTCCCTGATATTTTCCTGTACTTCTCTAATCCCTAGAGACAACTGCTGTTCTGATTTCTAAGCGCATAAATTCTGCTTGGTTCAAACTTCAGACAAATAGAATCATACAGTATATATACTATTTGTTGTCTCTCTTTCAATGTGTTGTATTTTATTATCTTTTAAAATGTTCTTTCAAAATTAAATTTGCACAGAGTGAAAAAGACACAGACCTTAGGTGCATAATTCAATGAATTCTGACAAATACATAGCCTATCTTCTCAGTCGAGATACGGAACAATAGAACACATCAAAAAGTACCCTAATGTAACCTAGACAACCACTTTGCTGGTTTATATCCTGCAGATTAGTTTTGCCTCTAATTTCATGTAAACGCAATATACAACATTGTGTGTACTATGTATATAGACCTCTTTGTATCTAGTTTCTTTTACTTGACTTAACAATTTGGAGACTCATTCAGGCTGTAATATATTTCAATAGTTCAACCTCTGGTAGTAGGTTAACACACCATACATTCCTCATGCACTGTCCTGTTAATGGGCATTTGGATCTCCTCCTCCCAATTTCCGATTATGAATAAATCTACTTTAAACATATTTATACAAATCTATTTGTAGACACATATTTTCTTTTCTTTTGAATAAATGCCTAGAATTAATGGGTTATAGAATAGATGTAGGTTTACCTTTATAAGAAAATGTCAAACAAGGGGCTCTTGGGTGGCTCAGTTGGTTGAGCGTCCATTCCTGATTTTGGCTCAGGTCATGATTCCAGGGTCATAGAATCCAGCCCTATGTCAGACTCCATGCTCTCTCTCCTTCTCTCCCTCTCTCCCTCCCCCATGCATGCATGTGTGCATGCTCCCTTAAAAAAAACGTTGTCAAACAAGTTTTCCAAAATGATTGAATACTTCACTGACCTACTAGCAATGTAGGAATGTTCAATTTGCTCCACCTCCTTTTTAACATTGGGATTGTCATCTTTTAAAAATTTAGTCATCATTAAGGAGTATGAAGTATTATCTTAAGGTGATATTATTGCATTTCTGATGATATTGCATTTCTGATTACTAATAATATGGAGCACTTCTACATAATTATTAGGCATTTGTACATCTCTCATGAAAGTTTGTGTTTAAGATGACTGAAATTCTTATATTTTTGTTATTACTCATTTAGAGAGATTATTTTCGATAAAAGTCTGTCTCCAAATGCTTTTTCTACCTCCACTGATAATAGGTTGTTTCCCCTCGTTATAACAATGTGGGTATAGAGGGCAGAGCTATTTTACAGCTGGTTTAGGATACAATGCATACACGTAAGAGTACCTGGAAATTTGGCACTGATTCTTGACCAAGGGCAGTGGAATCAGTAATGATTTACTATGTGAAGTTTAAGATTTAAAACTTCCCCAGCAACACCTGGAGCTGGTTTGTTTACTAATGGTGTATATTTGACATAATCAGCTAATCTTGTTTGGCCACATGGTCAGAGTTCCATAAAACACTCTGCTGGAATGTTTAGAAAATTTTCCTGCCGCCAAGTTTCACTGCACAAATTTTAGTTGGCTTAATCCTTACGTTAAGCATATCCTTGTACAAATAATAGAGACCCTGGTGACCTGTGCCTGCAAGCATCTTGGACCCTGATATTTGCCTGCACACTCTTTCCCCTGCTGTCCCATATTTTTGCACAGTCTAACTGTAGTCTGTGAGGTTGGTGGGCCCTCTGCTTATCCATCACTGCTGAAATCTTTGCAGTGGGGATTACATTAGATTGATGTGCAACTGCTAAACTAAACTTGTAATGCTAGAATTAAGCCTACCTGGTATGTTGTGCTTTTGTTTCTATTGTCAGAACTTGGCTATTTCATCCAAATTGTTAATATCTTAGCATACAACTGCTTGTAATACTTTCTTATTATCCTTTTAATATTGGTAGGATTTATAATGGTAGTCTTTTTTCCTTTCTCAGGTTGATAATTTTCTCTGTGTGTGCACATGTGCATGCAGGTGTGTGTGTCCTCTGATTAATCTGGAGTTACATCAATTGTATTCACTTTCCCAAAGACCAGTCTGGACTTTAATTTTCTCTATTTTATGTCACCCATTTTATTATTTCTGCTCTCATCGTTCTTTCTTTCATTTTATGTATTCTACAATAATTTTTTCTAGGTTCTTAAGTGAAAAAATGACTTTAAGCCTTCTTCTTTTCCAAAAAAAAAAAAGAAAAAAGCATTTCAAGTTATAAGTTCTCCCCTAGCACTGTTATAGCTGAATGCCTCAAATTTTGCTATGTTGTACTTTCTTTTTTACTCAGCTCAAATCTTTTAAAAATAAATTTGTGATTTCTTTTCTGATTCATGTGATTAGAAGAGTAAGGTTAATTACAAACTACATGGGATGTCCTACATTTCATACTGATATTTATTTTTCATTTCATTCTAAGAGAAGAAACTATAAGATTTTAAACCCTAAAAATTAATACCTACTCAAACACCATCCTATGGCTTTCTTTGAGAAACCTGTGTGCACTTAAAAAGGATGTGTAGGGGCGCCTGGGTGGCGCAGTCGGTTAAGCGTCCGACTTCAGCCAGGTCACGATCTCGCGGTCCGTGAGTTCGAGCCCCGCGTCAGGCTCTGGGCTGATGGCTCGGAGCCTGGAGCCTGTTTCCGATTCTGTGTCTCCCTCTCTCTCTGCCCCTCCCCCGTTCATGCTCTGTCTCTCTCTGTCCCAAAAATAAATAAAAAACGTTGAAAAAAAATTTAAAAAAAAAAAAAAAAAAAAAAGGATGTGTATTCTGCAATTGTTTTGTGTGGTTTTAAAAATAGCAATTAGTTCAAAAGTTGTTCATAGTCTGGTTACTGAAAGAGGAGGTTAATATCACCAACAATAATTACAGGCTTGACTATTTCCTCTGTTTTGCTAGTTTTACTTCATGCATTTTGAAACTTGACTGTCTTAGCATTATGTAGTATCATTTTTAAGTCTAGAAGTATTGCTTTTCCTGAAGTCTATTTTATTTAATATTAATCTAGCTACTCCAATTTTACTATGCTTACAGTTTTTATGGTATATATTTTCCCACATTTAATTTCAGATTTTCTACTCTTTTTTTGTTAAGTTTATTTATTTTGAGAGAGAGAGAGAGAGAGGCAGAGAGGGAGAGGGAGAATCTAAGCAGACTCCGTGCTGCCAGCACAGAGCCTGATGCGGGAATCAATCTCACAAACCATGAGAGAAGACCTGAGCCGAAATTAAGAGTCAGTCACTTAACCAACTGAGACACCCCAGTGCCCTATCTAGTCTTTATAACTGTGTCTCCTGTTGAAAATACACGGTTGGAAGACCTTGCATTTTTATCCAACCTAAAAAATTCTCCTTTATTGCCTTTTTAGTCTCTTTACATTTAATGTAATTGTATACATAGTTACTCCATTTTACTACTTGTTTGGTTCAGTATTTTTGTAGGCAGAGTTTCTGATACTTAAATGAAACCATTTGGTCCCTGCCACTCCAAGCTACCATGATTCTCATTGAGTTCAGGGAACCCTATTCAATAGGATAAGCTCCCACTGTCATTCTTGGCCAGAAGAATGACCACTATAGACCACTTCAAGAATGACAGTGCTCCCCTACCAATGTACTTTTTAAGGCTTGATAAGTGGCATGTCCTCTGCATCTTTCTGTGGGACATAGTTAGAAATGGATGAGCAGATCTTTCATAGTAAATTCACTCCAGCATTTCAAATTCCCTTAGCCCTTGGATGCTTTCCTCTACAAGATCAGGCAAATTTTGGCATCTCACCTTTAGTCACTGTAGACCAAATTTAGGTTCATGTTTCAGTCAACCAACCAAGTACATTGTTAGAGCCAGCTGACTGCACTAGAATAATCCCTTAAGAACCTCTCCTAAGGACTCCAACATTAATAAGCTCAGTCCAACATACTTACATTTATTCCACCTCTTTTCAACACATTTTGTACTTGATCTCTAGGACCTGTTGGGGATTAAGCTCCGCTATAAGTCTAGGAACAACATTTCTAATAGAGGCATTGGAGGTAGTATCAGGAATTTCTCTCAAGACAACTCCAGGAAAGGCCATTTAGGTTTTTCTCAAACAAGGGAGGGAAGGTAGATTCTATTGGCAAAGGAAGTTCAGCAAAATATGAAAGATCAAGGTCTTTAGCTTGATAAAAATCTACCCAGATGTTATCCTTCCAATTTACAAGGTCCCGCCCCTTTATAATCAGTGCCTTAACTTTAACAAAAGAGAGCTTCCAGGAATGTGAATTCATTTAATCTGTAATCTGGCAACCCACAGGTTTAGTCTTTGGGTTTATTTCTCACAGACTTCAGTCTTGTGGCCAGCAGAGATAAAGTTTCTTTCTGGTTTATTACCCAGAATTTGAGGTGAGAATTTAAAGTCCTGTACTCAAAATTTTCTTTGCACACATTTTTCAGTAATTTAGAAACATCCAAACAAACCTTTAGTCCCAATGTTCCATTTCCATGAAACGCTCTATGGCATTAAACTTATTAGCACTTAATTCCTGTTGACCACAGGTGACAATTTAAGTAACTATCTGCCACAACATGCATTAGGCTACTAATATATATACTACTGGTATTAGGGTCATTAATCCCTCTAAACTTAGATAAGAGAACAAATCCAGACTCCAGTCTCTAAGGTTCTGTCCCCCTCAAACCATTTCTGATACTAATAACTGATCAACCAGAGATCAACTGGTAAAGCAAAGCCTCTGTAAGTACTATGAAATAAGGGAATTGTTAGAGGAATTGGGTCTTAATTTTGATGGAGCTGAGAACAAAAGTTTAGACAAGAGAACTGAAAGAACAGAGAAAACACATGAAATTAGTCCTCCTGAAGCACTGATGTGAACATATCAACCGGAGCTTAGGAGAACCTGAGAAGTCACACCTGATCAACTGCCAGTGTGAGATCATGAGAGGGTAATTTGTAGGGAGGTTGATGGGAAGCTGGGAGTTACTATGAAACTACTGCCTCTATGTTTGCAGCCACGCATCTGGTAGTGGACTGAGACCATGTGTTAGTGGCTTTTGTGACTGCTTGACCAGTAGCTTAATGTGGCTGCTGAAGCTAGTAAAGGTCCCGCCTGGCTCTGTCTTAGTGTACTTACCCTGAGAACCAAGTCACCATGCTAGGAGAAAGCCCAGACCATATGGAGACAAATCGAACTCGTTGGCCCTTGGGCCCAACTAAGATCCCAGTCAGGAGCAAGCACCAACATGCCAGCCAGGTGAGTGAACCAGATCCTCTAGCCTCTGCTAAGACTCCCCAGCTGACATTCAGTGAAGAAGAGATCAGCTCTCCCCCCAAACCATGCCCAAAGAGCAGATTTGCAAGCAAAATAAATTTGTCTTATTTTAGGCCAAGGACCAACTAGCAGATATTTTAGGTTTGGCATTATTGCCTCCACAACACACACCCGCCTTTTTCTTTCTTTCTTTCCTTCTTTCTTTCTCTTTTGTTTTGCAGCATTTTAAGAATGGCAAAAATCAATCCTAGCTTATGGGCCATACACAACAGGCTGTGGGCTGGATTTGGTCCATGGGCAATAGTTTGCTGACCCCTCTTTCAAGCCACCAAATTTTGCAGTAATTTGTTACATGGCAATAGATTAACAGAAAAATCAGTTAAATAAATTGCGCAAAAGTGAAATGGCAAAGCTAGGAGAAAAAAAGGAAATAAAGAATCACACATGTATGTATGCTTATGTGTGTGCATGCTTACACACAAAGTGCACTTAATAAAAATTTTCATGATAACTTCATCAGCTAGGCATAGAATATCAAAAAACAAATACAGCAACAGCAATATACAAAATTCCCCATTTAAAATATATATCATTGAAGAGAAGAGAACAAATATCTATTGAAAATCTGCTGGGGGCACCTGGGTGGCTCAGTCAGTAAAGTGTCCAGCTTTGGCTCAGGACATGATCTCAGATTGGTGAGTTTGAACCCCACATCGGGCTGTCTGCTGTCAGCACAGAGCCTGCTTCAGATTCTCTCTCTCCCTCTCTTTCTGTTCCTCCCCCACTTGCTCGTACTCTCTCAAAAATAAACAAACATTTAAAAAATTTAAAAACAAAAACCCTGTTGAATTCCAGGATCTCTGTGGTACAATGATTGACAAGCATTATTTTACTTATCTTCATAAGAATCATATGAAGGAGATATTATCTCTGTTTTACAAATAATGAAACTCAGCTTCAAAGAAGGCAAATGATTTTCTCAAAGCTTCCTGGCGAGCTTGAATTCAAATTCAGTCCTAGCTACCAAACTCTAAACCTATAGTTTTAAGAATCAGCCAGAGTGAATCATTAATAAAATGCCACCTAAAGTCCTATCTGCAGACTCCACTAACCTGTTTTACAGGTGAGGAAACAGGTTGACGGTTCACTAGAATCCCAGAACCTCACAAAAGGTCTGAAAGCTTAGTTTTCCTCTGCATATAACTCCCTCACCTCTATACTTAGCTAATTTTCAGCTGCAGTATATTTAATATGCACACTTAAATTAATGGCACCATTTTAATCTCATCAGGGATCTAAAATTTTAGATTTTGAGATCTTAACGCTAAGCCCATTTTCTTTGAAATTTATGAAAACATCTAAATACTTCACCAAATAACATGTGTATGCACCCTGTTATGAAACACAAAAGGAGAACTGTTTCTTTTGCCCCATGTTATTTTTTAGATGGACAGAATCCTCTGGGAATTAGTGCTGCTTTTGGACTATATTTTTGTCATACATTTAATTCATGTCCAGCATTATGTGAGTTCATGATACAAGGATCTGTAGGCAAGTCCTTTTGGAAATACATACCCATCCCCTGCTGCACCTGATCCGTTTTGAGCTCTTCTGAGCTTGCTCTGAGGGGCTCACACTGGAAAACCTTTATCTAGTGCTTGTAGGACCTGAGCTTAGCCCCCTGATGCAGGAGCAAAATCTGCTCATCAGAAGGTTCTTGTGAGCCATGGTAACCTACTCTGTCTCCCCCAGTAGAAGGGCACACAGTTCTACAAGCCCCTAAAAAGATTCTTTGTAAAGCAATAGACAGGGACCAAAAACCCGCCCATCTGAGCTGGACTCCATTTGAGCCCTGGCATTACGGAGAAAAGTCATGAGGGAGCAAAGTCAGAGACATGGAAACTTGTATTTAGTCCATCCCCTCTCTACAAAAGTGGGCCAAGACAGCGGAATTTTCATGACTGGAAAATTATCTTCTGGCTACATACTCTTAAAATTTTTAATGGTCACATGACTGCGTCTTGTCAGCAAAATTTGAGCCAAAGCATGCATAAGCAGGGGTACTGTTATCCATTTTTCTTTTCTTCTTTTCAATAGTTGCAGAAACTTGTGTTCACTGGAGACATTCAAAGATCAAAGCATGCTGGAATGTGAGTACCACATGAAGGACAGGAACTCTACAAGAGCTCCCAGACATGCAGCAGACTTTGGGCAAATGGAGGAATAAACTGTGACATCATCAAGCCACTGAGATGTTGATGTTTTTGGTTTTGATGCACAGCCTAACCTACCCTGATTAATACACCCAGCAAATCTGAGGTGTTGCATTCATCAAGATTTGGCTGAAGGTGTTGCATTCATCAAGATTTGATTTTCTAATGGGTTACTGGATTTGCTGTCCATGGTTAGCACTTCAGAATACCAGTATAAAAATATATAAATTTGCTGTAGAACCTCACCATCTCCTTGCCCTAGTGGTTCTCCCTCAATGCCATTTGGTTACGAGGCAGAGACCAAGTATCCACTGAAACTCAAGCTCAACTTTCTTAATATCCAAAATTATAGGCAGCATTGTTAAAGAGTCCTTTCTTAATTATAGAAATATTTACCTTATTATGTTATATCAAGGATTTTTGGTTGTTTTCTTTTTCAATTCTCAATTTTCTTCCATTGCATTATATACGGAAAATTCAGTAACACTAAGCCATGCCTCCCAAGTCAATACTGTTGATAAAATATTCTTCAAAACCTCCCATTGATGTTTTTCCAGATGAATTTTAGAAATATTTAATCCAAAATTATATTTGGATTATAAGTGCAATTGTGCTCATTGTATAAGGTAAATTGGGAGCACTAAACATTTTTGCAACATTGAGCCAAAGTGTCCAGGTACATGATTTGCTCTATCAATTCTACTTCTTTATTTGTCCCAATAAAATATTATAGTTCCCTTTACAAAGATCTAATACAATTCTTATTAAGTTCAGCCCTTATTATTTTAGATAATTTAGCTCAATTATAATTGGAACCCCTTTTATAATTTTATAGTTAATTGCTGCTGGTTTAATGGGATGATTTTATCCTTGATAGTTTTGTTTTGGCCTCTTTATTAAACTCTTAATACTTATAAGAATGTTCATAGCATCTGTATCGTAAAAATGAAAAACTGGAAACTCAAATGTACAACACAGAAAAAATGGATAATTAATTGTAGTACATTTATGTAATGGAACATTACAGTTAAAAAAAAAAAAATAGAACTAGTGACCCACTCAACCACATATTGAATGAAGATGCCTGACCAAAAGAGAATATCCTGTATGATTCTATTCACATGAAGTTCAAAAACAGGTAAAACTGTTAATTAGGATGAAGTAAGTCAAAATGTTGATTACCTGGGAAGGAAATGTTGATTGGGAAGGGACAAGAAGGAACTTCTAGGATGATGGAAATATTCTGTTTTAATTTGGATAGTGGTTACTTGGGTGTGTACATATGAGCTATATATTTGTCTTACTATATGCAAATTATGCCTCATTAAAACAAACACACAACCAGAATGAACCTAATGGACACAGAATTCAGAAGAGGGTGGTACTTTCTGGGGAAGAGCATATGGGGAACTTGTAGAGTTGTGAGAATGTATAAAATCTTGATCTGGGTGGTAAATGTGAGTGTCAGTGTCAGTTAAAATTCATCAAACTGGACACACATGTTTTGTGCACTCTGTGTATACTGCATCTAAATGAAAAAACTCTTAAACCTAACAACTTATTTTTTCATTTGATTCTTGAATTTTCTTAGTATGCAATATTTTGCTTTATTTTCTCTCATTTTATTTGTCTTAAATTCAAATTACCAGAATTTTTAAAAATACTACCTTTTGTTTCTGTTTGTAAAGGTATATACCTAGTCAATAATATTAAATGGCTTCTGATTAAAGACAGATAATTTATGATATCAAACTATATTTTTCTCCAACAATGGATATTGTAACCAACTTAAAACGCAAACAGACAACTGGGATAAATAGCACAGAGCTTAGAAGCAGTATGAAATGGACAGTCCTCTCAACAGAATATTGGGAAATGAGTTGGAAGTACAATTTATAGAAGTGAAAATATCCAATTAAAATATTTTAAAAGTTTGGGGTGCCTGGGTGGCTCAGTCGGTTAAGCATCTGACATTGGCTCAGGTCATGATCTTGTGGTTTGTGAGTTTGAGCCCCACGTAGGGCTCTGTGCTGACAGCTCAGAGCCTGGAGCTTGCTTTGCATTCTGTATCTGTAGTACGCGCGCGCGCTCTCTCTCTCTCTCTCTCTTGCTCTCCCCACCCCTGCTTACACTCTTTCTCTCTCAAAAATAAACTTAAATTTTTTCTTATTATTTAAAAAGTTTAATCTCACTGATAAGTCAAGATAAATTAAGACATCATTTAATTAAATTGGTTATAGCTAAGTAGTTAATGGTCCCCTTCTGGAATCATACTGATTCACTCCTCTGTATAATTCAATTTCCTTATATATGCTGTAGAAGTAACGTAAATAACATGTAGTGTTTATAGAAGGATCAACTTTGTTAATATTTATAAAGCACTTAGTGACATATCTGGAAAAAAAATCAGTGCTCAATAAATGTCAACTATCCTTATCATTACGGCTTATTATTTTTGGCAAAAATGAAAACTGATACTACTCTGTAATTACAAAGATAGGAAAACAGTACTGGTGAGTGTCTAAAATATTTACCTCTTCCCAGAGGGCCAGTTTGTGACTATGTATCAAAATTTTAAATGCATATACCTTTAAACTCTGGAATTTCACTTCTACAGATTTATCTTTTCCTAAAAAGAAATAATTATGTAAAAAAATGTAAACAAAGATATGTCCATTCAGTATTTTTATTTTCCTAAGAGCAAAGAGAAAATCAAACATCACAAAGACCATCCCTAGATCCTTCAGTGATTATTGAATATACCAACTATGTTATTGCTGGAAGGCCTCGGTCCTACCTTTAAGGCCACTCTGATCATCCTATTAAATTACAGTCATCCTCTTCCCCACCAGCTTCCCCAATGCTTCTCATTCATATTAATTAAAATAATGATGGCTGCTCAAAAGGACCAACAGCCATAAGAAGTAAGCATCAAAACCTGAAGGGGTGAGCGCAATAAAGAATAGTTCTTATACCATAGTGCTATACACTCAAGCCCCCCACCCCCGCAACCACTGCATTTATGTATTAAAATCCTCTCCCCTAATGGATGGTATTAGGAGGCAGGGTTTGGGGGAGGTGATTAGGTCATGAAGATGGAGTCCTCCTGAATGGGATTAGCATCCTCATAAGAGAGACCCCAGAGAGCTCTTCAGCCTCCTCCTACATTGAAAGGACACAGTGAGAAAACAGCCATCTATGAACCACGAACCAGGCTCTTATCAGACATAAAATCTGCTGGCTTCTTGATTAGTGAGAACAAAATTTCAGTTTATTTCTATTTATATTTTGAGAGAAAGAGAAAAAGAGCAAGAGAGCACATGTGAGCTGGGGACGGGCAGAGAGAAACGGAGAGAGAATCCCAAGCAGGCTCCATGCTCAGCGTGGAGCCCAACATGGGGCTCAATCTCACAAATGTGAGATCTTGACCATGAGATCATGACCTGAGCCGAAATCAAGAGTCAGTTGTTCATTTCTATTTATTAGCCACCTAGTTTATGGTATTTTTGTCATAGCTTGAACAGACATAGAAATTAGTACCAAGAATTGGGTGCTGCTGTAACAAATACCTAAAAATATGGAGGCAGCTCTGGGATATGTCATCCTGAAAATAAAGGGCCATAATGAGAGAAAAACAAGTTTAGTAGAGATCAAAGAATTGCAATTTGGGGAACAGAGATTCAGGTAAATACTCCAATAGTCTTCCCGCTTACAGCATGAAAGTAAATGGGATTTATGAGGAAAAGGATGGGAGACAATTCCATTACTTGGATAAGAGAAAGAAAAAAATGGTCAACTGACAGATTGAGTCACTTTTTTGTTGCACATTGATGACTACCGCATTGGTGTTCACAAATGAAACAATTTCTGCTATGCGTTAATTAACTGTCTGGTTTTCAGAAAGTCCACAATCCACAGTATCATGATCAGGGTGCCCATTGTCCTGTTGACTTTTAGGAACATTTGCTTGTAAAACAATTGCTGTTTTACCCATTCCAAAATTTCTGGCCCAGTTCAAACAAGGGCAGGCAAGGCAATTTCTCTGCAATGGCTTAAATCTATTTTGAAATGGCTCTAGCCATGTCAATTTTTCACAAACTGATGATGGGTAGAGGCTGGAAGAGTTTTGAAGGACATGCCAGAAAAAGCTTACATTGCTATGAATGGACCGTTAAGGGACCATCTGATAAAAGCTTAGAAAGAGGCGAGCTACAGAGAAAGCTTCAAGCTTCTTAGAGAATACCTAAGTAATCCTGAACAAAATGTAGGAATACAGAAGATAAAAGTCATTCTGATGAGACTGCAGATGGAAATGTAGAGCATATTACAGAATAGTGGCGGAAAAGGCAGCCCTTGTCATAAAATGGCAAGTAACAGGGCTAAATTATGTTCATGCACTGTTTTGTGGAAACTAGTATTTGTGGGTGATGGAATTGGATATTTGGCTGAGGAAATCTTTAAGCAAAGTATTGGAGGAGCAGCCTGGCTACTTCCAACTGCTTAAAATAAAATTTGAGAAGAAAGAAAGAACTTAAAGATAGAATTGTTAAGCAAAAAGGAACCAGAATTTAAGATTTGGAAAATTCTCAGCCTGTACTACAAAGAATGAAAAAGCCTATTCAGGAGAGATCACTAAAGGTGCAGCCAAATGACTATTTGATAAGAAGATTACTCAGCCATCTCAACAGAAGCCAAGAGCAGTGGAAGAATGGTCCTAAAAGCAACTCAGAGATCTTCACGGCGGCCATTCCATCGTGGGCCCAGAGTGCAAGGGTCAGGTTGACAATGGATTAAAAGGAGGAACACCTGCAGGCCCAGTGTACTGCCCAGAACCACCTGACCTTAAGGGATCCACTCCCTGCATTCTAGTGTGGCTCCTATGGGGTCCAGTGCATGTGAGTCATGGTGGCTCTACCTCCAGAAGGTGCAGGCAGCAAGTCTGGCTGTAAAGGCACAGTGCTAACTCCACCAGCACCAAGAGCGCACTAGGGGGGCATTAATGCTTCCACCTCAATTTATTTCAAAAGATTGGGTCACCTGCTAGAGCAGGTGTATGCCTAGGTGTACGCCTAGTTTTTTAATGCATGCATTTTAAGATACCAATCTTCCTCTAAGAATAGTTTTAGATCTATTCCTCCTGTTTTGATATATTTGTGCTTTCCATGTTACTCAATTTTAAATATTTCCTAATTTCTACTTTTTCTTATTTCACCTGTTAATAATCTGGAAGTATGTTCTATAGCTTCTAAATGTATGACAACTTTAGCCATTGATTTTTATTTAATTGCTTTTATGTAATCAACTTTGAAAATATTTAATTTGTACTCAATAAAAGGGAGGTACTTGTTTTTGAATGCCGGGTTTGGAGAAATGACTCAGAAAATTCCACATGTGCCTCTGCTGGGACCCTATAGGTTTAGCAAACTCGGGGACAATTTTTATGTCAATTCTTCCTCCTCGTAGTGTGGAAATTTGACCCATCCCTTCCCAATAACACACACATATAGTACATTGTTCATATTCTAACATTTGTAGGTATCTGTTCTAAGTTATGGCCCCTTGCAGAGTGCTTATTTGCCTGAGTTCCTCATGGTAGGATTTTTGTGTCCCCTTTCACTAATCAGTAGACACATCCAGGTTTCTGCCTTTAAGAAAGGAACTTGGTTCCAGCCCCGCCTGTACAGAGAGTGGTTTTTATGAGGCATCTTATTTCTGTGCACAGCTAAACTTCATTCTGATTATTATTACAGATTTGAATTTCCTTTTCATGTAGCATTATTTCCTTTTCTTGCTGTCAAGCTCAGAAAGATTTTGTTTTTTCAATCATTTGTATGTATTTAGATGGAAGTTGGGTTTTATGGATCTTCTGTCTCCTCATTGAGAAACAGTGAATTCTGGGATAGGCTATCTGATACTAAGATCTAGCATATATTGAGTGTTCTATAGCCATAGAGTCACGGAGAATAAGAAGTACAAAAGCTAACATCTGCTAAGCTATTGTTGAGGATTCTGGGCCTCAAGTCCTGCTTCTGTGTTGGGTCAAAGTAGTATGGTATAGTGATTAAGATTGCAGACTCGGGAGCCAGACTGCCTTCCTTCAAATCTCAGTCCCTTGATTAACATATGACCTTGGGCTGATTACTTAGCCTCTTCCTTTCAACAAAAGCAGTTTATAAGTATAAGGTAATTATAACAATGCTCAGCCACAGTAAACACTGACGACCTGGCTATTATTCTGTGTCAACGTATATGATTGTTATGCCTTTTAATCCTTGTTACATTACTCCTATGAATGATGTATTATTATGGTCCCTTAACACATTTCCTGGCACACAGCAGGCTCCCAATAAATGTGTTATTTAAAAGATAAAAGAACTCTCAGTATTTAAATACAGAAACAAAAATTTACCCTGTGCAGATAATCAAGCCTGTGTCACATAGGTAAGTTAGCAGTAGAGTGGAGTTTTGATTGGTGTCTTTTTTACCATTAATCATAAGCCTTTCATCAGCACATGGAAACCTCACTCTAACCAGCTGTACCACCACAGAAAAGGAAGGTTGCTCAGCTATCAACATCCAACATTTCCCTCCGCCCTCCCTACCCTTTTCCGCCTATTCTTTTTTTTCCACTCCTCGTTCCTGGGAAGTAAAAGACATTCATTATCTTTCATTATCTTCCTTCTTCCTCTGGACTTCTAAAATCGCCCTACTCTCTTGTTTTATACCAGTGCCTTTGCTAATGTAACTTCATCAGGTGATGTTTTTTTCTTCTCTCTTCCCTAGATCAATAGTCTCTGTCCCCCTCACTTGATAATTTTACCAGCTTTCACTTTCAAGTCTCTTAAAGCCCTGGGGTGGGGGGGGGGGGTGGAGAAAGCCATTTGAACCTCTTCCTTTTATATTGTTTTGTTTTCCTCCACAGCAGAGCAGTTTCTTTTACTGTGGTGGCAATTTTGTCCTTTCTGATACCCTTTCTGCCAACGTTTCACCATCTGCAGAGGCTACTACAGCCCTTGGCCAGGTTCTAGGATGTTAAGAAAATTAAAAGATTCTATTAGGTGGCCAGGTTGGTGACTATCTAATATGAACAGTGCCAGTAACCTCTGAGATTTCTACTGCAAAAACTTCCCGGTCTTTTATTATTAGGAAAGTTCTGTCTTTCTCTGGATCCCCTTCTGGTTGTTTTGATAGATATGAAAGGTGTGCCAATCCCAAAATGCCCTGACAGGGGAAAGATAGGAGAATCATTTCCTTTGTGTACTATAACAAAAGAAAGAATCACAAGGTGAGAGAACCAATACACAACCAATGCCCCATGTGATCAAGTCTAGCATGGCAGGTGCCATCCCTACCTACCACAGGATAGCGCAACTTTTTCTGTCTGTCTGGTCTTTATAATTCCTTAACCTGTGAAATCAAATCATAGATGCTAATAATCTCCCTCTCCTAGACAGAGGAAGGAACATTTCATCATCAGAAAGGAAAACCTAATGGCCAGGCATCATGTGTCTAGTATTATGACCCCTGGTGCATGTGTCTTCTGTTGAAACAATCGTCTAAGAGGTGTGTGTGAGGTCCCCATTTTATGCATGAGCCTCACCAACATGAAATCATTTGCCTTTTAATACCAGGATAGAATTAAAAGGTCAAGTTTTCACTGGATTTGAAGCATATTCTCTCCCATTCACACCCTGGAACAGAAAATCAGGGGTGTAACTACATTAGAAGCCCTTTGTCTGAGGAGCTCCCTTTGATTGGAGACCCAGGCTTGAAAGCCCCCCTGCCCAGGCAAACATCAACACAGATTAGAGTGAAGTAACCAGCTTTTCCGCTGCCTGAGGAAGACTTGCTTTACCCTGGGATCAGTCTTTGCTGACACTAGAGAAACTCTCTGCCAGGTCTCAGGACAGCAACTAACCTTCCCCTCGGACCTCATCTCTGCCTGTGCCACGGGGCTTGCCATGAAGCATCACTGTCCACACCACCGTTTTGGACCAGGGGAAAATGAGAAGTGATGGTACTCTGTAGCACAGGGTTATGTTTCCGGAAGCACTTGCCCTTCTCACCCACCCACGAGAGCAGCATGCAAACAGGGGCAGCCACCAATAATGTAATATGAGCAAGGATTCACGTGACGTTTTTTAAGCCACAAAGATTTGTTCAGGCTTATTTTTGTCACAATAGTGAATCTCAATACTGTATTTGCACCACGCTAGTCACACCGGCCTTCTCGCTACCCTTTAAACATACTGATCCATGCTGACTGAGAAGCCATTCCCTTTGGTCTACACATAGTTTTTAATTTTCATTATTCAAAACTTTTGGCAACTAATTCCTTTCTCATGGGTAAATTCACAGACTATCAAGGTCGCTAGATTCATCTCCCCCTCTCTAGCCTCTTATCGTTTTCTAGTCATATTTGATGCCCCTTGAAATTTTATTATGTATGCATTTATTAACTTTCTTATTGTCTGTCTTCTGCTCCAGACTGTAGCTTCAGGAGGACAAGTGTAGTGGTTAAGACTCATGAGCCCAATCACCTGGGTTATCATTCTGGCACCAACACTGGCTAGCTGCCTGATCCTGGGTTATTCAATTTACCGGACATTTTCACCCTTATTTGTAAAATTGGGATAAGAATTTAACATATAACTCATAGGGCTGCAGTTAGGATTGAGTGGGAGAAAATGTAAAGCACTTACCATGGTGCCTTGCACACACTAAGCACTCAAAGAAGTCTGGTATTATCATTAGTACTGAACACCACTGCATTCCAGACCCAAGAACACCTCAACTAAGGCAGTGGCTTGATAAGTTTTATAAATGGATAGATGAACGACTGCCATGAAGATTTAGCAAATCCTTCTGATAAAAACTAACTTACTCCAGAGTTGAGTTGAGAGCTGAGGGCTGTCAATGGGAGTCAAGGAACAATGTAAAAGAAAAGGCTTAGCTTCATTCCGGGAATTTACTAATGATGATCATAATAATATTAATAACAGATATCCATACTACCCTTTAGCAGTTAATGGTTTTTAGCTACCTACATGACTACACAATTGGAAGACAACTATCCTTATTTTAGGTGGGAACACAGATTTGAAGAGAAGTAACCTGGCTTACTAGTTACTGTTCATAGCTTACTGGAACTGGGTTTTACTTCACGTTTCTTCCACTACATTATGTGGCAGAGTGCTTACTAAATAATTTCTACGTCCTTGTCTTCTCCTAGTCCTAATTCCTATGATGGAAGTTGGTGATCTGCTCTCCTCTTTAACAGGTGTAGCCAAGAGTTCCTTCTGCTATCAGCTTCAGATTTAATACACATTGGGCTTCAACTCCATGGCAATCATGATGCTGGGCTGAGGGTGTGGGGAAAAACAACAGAGGAATTAGCTATGAACCTGGCATGTAAGGAGTAGAACAATATATGTAACTACGATTCCTAAAAGGAAAGCAGGTAGAATGTGCTCTATTACTTTCTGTTCTAATCATCACAACCATCTGTGCTTTACAGACAGACAAAGCCACAGAGTTTCAGGAATTTGCCCAAAATCATGATGCTAAGGAAACCAAAGGGCCAGGATTCAAATGACAGATGATCCTGGGTGTTCTCCACAGTCTCTCTGCTATAATGTATGATAAACACCCTGTTTTTATTTGCTTGTTTTTCTCTTAATTGGTGAAGCCAATAGTAAGGGCAAAGCTGGCCAAGGATGTACACAGTGAGGAGCATATAACAAATGCATCTATAGCCAACCATTTCCCCCAGAGGTATAGATCACTGCATAGAACACATCTACAGCAACCACAGGATCAGCTGATGCCCTGATCTTCTCAGTAACCCCAAATTTGGGGGTTTTCTTACTTGATATCGCAAGTGATCAGCCAGGTGTGGCCTGGGCATCCCTTATTAGGGGTGCAGATCATGTATTCCAAGTGCAATAGTATCTGCATACCCTTACTCAACACCTGCTTCTCCAGCTCCTCCCTCCTTGTTGTTCCCAAGATGTGGTTTGTCAGAAACACAGCATGGACTCAGGGCTATAAATCACAGCTAACTTGGTAGAATTAGCTCCCCTCCAAAGGTGGATACATGGCAGGCACCCCTCTGCTTAGCAGAGAGCCCACGTGAGAGTCATAGTGCTTCAGCATATAAATCAGCACCAGGCATGCGACAGCATCCTGACAGCAGGACAATTATTGTCCTGAAAATAAGAAATGCAAATTTCTCTTCCCTCATTGCAAAGGCAACCACCAGACTTATTCTATGATGTTGATCAATGACTTTAATCTATGTCTGCCCACAGTTTATAAAATCCATGTACCACCTGTCACCTTTCTTCCTCTCGGCCCAGGATCAAGGCAGTATTTGATTTCCCTGGGTGTCATGTGAGTCATTTGGACTACCTTGAAAAGGTGGCTATTAAAATAGGAAGTTTTAGAGAGCAATATTTAATAGCTATTTTATTTGTAAACTGAACCCTGGAGGCTTCAACACTTAGGAGCTGTGTGACCTTGACAAGTTAGTTGGCCTCTCTGAACCAATTTCTCAAAGGACAGATATAGACAAAAATACCTACAGTAGAGGCTGGCTCTGAGGGTAAATTAGGAGAAATTCATATCTTGTATTTACTAGATTTTATTTAGTATTACTAGGCTGGAGAACTAGGTAATGGTTAGGTAAAAAGAGATGTAAAAGCTAATCCATACTAATGGATTAATCGAGGTACAAGAAAAATAGGAATGGTTGCTTTCCTATTTATTTTTCACATGGCAATTGACAGAAGATCTTGCTAAATAAAAGATGGATGATAATCACCAGAGGAAAAGGAGGCCAGCATGGATTGAATATCTGTTGTGTTTAAGTCACTGTGCAAGACCCTCACCACATGTAAATTACATAGATTATTCTGTATTCTTCTTCAATCCCAAAATAGTGTCCGGAACCCCCCCACACCCCGTGGAGGGGTTGTTTTAATAGCATCATTAGTAGGGTACAAAAAGATGTATTCTAATTTGTAAATTATGTGGGATTTACCTAAGATTCTGATTTCTGATGCAGAAATTCTGGGTATTGGAGGAAGACATATGGTTGAAGAAATTCACACGAGATCCTATGTGGAACCCAGATGCATCTGACACTTAAGACTAACCAGAGGTCAAGAGACCATAAAATGTGCAAACACATCAGGAGGAGATGACTTACATAAACCTCTCTGAATGGGAGCACAACTGCAATTGTTGTTTCACCACCTCATCTTCCCAGATAACTCCACAGTCACTTGTTAAGGAACACAGGTTATGAGGATGGCAAAAGGACCCTGAACTATGCCGTTCCAGGAGCCTTCCACTCTCTCTCCATGGACATCACCAAGTCAACATAATTTCTGAAAACCAGAATGGTGTATCTTTCTGACATTAGCCCCAAAACCCAAGCAGCCATTGCAACAAGGAAATCCTTGCAGGGCCTGAATTTCAGCTGCAACTCATTCCAAGGAAGCGCATGGGTGTGTATGAGGCCTCACACAGCTATTAAGACCAGAAATGTTCTGGTTCTGCTGGGTGACGGATGGACTAGTTGATCACAAAGATAAGTGAGTATGTGGAGAGGTCTGATCAAAGCCTTGGAGTCTTATGAAAGAGCCTTGTCAAAAGAATGTTCATCTAAAGTGACGCCTGGGTGGCTCAGTCGGTTTGGCATCTGACTGTGGCTCAGGTCATGATCTCGTGGTTCGTGGGTTCGAGCCCCGCGTCGGGCTCTGTGCTGACAGCTTGGAGCTTGGAGCCTGCTTCGGATTCTGTGTCTCCCTCTCTCTCTCTGCCCCACCCCCGCTCATGTTCTCTCTCTGTCTCTCAAAGATAAATAAACATAAAAAAAAAAAAAAAGTTCATCTATGAATACTTCTTCCATAGGCAACTGTCTGGTCATGGCAATCAGAGCAATAAATTGTAGGGGTATATATGGGAAGGGAGTAGGAATGAGAATAAGGGGCTTTCCTTGAATCTGAGATAAGAAAGTAATGTAACTGTTAGGAACTGAATGTCTGTGTCCCACCCTCCTCTCCCAACAAAGTCATATGTTGAAGCCCTAGCTCCCAGCATGATGGTATTTGGAAACGGGGCCTTTACAAGTCATTAGGGTTAGATGATGCCGGAGGTAGGGTACCCACGATGGGATTACTCCCTTCTGAGAAGAGACACAAAGAAGAGGTCATGTGAGCACACAAGATGGAAGCTACCTCCAATCCAAGACCAGAGGCCTCAGAATGAAACCTGTCTTGCCGGTTCCCTGATCTTGAACTTTCTAACCTCCATGATGGCAAGAAATAAATTTCTGTTATTTCAGCACTTGGTTTATAGTATTTTGTTAAGGCAGCCCAAGCTAGACAGTGATCACTAGTGCTACATTTACAATCTTTGTTCTAAGTTATTGCCCTTGAAAAACTAAATTTATGTTTCAGTTGACAATGGCATAGAGCAGGTTAATGGAGAATGCAGTGAGCACTTAGCCAAATGATCAGATATGTCAAAAGACAGGTGTGTCACTTCAAAGATTTAATCCGAGAAATAGTCTTGGCAGGAGGTCTGAGAGATGTGATGCGGTGGGAGTTGAGGACAGCTCCGATTGTGACAATCACCAGTGGTTCTGCCCACACAGAATCCCTGCTCACCAATCCCTCACTCCTGACTTCAGTGGGTTGGCCTGGATATCTCAGTCATGCTGCTTGGTAGCTAGTTCCATGAACAGGTGTGGAGGGAGTTCTTGGAAAGAGGCTAGGAAAACAGGGTCAGAACTTACTCAGGCACCCAAACTGGAAATTATAGGTGTTTTCTTCCAGACATGCATTCAGCCACTACCATCAGTTGTTTCTTCTACAAAAAAGCTCTTGAATTCTTTATCTTGTCTCCCTTTTCATTACATTCAGCGAGAGGCAATATCTTATTGTCTCTGAGTGTGAAATTATTTCAGTAATTCCTGCCTGCATAGCCATGCCTCTTGCTCCTCCTGAAAACCACCCTCTTACGTACACTTTTCCTCCAACACCAATAACAAGCTTGGTTCACAGATCACCTGATGAACAGATGATGGCTCCCTACCACCTGAAAATGCTCTTGGCTCCAGCTTCAACTCCAGCCATTTCCCTCTCTAACCCCTGGGCAAGCTCCATCATTATACTACCCACATTTCCCCGAACAAGTCTTCGACATCCTCACCTGCAGGAATGGCCTTCTTAAACTTGTCCCTGTCCCCAGTGCCCTCACCCCATCGTTTATCATCAGAAAGTAATTACTTCTTCCGACAGGCAGAATAATGGCTCCCCAGAGATGTCCACATCCCATTCCTGTGACCCTGTGAATGTGTCGTTACGTGGTGAGGGAGAATTAAAGTTGCAGAAGGAGGCAAACTGAGCATTTATCATTATTATTCCCACTTTATAGACGAAGAGAGGCTCAGAGAAATTTAGAGATTAATTCGCGATCCTTCAGTTCACGAGAGATTGACAGATTTGAACCCCATCATTTTCCCTAACATGCACTCCCATTCCATTCTACCATGTTGCTATATAAGGAGTTTGTTAGACATTTAAACAACATTGCCTCACAAAGGTGGTAAACCCTATAAAGCTGAACAGCAGGGCAGATGCTGTTTGCTGGAGGCTAAGCCAGATCTGGCTGCAAGTGCCAAATTGCTGTCTCAGCACTGAAGCTGATGCACAGTCTGCTTGCTCACTCCGGGCACTAGAAACAATGAGGAGGACCTTCCATATGGCACAAAATTCCCCAAAGCTCTAGGAGGCACAGCCGTGTGATTCCACTGAACTTGCTTTAATACTTAAGCCAGATACAGCTAGGGCTAAGGGTCTAGCTTTGGGCAGGATGCACTGAGAGACTGCCTGCAGAGTTTACCTGAGGTCTAGGTCCAGGGATTGCCTTCCTGGTAAATGCATTCCTCAGTTAAGCAAACACAGTAAGTATACATATTGCAGTTTTGATATTTTATTAATGACTGAGATTGCATGAGGTATTGAAGGACATCCATGAGCATATGCATAGTCATGCCATGAAAGCATTTTGGGCTTACTTGCATCTTGGTACTGCAGGGGCACAGTTGGTATTTGGCAGCTTAAAGCAAGTAAAATGAAATCTTTCCATTTTACAATTATATAAAGCTAAGTCATGGATTAGGGAGGTAGCTCTAAAGTACCTCATCTATTACTTTTGTTTATTTTTAATGCCTTTAATGTTTTTTTTTATTTTTGAGAGAGCGTGCACAGATGTGCACACGAGTTGGGGAGGGGCACAGGAGAGGAAGACAGAGGATCTGAAGCAGGCTATCGGAGCCAAAAGCCTGATATGGGGCTTGAACCCACAAACCACGAGATCATGACCTGCACTGAAGCCGGATGCTTAACCAATTGAGCCACCCAGGTGCCCCTATTACTTTTGTTTTTATAAGTGAGGAGACTGAGGCGTCTGGGGCATTGATGGAATTTGTTTGTGGTCACAAAGCTAATGCATGCAAGGGCCTGGATCTCCTCCATGATTGGTGGCCTTGGGTTTCCATACTCTTTTGTTTTGAGGCAAAGTCACACATTTATAAGATCTGACTTCTTTCTCTTCTTTTTCTCCTTTCCTTTTGCCTCCTTTCAGAAAGAATAGGGATGTTCTTCAAATTGTGTGTTCAAGATGAAAGAGTGTCTGTTTTCAATGCTTGTGAAATGGAAACTCAGGGAGAAGTTTCTAGACCAAGTTTATGCAGTGATCCAGCTACACCACAGGATTGAAACTCAGCTTCCTTCACTGTCAATCTCATGGTGTGTTATTTTTGAAACCATATTACATTTCTTCCCATTGTAGTTAACACTTGGGACGCATGACTTCTGTCCTACTATTGATAATATGACAGCAATTTTCTTTCTTTAGTACCTACACAAACTTACATAAAGTTTTAGTTTTTTTCTCTCAACTTGCTAACATTTTAAACAAAGGGTTCACACAAATTTACTCAATGGGACATTATGGCAACTAATTTCGGCATCTACCAAAGGTGTCTACAAGGCAGAGCTCTTGTTGTGATGTCTCATAAAACAAATACTATCCTAATTAGAAAAGCATAAAAGTACATTTGCAACAACTATTGACGTATGCAGGAACAGGTATCACTTCATTAGCACATACATCTCAATTTATATATCCTTGAAAATCTCATTTATTGAGTTCCTTCATGTCTTTATTTCAAGGATTACCAATCACCACCTTGATTAGCTTAGATCCCCCAAAATATCTTTTAAGGAAAAACAATCAATTTGAAGTTCTTCTGATGTAACAGGTCAAGCACATCTTAATTCAGTCCCACTGAGTGTATCTAAACTAGGTTTTCCTGACCTCATCTCTTTCACAGTCACCCACTGTGGGACTCCAGAAATGCCTGGGAAGGTTAGTAGGGTAGGTTAGCTGATTTTCTGTTTGCTTGAGGGGTAATGGATCTTGTGGACTGTTAAAGAGCAAATGAGTTTACGCTAATGGCTGCCAAGGTTGAAGACTGCTGCACTAGAACCTGGTTATTTACGCTACTTGCCTGCTCACACTCCTTCTAGAAGAATCTGCCTGTCCTTCAGTCATAATACGTCCTCTATATGACCCATGATCTCCACTCTTTACAGCTATGTGAACCAAAGATGAGCACTTCATTCAAGGGCAGTAATATAATAGGCTGGACAGTGATTCATGATTTGACATGAAAAAGTGAATGTGGTCAATTATAGTCTTCTTCCAGGAAGGTGAAATAAGTAATGATGAAATAGTTCAAGGTTAGGGAGACCTATAATAGAAAGATGAAAAAGCAAGACTGATGCCTTGCCCTGCTTCCATATGAATAAGATACATTATTTAGTGTACCCATGTATATCACACATATAAAAACTTTGCATTAAGAGAAAAACTGCAAAATACAATACCTATATCTACCTCTATTCCCCAAAATAAATACTGCCTTGAGCCCCGTCCTCTATATTTCTGATCCCCTAATGAAAACAACTTTATCTCAGACTTTCACAATAGTGATATCCATGGACATGTACCAACTCTTGCTATAGATTATAACTTATAGATTATATAATCTACAACTATTATAGATTACAATTATTAAAAGAGGCAACTTGTGTTTTTCTACCAATGAGCAGACTATTTGCAACTTTATTTTCCTCTAGAATCTCACTATACTTTTTCCTCAGAGAACCCAGTTCTTCTAAAGGCCAGACTTTCTCTATGGCAAACATTTAAAGTAAACATATTTTTTCATTGGCATCCTCAACATTTTCTTTGATCTCATATTTTTTAATGTACAAAGATCCTGAGTGAGGTCCCGTGAAATAAAGAGAGCTTATGATTTCCAGGTCAATATCAGTTTCAGCACACACGTTTACTCAAAATCAACATTCTCTTTTGGGAAATAAAACAAGTGACCTGTTCTTTATAACCAAAGAATGAAACTAACATATCCCAATAAATTGAGAAGGTGTGACCATCTTTAACACTGAGGGGAGTATATGGAATACTGTTGCTCATGGAAGGTCCCCAGCTAAACTGATGATCTTTGGTTAGGAATCATGAAAGTGAATTATGAAGTGCCACAGTGTAGGCATATGTAAAATTGCTATATACTCTTCTAACCAAATGCCTTATGCATTCCTAGAAATATACAGCACTGTCTCCCAAACCCTTCTTCATGGATCAGAGTTCATTTGTGAAGATTTGCATAAAAATGAGGAAAAAAGTATTGTGTTGTTACTTTTAATAAAATACATTTTATGAAATGTAAAGAAATAATCTTCATTTAAACACCACACCCTTTCTATATTCTGGAAATCAAACATCTTTTATGAAAAGATGATAATACTAAATAGTGTTTCTTTCTCTGTATCTTGACTTGGCCTAGTAAAATATGGCAATCTGAAAGTACCTTTTAAATTTTACTAAAGTTTAAAGTTAAAAAAAAAATCCACACTACTGACATATAGGGCATGGACTGAAATAAGCAGCTGTGTTTTAGAAGCTTTGGAATTAATTTCCAAATGAAGAAACTTAACACCAGACATAGAAGCACATATTCCCCAGTTCAGTGTGGGGACTGCTGGAGTAGAACCAAGACCTGCTAGGAAAATACCAATGCACCTGAGCCAGGAGGCCAGAAGAGAAGCCAGTGGTATGGCCATGAATAAGGCATCAATGAAACAATCAGAGACTCTACTGTGAGCCCTGGTGCAACCGAAGACAAGAAGGCGCTAACCACAGTGAAGGTGAGGCAAAGGTGTCATTGCTGCTCAGAAGCCAATGATGTCACCATGGGAGCCTACAGATTATGGGAAGGGGGGTGGAGGTTGGAGTTCCAGTGGTTTTAAGAAGAAGGTAGGCATCAAAGACTACAATTTTTACCATCACTAGAATCTGCTTCCTAGAGGATAGCTCCTGATCAGTGAGGGCTAGGGAAGATGGATCACATAGAGAAGTCAGAACTAAGTGGACTGGATCTGAAGGAAATGAGATACACAGAAATCTTTTGAACACACACATCTTTTCTACATCTTTGACTGGTTTGCCTTTTCCATCTAGACCTATGGTTCTGATTCTTGGCTGCATTTTAGAAATACCTGGGGAATTTAAATAACTTTCCCAAAGAGCATACAATGAGTTTAAAGGCCCTGACCTCATTTCATCCTTGTAAAAGTCACTTCATTCTAGTTCCGGATTACAAAATGAAATCATTGAAATAAATGATCTCTTTCTAGCTCAGATGTTCTATGATTCTATTCTCTTACACACTTCTGTAGGTTTTTTTTCTCAAAAGCAAATGCCATGTCTTGATCCCATACAGAAAAATTGAATTAATTTTTAATATATTTCCATTCATTTAAATTTCAATTAAATAATAAGGCTGACCTCAAGTATCTGAGTTTTTGTCTTAAAAGGGGAGACGGTAGAGAATAAAAGTATCTTAATTCTCTTCTGTTGGGGAGGCACAGCCACAGCTCACTGAAGGGCAGACAAGTCCCATGGTGACATATCCAAAGAACTTTCTGGAATTCTACCCTCCAAATCTTTTCAGAAAACTGTTCACAGGGAGGTGTCGCATTAGAGGCATCTTCTACGTAACTACTTGAGGAGAGCTTGAGAGGGAATTCAGGTGTTGCTGTCTGCTATACACTGCAGGACTCAGTTGCTGGAGAAACTACCCACAGCTGGGGACATCCCATGAGCTATAGGAGCCAGACTTGGAAAAGCCATGCATTCTATAGCAGTCTGCCCAAGTTGCATCCTGGAACCAGGAGGTAAAACTCCTTTCTTTCCCCTGCAATCACTCTCTTTCACCCTCCACTATCAAAAGTTAGCATGTGTTTACTAGTAAAGCAAAAATATTCAAAGATCCCAAATCCATTTTCACAGGCTACAATAGTTAGAAGTTGAGATGCAAAAAATCCATAACTTGCATATGTGTCCCTTAAAGGATACATGTCTATTCAGATTTCATTCTGCCTGGGGGCTAAACAGATTGCAGAATATTTTGGGGATCAGCCATGGATGTATATACACCAATTGTTGTCTGTGTGCTGCCCCCAAAGTCCCCACTGTGTGAGAGCTCCCCAAGCAGCTGATTTTGCTGTGACTCCTAATCTGTACCTCTCTTTCACTGCTGTCCTGTTTTACCACTGGGACTAAACTCTGGCTGTGGAGCTCTGACCCCTGAAGAGTTCCCTCTAAACTCTTCTTTAATACTCTTTCATTCCACAGACTTTAAAGTGCAGGGACTTTCACTAAAGGGTATGTCCATCTTCATATGTAGCAGGAGACAGGATGGGTACAAAGAGGAGCCAATGATTTAGGAAAGGTGAGCTCAGCATTGCAGTCTCTAGACTGCAGTCCTATGGGGCCAATGCTATTTGCAAACATTTTATCAAAAGTGCTGTGGGGCTCTGCTGGCATGAGGAAGGAGTCAGGGCTCCAGAATCCAGACAGATCATGATCAGGTCCACAGAGTCAATGAAGGCAAATGTGGGATTCAATATTTCTTCTTTACAATGATGCTTCTGACTTTAGTTATTAAATAAAGTCATTCCCAATATCACAGGGTAGGGTAAAAATGACACAGATAAATATAGAGCATGGACAGGTAAAAGGTGAAACATTGAAAAGTTAGAATTTCGAGGTTAGAAACAACTGATAATAAGCATAACTGAATACTAAGAACTGATCAAATACTAAGCATAACAGTATAATTGACCATATTCCCTCATTGCTTTTCATGATGGGATTTTTCACTTTGCCTATTTGTTGTTCAGTAGCATTTCCTTAAGCAGGATGGCTAAGGCATAGACAAAGCATCACTGGTGTGATATTCCCCTGTTTCCTGCTGACGGAAAGACAGTGCTTAACATTTTGAAATTTGAGAGAACACAGCAGCATAGTCAGGGTGAATGGAGACAGTGTACACTGAGTGTATTTTTTTTCTTTTTACTAAAGTTCGATATCGTTACCTACATATCGCAAATGTTCTCCCAACTGAAGCACCAATGGCCCCACAAACAAGAAGTACCTTCAGTCCTGGGCTTTGTTCTGTACTTGGACAGGGGTTTCTGAAGTGATGAATACAAGTGCCCCATACAGGGTCCCACAGGTAAAGATTCTGAATGTGCCAAGTTCCAGAATCAGCCTTCATCTCTCCAGGTCCTGCAACTAAATCACATTGAAATAACATCCATGGGGCCAATGTTAACAAAGAGCTCAGTACCAACTCATTACAATACCAGTCAAGTCCTTCCTGCTGTCTATTTAAACTGATACCAATCATGTGTCTCATCTGAACATTTCACTGTGTGTGTGTGTGTGTGTGTGTGTGTGTGTTTTCATGCTGTATTTTTAACAGAAATTCAGTATTTTGTTTTTTTAAAATACAGCTTGTATTTATAATTATAAAATCTTAAGGAAATTCAGAATAACACAAAAAGGAAGATCAAAATGTCCTATAGCCCCACTGCATAGAACAATTTTATTCTAGAGGTCTGCAGATAACTGAAATCTACTGTTTCGGTAAGAAAGAGGAAGAGGTGAAGGTGAACCAATGCACATGTCCGTTTTTTGTTTCTTGTGGTCTTTCTCACTTCCCAGTAGTGCTGTGGGCCCTTACCAAATTTAAGCCAACAGTTGACAAGCAATAATTTTAACTCTGGCATTTTGGCTTTCAACTAGTATCTTAACCTCATGAGTCTCTGTTTCCTTTATTCATATATAATGATCTTGTTTGGTGGATAGAGACATCCTGAGATATTCATCGCAGGACAAAGTAGCGGTCTTCTATTCCTTCTCAGTCATGGGACAAGTATGGCCATGACACTTGAGCTTTCTAGACTAGGTCCTAAGGGAGGAGCAGACAGGGACCAAGGTTCACAGGAGAATTCCACCAGACAGTGGAGGAATGGCAGTTGGTAAGAGTAAACATCATAGGGGAAATGTTCATAAACTGGAGACCAAACTTACAGTACAGACAGAATCTGATGGAGCTGGTATAAATTCCATTTTTGTTCCTTAACCAAATTTGTGCCTTTGGACAACTTACCTAACAGCTTGTTACTTCTGCTTGTGTGTAAGTAATGGAGGTTAATAATTATACCTTCCTCACTGGATTATTTTCAGAATTACATTAAAAAACTAGGCAAGCCCCTAGCAGAGTATCTGGTACACGAGAGGTTTAATAAGCACTGTTCCCTCCCCTTTCCTCGTTGCTGCTGATTTACAATCTACTAAGGTCTGGAGTTGAGGGGAGGGGAGTGGTACGTTTGAAATCATTTTTTTCCCCTTAGATTTCTTTTGGTTCAATACATCTGTCTCCTGCTTCCTACCTGAGAGTTTATAGCGCCAGGTTAGCAATACTGAAGGTGTTGCTATGGCTACCGCTATCCTGTGACTTCAGGTAGTGATAAAGCAGCAGGAGACAGCATCTGTGCTTTTAGGCAGATGTCCTCAGATTCCCAGAGAAGGAAAGGAGAGCCTGGTAAGGACACTTGGGTATGGGATTCTTGGCCTCCAGTGGGCAAGGTTGAAATCAGGCCTGTGTATCAGGCCCACCCTATGCAACATGATCTCTGAAGTACCAGGCCCTTCTGAATGAGCAACTATCACATCCGGGACACTCAGAACACAAATTCAATTTTCTCTGTATTTTTATCTCTTTTTCCAATCTCTTCTCTACTTCTACCGGACATCCTCTCTTTCATTCCTTGAAAACAGAGCCTCCTGATTTTTTATTCTGGGTAAAGAGAGAGAAGAAAACCTTTTTCCTTTCATTAAAGTTAGTTACTGAATCCACTCAGTGTATGGAAGGCAGCAACATCCAGGCACATCGCTCACCTCCCATTCCATGTCATATGTTGTGGGGTGTGAATTCTTCCTCTTTTTTTTTCCCCAAACATTCTAACACAAGCTCACCATTTGAACAGCGCTGGTCTATCAATCCAGTCAACTTGAAAGGCAAACAAAAAAAGAAACACGAGGAAAACAACAAATTACCTAGCCACATACTGCTCGAGCCATTTAACGCAAATTATTCCATTTCATCTTCCCAGCTCTTCTGTGGAGTAGCTGACATTTGCTCATTTTATAGAAGAACTTTGCCTGAGGTCCCAGAGTCAGTCAGTGTTTAAGCCACTAGATGAGCCTTGCACCATCTAATTGCAAAGCCAACTCTCTTTCTGTTTAGTTGCCTTACAATGACATCGATGGATTGTGCCCAGTGCTGAGCATCACACCGGTGGAAAAGCAGACATGGCATTAAAAGCTGCTGGTTACAACTGGCCAATACTGTGTCTGAGATTTTTTTTCTTACTAAAGTATTCATCAACACAACCTATTTTCAGGATTGCTGGTCTTTGAAATATATGTACCTAGGGAAGCAGAGGAAAGGACTGATGTTGCCTGTAGCATTTCATGCCTAATGCATAGTACTGTATCCCTCAGCTCCTGGAAAAGGGATTGCGGTCTTTTTCTCACTCTCTTAGAAGGTTTGGTCACTATTCACACAACGGAGACAAAGTACATGTTGTTCTTTTTCAATCTGACCCCCACCTTCTCCGTTAAGCTGTAAAGAGGCAGGAGGGCATGATGGGGGGTGGGGAACTGGCCTTAAGCCCATGAATAACCAGGGTATGAGCACTAGGCACCTTCAGGAACCAGCCCCAATTCTTCATTTCTAAAAGAAGTGAGCAAGTCTCTCTCCTGGCAAAGACTGAAGTCGCACGTGGGATGTGAGGTATGTGCATGTCAGGCTTACTGTATACATGCTCTGTGTAGTATCAGGCGATTTTGAATGAACTATCATGTTCGGGAGACCCAAGGCACAAATTCATTTTTACCTGTCTTTTTGTCTCTATATTTCATCTAATCTCTATTTCCAAATATATATGCCCTAGTACTATTGTGAGGATTTAATGAAATAGCTCATTGAAGGTCCTAACTGGCATATAAGAGATGCTCAATAAAATGAGTTCCTTTGCCCTCATCCTCTTTCTTTCCAAAGTTGAAGACAATCTGTACCATATTTGGGGACTCCAGATTAGGACCTTGGGATGTGAGCATAGTGAGCCTTCTTTAACTTGAGGCCAAGTATATCGCTCACGGTGGCATTTTACTCTCCATGAGATGTACAATCCTACAACTCCTCCAGGCTTCAAGATGAAATAGAGCCTCCACTCTTGAAGAGAAGACTGAATGTCCCCCTCAGAAAAGCCTGTTAGCACCCTGATATCCAGAGTTTGCAATCAAGAGAAGCAGTCCGAGAATCAGCTGATTAAAAATTCTAGTTCCTAGTGAATCGTCTTTCAATATTGGACTGTGACCCAGAGAAACTCTATTAATACATGCAAGCAAAACATCTGTCTACACTCTTAAGCTGCACTGACATGGCCCAGTGTGAAACAGAAGTTAGGCAAATCCCTCAACTGTTTGAGAAAGGAAGCCAACCCAATTTCACAGGTCAAATATTGGATTAGGCTGGCTGTCCTGATGATCCACCTTCCCTTCCAGAGACGTCCCCAGAGTCTTCTCGGAAGGAACTTTCTCCATAGGGAAGACTGTGCTACTAAAGAGATCTGGGCAGTATCTTCACTTCAGAACCTTTGCTCTAAACACTAGGCACCTTGGCTGGTTTGTTTTTCTTCTCTCAAGTGAGAAGTTGAGAGAAAACACACATTGGGAAACAGAGGAAGGGAGCCAACATTTATTCAGCTCACATTTGAGGTCAGGCCCTGCTCTGTCTGTTCATCTCACATCAACCATACAAGATGTCATCAATCCCATTCTGCAGGTACAGAAATCACACGGCTAAAGTGACTTGCCCAAGGTTACTAAGCTGGTAAAAAGTAAGACCGTATTCAGACACATGACTCCCTGAATAAAAAGAACTCATACCATTTTTCATTTGACTACACTACACCCCTTGATAGGAAAGGATCCAGTTGCTGCCCTCTCTGTTCCTCTTAGTCTCCCTTCCCATTTTTTTCTTAGTTTCCTCTCCCTCTTTTTCTTCTTGCTCATCCCTCACTGTTGGCTGAATATGAGTGGCATAGAGGGCACACTCGTTAACAATGGTTCATGTTGCCCATTGCCCATCATTTCAAATACAGTCAAATTTCTATCTAGGGGACAAAGATCTCAATGGAAAGTTGGAACACAACACTGTGCCTTACTGTCAAATTACAAGGATCATTAACTTTCTGGTGTTCTTCTCTATCTATTTTTATATATTTTTGGAGTTATCGCTTAAGACATCAGTTTGTCGAATGACACTTCAGTCATTGCTCCTAAACATATAAGGCAGTTAAGGGGCCATGTGCTTGCAGGCAGTATAAAATTGTCAAAGAAAGATGAACTCTTTTCCCACAATTTAATTCTATAGAATATTTTATTGTGTTCATACTTGTTGTTTTTAGTCATGATTCATTTACAGTGGCTGATAAGCATTGTGGCTGCCTTTCATTTGCCAATAGTGTCCAGGAGAGTATTTTATTATGATGAAATGAAATACAAGGTTAATACCAGCCAACAGGTCACATGCACCATTTGCTGTCCATCGTAAAGAACTATGATTAAGATTTTAAACAAGTCAGCTGTCAGAGGGAATGTACATTGCTTTTTAAAGGCACAACTTCGGTTTCACTGAGGAGTCTAAATGGCTGCTATCCCCGTTAACAACATCATTTATTTGAGAGACTGGCAGCTTTTTAAGCAGCTGTTGGAGCACAAATGTAGGTCAATGTAGGGAAATTATGCAGAAGAATTTGCTTCAGAACTGGGCCCTGCCTCCAGGTCAGTACAAACATAGTAACGTCAACATGTCACTCTATACACACCTGCTGTGCCTCCTGGCTAGCCCTGCCCAACTCCTGTAGGCAGCCATTTCCAACTTTATGCATGCACTGAATACATGGAAAACAAAACCTACAAATCATCCTAGCTCTGAACTGCTCACCTTGCCCTGGTCCTCAAGCCTGGATCCCCTTGGTCCTGGCTCTCCTGGGCAATAGCTTTTGTTCCAGCTTTGTCTTCACATCCGCCTCTGGGCAGACCAGGGCTGGGTTCCCCAGGATTATTAGTATGGAGTCTTATGTGGCTCGATACTTCAGGATCTGCACCAGGATATATTCTCCTTCCTTACCACAGGTTAAAAGATGAGGATGTAGAAAGTCAGAGTGCAAAATACTAATAGTAGCAAGTAGATGAATGTTCTAGTTATCTAATAGGGATTGGCAAATCACTCCAAAATTGAGTAGCTTATAATCACTACATTTATTTTGCTCACTGATCTGCAGTTTGGGAGGCTACAAAGGAAGGGGAAGCTCATCTCTGGCTCACCTGGTGTTAACCATTTAAAAAACACTGGTGCAGTCTACACAGGTGAGCATCTGGACTTCAGACAAGGGTGATGATGGGTGGACAATGGAACTGGAGGAGAAAATGCACAAAGGCCTCAAAGTCATCAATAGAGAAAAGGGTAAGAAAGGAAGAGAAAATATTCACTAAATAAACACATAAGTGAGTATAGGAATATCTAACGAAAGGCACCTAGTTGAATAAGGACTTACTAAGGGTTATTGGGACAGCCAGCAAAAGAGCAAGAAAGTCCTTGCTAGAGTCTACCTAGGACATGAATTTGAGAGAGCCTGTACTTTGTCCTTGAGACTGTCCTTTGACAGTCTATCAGCTCTTTACTGTTACTCTCTTTACTCTTAAGAGAACAATATAACACCATTTATAAACCATACCATCATTTTGTTTTTGTGGTTTGAACATTCTTTCCTCTTAATAAAAGGGACAGTTTAGAATTGCCTAGCTCTAATTAGTTTTGTTGACAGAAACTTAAAACTGTGGGGAGAATAACTTTAGGGGAAAATACACATATAAATATATGTTGGGAAATATATGTGTGTGTGTACACACATGTGGACACGTATTTACATCGATACATTTGTAGCTTATATTCATCTACGTGGAAAATTTCTTTTTCTACACAATGAAGACAACAATTTATATTTACCGAACATTTCCCCCCAAAATTGTTCTCTTTACTGTGTGTGTGTGTGCGCGCGCGCGCACGCGTGTTGGGGTGACAGAATATTAATCTCAATTTGAGGTCTCTACTACCTGCTTCTGAAGTAGTATGTACATTGTAATTTAGGGTGGGGGAGTGTAGGGGAGATATTTATTCTATAATGCACACCATGGTATCCCTGATGATGTCTTCCATTGACAAGCCATGCATACCCCTGAAGAGGTGATCCTTGTTTTGATATTTAAGGATCCTTTAGTTACAGTACCACTTCCCAGTATGTCTGAACTCTCTAGAGCACACATAAACTTTCCAAGGCTCCTGTACCACCTTGTAACAACAAAACACTTCCCAAGGTTTCTAAGATCCTATACGTTAGGCTCAGCAACATCATTTCTTAAGAGCACTGTTTAGTTCTCACACCTGTTTAGCTTAGCCCCTAATTTTACTCTGCCTGCTTAGAGACTAGAAAAGTGTGAACCAAATGTTCAGTGCAGTGGTCCAAAAACTTGAAGATAGAGGGGCGCCTGGATGGCTCAGTCAGATGAGCATCAGGCTCTTGATCTCAGCTCATGTCATGATCTCATGGTTCATGAGTTCAAGCCCCATGGTTGGCTCTGTGCTGACAGCACAGGGTCTGCTTGGGATTCTCTCTCCCCCTCTCTCCAGGTCTCTCCCCTGCTCATTCTCTCTCACTCAAAATAAACTTTAAAAAACTGAGGATGGAAAACATTTAAAAATTCAAAAAACACAATAAATTGAAAAGAAAAAATAAGACTATGTCTGACTTCTCAAAAGAAGTGACAGCAGCCAGAAGAGAGTGGAAAGATAACCATGAAGGGGTGAAGGAATTCAACCGCCAAACTAGGATTCTATGCACAGGGAGAACATCGTTTTAAACAGAAAGTGAAGTAAAGGTATTTGTAGGGAGAAAGAGAATTAATTTCTAACAAACTACCATACAAAAACTACTGGGGAAGAAGCAAAATAATCCCGGACAAATCCATGGAAATACAGAAGGAAATGATGAACAATAAATGGTTTTATATGTTAGTACTGCTAAATGAATATTAATATTATAAAACTACAGTAACAATATTTTAGAGGTTTTAAATGATATTCAGAATTAATAAATATGACAACAACAACAGAGACTGGTGGGGGCTATAAATGAAATAAAAATGTTTTATCAAACTTCCATTATTGGGATGTGGTAAAAAGAAACTTCTATTTTAAATATTTATTTTTGAGAGAGAGAGAGAGAGAGAGAGAGAGAGAGAGAGAGAGAGAACGTGTCGGGGAGGGGCAAAGAGGGAGGGAGACAGAGAATCGGAAGCAGGCTCCGTAGTATCAGTGCAGAGCCCAATGTGGGGCTTGAACCCATGAGCTGTGAGATCATGACCTGAGCCAAAGTCAGACACTTAACTGACTGAGCCACCCAGGCACCCCAAAACCAATTTTGATTAGGCTCGAGTAAATCAAAAGTATTTTACCTTCTAACTACTAACGAGATAATAAATGCTTGTTTAACAAAAGAATAGCTAAAGGAAGAGACATACCACAAAAAGAACTTGATTACTAAATACCAGAAAAGAGTAATAAAAGGAAATTAGACTAGCTGTAACAAATTGAAAGTACATATTAAACTGATAGATTTAAAACCTAATATATCATGAATTAATTTAAGTGAACTAAGCATTTTAATTAAAAGAAAAAACGGTAAGATGATTAAAAACTGTCTTAAAAGATAAATTGTAAAAATTGGAACAAAAAGGAGTAAATGGTTAAAAATATATAAATGCAAAAACCAAAACATAGCAGATATAATTATATTAATTTCATAAAATTTGATATATAAAAAAGCATTCCTAGAGTTAAAGAGCAGTCAGTTTTGGAGCACCTGGGTGGCTCAGTCAGTTCAGTATCTGACTCTTGATTTCAACTCAAGTCATTTTCTCACAGTTGTAAGATCAAGCTATGTGTCCAGCTCTGCCCTGATCATGGAGACTACTTGAGATTCTCTCTCTCCCTGTCCCCCTGCCACTCTCCTGCTCTTGCTCTCTCTCCCTCGCTCTCATAAAAAAGGGGGGGGGCACCTGGGTGGCTGAGTCGGTTAAGCGTTGGACTTCGGCTCAGGTCATGATCTAGTGGCTCATGAGTTCGAGCTCTGCGTCAGGCTCTGTGCTGACAGCTCAGAGCCTGGAGCCTGCTTCAGATTCTGTGTCTCCTCCTCTCTCTGCCCCTCCCCTGCTCACACTTTGTCTCTGTCTCTCAATAATAAATAAACATTTAAAAAGTTTTTTTTAAAGTCAGTTTTGTAATGATAAAAAGATCAAATTCACAAAGGTCATTTTTCAATTCCAAATCTGTGTGTGCCTAACAATATAGGATCCAATTACTTAAAGCACAAATTAACTATAATAAAAGGAACAATAACCAAATCACATCCCCCTCAGAAAGTGATATAATAAGACGACAAAATTTTAAAAAGCCTATAGAAAAAAATACAGAAAATTCTTTTGAACTTGACCTAATTGATATGCACACCACATTGTAAAAAGCAGCACATGAATAAATATTCAAGTATGAATATTTACTAATATTGACTGATGCTGGATCATAAGGAAATTCAAAAAATTTTAAATAACTAATAGTATGTTCTCTGAGCACAGCAGAATTAAACTGGACACTCACAAGAAAAAACTGGAGTCCCTCTATTTCTGGAAATTAAGAAAGAAGAACAAAATTAGAGAAAATATACTCTTGGATATCAAGATTTTTGTCATTCTATTAAGCTTAACATGGTATGGTATTGGTATCGAAAAGAAAATAGAATAAAATGTCAGAAAGAGATTCACACATAGATGGTCAGATGATCATTTGATTCATGACAATGGACAAATTGAACGAAGAAATGATATTTCCTATCAATAAGGAGTCATATAAAAATCTTCATCCCTAATTCACATCATATGCAAAAATTAATTACAGGTCAATTATAGATCCAAATGTAAAAGATCAAGCAGTAAAGAAAATACTTTCATGAATTTGACATAAGAAAGATTTCTTTAAAAGGATACAAAACAATTAACAAATATAAATAAAAGATTGATAAATTGGACTACATTAAAATTAAGCATTATATTCATCAATGGGCACCATTAAGAGAGAAGCCAAATCACAGCATGAGAGAAAATATTTGGAAAGTCCATAGCTGACAAAATATTTATGTGCAGAGAACTGACCAAAACAATAAGAACCCAAAGAAAACTTGGCAAATACCTGAAATGGCATATCACAATTAAGATCCAAATGTCCAGTAAGCATTTCAAAAAGTTCTAGCTCATCGATCATCAGAGATATGCAAATTTTTAAAAGCCATATAAAATGCCACAATTAAAATTTTTTTTAACCATTATTTATTTTTTTTTGAGAGAGACAGAGCATGAACGGGGGAGAGTCAGAGAGGGGAGACACAGAATCTGAAACAGGCTCCAGGCTCTGAGCTGTTGGCACAGAGCCTGACGTGGGGCTCAAACTCACCAACTGTGAGATCATGACCTGAGCCAAAGTCGGATGCTCAACCGACTGAGCCACCCAGGCACCCCCACAATTGACAATTTAAAAAATACTAAATATAACACTTGTTGGGGAAATTTGGGAGTTAGAAACTTTCCTAGTTTTCTGTTGGCAGTGTATGTTGATAAGGCCACATAAGTACACTGGCTGTATTTATCAAAGTTCATCTTACATATATACTCTGACACTGCAATTCTCAGTGTGTTCCATATTTTTCTTTCTAAGAAAGATATTTGCAACAACATTTGTGACAGTAATGTTTATAATAACCTCATAACGACAACAATGCAAATAATCACCAACATTTGAATGCATAAATATATTCTGTCATATTTGTATAATACAGTCTTCCATGGAATTGAAAATAAACTTCACACACCAAACGTGAACATGGAGAATCTCTGGATAGTTTTGAGCAAAAGAAGCCAAATAAGAGGAGACATACTACATACATTTCAGCAACAAAATTTTCCAATGGCGTTACAAGTCAAGATAGTGATTACTTTTGGAGGGGAAGTGACTGAGAGAGGAACAGGAGCTTTAATTTATGAAAATTAACTGACCTTAATTTTTTTTATCAATTCAGCCTTTCACTCTAATTAATCCAAAATATTAAAAAAAAAAATCCAGCTTCATACTCATGCCTTGTGCGTTCTTCTGTACGTAGATTTCAAGTTCCTTTAAAGGAAAAATAGCTTAAGACAAAATTTAAAGGATTCAATATAATCTTGCTGGTAACTTTTATGTAATTCTACATGATTTGCTCAAGTTATATTCTGATAAACAGCGGGAGATTTGAGAGTTATTAGATGATTTTAAGCCTACCCTTCTTCCTATTCTTCACTTTCCTCTTGGTTCCTGCTCTCCTGAACGTCAACCACTATATGCAGAGCTTGATATGAAAGCTGGTCAGCCCTTGCCTTCTTCCCTTAAGGAAACCTTTCACAGGATTACAGGGTGAGACTATTAGGTGAGGAGTGAAGGAACTCTAAAAGCTGTTGTTTCTCTTCGGCAGTGCCTGCAAGGGCAGTCAGTCTCAAGAAGGGCTTCATTGATTCAGGAGTCCCTTTTATTTGGGAAGCATCTTTGAACAATGAAAATTAAAAAGTCCAAGATGAGCCCTGAGGAAAGGGAGCAAGGCTAGCTGCTTAGTAGTGACTCTACCTCTGGAACTTATGAGAATGCCCTTGGATCAGATCCTAAGATCTCAACCTCCTGGGCAAGAAAGCAAAGACAGCATGCCTTGATTCCAGTTCCTGATTCCCAGAGGGTGAAGAGTGATCATCCAGTAAGCTGCAAACCCAGATGAAGAGGACAAACTCCCACTAGCAGACTCCAAGAATTAGAGGAAGAATAGCTATACTGATTTGGGCCTCACCATATTGTACTTCCCTGCATAGATGCCCTCCTACATCTAAGTCATATCTCCAGGTGACCTGGAGACCTGAACATTAAAATCTGGAAAGTCTGACTGAGGTTCATTTTTCTCATGCTAGAACAAAAACCAAATATCAACATAAAGAGTTGCCAGTACTTGTAAATCTCTTGACCTCCTCCATCTTGAGTTTATAAATTACTTAATCTAATGTTAAGTGTGTGAACAACACCCCTGCTTGAATGTCTTGGCTCTCTGGTGGGGTTACAGCAGACCTTCCCAGTTCAGTGACACCACTTTAACTGTATCCACCCAACCTCCTTCCCTCCCTCCCTAAATCACAATAAAGAATTCCTAGTAGGCGTTCTGCACAATGTGATCATGTCCCCAATCTTGCCCCTATCTACAGTTGACTGGGCCACATGACCCGCCCAAGGTGGGCCAATCAGAACGTTAAGTACTTTAGTTTAGAGCTGAATCCCTATCTCATTGGGTAATACCAACATGTGAAAGTCAAAAATGTAGGTCCACTTTTTTTTTTTAATTATGTGGGCTTGGAAGTGGAGAAAACTGGTCTGCAGGTGAGAGAAAATAAGGTATATAGAGAGAAACTCTGAAGCCTCACTACATTGCTGCCCTTGGGTTTCA
The DNA here is from genome assembly GCF_046562875.1 of Panthera onca. Lineage (NCBI taxonomy): Eukaryota > Metazoa > Chordata > Mammalia > Carnivora > Felidae > Panthera > Panthera onca. The sequence goes on along the minus strand of NC_138349.1, from coordinate 45,363,872 downwards.
AAAGACACTCCTCTCTCAAGAAATGTCCCCACTTATGCCGAGTGACGAAATGTAACATCTTTGTCTTTGCTGTAAACAAGCCCTAATATATAGGGTACTACCACACTGAAAAAGCAAAAGGGTAGGTTTTCCAGCTTGGCAAGAGCACTGCTCACACAAAATGTCTGCCCCTTTAAATCTATAGCTTGGCTTCAAGTGGGTTTTCTTTTCTGCCCTCTCTCAAAGATCTCTCCCATCTTGCATGAAAAAGTGAAGACCTGCTTGCCCTCTGTTTTGCAATTTCCCTCTGGAGCCAGATGAGAGCAAGACACTTACTTAGTTTTGTTTTATAACTGCCTTTCAAGATGATGAAAATTGTAATTTTTTGTTTATTGAATTTTATTTTCTTGCAATTTGTTAATGTTTTCATTTGACAACATCTTATGCTGTAGATGAGAGGAAGGACAGCACCAAGTTATTTTCTAGTATTGTGTGTGGAGATCTGCCAGTAATTCTCATCACCAAAAGAACAAGCATTCAGGGCCACCTTCCCTTGGCAGAGGAAGGAGAAACAGCTTCCGCAGGCATCCCAGACAGCAACAGAGGAAGTATACACATCATGTGCGGACTTGCCTTCCAAAACCATGCTTATGTGATCAAGATCGATCTTCCAGGCAGCAATTACAGAATCACCAGGGAATCAATGCAGCTAAATTTACATTGACCTCAGAAGAATAGTTATAGTGGAGTAAGTACCTTCAGGCTCTTGTCTGGGAAAATTCAAATAGATACAGACATGAATGTTCCTCGGACAATCTTTTTCTTGGAACACATGGTTGACCAGAAGGATAAAGATAGATCCTGGGCCACATGGCATCTACAAGACCTTAATTTTTGTGGTTTAGTTTAAGCAGGAAAAAAGAGAGGGTCGTGAAGTAATATTAATAATAGACTAGCATTTGCAGGCTCTTTAGCATGTGCTTAGCATAGTGCTAATGACACATTTCACAACATGAAGAAAAGTCTTACTATCCTCATGTTATTGGTAAACAAACTATAGTCACAGCCCTGAGTGTCAGAGGTGGAACTCAAGGCAGGTGGTCTAACTTGAGTGGATTGAGAGCTCTGTGTGACCCATTCCCTCAACCATCCCATCAAACTATGGGGCAATCTGCTAAGTTTCCACTCCCCAGGTATAGGCAAGGGCTGACAGAGAATCCCAGGGCTGAGTGTAATCTTAACAACAGAGAGAAGCCTGGCATATAGGCCTAGGGAATCATGTTAGAAACTGAATACAGGAAGAGCAAGTAGCCAAACTCCTGGGACACAGAAAACAGTTCAGTTCATGGTCAGTTAAGATCATGGGGAGCAAGCATGTCCACGTCCCCTTGAATTAATGCAAGGGCCAGGAAATGGTGCTTAAGAAAGTCTTCACTGCTGTGTGTACACGGAAGGTGCTCAGGCACCCAGCGCTTTCACAGACAACAGGAGAAAGCAAGCAACCTCATACAATCATCAGTCCATTCAACTATGCAGGCAGCACCTGGCTCAGAGTCAGAGCCCACGGCACAGTTCTGGCTGTGTCATTCTGCCTCACCCAGGTCACATGACTTTCTGAGTCCTTTCCTATGAGAGAAGAGAGAATCCTTATTTCTACTGCATTCATAGCTAAGTCACATGAGGAGGAGGAGGAGAATTAGTATTTAAATCCAAAACTCCAAATCAGCAGAACCTTTCTACCACAACTCTTGGCATGATAAACAAGCCTGAATGGCTTTGCTTCTCCCGTGTATCATTTAGCCCACTTTACTCTTAGGGCAGACTGCTCTATGGCTTCTTCCTGATTTCTTCTCTCCTCTCTTACCTTCAGCAGGTAGTTTCTCTCCCATCCCTCCCTCCCTCAGCAGCTAGTTTCTCTCTGTTCCAAGCTCCCTAGAACGCCCAGGGAAGTATCCCAAAATATTCTAGGGACCAAATCCATGCCTTTTTGCAACTCACCTTGAGCTTTGGGCATTTCTGGTAGTTCCTGGTCTTTTTCAACAACTTTCTGTGACTTTTACTCCCTAACAGCTAGGAAAACCCTGGTTTTATTGTCCATGAGAGGACTTGGGGAGACGTGGATTTCCCAGAAGTTAGGACTCCAACAATTCAACAAACAACCATCCCAGAACCAGGAGAGTGGAATGCGGAAAGAAAATGAGGAAAATGAAAGAGGTTAACATTTCTGGGGAATAGAGATAACAGTGCACCATTTTTCATGTGTTAAAAGCTGGAGGTGAGCTTCTGCTCAATCAGGCTAATTATGAAGAATACCAGTTTGGCACAAAAGTTAGTCAATCAACTGTTGACTTTGGAAAATCACAGTTCCCAAAACTGTTGTTCAAGCACTGACTAACCAGCCAGTACAGCTTCCATTTTGGAAGAAATGTTTTACTGTGGATGAAGGGTTGCTTTTTTGTTTTAATTTATTGTGGCGCTCTGAAGAGCATTCCAGATTGAAGGACAATAACAGAGCTGACGCAATGGCTGCACACCGTGTAATTCACAGGTGAAGACGCTCACTGGAAACTTCCCATTTTTCAGCTATAAGTGGCTTCAGGTGAATGCAATCCAGAACTTCCACATTGCAGCCCTCTAAAGAGTGTCTCCAGAGGAAGAGTCAGGAATGATTTCTGTCCTTGTGGTAATTGCCTCAAACATGAGGAGAGGGGTCTCTCCCTCGGATTGATGTCACCCACCACTTCTGCTTCCCGAGTGCACGGCTTTACCTTCAGAGCTCTGACTCAAGGGACTGAGGAACTTCTTAGTAGAGGGGAGACAGCCTGGTATTTTCACGAGGACTTTCTTAAATTCTAATGGTGATCAAAAATGAACAAAGTGCCCCAACACTCTGGCTCATCATACAAAACTGACCCCTATCTCAGCTTACTCCTACCCCAGACTCATGGGCCCTGGATGATGGCACTCTATCTCCTAACGTACAAACTCTTCTCCCCAAGAATCATCTGTACTTCTTTTGTTCCTTCTTTCAAGTTTCCAGCCCCATTGGCACATGCAGAACACCAGCTAACATGTGTGCTTTTTCTCCAGCACTCTTTCTGGCATGGCCAAGAGAACATTCCAACCCTGATGTCCACTTCATGCTTAGAGCCTGCCCACTCAAATCCCCATCTCTGGCTGGAAAGACCTTCAGCAGGATAGAGTCTTTGAATAAGGTTTCTCTGTAGGTATGATTTGTCCCTCACACAGGAGGGACAGAGCCATTTTAAGAGCCACTCTAAGATAGGAGTATTATTACTGTACCCACTTTACAAATCAATACACTGAGGAACAAACAGATTAAATGATTTTTCCAAAGTCACACAGCTCACAAAGGGTAGGGCTGGGGTTTGAATCTCTATAAATCTGCCTGCTAAGCCCCGGTTATTCTCTGCTGGCTTCAGCAGTCTCAAGTCTCTAATGCACATCTTATATTTCATGAAAACAAACAGTCTGTCATAACAAACTCCAAACCTGCACTGGTATGTTTTGAAGCAGCCAACTTTTATTTATTAAGATCTCTGGGTAAACCTGTTTAGGCTCACTATTTATTATTGTGCTTCTTGCTCTGAAATGGGACTGACTGGCTGGGAACTTGAAAAATGGATGGAGAATGCTATCATTGCATTCTGCCTGGTTAAAACCCCTCCTTCCAGGCTGAAAGGCTACTGTTCGGTATCAGTTGTTCCAGGCATTCATTCTGGAATTGCAGTGCAGACCATTAAGCTTGGGGATATTCTCAATTCTTTGTAATTTTGTAAGCTGTGGAGGTCCCACTGAGCACAGAAGGCTGAGAAGTGAATGTGTATTGTTAGTAGAATGCTTTGTGCTTAGAGAATCCCCATAGGGAAAAGCAAAGGGAGGGAGAATGCTAAACTTGATTTAGACCAGAAAGGAACTGTGACCCCTCCTACTTGCCTTTACCATACCTGTTAATGCCTCTTCTTTTCCAGAGCCACTGGCAGCTGTGCGCTAAAACTCCCCGAGGCAATGTCTGCTTCTCCAAGACCTCCTGGGTAGTGCCTGGGTCCCTTACACCTCACCAGGTCCTTCCAAGACCTCACTTCAGCTTCCTGTTTCATGCTGACCCTTTGCTCCCCACGTTCATCTGCAGTACCTTCAGACTTGTGCTTTAATTTACCTTCTTTCTCCCTGTGGCTGGACTTTGTAGCATCAATTTGTAACAGGCTCACTATAGACAGGAAGCTGGACTTTGCCTTCTAGCCCTCAGTTCACTACCACCAAGCTTGTCTCCCCGAATTTCTCTTTCCCCATTTGGACAGACTACCCTGTAGCTACCTGGCCATGAGGGCCACGATGGTGTGGCCATTCCTAGAGACTAGGGCTTCCAACAATTACAGTCCTCTTCAAATCATTCTATCAATGTGTTCATATGTGTATATGTGTGTGCATGTATAGGCATGTGTGCAAGTGGGAAAGGCAGAGAGAATGGAACCCTGACCAACTTTTCATTAACATTCCTTGATCCAAACAAGTAATTCTAGATAGTGAAGCCAGGGTCCTCATGTGAATTGTGCATCCTCCATGTGTGATACTATAGACTAGTTTTCACCACCTTCTCACACTGAGAGAAGCTCCTTGGGAAGCTTGTGGCTCCTACCCTCTGAAGTGCACAGGACGCTGGTGATGGAGAGGGAAAGGAGGATCCGGGCTGGAGGCCTGAGGGCCAGGATGGCCCTCAACAGGAAGTGCTTGTGGGTCAGAAAGAAACATATCAGAAGCAATTGCTAGTAGACATAAGAGATGATGGCATATTAGAAAATCACCAGTGTTCAGGAATTTGTGAAAGTCAACATAGGACAGTGAGTGAAAAACCATTTTTAGAGTTGTTTGGCCACACTTTCTCACGCTTGCAGGCTGACAGGGGAAAAGAGGGAACACAACCTCTGAGTCCACTTCCTGCACACTCCTTGCCCCCTTAAGATTCATTTTGGCTCTTAAGGGATGGTAGGTACAGTGACCGTAGTTCACATGGTTCATGTCCCCAGTTCCTAACTTTGGAGATAATTCCCTATTAGATCTTTCTCCCCTCTCTGAAATGTATCCTCCCTCCCCCGCCCCTCCCCGAGAAGGTTTTTTGGGGATAAGATATGGTTTACGCATGCCCAGGGCACAGGCAGACCAAAAAGGTGATGTGTCCCCTGCTTCCCTCAAAGTAGGAGGACTCACTGCCCCCTTATCCTACCTGCTGACCAGGACTCCTGTGCTAGGGCATACTCAGGTGAATCCAGGCCTCCCCAGGTTGTCCGATGTTATGTCACACCCCCTGCTGAGGACCACATACCTTGTTATTGTCTTTGGCCATGATACCCCCCCCTACACTCATGGCCTTTATGTGCCTCCCTAGGCCTCTCTAGTCCACTGGTCAGTGGTATTATACCACTGAGCACTGGAGTCAAATTGGGAATGAAGCCATCAGCTGAGGCGTTCCCCAGCCAGAGGCAGGAAGGGGAGTCTGCACTCTAAGAGAAAGAAACACCAAACTTAGTTCTTTATGCAGGACAGTTGGTAACAGCATTTTCGAATGCCCGTGAAGGTGCAGGATCACAGGAATATCTTTAGACTGTCCAGACTCCCGGTCTAGCAGTGACAATGGTCTCCTAGATTTGCCGGCAGCAATAGCAGCATATTGGCACAATCCTGGACCCTGCTTTATCTAGTAGCTGTGGTCTAATTAACCAGCATCCAGAGAGCATTTCTGAGGGCTGACTTAAACAACACTGTACGAACAATTAAGGACAGATCATTTGGGGTCTAGGGCTTATTATAGGAATATGGATCTGAGAACCAACGAAAGAAATCCTCACCATAGCACAGTCAGTAACTCTAAATAACATTTACTAGGGGTGCCTCGATGGCTCAGTAAGTTAAGCATCTGACTTCAGCTCAAGTCATGATCTCACAGTCTGTGAGTTCAAGTCCCATGTCGGGCTCTGTGCTGACAGCTCAGAACTTGGAGCCTGCTTCGAATTCTCTCTCTCTCTCTCTCTGCCTCTCCCCCACTCATGCTCTCTTTCTCTCTCTGAAAAATAAACATTAAAAATATTTTTAAAGTGACATTTACTACACATTCTTTCAGCAAACACTTTTTTGGCAGACACTCTCCTCTGGCTGTAGATTCAAAGCCAAGGGCCTGCCATTGAGGAGCTCACAGTGCAATGGAGGAGAGAGAAAGCAACTCAAATGTGATATAGTCACAGAGTGTTCTGCAGGAACTAGATTTTGGGGATGAGAACTGTCTACATAGGCTCTCCGGAGTTTTAATTACTATGCAGTGTTGTGTTTGATATTTTGATTCAGACAAACTTTTATTATGACACTTTCATGAAATAAAAATAAATTTGGGTTCAGGTAAAGATAGACTTTATTCCAAAGGATTATTGCAAGAGGAACTACTGCAATAGTGGGGAGGGCCTATTCAATAGGGAGAAAGAATGCACCATGAGATCCACAAATGTCTCAGAGCTTAGGAAAGTGTTTTTCTTATGCAGGAAGGAGCAAAGGGGGACAGGAAGCACTGAGTGTGGGGAAGTGAGATGGGTAGATGGAGGTGGCAGGTGGCCTGGTCTGGCAGAGGGCCAGATCAGAGGGTTTTACCCTGAGAATCCACTCCTGGGAAGGGTGGTTAGGGAGCAACTGTATGCTGCCTAAGTTTGAGGGCAGATCAAACTCTAAGGGCATGGGGGAAGGAATGAAGTTTAAGTTTATTCAAGTCACAATAGCAGGTATTCTGTCCATACTGGTCAATGGGTACAAACAATACAGCTAACTAATCCCTATAGGACAAAGAATGAGAATCTGGAGTATCTGTGTCTGGCCTTGTGACAGGTAAACAAGAAGGATGTCTGTGAGTCTTGTCTAAGTCATAAGACAAAGGGTGTGTGTGTTTGTAGTAAACCATTTCCTAGAACACAAAAGAGAAGGGGAATTTCCTAATCATCACTGTTCTCTAGAACTATAGAGCTCAGATAAAATTCAACTACTTTCTATGTGAGTTTGAGCCTCAGTTTCCTCATAGAGAAACTGGGGTGAAAATAGTTTCTATGTCATGGTGAGGACCTAGATGGAAACTTAGGTAAAAGAAGCTAGCATGGTACCAAGCACATTGTAAGAGTTCAATAATAGTAATCATTATTATTCAGGCTATGTTTGTTATTATTACTGCATCCTGGGCTCTGTTGTTATTAAAGCAATTTTTATTATCTATTTTTAAATTGAATGCAAATCATTAGAGTCTTCAGCAAAGCATTTAGCAAAAAAATAAGTATGTGATTAATTTTAACATGACCCCTTTATTACCCAGGAGGGAGCCAATGGCACTGGAAGCATTTGACCAAAAAAGGACATAATAGTGAGATCTTATTAAACTGAATTTTAAGTATGATTTCATTCAGCTCCTTCCCTGGAACCCATGCAAAGTGCTGTTTGCAATCTAAATGAAACCAGGCCCTGGGGTGTAGAGGCTGGAGGTTTCTTTGCTGGCCTACTAACGAGAGGCCAACTCTCTGAGGGTTACTCCTCTGGGTGTCAATGTGTACTCAGACTCATGCTGATGTGGCCACAGCAGCTCTTTCCATGAACATTTAGAATTTTCCAGGTCTTTCCAACACAGGGGAACGGCGCTTCCCCTAACATCTTCTTATTGGTTTAGAAAGGGTTCTTTAAAGACTTTACACAGGAGCCTTAAATATTTCATGGGCTCATCTGCCTGTTTAATTATGTCTACATGCAAAAAAGCCTTCCTGGCTGGGCATACATTTTGCAATACTGTTATATAAATATTTAAACAGCTGGGCTTCTTTGCATCCTCAAGAAAAGTACCAGTCTTTGCTTGGGAAGAGAGGCTCCAAGGGAAGAAGTGTGGAATTGCACACACACGTAGATCTCCACATAGAAGTCGGGTGACTAATTTTGTTTTTTAAAGCTAATTGAACAACAAAAAATGTTTGCCCTTTTTCGCCTTGACTATTTGCCAGGGTAGCTTATTAATATGCTATAGTGGGGCTTTGGAGCAAGAGGCTCAAATGAGAGCCCTGATTTTAGTGTTTGCCACGGAGACAAAACTATCCAAATCATTTAACCGAAGTCTTATTTTCCTCAATCAAAAAATGGAAGGAATAATGGCAGTCACTGTGGAAAGCAGTATGGGTGTTCCTCAAAAAATTAAACAGAGGGGCACCTGGGTGACTCAGGCAGTTAAGTGCCTGACTCTTGATTTCGGCTCAGGTCATGATTTTACAGTTCATGAGATGGAGCCCCACATCAGGATCTGCACTGGCAGTGCAAACTTGTTTGGTATTCTCTCTCTTCCCCTCCCCCATTTACACTCCCTCTGTCTCTCTCCCCCCACTCACTCTCTCTCGCTCTCTCAAAATAAACATAAAAAATATTAAACATAGAATTACCATATGATCCAGTAATTCCACCTGCAACTATATACATAAAACAACTGAAAACGAGGACTCATATTTATACACCCATGTTCACAGCAGCATGATTCACAATAACTAAAATATGGAAGAAACCATGATGTCCATCAACAGATGGAAAAATAAAATGTGGTGTGTAGATGCACACAGAGACATGGACATACAGACACCAAATGGAATATTATTCAGCCTTAAAAAGGGAGGAGATGCTGACATATGCCACAACATGGATCAGCACTGAAGACACTGTAAAAAGATGTTTCAAAATGGAGCAAGCAAGCCTAGTTAAGAGAGTCTCTTTTTAGAATAGGGTTAGGAGGCCATAGGGTAGAGGAATGTACACATGAGAAACCATGAATTTTTTTTAAAACCTTTCAGCCAGCTGCAAGCCCTCAGCCTGAGACTTCACTTCCTCCTCCTGACACACGAATCTTCCACATTTTTTTTAACATAATTTACTGGCAAAATGGCTTACAGACAACCCCCAGTGCTCATCCCAACAAGTGCCCTTCTCAATGCCCATCATCCACTTTCCCCTCTCTTCCACCCTCCCCCCATCCACTCTCAGTTTTTTCTCTGTATTTAAGAGTCTCTTGTGGTTTACCTCCCTCCCTGTTTGTAACTATTTTTCCCCTTCCCTTCCCCCATGAGCTTCTGTTAAGATTCTCAAGATCCACATGAGCGAAAACATCTATCTGTCCTTCTCTGACTTACTTCACTCAGCATAACACCTTCCAGTTCCATCCACGTTGCTGCAAATGGCATTTTTCACTTTGAAAGAGGTCAGTGCATCTAAACAAGTTTCAATCCTTTATTTGTGTATTATTACCTCAACCAATCATAATTAACCTAGCTTCAATCAATCCCTGTTCATGAGAACTACACCCATAGTGACTTGCCTATATAACTCTGCCCTCTATTTGTCTTCCTCAGAACACAATTCAGGTTTCTACCTGAATCTGTGTCTCCCAAGTTGCAATTCTAATTGCCCAAATAAATGCCTACTTGCTTTAATTTTCAGTTCTTTCTTATTCGACATTATACCAAGTGAAACAAGCCAGACCCCAAAGGACTAATATTGTATTATTCCACTTGTATGAGATAACTCGAGTAGTAAAATTCTTAGAGACAGAGGTAGAATTATGGTTGCCAAGGGCTGGGAGGGAGGGGGAGTTTCAGCTTGGGAAAGATGAAAAACTTCTCGAGGTAGATAGTACTGATGGCTGTACGTCAACATGAGTGTAATTAGTGCCACTGAACTGTGCACTTAAAAACGGTTAAAAGTAGTAAATTTTGTTATGTGTATTTCACCACAATAAAACAATGGGAGTAACAACTGCATTTTCCTTAAGGAAGCTTTTCGAGTGCTAAATAAATCACATACATTAATATGTGAAATCCTTTGTGTAGTAGATGGCACTTAGAAGCTACCCAGAAGATAATAATGCCTTTGTCATCCTGGATTTAGCATTACACAGGTGAGGGCTTTGGAGCTTCATACATTGCTTGTGCCTGGGAGGGCCCGTTAGGAACCCCCATCACAGGTGAACAGTGATGGTTCCAACATGGACGTCTTCACGATCTCAAAAGGAAGGCTTTTCATATATATCGCAGGTAAAGCAAATAGAATTTTAAAAAACTAACCTTTTCCATGTGCGCATATATTTTTAATTAAACTTTTAAGATGACTGTGGATTCACATACAGTTTTCAGAAATAATGCAGAGAGATCTCATGCACTTTTTTATCCAGTTTTCCCCAGTGGTAGCATCTTGCAAAATTTTAGTACACTCTCATTAGGATATTGCCATTGAGATCCACAAGATCCAGAACACTTCCATCACCACTTTTTTTGCTTTTTATTGCTCTTTTACGGCCACACCAACTCCATCTCACTCCGCTCTTTTTTTTTTTTATTGCTCTTTTACGGCTACACCAACTCCATCTCACTCCGCCCCCCCCCCCCAATCACACAATCATCCCTAACTACTGGCAATCACAAACCTGTTCTCCATTTTTATAATTTTGTCATTTTAAGAATATTATATAAATGGAATTATACAGTATGTAACCTTTGAAGATTGGCTCTTTTCGCTCAGCATAATCCCTCAAAATTTATCCAGGTTGGCACTGACATTTTTAAAACAAAAGCCTAACTGACTAAAGCAATGGAGGTCCTGATAAGAGATTTAATTCTCTCCCAAGGGTCATACAAAGGAACCTTAAGGAAGGCACCAGTGCTAGAGGCAGGAGTAACAATAAAGGAGCCAACAAGGATGTTGACACATTGGGAGGATCAACAGTGCAGATTCGTGGCCACTCCTAAAACTGAAGCAGAGAAAGAAAAAATCCCATTACCAGATCCCAGGAAGAGGGGTAGCATTGGAGGAGGAGGAATGTGTGGAAGAAGTGGGGATCAGGAAGAGATATGGCTACTGCAGAGGGCAGCTGGAAAGACATGCCCCCACACTCCCACTTAACATTACACCGAGCCCAGCAGGAAGCCAGTGAGCCAGTAATCTCAGGAAAAACAGCCTCTAAAAGCCAGCTTTGTTATGCTTAGATAAGGAAAAAAAAAAAAAAAAAGTCACAGATGGATTTAGGACCAAACAATAAATAACCAGCCCAACAAATAGTGATAAAGTTGTTTCCACTCAGTATTTCTTGAATGTTGACTACTGCAAAGGTCTGTTTTTAGCATTGGAGGAGCATAGTAAACAGAAACAATGAAGTCTTTGTCCTTAATTTCAAGTAGGAAAAGAGAACCAGTATTTTGCTGAAGTGATGCTTTCAAGCAGGGAAAAGTTGATGGAAGCTAATTTGTAAGACACATGAGCAGCAACCCATCCATGATACCAGCTGGGGATAACAGAATAAATGGGCCCAGATAACTATAGGTTTTTAGACACACAACCAGAGTATATAGAAATTCTCTTCTGTTGGTTTCTATTTTCTCAGTGAGAAATGAAGCAAGCTGAGAGGGAGGATAATTAAGGAGGAGTCTGAGATGTGAAGGAAGAAATCGAACACGTCATCTAGGACAGCTGGAGAATAAATGGACAAGATCACAGGTATCTTTCAAAAATTTAGCCCAGGCTATATCCCAGACCAATTAAATCGCAATTGTTGGGAGTGGGACACAGGCATGAGTATTTTTGTTGAAGCTTCACAGTTGATATCAATGTGCAGATAAATTTGGTGAGCACTGGACCAAGGAAATGGGGCATGACTGCTGGATAGCACTGAGGTTAGAGATCATGGTATTAACATGACCAGTCAGCATGGTCATTTCCCCCACCAGCTTCAGCAGCCTACGTGTACATATGAGTTACAAGTTATATTGAACCAAGGTTGGGTTTAACCAGATGAATACAATGGAGGGAAGAAAGAGAAGGGGACTGAGGTGTAGGAGAAAAGGTAATTAGTATGCTGGATCCTGGGCTCTCAGCTGAGTAAGGAAGGACTTGAGGACTCAATGGTTGTAACCGTGAAAAGTCAATAAAATAAGACTGTAGGCTGTTCTGTGGTCAAATTTTGGGAGGTCACTATAGGAGTGAGCTGGAAAAGTGGAAGGTAGCCACCAGATTACAGTAAATTTAGAGCTGAGATAGCAAAGAGGGTGCAGTTACTGGTAATACTAAATTCTACAGGATCACCATGGGCATGAGTGACTGATAAAAGCTAAAAGAATATCAGGGAGATGAGGTTAGAGAACTGGAGTCCAATGTGCTATTGAGGTCCCGTGTGTGGGTGGTACAGTCACCAAATAATATGTCACAGATGGTGTTAGAAAGAATGGCATTAAGACAGATACAAAAATTATAGTGGCACCTGGGTGGAATGGTCAGTTAAGTGCCTGACTCTTGGTTTCGGCTCAGGTCATGATCTCACAGTTTGTGGGATAGAGCCCACCACCCCCCGCCCCCTGTGGGCTCTACACTGACAGGGTGGAGCCTACTTTGGATTCTCCCTCTCCCTCTATCTGCCCCTCCCCCTGCTAGTGTGAGCACTCTCTCAAAATAAACATTTTTTAAAAAGATACATAAATTATAAAATATTTAAATGTAGTATGCATTAAAGCAAATCTGAAATGGGGGAAAAACAGACTTTGGGGGCAGATCCTGGCTTCCCCATTTCTCTATATGCAATACTGTGCTGATGACTTCACCTCTCTCTGACCCACTTCCTTCATCGATCAACGTAAACTATGATAGTATCTTCTCAATAGTTTTGTTATGAGAAGTTAACCGATGCAGAAACTATAACATGCTTAGAACACTGCCTGGAATTACCACACTTCTCAGTGATCCCTGACAGTTCTTAATATGAAGTGTTCACAATCCCGTGACTTACTCTATTGGAGCAGCTCTCAGCTGCTTGAGCATGCATCAGAATCATACTGAGGGCTGGCAAACATATTGGGCCCCAACCCCAAAGTTTCTATGGAAGGTAGGGTCTGAGAAATTGCCTTTCTCGAAGTTCCCAGGTGAGGCTGATTCTGGCCAGGAGCACCACACACATCGAGAACAACAGCTGGGGATGGGGGCCAGAATCTGTGTTTTTACAAACCTCCTCACCAAGGGGATACTTGGCATGAACAAAAGTTAAGAGAACTACTCTAACACTTAGTAAAACATACACACCCACACACCCCCCCACACACACACACCCCTCCCCCCCCCACACACAAGGTCCTCTGGTCTGGTCCACCTTAGCATATCTGTAAGTCCTCAGGCCATGGTTGCATCAAAACTCTTCTTTTGCTCCAGTAAAAATTGATTCATCTATTTCTCCTCAGGATCTTCCTTGCTTAGTTGCCTAAATAATTTTCCACATGGCTTGGTAAAAATTGAAAAAGAATGTTTCTCACCAAATGGGTTGAAATGATATCTGACTTTTGAAGGAAACATACTCTTACCTGCAATCATCTTTCTAGTGCTAGAAATGGTAAGATCAATCATCGAAGGCTTTCCCATGGTGTAAACTGTTTAAGAGGCTTTTCGTTATCAGAAAAACCATCTAAAACTTGAAAATAAGGTGGGCCTCACATCCTTCTAATATCATATAGGGGCAAAGATTCAAGGATTATTTAGGAGAATATACTTAGTTCATCTCATTGTTTAAGACTAACATATTTTCAGTAATGCAAATAATTTCTATCAAACAGATTACCCCCACAAATTTACAGTCTGTTAGACATCAGTTTATACTAACTTAGCAATGGTGTCGTAACATTTCTTTGTTAAATTGCCTGTTAACACTCTTGCTTCTTAAATACTCTTTGAACCAGTCACATTTACTGATCCCCTCATTAATTAAGGAGTTAAAATCTATGACATAGGCTCATTTTATATCTGCCTGAGAGTCATGATTTTGCATTCTTGAAAATTAAAACTGTTCACTGAAGAACTCATTTGAAATAATCTCCCAGAGGACTGGGCTTGAAGCTTGGTGAAAATGATCACTCTGTTGCATAAATCCATGACTTGTAATTAGTTCAAAGATACACTGCAACAAAGGATATCAAAATGTGTCAGGATGGGAAAGCTAAAGAGCCATGTTTCTTTGATCATTCCAGTTTCCTCATGGGAGAAGTACTATGGTGATGGCTCTTCAGGTATTCTACCTTTCCAGAATACAGTCCTGCCAGAACACAAGAACCCTTGACCATGCTACCTTGAAACACTTTTACAAAGCTCTGCTACCTGGAACTATTATCTAGTTCCGGTATAGTTTCTGACTATGTCACTCACAACATCTCACTGTCCTATCCGTAAGTTCTATCTAATAACCATGTATGACACATGTGTGGTCATACTATAACCATGTTATGCCCAGTCAGGGCATAAACTAGAAACTCCTACATTACAAGGCAGAGAGGAACCGAGCACAGCAGGTCTGACCACATCTTATTTACTCAATCTTCTCTTAATTGAATCCAAGGTTCCCAGAAGGAATGAGCATTTTTCGAAAATATGAAATTATTTTTCCACAATGATGTTCACTAAAACCTCATTTTCTGAAATGCAAATTAGCTAAGAGTTCAGAAGAGGAGAAAAAGCAACCCCAAGAAAATGTGAGGGAATAAAATACATGGAAATGCAGAAAAAGTACAGAACTAAGTGAGTTAATGAGTAAATTCTAAATACAGTTGTTTAAGAAGTCCTAAAAATAGAAAAACTAATAAGATGTCAACATTAGAAAAGAAGTATCATAATGGTTAAGATGATTAAGTTGTAGTGAATCACTACCACGATTTTGTAATAAAATAAAAAATGTCACTGAAAGACATTTTCTACAAAATAGATCAGGTACTAAAATAACAGAAAAGCTAACACTAAAATTAACACGGTAAGAAGTAGAGAGCCTAAACAGAGCAAAAGAGGAAACAAAATTGTTAAAGACTACCCACAGCAATGAAGGTCACAGTCTGAGAGGGGTTTCCAAATTATTCTTTAAAGATTTCATATTATCAGGTATTCCAAGGCATGGATAGAGAGGAAAGTTATCCAAGATAACTCTATAAGGTAATGAACACCAAAATCCTGAAAATTGATAAAGTTTTCACAAAACAAGGTATGAACTGAACACAGCTAGCTATAAATATGAAAATCTAAACAAACTACTGGAAATGGACAGTAATAAATCAAATTGAGAATTCAAGCTTGATGTAATATGAAAAAAATCACATATATCACATGGCATATACCAGTAGTTTAAAGAAAACAGGTATCAATTTTATAGGTATAGAACAAACTTGGTTATTTACAAACTCATACCAATAAATATTTCTTTAAAAGACAGATTCTTCAGGGCACCTGGGTGACTCAGTCAATTAAGTACCTGGCTCTTGATTTTGGCTCAGGTCATGATCTCACGGTTCTCGAGATTGAGCCCCACACTTCAGGCTCTGGGCTGACAGCGTGGAGCCTACTGGAGATGGTCTGTTGTCCTCTCTCTCTCCTCCTCCCCAATCGCACATGCCCTCTCTCTCTCTCAAAAAAAAAAAAATATCTTTAAAAAATAGGATTCTTCCTTTCCAAGTTATTTTTTGAAAATGGAAGTATCTTTATTTTATGAATAAAAACATAGAAACATTGTTTGTATGAAACATTATACTGAAAGAGATGTGCAAGTGGAGTAGGTCCACAGCTTATGGGTCTTCTCGTTGGTGTTTGACTCTCTACAAGTGACTCTCTACCTATTCATCAGCTCCTCATGTCAAGTGGTTTAATTACCAGGGAAAAACCAGGCAGTTACAGATAGAAGCTCATGGAAGAGACTGTGGAAGTAAGAAAAGCCCCCAAGGATAAGCAGAGGCTGAAAGGAGAAAGGTAAGCTCTTTTTTTAATGATACTATTTTGCCACAGCAAGAAAATAAATGAACAGAGGCGACTGGTCTCTTCGTCTATTGAGGATCTTGTCAGAAGAATGAACAGTAGTGACTGGCAAGGCCAAGTCCAAGTTACCCAAACTGCTAGTAGACTTCCTCCTAAGGAAAATTACACCACCCTCTCCATGGAAGGCATAAACTAGACTGGTTTGATTCCAAAATGGTGTGCGTGTGTGTGTGTGGTGGTGGTGTTGGCAGGGTCTGGTATTATTCCATTTACATTCGCTTAGGCACTTCTCAAGCCTGTAGAGGATGCTCTGACAGCATTCTCTGTTCTAGGATATCTCCTCAAGCTCACATCAAAGAATAAATAACCTGGACTTCAGGAAATACTACAGGTGATGGCTAAGATTCTGACCTGGTTATCAAGTATGTGTCAATGGATCCTTTCTCAGATCTACTTATATTTCCTTAGACATCACCATGAAAGTGGGATTATGGTCTTACTTAGGTATTTTTAAATGCTGGTTGCAACAAAACCACTGATCTCCCATTAGGAACTGTTAAGCAGTGTCCTTTTTAAGTCTCCTGTATCTAATAATAATTTTTAAAAATTTATTGCAAATACATACCCAGTAATTTCTACATTCATGATGGTCCAAACAAACTAACTGAAATAGGTTTGAAAACAAAAGTAAAGGCACCTGGGTGGCTCAGTTGTTTAAGTGTTCAACTTCGGCTCAGGTCATGATCTCACGGCTCCTGGGTTTCAAGCCCTGCATCGGGCTCTGTGCTGACAGCTCAGAGTCTGGAGCCTACTTCAGATTCTGTGTCTCCCTTTCTCTCTGCTCCTCCCCCGCTCGTGCTTTATCTCTGTCTCTCAAAAATAACCGTTAAAAAAAAAATTTTTTTAAAAAAAGCTCTTAATTAGTGAGCTCCACGGATCTATGGAATGTTTAAGTCATAGGAAATACTGCCACTGAGACCAATGAACAAACTCAGGTTGTATTAGATATAAAACAACCTAGAGTATTTCCTAGCCAATTAACAAACTAATATCCAGAAGGAAGCTGGGTGGATGTCTAATATCACAGCTGACTATCAAGATCAAATCCAGTGAGTTGTCAGCTATGAGCTCATTACCCAATAATGTTGAAGAGAAGACTTTAAGAATGACATCAATTTTCAAGCAGAAGGAATATATGAACAAACTGTATGTTTTGTCCACAGATGCACAATTATGCACATTAGTAAAACCTTGTATCTAAGAAAGATATTAAAGTTGTTCTGATAATTACAGACATCATTCAAGTTGCTGAGAAAATAGATGAAATTGAAGAGCATAAAAGAGCAGACAAAAATGAAGCCCTTCAATCCATGAGAACAAGTTTGTATTAAGGACTACGTAAGACAGATTGAAAGCATTTTTCTACAGAGGGAGAAGGCAGTCAGAACAACATGGCTACAAACTAAGATTTTTGTAACCAAGGTATGAAGTCTTCAATATAAAATTGTCCAACTAAGATTTAATTAATTTGAAAAAAAATGAAAGAATAAAAAAGGTAGCTTATAAGGAAAAAAATACAGAAGTTTAAAAATAGAAAATAAAAGCACCAACTTTATCTCATCTGCACTTCAAAAGAGCAATTTTGTTTCATTCACATAGTATATTTCAGAGATGTTTACGTTTCATTTACATTATATATATTTACATCTTTGTACACAATATACATCCCTTGTATAATATGGTTATTCTATTTTTTAGTTATTTTTACACAAAAATGGACAAATATCATACATACTACTAATATTACTGTATATACTTTAAAAATATATCATGGAGGGACACCTGGTTGGTTCAATCAGTTGATTGTCCAACTCTTGGTTTTGGTTCAGGTCATGATTCCAGGGTAGTGGGACCAAGCCCCATATCAGGCTCTGCAATGAGCATGAAGCCTGCTTAAGATTCTCCCTCGCTATCTCCCCCCCCGCCCACTTGTGCTCTACCCAAAATAAAAAAAACAGTAATAAAAACATATTACGGACTGGTGCACCTGGGCGGCTCAGTCAGTTGAGCATCCAACTTCAGCTCAGGTCATGATCTCACGGCTCGTGAATTCAAGCCCAGCGATGGTCTCTGTGCTGACAGCTTGGAGCCTGGAGCCTGCTTCAGAGTCTGTGTCTCCCTCTCTCCCTGCCCCTCCTCCACTTAAAATATAAACAAACACTTAAAAATTTAAAAAACAAAACACCTTATCATGGACCTCTGCTGGTAGCAATATGGAATAATACACTTTTCCCTATTCCTCTCACTAAAAACAACTAAAATCCCTGAACATTATATATAAAACAAGACAAACACTCTAAAAATGGAAATGAGAATGTAGACTGCCTAGGGACCTCAGGACACAAAGAACAGCAAGGTGGTTTTTTCTCATTTTTTTTTTTTTGCTTGCTTGGCTTGGTTTTTGGTTTGGGGGAAGTTTTGTTTTTATTATTTGTTTTGCTTCATGTAGCCTACACTTGGAGCTAAAGAAGCCAGGCAACCTGTAGACCCCAACAAAAACCTACTCTCTTTAGTTAAGGATCAAGAAAGGAACAGCAGAACAAGATGAAAACCTTTTAACCAATAACTGCTCTACTTTGGCGGCCACACACCACAGAAAAACCTGTAGCCCTACTCCTACTTTCGGCAGCAAAAGCTGAGCTTAGACATCACTCTTGCAAGGCTGCAATGAAGCACCTCAACACCACCTCTACACGTGTTAATTTGACAGAAAAATGGACCAATTCCTTGAAAAACATAAGCTACCACAACTTACCTTATATTAAACAGATTATTTTAATAGCTCTATGACCATTCAGGAAATCAGATTTGTCATTAGACATCTCCCAAAAATGAGGGGCACCTGGGTGACTCAGTCGATTAAGTGTCCAACGCATGATTTCAGCTCAGGTCATGATATCACAGTTCGTGGGATCAACCCCACATCAGGCTCCATGCTATCAGTGTGGAGCCTGCTTGGGGTTCTCTATGCCCCTCCCCTGCCCACTCCCTCTCTCTCTCTCTCAAAATAAATAAATAAACTTTAAAAAAAAATCTCCCAAAAAAGAAATCTCCAGGATCAACTGGTTTTATTGAAAACTTCTATCAAATGTTTAAAGAATAATACCAGTTCTAGACACTTTGTTCCATAATCAAAAGGAGAGAATACTTCCCAATTCATTTTATGAAGTTAGTATTACTTTGATATCAAAACACACAAGGACAGTTCAAGAGAAAACTTAGACTCACAACTCATGAATATACATAAAAAAAAAATCCTTAAGAAAGTATTAGCAAATCCGATTCATCAATATACAGAAGGACCAAGCAGTGTTCTTCCAAGGATGCAAAGTTTGTTCAATTATTCAAATCTCAATCAATTTAATCCCCACTAATAGACTAAAGAGGAAAAAATGTCACATGATAGTATCAATCAATGCAGAAAAGGCATCTGATAATACCTGCTCCTGATAAAATCTCTCAGAAAAGTAAGAAATTGAGATAATATCCTCAACTTCATAAAGACCATCTTAAAAAAAACAAAACTAAAACTAACATTATATCTAATGTTGACAGACGGAATGCTTACCCCCTAAGACTGGGAAAAAGGCAAGGATACCTACTCTCACCATACTTGTTCAATTTAGTGCTTAAATTTCTAGCCAGTGCAATAGAACAAGAAAAGGAAATGAAAGGCACACAAGTTGGAAAGGAAGAACTTTTTAATTAGCAGATGACATGACTATCTACATACAAAATCCCCAGGGATCTACAAAAAACTTCTATAAATAATAAGGGATTTCACTAAGATCCCAGGATACAGATACCTATACAAAATCAACAATATACAGAAATACTAACACTGAACATGTGGACATTGAAATTTAAAAATTATAATGCCATTTAAAATCCCAAAAAAATATGAAATACTTAGATGCAAGTCTAACAAAACACTTTCAGGACTTGTGTGCTGAAAACTACAAAACACTGATGAAAACATCATCAAATGTTTACATAGAGAGAGATCCATGCTGTATTCATGGGTTGGAAGACTTCGCATATTAAAGATGTCAATTCTCCCTCAAACTGATATACAGATTTGGTACAACTCTATCAAATTACCAACAAATTTTGTTTTCTACACACACACGAAATTATCCTAAAACTTACATGGTAAGGCTCAGAAACTAGAATGGTTAAAATAATTTTGAAAACAACAATAAAGTGAAGGGGGCCAGTCTACACAATTTCAAGACTTATTTTAGAACTATAGGAGTAACATCGTGTGGTATTCTCAGAGGCACAGACACACAGATCAGTAGAAAAGAACAGAGAACCCAGAAATATTCCTACACAAAGAGGCCTGTTTTTGAAAAAAGCACAAAAGCAATTTGAAGGAGAAAAGGTGGACTTTTTAACAGATGGTGCTGGACTGAGTGGACAAACATAGGCAAAACAGGTCACCTTAAATCTCATACCTTATAAAAGTTAACTCAAAATGAAGCATAGATTTATATTGAAACCTAAAACTCTAAGACTTAGGAAAGGGGCACCTGGGTGGCTCAGTCAATTAGGTGTCCAAATTTGGCTCAGCTCGTGATCTCACAGTAAGGTTCGTGAGTTCGAGCCGCATGTCGGGCTGTATGCTGATACCTTGGAACCTGGAGCCTGCTGCAGACTCTGTCTCCCTGTCTCTGCTGCTCCCCTGCTTGTTCTCCCCTCCCTCTCTCTCAAAAGTAAACATTTAAAAAAAAAATTTAAGACTGTTAGGAAGAAAAGGAGAAACTCTGGGATCTAAGATGATACAAAAATTCTTTTACTTGAAACCAAAAGCACGACCCGTAAAAGTAAAGTTGCACTTCATCATAATTAAAAACTTTTAATCTATAAAAGACCCTATTAGTACAATGAAAAGGTAAACTAAAGGGTGGGGGGAAATATTTGCAACCCATATAATCAACAAAGGATGTGTATCTAGAATATATAAAGAACTCTCAAAACTGTTCAGTAAATACAAAACCAAACCAAAAATACAATGACACAAATAGGGCAAAGGATATGAAGACACATTACACTGAGAAAGATAATAAGCACATGAAAAGGTGTTCAACATCACTAATCATTAAAGAAACGAAAATGAAAACCAAATTGAGATATCACTATATACACCTCTCAAAACAGCTAAAGTTAAAAAAAAAAAAATAGTGACAACACCAAATGCAGGCAAGGATAGGGTTGTAATAAAACACAGTACAGCCACTCTCGAAAACAGTTTGGCAGTTACTTATAAAATTAGACATGCAACAACCACGCAGCCCAGCAAGCTCCCTCCTTGGCATTTATCTTACAAATATGAAAACTTGTGGTCACACAAAAACCAGTACCTGAATGTTTATAGTAGCTTTATTTTTAATAGCCCAAGATTAGAAATGCCCCAGATGTCCTACAACTGTTGAATGGTTAAACTAAAGGTAGTATATCCATCCACAAAATACTTACCCAGCAATAAAAATGAACTATTTAAACATGTAATTGCCTGGAGGAATCACCAAAAAATTATGCTAAGTGAAAAAAAAAATTCCAAAACATTACATATTTTATGAAGAGATATACATGTACGAATTGGATGGAGATATACATATATGAATATCAACTTGAAGTCACAAAATTATAGAAATGGGGAACAGTTTAGTGATTGCCATGAGTTAAAAATGGGGTGGGAGTGAGAAGGGACAAAGGTGGCCATAAAAGGGCAATATGACGGATACCTGTGATGATGGAAATGTTCTGAATACTGACTGTATCAATTTCAACATCCTGGTTGCAATATACTAGACTACTTTTACAAGATGTTTTCATGCTGGAAACTAGGTAAAGGGTACAAATGATCCACTGATATTATCCTATAACTGCATATGAATCTAAAATTATTTTAAAATAAGTTTAATTTAAAAGGGGTACCTGGGTGGCTCGGTTGGTTAAGTGTCCAACTTCAGCTCAGGTCATGCATGATCTCACAGTTCATGAGTTCGAGCCTGCTTCAGATTCTGTGTCTCCCTCTCTCTCTGCCCCTCACCCACTTGCATGCATGCTCGTTCTCTCTCTCAAAAATAAATAAATATTAAAAAGATAAAATCTTCAAAAAAAACTCAATTAGGGGCACATGGGTGGCTCAGACAGTTGAGCATCTGACTTCAGCTGAGGTCATGAGCTCACGGTACAGTTCATGAGTTCAAGCCCTGCATCAGGCTCTGTGCTGACAGCTCAGAGCCCGGAGCCTATTTCTGTTTCTGTGTCTCTTTCTCCCTCTGCTCCTCCCCTGCTTGCTTGCTGTCTCTCAAAAATAAACATTAAAAAAATTAAAAAGAAAACTCTTATTAAAAAACTCAATAGGCAGAAAGTCATGATCAAGAGGTGAATTGTAATACTAAGTCTTCCATACGTGTCTGGGACCCAGTGATGGGAGCTCCCTCTCATATCATCTCTCTCATCTCTTGCAGAGAGACATTCACAACTGGGTCATGTAACAACTACGACAATATGTTGTTTCCCAGGTTTTCCTAATATCTTTTTTTCCCTTTTGTATTCATTTCATAAATTTATAAAACATTACATTTTCTCTTTCCATTTACTCTTACAGCCCAGGGCTGACTAGAAGAATGTGAATTCTCTCTTGGTTCACAGACACCGATATTTCCTGCCAGCTGGCTCCACAAATATTTCTCTGCATTTCTCTATCTCTAGTGGCCTGCAAGCTCTCAGGAACCCAAAAAGAAATATTATGATAGTTTCTAAGAACTGTTTCCCAAAAGTATTCCTCAGTGTTTGGTTGTTGTTGTTTTTTTTCTTTGTTTGTTTTGTAATTCTCTAACATTTAGTTTAATAAGTAAAAACACCAAAAGAAGTATTTTTTCCAAAAAAATTATTTCCTATGATTTATTTTCTTGATGCAATCAGAGTTAACTGTTAAGAATCTGGAATGAGTATTATACCCAAACCCTGAGATCTCCTCCACAAAAATCTTGGGGAAGATACCCACAAACAGTAATAGCCAATGAGAAACAAAGTACTACTTTATTCAGCATTGAAAAAACACTTTGTGCGTTAATGCAATGCTCTGTTATATAAGGTATTTGGTAAAATATGGCAGAGGCCACAGTCTTCAGCCATATTTGTTTCTTCCCAGCTAGGCCTTCAGAAAGAATGTGACCTTACACATCCATTTACCAGAGATAGAGAAGCCATAACTGAGAAGTTAGGATGGTAGTACCCACTTTGAAGAGGCAATGAAATGAGCTGGATATGGGGCATCAAAATTTCATCTAAAGTCATCATTGACTTGTTCTCTTAGCTGTTTAATTTTTTCAATACCAAATTATCTTCCCTCCTCTTTATGTAAAAGTAATTAAATGAACAAATTGGGGCTATTAATATATTCCCCCCCAAGAAAATGGAGGTAATGCCTGTTGCTACTTGACCCAATTATCAGTTTACACTTAGCAATAATTAAGCATTTTGAAAATTTCCAAATGGATACCATTAGAGATGATAGAATTTTTTTTCCAAATTATAATCCTATGTAAAAATACTGTGTAAAACTTTTAGAGAACATTTTCAGCACCACGTAAGACAAAAATGTCCACTTTGACCACTACTCTTCAACATTGTACAGGAAGGGCATAAAATGTATCAGAATTAGAAAGAAATAGTTTTCAACACTTTTCAATATTATTGTATTTAATTCTGAATAATTAAAAATCACCACGGTTCAAAATTCAGGTATAAAACACTATATAGTGAAACATCGCTTTCCTGTTCCTATCTCTATTCTCAGTTCCTTTCCCTGGAGGAATTTATATTAATAGGTTCTTTTGTATCTTTCCAGATATAATTTACATACACATATACAGGAACAAAAGATTAATGATTAACTTTTTATCTGAGCAACAATAAGTTTTCTCTCTGTAGCCAATTTCAATTCAAAGGGAGCTGGTGCTTAGCATTATTCTAAGGAGGATATTTCAAGTAATACTAGGTCTCAGCTGGGAGAAGTGATTTATCTGATTAACAATATCTGCTATGGGCAAGATATCCAATGTGTGGCAACCTGTGAAATATTTTGTATTCCCGAATTGTCATTCTCTAGTGGTCGGGGGAATTAAACAAAAATACAACAATTCCAAGAAACCAACCCACATCATAAAATAGTTAAGAAAAACTTAAAACCATAATATAATCTATGATAAAGCTAGATAAACCCCCATACCTAAATAAATTCCTCCTTCCATTACAGAAGCTAGGAAAGGGAGAGCAATCAGAAATGATTGTGGCTATGAATTGCCTCATGTCTATAAAAAGAGAAGAATGAGGAGAGGGTATGGAATATCCTCCTACCCAGGATTTCTTAGTATTTATAGTTAGTAACAGTTAAGCAGTGCTCTTCCCCAGTTCCAGGATTCCTGCCTTTGTGAAGCTGCTGCCGCCCCACCCCCCACCCCACAGTACTTAGCAGTACCCCTTGGATCTTCCTGACCCACTGAGATGGGCAGTTTAGCTATTGTCCACAAAAATCTCTAAGTAAATTTGGAACCATAAGGTAATTAAATTTACTTCAAGGTCTCATGTACCCTGGAATTTCAAGGTACCTCAAACAACCAAAACTTACCACAAAGTTATCTGCTAAGCAAGAGTTCAGAACTGGCATCAAACAAACATATAGACTGAGGGAATAAAGATCCCATAAATAAATCCATCCCATAAATAAATCCCATAAATATATATAGTACCAAGACCATTCAATGGGAAATGGAGAGTCCTTTTTATGGTGCTAGAAAAATTGGATACCCACATGCAAAAGAATGAAGTTGGACCCTTACCTTATATCATATACAAAAATTAACTCAAAATGGATTAAAGGTATTTAATCCATTTTTAATTTATTTTTGAGTATAAGAAAGTGGTCCCTTTCATTCTTCTGCATGTTCCTATCCAGACCTTAATGTGAGACAGTGTAAACCATTAAAATCCTAGACGAGAAAACAGGTAGTAACCTCTTTGACATCAGCCAGATCAACTTCTTACTAGATTGGTCTCCTGAGGCAAGGAAAACAAAAGCAAAAATAAACCATTTGGACTTAATCAAAATAAAATGTTTCTTCACAGCAAAGGAAGCCATCAACAAAACTAAAAGGCGACTTATGGAATGGGAGAAGATATTTGCAAATGACATATCTGATAAAGGTTTAGTATCTAAATTATATCAAGAACTTATAAAACTCAACACCCAAGAAAAATAATCCAGTAAAAAATGGGCAGAAAACATGCATAGACATTTTTCCAAAGAACACATATAAGTGGCCAAAAGACTCATGAAGAGATTCTCTGTGTCATTCAACCTCAGGGAAATAGAAATCAAAACTAAAATGAGACATCCCCTCACACCAGTCAGAATGGCTAAAATTAACAACCAACAAACAGGTGGGGTGCATGGGTGGCTCAGGTGGTTAAGCAGCCAGCTCTTGATTCTGGCTCAGGTCATGATCTCAAGGTGTGTGTGTCTGAGTCCTGCTGACAGCACGGAGCCTGCTTGGGATTCTCTCTCTCCATCTCTCTATACCCCTCCCCTGCTTGCTCTTGCACACGCACTCATGCTCACACTCTCTCTCTCTCTCATAAATAAACTTAAAAAAAATTAAGTGTTGGTGAGGATGTGAAAAAGGGGAACCCTCATCCTGTTGGTGGAAATGCAAACTGGTGCCGCTACTCTGGAAATGGAGGTTGCTCAAAGAGTTAAAAATAAAACTACACTCTTATCCTAGTAATTATATTATTAGGTATTTATCCAAAGAACTACAAAAATACTAATTTGAAGGGATACATGCAACCACTGTTTATTAGCCCATTATCAACAATAGCCAAATTATGCAAAGAGCCCAAATGTCCATCAATTGATGAATGGGTAAATAAGATGTGGTGTGTGTGTGTATACACACACACACACACACACACACACACACACACACACAATGGAATATTACTAAACCATCAAAAAGAATGAAATCTTGCCATTTTCAATGACGTGGAGGGAGCTAGAGTATATTATGCTAAGCGAAATAAGTCAGAGAAAGACAAGCCAAAAACAGACTCGTAACTATAGAGAACTGATGGTTAACAGAGGGGAGGTGTTAAATAGGTGATGGGGATTAAAGAGTACACTTGCTGTGATGAGCACCTGATAAGTCATATTTTCTACTGCTCATTCAATTTCTGATAAAGAAAAAGAGAAAATAGGAAATAAAGATAAATAGGTATAAGAGGTAATGAAAGGATAGGAAAAAATGGGGAGAAATAAGTAAGTGCTGAATCACTAAACTGCGGGTGTTATGTGTAAGTGCTCAATCACTAAATTGTACACCTGAAATTAATACTACACTATATGTTAACTAACTGCAATTTAAATAAGAACTTTAAAAATGGATCAAAGGACCAAAATGTAAAACTATTAAACTCATAGAAGAAAACATAAAGGAATATTTTCATGACACTGGATTTGACTATGAATTCCTGGATGAGACACCAAAGGCACAAACAACAAAAGCAAAAAATCAATTGGACTACATCAAACTTCAAAAGACACTAGCAACAGAGTAAAAAGTCAACCCACAAAATAGGAGGAAATATTTTCAAATCATATTATCTGATAAAGGATTAATATCCAGAAAAAGAATTCCTAGAACTCAACAAGAAAAAGACCTAAACAACCTAATTAAAAACTAAGCAAAAAGACTTGCATAGACATGCCTCTAAAGAAGATACACAAATGGCCAATAAGCACATGAAAAGATGCTCAACATCACTAATCATTAGAAAAATGACAAACCCATAATTATGATGGATATGATTTTTTTAAAGTTGGCAATGAGGTAAAGAAATTAGAACCCTCGTGCACTGCTGATGGGAATGTAAAATGATTCAGCTGCTATGGAAAACAATAAGGTGATTCTCCAAAAAATTAAACATTAAAGGTTAAACATATGATACAATGATTCAACTTCTGAGTATATATCCAAAGAATCGAGAGATGGCTCCTGAGCAGATATTTGCACACCATGTTCATAGAAGCAATATTCCCAGTAGCCAAAAGGAGGAAGCTATTCAAGTGTCCATAAATGTATGATTCATAAACAAAATGTGGCCTATACATTCAGGAAAATAATATCATTCAGCCTTAAAAAGGAAGGGAAGATAGGCAATATTAAAAATAAGTAAACTCAGAAATGGCTACATAATCTGCAGCTGTAGAGCCTCTTGTTCAAAAGTTATTAAAAATTTCCAAGGGCACCTTGGTGGCTCAGTTAAGCGGCCCCACAATAGAGCCTCATTTTGGGCTCGGCACTGGGCTTGAAGCCCACTTAGAAAAGAAAAATGATTAAAAATTTCAGGACCTTGATAGCAGAGCATAAAATCAAGCATGGGACCATGAAACTGCCCTGAGCAAAGTGATATGTAGTGTTAGAGTATATATATTAAGTTTTATAAAGTATGAACAAATAAATGATGTAAAGTAGCAGGTTTGAGGTTTTTAGGGAAGGTGAAGAGGAAAAGGCTCTCTGAGAAAATTACTTCTAACTAAAGATTGGAAGTATGGAGGGATGGTGACATGGGGCCATCTGGAAAAAAGCCTTCCCTACAAAGAACAAGAAACCCCAAAACAGAAGCATATCTACACCCAGCCTACTGAAGAAACAATGATTGGAGTAGAGAAAGGGAGAGAAAGAGTAGAAAATATGAGACCAAAGACTAATAGACACGGGGGAAGGATATACAGCAGTTATCATGTAACATCTCTCAGGTCATCCTAAATGCTTTGACCTTTACTATGAGTGACATCACATAAGATCCCACACACCCAGAGTAGTTTTATACCTTTGCTTATCACAGTAAAAATGAAAATACTTCTCATAATTATCTGTTCATGTATCTTCTTCCTTGACCTTGAAAGAAGAGGAAGTGGGATACATATCTGGAGCTCTTCTTAGAAACATAAAATTAAACAATGAAGGGAAATCATCAAGGCCTGTCCAAATACTATAATTTGTATTTTACCATATCTACTTTATGGGGTGTCTCAGAGCCCAGAGGTCCTCCTGGATTCCATGACGATGGTCATTCTCTTCTCCCATCCCCACCCAGTACATTCATTTAGGGCCTACTATACCTAATGACAAACACAGTGATTACTCTGATTCTAAACTCATAATATCTAAATAGTATTTACTAAAACAGTGTTTCCTTGAAAATTCATCCTTAAAAATCTTTTAGCAGATTTTTGAGAATATTAGCAGAATACGGAGATCTATTTGTAGAATTTTCTTAGCAGATAGAAACTTGCAACTTCTGATCACATGTTAAGTTGCTATATTAACCATTTTATATATACAGTTGGAAATATTTATTGAATAAATGTTTCTACCAATTGCAATCCATTCTGCTAAGTTTTATGCAGGAGACAATCGTGGGAAAGACCTCATCCTTTCATACAAGGAGCTTATCCTGTGATTCAAGGACAGAAGACAGGCATTCTGATAGCTAGCAGGAGGGAGGAAAGGACAAATCAGAGATGGACCAAGCGACAGGAAATTCCAGGGAAGCCAAAGATCACTTCTAACTGCAAAGTAAGGTGAGGCTTCCTGAAGATGTGGCAAACACCAGGCAATCATAGTAAGGCATATTTTCTACTGCTCATTCGATTGCTGATCAAGAGAGAGAAAATAAGAAACAAAGATGAAAAGATAGAAAAAATGGGGAGAAAGAAGTGGGGAAGAAAGGAACAGCAGACTACAGAAACCTTGGAGAGAAACTGTAAGAGAAAATATATACAAGGGAAAAAATGGGGGGTGGGGGGAGAAAGAAGAGGAAATAGCAGGAGAGGAAAGGGGACAGAACGTGAAAAGGCTGAGGGAAAGTGAGACATAGAAAACTCTCAAAGTGAAGACATGCCCTATAAAATGATCAAACTATGGCATTAGGCTGTGGGTCTCTGCTAACAGTTCCTCTGAATACACAGCCTTGTGTCAGACACCTTAACCTCCATGTTGTTCTAGATCCACTCAGCTAAGCATCCCTTTACATTTCACTTCTGTTCAACGTAGCAGCAACAAACACTCTAGCGCGTGTTAGACAACTCTCAGGGTCAAATCTGAAAATCCCAATCTGAGAAGCACCTGGGTTTTTGTTTCATGGTTAGTTGTTTGAGAGCCACAGAGCTTCTGAGCAAAGACCCTCACAGACAGCTATGAATCGAGAACACTTCCACGTGCCCTGAAGCTACCCAGCGGGTCTAGAACTAAAAGTGAAACTTTCCCAGCTACTTTGTCATATACAAATAGTGTTAAATTTGAAACCGGCAGCTGTGCACTTTAACTACTTTCTCTTGCGTGATTTATTCCAATTGCACTTCTTAAATAAAACTTTCATTTTAGATATGGAAATAGATTTCCTTCCTGAACAACTTGTTCTTCTAGAAATAAGTGTTGAGTCAGATATGTGACAATGATTCTCCCAAAAGAAATATGCACCATAAACAGCATCTTCCTATTTGTAGTTGACTCGTGTTCCTCTGCGATGGGAAAGCTTCTTCTTCATCCACATTTTGGGGATGAAAAGGAAGTATCTCATGGAAAGAGAATCAGAGATTTCTGAGGAATCACAATTACCTCTGGGGCAATTTAAAATATCTTTCAGAGTCAGGAAAATGCAATTTAAGGTATCGGTAGGTATTCAAACAGGTACTTCCATACACCACTTCTCACAGACACAGAAGTAAAAATATATTCTATAGTCATTAGTATGGAAAGAGCAATTTTCATATCAGAATTTTCCCTGTTATGTTTCCTAGAAGAATCTTTGCTTTTACTATTTCATAATAACTGAAAGCCACTCTCAGGGAACACTTCCCCTAAAGCTCACATTATGGTAAGTACTCTAGGTAAGGGATCTCATTTTATCCTTACAACAAGTTTAAGAGGAAGGCGCACTGATACCCATTAAACAGACCAGGAAATTTACATAAGGCTCCTAGATCATATACCGGCAAAAGTCAAGACTTGGATAAGCACCAAGCCTAGATTCCTCCAAACACCAGGCACTTCACCACTCTCCTGTGTGGCCTCTAATTGAAGTTTTCTTATCTCAAGATGTGTTCAGAGTGCTAGAGTCCCAGTGGGTGTGCTAGGACAGGAAGCTGGGCTCTGGAGGGGTCAACATGAGCAGGGCTTGTTTGGTGAAGCAGGAAAAAGGTGAAGAGAAAAAGTTCAAACAAAGCCCTTGAAAGGAAGGCAGAGAGGGCAGT
Organism: Panthera onca; assembly: GCF_046562875.1. Classification (NCBI taxonomy): domain Eukaryota; kingdom Metazoa; phylum Chordata; class Mammalia; order Carnivora; family Felidae; genus Panthera; species Panthera onca. The sequence goes on along the minus strand of NC_138349.1, from coordinate 45,333,676 downwards.
TGTGAGGGCCAGATGGGGAATAAATGTATTATGACCAAAATCCAAGTTTCAAAACTATATATGAACTTGATATAAATAGGAAGAGGTCAGAAATAAGTGAGGATTTTCTGGGAGATCTCGTTTAATGCCATGTAAGCGGTCCCTGGGTTTGTGACAAATGGGTGAATGAGGCTAGTTTAAAGAATACTGTCCTTTATCAGATAGAAATTAATTCAAGACAGTGACGGGTCTGGAAGCATCAAATAGGCAGGAAGTGCTATAAACTGTGGTGCTATTACCATAATTATGAGAAGCAATATATGGAGTTAGAAATAGGCTACCTACATAAAAGGTGATATTGGAAACTAACATTAAATCTACCTCATGCCCCAAACTGCCTATATATAGTATCTTTTCTATTGCCTTCCAGATTTCCAAATTATACCTAGTATTATAATTTTAAAATATTTTTTGTAGAGAATATATCCTAATATTAAAAAGAAAAAAAAGCAAAGAATACAATTATCTTGACATTCATAAATCACTATTAACATTCGGTACATATCATTGCAGTTACCTCTCGTATTTATGCATACACAGAGGAAGAAAGAGAAAGAGGGAGGGGAAAGAGGGAGGGGAAAAAGGAAGGAGACAAGGAAAAATAAAGAAATACAGAAAAGGTAGGAAGAAAGGGGAACAGGAAATGAAAAGCTAAATTTAAAAACATTACATAAGTCTATTCATACTAAATATCTCAACTTTTATCTCAAACCATAAACTGGTGTTAATTTTTCTGTATAAAAATCTTCTGGGGACTGATATGCCTTTTTACCTGACAGATAACAATGCTCTTTATTTCAGAAGAAATTTCTTTCAAGCATGTATTTCATTGTTTTATATTGTACTTGGCCTTTTCCAAGGATATCATATCTGCTGACATATCTCCTCTCATCTATATCAATTATCATTTCTATAACAAATGCTTTTTAAGTTTTATTCTATGTCGTGTTTCTATTCATATGGCTTTCATCTTTTCAAAAAATTTTGTTTTTCTCCCATTTTTATCTGCTTTTTGACCCCTGCGTCTCAGTTCACTTCACGGCTCATTTTTCTTCTTTTGACCCTTTTATTTCTTTTTTGAGGCCCTTTGTAAAAGAGAACATGTTGGCTACCACATCCTAGAGGGAAGAAATTTAAACATCCAAAATCAGGTATACAAAAATGTAACCTTTATTGTGTATAGGTGGTCTCATAGTGGCTTAAGCCTCTCAGTGCGCCTAGGAAAAACAACATATTCTATATGACATGCTCATATGTTTTCTTAACTTATTGATTTTAAACACAACTGATATTCTGTTAGGGTTATTATTTATCTCTCTTACAAATTCACCGTAGGATTTTTAAAAAATAATTACTTATTAGTGAATGTAAAAAGAACCAAATTGATACACTCCTTGACCAAATCCAGGCTACTTTGAGCTCACTTCTCATCTAGGCTGTGCCCCTAGGATGCCACACGCACCTTAACTTCCTGCCTGGGAAAGCTTAAAGCTGCCAGAAGAATTGACTGATAGTTCCAGCCAACACCTAAACATAGAGTTCCTGTGTCCTAGTCTCTGTGGGAAAGTAGAAACCTCCTATCAATATGCACCATTTAGCAAACCTGGATGACCTAATCACACTGATCGGCCTCTCAACCTGCTCTCTCTATAATCTTCTATTTTTCTGACTTTGAGGGAGGATGAATTTTCAGGGGTTCTAGCATTCTCCCACTTAATATGCCCAGTCACCTCTTCACTGACTGAAATTGACCTCAACTTTACATTCCCCTCTCTCTTCCCCATTGCAGTAGTTATTACCTAAAATCCACTTCCTTTAACAAATGTCTGGCTTTCTTTTCAACAGAGGCATCAAGATATACCATGTACATAAATTAAAAGACAATATTATCATTACCACCAATTCTGTCCAGATTACTCCACAAATTGAATACAATCCCAATGAAAATATGAAATGTGTGTGTGAAACTTAATCAGATTCTAATATGGAAAATAAAAAGTTCAAGAATAGCCACTATAATTTATCATAATGTATAAGGAATTGCCCTATAAAATATCAATGGTGAAACCAATGGCGTGGATGCGAATTCAAGCTCAAACACACACCTGTAAGTAAGCTTGATATATGATTGAGATGATAAATCAATGACAAAGGATGGATTATTTAATATATTGTTCTGAGACAATTTGTTTTCTACATGGGAAAAATTAAATAAGATAGGCGTTAACTTCTAGGGAAGGTAGGTGAAGGCAGTCAGAGATGGGACAGAGCTTTGTGCCTGCAATGGTTTCTTTATATATTTTTTTAATATTTATTTATGCTTGAGGAGGAGAGAGAAAGAAAGAGAGAACAAGCAAGCAGGCAAGGGGCAGAAAGGGGAACAGAGGATCCAAAGCAGGCTCTGCACTGAAATCAACAAGCCTGATGTGGGGCTCCAACTCCTGAACAGTGAGGTCATGACCTGAACCAAAGCCAGACGCTCAACCAGCTGAGCCACCCAGGCACCGGCAATGATTTTTTTTTTTTTTAATGTTTATTTATTTTTGATGGAGACAGACAGAATGCGAGTGGGTTAGGGGCAGAGAGAGAGGGAGACACAGGATCGGGTAGCAGGCTCCAGGCTCCGAATTGTCAGCACAGGGCCCCACGCGGGGCTCGAACTCATGAGCCACGAGATCATGACCTGAGCCGAAGTCAGATGCTCAACCGACCGAGCCACCCAAGTGCCCCTGCAATGGTTTATTTTTTTTCTTTTTTTTTTTTTTTTATTTTTTAATATATGAAATTTACTGTCAAATTGGTTTCCATACAACACCCAGTGCTCATCCCAAAAGGTTCCCTCCTCAATACCCATCACCCACCCTGCCCTCCCTCCCACCCTGCCCTCCCTCCCACCCCCCATCAACCCTCAGTTTGTTCTCAGTTTTTAACAGTCTCTTATGCTTTGGCTCTCTCCCACTCTAACCTCTTTTTTTTTTTTTTTTTCCCTTCCCCTCCCCCATGGGTTTCTGTTATGTTTCTCAGGATCCACATAAGAGTGAAACCATATGGTATCTGTCTTTCTCTGTATGGCTTATTTCACTTAGCATCACACTCTCCAGTTCCATCCATGTTGCTACAAAAGGCCATATTTCATTTTTTCTCATTGCCACGTAGTATTCCATTGTGTATATAAACCACAATTTCTTTATCCATTCATCAGTTGATGGACATTTAGGCTCTTTCCATAATTTGGCTATTGTTGAGAGTGCCGCTATAAACATTGGGGTACAGGTGCCCCTATGCATCAGTACTCCTGTATCCCTTGGATAAATTCCTAGCAGTGCTATTGCTGGGTCATAGGGTAGGTCTATTTTTAATTTTCTGAGGAACCTCCACACTGCTTTCCAGAGCGGCTGCACCAATTTGCATTCCCACCAACAGTGCAAGAGGGTTCCCGTTTCTCCACATCCTCTCCAGCATCTATAGTCTCCTGATTTCTTCATTTTGGCCACTCTGACTGGCGTGAGGTGGTATCTGAGTGTGGTTTTGATTTGTATTTCCCTGATAAGGAGCGACGTTGAACATCTTTTCATGTGCCTGTTGGCCATCCGGATGTCTTCTTTAGAGAAGTGTCTATTCATGTTTTCTGCCCATTTCTTCACTGGGTTATTTGTTTTTCGGGTGTGGAGTTTGATGAGCTCTTTATAGATTTTGGATATTAGCCCTTTGTCCGATGTGTCATTTGCAAATATCTTTTCCCATTCCGTTGGTTGCCTTTTAGTTTTGTTGGTTGTTTCCTTTGCTGTGCAGAAGCTTTTTATCTTCATAAGGTCCCAGTAATTCACTTTTGCTTTTAATTCCCTTGCCTTTGGGGATGTGCCGAGTAAGAGATTGCTACGGCTGAGGTCAGAGAGGTCTTTTCCTGCTTTCTCCTCTAAGGTTTTGATGGTTTCCTGTCTCACATTCAGGTCCTTTATCCATTTTGAGTTTATTTTTGTGAATGGTGTGAGAAAGTGGTCTAGTTGCAACCTTCTGCATGTTGCTGTCCAGTTCTCCCAGCACCATTTGTTAAAGAGACTGTCTTTTTTCCATTGGATGTTCTTTCCTGCTTTGTCAAAGATGAGTTGGCCATACGTTTGTGGGTCTAGTTCTGGGGTTTCTATTCTATTCTGCAATGGTTTATTTCTTAAAAAAAAAATAGGGGCGCCTGGGTGGCTCAGTTGGTTGAGCGTCTGACTTTGGCTCAGGTCATGATCTCACAGTTCATAGGTTCGAGCCCCGTGTTGAGCTCTGTGCTGACAGCTCGGAGCCTGGAGCGTGCTTCGGATGCTGTGTCTCCCTCTCTCTCTGCCCCTCCCCTGATCGTGCTCTGTCCCTCCCTGTCTCTCAAAAATAAATAAAAATTAAAATTCTTTTAATTAAAATAATAATAATAATAAATAATAATTTGAGGCAAATTTAACAAGGTATTACCATTTTTAAATGGCTGTTGTATTATGCTCTATAACTCTCTGCATGTTGGAATTATTCTAAGTAAACTGGAAAAAAGAAAATTAACATTCATTGAGCTCTTAGTCTGTACCAATCATTATGCCAAAAGCTTTTGTTTACAATTTCATCTATTCCGCACAAAAACTCTACTAAATGGTCATCATTTAGGTCCATTTTATTTACAAAGAAACTGAATTTCAAAAAGGTTAAATTTCTAAAAGGTTAAAATATCCAGAAATGTCTGATTCCAACACTGCAGATGCATTTCACTAAAGCATGAATTTTTAAAATGTGTCTCTGAAGCAAAGCATGATAAACCAAAAGTTCTTATCCAAGATTCATTTGTCTCCATAAGTGCCTTTAGTATTAATATAACATGAAAATATATGATGTTTCCAACTTTCCATGGTGCCTTAGTACAAGTTTTCAATACAATCAAAGATTCTTTGCTAACATAAAAATTCTACCATGTATTGCCAAATGATATGGATGGTGTGACACAGAAAATGGGAATGATTTCTGAAATATCTTCTGAAGTTATTTGCCATTCTCTCTCTCAATGTAATTAACAGAAAAATTGCCTAGGTGCAAGTTTGGCTGTGATGCACACTATTTTAATTACTCAGTTTCTGGCTAGCCTACCCAGACATTTAAGCCTAGAACAAGGATTTCAGATTGGTGAAAGAAAAGGGATTTGAATAACTGCTTTCCTTTGATTTCCTAGGTAAAATCAGCCAGTAAAGAGGAGTACAGATAATAGGAAAATCTATTACATTTTTTAAGCAATTTATTTCTGTTCCTATTTCACAATTTCTCTAAGATGCATGCTTTAAAGTTGAAATTGCTGCTGTGTCACAGAGAACACAAATACGTGATATTTTCAAAATACTCCCTAGAATGGTCATACTCACTGATTCTACAGTAACAGTATATGAATTTTCCTTTTTTTCCAAAATCTAGTAACACATGGAATTATCAATTTTTTTTTAATTTGAGTGAATCTATGAATCTGGTTAACATGAAATGCTATTGCTGTTTTAATTTGTACCTCTTGATTCCTGAAAGATTAGAAAGGGATCTTAATTTCTTCTGTGAATTGCCTATTCATATTTACTTGTAAAATTTGTTCATTTATAATTTTAATACTGATTTCTTAGAGTTCTTCACTTCTGTTATACATTGGATACCAATCTTCTGTCAGTTATATATATATATGTGTATATATGTGTATGTATATATATACATACATATATATGTGTTTACATATATAATTTATAGAGGGGGGAATTATTTTCTCTAAGCTAATAATATATTTGACATTTTGTTTACCTAGAAGTTCTGCCACATTATCTTGTTAAAATAAGGTGCAAAATACAGGCACTGAGGGGGTATGATTGACAGATACATTCATTCTAGGTGCTCCAGTGGCTTAATTAAAAACTAAAGCTCTCAGTACTATAGCCCTCTCTCTGACAAACTTAAATGACCAATGGTGGAGCCCTCTGAAATGTCTATTTTTTAAGGCTTCCAACCCTCTGAACACCGCCTTTTGCCTGACACATACTTTCTCTCAATTCCTTTGCATTTGAAAATGTTATTTCATTATAGAAGTTACAGTCCTTATCTATTTTCTCATGTATTAACATAGGTACTTTAATATCTACTCTACATAATGGTAAGGAGGAGTAAATAAGACATGATTGAAAGAATTGTGATTGATAATTTTACATATTTGAATAATCCTGCCCCTCCACCTAAAGAAAGGAAAAGAGAGCCTATTAAGTTAAAAAAAAAAAAAAAAAAAAAAAAAAAAAAAACCTGTGGGCACAAGTTTATGAGAATAAGCAAGCACTAAGATTATCAGGGACATGTTCAAGATCCAGATCTCCTAGTCTTCTGTGAATAGGACACAGAGGAGAAAAGCCTTGAATTTGACCCAAGCATAAAGTCTGATTGGAGATACTACCACATAAATCTAATACTCAAGATGGCCCACCCCTTCAAAGAGAGTAAACACAAATTAAAAATATTTTTCCAAAACAAACACATTAAATGTAAATAGTCTAAACACACCAATTAAAAGACAGAGGTTTGCAGAATAGATTTAATTTTTTTAAATGACCTGTCTATAGGAAACTCACTTCAAATATAGGGTAGATGTAAGAGAATGGAAAAAATATACAACAGGAAAACACTAATCAATGGAAAACTGGAGTGATTATATTAATACATAAAATAGGTTTCCAAGAAGAGAAAATTAACAGGGACAAAGAAGTATACTAACAGTGATGAAGTAGTCAATTCATCATCAAGAAAACAGGATAACCTTAAGTATATATGTGTGTATAAACCAAACAATAGAGCTGCAAAACAAAAATTAAAAAAAAAAGATAGACCTAATAGAGTAATCCACAACTATAGTTGAGGACTTCAATACCAACCTCTCAGTAATTGACAGAACCACTAGACAAAATATGTTATAACAGAGAAGAACTGAGAAACACCATCAATCAACAGAATCTAACTGACAATCTATAACACACCCTACAACAGAATATGTATTCTTTTAAAACATGCATGGGACATTCACTAAAACAGGCCATATTTGGGTCATAAAACACCACAACATACACAAAAATCAAACATATTTTCTGAACATAATAAATTCAAACTAGAAATCAATAAAAGAGCAGAAAAATCTCTGAACACTTAGAAGCTAAACAACATACTTCTAAATAGTCTATACATCAAAGAAGATGTATTAGGAAAAATGAAAATATAACTTGTCAAATATGTAGGATGAAGCTAAAGCAATGCTTAGAAGAAAATTTAAATAAGTATGTATACTAGAAGAGAAATATCCAAGTAATAACTAAGTTACCACCTGAAGAAACAATAAAAAGAACAATGAAGAAAGAATAATAAAGACCATAAATTAATGAAATATAAAACAGAAAAAGAATAGGAAAATAAATCAATTTTTGGAAAAAATTGATAAAATTGATCAATCTCTATCAAGATTGGTAAAGTAAAAAAGAGAGAGAAAGAGAGAGGGAGGGAGGGTGGGAGGAAGAGGGAGAGAGAGAAAAGCCTGGATGGCTCATCAGTTGAGCATCTGACTCTTGGTTTTGGTTCAGGTCATGATCTCAAGGTTCATGGGATCAAACCCTGCATCAGGTTTTGTGCTGACAGAGTGGAGCAAGCCTGCTTGGTATTCTCCCTCCTCCTCTCTCTGCCCCACCCCCACAGGTTCCCTCTCCCCCCCAAAAAAAGTAAAAATAAACATTAAAAAAAGAGAGAAAACACAAATTACCAGCATCAGGACTGAATCAGACTGTATCATTACAGATTGCACAGACATTAAAAGGAAATAAAGACACATCATGAAAAACACTCCACACATAAATCTATTTAGATGAAATGAATCAATTCATCAGAAACCATAAACTATCAAAACTCATCCAAGATGGCATAGATATAGAATTAATCCTACAAGTAAAAAAAATGGAATTCATAGTTGAAAACTTCTCAAAATAGCAATCTCCAGAATAATATGGTTTCACTGGAGAATTCTATCACATATTTTTTAAAAATCCTACACAATTTTGTGTACAAAAAAGGAGAACACAACCCATTCATTCTATGTTGCCAGCACCAATACCCAAATCAAAGATAGTATTCTTAAAAAGACCAATATCCTTCATGAACAAAAACTCCTAACAAAATATTAAGTTGAATCTAAAATATATAAAATGGCCATGTACCATAACCAAGTGGAGTCTTTTACTAACAATGCAGGTCTGGTTCAAAATTTTTTAAGCCAATCAATATAATTCATCACATTAACTTTGTAAGGAAGAAAAAAACCATATGATTATATTAACTGATACAGGCATTTGACAAAATTTTTTTAAAAAACATCATTGACAATTTTCAGAAAATTATATATAGAAGAGAAATTCCTCTATTTGAGAATAAAATCTACAAAACACCTACAACTTATATACTTAATGTTAAAAAACTGAATGCTTGCCACTTAGACTAAGGCAATAAGAAGAAGAAGGAGGCAACAGTCCACTGTCACCACTCATTTAACAGAGTACTGGAAGTCTCAGCCACTGTAATAAGGCAAGAGAAGGAAATACACGTTAAAATGACTAGAAAAGAAAAAAAACACAAAACAGTCCTACTCTCAGTTTAAGGGTCTATGTGGAAAATCATAAGGAATACACACAAAAAAACTCCAAGAATAAGTGATTTTGATAAAAGTCACAGGATACAAGGTTAACATATAAAAATCGAACATTTCTATATTCTAACAATTGGACAATTGGAAAACAAAATTGAAACACTATACCATTTATAATCACTACAAATAAAAAACACTTAAGTATGTATTTTAAAATGTATAGGACCTACATTATAAGAAAGGAAACCTACAGACCAGTATCTCCCATAAAGACATGTAAAAATCCTCAACAAAATATTAGGAAATCAAACACAACAATGTATAAAAATAATTATACACCATAAACAAGTTAAATTCATTCCAGTTATGCAAGGTTGGTTCAACATTTCGAAATCAATTAATGTATTCAAATACATCAACAGGCTCCATAGGGAAAAAACACACATATGATTATGGCAACAGATGCAGAAAAGACATTTGACAATATCCAACATCCATTTGTCCAGCAGAGTAGTCCTTGGCGTGGATACATGGCTCTTCCTCTGTGAGGCCAATGGTCCTTACCTTGCCAAACTCACAGAGGTATTAAAAAATCAACAGATTTTAAACTTTTTTTCATACGTCTATATGATAACAGATGCTATTATCACATAAACATATAACTGTATGTTTATATTGTATAAACCTTGCAATTTTTTATAGGACATTTCCTGGTGTCATTTTCCTCAATTTCCTCTATTCCTGGGAATACTTGGAATACAAAATAATAATAATAATCTTGTCAGATATAAAGGTAAAGATGTAGGTTTTAGCAAAAGGCCCTTAACATTTATTTACATCTTCTTAGAGTAAATACAGAATATTTCAATGTGAAGTTAGAGTAGGAAATGAATTATCCTGACCCACATATCCTGATGCCAAAGTCTTTTCCAGAATAGGTAAATGAGGTCTGGAAATATGTTCCACTGTTTGCTTCTCCAGGGACTTGAATGCACATGCTCAAGAGTGAAAGCAGATAGAAACTCCCTTTCAGCTCTCCCTCAGAGTTGAAACTGAGACCAAAGTACTATCTCAGAGGGCAACTGCAAAGACTTAATGAGTAAAGGGCCTAGAATAGGCCCTTGTTTCAGTAAGTGCTCAAGAAGCATAAATTCTTATCACCATCCTTTCCACCAGCACAAACAGTACTATTCAGATGCCTTGTGCTAGGATTGCCTCATTCCCAAGGCTCAAGTAGTAAATCTAATCTCCAACCTGTCTTTACCCAAGACTCTCAGATACCAAAGAATCCCAGAAGGTCTCTCAAGCACCACCAAGGGAAAGCCCATTTAGTTCTACTTACTGGCTCTCATGACAACGTTTCTCTCCTATCAACTGTTTCTTCTGGCCAAAGAATCCCTTCCTGTGTCATGTCTCTCTGAAAGCTACAGTGATTTGATTACCATTCATTGTTTTCATTGGTATAGAAAGTATATCATAGTGCTTCAAATGTGATAGTGCTAAAGAAATGGTAGAGCACTTTCCAAATGTAACATATGACCACACCTGCCAATTTTAGCAAGACCCCTTTTCTTCCATGGAGAAGTAGTACCCCTTGGTGTGGCTGCCCAGATATTCTCATGCTCTGAAAAGGGCATCCAGTACAAGGGAAGGCCCCACGTGACTATGCCTCTGCCACATAGCCTTTCCCCCTGAACAAGCTGATGACTAGTGGCTCTCCTAAAGAAGCTCAAAACCGACAGAGGCACAGATACCATGTCATGTGAAGTAAGTCACACTCAAGGTAGTGCCAGGAAAGAAGGTGTATGAACTTCTGCTGCTGGGGCTCCAGAGCTCTCCTGATTGCTCCTTCATGATTCAATATCCAGCACTGTATGCCAGGATACTTCCTATAGCATTGCTTAGCTTCCCTGAGCTAATAAGCCGAGTTGCTCTCTGTTGATTACAGCCAAAAAAATAACAAAACAAACATATCTAATCTTTGTGCCTGGGAGAAAAAAATATATTAGGGAATTCACTGGAGTATTACATGGTGAAGAAGACAAGTTTCATCCATTTTGCTAAGGTCTGGCAATGCTTTGGTCTCTGGGGTAATCATGGAGATTTGGGATAGAAAAACAGAATTTAGGGATTTTTAATCCTATGATTCTTCAGTTGGCTATGAAGCTCTGTCCTTTGATTCACCTTCTCCACAACTCACTATTACTGTATCTGTTTTCCAATGAATAAAGTGGGTCATGAATAATATTCCCGGCAAAGTGAGTACATTCATTTGCTAACCAGGAAGTAATTATTGAAGAACTTATTGTATGGTAGTTGGAGTTTATAAATTAATTTCAAATATATTACTTTCAATCCACATGTACTCTTTAGGAGATAAATATTGGTAAAATGAGGATAATAAATATTTTCTCATTATATTTATTATTTCATAATTAATTAGCCTAAGCAAATTCTAACATTTAAAGCTTTTAGTAATAACCTGGAGGCTCCTATGAATTAGAAAGGTAGGAAAGGCAAAGAATAGACATCTAACTCTTTTTCCATCCCCTCAACTCTTTTCCTATTGAAATCATCCCAGGAATAAGAATAGAGAAAAGGCTGAAGCAGAAGTAGGTACATCTATCTTACTAAGTGAAAAAATCCAATCTGAAAGGAAACATACTATATTATTCCAACTATGTGACATTCTGGAAAAGGGCAAAAAATGGAAACAGTAAAAACATCAGTGGTTGACTGGGCTTAGTGGACTGGGAGGGATGATCAGGTAGAGCAAAGAAGATTTTCAGGGCACTGAAACTACTGTGTATAAGGATACATACATGCCATTATAGATTTGTCCAAACCCCTAGAATGCACAGCACCAAGGTTGAACCCTAATGTAGACTATGGACTTTGGTGTATAATGATGTGTCAATGAGGGCTCATCAGTTGAAACAAAGGTACCACTCTGGTTGATAATGAGGGAGGCTATGCATGAGTGGAAGCAAGAGAAATACGAGAAATCTCTGTACCTTCCCCTCAATTTTTCTGTTAACCTAAAACTGCTCTAAAAATTAAAGTCTATTTTTAAAAAAAGAACAAAAAGAAATAGGTGCACCTGAAAGCCAGCAACTCCTATAACATTTTGTTCCCTGCAGCATGAGTATTATCAGACTAAAGACTGAAGTTAAAAAAAAATTTTTTAAGGCAAAAGATAAATGTATGAACCTCCTTCCCAATAAAGTAGCCCATGCTCATAGAAAGAAAATTGAGAAGATACTGATGGAGCTGCACCTGAAAACCACGTCAAATTGGAGATTCAGGCACTGAAAAGAGGAAAGCTAGGGAAGTTCCCTCAGAATCCCTCCCATCTCTACAGATGCCCCAGGGTTCACACACTGGTGTACCCAGCAGAAAACTCTCTGAGTCTGGCTATCGGCATCACCTAGAGTTAAGCCAAGGTTACTAGACTTTTATCAGGGGGAAAAAAAAGGATTTCAATTTAAAAGCCAAGAATCATTGGACTGAATAATATATGGGCACCAATGGTTTTGACTGTCTTCACACTACACACTGACAGTGAGTGGTCACTGCCATAGTGAGCGCACACAGAAAATGAGCTCCCTTCTCCTACTCCCAGATAGCCCCTGAAACCTACAGCAACTTCTGCCAAAAGCCCTGATAAACATGCAAACATGCCCTGATGATAGAGAATCCCACAAAGGGGAAGGGAACCATGCATTTGACAAAGCAACAAGGCTCTAAAATGTCATCAGAATGAACACACTACCATTCAGTTCACTAGGCTTTTGTTTCCTTCAGCATACTAGATCCAAGGGAATTGTATCTGGCAAGGGCCACTTGCAGTACAGCACTTGAGTTCCTGGTAATATCCCCAGGTTATTCATTCAGCTGTGGCTATAATGTAGTTGGCCCAGAAAGGAACAGTTATTAAAGATCTGCTAATTTAAAAATAAACAAATAAGTAAATCTGTTAATTAAGTCAGTTTGATTTTCAAATTAATTCAATATTCAACAAATATTTGTATTTACTGCAAATGACATACTAGGCGATATGCTTTTTTCTGGGAATGTAATAGGCAAAAATAACTGATTGTGGGAGAACTACAGAAATAAAACAACTGCATAAATATGCACTTACAAAGTACAACATAGCCCAGAGTGGAAAATGAGAGAATCTACTAGGAAGACCAGGTCTGGGGGGGCAGGGAAGGTGGTGTTAAGGTCCAAATGATGAACTAGAGGCAGCCCCCATATGCGCACCATGGCAAAGAGCTCACAGTGGGCACGTGTACTAGACCTTGAAGAATGGAAAGACATTCAAGGGCAGAGGACAAAGGAAGGGATCTTCCAAACCAAGTACAGTTACGCCACTTCCTAAAAATGTTATATTTGAAATACAAAGAAAGGGAACAAGCTGGGAGCAGGGAACATCTAGCTCCCACCAGATAGGGAAAATCCTTCCCATGTTACATACCAATTGTGCCTGCTTGAGGCACAGCCAAGGTCAGGGCTCACTTACCCGTGTGCTTTGTGTTCTTAAACTCAGATAATTTTATCCTGCCTTATGTGGAAACAAGTAAAGCAAAGGTTCTTGAAGAGATGCTGCTCTTGGCTGGAGGAAGGGGGGTATCCAGAATATCATGACAGAAACCACCACTACTGACCCTTTAATCAAGATTAGCATTTTCACAGAAAGGGGGAGATTATCACAGACCTACTTTTGTCAGCAGACCTAGCTATTGTTCACAGGCTTCAGTGTTAAATTCCATTTCTTTTCAGTTTTTATTCAGGAAGTCAGATATGCATCCTGTAGTGTTGTATAAAGGGGCCATTATGGCAGGATAAATTTAGCCTTAACAAAGGACTGTTCTTGAAGGCTGTCTTAATCCTGATTCATTTTACTGCTTCCTTCCACAGCCTGATACATGGCACTAGGAACCTACTGAGAATGACTGTTGGTTAGGAAAGCTGTCCTTCTGTTCTGAACATAACTTACATCTTTTTTTGTTTGTTTCATATATAATTACTCAAAAAAAAAAAAAAAAAACCTTGTAACTGGACTATTTATATACATAGCTCTACAAAGATCTGTTGTTACCCTCTCCATAGCCAAGTGGGACCTCAAACACCTTGATGGTGATCAACTTTCTTTCATCTTTAGATTATATGTGGAAAAAAAAAACAGAAGTTTCCCCTTCTCATGCCATGTTGAAAAGCTAGTTTTATCTGTGGGGCATCTTATTTAAAAGGTGTTAATTGTGTAACAGAAGAATATAATCTCGAGAGACGTAGAAAAAGGAGTATGTGAAAAATGAAAAACGTGGTGCCCAGGTAAAAAGCATTTCTCCATTTAGGAAGCATATCTGTGTCTGTGATTCAATCTCTATCTTTTAGATTTGGGATAAATAAAATGAATCCATATGATAAACATGGGTGCTGAGTGGAAAGCTATGTTTATTATGAATTAGTGGATGTTTTCTATTAATATCTCTTTTAAAATTAGCATTTAGGTAGAGAAAACAGATCACAGAACTGGGGCTTACAGAGACCCTAACTCTGAGTCCTAACTCTGTTATATGTAGCTGAGTAACCTTAGGCAACTATGGACATTTTCTGGCTATTATACTAAATTCAGTCGCAGGAATTTAGATCCAAGCAGTAGGAGATTGACCCATTTCTCCTGGTTCCCCCTGCTAAGCCAAACTGTAAGCCTTTGTATAGCTCAAAAGACAACCAAAGGAGAACTCTGAAAAGTGGTTTGGGACCCCAAGATTAGAGGAACACCACAATGGCAGGGCATCTTGCAACCCACACACATCAGAAGGCAGCAGCCCCGAGGGCTGTGTTTCACAACCACCAAGCTACCTATTACTATCCCTATCCCAGGTGGGCTCATTCCTCCCTCAGATTGACAGGAGTCCCTCAGACATGGTGGTGAGCCCAACACCATCAGCAAAGGGGACCCATGTGGGACCACCACCAAAAATAAACAGCTTGAAGGGCACTGACCTTCTCCATCAACCCTGAGGACTCTACTTTTCCTCAAAGAGATACCAACAGGCAGAATAGGACAAAAGAAACCCAGCCACAACAAGTGGCGTGGTCTGGGAAATGTCTTTGTCCATGCATTCTAAAGTCACTCCGCACCTGTCCAGAGGCACATGAGCAGTGTGGGGGAAGAAGCTTGAGAGGGAACCAGCAGAGGGATTCCCTCCACACCATCCTCCAATAAGAGATACCCAGCAGATGGGCCTAGAAAACCCCTTTCACCTCTCAGGTAGCACAAACAGGACCAATGGGAGCCCCCATGGGCACCAGATACACCAAAAAAACAAAAAACAAAAAACAAAAAAACAAAAAACAGCACTCCAAAAATTCTGCATTTTAAACTGCCATTGTTACCACAGTGCACACGCCAGGACCTGCATGCTAAAACTAAACAGAGTGACTACATGCAAAAATAAGATTTAAGACCAGGAATCTCCTAAGACAACAAAGGGTCCAAGGGCAAATCGAAAATCACTCATGCAAAGAAGTAGGAAAATCACAACTAGAACGAGAAGTCAATCAACTGATGCCAATACCAAGATGGATTGATGAACTATCTGACAAGGATTTTTAATCAGCCATCATAAAAACGCTTCAACAACCAATTATGAATTCCACAAATCAAAAAGTTCTCAAAGAATTAGAAAATGTTTTAAAATATAAATTATAGAATTGAAAACTGACAGTATTAAATTCAACCCCAGGATTATGTAGGTTTGTTTTTTGTTTTTGTTATCAAAATGCAGAGCATGGTCCTTATCACACACTGTAAGCCAAATGAACCCTGAAATGGTTCAAGGAAGTCTTACAATTTTTGACACCAAGAACTCTATATCATTATAGCCAACCACATGTTGAACCAAAGAAATAATTTCAACATCAACCCAAGCAAAATATTTTTCCTTGACTATGCCCCTTGTTGCTTTCGAAAGGTAACAAAGTTAATCAGCAAATAATGAAGAAACTTACAGGATTTTATTCATCCTTAAATTCATAATTTAATATTATCATTATTTATTTGGGGGGGAACCAAATAAATACATTCTATATAAACAGAAGCAGGGACTCTTATACATCCATCGTGGTTAGCACTGAGAAGCTCATTGTACAACCTCATGGTTTCTTCAGAGCCAGGTTTTCCCTGCCCAACCCCACCCCCACCCCCTCTACCCTCTCTCCCACCAATTCCAAGCTAGAGCCATCCAGGGAGGCTCAAAAGCCATGGCTCTCAGTGTCCTGTTTAGTAGCCCTGTCAGCCACATTCTTCCATTCAAAAATGCTGAAGGTGTCAAATACAGACGTTATACAAATCTGTCACCTTTCCAGTATTGGAAAATCTGGTCCTCTCCCAGTGGGACTAAACCAGTTGTTCTTTCTTAATTGCCAGCATTTTCTGTGAGCCTAAAATTCCAAATCCAAACTCTGAGTATATTATCTGACCTTTTTGGATTTAACACTTATTAAAATTCAAAAGGGAATACGGGATCAGACTCTGTTATCTGAGAGCAGACATTGGTGAAATACATAATTATATTATAATCTGTGATCATCTGAATTAAAGCGTCAAGTGAAGGCAAAATTTGGGGAGACTGAATAGCCATAGCCACACCCCAGTGTAAGAGGCATAAAAAAAAATCAAGTGTTATGGGATGGAATGCTTATTATTAGCAGCAGCAGATAGGTTTATAAAAGAGAAAAGCCTAAAAATAATTTTCAACTGAAGACACATACTGAAAATTTGGGACGTTACGAGTAGACTCCAAAAGTAACATTTGCAGTTAGGATTGAAATAGCTGAAATTCAACTAAGATTTTTGAAGAGGGGTTCGCAAATTACACTATCAGGCAAATCCACAGTCTCACCAGATCTTTCACGTGGACTTGAGTACTTTAGTTGAGAAAGCATGGATCAACCCAAACCACCTAACACTGCCTCCTAACTCAACCTCCTAACACTGCCCGAACTCTCTGTGCCATGCCTGTCTGATGAGTTATTCTTCAAGAGCCTGTAAACATCCTCACTCGCGGTGCCATTTTCACTGCTTCTCACATAACCTGTCTTCTCATTCCATTCGATCGAATATTCTTCACTGTGTGCAACCTAGACATAGAGTGACATGTCAGCATTCCCCAGGGGCCAATAATAACATCAGACCTAAGATAGAAAACTTATCCTCCAAAAGAATTGAAAGGCTTTGTTTATCTCTATCTGCAAAATTCTGGGAACAAGTGCAGGAATGGATTCTGAAGGTGCTAGACAAAACAAAAACAAAAAAGAGCTTAACTTTAAATTTCACTTAATATGTCTATTACACACTTTGAAGCTTTTATGTATTCAATGTGTTAGCCCAAACAGCAAGGAGGTAGTTCTGACTGGTTGCTTGGTACTAACTGAAACATGGGTTCAACAAAGGCCTGCACTAAATAAAAATGCCAGCAATTTCTTAATGTGCTATTAAAAAAAGACTCCAGAGGCTTGGGGAGATGCAAATATTGGAGTGGATTGAACATGTGCAATCCTCTGTCCAAACTAAGCTCTTCTCTTAGGGTCAGGAAGGCTGCTAGTAGCTACTATGACTGAAACAGTTTCCTTAATTTCAGTGGGAATAGCACAATCATGAGTGGGTGACACCAGGCAATGGTTACCAGACTCAGGAGGGTGTAGAGGCCAAAAATGCAGCATAGACATCAGAATGACCTTCTGTGAAATGACCTTCATGGGGGATAACTAACAGATGGGCATCCCACTAAGTTCCCCATGTAACTAGGGAGAAAACAAAACAAAGTAAAAGTCCTATGAACATAAGGCAACCAAAAGAGAGACATAATCCCTTATCTAATATGCTAATCTAAGCCACTTCAAAGACTCCAAGGCTTACTGGAAAAAGGGGAGGCTGGGTAACCTTGAAAAAGGGTCTCCAACACCATCAGCAGCAAGAACTCTGGATCTTACTCCTAAAGATTGCCATAAAGGTGCCTGTGGCCACGTTCCAGGTTAACTACACAGCGGGGAAAGGGAAATACTCTCTTCAGAATTTATTAAACACTGGTGCCTGGGGTAATACTCATTCTTTGTGTTCCTTAATAGCACTACATTCCACCATTCAGAGTATGGAACTGGTTCTACTATTCTTCTCAAACTATCTATATATACTCTGTTATAGAAATGGTACAATCGTGTACATGTGTCAGGTACAGAGTACTTAATAGGAATGGCTGTCAAGAGCTAGTAAAACCTACATACTTGACACGTCAACTAAGGGCCAAGTGGAAGCATCTGATCATAATGTAATATGAAATCCAAATCTACATCCCTAGGTAATTGCAGAAATGTGTTCTACCTTGGAAAACTTGGGACATGCAGGAAGTAATGATCCAGGGTGTTCTTAAAGAGTGACTGTACCAAACATTATCAGATAGTGGTTATAATTATAGCTATTTTAAATGCAAACTATTTTCTAAAACATAGCTATATAATTCCTGGATCCTGATATTCAGTTATTGATCTGGAGGCTATTTTCCCCTATTACAATTCCAAGGGAATTGAATTCAATAAGTCGTCCTCATTTGTTCTAGAATTCAAGGCCAGGCAAGAAATTGATGACATATTCAAAAGACGTAGTAAAAGATGATTTACCGATGACGCCATTTACAAAGGTCTAAAAAGGATTAAAAGACACCACCAAGAGACACTGGAGGAACCTGAGGTTAAAACAGCAGGAAGTCATTATCATCCCAGATCTGAAGAGGCAAATGGAGGTAGAGATTAATCAGACCTGTAGTTGTATGAGCAGCCAATCAGTGGAAGTTGTGATCTTCAGTGGAGTAATACTGAAGGTCTCGTGGGACAGAGTGAGGGGAAAGTAACACACTATAATCTCTTTCCTCCCAACCTTCAATACACTGCCAGTACATTCTGGAGGCTAAACCCAGCTGGAATACAGACAGCAAAGGAGACTTAGAGCACAGCCTCAAAGGCCATAGATCAGGGTGAAGAAGCAGAGAAATTTTATTCATAAAGAGACAGTAAGAAAAACATCATACTTGTCTGCTATAATGATGACATCTTGGGAAAGGGCTGGGAGAGCAGGAAGTGGCACATTTCCTAGATCACATGGTAAGAGTCCCACATGCCAGAGGGTGGGAAACAAAGTCTACAACCAGTACAAGGGTGGCCACCTCAGCAGGGTTGTAGTGTCCCGTGAACTAGGACTTATCAGGGTACGTTTTCAAAAGCGAAGGACAAATTGCTACACACACTGCAACTTCTGTCAGCAAGGAAGTGGCATAATGGTGAGGCCATTTTATTTTTTGATGTGACACATACGCATTTAGATGTGCTGTTCTGATGAATTTACCGAGAGAATAGAGACTGCCAGCTTAGAGAAGGACCTAGAGCAAGGCAGGGTTCCCAGATGGTCCGCACTATCAGTCAAATTTTATGACCCAGAGGATCCAATGATGCTTAAAATGTTTGTACAAGATCAAGAGGCTTCACAGAGCCCAGGTCAATCCACTCCAGTGGGGATACCATGGGGCCACAGTGTCATGGGGCAGGGACCCGGGCCCAAAATGGCAGATGTGGCAGCTGCATCACCATGTGTGATGGGATGCAGTGGGAGGTCACTTGTCATCTATCCCTGGAGACATTCACTGCAGCCTTGGCACAGATATTAACTCTGCCCTCGGTATAGGCCAGGAACGCCAGTGCTGAGGCAGGAAACTGTCAGTAAATTACCACAAATTAATAGCATATACATGGACACTACAGTAAAACATATCAGGAGTTATTTAGATTCTTCAAGGAGTTTAGAATCTCCAGTTTGGAAAACTGCTGCAACATTGAAAAGCAAATAAATATTAAATTTAAAGATCATGGCATTCCACAGAAAAGAACACTATTTCCAATAGAAGCTTTGATTGAGCCAATTATTAATGAGGAAGACGATTTCAAAATGGATGTTTTCTTCTTAATTGAAAATGTAATGATAGACTGCATGCACAGGCATTCTGAATTACAGACAAAGCATGAAGCCACTTTCAATTTCTTGTCCAATCTCCACATGCCACAGAAAATGTCAGAGGAAACATTAAAATGCCACTGTACAAATTTACATTTAAAATTCAGACTTACACAAAACTGGTTTTAGAAAAAGTGTTCCATGAGAATCAACTTGAGACGTACGAAAATTTATATTTCAAAATAACTTATCAAACAATCTTTTCCATGTTGTCACAGTCTATAAAATACTCTTAACAGCTCCACTGACAGTAGCACTAGTGGAAAGATATTTCCCGAAATTAAAATATTATCAAAAACCATATGTAGTCTAGAAGGGGATTAAGAGGACACTTATGATGATCACTGAGTAATGTACAGAACTGCTGAATCACTATATTGTCCACCTGAAATTAACATAACATGGTATGCCAACCATACTGGAATTAAAATTTAAACAAAATTATTTGCAGTCTTGCATTTGCCAAAAGTGACTGGTGTTGCTTTCAATTCTCGTTATTCAACATGAACTTACTATTAGTATAAACTTAGATTACAAATGAAGCTGCAGAAAAGCCAAATAGTATAATCAATTAAGATATCACATTAGTCATTAGTATTTATTGCTTTATATAAATTTATGGCACCAAAACAGTTATGTTTCCAGTTGGTAAGTTTATGCTGCTCCTTGTATGTTACTGTTATGTTTTATAATAGAGATTTTTAAAGGAAAAAGCTTTATTTTTTTGTTAGTATCCCTAAACATCACTTCTTTGCTGCTTTATGACTAAGGGCTCCACAGTTTCCTTTTTCACTGCCCTTCTCAATTATGTAGCCAGCCCTGACACACGCGGCCATTTCCTTTTTGTTCTGAATTGAGTGCACATGTGATACCTAGAGGTACAGGAGTCATTCTGAAATCATGAGGAAAAAATCCAACATATTAAAAATGAATGAGCGGAATAAGAGGAGTCTTGTTTCTGATACTGCCATTGAACTGACACATTGGTGCTAAACTGCCTACCTCTAAATATCTTGAACATGTCCAAAGAGAAAGTAAAATGCCAATAATTTGAGGCACTGTTTGTCTACTTTTCTGTAATGTCTGTGCATCACTCAGAAATCAGTTCATATGTCCCTATTCAGAGAGAAATTCCCTGATTCCTTAAAAATTTCTCCTCCCACGTCATATCAATCCCATTACCATGTATAACATACATCACTAACTTAAATTATCTCATTCTTTGAATGACTGTTTTCCTTAAATTATGAGTTCCATAAGGGCAGAAGTATTTTGTCTTAGTTACCACTATGCACCCAGTCCCTGACACAAAGTACCTACTCAAGAAATGTTTGTTGAATGAATAAGTGAGGGAATGAATTAACCCAAGAATTCGTTCAACAAAGATACCAGGCTCAAATCACAGAATAGGAAAGGGAAAAACACCACACAACCATTTCTTCGGCAGTGAGAACAAAAGAACATTTTTCTTCAAGTACTTACAAGTGTAAGTTATTGTGGGATATAAAATACCTTATCCTAGTTGGTGAGAATATGTGTTGCCTAAGTACAAAATGTACAAAACCAGGTTTTCGTGAAGGCAGAGGAAGTCTGTTCTCTCTCAAGAATAGGACCTGTTGTCATCATGCCACCAGAAGGTACCACTCCACCTGCCATGATTACGAGCCCCCCCCCCCATGTGTTCTAAATGCTCAGCATCTGAAAGAGCAGCCCAGAGACACTAAAGCCTCTGAGATCTTCGCTTGACTCTCATTTGTCAACTGTCGTAGGTACAATCACATACCAGGGAGCTAAACTCATGATTCAGCAACAAAAAGCTGATTATTAATGCCACCCTTTCATCCCTAAAGCATTAAGTGCTCTCACAATCCATCTTCCCGAACATACGTGTACAACCTCTTCTTTATTTCTCCACCCCAACTAGTCCTTGAGAGTTTTTTCAGTTATCTTCCTTATTACTCAACATTGGTCTCTGCTTTGAATACATGATCCATTTCATCTCCACGTTGCACCAGTACCTCCTTGCCACTTCCATTTCATTGAGTTCACATTTCTCTTCTTAAAAATTTCACTTTCCCTCATTCACATTGATACATTTTCCTTTCCAACCTGAGGACCAGAGTCTCCTGTCCAAGTGACAGGATTGTATCACCACATATCAGGGATGTGCCATTGAGCATTTTAACCATATGAAGGCCCAGGAAACCATGTCAGGGTAATCAGCATCCTTATTTAGTAGTTAGAGATGGCAATATAGAAATGCAATCTAAAGTCCTGCAAATAGGAGCTCGTGGGTGGCTCAGTCTGTTTAGCCATCCGATTCTTGGTTTCAGCTCATGATCTGGGGGGCTCTGTGCTCACAGTGTGTCTTTCTCTTTCTCTCCCCCCCCCCCCCACCGGCTTGTATTCTCTCTCCCAAAATAAACATTTAAAAAAAAATTTTAATGTTTATTTACTTTTGACAGAGACAGAGCATGAGTTGAGGAGGGATGGGGGGGGGGGGGGGGAGAGACACAGAAGCCAAAGCAGGCTTCAGGCTCTGAGCTGTCAGCACAGAGCTCGACATGGGGCTCAAATTCACAAACCGTGAGATCATGACCTGAGCCGAAGTCAGACGCCCAACCGACTGAGCTACCCAGGTGCCCCAAACATTTCTTTAAAAAAGTATCTAAAAATCTTGGGGCACCTGGGTGGCTCAGTCGGTTAAGCATCCAACTTCATGAGCCCGCATTTCATGCGTTCAAGCCCCACATTAGGCTCTGTGCTGACAGCTCAGTGCCTGGAGCCTACTTCAGATTCTGTGCCTCCCTCTCTCTGCCCCTCCTCCACTTGTGCTTGCTCTCTCAAAACATTTAATTTTTTTAAAAAAAGTATCTAAAAATCTTTTTTAAAAAGTCCTACAAATATATTCTTTGATGCTAAACTTTCAAAAAGTACACAAACATTAATGATACTAATAATGATCAAGATATTAGTGTTTCAACCTCATATATTCAATATTTCTAGGAAAACAAGATTTCTAAGACAAAGATATCTTTTATTTCTTCACCACAGACGTTTATGGAATGTGGGAAAGCATGTAGTGGTGCACATGTATTTTGTAGGGTGATACACAATTTCTACTTCAAAGTTTTTTTAAGTCCCAAAGCTCTTCCCTGTCCATTTTATTCTCAGAATGCCCCTGTAAAGGGAACAGATCATTATCAACCCAGCTGTACGATGAGCAAGTTGAGATGGAATAAGTTTAAGTGACTTGGCCAAGTTTCTTTAAGCCCCTGTCCCCGCTCCGCCATGATGATGGAATGCCTTTCTCAGTTTAAAATCTCCCTAGGATAGAACATTGAATTTGGTTATCGTTGAGTTCTCTGAGTTTTTTGCCTAATTTGAAAGTCTTTTTTGGTGGGGGGGGGGGGGGGGGGAGGGCGGATCTGGGTGGCTCAGTTGGTTAAGCGTCCGACTGAGCATTGGGCTCAGGTTATGATCTCGTGGTTCATGATTTTAAACCCCGTGTAGGGCTCTGTGCTGACATCTCAGAGCCTGGAGCCTGCTTCGGATTCTGTGTCTCCCTCACTCTGCCCCTCCCCCAGGTGTGCTCAGTCTCTCAAAAATAAGTGAAAAAGAATTCTTTTCAAAGAAAGTCTTTTTGTAGAATAAAACACTCTTCCACTTGAGTATGTGGCAGTATCTGTGGGAACACAGAAAATGGAAAGTAGCAATAAGACAAAGCATTTACATGTCTCTCATTTCTCAAGACTCAGAAGTCTAGAGAGGACCCCTGCTGTTCCCATACATTAATATGCTATATTCCTATTTGATGGATTAGGTCCAAAAGTTTGTGAATGTAAAGAAGTGACACCAGCTATTTGGTGACAGAGCAAAATGCAGAGTTCTAGTCAAATACATCATCCAGTCATGTGAGTGGATGTTAATAGCAATGACAAATTTGTTTGCAGTGTTATTCAAGAAAACAAAAAGGCTGAAACTGCAATATAAATGTCCTAATATATCAAATTCCTGTCTTTAAAAAGGCAGAAAACCAGCAGCTGAATGAGATCTCATGGTTGAGAGGAGGTTTTTTTTAAAGCTCTAATGACTCTGAGACCACTAGAAATACTGACCTGCAGCCCAAAAGTGTTACTTGATGAAGAAAAACACACCAGGATCAACAGTTTTAGGTGGTCAAATCACTCACTCATCAATTCATTTAATACTTTCTGAGAACACCATTTTGTTGTAGGAATTGAGAAAGGCATTAGATAAATCAGAGAAGTTTGCTCAAGGCAAATAAAAAGAGAAGTGCACTAGACACAAAAAGGGGATGTATCCATTTGGAATTAATTTAGCTGCAAGAAACCAAAAAAATTACAGTAACTGAAAGAAACAGGGTTGCTTATTCTCTCTATAATAAAATACCCAAAGAAGGTAGTCACTGGCATTGATTAGGCTGACCAGTGATACCATCTGGGACACATAGTTTTATTTACCCCTCCGTTTCACAACATTGATCATTGTAGCTGTTGGTTTTTACCACACAAAAGGCCTCTCAAAACCTAATGGCTTAATCAACAAGTGATTATGTCACGTGTGTGCAAGTCAGTTGTGACATTCTGGTTAAGAGCAATCCTACACCTCAGCTATTCTCAGTGGGATCCACTCAGGTATTCACAATCACGTACACGTCAGTTGGAAAGGACTGGCTTTGCTGATGTTAACTGAGAACTCTTACATGGCTAGGGTCTTGCCCAGAACACCTGGGCTCACTCTGGCCCTTGTGATTTCTAGTCACCCAGCAGGCTATCTTGGATCTGTTTTCATGGGCAGGCAGGAATTCAAAAGACTGAGTGGAAATGTGTAAGCCCTGGGCTCAGAATTGGCCCACTGTACTGTGCTGAATTCTACTGGGAAAAGAAAGTCACAAGGACAGCCCAAACTTAAGAGAAAGGGAAAAGGACTTCAAACTTTGATGAGAAGAACAATGAGGTGTGAATACAAAAGGAGAATATTGACCTTTTTGTAAATAATCTACCAATCTCTCTTCTGGCCAAAATAATTCATAACCTTCTCATATGAAAAAGATATCCATTCCCTCCTGACATCTGCAAAAGCTTCATGTAATCACATCGTCATTTTTTTTTAAGTTTGTTTATTTTCAGAGAGAATGAGACAGCGCACACAAGCAGGCTTTACACCGTCATCACAGAGCCCAAAGCAGGGCTCAAACTCATGAACTGTGAGATTGTGACCTGAGTCTAAATCAAGAGTCTGATGCTTAACCAACTGAGCCACCTAGGTTGCTCCAATTACACCATCACTCTTAAAAGTCTGGATTTTGAGGATCTATACCCAGTAAAGGTTATTTATTGAGTCCAGAGACTCAACAAATGAGACAGAGAATGGGAAAAACCACAATAGATGGTATTATTTAAAGAGAGGAAATGAGGGGCACTCGGGTGGCTCAGTTGGTTAAGCGTCCGACTTCGGCTCAGATCATGATCTCACAGTTTGTGGGTTCAAGTCCCTCATCAGACTCTGTGCTGACAGCTCATAGCCTGGGACCTGCTTCAGATTCTGGGTCTCCCTCTATCTCCACCCCATCCCCCGCATGCTCTTTCTCAGAAACAAACATTGGAAACAATTTTTTAAAAGGGGAAGTGAGAGTACATGGCATTTTCTGGTCCATAGCAATTTTAAATTCCCACCCAACAAACGTTGCCAGATCCTCAAATATGGGAGCAGGAAATGTTTCTTAATTACAGCTCAGTTCTGTTCTCTGGGACTGGCCTCCAGTCCAACAACCTCTATTAATTCTAGGAATGGCTCAAAAAACCATTCTCTATGCAATTCACTTTTCCCTCCAGGTTCTTGATGTCACCTTCTGAGATATCCTTTCTTTCATATAATAAATGGCCTGTTATTGGGACGCCTGGGTGGCTCAGTTGTTTAAGCACCTGGTTCTTGATTTCAGCTCAGGTCAGTCTTGTGGTTCTTGAGGTCAAACCCCACATTGGCCTCTGTGCTGACAGCATGGAGCCTACTTGTGATTCCTTGATTCCCTCCTTCCTTCCATTCTTCCTTCCTTCCTTTCTCTCTCTCAAAATAAATGAATAAAAATAAATTTAAGAAATAGCCTGTGCTTGCATCTGAGTAACCTTTTTCAACCTGCATCCTTCCAATGTACATAAAATCAATTGATAAACTTATAAAATCTGAGTCCCTTTGAACACAGCTAGTGATATGCTGCTATTACAAGACCCTTAAAAACTTTGTGAGCTTTCTATATATCGGAGTATGTTCTCCACTTGGGAAAAATCCACACCTAACACTAATTTTCAAATATGCCTCTGTCTTAACTCATAGCACATTGGGCACGGCAGTTTCCTGCAGGACACTGCACTTAAAGATTCCTATAAAACATTTTTCTAGCTGAGAGTTTCTTCTAAATACCTCCTTAATTCTTTCAGACATCTTTACAAAGGGTCTTAGAGGAACACTCCTTATTTTCTCTGTACACTTAGGCTGTATTCCACCTTAAGAAACTGTTATTAGCTGAGAAGAACAGAGATAATAGTTTCATTTTCTATCCCTGCCAGGTCTCCTTCCTCCATGTTCCCTGTAAATTCTACTTGTAAACTTAATAGTTCTTATTTTAGCTTATGTATCCCTTGTAGCTCCTTATTACCTGCAGTAAAAAAATGAGGTAACTGACAAGCTGATTAGGTACATTTTTTTTTTTAACTTTCCAAGTTACTAAAGGCAACATTTGCCAATGATTTCACAACTACATAATACAGGGCTTCACTTTCCAAGCTCCAGTTTTCAGCTTCTGTTAATTGCTCATTATTTTCACAGCTTTTTGTGACTCCCTGGACCCAAAGCCAATGTTCGTACATGCATAAGCCCATTTGGGAATCAGAATTTGCTTTGTAACAAGCCACCTCACAATCTGGTAGCTTAAAAGCAAGGAGTGTACAGGTCACCTGGGCAGATCTTCTGGGTGTGCTGGCCTTAGGTCTTTTCGCAAGACTCACTCATGCACCTGCAGACAACTACAGCTTGACTAGTGCTAACTTTGCTGATCTTGGCAAGGATATCTCCTATGTCAGAGGCTTTCTTTATAACAGCTGGACCAGCTCTGTGCTTGTGATCTCTTATCTTCCAGCAGATCAATCCTGATGTGTTCTCATGGTGTGGCAGAAATCCAATCAAGTGAGCAGAAACACAAGTGTCTCTTGAGACCAAGGCTTGGAACTGAACAGCATTGCTTCTGCTGTGTTCTGTTGCCCAAAGGAAGTCATAACCAGATTAAAGCGTGGGGAAACAGACTCCATGTCTTGATGGCACTTTCTGCAAAGCCATGTACAAAGGGAAAGAGACATGAGGAAGGGAGTAAAAGACTGTTTTTGCAAACAATTTCACAGAAGCATGTAGAGTTTTATTCTGTTATGTATCACTTCATTATTCCAGATAACTTCAGTTATCCAATCCAGGTGATCCTTTGCCACCGTGTGAATAACCTATTTTATATACTTTCATGCAAGGAGTTTAATATTCCTTGATAGTGCATGCCTTTAAATTATTACACTAGAGTTTTCAAATAACGATTTTTGAATTATACTATGTTTACTCCATTTACAAGCTTGTAGATTTTGGTAAGAGGGCTTTCCTTTTGTTCCTTTTCACTCTTAGTTCCTGTGTGACTGAATACATGGATAACTTCAACGTGTTATAATGAGTCACGATTCTTTTAGATGTTCAAATTGTTCTAAATCTGGCTAGTGGGAAGTGAATTAGCTGGCTCTTTTGTAATTCTGTCATGACTCATTGGTGTTTGACACCTCCTCTTTGTCATTACAGTGCATCCCACCAAAAAAGTACAGTTAGAGTACTCTGTTCAAAATTGAGTTATCAATTTGATATAAATAGGTTCATTTGTTTTTATTTATATTCAATTTAAGGGTTTGATTTTTTCCATTTTATTTTTTGAATACGTAGAACATTTACATGGCTTATAAGCAAATATAAAATGTAGCTGTGACCACTAGATATCACTTAGAAAAAGATGAATTGACTCTGTATCTCAAACTATACTCAGAATGAGCAAATGTAAAAATGAAACCATACAAGTTACAAAAAAAAAAATAAATAAAAAAATAAATTTTTCTTTATAATCAAGGGTAGGGGAGGTTTTTAAAAATATGACTCAAAATCTAAAACCAGTATGATAAAAGAGACTGGAGGCTGGGATGATGGCAGAATGAAAGGACCTTAAGGTCATAAAGATACTCACTGGACCTGAGAAAAGAGTGGAGGGTATCAGTGAGACCCTTAACAAAGACATTAAAAAAAAAAAAAAAAAAACTAAGCAGTGATGAACACAATAAATGAGATTAAAAAGATAGACTAGAAGAATCAGAAGAATAAATTAGCAACATGGATGATAGATTAATGGGAAATAATCAAGCTGAGGTGAGAAAAAATTACGCAAAATGAGAAGAGACTTAGGGAACTCATTGACTCCATCAAGTGTTAAAAACATTAACTTTATAGGGATTCCAGGAGGAGAGAGAGAGTAAAGGGGGAGGCAGAACATTTATTTGTGGAAATAACAGCTGAAAACTTCCCTAATCTGAGGAAGGAAAGAGACATCCAGATCCAGGAGGTACAGGCATCCCTCATCAAATCAAACCAAGGAGGTCCACACCAAGACACATAGTAATTAAACAGTCAAAAAAAAAAAAAAGTAGTTATAAAGAGAGGATTTTAAAAGCAGCAAAAGAAGACAGTTACATATAAAGGAAAACCCATAAGGCTATTAAAAGATTTTTCAGCAGAAACTTTGCAGGACAAAGTGGCATGATATATATTGTCAAAGTGCTGAAAGGAAAAAAAAAAAAATCTGTAAAGAATACTCTATCCAGAAAGGCTATTTATTCAGAATAGAAGGAGAGATGAAGAATTTCTCAAACAAAAACTAAAGGAGTACAAGACCACTGAATCAGCCCTGTGAGAAATGTTAGAGGGGAGTTTTCGAGTAGAAAGTAAAGACCAGATGTAAGAATATGAAAAGTAGGAAACACAAAAGCAGTAAAAGTATATCTGTAAAAATCAGTCAAGGGATTCACAAAATAAAAGGATTTAAAATACAACACCATATACCTAAAATGTGGGGAGGAAGGGTAGTAACAAATCGATTCAAACATAAGTGACCATCAAGTTAATATAGACTGATATATGCAGAAGCTGTTATATATAAATAAATTGGTAACCACAAATCAAAAACCAGTACAGACATGCAAAGAATAAAGAGAAAGAAATCCAAGTGCATTGCTAAAGAATACCAGCAAACCAGGGGCGCCTGGGTGGCGCAGTCGGTTAAGCGTCCGACTTCAGCCAGGTCACGATCTCGCAGTCCGTGAGTTCGAGCCCCGCGTCGGGCTCTGGGCTGATGGCTCAGAGCCTGAGGCCTGTTTCCGATTCTGTGTCTCCCTCTCTCTGCCCCTCCCCCGTTCATGCTCTGTTTGTCTCTCTCTGTCCCAAAAATAAATAAAAAACGTTGAAAAAAAAAAATTAAAAAAAAAATAAAAAAAAAAAAAGAATACCAGCAAACCATAAAAAAGAGCAAGAGAAGGACCAGAGAAAAACAAAAAAAGTAACAAAATAGCAATAAATACATATCTATCATTACTTTGAATGCAAATGGACTAAATGCTCTCATCAAAAGAGAGCAATGAAATGGATTAAAAAAAAAACCAAGAGCATAAACAATCTTTACACTAAGACTCGTTTCAGACCTTATGACACCTGCAGATTGAAAGTGAAGGGATAGAAAAACAGTTATTATGTAAATGGATGTCAATAGTAAGCTGGTACACTAATAATTATATAGGACAAAACAGACTTTAAAACAAAGACTGTAAAAAGAGATAAGGGACACTACATGATAATAAAGGAGACAATCCACAAGAAGATGTAACAATTGCAAATATTTATGTACCCAACACGGAGGCAACCAAATACACACAACAGTTAATAACCAACCTTCTTTTCAGTACACATATTACATCCTCCAGAATAGATCACATATTAGGACACAAAACAAATCTCAAAAATTCAAAAAGATCAAAGTCATACCATGCAACTTTTCTGACCACAATACTATAAAACAACACTTAGAAATAAGCAAGAAAAAAATCTGGAAAGAGAACAAACATGTGCAGGTAAAACAGCATGCTACTAAACAATATAAAACAGATCAATAAGTCAAAGTAATCAAAAATTACATTTAAAGAAATGAAAACAAAAACACAATGGTCCAAAATCTTTCACATGTAGCAAAAGCAGTTCTAAGAGGGAAGTTTTTAGAAATACAGACCTACCTCAGGTAGCAAGAAAAATCTCAAATAAACAACCTAACCTTACAGTTAAAGGATCTAGAAAAAGAACAACAAACAAAACCCAAATCCAGCAGAAGTAAGGAAACAATAAATATTAGAGAAATGAATGATGTAGAAATTTAAAAAACGAAAACAAAAAACAGTAGAACAGATCAATAAAACCAGGAGTTGATTCTTTGAAAAGGTAAACAAAATTGATAAACCTCTAGCCAGACTCATGGAAAAAAAAAGAGAGAAGACTCAAACAAGATCACAAATGAAAGGGGAAAAATAACAACCAACATAACTGAAGCAGGAAGAAATAGAAAATTTAAACAGACCGATTACCAGCAATGAAATTGAATCACTAATCAAAAAACAAAACTCTCGGATCAGACAGCTTCATAGGTGAATTCTACCAAACATTTAAAAAAGAGTTAATACCTATTCTTCTCAAACTATTCCAAAAACAGAAGAGGAAGGAAAACTCCCAAATTCATCATGAGGCCAATATTACCCTGATACCAAAACCAGATGAAGACACCACCAAAAACAAAGCTAGAGCCCAATATGTCTGATGAACATGGATCCAAAACTCCTCAACAAAATATTAGCAAACTGAACCCAAAAATACATTTAAGAAGTTATTCACCATGATCAAGTGAATAACTTGGGATGCAAGGGTGGTTCAGTATTTGTACATCAATCAGTGTGATACATCATATTAATAACAGATGCGGAAAAAGCACCTGACAGAGTACAACATCCATTCATGATAAAAATGCCTCAACAAAGTAGGTTAAGGGGGAATATAACTCAACATAATAAAGGCCATATATGAGGGGCGCCTGGGTGGCTCAGTTGGTTGAGCGTCCGACTTCGGCTTAGGTTACGACGTCATGGTTCATGAGTTCAAGCCCCATGTCAGGCTCTGGTGCTGACAGCTCAGAGCCTGGAGCCTGCTTCAGATTCTGTGTCCCCCCCTCTCTCTCCACTCCACCCCTGCTTGTGCTCTGTCTCTTTCAAAAGTGAATAAACATTAAAAAAAATTAGAGCATGAGCAGGGGAGGGGCAGAGAGAGGGGGAGACACAGAATCCAGAGCAGGCTCCAGGCTCTGAGGTGTCAGCACAGAGCACGACACGGGGCCTGAACTCACGGAGTGTGACATCATGACCTGAGCTGAAGTCAGAGGCTCAAATGACTGAGCCACCCAGGCACCCCAAACATAAAAAAATTTTTTTAAAATAAAAAATAAAGGCCATATATGAAAAACCTACAGTTAACATCATACTCAGTTAGGAGAAACGAAGATCTTTTCCCTCGAGGTCAGAAACAAGATGGCTTTTATTCAACATATCAGTAGAAGCCGTAGCCATAGCCATGACACAACAAAAAGAAAAAGCATCCAAATTGATAAGGAAGAAGTAAAACTTTCACTATTTGCAGATGACATGATACTATACAGAGAAAACCGAAAGACTCCACCAAAAAAACCTACTAGAACTGATCAATGAATTCAGTAAGATCACAGGATATGAAAGTGAAATCAAAACATACAAATAAACAAAAAAAAAAAACAAGCACATTCACAATTGCATTAAAAATAATAAAATACTTAAGGAAAGAGATGAAACACCTGTCCTCTGAAAACTATAAAACATTGATGAAAGAAATTAAAGATGACACAAAGAAACGGAAAGACACTCCATGCTTATGGATTGAAAGAATATTGTTAAAATATTGTTAAAATATTGAAAGAATATTGTTAAAATGTCTACACTAGCCAATCTACAGATTTAATGCAATCTGTATCAAAATACCAACAGCATTTTTCACAAAACTAGAATCCTCAACAATCCTAAAATTATTATGGAACCACGAAAGACCCTGAATAACCAAAGCTATCTTGAAAAAGAAAAACAAAACTGAGAGTATCAGAATTCCAGACCTCAAGTTTCATTACAAAATTGTAATAATCAAAACAGTAAGGTACTGGCACAAAAACAGATCAATAGAACGGAATACAAAGCCCATAAATAAACCCTCAATTACACAGTCAATTAATCTTTAAGAGGCAAGAATACGCAATGGGGAAAAGACAGTCTCTTCAACAAATGATTTTGGAAAACCTGGACAGCTACAGGCAGAAGAATGAAACTGGATCACCTTCTCACACCACACACAAAAATAAACTCAAAATGGATTAAGAACTTAAATGTGAAACCTAAAACCATAAAAATCCTAGGAGAGAGCACAGGCAGTAAGGTCTCTGACACTGTTCATAGCAACATCTTTTTAGATAGGTCCTCTAAGGGAAATAAAACCAAAAATAAACCATTGGGACTGTATCAAAAAAAAAAAAAAAAAAAAAAAAAAAAAAAAAAAAAAAAAACTTCTGCCTTTGAAACAGCTAATAAAACTAAAAGCCAACCTAGTAAATGAGAGTATATACAAATAACATATCTGATAAAGGGTTAGTATCCAAAATATACAAATAACTTATACAAAACCAAAAAAATAATAATGCAATTAAAAAATGGGAAGACACGAGCAGTTATTTCCCCAAAGATATAGAGACGGCCAACAGACACATAATAAGATGCTCAACATCACTCCTCATCAGGGAAATGCAAATCAAAACTACAATGTGATATCCCCTCATACCTATCAGAATGGCTAAAATCAAAAACTCAAGAAACAAGTGTTGGTGAGGATGTGGAGAAAAAGGAACCCTTGTGTATTGTTGGTGGGAATATAAACTGGTGCAGCCACTATGGAAGGCAGTATGGAGATTCCTCAAAAAATTAAAAATAGAACTACACTATGACCCAGTAATTCCACTACTGGCTATTTACCCGAAGAATTAAAAAAAAAAAAAAAAAAAAACAAAAAAACACTGGAATTAAAAAAATTAAAGAATTAAAAAAATATATGGTGAATGGCATACTGCATAAACACATTTACAACCCATACCACAGAAGACTAATCTGCTAAATACAGCAAGAACTCTTAAAAATCAAGAACACCTAAATGAACAAAAATGGAAAAACCCATAACAGAAAAAATAGACAAAATACATTATTAGATATTTAGAAAACAAAATAAGTCAAAGAATGTATCTTAACTGCATAAAAAGTCACTCAACTTCACTTATAATAAAGAAAAAAAATGACAACAACATGAAATAGTATTTCTTAACTAAAAGATTGGCAAAAATCCGAAAGCATGAGGTTGAACTCAGTTTTTGTGAGTGTGGAAAGTAAGAATCTCTTTCATATCTGGCTACTGTGATTGGAAAAGAATATAAACTTCCATGGAGTAGAGTTTGGGATTATCCAGCAAGACGACATGTGAATTCATCCTTGACAATGCAACCCACTTCTAAACATGTGGAATACATACCTC
Source organism: Panthera onca (assembly GCF_046562875.1). NCBI lineage: Eukaryota > Metazoa > Chordata > Mammalia > Carnivora > Felidae > Panthera > Panthera onca. The sequence goes on along the minus strand of NC_138349.1, from coordinate 45,300,122 downwards.
CCGAAATATGCCCAAGATTTATTTATTGACACACTGACTGTAAGCATAAGATTAGAAGTTAAAATATCCATGAATTGATGTCTATTTAATCCACTACATTCATGCAATGAAGTAACATGCAGTTATAGAAAACAGAGCAAAAGGTCCGTATTAATTGATATGGAACAATATCCAGAAAAAGTGAGAAAATCAGCAGGGAAATTTTATAGTGCACTGTTTTGTATGCGGGTCAAAAAAGAAAAGAAGTGGTTATGTTTGCCCTTTTTATTTTTTTTTATTTTTTTTTTTTTTAATTTTTTTTTTAACGTTTATTTATTTTTGAGACAGAGAGAGACAGAGCATGAACGGGGGAGGGTCAGAGAGAGGGAGACACAGAATCTGAAGCAGGTTCCAGGCTCTGAGCTGTCAGCACAGAGCCCGACGCGGGGCTCGAACTCACGGACCACGAGATCATGACCTGAGCCGAAGTCGGCCGCTTAACCGACTGAGCCACCCAGGCGCCCCTATGTTTGCCCTTTTTAAATGAGTAGTTTAAGTAATAAGTATACGAACAGTAGGTCACATTTTTTGCTTCATACCCAAAAAGGGACAAATTGGCATGGAAATTTGTTAAGGATCCAGGTTATAATAAGACCTAAGTGTGTGATTTTAAATAAGGATGAAGACTGATTGAATCTGAACTTCAGGGAGATGTCCCCTCACACCACAAGTGGTGATTTAGGAGGAGACATGAGCAGTCTAAAGAGACCAGTTAAAGACTGTGACAACAACCTAGGATGGATGGTTAAATGGAGGAATCTGAGAAATGTCTTCCAGAGAAAAATCTGAGAAAATACCGCAGAAAGTCTTCGGCTGTAACTGGGAGGCCACATTGAAGGTAACTAATTTCTTACAGTTGGGTTACTAGACAAATGTTCAAAAAATTACAGATTTACAAGTAGTAGTAGTCACTCTTATTGTGGTATCATGACCAAGTGAGGCTGCTGACATTTGGGTTAAACTCAAGAAATGGTCCCACATTCTAGAACACTCCTCAGCTGACTGACAAACCTTCTCATACTGCATAGCTCAACCCGCCCACCATACATCTCTGCCTGCTGGGAGGATTTCTGACCCAGTGTCTCTTGGACTTCTTCCTTGAGGCTTCCATGATGCGTTGTGCGTATTTCTACCACCAAATTTAACACATTGTTATTAAATCCGCTTCTCTCTTACCCATAAAATATGGCCATCTTAAAGGGAAGATAATTTTACCCATCCATGCTTTCCCTGTGACAAGGCAAGTGTCCAGCATGTACAAGGTGTTCAGGAAGTGTTGGTTAAATGAATGAGTGAAGGACTGAATGAGTTCAATTTGGCATGAAAAAAAAATGCAAAATCATCTTTTTTTGTTAAAGAATGAACAAGTAGATTGATTTAAATCATCAAGCCTGGTGGAATGCTTTAACCTGGAAAAGATGTGAGCATTTTTTAGATTTTCTCTGGAAAATGAAAATACTAATTATTTGTAGACCTAGTCACTGAATCCTGCCTCCTAATTTTCTTACTGATAGCTTGCTTAATGCTAGTCATGAAGACAGTCCCCAGAGATCCAAGGGAATTATCCAAACTTCATCAGTCCAAAATCTTAGTAAGGAGGATTAATTAGATCAGGCTGCTGCCTTCACTTTGGATTCTTTCGGAATGAGCTAACATCAGGCCCCGGAATTATATGCGCTGAATTCTATCCTATACACAGCCACACACAATCCATGTAAAACACTAGTGGTGTTGATACCTCAATTTTAGGAACTGAAAGCTTTGTGAAACCGAATGCAGTAATTTACACCAGACTGTGTATCGTGTCCTTTGCTGCATTCTCAGCCAGGGCATCACTATAAGATTTTCTCTGTTAATTAAATTTTAACAGTGAATACTTTCTTTAAAAAAAATTTAGAAGTAATTTTTTAAGGAATGAAAAAGTACAAAAAGTAGAAAACATTTTTTTTTTCTAAATCTGATAATTTATGCTAAGGAAATGGCCACAAATAGAATTATTTTGTTGCTAAGACTGTTCAACATCACTTTTAAGTATCAGAAAACAGGGAATATCTTACATGCTCAAACAATGGAAGCATATTTAAGAGAACTACCAATTACATGGTGTAAGTTTCTCAAACCTCAGATTTTTCTTCTCTCCCTACCCCAAAAACCTACTGCCCACTGGCAGTTAATTTTTTTGTAGTCTTTCAAAAAGAAAAATAGAAGTTCTCACAAGCAAATACCTCATCTTATCAAACTAACAAACTCCCCACACTTGCCATCACCCTTGCCTTTCTTAGAACTACAAAGGACAACGTGTCCAAAAAACCAAATTCCCCAGATGACTCTGGTTTCATTTTCTTAGGAGACTTTCCACTCTACTCTTCTGGATTATTCTGCTCACTCATGTTTCTTCTAAAAAGGCAAACAAATGCGGCCAAAGCTTTATTTTCTGATCCTTGCTGAAGGAAATCTTCTAATCACTATGACTGAATGTAACCTTAAATTAATGGACACAGACCTTAGATTGGCTCTCAACACTGATTAGCAACCCTAGCAAGTTTCTCTAGTAAGCTTGCTTTCTTTTGCCCAAAGTCAGTCCTTTGTACCTTCTTCCCTCTCCCCTAGACTGCTCTCACATCCCTCCAGACTTCAACTAATTCTCTCATACATCATTAGGAAAAAGCCAAGCACACATATATCTTCAAATTCCCTTACCAAATTTATAAACATACTTGAAGCCATCTTCTTCTTCAGTCCTGTTACAAATAAATAATTTCCTCATTCCCATTAAATACCATTTATCAACCTGTCCTGTGGATTTTACTTCTTGCTGTCTTCAAGAATTTTTTTCTTCAGTTATCCATTCTCTGTTGCATTACCCGTGTCTCTTCTCATTTACATTTTTTTTAAATCAGCATACATATTTGCTTATGAATTTTCATTTTAAAGTTAAAAATAACTCTCCATTATTTTCTAGAAACCTGGAAACTATACTTGGTAACTTCTTCCTCAGTTCAGTATAGTCAATGCCATTGTTGGGATAGGTCTTAAATCTACTGAATCTCCTTAAATCATTGTATCATTTCTGCAAGCAACTATCATTTCTCCACTGAACTATTGTTCTAGTAACCTTCTAAATGAACACCCTATTACTAGTCTCTGATCAAACAATTCTTCATGAATCTTCTAGGAAACATTTTAGATATGGCCTATACTTCTCATTGTAAAGTTGTACATAATCTGATTCCTGTGCACACCTCCTCCTTCACATCAGGACACTCTTCGACTTGTCTATTATGTACCACTCACAATAACCTTCTTGAAGATATTTCTGCCTCTATCCAATCTCTCAAGCAAATGAGAAATTCAACTTCAATAATCCTTGGGAATTCCCAACATGAACATTTGTTATGAAAAATCTTACGGTACTTATACAGCAAAAGGAAGTATACAAAACTCATTTGGTTATTGACTACCTTTGCACATATGTTAGTGTTGAGATGCTCATTACCCAGGTGCACGTGGTCCATGCTTTCTAGTTACAGACAGGACTACTACTGTGCCATGCTGGGGCCCAAAGATCCCTGGAAGTACTTTCCTACGTACACCATACTTTGCTCTGAGAACTTGCTTTTAAGTCCCAGTATTCTAGGACTCTTCATCCTTCTCTTCTTTTCAGTCAAGACTCTCACTTCTCTACTTCATTGCTTCTCAGGGTATTCTCTCTTTTATCTCCCCATTAAGGTTGCCTACCATTCCATTTCTCTTATTCATTTCACTGCCAAACCTAAATGCTCTGGTTTTCTAGATATACTGCCTTTACTTACTTACCTCACATTAATACCTCGTCCTGCATCATCTTGGGTTCTTCCAAATAGAAATGCTCTTGTCAAGATCACCAAAAAAGTACATGTTGCCAGATTTAATTGACATTTTTTAAAGTAGGTTTCACACCCAGAGTGGAGCCCAACATGAGCCTTGAACTCAGGAGCCTGAGATCAAGAGACTGATGCTTAACTGACTTAGTCACCCAGGTGACTATTTTATTGACATTTCTAAACATTTTCACTCCATCTCTCAGAATCCTTCTACATATTTTCTCCTCCTCAAAACACCCTACATTTTTGCTTTTATAGCACACTCTCCTAATTTTGTTCAAATCAGGCCTACCCATGTCTTTTTAGTTACCTTTTCAAGTTCCTCGTCCACCAGATACATAAATATTTAATTTTTTCAGGTTCTAGGAAGAAAGGCATTATAAAACCCATTTGACTGACTTTCTGGACCTACTTCTGTCTAGTCAAGAAAGGTATGGGTTGTTCTGGGGTTAGAACCCCAGGTAATCCTAAAGTCAATTCCTTTATTAGTGCAATTGATTTGGACTCTTGGCCCATTCTGAAAGGACAGATTTAATCATCAAGTTTCTTGATTCGCAGTCTAGGGGCTACTTAGGGGCATTACTTAGCTCTGCCTCAAACCTGCCCTGTTTGGGAAAGACTGGTATATCCAAGATAGCAATAGGGTCCATTCCTTAAGAGGGAAATTTCACCTTCAGGGATCTGTTTCTTCCTCTATGGCCCTCATTCTCTGAAAGGCCTTGAGTTGAGCCCACTAACAGCCTTGAACAGACAAAATAAATGCTAAATTTAGTTCATTCCAGCGTAGATAACCAATTTTATTGGATAGATACTTGACTTTTAATATGTTGACACTTCCAACCCCTAAGGCTATTAGGCAGAACCTTCCTGCTAAAGCCTGAATTCTAGAGTTGCAGGTATGGGTATGCCTCGGTGATGGTCCTTCTGGAAAATTTGACCCATTCAGTACCACCTATAGTAACAGGGCTCTATTGAATGCAGCAAATAAACACAAGGGTCCCTGTGTTCTGCTCCAGATTATTTCCAAGGTCACTCAGGAAGAGAGCTGGGAAAGGCACTATTTTGGGAAGTCATATTCCACCTGTCAGTCAAGGGGATCCAGGAGGCACTCTTATCCCAATGATTCAGCAGCACCCCACTGGCCTTCACTTTCCATGGCTGTTAAAATATGTTAAAAATATGCAGGTTCCAGTTAAAAATATGCACGTGACCCTAGGGTTCCTGGTAGTCCCACATTAAAATAACAAACACCTACAACACCTCTTCCATAGCCACAATGTCTCCAAGGCTGTTATAAACTCTCCCAATCCCTTGAAATAACTAAGAAACAACTGCTCTGAAATTTATCTTCCACTTGGCAGCTAGAAATAACAGATTCCAATTGCATGGTACTTACTGGCTTTGGGATTTTTGATGCTAGAACTGGCAGGAAAGAATGAATGAATTTTAAGTCCTGTATTTGTTTTCCTTTACATATTTGAAATTTTTGTATTCAGTTTCAGGGAAATACCTGAGGCAAAATTGACCTACACATTTTTATAGCTTAGTACAGCCTCCTCTGTGGACCTCTGCACTATGTGTGTTCAAGTTAATTCAACCAATATATGAACAATGAATGATGGTTGTGGGTCACAGAGACCCAAAATATAGTTTCAATCACAGTGAAAGAAGAAATCGCCAACAAATGTGTGTGAGTAGGGCAGCTGAAAAATCTCAAAAATAAAATGAGAGTCTTCAAGATTTAGTATTTAAACGATTAACTATCACTTGGGGCTTTGGAACTGAGGTATCAGAAACTCAACGAGGATAACAAATAATGTAAAGAAAAAGGCTTTGCTTTGTGTTCAAAACCATGGGGAAGAGAAAAGACCTTCCAACCCAATAAATATAAGTATTGGCCCCTACATACAGGAGATGAGGGAAAAGTTTAACCTGGGTTGCAGACTTGAGTTGTGGGTTTAACCTACTTGAAAGAAGAAAGCTCTTGACAGAGGAGAATAAAAATAGACTGTAGAGGGAGAAAAAGTTGTCATGAATATAACTTGCAGAGATTCAGGGCTACAGTGGAGTAGCAAGACTTGCTCAGATCTTGTAGAACATTAGAGCTGAAGGAAGTCAAAGTTCGGGGAAAGAAGCAAGTGGCAGAGCTCACACCAGCTCTCACCAAGAACCTAAGGGTCCAGTCTTTGGGACAACAGCAATGTAAGTTAATACATGGAGAGAGAAGACATTTTTGTACCTAGTTTTAGAAAGCATTTTCTCCTAATATCTTGTGATTTTTTCAGTTAGGCTTTAATTTCTCTTGGAAAAATAAGTTGTTTTTACATGGGGCAGGGGCTCACATAATTTTCAAGTGTCACAGCAAATTTGAGGCATGTAGCATTGATGACAATTCGTTATTTGAATAATGCTGTCACCTGGTGTCCATCGTTCAAGTCTCTGGTGAGCCTGTTTATCAAAAGGCTACAGCTAATTTGAAATGAGAAACAGAATCATAGATGAATCTCAGCCTGATATACCTATGGCCCTGTAGTTATGTGATGTCCTCAAGAGATCTGTGTCAGAAGTTTCTAGGGCAATAACTAGACAGGCTTCTAACTATCTTAAGAAACTGAACCACAAAATCCTCTCAAGTGGAAGGTAACAAAGAAACGGGTAAGGAATGGCATAAACCGCTGGATTTCTCCAACACCCAGGCTCTTTCTCTAGAGCAATACCCTCAGGATGATGACAGAATTGATTCTGCAGTCTATTAACAAGAAAAAGAAGGGAAATACTGGCCCTTCCAGGAGCAGTTCAAGACTTTTCTTTCCTGTTCTTTAGTTCCAAGGGCCACAGTGAAGGTTAGATTTTAAGATAACTATTGGCTATGGTCACAGAGCAAAATGTTGGTACAGTCTTATGTCTATGATGTGGAGGTATGTGTAGTTCAAATATGGGGTTGGTGTGATCAGATGTATATTTTGTAGGTATATCTGGAGTTACAGTATGAAGGGTGGGTTGACTGGAAAGAAAGAATTTGGCAGGGAGATTAATAAGATAGGATAAATCTCTGAATCAGAAAGTTCATCCTTTGTGAGTGCACATATTTCAAGGAGTTGGTTCTAAAGTTTTCTCAAACTCTAAAATTGTCCCTATATTTACATAGAGCGAGGTGAACAGAATTCACGCTACTCATTGTTTTTGTAGACTTCAATCACATGCACTGGGCTCCTCTGCTGCCCCAACCCAGACCAAAGTCCTGTCCTGGGTGGTTTGGTTTCTTATGCAAGTGCCTCCATCCTCTGGTTCCTGTAGCACTCCCGCAGTCTCTAAGCTTCCTACAACTCATCTGAAATCTTTCTTTTAGATACAGAACCAGTGCAGCAGGTAGAGCACAGCCATTAGAGAAAGCATGTTCTGCTGGGTTTCCAATACCTTTTGTAATACTTCCTAGAGATCAGTTGATCTTTAGGGCTCCCTAACTATATTCTCGAGTCTTTCATGGTCATCTGTCACATGAGTCTATTAATCAGGGTTCTCCAAAGAAACAGAACCATTGGGATATATAGAAGTATACATAAATAAGAAATTGACTACAGGAATTGGCTCATACAATCATAGAGGCCAACAAGTCCCACAATCTGCCATGTTCAAGCTGAAAAACCAGGAAAGCCAGCGGTGGAATTCATTGGAGTCCAAAGCCTGAGAACAGGATGGATATCTCAGTTCAAACCAAGAGAGAAAATCTACCCATCTCCCACCTTTCTATTCATTTCAGTCCCTCTAAAGATTGGACGATGCTCACCCATATTGGTAAAAATCTTTTTTACTCAGTCTGATTAAAAAGCTAATCTCTTCTGGAGACACCCTCACAGACACATACAGAAAATATGTCTTACCAGTTATTTGGTCATCCTTTCGCCAAAAAGAGCAAAAGTAATGACACTCATTAACTTCTCATATTTCTGATGTTCTTTACAAATTACTTAGCATTTTCAAATGAATTATATTATTTGTTTCCCAAACAACCTTCTGTCAGTAGCTTCACTGATCTAGAAACTGGAACTCAAAGAAGTTGAGTTATCCACCTAATGTAACACGGTTGAAGGTGGCAAACTGGGATTGTTCAGTGTCTCCTGGACCCAATCCCAGTTTTTCCCCTTCTCCAACCTGGATAAATAAGTATGAAGTCAACTGACCCTGCTTTATCATTTTGAAAAATGAAGAATCATTCACTTTGTCTTACCACTTTAGTTTTTCCTAAATTCTTTCATTAGCAAACACTCTGCTGTGCAGAATTTACCAGTCTTCCGAAGCTTGTTACACTCAGTATTCACACATGATTTTCCTGTAAAACTGAAGAATCTGTGTATTTAGTATGCTCACGCATGCTGAGTTGGAGAGATAAAGGCGTATTTCAGTGTGTCACATTGCTGTAATTCTCTTAGATCATGGCTATTGAAGTCCTCACATCTATAAATCAGCTATTGCATCACTGTGTCCAGGGATTCTTTAAGTTAAAAAAATTACAGCTTTAATTTTCATATCTAGCATCTGAATTGAGAAGGAGGTGGGTACATTCTATCATCCAACTGCTGCTACAAAATAAGCAAGTTTGCTAGAAATTTTACGTTCTGTGGTGTTTTGTTTCCTGTAAAAAAAAATATTACTAGAAACCATACTTGCCTGGAACCCCTTTTTAGAAACAGCTATACCATCCTGCAGCTTGACTTTTCTCTGCCTGATCATCCAGGGATTGAAGTAGCTGTAGAGCGTTTCATCCAGCTGGTCCCTTCCCCCATCTCCAACCAAACATTGTGGTTGGGAACATGTAAATTTCTTTCTCTCACTCTTGCCTTTTTCATGGAGTTTTTAACAAAATCTTGAGTCCTGTCTTGGAATATGGACTCTACACTTAATCTGAGCACATCTGGACCTTGTCACATAGTGAGAAAAAGAAGTGTTTTTATTTCTTAGACACACTGTTAGATAACAACATGACATTAGCCAAGTCTGTTAATTAAAGAAAAGTCTCGGTTAACCAAGACAGAAAAACAAAATTATATAAGTACTGTTCTTCTCAGTCTAGATGCAAAGTCATGTTCCTCCCTCCTCTTCCTTGGAATTTCTCTTAGAGATCCTTATTACAGACACAGTGGGGCAGGCACATTTGGAGGCTGTGAAGGGTAAAAACGTATGAAATGTGAGTTCATTCCATGAGGATGTTTGTTTTCCATAGATCTCTCAGACATCCGTTTCAGAGATCCTGAGCAAGGGTTTATTCACATCTCTCAAAGTATAGTAGATAAAACAAAATCAACTTTATCTGTTCTGTATATCACCAACAACTCACCCTGCCAGATCCTGATACCACAAGAAATCCTTGAAGGTTTCAATAACTTAGATTAAATTATATTAGTGGTATAATGTGTGAAAAAAAAATCACAAAGGCCTACAAGAGTTCTTATTAATTCAAATCTTCTACAGGATTTTTTTATTGCTTCTAACATTTTAAATATTCTACATATTTCTGCAGCACTTTGATTTGGACATTAGAAGGATATGTTGGGGAAGTAATGACTCACCACCTACAAAATCAAAGTCCAAGCCTTGGCTTGACTCCAAATACTCTCTGACACTTCCAAAGTTTGCCCACCAGAAGAGCAGTGAGAATTCCCTCGTTCTGAAATCGATGGAGACATTACTATTGAGAGTATCATGCTCTTAGCACTGTTTATGGAGGGTTTGCTGCCCACCTGTAGGATACTCTTAATGATGAGGGACATCAGGAAAAAGACGAAGAAAAACAGGGGCAAAGAATAAGGAAGATGGTAAATCACACAGGACACCGTAAGTTACACTGCTAGTGGAGGGGGGAAACACAATCTCAGTGGTTTGAAAAACCAAGGTTCGTTTCTTTCTCATACTACATGACCTTGTTTGATAGGATGGAGGCTATGGTTGTATCATCACATCTTCACTCAAGGACCCAAACTGAGGGAGTGGATACCATTTGGAACAATGTACTTCTCCATTACCATGAGAAAAGGAGAATACACTGATACATGCTCTAGTTATTGACACTTTCACTGGGAAGTGACAAGTGTCAGTCATGCTCACATTTTATTGACCAAGCACTAGTATATTCCTATACTGTGCCCAGAAGGGAAGAGCTGAATATTTATTATAATCCCAATGATTACCCTAGTTGTAAAAGAAAGAAGCAGGGTTAGTGAATACCCCTAGGTCTGAGCTGTGGGCATCATGTGGGATAAGAAAGGGCAGTCTCTACACCTTAAGTAGGATGCTTATGCTTCTGGTAGGAAATCCAGCAGACATAAGTAATTTTCCCAAATTCCCACAGGAAGGAAATGGTATAACTAGGCTCTTTGGTTTCCTGTGCCCATGTCTGTTGTCTCTCCCATACTCCAAACTGTCCCATTGAATAACTGAACATTTGATTTCTGCCTTCCAGGTACTTCCAGTGAAGCAGGGTAAAAAGACCCAATAGAGGGCACACAAGGAAACAGTGAAGCTTCCAAGTCAGTATAAATTAAAGTTTCAGTTGTATAACACAGATCTAAGAAGAGTTCAGAGAACCAGTGTTTGGTACAGCCAGGGATCAACTGGGAAGCCTTCCCGAAGGGGACAAGATTTATAATAGCCCTCCAGAGATCAAGAGGATTTGTTTAAGGGAAGAAGAAAGCAGAGAAATTTCTAAAATGAGCAGAACATCAGGAGAAAAGGCAAAAGGGAAGGAGGGAGCCCAGCACAGGTGAGAACCCCTGGGGAGGATGGAAACAGTATGCATGCTGGGACACAAGCTGAATGGGCCTACTAAGCAAGGATTACCCAGCAGGGGAGCTGGCTTCCTGCACACATACACAGAAAGATGTGAAGGGCTCCTGAGCAAAGGCACCATGGTGAGGGTACTTAAGAAGGTTGTTTAACAGCAAGATGATTTGGAGGTGGGCAAGATAGAGCTTCAAGGAAACTCCCACTCCAAGAAACCATTACAATGATCCTGCTAATAGGCAGATTTGGAGTTGGCCTTTAAGATGCCCAAACTCATCATCAGATCAACAGTACTTTAAGTCTTGAATTCAGTTCACTGATGTGGATTGGTGCTCATTTTTAGGATACAGTGTGTGAGCCACAATCGGGGAATGGATCCTCCCCTTGGTCTCCAGGGTAAGAAAGAGTTAGTAGGGTGAATTTTTGGCACGGTCAGGGGGCAGCAGCTAGCCAGCTATCCCTTGCATCAGGGAGATGAAGAAATCTCAGCCCCTAGGATACTGAGCTCACAGTTTAGCAAGCCTGAGGGTGACCTCCCTGCGCTGAAAAAACTAGACAATTCTAGGACTGTCATTATCTCTCTGAACCTGAAAATGAGCCTTGACCCAGACTCATAGCTCCAGCTCCTTGCCATTAACTCCACCAACTAGTACAGCTTTGCTAAAGCCAAGGAATCTTACATGCATCCTTGAGAGAACTTAATTGCCTACTTATTGCTATTACTGTGATTAATGAGGGCAAGCCTGCTCTCAGCAATGTCTTGTAAAAAGAGTGGGCAGCCACCTATCAGAACATAGGAGCCAGGAACCATGAACTGCTTTCCGGCCAAGCATCAGCACATTACCCCCAAGAGACAGACACACACACACACACACACACACACACACACACACACACACGTATCCATGAACATGCACACACACTTCCAGAGACCTTCTGTGTACTCACATTGCTAGGACCGGGCCTGTCTCCCTCCCTCCTCTCCATTCCCAGGCCCTCCAGGCCAGTGCAACCCAAGTGACCATTGTGTCATTAGGCTCCTGGAAGTCCAGCCACTGAAGCAGCTGGAGGGGACAGAGGAGTCAGGCCATTTTCACCAAGGTGCAATAGCAAAGCTGAGCTGGGACTCATTCAGATTCAATTTATACTCTGCTTCCTTCTGATTTTATGGTGCTTTTACTTTCATGGCTCTGAAAAAGCATCTTTGTCAAAATACACATCATAGTATTAGGCCTGCAGAGGCAGCACTTTATGACACCCTCCCCTGTGAAGGCATAAATGGGGAGGGGTGTAACATAACTCCTATTTATCTGTTGGTGACTGGCTCCCACTGTAAGGCAGAAAAGATCTTGCTGCTTCCATTAGGAAGCTTTCTCTTCCTGAGGACGGTAATTAGCTAAATGCTCTTAAACTCCAGTATAGAAACAGCTGGGTGTATTTTCAGGTGATGGTTCAAAGCTTTATGCATAGGGATCTCTGCCTTTCTAGATGTTAATTGCAATGTGGGAAAAATAGGAAAAATATCTAGTAAATAACAAGCTAGAGACTCAGGCAGGAGGCAGCTGGTCACAGGAGCACATGCTGGGAGCAGAGGGGAGTGGCAGTGAGGGCCAGTTCCTGATATATGGCCTGCCCAGGCAGGACAGATCCTGGGGAAAATTGGCTGGTTCTGAGCTGAGCCCAGGCCAGAGCCACAGAAGACTCAGAGAATGAATGGTGATGGTCCAATCCTCCTCATAGGGTAGTCAAAAGAAAATTTATTTTTCAAAATGGCATTACCTTTATGTACAGGCTGGATTAAAAGAAATTTTTCTCTAGACTTTGTAATTGCAAAGTTACAGGTAAATTTATTAAAACTGAACTGTCCCCCCCCCCTTTTCTGATAGGGTTGCTGCTCCTCCTTGACTCTAAGCATCTGCTTGCTCAGTCTCTTGAATATTGGGGTTGACCTGGATCCTGGACACAGTTGTCTTGGTGATGAGTAACTGATCCGAGTCAGGAATGCCATCAAGAGCTTGAAGCCAATGACAGGAAATCTGGACAGTGCCATGTGCTTCTCTCCAGGTAGGAGGCTGTTGCTCATGAGGAGATCTCAGCTGTGGAACAACATTTGGGGTACACTTGAGTCCTAAAGCCCCTACTCAAATGTCACCTCACCAGCCAGGTTCTCCCTGACAAATCTCTCACTAGAAGAACTCCTCCCATCCAATCATTCTCTATATCTCTACCATAATTTATTCTATTTATAGCACTTATCTAAACATATTATATCGGATCCCAATCTTTTACTGTCTCATTTACTGAATGAAGGTATGGTAGGCTAAATAAAGGTCGACTGAAGATTCTCACATTCTAATCCATGCAACATGTGAACAGGTTACCTTACATGGCTAAGAGAACTTTTCAGATGTGAATAAATTCAGAATTTTGAGATAAGGATATTATCCTGGATTATCGAAGTGGGCACGATATAATCAGAAGGGTTCTTGTAAGAGGAAGGCAGGATGTCAGTAGAAGATAATGCTACAATGGAAGAAGGACAAAATCATGTGATGTGAGGCCATGAGCAAAGAATGCAGGTGACCTCCAGAAGCTGGAAGAGGCAGAATGGATTCGTCCAGAGGTTCTAGAAGGAACAAGTCCTGCCAACATTTTGGTTTTACCATTCTAAGATTCATTTTGGACTTTGGCTTCAGAAGTGTAAAATAACAGAAATGTATTGCTTGTAGTTTGTGGTAATTTGTTACAGCAGCAAAAAGAAACTAATAAAGGGTCTACACTGTGTTCCTAACTCCTAGACTAAAGCCTAGCACAGAGAGGGAAATAAATGTCACTTGTTGAATGAAAAATGAATGAATGAATTTATTCCACACTTCCAATATGAAACTATAAGATTTTTGAGGGTAGAATCCAGGCCAGATCTGGCTTTGTTTTCTCCCAAGCTCTTGGCCCTTTATACAAAGTAATTAGTCAAGGAAAAAAAAAAAAACTATTTAATGATTAAAAGGTTCCCCATAGTATTTCCAGCTGTATTCAGGCATCAATTTACAGAGAACCTGAGTGTACCATACACTAATAAGCATTAAGAGAAAGACCGGGGCACATGGGTGGCTCAGTCAGTTAAGCATCTGACTTCTGCTCAGGTCATGATCTCCTGAGTTATGAGTTTGAGCCCTGTGTCAGGATCCACGCTGGAGGTGCAAAGCCTACTTGGGATTCTCTCTTTGCCCCTCCCCCACTTGCATGCATTCATACATGCTCGCTTGCTCTCTCTCAAAATAAATAAATTTTAAATTAAAAGAAAAAAGTCAAAACCAAAAAGACCTCACTTGGTCACAGAATTACTTACAGCTTAGTCAAGGACAGAAGGATAGAAACCAAACACTCCCCACTGCAAGAAGTGAGGGGTAACCTCAATTGTGTACCTACTATGGAACAGGCACTATGGTGGGATATCTTTGAATAGAGTTTTTTTAAGAGAATGGGATTTGTAGTCTAATAAATCCTGAATTCAAATCTCAGTCTTATGCAAATTACTTCATCTCCCTGAACCTCAAATCCCCACTGTGAGTCTGAGAAAAGAATACCTGCCCTCAAAGGGTTGATGAGAGAGTTAAATGAGCTAATGTACGTAACCATTGTGATGGTTAATTTTATGTGTCAATTTAGCTAGGCCATGCTGCCCAGATATTTAGTCAAACATTATTCTGGAAATTTCTCCAAGGGTGTTTTAAGATGAGATTTACATTTAAATTGGTGGGCTTTAAGTAAAGAAGATTGTCCTCTATAATGTGAGTTAGCAATCAGTGGATGGCCTTAACAGAATGAAAACTGACCTCCCCTGAGCAAGGAGTTTTCCTAGCTGATGGCCTTTGGACTTCAACTGTAACTTCAGCTCCTACCTGTAGCTCCAAGCTTTGGATCCACTCTGCAGATTTTAAACTTGTCAGCCTCCATAATTCAGATAAATCTCTCTCTCTCTACACACACACACACACACACACACACACCCCTGTTGGTCCTCTTTCTCTGAACAATCCTAATGAATACAAGCATAATGCCTAGCCACATTGTAATGTACTGTGTCTCATTTAATGCCCACCCACAACTTCTTTAGGTGTGGTTATCTTCATTACTCAGAACAGGAAATTATGGATTAGTGAGATTAAACATATTTCCGTATGCCACGCAGATGATAATAAATGCCAGAGGCATGATTCACATTCAGTAGTACCTGCCACCTAAGCCCAGACTCTCCATCTACAAGGCCGGCCCCATTCTGCTTTAAAAGCTGGCTAGGCAACATGCTAACAGAATTGCACATGTCAAAATTTATTGAAATTCCAGAGTTCTTAATACCTTCCCAAGCATAAACAGATGCCTAATCAATATGTAGTGCTCTAATCCACTGCATTGCATTAGACCAGTTAGGCTCTTTGGGACTGCTAAGATGAGCTTCAGAAAGATGCCATATATCAAGTAGAGAATGCTCTGAGAAGCACTGTCCCCTTTTGCCCTTGCACTTTAATTCTGTATAATCTGTACCCTACTACAATCACAGACCTACTGACTCCATTATCTAAATTTACTATGATCATCTCTAAAATACAGAGATTTATGGTGTGCTGGTCAACCCTTCCCCTACCCTCAGTAAATATGAGTAAGTAAACAGTTTTCTTGTTTTCAAAAGGAACTACTGACAAATAATTTAGGGAAATAAGATTTGTGAATTGTTAACACTCGTATTATGCCAAATTAAGACTTGCAAGGATCCAAACATTCCTAAATGCAGTTACTTCTGCCTCCAGTGAAGATGGATTAACTGGGATTATATATACCCTCCCACCTGGAACAACAAAAATATAGACATAATATATGAAACAATGGCAAGACATTAGACATCAGGAAAGGAGAACACTGATCTTTGATAAACAGGAAATGAACTAGACGGCCCTAAAATTGCTATGGCATACATTCTTGACAGTTTCCAGACCACAATGCAGGGAGGGGAAACACAACTCCATCCTGAACTGAGGAGACTGAACTAAAAGTCTAGGGACTTCAAGGCAGCTACACTTTACAAAAAGTACTGGTGAGGAGGGAGCTGTGATATGACAAAACCCTGGAGGTCTTCAGAGAGTCAGTCCTGAGTATTTAACCAAATACTGGTGAGCACATGCATGTGAGGAAACCACTCAAGAAATAAAGAAAATGACCTTAAAGGGTAGAGGTAACAGTGCTAGGCTTCGCAAGACTGGGAGAAATTCCTATTCCCATGAGCCAGAATGGAAAACCTCAAGAACCATGGGACACTGGGTAGAGTACACAAAGGGTCTTAGATCAGCAATGGGGGATAATTAGCCCAGATAAAGCATTGCTCTGATCATGCCTAACAAATACTTAAAGCAAGACCTAAAAGGATTAAACTATTTCCAAGTAGCTATATCACAGATTAAAAAAAAAAAAAAAGCACAATATCTACATGAATCAAAAAAACAATCTAGCATTCAATTAGAAAAATTTATAAGATTGGCCTCAATTAGAAAAATTTATAAGATTGGCCTCACATAAAAAGGCAGGCATTTAAAGAAACTTAAAAAAATACAACACATAATGAAGACGCAAATCAATGGAAACTGACCAAGAACTGACACAGATGTCAGAATTAATAGAGAAGTACACCATAGTCATTGTAAGTGTATTCCAAAGACTGAAAAAGTAGAGACATAAACAAATCAATCTTCAAAACATAAAATCTATAAGGTTTGAGATGAAAAGTACACTAAATGAGATTTATAGATTAGACATTACAGAAAAAAAAAAAAAAAAGACAGTAAACTTGAAAACCTAGCCCTAGACACTATCCAAAATGAAACATGGATGCTAAAGTAAGAATTATTAAAGAGTATTAGTAAGCTGTGGAATGATCTCAGAGGACTAATATATATATATGTGATTAAAGTCCCAAAGAAGAGAGAAGGCAGAACATCTATTTCAAGAAATAATTTCAAGAAATAGACAAAACCTGTCCAAATTTGATGAAAACTATAAATCCACAAACCCAAAAAGCTCAATGAAACACAATCATAAGAAAAAGTGAAGAAATACACTAAGACCCATCATAATCAAATTGCTCAAACTCAGTGATAAAGATAAAATGCTAAAAGAGGACAGAGGGGGAAAAAGACACATTATGGGCAGAGAAATATTTAAGCCAGCAGATTTTTTTAAGCTGAGTTATTTTTTTGAAACAATGCATGTGAGAAGACACTAACACAACAGCTTTAAATTAGTCAAAGAAAAAAACCCTATCAGTTTAGAATTTTGTATCCAGCAAAAAAATTATTTTAATATGAAGACAAAATCAAGTCTTTTCCAGACATCTAAAACCTGAAAGAATTAATCACCAGTGGACCTACACTACAAAAAAAATGTTAAAAGAAATCCTTCAGGCAGAAGGAAAATACCAGATAGCAGTATGAATCCACAAAAGGAGTGAAGAACACCAAAAACGGTAACTCGATGGATAAATACATGAGTTTTTCATATTATTTAAATGTCTTTAAAACACAAGTGTTTAAACAAAAATAATAATGTAGTATGGGATTAATAACAACTCAAGTAAAACGTACAAAAACAATAGCACAGAGGAACATAGGTGATGACCTTGCCCTTAACAGCCACTTCTCTACTTGTTTCAAGGAGTTTGACTTTTTATTCAGATTCCACATATTAGTGATACCATGTAGTATTTTTCTTTCTCTGTCTGGCTTATCTCACTTAGTATAACGCCCTCTCTCCATTCATGTTGTTGCAAATTACAGGATTTTCTTTTCTTCCTGGGACTGAATAATAATCCATCATGTGTATGTGTGTATAACCACACACACGTATATATAGTATATATATAATTGTCTATATATAACATATGTTGTATGTACGTGTGTGTGTGTGTGTGTGTGTGTGTATTCTTTACCCATTCATCCATTCATAATTAGACTGTTTCCACATCTTAGCTATTGGGACAATGCCACATTGAACATAGAAGTGTATATATTTCTTTGAAATCCTGCTAATTTGTAGTTAAAAACTTTCCTACAAAGAAAACTTCAGGACCTGATGGCACCACTGGTGAATTCTGCTAAAGAGTTAGGGAAGGGGTGCCTGGGTGGATCAGTTGGTTAAGCATCTGACTTCAGCCCAGGTCATGATCTCACAGTTCATGGGTTTCAGCCCCGCGTCGGGCTCTGTGCTGACAGCTCAGAGCCTGGAGCCTGCTTTGGATTCTGTGTCTCCCTCTCTCCCTCTGCCCCTCCCCCGTTCATGTGCACGCATGCATGCTCTCTCAAGAATAAACATTAAATTTAAAAAAAAAAAGAGGGAAGAAATAATACATTTATTCAAACTCTTCTGGAAAAGTGAAAATTAAAGACTACACCCCAGTTCATTCTCTGAGGCATTTCCCTGATGTCAAACAGACAAAAACATTGCAAGAAAAAAAAATTACAAACTAATAACCTGTTAGATTATTAATAACTTCATTGATATAAACATAAAAATTCTATTCAAAATTTTAACAAGTCAAATACAATGCACAAAAAGGAAAATATAACTCTGTGGGATTTACTCTAAAAATATGGGTTGGTTTTACATTTAAAAAGCAATAAATGTATATTGTCATATCACCAAAATGAAAAATAAAACGCATATGATCATCTCACTAGATGCCAAATAAGCATTTGATAAAATCCAACATTCACTCCTGATTTAAAGAAAACAAGAAGTGCAAGATGAAAAGGAGAGAGAGGAAAAAAACAAAAGCACTTCAGTAAAAAGGAGTAGACAAGCATTTTCCAAAACGAATAAGATCAAAAAAACCTACAATACACTAATACACATCATACTTAATAGTCAAAGAGTGAATGAATGTTTTCCCTATACTACCAGAAACGAGATGTTTTTTGTTTTTTTTTTACTGCATCTACTCAATACTGTACTAGAGGTTCTATCCAGTTTGAAATAAAGAAACCCTCCAAATTGGAAAGGATATATTTGGATCTATTCTCTATTTACAAATAATATCACGTATGTAGAAAATCTGATGGAATCTACAAAAACTAAAAGCTAAAGTTGAGTTTATCAAGGTTGCACAATATAAGTATACAAAAATCAATTGTTTCTACAATTGATCAAAAGATCAAAAATCAAAATCATGGGCACCTGGGTGGCTTAGTCGGTTACACATCCAACTTCAGCCTCGGTGGTGAACTCTCTGTTCCTGAGTTCAAGCTCTGCGTTGGGCTCTGTGCTGACAGCTTGGAGCCTGGAGCCAGTTTTCTATTCTGTCTCCCTCTCTCTCTCTCTGCCTCTCTCTCTTATTCCTATCTCTCAAAAATAAACATTTAAAAAAATTTAATAAAAAAATAAAATTGTAAAAATACTGTTTACAAATGCTTGAAACATTTATAATAATTACAATTCTGTTTTACAAATAATATATAAGAAGACATACATTGCTGAGGGAAATTGAAGAACTAAATAAATGGATAGATGTATTATGTTCATGGGCAGAAGACTCATTACAGGTAGGATGTTAATTTTCCCTAAATTAATTAAGTCAATGTTATTCTAATCAAAATAACACAAGATTTTTAAAATAGAAATTGATGAAATAAATCTAAAATTCATATGGAAATTCAAAGGATCTAGGAATGTTGTACCAATTTTGAAAAAAAGTTGGAAATATAATACTACCTAATTTCAAGACTTACTATATCACTACAACAATGAAGACTATATAGTATTGATGTAAAGATAGGCACATATCAATGAAACAAAAAGTACACAAATAGACCCACATACATATATGGACAACTGATTCAATAAAGGTACAAAGGCAAGTGGAGAGGGATACATAATCCTTTCAACTAATGGTGCTGGAACAATTGGCTACCCATTCATTTAAAAAAGTGAATTTCGGAGCACCTGGGTGGCTCAGTCAGTTAAGCATTCAACTTTGGCTCAGGTCATGATCTCACAGTTTGTAACTTTGAACCCTGTGTTGGACTCTGTGCTCAAAGCCTAGAGCCTGCTTCGGATTCTGTGTCTCCCTCTCTCTCTGCCCCTCCCCTGCTCATGTTATCTCTCTCTCTCAAATAAACATTTTAAAAAATAAATAAAAATAAAAAAGAACTTCAACCCCTCAATATTACCATGTACAAAAAATAATTCAAAATAGGTCATAGACCTAAATGTTCAAGCTAAAACTAAAATTTCTAGAAGGCAACATAGGAGAAAATCTATGTGACCTTGGCTTAGGAGAATATTTCTCCAACACAACACCAAAAGGATGATCCAAAAAAAATTGTACAGATAAGAGTTAACATAGAAGGACTGAGACTGCTATCCTTGAAAAGCATGCTTGAAAGGTTGGCCCTTTATGAGTGTCTGGAAACATGAACTTCAGGAGGATTCCCACCATTCTCAACTGGTAAGTGTAGCACACTGAGCCCAAACTGTTCTTGCAAACAATATGGCTTATGCTGAAATCATGTTTTCCTTCTAAGAGTCTGGAATTTTTGATATATACTAGGAAGAAGATGCCTACAGACCAGCTCCCAGTAACACCCTAGGCACAGAGTCTCTAATGAGCTTCCCTGGTAGACAACATGTTGACCACGTCATCACAATTAGATGCTAGAAGATTGTGCATCCTCTGTGACTCCACAAAGAGAGGACTCTTGGAAGCTTACACTTGATTTCCTCAAGACTACATCTTGAGTGCCTTTCCCTTTGCTGATCTTGTTTTGTGTCCTTCTGCTGTTATGAGTTTGTCATGAGTATAACAGAATCATGTGTCCTGTCAGTTTTCCTAGTCAAGCACCAAATGTGGTTTGATGAATTTCTCACATAAGAATAAACTGGTAATTTGGACTTCATCAGAATTGAAAACTTCGACTCTTCAAGAGATATTAAATACAAGCCAGAGGATGAGAAAAAAATACTTGCAATATTTACCTATATCTGGTTAAAAAAAAAAAAAAAAAAACGTATCTAGAACATATGAAGATCTCTCAAAGTTTAAATGAAAAATGTCAATTTTTCAAAAAGGTATACATATATATACACACACACACACAAAAAGGTGTATGTATGATAAATAAGCATATGAAAAGATGCTAAATATTACTAAGTATTAATATTATTAAAGGAAGGTTCATTTTTACCAATGAATATGGGTATAGTGAGATCTCATTTACCAATAAGATATCACTACACATATATTAGAATGGAAAAAACAAGTCGATCATACTAAGTGTTGGATAGCTTAAGTGTTGGATGTAGAGGAATTGGGACTGTAAAACAGTACGACTACTTTGGCTAACTGTTTAGTTGTTTCTTCCTAAAAAATTAAACATACACCTACCAGATCATCTATCCATTCCACTCCTATGTATTTACCCAAAATAAATGAAAACATTATGTCCATATGAATGCTTGCACACATATGTGCATGGCAGATTTTTTTTTTTAAATATTTTGAGAGGGTGTGCATGTTAGCAAGCAGGGGAGGTGTAGAGAGAGAGAAAGAGAATCCCAAGCAGGCTCTGCGCTGTCAGCTCAGAGCCTGATGCAAGGCTCGATTCCACAAACTGAGGTCATGACCTGAGCCAAAATCAAGAGTCAGACACAACCAAGTGACCCATCCAGGCACTCTGGCAGATCATTTTCAATAGCTAAAAACTAGAAGCAATCCAAATGTCCATCAACAGGTGAATGCAATGTAATTACACTGACCATAATACAAGTGTAATTTTATTGAAAACTTAATTCAGTATACATTGTAGATGGTATAGACTCCTAATAGGCTAAAAGCTCTAAGAGTTGCATACTCCATATTCTGTAATGTGTATCTGTTACTCTAAGTATAATCACATTGGAGATGTCAAAGTCTAAATTTATGCTCTTTCACAAACATGAGGCTCCTGCCTGAATGGACTTCCTAACCAGCCACACAACACCATCCTGATCTGCCCCACACATTTCATTTGTGGTAAAACTTCCCTCATTCCTAGGCCTAGGGCCCCCTATTTCTTACCGTTCCTTCAAATTCCTCTCAAGACCATGCACAAAACACCCATATTTATTAAATTTCTACTTCATCAAAGTTCTGCATGAGACACAGTGAAGACTGACCTCTATGGAATCTGTCCTCTAGTTTGAAATATAAAGATCAAAATGTAGTAAATGCAACAACAAATGCACAAATGATGTCAATGTATAAAGTACCAGTCTCCAGCTGGTAACATATGGTACAATTACTGATGCCCTTGATGACTCTATGAGGTGATGAATGACCGTCTCACCTGTTAAATGTTAAAGGTCATCAAAGGAGAATAAAATAGGGGAGAGGGGAATATCAGGATGACCCAAATGGCAGGGAGCATAAAAAGAGGGAATAAAAAAGACAACACGAAGAATATAATAGGAAAATAATGAGACTGGCTTATCTTGCCTTTTCAAGGAGATTCTTGGAGCACCACTCTTACTAACATTTTCTGCAATAATACTTTTTATCCTTCAGAAAACACATCCAGAATCTGAAATGAAAAATCTGTCAAGCATGTGGTTGTACCACAGAGGATGGTCTGCTGGGGAATGGAAGAGCTGGCATACTGAGAGAGCCATGACTTTCTGGAGTCTGGAAGTCTAATTTTTGCTACAGGCTGCCCTCCCTTAAAAGGAACTTGGAAAGAAAAGCAGAAATTGGTTTCAATATTCAGGAAAGGATATTTCTCATGAACTTCCAACTTAATGGAAATCTATGTGTTTATTTAATTACTGTATCAAACTTTTTCAAAGTTTACTTTTATTAATCATGTAAAAATATTCTTTATCCCTTTCCTTTTGTCCACTTTTTTTTCTTTTACTGAAATACATTCCTTTCCAACCAAGAAAGGTCACCCAAATGACCCTCATGCCCACCAACCTTCCTCAAAGGCACTTCTCTGGTTCTTAGACAAATAAGTCAAGACCACCTTGTATCTAAGACAAAGGCACAACATCCGAGAGGGGTCTTTGTCTATGTAAGATAACTCAGGCAGAAATGTCCTGTCTCTCAGGCTATGCTTGCTCCCCAGCCTTTTTCCCATCTCTGTTCCTAAATGATTCCCACCTTTAAATCCAACCCACTCCTATGTTATAGAACCAGGTAGGATCTTAACAAAAGAGATTTAAGATACAAACTGGTACAGCCACTCTGGAGAGCAGTATGGAGTTCATCAGAAAGTTAAAAATAGAACTACCCTGGGGCACCTGGGTGGCTCAGTCGGTTAAGCGTCTGACTTAGGCTCAGGTCATGATCTCGAGGTCTGTGAGTTTGAGCCCCGAGTTGGGCTCTGTGCTGACAGCTCAGAGCCTGGAGCCTGCTTCGGATTCTGTGTCTCCCTCTCTCTCTGGCCCTCCCCCGTTCATGCTGTCTCTCTCTGTCTCAAAAATAAATAAACATTAAAAAAAAAAAATAGAACTACCCTACAACCCAGCAATTGCACTACAAGGTATTTACTCAAATAATACAAAAATACTAATTCAGAGGGATACGTGCACCCTGATGTTTACAGCAGCATTATCCACATAGCCAAACTATGGAAACAATCCAAGTGTCCATCAACTGATGAATGGATAAAGAGGTTGTGTGTGTGTGTGTGTGTGTGTGTGTGTGTATATACACACATGCAATGGAATATTACTCAGCCATAAATAAAGGCTGAAATCTTGCCATTTACAATGACATGGATGGAGCTAGAGAGTATTATGCTAAGTGAAATAAGTCAGAGAAAGACAAATACCATACAATTTCACTCACATGTAGAATTTGAGAAACAAAACCAATGAGCAAAGGGAAGAGAGGAAAAGCAAACCAAGAAACAGACTCTTAACTACAGTGAACAAACTGATGGCTACCAGAGGGAAGGTGGGATGGATTAAATAGGAGATGGGCATTAAGGAGTGCACTTGTGATGAGCACCAGGTGTTGTATGGAAGTTTTGAATCACTATAATGTATACCTGAAACTAATATTACACTGTATGTTAACTGAAATTAAAAACTTAAAAAATAAAAAAAAAAATTAAGAGATTTAAGATGCAACAGTAATTGCCTGATATATATTGATTTGGGAAGTTGTCCACAACATTTGTGAAATAATAAAGCAAAGCTGTTCACCAAAATGCATAGGCATGCAGCAGTATCTTTATAAATTTCTATTTAAAAACTTCTGAAAAGGAATAAACTGTTTTAGGTGGGATGGAATGGAAAGAAGAGAATTACAATACTAATTTATGAAATTCTGAAGTATTGGTGTTATGGTTATTTTTACTCATTTTCTTTTACTTGTTTTTTTCACATAAAAATTTTATGTGAAATAGAATATGTTGTAATATAATATGTTGTTTTCATGTTTCCCTTTGATATTTTCCATCACTTATTATTGGACTAACCTAAGTACACCATGTTGACAGAAACCATGTGTGTCTTGATCACTGATGCATCCCTTATACCTAGAACAGTACCTGGAATATTGGAAATATTCAATGACTATTTCTTGGGTAGATGGGTTAAACTGATCAGTCCCATCACCCTTTGATCTGATGTCTTTGCTCCCAAAATTAAGTTCCACTTTGTTTGGACATTTTCTCTTTGTTAGATTGGCCATCCTCCCATGTTCAAAGGGTGGGTCTGTTTTCAGAGGTCCCCCTGCCCCAGGGAGCAGGTCTGATTCCAAGCTCTGATCCCATCAAGTCTATCCCAGCCCCACTGCAGCAAACTAGGTTATCTGTAGTTAGACTGAGAAGTGATACCCATTAAGATGTTTTATGAAAACCCAGCAATATCCAATTTTCCACTATCTTTTTATATAATATAAGCACTTCCAGGAAGAGATATACATTTTTCTGAAATTTTTTATCCAACTTATTCACCTGAAATAAAAACACATCACCACATAATAGTCTACAAGGACCTTTGCTCCCTTCTGGCCCAGCTCTGTGTTTCTTCCTGCTTAAAAAAAGTTACTTTCCCTTTGATTCTCTGTTCATAAATAGAAATCTGTGAGACTGTACCTTTGGTTCTAGTCACCTCTAGAGACACTCTAGAGTCCATGGGTTCACCCTAATCCTTTGCAACCTGAATAACCACAACAATGAAAGTGCTTTGCTGAAAAGGTTGTGAGTCTAATAAAGATTCAGAATATATTGTCAAAGATTAAAGAGCCATTTACAGATTCAAGAGAATTCACTTGGATGTGTGTAATGACAGTTGTTAGGATCCTGCCCAACACAATTTTGTCTATTAAATGTTACATTTATCAGAAAGCAGCTATTATTTACCAGGAAATTCATACAGAAAAAAAAAAATCAAGCATAGTATCTATAAACACAGCTAGATTAAAGTGAGTATTTTGCAGGTAAGGTCATGGACCCAGGAACATCTGAATCTAGCTCTCAAGTCCTCTTCTTTTAAGATCTCAGAGAAATTCAGGATCAGAGAATAACATAAAGAACATTTGATATCTTTTAGAGCTTAGGTCCTGAGGCATAATAAAGTGGGCTGTCTGACATGGGCCACAGAAGGGAAAGGACACTTTCTGCCTAAACTAAAGAATCCCACAGAATCTGGAAAGATGTCCTCCATCTACTTCTACTGCAAGGCCCAAGCTGAGTCACACGTTTCATTGCTACAATGGGGGAAAACACACTGGCCAACCAAAAGCAAGAAACCCAGTGAAGCCCCAGGATGTTTGCTGCAGGCCTCAGTAAACTGGCCCTGGGTCTTTCACAATTCAAAAACCATACATATTGATTAGTTATTTTGGAAAAGAAATCCTTCAGAATGAGGCTGTAAAGAGAAAAGCACAGATGGTTGGGCTTTCTCTCAGAGAATCAGTAACTGAAAGGCTGTCTCCTCCCAGTTATTAGAAAAAAGACTGCCCAAAAGTCCACCTAAAAAATTAAAAAAAAATCCTCATAGATCTCCACTTCCTTTGAAAGCTATAGCACTGGAATTGAGTCCCAGTACAATGTCCCAGAATCTGGCCAATTCAGAAAAGCAGCATTTAAGGGTAGAAAGAAGTGGGCAATAGTAGGTATGAGCTTCCCTTGACTAACAGTGTGCTTTATTTCAATTCCAGTTATCCCTCCCATAACTCATCAGATCACAAGAGCTCTACACCACAAAATGAGACATTACTGCCATATCAATCAATGATTATTGACTCTGTAGCTCTTCAACTCATCACCAGCACATGGAGAATCTATATTCTCAGCACCAGCCTAGTTCTGCTAACAGGACCAAAACCAGAATTGTGTCTCTAACGAAAATAGTTTTCAGATTTCCTCTCCTTCTGACAGTAGATACCTGATCACATGGTCAAATCACTTTCACCAAGAAAGTTTCTTGACTATGAACTATCATAATGTAAGATGTTTAAGGTCACACATGATTTATCCTTGAATAAAGTCATGAGACAGAAGAACTCTAGATTTCAGTTGCACCGAAGTTTCCCTGCCCCCATATGCAAATTCTTAAGAAATTTAAAGAAGGAAAAAAATGCTTAAATTGTACGTGTTTTTAAAATCATAGTTACACCAAAATGCAAAATAGTCTTCCCACTGAGATACATTATCAAGGGGCAACACTGACCCATATCAAAGGCAGGAGTATAACCCAATAAAGACCATTCAAAATGAAGGAAGGGCCCCAGCCAAGCATGCCAATGAGCTCCATTAATCTTCAGCTAGCCAACTCAATCATATCAATGCTCAAGCCAATCCCATAAAATGGTCATAGGGCTACAAAATGCTTCTCATCCACAATAAAACTCTGCAATAGTGCAATTGTCCTGAGTCAGGCAGCAAATGACCTTCTAGATGCTCTGGGTGACCATTCTCTGACCAAGCTACCGCCTTCATGCAAGACTCAAATTTTTCAGGTTTTGTCTACATTACGAATGAAAGTGCTACGCTATCTCTACTCTTCAGCCCCACTGGACTTCTAGTTCCCTAAAGAAGACCAAGAGTGTATTTCCCCACACACTATTGTCTGTTTTATCCTCATTTTCAACAAAGATACTTCATAAGGGACACCTTTCCTGTATCCCCAGATACCTCAGTTCCTGCTGACACATGTTCCCAAGGCACTTCCCTTCACTGCAATTGTGTAGGTTGTGTTCAATATCTGACTCCCCACCAGACCACACAGTCTACAAAACCCAGGGACTGTGCCGGTCTTGGTTATCTCTTTATCCCAGGCTTCTAGCACAGTGCCAAACAGGGGGTATTTGCTTAATAGTTTTTTTAATGAATGAATGAATTCATAATTAACCAAGAAAGTATAGTCCAATAGAAAGTACATGAAAGACAGTAAACTTCAACTTCTAGAGAACTACATCTCAGCTGGACAAAGGTCTATTCATTCTTAGGTCAAAAAAAAAAAAAATTCAATCAGTTTTAAATAATTCCCCAATCTTATCATCTCTGTGCAATTTCTGCCTTGATGTCTAGCTAGGCTTTGTCAGGAAGATTCAAATCCATAAATGTATGCTATAATAGAGCAGTAGAGGTGAAAAAAAAATTCAGCCCTCATTTCTTGGCAGTGTGACCTTAAAGAAGCCATCTGACCTCTCTGAATTCAGTTATTCACGTATAAAAAGATAACAATGATTCCTGAGGTATCATTTATGAACGAATTTCCGAAATTACAAAAGGCTAGGTGCATGTAAAATACCACTGTAATGTTGAAAACATGTCATAATTTCAAACAGAAAAATACAGAAGCGTGGGATTGGGGAGCCCAAACATATTTCCCTCACAACCCGATGAATAAATGACAAGGCCAGAGACTGTGAACATGTTGCCTGGGAGCACTCCAGTCACCCTGCCCACCAGACAGCACCACTATTCCTGCCAAAGAAGAGGCTGGATTCTGATTTTATTTAAATAGATTCCATTCCATCAGATTGTCTCATGATAAAAATATTTTCCCATACTCTCCATGAATTTGCAATGAAGTTCAACAATGTATAAAAGCCACTGAAGCACAAACCCAAGCTAAATGAATCTTGGTTTATGAGTGAGGATGGCCTCACACTTGTAATTCAACCACTGCCTTCTGAAAAGCTAAGCTGACACGTTTTAATATCAAGGTAAAATGGTTACATTAGGAAAAGCTAAGAAGGTAGTGTTACAGTGCCTAGAGATGACCCAGTTTTGATGTAATCAAGGACACTTTACTACCAATGAGAACCCTGAGAGCAGCACTCCACCCCATACCATGCCAGAGTGGGACAAGAGAATGGGGAGCTGAAGATTCAACATTTTTTGCAGTTTACCTTGGAACACTCATTAATCTCTCCAAGAATTTGCAACGGTTATATGCATGCATAAGAAGCAGCAGCACATGTAGTCATAACTAGAAGTTCAATCTGGAGAAGGCACTGATGTGGGCCCAAGGCAGCAAGCACTTGAGGAGAAGCAGATTCTAATTCAGGACTATGAGGGACTAGGCCACCATCACAGTGAGAGCAAAGAGTCTGGGGTTAGCTACCGTAGGTCACTGCAGAACAAAAACTGGCCCTCAAGGCTAACCTTCCATTGGTAACAACTCCTTCAGAAACTTTGTAGAAAAGCCGCCAGTGGAAATCCAGAGGCTTCCCACTGTGAGCCCTTCTCTCAAATGATGAATCAGATCTAAACCAAGAGACCTGTGGATCCCTTATTAAAGTATACCATGACAGGGTGTCCCTGACTCCAAGCTCTCGCTAACTGCTAATCAATTCCTGTATTTCTCACCTCCCTACTGGAGTCAGCCAGGAAAGAAACCCAAAACCCACTCAACTCTGGTGCCTCTGCCTTTGAAGTGATGAAAGTTTAAGTTAGACACTAATGATGTAGCTATTACCAAATACACAAAATTAATGCAAACGTTCACAATCATATATGTGTGAGCCACCCCAAGAACTTCAGAGAAATTCACTCTGCTGTCTGTACATTTGGTTACTGAAGAAACATCAGAGGAAGAAGCTGTTTAGCTTTCAGAAGCAAATCCTCTAATAATCATGGGAACTGTCAGCTTTGAAAAATGGAAATTTTGTGCAACTCTTGTGGGGTCCCCCCCGTGTTTTGCATATGGTTTCAGAACAGGGATCTTTATCGGTATTCTGCAGAGATTCCAGCAAAATCTTTCCAGGGTCCCAACTTTCTGCAAATCCTCCTAATGAATCCCTAGGCAAAAGAGAACCGTTAGGATACTCCCAGAACAGGCTTCTAACCAAAACATTGACTGTTCTCTGTGGAAATAGAAATAAATCCTAATATCTCCATGTGCTATACACACTTATTTTTCTGGCCTGCCTAGGAGAATTCATCTGTCAAGATTAGGTGACTAGTTTTGGGATTCTTGAAAGAAGCTTCTGCTGTCTGTCTGATGCCTGAACCCTAAGAAAGCCTATAAGAATGAAATGGCCCAACTGAAAAGAGGCTTTGGGTTTTCTTCTGAACTGTGCACACAGGCCTGCTGTATTCTGAGGGCTCTGAGCCCCGCATGCAAGGCTTGAATGGCAGGAAACAAGAACAGGTCATGGGTAGGAAAGGGCCGCAAGCCTGAGTACTTCTAAGTCCCCATTCCAGTTCACTAACACACTTCAGCAAAAAGCATTTTGTTCCTTCCAGCTTTTTTTTGTTTTGATAGGATCTGTATCATTTAGACTGTATCTACTTTGATATTCTATGAATTGGTCCCATAATCTCCCCACCTGAAGTTGTTCTTATTAAGGAAAAAAGGGGGTGGGGGGTAGAGCAAGGGGACCTAACAAATACATGCAGAACATTCCACCCAAAGCAGCAGCATATACATTCTTCTCAAGCACACATACAGCTGTCTCTTGGATAGATCATGTGTTAGATTTCCTAACAAATCTAAGACTGAAATCATACTATTTTGTCTGACCACCATGGAATGAAACTAGAAATCAATTACAGAAGGAAAACTGAAAAATTCAAAAATCAGTAAAAAGTAAACAACACGCTCCTAAACAATGAATAGATCAACAGAGAGATCAAAAGAGAAATTAGGAACTATCTTTAAAAAAACTGAAGACAAACAGATAAACCAAAACTTACAGGGTGCATCAAAAGCAGTACTAAGAAGGAGGTTTAGAGCTCTAAATACTTAGACTAGAAGTGAAGAAAGATCTCAAATCATCACCTCACTCTGCACTTTAAGGAATGAGAAAAAGAGTAACAGAGTCCAAAGTTAACTGAAAGAAAGAAAAAAATACACTGAAATGGAGAATAAGGAAATTTTCTTAACTGAGTTGTTTAAAAAAAAAAAAAAAAAGACTAATTTGAAAAACCTGTAATAAAAAGTGAAAAATGAAAGAAGAGACATTACAACTGGAAACATAGAAATACATAGGATTGCAAGAGACTACTATGAATAATTATATGCCAACCAACTGGACAACCTAGAAGAAATGAATAAATTCCTAGAAACCTACAACCTACCAAGACTGAATCAGGAAAAAAATAGAAAACCTGAATATACCAACAGTGGGTAAGGAGACTCAATCAGTAATCAAAAACCTCCCAACAAAGAAAAACCCTGGACCAGGTTGCTTCACTGGAAAATCCTACTAAACATTTAAAGAATAAATGACACCAACCCTTCTCAAATTTTTCCAAGATACTGAAGATGAGGGAACATCTTCAAACTCATTTTATGAGGCCAGGATTATCTGATACCAAAGACAGGAAAAGACACTACAAGAAAATAAACTACAGGCCAATAATCCTAATAAATAATGTAAAACCCTCAGAAAAACATGAGAAACCCGAATTCAACAGGATCATTCACCATGACTATTATTTATCTCTAGGATGCAAGGATGGTTCAACATATAAAAATCAACTGAGGTGATCAACACACTAATAGAACAAAAGATTTAAAACATGAGTTTATTTCAATAGATGCAGAGAATGCATTTGTCAAAATTCAACACCTTTTCGTGATAAGGTGAATAAGGTGTTTCCACTCAACAAACAAGGTATAGAAGAAAATTAGCTCAACATAACAAGGCCACATATGAAAATCCCACAGCTAATTTTATACTCAATGGTAAATGCTTTTCGTCTAAGAACAAGGCTAGAGTGCCCACTATCACCACCTCTATTCAATATACTGCTGGAAGTACTAGGCAGAGCATTTTGGCAAGAAAGGGAAACAAAAGTCACCCAACATAGAAAAGGAAGATGTAAAATTACCTGTTAGACCACATTTTCATATATAGAGAATCCTAAAGATATCATAAAGCAACTGTCAGAAACAGCTGGTAAAGTGTTTTGGTAAACAAATTCATCAAAGTTGCAGGTTACAAAATCAACATACAAAAACCATTTGTGTTTCTGTACACTAACAAACAATACAAAAAGGAAATTAAGAAACCAATCCCATTTACAACAGCATAAAAAAGAATAAAATAGGAATAAACTTAAGAAGGCCAAAGACTACACCAAAAAAATACAAAACATTGCTTAAAGTAATCGATGAAGTAACAATTAAATGGAAATACGCTTTGTGTTCATGAATTGGAAGACTTAATATTGTTAAAATATCCATACTACTCAAAATGATCAATTCAATGCTATCCACATTGAAATCCCAATGGCATATTTTGTAGAAATAGGGAAAAATTCCCAAATCCATTTGGGACCACAAAAGACCCCCAGTGAATAAAATGATCTAGAGAAAGAATAAAGCTGGGGATCTCACACTTGCTGACTTCAAAACATATTACAAAGCTACAATAATCAAAATACTATAGTACTGGCATAACAACAGACATAGAGATCAATGAAACGGAAGAGACAGTCCAGAAATAAACCCACACAAATACAGTTAGATAACCTTCAACACAGGTATCAAGAATATACAATGGGGAAAATATGGTCTTTTCAATAAATGGTGCTGGGGAAAACTAGCTATCTACATGCAAAAGGATTAAACTGTATCCTTATACCATATACACAAATCAACTAAAATAAAGATTTAAATTTAAGACCTGAGACTATAAAGTTTCTAGAAGAAAACATAAGGAGAAATCTTGACACTGATCTATGCAATGATTTCCTGTATATGGCATCAAAAGCATAGGCAAAAAAAAAAAAAGCAAAAATAGACAAAAACAACAGAAAGAAAATGTGGTATATACAAACAATTTAATATTCAGCCTTTAAAAGGAGATCCTATCATATGCTGCAACGTGGATAAACTATGAGCACATTATAAAAAGTGAAATAAGTCAGGCACAGAAGGAAAATACTAATTCCACTTATATGAATTATCTAAAGAAGCCAAATTCATAGAAGCAAAGAGAATGGTGGTTAGCAGGGGCTGGGAGTAAGGGAAATGGGTAGTAGGTATTCAATGGGCATTGAGTTCAGTCATGTAAGAAAAGTTCTAGAGATCTGATGTATAACAATGTGCATATAGTTAACAATATTGTAGTGTACATTACAAATTTGTTGAGAGGGCAGACTTCATGTATTTTTTTTTAGCATTGAAAACAAGGAAAATAAAAAAAAGACCATTGTTTGAACAGATGTAGTCTCGCATCCAGTGAGAATCACAGAGTTCCAAGACTGCAAGTCAACAGCCTAGTCATCTACACAGAATTCAGGTAACTACCCTTGCTTTTCCCAGTCTCACTCAACCAAATATGTGATACTTCTCATCACGGACTTGGTCTTACCCAGTGTCTGAGCCATTTGCAATCAAGGCTACCATATCCTGGCATCAGACAGGCTCAGGAATCTGGGATTGCTGCCCTGAGCTTCCTGTCTATGACGTTTGAAATGAACTTGGGGTACCTGTTTGCACACTTAACCTAGTACAAATTGTATACTTATTCTTCCAATGCTGGGCTTGCAGTTTGCTTGCATTTTTCATTATTACAGTAATGAGCCTGCTAACACAAAGTTACTGTGCATTTCTCTAATGTTCTTAGAAAACATTTCAAGAAATTACTGTGGAGACAGATATTATCAAAATTGTTTCTAGAAGTGTTACTATCAGTTTACACCCTCACCAGTTACCTAGAAGAGCCCAGTTCATCTTGTCCCTGTCAACATTGAGTATTATATGTTTTAAAATTATTTTCAAATTTGAGAGTTAAAAATATTTTCTACCTTTTATTTATACACACACACACATTTTAACATTTATTCATTTATTTTTGAAAGAGAGAGGCAGAGCACGAGCCGGGGAGAGGCAGAGAGAGAAAGAGACACAGAATCCGAAGCAGGCTCCAGGCTCTGAGCTGTCAGCACAGAGCCTGATGTGGGGCTCGACCCCACGAACTGTGAGATCATGACCTAAGCCAAAGTCGGACACTTAACCAAGTGAGTCACCCAGGTGCCCCAATATATCTTTTTTATTATTGAAAAGATTGAACTTTTTTCTACATGGTTCTTAGCCTTTAATCTTAGATGAATTTTCTCATGTCATGTGATCATTTTTCTATAGTTAGTAGCTATTTCTAAGATTTTTACATGTTGAGAATATCAAGTCTTTTCAGAGTTTTAACAAAAAACAAATCCCAGTGTTCGATTAGCATTTCATTTGTGATTTCTGAAGAAAAACAGAAAATACTTAGTTTTAACGTTATTTTCTTCTTATTCATTTATGGTTGTTTTCATGTATATCATTAAGATTTTCCTTATATTGTGAAGTGGCCTTGCAGATGGTCAATTGTTTATAAATGATTCATGTATGTTTGAAACAAATCATATTCTCATTCTGAATGGTGAAATGTGGCTATTTACTGTTGATAGCTTCTATATTCCCTCATTTACATGACCACAGAGAACTGATCATTTCTAGCACTGTGACTACTAGTTATTTCCTATCATCTTTATATTTGCCCTATACTATGGCAATACATACAAATTAAAACCTGCTTATACTTCATTACAACTTGTAACTTCAATCAATATAAAACCATGCTGCCATGTAATAGTCCCTTCTGTTCTTTGTGTTAATTTGATTTGTAAATATTTTTTTAATATTTTAATATTATACATTCGAAGTAACAAATCTTGATTGTGGATTTAACCAAACTGTAGAATTTGAGTTGATAGGAGACTGAATTAACCTGTTCTACTCTGTTAATTCATATGTATATTCTTGTTATTTTGTTTCATGCTGTATGGTTTCTAAGTTTTTCTACCACTTCTCTTATTCTTCATCTTTCGTGTTATAGACTGTTACTTTTACATTCTAAGGTTTGAAAGATAGAAATAATGCTTTTAATCGTCAATACTATAATACATAAACTTCCATATGATAATGAAGAACAAATTGTAACTTCCAAATTCTCCCAACCTCACCAAGAATTTTTGTGCACACATCTTTCCTGTTCATGCTACCCCTCTATTCACAGCCGTTGATAATTTCCTCCTGAATGACGTAATGGGCTGATATTTGGCCACAGGCTCCCATACATCAAAAGGCAGGTGTCCATTCTCATCATTCAGTTTTCCTAACTTACTGGTTGCAAATATCACTGACTGTGGGCCTAGATCATTACTATATAATGACTGCATTCAGAATAAAAGTCATCTTTGTTAAGCAATAGTTTGGGCTTTTATAATGCAAATATGTAACCATGCTTTTAAAAATTCCTTATACATAGATCATATATTCAATGTTGTTCTTTCATGCTGTTAAGTCTTTCATGCAAAAACTGAAGACTGAAAAAAACTGGATTATACCTTTCAATTACTTGTTTTAGAACAGTTTGATAGTTGGTTACCTTCTAAGATAAAGAAGAATACTTTATAGCTGCCTTCTGACATGAGGAAAACTTTAACTTAGCATGGAATTCTTTTTAATATTTGGGAAGACAACTGTTAGAAAAATAAGCCTGATTGCAGTTTCCTTTATGAAATTGATTTTTAACAATTCTGTGCTTCTTTCTGCTTAGAAAGAAAATCCTTGACAGCCTGACTAGTTGACCACTTTCATTCATTTTATCCACTACTCAATAAGTTCATTTGAATTATAGAGTCAGACTTTCTTTTAGTCCAAAGACTTCTGTGTTACCTTTGGCAATTATTACTCCTCAGAGGATTCAAGTTTATTCCCTTGGAACTAAAAGCTACCTCTATATCTATCATTTTATCTCCTTGCTTTTTCCTCTCTATTCCAGGACAGATCTTTTTTTCTTTTCAGTTTATTATTGACGTTGCTGAATTTATTTTGTACTCTATCAAATTCTACACTCTGAATCTCAGTGTCTGTTACCACGGGTGCAATTTGGGTTCTTGAAATAGTTTTTTTTTTTTAATATTTATTTATTTTGAGAGGGGGAGAGATAGCGAGGGGGAGAGATAGCGAGGGGGAGAGAGAGAGAGGGAGAGAATCCCAAGACGACTCCTTGCTGACAGGGCAGGGTCCAACACAGGGCTCAAACTTGCAAACCATGAGATCACGACCTGAGCAGAAATCAAGAGTCGGATGCTTAACTGACTAAGCCACTCAGGTTCTATTTTCTAAATTTAAACAAGTTTCCTATACATCTATGCCTCAATAAGTAGCCTTTTATTGCATTATGATTTCCAGTATCTCTATTAGAGAACTCAAAACTTTCTGAAAATGCCAAGAGATGTTTTCAATGTTTTCTTCGTTGAAAAAGAAAACTCATCACTTTTAGAGAGATTTTCTTCCTTTGAATCTAAAGGGTCATACTCTTTTTATATTGCATTGCAATATATCTCTACAGAGCCTATGACTTTTTTCAACTGAAGTATCATTTACACATAATAAAATTCATCCACTTTAAGCATGCAGTGCAATAGTTTGGTAACTGTATGCAAGCAGGTATCCTCCACCACAATCAAGAAAAACAGTATTTGTACTATCTAAAACGTTTTCTCTCACTCTTTAATAAGCAATCCTCTTTGCCATCCCTTGTCCCAGGAAACCATGAACTGATTCCTGTGCCTATAGTTTTGCCTTTCCTCAAACTTCATATCAATCGAATAATGTGGTATCTTTTTTAATGTTTTGGGGTTTTTTTATGTTTATTTTTGAGACAGAAAAAGACAGCACGAGCAGGGGAGCGGCAGAGAGAGAGGGAGACACAGACTCCAAAGCAGGCTCCAGGCTGTCAGCACATAGCCTGACACGGGGCTTGAACTCATCAACAGCAAGATCATGATCTGAGCCAAAGTCAGAGGCTCAACCAACTGAACCACCCAGGCGCCCCGTTTTGTTTTTTAGAAAGAGAGCATACACACGCAAGTGAGGAAGAGAGGCATGGATTGGGGGGGGGGGGGGGGGAGAATCTTAAGCAGGCTCCACACTCAGCTCGGAGCCCAACACGGAGTTCAATGTGCAGCTCAATCCCACAACCCTGGAATCACGACCTGAGCCAAATTCAAGAGTCAGACACTAAACTAACTGAGCCACCCAGGAGCCCCTAAAGAATGTAGTGCATTTTCGTGTGTTGGACTTCTGATAATCATAATATTTTCAGGAATTATCTATTTTGTTCTGGGTCTTAAAAAGTGTCTTTTTATCGTTTAGTAGTATTCTAGAATTGTACACTTTCTCTAACCATTCACAAGTTGATGAACAGTTAGGTTTCCAATTGTGGGCTATTACAAATAATGCTTCTGTGAACATTCATAGACGTGTGGACATACATTTTAATTCCTATTGAGTGAATATGTAAGAGCGGGGGTTCTGGGTGACAGGGTAAGTACATTTTTAGCTTTATAGAACACTCACTGCCATCCTATTTTCCGAAGTGGCTGTGCCATTTACTGTTACCACCACCACTGATAAAGTATGAGAATTCCAGCTATTTCATATCCTTGATAATATTTGGTATGCTCAATCTTTTTAATTTAGCTATTTTAGTGGGTTTAGAGTGGCATCTCATGTGTATTCCCCCTATCACTAGTGATGTTGGCCATCTTTTTCGTGTACTTATTAGCCATGGCTATATCTTTTCTACAGTTTCTCTGAGGTTCCCCTCCCTGCCCTTTTGTTTTTGCTTTGTTGCTTTGGCCTTTCCATCATTGAGTGGAAGAGATTTATGTTCTGGATAGAAAGCAAGAATGTGTTTTGCAACTATTTTGCATTTCCCTCGCCTTTTCTTTTTCTTAATTATGTCCTCCAAAGAGGAAAAGTCTTTAATATTGATAAATTTTATCATTTTTATGCCTCATGTTTTTTGTCTCAATCTTACCCAAAGTCACAAAAACTTCCTCCCCCTATTTTTTTGTTCCAGAAGTTTTAGAGGTTTGACTCATATATTTAAGTCTATAATCAAGTTATTTTTTGCACAGTGTAATATAAGGTCAAAGTCTGCTTGCTCCATGAACATATTCAGCTTTTCTAAGACCTTTATTGAAAAGAGTATCTTTCACTGTATGTTAGCTTGACAATAAATTATATAAAATTAAAATTTTTTAAATTTAAGAAAATACAGATAAACAAAAGACTACAATAAAAATACCCAGTAGTCCTAGCATCTAGAGATAACTAACCTTCATACTTTTTTATATAAACTTCCAGCCCTTGGACATCTGGGTGGCTCAGTCAGCTGAGCATCTAACTTAGCTCAGGTCATCATCTAGCAGTTTGCCAGTTCAAGTCTCACATCATGCTCTGTGCTGACAGCTCAGAGCCTAGAGCCTGCTTCGGATTCTGGGTCTCTCCCTCTGCTCCTGCTCCTCCGCTGTTCATGCTCTGTCTCTCTCAAAAATAAACATTAAATATATTTTTTTAGTTAAAAAAAAAACTTCCAGTCCTTTATATATGTATAAATGTATATATTTATACGTGTATAAATGTTTTCAATTCTATACATAGTGAATTATCTCTTAATATTTATAAACGTCTTTTGACATTACATTTACATATCTGCAACATCATTTAAGTAGCTACACAGTATTCTGTTAGGCGTCTATTCCATAATTTATCTCCTACTGTTGAATAAGGTTGTTTCTAATTTTTCCACTATTAAAAATAAGATGAAAATCTCTGTGTGTACATTTAAAAAAAAGAAAAAAGACTATCTTTTCCCTATTTAATTACTTTGACACCTTTGGTGCAAGTCTATTGGCCATACATTTATTTCTGACCTCTCTATTCAGTTGCATTGACCAGTGGTACCACCCTGCTGTGATTACTGTCCTTTTTTAAATTTTTATTTATTTTTATTTAAAGTCAAGTTAGTTTATGTACAGTGTAGTCCTGGCTTCAGGAGGAGAACCTAATGATTCATCTCTCACATATGACACCCAGGGCTCATCCCAGAAAGTGCCCTCCTTTATATCCATCACCCATTTAACCCATCCCCCACCCACCTCCCCTCCAGAAACCCTCAGCTTGTCCTCTGTACTTAAGAGTCTCTATGGTTTGCCACCCTGTTATTATCTTATTTTTCCTTCCCCTCCCTTATGTTCATCTGTCGAGTTTCTCAAATTCCACATGAGTGAAATCACAGGATACCTGTCTTTCTGACTTATTTTGCTAAGCATAATACCCTCTAGTTCCATCCACATTGACACAAATGGAAAGATTTCATTCTTCTTCATTGCCGAGGTAGCATTCCAGTGTGCGCACGAGCGTGTGTGTGTATATTACTGTCCCTTTAGAGCCTATCTTTACATGAGGTAGTGTAAACACTACATGAGGTAGTGTTATCTTCAACAGATCTTCAATCTATTTTGTGTTGTTCAAAACTTTTTAACCTATTACAGGTTCTTTGGTTTTCCACTAAAATTTTAAAATAAACTTGTCATTTTCTACAGAAGCTGTTAGATTTTGGTGAAAACTGTACTGAACCTACATATTTGGAGTGAATTGACCTCTTAACCATACTGATGCTTGCAATTCATAAACAATATACTGCGCCCTTTATTTACACTTTCTCTAAATTTATTTTGCAATATTTTGAAGTTTCTAGTGTACATATCTTAGACATCTTTGATTTATCCTTAAGTATAATATTTTGAGTGCTATGGTAAATTGAATTCTTAAATTTCATTTTTGGATTATTCATTGCCTGTATATAGAAATATAGTTGATTTTTGTATCTTCAATTTACCTTATGGGTTTTAATAGAATTAAGTATGTGGTCTGCAAATAATGAGTGTTACCTTTTCTTTTTCAACCATATTCATTTATTTTCTTGCCTTACTTCACGGGCTAGGATCTTCAGTATTGTATTAAATACAAGAGAGCAATTCCACTGCTGAGAAGAGAGTTTTAAAATTTCCAACTATGGTTGTGGAATTTTTGCCTTGTGTATTTTGAAGCTCTGTCATTAGTTGCCAGAATTTTTATGATTATTATGCCTTCCTGAGGAAGTGACCAACATAAATGATAAATTTTCCCTTTTATCTTGGGAAATATTTTACTCTTGAAATCTATTTTATCAGATATAAATATAACTATTTCAATCCTTTAATGCTTACTGCTTTCATGGCCTATCTTTTCCTATTGTTTTACTTTCAATTTTCCTGTCATTAGCATGTATAATGCATTTCTAAACAGGATTGTATGCTGGATTTTATAAAACTTACGGAGATTGTTTCTACTATTTTTCCCTAGTGAATGCTATTTATTTTGTTTTAATAAGCAATTATCTTGGGTGAACTTTAACTACGAAGTCTTTCTCTGAACCTCAGTTCAGATCATTTATCTTTATCTGAGTCACTTTGAATTCCTGGAGGAGATTTGGGGATTTCCTATCTGGGTCTTTCCCTCAAGGGTCCTCCCACTCTTTTCAGTGGTCACAGTGTCCCTGGCTTAATTTTGTTTTTTCCCCCAGGCCAAAAGTTTGTTTGGCTCACTAAAGGTGCTTGGGCCCAAGCTAAAAACCATAAATACAGGAACTCATTTCATGCAACTCCCCTCCTCTGTGTACTCCATACCACCCAGAGATATTCATTCTCTAATGCCTCACAATGCTATTTTTTATATTATATATACTTCTTACAGTTGTTTTCTGTGAGAGATTCAGTCTAGGAGAATCTTAACCTATGATTATTATCAGATCTCTGCATATTCTCCATTAATGACTTTTTTCCAGTCACCTTAAATTGGGAGATACTGATCTACATTTAGCATTTGCTAAAATAGTAGGCACAGTGTTCCCAGACCATTCTTCCTGCCCGTTTAGGTTCTTGAAGCATCTTCCTTTCTTATCCAGTTAAAGAAGAGGTTGAAGTATGCAGTCCCTGGTTCAACTGCAATGCCCACCAGACATGGATCCAAGGTCTCCTGCTCCAAACATAGGTTTACCATCCAAACCAACAACTCAGTTACTGGTCAGATACTGTAGTTCATGAAAGCACTGCTACTTCCTGCAACATTTTATGCTTCTGTTCCTATTTATACTTCTTTTCCCATTTGCTATGAAATTAGCGTATGGCATTGTTTCAAAGCAGTTTGTCCTGCCCTTTGTTAAAAGATCAGGTATGTTGGGTGCGTGGGTGGCACAGTCAGTTAAGCGTCCAACTTCGGCTCATGTCATGATCTCAGTCTGAGCTCGAGCCCCACCTCAGGCTCTGTGCTGACAGCGCAGAGCCTGGAACCTGCTTCAGATTCTGTCTCCCTCCCTCTCTGCCCCTTGCCTTCTCTCTCTCAAAAATAAACAAACATTAAAAAAATTTAAAGAAGATGAAGTATGCAACATATAATAAAAATATGGTCAGGCACCCAGGAGACCCAGTCGGTCACTCTCTCTCAAAAGTAAATAGAGGAACCTGGATGGCTCAGTTAAGTAGCCAACCCTTGGTTTCAGCTCAGGTCATGGTCTTGTGACTGAGCCCCATGTCAGGCTCTGTGCTGACAGCATGGAGCTTGCTTGGGATTCTTTCTCCCTCTCCCTCTGCCCTTACCATACTTGCGCTCTCTCTCACTCTCAAAATAAATAAAATAAATAAGTAATAAACTTTAAACAAATGAGTCAACTTTTATATATGCATATATACATATACAGTCTTGGGGCTGGGTGGCTCAGTTGGTTAAGTGTCCAACTCCTGATTTCAGCTCAGGTCATGACTTCACAGTTCATGAGTTCAAGCCCTGCACTGACCTGCTTAGAATTTTCTCTCTTCCCCTTTCCTGCTCATGTTCTCTCTCTCAAAATAAATAAAACCTAAAGAATTTTAAAAATATGGCTCTTCATAACCCATACTCCCTAATGGTTTAGTAAGTAAAAGTTCTACCTTGTTGACCTTAAAAAATAAAATAGTTATCTTATTGGCAAAATGAGTTTATTCAGAAATAGTAAAGGAATTGCAGTTTGAGATAAGCAAACTATGATGAACCACTGTTAAGTTCAGAGAACAAAGGAGAAGAGTGTTCCTTTTATGGAGAACAAGGAGTTGGGAGGGGCTGTTTGGAATGAGAGTTCATTGGAGGAGAAAGAGTTCAGGGGGGGTGGGGGGGGCAACTTCTCATGGCTAAATTGGCAACGTCTCATTGGCTAGGCTAGGCTGTTGTTGATGGGCAAGGAGAAAATATTTCTCCTTCCCGATAGGGTATGTAAAGTATGTTTGTTCCTACTGGAAAATGTGAAACAGGATTCTTCCCGCTCGAGTTTGTGAATGGCTGCAAGTGGTCTGCACAAGAGCTTCCCTGTCAGGGCTTCCTAACTCCATTTTAAGTAAGGTTTCCTTTATTCATTTTCACAACCCGATGTTAACGCATCATATTTCTTATGTTTGAGAGAGTAGTGACCAAAATATTTGTCTTGTTGTCAAATGTCATTTGTATTTAATGGGAAATCAGGAAATATGTCAGGCCCGCGTGGTCTGCCATCACATTAACCCAAGATGATCAGGAACCTGATTTCTAATTTAAATGCTCTTTCAGGCTTAAATAGGTCTTCCAGTTAAGGTCTTAGACTGATTCCCAATGTGACCTTGGCCAACGGCTTTCTAAATGAGGACTGTGAAATTATTCATCTAGGATGAGAGTAGGAAATTATCCCACAATGTAAACCAACATACTGTTCCAT
Organism: Panthera onca; assembly: GCF_046562875.1. Taxonomy (NCBI): domain Eukaryota; kingdom Metazoa; phylum Chordata; class Mammalia; order Carnivora; family Felidae; genus Panthera; species Panthera onca. The sequence goes on along the minus strand of NC_138349.1, from coordinate 45,258,350 downwards.
TCACCAAAGGAAAAAAGGAAAAAGGAAAAAGAGAGACCAAGAAACACTCTTGAGAACAAACTGATGGTCAACAGAGGGGAGGTGGGTGGGAAGATGGATTAAATAGGTGATGGGGATTAAGAGTACACTAATCATGATGAGCACTGAGTAATGTATAAAATTACTGATCACTGTTATACACCTGAAACTAATAACTGTATGTAAACTGCATTGGAATTAAAGACTTAATATCTCCCCAAAATATTACTACCAAAAAAAAAAAAAAAAAAAAAGAAAAAAGCCTTCGTTCTGATGGCTTTTTGCAAACCTAGCAGACAAGAACAGCATAAACAGGCTTTAACTTAGACTAGTGAAATCTGAAATTTCAAACTTCTTCAGTAATGCTCTCCATACCTCTAATCCTAAATTGATACTGAGGGAAAAAAATCATTCTTGGAACTCAGGAGAATATTTATTCATTCAACAAATATTTGAACACCTACTATGTACTTACTACAGATATAGAATTGTTACATCAGCAAACCAAAAAAAAACAAAAAAAATCCCTGTCCTCATAGCGCCCCCACTGAGTGGAGGCGATGGAGCACAGATAATAAATAATAGACATAATACATTGTATCATGTTTTAGAAGGTAAGGTTTACTCTGCATATATTTTAAAAGAGCAAGAAAGGTGGATGAGAAATAAGAGCAGTGATGAACAACAGGTCACAATTTTAAGGTAACCAGGAACACCCTCATGAAGAGATGAACAAAACTTTTAAAAAGATGAAGACATTAGCTATGTGAATAGCTGGCTGAAAAATGATTCCAGAAAAGAAAACATACAGCAGAAAAACCTTAAGAAGGAGATATGCCTAAAATGTTTGAGAAATCACAGCTGCCAGTGTAGCTGGAGCAAAGGGAGTCAGGTAGGGACTAGAGGGGCCACCAGTAGGGGACCAGGTCACATAGGGCCTTGTGGAGACTTGGGTTTGTGCTAGGAGTCAGCTGGAAAACTTTGGAGGATTTTGAACAGAGGGTTTATGCAATAACTTTAATTTTAAAAGGCTTGATCTAGTTGCTAGGAAGGAAATAGCCTGAAGCAGGGCAAAAGTAAAGTTAGGAGACTTTGGTAACAGTCAGGGCAAGTGATGATGGGTGGCTCAGACCAAGGTGGTTAAAGTAGAGTTGGTGAGATGTCGTTGTACTAGGAATGTATTTTTAAGACAGAGTCAATAATATTCCATTTTTTTTTTTTAGATCAAGTGTGAAACAGACAAGAGTCAAGATGTCTACAATGAATTCCCAGGGAGCAAGAAGAGAGATGGGCTGCTATAGCGGGTTAGGGAACAAAGTGGATGAAGACATTTGTGGGTAGGATGGCAAGGTTATAAATTTGTTTTTAACATTTAGGTGGAATTGTCAAGGAGGGAGATCTGGAGTTCAAAAAAGAGGTCTGGATTTGAGATAGAACTCTCGAAGTCATCACTATATAGGAGACATTCAAAGTAATGGAAATTATTTCGTGAAATTTTTCAGAAATATTTTAAAGCAGAAATTCTCATTTTTCTCCATTTTCCACTCCAAACAATTTCAAACACATTCTACAGAGAGATGCTGCTAGTTTACAGGCTTTCAGGGCCCTGGCTCTGGCACCTGGCCTGGATGCACCTGCTGATGCTAACTGGCTGGCAGGTACTCCTCACCAGTCATCAGGCAGTCATGGAGATGACAGATTTGGCTCTGAGTATCTGAAGCAATTATACACACCCTAGTCCTGGCAGCTCCTCCAGAACAAAGGCAGGGATCCTGCCAGGATCCCACCTTGATGGTGTGAATACATAACCATGCATCACCTAATGAGGAGGCTGCATGCCAATTAAAAACTTTATACCCTAAAGAAAAATAATACCAACCTCAGACTCTAAAAAAGCAGCTTGGATAAAGAAGTCACGCACCCCACAAATAACTAAATATTAATTCTTATAGTATTTTCCCCCAAATAATGGAATAGGTATCTATGGAAACAAGAAAAGGCAAAGATGATTTAAGGCTAAGAAGGACCGGAGAAGATCTATGTTCAAGAAAAACGAAAAATAGCTGTGGCATCACCTACACAGCCTTTATGAAATCAGAGAACTCAGATATATTTTGGGGAAAAAAGAGTAATCCAAGAGCAAGTAGAACTAAGATTGGAAGCACTAATTGAACTCTCTGGGTGGCCTCCAAACGGGTAGCCCAAAGTCCAGCAGTCGGTGCTCAAAGAGGTGCCTTGAAATTGGGCTTGCTTTAGCCTAATATCCATCAGCTCTGATTTTAAAAGTCATCAAAAGGAGACTCTGAATCAGCCATCTCCAACGTCCCATCAAAATGTCCATAAAGAAGCTCAGAAAAACATGAAAAATCCAAAGTGGACTGAAAACAGTTTTTAAAAGTCAGCCAATTGTCAGAAGAGGAGAGTAATGTAAATGTCAAAACTGAGAAAATGACACTCAAAAAGATACTCTGTGGCCCACCTGGGCTATTTCCCTGGTGATAAGTACCATGACCTCTCTCTACCACAAGCTGCCATGAGCAAAGGACTTAAAGAGACATTTCTTCAAAGAAAACATACAAATAGCCAACAGATATAGGAAAAGATGCTCCCTATCACTAATCATCAGAGAAATACAAATCAAAACCACAATGTAAGATCACCTAAAATCCGTTAGGATATTTAAAAAAAAAAAAAAAAAAAAAAAAAAAGGTAACAAGTGTTGGCAAGGATGTGGAGAAATTGGAACCCTTGCACACTGTTGGTAATGCAAAATGATGCAGTAGCCTGGAAAACAGTATGGTAGCTCCTCAAAAAATCAAAACTAGGATAACCATACTCAAAGTCAGGATTTTGAAGACATTAGAAAATGGGCAGAATACATCAACAGACATTTTTCCAAAGAAGATGGCCAACAGAAACATGAAAAGATGCTCAACATCCCTAATCATCAGGGAAATGCAAATCAAAACCAACCACAGTGAGATAGCACCTCACATGTGTCAGAATGGCTAAAATCAAAGATGAGAAACGAGTGTTGGTGAGGATGTGGAGAAAAAGAAACCCTCATGTACTACTGATGGGAATGTAAACTGGTGCAGCCACTGTGGTAAACAGTATGGAAGTTCATAAAAAATTGAAAATGGAAATATCATATGATCCAATATTTCCACTACTGGGTATTTACTCAAAAAAAAATGAAAACCCTAATCCAAAAAGATATATGTACCCCTATGTGTATTGCAGCATTATCCATAATAACCAAGATATAGAAGCAACCTAAGTGTCCATGAACAGATGCATAAATGTGATACACATACACACACACACATACACTGGAATATTAGCCATTTTAAAAAAAATGAGATCTTCCCATTTGTGACAACACAGATGGACTTAGTAGGTATTATGGTAAATGAAGTAAGAGAAAGACCAATACCATGTGATTTCATCTATATGTAGAATCTAAAAATCAAAACAAATGAACAAAGCAGTAACCATAAATCAAAGAACAAACAGGTGGTTGCCAGAGGGGAGGGGTTGGATGGGAAAAATGGGTGAAGAAACAGAGGAGATACAGACCTCCAGTTATAGAATGAGTAAGTCACAGGAATAAAAAGCAGTTTGACTACAGACTGGGGCTGTTGGATTTATCAGCATGTGGGAAAAAAAAGGACTTGGGGACTAGGGCTTAGACTTTACCCTGCCTGCCTCTTTGATCTCAGGCTGTAAATCTTTCATAGAAATTCTCATCCTCACCCTCAAGGCAGGAAGGTGACAGGTGCAACTGGCTGGCATTGAGGTATGCTTATAAATGATGACAAGAACTGAGGGCTTGAAAAGTGTGACGCTTGGGTGTTATTTTTTAACTCCAGGAGACAGCACCTACGAAATATATTTTCTGATTTTACTGCCTCCATGCGTAAATAAATAAATACGAGGCAATTTGATGTAGTGGAACCACCATAGGCTTGGTTTCACAGATGTGGCTTCAAATTCTAGCTCTACCACTTAATGAGGAAGTGAGGTGATAGGTTTTAAAGCTGTAACATTATCCTTTAGCCCACAGAGCTGTGAAAATCATTGACAAATCAATGTAATATGCCTAATTCTGAGCTGGGTTTCTATTAGACACCCAGCTAATGTCTATCCCTTCCTCCAGCATCAGGGAGCATCCCCCCACCTTTGTCAGATTCTCCTCTAGAGCCTCAGAAATCTATGCATCCAGAAAAAATAACTTTTAACTTCAAAATAAGTATCACATAATACCAGAAATATGAGGAAGTTCCTTGTATTTAAGGTTTCCTGTTCAGCTAAATGATCTGGAGAACCACCAAGGAATTCTGGAATCCATTGGCTGTGTCCGAGGACAGAAGACTTTAATGTTTCTTCCAAATCTAAAAATGCTGTGAGATTCTTTGGTGCCTATGGATCCCTTTAACCTTGATATCTAGGACAATGAAAAATAACAACTGGTCTCACCTCCATAAGGACTTCAGCTGCCCATGCACTGGACACGGCCAGCACAGCATCCTCCCTCGCAGCCATACTCCCTCATCAATCCTTCACTGGGAGTTTGGGAGGTTCAGAGACTAAAACAGGGTACAAGCTGGACAAGTTTGAGTACAAGACATGTAGGGACCTCAGAGGCTTAGGTATGCAGAAGAAAAGGGCTTAGGTATACAGAAGAAAAGCAGCTATGAGTAAGTCAGAGATGGAGAGGATCTTCCAGGGGGCATGCTGGCCTGCAAATCTGCACTATGTCTAAGGGTGTGATTAAACAGGTTTTACCACCAGCAGATCTTGCTCTCAGAGGAGTTAAACCTGATGGCTGCTGAAGTAGTACTGCAGCGGGGGGGGGGGGGGGGGGGGGGGGGGGGGGGGGGGGGGGGGGTGATTCTTAAGCCAAGTGCAATGACCAGGGTGAGGGGTGCAGGGGATGGGGTCAAGCAGCTCTGTGCCTTTCACAGTCCTAATTCTGAAATGCTTAACCCAAGCTGACCTCTTCATTCCTTCTGGCTATACTGCCTGTGGTTGCTCTCTTTCCTTCCACTCTGTGTTCCCATCAGTAACACTGACAGGAATTACTATCAGTACGCAACGTCTGGGAAGGTATTACCGCAGTTTTTTGAACACAAGCCGTCTCCCTCCTGGTAAGTAGATTTCCACTGTCTTGGAGCAATACCTCTCTCAATTTAAGCTGATGCTTCAAATGCATCCCTGCCCTCCTCCTCCTCTCTTTGTAACTTATTACCAGATGACCTCAACATTCTGTGCAATAAGCCCTGAGGTGGGCTGAGGATATAGTGATGGGCGCAGCCCTGTAGGTGGTGGAGTTAAAGGTGTAGGATAAGGTTGGGGCAGGGCTCTCACTGAGCAGGAAGTGGAGGCTGAACAGATTTCCAAAACTGGCAAACCTGGAAAGTGGAGCATGTGGGGTCCTAAGAGTACCCTGAGCTTCCCCCAAGATACTCAAAATATCAACTATAAATTGATTAATTTCCCTTCCACTAGGAGGAGTGGGTCTCCTTTCCTCACAGAGATTGATCCAGACTGGGATGATCATATAGGAGGGAGCCCTTAATGACTTAAAGCCCTTAAGGTTACTACATGCCCCCAAGCTCTAGCCACACTGGCCTTCTCGCTCTCTCCCTCTCTCTCCCTCCCCCTCTCTCTCTGTCTCACCCTCGTGGCCTTTACACAGCTTTCTTCTATTGGAAAGGAAGTTCTTTCTGCCCTTGTCTCCATACAGGGGCTTCCTGGGAATCCTTTAGCTTTAAGCTCTCCCTAAGCCCCAGACTAGACCAGGCCACCCTATTGTTTATCATAAGGATGTCATGTGCTTTTCCTAGATAGTCCTTCTCACAGAGTCCTTCTCAATCTCTGATACCACTCGATTGTTTGTTTCCTCAAGGTTGTAAGATCCATGAAGCAGAGACAGTATGGATTTTATTCCTGACCCCAAGTGCCTAATAGATGTACCACAATTATTGCTTGAGTCAATGCATTAATGGATTTGTTAAGCACTTCTCTGGTAGCAATATGCTCAGAACCTTCACGGTGTCGCCTCATACCATCCACATGAGGACCGAACATGGTTGCTAATCTCATTATCTTCACTTTAAAGGTGAGGGAGCTGAGGCCTAGAAAAGTTAGCTAAGGTGTCAGACCTAGGAAGGGGTCGTGTTATGTGAACCCAGGCCTGCCTGATCCCAATGCCTGAGCTCCAAGACAATGACCCACACGGTTTTTGCAAAAGGGACAAGCACGGGTATTAAGGCTAAAGTCCTTGCACTGGCTGTGGTCTTACTTGCCTTAAGTGCACAGCTCTGGCAAGTCACTCCTCCACACTCCCTAGGCTTTAGTTTACTTTTCATACAGAGACAGCTGGACTAGATCTCTCGTTATTTGGAACCTACTAGGACCCTCTGGGGCAAGTGCAAAATATCTCCTGGCCAAAGAGGGGAGCTATATGGTCTTTATATCCCTGAAGAGAAATGCTCAGGACACCAGTGAAAGAATGGCAGGAAATAGGGCATTAGACACGGAGGTGAAGGGGAGCTCTCTTCAGATTATCCCAGTCATAGGCAAGTTCTTCCATGGCCCTTAACTTCAAGACCAAGCCCCTCAGCCTGTGCTCTGCCTTCTCTTTGTTCTCTGCCTTCACCATGTTTCAGGCTGTGACTCATATCTTATGGGTCCCCAAACACAGGGCTCCATCCCCTAGAGACACACTCCCACCTTTTCAAATGCTATTAGATGCCCACATGTGCGTGGTAACATCAACTTCACAAGGTTTCAAACTATACTCTTCGTCTTTCATTCTAAAGTGACTCCTCCTCAAAGTCTTCCTATCTTTTAGGGGCCTAACAATGCTCTTGGCACATCAAAGCTAAAAACAAAACCGCTCCAAAGAAAAGTCATCCTTCGCACCTCTCTTTGTCCCATCCCCTGCGTGCAGCCAATCCCCAAGCCTTACCATCACCCTGTAGTATTTCCCAGAGTGATCCCCATCTGTTCCTAGCCATTTCAAATCCCTCAGGGCAGGCCCAAGTCATATTATACCTCAGTTGCTGTGGAAGCCTTCCCATCAGCCTCTCTGCTTTGGTCTCTCCCATTTCAACCCACATTGCCACCCTGCATCTGGTTCCAGCCCTTTGGTATCCCTTTAAAATCAAAGGTCAGTCGTCTGTAGGGGTCAGAGGTAGTGCGAGAAAAATAAATCAAGAATGTCTGGTTTTGGTTTGGATGACAAGATCAATGGTACTTGCCTTGGACATACATGGTTGAAACACAGCAGGAGCACATTCCTACAACATGAATTTCCCTAGTGGTACCATGCTACCTATACAAGTAACTGTTGGTTTTTTTTTTTTTTAATTATTTAAAATTAAAAGGCATTCAAAGCCTTATCTTACTTGTCACCAATGTAAACTTCACTCTTCTTCAGTCCATAACCAGTAGTTCTAGCTGAGCTGCTCTAGCATAGTCCCACCCACACCACACGTATTGCTGCCTCTCTCATGTAGTTTTCTTCCACCTATAAGTACTTCCCCGATTTTCCACACATCCAAACCCAAGCATACTTCAAACTTATTTCCCTGCCTTAAGTTTCTTCCAACTTTTCCAGGTCATCCCAGAACCCCCCAAGCACACAGATGACTCTCATAGCTCACTTAGCCTGAGCTTGTATCTCCCCAGTGGGTTTTTAGCCACTTCCTAACCCATTTATTAGTCACTTCAAGAGGCTCAAGTAGTAGTAAACTCCTTAGGCATGGGAACCCTGCCTGCACCTTCCTTGCCTATTCCCCAGGCCCTTGCACAGCTCCGAATCTATATAAGCTCACCAAAAGTTATCGATTGGTTGTTTATGACAATGGGTCAGATAAGTTGCCCTATCTGAAGCTGTGTGCACAGACCCACAACCAAGACATCCTGGAGATGTTGGGCAACAGGTTTCTCGTTAGCTCTAAAGCCAGAATCCCCACTTTCATCTGGATGGTTGCAGTTCTGGTCCTTTATCTCAGAAACAACTCACAGTTGTCTAGATCACTGAGCGCCCAAATTGCAACACCCATAACTTGGATGGTGTTCAGGGATAGAAAACCCCCAAGTGACACATCTATGTAGGTATCACCATTGAAAACTCTACCTGGAGAGCTATTTAAGATTCAAGTTCATCTTGCAACAGCCTGCAGTATATGTATATTCTAAAGCTACATGAAGGACTTACCCTTTTAAGGAAACAGAGGGCTCAAGCATGGCTATACTTATCCCTTTTTAAGGGAGCCAAGAAAAGTCACTGAAACATACCATGCATTTCTAGGGACATTAAAAAGACTAAAAGACTATTAAAAATGAAGGTTACAATAGAAACTGAAGTATGTTCGTATTCAAGCTCAATATGTGAACCTCCCCCAAGCTCCCAGACCTTCACCCAGATTAAGTATGTCCTTGTCCTTTATCTGAAAATGTTTCTGAGCCACTCTGTTCCTGAGATATGAATTTCCTCTTCTTCCTGAGGGGAAAAATACACTCCTTTCCTTTTTCTTATTCAGTGTCCTTTAATACAACACCAGCTCCAGTGCTTATCATCCTCAGGCCCAAGACAGTGTCTAGGTCGACCCCCATAAACATCGTCTAGCTGGACAATGTGCCTGAACATCACAGCCTGCATTTCTGCTCTGTGGGGCCATCAGGCAATTCCGATGGCCTGTGTGTTGGGCTGAGGATGCCTGTATCACAGAGACATCTGCTGGAGCCAGCCTCACACCGCAGCTGTAGGACATACAGCCATCCCCTGCCCAGGAATCCATACAACATGTGCCCAGAGGCACAATGCAGCCTGATGGCTTCGAAGTTAGCTTATGCCTATATGTCTAGTTGACCCATTTCCTTCCAGCTCTGAATAAAAAGGAAAAAAGAATATTCACTGGGAATCCCTTATGCACAGATACGATGGTACGTGTTTTCTATCTGCCACTGTAAGACCCTGTCATCACCCCAGAAACAGCTGGTATAATTCCCGTCCAAACAGAAAGGCCCACGTAACCCAAATGCTGCTATCTGACTTTCTGTGTCTACAGATCTGAATGCTCAAGGTCTATATAGGTAATGTCCTTGTTTATTGTTCTGCTGGAGTATTATAAACAATTCATTAACCTACATCATCACCCATGGTTTGACGTTTCTTTCCAAACACACATAAGCATTATCGCACTGGGTAGGGGGAAAATGGGGCCTTTGTGAAGGGTTTACTAAGAGTTAGGCCCTTTTCATATGCTATCAAATTTAGTCCTCAATCAACAAGTTGCTGTCTCTGCTTAGTAACTAAAGGTTCAAGAAAGCTGATTAAGCTGATACAGATCGTATAGCCGATAAGCCATGGGCCTGAAATTAAAAACTCAGCGCTCTTCTCCCAATCTGCTTGAGACTTGCCCTTTCTGCAGCCTAATGCTCTGCTCACATTTCTACAAAGCTGACCCTCAGTATGTATGGAAAGTAATTTTTCAGAAGCAAAGGCAGCTTAATAGTGAGGAACAGAGCCCCAACATCAGCAAGAGTCAGAAAGAGAAATGGAGGCTGAAATTCCATCTAGAGTCGAATTATAGATCAGCTGAGCACAATCTTTCTTATAACTAAAATGCATCACTACCTTTTTGTATTTCCCTGTGAAACATCTTAATAAGCAGGGGGTGGAAAATATAGCGGAGGCCATGCTGCGACCATCTAGTTTGCAAGAAATAACAAATGAGCTCAAACCACCAGGAGATAGATTGATGCAGAGGGAGAGAAGCCCCTGATTCTAAAGTCAGGACTTAAGTGGCTTCGGCACCTGAAACAGGTAGACTCCCCACAGGGATCTCTGATGATGAAGGGGAGAGCAGCCAGGCGGGCTGGAAGGAGCAATCACAACAAGGTCAGAGGAGAGACAACCTGGGAAATTCAAGGTCACAAAGGAACTGTGCAATGAAGATGCAAAGGAGACCCGAAAAGAGGAGACTATAGAAAGCAACAGAGAAATCCACTGATGATGGCAAAGGTGGTGAAATACCCTTCCACAAGAGACCAAAGAAGCCAGGCCTGGGATATACACATATGTGCATGTGTTCATACGTAACATGAAAAGCCACGGTCTACATTCATGGAAAGAATCTCTGAGCAGAAATATTGGCTACAGTTACCTGAGCCTGCCCAGACTTGTAAGCAGGATGGTCCAATCCCCAAGACAGATGTGCACCACACTGAGTACAGATACCCAGGGAATGTTTATGACAGCACCATGGCCACATTACTGGATGCCCATCCTTCCCCAAGCCTCTCCATTATGGCTCTATTAGGAATCACAACAATGAGGTCCAGTAAACTGACCCATAGTCTTCAAGGCTGAACCACTACCCTTCTCCAAGTGGTTGTGACCACCACCACCCCAACCTGTCTGTAAGTCAGAAGTTAATCTTTCTTAGAACATCACAGCTCACATAAGTGCCTGAGTACTTATTGGTGAGTGTTCCAATTGGGTTGTTTTCCAAAGGGAACACTTGTTCATAACTGTGTCTCCCTGGGACCTATCATTTTAGTACGAAGGATAACAGCTTTAGGAGATACCATTTATTTGTATTACAGTGTGAACCATGATCAGATTTTTCCTTCACTTTACCAGCAAAGAGCAGTAAACTGCCCAAGGAGATCGAAGCTCAGAAAAGCTGAGACTTACTCTTGCCCCATCTGCACTGTATAGAACCTTGACTTCTCTGAGCTTCAACTGTTTTACATATAAAATGAACATTAAAAACGTTTTCATGAGGTTTGGGATGATAGGGTGGTATCATGAAGTAAACATACAGATGTCAATTGGATATTATTCTATAAATGTCCCCCCAAATTTGAACCCTATAAAAGAATTGAAATGACAATTACAAATCTGAAGTTCCGTCTACCAGCTGGAACAGATTCCAAGCTTGGGAAGAGCTAGAGGCCAGTTCCTCCTCCTCCTCATCTTTTATTGAGCTTGCTATGTGTCAGAGCTAAATTTCATACAGTATCTCATTGAAACTCTCAAAATAACATCCTGAGGTAGACATTTATATCCATTCTTGGCAGACAATGAAATCAAGGCTCAGAGAAGTGACTTTGCTTTGGCAAGACCTTTGGGTCTCAGCGCCAGTATGTGACCCAATCAGAATATGAACTCAAGTCTCTGAGACAAAGCACATTTATTTGTAATGCCTTTCAGCAAATGGCCCACGGGATGGAGTCCTTGATGGGAACTCTTGGCTAATCCTTCACAGGCTAAATTCCCTAACTTCTCAGCTAAATGGTTTGACTCCTAACATCTAAGAATTATTTTATGTGTCTTATGAGTGCTCTAAACCTCAAAGCCACTGAACTGGAGAAAACAAATCATATTTCCTTCCAAGTGCTAGCACTCCAGGTGTCCCTAGTGCCAGTCTTACTGAGAAAGGTATTGTCTCCAGACTGAGGTGCCACCCAAGCTGGGAAATGTCAACATTGAATTAGCCGATTGGATTCTTGCCTCATAGCCTGGGGGCAGACACACAGTGCTCTTCTTCTGTGAGCAGAGAGACCAACTAAAATACCTACAGCTAAGGACATCCCCTGTTCATTGATCTGCTGTGGTTTGCAAATGACCCCTCTGATAACACAAGTTTCAGTATCCATAAAGAAGCCATAAAATCAAATATCCACTAGAGCACTAACTCTCTGCCAGGGGCTTGGTCAGGAGCTCTGGATGAAGCAAAGAGGAGGATACAAAGCCCTGCTTCTAAATTGGTTCCAAGCCTGTGGATCTTGTTTCATTAAAAGATATATTGAGGGGTGCCTGGGTGGCTCAGTCAGTAGAGCATCCCACTCTTGGTTTCAGCTCAGGTCACGTTCTCACAGTTCATGAATTCGAGCCCCGCATCGGGCTCTACACTGACAGTGCTGAGCCTACTTAAGATTTCTCTCTTCCTATCTTTCTTTGCCCCTCCCTGGCTTGCTCACTCTTTCTCTCCCTCTCTTAAAAAAAAAATAAACATTAAAAAAAAATTTTAAGGTATATTGAAAGAAAATGACAATACAGTGTGATAAGTGTATTCATCAAGAGATGAGCAGATGTATTTAGGACAACATTAACCTATTTGCTGATGACCTGGTAGACTTCATAAAGGAGGTGTCACATGAGTCAGACCTTAAGGAATAGTACAATTTCCACTAGAGATCACTTGGAGGTCTAGCTTGATGTTGCCACTCTCTCCTTCCCTGGAGTCCAGAGTGATTTATCACAAGCAGAGAGAGCTGGACAGCAACTTAATATGTCTCTATATAGCTGTTGAAGAGGGAAAAATTGGTAAAAGGCGGCCTAGAGTAAGAATCCAAGGCAGAAAGGACTATGTCAGGGACTGAATGGCCAACAGCATCCCCAAGGACCAGCAAAGTCCAGATTAGGACCGAGGACACTGTCTTCTAATGACACTTGGGGAAAAGGTCCTTCACTGTGCTTGATAGGAAAAGGGAGTCTGTTCCAACGGGTTTTTTAAAGTCTACTTCAACACACATAAATCACGTACTTGTGGAGGGTTGTTCAAAGGGCAGGAAAAGAAAACACGGACCGGGAAAGGAGTGTTGCTGTCTCCACGGTGATCTAAACAACAGATGCAGCTGTCCTTATTCCTGCTTCCAGTGTGGCTCTTGCCACCAGCAAAAAGATGAATTTTTCAACAAGAGCCTTGCTGATGCTTTTCTCTGTTCAAGCCCAAACAAGAAGAATAATCATCTGTTAAAACAAAAGAGAAAATAAAAACTATCTTCATTTACAGATTTTTTTTTCATTAACATACAAATGCCTTAAAGGGAAGGAAAAAAAAAGCTTGATAGGATTAAATAAGGCAATTCAAGAAGAGAGCAGTTGAGGGAAAATGGAAGGAGCTAGGAATTCACCAAGGCCCAGGGATTCTGAGCCAATAATGATGGAACTGTTCCAAAGCCAAAGAAGGAAGGTGGAGGCTGCCAGTCTGAGTTACTCAATTACATTGTGGGAACCAGGAGGGCTCTTTGGGCAATAGTTTCCATCCTCTATGCCTGATGGAAAAGCAAAAGCACATGGGGTTGGCTATCTTCATAGTGCCATTGACAGGTCCCAGAGAAGCCTAGTTCAGTGATGACAATGAAAACTAAGCTTGTTTCCCACCGTACACTTTTCAGGTAGCAAAGCCTCTCTAAACCTACCCTCACTCCCCAATTCTCTCACCCATTCACAAGCTCCAAGAGAACGTTATTTATGTGCCTATCACAGTACCCACTATAGTGGAACATCCTCTGCTTGTAAGTCAGCCTTTCCCACTGGGACAGGAGACCCTCCCTGGGGCCCTGGTTTTATTCCATATCCCCTGCACCTGATATAGGACTTGACACAGAACAGGAGCTCTTTTCATGGTGGTTGAGTATCATAAGAGCACGTGCTGAGTCGTACAGTCAGAGCATTAAACAGGGTTAACCAAGCTATGACACAACCAGTGCCTCTAAACCTCCAAATCCACTCCCCTAGGCAATCTTCAGCAGCATCAACTGGATACTAAATTGTTCAGAATGTGCCAAATGAACTCAAGGATTTCTTTTCTCAATCTGCTTCTTTCTTTTTAATTTTTTTTTAACGTTTTATTTATTTTTGAGACAGAGACAGAGCATGAACAGGGGAGGGGCAGAGAGAGAGGGAGACACAGAATCAGAAGCAGGCTCCAGGCTCTGAGCCATCAGCCCAGAGCCCGATGCGGGGCTCGAACTCATGGACCGCGAGATTGTGACCTGAGCTGAAGTCGGACGCTTAACCGACTGAGCCACCCAGGCACCCCTGCTTCTGACTTTCCTCATGCAGTTGGTGTCTTTGATTTTAGCTCCTTGGACCCACTACTAACTCCTCACTCTCCCATGCCTCCCCGATAGCTCCATAGTAAAAAAATGGTCAGTAAGCCATTTAAATCAGGCAACGTAAGGGGCCCATCTATCTTCCATTTCGTGGTGCACGTGGATTGAATGTAAGCATACCCTCTCACCTCCTGAGAAATTTTGAAGATCACATCCTCCTGTCCCCTTGAGAAGAGAGAAACAAGGTTTGTAAGTGGTCAATGACTAGGTTCTGGGTTTCACAAGCCTTCCAGATCTCCTACAAAAGAACTGGAGGATAGGGTTGAGGAGAGGAGAAAGCAAATAAACTAGATAGAGCAGTTCTGAAGAAAACACAACTCGACAGGAATTTTCCTGAGGTTAAAAAAGAGAATGTGGAAAGGGAGAAACAGGGAGAGGTGGCTATGGGAACAGTGCTAGGGATCCTGAGGCTTCTCCTGAGCAAGTTGGCTGCAAAGGGACAGGGACATCAAGCATGGGACTCTAACAAAGGGAGAGACTTTGCGCAGGCTCCTGGGAGCTGAGTCATCACTAGAAGACACTGCCATCTACACTCAGTCTCCCTTAGGAACAGTGGACTTCCTCTCATCAGGATTTAGCCCATTGCCGGCTGCCCGGCACAAGGGAGAGACAGTCATCGACGTTCTTAGGCTTTTCTCTAGCCCTGCATAGTAGCCTGCCTCCAAAATGGCCCCCTATGATCCCTGTCTCCTAGTATTCATACCTATGTGCAGTTCCACACAAACACACACTGTACTGGGGTAGGTCTGTGTGACACAGAATCCAGCAGACATAGTGTGCAACTCCCAAGACTAGGTTGTAAAAACTGCAGCTTCTGTCATGTTTCCTCTCTCCCACACAAATGTTACATGCTATACTTGCTCTGGGGGAAACCAGCTGCCATATCATGAGATACCTTAGGCAGTCAATAAGGAGGCTGGTGCAGCAAGGAACTGGGGTATCCAGCCAACAGCCACTGAGGAACTGAGGCTTCCTTCCAACAACCACCTGAGAGTTCTTGGAAGCAGATCTACCCCCAACCGAGCTTTGAGAGGACTACACCCCCAGCCTGGAGTTTAGCTTTTACCTCGTAAGACTCTGAGCCAGAATCGCTCAGCTAATTTGCTTTGTTAGAGCCCCACGCTCTCTGTCTCTGTCCCTGTGCAGCCAGCTTCCTCAGGAGAAGCCTCAGGGTCCCAAGCACTGTTCCCATAACCACTCAGCAAATCCTGGCCCTCACAAACTCAAATGGTACCTATTTTGTGTCTTAAGTTATTTGGGGGTAATTTGTTAAACAGGACCACACACCATGAGCTCTATCCTATGTGGACAACCCCAGTTTACTTCTAGAATATTCAAACACCCAAGAAGCACAGAATGGATTGCTGGATAGTCAGTGGGGTACTGGCAAGAACCCCTGACGCAGCTCATAAGCACAGAGTTGAGGGAGAAAAGTTCAAAGGTTACACCTGTTTTGTGGGGCCTCACCTCGCTCATTTGTCTCAAGCCATACTCACTGCTCACCGCCACGTGGACTGAGCCAGAGTCTTTTTTCGGCCCCCCCTTGGCCTCCATCACTTACCTCTCTTTCTTCCCACACGTCTACCATGCTTGCACAGAGCTCTGAAACACAGTTCGATCATGGCACTTCCCTCATGATCTTTCATGAATTCCCCTGATTTTTACAGAATCATGTTTAACTACAATTAGGGTCCAATGCCCCCCTACCCCCAAGGTAACTTCCACATACTCTTCCAGCTGTATTTCCATTTCCCCTGGAGAGGAAGAAGGTAGAAAAAGAGAGGAGATACAGTGTCTTTGTTTTTGTTCAGCTGCCAGGCTAGCTTGAGGGGAAAGTAGCATCCCCACTCAAACACCAGCCCAGAGGGGAGGGGATGGCTCAGGCCTCAATTTCAGCAGGTGTCAGTGTCCCTAGACATCGGATCTGGCACAAAAGGAAGTATTAATGAGAAAGGGGTGGACAACCACGGGTGTCCCCCAGCAGAATCCTGGCTCTGAGGAACACAGTTTCTGTCGGGAACACAGCCAGGAACCCAGGCTGGAACTGTCGGGAAGTATGTCAGTCGAGCAGGCTGGATCAGCCTGACACTCAAGCTGGAGATCTAGCAACCTCAGCAAGGTCCAAGTGGAGCAGCCTACAGATGCCGGGGATTTAGGAAGAAGCTATGCTCCTGGCTGGGTGAGCACTGGCCTGGGCACTCAGGCGGGCTGGGCTGAGCCGACAAGGAGAAGCTCCACAGGCACAGCCCTTCTTGAACAGAAACTGGACCTCACATAACATTTCCCCTAAGGGAAGTCAGCCCATTAGAAATAGCATTCATCCCTTCAGCTGTGAGTTTCAACCAACACAGAGCTACAAGCAGTAACAAAAGTGATGTCTTCAAGTTCACGGGCAAAGGATGATGTCTGGCCAGCAGGTGGAGATATATTCAGTCATCACTGAAGCCTGAGCAGCCAGTATCTATAGACTATGTTTTTCTGCTCTTTCTCTCCTTGTTTTGTTTCTTGTGGTTATTTCCTTTCTCTTTCATTCTTCTCCCCTCCTGTCATTGTTATCCCTCCCTGTCCCTGCTGTTCCCAAGACACGCCCCCCACCCTGGTCCCCATCACCCTTTCACCTCCTCTCTCCTCCAACTCACAATCTTCCTGGGTCTCCTGTCCCCCTAGGTCACGGGGCCCTGCCCTGCGGTTTTATAAACTAAGGATGTACAAGAGGGAAGGTCGAAGTGTTGTTGACATGGATGCCCTTCCCCATTCTTGTCAGACTCTTCAAACACGCTTCCCTATATCTGTCTTCTCTTCTCCCAGGTGACTTCTCCAGTAAAGGCCACCTCCATCCAGACCACTCCTCTCCACACCCTCCTTGGAACCCAGCCAGGATACAGTCTTGTCCCCCGTTTTCTAAAAGACATTGGTGATCTAGCAGCAGTTAGATTATTCAAAGGTTAGTGTGAGAGAATGATACAACCAAGACTTTAAGACAGCAAGTCTTGGGGGCAGCTGGGTGGCTCAGTTGGTTAAGCATCTGACTTTGGCTGAGGTCATGATCTCACAGTTCATGAGCTTGAGCCTCGTGTTAGGCTCTGTGCTGACAGCCCAGAGCCTGAAACCTGCCTCAGATTCTGTGTCTCCCTCTCTCTCTGCCCCTCCCCTGCTCACGCTCTGTCTCTCAAAAATAAACAAAAAAATAATAAGCAAGTCTTGGCTTCAAATGCCAGAATGCCGGCTGTGCCAAACCTCCAAGCTGGGCAATTTGGGCACATTACCCACCCCTTCTCGCCCTCAGTTTCCCAATCTGTAGAACGGGTTCCTGGGGGTCCAGTAAGATAATGTACTAGTGCTCCTACCATGGGGCTTGGAACATTGTAAATACCCCAAAATTACCAGGCATTTCTTTCTTCACCATATCCCTTCCTTCACTTTCTCGTTTTCCAAACTGAAAATCCCATAAGAACACATACCTTAAAATTGAAGGCCTTTCTAGCCTAGCCCTACGGTAATGCTCCCATATGCTGCTGGTGTCAGAGAAGGTTAACATTTTGAGGACGATTAGAGTAGCAGTACTGGAGACTCACTGTAAGAAAGGGCTGTGGGGAGTAGGTGGTCTTATGGACTCACTGTTGGAAAAACAACTCAGAGTTTATCTATGGCAAACATCTCCCCGTGTGACTGGCCAAACCAGACCAGGCAAGCTCACCTATGAGCTCATCTTCCACCTTTATACTGGGAATTCCACACGTCAGAAAACCTACACTGCCAGCTAAGAAGGCCTCAATACCCACACATCACCCTCAGGGCCGGCATGCCTGAAGCTGCCAACGATCACTGGATTCGCACTGGCATGAGCTTTGTGCCATTTAGTTGCCAGCTCCCAAGTGCCTCCCACCAGGTTCTCACCAGACTTGCAAAATCGAACATGAAATATCTGAGAATTATTATTTACTTGTGTTTTTACTTCCTAGTAATTAAGAACCGGCCAAAGGAAGCTAGGCTGTCCTCTTTAAAGTAGGCAAGCCTTCAGGTTAAAGCCCCCAGCAAATGTTATTTAGGACCAAAGAGTACACTTGGGTAACATGATACCTAATTCTGCCCAGGCCAGTACACTCAGGATGCCTTTATTTGGGCCCCAAAGAGGATATCCGTTACCTTTTCTGGGATGGAAGAGGTTAGGGAATTCAGTGTCCTACTAACAACCTGGATCTTCATTGGTCTCTACCAGAGAATAGCATGCAGAGTTCAGAAAGTATCAACATGAGAGTCAAAGAAAGAACAGCAAAAACACAGAGCTTTCTCTCAGGAAGAGTCAGGCCCTAAAACAAAGAGCTCGGGTTCGAGGCATTTCTTCTTCTGGTCAGACCCACGTGCCTAGATCTGCCCAGATTGTCAGCAGCAAAGCTGCAGGACCCCTACTCTGTACAGCCCTCTTCCTAATGAGTGCCCTGCCCACTGTTCACCAAGACACAACCAGGGACCCTGTAATCCTGACGGTCACAAGAGCACTGTACTATTCCCAGCCATAGGAACCCCACTATTTCCTAGGTAACTGGGACTCAGAAGTTTATAGGCTGCTTTTGGAAAGGCCAGTGAATCAAAATGGAAAACTCCCCAGTTCCCCAACAGAGCGATAAACGCAAGGAAGTCGGCAGGTGGCCTTTTAAATGTCTCAAAATTCACTTGTTTCAGAAGTATAGGTGGGAAAAAAAATGCCTTATTCTTTTCCCCTTGTCCTTTCACTTAAGAAACTGCCCATTTTAGATTTTTATTTTCCTTTTCCATACGAGGGACAGAATCATTAACAACCCTTGGGCTTTCCCAGGACCAAGTTAATCTGATTTGGGGTATTTCCCTTCGGTTAGAAATGGTAAGCAGTGAGCCAGCTCCAAGCTCCTGAAATTGAAGCCTGTGTCACTCACTCCTCATGCAAAGCCCCAAGGCTCCCTGGTGGAATCAGAGACTCAAATTGGCCTTGTTCTTTTACCCAGGCAATTAATAATGCATTTGGAAGAAAAAAAAAAAAAAAAAAAAAAAAACATGACTCCTTTGCTAGGCTCCACAGACAGCTGCCATCGCTCCATAATTGAGCCCAACCTGCTCATCTAAGGTGCTTTTCTACAGGATCCACTGGGTGGGAGCTGCAGGGGCCTTGCCAGTGATCTGCTCTCTCTGGGAACGACATTCTGGCTGATTATCTGCATTATCAGACCAACTCCCCCAACACCTGTATGGATGGCACTTTGCAGTTTACATAATGTTTTCTAACAGTTACTTTGGTTAATAGTTACTGCTCCTACGTCACATTTACATTTCCAGAAAAGATGGACACTATATAAGCCCCACCATATCTTCTCAGGTGGGATCTGATTTCATATAGGATGGCTCAATCCAATCACTGTTAGGTTTTCTCTGGGCTTTTTATCCTGTTAACATTCCAAAGCTGTGGATGCCTCTTTCCATAGAACACTCACCAAAAAAATGACTCATCTCCAGAAACAAGTTTTAGGCATATGTGATTCCTATTTAAAGTCCTCTGGACTCTCTATTCTGCAAAAGATATACAATCCTTAGCCAGATTCTATGTGTTGAAGCACGTAGATCTAAGCGACTCATTTAAACCACTATGTGGTAGTGTTCCACTGGATGCGTAAGCCACAATGTATGCATCCATTCCCTTCCTGAGGAGTGGTTTTCGGCCATGACAAACAGTGTTTAAATGAAGGTGCTTCTACAGGTCTCCCGTGTATTCAACCAACAGTTTCTGCAGACTGGAAGTAAAACTGCTAGTTTAACAGGAAGAAATTTCGCATGTCTGACTTCTGACTCCATATTGCTTCTACTTTGCTTTGACCTATAGCTGAGAAACTTGTGCTTAGCCTTGCACATAAGCAGGTTTAGCTAAGATATGCAAAAGCTACTTTTTAACCAAAATCTACCTAATCCAAGGAGATGAGGAAGTACATCCAGAAAGGACTCTACTATGTTTAAGATTTACAAGAACATGACCAGATTCCTCTAAGCAAAGATCAACTGACCCAGGACAAAGCAGTTATGCAACCTTCCTTGATGCCTACAGACATCAGTACCTTTTGACTCCAACCCCCTGCCACTTCTCCCTCTTCCTAACATAAACTCAAAATCTCATGCTTGAAGACATGGTTCTTTGGGACAGTAGTTCAACATGTCCTCAGCCCAGCTGGCTAGCCTTCCAAACAGTCGCTTTTCTTGCCCCCAACATCTTGCCTGTCAAGATTTTTGGCCTGTCACATAGCAAGTAGATGAGCTTGGACTTGGTTACAACTTGGCAAACGAGCCAGGGGCCAGTGCCAGCCAGGTTGCCAGCCGGGCCCAGCCCAGAGATTTTTCAGGTGAGACCCTGGAAGCAGCTAGGACCATCTGCTGGGGAGTCTTCCTCTTTGACTTCCTGCAGTGGCACTGGCTGCTCCTGCACCAGCTGTTGGGGCAAAGAATGGACAAACCCTACAAGCAGACAGACTGGGAAGTAGGGTCTGGCATATACAACCGGGAACTCCCTTTCCCTTTGGGCTTTTCCTTCAAAAGAAGTCACATTGTCTACACTTGTCAGGGATGCCCTGTCACAGAGGCAAATGGTTGTTAGACTTTTACCCAATTTGTTTGTGAACCACTTCGTCTGCATTTGGTTTGCTGCAGCAGCTCTTGGCATCTTTAGACAAAACCAGCCGTGTTAGGTTTGTTTCTTAAAAGGCCTTTCATGTTCTCTCCACAAATGTTAGTCACCCTTAGCTTTCCTCCTCCCATTCAGTTGCCTCCAACCAGGAGGTTGTGGTTTGGCTCTCTTGACTTGTCTAGAAAGCCGTCTGGTTCAGTTGGCAAAGCTTCAGCTTGTGGGAAGGAACCAGAAACTAAGAAGCCATTTGGTTCCATTGGTGAAACACTAGCATCTGGGGAAGAACAGATACTAACAAAGATGCTTCAGGCTCCATTTAGTCATAGTTCCGTTTCTCCGGCATTCTTTCTGAACTTTGCCTACGAAGATGAGGAATATCCCTCCTGTTCCCCAAGGAAGTCCCTTGGTACAAATTTTGAATAAACGGTATAGAGGACTGAAAAGCAACCAGAGATAAAGCCTATTTTGCAGGAAGGAGAGAGAGAGAAGATGGTGATAAAGGAATGTCAGTCCAAAGTTCGAATCTGCCTCTGTCCTTGCCAGCAGCACCCTCATGCCTCCCTCCTCCACGTCCCCCTGGTCCTGTGCCACCCACAGTACAACTAACCTAGCTGGCTCCTGTACCGTCCATGGTGCCTCTGGTGCCACCGGCTCTTGTTCCTTTTACCCTATCAAGGAGAAAAAGCACCCCAAGCTGCTGGGCCATCTCCTTGTGAGGATCCAACTGAAGCACCTACCAAATCAGCATGAAGGGGCCCAACCACCACCCACCTCAGATTTCCCCACAGAAGCCCTGGATAAAATTGACAGCTGGGAACAAATTGATTGACTGTTTAGTGGACACAGGTACAACATATTCAGAATGAAAGCTAATTCAAGGTTGTTAACCTAATTAAAATAAACACATCTTTAGAGTTATCAGCATCAAACATAAAACTTTTATTCTACCAAGGTTTATTAAAGGCCAACTAAGCTCATGTTATCTCTGTTGCATTTTATCAGCAAAAGGATGACTTAAGAGCAAGCAGGTTAACAAAAAGGTTTATAAACTTTTAAACAGCTTTCAAAATCTTTGGTAACCTAAAACTTTGAAGTCTTGCTAAGTTAAATGGTAAATGCAGTTTAATTGGGTATCTAAGTCTTTTCCAAGTAAGTTAAAATACTAAAACATTAATTACTAAACACAGTTTTGCTAGCTTTTATTACAGAAAAACTAAAAATACTTGAGTCTGTTAATAAACTTGTTTTATACTTTATTGAAAGTTGTATAATGAAAAAACATGTTTCTAGAAATTATGAAATGTGTTTATCAATTTGCCAATCTAAGGAATTCTGGTTTAATAGTTCACAATTGGTTACTACTTAGCTTTTATTGGAAAGTGAAGTTTATAAGGGTTAAAATTCTGACAAATATAATTAAGACCGCTAGAAAGGAGAAGGAAAACAACTTTGCGTGTAGGGAAAACAGGAGATGTGTAGCAAAGGTATAAGGAATGAGAACACGTTTTTGTTGAGGGACAAGAAAGTAATTTTGTCCCAAAATCAGACTGGTTGTTCAGAGAAGAAAAACTAAGGACAAAATATGAATGAAAAAAAGTTGTACAAGGTTTGTGAAGAGGAATCTTTGGAAAAAATGTTATGCATGGCCAGGACTAAGATTGGAACAAATGAGTTTTTAAAGTGCATCAGTTTAAGATTGAAGTTTGATTCTTTTTTCCCTTGTTAGACAATCTTCTTGGATTGTTGGTCTACTCTTGACAAATTGTCAACAATTTTTTTATTAATGAGAAAAACTAAGTTTCAATGCTTTGTCTTAAGACATTTGTTAGAAGTTAAAACTTCTCCATTAAAGTTTTCCTAAAAACAATATAGCCCTTTATAGAATAACTTATTGCCACATTGGTTAAATAGAGGAGATTAAGTTTTATAATAATCTATAACCCTATTTAGGCATGTGCCTTAGAACCATCTGAGGTTTTTAACAAACTTCCAAAAATTCCAATTTCTAAAGTCTTTTTAACTAAGTAGGCTTATTTCTTAAGTTACATAGGAACCACTAACAAATGATCAGCCTTCTTAGGTAATATTGTGTAGGCAAATGCTAGAACTTTTCCAGAAATTATAGAAGATTCCTAAAGTTTTAATGTCATTGTATATCATCACATGTAATTCTGATTATTGAAATGTGTGCCACAAAAATAACTGAGTTTCCTTGTCAAACTGCATTATAAACAACTCTCATCACATATTTAACTATGGCCATTTTGAGTCTTTTGTCATTTACAGTTACTGCTTCACACCAATGCCCTTGTAAATGTGTTTCAGCTTCAAAGAGATGCATGAAAACGACTTTTGACAAATACGCATTTCTGATATCTTTGCAATCATAAAACTAAGAATTTCCAGAACTAATGGAAAAACTGCTAACAAAAGAATTAGTAACGTGGAATTGAGTGAATTGAGGAAGATGATTATAGTTTTCATGACTCTTGTTTGAAACACTGCTGTTCCTCTAATGTTCGCCCTTCCAGATTTAAGGCAACTTTTTCTCTTAGGTTATCTAGGACTCAAGAAACAAAAAAAAATTCCTTTGTATACAAATTGAAATTTATCTTTTCTCCCTACCTGAATCCTCCAGAATTCAGAAACACTGAGTATTCTTTCTTTTACGCCAATTATTTGCATAGGTTTAAAAACAATCTTTTCTAAGAGGACACCACTGAAGACATTGGTTATTTGACCAAAGCTTTGACTAGAGGGCTGTCTTTGAGAGAGACTCAAGATATCAACTCAGCTGGGGGGTTCCGGAAGATGGCGGCGTAGGAGGACGCGGGGCTCACAGCGCGTCCTGCCGATCACTTAGATTCCACCTACACCTGCCTAAAGAACCCAGAAAACCGCCAGAGGATTAGCAGAAGGGAGTCTCCGGAGTCAAGCGCAGACTAGAGGCCCACGGAAGAGGGTAGGAAGGGCGGCGAGGCGGTGCGCGCTCCACGGACTGGCGGGACTCGGGGCCCCCGAGTCTGGCTGGCAAAAGCGGAGGGGCCAGACGGACTGTGTTCCGACAGCAAGCGCGACTTAGCGTCTGGGAGGTCATAAGTTAACAGCTCTGCTCGGAAAGCGGGAAGGCTGGAGGACAAAGGGAGGGAGAGCTGCTGAGCCCCCGGACGGCAGAGCTCAGCTTGGCGGGGAACAAAGGCGCCAGCGCCATCTCCCCCGCCCATCCCCCAGCCAAAATCCCAAAGGGAACCAGTTCCTGCCAGGGAACTTGCTCGCTCCGCGCAAACACCCAACTCTGTGCTTCTGCGGAGCCAAACCTCCGGCAGCGGATCTGACTCCCTCCCGCTGCCACAGGGCCCCTCCTGAAGTGGATCGCCTAAGGAGAAGCGAGCTAAGCCTGCCCCTCCAGCCCCCGTGCACCTTGCCTACCCACCCCAGCTAATACGCCAGATCCCCAGCAACACAAGCCTGGCAGTGTGCAAGTAGCCCAGACGGGACACGCCACCCCACAGTGAATCCCGCCCCTAGGAGAGGGGAAGAGAAGGCACACACCAGTCTGACTGTGGCCCCAGCAGTGGGCTGGGGGCAGACATCGGGTCGGACTGCGGCCCCGCCCACTAACTCCAGTTATACACCACAGCACAGGGGAAGTGCACTGCAGGTCCTCACCACGCCAGGGACTCTCCAAAATGACCAAACGGAAGAATTCCCCTCAGAAGAATCTCCAGGAAATAACAGCTAATGAACTGATCAAAAAGGATTTAAATAATATAACAGAAAGTGAATTTAGAATAATAGTCATAAAATTAATCGCTGGGCTTGAAAACAGTATACAGGACAGCAGAGAATCTCTTGCCACAAAGATCGAGGGACTAAGGAACAGTCACGAGGAGTTGAAAAACGCTTTAAACGAATTGCAAAACAAAATGGAATCCACGATGGCTCGGCTTGAAGAGGCAGAGGAGAGAATAGGTGAACTAGAAGATAAAGTTATGGAGAAAGAGGAAGCTGAAAGAAAGAGAGATAAAAAAATCCAGGAGTATGAGGGGAAAATTAGAGAACTAAGTGATACACTAAAAAAAAATAATATACGCATAATTGGTATCCCAGAGGAGGAAGAGAGAGGGAAGGGTGCTGAAGGGGTACTTGAACAAATTATAGCTGAGAACTTCCCTGAACTGGGGAAGGAAAAAGGCATTGAAATCCAAGAGGCACAGAGAACTCCCTTCAGACGTAACTTGAATCGATCTTCTGCACGACATATCATAGTGAAACTGGCAAAATACAAGGATAAAGAGAAAATTCTGAAAGCAGCAAGGGATAAACGTGCCCTCACATATAAAGGGAGACCTATAAGACTCGTGACTGATCTCTCCTTTGAAACTTGGCAGGCCAGAAAGGCTTGGCACGATATCTACAGTGTGCTAAACAGAAAAAATATGCAGCTGAGAATCCTTTATCCAGCAAGTCTGTCATTTAGAATAGAAGGAGAGATAAAGGTCTTCCCAAACAAACAAAAACTGAAGGAATTTGTCACCACGAAACCAGCCCTACAAGAGATCCTAAGGGGGATCCTGTGAGACAAAGTACCAGAGACATCACTACAAGCATAAAACATACAGACATCACAATGACTCTAAACCCATATCTTTCTATAATAACACTGAATGTAAATGGATTAAATGCGCCAACCAAAAGACATAGGGTATCAGAATGGATAAAAAAACAAGACCCATCTATTTGCTGTCTACAAGAGACTCATTTTAGATCTGAGGACACCTTTAGATTGAGAGTGAGGGGATGGAGAACTATTTATCATGCTCCTGGAAGCCAAAAGAAAGCTGGAGTAGCCATACTTATATCAGACAAACTAGACTTTAAATTAAAGGCCGTAACAAGAGATGAAGAAGGGCATTATATAATAATCACAGGGTCTATCCACCAGGAAGAGCTAACTATTATAAATGTCTATGCGCCAAATACCCGAGCCCCCAGATATATAAAACAATTACTCATAAACATAAGCAACCTTATTGATAAGAATGTGGTCATTGCAGGGGACTTTAACACCCCACTTACAGAAATGGATAGATCATCTAGACACACAGTCAATAAAGAAACAAGGGCCCTGAATGATACATTGGATCAGATGGACTTGACAGATATATTTAGAACTCTGCATCCCAAAGCAACAGAATATACTTTCTTCTCGAGTGCACATGGAACATTCTCCAAGATAGATCATATACTGGGTCACAAAACAGCCCTTCATAAGTTTACAAGAATTGAAATTATACCATGCATACTTTCAGACCACAATGCTATGAAGCTTGAAATCAACCACAGGAAAAAGTCTGGAAAACCTCCAAAAGCATGGAGGTTAAAGATCACCCTACTAACGAATGAGTGGGTCAACCAGGCAATTAGAGAAGAAATTAAAACATATATGGAAACAAACGAAAATGAAAATACAACAATCCAAACGTTTTGGGATGCAGCGAAGGCAGTCCTGAGAGGAAAATACATTGCAATCCAGGCCTATCTCAAGAAACAAGAAAAATCCCAAATACAAAATCTAACAGCACACCTAAAGGAAATCGAAGCAGAACAGCAAAGGCAGCCTAAACCCAGCAGAAGAAGAGAAATAATAAAGATCAGAGCAGAAATAAACAATATAGAATCTAAAAAAACTGTAGAGCAGATCAACGAAACCAAGAGTTGGTTTTTTGAAAAAATAAAATTGACAAACCTCTAGCCAGACTTCTCAAAAAGAAAAGGGAGATGACCCAAATAGATAAAATCATGAATGAAAATGGAATGATTACAACCAATCCCTCAGAGATACAAACAATTATCAGGGAATACTATGAAAAATTATATGCCAGCAAATTGGACAACCTGGAAGAAATGGACAAATTTCTAAACACCCACACTCTTCCAAAACTCAATCAGGAGGAAATAGAAAGCTTGAACAGACCCATAACCAGCGAAGAAATTGAATCGGTTATCAAAAATCTCCCAACAAATAAGAGTCCAGGACCAGATGGCTTCCCAGGGGAGTTCTACCAGACATTTAAAGCAGAGATAATACCTATCCTTCTCAAGCTATTCCAAGAAATAGAAAGGGAAGGAAAACTTCCAGACTCATTCTATGAAGCCAGTATTACTTTGATTCCTAAACCAGACAGAGACCCAGTAAAAAAAGAGAACTACAGGCCAATATCCCTGATGAATATGGATGCAAAAATTCTTAATAAGATACTAGCAAATCGAATTCAACGGCATATAAAAAGAATTATTCACCATGATCAAGTGGGATTCATTCCTGGGATGCAGGGCTGGTTCAACATTCGCAAATCGATCAACGTGATACATCACATTAACAAAAAAAAAGAGAAGAACCATATGATCCTGTCAATCGATGCAGAAAAGGCCTTTGACAAAATCCAGCACCCTTTCTTAATAAAAACCCTTGAGAAAGTCGGGATAGAAGGAACATACTTAAAGATCATAAAGGCCATTTATGAAAAGCCCACAGCTAACATCATCCTCAACGGGGAAAAACTGAGAGCTTTTTCCCTGAGATCAGGAACACGACAGGGATGCCCACTGTCACCGCTGCTGTTTAATATAGTGCTGGAAGTTCTAGCATCAGCAATCAGACAACAAAAGGAAATCAAAGGCATCAAAATTGGCAAAGATGAAGTCAAGCTTTCGCTTTTTGCAGATGACATGATATTATACATGGAAAATCCGATAGACTCCACCAAAAGTCTGCTAGAACTGATACATGAATTCAGCAAAGTTGCAGGATACAAAATCAACGTGCAGAAATCAGTTGCATTCTTATACACTAACAATGAAGCAACAGAAAGACAAATGAAGAAACTGATCCCATTCACAATTGCACCAAGAAGCATAAAATACCTAGGAATAAATCTAACCAAAGATGTAAAAGATCTGTATGCTGAAAACTATAGAAAGCTTATGCAGGTAATTGAAGAAGATATAAAGAAATGGAAAGACATTCCCTGCTCATGGATTGGAAGAATAAATATTGTCAAAATGTCAATACTACCCAAAGCTATCTACACATTCAATGCAATCCCAATCAAAATTGCACCAGCATTCTTCTCGAAACTAGAACAAGCAATCCTAAAATTCATATGGAACCACAAAAGGCCCCGAATAGCCAAAGTAATTTTGAAGAAGAAGACCAAAGCAGGAGGCATCACAATCCCAGACTTTAGCCTCTACTACAAAGCTGTCATCATCAAGACAGCATGGTATTGGCATAAAAACAGACACATAGACCAATGGAATAGAATAGAAACCCCAGAACTAGACCCACAAACGTATGGCCAACTCATCTTTGACAAAGCAGGAAAGAACATCCAATGGAAAAAAGACAGTCTCTTTAACAAATGGTGCTGGGAGAACTGGACAGCAACATGCAGAAGGTTGCAACTAGACCACTTTCTCACACCATTCACAAAAATAAACTCAAAATGGATAAAGGACCTGAATGTGAGACAGGAAACCATCAAAACCTTAGAGGAGAAAGCAGGAAAAGACCTCTCTGACCTCAGCCGTAGCAATCTCTTACTCGGCACATCCCCAAAGGCAAGGGAATTAAAAGCAAAAGTGAATTACTGGGACCTTATGAAGATAAAAAGCTTCTGCACAGCAAAGGAAACAACCAACAAAACGAAAAGGCAACCAACGGAATGGGAAAAGATATTTGCAAATGACACATCGGACAAAGGGCTAGTATCCAAAATCTATAAAGAGCTCATCAAACTCCACACCCGAAAAACAAATAACCCAGTGAAGAAATGGGCAGAAAACATGAATAGACACTTCTCTAAAGAAGACATCCGGATGGCCAACAGGCACATGAAAAGATGTTCAACGTCGCTCCTTATCAGGGAAATACAAATCAAAACCACACTCAGATACCACCTCACGCCAGTCAGAGTGGCCAAAATGAAGAAATCAGGAGACTATAGATGCTGGAGAGGATGTGGAGAAACAGGAACCCTCTTGCACTGTTGGTGGGAATGCAAATTGGTGCAGCCGCTCTGGAAAGCAGTGTGGAGGTTCCTCAGAAAATTAAAAATAGACCTACCCTATGACCCAGCAATAGCACTGCTAGGAATTTATCCAAAGGATACAGGAGTACTGATGCATAGGGGCACCTGTACCCCAATGTTTATAGCGGCACTCTCAACAATAGCCAAATTATGGAAAGAGCCTAAATGTCCATCAACTGATGAATGGATAAAGAAATTGTGGTTTATATACACAATGGAATACTACGTGGCAATGAGAAAAAATGAAATATGGCCTTTTGTAGCAACATGGATGGAACTGGAGAGTGTGATGCTAAGTGAAATAAGCCATACAGAGAAAGACAGATACCATATGGTTTCACTCTTATGTGGATCCTGAGAAACATAACAGAAACCCATGGGGGAGGGGAAGGGGAAAAAAAAAAAAAAAAAAAAAAAAGAGGTTAGAGTGGGAGAGAGCCAAAGCATAAGAGACTGTTAAAAACTGAGAACAAACTGAGGGTTGATGGGGGGTGGGAGGGAGGGCAGGGTGGGTGATGGGTATTGAGGAGGGCACCTTTTGGGATGAGCACTGGGTGTTGTATGGAAACCAATTTGACAGTAAATTTCATATATTAAAAAATAAAAAAAATAATAAAAAATAATAAAAAAAAATAAAATCTTTCATAATTAGAATCTTAAAAAAAAAAAAAGATATCAACTCAGCTATGGTGAGACAGCTTGAAGGAACTAAGGCTGACTTTATGGAGCCAGTAAAGCCCTTTGAAAATGGCGGCTTGATACTTTGTTTAAAGAGTTCCCAGCAGCCTTATCAGATGAGTGAAGGATGTCACTTCCTGGCAGGTGCAGGAACTTCAGAATATTTTGGGGACCTCGAAAAGAGAGGAATTTACCCAAATATACAAGTATCACAGGAAATTTGATGGCAGGTATTTGGCTTGGCCTCTAGTCTTGAAAGGCTAGTGAAAGTTCAGTCAGAAATTCCTCATAAAAACTTCAGCAAAGCAGGCTTAAAAGAAGCTACATGGTCAACCACTGCACTTATGTAAATAATTTGGCCAATTTGTTAAAGCTACAGTTATTTTACAAACAAATTGGTCTTAATTTGGGTGTCTTTCATAAAAATGAGTGACTTTACAGAGAAAAATTATGTTTCAAAAACACATCTTTGTGGATGTTAGATTCTAGTCCTGAGTAATTGTCTTTGAGCATTTGTCGTTTGCCAGTAGAACTGGGTTGGTTCCTGAATTCTTCTGGTTTCCTTGAATAGCTGGCTCTAACTCTCCAAACTAAGGTTTCCAATCTTCTCCCATTCTGCTGACTTGAAATCACAGAGAACTAAAACTCCCCGGTTTCCTGAACTCCTGCAAATTGAAGCTAGATAACTTGCGGTAAACTTGAGAGAAATTGCCACAATAGTTCATTTACAGACCGTCTTTGTGCCTCTGTGGGACACTCAAAAGGATCACCAAAGACATCTGAACTACAAAACATAAAAATCCATCAGACTGCCACTGATTGCTCCCACTCCATCTGAAGAAGCTTCGAGCCCAACATCTAGAAATCTTCTCCCTGGCAGCGCCCTTCTGATACTAGGCTTATAATTTGCTCCAACCATTAACCTATGTTTTTCTGTTGTTTCCATAGAAAGGCCTATGGTTACCTCCAAGATCCCAATGCCAAAAAGAGGCATTAATACTTCAGAAGTCAAACACTCCCATTCTGCCATTGCCCCTCATCAACGCTGTCCAGCAGGAAGTAGTCAGAGGAGAGAGAACATGTTCCTTTGTCCCTGATCCCACAGGATTGTGGAATGGACCTTTCACGATGGGGAATTGTAACAGGGAGAAACTTAGCATGTCTGACTCCATATTGCTTCTATTTCTCTTGCTGCTGTGATCTATATCTTAGAAACTTCTGCTTAGCTAAGCATGTTCAGCTAAGATTTGCAGAAACAGCTTTTTTATCCCAAATCTACCTCATCTGAAGACATATGGTAGTATGTATGTACAGAAATGACTATACCATGTTCAAGATTTACAGGAACGACATGACCAGATTCCTGTAAGCAAAGATCAACTGACCTAGGACAAAGAAGTTACATGACCTTCCTTGATACCTACAGACGTCAGTACATTTTGACTCTGACCCCCTTCCCACTGCCCTCTCTAACATAAAAGAGGCTTAAATTTCATACCACGGGGAGGTAGTTCTTTGGGACCTTTCTCCTCAGTTTTCTGATTTTCTGAATAAAGTCAGTTTCTTTACCCTAACATCTTGCTTCTTGTGTGGTGAGCAGATAAGCTTGAACTCAATTACACAAGGTCATAGGATATGCATATTTTCAGTGTTACTAGGAATTGGCAAACTGTTCTGTAAATTGATTAATTTGACCCCCCCCCCCCCCCGAGCAATGTAGGAGTTCATTTTCTCTAGACCTTCATCAAACTTGTTACCCATCTTTAGCAATTCCAGAAGTAGGAAATAATCTCATTTTTGTTTTAGAGAGATTGATAATCTTTTCTTTCTTTTTTGAGGAGGACATTTGTATTTATTCCTCTGTGAATTGTCCATATTTTGCCTATTTTTCATCTTATGAAGGGTGTATTTTCCTTATTGATTCATATATATATATACACACACACACACACACACACACACACACACACATATGTATGCACACACATGGCACATTTTTGTTTATAATTTTTTAAATAGGCTTCACGCACAGCACAGAGCCCAACTTGGGGCTTGAACTCACAACCCTGAGATGAAGACCTGAGTAGACATCAAGAGTCAGATGCTTAATTGACTGAGCTACCCAGGACCCCTATATTTAAATTTTATACCTGCTCTCTTTTCATGTCAGGTTGTTGGTCAAAAATACTTGAATATAATCAATTTTACATGGTTCAGTCTATATTAGTATACTTCCTCAAACTTTCATTGGAATACTGGATAGAAATGGTAATAGAGGGATATTCTTGATTTACTGCTGACTTTTAAGGTAATGCTTCTCTTATTCACCATCAATTGAGCATGATAAATGCTGCAGGCATTTAAAAGATACCAGTTTTAGTTAGGAGACATTCCCTTCCATTTCTGTTTTAAAAGACTTTCAGTTACAGTTTTTCAATTAAAACCAACCAGGTATTCCTAGGGGAACCCATGCAGCATGATGCCATGAAACACATGGTATCAACATGTTTTGATGTTCTCTCTCTCACACACATACTACACACACTCCTACATGTATTACACACACATATCCCCAGACTGTTTAATAATTCACTTAGGATTTTTACCTCTGATCATAATTAAGCTGCAAGTTTTCTTTATGTTGCCTTTGTCTGATTTTGTAATCAAGATTATAATAAAAAATTCACTGAGGTGTTTTCCTTCTTTTCTATCCTCTGAAAATACTTTCATAAGGTTAAGGATTATCTGTTCCAAAAGGTTTGGAAGGTGCCTGTAAATGGTGTGGATCTATTTTTCATTAGTACTGGGGATCAACTCAGTAAATTCCTAATAAGTGATTTCTCCTTTAAGGGGAATTTTATATTTATAAATAATTTTCTAAAAATAATTTTCTATTTAAAAATGGTTTTCTAGAATTCTATTCTCTTTCACTAAATATTGCCAATTTTTCAGCACATAGTCATTCATGATCTGTCTCCATAACTAACCATTTAAAATCTCTATTCCCTTCAGCCTGAGGGTCCCTGAACCAACTAATAGTAAAAATTAGAACTTTAACCCTAGGTGGGCACAGACCTATGGTCACAAACCATCACAGGGACCATTTTTCCCCACCCAGGGTCCAGGTAGAGGCAGACAACTTTCACTGTGTGCCTCTGTGTGTCCAAGGATGTTTGTTCTGTTTTGTTTTTTTCTGGACCACTCTTTCATGCTAGCTTACCCTCGCGGCTTCATGCAGAGATCTCAGTTCCAACCTGCTGCCTTGTACAAATAGCATGGCTTCCATTCCACATGCAGATGTTAAAATTCACACCCCCAGTTTGCTGAGAGAGACAATCTCCTACCACCAAAAAGCCACTGAAGGATTAGCTCTCATCCTTACCAGTCTGTTTCCTGGAAACCTTTTCATTTCTAGGATACACCAATTATCTGCTCCTTCTTGCAAGTTTAATTCTGCATTTAAAAGGATGTTAAGGGGCACCTGGATGGTTCAGTCAGTTAAGCGTCAGACTCTTGATCTCAGCTCAGCTCAGGTCATGACCTCAGTTTGTGGGTCCACGTCAGGGACTCCACGCTGACGGTGTGGAGCCTGCTTGGGATTTTCTCTGCCCGTCCCCCCACTTGCTTGTCCCCACTCTCAAAATAAATAAACTTAAAAAAATAAAACAATGTTAATTTCATAAAGCATTTCTAGTGCTATAACAACAGCAGAGTCTTCAACTATATATTTGAGGTGTTATGGGAAGAGGAGAGGCTATTGGTTTCTAAGGCTGCAGAGTTTGGGGATCTGGGGAAGTGAAACCAGTGAGAAATTAAGACCTAGGCCTATCCAGGGAGGCTTCACTGAGGAAGAATCATTTTAACTGAGACCTGATGGAATTGCAGGATTATTTATACAGAGCTGGAAAAGAGAAAGGGGCATGCTTAGTGGTAAACAGATCTTCACAATACGAATTTAAGGCAACCTCAAATGGTAACAATTTGAAAAAAAAAAAAAAAAAGCTAAACAAATTCTGAATAAAATGGAGTAGACATTAAATGAATAAGAACTAACTACTAAATGAAGGAAGGAAACTTCTTTGGTTGAGAGCTCCCAAATGAAATAAGACTATTTACTTAGCTATGTTCAAACACTGAAAGCATCAACCCAGAAAAGCCATTGCCAGAATAACTGGCCCCAGACAGACACTGCTTTGAGTCTGTGTAAGTGGTGCTGTGATAAGAGGCTGGTGGTGAAGTGGCTGGAACCTAGCTGGAAACGGACCACTTCAGTGTAATTGGAGGAACAAGATGTCCTCAAACAGAGTCCAGTATCTGAGTCATAAGGGCTGTACTGAGGACATAAAGCCCGAGGTGAAATGAACCACTCTAGTAAATGACACAAACATTGGCTCAACTTCCATCTCACGCTAAGTACAAGTTCAAGCCCACTTTCCTCCTTGCAAAGTGAATCAGAGACATTTTTATTCATGAAGTGAATAAAAACCTTACAGTTCCAGTTGTAAAGGTACCTTTTATAGCTGGCCTAAGAGCTATGAACAAAGTGATAAAAAGGGCTGGGGTAGCTGGACTATCTCCCCATTCTTGTTAGAACAAATTCACACCGACACTCAAGTGTTTTGTCTTTCTCTCACTTTGGCCCAAAATGCAAGCAGGCGCTGAAACAGTTCATGAGCTAAATCCACTTTGAAAAGGGAATGTTAGAGGTGCTTCCTGGACAGATAAAGGGATGAGAGCCTGTTCATATTAAACAAACACTAGTTATAACCAAGCCCTTTGAATTTTTGCATCTAGGAATATTTGAAAATCTTAATTATCTGACAAAAGGCTGTTTAATCACTAAGGGCTGAGCAAACTGATCAGGTACTGAAAACCTCCTGCCTGCTTCCCTTTTTCTCTCCAATTTGCATGTAAAGCCATCAGTGACCTTAAGGAAGAAACTGGAGTTGTCTTGTTCAACTGTGGACCCTCCAGTACCCTCAGCAATAGATTCTTCGAAGGGAAAATGGTAGATAAATTATATTGCAAACAAACATTTCTCCATCACTAGGAAAATTTCTAGATTCCAATATGGAGTTTTCTTTTTGCTCAGTTTTCTACTTCTCCCACCAACTTTTGGGCTAGGATCAGAGTTCGTTCCAAATCAGTTTGTCAGTCATTTAAGCTCAGACTCGATTTCAGATCAGGTCTTTATCTCTAGGTCATAAGTTCAAGCCTCACACCAGGCTCGATGCTGGGTGTGATGCCTACTTAAAAAAAAAAAAAAAAAAATTCAGGAGTTCCTGGGTTGCTCAGTTAAGCGTCCTACTTTGGCTCAGGTCATGAGATCATAATCCATGGAGTCGAACCCCGTTGTCGGGTTCTGTGCTGACAGCTCAGAGCCCAGAGCCTGCTTCAGAGTCTGTGTCTCCCTCTCTCTCTGCCCCTCCCCTGCTCATGCTCTCTCTCTCAAAAATAAACATTTAAAAATTTGTTTAGAAAAATCAGTTTGTCAGATTATGTGGTAGAGATGCAATTGTATCAGCTTTGGTAAAACAGGAATGCAATACCCCAGGCTTTGTGATGGGTCTTACCTACAAGTATATAGGCAAATTAGCAAGAGCAAAGTTCTAAAAGTTAGGAGGGAGAGGGCAGGAAGAAGTTGCAGTTCAAAACGATGAGGACCCCTTCCAGCTCAGCATCTTCCAAAGTAACTTCCCTCACACTCTAGGCCTTATGGGAAGTTAATAAAGGTTAGGTTTTAAAAAGTGAAATAAATGTGGAAAACACTGGATAAAAAATATTTAATAGATTTCTTTTCAGGAATTCTCAGAACTTTAAATATTTAAGTGTGCATTATAGGCCTCCAAAAAGGGAATAAAGTATCACTTGCTTTCTTGTATGATTTGCATATGAAACCCATCTTCATTGACGTTTTAATGTTACATCACTTACAACTAGTGCTGCAGAGAACACCATTCCAGCAGCTCTTCATACAAGTGCTTACCTTTGTATATAAAATGAAGCAAGAGGAGGGGTACTTGGGTGGCTCAGCGGCTAAGCATCTGACTCTGGATTTCAGCTCAAGATCCAAAAGGATATCATGGGAGGATAGTAACCTGAGCTGGAAGGGAAGTTTTGCTCAGGATGTGGTAGGAAGGAAAGGCAACAATACAGACAAAGCCTATACCCGGAATGTAGAGTAAGAAATTGAAGTACCTAATTCAGCTGGAGTAGGAGAAAGAATGAGCCAAAAGAAATTATGCTTACAATGTTTTATTAAACTGTGTTCCCTCAAAATCCATGTTTAAACCTGAGTTCATTGTATTTTTCCTGAACTTCCTAAATCAATAAATTGAGTATTTCGCCAAATTTTGCAACTTTCCAGCCTTTACTTCAAGTATTAGTTTGTCCCATTGTCTCCCTTCCTTATGGAACTATAATACTTGTTAGCTTGTTTGATGTTTTCTGTATTTATCTGAGGTTCCCTTCATTTTTGTCTTCAAATTAGTCATGATCATTATGCCTTTTTATGAAGTAGGATCTAACTCAACCATGAAGATTTTATCCTGAATCCTAAGGTATGATGTTCTCACTCCTAAAACCAAACATTTCTGGGTTTTCCACTGAGGTCTAAGGTACTTAAAGGCATCTCCTCACTCTGATCTGGAACTCCAAGGTCTCCTGTCCTGTTCTCTGATACCACCATTCAGCTCCTGACTTACAGTGGGAAATTTGTATGAGGCCCCATAAAGCCTTTCCCTGGACACATGCAGCTCAACCTTTGACCAAAGACACATGCTGTGACCTCAAGTAGATTACCTAGGTGATTCTCCACCCATTTCCACACAACCGCCTCTCCTCAAGCTCTTGCACTCCACAAATTACAACAGCTTCACATCCTGAGACTTTATCTTTGAATGCTCAGCTCAGAGAGAATGCTTCTCCACTTGGGACCACCTGCCTTTGTGTCAGGAAAGGGACTCCGGACAAAATGCCAGAGCAATCATGGGGCTCACCTTGTTCCCCTTCTCTCAAAGGTCTGCATTCCATACTGCCTGCTGCCCAATGCTTCATTTGTTTTGTCTAGGTTTATAGTGATCTTCAGAGGAAGGAAAAACCCAGTATCACTGTCATGGCTGGAAGCAGATACACTAGAATTTTGATAGCACATTCATTACTCTTCAAAAGTCTATACCCAGTCACCATGTTATTTACATATCAAGCCAGCTGAAAGTTCTACACTTGCTATGGCTCAGAAAACATACCACCCCATACAGGTTTCCTGAAAAAGAAGTACTTGATATTCTGTAACCTCCAAAAATGTGTAAGAAGTCAGTTATATTTAAGATGCAACATAAAAGAAATTATGGGGAAGAATAAAACTGGTCACATTTGAATTAGTTTCTAAATAACTATTGATGTAATTATTAAATATAAGGCAAATGGGAAATACTTTAAAAATATCAAATACATTTTCTAGATTTGTTTTATGCAGCACCTCAAATTTTGCTAGATTCGGTGTATATAACTTTTATCTAGCTTTCTGACTGGACCAACCATAACAACTACTTGTACTTTTCCAGTGGCCAAGGACCCAGATTGTTGGTGTAGTCACCACTGTGGATTTAAGAGGTCTGCAGTGATGACAGCTTCTGACTCTTCAGATTTCCAACGCTAAATGCCTTTCTCATATATTTGTATCTGTGCCACATGCACCTTGCTTTCTCTCTCAAGGTTTCCCTGCAGCCACCGGGGAACAAGAAACCTAGGGACTCAGCCAGCACCCACAAATGGACAACCCAAAGAGGTCAGTGTTGATGCTGAGTTGAACGTTGATAGGATAGAGGAGTCAAAAGACACCATTCTCCCCCTTTCTTCTGAATGGATTATTGAGAAATGCTGGATTTTCTGCCAGCTATACAGAAAATGTCTTGTAAGAAAAAAGCAGGCCACTTGACATGAACCAAGACCAGCTCAGCAACACACCCCCTTATATATTTGCTCGCCTTCCTTCCCCACTTCATTCGGATTCTCTCTCAAGTCCTGCTTCCCTGGGATTGCTTTCTCATGCTGAGATAACTATAACAACATGAATCGAGAAGTTGAGGCTCTATTCAAGTAAGAATATTCTGGGAGGGGAAAAAAATGTAAACAGATATTAAAACATGGCATTAAAAAAACCCGTCATAATGGAGAAATCAAACACTTTCAATCTTGCTATTGAAGAAATAAAGTTTTAAGGGTAAAAGTCATTGGTATAAAAATAATGTAACTTCTGGTCAGTTGGGGAAAATAATCTCAAATAAAATCTATAAAATATAGAAAAACCTAGGACAAAAGGGGAAAAAAACAACCATCAGAAAGGAGGGAAAAAAGAAACCTAAAATACAATCAATATATCACAACAGGATTTTTTTTTTTTAGTATCACCGTAATGCAAGCACTGATTGAAACTATGAATAAATGAATCAAATCAGATATGGACTCCAAAATACTTCACTGGGGGAAACATAAATTAAGCAAATAAATAGACATACATATAATGGCACACCATGATTGCTAAGAGTGAAAGCCACACTTCATGTGAGTCTACAGCAGATGTGACTAGCCTTAGCTTAGGGTTGGAATCCAAAGTACAGCTCAAGTTCTATGCTTGACAACAGCCTAAACAGGGGGCACCCTCTCCGAACCTATCCAAGATTGTTTTCTCTCCTATAAAATGATGGCACGTGATCATTCCTACCTGACAGGTTTTTTTTGAGAACCAGGTAAGATGCTCTTGAGAACATCCTGCAATCTGTACATCACTTCACCTAAGGATTTTGTGACTTGGTTTCTAGTCCCCTTAACAACTAGCATAACACTAAATGTGTAGTAGGTATGCGATAACCGAAAATTTCCTCAAGCTTCTGATGGGCCTAAATTGAGCCAAAGCCTAATAAATAAAATGACGTAAAATCAAGTTCTTGATTTTTCTGTTCCTGTTCATTCTCTCGTGTCCCCTCCCATCACCAGCTCACCCCCTCAGAAAGGTTTATTTTATGGGAGAATTTTTGACAAGAGATTTAAAAAAAAAAAAGTGCACACGTTGCTCTAAGTATGAGAGCTAATAGAGTAGCCTTTGCTATAACATATAGGTGAAATAAGGCATCTAGGTACCACAAATGATTGGGTCTGCCTCAATCCATTCACTTAGATGAATCATGAATTGCTTTCAATTCTTGCTTCCCCTGAGCTACAGAGGTTTCCAAACAGAAATCCTGCTACTGTGTTCAATAGGTACAGATGATGGAAAAGCCATTTCTCTAATGAGAATTTGGTAGGAAATAGTTTCTTTGTGATGCCTCCTCCCTCATGAGTAGTCCCTAGAATTCTAACAGAATAGGGGACTCACTCCTATAATTTGTCAAAACTAAGGTATCTTGAGATGACAGATCATGTACAATTCGCTTTTCAGAAATAGAGTTCTATCTCTTGAGTTCTCAGGAAGGAATAACTGAATTGACTTGTGAGAAATCAAAAGAGAAAAAACTTTCCAACCTTCCAGCAGCACAGGAAAAAATATTTAACCTACTGCAAAACCTGAGCCCTATCACAGTTCATACTCAGAGCTCACCTCAAAAGTAACAGGTAACATTCTAATCTGATTGCCTTTTCTAAGTTTTTAAAAAAAAATTTTTTAACGTTTATTTATTTTTGAGACAGAGTGACACATCATGAATGGGGGAGGGTCAGAGAGAGAGGGAGACACAGAATCTGAAGCAGGCTCCAGGCTCTGAGCTGTCGACACAGAGCCCAACGCGGGGCTCGAACTCATAGACTGCGAAATCATGACCTGAGCTGAAGTTGGGTGCTTAACCGACTGAGCCACCCAGGAGCCCCATCCTTTTCTAAGTTTTTAGACAGTTTTGATTCTAGGCCTGAATGCGTTCATGGAAATGTTGGAAAATAAATGGGATCAGCTCCACATCTTGCAAACCAGCCTCAATTTTTTTTTTTTATTTTTTATTCTGAGATAATTATAGATGTTCATGCACTGGTAAGAAATAATACCAATATATTCCCTCTTTACTCCATTTTCTCCAGTGGTAGCATCTTACAAAACTGTAGTACAATACCACAACTAAGATACTCACGTTGATACAGTCTACAAATCTTATACTTCCCCAGTTTTACTTGGGTGTGTTTAGCTCTATGAAATTTTTTCATGTGTGAAGATTGATGGACCTAACATTCTATCACCACAAACATTGTTTGTGTTGGTGTTTTATAGGCAGGCTCTCTCATAGCACGATTTGCTCCCACTGTAACCTTCTGGGACTGTTTTCCCCTCACTCATCAAAATTCCCTTGATATTTCCAATTGTTGCATGTATCAACAACTTGCTCCTTTTTATCGTTAAGCAGTATTCTATGGTGTGATATGCACAGCTTAACCATTGAGCCATAGAAAAAACAGATTATTCCACATACTGGGATATTAAAAATAAAATATTTCAAATATTTGTATAAACAGATTTTCATTTCTCCAGGATAAACGTCCATGAGTGCGGTTGCTGGATCATATGATAACTGTGTGTTGATTTTCACAAAATACTGGGGAACTGTTTTCAGAGTGGATGTAACCTCTTACATTTGACAGATCGACATGTTGATATTTTCTATTTTAGGCCTTCTAATATATATGCAGTGATAGCACAGTGTGGTTTGCTTTTGCATTTCCCTAATGACTAATGGTGCTGAATGTCTGTGCATGTACTTATCGGCTCTGTTTTTCACTCCTCTGTCCCTCTTTTCTCATCTTCTCATAGGTGGCTTTGGAGTATTTTAGGATTTCACCTGGACTCTTATTGTGTTTTTACATATGTTACTACATATAGTTTTCTGTGGTTGCTCTGTGTTACAATACACACATAGGACTTTGCCAACTGGTACCAACGTTATGCCACTTGGATTGAAACGTGGAAACCTTGCTTCCATCTAAGTCACTTTGCGTGCCCCACTTTTAAAGATCAGGTCTTGAGTATCAGTGTTATAATTTACATTTTAATCACTACATAGTATTTATAAAACTCATGAGAAGGGTAGTCTGTTTACCCATATATCTGTTCTTTTCCTCTGTTCTCCCTTTCATCCTCATGTTCCAAGATTCTTTCTCCTATCATTTCCCTTCTTCTATCTGAAGAAACTCTTCTAGCTACTCTTTAAGGATAATTTTGCTCATGATTTTTTTATTAGTTTTCTTTCAACTTAGGATGCCTTTACTTCCCTTTTGTTTACGAAGAAGTTTTGCTGGATATGGAATTCTTGACTAACCACTCTTTTCTTGTACCACTTTAACGATGTTATGACATTTCTAGCATCCATAGTCTCAGATGAAAAACCCAATGTCATTTGAATTCATGTTCTCCTACAGGTCATGTGTCATTTCTCTCCTGCTTTTTCGTTTTTTTGTTTTCACCTTTTACTCCCCGCTTTACCCATTTCTTCTCCCACCCCCAACCTCTGCCTCTAGCAACCAGAAATACGTTGATTCTATATAAACTTGATTTTTTTTAGATTCCACCTATAAAAGAGATTATATATTAGTCTTTCTGATTTCACTTAACATAATGCCCTTGAGGTCCACCCATGTTGTCACAAATGGCAATGATTCATTTTTTTATGGCTAAGTATTTGTGTATGCAGGTGTGTGTGTGTTCATCCACTGATGAACACTTAGGTTGTTTCCATATCTTGTCTATTGTAAATAATGTGCAATCAACATGAGGGTGCAGATACCCTTTTGCATTAACATTTTCACTTTTTTTTTTTTTTTTTTTTTGGGGGTAACATTTTCACTTTCAAGTAAGGACCCAGAAGTGGAATTGCTGGATTATATAATAATTCTGTTTCTAATTTGAGGAACATCCATACTGTTTTTCATAATGGCTGCACCAATTTACATTCTCATCAATAGCGCACAAGTGTTCCCATTTGCCATCCTTGCCACTATTTGTCATTTGTCTTTTTCAATGTTTGTTTATTTTTGAGAGAGAGAGCACGCGCACGTGAGCAGGGAAGGGGCAGAGAGAGGGAGACACAGAATCTGAAGCAGGCTCCAGGCTCTGAGCTGTCAGCACAGAGCCCAATGCGGGGCTTGAAGTCATCAACTGATGAGATCATGACCTGAGCCAAAGTCAGATGCTCAACCGACTGAACCACCCAGGTGCCCCTGTTATTTGTCTTTTTGATAATAGCTATTCTAACAGGTATGAGGTGCTGTCTCATTATGGTTTTGATGTGCCTTGCACCGATGATTAGTGGTGCAGAGCATCTTTTCATGTACCTGTTGAGCATCCATAGGTCTTCTTTGGAAACAGTGTTGATATCTTCTGCCAATTTTTAATCAGTTCTTTTTCTGTTGAGTTGTAGGAGCTCTTTATAGATTTCAGATATTAACTCATTATCAGATACACGATTTGCCAATATTTTCTCCCATTCAGTAGATTGCCTTCTATTTTTATAATTTCCCTTGCTGTGCAGAAGCTTTTCAGTTTTCTGTAGTCCCACATATTTATTTTTGCCTGCTACCTTTACTTTTGGTGGCAGATTCAAAAAGGCATCACCAAGACCTAGGTCAAGGTCTTAGAAGGCTT
Organism: Panthera onca; assembly: GCF_046562875.1. Lineage (NCBI taxonomy): Eukaryota > Metazoa > Chordata > Mammalia > Carnivora > Felidae > Panthera > Panthera onca. The sequence goes on along the minus strand of NC_138349.1, from coordinate 45,216,376 downwards.
ACCACCTATGTTTTCTAGGAGTTTTATGGTTTTAGGTCTTACATTCCAATCTTTAATTCATTTTGAGTTAGTTTTTGTGTATGGTAGGAGATAGTGATCCACATTTTGTATGTGGCTGTCCAGTTTTCCTGGCACCCTTTATTGAAGAGACTGGCCTTTCCCACGTTGTATCTTCTGGGCTCCTTTGTCAGAAATTACCACATGGCGGGGGGGGGGGGGGGGGGGTTCTATTTCTGGGCTCTCTATTGTGTTCTACTGACATATGTCTTTTTATGCCTGTAAACCATACTATTATTACAATTGCCACAGCTTTGTAATAGAGTTTGAAACCAGAGAACTTGGTGCCTCCAGCTCTGTTCTTTCTCAAGATCGCTTTAGCCACTCAGCGTCTTTTGTGAGTACATACATATTTTAGTTTTGTTCTGTTTCTGTGAAAAATGTCATCAGAATTTTGACAGGGATCACACTGAATCTGTAGATTGCTTTAGGTGGTTATGGACATTTTAACAATATTAATTCTTCCAAACCATGAGCACAAAATAGTTTTCCATTTGTTTGTGTCTTTAATTTCATTCCTTAACCTCTTCCAATTTTCAGTATAGAGGACTTTCACCTCCTTGGTTAAATTTATTCCCAGGTATTTTATTCTTTTTGATGTGATTATAAATGGGATTTTCTTAATTTCTCTTTCTGATAAGTTTATTAGCATATCAAAATGCAACCAACATTTGTGTACTGATTTTGTATCCTGCATTACTGAACCTATTATTTCTACCAGTTTTTTTAATAGAGTCTTGAGGGTTTTCTATATATGTCATCTGTAAATAGTGACAGTTTTACATCTTTCCAGTCTGAATGTTTTTTCCTAATTGCTCTTGCTAGGACTTCCAGTACTATGTTGAACAAAAATGAGAGTGGGCATCCTCGCCTTGTTCCTCATCTTAAAATAAAGTTTTTAACTTTTCACCACTGCTTTTAAAAAGTTTAATTCTCAGAAGATGAGTTTGGGCATAAATATATTTGGGTTTATTCTATTTGGGCTTTTCCCAGCTTCTTAAATCTGTAAGTGTGTGTGTCTTGCACTTCAATTTGGGAAGTGTTCAGCCATTATTTCTTCAAATACTCTTTCAGTCCTGCTCTCTGTCTCCTCCTCTTCTGGGACTCTCATGATACATTTGGGTATTTATTGTTCCTCGGGTCCCTGAGGTTCTATTCATTTCTTTCAGTTTAATTTCACTGGGTAAATTCTATTCATCTGTCCTCAAGTTCACAGGTCCTTTCCTCTATTATCTCTGCTCTTTTTTCAGTTACTGAATTTTTCATTTCTATCCTATTACATGGTTTTTTAAAAGATCTATTTCTTTGCTGAGATTTCCTGTTTTTTCATTTCTTTTATGGGCATTTATAATTATTGAAATCCTTAATCGTTGTGAGATCATTTCAACATCTGGTTCATCCTGGTGTTGGCATCACTTGTCTTTCCTAATTCCAGTAGTAACTTTCTTTGTTCTTTGTATGATGGGCAATTTTCTATCATATCCTGAACATTTTATTATGTTAGGAAACTCTTGATTCCAGCTTAAATGATTTTAATAGGCAGTCACCCTGTTTCGGGATCAACACATGGATTCCTGGTCTATTGTATGGGCGTTAGTTCCAATGCATTGTAATTTTCAGAGCCTTTGGGGTGCTATTTTGGTCCAATAGGTTTATCTGATGCTGCTGACCACATGGGGGGGGGGGGGGTTTCCACTGTTCCCTGCTGATGCTGCCTGAGGGAGAAGGAGCTTCCCCAGATGGGCCACCTGATGTCCCTGAGTGGAAGAAGGAAGAGTGTTTCTTGGACCAGATACTTGTTCTGTCAAGATCCCTCCTACCAAAGCCACTACTTTCTTCAAGTCTCCTGTGGGGGGGAAATGACTCTCTGGGCTGCAGGATACAGAGGCTGCTTGGGCCAGATGCTTGTTTTTCCAGGAACTTCCTGGCAAAATCTCCTGGCCACCCCATCTCTCTATGTTAAGAAGGGAAATTTCACATCCAGCAGGGATGGAAAGCACTTTCTGGGCCAGGCCATTTGTTGTGGCAGGAACCACCCCCTCACCCCCATACCTGCAGACACTGCCTGGCCACCTGATGACCCTAGGTGGGGGAAAGGAGTTTCAGGTCTAGTAGGAAGGGAAAATGATTTCCCTTAGCTCCTCAGCAAAAATCCCATTTGAGCTTTATTAGTTCCACTACTCTTGGAGGCCGGACCTCTCACTCAGTTGAGCAGAGGAATAAACCTACCTAAGTCACACCTTCTGTAGTTAGGTCGGAGGTGGGGGGACACTTAGCCTGGGTCCCTTCCTGCCAACAGGTGGAGCGCACTAAGGTGTCCTCTCATTAGGTTGTTCCTTCCGTCCAGTGTCCCTAATCACTCCATCCTCCTCATTTCAGACTTCTTTTGGTTGTCTCTCATTTCCAAGGCTTATAGCTACACAAAGTAGAGTGGAGCAGGGAAAAAATGTTTTCATGTCATCTTTATGCCTTCGGCTTTATTTCTGAAGCCAGTATTAAATCGGTAGCGTGTGGCACAAAGACAATTTGCAGAAGTATTTTGTTTATTCCAAGCTAATTTTTAATGTGTGTCTATATTTAGTCAATAAGCAAACATTTAAACATCAGAAGGGTCGAAAACAAATTGTGCAGCTCTAAATTCTCAGAAAAATCAAATGTGGCCACCTGAGCCTGAATTGGCCAACCAGCTGAAGCAGTACAGAAGCAACCCTCTTCAGACACGGCACTTGTTACTCCCTTTTTTCTAGGCCCAGCTTTTTCAGTCATTTAAATCACCAGTCTGGCTCCTTGAGTTAAGAACTCTGACTCAGCCTATTAATGAACAATCACAAACCTTTTATAACTGCATTTTACAAACACTTTACCATAAACCCTTTCATTTAATTCTTACCATAAAAAATGGGCACTATTTAATCCTAATTCTAAATAACAGTCTCTATTACTCTCATTTTATAGCTAAGGTTTTAGAATGAGGATGGGACATGCCAAGGTCATAGCACTATTTAGTGGCAGAGTTGGGATTCAACCCTCATCTTCTCTGTATTCACATTCGATATGCCTTACTTTCCCCCTATAGCAGAGAAGGACATGAAGAGGTTCCAAAATAATGCCACACATCATAAGGCCACATTGCTCTGACATGTGAATGTTCTTTTGAAAAGAGACTCATGGGGGCACCCGGGTGGCTCAGTCAGTTAAGCATCTGACTTCAGCTCAGGTCATGATCTCATGGTTCTTAAGTGTGAGCCCTGCATCAGGCTCTGTGCTGACAACTCAGAGCCTGTTTTGGATTCTGTGTCTCCCTCTCTCTGCCCTTCCCATTCTCATGCTCTCTCTCAAAAATGAACACACTTAAATTTTTTTAAAAAATGAAGAGACTCATAGGTTCCTTCAGCTATCATTCATTGGCACCTAAGTTGTACACTTGCATTGTCAAGCCAATTAGACAAAACAAAAATCTGAATGACCCCAAAGCAAACTTGAGCATGACCTTTCTAATCAATTCTATCAAGCTTCAGGCAGATTGCCTTCCTGGTACTCGGGTTGGCAGGATGGGTATGAACCAACCACCACACATGTCCTGCCACCCCTACAGATCATAAATACAGCCTAGGAGACTAGACCAAGATACTTTTAAACAACCAAAAAAAACCTACATGTTGCCATATATAATAAAAATCTCAGTTGTGTAGATGTGCATGCAGAACAGCTATTATAAAGCAGGGAAAGTTGAAATACTTAAGACTTAATGATTTATTCTGTAGTCTCTATTTCCTATATAAGGGTGACCTTTGATAAAACTACTGGGAGAATGGAAGAAACCAGAAATGTCATGGAAACACTATGAATAATGCTTCTTTGTGAATGATCTTTCTGGTGTCACTGCTGCAAACTCAGCCAAATGACAGGTTTTCCTGAGGGATAGATAAAGAATAACCCCATCTCTGCAACCATGCAGGAAGAACAAACTGTAAAAAATGAACAGATAGGCTCTGACGAACAAGAGTGAGTGTGTGTGTGTTGCCTGAATAGGGAGGCAGCCTGCTTGCATGGAGAGGAGAAGAAACAGGTAAAGTATTAGAAGAGGCAACAATAGAGCAAATACAAAGTCCAGAGGGCATAGTGATTTTAAAGCATGGCCTCAAATTCTAAAATACTCTTTTATTTCCCTCAAAGTTGGCAGGCTTATTGCCACTCAACCAAGAGAGTATGGCAGAAGGGATGCTGTGTCATAGTGGCCATGTTCCAACACGTGTTCCTGGAGCCCTGAGCTGCCACGCTAGATGGGATTCATGTGGGTTCTCCAGATGAGAGTTAGCAGAGTCCATCCAGCCTTCCTGCCATTCCAGCCCAGGTGGCAGACATAGGAGTGAAGAAGGTTCCAGACAAGTCCAACCCCATCCATTCAAATCATCCCAAATACCAGTGAGTCTTCCCAGCTGAGGCCCCAGATGTCACAGAGCAAAGACAACCACTGCTGTCTCTAAATTCCTGCCCAATGAAATCCAATAGCACAATCAAAATGGTTGTGATTTTAAGTCACTAAATTTTGAAGCTGTTGGTTATGCAGCAGTAATCACAACAGAGTAAAAAAAAAAAAAAAGGCAAAAAGGGAGCAGAGAAAGAGGGAAGTTTAATACAGAGCTGGTGCAGGAGGCAGAATTAAGCATGGCCAGAGAATGAAGTCAAAATGTGAACAGGAATGCGAAATGGAAGAGGAAATGTGAAGAGAAAAAGTCAGTGGTAGGAAACCACATGAGCTTCTAAGGACTATTAGTCTCTGCTGCAAATCCAATTCTGGGTGCCAGCAACACACACAAAATCCTAGAATTGCATTCATTAATGACAGCACAAGATTTGTCCCCAAGAAAATGCCACCTGTCTTTTTTCTTTCTGTATAAAAAGGACAGCTCTTGCTTTTACCAGAACCTGCCTACCCACCCACCCCCCCGCCCACCTCAGCCCGCAACACCAGGTCTCACAGAGCTTGGTGGCAGATGTTGCCCAAGGAACAACAGCCTCAGGAAGCTGGAATTCACCAGCACTGGGGGTGGGGGGGAAGAGGGGTGTTGGGTTCCACGAGTCTTGTGTCCCAGAGCTGCTCTACAACTAAGGGCTCAGTCTGCCTAGTATCTTGTCCAGCACACCAGCTTGGAACCACTGCCATCATGTCTTGAACCACAACATTCAGCTAGGATACCAGCACCGCCTTCACCAATTTGGGCTGGACTCTGACTCACTTTAACTCCTGGCTAGCATCCTACACCCACCAGGCACACCACCTGACTTGGATGCTTCCACAATTAGACCAGAGTCCCCATACTCCTTTGAAAGTCTATAAAGTGAGCAGCTGGCCATCCTTTGGGGAATTTTCTTGAAGCTCTGTATCTATTTCCTCAGCTCCACAGTGGCTCCACCTACCTTGCAGATAAGCCACCTAAGTTGTGACCACTCTTGCAGGAAGTATAGCATTTTGCCAATAGACCAAACATAGCCTACTCGGATCCACTGTGAAAACTTTTCTTTTAAGCACTTCCTCTGTGATTCCCCAAACACCACTGAGGAAGGTCAAAGATGTATGCCAGCTCAGTGCTTCCTTGATTTACTTGTGGCTGACTGCAAAGCAAGCCCTCCTCCCCGGAGCTATTTGTCTAAGTAGCATACTTAAGTTCAGATTTCCAGTTAATACCTGTGGAGCCAACCCCCCGCTTACTCAGCTTTGAGACTAGAGGAAAGACTTAATGGACCTCAAAGTCTCTCAAGTTGTCAATTTAAGCAGAAATTCTGAAATTTTCCCAAAGCAACTGTTTTCCTGCTTCAGTGGCTAGAAAGGAGAAGAGAACTAGAGAAAGTGACAGTCTAATGACCTCCCTGCCAAGAAAACTGGACTGCAAGGTGATGGGGCACCACCTCATAAGTCACAAGCATTAGCAGATACCTCCTGCCAGCCAATGCGAAGCATCAGAGAAACACCCAGCAATGGATTCATTCTTTCTCCCAGAAAGAGGGAAGCAAGAGCAGGTCCGAGGGGCTGGAAGGAGAAGTTCTGAGCCTTGATTGAGCCTCATTGTCAAGCTGTCTGGGAAGATTGCACAGCTGGGATAAGTGTTGTATTCAGCAAAACACATGATGGACACTGCTTTTGTGCCAGGGACACTCCAGTCAGCACGGAGCCTTAGACGGCTGTGAAAATTAAAGCCTTTCCAGGCCCTTTCACAACACACCTGATTTCTGTATTAAGTTTGAGGGTGGTTGGGCATTGTGTTGGGTAATTGCCAGCTCTGAATGTCACCATAGGTGACAGGCTGGCTCTGATCTCCGACAACGGGGAAAAGCCAGCTCCCCTGATACTCAGGCAGCCCTAGGTGTGAGTGAAAACATGCAGGGCTGTGAAAGAGAGATGACTGGATTCTGGTCCCATTAATGTCCAGCCCCACCCCATATTGTATACAAGAGTAGGATCTATGTTTCTGACCCCCAAGTCACAAGACTGGGCTGGCAGAAAAGTCACCTGTTTTAACAACACAATTCTTCCCAGGCAGTAAGCATCAAACACCAGGCAGAAGAGAAGGAGAGAGAGAGTGTCTGGTATTATATATAGGAAACAGCCAGGTTGGCCTTGGAGCCCACATCATCACATCCACAGGATACAGAGGATTCATATCCTCATCAATTTCTCCATCTTCCGTGGGGAAATGGAGACATTCTCAGCAATTAGCAGGACAGGCCAGCTCTTAAGGCAGTAGCCAGTCTGTGGCAAGTCAAGTGGAGTACAATCCTAGAGAGGAGATCTGTGTGCTCGGCATAAGACTAGGTGGCTTACACACATTAGGTAACTCGATTTCTTGGAATCCTTACAGTAATTCAATTTACAGAGAAATACATGGAGATTCTGAGAAGTTCAGTGACAGTCAAGGTCACACAATTATAGAGATGGTATTCAAACTCAGGTCTCTCAAACTCAACAGTATCTGGGTCATGTAAGAAACCAAAGACAGACTGTGACACTTAGCTCTTGCCTGGGCTCAAGACTAAAGAGACATACCTGGAGTGAGGTAGCAAGGAGCCAGGCAGGAGGAAATCTGGCCTGACAGATACATGCTAGGGAGGACACAGCCCAAGCTCCTGCACATCCCCTGGGGCCTATTTCATTCTGACACCATAGCACAGTGGGGAGAGAACAAATCTCAACTCCCCTCATCTTCTATGATACCTTCTGCAATATAATACAAGATGGGGTCCTCCTTGGCTCAGATACCCCGCCCCCCCTCTGCTGCTCAAGTGAGCCCTCTGAACATGGCCTCCAGTACACACAGCAAACTAAGACCAGGAAGCAAGGTCTGATAACCACTCACTACATGCTTCAGAAAACTGAAGCATTCATGAAAATCCCTCAAGGGCATGGTCTCTACTCATCTTTGAGTGTTCTACTCATCTTTGGGTGTTCCAAATCAATGTCAAAGGGAAAAAGTCACAGCTCAATTCTTTGATGACCTTCTCAGAGAGGAGACCAGTTGGTTTTTCCTTTCTTTTTAAATTATCTTTGTCTAGTTATCGCTTTTGAGCAGATATGTTTGAGACAGAGTCCCAGAAGGGATGCAATATCTACCTCACACCGTATCTGTGAACCCCAATACCTAGGACTACCTTGGGGCTCTCATCCTAGCACTTGGATTCACAGCCCAGGTTTGGGTTGGGGAGACACTGTAAGCCGTAACCATCATCACAGAATTGTAGGGAACACCAAAAATTAAGCAATGGAGTCCTCTAGGCTCATATCCTACACATGCACAGCTAAGGACAGGGGTTCCTGCAGATGCCATGGCTGAGATCCACCTCAAGCTTCCCAAGCTCATTCTCTCAGAGAATTTAAACTTGCTCTTTCCTCTCCCTGGACCATTCTTTCCAGATCCTAGCTCAACTGACTGCTTCTGTTCAGATTATAATACAAACATCACCACTTCAGAGGAACGTTCCCTGAGCAATTGAAGCACAAGACCCTCACTCACCGTCACATCATTAAACTTCAATGTTCCTTCTTAGCACAGTGACCTTCTAAATTATCCCATTTGTTTTGTACATATACCCTGTCTTTCCTCAGAGAACATCAATTGTATGAAAGAAGAGATCCCATCTCTTTCCTTCGTGACTGCCTCACCAGGGCCAACAATGCCTGCCCAAATTGATACATAGTAAATTCATGGGGAATGAATTCAGGGTGGCCTGAGAGTCACTGATGGTGTGGAAATTCGACTTCTTCCTTTGGTCATAGGAGTGGAGATGAGGGCTAGATCAGCAGAAGGTTCAGGGCTCATCTTCACACAAAGGTGGGTGTGCAACAGGTGGCGTGGCCCTGGCATCAGTGGATAAGCCTGGGACCAGAGGTCTAAAAACAGGTAAGGCCATGAGTGAAGCTCTTACCAGAGTCCACACGTGGAAAACACTACATTCCTGGGGCAGATGAAGGTGGTTGTCTTAGTCCACTCAGGCTGCTGTAACAAAATACCATAGACCAGAGGCTTGGGGAACAGAAATTTCTTTCATGCTTCTGGATGCTTGAAGTCTGGGCCAGGCTCCGGCGAGAGCTCTCTTCCTGGCTGGTAGAAGGCCACCTTCTCGCTTTCTGTTCATATTGCTGTGTGTTCACACAGCCTTTCGTCAGTGCATGCACATGGGAGAGTGAGCAAGCTCTGGCCTCTCTTCCCTGGGGGATCAAAGCCCTACCCTTATGACCTCATTCAATCCTAATTACTTCTGTGAAGGCCTTATCTCCAAACACTAGTCACAGTGGAAGTTAGTGCTTCAATATACAAATTTGAGGAGACATAGTCCGTAAGAGTGGTTTTGATTATCTGGTTATGATATCCTGCATATGCTTCTCCAGCACTGACTCCCAGCTAAACTGACCCTATCAGGGAAAGGTGAGGCCCAACGCCCCCCGCCCCAGAGGCAGCTGTCACCACCATGTGTGCTGGGTGACACCGAGACAGAGGCAGCCACTAAAATCCCAAACGTATGCACTGGGCCTCCTGACCTAGATTTACTGCAGTTGGCCATCATGTGTCTAACATCAGTGTCCACACGCAGTGCATTCTTTACTAAGGATGAGGACTGCTAAGACTCCAGCTGGCGGTACTGGACGGGCTCTAGCAAGCCTTCACCCAGAACACTGACCTGCTGGCACTGCTGGAGTCTGCTTTGCTTGCAACAGGAGCAGGGCAGGGCCATGAGCCACAGAGAATGGTAGAAGTCCAGGGAAGTCTTGGCTTCTCCAGTCACGTTCACTTATGGCAGCAGCAAATCAGTGATAGGGAAGACTTTGGGACCCTCCAAAACTGCCCCACAGAAATGGCACCTCCTCGGGCATTTCCTGACAGAAGCCGTAGGTGATGCGGGCAAGAGAAGCAGTGCCCCTTACCCGGAAGTGCCAGTCTGCATTCTTCTGCCCAAGCCAGTTCCTTGGCACCAGTGCTGGGATGGCAAGACTACCATTGTGCAAAGTCACTTTGAGTGAGCCAACAGAGATCCCCTTTCTTACATCTGAAGACCCTTAAGCTGCCCAAAATGGGATCCATGGAATCCAGAGAGAAAGGGAATTTCTCAGCCATAGCCCTATTTTCCTGTGGACAAAAGGTGCTGTAGCCACACTCTGAGGAGTCAATTTCCTGTAGGCCCTGGCACATCACCTCCAGAAAGGGTGGAGAAACCAGATGATGATAATATCAACATCCTCCTCCTTCTCCTGTGCCCCTCATCTTTTTGACCTGATAGTTAAGACCAGGGACTCTTGATTATGTGGGCTCAATGTCAGCTCTAACATTACAGTCAGATGAACTGTAAAAAGTACATAACTGCCTCAAGCTTCCTCATCCTAAAATGGGACTGGTAATGGAGCCTAACTCACAAGCTTGTTGGAAGGTTAAAGGAGTTAACACATGTAAAGTCTGACAAAAGTACTCAATAATATGGAATATTACTCACCAATCAAAAAGAATGAAATCTTGCCATCTACAACAATGTGGATGGAACTAGATTATATTATGCTAAGCAAAGTCACAGAAATAAGATTTCACTTATGGAATTTAAGAAACAAAACAGATGAACGCAGGGGAAGGGGAGGAAAAATATGATTAAAAAAGAGGAGGAGGCACGCCATAGAAGACTCTTAGAGAACTGAGGGTTGTTGGAGGAGAGGTTGGGGGTGATGGGCATTGAGGACACTGGGAAGAGAACTGGCTGTTATTTTAAGTCATCAATCACTAAATTCTACTCCTAAGATTATTACACTGTATGTTCACTAACTTGGGATTTAAATAAAAATTAAAAAAAAGAATCAACAGGTTTAGGACTAGGTACTATACTAGGGACCGTGTAAAAATTATCTTGTTCTCAACCAATAGCTAAATGAAAATAAATAAAATAAGGGTATATTATTTATATAGGTGTGTGTGTGTGTGTATTTATCGATTGAGAAGTAGAAAATGGCCCTCAAAAGGTATTAAGATCACCCAAATTTACTCAAGTAGGAAAGCAAGGCTTTAAGCTTCTATTTGACTCCTAGGATGGAATTCACCACAACAGAAAAGAAATGGATACTTTCTTCATGGCTTGGACAGCAGCTTGGTGCCCCAAAACAGGTTCTCTCCCCCAGGTCATGGCCCCTAATGCTCAGTGCATGAACACAGGGGCTCTGCAGGAATGGGAGGGCCCCAAAGCCTGGTCCTTGAGCATAAAGCACATCTGGAAATGACAGGTACCATGCTAACCATGCTGATACAAGCCGTAGCCACACTCTGAGGAAACAATTTTCTGCAGGCCTTAGCACATCACAATGACAGAGAAGCAGCACACAGAGCAAACACGTAAGACCCCCCTTCCCTTGAACCTCTAGTATCTGCACCAACACTCTGGTAGTAGGCCCTCTGCCTGCTCTTAACCTTGTCTTCTAAGTAGCTGGAGTAAAGCTGGAAATTCGGGAAGCTGAGACAGGAGGAATGATCTGGAGATGAAGTTGGCTCAGAGGCCACTGTGCTAGTCAGAGTAGACTTAGTGCTTTGACCAATAGCCCCCAACCCTCAGTAGCCCAATACAACAAGGGTTCACTTCTTCCATCACAGACCACACTGTGTCAGCAGGGAAGAGGAGTGAGCAAGAGTCTCCCTGCTGCGTGCAGCCCTCCAGGGACCCAGGATCTTTCCATGTATTGGTTCCTCACCCTCCTAGATGCCTCAGAGCCTCCAAGGCTATGGAATTCTACACTGGATCTTCTGCCTCCAGCTGGCCAACAAGGCCAAAGAGAGCCACAAGACAGTACTTACCCCACAGAAAAAATTTTAGATGCCAGGCCATAAAATGGCACACAGCACTTCCACCCACATTCCACTTGCCAAAACTCTAACCTAACCACAAGGGGGTACTAAGAAATGTATTCAAGCTATCATCGGTGAGGAGGGGGGGGCAGGCAGGGAGGAAAGAAGGAAATGGAGTTTGTTGAAAACCTAAAATCCCCTGTTGCAGTTGCCATTTCTTTAAAAATCCGCTGGGTACAATTCAAAGGCTGGCAGGGACTAACTTGTCCAACATGAATTCCCCTTGGCACAGTCCAAACTGCCCAACCACTTAGAGGTCTGACACAGAGACTGGCAAATCATTCAATGTCCTACTCAGCTCCTCCAGATCCCGGGTTCAGGATGGGAATGCCGATAACCTGCATGTGGGTTCCCACTACACATGCAAGGCATTTGGATGTCAGTCCAACCACACTCAGGCACTCTGCAAAGTGGGGTTCACCTAAGAGACCCTGCTGTCACATGCCCTCCCTTTTCCAGGCACACTCCAGTAAGTCCTTGGACACACACTGGACTTTCTCAGCTCCCTCAGGAGGTTGTGAACCCTTCAGGTGAACAGCCCACTCACCTGAGGGCTGTAGAGCCAACAAGAGATGGACAACCTCCAAAGTGCTGCCATTTTCCTGGGGCAAATGCAGCAGCCAGCAGGGTGACCACACACCCACTATTCCCCCTGTGATTCTGCAAGCATTTGTTGAACACCAGTTATGTGCCCGGCACATGAGTAGGCCACATGCTCCAAATAAAAGACAATTAGAAGAAAGCTCCTGCCCTAATAGAACTTCCCATCTTTTGGGAAGGTTGGGGAGTGTAACACAATTTAAGCACATACAACTCAACGGGACACCTGCTGTCATGGGGGAGGCAGAGTATATCCACAGAGTTCAAAGACGGTACCAAAGCTAGGCCTCAGGGACCAAAGGCAGCTTTCCTACTAAACTAATGTGTGAGCTAAGACCCATAGCATGAGAAATAGCTTCTCCTCCGAGATGGAGAGAGGCAGATCAGACAGTGCACAGAGCATACATAAAGGTGGGGAACACCGAGTCATTCCATGAGGCTAGAATAAAGAGTCTGAAAGGAAAAAGAAACGAGGTAAGCCCAGAAAACACAGAGATATACGTCCACCCCAGGCATTTTGGTATTACCCAAAAACCTAAGGGGCAGGCTCCGAACGAACTGAAGGAAAGAAACATGGCCAGATTTGTGTCGTAGAAAAGTCACCCTCTAGCTGACACCTGGGGATCAAGGAGTGTGTGTGAGGCCGAAGGCAGAATAGCAGCACAGAGGCAGGCCACACAGCAGTGCCAGGGGCCAGGGAGTAGGGCTGAGGCAGGGCAGCAGGTGCTGGGGGGCCCAAAGGCACCAGAGCTGCTGCAGCACCAGCAGACTGAGCTGGCCCCAGATTCTCGGAGAGTGCATCCAGCACAACCAGAAGCTATGCATGCACTGTCTCAGCAGCCACAGTGTTCTCTTACCCCTGGGGAAACCCTGAGGGTGGCAGCGCCACCCCTGGGGAAGGAGAAGGGGAAGGATCACATCCTGAGTATCAGCAGGCCTCAGTGTTGGGGTGGGGGGGGTGGGTCATGAGGCTGTACAAAGCATACCTGGGGATGTGAGAGCAAACAAGACACCAGCCTTGTTTTCCAGACGGAGCTCCACAGGAGGACAGCCTCATAGGGAAACAGTCTATGCCCCTGCCCGGCTCACTGGGTACCATTCCCACCACTGCTGTGGGGACTCTTGTGTGCAACAGGTGAGGAAAGGGATACAGCAGTTAAACAGAAAAAGGGTGGGCATGCCACGTGAGCTTGGGGAAGAGGTGCTGAGTGGGTCAATGAGAGGACTGGAAGGTCTCTGCAGGCCTCTGTGATGGCATCTGACAGCCCCTCCCCCAGGCTTCCTGCCCTTACACTTAGGTGTGGCTCTGAGGAACTCCCAAGGGGCCCACAAGGGTAAGGCTTTGGATTGACTTTAGTGATCACAAGCAGGCAGCACAGGAAGCTGTTCTACAGGCGGGTTGGCATCTTGGAGGGGCATGGGCAATGCAGGCAAGGGCCCTGTGAACAGGGATTTGGGGACGGAGGCAAGTGTCTTTGTATCTCCAGGCTGGCTCCCTTTCTCTGGTTCCATCTTGCTGCTTTGATTCCACCTCTAAGGGAGGCATTCCTACAGCTCATTTTCTTCCTCAACTAAGTCATATCAAATGAGTTCATCTACCCTCTCTGAAGGCTTCCCTGATTCCAGGACAGTTCGGGTGACAAGGGCCTCTCCAGGGTGTGTGCCTATTTCCATCATTTTCTTCTCAGAAGGTGGTGACTCACATCCCGATCCCACCACGTTGTGTCTGGCACAATGACAGTCACCCAGAAAACTTTTCATAAATGATTATGATTAATTTGTGAAATTTTTCCACGTGTGCCAAATTCCTCATTTTCTAAATAGAATATAATTGCATTTTTAGGTCATCTTTCATCCAGTAGTTATTCATGAAATTTATTTCATTTATTATGGACTTTAATTCTATGGTATCCCAGTCAGGAAATATGGCTTGGGCCATCTTATGTTCTTTGGAACATACCAAGATTTCCTTTTTGGTGTATGCTATCATCCGCTTTTGAATGCCTGATTTCTCTCCTAGTCAGCTGGAATACATCTTAGCACAGTTTCTAGGAAGAATAAAAAGTGGCATACTTTCTAAACCATTGCATTTCTGAATCTTTTTATGGATTCACACATGAAAGACAATTTAGCTGAACACAGAATTCTCAGGTCACAACCTTCTTCATTTAAGCCTCTGGAGATGGTGGTTCTGTGCTGGAGGGGAATCTGAGGTGAGCAGAGGTTTCTTCCTTTGTAGGTACCCTGTTCGTCCGTTGAGATGCTTGCAGGTTTGTTTTTTTTTTTAACTCCTCTAAAAATTGTGTTATGTTCCCTTATCCTCTGTAGCACCCCTGGTGGCTCCGGAAACACAAAGATACCTCAGAAGAGGTGAAACATCACATAGAGATGTGTTGGGAGACCCACAGCTGGTGGACCAAAGTAAGAATGTGCAGATTATAACCCACTGAATGGGGCAGCGCGAGCTACCCACACAGGGAGTCAGGAGATAGTTCCCCAGCATCTAAGCTCCCACTTTGGGGGAAGCAAAACCAATAAGCTCGCTTTGATTAAAAACGCAGTTTCGATATGCCTGCACAAAGGAAGGAGAGTCACAAGATTTCTTACTTACAGATCCCAGAAATGGTGAGGAGGAGAGAGTGAGCAGGGGACCAAGCACCTATTACTTATGAGGTAGCTGGGGTTGAGGTCACTAAATTTTCACAGGCTTAACTCTGGTTATTTTAAAAGGTATCCCCAGGAAAAGTGAAGTGAGAACTTATAGCAGGCTTCCTGAACTCAACTCCTCATCTGAACATCCAGACTCGGCATGAGCAGGGTTATCATCCAGCAAAATGCCTAGGTAGCAACTCAAAAAAACAAAAGTTGTTTTTCTCCTCACAGTGGGGGGCGGGGCTGATCCAAGCTCTGTGGCTTCTGGGAACTGTTCCACATGGGGACATGAGGGAGGGGGGGCAAATTTCCCACAGTAATTTCCCAAGTTCTACCAAGTACTAGTGATAAGCACAATAACTCAGTCATGCACTCCTGCGCACTCATTTCCCTTCCGTGAGCACAGCTTTATTATAAATCAATAGGATTTCTACAGCAAGGGCAAAAGTCACACATGTGGGACAGAGGAAATAATAAGTTGAACCTTGAAAAGGATTTTCCTAGCTGTGTGATATTTTCTCCTCTGGGCTCTTGTCTCAATGACAGATGCCGCTGTTCACATCTACTCCCTGCTTCCCTCTGAGTGCTACCTCTGTCTTTGCCTGAATCCAGCACATTCTATGTCTCATAACTGAAGTGTTGATTCCCTGAGTCATTCCCCCACACCCTGAGTAACTCTTCTACTAAAAGGCCATGTGACTGTACTCCAGGAATTAGAAAACGTATTCCAAGCAAACTAGAAGAGAAAATGGCACAATGCTGGTGGAGGTGGTCCAGCTACAAGTGGAATTAGCCTCAAGATGCTGGCCAATAGAATCCCAATACAAGTACTGGCATATGAGAGCAAGCAGGACATCTGCCTCATTTTCCAGAAAGAGCCTCACAGGGCAGGAGGACATATCTGCCCATCCCCAAGGGGTACCATTCCCACTGCTGTTCTGTGATGCTCCACAGTGTGCTCCCACAAGAAAATGTATGGAAGCCCCTTTTAGAGGAAGTTCCCAGCCCAAAATGGTGAGTTAGATCAGACCTGAAATTGTTACATGGCATACCTAGTTGGAGAGGCAAGGATGAAAACCTTAAGCTTTATTATAGACTGTGTCCCCCTAAAATTCATATGTTGAAATCTAATCCCCAATGTGATGGTGTTTGGAGGCAGGGCCCTTGAGAGGTTATCAAATCAAGGGCAGGGCCTCCCATGATGTGACTGGTGCCTCTTATAAGGAAATTTAGAGCCCAGTGTGTTCTGCCCTTTACCACATGAGGACACAAGATGACAGCCGTATATGAAGTAGGAAGTGGGCCTTCACAACACACAGAATCTACCAGTGACTTGATCTTGGACTTCCCAGCCTCCAAATTGTGAGAAATAAATGTGCTGTTTAAGCCACTCCATATATGGTGGTTTGTTATTTTGTTGTTGTTTTTAACATTTATTCTTGAGAGAAAAACGTGACCAGGGGAGGGGCAGAAAGAGAGGGAGAAAGGATCCGAAGCAGGCTCCACACTGTCAGTGCAGACCCCAATGAGGACTCAAACTCACGAACCTGAGCCAAAACTGGACTCCGCTTAACTGGGTGAGCCACCCAGATGCCCCTATGGTGTTTTTCTTAGAGCAACCCAAACCCAAGGCAATATCTCTTCTGTATTATCCTACCACCTATTTGTGACCAAAAAGCACTGCTGACATACTAGTACAGGGAAGTATGCTCCAAAAATTCGTCTATTCCCACATGTACCCAGAAATGCTAGGCCTAACAGATATTCATCAGAAAAATATTACCATCAAATATTATTTGACCCCAAAGAACCCTTTTAAAGTAATACTCATTAACATCACAGACTCCAAAACACCCTTGGAAGAATACTGTGCTAAGAAAACCTTCCAGATCAAAGGATTTGACACACTACCTCCTTGCCACATGCCCTCAGCATGGTCCCAGCCGGAAATTAACAAAAAAGGAAGCAGAGTGAAACCTGTTTATTGAATTAGCTAGACTCAGTAGGGGGCCTTCTCATTGGGTCTCCTCTTAACCTGCTCAGCCAAATCGAACATGTCTGTCCCTGAATGAAATCCCTGGCAGGTCCCAGAGCTTTCTCAGTCATTCTCAGATACTAACAAGTAGTCTCATGTTCCAGAGCAAAAACAAAAAACAAAAACAAAAAACTATCAGCTTGAATACCATAACTTCCATCTCTTATCCAACTTAAAACTTCTCTCCCCAAACCATAACAGGTGATGGTTTCTCTGGACAGGACAAAGAGCCTATAATAGGAAGAGGAGGAAAATTAGTCTTTTTCTCATGCATCGCCCCAGGCTCTATCATCCTTCCCCCATGCACTGTATTGCTCCTGGCTGCTCTGACATTAGGGAAGGGAGAAGAGCCATGGGAAAAGAATATCAAAGTATCTGATATGCCTGGTGCTATTCCCAGTCCTCTCTGGGTTTTTTAAAGCCCTTTGTCATAGCAGAGAGTCAAAAACTGACTCTTTTGTCCTATTAGAGCTCTTGTGGGTTTTCTTCCAAGGCCCTATATGGCAGGGACATCCTGCCTGCACTCCCTGGCACGGATATTGCCTTTTCTAGCTAATAAATAGAACCATGCCCTGGCATCCGGCAGTCCATCAGAGAGGGGTCATTTCACCCCTCCAGGCCAGCCTCTTGGGTAAAGAACCTTTCAAGGTGCCTGAAGTCTCTTTCCCAAGGAACCCATACCTGCTACTCACTCCCACTCCTGTCTCCCTGCCCAGCTGTCAGATCTAACCCCAGGAAGTGTCCCAACTGAAGACCGTTCCAGGTGTGGGTTAAGTCTCCATATCCACGTGCTCAAAAATCCAGGGAACACATTTCATGCTCTTTTTGGGATTCTCCAAAGCTCCTCCTCCCTCTCAACTTGATGGAGGAGAACTTGCATCATTCCCTCATAAGAGTGGGTGATGCCCAGCTCATTGATATCTCTGTGTAGGTTGGGTTCTGGGGGAATAGACTCTGAAATAGAGATTTACACCAAGAGCACAGCCAAGAGCAACTCCAGTAAAGAAGGAAAGGGACAGACTAGAGAGGGAGAAGTTCAACTTCCATACAGTTGCATCAGCCCTCAGCTTATCTCCCAGGAAGCTCTGAAGCTGGATCAGCCTTTCTCAGATGACAGCAAGGGGGTCATGTCTCTGTACCTTATAGCTAGATATAGGCTGCCCCCATGGAGTGGGGCACAAATTTGGGCAAAGGTAACTCCCTCAAAAATTTCCCAGGGAAGGATGCTGCCGAGAGTCATTGGAGCCAGCTCTTCCAGCAGCAGGTGGCCCAAGGGACTCCATCCTGAAGGATGGGACTGGGTGGTACACCACAGCAAAGTGCCTTCATAGGTCCCCACCAAATGTCTAAGACAAGACCTACTTAACATCCTCTCCAGAAATGAATGATTATTTTGTGTCGATTTGTGTTGTGGCTTTCCTCCAGTCAAGAGGAACATTGGGTACTTGTTAAGCCAGTCAGTTAGCAGCAGTGTGATCCCCAGGAGGGACAGCAGTGAGTCCCAACTCCTTCCTGGCTCTGCCCTTCACTGTCTTGGTCCAGCTCACGTCATAGTCTTGTCTTAACTTCCCTACCTATAAATGAAGACAACAAAAACCACCCTGCCTACCTCACTTGACCATGGTGACTGACATACAGATGGAGACATCTGATACACATGACAGGCTTCAGAATCTGCTACAGAAAGACTGGAACCTCTTCAAAGTATTCACATGATATTAATAGATTTGCTGAGCCTTTTCTGCTCAAGCCCCATTAGAGTTTGGTATTCAAGTGTCCTAGGAAATAGCATTCATGAGGGAACATTTATGGAGTCAGTTTTCATCCCAGCAGAAGCCACCAGGTACCATCTTAAAGGATATGGACAGAATATGTAGGGCTATGTGTCAGGGTAGGTCAGATGGCAAAGCCACACCACATAAACCACTGTAGAGGCTGTGTCACAGAGAACTGGGATGATGACCTACTTCTGGCTCTCACAAAGATATGTAAGTTAGCCCCCATGCTGGAATCCACTGCATCTATAAAATGAAAGTTTTGTCTCAGGGCAGG
Source organism: Panthera onca (assembly GCF_046562875.1). Lineage (NCBI taxonomy): Eukaryota > Metazoa > Chordata > Mammalia > Carnivora > Felidae > Panthera > Panthera onca. Next base: position 45,197,611 of record NC_138349.1, on the reverse strand, counting down.
ATTTTGAAACTTTTCAGTTAGATTTTTTTTTTCTTTTTTTTTTTTTAAATTTTTTTTTTTTCCAACGTTTTTTATTTATTTTTGGGACAGAGAGAGACAGAGCATGAACGGGGGAGGGGCAGAGAGAGAGAGGGAGACACAGAATCGGAAACAGGCTCCAGGCTCCGAGCCATCAGCCCAGCGCCTGACGCGGGGCTCAGAGCCTGACGCGGGGCTCGAACTCACGGACCGTGAGATCGTGACCTGGCTGAAGTCGGACGCTTAACCGACTGCGCCACCCAGGCGCCCCTAGATTTTTTTTTTTCAAACCCTAATAGATGAAAGCATTAAATAAGATTCTCAACGTGTTTAAATACAGGCTAACGATCCCAATCTTCAGATTTTGTTGTCTTCAGAAGCATATTAATGCAATCACTCAGAAAACAGTTCCTATGTGTCAACCATGCTCCAGGAACAGTACTAGGCAGGATGTTCAGTAATGTGTAACAGGCTGGATGGCCAGTACAATCCCTGCCCTCCTGCCATTCATGGTCAATTGGGTGGGCCAATCCATGTGTAATTACACCGCAGAATGATCAGTTCTCAGGAGAATTTTAAGCACATCAGAAATTTTAAATCCATGTTTGGCCTTGTGGGGATGTCATGGTTGATATTTCAGAGAAACTGGGTCTAAAGGATGTGTTACAATGACTAGCTACTGGATGTGAGGGTGATCTAGTCACTCCATTGATTTCCAGTGCTGACTCAGCTGGTCTGGCTGGCTAGGCAGGTGTCCCCTTCCTCCCTCACCACTCCACGTGCATCCTTCCCAAAGCTGCATGCCCAGCTGAAAAGCATGACCTTCCCAGATCGAGAAGGACCATTCTTCAGTCAAGAGTATAGGAGTAACTTTACTCCCCTGCTAGATCCTCAGGGTCCCTTTGTAGAGTTGTAGTTGAGCTTCCAAGACTCCAGACACATTCAAATGAGGCGCTGCATGTGGCAGTCTGCCTGGAGAGATGGAAGAAGAGAGGATGGATGGATGGATGGATGGATGGATGGATGGATGACTGGCTACTGAAGAGAAAAGATTCTTCCTGATAGAAAGCCTTGCTTTTCTAGAGGCCCAAAATAGACACACAGACAGGTGTGGGTATGCTGACTTTTGAAGAACTGAATAAAGATTGGCTGATATAGAAGAAAGAATTAAAGGTAGGAGACCGTACAATTAAGCACTGTATAGACCACAAATGGTCATTCACGCAATACTAAGAAAATTGGGTTTTATCAAAAGTGCCATGAAAAACCGATGGATTTTAAGCAAAGTTTAAGAATCACTAGTCTAGGTGACCTCTCAGAGTACCTCCAACACTAAGGCTTCCAATAAAAGATTTCATTAAGCCCAACCAATAAAGTCTTGTACATTAATTAAGCCGTTCAACAAATATTTGTTCAATGTAATTAAAAGGTGGTTATTTAAATCAAAGACTTAGTGAAACATCTCTGGTGGGGAGTAGATAAAGTAAGTCTATTTCTGGAAAAAAACCTAATTTATACTCTCAAAGGACATCATCACATCTCCAGTGGGAAAGAAAAGGAAAGGAGAAGACTGAGAAGGATACAGCCAAGGAGAAGAAGAAAGTCACTGCCTAAAAACAATGCAGGTCAAGACTGGGACACTTAGGGGCTGAGAGAAAAAAGAATGAAGAGCCACAAAGCACTCAGGGAGAAAATTAATTTGGATGCTAAATCAGGGCTAATAAGGTGAGAGCTTCCTATCCCCCACCAGAACCCGTTAGTAGGTGACAGGGATGGTCCCCAAGAACTAGACCAAGAAGTGTGCACCCCTAGGAGAAGCTGGGCAGTGTTTCTCAGGCAGGTATTAAATCTCTGAACAAAAATCTTCCACTTAGAAGACGAGCTATCAGCACCCCAACTTTGATTGACATTGCTCACCTCCAGAAAACCCTCTCAGTATTTAGGTCCTTGTAGAGCACTTTCCCACACTGACTCAGGCTTGGCCGTGTGACTTGCAATTGTCCAATGGGACATTATCAGGGTTGATGCAAACAGGGGCCTATCCTCTTAGAATGCCCTCTTGAAACCTAGCTGCCATGTTGTAAGGAAGTCCAAGCTACCTTGTTGGAGAAAAGGGCCACATGGAAAGGCTCTGAAGGATGACACCAGATGGCTACAGGGAAAGAACCTGGGTACCCTTGCTAAGTTCCCAGGTGAATGCAGCCACATGGGTGACCCCAGCCAACACTTCACAGAGCAGGATCACAGCTTCATCAACTCCAGAATCATGAAACATAAGTTGTTGCCATTTTAAGTCACTAAATTTTTTAGTGGTTTGGGCAGAGATTACTGAAACATGGGGAATATACGTAAAACTTCTAGTGTCACAATTCAATAAAAGTTGCAGAAGGAAAATGCAGAGAGAACAAACGGGATGAAGTAATCAAAAATTTCTCAGGATTGAAAAAACATTACATTCAAACTAAAGATTCTCACCAAGAAGCACACCGAGAACACAATGGCAATGGTTTAGAACACCAAGGATAGACAGAAAATCCCCAAAGGGTTCCACAATTCTTTTACTCAGTAGAACGAAAATCAGAATGGCATTATACTTCTTGTCGGAAACACTGGATACCAAAAAGGTAAATCTTCAAAATTTTGAGGAAAATTATTTTGAACCTAAAATCCTATCTCCAGCCAAATTAATATTCAAGAGGGGGAAATAATATAAACATGTATGGACATACAAGGATTCAAAAATTTATCTCACTGAACACCTTTGAGAGAATGGAGTATATACTAGAAAAATGTTACAAATAGGAAAATTAAATGCAAGAAATAAGGAATCACTAAGACTTGAAGTCTAAGTAACCCTTGATTCCAATTTTTTTAAGCGAGACAATCTCAAAATGTGGGGCATGTAGGAGAAGAGGGAAATCAAAGTATGCTGGGGGTAGAGGTAAAGATTCTGAATGACAAAACCCCAAAAGAGGAAAAACAAAACCAAGAATGTTTGATCAATTCAGGGGAGTAAAGGGGAGCAGGAGAAAGAGTAACAGAAAACAAAATAAGATGGCAAGAATGAGATTAATCATTGGAAAGCATAATAAGGGGGAAAAAAAAGACAGTTTGTTAAAGACACAGAAAACATTTATACCAGGCAAATGCTAACAACTTTATCAGCCTGGGGGGTCTCTAATGATGCTGTAGAAAGTGCGAGTGGAATGTCAACTACTGCCAGCATTCTGACTTTACCATATTTGTTGTCACAACACCTAGGTATATAAACAAAATATCAATAGGTGTAGTATCAAAATTGATGACACACATGGTGCTATTTCACTCAATTTGGAATATTCTAAAGAGCATGAAACATGCCACAACACCAGAACCTCCATGTGGCTGGCTACATCTTCTTTCTGGCTTCTCCTGACAAAGAGGGGAGAACACAATGAGGACCACAAAAGGGCACTGTTACGGTTCCTCCCTCAGCATCCACTGGATGTGTGCGCCACACAGCCTGGAGATCTGACAGGAATCGTGGGTTTGTCTGAGAAGAACATCAGTGATCAGGGAGGCCTCTTCGCGGTCCAGCCTGGGTGGTCCCTACACCAATGTTTGCAGCTTGCTGCCTGAGACCAGGAGGTGTCAACAGTGAGCTTTATGTCAAATCTGGTCTGAGAATATTTTGTTAGGCTCTTAGGGTGTTTTTAAAGTTTCGCGTTGATCACCAATATTTAAAACTTGGAAAATTCCACTTTAAAACCATGGCGTTCTGGCTTTTCTTGAGAAATCAGAGGAGATCCACCCAACATTGGGTCAACATTCCCACAAGGGGGCAGTCAGCTCCATTCAGGGAAAGGATACCCCCCCCCCCCACCAGAGAAGGGGTGTGCACTCACCCATCTATCATCACCCCAAACTCCCTGTGGTCTCATAGTCAGGCCTGACAGCTACTGTGTGACTCAGGTCTCCAGTGAGTCCAGAATCCAAACCCAATGACTCTAAAGAACCCCCAGCCTTAGGTGTCTCATGGAGACAACAGACTTTCCAAATAGGAAGGGGTCATAGATACCCTATAGCCCAAGCTCCGTTTACCAACAAGGAAACAGAAGCCCCAAGAGAGAAGGGAATGTGCATGGTCTTACCATGCACAGCACCAAGAAGGGACAGAGCCCTGGTCTTCCCACCATAGCTCCATGTTCACTCCCCCTTTGAGTTAGCAACTGCCTCAGCTTGTCAGCAAGCCTCTACAGCAACAGTCTACTTGCTACAGGCTTTTTATCACAAACGGAATTATCAGGATACACACTGGATCTGCTGACTTCCTTTCCTTTCCCCTAGATGAAGAGGGAAATCTATCTCAGGTGCTCTTAGTAATCATTAAAATTGCCCTGTTTCAGTGTTGGCAAGGATGCAGAGAAACCGAAGCCTTGTGGACTGCTTATAGGAATGTAAAATGGTGCAGCCATTATGAAAAACAGTATGGTGGCTCCCCAAAAGTTGTAAAGAGAATTGCAGTATGGTCCAGGAATTCCACTTCAGGGTGTATACCCCAAAATTTGAAAACAGGGACCCAAACAGCTAGTTGTATGCTCATGTCCATAGCAGCATTATTCAGTCCAAAGGTAAAAGCAACCTAAGTGTCCATTGACATATGAATGAAAATATCACATATTACAAAATGTGATATATAATATACACACAATGGAATATTATTCAACTTTGAAAAGGAAATTCTGACATATGCCACAACATAGATGAATCTTGAAGACGTTATGCTAAGTGAAATAAGCCAGTCACAAAAGGACAAATGATGTATTATTCCACTCATACAAGGTACTCAGATTAGTCAAATTCATACAGAAGATAGAATGACAGTTTCCAGGGGTTGGGGGCAGGCGATCGTGGGGTTATTGCTTAGTCAGTAAACAATACCAGTTCCACAAAATGAAAGCGTTCTGCTGATGGGCGGTGGTGATAGCTGAACAGTGTGAATGTACTTAATGCCACTGAACTGTACACTTAAAAATGGTTAAAATGGTGGGGCACCTGGGTGGCTCAGTCGGTTGAGGGTCTGACTTCAGCCCAGGTCATGATCTCACAATTCCTAAGTTTGAACCCCTTATCGGGCTCTGTGCCGCCAGCACAGAGCCTGGATCCTGCTTCGGATTCTGTGTCTGTCTCTCTCTGCCCTTCCCCTGCTCTCTCAAAAAATCAGTATTAAACGTATTTAAGAAATGGTTAAATGATAAATACTATGTACATTTTACCACAAGAATAATTTAATTGCCTAGTTTTTTTATTTTTTTAATTATTTGCCCAGTTTCTACACACAGGAGATGCTTGCTTTTGACTGCGTTTCCCCTTCTTTTAGGCACCATGAAGCACAAATTGTGCACTGTCCTCTAAAGGAGGATGCAAAAGGGATGGAGGAACATTCCAACCTACTGTGCACCAGGTGCTGATTGGACTAGGTGCATTCCATGAATAAATCCTTTCAAAACCCCTGGGGTCAGTTTGAGGGTCCTCATTTTACAGAGGACACCATTAAGGTTGCATGACCTACATAAGACTCAGAGTCAGGAGCAGGAAAGGAAACACTACCCAGTGGTTAAAACACAGACTCCAGGGGCGATTGGGTGGCTCAGTTGGTTGAGCATCCGACTTCGGCTCAGGTCATGATCTCACAGTTTGCGGGTTCAAGCCCCACGTTGGGCTCTATGCTGACAGCTTGGAGCCTGCTTCTGATTCTGTGTCTCCCTCTCTCTCTGCTCCTCCCCTGCTCATGCTCTGTCTCTCTCTCTCTCTCAAAAAGAAATAAATGTAAAAAAAAAAAAAATTTTAAAGAACAGATACTCTAAAATTTTTTTAATATTTTTGAGACAGAGAGAAACAGAATGAACAGGGGAGGGTCAGAGAGAGGGGGAGACACAGAATCTGAAAGCTCGAACTCACAGACTGCGAGATCATGACCTGAGGTGAAGTCGGACACTTAACCAACTGAGCCACCCAGGCGCCCCTAGGACAGAGACTCTAAAGAAAGACTGTCTCACTTCAAATTCTCTTTCCCCCAGATAGTCTGTGGACTTGGACAAGTTGCTTAACTTTTCTGGGCATCAGTTACATCTAGTTGTGAAGATTACAGGAGTTCAAAGTGCTTAGAGCACATGGCTGATAGGAAGAACCATAGAATAATGCAGGGGGGTTAAGGGCACTGAACCCCATGCAGCTGAAAATCCATGTAGAACTTTTGACTTCCCAAAATCCTACTACTAATAGCCTACTGTTGATCAGAAGACTTGCCAATAACAAACAGCTAATTTTTGTATATTGTATTATATACAAATTCTTAAAAGCTAAAAAAAAATGTTATGCAAATCATAAGAAAATACACGGACAATACTGTACTTATTGAAAAAAAATCTACATATAAGGTGGACCCATGCAGTTTAATTCCATGTTGACCAAGGATCAATGGTATGTAAGCTTTTATTATTGATATGATCATTTTTGTTTTGTTGTCAGAGGTCTCTGATACACTTCCCCTAAAACAGAGCTATCTCTAAGGAAAAAAAAAAAAAAACACTTATTCTATGCCTAAAATCTTAACTCTATACCTCAAAGCCTATTTGCCACATATGCAGAAACATGTATATTAAAGGAAACCGTAGGGGGATGTTATGACACACTGTCATGATGATGGCTTCAATGACATTCTTTGAAACCATCAGCTCAGCATACTGAGAAGGGACAAGAAGGTTCCAAGTGAATGTCCCCTGAGGACTTAGTTTAGAAAGGCTGATCACCAATCTCATTGGTGCTCTTCTCGTTTCTATCTTCCAAGCCTGTCTCCAGGTGTCCCTCTCCCATCATGACTGGCAGGACTACTCACATTTCCTGCCTCCTCCTCTCAATGCACCCTAAAGGGTGCATGCATCTTTTCCCAGACAACCTGGAGTCCACTTAGCCCTTTTCTCAAAGACAAGCTAGGCATTGATGCCCACTAAATTCTCCAGGCCATTCCCACTGCCACCCACTTACCCCCGTGTACTGCCTTCTCCCCTGATTTGCATTACCCTAGTAGCCAGCTCTGTACCTGACTGAACAAGTACCCAGGCAAGGCAGTTGTGCTGACCTGCCATCAAGTCAGAGCTCTGATTTGTGAAACAGAAAGACTAGGGACATGGATGACCCCACTCTTCCTGGAAGACAGGGATGGAGAGCCTACTCATTAAGCCTGCTATTCATCCCTAAAATGAACAGGTTTTCCTGTAGTGAGTTATAGACGTAAAAGGTTCCTCCTCCCACGGGCTCTGCAGATAGGAAGGCAAATATATAGAGCATGGCCCACTCTGGCCTGCTCCCCTCCTGATGTGTGCCTACAAATGCAGGCAAATGAAATCTGTCTGAACCCTATGAGTAATCTTGAGTGAGTCCTGTCTCTCTACCCTCAACCCAGTCTCATTCGAATTAAAAAGCCTCAGAAAACAAGAAGCAGTCCACCACAGAAAACAGCAGAGCTACCAAGCAGCAGCCAGAAGGTATTTACGTCCTCCATATCCAGAGTGTCTAGGCAGAGTACAGGTGTAGTAACATCTCTAATCCAGGTCACAGATTGGCTTGCAAATGTACTTTGTCACAGCTCTGCACATTTCCCCTGGAATTCAGAGCTATTTCTTTGTGTTCTTGCTGAGTGTTCACGCAGATATTGGCTCTATTACCTGGATTCCCAGTCAGACCCAGGCAGCCATGGCTGCAGTGTTTCTGCCTCAACAGGGAGGCAAAGCAGGTTGATGGCCACTTGCATTAATCATACCTATAACCTGATAGCCAGTTATAATCCTTCATATAATCCTTCATTGGAGATGCCCCCAATCCAGCCTGATGTTCTACCTCTGGTTCCCTCTGCCAGAGCCTGCATGGCTGGGGTGGGATGGAAGTGATTTTCTCCCACTCATCAGCTTGACAGAAGTCAATCAGCTTCTTAGGAGAGGTCTAAGTATAGTAGTTTAAGCGAATTGTAGGACAACCTCCAGTATCTTTTCCAACCCCAAATCCAAGAGAATTACTCTGCCAGGAGTCCCCCTCCACTCTTTAATATTTCCAGATAGTAGGAATCATATCAAACTTGGGAAGCCCACTCTGACCATAGCTAAGAGACAATGCACTTATTCCAATGTCCCATCACTTCTACTCTGATCATGTGCAAAATAACCATGAGGAAATATGAGTAAACAGAAATGAAAACACTGACCACAAAGTTTTATTTAGGAATAATGATCAAAAAAGGAAGGGAAAGTGAAGAAGCCCAACACCTGAAATGGATCTCCTATCAAAAATAACTTTTTTTTTGAAAGTTATATACAATTATGCATATCAGGTAACTAAGAACTAAGAACAGTATCATAAACCATAAAACTCAAAGAATTAGAAGCAATAAATAGCATTAGAGCTAAAGAAAAACAGATTATTGAACTAGACTATCCACTCAAATTGTGAGAGAAGAAAATATTAAGAGGAATATTTGATTTCTTGAATAACTATCACATAGGTCAGCTGGAATAGAATACTGAAAGATAGAATTGAAGAAAATGGCTATTGAACAAACATTGAAAATTAAAGTGATTTACTGGTTCTGGGTAAATTATGATACAGAAGTCAGCAGCAAAATATAGAATAATTAGGTCCTTCTCTTAAGAAAAAATGAATGAGCCAATATTATAATATCGAGCCAAATTTTCATTTATGTGCAACAGCAATGAAGGTATTCTTGACATGAAAAGCTGCATAACAATGAAGAGGTTATTCTCAGTAAAAGCCATAGTAACTAATACTCACTGAGCACAGCCCTATTGGCCCCAATCTGTGCCAGTCATTTCTCTATGACCCATCATGGACTAACCCATTCTATCCTCACAATCTAGCAGGTAGGTACTATAATATTATTTGGGGCACACAGGTTAAATAATCTCCCCAGTGGGATACAGCAAGTTAGTGGTAGAGCCAGGATTTGAACCCAGTCATCAGATTCAAATCCCAAGGTCTGAACCACTGTCTGATGCTGAATCTGAAGGTGGACAGCATGACATCCAGCACAGTGGTTGTTATGGGTTCGGGTTGACCATCAGACCCAGGAGACACGATGGGCTTTCACCAAACACTAAACTGGAAAGTTTATCGAAGGACGCAGGACAGGAAATGCAGCAGATACTCATCTTCAACTCACTGGAAGAAGGCCCAGCAGGCTGCCCAGACTAGCGAACAATACAGTCAGGATGGCTAAAGGTGATCCCAAGAAACCAAAGGGCAAGATGTCTGCTTATGCCTTCTTTGTGCAGACATGCAGAGAAGAACATAAGAAGAAAAACCCAGAGGTCCCTGTCAATTTTGCAGAATTTTCCAAGAAGTGCTCTGAGAGGTCGAAGACAATGTCTGGGAAAGAGAAGTCTAAATTTGATGAAATGGCAAAGGCAGACAAAGTGCGCTATGATCAGGAAATGAAGGATTATGGACCAGCTAAAGAAGGCAAGAAGAAGGACCCTAATGCCCCCAAAAGGCCACCATCTGGATTCTTCCTGTTCTGTTCAGAATTCTGCCCCAAGATCAAATCTACAAACCCTGGGATCTCCATTGGAGACGTGGCAAAGAAGCTGGGCAAGATGTGGAATGATTTAAGTGACAGTGAAAAGCAGCCTTACAACAACAAGGCAGCGAAGCTGAAGGATAAGTATGAGAAGGATGTCGCTGACTATAAGTCTAAAGGAAAGTTTGATGGCACAAAGGGTCCTGGCAAAAGTTGCTGGGGAAAAAAGGTGGAAGAGGAAGATGAAGAGGGGGAGGGGGAGGGGGAATAAAAAAAACTGTTTATCGGTCTCCTTGTGAATACCTTCGAGTAGGGAGCGCCGTCATTGACACCTCTCTTATTTGAGGCATGTCTGTTGCCCTCGTTAGGTTTAATTACACAATTGCGTCATGGTCATATTGTAGTCTCTTCAAAGTGCTCTAGAAATTGTCAGTGGTTTACATGAAGCAGCCATGGGGGTCTGGAGCACCCTGAAACTGTATCAAAGTTGTACGTATTTCCAAACATTTTTAAAATGAAAAGGCTCTCGTGTTCTCCTCACTCTGTGCACTTTGCTGTTGGCTTGACAAGGCATTTAAAGATGTTTCTGGCATTTTCTTTTTTGAATTTGTAAGGTGGTGTTAACTCTATGGTTATTGGCTAGAAATCCTGAGTTCTCAACTGTACATATCTATAGTTTGTTTTAAAAAAAAAAAAAAAAAAGAAAAAAAAAAAAAAGGACAGAACCACCAAGACAAAATCTTGATTGATGCTCCTTGCGTGGCTTGAGGCTGTGGGGAAGATGCCTTTTGGAGGGGCTGTAGCTCAGGGCGTGCAATGTGAGGCTGGGCCTGTGGACACTGCAGTGGGCATCTGTTTAGCTCCAGGTTGTCTTGTTTCTGTATATAGTGACCTAGCATTCTGCTGGCATTCTTAGCTGTGGAAGGGGGGGGGGGGGGGGGTCAGCTGGCATGAGAAGTGTTTGGATCTTTTTTTAGTTAAGTGCAGTAGTTTTAAACTGTTTTGAAACAAACTGTAGAACCCTTCATTGTCAGCAAAGCGAAGAGCCACTGCATCAGTGAGAGTTCAAGAACCTTCTGTACTAAACACAATTTGCAACGTTCTGTTATTTTTTTTGTATGTTTAGAATGCTGAAATGTTTTTGAAGTTAAACAGTATTACTTTAAAAAAAAAAAAAAAAAAGGCCCAGCAGCTATCTTCATGTCTCATTTACATGACACAAGTACCATTGCCCAAGACAATGGCTAAAAGCTGTGTAGAAGTTACCTTGACACAGAGCCGCAGCCTCAGTTTCTCACCCATCTTTCTACTCACCTAGGCCGAGGCCTGCATGCCAACTCACAGGCACACTCCCCCACAGCAGCAAAGGCAGCTACAACATTCCACATTTATCCTGTTTGGTTTTTAAGAGAATCATGCTCGGAGAAGACAAGCTCCGAGGTCATTCTCCCAGGCAGGCATAGACCCACCCAGGCCAGAGATGATCTCTTTGTTACAGCTAAGTACTTTGTATAAGGGAAATTGGAGTTTTTAGGTTTTTTTTTTTTTTTACTTTTATTTGGGACAAAGATAGCATGAAGGGGGGTAAGGGGCAGAGAGAGGTGGAAAAAGAATCCCAAGCAGACTCCACACTTTCAGTGTAGAGCCCAATACGGAGCTTGAACTCAACAAAACCGCAAGATCGTGACCTGAGCCGAAACCAAGAGTCGACACAACTAAGCCACCTAGGGGTCACAGGAATTTGGAGCTTCTTGTAGAATGCATAATTGCTCGCTCAGTTCATTGTTCTCACATCATGTGAATCCAGTTTCAGCTTCAAATGTAAAAACAAATCCCAAAGAGAAGGAACAGGAAGAGTCAGGTGTCTATTCCAGTTATAAAGACCAAATCCTTTCTCTAGGTAGCACTCCTTCTAATGGTACCATGCAGTTTTTTTGTTTTCTTTTAATTCTGTAACTAGCTGGAAAAGCATCAGTACCCGAAAAGGCTGAGGCTCCTGAGTCATTAGGCCAGTGAGAGAGACCAAAGCAGGCTGTGATGGAAACCAGCAGACCAAGTCCAGGAACTCACCAGGAGACTAGTTCTGATTTGGGGAAGCAAAGCACATACAAAAAAAAAAAAAAAAAAAAAAAAAAAAAAAAAAAAAAAAAAAAAATATATATATATATATATATATATATATATATATATATATATATATTTTCATTCCACATACTACAAAGGCCTCCCTGAAAACTCAAGAGAAGTGATAAGACATGTTCTTAGAAAGTCAACAAGAGCTAATCAAAGGCTGACAGGCTTCTGAAAGGATCCCTGTGTTTATTTCCAAGGTGGTCTTTGAAGGTGTTTCAGAAGTCAAGGACACTAACTAACTGGAGTTAAAAAAGAACAAACAAAAAGGCCTGTTTTGTCTTCCCAGAGGTAAATGGGAAGGAACAGCATGAGAAGTGCTTAGGTCAGAACCCACTGCTACTGACCTATTAGCTTCCGGGGCCAGGGCCACCCCTCTCCAAGGGACAATCCTAGATCAAGTATCAGTATATGGACTTTCAGCCTAGATATGGAGAAGTTCAAGGATGGCTGAATAGGTAAATCCATAGCATGAACCCACTCACAACCCTCTTGGGTCAAGCAAAGATACATGCTACTATGTCATTCTTTACAGCTGACATCAGCAAACTGGCCCATGGGCCAGACCCAGCCATCACCTGTTTTAGTAAAATTTTACTGGAAATACAGCCAAGGCTGACCTCATGAGCATGCAACCTGCAGTCACTGAGGAACCACACTTAGGGCCCCATATTTAGTTTAATGGGCCACTATAGACTTTTTTAAATTCTTAATTTTTAAACACAGAGCCACAAGTCTTGATAGTGTACTGGGCCCTATATACAATGTAGTGGGTACTGAACATAGCTATGTTTATGAATAGTCTATGGCTGCTTTTGTACCAAAAAGGCAGAGTTGAATAGTTCCAACAACCAAAGACATTATCTGGCCCTTTGCAGACAAAGTTTGCTGCTATTGCTTTATATGATACTACATTGTGCACACCCTATATAGAATAGAGAGGAGCACGGTTGTGCTGTAACAGAAACTGCAGGCTTGGATTAACACAACCTAGAGATAAGCCGGGCTCTGCCTTTGGTAGGCTCATTGGCCCTACTTTACCTCATTTCTCACCCTCAACTTCCTCACCGTTATGTAAAAGTTGTATCCTAGTATTACCAACATTTTAATCACAACTGTTCTTTGTGTAAGAGATCTTATACCTCTATAAAGAAAAATGATGTAATAAAAACTTAGGAACTTGTCACGAAGTGTGGAAAGTAAGAAAACCCAGCTGGTTGCTAGTCATTTGACACATCTTTGGAAAGCCGATAGACTCACTGTGTCTTGGAACATCCTTCAGGAAGGAGGAGGATTAATTTATTGGCTGACTCCTTGCCATCTTCTGTTGAATGTTCTTACTGGTTAAAGCTACCCCCAAATGTGATTAACTTTCTCCCAAGTTGTATCACTCCACCCTCTGAGCAGCCAGCTGTGTATCAAGTCAAGCTGAACCTGACACTGGAGCTGCCATATCAACAATGGGAGAATGCTGAACATCTGCTTCTGCCTCTAGGGCCTGAGCCCAGCTGGGACCTCAGGAAACAAGAAGCCAGAAAATAATTCACAATATTAATTCTTCTAATCCATGAAAACATGTTTTCCATTTATTTGCATCTCCTTTAATTATTTTTATTTGCATCTTCTTTAGTTTTATTATTTTTGTAGGGTTTCTTTTAATCTCTTTTATAGTTTTCAGCATACTTTGTAGTTTTTATTCTTTTAACATTCATCTTTGAGAGACACAGAGTGTGGGTGGGAGAGGGGCAGAGATAGATGGAGACACAGAAACTAAAGCAGGCTCCAGGCTCTGAGCCATCAGCACAGAGCCCAATGTGGGGCTCAAGCTTAAAACTGTGAGACCATGACCTGAGCTGAATTCAGACATTTAACTGAGCTACACAGATGCCCCCAATGTAGTTTTTGGTACAGAAGTCTTTTACCTCTTTGGTTAGGTTTATTGCTATTTTAATCTTTTTGATGCTATTATAAATGGAACTGTTCATTTCCTTTTGGGGTGGTTCATTATTAGTGTATAGAAACACAACTTATTTTTATATGTTGATTGTATGCCCTGCCATTTTATTCAAATAAATATTTTAAGGCTTTGCAGTCTATATGCAAGTCAAACAGTGTAATACACCACACCAACAGAATGAAGGCTAAAAAACACATGATCTTCTCAGTACACAAAAAGCACTTGACAAAATTCAACACCCTATCACGGTAAATAATGCTCAAAAAAACTAGGTGTGAAATATACCACAACATATTTTAAAAAAAAAAAAAAGCTATGTATGACAAGCCTACAGCTAACATCATACTCAATCATGAAAAATTCAAAGTTTTTCCCTCATGACTGGGTACAAGGCAAGAAAGCTCACTCCTGTCACTTCTATTCAAAATAGTACTGGAAATCCTAGCCAAAGCAATTAGGCAAGAAAAATGAATTCAGATCAGTAAATGATCTATTAGCAGATGATATAATCCTATAGAGAGAAACCCTAATTGACTTGTTATTTATTTTGAGAGCACATGCGAGTTGGGGAAAAGCAGGGAGGGAGGGACAGAATTCCAAGCTCTGACAACGTGCAGCCACATGCAGGGCTCGACCCCACAAACCACGAGATCATGACCTGACCTAAAACCAAGAATCGGATACACTCAACCCAGTGAGTCACCCAGGTGCTCTGCTAATTAACTTTTAATCATGAAAAGGTAACCTCTCAAATTTTAACAGTTGGAACTTCAAAGACCCACTGTATATTCTATCTTTTAAATTAAAGAAAAAGAAAAGTTTTGTAGTTCCCTTTAGTGACATCTTAATACTCTTTTCTCTGCTTAAACTCTTAAATGCTTCTTACAGTCCTAGGGGAAAAACAGGGACATATGAATACAAACTGTCTGCAATTAGATCTGCTTATCAACAGGGGATTTGAGAACCAAGTGACCAGAGTATTTCAGGAAGACACACAACATGCTTTCCCAAGATGGATGGCCCCAGAGCATTCCCTCCCCACACCCCCACCACACCTGTACCCTATGTACACAATGCCTAGAAGCCAGACAAGAAGTTGGATTTGTGCCAAATTGAGAATAACCAAAGTATACTGGGGCTTCTGGAAGTAGAAACTGGGTACATGTAGAAATGCTGGAGGAAAAAGTAGGCTTTTCCAAAAGTATGCTTTTGGTAACATGCTGCATTATTACCAAATAACAAAGTTCTAAAATGGCTTTGGTATGTGATTCAAAAAGCTCAGTTAAAAGGGTGGATCCCTAGGTATTCCACCCATGACAGCCGGCCCATTTCACTGGAAACTTAAGCTCAAGGAGTCTTAAATTTTGACTATTGTTCACAAACAAAATTTGTTTTATAGCAGGGTGAAGTTTCATCTGAACTGTTAATTCTACCTGAAACCCATCAACATTTCCCTCCCCCATGATATTTACAACTTGGGAATGAAACAATGTAAGGCAGGAAGTCAGCAAACTTTTTCTGTAAAGGACCAGATAGTAATACCTTAGGCTTTGCAGGCTATAAGGTGTCTGTTGGAATTACTCAATTCTGTCCGGGTAGCATGAAAACAGCTATAGCCAATGTGTAGATGAATGAGGTTGGCTATAGTCCAATAAAACTAAGTTTTACTTTAAAAACCAAGTAGCTACCAGGATTTGGACCATGGGGCATAGTTTGCAGACCCTCACTATAAGTAAGTGAGAAACCTCAATCTTAGCACTGCCTTCTTGGAAGGCCTAACTATCCTAGCCTTAATTGCAAATGTGGCAAAATTTCTCATCCAAAAGATGTGCTGCCCCACTTGGTCCCGAGTGCCCTCTTCTTCTTTTCCTATATAAGTTCTTTGTGCTATCAATCTGAACTCATCAAGCAAAAGTGTGCTATCCCCAGGCTAATAGCTGCCCCATTTCTGACAGTGGGTAGTCAAGCCTGCTCTGGTCTAGCAGCCAGCTCTCCCATTTCCGGCAATGACTGATAATAGGAGGGAGCCTTTGCACAAAGAGAGCTGGCTCAGCAAGCTCGGGAGAAAATGATTTTCTCTTTTAGTAGGAGGAAAAAAAAAAAAAAAAAAAAAAAAAAGGTTAAAAATGCCAATGTTGTGTTTGCACTGTAATTATTCTATTAATCCTGACCTTGAAAACTGAAAATCAACTACCATATAATCATAGCATAATTGTCTGGTAATATCTGTCCTTGAAACTACAACACTGGAATCCATTCTCAGAGCTGGAATTCACACAGTAATTAATCTTAAACTCTTGGAAAAACTCAGACACAGCAAAATATACGTTCCTTAGTCAACTCTGGATGAAGATACTGTACATTATTAAAGTGTCTGATGTATTTGGGCCACAGAAGGTTTACAGTGAAGGAAAGTAAATATGTACTTTTAGATGTGTTTATAACAGGCAACATTTCCTGACAGCTATAAAGCTGGTAAGGCAGAACTTAGATAGAAGCCCTGTTTTGTCTCTTGTGGGCACCAAATTAATCAATCTAATAAGTATAAAGGAGCCAATCAGATAATTAGTCATCTGTAACAATACTGGAAGGCTTTATGGAGACCACAAACAGTACCAGTTAACCCATGACATGACTTACATGCAATTGACTTGAAGAGAAGAGCCAATGAGTGGTATCTTATTCAGGAGCTCAGTCAGTTAAAAAGACAGACTTTAAAAGGTATGAGGGGTGGGGAAGGAGGAGTAAAGTGAAGGTATAGAGGAAAGAGATATACTCAGCCAGGAAACTGGTACAGCAGTTGTAATCATGGTCTCACAGCTAGTCTAGCCAAACCTATTTCCTAGCTTCCTTCCAACTTTTATTCCAAGTCACAGATCCCTACAAACCTTTAAGTCATGAAATATTAGGACATTACCTTAAACATTGTCTCTGGGGAAGAGGAATGTTACATTTCTGAGCCTGCTTTGTTCTACTTTTCCCTGACACCCAGGAAGAGGGACGGTCTGTTCAGAGACTCCTCAGGCAACTAAAAAGCCAAGAATCCAAACTCCACTAATGCTCACGTTCTGTTTACTAAGTGCTCTGCCTC
The DNA here is from genome assembly GCF_046562875.1 of Panthera onca. Lineage (NCBI taxonomy): Eukaryota > Metazoa > Chordata > Mammalia > Carnivora > Felidae > Panthera > Panthera onca. The sequence goes on along the minus strand of NC_138349.1, from coordinate 45,180,847 downwards.
TCTGGCCAAACTGAACAGAAATGAATGCTGCACTCAGTCCCAGCATTCTGCCCGTCTGACAAGAGCAGCCAGGAAGACCTTCCACCAGCCTCACAAACTCTTCATGAAGGCATTTCATTAATATTTCCTGACATCCCCTCTGGGGTTTTACACTCAGATATCTCCCTGGCAGCCAGTTCTGGAACATCTGAGGGGGCTCTGTTGCTGGGCCCCTGTGAATGGGCAGACCAGGGGATTTGTAGCCATACATTTAAATAGCTTATTTATCTGTGCATGTTCCCCATTAATTACTCCTGCCTTCAATTGGATTTGTGCTTAGTAATTTTTTCCTTACACAGATAATACAGATAAAAGCTGATGGGCTGTACTGGCCCTGGGCTGGACAACTGCAAAGCCTTGATGCATTGATGCTGATACGTGCAGAGGAAAGGGATGCCACGGATCACAGCTGGTGGGCTTCTGTGTTCCAGAGCAGGAAGCCTGGTCTACCATTCATGCATATTCCTTTCCACTTCTGATTTTTTCAGTGACAGCCAGTAAGACCTACCGACCAAAGGATAACCCTCCAGAATCTTGCTTAATGATCTGTCATGAGGGACACAGGGTAACTCTTTTCTGTTACTTTCTCTTTAGGTTCCCTGACCCTTAAATGCTTGAAGACACTATCAGAGCATTTCACCAGCCCTGGAATTTTGCTGCCTGCATGCACTGTAAGCACTTAGAAGAGTTAGCAAGTATTTTCCATTGAGAGGACTTACACAAAACAAAACAGGAGTTTGTATTTAGCAAGAAACCTTTTTCTCCTTCATGCCATGTCCTGGTTCTACAAAGTTTTAGAGTTTCTATTCTATCTGTTCAGTGTTTGGCCAGCCAGCCCATATCTGTCTGCCTTGCTCACCATATCTATTCACCCGACAGGTGCAGACCAACTCCCCCAAGAGAACATTTTGGCCAGGACATCGTCAGTGTTCTAATCACCAGTGGCAATGCCAGGCTACCAAAGAGTGCAAATCATCAGGGGAGAGTCCACATAATGGCTCTGCACATTCAGCTTGGACTTACAAGCTGCTGTAGGTAGCTTTTATGAATACTGGGGGACAATGCTGAAATTAACAGTAAGCTTTGGCCTGATATCACGGTCACATTGCATTAAAGACAGCTCTGGCTTGCCATTCAGTCTGAGCTGCAAACACCTCCTTTCTGCCACTCACAGATCTGATGCTGTTGACTGACTTTGCTTGCACAGAGAATTCAAGGATGACACAGCTGTCTACATAGCAGTGTCCTAGTGAACTTTGAAGTTCAGTGTGAAAGGGAGATCTCTCCACTGGCATCACCTTGGAATAAACTGGTTCTTCATTCAATGTTATCAGTGCTAAAGAAGGCAGTGCCTCCAACAGATCATGTTCCTATCCTCCCCTCATCCTTTTGACAAACTTACCCCTCTTCCTGTGTTCTTTGCCTTAGTAAAGGCCACCACTATCCCCTCAGTTGTCCAAACTAGAAACCGGGGGGCTGTTGCTAGCACTTTGCTCTTTTCCTAATCCCACCACCTATACAGTAACCAAGTTCCACCCATTCAATCTCCACAATGTCACTGAACAGATTACTCCTTATTCTCATCACAGACACCTAAGATATTTGGCTAGACTACTAAAATATCCTCAGCTAGGGGCTCCTGCTCCCTAGTCCCTCCCTCCCCATTCAGCTCAGTCCACCCTCTATACATCATTAATTTTTATCCTAAAATAAAAACCTGCCCATGGCACTCCTATTTAAAACTTCTGATGCCTCCCATAAACTAATAGGATAAAATTCAGACTCTCTACACCATTTTTGCTTTTAAGGTTTACAGCCTTCAAACCGGCCACACATTTTTTCAACTTCACTTCCTCCTGTTACCTCCACACCCTGGTGCTATGTGAGCCCAACCACACCTTCCCAACCAAGCCAAACCCTTTCACATAAAACCTCTTCCTTCCTCAATACCCATTTCTCCTGCCTTCTCAGTGGGGAAAATTCATATCCACTCTCCAAATTTTCTCAAAGATATTATTGTCTTCTGGAAGACGTTCTTGGATACCCTTTACCTATCATGATATAATGACTTTTACTGTGTTGCAATCAGTATTTCACATGCCTATTATCTAAGCTCACAGTGGGTTTCTTAGTCTCTGAATTTCTAGCCCTCAAAGTATATTCTGTACACACTGATAGTTAAGGAAAGAAGGAAGAACAAGAGACCATTAGTGTGTTGCTTAGAAAAAACATACAGAAAGCAAAAGTTCTATCTTTTTAGTATTACAGGATGTCTACCCATATAAGAGTCCAAGCTTTAGGGGGAAATGGATGTTGTGGAGATATAACCTCTCTTTGGAAAGCAAGTGGAATCTCCACCAATTTGGCTAACTTCCCTGTATGTATTCAAGCCAGGTATTTTACTAGAAAATCACACTTGCAGGGGCCCCTGGGTGGCTCCGATGGTTAAGGGTCTGACCTCAGCTCAGGTCGTGATCTTGAGTTTGAGCCCTGCATTGGGCTCTGTGCTGACTGTTCAGAGCCTGGAGCCTGCTTTGCATTCTGTGTCTCCCTCTGTCTCTGTTCCTCTCCCGCTCATGCTCTGTGTCTCTCTCAAAAATAAATGTTAAGTTTAAAAAAAAAAAAAAAAAAAATCACACTTGCCCCTCAAAATCCAAGGCTCTCAGCCAACTCCAAGCCCAGATGGATCAAAGGTCACTGGCATGATACTACCATCCCTGACATGCCCAGATGCACTCCTGTTGTGCAACTGAGTCAAAGACAGGCTGCTGGAAGATCATCACAGCAATATAAACATGGTTCTAAAACTTCAGATCAGGCAGAGCTGGACAGAAGAGGTAAGGGAGTACACATAATCTGTGGGAGACAGGAAACAAGATTTTAAGAAAGCACATTTTTTTCCTTTCAGTATTTATCCACAAAGGAAAAACTAAAAGGTTAATATACAGGTTGGGATTTACCCTTTTGCTGGAGAATGACAATTTTAACACCTGTAGTTGAAGTGCTAATCTGCCAAATGCTAAATATCTTAACTCTTATTTTCATGCTTCATGCGTGCACACGTGCTCACACAAGTTACTTCCCACCAGCAGGCTGAGAATAAAAGCATCAGAACATACCTAGGAATTGGACTAGAGACAAACAGGGAATCCAGCAGGGCAGAATGCATCAAACATGAGTCCTTTAAAAGGCCAAGTCTTCTCCCCACTGGTGTCCAAATGGACACCAGCCCAAGCATGCACCTTGCCCCAAATGACCAGAGGACCTCCAGTTAGACCTTATTTCAACATCCATTTTCATTGTAGAACTAGATCTTTATGGTTCCACACAGCATGGTCCAGAGTATGAAACTAGAGGATTGGAAAAAGCACATGCTTTTTATTTCTAGGCATGCTTGGTTCTGTCAACGACTTCAATGCAACAGCCCAAGGTGTGGTTGGGCTCACAACATCCTTAATGTGTGTCAGCTTCCTCATATGAGAAATAGAAAATAAGCCCCACAGCATTGTCATTTCATCTCAAGTGGCAAAAGTAGGGAGATGACAAGTAACAGTAAGTGTGTAATAAATTCCAATGAGGGGCGCCTGGGTGGCTCAGTCGGTTAAGTGTCCGACTTCAGCTCAGGTCACGATCTCACGGTCCGTGAGTTTGAGCCCCGCGTCGGGCTCTGGGCTGATGGCTCAGAGCCTGGAGCATGCTTCTGATTCTGTGTCTCCTTCTCTCTCTGCCCCTCCCCCCGTTCATGCTCTGTCTCTCTCTGTCTCAAAAATAAACAAACGTTAAAAAAAAATTTTTTTTTAAATAAAAAAAAATAAATTCCAATGATAGGCTAATTCTGTAAGCATCTTCATTAGAAATCTGTACTCTTCTGAAGAGAAAGCCCTGGTATTTGGCTGAGCCAATGACATTCAAAAGTTCCCACGAATCCTCCTCCTCCTCCCATACGTAACTGTCACAGGCTACACAGGCCACAGGGCAGGTTAGAAGGCAAAAAGTATTCGATTTTCATCCTCCTTAGGTTGAGATAAAAGGTGAAGAATGACCAGGATAAATAAGGTCATTCCCCTTGTAGGTCTTGCTTATTTAGATCTCATTTTGAATGCACAGAAACTAATCTCTGCTAGTTGAGATTTTTTTCCCCTCACACAATGTGAAATACAGCAGTAAATTGATGATGTTGGTATTTGTAAGTATCTGTAGTCAACAGAGGCAACAGGTTACATAGAGGGAAGAGAATAAATAAAAAATTTCTTTCCAGAAGGAAGTAACCCATTGATACTATATCAGTTGCTGCTAGGCCAACCCTAAGTTCATTTTTGTATAGTGAATAGTTCTTTTATTGCATTAATAGTTGAGCAACAATGAGTACTGGCAACTTCCCAAAATTATATTCTAGAGTCATCAGCTACGTCTAATGATACAAGCATCTCTTGGAGCAAAGAGGACTTGGCAGATAAGGATATATGCCCAGATACTTTAAAAAGAGTTAAGAAATAACTTATTAAGAAAGAGAAAGTAAAGCCTTCTCTTATAATGACAATTTGGACACATAGAACTTTTTCTTCCTCGTTGCACCTCCTGCCCCATTCTCATTGAAAGACCAAAGTTCATAAAATTAGAGGAAAATTTGTAATCAGTAGTGGAAACAGAGTAAATAAGGATACTCTCAAGTTAGTAACTTCTATAATGCCTCCTATAGAACTGTCTGGGTTGAAGAAAGGTTGATGGCTCATTCCTTTTCTCACCAACTACTCACAAAGTTAGCATAAGAGACACAAGCAGGAGATGTGTGGGAAGGAAGTGGTGCTGGGCCTTGGGACAGTTGATTGACAAAACAGTTTACACCAGCACTTCTGGGAAAGGAAGAAAGTTCTGGCAAAATCTTGACCAGTCAGCCCAGCACACTCACAGTACCAAATACAGTATGGGGACTACATGGTCCTCCAAGAGATGGTCATACCTAAACCCCATCCCAAGACCAACTACAAAACTCAATTCATGGGTCTCTTAGCAAAATGAAAATGCAGGGCTCCTTGTTCAAAAGGCATCAGAGGCACCTGGGTGGCTCAGTTGGTTAAGTGTCTGACCTCGGCTCAGGTCATGATCTCACGGTGAGTTTGAGCCCCGCGTTGGGCTCTGTGTGACAGCTCAGAGCCTGGAGCCTGCTTTGGATTCTGTGTGTGTGTCTCTCTCCCTCCCTCCCTCCCCCTACCCTGCTCGCACACATGCACTCTCAAAAACCAACATTAAAAAGTGCATTATAAAATTTAAGATAGCAACAGCAGAACCTTACACAAAGCATAGAACCCTTTTAAACATGGGCCCCTGTGTGACTGCACAGGTGACATGCCCATGAGAAGAGCCACACCTATTTACCTCAGTAACTACTCAAAATTTTCTTGGTCATTCATCACCCTAGTATTAATCTGGGCACCCTCCTCCACTCTAATCCACCCTACCTCTACCTCTCCACTACATTCTCTGGAACACATGGCCTTCAGCCAGAAAATTCCCCCATTGCTCTCTGAACTCGTCCCCTCCCCTCTTCCTCTCTAACCTGGCTATCCCTGACACTACTGTCTACCCTAAGCCTTCCCAAGCAGTTGCTGAGGCCTTTTCAATGTACCTCTCAGTGAGATGATGGTAGGAGTCCTCCTTATTCTTCACTGTGCTTCCAAACAGTCCTCCCCCATCTTACTCAGAGGCACTCCTTGTCACCCATCCACCTTTCACAAATTTGTCATCTACTGGCCACCAAGTCAACCCTGCACTCATTCTAGACTCCCAAAAGCAGCATCTGCCTTTCCACCTCTGGCATCCTCTTGGCCAATCTAACATCACAGTGGATAACCTACCCCCAAACTTAGCTTGCTGATCAGCAACCTGACCTCCATACCATCCCCCATTCCATTCCAGCACTGCCCCCCATACTGTAGGCATTCCTTAAATGAAACTGAACCACCACAGAATCTTTTTCAGTTCTTTCAGGTCCTTCTCTCTTCTAGTCAGTTTACTTTAGCACCCCCAATAAGACTATTATTTATCCTCATCGAGACCTCCAATGCATTGACTTCCTCCATTATTGCATTATCCATTACTCCCCTGCTGTCTTTACTTTTCGCTTAGTCTAATTTAGATTCCATTGTTCATCGTTATAATTGCTCCCTTGCAGAGTCATCATCTCCTTTACTGCTTTTCCTGCTGTATATTCATGTGGGAAAACCCCAACTAGCTGCCTGCTAAGGGCCAAATGGAGTCAAAAAAAAAAAAAAAAAAAAAAAAAGGATCCTGGAGTCAAAGTCCAGGCCAAAATAAAATGATAGCCACACCTTATTGACCCTACTACCTTTTTTTTTTTTTAATTTCAAAGCTAAAGAACAAAATTCTAAGCACACAACAAGATAAGGCACACTAAGACAAAGGAACAAAAATCAGATTAGGTGATAAACGTCTTCCCTAAAATCCTACATCAATTAATTCTATGGGATTTTTCATAGTAAAGATTGTGGCTTCAGAATTCTGATCCTTGTAAACTCTCATACATGTTCAAGGACAACAGAAGCAAGCTCTTCCAAGTCGGCTCACCACATGTATCATCCCCAAAATAAACACACCCCACATTGTCAAAAGAGGAATCAAAGCCAGAAAATCAAGTGAGAAGGTCCCCTCAATAAGAATAAAAATGAGCAAAATAAGTTGTCCAGATAATTGTTAATATTGTCATAAAATTTACTGTAAATATTAAAAATAAGTCCTCTTGTGAGGATTGAATGTAAACTGTTCTGACCAGTGTCTGACATACAGTGGACTACCATCATTACAAAGAAATTTATTTGTAAACTAATCTCAATCTCCGGTCCCAATCTCTATGAGACAAATTCAAGTAAATTGATGGGAAAGGATGAAGCAGAAAATGTAAAGAGAAAGGAAATTAAAAAAAAAAAATCACATTAAGTTTTCCTCCTCTCCCAGATTAAGTCAGAAAATACAGTATTCTACGAAGCTAATAATTAGTAGATGTGGGAGTATGTATGCACGCATGTGTAGCTGTTGTTTCATCTAATGCTGTGATCCTCATTCTACAAGCATACACCCTATTTACTCAGCAAAGTGTTTTGTTTTGTAAATCCACAGGGCCACCATGGAGTGATGCAACTCAGTGGCCCTATACACAGCCCAAATATTCACAGAGTGTGAGTCTTCCTTTGTGGCCCCACAGAAGATATGGCTAAAAAGAGAGCAGACCCCGCTAAAACTGGGAAGTGGCCTTCTACGGCCTTGGACCCCAAGGCCTCTTGCACAGAAGCTGGTCTACCTCAACCCCCACAGCTAGAGGACAAGCCATTCCAGGATGGAGCCAAAGCCTTGTCACCAGTCCTAAGAGGACTTCAAGATTCCCAGTCCCCGAGCCCAAGACTTCCTGTGGCAGAGTAGTAGTCTACACTCTTTGCCTTCTGTTATCCTGACTACCCTCACCCCTCCTGAAGAGGTCTTTCAGCACAAGAACATTAAAACAATGCTACATACAAGGCATCTTTAACAGCAATAGCAGTTATTTGAATTGAGAGTGCAAATTGCCAGAACCAAGCAGCAGAAGGGAGACAGAGAATCATGAGACCCCAATTAGATGACACAAGATATCAAAAGAACAAAAAGGAACTGGAACCAAGAGGATACCGATTATCTTAGGGCCAATTGCTTAAATTTCCATAATTTCACTCATTTTGTGTATATAATCATACTCACCTTGAGGGTACGTTTATAATTTCCATGTAAGCTGGGAGACCCTTGTCCCAGACCCATTTGCTATGATTCCCAAACGTGACATTTGGTCTCATTTACTCAAGTGTGTGTTTGCCAAGTATCCAGAACAGTTATTCTAACAAAACCTGCCTGAGGGGATGGGATGTGGTTCTCTAAAATGCTATGCCCTCACATAACATTATCAAAGGAGATTCTATTTTTTCTGAATTCACAGTATTACTGGGGCTTAAGGGCTGTTTGGCAGGGAACAAGATATACCCCCATGAACGTGAATGGCAGTACAGCCATGGCAGCCGGATAGATGGAACCCATATACACCTGCTCGCACTCTATCTATAGCACAGGATAATTAACACCCTGCTCACAGCCTTCCACTTTCCATTTACTTTGCCAATGCTGCTATTACATACGACTGACTTTCCCAAATTGGATATTAATGATTTACCCTGAAATCTAAGGGTGCTTACAAAGCCTGATAGTCAGGAGTTACAAAATAGAAAACACTCCCTTCTCCCCACCTGGGTGAGGCCAGGCTGAAGATTTATGGGAGGAGGTCTCCGCGAGCTGTTGACAATGAAGGCAGAGGTGGGTAGAGGAAGAGGGGCTGGCTGCTCATCTGCTTCAAACATCTCAGTTGCCTACTGACAGCGTGGGGATCGATTGCAGGGTGAGAGCTCTGTCTGCATAGCTGAACTAATAGAATTCATTCATATTCTCTCATAAAAAGCAAGAGGCACTTCTGTCAGCAGCAGAAAAGCACAAGGATCAGATGCCTGGGCTCTGTCCCCAACCACTCAGGTCCACTTCCAGCCCTGAAGAGCTCCTCACACATTGTCCCTGCAAGTTCATGTGGATTACCACCTCAGAGACCCGGCCTGGGGCTCACCTCCCCACAGGAGCTGTCCCTGACACCAATTGTTAGTTTTCTCCATATCCTGCCACCCTCCTGTAGGGAATCAATGTACTGGTCAACTTAGAGAGTTGACTGCTATTGCATAAGTACTGGGTCTCAAGTGAAATATTTTTCAAGTAAAAGGCACACTGGTATACAATTACAGTAATACTCAGAACTTATACAGCAACTTCATTTACAAAGCTTTGCCCTATAGATGGTCCACATTTTACCCTTATATCCTCTTACAACTTATGAGGTGAAGGGGTGGACACAAAACACTATGCTGACTTGTCTGCAACATCTTTAAAGCTACCATCTGGATTAAAAGATGCTTCAACATAGTTTTTTTGTTGTTGTTGTTTATTATGAGAGTGAGAGCAGGAGCGTGAGCGCACACATAGGGGAGGGACAGAGAGAAAGGGAGGGAGAGAATCCCAAGCTCCTTGCTGTCAGCACAGAGCCTGACAGGGGGCTCGAACCCATTAACTGTGAGATCATAACCTGAGACAAAAATCAAGAGTCAGATGCTTAACCAACTGAGCCACCCAGGTGCCCCTCGACATAAAGTCAAACATAAAGTCAAAGATATTTCAGTTTTAACGTTATGTGAACAGAGATTCCCCCCCCCCCACCGCCATAGCTGAGCATTACCACATAGGCAATAACCTACAGCCTTCTTCCCACTCTCAAAGCCCCCAACCCCAGGTGCGCGCGCGCGCGCGCACACACACACACACACACACACACACACACACACACACACACACACGGGAATCTGAGAATGGGAGAGACGGGAAGGGCAGGATTCAGAAAATGATTTCTGTATACATTTCGCACTAAAACCTGGGAGGAATTTTATATTTTGAGCTTTATCATAATGCTTCATCCAAGTAAAGCGTACAGTATTTCATTTCAGACATAAACAAGAAACAATAAGCAAAGTTGTTTGTCCAAGTTCATCCAGTTGGCAATGACAATGCTATGCTTGAACACAGTGCCTTCGAGTTAATATCCTGAGTTCTCATCACTCTGAGGGGGTGGAGTTTGCTGGCTGGAGAAAGTGTTGCTCAAGCATTTAAGGGGTACAAAGGGAATAGCATGTATGGAGTTACCAGGTACTGCACCAGTCCCTTCAGATCGTTATCTCAATAGTTCAAGGCAGGCACCATTGCCATTCAGAGGAAGAAACCTGGCCAAGACCAGATACCAGAAAATAGGTTAAACTTAAGGCCTATGTGATGGTCAGTCTCACTCCTCAACTTGGAAAACCATAATTCCAACTCCCAATCTCTCCCTGGTTTCTATTCTGCCTCACCCTTTCACTAATAACCTTCTCTGGGCACAATTGCTTCCACTTCCTTGGGCAACAGAAACATTTCTGGAAACGTTGACAGAACCTCCCGAAGCAGGTGGTGAAAACAGTACACCCAGTCTCAGGAGTTCAGATGATGATCGCGAGGGGACAGGAAAGGGAAGGGGGTGGTACATGCTCATTACAGTATGGGCTCTGCCCCTTTTGGCTCTGTCATTGTGGACTTTCCACCAAGACACAAGGACCAAGACAGGGTAAAAAAGAGCAGGAAGACAGGACTAGAAGCGGCAATAAACTCAAAAGGCATGTGTACTGTTAAGAGGGAGCATGGAAAGGGGCTAAAAGCAGGAGTTTTCAAGGTTGACCAAGTTCCAGATCAGCCAGATACTTAACTTCTCAGCTTTAGTTTCTATAGTTGCAGAAAAGGGATGATTATCAGTGCTATGGTGATAATTAAATGAGAAAGCCTAAAACCTATTTAACCCAGTGGCTGATTCATAATAAACATCCAGTAAATGTTAAATATTCTTACAGGTTTTTCAGTATGAAAAATGACAGACTATCCAGAAGAAAAGGGACCAGGCAAATGTAGGACCATATCAACAAACAGGTATGACTAACTTTACAACTGGCAAGCAAAGCCACATAGGGGAGAAAAGCTTCTTAAATCTTGTTTTCAAAAAGAAGCAAATATACTAGGAAAAAAGAATAGAGGAGGTTTCCTTCAATCTGAACAAAGTTTCACAGAGACCACTGTACTCACTGGCATCAGTGGCTGAGAACAAGTTTGGGATCAGGGCACATCCTCTTCTATCCTAAACCACAAATGTGAAACTGACCAACGAACAATTTTCAACAGATGTACAAACTCCCCAGAGCTGTGCTTAATGCTCATAACAGAATTGTAGCCAACAGTTGCTGAGAACTCATCCATGCCAGGTGAGACTCTATGCACTAATACATATTGTCACTACACTAAGCACATACTATCCCTTACCACACACCTATTATTATCATTGTATCCTAACCGGGGAAATGAGATACAGGGAAGGAGGAATTTACCCAAAGTCACAAAGCTGTTAAATTGTAAACATGGTTGCAATTTCAAAGAGACCAACTCAAAAGCCCAAGCCCTTAATGGTGGTGCTGACTTTAACCCATAACTAAGCATGATTTCTGAGACTTGAGGGATATAAATATCTTACAGTACCAGAATTCCAAAAATCTGAATTGCTGCAGCCATTTAAGATACCCCAAGGGACATAGAAAGCAATAGGAAATCCTGGTTTAAGAATGAAGATTAGCAACACAGTTGGCTCTTCTCCTTGAAGGAGAAAAACTAGAATTGTTAATCAAGAATTAACACCTGAATTTTGGAGCTTTCAGAAGCTGACCTACCCTAGTTTATTCTCTGATGCTCCACCAACCAACTCTCAGTAAATGATAAGTCCATCATTTGAATTTGGTCCAACCAAAACCTTGAAACCATCCTTGACTCCCCCCTCTCCTCCTACATGCCACATCTAATCCATCATCAAGTCCTATCAGCTCTACCTTCAAGCTATATTCAGAACTCAACCACTTACCACCACCATTGTTGCCACTATGATCCAAGCCAACATCAGTTCATAACTGCTTAAGTGTAATACCCGCTTCTGCCTATGCCCCCTATAGTCTATTCTCCCCAGATCAGCCAGCATGAGCCTTCAAAGCATGTCTGTTTAAATGGCATATCTCTGCTTAAAGTCCCCAGATAGTGTCCCATCTCAATCAGAAGAACCAAATTCTTACAGTGGTCTAAAAGACTCTACATGACATGAGCCATAATCTTATACCCTCTCATGCTAGGTTCCCTCCAACTTAGCCACACAAGCCTCCTTTCTCTTGCTGAAATAGGCCAGGTGGCTTCAGAAGGGAAAACTTTGTAAGTAGCATGAAGCCTTCTTCTAAGACAGACCATGGTCCACTTCTGTGTATCCTTTGGGGGGGGGGGGGGGGGAGGGGTCTGCTCAAATATCATCTTGTCAGAAAGGTCTTCTCTGACTACCCTTTTTAAATTAGCATGCTGCTAAACTCAGATGTGCCCATATTACCTATCATTATCTACATATTTTACTTTTTTTTTACTTGTACACTTTATTGCCTATGTTCCCCTGCTTCACCATCAGCTCTCATGAGGGCAAGAATTTAGGTCTGCTGTATCTCAAGTGCTTAGAACAGTGCCTGCAACATAGGAGGTATCTAGTAAGTATTTTCTAAATGATGAATGAATGAAGAGATTGAAAGCAGATAATATGGTTTATTCCTCTTGGCTTCCCCAACAATCCCTGCCACATAGTAGACACTAAATAAATGTGGGGATTGGAGAGGTTAAATGAGTATCTTTATTAGACATAGTTCTCCAGAAAAACTGAACCAATAGATGAGATGTGCATATGTATAGAAAGATTGATTATGGAAGCTGGCTAGTTCAAAATCTTTAGGGTGGGCTATCAGGCTGAGGGAAGAGTCAATATTGCAAGGAAAGTCTGAAGGCTGCTGCAGAATTCCCTCTGGCTCAGAGAAAGTCATTCTATTCAAGCCTTCAGTTGATTGGATGAGACCCACCCACATGACAGAGCATTTTGCTTTATTCAATCTAAATGTTTCATCCAAAACACTGATCAAAAGAAACACTCAATACTGTGTGACCACTTATCTGGGGATTATGGCCCAGCCAAGTTGACATATAAACCAAAATAGCATCCTATAAGATGAATCAATAGGATGTATCAGATCGTAACAAGAATCGACTGCTTTGTAAGTAAAATGTAGTGTCTGTTCTGTCATTAAGCATTTAATAGAAACCTGTAAGTGCTACACAGTGTGCTAAGCACTGCAGGGGACAAGTCCAAGTCATCCTCTTCAAGGAACTCATCACTTCATACACATCTATCATCCTGCATGTGTTATACCTGCTTCATGTCCACCTAATCAGGTATGGTCCCAAGAGATTGTACACCTCATCAGCCAGGCCCTTTCTCAACGAACTAAGCATATACGTATCAGTAAAGGGTTTGGCACCTATAGAGAATAACTGAGCAAATGTTAAGAGCCATACTTTAAAAAAAGGTGAAAAGCGGCCTCTCTCAGGGTATGTGCCTAGTGACTCTCCATTCCCTAGAAATTGTCCCTGGCAACAAAGCTGGACCTCAGCAGCCATGTCTGTACTGCTGGCACTGGGCCTCTGGCCCCCCGATTTCCTCCTGCCCCCCGATTTCAACTCTGGGGAAACCTACCTATTAGTTTGTAAGCTCCATGAGAACAGATTTGTCTAGATCATTCACCTAGCCTGATAAATTAGTTATAACTATTATTACAATTATTAATACAGAAAAAGGAAGTCCTTTCATGAGGCTGCCCTGAGTACTACCATCGTGTCTCTGACTCAGGTGGGAGTTCACTTTACACACTTATCTCTCCATAGCAATGCAAAAAGGACTTTTTCACTTCCAAATTTATGATGAAGCCATAAGCTCGTGCCAAAGCTGACTAATCCCATGCTCATAAAGAGCACTATGAACATTTCACCATACACAGCTGACACCCTGTAGCACTTCAAAATTTCCATTGTTTACCTGCATGATGATTTGAAAAATCCGCATCTCCCTGACTAAACTACCACTCCACAGGAACTACGAGTAGTTTTATTCATAGCTGAATCCCATCAGATAACACACTGCCTTGCTGAATTAAGCAGAATAGACTAGATGACACCACGGAGCCAAATCTCCAAACTGCAAATGTCAGTGATATAACACAATAAATGCCCGTTTTATTATTCGTGCTATATGCCCATCATGGATTGGTAGGGGCTCTGCTCCACACAATCACTCAGGAGCTCCACCGTTCTATTGTAGCTACATGATCTGGAATGTGTAGCTTCCTCAACCACTGGGTCTGCTCGTGTATAGAAGTGTTGTACCAACAATTCACTATTTTTGCCCCACAGGGACGTGGCCACCTACAGACCCTTGGCCAACAGTAGCCTTCAGGCCCAACTAACTGAAAAGGGTCTGGGAAAAGTAGGAGACCAAAGAAGAAAAGATTCCAGGTCAATGTGGATTCTTCTTCTAAGCCCTAAGTCATTTGCTTAAGCTTCCATTCAGGGCTCCTAACACCCTGTCACAGGTAATTAACTGACTCTACCAGAGTTTTTGGTATTTATTTGGGAAGTTCTTCAATGGGCTGCATTGGTTTGTCCGTAATTGCCAGTAAACTAAATCTTTAAACGAAGACAAAATCCTGCCTCCAGAATTTATGAATGATGTTCAGGCCACGAAAACGGCAAAACAGGTAAGAAAGCAATTTTCTCTAAGAAAATCTTTAATGAAAGGTAATGGCAATTACATCTAAAAGGTCTAAGAGACTGACAGAGAAACCTCTCAACATCGGCCCGCTCAATGCAGAGTCTAAAATCCCAAAAGGGCACTAAGGCTTGAGACACAGGACAGACCCTTCTTAAAACGGGTCCAAACACATGAAATTACCCTTCCCTGCTTTTTCTACTAATTCATCATTTCTGAGGAAATGGTTTTCATCACCTTGGAAACTTAATTTTAAAATTCTTCTCCTTTCGGGCACCTGGGTGGCTCAGTTATACATCAGACTTCGGCTCATAATCTCACATTTCATAGGTTCAAGCCCCACATTGGGCTCACTGTTATCAGTGCAAAGCCTGCTTTAAATCCTCTGTCCCCCTCGTGCTCTGCCTCCCCAACTCTCTCTCAAAAATAAAATGTTTAAAGATACATACATTTAAAAGAATAAAATTCTTGTCCTTCAATAAGCCAATCAATAACCTGTACCCAACCGAAATTACAAAAACACACCAAAGGAAAAAACCCAAATCCCTATTCTCAACCTACTTGTCTGCTCGCCTCACCCACTGTGCTTCATGAAGAGGGCCCCTAGAGCAGGGAGTGAACCCCATCCACTAATGAAGACATCCATTAGTTTGCTGGCCTTCAACTAACAAGATGCCTATTAATTCTCAATTAAGTCCTGAGAATCTATAAGTGATCGATGGCATGTGCTTAGGATAAAATTGCATTCAGACTCAGGCCTAACTAAGCAGACTCAACAGAGTGGAGCAAAAAGGTAACAGGACTCTGATCAAGAGAATGATGGCCCAGATCCAAAAAGGGGAGTAGACAGGAGGATGACATGTGGCCCCAGGAAAGATGGGAAAAAAAAAAATCTCAATATCTGACTTTCCAGTCAGGCTGTTCTTCATAGCTTTGTAAAAACCCTATCCTCTTCATGTAACCTAAGTTGAGTGATATCTGTCCATGTCAGCCAAAAGCGGCTTGATTCTACAAATATTACCAATAATTAGCATTTGTTAAGTGCTTATTTTGTATATCTGGCATGACATTGAAACTTTTATACGATCATTTCATTATTCCTATGAGAGCAGTACTATTTTTATCCCAATTTTACATTTGAGGAAATTAAGGCTTTGAGAGGCTAATTTGATTAAACTCCCAGCTGAGGCAGGAATTAAACACAGGTGGATCTATGCTTATGCTCTTAACTACCATACTAGACTTCTCCTTAACCCTGGAGCTGGACAATCTTATGAATCTGAGGACTATAGGAGACCAACTCACTCCTCAAAAAAAAAAAAAAAAAAAAAAAAGTCTGCCACCTGGTTCTCATTCACAGTGACCCTACAATGAAGTTGGAAGACATTCAGGGTAGGAGTTGTATTTAAATCCTGGCTTTATACTTTACTTAACCTTTCCCCACCCTCACCTTCTTTTACCTATAACAATAAGGTCTAATGTTCAGAGTTGCAAATGGATTAAATGGCAAATGAAAGAGACAATAGGTAGCACCCAGCAGAGCACCTAACATTTACTATCAGTTCCCTTCCCTATCTGTGTGGTTTAGAAGATTACAGAGCTGGGGCACCTGGGCCGCTCAGCTGGTTAAGCATCTGACTTCAGCTCAGGTCATGATTGCACAGTTCAGGAGTTCGAGCCCTGCTTTGGGTTCTGTACTGACAACTCAGAGCCTAGATTCTGCTTCAGATTCTTTGTCTCCCTCTCTCTCTGCTCCTCCCTGCTGGCTTGCTCTCCCACTCTCTTCCATACACACGTGCAAAATAATAAACATTAAAAAAATAGACTACAGAGCTACATTTGCTAAGTACAGCACACAGTAGGTGATGCATGTACATTACATCCCTACCCTCCCTCCAGTCTACAATTTCTAAAATGTCTTGGCCATCAGCTGATGCCAGAATCACCTCAAGGCATCCACAGAGCCTCAGAGCTCAGGGATTTTTACATGAGGGCCACTGATCTCAAAACAAGACTTTTTTTTGTTCTTCTAAAATGTGCAACTCTTGGGGCGCCTGGGTGGCGCAGTCGGTTGAGCGTCCGACTTCAGCCAGGTCACGATCTCACGGTCCGTGAGTTCGAGCCCCGCGTCGGGCTCTGGGCTGATGGCTCAGAGCCTGGAGCCTGTTTCCGATTCTGTGTCTCCCTCTTTCTCTGTCCCTCCCCCGTTCATGCTCTGTCTCTCTCTGTCCCAAAAATAAATAAAAAAATTTAAAAAAAAAATAAATAAATAAAATAAAATGTGCAACTCTCAGGGAGCTGAGAGAATAGTCTGTGAAAAAGCAAGAAATGCCAGCGTGCTTTTACTTAGAGTTGTCACCAGTGAAAAGTGTTACAGTAGGTTAATGAATTTTTCCAAAAGAATGAACTGTCACAAGGGGGAAAGGAGAACAGGAAGAGGGTGATTACCTGTGTGACTCTAGCACAGGCTTCATTAACACTGCTCGCTATAGACAACTCCAAGTGAGCTCAGTTGGACAGAGATTCACGTCCGCCCAGAGACGGATTCTAAATATGAGAAGGGTGTCTCTGTTCGGCCACCAAATATCAGTAAACACCCAGCTGCTGGCTTTCTGTGGGTGCTCTCTGGATTTCCTCTTTCTTCAGACAAAACAAGAAGCTTGGAGTCCACCTCAGCCACCTTCTTGCAGCACCACCACCCATGCAGGGTAGATGACCACCAGCATAAGGAAGGCAAAGTGGGAAGCCCCCATTTCACATAGCCACTGGAAAAAACCTCACTTCGTTCAGGGAGAGGTTGAGCTTTGGACGTTGGCGTCCCCTACTCAAAGTGTAGTCCCGTAGATGAGCAACGCCTGCCTCACCTGAGCACTGTTAGAAACAATGCACATCCCAAGACCAGATAAATTGGAATCTACACAGTCGAAGTGTGTGAGATTGTAAATACAGATTCTGACTCCGAAGGTCTGGGGTGGAGCCTGAGATTCTTCATGTCAAGCAAGCTCCTGAGCGAAGCCAGTGCTACTGGGGCTACGGAGGACTTTGAGCAGCAAGGCTCTGTATAACTGATTATCAAGCCACTGCCCACTGTAACTGACCTGGCTACTATTAGCTTTGTCCTAAGGCACCTATGTCACCCCAGACTGTCACCTACCCAATACCACTAGAGCAGAGAAAGCTAACTGCTCACAAAAAAAAAAAAAAAAAAGAAAGAAATGGGTGTACCTCCAACAGTGTGCAGTTAGCCTGGAAGGGAGCTCCCACTTAATCACTGATGAAGTTCCTTCCTGGTCATCGGGGTGACCATGTGACCAATTCTCATCAATGTGATGTGGGCAGGAATGCCATTGATTACATCCAAGCCAAGGCTCTCAGGAAGTAGGAACACCTTGTCCACCCTCTTCCCACTCTACTGGCTGTGGACTCTGAAGTCTTGGTAGATCCTAAGTCAAGATGCATACAGCCTGGGTCCCTGAGTCAACACAGAGAAGAAACCCA
Organism: Panthera onca; assembly: GCF_046562875.1. NCBI lineage: Eukaryota > Metazoa > Chordata > Mammalia > Carnivora > Felidae > Panthera > Panthera onca. The sequence continues at coordinate 45,162,993 of NC_138349.1, read as the reverse complement.
CCCTCTCACCTTCAGCCCTAATTGGACAGTTACACATCCAAGAAACAGATTTCTATGGTTTTATGTAACTAAAACCATGGGATTTCTTTTTTCCACTAGCTAGTGTTAACATTAATACCATCACGACCATTATAGTCTCCCTAAAATTATAGTAGTTACATTTCACTTGGTCATGGCTATTCCCTGCCAGGCACTGTTCAGGATGTTTATATGCATGGTCTCTTAAACCCCACAGCTAAAATGACCCTCATTTTGCAGACACAGAAACGGTAGCTCCAAAAGGTATTAAATATCTTGCTCAGGATCCCACCTCTGTCCAGCAAGTGCAGAGCTGCCGTTGAAACCAGGTGTTTTACTATCAACAAGAGCAAAGCTGGGACTGTAAGGGGCTCAGTTCCGTGGAGATTTGTCCACACAATGAAATGAGATTTCCTTCCCAGGCTACTTATTACCACATCACACCACTGCTTTTCTGCACCTTCTCAAAAGGCCTTCCCTGCTGCCTCTGTCCTTGGTACTCTCCCTCACAAGGTAATTACTAATAAAAATCCTGATGGTATGCAAGAATCCTCCACCCCTCTAGCCTTAGACCTCTCCTGCAGCTGCCGTCTCTCCAGTGTCTCTCTGTATTTCGCAGCACAAAATGGTTGCTGTCAAGATGGTTTAATGTTTCTTGTAGGTCAAGGCTATTGGTTGTTGCAGCAATGCCTTTATTGCTGAGCTGGCCTCCTTCACCAGCTGTTTGTTTTTTGTGGGGTTTTTTTTCCCCTTCTCCTCCTCGCCCAGATGTACACACAGCACTGTCAGAACAGTTGCACTAAAGCCTCCCCAACCAAGGGAGGGCACAAACATACTGGGAGTGAGGTGGTAAAGTCAGCCCTGAAAGCCACCACACTCCCTGCTCACCCTCACCAGTGCAGGGAGCCTAAGGTCAGAATCCTTGCCCTCGCCTTGCTGAGTCCCACCCAGCATGGCTCACGTGCCCACCTTCCTGGGCTTCACCTCAGTACCTCTGCTGCATCCACACAAGACTTTGACCAGTACACACATGGCTCCTTCAGCCATCCTCAGCCATGTGCAGGAGTTAACTCCAGAGTGAGAAGAGGGGTAGTGGGGAGCGCAGGGAAGTCTTTGAATTGGGTGCAGAAACAGAATGAGGCACTCTGCTCAAGACAGCCAGGAACCAAAAAATGCCAGGGACAAAGAGAAACCAGCTTCCATGCCTGGTGCCAGAATCTTGTGCATAGTAGGTGCTCCCTTACTACCAACATAAACAATTGAATAATTCGCAAGTAGGTGTTCCATGCATGTAAAGAATGTCCTAAAGTGGAACTAGGGGTTTAATATATCTACCATCAGGGAAAGTTTCACAGATGAGAGCTCTAAGCTGGGATGAGGAAGGATGAATAGGAGCTTCCTACGGGGACACAAGAACTCTCACTTCTGGGATACTTCCACCCAAGCTTTATAGCTATAGAGGTGAACAGAGACTTATGGTAATGCTACCTTGGGTGTGTGTGCACCAATAATGAGCGTCTCCTTTTCCTGACTTGTTTATCCATCTCTAATTAGATCCTCATGGGCCTCTGATTACCATGCTAAAGCAGCTGATGAAAAGAGCCTGGGAGGCAGGCTCATTGGCAAAACACTGGTGACTTATTTGAGAAGAGCCTTCAGGCAACTCTCCCAGTACCACCAGCAGACACTGAGACCCGGTGAGGCCTGCACTGTGCATGCACTGCTTATTTAATCCTTTCAATAACCCCTGGAGGAAAACTCCGGGAACACAGGGTAATGTGGCTTATTCCTGGTTGAGGTATTAGAAGAAACAGAGGCAGAATTCAAACCCAGGCTGACACAGGGCACGTGCTTTTCACTATAGTACCAAGACACCTGTTCGTGACAACAAGCAAGACCCATCTCTGACTACCACAGGTGGAGGATCCAGGAGAAACATCTGGAAACAGACGGCAGTGCACAAGTGCATCTGGACAGTGGGTCAGAATTGCAGCCCACACCTCAGGGTAGCACTGTACCCTGGGGATGGAGAGAAGGATGCCTTTGCTCTCCCACCAGGCTTGGCTCTGAGCCACGTCTCAGGGTTGTACTGGAAATGCTTCCTTTTTCTAATTTCTCATGCCCAGCAAAGACACTTTTTCTTAATTTCCTCAAAGGTGCTGTATAGGGCAGCCATAATCTGCTTTCAGGCTTTCTGGCTCCCCCGTGGTGCACTAAAGTAGATAATTTGGAGGGCCTCTGGGTCAACCAGGCAGAGAGCCAAATCCCGGTTATGCAACTTACAGACTGACCATGCCATGTGACCTGGAGCAAATAATTCAACTTCTCTGCATTTCCCAAGTCCTCATTTACAGGTTCAGGGTACTATTACAGGTCTCAGCAGGCAATTCTGAAACTTGAGTTAAAGATCAAGTTGCACGTGTAACACAGTTGGCTTGGATCCTTAACAAATTGTTAACTCCCAAATAACAATCTGGGAATCAGAAGAAGTCTAGGCAAAAACTCCACTGTTTCCCAGAACAGAAGGACTTGCTCAGTGGGGACATTTCACTACTCTATTTGCGAGTTCTACCCAAGGTTTTACATTTTCCACATTGCAAGAGTGGACGCTGAACCTTCCTGTGTCTCAGGCACCAAAACACACCTCCCCAGCCTGCTGATAATAGGCTGGGGAGTGGGTAGGGGCCTTCCTCCTGAAATAACAGAAGACGGTGCTTGTGTTCTAAGACTAAGGAAGACAGCTTATTTCATTTATCTGAGAACTCAGTTGAGTCCTGGACAAATAGGGCACAATCCCACCTATCATAGGGTTATTGCCTAAGACAATATCTAATTATCACATGATAGCGATAGTGCCTAACACATACAAGCACAGAATAGTTGCTGAGGTTTCACACTTCATCTTGCACTATTTTAAGAAACAAGTGCAAGCATTTACATGTAAATGTTCTGCAAGCTGGAGAGCACTTGCTAAATGATGACCTCATTAGTAACACTTGACGCCTCTGGCCTCAGTTTCCCCATGTTTAAAAGATGGATCATATAGCCAGTCTCCAGTGCCCCCATCCCACCATCTCACAGGTTGATAAAGAATCAGATTAAGAGAAGAACTGGAAGGTGTGGCTGGAATCCAATTCACTCTACAATAGGTGTCATCTGTGGTCCTGTTAACAGGATACAAGCCAGCAGGAAACTGCTTACAGGGAAAAAGAAACCACCCTTTTAAAAAAGTTCATTCCGATGACCCTCCCTACAAGGAGTCCTGGGGCCATTCTTACTAGATTCCGAAGACTGAACCCTCTGTCAGATTACTACACCAACATTTCTCAGGTCTCTGAAAGTGAGAAAGCCCTCAACTCTTTCTCCGAGCCTCTAGAACCCATGATAGAGTGGAAGTATTAAGAGCCCCCTGACCCTTCACACTGCTGTCACCAGCATCCTGAGCCACAATGGGACAGTTGAGATGCCTGGAGGGGAGAAGCATCCGGACAAAGTAGCTCAGGAAACAAAGGTCCTGGCTTAATTAATGGCTTGTCTCTGTCCACACAGAGAGCCAGGGAAGGCAAATGCTAGCAAGCAGGCAGGGTGAGGCAAGGCAAAACAATCCTGGACCTAACTGATGTTTCCTGCTGTCCAAAGCCCCACCTCCCCACTCCCCACCCCCTGCTAGGAACCTGGATCAGCTCAGCTTTCCTCTGATAGATAACCAAGACCCTGAATAGGTCAAACCCTCCTGGGACATGTGTCTCCATGTGGCTCAGAAGTGGCATTTGAGGGGAGAAATGTCAGAGAGAAAGGTCTTGAAATAAAGATCCTGATTTCTGTAGATATTTAAGCCTCTGAGCCCTGCAGCTCCAAAGGCTACCCTAGGGGCCCTTCATGCAGATCTGCTGGTGTGAAAGCTCTGAACGTTGGCCTCCCAGCACTCCAGGACGACTCCACCCAGCTCCCGGGCCCACCTCCACACTCCCAGCTCCTTAGAGACCCAGACCATGGCTGGTTGCTCTCTACTTGAATGCAGAAATACAGACATGTCTAGAGCTTCCAATTCAGTGGAGGAACGGCTGCAGGTAAGTGCGTTGTAGTACAAAAGGGATACCGAGCAAGGACTATGGGAGCTCAGAAGAACTTACCCCATCCTGTGGAGCAGCAAAGTGTGAGAAAGCAGGTTCTTGAGTGGGGTCAGAAAAGGGGAGAAAAAGAGCCAAGTGTAGGGATGGGTGGGGTTTTCCCGGCAGGGTACACGTCATGAGCAAATCCATGGAGGCACAAGCTGGGAGATTTCAAGGACAGGTTCTAAGGGACTGAGGTTTCTGGGGAATGAGGAAAGGATGATGCCAGAAAAGGTGGCAGGCTGGGTATCCTGGAGGCTGGGGGTCCCAAAGGTGGGCAAAAGTTACAGGAGGGCAGGAAGGAGATGCTACAGAACGTGGAGCAGGCAGCAATGGGCTCAGAGGTGCATTAGAACACCCATTCTGGCAGCCACATAGAAACAAAGTAGGCAGAAAAGGAGGTCCCGCTTAGAACGCAGAGAGGATCCAGGTGAGGAGTGAATGATGGCCCAATTAGACAAGAGTCCTGAGGATTTAAGCAATTCTCCAGGTAGAACCCCCAGGATCTGTAGCCTGCTGAAATAAGGAGTTTGAGATCTGAAAAAGATGGATGGAGAGGGACAGGCAGGCCACTGACTCAAAAGAACTTAACGACAGTAGATGGCACCATCAAGCAAACCAGAGCTGTCTTTGAGGACAGCCATGGTTGGTGGGGGGTGGGGCATGGCAAGTCTGAGGGTTCTGGGAGACTTGCAAGTGGAAATGAAGAGTGGAAAGCTAGATTATCAATCTGTAGCTCCTTCCTGCCATCACACTGCAGGTACTACACCTGTCTGATCGTTCACATTGTACAACAAATGCCAAGTGAATGGATGCTGTGAGGTACAATGAAAATCACTGGGGAACTCATGGGACACAGGGAAGGGAGGGGGTAAGCATATGAACACTTACTGAGGCCATGACATATCAGAAGATCTACCGATCTCAGTTGGATTTGTACAACAGTCTGGGAAGTGGAATTATTTCCATTTTGCAGAAAATGCTGAAGACACGAAATAGGCTATGCTTGCCTATACCTCAGCGGTATCCCTCCACTTCAAACCCCACTCAGACTCATGGCACAGGGTTTCAGAGCTCCAGCTATAGAATTGAATGAGCCGGGCTAACACTTTGGCTGTCACCCACTGTGTGGCTTTAGAGAAAGGTACTTAACTCTGAGGCAATCTCAACTATAAAATGCAAATACACAGAATACACATCCCCTGGAATGGTTTGAGAACTGAACGAGCTGTTACAGGTAAGCCTGGAACACAGCTCCCAGCACACCATGAGTGTTCAGCAGCCACCAGCCGACACTGCTCCAAAGCTCCTCTCCGGGTCTCAGCACAGCCGTCAGAGCTAGCAGAAGGTGGTGGGGGGGGGGGGGGGGGGGGCTGTGCTTGTTATCTTGTTTTTCATCTAAGATAAACGTCATTTCATCCACTTGCAGGTAAGCAGCCCCAGAGTTAGAGGCCACCCAAAGGCACTTCATCTTTTTTCTTGAGAAGGGTATCTAACACACTGATAAGGAAAAAGCCAGAACCTTCTCCATGGTGTTGCTTATGCCTGAGTTCATTCTTCTCTACCTTTGGTAATATACTGGCTCTTGTATCATACATGCATTGTAGCAAGGAAGTCAAAAGCCTGTTTTCAATAGATCATTTCTCCCTTTCCCCTCTGCATGCATGTGCACACGCATACACACACACACACACACACACACCCTCTTTTGCCTTAAAAAAGAAAAAAAACTCGCTTTGGCCTCGAAAACTTGCACTGGTGTTTGCTCAGTGTCATCCCAGTTCAGCCACCTCGGCATCATGAGAGCTTGTCAGGAATGCGAGTTCTCAAATCCTACACCCTAGAACTATTGAATCAGAAGTTCTGGGACACCGCGGTGGCTCAGTTGGTTAAGCATCTGACTCCTGATCTCAGCTCAGGTCATGATCTCACGGTGTTCAAGCCTTCCCCCCCATCAGGCTCCATGCTGATGGTGCAGAGCCTGCTTGGGATTCCATCCCTCCTTCTCTCTGCCCTGCACCTGCTTGTGCATGTTCTCTGAAATAAATTAAAAAAAAAAAAAAAAAAAAAAAAAAAAAGCTCTGGGCATTGGACCCCACACACACCACTTGTGACTAACACAAGTCCTCCAGGTGACTCTGATGCTCTCACTGCCTTAAAGGCACAAGAGTCCCCAACTCCCCATTCACTGAGTACAGTTTAGAGGAAGCCATTGGGGTCAATCCTCAACCCCTCTAGCTTCAGCAAAGATCCTACTGTCCCCTAACCCCTTTTTTTCATCTCCCACACCCTGGGCTACAGAAAAGAGCTCCTGACCACCTGGCATATCTGGCATCTTGAAGAGGCAGGCCCAAGCAACAGGGCACCTGGTCTTACCTACCCTAAGCCAAGGAATCTCCAGCCCTAAACCCAAAGCCAGGAAAAGAGAAGATCTTCCAAAACAAACCACATATCACTTTTTCGCCCAAATCACCCCATCACTCAAGAAGCCTGAAACAGCAGTTAATTGCGTATGTGCTTTCATTCCAAGAAACACATATGGCAACAAGTGTGAACAAGGGAAGGGACCAGAGTTGGGGAGTGGCCAGGAATAGTGGAGCCTGGGGAAAGTGAAGAGGGCAGGACAATCTGAAAAAGCAACAGACAGTCATCTTTGCTGCAGATTCACAGAGTGTGAGTCTAATGTGGCCAGATCTTCCAGTATTTCAGGAGAAGCCAGAAATCCAAATGCTTGTGTGAAATCCCCTCCAATGTAAACGTTAGCACAACTGTTTTCCAAACACTGTCACACAGCTGTTGGTCAGACTTAACTATAGGCTGACTGTGACCTCTGCTCTATGGAAACACATTTATTTTTTAAAAAAAAGAAAAGAAAAAGGGCCATCAGGGAGGGTTTTTTGGTTTTTTTTTTTTTTTTTTTTTTTTTTTTTTTTTACTACAATTAACATGGTTGCTGATTGCCTTGTCATTTTGGATGACAACTTTTATTAAATGAGACTTTGAATCCCCAGGACCAAGGAACACCTCTCGACAACACTGGTGAGCCAGGTCTGACCACCTGCAGTTCCCTTCCTAAAAATCTGTCACTCCTCCCAATTAGAAGGGAAACACTAATACAGGGAACGAGGACACATTGACTGCTGTGTGGATTTGTCCCTGAATTAGACAGTCTCCTCCAAGGACACCCCTTGAGTAAACAGTGACCTCCACTGGCTAAAAATTAGGTCCTGCGTCATATTCACAGAGGAAAAGAAACCTCCAAGATAGTATTGATCCAGGCTGGGGGTTTTCAGGTACCAACAGTCAGCTAATAGGAATGAATCCAGAACAAAGAGAAATATTTGGGGGACAAACACGGATTTTCATAAGAACAAGAAAGAAATGTGATGCCCAGTACATGGTGGCCTGCTTTGCATTTCAGAATTACAGAGATCTTAGTGTGCTCAGGATTAGCTGTCAGATGCTAGAACCAGAAAGGACCTGTGGTTCTGTACTGCCTAGTACAGGCTCCTCAACCCTATATGGCTACTGAGCCCTTAAAATGTGGCTAGTCCAAATTGCCAAGTGCTGTAGGGGTAAGCTACACACTACTTTTAAAGACCTATTAAAGAAAAAACAAGGTATACAATATACCCACAGTTTTTATATAGAAAACATGTTGAAATAGTATTAGGTTAAGTAAATTAAAATTTCACCGGTTTCTTTTTACTTTATTGTCACTATCAGAAAATTCAAGGTCACATATGTGACTGGCATTCTAGTTCAGTGGGCAGCACAGATCACTGAGCAAGCACAACCATCCTGGCACCCTGCTGAGTACCAGAAACTCCTGGGGAGCTTGCAAAACATACAGATATGGGGGCCAGATTAATTCAATTGAGAGGGGTGCAAGGGGCAGAAACATCATAGATGTACTCTCCTTCAGTTTCCTTTATCATTTCTACCTCTAAGCTTTCCTTTATCTCCCTGAATTTTATCGATCTGTAAGTCCTCCTTAAGCACCATCTTTATCCTGTACTTCCCTGCTTGCAAATCTATAATGCCTTTATTCATTTAAGAGACATTAGGCACCTACCTTGTGCTCCAGGCACTAAGAACACAGAATGAAGAAGACAAACCATTTTCTTCTCTCTTGGAGCTTATATTTGGGGTCAAGTGGGAGAGATCAATCAAACCAGTTAATCAAGAAAAATATCATGACATTGGTCTTAGCAATAATTTTCTGGACCAGTCTCCTCAGGCAAGGACAACCAAAGCTAAAACAAACAAAATGGCATTACATCTAGCTAAAAAGCTTTTGCACAGTGAAAGAAACCAACAAAACGAAAAAGCATTCTACTAAATGGAAGATATTTGCAAATCATACATACTATAAGGGGTTAATATCTAAAACTAAAGAACTCACACAACTTAATATCAAAAACAACCCAATTTAAGAAAAACGGGAAGAGAACCTGAATAAGCATTTTTCCAAACATATGCAGATGGCCAACAGACACATGAAAAGATGCTTAACATCATTACTCATTAGGGAAATGCAAATCAAGACTGCAATGAGATCACCTCACACCTGTCAGATTAGCTATTATCAAAAAGAGAAAAAATAACAAGTGTTGGGGAGGGTGTGAAGACAAGGGAACCCTCTCACACTCTTGGTGGGAATGCAAATTGGTGCAGCCACTGTGGAAAACAGTATGGAGCTTCCTCAGAAAATTAAAAATAGAGCTACCCTATGATCCAGCAATTCCACTTCTGGGGATTGATCCAAAACACCAAAGACACCAATTTGAAGAGAGATGGGCATCCCTAGATTCACTGCAGCATTATTTACAAGAGCCAAGATGTGGAAGGAACGTTAAGTGTCCAACAATAGATGAATAAAGCCGCCCCCCACCCCCCTCACTCTCACACACACACACACACACACACACACACACACACACACACACACACACACACACACGGAACTATTACTCAGCCATAAGGGAGAATAAAATGTTGCCTGTGCAACATGGATCGACCTAGATAGTATTATGCTAAGTGAAATTAGAGACAACTCCCACAGGATTTCACTTACATACAGAAAAAAATTTTTTTGACCACCGGAAAAAAAAAAAAAAAATCATTCATATAGGAAACAAACTGTTGGTTACCAGAGTGAGAAGGGTTTGAGGAACAGGCAAGTAGGTGAAGGAACCTAAGAGATACAAACTTACAATTAAATCTATGTCATAGAGATGTAATGTACAGCACATGAGATATAGTCAATATTATTGTAATAACTTTGATAACTAGACTTATTGTCAGGATCATTTCATTTTATACAGAAATACTATATATCACTAACATATCCACTTAAAACTAATAGGGTACTGTTTGTCAATTATATTTTAATAAAATTTTTTTTAAGAAACACATCAGCAGAGAACTAAAATTGACAGAAGATAAAGTGAGTGATCATTTTAGGTTAGATGGCCATCAAAGGCCTCTTTGAGACACAGTTCAGCTGAGGTCTAAGTGATGCCAGCCATGAGGAGATCATAAGTAAGAGCATCCCAAGCAAAGGAAATAGTCAATACAAGGTTGTTGGTGTATATGAAGAATCTAAAAGCAGCCATGGTGACTGTAGCCAGGCAAATTTAACCAGGACTGGAGTGGATAAGAGAGGGGGAGTTGAGGCTGATAAGGAAGTAATTAAGGACAAATCAAGGACTCTACATCTGGACTAGGTTAAGACAAAGCAGGGGTGGGAGAAGGGGCATTCCAAACAGAGGGAATAACACGTATGAAGTTTCTGTGGCAGCAGGGAGAATGCCCAAGAACTGGAGGAAGTCCCATGTGCCTAGGTCACAGTGAGCAAGGGGGTCTGTGGTAGGACCCAAAGATGAAAGGCGAAGCCAGCGGAAGAAAGGCCTCAAAATCCCAGTCAGGAATGCAGGCATTATCCCATAGGAAATGTTTTTAAAAGGGGGTGCACTCATACTTCAAAAAAAAATAATCAAGTTATATATACATACATGTGCTTGATGATGCTGGGACATCTTTGGAATGATGTAAAATAAACTGGAAATAGGAAAATATACTTTTCATCGCATACCTTCTACATTTATTACTATGTTCAAAAGGTAAAAACCAAGTCGATAAAGAAAATTTATTACTCATTGTATAGTTTACCCTGGTTGAAATGTTCTACCCCAGGACTTACATATGATTCATGCCTTTACAGCATTCAGGTTTTGCTCAAGGGTTAAGTTCATCAAAGACCCCTTTACTGACCACTCTAGGAGGGCACCCCTGTCTCTATCTAGCTTCAGCTTTATTTTCTTCATATCACTTCAAATTATGTTGTCTCCACGAACACACACTAACAGGAAATTTATCTGTCCCACTCACCAATACTAGACATGTATCTTATAACACGCCACTGTAAGTACTAGGTACATATTTGTTTAAGGAACAAAGAAAACATGATTTGGCTGTAACAAGAAAAAGAGGACCAGAGTAAGGGAAGAGCAAGGTATTCAGAAGACTATTGCCCCAGTCAAGATAAGAAACAGTTGCTTGGAGTGGGTTGTGACAGAGCAGGAGAATCCAAGTTATATGTATGAGTTAAGGGAGCTCAGCGATATACAGAGAGAATGAAGAGAAGACATTTATCAATAATAACCCTTAGGATGGGTGCTGGAGATAATCATTAAACTGGAGAATATTAGAAGACAACCAATTCTAAGGTAGAAGATCTTAAAGCTTGACATACTTTTGAGAAAACTAAGTGGAAATAATTAGAAGGTTGTTGGATTCTGACATGTTTACAGATGAGAAGGCATGACAGGTCTGATATTTGCTTTAAAGTGTACAGCCAAGAGGTGGAGAAGGAGGGAACAGGGATAGACCCACAGCATGGCAGAAACTGTTTTTGAAACTGGATTGTTAAGTATTGGTGGTTCATCATTCTAATCTGGTAGGTATTTGAAATTTCCAAGAGAAAAAATGCCTAAAGAAAACAGTTGGATGTACAAATCTGGAGCTAAGAGTAAAGGCTCATACCAAGATAAAATTTGGAGGACACATATTTAGAGGTAGTCATTGGACACAGGCAAAACCTCCTAGGCAAAAAAGATAGAATGCTAAAGGATTCAAAGAGACAGCAGACCTCATCTTTGTAGAAATCTACAAAGAGGTAGAGGCAGAGAAGCATGAAGAAGCTAGATGGAGTGGCTATAGGAGAGAAAGAAGCAGGCATGACTCCACAGATGTTCATTTCAAATCAATGCTGTCTGAGAAGGAAGCTCCAGTATCTTAGAGAAAATTCAGACCAATAGGATCAGTCTGAGTGCCTAATGGAGGGACAGGTGAAGGTGGCCCGATTCTTGCGGCCCTCACATAGGGCAATATGGGTCAAGAAAACAATCTCAGATTTCAACATGGAAACAATTTCTCAGGAATGTGAGAGTCACTTGTTAACAAAGGTTCCTAGTGAGATACAATGTCAGACACCAGAGAGACAGAGGGAAAGGAAACCCCTGGGAAGGAAAAGGTATTTGCAAAAAGAGCAGGTGAATGAATTGGGAGAAATAAAAATGATGAAAGGGAATGGGGCACCTCTTCAACCTCCAAGCTGCTCATCAGATGCTTTCTTCACATTATCATTGTTCTTGGAAGACTTTTCCTCTCTACTGGATTTTAATTTATTTCCCTTTGCTTTTCTGTTTCACAGCCCCTGGCATAGGAGACTGGAAAATCCTGAGTGAAGAATGAGAATGAGGACAGGCGTGAAGCCCCAGTACCACACCCCTGCCAGCCTCCATTCCATTTATTCTGCCCCTCCACAAACTTAGAAGTCAGACCACTTGGGCGCCAATCAAGGCTCTCCCTCTTAGAAGCCGAGTGAGCTAATTCAACAGTCACTCATCTCTCCATAACACTGAGGAACTATTAATTCTTATTCTCCACTTTTCCTGAATGCCTCCCCCCCACCCCCAACTTCAGGTCTAGTCTCATGCCTTCTAGAACCCTGCTTTTAGATTTTGTCTAAAAGCTTAAAGTGCCCTTCAACAGCTGAGCTTGGCCACTTAGCAGGCATCTGGGCATCTCTCAAGAGCCAGCTCCCTGTGCCACGACCCTGCACACAGAGCCAGGCACATCTTCCTCACTGAGCTTTGTGTGTATAGACCAATGTGTTCACCATCCTGCTGTGGGATGGAACACTAACTTTATGGACTGTTCTTCACTAGACAAACTCCTGAAGGCCAGAGATGGGAGTCTTACCCTCTCCACACAACCTGTACCTAAGTCACAACCTGGCACATGGAGGATACTTGATGAAGGCTTCATGAGGATGTGAACACTGAACCTGGGAATCACAGAGACTGGGATTTATGTCCAGGCTCTGCTGTATGGTTTCCAAAGGCAAGTTATTCTATGTTTTGTGCCTCAGTTATCTGGAAAATGGTACTTGCAACGCCTGCCTTATAATAAAGCTGTGATGATTAAAATAGCCAAAGGAATGAATTACTACTAAGAATGAATTACTATGGCTTCTGCATATCCTTGAGGATTCAGGTGCTCAGTAAAACATTTCAACATGCACTTAGCCCTCCACTAACCAACCACTAAGCCTGCTTTTCTTGTTAGACTGTTTTCAGTTTCTTCAACTAAGAGCTAGCTCCTCCACCTGGATGTTAATGCACAGAGACCTGGAATTTTCCTTCTATCTCTTTTAATAAATGCAGGCACAGCTTTAATGGGCTGTCAGTGGGCAGTAAGAATCTGGACGGTACCCTTATATGAAACAAATGCTTGGTCTCTCTGCTAACTGCTGTGGAGCTCAGGAAACCCTCAGGTCCTGAGAAACCAGGATTCCAGAGTCTGTATGTTAAGAGCACAGCCCAATGCTGTTAAGATAGAGCCTTGTTCCTGTGCTAAGCCTTATTTTCCTCTTAAACTTGCGAGTTCACACAGCAGGGTAGTATGGCAGAGGGTAAAAGGGATGAGGGCTGCTCTTTCAAGAAATAACCTGCAGATTATTGCTACTGTAGACGGACAACTTTGCCTGGTAGACAACAGCTACCAGACCCCCACAACACCTGCGCCCCTTTCTGCACTGCTTTCAATGGCCATAGCTCAACCCCCACAGCCCATGGTGGAGGCCCTGTGGAAGTGAGGTCCTATGGAACTCAGGCTTGATGTGATTCCAGTCCTAGGTGCTGCCCGCCCTAGCCATCCAACTGCCCACAAAGCCAGTGTGAGGTTGGGGGAAATGCCAAAAAAACAACAACAAAAAAAAAAAAACAAAAAAAAACAAACAAAAAAAAAAAAAAACAAACACACAAAACACAAAAAAACAAACAAAATCTCTGCCAGGTTCCTGGAAGGTCACCTGGGCCCACTTTGCTGCATATCAATGCAAATCCACCTGATATGTGTCTTAATCCAAACCAGAACCCACTATTGGTGGCCCCACTTATCCCAGAAACAAAGCCTTGCATGAATACAAGTTCTGGACTCACATGACTAGGGCATCTTTCAAACACCCTGTAAGAAGTTTTTTGGTCATGCAAGCTCAGGAGGAATTAGCATTAACTGTAGTTTATGCTTTCACATTCTGGGATAAAATATAGAACATTTAAAACAGGGGGTAAGACCTGCTCTTGTGAGGACAATCAGTAGTATTTATTTAACCAGTATTTACTGGGCACCTACTTTGTGCTGGTTGGGAAGAGAGGCAGTTAGCCAAATCAGAATGTATCAGGTTTCTGGGGTGGATGGCTGAGACCAAGGAAGACGGTAGAAGCAGGCAGCTTGGAGTGTGATGTATGGTGAACTCTGTCACAGATCCAGGGAGCAAATGGAGCAGAGGCCCAGCGGCGAGTTCTGGAAATAGAGCAGGCCCAAGTGCCCTCTCAACCTGCCTCCATTATCTGGGAGGCTGAGCAAACACCCCTGAGAATTTCTCAATCTGAGGTCCCACATTCATACAATGGAGGGCACGATCCCTCTTTCAGGGGGGTTGACTGTGACTTAAGAGGCATTCAATAATATTAGTTCCCTTCCCCTTAAGCTAGCAGAGGAGAGGCTGGAGAACCAGTGGGCTTTGGAACCAAATCTGAGTTCCAGTTCTGGAGCTTATTTGCTGTGGGAGGCTGGGAAAGTAACCTACCACCCCGGCACCTGACTCCCTCTGCTCTTAAAAGGAGATTATAATGCACGCTTTGCAGGGTTGGAAAGGAGTTAATGCACCTCGAGGCCTGGCAAGCATTGGGGACTGCCTAGTCCAAACCCTTTGGTCTAGGAGATTCCCATCCTGAAGAGGCAGGGGCTGCATGTGAACTTGCTCACCAGTGTATCTCTGGTGTTTGGCCCCAAATCACCCAATGCACAGAGAGTGAAGAACCATCTCTGTCAAAGGAATGAATTGCCTGATCTTCCTATGGCAAAACAAATACCCAAGAATGTTAACTAACTTAACCTTTCAAGGGTAATTTTGCACAAGGTCAAAAAGTAAGTTGGTGACCAAACCTGGGGAATATACCAAGGTTACAGGAGATGGTAAGCAGCAGAGTGCACCCCAGGGACTCCAGAATAGGGGGGATTTGACAGGCAAACCTGAATGCTCCTTCTACCTCAAGCATAAGCCCCGAGAATTGCACAAGTGCATCAGGGCCGAGAAAAAAAAAAAAAAAAAAGACTTTTTACAATTTGATTAGAAAAAAGTAGCTCAGGGTTTATGGCTAAATGGGGAGAGGACCCAGCATGCTATGATTCTTGGGGTCCTTTTAGCTTTATCGGCAAGATTCAGGGCAACGTGCTAAACTACAAGAACTGAATTTTCACCTCCCCGTTATGTTCTGATAAATGCAAAATGGGAGCAGGTCTGAACTTGCTTAGATGAACTGAAAGAATGATGAGGCAGAAGCTTAGGATATTATGGCCTTTCTGAGCTTCATTACATGTGACACTATCTCATCCTCTACATGCCAGAAAAACTATGGAAATCACCCTTTTTATCACTGAGCCAGTGACAGGAACACTTAGGAGAAACTGTCACACTTTGGGATAGAAAATCTATCTCAGACAGCAAGGGTATGTGCCAAGATGCATGGAGATCCACTCAGAAACACTTTGTAAAGCAGTTGCCAGGGCCTTGGCCACACCAGGCACTTATGTTCCCAGGGGAGCCAGCCGTCTGCTCTCCAGGATCCCAATAGCCAGTCTATGGATCGTTCGAGGCAGCCCTCAGTCAGCCAGTTCTTTCTGAAACACCCCTTTCTGGATGTGATGCCTTTTAAATTCTAATTCCTTTTAGGACCCTTGGGTAAATTAGATCATCCCTCTGAGTCCATGTCCTCATCTATAAAAGAGGACAAGGACCTCAATTAGGTTGTCGTGAGCACTGAATTAAGTAAGGCATGTAAAACATTCACTCAAGTGCTTGGGACGTGCCAGGAGCTTGTTGGTGCTGCTGTGGCTGCCATTTTAATGTGCATTATCTCATCTGCCAGCAAATCAGCCAGAGCAAGGAAACTTCAAAATCCAAGTCAGATGATATCTTTGAGTTTATTACTTTGGATTTTCAAAAACAAAACAAACTGTTGGTGAATGTACAAGCATTTGAGAAACTGGATAGTGAACTGCCTGTCAACTGGATGGGGCTCTCACAGCCTTCTAGAACTGAGAATAGACAGACCGTCAACTCATGACTTGCAGAGTCCCTCCGTAACCCAGTTACCATAACCTAGGTATACAGCTAATTCACATTTATCAATGAATTATACATATATGTGAATTTTATACATATATACACACATGAATTTATATATATGTAGGTATCTATGTAAGTATTAGCTCTTTCCTGCCTCTCTCTAGTGGTTTTTAGTATCTAAGAGTAGGATATAATATCCCTAGCTCATCCAATTAGGTGCTGCCCCTCACTTCAGCCTGTCCTAATTTGACTAATATCCAAAAGATACACAAATTCTCCTATGAAACCTGCCTCTATCTTTATCCAACCCACTAATAAAGTTGGTATTCAGAAAAATATGTTGCAGACAGGAGAAGGGAACAGTAACATTTGTGGAACACTAACAATGCCCAGAAGTTTGGTAACAAGCGGTGGAGTGTGAAATCATGTGCCCTAGGGTCAGACTGCCTGGCATGATACTCCCTGTGTGAGCTCGGACGAATTACTCAACATCTCTGAGCCTTAATTCCCCCAACTGGAAAAAGAGGGAGAAGATCAACCTTGGAGGATATGTTGGGGCAATCAATCGAGCTAATACAGGTTTCTGAAATGTAGCAGGGCTCAATAAACATGAGATTTCATGTAATCTTCACAACAAGCCTGTAGGTGTTACTAATCTTCACATTTACAAATAAGGAAACTGAGGCTCAGAACGTTTAAGGTAACTTGTTAGTAACCTTGACAGCAAAATACACCTGGGAAGCCAGCCCAGGCTGCCTATCCTAGAAGTCCCAGCAGCACAGGACTGCCACCCGAGAGTGTTCCATGCACATTTCCTGATGAGCGTGCTTCTCTCATCCATGGTTCCTGCCATTGCAATTCAGTCTTCTCCCCTGGACTACCAAGAGAAAAAAAGCTAAAGTAGGTGTCAGGAAGTAGTAAGAATAACAGCCCTGAATGTATCCTTCCTCTGTTACTTTCCACAGAAGCAGCAACTTATCTGACAACAGTGAGTCCTTAATGAGCAATTCCTATCCAAGGCCCCAAGTGTGAACTTCTGCCCATACTCACAGCATGTCACATCAGACAGCAAAATATCCCTGGCTTTAGACAGGAGTAACCTTAGAATGAGGAGGTCCACAACACACATACACGATCAGCTGAGATGCAAACAATAGGTATCCCTTCCATGGCTCACTGGGTGAGATCTTACCTAGCAAAGATTCTCTACTTTCGAGAACCTCCTCAGTCCAAACTTCAGATAAATATTAGACTACCATCCTAGCCTCTGGGTTCAAGGGTAATAAAGGAGGACTCCATCAAAGGTTTGGGGTGGTAAAGGAGCCAAGCCATGGCAGAGGCCTTTACAGCACCTAGGGGAGATCACCAGCTCAGAATGGAATTCTTGGAGATAAAAATAGATACAGGCACAACACCCAGTTCACTGTATTGCACTTTGCAAATATTGTGTTAACAGATTGAAGGTTTGTGACTACCCCGTCAGGCCAGCACTATTTCTCCTATAACATTTGCCCATTTCATGTCTCAGTGTTATATTTTGAGAATTCCACAATACTCTAAACTTTTCCATTATATTTGTTGTGGTGATCTATGATCAGCAAGGTTACTATTGTTAATTGTGTGGGGGCACCATGAACCATGCCCATGTTAGACCATGAACTTAAGTGATAAACCTTATGTTCTGATTGCTCTACCAACCAGCTCTTCCCCCATCTCTCTCCCTGTCCTCGAGTCTTATTCCCTGAGACACAATATTGAAATTAGACCAATTAACAGCCCCACAATGGCCTGTAAGTGTCCAAATAAAAGAGTCACACATTTCTCTAAAGGGGAAAAACAAGACCTAATTAAGCTTGGTGAGGAAAGCGTATCAAAAGGCAAAATTTGCTGAAAGCAGAGATAGACTGAAAGAAATTAGAAGTGCTACCCCAGTGAACATGGAAATGATGAGAAACCTCAACAGCCTTATTGCTGATATGGAGGAAGTTTTACTGGTCTGGACTGAAGATCAAACAAGCCACATTCCGCTAAGCCAAAGCCTAATCCAGAAGATGACACCAACTCTCTTCAATTCTAGGAGGGCTGAGAGAGGTGCAGAAGCTGCAGAAGGGAAGTTGGAGGCTAGCAGAGGTTGGTTTGTGAGGTTTAAGGAAAGAGGCCATCTCCAGAACATAAAAGCACATGGTGAAGGATCAAGAGCTGATGTGGGAGCTGCAGCAAGTTCTCCAGAGGATCTAGCACAGATCATTAATAAAGATGGCCACACTCAACAGATTTTCAATACAGAGTAAATAGCCTTCTGTTGGAAGATGCCATCTAGGACCTTCAGAGCTAATGAGAAGTCAATGCCTGGCTTCAAAGGACAGGCTGATGCTTTTGGTAAGTACCAATGTAGCTAGAGACTTGAAGTTGAGGCCAATGCTCACTTGCCATTCTGAAAAGCCTAGGACTCTTAAGAATTATGCTAAATCTACTCACTCTCCCCAACTCCATAAATGGAAGAACAAAGCCTGGGTAACAGCACATTTGTTTACAACAGGCTTTACTGAGTATTTTAAGTCTACTGTTGAGACCTACTGATCAGGAAAAATAAAAAGATTGCTTTCAAAATATTACTGCTCATTGGCATGCACCTGGTCACCCAAGAGCTCTGCTAGAGATGGACAACAAAATGAAGGTTTTCATGCTTGCTCGAAACTTCCATTTCTTCACGCTTGCAGAACATCCATTCTGCAGCTCATGGATTAAGGAGTAATTTTTACTTTCAATTCTTAATTTTTAAGGCTGTAGCTGCCATAGACAATAAAAAAATCCATCAGGGGTGCCTGGATAGCTCAGTCGGTTGAGCATCCGACTTCAGCTCAGGTCATGATCTCACAGTCTGAGTTTGAGCCCCAGACGTCAGGCTCAGAGCCTGAAGCCTGCTTCGAATTCTGTGTTCCTCTCTCTGTCCCTCCCTGACTCAAGCTCTATCTCTCTCGAAAATTAATAAACATCAAAAAAAATTTTAAACCCATCATAGGAATCACTACATTTTTAAACTCCAGTGTAGTTAACCGATAGTTAACATTAGTTTCAAATACACAATATAGTGATTTAACAATTTTATACATTACTCAGTGCTCATCATGATAAGTGTACTCTTAATCCCCATCACCTATTTCACCCATCACCCCACCCATCTCCCCTCTGGTAACCACCTGTTCATTCTTCACAGTTAAGAGTGTTTCTTGGTTTGTCTTTTTTCCTTTGCTTGTTTTGGTTCTTAAATTCCACATAGGAGTGGAATTCCTCCAATGGATTTAGACAAAGTAAACTGAAAACCTTCTGGAAAGGATTCACTATTCTAGATGCCATTAAGAACATTCATGATTCACAGAAAGAGGTCAAAATATCAATATTAACACAGGAGTCTGAAAAAAGTTGGTTCTAATCCTCGAGGAGTTTGAGGGAGTCAAGACTTCGGAGGAAGAAGTACGTACAGGCATGGTGGAAAGAGCAAGAGAACTAGAATTAGAAGTAGAGCCTGAAGGTGCTCCTGGGTGGCTCAGTGGATTAAGTGTCTGACTCTTGATTTCAGCTTCAGGTCATGATCTCACGGTTGGTGAGTTTGAGCCCCACATTGGACTCTGTGCAGTGATCACAGAGACTACTTAGGATTCACTCTCTCCCTTTCTCTCTGCCCCTCCTCTGCTCTCCAAAAAAGAGAAAACAAAAACAAAAAAACTAATAAAAAAATGTTAAAATATGGAGCCTGAAGACTGAATGGCTGCCATCTCAGTCTCACAGCAAAACCTGAATGGGTAAGGAGTTGCTTTTCATAGATGAGCAAAGAAAGTGGATCCACCTTAGGATCTCTTGTAGGGCTGGTTTAGTGGTGATGAATTCCTTCATCAGTTTTTGTTTGAGAAAACCTTTCTCCTATTCTGAAAGACTTGCTAGATAAAGGATTCTCAACTGCATAATTTTTCTGTTAATCACATTGAAGATTTCCTGCCGTTCCTTTCTGGCCTGCCAGGTTTCAGTAGATAGGTCTGCTACTACCCTTATGTGTCTACCTTTGTATGTTAGGGCTCGTTTATCCCTAGCTGCTTTCAGAATTCTCTTTATCCTTGGATTTTGCTAATTTCACCATGATATGTCCTGCAGAAGATGGATCCAAGTTACACCTGAAGGGAGTTTCCTGTGCCACTTAGATTTCAATGCCTGTTTCCTTCCCCAGATCAGGGAAATTCTCAGCTCTGATTTGTTCAAGTACACCTTCAGCCCCTTTCTCTTCTTCTGAAAGTCCTATTATATGGATATTGTTCTGTTTGATTACATCACTTAGTTCTCTAATTCTCCCCTCATACTCCTGGATTTTTTCCTCTGTTTCTCAGCTTCCTTTTTCCATAAGTTTATCTTCTAATTCACCTATTCTCCTCTCCACCTCTCCAATCTGTGCTGTGGCCACCTCCATTTTATTTTGCACCTCATTTATAGCATTTTTTAATTCTTCATGACTATTTTTTAGTCCCTTGATTGCAGTAGCAATAGATTCTCTGCTGCCCTCTAGATTTTTCAAGCCCAGCGATTAATTTTATGATTATTCTAAATTCTTTTTCAGTTATATTGTTTAAATCATTTTTTGATCAATTCGTTAGCTGTTGCTACTTCCTGGAACTTCTTTTGAGAATTCTTCTGTTTCATCATTTTGGCTCATTTTCTGTCCCTTATGCATTTTAAAAGCTTGTTGTGTGCTCTGCACCTGCAAGCACTGCTATATTAAAGGAGAGTCATACACTGTCCAGGGCGTGGCCCTTCAGGAGGTGTTTTTCTGGAGACTGTTACTTGCTCTCTGTTGTTGTGACTTTTGTTATTTTATTACCCTATTCACAGTGCTATTTTGGACTCTCTACCAGGCATGCTCTGATTTGCTCCTTGGAGTAACCCTGTGTGGCAGGGCAAGTTTTCTTTACCAAATATTTCCTTGTCTCATCGTCCTATGATCTGCCTTCTTACCTTTGAAGCGCCCAGACCCCCTCTCCCTTTCCTTAGCTCAGGATGGTATATAAGGCTCAATTGCTTGGCTGTCTTTTTGGAGTCTCCTATCTTTGTGGGGCTCCTGTACATAACTACAATGGCTTTTCTACCATTAACTTGACTATTATGTTTCATCTGTCGAAAGTGGTTTCTTAAGAGTGAATCTACTCCTGGTGAAGATGCTGTGAAGACTAAGAATGTTCCATAAACCTAAGCTGATAAAGAGACAGCAGGGTTTGAGAGGATTAACTCCAATTTTCAAAGTTCCACTGTGGGTAAGACCCTATCAAATAGCATCACAAGCTACAGAGAAATTGTGCAGTGAAGAGTCAATGGATGGGACAAACTTCATTGTTGTCTTATTTTAAGAAATTGTCACTGGTGTGCCTAGTTGGCTTAGTTAAGCAGCCAACTTCAGCTCAGGTCATGATCCATGGTTTGTGAGTTTGAGCACTGCATCAGGCTCTGTGCTGACAGCTCAGAGCCTGGAGCCTGCTTCAGATTCTGTCTCCCTCTCTGCCCCTACCCTGCTTGTACTTGGTCTCCCAAAAATAAATGTTAAAAAGAGAAATTGTCACAGCTGCCCAACCTTCAGCAACCACCCTGATCAGTCAGCAGCCACTACCATGAAGACAAGACCCTCCACCAGTAAAAAGATAACTTGCTAAAAGCTCAGATAATGGACAGTATGTTTTTAGCAATAGTGCTATATCTAGAAAAAAAAAAAAAGTAAAAAACCTATTACATACCTAGTAGACCACAGTATAACCATGATTTTTATATGACCTGGGAAACCCAGAAAAATTATTTGACATGCTTTAGTGCAATATTCACTTTATTGTAGTAGTCTGGAACCAAACCTTGCAAGAACTCCAAGGTAAGCCTGTACTATTTCTGTATACAAAGCAGCCCAGACAGGATGATGGATGGGGCTAAATATATTCCAGCCCTGCATAATTCCTTTCTTACTGGAGAATTCAAGCCAACCCAGAGCTGGTCTCTCCATGTGATGAATATAGACTGGAAACTGCCCTTCCCTTCCCCAAACCAGGTATCTGGTCAGCCATGGGCAGCTGGAAGCATTGGGCCTGACGGCTTCTTTGAAAGCTTAAAGAAAAGGAGAAGCTGATTGGACCAGAGTTTGAGTTTAGACTAGAGACTGTACATTACAATCACCTGGGGTAGCATTTAAACATTTCAAAGCCTGGGCCACATTCCAGGTCAAGTAAACCACAACCTGCTGAGTGGGACATAGGCACCATGAATTTTGAAGCTCCTCAGCCAATTCCAATGTGCAGACAAGTTTGGGAATCACGGGTTTAGAGCCACGGTACTTACCCTGGGACCCATTTTGCCCCCTGGGTGGCATCTGGCATCCTCAGGAGGTATTTCTGTTATCACCCTGGGGGTGGTGCTACTGACCTCTAGTGGGAAGAGGCCAGGATGCTGCTGAACATCCTACAATACTCAAGACAGCCCCCACAATGAGAAATTTTCTGGCCAAAGTATTACTACTGTCCAGATTGAGAAATCTGGTTTAGACTCTTGCTACTCAAAGTGTAGCTCATGGACCAATAGCATAGCATCCCCTGAAGCTTGTCAGGAAGGCAGAAGCTCAGGTCCCACTGCAGACTTACAGGATCCCCTGCTGACCCATATGCACATGTTAGAAGCACTCAGTTATTTTAAGGCCTCTTTTGCATAGTAGGAGGCCCCTCAGTGTAAACTGCGCTCTGCTGGGTTTTTTGTTTGGTTTGGTTTTTACACACAGCAAGGATTTCTTTCAGGAAATGCAAGATTCTACTAACTCCTCAAGCTTATAGACAGGAACAGCCTCAGGCTTTAGAATCAGACAGATGCAGGTTTGGATCCCAGCTCAGTGCAGGATCATCTTAAATTACCTGACCAGGTCTTCATTGCCTAACCCATACAAGGACAAGATGGACATAGACACACAAAGCCGGATTCTGAGCTTCACCAACCCTACTTAAGTGTTTGACCCTGAGCCATTTACTTTCCTTTTTTCTACCTCAATTTCCTCCTCTATGTGAAAAAAAGAGCAAAATTGCACTGGATCATGGAGATTATCCAGATGACGGATTTTAAGAAGCTAACATGGCAAAAAAGAAAAAGAAACTAACATATTAAAGAGAAAAAGCTAATGTGGAGTGGGTGTTCACATGCAGTCATCACTTGCTTGCTTCCTGAAATACAGTAGGAGCTCCATAAATGGGATAGCCTTTAATTCAAATTGCACACTAAAGAACCATAAATCTCTTCCCTATATCAATCTGGTGGGGCATATGTTCACAGTCATAGACTCCCCCTTCATCCATTCTGGGGCCAACACATAAGGAGGATGTTGTCATCTGCTGTTTTGTCTCATTGCTTCTGTTGAGACTGCAGCTCAAGGGTGGGCGTCACACCTCGCCTTTCTCCCTCAATCCCACAGCACTTTGCAGTTTGGCAATGTGCACAAAAAGTCCTCATCAAATGTTTTCTGCTTGTGACTCGAAATTCAAAAAGCCCTAACCAATAAGAAAGGGGACTGAGATGTAAACCTGGTTCCTCCAGTCCCAGGCTGCCTTTAGGTCATCATCATACCTCTCCACAGCAGGCGTTCCTGTACCACTCACACACACACGCACGCACACAGCAATCAATGAACAACTGCCTCATAGGAATTTCTGTAGGAACATGGTTATTCATCCTTTACTCCTCAACTGGATTGTAATTGCCTACAAACAAGAGCTATATCCTTTCCTTGTCCTGTGTTCCTTGGGCACTTAATACATGGCTGAGCTCACATCAGAAGCTCAATAAATTTTTGTCATCCAACTGACGAGTGAGTCAGTTGATTAGATCACAACTGACTGGAATAAAGACAACATAAGCATAGAAGACACATTGCAATTATATAACCTCTCTTTAGAAAACTCCTGGAACTTTCTAAATATTTTACTACATTTGGGATAGACCTACTCATCCAGCCCTCAACACCTACTCCAAGAAAACAAATTAGATGTTCTACAAAGGGAGGATAATGGGAGGGGTAGAGAAGGTATGGAAAACTCATACCACAAAGCTTCTTAGCTTCTCTTACCATGTCGGGAAAGCCCAACAGGGCATTTCAAAAAACAATCACATGAGCCTGAAGCTAGAGAAAGGACAGGAGCAGCTCCATGAAGGAGAGGTGAAAAGTAGGGCCTTGGTCAAAAAATAGCCATCAAGCGAAACTGTGAAGAATTTTCTGGATGGGTTTGCAACAGGACTTCCAGTGCATTCAAAGGGGTAGGACAGGTAACTCTGTGACTTCAGGGGCCATAGGGAACATAACCAACAGTGACAGGAGTGTAATTGCTACACTAGATAAGCCAGAACCAGCTTCAGTGATTCTGGGCAGCCAACAATGCCACTGAATCCAAGCACCATGGTTTTAGCCCAGAAGCCATGGAGAAGTTTGGGGAGGCTCCAGTTCCAATGACAAAGCATATTGGAGCCACTGGACTTGAGCAGAGATTTTCAATTCTACTTTTTGCCACACAGACTAAGCACCTGCTATGTGCTAACTCTGGCAAAGCAGCCATGAAAGGCAACAAATGCACATTGACTTTCTCCACACTAAAGGTACACATGCTAAGTGGCTAATTTCTCATAACAGAAAATGAGCCAATTACTGCTGCTTGTCACCCTCTGGCTCCTATAGGTTTTTTAGAGAGCCAGGGAGTTAGAGAAGATCATCAATCAGTGGGTAGAATAAGGATATTCTGGGTCTTTGGTGGAGCTCAACCTACCCAAATTCCTCACCTCTCCTGGGGGTTTGGAGGACAGCTGTGGGATCATTCACAGGGGCAGAATCAAACATTCCTAGACCTCAAGCTGCAGGGATCCATCAGCCAGAGAGCCAAAAGAAACTAAAGACATAAAAGAGGACCAAGTGGAAACTCACATCCAACAGCACAAAGCTGCTAAGGGCTCTGAGAGGCTGGTGAGGAAAGCACTGAGTGTAAGATAAGCTATCTATTCTAGAGGCCTTTCTCTTAAGGGACGAAGATTTTTCTGGGCAGGTGTTTATGTGCCACCCACAGGTCATTCATGGGATCCAAACAGGGCAAGCTCTGCCTGAAGCCTCATGATCTCATTTCTTCCTTCTTAAATTAAAAACAAAGCAAAACAAAACACCTCACTCTTCTAGTTGAAGAGCAAAGTCTTGGAGTCTTGGATCCATCTGGAGCATTTTTGTAGGTTACTCTGAACGTGACATGAGGAGAGTAGACCCAGCTCTGGAATTATGGGGAAATGGCCTGGATCTCAGATTATCACTCTCAGGAAGGGAAAGAGGCTGCGTTTAAAGGGATAAATAGGGGCACCTGGCAGGCTCAGTCAGTGGATAATTTGACTCTTGGAGTTAGGAGTTCAAGCCCCACACTGGGTACAGAGATTAAAAATAAAGTCTTTTTAAAAAGGGATAATATGGAAGCAGCATTCTTTATTGTTCGTGAAAAACAGAAAATACACTTGAATTTACACACATCCACACTTAACACCTGTTCCTCAAAACCAAGTTTGTTTATGGTGATACTAAACAGGGAAGCAACCTTTCTTTCATATAATGAAAGGATGCTCCTCTGTCCCTGTTAGGACTTTGCAAAGAGACATTTTCACAAATGTTTGTAGGAATGAAGTATGGTCCTTTGATTACAAGAATGGAACAAAGTTCTGACCACCTGACTGTGTTCCAAGGCCAGCAACTGTCCCAGGTAGGTTCTATATAATTTATCTCTTATCCTTCAGGACAACCCAATGAGATAATGCTCTTATCTTTCACTTACAGAGGACAAAACCAAGATTCAGAGAAGTGTAATGTTCAAGATCTCTTTGGTATTAAGTCCATGATTTAATCAAACATTTGCAAGCTGAATCCAATACTGACTTCTGCCCCCCTTCTCCCCACCACCACCACCATCCCAACACCAAACCGAACCATCCTTGGGAGGGATACTGCATCTCCCCTGCACATCACTCTAAAGGTAATTTGGTTTTAAGTCAATCTACCAAATAACCAATGAAAATTCTCCTTTCCATAACAATCCCTGATTCCTGACAGGGGTAAGAAAATGTTGTACCTTTTCAGAATGCATTGATATTCATCTCGATTACCCTCCTCCTTCTCCATTCCCAGCAGCACATAAATTACCAGCTCTGTTGTCAAATGCAGCATGTAATTGTGCTTAGCATAACATCCCAAGGGAGAAGAGGAGCCATCAGCTCTGCTATGGGCCGAGACATGCCAGGGTGCCCTGGAATGAAGGCTGAAGTGTGGTGTCCACCCTCTCTTCCCACCTCTCCCAGAGCCTGGCAGCCCAGGCCTGTCAGTCGCCACAAACCGGAGTACAGAGATCAAAGCGTGAAGCGGGTAAACAAACCAGTAAAGAAACTACGAGCCTCTTCCTTGTCAAACCATGCAAACCTAGGTAAGAAAAAACATTTCTACCTCCTTTTCGATGGCCAAGGGACAGGTCCCTCTCTATGCCTATTTCAGTAAATTAGTGCAAAGAAACATTTGGATAATTACTCTAAGCCATGTTACGTAATAATTATCTCACTTAAGAGACGCAGCAGGAATTAGGTAAAAGCCTGACACATAAGGATTGTCATCAGACTTGCCCAAGGTACCACAGCAGGTAAATACAGAGTTGGTGGTATTTTTTTTTCCTGGACTACCCCTTTTGGAGCCACATTTTTGCTCTATCCCAGCACTGACCCATTCCCTCAGGACTTTGCTCCAGCTGACTGGCCCAGCTAGAAATCAGCCAACCAAGAGTGCAATTTTTGGGAAATCCCCAAATCAATGCAGGTCGTTTGAAAAGACAAGGAATGATCTTCACCATCACTGTCAATTGGAATTAGGCTTGACTGCAGATAAAACTCAAAAGTGTAAAAACTAGGACTTAGAGACACACAGTGGTCTCACCTTGAAGTTCTGATGAAGAGCTCTGGATGGATCAGGAACCCAGGCTGTTTTTCTATCACCCCCAGATCATGGTTTCCATTCTCAACATCACTTTAGGGTCTTGATGGCTGCGGGCACATTTGCCATCATCTCTGAATGCCATGCACCAGGGAGGAAGCAAGGGAGGCCACTGGGCTGCCCCTCCCTTGAGGAACCTTACTAAGTTTTCTACCCACCAACTGCACGTCACATTGCAGCCAGAAATACTAACGTGCTTTCACCAAGCTGCAAGGGAGCCTAGCTTATGTAGCCTATGCAGGGCACATTGCCACCCTGGTCTACACCAGGACTCTGGACATCTTAGATGACAAAATAAAGATAACAGGGTACAAACAATTCTGACGTAATCACCGGCCATCCCACCATCACCACCAAATCTAATGAGGATTTCCCAGGGCACACATGTTAGCTCAGTGTATCAGGTAGGGAAATGGGCTCACAAAGACTAAGTAACTTAAAGTAAGAATTAAGCTGTAAACCTGAAAAACAGATTACGGAGTTTGACATCAGAACAAATTTTAATCAAGTATCCACCTGACACAAATGTCTAACATGATCAAAGTTAATTGAGAAGAACTTCGCTTTTTGGCTTGAAAGCAACTGTTTATCCAGAGATCATATGGCCAATCTCTGTCGTGCTCCAGCCCAGGATTCTAACCACTACACCTCACATCTACCATCCCATGGTAATTTCATCTATTCAACACTTAAAGAGAAATTATGGAATCAGGCGATCCTGGAATCAGCCAGGGAGGAAGCCACCTGTCATGCTGGAGCATGAACCAACTATAGTACCCTCAGAAACCCCATCCTAGAAGAGGAAGCACCATATGCATTTTGCTGAAGGGGATGCCAGAAAGGCTAACTCCATGATCGATTGCTCTCACATGGCCTTAAACTTTCCATACATCAATCAAGTGGCAAATACCATTCTACTCAACAAATAGCCAGTTTCAACCTTCTTTGTCCTCTAATTATAACTGAAGATTCATTTCTCTCAATTTGTTCTTATTTTTTCCTGAAACTGCCTTCATACTTACTTCACTTAGGAGTCCCTTTCTTAACTATTTTGAAAGAAAGGCTGACCTGGTTACAACCCCACTCCTTGGTCTGCACATCCTCAGGCCTAATTGGATGCCAAGTTTCCCAATGGGGTAAGAAGGTCTGCAATCAAGAAAAACGCAACCTCCCAACTGCTAGAGAAAAGTAAACATTCTTATGAACTCGTAAGCAAATGTCAAACTATGAAAAGCCTTAGCCAATAGCATTCTTGCATTAGATGGCTCAGCCAGGAAAACCTGAAAGCTGCCTAGAACTGCTCCCTTTAATGTTATACATTAGGATTACATGAGTACCAGCAGCCAACACAGCTGAAGACACCAGGTATAGAACTGGATATGGCAACTCATTTCTACCACTTCCTGGACACCTAATTCTAGGCCTACTAAGCACTACTCAATACTGGGGATACCGGAGTGAGAAAGCCCAGCACCCTGCCTTCAAGTAATTCAATCCAGTGAGTAAGCCAGACACATGACTCAACAATCCCAGGTCATAGATTTAGAGTTCTGCCTGATGAATAAAACACTTTCAACATTCAGAAGAGGACATCAGATCTATCTAGGGCTATCACGGGGGACTTCCTGGAGGTAGCACTAGGAGATGGACCTGGACTCCTTAAGTCATTCAGAGGTAGTCAGTTACCAGTAGTCCTCAGTTATCACTCTTGAGCCTAGAAGGGCTTCGTCCCAGGCTCAGGAGCAGATCCACCTCCACCTACATTAGTGACTAAAATTGATCTTTACTAAAGATTTACTAGAGAGATAAGTAAAATGATAAATCATGCAGTAAAGACCAGTTTTAAATCCTTAGGAAATGCTTTTTTCCCTTGATCAAGGGATTCCCCAGCTTTCAGATGCCCCATTTCACCCCCACTGCCCCACATACCCTCCAATCTCATCAGCTTCCGAAGTCACCAGTTCCCAACCTCAGCCTCCATGTCCAACTCAGCAAAAACCGGGAGTTCAAAGGTTTGCAAAGAGCTTCCGGAGGAAACACTTCAGGGAGTCCTATCTTGTTATGCAAGAAAGCCCTTGGAGAATGCCCTCCCACCCCAGGCTGCTAATAAAAATGCTTACCCAACAAAAACCAGGGCTGAGGAAAGAGGGATCATTCTTCTTTTAAGAAAATGAAATGTTCTCTGTATCACTGCACTAAGAAGGACTTCCCCCAGGTGGGGGAGAGAGAAAAGGGATTTCAGGAAACGAAATCACACAAGAGCAAGGAAAAGAAGCTATGAAAGTGTATGCCCATCCAGAGTTCCATCCAAGTGGACATCTCACCCAAGTAGCAAAGGGTCTGGAGTGGTTAGAACAAAAGGGACCGAAGACAGGAGTCTGGAATGACAGAGAAAGATAGAAATGTTAGATCACCTTCTTCTAGTTGGACTCAGTCTCAACAGGGCTGTTGGCTTTCTTCTGAAGCTTAGTGCCACATTACTGCAGTACGTTCCCCACCTCCATTTTAGCTTCTCAAGGTGGCACGGACATTCCTAAAAGGAGTAATTCCCCTGTCCCTTTATTGCAAAGTGAAGAGCACTGGTAAAGCTTGATTACAGCTTTAAATTTAATGTTGTAGTAACTTGGGGATTATATACATGTACGTATGCACACAGTTGACTCTTACACTAAAAAAAACAAAAAAAAAAGAATAGTATGTTTATTTTTGAGAGAGACAGAGCACTAGCAGGGGAGGGGTAGAGAGAGAGGGCAACACAGAATCTGAAGCAGGCTCCAGGCTCTGTCAGCACAGAGCCCGATGCAGGGCTTGAACTCACCAACTGTGAGATCATGACTGGAGCTGAATTCAGACACTTAACTGAGCCACCCAAGCGCCCTCGTTTCTAACTTTTGATTTCATTATAGTATTCATTTAGACTGCCTATTGCCAAATAGAGAATTTGAAATAGCTTACCTTAAAAGAAGGACTTCAAGTTAGAAGGCAATAGCCAAATACTTTTAAGTTTCCTATTTTTCCTAATTGCTTTCTAAAGTTCTGGTAAAGGAAAGCTACCACTAAGTAAAAATGGAAGGCTTAGCAGCAAGCAGGTTAAAGACTTGTATGTGATGGATTTTAAAGAATAAGGGAAAGGATTTATTCCATGGATATTCTTAAAAGTGAACAGTCTCGGGGTGCCTGGAGTTTCAGTCAGCTAAGCATCCCACTCTTGATTTCAGCTCAGGTCATGATCTCACAGTTCAGGAGATTGAGCCCCATGTCGCCTCAGTGCTGAGCATAGATTTTAGGATTCTCATTCTCCCTCTCCCTCTGCCCCTCTCCCCCTCCTCACATATGCACATGCATGCTCTTGCTCTCAAAAAACAAGTGAACAGTCTTTATGGTTAAGAAAAATACTGAATGCTTAGATCCATATCTTAGTAAATTATGAAATAGACCAAGAAGAACAGAGGAAATCTCTTTCAACACTGTGTTGAATCTCAAATTCCAATGTAATTTTTTCTGGTTTCTTGCCCTATATCCTCCTTAAATCATATCTGAGAAACAAAAAGCACACCCCTAACACCAGCTGGTTCTTCTCTCCCAGTCGCACTGGACAGCAATGACAAGCTTCAATTTGCCCACAGGTTCACATTCAACTCAGACTGAAGTGTCATCATGTGATCTTCTAACCAAAGAAAGCTAGGTGGGGGTTAGTGGATGTCACCACCCCACCCCCCCCACACACACACACAATGGGAAAATTAAAGATTACTACCTCTCAAGCCTTCTTAGCATGAAAACATAATTACACATTTTACATTTTTCAGAGGCAAGGGTCATGCCTGTCAGAACACCTATCATCTTGCAGTCTTCTCACCATCACTTAAAAGGAAAGTACCAATTTATTTGAACAGCCTTGGTCAATGTTGGTCAGAGAGTGCTCCATGAAACAATGATTAGTATTAAATTAGTAATAGTTACTGATCATGGAGTGTTTCCTAAGTACAAGTACTTTGCAAACAGTATGTTAATTCGTACAACAATCCTGTGTATTATCTTGGTTACATTAATGAGAAGCCATAGTTCATACAGGGTAAGTAACTTGCCTAATTCAAGCTACTTCCAAGCCAAAATTCAAACCCATGTGTATCTGACTCTGTGGCTTGTGGAACACAATGAATGATATCCTCAATAGAAATTTTACCCCCATAAAGAAGAGCCACACAATATAGGGCACTGAAGATCACCAATGGCATGACAATAAAGCTTGGTTCTGTAAAAGCAGTTTTTATAGAAAGAACACTGCAGTGGAGGTGTCAACCCAACCCTTCCTATAACAACTGTCCATCACCCTCTCAATTCACATAGACACAGCTGAGAATCCTGGCTTCATTTTCTCTAAGGTGATCCAGTATTCCTTGGTTCTAGACTGTCCAATTGGCCCATGAGTGACCCAAATAAATAAAACTTTTTCCATGAGATTTCCATTTGGGATTAAGAGATTTCAGTCTGCCCAATCTACTGAAAACAGATGAAAATTCAGGTGCTCTTCTGTGGGTTTATCATGGTTTCTACCACGTGGCTGGGAGACATATATGGACTCTATAAAGAGAAAGGGGGTGACCTTCAGAAAGGAAGATGGGTGAGGTCTGGAAAGGCTATGGGTAGCCAGCTTCTGGTTCCATTCATTCCAAAGGGTCAGCTGCCTTCCTCCCCTATGCTCCCTGAGACCAATCTATGCACTTTTAACAACAACCCCCACTTCCCCCCCCCTTTTTTTTTTGTTGAAAGTAAATCTTGTAGATTCCTTCTCCACAGAACTGAAAGAGCCCCAACTACTCAGGGTAATCTGATCAAAGAAGGTCTGGAGTTCCCTGGTGGTCTAGTTTAAGGATTACAGTATGAATCCTGGGGAGATTTGAGGGTTGAATAATAAACACGTCCCTCAGATTTCCCCTTCCCAAGTGGCAGTAATCTCATTCAGTTTGAAAGAGACTAAGAAACTATTCTCAAGTAAGGGTCAGGCAATCTTCAGAATTTGAAGAGCCAACATTCTGTGTTCAGAATATCCATATCCTAGAGCTGACAGGCATGAGGTCAAAGATAGTGTGTTTGATATGATATAGACTAATAAGGTGACAGCCTTCACCTGAGTGCCCCACAGGAGGTAGTTTAGGCATATCAGTAAGATTCAACATTAAGTACTGCCTTGATATATAATAAAACAGGCAGGCCCTCAATGGCCCAACCACAATTCCCCCTCTCTGCTCCCATGGAGAAGGTTCCCTAGTCAAACAACTGTCTTTATCTCTTTCAGTCAAAAGTGAAGTTCCTGTTTGTCTCTATAGGTTTTCTTTCCCTAATAGCCCGTGGAATTATTCAAACCAACCAACCCATCCTACCACTGCCTCCGCCACCCCTCTCACCATGAACCTGGGGCCACCATATCCTCTTGATACCAAACCTGCCTTCCACAACCCATGGCTGTTCATTCTGCTCCCAAGTTATGTGGTCCTGGGTGGTGCAGGGCCTTCCTACCCTGAGACCTGAAGTATGTGTGATGAACACACTGCTCTCAATCCCCTCTGTTCAGTGTCCACGTGTTGTGTTTGGCCATCTCTGTAACCCCAGGATGATTCACCAGTGGGGTGAACAGAAGGTGATTAAACACATCAGCACAGAGATCGGTCAGAGGAGGGCCTGTATGGGTAGCACGTGCCTATGGAGGCAGGAATATGGACCAGTAGGTCCTCAAGGAGGGAATGCCCCTCCAAGCTCCCTTGGGAACATGCAAAGATTCACTGCAAGAATAATGGAGTATACCTGAGCCTTCTTGCCAGTTTTATGATCTGCTGGGATCTTGTACTAATAATGACAGGGTCCAACCATCATTAACTTCAGGATAACCCATATAGAAAAGATAGTACCAGAACCTCAGGGTAGGATGGTTAACTTTCAATCCTTATGTACTTAAAATTTAAATTAAGAAACTTAGCTAAGTGGAAACAGGCAAATAGCTTCTGTTCTGCTTAGAACCACACGGATCTTCTCCATTTTTCATGGTCCCAGCTCTTACGATCCTTCTTCCATCATCCTCTTCACTCACCCTGAGTGTGCTCATCTGTAAAATGGGGAGAATATGGTACCTACTGCACTGCACAGGGTACAGAAATGTCTGCACAGCACTTAGAGCAGCTTCAATGCACATAAGTTCTTAGTAAGCATTAGAGCAACTTCAAAGGGAAAAACCACTTAATGAAACCTCCAGAGCTACAATCCAGAAAGATGTGAATAACTCAAATGAACCTGAGAACAAAGACGCACAGTATGTGATCTAAAGCATTAAAATCTGTAGAATTGACCACCTTTCTAAACAGCCATGGGAAGGGAAGGATTAATGTGGGCTAGATCTGCTAAGTTTTTGAGGAGGAGAAGCTGATCTTGGCTTCAAAGATGCACAGAACTGCTAGAGGAGAATGTTACTGCATAGCAATTTCTCCCTAAACACGGGATTATGGTCCTGGAAAACACTGTAATTAGCTAAATTGCATTCAGCAAGGTTTTTTAAAAAAATCGAAGTATCCCGGGGCGCCTGGGTGGCTCAGTCGGTTGAGCGTCCGACTTCGGCTCAGGTCACGATCTCACAGTCCGTGCGTTCGAGCCCCGCGTCGGGCTCTGTGCTGACAGCTCAGAGCCTGGAGCCTGCTTCGGATTCTGTCTCCCTCTCTCTCTGCGCCCCTCCCCACCTCATGCTCTGTCTCTGTCTCAGAAATAAACATTAAAAAAAAAATAAAAAAAAAAAAATCAAAGTATCCCTAAATCTGTACTTATCAATCCCCACCCTCATGCCATATCTCCCTCCAGAAAGGTGACATCATCTCAGGATTCATCACTGTTTCCTCTGGGTTACTGCTATACCAGGGTAGGGCCCTCAAGCTGTATTGTGTAACTTACCTGTTTACTAGGCTTGAATCTCAATCCACAAACTGAGGTCAAGTGAATGCAACTCTCTAGCTTTCTCTATGCTACTCCAGCTCAAAATGACAGAATTACCAGGGGGGGCTTATATAGTGCCCAAGCAGCCATAGGAGTTGAATATCATGTCCTCAAAATTATCTATACATGTGGGGTTGACCTGTCCATCACCCTGCCTGGTCCTACATTTTTGGACCATGTGAGTTGACCCAGTCTCAGAGCCTCTTTCCACGACTTCCCTCTCATTTTACACATAAAATCATCCCACTGCTAGAGCCCCTGATGGATGTGCTGCCATTTCTTCTCCAGGGTCCCAGAAGATTCCCAGATCTACTAGAACACTCTGTAGGATCCAGCAACATCAGTATTACTTCTCCAACTCAGTCTCTCTCCTCTAAGCCAAAGTGCTCCTTTTCTAAAAGCTGGAGGAGTTGGAGGGGCAGGAGGTAAGAGGAGGAGGTTTGGCTTCTCCAGTATTTTTTCTTGAGGAGTCCTTTCTGTTCCCCATGAAGAGTGAAATTTCTCAAGCGAGAAGCCAAAAAAGAACTCCTCTTTTCTATTATCACATCACTTCTTTAAGTGGATAACCACAGACTGGTCAAGTTGCTTATATGGGAGAAAGGTCCATGGGAGAAAAGAAATGACCAAGGACAGAAATTTTTAGTGTAAAATTATCATCTCACCTCATCTGCCTCCCCTACCAGTGTGTGAGCTCCATAGTCATACGGACTGGTGTTCATCTTTGCCTCCCCAGCGCACATCACGGGCCCAGGAACTCAGCACCCAGAGAGGAAGTTGGTGCTGAGTGAAGGAGTCAGTCAGGACTTGGACTTGCCCTTCCAACCCATATATCTTATTTCACCATCCTGAGCCGGACTCCCCTCACTCTCCACATCCTCACACCTAAAGAGGATACATTTTCTTTTTACAGGATTTGGAAGGTGTTCCTTTCCTTTCCTAAGCTGCAAAGTAAATGCATAGGCTTTTAAACTATTTTCAGTGGCTACAAGAGTAAGAAAATATATATGCACGCATGTATGCCTTTATAGATTTATTCACTAATTTATGTACATATGCTAACAATGAAATGGGCTTTGTTCCAGGAATGAAAAGACCTTGCCCTCTATCAGTATTTTTAGAACTCCTCAAACTAAATATAGCCATCATTGTGCCTCAGAGTCCACCTCTGGGTGAACCCAAAGTATGACAATTAGGATGGCTTCCTAGTAGAAAAGATGACTCTGGAAATTATTAAGAAAGGAGCAAGCAGGTGAGAGAGAAGGCGTCTGTGAGCAGTGGATGCTTTCCAGGTGCTTTCTGACTTCTATACCTCCACACCTGTAGCCAACACACACGGACACTAAACTGCTTTGTGAACATGAAAATAAGTCTTCAAAATGAGCCATTAAATGGTTTTACACCCTGGAAAGGAGACTTCCTGCATACCAACAGTTCTCCAAGTGTAGTCATTGGACCAGTATCCGTATTACCTGGGAACTTGCTAGAAACGCCAATCCTCAAGCCCATCCCAAACCTTAAAGTCTGGAGACAGCTACCAGCAATCAGGCTTTAATAAGCCTTCCAGGCAGTT
Organism: Panthera onca; assembly: GCF_046562875.1. Classification (NCBI taxonomy): domain Eukaryota; kingdom Metazoa; phylum Chordata; class Mammalia; order Carnivora; family Felidae; genus Panthera; species Panthera onca. Next base: position 45,127,561 of record NC_138349.1, on the reverse strand, counting down.
CTGATGCATGCTTGAGAACCACTGTTTTGTGCAATAGAAAGGTGACAGAATAGTAAGCTGTGTGACAAGAAGGCCAGATCACAGGCAATGGGGCTTTCTGCCACTTACTCTTGGGCATGACATTTACCCAGAGGCTTCCTCCTTTTGGCCTATAAAACAGTTAACAATACATACTTCTCATGGGTTTCCAAGAGCCTGAAATGTAGTAATGCATATAAAAGGTCTCCATAATTGTTAAAATGCCATAGAAATATAAGGCAGGCAAGCAGGTTATAAAAAGCCAGCAGCAGTAGCAGGAGAACAGCTTGATTGGAGGTTCTAGCACATTCTGAACAGCCCTCTGAGGGCCTGAACAGCTGCTGGGATCAGCCCCACATCTCAACAAATTCAACAGCCATTTGTCTGCCCATGCCAACACACGCAAGAGCCTCTTTCCTCCTTCGCCAAAAGCCTCCTGGGACCAGTCTCTCCGAGCAAGCCGCGACTTCTGTCTGATGTCCTCCCCTGCATTGTGACTACAGATGGTGATGATTCACAAAAAGCATGTTTTAAAGATGTCTGGCTCTGGCATTTTCTCACTGCACTGTCTTTTCAAATGTACCACTGAAAGAGCAAAGAACCAGGAGGGAGAGGAAGGAGTGGAGGGCCTGATCAACTCTCTATGTCCCACAGGCTCCCTTCTACTGATCTCCTTTTGCTTCCTAGGAGCCTTGCATCAGAAATGAAGGGGTAATTAGGTCACAGAGCAGGGTGTAGGATCTACAGAGGAGGCTGGATTCAGATCCGGGCAAGCAGTTTGCTCACACCCCTTCCCTGTTTACAGAATAAAAGCGTGAAGCATCCAAACATCCTGAACCCTTCTGAGAATTGGCTGTCAGCAAGCTCTGTCAGGAGGAAGGGCCACAGCACATGAATATCAAAGTGTTCTCCCTTCTCTAAGTGGACGATCATGGTTCAGCTTCATTTCCTGAAGTCCCTATTGGCCTTTGAGGCTGAGAGCTGCAGAAGAACTGAGGAGCATAAAAAAGACAATACAATGGGGCTGTGATAGATCCAGCACATTTCCCTGGCATTTTATGCATCCTGGAGAGTAGGCAGAGTCCCTTACTACCTGTTATCTATCATGCTACTGCGATTTTCTGGCAAAGGAACAAACTAGCAAGAATGGTCTTAACGGAGATTTTTGTGTTTTCAAGTATAAAAGCTGACAAATGATACCAGTTTGCAAAAGGGAGAAATTTTTCTACAATTGGGGTTTTTTTCCTACAAACTCAGAGATGACGACCTCCAAGTCACTACCAATTCTGAGATTCAAGCATCCTAGCAATTCTATTTGCTAGAAAATCTAGAAAACCATAGTCCTTGGACACAGTTACAACTCAAAGCATAAAATTCTGGTAACTATAGTTGCCTAATGTCTAAGATTATTCTCAGGTGTTTAAGCTTTTCACCTAAACAGTACAGCCTGTCCAAGTTCCTAAAGCAGAATTTGAAATGGTTTTACACTTTTAGCTCCCAGGTTCTGACAGCAGGCCAAGGGGAAGAGTGTGTGGATACAATGGTCACCCAAAGGAGAAAGGATGAATGATTTCCTTTCTTATGGCTCTAGACAAATTTTGTAGAGTGATTTAGAACTTGTAATACTACCAAGAAAGGAAGGTGGGAGAGGATGTTCTCCTGGCCCCCTGGCTCTGTACAGATGGCTCGCAAATATCACTGGCCTCATCACTCCAGCCAAGCGAGACATAGAAGTGAGAGAAAGATCATACAAGGGAAGGGCGGCTCAACCCTGTGGCTTTATAAACACAATCTCCTTCTTACTAGTGTTCCCCTAAGCCTGCAGCTACAGTTTTTCACATTTTTTGTTTGTACAGATGCCAATTTAGCTCAGGGAACAAAATAAACCACAGCTCTCAATTAAATATACTCTGAAAACTGGAAGTTCATGTTTGGCCAGGGTTTTACCCACATTAAGCTGAGGTCTACAGCCAGGGAATCCCATTTAACTTTTGTGTTTTACTTCCAGTGTAAGAGGATCAGGACTGACACATTAGCTTCAATTTGAAGGATTTTTGGAATCCATGTGTACAACACCACAATGTGAAGCTGCAGAAATTCAGTACGGACCATCTCACAATAGGACCACACATAGAAACAATTCTGTGCTTAAGACCTCAAAGCAGATCACTGATGGGTATTAAAATACCAGTGATGTATGATGCTCTTTAACCTCTCTAGATATTCACCAGAGGCCTGTCCTTGGGCAGCCCTGTGTTAGATCCTCATGATAGAGGCAGGGATTGCTCAAAGTAGAAAGTTTAGGTTTGACAAGTCTACCCCACCTCCACATCCAAAATTCAGGGTTGGCTGGCAAGACAGCAGGTAAACATGCCCAAGAGCACAGAGCATCCTGAGAGAGAAAAGGTCTAGACCTAGGCTCCATTCCCTTTCAAGATTCAGGGTTTTTATTACAAACCTATTATGCCCTTGACGTCGATCAAGAGTGGGATGGTAGAGCCTACATCCAGGAAACGTTAATGACTCATTGCTCAGTGAAATGCCTGGAGGCTGAAGAATGAACAGGGTAGTTCTGGCAGAGCAGCCTTCACAGCCCATGGACATCTCCCAGGCCAAGCTCTCCTTGCTGACTCTTGCTTTCTCTTACCCCTGTGGTTGCCCTATTTCCAAGGGCCACCTGCTCCTCTGCTTATAGATTCCCCCTGTAATGGAGCCTTTCTCGTCTTAAATTTCCTTGTCTCCCAGAACCCTGAGCTCCCCAAACACACACATACACACGCTGCCTTTTGTTTCCCCTCATCTTTCAGCTGAATAAGGTCATTACTCCATCATGCCCACCCATCATTTTCCCAGAAGGAGCTAGGGGTGTTGGGATCCAGACCAAAAAGGGGATGATGTGAAAGATTTACAGCACCAAGATTCTCCAGGAGACAAGTACAGCAGCCTGTGCATAAATGATGGGGAGCTTGGACAGTGTTGAGGTAGTGGAGATGGCTAAAAGGAATCCGACTGAGAAACAAAGGTTGACAATGGACTGAATGTCAGGTGGGAGGAATATGGAAGAGTCCACAGTGATCCCTACATTCTTGTTTTGAGCAAGTAGGTGGATGGTGGTGCCATTCTGAGAGAGAGAGGGAGGGAGGGAGGGAGGGAGAAGCGCCTGGGAGAAGGTTTAGCAAATGGAACCCATGAGGAGGTCATGTTCGAACATAAGTCTTGCATTGTCTATTGCACATCTAACCAGAAATGCTTGAATAGGTAGTTCAATATATAAATGTGGATCAAGAGACAAATCTGGGAATAATCATGCATCATACCAATTTTGTACCCTTAAGCTGTGAAGTGGGACATTTCCGTTAAATATACTTATGGACATGGGCAAATCAAGACCCTGAAAAAATAAGAAATTTGCTCAAAGTCCTAAAGCTAAGAAACTGTCCAACTCCAACATATGTCACCTATTCTTGTATCTAGTCATCCATTGAACATTACCAACCATGAGCCAGATACTATGGGATCTGAAAAATACTATAATCAGAGATAATTGGGACAGAATACATGTTACTCATATTTGAGGAACTAATGGTCTAGTGAGGACTACAAAGGCATAAACAATTATAGAAATCTTTGGAGGGGTACCATCAGAAACGGCATAGAACATGGTGGCAATACCAAAGAAAGCTGCCTAACCCCAGCCAGGAGCTCTACGGGTCTCTTACCAGCCCACACTCTTTCTGTCCACTGTACTCATAATTAGGCCAAGGACACCCAGCCCGGCTATGGCAGAGCTAAAGCTGTAATTCAGTTACAAGATTCCCAGTTGGGACGTTATACACTGGTGATATTGCTTATAGTAGTATCAAGCCTTCATTTCTTGATGAAAAGTGAAGATCCAGGCAACCCCAGAGCTATTTTAATGACCCAGGTTCTCCATTTAGGAATGCAGCATGTTCTCCACTGGTATGTTGGTGTCTGCATGGCTGTCACTCGGTGACAGACAAATCCAGGACTTAATTCTGTCTCATTAGAGGAAGCAGAGTGAGACCTTAGTATAAGGGTACCTGTACATCTGTATCATACAGGATATAAAACACACGAGATGTAGATAACCACAATAGTAACTTAGATGCATGTTATGTATCAGAAACTGCTCTGAGTACTGTTCATACATAATCTTACCTTCACAACAACCATGTGAGGTAAACCAAGTCAGCAGCCCTATTTTACAAAAGACAGGGTTGCAAGTGGTAGGTACTAGATGGGAACCAGGCAGTGCAGCCACAGAGCCTGCACTCTTGATTACGATGTTGACCACCAGGTGATGATAAACAGACACTTCAGAAGTGGCATCATGTTGACACTCATGGCCTTGTGTCCCTCTGCACACCAGCACTTACATCCAGGGCAATGTCTACCCTACGGGGAAAAAATCCTCCTGCCATGCTTACACCACCACCATCCCTCCCTCTCACACTCTGCAAACACTCCCCATCAAGCTGTCCCAATTTACATAATTGCTTTGTTTCACTGCACAGACCTGATTTACACTGTCCAGAAACCTGCATAAAATGGATTCCTCATAGATACTAGCAACTCTTTCCATTTTGCTGCCAGTTTTATGCTGTTAAACTGCCCACCCATCTGCTGATAAAATACAATAATGTGATTTATCTCCAAGCACACAGAAACAAGTTGGATTTATCTTCTCAAAAAAATATATTGTTTTGGGTTTTCCAAGTTTTCCTTTTCATAGCATCACCCTCGTGATAAGTTGAGAGGACTTTGAGGAAAAAAAAGGGAAGAACTTCATTTATACTCACTTTTCCATCTGATTCTGAGAAAGATTGGTCTGCCCTTACTTTCCCTAGAAACTTTGCTAAGCTCCCAGAGAGCAACCCTTTGTTTTTCTCTGCTGTCACATCTATCTTCACCATTGGTCCTGCTTCCTCAGAGAGGGACCCAGAGGCCAAGTGACAAAGTAGGCCCTTTTTTTTTTTTTTTTTTTTTAAAATGTTTGAGAGAGAGAGTGAAAGGGAGGAGCAGAGAGGGATGGAGAGAGAATACCAAGTAGGCTCCACACCGTTAGCACAGAACCCAACGTGGAACTCAAACCCACAAACCATGGAGACCATGACCTGAGCCGAAATCAAGAGTCAGACACTGAACTGACTGAGCCACCCAGGCTTCCCAGGCCCTCCTCACCCTTTTATCTTGTATGCATCACCTTTAGAACAATATGGACAACAAAGTTCCAGGACCTCGTGTCATTTATTTCCAGTCTCTCACTCTACCCTCATCCCCCTGCAGCTTAGACCCTCACTCACTTGCCCAGATCCTAATCCTTTCTGGAGAGCCCATTAGAATTTTAAGCCAACCATACCTTCACGGTCCTTCTAGGTCCTGAAAGGTTCCTAAACTGTCTTTACTCGGCTATTCCTAACCAATACTGCTTTCTCCAGAGTCTATCCCTCAAGGGCAAGATGCTCTTCTGACAGTCCTACTCCTTATTTCAGGGTATATTTTACACTTTGTTTACAGGGCTGCAGGATTATAGATGTAGGTGAAGAGAATTATTGTTCTCTTTGTACTTCTTTGCCTATTCTCAGATCCTGACTCTTCTAATTCAATCAAAATGCCCTCCCCTAGGCCCCCCCATTCCAATCAAACCTGCCCATTATCCATCTCCTTGCTATTGTAGCCTGGTTGTTCTAACGTTGCACTGAAGAAAGCTTAGTTTGGCTCCCTGTATCCTCCCGGATCCCAAATCTGCTATCATCTGGATAACTTCATCATCCACACAGATGCTTCAATCTCAACACACACCATCCACATGGACAACTCAACCCAACTGAAAACTCTGACCATCCTGTAAGATTTCATTTTCTTCCTACTTTGGGGATCTCCTCCCATAACCACATCTTGGATTTTCTTCATCTAGAATTGTGCTACCTTGGACTCCTAAATTCAGAGATCATATCCTTCTTGCTTAGTCCTTCTCCCCCTAAACAAGAATTATTCCAGGCTTTTCCTCACAGCCACTCCTTTCTCTCTTGACCATCACCTTACTTCACTCTTACCCTGGACCATGGGGCCAAATTTTTAGTGGAATTCTTCCCTTTATCTTCATTCTTACTCTTCCCTACCCTTCCAATGTACCTTCCAGGTCAACAAAGTCCTACAGCTGATGGACATTGGATATGGTGGGGATGGACAAACTGAACTTCTATGTAATAAGGAGAACTAAATTCTTGGCCCTTCTAAAAGAAACTGCCCTACTCACAGCATCTACATATAAAGCCACAGTCCCTCTCCCCCAACCCTCAGTCATGGTCTTTTGTACGAAGCTGGGCTCCTGAACCAATAACAAATTCATAGTCCATGAATTCTAAGTCCAATACCCAGTAGATTATCAATGAGGTGACCTAGTACAAACCAAATTGCCAAAACCAAGAAAAGCTAAGCTAATCAGATTTGTACTCAGGAATTTGAGTTGCAAACTAGAGAAATCAAACAGCTCATAATGGGAAATTTAAAAAGGGATCAAAGAGAATAAAATAGATAAGTCCCTGGGGCGCCTGGGTGGCGCAGTCGGTTAAGCGTCCGACTTCAGCCGGGTCACGATCTCGCGGTCCGTGAGTTTGAGCCCCGCGTCGGGCTCTGGGCTGATGGCCCGGAGCCTGGAGCCTGTTTCCAATTCTGTGTCTCCCTCTCTCTCTGCCCCTCCCCCGTTCATGCTGTGTCTCTCTCTGTCCCAAAAATAAATAAAAAACGTTGAAAAAAAAAATTTTTAAAAAAATAAAAAAAAAAAAAAAATAGATAAGTCCCAAGGTAGATGAAGAGCCATGAGGAGCCACAAGATGCCAAGAGCAAGCCAAAAATTGTAGGAAATAAAAGTAATGACCAGACTCCAAATATACTATGCATTGTTTATACTGTAACATTCAAATTCATGTTTAACCCCTCTCCCGTATATACCTCATATCCAATTGGCCACCAAAATCCCACCAATTCCAACTCCTCCTTCTGTGAATCCAACCCCTCCTTCTGTCATATGCCATTGCTCTACCAAGTTTTTCAGACTAACTTCCTTAATAGTCTTTTAATTGGTCTCCCAATCATAATCTCTCTTCCATATCCTCCACACTGCTTCTAGAGTTGGTTTTTGAAAACAAATTGGAATCTTCTTCCATCCTTAAACATCTCAGTTGGTTCTCCCTCTTTCCTGACAATGTCCAACTGCCTTAATATAGAATGTTCAAAGTCAGAAATAAGAAATGCACAATGTACAGGAAACTCTATTCATATTATCACCCTTACCATACTATCATTTATCAATACCATGATCATCATTACCTCCCTCATCTTTTTTCATGCTCCCTCCACTCTAATATACTGAATATCTTATTTTCCAAACTTGGCAGACTCTCTCACAGCACCATGACTTAATGCTTCTTAAATGTCTGAGAACCCTTTACCGCCTTCTGGAATTGACTATTACTCTGAGTTGATACCTACCCTCTCTAGGTTTCCACAGCACATTGTCCATAATTATACCTACGTACATTTTGCACTTTCTATAATCAATTTCTGTGGCAAATTAGAAAGAATCACAAAGGCTTTAACATTCCACCTATTGAGTAGGAGAGGAAGGGGTTAATTCCCCCTTCAATCAAGATGAGCTTGTGACTACTTTGGTCAATGAAACAAAACAGAAGTAACTCCAGGCCATAAGCCAGTAGCTTCAGGAAACCAACAAAGCTAAAAGACAACTTACTAAATTGGAGAAGGCATTTACAGAGTATGTACCTGATAAGGGGTTAATATCCAAGATATATAAAGAACTCCTACAATTGAATAGAGAAAAAAAACAGCAGAGGATCAGGACAGACATTTTTCCAAAGACAACATCCATATAGCCAACGGATACACAAAAAGATGCTAACATCACTTATCAGGGAAATGCAAATAAAAACCACAAGAGTTCACCTCACCTGTTAGAATGGCTAGTATCAAAAAGACAAACAAGTGTTGGCAAGAATGTGATGAAAACCTTTATGCACTGTTGGAGTACAGGCACTATGGAAAACAGTATGAAGTTTTCTCAAAAACTTAAAAATAGATTGGTCTGGGAAGATAGTGGAGTATGAAAACCCTAAGCTCTCCTCTTTCCACGGTACACCTAGAGAACAGTCCCATCAGTACAACTAACCCAGAAAACCCTAAGACTGACTAGCAGAACAGACTCTACAGTTAAATTGTTGAGAGAAGGCCACATGGAAAATGGTAGAAGGGACGGAGACCTGGTCAGGAACCAAACTCCTGACAAGACCACAACCATGAGGGGTATCACAAGCACAGAGAACAGAGAGGAACAGACCCCAGCCATGGAGGATCTGCAGGGGGAAAACAAGTCCCCAAAACATGAAAATCAGAGGATCTTAACTTCACAAGTTTTTCAACATCGGGGCTTAACACAGGAAAATTTTAAGATCAGTGGGCGTGGCTCTGGGTGAGCCAGAGGGTAAAAGAAAACCGATTCCCCACCCTTAAAGGGCCAGCATAACCCTGCTGAGATACAGTACAGAAAGAGCAGTTTGAAAGCACCTGGATATGAAAGATTTATTCACTAATCTCAGAATATGTGCTGGGGGAGCAAGTATCTTTAAGAGACTTCTCTAAGAAGAAAAGAGCTGTTGGGCAGCATTTTTCTCCCCAGTACCCACAGGCTACACAGCCAGACACCTGTGGAATCAATGCTAACACTCAATATAGCTTGCTAACAGTACTCCCTGCCCCATCCTACCAGCCCCACTCAGCAGGAATCCCTCCAAAACAATGCCTGACACATCTCATCCTTCAAGCAGCCTTGACAGTGACCAGCACCACTCCAAAGGGACACTTGCCCTAGAGAGAGGAAAATAACCACACACCAGTGTGACCACAGCCCCAGCCATAGGCTGGGGACAGACATCTGATCTGCCAGTGCCATGCACCAACAAAAGCCTCTCAAGGGGCAACACAGGGAGAATGCCCTACAGTTCCATTTGACCAAGGTTCCAGCAACCAGGCCAAGGACAGGCATCTGGTCTGACCCAACTACAAGGCCAAGGCAGCCTTATACTGGCCCTTTAACATTACAGGGACCAAACCTTGCCCACAATGGGCAAAGTGGGCCATTGCAGCTGACTGGACTGAAAGCGAATGCAGCACAACTACAATAGTAGGGAGCATGTAACACATAGACACCCCTGAAGCACCTGATTCTGATGAACAGGGGAACATGGCATTACAGGGCACTATAGGACCTCTTCTTCACAAGGCCACTACACCACCACTAAACTAGCCTTACAGGAAACATTAAAGGGAATTCTTGGAGTGGAAAGAAAAAGTCATTATCAGAGGAAAATTTGGAAAGGAAAAAATTTCACAGATAAAACACAAAAAAAAGATTAAGCACTTACAAAAACAGTATGGAAGTTAATGAACAAGAGTATTAAAGTCAACTAGACATTGAAAAAAAAAAAAAATCAGTCAAGGGGGGCCTAGGTAGCTCAGTTGGTTAAGCATCTGACTCTTGATATTGGCTCAGGTCAAGATCTCATGGTTTGGGAGTTCAAGCCCCACATTCGGCTCTGCACTAACAGTGTAGAGCCTGCTTGGGATTCTCTTCCCCCTCGCTCTCTGCCCCTTCTCCCCTCAAAATAAGTAAAATTTTAAAAATTAAGTCAAGGAATTCACAAATTAACAGTGTGACATTATACACATAAAACAAGCTGGAGACTGGGGGTAGGGGAAAGGATAAAAAATGTAGTCCTTTTAGAACAGGTTCATACTTAACCATCAACTTAATATAGACTGTTACATGCATAGGATGTTATATATAAACCTAATGGTAACCACAAATCAGAAATTGGTGATATACAAAAAACTGAAGTACGAAATCCAAGCATATCCCTAAAGAAAGCCATCAAATCACAATGGAAGGACAGAAAAACTACAAAACCACCACAAAACAAGCAACAAAACAGAAGTACATACTTATCAATAACTAGTTTGAATGTAAATGTACCCTACAAGCAACATACTGGCAATAAATTCATATCTTTCAGTACTCACTCTAAACATCAACGGACTCAGTGCTCCAATCAAAAGACATAGGGTAACAGAATGGGTAAGAAAACAATATCTACCTATATGCTGTTTACAAGAGACCCACTGTAGACCTAAATACACCTTCAAATTGAAAGTAAGGGGATGGAGAACGATCTGTCATGCTAATGGTCAAGAAAACCAGAGTAGCCATACTTACAACAGACAATCTAGACTTTAAAATAAAGACTGTATCAAGAGATTCAGAAGGGCATTATATCATAACTAAGGCGTCTATCCCCCAAGAAGACCTAAGAACTGTAAACATTTATGCACCAAATGTGGAAGCACCCAAATATATAAATTAATCACAAACTCACTGATAGTCAACAACAGCCAAAGTATGGAAAGAGCCCAAATGTCCATCGATGGATGAATGCATAAAGAAAACGTGGTATATATACACAATGGAGTATTACTCTGCAATCAATAAGAATGAAATCTTTCCATTTGCAACTATGTGGATGGAACTGGAGGGTATTATGCTAACTGAAATTAGAGAAAGACCAAAATCATGACTTCACTCATGAGGACTTTAAGAGACAAAACAGATGAACATAAGGGAAGGGAAACAAAAATATAGAAACAGGGAGGGAGACAAAACAGAAGAGAACTGAGGGTTACTGGAGGGGTTGTGGGAGGGGGAATGGGCTAAATGGGTAAGAGGCATTAAGGAATCTACTCCTGAAATCATTGCTTCACTAGATACTAATTTGGATGTAAATTTTAAAAAATAAAAAATAAAGTTAAATTAAAAAAAAAAGAAACTCATTGATAGTAATACCATAATAGGAGACTTCAACACCCCACTCACAGCAATGGACAGAGCTAATAAAAAAAAAAAAAAAAAAAAAAATCAACTAGGAAACAATGGCTTTGAGTGACACACTGGACCAGATGGACTTAACAAGTATATTCGGAACATTTCATCCCAAAGCAGAATATACGTTCTCTAGTGCACATGGAACGTTCTCCAGAATAGACCACGTACTGGGACACAAATCAACCCTCAGCAAGTACAAAAAGATTGAGATCATACCGTGAACATTTTCAGACCACAATGCTATGAAACTCAAAATCAACCACAAGAAAAAATGTGGAAGGGTAAATACTTGGAGACTGAAGACTATCCTACTAAAGAATGAATGGGCTAACCAAGCAGTTAAAGAGGAAATTTAAATGTATATGGAAGTCAATGAAAATAACACCACAACCCAAAACCTCTGGGACGCAGCAAAGGCAGTCATAAGACGAAAGTATATAGCAATCCAGGCCTTCCTAAAGAAGGAAGAAAGATCTCAGATAAACAACCTAACCTTACACCTTAAGGAGCTGTAAAAAGAACAGCAAATAAAACCCCAAACCAGAAGACCGGAAATAAGATTAGAGCAGAAATTAATGCTATCAAAACCAAAAAAAAACAAAAACAAAAACAAAAAACAGATCAATGAAACCAGAAGCTGATTCTTTGAAAGAATTAACAAAACTAATAACCCCCTAGCCAGTTTGATCAAAAAGGAAAAGGAAAGGACCCAAATAAAATTAAGAATGGAAGAGACCACAACCAAGACACCAGAAATAAAAAATGAGAAAATTATGAGCAATTTTATGCCAATAAAATGGGCAATGTGGGAGAAATGGACGAATTCCTAGAAACATATACACTACCAAAACTGAAACAGGAAGAAGTAGAAAATTTGAACAGATCCATAACCAGTAAGGAAATCAAATTAGGAATAAAAAATCTCCCAAAAAACAAGAGTCCAGAGCCAGATGGCTTTCCAGGGGAATTCTACCAAACATTTAAAGTTAACACCTATTCTCTTGAAACTGTTCCAAAAAATAGAAGGAAGGAAAACTTCCAAACTCTTTCTATGAAGCCAGCATTACCTTGATTCCAAAACCAGACAGAAACGGCACTAAAAAGGAGAACTATAGATCAATTTCCCTGATGAACATGGATGCAAAAATCCTCAAGATACTAGCCAACTGGCTCCAACAATACATTAAAAAAATTATTCACCACGACCAAGTGGGATTTATACCTGGGATGCAGGGCTGGTTCAATATCTGCAAAGACAATTAACGTGATTCATCACATCAATAAAAGAAAGGACAAGAACCATAGGATCCTCTCAATAGATGCAGAGAAAGCATTTGACAAAACATCGCATCCTTTCTTGATTAAAAACCCTCAAGAAAGTAGGGATAGAAGGATTATACCTTGAGATCATAAAAGCCATACTATCAATGACCCAAGGCTAATATCATCCCTCAATGGGGAAAAACTGAGAGCTTTCCCCCTAAGGTCAGGAACAAGACAGGGATGTCTACTCTCACCACTGTTACTCAACATAGTATTGGAAGTCTTAGCGTCAGCAATCAGATAACACAAAGAAATAAAAGGCATCCAAATTGGCCAGGAGGAGGTCAAACTTTCACTCTTCGCAGATGATACTCTATATGGAAAGCCCTAAAGATTCCACCAAAAAACTGCTAGAACTCATTCATGAATTCAGCAAAGTGGCAGGATATAAAATCAATACACAGAAATGGGTCGTATTCCTATATACCAACAATGAAGCAACAGAAAAAAAAAAAAAAAAATCAAGGAATCAATTCCATTTATGGTTGCACAAAAAAACCATAATACCTAGTAATAAATCTAACCAAAGAGGTGAAAAATCTATACACTGAAAACTATAGAAAGCTTATGAAAGAAATTGAAGATGACAAAAAATGGAAAAAGATTCCATGCTCCTGGATAGGAAGAATATTGTTAAAATGTCAATACTATCCAAAGCAATCTACATATTCAATGCAATCCCTATCAAAACACCAACATTCTTCAGAGCTAGAACAAACAATCCTAAAATGTGTATGAAACCGGAAAAGACCCCAAATAGCCAAAGCAATCTTGAAAAAGAAACCCAAAGCAGGAGGCATCACAATCCCAGACTTCAAGCTATATTACAAAGCTGTTATCCAGACAGTATGGTACTGGCACAAGAGCAGACACTCAGATCAATGGCACAGAATAGAGAACCCAGAAATGGACCCACAAATGTATGGCCAACTAATCTTTGACAAAGCAGGAAAGAATATCCAATGGAATAAGGACAGTGTCTTCAGCAAGTGGGGCTGAGAAAAACTGGAAAGCGACATGCAGAAGAATCAACCTGGACCACTTTCTTACACCATACACAAAAATAAATTCAAAATGGATGAAAGACCTCAATGTAAGACAGGAAGCCATCAAAATCCTTGAGGAGAAAGCAGGCAAAAACCTCTTTGATCTTGGCTGCAGCAACTTCTTACTCAACGTGTCTCTGGAGGCAAGGGAAACAAAAGCAAAAATGAACTACTGGGACCTCATCAAAATAAAAACCTTCTGAACAGCAAAGGAAACAATTAGCAAAACTAAAAGGCAACCAACAGAATGGGAGAAAATATCTGCAAACGACATAGCAGATAAAAGGGGTAGTATCCAAAAATCTATAGAGAACCTACCAAACTCAACATCCAAAAAACAAATAATCCAGTGAAGAAATGGGCAAAATACATGAATAGTCTTCTCCAAAGAAGACATCTGGATGGCCAACCGACACATGAAAAAATGCTCAACATCACTCATCACCCAGGAACTACAAATCAAAACCAAAATGAGATAACCACCTCACACCTGTCAGAATGGCTGACATTAACAACTCAGGCAACAACAAATGTTGGCGAGGATGCAGAGAAAAGATCTCTTTTGCACTGCTGGTGGGAATGCAAACTGGTGCAGGCACTCTGGAAGACAGTATGGAGGTTCCTCAAAAAGTTAAAAATAGAACTACCCTACAACCCAGCAATTGCACTACCAGGCATTTATCCAAGGGATACAGGTGTGCTGTTTCAAAGGGACACATGCACCCACAGGTTTATAACAGCACTATCAATAATAGCCAAAGTATGGAAAGAGCCCAAATGTCCATCGATGGATGAATGGATAAAGATGTGGTATATATATACAATGGAATATTACTCAGCAATCAAAAAGAATGAAATCTTGCCACTTGCAACTATGTGGATGCAACTGGAGTATTACGCTAAGTAAAATTAGTCAGTTAAAGACAAACACCGTATGACTTCACTCATATGAGGACTTTAAGAGGCAAAACCGATGAACATAAGGGAAGGGAAACAAAAATATAAAAACAGGGAGGGGGACAAAGCATAAGAGACTCAAATATGGAGAACAAACTGAGGGTTACTGGAGGGGGTGTGGGCTAAATGGGTAAGGGGCATTAAGGAATCTACTCCTGAAATCATTGTTGCACTTATATGCTAACTATTTTGGATGTAAATTTAAAAAAATAAAAGTAAAAAAAGTAAAAAATAAAATAAATAAAAAATGAATGTAAATGCACCCAATGCCCCAAAAGACTGGATAAAATAAATAAATAAATAAATAAGACCCATCTACATGCTACTTACAAGACACTTCTGACGTAAGGACACATGCAGATTAAAATGAAGGGGTGGAAAAACATTCATCATGTGAATGGAAGTAAAAAAAAGTTGGGGTAGCAATCCTTGTATCAGACAAAACAGACTAAAATAAAGACTGTAACAAATGACAAAGAAGGACACTATAATCCTAAAGGGAACAATCCAACAATATATTAGCAATTATAAGTATTTATGCACCCAACATTGAGGCACCCAAATACATAAAACAGTTAATCCTTAAGAAAAAAAGTAATCAACAATACAATAGGGGGCTTGAATACCCCCACTTACATTGATGGGCAGATCATCCAAACAGAAAATCAACAAGGGAACAGTGGCTTTGAATGACACACTGGACCAGATAAATCTAATAGATATATTCAGAACATTCCATCCAATAACAGTGGAATACACATTCTTTTCAAGAACACATGAAACAGTCTCCAAAACAGATCACTTATTAGCCCACAAAACAATTCTCAACAAATTCAACGAGACTAAAATCAGATCCTACATCTTTTCAACTACAACGCTATGAAACTAGAAAACAAGTCTGGAGAGAACACAAATACACGGAGGTTAAATAACATGCTACTAAATGATAAACGGGTCAACAAAGGAATGAAAGAGGAAATCAAAAGTTACACAAACCAATGAAAATGAAAACAGAACTATCCAAGATCTTTGGGATGCAGCAAAAGCTGTTCCAAGAGGGAAGTTTTAATACAGGCCTACCACAGGGAAGAAAAATCTCAAACCACCTAACCTTACACCTAAAGAAGCTAGGGGGGATAAAAAATGCCAGTAGAAAGAAGGAAATGATAAAGATTAGAGCAAAAATGAAATGGAGACTAAAAACAATAAAACAGACCAATGAAACCAGGAGCTGATTCTTTATAGAAAACAAATTTGGTAGACCTTTAGCCAGGAAAAAAAAAAAAAAAAAAAACCTCCACCAACACCCCCCCTCCCCCCACCCAACCACCACCACACAACACACAGAAGCCTCAAAATCAGAAATCAAAGAGGAGACGGGTAGCTCAGTTGGTTGAGCATCCAGCTCTTGATATCAGCTCATGATCCCAGGGTCAATGGAACAAACCCCCATCCCCTTCCATGCTGAACATGGAGCCTGCTTCAGATTCTCTCTACACCTCCACCCCCATTCCCTTGCGCTGGAAGAAGGGGGGAGGAGGCAAAGAAATAACCAAGACCACATAAATACGAAGAATTATTAGATAATATTATGAAAAGTTACATGCCAACAAATTAGACAACCTGGAAGAAATGGATAAATTCCCAGAAACTTAACTTTCCCAAACTTAATCAGGAAAAAAAACAAAAATTTGAGCAGACCAATTACCAGCAATGAAATTGAATCAATAATCAAATTCCCAACAATTCCAAGACCAGGCATCTTCATATATGAATTCTATTAGACATTTAAAGAGGAGTCTGTACCTATTCTCAAGCCATCCCAGAAAAAACAGAGGAGGAAGGAAAGATTCCATATGTGTTCTGAGTTCAGCATTACCCTGATACCAAAACCTGGTCAATTCCCCATGGAAAAAAAGAACTACAAGAAAATATCTGATGAACATACACATAAAAATCCTCAAAGTATTAGCAGACCAAATCCAACAATACATTTTTAAAAAATCGTTCACCACAATCAAATAGGGCTTATTCAGAGATGCAAGTGTGGTTCATTATTTACAAACCGACATGATATATTAACAGAAGAACCATATGATCATTTCAATAGGTGTAGGAAAAGCATTTGACCAAGTAGGACAGCCATTCACGATAAAAAACCTCAACCTAAGTAGGTTTAAAGGGAACATACCTCAATATAATAAAGGCCATATATGAAGAACCCACAGCTGACATACTCAATGGGAAAAAACTGAGAACTTTTCCACGAAGGTCAGGAACAAGACAAAGATGTTCACTCTCACCACTTTTATTCAACGTAATACTGAAAGTCCTAGCCACAAACATCAGATAAGAAAAGGCATCCAATGTGATACGAAAGAACTTCCACTATTTGCAGATGACAGAATACTATATATGGAAAACCCTAAGAATTTCACCAAAAGACTACTTGAACTGATAAGTGAATACAGTAAGGTCATAGGATAGAAAAAAAAAAAAAATCAGAAATCCATTGCATTTTTCTACACTTAATGATTAACTAGAAGGAGAAATTAATCCATGTACTATTGCACCAAGAGTAATAAAATACCTAGGGATAAACTTGATCAAAGAGGTGAAAGACAGGTACTCTGAAAACTATAAAACACTACACGGCACAAGTGGAAAGATATCCCATGCTCATCAATTGGGAGAACCAATGTTGTTAAAATGTCCACATTACCTAAAGATTTAATGCAATCCCTATCAAAATACCAACAGCGTTTTTCACAGAACTAGAATAATCTTAGAATTAGTTTGGAACCACAGAAGACCCTGAATAGGCAAAGCCCTCTTGAAAAACTGAGGTATCGGGGCGCCTGGGTGGCTCAGTCAGTTGAGCGTCCGACTTCAGCTCAGGTCACGATCTCACGGTTCGTGAGTTCGAGCCCCGCATCGGGCTCTGGGCTGATGGCTCAAAGCCTGGAGCCTGCTTCCGATTCTGTGTCTCCCTCTCTCTCTGCCCCTCCCCCATTCATGCTCTGTCTCTGTCTCAAAAATAAACATTAAAAAAATTAAAAAAAAAAAAGAAAAACTGAGGTATCACAATCCCAGATTCCAAACTATACTACACAGCTGTAAGTAATCATAACAGTATGATACCGGCACAAAAACAGACCTGTAGATCAATAGAAGAGTCCAGAAATAAACCCATGTTATGCCACATTGTGGCCAATTCACCTACAACAAAAGTGGCAAGGATATATATAATGGGAAAGTCTCAACAAACGATGCTGGAAAAACTGGACGGCTACACGCAAAAGAATAGAAGTAGACCCCTTTCATTACACCACGTACAAAAATAAACTCAATGTGGATTAACGACCTAAACATGACACCTGAAAACAGAAGATTCCTAGGAGAAAACATGTATAGCAATCTCTTTAATATCAGCCACAGAAACATTTTTCTAGATAGGCCTCCTTTGGCAAGATAAACAAAAGCAAAATTGAACTACTGAGAGTATCCAAAAATAAAAAACTTCTGAACAAAGGAAAACATCAACAAAAAAAAAAAAAAAAAAAAGACAACCTGAATGGGAGATATGTGCAAATGATGTACCTGATAAGGGGCTAATATCTAAAATATAGATGTTTACACAGCTGAACACACACCCAAAATAATCCAATTTATAAATGGACAAAAATACATGAGCAGACATTTCTCCAAAGAAAGCATACAGATGGCCAACAGGCACATGAAAAGATGCTCACCACCACTAATCAGGGAAATGCAAATCAAAACCACAACGAGGTATCACTTCACACCTGTCAAAATGACCAAAATCAAAAACACAAGCAACAAGTGTTGGTGAGGATGTGGAGTAAAAAGAACCCTTATGCACTGTCGGTGGGAATGTAAACTGGTATATCCACTGTAGAAAACAGTATGGAGTTTCCTTGAAAAGTTAAAAATAGAATTACCATACCACTAAATAACTGCACTACCAGGTATTTACCCAAAGAATATGAAAACACTAATTTTAAACGACCTCTATGTTTACTGCAGCATTATTTACGACAGTCAAGGAATGGAAGCAACTTAAGTGTCCATCAATAGATGAATTCATCAATAGATGAATGGATTAAAAAAGATGCAGTGTATATACACCATGGAATACTCAGCCATAAAAAAATGAAATCTTGCCATTTGCAACATGGAAGGATCTAGAGGGTATAGTAAGTGATTAAGTCAGAGAAAGACAAATACCTTAGGATTTCACTCATACATAGAGCTTAAAACAAGCAAAGAAAAACAAGAAGAAAAAAAGACTCAAATACAAAGAACCAACCGGTGGTTGCCAGAGATTGGTAGAGGTGTGGATGAAATTGGTGAAGGGGATTAAGAATATACTTATGACGAACACTGAGTAATGCATAGAATTGTTGAATCACTATATTGTATAGGTGAAACTGCCATAACAATTACAGTTGAATTTTGAAAGATGAATAGAACTACAATGATCCTGCAATGTCACTTGTAGACCTCTATCAAGAAAATGAAGAAACTCAGAGATGTCTGCACCCCTTCGTTCGTTGCAGCTTTACGATAGCCAAAACATAGAAACAACCTAGCTCTCCAACAGATGAAGAAATTACGATGTATACACAATGCAATATTATGCAACCATTTAAAAAAAAAAAAAAGCTTACCTTTTAAGACAACATTGATCAATCTTGAGGGCATTATCTTAAGTGAAATTAGTCAGAGAAAGACACACACCTTATGATCTCACTTACACATAGAATCTTAAAACTAGCTGATACAGAGAACAGATTGATGAATACCAGAGGCAGAGTGGAGAGTGAGAAAAATGGATGAAGGAAATTGAAAGGTACAAACTTCCAGTTATACTTAAGTCACAGGAATGCAATGTACAGCATGGAGGCTAATAGTCTACACTTCAAAGTTGCTAAAAGTAAATCTTACAAGTGCTCATCATAAAAAAATAACTATGTTGGCAGACACTTATTGTGATCATTTTGCAATATCAAACCATTACGTTGCACTCCAGAAGCTAACTTAATGTTGCCTATCAATTATACATCAGTAAAAGAGATTTAAGATTTTTTAAAAGTGTTTGAGAGAAAGAGTGAGAGGGAGGGAGAGAGCATGCATACACATGCACGCGCAAGTTGGGGAAGGGCAAAAAGAGGGAGAAAGAAAATCCCAAGCAGGCTCCATGTTATCAGCACAGAGCCTGATGGCGGGCTCGATCTCACAAACCGGGAGATCATAACCTGAGCAAAAAAATCAAGAGTCGGATGCTTACCTGACTGAACCACCCAGGTGCCCCAATAAAAAAAAAAAAAAAATCTTAAAAATTGGTAGCTGCTGTTTTCTCTTGAACACCCTCTGTGGTCTATGGAAGTTTTAAGAAGCCATATAAGGAGTCTGGACTACTCTGAGGCTATCATTCTGGAGAAACTGTAGGTACTCTAAGCAGACACAGCTCTAGGTAAGCCCAGCCTTCCACCAATCCCCAGCAAGTTTCCAGCTATGTGTATCCAGCCAATCCACCAACCCATGGTCACTGGAACCAGTGATTTCTGTAGATACCACATGGGAAAGAACAGGTTCTAAAAGCCCTGCCTAAATTCCTGTACCACAAATTCAAGATGTACAATTAAATGACTATTAGTTTAAGCTCCTAAATTTGTAGCTTATGATTACATAGCTATTCAGATATTTGTATCTGAATTTTGTGAACCACCTGTGAATAACCAGTGTGTGTTAAATGCCCAAATTACCAAAACCCACTTTAATGCTGTGATCTGCTCTTCACAGCCAACAAGGCTTTAAGACATGTACTAACACACTAAGAAATTTTAGTTTTGAGAGAGAGAGAGAGAGAGAGAGAGAGAGAGAGAGAGAGAGAGAACAAACGAGAACGAACACTAGCAGAAGAGTGGCAGAGACACGGGGACAGATGATCCAAAGCAGACTCGGCACTGACAGAGAGCCCAATGAGGGGCTTGAACTCATAAATTGGGAAGTAACCTGAGCCGAAGACAGACGCTTAACCAACTGAGCCACCCAGGTACCACCATAAACTCTACTTCTAATGCACGTGGGCAGTAGCATAAATCAACTCAGTCAAAAGGAACACTGTAGTTCTGGAAATCTACTTTCAACCTACCCATTTTTAGATGGCTCCTAATAAAAATAACAAACTACAATCAGAAGACTTGTTTTTAGGGGTGCCTGAGTGGCTCAGTTGGGTAAGCCTCAGACACTGGATTTTGGCTCAGGTCATAATCTTATAGTTCCAGGAATTCGAGCCCCAGTACAGCTCCAGGCTGTCACAGCATGCACCTGCTTGGGATGTGCTCTTCTCCACCCCTCCCCTGTTCACACACGCTCAAAAAAAAAAAAAAAAAAAAAAAAAAAAAAAAAAAAAAAAAAAAAAAAAAAAAAAAAAAATTAAGTTTTTAAGGTTACTTAAGTCCCGACCTGTACAGATCATTTCACCAAATCCCTATGCTCTAGAGGATCAGATGAACAAACTTTTCTCTGAAGAACCAGCTAAGAAGTTTCTTAGGATTTTTTTAAGGTCCTAGCAAACACACAACTCTTCCATCGTAGTCCAAAAGCACCTATAGGCAACATATACATGAGTGGATGTGTACTATGAACTGAACGTTTGTGTTTCTCCAGAATTTACATGTTGAAGCTCTAACCCAAGTGTGATAGTATTTAGGAGGTAAGATCTTTGGGAGTTAACACACGAGGGTTAGATAGGAGGACAATAATCCCATTATGCCTTAAGAGGAAAAGACTATAGCACACTGTCCTTAAGAGGAAAAGATTACAGCACACTCTCTGGAAGAGAGCCCTCACCAAATACTGAATCAGCCGGTGCTTCCATCGTGGACTTCCCAGCCTCCAGAAGGGTGAGAAATCAACGTTTGCAATTTAGCCACCTAGTCCACGGTATTGTTATAGCAGCCTGAGTTAAGACTGTGTGGCTGCACTCCCAATAAAACTTTATTGATAAAAACAAACTGACGCCAGTTTCGGCCCTGAGGCTGTAGTTTATCAGTCTCTGGCCTAGACTATTACACGAAGATAATAAAACCACACGGGATATCTGTGAGCATTAAATGGATAAAGGTGTGAAAGTCCTTTGCAGATAATAAATCAGGATACAGATGAGAAGTGAGGACAGCTGAGAGGGAAGGCAAACAGCAGTAAAGATAACTTCTGTCATTTGCTGAAGGGCTTACTGTGGTCATGATGTAGGAGGTGGCACTGGAGAGGAGCCCTCTGGAACAATCTGCAGTCCTTTTTGTACAGGCCAAATTTGAGAGAGTATTGAAAGTCCTATTTCCTACAGCTTGAGTTATTTTTTAAGATTTGGTTTATTATTTTTCAGGGCCTAAAGACCAGGATGCAGTTTTCAAGACTAGATTAAAACATCTCCTACCATTAACCATGCAAAAAGTTTTAAGCAAGGAATTCCCAATAGCTCTGTTCTTTTAGTAATCAACAAAGAATTACTGCTATGTCGGGAACCATGCCAGAGGGTTGTGGATACAGAAATGAAGACATCACCTTAACCCAAGTCTATGATCTAGCAAGGGAAGCACACATGTTATCATTAAAGGTAATGGTAGTAAAACATAAGAATGGCTTTTTAAAAAGAGACTCCATGGTAGGGGTGCCTGGGTGGCTCAGTCAAACGTCCAACTTCAACTCAGGTCATGACCTCATGGTTCATGAGTTCAAGTCCCACATCATCAGGCTCTGTGCCAACAGCTCAGACTCCAGAGCCTGCTTCAGATTCTGTGTCTCCCTCTTCCTCTGCCCCTCCCCTGCTCATAGTCTCCCTTGCTCCCAAAAATAAACATTACAGGAAATTTAAATTAAAAAAAAAAAAAAAAAAAAAAAGGACCTCGTGGAACTTGGTCATTCGTGCCACCCCTTATCTTCTATTTTTACATTTTTATAAGTTATCCACATTTGTAATTCTGCCTTCTCATTGTAGAATCAAAGAGGAAAATGTCCTGAGCCTCCATTGCTGCTACCATGTAGCTATGTGGCTTCAGTTCTCCCCAAACACATCTACACAAGATCTGGATTTGAGAGGCAGACACACCTACTTAACCAGAACCAGACCATGAGGTCATCCTAGGAGCTAGGCCTAGAAAAGGAGTCTAGAACCTATTTTCCCAGCCCCTGAAACAACCCAGGAAGCACTAGTAACTTCCTCAATTCATCCATTCCTGCATATGCTACCTACAGTGGATTCTGTTATCTGACACCTGAGAATGTTCAGGGTTACCTAGGGTATAATGGTGCAAGGCTTCGCAGACGGAATGACATTGAAGAGGAGTCATTCTAGAAGTATGTTCTAGACTGAACTCCATCTGCGAAGGTCTTGCAACAGAGCCTGCTTTGTTCAGGAATGAGGGCAAGCGTGGCTAGATTATCCGGAGCATAAGAAGGGACCAGCGATAGTACTGTAACTGTAGGCAGGGATCAGTGAAGGTTTCTCTAATGTGTTGAAAGGGCATTTCTATACTGAATAAATGGAGCACCATTAGATGAATTTAAGCAAGGGATTGTCAATACCATATCTGCATTTTAGGAAGCTCCCTTGGCAGCACAACATGGAGAAGTGAACGCAGGGAGGAAGAAAGACCAGAATAGAGCTATTAGGAGGTGGCTGCGTTCATCCAGGTGAGCGGTAAGAAGATCGAAGTTGAATCAGTGGTGGCTTAAATGGGGGGAAAAAAGCAGATTGATTTATTCTGAGATTTTGATTTAATCAGGAAAGAGGCAACAGCAGATTCACCAATGTCTCTCTACTAGAGATAATATTCCTTTAAAAACAACTGAATTGCAGCCTCGGATCTCTATTTCCCCAGGGCACCACTGCACAGAGCCAGTGTGTGCAAATCCCTGTGGATACTCTCGTGAATGTTTATGTATCTCTAGAAGTAGACTGGAAGCAGGGAGATAAAAAGCTTTATTTTATGACTATTGCCCAGAGCATTTTTTTTTTTCCCCAGGAGGAGAGGTGCCTCTGGGACAAGCTGCAAGATAAATCTTAGAAAGGTGACATGGTTATTCTTTTCCACAAAGTCTCATTTTTCACTGGGTTTCTACATCCAACTTCCATCCCCTCGTCTAGGGCAATGCCTCAAGAAATTAACTTACCTAAGGAAATTGGAGTTACTAAGCATATATGCCTTCTAACACAAGGGCTCCAGATTTCTGAACACTTTTCTTATTCGAAGTAGAGGAAGTAGGGATGGGAACACGAGTGAAAGGAAGAAAGCAGAAGAGCCAAACAAAACCTCCTCAGATGGCCCTCCGTGCTGCTGCGCCTTCATGTGAAGCCTGCCCTACCCCTCATTGTCCTGCATTCCTTCCTGTACCTTACTTGTAAAACTAGAACATTTTTCCACTTCCCAGCTTTTAAACCTTGGGCAAGGAACATCACTTAGCCTTCTGGACTTAAGGAAAATGCTAACATCTGATACAAAGGTTTGGAGAGGATCGAATACTTTGTGGAGAGGTATACAGCACACAGGAAGCACTAAGCAAATCAAAGTTAGCATGATTATTGGCGTTCAGTTAATCTTAACTCTGTTGACACCTTATCTTCCGCCATCAGAAAGCCTGAATATTCTATTCAGGGGACAGTTGCATTATTTTATCTAACAATCTCCTACTTGACATAAAGGTTGTTGCCAATTAATCACTATTAGAGACAATGCAGAATGAACATCTCCCCCCATGTAGTTTTAGTAGAGAGTGGTTTCCTTAATTTCCTTAAAGGATCCAAGAAACTGTACTGCTGCATCACTTGATTTGGACATCCTCACGGCTGCTATACTGTCCTACCTAATCTCCCAACTTCCTCTCTGAAACAATTATGAGCCCCTTCTCTCAAGGAAAAGGGCTATCAACCAGATCTGGCAGAACTTCAGTTGCTTTCTTACCTTCGCTCAGGCAATATTACACCATCTTTGTACTCCAGTATAAATTTATGAGACAGCAAACAAGCTGAAGTTTTGTTTGATCTGGATTCAGACGTGTTACATACACAGGTTCAGAAGTTCAAACAATTCACAATTTTGATTTCCTAATTGTATCTGTTTCATAGTTCCCCATCACACTAAAATTTATGGTTCTAGTTGCCCTGTCTTAAGATACACAGAAGTTTAAATATTAAGTGGGGAAAGAAATTGTTTTAAAACACATTACCAGAGAAAACCTGAAACATAACCAAGATTAATTGTATTAATGGGTATAAATTCTGGATAATAGGATAATAGGTGGCATCATCTTCATACATTTTAGTGCAAGTTTTCTGCAATACACATTCTTTAAAGTACATGTTCACATCCATTTTGTAGAGAGAATAAGACAGAAAAACTCGTGGCAGGTGTCAGACACATCAGTACAAGACCTGTTCAGCAACCTACTGGCTGGAAACTCCTCTGAACCTTACTTGCAAACTCACGGGGCTTCTGTGAAGACTAAAAGAGGTGACAGCAAATGTTAACTATCCCTAGTGAGTAGTAGGCACTCACTGAATAGCCCCCTCAGCCTCTAAACAGACGTAAGGAAGGTGCCACCCAGTGGCCTCTGCAGGTATTAGCCCCCTCTTCCCACTCACCATCCATTGTGGCCACCTCTCAGGCTGCACCTCAGACTAAGATCAAAGAGCAGTTATGAACTACTGGGACCTCATCAAAATAAAAAGCTTCTGCACAGCAAAGGAAACAAGCAAAACTAAAAGGCAACTGACAGAATGGGAGAAGATATTTGCAAATGACATATCAGATAAAGGGGTAGTAACCAAAATTTATCAAGAACTTCTCAAACTCAACACCCAAATAATCCAGTGAAGAAATGGGCAAAATACATGAATAGACACTTCTCCAAAGACGACATCCAGATGACCAACTGACACATGAAAAAAATGCTCAACATCACCCATCAGGGAAATACAAATCAAAACCACAATGAGATACCACTTAACACCTGTCAGAACAGCTAACATTAACAACTCAGACAACAGATCTTGGCGAGTATGTGGAGAAAGAGGATCTCTTTTGCATTGCTGGTGGGAATGCAAGCTGGTGCAGCCACTCTGGAAAACAGTATGGAAGTTCCTCAAAAAACTAAAAATAGAACTACCCTACGACCCAGCAATTGCACTACTAGGCATTTATCCAAGGGATACAGGTGTGCTGTGTCAAAGGGACACACGCACCCCCATGTTTATAGCAGCACTATCAACAATAGCCAAAGTATGGGAAGAGCCCAAATGTCCCTTGAATGAATGGATAAAGATGCGGTATATATACACACACAGTGGAGTATTACTCGGCAATCAAAATGAAATCTTGCCCTTTGCAACCATGTGGATGGAACTGGAGGGTATTATGCTAAGTGAAATTAGAGAAAGACAAATACCATAGGACTTCACTCATATGAGGACTTTAAGAGACAAAACAGATGAACATAAGGGAAGGCAAACAAAAATATAAAAACAGGGAGGGGGACAAGACAGAAGAGACTCAAATATGGAGAACAAACTGAGGGTTACTGGAGGGGTTGTGGGAGGGGGATGGGCTACATGGGTAAAGGGCACTAAAGAATCTACTCCTGAAATCATTGTTGTACTATATGCTATCTGAGATGCAAATTTTAAAAAAATATTTAAAAAATAAAATTTTTTTCAACTAAAAAAATTCTGTTCCATTCTCTTCCCTATTAGAATTTCATATAGTTTTTGTGAACTTTCCTGATTCTCCCCCAATGAACCCAATGAAAACAATTTTATTCCCCACTCCTGAAGGTTTTTAAAGTCCATGCCCACTTCCCTGCTCTCCTACCCCCAACACACACAATTCCACACAGCCAGGCAATGATTACCTGATAGCAGTAGACAAATTCTCAAGGAAGTCTAGTGCCAAGGGAGGTAGTCAAGACCACGTGTTCAGCGAACCCTATTGGAATCTCGCCCCAAAGCAATCCCAGCAAAAACTGCAGTGCTTTAAAGCTTGTTTCTCACATGATGGGCAGGGTTATGTCACTATTCCCAACAAAAATATAATGGCTCAAAAATTTGAAGACAGTAGCTAGAGTCCAAATTACTATCTGGTGCTATTTTAAGTTCACCAGGCCTTTGCAAAGATATTCACATGAAAACGGAGTGAAGCCTCTCTACCGCCATGGGACCACCTCATTACTGGTACCTATAACATAGTGGCCTGATGCAGTTTCTGAGAACTTAAACTGGGAACCAAGGCATTATCTTAGTTAATGGAAAACCTGATTGAAATGGAAATTTCATGTACCTCCCTATCTAATCACTGAACAATTCTGGGAGAGTTTTGCAGGCATTTCTGCTTTCATTTCCCACTTTCTACTTCCTTTGTATGTAGGAAAAACCCACTTACACAAAAATACATTGAGGTTAAATAAGCATTGGGATAGGCTTAGCAAAAGGCAAGCAGGAAATGTACAATCTAAACAAAGGACTGCAAGACCTTAACCTGGCAACAATCTCGTCATCTCCACTTTCAAATACACAGGAAACCGAAAACACATTGGATCACACTTTATGCTCATAATTTTGAGTTTGATAAACTTTCAGCACAGCTCATTCCTTCCCCTCACAGGGGTAAGAAAAATGGCAGCAACATGAACCCAAGGAGTTGGTCAGCACAAAGGAAAGATCATTTATAAGGAAAATCACTCTAATTCCCTAGGCAACACTACATTGGAGACCTACCAGCCATTTCTCAGTAATTCTAACCTGGACAGCTTATCCTCCAGCTTTGGAAAAGACGGACAGGTCTTCCACTGAATTTGAAGGTGAAACACATGGCTTTCACATAAGGGCTATGTTGTACAGAAACTGTATTTAAATGCTAGGATCATGATTCAGTGAGAGCCTTCTCCCACGACACACAAAATCCTACCGAAGGAACAGCTATTTCCCATTTTTTATTTCTTATTCTGGGTCTGGATCACATGTTCATTGAAAGGAGTGATGGGCTGAACTGCCTGCTCTATTCTATTCATAGTTCTCCTCCTCCCTCACTCTCCCAGGCTCAAGTTGGTGAATTCCTACAATATAAATACACAGATGGTACAACTCCACTATATTTGACCTCTTTCTCTCTGGATGTCTGACAGCTTTGTTCCAAGTTTTAAGAGGCAGTATGCTAACTGGTTAAGAGCAAGGGTCTGACGGCCTAGGTTCAAACCTGACCCCTCCACTTATTCATCTGCAGTCTTTACAAGACATTTAATACCTGTGCTTAGTGTTCTCATTTGAAAAATAAGTATTCCTCATAAGGTTCTTGTGAATGGAAGATTTAATACAGTTCTTGATCCATGGTATGCAGTAAGTGCAATTGTGAGTAACAGTAGCCTCGTTACTGGTGTTATGGTTATTACCACAAATCCAATTACAGGCAAATCTTGGCTGGGCCACGCCTGTCCACAGGCACGAAGAATTTAAGAGGTCCCCTCTACTGGCTCACAGCCCACAATGTTGTGCACCACCACCCCCAACCTTAGTACCTCAGATGCCTGTTTTCACATGCTCGATTCCACAGTGCAGACATGGTCTTGCTACCCACAACAGAACCCATGCTCTCCGCCCCCCCCCACCCCCCCCCTCCCGGGGTCAGGCTTTCTGCCTAGGCTTCCAAAGGCACATCTCTATCAGATTGTGACTTCTGACCCCCTTTTTATCAGGCTCTCAGAGCCTCCTTCCAAAGTCTGTAGCCAGAAATCCTGCTCACTTCATCTACTCAGCTTCTTGCATCACTGACTGAACTCACTGCTGCTCAGGATGACCCGTAATCATCCATATTGGCCCTGCACGAACCTGGCTTCCAACTCCCCAGCCCCACAAAATGACAGCAAACAAACAGCAATTACCGAGCACATACCAGGCACTGTTTCAAGAACTCTCCATGAAATAACACCTTTCTTCACACGAACCCTATGAATAGGTACAAGTATTTGTACAGATACAGTGACTAAAGCACTGAGAGGTTAACCTCCCTAAGAAAATACAGCTACTAAACACTCAGTGGTGCCAAGATCAACTCTGTTAAACTCACTCTGGCTCCAGAATCTACACTACAACATACAGAAAAGCCCTCCTCAAAAAAGTATGTGTATGAATGCATGTGTGTATACAGGACATAGATGTACCAAAGGAAACAGATGTTGTATCACACATAGTTATAATGAATATGCTGTGTCGCATACATGATACACATATGTACACATATAGTATACATTATGTGTACGTATATAACATAGTACATGATACAGCATAAGGAAAAATACTTTGAAAGGGTCTAATTAAATGTAAATTTTCTCTTATCTGAGCATTTAACAGAGCCTTGTATACAGGAAGCAAAAATATGTAAATATTTATTGAACTAATCATTGAAAAACCTCTTCTTACCCAAAGACAAGGTTTCTGCCTCGGCAGCTCAGTCCCTTCAGGGACTGGACTTCCTGGTGCTCAACACCCTTGTTCTCTGGATTCAGATCCATAAGGTTGGAAGGGAGACTTTGACACTGACATCACCTACTAGCCTCCCAATCTTTTGCCCCACCTCCACATAGAGCTATGTTTGAGATCTGGGGCTTGTTTCCCCTCCACACTTTGAGATCTTCACATGTAACAGAATTTTAAGGTATACAGGGTGATTTGATAAATGCACATATTGCAAAATAACTACAGTAAGGTTAACTCCCTCAGGACCTCAGAGTTACCATCCAAGATCTACTCTTAACTCCCAAATATACACTACAGTAGTATTAATTGTGGTCACCATAGAGCTGGACTAGTAGCCCTCATACTGGGTCTCCCTTTCTGGAGACCTTACACAGAATTCATACGCATATCATTCCATCTCCCAAATTTTGACCTTAGCCTTGCTCTCATAGTTGAGCCCCAGTACCTGTCTGGGGTTCAGGTATCTGCCATGTTGCCGGTCCAGCTATCCTTAAGACTTTGAAAACCACCATATGTGCAACCTGCCATGTTTTAGGAGCTCCTTGGAAAACACCAGGCCATTGAGTGCCAGCCAACCCTTCCTACTGCCGTTCTTTGGGAACTGGTGAGGTCCTTTTTACATGAGTACACAGACATCAAAAATTAGAAGTTCTCATTAAACACTGGCCGCATTTACTGAGGCTTCAACAAGAGAGATCATTCGATCTTTCCTTCATAAGGAGATCTGGAAAGCATTTGTGTGAATACTTAAAAGGCACATTGAAAGTGCATCTTAACATGTCATGTGATTAGAGCGCAGTTTAACTTCGAACTAAAATAACACAAATAGCCAAAGTGTACCTTTAAGAAGAGATACAATCTTACTATCATTTTCTCAGGACTGTACCAGTTACGCCATGCTGGGTAGAATCTAATCCAAAAATCGATTCTCATCTAGAAATCATCAAACGGACATAAAAACTGTCATCAGGAGGATAAATAATTTGAGCAGAAAAAAAGATACATGGAAATTGTACAGCTTCTCTAGGAGAAAGATAAAAGTGTGTTTCCAGTTGACTGGGTCTGCCTGGAATCACCCAGAGTTGGGATAAAGATGCCAAGCACTATTCAGCTCAGTGAACATTTATAATAACAGTGATGAGAAAGTACAATTAGAAAACTCTTTACAAAGAGTGAATAATCTCACTTAATCCTACAACAACACTGACATCAGTATCATTATCCTCATTTTATAGTTCAGAGAACAGGTGGTTAGAAATTGAGGCTTGCCCAATATTACATGGCAAATTAGCTCATTGACTTAATAAACATTTATTGAGAAATCATATGTCAGGCACTGAAATACAAGCTGAGGAATCAGATGAATAAGACATTTTCCCTGTCTGAATATTATTTTGATCTATCAAGCTGTGGAATTTCTTCCTAGGTTTTCTCCTTCCCTGGCCTTCCCATTGCCCTTCATACAATACAGTGGTGAGCTCTGGGCTCACAGTCTCAGGGAAAACAATGGCCAGGGTGAGGAAAAAAATTTTTTTATGTCTTTCTGATTCTGATATTCCAAAAATCTAAATTCTGAGAAAAATT
This sequence comes from Panthera onca, assembly GCF_046562875.1. Taxonomy (NCBI): domain Eukaryota; kingdom Metazoa; phylum Chordata; class Mammalia; order Carnivora; family Felidae; genus Panthera; species Panthera onca. Next base: position 45,097,110 of record NC_138349.1, on the reverse strand, counting down.
CTCAGACATTATAGGAAGAAGTCTTGAAGTAACTCAGTGGAAGAATTTGTCCTAGATTAGACCAAGACTCCCTTTGTGCTCTGACAAAAACTAGACAAAGAAAGGGGTCTGGGGCCCCTGGAGAAGGAGGGCCCATAGCTCATATCCAACAGTGCCACCACGGAACTGGATGACCCTAGAAAGTCAACAGTGGCTTGTTTCTAAGCATCTGGGAGCAGAAGTAGCCTCGTATGTGTAGTTAGCAGAAGGGAATAAAGTGATCTGATGGAGCCACATATGTACACTAAGATCGCTGCACAGTGACCCATTTGACCAATGACTGTGTCAGGTCATAGGACCCTGGGACTGGGAAACAAGCCAGGAAGAAAGTAAAGCCCAAGAAGGTTTGAGGTCTCTAAACAGAAATAAAGTTACATTATAAAACTCTAGTTCTTACATACCTGGGTCTGTGAAAGGAGATCCATTCTCACCACCCGGACAGTAAAAACAGTGGGTAAGAGAGTCCTATTTGTTAGTTGAGGTAATTTCCTGGCTCACAAATCCCCTTGAAATTTTTATTTTCCTCAGAAATATAAATCCTGGACACAATACTAAAACACTACCCAAATCTGCTCTGGAGTGAGCAAAGGCTGGAAAAATTTGCAGGGGAGCTGAAACTTGGAAGAAGCAATTGGCACCAGGTGTTCCCCATCTTTGTGGCTGTGGTCACATGGCATGGAGTTACTCCTGAGAGAAACCCATCATCTCAAGTCTAGAGGGAAGAAGAGCCCAGGGCTGCCACCAGTAAGGGGGGAGCGGGCATCCAGAAAGAGAGTCAAAGAAAGGGAACCCAATGCTTTTAAACTCTGCCCCAGTCTCTGGCCGACTCCTGAATCACAAATGGCAGGGCAGGCTACAAACATTCCACCTCAAAGAGGGCAGTGAGGGTGGAGGGGTAAACTGACATTTGGGTGAAGTCCAGCTATTTATAAACTATACTCAAAAAGATAAAGGAAAATACAATGAAAGAAATGTTACAAGACAAAAAAAAAAGAAAGAAAGAAAAAGGAAAAAGTAAACCTTAAAAGTGCAGAATAATTAAAATTAAAAATCCCCTGCATGGGGTTAATATCAGAATGAATATGATGAAGGGGAGATGGGGAGATGGGGAGATGGAGAGAAGAAAAACCCAAAATTTGAAAAGAAAAAAAAAAATATATGAGAAAAGAGCCTAGTGATCTGTGGGAAAGTTTCAAAACAGTAGAATAGACCTCTAGGGGGGGGAAAAAAAAAAAAAGTGAAGGGGGGGGGGAGGGTGCAGAGAATAATGGATGACATCACTTCCAACTAGCATTCCTGTCATTTTTTGGTCCCACCTCCACATGGAGGGAGGACTGGAACGCAAAACTTACTTTCAAGCTTGCTGAGCCAACTCCAAATGGCATAAATACAAAGATAGCTATATTTAGGTATATCACAAGAACACTACCAAAAAGCAAAGATTAAAAATAAAAACTGAAAAATAAGAACATTGGTAAAAACCAACATATGACATGTAAAGAGGTACATGATTCGAATAACTGAAAGTTTCTCATCAAATCCATAGAGGACAGAAGACCATGTCAACCTGGAGTTCTATATCCAACAGAAATATCCGTCAAGAATGAAAGCAACATGAAGACAGGTACAGGTAACACTGAACTTAGATAATCGGCCAACAAGGACACCTGCACTATAAGAAATGCTGAAGTTATTTAGGCTTAAGAGAAAGGATACGGGGAAAATTCAGTTACTTGGGTGAAAATAAAGAATATCTGGGGGCACCTGGGTGGCTCAGTCGGTTGGACATCCGACTTCAGCTCAGGTCATGATCTCATGGTCTGTGAGTTCAAGCCCTGCATCGGCCTCTGTGCTGACAGCTCAGAGCCTGCTTCAGATTCTGTGTCTCTCTCTCTGCCCCTCCCCTGCTCATGCTCTGCCTCTCTCAATCTCAAAAATGAATAAATGTTAAAAAAAAAAATCTGAATAGTAAATAACTAGGTAAGTGTAAAGAACTTATTTTCCTCAGGATTTCTCTTGAACAGATAGGTTCTAAACCCAACAAGACAATGTTTTAAGTAGAAACATTATATGGCAATTGTAGTACAAAAGATGTTAAGTAGATGCCCCCGGTTGCAGAGTTTCTACATTAGCTTAGAATATTGTAGCATTTACTACAGTTAACTATGGATTTTGTATCAATCAGGATCCAGTCAGGAGACAAAAACCATGCCCATTATGTGAATGGAGCAAATTTAATAGAAAAAAATTGCTAATTAGGAAAACATTATCTACTTAAAGGGGTGAGGACTCTAAGCAAGAGCAAATATAGAACACAGCTACTACCCCTAGAGCTGAGAGAGAAAACACAAGGCAGGAGCAAAGAACTTGGAAGAGACCTAGCTCCCTCTGAAGGCTGAGATGAAGACCTCGCTAGAGAAGTTGTGGCTACAACAGGTACACACAGCCTTCCAGAGACCAAGAACTTTGCCAGCATATCTGAGAGCTGGTCTTTGAAGAAACAGCCCTTTGGGTGCCCCAGAAACTCACACGAGGGCACAGCAGGCTGGAGTTGATCTCACAGAACATGACCTGGTGAGATGCTGGTAGGCCTGAGTTGGTCAGCAGGAAGAGTCCCTTTGGGTGACAGAACCTCTGGAGAGTGAGCACGCCCTGGACCTTCCACATACTAACATGTGGGCAGTTAGGGCACAGGAGGAAAAAGAACCCAAGAACCAAGAGAAGAAACCCTCTCCTTGGCCATACACTTGCAGCTTTCTAGTGCCCTCTATTGGCAAAGCTTGCCATTGCACTAGCTGGCAATGGCAGAGGACTATGCAGATTTTAGCTCCAGGGTCAAAACGGGGAGGGAGGGGTAGATTTGGAACTGAGAGGCAATTAATTGATGACTAACCCAGAGCTTTAGTCTTATCCCTAGAAATGCCACTAAGAAATGCAAAGAGCTTAAGAGCCAGTAGATAAATTCAGACAAAATTCTAAAAAAATTAGACAATCCAAAGTCAGGAGGAAAGGAAAACTAAAAGGAACAGAAAATAAAAGGGATAAACAAAAAAAGTAGTAGGCTTATATCTCAAGATCATTCTGAGTAGGGGAGGAAAGGGTCAGCCAAAAGGCTGTTTGGAGCACTGAAAGGTAAAAGGTACAGTCAGTAGAGACAAGAACACTGAAGTCAGAAACTACGTTTAGGGATAGGACTATAACAAACATTCAACTTCCTTTCCCCCTTTGGAGGTCTTTAAAACTCAAAGCAAATAAGTCTGCCCTTATGTGCTTCACCACTATGATAAGCTTCTCCCATGCCTACCAGCTTTGGAGAGCTTGGAATTGGATGATGGGGGGGGGGGGGGGGGGGGGCGGCGGGAAGGAGAAGGGTTTTCTGAGTCTAATAAAATAGACTGAGAATTTCTTCAGAGGAAACAAAACGGAAAACGCTTCATAACAAATAGTCTTTTTAAAATAACATTTTGCACATATAAAGCACTGAACTAATTGCTAAGTGATAATGGAAGGCTTTTGAAAGGACTGACCTTTCAAAACACAGTGATCTGCTTACAGTAACATAAATAGAAGTATGTGAACTGAAGCCACAAAAAGGTTTTTCTTTTAGCAGATAGAATGTTAAAAGATACAAATGACTGCCATTTCAAGGTCATCATCTTGGCAAGCTGTGCATTTATTCCCAAGTCTGTTGAGAGATTCTATTTTAGAATTATCCAATCATCATCTTGAATAGCCCTGATATCCACAGGGCCTCTATATGCTACCTGAAATCCAAACACAGACATTCTGGAGCAAACTATCTGTACGTGTAATGTTGGCTGGTCCACTGGACACTGTACAGATTTTAAACCACAAGCCCAATCTATTGGTATCTGTAACATTCACCAACTTCGATTTCTCTCAACCTAGATATCCCCTTATGTAAAAATACTAATGTCAAGAAGTGGATTTTTTTTTTTTTTTTAACATGAAGAAGTATGAATGTTAGGAGTCCTAACTCCCCCCTCAGTGAACTTTTCTTTTCCCCCCAGATCTTTTTTGGCAACAGAAATTATTCAGAATCGAAATCCTTATGTTATTTTGAGAGTGTGTATACACATGGGGTTGCGGCAGGGAGAGGCAGGCAGAGAGCAAGAATCCCAAGCAGGCTCTGCACTGTCAGTGCAGAGCCCAATGCAGAGCTCGAACTCATGAACAGTGACAGGAGATCGTGACAGGAGATCATGACCGGAGCCAAAACTAAGTCAGACACTCAACGGAACCACCCAGGCACCCCCAAATCGTTTTCTTTTGGTTTATTAACTCCACTAGATTTCAACAACTAGTATAAGCTTAGGTAGGACAGAATGGCCTGTTTTAGAGAGTTCCAGAACCTGCTCTAGCAGGGTCACCTTGACCAAGCCACCAAACATTTCCAGATCTCCATTTCTTCATGTGCAGTAATGAAGATCAGTAATGACCTCAAAATAGTTCCCTTTAGGATGCTGTGTCTTTATTCTAGAATATAAAGGTATTTGGGGCTGAAGAGCATTCCCCCTAAATTTGTTCCCCCTTAGGTTCTGAAGCCCTAAGCCCCAATAGCACAGAGAGAGACCACATTTGGAGATAGGGCCTTTAATGAGGTAACCAGGATAGAAGGAAGTCACATGGGTGGGCCCTAATCCTGTCTGACTGGCATCCTTAGGAGGCAAGATTAGGACACTGACACAGACCAAGGGAAGACAACCATCTGCAAAGACAAGGAGAAGGGTCTCAGAAGAAACCAACTCTGATGAACCTTGGACTTCTAGCTGACAGACCAGTGAGAAAATACATTTTTTTTTTTTTTTACACCACCCATCTGAAGTATTTTGCTATAGTAGCCCTAGAAAACAGATACAAAAGGATATTCTAGTCCTGAATGCCCCAATGAGACTACTCCTCTCCAGCTTCCCCACTACCATTATAGGCAAGAGGGAAAAGGAAACCCCAGTGCATTAACTGTCCTGACAAGATCCCACCCTTTTCGAGGGAAAGCAAAGGCTTCCAGAACTTGAAGCCTCACCATACAGTCTCCCCTGACTCCAACAAGGCTGATCCCTTTTGCCATCTCTTATTGCAAAAAGGTACAAACAGACCCCTCGTCACCCAGACTCTCTTCACAAGGCTCTGTATCCCTAGTTTCACCCCAACTCCTAAACCTTTTCCTCTAGGATCTATAATATTACAACCCACCATCAGTAAAATCCCCATATCAATCTTTTTTCAAAGTTCCCTTTATTCTCCTGTTCCACTCAAAGTTGGTTTTCCCCCCAAGAGCGTGGATTTCTCTGCAACCCTATCAAGTGCAGATTATTTTCCCAACCACTGAGCCTAGCAAGGAGGTAACCCATCCTCTTTGCTTTACACATTCTCAACCAATTTTCCCTTCTGTTCCCTAAAGAACTTCAGGCTTGGAGTGCCTGGGTGGCTCAACTGGTTAAGCGTCTCTTGGTTCCAGCTCAGGTCATGATCTCGCAGTTTCATGAGTTTGAGTACAGAGCCTGCTTGGGATTCTCTCCCCCTTTCTCTGCCCCTCCCACATGTGTGCTTGCTCAAGATAGCCACACACAGACACACACACATGCACACGCACACAGAAAAAACTCCAGCCTTGAAACCCACCCCATGAGACAACACAGCATTCCCTCCTGTTGCAATTAACAGACCTGTCACTCCCGGATTTTATCTTTTTGTCACTCTAGCATCGTACTGTAATTTCTAGTGATTTTGAAATTCTTTGGAGTAATCCAACTTCCTCGACCCCCACCCCCCCCCCCGCCCTTCTCCAGCGACTTTGGTTTTTTGGTTTTATCTTTTTTAACCACCTACCTTCAACATCATACCCTAGGACAATGTCATCCATCACCTACAACTGTTCCTCTCCAAGCTCACTCTCAAGCCTTACTCTGTTCATCATCCCCTGAATTTATTCCCTCACTTAATAAGTACTGTGTCCCAGGCACTGTTCAAGATGCTGCCCACCTAGAACAAAACGAGGAAAAATCTCTACATTCCTAGAACTCACATGGGATTGATAGGAGACCTTAAACCAAACATCCAGTGTTTAGTTTCTGATAAGGCAAAGATCTGAATGGGAGACTGAGCCATACAGATTATGTAAGAGGGCTCTTCACAGAGGTAACAGCAAATGCACAGGACCCAGGATTGGAGTTCATTAGGGGTGTTGGAAGAACCTTGAATAGACGGATGTGTCTGAAGGGGACTGATGGAGAGAACAGTAGAAAATAAGGCTGGATAAGTGGAAACGGGCTGGGGAGAAGACCTCAGAATTCCAGAATCCTTCAACCCCACCAATCCTCTGATCTCCTCTCACAGGGACTGTCCCTAACACCACCATATCCTTACTTCCTCTTTTACCCACCTTCAATGGTCCATCCTATAATTCACTTGGTAGTTTTATCAACTCCTTTGCCACACTCACCCTGTGATATTCACCTGACAAAAACCATCTCCAGTCCAAATCTCTGCCTACTCTGTACCTGCACCCACACAGTTAACCATGGCTAAAGACAAGCACACACTATAGGAATTAGTCACACCTTAAACTCACAGCCACTAATCTAAAATGAGCCCTAGGGTGCCCCAGCAAGCTCACTACATTTATCACTTTATAAGACCATTTCACACCCTATCCTCCCTTAGCAACCATCCACCACCTCCTCTCCCTCCTAACAGCTGATGACCTTCCTTCCATTCCCTGACAAAAACAGACAAGAGCTTCCACACCATGCCACTACCATGTTTACCAGTATGGCTGCCTTCCCTGCAGTTACCATGGATATGGTGCTTTCATCTCTCAAGACCCAGGTTTCTGCTTAGGCCATGGACCATAAACCCTCTTACCTGCAAAAGGACAGCTCTCAAGCAATTACCCCCCTCTATCTTTAATCACCAATTCTTCCCTTATTCGACTGGGTCATTCAAACCAGCATACCAACACACTCTTCATTACCCCGTCTTTAAATACACATACATGTGGATTTTGACTCTACATCTTCCAGACAACTCCAGCTCTTTGCTCCACGTAAGGCTTGCCTATACTTATTATGGATTGAGTGATTACTCCCAAAGACCATATGTTGAAGTCTTAACCCTACCTCAGAATGTTCCTTATTTCCAAATAGGGTCTTCACAAATGTAGTTAAGAGGAGGTCATACTGGATGGCATAGGGCAGGCCCCTATGCCAACATGACTGGTGTCCTTTTTAAAAAGGAGAAATTTGGACACAGAAGCACATACGTGGAGAGAATGAATGCAAAGATAAAGGCAGAGATAGTGGGCTGATGCAAGAAAGGCCAAAGAAGGTCAAGGATTGGTAGCACACCACCAGAAGCTAGGAGAGAGGCAAGAAACAAATTCTCCCTCACAGGCTTCAAGAGAGAAACCTGCCAACACCTTGATCCAGACTTCTGGCCTCAGAACCAGGAGGCAATACATTTTCATTGTTCAAGTCACCACGTTTGGGGTACTACGTTTAGGCAGTCCTGGCAAATGAGTACAGTAACTACCTCAGATTTTTCTCTGGTCTTTTTTCAACCCACTCCAATCAGGTTTTGCCAAAGCAATTCAGGTCTGCGTCTCCAATAGCATCCACACAATTGAATCCAGACATAGATATTCAGTCTTTGTGTTAACGTACTTAACAGCATGTAACATTTGTTCATCTTTGACGTATTTTCTGGACTTGCCTTCCAAGACATCATTCTGTTTTCCTCTTACCACACCAGTCATAGGTCCTCAATTCTTAACTGGATTGCTTATCTTTGTTTTCATTTGTTTACTGTTTTTATAGTAACATGTAATATACCCACGAAAAAGTAATACCTAGGTTCAAGAAATTGTGAAGTCTAGGACTATGTGAGCACTACCTAGACAAAGACATAGAATATTCTGTAACTCCAAGAAGCCCTTTACATACTACTTCCTAATGAAAGCTTCTCTCCCCCAGAGGTACCACCAACTCTTATAGTAGTCCTTCCCTAAGAGACCTTTAAATCTCCCACTATGGCTGTAGGTTTTCTATTCTCAGAGATAGAATTTCACTTTATAGGTTTGGAGACTTAGAACCACAGCAAATTTAAATTTTCATGTTCTCTTGATGAACTAAACCTTGTATCACTTTGAATGGATTTTCATTACTTCTAGTAATACCTTTAGTATGGAAGTCCATTTTTTGATGATTTAGTTATACTAACTTTCTTTTGGTGTCTCTGCGTATATTTTTTTTCCTTTTGGGACTTTTTTTTTTGGTTGGCTTTACACCCAGCATGGAGCCCAACATGGTGCTTGAGATCACCACCCTGAGATCAAGACCTGAGCTGAGTTACTTAACCAGATAAGCCACCCAGCTGCCCCTGAATTCTTATATTTTAAATAGAGGCCTTCCAGGGGCACCTGAGTGGTTCAGCCAATTTGACTTCAGCTCAGGTCACGATCTCCGGGTTCTGGAGTTTGAGCCCCACATTGGGCTCTCTGTCAGCACAGAGCCCACTTCGGATCCTGTCCCCTCCTCTGTCCCTCCCTACCTCATTCTTTTGAAACAAACTTTAAAAAATATATAGATCTCCATTTAATAGAATTGAGGTTTATAAGAGCTTTAAGATCCAGTCTGATGATCTTTGCATTTAACTTCAACATTCACTACATTTAATGTAACACTCAAGTTTAAATCTACCCTCCTATATTTTGCACATTGTGTTTGCTTTCTTTTCTGCCTTTTCTTGGTTTGGATGGACAATATTTTATTTCTTTGTACCTTTTGAGAGACTGCCTTAGTCTAGTCTACTCAGGTTGCCATTTAAAAAAAAAAGATACCATAAATGAGGGGACTTAATAGAAATTTGTGTTCTAGAAACCAGGAAATTCAAGATCAAGGTGTTAACAGGGTTGGTGTCTGGTGCAAGCGCTATCCTTGGGCTGCAGATGACCGCTTCTCATGGTGTCTTCACATGGCCTTTCCTGGGTACATGTTCATGCAAGGGGAAAGAGCACTTGTTCTTTTTAAAGTCTACTGAGCCCATCTAAAAGGCTCTACCCTCATGACCCACCCTAACTCTAATGATTTCCCTAAGGCCCACCTCCTACCACTATCACATTGAAATGTTGAAGCCCTAACATCCAGAGTGGGGACCCAAACATTCTATCCATAAAATTATTCTAAAAGTTATAACATGCACTCTTCAATTATCAAAGTCTAAAGTTTATCAAAACATTTACATTGTTCCCAAATATAAAAACCTGAGAATACAGAGATCTTACCATTAGATTACTGTTTCATACACCTGACATTTATTTACATTGACCCCCCCCCCCTTTTTTTTTTTTTTTTTTTTTTTTTTTTTACTTTCTTCGCATGCACTTCCTTCTGTTCCTCGGTCCTGAGATCACCTTCCTTGCACTTGAAGTACATCTTGTAATACCTGCTGATAAAAAGCTCACTTCTTTTGTACTTGAGAACAGCCTGATTGTATTGCCATTCTTGAAATGGGCTTTTGCCCATCAGATATTATAGTTTTCTTTCAGCACATTCAACACCTTTTCTGACTTTTATCCTTGCTCTTGAAAAGTCCATTGCCAGTTTATCAGCCACTCCTTTGAAGACCCTGTGATTCTTTTCCTCTAAGATTTAAGATTTGGTTTTTACATTTTCCCCTCTGTTGTGTTTAGGTGTATAGTAGTCCCTCTTATCCAGTTTTGTTCTCTGTGGCTTTAGTTACCCAGATCAACCAAGGCCCAGAAGCAGAGGACCCGCCTCCTGACATGCAGTCAGAAGGCCAAGAGTAGCCCAACACTACATCATGATGCCAAGGTCCTTCACCTCACACTTCATCTCATCACGTAGGCATTTTACCATCTCCATTCATCCTAGTGATGAGTACACCACAATAAGGGATTTTGAGAGACTCTACATTCACATGACTAGTTACGGTATATTGTCCTAATTGTTCTATTATTAATCTCTCACTGGGCCCAAATTATAAACTTTGCCATCAGCATGTAAAGCATAACGTATAAAGGTCTCAGTGTTATCCACTGTTTCAGGCATCCTGGGGTGGGGGTGGGGGGGGGGGGGGGGGGGGGGGAGGGTCTTCGAATGTATTCCCAATGGATGGGGGTGGGGCAGAAGGAACTACTGAACTTTCCATGTATCATGCACCTTCAATGGACTCCAAAAAATTATCAGTCATGACTTCAAGTATTGCTTCTGCCCCATTCTCTCTGCTCTTGAAATTTTAAACTTTAACTCCATCCTCCAGGGATCTTTTTATCTGCATTTTCCATCCACCCTCTCTCTGCCCACCTTTTTAGGTTACATTTTGAAGAATTTCTGATATATATGGTAGTTCTTTAGTTGTCCGAGGAGTCTAATCTGGCCAAATAACTCCATTGAATTTTTAGTGTTCCTGAACTTCTCACTTTTAGAAGTTCTATGTAGTTTTTTTTTTTTTTTTGCAGATCTGTCATTTAATATTTAAGGTTGTCATTTCTTTAAAACCAGGAAGCATAATGGTCTCAGAATCTATCCCTGATAATTCTATTATCTGAAGTTTGTGTGGTCTATTTCCGTGTGTGTGTGTGTGTGTGTGTGTGTGTGTGTGTGTGTGTGTGTGTGTGCGCGCGCGGCTGGTTCTCACTACATTGCCTTGTGACCTTACTTACCTGTGAACACTGCCTTTGAGAATTTTGTAAAGAGTGTCTAAGACCAGGGATGAATGTACTCTCCTCCAGAGATGCTCTTAGTTTGCTTTTGCCAGGGATCTTGGGGATAGAAGCACTTCCAGCCAGTGTCTCAGCTTGAGGTGACCTGGCACACCGAGGGTACACATTTATGGAGGGGGCACATCTATGCCAAGGCCAGTCTGCAGTCACAGCTCAGGAATGATAGGTTTTATTTTCATTTCCTGCACTCTTTAGTAGAGAGGCAGGCTTCTCCACAATCCCCTATTATTGGGTGGCAGAGAGGCATTTGGATTTAGTTCTACTTCACCTTAGATTTAACCCATGGCAGCCTCTGCTTAATGTGTAAAGACTCGAAGACATCCCACCTGAGGAAGGTCCTGGATGTCCGTCCCCTTTGCTCTTTAGGCCATTTAACTGAAGCCCAAGCATGTGATAGCAGCACATACCCTCCAGATTTGGAGATTCCAATAACCCATCTATCTAACTTCAGTTTATTCTCCCAAAATTTAGACCATCTTTCTAGTCTTGCTCTTAAAATTGAGGGGGGTTACCTTATTTTATCCAGTATTTTGGATGGTTTTCAGTACAAGTATTAGAGTAAACCAAGCTTACTGTAAACAATCTCCATGACTTTTTTTGTAAATGTTTATTTTTGAGAGAGAGAGAAGGCGGGGGGAGGGGGAAGAGGGGGAGAGCAGGGGCGGGGGTGGGGGAAGAGAGAATGAACAAACACAAGCAGGGAAGGGGCAGAGAGAGACAGGGAGACACAGAATCTGAAACAGGCTAAAGGCTCTCAGCTGTCACAGCCCGCCAGGTGGCTTGAACTCACGAACCACGTGACCATGACCGACGCTAAAGTTTGATGCTTAACCAACTGAGCCCCTCAGGCACCCCCTGACCTCTTAATCGTACAATGTTCCCCATCTTTGAGCTTCTTATCTACATTTATTCCCTAGGTTATCTTATCCAGATCCATGGTTTTAAAGATCTATGATTGTATGACTATCTCCACAATTCTCCCTAAATTCCAGATATATGCATTAGGCATCCAAATGAAGATGCAAGTTTACTCTACATCTTACTTTACCACTTACCTCCAGATCTTTAACCCATCTCCTCCTCCTCCTCCTCCTCCACAAGAACTCTTATCTGATCTCCCCAAACTCCACTTGAAGAGCCACTTACACAGTCAAGGAAAGATTCCCTGGGGCATTGGTCTAGATTGGGTGTTCCTCCTCCTACTTTTCCATAGCATCCTGTATATAACATCTACTACATTTATTAAATCCATAGCGAAAGCACTTGGTTTATGGTCCCCCATAGCTGCTAAAAATCCTGGATCAACTTATTCATCATTACTTCTCAAAATCTAGCACCCTACTCGGCATTGTACTTTACATATAATTCATCCAGTTAAAAAATTTTAAGAATATTTTTAATTTTTTTAACATTTATTTATTTTTGAGACAGAGAGAGACAGAGCATGAATGGGGGAGGGTCAGAGAGAGGGAGACACAGAATCTGAAACAGGCTCCAGACTCTGAGCTGTCAGCACAGAGCCCGACACGGGGCTCGAACTCACTGACCGTGAGATCATGACCTGAGCTGAAGTCGGTCGCCCAACCGACTGAGCCACCCAGGCGCCCCAAGAATATTTTTAAAAACTTAAAAGCAGCTCTAGAAGTCTGCAACACAACAATCACATTTAAGTATACAGTCTCCAGGGGAGATTCCTTTGAAGAGAACAGATATACAGTTGCTTACAGGTGTCTTCCAATGTTTTCAATATAAGTTTCCCTCTCTTCTACAAACCTCCTCTAAGGTTTAATCCTTAGTACAGAGAAAAAAAATAAAAGCAGCAGGGGTCATAAATAGCAGTGGGAAAAGTATTGGTGACTTCCACTCTTCATCCTATCATTTTCCAAAGACAAACAACTGGATTGCCAAATAAAATAATTGCCATCCTTCCACTGGCCCTTTGGATACTGTGAGGGAGTAACAACCAGGCCTCAGGGACATATCTCCCCATCATCCCATCCATCAATTTTGGCATTGCCTCTGCTTTCCTTCAAATGGAACCCTCAATGGACACCAAAGATCATAGACTTCCACCAAGTGCTCAAACAGAAACAGGCATACTAAAAATGCTGGTTTTCTTTACGGGAAAGAATACATCATTTAATGAAGTTCCTCCAAACACAACTTTTGTGACTTACAGGGAAGGGTTAAGAGCAATGAGAAAAGGGGAGTTGAGACTGTATCTGAAGGGACACTGGATCTAGACCGGAATTAAGCCAATCATTTTGGCATTAAGGAAAACCATTCGTAACTCTCCTCTGCTCTCTTTCCAAACGTCTATGTCCAGGATCCACTGGCTCTTTCAGAGTCCCTGCATCCTGGGAAGAGACCACACACACACACACACACACACACACACACACACACACACACACACACTAAAAGTCAAAAGCACATCTATTTCTTGTCAACAGAGGCACTCAGGTCAGCCAAAGTACCCCATCCAACATGTTCTATAGATGCCTCAGAAGATTTAAAAACAGGATTCTAGCAAATTACTTTCAGGAGGAGTAGAAATGTATTTACCCTGGAAAACTTGATTTTCAGTGAGTTTCAGTCAGGGTAAGCTGCAGTCCTAACCCCCAAACCGTAGAGTTAACACAACAAACATTTCTTGCTCACATCGCACATCTACTTCAGGTCAGGGGCAGAGGGCACCAGGATTATTTTAGTCACTCCAGGACCCTGGCTAAGAGAAAATTCCCCTTCACATACACTGCATGACCACAACAGGAAGAACAGAGTGTGGTAGGTCACTGGTTGGCTGCTCAAGCTTCTGCAGGAAGTAGCACACATCACTCCTCTTCACACAGCCACACCTAACTTGGAATGAGGCAAAGAACACCATCCTACCATGTACCCAAAGAAAGAGCTGGGAGATTAGTGAACTGTATTATTTTCAACCACAGGGACCCTCCCCATGTTTTCACATGCCCTGCCCGAAGTGCCTTTAGTGAATATCATCATCAGGCACCCCTCAAAGCTGAAAACCACCAGTGTGAGCTTTGGGAGGGAAAGGGCTGGTCCACAGCAGAGGACTACCAAATGAGGATGCAGCAGAAAAGACTGAAGCATTCAATATAGAACTAAACCACCCAGTCATGGCAGTTGGTCCATTCAGGCTATGATAACGCAAGTAAAACCAAAGTAGAGATTTTAGTGCCCTGAATTATCCAGAGAAATTATCCTTATGCTTAGTAATTCACCCAACAATGAATGAATTACTAAATGCCAGTGAGGTAAGCGTGAGTACAATTATGATAGGAAAATTATTAAGTAGTTATTCATAAGCCCTGATTTCTAAGGCCAGTGGTGTGGATAAGGATCTTGGATTTTGTTGATCCAGGGTTAAAAGTAGGGATGCCAACTGTAAAAGAGGAAAAGGCTAAGCCAAACATAAGAAAAATGATTAAGAAATATAGACAGGAGGGTCAAGAGATTGGAATACATGTAACCAAGAGAAGGGCTGGCAGGGCAGGGGTGGAGGCCAGAGAAGGGAGAGCAGCAAAACAGGACAGCTTCCCAGGAGTAAGACATTTGGAAAGCACCCAGGACATTAAAGAATTAGAAATTAATTTTTTGCTGTTTAGGGTGTAATAAGCCTTTCTGCCTAAAGCCCTCCTTTAGGAAGCATCAAGTATATCTCAGTATAGGACTGTATTTAGAGAGGAATTGACAACAGACCTCAACTGGCCCCATGGATCACTCAAGAAGACCTAGGCCCTTGCAGGCTCTTTTGTAACAGCAACATGGATAGAAGAAGGCAGAAACACAGATGCAGGGAAATCCAACTCTGTTGAAGGGGAATAGGGAACAATTCAGAAAGGAGATGTAATGGAAGGAGGCTTTTAGAAACTTTGGGATGAAAGGAGTGTATTTTGCTTGTGGGAGATTAGGAATCATTAACAGCCACACATCCCGTACAGTAACTCCCAATGAGTCACACCCAAGTGTAACCTCTACCTTTTAAGTATGTGTAGAATCTGCCTTGTTTCTATGCAACTTAACTTGGTAAAGGTGGTAGGATAGCCACCCCCGTGATTGTGTTCTGTTATCCAAGACTCCATCCTAGCAGCCTTGAGGGAGAGCATTTTCAGCTGGCCTTAAAGATGTAAGCTGCCATGTTGTGAGGAAGCCACATGGCAGGAAACCACAGGGGCCTCACAGATCTGAGCGTGGCCTGGCTGACAGCCAGCAAGACCAAAACCTCCATGCTATAACCACAAAGAACAGAGTTGTGCAAACAACCTCATGAGTCTAGGGGAGAACCCTGAGCTCTGGAAAGGAATGCAGCCCAGCCAACACTTTGATTAAAGCCTTGGAGATCCAGATCAGAGGACTCCACTAAGCCATGACAACCCTACTGTCTGATGAAACCTGTGGAATAAGGGTGTGTTCTTTTAAGCTAGGAAGTTTGTACTAACTTATTAGGCAGTACTGGGAAGCCCATACAAGAGGTAAGTGGCAAGGACTAAATCCGAGCTCACCAAGTGAGAAAAGTGCCCCCAGGCAGAGGAAAGAACACAGCGGCATAGAAAATTCTGGCTGAGAAAATGCTCAGTTTGGGTGTAGTCAGCCTACAGGAAAATCCAAGAGTGGGGGACGGTGGGCACCAAGAGGCACGGACAAGATCATGACAAGTCTCTTTTTCCAGAAGGGGAATTTAGGCTTATTAGGTTATAGGGGGCTCTTACCAGACTTGTGCTGTGTTCTATTTCTGGGACTGAAGACAGAAGACAAGCTATGTATGGATCACAGCTACCCTGGTTCCATCAGGTCTCTCAGTCTCCTGCCATATTCCATTGAGCACGCATTCATTCGAGCACAGGATGAAAAACTGTTCTAAGCTCCTCAGTAGTAGATAACACTTTCTTGAGTCCAACACCTGGAGTCCATTTACTGTTTATTCATTTACTTGATATACCTTTTTGGAATAGCTATTCTGCAGATCCAGCACCTTTACATATTCTGGGTACACAACCACTAAACAAGTCCTGACCTCAAGGCTTAAATTCTATTAAGTTACGTTAGTAATCAGTGCATTAGCTTTCAAATAGCAATTCCTCACCCTATGGAGAACTTGGCAGTTATTTTTAAGTACTTTTACATAGAAATTCAAGTTAGCACACCCATATCCACTTTTGAGTGAAAACTGCCAGCTCTGTAAACAGATAGGTGGGGGTGTTATGTGACAGAAAACCTAACAATTCCACCACAGCTGATTGGACCATGTGCAAACACTGGTTCAAGAGCAGCAATTTCATTGGCTAACCAATAACAAAGGACATGGCATGGTCACAGTTGGGCTAATAAGATGGTCTTAGAAGTCTTAGCTGAAGGAAAAATAGAACAAGGCAGTTAGCAAAAAGAGCTGAAACAGATGTCAAAAGGACTTACAGTAAGGATGGCCACATTTGTCATCTGAACTTTTTGATACTTTCAATAGTGAGAGCATACCAGAAGTTTAAGTTAAAATGCTTTAAATTTTACAGTTATAGTTTTACAATTATAATTACCGACAATTACGGAAGTGTTACAAAAAATAACGAGTTATAGATTAACGCCACACTATAAATTACAAAACCACCGCAGTAAGAACACTCAGAACATCACTGATGGGCATTATGCCAGGATTGCCCAGCCTCTGTTTCCTGCATTCCATTCACATACTTCACCCACAAGATTTCAGAAGTTTCTTAATGAATTCGTGACAACTTTGTGCATCTCAGGCTCAGGCCACAGCACAGCCAACTGGTAGACCAAGTGGCCAGCAGAGGCAGTACTGGGATAGTTCTCCCACAGCCAACCAGGCCAACAGGTTAGCTCCAACCATCACTGAAGTGCATACTTTACCAGTGAGCACCCCACGTATTATCCTTGAAGTGGGGGGTATTAGCTCTATTGCACCTAAAAGGGGTCCAGAGAAGAGAAACTGATCATCATGCTCATCTTTCAGATTTAACCATGTGTTAAAACAATACCACATTCACTGCACTGTCATCTCACATTCCCCTAGACAAAACCATGATAAGAGCTCAAAGCACAAAGTAAAGGTCTACCAAGCCTGCTCTGGCTTACTTTAATTCTACTATCAACATTCCATTAAAAAGAACTCCAGAAGAGCCCATATGTCCATCAACGGATGAACGGATAAAGATATGGTGTATATATACACACAATGGAGTATTACTCGGCAATCAAAAAGAATGAAATCTTGCTATCTGCAACTACATGGATGGAACTAGAGGGTATTATGCTAAACCAAGTTAGAGAAAGACAAATATGTGTTTTCACTCATATGAGCACTTGAAGATACACAACAGATGAACAGAAGGGAAGAAAAGCAAAGATATAAAGACAGGAAGGGGGACAAAACATAAGAGACTCTTAAATATGGAGAACAGAGGATAACTGGAGGGGTTGTGGGAGGGGGGATGGACTAAATGGGTAAGGGGCATTAAGGAATCTACCCCTCAAACCATTGTTGCACTATGCTAACTTGGATGTAATTTTAAAAAATAAGTTTAAAATAAATGAAAACTCCAGGACAAAGGCTAAGCCAGAAGGGATGCCAGGACAAGACCTATCAAATGGACCAGTCCCGTAAACAGGTAACACGAGGACCCCAATATAATGGTTGGGTACAAGTCAAAGTTCTGACTGACATAGACATCAGCAGTGCAGTAGAAATAGAAGAATGTGTGAGACCATGAGAATATGGAGAGGGTTGAGAGTAACAGACAGCTAGAGTTGTTCCTTGCTGGATTCTACTTTCACTCCAAGCAAATCTTTATAATTCACTTCCATGTTCATGAGATACCTTCACTAGGTCTTGCATTAACAGACCCCAATTACAGTAGCATACCACATGGAGAATTATTTTTACAAGCAACAGAGAACTCAACCGAAGCCAGATGAGGTTAAAAGGGAATGTACTGGGTCACATAACTAGACACAAGGTGCCTTCTGGATCCTTATCTCAAATGATATCACCAGGACTAGTCTCTTGGCTTTGCTTCCTCTGAATTGGCTCCGCACACAGGATCCTAACCACGGTTTCCCATAATGCAGGCTCCCTCCCCATGGGAAGGGCCACTCTATACCTTGTGTCATTACCTCAGTGGACCAAGTCTGTGTCCTAGCATTCTCTTTAAAAGTCCTGAGGTTTGCTCCAGTCAAATCAGCTTAGCTTATTTCCCCAGCTCGGAGTTAACTGTGATGTTCAAAGAAAGGAGAGAAGCTGATGGATCAAAACCACACTGGGCCCTCTGCTGACACCCTGGGTGGGTTCAATCCTACATAAATCTCCTCAGACAGGCTCTGGCTAGTTGTCCACCAAAAGGTTTTTTCACCCAGAGGCATAGTTCCCTGGTGACCAAGCAACTGAGCTCCAGACAATAGATTGGGACAAGTGCGCCCCTCCCGGACTGGCCCATAAAACCTCCCATGTAATCCTCCAAGTTCTAAACAAAGTATTTTAATACTGAATATTCTTACATTTTAAGTTTAAAAAATTTTTTTAATGTTTGAGAGAAAGAGTGAGCAGGGGAGGGGCAGAAAGACAGGGAGACCCAGAATCTGAAGCAGGCTCCAGGCTCTAGAAACATTTCCTTGCCTGCACTAGCCAGATTATTAAACGCTCAAAATCTAGGTGTTAAATTTTTTATCTCAATTCTGGTATTTCTCTGGTGATGCAGTGGCCCCAAGTGTATCATGCTCAGTTTTAATCATTGCCCTGAGTATTCAGATCTGAGGAGGTGTGAAAACTTAGAATAAGTTCTAGATCATACTTTGTTCTAGATCATATTTTGTCAATATCTAAATTCTACCATAGTTATGGTCTCGGTGTACAGTTAAGGAGAAAATGATCATTAAGGGCATGCCACATAACGTGGAAAAAGGATGAGCTCACTAGAAGGTAAAAGAATTAAGTTCCAATGTTCCCTGTGCCGCCTAGCATTTACTGTCACTGAGCTCTAAATCCAACCCCCTTCATCGCCCAGCCTAGGATGCTAGAATATTTCTCCCTTGCCTACCCGCACAATATTAACCTGTGTCAGTAGGGGCGCTGGAGAGACTGGCAAGAGGACTGGTTTTGTGGTTTTGGTTCCACCCCCGCTCCGGGTTCCTGCAGGTTTTGTTGCCTTCTTGCTCCTGTGGTGCTGAGCTGGTGTGCGGGACAACAAATGAAGCTCCCCGCTAGCAAACTGAAGTGGCACTTGTGCAGACAGAACCCCAGTGAGCTCCACAGGTGCCCCAACCCAAACACAGGTTTCCTGGTAATGAATTGGGCAGCACTCCTCCACAGGTAGCTTCCCGGGAAATTTCATCAGCCCCACAACAGGCAGTTTCTGGTCTAGGACTGCCAGCTTCCTGGTGCCAGAGCTAACTATAGACCAGCTCTGCCCCCACCAGCAACCTGGTGAGTTGGTCTGCCATCTGTCACCATACCCCCTTCTAAGATGGTCTGAGTTCCAGGCAGAAGGTCCCCCTTCCCAGTTACTTCTTGAGTACTCTGAGCCCTTAGAGTTCTCTATCCCCCGGCCACAGTAAAGTTCCAGTAAATAGTTAATGACTCTTTACATGAAGCTTCCGCGTTCAAATCACTGTTTGGTTTCTGGCTCCCAACCGGATCCTAACTGCTAGACCTTTGCAATTCTTTACTCAGGTGACATTGGGTGAAATGCATCCCTTCCCCAGATCTTGAGTCTTTTCTGGAAAAGTTAGGGTATCTGATTAGCTCAAAGCTAGGGAGCTAAGCTACAATCCGTGGAAGGCCAGTTGAGAAGCAACCTTGTTTTTTATATTAAAACCACCAACTTCTTGGTTTGAGAGAAAATACAAAAACTATCACAATCCAGGTTTTACATGGGAGTTGCAGAAGGTCTTGGAAAGCAGACCGTGAATAAAACATTGTCCCACTCGCTAGTCCACTGGCAGATTTTTTTCTATAGTATTGTTGAATGGCATTTTCCACCAGTATGGGCCTCCAGGGACCATCCATCGCTTAAGAGTCATTCCATACAAGACTAAAGCTGACCAGTCTTCCTGTGCTACTGGGCAGTCAGCAAGGCTGGTATCTTCAATTATTCATGCTGGCTTTTCTGCAAGACAAATCTTATTCAGGCTACTAAATCTGTCCATCTCAAGGCCCAATGTGATGGAAACTCTGAAGGGACATGGTCTTCTCTGGGCTGCTGGGGCCTGAATGGTGCTTGGCATCAGGCTCGGGGCACTCTGCTCTATGAGACTTCCAACAAATCGTATTGGGGTAAAGCACCATTCATTTGTTGTTTTTTTTACTCAGTTGTTATTTCCTTCACTGCAAACCCATCAATCATTCCAAACTTAAAACAAACCCACAGAAATACAGTTTAAAAGTGAAAATGAGTAAAAGGAAATTTTTCTCAGGCTAAAGAAACAAAACTGTATCCTGCTGTCAGAAGGTTTTAAGAAAAGTTTTATAAGAGTAGAAAGACTGGTACATAAAAGATGCTGGTCTCTTCTGCTCCTCCCAGCTCCATGAGAGTTCAGTGGTTTACAAAACATGGGAGGATATGGTAGGTATGTAAGCCTGAAGTGAACACCACAGGGGTGTGTGCAGACTGGTGGGGACCACCC
Organism: Panthera onca; assembly: GCF_046562875.1. Lineage (NCBI taxonomy): Eukaryota > Metazoa > Chordata > Mammalia > Carnivora > Felidae > Panthera > Panthera onca. Next base: position 45,076,649 of record NC_138349.1, on the reverse strand, counting down.
TTCAAAAGCAGAAGGGAAGGGACTATTCACACTGCACTGCAGTCCCTTCAGGGGCACCCATCACCAGGATGAAGGGGGAGTAGTCTGGGTTCTGGAACTGGTGACTGGCTTACCTCATGGAGCCCTCTGCTCAGCTGCCTGGCATCCTGATCCCTGCACCTTCAGTGTCTGGCCTCAGACTGGCAGGGATTGCATCATTTATTTCAATCACTTAAGAAGATGAATGTGGCATCACCAGTGAGGAGCAGAAGGAGCCACAGGCTTTGGAGCCCAGCAATAGTCCAAGCGGCTGGCAGGTCCTAATCACATCACTTTGAATCAAGATTCCACGTGGTTCCCTTCCTTTGCCCAGTTTGGAGTTCGCTCCCAACCACCATGCAGTCTCCCCACTCCCACACACACTTCCATACACATACTCACACCCACGTGCACATCCACACATAGTCCCAGACACATTCACCTTCACATGCCAATGCACACACCAACAAGCAATGTACACTCACAAGCAACATCTAGAATAGGCTGCTTCTAGGATGCTCTGATCCTGATAGGTATAGGTTCTAATTAATATCAAGTTAGTCCCGGGGAGAGGGGAGGGTGGAGAGCATCGCTATTCATAGGGAGGAAAATACAAAAGAGATCTTTTACAGTATGTGATTTCAGGGTGCTGCTTTAAATGGCTTCCTGACTTCACCACAGCCTTAACCGTTATGTTAATAGATTATGTTAATTTTTGTAAAGGTGACACTTTGGGGGGGGGGGGGGAAGGTTCTGGAGAGATCATTTGCTCCCCTACTTCACTCCTGGAGCCCCAGATTTCTGGGCCTGTTTATAGCACCAGTTTGTTCTGGCAGATGGCAGCAATTAGACCTTCCTAATTTAGGATTTGCCAACATTTCACTGCTGCTGGTCAAGACAGAGCTGGAGAAAAGGTAATTTTATGTCATGATTGACATGGATAGAAGTGAGGACCACAAATTCTACCTTCTCGCATCAAGACTTAGAGTCTAGGTCCCTTTTCCCTTGAATACAGACCAGAGCCTTTCTCTGATGCAGAAGAACATAGCCTATGTGACACCACACCAGCTCCAGGCCTAGGCCCTAAGGAGCCTGGTAGCTTCTTTTGCTCTCCTAGAGCTCTCCACCACCATGTAAGGTAGGCTACTTAGTTGGAGAGATCACATGGAAAGAGGCACCTAGCCAGCCACCAGGTTTTCCAGTCTTTGCAAAAGAGGTGCCAGATATGCAAGTAAAGCCATTCAGTGTCTGCTCCAGCCAAGCTCCCAGTACATGCAGCCACACAAGTGACTCCTGTCCCCACCACCTGGAACAGCAACGAGCTACCCCTACTGAGCCCTGCCCAGGTTATAGAATTCTGTGTTTTAAGGAACTAAGTTTTGGGCTGTTTAGTCACACATCAACAGAGAGCAGAAATAAAATGCTTACTGGGACTAAAGGGAGTCCCCAACAAAGGATCAAGGTGCACACTGACCTCTGGTCTATGTGACACAATATGGTGACACCTTAGATCTTAAGCCCTTACAAGTGTTTTAGGAGATAAATGTAGGTCTTCCAAAATATCCCCAAATCAGGTGTAATTATCCCTATTTGATAGCTGAAGAAACTGACATTTAAAGACTAACCTACTCACCAAAATCCACACCTGGGAAAAAAAAAAAAAAAAAAAAAGAATCCAGTGAAGAAATGGGCAAATGACACGAATAGACACTTTTCCAAAGAAGACCTTCAGATGGCCAACAGACACATGAAACGATGCTCAGCATCTCTCATCAGGGAGATACAAATCAAAGCCACACTTAGATACCACCTCACACCAGTCAGAGTGACTAAGATGAACAACTCCAGAAACTATCAACACTGGCCATGACGTGGAGTAACAGGAACCCTCTTGCACTGTTGGTGGGAATGCAAACTGGTACAGCCACTCTGGAAAACAGTGTGGAAGTTCCTCAAAAAATTAAGAATAGAACTACCCTACGACTCAGCAACAGCACTACTAGGAATTTACCCAAGGGATACAGGAGTGCTGATGCATAGGGGCGCACATACCCCAGTGTATATAGCAGCACTTTCAACAATAGCCAAATTATGGAAAGAGCCTGAAGGTCCATCAACTGCTAAATGGATAAAGAGGGGTTATATATGCAATGAAATACTACTTAGCAATAAGAATTAAGTCATGCCATTTGCAGCAATGTGGATGGAACTGGAGGGTATTATGCTAAGTGAAAGAAGTCAGATATCCTAGGTTTTCACTCATAGGTGGATCATGAGAAACTTAAAAGACCATGGGGGAAGGAAAGGGGGAAAAATAATTAACAGAGAGGTAGGGAGGCAAACCATAAGAGACTCTTAAATACAGAGAACAAGCTGAGGGTTGATGGGGGGGGGGGGGGGGAGTGGGTGATGGGCAGTGAGGAGGGCACTTGAGATGAGCACTGGGTGTTGTATGTAAGCCAACTTGACAATAATTTACAAAAAAAAAAAAAAAAAAGATTCCAGGCTACCTTTGAAAGGCCCTCAAACTAAAAAAGAGGAAATAAAAAATAAAGACTAACCTAGGGTCACAGGTCTAAAAATATAACTACTGAACCCAGACCTGATTCCAAAGCCTTTATGCCTTCTGAGACAGCATGTTACTCCTTAATTGTCCTAGGATTCTTCTGGTACCCAGCAGCCCGGCAACGTTTCTAAGATATGAAGTGATGAATGCCAAACAAAAGAATTAAATAAATGTTTCGCAAAATCCATAGGGATACCCTCACCAGGGTCCTTTGCTTTCTTGCTGCAGAGCACATTGCAATGCCCTGAGTAGTGCTTCCATCAAGAACTAATAGTGAGGCACCTGAGTGATTCAGTCAACTAAGCCTCTAACTCTTGATTTTGGTTAGATCTCATGGTTCTCATAGTTCAGGAGATCAAGGCCTTGTGTCAGGCTCTGATGGTGCAGAATATGCTTGGGATTCTCCCTCTCCCCGTGTCCCTCCCCTACTGGCTTGTTCTCTCAAAAAAGATAAATAAATAAAAATTAAAAGAACCCATCAGGGTCTCCCATGTGGCTCGGTCAGGTTAACCATCTGTGCTGACAGCTCAGCCTGGAGCCTGCTTTGGATTCTGTGTCTCCCCCTCTCTCTGCCCCTCCCCCACTCATGCTCTGTCTCTTTTGCTCTCAAAAATAAACGTTAAAAAGAACCCATTGCAAGCATGCATATACATACATAAGGCTGATCTTTCACTAGCTATTACAATGTGAGGTTTTGTATTTTCCGATTTCTTGGTTTCATTTTAATGGAGCACACCCTAGGTTTTAAGCAGTGTAAAGTCCAGCAAAATTAAGATCTTTCCCCCATTGTTTTGTACTGAAATTTAAGGGGATAGAAACTTTACAACAAATTTATCTGGGCGGTGGGGGTACGGGAAGAAGAGGGACAGAGGAAAGAAAACTAGATTCTGGAAGATGAACCACTGCCTCTTTCAAGATGGAAGTCAAGTCGTTTCTTCAACACTTGGTAAAGTCCTTCTTCTTTTGACTTACAGCACCCCAAGAGAATCTTCTGGAGCAAAAGCCCCAAGTCCTAGAGTCTGGTTCATTTGGCCAATATGCACCTGATCTGCCACTAGACTAGCAGAGGACATTTCCACAGCAATTTACCTGATGCACACGTGTGCTTTTAGATGGCCTCACAGACACACAACAGGGAGCCTTCCTGTCCACTCCGGGCAGCAGCTTGCTGGTGGTGAAGAGAGAAGGCAGCTTTACTGTCAAACTGACCTGGACTTAAATCCTAGCTCTATCACTTACTGTGTCATCTTGGACCAGGTACTTAGCATCTCTTAAGTTTCTCATCTGCAAAACACCTCTAAGTGTGGTTTTAAAAGAGGGAGCCCAATCTTTGTCATTGTCTACCAAAGAAGCACATAAACACACTTTGGGTATAGTGGTCCAATGTAGCTAACCAGATTTGCTAGAGAACAAAGGGAAGGGATAGGTGACAGACTACTAATTGCCCCCAAGTATCCATTCTCCCTTCTTCCTAGGGAAAGAATACATTATATTTGAGCACATGAAATGTGGCCACCACTGCTGCTAGGTACGGCTTAATGACAAAGCTCTGAACACTGGAATGTAAGTGTTAGGTAGGACTCTCAGACTCCTTGAAGGAGGCCTGCCCTTTAGTTCTTTCCTCACTTCTGACCACTGGAATGTAGATGTGGTGACAAGCCTAAGCAGCCATCTTGAACCATGGGGACAGAGTCCTAAGGGTGACAGAGCAACAAAGAAATCAAAGGCTTATTGACTTGTCAAACATGCCAGGTTCCTTTAGTAAAGGGGAAACAAACTTTTCTATCACTATTTTGTCTATTGCCCACAACTCAACTTGAGCTTTATCAGTACTAGAACATGATTTGTGGTAAATCTGCTGTTAATGCACACTCAAGAAGAGGTTTTCCAAGAATGTTTATTCTGGATTCCTTAAAAATGGAGTCTCTCCTGTTGCCTGAAATGTTTATCTTTAAGCAACATTTTTGACCCCAATCTAGCGTGCTTGTCAGCAGAATCCATGGTACTCAAAACTCTTTACAATCATCTAGGAATCCCAGTGGCTTCTGAACTGAAAAGTTAAATTCAAAGTGAAAGGCACAGCTTTGGAGAACTTGCCACTTCAAGCCACGTCATATTCAATGAAAGTAATCCCATCTACAGGTTTCAGTGTTTACTATGGGCTGAGTACTAGACACTGGACCTAGAGGATCACATTTAACCTTTCCAACCAACTTGTGAGTACCTATGGTCATCCTTCCTATACTACAAATGAAAAAAACCAAGGCTCTCAGCCAGGTCACCAGCTGCCTTCCCAAAACACCATGTTAATGGATTCAGACAGGACCAGAGAGCTCAGGCCCCCGCTTCCCCACATTCTCACATCTAAATCTGAGGGTTAAGGGGGGGGGGGGGAACCTTTCAACACTATGTAGATAGAGATGCTCCTCCATAGACAGGATTCCTGAACACAATAGGCAACACTTAAAAAGTCTTTTCTCATGGTGACCTTTTACACCATCATCCAACTTCTATCTAACCTCCCAATATAGTGACAGGATTTGGATTAACATCTGCTTACTCTTGATTTATGGGCTTTCATTTCAAACCCTATTGATCTATCTAGCATTGATAAAGCTTCAACTTTGTGTTGGCTCCTAAGATTGAGGGCATGAATGCATGCTTCAAAACCAATCATCTTAGAAGACCTGACTGCAGACTCCAGGATAAATTTAGAGGACAGCAGAAAACTTACCACCAACTGAATTCGGAATTTATACTCGTCTCCTCTTGAGTTACCTGGACCTCTACTCAGATGCCAAAGTCCAGACTGATTCAGGTTCTGCTCCTTGAATCCCGTTAAAAAAAAAAAAATTCTGGATGCATAAAACTATCGAGTAAGGTAAACATTTGGCCCTTTACATTGCAGTCTAAGAGGATTTGATGTTCAGTGAAATTTATAAGTGTGTATAGACTTTCATCCTAAAGTAACAGATTCTCCTGAAATACAGGACCTCTCTCAAAACAGTACTAGTAAATAAGACATCCAAGCAGAAATGGTTCTTACGTGGAAACCAAAGTACAGATGGAATACACTGGTGTCGTAAGTGGTTAAGGAGTAGAAATTCCTGAACAGCTGAGGGTTAGGAGACACTGGTCAGAGAAGAGCTGCATTCCTTCAAGGAAGGCTATCCACCCTGGGTTTGCCTTCCCTGGTCAGAGACATCCCCCACTGGTAGTTAACTAGGCCCAGAGAGCCTGGGCCAGGACAGGTGTTATGGGTTGCTACAATCCTTGAGAAATGAGCAATCTCAAACCTTATGTTTGTCAAGGAGTATTAAAAACTGTGTTCTGTCATACCCTTTCAGAGCTGACACATACAGCTAATTTAAAAGCTACTATGGCCTGCTCTGAACGTCTCAATGCTCACCAGCTCAAGATTAGGGAGGGAGACCTCTGGAGCCCAAGAAGTAGTAACACCAGGTGCACCAAGGCCATTGGTGCACTTTCCCTAGGACTCATGGGAAATCCATTGATTTGCCAAAAATGAATCGAGCATTTTTCTGGCTGCAGTCTATAAGCCAGACAAAAGCCCCCTGCCCTCATAAAGCCTACCTTCTAACATAGAAAGGCAGGCAATACGGGAAACAGGAGTAGCTACAGTGTAGAAGTAGTGGCTGCTGCAAATACTTTGCTGCACCCAGATCCACAGAGCACTCACCATTCAGTACAGAGGGCTTCTCGTCACAGGCCAATGAATTAGGAGCCTGCTCTAGCCACAAGAGTTGGACTCGCATTTTTAGAACAAAGCCAAAAGTGCTGGTGAATTAATACCCCAGAAGGAACCCTCAACCATAAAGGAACAGGGGTTGCCCCTCAGTTCCAGGTAGGTCTTCCACTGGCTTCCCAGAATACCACAACATTCTCCCCTTGCCAACTTGCAGGAAGTTAAGCTTCACTGGTAGAAGGTGCTGGAGAGATGCTGAAGAAGGAAGGGGCTTCTCCTGGTTCTGGTGTAATCTTCTCTGCTCACTCCTCCAGCACGGCAGATGGTATTGAAAGGACACCATGTGAACTCAAACTCACCACCACCTCCACCTACCACCCCAGGGGGATTCAGCTACACCAAGCTCACAAGTTGCTCCCCATGGAGTTTTGCAGCAGGGCATATTCTTGGGGGCTACTTCTGCTAGCACCCTAGTGCCCAGAGAGAACCAGAGGTGAAACACCTCAGCATACTTGACCAACCTGTTGGCCTCAGCCATGCCCTCTCTAATTAGAGCTAGATTTTTGCCCTAAGTGGGGAGAGGGAGAACCCCTATCAAGAGTAATTCCTTCCCTGGTGCTCTGCCACAGCCCTAGACACAGGGACCACTCCCTCTACCTTCCTGTGTTCTTTATGGTGCTTACACATTAGTAGGTAATACCCTGGCATAGTTAATTCATTAAAATTATTCCCATTCAAGTCACAGTATGGTTGGTCTAATTGGACCCAGAGTGTTATTTCAGTGACTATTTCCTTTAATTCCTAGCTCAAAATATTAGAAACACGCCCCCAAGCATCCCAAACTTCTGAATAACCACCCTCACCTGAGACACCTGAATAGGTTTCCAAAAGCTGGAAAACAAGAACTCTTTCCCTAACAATTCCACTTTTAAGAATCCAGGATCCTCTGAAGATTAAGCAAAACTTTAAGCAATGTTTGTTGCAGTATTTCTAGCTCAACCACCCTCCCTTTTATAAACTTATAACTTGTATTACTATGGTCTATTCTTTTGCCTTTTGAATTTCTAATCCCAAATGGGATATAAACTCAAGAACAGTACCATTTCAATCCTGTTCATTGCTGATCTCCCCACAACCCTCACCACCATGAGACTGGATGAGATGACCTAGGGATCCAGGCTAGATCTAAATGGGAAGAGAAAAAAAAAAACAAAACAAAAAACAAAAACAAAAACAAAAAAAACCACAGGAATGGAGAGAAAACACAAGGGAGTGTGAAAAGGAGCCTCTGCATCCACCTCCCATCCATTAGCAGAGACCGGCGTTGTGAGACTAGAAGGGGCTTCGCTGAGCAACAACCCCCACAAGTGCATCTAGTACCAACAACGTAGAAGAGAGAATAGTGGAGAGGCACAGCCAAGCCCAGACCCCCTGGGGTCCAACAGATTGCATTGGCTTAGAAGAGCTCCATAATGCTCTAAGGATCCTGGAAAAGCAAAGAACCTGTACTTATTCTGCATGTGAATACCCGTGGCACAGGGTTGGGGGCGTGGGGTGCACACAGTCTATGCTGCCAAGTTGCACCTCCTACCTGCATCACAGGCCAGACCGAGTGAGGTCACCCACCGGAGTGAGCAGTGTAGAGAAGGCCCTGGCAGGGAAATATTGGAGGTCCAGAAGAAACTTGCTCTCCTCTTGCTCATAATCAAACACCAAAGGGGCCTCCTGGGAGGGGGGGGGGGGCGGGCAGATGGCTAGCAGGGGGAGAGCCACAGCTGGGTACCATAGGGGGATGAAGAATCTTGAAACTACCCAGGAAAAGCCCCTGGATCATGTTTACTGTTTGTGAAAGACCAAGGACCAAATTCTCCCCTATTTGTGGAAACGAAAAAATTCCTTCACAGTTATGAACTGTGGGCTCTGCTGTTGTGCTCAGGTTTTGAGGACCGTTTTAATAGTTCAATTTATACCCATTACATGTGGCCTTGATGAAGGGTGGGCCCCCGAACTGTACTTGTGTAACATTGGGGAATCACTGTTCCAATTTTTGATAAGTCTGGTTACTTATATTTCTCAAGTCACCTTGCTTTTATATTTAGGTCCATTAAGTAATGTTAGTGTTTTTTTTTGTGCTCCTGTTATTGCATATATTAAATACCTATACCTATTAAAAATGTCTGATCTTTCTACTACTTAAAAATCATCTCCTATACCATTGACAAGTGTAACACATTTGGGAAATCGTATTACTACAAAAAGGTGTAAGGTCCTTAATTATTTCCAAATCACAGTGAAGGACTTGGAAGTTCTCTGGGAAATGTCAGAAAGGCTAAGAAGGATTCTGTGAGCTGTTGGCATTTTCCTGAAGAGAAAGATCCTCCGCCCTATTAAGCTTCTCTTCAAAAAAATGCTCATCAATGGAGACCTTCAGAAATCTCAAGAACAGAATGCTATAGGTTTCCACTTCCCTTGTAGGATATCCACATCCCAAGGGGTGTCAACTTGTACAGAAGACCCATCATCTTTGGGGCTATCTAAAGAGAAAGGAAGAGATTAAGGCAACTACAGTATGTTAACAACTTTCAGAATCTGAGCACATTGCTGTGTTTAGTGGAAAGGACACCAAAATAGAGAACCAGGAGCACCTGGGTCCCCCATCTCATCCCTGCCACTTACAGGTGGAGCTGAGGTCCTGCAGGTAAATGGCTCCCATCGCCAGAACTCCATTTTTCTTCTTAAAAAAAGGGCTGGGTCAAACCAGAGCCTCTTAGGCTACCAATGGATAGGCCTTACCTAGGAATATCCTTACAAGAAGGTAAAATAAGGAGTAGCACTTTTCTAAATTTGGTTATTCTCCAGGGGGAAAAAAAAAAAAAAAAAAAAAAGACAGCAACCACTGGACAGTGTGGTCTCTAAGGCATATTCAGAGGCCGACATTCCTTCCACAGTTGGGAGTCCACCTTCCATATAGAGATGCCCCTCTGAAGCCATCCGCAGGGAAGAGCTCCCAGGGAAGAGAGGAAGAACCAGGAGCAAAGCCTTAAGCTCACCCAAGACAGAAGTGATAGGGCCCTTCCCCCTTCCCTGGGAGGGGAAATCGCCCTTGAGTGTAAGGGCACTAAAGGCTCCCCTCAGACAGTCCCACACCCTTGCTCCCATTCTCACGTGTCCCCTGAACCCTGGGGCTGGCTTCCTCTAGGGACACGCAGATTCAGCCCAGAGGCGCAGTGGAGGTCAATGCCTCCAGTCAAGCATGGTCTGACCCAGTGAGCTGCAGCCCTTATGTTCCAGGGCACTAGTTTTCTGAGGTAATCTTCCTTTTAGGTTTTCTGCTCTGAAAAACTTGTCCAAAACAGCAATGTAAGGCTTTGTATGGACTAAGGCAATGCATTCAAAATTCAGAGAAATGGCTCAAAGATTTATAGTTGCCTGAATTTTCACTTCCTACTCCTTTAGCCACAGTCTTGGTCTTTTAAGCTTGACAACTATATCTCCCTTTGCATGCGTTTGTACCCTGTAATCCTGTTGTGTGAATTGCCTTAGAATGGAAGCTTCCCGGCACAGGAAGGATCCTTAGTCGCCCTTATATGTCGCACCTGCAATCCACAGGAGCTGCTCACTGATGGTCACATGTCATTTCATTGTATGACAGGCTAGTGCAGCTACAGTCACATCGGGGCCACACCAAGACCTCTTCTAGGCTGGCCTTCAGGAACTACAGGAGGACGACCCAGTTCCCCCAGCAGCAGCTAGAAGGGTAGTGAAGTTAGCCCCTGGCCCCTTGAAATAATTTCGAGCTCAGAAAGGAAGACTCTTATCCAGGGCAAGCCCAGGTGTGCCAGCATGCAGGGCTCTTGCTGTAGACTCCTGGCCTCACTCTCAAGGCTGCACATAAAGCATCCCAGCACCCCTCCCCAACTCAACCCCCCCCCCCCCCCCCCACACACACACACACACACACACACACAGGCGCGGCAGTGGTAGTTAGCACTCCATAACACCGCTACAAGCTCTTTATACCTAGTAACTTATTTGACACAACCCTGTAAGAACAGGGCAGCTACCACCATTTTACAGGTGGGGAAATGGTAACTCGCCAGAGATCAGATTTCTACACACTGAAGCCAATATCCAAACCCAGGGATATGGCCAGCTCCTTCACACAGCGTGGAAAGCATTCACACACGGAGTGCTAGACCCTGCTCCTGCAGATTTTAGCACAAATCCACAAGCAAGATCCAAATGCAAAGGACTGGAACTCCGTTCTGGTTTAAAGCCTTCCTCAGCTGGTGAGCAGCAGGCCAAAACACCACCACCAGAAAGTTATCTATGGAAGACCAGGAGAAACATGTCAGAGGCCTGCTCAGAGAGCCAGGGAGCAGTTGTCCCCAGGGGCACCTCCCCCTAGGCTGTGGGCCCATTGTGTCTGCCCAGTCCTTGGGACTGGGGCCAGCTAGGGCAGTGCCCTTGCACTAGATCTCGTGAGAGTACTTATTTCTCCAGGTAGTTTTTGTTACTAAGTTTTGAAACTTCTGCTTCTAGCCTTTGCTAATGAACTCTGAAAGGCCTGGTTTTCAGTCAATCTAATTGCAGGACAATTTTTTACACTTGCTTACATACACACACAAACCAATTAAGCTGGGCAACTCCTAGTGCCTGCCTGTACTTTGAGTTTCCATGTGAAATGCCCTTGAACTAGTATTAAAACTCCGGCTCAGGGGCGCCTGGGTGGCTCAGTCGGTTGGGTGTCCGACTTCAGCTCAGGTCATGATCTCGCAGTCCGTGAGTTCGAGCCCCGCGTCGGGCTCTGTGCTGACAACTCAGAGCCTGGAGCCTGTTTCAGATTCTGTGTCTCCCTCTCTCTCTCTGACCCTCCCCCATTCATGCTCTGTCTCTCTGTCTCAAAAATAAATAAACGTTAAAAAAAATTAAATAAAATAAAATAAAAAGAACAAAAAACTCCGGCTCAGATGCCACGTATACCAGAAAGGCTTCCTAGATCTCTCCAAGCAAGATTCTTTGCCCTCTCTAAACACTGAGGGCTTTTTAGATTTCATCTCCTTTCTGATACCTTCATCTTATAAAAGTGTTCTTCTAATCTCCCCTGATCCCTTGGAGGGCCAAGTACCTTACTATGCACTCCACCTCTGTGATGAGTAGATCAATAGATACTTGTTGAGTTTTACAAACTCTGATCCCCAGTGATGGCAAAGGTTAGAAGTTAGATTGTAAAGAACACCTGGGTGGAGTTAGAGGCCCTCATCAGGCTCCACACTAACAATGTGGAGCCTACATGGGATCCTCACTCTCCAGAGCTCTTTCTCTGCCCCTCCCTCACTTGCTCACATGCTCTTAAATTTAAGAAAATATGATTGTGATCACTCATGATCTCTGGTGAGGAGGATTAAAAACAGTGAGACCATAGGAAGCACAAATAAAGGTGAACATTTGGTTTATGACAAGTTATGCATCCTACTTCTCGAAAAGGAAGATTTGCATTAAGGATTCTACCAGATCAAGCCAAGAGCCTACATCTTACTACCAGAAACAACCTTAATTCTCCTGGCATAAGAACATTCACTGACCAAGTTTATCAACAGGGAAATTTTAACATTCTTTCCAACCTTGCCACCCTCCAGTAATATTGGCCAAGGCCTTAAAATATGTAAAGATATTCAATGCTTCGATTATCCTCTGGGAATTTTAACTGTTGTTTTCATGTACATTAATAATTTCTTGGTGTAATTTTTCCCAAGAGAACGTATCAAAAGAAAGTTGCATAGATTTACATGTTACTGCTAATAAACCTCCCAAGAAAATAGCCTTCCATCCAGGTGGAAACCATATCTCTTTAAATCAAAGCTTAATGACAATCAAAGTGTTTTTATAGAGTTATAGAAGAACGCTAGGCTGGAAGTCAAAGGCAATTGGGAAATTTAAATTGCAATTTTGACAAGTGGCTACTCATCTGATGGCCGTGTGAGCATGTTCTGATCTCTAGTATGCTTTATCTACCATTTTGTCTGCCCAGAATGTATACACCCTTCTTGTTAAGAAGTAATTCCAGGACAGGTGGGCCTGGGGGGAGTGGGTGTGGAGAATGGCTTAATTTTCTATCATGGATACCAAAAGGATGAACATTCCCTCCCCAGCTATGAGGCTGCAAGGGTGTAGGCATAGGATGATGAAACTTAAATAGAAAAGATTTACCAGTGAGCAGAATCCTACACGAATTTATAGGAAAGACAGCATCTCAAGTTAGGGTAGTATCGTGGGTAAGTTTTGTTTTTAAAAAGTCATCTGGTAAAAAAAAAAGATAGGAAGTATTTGTAAGTGACTTATTGTGAGGTCTAAGATTGCTTCAAAACACTCCAAAAAAAGTTAAATGGAAGACAGATTAAATAAAGTTAGCAGAACTATAATAGGGAATGTGGGAATTGATTCATGGAGATTCGTCATGCTTTATTGTGTAGGCTTGAAATTTTTAACAAATTAAACTTTCCACAAGTCTGAGAATGTTGCAGGGAAAGTCCCAGAGCAGTTGTGGGGTCCATACAACAACCAGCAACACCAGGGATCCCCTGCCTAGGGCCATGCCCAGCTGATCTTGGTTACCGCTCATTTTCTGAGCTGGGTTCTCCAGTCTTCCTAGAGACTCAGTCAACTACCCAATATCCTACAATATTTTTGTTTTCTGCTTAATTCCCTTGGTTTGCAACCAAGAACCTGAACAGTGAGATCTGATAAATTTAGAACTCCACCAGACTTCGTGGAGTCCTCTCAGCTGAGGAGTACGACTAGTTAACATGAAATTGGCTCAAGGATGGCAAAGAGGTTTTACAACCACAGCTATTCTCCCCTCCTAAACCCACAACTAGTTTGATAGGGTCATACTAATTACCTTCCCGTTACACCTGCTTATGACCTCAGACTCCTCATCACAGACCTCCCAGCAGCCCCTGCATAACATAGGTGAGGCGTTCATTATTTGACATTACCAACCAAAGCAGAACAGTAAACTGTTCTCTTCCCGAAAGAGATTTTAAATTGATTACAAATGAGCATCAGATTATGGACTCTGCCTTCCCTTCTCCACCTTCCCTTTCGAGGCTGCAGAAGTATAGATGACAAACATTTAGTATAAACATCAAATTCAAAAGGAAACCATAAGGCAAGATCCCTACACCTGAAGGGCTCCATAATCCTTTTTGTTCTATCTCCTCTCCGCACATGTTGATTCATAGGTAACTCCGGGACTTCCTCAGGTGAAATTTAAAACTGGTTCCAAACACAGAAAGCAAAGAGGCCAAAGAAAGCAACTTTGCCACAAACTGCTCCAGACCTCAACCCAGAAGGACTGCACCCTCCTAGTTCTGTAGGCCCTTATACTAAGCTTCCCAACTCCTCCTGCTCTCCTACCTAGCCTACCAGTCTTGATGCCAGCCACATAGTAAACACCTACCCGTCCTTCTTTCAACCTCTGCTCTTCTTCCAACTTTCTAACTCAAGCTTCAACCCCTACCCTAGTTGGGCATCGGCGGCTAAGCTACCCACAGGAGACGCTAGACCTCCGTGCGCCACATGCTTCCTTTCTCCACCGGGTACTTTACCCAGCTCAACAGAGCGTCCCTCTGTTCACACAACGGTCCGCAAGCACCAGGGGTACAGGCCACCCCTCCCCCCAGAGAGACGCGGCACCCACCTGGGATTCTCTCCATGGCCGCCTCTCTGCCAATGCCGTTTTTTTAGTCTCCGGGTAGCTCACCTATTGCCAGGTCACAGCTCTGGGAGCTCCCCTAGTGAAACCTGAAACTGGCGCGAGGACACAGAAAGCGAGGAGAGATCCGAAAAAAAAAAAAAAGCCACTCCACGTAGGTAAGTGACAAGTTTTACAGCAAGGATAACTTACCAACCAGACTTGCAGAAACCTGAAACTGGCCCAGGGACGCGGAGAACGAAGAAAGATCCAAGAAAGAGACCACTGCAGATGAATAAGTGGCAGGTTTAACGGCCAGGTAAACTTACCGACCAGGCTCGTCCCTGCGCCCATGAGCGAAACAGACCTCCACATCTACCGGCCCCAAGCTTAACGGTCTTTATAGAAGTCTCGCGTGGGTTCAGTCACGTGTCCCATCCAGGTGGTCTCAAGGCTGTGCACTTGAAACAGGTTGCAGCCTGGGAAGGCGAGCGGAAAGCACGTGCCAAGCACAGGGGAGGGGGTGGGAAGCCCCTGAGGGGGTCTGATTGCCCCAGGCAGCTGGCAGGTAAACCCAGGGTCATGTCCTCTCCGTGACCTCCTCCTGCAACAGTATTTTCTAGTTATTTGCCACAACCACAAACCCTTCCACACACACACACACACACACACCCCTCATGCACGTTTCACAGTAGGGCTTTTTAAGCCCTCTGAAGAACAGAAGGGCACAAGATCTGGCATTTCCCAGCACCAGGGGATGTGCTAAATTGAATACTACTAATTCTGGCTTCTGGAATTTTCCTCCAGTAGAGACAGAAACGGGTAAACAGGATCAAGGCTATCCCACCCAGGCCATGAAATTCAAGGAAGCCCCCGTGAACAGAAAATTTCTCATTTCTTTTTCTATTTGAGCTAAAAGTCTAATTTGTTTAAATAAAAAAAAATCACTTTTCCTCAAAAGTTCAAGAAGGAACCCCAGCTTCCTGACCCCCTCACTCACCCCTAGAAGCTCCACACCCTGTGTTGGGTTGGGCCATCTATCCATCAACTAACTCCCGCCCCAGTGGTTGTTGGTTATTGGGGGGACACTAACTCCCTCCCACTTCCAGGCCTGAGCCTGTGTACTGAGCAAGCTCCTTGCACTTTGGAGAAGCACCTAAAACAGAAAGCTGAAAATCTTGGGTGCTGGAGGTGGGAGGTGGTCGCCCGAGAACTCCCAACACACAGCAGCTGAATGCAGAGGTAAGCTGAGGGCATGGAGCATGAAATACCAACAGCATCTGCTTCAAGCCTCCTAAATAATCAAGTGTTAACAGGTGTTAACTATTTATGATGTTCCATGAATGCCTCAGGAGACAACCATGATATCTAATCACAGAACAATTTTATAATTTAAAAGGGATTTGAGTCTCTTCTCTGTCTAGACAGAAAATAAGCTGGGAGAATGACTCAGACCCTGTATATTTAAACAGAACACTTCATGTGCACCTTAAGTTAAGATATGTTAGTCTCTAGTGTGGAAAGTCAGATTAATACACATTATTTTGCAGGGAAACTAATTAAATTTTTCTATCTTCCTTCTTGGCCTCTATCAATTAACTGTAATTTAAACTTTACCTGGGTCTTTCCGTGGAGGAAATAAAGCACACAACCAAAGTCCTAGAAAGCAAATACAGTGTTCTTAGGGGGAAACTCGTAAAGTGTGAGATAAAAGCTGAGAAACGTGGGTAGTTTGCCGCTCAACCAATTTCAGACTCTATTATTCAAAGAGAATAAGGCCTAAATGGTACAAAGAATTTCACAAATATGCTGGCCCACATCATCCATTGCAAGGAGATACTAATGAAATTTGTATTTCCCAAAATAAAGAAAATCCCACACAGGGCAAAGGAACTATCGCACATAATATTGCTCCCTAGGCTTTTTCTTATAGGAGTTCTGGATGTTTCTGCAGGCAAGGAACCATCGTTCCTTGAAGGAACGATCTGAATGAGAGAAAACAGAAAACTGTTCTTGAGAGTTAGTGCGACTTTAGCCAGCCCTGCACAGCCTGTGGGAGCCAATGGGGTGACATCAGCAAAAATAACTCATTTTTCTGTGGGCCACGTCCCTACAGGGTGCTTTAAGTATTTCTTCGAGTTCCCAGGTATATCTCAGGTGTATTTATGGACATGTCCACCCCGTGTGAGTGCTGCTGCTGTCCCTCTTGTCTCCTGCCAGATGTCCCCTTTCCCATTACAGCTGAACTCCTGGAACCCCAGGAGTTCAATGCTGCACAGCGGTCCCTCTCCCTTTATTATATGCTCTGTTGCAGGAGTGTCAAAGCTGTGTAGCTCATGCCCTAAATCTTAGAGAAACAAGCCTTGTCACTCCTGAAATCAGCGTTGCACTATATGCTAACTAATTTGGATGTAAATTTTAAAAAATAAAAAATAAAAATTAAAAAAAAGCAAGCCTTGTCAGGTTTTATGTAAGGCACAGCTGTTTTCCAAGGGACTCCCCTCTTCTGTGAAACCTAAAGGAGTAAGGACAAGGACAAGAACTGAAATAGCAAATGCTTCTAAGTCCACATCCAACCACATCCCCATGGCTCTGGATGGTTCAGGACATCTTCGTGGTCGCTTCTTCCTTTGGGTATCTTTCTTTCCAGGAGGCACCATATTCCCACCAGATATAACCAGGTAGTCCTAAATCTCAGTCTAGGACCCCCTTGATAAAAATACAAAAATGATGGTTTTTATTTTCTTTACTCAATTTGTAATACATGTTTTCCTTAACAAGCACTTTCTCTACGCAATTGCTCAACGAATTTTCACTTAACATTCTCAGGGGATGGTGTTAAATTGCAGATTCAGGGCACCTCAGGTCATGATCTCACGGTTCAGGGTCCGAGCCCCATGTCAGGCTCTGTGCTGAAATCTCAGAGCCTGGAGCCTGCTTCGGGTTTTGTCTCCCTCTCTCTCTGCACCGTCCCCCCCACCACTCTCTCTCAAAAAACAAGTAAACATTAAAAAAAATGTTTGTTTGTTTGTTTTTAAATACAGATTCAGTAGATCTAGGATAGGGCTCAAGAGTCTACCTTGTTAACAAGCTTCCAGGTGATGCTTATGCTTCTGGTCTTGGACCAACCCTTCAGGAGCAAGGCATAAAGTATTTACAGATAAATGTGACACACCCTGGCCTTCAGGAGGTTATAGTTTGGCTAGAAAAATAAATTTATCCCTATACAGTCATCAGTACAAGAAAGCATATGTCTGAGAATGAGTACCTGTTCTTGATGATGCCCAAATAGTGATCCATGACCAAACTCATATAAACAGGTGCCACAGCAGAGGTTCTCAAACTTGAATGAACATCAAAAAACCCTGGAGGGCTTGTTGAACACAGATTACTGGGCCCCACCCCCAGAGCTCTGTTTTAGCAGATCTGGGTTGGAGCTCAAGACTCTGCATCTCTAACAGGTTCCTAAGTGATGGTGATGCTGCTGGCTCAGGTCCCACACCTTGAGAGCATCTACCCTAGAAACCCCAGGACCAAAAAGCCTCCTGCCGAAGGGAAAGATGCCTTTCAATCATCAGTGTGAGGATAAATTACCCCTGGATCCCTGCCCACCCCCTACCCCGAAAAAAGCTTTTAAATACAGTCCAGACCTCCCTACACATGCTTCCCTGCAAACATATTCACAAGAGCCTTTCAATATTAATCTCCATCCTTTTATCTTTTTTTAATTTTTTTAAATATTTATTCATTTTTGAGAGACAGACAGAGAGAGACAGAGCACGAACAGGGGAGGGGCAGAGAGAGAGGGAGACACAGAATCTGAAGCAGGCCCCAGGCTCTGAGCTGTCAGCACAAAGCCTGAACTGTGAAATCATGACATTAGCTGAAGTCGACGCTTAACCAACTGAGCCACCAAGGCACTCCTCCAATCTTTTAAGTGGAGCTTTGTGTTTACAGATTTTTGTGTGTGTGGATCACTTATAGACAACATACTGTTAGATCTTTTGTTTTCTAATACACTCCACTCCAACAATCTCTGTCTTTTGATTGGTGTACTGAGACCAACTAAATTTATTTTTTTATTATTATTATGAAATTTATTGTCAAGTTGGTTTCCATACAACACCCAGTGCTCATCCCAAAAGGTGCCCTCCTCAATACCCATCGCCCACCTTCCACTCCCTCCACCCCCCATCAACCCTCAGCTTGTTCTCAGTTTTTAGAAGTCTCTAACGTTTTGGCTCCCTCCCTCTCTAACCATTTTTTTTCCTTCCCCTCCCCCATGGTCTTCTGTTAAGTTTCTCAGGATCCACATAGGAGTGAAAACATATGGAATCTGTCCTTCTCTGTATGACTTATTTCACTTAGCATAACACTCTCCAGTTCCATCCACATTGCTGCAAATGGCCATATTTCATTCTTTCTCATTGCCAGGTAGTATTCCATTGTGTATATAAACCACAATTTCTTTATCCATTTGTCAGTTGATGGACATTTAGGGTCTTTCCATAATTTAGCTATTGTTGAGAGTGCTGCTATAAACATTGGGGTACAAGTGCCCCTACGCATCAGTACTCCTGTATCCCTTGAGTAAATTCCTAGCAGTGCTAGTGCTGGGTTATACGGTAGGTCTATTTTTAATTTTTTGAGGAACCTCCACACTGTTTTCCAGAGTGGCTGCACCAGTTTGCATTCCCAACAGTGCAAGAGGGTTCCTGTTTCTCCACATCCTCTCCAGCATCTATAGTCTCCTGATTTGTTCATTTTGGCCACTCTGACTGGCGTGAGGTGATATCTGAGTGTGGTTTTGATTTGTATTTCCCTGATGAGGAGTGACAGTGAGCATCTTTTCATGTGCCTGTTGGCCATCTGAATGTCTTCTTTAGAGAAGTGTCTATTCATGTTTTCTGCCCATTTCTTCACTGGATTATTTGTTTTTCGGTTGTGGAGTTTGGTGAGCTCTTTATAGATTTTGGATACTAGCCCTTTATCCAATATGTCATTTGCAAATATCTTTTCCCATTCCGTTGGTTGCCTTTTAGTTTTGTTGATTGTTTCCTTTGCTGTGCAGAAGCTTTTTATCTTCATGAGGTGAGACCAACTAATTTTCAAGTGACCATTGGTATATTTGGATTAATTTCCACCATGTTTGTAACTGTTATCTATTGTTGCATTTGTTCTTTGTTTCTTTTTTGGTCCCTCTTTTCCTTCCTTCTCTGGTTCTAATTGGTGTTTCAGGTTACTCAATTTTATCTTCTCAGTGTATCAGTTATATGCTTTAAGAAAAGCATTTAGTGATTGCCCAAGAATACACAATACATATATTTAACTAATCTAAATCTATGCTGAAACAACACCATACCTCTTCATGCGTAGCACAGGCACCTGATAACAGTGTTCCCAGTTTTTCTCTTCTGTCCCTTGAGACATTGCTGTCATTCATTTCAATTATCCATATGCAAATAATCACCTGATCATTATTATTGCCTCAGATATCTTTTAGATCAATCAAGAATAAGAAAATAAATTATTTTCTTTCATATTTTTTATTCTTTTGCCAATGCTCTTCCTTTCTTTATGTAGATCCAAGATTCTGAACTATATCATTTTTATTCTGCCTAATGAACACATTTTAACATTTCTTGAAGGACAGGCATGGTAGTGATGAGTTTCCTCAATTTTTGCTATCCTGAAAAAGGATTTCTTCTTCACTTATGAAGTAACATTTTACTGGATATAGAATTCTTAGTGGGAGGGTGTTTTGATCAACACTTTAAGTATTTCATTCCATCCTTTTCTTACTTGAATAGTTTCTGATTAGGAATGTAGCAAAATTCTTATCCTTATCTCTCTGGAGGTATATGATTTCCCACAATCACTGCCCACTCACTAGTTTCTTTCAAGATTTTCTTATTGTCTTTTTTTTTTTTTTTTTTTGTCTAGAACTTAAGATATGCCTAGATGAAAGTTGTTTTGTTTTTGTTGTTGTTGTTGTTGTTGTTGTTGTTGTTGTTGTTTGGGGAAGGTTTTTTTTGTTTGGGGTCAGGAGGAAGTTGCTCATTTAACCTGCTTGATGTTCTCTGTTCCTGGATCTGTGGTTTGGAGTCTTTTGTTTTGGAACATTAAATAGAATGTTATCAGCCATTAGTACCTCAAATATTTATTCTATTCCATTCTCTTTCTTTCCTTCTGATATTCCAATTTTGCCTGCATTCAACCTTTTGAAATTATCCCTTAGTTCTTCAGTGTTCCGTTCTGTTTGGGTTTTTTGTTTTGATGTGTTTTGTTTTCATACTTTTTCTCTGCATTTCAGTTGGGGAAGTTGCTATTGACCCATGGTTAAGCCCATTGATTCTTCCTTTGGCTATTTCTAGCCTGCCGATGTGCCTGTCAGAGGCATTCCTCCTCTCTATTACAGTGCTTTTGGTTTTCTAGCATTTCCTTTTAATTCTTTTTTAGAGTTTCCAAACCTCTGCTTACATCACTTCTCTGTTCTTGAATGTTGTCCACTTTTTATATTGGAGCGCTTAGCATAGTAATCATAACTACTTTAAATTCCATGTCTTGGGGCGCCTGGGTGGCTCAGTCAGTTAAGCATCCGACTTCAGCTCAGGTCATGATCTCGTGGTCCGTGAGTTCGAGCCCTGCGTCGGGCTCTGTGCTGACAGCTCAGAGCCTGGAGCCTGTTTCAGATTCTGTGTCTCCCTCTCTCTGACCCTCCCCCATTCATGCTCTGCTTCTCTCTGTCTCAAAAATAAATAAACGTTAAAAAAAATTTTTTTTTTTAATTCCATGTCTGTAACTCCAAAATTTGTATCATATTTGAGTCTGGTTCTGAGAATGGCATTTTCTCTTCAGTGTATGTGTTTTGTTTTGACTTTCAGTAAGCCTTGTAATTTTCTGTTGAAAGCTAGACTTGCTGTATCAGATCCTAAGAACAGAGGTAAGTAGGCTGTTAGTGTGAAGATTTATGGTCACTGCGTAGGAGTCAGGTTATGTTTAATGTTTGCTGTAGCTATAGGTGCCAGAGACCTCAAATTCCTCTCACATCCTTATTGTTGTCTCCCTTCTTGACTTTAGCCCAATGTGGCCAGCACACTGCAATAATAAGTCATGGCCATGTTCCCTTTAATTTGTAAGGAAGGAATATCTACAATAAATAATAGCCACATCTAAAGAGATTTAGTGTTAGACAAACATTCTTAAATTTAAAAATGGAGGGGCACCTGGGTGGCTCAGTCAGTTAAGCATCTGACTTTGGCTCACATCATGATCTCACAGGTCATGAGTTCGAGCCCTGTGTCAGGCTCTGTGCTGACAGCTCAGAGCCTGGAGCCTGCTTCAGATTCTGTGTCTCCTTCTCTGTCTGCCCACCCCCCACCGCCCCCAACTCACACTCTGTCTCTCTCGTTCTCAAAAAAATAAATAAATAAATAGGTCAACATTAAAAAAAATTTTAATTGGGGGCGCCTAGGTGGCTCAGTCGGTTGAGCGGCCGACTTCGGCTCAGGTCATGATCTCGCGGTCCGTGGGTTTGAGCCCCGCGTCGGGCTCTGTGCTGACAGCTCAGAGCCTGGAGCCTGTTTCGGATTCTGTCTCTCCGTCTCTCTCTGACCCTCCCCCGTTCATGCGCTGTCTCTCTCTGTCTCAAAAATAAATAAATGTTAAAAAAAATTTTTTAATTCAATGCCTTCACTTAGTTTTGTGCTGACTCAGTACTAATATGGAATATGCTCACCTCCTTGTCTATGGGCACATTTTTCAAATCTGTAAATGATCCTGTTGTCCACTTCCCTGTTCTTATATTAAGTGTCTTAATCAAATACTAAACATGATTAGAAACTAGAAGCGGAAATTAAATAAAGAGTATGGCATATTTGTGCTCACACTGTGTTCACAAAATTAGAAGCCAGTGGAGTGGAGAGCATGGCAAGGCAGAGCCCAGGCATCTGGTCACCTGACACAGCTGCCACTGTGTCATCTTAGAAAAGTCCCTCATCTGCTCTTCTCAAAGTTTTAGCATCCTTGCCTGAAATTGGGAGCAATAATATAGTACCTGTTAATGCAGATTCACCGGTTGTAATGGAGACTGAATCAAGGAGTCCGTGAAAAATGTAAGACATTGAAAACTAAATCAGTTTTCATTATTGCCAAGTCCCGTGTCATTGTGCATGTCTGACACACTCCTAATGCGTCAGTTCTGCACACGTACAGCCTCTAATACAGGCTCCAAACCTAAGTTCTCAAATTGCCTTGTACTTTATGCCCCTTTTGGCTTTTCCCACCCCACAACTTCTTCAGTCCTTGAACTGTCTACCAGATTTTGACCCTTTTTTTTTTTTTTAATTCCTGTTTTGTTTCTCCTACTTAGAATTCCACCTCCTGGGGCACCTGGGTGGCTCAGTTGGTTGGGCCTCTGACTTTGGCGCAGGTCATGATCTCACACTTCATGAATTCGAGCCCCACATCAGGCTCTGTGCTGACAGTGTGGAGCCTGAAGCCTACTTCCAGTTCTGTGTTTCCCTCTCTCTCTGCCCCTCCCCTACTCATGTGCGCTCTCTCTCTCTCTCTCTCTTTCTCTCTCTCTCTCTCCCAAAAGCAGATATTAGAATTCCACCTCCAGTTGGAACTTGACAAAAGAATGTCAGCTTCCCTAACGTTTATTATCAGCAGATCTCTAGACAGAATGTGTGTTGGCCTTCCACGTCTTTCCCAACGGGAAACCCAGTCCACCTGACCTGGCTCTGGCCTTTGGATCTCCCACCCACGTGGCAAACCTCAGTTGGTGACATGTAATCTGTAAATTCTTTTAAAAAAACAATATGAAAGTACATATGGAGAGCTTAAATATTCATCCCTCAGGCTTAGTAATCTTGGTTTAGAAAATCTATCCCAAGAAAATAATACAAAACATAGGGATAAAACCATGGCGCACAACATTTTTCAATACAGCCTTATGTATTAAAGTGATAAATTAGAAACAAAATGTCCTGCAGAAGAGGAATGCTTAATTAACTTATGGCACAGACACTCCACGGAATATTATATGGTCATTAAAAAAGAATAATTAGAAAGAGTAAAAAACGACTCAGAGTAACGCTATGAGTTAAGTGAAAAAGCCAGGCATAAAACTATATATTCTGTATGATTGCAATTATGTAAAAACATTGGGTGCATATAGAAAGAAATGAGGAAATACTCAAAAAGCAGAGTAACTATGTTAATGAGATTAGTAATGGTTCTCTTTTCTGTTTTTTCCCCTTCTGTAATATTATTACATTGTTTTTAAAATGAAAAGAAGTTCCTTATAAAATATAAATAAATAGTTACAAGGCCAAACTCAGCTTCCAGAATATCTTGTACTTTTAGCTCAAATGACTCATATTCCAGGCTTAATTTCTCATGCTCAAAGGATATTCTAGAGGCAAAGATTATTCTTTCCAGACAGAATAAAGGAAGTAATTTGGTTTACTGAGGAAAATTTGACCTCTATGTTGAATTAATGTTATACAAAGATAACGCTGTTGCTCCTCTGTGAGTAGGGCATGTGTTTTCAATTGTTTTTCCCTCATGGGGATAGATTTGAGCTGAACCATTCTGTCTCCTTTCACCTTGCTTTCCATTCAGCTGATGATGAAGCATTTGTAAGGCTGGGGACTGGGGACACTCGGGAACCTGGCCAAGCAAAGCAAATTGACATGTCCACTGAGCACACTGAGACCTTGGCCAGATACTCAATCCAAATGAGCTGAACTGAGATATAATAATGAAATGTTTTTAGGTGATTCTGTTCTAGCCAGGTGAAGCACATTCTTTGACAATGGATTGATGCATTGTCTTGGATACCACCAGATAACATTTTCTGTGTGTGTGTGTGTGTGTGTGTGTGTGTGTGTGTGTGTTTTAATATAAAGCACTAGAGAAATAAGGGGAATTGCTTATCATAATGTACAAAGAATAAATATTATACTTAAAACCATAGTCTATGATTATGAGAAGGGGAGCATATCTAATAATAATCTAAATTAGTTCCCCTCTCCTCCTACCATCCTGTCTCTTTCCCAGCTCCTTCAAACCCACGAACCCACGGATAGGATAGTCTATACACACAGTCTCTCCTCCACTTCCCATAGGAATCTGAAGGGCCTGCCCTCATCACTATGGGGAAATCGCTCTGATTAAGGTTACAAATTAACTTGTAGCTGTCATACTGTTTCAGCCTTTTCCTTACTTAACTTTTCTATAACCTGCAAGCCAGTGAACATTCCCTCCTCCATGAGACCTTTTCTCACTTTACCTAAGTTTTCCCACTGTGTGGATTTTCCTCCTACTGTTCCAGGTACACATTTTCATTCTCTATGTATGAGTTCCTTTTCCCCTTCCTGCCTTTATGTTGGTGTTCCTTAGCTCACCATGACTTCTCTGTCTTCACTTACTTCTCCTAGGCAGCTTCAGGCTGCAACGTCCAGGAATGCAACTCTGACCTACTTACTGAGGACTTAGAGATCTATGCTTCTATGGCAGACCTCTCTTCTAAAATCCTGGCTTTTGTATGACTAACTTCTTAGACAATGCTCCATGGATGTTCCCTGGGGATACCTCAACTCTGCATGTCCATTCCTGAATTTGTCTTGGCTCTCTTCTTCCAAAACCATTTATCCCTCCAATATTCCTGATCTCCAAGACAGATGCCTGGTGCAATGCTTGACGCCTTCCTTGCTGGTTCACATCTAAGAACTCACCATGCTCTCTCCATTCTGCCTCTTAAATATCCCTCATATCAATTGCTTATCTGCTTTGTCCTTGCCTAAGTTCAGGCCCTGGTCATTGCTCCTAAATTATTTCAACAGTCACCTAGCTTCTAGTCTCCCTTCCTCCAGTCTTGCTTTCTTCCCATCTCTTATCCATATATTAATACCATGGTAATCCTGTCATTCCTGAAAATAATTCAGTGACTCTTCCTTACAAAAGAACTCAAATTAATAAGAGTAGAAGAAGTGATGGAAATTAAAAAAATCACCATTTGAACACCACAGTAGTAATGGATCCAGGCAAATCCATGGGTATATGCTAAAATTAGTGGGCAGAAAATTAAGGAGAAGAAGACATTTGTATAGTGTCAAAGAATGTCCCTCCAAAATACTTAATAATCACAAAGGGAAAATAATAACTTCCCAGTGGATAAGCCTGGCATATACCCCCTTAGCCACATGAAAGAGGTTAACATCACCAATAATAAGCATGTCGGCACCAAGTACCACCTGATATAATACACTGAGAAGGTCAAATCACTTCTGTAGTGTTCTTGCCAAAACACCATAACCTCAATCTGATCGTGAGGAAACTTCAGACAAACCCAAATCGAGAGATATTCTACAAAATAACTGACCTGTACTTTTGAAACATGTGAAGGTCAGGAAAGACAAAGGCTGAAACTATCACAGATTATAAAATACTGGAGACATGACAGCTAGGTGCATGCAGTGTAGATAGAATCTTTAGGATCTTGGAAGAGATTTTTTTTTTCATTTAGTGGGAAAACTGGTAAAAATCTGAATAAAGTCTATAATTATTGGGATTGAACCAATGTCAATTTCTTAGTTTTGATAAATATACAAATTGTTGACATTAGAGGAAGCTTGGTAAATAGCATGTTGGACTTTACACTATTTTTGCAGCTCTTATGTAAGTCTTAAATGAATTATAATTAGAAAGTTAGAAGAGTGTTTCCCAAGTACTCTTATAATAAACTTTAATTTCTTTAGCATGACATTTAATGTCCCTCATGGTCTGACCTACTTGTCACCTCTATTTCCCACCACTGTTCATAACACACCCAACGTTTCAGCTCTACTACACTTCTTACCTTGTACCACTTTTAATAAGCACACACACATACACACATACACATATATACTCTCTCAGCACACATGAAGCCCACAGGCAATTGTCCAATTTTGTCATTAATGGACATAGGGCTAAATTCAGGTTCCCTGATTCCTACACTGCTAGTCTTTATTAAATGAATATAATTCTAGTCCGCTGAGTGGGACACCCAAGTTATGACATAGGACATGTCATAGCTCAGTCAAGATAGTCAACTTAATTTTTCTATCAGTTTAATTGAACCCTTTGATGGGGAGTAATTCCATGTATGTCATGCATGGAATTAAGGACTTTGAACTCATTCATCTCAAATGCAAACACTGCAATCAATTCCATGCAGGCAAAAATGGGCACAATTACACACATTTACAAACTGCGTAGTTCTGCTTTTATCAATCCCATCACAGTCCTGTCTAAACCCTAAAGTAAAAATGAACGTCGCAGTGAAAAAATTACCAGTGCATATAAAACAGCCTGATCTAACTTTTTAATATATTCATAAACAGGGATTTCGTTCTTTTATTAGTAGTTAGGAAAGGTTGCATTAATATTCAGTAGTTAAAATGTGCCATTCTAAATTTTTCGTAATTTCCCATGGGGGAATGAATTTTTTTGAAAATATTCCCCTTAGGTGAATGACTCTAATAACACAGTGTCTATAAAGATGGCAAATAAAATGGCTCGTAGATCTATGCTTAGGCAAACAGTTGAAATAGCTCTTCCTTCATAGACAATTGTCAGCCCTGCTCATCTAAGGTTGATTGAGATTGGTTAGATTGGTACATAAGTGTGTATTAACTTTTTGGGTCCCCAAATCCTTTCCTGAAATCTTTCAAAGCTGATGCTTTAATAGAAAGAGCAGAAAGTACAGGCAGATGGGCTTGAGGAAACTGAAGGATTCTGAAATAAAAAAAATGAAGATGCTAAATAAAACTCTGGGTTGCCAATCTCTCTCTTTTTTCCTTTCTCTCTTGGTTATGGAGATAAAGACTGACCAACGTCTTTTTTTTTTTTTTTTTTTTAAGAATAGCAACTTGATGTAGCAGAAGGGGAAATTTCTTACTCAAGTGAGGAAAAAAGTTACTAGAAGCCACAGGAATAGACAGGCAATCATAGCAGGACAAAAAAGGACCACAGTCATGTCAAAAGCTTTTCTTCATGGGGTGCTGGAGAGAGGCATGGAATGCTCTGCAATTCACAGGCAAAACCAGATGCAACATTGCCTGGCCAGAAAGAATCACAGCAACTACACACAAGGCTTGTGATGGACTCTTTTCTAGAATTTGCTCACAATCAGGTAAACAGCCTTTTCCTTGAGAGTCCCATGTCTGAGGATTCCAGCCTTTTGAAGTAGAGCTACTTTTCTGTCTCCCCAAGGTCTGAAGTCGATTTGTAGATCTGGATGCAAGGGGCTGGCAGTTCCCAGGTAGGCTCACATTCATGGACAAAAACATCAGAGATAGTAGAGTTGGTGTGAGGGGAAGATTTAAGGAAGCCCCACCCCCAACAAATCCCCTCTCTGATGGAGAGGACAGCAAGAGTACATGAAAACAGCAACTGTCCTAAAAGTAGTAAAGTGAGATTATGGACACACACATATTGGGGGAACATGAAGATAAATCAATAAAAGAGATAGATGTGGGCAGCTGGTGGCTCAGTTGATTAAGTGTCCAACTCTTGATTTGGGGCTCAAGTCATGATCTCACAATTTGTGAGATCAAGCCCCTCATCTGGGCTCTGCACTGACAGAGAGGAGCCTGCTTAGGATTCTCTCTTTCTCTCCCTCTCTCTCTGGACCCTCCCCTGCTCTCTATGTGTGCTCTCTTTCTCTCTCTCTCTTTCTCAAAAATAAATCAATAAAACCTAAGGGAAAAAAAGGCGACAGATGGAAAGACCAACTAATCTCATTCATAGGAAGGTTCTAGACTTCTATAACTATTGTATTAACAGTGCTCATCTCTGACCACTGGAATTACGGATTGCTTTAATTATTTTTTATTCTGTCAAGCATTTTTTACATGTCTCTCAGATAACATTGGCCAGTCATTGGAAACTCTTGGAAGCATCTTTTCTAGGAAAAAGATGATATCACATGATGAAATGTTTCTCCTGCATCTAGGATTTTGTTACAGAGAACTAAAGAGGGAACAAAGAAAATCAAACAGGGATCTGTGTACCTTGCGAAGTACTTTTATTGAAAAGAAGAATAAGCTTTGAGCATGTATTTCTATAGAAATACTAATTTTATTTGACAATTACCTTCCAAATATTTACATATGGACTTCCTTTATTATTTTAATCACTCTTTTAAATGAGACTATAAAAATTACAAATGAATTGCTTTATTGTAAGAACAGTGTTATACCTTATATTAATGGAACTCTAAATAAGGAATAAGATATTAACCCTAGTTTTATTTTAGAGATATTTGTGAACTTACATCTGAAATTAAGTGAAACCAACTGTTGTTACAAATTACCTTTACTAACCTCAAACTCTAAAAAACGTATAATTAAGTACCATGATCTCTTGTAGAAAAGGTAAGATAAAGAATTGCTTTATGGTCAATTTATTCAGAGATCCGATTCCCCACAAACAGTGTGTGTCATTCCTCACAAATAGTACGTGTCACTTGAGATTCTGAACAAAAAGCCCATCTCTACCACCCAGAGGCAAAGGCTCATGAGTACCCATAACCTGGCAATGGGAAATGAAGGCTACATTCCCACGATCTTAAGAATTCAAATTTTGTGGCAAATGTGCTAACGGTTTGGCTCCCATCTGCTAGAAGGAACTTATATATAAGGAACTGATATATATGATGACTTATTTCCTTGAAATTAGCCTCAAAGGAGGTTACATATTTCAAGTGGTTACTAACAAACTGATAGCTTTGAAGAAATCCCTTCCTGTTTCTGGAACGGTCACATAACAGAATATTAAAGGTCTCTTGAGCTCGGGGACCCCAGCATTAGAGTCTTTGCCCAGTGTAAACCTGGAAGTGACAAATTCCTATTCACTTCTAAAGCAAAAAACAAAAATAAAATAGTAAATAGCGATAAATGTATGAATGGGTGACAAACATAAGTGCTTCTATCTAAGAAGGGTTTGTATCTAAATATCCTCCGGTTTCTCCTGAGAACAAGGCTCAGGAACCCCAGCATGCTAAATATCCAAGAGTATTCCCAGGCACTGTGCTCCCAAGTCCATGGTGATATGGATTCTGTCTCCATATGTCCCTGTTAATAATTTATTGTAAAGACTGAGACAGAGAACTTTCTCTTCTTAGACACAATAATGTAAACACAAATAGGTGTACTAGGTAAGCCCCCAAACCCTATAAACTGTACCAGGACAGTTATCTGGAATACACAGCAGGAGGCAAAGCCATAGCATGCTCAGGTTTTTATCCCAGATCTAAGTTTTAAAACTTCCAGTGCAAATTCACTCCAGGGAGAAATTGTATTAAGCACAGACTCTTATTTTCTGCTGATGAGCACAGCCATGTGAACAGCTGATAAAGCCATCTCTCCCTGCAAAAGGGTGCCCGCAATATAGTTATGAGTTTCAGCTCCAAAGTTGAAAACCACCCTGTTTGCTAATCCAATTGTAGGTCTGTTGCCATTGCACTAGGCTAAATATATAAGTGTCTTAGTTCTATCTTTTTTTGTCTTACTTAGCAGGAATGGCAAGAAAACGTGCTCCGCCTACCAGAAAAAAAATGTTTCATAGGTCCATTCGGGAACTGAATGCAATGTGAGGTGATATGAGAATTTCTGGAGAAGTATCAAAAATCCTTAACAAACTCAACAAAAATCGTTAACAGTTCTCAGCATGAGGATGCTGAGTGTGTGTTTTGAAATCTGGGTGAGTGAACACTGGCAGGCACCTACTGAGGCTCTACACAGAAGGCTCTTCCGTGGCCCATTGGCAATGACCCTGGGCTGGGACCATTTTCAGGGATTTCTTATTGATTCTCCATTTCATTCAATCTCAAAGCTTTTAAGATAGTCATATAGGGCATGGCATTTATTAACAAATTTCTGTACGTTAGCCCTGCAATGGGTTTTAAACATATTAAGCCTACAGGCAGGACGGCATACATGATTGGCCAGGTCCAATGCAAAATGAAATTCTAAATAACTTTTGAACATTTTTTATTTTTAAAAGTTTGTTTAAATGTTTATTTATTTTTGAGAGAGAGAGAGACAGAGAGACAGAAACAGAGCATGAGCAGGGGAGGGGCAGAGAGAGAGGGAGACACAGAATCCTTAGCCAGCTCCAGGCTCTAAGCTGTCAGCACAGAGCCTGAGGCCAGGCTCGAACCCACAAGTTGCAAGATCATGACCTGAGCTGAAGTCGGAGGCTTAACTAACTGAGCCACCCAGGGGCCCCTCTTTTGAACATTTTTTTAACAGCAAAAGCAGAGCATTAAACCAAGCACTGGATTCTTCTAAGCAGAGGGCCCTATGTGACAGCTTACATCACACGCTCATGAAAATATCTCTGCCTTCTCCTGCAATCAGTGCCAGTTACTGGCTATACTTCTGCCCAAGAATCCATTGTGATTTCTCTGATTTTACTCCCCTCTCAACTTCTCCTACATACAGACGAATGTGTGTTCACACACGTATGTATATGTTTGTGTGTGTGTCAAGAACCCCAGGAAAAGCGTTTTGAAAAAAGAAGCAGAAAACACTGACTCTCACTTACTCAGTCTCATTGAGCTCACTGCTAGATTTCTTTAGGCCTTGGACTCCTAAGCCAAAGTACAAGATGCTCACCTTTAAATCCTTGTGGTAAATTATTTTTCAAATGTAAAATATGGCCTTAAGCATAATAATATCAAATATTCACATTGATAATACAAAAACAATATTGAAAGGAGAAATGTCAGCATTTTTACTGAGAGGTATAATAAAAATACAGGGAGGTTAGGCATGAAATATTATAAAATATGAAACGCTACAAATACTTTCATTAATATTAATAATTAGCACTCTGCATTTAACCAGGTGTTATTAGTAATAGCATTTTTTAATTAATGCTTCAGCATAATAGATTCATAATCACTATAAATAATGTAAGTTTTTTTATTATTGATATTTTCTTTAAAACCTAAATTATTCAAAGATGTTGACAATGATCCCATGTTTACTGGACCTGGTTTTAATGAGGAGTATCTCCATAATATTGCTTAGGGAAATTCTCTAAGAGTAAATAAAATACAAGGAAGCAAAATGCCTGAGAGAAAGAATGAAAAGCAAATGGACATTCAATTATGTTTGAGCAAGGTTAATTTGTAGCCCAATTTGTGGCTTTAACACGCACAGCTAGCGCCACCTATAGAAACAACAATGAAAATCCGTGCCAACAGCAACTAGCCTGTTTCTGCAACAATTGAACTGGATCAAACATCAGCAAGGAATGAGTCAGCATTTTAGTGAAAAACTGTGGTCTTTGTTCCGTAAACAAAGAGCACTTCTCTAATGAGCCTCAGCACTGAGCTACTAAAGATTTATTGGAAATGTAAAACGTGGTGTATTACCAAGACTGCCTCTAAGTCTTATCCCAGCCTGTTACAAGAGAAAAACAAAAGTGAAACGAGCATAACAATTCTACTGGAGAGGGAAAGCATATTGAGCCTTTTATTGCAATTAAGATACCACATGGCTTGTCCTTTTCTTTTCAGACTCATTAATGTACACTAAAAAGTACTAGGGGGACATTTACTTTCTGCCAAGCTCTTGAAAATAAAATACTCTGCCCTCAAGGTGCTTCCAACACCTAAATAGAAAAATATATGCATATGTACATCGATAATGGAATACAGGATAGGAAGTTTTAAGTGTCATAAGATGGCTCATATAAAAGTTGTATTGCACGGCAGAACTACTTTCAACTGGAAGATCAGAGAAAGCAGCCTGGGAAGTGGTGCCTGAGCTGGACTTTGAAGGAGGAGTTTGATTGGGACAGAAGGGAAAGGTGGGAAGATACAATTTGTGTATGAAAGAAAGCGGGAGAGACACATTTGGAAGGGTACCATGGAGCCAGATCATAAAGAATTTTGAATAGCAAAGTAACAAAATCGTAAGCACTTGCATAGTATCTACAATGTGCTGGGTACCAGTCCAGAAGCTCTCTACAGATTAACTCATGTCATCCTCAGAACAGTCATAAACAGATCAGTACCATATTTCATATCTCAGTTTTACAGATAAGAAACTGAAATACAGCGAGGCTACCTAACTTGACAGAGATCACATAGCTAGCGAGTAAGGTTTGACCCACGTTCGTAACCCACTACTATCTCTTGATAATAAGGACTTTGGACTCAATTCTGTGCAAGATGAAGAAAAAGGAAACAGTGTTCTTGTTCTTGTTTTTTTTTTAAGTAAATAAATGCTTTCATGAAAAAAGGAAATAAATGTCCACTATAGAGAACTCAAAAGACAAAGAAAAAAGAAGGGGGGGCGGGGATACAGTTTTACTTCCCAGAGACAAACACTGTTAACATTTTATTCTATTTTATTCCCATGTGTTTTAAAACCTCCTGATAACAAATTTAAAAAATAAGAGAGTTTAGGCTGAAAAGAAACAGACTACCCCACCATCCCTGCTCCCCAGCCCCCACCCCCTTAGACAGCCTTTTTCTAGATATAACAGTTGAAAGCAATATCTATGGAATTCAGATACGCTACTCCTCTTCTCCTAATGTTTGAAAATTACAATATTGCTTTTACATCTACTATTAGTTATCTTAATCATTTCATTTTTAATAATATAGTAGTCCTCTGCTTATTCTATCAGCTTGAGTTGGTTCATTCTTTGCAAAATGAGAATATTAATGCCTCATTCATCCCTTCAACTTGCCTCCCTTGACCTTCGGCAACTGCACTTTCCAGTACAAGGCTGTTAACATTTATATTCTCTGCCGCAACCACAGTCAAGTCTTTTATTCTTTGTATTTAAGTTGGCTTTAAGACCTAAAAAAAAACAAACAATAAACAGCATTTACATTAATATGACTCTAAATATTTTTTACTGCAAGGCCAAGTGTAACGCTAGGATTATGTTTTCTTTTTTACAAGCCCAATGTCACAACACCTGGGGCCATGGAGAGGAGAAAGATCCTTGCATCAAGATGAAATGGGTTCTCTTACACTCTATCAATTGTGTTTAAAATCAATCCTTGCATATTATATTTAAATTAGGACCACCACAGCTTGTGACCTTATTGTGATTTGGGGGGTTTTTTTTGGGGGGGGGGCGGAGGGAGGGTCTTAAACTGCCTTTTTTGGAGCGTTTCATAGCCTGTTTTCAGCTGAAATGTTTATCTCCAGGCCTGAGGCATAGCTCTTATCCTGGATTTGCCTTCACTCCCTTCTTGGATTGGAACCACTGTTCCCTCTTGCCCTCTCGAGGTAGATCCAGCCTTTCTCTTGAGTTCCTCCCTTGTTTTTCTAAACTGTATTATGGTGAAACTTCCTAAGAAATGAGATAGGAAAACTGAAGGATACCATAAAAATATGCTTTTTTGCTTCTTTTACTGATTCTATTTTTGCTAGAACAAGCACCTCCACTTTATATATACAAATAATGTATGCCCTCCTTGTAAGGGACAAAGACTTAATGATTTCTTTGGAGTCTTCTCCACAATAGATAACAACTAAGAAATGCCCAGGCAAAAATGACAGGTGAAGCAATCCCATGAGTATTACAAACTGCCAACACTAGACATCTCAACGCCAAGACCCCCTGGCTTTAAGGAATAAGTGACTTATGGATGACACCTAGACCCTTGCCCTTGTTCTGACCAATTCCTGGATGCCTGAGAGCATACATACACATACATCAGACCATAATTCTCATTAAAAACCCCAAACCCCAAGCAAAGACAAGACTCATTCTACTTTCCTTTCCAAGCCTCCCAGATGATCTATCTGTACCTGCACTCTTTTTATATTTTCAATAAACTCTGCTTTCACTTCCTCCCAGCTCAAGTTTGATTTCTGTCCTATGGAAGCCAAGGACCCTCTTGACTAGTCCTTCAGGATCCTCCTTTGGGTCCTGGGACCCAGCCTGCCTACATCAGAAGGAAGGTGATAAGCTTTCTGATTCCATGAACTCCAAAAATGTCTTTATCTTATTATATATATTACTCAGATTCCTAACAGGAAAAATGAAACTACTATAAGCATTTAAACAGAGGGAACTTAATGGAGAAAATTGGTTACATAAATAAGGGAAGAACTGAGAAACCAAACAAGGGAAAAGGCAACCCAGATATTAAAGATAGTAGACATTCACAACCATCCTTAGGCTGGAGGGACAAAGCAAGAAGTGGTGTTAGCAGATCTCAGACCTCAGCCTGGTCATCCAGAAGAAACTGGAGCCACAGAGAAGACACAGCAAAGGTCAGATTTCACTAGAGGCGTAAGGGCAGTAGGAATTATACACTGGTTTCTTCATTCCTTCTATGCTCTCACTGCTCGAACCCACCAGCAGCCAAAGAAATAAGAGCTTGAGAAATCCAGCCCACAGAGCCAGTGCCTTGCAATATAGAGCAGAGCAGAGCAAAGGCCAGGAATCCATCCCAGAACAAACTCCCTCACTCACACTTGATTTGTTTTCTTCCTTGGTATAAAATTCTAGGTCCTCAGTCCTATTCCTTCAGAGTTTTGAAAACATTACTCCACTGCCATCCAGCATCCAGTGTTGTGGATAAGAAGTCTGATTCTTCCATTCTATGTGCCTTGTCTTCTCTCCTTCCCATCAAGCCACCAGAGAAAGAAGTCTCAAGCTTCCTATTCAAAGTAAGATACTCCCATCAACATCTTTTCCTTCTCATCTCCCCTCAACCTTCCAGCGTGCCGTACTACTTTGCCTCCAGAACAAAGAAAGAGCTTTGGGAACAACTCAAATTCCTGGCATTAGTCCCTGGGATTCCCCAGGAGGATGCATTCACTTGCCCCTACTCCACCAAACCACTTGTGACCATGTCAGAGCTTCCTCATAGGTGTTCAATAAATAAATTAAACTCTCTGGAAATAAGAGACCCTCAGGAATCTCACTTCTCTTCCTTGTTTATCCAAGTGCCACCAGAAACTGAAACTCCCCAGGTTCTCCATCAACATATCCGTGTAATCATCTGGGCCCACCCAAAAATGATCCTATTTCCTACCTTTCCCAAACCTTCTACTATGACCACTGGAATTCATGACGCATAGCCTGTAAAATTCCTTCCTCCTTCTGAAACCCCAGCAACATTTGAACGTGGGCATCAGGCATTGCCTCCTTAGTTCTCTCATTTACCACCCTACCTCTTACCCACTACCACCACTCTCCTTAATTTGTTAATGACTCTAATATTTAGAGGTTTTTTTAGTGTTTTAGTGTCTTAATGCTGTTATAACAAATTACCACAAATCCATTGGCTTAAAACATCAGAAATTTCTTATCTTACAGTTCTGGAGTCTAAAATAATTTCAGCAGGACTATGTTCCTTCCAGAGGTGCTACCTTCTAGAGGGGAAAATTTGTTTCCATGCCTTTTTCTAGCTTCTAGAAGCTACCCACATCCTTGGCCCATGACCTCACATCACTTGAAACCCTGCCTCCATCATCACATCTCCTGATCCTATTGTCTGACTCTTATAAGGACGCTTGTGATTAAATTGTCCCTCACTCTGTAATCCAAGATCCCCATGTGAAGATCTTTCACTTACTCATATATGCAAAGTCTCTTTTGGCACATAATGTGGCACATGTGCTCACAACTCCAGAGATTAGAGCATGGGTGTTTCAGGGAGCCATTCTTGTGCTTACCACACCACCTTCCCTTCCACCCCTAGTCCTATCACCATTCTTGGGGCATCTTCATCCATTGGAAGATCCATCCAACATCTGGACCTCTCAGCTCCTTATCACTTTAATCATCTTTTTTTCTACCACACCTCAGTCACCTGTCCCATGCTCATACTCATGAACTTGCCATTACCAATAACCCACTTTCCTCCAAAATCTGAGTTTCTAATCTTTTTTACTACAATCTCATTTCAGTGAAATTGCCAACTCTAACCATTATTCAAATTCAAAAACTTCCAAGCCATTAACCATACCACTTTCTTAGTGTCTCTCATTTTTCTCTCATATCTGTTCTGACCCAGCCTAGATCCTGTGGTCCATGATTACAATCTCTCACTTGAAAACTCTTAATTTGTTTGCCATTTTCACCCTCCTACACACTCTTCTGAAAAACTTCATCCCCTGGTTAAATCGAATCAAATGATTTAAATTCTTCTAGAGGTAGGATAACAGGGGAAAGGGCAGGGGCAAGCCTCTGATAGCATCTTACAAGAGTACACAATAAAATAAATATATAAAGGACCAGCAACTAGTAATGTCTGCCCACAGTAGAATTCAATAAGCCATAGCTGTTATTAAACTATTCTTGGGGCGCCTGGGTGGCTCAATCAGTTAAGCATCCGACTTCAGCTCAGGTCATGATCTCAGAGTCTGTGAGTTCGAGCCCCACGTTGGGTTCTGTGCTGACAGCTCAGAGGCTGGAGCCTGCTTCAGATTCTGTGTCTCCCTCTCTCTCTGCCCCTCCCCTGCTCATGCTCTGTCTCAAAAATAAATAAAAACATTAAAAAATTTTTTAAACTATTCTTTTGGCCTACTTTCTGTATTATTGTTAAAAGAGTATAATCTTGGGGCACCTGGGTGACTCAGTTAAGGGTCCAACTCTTGATTTTGGCTCAGGTCATGATCTCACAAATGTGAGATTGAACCCCGTGTAGGGTGGGATTCTCTCTCTCCCTCTCTCTCTGCCCCTCCCTCACTCCTCCACGCACTTGCTGTCTCTCAAAATAAATACATAAACATTTAAAAAACTTTAATATATATGTATTATACATATATAATACATATATATAATACATATATAATACATATATATTATACATATATATAATACATATATATTATACATATATTATATATATATATATATATATATATATATATATATATAATCTTAAGCTAACAAACTATCTCACCATAGTTATCCTTTTGTAAAAGATCTATGTGGGCATCACACATGTGGGTTTCTTATCATATAGCCCAGTACTGAAATATTTGGATTATAGTGCTTTATAACAAGTATTCCACCATTTCAGTAAACCTAAATAAGTCCTAAAATAGGATTTTTTTTTACCTGAAAGTCTTTTCATTGTTTTTTCAAAACTATCAGTGTGTTTGATGCTTGAAACTGACATATAAAATGAGTGCTTTCTGCCCACAAGCATTTATGCACTAAAAAGACAAGCAAGGCAAAATGTAAAACACAGAAGGTAAAAATTAAAATATTGTTGGGTCTGCTATTTGACAAGAACAGTTTCAGACATGGCAGGTGAGCTTCATCAGGGACTAATACAAAGTAATTCACACAGAAAAAAATATATATATAATCTATATTTATAGAGTAATGAGCTCAGAACCATCTGTTATAAACCAGTAAAAAAGACATTATAAACTACTAAAATGAGACACTAATCCAACATGCTACAGAGGTGGGAGGAAGAGAGCAATACATTTTAAAAAGCAGATTGTAAATAGAATGTAAAAAGGTATCCTAAACCACATAGTATATGTAATGTATGAAGACCTATTTGGTTCACCTCAAGGAAGATAACTTAAGCTCAATAAAAACCATACAGAGTGGCATCTAAAAATCATAAAGTGAGACTCTCAGTGTTTAACTCTTAATACCAATAATAAAAATAGTAAAGAGCCATCATGCATCCATTCAGCTCAGAAACTTCATGTTACATCACTCAGTCCTCGCAGGAACCCCATGAGACACGTTACAATCTGCATCCTGTAGGTGATGTGTTTGGCTGATCGGGCTACAATTACAAACTACCACAGAGTGGAGGACATAAACAACAGACATTGACTTTCTTACAGTTCTGGAGGCTGGAAGTCCAAGATAAGGAGCCAGCAGGCCTGGTGTTAGGTGAGACCTCTCTTCCCGGCTTACAGACAGCTGCCTCCCCACCTTGTCTTCAGATGAGAATGAATAAAAGTGTCTATTCCTCTTCTTTTAAGGACATTAGTGCTATCAGGTTAAGGCCACACACTTATGACCTCATTTAACTTAACCTCCATAAAGGCTCTATCTCTAAATACAGTCACATTCAGGGGTTAGAGCTTCAACATATGATTTTGGGGGGACACAAGTCAGCCTATAACAAATGAGAAAGTCAAGACCCATTCTCCACACTTTTCCACCCCACCATGAGCCCTGGAAGGCTAACATCTGGGACTGCATTGTCCCAGCTCCCTCTGGCTTAGAGCTGGGTTCAGCCATTGGGAGGCACCAGCAGGTGATCAGAGGGTGGGAGGTTGGAGAATTTATCCCCCTGGCTCCTGCCCCACCACGCTATGGGTTTAATGGTAGTCACACCTCCTGTTTGGTGATCCCTCTCCTATACCAGCAATTCTTGCCCCATCCACTATGGCCATTTCCTCCCCCTTATCCCTCCAGACCCAAGGTGATAACAGCTTCCCATGCTGCTAATTCCAGCGTGCTTTACTATCCCCATGTGTATGTTATCCCAGTACACACATTTGCAAATAGTGACTTCATTAGACTCTCTTCAATTGTCTCTTTAATGTGCCATCTGTCTCCTACTGGATGCTAACACAGTAAGTGGTACCCAGGAGACAGACTCTCAAAACATGATTCTGAAATGGCTCACATATTTGATGAAAGCACAGATAACCTCTTTTTCAGTCATAAGGTGACATCACAATTGTTCAAATTATCACTGGTAGTGGCAAGGGATGGAGTATGAGTCCAGGGACAGGAGTTGAGAGATAGTTATGGCATTTAGTTGTTAAGACAAAAATTTGGCATTTATTTGTTAAGGTAAGTGAGGTCATTATAAATATTGTGGGGGCAGCTGGTTATTTCTGACCATCCTACACAGAAAAGGGGACACTGAAACTTCGAAATCCAAATTCAAGTAATAGATGTAAAATCAAAATACCACTATGAAAGGAATCTCCAATCTCCTATAACCACAGAACAGATGTAGTTGAGGATCAAACCCAGGGACTGATTGGAAGGATTATGAAGTAGCAGCATGTATTAGTTGAAAAAATCTGCCAAGTAAGGGCATTGGTGCAGAGAGAATGGTGTGGCAACATTGGGCCAGATACTAATGAGACTGAGAATTTTGAACTCCAAGTGCCCCTTAATCTTTTTCACTGGTAGCAGTAGCCACAAACACACACACACACACACACACACACACACACACACACACACACACTCACACACACACACACAAATACCTGACCCTCATCTAAAACCAGCCTTTGCACCACTTAAAAAAAAATGAGATTCAACAACTATACTGAAAGCACTTGACTCACTAGAGATACAGAACCTCATCAACCATGCCATCCCTCATTGGCTCTTGTCCTAAGAGTTAGAGTTAGTCCAGACAGAGCAGTATAAATCCTGCTCCTAGAGAGACATATTACATACCAAAGGAGTGATGGGATCTCACCAATGGTATCATCAGGAGTCCAGTTAGCATGCATGGAAGTAGTCGTCACAGGTATTACACTATCGAAAATAAAATACATTATTTGATTTTCAATATGGATGCACTTACCTGGAATTCGGGGTTTAAATGTGTTAGTGTAAGCTTATGAAAGTGGCTGTATAGGCTTCTAGTTGGTTGACTTAAGCTTAGACTCAACAACAGCCTATAGTCTATAAGTATGAGATGCCAAAATTTCTCTGGCATACTGTAGAACAGTGATTTTTAAATTTTAACATACATCAATATCCCATGGATATCTGGTTAAACGGTTTCCTGAACCTGAGACCTGGAAATTCTGGTACAGTAGGTTGAGAGTGGCCTTTAATTTGCATTTTTAATGAACTGATGGTTGATGCCACTGCTACCAGCCCTGAGACCTGAGACTACACTTTGAGAAACACTACTATAAAGACTACTATAAACACTACTCTGAAGACTCAGGGGAAAAAGAACACTGGAGTATATCCATTATGTGCAACTGCTGGACCACCCTTTAGCCATACTCACTGAGCATGTATTGGTAACAGGATAACCAACATCCTTACAGTTTCCAGGTGGCTGACCTCTGCAGGTTGAAGATGACAATTTCGAGATGCCAACATGGAATTGCGCTCCCTGGTCTCAATGGGAATAATGAGATCCCAGTGCACTAGAGGGCAGATTTTGATCCTTAACAATAAATGAATAGGTAAAGATGGGAATGATTACTATAATAAATCCCAAAGACAGAGTAGTACTCAGAGTATTTTGCCCCATGGGCAAATATGACTAACTAAATGGACCACCCAGTCCTTGGAAATGAGATAAATAAGTAGCCTAATGAAGTGCTGTTCCATAATATATAAATAGAAAATTTCTTGGTCTGATAAGCAGACACCAGATTTAAGTTGCCATAGTGAAGATTCATGGCTTCTTATGTAGTTTCCAAACTAAAACCAGTAAACAGATTCAAAATCTTTGCTTGAGATGGAGACTGGGTCCCTCTAAAGAAGCATCTTGAAATATAGCCATAAGCATGGACTATGACTCTCCTTCCAAGTCTTCTTTGGAACTATCTATGACCATTTAGTATAGAAACAAAAATGCCCAGCCCTTCTGAGGGTTATTATAATGCCCCTGAAGTGTCACTAATCCTTGAAGAATCACAACATTGTTGTCATCCACTGTTAAGCATGAAGACTTATGGAGGTCAGGAGTCTGTCTCTCTGTGAGTCCAATGCATCTATAGATACATTCTATGGCCAGAACATACAGTGAAGAGATTACTTATAACCAGAAGAATCTCCACATTGCTTTTCTGATCATGCAAATTATGGAAGGAAGGGTCAAGTGGAAACCTCTGGAATACTCCTTGCCAAAATAGTAAACACAAAGCAATATGCATTCCCACAGAACTGCAAAGATTAATGTCACTTTCAAAGACTTGAAACATGGAAGTGTGGTTGGGGAGCCTGGGTGGCTCAGTTGGTTAAGTGTCCAACTCTTGACTTCAGCTCAGGTCATGATCCCAGAGTTCGTGAGTTTGAGCCCCACAACGGGCTCTCTGCTGACAGTGTGGAGCCTGCTTGGGATTCTGTCTCCCTCTCTCTCTGCCCTCCCCTGGTTGATCTCTATCTCTCTCTCTCAAAATAAATTAAAAAATAAAGCTTAAAAAGTAAATAAAATAGAAAGATGGAAATGTGGTAATTTCTTCACATTTCTATTTAACCTGCCAAGATGGCTGGTGTAACAGTATTCTGGGTCTTGGAGATGACTGTTAATTATCATAAATTTAATCAGGTGGTGATGTCAAGTGCAACTGAAGTTCCAAATATAGTATCTTTTAAAAAAAATTTAGTCCCTGTATAGCCAACGTACAATGTTATATTAGTTTCATGAGTACAATATAGTGATTCAACAATTCTATATATCACCCAGGGTTCATCATGACAAGTGCACTCTTTAATTCCCATCACCTGTTTCCCTTAACCCCCCCCATCCATCTCCCCTCTGGTAACCATTAGTTTGTTTTCTGTAGTTAAGAGTCTGTTTCTTGGTTTGCATCTCCCTTTTTTTCCCCTTTGCTTATTTGTTGTTTCTTAAATTCCACACACGAGTGAAATCATATGGTATTTGTCTTTCTCTGATTTATTTCTTTTTATTACACTGTCTAGCTCCACCAAATATGATATCTTTACTAGAGCAAACACCAAACACGCTGGTATCTGGTATGTTACAGTTACTGTAGGAAATGTTTCCTTTTCTATTCCCATCAATAAAGATCATCAAACAAAATTTGCCTTTCATGGTAGAGTGATTAGTCCATCTCTGACTTAACTCAGTACTATGACAACTTGACTGCTTGGGTGTAGTATACTCCAGAGCTGCACTGTCCAATATGGTAACTATTAGCCACTTGTGGTTGAGGACTTGAAATGTGGCTGTTCTGAATGGAGATATGCTGTAAGTATAAAATACACACTAGATTTCAAAGACTTAGTACAAAAAAATGTAAAATATCTCATTGATAATTTTGCATTCTGTATGTTGAAATGATATTTTGGGTATGTTTGGTTAAATAAGGTTATAAAAATTAATTTTACCTGTCTCTTTTTACTTTTTTAATGTGGCTACTAGAAAAATTACAATAACATATGCGGTTCATAGTATGTTTCTAGGGGTGCCTGGGTGCCTTAGTTGGTTGAACATCTGACTCTTGATTTCGGCTCAGGTCATGATCCCGGGGTCATGGGATCAAGCCCCATGTCAGGCTCCATGCTGAGTGTGAAGCTTGCTTGGGATTCTCTGTCTCCTTCTGCCCCTTTCCCTGGCTCGCTCTGTCTCTCTCCCTCTCTGTCTCAAATAAAAAAAGAATTTAAAAAAACACAGTATATTTCTATTGGGCAGCACTAGGTCATTGAACCTGGTGAACAGAGAGGAGCAAGTACCCAAGATGCCTTAGTAAGATATGTGGATGCCAGAGAATAAGAAATAAAACCTGCCAGAGTACAGTGGCTGCCATATTGGTCATTTCTACGAGTCTCAGAGGTTGACTAGGACTTGTCAGATACCCACTCTAGAATGAAAGACAAGTTACTGCACCTTCTACTACCCATCACAAAGAAGCACAACACTTGGTGGGCCTCTGAAATTTGGAGGCAACATATCATATTTGGGTATGTTGCTCATGAAAATGTTTAGGCGTATGTTGTCTGTAGTTTTCCCTTATTATCTCTTTAACATCTTCAAAATCCCCATTTTTATTTATGATAATGATAATTTGGGACTACTCTTTTTTCTTGTTTCTTGGACAGTCTGGATAATGCTTTATCAATTTTATTGATCTTTTTGAAAAATCAACTTCTTATTTTATCAATTTTCTCTATTCCTTTCTAGTTTCAATGTCACTGATTTCTGCTCTTTACAGTTGCCTTCTCTCTGTTTTGGGGGGAGTTTAATTAATCATCTCTTACTAATTTCTTAAAGTGGGAGCTTTGATTATGAATTTGAGACATTTCTTCTCTTCTAATATAAGTACTCAGTGCTATAAAACTCTCTGAAGTATTGCTTCAGCTGCATCACACAAATTTTCTTTTTTTAAAGATTTTATTTATATATTTATCTATTTATCTATCTATCTATTCACTTATTTATTTTAAAGTAATCTCCACACCCAACTCGGGGCTCAAACTGAGAACCCCAACATCAAGAGTCACATGTTCTTCTGACTGAGCCAGCCGGGCACCCCTGCATCACACAAATTTTCTATGTTGTATTTTTATTTTAATTCAGTTAAAAAAATATTTTTTTATAGTTCTTTGAGAACTATTCTTTGATTCCTGAATTATTTAGAGATGTATTATTTAATTTTCAAATACTTGAATATTTTCCATATACACTTCTGTTCCTGTTCCTCACTGAAGTCCATTATGGTCACAGAATATACTTTATATGATTTTAACTCATCTAACTTTGTTAGGGTTTATTTTATGGCTTAGAACATGGTTCATATCTTGGTGAATCTTCCTTGTACGCTTGAGAGGAATGTGTATTCTGCTATTCTTGGGTGGAGTGTTCTATCAGTATCAATTAGATTAAATTGATTTTAGAGTTGTGCGGGTCTCCCATAACTTCTCTTGATTCTCTGTCTGTGTCTTCTGTCATTTACTGAAGGGGAAGACTTGATGTTTCTATGTATAACTGAGGATTTGTCTTTCCAT
Source organism: Panthera onca (assembly GCF_046562875.1). NCBI lineage: Eukaryota > Metazoa > Chordata > Mammalia > Carnivora > Felidae > Panthera > Panthera onca. The sequence goes on along the minus strand of NC_138349.1, from coordinate 45,032,960 downwards.
ATCACTTTTTGCTGCATGTATTTTTGAATCTCTGTTTTGTAATAGGGGCACACACATTGAGAACACTTATGCCTTTTTGATGAATTTAACCTTTCATCATTATGTAATCTCTTTCTTTATCCCTGGTAATTTTCTTTATTCGGAAGTCTACTTGGTCTAAAATTAAAAGTTACTTCAGCTTTCTTTTGCTTAACGTTTGCAAGGTATTTCTTTTCCCATCACTTTATGTCTAATCTACATTATTTTATTTAAAATAGGTTCCTTCTACATGGCATGTAGTTATTTCTTTAAAATCCAATATAAAAATCTGTATATTCAATTACTGTATTTAGACCATTTATATCCAGGTTAATAATTGATATGGTTGTATTTAGATCTATCATTTTTTTTTTTATTCGCTGTTTGTCCCTCTTTTTTTTTCCTGTTACCCCTTCCTTGACTTCGTTTGAAATATTGACTCTATTTTGGCATTCCATATTAATTTATTTCTTGTTTCTTCAGTTATATATCCTTGTATGATTTGTTGGTATTGTTTTGGTTTTATTTTTATTTTTGTTTTGGTGTGGTTGCTCTAGGGTTTACAATATATACATACCGAACTTTCACAGTTGACTCAAACTTAATATTTACCACTTCAAGCAAAATTAAGAAGACTTGCCACATTATAGATTTCTTGATATAACCCCTTTATGTTAGGATTGTTGTGAATTGTGATTTGTAACAAGAAATATATATTTGGTGGCACATAGTTCCTAAAACCCTTGGAATTTCCTAAGTGATAAAAACAAAAAAGGTGAAGGGGTGACTTTTGGTGTTCATAACAAGCCCCTTCCAACTACACCTGAGTTCATGTTAATGAGGTGGTTTTTGGAAAGCCCCTAGATAACTAAGCATGTGGACTGGTTGCCAGGAGAACCATGTTGGTTTTAAGAAAGGGTTAAAATTTTCAGCCTAACCCTCCCACCCCTGTCCTCCAGGGGAGGGTACAGGGGCTGGAGGTTGAACCTACCAGCTATGGCCAATGATTTAATCAATCGTGCTATGTAATGAAGCTTCCATAAAAACCAAAAGGACAGAGTTTAGGAAGCTTCCCAGCTGGTGAACACGTGGACGTGCTGAAAGGGAAGTACATCCAGAGAAAGCATGGAAGTTCCATGCTCCTACTCTAATTCCTTGCCCTATGCATCTCTTCAGTCTAGCTGTCCCTGATTACATCCTTTTACAATAAGTCAGTAATACAGTAAGTAAACTGTTTTCCTGAGTTCCATAAGCCACTCTAGCAAATTAATCAAACCTGAGGAGGAGGTTATGGGAACCACCAGTTTACATGTTTTGTGACTTTCCAGTGTTTGACTTGAGTCACTGTGACACAGCTATACTTCTACCCTTGGATTCTGTGACATGTCCCCATTGAGTATGCTTGTTACCTTCCTATGTTTTCTTAAGCCACTATCATTTGAGTCTTAGTGTCTTCTTTGCAATCTGACCAGAAAGTGTGAGATTATTCTCAAGAGTCCTCCAACGTTCCACCCCTTAACAGATACTATCCATTAACGAACTTGCTCTTTTGACATCCACATACAGCATTTGGTTGCATCTCTGTTAGGGGTATACATTGAAAAATTCCCAGTAAAATAAGTACAAAAATGAACTACACTTTTTGCTTATTCTAGTATCAATGTTGCCTGTGAGCCCCCAGTCAGCCTAAAGTGCATAGCTTTGTTTATTCCATTCTGGCAAGCTCAGGACAGTCTGACAATTCATCAGTCAGATTTAGGACTTCTCACAATCAGTTGCCTTGTAGTTCAAAGCCCTTTCTCCTCTTCCGGGGCCCCATCTGGCTTAGAAACATTATGTAAAACAAGAGGAAACAGGTGTGGCCTGCTTTCTATTCTTCCACTCTACTCTGGTCAATGTACCAGCTCCCAAGTAGTGCCTTCAGCAAGACCCAGAGGAGGGAGCAGTTTCTTCTTGGCTATAACTTCATTTTTCTTCAGTTGAGGTTGGCACTGTTTGGTCTCTCACTCAGACAGAGTCAGATACTGTCTCTGTTGTGTAGCGCACACCATGGTCTGTTGGTGCCCATCTGAGTATCTTGCTCATGCATATTTCTGGTGACTCCCTCACTACCTGGCAATGTCTTGAAGGGTGCAAATGAGCTAACTGACACTCACAGCTATATTCTTGGGTTTATCCAGGTCTCAGAGATTCCAGGAATCTCTGACACGGCAAATTTTAAATGCAAGGAAAAACAAGGAGGGGAGGAGCACCTTCCATTTGTTGGGAGAAACAGTGAGGACATAAGATCCCATTGGGGAGGACAGAAGGAAAGCCCTCACAAACTCCCCTTTCAACTCTCTTTCATCAACCCCATATCTCCTGATGGAAAAGCTTAGTGGGGCAAGGTAAGGGAATTTATTTTAACTAAACAGAAATAAAATAACTTTCTTTAGTCCTTGGTGCTGATTTTGCTCATCTATAACCCAGCACTTTCCACTTAGCCAGCAGGTGGAGGATAAGGAACAAGTCAGCAGCCTTTAATAAACATTGTGGTGGGCATTCAGCATTAGGAGTCATGATTCATGTCTTTTTCTGTTTTCTGTCCTATGCTCCGAGGCCTTAGAAGCAGAGAACTTACAATTTAACACCTCATATTAATGCCAGCAGGCCATGTGCAGGGACCTAGAGGGAGAGGGGGTCCTGCAGAACCAGCCAAGAAGATCCTTGGCTTTCATAGGATGGAAATCAAATGTGAACCAGCAGGAAGTGAGAGCAGTGTTTATGGAAGATACAGAGAGCAGATATAGACAGAGTGTCTAAGAGACTCCGAAAGGAAAGGAATATGAGTCTCATCTTTGTTCCAGGTCTTGGGGATGATGGTCTGGTATACATGTCCCCTCAGGCATCCAGAAACCGGTTAGAACAAAGAAAAGGGCCCAGGTGTTATTACTTGGAGCCAGGGAGCCTTGATGTCTGGATGTCTAGTGCCAACGGTCTGGAATATGCATATGATAGCTTTCTCCAGTCTTTCTCACCTGGTCCTTCCTTAGATATTATCTGAAGAAACCATTAACTCCTTGCCCCTTACAAGAAGGACATTATGAAGCATGTGTAAAGTGGGGTGAGGGTGCAGGTCCTAGCAAGAATAAAAGCAGAAAAAGGAGCAAAAACAGATTTTCATGGAGTCTTTCAGTGTCCCTGTCTCAATACTAACTTTTATTTACCTACTTCCTCCACATCTGTATCTCTTTCTGTATCCTATCTCTAAATTAATGGTGTAATTATCCACCCAATTTCACTCGATTCAGAACACTGGGATTAACCTGGGTGCCTCCCTCATCCTTATCAGCTATATTCAATCAGTCATTAAATCCTCTAAATTCCTCCTTAGTCATATATCTCTGTCATAAAGCCCTTCTCTGTCCCTCTACTACCTTAATTCCAGCCTTCAACACCTTTTGCTTAAACAATTGCAATAAATTCCTAATTAGTTTCCAGTCAATGAAATCTCTCCCCACCCTACACTGAGCATATCTTCCCAATGATGTGACAAACTCTCCTTTTTGAAAACATTTGACATCTGTGGAAACAATCCAAGTCCCATACTGGAGAGAAGAAAATATGCAATCAGAAATTTATTTTCCTTTATGAAGATCATAAGCTTTAATTAATAAGAACCTTATCAATCACTTAAAAAAAGGCATATTGTTTATTTAGGTACTAAGCTGTGAATCCCTTCTCTTTGCTGATAACAGAAGCTGTAGGGAGAAAAAATACATACTAAGGGAGCTAAACAAAGAATCCATTTGCTAGCTAATCGAATTGGGGGAAGATCTAAAGATTAAATTGATCTTGCCTGACCTGTTCACTGTCATAAGTGACACATTTCTCTACAGTTATTTTCCTGCCATTTCCAAAGTAAAGACAAATTGTGTGCTGCCAAACCGTTTTATTACCCACATAAAATGTAAACCTTTATGTTTGTCAAGATTTACTTGCTTAGCGGATTATCATAAATCACAATTAACAATAGCATAGGAGATAAGGCTCATGAGTTTTACATGTTGTTAATCATTTTATCTAAAACAGCACCCATCCAGGGCTTCAGTCAGCTTTATCTTTCTCTATAGTACTTACCACCAAACATTTTCTCTATTTTTTTGTCTCCACCAGAAAGTAAATGCTGTAAAGGCATTTTGTTTGTTTTGCCCAAACAACAGTATTAGTTGTGTTTTATTCATTTGTAAATATCCCTAGTTTAGTGCTTGGTACAAAGTGAGCCTCAGCAAATATTTGTGTAATGGATAAAAGGAAGTAAACGAAAAACAAAACAAAACCTCTGTCGTGTAGCTGAGAAATGGTTTTGCACTTCAAAAATTACGAGTAATGAAAACATCTTCACAGTTCTCAGGACAAGGTAAGAGGTGGTAAGAGGTCGTTACTCGCCCTACTCTACATGTACATGTATGTATACAGTGAAGCTTGAAAACGTGCCGTGTGGAGGTCACAGAGCAGTGGTGGTACAAAACCTGCTAAAATCTGGCCCGGTGACCTTGGGTGATTTAGACCCTTTCCTCGATTTCATTAGCCAATTTTAGGTGTCAGACCCAAGAAACCAATTTGCTCCCCTTCGAAACTACCACGTTTGGCACACTATTTATCTCGAAATACATTCTTGAGAAGGCGAAAAGGCGACATGAGGAAAGAACGGGCAAAGGAATAATTTTTAATTCTCACACTTTTTCTTTTTTTTCAATATATGAAGTTTATTGTCAAATTGGTTTCCATACAACACCCAGTGCTCATTCCAAAAGGTGCCCTCCTCAATACCCATCACCCACCCTCCCCTCACACTATTCTTTTTCAATTTTTACGTAATTCTTGTGACTGCCGCTAGTGAAAGTGTTGAGACAGAAACGTATACTAGCTCCGCTACCCATAGCTGACATGACCAAAATGCTTTCACTGCCCACACCCAAAATGGACGCTGACTATGACGTTCCCGGCAACTCTCTACTGGCCCCGCCCCTCTAGCCCGGAACCCCTCCTCCCTACCGTGACCGCCCTTCCGTCAGAGATCTGCTCATGATTGGGTGTCCCTAGTGTTTGGCGATTCTCCGGATGTTGCGTCACGCAGGGAGTAGGGGAGACTGCGCGCGCACAGACAGTAAAGAGCGGGCGGAGGACCAGGGAGGTGTACGCGTTTGCGTATCGCCGGCCCGGAAGGGTAACTGCGCGGTTGAGGTGACCGGGGACTGAGGTATGGCCACTCCGGGCCGATTGTGGCACCGCAGATCCACTGTCATGATGGCTAGCTTCGCGGGGCCGCTGGGTGCATCCGAGGAGAGCTGAAGGCGGCGGCACTGCTGGCTGCGTCACAGCCTGGCGGCGCGTTAGAGTCACCGTCCTGTGGGTGACCGGGTGAATGGGGGCGACGGCTGCAGGGCCTGAGATAGGCTGGCAGGGGCTCGCCCCCCGCTGCCCTCTTCTGCAGGGGCAGCGAGGTGCTGAATCACCCTGCGGCCGGGCCGCACAGCCACCGCTCTCTCAGATAAGGGGGTGCTTGATAAGGATTGTGCATTGACTCTGGGAACTGGAGGCTTGCTGCCGAGTCTAGCCTAGAGAGCTGGTTGAACTTTCTCAGGGGACCAGGCGCTTGATTGCATCAATGCTTACGGGATCGTTTGGGGTTTGGAGTCGGTGATACCTTACCCATTTTATAGCTAACTCACAGGAGTCTCAGAGGGTAAACAGTGTTCCGAGGCCATTTCTAGCATGTGGCAGAAGCAAGATTTCTCCGTTCTGTTACGCGACGTGGTGGCCACTCGGTTGGGCCTCTTTCCCAGTCCATGTGTCGATGACTGAGGAGATAAACAGCAACAACGTACTGAGATGATGTAACGACGTGAAAGTATTAGAAGGACTCGGTGTTTTCCCAGTGTTGTACACCCTCTTATAGATTCAGTGGTAGAGCTGGAAGTACACTCGGTTAAGTCAGTTTTAGCAAAGATTCTTAACTATTGGTGTGCTAGGTAAAACCTATTCCTGGGTCCCATTCCTAGAGATTGAATTATTAGGACCGGAGTTAAGACCCAAGATCTACGTTTTAAGACACATCCTAGGTGGTTTCAGTACCTTGGGTATTTTTATCACATTTTGAAAGAAAGTACTATTTGGCGTGTTTAGCAAAAAATTCATAATGCGTCATTACTGTTGTTGTCTTGAAGCCTTACAGTGCAGTCTGACCTTGAAGAGTTATTCAGCTCTTCCTTGGATGACGTTTTTGTTCTGCTCAAAAGTTGTACAGAGTCTTGTTTTAAATTTTCCCATTGAATTCTGGTGTAAATCTTAAAACCATATCTATAAAAGCCATCACACACCCTGTAATTGTCTTAAGAAATTAACATTCACTTTGTATTACATACATAACTTCTACAGAGTTAAACACCTTATTGTTCAACCTAGGATTTAATTCTGTTTTGGTGAACCATCCCATACTGGATTCTGGGATAGATTTCTTGAAATAACGGGGAATAAACAGAGAATTCATCTTTATCATTTAAAAATGTCACTTCCATTTTTCTCCTAAAATAGGATTGGTCCTTTCCTATCTCTGTATCTTCTGTGTTAATTCCCTCAATTAGTTAGTGGGTTATTTTTTGTCTGTGTCTAACTGGCATTTCAGATCTGCCTGGTAAACCTGGTGCACCACCATGCTGGCCGCAAGACTTGTGTGTCTCCGGACACTACCTTCCAGGGTTTTCCAACCAGCTTTCACCAAGGCCTCGCCTGTTGTGAAGAGTTCCATCACGAAGCATCAATGGCTCTTAACACCCAGCAGGGTAAAGATAATCTGAATGTTTTTATGTTGTGTCTCTGTGCACTAGGACCTTTTTTTTTCTTTTTTTTTGGACAGAGTATGAAGTTCCCTATTTTACCATTAGTGATGCGCTGAAACAGCCCTGATAATGCCCCAAATGAGTTCTTTCTCCCCATTAGTTTTGTATCATTTTGTTCCTCCTTACCACGTATGAAAGAGCTCTTATAACTTTCTCTTACAGCTTTTGGAATTTCATTCAGAGAATTTACAGTGATTTGTGAGAGATTGAGAGCTCTTACGGCTCAAGAGATTGTGGAGCCTGTAGTAAAAAGCTGAAGAACCCAGGAATATTACCAGTTGGCCAGTAGCTAGAAATGTTACTAAAAATGTCATTTCACCTTTGATTAGAGAGTGGTAAAATCCATTAGGTTAGGGATGCCTGGGTGGCTCCATGGGTTAAGCGTCCGACTTCAGCTCAGGTCATGATCTCCTGGTTTGTGAGTTTGAGCCCTGCATCCAGCTCTGTGCTGACAGCTCAGAACCTGGAGCCTCTTCAGATTCTGTGTCCCTCTCTCTCTCTCTGCCCCTCCCCTGCTCGTGCTCTGTCTCTCTCTGTTTATCAGTAATAGACATTTTAAAAAATCCATTAGGTTAGAGAGAAACCCGTTTTCTTTTATAATAGATTTACCGTTCATCGTTCACATTAGAAGTGTAAGTTTTGAAATATGAGGTAGATAAGGAAATATATACAGGCTAAAAGAGACAGCTGTTTTCCTCTTGAGTTAACTGTTCCCTGTTGAAAACAGCTAAAATAGAGGTAGTAGTCATCCCGCCCTTTCTTTGGCTTTGTGTTCAGCAAAGATAACTTTCTTGAGCCCCATTCCCCAGATTTAAAAAAAATGCAGCTAATACATATTGAATGCAGATTTTTTAGCAGTTAGTCCTTGAAATACAATTCTAGAGATATAAATCTGTGGTTTTTTAAATAAACAATTATTCTGAAACTTTAAGAAATAAAGTTGTGAACTAAGGAGTTAAGTGAATCACTTCAAAGATAGACCATAGGTAGGGTCTACATTGAATTTTTTAGATTGGCTAACATACCTTTATAGTGAAAGTACATACATAGAAACTACCAAATTAGTATAGAGTTTTCTAATGCAATGAGATTTAATTTTATTTTACTGATAACATTCTGTTTTGGTGTATGTGCTATGTGTCTTTGTTTTCGTGTATATCAGGAATATGCCACCAAGACGAGAGTTGGGATCCGGCGTGGGAAAACTGTCCAAGAACTTAAGGAGGCAGCAGTGGAACCATCAATGGAAAAAATATTCAAAAGTAGGCAGTAGTCTTTAGTTTTTGAGCTGGAATATGTGAATACATTTTACATGCATGAACAGCTTCCTAAACATATGTACAAACTTACGTATATGAGCATTTCCTTGGAAGAAAGGCAATCCATCATTCTTCAGGATCTTGTGGCCCAGAAAAGATTAATATTTCACACTGGGTCCATTGGTTTCCATTCATATTTCTTCCAGAGAAAATGTTATTTTTACCATTTTTTAAAAAGGATTAGTAGTATGACATGATATAAAAACATATAATCTGTTAAGGAAGTTCATTTGAAGTTGCATAGAATCTTCAAGCATATCATGTTTGTGTATGTTTCAAGTCAAGAGAAAATCACTAAAACAGATACTAATACAAACCTAAATGTTCAAGAAGAGTCCTCTTAACTGGTTGTTCATATATGGCCTCCCTGGAAACCAGACCTAACAAAGTCAGTTTGGATTTCAGCTTTGCAAGTTTAACCAGATTGTTCATCTAGCCACGTATACTCAACACTATTGCTTGTTAACAACTTTACAGAATGTCAATATATTATAATGAGAAAGAGTTGTAATCAGTGTCCTTCAGGGCATTTCTTTCTGATAAGTAAGTTTGCCCTGAAAACCAAATTGTATGAATCCTACAGCTACAGCATAGTAATAATCTTAGCAAATATATACTAAAGGGGGTAAGACGCTGTTTATGAATACTTCCAGCCAATTAGAGTTGATAAGCTGTTTGTTTCTCTTGCTCTTGTTTTAGAGCATCCTCTCCCTTGATTCCACTGCATAAATATTGATTACACTTTTGGTTCCTTTTTCTTTCTCTTTGTAAAGCATCATCTTTGTTAATAGCACTTTAGACACAGCGTGATATGATTATTAACATTCCTTTTTCATCTTTCTAAGAATATCTTGAGAACATACCCCTGATTCTTAGGAATAAAACACTATTACAGAAGTATTCCCATGTCCACAGGTATACTGCCTCCTTAAAGTTCATTGGAGTGAAATTAAAGGCCAGTCAAGTCTGATCCTTTCTGTATTATTACACTTAGTTTAACATTGTCCTTTTTTACTGGTGCCCTAATTTTAAGACCATTGCTATACCCCTATATATTCTAACTATGGTTTTACAAAGAAGTATGGTATATAGTTTGATTTTCCTCGTATAAATATTAGAGCTTACCATCCCTTTTCAGTTTAGTGAAGATATGACTGTATTAATGTGCATTTCCTTCTGTGCTCTGCAGTTGATCAGATGGGAAGATGGTTTATTGCTGGAGGGGCTGCTGTTGGTCTTGGAGCATTGTGCTACTATGGCTTGGGAATGTCTAACGAGATTGGAGCTATTGAAAAGGCTGTGTAAGTAAATTGTTCCCAAACATTTCTAATCTTAAAGATTCCAGTTTGGTTTTCATCCTTCCCTTTTGCCACTTTTGGAATGTTTTATATCCAGTCTTCCAACTATATAGAAATATACATGAATAAAAATGAAATCTTTTGGCATCTGTTCAAACTTAAGTAAAAATCTTTTACCAAGGTTATATGTGTTTAGGCAAGGAGAAAATGTGTTTCTTTGTAGATGTGCCAAGTGCTTATGTTTTATGTTTTTTTTTTTTTAAACTTTATTTTGAGAGAGGGAGAGGGTACAAGCTGGAAAAGGGATGAAAGAGAGGGACAGAGAATTCCAGCCAGGCTCTACGCTGTCAGCACAGAGCCCAATACTGGGCTCTATCTCACAAACCGTGAGATCATGACCTGAGCTGAAATCAAAAGTCAGATGCTTTTAACTGACTGAGCCACCCCGGTGCCCCAAAGTTCTTATGTTTTATATCATTTAATTTTTATGATAGCTCCAATCCATGCATCATTATTTCCATGATAAATGAAGTGAATAAGATAGCAGTGAATTGATATTTCCTAAAGTTGCCCAGCAAATAAATAATTGAACCAAAATTTATATCCATGCTTTTATAAATGAACCATGTTGTGTTTCTTACAGAATTTGGCCTCAGTATGTGAAGGATAGAATTCATTCTACCTATATGTACTTAGCAGGAAGTATTGGTTTAACAGCTTTGTCCGCCCTGGCAGTGAGCAGAACTCCTGTGCTTATGAACTTCATGATGAGAGGCTCTTGGGTGGTAAGTCAGCTTGTTTTTGTTTTCCTTTTCCACTAAATACCAAAAGATTAGGCAAAAAATACTGGCCGGGGGTAGGGAGGGAGTGGATTAAATGGAAAGAATCCCTTACTATATTGACAGATTGTTCAAATCTGAATTAATAGTGCAGCTGGGACAAAGTAGGAAGTACATTCTGAGATAAATCAGCTATCATTCTTAGTTGAGTGTATATTTAAATACTGGCAAAGGGGTTGAAAACCAAACATACAGGAATATCCTACTTACCTAGAAGCAGCTATCAAATAGCTTGTATTTTATAGCAATTTTATTAAAAAAAAAAAAAAAGACAGGACAAATGCAAAGCCATCTTAGAAATCAGTGGAAAATATGTATTGCTAACATTCTGAACTTTCCTGACCCTGCGTAGGGTTTTACATTCAGTGAGTGTTTCTTGAGCATTTGTTAATTTTTCTGGATAAAAAAAAATAGTGATTTCAAAAGTGGTAGCTATTTTTCTACTGTCTGGTTGAAGAGATGAACTTGAGTAAGTGGTAAAGGATGTGCAAGGAGAAGTAGAAAGTGTAAAATCAGTTGAAAGACTGTTTTTGTCTTGGACTAGTAGGGAAGTTCCATGAAAGAGACGTTTATTTCACCAGAACTGTTGGAGGCTATCATTTTTTATTTTAGGAGAGAACAAAGGTAGTCTAGGTTTGCAGAACAGCTTGAGCAAAGGAGACGAGGTAGTCATTAAAACTGGCAGAGTGCTCACTCACTCTCTCTCTCAAATAAACAAACATTGGGGTGGAGGGCAACACCTGGATGGCTCAGTCGGTTAAGTGTCTGACTCTTGGTATTGGCTGAGCTCGTGATCTCCTGATCTTGGGATTGAGCCCCCGCGTCAGAATCCCTTCTTGGAATTCTTTCTCTGCCCCTCACCCTCGTGCGCTCGCACGCTCGCGTGCGTGCTCTCTCTCTCTCTCTCTCTTCTCCAAATAACATTAGAAGAAAACATCAGAGTGGAGTTCAAGTATCTGAGGTCTAGAGTGTAAAGAAGACACAATCAGACAGTGTCTGGTTGCCACACTGAGGAGCGGGTCTAATCAGTGAGAAGCGGTTACAGATACTGGAACAGCAGAAAATATGATTTGTCTTTGAGTTCTAAGAAGTCAAATGGAAGAGACAAGAAGCAAGTATACCAGTTGGGGCTTTTCAAGATCTGAAGTGGAGGATTATAAGAATGTGAGCTATGAGTTTGAGACTGGAAGGGAATGGGGGATGGGACCGTTTATATCATACAGATTTCCAAATCTGTACTTTCCAAAGAAGAAGCATTTAGGGTAGTGTGGCCATTTGGACACTTCAGTATTCTTAGAATCTTACTTCTCAGATGGGTGTCCTGAATCTCCTAGCCTAGAACTTCATGAAGGCACAGAATAAGCACGGTGCATTCTCACCAGGAATGTACATTTTAATCAGGCAAATAATTTAAAACAATGATTTTTAACAAAGCAACATGGTTATAAGAGAAAAATTTAAGTATACAAAGAGTTTAGCCCCTAAAATAAGACTTCAAAGAAGTGTTTGTGCTTGGGCCATATTCTCAACTTACTTTCGGCATAAGATTACTCTTACCTGCTGTTAGAACTACTTAGATTAAAAAATTTGGGAAGCCAGGCAGGTGCTACAGAGAGGAAGATGAAGATTTTTGGTGGGGGACAGACATACACACAAATAATGTCAAAGTTGACACCAAGTGATTTTCGAACAGAGGAGAGGCTTCTGACACTGCTCATGGCAGTCAGGGTACCTCCCAGAATAACTTTCCAGGGGACGAGATAATCCTTGAATAACTCCAATGAATTAGGCAAAATAAACGGAATTAAAGAGGCACGAAATGGGGTCATATTCGCATCCCTACTGTTTCATTGTAGCTGGAGTGTAGAGTATGGAAAGGTGAAAGGCAAAGAATGGAACTGGGTCATGAACATGAAGGACCTTAAAATAAAAAAATACAGTTGTGATAAATACCCTGAAAGTGCCTTGCATTTGTATGAAGAAATGCATGAAGTGGATTTTAGTAATTATTTCTTCATTGGAAAGTGATCTAGTAGAACTCTGTGCTTTTTTCTGTTAGTGAGTAAAAGCTTTGCCATTCTCAGCAAAAACAGCTGTTTTGTTTTTATCTGTACTTTACATCTGAGGTTGAACATTCACATGCCTGTGTTCAGATGGATAATGCAGAGGAGGGAGGCAGGCCTTAGGTCACACAAGGGATTAGTGACATCTAACCAAAAGCATTCACAATCTGTTGTTTTTTGAATAGTTGGGCTACCAGATATCTGCTGTTTTCTGTCCAAGAGTAGCAAATTTGCAGTTTCTGTTTCAGGTTTCCTAAAGATTCATTACAGTCTTCTCTATTATGTACATTTCTTTGTATATGCACAGGAAGTATTTAAGTGTCATAACAATGGAAATGTAAGATAAAAGGGACGGAGGACCAAGTCAGCTAGAAAACTAAGAGGATAGAGAAGTAGAATCTTATTCTCTTTTCCATGTGCTTCTGTTTTTTAGGTTTTTGTTAAGCAAATGATGGAGTTCAAGGCAGTGTGCTATGTATATATTCTAATTGGTGTATCATGATAAGTTTTTTTTAATGTAGTTTGCTATGCAAAAATAAATACAATTAATTATTTTGGGATTCTTAAAGAGGTTTTGTTAGGTCTCTGTCTAGGAAGAATACAATTTTTAAAAGGTCATGTTACCAATCAGAGCTCAACATACTCACTTGAAGAGTCTGCAAAACTTTGTGTGACAGTAGGGGACACTCTTGTCCCCTCCTAGATCAGTTTTCATTATCCTTAATCTTTTTTTTTTTTTTTTAATTTTTTAATGTTCATTTATTTTTGAGAGAGAGTGAGAGAGAGCACAAGTGGGGGAGGGGCAGAGAGCAAGGGAGACACAGAATCTGAAGCAGGCCTAGGCTCTAAGCTGTCAGCACAGAGCCTGACATGGGGCTCGAACACACAAACTGCAAGATCATGACCTGAGCTGAAGTTGGATGGTTAGCTGACTGAGCCACGCAGGCGCCCTTATCCTTAATCTTCTTAAACAAAATTTATTGGAGGGACTAGCTTAACTTGGAACTTGAGGGTTTTCCCTTTGTTGTTGTATATAAGGATTGATTTTTCTCAGTAACGTGTGTTTCAGACAATTGGTGCAACCTTTGCAGCCATGATTGGAGCTGGAATGCTGGTACAGTCAATACCATATGACCAGAACCCAGGCCCAAAGCATCTTGCTTGGTTACTACATTCTGGTATGTTCTAACTTTAAATTTTTATTAAATAACCTTCATTACTGTCTTCTTTGGTGGTTCTTTACAATTGTGAATGACTTGTGCATAATTTAATAAAGACTCATGTTTAGAAAACGCTTATAGTTTTTTGTACTTAATACTGGTTGTATTATTGCCAGATCTCTACTCTGAAAAAATAATTATTCAGATACTAAGACCATGGACATCCCCAGTATTATACTTGGCCTCCTGTGACAGTCTAATACACATAGAGATTTCCTTTATGTATTTTGCCTAATACTGGAAGCGTCTCAAACCTGATACACATTACTTGAGAATTATTCTTGTGTATCTTTAGAAAAATTTTAAAATGAGGGTGGAGAAGGAAAGGAGGAGGTAAGTCACAAGAAAGAATAGGAGTACAGGATCTTGCAATGGAGCATTGGAAGAAAGAAAACAATAAGAAAGACCTTTGGAAGTGTACTTTGTCTCTGATATGGTTAACTGGGTCATTATTTAGATGGGTCTTAGCGCAAAGTTACCATGGACAGGGCAAAGGCTGTCCACTCCCTGGTATTGCAGGACAGTTTTAATATCCTTTTAGGTATATGTTGTGATATCTCCCTTAATTATGGAGACACAAATATTTTAAAGTTTAGGTAAAGTGTTTCCATTATCTGTGGGTTGAATAAAGAACCAACTAGACCTAGAAGCAAAAGTGTGTCTTAGATACAAGTTCTCTACCTCAAAACAAGACAGATTTTTTTCTATATATTTTTTTGAGTATAGGTGATAAACAATGTTACAGTGGCAAGTGTACAACATAGTGTTTCCAGTTCTGTATACATTATGCTATATGCCTCACAGTGCAGCTACCACCTGTCACTTTATAGCACTATTACAGCGTTACTGACTATATTCCCTATGCTGTGCCTTTTACTCCTGTGATTTACTCTGTAACCGGAAGCCTGTATCTCCCACTCCTTTCACCCATTTTGCCCATCCTCCCACCTCCCCTCTGGCAACAATCCGTTCTCTGTTTTTATGGATCTGTTTCTCCTTTTTATTTTTTTATTCACTTAAGACAAGTTTTATGAGCATTTCCTTGAAACTTTCTTGGAAGCAGGCTCTGAAATGTTTCTTACGTGGGTCAGTAAATGGAAATTAGGTTTTTGGCACCCAGTGAGCCGGATTTCCAGTGCGAACTATGTCATTCATATTATTATGTGCTGTTTTTGTTTTGGTAAACATGAGACTTCACATGACTTCACAATCTCAGTTTTCAACTCTCTTCCATTAGGCCTGAGGTTATTCAACCATAGATTTTGTCTATGGAGTTTTACAGGACAAAGCCCTTGTGATGGAGGGAGGTGGTCCAGTATTTTCTAGTACAAATAACCTGCTTTAAAAAAAATTTTATCCAAAATATAATATGTGTACTTCTAAAAATGTAATATCTCTTGAGTGCTATCTGTAAATATTTAAGGATTACTCAGCTTCGGGACAACTGCATATCACAGTAGTATACAGAGCTTTTTGTTTTTAAGTATGAAGTGTATATCCTTTCATTAAAACACCAAAATCCTCACCATCTGAGTTTAGCATTTATGTTACAGTTACAATTCTCTGGATTATAGTATCTTGTCCAGTAAATGGACTTTTGCACCTGTTTCCATTTTAGACACTTGAGTTCCTTGAGAAAACTGGTTCAGTGTTTTTACCTCTGATAAGTAGTAGATATTTAGTGACTTATTGAATTAAAATAGTCATGTTGTTTCAATTTGAGCTTAGAATTAAGGGCTTTCTATCTGGGTTGCTTAGAAAACTCCTTCTAATCTGATACTGTAGTGTATAAATTACTTGAGGTATTCAATGTATTGGAGGGGATCCCCAACACTACCCATTTGTTCAGTATTTTTTTAGAAGGAGTCATAGGACTCAGCATATAGTTGTACTCAGAGCTAAGGACATCAAAAGGACACATGACAGAATCTGGAGAAATCCATCCACAGGCTGTCAGTGCTCCCTCCTTCCTTTGAGGGGACATAGCAAGGATGTGTAACGCGCAGTAACATACATTGTTTCTGCCCAGGGAAGCCCGTTAGAGACTTGGTACCCACGGGCTTTAATAAGGGCTAATCATGTAGGCACCCTCCTAACAACTACCAAAATACAAATTCCAGAAGGAAAACAATTTCAGCATAACTCTTAACTGTTTGCACAAGTAATCTAACCCTGCCAGAGAATGATTTAAGTGCCAAGTTCTTAAATTCTAGCCAAGGACCAGCCCTGCAAGCAAGTCTTTGTAAAGATAACCTTAGGCCTGCTATGCTAAACCTTCCCTGCACAGCATGAATGCCAATTTTTGCTTTATGCTTCATATATACCTACCTATTTTAAGCTATGCAGGCAGGCATTAGTATTCCTGTTTTGTGGATGAGGAAGCTAAGTTATGTGAGGTCAGTATGCCAGGAAGTGCTGTATTATTTCTTCAAGTCTAGCCCTGTATCCACTTTTTTTTTTTTTTTTTAAGTGTATTTCTTTTGCAAGAGAGAGCATGAGCTGAGGAAGGCTAGAGAGAGGGGGAGAGAGAAAGGATCTGAAGCGGGCTCAGTGCTGATAGCAGAGAGCCCAATGTGGGGCTCGAACTCATGAACCATGAGATGTTGACCTGAGCTGAAGTCAGATGCTTAACCAACTGAGCCACGCAGACACCCATGTCCACTCTTTCATTCACTGGAATGATTGAGCTGAGAACTAAAGAAAGCTTAGGTGACCCAAGGGCACCCCCTCGCAGTATTAAAGGGACATCAGAGTTGGCTTTTGACCAATATTAACATCCCAGTGCATTCCATTTTCATTTTTCATCCAGATGTTTAGCACTATGCAGATACAGCTGTGGTCTTAATCAGGACTAAGTGATACTATGCAGGAATTACTGAAATGATCATTGGAAAACTATTCTAATTGTGTTTTTCCCCCAGCTTTATCAGGATGTGATTACCACGTAACACTGTAAGTTTTCAGATGTACAACTGGTTGATTTATACATTTATATATTGCATAATGACTACCACCATAGCATTAGCTGACACCTCCATTCCATATTTACCATTTCTTTTTTGCGGTGAGAGTACATTTAAGATCTGGTCTCTTAGCAACATTCAAGTAGATGATACAGTGATAGCTGTAATCACCATGTGTATATTAGGTCCTCAGATTTGTTAATCTTACAACTGGAAGTTTGTACCCTTTTACCAGTATCACCCCATTTCCCCTACCCCATCACCCCTGGTAACCACCACTCTATGCTCTGTTTCTCTGAGTTTGACTCTTTTAGATTGCACATAGAAGTGAGATCATATGGTATTTGTTCTTCTCTTAGTTCACTTAGTATCATGCCCTCAGGGTCCATTCATGTTGTCAAAAATGGCAAGATTTCATTTTTTTTATGGCTGAATACTACATTGTGTATATACACCATGTCATCTTTATCCATTCACCCATCAAAGGACAATTTGGTTTTTGTATCTTGGAGATTATAAGTAATGCTGCAGTGAACATGGGAGTACAGACATCTGTATAAGATCCTGGTTTCATATCTTTTGGTTATAAACCCCGAAGTGGGATTGCTAAATCATATGGTAATTATCATTTTAATTTTTTAAGGAACCTCCATACAACTGGCTGTACCAGTTTGGTGAATGTTAGTTTTTCTTCACAATAATAATGGTGAGCTATCTTTGTGAGTTTTGTAATTAATAATGTCCTTAAGCAGCAGACATCTATTACCATTTAAGATTTTTATGAGAAAGTATCATTGAAAAATCTCTGAATAAACTTAAAAGTTTTGCTAAAGCTACAGGGAGGCTGGGCCACAGTTCCCCACACCATCAGATAGCCAGGCCTTAGAGAACAGGCTCACCAAAGAGCCAGACAGTGGGGAACAGACCTTTGGAGGGACCTCCCTAAAGCTGACAAAAAGTCCTGGAGGACCAGACCCCCAGAGGCCTCAAACTTAGGGGCTACTATTCTGAAAAGGCCAAGAATCAGGTGCCCACACTCTTTGAGGACCCAGATCCTGAGGATAAGTCTCCCAGAGGGCTAGAACACAAAGAGCCTGATTGCCAAAGAGCTAGGCCACGAGAGTTGTATCTCTCAGAGGACCGTGGCATCTGGGATGAGACCTTGGCACAGCATGGTGGCCAGGATCTCTGGAAGACCAAGCCACCAAGGGCCAGACCCCTCAGGGATAAAAGCTCCAGAGATAGAACCTCCAATGAACTTGTGGGAATGCAAACTGGTGCAGCTGCTCTAGAAAACAGTGTGGAGGTTCCTCAAAAAATTAAAAATAGATCTACCCTATGACCCAGCAATAGCACTGCTAGGAATTTTCCCAAGGGATACAGGAGTGCTGATGCATGGGGGCACTTGTACCCCAATGTTTATAGCAGCATTTTCAACAATAGCCAAATTATGGAAAGAGCCTAAACGTCCATCAGCTGACAAATGGGTAAAGAAATTGTGGTTTATATACACAATGGAATACTACGTGGCAATGAGAAAGAACGAAATATGGCCCTTGGTAGCAACGTGGATGGAACTGGAGAGTGTGATGTTAAGTGAAATAAGCCATACGGAGAAAGACAGATACCGTATGTTTTCACTCTTAGGTGGATCCTGAGAAACTTAACAGAAGTCTATGGGGGAGGGGAAGAAAAAAAAAGAAAAGAGGTTGGAGAGGGAGAGAGCCAAACCATAAGAGACTCTTAAAAACTGAGAACAAACTGAGGGTTGATGGGGGGTGGGGGGGAGGGGAGGGTGGGTGATGGGTATTGAGGAGGGCACCTTTTGGGATGAGCACTGAGTGTTGTATGGAAACCAATTTGACAATAAATTTCGTATTAAAAAAAAAAAAAAAAAGAAAAGAACCTCCAATGAACCTAACCATGCAGAATGACAAAACCAAAGAAGTGTATCATTGCCGTTGAGGCCACTCGAGAAACTGTCTTTGACAGGGTCAGCCCACACAGGAGAGGACCATTTGAGGGGCAGGCCATGGAAAACAGGACCACCAGGCTAGACCCTGGGGAGCCAGGGGAGGATTGGGCTCCACAAGGGGGTGCTGTGAAAGCGTGATGAGGGAGGCAGGGCCTCATTCTTGCTCCCTGGTACCAGCTCTACCTCCTGCTCCTGGCCCCCTCCTATTCCTGGCCATTGGTGGCTAATGGGGTCAAGAGAACCTGGAGCAGAGAGCTGGCACCAGTATAGGGAGGGGGGTGGGGGGAAGGACACTTTTTCATCCTCTGCCTGTGGCTTAATCCAAATTTGGGGACAGGGAGTTAGTTACCTGGGGCAAGTAAAGTGGGGAGCATGATGGAGAATAAAGGTTTTTTTGTGGATTCTGCACAAAATTTGCTAAAAATTTTGCTGTCAGTTGCAAAACTGATGGGAATCCTAATAGAAATGTCATAGAGGAATTTTTATTCAGTATTTTTCTTACAGCAAAAGGTATTTTTAATTGTTCATTATCATGTGATAATATCTTATTACTTGATCTAGAAATGTTACTTTCACAAAAGAGACACACTGTTAAAATTATAGGATGAAGATAGCTCCTCCTATTCTGAGTTAAACTCTGCACATTTAATGTGTAAGAAGAGGGCAGCTTGTTCTACTGAGCACTGAAATAATGCCTTATCTGAGATTTATTTTTTTTAATTAAGGTGTTCTTTAACCTTTGCTGATTAAATTATTGGTGCCTTTCACTAATTTTCCTGAACTTGTTGATAAATATCTGACAACTAAAATTACTGTTTACAAACTGAGCTGACATTCCCTTCTACCCAAGGAAACAACGGTGTCTGTCCTTGAAGTTCCTGCATCTTAAGATTAGCATCATATATGCGTTCTCTCATTTTACTTTGTTCCCTTTTGGCAGCAGCAGGTTTGACCTTGAGTTAGTCATTTTAAGCCTTTTTGTCTCAATTCTTACATATATATGAATTTTATGAAGAATACCAGTAGGCTCACACACAGATAATGAGCCACGTAGAATTTGATAAAGTTACTAAAACGCCAAATTAATGTTTGTGTTTTTGAGTTGAGACTGTTTAACTAGGTATAGTGTTGTGATTTTGAATTTGGATAGCCACAAGTTTGGGGTGTGGAATTTGGGGGTAGTATCACCTAAATAAGGGAGAGATGTTGTAGTCCTGTTGTTTAACCATAAGGTACGTGATGTTCAGATGGTGTGTTAGTTACAAGTGGTGTTTTCTTTCTGGTTCTTACTTAGTCAATACTTAACTGCTTGCTCTTTCTCCAGGTGTAATGGGTGCAGTGGTGGCTCCACTGACAATATTAGGGGGGCCTCTTCTCATCAGAGCTGCATGGTACACAGCAGGCATCGTGGGAGGCCTCTCCACTGTGGCCATGTGCGCACCTAGTGAGAAGTTTCTGAACATGGGAGCGCCCCTGGGAGTGGGCCTGGGTGTCGTCTTTGTGTCATCACTGGGTGAGCTACTGCGCTTTGACATTCACTTCTTGGTATCCGAAAACCGTTGATGTACTCAGCTATCCTAATGGAGGGAACTTATTAAGAGTTATTAAAAAAATTTTTTTAATGTTTATTTATTTTTGAGAGAGAGAGAGCATGAACAAGGGAGGGGCAGAGAGAGAGAGGGAAACACAGGATCTGAAGCAGGCTCCAGGCTCTGAGCTATCATCACAGAACCTGACATGGGGCTCGAACTTGTCAACTGTGAGATCATGACCTGAGCCAAAGTCAGATGCTCAACTGACTGAGCCACACAGGTGCCCCAAGAGTTATTTTAAAAAGTTTAAAAGACAAACACTAATTAGACTGCATTTTATTATTTGGCATCCTGGTAAACTATTTTGGGTTTTACACAATACATCTAAAATGGGAAAGTTGGTCTGGAGAACATGAAAGAGCCTTTCTGTAATGTGGGCAGGTGACCCATTACAGGAATAAGTATCATGGGTTTGGACTGAATGTACATAAAATTACACGGTGCATATAGTCAGTCTTTTTCCTATCTGTGCAGTACACTAAAAGGTTTTTTTAAAGAAATGTTAATCATAAATCCAGTTAGAGAAGAGTCCTTTTTTCTTTTTTTCCTCCCAGGATCTATGTTTCTTCCACCCACCACTGTGGCTGGTGCCACTCTGTACTCAGTGGCAATTTATGGTGGATTAGTTCTTTTCAGCATGTTTCTTCTGTATGATACACAGAAAGTAATCAAGCGTGCAGAAATAGTGCCACCATATGGAGTCCAAAAATATGATCCCATCAATTCGTAAGTAGTCTTCAGTGTCTCGTCTCTGTTACACAGGACATTTGTGTTATTATGGTCTGTTTTGTTTTATGGTCGTATTAGTTTCCTAGGGCTACCGTAACAAATATTACAAACCGAATGGTTCAAACCATGGAAATTTACAAGAAGCTTCTTGTTTTGGCCAGGAATCCTTGACATTCCTTATCTTATAGGTACATCACTCCAATCTCTCCCTCTGTCTTCACATGGCATTCTTCCCGTATGTCTGTCTCTGTCACCTCTTATAAGGACACCAGTCATTTTGGGTGGAGGCCCACCCCATTCCAGTATTAACCTCATCTTCCCTCTATCTTGATTATATTGGCAAAGACCCTCTTCCCAAATAAGGCCACATTTACAGGTACAGGGATTAGGATGTCAACATATCTTGAATTCAACCCACAGTAATGGGTTTGTCAAATTTTACGATCTCTGTTGTTGTTTGGTCTATTTTATCTTTTTAGTAAGCTATGTATCCACAGAACATTTGATTATATCGTAACTAAGTTTAATTTAGATATTCAGTTAAGTCCAAATATTTACCTACTTTTGTTAATTAGCTTTCTGGTGCAGTTGTTATATAACAATTTTTTTCTCTTTTCTTGGCCTCTCCACCAAAGTAGGTTATTTTATTTAAACAATTTTGTTGGGTTTCATGTTTTCTATCACATTTTTACAAGTAATTTGTTTTTTGTTTCTTTGAAGCTAAAATTTAATGTTTTTTTTAAAAAATGCTGCTGTAACACAGATATATAACAGGTTTTGGTTGGTGGTGGGGGGTTTCCTTGAGGGGGCATATTATATTTAAAAATGCCAGACTTGTGTCTAACACATTTTTATGAAGGTGCTACTTTAGTTTTGTTTTAATTATTTCTTGGCCTATCTTACAGGGTGTTTCTGCAAGATACTACACTCATAAGAGAGGGTCAGAGGGTAGAATAATGATTTTTAAAACTGCCCTTTAACATTTCAAAGATTAATCTGCCAAGGAAAATCGTGACTGTTTTCAGAGCCTTCCTTAGTTGGCATCTTTTCTTTTTCTGATTTCCATTTCATATGCTCTACCTATGACAAATAGTATTGCTTTTCTTTTCTAGATTAAGAAATGGTTCTTTTAGAGTTATTATTAGAATTACATCATCTATAATAGGCCGTAATTTTCTTTTCCAGGATGCTGGGAATCTACATGGATACGTTAAATATATTTATGCGAGTTGCCAGTATTCTAGCAACTGGAAGCAACAGAAAGAAGTGAAGCAACTCAGCTTCTGACCTCTCCAGTACCTCGGATATCTTGTTTGTTTAATAGGGGCAGGTGTTCACGGAATAGTTTGTATAAGCAGCTTTCACTGATGTGTAGAAGATAAGACTTGTCAGCAGGTTTCAGATGTTTGGTGATTTGATGCCTCAGGTCTGCTTTCTCTTCTAAAGAATAAATTCAGTTGTTCTCTTCCAAATAAGCACACACATTTCCAGTTTCTCAAGTGTGAGTAATTCTAAAACGTTTTAATGAATGTGAAAACTAAGGTTTGTGTTGTGAGGATTTAACTGTTCTGTTTTAAAATTTATTTAAGTGAAAATTAGCAAATTTTGTTTTGCTGTACATTTTTTGAAATGCAGAAATATTAAGTAATGTCATAAGTGACGTAGAAGTTTGGTAAAGGGACCAGAGAGAAGCAAAGGATCACCTTCAGTCTTTCTTTGCATACTTAGCACTTGTGTCGGTGGTGAGCCAGTGAGAGGGGTCTGGCTCTTTGGAGACAAATTAATCATTGCTGTTTTCACATTCATCTGTTGAACTTAATCAAAAGCATTGAGCATAAACAAAGATCTAGGTGATTCATTCTCCCAATGTTCCTTTCTTTCTCAGTGCTATCTTTACAATGTAGAAGTGATCGTGTTTGAGTTTTCATTGTTTGACGTTGTTAGGACAGTTGAGAATGTTAATCATCTGGAGAATTCCTGACATGTAGTTAAATATGTTTAAGTTTTACTTTTAAACCTTATGGAGCAAAATATCCTTAAAACTCTTCTCAGGATGAAACATTCAAAGCATGAAATCTGTTGCATTTTCAAATATACAAACACAGTATTCCTAATTGCTGAATTTTTTTTGCATATTTATTGAAATGTTTAAGAGAATATATGCTTGCCTTTCTTCATCTCTTCAGGCTTTGAAGCTTTTATTAGAAAAGCCTGTTTGTGGCTTACACTTAAGATTATGAAAGCAGTTTTTCTCTCAGGACTTGGTTTCTTGCATTCCTCTCAGATTAAGCACTAAAAACACAGGAGAGCATGGCTAGTCTTTCTTCATGAACTATATCAATCAAAACTATAATGGGCAAAGTGCTTTGTTAGAGTTTCCCCCAGCAGACTTTTCCTTCTCTTCTGCATGGGCGGTTACTTGACTGTTGTGATATTGGTAAGTTTTTTTGATACAGAAGAGTTATTTTTGGAAGTTCTTAATGAATGAAATAAGTGTGTATGATTATTGAGATGATTGGTGTTTTTGACAAATATTTATTACAGTAATCCAGAAGTAACTATTCTAACCACCTCAAATTACATAGAATG
The DNA here is from genome assembly GCF_046562875.1 of Panthera onca. NCBI lineage: Eukaryota > Metazoa > Chordata > Mammalia > Carnivora > Felidae > Panthera > Panthera onca. The sequence goes on along the minus strand of NC_138349.1, from coordinate 45,009,474 downwards.
CTTATTTCTGAATTAATAAATGTTCCAGCCAGGTGGTGATTGGTCTGTAATTTTTCCAGCTGAACCATACACATACTATTTGGATAGAGGATTTGTTTCATGTGCTGTCTTACCCTAGTATGTAGAGTACAGTGTGATTATGACCACAACACGTACAGCCAGACTGCCTTTAATTGAACCCCACTTCTTCCACTCATTTCTTATGTGACCTTGGGCAAATTACTTAATCTCTCTGTGCCCATTTTTGAAGATGGTAACAGAACCTCCCTCCTAGGATTGAGGTTCTGAAATGTGTGGGCATTTAGCTCTATAAATGCTTCAGCTGCGGGTTAGGGGGTCAGGATGAGTGTTGTCTTGAGAAAAATCTTAAGTGCCAAATTCTGTTTTTTCCCTTCTCTACTTTAGTTCCTATACAATGTCAGTGTGGTCTTAAAGGTCTTGTCTTCAGTCACATTTTAGAATCCAAAGTTTATATCCCTATGTTAGGGTGGTATCACATAAAACAAGATGCTATAATTTCAACAATGGGTATCAGGCAGAAGTTTATTTAGAAAAATAAGGTACGTGTTTTTTTTGTTTTTAGTTTATTTTTCAGTTTAGTTTATCACAGCACTTTTTCTGACTTTGCTAAGACAAGGAAGACTGCAGCATAAAAAGTGAGTTATATAAAATGTGAATACTTACAAAATAAAATACTATGATAGATCTAAAGTGATTTAAAAAAAAAAAAAATCACTAGTTCCTGGACTCCATTAACATGCCATCAAGGTCTTTACTTCACATTCCTAACAGGGAAGAGTGAAGACCTGCACATGGATAGGCTTTAGGCAAAAAAGAAAAATATCTGTTCTTTATGTTCTAAAACATCCCCTGAAGCGTTACAGGATAACCGAGATATATATTTAAAAATAATCACACAGGTGGCACCTGGGTGTCTCAGTTAAGCATCTGACTCTTGATTTTGACTTAGATGATGATTTCACAGTGCGGGAGATAGCATGGAGCCTGCCTGGGATTCTCTCTGCCCCTCCCTGCTCCAAATAAATAAACATTAAAAATAATAATCACCGTGGATGGAACTGGAGAGTGTGATGCTAAGTGAAATAAGCCATACAGAGAAAGACAGATACCATATGGTTTCACTCTTATGTGGATCCTGAGAAACTTAACAGAAACCCATGGGGGAGGGGAAGGAAAAAAAAAAAAAAGGTTAGAGGGGGAGAGAGCCAAAGCATAAGAGACTGTTAAAAACTGAGAACAAACTGAGGGTTGATGGGGGGTGGGAGGGAGGGGAGGGTGGGTGATGGGTATTGAGGAGGGCACCTTTTGGGATGAGCACTGGGTGTTGTATGGAAACCAATTTGACAATAAATTTCATATATTAAAAATAAAATAAAATTAAAAAAAATAATAATCACAAGGCACTTGGGTGACTCAAGTATGTTAGGCATCTGACTTCAGCTCTGGTCATGATCTCACAGTTTGTGAGTTCGAGTCCCGCATCAGGTGGACTTGAGCCCTGCTTCAGATGAGCCCTGCTTCTGTGTCTCTCTGTCTCTCTCTGTCCGTTGTCACTTGTGCCCTCTCTAAAAAATCAAAAAATAAAGGCCCTTTTGGTTTTAGAATGGTATCCTAAACATTCAGTCAGAAAACAGGAGTGTGGTGGGGTACCTGGTTAGCTCAGTTGGTTGAGCATCCGACTCTTGATTTCAGTTCAGGTCACGATCTCACGGTTCATGGGGTTTCTACTGACAGCATGGAGCCTGCTTAGAATTCTCTGTCTGCCTCTCTCCCACTTGCGCGTACACTCTCTCTCTTTCAAAATAAATTTTAAATAAACACTTAGAAAAATCGTGTGTCAGGTACCATGGTGCCTGAACCCAGGGGAAACATGGTCCATTAGTGAACAAAGCTTTTTGTTTCTAAGGTGTGCCAGGAGGAAGTCTTCCAAGAGAAAACAATTGTTTCAGCACATAGTAAAGGGAGGGTGTTTGACACAGCCTGAGTATGATGGAGGAAGAGTAGGAAAGCAGGGAAGGATGCCAAGAAATGGCAGTTCCCTGGAAGCCTGATTTCCTGCTCACAACAGGTGTGTGTGTTCTGTGCCAGGACCTCGAACCCTTGAATGTTTTCTACATACTTGAAAATATTAGAACGTGGGAAGAAAGGCAGGCATGTTTCCTTTAAAATTGTTCATCTGGACAGAGGGTGTGTGTCCATGTTAAAGTTCTCGAAACTGAGTGATACCCAAGATTTGTATCATTCCAGTATGGCAGGAGGGTACAGATACGCTGTTAATTGCCAATGATTCAGTTGTATTATTTACTTATTGTATGCTAAGTCCTTTGCATAAATCGTAAGATTACTTTGGGCTAGGTACTTGATATCCCCGTTTTCCAAGGAGTAAGCTGAAGCCCACAAAAGTTCGATATTTGCACAAGGTCATATGGCTGGCAAGAAGGGGTAGAGTCGAACATCTTAGTCAAGCTGGAAAGTTCGATGGATGCCACAGGGCTGAAATCCTGTTTGAGAATCAAAAGCGCTGTACTAATTAAATAGGTTGAGATTTTGCTAAAAATGCTTAGAGTGTTAGAATGTTAGTGTTTATCCAAAAAAAAAAAAAAAAATTAAAAAAAAAAGGGGGCACCTGGGTGGCTCAGTCGGTTAGGCGTCCGACTTCGGCTCAGGTCATGATCTCACAGTTCGTGGGCTCTGTGCTGACATATTAGAGCCTGGAGCCTGTTTCAGATTCTGTGTCTCCCTCTCTCTCTGACCCTCTCCCGTTCATGCTCTATCTCTGTCTCAAAAATAAACAAACATTTTTAAAAAATGAAAAAAAAGTTAGTGTTTATCAAAAGGGATTGGTTCCAGTATCTGAAGAATAAATGGTAATCATGTTTTACTTCCCCAGATCCTATTTGTTATATCTAGTACCATAAACTCCTTTACTCAATTGCTTGGTCAAACGATTTTTTTAAGGTCAATGTAATCAGTAAGATGGAGTTCTCCCTAAATACACTCAATTTAGCTAGCAGTCAGAATGGAAGCCATTTTTCAGGAAAAGATGAAAGCTATCACCTTGAAGACTTGGCCTTTTGTAAAGGAGTTCAGGAAACTGGAGAAAGTTCCCCCAGTATAACACTTGAAAATTGCAAAAGGAGCAGCATATTGTGCCAGAAGCAAAGATGAAATCAATTAGGGAAGAGGGATTATATGGGCCATTCTAGCCAGTTAGCCTGAGGGCAGGTGTGCGCAGTCTGTCCCCCTCTGCCTCAGCATTTCATTCTGCCTCACTCCTAGCTTGTATTTGTATTGCTTCCTCACTGGTGGGGTGTTCTCCTAAGGGGCCACCGAGTCTCATAGGTGGTGGGGGTATTGCAGCCTCACTGGATCTAGAAATAGAGAATTGATATTTTCTAGCAGGACCAAATTGACATTCATGCTCATACATGAGCACACAAGTTTAGGAACAATTTTTGAAAATTTAAGACAGATGCTTTCCACTGAGTACTTTGTAAAAGTTGCCTAATCACCTGTATATGTCAGCTAGCCACCATCATACGTCTTTCCTTGTGTGTGAACCACCTGGGCTGCTCACCTGTATGCCCCAGAGTGGTTTTACATAGCATCACTGAGCTTCGTGAAACAAGATTTATGTGATGATTTCATAGGAAGGGTGTTTGTTCTAGGTCTTAATTTTTATTTGCTCATTAGTCATGTTGCCTCAATACCAAGAGCTTTGTTTTTTATACTTCATTTCTGAATTAATATGGATTTTTTGCAAAACTAAACGATCTTAAAATCAGTGGCATTTTAGAATTAAAAAACGTTCCAGTAGTTGATTTACCCATTTCTAATAATTCATTGTCCTATAAGAACGGGGAACTGAAGGATTATCTTTCCATAATTGTAGCGACTTTTACTGATGATTTAGAGGAAATCTTCCACAAGAGGATACAAATTAGCCCCACCCAGTTACGTAAGTCATGCAGGTTGAATGGACTGATTTCCCAGCAATGCAAAAATGCTTCCAAAGCAGGACTAGTGGGAGTTGAGAAAGCATTAGTGGTTTGATGTGATCTAACTTCATAAAGGAGAGTGAGGGATTTGATAGGTTCAGTTTGCTATTCTGAAGGAATTAACTCTACCAACTGTGGGGGGGAGCAAAGATGAATGAGAAACTTTCTGCCCTGGCGTCATAGCTGGGCTTGAAAAATCTGTAAAACAGCATCTGATGGACAGAAGCAGTGGGTAGTAGCCAGGAGAAATCTGCGAGTGAAAGAAGGCCACTGGCCCTGCTGACCTTTGAGCAGTGAATGTTGGAGACAGAAGGTCTCCAGTGGGAAATTTAGGGCCCAAACACAAGTCACTCTTCTAGGAGCTTAAGTCAACAGAGCCCTCTATTAGGTACCATGTAGGTCAAAAGTGAGAAATAGCGACAAATGACCCAAGGTAATTGTAAAGTCATCTAGAAACTACAAAAACGTTATCCAGACTAATTGCTACAGGAGTTCAGAGAAAGGGGGCAGTTGAGTGCGTGCCCACAGGAATGTAGGTGTCCACACACACCAGCACAGAGCTTGGTGCCTGGAGGAGGCTCCTTGCTTGAGGGAAGGGGGATGTTTGGGCAGCCCCGACATGCAGCATCATGGGAGGTATCCTGCCCTACTTGCTGGGAGCCCAGCCTTCTCTGCTTGCAAACCAAACGTGCTTGTGACTCTGCTGGTGTGCTCACAAATTGTCACCCTTACCATACTGGGTGCCTCAGGAAAGATGGGAGTATTGTCACCTACTTCACTGAAGTAGAAGAGTCATGTACAAAGAAGTTGGGGAAATCATGACAAGATTTTCACAGTTGTTAATTCTGAGTAGGAAAAAAATGGCATTTGGTAGGAAAATGGGGTGTTGTGTATCTTTGCCAATATATTATAGCTGCCCCTAAGCAATTTTTTTTCAAAAGGAAAGTACTTCTGGAAAGAAAATACATTGGAAAACCCTAAAAGAAGCTTCTCAGATTTTAGGAACTTAGTGGAAAGACCCAGAAAGCAGAACATGTCTCCACACTGCGGCCTTTGGCACGTCTCCTTTCAGACAAGCTGGACCCAGAGCCTTCGAGGTCCCTGTAGCCCTGACACGCTGCGTCCACAACAACAGGCTTGAAGCTGATGCCAGGATGACAGCTCCGGCTGCACCTCGAACACCCGCCCTGTCCCGGTGATGCTAGATGGGGGGGTGAGAATACAGAAAGGTGACACCTCTCTTCTGGGAAGCCTGCTGCCAAACCTGCAAGGCGCAGAACAGACGCTGACAAACAGGATTCATCCCAACTCTGCGGTTCTCTCGGCTTTAAGCACTGGCAAAAGTGGACAACCCTGGCATTGCCCTCCCTCCTGCCGCCCAATTCTCTCACAATTGTTTTCCCGGTCCTCACCCTCTTGGTCAAATTTCACGTTTGTAATGGGCCTGCTCTCAGTCATTTAGACCTGAATTTCAGTGTCTTTTTTTTTTTGTTTTTTTTTTTTTTACCTGAATCGAGGCAAGAAAAGACAACCATTGTTCCGCGTTAAAAAAGCGTCATACATACTTGAACACAAGTGGGAGGCTGGTATTGTTTTGGACACCGGATGCTGTTGACAAAGGGAAGGAAAGCTATGTACCTGTCTTCTGGTAATGGTCCACCTAATCTAACAATTATTTTCATGTAGAACGACACTTTAGCATTACCCTCTCATCCAAAGAATCTGTTTCTCTCCAGCTTCAGCTACTCTTTTACTGAGAAACAGAGAAGTTGAGCAATTTGTCCAGGTTCGCACAGGCTAAGACATGGCAGAGCTCTGGTTAGAGCTTGGACCCCGAGGCTCTAGAGTATAGAGGAGGTAGGAAGACAGAAATTGTGGACAGGGGTTCTGAGTCCCCGGCTCCAGGCTGAAACCACGGGGCAGGTGTGAGGTGATGGGGGCAAAGGGCCCGGAACTCCAGACACACAGAGACAGAGACAGGAAAGCAGCCAAGGGATTATTCCTATCAGGTAGTGGCCTCACAGTTATTCCTGTACCCACATGAGTGGCCACAGGATAAAAAAGACCTTGCCTTCTAGTCTCCCCAAGGTGCCTTTGTGGTGTGGAAAAGGTGACATTCCAGCATAACTCCCACGGAAGGGCCCGAGGCCTGCTGACAGCCACCGTGGTGAGGTAGGGTAGCCCACAGTCCTGGCTACAGGGAGATAGCCCACCCCCAGAGAAAGGACGGTGGGAGGATGCACAGCATTGGTGAGAACCCAGAGGACCAGTGAGGGCAGAGGTAGAAGGAACACTGCCTGCATTTACCGGTCTTATTCCAGTAGCAAGAGGCAGTGAGCTGGAGGCTTATGAGGAAGTTCGGGTTAACTGTAAAAAATAGAGGGAGCTATTGGTTTCTTGTACAATTTGCGGGCGGCAGGTAAGCTAAATAGCAACGTGGGTTATTTTCGACTACTTGTGAGCTCTCACGGAACCAACGTTAGGAAAAAAACCTCAGCTTTGGAGTCAGGCCGAGCTGGTTCCAGGTGAGAAGTTGCCATGGGTGTTTTTGTGAGGGGAAAGAAAACCTCACTTTCCCTTGTTGCAAGATGAAAATTCAGTGCCTGCCTCCCTGGGGTTGGTGGGTGGGAGGATTAAATAAGACAGCTGAGGATCACAACAGTGTCTGGCTCCTTCCTCTATTGTAAACTGATCTGCAATTTGCTAAGCAAATAAAGGAGGGAGAGTCATTTCTGATCAATTACAGGATTCATAAAACACGTTTGGAAAAAAAGTGTGGCAACCAAGAGTAAAGTGTGGGACACAGGCCAAAAATGTTCTACCTGTAAAGGGTGGGGACGCGCCAGGCATTTTCCTAATTGACCTTAGAAATCACAAATTTGACTTGAAAATTTTTTCTTCCTTGTAAATTTCCCTGAGTGTCGGATATGTCTCCGGAGACTTCTCAGGAAGGCTTCCAAGTGTTTCAAAATCATCTTTAGGTAATTTATTCAAAGCCTCAAATATTATTTTTTGTACCCAAACTGCATATGCTTAAAACTAACAGGCGTTCCTGTTAAAATGCTTCTCATTTTCACTTCTCACAACCCAACATGAGATTTCAAATATTCTAAAGAGCCAGAGGTGTTTCTTCCTTTTTTAAAGTAAGAAGTTGACAACTATCCTTGAAATGTTAAAAAAAAAAAAAAAAAAAAAAAACCAGCAGCTGAAAATTTGCGTACAGTGATGGTCTCTGGGGAGTGGGGTTTGGGGGGAAACTGATACTTTATACCCGGTGTTATCTAAATTAGTGCGGGCATAGATAGATTGCTTCGGCAATTTTTCATAAGCATTCAAAAATCAGGGTGGAATTCTGACATCTGAATCTATTCTTCCCGTTTAAACATATGTTCCCAGGAATAGCTGCAAATCTCTGAATCCTATGTGTGAGTGGCTAAGGAACAGAGCCCTGGAGACAGCCAGTTTTGCTGGCCCTTAGCTGTGTGGTAGGTACCCTTACAGCTCTGATCTGTGGTGAGAAAAAAGCTGTGTTGAGAACCTAACGTCTTTCTCTGACTCCGCGGCCGAGTGGCAGAGGGTCCTGAGAAATCCAAACAAACCTCCCTCTTCACTAGCCTGAGAGTCTGATTTCTGCACCACTGCTAAGCAGTTAGAGTTCAGATTTGGCCTAATCCCTGTCCCCTTTGGCAGATAGGTTGCTCTTTTCTCCTCTGATGACACTTTGCCAAAAGCAAACAGGAACCATGCCAATGCAGAGACTACCTATTACAACAGGTAACAGGTGAGTGGTAGCCAAACGTAAGCTGTTGACCAACTTGGTGGTGACCCCCCAAATGACCTCACATAAAAATAAAACAGTGGCATTAGTCCTTGATGTAGACCATGGATACAATCCTGATTACAGGAAGCATCGTTGGGAAACCGCTGACTTTATGGACCTGTACCATGGCCTTTGAGAACAGTGTGCTGGTTGTCAAATGCAGGCTGAGGACAAGTCCCACCCTCTTCCTGGCCCTTTCCAAAAGTGGCTGCTCCAAAGGCTCTCCTAAGGCACCTGGAGTTGTCCCTGGTAGGCCCCACGGGGTCTCCCTGACCGTACCCTCTGCTATGGCCACTGCATGCTCAGCACAGCCTTCAGGATTCAGAGCACAGCTTGGAAAGGGAATCAGGCAGGGGCTGGGCAGGTGCCTAACATGATATGACATGTGGTTCTTAAGCCCAGCAGCCCAACCAGTTTCTTTGTGTGGATGTGAATGCATAAAAGCTGACTTTAAAAAGATATCCCCAACTACTGATTTGCTCACCAAACTGTCCCAACGCATGGTCTAAATTGTATCTCCAATCTCTAGCAAGAGAGGAGGGCCAGTGGAGCGCAACTGTTAGCCAGTCTCAGGCAGCAGGGAATGTCTCGATTGGCTGCCAGGAACCAGCAAGATCCTGGGGGAGCTGAACCAGACACTGGCATCTTCCCATGTGCCCTTCAAAGCTGGAAACCAGACAGCCAGTTGTCTAGAAGGGCACACTCATTAAGGCAAAGGACAGATGGCCATGATACCACAAGGGCAAACACAAATTCTGAGTATCTGCATGGCTTGCCTCCACCAACAGAAGCTCCCTGAGGTCAGGCCCAGCATCTTCCATGTCTCCCGGGCCAAGTGCATGGCCTAGCCCACAGAATACGTTCAGTGAATAGGTGACAAGCAGCCTTCTGCACCCACTGGCAGACTCTTCCCTATGGCCACCCTTGTAAGATGTTTGCTTCTCCACACATTTCCTCAGGCTGATCTTCTACCTGAAGTGCCCTTTCACTTCATCATAAACATCCATCAAGGTCCAGCTGCAGCCCCACCCCCTTAACAGCTATATCGATATCCACCACGTCGCACATGGCCTCTCACACATGCCCTCGCTCATGCTTGTGCCCATTTCATGGATGGGAAGCAGACTCAGAAGCATTCAGTGGCAAGTTCCAGGGTCACACTGCTGATAAATCCTGTGCAAAGCAAGAGCTCAAACCCACGTCGTCTGATTCCAGGGTCTCTGCTCCCTACATTTCACCAATTGCTTAGAAGTCCTCCCTGAGGTTAGCAGAGTTTTATGGTCCTCCTGCCCCATCTTAGGAATGAGCAGGAAGATCTGTGTGTGATGGAATTATTACTGACACTAAAAGTTAACGTTCAACACTGGGAAGTGGCCCTTCCCTGGCAGGGGTTTGCCACTCTGACCACTGAAGCCAGCTCTGGGAGCTCCCGTGGCCGGGCATTTATAGCTCTGTGTGTTACAGTTCACTAAATACTCTCAACTTCTCGAAAAGCTGGTTTTTTCCTCTTGGGAGCGGCTGACTCTACCCTTTATGAGATTTGCAAGCCTGCTGGTGCCCTGCCCATTGGGAAACACCTCACTCTGTCACTCTATAAATGTCTGAGGTGGCCCCAAGGGAGGACTTGTGCGGCACCGCTGTCTCCCCAGGACGTGAAGTTCCCACCACCCCACCATGAGGTTTCTAGTCCTCTCCAGATTGCTCTGCATCTTGCTCCTCTGCTTCTCCATCTTCTCCGTGGAAGGTAGGGCTGTCCCCCCAAAGTGCTGGTTCCCAAGCAGGGAATGCAGGGCCTGGGAAGGTTGGAATCAGAAAATGTTGGGGGGCAGGCCCCCAGCAGGCAGTCCTGGGCCTGGGAAGACAGGCTCTCACTCCTGAATCTGTAGCACCTCTGTATACAGTGGCGGCACCAAGGGGTGGCCTGGGAACTTTAGACCCCACAATCTCCATCCGTAGCTCCAGTTCCCCCAAACCCACACACCAGCTATGTGAAGGTGATGTTTACCATGCAAACATGCAACCTCCTGGCAAGATTCTTGCACCTAAATCCTACCTAGCTAGAAATTCTAGAGCCACTCTCTTGTACTCGTACCATGCCTGTAGTACAGTGAATTTTGTGGAGACTGTGTGAGTCTGAGCATCCCAGCAAACAGCTGCAACAGATGATATGAGTACAGTGTGGTGGTGGTTGGGGGGGTGGGGGAGGCATGTTTGTATGTGTTTAGAAGTGGGGGAGATGTTCCCTGTACCTCAGTGGATATGAATGTTTAGCACTCCTGCCTTTGTTTCATTCAGGTTAGCTATTTTGAGCTTTTTCTCTTGCCTAACTCTCTAGACACCGCCTACTTTTATTATTTTTTTAAGGCAATTATGGTTAAGAGACTCTTAAATACTGAGAACAAACTGAGGGTTGATGGGGGGTGGGGGAGAAGGGAAAGTGGGTGATGGGAATTGAGGAGGGCACCCCTTGGGATGAGCACGGTGTGTCGTATGGAAACCAATTTGACAATAAATTATATGTTAAAAAAAATAAAAAAATAAAAAAGTACCATCCCTATCAAAAAAAAAAAAGCAATTATGGTTATTTTAACATTTATTGGAGTTGGGAGCATAGACAAATAAATAGATAGGGTTGAAAAACACCCATATCTTCATGACTCAGGAATATAGCCATGTTTAACATTTTATTTCTTTTCAATATTGCAGACAAGCATTTTTGGTAATTGATATATCTCTATATATTAAACATTATATCTTTTTAAAATCACTATATTATTATATAATCACCAAAAATATTTACTGTTAAAATTATTCTGGAAGCATTTACACCAAAATGTCAACAGTAGTCATCTCTGAGCAGTAGGATGATAGGAAGTATTTGTTTTCTGAACTTTCTGCAGTGAACATTGCTGCATATGTAATACAGAAAACAGTGATTAGAATTCCTCATAAACACAGTCCAAAGCAATGCAGTTTATCAGACCTCTATTTGGGGGCATGCTAGATGTTGCCACTGTTACCTTAATGACAATTCAGTGAATATGAATACCTTTCCCCATAAAGTTTCTAAAACATTTAGGAGTATTTCTGGCATATTCTCCAAATAGTATTATTTAAGTAATATTTTTAGGTATAACTTGCCATCAAGTGTGCTATGATGAATTTCATGCTTAGACATGTAGATGGTTCATAATTTTGCACTATTTTAAGTATGTGGTAAGAGCATATGCGTATGTAAAACATTCCTTGTATTTAAGATTATTTTCTTAGGCTAGATTGCCAAAGGGAGAATATCAGGTCAAAGGGCATAGATACTTTGAGTGAGGATGCTGTGTTTTGGACAGGGACATGAGGAAGAGAGTATCTGCCCACAATGACTTTGTTATTTCTGAAAAATAAATCACCTCCAGGCCTACCCTTTCCCCTGGCCCTCCCACAGCCTGGCTCTTCCTGAGTTTCCTTCAATAAATATCCCTGACCTTTGTACCTTGGGAGTGGAGGCCGACTCAAATCCTTTGTACACAGATCCAACCTCATGGTGTCCCCAACACACTAAGGAAGGGTCTCTGCCCCTCTGTGTCTACCCTCAGGGAGAAGGCATTCTAGGCATCTTGCCAAGCCCCGGAAAGGAAAGCTTTGCTGTTCCCGAGTTCCTAGTCCTGTCCCGACGGCCCAGAAAGGTAAGCACCCTGTCCAGATGGTAAGAGGCTCTGGGGAGGCCATGGGACAGGCCGTATATGTGGATCAGCCCTCACCTGTGCCTGGCACAGAGGGGCCACAGCAGATGCGATCTTGGCCTCATGGAGCTTCCGCTCTAGTGTGGAAAAATGCAAAATTAATCATTTTGAACTGAATACGTTCTGTCAAGAGAAGAACAACATGCAATTAGAAAACGGTACTGGGAACACCCCCGGCCTGGGTGGGAGGCATCAGAGGAGGCCGCATTTGAGACCTGAAGAAAGGCAGGGAGACAGAGGGGAGGGTTCAGGCAGGGGAAGCAGCAGGCATGGAGGCCTGAGATGGGCAGGAGGGAGCCACGGAAGACAGAGAGGCTGGTGAGTTGCAAGGTGTTCATGGAAGCTACTACCCAAGGTAGGGCTGGCCTCGTGAGCTGCCACATGAGGAAAGGTGACCAGGGGGTGGATGGGACTCCCAGGCTCAGAACATCCCAGAGATGAGGGCAGGCAGCATGCGTCCCAGGAACCAGGCTGGAGGTGCAGAGCCAGGGTGAGGCCTGGAGGAACAAGACTGCCCTCTCCCACGAGGCCCCTGGGGGCCCCGGCTGATGAGGGAGACAGCCCCGAAGGAGGCTGCAGGTACCCAGCTCCCAGCACCGGCCCAGGCTGAGGGCCAGCTGGTGCATGGGAGTGGCCTGGGTGTGAAGTTAGCACTAGGAGACTTCTGCTGGCCTTGGGTAGGAGGGCCCCACAGCCTGGTGCAGGCAGCCCCCCAGGGAAAGCTGCAGAGCCTAGAGCCAGCCAGGCCTGACACTAATCCAAGGGTCCTGCCCCCGATTCTCCGCAGCTAAGGTCTGAGAAGGCCCCAGTCCTGCTGGCACCTCTGAGACCATGGCCCAGGGAGCCCATGACCAGAGCCAGGTCCTCCCACCCATCCCCCAATCCCACCAACTACCAAGAGTCCTGTGCACAAAGCGGGAGCTTGGGTATGAAGGACCGGGAGAGAGAGAGAGACAGCACTCCTTAGCCTCTGGCCACCTCTCCAGAGAGGCTGACAGCCCCTCCCTCCAGACTGGCATCACATCCAGCTGCGGTAAAAATAACCCGTTCTCACACCCTGCACCCAAGTGTGAAGCACCCGCCCAGGAAAGGTGAGAGGAAGTGCACTGACAGGCTGACTGCAGCTCTGCTCTCCTCTGAGGCCCCAGCCTGGTGAAGGAGGAGGAGTGTTTCCATGAAAGAAATAAGGCAAAGCCAAGGGAAGGGAGAGGTAAGAGTCCCTCCCTACTGAATGAGTCCATCCCCAAACCCTTCCCCAGGATGGATGCACTCACAGGAAGTAAAACGACATTAGGGATGTGCGTGCACATACACACACATGCACACACGCACACACAGATCCTAGGAAACACAGCCAGTTAACTCCTTGTGCCCAGTACAGGGCAGCTGTTTTGTTACTCACTCAACACTTTAGAATAATCGAGGTGCACGGATTCCATGTTGACTCTGGATTTCTTTCAGTGTACGTACATATTTTTAATTCTGTTGCAGAAATTTGCAAACGACTTAGAACAAAAAGAGAAAAACAAACCTTTTTATCAGGTCCTTATTGTACAATCTCATTTAAATCTTTGGAACCACATCAGGGAAACATTGTCACCATTTTACACTTTGGGAAACTGAGGCTCAGAAAGAATCTGAGGCAGAGCCAGGAGCCCGGATGTGTCTACCTCTTTCCACTACAACAAACTGCCTCCTCCATAGAGAGCAGGTCCTGCAGCATGCTTGTGAAGACAAGCGCATTCCCAAGACCTTAGACTTCCCCAAAGCAAAGCGCCATCTGGGTTGGAATCCCAGCTCCACCACCTGCTAGCTGTGTGCCCTTGAGCAGGTCGCCCAGCTCTGCTAAGCCTCAATCTCCTCACCTGTGAAAGGGTACGATCCCAGACTCTACCTTGCCAGGCTATGGTAAGAAGACAGTGAAGTCATGACTATAGCCAGGCATTACCCCCATAAACATGCCTGCTGGGGAAGTCAGAGCCCTGCCAGGGCTCCTGAAGCAGGAGGCCAGAAATTTCAACACTGAAAACCAAGGTCCGTGCCTTCTTGCCCAGGCTTGGTGGTTCCACCCACCATTTTCTGGGCCTGATCCTGGGGCCGGGTCATCAACAACAGAGCTGCTGAGCGTGCCAAACTCTGGGAATGTGGCCTCTGTACTCTGGGCCCCCGGTGTATAAGAGTGTCTGCCTACCTGTCCAAAGAGAAAATAACCAACGGTGTCTGGAGGATGTCCCTGGGCTGACAATACCAGTTAGACATACACATGCCAGTGTGGGACTCTTCAATGTAAAGTGTCTTTCCTGAGCCTTGGTTCACACATAAGTGCAGTGCCAGGCCTGTGGGGATGACAGGACGTGGCAGGTACAGGATCTTGGGTCGGTTCGACAAAACCATCACCAAAAGTCAGTGGGCTGAATTTACCACGTTTACTGATTTGCTAAACAAAGCTTTCTCCAAAGTATTTGAAAAGTTTGTGTCAATCTGTGTAGCAGCGTGTCATAGCAACATTTTTTTCGTGGAGTGTTCAGTTCGTTAACTCTTAGTGCTGGACAGGCATCACGCTTAGGCGGGGGGCAGAATGACAGACCCCACCTAGGACCTCTGTCAGGCCATCCTCCTTCCAGGTGTCCTGAGGTTGTCGGTGAGGAAGCTCCTGGGCAAGACTGGGGAGGTCTTGTTTGAAGACCCCTGGAGCCTGAGAGTGTGCCCGCCCCTCCCACAGACTACCTGGGACCTGAGAGCTCTGTCCCACCCTCCCTGTTTTGAAGACAAACAAAATTACTTGACCCACAGTGGGAGGTGGGGGAGAAGGGGCCCAGAGAGATTCCTCCCCCACCATGGGGTTATCCTTGTCTTCAGAAAGGGGCCCAGACTACAGAGACAAAGACTACCCATTGAGGACCACCAGCATGATTACTTGAGGGTTTTGGAAACTTTGCATGACAGCTGGGTTGAGACAAGAGCCAGTACAATGGACCCTGGAAGGGAAGAGGTGAAGAGGGTGCCCCACCCATCCTATCCAGTGGACCAATCAGAGGGTCTCATATCTGTAGCCTTTCTCCTCCAGGGTTATATCCATTAGCCGTAGCTGTGTAACTAAACACTCCCAACTTCAGTGGCCCAAACTACATGTATTCTCATTTTCCATGAATCTGCAGGTCAGCTGAACAGGCTCATTTATTCTTCCAAGGGTTGGATACAGCATCCTGCTGACCTTGGCTGGGCTCTCTCACATGTTTGGGGGCCAGTGGTCTGTAAGTCTTGGAGGGTCTCAGTTAGGCAACCGGACCTTCTTCCACACGGTCTCTCATCCTCCAACAGGCCAGCCCAAACTTCTTCACAGAAGCTACAGGGTTCCACCTATGTGAGTGAAAGCACCTAAGTACCTCAGAACTGGCCCACCTTTACCTCCGCTGCATTCAGCTGGCCAAAGGAACTCACCAGGGCAGCTCAGATTGAAGGAAAGGAGAAGCAGACCCCATATTTTGGTGGGAGGAGCTACAAAGTCACATTGCAAAAACAGGGTGGAGAATTGTGACTATGTGTGCAATAAGTCAACCACAGTATTTATTGTAGGAGCCAGAGAAGAGAGTCCTGGGGATCTGAGGAGGGTGGACAGAAGTTGCAAGCAGTGTTCAGGAAACCATGGTCCCCCATCAGAAATTCTAGTGGAAAATTCTCATGACATTATATTACTAGAAAAAAGTACTTTACACTGTACCATGATAGTACCATGACTATCACTGTTGGAAGATGAAAGCACTTTCAAATAGGAAGACAAAATACAAGGACAACTATACCAATGTTAGCACTTATTTATGATTGAGACATGAGGCTATGGATAAATTATAATTAAATTTATTTTTATAGCTGGTGGTTATATAGCAATTATTGTCTAACACTTACATCTGGTAACTCATTTAATCCTCACAATCTTAAGAGTTAGATAACATTACTACCCCCATTTTTACAGATGAGGAGCCAAAGCACAGAGAGGTTAAGTAACTTGTTGAAGGGCACACAGCTAGTAAGTAAGTGGTAGAGCTGGGGCTTTGAATCCCAACACTCTGGCTCCAGATTCTATGTTCTTTTTTTTATTTTATTTTATTTTATTTTATTTTATTTTATTTTATTTTATTTTTTTAATGCTTATTTATTTCTGAGAGAGAAAGACAGAGTACGAGTGGGAGAGGGGCAGAGAGAGAGAGAGAGAGGGATACACAGAATCGGAAGCAGGATCCAGGGGATCCAGTGCTGACAGCACAGAGCGGGACTCGAACCCACGAACCGTGAGATCATGACCTGAGCCAGTTGGACACTTATCCAACTGAGCCAGCCAGGCGCCCCCAGATTCTATGTTCTTAACTATCATACCACCTTGCATATAGTAATAATCTGGAAACAGAAGGGGGAAAAAAAAAGAATAGTCTCATCACAACAATTTAGTAATCTTCACATTCATTTGTGTTTCTTTTTTTTTCAGGCAACCATGTTTATCCAGTTTTATTTTTATTGTACCTCATTTTCTTACTTTTAAAATTAATGTTACATTGTGAGTATTTTCTTTCCTCTTGCTACAGTCTTCATAATCACAGAATTTTCTCACATTAAACATTTCCATCATGATGAGATACCATAAGATACCATACCTAACTTACCATTTCTCTACCAGAGAATATTCAGATTGTTTCCAGAAATTGTTTTTCTGGTATTAAAAACAAAACTATGAAGAACAGTTTAATGCATGCCGGTTCTTTTTTCTTGTGGATTATTCCTCCCATAAGTGGGACTGGTTTGTCAAGATGCAAACATAGCTTTGAGACACACATTGCCTGCAACTCGAAGTCCAGAAGGAAATAGCCCAAGGAGTCTGAGGGCCTGCAAGTGACGTGGGCAGACCCTCCTACTGTGGCCATCAGAAACCAGACCCTTCAACTTTAGTGGACTCTTGTTGACAAAGCCAGTTTGGCTCATAAGCCTCCTTCTCTCCATCTGATGCCAGAAAATCAGATTTCTCCCTGACAGGACTGAAATAACCTGAGCTGGTCATGTTTGCCATGAAAGGCCTTCCTTCTGGGTCTCCAGGAAGGAGATAAGATCTGATTCTTGCCTTGATTTTTGAAAACACTTTGCGTCTGGAAATGAATGTTAATTGTGTTCTCCCCTTTCTCCTCCCCCACTCTGCTTGGCTCTTGTCTTGTCTTACCTGCCCATTGCTCCTTCCCAGGGCGCCACGTGAGGATCTGCAGACAGTGCAAAGTCAAGCCAGGGTCCCGCACTTGGGTAGTACCTGGGGCTCTCCCGCAAGTGTAATGCTGCCCAAACAAGTCTGCACGCAAGTTGAGACCCTCATGCCCAGTGCCTGAGGCACCCAGAAGTCTCAGGTTCTCTCAGGATGCTCCTCTTGAAGCTGGGGCTGAGGGCAGAGATGCCAAGAGCCTTGGCCCAGGGAAGCTTCTGCCCATGAACCATAAGCCTCTTCTCTTAAAGACACAACATTTCTTCCCTGCTATGTTGGAATGTGCTCACGCTGCCTTTTTAGAAAAGCCTGAACCAGAATTTTCTGAAAACCACAACCTGGATACAAAGATCAAAACGCTGGAATGCCTGTCTTGCTGTGTGGCCTTGGACTAGTAACTTAGCCTCTCTGGGTGCATGTTGGCTTCAGAGATGTAAAGTTCAGAGACCGAAAAACCCTCTAAGGAAGACCATCAGTCACTGGCACCAATGGGTTTCACTATGCTTTTCAACCTTCCCGGCAGTGAACTGGGATGTTGTGGGGCTTCACCTTGGTCAGCAAGGGCCCTGAGAAAGTTCCGGAATTCTAGATGCTAGTCCCACTCATGCCCCCCACTTTCCGAGTTATTCAGGCTCAGCCCACCTGGCCTCAGTCCCCTCCTGGCCTCTACAGTGTTGACAGTCAAGATTCCACTGTGACTTTTGACAGCTACAAACTCAGACAATTCTGATCCTGCTAGGGAGCAGTGACCAAGACTGCATCCTGAGGTACACACAGCCCCTAACCGTCCCACATCCGATGGCCTCTGAAGGAACCCCTTCCTAACTTCCTGATGTGAATCTGCTGGAAAGAACATTGAAACAAAACAAACAAAAAACCCCAAATAATAAATAAATAAATAAATAAATAAATAAATACCCAAAATGCACATGCAACATCCATGTTTAAGAAAGTCAGTGATTGGGAGGCACTGGGTGGCTCAGTCGGTTAAGCGTCCGACTTGGGCTCAGGTCATGATCTCAGTGTTTGTGAGTTGGAGCCCCGCATTGAGCTCTCTGCTATCAGCACCGGGGCCTGCTTCGGATCTTCCGTCTCCCTCTCTTCTGCCCCTCTCCCTCTCTCTCTCTCTCTCTCTCAAAAATAAATAAACATTTAAAGCAACAACAATGACAAAAAGAAAAGTCAGTGATTGGTGTCCCCGGGTGGCTCAGTTGGTTAAGCATCCACTCTTGGTTTCAGCTCATATCATGATCTCATGGTTCATGAGATTGAGCCCAGAATCAGGCTCTGCTCTGTCAGTGTGCAGCCTGCTTGGGATTCTCTCTCTCTCTCTGCCCCTCCCCTGGTCACATGCACTCTCTTTCTCAAAATAAATAAATAAACGTTAAAAAAAAAAAAAAAAAAAAAAAGAAGTCAGTGATTGGGCCTGAGCCACAGCTTTCTGCTAGAGGAAACCCATGCCCCAAAGCCTCTCCTGAAGGCCACTCCTTCATCATGAGAAAATCTAACTAGAAGAAGGGGGGTGAGGACTACTGACAATAACAACGCTCTTGGTCTGAAACACCAGGACTCAAACCCCAGGCCTACCCAGAATTGTCTGTGTGACCTGGGCAAGTTGGTTCCCTTTTCTGTAAAATGGAGACCCCAGCACCCATCCAGAGGACTGAAAGGGCACGGTGGGTGATGGAAAGTACCCACAGAGGGCATGGCACACAGAGGAAAATGGTTCAGGGAAGTCCCTGCCTTCCCTGTCCTCGCTGGGGGCTATGCTTCTACCCACAATGAACCGGGGTTGTGACTCAGAAGGAACAGATGGCCAGGTCTAAGAGGCTCATCTCTCCGGTAAAGCTCCCTTCTAATCTGATTCTCCCAGGAAGGTGAGAAGCCCTCCCCATGCCACTCCACAGTCTGTGTCTGAAAGCGCCAGGCCCACAGCTTCGAGGATCGATGGGTAGGAGTTCTCTGGCACAGGGCTCTGGGGACAGTGGTCCCAGGGCAAGCCAGAGTCCTTACCTTGTCCTAGGCCAGACCTTTCAATTCCATACAGAGGCTGCATTCATGGGCTGGTCCCTTCACTCACTCACCCGTTCCCAGGGTAGGCAGTCGTCCCATCACGCCAGCTTCTGAGGCTCAGACATGAACAAATGCAGTCCTTGAGGGCTGAGAAGCAGCAGGGTGTGAGCCCCGGGGCATAAACAGAGGTCCGGGCACAGGAGGGAAAAGATGAGCTGATGCCTGGGCTGAATTATGGGAGCATTCCAGCTGGAGAAGGGATATGTGTGTGAGCGTGCAAGCATATGTGTGCGTGCGTGCATGCATGTGTGTGTGTGTCTGGATGAAGAAGAGGAGCAGCGAAGGCCAGGCAGAAGACTTGAGGGTTTCCCCTGCAGGGAATGCAGGGAGGAAGGGCTATTAGGAGGAGGTGGAATGAGCCGGAACTAAGGCAGGGCCGAGGGCAAGGCACAGAAGAGGAATTTGAGGGGTTTCTGAGCAGCAGTGGTGTGGCCTTATAGACTCGGTAGCTGGGGCTATGGAGACAAGTCCATGGTGAACATTCCTGTGCTGTGTCAGACCCTCACCGGGAACGCCCTTGGCGAGGTGAACCACTCAGCTACTAGCACTGTGACAGCTGACTGTTCAACATCCTTGTTCCCAATCCTACCCCTCTCCATCACCACCAAACTCCTGCCCCCTAACACACACACACACACACACACACACACACACACACACACACACACAAGGTAAAGAGAACACTGACATATAACTAAACACATGTACTTGAAAGTCAACAGGAAAAACAATTCAGAGGCCATGTGTCTGGCCACTGAACCAAGTCTAGCCTTCTGCTCAGGAAAGCACAAATGCCAGGAGCCTCAGCTTCTTTTTCAGGTAGGAAAGACCAGTCACTTAATGTACACAATTAAAAGGACACAGCAGAATGTTGGGGGAAAGAGGAGGCTGTCTCTGTGGGGCAGGAATGCAGTGTCCATGGCTCTGAGCCACTGGCGTGCAGGAGACCAGCCTTGGGTAGGTAGGGCAGTGACCCCATGGGACCTTCCAGGGATGCCAGCCCCTCAGAGCAGCCCAGACCAAAGGTGGGAGGCACAAAAGGGAGCTGAGAACTCTGTTCCCACCCTCCCTGACTCTGGAAAGTAAGGGGAAGTAAGGGAAAGCCTGAGACTGGTTCCCAGAGATTCCTGTGCAGAGCTAGAGGCTGGCCAAAGGCCAAACTCTTTCCTTCCCACTCACCTGTGGGATGTCACCTCCAGAAGTTGCAACATGAGATTTTAAATTTGGTGGAAGAACTTCACTCTCAAAGGGTAGACTGAGCCTTCAGGGAAAGTCTGACAAATAAGGTGATTCAAGGCTACTGGGGATCCCATGAGGATTCCAAACATCCACAAGGGACTTCAATTTATAAAACTTTAATTCTTATTTTGCCCTTACTTGACTCCTTAAGAACCTAGACTGATTGACAGTTTACACTAGTGTCATTAGAGAAAGTGTGCGGTCCCCATGGCAACTAAAGGGGCTCACACTCTGACTAGGTGGGACATGTGGTATCTTTGACAGTGCACAAGCTTCACAGATTTGGGTTCAAATGAGGGTTCTGTCATATGCCTGTTGTGTGACATTAGGGAGGTCAGGTGACCTTTCAGAGCCCCAGATTCCCCACCTGTAAAATGAGGCTGTCACAGAGGGCTATTAGGGAGACTAAATGAGACAATGAGAAGCGCCTGGCTCTGAAATAGAAGCCAAATGGTGGTCACAGGTCTGTTTCCAGCACATTAGACAGATCCAGGTGTCTCCCCGCTCCCCAACCCCACTCAAGATTAGGTCCCCCTGGACCCATTTCATCTCCAGCTATCATCGAACCTCCAGTTGGGCACCACAAGCACTTTACAGCCTCGTGGACTCACCCATTCTGCTGATTCGTCTCTGAGCTTATTTTTGGGTAAACTGTCCAGAGTAGACCACTTTCTGGAGCCTTACAGGGCCATGCCCTAACTGGGTAGTTCACACAGGATCCCACACATGACTCCCCTGACTGGCTCCGCAGCCATTTTCCCTGCCTTGGACGCGTCATAAAACTTCTAGGGTGTGAATGTGTCCAGGGCTCTGACCTGGTCTCCCAAGCAGTGGCTGCACCTTGTCTGTTTACTAGCAGCCTTGTAACAGGCGGACAGGTCCAGAGGCAACCGGCAGACTTGTTATCAACAGCCCCATCTCTGGAAATAGTCTTTGACTCGTCTGCTGTTTAATCTGTCAAACTGCACTGCCCCTCAGGATTTGCAAAGTGTGAACCAAAAGGTGGGAAGTGTCAAATTACAAGATATCGAAACAGAAAAAAAAGTTCTCTTTCACATCAAAATGCAGCCATTTTGTTTGTTCAAATCAGCCTGCCACCTGGCTCAGCGGGCATTTCAGCTTATACCCCCGGGCTACTCCAGTCTATCAACTTAAGGATGGATGGAGTGGGGAAGCACATGTCAAGGCATGAAGAGGATTAGTTGTTGACCATGACCAGGAACCAAGACTTATGTCATCGTCAGGTACCTCTTCATTCATTCATCCATTCAGCTGGTCAACAACTACCCATTGAGGACCTTCTATGTGACTGGTCCTGTGTAAATACTGAAGAAACCTATGCATGAAATGGTCTCTTCCTTAAGTGGTTCACAGCACTCTGGGGGAGACACCAAAGCAGACAGATTATAGTACTAAAGTCTTTTAAGGATCCTGTCAAGGTCTCAAGTAGGGACAAATTCTGCCTGGGGCAGAAGATGCCAGAAAAAAAAAAGGAAAACATTCCGGAGGAGAAGATATTATTGCTGTGTCATCTACCTAGACTCAACCATGAGGCAGGCTGGATAGCAAAGGAGAGCACTGCAGGGTGAAAAACAGGCAACATCAGGGTTAGAGCTTCTGCCCACTTGTGTGGGTGCCGCAGTGACCAAGAGCCAGCATTGCAACCCAGGAGGTTGATTCAGTGGGTACTAGTACCAACTAGATGGGTACTGGGGAACAGGTGACAACCCCAGACTCCTGCATAGTACCTCAGTTAGGGGGACAGGCAGGGCCTTAGACAGACAGGGGAGGAATCCCAGCTCCATGTCAGAGGAGACAGAGACAGCCATCTTACACATGGCCTGGACACAGCAAGGGGACAAGTGAAGGGGACACATTTCAGAGTAGGTGGTGTCCCAGGCTCCCCAAGCCTGCTAACCCCAGAGCCCGCTGCTGTGGGAACGGACTCCCGACTTCCAGCCAGGTGGGTCCACCCTGGCCCACAACCACAAAGGACAGTCATCAGGACCTCCCCTGGGCTGGGATAAATAGGGCCTCACAGTCATGTCCAGAGAGAGTACATCCAGGCCTACTAGGATCCCTGGGCCCTATGCCTTCATGCTCAGTACCAAATTCTGCCCTGAACAAGGGCTTCCCTATCATGAACAGTCATTGTTCTGGAATTCAGCAATAGGACCGAACAGCTCAGGATGCCCAATTGGTGGGCAGAGGTCAGTCTGCAAGATGGTCTTATCACAGACAGCTAGGGTGGAAGCAGGGTGCTAGGACCAGTCCTTTCCCCCCTCCTAGGTCAGGGTCCTTAGGAAGGTGAGCCCGAATAGCAGACAACTGCTCTTCACCACACCCTCAGCCCTGGGAGGAGCCTGGAGAGCTGCTTGCCTAACCTCTCTCGGTGTAGGTGTGCATGTGCTGGGCATGTGTGTTTATACAAGGAGATGGGAATGGATTCACACATACAGGGTACACATGCATGTGTATGCAAATGGGAACAGAACTTGGTTGGGGGGGGGCATCTGTGTAAACATGTGTGCATGGAAACAAGGCACCGTGGGTTAGCCCATTCAGGTATATCAGATGGGGGCAAAGAGGTTACAAAAGCCTGGGTTGGTGTGCTGGCAGAGAGCTAGAACATACTTGCATGCCCAGGAAGGCAGCTAACACCTGAATCCGCATTTACTGACAGCTGGACCAGCTGCTGTACATCTACCTG
The DNA here is from genome assembly GCF_046562875.1 of Panthera onca. Classification (NCBI taxonomy): domain Eukaryota; kingdom Metazoa; phylum Chordata; class Mammalia; order Carnivora; family Felidae; genus Panthera; species Panthera onca. The sequence goes on along the minus strand of NC_138349.1, from coordinate 44,986,637 downwards.
AGGAAATGCTGTCAGGACTTAACCTTGAGATGAAACGGATTTGGTATTTCACAGCAGGTGCCATGGTGAGGAGGCTCTAGAAGAGAGGGAGCTCGTCACCCTGCAGGGGTGATAGACATGTGGAAGACAAGGTGACGTGTGTCCGGGGCTACCCAGGGTCTGCAGGTGAGGGTCAACCCCTCTGTCTCACAGCAGGCGAGCCCTTCCCAGCTATGATAAACTGAGCCTTTCACATAGCCTCCCATTCCTCCATACTAAAGGTCAAGATCAGGGTCCATGGTGAGAACCTCCATGAGGAACTGTTCTTTTCCCAAGTTCTCAAATGCTTTGAGGACAAGGGCAGATCTAATGTGACCAGCTTGTCCCAGTTCATCCCAGACCTTCTTAGTTTTACCACTGAATGTCCCACATCCCTGGAAACCCCCTCAGTCCCAGGCAAACCAGGACAGCTAGTCATTCTAGCAGATCTGAGCCTGTATAACTGAAGAGGGGGGGTGGCCTCTTTAAGGAAAAAAATATATATGTAAACTACAAACACAAAATTAAGGCTACGGAAGGGACATGTGAGCAAGGGGCCCGGAGCTGAAGCATCAGTAGCTTCAAGGTCATCTTCCTCTGTTACAGAATGTTTCAGCTTTTTTTGGAGCCAGCCGAAACTGGATGTGACTCTAGGCCCTGTCCTTCCCTGGCTGTGTGAGGTTGGGCAAGTGACTTGCCCTCTCTGTGCTTTACTTCTTCATTTCTAAAGCAGGGACAATCACACCAGAAGTTGTGTTGGTTACACAAGATAATATGGGTGACCACACACACACACACACACACACACTACAGCATAGGAGGGGATTCCTTCACTATCCCTCTCCGGTGCAAGTCTGTTGACTGAGTGAACTGAGGAGAAAGAAGTCAAGGCACCAGAACCACGTGATGAGGAGATAGGCAGACAGGACACGGAAAGCTGGTTTTTCTCAGCACACTGGCAAGATGTTTGCCCCAGGAAACCCTGGCTCTGCCTCCAGCACACTAGGTGATCTAAAAAAAGCCCCAGTCCCCTCATCTGTATGTAGGATTTGTAGAATGGCCCACCTTGGCCTTGTCCCAGCATTTTGAGACAGAAAGATGCAGAAATACCTGTGAAATTTAAAGTGCATTTTCCAGCCAAGGGCCAAGCCTGAGGGAATTCAACAAGAGGAGTTCTGGTTAACTGGGCCTGAAAATAGCCCAATACTCTGGGACTACTGATTTATCTTCTTGTCCGGAATCCCTAACTCTTGCTACCTGTGGATCAAGGAGGTCTGGCCTTGGGGGTGGGGGATGTTCTGCTCCTATGAAGGTCCCTGGGGAGAAATATTGAGACCCCAGCCATGGAGGCCTCTCCAGGAAGCACACAAAGGGGTCTCCTATTTCTGTAGATATACCCCTCCAAGGCCATCCTGGGGAGTGACGAAGCTTGGGCCTAACGTGACCTCCCTGTACCCCCCATGAATAGAAGGGGGACAGGCACCTTCTCTAACTGAAGTCCAATGTCAGAGCAAGAGAATGAGGGTCCAGCCTAGGGAAATCTCCCAACAAGAAGGCTCCTGAGTTTCCCTGCTTTTCCTACTTATCAGCATCCAGGGCCCTCATAGCAGTGCCCTGCTTTGCCTAAATGTCCTTCAGGGATATGGGGCTTGCTACTCCTGGGGCCCTCCATACCTGTGCTGGCCAGCTGTGTTAGCAAGTCTGTCCAGGATGGGGCTTGATTCTGTCTTCAAGCTGTTCACCCTTCCTTACAAGGCTTGAACGGGTCTGCTGTTTCTCCATGGTCACCCATGGGGACAGGGAGTGAGGCCAGCCTGCTATCTGGTAACTTCTGCCTCCCACCTTAGTGGAGACTTGTATGCCCTCCGTGCTGCTTACCACATATACGGACCCCCACTAGTGTTCACACTAGTGACCCCACCCGCTGGGACAGCTGGCCTGGCCTGGCCTGGGGGAGAGGGCAGGAAAGATTTGAGATCCCAGAAAGGTGGGGCTGATAACCCCTCCGCATCTGCCTCCCCTCCCTACCACAACCCTCCTCTTTGTTTTTCATCTCACCCCACCCCAAGTCTTCAGGGGCACCATCCTAGGAATCCGTTTGCCCCTGGAGGGCAAACCTGCCCCCTAGCCGATACACCACCTTTTCTTCCCTGCTCCTTCCTCCTCTTGGGAGGGAACCCTCTGGTCTCAGGCTGGGCTGTTCCTTGCCCGCCGCTGTTCTACAGCCTGGAACGCTCAGGTTCAGAGAGTGGCAAACCCCCTCAAAGTCACAGTGCAAGTTCAGGAAAAGGGATAACTCCAACAGAGCCCAGGCCCTCCAGAACTTGGGGACCGCGAGAAGCGCCAGCTTCCAGTGCCGTGCTCAGGGCAAAGACCTGGCCCCTTCCCCAGTACTCCTAGCTACAGAGCTGGGGACCCCTTGGCGCCTGCGCTCCAGACCTGGGCGAGGGGGGCGTGGTAGGAAGAGGAGTTGGCAGTAACCCCTCCCGGCCCGCCGGCGGCTGGAAACCGGTACCCTGAGCTTAGCGCGCACTAATTGGTCTCTTCTGGCGGCGGCGGGAGCGCTCCAGCTGCGCGGGGCCGAGCGGTGTCATCCGCTTAGCGCCCTCGCGCCACCCAGCGCGCCCGCCCCGCGCCCCTCCCGCCGCCGCCCCCACCGTCGTCTCTGCACTCCGCGCGGCCCGGGGAATGCTCCGCGCTCCCGCGCCCGGCCCGGCTGCGGATCGCGACACTCTCTGCCCGCGGAGACATGAGGCGCGGCCCGCGGGCCGCCCTGGCGCTGGGGCTGCTGCGCCTCTGGCTGGGTGAGTGGGCGCGGGGCCCCGCGCCCGGGGTGGGGGGCGAGGCGTGGGTACTGGCACTGCCCGGGTGGGCGCCGAGACCGAGCTCCGGGCCGCTCACTTCCACAGTGGGACTCGGGCTAGGGGACCCGGTGGGGTGGGATGATCCTTCCAGCTGTCCGGGCTCGGCAGGTCGTCTGGAGAACGCAGACTTGGGGCAAGGACCCCCGCTGCCCTCGGCTTTTTCAGAGCAGGGTGGGAGGTTTGGCGGCTTCTCTGAAGGCTGCTGGGGCAGGGGAAGGTGTCCCAGCTCCCAGTGTGACCTTGGCCAGGGCACCGTTCCTCTCTGGGCGCGGGTTCCCCGTCTGTCCCTTGATGGGTTGAGATTGGCCGCTGCCTGGGTTCTAAGTGCCCGCGATGGTGCGCGTCCCTGACAAGCCAGAGCAAACCCTGGGCGTGAGGGAGGTGGCGGTGGCGCTCTCCGGAGCTCCCCAGCCCCAGTCTGTAGGCGTGCTGCCATTGGGGAAAAGACTACCAGCCTGCCCAGACTGGGACCAGACGGGTGACCACACTGGTGCGAACCCTCCCTTCCGTGTGTCTGTTCTCCTGTCTGTTGTCTTCCTAGCCCAGGCCAATTTTGCCCCGCACTTCTTCGACAACGGGGTGGGCAGCACCAACGGAAACATGGCCCTGTTCAGCCTCCCGGAGGACACCCCTGTAGGTGAGGAGCCCTGGCGCCAGCCCCCTGTTGGTCTCCCGGAGGGTGGCCCGCGTTCCCCTGGACACAAGGACTGAACCCATGATTCCTCTGTGCCTGTGGAGACACCCAGTGCCAGGCTGTGGGCCCTCCTGGGGCACCCTGTTTGTGCTCCGAACTCCCCAGGGCAGTTGCAGGAAAGGAGGTCACGGCTGTCATGGAGACCTAAGCCAGTCCAGTCCTAGAGGCCCGGCTGCAGGCCCAGAGACAGGGCTGCCCCAGACAGCAGGCAGTAGTTGGTAGCGTGATGATAACCCCTGGGGTTGGCCACAGCACTGCCCCTGACTCACTGCGTGACCTTGAGCAAATATACTTACCTCCCCGAGCCTCAGATCTTTAGGCTTTAAAGATGCCTAAGAACATCCAACTTGCTGGGATACTCATGGGAAAGGGGGAAAAGCGAAAAGAGGAGATTCTCCCTTCTCTCTCTCTCTCTGTCAGGGCCGAGAACTCTGAGCAAAAGGATAGCAGTGTGAAAGAGGCACCTATTCAGAAATCCCCGAAGAGCTAATCCAGGCATGGGGGCACAGTGCTGCACAGTCCTGCCTTAATGGCTTCTCCCTTTTCTCCCATTCGCCATACCCAGGGAACCCCAATCTTGGCTGCTGGCCCAGTCATCACTACCAGGCAGAGGCCCTGGAGTTAGGCACAGCAGACCTGAAGCTCCTGTGTCATCTGTATTATAGATTACAACCCGCACAGTGGCTGATACTCACCGACAGTTATAAAGAATTATCATAAAGAGTGGGAAGCAGCCAGCAGGGGTGAGGCCTGCAGCAAATGCTCACTTCAGGGCAGTACCTTTGGCACTGAATTGAATATCCACTTTATAAACAGTTGAATCCTTGGTCCTGAATAGATGCCGCTTTTAGCAAGAGTTGGGTCCCAGATTCTAGTCTCCTCTTCTGTGTCTCTTTCCAGGTTCTCATGTATACACCCTAAACGGGACAGACCCTGAGGGAGACCCCATCTCCTACCACATCAGCTTTGACCCCAGCGCTAGAAGCGTCTTTTCTGTTGACCCCAATTTTGGAAATATCACCTTGGTTGAAGAGCTGGACAGAGAGGTATGGGGAGGTGTGAGAAGTGATGCCTGCCAGGTGTGCAGACAAACCTCTGTGGGCTAGAAGGTTCCCTTGAGCTCATTCCTGGAGCGGTCTTGTAAGCCGCAGAAAACTGACAGCACATCAGGACTGGAAAGAGTGTTTTGGTTTGGTTTTTAGTGTAAACTTTATGCCCAACATGGGCATGACCCTGAAATCAAGAGTCGCATGCACTACTGACTGAACCAGCCTGGAAAGAGTGGTTTAGAGAGTGGGTCTGAGTTGGGTAAAACTCTACCCCTCCACCCCTCTGCATCGTTCTGAACCTACAGGTGCCAGGGCATGGGCTCCCTTTCTCTTTTGAGACCCCTCACCTGGCTGGTGGGCCTAGCTGACCACATAACTGGACCTCCACCGTGGGGTTACTGCCAGCTGCTGTCCAATGGCAGACTCCACCAGCCACAGGCCAGGGTAGAGAACAGAAATGTTGGTCTCAGAGACTTCTGCAGGGACACAGAGGTGGAGGTATGACAGTGCACCCCTCCCTTGCATCCCTGGGGACCTAGTGACCTCAACATTCTTCTTCACTCAGGTCCCACCATGGACTCAGGAGTGCTTGAGACACTGCAGACCTGGGCTGTAGAATATGGAGAGGTGTAGAAGATAAGGGGAAGAAAGAAAAGAAAATGGAAACATCAGCTCCCTGGAACTTCCAGCACACTAGCATCTGTCCTCAGTCTAGCAGGGGAGCATTCTCTCTTGGTGCCTCAATAATACTGAGGGTTTAGGAGAACCCCTGATGTGCCAAGACCTGAAACAAGGTCTCAAGCATGGCCAGAGGCAGCTTTTGGCCACCCTGCCTTGCACCAGGACTCCCTTGAAATGCCCAGGTCTGCTCTGGTTGGCTCAGTGGGGGCAGGGAGAGCTCCCCCCAGCCTCAGGGTCCCCAGATACATCAGATTCCCATACACTCACTTAATCTCTATGCTTTACAGAGAGAGGATGAGATTGAAGCCATCATCAGCATTTCTGACGGTCTGAATCTGGTAGGTGCCCCCGAGCTGCCCCCCCCCACCCCCATCAGCACTAGCACCCTGGGCTTGACCACAGTTCCCCCCTCCAGTCTCCTAAGGGCTCTCTGGCAATCCCAAGCCCACAAGACAGGGCTTCACCGAGTGAGGCCAGTGGGGAGGCTTTCCCATCTGCCTCTTCCAACCAGCTCCTGCCCATTCACCCAGGATTAACACCTGGGTACCCAGACTCTAGCTTCTCACTCACCTCCTTCCCCTCAGCCGTCACTTTTGCCCAGCCCTCACCAGTGCCTGCCAAGATGATCACAGGGGTTTCTCAGCTTCCAGGCTACCTGACCCCAGTCCATGTCTGAATTTCAGCCAGAGCTATCACTGTGAAATGTTAGACCTGGCCACAGCCCCACTCGGGAAGCACTAACAGTAGGCCACTACCCTCAGGATGAAATCCAAGCCCCAGTCTCGCATGCAGGGTCTCTCCATCAGGCACTGTCTGCCTCGCCCACCTTCTCTACCACATTCACCCTCCCAACCATCTAGCCATAAATCTGCTTATATTCTCTGAACTCTTTGCCTTTGTATGTGTTGTTCCTTCTTCCTGACATACTTTTCCACCTCTTTCCCTCTCACCTGACAAACTGTTGCAGAGTTTAAATCTCACTCCTGCTGACGTGAAGTGAAGCCTCCCTGCTGTCCCCTACCACAGGCTGAGCTAGATGCCCTCTTTTCAGGGCCTCTGGGGTCACCCTCCTATACCATGCACCCACAACCCCACAAAAAGGGGGGGGGCATTTACCTAGGCCGTGGTGTACATGTTGCCTCCAGAGTCACATAATGCATGGGCCCTGCCTACAGTACCTGGCATGCCACTGTTATCACCCTGAACAAGATCACCACCTTTCTTTTTAATATGAATTTTGCCCTGCCATCGCATCCTGCAAAACACACACCATCAGACTGTGTCTTCTCCCTCTGGGATGGAACACAGTGCTTGGGACCACATGGTTGCTTAATAATATTTGTTACAAGAATGAATAAAAGCAGGAAGGAAGGAGGGGAGGAAGAAGGGGAGGAAGGGAGAGAGGGGGAGGTGAAGGAGAGACAACGGGCAGAGACATACACCTGGGGCATTAGAGGCCACTGTCCCTTTATTGCCCAGAAAGTCTCAACTGCCCCAGTTCCTGTCCCTTTTGTCTCTTCTCAGGTGGCAGAAAAAGTCACCATCCTGGTGACTGATGCCAATGACGAGGCCCCCAGTTTCATCCAGGAGCCCTATGTTGTCCAGGTTCCTGAGGTAAGCAAGGGGCCCCGAGGCAAGGCCAATGCACTCCCACCCCAGATCCGTGGCCTGCCCTTTGGGCTGCCCTGTGACCTGACCAGGGGGACCCGGCCCCCGAGTGAAGAGCACCCATTGCTCCCTACCTTCTGGAGAACACTTCCTCTACATGTCCCCCCACCTCTGTTGCCATCCCTCCCACATTTATTTTTATCCCAAGGAATGTCCATTAACCATTTTCCATTATAATCATAACGTACATTTATTGTAGGAATGTGAAATATGTAGAAAAGTAGAAAACAAAGTCTCAGAAATCACCCTCAATCCCTCTAGCTTGAGACAACATTGTTAAATTTTGGTGCAGTTCTTCCTAGTCATTTTGTGCTTATTGGATTTATTTTGTTTGCTTTATTTACATCGCTGTGACTCTATTAAACATACGCTTTCTGTATACTGTTTCTCACTTAATTTACAACATAAGCCTTTCCTCAGTAATTGTAAAGTGTAGGTAACTATCATTTTAATAGTTTCCATTTAGTGCACATTCCATCGTTTACCAAAGTATTCCTTTATGTTTGGATATTTAAGATGCTTTAAAATTTTGTTGTCATAAGAAACATCAAATTCTGAACATAAAACGTCCATATAGATAATTAGAATGATTTCCTTAAGAAATGGCCCAAGATTTGAAATGCCTAGGTTGAAAGCAGGAGAACCTGGGAAGTTCTGGCTGCCAGATTGCCTTTCCAGAATGGCATGTATTTGCTCTCTCTCCCCTAGGCTGTGGGAGAGGGTTTGTCTCCCCATCCCTCACCAACACTGGGGATTCTCCAATTTTTTTAATGTTTGCTAATTCAGTAGGAGGAAGATATTTCATTTTGGCTCTAAATGATATATATGTGATCCCTGGTAATGCTGAATGTCTCTATTAACCATTTCCCCATTTTGTATTTAAGCCCTTTGTCTGTTTGGAGTCTTAGTTTTGGACGATGTTTGCTTGTCTTCTCCCCTTCCTTCTTTCCTGCACTCACTTGGACTTTGGCCTGTCTTCTCCATGGGTGCTCTCTGGTTAATCATCACCTTTTCACCTCTTTTTAGCCCTTCATGCCCTAATTGCACCTTTCCATGGCTCCTTTACCCTCAGTCCCCTGAGCATTCTGTCACTGCCTCGGGACTGACCCTCTCCCCCCCCCCCCCCCGTCACTGTGACCCCTCAGGACATACCTACTGGGAGCAGTATCATTAAGGTCCATGCGGTAGACAAGGACACAGGTTCTGGAGGGAGTGTCACCTACTTCTTGCAGGTAAGGAGGGGCATACTGGTCATAACCAGAGGCCTGGACTAGAGGGGGACACCTGGATGGCCTCCGCCTCCCTCACCAAAGCACTTAGGTCCGGGTCTCCACTATTCCCCAAAGATTGTCAGAGAAGTCACATCAGACTCACAAGGACATGAGAGGGGCCTGAGTGGGAGCCATCTTCCCCTGACCGGCCCACGCTGGCTCCCTCTGAGTTCCCCTGCCACCCTGTCCCTGAGGGACCTCCGGGACCCTCAGCTTTCCACCCTCAACCTCTTCCCCAGGAGAGGCACTGGGCACACTGCACCCACACGGGGTGGAAGAAACCTGCCTGGGCCTAGAACTGTGGAAATCTGAGCTGTGACCCCCCCATCCCACCTCTATCCATCACCTCTCCACCCCACCAAAGGCAGAGACCCCTTCCTGAACCTCCTCCTTCTCCCTGGGTTCCACAGGAACCAGCTGTCCTCCACACAGCCGCTCCTTCTGTAACTGTTCCTCTTCTTTCCACATTTAGTCACTTGCTCTCACAATTGTCAAGGCAGTACACCTTGGTGGCTAACAACACGGGTATTTGAGAAATCCCCTGGGCTCCACATGTACTGGAGAGATCCCACTGCCTCCTCATGGGCTCTTCAGCCTGTTATCTAACCCTCCGAGCTCACTTTCCTCATGTGTAGAATTCGAAAGACGAAAGCACATCTTCGTGGATTCTTGTGAGGACTAAATATGTGCACAGCTCTGATAAATAGCCTGTGACACACAGTAACCCTTTTCCAGATTGAGGATCATCTCTTGTCCCCACCCACCTTCAACCCCCACCCCACCCCCACCCCAAGCTTCCTGGAACTGGCCCATTGTCACTTATTTGCTGGGGTTGAAAGATCCTGAAGGCCCTCTCCATCACGGTGGCTTCTGAGCCCCACTTCCTCTAGGTTACAGCACTCTGCTGGCCATTTCTACCTGCTGGAACCTCCAGGCCAGAGCCTAGCTGGAAGCTGAGCAGCAAGAAGTGCTAAGGTGCTGCTGGAAGCATGCTGAGGGGCAGGAGGGGGACCCTAGGGGCCAGAAAGGCTGAGTACCCTGGAGGTTAACCTCAGCCCCAAGGCCAGAGTTCCTGTGACGAAGGCCAATGAAGACACCCTTTCGGTAAAGCAAAACAGGCACTTCTGGGGCGGCCTGGGTCCCTCTCCGAGGACCAGCCTTCCCTTCACTCTTACAGAATATGCACGCCACCAAATTTGCCATGGACCGCCACAGCGGTGTGCTGCGCCTCCGGGCTGGGGCCACCCTGGACTACGAGAAGGCCCAGGCCCATTTTGTCACAGTGGTTGCCAAGGTAACAGGGCGGACTAGGGAGCATCTGGTTTTTCTTCAACCTTTGTCAGAGGAAGCTGCCCTTGGATTGGAAGAGTTGGGTCCTATGAGGGAGTGGGGGAGGTTTGGAGGGCTGAAGGTAGGATGGGGATGGGGTAGGGGTGCGGCTGCTCAAAGCCTCTGTTGAGTGGACCCTGCCCAGACAGGGACATAGTCTCCAGGGAGGCTGGAGTCTTCGGGTTGCAGAGGGCATATTCCCTCCTGGAAGAGGGTGTATGCCCCATCAGGACTGACGAGCCAGGGTCCCCTCTGGAGGACTAGGTGGCCATGGCCTGGACACCCATGCTCCCTCACATCTCCCATGACCTGGCCTCTAGGCACTTCCCTCTCTCTGCCTGGGCTTGCTCACCTCACCTGTTCCTCTTTGTGTGATCAGTGACCCTTCATGAGCCTCGGTTTCCTCATCTGCCCACCCGTGAGGCTTAACTGAGTTTCTCATACTTCTAAAGTGCATGGTGTGGGACCTGCAAGTCGGCAGGTGCTCAGCCAAAGTGGCTGCTCTGTCCCCTGAGAGCAGGAAACCCTAGCTGTCCCTCTAGACCCAGCATTTTCTTTTCCAGGAAAGGAAAGGCCCCTGCTAGTCACATATTGGCTACAGGCCATCCCACTGCAGCCTGCACCACCTGCCCAATACTCCACCGAGGGCTGGGCTCACTGGGCACACACCTTCATCATGTAGACTCAGGCACGGGCCCAAATCGTGTCTTAGTAGGTCCTTAGGTGTTGGAGGCTTGGTTCCTAGTGGGAGGGGGAATTTGGCTCTGACCCCCCTCCTCTTCTGCCATTGTTGGACATGATTTCCCTGGAGAAAGAACTCTCTTTTCCAAAGGAACACTTTTGAGTGCCTAGTGCATACCAGGCACTGACTAAAGACCTCCATGCATCATCTGATTTAAATGATCCCCTTATGAGGGGGAATTATCTCCAGGTGATACAGGAGCAAACAGAAATCAGAGAGGGCAGCTGGTCCGGAGGCCAGTAAGAGACAGAAACCAGATTGTACCAGGAGTCCAGAGCCCAACCTCTCTTCACTCTCTGCTTCTTTCCCAGGATGGTGGAGGGAGGCTTCGAGGGGCTGATGTGGTGTTCTCAGCCACCACCACGGTCACAGTCAATGTGGAGGACGTGCAGGACATGGCCCCTGTCTTCGTGGGCACACCCTACTACGGCTATGTGTATGAGGACACCCTTCCGGTGGGTGGCTGTCCCCTCATCCCAGTGTCCCCTCCAGATGCCACTACCCCTGGATCCCCTGTGGCTTGGCCCTGGGTCACCCTCTTCACATGGATGGCTCTGGACTGACTCAAGCTCAGCCCATGAACATGTCCTTTTGCCTGTGGGAGTGTAGGGGGGAAGAAGCAGGGGCAGTGTGTAGAGCACCTGCCAGGAGCCAAAACTGTGCCACGCCATTTCTTCACTCATTCAAACTTACTCAAACCCGGCTGCAAAGGTTCAGCCCCTCAAAAAGGCTGAGAAGAGAGGCTGACAGGTGGCCCATGGCTGTGGTTTGGGTGGAGCCTTTTCTACACCTTGTAGGGGCATTGGGGGTTGGGGGGTGAGATTCCTTTGTGCCTCCCCAACTCAAAGCCCATAGCTTCGGGTCCCTCAGACCAGTTCTCCTACAGTTTGATGCAGAGCTCCCACAACCCTTGTCAAATGTCATCCACAGGTGTGGCTTGTCCCGCAAGCCAGGCTCCAAGGCCGGCCTCAGCTTCCTCCCCCTCAGTGCAGTCTTTGTCCCTGGTGTTTGGGCTACTATGCTTGTCTTTGGGTCTCTTAGGAATGGCATTCCCCCTGGGCCTGGCACCTGATGCCCGGCATCCCCTCCACCCCTGAGCCCTCACCAGCCCCCCAGCACCCAGCCCATCTCCCCACTATGCCCTTAGCCCTCTGCCTGAAATGTGCCTGCAGACCCAATACACCCCGCCTTTCTCAGGTCAGCCCAGGCGCTGCTTTCCCTGACATCTTTGGTCGAGATGGGAGCTCCCCTTCTCTGGGGGACGCACACCCCTCCTTGGGGTACCTGCATGTATTTACATGCCCCCTCAGCTCAGCCAGACCATGAGCTATCTGTAGGCAGAGACCAGGTTGGGGCCAAACCCCATACAACCGCAGCTCAAGGACTCTGGAACTGAATTGCAGTCTGAATTTTTCCTCCCCAGGCTCTGAGTATTCTAGGATCTATGAGACAATGCAGATGCTCACTGAGGACCCCTCACGCACTGGGCCCAAGCTAGGATACCGCTGCTCCCGAAGCTGGCAGCCGAGTAGTAGAGATGAGCACAGAGTGGAGGGAGAAATGCCGGGCTCCTCTAGGGGGGCGCCGAAGACAGGCCAGGGGGAGGCCAGCTGTCCTGCTGGAATCTAAGGACGGACAGAGTTGCTCAGGGAGAGCAGGCAGCATGTGGCAGTCAGGAAGCAGCCATGAGTGTGGACAGGCCGAGGAGAAGTGCCTGAGGAGGAGGCTTAGAAGGGGGCGGCTGGCTGAGATGGAACAGGCTTGCTGGCTGTGGCATCGCTGCCCAAATCTGTCAAATGGCACCCCAGCCAGGGCCACAGGAGAGCATCCTGGTTTCTGGGGGCTTTGCATTGGACCCCTCTGTGCCCGGCTCCTCTCTCACCTGTCTCTGACCTCTCCCCACCATGTACCTCTGCAGGCAAAAAGTGAAGGAGGCAGGGAGGGTGAGGCTCGAAGGTAGGACAGTAGAAACCAGACTTGAGTGTGGCATGTAGGAAAGAAAGGGTATGAGGAGGAGGCCCACTCAGGAGGCCTGAGTATCCCTGGGCAGCCGTGTGCTACCCTATGTGGAGGGGAGAAACAGGGCTTGGGCTGTCTCTCCCTCCAGCCTGGGCAGGTCAGTGGGTGCTATGATCTCTCTGCAGAGCAGGTGTGGGGCCACACAGAGGCCTGGCCCTTTTCTTGGGTGGCAGTGGGGCCTCCTCTCTTATGGGGGCAAGTATCTGGGGAGGGGGGAGCCCTATCATCACCCAGCGACCTCAGGCAGCTGCTTCTGTTCCCTCAAGGGCTCGGAGGTACTGATGGTGGTTGCCATGGATGGAGATCAGGGCAAACCCAACCAAATTCTTTACAGCCTCTTGAATGGTGAGTCTGGGGAAGCTTTGGGGACAGGCCCATCACTGGGCTGTGGCTTCTACTCCCTGGGCGGCCAGAATGAGCTTTCCAGACCTCTCTGGTCCCTGTTTCCTCATCTATAGAACCAGAAGTTCAAGATGCATGAGACGGGCTGGGTCCATCTAGGAGGTGATGAGTCTCCTTGGGCATGTGCTCCAGACCCTGCCTTATCACTCTGTCCAGCAACAAGGAGAAACATGGGGTTGGATTGGGGGACTGAGAGCAACACTGTGAGGTACCAACTCATGTCCCTTCATCCTAAGCACATGCTGATTAACAAGAGGGAGTGGCAACATTTCTTACACTTTTAAGTTACTGTGTTTTTTATTGGCATACTTTAAAACTTCTGGCCTAGAGCATATAGTTGAATTAAAAGAATTAAATGCAATGATGATATGGTATTTCCTACTAACTAGCTCTGTATATGGATGAGCAGATTGAGGCTCAGAGAAGCTAAAGGGCCATCCCACATTCCCACTGGACTTGAACCTAAGTCTTCTGGCTCCAAGTCTGTGCTCTTTGCACAACTGAGCAGCAACGGAGCAGGTCAAGCCGGCCCAGGTGGGCTCTATAGCCCCTGGTAGCTGGTCCCTGCAGCACCAGGCCCCTTGGTGGGATCATCATGCCTGGTGCCTGATTGCAGACATGCATATGTCTCTCTGTTCTCACTCAGACACCATTGCCTTCCCAACCCTTTCCCTTAGGATATGCCTGGTGCACACACTCCCTCCAGCATGCCTGAACATGCCACCATCATACACAGTCTCCTTTCCCCAGGCACGTGGACCCTTGACTGCCTTCTGTCCCCTCCCCTCCACTTCTGCAGCCTTTACACAATTACCAAGCACCCCCCACCCCCACCCCCATCTCTTCTCTTCTCTCCCTCTTCTGCTCTTTATCCTGTAGCCTCTGGCCTCTTTCTTCCATCCCTCCCTTTCTCTCCTCTCTCTCCCCTTCCTTATTTCCCTTACTCTGTATCCGTTTCTCCCTTTCTCTTTCTATCACATACACACACATGTGCATACACACAGCACAGAAGAGAAGGAAAGTTCTATGGAACCTGAAACCAGACTCAGAAGTGAGTTTAAGTCCCAGATCTACACTCGCTGTGTAATCTTAGACAAGTTACTTAGCCCTTCTGAGATTCAGTTTCCTCATTGGCAAAATACAGATGATAGAATTACGTCCTATAGAGACTTCAGTGAGGTAATGCCCGAGGAGCACAGGGCCGGCTGCCTGGCATGGCTCCCCTGCGCCTTCCCTGGCCATGTGTGGAACTGCAGGACACATCTTTCCTCCTTGACAGGGAGTGACGGAGCCTTTGAAATTAATGAGACGTCTGGAGTGATCTCCGTCATGCAGAGTCCTGCCCAGCTCAGGAGGGAGGTGTATGAGCTGCATGTACAGGTACCCTCCCTCTAGCTTGGCCTTTCCTCCTGCCCTCCGGCCATGGTGATGCGAACCAGTATCCCCACCACCAGTCCACCCTCCACCCAGGGAGGGAGCTAGATGTTGCTCCAAAGAGTACCACGTCACATAGCCTGCGTGAAGGCTGCAGCGGACACACACAAAGTCTCTGGAAAGGGGAGACATGAATTCACAAGGAAGTAGGACTGAAGCAGCAATGCCTTGAGTATGGGTAAGACCCAGCAGGTGGACACTGGAGGAGGACATCGCTGGTGGGAATGGGGGCAGAGTGCAGGCACTGTGGACTAGGAAGCCCTGTGAGATGAGGCTGAAGGTGATGTGCACATGATGTACTGGGGAAGCAGCAAGGAGTCATGGGACAGCAGCAAAGTGTTTAGACCACATGTAGACAGAGAAAATGGTTGGATCCCAGGCTGGGACTGGAGGAGCAAAGGCCCCAGATACGAAATATAGGTTTCTCCCCAGAACAGAGCCAGCTTTGTGGGCATGTGGCCTGTGCAGTTACACAGGGACCACCGTTAGAAGAGTCCCATGCTGGGTGTAAGGCTCTCCTCTTGCTGTCTTGAAATTCTTAATAATTTTTTAACAAGGGGCCCCATATTTTCATTTTTCACTGCACGTTATGTAGCTGGTCCTGCCCAAGAGCAGTAAAGAGCCATTGAAGGGTTTTGAGCAGGATCAGAGAAAAGCTCACTCTGGCTTCTTTAGACCAGGATGATTCTCAGATTTAGAGAGTTTGGCAAACAAAGATTTCCAGGACCTAGTCCTGGCAACGGGAAATTGGTGTGTCCTGGAGAAATGCAAGACTCTGCATGTTGTGAGCCCCCAGGTGATTCTGGTACAGTCCCAGGAGAGGGTTTGAGAACACTGCTCCCAACTTGAGTTTGGAGGGGACTGGGTGAGAGGCAGGGAGGCAGAGCCATTCGTCAAGGTGATAAATGGGGGGACCTGTGCATATGAGGGGAGGTGGAGTGGCATAAGGAGACAAACTGCAAAATATGGAGGAGGCAGACTCCACAGAATGTGACTGTAAGGAAAAGGAGTGACTGTAGTGACTGTCAGGAAAGGAGAAGGATGAGGGATCTGGGGTGGTACCGTGCTATCAGGGGTGCAGGAAAGGAGGCAAGTTGGGTCGGACAGACATGGGGCATTCTGCTGTCTCTGGGATGCTCAGATTGAAACACACAAACTTGTGTATACAGGTGTGGAACCTGGGGAGACAGTGTCTGCATACAGGTAGCTGTGGAAGAATGGGTTTGGGGAATGGAATCACCTAGGGGGAATTGGGGAATGGATGGCTGTGGGGACAGAGGAATCACTGGCCAAGAACATAGCTGTGGGAGCATCAGAGGCTGAGTGAGGCAGGAGCAGGTGAAAGAAACCTAGGAGAGATCAGAGAGGTGGAGGGGAGCCTGCAGAAAGCAGAGTCCCATTAGCAGAGGGCTAGAACACTCAGGAAGGCAAAAGAAAGTGACAGTGCTACACGCAGCATGGAAATTAGTGTGAAGTGTCTCAGTTGGGGATGGGCTGAGAGCTGAGTGGGAATTAGGAAATGGAGACAGCAGGTGTAGGCTTCTGAGAAGGGAGTCATGGTAGCAGCTGGGGTGTGATGAGTGGTGTCCGGGGAGCATAGTGAGACCAGAGCATGCTTCTAGAACAAGGGAAGGGAGGTTCTTGATTGTCTCTGTCACATGGAGTGGTTCACACAGAGCCTGTGGATTCTCAGCCCTGGCTTTGCAGCCTGTATTAGTTATCTGTTGCTACATCTCCAAACCTCCCCTCTTTGCAGCCTCCACCCCTGGCCAAATGGACACCAGGACAGAATGTGGCAGAACTGGGGTTTGAACCCAGATCTGTCTGGCTATAAAGAAGGGCCACTATGGTGAGATGGAGAGACTGCTGATTAAGAAATCAGACACACCTGAGTTCTTCCTAGTCCAGTCCTGCCACTCACTAGTGTGTGGCCCCAGGTGACTGCTTCACCCCTCTGTGCCTCATCTGCGAAATAGGATTAGTAACAGCACTATATTGTTGCCTATGGCTGTTGTAACATTACCACAAGCTTAGTGTCTTAAAACAACACACATTCATATCTCACAATTGCTGTGGGTCAGGATTCCAGGCTCGGCGTAGTTGGGTCCTCAGATTCAAGGTCTCTCGTTGTAGCTGCCATCAAACTGTCAGCTGGGACTGGATTCTCATCTGAAGGCTTGACTGGGGTAGGATTGTCTTCCAGGCTTACATGGTTATTGGCAGGATGGAGTTCCTAGTGGGCTGTTGGCTAGAGGTGACGATTAGCTCCTTGAAACATGAGCCTCTACAACATAGCTGCTTGTTTAATCAGAGCCAGCAAGGGAGAGAGTCTGCTAGAAAACAGAAGTTACAGTCTTTGTGGTCTAATCACCAAGTATATCTCATCACCTTTGCCATGTGATATCAGAAGCAAGTTGCTAGGGCAGGCCATACTTAATGAGAGGGAATTACACAAAGGCATGAATACCTCAAGCTGCGAATCCATGGGGCCATTTGGAGTTGCCTGCCACACAGCAATAGCCACCTGTCCCTACCCCAGGTGACTGAGGTCAGCTCTGCAGGGATCCCAGCTGCCCAGGCCATGGTCCCAGTCACCATCAGGATCGTGGACCTCAACAACCATCCGCCTACGTTCTATGGAGAGAGTGGACCCCAGAACAGATTTGAGCTGTCTATGTATGAACACCCACCTCAGGGAGAGATCCTGCGGGGCCTTAAGATCACTGTCAACGACTCAGACCAGGTGTGTGGTCCTGCCCTCCACCCTGTCTTCCAAGAAGCCAAAGCTGAGAGAGTGCACCAGTCTTCACCGCTTATGTCCCAGGGGCCTTGCAGGTGTTAAAATGAATGAAATGATGGTGTAACCAAGAAAGAGATGTGGGAGAGTAGCTAACCAAAGACCTTTAGGTTAGCCTAAAGACATTTATAATCAATTAAAAAGTAAAACCAGTCAAATAAAAGCCCCTCTATATCTGATCTTGTAGAAAGGCATTTGTGAATGCATCCTGTCACCTCCTATGCCCAGCAGAGGGCCAGGCTGTCAGTGTTTGGGACTTTGCTTAGTTCTCATAGTCTGCTAAATCCTTCTGATCCTTAATGGCCTGACCTATAGAAAGAAATAATAATACTCACCTCCCAGGGCTAAGGGCATATGAAGGTTTCTTGCTTAACATGACTATCTAATGAGTTTCTATTCTCATTCATCTTCCCTGTTTCCTCTCTCCAAACACTATTGCCCAGGGAGCCAATGCCAAATTCAACCTGCGGCTAGTGGGACCTGGGGGCATCTTCAGAGTGGTCCCACTGACAGTCCTGAATGAAGCCCAAGTCACTATCATTGTGGAGAACTCAGCTGCCATTGACTATGAAAAGTTCAAAGTGCTAACCTTCAAGGTAGGTGATACTTTGTACTGTCCTGAATGGGGGGGCAGGGGGTGGTCCTAGGAGCTCATAGCAGCTCCTGGATTCATTCCTGAGGGGTCCCTGTCACCCCCTGCCCTTCCTGGCCCTCCAGTTTCCCTCAGCCCCTCTGCCCTTCTTGCTGACTGAGGGAGCAGGAGTGTGGGAGAAGAAGGTGCAAGACACTGCTCCCACTGCTCACACAGACTCACCGCGTTCCTGGTTCTAAATTACGACTGTCCAAAGGAATGCAAAGGTGTTCAATGTGTCCTGTTCATAGATTGAGAGAGAAAAACTATTTGATTATCAAGATAAACATATTCCTCATATGCATTGAACATCTGTCACCAATTCTGATAAACATTTTAGCAGAAGATGAAAAAAAGACTCCTTTGTATCTGTGATTATTTAAAATGATACACATATATAACTAATGCATATTATATATAACTATATAAATAATATATATTAATAAAAATGAAAAACAGATACCTCTTTGATATCTAAACTGTTATAATTACTTATAATTATACACACATAACTCTATAGCCAACATCATGCTTTATGTTCTAAAACCAGTGTGTGAAGTCAGAAACAAAACATGGATGCCTGCTACCACCACCATTATTTAGTACTATTCCTGGAGTAATATTATTCCTGAATAAAGAAAGGAAATAAAAGGTATGAGTATTAGAAAGGAAGGGACAAAATTATCATTATTTGTAGGTGGTGTTATTGTTTGCTTAAACAAATCTAAGAAATGTTTGAAAAACAGAAAACATCAAAGCTGCTAATGTGATTGATTACAAACTTAATACACAAAATTGAAGAGTGTTCCTACATATGAATAATAGCAAAGAGAATAATGGGATAAAAGTTTCTCCTTTATAATAACAACTAAAAGATAAAATTCCTAGGAATTAGGCAAACAGGAAATACACAGCACCTAAATGATAATGAACACAAGAATTAAACAAAGGGATATAAAGAAGGCAAGATATGTAAAGGTGCACCCTGTGTAAAAAATGCAAATTCTCATCAAGTGAATAAAGAATCCAATGTCGTTCCAACTAAGTCTTACCTGGAATTTCCTTTCAGGTGGCGAGAAGGTTTGATATAATTACATGGGTTTTTATCTGGAGGAATACATTTCTAAGAATAATCAGGAAAACAGAAAGAAAGAATATAAGGCAGGAACTTCCCTAACAAATGTTAAATTATATTATAAAACAAAGTAATTTTTGAACTTGAAACTAAAAAGGAATATGCAAATCAATGGGACAAAAGAAATTGGCCCAAATACAACTATAAGAACTTCAAGAAAGCAGGCTTTTCAAGACAGTGGTCCTTAGAGGCTCCCCTACAGGTGATGTCAGGCGTCGCAGGCTGGCGGCTGACAGTAAGGCAGGGCCAGGCAGGTGGGTGCAGGACCAGTGCTGAGACAGGAAGTGGGAAGGCTTTCTGCCCACTGACTGCCACCCAGACAGGTCCTTGTTTTCCTTCCTTTCCCAGCTCCTGGCCATTGAAGTGAACACTCCGGAGAAATTCAGCTCTACAGCAGATGTTGTGATCCAGCTCCTGGACACCAACGACAATGTCCCCAAGTTTACCTCCCACTACTACATTGCCAGGATCCCTGAGAATGCCCCAGCGGGCTCCAACGTGGTGGCTGTCACAGTGGGTTGGGGACTGGCCCAGGGATTGGGTCTGGGGTGGGGAGTCCCCACTGAAGGGGGCCTGATGAAATCAGACAAACCTGGGTTCCAGTTTGAATCGCAAAGCCCAAACTCATTAACTGTGTCCTTGGACAAGCTACCTGAACTCTCTGAGGCTCAGTTTCCACTCCTGTACAATGGGGACAACAATACCCAGGATTATAAGGAGGACATAGGCATAAACCCCCAGCTCAGGGCACAGGATTCATCTCCTTCTCTATCCTCATTTACAAAGAAGGGATACATGTCTTCCAGATCTAAACCTTTTGTTTCCTTCAATAGTTGATTTCCTGGGCAGATAACTAGGGCTCCAGAGCAGACCTCCAGATCAGTTTCTCCCCAGCTGGATAAACCCCAGTTCCCTTGTGTTGCCATTGAAAGCAACCCTCAGGCATATGAGCTGCCAATATGCCCTGACAAAGAGCAGGTGCCACTTGGAGCTCTCTCTCTTCCAGGCTGTAGATCCAGACACAGGTCCGTGGGGTGAAGTCAAATACTCCATTTATGGGTCCGGGGCAGACCCGTAAGTACATCCAGAATGCTGAACAGGGCTTCGGGCAAAGGATTTGGGAGGCAGGGGGGCAGAGGGGATCTGTGTGGAAGGCAGGAAAGGACAGGACCTGGGTTGGAGAAATGAGCAGGAGGGCCATGGGTGAAGGGAAGCAGTGGAGAGCCTGGGGCAGAAGTTCTGGGATCTGAGAGAAAAAGGGTCATCATGATGGCCTGGAGCTAGGGAGGGCAGGCCCTGGGAGGAGAGGGAAGGGCTGTGAGTCGGGTTAAGTTCAGGGTTAATAGGTGGATGAGTAGATGGGTGGGTCAGCACCCTCAGTCAGAAGGCAAGGTGGAGGAGAGGAACAGGTGGGCCACCTTGGAGAAGCTGCATAGTGCATCGAAGGCAGCTCATTCCTGCAGTCCACTCTGTGTGTGTGTGTGTGTGTGTGTGTGTGTGTGTGTGTGTGCGCGCTTATGCACACTCACGCCGAGCTCCCTATGCCCTGCAGCTTCCTGATCCACCCATCCACCGGGATCATCTACACCCAGCCCTGGGCCAGCCTGGATGCTGAGGCCACTGCCAGGTACAACTTTTATGTGAAGGCAGAGGACATGGAGGGCAAATACAGTCTGGCCGAGGTGTTTGTCACTCTGCTGGATGTCAATGACCACTACCCTCAGTTTGGAAAGAGTTTCCAGGAGAAGACCATGGTGCTGGGGACCCCAGTGAAAATTGAGGTGAGCTTTGAAGGCAACTAAGCTTCCCTAAAAGCCTTGTTCTAGCTGTTGCAAGAGACACTGTGGTGTAAGAATTTATTTTAATTTATTTAATTTAAATAAACTTTAGGGGCACCTGGGTAGCTCAGTTGGTTAAGTGTCCGACTTTGGCTCAGGTCATGATCTCATGGTTCATGAGTTCAAGCTCTGCATTGGGCTCTGCACTGACAGCTGAGAGTCTGGAACCTGCTTCGGATTCTGTGTCTCCCTCTGTCTCTGCCCCTCCCTTGCTCTCTCTCTCTCTCTGTCTCAAGAGTAAAGTTTAAAAAGTAAAATAAACTTAATTGGCTTCCCCCTGTGAGCAGGGGATATTAAGGTACCTTATATATCCCCATCCCCACCTCAATCCAGAAAAAACCTCTAAGAAAAAAGATATTATTGCCACTTTACAAAAGAAATAATTGAGGCTCAGGCAGGTTTTTTTTTTTAAGTTTATTTATTTATTTTGAAAGAGAGAGCATGTGAGCATGATCAGGGGAGAGGCAGAGAGAGAGAGAGAGAGAGAGAGAGAGAGAGAGAGAATCCCAAGCAGGCTCCATACTGTCAGCTCAGAGCCAGACATGGGGCTTGCACTCATATACAGTGAGATCATGACCTGAGCCAAAATCCATAGTCAGACACTTAACTTACTGAGCCACCCAGGTGCCCCAAGGCTCAGGCAGCTTAACTGTTTGGCTTGCCTTTGTTCACACAGCTGGTCAGCCTGCTTTCAAAGCAGTGCTATGCTGCACTGTCTTCCCAGTATGGAAAAAACTTGAACTCTGAAACCCAACATACTTGACTTTGAGCTTCCCCTCCTTTGATGTATCCATCCTTAGACAGGTCACCTATCATTCAAGCTTTTGTTTTTTAACAATACCTACTGCCCAGGCTTGATCTGAGAGTGGAATGTACTAATGCATGTAGAGGGCCCGGCACAGACCCTGGGTCATTCAGTACTTCCCCCAACTCCAGTCCACTCACAGTAGGGTTAGGACCATTTCCCGTCAACCCAGCAAGCCAAATAAGACACACTGGGTTAACCATGGCACACAAGTATCATTCTCGAGTCCCAACTCTGTCTGTCCCTCCTCACATGCAGGCCACGGACCAGGATGCCGACGAGCCCAACAACTTGGTGGACTATTCCATCACCCACGCGGAGCCAACCAACGTGTTCGACATTGACACGCACACAGGGGAGATCCGTCTCAAGAACTCCATCCGTTCCCTTGATGCCCTGCACAACATTACACCTGGTGGGGACTTCACGTGGTCCCTAGAGGTGCAGGCCAAGGACCGTGGCTCCCCATCCTTCAGCACCACGGCCTTACTCAAGATTGACATCACAGACACAGAGGTGAGTACCAAGTCTGGGTCAGAAGAGGGTCAGAAGACCAGCTCAGGCCTTGCTGAAACATGGTTAGAGGAAGAAGGGACCATCTGCAGCCTTCCTCTAAAACGCACTCAACGCTAGCAAAGGCTGCCTGTGCCATCAGGCACATAAGCTTTGGAATCAAGTTGAAAGCCTAGTTTCAACACTTATTAACAGTGTGACTTTGGGCTTTGCCAAGCCTCCACTTCCTTTCCTACAAAATGGGAAGAGTGATGGTTCCTTCACATAGGGGTTAAAAGGCATAAGTAAAATCATTATGTGTAGTTCTCAGCTCAGTATCTGGCAGAAAGTCATCATTAAGGGGTTCCTGATATATTTGGGCAGATGAAGCCCTCCATAACTAAAGGTAAGCCATACCCTAATCTCTCAAGTAGAGAGTCCAGCTAATGTAGGAGTTTTAAATCTGAAAGAGGTTGTTTGCATTATGCTCTCTCTCTGTGCATTTTTCTGGAGAGCTGTATGCATCGCATTTTCTCTGGGTGCATTTTTTCTGGAATGAAACCCATGGTGTTCATCAGATTCTCAAGAGATGCTTGACCCCAGAAAGTTTACACACCATCAGGCTTAAGGGAGCTCATGACCCTTGCTCTGTCCTCCAGGGACCAGGAAGGAACAGCAGAATGCAGTTAGGGGGGCTTCTCTCTTCCAGATGCTGTCCCGGAGCCCCATGGCCGCCTTCCTGATGCAGACCAAAGACAACCCCATGAAGGCTGTGGGTGTCCTGGCTGGCATCATGGCCATCATTGTGGCCATAACCGTTCTCATCTCCACCGCCACCTTCTGGCGCAATAAGAAGTCTAACAAGGTCCTGCCAGTGCGGCGCGTGCTCCGTAAGCGGCCCAGCCCAGCACCCCGTGCCGTCCGCATCGAATGGCTCAAGTTCAGAAGGACCAAGGCTGCTGCCAAGTTTGTGCTCAAAGAGGATCCTCCCAATGAGAACTGCAACAACAACAGCCTAGGAAACACACTACCCCCCAAAGCCCCAGCTCCCCCTCCACCACCCACAATGGCGCCCAACATGGGCACAGCCCACTGGACTGTGCCTACAGTCTCCGGCTCACTCACCCCTCAGCAACCCCAACGGTCACCAAAACCCAAGGTGGGAAGCCCCATCCAATCAGCTCTGGTCTCTGAGCTCAGGCAAAAGTTTGAGAAGAAGAGTGTGGGTAATAAGGCTTACTTCTAGCATGTGTCTTGTGGGCCCTAATTTCCCAACCCCAACTATCCCACTACTTGGGCCATGCTCCCCACTATCTGCTCCCTAGGGTCACCTGTGTTTTGTACAATGATGTAAGCCCCATATCCACGGCTCTGGACATGCTTTGGACAAGGGATTTCTCTGTTTATGGGATGCAACTGGCAAATACTTCCTCATCACCCAGATTGTTGGCACAGCTGTGATGATCCCCATTCCACAGAGACTGGGAATAGACAAAGAGCCAACTCTAAGGTGTCTACTACTCACCAACCTCAGACCTCACCGTCCCTCAGGTCCTCCTGGGGCATTAGCATCCTCAGTTGAGGAAGAGGGCCCTGGCCACATGTGACAAGGCCAACCAGAATCTGGATCCTGAAGCCTCCAGCTAAGAACAGGAGCAGGAAAAGGAGGTTCAGTTCTGGCTAAGGTTGTGATCAGTTGACCCTTGCAGGCTGTAGGAGAGCAAATGCCTCAGGGCAGAGTGGTGATGCACTGAAAACTGATGCTGACTGTGGGGCTATTCCTCAAAGTCATTGGAAAGATGTAGGAAGGTGTCTGAGTAAAGACCGTGGGCCCCTGCTATACATGTGTGGGACCAGAGACACAAAGGTATGGGATGGCCCCAGCCAGAGCTGTCCCAGGCAGGCCCAGAAATGTCCAAGCTAGCACCACAGTGGTAGTCCTAGAGGCATCTGGAAGAGCCTCAAGACCCCTCCTCAAGGTGCTGCCCCTGCCCCCCACCACCCAGGAGCCCTTGAAGAGACAGTGCAGAGCTGAGATCTGGAGAGACTTTTGTTTTTATCCAGCTCTTTTGCTCATGTGGTATAACCTTGGGAAAGCTGTTTAAATTCCCTGATCACTTCCTTCCTCATTTGTAAAATGAAGAAATTAAGTCCTGGCTGACTCACTCACAAGTCCAAGATGAGGACTGAAATAAATATGTGGTGACAAGGGCTTTAACCAAGTGCAAAGCAGCACAAATGCAGAGTATTTTTCTGCAGGCCAGTTCTCTGGGCTGCAGCTCCTCCAGAAAGTATTAGGAGCCCTTCACGCCATTCTGCCAAGCACCCCCAGGAGGTCCTGTGCAGAGTTTGAGTGCAGCCCCTGACCTGTGGCAGCCAGAGCTGGATGATGTCATTGCCCTTGACTCAGGCTCCTCCCGTCCAGTTATGCCCCACCACACCCCATGCAGCCCTGGCCAGCCAGTCAGAAAGGACCAAAGCCGGGCGGTACATCCATTTTGCCAAAATGACAAAAATGAGCTTCCATGACAGGAGCAGTGCTGGAGGCCACACAGCTGGTTAGTAGCAGAGACCTGGTCTGAGGGCTCCTGACTCCTTGACATTTTCCTTTGGCCGGGCACACCTCGTCAACTTGTGACAACCTCCCCCAGGAGAGAAGACATGCAAGCCTCTATGTTTAATGCAGAGAAGTTCCGCCCAACTTTAAGGAAAGCTGCTCTATGAGGAATCTAGACGTGTGCAGGGAGAGGGAAGTAGAGCGATTCTTTGCATCTTGCTCCCCTCACTAACAACCGCTCTAGAGTATCGTCAGTGATTTTATTTAAACAGACTATATGCACATGTGGTTTTCTTGATTTCTGAGTCTGTGTTTTGAGGTGTTACTCAGTTACGCTGGTGTGTAAGCTCCTTGCTGGGCTTTCTGCAGTCCCCAACCCAGAGTGTATTAAGAGGTGATTTCTAACAAGCTGGGAGCCCAGACTGAACCAACAAGCATTTTGCAGCCTATATTTCAGGAGAGGGCTGTGCTGGCTTATGTTTTCTCTCCACAGGGAATACACCATCTTTACATTTTGCATGCAATCAACCTCTTTTGTAAATGGTGAATAAAGTCTGTTAAGCAAGGGCCCAGCTGACCTCCTGTTCCCTGCTTACATGGACATTAGCTGACTCATAGAGACCAGTCTCCCTGGCAGCCAAGCTCGGCCTGCCTCCTGGCTCCTTCAGTGGGTGAATCCATCCAGCCTCTAACCCCCAGATCTGACTCTCTGGGGGGATGCAAAAGTTTGTCCAAATGGCCATGCATATACCTCTAGTGGTAATACATTTACAGGGTTTGTCTATCTAATCATGCCCCATCATGGGCCTGGAATGGGCTTTTCTCCTGAGCAGCAAAAGCCCCAGCAGGGCTGCTTGGAAAGGAATGGGCTCTGGAGCCAGAACTAATTTATCCCTCAATCCAGCCCAGAGAAGGCAGGGATTGGGCCTGGTGTGGATGTGAAGGCCTGGGAAGAAGTATAGTCTCTGGGACAGCAGTCAGGAAAGCCTCTGGGCTAGAAGGTCAGGCCAGCATTCAGGCTCTGGGAGGCCATGGGCTCCTGGACAAATCCAAAGCTTGAACCAAGGTAGAGGCACTCTTGGAAACTGCACCTGTGGGCAACCTCCTGCACTGGGAAGTATGGGGAAAGTACCTAGTTGCTGGCAAGAGCCATACTGAGAATGAATAGGAAGGTGTGGCTAAACCTAAGGTTCCAGCAAATGTGGAGATACTGGAAGTGACCCCCAGCCAGTGGGAGTGAGCTGGGCCACGTTCTACTGCATTAGGGAGTGATGGGGGCCAAGGGATTGCCTGCCCAGCCACAGGGGACAGACCTGGACTACAAGCAGGCACAATTTTAAGCCTCCAGCTAATGAACTGGGAGGCAAGGGGTGACAGATTAGGCAGGCCTTCCCACTTCTGGGCCCTAAAAAACGGAGTGGACGTTCAGCAGATGTGTCTCCAAGGAATCTTCAGAACAGCGTGTGTTTTTCCTATGGTTGAGGTCAGACTTTTTAATTGTACGAAATAACATGGCGCTTTACAATCTGACAGCCCTGAGTCTGAATCCTGGCTCTGCCACTTAAGTGTGACTTTGGGCAAGAGACCAAGCCTCCCTGGGCCTCACTTCCCTCATCAATACATGGTGTGAAAAATGATTGCTATGAAGTTGCCAAGGGCTAATCTATGTAAAGCACCTCGCACCAGCTTTGTATGCGCTGATACGAGCTCAGAAGATAGACTCTGTCCTAGAGGTACTAGAGGACGTTGGAGGATGTCCACATGCTAGAACACCATATCCTGGAGGCGAGGACTCCTGTGCATGCTTACCCCCAGGTTGCTTCTGCCCACTGCTAGGCGTGGGAGCCTCTCCTCCACACTAGGAGAGGAGAGGAGAGTGGACTGGGAGAGAAGTGGAGGATGGCAGGGCAGACGCAATAGCTCTGTGACCTGTGCAGCTGAGCATCTGCGTTCTGAAGGAGTTAAGAACTGATAAGACTGTCCCTAAGAGAACCTGGGGGACTCTGTACTGAACAGCTGTCCCTCAGAACCCAGCTGGTAAAATGTGGCAAGAGCTGGGGCACAGCCAGTGTCTCCTGCTTCTATAAGGATTTCTGCAATTCTGCTGCCCTGAAGCCTGGAAGCTTTGAAAGAAGCCGGGGTCAGCCCACCTAGCACGGATGTTGGCATCTGTTGGCTATGGTAATGCTTCTCTGATAGTCTTCAAGGGCCCTGGCCATGGGAGGATGGATGGGGAGCATGGGGAAGATGCCATCGAGGAGTAAAGCTGCCAGGCTGCCATGTGGACACAGGGAGGGTCCCTTAGGAGATTCACAGAAATAACTGGGTGGGGGGGGGGTGGTGGTGCTGTGAAGGGCCTAGTTTCCAGAATAAAGTGGTTATGACTTCACCAACCATAAATTGATTAATAAAGTAAGCGATTTTATTTTGTAGCAACAGGCTGGTGATGTTGGGGTCATCTGTGTGACATTATGAAATTGTGCAAATGCATGTTTTTAGCTGAACGAGGTCCAGCCATTTATTTATTTACCAATAATTTACTCAATCATTCTTTTAATAACACATGTTCTGAGCATACTGTCAGTGCCAGGCCGGATATTAGGTGTACAGGCTCCAACATACCAGAAGAAAGGAAGAAAAAAGAAAAAGGACAAAATCCCTTCCTCAGGTTGACAATAGCAGATGCCTGGGGCCAGCAAAGGCTTCATTCTAAAAGTAAGTCACCCTGCTTACAAATGACTTCTGATCCAAAAGCACTCACCTTAAAATTACTTGGCCTAAGCTCTAAATAGATAATATTCCCAAGAGCATAACAAATGAATCTGAAACGATAGCATCTTTTAAACATTAAACAGAAAAGAACACTAGTTAAACATTAATTGAACAGAATGTGAAGGGTATTAGCATATATATCGTATTATTACATATATATTTATACATATACACACACACGTAATCCTAGTAAGATCTGATGTTCCAAATGGCCCAGTCTGTATATTGAGTCACGTTGAAAGAGAACACAGACGGACACGGATGCTTTCAATGGTGTTAATGTTTATTGTGATGACATTTATTGTGTGCCAGACATTGTTCTGAGAGCTTTCCATGTGAAAAGTCATTAATCATTGGGAAATACTACCCCTATGAGGTAGGTAGTATTATTATTCCCAATTTACAAATGAGGACAGTAACGCACAGAAAAAGAGAGTAACTTGCGTAACATCACAAAGCCGGTAAGAATTTAAGCCCAGGAAACTGAGTTCCATGGTCTGTGCCTTAACGTGTCCCCCTTCTGCTGTCACATAGCCTGATCGATCTGAATAATACGCATGTTTACCCTCGGAATTTTTAAAAGGTCTCTCCAAGGGTGTTAAACTAATCAGATTCCCAGAAATCCTCTCTAGACCTTGTTCCCTCTGCCTAAATTTCCATGTTCATAGGAGTGGCTGAATGAACACTGGCCCTGCTCACTGAGGTACTCCTGATTCTCACTGCTGTATTATACTTGTCCTCCATGGCCCCTTCCCCCTTCCTGTCCCTTCTGTCCCGTACCTGCCATGAAGATTTCTTTGCTAGGAGTGGAGGCCAGAACACCTACTGCTGCCTTCATGGTAGCCCCAGGCTCCTTCATAATTGCTGTACCCTCCAAGACCTGTGGACAGCCTCTGATGCTGTTGGAAGAAAACACACAGAGGCCAACAGAAGTACAAGCTCTTGCCTTTTGCTCTGACCACTTTTCTTCAAAATTTGTCACGGGAAATTTCTCATGAACAAATTCTCTTCTGCATTACATGTATGAATTTGTTTATATACATATGTATATATAACTATATATGCACATATATAATTTTAAAATATATGTTCTTAGGTGTGATAATGTCTTTGTAGTTATGTTTTTTGAAGGCTTGGAGGAAGTGATACTCGAAATGGACCTGGAAGAAAGAGTAAGAATTGGTGGGGAAGGTGGGAAGGAGGGAGGAAATATTTCTAGGGATGTCACAGGGAGGCCAGTTTATACTCAACAGGCTCCAGGGGATTTTCCTGTGGCTAGCGGAAAAGCTGCAAAAGACAGATGTGGGTTCAAACCCTGGGAAAGATTAGCAACAGCAGGGCTGCCCGGAGGGACAATGAGCTATCTCTGGGGTTCACGGGGAACCCTCTACCCCACGTACACCCAGATAAGAGGAGACAATCAGCTCTCAGGGCTTTAACAGGAGAGCTTGAAACAATAGGGGAAGGGAGTGGGGGTTATGTCATCACTCATGTAGCAAACATTTGTTGTGCTCAGCGCTGAGATGCTAGGGACATGGGGCTAAAAAAACAAGCCTGAAACTCAGGATGTCACAGACTAGGTACAAATCGGGATTCTGTAGCCTCCCTTTGTAAATGATGACAATAATAATAATTATATAGTCATATGATTTTTACATAGGTTCTATTCCTTCTGGGACTACAACTCTACTTTCTAACAATCACTGGAGCATGAGCCCTGGGCTACAGCCAGTTTCCTGTTCCTCAGTGCTGATGGCCCCAGGCTCTCACAAACACCAAAGGACTGGTCACAGGAGCACAGGCACCCACAAATAGAGAGTCACATCACCCACCGGGCTCTCACTGCCCCAAAGGGCAGATCTTTGGAATATCAAACCTATGTGATCTCATTGGGAGTTTTCCAGTAAGAGGAAGAATAATACTTTTTGAACAATGGAAGACACAGGAATATTGCAAAATAGACATTTAGAGGAAACAATGGCATTCGAGCTCCCGTCAGGGGGTGCCTCCACCAGCAGCTAGATGTGTGATGGTACACAAGTAACTTTCTGGGCTTCAGCTTCTTCACCTGTGAAAAAAAAGGGGGGGTAGAATTCTACCTTTCTCCAGTAGGATAACACATGTGAAATGTTATGTGTAAATGTTACGGAGCTATATATATGGAAAGAGTAACATTTATTGATTTCCAGTCACCATGTATAATAAGATAACTATTTGGACAGGACAAAGCTCCATTGCCATCCCTTCTGTGAAGAATTGTGTCAAGTTTGGTGCCTGGAACAGAGTAGGTGCTCAATAAATACTATTGAATGAATGGGTCAAGCCAAGTAGAGTTGCCACAGAGGGTGGGTTTAGGGATTAAAGGACCATGCTTCCCCCCACCCCTGCCCCCAGCCTGAGCTGTTCAGCCCTTGTCTTCCTCTTCATCTTTCTCTTCATCCCCTTCATCGTCTCTGTGCCCCAGGCGGTCCTCACAGACAGCTATGTGCTCTCTATAGGAGCAGTCCCTGTGCTGTGGCACAGCACGGGGGCACCTGGGAGCCTTCCTGCGGTGAGGACAGCAGTGCAGCCCCCACTCCCTGCAGCTGCAGGGGGCCTGGGCTGCCCAGACGTAGGCGCCCACAGGCACCGCCAGCAACACAGCGCACAGGACCACTGTAATGTGCAGGAGGCGCTCCCGTCCCTCCAGCTCGCCATGGTCTCTGCCCGTCACAAAGACCACACACCGGCCCCTGCGTGGGGGCTGGCCCCCCAGGCTGAGGCATGCCTCATACTTTGTGCTGGGAAGGAGGTCATCCACGGCGTACGTGTTGATCCCGGGGCCGATGTGGACCACCTCCTTCTTGAGTGTTTCATCTGATGCAATGTAGAGGGTGAACCATTTCTCCTCAGGGGTGTCAGCCACCGCAAACCACTCCAGCAGAATCCCATGCACTGTCTGCTTGACGACCCTCAGGTCAACATAGGCATTGCCATCCGAGGGGAAAAAGGCAGAATGGGGCACAGACAGGGTCTGGGCAGGCTGGACTTGGAGGGAGATGACAAGGGTGCTCCTGCCAATGGAGTTGGAGGCCACACAGGTGTAATTACCCCTGTCCACCAGGTGGGCAGCAGGTATGACCAGCTCCGACAGAGCAGTATCTTCTGCAGTATATGAGGTCAACACTGGGTGGGGAGAGAGCAAAACAGTTCCAATAGATATTTCTCTGATAGAAAGCTGGACAGCGTTCAGCAATGCTAATTATTATTATTTTTCTGAGCTGAAGGTGACAATTTATTAAGCATATGTTTGGTGCCAGGTGTTTGCCTCTCAGCACCCCTGTAAGGTAAGTACCCCATTTTTACACATAAGAAGTTGAGGATTGGAGTGATTAAGCAACTTGCCCCTTGTGAGAAATGATCAGAGGTAGTGACTGATCTGGAACCTTGCTCTTCTGCCTACGGAAACCACATTGTCAACTTCACTAGCTGCTCCCACCAAACTACTAGAAGCCTCACTGAGCCAACAGCATGGTTTCTGGGAGATCTCTTGCCACCGTGTGATACTGTGAGCTTCAAGAAGGGTCTTTTTTTGCCTGCCAGGTATAGAGAGGCTCAGAGTCTGGAGCCAAATGCCTGGGTTCTATCCCTTAATAAGTATATGGTCTTGGACAAGTTGCTAAGATTCTCTTGGCTTCAATTTTCTCATCAGTAAAACGGGATGATAATAGTATCCTTTATGTAGGTTTGATGCTAAGTGCTTAGTGCTAGCTGTTGTTATTACTGAGAGGATACATATAATATGGTACCAAAGAAACTGACTTCAAAGCATTAAAAACGACATGCATGCATCTCATGGCTCTTAAAAAGGCTACAACAATAAACCCTACATTTCTCCTTCATTGGTATTTAACCTCAAGCCAATAAGATGTGATCAAAATGATGGGAAAAAATCAACCGTTCAGTTAGCTAGGTATTTTTTAATCTTCCAGTGGTTTTTCACTATGCATAACAAATATCTGGATAACTGACTATATTTCTCAAGTTTTACTCAGATATTTCTAGTTGTCTTCTAGACTTCAGGATATCCGTAGGGAAGCCACCTCTGGCCTGTGATATGTCCCAGTGTTGCAGGGTAGCATTAAAGGTGATTCCATCTAATGTATGAAAGCAGACCATATAATTTCAGAAAATGAGAGGCAGGTTTGAATCCCAGTTGTGAGGCCCATGGAGGTCACTTCCTCATCCAGGGTCCCAGTAGTACAACTTTAAGCCGATAAGGTCTGAACAACACAGTGGTGGGAAGTGTAAAATTCAGTCTATATGTAGGAATTTCCAACCTTGCCCAATGGTAAGAATTAGTTGGGGAAAGAAAGAGGGGAGAAGAGGGAACTCTTGTTAATTTACATTATTCTTAGGTCCTCCCCTGGACACAGTAAATCTGAATCTCCAGGGCAGGAGCCTGGAAATCTTGTTTCAAACAAATACCCCAGATAAGTCTGCTCCAGCAAATTTAAGAAATAAGTAATTGTCTCTAGAATGAGTCCTAGTCAGAAATTCTATGATTTAAAAATACATAGTATCATATTTTGCATCTAGAAGACTCTCAGAGAATATATTTGTTCATGTATAATTTTATAATATTTATATAATATGTTAAGCCAGCTCCAATACATATAGTTACATATATACATGTATATCCTATAGGGATCTGTATGCAATCACTTAAAATCATGCCAATAGCGGAACTATATCTTGGAAACTTTCCTGTTGTGGTGAGTATAATTTAAGGCTATCCCAATCTTCCCCACACCTTTATTTCATGATTGACCCAGTTTAGAACCTCTCTACTGAGGATAGGGTTGCTGTAGACCTCAGTCTTTCCCAAGACACATTGAGAGGGTCCATGTGGCTTACCATCAAATTCTCTCCACATGCTCAGAGGATAAGTCCATACAATGGTTGGTGAGGGACTGGCCTGTGCCAGGCATCTCAGGGTCACATTCTGTCCCATCTGGATGGTGACACTGGCATTAGAGGTTGAGATCTGTGGCTTCATGCAAACACTGAGCTCAGTTTCATGAAAAAGCTGCCCTGCTTTGGAGAGAGGGTGTTGGCACACCAGGTAGGAATTCACCAGGATGACCGGAATGCTGTTGGACTTTACAAATTGGACAAGTCCCCTCAGGCGACAGTCACATAGCCAGGGGTTGTCGTGCAGTGCCAGCACCAAACTGGAGTGAATCCTGGCTCCGCAGCCAGGCTGATGGGGTTTCTGGTAGGCCAGCCAGTTCGAGAAGATGCCCTTGGATACAACTGTAAGCCTATTGGAGGATAGGTCAAGGTAGGTCAGATTGACCAAGAACTGAAGAGCCAGCTCAGGGAGCACATCAATCCTGTTGTGTTTGAGATCTAAGACCCTCAGAAGAGGGGTGGCTTGGAATGCTGTCCATGGCACTGAACGAAGTTTGTTCCCCTCCAGTCTCAGCTCTTTCAGTTCTGACAGGTGCTCCAGGGCTCCTAGGTGTATCACAGTGATGTTGTTAAAATTAAGCCAAAGGTATTCCAACGTGCTCATGTTGATGAAGGACCCTTGGGGCAGTTCGAATAAGGGTGAATTTTCAATTCTCAACCGCTTTAACTCTTCAGGAAGTTTCCTTGGGATCATTGCCAAAGAGGTAGACATGCACTGCAGAGCCCTGTACAAGAAACCACAAAATCTTTAAGACGAACATCAGGGAAGTGAGATCAGGTTTATTCTGGCATTAGATGTATGAATTAGAAGAAAAAATATATATGCCATTCACTTGAAATAAAAGAGACCCATTTTGGTAAAAGTGCACAATTCTCCAAAGTTCAGCACCAACTAGAGATTTGCTGATTTCCTGCCAAATCTAGGCCTGTTCCCACTCCACAACTTCCCCAAATAAAACCCATCCCCTACAACCTTCTGGCATCTTGTTAGCACAGCGCACCTGCTGAAACTGTCCTCTGAGCAGGTACATCCTGGTAGACAGGATGGCTGAGCTGCATGTGAATCCAGAAAGACCAGAACTAGCAGGCAATAGTGAGAAACTGAAGCCATATTCCTCTGTAAGAAACTACCTTGCAAGTTTTGAGTAAGTATAGTCCAAGCTTCCGAGTGGCAAATCCTATTATCGGTAATCCATGGTGATGTAGGTCAGCACAGCAGTGGCAAAGTCCCTGGATGCTCTGAGGTCTGTTATGGCCCAGATCACAAGCTCAAAAAGAACTCATGAAGAGAGAGCTATGTGTCTTAACTAAGGTCACAAAATTTATCCTTTTTCTAGTTCTCAAGTCTAGAAAGCAAACTCTAAGCCAGTTGTCCTATTCAGCACTGATACTGTCTTTCCTCAGTTTCTTACAAAAAGATCCAAGAAACCAGCAAGTAATACTATCCTGAGCACTATGGTTCAAGTTATTTGGCCAGAATCCATCCAATACTTCATCACAATTGGCTCCCGAAAGCTAGAATTTTCAACAACTCTCTAGAAGTGAATGCATGGTGGGTAACAAAGATGTGACCACTCCCATCTCTGGCTTTCTCTCCACACCTGGTGTGATGGATTCATTCCTCTACTGTATTAAGGCAGCTGTTCTTGCCACTTGGATGACCAGAGTCAGAGAAGCATCATGCTGCAGAGGTTAAACCACAAGATTGTGTTTTCTGATTAAACCAAAGTGTGTTTCTTATCCTGGATCCTGAATGCTGTGTATGTCACATGATAAAGGCTTACATTTTAAGGTGAGATATGTGTGATTTGGGGTACTTCGTTACTCAGTAATCATTCAACAAACATTGGCCATGTGCTCTAAACCACACAATTTCTAGGTGTCAGGAATTCACTGGTGGACAAAACTTCATAGACCCTGTGGGGTCTTCTCTCTAGCTTATGTTTCCTTGTCTTGAGATCTTTGGAAAGTCACTAAGCTCCATGAATCTCAGTTTCTCCTCTGAAAAATAGGGAAATTAATAAACACGTCATAACATTTCTAGGAAAATTTGAGGTTATATAGAATAAAGTACCTAACATACAGTAGATATATTGATTCCCTTCCCACACCAACAGACTCTTGAAAAGCAGAAAAGTCTACTTCCCTATTACTTGGGGTATTTTCTGGTGAATATTGAAATTCCATGAGTTCCCTTAAGACTCATGATATACATTGTACCCTACAAAAGGCCTCAAGGAAGAAAATCCGCTTAGCAGTTAACCAGTGAGGGGGGAAATGGGTCACCAACTAAGCTGATTACACTCCAGGCTTTCTATCCAAGCCAGATATATTTGCTTGAGTTTTTTGTCTAGCTCTACAATCTGGATAGATCTCTGAAGTTCCTCTCAAGGTAGAAATCAAAACAAAGAGAGTGAAATGGGTGCAAAACTTGTGCTAGACATGGAGATGTGCTGCCTAGAGCCCCTTCAAGGAATAAGTTGATGCTCAGCTGCAAGGATTGCTTGCATGAGGTCATGCCCTTCCCAAAGAAAACCACATATAGCAACTGAGGGTGGGGTGCCCAAGGGCCCAGCCAGTTTGGCCTGATGGCAGACAATTCTGATTCTCACTCCAGAGAACTTGTACCAGGTTGGCCAAAATTTTTTCAAGCTTGTTTTTTGAAAAAAAAATGTGATTCAATTCACTGCATCACAACCCACTAGTGAATTCTTTTCTCACCTCAAAATGTAAGGGCCTAAAGAAATCTTCATCCCCCACAATTTCTTCCCTGTTCATCCCATGCTATCCTCTTCAAATGAATCCAGCTGAACCTAACTTTCCAGTGGTTTGATGAAAGCTTGAGAAGAGTATCCCCTGGCATGTCATTTCTGGACTCATGCAGGCCACTTCTGCACTGCTCCTTCTCCTCTCCTGACCCCTTCATCTCCTGGTTTCCTTATTTGGCATATGGGCACAGGGAACACCTATATTTTCAGTTAAGGCAAGAGACTGGGGCAATTAAAGCTGGGTTATGTCATTTACCTTAAATTACTAGTGGTTAAGTGGTGTCCCTAAAACTCAAGAGAATTAACCACAAGGGGAAGGAGTTTGAGAATATGATACCCTCATCTCCCTTCCAGTAGGATGTGTTCAGGAACTTGGCTGTTAGAATTATTAGTAGAGATAGTCATGAGAGAAGAGACATTCTGTTTATGAAATAATTAGATATAAATAGCCTCTGTGTGGTGGCTCCCTGGCCAGTCTTAATAGAACCTTAATAAGAGAGTTTTCTATCTATTCATTTGGAAAATGGCACCCTGATGTTAGTAGAACTTTGGGATGGCTCAGACAGAGAACTAGGTGACATATCCAGAAGCAGGCATGCTGTTTTCCCTCTTTTCAACCTAGTGCTCTCAGTCTTCCATCTGCTGCCAACCCCATCTGAGATGTCTTGCTGGCTACCCATGCTAATGGCATGCCTGTGATGGACATACAAATGACTACATTCCCAAGCTCCCTTGAATAGGTGGGCTATCCAACTAAAATTCTGGCTAATGGAATTTTAGAGGAAATAATGTTTTAAAAGCCCCTACATGACTCTCCAGGTTCTCTTCTCCCTTGGTACATCAAGTGTTAACATTCCAGGTGGTGGAGTCTTCATTAGCCTGGGCCCCTGAGTGAATAAATGGAGCAGAGCCTACCCTCCATCCACATTTACCACAGACTCAAGAGACTCTGTAAAGGCAGGGATAAACCTTTCTATATTAAGCCACTGAAATTTGGGAATTGTTAGCATAGCATAAGCCTAACCTATCCTGACTACAATACCTTTGCAATCAAATAACATGTTCAAGTACTCTTAAGTTTGTTTTTGTCTCCACTGGATTATATGATAGTTAAAGCAAACATTTCCAGCTCTAGGATCTTTAAAGGCACTGGTCACTGAATAATTTCAATACCCTACATCAACTTTCTAGGATACATTTTCTGTTACTTGCCTTTTATACCTTGCAACTTACACATGCTACTTGAGATAAGTGACATTGGACATACGCCGTGCTTAGGTTAAAAGAAATAATTATGTTGTAGTTAGAAAAAGACATGATGGAGATGCCACAATCTCATTCAACCTCCAAACAAGGCTTCCAAGGATACCATGCTGTGGGACCACCCTGGTGTAGGTTGGTCTTCATCACTGGGAGACAAGAAATTATTTTCCCTGCCCTCTAAAAGGTTTTCAGGGACCAACTTATACTAATCAGACTCATATACCAAAAGATCAATATATAAACCAGACATCAGTTTATTTTTTAGAGCAGGAATTAATTTTTTTCCAGTTACGTGAATATTTATGAACATAATCCAGGATGGTTCCCCTCTACAAGAACAAACCAGGGAAGACAGAACACACAAAGGAAGACTGACAAGATGGAAATTGGGAGGCTGACTATCTTTGGAGTCATTCCTTCCAGACCCACTAAAGCAGGTCTTAATGAATTATTGATAAGTTTGAATTCTCTCTCTCTCTCTCTCTCTCTCTCTCTCTCTCTCACACACACACACACACACACACACACATTCACATGATGTTGAATAAATACTAACAAATTCTTGCTTTCAAGTTCCTGAATTTTCTTCAAACAAGGTTTAATAAAACTGACTGGATGTTTATTGTCTTTGGGCCAATAATTGTTCAATCTTAATTGGCTCAGCCAATCATTTAGAGAAAACATCTTAATCATTTCAGTAGATGGCTGCTTTCATCCACTTAATTTGTTCTGATTTGGGGAGTGCCTATCAGTCTCATATATCAAACAATCAGAATTGAGTCTTGGGTCTCAATAGCAGAAATGTCTTAATGAATCTACGTTGGGGTTTGGAAAGCTACAGCCTGAGAGCCAAATCCAGCCTGCCACTTGTTTTTGTAAATAACATTTTATTGGAACACATCCATGCCCATAACTTACATATTGTCTGTGGCTGCTTTCACACTCCATCAGAAGAGCTGAGTAGTAGTGACAGAGCCTAAAATATTTACTATCTGGCTTTCTTTACAGAATATGTTTGTTGACCCATGCTGTAGACAATGGTTTTGTCATCTTCCAACCAAATAATTTCTCTTACCAATGGCTATGGCCCATAAGTTATAGTCAGATGTACCCTCCGAGTGATGGGCAGAAAATATCCACATATGGAAATTCCATACTCATGTGTACTGGTGGTCTTATGGTTCCTACAGTTTTCAATGACTTGAAAAAATCCATTCCCATAATGAACTTGCTGTAGATCACGTTGTAGAGATCAACACTGAATAGTGACCTTCAGCTTGGCCAGAAAGTTATCAAAGACTTAGATCCTCCAAGAAAATTGATCACTACCCTCTACAAATCAGTCAACTCTTTGGGCTTCAGTTTTTTTCATCTGTAAAATCAAGCAGTTCATCCTCCATAATGGGTTGTTGTAAAAATCAAATAAGAGAAAGCAAGGAAATATGTTGTAAGGTCAGATGTTGTAAGGTCTTTTGTAAATGTGAGAGGGAGTACAGTAACTTTAGGCGATACCAGCAGGATAGTTCCCTGGGACTGCTTGCTGTACCCAAATTTTCTCCGTTGTTGTCTAAAGGCCTTGGTACCAAACACCCTGAATGCTCCCTTTATGAAAGCCCGGACTTGTAGACAAGACATTGACCCTTCTGCTGGAAACATTCATCTTCACCCGTTCACAGAGGTGTCTCAGAGGCTTCCCAACTTGAGGCAAACTGAACAGGAATCCCACCTTGAAGTGGCTCACTGAGTAACTGGGAAAGCCCTGAGACACCCTCAGGAATGCAGGTAATGTCAGTAATCCTAACAAAGACTGCTACGTGGGAACAGAGGTGAGCTGTGTGCCAGACAGCATTGGGTGCACTGTGTCGCCCACCACGGAGGGTCTCTCAGATTCCTCCAGCCTGACATCTGAGAGTAAATGAGCAGTGGTCTCTTGAGCATCATCCAAACCAAATTTATTGCAATTCACTGAATTTATTGAAATTGAACAATTATCTCTAGGCAGAATGGCACCCATAAAAAAAAGGTTAGAATCCTTAAGTGTACACAGTGAGGGCACAGCGTGGGTCTGTCTGTGTGTGTGTGTGACTATACAAATTTGGCTAATGCATCAAGGGACTGCATGTGTGAGTGCCTATGAGTTAGCATAAATGTAATCAAGATGCAGAAGAGGGGCATGGTAAGGACTGTCAATCCTGGAACCAACTGCCTGATCCTGACTCCAGAACTGCCACCTTCTAGTTGTGTATACATTGTGAGCAATAGAGTGAATTAGATCACTGCTCAGCAAACTATTTCCTGCCCCCCATCACCTCCCTGGCAGAGCTGTCCTTTGATGCCACGTGAAAGTTGGGTTTGGCCATGGGACTTGGCTTTGGCAGAGAGAATATGGGCAGAAATGGCAATGTGCCAGCTCTAAAGCCAAGCACTTAAGAGACATTGCCTATCTTTGTTCATTCCTCTGATATCATCTGACCTATCCTAGAAAGACTTCCCCAAGTAGCCACTGACTCTTCATCCTGGGCCCCAAATAGAACTCATGAAGCAGAGACACCCTGGTCAACCCACAGACCTGTAGGTTGGGTGAAAATAGTGCCTGTTGCTGCATACCCCTGAGATTTTGCTTTTATTTGTTACATGGGAAAAACTGACTGATACAAGCAAGTCGGTCAATCCCCGTTTCTTCTCCAGGAAAATGGGAGGGCCTTCTGCAAAGGGCTGTTATAAGAATTAAACAAGTCAGTGTATGTAAAGCACTTAGAACACTTCCTGGCACATAGTAAGTGCTTAATAAGTGTTAGCTGCTGTCACTGTGTGCACACGTATGAGTAAGCAGGAACCCAAGTGGGCAAGAGTGGGTGAGTGTGGGCTCAGGTGTCAGAGTAAGCAGGTGAGAGTGGAAGACAGAAAGTGGACGTGGCAGGTGTGTGGGCACCTGGAGGGGAGCACCCCCCTCAGCAGAAGTACTCATTGATCCGTCTGCCCCCCCTGCCCACCAAGACCTGAGAGTCCAGGCTGGAACGGGCCGAGAGGAGCCTGTCGGCCTCACTGAGGCTGTGCTGGGACAGCTCCTCAGAGCCATCCTCGCTGTGGCCCAGCCTCTCCAGGTTGACGTAGGCCTCGGCGGAGCCCCCAGAACGGCACTTCCGGCAGCGCCTTCGCAGAGCACCGCAGCAGACAAGCAGGGTGAGGGGCAGGGCGATGACAACAGCCACGCTGATCACCACCACATTGATGAGCCGCTGGGTGGCCTCGGCGTCTACCACCTCGTCCGTGGAGAAGATGACACACTGCTCCTTCTGGGGCAGCAGGTCCCGCACACAGACACATGCCACGTACTTGGTCTTGGGCACCAGCCCACGGATGGTGATGCTGGTCTTTCCAGGCGGCACAACCACCCTCCGCATGCTGCGCTGCCCAAAGACAGCATAGAGGACACTGAAGGTAGTTATGCTCCCAGCCTGGGGGGCCTTCCACACCAAGGTCACACTCTGGTAAGTGTCTCCCACCACCTTGAGAGACCTCACCATCTGGGTCTCCTGGCGTCCCGCCTGCCCGTTTGAGCGTTCTCCTGGGATCCCCATCTGGAAGTGCTGGAGGGTCAGCTCCTCCTTCATGTTGGACACAGGGGGCCCAGTGGCCAGGACAGCAGGCCCAGGAATGTCAGGGACATGCCTGGCCACCATCTTGTTGTACGCGGCAGCTTCCGCCCCGTCACCTGTTCTTGCCCACAGTGCCCCTGGGCTCCCACCATGTTCTGTGGAAGCCTGGGGCTCAGTGATGGCCAGGGAGATGACAGTCTCAGAGACTCCCAGGAAGTTCTTGGCCTGGCATATGTAGTCTCCTGAGTCAAGGTGGGACACAGCAGGCAGGCCCAGCAGCGTCCAACTCGTGCCATCTCTGGCAACTTCCTGGTGCACTGAGGGGAAAGAGGCATAAAGCAGGAAAATGAGTGGGCCCATCTGCCCCAAACTTCCTCCTAGGGTCAAGTTCATGGCCCCTGGACTGTGTATGCTCTTGTATACATAGGAGACCTTTTCATCCTGAGAAACCACTGGGAGTTACTCAACTTTTCTTAGACTAGCCAAGGGGATCAAGATCACCTGGGCTCAAATTTGGGGAGACCTAGGCTCAGGCTGAGTCTCAGGATGATCTGCCTTCTAAATCTGTATTCTTCAGGGCCCTGGAATCCTATAGAACGGACTCCTTAGGGAAGCAGGCTGTGCTCTGTGGGGGAAGGTGGGTCAGGGTGAACACGAGACAGAGGCCTAGCCGGAAGCACACTGCCACCCTGCCCAGACACACTGCCACCTCCATCAGAGCGTCTTCGACTTTGTGTTTTACGTAATGAAGCTCCTTATACAATGTTTGTTTGTCAATTGATTTCAAACCCACAATCCCAGAGCAACACTCGCCAGCCTAGTTGAAGGAGACCCCGAAGAGAGCTGCGAGGACATGCGGTTTTCTGGTCATGCACTAAGAAACGATCCCTCCTCAACCCCTTGTCTGCACGCAGGTAGGCTGTGACTCTGGTAAACCCCACCATCCTGTGCCAGAGATAAACCATCTCTGTCTACACAGCAAAAATAACATGGGAGGCTGTGTGCTGTAGGCCAAGCTTTTAGCCTCTCAGAGTCGGTTGACTTACAAAACAAAAAGGATAATCAGGTTGTTCTTTAAAGTTCAGTGACATTATGCACATAATGTACTCAACACCTGAGGAGCTCAATAGACGGTAACTCATATTGTTAATCACTCCTAGTGAAACTGGCTTAACATTCACAACTTGGAAACTTACTATAAATATCAATACACTAAGAGTATCTTCCACCAAAATGGCAGCATTTTGTTCCTCCCAGGGTGGGCCCTGATCAGAGTGTCTTCTGGAATATGTAGGGCAGGTTGACAGCTATTGTCATCATGGAAGCCACTGTCCCATGTTCTGTCTGGGCAGAGCCTGTCTACCTCCACTCAGCCACAACAGGAGTAAACAGCCTCGCTCAGCTGACCTCCCTCTCCTCGGCAGACCTGACCTCCCACCAAAGATGCTGACATCCCCACCCTCCCCCACCCCTCACTCCCCGCCCCCGCACCCAGTCTGCAATCTCAGCACCACAGTCCCTGTAGCTCACAAACCTGTGCCGTTGAGCGCATACCCGTTGGCTCTCCTCCAGCTCATCTCCGGCCCAGGGACCCCGGTGGCCCCACAACGTAGCAATACTGCACTGCCCAGAGGGGACCTGAGGCTGGCTACCCCTGGACGGATCTCCGGACTCTGGCACTTCCTCAGTTCCAGCTGGCTGAGGGCTACTCCGGCCAGGCTGCGCGGGCTGGCACACTTCAGCCTGGCCTCTATGAAAGCCAGGTTTGGGGCCCAGCCTTCCAGGAAACGGGCTAGGTCATAGAGGCGGCAGTCACATACCCAGGGGTTGTCCTGCAGCCCTGCAGGGATGAGAGGGCAAGTAAGAGGTGAGCCCCCGATATTCATATCCCCATGCCCAGCCCCCCTGCCCCGTCAGGGAGGACAAGGCATATCCTGAGCTCAGAGTCAGCAGACCTGGCCTCCAGGTCCAGCTCCTTGCCTCTCTAGCTGTGCAATTTTAAGGCTGGTTCTTCAACTTGAATGATAGCAGTACTTCCCTTTCAGCGTTGCTATAGGCATAAATAAAAACAAATCCTGTTAAGCATTTGGGTAAGCCATACAGCATACTAACAAAATTGGCAATTACTGCTGCCATTCCTGGACTGACCCTTTCAGGCTACTGGTCAGGCAGCAAGGATTTCAGCAATACCTGCAATATGCCAAAATAAATTTCTCAAAATTCTTTGTGACCCCTGACTCTTGATCCCTGTCCTCTCAGTTCAGTGTGGAACTCTCAGCATCACCCCAGTAAGGAGGGTGGCTCTGACATTGGTCCCTTTGATACAAGCTCAAAAGGGGAGGAGTGAGGAGGCCAGGAAATCAAATCCTATGTCATATCCCCAGCCCTCTTTACTTTAAAATTGGACTTATTTATAAAGATGACAGTAGGTCACTGCACCCACCCTTCTACATCCAAGAACCTTCTACAGATACAGGCG
Organism: Panthera onca; assembly: GCF_046562875.1. NCBI lineage: Eukaryota > Metazoa > Chordata > Mammalia > Carnivora > Felidae > Panthera > Panthera onca. The sequence goes on along the minus strand of NC_138349.1, from coordinate 44,944,377 downwards.
TATCATGTGTGTTCATTCCTAAAGCACAACTCCTTTTTACATGTTTGCATTTCTGAAATATGGAATGAATTCATTTCATGTGGTGTCTTTTTACCCCCAAAAATTGTTATTAAATTTGATAGTATGTCTAATAATCAATGGCATATTATTTATTTGCATGCATATATTTGATATATTTGATTATTTATTTGCATGCATATATTTGATATATTTGGAAGGGGAAATGTAAGGTTTGAGGAGGTTGCATATACATCTGCTTGTAACACGTGACTCTCAGGTCCTTCTGAACACCAGTTGGGAGGATACCAGTACCTTCTTCCATCCATCCTCACTCCATCCCTCTCATAACCGCTACCCTGTGTCACTGGTTAAATGCATTTAATGATACATCTGCACCCCAAGAATCATGAGCGCCCAGCTCTGGTGGTGAGCTGCCTGGCTTTCACTTCTTACAATTGAGCCCCCAAAGAATGAATGCAAATAGCAAAGTTAAATGACAGGGAAACTTTTACCCCAAGACTGGCAGAAGTTAAATCTTCCAACCATTTAAATTATTAGCCTCATGAGGGAATAGATTTTCATCTCTCTTCTTCCCTGCTATATCCCCAGCACCTAGAACCAAGCTTCCACACTGATAGGCACTCAAATAAACTTGCAGAGTGAACACCTGCATTTGTGGTCTCACACAGCACAGGTGTGAGGTGAGAATTGGCCCAGCCACTTGGAGACTATTAGACTGATATTAAACTGTCTAATGTGCACACTCCATGACCTATTCCATTTTTCAGTTCCTATCCTAGAGAAACATTTGTCTACATGCACAAGAATGCATTGTCAAGAATGTTCTCTGTATCATCATAGCTGTTAATAAAATAATGGAAATGATCTAAGGGGCCAGTAAAGGGAGAATGGTTAAATTAACTGTAGTATAATGATACTATTAAAAATTATGCAGTAGTTTATAAATAATGAAGCTGATCCATTTGTAGCAACTTACAAAGACTTCCAAGACCTATTGTTGAGTGAAGAAGTTAGTGCTGGTTGATATAAACAATATGATATATACAATATGAAACTTTATGTAAAACACAGATAAAATTTCTATGTGTATGTATGTTTATATATGTATGTGTATGTAAATGCATTTTTTAATTTTATTTTTTATTTTTTTATTAAAAAAATTTTTTTTAATGTATATTCATTTTTGAAAGACAGAGAGAGACAGAGCACAAGCAGGGGTGGGGTGGTGAGAAAGGGGGACACAGAATCCAAAGCAGGCTCCAGGCTCTGAGCTGTCAGCACCAGGGCCCGACGTGGGGCTTGAACTCACAAACCGTGAGATCATGACCTGAGCCAAAGTCGGATGCTCAACAGACTGAGCCACCCAGGAGCCCCATAAATGTATTATTTTTAAGGAGGCTTCACACCCAGTGCAGAGCCCAGCGCAGGGCTTGAACTCACAACCCTGAGATCAAGACCTGAGTTGAGATCAAGAGTTGGACGCGTAACTGACTGAGCCACACAGGCACCCCTGCAAATGCATTCAAAAAGAGAACATGCAAATGAATGTAACAGTGGCTACCTGTTAGAAGGGGGAGAAGGATTCGGGATCAGAAGAGGGAACAAAAGGGTCTTTAGCTTTTTCTATAATATTTTAATTTTTTGTAATGTTTTTATTTATTTTTGAGACAGAAAGAGAGCATGAGCAGAGGAGGGGCAGAGAGAGAGGGAGACACAGAATCCGAAGCAGGCTCCAAGCTCTGAGGCTCCAGGACTGTGAGATCATGACCTGAGCTGAAGTTTGACGCTTAACTGACTGAGCCACCCAGGCACCCCAGCTTTTTCTGTAATATTTTAAATGTTTACATATAATCATGTGTGAGTTATGTAATTAAAATTAATATTAATTTTCTGTAATGAATTATGCCACCTGTCACCCTCACGGCTAGGTATGAGTTTTAGGCAGGAAAAGAGATGGTTCACCTGTTAAGACATTGGTTTATTACAAACAAGAAGGAATCAAAGAGAGGGGGTCAGCTAGTATAACCATTCAACTCTGCTTTGGGAAACTGAGTCACAGGGGGCCTTTTCCTGGCTGCATGACCTGGAAGATCGCTTGTACTTCATTTTCCTTATTTGTAATACTGGGTGAACACTCCTTGCCCTGGCTGCCTGACATGGTCATTGCAGTAAAGTTAGCAGATATTTCATATATATATATGAAATTTATATAGCATACATATATTGAAAAGGGCATTCAGTTAAATGTTATTTTCAAATAAACAATTTTTTTCCCTGTGAGTACTATCCTATATATTATCCTTTATCAGATGAGAAAGTCTGCAGAGAGCTGGAATGGGGCTTGCTGTTCCCTGCCCTGTTTGCAGGCAGTGAGGCTTCTAAATATTCCCTCCTTGAGAGACTTTCCCGGGCCTTAGGGCAGGAGCTGCCCCAAACCATTCTGAGACTGCTCCAGCCCCTGGTGCTGGACCCTATATGAGCCAAGGTATGTTCTAGGCACATGCTGCTAGGAGGGCTCTCTTCTGATACTATCCACCCACTCCCCACTACCCACCCTCTGCCACAACTCCCCATCCCCTCACAGGACAGAGGAAAGAGAATCAGTCTATCTGACATGAGCCTTGGGCCCAAACCACTACTTACTAAACCTTAGGTTGTGTTTGTTCATCTGTAAAACAAAGGACATTATACTTGCACTATCTACCCCCTGGGATATGGTGAGGGTCAAGTTCTGTGAGGGAGCAAGAAATTTAGGGAAGCTTCAGTGCCACACTAATGCAGATGGCCAGTAAGGACTGACCAGTTAGCAAAGAGTTAGGACCACCTTCCATCCATGTATGTGTACCTAGTGCTTAGAGGAGACTGTCAAGGGGGTGGGGGTGTTCACATGTTTTGAAGATTGTTGGAAGTTGGGTTTCCTGGAAGCAGACTCTGAGATGAACATGTGCAGCATGTTCATTAAGGAGGAAAGGAAGGAAGGAAGGAAGGAAGGAAGGAAGGAAGGAAGGGGGAGACACAGAGCTGAGAAGTGGGCCTGGTGAATCCCTGGGGGACTCGGGAGCTGAAATAACCCATCAGAGTCATGCCAAGCAGCTGGGTCCTTAGACTCCCACCTGACAGGTCTTTGGATAGGGGCTGTGTCCGGAAAGGATGGGTGGCTTTGGGCAAGGCTGCTCTGCAGCTAAGGCTGTCCCTGACAGGGCTGGCAGCTGAAGACCACTGCTGACAGTGCCCTCAAAACCTGGGCAGCCAGCTCTACCTTGACAGGGACCCAGGTGGCACACCACTGTGCCTGCCACATGTACCTACTGTGTCCTAAGAACTGTCTTTTACTTGCAACTCCAACCTTTTGAGATAGATGTTATTGCCATTCTCTCTTTACAGAAGGGGAACCAAGGCACAGAGAAGCTAAGCAATTTACCCCGGGGACACACAGCTAGTAAGAAGCAGCGCTGGGATTTGAACTGGCAGCAGCTTGAGCTCCAAACCTGCCAGTGTGTGCCTCTCAGTCTTCACTCAGATCCAGAAGGCAGGCGTGATTTCTATTTTTCGGGTAAAGAATCAAGACTCAGAGAGGATCAATAACTTGCCTAAGACCCCCAGGCTCCCCAAGCTGGCTCCAAGTGAAGGATACCACCCCTTACCTAGCACCAGCCTGGTGTGGTGGCCGGGAAGGAAGGGCCCGGTCTGCAGGTGAGCCCAGGTGGCCAGCAGCTCCTGCGGGAGCCTCAGCAGCTGGTTGCTGGAGAGGTCGAGGAAGGTGAGGTTCCCCAGGAAGCGCGCGGCCTCGGGCGGCACGGCCGAAAGGCGGTTGGCCTGCAGGTCCAGCAGCCGCAGCTGGGGGGCGTCCCTGAGCGCCGCCCAGGGGAAGGCGGCCAAGCGGTTCCCGGGCAGGCGCAGCTCGCGCAGGCGGCGCAGGCCCCTCAGCATGAGGCCGCTGAGCTCGCTGAGGGCGTTGTAGGGCAGCCACAGCTGCTCCAGGCGGCCCAGCGGCCTGAAGGCCTCTCCGGGCACCTTGCGAATGGCCGTCCGCTCCAGGCGCAGTCTGGAGGTGTCCGGAGGGACGGACGCGGGGGGCAGGGTCATGTCGGGGTCGCTGCACACCACCGTCCTGGTCACAGAAATGGGGGACATTTGAGCGAGGGTCCTGTCGGGTCCGCGATCCTACCCCGCTCCCTCCCGGACCTTCCTTCAGGAGGCCTCCCGGTCTGCACGGGAACCGGGACCGCCAAACCCAGGCTCCAGGCTGAGGTGGGCCCTGGAGTGGCGCCGGGGACGAGCAGACCCCGGATTTCCCTTTGAGGGGTTCTTGCTTTGAGAGCCTTTCGCAGGGGTCCCAGAGGGCCATTTGGTCCTGTCCCTGGCTGAAGGACCTCTGTGTCCCCTTACAACTCACACCACCTACAGTGCATTAAGAATGAAGGGTATTCATAAATCTTGAGATCATTTTGAGCACTGCAGCACTGCATATATGTGTTAAAAGTGTTCCTTTGTTAAATTATACCTCAGTTTTTGTGATATTACTTATATGACATATAATATATGTAATATCATATCATACAATTATATATATAACTTGGGCATCAGAAACGAAGCCATACACTCACTGGGTGCCTCAAGCCTCCCCTGACCCGGAGGGACCACGAGGTGATTAAGGTGTTTAAGAGCTAGGACTTGGCCCCTGCAGTTGGATTCATATCTGGGCTCTCTGCTTGCTGGTTGTGTGTCCTTGAGTATATTATATAACTTCTATTGTCCTCAGTTTCCCACAACAGACTCCACCTCCCCGGGGTGGTTTCAGGGTTTAGGTGAGGTCCTGCTGTGTACCAGTTCTGCAGACCTGTCATCTGGAGGTGTGCAATGCTATTTATTGACCACTATCAAAAATTCCTGCATCCCAGCGCTGCAAAGCTCCTTGCAGTGATCCCTCTGCCCAGACAGTGACCTCCTAAACTTTGTTCTATTAAGTTTGGCACTAAAACAGAGGATAGAGAGATAAAAAGAAGCAGGCCTTGCCGTCCAAGAACCTACAGTTCAAGGCTGTGTTACGTGCCATCTCGGAGAGAGCAGCACACTCACATAAGGTAAAAAGGGAAAGATTCTCCAGGAGATAAAACTTGGAGGCTAGACCAGAGGGACCCAGCCCTTGTGCAGCCTATTTCATCTAGAGGGCTCCTCTGCTCACACTGGAGCAGGTGGGGGCAGTGGTCACGTTTTGCTTTGCTAGGGGACCTTGTTCTTTTTGTACTGCTCACATCAGGCCTTCCTGATGTAACACACACTCTGACAGCATCCATCAGTTCAGCCTGAATACTCTATTCAGAGTTGACTGGCTGAACTTGACTTGCTTTTCCTTGTCAGTGGCACAGGGGCTCCCACCCACTCACATTCTTCAGGTATACATGGACGCCCCTACTGAGGGATGGGTGCTGTGGAGATTCAGAAGAATATCAGACTCATAGCCCCTGTCCCTATACAATAGCTTACAATCCAGCTAAGGAAGATATCACTGGGGGCAGTGATATTTTCAATGATAATGGAAGTTTGACTGTTGCAAAGAGGAAGGTCTGGATGTAGGAGGGAGGAAGGCAGTTGACCGGAAACATGCCCTGAAATTCACCAAGGGAGGGATCAAAGAAACCACTAAGAAGCCAGCAGGAGCCAACAGCACATCTGGTGGGGCAAACTGGGCATAAAGAACATGGGAACACTTCTGTCCAGGTGCCCAGACTGGGCCCCCCAAGGAAACCCCAGTATCCACAAGTACCCACAAGTTCATGATTATGGGAGCATGGAGCATAGGCAGGTCACCCAGGCTATCCAGATGTAAGGATGGAACCCTCTGACAGTCCCTGGTTGGAGGTGGGCTGAGGAAGGCATCTGGGATGAGGAGGAAGCCTCCGTCTGACTTTGCTATCTGCTTGTGGCCATTGGGGACCTCAGGGCCTCCTATAGCCTTTCCTGGCATCGTTGCCCTCATAGATGCACAGCTCCATGCACAGCTCCATGCAGATGGGCTGGTGCCTATCAGTCATGGGACTGTCAGGCAGGTGGAACTGATGGTAAGAGCTCTGGCTTCAGAGGAAAGATGGCTACTGGCTGACATTAGAGCCCTGGAAACTGACCTTGGAATTTTATTTTCTATCTTCAGGCTAACCTGGTATCACAAGCCCTCCCCTGGTCCCTGCCCATGACAGAATTACCAGTTGAGAAGAAATCTGGAAATGGAACTAAAGCCGTGGGTTCTAGGACCAGGTCTGTCACTGATGCTGTGTGACTCTCAGCCCTGTGCTTTCTGTAAGTAGCAGGAGAGGCTCTTCATCACCCTAGTCACACTGTCCTTGGCCAGAGGCTATTTCCTGGCTGGCTCAGGGCTTAGCCCTGGCTTTTCTTGAGGAGAGAATCCTTACCTCTGATGATCCATATGAATTGGACCATCAGAGACTTGGGTCAAAAACGGAGTTCTTGTTTTTCAGACCACACAGGGTATCCTTTCGTGGGGGGTGACTCTCCATTCTTTGCATCCCCTCACACCCGATCAACCCAACACCCATTGCCAGGATCATTGTAAGTGTCACACTGATAACACTGCTGCCCTGATCAGAAATCATCAGTGGCTCCCAGCACCCATCTAAGACAAGGGAGAAAGGGAGAATGGAATTCTAAAATGTTAAAAAGATGGTAGGAAAGGCCCTGAGCCAAGGACTGAAATTCCTAAGCAAGTTGGGAAATGCAATGGTCACTAGTGGATAAGTTGAAGATGTCAGAGAAAAGATAGTCTAAAGACTGCCAAAGAGAAAAGGAGAGGGGGCCATGGTGGGAGAGCAAGGGTCCACAAATCACAGTGGCTTTGGAACATCCCATGGAAGGGAGGAGGAGAGGATGGAGGTGCTCTCAGAGCTCAGGTAGGGCTTGGGGAAAGTCAAAGAAAAGGCTGAGGATATAGGGGTGCTTGCTTGCAATGGAATGGGCACTCCTGGGCTTTTGGAAAACCCATAGAAATATGTTGAGGCCGAGGCTCCTGGGGGATGGGCCAGAGGTGCCCCAAAGTGGGAAAAACATGAGGAGGCAGGTGGTCACATTCTGGGTGGGGTGGTAAGAAATACCTGGGCTGTACTGGGTAACCCCAGAAGCTGAGGCAAGAAAATGGAAGAGGCCTGGGAGAAAAGGGGTAGGGAGATATAGAGAGAATGGTGGAATAGAATGGAAGGAAGGAAGGAAGGAAGAAAGGGAGGAAGGAAGGAAGGAAGAAAGGAGAGGAAAAGAAAGAGGTAACAGAGAGACTTCTCATGCCCTTTGGAGGGTTTCCCTCCACCAGGATCCTGGAGGAGGACTCAGGATGGATCTCCAGGAGTGGGCACACTGTCCCACCCCTGCCCCCACGTGTAAAGAAAGGGACTTGGTACTTCTCATGCCCTGCTGGCTGGAAGACAATGCAAAGCAGACCAGCCCCCTAGGGCACTTGGGCCTCAAGGGCCTGGAAGATAGAGGTCTCACCCAGCCATGTTCTGAGGGCCCTGCATACAGCCCTCCCAACCCAGCCAAGCTGCTAGAGGGAAGCGGCGGGCTACCCATCCCACACACCTGGTGACATACCTGGCCTTGCTGCCATCACCCAGGATGTGGAGGCTGCAGCTGCATTGAGATGGGCAGGAGCCGTGGGCTGGGGGATGCCCCCAGAGGGCCAGGAGCCAGAGCATGCCCACTGCCACCCTCATGGCTCCTGGCTCCTCTGTAGCCCAGGCAGGGGCCTGTCCCTGGACTGCTCTGTCATCCCAGCTCAGGAAGCCCAGCAGCTGCCCACTGGCTCATCAGCTCCCCCCCACCCCCCGCCCCCACCTGAGGCCATGGGATAAACACAGACAGACTGGGGATTAGGGAGGGGAGCCCTGGCCACAGCACTCAGCCGCTTATTACTCCTGGAATCACCCAGTCCTAAGGGAGAGGGTGGAGGATCCTCTTCCATGGCAACAGCCCCAGACCCAGAGAGGCCAGGGTGTGGCAAGGTGAGGCCAGGGTGTGGCAAGGTGTGGTGAGGTGAGGGGCAAGTGGCTCCTGCACTGGCCAGCTTGGCTGTCCACCTGCGAAGTCACCTCATGCCAGCTAGGCTGTGGGCTACATGGACCCTGCCAGGGTGCCTGGGCTCAGAGAGGATGAAGACAGACCTGGCCTCTGATGAAGGCCATTGGAAATTGTCTCCTGTGACACTGTTTTATAGGGGAAAAGCAATGAGATGAAGGTGATAAAGACACTAGAAAGAGACCAAGCTCAAGGACCAGGCCAGCCTGGGTTCAAATCCCAGCTCTTCCATTTATAGGCTGTGACCCTGAATAAGTTACACGGTCTCTCTTGGACTATGTATCCTCCTCATTTGAAAAGGGAAGTAATATTACTGTAATCAGGGTGTTTATGAAAATTAAACCACCCAAGTTTCCCAGTTGTTGATGGCCTGTGGTAATAGAAGCTCCCTCCTAAGTAGTAAGCCCACAATTTCACTGGCACTTAAAGTCACATGCTCTTAAAGGAATTGGAAAGATTCGGATACTTGATACGTTTGACCCCCAGGCTCTGCTCTCTTGTCCAGCATGCCCTACCTAGCTCCTTCAGCTTTTCTAGAAGGTTCCCTAGTGCCTGGTGCTTATAGACATAGGCAGACCTAGACCAGTGAGGTGTGACTGTTATGCCCAGAATTCGTGATCCCCAAATACCGCCAGGGAGCCGAGTCCGATGCAAAAGCAAAAGAGCCTTTATTCGAGCTAGCTGGAGTTCAATCCCCTACCTGCACCGACGCAGCAGTGATATATCAGGGAGAGAGAGTGAGTTTCAAAAGCACAAAGGTTTTATAGGGGTCTAGGGGCAGTTGGTGAGGTAATGGCTGTGGCCTCAGCTGATTGGCTGGGGAAGGGTCGGAGTCCTGTTACGCAGGTCGCTGGGCGTGTTTTGATCAGGAAGTTTGAACTGGTGAGGGGGAGGTTACTCAAGGGGAGGAGGCATGGTCTAGGTGAAGGACACAGAACAAGATGGAGTCGGCTGGCGTAGGCCCGCCCTTTCAGCAACCAAGGCAGATACCTAGGGCCCCAGCGCACACATGAAATGCCTAGCTCTGTGCCAGGCCAGTTTTGACAATCTTGGCTTCTAGGAAATGTTGGTTCCCATCTCTTCCTCTCTTCCAATCCATTGGTTTTCTCAATGCTTGCCACCTGTCCCTTCTCCTCCCCAAGCCAAAAAGGGTGACCATTCCCACATCTCTGCCTTTTCCTCCTTCTGTTGGAGATGCCTTCTCATCTCTGTTTGGCCTAACCGAGCTCTGGTCTTGATTCCTGGCCCTGCTTGATTCCTGCTTTCCCGTCTCCCTTGAAGTCTTCTGCAGTCTTGCAGGCATGAAAAAAAACTTGACACATGTATGAACCAGTAATGCAAGGTAGAAATTAGGAAAAGGGGTAACCGTTTATCAAGAAAGTTTTCCAAGAGGATGTGGGCAAGCACTGTGAGGTGGTTAGGCTTGATTAGATGGGGGTGGGGTCCAACGGAGGAAAGGCATGGGAAATTAACATTTACGGAATAGAATGAGCCGCTTGACCGGATCCCAGGGGACAGGAGACCAGGCTTCTCTTTCAGCTGAACTCACAAATTACTACATGACCTCAGGTCAATTCTAAACTGCTTTGAGCCTGTTCCTTCACACGAAATGCAAAGGATGATGGTATCTAGTTCATGGAATTGCTGTAGGAGTCGTCATAAGGTCAGTTAGCATAGTGCCTGGCTCTTAGTGGGGTCTTAACATTAACTATATTGCTGATAGAGCTCTGGGCCTTGGTTTCTTTATCAGAAAAGGAGTTAAATCACTCTAGACTAGTGTTTCCAAATGTTACACCATTGGCCAGTGTAACTTGATAACAGGACCTCATTGTAGAAGCCAAAGCTCTTAGCGGGGTCCTGGGCCACAAAGACAGTAGTCCCTCTGTCCCAAGCTAATGCCTTTGGGAGATTTTTATGCTCCTATAGCTTAAATGCCCTGTGGGAGTTGGGCAGTGCAACCTGGAGGCCATATCCATGATGTATTTTTCTGAGACTTAGAAAGGATATTTCCATTGCAAAGAAGGAAACTGAGAAGACCCCAATGGTCCCACCCCAGTCCTGATAGCTGGTTAATGTCAGGTTCTGAAACACGACCTCAGTCTCTAGTCCCAGTTGGGATTCTTTCTGTGACAACAGCTGACCTGCCAAGCATCATCCTTTTCCCAGTCGCTTGTGAGCACACGCATGGAAGGACCTGGCTCCTGACCCAGTCTCAAGCACAGCTGCCACTCAAATCCCTTTTTCTGCTCCCCACCCTTCCCTTGGTTATGCAACTCTTTTCTAATTTGGCTCTCAGCCACACACCATTTGGATTCCAGGACTTTAATCCTGCCTGATGGGGCTGAAATGAATGAGACAGGCTTCCATTCCTGCTTCACAAAGGCTGCACTGTCCAACTGGTGAATGGGTTCCTTCTTTTGGGGCCAAAAGCACAGTTTAGGGCAGGGGGCAGCAAGAAGGAGCCCAAGGTCTAGCATAATCACCTGCTTGTGCCAGCACGTGAAATGGCCCTTTAAAAGGTGGAGCTTGGTTTTGGTGCACCAGAGAAGAGCCAGGCTGGCAGGGAGAAGGGCCGAGCATGGCAGAATCTGGGTCCTTGCCCACCGGCTTCGGGGAGCTGGAGGTGCTGACTGTGGGGATGGTGCTGCTGGTAGAAGGTGAGCCAGGAAGGACCTGGGGTGGAGCGGGCACCCAGTGGGCTCCCAGAACTCAGGTCACAGCCATGGAGCTGACAAGGAGAGGTCCCCAAACCCTGCTCCTCTGTGCCTCCACCCATGGGGCTTCTGATGGGTGCACCTGTAGGATGCAGGCCGCGGTCTGGGAGATGAGAGAGAGCAAGGCCCAGGGAGTGAGGGACATCTGCCCAGAACATGACCAAGAACCAGAATTCAGGCCTTTTCATGTCCCACCGGCCGGGAAAAAATTTAATCCACTCCCCAGAAATCCTGCTAAGAATCTCATATAAGCTCAGGCCTCTGGTAGGCTCTGGAGACAGACAGCTCTGTCACCTCCTCTTTGTGTGACTATAACCCAGTTCAGCTGGGTTCTCTGACCCCAAGTGGGTGGTGGTGAAGGTTAGATGGGGCCATGGGTGTGAAGCGCTGGCCTAGATAGACACTCAGGATTTAAGTTCATTTGCCCCCATCCTCTCCAGCTCCACAGTACTCCTGCCATCTCTGTTCCCAGCCCTACGCATTTCCATTCCAGGGGCCACAAGGTGCCTGCCTCAGCCCAGAATCCCTGAGATGCTCCCTGAGGCCAGAGTTAGGACTGGAGACCATGGTGCTGGGTCAGTCCACGACTAAGTTATTAGGGAATGCGGCCCTTTTCACAGCAGATCCAGAGAAATAATCAGCCCATTTCCTCACCCAATGAGAGCTGATGATGGAGAGGGAGGGGCAGCCACCAGGCTGGTCCTGGAAGTTTGGGACACCATTGGCTGGGGACCCTGCCCCTTTTCCTCTCTTCTGGGAACCCTACAATCTAGCATGCCTCTCAGTCCTTAAATGGACCTGGAAATTTTACCACATTAAATCTTTGCACATGCTGTTCCCTTTTTCTAGAATGTTCTTCCACACCCTACTCTCCTAGTAAACACTTGCAATTTTGAAGACAGGATTCTCCCAACTCCTCCCTTTCAGTGGGGAGGCAGGGTTCAGAGAGCAGCAAGTGGGTGACCAGGCTAAAACTAGAGATCTGGTCTGCCTGAGGTCACCCTCTCAGACTCACCTCATTGCCTGCTCCTCCAGGAAGCTCCCAGATCTCCCCTCAACCCACCTCTCCCAGGCTCTCCCTGACATTGCTGAACAGCCTCAGAGTGGCATTTTGGAATTAAACAGACCTGAGTCTGAGTCCGGCTCTGCCACTCCAGCTGTGTGCTTAGGGCAGGTTAGTTAGTGTCCCTAAGCTTGCTTCCCAGCTGTACACGGGGAGGACAGCATCCAGGTGAAGACTGAATGGGAGGATCCACAGAAAGTGCTCGGCCTCATGCCCAGCCTACAAGTGTCAGCAGCTGTTGGTAACTGTGACTGTTCCAGCATGAATCATGCTGTACCTTATTGGTTTCTTCCTTATCTTTGAGTTGGGGTGGGGCAGGATGTACATCTTATGGCCTTTAGGGTCCGAGAGCCAGCGATGTCTGACGAGCTGCACCAGTAAGGTTGCTGAGGCTCCATCTACCCCAGGCCCCCTGTTCTGACCCCAGGCAGCCTCTCCAGCCCTGACGTCAGCCATCCCTTCTTTTCAGCTCTCACCGGCCTCTGCCTCAATAGCCTCACCATCCTCTCTTTCTGCAAGACCCCGGAGCTGCGGACCCCCACCCACCTGCTGGTGCTGAGCCTGGCTCTGGCGGACAATGGGATCAGCCTGAATGCTCTCGTGGCAGCCACATCCAGCCTCCTCCGGTACCAGCCCCCACCCCCACCCCAGTCTCTGAGCTCAGGGGCCCAGCCTGAGCTGGGTGTCGGACAGCCAGGACAGAGGCATTCTTCCCATCTATAGAACACTGTAGGGGAAAGGGTGGGCAGGCAGCACAAGGCTAAATCCGAGTTCCAGACTATCCCTGAAGAACCAGGGCTGATTTCTAGAGTTGCTCAAACCCCACCAACAGAGCTGGATGACTGTCGGGATTAAGAGCATGGGCCCTATAACCAGGCTGCCCAGATTTGAGTCCTGGCTTCAGTGTTTCTATCTCTTGGCTTCTTCTAGAAGTTGAATATTATTGCCTAACTCGTACAGCGGCTGGAAGTATTAACTTGTTATTATGTGGAAGTAACCTAAATGATGCGTGGCACCTAAGAAGCCCTACCTAAGTGTTCGTAAAAGCAAACAGGATTTTGACAAGTGTCTAAAACCTTATGTGCAAACCATGATCTTTCAGTATGGTGTCAGGTATTTCCAAGATTGTTTTCTTAAGCGAACTGAACATTCCTGCTCTGGTTTCAGGCATTCAAATAGAGGCTGGAGCACACCTGAGTGTGACGCTCAGGGCTGACCAGTCTGTGGGGTCTGAATCAGTGACAATTCCTTATCCTGATCTCCGCCTGCCCCTTCCCAGGCTTAGGGAGGAGAGCAACAGAAGCTGTTTTGGTTGCTTGGCCCATGGAGCTAAGAGCTGGAGCCCTCGGGTCTACCCTCTGGCTTAGTCTTCATCTGCTGTCTGACCTTGGTTCAGTACCTTTTCCTCTCTGAGCCTCAGTTTTCCTATCTATAGAATAAAGGCATGGGCTTTCCTCCTGACTACGATGTTCCATTTCCCATGCTGGAGGCTTCTGGCCACACAGAGAGACCCTTGGGTCCTACTGAGGTGCAGCAAAAGACACTGAGCCCAGGGTATTTGCACTGGGCTCCACCCATTCACCTTGGGGACTTGACCTCTGAGGCTGCTGTTTCCTCTAGTTAAAACAGATCATGAAGCCCTCTTCTGGGGAGCTGAGCCAACATTCAGGAAGGTGCCCTCCAAGCTTCTGAGGGGCAGGTGTGGGAGAAGGGCAGGGACAGAGGGAAGGGGTCACTTGTCCCAGTGTCTCCCACAGGCGCTGGCCCTATGGCTCCAACGGCTGCCAGGCTCATGGCTTCCAGGGCTTCGTGACGGCGTTGGCCAGCATCTGCAGCAGCGCAGCCATCGCCTGGGGGCGCTATCACCACTACTGCTCGCGTACGTCTTTGGGTTCCTGGACTGAAGGGACATCTACACAGTGAGGGTGGTCAGGACAAAGGTCTACACTGTGTTACCCAGTCCAGGGGAGTGTGGGTGGGTGTCTGTCTGTGAGTGTGTGGTGTGGGCATTCAGGAAAGGAGGGAGGCTGGGAGAGTGGACTTGAAAGGAGCTGAGGCACCTGCCGGAAAAGCTGCCTGTGCCCTCAATGCAGCCTCAGGCAAGTCAGGAGTCCTCTCTGAACCTTAGTCTCCTCTAAGAGCAGATTTTTGTAACCAACCTCCCAGTTTTTGGATATCAGATGAGATCATGGATACAGAAAATGCTCTTGCAGACAGGCCCTGTTGGGGGCAGAGAGGCAGTGTGTGTGTGTGTCTGTGTGTGTGTGTGTGTGTGTGTGTGTGTGTGTGTGTAGCTGGGCATGTGTCCCTGCACCTCACACTTCCCTAGGGCCTCTGCCATGCCAGGGCATCATGAAGCCTAGTCTGGCTCTGGATTTCCCAAGCTGTATTGTCAAATATCACCTTCATAATTGGCCACATCCATGTACCACCTGCTCTGTTATTAACTCAATTTTTTTTTCTTAAAAGTGATTCACTTTGAAAAATTTAAACACCTGCTTTAGTTTCATCCTCAACAATATCTGTGAAATGACAACTTTGATGTTCTTATAATTTTAGCACACAAAAAACATGTTCACCCACAGACCATCTAGAATCCCACTCACCTCCAGGGATATGTGAACATACTTTGGGGAGCTGTGACTCAGCTAACCCTCATTGTAAACCCCCAACTTGCAGACTGGGAAGCGGAGGCTCAGGGAAGTTAAGTAGCTTTCCCAAAGTCACACAGCTAGTAGAGGCTGAGCTGGGATTGGGTATGGCCTGGATGCCTCCCAGGGCGGGTCACACCCTTTGTCTCCTGGGCCCCAAGTTCTGAGCTGTAGCTCTGACTGGCATGGGGGCTACTGTGGTGTCCATGGCCAGCATGGCCCGAAGCATGGGGCATGGCCCCTTTGGAATCTGCAGATCTGCTCCCGCCACACACACATAGCCCCCTGCCCTTGGCAAAGTCACACACCTCTCTCCAGGCCAAAAACTGCCTTTGTTCTTATCATTTCTAGTGGCAGGTTAGCCCCACCTGCCCCAGCTGACCATGGAGCTCCTCCAGGGCCACTCCTATCCCAGCCCAGCCCCCAAAGCTCCCTCGGGCCATCATGTGTGCACATGCATACACATACATGCACTCACACATGTGCACATACACAATGCGTACCTTCTCAGACAGCAACAGGCTTCTCCACCCCAACATAGAGCAGTTAGTCCCTATCCAGGGGTCCCTAGAGAAAAGCCTTTCCTGTGCTGGAGGGCACCCTGGAGCACTATGGAAACAGGGAAGGGGAAAGGAGGGTGTTGGAATTTACCTACTCCATACTGGGTGACCCTGGGCACGTCACCTTGGTCATCTGTTTCCAAAGCCAAAAAAGTGACACATGGGTCATGGTAGATATTAATTATTATGTCCACAGTTAAGGGGAGTGGCGTTTTAGCTCAGGCTGCCATGACAAAATACCATATACTGGATGCTTAAACAACAGAAGTATATTTCTCACCATTTCTGGATGCTGGGAGTCAGAGATCAGGGCGCCAGCACAGTTGGGTTCCAGTGAGAGCCATCTTCCCGGCTTGCAGACAGTTGCCTTCTTGGTGAGTCATCACATGGAGAAGAGAGATCATCTCTCTTTGTCTTCTCTCTTAAGGGAAATAATCCCATCATGGGGGCTCCACCCTCATGACCTAATTACCTTCCAAAGGCTCCACCTCCAAATACCATCTCCCGGGGATGAGGGCTTCCCCATATGAATTTGGTGGGAACATTCAGTCCACAGCAGGGGATGACACTCAAGCAAATTGCATCTGGGGCTGTATCAATGGAAGTGAAGTGTCAAGATGAGGGTGGTTGTAGATCTGCTCTCTGCTGATCAAACCCCACCTGGAGTCCTGCCTTCTGCCCTGAGGTCTTGTCTACAAAAGAACATGACAAATAAGCCATATAAGGAGGCACCTGGGGAAGGCATTCTGAAGCTAGGTCCAGGAGGAAGCACTGGATGGGAAGGGCTGGATCAGGCTGCCACAGAGAAGGGACATGGAGGAGGTCAGGTCAGTGGGACTGGTCATGGCAAAATATGCTGCCAGGACCAAGTGCAGTTATTGGCACTGAGATAGGACCCTAAGGCCCAGGTCAAGAGCCCTCTTAGGGTATCTTGGAAGCAGAGACAGTAGCCTGCTTCTGAGTAACAGCTAAGCACGGTGATACATCCAGCCTTCTGCCTCCCTCCCTCATAACCCTCATCTGAACCACTACCTATGCTTCTTTACTAAGTTGGTTTTGGAAAACACACCTACTTCTTTGCTACTCCCTCCTTTTCTGTCCCCAAAAAAGATGGAAAAGAGAGTCTGCCAGGAGATCTTCACCACCCATTATCTCTTTTATTCTCCATAACAATCCTCTGAGGTAGGGGATTATCATTCCCATTTTGTGGAGGAGCAAATGGAGGCTCAGAGAAACTTTTAACTTGCCCGAGGCACTAAGCTATCGACCTTCAGAGCCAGGATTTAGGAATATTCTGTGTGATCATGAAGTCCATTGTTTTTCATTTTGCCTAGCTATTACCTCCTCTCAACCCTCCTCCTCTCTCCCATTCAGGCAGCCAACTGGCCTGGAATACGGCCATCTCCTTGGTGATCTGTGTGTGGCTGTCTTCTGCCTTCTGGGCAGCACTGCCCCTCCTGGGCTGGGGCCACTATGACTATGAGCCGCTGGGGACGTGCTGCACCCTGGACTACTCCAGGGGGGACAGGTGAGGTGGGAGGAGCAGCTACAAATCTCCCTTCCTTGAGAACCTTTCTGTGAGTCCTTTCAACAACAGTGTCACAGCTGAAAATCCAAGTGGGGAAATGTCAACATTTGCCAGTCAATCTCAACTCCTTAGTTATGACATCCACTTGCAAGTGGACAATGGGACTGGGGAAAGTGCATTCTGAAGACTGACCAAGTGATGGGCATGTTATACAAGCTGGGGTGTAGAGTTGTCCCAAGAAGGGGCATTACCCAGTGAGCTGTTGACCTGTGTCAGTTACAACAGCAACTGAGCCCGTGACCCCTTTGCCATCTTCTTCATGGTTAGTTGTCCCAGCTCTGACCTGATCAGTTTCTAGGGTGAGCCATGTCCTTTTTTTTTTTTTTGTAATTTTTTTTTTAATGTTTATTTATTTTTGAGACAGAGAGAGACAGAGCATGAACAGGGGAGGAGCAGAGAGAGAGGGAGACACAGAATCTGAAACAGGCTCCAGGCTCTGAGCTGTCAGCACAGAGCCCGACGCGGGGCTCGAACTCACGGACAGTGAGATCATGACCTGAGCCGAAGATGGACGCTTAACCGACCAAGCCACCCAGGCGCCCCGCCATGTCCTTTGTTCAATAGATTCAAAAATGTCTTTGCATTGGGAGGGACCTCCTTGGCATAGAGCTCAGTTCTTGGAATTTCCTGAGCATCTACTGTGAACCAACCCTTGGACCTAGTCCTAGGAGACAAAATTGATGCACGATGGCCTCCACCATCATGGAGCATACGTCTAGTACTGCCCCATCCACAAGGCTCTGGGGACACCAGGGCTTACACCCTTTAGGGGACAACTTGGGGAAGGGTCTAGTGGGCTCCAGCCCCCCTCTTGCTTCTACTAGGGTCATGTCGCATTCATCTGCTTTCCACGTTTACTATGTTTACTCATGAAGCATCTGCCCCTGATGACAGTCTTTCCAGGTGAAATGTACTTGAGGACCCTAGGTCTGGCCCAAGTGTCTCTCCAGGGTGCTCCCTACAGATATCTCCCCAGCCAGTGTCCAGTCCTCTGGCAGCCTTTCCTCCTACCCCTCCTTAGTGGGCAGCACCCAGAATGGGTAACATTTCTCCCCTTCACAGAATGGGAATCTACCTCCTTGTGACTCCCACCTGTTCCTGGTCAGCCCTCCCACCTCCCCATGACCCTACCTAGGACACCAGGCTCTCCTGGCAATCCTTCAATGTTTTCTTCAATGACACAGCATCCAGTCTCTCTCTTATTTGTAGACCCCTTTCAAATCCCTCTGCCAGGAACACTCTTTGAATGATCCTTCCTCTTGGTCCATTGACGTATCTTCCATTTGGTAAACACATTTTCCATTTTCCATGCTTGGGGCACATAATGTGAACACGACTGAGCACTTGAACTGCCCAACAGCAAGTTGAAGGAGGACTCTCCCTCATTTCAGCTCTCTAGCTCCTAGAGGCAGGTTCAAGGAGGGCCCAGTGGCTCCCTGTCTCTAAGGGGAGTCAACCTGGGACCCGGGAACAACCATACTCTGAGCACTTGTCTGATGAGAGCAGTTCCCTACCTGTGACTGTCTAGCACAAACACTGATGAGCCTTCCCTGAGAGATGGTCTTGACTCCTCTACCTACTCTGCCTGCAGAAACTTCACCAGCTTCCTCTTTACCATGGCCTTTTTCAACTTCTTTGTGCCTCTCTTCATCACATTCATATCCTATCGGCTCATGGAACAGAAACTCAGGAAGACTGGCCACCTCCAGGTAAGGACCAATTCCCAGAGCAAAAGAAATCTCTTTGTCTCTCTCAGGGAACATGAGTGATGTGAGAGACAGTAGTGAGGGCTTTTCTGTGTTTTCAGTGATCAGGAGAAAATTCAGCTTTCTCAGAGCTTTGCGGGGGTTAGAGCAGGAATGTACCCTCCCCATTGCTGGGCATCGTCAAAACCTGGGAGGAAGGGTCAGGACTGCTTGGACTCACCAGACCCCATAACCTTGAACCGGGTCACCCTGTTGGACACCATCCATGCTGTCACCTTTTGTTCTTTCCAAGGATTTGAGGGTTGGCACAAAGTTACATGTTTTTCAAAAGCTTCTTTTAAATTGCTCCCAAGATGTCTAATTTACCCACAACATAAAATCACACCTGCAAGCACATTTTTCCAAGAAAAATAATTCTTCAAAATAAGCTCTCCTGGCCATTTCTGAATCTGTGCATTAATATTCCCTTTCCACAATTTTCTTTTGTCACCTGGACAACCTCTAGCAGATGAGCCTTAACAAGCACTGAAATTTCAGGAAAAAATCAGATACTAATACTATTTTTCTGTGCATTCTGCCATTCCATCTTTGCAACCACTCTCAAAGGAAGGTTTTGTTATCACTATGTCACAGGGTGGAAAATTGAGGCTGTGAGAGTCTGTTAAGTAAGTAGCCACAAGCTCCGTAACTAGTAATAACAGAGTTGGATCAAACCCAGGTCTGGGACTCCATGACCCAAGTGGTCATAGAGTGCACAAGAAACACTCAATCTTTGTTGAGACACTCAATCTGCCCTGATTTTTTTTTTCCCCTGTGAATTGGAAAAGGACGGTACAAATCGATTTTAGCCAGAGATCTAAGTTGCCCCCAGTCAGCAGGAGGAGGAGGAGGACTGAGGGGGGACCAGGATTCTGGCTCTGGGCTGTTGCTCCCCTGCCCTCACCTCCTCCAGGCTATCCTTCACACTGCCCGCCCAAGCCTTGCCTGGGTGCTCAAAGTTGCCACGTTTATCCGAGGTTCAATGGGCCAAGAGACAGGGCTGCCACACCGATTTTCTTTTTTCTGGCTTGACTTGAAACCATCAGTTCAGGAAGCATCAGCAGAGGTCTCTGTGCATGGGCCCAGGGACTTCAGCCAAGAGCAGAGCAGTTTCCAAGTGACACTGTCTCCGCCTCGGCCCCGCCCCAGGAGGACTGTTTCTCTTTTCTTTTTTCCTTTCCTTTCGTTCCTTTCCTTTCGTTTCCTTTCCTTCCCTTCCCCCCCCTTTTTTTTAATGGGGGGCAATTCAAGAGAAAAAATGTCTCCCAACTAACATATTTTTATTCCATGAAAAAAAGTGTCCTCTTTCAACTTAAGTCACCTCCTTTCTTAAAGGGAGACACGGTCAAAGAGAAAATAGGCACTGATTTTGAGCTTCAGCTTTTTAACACCTGAGTGTATGTGGGAAGCAGGCAACTTTCCTCCTGAAGTTCGATCGCAAGTCGTGCGCCTCCCTGTGGCCAGAGATGGCAACACAGGCCCTGCTCCCTGGTTGTGTCTCACACCTTGGAAAGCCGCTTTGAACCCAGGACAGGTTGGCACACCAGGTGGCTGCAGCTGCTGATGGCTGATGGGAGGTGGTTCTGGGACTGAGGTATGGGGGCAGCTCATATGGGGAGCCTCCTTCACACATCCACACTCCCAGAGCCCGGGGTTCCTCAGAAGGAGTGCAGACCAGAAAGGAAACTCATTATCTGTCCCCTAGTCCCCTGCCTCCAGGTAAGTCAAGCATGATCAAGCCATTTTACAGAAAAGGCAAATGAGGTCAAAGCTTACTTGCTTAGATGACAGGCTTAGGGTCCCACAGCTTGCACGCCAGAGAGGTCCATGTGGCCCCACAGCCTGATCACACGGCCCCGCCCTGCTGAGTGCCCGCCTGGTCCCTAGGCGTGTGGGGCTGCAGTCGCCTGAAGCAAGTCAATGCCTCCCTCCCATGACACTCTCTCCCCAGGTGAACACCACTCTGCCGGCCAGGACACTGCTGTTTGGTTGGGGCCCCTATGCCCTCCTGTACCTATATGCCACCATTGCGGATGTGAGCTCCATCTCCCCCAAGCTGCAAATGGTACAGACACCTCCCACACCCCAAGTTAGAACTCTCTCCATGTCTGTGTCTCTGTCATGCCCCATCTCTCCCTCCTGCTTTATGGCCTTCCGCTAGTCTCTTTCTCTCTTCCTTTGAACACTCATAATGCATCGGGAATTTGCTTGTCTCCTGGGTCACACGGGGCTGCTGCTTGACATTGCTTAGGCCTCATGTGAGATGACGGGGGCAGCCAGGCTCTGGGACCAAGGCTGAGACCGGTGCTCGGGAAGGAGGGCGTTTGCATGCACCACCCGCCCTCTGGTCAAGGAAGCCTTAGGAATTGCAGAATCAAGCCACGGACAGAGGACCGGTGGCTGCAGTGGAGTGGGGGTGGGGGGAAGGGCGGGGCAGGGCCAGGGTCGCCACGTGGGACCAGGGAGAGGAGCCGAGGCTGTGAAGCTTCTTCCCTGAACTTTTCTGTCACGCAGGTGCCGGCCCTTGTTGCCAAAACGGTGCCCACGATCAATGCTATCAACTATGCCCTGGGCGGCGAGATGGTCCACAGGGGCATTTGGCAGTGCCTCTCACCTCAGGGAAGTGGGCTGGACCGAGCCCGGTGAGGTTCTCCGTGGAGCTGCTCAGACCCAGGCCCACCCCTGACATCCCGGACTGAGCCCGGTGTGACAAGGCTGCCCTGGGATCCTGCCCGGTAGCCTCAGAAGCTAAGCTCCACACACTTGCCCGCTGACTGCCCCGACGGCTCTGTTGGGCCTGGCCCTAGGTCGGACACGAGGGATTCAGAGAGCAACCAGGCCGCGTGGGAGGAGCTGGGACTTCGGAGCCAGCCAGACCCGAGTTTCCGTCACAGCCCTTGAGACAGAGGCCGAGAGACCTTGGGAAAGTCACTTCCTCTGAACCGAGCTTCCTGACCTAGAACATAAGGCCTCCATGGGGCTGCTGTGAGGCTTAAGCAAGATAATGTGTACTCACCATGCACACAGAAGCTCATCGAAACAGTTGTCGGGGCTCAGAGTCTTACATAGAAAGGGGTGAGAGCGCCAAGTCGCTTGTGGGAGGGCAACCCAGGCTGTCTGCGTTCAAATGCCGCTTATTAAATTGAGATCTGGTGCCAGTGACTGAGTCTGTCTGTGCATCTGCTTCCCAACTTGTAAGATGTGATGACAGAAATGGTGACTTCACCATGCAGAAAGCACCGGAACGTTACCTGGCACATTCAGGGCTCGCTGAGAGTTAGCCACCAGCACCTGCCAGTCAGAGACAGCTAGCTGCAGGTTACTTAGTTGCCAACATTACAATTCAAGACAATTCATTTAAAAGTCCAGATGTCCGAAGATGAGGCCCCACCAACCTGGAGGAGGCTCCATGGTGACAGTTTGTAGAGCTCAGGGCAGCTCTGTCCCATTGCCCAGGGTTCGTTCCCTTCCACCAACTGTAGCTTTATATTCCCTGCAGAGCCTGCAGGCATCTGGGCCTGTGACAGTGATGCCGGGGTCCCCTCCGTGGATGTACATCTGCACCTCCAGCAGAGTCAGCATTTCAGGGACAAGGTGTGGCAGGTGCGCAGACCCGGGTGGAACCCGTTGTCTTAGAGGGAAGTGGAGAAGGTTGGCAGGGTGACGGTGGGCTCTACAGAAGGTCTGATGATGGAGAGCCAGCTGCCCCAGGCGCCTCGGATGCAGGAAGGACGAAAGCTCCACCTCCGGACGCTGAGCAGGGAAGGGACAGGTTCCCGGAGTGGGGGTGGAGGGGTGGGGGATAGAGTGGTCATGAGAACAACATCTGGGGTCCCTGTGCACCAGGACGTGCCTCTCAGCTCTGCAGATGCAGGAGATCAGACCACATAAACATAACTCACAAGAAGTCTGCTCCAAACGGAGGCCAGTTCGGTCTGTTGTGAAACCAGGTGGAGTGGGGAGGGAAGCAGCCTGCCCACAGCACTGTTTCCTAGACCACGCCCTGTGCCCAGTGCTGTAGAGACAAGATGCCACTCAGCCTCATTCCAGCGACCAGTCGGGGTCCCTGTCATCGGCCCTGGAGTGGGGACTGACAGGGGAAATCCTGGGGCCTGAGCTGTGCTCACACACAGGCTGAGCGGGTGGCCGCAAAAGTGATCGTGTCCAGAGCCCAGAGATTCTGACCCTGCCCCCACAGCCCATGGATCCTTAAATTGTCTTTACTGGGGACCCGCTCTTCACTCCACACCTTGTAAGGTGGGACAAGGGAACACAGAAGAGAAGGGAGGTGACTCCCAGATTCAGAGAGAGAAGGAAGACAAAGAGGCTGAGGGTGCCCAGCAAGACTGGCCAGTGTCCCCAAACAGATCCTGTCCCACCTGTGCTCAAAGAGCAGGGGAGGAATGCAGGTTGGATGGGCACAGTCAAGGACACCTGTAGCTCAAACCCTGCATCCCGAGCCTGTGTAGAGGGGGAAACGTGGGCTCAGGGCCTCTCCACCCTGCACTGGGCTGGCGGGAGATGGCAGGGCTGAAGCAGCACCCCATGGGGAATGACCAAAGCCCCAAGTCCACCCACACCCGAGCCTCTCACTCACGGAATGGGTTTAGGGAGCTTTGTCACCTTTGAGCTTTTTTGCCCATGTCCCAGAGCACTTTCAGGGTCTCGAGTCCTGGTGGACCCTGCGTGCAGAGCCTGTCCTCTGCCCTCCTTGCCACCACCCTCCAGCATCCTGCCCTCAGGGACCAGAAGGACAAGGGAGGTGGGTCCTGCCTCACGCCCATTTCCCTGCAAGCCCCTGGCACCGTCACTGGGAGAGGAATCAGAGCCAGGCCCAGAAGGCAGTCAGCGCCTTAAAAATGTTAGAGCACAGCCCCTAACGCCCTGGAACCTCCCGAGGCTCCTTTCACTCTGCCTGGCCCCCACCCAGGCCCATTCACAGCCCCCAGACTGTCTGCTGATTTTCTAGGGTGACCATGTGTCACTTTTACTATCAGGAAAACATACGAAGAAAGCAGTTACTTTTGTCTCCTTGAAGTGTTTGTTTCCTGGCCCCTTCCGGTCGTTGATTTTGGTGAGAATCCTTCCCCACCCCCTTCGCTCTCCTGCCCCCTCAGGCTCCGTTGAGCAGTGTCTACCCCAGGTCTCTTTCCTCTGTTCACTTATGTGGCCCCTGTTGCCACTAGTAGGGACAGTGCCCTGCTCCCCCCACACAGACACCATGGGCTTTGCGGGACATGCCAGCCTGGTCCCCCAACCCACACCATCCACCACTGGTGCCATCATGCTGTCCCCAAGTTCCTACATGCCAGGGGAACCGGACCCCATGGTGGCAAGGGAAACAAGGGCAAGGAGACATTGTGTCTGAGTCAGACACTGTGCTGATGGAGTGATTTGGGCCTGAGATCCTTTCCAGTCACCTCAGCCCTCATATCTCTTCCTGGCCTTTGTGAGTAAAACCTGTGCTAATGTGGCTAAGATGTCAAAGTAGAGATTAGGGCCCCGCTGTGTCCAAGTAAGTGGAATCAGACACAGTAATAAGCATTCCCAACATCACCCAGAAGTTTTTCTCAGAATCTCTGCAAGTCTGTATGTCAAAACTAAACTCTTTTCCCTCATTCTAGACAAATTAAACATGTCCTCTGAGTGTCACTGTACACGTGGTTTAATCATGTGTTTCAACAGAATTGAAATGGGGAGCATTTCAGCCCCATTCCGTATTTTCTAAGTTTCTGTGGCTTGACTTGGTAACCCACGTGCCACCATTATTTTTAAAATGTAACCTACAGGGGAGGAGAGCCACATGCGTGCCCTCGTGTGTGGTGACGAGGCTCCAGCCCTGCCATCCCCTCCCTGGGTGGCCCTGGGTCAATCACGAGCCCTCTCTGGCCTATCCGTTCCAATCTTCTCAATTTGAGCAGGCTCTGACAAGGGCAGAATATTTTCAGACACTATCCAAAGTCTCTTTTTCAAACAAGATCGTGTTAAGGATCCTATGTTTTTGGTCCTCCCTAAAATTCATATGTTGAAGCCGCCCCTAGCCCCCAACGTGACTATATCTGGAGATAGTCTTCACAGACATGATTAACTGAGGTCATAAGGGTGGGGCCCTGATCTAACAGGACTAGTGTCTTTGTAAGAAGAGATACCAGAGATTTTTCTCTCTCCTCTCTCCTCTGAGCACATGCATCAAGGAGAGGCCGTGTGAGGACACAGTGAGACGATGGATGTCCGCATGGCTAGTGGGGAGCTCTCACCAGACACCAGCCCTGATGACACTTTGACCTTGGACTTCTACCTCCAGAACTATGAGACAATAAATTGCTGTTGCTTAAGCCAGTGGTATTTTGTTACAGCAGCTATAGCAGACTAATACAATGTTGCAAGAAAGCTCATTGTTGGAAACAGATGACAGCAGAGGGGATGGAGTGCCTGGCTGGTGCCACTGCTCCCCAACACCCAGAGTACTCACCCAGTCTCACTTCTGCAGAACCTGGAATTGTATGAAACTCAATTTATAAGGCACAAAATTTGTTTTCTAAGATCATCTCCATTCTCAGATCCATTTATTTGAGTTTATTTTTGCAAAGGAATATAAGTACAGTAGAATAATATCCCCCAACCCACCCCATCTGGGAAAGATGGCTCTGCCTCCTGACAAATGGACTTACATTAAAGTCACAAACAAAATAGCAAGTTATCTCTGAGGTATAGGAATGTACAGTCTCTGGTCTCCTCCCTCAAAGTCCTCACTGGGACCATTTTTTTTTTCTGGGGAGGAGAGGGAATGTGTGCCTGATTTGATTAGTAAAAAAGGAAATATGATTATAGCCTAAACTATGGTCTATATTTTTGCTCAAAAGTAAGGGGATTTTTGCAAATTTTCTACAAAGAGAAATAAATTCAATAGCAAGGTAACAGGCCTAATTTATGTATATCTTTCTCCTTGCCATGGAATCGATAGGATTTCTGTTGTTTTCCCTGTTAGAGACACTCCTGGTTCAATTTGCTCAAATACAAGCTTACTCTCCCTCCCACCAAACTGCCTCCAGTATTATTTTCCCTATCTCTATAAATATCATTACTATCTGTCCTGTCATATAAGCTAAATGAAAGGAAAGGGAGGGCGGGGGAAAAAAAGCAAAGATCTGATATGCATAAATCCTGGGCAGGTTAGGACAGCGCAGTGCTTAGCTTCTACCACAAGGTGGCAGTGCTAACTCAATGATAAATTGATCCTGCCCGACAGCCCTGGAGGTGCCTTTCTGAAGACCCTGGGAGTTTCCTGGTGAGGCCACGTGGGTGAATTCTTGATTCCTGCAGGATCTCAGGCAAGCTTCCTTTTCTGCTCTTGGTACAGAAGCCTGATGTGTAGCTGTTTTCTACCTCAAATGATGATATGATTCCACATCTCTCCTTGAAGGAAAAGAAATTTCATGCCTGTTGGCCAGAGCGCGCCCAGATGGCCCTAGCAGAATTCCCCTTTTCTTTGCTTACAGAACAGTGACTGGGAGTCTAGCAAATGTAGACCTCCAAAGTCTTCCTGCACATAGGATTTGGTTAAGAGGTCTCGCTCGAGGTTTTGCCTCTGTCTTATAATTTCTCACAATAACTCACAATTTCTATGCCCAGAGAAGCAGCTCAGGCCTCAGCAAATGTGCTGTAAATGGCAATTGGTGATGGTAATATTTCTAAGGTAACGAGTGCTGGAAAAGCCTTGCGTGAAGGCCAAAACCACAATCCCTAAATGTTCTCTCTCCTCTGGGTTGAGGTAATTTGCTGTTTCCCCCTTAAGCTGTTCCCTGGCCCTGACACTGTCCACCTGTTCTTTCCTCCATCCATCCAGCTGCTCCTACAATGGCCTCCATTGTCTCCCTGCAAGGGCTCCTCAGCCCAGCTGCCCTTCCCTCTGCAGCTGTTGAAACGCATGCAAGTCCTTTGCTCTTCTAGGTGCGAGGCAGCAAGGCAGCTTGAAAAGCAGTAAAGTTTGAGTATTGGAGAAACCTAGGCATGAATCCAGGATTTGCCTTTTATTCAGTGTGTGACCAAGTTGGAGCAAGGTTCTTACCGCTAAATTGTTCCACTTCCACCAAAATGGACTCACCAGGGTGGCATAATTTAAAGCACATGGCACGCAGTGGATGGTCAACAAATATTAGATTCCCTCTGTCAGGGACCTTTCAGCTATTCCCTGCTATCCCCTGATTTTTCTTATTAGTCACTCAACAAAGGGGTACACTCAGGAAAATTATGATGACTGTGTGACGATTATATGCAACATGAATCAAACCTACTACCTCATTTAACTTCCCACACATCCTCAGAAACATAGGTCTCACACTTGTCTGCACATTTGAATCATCTGGGGCTTGGTGATTCATCAAAGTGTGGTCCCTGGATCAGAGACATCAGTTTTACCCAAGTGCTTGTTAGAAATGTAGACTCTCAGGCCCCACCCCAGACCTCCTGAATCCAAATATGCTTTTCAACAACCCCCCCACCAAGTGTAATTTGTGTGCACTTAGAGCTTGGGAAGCATGGTGAAGCTTTACAGACTGCGGATGTCTGGGTCTCTCCCACAGAGACAATGATGTAATCGGTCTGAAGAACTGGCTGGTCTTGAGACTTTTAAAAGCTCCCAGGTGATCCTAATGCGCAACCAGGATTAAGAACCACTGATGGGGGAGGGTGTTATGGATATCCCATTTTACAAAGAGTGATTTAGCTGAGATTTACTCTGAGTCATCTCTGAGGCCATTCTCTCCTGTTATATGTGCACACATAACATACTACACACATAGGCATATTAGTATATACACACACGTAATTTTTATACAAATATGCATGTAATATATACACACATGTACATGACATATGCATATTACCATACACACATGTGCATGTGTAATGTATACACATGCATATTGATATATGTGCACATATGTATATTAATACATACACACATTCACACACATTTTTTTCCTTCACCTCCATCTTGTCCTATAGCTTGCTCTCATCTTTCTGTTACTAATTCCCCAAATGCCAAAGATCATAGACCTCAGCAGGAGATCCTCAGCCCAAGGCTTTTTGTTTTATTACCATGATCTCGTTTATAAGATAATAGGGTCAGGTCTTATAAGTAATTGAGAAACTAAGGCATAAAAAGGTTAAACAAACTGCTTAAATTCATACAGTGCATGAGGAAGCTTCCTGGATCAGAGACTTTCAGATTTCAGTGCTGGCAGTGCATGTCAAGGTGGTAGAGAGCCTGGTTTCTGAAACCATAAGGTGCAAACCACCACCTGGGATCTTGTTAAGTGAAGACTGGTTGAGGAGGTCTGGGGTGGGGCCAAGATTCTGCATTTCTAACAAGCTCTCAAGTGAAGCTGTTGCTACTGAAGCTGTGCTGTGTTCGGCCAGAGCAGAGCACGATAACGTGATCCCAACTGCCTGGCCTTCCCTTCCCAGCAGCTGACTGGGGTGGATGATTGAGACCCATGTTGAAAGGCATGCCAGTGACTGTGGAGATCCACTGACCTCCATGCCAGACCTCAGCCCACCACTGGGTGGCGCTCTGGCAATACGTCCCTAAGGGTTTCAGGTTGCTGAGCAGCTCTTGGGTGTTGATTGAACAAATGTTTATTGAGCCTAATTATAAGCCGGGACACAGTTTAAACAAGACAGGGTCCTCACGAGCAGCTTACATTCTAGCAACAATAAACAAGTAAGTGTGTAAGATAGATCATTACAAATTGTGATAGGCACTCTGTAGGAAATAAACAAGGGATAAGATAGGAAGGTACTGGGAGAGTGGTCAGGAAAGACACCTCTGAGGAAGGATATTTGAACAAAGACTTAAAGGATGAGAATAAGGCACTCAGGTGGGGGGGGGGGGGGCATTCCAGGCAAAGGGAACAGCAAGTGGGATAGGGCTTGGCTGCTCAAGAAACAGAAAGATTTGTGAGGCTAAAGCAGATGGAATCAAGGAGAAGCAGTAGGAATGCAGGGACCATGTCTAGCAGGGAGGGGCCCAAGGTAGGATGGGTGGAAGGTGGTTGATAGAAAGGATGGCTTAGGGTTTTGTTTAAGAACAACTTAAAGTCTTTGAAAGGTTTTAATCCTTGAAAGTAGGAAAGTGATGGTGGTAATGTTAAGAAGTGAACAGATACGATGTATGGTTTTGGAAGCAAATATAACAATTTGCTAGTGGCTTGAATAAGTCTATTAGTTTGAATTCTTTTGATTTTAGGTAACAATCAAACCCAATCTTAATTTTCTTCAGAAAATAGGACCAATTTACAGACTTATAAAAATGAAAACTATGATGCAGGTGGGCTTAAGGCAAGCTTTGATCAGGGCTCTAGCCCTATTTTTCTGATTCTCAGTCCTGTTTCATCTGTCCCCCACCCTTTGTGTGTCCATTTATCCTTATGCTGACTCCATACATGTTTGCAAGAGCAAGACACATACATGGTTGTAAGATGGTTTTATTTGCATGGAGCAGAGGCAGGCATCATTTCCAACAACTGTAAAACAAAAATCTTGATCTTGGGATTGACTGATTGGGAGATCAGAGAGTCGGCTTAATACCCCCACTGTACCTCCACTGCCAGTGGACTGATTAGCTTAGATGGGAGTTACTGGAAACAATCAGCATGGATAAGGGATGAAATTATCTTTGTTGTCTTGGACCAATGAAGGTATGGGTGTGATCAATCCTACCCAAATGGCGTAGGTGCTACATAGTAAGGAAGAACCACATGGATTTTGAGGAGCAATTTGTAACTTCTGTTATTGTAAACCATATTGGGTTTGAAGGCATGGAAGAACATGTGGATGACAACTAAGTTTTTGGAGGTGTCATGCTAAGATGGGGAAAACCAACAGACTTGGAGGGGAAAAAAAACCAGATGCCTCTTAGATACTCAAGTATCTGAGTCCGGTGAACATTTGTAAACATGAGCAGGAACTAAAGGGAGTTGTCCTGGGTGGAGTCACTCACATCACATGACATCCCCTAGGTGTGGGACAGAGTGACGAACTTCAAGTCAGTGTTACAGTCTCTCCCTAACTCCTAGCCCAAAGATTAGCATGAAGAGATGGGTGGCCTACGATTCTGATGAGAGGTTTAGGGCTAGTGATTCTCCAAACCAAATAAAGCCATGGAACACCAGTATTCTGCTACTAAGGGGATAGATGGAGGACCTCAGTGAACAGGTGAATGAAAAAATTTAGAATGAAAAATCTTGTTCACATCTTTTATTTCTGTAATACTTCGAACAATCAGAGGAGGGAGATAGGAAGGGGATTGGAGCCCCAATTTTTAGATGAAAACAATGACATTCACACAGGTTAACTGATGACACCAGATCTTATGTTTGAATCCCACCCTCTTGATTCTAAATTTAGCCTCTAAACTCTATAGATCCAAGTATCTATGATCAGGTAAATTATTCTTAGAGATAAGAGATGTACATGACTTCAGACAGCACATGCTTAGGTGTCTTTTTCAATGAGTTCTCTGTAAGGTGACTTAACAGGGTCACAGCAGATAAGATGCAAAGAACCCTGGGCTCCCAGTCAGACCAACATTCACCTTGGAGCTCTGCTGCTCCCTCTTGTCTGACCTTGGGTGAGTCATTGAATTTTACTGGTCTGCATTTTTATCTGTCTAATAACTGGTTTGAGTTATGTTAGTTGTTTTCAAACTTTAAAAATAGCGTCTTTTTTATTCTTTTTAAAGAAAAGCCATACTAGGAAGTGTAAGTAAATTAGAGAGATCCTAGCATAACTCGTCCCCTAACCGCTTCCCCCAGGACCATCATCCTGGAAGTTCTAGCGACCGCTCTGTTTTGGTTTTCAGGAATCTGTGGGTTGCCTCCCTTTCTAAGTAAGTCCTGGGTTTTCCTACCTTCCCCAGCTTTAAAACCTCCAGTCCTCCAAGAAAGCTGCGTCACAGTCTGTCTCCACAACTGGCCAGCGCTATAAGCAGCAGATGTTTTCTGTTCATAGCTCTGTTAGTGCTTGAGCTCCATGGAAGAAGTGCCCTGGTTGTTCTGCCTGCCTGTGTTTCAAAAGAGGCTTTTGTGGAAGCTCCGGCATGAGGGAGCTGAAGAAAGCATTGTTCATTAGTTGTTGATAGCAGGTGGATTTGCCAAACCCTTGCTCAAGTTAAACAGGAAATGATTAAAGTTTCCTGGAGTTGGGACAGGCAAGAATCATAAACACTCATAATCATGAGCAGCACTGCCTGATACTATATGATACTATACTATACTATGGGCTTTACGTGTGTCATCCCATCTAATCCCCTGAACCATACTAGGATCACAATATTATGATCTTAAGTATTATTATCCTCATTGCATATATGAAAACTAAGGCTCTAAATGATTATGAAAACTGCTTCAGGGCACTATTAAAATGTGACACAATTTGGATAGAAATTCCCAGAACTGTCTAAATACAAACGCAAAATGGTTTTTCCAGGATACTCTAGGATTAAGAGATAAAGCCATAGCATTGCAAGTCAACATAAAGTTTTTCTCAGTGGTTACCTTCTTTGGGGGTTCAATCACTCATCCTTCAACAATAGCCTGCTATTTATCAAGCATCCAGATTTACTCTGGAAGGGAAAGATAAGAAGGTGAATAAGACACAGTCCTTTCCCTCTAGATGCTCATAGCCTAGCAAAGAAACAAAGTAGTTCATACACACCACTTGTTACAAGTGCTACAATAGAGGTTAATTCAAAATGCCATGGTGTGTCAGCAGGAATGATGGAATTAAGGGCCACTGAAAATCTTCTCCTCCACAAAAGCAATGAGAACACCGGCAAAAAATTAGAAAATCAGTGTTTTCATAACCCTGGATTAACTAAAATCGTCCAACAATCCACGAAGTGTTTATTAAGGAAACTTCCCTGAATCTCATTTTCAATGGGAAATTATAAGGCATGCAAAGAAACAAGAAAGTATGTCCCATACCTAGGCAAGCAAGTGATCAATAGAAACTGAGAAAGCTCACATGTTGGATTTACTAGACAGACTTTATTTATTTATTTATTTATTTTAGTTTTATTTTTTTTGAGAGAGAGAGAAACAGAGCACGAGCAGGGGAGCAGCGGAGCAGGGGAGCAGGGGAGGGGCAGACAGAGAGGGACACACAGAATCCGAAGCAGGCTCCAGGCTCTGAGCTGTCAGCATAGAGCCTGACGCGGGGCTTGAACTCATGAACTGCGAGATCATGACCCCAGCCGAAGTCAGATGCTCAACCGACTGAGCCACCCAGGCACCCCACTAGACAAAGACTTTAAGTCATATATTTCAAACATGTTCAAAGAACTAAAGGAAACTATGAGATTAATGTCTTGCCATGTATAGAATATCAATAAAGAAAAATTTATTGGGGCGCCTGGGTGGCTCGGTCGGTTAAGCGTCCGACTTCGGCTCAGGTCATGATCTCACAGTCCGTGAGTTTGAGCCCCGCGTGGGGCTCTGTGCTGACTGCTCAGAGCCTGGAGCCTGTTTCAGATTCTGTGTCTCCCTCTCTCTCTCTGCCCCTCCCCTGTTCATGCTCTGTGTCTCTCTGTCTCAAAAATAAATAAACGTTAAAAAAAAAAAGAAAAAAATTATTTAAAAAGTTAAATAAAAAATTCTAATGTTGAAAAATACAGTAACTGACATGTTACTAGAGGGGCTCAACAACAAATTTGAGCAGGCAAAAAAAAAAATCAGTGAACTTGAAGATAGACCACTGGACATTTTGTACTGTAAACAATAGAAAGACAAAAGAATTAAGAAAATGAACAGAGCTTTAGAGACCTGTGGGACACCATCAAGAATATCAACATGTTCATAATGGGAGTTCCAGAAAGAGAGAGAGAGCGAGGAGGGGGGGGGGGGGCAGGAAGAATATTTGAAGAAATGATGGCCAAAATTTTCACAACTTTGATGAATAACATTAATCTACATATGATAATCTTTTAAAATTTTTTTAATGTTTATTTTTAGAGAGAGAGAGGGGAAGAGTGTGAGTGGGAGAGAGGCAGAGAGAGAGACAGAGAATCCAAACCAGGCTCCATGCTATCAGTGCAAAGCCTAACATGGGGCTTGATCTCACTAACAGTGAGATCATGACCTGAACCAAAGTCAGACACTCAGCCAACTGAGCCACCCAGGAGCCCCCATATCATCATCTTAATAGACATAGAATAAACATTTAACAAAAAGCCAAGATCTTCTTATGATAAAAACACTCAATGAACTAGTAATAGAAGGGAACTTCCTCAAAGTTTATACTGATAAAGTATATCTATGAAAACCCACAGTTAACATCTTAGTTAGTGGTGAAAGGATGAAATCTTTCCACCTAGGATCAGGAACAAAGCAAGGATGTTCACTCTCCCAACTTCTCTTCAACATTGTACTGGAAGGCAATTAGGCAGTTTAAAAAATAAAGTGCATCCAGATTAGAAAGGCAAAAGTAAAACTATCCTATTTGCAAATGACCTGATCTCATATATAAAAGTTCTAAGGATGTCACACACATACACATACACACATACACACAAATAAAAACTATCAGAGGTAGTAAACAAATACAGAAAGTTTGCAGAATACAAGATCAAAATAAAATTAGCAGTTGATTTTCTATATACTAACAGAAAATAATACGAAAATTAACTTAGGAAAATAACTCCAGTTATAATAGTATCAGAAAATTTAAAAAAATGCTTAAGAATAAATTCATTAAAGGAAGTATGAAATGTATACACTGAAAACTATAAAATATTGTTGAAAGAAATTAAAGAGGTCCCCTTCTCTCTGCCTCTCCCCACTCATTCTCTCTCAAATAAATAAATAAACAAATAAATAAATAAATAAATAACTTTAGAAAGAAATTAAAGAGGACACAAGTAGATGGAAAGACAGGCAATAATCATGGATTAGAAAACTTAACATTGTTGAAGTGTCAATACTTTCCAAATTAGTCTACAGATTTGCTGCAATCCTTATCAAAATCCTGGCTGACTTTTTTTGCAGAAACTTATAATCTGATCCTAAAATTCATATGTAAATGCAAAAGACCCAGAACAACGAAAATGATCTTTAAAAAGAACAATGTTCGGAGCACCGGGGTGGCTCATTCGGTTAAGTGACTGACTCTTGGTTTGGTCTCAGGTCATGATCTCAGGGTTTGTGAGGCTGAGCCCTGCATCAAGCTCTGCTCTGACAGCACAGAGCCTGCTTGGGATTCTCTCTTTCCCTCTTTCTGCCCCTCTGCCACTCTTTCTGTCTTTCAAAGTAAATAAGTAAACTTAAAAAAAAAAAAAAAAACCACACAATGTTGGAGGACTCACATTACCTGACTTCAAAACTTACTCTAGGGTGCCTGGGTGACTCAGGTCATGATCTCATGGCTCATGAATTTGAGCCCCTCATCAGGCTTGCTTCTGTCAGCACTAAGTCCCCATTTGGATCCCCTGTCCCCCTTCCCCCCTCTGCCCCTCTCCCACTCAAGCCCTCTCTCTCTTTCTCTCTCTCTCTCAAAAACAAATAAAACGTTGAAAAAAAAACTTACTCTAAAGTGACAGCAATCAAAACAGTGTGCTACTATCATAAGGGCAGACATATAGATCAATAAATACGATCAAGTCCAGAAAGAGATTTTTACATTTATGTATGATCAACTAGCTTTTATTTATTTATATTTTTACATCTGGGAAGTGTCGAACTTAGGTCATGTGATTGAAGTATGCTGTCCTGTTTAGTGATAGGTCGACCTCAGCTTAGAAAACCTCTAGGTTGAAAAACCTGAGCAGATTAAGATGTTCATTTGGTCATGCGGCCACCACAGGTAGTCCTGGGTGCTGAGTCTGAAGCCAAGTGAGCATGGTCATGGGCCCTTGGGCAAAGGTTGGTGCAACTAATGACTTCTGCAAAGGTCATGAATTCCGCTGTCAGTGTCAAGTGGCCATTTGAATCTACATTTATGATCAACTAATTTTCAATAATGATGTCAGAGTAATTCAAAAAGGAAAGAATAGTCAATAAATGGTGCTGGGACAACAGGATGTGCAAAAAGAATGAAGATGGACTTCTACCATACTCCATGTACAAAAATCAACTCAAAAGAGGCCATTGACCTAATGTAATAGCTAAAACTATTAAAATCCTAGAAGAAAACATAGACATAAATCTTTGTGACCTTGGATTAAGTACTGTTTTTTTAGATAGGATACCAAAAGCATAAGCAAAAACGACAAAAAATTGACAAATTGGACTTCATAATTAAGAACTTTTGTGCTTCAAAGTATACTCTCAAGAAAGTAAAGTCATCTCGCAGACTAGGATAAACATCTGCAAACCATATATCTTATGAGAGATTGGTATCCAGAATATATAAAGAACTCTCAGAATCAACAATAGAAGGACAAAAAAACCCAATTTTTTAAAACAGCAAAGCATTTTTATAGACATTTCTCCAAAGAAGATATACAAGTGGCAAATTATTCCATGAAAAAATGCTCAACCTCTTTATTTATTAGATAAATTAAAACCAAAACCATAATGAAATATCATTCCACACCTACTAGGATGACTATAATAAAAAAAGACTGACTACAGCAAGTGTTGACAGAGATGTGCAGAAATTGGAACTTTCATACATTCCTGGTGAGAATGCTAAATGGTGCAGCATGTTGACAAATAGTTTAGAAGTTCCTTAAAATATTAAACATATAGTTATCATGTGACCCAGCAATTCTACTCCTAAGTATATACCCAAGAGAATTTAGACATATTTCTACATAAAATCTTGTATGTTAATGTTCACAGCAACATTATTCATAATAGCCAAAATGTGAAAACAACCCAAATGTCAATCAATTGATGAATGAATAATGTAGTATATTCATACAATGAAATATGCTTCAGCCATAAAAAGGAATGAAGTACTGATATATGCTACAACATGGATGAATCTTGAGAACATTATGCTAAGTAGAAAAAGCCAGACACAAAAGACCATGCTATGTATTACTTCACATATAGGAAATGTCCCGAATAGGCGAACACAGAGACACAGAAAGTAGATTAGTGGTTGCCTGACCTGGGGGGAAGCATGGAATGGTGGGTGACTGCTAATGGATACAGGGCTCTTCTGGGGATATTGTAACTGCTCTGGAATTAGATAGTGTTATTGATTGCACAGCTGTGTGAATATGCTAAAACCCACTGACTCCTACACTTTAAAAGGGTGAATTTTATGGCGTGTGAATTATATCTCAATATATATCTTACCATACATCCTAGTTTTATGGTATGTGAATTGAAAGTGGTATGGGAGCTTAGAGGAGAGTTACAAGTTAAAGGGGGGATCCAGGAAGGCTTCCCTGGGGAAGGGACACAAGTTGTCCTTTTCCTAGCTCTCCAGTCCCTGAACATAACTGGTTCACAATCATGTCCCAAAGCAATGCCTCTCCAGAGCAGTGACATGCCACTTTATACTCTTATACTCCTTCCTAGTGTCTTCCTTTCCTCTACAAAGGCTTCACATCATGTTCACACAATCCAAGCCCCATTCGTCCATCCGTTTTTCAGTGCAAGTTTGTTCTACAAGTGAACACATTTTTTTCACAGTCATTTTTATTTTCTGACCTTTCAGTGTCTTTTTTTTTAGTTGAAGTATAGTTGACATACAATATTATGTTGGTTTCAGGTGTACAACACAGTGATTTGACATTTACATACGTTATGAAATGATCACCATTGTAAGTCTAGTTGCCAAAATTATTGCAATATTTTCTAGCCAAATTTATAGGAAAGGCATAGCCTAGCAAAACAGAAAACGTTTAGACAAACTGCACCCCTTCAGTCAAGCACCATGGAAAAAATTATGGGCCCCTTCCCCACCCACACCAGGAAAAACTGAGAAGTGAGGCTATACTTTCACTCTTGTGAGGCTGTAACAATGTACTTTATTACCCCCCGCCAAGATGGTGTCAGGGAAGATCGGGTAGGGAACGAGGACTTTCTTCCTCAAATAAATCAACCCCAGAGTATCAGTGGAGAACATGTTAGGAGACTAAACGCCAATCTCTACACAGCAGCAATGTAGAGCCTTCTCCTCACTTTGGACATCAACAGAGGCCAGAAAGAAAACCTGTACTCCCACCTATAAATAATGAGGAGGTGTCACCATCCTCTGCTAAAGAAAGCCAGATAAAACAGATTTAAGTAAGATCCAGAGACTCCTAACATAATATAAAAACGTCCAAGTTTCAGTTGAAAATTGCTCATCATACAAAGAACTGGGAAGATCTCAAATTGAATTTAAAAAGATAATCAATAGATGCTGATACCAAGACGAGAAGGAAGTTGGGATTATTAGACAAAGATTTTAAAGCACCAATGATAAAAATGTTTCAAGAAGCAATGACGAACATGCTTGAAACAATAAAAAAATTAGGAAACTTCATCAAAGAAACAGAAGATATAAAGAAAAACCAAATGGAAATTTTAGAACTGAAAAATACAATAACTAAAATGAAAAGTTCAGTGGATCGGCTCAACAGCAGAGTGGAGGGAACAGAGGAAAAATTAATCAAAGGAGTTCAGGAGTGGCTACGTTAATGTCAGATGATATAGATTTCAGAGCAAAGAAAATTACCAGAGTTAAAAGAATTTTACTTCATAAGAAAAGTATAAATTCCCCAAGAAGACACAGCATTCCTACACTTGTACACCAAACAACAGAGCTATAAAATATGGCAAGCATAAACTGATTAAACTGACAAGAAAACTAGAAAATACACAATTACAGCTGGAAACGTCAATGCCTCCCTGTCAATAATTGAGAAAACAATGAAATAGAGTATTAGCCAGGATATAGAAGAACTCAACACCGCCGTCAAACAACGTATCTGGTCAACACGTGTAGAATATCCCATCCACCGATGGCAGAATACATATTCTATTCAAGTGGCCACAGAACATATACCAAAGTAGACCATATCTTGGGCCATAAAGGAAGCCTTAACAAATTTAAAGTAATTAAAATCATATACAGTGTGTTCTCTGACTACAATTGAATCAAATTAAAAATCAGTAACAGAAAGATAACAGGAAAATCTCCAAACACTTCGAAACTAAACAGAACATTTCTAAATGATCCATGAACCAAAAAGGAAGTCTTTTTTAATTTTTTAATTTTTAATTTTTAATTTATTTATTTTTTAAATATGAAATTTATTGTCAAATTGGTTTCCATACAACACCCAGTCTTACGGGAAATTTTAAAAAGGCATGTAACCCAATACAACATATGAAAATGTGTGAGACACAGCTAAAGCAGTGCTGAGAGGGGAATTGAGAATATTAAATGCATTTATTAGAAAAGAAGAAATATGGAGGTCCCTCAAAAAATAAAAAATAGAACTAGCATATCATCCAGAAATTCTGCTTCTGGGTATTTATTTAAAGGACACTAAAACACTAACTCAAAAACATATCTGCACCCCTATGTTCATTGTAGCATTATTTACAATAGCCAAAGCATGGAAACAATCTAAATGTCCATCATGGATGCATGAAGAAAATGTGGTATATGTACAATGGAATATTACCTAACCACAAAAAGAAGGAAATCTTGCCATTTGCAATTCCATGGAGAAATCTTGAGGGTGTTATGCTAAGCAAAACAAGTCAGACATAAAGACAAGTACCAAACAATCTCAATCTCATTTATATGTGGAATCTTAACTTTTTTTTTTTTTTTTTAGAGAGAGAGAGAGAGAGAGAGAGCGAGTGAGAGAGCATACCATTGGAGGAGGGGAGCAGAGGGAGAGATAGAGAATCTTAAAGAGGCTCCAAGCTCAGTGTGGAGTCCCATGCAGGGCTCTATCCCACAACCCTGGGATCATGACCTGAGCCAAAATCAAGAGACAAATGCTCAACTAACTGAGCCACTCAGATGCCTCCCCTTATATGTGGAATCTTAAAAAACAAATTCTAAAAGAAAACAAACCAAGCTTGCAGATACTGAGAACAGACTGGGGTGTACCAGAGGCAGGGGAGAGGGGTGGGCAAAATGAGTGAAGGTGGTCAAAAGGTACAAACTTCCAGTTATAAAATGAGTAAGTTACAGGAAATTAATGTACAGCATGGTGACTATAGTTAAAAGTATTGTATTGTATATTTGAAAGTTGCTGAGAGAATAGATTTTAAAAGTTCTAGGCAGAAGAAAAAAGTCTGTAATTGTGTGTGGTGATGGATGTTAACTAGATTTATTGTGGTGATCATTTCATTGTATATACATATATCAAGTCATTATGTTGTATATCTGAAATGAGTGTAATATTACATGTCAATTATGTCTCAATTTAAAGAGAGAGGAAAGGTGTTAGCTCACTTATCTAAGCTCTCACTTCAAGAATCTACAAATAGAAGAGCAAAATAATCCCCAAGTAAGCAGAAGGAAGGAAATAATAAAGATAAGAACCAAATCAATGAACTGAAACAGAAAAATAATATAAAAAATCAATAGAACAGTTTAAAAAAATTTTAATGTTTAATTCTGAGAGAGAGACAGAGCATGAGTGTGGGAGGGGCAGAGAGAGAGGGAGACACAGAATCTGAAGCAGACTCCAGACTCTGAGCAGTCAGCACAGAGCCCAACACAGGGCTCAAACTCATGAACAGTGAGATCATGACCTGAGCCGAAGTCAGTCGCTTAACCGACTGTGCCACCCACGTACCCCCTAAAACAGATTTTTTATATCAATAAAATTAACAAAACTCTAATAAGAGTGACAAGAATAAAAAAAAATAAGGCACAAATTATCAATATCAGGAATGAAACAAGGATATCACTACAGACTCTGCAGATAGCAGCAGTAATATGTGAACACTACACACAACTCTATATAAACTCTATATAAACATAAATTTCACAACATAGATGGAATGGACCAATTCCTTAAAAAGCATGCCAACTACCACAACTCATCAAATATGAGACAGATAATAGCCCTACAACTATTAAGGGAATTGAATTTAGAATTTAAAATCTCCCAGAAACAACATCTTCGGACCCAGAGAATTCTACCAAATGTTTAAAGAAGAATTAACACCAATTCTATGCAATCTCTTTTAGACAATAGAAGAGAAAGGAAGACTTCTCTGTTCATTTTATGAAACTATCATTACCGTGATACCAAAACCAGACAAAGAAAAAACAAGAAAACTGTAGACCAATATATCTCATTAATGCAGATGTGAAAGCCCTTAGAATATCAGCAAATAGAAATCAACTACACATGAAAACAATTTTACATCATGATCCAAGAGGGATCCAGAGATACAAGGCTTGTTCAGTATGGGGAAATCTGTCATTGTAATCCACCAGATTAGACTATTAAAGGATAAATATCATACAATCTTATCAGCAGATGTAGACAAAAAACATTTGATAAAATTCAGCCCCCATTCATAATAAAAACTCTCAGAAAAATAAGAATAAAGGAGATCTTCCTTAACTTGATAAAGAGCATCTAAAAAACTTAGAGCTAATGTACTTCAAGGCAAAAACACAAATGCTTTCTCCTCAAGATCATGAGCCAAGCAAGGATGTCTGCTTTCATAACCCTATTCAATATAATGCTAGAAGTTCTAGCCAGGAAAAAAAAAAAGTTCTAGCCAGTATAATAAGGGCAAGAGAAGGAAATAAGCAACATACAGGTTGGAAAGGAAGAAGTAAAACGGCCTCTATTTTCAGATGATAAATTTTCTACATAGAAAATTCCAGCAAATGTACGAATATACTCTTAGAACTAACAAGCAAGTTCAAGCAAGACTGTAGGATAAAAGGAAAACATACAAAAATAAATTTTATTTCTATACATCAACAACTAGCATGTGAAATTAAAATACAATACCATTTACAATTGCTCAAAGACAATGAAATACCTAGGTGTAAATCTAACAAAACATATATAGGACTTACATGCTGAAAATTGTGCAATGATGATGAAAGAAATGGAAAAAAAAAAAGATCTAAATGGAGAAACACATCTTGTTCATGAATTGGAAGACTCAACACAGTAAAGATGTTCATTCTCCCCAAACTGATACATAGGTATAATGCAATTCTTATTAAAATCCTAGCAAAATTGCTTCTAGATATAGATTTTTAAAAATTTTATGTGGAAAGGCCTTAACATTTTTGAAAGGAAAGAATAAACTGGAAGAAATCCATTTACCCAATTTCAAGGCTTATTATAGAGCTACAGAAATCAAGTCTGTGTAGTATTGGCCGAAGTATAGTCACATAGATCGGTGGAACGGAACAGAGAACCCAAGAAAATACCCACGCTGATATGCCCAACTGACTTTTATTTTAAATGTTTATTTTTGAGAGACAGTGAGAAAGAAAGCGGAGGAGAGGCAGACAGAGAGGGGGACGGAGGATCTGAAGCAGGCTAGGCGCTGACAGCAGAGAGCTTGAACTCAAGAACTGTGAGAGCATGACCTGAGCCAAAGTCGGATGCTAACCCACTGAGCCACCCAGGCGTCCCTGCCCAGCAGATTTTTGATGAGGATGCAGAAGCATAAATTAATGGTGCAATCAGATGCCCTAGGCACAAACAATAAATAAAAATAACGCTTGACCTAAGTGTCACTTTCATACAAAAATTAGCCTAAAATGGATCATGGACATGAAGATAAAATGTAAAACTGTAAATATCTTAGGGAAAAAAAAAAACAACTTAGGAAAAAGTCTATAGGATGTAGAGCCAGGCAAAATGTTCTTAGACTCGACATAAAAAGGGCAATTTATAAAAGGAAAATCTTATAAGTTTGACTACATCAAAATAAAAGCATTTGCTCTGCAAAAGCCCCTGTTAAAAGGGATTTTGACAAGAACATATTTAACAGTTTCTACGAAGAGAAAGAGAGCTTCACTTTCAAGTCAATAGAGATTGTCATTTGGGACCCTTTCAAAACAACCAATTATGACTATCTCTATGACATTGCCATCCAACCCCCATCCCTCACTTCTGTCTTCGTGGTAATTAGGAGGTATTCACCTCATGCCTTGCTGAAGTCCAGACAAAGCAGTTCTTTAATCTGCCTATCTAGTGATCCCATCACAAATGGCTCAATGGAGTCTGGCACATCTTGTGGATGGTGTGATTTTCTACACAGTACACTCATTATAGGTGGATAGGACAAATGATCTAATTAACAAAGACAGCTACTTTCAACGCATTCTGTCCCAGACCCAGCTATATCTCTATTAGGAAGAAAACACATCACATTTTCTATTTGAGAATCTTGGGATCTAAGTCTTCAATTTGGGTGTTGGAGGGAATAAGGAGAGGAATCGTGGCACCTGCTTTATCCAAATCTTTCTACAAGGTGAAGATTTATTAAACACATATTGTTTTGAGCTCTTCATATTAAAGTTTTGAGTGAAAAGCACAGATGTGATGTGAAGGGTACAATACCTTCTTACCTTGGAACTCATTTATGCCATTTATACTATAAAGGAATCAAATGTTAATAATCACAGATACTTTGCTATAGAAAATACCTCTCCTGCCTTCCTTGTACACTGCCCTGAAAATGTTTCCAATACTTCCAAAGACAACTGTCTAGGGATCAGTCACAGAACATTTTCCTTCAACCTGGATATTAACCGAGCAAGCAGCAGCTTTGGAATTATACACCTGTGATCAGGCCAAATGTGGCAGAAGCATTTACCCTTGTCTCCTCAGAGGCAAAGAAACTCTGTTTTGCACATCAGCCTTTTTTTTTTCCTTTGCTCTCTGTTCAGAGATCCAGCCCCACCCCATGAAAAGGCTGTCTATTTGATCAGAGAGACACAAAGTTGGCTTGTGCAAACCAAGTGTAAAAGACAGAAGAGCAATTTATTCTGGTTAATAAGCTAAGAGAAAACATGCAGAGGCCAATTGTATGGTGGGCACAAGAAGGGTTTCTTGTCTGGAGAGTGTATAGTGTAGCAGACACTGTCATTTGTTTGCCCATCCAACGGCCCTCGCCCTTTTTTATTGTGCAGAATAAAACCCTATTTGCTGCAGATATCAGGCAGGTGGCTGTGAGATTTAGGAGAAAATTATGT
The DNA here is from genome assembly GCF_046562875.1 of Panthera onca. Classification (NCBI taxonomy): domain Eukaryota; kingdom Metazoa; phylum Chordata; class Mammalia; order Carnivora; family Felidae; genus Panthera; species Panthera onca. Next base: position 44,901,812 of record NC_138349.1, on the reverse strand, counting down.
GCTATCAGTCCTCCTGCATGAGAAAATTACAATTTCTCTATACAAATTTTGGGAGGCAGCCTTCAAGATCCTTAAATGATTCTTGCCTACTGATATTTACACCCAAAAGAGTGTACTCCTCTTTTGCACTGAATAGGGCTGCGGTGTGACCAACAGGATATTGTGGAAATGCAGAATTTGAATCTTTCAAAGCTAAGTTATTAAAACACATCGTAGCTTTTATCTTGCCTTCTTGGATTCATTCTGAAGGAATCCAGCTCTCATACAGTGAAAACATTCAAGCAATCCTATGATAAAGTCCATGGGACCAGGAACTGAGGCCTCCCGCCAATCGCCAGAATGAAATTGCTGGCCATGTGAGTGAATAAACTTTGCCCAGATCCTCCAGCTCTGGCTGCAGACAACTGGAAGTCCAGCTGACGTCTTGCCTGCACTTTTATTAGAGACCCCAAGCCAGCACCATGCAGCCAAGTCTCTCCCAAATTGCTGGCCCAAAGAAACTATGAGAGATACTATTGCATTAAGCCAATAAATTTCAGGGCAATTGGTTATGCAGTCATAGATAACTGACATACCAATCATGTTAATTCCCATTTCCCCTGGATGGTATAGAAGTAGCCAGAGAACCACAGACTAAAAACCAGACACGTAAATGAGAGCCTTTGACATTGCCTATGTCTTGTTCTGACAGCCTGGGCAGGTGGTGTGCTCATAAGCCTTATTTCTAGAACAATTTTGAAAGCCCTGATTTTTAGTATTTACCTAGTTCTATGGGGTAAATATTCCCTTCATGGTTAAGCTCATGCTACCACCACAGTTGGGAAAGGTTGTACACAGTTGGCTCTCTCAAACCCCTGTGAGTCAGCTCCAGCAGTAGAGAAAGAATTTATTTCCAGGTCTCTTTCAGTCCAAAGCTCCAGCTCCTTATGGTCCGGATGCTGCTATTCCAAAAATTCAATAGTACTTCAGACCCTTGGTCTACCTGTGAAGAACTAAAGAGTATTTGATTAGATCATAGTTTTGATTATTTATTATTATAGTGCTCTGATTGAAGCCAGGAGATGCTGGTCCCCCCCATACGCACTTCCTCAGCCTTCAGGGGGAGCTCCTCTTCATGCTAGAGAGAGCCAGCAAGTAGCTACATGCCTATTCAGTGGGAGAAACATCATCCCTGAAGATGTGGATTGACAATGTCCTAGGACAGTGACCTAAACATCTTTTTTTAATTTTTAATTTTTATTTTTTATTTTATTTATTTCTTTTTTCAATATATGAAGTTTATTGTCAAATTGGTTTCCATACAACACCCAGTGCTCATCCCAAAAGGTGCCCTCCTCACTACCCATCACCCACCCTCCCCTCCCTCCCACCCCCCATCAACCCTCAGTTTGTTCTCAGTTTTTAAGAGTGTCTTATGCTTTGGCTCTCTTCCACTCTAACCTCTTTTTTTTTTTTTCCTTCCCCTCCCCCATGGGTTTCTGTTAAGTTTCTCAGGATCCACATAAGAGTGAAACCATACGGTATCTGTCTTTGTATGGTTTATTTCACTTAGCATCACACTCTCCAGTTCCATCCATGTTGCTACAAAGGGCCATATTTCATTCTTTCTCATTGCCACGTAGTACTCCATTGTGTATATAAACCACAATTTCTTTATCCATTCATCAGTTGATGGACATTTAGGCTCTTTCCATGATTTGGCTATTGTTGAGAGTGCTGCTATAAACATTGGGGTACATTGGGGTACAAGTGCCCCTATGCATCAGTACTCCTGTATCCCTTGGGTAAATTCCTAGCAGTGCTATTGCTGGGTCATAGGGTAGGTCTATTTTTAATTTTTTGAGGAACCTCCACACTGTTTTCCAGAGTGGCTGCACCAATTTGCATTCCCACCAACAGTGCAAGAGGGTTCCCGTTTCTCCATATCCTCTCCAGCATCTATAGTCTCCTGATCTGTTCGTTTTGGCCACTCTGACTGGCGTGAGGTGATATCTGAGTGTGGTTTTGATTTGTATTTCCCTGATGAGGAGCGACGTTGAACATCTTTTCATGTGCCTGTTGGCCATCCGGATGTCTTCTTTAGAGAAGTGTCTATTCATGTTTTCTGCCCATTTCTTCACTGGGTTATTTGTTTTTCGGGTGTGGAGTTTGGTGAGCTCTTTATAGATTTTGGATACTAGCCCTTTATCCGATATGTCATTTGCAAATATCTTTTCCCATTCCGTTGGTTGCCTTTGAGTTTTGTTGGTTGTTTCCTTTGCTGTGCAGAAGCTTTTTATCTTCATAAGGTCCCAGTAGTTCATTTTTGCTTTTAATTCCCTTGCCTTTGGGGATGTGTCAAGTAAGAAATTGCTACGGCTGAGGTCAGAGAGGTCTTTTCCTGCTTTCCCCTCTAGGGTTTTGATGGTTTCCCGTCTCACATTCAGGTCCTTTATCCATTAAAAATATGGAACGCTTCACGAATTTGTGTGTCATCCTTGCGCAGGGGCCATGCTAATCTTCTCTGTATCGTTCCAATTTTAGTATATGTGCTGCCGAAGCGAGCACAGCATCTTTTTTTTTAAATATTTATTATTTTTTGAGAGAGAGATAGAGAGAGGGAGAGAGAGGGGGAGGAGTAGAGAGAGAGGGAGACACAGAATTGGAAGCAGGCTCCAGGCTCTGAGCTGTCAGCACAGAGCCCAACGCGGGGCTCGAACCCACGACCCATGAGATCATGATCTGAGCCAGGTTGAACGCATAACCGACATAGGCACCCCAAGGACAGTGACTTAAGAGTGCCAGTGCTTAACAGCAATCTAGCGATCTTCTGGCATGTGGTTAGGTCCCTAGTGAATAGAATGGGCTTCACAAACTAAGAATAGAAGCTCACCTTGAAGCCTGAGATATGGTCGTTCAGCAATACACAGACTTAGAGAAGATCCTTTTCTGATAAGATAATAGCATGGTGGTTAAGTGTCAACTTAGATTGTTTGCATTCACATTGTTTCCACTAGCTGTGTAATTTGGGGGCATTTACTTAATTTTATAAGCCTCACCTTTCCCATCTGTAAAATGAGAATAATAGGGCTGATTGTATACAATCATGAATGTTATGTGCTTGGCCTATGGAAAGTATTCAATAAAATCTGGCTATTAGTAGCATTATTATTATCATTACTATGCAGTGATGCAGGTCACTGAAGGCAAAGTTGCAAAGTTTTGATAATAAAAAGGAGACACTCCCTAGCATGTCTCCATATTCCCCAAAGTAGAGCTGGAAAGACAGGATGGATTGGGCTTCCCTGCCCTGCATCCTCCCCATTGAAGTGTCAGTGACACTCCTCTGCAGAGGCAGCCCCACCCACATCCTGAAATATTTCCAACTAGCACAGAAGGACATCATGTCCTCAACCACCAGCTGTGCCACAGTTGAGCCTCTTGTCAGGTGCCCACCGAATCCCAGGCCACCCCTCCTCTTGTCCTTGTCTATCTGACCTGGTTCCCAACTCACTTTTTCTGCTGGCACTTGTCTGGGGCTGGATCCCCACCTGGATCTTGTGGTCTTTGTCTGTCGGTTAGGGGAAGAGGCTCTTATACCCTGAGATGACAGCTGAGCTCACTCCTATGTGGGTACTGACTGTCAGAAGGATGGCATTATCTGTTTAATGTGTCAGCTGTCACTGTGCCTCTCTCACCCAGACGAGCACTTGCTACCCACCACTGTGGATCAGCAGCTGCTTTCTAGAGAGGCTCTCCAGTCTTGTGATAACCTAATCTGGCATCCTAATCTTCCTCACAATTTGATATTGCTGAAGTCCCTGTGGGTCTTGTATATGTCCTCACAAAGGACATCTAGACACAAAAGAAGCTTGTTGTAAGTAGACAGTACTGCTCTTCAGTTCCTGGGCCCTACCTCACACCAGATCACAGCCAGCTGTCTGATTTACCCACATGAGCCAGAAGGATTCAGAAGTGTTCCCATCTGTTAGAGCTACCACCTTCCATTCTGTACCACACCGGAGTGGAGGCAGTAAAACGTAGTCTCTCCCCTCCCCCTGCTTGCTGCACCTCAGGCAAGCCTATGTGCTGTTCTTGCTTTTAGCACTTCTGACTGCTGTAGGAACACAGGAAATAGCAGCCATATGAGAAACTAAGTTTGATTTTCCAAAATTATAAAATTTCTATAACCAGCATTAGATTTGGGGGTCTGTACTATTACAGAGAAATTACTCAGTGGATGCTTGTTAAAAATGACCATGCAGAGGAGAGCCTGGGTGGCTCACCTGGTTAAGTGCCTGACTCTTAGTTTTGGCTCAGGTCATGATCTCACAGTTTGTGAGTTTAAGTCCTGCCTTGGGCTCTGCACTGGCAACACAGAACCTGCTTGAGATTCTCTCTCTCCCTCTCTGTCTCTGCCTTTTCCCCACTTGTTCTCTCTGTCTCTCTCTCAATAAATAAATAAATAAATAAAATTTTAATGAAAGACAGAGTTTATTCAAGACTATGGGAACAGGAGAGAGACCATTGCAATACAAGAGACTAAACTCAATTCCAAATACAAACAGGAGCAAGTGAGGATTTACTAAGAAACTTACTAAGAGAAACTTGGTTAGGTATCAAGAGTGGAGGAAGAGGAGTTTGATTAGATATCAAGGGTGGAGGAAGAAGAATGTAATTGGATATGGGGGTGGTGGGTGGATTCTTTGGCAAAACTGGGCTCAGCAGGTGAAGGATGAGAGCTAGTCAAGGAGAGGACTCAAAGAAGCCTGACTACAGTTGGTGAAGGAGGGAGTCTTTGCCAGTATCAGAACTCTCCAGAGAAACAGACCAATAGGATGTATGTATGTGGAGAGAGAGAAAGGAGGATGGATGTGGAGGGGGTAGAAAGAGAAAGGAAAAGTGGGAAGGAAGAAGGAAAGAAAGAGAGAGAAAGATTTATTTTAAGGAATCAACTCATTTAATTGTGAAGTCTGGCCAGTCAGAAATCCATAGGGCAGACCAGCTGGCTGGAAACGCAGGCTGAATTTCTATGTTACAGTCCCAAGGCAGAAAGTCTTCTCTGGAAACCTCAGATATTTGATATCTTAAGGCCTTCAATGGATGGGATGAGGCCTACTCACATTTTGGAGGGTAATCTACTTTACTTGAAGTCAACTGTCTGTAAATGTCAATCACACTGACCAAATACCTTCACATCTAGACTAACATTCAACCAGACAACTGGAACCATTGCTTAGCCATGTTGACATAAAATTAACCATCACAGGGCCCCAAGAAAGTATGTGGAAGCCCAGCTGACATGTTCAGTCCACTTTGACTTCTGAGGGGTGCTCACCAGTCTCCTGATCCCATTTTAAAAAAATGTTTAATGTTCATTTTTGAGAGAGAGACAGAGTATGGACGGGGGAGGGACAGAGAGAGAGGGAGACACAGAATCTGAAACAGGCTCCAGGTTCTGAGCTGTCATCACAGAGCCCAACGTGGGGCTTGAACTCAAGAAGTGGGAGATCATGACCTGAGCTAAAGTCAGACACTTTACTGACCGAGCCACCCAGGTGCCCCCTCCTGATCCCATTTTTAAGAGAAAACAATTCAGAGGACTCCTTCCCTCTATAACACCTCTCTTTATAACCTAGAGATAAAAATGAGGCAGAAAGTATTTTCTTCTTGACCTCAAATGAACATCTTATATCCAGAGACCCACTGGTCCAGGAACATCTGCAGCCATCACACTGACTATTGAGAAATGATGTTTGGCAAAAATGATAAGAATACCTGTAGAGGTATCACAAAGCTATTTGGAGGTAAGAACAAGGACAAATTAGGCCACATACCTAATAATCAGGGATGCCTGAAGTGGGAAATTCCACTTATCATTATGTTTGTGTCTTCTGACCCTCAAGAATGCACTATTAGACTCGGCAAGGTGGGGAAAACACAGATAAAAACTGCCACTATCCTGCCCCCACATAGGAAATTTTAAGAGAGCATCCTGTTATTCTGCTGAATTTGAATAACAGTATCCCATGCAGTGAAAGCTATGCAGCTCAGAATCATTCATACCACTGGCTGCTTCACCAAGCACCCAGCTCCACTGGCAAGGGCTTTGCCTGGGTTTCACAAGGAACTCCCTCTTGCCAGAGATTGTGTGTGGTCTTTGAAGAAGCAGGGGAGGAATATCCTTTTCCTACCTTCTGTAATGCATTTTCTTGGTGGAGTCTTAAGGCAAGGTGTTTGTCTCTAGAAGTCTCTTAGTTTTACTTACATCCTGTTCTCCTGGCACTTGGACATGAAAAACTAGGCTGAGAGACAAAGCTGAGAGATGCCCAGTTTGGCTCCTCCCTGATGACCAAGTTCCTGATTGGATCAGCCTCCACCTGTGGGAATCCCTCCCCTCTCATTCACTCACCAGTGCATTTTGAAAACATATTTTGAGTGCCCATTATGCACCAGGCACTGCTTTAGGTGCTGGGGGTTCTACAGTAACCACACTATCTGCCATCCTGGAGTGCTCATTCTTTTTTTTTTTTTTTAATGTTTATTTACTTTTGAGAGAGAGAGAGAGAGAGAGAGAGAACGAGCAGGGGAGGGGGAGAGAGACAGGGAGACACAGAATCTGAATCAGACTCCTGGCTCTGAGCCCTCAGCATAGAGCCCAATGCAGGGGCTCAAACCGTGAGATCGTGACCTGAGCCGAAGTCGGACGCTTAACCAACTGAGCCACCCAGGACACCTGGAGTGCCCATTCTTGCAAAGTGACCTCTGCTTCCATCAACCCAATGGTCAGATGTGTTCAAATAGACCTACTTTCAATTCAGACTCAAGATAGGCTCTTTTACCCCTGCTACTTTGTAGATAGGTAGGTAGATAGATAATTTTTAATATTTTATAAGCATTTGTTAAATAGCATCTCATGGCAGATATTGTTTTTAAAATAAGAAAATGCGGAAAAGTATAGAAAAGAAAAATAGTCTCTTCTATGTCCATTACCCAGAGATAACAGTTGCTAACATACAGGTACAATTCCTTCCACTTTCTTTTCTCCCAGGATATGTAAAATTGGAAACATAGTACACATCCCTGTAATGGGAAGAATTGACCATTATGTCCCTTTCCTTCAGAAGGACTTGGGGGAACCAAAGGCTCTTGGCTGAGAATGAAATGAAGGCATAGTTGGGTCATTTCACTGCCCCTCTAGGGGTGACCAAGGAGGCCTCCTCCAACACTTACCGTGGCTTCTTTATTTTTTTAGGCTAGACCCAAGGAAAGGCAGGAAATGAACCAAATAGAACATCCCATAATAAGGCAGCGTACTGACTCCCAGGAAAAAGACAGGTGTGCTACTAATTACAAGACCGGTCAGGGAAGAGCTCTTTCCTCATTGTAGGTTTGGGGCACTGTCCCTGACAATTAGCATTGGTGTTTGTCCATGGAACGTGTGGGTGTTGGTGCTGGATTTAATAGGTGCATCATTTGAGGAAGCAAGGAGCCCAAGGTCACATCAGTGGGAACACAGCAAAGGAAAGCTGACCTGGTGGCAGCACGCAGCTCCACCACTGGTGTCTGAAGGCCAAAGCCCTTCCCTGCCCAGGACTAGGGGACTCAGTTATGGGGTAGGAGTTCTCCATCATCTTCCCGAAGCCCAGGGGACTGTTTGGGTTGAAAGACCCAGGCTTGGGGAAAGGTACTAGAGCCATGTAACAGGAGTATAAAATGATGGGTGTGGGAAATGAGATCTTGTTCCTCAGATCTTGTTGCTCAAAAGGTGGGTAGAGGTCTCAAGAAAGACACCGTGACGCAGGTGCAGGCAGGAGGCCCACAGCAAGATTAGCACATGGGTTGTGCCCTGAGGGGTAATAAATGGATTCTGGGGAGAAGTGCTAATTACCACCTTCTACAAGACAAATTTTCTTCCTCTACTGCCTAATCAAAGCCTCTGAACAACACCAGGACAGCACGCCTAGGTCAGAGTAGGCAGACAGATGCACTGGCAGGGGGCTCTGTCTCCTGGAATAAAAGGAGATAACACCATACCTGGTACCACGAGGCCTTGTTTTTGTGGTTATTATTTAATGAAAGAAATCATGTTAGGACTCCAGGAGAGAAAGACACAAAGCTATACAAGAAAGGATATGTAGTTGTAACACACTCCCTAGCTCTACAAAGGACATTGTCAACGTAGATATAATAATGTAACCTCTGTGTATTGATTTAACCAAAAATAGTAGCTATATTGGGAAAATGGAGGGAAGAGAAAGTGACGTAAGAGCTAAAATCTATAGGAAGTAAAGAGAGAATGTCTAAAACTAATGTTGTTATTAGAAGTGGCTGTCTGGGGAGAGCTGGGGAATGGTCCGAAGAACGTATTGCTTTATTACTATCATTATCATCCTCTTAGCATTCTTAGCCATGTTTGTGGATGACTTGTATAAAAGCTGTTAAATCTAGGAAGTTATTTAGAAAATGGAAGTGTGTCTGCTTGTATGGCTGGGGTTGGGACAGGAGGTCCTGGGGACTCTAGGTGTGTAGGAGAGGGGCCTCCAAAAGACCCCACCATCTCTGTGCTGTCCTGGATGACAAGCAGCAGCCAGGACCTGGGTGACCTGGCAGCAAGTTAGACCTGCCATTTAAAGGTTTAGCTATCTCTTCTGGCTTATGTTTCTTTTTCTTTTTCTTTCTTTTTTTAATTTTTAAATGTTTATTTATTTTTGAGAGAGAGAGAGAGAGACAGAGCGCAAGCCGGGGAGAGACAGAGAGAGGGAGACACAGAATCTGAAGCAGGCTCCAGGCTCCAAGCCGCCAGCACAGTGCCCTACGTTTGGCTCGAATTCACGAACCATGAGAACGGTGAGATCATGACCTGAGCCGAAGTCGGACGCTTAACCGACTGAGCCAACCAGGTGGCCCCTGGCTTATGTTTCTTATTGGAGATAAAATATCCATCAATAGTCGGCCTTCTACCCCTGATTAGGTATGCGGATTGACAGAGCACAGCCTGTACTAGGGATGCGGAGGGGCGGGTCCTCGGACAGGTCTCCTGTATGCGTACTTTGTCACATCTGGCCGTGGGGTCTAGCAGGCACTTGAAGTCTCTGCGAGCCCCTCTCTGCCAACTGAGTCTCTCTCCTACCTCCAACTCGTCTAGACCTTTCTCCATCAACCTCCTGGCCAGGATGTCCTCACCAGCGCTTTTCAAATTTCTGCGTGCAGACGAATGACCTGGAAAGCTCATCAAAACAGATTCCTGTGCACCACACCCAGAGACTCTGATTAGTAGGCTCTGATTAGTAGGTTCTGGGGTGGAGCTGAGACTTTGCAATTCTAACAGACGACCAGGTGAGGCAGGTCCAAAGGCTGTATTTTGTGGAGCCCTAGTCCACATCTCTCCTGCTGCCTCTACTTTGGGGTCACTTTGTTGTCACTGTGGTTGGTGGTCCTATGGCTGGCTCACTGGTTCTCAACTCAGCTGCCTACCTCACACATTACAGGGAGCTCAAGAGAACTTCTGGAATCCTTGTATTCCACAAGAGAAACAAGGGTCAGGGTGGGGGAGCACTTACTCTAGCTGTCCCTCTGGTGAGCATTCCATGCCTCCTCCTCCTGTCCCCTAAAAGGACGTGGGAGCTCCCTGTGAGAGGCATCCTTGTAAAGTACCCAGGAGAAGAGAAATACAAGCTCCCTTCGCTTTAGGCTTTCTAGGTGAAGGGGTAATTTTACCCTACTATCTTCCCCCACTTTGACATTGGAATCCAAATGTGGAGACTGGTAAAACACAAGGACAGTGGCATATGATATTGTATGTATCTCTTTATGTCCTCTCTTTTCTCCCCCCAGAACCGGAAAGGCTTTCTTTGATATCCTTTTTTGTCTGAACGTTGCTTCTCCATTTAATGCCTCCTTCTTCCTGTGGTGAACATTTGGCCACCTTCCCCTGGGCCATAATGGCAGGGTGTCTTCTGGGGAACATGATTTAGAGAATATTAAGAAATACATAGTTCAGGGGCACCTGGGTGGCTCAGTTGGTTAAGTGTCTGACTCTTGATTTCGGCTCAGGTCATGATCTCACAGTTTGAACTCCCCACGTTGAACTCTGTGCTGACAGTGCGGAGCCTGCTTGGGATTCTTTCTCCCTCTCTCTCTGCCCCTCCCCTGCTTTTCCTCTCTCTCTCTCTCTTAAAATAAATGAATAAACTTAAAAAAAAATACATAGTTCAATGTTTTCAAAATATTGTCCCCAGAACATGTAGTAATTATGTTATCTTTTTTCTTTATTACATTTGCTGGACAGTTTTCTATTTGTTTATGCTTCTTGATTTGGGTTTATTTATTAATTCTACTCTTTCCTATTTTCAGATTGAATAATTTTGTTACCTTTATGATGCTCTTCATTTTTAGATTTCTTTGTTATTTTTTCCTAACATCTCAGACAGAAAGCTTAGTTTGTTTTCATCAGCATTAAAGGTATATTTCACAATCACATATAAATCTGTAATTTTACATAAACGGAATCGTGTCATATGTACTGTTTTTATTGCAGACACCTTTGCAAGCCCGCGGCTGACACAGGGCTTGATCTTACAACCATGAGATCATAACCTGAGCCAAAATCAAGAGATGCTCAACTGACTGGCCCACCTAGGCACCTGAGCAGTTTATCTTTTTATATCATTTGGCTGGATTCCATTGGTTCAACATGGAGCATTCTCACTGTCTTTAATTTCGATAGACATTAAAATTCTGCCATAGGTGATGTAAATTTGGACATAATGCCTGTTTTGATCTATGGAGATTGGTACTTCCTTTGTACCATCTCTCAGCCCTCCTCTTCCTTTTCAAAGGGACAAGCTAAAATTCTGATCTTCCTCAAGGGAAGGGGGATGTTAGAAAATGTCAGATTGGTGGGGCCCCTGGGTGGCTCAGTTGGTTGAGTGTCTGACTTTGGCTTAGGGCATGATCTCACGGTCTGTGAGTTCGAGCCCCACGTCGGGCTCTGTGCTGACAGCTTGAAGCCTGGAGCCTGTGTCTCCCTCTCCCTCTCTCTGTGTCTCCCTCTCTCTCTGCCCCTCCCCTGCTCATGCTCTGTCTCTCTCTCTCTCTCTCTGTCAAAAATAAATAAACATTGAAAAAAAAAAAAAAAGAAAATATCAGATTGGGCAGTGAAGTTAAGAGAATATGGCCTCCAACTTCCTGGAATTTCCCTGGCTCGTTCACCCCAGGTCAACTGGTTACGAACCAGCTAAGAGTTCCTGGCGTTGCCCCTTCTTTCTTGGATGTCTGTATAAGCCACAGAACCCAAAATCACTCCTGTGAGTATATAGGTTGGGACACCATCTGTTAGCAAGTAGCACCAAATGCAGCCAGGACCTGGGTAGAGACATGATAAAGCACCAGCTAAAAAGACTTGTTCCTCTTCCTGTCCTCTCATTAAACTTGCAGTAACATACCCCTGTGCGTTTTATCAAATCGAATATTTTGGACCCTTCTAAGTGAATTATGGTGGTTTTACTGTGGGATATAATATACATGAGTCTGCTCCTACCCCCCTACACCATGAATGCCCAGCCCCTGAGAATGGCTCCCCATCTCTGATGTTCTCCTGCTCCTGCTCTCCTTCTGGCTGGGTTGCTCACATCACACTATCCTGGCTCCTGGCTTTTCTGCATTTCATAGCTCTGACTCCTAATCCTGTCTGCCATTTCCTCCTTCAATCTTCCTTGTTTCGACAAGTGATTCTCATCATTTCTTTTTCCGTTGTGTATTATTATTATTATATAATTTTTATTTATTTACTATTTTGTGTGATTTTTTTTGGTACATGATACAACTTTGAAAAACTACATAAGGGTATAGGATGAAATAAAATCTTTCATTCCACATCTCTTAGTAATGGAATCCCCCTTTGTGAAAGCAACCACTGTTAACAGTTTCTTTAGTATCTTCTGAGAGATGGCCTTTGAATTTACACATATTTGTGTATATGCATGTATTTCTTTTTCCCTATGCAAGTTGTAGCATGCTATACATACTATTCTGTGCCTGGCTTCTCCCTCCTTAGTTCATGACTTGGAGAGAGCTCTGTTTTAGCACATAGAGAGCTGCTCATTCCTGTTCATGCCATTACATTTCTTTGACTTTGACTTCTGGAAAAATGTCTGGGGTCATCCTGAGGAACCCACCACCACCCTGCCCTCTGCTCCCCACATTGTAGCTTCTAGTAAGAGGTACCCGCTGCAGTTGCTCCACCCCCCCACCCCCACAAACCTGCCATACCCCCCACTCAGCAGCTGGCATCCTCCCTGTAGCTCTCCCCGCTTCCCTGACAGTGGTGGACAGGAATGAAGCAGTTCTAGCCGCAGCACTTTAATTTCTCCCAGATCAGCTGAGCTGAAAAGGGAAATGGCTTTTTCTGGAAGGGAGTCTGCGGACCTTCAACAATGACATGCTGACGCCTGGCAAGGAGCCCAGAGACACAAAACCTCCCCAGCCATAGCAGACAAATGGCATTTATACAGTGAGGGCAAGGCTCAGCAATATCAAATCAGCAATCCTTTCTGCTTTATCGGAGTGTTTATCCTGTAAGATAAACAAGGGGTCACTTTCCATGAGAAACAGCATCCTTCTCAGGGCTGGGCCAGGCTGCAAGATATCTCAATTTCCCTACTCCTTGATCATGCATGTTTTTTGCATCGTCACTTCCTAAAAAGTGAGCCTTTCCCTCCCTAATTCAACTAATATTTTTGAATGCTTACTGCATTCATTACAAGCTGTATTCTAGGCACCAAGAATAAAATTATACAGGAAAGCATGGTCCCGGTCCTCAATCTAGCTTATGGTTTTACCTTCTCTAATCTTTCTTCCCATATGCTCTAAAACCTGCCTTGTATAATGTTTCCATTGGAGAGAAACTTGATCGGAAAGATGGGAAAGTGTTTAATTTTCCTGCTTGCTTTCGGTTCCTGTTCCTTCCGCTAGTGATTCCATAGAGCAGGGGAAAACAGAGTCTCCTGTCTCCCCTGACTTTGTGCCCTCGTGCTCAAGATAATGCAAAGGAGGAAAATGAGGGGGAAAGGAACCAGACACTGGACTGAAGTCATCTGTAGCAGAAACTGTCCCCAGTACACACTCCTTTCCTTCAGTAGCTGTAGATTTTGTATCTGAGCACAGAGCTGCAGAGAAGAAAGAACAGGTTTGCCAGCCTCCCTATAACTAGTTGTGATTATGATCTAAAGTTTGGCTGAGGAAAGAGGAAGTGTCCCTTGGCCACCTTCAGGAACCCTCCTTAAGAGCCTGCTGGACTATGCTTTGCGCCCTTTCTTCATTTCTTTCTTCATCCTGCTCTCTAGAACAGAGGTGCTGACTTAAATCTTGGCGATGAAGGCCATACCCTAGGGATGTAGGGATGGTAGAGAGACTTCCAAGAGACCTGATGGAGCCACACACCCACCCCACCCCCATATACCTGGGACTACATACACCTGGGACTTTTCCATGAGGAAGGAATATGTTTTAGTCCACTTGTAACCTCTGTCAGGTTGGATTTTGCTGACATTTATTTTTTTCATCTCTACCCTCACTAATAAACTACCATCCTCTCAGCATTGTCAAGAGGGGGCACTGGGAGGCTCAGTCGTTTAAGCATCTGACTCTTGAATTCAGCTCAGGTCGTGATCTCACGGTTTGTGAGTTAGAGCCCTGCATCTGGCTCTGTGCTGAGGCTGACAGCCAGAGCCTGCTTGGGATTCTCCTTCTCCCTCTCTTTCTACACCTCCCTTACTTGTGCTCGCTCACTCTCTCTGAAAAAATTAAAAAAAAAAGAAGTTTCAAGAAATAGATTTCAATGTTTATTTTTAAATTTCTGCTGCTAATAATGGCAATGGTTAATTTGTGGATGTTGATTTAAAAGCTATCAGCCATTCTTAGCCCCTGCCTTTCCTGCCTATATAGTAAATCCTAGCTTGAAATCTCAGCCGTAGTCGGTGGGTAAGCCAACTACGCGCATGTAGTGTGTATGTGGAGCAGGGCAGAGGGTTACAGAGCAGCTTGAAATTATTCTTTTGGGAGGTTGGATTCCAACATGCCTGCTTTTACTGAGGTGATACCCTGGACACCTACCTACCCATAGACCATCAGCTCAACACCTGCCTGACCCATAGTGTCAGAAACAGACTTCTTGCCTCTCTGACATGAGTGGGTCACTTTCTTCTCAAGGGCACACATCCTTTGTCAGAAGAACTGGCTACTGGTCAATGGTCTGGGATGGATATCCTCTCCCTAACTGATCTCGAGAACCAGGGAAACTGGAAGCAAAGATTTGGCATGGGATCCAGTTGGGAAGAAGTGAGAAAGGCATCCTGTGGGTCATTAAGCAGATGGTTTCCTATCACTGACACCACTGTTGGCTGGTGGTGCATGGACATATTTATCCAGCTTAGAAGTCTAGGGCAACGTGCGTAGTTTCTGAGGGAAGCCTCTCTGGGTTGCTGATGCCTGGCTGCCTGCACCTCACCCATCTCTAAATTGGATGGGTCACTTGGAAGTGCTCAGCTGCTGCCAACTGACTTGGAGTGTCCATATTGCTTGGAGAAGCTGCTACTGGGCTCCATCCACCACAGCAGACTAAAGTGCAAGCCTGCTCATTATGTAACTCATATTTGCTATGTGCCCTGCATGCTAATTTAGAATCCTTGCCTCTTCTATTAGAAGTCCTCTCTACAATGTCTTCAGTGACACGAATCACCCACCATCCTTTTTCTCCCTGGCCCATTGTTTAACCAACTGCCCAGGATCACAGACAGACTTCAGAGGGTCTATTGTGTTTGCAGGAGCTAAAGTGAGGCGAAGTCATTCAGAGAGAACTAGGGAGCCCTATATAAGTCAAGAGAACATTCTATCCTGCTACCTCCCCTAGAGTCTTCTGTGGGGAAGAATAGACAGGGGGCAGAATAGGCAGGAGACATCATGTTTGAGGACTCCAACTCTCCCCTACCACCAAGAAGTCTTGAAAGCTATAGTCCTCTCCCTGCTCCCCATACCTTCTAAGGTATCTTCTTAGAGAGACAAGCAGGGAATGGAGAAAGCGATTGAGATATTAGGACTTTTTACCCAGAAATTATCAGACTTCTTCAAAGGTATTGTTTAAGAGATCAGCCTTGTCTATGTTTTAAACAGATTGATATTTTAGCACTCCCCCCCCCCCCCCCCAAAATCATCAGGTAAGGACTCAGGAAAAAAAAGGCAGTGTAGTTATAGTCAAATAAAGGAATTTAAATTTCTCTTCTATTATTGGCTGAATTGTGTCCCCTTAAAATTCATATGTCGAATTCCTAACCCTCAAGACCTCAGAACGTGACTGTATTTGGAGACAGGGTATTTCAAGTGGTGATTAAGTTAACATGGAACCATTACTGTGGGCCCTAATCCAATATAATGTGTGTGCTTATAAAAAGAGGATATTAGGACACAGACACAGAGGATGACCATGTGAAGACACAGGGAGAAGACCGCCCTGTACAAGCCAAGGAGAGAGGCTTCAGAAGAAACCAACACTGCCGACACCTTGATGTTGGGCTTTCGGCCCCCAGAATTGTGGGAAAACACATTCTGTTGTATAAGCTGCACAGTCTGTGGTGCTTATGGCAGCCATAGCAAACTAATATATCTGCATACCTGAATAATGGTTTAAATAAATTTACAACTTCATTACTACTTCTTGTTTTTCTTCTTGTTCTTCTTGTCCTTCTTCCTCTCCTCTTCCTCTCCCTTTTCTCTTCTCTTTCATCTTCATTTCCATCTTCTTCTACATACATTGGGGCGTGTTATTATTATAATATCTAGATATTATGATAATATCTAGTTATTTAACACTTCCTATATGCCAGGCATTGTTCTTAGGGCTTACATGTGTCAACTCATTTTATTTTTATAACAACCTCATTTAATCCCCACTTGCCGGTATGAACACTGAAGGACAGAGAAAGTAACTTGCCCAAAGCCTCACAAAGCATAAATGACAAGTGACAAAGTTAGAATTCAGAGCCAGGTGTTCACGCTCTGGAGACACGCACTCCATCAGCACAGGGAAACTTGGTTTTTCACTTAAACTTATTTCCCAGTAGTTTTCTGTATCAGTACATATATACTTACCTCATTTGTTTTCAGAGCCCTGTGGATTTGTGTTTTATTCCAGGGTATAAAAATTAAGCCTGTATTGTGATCTTTGGTACTTAAGCATAGGTAGCTTTGTACCCACTGTCTGGAACAATGATTCATCCAGAAAGAATTAAGTCATTTCCTCTCCCCACTGCAGGAGCAGAGGGACCATTGTGTTTCTAAGGCTTGATAGGCTCTCCTTAATTTAGCAGACACTTCTGCATTGCTAACAGAACTCCTTTGTGAGAAGCTTTGCCTGAAAGGACTTTAAGCCATGTTGTGACAGAAGAAGCAAAATGAGTGTTTTTTAGGAGAGATGGATTTGGAGCCAGCACCCTAAGAAATGGCTGAGGGTAGGACACAGGAAGAAGGCCTTTGGGTCCTGGGGTCCAGTGCCTGGCCCATCTGTGAATGATCCCACCTGTGGTGTATAGACTGGAAAGGGTCAGATCTAGTGTGAATGGGGGGCAGAGGTCCATAGGGGGTTCTGTTGGAGTGCCCAGGAAGGATACCAGACCAGAGAAGTGCTGTCCTGATCCCAGAGGCAAATAGCCAGGGCAAGCTGTACAGTGGGGAAAGGAACTACAGGCAGGCACTTGCCCTGTCTGCGCAGCCTCAGAGAGAGCCTATCAAGCCCTTATCCCACAGTGAACCATCTGCAGGGAGGAGCTTCCCCTTAGTATCCGAGGACTTTGGAAAATTTTTAGGAGATCTAATTAAATCATTTTATGTCTTATTCTCAATATATTTTTCTGTTTGTGTCAGTTTCTGGGAGATTTTTTCAATTTTATTTTCAATCCCTTGAGTTTTCATTGCTGCTGTATCTTTTTCATTTTCAAGAGCTCTTTTGTGTTTTCAGAACATTTCTTTTTTATAACACCTATTGTTGCGTCATGGATGTAATATGGACTTCTTATTTCTCTGAACATATTGTTTATAGTTTTTGGGAGGGGAGAGTATGGAGGCAGTTTCTTCTTCCTGCAGTGTTTCTGGTTCCTTTTAGGTCTATTTGTTTGGGTCTCTGGCTTCTATGTTAAAGGTTGTCCTCCAATGTCTTACAATTTTTGGTTTCTGCCCATTGTTAAGTGAGAAAGGGGAACTAATATATCCTATAAAACTATACTGTATTCTGTACCTAGAAGAAGAAAATATATTTTATTTTTGCAAGTGCATGTGGAACATTCATGAAAATTGAACAAATATTAGGCCACCAAGAAAATCTCAAGAAATTCCAAAGAACAGGAATATATGAATAACATTCTCTGATCATAATGTAAGAAAACTTTTAGAAATTAATGACAGAATTTCTTAAAATGTTTTAATTTTCCTTTTCCTGTTAAGTTAAAACACTCTCTTAAACAGCTACTGGGATAAAGGGAAAAATAAAAAATAAAATAGCAGAATTTCTCGAAGATAGTAATGAAAACACGACACAAAATCTCTGTATACTGCTAAAGCAGTTATCACAGGAAAACTTATAGCTTTAAATACCAGGGCAATTAAGATGAAAAAATAAATATAAATGAATTTAATATCCAAAATGGAAAGCTAGAATAAAATAAAGTAAATTGAAAGAAAGAAGAAAGGAATTAATAAAGATAAACTTACCAATAATAACTTGGAAAACAGAAAAGAGTAGAATAAATGCAAAACTTGGTTATTTGAAAAACACAATAAAATACAGAAACCACTAGCTAACATAAGCTTTAAAAAAGGGAGAGAGCACAAATATACAAAAATAGAAGTGAGAACGGGGAAATAGCATAAAAACAGAAATAACAATTTTTAAGAAGAAAATATTTTATATAACTCTGTGCAAATAAATTTAAAAACTTGGGAGAAATAGGTATACTTTTAGGCAAACACAACTTACCAAAATTTATCCTAATAGAGAGATAGAAAGTCTAAAAAACTAGTTAGTGTAAAAGAAATCAAAAGGCTTATGGGTTATTCTACAGAAAGAAATACACAAAGAATCATAAAGAATATACAAAGGAATTTCACGAAGGAATTCTATATAATCTTTAAGGATCAGATAATGCCATTGTTACTGAAATTATTTTAGAGTATTTCATTTTAGGAAGCACATATAATATTAATCACAAACCTGACAAAGATTGCCAGATTTTTATCCCAATAAGCTTCAAATTTATTTGGAATAAGTTCCAAAGGTTTTTATTCTACTAAAAGGAAACCATAGACCATTTAAAAATGTCAATGCAAAAAACTTAATATAGACTCTAACAGCAAATTTAAAAGATACATTGTGATCCAGTGTGGTTTATTTCAAGAATGCAAAAGAAAGCAATATTAGAAAATCTACTAATATGTAAACATTTCTAGAGATATAGTGAAGGCATTTGACAGGATCCCACATCCATTTGTATTTTTTTTTCAAGTCAAAACACTCAGTAAACTAAACATTGATCTATATATCATATATATACACATATATATGCCATACCTCAAAAGTTAGCACCTTACTAGCTTTTCTGCTAAAGTAATGAACAAAATAATAATGTCATTATGTCCTCTATTATATAGAATTGGAGGCATTAACCAGGGTTATTTACAGAGAACAAATTATATATGAGGAAAGTCCCAAAGAATTAATGAGAAAAGTAGTACAAACAAGATAATTTAGTAAAGTAACAAAGTCATCAAATTAACATATGAAACCCAAAGACCCTCATACATGCAAACAAGAAATGGAAGACATAATAGAAAAGAAATCCTCATTTATTACAGTACATAAAATACCAAGGCATAAATATAACACATAATACCCAAAGAAGGAAAGCTATGAAATAATTAAGAAATTATAAAATTGAATGCAAAAAAATGGAAAGACATTAAGTTACTGGATAGGAAGATACAATCTCATAGAAATGTCAATTCTCCCTTATTTGTAAACGCAGACAAATTCCAATAAAAATATTATGGGTTTTTTTTTCCTGAAACCACATAAGTGGATTGTAAAATTTGAGGAACAGAGGAGCAAAATTAGTCAGAAAACCTCTGAAAACAAGGGAGCAGTGGAAAGAGTTGGAGCTAGCTTTTATATTTAAAACATTTTGGTAATGGTCCATTAATATGAAGAAAGATCAATAAAACAGAATTTAAAAATCCAGAAATAGACTCAATTGCATTTGAAAAGGTAATATATGACAAAGGCAGCATTTTAAATTGAGGAGATAACAAAAGGTAAGCTGAGTGCAAAAGGCAGACTGACACTCCACATACCTACCCTCCCCCAAGGTGAGAGTGGGATATGTGTGACATTCCCCAGGCACTTATGATTGCCTGAGAACAAAGAAAGGAAAAGCAAATGGTCAACTGATAAAGATCACAGTCATGCAGGACACGAAACTCCATCAGTCTGTTACTGTCTTAATGATTTACAAGAAAAACACAGTAATAGTCAGACCTCCAGGAATCTACAGACTCAATTTCCAGGAGCCCTAAAGTCACCTTCCCCCTCCATAAGTTAAAACACCCCATATAATTAGTCACTCCTCACCTTTATAATGCAGCTTTTTCTGCATGGGTCCAGTCCCAGTGCTTTCATAAAACAAACATTTTGCACCAAAAACATTTCAAGAATTCCTTTTTGACCTTTTGCTCTCGTACCCAAACATCAAATCGCATCATTTTGGTTTCCAACGTGGGGCTCAAGTCTACTCATCTGGACTCTGAGCCTCGGTGCAAACTTGGTGAGTACTTCTCTTCCTTTACTTTCATTTCAGGGGCTTTTCAAGGAGTACGGTCTTATTGGAACACTTTCATGTTGATTGCTCAGGTTCAATCTGCCACCTGTGCCTTTTGGCTGGAAGTTAGTACCCTGGCTAGAAGTTAGTTACCTTACTCAACCGGGGACCGTTTCCAAGGAAGTCAGTGATAAGAACTACATGTATTAGAAGGTTGCTTAGATTATGGTAGATTTCTGTCTTTACTGTTTTTTCTTCAATGTCCCCTACTAACTACTTAAATTACAAAATTGGGTAATTGTCCCTTGTAATACTTTTTTTGTGTGTTTACCATGAGTTAAACATGAGTTCTTCATGGCATGGCATGGCATTTTGGCCCATTCACTGGCACCCATTTGTAGCCTAGGATGCAATGGGGAAGTGGGGAATGATGGCATCCCTTTCTACAAGGCAGGATGTTGATCATAGTTATTTCATTGGAGAGACCACTTGGGTCTCTTTGAAACCAGGAACCTCTGACATATCCTGCATGGGACACCACTGGGAGTCAGGGAGGATTATTTCTTGGTAATGGAGCTTCTTTGCTTTTTTAGGACCATGGAATTACCAAGAAGATAGACAGGGAAGGGAAAAGATGAGACCATAAGATAACATGTTTAATAGAAAGAATGAAAAAAAATTCTCTAAACCTGTAAACTTTGATAAAATTCATGAACTTACTCAAGGAGCTGACGAGAGAATCCAGCTCTATTTCAAAGTCGTTTGAGAGAAGCCATCTGTAAATATACAAATCTGGACCCAATCTCACCTGAGGGAACAACTATACTAAACATACGTTTTATAAGTCAGTTGGCACCTGACATCTTTAAAAACTGACTAAAATGGTTTTAGGTCCTCAACCCCCCCACCCAGTGCCTACTAGAGGTAGCTACTGGAGTCTATCAATAGATATGGCCTTTAGGTAGGAAAAGGACTGGAGAGTTAAATTGCAGGGTAAAGTACAGGCTCAAACATTGACTGCTGCTATTACAGATTCCCCACAATACCAGACTAACCAGGGGCCAAAGAAAAAGCCAGTATCAGACAAAAGAACATGGTATGGTGTGGCTAAATCAGACATTGAAGCAAAGAATGTCCAAACATATGCTCTTCACCAGGGCCATGTCCTGTCTGTAAGAAAAAAGGACATTGGAATAGAGACTATCCTCATCTCCAGAGAGAGAGAGAGGAAGACAGGAACTCACTTTCCTGCCAGAGTGCAGGAACCAGAGCAGAGGATCTGGCACGACGGGCCTGGTCTGGCTTCCTTTGACATCAAGATAAGGGAGCCCTGGGTTACCCTGGATGTGGAAGTTTCATTTATCAATTTTGTTATTGATACAGGAGCCACTTACTCTGTTCTTATTCAGCCCTCTGGCCCTACTTGTCTAACCATAAAATTGTTGACATAGAAGGAGAAATTAAAACAAGCCACCAGACAATGCCTTTAACTTGTAAACATAGAAGTCAGTTACTCATGTTTTTCTAGTCCTTCCATCTTGTCCCACTTCATTACTTGGACAAGACTTGATGTATAAACTTACTTCTTACTAAAAAAGAGGATGGCCTGTTCTCTTTAACACCTGGAGAATTAAAAAAATTAGAGAATTAAGTCTTCACTTTTGTAATGCAGCTTTTTCTGCCCCCGGTTCCTGTCCCAGTGCTTTAATAAAGCCACCATTTTGCACTGAAAACGTCTCAGGATTACTTTCTTATCCAATTACTCTCAGACCCAACATCAAATCACATCAAAATCAGCAAGGAAATGATGGAATTTAAAAATTCCCCCCCTTTCCGCCAGAAATGATAGACTTCCACTTATAGTTTCAGGAAGCACATTAAACACTGCACAATATAAATAATAAATGTTTTTTTTTTTACTTTCATTTATTTATTTTGAGAGAGAGAGAGCACGAGTGGGGAAGAGAAGAGAAAGGGAGAGAGAATCTCAAGCAGACTCTGCACTGTCAGCACAGGGCCTGATGTGAGGCTCGATCTCACCAAGTGTGAGATCATGACCTGAGCTGAAATCAAGAGTTGGATGCTTAACTGACTGAGCCACTCAGGCGACCCTGCACAATATAGATAAAATGAAATCCATTGTAAGCCACATAATAATACAACTATAGAATGTTAAAATCAAAGTTATCTTAAAACATCCAGAGTGTATACTTTACCCAAAATAACAAGAAATCAATACAAAAATTATCAGCAGCAACAGCAAAAGCTAGAATACAGTAGAACATCAAACATTTAAGGGAGAAGGGGATTCTCATACTAAATTTTACCCTTAGCTTCATGTTAATTCAAGAATAAAATGCAATGTTTCATACTAAAAAAATTAATAGAATTTACCATTAGCAGACTTCACTAAAATAACTTCTAAAGGATGTACCTCCAGAAAATGGAGTATAATCCCCAAGCAAATATGAAATGCAATAAATAATAAGAAAGAAAAATGGTAAACATGTAATTATAAAAAAATGTTTACTGTATAAAACTAATGATAATGTCTAAGTCTGGAGGAAAAAAATCCAGAGCTAATTAAAATGTTGGACAGTTCTGACCATGAGAAAAAGTAGAGATGAAAGGAGTTACAGAACTTTAAGATACGTAAGGGATATATATTTATAGTTTTTCCCTATGTATATTATATTTTAAAAGCAATCAATAAACATTAGAATTCTCCTTAAATGTTACTTATTGCAGTCGAGCTGTTGGTAAGTGTTGGCCCACAAGGATTTCAGTGAGCTGCTAGTCTATTTGTCACATATGTGCAGCTTGCAGGACTTTAACACTCAGCCAGACCTCGGAGACCTCCAGGATATTCAAGGCAGGCCCAGCTGCTGAGAAAGAAAGGAAAGGAACAGGCCTGTGGGTGATGGGAATTCTAAGGCGGTTCCTGGCAAAAGGAACCCAGATTGCGCCATGGAGATGCCGCAAATCTCAGCACTTGGGGTTGCCCCTTCCTTCCGCTCAGCCTCAGCAAGATCCCCTGTTTTGGTGTGGTAGGTTGGGTGTATGGTTCAGGCATGCGCCAGAGCATGGGAGGGCAGGGAATCGGGATGGACACAAATGCTGGAAGCGTCCACACCGCTGAAAGGTGGGAGCGGAGCCCATGTCAGTCCCAAAGCTCAGACTACTAACTTCTCATGGTCAGGAAGTGGAGTTGACAGGTCTGACCGCGGTCAAGCAGCAAATGTTAGTCCGAGGCCCCGGCTAAAGCGGTCAGCTGCAGGGCTGGCATCACGGGTTCAGTCTAGCGGACACCTGAGTCAGGGTGCAGAAAAGCAAGGTCAGTGGAGAGGGGCGGTCCCGAAGTGAAGGCGGAGCCTGGGGATTTCTGGCGCGGGGTGGAGGCGGGGCTAGGGGGTGGGCTGAGGCCGGAGTCGGGCGAGGGGGCGGATCTGAAGGCGGGGCCTGGCCCGTGAGGCTCGCGCCTGCGCACGCGGGTCCCGGGGGGCGGGGCTGCGCGCGCGCGGTGCGCGGGCCCTGGAGGGCGGAGTCCAGGCGGGTGCCGGCCAAGGGAGGGGGCGCGGTGTCTCTCGAGTCAGGCGCTCCCTCAGGCCGCGGACGCGATGCTGGCTGCTGCAGGTTTGGCTGCGCGGCCGGCGGGGATGTGACGGGCGGTCCCTCGCCTCACCTGCGGTCCTTGGGCCCGTAGGTCACTGGGCGACCCGCAGCCGGGCCGCGGCCGGGGAGGCAGCGTGACCTCCGCACGGTGAGAGTCAGGGTCGGGCGGGAGCCGGGACCGGAGTCGGGGCGGGGCGGGCGTCTGCGACAGCCCTGGGCGGGGGGCGCGGCGGGTCTCGGGCCCAGGCACCTAGGGTGAGGCTGTGACGCTCTCAGGCCTCCCGCCCTCCCGGCATCGTCTCGAGGTCCCCGCAAGCCGCCTGAGGAGGGGCGAGCGTGGAGGCTAGAGGCCGGACGCCCCCCACCCCGCGGGCTGTGACAGGCGCGCAGGGGGCCTCAGGCGCTGGGGGTGCGCCTTTCTCTTAGGAGAAATCAGGGCGAGGCCAAGTTACCCAGTGATTTCAGAGCCAGGATGCTTGCGAGGGTTGACAGGGGGAAAGTACCCGGGTGCCCCGAATGACTGTTGGGGTTTTTTTGTTGTTGTTGTTGTTTGTTTTTTTAATTGCTGGGCCAAAACAAAGACACACCTTAAAACACATCCTTAGATCAAACTTTGATGGACCACACCATTGCCATGGGTTCAGATGCTGCTTCTCTCTCCTTTTGACATCTGCTGTTTTTATACATACATACATATACATATATATATATGTATATTTTTTTATGTACCTATTTTTTTTTTTTATCAAAGTAAAAGGAAGAATGACTCCTTTGAGGTAGTCGTTAGTGGCTAAGCTTGAGTTTGAATTTCAATAATTGCAAATTCATCTTTGTAGGCTACCCAGCCAATTAGGCTTGCTGTTCCAGCACTAGGCCTTAGCCGTGTGGCAATTACTGATGCAGGGACTCTTCGTGGTCACAGATTGAAATGTGGATATTTCACTCTCATTGGTGAGCTGAATTGAGCTTCAGTCCTTTCAGAATAGTCATTTGAAAAAGCATTCCTTTTCTCTTTTTCTCCTGAGGATTAAAATATAATGGAACTAATTTTGCCAGTCACAAAAAAAAAAAAAAAAAAAAATCCTCTTGTAGACTAAAGATTTTGGTGGGGACAGCTCTTTAACCAAAAGGAATTTAAGATACCCTCCTCCTGCACAAAACTTGGTTTTATCTGCAATCAGTATAAGATAAAGATTTAAACATTCTTGAATGTTTTGCCTGTACTTAGTCTTCTCAGACATTATTACGGTTTGCCTCTTGAGATTTATTAAAGCTCTTTAGTGTTATTTGGTTATTTTCTTTAGTATTCTCTTTAGGCAAAACACACACACTTTCTTAAGAACCTTTTAGCCATAATTCATATTCTTTTACTTCCGTGTAAAGAAACTTCATGGTAAGAAACCGCTAGAAGCCATCCTGAGAGCAGGCACTCTTCATTTAAAACAACAACCATTTATTCTGTATTTCCATATCGAGACCTGCATTTTTTTGTTTGTTGCCAACTCAACTCCTTTGTATGCTAAATAGAAGGGGACTTTGATTCCCCGTGTAAAAGTCCGTCAGTGACTGTACATAATCTGTATTTGATAAAAGTCAAAGTCCTTTGAGATTTCTGATAACTTGTGAACGTTTCTAATTTCATTTCTGCCATTTTGCTCTCCTCTCCATACAGACACTACTTAAGAGTTCTCTGAAGATGACATCTTCCTTTGTGGTTTTACACTGTTCTCTCTATTGAGACTTCTTCTCTACTTAGTAAACAATTTGCTCTTCAAGATCTACCGAAAACATCACCTCTGAAAATGGTCCAGAAATCTTATCCCCCTTGTCTTGACTGATCCAGTACTACATCATGCATTCTTCGTTTAGCATCTGTCAGTTAGTAATGATTTGTTTATATGTCTGTCTCCATCAGACCTTTGGGTTCCTTCAATGCTAACATTTACTGTTATGTGGCACAGGTACTCAAAAACGATTTATTGATTACATTTTTGAGGAATGCTCTTGATCTTAAATGTAAGTTTAAGATAGGCAGACTTTGTGAACGATCTCTTTCAATATCGGAAAACATGGAAAAGATGAATGCATAAGGTACCTTTAAATTTCCATGAAGACAGTCAAAATTGTTGCTGATTGGGAATGAAATCCTAGTGATGACAGCAAAAAAATAATACATTTTATAATGCAAGACTAAAAAAGGCATGGCCAGTAAGGATTCCTGCTTCTTTGATTTTAAGAGTTTATTTTGAGGCAAAGTGATTTGCCCCAGGTCTTGCAGGTAGAAAGGGACAGAGCTGGGATACAATTCAAGCCTTTTGACTATTTGTGTATTTTACCTTTGCTCTCAGTTTCCTAATGATAAGTCTTAATAATTATTCTGCAATTTTGAGTGGAAGGTTTTGAGAGGCGTAGACATGTATTAGTAAAGGGGGTCTATTAATAGAATGTTGAACTTGAAAGAATTAACGAATTATTCGGTTTAGCTTAAAAAATTTTACCCATTAACTGATGCTTGAAAGGGCAAGTGTCTTATTTAGGTTGTTTAGAGTCCCTGGGACCCCACATCTTCAGACCTCATGCTTGTGTATTTTTCATTCCTTCATGGTGCTTTAGGGGGAAAATGAGGAAGCTGCCAATTTTTCAGAAGGAGAACAAATCGGCTTATATTTTCTCCCTCCTTGAATGCTTAGCTGCCACTCTTAGAAACTTAGAGCCCTTGAGTGGTGAGAAACATGATAATTCATTTGGGGATAGGGGAGAAACCTAACCTTCACTACTCTGCTTGGCTGGATAGTTTTTAACCTCAGTGCTTGGGGCTCTCTCTCCAGATGCCCCATAACAAGTGGCTTCTGCTCACCATATGGAGATCCCTCATACAGTTACGTTTTGATGGTAAAATGAGATTTTAATATAGTAAGGTTACAGATGGCTAATAGCATGGCTAAAATTACATGTGTGGCTAGTCTGTATGTGAGAAGAGCCTATCTGATTACTTGTCTATGTGATAGGTTTTTTGGGAAAAAAATTGATGCTTGTGGTTTTATGCTTCTGAAATGTGTACTTACTGTAGTGGGCCTGATCAATTCCAATAGGATTTTTATTTTACAAACAACTTAATGATGAAAGAAATAAAGAAAATAAATGTTTATTTTTTATTTTTCACCGTATATATGTGATTTTATACTATAATCAAAGCGTAATGTTTAATATTGCTTTCATATTTAATGTTTTATTTTTGCTATAATTTTTGCACATTTAAATTTTACAATGTTGCAGTGAATTGAGTTACTTATTTATAATAGTTGGACATCCAAGTTATTTCTTGCTTTGCAAGTAAAACAGTTATCATATAGCTGTGCTATGTTTTGCTTCTTTCCTTTAGGCTAAAGACCCAGGAGGGGGAATTACAAGGTCAGAGGGTCTGAAAGTTTTTGTCACTTTTGGAAAATATTGCCGAATTTATTTCTGAAAGATTTATTTATTTATTATTTTTACTTTTTAAAAGTTTATTTATTTTGAGAGAGAGAGAGAAAGAAAGAGAGAAGATGGGGGAGAGGCAGAGAGAGAGGGAGAGAGAGAATCCCAAGCAGGCCCTACACTGTCAACATGAAGCACTATCAGCATGGAGCCCAACATGGGGCTCGAACTCACAAACCCTGAGATAATGACCTGAGCCAAAGTCAGATGCTTAAGAGACTGAGCCACCCAAGTGCCGTGAAAGGTTTTTTTTTTTTTTTAATTGATTTACATTGCCTCTTGCTGTTTAGTTGACCAGTTTTGTCATACTTTTATAGGTTTTTGTTTTAAAAGTTTTTTTTTTTTTTTAAATAGGTGTAAGACTATCTACTGCCTAACATCTGTCTACTGCCTAACATAACTATTCACAATAGAAAAGCAAATGCAGTATTTTTCTGGTTTTACTTTCTCCTTTGTATGAATTGTTTGAATCGCTTCTCGGCCTTTTGGCTAAGATCAAGTGTATGAATTGTTTGTCCTTTGCCCATAAGTTTATTGGAATCTTTTTACCGATTTTCATTATCACTTAACATCATAAATATGAATCTCCTAAAATGTTTCTGATCTGTTTTGTTATTGTGAATTTGGCAGTTTTTAAAATTATTATTATTAAAAAAAATTTTTTTTAACATTTATTTATTATAGAGAGACAGAGCAAGAACATGGGAGGGGCAGAGAGAGGGGGAGACACAGAATCCGAAGCAGGCTCCAGGCTCTGAGCTGTCAGCACAGAGTCCGATGTGGGGCTCAAACTCACAAATTGCAAGATCATGACCTGAGCCGAAATCGTATGCCCAACCGACTGAGCCACCCAGGCATCCCAGCAGTTTTGAAAATTATTAAAAATCACTGACTTACAAAAAATTTTCGTGATTTCATCTTTTGATTGTGAAGTGTGAGAATGAATGTCACTCCATCATCTGATGCACACTTGTATTTTTTTAAGCTTCTTGAGTTTGTTTTGTTACATGTGTATATCTTTAGAAAATTATATATGCAGTTGAGATTGAATTTAGTTTATGTGGTTTAATACTATAGAGAATCACATTCTTAAAAATCTCTAAGTGAGTTTCTGTTGGTAAGTTGCAGCTTTTTTTTCTTCCTGAACTTGAATAGGAAACAAAACAAAGCTAGTTTTTTATTTTGTTTTGTTTTTTGTAAATGGGTACTTGTTTCTAAATAAGTTATAGTAAATTTTGAGGAAAGCGTATTTTGGTTAAATGAAGTTCCTGTTAGGTCATGGTTAACCAGAAGGTCATTTCTGATTTAACTCTTACTGTTTGTTAATCATTGTAAAATATATGAGAGTAAAACTTCGGTTATCTGCGTCCTTTGGGGAGTGAGACATGCTAGATAGATGAGATATCCCAGGGTAATAGTTAACATTGGTTGAATGCTGGGTACTGTTGTGGTACTTGGCTTGGAGTTGCTTTCTTGATTCCCGTAACAACTGTAAGAGGTAGGTTCTACATATCCTCACTTTGCAAATGAGGAAGCTTAGAGAGGTAAAGTGACCTGCCAAAGGTAACACAGCTAGTAAGCAGTGGAACTAGAGCTTAGTCTGTCTACTTTTAAAATGGTGTGTTTGAGAAGTGTATTATCTTATTTTTTGTGCTAAGGATTCGAACTTTATCTCGTAGGCATTGGAATGATATTAGATGTTTCAAAGTAAGGGGATGATAGGGTTTGTCTTTTAGGGAGTTGGCTGATGTGGTGGTGTGGAAATATATTGAATTGTGTTTCTGATAGGAAGTGGTTGCAATAGGTCATATGAGAAATAAAGCCTGAACTGCAAAGTGGATTTGGAGATCAGGGGATTTTATGGAAAGATACAGGACTTAGTAACTGATTTACAAGAGAATAGGAAGCTGGAGTGTTGATTTGGAAGATATGCAGTAGGGTAATGACAGATGAATATGTGCTTCAAACACTTTGTCATATTTCTTTTATGGCATTGACTGTGATGTATTTGCATCTAATCTAGTGACACATCTACCTCCCCCACTGGATTGTGTGCTTTTCAAGGGCAGGGACTGAGTAGAAGGCATGAACTAATACAGGATGAACTAATACAGGAAGAGGGCAGGAGACTGAAGTGGGGGTGGGAAACACCAAATCACCCACATCAAAGAATGGATGGAGGAAGAGGAGCTCTAGAAAGTGACAACTGCCAGGGAGGAGCAGGGAGACCCATCAGTGCCAGATGGGGGAGGAGTGTTACGGAGAGGGAAGTATTAGCACAAAAGTAAATACAAAGTGCCACTTCAGGCTACAAACAATTCTGGTTGTTGTGTCCCACTGTGATACGCTGATGACCAGCGGTTATATAGAGCTAAGTTGTCTTTACTTTGCTACCCACTTTTTCCTTCCACACTTTCTCAGAGTATCCTATGGTCTCCTGCTTCTTTTAGCTTAACATCTGCCTGCTACTGGTGCTGATGCTGGGACATGACTCAGCCTATTGAGAGCAACCAATCCGAACCCTCCTTTCTTTTAAGTCGATTGACAAATCTTCTCTGCTGAGTTGATTGCTTTTTTTGCATGCCCCCAGAGTTACTCCTCTGACTTTCAAGACTTCTGATTGGTTGTTTTGAGATTTGAAACCATTGAGAAGCCAGAGGATTTTCTTTTCTTTTCTTTTCTTTTCTTTTCTTTCTTTCTTTCTTTCTTTCTTTCTTTCTTTCTTTCTCATCCTAACAAGTGCCCTGCTCAATACCCATTGCCTACTTTCCCCTCGAGAAGCCAGAGGATTTTTATTTTTATTAAAAATTTTTTTTTAACATTTGTATGTTATTGATAGACAGACAGACACAGAGCATGAGCAGCGGTAGAGAGAGGGGGAGACACAGAATCTGAAGTAGGCTCCAGGCTCTGAGCTGTCAGCACAGAGCTGACACAGGGCTCAACTCACTGCGAGATCATGACCTGAGCCAAAGTTGATCGCCCAACCAACTGAGCCACCCAGGCGCCCCAGAGAAGCCAGAGGATTCTTAAAGACTGGATTCATGAAAGCTGAAGTTTTAACCTGTTTACTTTTCCATGTTGATCAGTTTGATCGTTGGACCATCTTTGAGGATTGTTGATCTTAAAAATGCTCCAGGATCATCATTCCAAATAATTAATAATCTTTGTTCTCTTTGTACTGTTTTATAGTTATCTAAGGTGTGGGGGCTTGTTTTAAATTTCCTTGGTCATTTCCTAACATTTCATATGATTGGTTTTCAAAGAGCCGCTTAGGAAAGGAATTTGTACTTGATTTCTTCTGCTATTATTTGCTTCAAAGCATCCTTATTCTTAACTTGCTGCCTTTTTCTTCCCAGTTTTCATCTGGCTGGTTTTTATACTTGGTAAGTACGATGGGAAGGGGAAAAGAGAAAAAAAATGGCTAATTACTTTTCTCTTCCCTGCCTTACTTTAGTTGTTACTGTCCTCCTCTCCACAATCACTGTTCCCAACTGTCCAATTTGGCATGGCCTCCTGCCCTATATCTTCAGTTCTGTGTGTGGGGATGGGAAATGCAAGACAGCTCTTTAGCTAAGGAATGCTGGATGTCTCAGGGTTTTGGTCCTTCTGTAATGGTGATACCTTTGTAGCTTAGTAGATGCTTTTTATTCCCTGGCAATCTACATCTCTGTAAAATACAAAAAATAAATGTAGGTCATGTTTCTTTGAATTAATTCTCATTCATTCCCTCTCTCTCTCTCCCTCTCCTCCTTTTCTCTCTGTTTCCTTCTCTCCCTTCCCCCCTTCCTTCCTCCCCCATACCCTTCTCCCCACCATATCAAGATAACACAGTCTTTGATGACTGACCCCCTAGTGAATACACTAGGGACAACTAAGATAGGCAGACACCAGAAGGTACTTTGAATTGTTGTTGTCATCATATTAATGATATTTGGTTGCAGCCTGAGTGCTTTGGGGAGATTTGAGAGCTTTCACTGACCATTATGTCTTGGCAGACAGTGTTATGGTTGGCAGTTACACTTTTCTCTGACAACCATAGTTTAGAAAAGCAGGAACTATTCGTAACAGCTGTTTAAGTGTAGGATGGGTCTGGTGATACTTTGATCTGAGTTGATAGGCCAGGTTATAGGAAACATAGCCTGGTAATATTTCTTTACAGAGAGTGGGGAGGCAGAGATGGCCATTTTTTTTTCCTTATTCTTCCTTTTATTCTTATTTTAAATTTTTTTCTAGGGTTTATTTTCTTCATTTCATAGTCACTTTTGCAGTCAACATTTTTCCAAGACTTGAGAAGTTCCACACTGTAAATTTGCTCAACCCAATCTTTGAGACCAGTCTAGATTTTCCTGATTCATGCCATCCATCCATTCAAGAAATACCCACTGAGCACTTGGTAATAATAGTGCAGTGAAGAAAATGCCTTTTCTGCCCTTGTGCAACTTTCATTCTAATGACAAGATACAGAAAATAAACAAGTGTATATGTAATATGTCAGCTATTATACTACTGTGGAGAAAAGCAAAGCAGAATAAGGCAGAGAGACCATGTAAGGAGGATGCTGCTGTTTTTTTTTTAATTAAAAATTTTTTTTAATGTTTATTTATTTGAGGGGGAGGTGAGCGGGGGAGATGGGGAGAGAGAATCCCAAGCAAGCTCCATACTGTTAGCACAGAGCCTGACATGGGGCTCGATCCCACAAACTGAGATCATGACCTAAGCTGAAATCAAGAGTGGGAGGCTTAACCGACTGAGCCATCAAGGAGCCCCAGGATGCTGCTATTTTATGTAAGATGGTTAGAGAAGGCTGCAGTGATGAATGGTATTTGAGCAGAAACATGGAAGAAGTGAGATTGTGATGATCTAATCTGTGCAGCTATTAGGGGAGAGAGTAGTTGAGGAAGACGAAGCAAGTGCAGATGTCTCGTGTCTGAAGCATGCTTGTCTTGTTTGAGGAGTGGCAAGTAGATCAGCGGAGGCATTGGGGGGGATGATTGGTGAAAGATGAGGTGGGGGGCCATAGAGGGTGCTGGGAGAGGTGTGCATGATAGATGATATATGGCCTCGTAGGCCAGTAGGACTTTGGCTTTTACTCTGAAGGTGGGAAGCATTTAAAGAGTTTTGACTTGTTTTAAATAGACCTCTCTGTTGTATGGAAACCAATTTGACAGTAAATTTCATATATTAAAAAAAAAAAAAATAAAAAATAAATAAATAAATAAATAGACCTCTCAACAGTTATGTAGAGAATGTCTGAAGGTGGGTATAATGAGATCATTCAGCAGGCTCCAGCAGCAATCCAGAGTGGGAGATGATAGCGATTTTAGGCAGGAATTGAGAGAAGTGCTTACAGTCTGTATACATTTTGAAATCAAAGCCAACAGAATTTGATGGTGAATTGGATGTGTCTGTTCATTGTTTTTTTCCTGACTAACTGGAAAAAATGGAGCTGCCATTTGCCAAGTTGGTGAAGACTTCAGGAGAAGCAGATGGGAAATAGTTTAATTTTGGTTATGTTAAGTTAGCAATCCAAGTGGAGATACTGTCCAGACAAGGTACAAGGTATACATGAGTCTGCAGTTCAGGGCAGAGGTCTGGGCTGGAGATAAAAAGTATTTATTTATTTATTTATTTATTTATTTATTTAGAGAGGGAGGGAGGGAGTGAGGGAGGGAAGGAGGGTGGGAGGCAGAGAGGGGCAGAGAGAGAGGGAGAAAGAGAATCCCAAGCAGGCCCCACACTGTCAATGCAGAGCCCGATGTGGGGCTTGAACCTGTGAACCACGAGACCATGACCTGAGCCAAAATCAAGAGTCGGACTCTTAACGGACTGAGCCACCCAGGAGCCCCTGGAGATAGAAATTTTAAGTCATGGACATGGAGATAGTATTTAATACCCTGAGAACTGATTAAGATAATCTAGGGAGAGAGTGTGGCTGTAGAAGAAGCCCAAAGATTTTGCTTTAGGGTCCTGTAATGTTGACAGGGAAAGAGAGAGAGAGAGAAGGACAGCCAGAGCTAGCAAAGGAAACTAAGAAGCATTCCATGAGGAAGGAGGGGAATTAAGAGTGAATGGTGGGGCGCCTGGGTGGCGCAGTCGGTTAAGCGTCCGACTTCAGCCAGGTCACGATCTCGCGGTCCGTGAGTTCGAGCCCCGCGTCAGGCTCTGGGCTGATGGCTCAGAGCCTGGAGCCTGTTTCCGATTCTGTGTCTCCCTCTCTCTCTGCCCCTTCCCCGTTCATGCTATGTCTCTCTCTGTCCCAAAAATAAATAAAAAACGTTGAAAAAAAAATATTAAAAAAAAAAAAAAAAAAAAAAAAAAAGAGTGAATGGTATTCCTGAAGCCAAGTAAATGTTTTAAGGAGGGAGTAAGTGAACAGCTATGGCAGATTTTATTAGATCCAGGACAAGGATGTGACTGTTAGATTTAGCAATATGAAAATCATTGGTGACTGTAACAAGTTCTTGGTGGTCATGAAAACTTTATTGGAGTGAGTTTTAAGAGAGAACTGTAGGAAGGGAGTTGGTTTCAAGGAGTTTGCTGTAAATTGAAGATGAGGAAAAAACAGGGTGATAACTAGAGGGGATGTGGAGTCAAGGAATTGTTATTTCCTTAAAAGATGAGTGCTTTTCTAGTATATTTGTATAAATACAAAAATATTTATAGTTTATGGAATGACCTAATAAAGAAGAATTAAAGGAGCGATTTCTTTGAAAAATAAATGAAATTAATTCAATCCTAATCTGTGAACCCAGAGTCTATCATTATCATATATATGTCCTTATGTATTAACCTATTTCTTTCAAATTAAGACAGTGGCTAGTGGGGAGAGGTGTTAAAGAACATCCCCATACCTCCAATTTGTTGAATTTTTTATCAGTTCAAAACTATAGTTTTTATATGTGAGTAACAAAATTTTTAATAGATTATTAGGAAATGGGTTAAATGGTCTTTTTTTATTTTTTATTATTTTTTTTGCTAACCTTTTTTTGTTTGGTAACTTCTTCCTGTTTATTGTCTTCAGCAGTTTTGCACAGTGCTTGCCCTGTGGTTCTAAATTTTGGTTTGGTAATCTCTGTTATAGTAGTTTTACTGTGAAATACCTTTTTAAAAAAGGGAAAAAATTAATTAAAAAAATTTTCTTAAGTACTTTTAAGGGAAAAATTTGATGGCCATTCTTTTTCCTTTTTTTCTAATGTACCTGACTGCACTTTTACTGTAATTGCTTCTGATTATTGAGTTGATGTTTGAGATGAGTTTAGAAACTTAGGTTGGAAGCCCATATTACAGTTACATTATTTTATGTGCCTCTTTTTGTGGTTCATTTATGTTTGAGTAAGTAGTTGTCAATATTTAGTGCTGAAGCATTACTGCAGTTGCTTTTAAATCTTCTTCATTGGTCTTCCTCCAGATTTTCTTCCATTAGCCGCTTATCCATACTTCTGACTTGAGTTTCTGAAACACACATCTGATCATGTTTTATTGTTGCTTTAAAAGTCTTCTGTGGCTTTCTGTTGTCTATGGAAGTTAGACACCTTTTTTTTTTTTTTTTTTTTTTTCTTCTTCTTTTGCTTCTTGCCCACCTCCAGCCTGTACCTGCATTCTGCTTTAGGGGATTTGGAGTGCTCCTTGCTAGGTTCTAATGCACATTTGATGTTTCTTACCACAGGATAATGGTCAAATTTGCTGTCAGTGTACAGAAGAAAGTCCTCCATGTGTTGTGGTCTTCATCTTTTATCATGGTTCTATGAATATGAGAAACTCTTTGACATCTCTGTGCTTTTGCACATAATATTCCTCTCCCCCCCCTCCCCCCGAATGCCATGTAACTACTTAGCTACCTTGTTAAATCACTTCATCTTTTTAGAAACCCAAATAAAAGTCTCCTCTTCTAGGAAAACTTCTAGGCATATTTTCATCATGTCTCTTCTAACCCACCTTCATTATATTCTCTGTTACCTGTGTTCCTGCAACATTTTGCAGTTATTTTGTTTTAGTATTTGCTGTATTTTCCTCTATTTGCTTTCATGGCTGGTCTCCCTTGCCTCACCATTAAACTTATAGTCACTCAAGAAATTTTTGTTGAATAAATGTTTGAGTAAAGCAAACGATTATTCAACATTGACCCACCTTTTTTTTAAGTTTATTTATGTATTTTTGAGAGAGAGGGCATGTGCGTGCACAAGTGGGGGAGGGGCAGAGAGAGGGAGAGAGAGAGAGACTCCAAAGCAGGGTCCGCACTGCTAGCACAGAGCCCAATGTGGGGCTTGAACCCACAAACTGTGAGATCATGACCTGAGGCAAAGTTGGGCACTTAACTAACTCAGCCACACAGGCATATGCTTTTTAAACCATTTACCTACTTTTTAAAAAAAATTTTAACTAAAAATTTTAATATTTATTTATTTATTTTGAGAGAGAGAGAGAGAGAGAGAGAACAAGTAGAGGAGGGGCAGAGAGAAGGAGAGACCCAATCCCAAGCAGGCTCCGCACAATCAGTGCAGAGCCCAATGAGGGGCGAACCCATAAACTGAGATCATGACCTGAGCTGAAATCAAGAGGTGGATGCTTAACTAACTGAACCATCCAGGTGCCCCTACCCTAAATGTATCTTAAACTCATTCTCTAGCCAGATTTTGACTTCTATGTTAGTGTTTTCTGTAGCACCATCTTTGGTTTCTCTATAGTATCCTTAAGTCTCACTTTTGTATCTTATCATTACTGAGTTTTATTATAATTCAACAAACATTTTTTTGGTCACTTCCCATGTACCTGATTTGTTAGTACTAGTGATGAGAGGCTGAATAAGATAAGGTCTCAGTCCATGAATTATTGTGATATATGATGAGTATAGTAATAGTGGAATATCTAGGACACCTTGGGAGTTCTGTCTTTCATGTACTCCTTAATTCTTACTTTGGCTACTACTAACCTCTTTCAGGCCCTAGATAATTTTAGACTCTTTATTTAGTAGCTGTCTTGCCTTAACTCTCTTGTCATTCCAGTTCATCATGAATACTGCCAGCAGATTCGATTCGTTGTCTTTGAAAGAAGAAAAAAAGTACAAGTCTTTCTTTTTCCTGTTCATGGAATAAAATCCAAAATAGAATGCAATCTGGAATGCCAAGTGTTTGGACCAGACTTCCTTTCTTCTCTTGTGCTACATGAACTGTTCACTATAGCAAAACTCTCTACATTCTGTTCCAAACACAGTTCATACTTTTCCTTTTTTGCCTTGCTTGTTTGAGCCATTCCACCACTGTAAAAACAGTGTTTTTACTCTTGGTTCCTCTACTTACTGAAATTGTATCTGTTCTTGGATGTAGTTCCCACTTGTTAAGTCTAGTGTGAACCTTTTTGATGATCATGCCCATATTTATAACACCCTTTCATCCTTTGCCTTCATGACACCACTATTTTCTGTTTTTCTTAACCTATTCTTTCTCAGCTGTCTTTACTGACTCCTATCCCTAAATGTTCATTTCCCAGGGTTTTCAATCTGACCTCTTTTTTCTTTATTCTGTTGTGCTTTCTTGGAACACATGTCATTTTTCATTATCTCTTTTGTGTTCATTTCCCCAGCCCTGTTTTTCTCTTGAACACTCCAGTCCTTAGGTTTGCTACTGAAAATGTCCACCTGATTGTCTAGCAGAAAACCTGAAAGTTACAACATCAAAAATTAAGTACATGTTTTTCTCCAGAACCTTGTGTTCACCTCATTTTCCTATCTTGGTTAATGATGCTGTCAGTCACTTAGTTACTCATATTATAAACCTGCGAATCATCCTGACTTTTGTTCTCCCATCCCTTATTTTCCATTAGCTGGCAAGTCCTGCTGTTGGAGCTTTTCCCTCTCCATTCCCTTTACTGTTTCCTTGGGCCAGGTTCTGATATCCTTGGTAACCACTGTAAAAGCTCCTTTAAAGTAAGTCTTCTGCTCAATCCTGAATATTGTATAGGAAATTCATGTTGGTTGTATCCTGTAGGAATGCCAATGGCAAAATAGTTTTAGGTCTGCCACTCTAGAATAGCACCTGAACCATGGACTAATCTTTGTGTATCCATTAAAGGTCAATTTCCTAAGTATTTCTATAAGATGATATTGTTAAGATATAATTTATGCTTTGTAAAATAAATTTTCTTAAGGATTAAGAATGTTATTTCTAAAGACAAAAGGGAAAGCAAGAAAAGATAGAGGGAAGCAGAGGTCTTGCTGCTGGGATAAGTGCCAGAAATGATCTTTTAGGATATTTTCTTAATGAACTAGAAGAGATTATAAATTTGAAAGTAACACTAGGTGCTTTGTGTCCAAATGCCAGTTAAAGAGCAGATAACTACAGAAGGAGCTTCAGACTATGAGTAGACAAAACTGAGAGCTTTAGTGTGGGGAATTGTAAGCTAATAGATTTGAATAGTACTTTGAAGAGATGTTTTTAACCATCAGTTCATAATCAGGTCAGACTCCTGATAGCATTATTGCATGTTCTGGCAGATACTGGCCTAATGTGCTGATGCTACAGAGGTGGTACCATGGTCACCACCTCTGTATCATCTAATATGTTTCATAAGCACAAGTCCTCTCGTATTGAAGCATTATTTTCTGAATTCAGGTATAGTCAAAGAAGAGCTCTTCAGTTTTTTGATTTTTTCTTGGTTTTCTTTCTTTGATTTTAGATAGAATTTGTCTTGCTTGTAACATTTTAAAAAGTCAAATTAACAGAAGAAATTACTTTAAAACTTGAGTGGCTTATATACTGAATTAGTTAGCATATATTTCAGAATAATTGAATATGTACATATTGTGAATATTTTGCAAGATTATTGTGTACATTTTTTTGGCTTTTGCTGTTGCTGTATTGTTGATTTTTGTTAATTTTCCATAAATTTAAGGTTTATCAGGCTGATACTAGATTCTCACTTGGAAATTACCTTGGAAAATGTATTTGAGCATTCTGTATTGTAGCATTTTGAAGTTGAACATGGGGTGTGTATCATTTTGGCTTATAATGTTCTGCCTAGGAGTTCCTCTCTGGAGGAGAAAAGGAAAAAGGCTTCATAGAGAGTCCCCAAAGTAGACCAGAGTGGTATTTTGAGCTGAGGGAGTAGTGTGTACTCTGGTAAGGAGTCCTGAAAGATCATAGTATGGGAATGGATCCTTGGGTGGTTTGGTGTGAGTGGAAGGCAGGGTTTGGTGGGTAGTGGTAGGAGAGAGCAGCTGCAAAGAAACACTTGCTTACTATCTGTGTATCTATGGACAGATTATGTGATTTCTCCAAGTTGGTTTTTGTTGTTGTTTGTTTTTTAATGCTGGTCGTGGAGTCCAACACAAGGTTCAATCCCAAGACCGTGATGATTACCGGAGCTGAAATCAAGAGTCAGATGCTTCACCAGCTGAGCCACCCAGGTGCCCCTCTCCAAGTTTCAATCTCCTTAAATATGCAGAATGAGAATAATAAAGATATCTGGGGCACCTCGGTGGCTCAGTCGGTTGAGTGTCCAACTTTGGCTCAGGTCATGATCTCCCAGTTTGTGAGTTCGAGCCCCACGTCAGGCTTTGTGCTGACAGCTCGGAGTCTGGAGCCTGCTTCAGAGTCTGTGTCTTCCTCTCTCTCTGCCCCTCCCACCCATGCTCTGTCTTTCTTAAAAAATAAACAAATAAACATTAGAAAAAGAATAAAAGATATCTAATTTAGGATTGTTGTAGGATTTAAATGAGGTAATGCAAATAAATACCTGGTACACAAGTTCTCAGTAGGTACCAGCCACTGTTGTTAGTACTGTTTTATGGCATTTGTTCTTTGGAGAGCCATTGAAAGATTTTATTTTTTTTAATTTTTTTAAGTTTATTTAAGTAAACTCTATACCCAACATGGGGCTTGAACCCATGACTCTCCAAGATCAGGAGTCACATTCTCCTTTGACTGAGGCAGGCAGGTGCCCTTGAAGGATTTTAAACTGAAGAGTGACATAATCAGATTTATAATTTTGAATATTAAGTCTGGGAAAAGTATAAAGGATGCATTAAAGGGAAAAAGCTGAAGGTAGGGAATTAAGGAAACTTATGTTAGTAGAATACTGGCTAGCGATGGTAAGAATCTAGATTAAGAAATGTGGTGTTGGAGAAGACAGGATGGATTTGAGAATTATCAAAAATTGATGTGCATTATATTCTATGAGTTGGGAAAATCTAAAGGGAACTAGGAAAATAGCAAGAATGTAGACAGAGTACTCAGCTGAGTAGAATATATTGTATTCTCTCATTCGTTAATGGGAGAGGGCAGAAGAGGATGGTTAGAGGCACATATTCACCATTGCCAAGGGTCTAATGGCTGAGCTGGGCTGCCTACCATTCTTTACATTGGACTGGAGCATTTGGGCATCTCTAGATGAGTCCAGAGCAGTGACTTTGGGCAGCACATAGGCATAATGTGCTAAATATCAGGAAGCTCTCATGAGTGCAGGAGAGACATGACACAACCACAAATAGACCTAAACGGTACCAGGCTTGAAACAGAGGAAGAGCTAATTCCTAAGGGACTGGAAAGACAAACTGACAGTTTTATTTTTTTTTTATTTTTTATTTTTCCAATATATGAAGTTTATTGTCAAATTGGTTTTCATATAACACCCAGTGCTCATCCCAAAAGGTGCCCTCCTCAATACCCATTACCCACCCTCCCCTCCCTCCCACCCCCCCAAACTGACAGTTTAAATTGTATTTGGATTTGAATCTCTGAGTTCTTCTCTAAGTGCTAAAAGATCAAGCCCTCCAGGACTCACCTAAGTTTTGTTGATTTTACAAGCTCAGAAGTATTTTTTTTTTTTTTATGTTTGTTTATTTTTGAGAGGGAGCACAAGCAAGGGAGGGGCAGAGAGAAAGGAGCTATCAGCGCAGAGCCTGACACGGGGCTTGAGCTCACAAGCTGAGTTCATAATGGTATTTTAGCATTTGATAATTGGGACATTTTGAAATGTTAACATACAGTCCGGGTGCCTGGGTGGCTCAGTGGGTTAAGCGTCCAATTTCAGCTCAGGTCATGATCTCACAGTTTGTGAGTTTGAGCCCCACATTGGGCTCTCTGCTGTCAACATGGAACCTGATTCGGATCCTCTGTCCCTCTGTCTCTCTGCCCCTCCTCTGCTGGTTCTCTCTTTCTGTGTCTCTCAAAAAAATAAACTGAAAAAAAAAAAAAGAGAAATGTTAACATACAGTCATTTTGTTAAAAGATGCATATCTGCTTTATGATTTTGTTTTTGGAACACTTTATGTATATTATCATTTAATCATATATTCTTTGGCAAGTTTAATTGTAGCATTTGAAAAACTGCCTTTTACAGTAAAATGATTAGTTTTCAATTTGTTTATTAAGTTGAATATTCTTACGTTACATAATTTTACTTAAAGATTATGATAATAGAGAACAAAGTTCTGTCTAGAATATTATGACGTGTATTTTGTTGTCAGTGAAGTGTTCCTGCATTGATTGACCAGTAGCGAGTATAGCTAAAATATAAATGTACTTTGATTTTAAGGTGTGGTTGATACTTAGGCCTCAGCCTACAATACTTTTTTCCTTTTGTTAATCATATTTTATGAAATTATAATTGTGTTATTTGAAGTAGACAAGATTTGGGGATTGTGCGTACTGTTATTGGCATTTTCAGTTCTTTTTTTTTTTAAGTGTGATGCCAATTTTATTTTTTTATTTTTATTTCTTTTATAAATTTATTTTTTTTTAGTTCAAGTTAGTTAACATACAGTGTAGTATTGGTTTCAGGAGTAGGCATTTTCAGTTTTTTATCAGCAATACCCAGATATTATGTCTCCTTTGCTGTGGAATTAGAGTAAGACTCTTTCTACATGCTGCTGTGTCCAAGGCAAAGAAAGAAAATACCTTCTAGTAAAACTGCAGTTATACATATTTAGATTTTTCAGTAACTTTCATTTCTTCACTTAGTAGCTTTCATTGAGTGTTTTTTCTGCACATTAAAGTGGAATACTTGTGGATATGGTCTTAAAAATGATGTGATAATTGCTATACCCAGAGATGTATGGGAGCATACAGGAGGAGCACTTAACCAAGGCAGGTGTCACATGAACATGCTGATTCTATGGTGAGCTTTATTGCTATATATTACATGAGAATAGAAATACAAAACTAAAGAGTTGTCATCTAGCAGCCTGATACAGATCAGGTCATAGGAACTAGTACATTCCAGAGAGATATAGACATTGTAGGTCATGGGAGATGGCAAATTGCAGTAAGCCTGTTGTTATAGCCCTCACTGTTGTTATAGCCCTCACTTCTTGTCATGCTCTCTCCTTGTGGAGCTGTCGTGTATGCTTCTTGTCTCCCTGATGGGGACACTATTCTTGGTAATGGAAAAGTCTAGATGGCTGGTTTGGGGGGAAATATATATAAAATAGGTTGAAAATAACTAGAATTCTTTAGCATGAATGAGATAAGTATAGTATTGACTGCTTACATTTTTTAAATTTGGAAATACTTTCATACTCACAGAAAGTTTGCAAGAATGAGAATAGTACAAAGAATATCCAAATAATCTTTATCCAGATTCACCTATTATCAAAATTTTGTGCTATTTATTATTTCTTCTCTTGCATATATACATATGTACATATACCTCTGTGTACGTATATATGGTCTCTTGTACACACACACACACACTGCACACACCAAGCATTTGAGAATAAGTTGCATATGTCATGACACTTTCCCCTGAGTACATCCACATGTATTTCCTAAGAATAGGGCTTAAAAAAGAAAAAACTAACCACTGTACGATTATGGACTTCACTAAACTTAACATTGATAAATAATCTTCCATTTGTATTCCAATTTTTTTTTCATTGGCCAAGTCTCCTTTATAGTATTTCTCCCCTTACACAAACTGCTTTTTAAGAGCAGAGAATGGAGAATGAGTGATATTTGGTAGAAATTTTTTTCTTTAAGGATCTAAAGAAAATCATAGAAACTTAAAGTTTAATTTCCCTTTTACTCCAAATCCGTCTCTCCCCCAGTTTTTCCATTTCAGAAAATGGTGGCACCATTTGATTAGTTGTTCAGGCTGGAAAACTGAGAGTCATCCTTGATTTCTCTCTTTCCCTTTTTCCTCATTCCTTGCATTTAATCTGTCACCCAAGTGCTATAGCTCCTGTTTCCCCCTGCCTACATCTTGAACTCTTCTCCTCCTTTCTATCCATCTACTTCACCCTGCCCAGTGTGTCATCATTTCTCAATGGGGCTCCTTCCTACCTACCTTCTTAACTAATTTCCCTGCTTTTGTGTTTTCTCCCTT
This sequence comes from Panthera onca, assembly GCF_046562875.1. NCBI lineage: Eukaryota > Metazoa > Chordata > Mammalia > Carnivora > Felidae > Panthera > Panthera onca. The sequence continues at coordinate 44,859,564 of NC_138349.1, read as the reverse complement.
CCAATTCATTCTCCACAAAGCAGCCAGAATGATTTTTTAGGAATGAAAATCAGATCATGTCATTTTCCTCATAACCTTCCGTGGCTTTCCATTGTGCCAGAGCACTCTTTGTCTAAATAGCTCTTCTTTCTTTAGGTTATAACTTAAATATTCTTCCTCTGAGATGCTTACCTTGATGCCCAGTCTTCTGTTTTTGTTGTTTTCCTTCACAGGACTTTGATTTGTAGTTACTTGTTTGCCTGTTTTGTTGTTTGTTGTTACTAGACTAATTGCAGAAACCATAGGGGCCATGTCTGTTTTGTCAACTTTTGTATACTTAGCACCTAGTGCATTTCTGGGAACATGGCAGGAGATTAAATATTTAAACATGCTTAGTGAAAGGAAACAAAGAGGTTATGTACTCCTATTGCTCATCCAGTGTAAGAGTCTGCACTCTCTGGCAAGTATTATTCAACTTGTTTTTGAATGATTTCAGATGCACTGCTTAGTGTTTTATGTGGTAGTCCATTACCTTTTTCAGTAATTCTGATAGTTTGAAAGATGTTCTTTACTTTGAGCTGAAAACTGTCTTTCTGTATTTTTGCCCTTTGATCCTCATTCTGCCCCTCTCTTGACACCTTAAACTATTTGACAGTAATAATCATATATTCTGTTGGTTAGGCTAAAACATTTGTAAATGCTTTACTTTTCATTATGTAATATGGTTCTTCACCCTTACCCTGTCTGTAAAAATCCATTTTGTCAGGTTAACTCTTAAAGTGGTATATTGAAGAATAAAGATGTTCATGATCTTTGGTCTCGTAATTTGTGGTTAAATGATTTAAGCATATTAATCCAATGTAATATATTGTAGCCATCAAAATAATAAATGTAACATTTCTATAGAAATGTGGGAAATGCTTGTAAAATAATTAACAAAGTAGAATGTTAAATTGTATCTAGTTATTATAGCCAACTGAGTAGCTTATAGCTAGTTTGATAAGGGGTAAATGTAATGCTTACGACTGTTATCATTCCAGTGAGAGGTAAGGGAGACTTTAATAGTCTGCATTAATTCTTCTTGACTTAGATACTGTCTTTCTTTTATTGTAGTCTAGAATTACTTGTTTTGTGGCTTTACCTCACTGTTAACCCATTTGAACTCATCAGCTAAAATTGCTCAAGCTAAACCATGGAGCAAAATTTGTTTCCTTGAGATGTAAACACATTTGAATTTTTCACGATGACGTATCAAATTGGGTTAGAGACTGAGATGTACTGAATGGCTGAGGGATTGTTCAGGGCGTTCTTTGCTATCTAAATTATTTCTTGAAGGTACTGTGGACTGCTGGTATATTATTTGAATATTCTGTCCCAATACTATAATGTTATTGTCCTGAAATAGGCTAATATTTTAATAGTATTTTTAATCAAAACTAATAATTAAGTTGTAATTATAACTACTGTTTAGACAGTTATTTTTGAGAAAAAGCTTACTTAATATGTGATGGTAGCATATTTAAAAGCAAACTTAAGGGGCGCCTGGGTGGCGCAGTCGGTTGGGCGTCCGACTTCAGCCAGGTCACGATCTCGCGGTCCGTGAGTTCGAGCCCCGCGTCAGGCTCTGGGCTGATGGCTCAGAGCCTGGAGCCTGTTTCCAATTCTGTGTCTCCCTCTCTCTCTGCCCCTCCCCCGTTCATGCTCTGTCTCTCTCTGTCCCAAAAATAAATAAATGTTGAAAAAAAAAAAAAATAAAAATAAAAAAAAAAATAAAAAAAAATAAAAGCAAACTTAAAAATTCATACTTTATTTTTACAGAAAAATGTCTTTAGAACTGAATTATTTAATAATGTCCAAATTTACAGATGTTTATTTAGTATTTGGAAGGCTTTTTTTTCTTGTAAAAACATCACTTTTTGTTAACCTAAAAGAATTGAAAACAACACCATTGGATATTAGTAATTAAATCTAGAAAAAAATTGATGAAAATTATTGTTCTAATTGATATGTGAAGAAAATCAGGTTTTATTAGATGAACATTAAGGAGATAGGAGGACACTTAGAATGAGAGTAGGTTTCTTTCTTGTTGTTTGTGTCTAGTTATTTGTTGTAAGTGGTTGTTGAGTGAATTCTGAAAGAATTGCTCGGCCCATCCTGTGACAGAAGAGTTGGCTTTGTAGCCAGCAAACTCTGTGAATGGCAATTGTCTTAACTTCTCTGGACTCAGTTTCCTATATGAGCTGTGATTTCCCAATTCTAAAACTCTGGTTTATTGAAGTATACTATATGACAGAGTGGCATTTTCAAGGTATAGAAGTTATTAGCACTTTTATTTATTCCATCTAATTTCACTTCAAAGTATTTTTCTTGCTAAGAAGTTATTTTTATCTCATTTTTTTTTTTTATGTCCCTTTTGTATTTTCCATGTGGAGAGAGTATCTAATAAGTTTGTGTGGAAAGGTTTCAGTTTTTTAAAAGGTGTAAGAGGAGACTCTGTTTGTTGTTCTGATGAGCTGGGTCATTTTTAGCCAACACTCCTTCTAATAATAAATAACCATGACAGGCAAAATTTATTTATTTGTTTATTTATTATCTTTTTTTTACGTTTTTATTTTTTTAACTTTTTAAGGTTTTTTATTTTAATTCCAGTTAACATACAGTGTTATATTAATTTCAGGTGTACACTGTAGTGATTCACCACTTACATACATCACCATCTACTCATCAGGACAAGGGCACTCTTTAATCTCCATCACCTATTTAACCCATCCCCCCCACCTACCTCCCCTCTGGTAACCATCAGTTTGTTCTCCATAATTAAGAGTCAGTTTCTCTCTTTTTTTCTTTTTAGTTTAAATTTTAATTAGTTAATATGCAGTGCAATATGGGTTTCAGAAGTAGAATTCAGTGAGTCAGCACTTACATGCAACATCGTGTGCTCATCGCAAGTATCCTCTTTAATACCCATCACCCATCTAGCCCATCTCCCACCCACAGGCCTCCATCAACTCTTAGTTTGTTCTCTATTAAGTGTCTCTTGTGGTTTGTTTCCCTTTCTCCTCTTCCCCCACCCCTTCCCTTATGCTCATCTGTTTTGTTTCTCAAATTCCACATATGAGTGAAATCATATGATATTTGTCTTTCTCTAATTGACTTATTTTGCTTAGCATAATACATTCTAGCACCATCCATGTTGTTGCAAATGGCAGAATTTCACTCTTTTTGATGGCTGAGTAATATTCCATTGTATATGTCTTCTTTATCCATTCATCAGTTGATGGACATTTGGGCTCTCTCCATAGTTTGGCTATTGTTGATAATGCTGCTATAAACATTGGGGTGCATGTGCCCCTTTGAATCTGTATTTTTGTATTCTTTGGGTAAATACCTAGTAGTGCAATTGGTGGGTTGTAGGGTAGTTCTATTTTTAGTTTTTTGAGGAACCTCCATATTATTCCTCCAGAGTGGCCGTACCACTTTGCATTCCCACCACCAGTGCTTGCCAAAGGGATTCACCTTTCTCCATATCCTCACCAACACCTGTTGTTTCTTGTGTTGTTAATTTTAGCCATTTCAGTTGGTGTAAGGTGGTATTTCATCATGTTTTTTTCTTTAATGTATTTTATTTTATTTTTAAATATTTATTTTTGAGAGAGAAAGTGAGGAGGGGATGTGCAGAGAGAGAGGGGGACAGAGGATCTGAAGTGGGCTGTGCAGCTGACAGCAGAGAGCGCGATGCAGAGCTCAAACTCATGAACCGTGAGATCATGACCTGAGCTGAAGTCAGACACTCAACTAACTGAGCCACCCAGGCACCCCTCATCATGGTTTTGATTTGTATTTCCCTGATGATGAGTTGTTGAGCATCTTTTCATGTGTCTGTTAGCCATCTGGATGTCTTTGGATGTCTATTCATGTCTTTTGCCCATTTCTTAATTGGGTTTGCGTTTTTTTGAGTGTTGAATTTGTAAGTTCTTTACGGATTTTGGATACTAACCCTTTATCAGATTTGTCATTTGCAAATATCTTCTCCCATTCTGTAGGCTACCCTTTAATTTTGTTGATTGTTTCCTTTTCTGTGCAGAAGCTTTTTATCTTGATGAAGTCCCAATAATTCACGTTTGCTTTCATTTTCCCTTGCCTTTGGCAATGTGTTTAGTAAGAAGTTGCTCTGGCCGAGGTCAAAGAGGTTGCTGCTTGTGTTCTCTACCAGGATTTTGATGGTTTCCTGTTTCATGTTTAGGTCTTCAATCCATTTTGAATTTATTTTTGTATATGGTGTTCGAAAGTGGTCTAGTCATTTTTCTGCATGTCAGTGTCCAGTTTTCCCAACACCATTTGTTGAAGAGACTTTTTTCTATTGGATATTCTTTCCTGTATGTTGAAGATGAGTTGCCCATATAGTTGTGGGTCCATTTCTGAGTTTTCTGTTCTGTTTCATTGATCTATATGTCTGTTTTTGTGCCAGTACCATACTGTCTTAATGACTACAGCTTTGTAATATAGCTTGAAATCTGGAATTGTGAGGCCTCCAGTTTTGTTTTTCTCTTTCAGTATTGCTTTGGCGATTGGGGTCTTTTGTGGTTCCGTACAAATTTTAGGATTGTTTGAGGTAGCTCTGTAAAAACTGCTGGTGGTATTTTCATGGGAATTGCATTAAATCTGTAGATTACTTTGGGTAGTATAGACATTTTAACAATGTTTGTTCTTTCAATCCATGGGTGTAGAATGCTTTTCCATTTCTTTGTGTCCTCTTCAGTTTCTTTTATAACTCTTCTATAGTTTTCAGAGTACAGATCTTTTACCTTATTAGTTAGCTTTATTCCTAGGTATCTTAATTGTGTTTGGTGCAATTGTACATGGGATTGATTCCTTGATTTCTTTTTCTGCTTCTTTGTTATCGGTGTATAGAAATGCAACAGATTTCTTCGCATTTATTTTACATGCTGCAACTTTGCTGAATTCATGTATTAATTATGAATTTTTTGGTAGAAACTTTTGGGTTTTCTACATATAGTATCAGGTCATTTGCAAATGATGAAAGTTTGACTTCTTCCTTGCTGATTTGTCTGTCATTTATTTATTTTTTAATGTTTATTTTTGAGAGAGAGAGAGCATGAGTATGGGAGGGGCAGAGAGAGAGGGAGACACAGAATTGGAAGCAGGCTCCAGCCTCTGAGCTATCAGCATAGAGCCTGATGTGGGGATTGAACCCATGAACTGCAAGATCATTACCTGAGCCGAAGTCGGATGTTTAACCCACTGAGCCTACCCTTTATTTCTTTTTGTTGTCTGATTGCTGAGCCTAAGACTTCCAGTACTATGTTAAATAGTAATGGTGAGAGTGGGCATCCTTTGTCTTGTTCCTGACCATAGGGAAAGGCTCTCAGTTTTTCCCCATTGAAGATGATATTAGCTGTGGGTCTTTTGTATATGGCCTTTATGATGTTAATGTATTTTCCATCTGACCCTACTTTATTGAGGGTTTTAATCAAGAACGGATGCTATATTTTGTCAAGTGCTTTTTCTGCATCTATTGACAGGGTCATATGGTCTTTACCATTCTGTTAATGTGGTGAATCATATTTTTGATTTCCAAATATTGCAGTCAGATGCTCTACCACTGAGCTATACCCCCTTGATTTGCAAATATTGAACCAGCCCTGTGGTCCAGGAATAAATCCCACTTGATCATGGTGAATAATTCTTTTAATGTAATGTTGAGAGACAGAGTGAGAGGGGGGGAGGGGCAGAGAGAGACACACAGAATCAGAAGCAGGATCCAGGCTCTGGGCTGTCAGCACAGAGCCTGACATAGGGCTCAAACCCACAAACTGTCAGATCATGACCTGAGCCGAAGTCGGACGCTTAACCGACTGAGCCACCCAGGTGCCCCGGTATTAACTCTTCTTTAAATGTCTTGTAGAATTCCCCTGGGAAGCCAGTCATCTGGCCTAAGATTCTTGTTTGTTGAGAGATTTTTGATGACTGATTCAGTTTCTTTGCTGGTTATGGGTCTGTTCAAATTTTCTTTCTTCCTATTTCAGTTTTGGTAGTTTGTGAGTTTCTAGGAATTTGTCCATTTCTTCCAGGTTACCCAGTTTCTTGGCATATAATTTTTCGTAGTATCTTTTAATAGTGTTTGTATTTCTGTGGTATTGATTGTGATCTCTCCTCTTTCATTCGTGATTTTATCTACTTGGGTCCTTTCTTTTTTCTTTTTGGTAAGTCTGGCTAGGAGTTTATCAATTTTGTTTATTCTTGCAAAGAACCAGCTCTTAGTTTCATTGATCTGCTCTACTCTGTTTTGTTTGTTTGTTTTTGTTTGTTTCTATAAAGTTAATTTCTGTTTTAATCTTTATTATTTCTCTTCTTCTGCTGGCTTTAGGCTTTATTTGATGTTCCTTTTCTAGCTCCTTTAGGTGTAAGGTTAGACTGTGTATTTGGGACCTTTCTTTCTTCTTGAGATAGGCCTGAATTGCAATATACTTTTCTCTTAGGACTGCCTTTGCTGCACTCCAAAGAGTTTGGACTGTCGTGTTTTCATTTTCATTTGCTTCCATGTATTTTTTTATTTCTTTAATTTCCGGGTTAACCCATTCTTTAGTAGGATGTTTTTTAACCTCCATGTATTTGAGGGCTTTACAATTTTTTTCTTTTGCTTGACTTCAAGTTTAATAGTGTGTTGATCTGAAAATATGCATGGTATGATCTTGATCTTTTTGTACCTGTTGAGGGCTGAATTGTGGCCCAGTATGTGATCTGTTCTGGAGAATGTTCCGTGTGCACTCGGAAAGAATGTGTATTCTGCTGTGTTAGGATAGAATGTTCTGAATATATCTTTTAAGTCCATTTGGTCCAGTGTGTCATTCAAAGCCATTGTTTCCTTGTGAATTTTCTGTTTAGATGATCTGTCCATTGTTGTAAATGGGGTATTAAAGTCTCCTACTATTATTGTATTATTATCAATGAGTTTATGTTTGTTATTAATTGATTTATATATTTGGATGCTTCTAAGTTGGGGGCATAAATATATCTTCTGCATCACCTATTCTCTCCTCTGCTGCTTTGGTCCTCATTGTGATTGTTTCCAGTCAGTTTTGCATCTTGGTTATAGCATTTTTAATTTCATCCTGACTAGTTTTTTGTTCTTTAATCTCTGCAACAAGAGTTTCTCTGGTGTCTCCTGTGCTTTTTTCAAGCCCAGCTGGTAGTCTTATAACTAACTTGTTCTAAATTCTTATTCCAGTATACTGCTTTTATCTGTTTTGAGCAAGTCCCTGGCTGTGATTTCTTCTTGACCTTTTTTTGGGGGGAGAATTACCCCATCTTGTAATTTTGGCTAAGTTTCCGTCATTTGTATGTTTTGAAAGTTTGTTATGTTTCCTGCCCCCAAGAATACTGTTATATTAAAAAGGAGTCATACATTGTCCAAGGCCTGGCACTAAAGAAAGTGTTTCTGGTATTTGCTGTGTGAACTCTGCTGTTGCATTTTGGCTGCTCTTTCCCAATGGTCAGTCCTCTGTAGTGCTTCTTGGTTGCAGTGTGGAGTCTTTGGACCTTTAACTAGGTGTGCATTGATTTGTTTGTTAAAATAAGTCTGGAAAAAAAAGGGTGGGGGTGAAAAGCCTGATTTGAAAAAAAGAGAAAATGAAAGGGAACAATAAAAACCAAGCAATCAAAAAACTGTAAGACTTATTCCAAAGAAAAAGAAAGGAAAAAAAGAAAAAATAAATAAATAAAGAAAGAAGCTGCATACAATTAAAAAGAGAAAAGGAAATGAAACAAACAAACAAAATACTATGCACCTGGTTCCAAAAGGAAAAAAAAAAAAAAAAGTAAGCCTGCTCCTCTTTCCACCAGAACTGCAGGCGTCATTTTGAAGCACTCTGTAATCAGTACATTTGGTGCATGCGGGATCCTGGCTGTGCTGGTCCTTTGGAGAAGAAGCCTGCTCTGCTGGCTCAGAGTCAGTCTTGCCCTGGTAAATAAGCAGTTGCCAGTCTCAACCTGGCAGGGTTTGGTGTATGTGAGTCCCTCTTCCACTGGGGGCCTCTGTGTTGCTCTCTGAAGTCCCACCTGGTGGTTTTGGGGGTAAATAGCACCACCCCACTCTCTTGTCCCAAACAGGGGATCTCACTCCCCCCCCGCCCCCCCTGCTGTTCATGCAGCCCTTACAGAATAGTGAGAGCAGTCAGCTCGCCCGCCACAGCTTTACTACATTTTCTCTTTGGCACGCAGCTTGGATTCACATCTCGAAGTCTTAGAGGACACAGCACCCTGCAGACCTGGCCTCCTCCTCTGGAGCAGAGCCCCTCCATGCTGTGTCTGATGTCCTTTGTCCCAGAAAAACAGTCCCACACCTGTGCAGTGCATGGAATCTATGGTGTAGCACTGCTAAAAGCAGCAATAAGGTTATATACCCTCTGGGCATGCCTCTGTCCCCTGCTGGTGAAAGGCCTTTTGCTGGCACCTACAGGGTCTTTTGTCCTTGGAGAGGCAATATACCCTCTTCCAGAAGTACTCCAGGAAGGGGAATGTTCTCTCCCAGTGCACCCTGGAGATCCCTACACCACACTATGTACTCTGGGGCCAGCTCCATGCTTTTCCCCAGAGGAGCATGCCATAGCTCTCCTCTGGAGAAAGTTGTGCACTTCCAAAACCTCTGAGTTTGAGCTCCACATGCTGTCTGCAAAAAAACCTGTGACACTCAGTACTTCTCACTACCCAATCTGTGGTCCAGAGATGTTTTCCTCTTGTGGGAACCCAATGCCACCCTCTTTCAACCCCTTTTTCTCTACCTGTTGTCTCTCAGCAGAAAGTATACCCTCCCTTCCACGGCACTGCCATTTTTCTCTTCCCCAGTTCACTTCCATATACCTTCCACTTGCCACGCTGTCTCGCTCCAACCATGGAGATCCTTCTGCCAGTGTGCAGATTGATTTTCTGGGTATTCCAAGTGTTCTGACCTCAATACAGCCATGTTTGAGGGATGCAGAAAGACGAGGGTTTCTCTGCTTCTCCGCCATCTTAACTCTTCCTAAGAGTCTGTTTCTTGATTTGTTTCTCTGTCTCTTATTTTTTCCTTTTGTTTGTTTTGTTTGTTCCTTTTCCTTTTCTTTCTTTCTTTCTTTCTTTCTCTCTCTCTTTCTCTCTCTCTTTCTCTCCTTCTTTCTCTTTTTGTTTAGAGAGAGAAAGCCTAAGCAGGAGAGAGGGTCAGAGGGAGGGAGAGAAAATCCCTCTTCACTGTCTCACAGCAGGCTTCACTGTCAGTGCAGAGCCTGACACAGGACTCCATCCTACAACCCCAGGACCATGACCTTAGTCAAAATTGAGAGTTGGGTGCTCAACCAGCTGAGCCACCCAGGCATCCTATTGTTTGTTTTGTTTCTTTAATTTTACATATGAGTGAAATCATATGGTAATTGTCTTTCTCAGACTGATCTATTTTGCTTAGCATTATATTCTAGCTTCATTTATGTTTTTGCAAATGGCAAGATTTTATTTTTTTATGGCTGAATAATACTCCATTGTATATGTATGCTACATCCTCTTTATCCATTCATGTATCAACGGACACTTAGGCTGCTTCCATATTTTGACTATTGGAAATAATGCTGTTCTAAACATAGGGGTGACTGTATCCCTTTGAATTAGTGTTCCTATATTCTTTGCGTAAATAACCCAGTAGTGCATTTGCTGGATCATAAGGTAGTTCTATTTTTAACTTTTTGAGGAACCTCCATACTGTTTTCCACAGTGGCTGCACCAATTTGCACCCCAATATAAGAGAGTTTCTTTTTCTCCACATCCTCACTAACACCTGTTGTTTCTTGTGTTGTTGATTTTAGCCATTTTGACAGGTGTGATTTATCTATTTTTCAAGCTTTGTCTCCCACACTTACATTTTGTGATTCATAAGTGGAATAAAAATAAATAAGAGGTTTTTTCTTCTGACATGATAACTGGGCAAGAATTTGAAATGACAGTAGAGAAGGATAAATAATACTTGTTTTTATGTTTGTGTATAATACTAGGCTTTACATTATGGTAGCCACTAGTCACATATAGCTATTTAAGGTTAAATGAGGTAAAATTAAATAAAAATAAAAATTCATTTCCTTAGTCATTGTAGCCACACTCCCAAGTGCTCAGTAGCCACATGTGGCTAGTGTCTACATTATTGGACAGGGCAGATACAGAATATTTCCATTATCACAGAAAGTTCTATAGACAGTACCAGAATAAGAAATTTTATAGGATAGGATTACTTATAAGAGTAAAGACAGACAAAATGATGACTTATCTTCACAATCCTTTAAAGGCAAAAGAGTCTTAATCTTGAAGGTACAATGTGGGAAAGGAGGGATATGAGCAAGGCCCCAAGACATACATTTCTTTGCACTGGCCATAAGATGGCAGTGTCCACTCAGGTCAGCTGATTATAGGAGAAGCACTGGGGAAGGAGGAAGAAGGAAGGAAGCAGTCCTCTGGATGAATAGTGGCCAATGTGCAAGATTTCTGTATATGTAAAAGTTTGTTGATAGGGTCTTTATATTTTAAGGAATACCAATGCAGAAAAAATTTCTTACACATTACATAAAATACATTGTATTTTACATTGTGTGATGTTTGGAACATTTTATGTGCTACACACACATATGCACACATAACAAACTGAAGTGCCATGGAATACTATGCATGATGGCTTTTGATATTTTTTATTGCTCTGTTCTTGTATGTATAGCAGGAATATTGATTCATTACAAATAGGAAAAGTCTGCTTTAGGATATTACTACAATAAATCTAATTTCCAATATATAAAATTACTCTGTGAAATGTTGCAAAATTAATTTTGAAAATCTAACTGATCATTATAGAAACTGCGAAAGCTATAACCATTTTAGGTTCTGTATTGGTTTTCCTTATAAGAGACACTTAGAAAAGCAAAGGTGTTTACATAAAATAATTTTATAGTACTTTTTCAGGTTTTAAGGAACACTGCAGGCAAGTTTCTTACTCTAAGTCCACTGAATGTGACATGCCTTGGTTTTTTGATCTGACAATAAGAACAGTACCACACACAAATAGAATCACTCCATGTAAAGGAACTGAGTCTGTCACCACTTTTATCTACTTTAATCTTTCATTGACAGTTTGATTATAGAATTCAGATAAAGCCTTTTAAGGCAATCCAGAACTTCTATTCTCCTTTGCTGGTATTTTCCCTCATGGTGGCTCATTCCAGTATTATTTTGTAATTCACCTCAAATAAGATAATGAATTCTTTTTTATCTTCAGACAGTTTTGATTTTGATTTTTCAGTTATATCAATCAGAGTTTCCATTTAACGTTTTTCTCTTTCAATCAATGCCTACATCTATTTGTATACTCTTCTTACATCTCGTTGCCTTCTTTTTGTTCTTTAATCAGAAGTTTTAGATTACTCTGAACTTCACCTGTTTTCTCTTTTCAAAAATAAGTCTTCCTTCATCTGTCTTGTCTTACTGAAAAATTTTCCAGTTGTCATTTTATAGCTACATTTTCCCTTATTTGTTCCTTAACTTCCTTAAAATGATGAAGCTGACTAGCTTCCAGTTCAGTATTGCTCCTTTTACTTAAGATTTCTTTCTCAAACTGCTTTTCAAAACTTCTCTCTGGATCATCTGGATCAGCCAGTTCTGCTTCCAGTGCTCTTTTTGTCATCTTCCTATTTATTATTTTTTAATATTATTTTTATTTTAATGCCAGTATAATTAACATACAGTGTTATGTTAGTTTCAGGTGTACAATATAGTGATTCAACAATATATCACTCTATATATTACTCCGTGCTCATCAAGATCCCCTCTTAATCCCCTTCACCCATTTCATCCATCTTCTCCCCCCACCCCCTTCTGGTAGCCATCAGTTTGTTCTCCATAGTTAAAAGTCTGGTTTTTGGTTTCTTTCTCTCTCTTTTCCCTTTGTTCATTTGTTTTGTTTCTTAAATTCCACATATGAGTGAAATTATACAGTATTTGTCTTTCTCTGGTTGACTTATTTTTCTTAGCATTTATACTCTTTACCTCCATTTGTGTTGTTGGAAATGGCAAGATTTTATTCTTTTTTATGGCTGAATAATATGCCATTGAGTATATATACCACATCTTCTTTATCCATTCATCTAATGATGGACACTTGGGCTGCTTCCATAATTTGGTTATGTTGCTGCAGTAAACATAGGGGTGCATATGTCCTTTCAAATTCGTGTTTTTGTATTCTTTTGGGGTCATCTTCCTATTTAGAACATTGCTTTTCATTTTCCTCTGCTGACTTCTTAGCCATCTCTAATTTCTTTAGGTGATGAGAGTATCTTCCTTGGCTTAATGTAGAAGAAACTTTAATTCTTTTTTTGTTTGTAGTGTTTGTCTGACTCATAATTCACATTTCATTTTTTTAGCTTTAGCTATATGGAGTTATTTTAAGATACATAGGGTGCCTGGCTGGCTCAGTTGGAAGAGCATATGACTCGATGAGCTCCACATTGGGTATAGAGATTACTAAAAAAACAAATAAGTAAACCTGAAAAAAAAAGTTATTATAAGATACAGTTCTTACTCATGTTACAATTCATTGTTAAAAAATGATTTTTTTCATACTCCGATATTCTTGAAAAAAATTGCAGTTTGTGTATTGTTTTCAGTTCTTCAGGAGACTCTGGTAACTGGTTCTTTTTTTTCTTTCTTTTAATTTTACATACTTGTGTTCAGTGGCTACTTTTTTTTTTTTTCTTATTAGAGTTAAATTGAACATCTTTAATTTATGTTTTCAGTTCTGCACCCTTTTGTTCATATTCTTCTAGAAGTTTCCCTGAAGTGTTGATATTTTAGAAAAAGGTTATTTTTTGTATTTTTTACAGTTACTTTGAATAATCCTTCAATATTTTCTCTTACCTATTCTACAAAGCTTTTACACTTATAGAAGAAGAAACAGATTTTCCGATTTGTGCTCCATGAATAAATTTTTGAATGCTTTTTGACTGTTAAAACTTCCTTCCCCAGCTGTTATGGAACTAAACACATCAATTACTTATGCTTTTCCTGTAGTTTGCCACCTCCAGGATCTCAGCCACCTTGTGTGGCACTAGAGAACGCACTGGGAAAAGAATGGGGGAGTCCATTCTATTGTAGTCCTTTCATTTACAACAAAACTTGCTTGTCATAAACCAATAAATTTATGTCATGATCAGCAGTTTGGAAAACGCAGGTATATTGAGTGTTAGGTTAAGAAAATGAATTGGAGAGAAGCTATATAGGGTAATTAAATTTGAATCCTAGCCCCACTACTAACTAGCTTTGTGACCTTGAGAAAACTGCTTAACCCCTCTCCGTTTAATTTCCTTGTTTGTAAAGTAGAGATCATATTTACTTTGTAAAGTGGAGATTAAATAGATTAATATATGTGAAATCCTTAGAACATTGCCTAACACATAGTAAGAGCTATAAAAGTGTTAGAGATGCTATTACTGTTGCTACTCCTCCTACCACTACACTCCATATTGAGTGCCACTGACTTGGGTTCAGTGGTCTTTGTATCTTATCTGTATGAACTTGGACAAGTTATTTAATGTCTGCAAACTTCAGTTTCTCCAGCTCTCAGATGAGAATAAATGTACTTTTGTTTTATTACAGTGTGGTTAAGATACAATAGTTCTTATAAACTGCTTAAAACAGTGCCATGCATATACCATTCTTGATAACAATTAGCTATAATCATTAAGGCCTCTCACAGTCATGTTGTCCTCTCTTGTCTTCAGCAGGGACAGTTAGGTCTTTCCACCCTCTTGGTCCCATAGAAAGAAGAGTTTTTTGTTCCAAGTTATAGAGACACTGCAGAGTCTACCTTCTACAGAATTTCCTGTCTCTTGGGAAAGACAGATACCATATGTTTTCACTCTTATGTGGATCCTGAGAAAGTTAACAGAAACCCATGGGGGAGGGGAAGGAAGAAAAAAAAAAAAAAAGAGGTTAGAGTGGGAGAGAGCCAAAGCATAAGAGACTCTTAAAAACTGAGAACAAACTGAGGGTTGATTGTGGGGTGGGAGGGAGGGGAGGGTGGGTAATGGGTATTGAAGAGGGCATCTTTTGGGATGAGCACTGGGTGTTGTATGGAAACCAATTTGACAATAAATTTCATATAAAAAAAATTTAGACCAGATATCAGCAAACTATTGCACAACCAAATCCAACAATGATGCTCTTAGGTCAACTGGTGCAAATAAAGTTAAACATTTGTAACTAAAGGAAAAAAAAAAAAAAAGAATTTCCTGTCTCTTGGGATTTAGGCCTGAGTTAGCCCCAGAACATCATTCATTTGTATGCACTGATATCTTTTATGTGTCTGACTCTGCTGAATGCTGAGAATCTTATTTTTATTTTTATTTTAAGTATTTATTTATTTTTGAGAGGGAGAGAGAGAGCATGAGCAGGGGAGCAACAGAGAGAGAGGGAGACACAGAATCCAAAGCAGGCTCCAGGCTCTGAGCTGTCAGCACAGAGCCTGATGCGGGGCTCAAACTCACGAACTGTGAGATCATGACCTGAGCTGAAGTCAAATGCTTAACTGACTGAGCCACCCAAGCGCCCCTGGATGCTGAGAATTTTAAAAATGAGTCTTTTCTTTCTTTCTTCTTTGTTTTTTTGTTTTTTTTTGTTTTTGAGAGACAGTGAACAGGGGAAGGGCAGAGAGAGAGGAAGATAGAGAATCCCAAGTAGGCTCTGTGCTGTCAGCGCAGACCCGATGTGGGGCTCAAACTCACAAACTGTGAAATCATGACCTGAGCAGAAATCAAGACTTGGCCGCCTGACCAACTGAGCCACCTAGGTGCTTCTAAAAACGAGTCTTTTAATTAAATTACTGAGTATATGTTGTATGCACTTTCATTATGCTTTTTAAAAAATTTTTTTTAATTAAAAAATTTTAGAGAGAGAGTATGCAAGCAGGGGTGGGGGCAAAGAGAGAATGAGAGAGAGAGAGAGAGAGAGAGAGAGCGCGCGCAAGAACCAGCAGGGAAGGGGCAGAGAGAAAGGGTGACAGAGGATCTGAAACGGGCTCTGTGCTGATAGCAGAGAGCCCGATGCAGGGCTCGAACTGACAAACTGTGAGATCGTGACCTGAGCTAAAGTCAGATGCTTAACTGACTGAGCCACCCAGGTGCCCTGAGAGAGCGAGACAGAGAGAGAGAGAGAGAGAGAGAGAGAGAGAGAGAATCTTAAGCAGGCTCCACACTCAGTGCAGAGCCCCATGTGGGGCTCCATCCCATGAATTTGGGATCATGATCTGAGCTGAAATCAAGAGTCAGACCCAGGTGCCCCTTGAAATTATTTGTATTGCACAATTTTCCTATGTGCTCACAACCATTTAGTAAGTCCCTAGCTTTTGTAGCCCCATTCAGCTGCAAGCCCAATTCCCATACTCTGCAGGTTGAGCCACTCCTGACTAAGGTGGACTAATGGGGCCCACAATTAGTGTGGCTACTATAGTTGCAGTGTTCAGTGTTCCTGGGGCTAGAGCCCTGGACAAGCTGCCACCTTTTTCACAACTTAGCTATAAATTAGAACCTCTGCCTTATTTTCTTGTCTAATCTCATAATGGGAGTAGAAGCCCATCTTGAACTTGTATCCTATGGGTGCTTGCTCTAGGTACTGTTCCCACTGTTTTAAAATTTTAACTTTCTCTTTTAGCTCTTTCCCTGCATCTTAGAGCCACCCAGGTGCCCAGAAAAGAGGGCACAAAATTAGAAAAAAATGAAACGATTGCATTTGTATTGTCTTAAGTTACTGGCTTTTTTCTTGTCTTTAAAAGACTGTTTCCTGACTCCATTTCTTTATTTTTTTACTCTTGAACTCACCAGGGTAATTTTTCTGTGCCTCATCTTGTCTCCTGAAACTGCTTTGGCAAAAGTGACCAAATTTGTAAACTACTAAGTCAAATCATTCTTTTTAGTTTTCTTTCCTTATCTGTGGAATTTGACACTACTATTACCATTTAAAAATTCTCTTCCAGTTCTTTTCTTCCCTCTTGGATCATACATTCTTGGCCTTCTTTGTTACTTTTTTTTTTTTTTCTTTTGGTTATCCCTTAAATGTTGGTGATCCCCTGGACAGTGCCCGTAGCCTTTTCCTCCTTGTACTACATCTTCTCTAGGTGGCCTCTCCTGATTTTGGTGGAACATTTGACCATTATCTCTATGCTAATGATTCCCAAATCATCATCTCCATTCAGATGTTGTCCTTGCATTTCAGACTCTCTTACATGACAGTAAACACCCCCACCTCTACCTCCTATAAGTACTTCAAAGTCAGGTTGACATGCTAAGTTCATGATCTCTTTCTCTAGACATAATGTTTGCCCTTAGTTAAAGATACTATCGGGGCGCCTGGGTGGCGCAGTCGGTTAAGCGTCCGACTTCAGCCAGGTCACGATCTCGCGGTCCGTGAGTTCGAGCCCCGCGTCAGGCTCTGGGCTGATGGCTCGGAGCCTGGAGCCTGTTTCCGATTCTGTGTCTCCCTCTCTCTTTGCCCCTCCCCCGTTCATGCTCTGTCTCTCTCTGTTCCAAAAAAATAAATAAAAAACGTTGAAAAAAAAAAATTAAAAAAAAAAAAAAAAAGATACTATCCTCTGTCAGGTCAGACAGCCTGAAATCTGGAAGCTTATTTTTTCTTTCATCTCTTACATTTAATCAGTCAATTACTGATCTATTTACTCATTAAATATTGTGTTCTCATTTTGTGTTCACTATTGTGATAAAATTCTTTTTTTAAAAAAAATTTTAATGTTTATTTCTGAGAGAGAGAGAGAGAGAGAGAGAGAGAGGAGGAGGGGCAGAGAGATAGAGACACACACAGAATCTTAAGCAGGTTTCAGGCTGAGCTGTCAGCACAGAACCCAATGTGGGCCTTGAACCCATAAACTGTGAGATCATGACCTGAACTGAAGTTGGACACTTAACCAACTGAACCACTCAGGCACCCCGAAATTCTTTTTTTTTTTTTTAAATTTTAAATTTATTTATTTTGAGGGAGGGAGAGAGAGAGAGAGAGAGCAAGCACAAACAGGGAGGGGCAGAGAGAGAGAAAATCCAAGCAGTCTCCACACTGCCAGCACAGAGCTCAATGGGGGGCTCAAACTCATGAACTCATGAGATCATGACCCTAACCGAAATCAAGAATTAGACACTCATACCTGACTGAGCCACCCAGGTGCCCTGTGATAAAATTCCTAAGATTCAATAGTGCTAATACCTTTTGTATTTGAACCTTTTCTCTAACTTTTTTGTACAGTTCTTGCCATCTTTCTCTTGCCAGTCTATCTCCCATTCTTCCTCTAGTCCATCCTCCGTACTGAAATCATGTCAAAATTTCAGAATTTCAGACATTTCAGCATTGAGGTCAGATTATTGTTTTTTCTGGCTTAAAACCCTTGACTTCCTTACTGCCCATAGTAAAGTCCACAATTCTTAGTATGGCACGTGAGGCCTTCCACAGGCTGTGTTTTCTTTCCAGTGTTCTCTTTTCCTGTTCCATTTCTTTGAACCCTATTATCTGCTCTTGTTTAATAACAGTTAATAACTGTTTGCTGAATATGCCATGCTGGTTCTGTGCTTCTGTTTAGGCTCTTAGGCTGTGTTGCTCCTCACATGCAGTGTCTTTATTATTGTTTGCTATTTATCATTTGAGACCCAGCTTGAACATTGCCTCCTTTATGAAGCTTTTTATGATATCCTCTTCTCCCAATTAAGGACTCTTTGAGTGTGTGTCCCCATGTACTACTCTATACACTTCTCCTGTAGCCATTATAGCACTTCATTGCCCTTTTCTTGTCTATATGTCTTTTTCTGTATGTGGAATATCTTACTGTATCCACACCCTCAGGCACAGAGCCTGACTTTTAGTAGGCTTGCAGTAAATGTTGGATGACTGAATGAATGTAAGTTGTTACTGTAATGAGATATTCCTTCCTTAGGTAGGAGTTCCTTTGCCAGATCTTAAGCTTCACCTAGAAGGTATTATATCTTACCTTGTTTATTTTTCAGGATCTTGTCTCATAGGTGCTTAATAAAAAAGTGTTGCAGTAATCTGAGGTAGAGGTATGCAGTGGCTTAAACTGGGCTTCCCTACAGAGGAGGAAGTTGAATTGTGTTGGTCTTAAGCACAGTAAGAATGTTCTTATATTTAATGGTCCTTATGTTTTATCCATACTTCACAATTAATTTGGAGATGGAAACATTGTACCTAACTTTTGATACTTGCCAAGTCAAGAAGATTCTCAGTGTCAGAACTCTGGAGATTGATTAAATGCTGTTAACTAGTTTGAGAAGTTTTACTTTTTAAAAATGTTAAAGTGTGGGTGTCCTTGTTGCTGTTAAAAGTTGTGGGGTAATTACCTAAAATAGTTTGTAATTCAATGACACAAGGAGTCAGCATATAAAGAGCACAGACTGAGACTGAGTGGGTCATGTCCCATTTCTTTTGTAATTTCTTTTTTTTTTTAATGATGTTTTATGCCAGAAGTTTTAATTTCTTCTTCAAAAAGACTAAAGAGTTTGATATCATGGATATGTGTAGGGACTGAGATTCTAAATTAGAATAAATTATTAAGTAAGAAGGAAGCTGTCAGGGAAGAGATTTATTTGCTTGTTGGGTTTCATAACCCAGTATAGTTTGTGGAGGGGTGAGAAAAAACCAATATCATGAATTTGAGTACTTGTTTTGCCTAGGAAAAGAGATTATACAGAAATTTATAAACTAGTTTTGTAGGACCTCAGGTATTAGTTGAAATATACTGCCTATTTTGTGTCAAGCTGTGTTACGATTTTTATACAGAAATGTTGATACTGTGGATTTGAGGTAAAACTGACAGTTCTCAGCAAGACAGTGTTAAGGGATATGCTCTTCATTTATAAATCACCTACGTTTATGAAACACCAGTTTTGTGCCAGGCTATGTCTGAGGACCAGAGTGAGGAAACAGATGAGTGAAAGGATAGTCTGGGTTCTCAAAGAACTTGGCCTCCAGTGGGGAGAACATAAACCTGAAGTGGTCTGAAGAGCACTTTTTGGTTTGTTGACAAAAAATAGGAGCCCACAACTTACCCTGGTATGCTGGGGTCTGTAAAGGTTGCTTGATATTATATAGAACACGTGAAGGGTGAGGGATTGTGCCTGCCAGGCAGAAGAAACTCTATGTGCAAACATACGTTAGTGGTAGACCATGGTATGTTGTGCGAGCTGTGAATCCTGAAACACCTTAATAAATCAACCATGAGCCTTTATAAGTAATTAGTGGAATAATCCTGGGCTGATGACTACCTATACTATCATAGAAACCTTGGAAATAGAACTTGGTCCCCAGTGTATGTCCTGATACCATCTTTTATAAGACTAATTATATTTTTGTGCATGTTTTACTGTTTTTACACGCATGTCCAGTCTTTGCTGTGTGAATGCAAGGTTTGATATCTGTTTTAGTCACAACTAAATCCCTGGGAACTTGTCCAGTGACTGGCTTATAATGAATGCTCAGTAAATATTTAGTCAACAAATAAATGGTATTAAAGATGACATTGTATTAGTGTGGTGGAAAGCATACAGTAATAGTTTTATTGGAGAAGAGAGTGTGATTTAATGCATGTTTTTAGCTATGGGTTCTTTTCCTTTTAATTTCAGGACAGATTTCTTTCCTTACCTGCTGGCTGTAGTTAGCCCTTTAGACTTTGTAGAGAAGGTCTACATGTATGTATCTTAAATTGCTTATCTATGTTTCTTCTGCTTATGGTGATTCGGAAGACATATATAACCACAAAGGACATCTTGTTTGAGGTTAGGTTCTAGTTAGTTAGCATGTAGGTTAAAAATCTTGTAAAATCACAGTTACCCTTGAAAAATCAGATAGTGACCTAAGGTCAACTTCGTTCTTTCTTGCAGCTTTGCCTGAGCATTCGTTCAAGTAGTTGGCTTATGCAAGAAAAATCTACCTTCAGATAGATACTTCAGATAGTATCACATTCTTGGTAACATGCTCATGCTGATAGGCATGTACAAACTGAGACCTATTGAGGAAAAAAGAGATTCCTATCTTCTCTCATATGTTTACTTGCTTCCTTTACAAGTACAAAAGCTTATGAGTTGGAAGTGAGTAGAGGAACCTTTGTATGTAGGATATATGAACCTCCAGCATTTATTTTTTCCTCATGGTCCCAGGACCCTGATTGGTTTTGTGAAGTTTGCTCCTCAAAAGGACTCCTGCAACCTTCTCCTACTATTATTGACTCAAGTGATGGAAACCTCTAACTCTCAGCTATAGGTAGACCTTTTTTTTTTTTTTAAGAGCCGTATTCCCAAAGGTTTAGTTGATTCGGTTATTACTAATATTATTGTATATAATTCAAGAACTGACTGGAAATTGGTTTGTCTGCTTTATGGGCACTTGCACCTTGAAGGAACTAGATAGAAAACATTGAATGTCCATTCTTTGAAATTCTGTAAGAATGGAGGGCTGCAATCCAGCTATTCTTTCAGCTAGAAATCTCTAATCCATGAAATCTCTATTTTAATGAAATAACTGAGTTGTTATGATAGCTCTGGGACAGATCCTGTGGTCTTGAGGTGCCTCTTGAATTATCAGAGAAAGCTTATATTAGGTGTCCCAATCGGTCTTGCACCAAGTGTATACTATTGAATTCTGTGTATTACTCAGTATTTGGTTGTCAGAACGATTTGTTACCTAATTTTATCAGGTTGGTTTATTATTTAAATATTAGTTGTTCGGTTGTATTTGAGATATATTAAAATGAGTTTTGTGATTTAATATAGTGTTTTGTATTAAATACTGTGTTTTTAAAGTTTAAATATGGGAAGGGGGGGGAGCTGGGAGTATTAGAGAGGTCTGTGCCATGCTGATAATGAAATTTGATTCCTATGCTGATAATGAAAAAAAAAAAATATATATATTAATAAATTGAAAATGGATGTATTTGCATTGTGACTTGTTTGGATACAATGTATTGTGACTTGGACATTTTGGTGGAAACATTTTGTTTTACTTAAAAAGTAAATTATTAAGTATCTCACTTAGGTAAACCATAAAGTAATGTGGGACATAGCAATTTTTGCATCATTTCTGAGCTTTGTATTATGGTAGCATTCTGATGTGGTAGGGGTCAAGGATGCCTGTTGTTCTTATTACTTGATAGTGTTTTCATGAAAAATCCCTTTGCAAATGTTAAAAGAGGTCCAGATTAGCTTCATCAGATTAGATTGTTATAGTAATCTGCAAACAGCATGGCCTAAAAGATCAAAGCCATGATTAGGTACTATTACTTATCCATTATTTACATATGAAAAACTGAATTTTAATGAGAGACCAAGTAATTCGTTCTATGCCATACTCCTAGGAAGTGGTGAGTATAACATTCTAATCTGGGCAGCTTCACAACCCTCTTAACCATTAATTACCCTTTACCATTTTCCAAGGTAGTTTTTCTCTTGAAACTTCTCAAGCCTTGATTAAAGCAGTTTATGCCTTATGGTACTGTTAAATCAAGAGACTTCTGTGGGAGGAGTTAAATGTAGAGATCTAGACATTGG
Organism: Panthera onca; assembly: GCF_046562875.1. NCBI lineage: Eukaryota > Metazoa > Chordata > Mammalia > Carnivora > Felidae > Panthera > Panthera onca. The sequence goes on along the minus strand of NC_138349.1, from coordinate 44,837,956 downwards.
GAGTTCTCTGAATGGAAGTATAAGCTGAGACCTATTGAGGGAAAAAGAGAAGTACTCCTGAAGGGACTGGGGAGGAAGGGAGGAAGAAAGAGGGGGAGAGTGGAGAGAGAGAGAGAGAGAGAGAGAAGGAGAGAAAGAGAATGAATGCTAAGAGGAAGGGGGGAGCATGTCAAATGTGCTGTACTTTATTACACCTCTCTTCCTCTTATGGAAATGTCCTTATTTGAGGTTTACTTTTTTAAGGGAAAAAGTATATAGAGACCTTAAACATACTTCTCTACAGTATGGTGATCCCCCACCCTGCCTGTGAGTTATCACTCAGCTTTTAGCAGTTATCAGTATTGTTTTATGTAGAACACTTATTTTAAAAGTATGAGCATTATACTCTTAACACTCCCAACAACAACAAAATAACATCTGTTATATGATTCGGTACCCATTTCATGATCAATTTTCCTGAATTGTCTCAAAAACAATTTTTATTACTGGGGGTTGATTACATTAGAATCCATGTGAAGGATTAATTAATTAACATATCTCTTAAACTTGTAACATTCTCTTTCTATTTGCTGAGGAAAGAAACTGAATCCTTCCTCTTGTAGCCTTTTCACACTCCAGATTTGGCTGATTATGTCTTTATGTTTTTAACATTTATCTGTTCCTTGTCTTGTACATTTGTAGATCTAGAGGCTTGAGTAGATTCAAATTGAGTTTGTTTGGGCAAGAATATTTCATGGATGGTCCAGTGTATGTATGTCCTCTTGTTTCATAATAGGACATTAAGATTGATTCAGATTCAGGTGTCTTTTTCAATTAATGGATTTAACAGTTATTAATGATTGCTACCTGGATATATTAATTCATTAGGGGCTGCTTGCTAACCAACACCAAGTATATCTGATTTTCTTATTTTGTGATTCCGTGTTTGTTTTCTGCATTCGTTAGTTATGATTCTACTATGAAGAAAATTTTCATCAGCAGTTATTTGATTGCCTTGAAATATAGGAAGTATTAGTGTGAAGATTTTTAAATCTTAGAGAAACGTTTTTTACATTGAGTTATAACATACAAACAATCAAGTGCATAAATCTTAAATGATGTACCTTTTGGTGAATTTTTACATAATTGTTCACCTGAGAAACACCATCCAGATTAAGTTATAGACTGTTACCAACACCTCAGTCAACCTCTTCTCATAGAGGTAATCTTTGTTCCAAGATGTAACATGTAGAAATACATGTTTTAAGGCCCATTTTAGACATGTTGACTTGGAAACTCTGGGGTGGCAGTGGGGCAGTAATCTTGTTTAATAAGCCCTTCCAGGTGATTCTGATGCACACCAACATTGGTGAACCACTGCTTTGTTCTCATCTTTTTTACCATCATTAGTTTGGCTTGTTGGTTAACTGAGCATTTTTTATGTTCCATTCTATTTCCCCAGGTGCAATGGATCTTTCTCTGTGTCCTAGAGGTGAGAGGGTTTGCTGCCCCTTCCCCAGCTATTTAAGGTTTTGCTTCATAAGATAGAAGGATGCATAGAAGCCAGTGGGGCTTTGTCCTTGTCCAAGCTTAGCCTCTTATCTCCTGTATGCTTGTGCCATTGAGAGGAGGCTCTCTAATGCCTTGAACAGTAGGTTGAAGCCCTCGAAAGAGAGCTTGCTATTCCAAACTGACATTTTACTCCACATTTGGCTTTTAAGTATCCATGAAAATGTTAGCTTATTACTCCTTATGGTGATCACCTCCTTCTCATATGCTCTGCTAAAAGTGAAACTGTTAAAATGCCTTGTCTCTTCTTGGAGGATCTTAGCCCCCTTTGGAATTTGGGATTATTCCAAATTATTTGGTTGCCTTCTGATGTTGGCTCTCTGATTGGCTCAAGAAAAGTTAGGATTTTGAAGATTATCTGGCTGTTCCAGGTTGTTAGGTAGTAGTGACATTCGTTGCAGCTTTCTACAGCCTAAGTGGAAGTGACATTCTGATCTTTATAAATGGAACCACACTATATGTACTCTTAAATATCTGGATTCTTTTGTTTAAAGGATCTTGCTAGATTCATCTGTATTGTTGCATGTAACCAATAGTTAGCTCTTTTTTTTTAAATTTTTTTTTTTTTCAACGTTTTTTATTTATTTTTGGGACAGAGAGAGACAGAGCATGAACAGGGGAGGGGCAGAGAGAGAGGGAGACACAGAATCGGAAACAGGCTCCAGGCTCCGAGCCATCAGCCCAGAGCCTGACGCGGGGCTCGAACTCACGGACCGTGAGATCGTGACCTGGCTGAAGTCGGACGCTTAACCGACTGCGCCACCCAGGCGCCCCAATAGTTAGCTCTTTTAAAAAATTACCATGTTATATTCTATTAGGTCAAAGTTACTACTAAAATTTATTTTTCTACGATATTATTCTTTCAGTACAGCTAAATCTTAACAAAATATTTCATTTTGGGATTTCATTTATTGTCTGCTGTATACTGAACAAGCTTAGGGTTGGGTAATGTGTTCAGGTGTATCAAATTTAGTCTGTACCATATGTGAATTTATAGCGTAGCAATCTGTGTTCATGTTACACCTGTCACTCTTCTCCCTGATACTTGATCATCTATAGCCCTGTCCTCATTGCCTATTTAATTTAGGAACTTTGCTTGAGCAGGTCCAAAATACTGAAGGATTGCATGCCATGATTTTTCTATACCCAGTGTTTTATAAAATGTCTATGGTTAATTGTTATGCCTACATACTATTTTAAAAGGCAGTGCAACCACTCAGGTGTTAGGCTTGGCCATTATTCAAGCAGCTTGACATCTGTCATCTTTACTTAGCCCTCAGCACCTTAATGTCGTTTGCATGCCCCACACAGTTGAGTTTTACCGGAACTAAATGATAAAATTTGGAGGGAGAGTTTTGTGGTTTGGCCAAGGGCAACTTCTGGTTTCTCTTTATCTGCCAGTATTCTCCTTGTTCCTTAAATTAAAATTTCACAAAGTAATATGCCTTGAATCTACATTTAATAACATTTAATGTTCCTAAGCCACAGACTAATTTAAAGCTTCTCTTTCACAAATTGTTTTGATACCTATCTGCTTGAGTAAAAAGTTGTAACTGGAGGACAGAAAGGTCAGCTTGATACAATAATGGGACTTTGTGTTGAGCTTGATGTGCTCTTTTTAAAACTATGAACACTCTGGAATAAAGTACTGTTTTAAACCTTTACTTTTGGCTGAAGATGTCAATTTTGTTTATTTAATTGTTGTAATCAAGCCTTGAATCAGTTTATGCCACAGATGAAAGCTAAGAGAAACAGGGTGGAAGGGATTTGGGGGAAGTGGTTGAGTAACAAAAGGTAAAAAAAGAAATTAAGATATAGTTATTTGAATGTGAAAGCACATATTAAGAAGTGACTGGTGGGGCACCTGGGTGCTCAGTCGGTAAAGCATCTGACTCTTGATTTTGACTGAGGTCATGATCTCACAGTTTATTGAGTTGGAGCCCTGAATTTGGCTTTGTGCTGAGAGTGTGGAGCATGGTTAGGATTCTATGTCTCCCTTTCTCTCTCTGCCCCTCCCCCACTCATGCTGTCTCTGTCTCTCTCAAAATAAATAAACGAACATAAAAATTTAAAAAAATGTGGTTATGGGTATGCAGTCATCAATATTGCTGTTCAGTTCATTGCTCTTGGTCTCGTTAGTAAATTTATGCCTATGTACATCCCCCAAATGTAGGCAGTTCATACCTTCTAACAAGCTATTTGAAAAACTAAAAAAAGAATGTGAGGGGGTGTTTCCTCAGATGATAAGGTAATGGATATGAAAGGAATTTGAAAAAGTGAAAACTTCTAGTGCTCTGTAAAACTTCTCATTTAATTATACAAAGGTTCTTTGTAGTATTTATCCTTCCCTAACCTTAGTATCCAGTCCTTTCCTTCACTCGTGTCCCTAACTCTCAGTAAGCCTCTCAGAATATTTCATACCTTTCCCAGGAAGGCAGTGTTTGTGGACTCTGTAATCAGGTGGACTTGAACCTGATCCTTTTCAGTAGTTTATGAATTTTTAGACAAGTATTTTATTTTAGCCTTTCTGAATCTTGGTTTATCTATTTAAAATGGGAGGAAATCTACAAGTAACGTGAATATTAAATAAGGATAGAGTGGTAAGCAGGATACATACATACATACATACATACATACATACATACATAATCATATGTAAAAGTAAAGTTTGCTTTTTGTCTTCCCTTCCCATCCAATTGTGGATTCCTTTTATTTTATTTATTTATTTTTGTTAAGTTTATTTATTTTGACAGAGAAAGAGTGTGTAGGCAGGGCAGAGAGAAAAGGAGAGAGACCGAATCCCAAGCAGGCTCCACACTGTCAGCATGGAGGCAAATGAGGGGCTCTAACTCAAGAACCGCAAGATCATGACCTGAGATGACATCCAGTCACCTGACAAGTAACCGACTGAGCCACCCAGACGCCCCTTGTTGTGGATTCTTTTTAAAAGCAACAAACAAACCAAAACCAACCCCCCCAAAAAAACTTTGATTTATTAGAAATTTATATGTAGTATAGTCAAATTATGGAAGGAGTCTAAATGTCCATCAATTGATGAATGGATAAAGAAGATGTGGTTTATATACACAATAGAATACTACTTGGCAATGAGAAAGGATGAAATCATGCCATTTGCAGCAATGTGGATGGAACTGAAAGGTATTATGCTAAGTGAAATAAGTTAGTCAGAGAAAGACATATGTTTTCACTCATATGTAGAACTTGAGAAACTTAATAGAAGACCATGGGGGAAGGGAAGGAGAAAAAATAATTTCAAACAGAAAAGGAGGGAAACAAACCGTAAGAGACTCTTAAATACAGAGAACAAACTGAGAGTGGATGGGAGGGCAGGGGAGAGGGGAAAAGGGGTAATGGGCATTGAGGAGGGCACTTGTTGGGATGAGCACTGGGGGTTGTCTGTAAGCAATGAACCACGGGAATCTACCCCCAAAACCTAGAACACACACTGTATGTTAGCCCATTTGACAATAAATTATATATATATATATATATATATAGAGAGAGAGAGAGAGAGAGAGAGAAATTTATATGTAGTTTTGAAAATTCAGATGTGAAATACTAATAGTGTAAATGTGCTATACTTAAAAAAAAATCATTTTACAGAAATTAAATCAGAAAATCTCAGACATTCCCAGGCCCTATGCCAGGTATTATTTTTAGTTCAGCATTAAATTAAAGCTCACAGACAATATTGAAGTGTTTCAGAGAAGATGATATCATTAGATTTTGTAGCCAACATGTACTTTTTCAAATTGTTATGACTGCATCTTTTAATCACTTAACAGACTGCATATCAGGGAAAGTACATCAGAGGTAGCATAGCTACTAAAATGAGGCAGACTCACAATGTATGTTTTATTTTATTTCATAGTTATACAAGCAAATGTGGAAGAAAATTTCATGAATATTTAAAGATGATAGGTAGCTCATTAACTAATAAAGTGACAATATTCATAATATAGGCAGATATGGAAGCTTTACAGTTGAACTATCAGATTAGTTTATACTGAAACCACAGCCCATGATGATTAATTTTATTTATGTTATAAGCATTTGTGCATTTAGAAATCAAAAATATTTTTGATAGGAATAGTACATTTTTCTGAGTGATGACACCCCAAACACTTTGTAGTAATAGTGCATCTTTCTTGTGGGCTTAACTTATGCCTCTAAGTTATTAATATCCTGGTGTTCTTGGGAGATAATATGCATTACTCTCATTTTAGGCAGTAAAATAGAGGAATAGAGAAGTGAAGGAATAGAATGTGCTGTCCTTAGTCTACTTCTGATAGACAAGGAAATATTAAAGCCTTTCTGATTCACAGACTGACTCACCAGAGGGCAGAATCTTTAATGTGTGTTACTTAGTGATTTGCAAAATGACCCTTATATAGAATATCATTACTAGTTTTCTTAGGGTTATCCTGAATGTGATTGTAGGTGTGGGAGTATGTTTTGTGGTAAAGACTGTTATAAAAAATAATGGCATGGAGGTCGTCTGGAATGGATATTGCCCCTGTCCTTTTTCTGGTCATGTCAGCTACTGTTGTTTGATTATGATAATTTATCATAGAGTCTGAGTTTGACTTCTGAATCTTTTTCAACATATTGCTTGAGGTAGCTCCTACCAGTTAATTACAGGCCCCTAAAACCAAGTTATTTTTCAGTCTTGACTTATCATTTATTAAATTAGCTTGCACTAAGAGATTATGAATGTACTTAAAAAGTTGAGGATCTTTTGGGGGCCCCTGGATGGCTCAGTCAGTTGAGCATCCTACTTCGGCTTGGGTCATGATCTCGCAGTTGGCGGGTTCGAGCCCCACGTCGGGCTCTGTGCTGACAGCTCAGAGCCTGTAGCCTGCTTCAGATTCTGTGTCTCCCTCTCTCTGCCTCTCCCCTGCTTGGGCTCTGTCTGTCTCTCTCTCTTAAAAATAAATAAAATGTAAAAAAAAAAAAAAAAAAAAAGTTGAGGATCTTTCAAATTTGTGGTTCCCAAAGTGTATAACTCTTAACAGGTTTACTTTCTTATGGGTCAAATAGACATGCACCACGCAATTAGACAGACTAATTGGACAGACTCAACTATATTATCGGTGCAAAGGGAATAGAGAAGGATGTAAAATCAGTTTTAACTGGAAAGGTTTCTGGGTGTTAGGGATTTTGAACTTTGAGTGTGGGGCCTTCAAGGTGATCTTTACAATAGCAAAGGCAAAGAAGGTAGAAAATAAGGGATAGATTTTGGGGAATGACCAACAATGCACCTTTGGCTAAAATGTACAGTACTGCAAAGATAGTGTAGAACCAAATAGAGAAGCTTGATCTCTATAGTGGATTTTGGGTTTTATTTTGTTGTTCCTGTGCCATGCATAATTTTTAATCGGAATGATATCAGATCTGTGCTTTAAGAGAGTAACTGTTGATAGTTTGGATGTGAAGTGAGATGGGAGACTTAATAATATAGAAGCCTTTGTAGCAATATAGAAAGAGATAATGAGGGTAAGAACTGGGAATTGTGAGTTTAGAATAGATTTTTAAAGATAAAGTTGACAAGTGAAATATTAAATTGAGGTTGAGGTCTGGTGAAATTGAAATGGTATTTATGAAGAAGTTACATTTGTTGAATAAAAAAAATCCTTTATTTTTATCCAAACATCTTTTATTTTTATGTTTTTAAGTATATTTTATATAATATTAAACTTAATTTTGAACACATTTTTAGTTAGATTAACTATTAATCTGTTTTGGTATTGAATAAATTGTTTTTATTTATTTATTTTAATTTTTTTTTAACGTTTATTTATTTTTGAGACAGAGAGAGAGAGAGCATGAACGGGGGAGGATCAGAGATAGGGAGACACAGAATCTGAAACAGGCTCCAGGCTCTGAGCTGTCAGCACAGAGTCTGACGCGGGGCTCGAACTCACGGACCGTGAGATCATGACCTGAGCCGAAGTCGGACGCTCAACCGACTGAGCCACCCAGACGCCCCAATTGTTTTTTATTTTTAAGATATTTTTATTTTTAAGATTTAAAAAACTAAAGTTTTTTAGTTAAAACTTTTTAAATTACAAAAATATGGGCATGTTTAAAATATTTAAATAAGAATTTAAAGGTAAAAAGAAATCTTCATGTTACCTAATTCTCTCTTCCCTAATGGTGACCACTATTAATAGGTTCTGTGTCTCCCTCTCTCTCTGCCCCTCCCTGTTCATGCTCTGTCTCTCTCTGTCTCAAAAATAAATAAACGTTTAAATAAATAAATAATTAAATAAATAAATATGTGCACATACAACTTTATGTGATTTCTATCATGTTATTTTTATAAAAGTGGGATCCAATATACAGTTTCTTAACATAGCAAAAATTAGTGTGTTCATTTACATGTCCCAAGCTGTCATCTGTCTGTAGCATACAATAACAAGAATCAAAAGCATAAAAACTTGAAATTATGCTTAGTAATCAATGTTTTAGCATTCTGTCTTCCTTAGAAATGATCTAGGGAGCCAATGATTATTCATTAGTTAATTTAATTTAGTATTAGTCTAAGGTTTTAAGTTATCTTTAAAGTTCTTGAAAATTATCTGTAATCTAACACTATATAACATAATTACTGTTGCTATAAAAAGATTTGTCAGAATCACTCAATTTAAACACAGATTTGTATTTTCATAAACTTAAATGTTGTATGAGTAAGAATGGTTTATTTGATCACTAAGTTTATGTGTTTCATTAAAGTTACTTTACTTGAATAAAAATATATGCTTATGTTACCTTTAATACTGATAAAAAAATCAGAAAATAGACTTGTTTTATTAAAACAAGTTTTGTTTTGCCAGATACTTACCTTAGTTATGTGAACTTCGTTCTCAAAACCTTTCTGAATTTCTGTACAAATAATTTTTAAAAGTGTAACATATTTAAAATATTTGAAGATCAATTTTCGTAGTTTTTGAGAGTTTTGGTCTTGTTCAATTTATATAAATGCATATTTATCTCTATAAGCTAATCAGAACAGTGCCGCTTATAATCTAATTTATTAATACCCTGTAGGGGTAGGAAAGTAATATGTACTTGGAATGAGAGGTAAATAACCTACCTGAGTTATAGTAGATACACAGGCAGTGAGAGAGTTTTTATCGTTTCCAATTCTACAGTTTTAGCTGTGGCTACAGAGTTAACACAAACATAAAACCTGACTGTCCATGTACCATAGAGTGATTGTCCTTTCTGGTCAGCATGAAATTCTTAATTGACTTGAGCTCAGAAGAGTAAGCAGAAGAGATAAATGAATAAATGACTAATGAATCAAATTCTCCTTTTTCTTTCACCCAACACAGAATAGGTCTATGTCAACCATCAGGGATCAGTAAATGGCAGTCCATGACATCAAACTCTCAATTGTTACAAAGTGTTTTTTTTTTTTCTGCCTGCATTCCTGGAGAATTGTTTCTTTGTCCTCGATGCTTTATTAACTTAATCTAGATATGTACTTAGATCTATGGTTGATTTTATTTTTCCTTCTGTTCTGTGGATTTTTTTTCTCCTTTATTTTAGGGATATTTTCTGTTATGTCTACTTGCTTTTTCTCTTCTATTTAGTTATTCTACTTCAGGGATACTATTTATCTTTCTGTTCAATCTCTGCCTTACATCTTCTATCTAAGTGCTTTGATACTTTTGTCTTTTTTTTTCCTGACTACTCAGGTTATTTTAAGATTTTTCTCCTTGCCAATTAGTTTGATTTTCAGTCTTTGGTTCTTTACTTCTTAATTGATTTCCTTAGCTCTATAGCTTCTTTTCAACTTACCTATTTTGCCTTTTTATCTTTGAATTCTTGTTTTATTAAATGTGTGTTCTTATTAAGTTGTTCTCTGTTACAAAGAACTCACTGGGGATTTTCTTATTTCCTTGTTACATTTTTCTTCTTTCTGGATTCTTCCTTTGTCTGTTTGCTATAGCTGTTATTTGTTTCTCTCCTTCCTTCTACTCCCTTGTTTATGTAGTTGTGTGGCCACTTCTTTTTGTCTCTCTAGGTAAAGACTTGACTAGCTAGATCAAGACTTTGTATTTGCTCTGATATAACATAGGTGAATTCCCACTGATGCCTTTGTCACTTGAACTGTGACTTTGTCTCCTTTTTTTACTGCACACTTTTTTTTCAGTACACTTTTGGAGCAGTTGTATGTTGTTCTCTGTCTGCTTCTCTGTGGTTGAAGGGCGTAAGGTGGTGTTGTGGAGAGAACTTTTCTGGTGCCCCAGGCTCCTCTGTCTCCTTAAGTGTTCTGTACTGGTCTCACTCCATCCTGCTGAGGGTGTAATATAATTTTAGGGGCTTCAGATCCTTCCTTCAAATCAGATTAGTGCCTTGGAAGTTGATGGGTTCTGGTGCCACTGGGCCTCAGCTGGGGTTTCAGAGCTTCTGTGCTGAAGATGTTTTTCTGGACTTTTCTAGGGACTGTCAAACCAGATATTTCTATCCAAACTGGAGGATGTTTATTAAAACTTTGAAGTTTTAGCATCTCACCTATTTTTCCCATTGATGCTTTCAGGCAGTGTCATCAGGCTAGGAACCAGACCACATTGTGCAGAAATCTTTTTCTGGCTAGCACTTTTAAAAGTTTAGAGGCACTTAGTTTTAAATAATTTTTGTTTGACTGCAGCTAGCTGGTGGGTTTTTGGGTAAAAATTATACATACATACACGTATATATATTCTTTCTCTTTTATTAGTTATGGGAGATGGGAAGTTCTATAATTTTGCTTTACCCTACCATCTTTACTTGAAAATCTGTATGATTTCCTTAATATTTGCTTTCGACATGATTAATAATACAGATGTACTTTAGAAACTCTTAATTTTTAAGGTATAGGGGTGGGTTGGAATAAATTTTTTTAATTAAAAAATAAAACAAATTAAAGACAGTGTTGTAAGATAATTTTAAAAACCATCAGAGACCCTAGGCATGTGTTTTTCTTTTATTCACATTCTATGCTTGTGTATGCTTTTACAGATTTTTATATAATCACAGAGTATCTAGTGAGCAGTAAGCATATAGCATATTATATTTCTGCAAATGTTAGGGTAAACACTTTAATTTTTATCTCATCTTTGTAATCTCATCATGTGGCAATGATATGTCATACCTTATTAAACAGTTCCTCAAATAAAGGACACTAGTTGTTTTTAGTTATATGCCCTTTTATGTACATTGAACCTTTGTAAGTTTGTTTTGTGTTACCTTTAAAATAAATTTGGGAGGTTGAGATTAGTGGACTAATTAACTTTATTAAATCATACTTTTAACCGTGGCACTACCTGTGCAGACCGTTTATATTACTAGTTGCTTAAAATTATAGCTGATAGCTCCACCCTTAATGTCAGACTTTTTTGTATGCTATTGTATTCTTTTCCTACATCCTACCATGATCTTATTAAAAAAAAATTTTTTTTTATGTTTTTATTTATTTTTGAGACAGAGACAGAGCATGCGCAAGGGAAGGGCAGAGAGAGGGGGAGACACAGAATCTGAAGAAGGCTCCAGGCTCTGAGCTGTCAGCACAGAGCCCGATGCAGGGCTCAAGCTCACGGACTGTGAGATCATGACCTGAGCTGAAGTCGGATGCTTAACCGACTGAGCCACCCAGGCGCCCCTAAATTTTTTTTTTTAACGTTTATTTGTTTTTGAGACAGAGAGAGACAGAGCATGAATGGGGGAGGGTCAGAGAGAGGGAGACACAGAATCCAAAACAGGCTCCAGGCTCTGAGCTGTCAGCACAGAGCCTGACACGGGGCTCGAACTCACGGACCGCGAGATCATGACCTGAGCCGAAGTCGGACGCTCAACCGACTGAGCCACCCAGACGCCCCACTAAATTTTTTTTTTAATATTTATTTTTGAGAGAGAGAGAGACAGAGTGTGAGTGGGGGAGGGGTACAGAGAGAGGGAGACACAGAATCCGAAACAGGATCCAGGCTCTGAGCTGTCAACACAGAGCCCGGCGGGGGGCTCGAGCTCACGGACTGTGAGATCATGACCTGAACTGAAGTCTGATGCCAATTGACTGTGTCACCCAGGCGCCCCATCCTACCATGATTTTAGTAATGAATTTTAAAAATGTATTCCAGTTTTTATAAGATCACGTATGCTTTAAAAATTAACAAAATCATGGGGCACCTGATGGCTCAGTTGGTTAAGTGTCTGACTCTTGATTTCAGCTCAGGTCATGATCTCACAGTTGGTGAGCCTGCTCCCTGCATCGGGCTCTGCACTGAGAGTGCAGAGCCTGTTTGGGATTCTCTCTCTCCTCTCTCTGCCCCTCCCCTGCTCTCTCTGTCTCTTAATCTCTCTCTCTCTCTCAAGATAAATAAAAAAAAAAAAATGAACAAAATCACATTTTCTTATTTTTGTAATAATTCCATTTTTATTCATGATTTTATCTATTTGGGTCATCTCCCTTTTCTTTTTGAGAAGCCTGGCTAGAAGTTTATCAATTTTGTTTAGTTTTTCAAAAAACCAACTCTTGGTTTCATTGATCTGCTACAGTTTTTTTAGATTCTGTATTGTTTATTTTTGCTCTGATCTTTATTATTTCTCTTCTTCTGCTAGGTTTGGGGTATCTTTGCTATTCTGATTCTAGTTCCTTTAGGTATGCTGTTAGATTTTGTATTTGGGACTTTTCTTGTTTCTTTTTTTTTTTTTTTTTTTTTTTTAATTTTTTTTTTTTTTAATGTTTATTTACTTTTGAGACAGAGAGAGACAGAGCATGAACGGGGGAGGGTCAGAGAGAGAGGGAGACACAGAATCTGAAGCAGGCTCCAGGCTCTGAGCTGTCAGCACAGAGCCCGACGCAGGGCTTGAACTCACTGACCGTGAGATCATGACCTGAGCCGAAGTCGGACGCTTAACCGACTGAGCCACCCAGGCACCCCAAGGACTTTTCTTGTTTCTTGAGATAGGCCTGGATTGCCATGTATTTTCCTCTCAGGACTGCCTTCGCTGCATCCCAAAGCATTTGGATTGTTGTATTTTCATTTTCATTTGTTTCCATATATTTTTAAATTTCTTCTCTAATTGCCTGGTTGACCCATTCATTCTTTAGTAGGGTGTTCTTTAAGGCTTTTGGAGGTTTTCCAGACTTTTTCCTGTGGTTAATTTCAAGCTTCATAGCATTGTGGTCTGAAAGTGTGCATGGTATGATCTCAGTTCTTTTATACTTATTAAGGGCTGTTTTGTGACCCAGTATGTGATCTGTCTTGGAAAATGTTCCATGTGCACTCGAGAAGAAAGTGTATTCTGTTGCTTTGGGATGCAGAGTTCTAAGTATATCTGTCAAGTCCATCTGATCCAATGTATCATTCAGGGCCCTTGTTTCTTTATTGATCCTGTGTCTAGATGATCTATCCGTTGTTGTAAGTGGAGTATTAAAGTCCCCTGCAATTACCACATTCTTATCAATAGGGTTGCTTATGTGATTAATGTTTGTGATTAATTTGTTTTATATATTTGGGGGCTCCCGTATTCGGTGCATAGACATTTATAATTGTTAGCTCTTCCTGATGGATAGACCCTGTAATTATTATATAATGCCCTTCTTCATCTCTTGTTACAGCCTTTAATTTAAAGTCTAGTTTGTCTGATATAAGTATGGCTACCCCAGCTTTCTTTTGACTTCCAGTAGCATGATAGTTCTCCATCCCCTCACTTCCAATCTGAAGGTGTCCTCAGGTCTAAAACGAGTCTCTTGTAGACAGCAAATAGATGGATCTTGTTTTTTTATCCATTCTGGCATTTTCTTATTTTTAAAGGCGATAATATTGTCCAAAGTGAAAAAATAATTTGGATTGAAATTGGAAGGTGTGCTATAGAAGTATTTATTTTTTTAAAAACACAGTCAACATCGGTAGTCTAATTTTATTATTTCTGGATTTTGCTATCACTATGCATAGCCCAAGTTTATAAAAGTGTTTATAAAAATGTTCTTTGCTTTCTCCTAACATTAATTTATTAATTTAATTAGCGCATTCAATATTTATAAAGAATTTTTTAGGAATCATAAGTAGCTTTTGTGCTTTGATCATTTAATTGTCTAAGAATATATATTCTTATTATGTAATACCCCATGTAATTGTGCTTATTTAGGAATGTTTAATCTATTTTTTTTGTCTCCTCAGATTCTGTCAAATTTTAAGAACAAATGCACCTTATAGCTCATGGAAGAAAAAACACAAATCAAGTCATTTTTGGGTTCCAAGTTGCCAAAGTATGGAACAAAATCTGTGAGAAGTACACTACAGCCAATGCCCAGTGGGACACCTGTTAATTTATTGGGAACTTCCAAGAGTGGCAACGTCAAAAGTTACATCAAAAATAATGGCTCTGATTGCCCATCATCCCATTCATTTAATTGGAGAACGACAACTAAATACCAGCTTAGTGCACAAAGTGCTGAAGAGCGTAATAGTACTCAAACTTCACATGATAAAGTGATTGATCCTGAAAAACATGTACCTACTCAAGTAATGTTTGATAAAAATGGGATAAAGGGAGGCTTGAAAAGTATTTCTTTACTTACATCAAAGTTAGCAAAGCCATCCACTATGTTTGTGTCATCTACAGAGGAGTTAAACCAAAAGTCTTTGTCTGGACCATCTAGTTTGGGTAAATTCACCAAAGGCACATTATTAGGAAGGACTTCATATTCTTCAGTCAATGCTCCAAAATCGCAGTTGAATGGACTGTATGGAAACCGTTCATCTGGTAGCATACAAAGGCCTAGAGCAAACTCCTGTGCCACCAGAAGCACTTCTGGAGAAGGCTTAGCACAATCCCTAGACAATATTAAATCTCTTACTTGTGAAAAAATGGTAAGGTCACAAAGTTTTTCACATTCCATTCAAAACTCATTCCTTCCACCTTCATCTATAACCAGATCACATTCCTTCAATAGAGCTGCAGATCTTACAAAGCCTTATCAGAACCAACAGCTACCCATTAGAGTGCCTCTGAGGTCCAGTATGCTAACAAGAAATTCCCGGCAGTCAGAAGTACTCAATGGGAATGATCATTTAGGGTATGGATTTAATAGGCCTTATGCTGCTGGTGGAAAGAAGCTGGCTTTACCAAATGGCCCAGGTGTAACATCCACGTTGGGTTATAGGATGGTTCATCCCTCTCTACTGAAATCTAGCCGACCTCCATTTTCTGGGACTATCACAGTTGATGGTAATAAAAATTCACCTGCTGATACATGTGTAGAGGAAAGTGCTGCACTTATGGCTAAGGACAGAGCTACTAGTAAAGACCAAGAACTAATTGAAAATGATAGTTACAGAACAGAAAATGACCAGACCATGAAGCATGATACTAAAATTAGATACCTGAGTGATGATGTGGATGATATTTCTTTGTCTTCTTTGTCGTCTTCTGATAAAAATGATTTAAGTGAAGACTTTAGTGATGATTTTATAGATATAGAAGACTCCAACAGAACTAGAATAACTCCAGAGGAAATTTCTCTCAAAGAAGAAAAGCATGAAAACGTACCACCGAAGGATATATTTGATTCCCCAAAGGAAAATGAAAAAAGTAAAACTGATGAGTGGATAGATATAAGTGTCTCTGGTAAATATTAATATCCTTAAATTTGTTTGGTTTCTCCTAGATAATATAACTGAACTTAGGATTAGCTTTTGAATAATTCCAGGATACTGTCAGTTTCATGGAGGGATGGATCTAGATAAAATTGGGGCAGGGCAACATTTATCTTCCTTGTGACTTTTGCTTCTGGTCCTATTTTTCACTATTTAAAACAATGTCAATAAAAACACTCTTCCCCTAATGTATCTTACCTTTTTCTTCATTGACTGTCATGCATAGACATGTCCTGCATGTCATGCAACTTTTCTTACTTGCTTCAAAGTTTTTTTCTTTTTCCCCACTTCCCTCAACAGTGGCATGCCATTTTAAACCATCTCTTCCTTTACAGGAATAGATCCTATTTGTTTAGAGTAAAGCTATACCAAAGGGTAAATGAGCTAATGTTTTAATATAGGTTATGTCCAATGTAATGCATATTTTTATCCTTGGAAATTTTCATTTTTTTAAAGGAGGACTTATATTTCTTGTTTAGCAAAATATTATTGTTATACTTTCAGAGGAGCTTTATTTAATTTTTTA
Source organism: Panthera onca (assembly GCF_046562875.1). Taxonomy (NCBI): domain Eukaryota; kingdom Metazoa; phylum Chordata; class Mammalia; order Carnivora; family Felidae; genus Panthera; species Panthera onca. Next base: position 44,822,212 of record NC_138349.1, on the reverse strand, counting down.
ACTGAAGAAAGTGAGATTAGCACCTGTTAAACATTTCTGCTTGTACTTGGTTATACTGGCACTGAAAGTCTGGAGAAAATGTATCTCTGCCCTGTGTAAATGTATCTCTGCCCTGTGTAAAATGTATCTCTGCCTCTGACCTGAATAAAGAGCAAACTGAAGGGATTGGGGATAGACTTGTGATCTGGTCAAGGGCCTGGGCCATGCCTAAAGATAGGCATAAACCCTCCTATTTGAGGGTCTTCTAGTTAGAAGTGATTGCCAGAACAAGTATTTCCCTTACAAGGAGGCAACCCTGAACTTGAATGATATATACTTAGTAAGGAGTTTCCTGGCCAGTGTGTAAAAGTAAATATCTTAGGAAATAGTAAAAGAAATAAGGCTTTATTTATAATTCTAGAAATGTTGGAGAAGTGAAAGATGGCTCAGTGAATTTTCTTCATGTGTATTGGGAAACATTTCAGTAAGTTATTTAAGATTTTGCCTCCTGATTTTTTTGTTTTTTAGAACTTAGAAAATTCTATAGTTACTGATACCTTTTTGCCAACTTTTTTGTTATAACGAATTATTAGAGCTTATATTTTTAGAACCTGAGAAATATATTTTTGTGAATTAATAACTTTTTTTCTTTCTCTTTTAAAAAATCAATTGAAGACAGGAGTGAATGTACAAAACATACTTCTGGGAATAACTTGATTTCACCAGATACAGATTACAGAGCTGGTTCTTCATTTGAGCTCTCTCCATCTGATAGCTCTGATGGAACATACATGTGGGATGAAGAGGGCTTGGAGCCCATTGGAAATGTACATCCAGTTGGGAGCTATGAGTCCTCGGAAATGAACAGCATAGTATGTATGGATTTATATATCCTTTTGAAAGATTTTCTTTACCTTACTATGTAAAGACTTGTAATACTGACTAGATTTTTTTAAGTTTATGAATTAGCTCTCCTAGTTTAAGAAAATGAAATTTGTATCTGTTAAGGGCCTATGAAACATCTGACCTTAATACATAATAAAGCATATATTTGTGTCACATGACAATTAAGTTAAATATACTCTCATACATATTTGTAATATATACACATATATAGGTAGATAGATATACTGTATTCAGGTTAAGCTAAGCTACTGGTTCTCAAAGTCAGGGAGGAAGGCAGTGTCTGGTCTGGAGCTAATTTTGGTGGTTATATTGAGGGGTGCTACTGACAAATAGTGGGTAGATGCCAGGAATGCTGCTTAATGTCCTAAAGTGGCATAAGACAACACCCACAGCAAAGGGTTATTCATCCCAAGATGTCAGTAGTGCCACTGTTGAGAAATCCTGGACTAGACTATGCTGAGGTAATATTTAAGTGCCAACTCAGTGGCTTAACCTAATAAAAGCTTATTTTTTTTTACTATTTCAAAGTCTTTCATAGGTCTGGAAAACTCTATAGGGTAACTGTCTTCAGTGTTTTCAGCTGCTTTCATCTTCATCATCACCAAAAGAAGGTGGCTTCACCATCTCCTTTTGAGGCCACATGTTTTCACTGGTATAGAGGAAGAGTGCTGCTGGTCTGATAAATGCAATTACTTGCCTTGGCCTGCAGATGGCACATGGTACTTTCACACACAACCTGTTGATCCTGACTAATTTTAGGTACTAACTCCGCAGAAGTGTAATTTTCCTGTGTGCCTGGAAGGCAAGGGAACCAGATTTGAGGGAGCACTAGAAGACCTACCATATATTTTTATGTGTGTATTTTAAGAGACATTGCAAGTAATGTGGCTCATATGCTGTAGGAGTAAAGTGTGGTTTGTGTGGTTGCAGTGATTCACTGTAATTATTCATTATATAAAATGATTTTACAGTAGTTGTATGGGAAACTTGGTAGTCTTTTGGATATATTAAGTTCCAAGTGGATTTCAGGCAGTGTAATTTTCAACACTGTCGTAAACCTGTGACTTCGGAAAAACAAAAATTGTTACCAGAGGCTTGTTAAATTGCACATAGGGAGGACACACATTTTAATATAGAGAGAGTATCTCTATCTCACTAGATAAAGGAAACTTAGAAAAGATTACAGGGGCACCTGGGTGGCTCAGTCAGTTAAGCATCTGACTCTTGGTTTGGGCTAAGGTCATGATCTCACAGTTTGTGGGATCAAGACCCGTGTCCAGCTCTGTGCTGACTACATAGAGCCTGCTTGGGATTCTGTCTTTCCTCTCTCCCTTAATCATTCCCCGCATGTGCGCACGCTCTGGCATGTGCTGTCTCTCTCTCTCTCTCAAAATAAATAAATGAACATTAAAAGAAAAGAAAAGATTACAGTTTGGGCCGCATGTGCTTTCTTACAAGGACTTTTTAAAGCAAATATGATCGAAATGGGGATAAAAATTGTTTCCAGCAGATGGCAGCAATAATCCACTTTAGTACCGGACATTTTTTAGAGATTCTCACTATTTTCAGTTAACTGTTCCTGTAACTTAATGATGAAATAGCCTCTAAAAGAGTTCAGAATGCACTTGAATTGACCATTCGTCTTTAAGTTCATAAATCTTCTTCTGATCTAAAAGGAAAAAAGTCTGAGATAGTTTGGAGGATTGATGGCAAATGTTGAAACAGTGTTAAGATCTTGTTGTGACAGTGGATTTACCATTTTTGTTCCAAAATTCTATCAATTTTTTGCTTTTTATATTTTTAATGTATTTTGTTAGGTGTGTACTTGTTCAGAATTGTTTTCTTTGTGAAATAGGACTTAAAGTCATAATTTAGTGATCTTCTCTATTACTCATGCTTTTTGTCTTAAAGCCTTTCCCCCCCAGATATTGTATATTATATCAGTTTTATTTATGTATTTTTCATCCTTTTACCATGAACCTTTTTGATACATAGCAAATAAGTTATAATTTTTTTTTTAAAATTACAATATCTCTTTTTCTTTTAACCAGTGAATTTAATCTTTTTGTGTTTGTAGTTATTGATATACTTGGACTTCATTCTGCCATCTGAAACTTTTTCTTTTTCTCCTTTTTCCCCTAAAATAGTTCAAATAAATATTTATAACTTAATCCACAAGGAGCTTTAACATATTCTCATTTTTCTTGGTCTCCCCATCCCTCTCATCTAAGCCCATGTCCTTCCCTCCCCCCGATTCCCCAACCACCATCATGGTTGTTCCTTACAAGTGTTCATTCCAGTCTAGGTCGAGACAAGGAACTCTATACATATTGGCTTTTTAAAAAGTATTTTATTTCATTGTTAGAAATGGCACCGCTTTTAAAATTTTATTTTCTAAGTTTTTGTTGTATGTGCAAATATACTTAATTTTTGTATTTTGAGCTGTTTTTCCAGTGATCTTGGTGAATTCACTTATTTTAATAATTTGCCTATGGATGTTTTTGAAATTTCTACATATACTATGCAGTCATAACCATTTGCACAGTCTCCATCTCCCATCCTCCCCTTTATTGCACTTGTTAGGACCTCCAACATAATGTCGAGTTGAAATGGTGATAGAATTTCAGCAAAGTTTTAATAGTCCACCATTAAAATTTCTGTGTGTGTGGGTGTATATGTGTATGGGGGGATGATTATAGATATCTTTAATCAGATTAAGGAAGTTCCCTTCTATTTCATTTACTGATTTTTTTTGTGAGTAGATGCTAATTTTTCTCTTCATCTATTAAAATGATAAAAATATTTTCCTGTTATATGTTATATATTTTCTGTTGGTGTAATAGATTACATTTCTTGATTTGCAAATATTACATTTCTTGATTTTGAATATTGATATTCAAATATTTTCTTTCCATTCCAGGAATAAATTCACTTGGTTATGATGTGTTATTATTTTAAATGTTGTTGGACTTGACATTCTAATAGTTTATTTATATTTTTTTGCATTTATGTTTATGAGCAAGATGGCTTTATTTTTCTTTAGTTTTCTTTTCACATGTGGTATCTGGGTTGTGCTAGCTTCATGAATGAGTTGAGAAGTCTTTCCTGTTTTTTTGCCCTTTCAGGGAATTTATGTATAATTGATGTTACCTCTTTCTTAAATGTCTACAATTCACCAAATGAAGCCTTTTGGACCTGGAGTTTTCTTTGTGAGGGTTTTTTAATGACATATAATGGTTTTGGTTTTTTGTTTTTTTTTTTTAAGTAGGCTTCTTTCCTAGGACCAAGCCCAGTGCAGGGCTTGAACTCACCATCCCGAGATCAAGGCCTGAGCTGAGATCAAGAGTCCGATGCTTAACTTACTGAGCCACCCAGGTGTCCCAGAAATGTACATATAAATCTTAATGAGCATATCTACTTAAAACATTTTATCTGCTGAGACTTCTGGGTGGCTCAGTAGGTTAAGTGTCCGACTCTTGGTCTCAGCTCAGGTCTTGATCTCAGGGTGGTGAGTTCAAGCCCTGCGTTGGGCTCCAGGCTGGGCACGAAGCCTACTTAAAGGAAAGAAAAAAAAAGGATTTGTCTGTATATTTCTTCTTGTGTTGCTTTTTGAGAATTTGTCTATTTTGTCTAAGTTGTCATTTATTGGTAAAAGTTACTCAAGATTATCTTATCTTTTAACATCTTTACAGTCTTATAGTGATGTCTACTCTTTCATTCCTGATATTGGTAATTGGTGTTTCCTCTCTTTTTGTTCATTTCAAAGAGCAAAATTTGGGTTTTCCTGATTTCTCTCTTTTGTTTACTTTTTTTCCTGTTTTACTGATTTTTAGGTCATATCTTTCTTTCCTTCCTTCCATGTTTAAAAAAAATTTTTTTTATGTTTTATTTATTTTTGAGAGCAAGAGAGACAGAGCATGAGCGGGGGAGGGGCATAGAGAGAGGGAGACACAGGATCCAAAACAGGCTCCAGGTTCTGAGCCATCAGCACAGAGTCTGATGTGGGGCTCAAACTCACCGTGAGATCATGACCTGAGCCAAAGTTGGACACTTAACCCACTGAGCCACCCAGGCACCCCAATTTTATTTCTTTTTTTCACCCAAAATTCTTAACATGGAAATTAGAGCATTGATTTTCAGCCTTTGTTTTACTATTATTATATACATTGATTTTCTTAAAAAAAATTTTTTTTTAACGTTTATTTATTATTGAGAGACAGAGAGAGACAGAGCATGAGCATGGGAGGAGCAGAGAGAGGGGAGAGAGCCTGAAGCAGGCTCCTGACTCTGAGCTGGCAGCAACAGAGCCCGAACGTGGGGCTCAAACTCACAAATCGTGAGATTATGACCTGAGCCGAAGTCGGACGCCCAACTGACTGAGCCACCCAGGCACCCCTATGCATTGGTTTTTATAAAGAGAACGCTTTATTATATAGTAAATAATGCATTGAATAGCACCTTAATAGTAAATATAATAGCAAGTTTCTTCTAATGTGCCTTGCTTTAAAACAGTGAATTCTGAAGCACTTGGGTGGCTCAGTTGGTTGAGCATCTGCCTGGATTTCAGCTCAGGTCATGATCTCATGGTTTGTGAGTTCAAGCCCCACGTCAGGTTCTGCACTGGTAGTGCAGAGCCTGCTTGGGATTCTCTCTCTTCTCTCCCTTTCTCTCTGCCCCTCCCCCACTGTGTGCACATGTGCTTTCTCAAATAAATATTAAAAAAAAACAATGAATTCTAAGTCATGTTATATAGGCCATCTTATTTTTTCTTTCCTTTTTTTTAATCTTTAATACATTTGTGTATTTGTGAACAATAAATAATATTGTTTTTTATGTGTTTTTACAACTTATGTAAGTGATACATGATGGTCTGCAACTTTTTTTCCCCTTAGTTTTATGTTTTTGTGATACATGTGTATTATAAGTGTAAGTTAATTCATTTTTACTGCCATATAATATGTATAATATGCTGTATAATATGTCTTAAATATACTAGTTTTTTTCTCTCTGTTCCCTTGCTATTGAACATTTGAGCTATTCCTCACTAAATAATAATAATAATAATAATAATAATAATAATAATATTTAAATAGTGCAGCAGCAAACATTCTTACTCATGTCTCTGATCATATATGTTAGGGTTTCTTTAGGATATAAACCTTAAAAATAACATTACTGGATCAGAGCATATATGGATCTTCAACTTTATTAGATGCTGCCAAATATCTTCCTAAAATGGTTTTGTCAATTTATCCTTCCCATCAATGAAGAAAGATTTCTATTGTTCCTCATATTCACCGCACTTGCTATTATCTGACTAAAATTTTAGCCAGTCTGGTGAGTATGGAAGTGTATGTCATGTAATTTGCATTTATATTATTATTTATCATTTTTCCCATATATTTCCTGGCTGTTTGGTTTCATTTTATGTGAATTACTTAGTTACTTTGCTGATTTTTCTGTTGTGTTCCTTTGTCTTGTTCTTATTGATAAAGGAAATTTTATGTTGTCTGACTTTAATTCTTAAATGTATCACAGTGTCTCAGCCAGTGGCTTTTAACTTTGTTTTTTGTGCCTTTTACTATTTCTAGTTTTAAATTTTCATGAAATTGAATTTAGCAGTTCTTTCTTTATGGTTTTTACCGTGCCTCTGTGTGTGTGTGTGTGTGTGTGTGTGTCTTTGTGTAAGACATTCTTTCCCATCCTAGGACCATACGGGTATTTTGCATATTGAGAGGCAATATAGCACAGTGATTAAGAGCCAGGGCTCTGGAACAAGCTAAATTAAAAATCTCATTTCTGTCATGTATTAGCTGTGGATCCTTGGATTCTCTATGTTCACTCCTTTTTTTATAAAGTGGAGATAATAATAGTACCTACCTCTCAGGCTGATTTTAGGAATGACATGCCTAAATAGTGTAGTAGCCATGTGATACTGGTAGTTGAGTATTTTGAGTATCATCTCTGACTGTCTCATGTGGTTGCTGTAAACATTAAATAAGGTCATACATATACTTAGTGCCAGGAATATAGCAAGAGCTCAGTACATGTTAGCTATTTATTATTTTATTATCTTCTAGTTATTTTAATTGTTCCACATTTAAGACTTTGCTCCATTTGAAGTTGGTATGAGGCATAATAATTTATCCTTATTAATACATCTTCATAATATACTTGGGGTACTGTGGAGAAAAAGGTTGATGGGGCTCCTGGGTGGCTCAGTCAGTTAAGCGGCCAACTCTTAGTTTTGACTCAGGTCATGATCTCAGGGTTCTTGAGTTCAAGCCTCACCTTGGGCTCTGCACTTACAGCATGGAGCCTGCTTCGGATCTTCTGTTTCCCTTGTTCTGCCCCTCCCCAACTCATTCCCCTCTCTCTCTCTGTCTCCCTCTCCCTCTCTCTCTCTCAAATAAATGTTAAAAAAAAAAGTTGGGGGGGGGGGTTAACATTGTAGCCCTAATACTGCCTATCCTTAGAAAGGCAGGCTGTTTCCTCAAACAGTTTCCTACAGTGATAAAAATCTTTCCCTAAATAAAAGTGGCTCATTGTACCTGAAGTGTTTGTACAAATAATGTAGTTTATACTGGACACTTGCTTTTGTTCAGAGATTCTGGAGTTGTATACATGCTGGGCAGAGGATGCCTATGTGACCAACTCCCAATTTAAATCACCTCATTTCTTAGGAACATTCATAATAGACAACACATTTATTTATTTATTTATTTATTTATCTATTTATTTATTTATTTATTTAAGTTTATTTATTTGAAAGAAAGACAAGCAGGGGAGGGACAAGATGGGGAGGGGGAGAGGGAGAGAATCCCAAGCAAGCTCTACACTGCCACACAGAGCTGAACTCTCGTGAGTTCTCAAACTCATGAACCAAGAGATCATGACCTGAGCCAAAACCAAGAGTTAGATGCTTAACCAACTGAGCCACCCAGACACCCCTAGACAACTCTTTTAATTTGTTGTCATAACTTTTGGGCATTGAGAAATTAAGCACATCCTGTGTGACTGCACTGGGAGAGGACTTTTTCCTTCAACTTTGCCCCATGTTTGCTTCTTTTGCATTGCATCCTTTTTCTAGAACACATCTTAGCTGTGAATATGATTATATGCTATGTCCTGTGAATCCTCATGAATTATCTAACCTGGGGGTGGTATTGAGGACTCCGACACAGCTACTGATTCAAAGTTATCTTTGTTCACTGAATGACCATATATATGTATATATATATATATTTTTTTTTTTTTCTGAAGTATAATTAGTATAGTGTTATAGTAGTTTCAGGTGTGCAATATGATGGTTCAGCAATTCCATACATTACTCAGTGCTCATCAAGGTAACTGTACTCTTAATTCCCTTTATCTGTTTTACCCATTCCCCTACCCATCCTTCCTCTGGCAACCACCAATTTGTTCTTGTATTGAAGAGTCTGTTTTTTTAATTTGTCTCTTTTTTTCTTTGTTCATTCATTTATTTTGTTTCTTAAATATCACATGAGTGAAACCATATGGTATTTGTCTTTCTCTGACTTATTTCACTTAGCACTATACCCACTAGTTCCATCCATGTTGTTGCAAATGGCAAGTCTTCATTCTTTTTTATGGCTACTATGTATTATATCTTAATCCATTCATCTATGGATGGACACTAGGGTTGCTTCCATATCTTGACTGTTGTAAATAGATAAGTTTGTATTGTTTTAAGCTATTAAACTTTGTGGCAATTTGTTACAACAAGAACAAACTAATACACCTATATATTTATAAATGTGTTTTTCATTAAAGTCAATCTGATTACAAAACAACAATAAAAGTCAGAATGCCTAACATCCTTAATGAGACTCTTTTAAAGAATAATAATTATGTAGTTCTTCTTGCTATAAATGCACAACAAAGATGGTATTATATGTGCTATATTTTTTCCAAATAAATAATATTTTCCCTCCTTCAAACAGTTTTCCAGTAGATGCCTCTTGAATCTTTAGGATTGAACTGATCTCACATTCTTATAAATCCTTCCAACATAAGACGCTGCACTTTCCTCATTGATTATAATTAATTTCACTGACCATTGTGATAATATAATTCACATTTCCTAAAAATCGGACTAGTTCACATCAAACTTTGAAATTAGCCACTGTTTGAAAAATGAAGCTTTTAGCTCTTTGGATACTTCTAGACCCAAGCATCCATATTAATCATATAAAATAATACATATCCCATAAAATTTACTACAAAAAGAAGGATTTTGGGAGGCACCTGGGTGACTCAAGTCAGCTAAGCGTCCAGCTTCAACTCAGGTCATGATCTCACAGTTCAGGAGTTCAAGCCCTATGTTGGCCTCTGCACTGGCACTGTGGAGCCTGCTTTGGATTCTTCATCTCCCTCTCTCTCTGCCCCTCCCCCACTTGTTCTCTCTCTTTCTTTCTCTCTCTGTCTCAAAAATTTAAAAAGAAGCATTTGTCATGATTTTTATGAAGTTTTTGTCATTCACTTTGATAATACAGCAGATACATGTACAGGTCTGGGGATGTTTATACCACACCTATATTATTAAGATTAAGATGTCCAAGAAAGCATCTTCCTTCAAATTGGCAGGTAGAATTGGGGTGGAGGAGTGAGGCATGAGGAGTCAGAGACTGAGCAAGGTAACAAAGGCACACATAAGGAGGGACAGTGAACATGGGGAATTAGAACCCAAGTAATATGAAAAGAGCATCCATGCACAGGTTGGCCTAGCATACCAGTCTTACTGAAGAATGCCTTTCTTGAAAATCAAAACATTCAGATTAATTGCTTCTCCTCTTGTCTCTGCATAGACTAGAAGAATGAAAGGGGAAAGGCTAATATATGGTTGGATCGTTAATTTGTTCAGCATGTGTTTTAAATTTCCATTCTGTGCTTCTGAACTCTAATTACTGAGAAATATATATGAGTAAAGAGACAGTTGCTGCCTGAGCAAAAAACTCATGATCCAGATTAAGAGAGGAGATATACTTAATTCTGACCGTTAAAGGAGTATTCCATGTTTGCTTTCAACTAATACATGCTAACCCATTTTGAGTTCAGAGTTTGGGGACATTGGTATGGCATTTCAACAAAAGCTTCTTTATGAGTTTAAAATGAAAAGAGAACAGTTTTATTTGTTTGCATTTGTTTAATTTCTGCCTCCTGTTTCTTTGGGATATAGTATTAGGGGCCAGCAAGCTGTAGCCTGCAGGCTGCCAGTGTGTTTTTGTCAATAAAGCTTTATTGGAACACAACCATGCCCTTTATGTATAGTCTTTGGCTGCTTTCATGCTGCTGTGGCAGGAATGAATAGTTGCAACAAGACTGTATTTGCCCACAAACTAAAATATTTACTATTTCGTCGTTAAAAAAAGTTTGCTGACTCTTGCATTAGAATACTACAAATAATTTTAAAGGTTCAGAAATTAATTTTTCAAGCTAAATGTAAGTCTGTGTAAACTCTTAGGCATTCACTTTTCTTTTTGTTCTCATTCGTAGTACCATTTTTTTCTCTGGCCACCAGTCATCTATGAATCCATTCAGTATATTTGACTGACTGTTATGTGCAAGATATTGAGGATACATTGATCAAGGCAGCTACAGCTTTTGTTTTAGTGGTGTTTGTGTTTTAATGAGGCAGATGTCATTGAAATATTTAGCGAACTCATTAACTATCTTCAGGTAATTAGAGGGGAAAGTGCTGCAGAGGAGAATTACTAAGTATGAAAGTATGTTATTGGAAAACCTGGTCTAGTGTGGGTGTTAGGTAAGGCATTTTTTGGAAATGATATTTGAGCTAAGTTGTCCTAGGGTAAAAAGGGTATAATAGTTGCAAGAATGTTATGTGTTTTAGTAAACAGCATATGGGAAGGCCTTAAGGCAGGAAGGGATTATGGAATATTTGAGGAACCAAGAGAAGGCTAGTATAGCTTGAGCAGTGACACAGAAGGGTGGAGTGGCAGGAAAGGAGGCTGTGAGTATAGAGCTTTTATAGAGTTCAGAGGATTTGGATGTTTGTCCTAAAAATTGAAAGGGAATTGTTGGAGGATTTTAAGCCTGAAAGGGACATTACTCAATTTACATTTACATTAAAAAAGTGCTCTGTATGGGGGTGCCTTGGTGGCTCAGTTGGTTGAGCGATTTCAGCTTAGGTCATGAACTCATGGTTCATGGGTTTGAGCCCGGAGTCAGGTTCTGGGCTAACAGCTCAGAGCCTGGAGCCTGCTTCGGATTCTGTGTCTCCCTCTCTCTCTCTGCCCCTCCCCAGCTTGCGCATGTGTGTGTGCACGCTCTCTCTCTCAATAATAAAAAAAAAAGTTGCAAAAAATTAAAAAAGAAGGCTCTGTATAAAGATTGAATTAGAAAGGAACAAGGCAAGATGCTGGAAGCTACTACTGTTTCCTGAAGGATGCTAGTGGCTTGGGCTAAAGTGGTGGCAGAGTGAAGATTAGAGGTGTGGGTGATTTTGAAAACAGGTTTAGAGGGTACACTTGGCAAAATTCCATTACTTGCTGACTGTAGAGAAGTCAGGTGTCACCTCCTTACTATTAGAAGCTATGACTGAGGAGTGCCTGGGTGGCTCAGTCAGTTAAGCTTCTGACATTGGCTCAGGTCATGATCTGATGGTTCATGGGTTGAGCCCTGCATCGGTCTCTGTGCTGACAGCTGAGTCTGGAGCCTGCTTCAGATTCTGTGTCTCCCTTGCTCTCTTCCCCTCCCCCACTCACTCTCTGTCTTTCTCTCTCTCTCTCTCTCTCTCTCTCCCAAAAATAAGCATTAAAAAAAAAAACTAAAAAAATTGCGTTAAAAAAAAGTTATGACTGATACTGTTGGTTCTATTCATTCTGCCAAAATCATCCTAAATTCCTGGTTTAATTCGGTATTTGTTGTTTTTCTCATTCCTTGTAGTGTCAAGTCTAAACTCCTTTGTGGAGTGTTGTCATCTTATACTGGTCTGTCTGGTTGCCTTTTTTTCCCCCCTTAATGTTTATTTGTTTATTTATTTTGAAAGAGAGAGCGCACGTGTGCATGTGGGGGAGGGGCAGATAGGGGGAGAGAGAGAGAATCCCACGCAGGCTCCACGCTGAGCACAGAGCCCAATGTGGGGCTTGATCTCATGACCGTGAGATCATGACCTGAGCCCAAATAAAGAGTTGGACGCTTAACCGACTGAGCCACCCAGACATCTTGCCTGATTGCTTTTAATCTACTACTACTTATTTTAAATATACGTGATACTTCATTATCTCTCTTATCACCTCTTTTAGGTTTCTGGCACTAAGTAAGGGCTTAATATATACTTGTTGAAATGTGTGTTAATGATTTAATTTGAGATAAACAGAAAACTTAAAGTTACCATTTAATACTATTCAGTACTTTTCCTTTTACATTGTGACATAACCTATTTACAAAGTAAGTTTCTAAGGTACCACGTGTCATAATAGCAAGGTGCAAGGAACTAAAAATGTGACATTAGCATGGATGTCATAGTGGAGGGACAGCTTTCAGAAAGTTGAGACCGTCTTAATATAGGTAAATGAAAACCTCAAACTGATATTGATACATTCAGCTATGCTGTGGTACAGAATACAGAACTTGAACACATAGAAGGATCTAATCCAACTCAGTTATTTTTTTGTTTTGTTTTGTTTTGTTTTTTACAGATAAGGGGACAAAATAAGATGAAACTAAATTTTGTTTTAATTAATTTTTTCCCCCAAACTAGTGAATCTTCTACATGCATTTGATTATTATTATAGGTTCTTTTGGCCTGTTAATGTAACTTTTATGTATGAAAAAAAGTTTAAATTTATCAAATATAACTGGTAACCCTTTAAACATAATATTTTTCTTCACTCTATATATTTTATTATAGACTATTATAATAGGAAGTTTAATTTAGTAATTATTTACTTAGCTTCTACTGTAGTTCCAGGCATACTGTTAAGTGCTGAAGATACTGATATGGATAAGGTTGTCTTTGTTCTTGATGAATACAAAGACTAGTATGGTTGGCAGATATACTATAAATAAATTATCATAGTGTAATTTTATGCATTATATGGTTAGTATGCATGTGGTCTCAAAATAATGCAGAAGGGAGGTTTAACTGTGTGTGTGTGTGTGTGTGTGTGTGTGTGTTCAGAAGGTTTCGAAGAGGAAGTGACATCTGAGTTGTTTCAAAAAATGAATACAAAGTTAACCAATTGGCCAAGGAAGAGAGAGGATGAGCATTCATTTTAGGCATAGGAAACAGCATAATAAACTCCATTTTATGTAATATGCAGTAAGTCTGATACTCAGCCATTATTGGCACTCACTGATGCACTGGAAATGGACTGGTTTAAAGAAAGAAAATTGAATCTCAAAGAAGGAAATTCAGACCACTGAAGGATTTGGGATCATTAAATACATTCATCTTTCCATCATCCAACAAGAGTACTACACTAAATCACCAATGCATTTTGGCATTTCAATTTATTAAACATTGTTATGATTTTGTTAAATCAACATTTGTTAAGTAGAGCCCCCAGGATGCTGGATAGTGAGCAGAGATAGAGAAGTTTATTACTCACAGGCCTTGGAAGAAGTATATCCCGTTCCCAAGGGGCCACACAGGAAGGTTAAAGGCAAGATACAAACAGAAAGAGTGATGATCTAGGTATGCCTTTTTAGGGTATGTGGGTGGAGTGTTTTGGGGTTCCTAGGCCAAGGTGGATTGTCCAGTCAGACTATAAAGAGCAAGGGTTTTGGTAAGCTTCACAGCGATTTTACCTGAGGGCCCCCAGGGGAAGGTGTTGAAGGCAAGGTACTTACATTTACTTGTAACTGTGGGCTGTCATCTAGGGCTTACATTTGCGCAAGGGATTAGTGTCAATTTCAGACCCTCTCAGGCACCTTAGCCAAAAAATGCATGCTGAGGCAGCAATGTGATGGAGTAGCTCAGCTAAACTTTCAACAAACATACATGTTAACTGAAATCTGCCACCCACCATTATAACCAATGTGGCTAAAATTATTCATCTAAAACCTGTAAAGGCTAAAGTAAATTTAAAAAAGGTTTAAGTCAAGTCAAGCAGAACTTGACTTGGACTTTTTGCTGAACTCCACAACGTATTACAAGGCTGGCAGGGCAGAGAAAGTTTACCTACATTGACTGGAAGTTCCATACAAGATCACACACTGACTCTTCTCTCCTTCCTTTTCAGCTGCTATTGTGCTTATGTGTTGGGCTTTCTCTCTTTCAGCCCACTGGGAAGTACTGCAGAAAGGAGGGAACAGATACTTATACTCTAAACTTTGCAAGCAATAGGAATAGAGTTGGATTTAAAACAGAAGAAGCAAATAAGTCTAATTACAAAATTTAAAGAGACAATGTACTGTATTTGCTTTCTCTTGCTGTTGTAACAAATTAGCACAAACCTAATGTCTTAAAACAACACTCGTTTATTATAGTTCTGTAGGTTAGAAGTCAGACACAGGTCTCAGTGGGATGAAATCAAGGTGTCAGCAGGGCTGTATTCATTTTGGAGACTCTAGGGAAGAATCCATTTCTTTACCTTTTCCAGTTTTAAGCAGCTGCCCTTGAATCATGCCCTCCTCCCTTCCTCCATCTTTAAAGCCAGCAACGCTGCATCTCTTTGACCATTCTTCCTCTGCCTCTCTCCTGCCTCTCTCTTGTACTCTAAGGAGTGATTACACTGGACCCACCTCGATAATCCAGGATAAAATCCCTATTTTAAGGTCAGCTGATTGGCAGTCATAATTCCCCTGGCAACCTTAATTCCTCTTTTGCCGTGTAACCTAACCTATTCACAGGTATTATTCCAGGCATTATTTTCTTTATCAAGAAGATACTTCATTTCTCTGGAATTTCTATTTTTGTTGCAGTAGAATTCTTCAAGTATGTTGTGACAATCATAATTTCAGCATGGAGATCTCAAAATGAAACAGTGAGTAGTCCTTTCTTCCTCTGGAGCTCTTAGATTTGGAAATTTATATACTGTGTTTATTTTTTTAAGGTATTCCTGGGTATTAAAATGTGTTTATGTTTGTTCCTGGGAAGAATGGAGGAAAATCTAAGATCATCATTTCATGAGAGCAAAAGAGAAATAGCGAGCTATAGTTGAAGTCTTCTCTTTTTATTTACATAATTCACAGAGAATACAATGATGAACAGTTATTTATTTATTTAAGCATAGGGTATTCTTTGTAAAGAATTTATGTAGACATGTTAATAGAGTTCTGTTCTCTTGGTCTGGGAACCATCTCTATAGTAAGGAAATTTCTTCTGTAAAATGCATGCATTGTAGGGATATTTTATAAGCTTATTTAAACTTGGTCACTCTCATCACATCTGGCCATTTATTTGAGTTTTCTTTACAGTTAGACTAACTGCCTTAGCTTTATTTCAGGAAGAGTCTTGTAGCAAAACTACATCTGAAATTTCTCTGAGCAGGGATTTTTCAATGTCATGATGGAAGTGAGAGACAAGGAAGAACACTGATTAGAAGTTACTGGGGCACCTGGATGGTTCAGTCTGTTGAGCGTTCAACTTCAGCTCAGGTTGCATCTGACTCTGTGCTGACAGCTTAGAGCCTGGAGCCAGCTTTGGATTCTGTTATCTCCCTGTCTCTGCCCCTCCCTAGCTTGCACTCTGTCTCTCCGTCTCTCTCTCTCAAAAATAAACATTAAAAAAAAAAGTTACTGGAGCAGAATGTTAGTCTGGATTTATTTATTTTCACTCACTAAATATGTTTGGGTCTCTGCAAGATAATAATTATAAACAAGAATTTTTGAAGCATTCTTAAATGAGGAGTTTGATCCATTATCCTTTTCAAATCTGAATTTTTTTTTATCACCTCCATTGTTTCTGTGCCCTTTTCCTAGAGTTCGAATGATTGGTTATTATATGTCACATGAGTTTATGCGCTTTTCTCTATTTTCCTATTTCTGTTCATTTTTTAATTTTTTTAACCTTTTTTTTTTCCTGGAGTCTGTTTTCTGGCCCCCTTTTTTTCTTATGTTTATTTATTTATTTTGAGAAAGAGAGAGGGAGACGAAGAGAGAGGGAAAAAGAGAATTCCAAGTAGCCTCTGCGCTGTCAACTCAGAGCCAACACAAGGCTCAAACTCACAAACCGTGAGATCATGACCTGAGCTGAAATTAAGAATCACATGTTTAACTGACTGAGCCACCCAGGCACCCCTGGCCCTTACTGTTTCTAGATCAGGCAATTACTTAATTTTTTATAAAAAATTTCAGACATACTCAAACCTGGTGAGAAGAGTAAGGGGGCTCACTATATCAGTTATTCAACTTAAAGAATGTTCAAAATCATGGCCTTTTCCCATTTATAACCCTATTCATCCACTCCTCTCCTCCAAATGGGCTTAATTTAAGTGAGTCTTAGACATCATCATGATTTATGTGATTTATGTGATATAATATAAAATTATATGAATATAATTTTTAGAATGGTATTAACATATATGTAAGTGTATACTTGTATATTTATGTGTAGATATTTCTGTATTACTAATTAGTTATTTCTGAATGTTTTACTAAGATAAGTATTCTTGTTCAGACATAGCTAAATTTCACTATTGTTCCTCTAAAAAAATGAACAATCACTTCTTATGATTAAAATCCCAGTAAATGTTCAGTCTTTGGTAAACTTGAGTTGTAGATTTAAAAATTATTGCAAAGATAATATAGAGAGTTCCTGTATATCCTACATCCAGTTTCCTCTATTATTAGCAAATCACTATATTATTAGTATATTTGTCATATTAATGAACCAATATTTATATCTTATTATTTAGAGTCCATATTATTTAGATATTCTCAGTTTTCCCCTTCTTTTTCTGTTCTAGAATTCTGTCCAGGATACTGTCTTACAATTAGCAGTCCTGTCTCCTTAGACTCCTCTAGGTTGTGACAGTGTCTCAGACTTTCCTTGTTTTTGATGGCCTGGACAGTTTTGAGGAATACTACTAGGCAAATGTTTTGTAGAATGTTTCCCAAATGGGATTTGTCTCATGTTTTCCTTATGATTAGACTGGGGAAATTTTGTTTTTGGACAAAAGGCCACAGAGTTAAAAAGTGCATTCTTATCATATCATTGCAAAGATGCATACTGTCAATGTAACTTAACCATTGTTGCTGTTGACCATGATTACCTGACTTGAGATAGTGTTTTTCAGGTTTATCCACAGTAAAGTTGTTCTTTTCTTCTCTCTTTCCATAGTGTAGTCTTTGGGAAACATCACTTTGGGCAGTCTACACTTATGGAGTAGCTAGTTATGCTCTACCTCCGTAAGGGTGGAGTATGTCTGTGTAAATTATTTGGATTTCTACTGCAAGATGGAAAGGGATTTGTCTTTTCTTCCTCATGTATTTGTTTATTTATTTAGTCATTTCTTTATATCAGTGTGGGCTTATATATTTTATACTTTTGGTTCTAATTCATACCCCTATCATTATATTTTTTGTTATTTTGTTTTGAGTACCTTTTTTTGTTTGTTTGTTTTAAGCTTTCTAGCACTACAAGATGCCCCAACCTCATCTTGTATATTTCCTGCCTCAGTCTTAGAATCAGCCCTTTTCTCCAAAGAGCCTTCGTTTCTAATTGGAGAATTGTATTAGAAACCAAAATTTGCATGTGAGGGGTGTGGCAACCAGAGTTTTGGTTCTGGATTTTGTCAGCTGAAAGCAGAGATGTGTGTGTGTGTACTAACCTGTGTATATACACCTATCTATAAATATTTCTGTATGTTAACATTCGTATTTTGAGCTAAATATGAGTTCACAAATTGATATGTCCAATTCTAACCCATTACCTTGTGCATAATTCTTGCTTCTACCCCTTGTTTGTTTGTAACCCCCACTCCAACAGGGAGAAAGGTGCTTACCGTCAGCCATCCATGTATGTAATTGTTCAGTTCCAGTACACATATATAGTCCTATCAGATTGTCACTTTGTACTCTGACAGGAAACACCTTTATTAACTAGTGCTTATGGAATTTCTTAGCTTTTAGTCTTAAGACTCCTTTCATTTCTGAAGTTACTTAGGTCAACCTTATACCACTCATCCCTTTCAGTGAGGTGGTTTCATATATTTGTAATACATTTAGACTTCTGTCACATTCTGCACTCCCTCCAGGGACCCTTATTTCCTAAAATATTTTTTAAATTTGCATACATTAAGGTTTACTCCTTGTGCTGTAAAGTTCAGTGGATTTTGACATGCTTATGTTTTGTGTTCACCATTACAGTATCATAAAGAATACTTTCACCATCCTAAAAATATTCCCTACACTTCATCTATTTATCCCTCTCCCCAGTGAACCACTGGCAAACACTGATATATCTCTATAGTTTTGCCTTTTTAAGAATGTCATGTAATTGAAATCATACAGTGTATATAGCTTTTTCATACTGGCTTCTTTCATTTAGCAATATGCATTAGAGATTCATCCATGTCTTTTTTGTGACTTGATACCTCATTTTTAATTTATTTTTTATTAAAAAAAATTTTTTTTTAATGTTGACTTATTTTTGAGAGAGGGAGACAGAGCATGAGAGGGGGAGGGGCAGAGAGAAAGGAAGACACAATCTGAAGCAGGCTCCAGGGTGAGCTGTCAGCGCAGAGCCCGGTGTGGGACTTGAACTCATGGACTGTGAGATCTTGACCTGAGCCGAAGTTGGACGCTTAATCGACTGAGCCACCCAGGCGCCCCAGATACCTCATTTTTTAAATTGATAAATAGTATTACATTGCATGGATTTACCACAGTTTGTTTATCCATCCATTTATCAAAGGAAATCTTGGTTGCTTCCAATTTTGGGTCATTATCAATAAGGCTGCCATAAATATCCACATGCAGGTATTTCTGTGGACAGATGTCATTGTTGTTGTTGTTTTTAATTATTTTGGGAAATACCAAAGAGTGCAGTTGCTTGATCATATGGTAAGGTTATGTTTAGCCTTGTAGGAAACTGCCAAACTGTTGTGTAAAGTAACTACAATTTTGCATCCCCACTAGCAGTGAGTGAGAGTTCCAGTTGCTCTTCATTCTCACCAGCAGTTGATATTGTCAGTGTTTTGGATTTTAGGCATTTTAATAGGTGTACAGTGGTATCTCGTTGTTTTAAATTTGCGATTCCCTAATGACAAATAATGCTGAACATCTTTTAATATGCTTATTTGTCATCTGTGTATCTTGGGTGAAATGTCAGTTTAGATCTGTTGCCCATTTTTTTTTAATTGATTTGTTTTCTTGTTGAGTTTTAAGTGTTCTCTGTATATATTGGATATAAATCTTTTATCAGATATGTGTTTTACAAATATTTTCTCCTAGTCTATGCCTTGTCTTTTCATTCTCTTAAAAGCATCTTTCACAGAGCAGAAGTTTTAATAAATTCCAAATTATCAATGTTTTCTTTCACAGTTAATGCTATTCATAGTATAGTTAAAAAAATCATTAAACCCACGGTCATGTAGGTTTTCTACTTTGTTTACTTCAAAAAGTTTTATAGTCTTGTATTTTACATTTTGGTCTATGATCCATTTTGAGTTAATTTTTGTATATACTTGTATTTGTGTTAATTTTTTTGTATATAATTTTGTCTAAGAGTTGCAGCACTATTTGTTGAAAAGACTATCCTTTCTATATTGAATTGCCTTTTCTCCTTTGTCAGAATCAGTTGAGTATATTTGTGTTGATCTACTTCTGAGCTTTGTTCTGTTCTATTGATCTATGTGTCTATTTAGCCAATAACATGCTGTGTTGTTGTCTTGTTTTGTCTTATAGTAAGCCCTGTGTTGTATAACAAAGAATTCAGCTGGCTTTTGTATCTAGTGTGTGCATGAGAACATCTCCATCTCTGGAATTTCTGAAGTGATGGGAGTGTTTTTGTTCACAGTGACCTTAATAGTTAATGCTAATGAGATGACTCAGGATGGGGAGAAAGAACAACCAAACCTGTGATTTATAGAGTTGGGGCATTGAGCCATATGATATTAGTCTGACCTCTGGGGAACAGAGGAAGTGGGATGGAGATTGAGTTCAGTATATAGCCAATGATTTGATCAATTGCCTATGTAAGGATACTCCAATAAAATCTCTAGACAGTGAATCACAGATGAGCATCCCTGGTTAACAGTACTCTGTGCATATTGCTACTCATCACTATACCAAGGAGGTGACCTATTTTGATTCCACAGAGAGAGAATACAGAAGCTTTGCATTTGGGGTAATCCTAGACCTTGCCCTCTGTATCTGTTCTTTTAGCCGGTCATGATTAATATACTTTTTGCCATAACAAAATTGTAATTGTAAACTATATTGCCCTCCTGAGTTTTGTGAGTTGTTCTAATGAATTATTGAACCCGAGGGAGGGAGTAGCAGGAACCTCTGGATTTGTTTAGGGCCTAGGAGCCCCTGAATTTTAGCTGGTGGTATCTGAATTAAGGTCAGTCTTTGGAAGGCTCTACTTTTAACCTTTGGAGTTTGTTTTAACTCTGGATAGTTAGCATGAAAGGTCACTGCAGTTTGTGTCATAAAAAGTGAAATTTGCTATATCAACCCTGACTGACTGCAACAGGTGGTTTGAGAAGAGAAGGGATGAGGGGGCAAAGGGATAATGAATTTTTAATTTTGGGATTGCTGTATATTCACTCATGATATGAAAGTGCACCTATACTGTGATCCATAAGTAAAAGTATGGAATGGAATTTAGAAGTGTTGGTGGATTCAACTCCCAATGAGATGGCTCACTGGATATATACATGAGAAACCACCTAAATATACAATTCCTTGATTATTGTTATGTGCATAGCTAAAATGAAAGTAATATAGAGTTCTGGAGTGGATTTTGATACTGAGCCAAGCTTAGATTTCAGTCAGTCTGAACTACAACCCAATAGTCTTAAAGCCACCAGCAATGGGAAAGATTATTCTGGGACAACAGAGAGTATTATTATGACCTCTGGTTACTAGGAAGATAGTCCAGTTGGAAGGAAGGCAAAACCAAGAAACTTCTGACACCAGGGGTTATAGTGCCAAGGAGTTGTCTCATATTATGAATGTGTACATCATTAGTTTCTTGAAGAACTTTTACTGAAATGGATTGTAAGAGTGACTAATTTAGGGTCAATATCTTTGGTTTTGAATGCTGCAGACTGGAAGAGAGTGTTTGGTTGACACAGAATGCACAGCTCACTATGTAACAGTCACAAATGGCTATAATGCAGTGGGAACAGGTAGCCTGGTGGACTGGATAAAAGCTGCTGTAAAGTTTGTTTCCTGAGAAGAGAAAGTATCTTTCTTCTATAAACGTGTAGTGGAAAGCCCCAGATGAAGTGGCTATATACCTTTTAGCAAGCCATACTGGAGAGGGTTTATGGTCATTGGGATAGTCATCTATGGAATATGCCCCTTAACCAGATCATGATAACTGCTGTGATTAAGGAGGCCCCTTTTATTTTTTTTATTTTTCATTTCTTTTTATTTGAGAGAGAGAGAGAGAGAGAGAGAGCGCGCCAGAGAGAGAAGCAGAGGGAAAGAGAAACAGAATCTGTTTTTTTTTTTTAATAAAATTTATTGTCAAGTTAGCTAACATACAGTGTATACAGTGTGCTCTTCGCTTTGGGAGTAGATTCCCATGGTTCATCACTTACATGCAACATCCAGTGCTCCTCCCAAGAAGTGCCCTCCTCAGTGCCCATCACCCATTTCCCCCTCCCTCCCACCGCCCTCTCCCCATCTACCTTCAGTTTGTTCTCTGTATTTAAGAGTCTCTTATGGTTTGCCTCTCTTTGTGTTTGAAACTATTTTTCCCCTTTTCTTTCCCCCATGGTCTTCTGTTAAGTTTCTCAAATTCCACATATGAGTGAGAACATATGATGTCTCTTTCTCTGACTGACTTATTTCATTTAGCATAATACCCTCCAGTTCCATCCATGTTGTTGCAAATGGCAAGATTTCATTCTTCCTCATTGCCAAGGAATATTCCATTGTATATATATACCACATCTTTATCCATTCATCAGTTGATGAACATTTGGGCTCTTTCCATAATTTGGCTATTGTTGATAGCGCTGCTGTAAACATTGGGTACATGTGCCCCTATGCATCAGCACTCCTGTACCCTTTGGATAAATTTCTAGTAGTGCAATTACTAGGTCACAGGGTAATTCTATTTTTAATTTTTTGAAGAACCTCCACACTGGAGAAAGAGAATCTTTTCTTTTTTAAATTTTTTTTAATGTTTATTTATTTTTGAGACAGAGTCAGAGCATGAGCAGGGTAGGGGCAGAGAGAGAGGGAGATGCAGAATCCAAAGCAGGCTCCAGGCTCCAAGTTGTCAGCACAGAGCCTGATGCAGGACTTGAACCCACAAACTGTGAGATCATGACCGGAGCTAAAGTCGGTTGCTTAACTGACTGAGCCACCCAGGTGTCTCTGGAGAAAGAATCTTAAGCAAGTTTCATGTTCAGTGTGGAGCCCAGTGCAGGGCTCAGTCCTACCCCCCTGGGATCACAACCTGACCTGAAATCAAGAGTCGGCGCACTGAACCAGCTGAGCCACCTAGGTGCCCAGGGGGGCCCTTTTAAATGGGTACCCCATGTAACCATGCTGTAAAACCAAGCAACTGTTCAAAAAACTTTGTCATATTTACTGTTTCGGTTTCCCTTAGAGGTATTAAAGATGTTTAAGAAAAAATAGAATCATTAACAAGGTAAAGGAGAAAGACAGAAGGGGAGTGCCTAGGGACTTGTTCTTTCAGGGCTCAATGTTTATTAGACATGGGATGAATGTATTGAACATTAATGAGGTTGAAGCAGAGGTATTAATATAGGGCTATTGAAGATTGAGTGTACCAATGGGAGCTAGTGCTGGCTCCACAACCTTACAGGGCCCCTATGACTCCACCCTATTTATCCCAGTTTGGAGGAATTTAAAAGGTGAAAGGCAAAGATGGAAATGAGAAACCTGACCTGGAATCACCTGACACTGTGATCTGGTAGATAAGTCAAAATGAAGATTGAAGAAGGATCAAGGTCTCTTGGCTCTTACTTCTTCCCCTCTGAGGACCTAAGGCCTTAACGTATGCCAGTGGGTAAAATGGTGACTGGGTGTAAACGAGACCTTTCTGAGACTCCTTACCACAGGAACCCCCAGGTTTTGGTATCAAAACCTGTTGATGATGTCCTAACTAGGGCTACTTTTAGACTGAGAGAATATAGTTATGTTTATGGATTGATGGGATTAAAATAAAAGTTCAGATGAAAACTGGAATGTTTAAATAGGCTTTATGTGAAATGATTGGTTTCCTTTACCTGAATGTTTTATGGAGAATAATATTATGCCTTACCTAGTATTGTAAAACCAGAACTGCTTGGTGATGTCTTAATGTAGGGAATGCAATGGTTGATGGGATTATCTTGTTCTATGAAGGTTTCTGAATAATAATACTACCATAGAAAATATAATTACTAAAAACAGCTTGAGGGTTTTTGTTTCTTTTTTTTTTCTACTTGAAATAGTTTCTCCCTGAATGGTTATTCCATGAACTTGATATATAGTTGGTTTTGTGTGTATAATTTTACTTTTGATTTTTAGGGATTCATTTAAACATTGTTTGTAATAATAAGATTGGAAACCACCCAAATATCCAAGCAATATCTATATTTCATAAGAATATAATATTACTGAGGCTAAGCAGGGAAAGAAATATGAATATATCTATTATAGTTTAAAAAATTTTTATGTATTTTTTGTTACTCAAATGCTTTTAGAAAAAGTAAGCAAATATGGATATATTCACCTTACGGCTGAATCATTTTACAAACCACTAGCAATGTATAAGTCTTTAGGTTTTCTATATCCTTGATAACAGTTTTGTTTTTTTCATTTAATTTTTTTTAACCTTAATTTTTTTTTTTTTTAAAATACAGCCATCCTACTAGGTGTTAAATGATATTTTATTTGGCTTTGATTTACATTTCCCAAATGAATAGTGATGTTGTTCATTTTTCTTGTGCTTCCTGGCTATTTGTATATCTTTTTCAGAGAAATGTCTATTCAGTCCTTTACCCCCTTTTTAAAATTTTGGTTTGTATTTTCATATATTTTGGATACTAGACACTTATCAGACACATGATTTGCAAACATTTTCTCCTATTCTGTAGGTTGTCTTTCTACTTTGTTGATAATATCCTATGATCCACAATTTTGATGAAGTGCAAATTTAATTTTGATGAAGTCCAATTTATATTTTCTTTCATTATGCTCTTGATGTAGTATCTCGTTTTTAATGTTTATTTTGAGAGAAAGAGAGAGAAAGCACGAGTGGAGAAGGGGCAGAGAGCGAGAGGGAGAGAGAATCCCAAGCAGGCTCCATGCCATCAGCACAGAGCCTGACTTGGAGCTAAGTCTAATGAACCATGAGATCATGATCTGAGCCAAGATCAAGAGTTGGACGTTTAACTGATTGAACCACTCAGGCACCCCTCTTCATGTCATATCTTAAGAATTCATTGCAACATCTAAAGTTATGGAGATTTAACTCTGTGTTTTCCTCTGAAGTTTTATGGTTTTAGTTCTTATGTTTAGATTGTTGATCCATTTAGTTTTTCTCTGCAGTTCTATGGTGTGAAGAAATGGTCCAACTTCATTCTTTTGCATGTGGATATTCAACTCTCTCAGCACCATTTGTTGAAGAGATGATTCTCTCCTTATTGAGTGCATATTGTCACCCTTGTCAAAAATTAGTTGGCCAGAGGTGTATACATTTATTTCTGTTCTCTCAGTTCTGTTCTTTTGATCTGTATCTCTGTCATTTTGTCAGTAACACACTGTTTTGAATACTGTAGTAATCTGTAATTACATGTTTTGATTACTCTATCATAATGATGTTTTTTTTTTTCAAAAAAAAATTTTTTTTTAACGTTTACTTTTGAGACAAAGAGAGACAGCATGAATGGGGGAGGGGCAGAGAGAGAGGGAGACACAGAATCTGAAGCAGGCTCCAGGCTCCGAGCCATCAGCCCAGAGGCCGACGTGGGGCTCGAACTCACGGACCGCGAGATCGTGACCCGAGCTGAAGTCGGATGCTTAACTGACTGAGCCACCCAGGCGCCCCATGATAAGTTTTGAAATCAGGAAGTATGAGTCTTCCAAACTTGTACTTTTTTAATACTGTTCTGGTATTTGGGACCCTTCACATTTTCATTTGAATTTTAGAATCAGTTTTTCCATTTCTTCAACAAAGACCATTAGAATTTTAAAAGAGATGTCATTGAAAATATAGATTGCTTTGGGTAGTAGCCATCTTAACAACATAATTCTTATAATTTATGAGCACAAAATGTCTTTTCATTTATCTAGAGGTCTTTTTCAGCATGTAAGTCTTTTACCTCCTTGGTTAAATTTATTCTAGGCTTTTTGTTTTTGGATGCCATGGTTAATATTGTTTTTTTAATTTTTTTTTTTGGATTGTTCCTTTTGGTGTATAGGAAAAAAAATAACTGATTTTTCAGTGTTGACTTTGTACTCTGCAACTTTGCTGAATTTATTATTAGCTCTAGTAATTCGTGGATTCTTTGGGATGATATATGTATATATGTATCTATGTATATATGTATATATATGATCATATATGTGTATACATATATATGTATACACATATGTATACATACATATATATGTATACACATATATGTATATATATGATCATGTATAAATAAAATCGTCATCCTTGAAAAGAGATAGTTTTACTTCTCTTCCAATTCAGATGCCTTTTTATTTAATTTTCTTGGATAATTGTTGACTAGCATTGGTGAAAGCATGCATCCTCGTATTGCTTCTGATTTTAGGGAAAAAACTTTTCAGTCTTTCACTACTGAGTATGTTAAGTATGTGTTTTTTTCTTTTTTTTTTTATATAGGCCTTTTATAATGTTGAGAAAGTTCCATTACATTTCCATATTTCTGAATGTTTTTGTTATGAAAGAATGATCAGTTTTGTTGAATGTTATTTCTGTATTAATTGAAGTGCTGTGTTTTTTTTGTTCTATTAATGTGGTGTATTACATTGATTTTCATATGTGGAACTGTGCTTATATTCTTAGGTAAATCCCAGTTATATAATCCTTTTGATATGCTGATTGGTTGAATTTATTAGTATATATTCTAGTACATGTGGATATTTTTATATCCATAGTGCAAGGATATTTGAATTTTTTTTTTCTTGTAGTGTTTTTGTCTGGCATTTGTATCAGGGTAGTATATATATATAAATATTATATTATTAAATATTACATATTATATAAAATATATTATAAATATATTAAATTATAAATATATAATTATTTTATTATATATTAAATTATAAATAAACAATATTAAATATATAGAACAAATAAATATATATTATATGCAATATAATATATAATATAAATATATAATATATATATATATTAATGTTTATTTTTGAGAGAGAGAGACAGAGCACAAACAGGGGAGGGGCAGAGGGAGAGGGAGACACAGAATCCAAAGCAGGGTCTAGGCTCTGAGCTGTCAGCACAGACCCCAACGAGGTGCTTGAACTTGTGAAATGCAAGATCATGACCTGAGTGGAAGTCGACCCTCAACTGACCAAGCCACCCAGGCACTCCTACTTTTTGAAATTAATTGATTTTTTTTTTGAAGTATACATTTTTGATTCTCTTCTAATTTTTAAAATGTGTGTATCTGGGAAAGGACCCAAGTAAATAAGATCATGAATGAAAGAGGAGAGATCACAATGAACACCACAGAAATACAAACAATAAGCGAATTATGAGCAATTATATGCCAACAGATTGGGCAATCTGGAAGAAATGGATAAATTTTTAGAAACATATTGAACTACCAAAACCGAAACAGGATGAAATACAAAATTTGGACAGACCCATAACCAGTAAAGAAATTGAATCAATAATTAAAAATCACCCAACAAACGAGTCCAGGGCTGGATGGCTTCCCAGGGGAATTCTACCAAACATTTAAAGAAAAGTTAATACTTAGTCTTTTGAAGCTGTTCCAAAAAATAGAAATGGAAGGAAGACTTCCAAAATCACTCTACAAGTCCAGCATTACCTTGATTCCAAAACCAGACAAAGACCCCACTAAAAAGAATTACAGACCAACTTCTCTGATGCACATGGATGCAGAAATGTGTGTATCTAAAATATTTCTTTGGTTACCTAGGAATTATAATGAAAATCCTAAATTTATAACAATCTAGTTTGAATTGATACAAATTTAGCTTCAATAGTATATAAAAACTCAGCTCCTATATAATTTTGTTCCCTTTTTATTTATGTTATTGTCACAGGTTATATCTTAATACATTGTATACCTGTTAACATGGATTTATAATTCTTATTTATATAGGGCCTGAATGACCCCCTTACCATTTTTTGGTAAGGCAATTATACTAGTTACAAACTCATTTTCTTTGTTTTGTTTTCTCCTTTTGTTTTTATTTTGTAATCTCTGAAGTTCTCCTTCATTTTTGAAGGATAGTTTTCTTGGGTGAGAATTCTTGTTTGAGTTTTCTTTCAGCACTTTCAGAATGTTATCCCATTGGCTTCTGCCCTCCATGCTTTGTGGTGAGAACTTGACACTTAATTTTACTGTGGATTTCTTGCATATAATGCAAGGTGCTTTACAGATTTTAACTTTGTCTTTGTCTTTTGACAAATTGAATATAATGTGCCTTGGTGTGCTATCTGCTTTTATTCTTTTTGTAATTCAATTTGCTTCCTCAGAGTGTAAATTCTTGTCTTTTTTTAAATTTGAGAAGTTTTTGGCCATTATTTTTTCAGATATGTTTTCTGCCTGTTTTTCATTTTCTTCTCCTTCTGAAGTTCTTACCATGCGTATGTTGGAATGCCTGACTGTATGTATCTTCAGAAATCTCTCAATCTTTTTATTTGTATTCATTTTTTTTTCTTTCTTTTACTTAGCCTGAATAATTGCAATGGACAGAACTTCAGTTTTGTTGACTTTTTTGTCTCCCTGCTCAAATCTGCTATTGAAACTCTCTAGTGATTTTTTGTTCTTTTTTTTTCATGAGGACTAAATGAAATAATTTATTTGAAATGATTACCACAATACCTGGCATCAAGTAGGTATGCAAAAAATGTAAGTTTACAATTGTATAATCTCTTCATTCTTAACAGTTGTCAGTTAATTCTACTTTCTTAATTTTTAATTGTGGTAAAAAAATTACATAAAATTGATCATTTCAGCTATTTTATTTTATTTTATTTATTTTATTTTTTATTATTATTATTTTTTAACGTTTATTTATTTTTGAGACAGAGAGAGACAAAGCATGAACAGGGAAGGGTCAGAGAGAGGGAGTCACAGAATCTAAAACAGGCTCCAGGCTCTGAGCTGTCAGCACAGAGCCCGACGCGGGGCTCGAACTCACGGACCGCGAGATCTTGACCTGAGCCGAAGTCGGCTGCTTAACCAACTGAGCCACCCAGGTGCCCCTCAGCTATTTTAAAGTACAGTTCAGTAGCATTAACTACATTCATATTGTTATGCAACAGATCTCTAGAACTTTTTTATCTTGCACAATTGAAACTGTATCCATTGAACAACAAGCTCTCCTTTCCCTTCTCCCCTCCAGTCCCTGGTAACCACCATTTTACTTACTGTGTCTGTGAATTTAACTATTCTAATTACTTCATATATGTGGAACCATGCAATATTTATCATTTTGTGACTGGCCTATTTCACTTAGCATAGTGTCCTCAAGGTTCATCTGTGTTGTTGTATGTGATAAGCTCTCCTTCTTTTTAAAGAAGAATAATATTCCATTATATTATGTATATACCACATTTATCCATTCATTTTTTGATGGACATTTGGATTCTTCCATCTCATGACTGTCGGGAATAATACGGCAGTTGATGTGGATGTATACATATCTCTTTGAGATCCTGCTTTTACTTATTGTGGATATATACCCAGGAGTTTTAGTGAATTTTTCATTTAGGTTACACTTTAACTCCAGAATTGTTGTTTTTTGTCTCTTCACTGATGTTCTCTTGGTTAGATATACTTTGCCTATGGTTTTCTTGAGTTCTTTGATCATATTGAAGACTTTTTTTTTAAGTCTGTCAATAGAAAAAGTTCAATCAGTCCTTGGGCTTCTTCAGGGATCATTTCTGTTCATTTTTTTTCTATGAATGGATGATACTTTTTTGCATGACTCCAAGTTTTTGTTGAAAACTGGGCATTTTGAATATTTTAATGTGACAACACTGGAAATCATATTCTTCACCTTCTTTAGGGTTTGTTTTGCTACTCGCTTTGTTTGCTTTTTAAGTAACTTTTCTAAACTATTTTTGTAAAATCTCTCTTGTCATGCTTGATCTAAGAAGTTTGTGTTACTTTAATCTGTGTTTATTTAGTGTTTTATGCAGACATTTCCTTGAATGCCAGAAACAAAAAAAGGAAAGAAAGAGAAAAGGAGGAGAGAAGGAGAGTAAGACAGAACAGGAGGAGGAAGGGAGGCAGAAAAAAAATAATTCAAAGCAGGAAAATGAAAATCACAAAGTCAAAATTAAAAAAAAAAACACCTCCTTTTCTTTCATCTTTGCACTCTGGTTCTTTGTTGGGGTACTTCTTCAGTGCTTAGGCTGACCTTTTATAACTCTGCCTTAACCTTCACTTACTACTTTTTCAAGCCTAGAGATCAGCTGGAGTTGAAAGTTTTGGGTCCTCTTAGGTCTTTACTGAGAATGTATCCTGCCCTGGGCTATTTTGGAGCTTTCTAAATTCCCCATTATTCTTGGCACCTTTGGATTGTCTAATTTCCCAAGGACACACTCTCGCCAGTCTTCCTCTCAGTCTTTCAGTATTCAATTATATGTATCAACAGTCATATTTTGCTCCAGGGTGATTATGGATTGTTTGCCTTACAGTAGTTTTGAGAAATGCCCATTGTTTTTCTACCCTGTGTGAATTCCAAGTTAAGCAAAACAAAGACAAGCACTTTGTGTCAGACATTCAGGTAACCCCAGACAGGTTAGAACAAAGAAACACAATTTTTTGTGAATAAGGTCTCCACTAAGCTCCTTGGAAACAGGGACCAAGGTCCTAAAATGGGAAAAAGATCTGCTGTCTTAAGATATGTAGTCAAGCTGGGGAGGGGCATATTGGAAAGGCCAGTCTCATTGATAACTGGAATGCAGAATCTTAGAGCAACTCTGGGACATGGTTTAGAAGTTTCTTAAGAAGTCAATCATGTACTTACTATGTCCACCCAGCAATCCTACTCTTGCCTATTTACCCTAGAGAGAGGAAAGTTTATATTCATACTAAAACCTATACATGAATGTTCATAATAGTTTTATTCATAATAGCTAAAAACTGGAAAAAAAAAATGTCCTTCAATGAGTAAATGGATACACAAACTGGTACATCCATGCAATGGATAACTACTCAGCCATAAAAAAGTAATGAATTATTGATATATTCATAGCTTAGGTGAATCTTGAAGGCATTTTGTTGAGTAAAAGAAGCCGGTCTGAAAGGGTTACATATGGAGGCTCCTGGGTGACTCTGTTGGTTAAGCGTCTAGCTTCAGCTCAGGTCATGATCTCATAGATTGTGGGTTCAAGCTTCGCGTTGGGCTCTGTGCTGACAGCTCGGAGCCTGGGGCTTGCTTCAGATTCTGTGTCTCCCTCTCTCTCTCTGCTCCTCCCCTGCTTGTGCTCTGTCTCTCTCTCAAAAATAAATAAACTTTGAAAAGGTTACATACGGTGTGATTCCATTTATATGACATTCTTGAAAGACAAATCTGTAGTGTTGGAGAACAGATCATTGTTTGTCAGGTGTTATGGGTAGGAGGAGGGTGTAACTGTGATTGGACGGGAGATTTTCATGTGAAGACACTGTTCTGTGTCCTGGTGGTATTGGTGTTTATATGTGTTTTAAAATTCATAAACTATATACAATAAGAAAAAATTAATTTTACTGCATTATATTTACAATAGACAGTAATGGTGCTATTCATTTGTCAAAAACTTGGAGGCTTTCTTTAATTTCTTAGTGAAGGAGGAACTCATGGAAAGAGGAACTGGCCCACCGTCTCATAGCTTGCTCTATTTGAATGGAAAAGTATTCTCAGAGCCAAGGAAATTGTATGATGATTTTGCTAATATGTACTCAGAGTTTTAATTCCAATGAGGCTTGTGGGAAGCCTCTAGGAGCCAGAGTATACAGATTCAGGTTCTCATTGTCATACTCCCAGCTTATAGTTGTACTAGATGATCTCCCAAGTAAAATAGGTATATGTGGATGTTGGCTCTAAATAAGTACAGGCTTGCCAGTTAGAGGAGCCTGGCATAACAAACATGGGAACAAAACCTCTTTCCCACATTAACTAGTCTCCATGTTACATGGTTTTCTTTCTTTGTATAATAATGTAGTTCCTAACCTGTGCAGAATGACAGATTTCTAAGCTGGTGAAGAAAATTGCAATAGATTTAAGTTTTTTTCTTCCTCTCTTTGCTGAGATCCTTACTGAAAAGTCTTAATAATATCTTCGATATAATTCTGAGAAACATAGTCCTCTTATAAAGATGAATAGGGGAAAATTGTCTGAGTTTGCTGTTAGAATCCAGTCTTTGACTCTGTACTATCTCTTTTGTCAAACTCCTTATTCAGCATCCTTCATTTGTCTTCTGTGTGGTGGTGACTCCTTCACCTCAAATCTCTTTACCCCACTCCACACTCATATATTGTCATTTACTGAACAATGTCTTCTTAGTGCCCCTTACCCATTTAGCCCATCCCCCCTCCAGCAACTCTCTGTTTGTTCTCTGTATTTAAGAGTCTCTTACGTTTTGTCCCCGTCCTTGTTTTTATATTATTTTTGCTTCCCTTCCCTTGTGTTCATCTGTTTTGTATCTTAAATTTCTCATATGAGTGTAGTCATATGATATTTGTCTTTCTCTGACTAATTTTGCTTAGCATAATACCCTCCAGTTTCATCCACATGGTTGCAAATGGCAAGATTTCATTCTTTTGATTGCTGAGTAATACTCCATTGTATATATACATATCACATTTTCTTTATCCATTCATCTATCAATGGACATTTGGGCTCTTTCCATACTTTGGCTATTGTTGATAGTGCTGCTGTAAACATTGGAGTGTATGTGCCCCTTCAAAACAGTACACCTGTATCCCTTGGATAGATACTTAGTAGTGCAATTGCTGGGTCATAGGGTAGTTCTATTTTTAATTTTTTGAGGAACCTGCATACTGTTTTCCAGAGTGACTGCGCCAGTTTGCATTCCCACCAGCAGTGCAAAAGTGAACCTCTTTCTCTGCATCCTTGCCAACATCTGTTGTTGCCTAAGTTGTTAATGTTAACCACTCTGACAGAAGTGAAGTGGTATCTCATTGCGGTTTTGATTTGTATTTCCTTGATGATGAGTGATGTGGAGCATTTTTTCATGTGCCAGTTGGCCATCTCGATGTCTTCTTTGGAGAAGTGTCTATTCATGTCTTTTGTCCATTTCTTTACTGGATTATTTGGTTTTTTGGGTGTTGAGTTTGATAAATTCTTTATAGATTTTGGATACTAACCCTTTGGTAAGTCATTTGCACATATCTTCTCCCATTCCATTGGTTGCCTTTTAGTTTCGCTGATTGTTTCCTTGCTGTGCTGAAGCTTTTTATTTTGATGAGATCCCAATAGTTCTTTTTTGCTTTTGTTTCCCTTGCCTCCAGAGACATGTTGAGTAAGAAGTTGCTGCAGCCAAGATCAAAGAGGTTTTTGTCTGCTTTCTCCTCCAAGGATTTTGATGGCTCCCTGTCTTACATTTAGGTCTTTGATCCATTTGGAGTTTATTTTTGTGTATGGTGTAAGAAAGTGGTCCAGGTTCATTCTTCTGCATGTCACTGTCCAGTTTTCCCAGCACCATTTGCTGAAGAGACTGTCTTTATTCCATTGGATATTTTTTCTTGCTTTATCAAAGATTAGTTGACCATACGTTTGTGGGTCCATTTCTGGGTTCTCTATTCTGTTACATTGATCTGAGTGTCTGGTTTTGTGCCAAAAACTGGTTTTTCTTTCCTACTTAAGTCCATTTTGTACACAGCAGCCAGAATAATATTCTTTAGTGCAGATCTCAATTTACCACTTGAGAAGACTTATCAGTCATTGACATAAAGTCCAAGCTCCTTAATATAGCCTAAATAGTGGTTCATGATATAGATCTCTGTATTTTCCCTTTATACTCTGTGTTTGCGTGTTGTCTTAGTCACCTAAGACTACTATAACAAAATACAGTAGACTGAGTGGCTTAAATAAATTTCACATTTTTGGAGGCTAGAAGTTCAAGATCATGGTGTTAGGAAATTCATTCCCTGGTGAAGACCCTCATCCTGGCATGCAGACAGCCACCTTACTATATCCTCAACATGGCAGGGAGAGAGAGTGTGTATGCTCTGGTCTCTTTCTCTTCTTTTAATGACACTTATCCCATTGTGGGGGTTCCTAGCATCCTGACTCTGTCTAAACCTAATTACCTCCTGAAGGCCCTACCTCCAAATACCTTCATATTGTGAGTTAGGGCTTCAACATAAGAATTTTGGGAAAGTACATACATTCAGTCCATAACAAGTATTAGCAAACTACTTACAGTTATTTACATTGAGCATGTCAGTAAACTGTGTCATGTTAGCTACATTTGACCAACTACCTTGTTTTTCAGAGCCTGCAAAATAAGAATGTTTTTTACATTTCAGGTGGTCACACTTTAGTTATCTAAGTACCTACATAATATACCAATTTTGTCTGTGGGTCTGCAAAATCTAAGGTGTTTACTTTTTGTCTTTTTTTTTTTTTTAATGTTTATTTGTTATTGAGAAAGAGAGAGAGACAGACAGATGGAGACAGAGCATAAGTTGGGAGGGGCAAAGAGAAATGGAGACACAGAATCCAAAGCAGCCTCCAGGCTCTGAGCTGTCAGCATAGAGCCCAATGTGGGGCTCGAACCCATGAGCTGTGAGATCATGACCTGAGCCAAAGTTGACTGCTCAACTGACTGAGCCACTCAGGCTCCCCTACTTTTTGTCTTAAAAACAAATTTGCTAACACCTAGGATAGATTATGCTTTTTTGCTTCTGTGCTCTTAGCATACTGTTTATGCAGAAGATATTCTCTTTCATGTTCTAGAGGCCATATTTGTTTGTTCTTTGGATTTTTGTGACTTGACTTTGTTTTAGGTTGTCTCTGACATGCCAAGTCTTAGATATCCATCCATTGTGCTTTCAAGGTACTTGAGCCATTACCACGTGTAAAGGAACTGTCTGTTTGAGGGAAAACAAGTAGCCTTGGAGGGCTGTTGTGACTTTGTTAAATTGACATTTTATATGTAGAGCCCTGGGGTGTTGGATGGTGAACCCCAGTTCAATTAAAGACCACAAGGGAAATTGAAATAGAGAAGTTTATTATTAACAAGTTCTGGAGAAGTACTCGGCATGTCTGAAAGGGCCATACAAGTGCAGACCGGGAGAGTCACAGGACCTGGGGTGTGTGACTTTATTAAGTTCAATGGCTAGAATGCTTTGAGATTCTTAAGCTAAGGCAGGATTGGTCAATTCAAACCAGAATTTTGGTAAGCCCTGCGATGGGCTATCTAAGAGGTGCCCAAAGAAAAGGCCCTGGGAGGTGGGGTGATTGTTGCTCATGAGGGCTATTGGGGAAGTCATATCAAGAACTTATATTTGCTTTTGACACTGGGGCTGTTTTCTAGGGCATGCACTTATGGGAGGGTTAGTTTCAATTCAAGGCCCCTGCTGGTCCCTTGGCTATACAAAATAGATACTGAGCAGTGATATCATAGTGTAGTTTAGCATGGGTATATCATGTGCCTGGAGTTGTGCCTTGCATATATTGTTTTTATATGTATTGAATTATTGAGAGTGTGTCTTATATTTGCTATGTGGAGGGGCAGGGTCAATTTCCCTCCTCCAACATTTGTTTAGATGTCAAGACTGATGAGGCCACATGTGCACTAAGAGGGTGTGAAAAGATTTATTACTCACATAATGAGACTTTCTGGGGAGAGCAGGGCCCGCACCCAAAGTGGTCTGGAATAGTTTGAGTGAAGGTAAGAGGGGCAGACAGCTCTGGTTTTTATTATGGTTAGGGAATGGGCCAGATTAATGGGTTCCCACACTCAGGCTAGGTTTCTGTGGTTTGAACTTCTCTGCTAATGCCGAGAAGTAGACATTTTCCAACATGAAGTTATGCATATTATATAAAAGCTTACTACAGAAAAATAAAAAATATAAAGCATAAGTAACTACATATTATCTCACATAATGGAAAAGGATAACAGTGTTTTGGCTTATTACCATCCTGAAGTTTAAATGTATTTTTTAGCATTATAGATGGAGTCACATTACACATATGTAATCTTCCCCCCACCCCATTCACATAGGAATAGATACTCACATGTGAATAGATAAATTTGTGAAACATTATATGCAATTTTTTATTGGTGAGTGTTAACTTTGGGGCATAAATATGGATGGCTTTTCCTCCCTCTCTTCCTCCCTGTAATTATTGATAACTGATTCTGCTTCCTTTCCATTGGGTTTTCTTAGTACCTTCTCAGAGTGATATCATAATTGTTCCATCACTTTTATATTCATTAGAGCAGGCTCATTCTTACTCTTTAAGACTAATTTTTTAAACCTTTCATTATAAAATGAAACCTACAGACAACCCCACAAAACAAATGTAGGGTTTAGTTAGAACGTTGAACATCTTTTTGGCAGTGGTCGGTGGTGGCAGTGATGCTTTTGCTGATTGATGTGTCTCAGCAAGGTCTGCTCTGGACTTAGAAAATGAGGTTCTATTGCCTTTGAATCGCTTCTGTGTCTTTCATTACCAGATCTGGCTGAAGGCACCCCACCTCATTTTGTTTCACATATACTCGTACATATACAAACAGCCAAATGTTTTTATAGAGGATGTGATTTTTTTTTAGTAAAATTACATAAG
Source organism: Panthera onca (assembly GCF_046562875.1). NCBI lineage: Eukaryota > Metazoa > Chordata > Mammalia > Carnivora > Felidae > Panthera > Panthera onca. The sequence continues at coordinate 44,786,212 of NC_138349.1, read as the reverse complement.
TCAATACTTATTGCAGAAAATGAGAAATTACAGGTACTCTAACAAAGAGAAACAGAAAGAAAAGAAAAACTCCATAACCAATGTTTTGGTTTCCTTTCAACTTTTTTCTTTGCATACTATACAGTGGGTTTTTCCCCATAAAATGGATAATTCTGTACATGCTGTTGTAGAGACCTAGTTTTTTTTTTTAGTTAACATCTAGGCCTTTTCAGTGGAAAAAATGTATTTTTTCATTTAAGATGAAAAACATTTTGTGTTTACACCAATACTTTGCACTTACATTTAGGAACATAAGAGTTTTTATTAAATTTCCATGTTTTTTCTTTTTTATCTTTTTAAGTTTATTTATATATCTTGAGAGAGAGAGAGAGCAAGCAAGGGTGGGACAAAAAGAGAGGGAGGGAGAATCCCAAGCACTGACATTGCGGTGTCCAGTGTGGGACTCCCAACTCACAAACCAAGAGATCATGACCTGAGTTGAAATCAAGAGTTGGATGCTTAACTGACTGAGAATCCACTTTTCAACAAACACCAGTATAGCTATTTTCATTTATATCCATGTATTCACAATCATCTCAGAATAATAACACCACTACTACCAACCATAATATAATTACTGAAAATAGTTGGAGAATTTTTCCTCACTTGAAATAGTTTCTGAGTGTAATACTATCAACTTGATACACCGTTAGACTCATTCATTTTAATTTACTTTTGTTTTATAAGGATTCATTGAAATATTATTTGTAAGAGCAAAAGATTGGAAACAACACAGTCTGTTTTTTCCCCAATTGACATCTTTTCATGTCTATAAATACATTTACATTATTATTATTTTTTTTAATGTTTATTTTTGACAGAAAGAGAGAGAGAGACTGGGCGTGAGTGGGGGGAGGGCAGAGAGAGAGGGAGAGACAGAATCCAAAGCAGCTCCTGACACTGAGCTGTCAGCACAGAGCGTGACGCTGGGCTCAAACCCATGGACCATGAGATCATGACCTGAGCTGAAGTCAGATGCTTAACCGACTGAGCCACCCAGACTCCCCTTTTCATTATTCTTTTGGAAGAAAACATAATATTCTGTTGTATAACTGTATCATACTTTGTGTTTAGCTATTTTTCCATTCTTGGACGTTTCTCTTTTTTTGCCTTTCTGAATAATGCTGCAATAGCCATACTTACACATACATTTTCTGCATTTGTCTATTGCTGGGTGATAAATTCTTAGAAAGGAAAAATTTGCCTTTTTAAAAAAGGTTTTAGCTAGGGACACCTGGGTGGCCCAGTCGGTGAACCGTCTGACTTCGGCTCAGGTTATGATCTCACAGTTCGTAGGTTAGAGGTCCCACATCGATCTCTCTGCTGTCAGCATAGAGCCCATTTTAGATCTTCTCTCTCCCTCTCTCTCCACCCTACCCCCTTTCACACAATCTCTCTCAAAATAAATAAACATTTTTTAAAAAAGGTTTTAGCTAAATTTTGACAAATTGCTTCCAGAAAGTTTATGAATCGAATCCCATCTGGAGTATTAATGAGTACTAGATTCTTTTCAATTGTGGTAAATCACCATTGGTATTAGCATTCTTTCCTACATTATATTTATTGGCTGTTTATTTTCTATTTTGTGAATTAACTATTATGGCCTTTGTCAGTTTCTTTCCATGTCCAACATTTTAATTTTTATTTATGTATTTGTTTATTTATTTATTTATTTATTTTTAGTTTTTATTTTTTGACTTTTAAGTAGACTTAAATACTAAGGACAGCAGTTAGTTCATGATGGAAATAGGTTCTGTGAAATATCCCTTTTTCTGTCAAGGTTAAATAATTATCCAGAGGTGGTTTTGTTTGTTTGTTTCTACTTTTTTAGTAACAATTATTCCATTTGCTTTTAGTTCTCAGTGTATCTTGGAAGAAAGGCCAACAACACAAAATTGGAAAGATTTGGATGGAATACGTGACATAGGGAACAAATGCTAATTTTGTTTATATCATCTGTAATAAAATATACATCCCCATTCTATAAGAGCTTTTCAAGTCCATAATCTCTAAGTTATTTAAAATTCTGTAGATTTTTAGTCTTTTTATTTATTTATACTAACAAAAGTTCTTACAGTATTGAATCAATTCTTGGATTGGAAGGATCTGCTAGTGGGTTACAGGTCAAACTGAGTTCCTAACTTTAAACTTTATTTCCTAAACTAGACTTCAGAATAAGAGTCCTTGAAAGCAAAACATTACTTTTCTCAGGATAGGTGATAGCTAGCAAGGTTGCACGTAGAACCCAGGAGTGGTTGCTTATACCAATTGGACTGGTCCAGTCCTTTTAGTCTTTTATAGAAAACGAACAAATTAAGGCAAACTGAGGAGATAGTGGTGCCAAAGGTAGTAGTAGGTGGGTTTGGCACAAGAAAGGAAACGGAATGATCATGTTGTTAAAGGCTTTCATTATTTTACATCAGTGGTCCAATTCCTAGATATAATAAAACATAACCCTGCACACCAAATATGAATGACATTTGGAAGATTCTTTACCATCTTTGATTATTCATGTTATCAGGGAAATTGGTAAAAGCACGGACTCAGGAAATAGACCTTCTGTGTTTGCATCCTATTTTGGCTTTGTGCATTTATTTCCTGTAATTGTACTAGTCACTAAATCATAAGGTTATTTTGAAGATTAAATAAATTAATTAATATTTGTAAAGTACTTAGAACAATATCTTGCAGATAGTGAGCATTGTGTAAGTTTTAAAAAATAAATTAAAAAAATTATTGGTGGGAGGAAGAGTAAGAGAAGGATATTACAAATAGCTTCACAAGTAAACCAGTTAAATCTTTTTTATTAGATTTTATTTAAAAAATTTATTTTTACAACACAAACACTGAGTAAATTCAGACTATCAGAGAGTGTTGTTTCCCAAACTAATGATGACATACATTTTTTGAGCTAGGTTATAGCATTTTTTTATTGCTTTTATTCACAGGATATTCTGAATAATCTTGAATCATGTGACCTTGAGGATGATGACCTTATGCTTGATGTGGACCTGCCTGAGGATGCACCTCTTGAAAATGGTAAGTAGGAACAATATTCAACTTCCAGAGGCATATGTAGTTGAGCTGCTTGACTTTGGCCAATTTAATATTTGTTATATACGGACTTCCTAATCCCAATGGAGGAAGACTTTTCAGACTGAGAATCATTCTTAAGTGATGTTAAATAGATTGATTAATTTGCAAATTTATTTTATTCTTTGAAACCTGATTTTGTACATCTTAGATATAATTCTGTATGATCCAATAAAATTGTATGTATATACCATGAACTAAGTGGTAGATAGGATTTGTCCTTTTTTTCCTTGTGTACATATCTAGCTTTTTTCCCTTTAGTTTCATTTTAATTTTAAGAAGAATTACATTTAGAGAAACAGATATCATTTGCCTTGTGAAATAGCGGTAAAACTCATTAAGTTGGTAAATATTTTTAAAACATCAATTCTGAAAATTTTAGAAAGATTAATTGTGGGCAAATGGTGACCTTCCAGATGAATCATTCCACCTTTTTTACTCTCAAATCCACACTCTTCCTCTCTGGATCCCAACTGCTAATGTGGGGATTTAGACAATCCATATGCAAGAGAGGCCTGGGTACTCTTGCTCCCACTGACTTAATATCTTAGGATTTTCTATCTTAAGGTCTGATCTAGAATCAGAGATGAGCCTAAGAAAGCTCCTGGGGCAAGGGTTGAAATGGGAATACTCCTTCTGGATGGAGGAATGGCTCCAGAAGATCTGTGGATTCCCTGTCAGTCAACATTTGCATAGTCTCTCAGGCCTCCCAGAGGCCAGAGATGAACCAAACACGGTGGTGAAGTCCTTTTTATATGTGATGCTAGAAAAGTGCAGGGATATGGTGCTATTGAGGGCACTAGGAGCTCACAGTTGTCACATTGTTCAGACTCCTCCCCCCCCCCCCCCCCCATGCTCCCAGGATGCTGTGTAACAATCTCAGAATTTTGGTGACTTTCAAAATAAACATTTGTTTTTCTTATTCATGGGTTAGCTGGGACAATTCAGACTGTGGGACTGAGTTCGCGTCTACTCCTTGTTTCTTCAAGACCAGGATTACCTGGAGCAGGTTGCTCTCGTGGCACATGGCAGAAGGACAACAGGCCGAGCAGAAATGTGCATGTAATATCTCTTAGGGTCTTGACAAACCATTGAAAATTATGGGGGAGAACTGAGACAATGATCCAGGAGATTTCATGTGAAGTTTTAAAGGCTTGTTGTGAGGAGTGAGTGATATACTTCCTTGGAGTAAATCACATCCTAGATAATGCATTTTTTGACAGAATTTTAACAACTTTTCTTTGAAAACTTTATATCCTCTCTGAGCTAAAGGAATCAGTCTTAGAGCCTCCTTCATCTTTAGAGGACAACAAAGTTATCTTCATATTAGGTAAAATTAGAATCACAGGGAAATTTAAAGTCTTTGAAGTCTTGGGTTGGGGACTTGTGAAAAGTAGGAGGGAACTTCTGAGGTATAACATCTCATATTGTAGATTTTCCAGGAGATGGCAAACAGGTATTGAGTGTTTTGAGCTAACGGAACACTGAAGAAACAGAATATAGGTCTAAAATATGTAGCCTTCAAAGGCGCTAAACATAAAATAATATTCCATTTGGTACTCCTAGGTATTGAGGAATGACTGTTCTCTTTATAGTTCTGAGTTCCTGGATGACTATACCCACCCACCTGAGTTTTTTTGATTGGGAAGAGGATAGGAATGTTATAAGGACTGGTATAAGGTATAAAGGAGTCTTCTAATATACTTTTGACTATTGATTTTTATTCCCTTTAGCTTCTGGGTTTTGTGGCTGTTATGCAGATTTGGGTGTATGAATTTACATGTATGAATGGGTCACTCTGAAGCCTGGTGAGTTCAGCATCGCTAATTCTGCCAATATCATTGGAATTTTTACCAACAAAAAGACTGAGACCTTGTTGAGATCTTTACTTTGGGTTTGATTTTGGACACAAGCTTGCTATTACTGTATTATGAATAAGGGATCTTCTGGGATTTCAAGGAAGAGGCCATGAGGAAAATATTTATCTGGCAATTACACTTGTGTAGTAAATCATGACCTATTAGGTGTCATATGTGATAACACAGAGGAGGAAGAATGCTTGTTGGTCCAGTGTTTCTTGGATAGTTATGGGCTAGGATTTGGGACCTGAGAGGTATTGGAAATATCCACACCTGAGTTTTTTGGTGACAATGAGGGGGAGATGATATAACAATAGTAGGGTTTAAGGTTGATATTGTAGTGCCTGTAGCAATAAAACATCTGCAAGATTTTCTTTTAATATTTAGAGAAAATTATCTTTTGAGTTCAAGGGTAAAACTGGAAATTGGGTACTTGATTTTCCCTTCAGAACACTTTGATTAATCACCCATTTTATTTTTCCTCTTTTGTTTCTTAGGTGATGCAGGATACTTGTTTTTCCAATGCCCTGCTGTTAATAGTATCTATAAGTGTACTAAGAGACTTCTTCCTCTAGTGTTTAGTTGGCTGTGGTGGAAGCATCTAGTTGTTATATATGAAGGACATAATTTTATTCTGAGTCTTATTCTGCTTTTTTCCAGGGCTCTTTCTAAGCATTAGACGCCTGGCAATGAGGCTATACTTATCCTATTTCTGCCTTTTTTTCACAGATAGTAAGAAGAGAGACTGGGTTATATCTCTTTCAGAAACTATCTCCAAATGCTATCTAAAGGTGTTAGTCTATTCTTGAAGTCGGCAGTGGATTTATCCTTTATTTCCTTACAGAATTGAATCAGAGCCCAATCTGTGTTCACAGAGAAGACTTTGTTGACAGCCTCTGCAAGGCCTCTTGTAACCTCTTCTGGTTTTCTGTGTACTTGATGGAGTTCAGTTACACAGTACCCCAAAATATGGCACCTTGGCATACTGAACATTTTAAGCCCAAGGAGTTTGAGTAAATGGCAGAGGCAGGGAAGTCCCTCTCCCCATTTCTGCCCCTCATCCTCCTTCCCTGAAACAGGTCATAAAACCTTCATGTGAGAGGTGCTCCCCTGTACCAGAGAAAAGGCACCATTCTTAATTCTAGGGATGCCAAGAAGAATCCTAACAAATAGGACTTGCCCAAGTTTCCCCCAGTTTACTACAGTTACCTCATACTCTTTATTTTTTATTATTTTTTTTTTTTCAACGTTTTTTATTTATTTTTGGGACGGAGAGAGACAGAGCATGAACGGGGGAGGGGCAGAGAGAGAGGGAGACACAGAATCGGAAACAGGCTCCAGGCTCCGAGCCATCAGCCCAGAGCCTGACGCGGGGCTCGAACTCACGGACCGCGAGATCGTGACCTGGCTGAAGTCGGACGCTTAACCGACTGCGCCACCCAGGTGCCCCTACCTCATACTCTTTAACTGTCATATTCCTCCATGACTGTCCACTCTACATCAACACAGACCTGTTTCTTTGGGTCTGTCTTTCCTTCTGAAGCCTGCCGTGTCACATATTATATTAAATACATTTGTATGCTTTCCTTCCATTAATCTGTCTGGTCAGTTTAACTTTCAGATCCTAAGAGAGTCAATGAAAACTGTTTTCTACACAGTCATGGGTTCTTAAATCACGTGACTTTCAGATTTTTCACGCTGTGCCTTTTCCATTCTATTTTTGCAACTGGGGTTCCCTTTAATGTATGAACTAATGGGTAATAGATCTAGGAGCCCTAGATTATCAATTCTAAAACTTTTCTAAATTCCTCTGCAAATTTCTCCCAATCTTGTTTAGACCTTAGAAAACATCCAGCCATGACTTTCAGCTTAGGGACCTGACCTGGTTTAAAATCAGCCTTATGGGATTTTCCCTCTTCTGAAGGAGATTTAAACTTTAAGAGGTGTTGAGCCTTTGAGGTTTCTGGCCAGCTTCAGGGTAGGGAAGCAGGTCAAGGGAGAGATGGGTCAGAGGAGGAGCATAGAATGAGAGAAGAGGAATAAAATGAGAAAGGACTTTAGGTTTCAGTTGCAGTTAGGAAGGATCTAAAAGAATTGTTTTAATTGTTTTGCATTTTTATTTTACCTTCATCAAGGATCTCTTAAGGAAACAATTTGGATCTGACTTTCTTTTGGCAGACCACTGAGTATTTGAGACGTGCTTTTTTTTGTTCAAAAGTGTTTCTTTTCTTTTTTTTTTTAAATTTTTAACATTTATTTATTATTGAGAGACAGAGAGACATAGAGTGTGAGCAGGGGAGGGGGCAGAGAGAGGGGGAGACACAGAATTCGAAGCGGGCTCCAAGCTCTGAGCTGTCAGCACAGAGCCTGACACGGGGCTCGAACTCACAAACTGTGAGATCATGACGTGAGCCGAAGTCGGATGCCCAACCGACCGAGCCACCCAGGCGCCCCCTAAAGTGTTTTTTAAATTAACCATTCAGGTTGTATCAAAAACACATTCGTGTTGCTTTATTATTTCGCTCTGGAACATCTGATGGTCACACATTGTCTACAGATTAAAGCCTAGCATTTGGCACAGTTATAGTATAAACCCTCAGGTTTGTGACATTCCCATAGTGTATATCTTGTTCCGTGTGCTTCTGTTTTTAAACTTTTCTCTGTTGAAAAAGATGCCTCTCTAATTACTTCCTGAACCCCACTCCACCGAGTTACGGTGCCTATTAAATTGCACTTATTCCATGTTATATTTCCTAAAAGATATAGTCATATGAGTTCTAGAGTATTGTCCTTGATCACTTTCCAATTACCATATTTTCTTCTGGAGATTTATCTTTCTTTTTCAGTAGTAATTGTGTTTAGTAATAACAAGGTTCGTGATTTTTTTTTTTTTTTACATGAGCTTTTCTTCTTTCAGATTCAGAGCTTTTCTGATCAGATTGTAAAACCTCCTGCAAAGCACATTCTTTCTAGCTTTTGTAATGTGTAATTTCTTCCTGCCATCTTCATAGCCACTTGTTACAGGTACAAATACTATTTGTGTCATCCATTATGACTTTAAGTAATCAGAGAAATAATCTAGGTTGCTTTTGGTGTTATATTTTGTTCCTTTTATAAAATCAGAAGAAATGAGTATGATGAGTAGTTGAGCTAGGCATCCCCACGTCCCATATGTTTCATTTAGCTATCTATACTAGATCCTCTTTCCCTCTCCAAAGGGTAAAGGTCCTGATGTTATCTGTCTCCTACTCACAGTAAAAGAACTAAAATCTTCTGCCTTTTACTTCTGGAGCTGGAAACCCCCTTTCACAAGGCCTTTTTTTATTTTCTAGACCTCAATTCAGAGTTACGGTGAAATCTGGTGTGTAGGATAGTTGTGATTGCCATACTGGATTAAAATTTTTCAAAGTTGGATACCTTTCGGTTTACCTCATCATACCCTATGGTATTTCATGTTCAGAGAGATTTATTTTCTTTCTTTGGGTCCTGTTCCCTCATTGGCTATGGAGGTGGTTTTGATTTATCTCCATCTTATAATTTTGTTTGCTTTCCATTTCCTTTGCTATATTATTTCTTTCATTCTGTCAGAATCTCTAATCTTCTCTAAGAAACCATCACTAATATTATTTCACATTATCTTCTTAGTAACATTTTAAAGTATATAAACGTATGTTTGACGAGTGCCTCAGATGGGAGTACAGTTGACCCTTGAACAACACAGGTTTGAAATGCACAGGCTCATTTATATGTGGTTTTTTTCAATAAAAATAGTACAGTACTACAAATGTGTTTATCTTCCTTATGATTTTCTTAATAACTTTCTTTTTTCGATACAGTGCAGTACTGTAAATGTATTTTTTCTAAGATTTTCTTATTTACATTTTATTTTTTCTAGCTTACTGTATTGTAAGAATACAGTATATAATACATATAATGTACAAAATACGTGTTAATTGACTGTGCTATTGGTAAGGCTTCTGATGCACCGTAGGCTATTAGTAGTTTAGTTTTTGGGGAATCAAAAGTTATGCATGGATTTTTGACTGTGCAGGGGGTCCTGCACCTCTAACACATTGTTCAGGGGGCAGCTGTATAAGCAGGATCTTAGAGTCTTGGAGCAGTCATTTATCTGAGAATTTAGGCCCTTCTGTCTCAGTTTCTACCAATACTCTTTTATGGTTGTGGCAAATATTTGTTTCCAGTGTTTATTTGCCATTGTGCCTGTGTTGAGTTCTTGTTTCATTCAATAAAGGTTCTTTCATTTGTAGTCTGTGTGTTGAACCAAGAACCTCTTTAGTAGACACAAAAACGGCATATCAATTTTATGCATTTTAATTTCCCACAGTATTTAACACCATCTCCTCACCTGTTTGCTTCGTTCCTTTGCTTCTTGTTACTGTGTGTGCACACTGTTGATGATATCCTAATTACATATCAGGTTCTTATTATGACAGAATTTCTTGTTTGGGGAGTAAGTGGAATTTTATCTGCCTGAATTAAGTATGAATTCAGGGCATTTAAAAATAGATACAGATTATCCCTCAGCTATATAGAATTGCTGCAACTAAAGTAACATTTTAATGCCATGTAGAAATTCTTGATGAGCTTAACTGAGTCTCAGAGTATAATACAAATGTGAACTAAAATCAGTTTTGAGCCTTTTTAGGATTATTTTTAAATTAATTTTTCCTTTCTGATCTCATTTTCTACTCCTGATTTTTTAATTATAATGGTCGCCAATGCCTTTATTTATCTAATTGTCAAGTTTTCTATAATTGAACTTAAAAAAGTAGATTGTAATTTACATCAATAAAATGACAAGAAATTGTTTGAAATAATTTCAAATGTAAGGCTTCTTTCACAAATTTTTTCTTAAAATTTTTTTAAACTATAAAATATGTAGTTTTTCCCCCAAATTGATTTTTCTAACCATTATAAACAAAATTTCAAAGTCTTTTAAAAAGTTGTACAAAATTATTATGCATTTAGAAGAAATATGTTAACAGTAAATTTAGTGTGTATGAGAATTGAACATCTATACTTTATTTTAACTACTTATTTTGGAGTGGGAAAGTTTGTTCTTATCTGGTATACTGTAATGAAACACTTTCCATATTTCAAATTCAAGTTTGAGTTAAGTGAAAATAATCATTTAAAGAATGAGTTTTTTAAAATTGAGGATTCCATTGATTTCTACAGCTTCTTTATGAAGTAATTCTGAGCATTCAGGATTTGAACTTTCTCATGTAATAATTTGCAGCCTTCCATCGCCTGGCTTGGGTTAGTGTTCAGTTGTATTTTTAGTAACAGTCCTAACTCAGTAGCTATGTAACCACTGAGCGAAGATGGAGTCACAGGGCAAACTGGGCTTGCTTCCCACAGGGAGGGCTGGGAGTTGAGCAGGAAGGAAGGCCTGTTTGTCAGTGCCTTGTATGCAACTATGTCTGAGTAGGCAGCCGGCGACACAATGTCTCCCTTGTACAAAGTAACTCTTCTAGTGAGTGCTCAGATATGTGAGGAAAAAGTGTTTTGGGTAAGTGAAGGAGAAGCTTGGGGTATTTCAAGGAGATTCTTTTCGTGTTTTTTGGCATCTGGATTTCAGGGAGTGTGCTATTTGTTGCTGCAAAGTGCTGGCTTTGTTTTCAGTGGCATTTTAGACTTTTTGAACAATCTCTACTGTAGGCAGATTGAAGTGTCTTACTTTCTAAAATTGTGAGCTAATTTAAAAAAATACTATTCATTTGTGATAAAAACTTAATTTGTGCTTCTTGAAACCAGTGAAAGTTAATTGTGGCATTCATTTTTGAGAATGAATTCTCTACTAGAAATTTACTTTGTCTGACCATTTTCATTCTGAAGTCAGAACCAGCCAGTGATAATGATGAAAAACCTCTTAAAACTGATTACTGGTGTTTAAAATGTATAATGTTGATAACAAGGATAATATGCTTGTTTGAAAACACTGTTACTTAACTGCCTGTGATACGAAAGTTTTATAATGCACTTCAATTTGAATACTATAAAGTTTTCATCAAAAGAACTGGTTATTTTTCTTCTGGAAATCTTGATTTTGTGATTAGATAATATAAATGGCTGGTATTTTTAGAATATCATTTTTATATTCTCAGCAGCATTTAATTATCAAGTCATAAGTAGTTAACTTTTACAGAATGTGTACATGTTTATAGTGTTTTGCTTTTGAATCTATCTAGTGGAGTGTGACAATATGAACCGTTTTGACCGGTCAGACAGAAATGTTCGGCAGTCTCAGGAAGGATTTTGGAAAAGGCCACCCCAGAGGTGGAGTGGACAGGAGCATTATCATCTCAGCCATCCTGACCACTATCATCACCATGGAAAAAGTGACTTGAGCAGGTGAGTCTAATTTAGATTACATTTCCTATCTTTTGATTAATTTTGAATCATAATTTCCCCCTGCCCCAAAAACTATTTTTTAATCTGGTTTTTAGAGGCACCAAAAAATATTTCAAGTTATATGTGGTACTAATTGGAATAATATGTCTTAATTCTTTCATTAGCTTTACTGTATATAAAAATATTTTACTTAATGTCTGCTATTTGGACTTTGTTTGATGTTATTTTCTATTTCTCATTTGGGAATGATTAAATGTTGAAAATTTTAAGTTAATTATTTTAAAAATAATGTTTAAAGTTAGTGCCAAGTGATTTGTTACTTTTGCTTACATAATAAATTAAAACTTAAAAATTCCTCAAGTACTGTTAGAAGCAGAGGAAGATACTGTACAGTGCTAAAGTTCTTTTTCTTTTTGAAGCATAGTATAATCTTTAATTTGATCAGAGTTTATATATAATATGGCTTTTGTAGTCAGTCAAACCTGGGATCAAACTCTGGCCTGACACAAATTAGCTTTGTGAGTTTAGGTAATTTATTTAAACCTTCTCCACTCCAGTTTATCATCTGTAAAACAGCTGATAATACCTTTCTCTCAGTGTTCAAGGATTAGGCACAAAAGTGCTTTGAGCAGTATATGGTTTACGGTAGACACCCAGTGATGGTAGTTATTATTTTTTCTCTTTTCACTTTCCCATCTCATTCCACTAGGGATTTGAGATCATTTTGGGGTGCATTTACAATACAGATAGTAAAATTGGATGAAGAAACTATGGAAGGAAAATGTATGGCCCCATATAGTTCTTGAACAAAAAAAATTTGGCTTTAAGAAGCAGCAAAAGCTGGAGCACCTGGGTGGCTCAGTCAGTTGAGCATCTGACTTCAGCTCAGGTCATGATCTCCCTCGTTGGTTTGAGCACCATGTTGGGCTCTATGCTGATGGCTCAGAGCCTGGGGCCTGCTTCTGATTCTGTATCTCCCTGTCTCTCTGCCCCTCCCCTGCTCACGCTCTTGTCTCTCTCTCTCAAAATAAATAAACATTAAAAAATTTAAAAAAAGAAGGCAGCAAAAGCAAAGAACATAACTTTATCCATTGCAAGATTTACAGTATACATAAGATAAAGGATGCATTTCTCCTGAATTGACTTGCTTTCGTGAGACACAAACCTGAAAGAAGTTGCTTTGCATGAGTTCTTATAAGGGAAGTACCTTGTGATATAGAGGACAGGTCTCAGACAGCTTCCCAAATAAAAGTAATGACAAATTCCTTAAGTCCCTTTCTTACTTATGTTCTTCATTGTAAGCTGCAAATAAGTCTAGACCAAGTGAGAAAAGGGAGTTCTTCAGTGGGTCATGAAATAATGAAGTTTAACCAAAGATTCTTCTGTTGGTATGATTAAATGCAAGGATAAAATTTAGAAGATCTAGAAGAATGCATGGAGTATGTATCTTTCCAGGCATTATTTTGGCTGTTGTTTCTTATAGCTAGGCTTTTGATAAGGAATGGACATTGGAGAGTTATTATTGTCAGGCAAGAATATGATGTAAAGACAGTCATGGTTGGTAAGATTATGCTTCCCTCATCTTTGATGGTTCGTTTAAAAGAAGGTAAAGTTAAGGCCATCTTATGAAAATTTAGAAGCCTAACTAAAATGTGAACCATTGCTTATACTTCTGATAAGATTTATTCATTCATTTAATAAATATTCATCGAGAACCTATGTTGAATTCTGTGCTAAATTCTCAAGCTGGGGGATGAATTTGGAGAGAGTGTGAGAGGTGATAGCTGTGGATTGGTAATGGCTTCTTGGAGCATTGTTTTGGGGATGGTAAAAACCATTATGCAGTACATGAGCTTATTTGGAGTCATTGCAGTTAGTTATTGGTTAGGTAGAAGGTTCCTGTGCCTCCTCCATCCCACACAAAGTTTAGTTAGTAAAAACTTCCTAGATGTTGAGTCTGTGGGAGAGACAGGTATGTAGGCAGTTATGATATTTGTACTTGTTATAATAGTATTTGTGCAGTACAAGGATGATGGTTGCTTTAAGAAAGTGATTTATATAGGATTCCAGAAGCATGTAGCAACTGGTTTTTGTCTAGGGAGTTGTGTGTAAAAGGAAGTTACTATTGAACTGGTACTATTGACTATAGAGATTGCAGAGGAGTGGTTTCTATAGGAGAAAGATGAGTGTTCAGATGGAAAAAATAGCATGTGTAAAACCATGTGTGAGTAATGTGGCATTTTCAGAGAACTACTATGAGTTTGTTTCTAGGTCATTTGTAGGAATGGATAGATGTGATCTCTAACTCTAAAGGCAAAATTCTTTATTTTAAGGTAAAAGATGGCAAATTTTAGCTTGAAACGGGATTATTAATCAGACTGTCCCAAATGGAATGAATTACCTGGATGGAAGTAGTAATCTGTGTCCCTGGGAATGATCAAACTGAGGCTGATTAGTCATCTTTCAGAAAAGATATCGTTTTCCAAAAACAATATTCCTGGATATTAATAGGCATAGAAAAGCGATTCTCTGATCAAATGAGTAGGAAATGAATAAATTAAAGTTTTTTAAAAAATAGTTTGCTCCACAGCGCCTTAAATATATAAATACAGTACTATGATTTTGCAAAATGTGGTAAAAGAATATGTAGCCATTTCCCAAAACATATGACCACAGATCCCTTTTATACAGTGTATTTGGAGGGAGTAGTGATTTGTGGATCATCCACACTGGTGATTCTCAGGGAGGAGAGAGAAATGCACCATATTCTTGGGGGTTGCTAACTTGACTCATTTAGCACAGAACTTCCCAAGAAGTGGGCACCCTGGTTTGTCATAAATAGTTATAGTTTATTGATCCCTCCAGGTTTTAGAGTGGCTGTGTGGGTTTGGGACATCTAGATCCCCTAGAGCTCGTTAGGAGATGGGTGGTAAAGAGAGAAACCTCACTCAAGACAAGCCTGACTCTCCAGCATATCTTAAAACTATTATTTTCTCTCTATGCCTTGATTTGAAAAAGTTTGGATGTACCTAACCCCAGGGCCTTTTTAACATTACATGTGTAAAAGTGTCTCTACCATTCCATAACTTCTTGAGGATTCCTTTTCCTGTCTTTCCTTTAATTCTCCTCATTGTCTTTTTTTTTTTTTTTTTAATTATGCCTTAATCTGCTTTACAGGGGACTGTAATTATAGGAATTGTCTTATCTGCAATTCAGTGGTTCAGAACCACTGACCAGTTTCCTTTATGTTTTTTTTTTTTTTTTTTTCATAATACTATGCTCTCCTCTCCTTATCTGGCCGAAGCTTTCACTACTGTTTCTCCCCAACCTCCTTCTTTGCCTACACCTTCCACTATGCTATATGGAATTCTTTCACATCCTAACCAACTCACATTCTTGACCTCTTTGCTCACATTCTGATTGTAACTGAAATCTAACTCTTTCCTAAATGTACTAATTCCCTAGTAGTGTTTTTATATGAAGAATTCTTATTTTCCAGTCACTCTAGTACTTTACTGTTTAGAAGTGGGGTCTTTGTCTTCACTCCTCATTTGTTTCTAAATAAAGTATTCTTCACTGTTATTATTTTGAGATTTAGAGCATTTGGCTGTATCAACCCCTCCTTATTGGTCCCTACCCCTGCCTCACAAAATCTTGGCCATTGGCTCATTTTCCCTCTTCATTGTAAGCTTTGCTACAATCCTGACTGTTTCCAGTGTTCATGTATATGGTTCATATAACCCCCTGAATCCTTAGTTCCTTAGGATTCTCTCTGTATAAGATCATGTCATCAGAGATAGATATTTTTCTTTCCATCTAGGTACTTTCTTTTTTTTTTTTTTTTTTTTTCCTCCTGCATAATTTCTATGGCTAGAACCTACAATGCAGTGTTGAATAGGACTGGTGAGAGCAAACATTTGTGCCTTTCTAATATTCAGGATAAAGCATTCAGCCTTTCACTGTTATGTATGATGTTAGCTCTGCTTTTTCACAGTCTTTATCAGGTTGAGGAACTTCTAATCATATTTTGTTGAGTGTTTTTATCATGAAAGGGTGTTAGATTTTGTCAAATACTATTTCTGTGAGTATTGAGATAATTTTTTGGCCCTCATTCTCTTAATGTGGTGTATGACATTGACTGATTTACATATGTTGAACCAACTTTACCTTTCTTGGATAAATCCTACTTGGTCATGGTATGTAATCATTTTATGTGTTGCTAGATTCAATTTGCTAGTATTGTGTTGAAGATTTTTATGCGTATATTCATAATAAATATCAGTCTATAGTTTTCTTTCTTTCTTTTTTTAAAATGTCTTTGTCTGGTTTTGGTATTATGGTCACATAGATTGAAAAGGGAAGTGTTTCTTTAATTTCTATTTTTGGAAGAACTTGTAGGATTCACCTGTGCAGTTATTTGGGCTTGGGCTCTTCTCTTCTTTCTTTTTTACTATTTATTTTTAAATTTACATCTAAATTAGTTAACATATACTGCAATAATGATTTCAGGCATAGAATCCAGTGATTCATCCCCTACATATGACACCCAGTGCTCATCCCAAAAAGTGTCCTCCTTAATGCCCCTTGCTTATTTAGCCCATGCCCCCACCTGCAACCCCTCCAGCAACCCTCAGTTTGTTTTCTATATTGAAGAGTCTTTTATGTTTTGTCCCCCTCCCTGTTTTTATATTATTTTTGTTTCCCTTCCCCATGTTCATCTGTTTTTTATCTTAAATTCCACATATTAGTGAAATCATATGATATTTGTCTTTCTCTGACAAATTTTGCTTAGCATAATATACTCAGGTTCCATCCATGTTGTTGCAAATGCCAAGATTTCATTCTTTTGATCTCCAAGTAATATTGTGTGTGTGTGTGTGTGTGTGTGTGTGCGCGCGCGCGTGCATGTGTGTGTGTGTATACGACATCTTTATTCATTCATCTGTTGATGGACATTTGGGCTCTTTCCATACTTTGGTTGTTGTCAATAGCACTGCTATAAATATTGAGGTGCATGTGTGCCTTTTGAAACAACACACCTGTATCCTTTGGATATGTACCTAGTAGGGCAGTTGCTGGGTTGTAGGGTAATTCTATTTTTAATTTTTTGAAGAACCTCCATACTGTTTTCCAGAGTGGCTGCACCAGTATTTATTCCCACAAGCAGTGCAAAAGGGTTCCTCTTTCTCTGAGTCCTCGCCAACATCTCGTTGCCTGAGTTGTTAATTTTAGCCATTTGACTGGTGTGAGGTGGTATTTCATTGTGGTTTTGATTTGTATTTTGGGCTTGGGATTTTCCTTGTGGAAGGTTTTTGACTATGAATTTAATTTCTATAGATGTTCTATAGACATCTATTGAATTTTGTTAGTATGTAGTATTCAAGTCTTCTATTTCTTTGCTGACTTTTTCTTCTGTTCATTAATAAGGAGGAAGTAATTAAAGTCCAACTTGAATTTATCTTGTAGGGAAGGTCTAATAGCAACACATTTTCTCAGTTTTTGTTTATATGATGATGTTTTAATTTCTCCTGAATTTTGAAGGCTAATTTTGCTGGATATAGAATTCTTGGTTGATAATCTTTTAACATTTTGACTCTCATGCTTTCTGATGAAAAATCAGCTGTTAATCTTACTGAGCTTGTCTTCTACATGATGAATCCTATTTTTATTTTTCTTGCTTTGTTTAGGATTCTCACTTTTTTTCTTTTTTTTTCTAGTTTTTGACAGTTTATGATGTGTCTCTTTATTATATTTTGGAGTTTGTCAAGCTAATGATTAGAAGCATTTTTTTTAATGCCCTGAACCATTAAGTATCCCAGCCTTTTACAATGGGGTGTGTGTGTGTGTGTGTGTGTGTGTGTGT
Source organism: Panthera onca (assembly GCF_046562875.1). NCBI lineage: Eukaryota > Metazoa > Chordata > Mammalia > Carnivora > Felidae > Panthera > Panthera onca. The sequence continues at coordinate 44,768,983 of NC_138349.1, read as the reverse complement.
GTGTGTGTAAGGATGCTTTCAACAACCTGGTAAGCAGTTTGTAGCTCTGCCTTAACCTTCATTTCCTTCTTTTTGCTCAGAGACTCAAGGAGAGCCAAAGATGAGAGGTTAAGTTCTTCTCAGGTATTTCCTTGGCATGCACAGAGCCCTACACAGGTGTATGGCCTTCTCTATGTCCAAGAATATGTTGGGGGTATTTCAGAGCCTCCTGTGGACATCTCATTCCTCAGGTTTTTCTTTAAAGTTTTTTTGATCATTGCCATTTCAGGCAGGTTGAAATTTTAAGCAGTGGCACTGATTTTTTTCAACAAATGTGTTAGAGATAAGGCTGTTCCCACTGAGAGTCTCCAAATTAGTTCAAATGAAACAACAGCTGAGAATGAGCCTTGTCTAGGAGGGTGTTAGGTCAAATAGTAACTATTTTCTGGAAATGGTGCTTTTGAAAGAATTCCAAACCCAGTTTACCACCCACTTCTTCCTCCCAGTGATTGCTGAATTTCACTGCTATTATGCTTGTAAGGCTCTTATTTTCCAAGTTACCACAGAACTGGGCAGATAGGCATAGTAATAGAATAAATTAAAATGCCACAGGCTTGTTCTTACCAAGATTCAACTGGGTTTTTTTTTTCTTTTCTCTTTTAAATAAGTGCTCCTTGGTTGTGGCAAGCATTTCTATATTACTGGAAAAGTTGATTTTAACCAATTTGCCAGTGTTCTCAGTGCTTTTATGGAGGAGTGGAGTTTTTGGAGATATTTATTCTGCCATTCTGCACATATTTCCTTCTGTCTTTTAATTAATAGATTTCATTTTTTAGAGAAGTATTAGGTTTAGAAATATTGAGCAGAAAGCACAGAGAATTTTCATTTACTCCCTCACCTTCTTTTATACAATTTGCTCTATAATTAACATCTTGCATTAATTGTTAAAGTTCATGAACCGATATTGATATACTAACTAAAATCCATAGTTTACATTAGGGTTCACTCTTTGTGTATACATTCTATGACCTTTGACAAATGCATAATGATATGTATCTACCATTACCTTATCATACAGAATAATTCACTTTGCTTAAATTCTCATGTTCTCTGTGTATTATCCCTTTCTTCTCCGCCCACTCCCACCAAGGCAAACACTGATCTTTTTACTGTCTCCATAGCTTTGCCTTTTCCAGAATGCCATATAGTTGTATGTAGTGTTTTCAGATTGGTTTCTTTCACTCAGCAATATCCATTTACATTTCCTCCATGCCTTTTCATGGCTTGATAGCTCATTTCTTTTTATCACTAAATAATAGTCCATTGTTTGGATGTACTACAGTTGTTTATCCATTCATTTCCTGAAAGATATCTTGATTGCTTCCAAAATTTGACAACTACGAATAAAGGTGCTCTAACCATTTACATGTGTAAGTTTTGAACTCATTTTGGTAAATATCAAGCATGTTTGCTGAATTATATAGTAAGATATTTAGGTTAGTAAGAAACTGCCAAATTGGCTGTACATTTTGCGTTTTCTCCAGCGGTGAGTGAAAGCTCCTGTTGTTACACATCCTCACCAGCATTTGGTGTTGTTTTGGATTTTAACCATTCTAATAACCATTTGCAGTTGCCAAAAGATATATAATGTTGAACATTTGTTCACAAGTTATTTGCCATTTGTATATCTTCAGTGAGATGTCTGTTTAGAACTTTACTCATTAAAAACATTTTTTTTTAACATTTAATAATTTTTGAGAGAGAGAGGGAGAGAGAGCCAGCATGAGTGGGGGAGGGGCAGAAAGAGAGGGAGACACAAAATCTGAAGCAGGCTCTAGGCTCTGAGCTGTCAGCACAGAGCCCGATGCAGGGTTCGAACTCATGAACTATGAGATCATGATGTGAGCCAAAGTCCGACACTCAACCGAGTAAGCCACCCCAGGTACTCCACTTTTGCTCATTTTTAAATTTGGTTGTTTGTTTTCTTGTTGAATTTTAAGAGTACTTTGCATATTTTAGATATCAGTTCTTTGTCATATATTTTACAAATATTTTGTCCCAGTCTGTGACTTGCCTTTTCAGTCTCCTAATGGTGATTTTCAAAGAACAGGTGTTTTAAATTTCATGCAGTCCAGTTTATAATTGTTCTTTCATGATTGTATTTTTTGTGTTGTTTCTAAGAAGGTAGAAACTCAGCATCACCTGAAGTTTCTTCCTTATTATCTTGTGGTTTTACATTTCATATTTAGGTCTTTGGTACATGTTGAATTAATTTTTGTGAACAGTGTGAAAGGTCATTTTTTTTTGCATATGGATATCTAGTTTTTCTAGTATCTCTTGTTGAAAAGACTATCTAGTATCCTTTGTTTTTGTTTTTTGGGGGGTTTTTCGCTAGGTTTTCTTTCTTTTTTCTTTTCTTTTTTTTTTTTAGTATAATTAACAATGTTATATTAGTTTCAGGTGTAAAACATATTGATACCACATTTTTTAAATTTTTATTATTTTTTTCAATATATGAAGTTTATTGTCAAATTGGTTTCCATACAACACCAGTGCTCATCCCAAAAGGTGCCCTCCTCAATACCCATCACCCACCCTCTCCTCCCTCCCACCCCCCATCAACCCTCAGTTTGTTCTCAGTTTTTAAGAGTCTCTTATGCTTTGGCTCTCTTCCACTCTAACCTCTTTTTTTATTTTTTCCTTCCCCTCCCCCATGGGTTTCTGTTAAGTTTCTCAGGATCCACATAAGAGTGAAACCATATGGTATCTGTCTTTCTCTGTATGGCTTATTTCACTTAGCATCACACTGTCCAGTTCCATCCACATTGCTACAAAGGGCCATATTTCATTCTTTCTCATTGCCACGTAGTACTCCATTGTGTATATAAACCACAGTTTCTTTATCCATTTGTCAGTTGATGGACATTTAGGCTCTTTCCATAATTTGGCTATTGTTGAGAGTGCTGCTATAAACATTGGGGTACAAGTGCCCCTATGCATCAGTACTCCTGTATCCCTTGGGTAAATTCCTAGCAGTGCTTGCTATTGCTGGGTCATAGGGTAGGTCTATTTTTAATTTTTTGAGGAACCTCCACACTGTTTTCCAGAGTGGCTGCACCAATTTGCATTCCCACCAACAGTGCAAGAGAGTTCCCGTTTCTCCACATCCTCTCCAGCATCTATAGTCTCCTGATTTGTTCATTTTGGCCACTCTGACTGGCATGAGGTGATATCTGAGTGTGGTTTTGATTTGTATTTCCCTAATGAGGAGCGACGTTGAGCATCTTTTCATGTGCCTGTTGGCCATCCGGATGTCTTCTTTAGAGAAGTGTCTGTTCATGTTTTCTGCCCATTTCTTCACTGGATTATTTGTTTTTCGGGTGTGGAGTTTGGTGAGCTCTTTATAGATTTTGGATACTAGCCCTTTGTCTGATATGTCATTTGCAAATATCTTTTCCCATTCCGTTGGTTGCCTTTTAGTTTTGTCGGTTGTTTCCTTTGCTGTGCAGAAGCTTTTTATCTTCATAAGGTCCCAATAGTTCATTTTTGCTTTTAATTCCCTTGCCTTTGGGGATGTGTCAAGTAAGAAATTGCTACGGCTGAGGTCAGAGAGGTCTTTTCCTGCTTTCTCCTCTAGGGTTTTGATGGTTTCCCATCTCACATTCAGGTCCTTTATCCATTTTGCGTTTATATTTGTGAATGGTGTGAGAAAGTGGTCTAGTTTCAGTCTTCTGCATGTTGCTGTCCAGTTCTCCCAGCACCATTTGTTAAATAGACTGTCTTTTTTCCATTGGATATTCTTTCCTGCTTTGTCAAAGATTAGTTGGCCATACGTTTGTGGGTCTAGTTCTGGGGTTTCTATTCTATTCCATTGGTCTATGTGTCTGTTTTTGTGCCAATACCATGCTGTCTTGATGATGACAGCTTTGTAGTAGAGGCTAAAGTCTGGGATTGTGATGCCTCCTGCTTTGGTCTTCTTCTTCAAAATTACTTTGGCTATTTGGGGTCTTTTGTGGTTCCATATGAATTTTAGGATTGCGTGATACAACATTTTTCTACATTACTCAGTACTCATCATTGTAAATAGAGTCCCCATCTGTCACCAAAACTTCATTACGTATTATTGACTATATTCCTTGTGCTATACTTTTCATCTCTGTGACTTACTTATTTTATAACTGGAAGTTTGTACCTGTTAATACTCTTTATTCATTTCACCCATCCCCCAACCTGGATCCCCCTGGCAACCATTCATTTGTTCTCTGTATTTAAGAGTCTTTTTGTTTCTTTGTTTGTTTCTTTATTTGTTCATTTCTTTTTTAAATTCCACCTATCGGGCGCCTGGGTGGCTCAGTCAGTTGGGTGTCCTACTGCGGCTCAGGTCATGTTCTCACGGTTCGTGGTTCGAGCCCCGTGTCGGGCTCTGTGCTGCCAGCTCAGAGCCTGGAGTCTGCTTCTGATTCTGTGTCTCCCCCTCTCTGGCCCTCCCCCACTCATGCTCTGTCTCACTCTCTCTCTCAAAAATAAATAAACATTAAAGAAATTTTTTTTAATTCCACATATAAGTGAAATCATGGTATTTATCTTTTCTCTCTGATTTATTTCATCTAGGATAATACCTTCTAGCTCCATTGATGTTATTGCAGATGGCAAGATCTTTTTTTTTTTTTAACGACTAAGTAATATTCAATATTTGTGTACGTGTGTGTATATATACACACATACCACATCTTTTTTACCTATTTGTCTATCAGTGGACACTCAGGTTGCTTCCATATCTTGGCTATTATAAATAATGCTGGAATAAACATAAGGGTACAAATATCTTTTTGAATTAGTGGTTTTGTTCTCATTGGGTAAATATTCAGTAGTGGAATTACTAGATCATATGGTATTTCTGTTAGTCTGTCTTCTTTGAAATACCTTTGCTTCTTTGTCAAAGATCAGTTGACTGTATTTGTGGATTATTTTTGGATTCTCTGTTTTGTTCCACTGATCTGTTTATTCTTTAATCAGTACCGCAGTCTTGATTACTGTCGCTTTATGTGGTAAGTCTGGATATCACTGTCAGTATTCTGACTTTCTTCCTCTGAAGTATTGGTTATTCTGGCTCTTTTTCCTGTTCATATAAACTTTAGAATCACTTTGTTGATATTCACAAAATAATTTGGTGGGATTTTGATTGAGACTGTTGAATCTACCATTAAAAAACTGTAATAACTGTGAACATAAAAATACATATGTTTAACTTTTTCTTAATGATGAAAAAAAGAAACATTAAAGGTTTTGTGAAGTCAAAGTGCAACTGAGATTAGAAAATAAGAAGAAAAATTCTGTCTCTCCTTGCCTCTTACACATGCATCTCTACTGGCTAGTCTAATGTGTGAATCACAAACTTTAGTACAGAATCACACATATTAGTAATCAAAAAGCTTGGGTCGAAGTAGAGAAGAACATAAATATATAGGTACAGCCACATAGTTTAGGGAGATTCCTTTAAAACGGCAATAATAATTATGTAGTGATGTGATTATTAGGTGTTTGGATTGACTATCAGGTACTATTGTATGGATTCAATTTAAATGGGTTAAAAAAAGCTTATCTCTTAAAGATTAATTTTTGTATTTATCCTGATCTTATTTTGGGGGAGATGATTTTATTTGCTATATTTATAGAACAGTGTTAAATAATATTGGTGATGGTGGACATTTCTTTCTTGTGCTTCTGTAACTACTGAACTCATTTTTGCCCTCCCCCAATACCCATATTGGTTTAGTTCTTCATATTCAGTCAACTACCTGGCCTGTGGTCAGCTACATAGATTCTGGCTTTGCTAACACACTGCCAGCCTTACAGTGTATTCCCCAAAACAGCATGCCGTCTTTTGTTGCTTCCACCATCTAATTTCTCTACCAGAAATCCACAGTTGTTAAAATCTGTATACAAATACAGATTTATGCCTGTCAATTTAATATGAGGTGGTGTTTTCAGTAATTCCTCTATTATCTCATGTTTATTTTTCTTTACCTTTTTTACGTCTTCATCCCTGGGTTTGTGCTTGCGCTCTTAGAAAGTGATTTTACCTCTCATTTTCAAAAGTTTCAAAGGTTCAGATTCCCATATGTGAACTTCATCATCTTCTCAGAATGTGAAATCTCAGAATCTTCATTATCTCTCATTTTTTTTCCTTTCCTGTCTTTAATTGTGTCCTTCTATTTTCTGAAATAACCCTTGTTATGTATTTGTTTTCTGTTCCATCTTTGTCTTCTTTTGCATCTCAGTTATCTTCATTTTTTTTCCCAGCAAACTGCAGTAAGGTGTTATGTTACTTCCAATGGTTTGTCAGATAGTTTAGTACCAAATACGTAAGTTTAAACAAATTGTGTTAAAATTTACCATTTGAGGAATATAAGTGAAAGGTTATATGGCATTCTAGTATTCTTTTGACATTTATGTTAGAAAATTTTCTCAACATAAACAAGTTGGAAATTATTTATAATAAATAATATAATAGCAATTAGTTTTTATTTAACATTTACTGTATATCAGGAACTGTTCTAAGCACTTTAACATGTATTACTTCGTATGAGACTTACAGCAACCTAATGAAGTAAGTACTCTTATTATCCTTAATTTATAGATCAAGAAAATGAAGGATAGAGAAAGTAACTTGTCCTGTTACTAGCTAATAAGTGACAGAGATGAGATTTGAACTCAGGTAATCTATGCAGGTAATATAAAAATGAATAAGATATGGCCCTATTTTCAAAGGGCTTGCAATGTAATTAGAGGCGATAGCTATATAGATTTCTTTAATTTATGCTTAATAAATTAAGGATCCTAAAGTGCTAGTTTTATCTAGTTGAGGGCATCAGGAAGGGCTTTTGGAGGAAGTAGCATTTTAGTACTAGGAGAAGATATGTTTCATTTGGGATCTCATGGTGGAGGTATTTGAAATGCAAGCTAAGGTATATGAACTTCATTTGGTGTGCACTGGCAAACATTGAGAATTAAAGAAACTGTGGCCCAAAGATATTAAGTATTTTCAGTAGCTAGTTACTATCAGCCAGGATTTAAACCTTAATCCTAGGCAAGAGGCAGTTCTTTTACACCATTGTGGTTTTCTGGATACCATATCTTTTACCCTGTATTGTTAGTGGTAAAGACTTGTTGTGACTCTTCCTTTGAAATGCTTTTAATTCATTAGTTCCTTGCATGTGGTTCATATTTAGTCAACCTAAAATAAGCCTTATTCTCAGTACCTTCCCTCTCTAATTTTTATTTTATTCATTTGGTAAACTAGGAAGTAAAGTTTAATTTGATTATTAACTGGTACTTTTTAATGTGACTGCTTCCAGATTACAATTTTAAAGTAGTGCTTTGTTTTAATGTCACAACCAAAGAACTTTAGAATCTCAGAGATGGAAGCTTGAAAAGAAACAATCTAGTAGTTAAAATCTATGTTCCTTAATCATACAGTGAAAGCAGCAACAACAACAAAAATAAACAAATTAAAAGCTAACTGTTCTTGATATAGAGGAAAAGAATACACAGTCTTTGTCTTCATGGAGTTCATGATTTGGCACAGATTGCACATGAACACAATATACTGTGTTAAGTATCATAGTGGGGCACACTAGAGGACTCTATAAGGACACCTGTAGAAGTACCAAGCCCTGCTTTAGGAAGGGATTAAGGAAGCTTTCCCTGAGGAAATGCCAACTAATTTAAGATGAAGAGGAGTTGTCATTCTTCAGATCAAGTGGGCAGTGGAGGGCAGGGTAAATAGCCTAGCCACGAGTATGGAGAGGTTGACATAGGTTTGGAGATGAGGGAGATTATAGTGTGCTTTGGCAATCTCAGGTAATTGGCTATGGATTAAGATGTGTTGAGGGATGAAGTTGAAGAATAAATTTGATTTAGGCTATCTGTGGCCTCATAAACCAGATTTGAGTCTCCTTGTCCCTGAAAAACATGCCTTGCATTTTGTGCGGTTGTTTTTTATTTTCTTGTTCCAGAAAGCCTTCTCTTTCATTTCAGTCATACTTAACTTCTCTTTCATTTCAGTCATACTTAAACCTCATACTTTATGAGAAATTGTGTATGAGCAAACAATCCATTCAGGCAAAGAAAATAAGTGTAATTTGCGGGGGGGGGGGGGGGCAAGAAAACCTTCCAAAGTATGTCAACTTTTTTCTCTGAAAACATAGCTCTTATCTCTACTCTTCATATGCTAGATGAGTCTATGTTTTTGTTTTACTACTTTGCTAACTTTTTATTATTATATATTTTTCATCATTCCATGTATACATTGCCCATCTATTCAGTAATGGATGGTGAAATCATATTAATTAATCAGTAGTTGAAATTTAATCATTAAACTATATTTTGAACCAACAAGTATAAGGCAGAAGTATATGTAAACATATTAGAGTCTTAACTATAGATCAAAAATTTTTAAGTTCTTAAAATTTTTTTTCTTGGGTTAAAACAAAAATCAGGCCTGAAATAAAATACGAAAAAATAGTTTCAGAGAAAAATAATTTTGTGAAAACCAAGCCCATGTTGAATATTTAAGAGTTTAGAAATTTGGGAATATTTGTTATAAATTAGAAAATCTAGTGTTTCAGGGCGCCTAGGTGGCTCAGTTGGTTGAGTGTCCGACTTCAGCTCAGGTCATGATCTTGCAGCTTGTTAGTTTGAGCCCCGCGTCGGGCTCTGTGCTGACAGCTGGGAGCCTGGAGCCTGCTTCTGATTCTGTCTCCCTTTCTCTCTGCTCCTCCCCTGTTCTCTCTCTCTCTCTCTCAAAAATTAATAAACATTAAAAAAAAATTTAGTGTTTCTACTTTTTCTGTGTGGTTAAAATTTAATGTGTTGTGACTTTGGCAAATTTAATGGGTCATGAATTTAACTTGAATTCTGCTATGTTAATATGGCCATTATATTGGAGCAAGTACTCGTTCAGTGTGTTATTTAATATATTGAGGTCTCACATATGTAACAAGTTTATGTCTTAAGAACCAGCTGGAATCATGTATTACATGACTGTAGTAATTTAAAATTGCTTTAGCTAATGACTTCTGATCAAAGCATTGTGTTCTTCACAATCTATAAAACACATCAGCCCCAGTTTTTGTGGCTTTTTGTTTTTTGTTTTTTGGTTTTTTTGGTCTGCTTTTTCAAGCACGTATATTGTATGAAACTAAAGGGAAGTTTAAATTTTCTTAGAGTACACTTTTTAAAATATATTTTAAGATTGGGAAATATGTGGTGTATATAAGACTTTTATAAAATCAAGTTTAATCTTTATTAGAAAAGAAGACTTACCAATAATGTAAAAACAAAGTAGTAACAGTTTGTCTGTCTTAACTGTTTGCTGGGACTTACAAGAAATAGGAATCCAGGCGTGTGTGACCAAACTGGGAATGAAGATAGATAGCATAGTTATAGGGCTAAAAAAAGATGTGACGTTCAAGAGACCAGTTAAAATCAAGAGCTAAAAAGCAAACAATCCATTCAGGCAAAGAAAATAAGTGTAATTTGGGGGGGGGGGGGGGGACAAGGCCTTTCCCTAGAGTTTTTTCTTTCTCTTCCATTTACTAAGGAATAAGGTTTATTCAACCAATGTGTAAAATACATAAAAAGGGGAGGGAGTGCAGAAGATAATTGTATTAAGGAGAACTAGAACTGATTGGAACTTTTGGTGGAAACAAATTCAGTGTCTGAGGTAAGCAAAAGTCAAAGGCTTTGTGATAATGGTAACTGATATGTAATAATCACTGGAATAATTTCATTACCTTGTTTTTTTCTGAAATTATATTGTATATCTTTTCCCTCCAACTTCTTCCCCTGCCCTTCCAGAGGCTCTCCCTATAGAGAATCTCCTTTGGGTCATTTTGAAAGCTATGGAGGGACCCCCTTTTTCCAGGCTCAGAAGATATTTGTAGATGTACCCGAAAATACAGTGATACTGGATGAGATGACGCTCCGGCACATGGTCCAAGATTGCACTGCTGTAAAAACTCAGTTACTTAAACTGAAGCGTCTGCTGCATCAGGTGAGTTCATATGAACATTTTTAGCTCTGATATTGTGAATTGCAAAATGAATTGACTTTTTAAAGTTAATTGGGTTTCTAATGTCTATTTAGATTTCTGTAGAAATAATGCTTATAAACAGTACATAACAAACTTCTGTGGGAGAAAAAAAAACATGGGATTTTGTGTGATGTTCTCAGTATGGTCCCCAACATTTATGAGCTGTGTGATATTTGGTAAGCCAGTTTTTCTCCTATTTCCTCATTTTTATTTTATAAGGTTGTTGACACAATTAGAAATAGTAGTTGTAAATTTAGAGATCTAATACCTGACGTATGGTATTCAGGCATATAGTCATCAGTAGCTGTTATTATAATTTCAGCTAACTAGGAAATCAACAGCAGTTTTTTACTTACATAGTCACGTAATTTAACTTTTGTTTGAAACCTTCAAGTTTAATCTTCCTCAGTCCTTTCATTTCTTTATTCTAGAAAATCTAGACTCAACAGTGATGTGACTTGTCCAAAGACACAGGATGAGCTGATGGTAGAACCTGGCTTCTTGTTCAATAGTACTTTTTTTTTTTTTTTTTTTTTTTGCTTGAATTTACAGACAAGGTCAGATGCATAGCAGAAAAGTAGGGAATAAAATACTGATTTTATTTTACTTTATTTTTTTAATGTTTATATTTGAGAGAGGGACCGAGCATGAGCAGGGGAGGGGCAGAGAAAGAGACACACAGAATCTGGAGCAGGCTCCAGGCTCTGAGCTGTCAGCACAGAGCGGGATGCGGAGCTCAGACTCACAAACCCGTGAGATCATGACCTAAGCCGAAGTTGGATGCTCAACCTACTGAGCCACCCAGCTGCCCCTAACAATATTAATTTTAAATCATGAATGTCTTTTGGTTAATTTTAAAGCTTTGTTTGTTTGTTTGTTTTTGTAGGCTAGCCAATTTTTGCTTAAAATTATGGTTGAGAAAGAATTGTCTCGCTTCTCTCCTGAATTTATTTTCTGGATTACTTTCCTCAGCATCATATGTTGTAACGTCTTATGAGCAGGGACCATTTCTTAGAATTCCTGGTGTTTATCAAAACCAGACTCATGATATATGCTCAGTAAAAGTTAGTTGAAGTGAAATATGGCTCCTGTGTTAATAATGATGATTAGTGTAAATACCCAGTTAAAGTCACGTAAATTGTTTTATAAGTATTTGATTATGGATTCTCCAGACTGCTCTTCTCTATTCTTGTGGATTTTGGACTACCCATTTGAAAGAAGCTTTTCCATGCTACAACTAGGAACAAGAAAGTAGAGAATCTTTTTCAGATCTGAGATCCTTGGACTTGTCTCAAGGCAGAGATTCCATGATTGAACTCTCCAGACATAGATAGAGCTTACGTTTTTAACTCTAACTAGAAGATAGAGTCTGGTTTATAGTGTTTCTCTGTTTACTACTCTGGGGAGATTTTCTCATCAGGAGCTTCAGGGTCAAAGGAAAGAGGAGGTAGAAGGGGTGGGGAATAGCCAAAATATGTTAGATATCTATTTTGAATCAGTCATTGTACTAGCTATACTGTGTACCCTCTTTTGTTTCTGGGTTTATTGGCCTGAAATATGAAGCATGATAAATATCAGCTAATCAGACCAGGCCATGTCTAATAATGACAGAAGTAACATACTTCAGGAGAGAATACGTGATTGATAAGACACTTAAAAGAAAAACTGTGACTCTCTTAATGGTTCTTTTCTGTCGTTACGACCTCTGAAATTTTTAAATGAACACTGATCAAATTAACTTTACCTTTTTATTTATGCATTGAAGACAAAATTATGAGAAGAAAAATTGCAGAATCTTTTTAGTACATCTTTTAAATTTCACAAAATGCTAATAGAAGTTAAAAGCTGAATGAGTCTAAAATTTCATATAACTGCCTCTTAATTTCTTCCCCATGTAATACTACTACTCAATTTAAAGAAGTTCAGTGTGATACATACACATAGTTTGAAAAATTCACATAGTATCCAGGCTTAATGAAAATGCAGAATTTCTGTCCTGCACTCCACCTCAGTCAACCTTTTTGTTGTTGTTGTTGTTTTTGTTTGTTTATTTATTTTGAGAGAGACAGCATGCGCGAGTTGGAGAAAGGGAGAGAGAGAGGATCCCAGGCAAGGTCTGCACTGTCAGTGCAGAGCCTGATGTGTGGCTCAAATTCATGAACTGTGGGATCATGACTTAAACTGAAATCAAGAGTCAGACATTTAACTGACTGAGCCACCCAGGCATCAACCTTTTTCTAATCTGAACAGATTACCGTCTGAAGATTTCTCTAGAGCTATCATGCAGGGACTTCCTTTTGTCATATTCTGGGATTGGGTCCACTATTTCCTGTATATCTTCTTCTTATTTAAAAAAAAATTTTTTTAATAAGTTTACTCCCTCATTTTGCTAGAGTATATCTTTCATTTACTTTCTAAGAGGGGGTAAATGGATGGTAAGGTTTTTTTAGTTAGTACATTACTGAAAATTTCTTTCATCTACTCTACTATAGCATATTAATGATTTGCCTGGGGTGGAAGTGAGTTTTTCCTTAGAAATCTGAATGCATTGCTTTTCTAGGATTCAGGTTAGCCACTGGGAAAAGTCTACATTCTGATCCCGTTTACATTTTATGTTTCCTGTTTTTATTTCTCTGAGAGATTTGTAATCTTTTTTTTTTTTTCCCCTGGCACTCTAATCTTTTATTTCTGGCATTCTGCAGTTTCAAAGTGATGTCCTGGGATTTGAGTTTTGTTGTAGTTGTTTGTATGTTTCCCACTTAATGTCTGGGTAGAGTCTTTGGAGATTCATGTAGTGTGAAATTTTTGTAAGCTATTTCCATGATTTTATTTTTGCCCCATTGTCTCTATCTTTCTGGAATTCTTGGTAATTACAAACTAGAACTTCTGAATTGATTCTCAATCTTTTATCTTTTTATTTCATATTTTCCTTTGGATTTGATTATCTTTTCTGGTATATTTCCTCAACATCATATTCCAGCTCTCCTTTTCTGTTGAATTATTTATCTTGGCAATTGTATTCTTAGTTTTCAAGAACTCTTTATAATATACCATTCCTTAGTCATATCATTCAATTTTTGTTTTGTCAGTAAGTATATTAAATAGAGTGTTTTTATTAGGTTTTGTTAAGGTTTCTCAGGTTCCTTGCATTATTTCTCTTTCCAAAGAGTCATTTTGTTTATGTTTACTTTGGTTTCTCTTTCTATTGGAATATTTCTTCAAATATCTGATGATTATTTATTGTTCATTAATATTTAGGAGTGAGGAACTAAAAAGTTGATTCAGGACTCTTTGTACATTAGCTAGGCTGGTCAGCTGGCTGGCTTGATTTTCCAGGACTGCATAGATATTGGAGGACCCACAATATCTACTAAGTGGAGGATTTTTCCTTCTTAGGTTGTTGTATTTTCTCCTGAGAAGAAACCACTAAGTTTTGTTTTGTTTTGTTTTTGCTTGGAATAGAGCTAGAAGACTGGGAGTCTGTTCTTGCCTTATACAGACTTAAAATTAATTTCCAGCATCTTTAACCCTGATGGGTCATATTCTTTTTCTGTATCTAGCATTTGGCCCTCATTGGGGTTTTGCAGGGCAAATTGGTTCTTTTTTGTTTTACATATTGATGTACATACATATTGGTGGAATTGCTGTTAGAGAGGTGGAGTTTTGCACTCATTTGCAAACATAAGAACTTAAATTTAAAAGCACTAGTAACCGGTATCTACTTGGGGCTACTCATATGAGATTGATTATTATAGGGAGGAGTCACCGGAGTTCTCATATTTTGACCGAGCCCTGAAAGATTTGACTGAGTACTAGCTCATGAAGAAGAATGTCCACAAAGAAAGAGGTAGTTGCATCATCTCTTTGGTTCTCTTACTTTGGTGTTCTCTCCTCCAGATGGCTTACCCCAAGGCAATGTTCCTTAAATTCAGAAAGAAATATTTTCCTTGATTGTTTTCAGCAGTTTAAACTATTTCCCTTATAAGATTAAATTAAATTCACAAAAGGAAACTAAGAAATGATTAATGAAAATATAAATAGCATAAAAATCATTTCTATAGCCTACTTCTTAGAGGAAACAATAGAATTTTATAAAACTCCAGGGGACTTTACATATAAATATGTAAAACTTCTATTACCTAGTACTTAGTAAATGTGTGTTAGATTGATTTTAATCAGACAGTTTTATAAATGCCTTACCTGCCTTAGTTCCTGGTGATTCCTTAATCTAGTGGCCCTTCATTGCTGTCTTTATTTTCTTAGTCTTCAGGACCTGATTAAGAGGCCCTACTTGATAAGGACAAATGAGAAACAACATTTGTATTGTCTAGATTCCCTTAGTGTCTATTACCATTTTGAAGGAATTGCCTTTAAAACTGGTCTTAGTTATACAAAGAAAAAGAACTGAGAGAGAGAGAGAGAGAGAGAGAGAGAGAGAGAGAGAGAACAAAGATGTTTATTATAAGGAATTGACTCATGTCGTTATGGAAGTTGAGGAATCCCAAGATCAGCAGTTGGCAAGCTTGTTCTAGTCTGAATCTGAGTTCTAGTTTGAGTCTAAAGTCTGAGTCTGAGTCTGAAGGCCTGGGAGCTAGGAGAGCCAACAGTGTAAGTTTCAGCATGAGTCTGGGTTCAAAGGCAGCAAAATACCAATGTCTCTGGTTTGAAGACAGACTAAAAGAGAGTGAATTTTCCCTTACTCCACCTTTTCCTCTATTCAGGCCTTCAGCAGATTGGATGAGACCAACTTACATTGGGGAGGCATTCCGTAAGTCCATGGAAGGTAGTTTTGGTAGAAGCATTGTGAGCAGAGAAGCAAATCCATATACAGAGTAAGCGTCTATTACAGTAAGGACAAAACATCATCTTTTCCATGATGAAAGTGGTCTAGTTTAATCAACCAGCCACCAGGTAGATGGCTGATCATCCAGGGAGTGGTGCCATATCAGGGACTCAGTGTTGATCTCTGCTGCTGGCAAGTTAGGCACTAAACAATGACCATAGCCAATGTGGCTATGTTGCTGAGTCTGTGCATAATTTGTATCCCTGCCACCATTGCCATTTTGTTCATGAGCCATTTTGGATGACAGAGGTAGCTAGGGAAAGACGCTGACTGGTATCTGTGGAATGGATCAGACTATCCACTTAAATTTTTAAATCCTCTTCTGCTGAGATCACCTTTTGGTGAGCATTCACATGATACAAATATCTTCATATTTTTTGCCCATTCACAGAGGGTCTATCCATACACCTCTTCCCCAAATTTCTTTTTCACCAGTTTTTCAATCATGTTTCTTGTAAGTCCCTGACCATTGGTCCATGAATTGGTATATAATCATATGTCTGGACATTTTTTCTTCTAAGCAAAGTGAATAGCCACATGCAGTACTTGAAGTTCTGCCACTGGGAGGATTTCTTTCCTCTGCTACCCTTCCAGGATGTACCAGAAAGGAACCGTAGTGCTACAGCTGTCCACTTGCAGGTGTTGTCTGCATATTATATGAAACCATCTGGAAACCAAAACTGCGTCTTCTCTTCCTCTTTCAACTAATTTTAGGGAACTCCCCATGAGGCCATAGTATAGTTTCAGAGAGAGAAGGCAGTATAGCAGGAAGGTGGGGGGACCATGGCATTTGAGCCACTTCTTCATGTACTTTACTTTTATCTTTGGCCTCTTCAGGCCCGATCACAACTATTACCACTTCTATTTGATGATAGAATGTTTCTGTGTACCCCCAACTTTATGACTTTGTGTGTTAGATAATATCCTATTCATGATGGGCAGCTCAGGTAGCATGGTAACTCGGTGGCCCAAGATTAAGCATTCAGTCACTACTAAGACCCAGTAGCAGACCAAAAGCTGTATCTCAAAAGAACAGTAGTTATCTGCAGAGGATGGCAAGGCTTTGCTCCAAAATCATAAGGGCCTGCATGTACAAGGGTCTACAAAGGCCTCCAGACAGTATCCCTGTTTGTCACTGACACTTCCACCCCATGGAATCTGTTGGATCATATCACCCAAGGGGCAGAACAGCTTGCACAACAGCCTGGACTTATTGCAGAACCTTCTGGACTCTACTCAAATCTAGCAGCTATTTGGGTCACTTGGTAAATGGGCCAGAAAAACACACCCAGATGAGAAATATGTTGCCTCCAAAACTCAAAGGTGCCCATTAGGTGCTGTACATCTCTTTGGTTGTAGGAAGATCCAGATGCAGTGACTTACTCTTCACGTTAGAAGGGGTATTTTGACATGCCCATGGTCCTCACTCCTGCACACTGTCTTTTTCTGCAAACAGTTGTTTTCATATTCCGTTTTTTGTTCCTGGCAGTGAGGGTAAATTGATGATTGGACAGTGCTTTTCAAAGTAGCTTGTAAAAGTGTTTGTTACTAGTCCTTGGAGAGTTAAAGTAGCTCTTTCCATAATAGAAATCAACACATTTCATCCTTTCAGAAATATTTGCTATCAAAAAAAAAAAGACTGAGGGGCGCCTGGGTGGCTCAGTCGGTTAAGCGTCCGACTTCAGCTCAGGTCACGATCTCACGGTCCGTGAGTTCGAGCCCCGCGTCGGGCTCTGGGCTGATGGCTCGGAGCCTAGAGCCTGCTTCTGATTCTGTGTCTCCCTCTCTCTCTGCCCCTCCCCCATTCATGCTCTGTCTCTCTCTGTCTCAAAAATAAATAAACGTTAAAAAAAAAAATTAAAAAAAAAAAAAAAAAAGACTGAGCCAAAACCAAACTGTGTTTAATGACCAGTTGATTTATAGTCTGGTGCAAGCTTTTTATTTTATTGTGTTGCAGACAGAAAATAGTCTGTGCCAAAACAAATCTGTGAATCAAACTGTAAATAACACTGGTGAAAGATACTATTCTTACTTGTGAAAGACAAGTCAGGGAAGGGAAAAGATATGCAACCAAATATTACATTAGAAGTATCCTTATGTAGTATGTGAAATAGAACAATTGCTCTGGGAATGGAGATGAAGAAATTCACTCTCTGCCATCATAGAGAAGATGTGAAACTGCGAGTTGAGTTTATCAGGTGAAGAATTTGTGGAGGAAATCAGTGGATTCAACATGAACAAAGGTATAGGTTCTTGAGAGTATGAGCTCATTTGTCATAATGACTGTAGGAAAACCCATGAGTACCTAAGATACTCAATAAAGAGAAAGCCAGAAAAACCAGTGCTCACTTGGTACACTTTGAAGTAACTATTAATACTACTTCTTACTTTAAAAATGTTTATTAACAAGAAAAATTAAGCATTTATGCTGCATTTATGGTGGGACTATATTTCAGTAACTAAAGCGACATCTATATTTCAATAACTAAATCCTTAATGAAATATGATTGAATTTTGCTGAAGAGTGCCATCAAATAAATGTAGAAAGTGTGATAAAATTAGGGAAACGTTATTGTACAAACAACAAAGAAATTTCCAATGAATTTTTCTTTAAAATTTTTTTTAATGTTTATTTTTGAAGGAGAGAGAGAGACTGAGAGAGAGCGCATGAGCAGCGGAGGGGCAGAGAGAGGGAGACACAGAATCCAAAGCAGGCTGCAGGCTCTGAGCTATCAGCACAGAGCCTGACGTGAGGCTCGAAGCTATGAGCCGTGGGATCATGACCTAAGCCGAAGTCGGATGCTTAATTGACTGAGCCACTCAGGCGCCCCTCTAAAAAAATTTTCTGAAGAAATTTCTGCCTTATGCCAGGATTATTAATTATTGTTATAACTGTGAGGTGAATAGTCCGTTCACATAGTGCCAAAGTAACACCATAATTACTTATAGTGGCAAGAGAAAACCGTACTTGTTCATTGGGGAGACCAAACTGTCCTCACCCTAATCCAGAGATAGTTTTCCCATTAGTAATGAGTTGAGTTAGCCAGATAGTGTGTATCTGCTCATGTGATACACATAATTGTGCATAATATATTCTAGCCCAAAACATTTAATCTTAATTCCTCAAGTTACTGCTCACAGATTTCTTTTTACAGAATAAACAGATGATAGAAGAATAAGAGAGGAAGGACAAATTCATATGGTTGGAAGTTCTGTAGAAAAAATTGTAATATCCCTTTAGCTTGTTAGTTTCCTAAAAAGTTGATGAAGGGAGGTGAAAGTGCTACATTAAAAGAAATTTAAGGGACAACTAGATGTAATGTGAAATTCTGACCTGGATATTGGTTGACAGATCAACTATAGAGGATATATTTGGCCAATTGGGGGGAAATTTGAATATGACTTCTATATTAGATGAGATAAAAATTTGCCAAAATGGAAAGATAGATATTGTTGGCTGGTTATAGAATACTATTTACATTATAATCATATATCTTTACATACATCTATATATGTGTATCTCCAGAAGGAAATGCACTAAGGTGTTAATAGTGGATTCTCACTGGATGGTGAGAATGTGATGTCTTTTTTTCTTTAATCTACATTAAAGAAAATGTAGATTTCCTTTTTTTTTAAAGTTTTTAAAATTTATTTTGAGAGAGAGACAGCATGAATGGGGGAGGGACAGAAAGAGAGGGAGAGAGAGAATCTCAAGCAGGCTCCACACTGCCAATGCAAAGTCTGTTGCAGGACTTGCACTCTTGAAATGTGAGATCATGACCTGAGCCGAAACCAAGAGTCAGTTGGATGCTTAACCAACTGAGGTACCCAGGCTCCCTTAATCTACATATTCTGATTTCTCATTTTCTATAATATGTATTTACTATTTTGGGAAAAAATAAAAGGTTATTGAAAAAGTACATGTCTTATTCAAACATCAGTTCATAATGGGATATAGTGAAAATGTAGGATGTTAGAGAAGAGGCAGCAGTGATAGGCTTAGGGCAGATTATAAAGGCCCTTTGTGCCACAAAAGGAGCTTGAGTGTTATTCTTTAGGCACTAGTAAGCCAGATGAGTGACGTGGCCAAATTGGTATTTTAAAAATACTATTTGAAGGGATCTGTGGCAATGCAAGATGTCCCATCCTTATTATTTAGTGTTTTCCTTATTCCTGTCTGGGAACAGCCATTTTTTCAAGGAACCCTGGTTAACTTCTAGTGGAGAATGGTATTTAGAAGCCAAGATCTGGGGGCTAGATGTGCTTATTGCGATTGGGTTGTCAGTGCCCTTAAGCCCTCCCAAGGCGTGTGAGTGTGCATGCGTGTATTTGTGGGATTTTGTATGCATACTAGTGACTGTATTTCTATATCTCTGTATATTGAAAACTGTGGGTTTATGCTTATAATTTTAATTCCACTCTAAATACAGCGTTTCTCCTTTTCTGTATTTATAATTCTCTCCTCCAACAGTGAGAAAATTGGTTTCTGTTTTCCTTAATATATTTATTCATTTCATCAGTCTTCTTCAGTGCAACCTGTTTCCTGCCACCGCTGTTACTACCTGCCCTGTGTAGTTGCTCTCCTCACGCCATTAAGATTCTGCATCTTAGTGAGGTTCCCCATGCATAGCTTCTTCTCATCCTCTGTGTACACCTTCCTCACCCTACTTGGGCTCTGAATCCTTGTCAGCCAGTCCCCTGGGCTCTGACACCCCACACCAATCTCCCTGTCTGTACGATGCCTCCTTACTGTGCTTGGGCTTGATACTACATGTCAGTTAATGCCTACACATGGATACCATCCTTGCCATAATTGATTCTTTCATCTGGCACTAGTTCTTTTCTTGTATAGATGCTCTCTTTATGCTGCTTGAGCTCTGGTAGCCCTCTCCAGGCCATCCATGTGTGGATACCCACCTCAATCTGCTTAGACTCTGATAGCCCACACCAGGCTGCCTGTTTGTGCATGTGCCCTTCATGTTCTACTCAGGTTTGACTCTGCTGTCACATATATTAATGATGAAAGTTAATAAGAATGAATGTAATTTAAAAAATTAGAATTTGAATTTAGACCACTTCTTCCATGGTCTTGGGTAAGTTCCCCATAAAAGATGCAGAGATTATAATAGCTCCTATCTGAGGACTGTTATAAAGAATGTATGAGGAAATTCAGATCAAGTGCTAAGCATAATGTCTGATGCCTAGAAAGCAATTAATAAATGTTAGGTATTACAATAATGGCAATAACAACAATAAAAATATGAAGGTCAGGGGTTTTTAATTGCTTGCATTGCTCAAAATTTTATGTGGCTGCTCAAAAAGCTAATTCCAATTTACTTTAATACTCATTAAATTAGTCTTATTTCATCATTCAGTATATTTTATTAAATATTGAGTACTAAGATTGTGATAATAATGAAGATAAAAAGAAAGAAGACACAATTCTTGTATGTAGTGCATTGTTCTTAAAACTATACATTACAACTGGCTAGTGGGATTTGAAATAAATTTTGACCATTATAACTAGAATTTTTTCCTAATAAAGTAGAATAGTATAGGAACTATCAGGGGGCATTACATGTAAAAAAGACAAATACTGATTTGTGGAACATTTTTGATATGTTATCTGTATCTGAATATCCATCATCTATTCATCCATGCTTATTTAGATATATGCACACACATACACACACACATATATGCACACATATTCATGAATATATATACTTGGTTGTGATATAAATGTATTTCTTATTGTGGGCCGTGGTTCCCCCCAAAATAAACCTTTTCTAGTATATAAACAGTGCTATGCTCAGAATTCCAAGATAATAAATCATAGATTTAAATTGGAAATAATGAAACGATCACTGCATTAATAAAGCATTAAATCATCAGTCAATGTGCTGAATGATGTTTGTGATGTTTTATAAAGAAACCTGAAAATTTTTATATAAAAGATTTGAAGAAAATACTTATGTTCTATAGGAAGTCTAAATGTTATAAAAATTAATTTACTCCAGGGATGTTAATGTAGTAACCAAGCCAACTACTTTATAGTCTAGGAGAACATATAAGCATTAAATAATTATAAAAATGATGTGTTACAAAGGGCAAAGATGCAAACTGAATGTATGATTGAAACCTGTAGTTCTTCCCAGTACTGTTTATAGATGTAATACATTTCACCCAAAATCAAAACACCTTTATTTGTGGTATTCATCAAAATGACTCCAAAATTATTAACACCAAAGAATAAGAAAGACAAAAAGAGAAAGGGTGGGAGGAAACTCTTTAGAGCAAGATATAATACTGACACAAATAGAAACATAAAGCAGTGGAAAAGAATAGAAAACCCAGACATATGTGCTGAAGTATCTACTAAACAATTGGACACAGAAGGATTTTAAAGTAAATGACTGAGGAAAAACTCAGTAGTATGGAGGCAATTATTTAGTTTATACTATAGTAAACAGATGGTTTGAAGAATTAAATATTTTTTTAATTAAAATTTTAGAAGAAATTAAATATTTTTTAATTAAAATTTTATAAGAAATTTACAACTAATATTTTCAAGTGACAGAAGAAATCTATAAAAAAGGATATCCTGACTCAGATATATACAATTAGGTTCAATAAAAAAATCTAAACAGAAAAAATTTATAAATAACAGTTGCTTAAAATATTACAGAATCTATCCTTATATAACAATGTTCTAGTCAATTTGAATACTAGATTTTTCTATTTTAAAAATATATTTATCCCAACCATTTGTTAGGATCACCTCTCTGAAGCGCTTATTTAAAATCAGGCTTTATAAGTTTGTATTTCAGAAATCCTCTCAAATATAGCTTGAATCATTAGATGTTAAACCCAATAGGTGAATTACAGCATTACTCAAAAATTATTTTCAGTGTACATTATAGAGTCTATGTGAGGTGATGTGATTGTTCATCCATATGCTTTTTTTTTTAATGACTTTTTAAAAAGAAAATGAAAAAAATCCACGTCTCCTCTTCCTCTACTCCCTTTCCTAGGATGCCTCTTGTGATTGTGTTGTAGCATATCTGAAACACAAGGCAGCTTTGTTGACATCACTGATGATGCTTGTCAGCAGAGATTGGTCAACGCTGCCAAACTTTTTTGTTAGTCATTTCAAGTGTCTGTGTCCATTGCAGCTGCTCTGGAACTCATAGGAAGATCCCAGTTTTTGCAAACTCATGGAAGAACCACCTGGGTAAGATGGAGTTTGTTACAGGGTTTTCCAATAAGTTCATATGTGAACAAGAGTTTACCTTGATGCTATGTCAAAAGAGAAAAGTGGAAGATGGCTTGATGACAGTAGTCTCCTAGTGCTCTTAGGATAAAGGAAAGTCTCTGTCTCTTTTTCAATCTTTAATAAAATGCTACTGGCATAAGAGTTAAGTAAAGATAATTGTATTTAGAGTTCAGAAATCCTAATTAGAAATTATAGAGACTGTTGAGACACTTCATTCAGTAAAGCAGCCCACCATAGTTGGGATAATCAGTTAACTATGAATTGCTTATTTTTTGTGCAGCAGGGTGTTGTAGTTTTTATGTATTTCTGCATCTATGCATTTATTAAATAGATTTATGCAAAATCCTTAGAACAGTGCCAGCATTATTCAGTAAATGTTAGCTTCTTAGTATATGTGATATGAAATATGAACATTGCATGCGCGATTGTTTTTAATTTTTTTTTTTTTTTAAAAGAAAAGGTTTTCTGTCCATTTTATGTTTTTCTTCCTCCTGTAATGCTTAAAGAAGCTTTTCTAATTTTGGTTTGGGACACTTTTCATTTGAGTTGAAGTTTACTTACTATTGGTTAGTGTCAGAGTTATTTGGAGAAGAGGTGATTTATTAATTGATTCAGTTGGAGATTTTATTCATGATCTTTAAGCTCCTGTGCTTTGATGGAAATAATAGGTTTTTCCCTCTTTGATTGGCTAAGTCTAGACTGCTAGGCTGTCAAAAAAAGTTGGAAAGTGGTTTTTTTTGAGGTACACCAATAGCTTAAACATTAGTAACTCTTCAATTGTCTTGGGCTATACTATAAATTTGTTTTATTTAGAATAATATTATTTCAATTTTCAAAAATATTTGTTTGAGGATGGGCTTTCATCCTTTATTGATTTCTAATCTAGATTAATAATAAAGAATATCTATGTGATATAAATTCTTTGGAATGTGTTGATATTTGCTTTGTGTCTTAAAGCAGGGGTGGAAAACTTTTCCTTAGAAGGCTACATAGTAAATATTTTAGCTTTTCTGGGCAAGAAGCAAAATCGTGGTTCTTATGTAGATATTTATAAAATCATTTAAAATGCAATCATTTAAAAATGTAAAAGCCATTCTTAGCTCATGGACTATGATAAAAATAGACATCTGGCTGGATTTGTCCTGTGGACCATGGTTTATAATTTCCTGGCTTAGAATATGCTTGATTTTTGTGATTTTCCTATGTTTGTTTGAAAGCATATATTCTCTATATTTTAGGTAGCAGTATGTCTATTATATTGACCTTTTTATTGTGTTATTTATATTTATCCTTACTAAATTTTTCTCTTTGCTCTATGAGTTTCTGAGAGTAGTATTAATTTCCTGCTATAATTATAGATTTTTCCATTTCTTCTTTTAATGCTCTATTTTATTACGTATATAAATGTTTTTGATTGGGACATCATCTTGGAGTGTTTCTTTGATCACTAAAGCTTTGTTTATCCTCATTAATGCTTTTTATCTTTAATTTTACCTTGCCACTTGTGTTATAGTCATATTAATATATCAATTTTAATTTTCTTGTGATTATTGAGATTTATCTGGTGTTCCTCTCTCCTTTTGTTTGCTTTTAGTTTTTTCTTTTTTTTTTTTTTTTAATTAATTTTCTGAGGCTGCCACAATATAAGATATAAACTGGGTGGCATATAACAACAGAAATTTATTCTTCCACAGTTCTGGAGGCTTGAAATCTGAAATCAAGGTGTTGTCAGGGCCATGTGCTCTCTGAAGGCTCTAGGAGAGGAATCTTCCCTGCCTCTTTAGCTTCTGGTGGTCCTGGCAATCCTGGGCATTCTTTGCCTTGTAGATGCATCACTCCCGTCTCTGCCTCTGTCTTCACATGACCTTCACATGACCTGTGTGTTTGTGTGTCCAAATTTCTCTCTTCTTATTTATAAAGATACTGGTCATATTGGATTTTAGGCTCGGCCCTATTCCATTATGACCTCAATTTGATTACATTTGTAAAAACCCTATTTCCAGATGAAGTTCTATTCACAAGTTTTGAATTGGCATGAATTTCTAGGGGAGACAGAATTCAATCTAATACAGCTTTTTTGAGGTATAATTTTCATGCTCTAAAATCTAGCCCTTTTTGTTGCAAAGTTCTGTGAGCTTGACAAATCCATACAGTTGTGCAGCTAGCTATTACAATCACCCCCAAAATTCCTTTTTTTTTTTTTAACTTTTATAATCAATCCCTACACCCCCTGCTAGCTCCTGGCAACCACTGATTTTTTAACCACTGATCTTTTTTATGTCTCTGTAGTTCTGCCTTTTCAAGACTGTCACATAAATGGAACCATATATGGTTTTCTGAGTCTGGCTTTTTTCCCTTACCATAAGTCATTTCAAATTCATTCATGCTGTCCTTGTATCACTAATTTGTCCCTGCTTATTGCTGAGTAGTATTCCATTGTATGTATGCATGTTTGTTTATCCGTTTACCAGTTGAAGGTTATTTGTTTCACTTTCCAGTTTCTGGCAATTGTGAATAAAGCTACTATAAATATAAACATTTGTGCATAGATTTTCATGTGCACATGTTTTCATTTCTCTTGGGTTAGTACCTTGGGTTAAAATTGCGGAGTTGTATGGTGAGTATATATTTAACTTAAGAAACTGCTAAGATGTTTTCCAAAGTGTCTGTATGATTTTGTATTCCCATCAGCAATTAATGAAAGCTTCAGTTATTTTGCATCTTTGCATCTGCCTGGTATTGTGTTTTTCAGAAGCTTTTCAAGTAGATGTGCAGTGGTATCTTACTGTGGTTTTAATTTGCATTTGCCTAATGACTAATCATTTTGAGCATATTTCCATGTGCTTATTTACTCTTTGTATATCTTCTTTGGTTTTTATTATTTTGCCCATGAACAAAAATGTCTGTTTTATTGATTTTTGAAAGTTCTTTATATATTTATAATAGTACATTTAGCAGGCAGGTAAATGAAACAAATGAATATTGAAAAAAATGAAAGTTGCTTTTTAGGCAGCTATGTACAATTGTGAGTTAATGAACTGTTAAAAACCCTGAAGCACATTATCATTTTTTTTATTGTCAATATTGTTTAAAAATAGCTAACAATTTATAAGTGCTGTCAATGAGTTAGATACTGTGCTCAGTATGTTACCTGGATTATTGCAAATATTTTCTCCCAGTCCATAGCTTCTCTTCTTAATCTGTTAATAGTATTTTAAAGAGCAGAAGTTCTTCTCTTGAAGTCAAATTTATCACTATTTTTTATTGTCATATTTGTGGTATCATATTTAAGAAATCTTGGTCCAACCCAAAGTTACAGAGATTTTCTGTTTATTTGGAGGGTTTTTATAGTTTTAAGTTTGGCATATAGTTTTAAGTCTGCAGTCTGTTTTGAGAATTTTTGTATATGGCATGAGGTATGAGTGAAATTAATTTTCTTGCATATGGATGTTCTGGTACCATTTGTTGAAAAGACTATCCTTTCTTTATTGAATTGCCTTGGTACTTTTGTCAAAAATGCCTTTGAACATAAATGTGTCTGTTTCTGGACTCTTTCATTCCTTTGACCAATGTCCTTTTGCCAATATCAGATTCTCTAGATTACGATAGCTTTTATAGTAAGTCTCAAAGTAGTATTATATCTTCCAACTTTATCTTTTCAAAATTATTTGACTGTTTTAGTTCTCTTGCCTTACTATATAAATTTTAGAAGCAGCTTTTCTATTTCTGCGAAAATTCTGCTGGACATTTGGTTGAGTGGGCACTGATACGTAGTTGAATTTGGAAGAGAGTTGATATTTCAACAATATTGAGTCTTTAAATTCATTAAAGAGTATACCTCTCCATTATGTAAGTCATCTCTGATTTCTTTTTTTTTTTTTTTTTTTTTTGGTTTTTAAATTTTTTTTTAACGTTTATTCAGTTTTGAGAGACAGAGACAGAGTGCAAGTGGGGGAGGGGCAGAGAGGTAGGGAGACACAGAATCTGAAGCAGGCACCAGGCTCTGAGCTGTCCGCCCAGAGCCGGATGCGGGGCTTGAACTCACAGACCGCGAGATCATGACCTGAGCCGAAGTCACTCAACTGACTGAGCCACCCAGGTGCCCCGATTTTTTTGTTTGTTTGCTTTTGAAGTTTGTCTATATTTTGTTAGATTTGTACCTAAATATTTCTATTTGGGGATTTTGATTTTTTTTCTTGGTTTTGTTGGATTTTGGTTTAATGTAAATTTTTTTAAATGTCAATTTTCAGTTCTTTGCCATAGAAATAGTAGATTTTTATATATCAACCTTGTATTTTGTGACTTTCCTAAATTCATGTGTTAGTTCTAGTAGTAGTATTGCAGATACTTTGGGAAATGATACAGCTAAAATTATATTACTTGAATGGAGATGGTTTTATTCCTTTTTTAGTTTCTACTTGTCCTTTAAAATTTCATTTTACTTGCTTTATTGCACTGGGTAGGAACTCCAGTATAATAGAGTACCTTGTTCCTGGCTTTGGGGGTAAAGCATTCAGTCTTTCACTGTTAAATATGATGTTAATTTTGAGGCTTTTTTTAGATGGATTTTATCAGGTTGAACAAGTTCCCTTCTCTTGCTAGTTTGCTGTGTTTTTGTCATGAATGGATGTTGAATTTTGGAAGAAACTTTTTCTGTGTCTGTTGTAATAATCATATAGATATTTCTTGATATGCTGAATCACATTGCTTTTTAACTATTGAGCCAGCTTTACATTCCAGGGATCAACTCCACTTGTTCATAATCTTTTTTCCTTTTTATATATTATTGAATTTGATTTAGAGATATTTTTTCAAGGACTTTTGTGTATTCACAAAGGATCTTGATCTTTAAGTCTTCTTATACTGTCTTTGGTTCAGGTAAGTGCTAGCCTCATTTAACTGATTTAATTTTCTAACTTAATTTGATTTATGTTTTCTCTAAGAGATTACATAGAACTGATACTATTCCTTTAAATTTTGGAAGAATTTTATAGACAAACATCTAGCCTTTAATATTTCTTTTATGGAAGGTTTAAATTATGAAATAATTTTATTAATAATCACATCTACTCAAGTTGTCTGTTTCATTTGGGGTGAGTTTCGATAATTTGTGGTTTTGAGTAATTTCTCCATTTCATGTAAGTTGTCAAATTTGTGTGCATAGAGTCACTCATAGTATTATTGCCTTATGTACTTTTAATGCCTGAAACATCTTCATGATATCCCTGCTTTCATTCCTGATACCTGTTTTCTCTGTCCTGATATGTATCTGATTTGTGCCTTCTATCTTTGTTCTTTGGCAGTTTTGCTAGATGTTTTATAGTTGCCGAATAACCTGTTTTTGGTTTCATTGCTTTCTTTCTATTTCTTGATTTTCAATTTCATTAATTTCTGCTCTTTATTATTTTCTTCTTTCTGCTTGCTCTGGGTTTATTTTGCTCCGGTTGTAGATTTGACACCTTTGTTTTAATATGAGTCTCTCTTATAATAATTTTCCCACTAAGCACTGCTTTAGTTGAATTCCACAGATTTTGATAATGTGGTATCTTCACTTTTCTTCAAATCAAAATATTTTCTTATTTGCCTTCAGGTTTCTTCTTTGACCCATGGATGATTTAAAGTTCGTTGTTTACTTTCTAACAGTTTGAACATTATCCTTCTGTTACTGATTTCTAGTTTAATTCCCTTATGTTCAGAGACCACACTTTGTCTATTTTCTATTCTTTTTAAACTGAGCTTCCCAAATCTGCAGGTTTATGTCTTTCACCAAGTTTGGGGTGTATTTGTCTGTTATTTCTTCAAATACTTTTTTCTGCCCTCTACCCTTCCTTCTGTGACTCTAATGCTATGAATATTATATTAGATCCTTCGTTCTTGTCCCATACTTCCCCTCAGCAGATTCTATTCTTTTTCCACGCCGCCCCCCACCCCCCATCTCTTTTCTCTTCATGGTTCAAATTGCATGATTTCTGTTGATGCGTCTTCAAGTTCACTGTGTTATCTCAAATGCTGGTATTCAGTCCAGCTAGTGCATTTTGAAATTTAATTTTTGAATCTTTTCAGTTCTAGAATTTGCACATTTCCACTTTGTTCTATTTCTTTGCTGAGATTTTCTCTTTCCATTCCCTTTAAGAGTTCTCTTTTACTTTTGGAGAATTTTTATAATGGCCCTATTAAAATCTCTTTCAATTAATTCCAACCTCTGTCTTGTTTTGGCATTGGTGTTTGTTGATTGTCTTTTCCTGTGTGAGTTGAGATGTTCCTTGTTGTTTGTGTGTTGAGTAATTTTGGATTGTATATCTTGTATCTTTGTGTGTTTTGTTAGGAGACACTTAATTTTGTTTAAATGTTATGGAGAATATTGTGGGGTTTCTTGGGGTTTTTTGTAGTTTTGGTTTTTGTTTTAATTTTCTTAAAATAATTTTTTTTTTGGTAATGTTTATTTTTGAGAGAGTGAGAGAGCATGCGAGTGGGGAAAGGGCAGAGAGAGAGAGAGGGAGACACAGAATCTGAAGCGGGCTCCAGGCTCTGATCTGACAGCACAGAGCCCAACATGGGGCTCAAACTCATAAACCGCAAGATCATGCATGACCTGAGCAGAAGTCGGACGCTTAACTGACTGAGCCACCCAGGCACTCCTGTTTTAATTTTAAAGCAGGCAAATGCTCTGGTTAGATTCAGGCTAGAAGTTCAAACTAGCCAGCCACCTTTGGATTGTGGCTGTAATGTCATTTCTATTTCAAAGCCTTTGCCATGCTCATCAGATCTGTCCTTAGTATACACCTTTCAGTGGCTAGATTGGGCCTGGGCAGTGGTCTTAGTTTATTTCTCAAAGTCTTTGATATTAGGATCAGATTCAAGCAAGTGCTATTCAGGGTTGAACCTAGAAATTTACATACAGCTTCCTGGAGTCCTGAGCTGGTCTCACTGGTATTTTCTCTTTACCTAGGGCTCCCCTTTTTGTCTCTTCTCCCTGAAAGCTGATGTTTTATTTTTCTCATTCTGCTGCTTACTTTCCACAGCTATACCCACATCTAAGGCAAAAGCAGTGTATACTTGTGTTGTCTCCTATTCTTTGGAGTTCCTGCTTGCAATTTGCAGGAAGAAGATAGAGATGTTTGAAAATAAGTCAGATTATACAGTTTCTCTTTTCTCAAATATATACTTATATGTAGTACTGTTTTTATACGTCAAGGCATTTACAGCAGAGGTGAACTTTTAACTGAGATGAGTCTTGTAAAATTTCTTTTTTTATTTTAAACATTTAACATAGTGTTCTGAAGGCATTCATTAGGACATTGCCTCCCCTCTCAGGTCGAATTCTGTATCTCCATTTGATTTCACCAATAAAGATATAATTTATGTTAGAAATTTGACAAATGCTTATTTTTTGCTATGAATCTAAATACACATTCATAGGCCCTATACCCAGAGATTCTGATTCAGTAAAGAAGAAAATGGCCTACATGCTTATGTCTTCTACTTTAACATTCTTGTTTTAATACAGGACATTTCTGCAGTCTAAGAGATTTCCTCAGGACAGATAGGTCTGAGGAAGATGATGATAGTAGCACTCCTTGAATGTTGTTGATTCAGTGGGTGTCTCAAGGCATCTGAACAAACCAGGTGTCAAACCACCCTTGGTAGGGGCCCAGTCCTTCACCATCACCCTAGGCATATTCTATACTTATTCATCTTTCTTGAGGTTGTCTGTGAATCATTTAATATGCCATTTCTTGGTTATTCCTAACCAATTCAGCAAGGGGTAGGACGTAATTTTTGTCATTTTCTTTATTGCATTTAAGGACAAAAAGTTTAACTTTTTCAACTTCTATTGAGATATAGCATACATCCAGTAGGTGTTTAAGGTATACCAATCTTAAGTGTATAACTTAAACTTTTCATATGTCTGTACCACCATACGTCCTGTATGTACCATCCATACATACAGTCAAGACATAGAACATTTCCAACATCCCCTTTCCCTTAAGTCAACCCCTGTTCTGATCTCTAGCACAATAAATTAGTTTTTCCTTCTCTTAGGCTTCACATAAATCAAGTCATGCGGGGGTACCTGGGTGGCTCAGTTAGTTAAGTGTCTGACTCTTGATGTCGGTTCAGGTCATGATGTCAACGGTTCATGAGTTTGAACCCCACGTTGGGTTCTGTGCTGGCAGTGTAGAGCCTGCTTGGAATTCTCTCTCTTTTCCCCCCCTCTCTTTCTACCCTTTGCTTGCTCATGCTGTCTCTCTCAAAATAAACAAATAAACTTAAAAAAAATAGTCATGCAATATGTATACTCTGGTCTAATATTTTTAATCAAATGATTCTTATGGCTATGCCTTCTTGAATTATTTAATATTATTGTTTCTGACTCAGAAACAAAAACAAAAAATACATACTCAAGGGTGTCTCAGTGGTTCAGTTGGTTAAGCGTCTGACTTCGGCTCAGGTCATGATCTCATGGTTGTGGTTCGAGCCGCATCGAGCTCTGTGCTGACAGAGCCTGGAGCCTGCTTTGGATTCTGTGTCTCCCTCTCTCTCTGCCCCTCCCCTGCTCATGCTCTGTCTCTTTCTCTCTCAAAAATATGTAAACATTGAAAAAAATTTTTTTATTTAAAAAAAAATTTTTTTTTAACGTTTATTTATTTTTGAGACAGAGAGAGAGCAGGGGCAGAGAGAGAGGGAGACACAGAATCTGAAACAGGCTCCAGGCTCTGAGCTGTCAGCACAGAGCCCGACACGGGGCTCGAACTCACAGACCGTGAGATCATGACCTGAGCCAAAGTCGGACGCTTAACTGACCAAGCCACCCAGGCGCCCCCCCTCCCCCAAAAAAAATTTTTTTAAATCATACTCTAAAAGCCATGTCTAAACAAAGCAGATGTAATTTGACTTTTATTTTGCATTTTTTTGTGGGTGAGATAATCTTCAAATTCTTTAGGAAATTTTCCATATTCCTTTTCCCACTGTAAAACTTTCAATGGCTTTGTGCTTCATCCATTCATGTACTATCTGTTGTTTAGTTCCACAAATTATTCTTGCCCTCGCTTTATTTTTACCCGTTCCACATTTTCTTCTACAAATGTGTACAATGAAAAGGAGATTTCTAAAATCTTATATCCTGTTTGTCCTTTGCCATGCTAGCAATTTGGTCTGGGTGAATTCAGGTTGAAAGGAGTGTTTGCAGTTATTGTATTAATCTCATGTTTTCCTTCTCTTCTCTCTGACAGCATGATGGAAGTGGTTCATTGCATGATATTCAGCTATCATTGTCATCCAGTCCAGAACCAGAAGATGGTGATCAAATATATAAGGTATGACTAGGTACTCATGCTAAATTTTTAAAAATTCTTTATTACTAAAATTATAAAGCAGTAACAAAACATTTAATAATAAATGTATTAAAACGTGCAGCTTTGCTGTGTTAAGTTTTAATCGGGTCTGCTTTTAACTTTTGCTACCTTAATAAGTTAAAATGATATCACTCTGGTGTTTTAATTTGAATTTATTTTATTAGTTGGATAAGTATTTGTCCCTGTATTAACTACTGGTACAGGATTGTTTTTCTTAAATCAATAAATTATGAAATTTTTAATTTCTTTTTTATAATTATGAAAACAGTTTTAAAAATATACCAGTTATGGTGATTAACAGGTACTTCTATATAATAACAACATTGAAGAAATATACTGAAAATGAGATTAATTTATCTTTTTTTCATGTTTAAAAATATAATTATAGAATACAGATGCACTTTAGTGTTTGAAAGTATATTTTTTATAATGGTAATTTTTAGTTCTCTTTTTATTGAGAAAAGCTTTTTCCTTTTACAGTTATTTCTGAAGTTCATATTTCTTAAGCACACAAACGTTTTCTTGATTTAATGTTTCCAAGTAAAATTATTGTTTTCTTTCACATTCTATCTTCAGGGCATGCTAGTCAGTGTTTTCTAGTCAACAAACAATCTTGAAATATTGGTGTCTTGCAGTGACAAAAATGTATTTCTCGACTTGTTATTTTTCAATATGTTACATATTGTCTGTAGATCAGCTGGGACTCTGCTTTCTGCTGCTTCTTCATCCTGAGAGCCAGTCTGGAGGATCAGCCCCTGTCCTAGAACATGTTTTTGAACTTAAGGGAAAAAAGCATTGGCAGAACCACATGTGGATTCTGCATGGATGTTGCAAATATTACCTTCTCCAAATAAAGTCAAGTAGTCAACCCTGGAATTAGAGGTCAAAGCAGCATAATTTTCTCATAGAATGTGGGGTGACTTACTGGAACAAGATTGCATCTAAAACCACCAAAACCAAAAGAATATAGGATTATTCTATAGTTATTTTGTTATTTGTAGTTTTGTAGTTATTTTGTTATCTAGTCTTGGTTTTTTGATGTGTTACCTTACCTATTATTGCACAAATTTCTTCCCATCTCTGGGCTTCCATCCTATTAAGAGTACAGTACTCTAAATCAGCAGGTCTGCAGTAGGATATCTTTTTTCAAAATACTTTTACATACACAATAATTGAGAACCATTGACTTAGATGGTTTCTAAATCATCTCTCAGTTTTAAGTTTTGTGACCGACATTTTTAAAGTGAAGGTGAGTTTTTCCTGCATTTTTTTTGTGAAAAGTTTTTACATATGAAGAAATAATTTTCAAGAAAAAATTTTAATTCCAACTTTTTTACACAACTGATATTTTTAATTTTTCTTTGTTCCTTTCTAGTGTGTCTATATATTTAATGTTACATGATAGACATATTGCTACACAGTATTTATTTCTTGTCCCTACTCCATTTCCTTCCAAGCAGATCATTCCTAGTCTTCCTTCTTATCCAAGGTGAGATGCTGTGGCTGATACTGTTTCCAGTACACTGGACTCCTTTGCACTTTCATTGTCAGATCCCCAGTTATGTCCCCTTCTCATCTGGTTTAGCAGTACAGCTTCAAATGATATAACTGACTTGTGTCATTGCAAATTCAGGGTCTGCAATCTGCTCTGGACCTGCCATGTCCCTAATCTGTCTTTTGTATCAGTCAGAACAGCTCTCTCTCCCATTCCCTTGATGAGCTAGTCTCAACATTGCCTCCGCCCTCAAGCCTCATTCTCAGCCATTCTTCTCAATTTCTGCAAGTGGCCTTGTGTTCATCAAGCAAGATCTGCTACCTGCCCTCCTGCCTTCTGACTTACCTGTATCTGTTATCATTCTCATTCACGTTGTTTCAGTTACAGGGCAAAAATGGCCACTGTGCTGTGGAAGACCACCCTTTCTTAGATTCTGGACTCTTATCTTCTGCTGCTGTTAGTTCTGCTGCTAACTACACATCCTCCTCTCTTATCTCTCTTCAGTGTGTCTTCACTACTTTTTCTTAATCCTCAGTTTATAAATTTCTGTATCTTACCTATCATAAATTCAGTAAACCAGATAAACCTTTCCTTGACTCTCCTTAAACCTCTTTCTAGTTAACATGGAAACCTGGAAAAATGAAAGCAGCTACTGGTTTTAATGCTATAGACATTTGGAATGACAGTTATCTTAAAAGCTTTGTCCTTGATTTTTATGTCACTTCTCTCTGAAATCCATTACACTCTTCAACATTTTCCCATTTCCTTTGTAGGTTCCTCCTCTTATTCAGAATATAGATTTATATCTTTAGTCCAGTTCTCTTTGAACTTTTTACTGTCATGGTGTCATATAGACCATATGTGTTGATAACATGAAATTTCTCTTTTTTTTGAGAGAGTGAGCAAAAGAGAGAGCACAGGTGAGGAGGGGAGTTGGTGGGGGGAGAGAGGGAGAATTTTAAGCAGGCTCCACACCCAGTGAAGCCCAACGGAAGGCTCAGTCCCACAACCGTTGAGATCATGATCTCAGCCAAAATCAAGAGTCAGACGCTTAACTGACTGAGCCACCCAGGTGCCCCAGAAATTGCTCTTTCATACCGGGTCATCCAGTTGCCCTCTGGACATTTCCACTGTGTCCCAGCCCCAGGCACCTCTAATAATATATCTGAGACTCACCATTTTTCCTCTTTGACATATTTCTCCTCATTTAGTCTTCATTTCTTTTGGAGGCACAACCATTATCACCCACACTAGAAATATAGGTATCACTCTTGACTGTCCCTTTGTGCTCTTTCACATGGAGAGATAATTGCCAAAATCTCCTAATTTTGATTCCTGCTCTTCTTACTACTTCTCCCTTCACTCTCTTGGGTCAGGCTCCTAATGTCATCTGGAGTATTATAACATTTTGGTAACAAATTCCCTAGCCTAATTTGTTGTTGTCATTGTCATATTTGTCCTCTAAATAGCCATCTCACATGCACTGTCACTCCCCTCGCTTAGGCCATGCTTGATATTCATGACTCTCTATGATTTGGCTCTTGCCTGGTTTACTAACCACGTTGGTTTCCACTGTTCACTACAGCCTTTGTGTGATAGAGTCACTGCTTCTAATTCTCCACATATGCTATGCTTATCTTCATCTCTGTATTGTACGATACTAGAATCTCTTCCTCAAATCCAAAGCCTGACAGGTTTCTGTATCTTCAGAGCTTTTTACTCATCCTTTAAGACTTCACTGGAATTACCTATTTACTGATATGTGTTCCCCTTTGCCCATCTTTATGTGTAAAATCCTTACAGCAGTGACTGTCATAAAGTTAAATACTGTATACATGTTGGCTATTAATGTTATCACATTGTATTTGGATTTTTTTCAGGTCCATTTCCTCTAACACTGGCAGAACCTAGCAGTGACCAAATGATAACATATAGTATAGTATATATAGTATTCCATTAGATTGCAACATTGTATTTCAGTTGTCTCCTTTTAGGGCGGTTGTAAATTTGTAAACTTTTAAATAATACCTTTTTGTAGGTTTTTTTCATACTTATGATTATTTCTTTGGCATAGTTTCTTAGGAGTGGGATGACTGAATTAGAGTGCAAGCATTTTTATGACTCTTCTATGTATAGCCATGTGTTTCTACAGAAAGGCCAGTTTTGATGTCTGATGATGTACCATTTTTTTTCTGCAATTTTGTTCATAACATTATTTCTTCCCCCAATTTAATGTCTATAAAACAATACCTTTAGTACTTGAATTTATATTTCTCCAAGAAGTCAGAACATTTTGCCAGATATATATATATATCTATATCTATATATATATAGATATAGATATATATATACACACACACACGCATATATATACGTATATATATATATACGTATATATATATATACGTATATATATATATATATATTTGTGGGAATTGGTTTATTTGTCTTTTGGGGCCTAGAAAATTATCCTGTATGTTTGAACAGGCTCTTAATATACTTGAATATAAGTCCTCTGTCATATTTGCATAGGTTTTCACCAGCTTTTAATGTTAGTGTTAATTGTATAGGTGCTTTAAATTATAAGTAATCAAATATACTTATTATTTCTTAATAACTTCATTTGCCACATAGCTTAAAAAATGTATCCTTCATGATCTGCAATCTATCTTTGTCTTTTTATTTTATTTTATTAAAAAATTTTTTAATGTTTATATCTGAGAGAGAGACAGACAGACAGACAGACAGACAGTGTGTGAGCAGGAAAGGGGCAGAGAGAGACAGAGATGGAATCTGAAGCAGGCTCCAGGCTCTGAGCTGTCAGTACAGAGCCCAACGTGGAGCTCGAACTCACAAGCCATGAGATCATGACCTGAGCCGAAGTCGGATGCTTAAGCGACTGAGCCACCCAGGCGCCCCTCTTTTGCCCTGACTTATGATTTAAAAAAAAAAATAAACTCTTTAAATTCAACTAGAAATCATTTTTTATATACAATAAACAGTCTTGCCCAATTGCAGTGTATATAATATCATTAACAAAGATCTTTTCTTTTCCATTGTTTGTGATGCTTATATGATATGTTAAAGCCTTTGCAAAATGTCTGTTTCTGATCTCTTGTTAAAGAGACTGCACTGTTTTGTGTTCGTTCCCAATGTATCTGCAAGGGATGGCATACTTTGCTCAGTAATAGCATTTTATAATTATAATTGCTTACACAGTTTTCTCCTTTACAAGATATGTCATTCACGTATATATTCTAATTTCCTTGCTTGTACTGTTTTCTCGGTATATATTTCTGATTAATTGAATAGTAGTAAACACAATGGACTAACAAAAGGTAATGATACTTTACTCTTTGAAATGTAGCTGGATTTCTGCTAAACTTGATGATAGGTTTCCTTTTAATACTGTTAGGAATTTCTTAAAGACTAAATTGACAGGGTATTTTGTCTTTGAGTCAGGCAGTTCTCAGGAAAGTGGCTCATGAAAAAAGAATCTCCCTGTTATCCTTCTAGGCATATTTTTCTTTCTGCTGATTTCTGAACCAGCTGTGAAATGACTCTCTGCCTTTAATTATGTTGTTCCTTCTGTTTGTTGGGCCCTTCATTTTTTCTGAAAGGCAACTCTCATGCATCCCTTGAAATCTAGCTGAAATTACTGTTTTATATGTAATTTAATTTAGTGTATGGCCCATGTCCCAGTTTCCTTATCTGTAAAAAGGGGATAATAGTATCAGCCTCAGGGTTGTACTCAGGATCAAATGCTTAGATATCTAAAAGTACTTAGCTCTTAGCACTTGTACTTAATGAATGTTAGCTGCTGTTGCTATTATTCATTTTTTACATGTTAGACTCCGTTACACTATGAACGTTTGGAGGAACCAAAATGGGTTTTTGTTTATTCATAGGTTAATACCTGGCATCTTTAAGAAGAGTTTTCCACTTAAATGAATAAACCATTCATTATTCAGTCTTCACTGTTGATTTAATGCTTCTCATTAAGGTGTTTTAAATACTTCATGTTAATTTTTTAAAATATTTCAGAATGAAGATTTATTAAATGAAATAAAACAACTTAAAGAGGAAATAAAGAAAAAAGATGAAAAAATTCAACTATTAGAACATCAGCTTGTAAGTATTATAGTGTAGTGCATAAAGTAGAGGCTTTTCAAACTAGGCAGTATTGTTTTTTTTATAAAAGTCTGACCAGAATTGAAATTTGACTTTATTTTTGGCTTGCAAAGTTGCACTATTGTATTACATTTAGATTGTATGCATTCTGAAAGTATGTGATTTACCTCATTCTAAATATTTAAGAAATTTTAATCTAAATATTAAGTATTCAAGGTGAAAAGAATGTCTTTGTGAGTACATTTTCAGTGGTCTTCTCTTGGGGGTTTTGAAATCACTAGTTTACATTCATTTTATTGATGAAGGGTAAAATGACTTCCTTTGTGTATTTAAAGAAACGAGTACTGGTGAGTTGAGAATAGGACATATTTTTTTTCTCAGAACAGAAATTAAACTGGATGTGAGGCTTACGTTTCTGTAGGTAAGACTGTTAGAGTGAACAGTATTCTAAGAAAATGCTTCTTCCCCCATCGATGATGTTGAGTGATCCCTCAGAGCCATGTTTGGAACTTTGTGATTTTATAATTGTTAGAATTTCAAATGTTAGTCTCATATGAAAATATGTGCAGTGTCTTGAACTTAATTATAATTTAATTCATAAAAAGTCCAGTATAACAACATAATGGCATAAAAATGACAATAGGCCAAGGAAAATCTGTTGGAATTCAAAAGCATATTTTGGTATAGCAAAGCAATTCAGCAATTTGAATTATTAACCTCATTTAGAATGTAAAGGATATAATATATACTGAACTCTGAGCCACTGGGTTCAGATCACAGAGATCCAACTCATGAATAAATAGTAAGGACTGATGGATCAGATATTCTGATTTAAGAGCACAAAGAAAACTTACAAATCTGAAAAATGAATGAATGACTATTACAAATTGAGGGCCTATCAAGTATAAAATTAAAAAAATAATAAGATCTAATGTTTGTATTTCAAGACTAAAGAACCTAGCCAACCCAACTAATTTTCAGGGAGAAGAAAAACAGCATTAGGAAATTAAGCTTCAGATTTTACAAAAATATATTACAGAGAACAAAAATTGTGTCTAGTGCACTTCAAAAAAAAAAGTTATGACCCCATATTTTATATTTAAACACATTTTTATTTCTATACCAAGGTAAATTTTCAGACCTTTAATGTCTTGAAAAATGTGCCACCCAGTTATCTTTGTAAAATGTCCTAATAATGCATTCCAGATACCTGGGGGAGACATTAAAAAATAACTCAAGAGTAAGGAAGTAAAGATTAAAATGAGTGAGTGATGAAATGAAAACTATTTTTAGGGAGACTAGATGAGATAAACCTCCCAATAAGTAATGGGAGAAAACTTATTGCTGATTATTTTATCTCCTAGATCATTTGAATGTTAGATTTTTTGAATTTATACATTTTTATTTTCTTGAAATGAAGTTTTTAGTTTGTAAAATTTTAAATTGCTATTAAATTCTTGAAAATGAATTTGGTTTTTTTTTTTTTAATGTTTATTTTTGAGAGAGAGAAACCGAGTGCAAGTGGGGAGGGGCAGAGAGCAAGAGAGACGCAGAATCCGAATCAGGCTCCAGGCTCTGAGCTGTCACCACAGAGCCTGATGTGGAACTCGAACCCTTGAACCATGAGATCATGACACGAGTTGAAGTCAGATGCTTAACTGACTGAGCCACCCAAGCACCCCTTGAAAATGTTTACATTAAGTGAAATACAGGTTTGAGGAAGGAAATAAGGAATACACTGAAGAAGTGAGAAGTACTGAAGTTGAAGTTTTTATCTTATACAAATGGGTATCTAAAATTATTTTTTAAATTATTTTTATATATTACATAAATCATAAAACATTTATGAAATGCTTTCAGATAACTGTTAGGTTAGAATAATGGATCTTGCAAAAAATAAAATTAAAAAAAGACCTAGAAAGTAGAAAAAGACCCAAGGATATCTAAAAACAGCAGAACTGAGGTGACAGAAATTAGATCGAATGTAATAAATATAATAGTAAATGAAAATAGCTTTATCTCATATAGTTTCATTGGGGATTTAATGCAAAATTCATTAATTTTCTTTGTACAAAGAAAATTTAGCTCATAAAATGGTATAGTAAAGCTGAACAAAATGGTTGAGTGAGACAGAATGAAATTATTCTCATCAAAAAAGCTGGGGTTACAATTATAAATTAGAAAAATCAAGACTGAAAGAATTGTGAAAAGAGGTCACTTTATGTTGATATATGATTATTAAGTAATGAAATGGTAAAGCTTTTTATGCTGAAAAGTTTTAATACTGTTCTATTAACCTCAATATGTTTCTTTTAAAAATAAGAACATTTCATAGCTGAAATATTACCATCTTTAACCAATTAATAGTAAATCCTTAATGTCTTCTAATATCCATCCATCTTCAG
The DNA here is from genome assembly GCF_046562875.1 of Panthera onca. NCBI lineage: Eukaryota > Metazoa > Chordata > Mammalia > Carnivora > Felidae > Panthera > Panthera onca. The sequence goes on along the minus strand of NC_138349.1, from coordinate 44,729,402 downwards.
ATTTTCCTAGTTCTAAAAATATCCTGTGTATTTGTACATTACATCTAGTTACATCTTTTAAGTCTCTTTCAATTTAGGACCATTCTTTTTTATTGTTGCTATACTAACTTGTTGAAGAGACTCGCCCAGTTGTCCAGAACAAAATCTCATCTTAGAAATAATTTTTAGAAAGTTTTTAGAAATATCTAAGGGAAGGGCGCCTGGGTGGCTCAGTCGGTTAAGCATCCGACTTTGGCTTAGGTCATGATCTCATGGTCTATGAGATCAAGCCCTGCTTCGGACTCTGTGCTGGCAGCTCAGAGCCTGGCACCTGCTTCAGATTCTTCATCTCCTTTTCTCTCTGCCTCTCCCCCACTAGCATTCTGTCTCTCTCTCTCAAAAGCAAATAAACATTAAAAATATATATATATCTAAGAGAATCCTAAAGAAAGAAAAAAGAAAAGTGAAAGCATGACTTTTCAGCAATAGGTGTTTTGAAGTTCTCTGTATTTGCTATATTAAACCTAGAAATCATATTTATTTTGGAAGAGATCATCGTCTATCTTTAGATTAGTAATGGAATTCTAGGAAGTCACTTGTTTAATTAAATCAAGAGAATTTAAAAAGATATGAACCATTGTAAGTAGAGATCAGTAAACATTTTCCACATTATGAAAATTAAAATTATCTGTCTATTTAAAATACTTTTTCTTTCCTTACATCTCTAACTACTTTTTTATTTATTTATTTTTGAGACAGAGAGAGACAGAGCATGAACGGGGGAGGGGCAGAGAGAGAGGGAGACACAGAATGTGAAACAGGCTCCAGGCTCTGAGCAGTCAGCACAGAGCCCGACGCGGGGCTCGAACTAACGGACTGCGAGATCGTGACCTGTGCCAAAGTCGGATGCTCAACCGGCTGAGCCACCCAGGCGCCCCACTAACTACTTTTTTAAAATGGCAAAACATTATCATAAACTAGGTATTAGAGGACTTTTTTTTTTTTTTGTCTTAAGTATTAACTAGCTGAATGACATTGACAATTTCCACCACTCTCTAGTGATTTCCTTATCAAAAATGTGAATGCTTTGGAGGCTGGGAAGATGGCGGAGTAAGAGAACCCTAAGCTCAGCACATCCCACAGATACAACTAGATAACACTCAAATCAGTGTAAACACAGAAAACAACCCAAAGACAGGCAGAACAAACTCCATAACTAAAGTTAGAAAAGAAGCCACACTGAAGTGGGTAGAAAGGGCAGAGACATGGTTGGGAGAGAAACTGCAGCCATCTGCAGAGGGGAGGGAGCCCTGGGTACAGAGAAGGGAGAGAAACAGACTATTACACTGAGAAGCCTTCATGGGAAAGACAAATCCCCATTTAACATTTGACTTTGAAAGCAAGTGGGGATGAGTTTTATGAGCTCTTACAACGGAGATTTAAAGTCTAGAATTTTAAAAATCAGCAAGCTTGGATCTGGGAGAGCCTGAAGGGTGAGAGGAAGCTGAGTTCATGCCCTTAAAGAGACAACATCACAAACGGCCCATGGAGATATAGCATAGAAGCAGCAGCTGGAAGAAACACCTGGGACATATGTAAGGGAGAATAGTTTACTCATTTTGAAACATGTCCTGGAGGGGCAGGGATCACTGAGGGACTTCTACAGGAACAAAGGGGATGGCAGGTGCCTCGGGCCAACTGGCAGCAGGCCCTGTGGAAGTCCAAGGTATCAAAATTGTGTGTTGCACCCCAGCCAGAGACTAAACACTGCCCACAACAGGCAGAGAGAGCCTCTGAAGACAACCAGACTAAAAGAAAAAATGACCAAGACACAACAGCAGGGCATGCACAACATGCATAAGAACCCCTCCACGACCCCCCCCCCCCCCCCCAGCACACACCACCACCACCACCACCACCAAACACCTGGGGGACAGGGGAAACTGCAGAGCACTACAGGACGTCTTCTTCATAAAGGCATTACTTTTCAAGGGTAGGAGACAAAGCTGACTTTCCTAACACACAGAAACAGACACAGGGAATTAGAGAAAATAAGGAGACAGAGGAATATGCCCCAAACGAAAGCATAGGACAAAACCACACTAAGAGACCTAAGTGAGATGGATATAAGTAATATGCCTGATAGAGAATTTAAAGTAATGATGATAAAGATACTCACTGGACTTGAGAAAACAGTAGAAGACATCGGTGAGACCCTTAACAAAGAGATGAAAAAGAACCAATCAGAAATAAAGAACACAATAAATGAAATTAAAATTACAACTAGATGGAATAAATAGCAGTCTAGAGGAAGCAGAAGGATGAATTAGTGACCTGGAAGACAGAATAATAATGGAAGTTAATCAAGAGAGAAAAAAATTTATACAAAATGAGAATAGATTTAGGGAACTCAGAGACTCCATCGGGCATAATAACATTTACATTATAAGGATTCCAGAAGAAGAAAACAGAGTAAAGGGGGCAGAAAATTTATTTGAAAAAATATTAGCTAAAAACTTCCCAAATCTGGGGAAGGAAACAGATATCCAGATCCAGAAGACACAGAGATCCCCCAACAAAATTAACCCAGGAAGGTCCACACCAAGACACGTAGTAATTAGAATGGCAAAAAGTAGTGATAAAGAGAAAAATTTTAAAGCAGCAAGAGAAAAGAAGATAATTATATACAAGGGGAAACTCCCTAAGGCTATCAGCAGATTTTTCAGTAGAAACTTTGCAGGCCAAAATGGAGTGGCATGATATATTCAGGGTGCTGAAAGGAACAATCTGTAGCCAAGAATACTTTATCAGCAAGGCTATCATTCAGAACAGAAAGAGAGAGAAAGAGTTTTTCAGGCAAGCAAAATCTAAGAGTTATTTACCACTAAACAAGCCCTACAAGAAATATTAAAGAGAACTCTTTGAGCAGGAAGAAAAGACTAAGAGTAAGAAAAGTAGGACACACAAAAGCAGTAAAGATAAGTATATCTGTAAAAATCAGTTAATGGATTCACAAAATAAAAGGATGTAAAATATGACACCATATACCTAAAACGAAGAGGAATAAAGAATGTGTTCAAACTTAAGCGACCATCAACATAATATACACTGATATATACAGGAGATGTTATATGCAAACCTAATGGTAACCACAAATCAAAACCCAGTTAAATAGAAAAGCAAAAGATAAAGAGAAAGGAATCTAAGTTATATCACTAAAGAAAACCAACAAACCATGAAAGAGAGCAAGAGAAGAAAGGATCAGAGAAAAACTACAAAAACAACCACAAAACAAGTAAAAAGGCAAGTAACATATCTGTCATTACTTACTTTGAATGTAAATGGACTAAATGCTCCAAGCAAAAGACATAGGGTGACAAAATGGATTAAAAAATAAAACAAAACAAGACCCATGGGGCACCTGGGAGTCTCAGTCAGTTAATCTTCAGACTCTAGATTTTGGCTCAGGTCATGATCTCACAGTTCATGAGGTTGAACCCCGCATTGGGCTCCATGCTGACAGCATGGAGCCTGCTTGGAATTCTCTGTCTCCTCCTCTCTCTGTGCCTGTCCTGCTCATGCTTTCTCTTTCTCAAAATAGATTAAAAAAAAAATTGTCTCTGTCCTGCCTACAAGAGACTCATTTCAGACCAAAAGAAACCTGCAGATTGAAAGTGAGGGGATGCAGAAATATTTATCATGCAACTGAATGTGAAAAGAAAGCTGGGGTAGCAGTGTACTTATGTCAGACAAAATAGATGTTAAAGACTATAACGAGACAAAGAAGGACACTATATAATCATTAAGGGGAGAATCCAATAAGAAAATATAACAATTATAAATATTTATGCATCCAACACGGGAGCACCCAAATACATAAAACAGTTAATAACAAATATAAAGGAACTAATGAATAGTAATACAATAATAGTAGGGGGCTTGAACACCTTACTTACATCAATGGACAGATCATCTAAACAAAATCAAAGAAACGGTGGCTTTGAATGACACACTGGACCAGATGGATTTAACAGATATAATCAGAACATTCTATCTATCCTAAAACAGCCCAATATACATTCTTTTCAAGTGTACATGGCACATCCTCAAGAATAGCACATATTAGGCCACAAAACAAGTCTCAACAAGTTCAAAAAGATCAAAGTCATACCATGCATCTTTTATGACCACAACACTGTGAAACTAGAAATAAACCACAAGAAAAAAATCTGGGAAGAGCAAAAATGCATGGAGGTTAAATAACATACTACTAAACAATGAATTGGTCAACCAAGAAATCAAAGAAGAAATAAAAAATTACATGGAGGGAAATGAAAATTGCTCCCTCAAAAAGCAAGAAAAATCTCAAATAAATAACCTAACCTTACATCTAAAGGAGCTAGGAAAATAACAAACAAAACCCCAAACCAGCAGAAGGAAGGAAATAATAAAGATTAGAGCAGATATAAATAATACAGAAACTTAAAAAACAATATAACAGATCAGTTACACCAGGGGCTGGCTCTTTGAAAAGATCACCAAAATTGATAAACCTCTGATCCAGGCTCATTTAAAAAAAAATAAAAAGAGGACTCAAAGTCACAAGTGAAAGAGGAGAAATAACAACCAACAGTACAGAAACTCAATTTTAAGAGAATATTTTGAAAAACTATGTGCCAACAAATTGGACAACCTAGAGGAATTAGTAAATTCCTAAAAACATATCACCTCCCAAAACTGAAGCAGGGAAGAGATAGGAAATTTGAACAAAGTGATTACCAGCAATGAAAATTGTGTCAGTAATCAAAAAACTCCCAACAAACAAAATCAGATAAAGATATCACAAAAAGAACTATAGCCCAATATATCTCTGATGAAGATAGATGCAGAGATCCTCAACAAAATATTAGCAAATCAAATCCAACAGTACATTAAAACCATCATCATTATCAAGTGGGATTTATTGCTTGGATGCAAGGATGGTTCAGTATTCGCAAATCAATCAACATGATACATCACATCAATAAGAGAAAGGATAAGAATGATATGATCATTTCAATAAGTTCAGAAAAAGCATTCAATAAAGTACAACATCATTCATGATAAAAACCGCCAACAAGGCAGGTTTAGAGGGAACATACCTCAACATAATAAAGGCCACATATGAAAAACCCACAGCTAACATCATACTCAGTGGGGAAAAACTGAGAGCTTTCCCCCTAAGGTCAGGAGTAAGACAAGGATGTCTACTCTCACCACTTTTATTCAACATAGTACTGGAAATCCTAGCAACAGCAATCAGACAAAAAGAAATAAAAGACATCCATATTGGCTAAGAAAGAAGTAAAACTTCCACTATTTGCAGATGACATGATACTCTATAGAGAAGCCAAAAAACTCCACCAAAAAAGTACTAAAGCTGATAAATGAATTCAGTAAATTTGCAGGATATAAAAACAATGTACAGAAATCTGTTGCATTTCTATGTACTAATAATGAAGCAGCAGAATAAGAAATTAATAAAACAATCCAATTTGCCATTGCACCAAAAATAGTAAAATAGCTAGGAATAAACTTACCCAAAGAGGTGAAATTCTTAATATTCTGAAAACCATAAAACAAGGATGAAAGAAATTGAATACAACACAAAGAAATGAAAAGACATTCCATACTCACTGATTGAAAGAACAAATAATGTCAAGATATCTATACTACCCAAAGGAATCCACAGATTTAATGCAATTGCTAACAACATACCAACAGCATTTTTCACAGAACTAGAACAAGCAATCCTAAAATTTGTGTGGAACCACAAAAGATCCCAAATAGCCAAAGCAATCTTAGAAACAAAACTGAAGGTATTTTAGACTTCAGGTTGTACTGCAAAGCTGTAGTAATCAAAAACAGTATGGCCCTGGCACAAATAAACACACAGATCAATGGAATAGAATGAGAAGCCCAGAAATAAACCCACAATGATACGGTCAGTTGATCAACAAAGGAAGCAGGAATTCACAATGGGAAAAAGGTAGTCTCTTCATCAAATGGTGTTGGGAGAACTAAACTGCTACATGCAGAAGAAGGAAACTGGATGACTTTATCACTCTACACACAAAAATAAACTCAAGATGGATTAAAGACCTAGATGTGAGACCTGAAACTATAAAAATCCTAGAAGAGCACAGTCAGTAATGTCTCTGACTTTGGTCCTAGCAACATTTTTCTTTTTTTTTTTAAAAAATTTTTTTTCAACGTTTTTTATTTATTTTTGGGACAGAGAGAGACAGAGCATTAACGGGGGAGGGGCAGAGAGAGAGGGAGACACAGAATCGGAAACAGGCTCCAGGCTCCGAGCCATCAGCCCAGAACCTGACGCGGGGCTCAAACTCACGGACCGCGAGATCGTGACCTGGCTGAAGTCGGACGCTTAACCGACTGCGCCACCCAGGCGCCCCAGTCCTAGCAACATTTTTCTAGATATGTCTCCTGAGGCATGGGAAACAAAAGCAAAAATAAACTATTGGGACTACATAAAGATAAAAATCTTCTGCACAGCAAAGGAAACAACCAACAAAACTAAATGACAACCTGCTGAATGGGAGAAGATGTTTGCACATGACATATTCAAGAAACAATATCCAAAATATATAAAGAACTTATACAACCCAATACCAAAAGGATAATCCAATTAAATGGGCAGGAGACATGAACAGACATTTCTTCAAAGAAGACCTGCAGATGGCCAACAGACACATGATACAACACTCCCTATCATTTATCATCAGGGAAATGCAAATCACAACTACACTGCTCTATTACCTCACACGTGTCAGAATAGCTAAAATCAAAAATTCAAGAAATAACCAGTGTTGGCAAGGATGTGTAGAAAAAGGAACCCTTGTGCACTGTTGGTGGGAATCCAAACTGGTGCAGCCACTGTGGAAGACAATATGTAGGTTCCTCAAAAAGTTAAAAATAGAAGCACCCTACAATCCATTAAATGCACTACTGGATATTTACTCAAAGAGTACAAAACCACTACTTTGAAGGGATACATGCACCCCATGTTTATTTATGCATCGTTTATAATAGCCAAACTATGGAAGCAGCCCAAGTGTCCATTGATAGAAGAATGTATAAAGAAGATGTGATTCATATATATGAATGTGTGTGTATGTAATGGAATATTTTTCAACCATATAAAAAGAATGAAATCTTGCCATTTGCAACAACATTAATGGATATAGAGAATATAATGCTAAGTGAAATAAGCCAGTTAGAGAAAGACAAATACCAAAGGATTTCATTCATATGTGGAATTTAAGAAACAAAACAAATGAATAATGGAGAAAAAAATAAACCAAAAGCAAACTCTTAACTAGAAAGAACAGATTACCAGAGGGGAGGTGGGTAGGGGAATGGGTGAAATAGGTGTAGAGGATTAGGAGTGCACTTGATGAACACAGTAATGTATGGAATTGGTATATGGTCTGTGTCATACAGCTGAAACTAACATAGCATTGTATGTTAACAACACTGGAATTTAAGGGAAAAAATGTGAAGGATTTTCTGGGGGATTTCAAAGTCCCTTTCTAGTTCGAACTTCAATGCATCTTATCTTTTAAAAAAATATATATGCAGTCACCCCAACCTGTGTTTGTATCTAGAGTTTCAGAAAAGTAAAGTGACAGCTATAAAACATAGAATTCATATTTTGTGTGAAATGTCCAGTTGTAAAATCAAATTGCAATGCTTCAAGAATTTAACTGGAAAGTATAGACGCTCAACAATTTAAACCTTATTTAAAATGCTAAGAATGCCCTTTAATTTTCCCTCACTACACTAGTTAAGTAATAGTTAATTTAGATACATTTTCTCAGTGAACCCTCAGAATAATCGTGTGGAATTTTCTTTATAGAGTCATAGGAAGTAGAACTCAGCTTAAGCAGACTAACACTTATATATGACTAGATCATATATTTGAAAAACTGTGATCAGCTGTGAAAAGCTGGATAGACCTGGGTTCAAATCCTTGTTCAGAAACTTAATGGCAATGTTCTCTTGGGGAAGTTACTTAATTTCTCCTAAGCCTTTTCTATACGTGAGGATAATAAAAATAATGCCGTATAAGATTATGATAATTTAGGGGCGCCTGGGTGGCTCAGTCGGTTAAGCGTCCAACTTCGGCTCAGGTCATGATCTCGCGGTCCGTGAGTTCAAGCCCCGCGTCGGGCTCTGTGCTGACAGCTCAGAGCCTGGAGCCTGTTTCAGATTCTGTGTCTCCCTCTCTCTCTGCTCCTCCCCTGTTCATGCTCTGTCTCTCTCTGTCTCAAAAATAAATAAACGTTAAAAAAAAATTAAAAAAAAAAGATTATGATAATTTAAAGAACTATATTATGTAAACTACCTAATGCTATAACCTGGACCATGGATGCATGATAAATATTAACTCTTATTTAATGACTTGTCCCAGATCACCCAGCTTGTAAATCAGTGCATCTCTTATGATAAGTTCCAAGTAAAAATCGCTAAATTAAAAGTAACTTAAAGATTAGAACATTTGCAAAGTCAAGTAACAAAATAATACAGATCCCACCAATTTTCATGGTTACTTAAATGGTCATTTGGGTAACGGTGAAGTTCTCAGTTGGCTTTTCTGGAATCCTTTTAGCTGACCTTTGATGATTACAAGATGTCTTCTTTAGTTCTATATGTCACATACTTGCATATTAGTCCCCAAAAGTAGGAAAAGGGCCTGGGGGTTTTTTTGTGGGTTTTTTTGTTTTTTTTTTTTTTTGCATGCCTATTTTAAAAATCAAGAGCACTTTCCCAGAAATAACGCAGACTTTTCTCACATTGTATTGGCTACATTTGGGTTCTTTGTCCCTCCTAAGCATAGTGGAATGGGATTAATCTGATTGGTTCAAACTAATCAAAATCTATCATTGGGTCAAAAGATAGGATGTACTTTCCTGAAATATGGGACTACATAGAACATGAGCACATGGACAGGAAATGCTTTGGGTAGTTGTTTTAGATCTATTGAAGCGTCACAAATAATTCTGAAAATTATTGGAAAGTTCAAACATTTGCCAAATACTATTCTTAATATGATAGCACATAGGCTACAAAAAGAAAATTACTTCTGGAATTGCACTAATCAGGATAGGTTATACATAATGTGCTTGCATTAAAATAAATGCTTTATCTTTTCTTTACATGCCTCCCATATATATTAAAAGTTTCATCCTATTACAGTGCATTCCACAAGACTCTTAAGTTGCCTGCTTATATATTGAATTTTATTTCTGTGACTATCCCATTTCTTAGGAATGGAAAAATGTCTTTACTATAGAGATTTTTGCTTGCAATTAGATCTTGTTTTATATATGAAAAATGGAATGATCTGATTACAATTAAGAAAAATTACAAAATATTTAAAATATTTTTAAAGTAGGCACATAATTTTAACTTGATGCAGTAATCAAGAATTTACTATGTAGATTTTCCTACAAGATAATATGTTTACCTCCAGTGGGGTTGTTTAATAAATAATATGGGCATCATCCAACTTCACACTAGGGAGAAACTCTTATTATCGGTTTTTTCATTCTTTTTAAAAATTCGGTATTTATTTATTTGAGAGACCAAAGTTTATACAATAGGTACATTGCTTTGGGTTGTATAAATGACTAAATGAGTATGCTGTGAGTAGAATCATATGTAGAGAATTCATTTGTGAACTGAAATGGTCAGATGGATCTTGTCAAAAGGCAGAGATCCTTCAAATTGTTTAGTCCAATAAGGTTAACACATTATTAAGGAGGCTTAAAAAAGCACTACACATATGAATAGATAACCTTACTTGTGGACTGGTGGTATTTAGTATCTAGTAGAGTTGTATCAAAAATGAATTTAAGAAACTGTGGTGGTGACTAATAGTACCATTGTAGTTTAGAGAAATAAATTAGATTTTGCAATTGTATTCTTTATAAACTGTATATTGCTGTATATATTATACATTTATATACATAGTACTATGTTTATATACATAAGATCATAGATAATGTGTTTATGGATAATGTAAGAGGTTCCCAAGGTTAATTTTTACTATTCAGAATTTTAGCTTTACTGACTAACTGTAGAACCCAGTCTCTGAATAAGTTGGGAAACTTCTGAATAGATGTGGATGTTTGCCCCTTTTTTTGTGGTACTGGTCTTTTACCCTTTAAGTGAGCCTATACTTTGTATGTATATGTATGTAGAGAATTATACTAGTATAAAAATTTGTGGTTTTATTCAGGCAACTCGGTGTAACTGCCACCAAAAATTTAAAGAGGAAAAATGCACATATGCTGAAAAATATACTCAAACACCCTGGAGAAGAATTCCTGTAAGTAACATATGCCCTGAACCTCTTCTCATGTCATTTATTCTTTTGATGTTTGTTCCACTCTTTTTTACTCTAATCTAATAATTTTGAATCTGCCATGGCTGTATTTTTTTTTTTTTTTTTTAGGTAAGTTGAGTTTTCTTGTCTCTTAGGTGTTTATGTGCTTTCTAAAGCTTCTCTTGTGTGTCTTATGTAATGAATGTGCATTTAATAGCTTTTCCATTCTTCACACTATAGCCCGTTTTATTTGAGTGTCTAGTCTCCTCTCATTGCATGTATTTATGAGAGTAGTATTTCCTCATGCCCTAAAAGAAATAGAAATCCAAAAAATGCAATCTTCCCTCTTTAGCAGCATATAGCCCTTTGAAAATATATGATGTAGCATTTTATTTTGTTGTTGAAACTTTTCAAATATATTCTATCATTATAATTACTTAAATGTTGAGGTTATTAAGAAGTATAAATTTATTAAGATGCAGATATGTAGGCATAGTTAGGGAATGGTTTCTTCTGAACAGTAGAAAGTAGCCACGTGTTCCGTGCTTCTTGTTTTTCAAAATATATTTAGTCTAAAATATACTGACCATAATTTAATCTGAGTTCTAAAACTCAGTTCAGGGTATGCCTGTGCCAGAGAATCATCACATGGCCATCTAGTCATCATGATCCTGTTGTAGGGTGCCAGCTAATAAATATTTTTTTTGTTAAGGGAATGCCTTAGAAAGCCACCTTTGACGCTTCTTTTGCCTTACTTTAGCAGTGGAATCCTATTAACAAATGAACAAGGAACCATAGTGGTTAATATGATCAATAGTCCAATTTTTAAAGTTTAGCTATTGGCTTTAAAGCTTACAAGATGCTTTTTTCCATTTCATCTAACAAGTAATTTTTTGTGTGTGCTGTATATAAGGTATGATGCTAATAATTAGTTTATTCAACAAAAATTTGTGAGCCTCTCATCTCAGTTATTAGGCTCTTGCAGTAGAAGTAGGGAATTGGGGAAGGAAATACACAGACAAATAAGGATTCCTTCCTCCATTAGCAAGTGCTTATTAAAGGAACTGGTGATATGATATAAAGTGTAGTGAGTTCTATAAGGTTCCAAAGATTGGGAAAGACCAGTTGGAAGAATCAAGGAGCTTGGTGAAGAAGGCCAAGGTTGTAGTTGAAATCATAGAAAGTAAAAGATGCCAGTAGGCAGAGATGATATCATATTTCTTTAACGTCAAAGGGTGTGGAACCTTACCTGATGGAGGAAATTGGAAAATAAGATTATGCCTCTTGCTTCTAGATGGAGATTTGGGCTTTCCAGGTTTCTCCAGTTTCCTCACAGATATTTGTGCTTTCTGACACTGTTACTAAGTAGTTTGGTGATTTCATTAAGTGTAAGAAGTTCCATTTTCTCATCCTCATGGGAGTCTTTATACAACCTCTGTCTTTTTTGATCTTACTGTTCTGAAAACTGGCTATTAGTCAGACAAAAGTCTGCTTTTGCTGAAATATTCTCATCTGAGGGACAAAATACCCAGATAAAGTGGTGAAACGGGTAATGTGGAAAGAACAACAATGTGGAAGGTATCTAATCACTTACACAAAAGTCGTTGAGGACTAGAAATACTAGGAAATAGTGATTATGTTAGAAACCAAGATTAATTTTAAATCCCTAAACTTGACAAAAGTTTATTTTTAAAGATAGTAGGACATTATTGTATACAAGTATATTCTTATGAATAGCATTACCTTGGGTTGTTCCTATCATAACTATTTATAAAATAGAAAAGATAAAATTGGAGATCTTTATCACAGACCCATCACAAAAGTCATGTCAACCGTTTATAATTTTCAAAGGAAAAGTAGTTTGTCTAGTTCCTAGCAGCATGATATATGTAACTATTAGAGAACTCCACTCCCTCCCTTTTTTGTCTTGCTTGGGAGAGAAGATGAAATACTAAATGAAAGGAACATTACAACCTAAAGGTTTGTCTTAAGAGGACACTCTCCTAAGTCCTTTTTCTTTTACGCTATGCCTTCCTGATTTGGGAGTGGGCAGCATAATTATTAGTTAATTTTTACGTGAGAATAATGACCTGATTTTATACTTTGGTATGCCATTTTCTCCCAATTGGATAAGTGTTATATTATTACTCCTATATATTTCTGAAGGGAATTAAAGGATTTGTTTCTTTGTAGAGTTCTTTTATTTATTTATATTCACTAATTGCTTATATATAACATATGCCACTAGAAGTATTTTAAGTGAAATATACATATACTTTGATGTTTAAACAAATAATTAGGGGCGCCTGGGTGGCTCGTTCGGTTGAGCGTCCGACTTTGGCTCAGGTCACGATCTCGCGGTACATGAGTTCCAGCCCCGTGTCGGGCTCTGTGCTGACAGCTCAGAGCCTGGAGCCTGTTTTAGATTCTGTGTCTCCCTCTCTCTGACCCTCCCCCGTTCATGCTCTCTCTCTCTGTCTCAAAAATAAATAAACATTAAAAAAATTTTTAAACAAATAATTACAATGTGATCATATAACTATTTTTAAATTGTTAATGTTAGTCATTTTTAGATATTGACCATTGAATATGGCCTGTGTTCCTGTGACCCAAATGCTAACAGGAGCCACCTGTATAGCTGAGACATCACATTCTAGCTGCATGTATTTATGGCAACACAATAAGAATTCTATTATGTGTATCTTTACACTGATTTTTAAACAGTTACACTATAACTTTTGTGGACACATCTGAAACCATTAACTGAAAAATAGAATTGTTTTTCAAGGCTAAGAACAAATTAAATATGACTATCTTAGCGACTGAGTGACTTATCTAGTTGTAAATTTAAGGGTATCTAAATCTGTGCCCTCCAGTACCAAATGCCAGAATTATAAAAGGAAGTTTTAAAACTTTGTTTAAAGTATCCACTGACAGAAGCAAAGTTTACCTATACTATAGTTAAAAAAACAAATGATACCACCAAAGTTTTCTACTACTGGGATCCATTTCATTTGTGTGATATAGAATTTTAATTTACTGACTTGTACATCAAGGGTGTAGGCAGGACATAAAGAGATTTTGCTCTTAGAAATTTAATGATAGCAATTAGTGAGAAATGGATGATCCTATTAGGTTTCTCGAAGCAAATGATCAGGGCATCTGGGTGGCATCTGATCCCAGCATCATGGGATCGAGCCCCACATTAGGCTCCACACTGAATGTGGAGCCTGCTGAAGATTCTCTCTCTTTGGTCTTCTCTGCCCCTTTCTCCTACTCTCTCTCTCTCTCTCTCTCTCTCTCTCAAAAAACAAAAAAGAAGCATCTTGATCAAATCAGTCTTTCAGATGAAATCAATCAGGAGAAATTAGCTAGAGATGTAGATTAAGAGCATAGGGGAGACTTGAGTGTATGGACAGAAATCTTTACTGATAAAGCTTTATCTACTAGGAAAGCTCACTGTTGCAGTGCCAAGTGCCACAAATCCTTTGGGAGCAAGGAAGTTTCCTAAGGAAGTTTCCTAAGCTCTCCCAGAAGAGGGAGAAATAAGCAAACTAATCATGAATCAGGAAAAGTTTTATCTCCTCATTGCTAAGATAAAAATCCCCCACACTCTTAACTTCAGGTGGAAACTCTTGTGTGTTCTCACCTCTGCATTAAGAAAAAGCTGTTTGATGGGAGAGCTACAAGTGTTCTGACAGAATTGGCTCACAGTTCCTTGCCTTATCCCACACAGAGTTCACACAAATGGTTGTTCTGTTTTTTAAGTTTATCTATTTATTGAGAGAGAGAGAGCAAAGGAAGGGACGGAGGGTGAGGAGAGGATTCCAAGCAGGCTTCGCGCTGTCACCGAGCTAGACATGGGGCTCAATCTCACCAACGGTGAGATCATGATCTGAGCCAAAATCAAGAGTCGGACGTCCAGCCAACTGAGCCACTCATGCGGCCCTCACACAAATGTTTTTATGTGAAGACTTGGTCTCAGTAGACTTTATCTTGAGAAAAATGAAGTTGCCTCTAAAACCCTGAGTTCAGACACTTCTGTTTTTCAGGGTTTTTTTTCCCTTATTTTGTTTTTGTTTCTGTTTTTTTTATGTCCCACCAATTTTAAAGTGTAATTAGAATATCATGCATATTATTAAACTATTTGTCAGATATCCCAGGCATGTTTTTCTATAAGTAGATTTTATTTTTCCCTTTGGATTGAATATATTCATATGCATACCTACTGCTCTTAGTTTTTATACACAACCATTGTGGTTTCTCTAGCAGAAAGCATCTCATATCTACCATTTCATCTTAAAAGTCATCAGCAGATTTAAAGTAGATTTCGATGAGCAAAAGGTACTTTCTTGGTTAGAGCTTAGGGAACTTCATGACTTCATGGCATCAACTAAGACAGAATTATGCACTTGCTGCCTTCTAGATTAGTGCTCCAGTAGAAATATACTGTGACCTACATTTGTAAATGTCCTAGTATCCAAATTAGAGTGAAAACGGGACAAGCAGATTTAATTTTTTTAAGTTTATTTATTTATTTTGAGAGAGAGAGAGAGAGCGCACACATGAGAGGCATGAGGGGAAGGGCAGAGAGAGGAGAGAGAGACAATCCCAAGCAGACTCCACACTGCCACAGGGACGCTATTAATGCGGGGTTCAACCTCACAAAACTGTGAGATCATGACCTGAGCTGAAATCAAGAGTCATACACCTAACCAACTGAGCCACCCAGGCCCCCTGTGGAATTAACTTTAATAAAACATTTTATTAACCCAAGAGTACTATTTGAGCATGAAAGCAATATAAAGAAGATATTGAGATATTTTACATTCTGATTTTTTATTTTTTACTGGTACTAAGTCTTTGACATTTGGGGGGTATTTTGCATTTAGAGTACATTTCCTTTCAGACCAGCCATAATTCAGTTCTGTGTGGAGGTCATTGGATTAGGCTTTAAACCTGAACTAAGTAGCAGGAATTGACCAAATAAATAAATAAATAAATAAATAAATAGTACATTCCTTCAGCTTTTAAACCATAGAGCCATTTATTCATTCATTCAGTGAACTTTGATTAGTTTGTTCTGTATTTCAGTCCCAGTGTGCTAAGGGTTTTGGATGCTAAATCAAAGACATTGCCTGATTCTTAGTTTATGATATTCGTGAGCAGATAGCAAAGGACACCTAAGAGGACAGGAGAATGAGGCTCTTCTTTCTGGACCAGAGGATGGTGGACATGTGTTCCAGATTTGGGGACTAGACCTTCTGGCTTTCAACTCCATCATAGAATTGCCATGACTAACGGCAGACTTCAGTTCAGGGATGTAGTGTGTTCCAGCACTCACTGCTGGAACAGCTCCATGCATTTGGGAACTTGCTTTGCTTCTGCTGTCTTTTTGCTGAAGATCAGGTCTCTCACCCTTTCCTTACATCTTATAAATCCTAAATCTTCTAAGTTTCTAAGTTAGGTTCTTCTCTACAAGTTCTCTTTTGTTGTGGAAACACTACTAATAGATATAGAATCATGGGGAGCCAGTGCCTACTCTTAGTACTGCTGCTTAGTGTTGCTCAGATATCTGTTGTTTCTGAAGTTGCCTGATCTCAAGGTTTAGTTAGTCGTGTATTTATTTTATAGCTAATTCAGTTGTTTACTGTTAAAAGGAGTACATAGTCTTTCTTATTTTCATACTCAGGGAAATTACCTTTATAGAGATGAGAATATCTTTAAACATGTTTTCTTTCTCTCCCTACCAATGTAATCAGCATTTTAAATAGTTTTCCTCTGTATTACTCTAAAGTGCATTATGGTTTCATTCTTCTCTTTTTTTTTACTTTTTATTTTAAATACTCACAGATTATAAAAAGTTGCAAAAATAGTACAGAAAGATCCCTTGTATGGTTCACCCATTATCCCACAATGGTTACACTTTATGTAGTTACAATACAATATCAAACCCAGGAAACTGACATTAGTATTTTTGTAGTTCTATGCCATTTTATTACTGCTTAGATTCCAGCAACAACCACCATATTTAAGATACAGAATTATTGTGCCACTATGAAGTTTTGCCTTGTGTGCTACCTTTTAAGAGTCAGGACCATTCCCTTCCTCTACCATTCCTAACTCCTGGCAGCCACTATCTGTTTTTCCATACCTTTAATTTGGTGATTTCAAGAATTTTATGTAAGTGATATTATATAGTGTGTGACCTTTTGAGATTGGATTTTTAAAAAATTTTTTAAACATATTATTTTATTTTTTGAGAGACAGAGCACGAGTAGGGGAGGGGCAGAGAAAGGGGGAAACACAGAATTCAAAGCAGACTTCAGGCTCTGAGCTGTCAGCACAGAGCCTGATATGGGGCTTGAACCCATGAAGATCATGAACTGAGCCAAAGTCAGATGCTCAACCAGCTGAGCCACCCAGGCACCCTGAGATTGACTTTTTTCACTCAGCATAAGGAAATTCATCCAAGAAGTTGTGTCTATCAGTAATTTGCTCCTTTTTATTGCCAAGTAGTATTCCATGATATGGATGTTCTATAGTTTGTTTAACCACTTTATCTATTGAAAGACATTTTGATCATTTCCAGTTTTGGGCTATTACAAATAAAGCTGCTGCGAGTATTTGTGTAGAGGAAATTTTCATTTCTCTGGGATAAATGCCCAGAGTGTGCATTCTGGGTCACATGGTAACTCTGTATTTAGTTCTCAAAGAAACTCCCAAACTGCTTATCAGAACAACTGCTGGAACAGATTCTCATCAACATTGTATGAGAGATACAGTTTCTCTGCATATTTTTTTAAATTTATCTATTTATTTTTGAGAGAGAGACAGTACGAGTGGGGGAGGGGCAGAGAAAGGGAGAGAGAGAATCCCAAGCAGGCTCTGCACTGTCTGTGCAGAGCCCAACATGGGGCTTGAACTCACGAAACTGTGGGATCATGACCTGAGCCAAAATCAAGAGTCAGACACTTAACTGACAGCCTCCCAGGTGCCCCTGGTTTCTCTACATCTTTATTAGTATTTAGTAGTGTTATTTTTTTAATTTTAGCCATTCGGCTAAGTGTCTAGTGATATATCAGTGTGGTTTTAATTTCTATTTCCATAATGGCTAATGGCGCTAATGTCTTTTGTGTATTTAACTTGCCATTTTCTTCTTGAAATACATCTTCCTGTCTTCCCATTTTGTAACTCGATTTTTAATTTTTTTAATGTTGAATTTTGAGAGTTCTTGATATATTATCCAAGTCCTTACATAAGAGTAAAGTATGTGGTTTGCAAGAATTTTCCCCTTATTGGGGAAATCTTCCTCACCTAGTAATTCAAGAGTAAAATATCTTAATTTTGATGAAGTCCAATTTATGAATATTTTTTGTCTTTTATGGATTGTGCTTTTTGTGTTATGCCTAAATGTTTCACCAAGGCCAAGACGTTGAAAAGTTTGTTTCCGTCGAGGATGTTTATACTTCTACATTCTACATTTGAATCTGTGATCCATCTTGACTTAATTTTTATGTAGGATATGAGGTTTAGGTCAAGGTTCATTATTTTCCTTCCAGTATCCAGTTGCTTTGCACCATTTGTTAAAAAAGACTATACTTTCTATGGGGCACCTGGGTGGTTCAGTCAGTTAAGCATCCAACTCTTGATCTCAGCTCAAGTCTTGATCTTGGGGTCCTGAGTTTGAACTTGCATTGAACTCTGCACTGGGTATGAAGCCTACCTAAAATAAATAAATACATTCACACATACATACGTACATACATGCATACTGCCCTTTCTCTGTTGGATTACTTTTGTGTTTTTGTCAAAAATCAGTGAACTATATACTTGTGGGGATCTGCTTCTGATTTCTCTGTTCCATTTATCTATGTATCTACCCCTCCACCAATACCTCACTGTCTTGATTGCTGTAACTATATAAAAAGTCTTGAGTGATTCCTCCTACTTTTTCTTTTTCATAATCGTTTATATATTCTAATTTGCTTTTCCACATAATTTTAGAATTAGCGTGTGTTTATCTACAAAAATTCTTGCCAGGATTTTGACAGAAAATATGTTATACTTAAATATCATTTTGGAGTTAACATCTTTAATATATGTTGAGTCTTCCCATCCATGAATAAGGTATAGCTCCCCATTAATTTAAATCATTTTTTATTTCTTTAACCAACATTTTCTAGTTTTTAGAATACAAGTTCTTCATATGCTTAGATTTATTATGTATTTCATCAATTTGAGTTATTATAAATGGCATTGTCTTTTAAATTTAAGTTTCATGTGTTCATTGCTGGTATTTAGAAATACAATTGATTTTTGTATATGGATCTTGTATCCTATGAACTTATTAAACCCACAAGTTCTGGGCGTTTTTCCTGTAAATCTGGATTTTCTACATGGACTATCCTGTCATCTGCAAATATGAACAGTGTTTTTACTTTTTGATCTATATATCTTTTCTTTGCTTGCATTATGCCACTGGTTAGAACTTCCAGTAGTAAGTTGAATAAGAATTATGAAGGTGGGCATTCTTGCCATGTTCCTGATTTACGGGGAAAAGCATTCAGTCTTTCACCGTTAAATGAATGTTAGCTATAGATATTTGAAAGATGCTAGTTGAGGAACTTCCTTTCTATTCTTCGTTTGCTGAGAGTTTTCATCATGAATGTGTGTTGATGTTGTTAAATGCTTTTGCTATACTAATATATACGAACATATGTTTTGTTGTTTGTTTGTTTGTTTTTTGCTTTAGCCTACTGATTGCATTCATTGTTTTTGAATCAATCTTGTGGACCTAAACCCCATTTAGTCATGGTATATAATTCTTTTATGTATTTCTGAATTATTCAGTGGTATTAAGGATTGTTTACGTTTATATTTGTGAGGAGTAATTGTTGTTTTGGGGTGGGGGTGTACTATCTTTGTCTGGCTTTGTTTTAGGTTAATTCTAGCCTCATAAATGAGTGGGAAAGTATTTTTTCCTCTAGTTACGTTTTCTGGAAGAGATTGTGTAGAATTGGTATTAATTGTTTAAACACTTGGTGGAATTATCCAGTGAACCACCTAGGCCTGGAGATTTCTTTTGCGGAGGGCAGGGTTTAAGTTTATTTATTATTTATTTTGAGAGAGAGAGAGAAAAAGAGCATGAGCTGGGAAGGGGCAGAAAGAGAGGGAGAGAGAGAATCCCAAGCAGGCTCGATATCACAAGCTGTCAGATCATGACCTAAGGTGAGATCAAGAGTCGAACAAATGCTCAACTGACTGAGCCACCCAGGTGCCCCTGGGGGAGTTTTTTAATTGTTATAGACCTATTCAAGTGATTTCTTTCAACTCAGATGAGTTTTCATAGTTTGTGGTTTTGATGAATTCATTCATATCTTCTTTTGTCAAATTTATGACTATAAAGTTGTTCATAGTATTGTCTTGCCATCTTTTTAATGGCTGGAGGATCTGTATTGATACCCTGTTTCATTCCTAATTTTGCTAATTTAAGTCTTCTCTTCAATATTCTTTATCATTTGCAGTGATCTGTCAATTTTGTTGAACTTTTCAAAGAACCAACTTTTTATCTTTGATTACCTCTGTTTTTCTGTGTTCAGTTTCAGTAGTTTCTGCTCTTCATTGTATCCTTCTTTCTACTCATTTTTTTCTTTTTTTTTTTTTTTAACGTTTATTTATTTTTGAGACAGAGAGAGACAGAGCATGAACGGGGGAGGGGCAGAAAGAGAGGGAAACACAGAATCTGAAACAGGCTCCAGGCTCTGAGCCATTAGCCCAGAGCCCCACGCGGGGCTCGAACTCACGGACTGCGAGATCGTGACCTGAGCTGAAGTCGGACACTTAACCGACTGAGCCACCCAGGCGCCCCCTTCTTTCTACTCATTTTTGGTTTATTTTGTTTTTTTTTTTCCCCCAGTTTCTTAAGGTGGCAGTGCAGCTTGTTGATTTGTGGGTTTTTTTTTTCTCTTTTCTGTCACTACTGTAGCTGTGTTCCATAACTTTCAGTATGTGTTTCTTTTGTATTCAGCGTGTGTGCATGTGCGCACGCATGTGTGTTTAATTTCCCTTGAGATTTCTTTAATCCATGAATTGTTGAGTAACCAAGTGTTCAGAAGTTTTTCTGTCATTTTTCTGTTTTGGATTTCTAATTTGATTCCATGGTGGTCAAAAACACATTCTGGAGGCGCCTGGGTGGCTCAATCAGTTAAGCATCTGACTCTTGATTTCAGCTCAGGTCACGATCCCAGGGTGGTGGGATTGAGCCCCACGTTGGGCTCCATGCTGAGCATGGAGCCTGCTTAGGATTCTCTCCTCCCTCTCTTTCTACCCCTTCTCCATTTTTTCTCTGTCTCTCAGTCTCTCTCTCTCTCTCTGTCTCTCTGAAAATGAGTATATAAACTTTAAAAAACAAAGAACTTCATTCCTTTAAAACACACACACATTCTGTGTGGGACACCTGAGTTGATCAGTCCGTTAAGCATCTGACTCTTGATTTCAGCTCAGGTCATGATCTCATGGTTCATGGGTTCGAGCTCCATGACAGGTTCTGTGCTGGCACTGATAGCACGGAGCCTGCTTGAGATTTGCTCTCTCTCTCTGCTCCTCCTCCACTCACTTTCATGCTCTTTCTCTCTAAATAAATATATTAATAAACTTTTTTTTAAATATCCCCTTTATATTAAAAAAACACCTTTTGTGCAGTTTGTCTTTTAGTTGTTGTGGTTTGTTTTATCGCCTAGACTGGTAAAGGTGATAAGTGATCTATGGACTCTTAAAAAGAATGCATATTTTGCTGTTGCTGGATGGAGTATTCTATAAACATTGATTAGATCCTGATTGTTGATGATGTCCTTGAGTCCTCGGTATCACTGTCGATTTTATTGTCTAGTTGTTTTATCAATTATTAAGAGAGGGGTGTTAGATTCTCCAGCTGTAATTGTGGATTTGGCCGTCAGTTTTTGTTTCATGTGTTACACAGTTCTGTAGTTTGGTGCATATATGTTTAGGATCACTATGTCTTTTTGGTAGATTGACCCTTTTATCATTTTATAAGGTAATTTTTTATGCCTGGAAGTTTTCCCTGAATCTTCCTTTATTTGATATTAATATAGCCACTCTTGCTTTTTCTGTGAACATCTCTTAATGAAACTATGATTGACACCAAGGAAAGTAAGAAAGCTATTATTACTCTCAAGATGCTTATATTTAATAGAAGAATAATAGAAATATTCAAATCAATATAATGAAAAGCAGAAGAAAAATTCCCTGAGACAAGTACCACCAAATGATGTGGGTGTTTATAAACGAGAGTGATCATAGTTAATTTAGGTAGAATCCGGAAAAGCTTCTAGAGAATGGATTTGAAATGGGCTTGGAAGGCTGGATAGGAATTGGGCAGATGGAGGTGGAAAAGTGGAAAAGTGAAGTAAGTAAAATGAGTAATATTTTTTGCCTTTCTAGTCATAAATTCAAATGACAACTGTTCAAACAGTTTATTAAATGGGTGCCCCTTGGCAGTAGCAGGCAGAGCTATTTATGTGTTTATTTCACAAGGTTGTCTCTCTTTCCCTCTCATGCTCAAACCTTGCCCCATAGATGATGGTTTGTTTCTCTTGGGTGAGTGAAGATGGGTGTCATCAGTTTTATTTCTAAGATTCTTAGGTGCTTGTAATATGCATTCAGGCCTAATATTATAGCTTCATCTCTAGGTAAATACAGTAACTTCATTTAATGCAGTTTAAATCCATAAACAGTTACTAAGAGCCTGCTGTGTGCCAGGTAAAGAAGGTAGGACATTTAACATCCTTTAAAACTCCTGCCAGGTTTGGGGTGCCGGGGTGGCTCAGTCAGTTAAGCTTCTGACTTGGGCTCAGTCCATGATCTCATGGTCCATGGATCAAGCCCCTCATGGGGCACTGTACTGTCATAACAGCTCGGAGCCTGGAGCTTGCTTTGGATTCTATGTCTCCCTCTCTCTGTGCCTTTCCCTGGCTCATGCTCTGTCTGTCTGTCTCTCTCTCAAAAAATAAAGAAACATTAAAAAATTAAAAACAAAAAACCAAAAAAACTCCTGTCAGATTTTTAGGTATCATGACAGATACTTACACTAAAAGTATTTCAAAGAAATAATTATCATGAGAGACCATTTGATACAAAGTTGTTTCAAATGCCATATATGTAGAATTATACAATTAAAGGATAAAAATGACTGGAGTAGGGATTAGGACAGGTATGTGAGTAACTGATAAGAACTAAAAGTGAGAAGTTTCTTAGAGATAAACTATTCTGTCTTAGTCTGCTTGGGAAGCTATAACAGAATACCATAGATTGGGTGGCTTATAAACAATAGAAATCCATCTCCCATGGATTTGGGGGCTGAGAGGCCGAGGATCAAAGACACTGGCAGATTCAGTTTCTGGTGAGGGCCTTCATAATAGACAGTCATCTCATCATGTCTTCTCATGGTAGATGGGACTAGGGAGCTTTCTGTGTTGTTGTTGTTGCTGCTGCTGTTGTTTTTTTTAATAAGGGCACTAATTCCATTCATGAGGGTTCCACCCCCATGCCTTAATCACCTCCCAAAGTCCCTACCTCCAAATACCGTCACACTGGGGAAATACATCTCAACATCAAATTTTGGGGGAACACAAATAATTCATTCTATAGCACATTCCAGTCTTTCATCTTACAAATGATGAAACTGAGGCTCAGAAAAATCAGTGACTTTTTCAAGGTTGCAGGACTTAAGGAAGATCCAAAGAAAAACACAGTTCCCCTGGCTCCCAGTTAGTACTATATTCACAGAACCCCAGAGAGAATTTATTTCTTTGAAAAGGAATCCCTGACTGCTAGTTTAGCTTATGTACAAAATCCCTATCTGAAAGTGTCTTTACCCAGAGCAGTGGCTGGCCTTGGTGATACTCATAGGAAAAGTGCATGTCCCTTCTTGGTTGAGGACTTGTTTTGTGTAAAGGTTTTGAACCAAAACATTTCTGAAACAGCAAAATAGAATTGTATCAGGTAATATTTTTGGAGAGCACTGGGGATCATCACCCTATTAAATAGTTTGTAAGCTATTTTTGCAAACATCTATGGCCAAGTTAGTGGAGAAAAGATAATTTCAAAAGGTAGGATCTTATTTAACTAGGATATTCTAAAGATCATTAATTCCATGTGGTTCCTTGGAGCTGTTTTTCCTCTTCATTAACATAGAAAGTGGATCATTTTGTTTTTGTTTTATATGAGCAGTGTAGTTACGATTACTCTTAAATTTAAAGGAATACCTGATTATATTGAACTGAGCCAAGAAATATTGATAAACAAGTGGGAAAAAATTTATTTGGACTAGTGTTTATGAAAACTGTGAACACCAATAAACTATGTTAGTAATCTTCTAATAAATTATTTCTCTGTCCAATTAATTGGTCTAAAAATTATGTATACTTTCTTTTGCAAATTGAACTGGGTATAATGATTTACAGCTCATTTTCCTTGATGATTTGTTAGTGTTTTAATAGTTTTATTTGTGGATGTATTTCAGTTGGTGAGGAGGCCAGGAACAGACCTGAGACCCAATTTTGTCCTATTTGTGGGACATTGAATAAATTTTTTCTTGCTTGATGACCCAAGTGAGGAGACTGAAGTAAATGCCATTGCAGGTGTATTCCAATTCTGATAATCTGTTATTAAGTAAATCTAAGAAGCCATAAATTATTCATTTTAAAAAGCATGCCTGCACTCTAGAAAACAGTATGGAGGTTCCTGAAAAGATTAAAAATAGAACTACCCTACAACCCAGCAATTGCACTACTAGGTATTTATCCAAGGAATACAGGTATGCTGTTTCGAAGGGACACATGCTCCCCACCATGTTTATAGCAGCACTATCAACAATAGCCAAAGTATGGAAAGAGCCCAAATGTCCATCGATGGATGAATGGATAAAGAAGATATGGTATATATATATACAATGGAGTATTACTAGGCAATCAAAAAGAATGAAATCTTGCCATTTGTAACTATGTGGATGGAACTAGAGGGTATTATGCTAAGTGAAATTAGTCAGAGAAAGACAAATATCATATGACTTCACTTATATGAGGACTTTAAGATGGAAAACAGATGAACATAAGGGAAGGGGAGCAAAAATAATATAAAAACAGGGAGGGGGACAAAACAGAAGAGACTCTTAAATATGGAGAACAGAGGGTTGCTGGAGGGGTTGTGGGAGGGGGGGATGGGCTAAATGGGTAAGGGGCTTTAAGGAATCCTCTCCTGAAATCATTGTTGCACTATATGATAACTAACTGGAATGTAAATTTGAAAAAATAAATTAAAAAAAAAAAAAGCATGCATGTTTAACCTGTGGCCTGTATGTCACATTCTTGACGGTACTCACTCTCAAAACATTCTCAGTCTTTTTAATGCTGTGTTGGTTCTGCTATCTTCAACCAGTGTTCTTTATTTTACCTGTTAATCTTCTGAAAACCTATGATTTAAAAAGAAGTAAACATTTTTTGTATGATAGTTTTTTTTGCTGCCTGATTTATATAATTGATGCAATTTCTGTGTTTAATACTTAAAAGTGTATCTCCCCTTTTAAATGCTTTCAAATTTTGCAAAAGACTGGAATCTGCTGTTGTAAAAAAAGCTATAATGATAAATGTAATGTATACCAGGAAGAATATATATTTTTTATTTCTTATGTGTTAACTATAAATATTAGGGGAAAATAATTTTTTAATATATGAAAAATACCTAATTTTCGATTATGATGTATTTTAATCATTTGAACTACCTATATTTAAAAAAATGAAATCTGTCTTCTTATTAACACTATTGTTATTTTTTTTTTTTAAAGTATGACTTTGGTTTCTCTATTTTTCGGTTCCCTTTTTTATTATACCTCCCCACCCCATCTCTCTCTGCACAGGGTGGGTATTCTGCTCCCTCCTTCTCTCCTTGGCAGGGCTCCTTCCAGGGGATCCCACGGACTGTTCCGCCGCACCGCAGACAGAGTGAGTCTGTGTCTCTCACTCCTATCCTGCTCTGGCTTCCCCTTCATGGTATTGCCCTTCTGCATGACCTATCCCTTCCCCAGCACCCTCTCTCCTGTCCAGAGTGACCTGCAGGCATGTGCTAAATCAGCACTCCCTGGGCTCTCTTCTCTTAATTAACTTTTCCTTTGACTGCATGTGAATAGACATCTACTTAGAGCCTTAGGAAAACTACCTGAAGTTAATTTCATTCTAATACTGTTTAAACCTATTGCCAGTGACCCTAGACCTGCTGACATGCATCTGCCTTTAATGTATTTTCTTTTTTAGTGACCTTGAGATATATGAATAACAATTTTTTTAATCTAGTTATGTTAAAAAAAAAAAAGTACACAGTTCCTACAGTGATATGGCCAGATGCATACTATTGAGGGAGCAGGCTTACTAGACCATTGCACATTTCTTTAAATATTTCCTAATCAAAAAACTTTGATTGCATTTCACTGTCATCTAAAAGAAGTCTTTTTAATCATTCTTCAAGGGTATTTTTTAACAACTAATATGGTTTTATAATTCATCCAATTGCTTTACAGTACAGAAGAAAATGGCTTTTGAATATGCATGATTTACTAACATTTCTAATGATTTAGTAATTGACTTAAGAAAATTTTTGTTTACATTAAATCTGCTTTCCTAAACAGTGTTTATGTTATATTATGTACTTAAGTACACCTGGTAAGTTGGTTATATTTTATCTTTTTTGAAAAGTCACCCAAAAAAAGCTAATATTAATGAAAAAGAGATAATAATATTGTCAATCAGTCACTTTTATGCCTTCTCCATGGATTTGCCCTGATTTTTGATTCACATCAATTTTTTCATAAATTATCTTTATCCATGCGAAGTATGAAAGGTCCAAAAGGGAGAAATTTTAAGCAGTTAAAATTAGGAAATGGGATTTATTCAAATAAAAATTCATTTATGGGAATTTGGAAAATTATGAGGTATCAGCATGAATTTGAGGCAAAGTTTGAAGCTTATTTTTTGGCTATTAACATCGCCCTCCCTTCTGTGTTTTCTGTTTTATTTTACTTATTTCTTTTTAATTTTTTTTTACATTTATTTACTTTCGAGAGACAGAGCGTGAACAGGGGAAGGGCAGAGACAGAGGGAGACACATTATCTGAAGCAGGGTCCAGGCTCTGAGCTGTCAGCACAGAGCCTGATGTGGGCTCGAACCCATGAACCGTGAGATCATGACCTGAGCCGAAGTCGGAAGCTTAACTGACTGAACCACCCAGGCGCCCCTGTGCTTTCTGTTTTAAAGAAAAATAGGATTGGAACTTGTGGGTGGCTCAGTGGGTTGAGTGTGCAACTCTTGATCTCGTTCTTGGTCCCAGGGTTGTGAGTTCCAGCCCTGCCTTGGGCTCCGTGCTGGTGTGGAGCATACTTAAAAAAATAAATAAATAAAAATTAAAATGAGCATGTAGAAAAATAGGCTTTTATATCAAATTATTTATTACCAAGTTAATTTGTTTAATTGAAGCACCAAGAAAAGGGATTTTTCCTCCTCCTCATCTTCCTCCTTTTCCATCTCCCACCACCTCTGTAGCCCTCCTTTTTCTTCTCTTTAAGTACTTTCCTTTCCTCTCTCCTCTATTTTGATACCACTAGCACATAAGAAATTACATTAAAATGCTAGTAAACGAATCTGAATTTCAAAGGGCAACTATAACATGATAATATATTTTTAGGCCTGCAGCCAGTAAATTGCATGCTTTGACAGATTTACCTCAGATTAACATTTCTGCCTTGAATTTAACCCCTTGTAGTTCTCCTTTCCTCCCACCATTTTTCTCCCTCATTCTCCTTCCCTTCAACTAGCTATAATATGGAATTGAAATTTAAGGTTAATTATTCTGTATTGCAAACAGAGGTTTACATTTGTTTTCAAAACATGTTTCTCAGAAACACTCATTTCACTAGTTTCTTACTTGTATAGCTTTAGAATTTTCTTGTCCCTCTGTTGAGTCATTTATTAGTCCTCCGTTTTCAAATGCTTCTTCCTTTCCTCTTGGGTCAAAAGCTACCTTTTATTTTCTGACTATGAAGCAGCACTGTCTATCAACACTATCAAAATTCTGTCTTTCTGCCTTTTCTAGATCAAACCTTCTTTCTCTGCATCTTCAAATTAGTAAGAAGAAAGTTTTGGTTAGCCACCTAGAGGATAATACACCAATATTGGAGTTTTTTCTTGGGTAAGTTCTCACAGCTTACATAGCTAAGAGAACTAGCCCTGAAACTTGATCATTGAGACTTGTAAGACCCTATTTGTGGAAAGTAATAATTAGAGGACTTGTTCATGGCTTTTCGATATTTCTTACTGAGCTGGGAAGGTTCCTTTAGAGGAAAAATATGTTCTAAACTACTACACTGTTTTGGATTTCCTCTGAAAACTAAAGCAGCTTATTAATAAAATATTATTAATTTAAAATTTTAAGAATATTTTAAATGTCTTTAAAGTATAGAATTTCTGTAGAATATGAAATATAGAATTATGTAAATTATAAATGATAAAATACAGAATTTTAAATTTTTTTAGAAATTTTAGAATATTAAATTCTTTTTTTAATATAGAAAAGGAGAAGGGTATGGAATACAGTGGTTTTTATCAGGTTTTGGAATAGATCTCCCCCTTCCTTCACTAAACTTACATTTATTGAAATAATGTTTGTCTCTGTGTCAGTCAGTATATGATTCCTAGGGCTGAATTTTGAAGAGACTAATTCTGTAAGTGATGGTAGATAGTTGAGAGAGTTCTCCTTTATTATAATCTCTTTCATTAGCAAGTTCTTTCCAAGGCCCTCTTGAGCATCAATATAAGTAAACTGCCTTTTTTTCTAAATGCAGAAGCAAGGCAAGCTTGGCTGTTAGTCTCAGGAAGGACAAACTGGTTTTCTTTTTGTTTTTAATTAAGAATAGTAGACCTTCCAGCATAATGAGATAACCTGTTCTGGATATGTGGAGAGTGAAATAATTAATGTTTACAGGGAATGTTTAGCTCTGGTGACTCCAGAGAGCTGCATTGGCCAAGGATGTTCTTGCTGAATTTAAGGATAAGTCTAAGAAAATCCTGGTATATATATATATATATATATATATATATATATATATATATATATACATACACACACACA
Organism: Panthera onca; assembly: GCF_046562875.1. Taxonomy (NCBI): domain Eukaryota; kingdom Metazoa; phylum Chordata; class Mammalia; order Carnivora; family Felidae; genus Panthera; species Panthera onca. Next base: position 44,700,837 of record NC_138349.1, on the reverse strand, counting down.
CACACATATATATATATATATTTTCTTTCTCAGGAAATTTTGACTTCTATTTCTTTTCTTGAGTATATTACTAATCTCAACTGGATGATGCTTCTCTTCCAATTTCAAATTAAATTTTTCTCTGGGTTAGTAGAAGATATCTACACTTAGACATAGAAGGGGTCTTCTTATTGTCTTAACTTCATTCAGCTTTTGTCCAAATATTTTAACTAATACTGGTTTAGTCTTTTTAATTGCCAATTGTGTAAAATTAAAATGATAAATAACCCACCTCATAGTAGGAAAATTTAATTTAAAAAATTGCTTTTAGCGAGTAGAAAGCCTTAATGATAATCTCAAGTAGCACTTCTTGCCAGAGCATATGCTTTTAGGAATACTTGGCTTTTCAAGAAGTATGTTTTGAAATAATGTCTATTTATTGTCATGCCTTAAAAGACTGTTGAATTAGCTCTGTAATATCTTGGCTTGAAAGAATTTACAAATCTTATCGACCTAACCTTCCACATGCAATAACTTAGATGAGGCAAATTTGATTTTAAATAACAAAAATAACGTAAGTTTATATACATGTGTCTTCATAGCTCAGCAGTTTCTTGATGTAGTGTTAGTATTGCCTGATTTCTAAATTTATAGTATAATAACTAACTGTATTCTGCCCAGAATAACATTAATAATGATGATTACATTGTCTTATATCCTCCTCCTCTTCTTCCTTTTATAACCCTCAGAGGATATTTCACAAACCTTTTTGACAAATGACACTTACAAATTCATTTTATATCAACAACCCAGTATATATTTACTAAATGAAATTATGTATTTACAACCCAACACACGTGTGTGTATTTAAAATTCAGATAAAAGTTGTATGAAATAGTACTTGCTCTTAGAACATATAATATTCTCATTTTCCTCCCAATTTTTGGTTTTGCTTTTTTTCACATAGCATCATTACATGAACATTCTTCATATAGTAAATATTTCTTGAAAACATCATTTTAATGGATACATGATAATACATTATGTGGATATACTATAATTTTCATTAATATTAATTTAATTAATGACTAATCATTTTAATTAATATTATTGAACACTGATGTTGTTTCCAATTTTCCCTATGAAATATATTCTTACAGTGCAGTTTATTCTTGTGTATAGATCAATATCATCATCTCTCTTATGTAGATTACTGGAAGGGTGTTACTTAAACAAAGGGTGTGTGCACTTTGTAGAAACACTTGATGTATATTGTTGAATTGCTAAACGTGTTCATAGAGTATACATTAACATGGCTTAATCTGGCTCTACCATGTGACTGTCATCAATTTTATATGTAAGTGCAGCGTTAGCTTCAGTGCTTTAATGAGAAATTAGCTCTGGGAGTGACTTTTCATAAAAATAAAATATTTTTCAGTGAATTGGTAACTAGAGTAACTCAGTAAAAACTGAACAAATAGAATATGGCACTCTGTCCTTTTTTGCAGCTAATTTCAAGTGCTGTTTATTTATTTTCAAGTGCTGTTTAGATTAGTCTTTGGTTAATTGACTAGAAATGTGCATCAAACTCATGGTCCAGGAGGCTGTCCCATAAACTAGTTTCTCTGGGAACTTTCCCGTATGAAGAAACCCAGCAATTGCTGTTTTCTGTATAAGCTTTTTAAAACAACCTGCTCTGTAGATTGTGGGATTGTTTTGTTAGTCATATTTGTTGTATCATAATGCCTGCAGTATCTTACTCTGGATAAATATACCATGCTTACTGGTCACACCAATGGACTTGTACTATTATGATGTTTAGTTTTATTTTCTGAACTCTGAATCCCAGAGGTAAATGCTAATAGGTTCTGTGTCTTAGAGATAAAGACCCATGAAAATTAAGCATCTCAAATTGATTGTGCCTGTGTAGTAAATGCTTACTTAAGTCAATAATCAGTTAATAGTTTTTAAAGAAGTTCACTGATCAACTTACAAAAGCTATGGAACTCCTTATCTCAGAATTTGTTTATATATAATTTCTATTTATTAATCACTTATCTACTCTAAATTCTCTGAGATCTAGAGGCACCATTATGAGATCTAGAGTTATGAATAAGAGCATTCCTGGTTCCCAAGAAACTTTCGAAAGTTTCATGTGAATTATAGAACAGAATTCTTTGAATCTAGTTATGTTAGGCTAGGAATCCGGTCATGTCTTCCATCTTTATAGTGATGTGTGGAGACCTTGCTTATTAATTTAGAACATCACATTTAAGACATGAAGATCAGATTATACTTGAATTGGTCTTTAATGTAGCAACAGTAATAAAAGTAAAAAACTAATATTGAATTGTATTTAGTTTACAATGTGCAAGACTCTGAAACTATTAAAGAAATAATTTCTACTTGCTTTGTAAGGGATACATGTGGCTGAACCATTTTAGATCTACGGAGTATGAATATTAAGTTGTATCAAAATTCTATCTGTATTTTAACTGGTAAGATTCTTCAAATGATTCCTTTTAAGTGTGAGAAGTTTTACATAATATTGTTATGTGGTTATGAATATTTACATTAACTTGCAAACCTCTTTAGCAAGAAAGTATAAATTTATTAAAAATGTTTTTATTTTATACAAATATACTAAGTAAAATAATACTGCCTAGGAAAACACAACAAAAGCAAAGCAAATACTGTTGGCTGCTATACCCAGTCATGGCAATTCCTTGGTGTTATGTGTGGTCTCTGACACCATTGTCCTGTCTTTTTCTTGTCTCTGCTCTCCCATTATGCCATTGGCAAGGAGTTGAGAAGTTAGTCCATTACTTCTCTGACAAAGCGTGGTACAGTACAATTTCAGATTTTTTCCTACCACCTTCCTCATAGTCACTCTTTTGTTTTTGTTTTTTCCAGTTTGCATGATGCATGTCAGAGCCTGCATGAAAATACAGGCATGTTACAGATGGGTCCATTTCCATCTTCCTTTTATTCTTTAAAATGTATTTAGTAATAATAAACTTGTATGTAACAAGAAAATAATTTTAGGTAATTCCTGTGTCTGCTATGCATTGTTACACTTTAGAACACTTCCTGCTTTCTACCTTATAACACCTGGACATATTTTTCTCAGTCAGGACTTGATGTTTCTAGCTGCCATCTTATCGTTGGTAACTCTAGCACAAAATGTTTACAGAAACTGATAGGAGTATTTTTTCTTATGCTAATGCTAGAAATCTTTGAAGTGGTATGAAACAGTGAAGGTGAAGTTTTTCTCTGTGATGAATGCTAATTTGCCTTTCCTTTTATTCAGTTTATTTCCACCAGTAGGTCACTTGCAACCACTTTTTTCCAAAAATACTGCTACATAGTGTGGCTTGAGTTTGGTGTCTGAGACGTCTCCTGTGTAGGATAGATCAGTTAAGAAAGAAAGTAGGGCATTACCCAGGAAAGTTAGTATCTGAATGTCGGTATTGAATTTGCCTATAAAGTTTTTAAAATAAACTTCTGTCTACTTTTTAAATAATCTTCTGGCTATACCACATATTCTGAAAGTTTGTGAACTCATTGGAATTACACAAATAACAGAATAATACAGTTTTAGTGCTACATTTTAAATTTCCTCGGTTCAAATTCTGGCTTGGCCATTTGCTAAAATGTGTGAATTTCAGTGTTACTTAATTTCTTTTAACCTCAGTTTACTCATCTACAAAAATAAGACTGTACTTTCCACTGATGGTCTTGTGATAAGTAGAGATCATGCATGCAAACTTAGTGTTTGATTATTTATCCCTGGAAAGAAGGGAAACTGTTCTCTCATAGCCCAGAATATAGCATTTCTCAGGTATTTGTAATGTGTCAACCACTATACTAAGCACTTTGTATGCTTGTTATCATTTATTATTTACAATAATTCAATGAAGTGTAAAATCCATTATTATCCTCATTGTATAAATTATGAAATTCCATCTCAGAATAGTAAGATAATTTACCCAATATCTCACCGATAGTAAGTGATGGAGGCAGAAACTCAAACCTAGATCAGTCTGACTCCAAAAGCTAAATGACTCAGTATTGTGTTGTATTAGGACCTCTGTATAGCTGTATATAAATTCTTTCTAGACTTTTTTTTTTTTTTTAGTTTTTAATGTTTGTTTATTTTTGAGAGAGAGAGACAGAGTGTGAGCAGGGGAAGGGCAGAGAGCAAGGGAGACACAGAATCTGTAACAGTCTCCAGGCTCCGAGCTGTCACACAAAGCCCGACATGGGGCTCAAACTCACAAGCCATGAGATCATGACGTGAGCCAAAGTCAGCCGCCCAACTTACTGAGCCACCCAGGCGCCCCTATTCTTTCTATACTTTAAAGTGCCTTGTATCTCCTAGCTCTATTTTACCTTCAGGAAGGCACTTAAGGAACTTTACTTCTGTGTCATATCAGATATGCCTGCTATGGATTTAACACACTTAGATATAACTGACATTACCAAAATATTTATTTGAAGCCTAGAAACCTCTTATTCTATGGCAACTAGTTTATTATGCTGCTATAAAAACTTGCCTTTTTCCCCCCAAAACCCATTAACAAAAGATCCATAGCTTGAATTCATCATTCTCACACCTTTTAATAATCATAGGTGATGTTTCTTTGAGCACTTTTGATGTGGTAGGCGGTCCTGTGCTAGGTGTTTTTATATGTATAATCATGTTTAATTATTAGGATTAGAAATGGAAAATAATGTAATGCTTGTTAAGACAGTTTTCCGTACTTAACTTCATTCAGAAATATACAAGTAAAAAATACTTGTGGCTTAGCTGGTAGGTCATTATGGGACGTGCTGAGTTCCTATTAACTTGTAATTCTTCCTGCTGTCCTTCTAGACATTAGCCATTATGTTCATTTAGGGAAAACATTTTTTTTCTGTTCTATGATTTCTTTTTCATCAGTTTTTTTTTTTTTAAACTTGTGTTTATTTGGTTATTAGTGCTGTATCATTGACCTAATAGGGAACTATTTTGATTATTTATTACCAAAGAAGCAATTCTGGAATATATCACTTCCTAATATTTATTAATTTATCTAGAAAATATATATTTAATCCATACTATGTGCCAAGTACTAGGGATACCAACTGCAACAACAACAAATAAAGCATGGTACGTGCCTGTAAGGAGCTCATATCTCTGGTTATCTTTGTAAGCAGCCCAAATTAAACATTTAAGATGATCATTGAAGATACTGTCAATCCCTTGTAGTTATCTAGTAGTGGCTCTGGCACTCTTGACCTTGATACCTGTAACCGTTGCTTCTGAGAATTCTCAGGATGGTATGCCAAGTTAGATGTATCTAACTAAAGTAAGACTTGAAGTTGCTGAGTCTAGTTAGAAGCACCTAGCCCTTTAAGTCTGGGGATGGTTCCACATTTTGAAGCTTCAGTAACCAACCATTCTGTAAGTTGCAAGGATGAAGTACTAAAAGCTCTACTTATTTGTGACAACAGGGAGTTTCGTGAAGGCTGCCCTCTGAGTTTTGGGTTGCTGAAGCTACGAAATGAATGGGCTGGTGGGCAACTTCCCCAGAGGCATTTTATTTATTTATTTGTTTTTGTTTTTTGTATACAGATTAGTAGTACCTCATCATGTATCACCAAAGCCAGAAACCTGGAACTCATCTTAATTTTTTTCCAAACAGCTGCTTACCTGACCACCTTTAAAATCTCTTTAAATCTTTTCCAGTTTTGCTTTCAGTATATTAGTTTTAGACCCTTATAGTTTCTCACCTGGGCTATTAGCAGTAGCATACTACCTGGCTGTTCTGCTTACAGTCAGTCCTTCTGTATGTTCCCCACTAATTCCACCAAAGTGACATTGTAAAATAAACATTGTATCTTACTATTCCTCTGTTTAAAATTTATCAGTGTTTCCCATCACCTGTTGCATAAAGTCGGAACCACAGCCTGACAGGAGTTTCTTCATGAGCTGGCCCTTGCCTGTGGCTTTCCCACCAGCACTGTGCTTTCCAAATTCAGTCTAACAATTTTAAGTTACTAGAACATACCATGTTCTTTTTTTGCTTCGGTGCTTAGCATGTACTGGCGCTCCACCCTGAATGTTCTTCCCTTCTTGTCTACTTGGCAAACTCTTACTCTTTGTAAAATTCAGTTGAGATGTTTGTGATTCTTGGATTCTATGACCCCTATAATCAGGCATATTTTTTTCTTTTGTTCTCCTATGTTGTTATGCTTGAGGCATGGTCTCATCATTTGTTTATTTATTTTTTAATGTTCATTTATTCTTGAGGGAGAGAGAGACAGAGTGTGCATGAGGGAGGGGCAGAGAGAGAGGGAGACACAGAAACCGAAGCAGGCTCCAGGCTCCAAGCTATCAGCGCAGAGCCCGACACGGGGCCCGAACCCACAAGCCTTGGGATAATGACCTGAGCTGAAGTTGGATGCTTAACCAACTGAGCCACCCAGGCGCCCCATCATTTGTTTACCTATCTCCCTCACCAGGTCTCTCAACAATAGGAACAGCATTGTATTCAGCTCCGTATTTTTCTATACCTAGTACAATGTATATCACAGACATTAAAAAAAAGAATGGTCTTTGATGTTCCTATTTATTCAGTCTTATTATCCATTAGAATATGGGATTTTTTTTAATATTTAGAATTCATTCTAAAGATGTCTGAGGGCATAGAAGCAGTAATGAATGTGGGCAGGATGAATTGTTAACATCTTGCCTTTATGCTATACCACTGAGTGTTTAGAATTTGGGGGAAGTTGTGCTGCCATCAATAAGTGTCAGAATACATCTCTGCTCTGTTTGCTTGAGGTTAAGAGGCAGCTTGTTTAACTCAGCAGTAGGTAGTTAATGACAGTTTAGTGGGTAACCAGTTCTACACAATCTTCCACATTTAGGAGCAAGTCATTTCCTTGGTCCTCGCTGTAGTCACATCTTCGAGAGAGACTTTTTTATTATGGTAGTAGAATTGATTTCCAAACTAGTTTTCAAATAAATAATAAAACAAGACATTTATTTGGGGATAGGGAAACTAGATCACACCACTAAAATGAACTTTGAATAAAAATACAAATCTGTTTATAAAGCATTTGGAAACCACTAATTTATTCACTGTAAATTAAGTGATAGGTACCTTTTATGTAATTGTTCAATCTAATTCCTCTCAGAAGACTCAAAATTTTATTATTCTTAAAAGCCTGATTATTTCTAATTCTTTAATATTTTGTATGGAGCTTTATTGCATTTAATATAAGCAGCACATCTTCCTGCTCTACTTCCATTTAGTTCTCTGATAAGCAGTAGTCAGTTGGGTAATAAAAGTACAGTAGTCCCTTCTTATCCATGGTTTTGCTTCCTGTATGTTCAGTTACCTGCTGTTGGCTGCCATCTGGAAGCAGATGATTGTCCTTTTTGATGTATTGTTAGAGGATAGTAGTCTAATGCTATGTCACAATCCCAATATCATTCATCTCACTTCATTTCATTACGTAGGCATTTTTTCTCACATCACAAGAAGAAGGGTGAACACAGTACAATAAGGTATTTTGAGAGAGAGACCACATCTACATAACTTTTACCAAAGTAATTGTTATAATTGTCCTCTTTTATTATTGTTGTTAATCTCTTATTGTGTCTGACTTACAAATTAAACTTTATCATAGGTATGTACGTCTAGGGAAAATCATAGAAAATATAGGGTTCGTTACTATCTGCGGTTTCAGGCGTCCACTGGGGGTCTTGGAATATATTCCTGTGGATAAGGGAACCTACTATAATCAGAATAGAGCAAATGAGTAATTATCTACAGTTTACAGGTCCCCTTTTCAGGAGGTTTGGTTATCTTAAATACAAGTTTATGTTTAGGAAATCATACTTTTTTATGCTTTGAGCTGATCTCATATGTTATATCTTTTTTTCTTACTAGCAAAAGGCATATTGCAATAAAGTCATTTTAAAATTTTTAAATTTAAATTTTCAAAGGTCTTAAGTTGCTTTAAGATTTTTAACTCAAGATGAAAATATCTTTTGATATTTTTGAAGGTCAAAAGAAGTGAAAAGGGAAGGCACATCCCATTTCCATCAACCATTTGATGCTGCACCTTTCTTGGGTTGCTTTTTTTCCCTTTTGGTAGATTTTTGTTTGCTTAATATGGTCCTCTATATTTTTACTAATCTTTTTAAAATGTATGATCACTTTGGCATGGTCATTTTTTTCTAGGGAATCCCAAAGAGAGTCTGTTGAATTGATTGTAATTACCTGGTGATTTTAGTACGTTCCTTCTAGAAGGACGGTTTTCATCTCTGTGGTCATTTATTGTGAAAATGCCCAGTGACCTTAAAGTCTAGGGCATTTAGCTTGAAGCAGAAACTGAGATGACTTATTTGTTTTAAACATTCTAAAATAAGAGATTAATGTAACATGTTCTCTATGAATTTGGGGTAGTCATTGTCTTGGTTTTACTACTTTTTTAAGTAGAAAGTTGGCCATATATCATCCTGGCCAACCGTCCCTCTACTTGTCATTGAACTTTGTTCTCAGTCATCTGTAACCCTGCCGTGATCTACCTGACTGCTGGCCCTGGCAGCCATCATCCAGTACTGGTCAGGGATGTGAAGAAAGTGACCAAACACAAATGATGCAGTATAAATAGATTTCCCTGCTCTGTCAGAGAAATTAGACATACTATGTAGATTTATTCGTGGATTAGTGCAGTTAAAAAAAAAAAGTTATTTTATTTGTAAAAACTGATCCTTTAAATATGTTTCATAGCCCTTTGGCAAACTTTTTTTCATTTTCAGCCTACATCATTTAATAGAAAGCTATGTGTATCGTGTTTATACATTGATGATAACCTCCCCTGTAATAGGACATGACCAGTAGGCTCTTCCCAAAAGTAATAAAAATTACATGTTTCCTCTGATTTGTATAGACTATAATCACAAAGTGCTATAGAAATCATTCTGTCGAGCTATCTTACATATAAAGTTTTAAATACTAATGAATCAAGACAGGAATCTTTTTTCTATAATAAATACATACTTTAAGATTTTTCTTTACCCCTGTTTGACTTCAAATCTTGTTTAGTGTTGACTGCCTGTATCATTTTTTGTTTGCATTATCACTCTTGTATGTGTCTCATGAATTCACTTGAATATTGCAATTTATTTTTCAATTTAAAAAACCCACATACTTCTCATATTAAAACATAAGTATCAACACAGTCTAATTGGAACTTCTGTTAATTCTGGGTGGCATTTGTAAATTGAATTGTTGCTTAATGTTGTTTTTACTTTTAATAGCCTCAAGTACTACAGCCTTCCAGCAGCCTTCCCAGACCCACAGACCACGCCCAGGGAAAACTAATAAAGCCGCAACATATCGAGGCCCACAGTGAATGCACAAGCCAGGGCATACATCAGGTTGTTGCACATCTGGATGAAAGCTTTACACATGGCTTACAACAAGAAAACAACTATAGTCTGGAAGACCGGCCTTTTTCGTCAAGCCCACAGTTCACTGAGGATGTGGCTAAGATTACACCTTCTGAAGCAGACTTGAACATGACCATGAATGCTCAAGAGCCTTATCATTCGACCAATAATCAAATTAGTGACATGCAATCTGTACCCACTTCTCTTCAGACACTTCCCCAGTCAAGTACAGTAGACCAGGCTACAAGAGTTGGAAGAAATCTGTCTTCACTGGAGGGCTACACATCCCAGCCCAAGTCCTTACCGCTTTTTAAGCCGTCCATCTCAAATTCTTTGGTACCTCCTCCAGTTTCTGAATCATCTTCAAGTAGAACTCCCACTTGTAAAAAGTCACCAATAATCACACCATGCAATTCATCAAAACTGCAGCCAACATCTAGTCAAACAAATCTTGCAAGTAATTCAAATCCAAAAGCATCTAAGCTCCGCCCCCCTTCCGGCTCTTTTAGACAAAAACAAATAAGCAACTCCCAACCAGAGCCTCAAAACTTCCAGGCCAAGACAAGCATCCCAAGGCCACTAACAAGAAGAAAAGAAATCATGCAGAATCTGAATGGCAGTTTGAATTCTGGGGATTGTTTGGCCTCTAACCGATATTCCCGTCTTCCTAAACCAAAGATACATTAAGTGCATAGCCATCACCTGCCAATTTGTTTTTAAAAACAATCTGTTCTGTATAGCTTTACATGTAATTTGCTACTATGATGGAGGTTCCATTGAAAGCTTGCAAATCTTAAAAAATTAAAACGTGGAAGTTTCTAATAGTTTGGCTCTTCCATTTTATGTCCTGGTTGAAGTACACAGCATTTGAGCATATTTGTCTCAGGTAAACACAAAAGTTTGCTTACCCATTTCAGAGGCCTACAGAAGGCTCTAATCATGTTATCTATCCCTCTGCACATCAGAAAGTTCATAATATTCCACTTAGCAGGCAAGAAATGTGCTTTGTTCATTTAGTCCTTCTAAGGTCTGTATTAATTGTGGTTCTCGGAGCCTCACCCTTTTTCATTTGTCCCTCTTGTGAATATGGTTACTGTTTTAACTAATGATACAGTGATAACTGAAGATGGTAGTCTGTAAGTAAAATTCTGGCCAGTGATTTGTATATTCAAAAGGTCTATGCAAAAGCTTTGTGATGAATAAAAGAGATCAGGCTTTTAATGGAAAGTCTATGTAAGTTTTATTTTTCCTTGCTAGGATCAGCCAGCTAGTCTCATTATTTATTTATTTACCAAATGCCCCTGGTTAAAAACGTTTCATATGCTGTAAAAATCAATTATATTTTGCATTAGCATCTTGTTTTACATATACACACATATACACATACACACCATTTGTGTTTGTTTTTGCTACTCGTAAATTTTGGAAAGCTTGGGTTACATCTTGAAGCCTATACCTAAAGACATTCATTTTGTAACATGTGTTGGTGCTAGAGAGTTTTGCTGGTAATTCAGTTTTGAATCCTATAGGGTTATGGATCCATGATAGCTGATTTAAGGTTCCACAGTCTATATTTTAAATTAAGTCTTTATTATAATAATTATATTTATTGACTTTCTGCTATTATCTGAAGACTGGAATAATGGACTTGAAATGTTTGCACAAACCTTTGATGAGATATAAATACACCACAGATAGGGATTGAAACTATTTTCTATAACAAAACAGTTAAAATATTTTGAGAGTAATTATAAACTTAAGTAAGACTATCTTGAGAAAGCTGGAATTCTTAATAGTTTTGTTGTTGTTGTTGTTGTTGTTGTTGTTTTTTCCTGAGCTTTCCAGGTTTCCCTTTTATGTTGGCATGTTTGAGTGGCAGTTTCTTGAAAAGTAGATTTGGGATGAAAAATGGAATTGGAGAGGGGACACTGTGTTTTACTAAAAGGTGTTAAAAGCTTTTTTAATGTTCTAGGAAGGTAGCTGTGGAACCGCCAAGGGACCATATGCACTAACCTAATCATGCTGCGGGCTACTCGTCAGATGGCTCAGTAAATTTGCCCTCTGTTCTCCCAAATCATGTCATCTTTAGGCTGTTCACCTATTGCTGCTTTAATTAGAATTAATGTCTTTCAGACAGACTTTTACAAAGTCAATTTTTGTTGTGATCAGCTGACCAAAAATGTATCTCAAGGCATTATGATCAAAAAGTCACTCAAAGTTCTGGGGACTTTGTTAAAAAAACATACACTGGTGAAATTGCCCTTTTTAAGAAAAACAACAGCAAGTGCTTTAGTGGAAATTTCAAACGAGCTGTTAACTGTCATTTACCTATCAGAGGACCATTCAAGTGAATTTGCCGTTCACTGGATACAAAAACCATTCTTGAACTTGGTAACAGGTGAGCAGCCTTTGACAGCACTTCTGTCAGAGAAGCACTAAAGTTCAGGAAGGTTTTCACATAGTCCAGATATTGTTAGTGTAAAGTACTTAGAGGTATCAGCAAAGCTCTTTGTTGACAGAGACGAGAAGCAATGGCTGACAGCTGTAAGTAGGTACATGTGGTGTTTTATCTTGAAGGGGAAAGAAAACTGATCTCATATATTGCAAATAGGATGTTATTACACTATATTTTTCTAAAGTAAAACACTGAGGAATTGGTTTTGGTTTATTTAGAAGTTGGTGTAGACTCTTGTGAAACATTTACAAGTAGGCCTTTATCTTTAAGGGGAAAGTTTAAAACTTTCACTTTATTTTTAACCCCCTAGTCTGAGGGAAATCTCTTTGTTACATAAAAGTGTTGACTCCTGCAATTTGTTAATTCCAGTCTTTTTCCTGCTCTATTTTTTCTCTCTGATGAATATACATAAAAATTAATCCATCCGTTTATCAGTTTCTCTGAACTTTTGTTGAGCCTCAGTCTTGGCTCATCAATATCATTATGAAGCATAATAGATTTAAGAGGAAAAAAATCTAGGATGCTTGTACAAAACAAGTTTTGCCTGCAGTTTTCTTTTAAAAACTGCATGAATATTTCTTTAAAAACTGCTCCTTATTGGTAAATGTTAAGTCAGAAATGAGGTGAGGATGTAACTCACCTGAATAATCAGGGATCATTCTCAGATTTGGCTTGATCTCTGTTTAGTGCTTCTCTAAGTCAGCTCTGTGCCAAATCCTCCTCCGTGGGAACTCAGATTACTTTTTCTCTGAGTTCTTACGATTTTGGTGAAGATGGCTGCAGTATATGAGTTGTAAATCCTAAAGAAAAAGTTTTATGGGGGTTGGTTAAGTTTCACATTTGTGAAAGAGAAAATAGAGCATGTAGAATTAGACATTTGGCTGTTGATGGGATGCATATCAAATTCTTTAGAGAAAGCTTAGCCTAAGGAGTTAATCAGTACAGGTGCAGATGATTTTAAGGCATTAAACAAAGGATTATATAGTTATATCATTTAGAATGTTTCTAATAACTGAGACCCTCTAGCATTTTCTTTTGGAGTCTCATTTTAATTTGTGCAATATTTTCAGGCATATAGACTACTGTTCATTGTATTTATATAGATGTTAGGGAACTTACTAAGTATTTTAACAAGTAAAAATCTGAATAATGAGAGAAAGTATCAGATTTGCACTTTAAATGAGCTTAATTGCTTGGAGTTGTGCCTGAAATATCGAAATGCCTCCTATTGGGCGTGGCTTTCTTTGTTGAAATGAATTTCTCTATAATTGTTGCTGTTTGAAGTACAGCCTTTCACAGAATTATATCCTCAGCATGTCACTTTACTCATTAAAGCACTAAGTTCTTTGAATGTTTCATGGTACCCTTAAGTATTTTACTCAGTACATCAAAGAGAACACCCAACCCATAGCTGTCACTTCTGTGTCTTCCTGTAACACAGATGGTTGTTACAGACACAGAAGTGCACTTTTCAGTTCTGAGCAGAGTTGTCATGATGGTTTCCTGGTCTCTGGGGCACTGAAGATGTAATTTGGAGTCACCAACTAGGTCTACAATGAAATTCAGTAAGACTGCAGCATAGTTCAGTTTACTTTTCATCTTACACAATAGTTTTCGTGTTTATAAATTAGTTCGGGTGGTTATGTTTGCATGCTAATGCACACATTTGAAAATTAATTATAGCTGTAATACAAATACCTGATGTTTTTCCTTGAGGATGATGGCATTGCTATTTTTCTTAATTCTGATGCTTGAATTATTATATTTTCTAATTTTCTTTCCACACCTCCCTTCAATTTTTCTGCTGCAGCAGTTTGAAAGGATACGTTTGGATGAATGATTCTAATGGTGGGCGCCAATCTACAACTATGCTATTAATTAAAGATACATCATATATTTTAACTGTCTTGGGGAAAAGCTACCCACTTTCTCCTTGTTAGAGCATCACCATAACAAGATAATACTGACCCTAAGAATTTAAAGTCTCTAAGTCATTGCTAACTAAAAACAAAAACATCACAGTCTTGAATATCTGCAGTATTGTTTTTCCCGTTGATTTTAAAAACAAAGTTCAGAGTAAATACTGTATATTAGAATTTGCTTGTAAAATGAATTATAAAAACTGGATGTAAAGTCTCTTTCCTGAAAATGTTGGCATAGTAAATAAAAATAAAGTTCATAATTATAAAATCTTTCTTGTCCTTCTCAACACTGCCTTTCATAGTGTACTTTGTCTCAGATATCTTTTTTTCCACAGAGATCCAAAATGCTGTTCTTTTGGTTGTTTTTTTTTTTTTTTTTCAAACTCTGTGTCATTTCACAATACTCCCCTCTACACTCACATCACACTCCGAGCCCTGGTTGAGTAGGAGTTGAACAATAAATAGTTGAGTGCTACCGCAGACTCTGTAAATTATCGGATATATCAGTTTGCATTTTAATCAAATGTCTGATTTATCTTAGGAAAATATTGCAATAATGGATAATTTTTACTTAAAAAATATTAGCACCCTGAGTGAGAATGCTGCCTACAAGAGGAAGACATTGTAATTTTAATTATTTTTTTAACACCTATACAAAATAGCTTGAAGCAACAAAGCATTTCATGAAATTGTACATAGTTTTTAGGACAAAAAGGAACAGGGCATTTATAATTTATTTTCCAATTTAACAGTCTGTGATAGTCATTATATAATAGGATATAAAAAGTCGACAGTGATTATTAATCCAAAATGGTTATATAAATGCTGGAAAAAGAATGAAGGGAATTTCATTACTACTAAATTTGATAATGGCATTTACCACCTCTTAAGACATCTGTATCAGTTTTAAGGCCCTCGTTAATAGCAAGTTATTTTCTTAGACTTGACTCCAAATTTTTCTTTAGTCTGTAATCAAGTGTAGTAATTTCATTTGTCTCTCATGTTCATTCTGTATTTTCTATTCTGAAAATCTTTTTTGTTTCCCACAGAAAAGACAAGTATAAGTTGATACAGACTTCTGTTAATGGGGCTTAAGTAATTTTTGTGGATGTCTTATGGATGTGAGTCACTGTGCTAGCTGCTGGGTGTACTGAGATGAAAAACACATGACATGGTCCCTGCCTCATGGAGTTTAAGGAGCCGCGGGTGGTTTCAACATCATGCCATCCAGTTAGGAATGCCCTTTTCATCATCATGTTTAGAACATAACAGTAAAACTCCTTTTCATCTCATTTCATTCCATTCTGGGCTTTAACTGCCTTTTACTATTCTCATCTTTGCTTCTGTATAAATTATTGGTTACGTGCCTTCATTTCCCTTTTACAATCTGATATGATTCAAGAATTCTTTAGCCATGTCGGATATTCTTAAATTCTCTGCCTTTTCTTTCTTAGGTCATTAGTCAGGGTTTAATTTTGAGACTTCTCAACTATCCTAAGTCACCTTCCCTTTTAGACCTTGACCCATAAGATCTCATTTTCTGAAGTCTCCCTTTAACATTCAGTTTATGTCTAGGCTTTGTTTTCTTTATCCCATTCTAATATAGTATGGCCTACTTGATAATTTTGGCTACCTGCCATTTTTTGCTACGTAATCTGTGATGAGAAATTCAAGTCATCTGGAGGAGCCTTTTCCTCATTCATTAATCCCCTGCGCCCCCCAAAAGAACCCCTCAAATTAGCATCCACATTTTAAAAAGAGAGAAAGAAACAGTTACAGACATTTCTCTGATTTCCCAGCTGTAAAAACGGTATTGCTTATTTTCCAGATTTTGGAACATAACCTGTTACCTGATCTAATCCATGTATAAATTTATTCAGGCATTCATTTTGAGTATGAATAATGCCTCTTTGGTAATACTTTAGGTGACCAATAATTTTCTGCAAAAGTACTTCTCAAATGTTCATCTGCTAAAATTAAAGATACCTGTTTTTCTTTCACTCCTCAATAAATATTGTTAAAATGCATGTTGTGTGCCAAACCCTGGATTTGATCTTGTGGTAGGGGAAGATGAGACCATTTCTGCCATGGAACAGATAGAATTCCAGCAGGACAGACAGATCCCCAAACAATAAACTGTGAGAGGGTTACCTCCAAAACCATCCGCCCTTGGCAAATGTGTATTGGTGTTAGAATTTTTTTTTTAATTTCAACTAAACAAAAATTAGATCGTTATCACATAATCTGTAGTAGGTAGTGATACATTCAACCAACCTGAGACATTTTTAAGCACGTGGTTAGTTCAAAATACTTTTGAGTTCTAGGGGATTTTCATGAGAAGTTTTAGTTGAAACGTTGCATTTATGTAATACAAACTGAAGGTAGTTTAAATGCAAATATGAATTGTAATGAAAAAAACTAGGATCTTTGACAAATTATTAGTTCATGCTTTTTCTTAAGTTTTGTTCTAGACTAATGCTAAGATGCAAAGACATGCACTCCAAACACCTTGCTATCTCAGTCAGGTTCCAAGTTCTAGGGCTAGACAGAGCTTTGAAATGTCTGAGAATGGGTTTGGGCCTGAGCTGAACAGCTCATCTCCGGACCCCTTGAGAAGCCTAGACCTTGGTGTGACTGCTCTCATTCTAAAAGGGGCTTGGGCTGAGGGGAGAGGAGTAGAGCACAGTGGTCTCCTTGCCTATGAGATCTCCTCAGGAATTTCAGGAAGAAGCAGAGGAGACCATGGACTTATAATCATTTGTGAATGTTGCAAAAAGCATTAAGTTGCAGAATGGACCAACCACAGACATACAAAAGTACAATAAGACATGAAAACTTGACCTTTGCTAGTAGAGCAATGTAGTAGTAGAGAATGACAGGCCATTTATATACTTTTGTATGCAAAAAGCTATTTAAAAGAATGGAAAATAAATTGCTGACAGGGGAATGATTAAATTATTCCCATATGAAAATCCATTATGAAAATTATTCTGTAGTCACTCAATGTCTTAAGACTGTTTACCCAGAATGTTCACATCATAACAGCATTAACTCAAAGTATTCACCCCATAACTGGGACAAAAGCAAAATAACAAAGCTGGGAATGCAACCCAATCCCAATATGTATGTGCTTATAAATACCTAGATCAAAGAGCAATAGTTAAGAATGGTGATAGAATTATGGGTGGTTTTATTTTTTATCTTCATATTATGTTTTTCTATTTTTTCTAAATTAAGAGACTGTGTTCTTATAATCGGAAAAGAGTTTGGAGTTTTTTTGTTGTTGTTTTTGCTGTTTTTGTTGTTGTGTTGTTTGTTTAAAATAGCAAGGTCATTTCTGTTGCCTAGGCAACATTTGTAAAGTACCTGGCACAAAGGCATTCAATAATTGATCCCCTTCTCCACACCTCTACTTCCTCTCGAACACACACTACACTATTTTGAGCCTATGGAAAGAGAGAGTTGGCTCACCTTGTCCTTAGGGATTTCTGACTTTACTCAAGGCTATCACCATAATCCTGTAGCCTTCATTTAAGTCTGGGACCCAGAAGTAGACCTGGAGCCTTCCCTGAGCATAGCTGACTTGGACTATGACTTAGTAAAATTTAAGGGGATGGCCAGTAAAGCCACAGGAACCTTCAGTGCAGCCAGGCTTCCTCCAAGTTCCTGGTGCTGCCTTGTCTGCCTTTGAACTTTTACTTGTCCTTCAGGATTCCATCTTCTTGTCCAGCTTTTTCTGGTTCCACTGGGTTTGCACAGTACCTGGAAGCAGCCTCCTCAGTGGGAGCCCTCAACACCCTGGAGGGAGCTGGTCCTCCCCACCAAGACCTCACTCTTCTAGGACTGACCTTCACACCTCTCTGTCTGGTTACTGGCACATTGTTACATGAGTGGACAAATGGAAGGTCAAGATAGGACCTGCAGAAAAAGTGACCATGAATTTGAAAACCCCTAACCAATTAAGCTGAAGTTGGGAAAGAGGGTGAGGGATGCAGTGGGAGCACTTCACATCTTTAAAATTTCTCTTAGTGAGGCCCCTGGGTGGCTCCGTCAGTTAAGCGTCCAACTCTTGATTTCAGCTCAGGTCCATGATTTCACTGTGTGATAGAGCCCCCACATCACGCTGCATGGTGACAGGGCAGAGCCAGCTGGGGATTCTCTCTCTCCCTCTCTCTCTCTCTGCCCTTCCCCTGCTCACACTCTCTGTCTCCTTCCCTCTCTCTCTCTCTCTCTCTCTCAAACTTTAAAAAATAAAATTTCTCTTATTAACTCACACCAGCAAGTTAAAACATTTGAAATGGAAGATATTTGGCTTTCTAACATTATATAACAGGATGTGAAATGTCACCAGTAGGTCACAACAGGGTCAAACTGGCCTCGGGAAAATTGTATTCTTGTGCCCCACCAGACTTACCTGGAGCAAGGACGTATGCCTAGGGGCTATTTGACAGGAACTGGCAATGTTATTAAAATCCGTGGCACACAAAAATTGTTGCCTTTTCTTTAATGGTTAGCTTTATTAACCACGTTGACCCATTCAACAAAACGTTAAAACCCCCAAAAAGAAGGCACTCAAAAGACAGATGAGGGGTGCCTGGGTGGCTCAGTTGGTTAAGCGTCCAACTTCGGCTCCGGTCATGATCTTGCGGTTTGTGAGTTCAAGCCCACACTGTGCTGACAGCGCAGAGCCTGGCGCCTGCTTTGGATTCTGTGTCTCCCTCTCCCTCTGCCCCACCCTGCTCACGCGCTGTCTCTCTCTGTCTCTCAAAAATACATAAACATTTAAAAAAAAAAAAAAAAAAAGATGAGACAGGTAGCGATGATCCTTATATGTAGAGAGAGAAACAGAAGAAAATGGCAGGAGCTTTGGAAGCCTCCCTTTCCCAGCCTCTGGGCCTGTTGTGCAGACATGACCATCAGTATCCTATCTGCATATCTATCAGTATCCATTAGAGCCAATTCCTTCTCACCAACCTGTTTACATCTACCTGCCTGCACCTGTATCCTTCCTATGATTGCTTGTTCCCTGTCTCCTGGGCTCTACTGCTCTTCTCTGGAGCAGGAATACATGTGTCCTGAGTCTCCTTCATCTCCCTGCAGGGTCCCCAGGCCCAGCAGTCTCTGGGTACAGGGGTACAGACACTGAGTAGTGACCGGTCTTTGTTCACAATATCCTGTTATAAGATGGCGTGTCAGCAAATTTTAAATCACTTATGCAAAGATGCTGCTAATGGCAGATCTACCTGACACCAAATGTAGTCATTTGTTATCAGCATCATTGTTTTACTCCATTTTGCATTCAGGTAATTGGGGTTGCATGAGAGATAGGGCCACCATCCGAGACAACATGTATTTCTCCCATACACCCTTAGCATGTACTGACTGGGCCTGGAGATAGTCATCTTAAACTTACACCAGCGCTTCTCCCTGGAGTATTTCCTTACTAGTTTTATTTACGACCTCTCAAATGGAAGTGCTATAAATGAAAATCTGTATGGATTGATTGATCCTTTCCTGGGTCCTGCTGCATCATTAGGGCCATTTGCTGTGGAATGTCAACTCTTCATATATATCACTGGACATTCAGGTCTGGCATAATGCATCATGAAATTGTATAGATTTTTAAAGTATGGCTCAGTGACGCTAGAAACCAGAACAGACAATTCTCAGGGCTTTGTCTGGGCAACCTTTGGTTACAGACTTAAGAACTCATCCGGTTTGTTCAGCTCTGGCCCTGCTGTCTCCTGTCTTGGCCAAATTTGGGCGAGCTGAAGAACAGTCCACCCACTCCAATCATACAACTCAATGATTTTTATTTTTTAGTTACATCTACCAGGTTGTGCAACCCTCAGCATATATCAATTTTAGAACATTTTCCTCTCCTCAGTGAGATCCCATATGCTCATTTAACATTACTTCCGGCCCCTTAACTGTCCCAGGCATCACTATTCTACTTTCTGTCTCTATAAATTTGCCTTTTCTGGACTGTTTCTATGAATGAAATCAAATAAGATGTAGTCTCTTGGGTATATTTTCTTCCACTTAGCATACATAATGTTCCAACGTTCATCCAAGTCCTAGCATGAATCAGTTCATTCCTTTTTATTGCTAAACAATACTCCATTGCATGGAAATACCATATTCAGCAGTTGACAGACATTTAGGTTGTTTCCATTTTGGGATTATTGTGAATAATGTTGCTAACAACAGTCATGGGTAAGTCATTGTGTGGACATATGTTTTCATCTCTCTTTGGTAGATACTTTTTTTTTTAATATCTATTTATTTTAAGGGAGAGACAGAGTGTATGCAGGGTAGGGGCAGAGAGAGAGAGAGAGAGAGAGAGAGAGAGAGAATCCCAAGCAGGCTCTGCATTGTCAGTGCAGAGCCCAACATGGGGCTCAATCCCACAAACTGTGAGATCATGACCTGAGCTGAAATCAAGAGACAGACACTTAACTGACTGAGCCACCCAGGAACCTCTCTCTTTGGTAGGTATCTTTATTAAACAGTGGAATTGCTGGGTCATAGGACAAATTTTTGTTTAAACTGCCAAGGTGTTTTCAAAGTTGCTATAACATTTTATGTCCCTACCAACAACGGACAAGTTTCTTATTTCTCCACATCCTTGACAACATCTGTTATTATGTGTCTTTTTTATAGCCATTCTACTGGATGTGAACTGGTATCTCATTGTGGTTTTGCTTTGTGGTTTCCTAAAGACTGCCATGCTGAGAATCTTTTTGTGCACTTATTCACCATTCACAGATCTTCTTTAGTAAAATGTCTTTCAAATTTAAATCTTTTGTCCATTTTATTTGGTGGGCTTCCTTGTCTTACTATTAAAATATAAGGAATCTATTTATATTCTAGACACAAGTCATTTATCAGAAACATGTTTTGCAGATATTTTCTCCCAATCTGCTACTTGTCTTCATTTCAGAGTAATGTTTTTTGAAACATGAAAGTTTTTAATTTTGATGAGATCAACGTTGTCATTTTTTAAAAATATACTGTACTTTTGGTATCATATCTAAGAAGTCTTGGCCTAATTTAAAGGCTTGAAGGTTTTTCCCTATGTCTTCTTCTAAAAGTTTTATTGTTTTAGCTCTTCTATTTAATTCTGTGATTCATTTTGCATTAATTTTTGAGTGAGGTGTGAGTTAAGGGTTTAAGTTCATCTTTACATATGGATATCCAATTGTCCCAGAACCATTTGTTTAAAAGCAGTAGATTTGTCTTGGCACTTTTGTTGAAAATAAATTGACTATAAATGTGAAGAGCTTTTTTTCTGGACAGTCAGCTCTGTTCTATGGATCCACATGTCTGTCCTTTTATGAGAACCTTGTTTTCACTAATTACAGCTTTATAGCAAGTTTTGAAATTAGGAAGTTAAAGTGCTTCAAATTTGTTCTCCTTTTTTTAGGATTATTTTGACCATTCATGGTCTTTTATAATTCCGTATATATTTTAGGATCATTTTGGCAAATTCTGCATGTGGCATTTTGATAGGGGTTACATGCAATCTATTCAACTTGGGTAGAATAATCATCTTAACACCACCAAGTCTTATAATCCATGAACACGAAATATCTCTTCATTTATTTAGATCTTTTTTAATTTCCCTCAGCAAGGTTTTATAATTAACAGTGTGTATGTCTTATACTTCTTTTATTAAATTTATTCATAAGTATTTTATTCTTTTTGATACTATTGTGAAAAGGATTATATTCTTAATTTATTCTTTAGATTATTCATTCATTGTTCATCTATAGAAATAGAATTGATTTTTGTATCTGGTACCCTGCAGCTTGCTGTTCTTATGTATTAGTTCTAATAGAGTTTTTGTGGGGTCCATGGGATTTTCTACATAGAGGGTCATGTCATCTGCAAGAAAAATACAGTTTTACTTCTTTCCAATGTGGATTCCTTTTTCCTTCTTTTCCTTGTCTGATTGCATGGCCCTCTTGAGGCTGATGCTGCTGATGTGGGACACAGTTGAGAGACTCCTTGTGGCCACAAACTACTGCCGTGCTTTTTAGTGGCCTGGGGGATAGCAGCAGTGAATCAACACAGCCTTTAAACTTTAGGGGGCACAGAGGGTAAAGCCCATGTTCATTTTGTCAGAGGCCTGTCACATAGGCCTATGTAGCCAGGAAGCACATAAAGTATGTGGGGCCTCTAGAGTCCCGAGTTTGGGATCTCCTGGTTCTGAGACCCCACTGAAGGTTTTAAGTATTTTATTTCTATATCATTCCTTCAAACACACATGGCAGCAGGTTCTGACTGCCTAGGCCCCAAATGGTGGTCCTAAATTGTTTTAATAAAATTCATTTTATATTTTCCCTTATTGAAACATCAGGAACCTTAGAAGTAAGGTTATGCTTTGAATATGCTTATGCTTATGTTTAGAAATAAAGCATAGAGGAATTTGGGAAACAGAGCGTGCCAGACTGTAGGGCCTCTGGTTTTAGATATATTCACCCCAAACTGAATGTAGAGCCTCAGGTCTGATATATATATGTATGTATTTTAGCACAGCAAAATGTATAGAGATGAGGAATAGGAGGTTAGTCCTCTCAAAGGAGACTACTTTTCATGGGAACCAAGAAGCTTCAGAGAAGATTAAGCTGCCTTCAGGGTGGTAAATTACAATGTCTGACAGGGGAGCACTTTATTTTTTTTAATTATTTTTTTAATGTTTATTTTTGAGAAAGAGACAGAGCATGAGCGGGGGAGGGGCAGAGAGAGAGGGAGACACAGAATCTGAAGCAGGCTCCAGGCTGTGAGGGCTCGAACTCATGAACTGTGAGATCATGACCTGAGCCTAAGTCGGACACTGAACCAATGAACCACGCAGGCGCCCCAGGAGTACACTTTAAAGAAAGAATATTCAATTCTATAAATTGAATTTTGTTTTCTAAACGTGAACTTCTTTTGCTGCAATATAAACAAAGTAAATTCAACAAAGTCATCTTTGTTACTGAAAACTGCAGAAGATACACTGAGTCTCAAAGGAAACATGGAATTCGGGGGCTTCTGCAGTTCAGCTGGTAGAGACAATCCTACAGCTTCGCACACAGAAGAGCCTGTAGGTCAAATGGTGGCCCCATTTCAAACATCTTACATATTCAAAGGCACAGTATTCTAAACCTTGGTGTCTAAATCTGCACTGTGCCAAGCACTTGCATGGCTGCTTTATGTGTTAATTACAATGATAATAGTTAATAACCCTGATGTTTTGTGTGTGCCATTGTTCTAAGCACCTTGTACAGTGACATTTAATTCTCAGAACAAGCAGGCAATAGTATCTCCGTTTTACAGAGAAGAAGCTGAGGCTCAGAGAAGTTAAATAACCTACCTGAGACCTCACGGCTATTAAATGGCACAACAGAATTTGAAAGCAGGCCATCTGGTTCAGAGTTCATGCAACTAATCACGAGGCTATTGCCACTTCTCAAGCTTTATTTCATCTCAGCAGTTCATTTTCACAATAGCCCCTCCCTTCTCATGTGATAAACTGAGACTTGGGGTATTAAAAGTCACTTGCCAGAATTCAGTTACTAAGTGGCAGAATAGGCCCTGATGGGGCCGAAACCAGTATCTTCTATTGCACAATGCTGCCACCTAGTGGTAAAATATGGAAACTTCCTTACACATTCATACCCTACCCATTTCCAAAGGACGTCAAGGTTTCTTTAAAATTTCAGAAGACAGAAACCCTGCAAAATCCCCAAAGTATTAAAATAAGAGTGAAAACACAACTAGATAATAATGGAGGTATTACTGAAGCAGTATCTTTGCACTGAGAACAGACTGGATTTTGAGTTTCCTAGCAGCTAAGGCAAAGAAGGAAATTTACGTGTTTCATTGCTCTTGCTGCCCAAAAAAGTAGATCAATCACAAATTTATCTTGGACCTCATCAGTAATTCAGCAAAAACAGTACTAAAAACCACCCTCCACCCTGCATGTGGGGTGCCTGAGTGGCTCAGTCAGTTGAGCATCCAATTTCAGCTCAGGTCATGATCTCGTGGTTCATGGGTTCAAGCCCCACATCAGGGTCTGTGCTGACAGCCCAGAGCTTGGAGTCTGCTTTGGATTCTGTGTCTCCATCTCTCTCTGCCCCTCCCCTGCTCACTCTCTCTCTCTCTCTCTCAAAAAAAAACAAAAAAAAAACAACAAAAAAAAAAACCCTCCATGTGAACATTGATTCACTTGGAAAAGTTAACCTAGAGTCTCAGTGTAACAGGCATGCCTGATTTTTACATAGCAGCCCTGCCCTGGGCAATCGCTCCCAGGATGGGGATGCCCTGAGAAGGCTTAGGCAAACTGTATCCACTGGGGCTTTCAGCTCCAGTCTCCCACATTTCAATACTTTAGGCTTAGTTATGTTCAAGCAGCACCGTGGACCTGACACCCTGGTTAGGACTTTGGAGGAGGGCAGTGATGTTGCTCAGTTGTGCCCTGGGCTCTCAGAGTTGGACTCCCAAGCTGCACAGTTCAGTAAGGTGGCCATGAGCCACATACAGCTGCTGAGCATTTGAAATGTGGTTAGACTGAACAGAGATGTCCTGTAAATATAAAATCCACACCAGATTTCACACTGAAAAAGATAAAATATTAATAATTTTATACCCATTACATTTTGAAATAAATTATTTCATATTGGGTTAAATAAAACATGCTGTTAAAGTTAATTTCACTTCTTTTTAAATTTTTAAATGTAGCTTCTAAAAAGTTTTAAATTAACCTACGTGGCTGGCATTGTATTTCTGTGAAACAGAGCAGGTCCAGACCATTTACCCTCCTCTTCCTGGCTCCTACCAGAAGCCAGGCAGACGAGGCACTGGAGCTGTCCTGTGCAATGCCCAGGACCCCTAAGAATTTTCTGTGCCATCAAGGGGAGGAACTTTGTCCTTGTCCTCCAAACACAAGGTGGTTCCAGAAGGGGATTTTCAAGACCCTGATAGAAACCACAACAAAGCTGGGTTAGAGTTAGAGAATCTGGCTAAAATGTCCAGTTCTTCCACACACCTTTGCTCTGTCATTTGGGGCATCTGGTTCTCTGTGCCTGCGCAGTCCTGGGGGTGGAGGGTGTTGCCAGCAATGAGAAAGGGGGAAGGGGAAAGCAGGTTTGTTTTTTCCAGAGTCCAGAATGAACAATCCTGTGTACCTTAAGTGGGTCTCTCTTTTGTAAAGACTGGTTCCCCAGTCTCCAGGTGTATATTGCTCAGTCCTCTGCAGGGTCTAGTTCGGGGGGCCAGGGTTTGCACAGTACCAGCTGAGGCAGGCTCGGATTTGCTATTACATCAGTTATAACTTTCAGAGGCCAATCTCTGCAAATTTCCTTTGGATTTTAAAAAGTCTGGAGGTGAGCAGATTCCAGCACACAACTTTTGTAAACTATCAAAGTCCCAAGTGGAGACATTTTCAACCATGCAGGAACTGCAAGTCCCCAGTCATGAGCTCATCATTGCTGTGATTCCAGCTTTTTCTGCATCATGTGTTACAATATTAAGAGTCAATTTCCCAGAAGGTTTAGTAGCTTTTCTCTGTCCCCGCCAATTATGTGAAAAGCAAACTCTCACATTCGCATCAAGTGAATGTCAACAGATCCCAGTGCACTATGTTTGCATAATTAGCAAAAGAAACAAAATTCTTTTAGAGACTTGTTGGAGCACAACAGATCACAGATGTGGGACTCTTTCGCAAATTCTAAAAGATGGATGGCACCAGGCTCTTCTGTGTATCCTGAGCACACCGGCCAACATGTGAAGGCAACTTGTCTGCAACGGCTTTTTCAAACTTTCTGGTTTACTTCTTGTGCATCTAAGGTTGCACATCAGCTCTTAAGGAAGATTTGCGTAGGAATGGGACCCGTTCGAATGATCAGAGGGCTGTGTGTGCCGCCCACATAACTCTTTCTTAAATATGAGTCACCACATCAGAGGTGCATGAGGCCTTCCCCTGGGGCTCAAAGCTGGGAAGGGAGCGATGAGAAGCCCCCCTCTGAGACACACAGGACTCACGGTGGGGCTTTGGCCCTCTGGTGAGTCAGAATTTCAGTGGGTAGATTTGAAAGCTTGTAGTATGTCTTTTTGACCAGGAGGGTGCTCAGTACGTCCCGCGGATGGATGAAGGAAGCCCTCTGTCCTGTTGCCTGTTACTCTGGGCCATTTCTTTTGAGCTGCCCTTAACTTTTCAGGGAAGCCCTGGAGGGGGCCTGTACCTCGCCCAGGCTAAATCTGTCACGGGAAGGTCATGTCCTTGGGGCAGAGGAACCTTGGGACGCAGCGGTGGGAGCTGTGACACCCGGCAGCCCTGCCGTCAGGGGAACGCTCCTCACGGTGCCGGGGGCTATCTGAAGAGATCTTTCAAGTGCCTTCCACTTGGAGAGGGGCTCCAGGGGCCCTGAGCCAGGGGTGGCGGCTTTCCGGGATCTGCGTTCCCAGGTATGGCCACAAGGGGGCTCAAGGCTCCCTCTCAGGAGCAGCTTCATTTTAGGCCTGGATGGGGAGAGGAAGGAGAAAGGCGTAGCAGGATTGGAGGAGGCGGGGTGGAGAGGATGAGTTGGGTTCCAGGTTCACGGGAGCCCTGTCTGAGGGCGGGATCTCTCCTTGAGCATCCAGGGGGCCAGGTCACTGCGCCGGAGTTCTCTTCCGACTTCGTTTCCAAGGATGGCAAACGCACGCCGGTGGGGAGTGCTCTGCGGCCAGAGCGTGGAACATTCCTCCTTTACCCTTCAAGGTCTTCCAACTGGATTAAGAATTAAATTTACGTGAAACATTAACTGGAGAAAAAAAAAACAAAAAACCCCACCAGGTTTATATGTGTGCATGGAGGCCTGGTAATGAAACTGGGACCCAGAGAAATGAGCAAGGCAGGCAGTTTTTATGCTTTTTAGAGCAATTGATAATAAATTTGTGAGGGATTGACAGGAGAAAGAAAACAGGTGTTTGAGAGCTTTAATTAGTGAGGAGTTTTAGGTGGAATTTGGGCTGAGGTAGTAAACAGATTAGTAAAAAGTGACAAGGTTTGTTTCTACAGCTTTCTTGGCTTTAAAGTTCCTACCTGGGAGCTCCTGGCTGGCTCGGTCAGAAGAGCATGTGATGCAACCTCAGGGTTGTGAGTTGGAACCCCACACGGAGTGTCAGAGGTTGCTTAAAAATAAAGTCTTAAAAAAAATACAATCTTGAAAAAGTTTTTTTAAAGTTCCTATCTGAGGATAAGGATATCTTTTTACTTCTTAGCATGGGGAGGGTACCTTTCATGTGGAAGATTTGCTTCCTGCTTTCAGGGGAACAGAGGAGGGATTCAGTGTCCTTGAATCTGCTGTTTCCCAAGTAGCTTCAATTCAAAATAATCACTATGCCATTGGGGTACATTTTGGGCTGCCTGCCCTTGGCCTCTACAGGCACCGATCCGCAGTGCAGCTCAGAATTCTGGCCTGTAATCCAGAAACCATGATGGCAGCACCCTCCCTGCCGGGCTGTTGACAGATGAACGGTTGCACTAGCTAATAAGACATGCTTAGTCCTTCTCTAGTGCAGGGAGGATGCAAGGGGTCTGCTTCAGAGCAGAAGTTGCCAGCTGGGGAGGGGGTCCTCCAGAGGTGGCGTGGGCTGGGCTCTGACGAGGATCGAGAACCACAGCCAGGCACGGGGCTCCATCAGGGACCTTCTGCAGTCTTGGCTCTGCTGGCCACACCCCCCAGGGCATGGACCTGTCTGTGTGAAGTTCGCAGGTCCCAAGGCTGTGTAGCTGGGGAGCCTCCACGGTGAGACAAATGGGCTGGCTGAGTAGTTGACACCTGAAACAAGGGTTTCTGAGCTTCAGTCCCGCCCCAAGTGATGTAGGGAATCTGCCCCCAGACTCTCACAGGAGAGCCTGGGGCCCACACAACGACAGCTCCGGCGCCCAGTACTTCCTACAGGCTGGCACTCTATGCCTGCAGTGATACCTCACTTAACCCCACCATTGCCCAGGGACGTAGGCGCTCCCGGTCCCCGTTTCACAGCTGAGGAAGTAGAAGCACCGTGAGCTTTGAAAACGCTTGCCCACAGCTGCCCGACTGTAGCGGGTGCTGTAGGGACCTTAACCACTGCAGTGTGCCTCTCAGGACAGGGACTCACCCCAGGGTTGAATCCCTGTTCTCCCAGTAGCCAGCAGCCACTCAGTTTTCCTACCTGCGGTCAGCATCCTTGTCTAACACCGCCTACACCTTCCATCACTGTTGGGGTGAAATGAGTTTCTTGACAGTCAGATAGGGCAGGTCCAAGCCCAGAGTAGACCTTCAGGAAGTAGTTTTTCCAGTGAGCCCGCAGGCAGCTTGCCAAGAGCTCACGGACTCAGGGCACGGAGTTCCAGGGAGGTGTTTCTTAACTCCCAGAGGATTTTTCTGTGTTTTAGAAGTGAAAGTTCTGGAGTTCATTTATTCAACAAATATTTATAAGGTATTTATGTTGGATCCAGTTCTGGGTGTTAGGGGTGCACCAGCGTGGCAGGGGGCAAAAACACAAATCCCTACCTTCATGAAACTTGCATTCTGGTGGGAAAGAGAGAAAACAAGTACAATAAATAGACCTTTCCATGGTGATGTGTGCTACAGAGGAGAAGCAGGACAGGAGAGGAACATGTGTGTGATTGGGAGGTCAGGGAAGGCTCCACTGAGAAGGTGCCATTTTACTTGATCCCCGAGGACTGTGCAGTGGTGAGCCAGTGACTGCATCCTCTGACCCGAGGCTGCAGGTGCTGGAGAAGCACCGTTTATTAGCCCTGGTACAGGATACATAAGGAGGGGTCCCCAGGATCCTCAGTGCTGCATCTGTAGGAAAATGATGGGTCACGATCTCGAAGGCCCCACAGGCAGCAGTTCTTGCAAAAACAAGGCCAGGGATGTGGAGACAAGAAACTCTACAAAAAGTGAATGTTTTTGAGACCAGTAGCTGGCTATAATTGTTTTATTTGACTCTTTGATGCTCAGAATTTAAAACTTTGCATAGCAGGCAGAGATGCTTGAATTTGACCTTCAAAAAGTGTTTCATTTAAAAGCATTAGAAGTTCTGCCAGCTATTGTGCTGAGGAGGCAGCTACGAGGCCCTCAGACAGGGGTGTGTGCCCCCAGGGTCCTGCTTCAGGAACTCTTTAGGTCTCTGGTGGATGCACCTGTAAGAGGTCAGCCTGTGGTGGCCCCAAAAGGTCTCCCTGCCAGCACTGTTCTCTCCATCTCCTTGAGAGGTGGCTACACCAGCCCTACGTGTGACTACAGTCCAGGCGTCCAGTCCTCTGTTGACCACCCAGAGGTTGGTCATCTTGTCCTGATTTGGCCTAGCTCTAGGGCTGACAGTTTGACCACCAGTGAGGTCCCCTCAGTCCCAGGAAAACCTGGAAGGTTGGTCACCGTGCTGCCCAGTGACCTTGGGAGACCTGCCACCCTCCTGGGCCTCTGCCTGCCTCCCCATCTGTGACCCCTGGACAACCTCTGATGGCCTGTGGAATGAAGTTGCATTCCTACAAAGGCTGAGCGTTTGGCTGGCAGCCTAACCTGGGCCCCAGGCTCGGAGGGTCCCCCAAGCCTCACTCCAGACTGGAGTCATGGGTATGTGATTTAGAGTGATGTGGTCTGAAAGACCAGTTCAAACCTATTGTGTGACCTTGAGCAATTACTTAACCTCTCTGGGCCTCTATAGTGCTGTAATAGTAACAAGAATAAAGTGAACAGAAAGGAGAGCTCAGGAAATGTCCTGGACCCCATCTGCCTCCCTTTCCCCTACTATCGGACAATGTCTCTGGGCCTTGCATCGCTGTGTCTCTGCAGGTAACTTTCACCCTTTACCCTTCCTCCAGAACCTCCTCCTCCCAGTTCTCATTCCAGGGCTCTGCTCGGGGAAGCCCCCCTCTCTGATGGGCACCCAGTGCCGGGGCCTGCCCCTGGCTTCCCCTCGGCCTCACTCTGCCACATGGCAGACCAGCTGCCAGGCTGTAGGCCAGCCCGTCATGGTGGACTTTCCAGCGTCCATATTGTGAAGTTCCTGTGGCGTTTTCCTCCAATTCTATAAGCTCCAGAAACTTCCTATGTTTTCCTTTCCCAGACTGACATCAAAGGCCTCCCCCACCTCACTGCCTGCAGCACTGGAATGAGGGCATAGCGCCTGGTTTTTATAAGCAGGAACCAGCTTCACCCGTGTGATATCAGCACGGGTGGCCTCTGAGCTGCCCAGAAGGCCCTTCCTCCATGCTGACTGCCTGCTTCACCCATCTGGGGACTCACGCGCCCTGTGGGGTCCACGCATATTGTTAGATGTGAGCAGACCAAGGCTTCTGGACTGTGAAGATTAGGAGATGGAGCCTTGGGGTATATGTGGGAGTGTGTGCGTGTGTGTTTTTTTTTCTGTGTGTGTTTACATGTTTTCTGTATGTGTTCTGTGTTAGTATTCATATGTGTTTCTGTGTATGAGTGTTTATGCATGTACATGTGTCGTTTTGTGTGTATGCATATGTTTCTGTGTGTGTATTTTTAAGTGTTATTGTGTATGCACCTGTGTTCTCTCTGTGTATACATGATATACATGCATGTATGAGCCTAGGCCCTCAGCAGGGGCACAGTGTGTCAGGCTCTGTTCATCATTTTGCCTGAGGTCAGGAGCTTCTCAGCCTCAGGGTTCTCACCTGCCTGTCTTGGCCTGAGGACTAAAAGGGGTGGAGGGTGCCCAGCCCCGGTGCCAATGCTGCTGGCTGCTTTGTCCTTTCCAGGACCTCAATGTGAAGGGTGGGGGCAAGGGTGGGACACAGAGCCAGCACTCAGGCTAAGCTGACCCACTTTGGTGCCCATTCG
The DNA here is from genome assembly GCF_046562875.1 of Panthera onca. NCBI lineage: Eukaryota > Metazoa > Chordata > Mammalia > Carnivora > Felidae > Panthera > Panthera onca. The sequence goes on along the minus strand of NC_138349.1, from coordinate 44,670,195 downwards.
TGTGGCATCGGCACCCACTTGTCCACTGCTGGAAGCAAAAGGAGAGAAAAGAATCCTAAGCCCACCCCAGCCCTCCCTCCCTGTGCCAAGTAGGATAAAGGGGCAAGGATCTGGTCTGGCCCTTAAGCCTGGCACTGGGACATCTAGTCCCATGCAGCAACTTCTGGGCTTCCTCTGGCCCTTAGTCTGGGTGGCTTTCTGCCACTCAGCCCTTAGCGCTCCCAGTCAGGAATAGCCCTTGTCTTATTTTCTGTTGGCTTAAGGACAGGGGCAAAGCCTGTCTGGGCAGCCAGAGTGCCAGCTTGGAAGGGAGACAGTGCTAGGTTTTGAGTACCATACTGTCTTGATGATTGCAGCTTTGTAATACATCTTGAAGTCTGGGATTGTGACGCCTCCTGCTTTTGTTTTCTTTTGCAAGATCGATTTGGCTGTTCGTGGTCTTTTCTGGTTCCATACAAATTTTAGGATTGTTTGTTCTAGTTCTGTGAAGAATGCTGGTGTTATTTTGATAGGGATTGCATTGAATATGTAGATTGCTTTGGGTAGTATCGACATTTTAATAATATTTGTTCTTCCTATCCAGGAGCATGGAACATTTTTCCATTTTTTTGTGTCTTCTTCAATTTCTTTCATAAGCTTTCTATAGTTTTCAGTGTATAGATTTTTCACCTCTTTGGTGAGATTTATTCCTAGGTATTTTATGGTTTTTGGTGCAATCGTAAATGGGATCGATTCCTTGATTTCTCTTTCTGTTGCTTCATTGTTGGTGTATAGGAATACAACCGATTTCTGTGCGTTGATTTTATATCCTGCAACATTGCTGAATTCATGGATCAGTTCTAGCAGTTTTTTGGTGGAAGTTTTGGGTTTTCCATATAGGGTATCATGTCATCTGCGAAGAGTGAAAGTTTGACCTCCTCCTGGCCAATTTGGATGCCTTTTATTTCTTTGTGTTGTCTGATAGCTGAGGCTAAGACTTACAATACTACGTTGAATAACAGTGGTGAGAGTGGACAACCCTGTCTTGTTCCTAACCTTAGGGAGAAAACTCTCAGTTTTTCTCCATTGAGGATGATATTAGCATTGGTTTTTTCATATATGGCTTTTATGATCCTTCTATCCCTACTTTCTTGAGGGTTTTTATCAAGAAAGGATGCTGTATTTTGTCAAATGCTTTCTCTGCATCTATTCAGAGGATCATATGATTCTTGTCCTTTCTTTTATTGATGTGATGAATCACATTGATTGTTGTACAGTTCTTGAACCAGCCCTGCATCCCAGGTCGTGGCGAATAATTTTTTTAATGTATTGTTGGATCCAGTTGGCTAGTATCTTGTTAAGGATTTTTGCATCCATGTTCATCAGGGAAATTGGTCTATAGTTCTCCTTTTTAGTGGGGTCCCTGTCTGGTTTTGGAATCAAGGTAATACTGGCCTCATAGAAAGAGTTTGGAAGTTTTCCTTCCATTTCTATTTTTTGGAACAGTGTCAAGAGAATAGGTGTTAACTCTTCCTTAAATGTTTGGTAGAATTCTCCTGGAAAGCCATCTGGCCCTGGACACTGTTTACACTGGTTTTTTTTTTTTTTTTTTTTTTGAGAGATTTTTGATTACTAATTCGATTTCTTTCATGGTTATGGGTCTGTTCAAATTTTCTATTTCTTCCTGTTTCAGTTTTGGTTGTGTATATGTTTCTAGGAATTTGGGCATATTTATTGGCATATAATTGCTCATAATATTCTGTTATTATTGTTTGTATTTCTGCTGTATTTGTTGTGATCTGTCCTCTTTCATTCTTGATTTTATTTATTTGGTTCCTTTCCTTTTTCTTTTTGATCAAACTGGCTCGGGGTTTATCAATTTTGTTAATTCTTTCAAGAACCAGCTTCTGGTTTCATTGATCTGTTCTACTGGGTTTTGTTGTTGTTGTTGTTCTTTGGGTTTCAATAGCATTAATTTCTGCTCTAATCTTTATTATTTCCTCTCTTCTCTTCTGCTGTTTTTGGGTTTTATTTGCTGTTGTTTTTCAAGCTCTTTAAGATGTAAGGTTAGGTTGTGTATCTGAGAACTTTCTTCCTTCTTTAGGAAGGCCTGAGTTGCTATATACTTTCCTCTTATGACTGCCTTTGCTGTGTCCCAGAGGTTTTGGGTTGTGGTGTTATCATTTTCATTGGTTTCCATGTACTTTTTAATTTCCTCTTTAACTGCTTGGTTAGCCCATTCGTTCTTTAGTAGGATGTTCTTTAGTCTCCAAGTATTTGTTACTTTCCAAGTTTTTTCTTGTGGTTGATTTCGAGTTTCATAGTGTTGTGGTCTGAAAATATGCACGGTATGATCTAGATCTTTTTGTACTTGTTGAGGGCTGATTTGTGTCCCAGTATGTGGTCTATTCTGGAAGACATTCCATGTGCACTGGAGAAGAATGTATATTTCGCTGCTTTAGGATGAAATGTTCTGAATATATCTGTTAAGTCCATCTGGTCCAGTGTGTCATTCAAAGCCATTGTTTCCTTGCTGATTTTCTGATTAGATGATTTGTCCATTGTTGTAAGTGGGGTACTGAAGTCCCCTACTATTATGGTATTATTATCAATGAGTTTCTTTATGTTTGTGATTAATTGATTTATATATTTGGGTTCTTCCATATTTGGAGCATAAATGTGTACAGTTGTTAGATCTTCTTGGTGGATAGACCCCTTATTTATGATATTATGCCCTTCATCTCTTGATACAGTCTTTATTTTAAAATCTAGATTGTCTGATATAATTATGGCTCCTCTGGCTTTCTTTGTTGACCATTAGCATGATAGATGGTTCTCCATCCCCTTACTTTCAATCTGAAGGTGTCTTTAGATCTAAAGTGGGTCTCTTGTAAACAACATATAGATGGATCTTGTTTTCTTATCCATTCTGTTACCCTATGTTTTTTGATTGGAGCATTTAGTCCATTGATATTTAGCGTGAGTACTGAAAGGTAGGAATTTATTGCCATTATGTTGCTTGTAGAGTTAGAGTTTCTGGTGGCGTTCTCTGGTCCTTTCTACTCTTTGTTGCTTTTGGTATTTATTTATATATATACATATGTGTATACATTTATATATATACATATATATACATTTATACATTATATATATACATTTATATATACATATGTGTATACATACGTGTATATATATATACAGATGTGTATATATATATGTATATATATATTTTTTTCATCTTTTCTCTTCTCAGAGAGTTCCCCTTAAAATTTCTTTCAGGGCTGGTTTAGTGGTCACAAACTCCTTTAATTTTTGTTTGTCTGGGAAACTTTTAATCTCTCATATTTTGAATGACAGTCTTGCTGGATAAAGAATTCTTGGCTGCATATTTTTCTGATTGAGCACATTGAATATATCCTGCCACTCCTTCCTGGCCTGCCAAGTTTCTGTGGATAGATCTGCTGTGAACCTGATCTGTCTTCCCTTTAGGCTAAGGACTTTTTTTTCCCTTGCTGTTCTCATGATTCTTTCCTTGCCTGAGTATTTTGTGAATTTGACTATGATATGCCTTGTTGATGGTCTGTTTTTGTTGAATATAATGGGAGTCCTCTGTGCTTCCTGGATTTTGGTGTCTGTGTCTTTCCCAGGTTAGGAAAGTTTTCTGCTATGATTTGCTCACATAATGCTTCTACCCCTATTTCTCTCTCTTCATCTTCTGGGACCCCTAGGATTCTGATGTTGTTCCTTTTTAATGAGTCACTGATGTCTCTAATTCTTAAATCGTGCTCTTTTGCCTTAGTCTCCTTCTTTTTTTCTGTTTCATTATTCTCTGTAAGTTTGTCCTCTATATCACTGATTCTCAGTTCTGCCTCATCCATCCCTGCTGCTGTGGCATTTTGAGATTGCAACTCAGTTATAACATTTTTTATTTCATCCTGACTAGGTTTTACTTCTTTTATCTCCACAGAAAGGGATTCTAATCTATTTTTGACTCCAGCTGGTATTCTTATTATCGTGATTCTAAATTCTGGTTCAGACATCTTGCTTATGTCTGTGTTGGTTAAGTCCCTGGCTGTCGTTTCTTCCTGCTCTTTCTTTTGGGTGAATTCCTTCATTTCATCATTTTGAAGGGAGAAAAAAATTAATGAGGTAAAAAATATTAAAATTTAAAAAATTAAAATTAAAAAAATAAAATTAAAAACAACACACACACACACACAAAATCAAATGATGCTAGATCCTCGGTGTGTTTTGGTCTGGATGTTGAAAGGGGCTTGACGGATTAGAGAAAAAAGGGGAAAGAAAGAAAAAAAAGGAAATCATTTGAAAATTTGAAAAAATGAATACACTCAAGTAGAATAAAATGAAATGATGGAAGTAAAATAGAATTTGAAAAAAAATTACACAAAAGTAAAAAATATAGTTGAAGAAAATTAAAGAAAATATTTTTAATAAAAATTGAAAATAAAAATAAATTTTTTCTCTTTTTGTATTCAAGAAAAAAAAAGAAATGAAAAAGAGGAAAAAAAGAAAAAAAAAGAAAATTTAATAGATGGACTGGCGAACAGACTGAAATAGTATTGAAATTACTTTGTTTTCTCCCAGAAGTCTAACTATGAAGCACTTTATAGCCCATAAACTAAGCAGGCCAAGAGACTTGTGTTCCTGAAGAACAAGGTTAGCCCAGTTGGGCGGAGCTTAGTGTAATGGCTCTGTTCTCCACTAGATGGCGCTGCTTAGCTTACTGGGGTGGATTGTTGTGGGGCTTGTAGGTGTGTATGCGCATGCGTGGGGAGCAGTGAAATTGTGTCACTCAGCTACCCAGTCTCTAGAATCAGAACTCTGTTTTCCCTGATCAGCAATTGAGCACTCCTCCTTTGTCTTCGGTGTCCGTACACTCCCTGCTTTTACACTGTCCGTGACCATGCCTCCCTCCTAAGCACCTCCCTCCTAAGTTTTATCTCAGAGGCGGCTGTTTTCCCCAACCCCTTACTTCTGAGGGACTGTGGCTTTGACCCGTTCGGCCCTTTTGAGGGAGGGTCTCACCGAGCAATGGCCTGGTGCTGGCTGCACCCAGGAACGTTCGGGAGACTGTGCTGCTGCTGATGCCCAGAGACTGTAGCTGGGTGCCAACCCGCCCCAGAAAAAGTTTGTGTGATCGTGTAGCAGCAGCATTTCAGGGATCATGGAAAATCACAACACACATCTGGTACCAGGCTTCACCTTTAATGACCTTGTTTCAGCACCAGTGAATGTGATTGTTCTCCTGGTTCCACTGGGGCCTTTGCCTATGGCAGCTTCTACCAGATGTCCTCCCAGCAGGGGAACTGCCTCTTCTGTGTGGCCTGAAGAACCCCAAACTTCACTCTGCTCCTGGGGATTTGCCCTTCTCACCAGCGCATTGCCAGGTATCGAGCTGCAGCATTTCACACTCTGCACTCCCCCTGTTTATAGAGTTTTAATGGAATTTGAACCCTCTCCTTTCTCCTTTATCCCTTTTTAGTTCAGTCCCTGCGGCTGTTTCCACTTATCCACTTTCTCTCCAGCTGCTTTTGGGGGGGGTGCTTTTCCCGTATTCTCCCCCCCACCCCGCCTGTCTCCATCCTCTCTCTGCCCACAAAAACAGCTCCCTGCTTTTCACAGCTTCTCCCTCCCCCAGTTCACCCCTCCGTGCTGCATACCCGTTGAGTTCTGTGGTTCAGGTTGTGCAGATTGTTGTGTTAATCCTCAGATCAGTTTTCTAGGTGTGCAGGATGGTTTAGTGTTGATCTGGTTGTATTTCACGGACATGAGACACACAAAAAACTTCCCTGCTGTTTCACCATCTTGAGCCATGTTTTTCTTTTTTGGGGGTGGGGGGTTCACATGGGGTGACCTAGTCCCTTTGGGCAGCTATCACAGAATGCCACAGACTGCAGACTGGCTTGTAAACAACAGAAGGTTACTTCTCACCTCTCACCTTCAGTCTGGAGGCTGAAGTCTGAGATGAGGGTGCCAGTCAGCACAGCTGGGCTCCTCACTGAATGCTGGTGGCTTCTCCCTGTAATCTCACTTGGCCAAAGGGGCAGGGGCACTCTCTGAGGTCTCTTTTATGAGGCATAAATCCAATTCACAAGGGTTCTAGCCACATAGTGTAATCACCTCCCAAAGGCCCCCCCTCCAAATACCGTCCCATCAGGGTTTAGGATTCAACATAAGTAATTTTAAGGGGACACAAGCATTCAGTTACAGCAGCAACAGAGCTGGGATCCATCCCTGTCCATCCCATTCATCCCATGTCCTTACCTCCCAACTAAGGTTCCTCACTGGGGGTTAAAGGTGCAGTCCTGAGCAGTCTGCAGTCAGCTTGGATGGATCAGGCAAGTCTGGATTAACCCCTTCACTCCTTCCCTTGCCTCCACCTGACCCAGATCCCCATTTAGATAGGCCTGTCCACACCCCACCAAGGGTAGACCCTGCTCTGCCCCTTCCCCTTCCACACAGACACACAAGTCAACAACTGGGGAAGCTAGACTTGCTTGAGTCCCTCCTCCCTCTTTTAGGTTGACTGAGGGAGTGTGTATGTGTCCAGACTCCCAGGGCTGGTCGGAGCATCTCTATTGTCTCCCACATCTTCACTCACAACCTGTGCCGTCTATGCCCTCCATAGCCCTGTCATGACCCATTGTGGAAAAGGTTTCCTGGGTCTGAGTTCTTTAGCCCAAGTCCCCAGACAGGTACCCAACTAAAGAGTTGATTTTCTGCATTGTTCCTAGCTTTAAACTCCCGTGTTCTTGTGAAAGTACTTAGTTGCCAACTAAGTGCTTAGAAATCTGAAAATCTCACCCATAAAATCCCTGAGAAGTTACTCCATTGTACTTCCTGGCCTGAGACTTTGGCCTTGACCATATGACTTTGGAATGTTAGCAGGAGTAAGGTTAGCAGAGTCTTTGTAATGTGCTAGGCAGAATGGCTTTGCCCTCTTGCACTCTGGGGATCACACATGAGACTAGCTTCCCCAAGTAGATGCTGGGCCCTAGAATGAGCACATGTAGTAGAACAGGCCTGAGCCTACCATGGGGAGAGACACCTGCAGTGGAGCTAACCCGCTGAGTCCAGTGTGGCCAGCAAGCCTGAGGGCCACATTCATAAGCATGAGGATAGATTCTGATTGCCAAACACCCCGGGTTGTCCAAGTGGTGGTTGTCCAAGTGAAGCCAAGTGACCAGTGTCCTTCTTTGGGTCAGGCCTGAATGCTTTACAGTCCAATTTCATGATATAAAGGACATTGCAGGGACAATAATACTTTAAAGCTTATGCAAGCCACATTGCTGTTGTCCTACCTAGGAGAGGAGCCTTGTTTGTGTATATTTGGTGTGTGTATGTGTGTGTATGTATAGCATGTATATGTGATGTGTGTATATATGTGTGGTGTGTGTGTGTATGTGATGTGTGGGGGGGGGCATGTATGGTCTGAATGTGTGATGTGTGGCATGTGTGATATGTGGTGTGTGTGTGTTGGGGGGCAGTATGTCAGGTGTTTATAGTGTGTATGGTGTGAATGTATGATGTGTGTGTGTGTGTGTGATGTGTGTGATGTGTGTGTGTGTGTGTGTGTGTGTGTTTAGGTAGTTAGGGCTCAGGCAAATGGCCTATACACCAGTCCAAGGTGAGGAGCCAGGTTCCTACCCAACATCACCTGGCATGGGATCCCTCATGGACTTTACAGAGTCCTGCAGCAGCATTAGTCCTTTCTCAGTCCTGTAGCCTTCCACTTATGGAATGATTGGCCCCGTAGGGAGATTCTGATTTTGTTTTCTTTCCTCTGTTGGGTGGAGGTGGGGCAGTAGTCCTGTCTCCATTCAGAGGTCACAGAAGTTACTGCTGCCAGTTAGATCAGTGTTTCCAAGTATTATGAACTTCTGGTACTCCTGTGATTTAAGTATAAACATTGTGTTCTAAAGATTCCAATTTGCCTTGAGTTTACATACCAGGTAAGTGGTTTCCTTTCTGATAGCCATAAAGCACTGTGGACAGGGACCTGAGGGCCTAGTGCAAGTATTCCACGGCAATTAGCCACCAGCCAGGAAAAGCCATTACGTGAGCAGTGGGCCAAGGTGTGGTGGACAGGCCACATCCTGTGCAGATTTGCTGGTAGAATGCAGAAAAAACAGGAGGCAAGGCGGTGCCTAAGATGCCTCCCTCTGGTTTGATGGGTCGGTAGACCTCCATAGGCTTCATGCGGGCTGTTCACAGCTGGCCTTTGGCCATCACTGCGGGCTCCCCTTCAACCTCACTGCTAACCTGGACACAGTGGGTGATTTGGGGGAATTTCTGGCCATCTCTGGACCCCTCCCCAGGCCTCTCCTTACCCCTCTACCGTGTCTTCCTTGGGCATTGTTCTGTGCAAAGACAATAAATACCAGGGAGATGTCATCAGAAAATGTATCCTTATGCAGAGGCCCCATAAGATTCACTGCATGTGATGGCCAAGATTTTACTTTGATATGTTGCTTCTAAAACTTAAAAACAGGAGCAGATTTTCACAGCCACTCCAGCTTCTCTAGGTACAATGAGATAATGAGACAATTGCCCCATGACATCTAACACAGAACGTTTCTGTTTCCAGTTTACCCAGATAACAAGATAGTTTCATTTATAATGAGATAAACGGATAGTGATACTCAGTAAGCCTTGGTGTCATTATAGAGCTATTTCTATGTTAATGGCAATGAGAAGAGAATGCGGAAACGTCTGTCACAGATTGAAAGGGGTGATGTTAAATATGCCTGTTGAAAGCAGCCATGGTGGAAAGCCCATTCAATAAGGTGAACAGGCAGCACATGACTTGTGTGTTTCCTGGAGAAGAGGGGCTTTGTGCCCTTTTGTGTCCCTTCCCCTGGAGTCTTTCAGGCAATCATTCTGGTTTTCGCTCAGCAGGCGTCTGGCCATCTAGGCCTGTAGCGGCAAGGGTTTCTGGCGATGACCCAAGCAGGGTCCTAGAGAGACGCAAACTACAGGTCACCAGTCTGGGCACCATCAGGCCAAGGAGGAGATGGGTCATGGCCTTAGGGGCCAAGCCAGGGCCTGGACATCGAATACAGAGAAGCTGACTCTGGGCAGAGTAAGGGATGAAGTCATGGGATTCACTCAAATAGATGGCAGAAAACTAGATCCTAACTGACTTAAAAAGAAGGGTTTCAGGCATGGCTTGATTTAAGCCTACAGAAAGCCAGAGGGGGCCAGTTCTCATTTTTCCTTTTTTGCACTTCTTTTTGTTCCATGTTGGCTCCCTGTCCTGGTCAGGCTCCTAACCCTGACAATGCACTCATATCCTGTCAGACTCTGGGGTCACAGAGAGCCTCCCTCTCTAAGCATCCAGTAGAAGTGTCATTGCCTACCTTTGACACTGATTGGGCCATGTGCTCATCCCTGAAACAACCCCTGTTCCAGTCAAAATACTTGCTGTGCTTAGCCAGGCCGGGGCCTTAGACTCCCCCTGAATCACATGGTTCCCAAAGGGCGGTCCTCCATGAGTCACTGCTGGAAGTCTGGTGAATCGTACTTGCCGACAATGCTCAATGACAGGGAAGAAGGCTGGGTGAAGTAGGGTCAGGCCCAGAACCCACTGGAGTGTTTTAGGAAGGCAGCAGCATGGATCCCACAGATGTGGGGTTCCCTTCCATATAGCTCTCAGGTTTGTCCTCTCTTCTGCTTGCTATTTTGGCTCCCCTCTTTTATTTCCCTCTGGAATCATTGTTGTCTGAGAAACCTTTGAGGAACACAAAATCTGAGCGTTCCACTCCCCTTTGGATACCCCAGTGGCTCCCACTCCATAAGATGAGGCCCAAGGACATTAGGCTGTCAACAGAGCCTTCTTAGTTAGGCCTCTGTTGCCATCTCCAGTCTCCCTGGACCAATCTTAGGTCCCCTAAACATCATGCTTTTCCCGTGCTTGGGCTTTGCCCTTGTATCTGCCCGAAGTGTTCAGCCATCCCTTCCCCCCACCTCCCGCCAGCTAGAAAACTTCTCCGTATCCTTCAGGACCCAAATTGTCTTGCCCCTTCTGTGATGCCCCTTGCCTGTGATCCCAGGCAGTTGTCTTATCTGTGCTCTGGCTCTCTGTGCTGGCCCTTTATTTATCAGTTTTAATAGTTGCCTCCTTATCTCATGTCCCCAGGAGTCTGGAAACTTCTTAAGGACTGTGTTATAAAATATTCTTTTAAATGTTTTATTATGAAACATTTCAAACATTAGGAAACCACAGAAAATAACAAATATGTATTCTCAACCCAGATTTAATAGATAACAACAGCTTGCCACATTTGTTTTATCTTTCTCTTTGAAGAAATCAAAATTAGAAAATATAACTAAAACCCCAATCCCCTGCTCCTTTTCCCTCTGCTCCCAGGCTCCTAAAATTGGATGGAACCTCCATTCAACGTCACACTCTTGAGAATTATCTGTGTTGATTTATGTAAATGTTTTGTTCCTTTGTACAACAACAGAGTGCTTTTGATTTAAAATTTTTTAAAAAATGTTTATTTATTTTTGAGACAGAGAGAGAGAGAGAGCATAAGTATGGGAGGGTCAGAGAGAGAGGGAGACACAGAATCCGAAGCAGGCTCCAGGCGCTGAGCTGTCAGCACAGAGCCTGATGCGGGGCTTGAATGCAAGGACTGTGAGATCATGACCTAAGCCAAAGTAGGACGCCCAACTGACTGAGCCACCTAGGTACCCTCTGAGTGCTTTTGATTTTAAAGATAAACCTGAGTTTCCTTATCCTTTCTCTTCCCAAAGAATAGATTTGCCTTTGATATTTCAACATTACAAATCTGCTATAGTGAATGTTCTTGCATGGTCTCCTGGGCTCATAGGCAAGAAGGCATCCCCAGATACAGGAGGGGTGGAATTGCTGGCTTGTACCTATGTAGGGTCTGTGCATGCCCAACTTTAATAAACATTGCCTGAGTCCTTGCCAGGGTGTTCTACCTGTTTATATGCATCCCAAGGGATTTTAGTTCCTCAAACCTCACCAATACATACTGTTGTGAGACTTAAATTTTTGTCACTCTGACTAGAAGACAATGATGTTTTGTTTCATTTGCACTTCCTCATGACTTACAAAGCTGAGTCTCTTTCTTATGTTTCTCGGTCACTCGAGTTGTCTTCTGTGAATTGCTGGTTTTCCTAATGGCTTGTTTGTGGTTCCAAGAATCTCCTGAAGCTGACTCCTTTGTCTGTTACACACAACCCTATCTTATCCATCATTGCACCCCCGCATCTCCCTCAGTGCCAGACACAGGGTCAGCCATTCGCTAATATCTGCTAGGAAAGGAATACTAACCTTTAAAATGGTTATTTTACCAGCAAAAATGTATTTATTTGGGAATAGGAGGTAATTTCAATTTGGAACATGCAGGCTGTGGCAAAACCATAAACAAGTCCAAGGAACAAAGGAGAAGAATGTTACTTTATAAAGAAGGAGGAAGTTGGGAGGGGTGGTTTTGAATGGAAATCCATTGTAGAAAAGGGGTCTTGCGGGTGATGACAGTTTCTCATCGGCTGGGTTGCAAGGATTGTCGATTTCATGCAGCACAAGCAGTGGACATCCTTCCTTGCTGGGACCTAAAATTGATGGTTCTTTCCAGTTGAGGATTCTTCTGTTAGAGTCTAAAATTGACAGTGTTTCCTGTAATTGACATTGAGTGGTTTGGCTCCCCCTTCTAGCCTCTGGATTCTATTTCAATGAGGTTTTCTTTTATTAATTTTCACAGGAAAGATGAAAGAGGTGAGACCCTGGGCCCAAAAAGCTAATAGCCTCACTGTGTGGGGGGAGGGGTAGCAGGCATGCGCATAGGACCTGCTTAGGAGGTGGGTCTGCCTGCAAACCAGGGGAGGGACTAGAATTTGAGTAAATACTAGGAGGTAATAGCCAGACATGGCAGGAGGATGAAAGTGGATGCCCCAAGAAGGCATTTGGGCCAAGGGTTAAAGGCTGTGCTTTAAAGAAAGCCTGGAGGGGTGCCTGGGTGGCTCAGTCAGTTAAGCGTCCGACTTCGGCTCAGGTCACGATCTGGCGGTGTGCGAGTTCGAGCCCCACGTCGGGCTCTGTGCTGACCGCTCAGAGCCTGGAGCCTGTTTCAGATTCTGTGTCTCCCTCTCTCTCTGACCCTCCCCCATTCATGCTCTGTCTCTCTCTGTCTCAAAAATAAATAAATGTTAAAAAGAAAGCCTGGAGGAGCGGGTGGGGGAGGAGAGGCCTGAGGGACTGAGCAGGGGCTGCACCGGTGAGAAATGAGGCGAGAAATGAGGCCGCAGCTCCCAGAGGCCAAGACAAGAGGTGGGGAGGCTGCTGAAACTAGTGGCCCTTCACAGTTTAACCCTCTATGAAGAGTCTCTGGGTCTTGCTGACTGGGTTTGCAGGCTGTCCCAGAGGCCTCCCTATGTGCTTTGGGAGGCAGTAAGAAATGTGTCAGGACAAGCCGGGATCTCAATCCCCTTCCCAAGGTGAACTCATTGGCAGTGGCCCTCAGGACTCAGATTTAGACATTTCATTTCCAATTTCTTCCTTTCTTCCTACTGTTTGGAGTCATTAAACAGGCTTCTGTGCTCTCTCCATTTGATCACACGCTCAAGGAAGGGCAGCTCCAGGGTGCTCCTCAGGGACCGTAAGCTAACAGCCCTCTCTTCCTGTGTTCACCGTAGGAGAAGTGGGGAATGGAGTTGTGAGTCCTGATCATGTCCTTTATTAGCCCAGATCCACTTGTACTCACAGCCAGAATTCAACTCTTTCCTATGTGTGGCTAATTCTTTAAATAAATATAATGTCCAAAATAAGCTCTGGGGGGACAGGAATCATAGCTGACATTGCCCCGTGTCCCACTACCTACATTACACCTGGCTCGTAGGAGCCTCAGTAATGAATTTATTCAGTCAGTGAATGAAGGGCCAGAACACTCGACACTCTAAAGGTGGCAATTCTCCCAGAGTGGTCTATAGGTAGAATCCCAGTTCAATTAAAGTATTACTGGAGCCTTCTTTTATTTTTTAACATTTAAAATAACACAGACCAGCCAAGAAACTTCTGAGATGAAAATTTTTCAGATATTAAGCTTTCTCCAAATATTAAACCTATTATAAAGGGACAATAATTGAAAGAATATGGTACTGGTAGAGAAATGGATATATTCGTGGGCAATATTAAAATGCAGAAATTTACTCAAGCAATATCAGAATTTACTTCATACTAAAAATGGCATTTCAATACAGTGGGAAAAACTATTATCTAACTGGTAATGTTGCAACCTCTGGCAAAATATTTTGAAAACAAAAACATTTAAATCTTGGCTTCATCCCATGCACAAAAATAAGCTACAAGTCCCAGGGGGCATCTTTTCTAGAGTGCATTTCCAATTCCAGTCAGGCTGGCTAAATTGCTCCTCGCCTCCAGCCCTCTAGATAGAGGGGTGTTGAGCCGTCCCCCCTTCCTCGGCCTGAAAGGATGGATGTCCCTCCAGGGGTCCACACCTCTCTTTCTGCTCAGGAGGCTGCAGTCTTGTCGGGGTGTGAGGGAGTGGGGGACTCATCAAGGAAAAGGATACAGTAGCACACAGTGAGCTTTGTGGGTGACGCTTTGACAGGGTTGCATATCTGGAAAGAAGCCCATTGCGGCAGCAGGAATCTGCTAGAGGCTGTGGTAGCTCGGGGTCACTACTCAGAGGGGACTCTGCAGGCGAGAGAGAAAGTCCGAAAGGGGGCACTCGTGTCTGGTGAGGTGCTGAGGAGCATGACATGGCCGGGAGTCTGAACTGTGCAGATGCCATCTAGCTGCCGAGCCGAATCTTATCAATAGGTAACAGCTGTTGGGTGAGGAGGGGTACGCAAAGCAAGCAATCTCTAAACGGCTAAAAAATTGGCTTGTTTGGACTATTTTTAAGATAATTGGACATGTACATATTTGAGTTTGGCACCTGCAGGCTTTCAAACTAAGTAAGAGGTCTCAGCCTACAGTGAAGAAACAACCTAGAAGCCAATACACAGGGTCCATCTTGGACCAATTTATGTAACAAGTCCCCCTCAGGACGTTCTGTGGCTGAGGCAGCTGGGGCCACCTCCTCCCTTGCCAGAGGAGCTGGGTATGAGCAGATCCTGTGAGGAGGACCCAGAAGCTAGGATTTTTTTTATTGTTTGTTTGTTTTTGAGGGTGGGGGCAGGGGCTGAGAGAGAGGGGAACAGAAGATCCAAAGCGGGCTTGGACAGCACAGAGCCCGATGCAGGCTGCAACTCAGGAACCAACCATGAGATCGTGACCTGAGCTGAAGTCAGACGCTCAGCTGACTGAGCCACCCAGGCGCCCCGAAGCTAGGATTTTTGTAAAGCTCTCCAGGTGATTCTAATGTTTCAGCCTGCATTGGAAATCACAGCCCTGTGTCCACGGCCCCCAGACCTGGCTGAATATGCAACTATTTGGGGTGGAGGGGAGTGCTGACAGAGACGGAGCATTAAAGCCTGGACTTGGCCCCTAGAAGTTCGAATTTAGTTTTGAGATCAGGCACGGCATAGGTGGTTTTTTTCACTCCCAGGTGAGTGTAAGGTGCAGCCAAGGCTGAGAACCACCAAGCAGGCCCTGGAGGGAGGAGCAGGCTTTTCTCAGAAGGGTGGTGATGCCCAGAAGTTCAGGGAAAGAGAGCTGCCAGTTACTAACTGCTCACCCGTTATGCGTGCCAGGTGCTGTGCTGCTTACGTGAGCTCATGTGTCCCCACATGGTTTCATACAGGAAACCATCCACGACCACTCCCACTCCCTTCCCCGGGTCACTTAGGCATTGTTTGCCAAGGGTTCCCCTTGACTGGAAGCCACATGGCCCAGAGCTGGGGTCCCCTGCAGGGGTCATGTCCACAGACCCCCTGCCCCCACCGCTTTGTGGCCCCTTCCAAGGCATTTGAAAGACTTGTCCTTGTCCTTTGTCCGGATATACTTCCACGTTGGCCAGCCGAGTGGTCCCCTCGCCTCAGCTTCTTCGGGTGGGTGTTCAGGAGGTGTCTCTGCCCAAGGGCTCTGTTCCAAGTGGAAAGTGTGCTGGAGGAGCCTGAGGATGAGGGGGCGAGCCACAGACGCAGCCCTGCACCCCCAGGACAGGGAGTTCAGCTGGGCAGCGAGAGGGAACCTCCCAGGTTGGGGGTGGGGGCGTTAGGAGCCCTTGCCAGGACTATGCACGGACATGGCCCAGCATGCTCCCCTGCTAGCGGGCCTCAGGGTCAGGCAAGCTGAGAAGATCGCTTCCTCTCAATGCAAGAGCTGGCAGGTGCTGGCAGTGTGGTCTTGGCCAAGCTGTCGTACTATCCGCGCGTCATTTGCCTCACTCCTTCCAACTGACTTGTGGTGAGGATCCTGAGGAGCATCATCACAATAACAGGCAGCGAGGACTGCACACCGCTATCCCAGGCGCTCTGCCAAAAGCTTTCACTCAATATATCATTAAATCTGCAAAGCAAATTTATGTGGCAGGGACTGCTGTTGCCTCTGTCCTACAGATGAGTAAGCTGAGGCATAGAGAGCAACTTGTGCAAGGCCACACAGAGAACAGGAGGTGGAGCCGATTCAACCCCACAGGCAAAACCTCCCCACCACACCGGAGCAGGTGGGCTCCCTAACCCCCATCCCTCACCCTTCAAATGAGGTTCTTCTCCTCTTGGTACAGGTGTTTCTCACAGGCCTCTGTGTAAGGCCTCCTTCTGCTTCTGGTCCAATCCTTCTGTATCAGTCAGGAGCCTGTTGGGAGACAGAAACCACATCAGCCACTGGAGCAGAGAGCATTGGATACAAAGGAATCTCCCTGGGTAGAAAGTTGTTCACTGCATGACTTAAAGGGCCAGAGGACACTAAGGGGTCCCAGAGGAAGTGACCGAAAGAAGCCACACCATTCCTAGGGTTGGAGCAATGAGGGAAGAGACTGGAAGGGCTCCTGCATGTTGAGCATCTGACTCTTGATTTCGGCTCAGGTCATGATCCCAGGATCATGGGATTGAGCCCCACATTGGGCTCTGCGCTGACAGCAGAAGGCTGCTTGGGATTCTCTCTCTCCCACTGCCCCCTCCCCTGATCGCGTGTGCTCTCTCTCTCAAATAAAATTAGAAAAAAAAAATAATAAAACAGGAAGAGAATGGAATTATTAAGACTCAAAAATCTTGGAGCTGGAACTCAGATTGCAGAGGGGGGGCACAGCCGCGTCCCTGCATGGCTGGTGGGGCAGGTAGAGTTGGGGGGAAAACCCTGCAGACAAATTCAACTCCTGGTACAGGAAGGAACTGCCTCTGCCAGGGTGAAGACACGATGCCCACGCCGGGGTGACCCTCACAGGAAAGGGAGGCAAACAGGATGGAGCAAGCCAGCCTCCCTCCTTCAGCCTCACGGTCTCCCCAGCGCCCTCTACTGGCAGAGTCTAATGGGGATGCTGTCAAAAGCCTGCATGTGGCTTTTCAGGGTTCCTGCTTCAGCATCACACAGCTGAGATAGAAGGGTGGGCTTGGAGCTGAAAGACCATGTACTTAATAACTGCCACATTATCTCATGGCCAAGGCTAAGGCCTTGTCTCACACCTCAGGACATGCCCCTTACCCAGGTGGGCTCTGCTCGGCTGCGGTGCCCCGCAGTGAGCCCTGCAATGCCTCAGTTTCCACATCGCCATTGTTACACTTCCATGGGATGCAGATTGCCAAGTGCCAAGATCTCTCTCCAAACCGAGGTCATGAAGGGGCCGAGACAGCCTGGCACTCCTGGGTGCCCCAGACCCTGTGTTCGGCTGAGTCCCTGCAGTTAACAAGCCCCTTCCTGGAGACTTCCGGTCTGGGCGGGGAGGGAGGGAAGCCCAGTCCAGGCTTTTCTCCCTCCCCTCCCCAGCCTGTCTGGCTCCTTTCTGTCACATGTGTTCGCCCAAGCGTGGCACCGACACCTCCAGTGGAGTTTGACCTTTACAGAAAGGAATAATTTGATTTCTCAGGAAGGTAAGGAACGTAAGGTAGACTTTAGCGATATCAGAGCAGCATATCAATTAAATATCTGCCTAAGAGTTCTCTCTGGGTTTCCATATTCCAAAAGGCTCACAGTAAAATTAACTCCAAAGTTACTGAACTGAGAAATGTACAATTACTGTCTTGTTGGTGCAATAAAATAGAAAGGACTGTTTAGGCATTTAATTGGCATCCAACAACAGGCGACGGTATGTTAATTAGACATCAATTACCGCAAAGTACTAATTGACATTTGATAAGCATTCTAACTGATAACCAATGTTTGCTCTGCCAAATTAAATGGCTCGGTGGGCTGCATGTGACAGCTTGGAGGGAGTTTATACAAGGACAGCAAGTGCCTGGTGGCCTCCAGGAGGCAGGGGCTGTCCTTAGAACATCTTTCCACTCCTTGGGAAACACTTCAAAGAGTCAAGTGATTACTTTCTGGTCTTGGGTTTTCCTCGAATGTGGCCTCTATGAAAAGAGGTGGTCCTTCTGATGGGACCAGATTCTGCCTGCCTCAGACACAGGTAATGTTTCCATTTTCTGTCTTCTCTCCTCAGCCTGCTCAGACCCAAATTTGAGCCCAATTTCTGCTCAAGAAATTCTGGCTCTAGAGTCAGACCTATCTGAATGCTAAGCTTGACTCCACCACTTTGAGGCTGTGGGCCCTGAACAATTCTCTGGACTTGTGTTTCCTTCTCTGTGCAACAGGGACACAGCCTCAGGGTCAGGGCTATGGGGAGGAAAGTGCTGGCCACAATTCCTAGCACAGAGCTGCATCTCAGTGCCTTTCCATTCCTCTTATCTCTCTTCTCTCCCCCTTCTGGTCTCCTATTCCTACTCCTGAGTCATGTCTTTGTGCCACACTGTTGGATTGTGGCCCTGATGCCATCTTTCCCAAGACTCCATCTGAGCTGAGACAAAGCTTTGACCAGCACCAGAGAAACAGTGTGTTTTGAGCTCTGGATTTAAATGCAGGTTCCACCACTCATTAGCTGTGTGACATTGAGCCAGTTTCTTCGCTTCTCTGTTCTTTGGTTTTCTCATCTGTGTTGGGGGATGACAAGAATACTTACCTTTCAGAATTGATGGAAGGACTAGGATGATGCCTGTGTTTATAATGTACTCAATATATGTTGGTTATTGTAATCATCAGACCCAGTCATCAAGGCGAAGCCACTGAACTTGATTGTCAACCAGGTAGTTTGTTTACTTTTTAGCAACCAACTCTTGAATATATCCATGCTCCCACAATCCCTTGTTTCTGGGTGGCAACATGCCAAGTGGCCTCATCCCATCCTCTTTACCTCCTTTCTCTTGAGGACTGCCAGATCCATTCAGATAGCCTCTAGTTGCTGTAATGTGGCAACTGCATCCATTGTTAAAAGAGTGTGTGTGTGTGTGTGTGTGTGTGTGTGTGCATCCACATTTTGGCACACACATTGATTAGGTTAGCGAGCCCTAGTTCTCTTAGAGTGTAAGAAAAATGTGATTCTTTCTTTGCTACCAGTTGACATTTTGTTCTAAAATACCACTTGGGAATTTAGATTGCCAGTGGAACTAGGTCAACTCAATGAAAGCTAATTTATTGAATGGCTAATTGCCAATTCACCAAAAGTTTCTTTGCTGAAAATAAATTTGCTGAATCATTAAATAACTTACTAACCAATTCACTGAATACCATCAACTGTGTTTTGGATGACTGGCTGCAGACGTTGTGCTATCAGAGCAAGAAGCACCTGGAGAGGAGACTCAAAAGTAAAGGTAAGGGTTAGGCAAAGATACTTAAAAATAAAGAAGATAGGAACTTAGGGGCAGCTGGGTGGCTCAGTCAGTGAAGTGTTGGACTTCAGCTCAGGTCATGATCTCACGGTTTGTGGGTTCAAGCCCCACATCGGGCTCTGTGCTCAGAGCCTGGAGCCTGCTTCGGATTCTGTGTCTCCTTCGCTTTCTGCCCCTTTCCTGCTCATGCTCTGTCTCTCTTTCTCAAAAATAAACATTAAACAATTTTAAAACAAACAAAGAAGATAGGAACCTGAACCAAAGGGAACGTCCAGCTGCTTCTAGTTAGATGCCCTTCATTTAAGTAGTGTTCTGCCTTTGAACTGTGAAACCCAAGAGGATTTCATATTCACTTGACCTGAGCACGCTGCCCTGTGGTTAAATGGCTGCAAGAAAGCTATGATGAAACTAAAACAATTCTTAACAAGTTGGTGGCTCAATCACTTACAAATTGGCTTTGGCAAACTGATTAGTCTATCTTAGTCTATCTTCTTCCTGAATATGGCCTTAGCCTTCAGGTACACTGAGACTCAAGTGAGATGAGCCAACTGGGAGAGGCCATCCATCCATCCATCCATCCATAGAGAACAAGGGGCTGAGGAAGCTTTCAATGTAGCATCTATAGCTCAGCTAGGGTTGGGCAGGGAGTCCTGGGGGTGGGCATCAGGGCTCAACAGGCTGAGTTTCCGGGTGATGGCAGGATTGATGATTAAGTCAGTAGTGGTTCTCTGTTCCTGGAGGCATCCTTAGAAGGATGCCAGACCCAGATACTGCCAAGACTGGGACTTGCAACAGCTTGGAGGAGGTGGCCTGAGCCCAAGAAAATAGGCAGGGCTCTGGGGAAGGATCCTCTTCAGCCCCAGGTCTCCTATTAGAAGCAAAACATAATTGTCAGTGATCTGGGGATAGCCCTGGCACACCAGGCTGACCTATAGGGACCCCAGGCTCCCCGAATGTAGGTTCATGAGTTGAGTAAAAAAAATCTGTTGTGTACCTCTATGGCAAAAAAATATATATTACCTTGAATATATTGAGTGTTCATTATGTCCCATAGCCATGCTAAGTATTTGTGTGCGTTATCTCACTTAATCATTTTACAAAGAGTTGAGGCTCAGAGATTCTTTTGCACAAATTCACAAAGCTAACAAGACTCCCAGATTGTTTTCACATCTAGCTCTGGTCCTAGACCTATGCTTTGGACTCAAACTTCATCTGGCCCTCTCACAATGATTCCAACATTGAACTGGGTTCTGGGAACAGACCAAGCACACCTGTTTTCTGCTTCATAGAGCTTGTGTGCAGTCACATATTGTCACCAGACCTCATCGTAGGCCAGTGGGTCCTTCCAGGTATTTGTAGGCCTTAGACAGGAAGGACTGGGCCCTGAGAAGGCTGGTGCAAGCAGGAGGCAGAGATGATCTCCCTCATCTTACCTGCTCAGCCTCATACTTCCCCACAAGCTGACGACTTCTTTCCCAGAGAGCATTCTGTAAGCACTTGCTGAGTACTGCTGGACAGAGTTAGGCTGGGCTGGGAAATACCTAGGGAAAAAAAACTATGATGAGCTAAAAGACTGGCTAAAAGTGAAGGGTGGATAGTGGAAGCAGAAAATTGTAATCACTACATATGGCCTCATATCTAGTTGTAGAACTGAGGATTGTAGTGTCCATACATATTCCTCTTTATGTTGGTATGTGTATATTTTCATATATTGATCAATTTTCCCTCTCTTCTCTCCATACTAGTATTATGTGTGTTAGTTGGAGTTAATCGTATAGTTTTGGGCTACCCAGAAGAGAAAAAAAGGAATTGAGATGAAATAATATAATGAATAAATATAACCTGAATAGGGATTCAGTAACTTATGGGCTTTGGGTCATCCCTTTTTGGGGAGGTTAGCCTTGGGAGGACATTTAGTCTATGATTTACAGAATATCCATACATGATGATCACAGAACTAGAGGAGGAATGGGCATCATTCTGTAAGCCTAGATAAGGGGTCTGGTGAAGCATCTAATAAGACTTTGTATTATCTCTGTTTTAGAGAAGAACATGAGTACATTTTTCTAGGGCAGATAGTTTTATCATTTTAGGTGGGACCATTGTTGATGTGATTTGGAAGATTAAGGAAGAAAGTCATATGTTGATGTTGGACAGTTAAAGAGTAGACTACAACAGACATTTCTCATTCTCTCTGGCTACCTAGGAGCACTGAAAATATTTTCTGTCTTTGAGAAACTTCCCGCTTCATGCGTCTTGGTGGGAGGCAGACCATCTCCTATACGGAAATTTCCCTGCCTCCCTTGTAGCCAAGACTCAGGCATTTGACTCTGGCTTTGGCACTGAGTTATACTTTCATAGACTTTGAGTCAGAAGCTCATGACATAGAAAGATGTACTGAAGAATTCTGGCATGGTTTAAAGCAGCTACACAAAGTTTGCAGAAGCAGATTTTCTAGTTGTGACAGACTGTGCCTCGTATCCGTGAGGTTGATGATGCAAGCTGTAATGGTTTTTCTAGCAATGGTGACTCTACTGCTCCAGTTCTGTGAAGTAATTTGACTCTGACTAAATGCCAAGCTTGATTCTCTGCCCTCTAAGAGATTTCATATCTTTTAATACATTTCTTTTCTGTTTAAAGTAGCCCAAGTTGGTTGTGTACATTTAAGAATTCTGACTGCTTCAGGGGAAAAAAAGCATAACAAAACAGTCTACTGATCTTTCTATAATTATCTTGTATTTAGTCACCATATCACACCCACCTGTTCATCATAATAGTATTTTAAAAATAAAGTTTTTTGATTATCAAAGAATACTGTTACTTTGTATATACATTTAGATAATTTTGGGGGTTTCCCTAAGTAATGCAGTTAATGAAAGAACAGGTGGTAGAATTAGCCCAGTTACATTCCTGAGGTCTGCTGAACTGGCTGCAAATCCTACGCTTCCATATGCCTTTGCTCAAGGTTGTCCTGTGAGCAGAGTAGGGATGCTGTGGTCTAGGATACAGCTAGTTCTTGCCCAGACATAATCAGTACTAAAACTCCCTCGTGGTTGCTATGCAGACACAGCTTGGTGGTAGCCAAGGGCATCAGGACTGTAATTTGGGTCTTAAACAGTAGAGAATGATTACCTACCCAAGTCAGCTAAAAGTTGAAGCAACCAAAGTCTTTAGATATAATAAAGGGAAAACCAAAGAAACAGTGTTGAAATAATAAAAGTTAGGTGAAAGTAGAGATAAAGCTAAGGAAGTGAACCCAGAGTGAGGAACCAGGAAGGACTGGGATAGATCATGAGTAAGGTTAAGATCAAAACAAGGGAGTAGTAGGTGATAGAAAATGATGGATCTGGAATTTTTCTGGATTACTTCTATTAACTATCAGTAGAATAGTGTACAAATTATTTGGGCAAATCATAGGCATCCAGAAGCTTACTAAGCTGAACCCTCACTCCCTCTATAGGACCAGACTTCTGCTTTGACTCTCCACTGTGCAGTTACCTTGGTGACCTGCTTGTGGCCGGACTATGCTTTTGAATGGATGAAATGTTTTATTGCCCTGAACTAAGCCTGTCCTCAGAGGCAGATTGGGCTATTATCTAATCATTGCGAGAATTAGAGCATTAGATTGATATTCTAAAACCCAAATTATTTCTTTAATAAAACATCTGCCAACATTTAAAAGTTTATAGTAACTTTAAAAAAAGATTTAGATATTTAAGCAAAGAATGTTTGTATGAATATGTGTGTGTGTACGTGTGTATTGTGTATATGAATATGTACATACACAAACACACATGAAGAAACATATGCATATGTTAAATTCATACACTATGAATTATAAAAGCTTCCCTCTATCCTTAGTCCTATTCCTTAAGAGAAACTACTACTAACACTTTCTTGTGTATATTTACATAACAGTTTATAGGAACACCTGGGTGGCTTAGTTGGTTAAGTGTCCAACTTTGGCTCAGGTCATGATCTCACAGTTCGTGAGTTCGAGCCCCATGTCGGGCTGTGTGCTGACAGCTCAGACCCTGGAGCCTGCTTCAGATTCTGTGTCTCCCTCTCTCTATGCCCCGCCCCACTCTCACTCTGTCTCTGTCTCTCTCTCTCAAAAATAAACATTACAAAAATGTTTACATCATTATAAGTATATTAATACATGTAAATATATATACATACTTGTATCCTTTCATTTTTTAAATACATATAAGATAATATGCTGTTTTTTCTTTCCGTCTTCTCTTTTAAAAATATGAATTGAAGTTCTTTCCATGTACGTACATATAAATACCTCATTCTTTCTAAAAAACTGAGTATTTCATTGTGTGGATCTATTGAACCATAATTTATTTGAATGTATATGAGAGTTCCATTTGCTACACCTGACAATGTTTGGTATTGCTAATCTTTTTAAGTTAGTCATTCTGGTGGGTGTGAAATCATATTTCATTGTGGTTTTAATGTATAATTTCTTGATCACTAATGAAGTTGAGTAAGTTTTCATTTGTTTATTGGGCATTTTTCTATACTTTTTAATAAAGTACCTTTTTATTGCATTGTCTTATTCCCACTTACTCGTTTAGATCTTTATATATTCTGGATTAAAGTCTTTTGTTACTAATGTATGTATATTGCAGAAGTTCTCTCATTCTATGGTCTATTTTTTATTTTATTTTTTGTTTGTTTTTGTTTTTGATTCTCATAGGAGTATCTTTAAAAAAAATTTTTTTTACATTTATTTTATTTTTTTTTTATTTGAGAGACAGAGAGAGACAGAGCGTGAGTAGGGGAGGGGCAGAGAGAGAGGGAGACACAGAATTAGAAGCAGGCTTCAGGCTCCAAGCTCCAAGCTGTCAGCAGAGAGCCCGATGCGGGGCTCGAACCCACGAACCGTGAGATCATGACCTGAGCCGAAGTCGGATGCTTAACGTCTGAGCCACCCAGGCTCCTCCATAATAGTATCTTTTGGAAAATGAGTTCTCAATTTTAATCAGGTCCAATTTAGCAAGTACTTCCTTTATTATTTTTAGTTTTTAAAAATGTTTATTTATTTTTGAAAGAGAACACACAAGCAGAGGAGGGGCAGAGAGAGAGAGGGAGATGGAGGATCTGAAGCACAATCTGCGTTGTCAGCACAGAGCCCGACCCAGGGCTTGAACCCAGGAACCCTGAGCTCATGACCTGAAGTTAGAGGCTTAACTGACGGAGCCACCCAGGCACCCCAGCAATTGCATCTTTTGAAGTTGGTGCCTTTGGGTCCTGTTTAAGAAATCTTTCTTTACTCAAGATAGCGACAAAATTTCTCCATATTACTAAGTAGATGTTTTATTATTTTATATGTGTATTTAAATATACAACAAATACGTTGAATTTTTGTGGCTGGTGTAAAGTAGAGTTCAAGATTCAATTTTTTCTAAGTGTTTTTCCAACTTACTCAGAACCACATTCATTAAAATGCCATCGTTCTCCCCTCTGACATAGAAAGGAATGTTAAAACTTTGTTTTAAACCAGTAGTCACATTGAATGGGCCTGTTTCTGGACTCCATATTCTGTTCTGCTGGTTTAATTACTGCCTTAATTTGACATTCTAAGTTTTATATTGTGTAGCTCATATTATCCCACATAGTTCTACTTTAAGAGGTTTTCACTCTCCTAGGACCTTTGCATTTCCATATAAATTTAAAAATCAGCTTAACAACTTCCAAACTGAATTGGAAGATCCTGCTGTAATTTTGATGGAAGTTGTATTGAATATATAGATTAATTTGAAGAGAAATTAACATCTATATAAGATTGTCTTGTGGTCCATATATATGGTGCGTCCTTCCATAAATTTAAGTCATCTTTATTTTCTCACAATATTTGGTAGTTTTCTGCATAGAGTTCTTGTAACTTCTTTTTTAAATTTATTGTTTTATTTTTATATTTTATTGTGTTTTTATAATACTGTAATTAGAATATTTTACACTTTCATTTTCTACTTGTTCATTGCAATATAAAGCTACAGCTACTTTTTTTTTAAAGTTTATTTATTTAGAGAGAGAGAGCGTAAGTGGGGGTGAGGCAGAGAGAAAGGGAGAGAATCCCAAACAGGCTCCACACTGTCAGCCTGGAGCCCAACGCCATGAGGGGCTTGATCTCACAAAACGTGAGATCATGACCTGAGTGGAAATCAAGAGTCAGACGCTTAACCGACTGAGCCATGCAGATGCTCCTACAGCTACTTTTGTTGTGTGTGTATCGTACATTGTGTATGGATATTGTACCCAGTGCTTTTGCTAAATTTATTTATTAATTTTACTGGTTTGTTTATAGATTTTTGTATATTCTATTATATACTGTGTAGTCTATGTAGTAGTTTGTTATGACTTTTACAGCTTTCTTTTCAATCCTTAAATCTTTGATTTATTGTTCTTGCTTAATTGCACTGTTAAGATGTCTCATATAATGTTGAATAGGAGTTGTGACAGCAAACATTCTTGCCTCATTTCCAACTTCAGAGGGAAAGCTTTTAGGATTCCACTAAGTGCAATGTTAGTTGTAGGTTTTTTTTGTACCTATAATAGATGAAGAAGATCCCCTGTTAATTCCAGTTTGCTGAGAGTTTTTATTATTAGTAGGTATTGAATTTATCAACTGACTTATCTTTATTTATTAAATTCTTACATGATTTTTCTCCCCTATTCCATTTATGTGGTAAATTATATTACTTGGTTTTCTAATGTTCAATTTCCTCCTATTCCTGGAATAAACACATCTTGGTTATGATGTATTATTATTTTTATATATTGCTAGATTTGTACAGTTTTTGATTCTGTGTATGTAAGAGAGATTAATTTGTGATTTTCCTGCAATGACCTTGTTACATTTTGGAATCAAAGACTGTACTTGCTACATAGAACAAGGAGGTTAGGGTGCTTGGGTGGCTTAGTCGGTTAAGTGTCCGACTTCGGCTCAGGTCATCATCTCATGGTTCCTGGGTTCGAGCCCTGCGTGGGGCTCTGTGCTGACAGCTCAGAGCCTGGAGCCTGTTTTGGATTCTGTGTCTCCCTCTCTTGTTGCCCCTCCTCCGTTCATGCTCTGTCTCTGTCTCTCTCAAAAATAAATAAATGTTAAAAAAAAAACAATAGGGAAGTGTTTCCTATCTGCTATTTATTTTCTGGAAGACTTTTGGTGCGACAGACATTATTTCTTCTTTAAATGTGTAGAAGACCTTACCAGTGTAGCTCTCAGGGCCAAAAGTTTTCTTTGAGGAAAGGTTTTTCTTTATGGATTTAATTTCTTTAAAAAGGCATAGTCCAACTAAAATTTTCTATTTTGTTGTGTTTTTTTAAACAAATGTATCCTTTGCATCTAAATATTTAAATTAATTGGCTGAAGATTTTTTTCTCATTATTTCCACTTATTTTCTTTTTAATGCTGGGCAGATGTGTAGGCATACCCCCTCTTAATTCCTGATACCGATTTATTGTGCCTTCTCTTTCTCCTTCATGTTTAGTCTTCCAAGGGATTGATACATTTTATTAGTGCCTTCAAAGAGCAAAAGCCATCAAAGCTTTGTGTTAAGCTTTGTTGATTTTTCTCTGTTCCTTGTTTCTTTTTTTTATTAATTTCTGCTCTGTTATTTTCTTCCACATTCTTTGAGTTTAATTTGCTGTTCCTCTTTTTAGCTTCTTAAGATGGATGTTTAGATCCTTGTCTTTTGATATTTTATCTTGTCTCATGTGTACATTTAATGGTAAGCAATTCCTTCTATTGAGAGTTTCTACTGAATTGCAATACATTTTGATATGCCATGTTCTCACTGCCATTCAGTTCCAAATATTTTCTAATTTCCACTGTAACTTTTTCTTTCCCTTATGGACTATTTAGAAGTATACTGCTTAATTCCTAAATATTTGAGAAATTTCTTGTCATTTTTTCATTACTGAGTTTTAGCTTAACTTTCATTATATTCAATGAATATACTCTGAGCCTTTAATCTCTTAAAATTTGTCAATCCTGCTTTATGACAATATATGGTTGATCTTGGTAAATTTTCTATGTGCACTTGAAAATAATGACATAATAATATATAACTATATTTTTATATATTAATGTATAATATATTAATATTATACATTAATATATGTGAATATATTAATATATAATATATTAATATTATACATTAATATATGTGAATATATTAATATATAATATATTAATATTATACATTACTATATGTGAATATATTAATATATTATATATTATATATATTTAAATGTTTTTTGATATATTTTGAAAAAGCATGAACAGGGAGAGGGGCAGAGACAGAAGAGAGAGAATCCCAAGAAGGCTCTATGCTGTCAGTGCAGAGCCCAAGTCAGAGCTTGATCCCATGGACAAAGGGATCATCACCTGAGCCGAAATCAAGAGTTGGATGCTTACCTGACTGTGCTACCCAGGCGGTCCCTGAAAATAATCGTACATTTTGCGGTTTGTGATAGTGTTTAATATGTCAATTAGGTAAAGTGTGCTAAAGAAGGTTAAGTATTCTCTATTTCTGAATTTTTGTCTACTTATTCTTTCAGTTATGGAGAGAGATGTATTAAAATTTTTCATACTGGGGCACCTGGATGGCTCAGTCATTTAAGCATCCGACTCTTGGTTTCAGCTCAGGTCATGATCTTGCAGTTTTGTGGGTTTGAACCCCATGTCAGGCTCTGTGCTGTAGCACAGAGCCTGCCTGGGATTGTCTCTCTCCCTCTCTGCCCCTTCCCCACTTACGCTATCTCTGTCTCTCTCAAAAGAAATAAATAGGCCTAAAAAAAGCTTTAAATAAAAAAATCTTTTTCACACTAAAATAGTGGATTCATGGTTTTTCCATTAGGCTTTTCAATTATTGAATTATATATTTTGATGCTACGTCAGTAGGTGCAGACAGTTTTAGACGTTTTCCAATCTTACTAATTGTTTATTCTTTTATCATTATGAAATATCCCACGTTATCATTTATAATGTGTTAGCCCTGAAGTTTATTTTTTTCTGATATTACTATAGCTACACCAGCTTTCTTTCAGTTAGTGTTTGTATGGTACATTTTTTCCCTTTTACTTTAATCCTTTCTCTATGCATATTGTTTGAGTATATGTCTTGTAAGAAGCATAAAATGGTTGAATCTTAATTCATATGATAATCTTTATCTTTTAATCCGAGTATTTAATTAATTTATTTTAACATAATTGTAATATATTTGGATTTAAATCTCTTACCTTAGTGGCATTTTTCTATTGATTCTAGCAATTCTGTGTTCCTTCCCTTTCGTCCTTTCTTATAGATTCATCACAAAGTTTTTATTTTTTCCTTCTTTTCTATTAGTTTGATGGCTTTATATATATTTTTAAATGTTTATTTATTTATTTATTTATTCATTTATTTAGAGAGTGTGAGCAGGGTAGGGGCAGAGAGAGAGAGAGAGAGAGAGAGAATCCCAAGCAGATTCTGCACTGTTAGCACAGAGCTGGATGTGGGGCTCAAACCCACAAACTGGGAGATCATGACCTGAGCCAAAATCAAGAGTTGGACACTCAACTGACTGGCCACCCAGGCACCCCATGATGTCTTTATATTCTTTTACAGTTTTTTATTTTTATTTTTTTAATGTTTATTTATTTTGAGGGAGAGACAGAGAGGGAGGGGCACAGAGAGAGGGGGACAGAGGATCTAAAGCAGGCTCCATGCTGACAGAAGACAACCTGATGAGGGGCTTAAACTCACGAATGATGAGATTATGACCTGAGCTGAAGTCGGATGCTTAACCAACTGAGCCATCCAGGCACCCCTCTTTTATAGTTTTTTAAATTGTTACCAGAGACATTACAGTCGGCATCCTTAATTTATTAAAGTCTAAGAAATTGTCTTTCACGTTCTAATTAGTCAAGGGCTTTAGAGTATTTTACCTTAATATGCCTTTTGACTTTTGTACCATTTTCTTTATGTCTTAATTGCATGTGTTTTTTGCATATATATATATATATATATATATATATACACATATTTTAAGGCTTTTTTTAGTGTTTTTAATTTTTCTTGCAAGAGAGGGGGAGTGGGGGTGGGGGAGGAGCAAAGAGAGGGAGAGAGAATCCCAAGCAGGCTGGGGCTGTCAGCGCAGAGCCCAACATGACGCTCAATCTCACAAACTGTGAGATCATGACTGAGCCAAAATCAAGAGTGGGATGCCTCACTGGTGGAGCCACCCAGGTGCCCTGCATGTATATTTATAACCCCACATGGTATCATTATTATCGTCATTTTATACAGTCAGTATTCACTGAGAGCTGTCTTTCTGTATGTGTGTAATTCTCTTCATTTATTTCTGGAAATCTGTGCTTCCATCTAGAATTATTTTTCTTCTTTTTTCAAAAGTTTATTTATTTATTTTGAGAGTAGGGTGGGGCAGAGAAAGAGGGAGAGAGGGAATCCCAGGCAGGCTCCATACTGAGAGCATGAGATGCAAGACTCAATATCATGAACCGTGAGATCATGACCTGAACCAAAATAAAGAGTTGGATGCTTAACCAATTGAGCCACTCAGGCATCCCTAGAATTATGACTTCCTATAGTGTTTCCTCCAATGCAGCTTTGTTTAGTTCTTGATTATCTGAAAAAATTTATTTTGTCTTTATTTTGAAAGAAAGGATTTTCATTCTGGTGCAAAATTCTTAGTGTTAGCTTGCGTTAGTACTTTACATGTATCATTTCATTATTTTGGACATCCTCCTCTTGTTCCCACTGGGGAGCAGCAATCCTATTTCCCCTTGCTAATCAGAATCAGGTAGCCCAGTTTGTACAATTGGTTCTCCTTACTGCATGCTGCTTTAATGGCACGTGGAGCTCAAAAGTGCCATGTGGGAATCTCCATTTCCAGCTGTCTCTGGTAGAATAATGTCTCCCTTTGTAATTATGAGTTTGAAACCATTAGAACTCCACATTTTGTCATATTTAGATGCATACCCCTGGGTTATGCTGGGATCTGATCCTAGTAATGGGTATTCAGATGAGAAGGAGTGGTGGGGAATAGATATTAAGGAGAATGAGACTTGCAATTAGAATCCTCTTCATCCCAAGTAAGGTCAAGAGTCTTTAAACAAGGCAGAGTCTGCATGGTCATTGAGGGGAGAAGGAAGCCTTCTCTTGGCAAAGGATGACTGGGAAGGATTTGGGAATTTCAGGTGTTCAGATGAATCCAAGTCTACCCAAATTACCCCAGTCTCAGGATGCATCACTGTTTTTTTCTTTTCTTTTCTTTTTTTTAATTTTTTAATATTTATTTATTTTGGGGAGCATGAGCTGGGGAGGGGTAGAGAGAGAAGGAGACACAGAATCTGAAGCAGGCTCTGGGCTCCTCACAGTCAGTACAAAGCCTGATGTGGGGCTCAAACCCGCAAACCACAAGATCATGACCTGGGCTGAAGTCGGATGCTTAACCAACGGAGCCACCAGGCACTCTAGTGCACCACTGTTAGTACCCTGACTTTCCCATAAGAGACCTAGTAAGGGTGTGAATTTAACTTACATTGTGATTCTGGCTCTTCAAGCTTCTGATGCTTTGAATCAGGAAACTGTGGGAGACTATTGCTTATCTCAGAACAATTACACAGCCTTAAATTGGATGACATGGGAAGTTATTTGTAAGTCTGAGGTGAGCAGAGTCATAGACAATATCAAAAAACAAACAGTAGGTTAAAGAATGTGTGCAACATTTATTCTGAGAGTGGTTAGCACCTTTTTATTTTTTTATTGTTTGTTCATTTTGAGAGAGAGAGTACAAGCAGGGGAGGGGCAGACAGAAAGGGAGAGAGCGAGAATCCCAAGTAGGCACTGCACTGTCAGTATGGAGCCTGACGCTGGGCTTGAACCCACGAACTGTGAGATTATGACCTGAACCGAAATCAAGAGTCAGATACTCAACTGACTGAACCACCCAGGCACCCATGGCTAATACTTTTTTTTTCAATTAAAAAAACTTTTATTTTAATTCCAGTATAATTAACATAGGGTATTATATCAATTTCAGGTGTACAATGTGATTCAACAATTCTATACATTATTCATTGCTTATCAT
This sequence comes from Panthera onca, assembly GCF_046562875.1. NCBI lineage: Eukaryota > Metazoa > Chordata > Mammalia > Carnivora > Felidae > Panthera > Panthera onca. Next base: position 44,639,332 of record NC_138349.1, on the reverse strand, counting down.
GATGAGTGTATTTTTAATCCCTATCACCTATTTCACCCATTCCCCCTATTCACCTCCCCTCTGGTAGCCATCAATTTGTTCTCTATAGTTAAGTGCAGTACTTCCTTACATTGTTAAGTGTAGTAGGCACACTCATGGCTCCCCAAGATACCCATGCTGTAATCCCCTGAACCTGTGAATAGCTTTGCTATTTACAATGACATACCATTCCTCCTCCAATTGGCAAATGTTAAAACAATTGATGACACACCTTAATAGAAATAAATGCTTTTAAATGTTGCTGGTGGGGGTGTGAATTTCTGTAACTTTAGGGAAAGTAATACGATAGGGCTTTGCAGATGTGATTAATGAACCTTGAGATGGAGAGTTATGCCTGGATCATCCAGATGGACTCGATCTAGTGAATCCTTAAAAGCAAAGAATCTTTCCTAGCTGCAGAGAACCAGGGAGATGGCAGTGTGAGAAGGACTTGGTTGTCATTGGAAGCTTTGAAGACGAAGGGCCACAAGCCAAGAAATGTGGATTACCTCTAGAAGTTGGAAAAGGCAAAGAAAAGATTCTGTTCTCGAACTTCCAGAGGAACGCAATGTGGTCACCATCTTGATTTTAGCTCAATGAGACGCATTTTTCACTCCTGACCTCCATAACTATAAGATAATGAGCTTGTGTTGTGTAATTACCAGTTTTGTGGTAATTTGTTATGGCAGCAATCGAAAACTATACAGTAAGAAAAAGACAAATAGTTCAACAGAAAAACAGCAAAGGATATGAATAGACAGTTCATAGAATTATCCAATTAACATTTGAAGAGATGCTTAATCTTACTAATGAAGCAGGTAAAGGTAAATGAAAGCAACGACATACTATTCTTCATCTAATCGGCAAATGTTAAAACAATTGATGACATACCTTAATAGAAATAAATGCTTTTAAACGTTGCTGGTGGGAGTGTGAATTTCTGTAACTTCAGGGAAAGTAAGATGATATCTAGTAATATAAATAACACAAATCCTTTGACTTAGTAAAACCAATTTTGGCTACCTTTCTTACAGAAATTGTAGGGTTGTTTATTTTTCTGTAAATGTTCAAGGAAATTTATTATGGTGTCAAAAAGCTGAAACTAATCTGAAGGTTCATCTTGGGGAATGGATAAATAAATTTTGAAAAATCCATAATATGAAATATTATGCATAAGGTAAAAATTAACTCCATCACTATGCAGAGATAGGTCTAGAAAGAAATCCATTGTATCCTATTGGCTAAAAAAGCAGGTTGCAAGATAATGTCCTTAGTATGAATCCATCGAGATTAAAAATAATACAACAAAGCATAAAATAATGTTTGCATGCATATGTTTACAGGCATTTTTGTTTGTGTAGATAAAGATGGAAACACACCATGCAGTTAACCTTGGTTATCTATAGATATGACACTGGAGGTGAAGGGGCATGGGGGAGAGCAAGAGAATTAATGTTTTCTTTATACAACTCTATTGTTTAACTTTTTACAATGATCATATAGCACTTCTACAAAATTAAGCATTTCTTTTTTTAATGTTTATTTATTTTGTTTGAGAGAAAGAGAGAGAGAGAGAGACAGCAGCAGAAGAGGCAGAGAGAGAAGAAAGAGAGAATCCCAAACAGGCTGTGTGCTCTCAGTGCACAGCCTGACGCAGGGTTCGATCCCACGAACTGTGAGATCATGACCCGAGCTGAAATTGAGTCAGTTGCTTAACCGACTGAGCCATCCAGGTGCCCACCTCTGCCAATTAAACATTTCTATTATGATATTTAAGAAAGGGAAGAAACCTCGCATTATTGAACTTACACATTTTCCCACTAGCTGATAAATGACCCTTTCAGCTGTACTTGTGGCCCACCTGCCAATGGTCTAGTTTTGACCACAGCACAACTTCTTTATGCAGTAGCAAATAGCTACTTTATTTGCAAATAGCTTTATGCAAGTACTTGAGTGTACCTTTACGCCTCTTATATAAAAATGAGGGGAAGATGGGGAAAAATGCAAATGCAGATAAGAAGTGTAGGTTTCATACATTTAAGACAGTAGAATCAAGGACTGAAATCATTAGACATGCCAAAAGTAATACATCTCTTACCTGAATCAGATACTCAATGGACTTGAACCAGCTGACTGTGAGTTTGGCTCTGAAGGAGAAGAACAAATTTAAGGAACAGAGGCAAAGATACTGTGTCTTTGAGACAAGTCACTGGGGATTACCTAACATATTTATTTTTCCTCTCTAAGATGGAACTGCCCCAAACCACACTTAAATACACATAAGTCTATTGCAGGTTTTTTCCATATGAATATTTTTCAGGTACCTGTTTTGTGTGTATAATAATAATTTGAAACATTATTCATATTGCTTTCCCCTGCCATTTCTTTGTACACATTTCCTGGTCCCCATCTCTAGTCAGTAAAGACACTCAAGTGGTCTTCAAGATGAATAAGATAAGTAGGAAGAAAACCAGCAAGAAACAGTCAAATTTCAACTATATAATTCCCCAAATAGGCTTTTAAGATTCAAAAGTGCAAACCCAAGTGGAGCAAGGTACAGACTTGACTAGAAAGAATATGCTATGCTAGACTATGCTATAACTAGCATATGACTAGAAAGAATATGGAGGAAGGTGGAGGCCATTTTTCTCATGCCACTTGGTAGCTGAGAAAAGGGTGGAGAAGAAGGAACTATTCAGTGGACTTGTTCTCCACTGACAATGTCCAGCACATTGTCCCACTCCAGTTGGGGAAACACTTCATGGAGAGCCACGACTGTGTTTGCCCAGGCAGGGGGGCTGGCATGTGGTTGGTCTTTGTCTTCAACAGTAATGAATATGCATGCATGCCCCCCCCCCCTTTTTTTCATGTTTATTTATTTTTGAGAGAGAGAGAGAGAGCAAGCTGGGGAAGGGCAGAGAGAGAGAGAGGAAGACAGAAGATCTGAAGCAGGCTTCACACTGTCAGTGCAGAACCTGATGAGGGGCTCAAACTCACAAACTGTGAGATCATGTCCTGAGGTGAGGTCAGATGCTTAACCAACTGAGCCATCCAGGCATTCCTTGCACTCCCTTTTTTAAAACACAAATATCTTTACTTGTCAAGAGGCAAATCTGAGATGCTCAGTAAGATTATTTATTCTTTAATATTGTTTGTATTTTTTCACTTCACTCCACTATAAGCATTAGTGACCTGATGACTCCTTTGTCTGCTCATCACCTACCTTCTCACACTGCTGCTGGAGGGGGAGTGGCTAAGTCAGCCACACCCCTGGCTATCACCCTCATACATTGCTGGTAAGAGTGTAAGATGGTGCAATCACTTTGGAAAACAGTTCAAAAGTTCCTCAAAAAGTTAAGTATGGAGTTCCCATATGATCCACAAATTCCACTCATATGTACTCAAGAGAAATGAAAACATATGCCCACACAAAACCTTGCACAGGAGTGTTCATGGCAGCATTATTCATAATATGCAAAGAGCAAACGGCAATGAATTGATGAATGGGTAAACAAAACGTTGTATATCCACACAACAGAATATTATTAGCAAAAAAAGAAGTACTAATATACACTTTAAATGGATGAACCCTGAAAATCTTATTCTAATTGACAGAAGGCAGTCACAAAAGACCACATATTGTATATTCCATCTAGATGAAATACCAAGAAGAGGCAAATCCACTGAAACAAAATGATAGATTAATGTTTACTGGAGCTTGGGGGAAGGTTCACTGGGTAGTGACTGGTAATGGATACAGGGTTTCTTTTTTGGGGTGATGACAATATTCTAATATTGGATAGTGGTGATGGCTGTACAACTCTATGAATATACTAAACCCACGGAAACGTGCACTTTGAAAGGATAAATTTTATGCTATGTGAACTGTATCTCATTTATACATATGCACTTATTTGGAGATATAATGTAGAGGTAGCCTATGTTTGAGTATGTCAGCAATAATTGAAACATTATTTATCACTTACTAAAAATCTCTTCTAATTTTGAAAAAAAATTAAAGGTGTACAAGTATTTATGCCAGTGCTGTGTTTTGGAGAGTTTATTTTATCAAATAACATTATGTATTTTTGAGAATATATTTCCTCACTGAAGGTCTTAAATATTTTAAGAGGTGAAAAATTTCTTTTGCCACAAGAAAGAATTCTGAGACGCTATGGAAGAAACAAAAATGAAGTGTTGGAGATGAAGCAAAATGAACCCAGACGCTTGAATGAAATGCTAGGGTCATGAGGATAGAGCACACTGAATAAAGAGAACAATACTTAGGGAAGAGAACAATGAGGAGTCCCTTAAGAACAATCAAATGACAGTGCCGGTCTCAAATTATCTGCAAGCTGGATTGAGCACAGAAGAGCACACGAGGAAAATGCATTCAGCCCAGAGATCGGCAACGCAAGGAACTGCAGATAGCAGTCCTGTTAGAACACCTGTAGAACTATCTATTAATAACTACTGGGATCTGCGGGAACTATTTAGGTTATAGTAGGTACAGCTGTCAAATAATGAAAGGCTTGAAGAGCAAGTATTCAATAAATGTTGTTATTTTTCTCCCTCCTCTCTGTTGCACACTTTTGTCGTTTGATTGGCTACAGTCGTCGTTTTGTGCCCTTCAAGTTGTCCATGCTCTGAGCCACTGTCACTGGGCTTGTTTTCCACTGACAACGTCCAGCACACTGTCCCGCTTCAGTTGGGGAAACAGTTCATGGAGAGCCAGGACTGATGCTGCAGTGTGGTGTTTGGTGGCTTCCTGAAGACTCAGTGAACTGAACTTGTGTGCATTGTCATGTCTCCTTTCAGGCAAACACATAAGAGTTGTATTCCTTCAAGCTCTGGCAGCTACAAGGATCGCCCTTCTTTCTTGCCTTTCAGGACCAACCCAAGTGGGCTGCGATGTTGCTGCAGCCTCCTTCTGCGATGGGCAGACCCTGGCTAGTCAGCTGTTGTTTCTCCTCCTTGCTCTTCTCTCTTCTCCTCCGGATCGCCTGTTCGCTATGGGAAGGAGTGCCCCTCACACGCACTCTGCGGCTCAGACACGCAGCACAGGGGCAGTGTGGAGAGACCATCTTGAGTGCAGCCAATAAGCATTAATCCTAACCAGTCCCTAAAAGGTCAGTGCCAAGTCCCTAAGTAGAGGTGTCGAATCGTCTGAAATGGAGCCAAATGAAAGAGCTATAAGAAAAAGTGCTCTCACTGGTCCACCTTGACCAAGGAAGAGAAAGTCCAAAGCTGGTGTGTTTAGAACATTTATCCTTGAGTGTAGTGATTAGAAATGAGGAATGAAAGAATCCCAGCTCTGCAGTAGGGTGGCACCAGAAGCTACACAGTCAGTCAGGAAGGGTGAGGGCCACTAAAGGCCACCTGGGGGGCTGGGGTGGGTGGGGACAGTGAAGGCAGGAGGGTGACAGATACCCAGGAGCACTACGGGATGCTTGGCACTGAGAGGCAGGATCTTGACTGACGGGGCTTATGGGGATTTCACACCCAGAGCTAAAGTCAGAGACCACATCTCATGGTTTTGGTTTTCCAGCCTGGCTTGTGGGAATGGACACTATTTCTGGCCCTGTTGGGTGTTGCCCCCTCTAATCCTTGAAGACGCCCCCCACCCATGCTTCAAGTGGTTCACACACCACACACACACACACACACACACACACACACACAAATGCACACACATTCATGTTGATCAGAAGTCTGCTGAATACCTGGGGGGACCATCTGCACGTCTCCAGGACCTCTCCCTGCCCCTCTGTCCTTATCAGCCTTCTGTCCTGTGAATTCCAAGCATCTTGGTCTTCCTTGACTCTCACTACTGTCTCCTAAACTCTAAGAGCCTGATGGGCTCTGCCTGGGCTTTCCTTTGAAGCTCTCTTTAGTCAATAAGCTCACTGTAGTGGTTACCCATCAAGGTACCACTGTCCTTCAGGGACCACTGTCCTTCACAGTCAGATATCCAACGTCCTGAAAGCTTTTCTTTTGGTTATTTCAGGCAGGAAAGTAAATCTAGTCCATTATTCCACCTTTTTTCAGCAGCAGGAGAAACCAAGTTTGAACCTGAACAAAGTTCAAAGAAATTCTCTCTGGGATACACAGTCTCAAGGCAGGTTGACCAAGTCTGGGGAGCTGCATGTGGAAAAACCAGGGGGACATTTTGTAGAGAGGACTTTGCTTTTTTTCCCAGCTGACATGTTTTCAAATGGCAAGACACCATCCAGTGAGGTCAGAGTTGTGGGTCATGAAAAAGACCTGCTTTCGTGGCCATCTTCTCCATGGGGGACAGAGAAGTGGGATCAGGCTCAAGGATGTTTGGCATGATTCCCAATGTCCAGGAAAATATTGGGAAATGCATTGCTGATGATGACAGAGCCAAGCTCTGGAGGGGTGAAGGTTGGGGGAAGAAGGCCTGTACAGAGTGGTGTGGACTGGGAGAAAAAAGGAGAGAAAGATGACAATTGTTTGTTTTTAGGCAGGGGCAGTGTAAATCTCGTACTATTTATGACATAGAGGAAAGAGTGTGACTTGTGTGTCAGACATACTTGCGTGTAAAGTGAAGAACATTTGGGCTGATTGCTTCACCACTTGGAGGCTCAGTTTTGCTATATGTTGAATGGGTTGCCTGCATAAGGAAGGTGATGATGGGAAACACCAAGCTCAACACCATGTGACTTCTCTTCCTCTTCCCACATCTCCCATCTCCCTTCCATTCAAAGAAGATGGGGGAAAAGGCACCAGATTTATATGGTTTCAGTTCCTTAAGGAAATGATGACATGGGAGGGTATTCTCTCTACCAACCCATCTGGAGCCTTGGGGAATGGATGACTGAGCCAAGGTCTCCCTGTAACTGGCTGGTTTGAGGATGGTCAACCCAGAGGGGTATGAACATGAGCAGTTTTATTTTTCCCCAGTCACTTCTTTTGTCCATGGCCTGTTGAATCTCTTTCCCCTCCTTAACAGCATCTTTGTCAGATTCTGTAACTTTCAGGTCTCTTGCATATTAAAACTTAATCCAAATTTATACCTTCAATCTCAACCTTGATTTAAATCTCATCTCTTTGGCATATAGGAGATATTGTTAGCAGACACTCTAATCACTAATTCCTTGGCAACAGGAAGAATGTCACTCAACAGCGTGTTTGGCCTTTTGTGGTGGAAGGGCAGGGATGGGCTCCTCTGGGGCCCTGAGAGTGACCGCACTTTTCTTGTCACCTTCAGCTGCTGGTGACTGCCCAGGAGGGAGGAGTGGAATCTGTTGGGTGTGGTGGAGAGAGTACTGTCTCTGGCTCTCATGCTTTCTCCCGAGGCCTGTGCTCTCTATCCGGGGATGGGGGAACATCACTTAAAGCTTTTTAAAGTCATCTCTACCCAGTTTTTTAACTAGATAGTTCAATTGTCCTTTTTTCCAGAGTCACGCCTTCTGCAGAACCATCAAGAAATGTACTTACCAGGGCGCCTGGATGGCTCCATCAGTTAAGCATCTGACTCTTGATTTTAGCTCATGTCATGATTTCATGGTTTGTGAGATTCAGCCCTGTGTTGGGCTCTGTGCTGACAGCATGGAGCCTGTTTGGGATTCTCTCTCTCTCTCTCTCTCTCTCTCTCTCTCTCTCAAAATAAATAAGTAAAAGCTTAAAAAATAAAGATCCTCTCTCACTACCCCTCTTCCCCACTCACATGCTCTCTCTCTCTCTCTCTCTCTCTCTCACACACACACACACACACACACACACAAAAGAAAAGAAGAAACAAAAAGAAAAAAAATCAGAAAGAAAAAGAAAAGTACTTGCCAAGTGGAGAGGTGTCTGGTTCATAGACCCACATCCCCTTTTTTTATCTGCTGGTAATTATAGGGGGTCCAGTGCTGGCTCCTAGGAGGCCTTTTGGTTCTCTTTTCTCTACTTCCAAGCACCCACACTCCTTCCTGAGCTTATGTCACCCATCCTGGCTATACAGGGGCTCCTATCATTGTTCATTGTAGTCTGATCCATTCATCACTCTTGAAATAGTGCCCACTTATCTGACCACCTCTCACAGGATGGACCCACAGTGGTCAGGGCAGATGCCTGGTCCCTGGGTCCAAAGTGAGTACAGCAGTAGTGTGCTGCATGGATCTAAGGAGGGTGGTTCAAGGGCACAGTGCCACAGGCACCATCTTCCAAGGGCAGGGAAGAAAGTGTCATTCTGGGTAAGGCAGTAGGGAGACTTCAGGGGTATTGGAAAAGGCAAGAAAGCTCAAGAAAATAAAAAGGTACTCTTCTGGTTCTATGCTTCAAGCTGTCTCTGAGACAAGCTGGTGGGGCTGGCTCCCTATAGCTGCCAGGGGATGCTGTTTCCCATTAGACATGTGTCAAGGATCTTTCTGCTCCCCTAGGAGTCCCAGGCCTTGGATAGGAGTGGGGGTCCCATGCCTGTGGGCTGGTCCCCAGCCTTGGCTGAGTTCCTATTTCCCTTTGGACCTACTCACAGATACCTGCGCTGCCCAGATATGCAATGACTTCTCTCTAGGTCAGTTCTTAGAGGCTCATTACACTTATTTTTATTCTCACTATCTACACCAGACATGAAACAATCTCATTTTTTGTAACTGGAAATGAACATGCTCAGAAGCCCCCATTTCCTTTGAATGCAGGACCACCCCCTCTCACCACCTGCCGACCAACTTTAATATTGGTAATGCAGTTTCTTCTGGTTTAAGATATCGTAGATTTGGTTAAATATTCAGCCAGGCTTGGAACTGACCCCTTCCCCTCCTCTTGTCTTCCTCTCTGGGGCTAAATAAGTTCTCAGTGTGTATTTCTGTGTTGTCCTGGCTTTGGAGGAAGGCTGCAGGTTGGGGCTCAGGCAACTACCAAAAATGTGGGGTGACATAAGACATCACACAGAGTTGTCTATTTGTGGATGATAGCTGAGGCCTTTTCAACTTGGCCATGGGCATTGCTGCCACCAGACCGCTGGACTTCATTCTACCTCAAGCCACCATGGAGACCAGCTACCTGACCCTGAACCCTTGCCTCACTCAAGAACCAAGACCTTGTGGTAACACCTGATTGGCCACACTCGGGCCACGTGTCCACCCTAAGGGTCTGAAGGTGGGGAAAGGGAGTACCTTCCCCCTTCTCCACCCCGTGGCTTCAGAGGTAGAGCTGCCTCTCTTCTGTCTTGGGATTCCCCCAAACAGGCAAGATGTCTAGATTTTGGGTAGCCAAAATGAGAATATTTTCTGGATCCAGAAAGGGCCTAAGTTAGCCTTTGCCCTCCTGCCCCAGTATCTCTCAGCTCCCACAGAGCCTGGAGAAAATCCACAACAGTTTTTATGCCCCTTCAAGAGAGATGCAGATAGTGGCTGGGGTTTCTGAGACAGTGTGCCTGCCAAAGGTCACTGTGGAATGGCACATGGTCCTATCAGCAAATAAAGAATGGGTTGGGGACGAGGGTGGGCATGGCTGAGTCTCAGAGGGTTGGCAGTACAAGAACGATGGCCTCATCTGCAGAAGAAAATGGGCTAACTTCATGAAGCCAGCATAGACCAGGCAGATACTCAGCCATGATATCTGCAAGGGCAGAGCCCAAAAGGCAGAGATCTTCCAGCTGACCTCTCAGATGAGGCTTGCGTGCTTTGTGTCCCTTCTGTCACTCTGTGGGCACTCTGATACTCTTCTAATCAATGTCTTTTCTGGTTATTTAGCCAGAATTGACTTCTTCGTTTGAACCTGAGAATCCTGATAAATGTGTTGACTGAAATTGGCATACCACCAGCATCTATTCTCCTGGGGTCCCATGTAGCTTCAGAGCATCTAGGTGATAATATTCTAGAATTTCAGGCAGAGAGTGGAGCAGCCTCCTGCCCTCTGCCTTCAGGTGCCCCCCACTGCCAACATTATTCAGCTCTCTCAGTCCCTTCAAAGGAGCACAAATAATGTCCCAGTCCTTGTTTTAAAATTAGTTAATTTATTTGTAATTGTTTAAGTATAGTTGGCATATGCTTTATTTTAGTTTCAGGTGTACAACATAGTAATTTGACATTTATATACATTATGAAATGCTAACCACAATAAGCATAGTTACCATCTGTCACCATACAAAGTTATTACAATATTATTGACTATATTCTCTATCTATACTTTACATTCCTGTGTCTTACTTATTTCATAACTGGAAGTTTATACCTCTTAATCCTTACTTATTTCATAACTGGAAGTTTATACCTCTTAATCCCCTTCACCATTTTTTGCCCTTCCTCCCATCCCTTTCCCCTGACAACAACCTCTGGCAAACCTATTCGCTTTGATTTTTAGATTTCACATATAAGTGAAATCATGTGATGTTTGTCTTTCTCTGACTTATTTCACTTAGTGTAATACCTTCTAGGTCCATCCATATTGTTGCAAATTGCAAGATCTCATTCTTGCACATCTTCTTTAGCCATTGTGTGTGTGTGTGTGTGTGTGTGTGTGTGTGTGTGTATCTTTATCCATTCATCTACTGATGGATACTTAGGTTGCTTCCATATCTCGGCTACTGTAAATAAATACTATTCCATAAATGTAGGGTGTGTGTATATTTCCAAATTAGGTTTTCATTTTCTTTGGGTAAATACCCAGTGGTGGAATTACTGGATCGTATGGTGGTTCTATCTATGTTTAATTTTTTGAGGAACCTCCATACTGTTTTTGACAGTGGGCTGCACCAATTTACATTCCCACCAACATGCATGAGGCTTCCCTTTTCTCCACATCCTCATCCACACCTGTTATTTCTTGTGTTTTTGATTCAACTTTATGCTGCCTTCTCAGAGCTCTGGTTCCTGATTATCCAAGTCAAATGTATCCTTTGAAATTCAGAGGAAAACTGTTCCCTTTTAAGCACTCAGCTCTCAGAATTGGGCTCCAAGGTAAGAATTTAACTCTGTTCTGGTCTAAATTTTACCTCCCTCCCCCACGGCAGTGCTGGGAAAAGCCAAGGTTCCCAGAAAGGGGGGAGAAGAGTCGTTGAACATGACACCTGGGAAAAGTAGCCTTTTTAAATATCTGAAGATGTTATACTACCACATTTTACTTTTTGTTAGGTCACATTTTTATCAATTATCTCTGGAGGGCTTATTAAATTTTGAAGATTATGGTATGAAATTATTAAAGATGACTTTGTAAATGGTAATGCATTTTCTAGTCCAGATATTAAACTCAATCAAAGACACTCAATTCCAGATGAAGATGCGTTTGTGGGAACGTCAGCTGGACACTCTACTTGCCTCTGGGGAGCAAACTGCTGGAGCCCGGTATTCCCACCCCTCCCCCGCTCCCCTGCAGCCCCGAAACCAGTGAGCTCATGGCTGCTGTTGTACATTGATAGCACGCTAGTCGCTCAGTATCCCTCCTCTCCCCTCCCCCAGAACCAGCCTCTGGGATTTGCAGAAGTGGATTCAACCTACCCAGCCACAGTGAAGCCACAGTGAGGAAGAAAAGAGCCCCTGTCGGGGAGATGGAGGATGGGGCTTGGGCAGCCAGAGCCCATGGACCTGAGGACCCTTATAGGAAGTTTCTAAGCCTGCATCCTATGCCCTCAAGCCACAAGTAGCTGAGGCCAGAATGACTCTCTGCGGGGAGGTAAGAAGCTTTTGGCGGTGTCCTTCCAGGTCTCCGTTGAGGAATATGACTTACAGGGATCTAACAGTATGCAAGAGCTGGCATCCTAAACAATGTGAGCTGGCTGAGCCCTTGGTGACCTGGGATGATATGGCCGTGAGAGGCCTGGAACTGGGGGTGAGGTGGGCAGAACTGGGCAGCGAGCTGGAGCTGACAGCAGGAGAGACACCTGATCCAGGAAGCAGAAGGGGCGAGCTTTCTAGTGACTGTGTCCAAACAGCTGGTACTCCCTGTGGGTAGTGATCCCGATCCTGCTTTCCTCCCCACCCTGGCTGGAGGCACAAGAGGTAGGTGCCCGGGTCTGTGATCTCCATGGAGTCTGTGGCAATAGAGCAGATAAGAGGCACTGTGGTGGCTGACCTGACTCACAAGGAACAAGGTCAGAACTGGACAGGGAAAACTGGGCAGACCCTGTCCAGCACCTAGGATTTGGGATAGGACCCTCTGCAGGGTACAGGGCATGGGAAATGGGAAGAGGCACATGTATTAGGGTCTGGCCAACCTTCTGCTCCCCTGAGAAGGAGCATGTGCAGCAGGCCAGCCCAGGGCCCCCCCATCTTCGCACAGAGGAAGAGGCAGCCACTGGACAGGTGGAATCAAAGGTCGAACCCCTCTCTCCATTCCCCCATCCCTGGTGCCTTCAGAAGGTGGAAGCCCTCAAGAACTGTCCTTGGAAAGATCCAAGCAGGAGCTTCTTGTCTAATCTTGTGTTCATTAAGAATTGTTACAAGTAATAGAGAGCCACTTGTGCCCATTTAAATGACAAGGGGGAGATATTTAAGAAAAACGTCCCCTAAGGGCCACCACATCTGTCAACCCAGATGACCTTAGCTAGGAAAAAGAGAGGAGGTATTCTGTAAGACTAAACACTCACTCCTAGGATCTAATCTGAAAAAAGGCTGTTTTCTCTCAAAAGAGATGGACTCACCGTGGGCTGGCAAGCATTACACCCCCTCCCAACTCACCCCTGTGCCGGTGTGGAGACTCAGGGGGAGCTGCGTCACTAGTGGGGAGGGAGAGTTCAAGGAAGAAGATGATGGAGATGAAAAATCAGAAGGCCATTTGGTTTTCAAATCTGAGTGGTGGGGCATAATTGTTTACCCTAATACATAAGCAAAGGGAAATTGTTGTTTTTACATAAGGCTGGGCTTAGGAAGGGATGGGGACCATGAGCTGAAAAGCACACGGGAAGAGCCTCCCCCCCGTGCCTCCTTCTACCTGTCAGCTTTATTTTTCTTTTGTAGTTGGTCTTTATTTGCTTCTTGGCCCATAGGATGTAAAATATTGGTCAGCCACAGTTCTCATTTACTTCTTCTCCATTGAAAGGCCAGACTCTCTTTTTCCTAATTCTGAATTTTCAGAGATAGAATCTCATCAGCTCATCTTACCTTCATACCAGATGCCACGGGCCGTGGACCAGTACAGGCGGTGGTGTTCAGCTGATGAGGGGACTAGCGAGGTGGGTCCTGACTTTCATGGCCATTGTCTGTTTTGATTGGCTGGAACCATGTCATACCAGTGGTTAAATGTTTCAGCTGTCACTTTGGGGTGACCCTGAGCACACGTGTGTGTGTGTGTGTGTGTGTGTGTCTATGTGTCACTGTTACTCTGCACACACTTGGGTCGCCAGAGTTTACCTCTGTGGGGGAGGGCAACTCATGGGATTACAGTGGGTTTTCTGAATTGTTGAAGCCTTGAGAGCCTGGTAGACACATAGGCCAATCCCAGTGTTACATGGGAAACTGACGGACTAGGGAGGGAGAATGTAGCGTGGATGCAGGACGACTCAGCCGCATTCCCCCTTGGCCCACTGCGTGTGGGTCCCTGCCTCCTGGTGCTGTCTCATAAATCCCTCACCCGGGTGACCCCGTGTCTGACAATAACGCAGCACTTGCGGGTGGCGTTGGGAGGCCTGCTGTGGTTGTCCCCACTGTGCCCGGGGCATCCTCCCCACACCCACCCTAGTCTCCAGACAGACAGGCTGGGCTGGTGGAAGGAGCAAAGGCTGGGGCTCCAGAGGCCTGGGTTTTAACTGAGACTCTAGACCTTAAAGGTGTGTGGTCTGGAGACAGTCACCAAGACATGTGAAGCCTCAGTTTTTCAATCTGCACAAAAGGTCCAACACTATTCTCATGCCATGATTATGAGACGCAAATGTGATGGCAGTTTAAGTGCTTCTATTACCACATCTGTCACTGCCTGAAAGCCTTTGAACACGTGCTAGTTTCCTCTCCCCTTGCTGGGAGCAGACACCTTTGTCACTTAGAATAAGAAATGGAAGAATACCATTGTGTGCTCACCTGCTCACAGTTGAAGGAGAAGAATGTATTTTTTTTCCTGAATGTCTCACAATGCCGACCTCTTATGGATAATAACGAGGCTTGCTCGTGGCGTTTCAGATTTGTGATTCAAAATGAGCCCCGTGGATCTCGGCCTTGGGGGGCACCCCACTTTCCACTGCTCTGCTCTTGAGCTCAGGTTGACATCACCAGGGCCCCGTGGGTCAGCTGCTATTGGTGTAACTGCAGTACAGCGGAGCAGAGGGCATTCCTGAAGGGAAATCTGACATTCAGGACCAGAGGGCTAGAACCGGATTGTTTTGAAAGCACCCAGGTCTAAGGGGGAATTGAAATGCTTGAAAGGAAGCCCAAAGAATCAGACAAGAACCCGCTTCATTCTCCCCAGAGCTGCCCCTAGATGAAAGAGGCTTTTTGTTCTGCATTACCAGCCGCCTGGAACACCAACGCCCCAGAAACCAGTTTCGCTGCATCAGAAAATGATTTATTCTCTGAAGTTAATGATCTGGAACAATAGATTGGCCTTGGTCAAAAATCAATTCTTATTATTTGGAGAAGGGGCTGGATAAAGTCTCCTTTTCATTATCGGACCCGCAGATGACAATCCTAAATTACGATTGTTCAAGGACAAAGCTTCATTTGGATTGTGGTTTGGGCACATTCGCAATTTCTTCCTTTCATTAATTCTTAAAGCTTAAATCCATAGCTGGTGATGACTTGTGTAACTCTCACTTAAAATAAATCAGTTCGATTTGGTTTCCACCTAGAGAAGAGTGGCCGGGCACTCTTGGATACAGTCCTGACTGGATGGTTATTAAGCGCGTTGTTTGTTTGCTTGTGGCTGGCCAGAACAAATCAGTCTGGCTCCGGGAGCTCGCAGCAATGAGCTACTCTAGCACTTGGAAGGCACTTAAAAGTAGTCCCGGGACTCATGCAAACCACAATTCACTGGGTCCTTATACCTGGGGTGAGGAGGAGGAGGGGCAGGGTGGTTCCTGCCTACCAGAGGAAGAGATGGGAGCCCAGGAGAAGGTCACACACTGGCCAAAGCCCACAAACACAGAGCCTTTCATTCCCGAGGCTCTGTGTTCCCAGCACTTCTTCTGACCGAAGAAACTTTTCCCCAGAGCCGGGAGTCCCAAAGGCATTCCTGATACTTTCTGCTTCATCAGGGCTCAAAGGTGCCCCTCACCTTTTCTCCCTAGCCCGGCCCCCTAACCCCAAAAATCTTTCATGGACAGACCATCACAACTGGGGGGTTTCTGTTGCTTCTGTGCCCCCTGCTTGAACAGTCCCTGCTCCTTTGCTTTATGCTTGGAACAACTGTCACCTTCTGAAGGCTCCGTGCCTCCCTCCCAACTCAGTGCCATGAATGGCCCTCTCTTGTGCTCCCACAGCCTCCTTTGGGACCTAAATCAGAGAGATTGTCGTAAGTCCACAGTCAGTTCTCCCTATAAGGCTCCGAGCCTCTTGAGGGCAGCTCTGACTTTTCTCTGTTTCCCCAGAGCTCGTAAAAATGCCTGGCACACTCCTGGGAGGTGCTCCACCGTCAATGATCAGAGAAAGAAAAAACAAACAACGTTTTTCCTAAAATGCTTCTTGGAATCCTCAGCACACATTACCCTTACACTTTTCTGAATTTCAAATTTCTTGCTGTCTGTGCTGTTTATTTGGCCTTAGACTATGGGCTGTTATGTGTGATTGTAGCTGGTCTCCTTGGCCAAATAAAAACTCTGTCTTTCCTGCAAGCAGCTGTGGCTTTGGAACCACAGCTCAGTGCTTAAGATGGTGCCTCTTTTCTTCGAATCTCCTCGAAGAGGTGCTCACCCTGTATGTGTCTGTGATCTGCACAGCCCCCAGGGCCCTCAGTAAGCAATTATAAGGAGAGAACTTTGACATTAACAACCAGAAAGCTGGTGGCTGATTACTCCCATGGCAAAGGTGGGTCTCAGCCTCCTAATTGTGCTGGGAAAGCCCGCAGTCCCTGGGGAGCGTCAGGTGTGCTCTCAACCCAGCCACTCACTTTCTTCTTCTCCGGTATCCTGGTTGGGTTGTTTTTGGCTGTCACTTTAGAGAGGTCCTTTGCCACTGTCTCCCCTCCCTGCCCTTTGTCAGAGCCCAAGTTTTGCTCTGACTCCTGCCTCCCAGGGCTCTCCAAAATGGTCTCTCTACAGTGTTGCATGTGTTTCATTCTTCCTGAATCAAAGTGGGCCCTGTGCCAGGATGAACTGGAGGCCACACTTGGTTCTGCCTTCCCACCTCAGCCCAGCCTGTCTGGAGCCTCACAGGTGCTCATGAAAGCCACTGTCGGCTTTTACTTGTGGTCACTTTGTCCCTGCAGGGTAAGTTAGAAAAAGACATCAATTTAGCCTTCATTCTTCCATCTCTACTTTTCTCTTTTGCCTAGAAAGCTGTGTGCCAATTTATGCAAATAGGTCCTAGGGCAGAGAAGAGGGAGGAGGCAGCTGGCTTGACCAAGAATATTGGCCTGTGTGTGGTGAGGACCTTGGCTCTGTGTGGATAGTAATCTTCTGAAGCTGATTCCTTGGATCCCTTGGATTTGTTTATCTAAGCATTTTTTCCCTATTGCTTGAGACCCATGGATAAAATCATTAGGCACAAAGGAGGTTGTGCCAGGAAAAAAATGCCAGTTGGAGTCTGCAAGTGGCATAGGGAGGAAGGCCACAGGATGGGTTGCACTGGAGAGGTGGAGCTGGCCAGGAGTTCAACAGCATGGGGTCAGTGCCGGGGTGGCTGGATATGAAGTGAAGGACAGGTGTGTTGTCAGAGCAGGGGGGGCACCGCATCTCCTGGGGCCTGGTGACCTACCTTATGGGTCCACTAAGATTTCCTGTACTCCCTATCTTACCCTGAGTAGCTTTCATTTTGCTGTCACCTAAGATCTCTTTTCCATCACCACTGGAATTCCCATTGTCTTTGTTTTGTCCTCCATTTCCAGGGGGAGGGAATCTTGCCTACCTTGGGCACTTTCCCTATGTCTGGATGTCTTTTCAATATTTATGTACATCATCTCATCCCTCATGAAATTCCTATGAAAGATAAGAAAGTTGGAATAACCTGCCCAAGGAACACAGCTGGCAAAAGGCAGAGTGAAGACATAGGGGTCGGCCTGATGGCAAAGGTCGCGTGCCATTACCTCCTCCTATTCCTGAGCAGTGATTATCTAAACTTTTATTCAGTGAGGCATAGACCGGCTTCCAGCTATAGTGCTCCTAGACTGGGGATATTAGGAGAATAGTTGGGGTGCACACAGCAGTTGGCTCCTTTTACAGGATTTGGAAAGACATCTGTAACAGGTATGGGGAAGGAGGTGATAGGAGACACTAATCAAAAAAAGAAATTTAAATACATAGAAATTTTTAGGTTAAGTAATATGAATGAGAAATTTGTCTTGTTGGACATTTGTGTTCAGAAATATTTTGTGTATTATGCTTTTTATTAAGGGGTAGAATTAAGAATGTATTGATTTGCCTGAATCGAATATATCTAGGTCAACAAAACCTTAAGAGAGGCGGACATAAAAAAGTGGAAGAAACTATCTTTTATTTTAAAAAGTTTCTGTTATGAAAAATTTAATACCTACATAAAGCAGAGAGGAGGAACACATCTCCTCTATGTATCTATCACTTAGTTTCTGTAATTACCAACCATGGCCAAACTTGTTTATTCTATTTATGGATTAAAAAAAGTTTTTAATGTTTATTTATTTTTGAGAGAGAGAGTGAGAGAGGAAGAGAGAGTGGGGGTGGGGCAGAGAGAGACAGAGACACAGAAGCAGGCTCCAGGTTCTGAGCCGTGAGCCCAGAGCCTGACATGGGGCTCAAACTCATGAGATGTGCGATCATGACCTGAGCCAAAGTTGGACACTTAACTGACTGGGCCACCCAGGCACCCCTATTTCTGGATTCTTTTGAAGCAAATCTCTGACAAATGATACAGACTTTTAAAAAATATATAATTATTACATCTAATAATTTAATAATTCCTTCAACATAAAAAATCCAATTAACATTTAAACTTCTCTTAATGTTTAATAAGTGTGATTTTTTTTAATAGTTCATTTGAATCAGGATCCAAATAAGGTTCATATTTTGAGATTAGCTGCAGTCTTTTAAGCCCTTCATTTTTATTCATTGCTTTTTGTTTTTGTCTCTTCTGTACAGTTTCCCCTCAGTCAGTTTGGGTAATGGCATCCTCATGGAATTGATTACTTTTTCCTTTTCCCCTTGCATTGTCTGTAAATAGAGACAGAGGCTTGACCAGATTCAGGGGAGATTTGATGGCAAGGCTGCTTCCTAGGTGGCATTGTGACCGCTGTTAGAAGGCATGGAGTGACTGGTTGTTTCTTTTTCATGATTAGCAGCCATGATGATCCTGGCCTAGGCCCATTAATTCATTAGGGTTTGCAATGTCATGTCATTATAACTTCATCATTTTCTCCATTTATAAGCTGGAAAACATCTACAAAGAAACACTTCAATTCATTGGCCTTTGGATTACCCAGAAATCAAGTTTGTATAGGAAAGATAATTATGCTTAAGTCTTCCCCTTTACTTATAAGCTTTCAAAACAGTGATTCTATAACATCCTTCAAAGGTAACCAATGTAGTTTTTTCCCTTCTATTGAGCATCATCATGGACTCAATGGATTGAAACATATTTTGTCGTAGCTATTATCCTTATTGATGCTCAAATTGTCTCATCTTTGCCTGTGAGAGTCTATTCAAATTGGCTTGAGTCCAGTTAATGTGACCCTACAAGTCACTGATAGCTTCCTTACTTTCTGATTGGATAAGATATAATAGAATCATCTTGTTCATGTTCTCATCTGGAGCCTGCCATCTCTCCTTGGGACTCTGACTCCATTCATGGGAAATGCTATTTAGAGACCACCACCTGAGTGCTAGAGACGCTCATTACTATTGGATCAGTTGTTGTTTTTAGACGTTTTCAGTAAACATAGCTGGGTAAATGTGTATTTGTTTTTAAATAAAAGACATTGTGAATTCATAGTGCTACCTCCAGCTCTAATTCAGGATTATTGAGTTTTTACTTAACCATATCAATCTGATATCTGTATCTCCTTTCTCTTATGCTGAAAAATTCCAGGTCTCCTTGAACCAACATAATCTTTTAGCATTTTCCCACAAAATGTGCAACGGAGGCTGAGTTTTTGATTTTCTGGCAATTACAGGAGATATAGAAACTGGTAGAGAGTTTGAGAGGAGTCTATGCAAATATGTATAATGATTCCATATGTATGTAGACAAGTTTGATTTGAGGGTAAAGGAAAAGGAGCACATTGGGCCTGAGATATTGAAAACTCTTGAGCACTTCCTGTCTATGGTTTATCCCACTGATTGGGTCTCAGGTCACTGAGTGTTTCTGAATCCACCTGTTCTACCCATCAGCTCCACTTCATGAGGAAACTCTGGCTTGAGAGCAGTAGAGCTCGTGTTGGTGGTGACTCTAGTTAGCATGGGTTGCTCATCATGGTGGTAGGTTGGCTGCCTCAATTAATCTTTTACTCCTTGTTTCCGCCAAAGGGAGTTGAATGTATTCATCCCTCAGGGGTAGGATTAATAGGATGAACCTCCTTCAGCCACCATACAGACACACTGTCTGTTTCACATTGCCAGCTTTTTCCTAGTGAAGCCGTACCCTTGTTGCCTCGCTGGGGTCCATTCCTATTTTTACATGTGCCATATGTATTTGGGTCTCTTTTTATTCTATTAAAATAGCTGAATATTAAAGTGGGGTTGGGGGAACACACAGTTACCTTCCCATGTGCCAAGGCTTTTCTCTGCTCTTCTTCTTAGGTTTTCTTTGAGGAAGGAGAAGCAAAGATATTGATTTTGCCTGGTTTACTAGGGGGCAGGGTCATCATTCACTAATGGTTATGCGTGGAATTGGAAAATTACCTTTGGCGCTTTCAGATTACACTCCATAAAATCGCCCAGTATCACTGGAATATCCTGATCATAGCTCCACATCATGGCCAGACAATGATAAGATAGTAAGTTTTGCTTTGTGGCATAGGAAAGAATTGAAGGACTAGCTTGTGCTCAACCTTAGTCAAATATTGGAGCCAGATTTATCAGAGCTCTACTCTCTGGGTTCTGGACACTGTCTCTGGCAATAAGAGTGTGATATTTTGGTTGCTGTCTTCTATTGTCATTATCTGGGTCTTCAGGATCCTTGGAGTTGGGCAAGACTTTCACAACTCCTACATCCCAAACATGATATTATTTATCAGTTT
This sequence comes from Panthera onca, assembly GCF_046562875.1. Lineage (NCBI taxonomy): Eukaryota > Metazoa > Chordata > Mammalia > Carnivora > Felidae > Panthera > Panthera onca. The sequence continues at coordinate 44,619,079 of NC_138349.1, read as the reverse complement.
TAAAACACTATCTTTATTTTTAAAATAAGAATCTGTAGAGTTTGAATCTTAAAGGAATTGTCTAGTACACATCAAGTCTACTTTATGGGTTAGGACATGATGAACTATGGAGGTGACACCAGTTTGTCAGTAGAGTGGTTTGAAGTAGGATAGAACGGAGATGGATTCTGACACTGCCACTTACTAGCTGAAAGACCTTAGATAAATCAGCTGACTTCTTTAAGTCCCAGTTCCTTATATATACACAGAAATGTTAGTATCTACTTTATAATGTCCTGAAAGTTCGAAGAGTCAATGGCATAGTACAATTGCATGCTCAGCAGATGTGGGTTTCCTTTCCCATCTGTATTGCCACCTGAATTATCAAACAAAAATAATAAAATATTGAACAAAATAGTTTCCACTTGTGAGGCCACCCAAAGCACACTGACTTTGCCCTGGAAGAATCCAATGAAGGCACTATCAGTCTTGCCTCTTTATCCCTAAAAGTGCCAGGTACCATCAATGTAGCCCCTTTATCCCTAAGAGCGCCGGGCAGGTCTGGGAGAGGAGTTCTTCCACCCATTTCCCTTGCTTTGAAGCAGCCATCTTCCCCTCTATCCCTTCCCTCCTCTCATCTTCCCTGGCCCCTTCTCTTTGACTCAGTTATTTCCCTGGTCCCTCCCTTTCCCTGCCTCTGCCTCCACTGAAGTTGAAACAGGACCATATTACACACCATGGTATGGCTCTTGATTAAAGCAATAGTGCTACAAGCTGTGGAAGTGCCCAGCTCCAGGAGTTTTCTGAAACTTCCAAGATGAAATATGATCAGTTTTCATCTGCTGTCTTTCTTTCTTAGAGATTTGATGAATTTTGCAGCATCACAATTCAGGATGCTCAGAAAGACCGTATTCTACAACAAATCTACTTAGTTTGTGGCTTGTGTTCCAGACTCCCTTAGCTCTGTGTACAGGGATGGTGGCTGGAGGCCTGGAAAGGTTGCTGCCTAGGTTCTCCTGCCTTATTTTTCCCTCTTCTAGGAAGACAATTTTTTCCTCACCCAGCTTTCTAGGGCAAAAACTCAGAGGCTTATACACAAACAAACTGGGTGAAAACTAAGAAATGAACTCAAATTCATGTCTTCCCAGATTCAAGGAGCAGAAATTTCTTTTTAGTTTCCCACTTTGCCTACATAAGGTGTCTCGAGTCCTGGGCTTCACACTTACATAGGGATGTCTTTTCAAACACTAATTTGGGGCCATGCAAAGCTAAGCTCCATTCTTATTTATTGGACTGAAAGACCACCACATCCATCCATCCATCCATCCATCCACCCACCTACCCAAGTATCTATTTGTCTGTGTACTCACTGAACCATTCATTGATATATTTAACTAATATTTACAATGAATCTGTGTTGTGCAGGACACTTTCCTAGGCACTGAAAGTTAGTATAGAATAAAATTCACCCTAAGCCTTTCCTCAAGGAATTTTTAATCCCATAGGGAAGTGGGGACAAATGTACAGTTCTTTATGAGACAGGACCATGATAAATGTCACAGTGGTATGGACAAACGTAGGTAGAAGTACAGAGAAGGGAGAGATCCCTTCTGTCTGGAGTTAGGATCCAGTTGTGTGTCATAAAATAGGTACCCCTTGAGTTTGAAAAGCTGAGTGGAATTTCAATCGGTGGCAAAGGAATGAAGAGCATTACATACAGGGGAAATGAACTCGCAAAGGTGAAAGTGAGAAACCACAGTGTATTTTTCAACGTGGTAGATGGTAGATGTTAGTGCAGGGGTGGATTAGACTAGAGACTCAGGTCAGGATCTGACCCTGGAGAGTTGCAAGCGTTCAGCCAGGGATTTTTGACCTGTGGTGAGAAGCAGTCCACAGCAACACGTTCCTTTATTTCTCTTAATCAGGTTTAATTTGCCCTGAGGCCCCACCTGGCAGGCTGGCAGGAGGCCCAGCAGCAATTATAATGTGACTTTGTCCCCCCTCCCATGGTTTGTCAAAGATTCTCCAGCTTATCTGGTATCAGAACATTTGGGAGAGGACCTGGGTCTGTCTTCCCTCTAGTGATCTTGTTCTCCAGCTGCCTAAGCAGCTGTAGAGTTCTTATCCCTGTCTGCGGCTGGAAGTACCTCCTCTCTGCTGGCTTCTGCCTCTTTTTGCAAAGTTTTCACTTCATCCGCTCCGCTTCCTGGACACACTCAAGAGTAATTCTCTTTAATGCACCTACAGTGTGTGTGCGTGTATGCACACGTGCGTGCACACAAACACACACACATACTTACTTGCTCATGTGCATATGCACACACTCGCACACTCACACAAAACTCTTACACTGTCCCAAGAGTAGAAAAAGGTAAGGGTAAAGACAGTTTAGACTTTCAGAAACAAGGCTGGGCTCTCTTTCCTGGGGTGGGGATTGGGAAAGGAGATACGATCCTTGTTAGCTTTTTTCTAAATAACTCCCTTAGATACAGAACTACTGTATGAGATAAAGGAAACTGTCTAGAAATTTCGAGTAGGAAAGTAACAGGTTAGCGCTGATCTTTGGTAAGAGCACCCTGGTTTGAGTGGCAGGAGAAGTACCTATCCTCAGGGCCTAGTTCACATGGCTGCAGTCACAGCTCAATGCACGCTTATTCAGTGAATGGGTACATAAAGGAATAGCAAACTAGAGCGACAGTTCAGAAGGAGAGCCAATTCCCGAATCATGGATGTGACTGTGAAAATGGAGACAAGTTGCCCAACAAGGAATTTCAGGAAAGTGAAGGGACTCTGACTGGAAGTGAGGAGTGATGTCCCAACTCTCTGGGTGGTCTCCCTGTGAAATGGGGCCATAGAGACACCCTGTGGCTACCTACCAAAGACTCCTCCTACCTTGGTTTTCTCTCAACATGGAGTCTGTTCTGGGCTTTGAATGATTCAGATGGGAAATTGGGGAGCTGGGAGGAACCAGAGGGAATGGAAGAATATGGAAAGGAAGATTGAGGCATCTTTGCAGGGAGAGGCATACCTGACCTTGCTATCTAAGCTTCAGGCCAGAAGGGTGGGACCGAGGCAGCGTTGAGGCTGGTAGACTAAGTGACAAGGGTCAGCTCTGTCTCAGCAATCCCTGTTCCTGGAATCCTGATTCGTAGGGAGCTTAGGGTCAGGGAGGGATGGGCTCCACAGGCAGTGGCATTGATGGCCACATCTTGGAAGAGCTGAGAATATAAAGGAAATGAGATGGGCTGACCCCTCTCAGAGGTAATGGAGGATTCCAGGATCCAGGGAATCCTGACTTTGCCATCTCAGAGGAAGTTTTTACTCTCCGCTTCCATTGAGTGCCCTCTTTAAGGTGGCTCCTGGGTTGGGTCTTCGACCAAGAATAGGAAACTTATTACCAGTCTAGAGGGGAGTCTTGGGCTGTTGGCAGAAGCTGTGGCCAAGGCAGTCTGGTCCTCATGTTTATTCACCGGTTTTTAGTTGGAGATTACTGCAGGAGTACACTTTCCTCTCCTTTAAAGGAGCCCTTTCAAGCACTCCTGACCAGATCAGGTATCACAGGTGCTTTGAGACTACTTTCCTTTGATCCCTACTCAGTTTTGCCATGTTGGGTGTAGGACCAACACTTTGCCATGCAGGGAAGGAGTAGCGTAACAGATGGCAAGAAATACACTGTCTTTGGGGTGCCTGGGTGGCTTGGTCGGTTAAGCATCTGACTTCAGCTCAGGTCATGACCTCACACTCCGTGAGTTTGAGCCCCGCATCAGGCTCTGTGCTGACAGCTCAGAGCCTGGAGCCTGTTTCAAATTCTGTGTCTCCCTCTCTCTCTGCCCCTCCCCTGTTCATGCTCTGTCTCTCTCCATCTCAAAAATAAATAAACGTTAAAAAAAAATTTTAAAAAGAAATACACTGTCTTCATTTCATGCTTGACCAGCTGTCCCCATCCCTCCCCTTGGGCCTTCACATCTTCCTGAAGCATAGGGTACTTTCCCATAGTCATCTGGAGGCCAGGCTGTCATCTACTTGACATGTGGATCTCAGACCTGGGCATGCACTCAGCTTCTGAATGGGCAAGGACCACAAGTAGGTCATTCTGAAAGAGGATGTGTGACCCATCATAGAGATAGAAACCTATGTTGAGGCTTATGAAAAATAACAAGAGAGATTAGCAATCAACAAAGTTGATTAGTTGGTAGTGAAGCTAAGGCGGGGGAGGGGGCATTTTTTAATCTGCCCCTGGTCTGATGATCTGGCCTTCATAGAAGTTTCCGGTAATCATGGTTGTACTCAAGAGCTTTTCTCTCCTCCCTCCCCGCTTTCCTCTGCCTCCTCCTCCTTTCTTTCTTCTTCCTTCCTTCCTCTTCCTTCTTCTTCTCTGTCTCTCTCTTTGTCTATCTCTCTGCCTCTGTCTCCATCTCTCCCTCTCTCTAGGTCTTTCTTAATTGCTTTAGAAGTCCTTTATTAATTCCAGGACTTCTTGGCTATGTACCCAGCCCCAGAGAAAAATAACATTTATATAACTTTGGATTCCAGAAACACAAAGGTAAGCTTATTTGTGGGGTTGAATATTAAGAATATCCTAGAAGATGATAAATCTCCTGGACAGGATTTCATCAACACCCTCTTCCACTGCCCATCTTGGGGTGGGGGAAGAACAAGGGTCCTGAGTATATGGTGACTGACTGCCCTTCCGTACTTTATTCCAGATAAGAATTTCTATGATATATTGTTTTACTTAATCTGCCCAACAAATCAGCAAATAAGGTGTTTTTAAAGCCTTCCCCCTTTTTATTATGCCAACTTTAAAGTATAGAGAATTTAAGAGACTAGTATAGTGAATACCTATATATCTCTCACCTACATTCAACAATTGTTAGCATTTTGCTGAATCTGCTTCTTGCTGTATCCTTTTTGTTCTGCCCTGAACCATCTCATAGGAAATTGCAAGCCTCATAAAACTTCACCTCTAAATACTTCAGCATGCATCTCCTAAAAATATTTTTCTCCCACAAAACCACTATGCTGTTTTCACACCTCAGAAAATTAATAATACCCCAATATCATTTAAAACCCAGTTCATACTCAAATGTCCCCAGTTGTTCCTCAAATGTCTTTTCTGGCCTTTTGTTTTATTTTGTTTTTTAATCAAGATTCAATTAAGTTTCATGCTTTGAAACATTCAAATTTTTTTTTTTTTTTTTTTTTTTTTTAAGGATGTGAAACTAATGCTTCCCCAGCCCTCCCCTGGATGCAAATAAGCTTGCCTAAGATGGAGCAAACCCCTGGGCATTTAGACTGCAGTTCCCCGCCATGGCTGTAGAAATCCAAGTCTGCACATTCCCTATATCAGGAGTCCTCAGATCTGGTTTTCACAGGCTAGTCCCATTTCCAAAAAGAATTTCAACCCAAGATTGTCAACCTTTAATTACGCCAAATGTAATCATTAAAAAACCCTATCATCTATTACTGCTGTCACTTAACATAAATAATAACACTTGAATGCCCAAATCAAAGACACGGTTTCAGAATAGAGGATGGTTTTGCAGGAATCCAGTTATCATGGTGGCTGTGGAATCACGGGGCCAGGATGGAGTAGGCTCTACACTTGCCAGACGGCTGAGCTTGTAGCGGCCTCTGAGGGCAGGGAGCTCACTAGTTGGTGGTGGGGACCATGGAGCAGGGGCTGAGGACCTTAGGAGTTGTCACATGAAATGTTGATGCCTTGCTCTCTGCAGATGCAGATGTCCCCCTGCCCTACCAACACTTTAGTGTGACAATTTTTGAATATCTTCCACCACTGCCATTTTATCCAATGTTTTTAGCTGGAGCCTTCTCTGTGTTTCCGCTCAGTTCCTTGTAATCAGCTCCTCAGTTATGGGGAGGCTTTTGAATCCTGATTGTCCTGGAGGTAGGGTGGCCTGCCCTCCTGTTTTCATCCCCGTGTCTGGGAGGGGCGGTATGGGAACCTGACCGCCAGCTCCTACGTCATTCACACACTCCTGGGTGTGCTGAGTGAAGGCTTATTTATTTGCCGGACAGATCAGGGTGAAGCCTGGCCAGCCCCCTCCCCCAGGGCAGGTCCTCCCCCCTGGGTTCTCCCCCGCCAGGACACTAATGGTGGCCTGCATCCTGCTCTGGGAATTCAGTCCTCAGTTCCATCTCACCACAGGCCTCGCTCGGGTCAGACCCCTGTAGCACCTGGTGGTCAGTCCTTGAATTCTGTTGTCCATGATGGAAGATATTTGGGAGAGGGAAAGATTTTGGATAGAGTAGAGGCCATGATTGTCTGCCCTGCCAGTGCGTCCTAACTCGGTTTGGGGCAAGTGATCCCCCCAGAGAGGCAGGCCCGCCCCGCCCCTCCTTGCCTTCCACAGGAGACTGCTTATCCTTCCATCAAGTCCGCAGGGGCAGCGCCGCCTGGAAAGACAGTCCTGCGCTAGGTCAGGCCATCCTTTGCCTGGGGGTCCGGGAAATCTCCGGGGCTTCTGCTTGTTTCCGTCTTGCCACAAGTGCTGAGAGCAGGCTGGACGTGCTGAACCCCGACTATTTGTGCACGTGGGTTCATCTCTCACAGCCACTGCCTCCCAGGAGCGGGTCAAAGGAGTGCGTGCGGAGGAAACACGAGGACCATCAGGCATCAGCATCCAGGGGGGGAATGAGCACAGACTAGTCTGGGAACCCACCCGGAGGGTACATGGGATGGAATCACAAAATGCAATACAGATTTCCTGCCGGAAGCCTCTCCTAACAGGAACCCGGGAGACTGAAACCACAGCTGTCTGTGGGCAGCAGGCTTCCCCTCCCAATGCAGAGGGAGTGGCCTTGCTCCTGGGAGACTCCTCAGTCCCCCTGAGACATGAGGACACCCCCATCACCAGGTTCTATGTGGAAGCTTGATCCAAGAGAACAGGGACTTTTCTTCTAGGGCACCACAACCTCCATGAGCTCTGGGAGGGCCTGGTGGGTGCTTCAGCTCCCAGGCTGTCCCAGTTATCCTGTGTGTCCAGCCTCAGCATTGAAGCCTCTGCCCACGACGTGGTGCCCACCAGACAGTGAGACATACAGCGGCTGGCCTGCCTGCCGGGCAGCTTCCAGGACGCCTGCTTCAAGGTGAGCTAATCAGAATACGGTGCCAGACAACAGCTTTCCACATGCAGCATGAAGGTTATTAGCTCTGTTGCTTCCAGAGTAGAGAGTACATGTCAGAGAACTTACACACACACACAGCCACCCCCACATACATTACATACACGTACACACCACACACCACACACCACACACAGACCACATACAGGCCACAAATACATAGACCACACTCTACACACAGCCTGGCTCTCCATGGCCACTGCCCCTCTCAGGTTGTGTTCCTGGGATGGATGGTGCTTGCTCCACGGGTCCCCCTGTGCCGATGTGGCAGAGAGAGGCCCTGGTGCCTCCTTAGTGTCTAGTGGGGGAAGGCAGGGAAACAGAGAGGACCCCATGGAGGTATTGAGGGATCTCAGTGCCTTGGCCTCCCTCTCCCTTGGCAGGCCTGGCCTGCCCTTCAGGTGCATGGGTGTTGGAGTGGGACCTGCCATGGGGCAGAGGAGAGGTGTAGCACCTGGAGAGCGTGAGGAGCCTCCATACATCTTCTTGGGGAAGAAGCTTCTAGCAGGAGTTGTTGTGGGGACAGCCCTGGGGCTGGAAGGAAGGCTGGTTCCCAGCAGGAAAGGCTCTTGGAGCTCTCAAGGTCTGGCCACATTCCTCAGTGTCTCTTTCCTGGCTGGTTGTGGCTTGACCCCTCAAAGCTGACCATTTGGCTGCCTCTGGACCAAAACCAGACACGATATTCATTGCGTGTACCTGTTCTGGTGTGGCATTCTTCAGTGCAGGTGTTTGAAGGGCAGAGAATTTGAAAATGCTTGACTGCTTTGAAGTGGAAGAGGAATCAACGTCATAAAAGTTGGAACGAAGAGGGTATCTGGAACGTACTAAGTGCTCAGCAAACATTCGGTGAAGGCCCGGTGGAGAGTGCTTCATCGGAAGAGACGAAAAGCATGTTGCCCTGTTTGCAGCATACAACCACCCCGAGAGGCTCTGCACACGCCCACGGACGACATGAGGTGGACGGTTTCACAAGTGGAAGAGGCCATCTTCATGGAGCTGACAGAGCCTCCTCTGCCCCTGCAGTCTTGGCAGCTGTGTGGACCCCTCCAGGGCCTTCACTTCCGCTCTGAACATGGAGGCTGCTTCTGTAGAAAGGTTTGGGGGCATTAATTAGAAAAGGATTTGGAGGTCCAGGCAGGGAAGGAATTCCTGCACAAACCAGGAGAACTGGCCTCATAGATTAACTCACCCGAAACCAGAGAGGAAAGAAAACAAGTTTTCTCTTCCATTCTACAAGAACAGAAGGGAGACTTTTCAGCTCCTTTCAGTGGAAGGACATTTATGTTGAAATATTTTCGGAAGCTCTGGGATGTGTCTAAAGGAGAAAATCTGCTGCGAACCCATCATCTGATTTTGTGAGTGGAGGTAGGCCTTTGTCTTGGCTGAAATAGAGACACTTCAGTTTGAAGTCCAGAGGATGGAGGGGTTTGGTGCTACAGCAAGCTGTTGCAGAGAACAAATGGGCCTCTTCCAATGCACACATCTTCCTGTTCATCCAGCATACCTGGGCTGCAGATTTGGATCAGAATTGGCAGAACTCCATCCACCTGGGAAAGGCTACACCTTTTCTTGGGTTTGGAGCCTGTTTCTAGAAGGTGCCGATGCCAAACTGTGTCAGGCTGAAGCTTGGCTGAGCCCGTTTCCTGTTCTCTTAAATGGGACCAACCAATATGCTGTGGTACTGAAGTCCGAAAAATCTGGAACAGGTGAAAAATCTGGGCAAGATTTTTTTTTTTTTTTAAGATCGAACACTTCCCAAAATCAAGCAGCTGAACTTGGTAGATAAAATGTGAATACAGAGGTTTCTAACTGAAGGAATAAATGACTTCCGAGTGGCATTTAGAAACATAGGAAGAGAGGGAGGAGACTGGATGTCTTTAGATCAGCCATGGAACTCTCTCCTGCCCTGGAGCAGCCACCATAATTCCTTCCATCCCTGGCAGCAGTGGTACCCGAGTTCTCCTTAGCTTGCTGCAGGCAACTTGTCACCCCACTAGGGCTGTAATGGCATCTTATCCCCAGGTCTTGGAGAGTTCAGTCTGGAGTGGTTCTACGGTGCCAGTTATCCTCTTAGTGGGTGCAGGGGTCAAGGTGATCATTAAGTGACGAGGACCCCCTGCCCTTTCTGATGCAGAGGATTCTCTGCTTGTCTTTCCTGATTGGTACTTGCTTGTGGATGGGTGGTTTCTATGTAGTTAGAGCCAATGCATTCCCTTTTTGAAGTTTATACAAGCCTTGGGAGGATATGCAAGGGGGACCATCTGTAAGTGACTGAGTTGGCTACTTGACAAAACAGCCAGTCTTCTGTCTGTTGACTTCATAATCTAAATAGCTTTCAAATAATCCCAGTTCTCTTCAGCCCCACTACACTGCCTTAGTTCATGCTCAAACTTTTAAATAAAGCTTTATTATGACTTTTTTTGGTTACAAGTAACAGAAATGAAACCTTGGACTTAACAAACAAAATAAGACTTTCCTTCCAACCTGGTGGAATGCAGAGGAAGCTGGGCTTCAGAAATGGGTCAGAGCCTGGACAGCCTGCAATCATGATCTCTCTCTTTTGTTTCTCCTGCATTGTTTGCCTCATTTCCTTTTCTTTTTCTTTTTTTTTTTATGTTTATTCTTTTTTTTTTTTTTTTGAGGGAGAGAGAGAGAGAGAGAGAGCACAAGGTGGGCGGGGGGGGGGGCAGCGAGAGAGGGGACACAGAATCCGAAGCGGGCTCCAACCTCATTTGTTTTTCTAACTTTAATTTAAGTATAGTTAACATACAGTGTAATATTAGTTTTTGGTGTACAATATAATAATTCAATACTTCCATATGGCATCCAGTGCTCATCACGACGAGTGCACTCTTTAATCCACCCCCCTGCCCCATCCCCAATTACCATTAGTGTGTTCTCTTAAGAGTCTGTTTCTTGGCCTATCTCTCTCCCTCTCTTTTTTCCCCTTGCTCATTTGTTTTGTTTCTTAAATTTCACGTGAGTAAAATAATATGGTATTTGTCTTTCTTGGCTGATTTATTTCACCTAGCATTATAGTCTCTAGCTCCATCCATGTCATTCCAATTGGCAAGATTTCATTAATTTTTGTGGCCGAATAATATTCCATTGTATGTATTTGTTCTTTATCTGTTTGCCAGTCAATGGACACTTGGGCTCCTTCCATACTTTGGCTATTATAAATAATGCTACTATAAACATAGGGGTGCATGTATCCCTTTGAATTAGTGATTTTGTATCTTTTGGGTAAATACTCAGTAGTATGATTACTGGATTATAGGGTAGTTCTATTTTTAACTTTTTGAGGAACTGCCATACTATTTTCCACAGTGGCTACACCAGTTTTCATTCCCACCAACCGTGCAAGAGGGCTCCCCTTTCTCCACATCCTCATCAACACCTGTTACTTTTTGTGTTTTTGATTTTAGCCATGCTGACAGGTGCAAGGTGGCATCTCACTGTAGTTTTGATTTGCATTTCCCTGATGATGAGGGATGTTGAGCATCTTTTCATGTATGTTGGCCAGTCATGAATGTCTGGATGTCATCTTTGGGAAAATGTCTATCCATATCTTCTGCTCATTTTGTAATTGGATCCTTTGTTTTTTGGGTGTTGATTTATATAAGTTCTTTATATATTTTGGATGCTAACCCTTTATCAGGTATGTCATTTGCAAATATCTTCTCCCATTCGTGGGTTGCCTTTTAGTTTTATTGATTGTTTCCTTCACTGTGCAGAAGGTTTCCTTTTTGATGTAATCCCAATAGTTTAGTTTTACTTTAATTTCCCTTGCCTCAAGAGACATAGCTAGAAAAAAGTTGCTATGCTTGATGTCAGAAATCTTTTTTTTTTTTTTTTTTTTTAATTTTTTTTTTTTTCAACGTTTTTTTATTTATTTTTGGGACAGAGAGAGACAGAGCATGAACGGGGGAGGGGCAGAGAGAGAGGGAGACACAGAATCGGAAACAGGCTCCAGGCTCCGAGCCATCAGCCCAGAGCCTGACGCGGGGCTCGAACTCACGGACCGTGAGATCGTGACCTGGCTGAAGTCGGACGCTTAACCGACTGCGCCACCCAGGCGCCCCTTGATGTCAGAAATCTTATTGCCTGTGCTCTTTTCTAGGATTTTTATGGGTTCTGGTTTCATATTTAGGTCTCTAATCCATTTTAAATTTATTTTTTGTGATATGGTGTGAGAGAGTGTCCAGTTTCATTCTTTTGCATGTAGCTGACCAGTTTTCCCAACACCATTTATTGAAGAGACTGTCTTTTTCCCATTGGCTATTCTTTCCTGCTTTGTTAAAGATTAATTGACCATATCATTGTGGGTTTATTTCTGGGTTTTTTATTCTGTTCTATTGATCTTTATGTCTATTTTTTGTGACCGTACCATACTGTTTTGATTACTACAGCTTTGCCTCATTTCTTGCAGAATAGCTCCCTCTGTGCTCTAGTCTGTCTGACAAATAAAACTGCCAGCTTCCTCCAGGTTCATAGTCACAGGCTAGGGCCTCCAGGGATGGGAGTAACATTCTCTGGTTCCCAATGGCAAGTCTGCAGGCATGGGAGGACTGTGAAAGGCTGAAGTTCCTCGTTTAAAGACCAGAGCTGAATAAATATGTGGCTCTTATTCCAGGCTGGATTTCCAGGGCAGCGTAGGGGGCAGGGCAATAGAATGCCTGCCACCCCCTCCCCCTCCTTGCTCCATGGATGTCCTGCTTTGGCTCTGTCTCCTGTGTGGCTACAGTCTCCCATCTAACGGCAGGCCTGCTCCTAGCTCCTCTGCCAGAAGGAGCTCCTACCTCTTCGGCTCTGCAGGCAGGACTGACAGTGCAGTTCTAACCACCTTACCTCCTGCCAGACACCTCACATGCTCTCATTTGTGTGTCTGCTCCTTTGCTCATGCCGCTGCCTTTGCACAAAACGCTCACTTAGCTCTCTTCTGTCTGATCACCCCTCATCTATCAGGCATCCAGCCCAGACCCCCTGTTCCTGGCCAGCCTTTCCCAGACATAGGATCTGCCGCTCACCCAGCCACCCCCTGGAAGTGGCATCGACCCTCCTGCTAATCCAGGGTGTTGTCTGGAGTCTCTCCCAGTGGAACTGACCCCTCCAGGCAGGGACTACTCAACTTCCCCCTCAGGAAGCCCTGATTAAATGCACGTCAAAGGAAGAAGGGTGTGGACAGAAGCAGTTGCTGAAGCCTCCTATGTGGTCCTGGGTGACAACAATGAGAGGGAGGCGATAGTTCCTTTTACACTCTGGGTTCTTGGGTACCTTTCTGGTTCTCACTGTCTTGTGAGAAGTCTGCACACATAGCGACACAGGGCTAGGGGAGTTTTCTGAGGCCCCCAGAATAGAAGTCATCACCCGGCAGGCGCTCGTCTTGGGCAGTCAGGGCAGGGTGTGTGGTTTGGGGCTGCAGGGCTGAAGATGCAGACCGGCTGGGGAGGGACAGGCTGGATTCAGGCTGCAGCCTGTGCCTTCTCCAGGGGATATTCAGGTGAAGCGAGAAAGGAGAACAGCAGGGAGGAGAAATCAAACCCAGATGCCCACCCCCGCGGAAGGGCCTGTTTTCCCAGGCGCAGCTGCCTGCTGGGAGGCTCTGGCAGGCTCTGCACATGGAACCACTCCAGCCTGGGCCTTGGAAGTGCCTGGGAAAAGGATGTCACACAGTTCTCAAGCCACAGTCAGGTGTTAAATATTCTACCCTCCTCCTCTCCCCATTATAGAGCCATGCATGTCTATTGTGGAAAATTGTGAGATATGGACAAGTCAAAAGAAGGAGAAATAGGTACCCATAAGTCCATCATCTAGAAATAACCACTGTTAGCATTTGGTGACTTTCCTTTCTGGCTTTTCCTCTATGAATTTTTTTTTCTATTGGTGATCTCATGCTATGAATACAGATATTTGTCTATTATTATTAGTTTTATATACAAGCATTTCTTTTCATGGCCATAAAAACACTCTATACTTTTTAAGGGCTCCATAGTATTCTGTTGCTGGATGACTCACAATTCGCTGAATGATTTCAGGCCAGGATTTTAAGAGTATGTTTTCAGCACTGTGGAGAAAGGGCAGCGGCCACACCCGGCGGCAGAGTCAGGCTTGGGGCACTGCAGAGGTTGTGTAGAGGCCGGGACCTGGGTTCAGGCGGCCTGTGGTCACACCCTAGTTGTGACTGAGAACGACAGCTCCAAGAGCTGACACAGAGGAAAAGGCGCAATCCCGTGTCGCAGGAAGTGGTCGATTTTGCATTCTGTTTTTCACTTACTCGTTGCAGGACTTTAGATAAGTTATTCAACCCTGCCGGGCTTCAGTTTTCTCATCTGAAAAATGAGGTGGTAAATGACGCATTCAAATGACTGTATAGAATATAAAGAAAACATACAATAGGCAACATGGGGAACCCATAATATTTAAATATATAAAAATTAAATGAGACTGTAATAGGTCATGTACGACACACTTCCATTCTATACAACATGGGATATGGAAATACTAGACTCTAGGAAACAGGCACGGCTTAATTAAGGGCGAGAATGTGTGAAATCCTCAACAGTGTCTGGCATAGGAAACAAGTGCTAATACTTGTTGGAAGGAGATGCAGGGATGTGTTCAGTTCTAGTCATCAGTTTAATGAACTAGATTTAACAGCAGAGGCAGGGCAGTCAGTGAGCCTAGCAACGACTGACCTCTTCTGGACGCTTCCTTACAGAGCGAAACCAAGCTCTCAGAGGCCCCGTTGCGCAGGGGAGGATCTGAGGGTCCTTCCCAGCTTCCTCAAGCCCTTGACCTCCTGCTTGATTTCCTAACTGACTGCTCGAAAAGATGGAAACCCAGGTTTGGGTGTTATTGTTGGCTCTCTGAATTAATTGCCAGAAAGCTTTGTAGGAAGTGTTAGCCTGAGCCTCAGTGACCGAGGTGTGGAGTTGCCCTGGCACACACTGGAGGGACTATCTGGAAAACCAACAATATCTCCTGAGGTTCTCAGCATAATGTTGGGCATTCAGGGATGCAGTGACATTCCACTGGAGAGGTGGGTATATGGGGAGAGCTGGGCTTTGTTCAGACCTTCCGGTAGCCCGATCTCTGGTCCCCGTGGTTGACACTGTTTAGAGGTGTGCCCTGAATTAGAGCGTTGTCCCCTATGGACGGTATGTCCTTTGGTAGTGCAACCAATCATTTGTGTAAAATGGATGTGATAACACGTGGGGTGCAAGGCAGGGGTGAGGACTAGCATGTGTAGCACGTCTGGCACAGCCCGCTCTCCTCCCACCTCCTCCTCTCTCTCCCAGGAGACACTCCTGCCTCATCATCACTATGCTTACACATTGACACACATGTGGACACGTGTGCCACAGCACATACGCATTCAAGGGACACACATGGTCCCATGTCCACACGCATGCATGTGCTCAGACACGCACATACTTATGCACACACACACTCAGCCATACACACACGCTCACACAATGCCACATTCACACAATGCACATCTGAACACACACATGCAAGCTGTAGTCCCCCCGCACCGATCTGTTCACTTCCTCATGCATGTGGTGGTGCATTTTCACATCTGTGTGCCTTTGAAGGGATGCTTCTCTCACCGAGAAAATATCTTTGGCTCTTCACCCTGTACACTCCTCCTCATCTTGTATGATCCATGTCAAATGTCGCAGCTTCTGTGAAGCATTTCCTGGCTTTCCTAGACAGAACCATTAGCTCCTTCTTCATTTCCTTGGGAACTATGAGCAGCCGAGGGAGCATGTCATACTCTTTGGATCCTCCACATCTGACATGGACTTGGCTGTCCCGAAATGATTGCTGAATAATGCAAAGGTGGGTTTGAACCTTACTCTGTCCAGTTCCTCAGTCTGGGATCCCCTTAAAGAGGTCCGGGGGCCAATTGCCAGGAAGAAGTGCAGTTCAGAAGCAGTTGGAAGGACAGGTAGCTTGCAGGCTGCAGACTCAAAGGCTGCTACGGGTGGCAGGAGAGCAGGAGAGACGGAAGAAAGACACTCTGTGCCCAGAATACCATCAGCCTAGCCTTGCCTGGAGCCAAGGGCACCGTGTGGGGTAGGGGAGATGGGTGAGGGAGGAAGAGGGGACAGGAGGGAGAGGGGCAGGGGAGAGTGGGAGGGGGAGAAAGAGAAAGGGAGAAAGGGAGAACCGGTTGGAAGTGTGTTAGGTGTACCTCCATAAATAAAGGGATGACGGAGGAAGACCGTCCCCTGTAGGTGGAGGAAACTGGCAGGTGACCCTGTCAGGCAGGGAAGGGTAGAGTGAAAAACTGGAAAGTCACATTAGAGGTTCTTAAATTTTTTGGTCTCAGGCTCTCGTCATGCTCATAAAAATTAATGGCAATCGCAAAAAAAATTTAGTTTCTGTGGGTTATATCAACAACATTTACGATATTATAAATCAGAAATGAGAAATTATATATACACTTATTCGTGAACTTATTAAAAATAAAACAAGCTGTGAACATAATGACATTTAAAATACCTATATTTCCCAATGCAAAAACTTAGAACAAAAAATGAGAAGAGTGGCATTGTTTTCTATCTTTGCAACTTTCTCTAATGTCAAGCTGGAGAGAAGACCGCTGGGTTTCTCATCTCTACTTTTGCATTCAGTCGAGGAGATCAATAGAATCAAGCTCACATCTTCATTTTCATCATTCATTTGACAATCATTTCAGAAGCTCTACTCAATGTGTGGCTACATCACACATCTGGTTGCCTTTAGGAAGTTCCTCTGTATGCTCAGGCAGGAATGAGAGTAAAGAAACCGACTATACCTTAGTATGAATAAGGAAAGAGTTTGGACTTCGCAGACTGGGTCTGTGGGAACTCCCAGTACCATGCTTTGAGAAGTATTGGATGAAATCATATAAAAGTCCTGGTGTTCACTTGTTTCCTTTTTCTTTAAATTTTTTTTTAAAGTTTATTTATTTACTTTTGAGAGAGAGAGCATCAGCAGGGGAAGGGATGAGAGAGAGAGAGAGAGAGAGAGAGAGAGAGAGAGAGGATCCCAAGCATGCTCTGCACTGTGTGCATGGAGCCCAATGCAGGGCTCGAACTCACTAACTGCAAGATCATGACCTGAGCCGAAACCAAGAGTCAGACGCTTAACTAACTGAGCCACCCAAGTGCCCCAACTGTTTACTTTTTTAAGTGGAGCTTTACCATATGTCTTAGTGTGATAGAGGGACAGGAAGAGCCGCCAACACCTCCTGAGCTTGGCTGCTCCCTGCCTGTGGGCCTCATGGAACTTTGGGCATGGCAAGCATCTGGGCGCATGGCGATGGGAGGTGGAGAGCAGCAGGGGGGAAGGTCAGGGCCCTGAGTGGGCAGCAGGAGATGAGCTTGAACTCTGAGGTCCAGGAGGGGCTGTGCATCCTTGGGTGAGCCCCTGCCCCTACAATAGATCTCGCTTCCCTGGTCTGGAGTACGAGGTTGGGTAGATTGCCAAGGTCCTTCTGGTGTCATGGATGCTGAGTCTCTGATCCTGAGTCTTACATGATTCCCTGGCCTACCGCTGTGGAGAGGAGCTTCCCCGTGCAGGAGACTGACCCTCAGCAGTGAGGGCCGGTGGGCAGCTTCCTGACCCCACCGTTCAGAGGCTTCATATAATAACTTGCATGGTTCTCTCTTTCATTACAAAGGTAGTACAAATTCATTAAAATAGAAAGATAAGAAAAGCACAAAAAGCACATGCAGTCCTTTCCCCGGAGATCAACCACTGCTAACATTATGCTGAGTATCTATTCAGTTGTTTGTCTATGCATATAGTTCATGCTTTATCTTTGCTCCATTATTTCTTCTTAAATACAACTTTATCATGTGATTTCCAGCAATCTAATACAGATTGAACTCTTTATTCTGGCATTCAGAGCTCTCTCTTTTCAGACTTATCTTCTGCTCTTTTTCTGTCTGTGTCCTCCCACTTTTGCCTCTCCTCGAATACACCATGAGCATGTCCCCTCCACACTTAGTACTCCATCTCTAAATTGAATCTATTCTGCAAGACTCAGACTTGCTCATTCCTCACCTTGCTTCCTTGATGACTCTAAAGTATTCTTCAAAAATCTGACCCAGTGTCACTTATGAAGTCTTACCTTAGCCTCAGGCTGTTTGTCCCTCCCTTCTCTGAGCTCCCACAGCTATCGTACAGGCCTTAATTGGCACTTTTCTCACTGGGTTGTAATTGTTTGCATGCCTCTTATTACCACCTGGTTCTGGAGTATTGCACACTGATTATTTGTTAACTGGGTGGGAACCCCTGTGTATGGCAGGTCTGAGGCTGTTATGGACTCTATCACCCAGTGTATGTATGTTGTGGGTTACTTGGGTGTCCTGCTGGACCGTGAACCTGCTGCAGGCAGGGTGCTCACAGGATTGTCCCACTCCTACCTGCGGGGCTGAGAAGGGCTCCTCTTGGTGAGCCTGGGGCGGCTTTGGCGGCAGGCAGAATTTCTGACCACAAGATGGCAGTGTTGTCTCAGTTACTGGGGAATGGCCAGGGCCGTGACTCCCACCCTGGCCCGGTAATGGTAATGCTGGAGGAACTAAGAGTTCCCTTCCCAAGCTTTGGCCTGATCTGGAGTAAAGTGAACTATGGTCTGAAGGTGGAAGTCTGTCAAGGGGAAGGCACTATACAGGGGCAAGCTAGTGAGTGGTCTCGGGCTGCGTTTGATGTGGGAGATGGGTTAGTGAAGTTGGAACAGGGGTAGAAGGCCACCTATTATCCTGCCCTGTGTACAGTTGAGAGCGCTATAGGGTCAGAAAGGGTCATTCAGTGACTTGGCAGAGCTAGATTTAAACAAAATGTGAGTGCATGTGTATACTCTTTCCCCGTCTTCAAATCTGGAAGGCAGCAGAGAAGGAGCTCCCGGAATTCACTGAATCTACAAAGACAACTTGTATTTTGCGGGGAGCTCAAGGGGCCGATGGGCTCAGCCCTGAGCTTGAGTGACACACAGAGTCAGTGTGTCCCAGGGGGCTGCCCTGCGCAGTCTCCCTACCACTGCCTGGTGGATGAAGGAGCTTCTGAGTTTTACCTTTAGCCTGGAATATGGAAAGGGTACTGGGCAGCAAATCAGGAGGGCTGGCTCTGTCCTGTCTCTGTTCCCTGATGCTTAAAAACTTTGGTGAGGGGCACTTAGGTGGCTCAGTCGGTTAAGCATCTGACTTTGGCTCAGGTCATGATCTCACGGTTCATGGGTTTGAGTCCCACATTGGGTGAGCTCAAGCCCCCCTTCGGGTGAGCACAGCCCTGCTTCTGGTCAAAACATGAGCCCCGCATTGGGCGTACCCCTTTTCTCATTCTCTCCTCTCTCTCTCTCTTTCTGACTCGTGGGATTCTCTCTCTCTCTCTCTCTCTCTCTCTCTCTCTCTCTCTCTCTCTCCCAGCACCCCAAGCACTTCTTCCCTTTCTCTCTCAAAAGCAAAAACAAAAACAAAAACAACTTTGGTGAGACACCTGCTTCTTCAAGCCTCTAAGCCTCGGACTTGCTTCCCCCACCCCCACCCCCCACCCAGCTCCCAGCTCCCTAGAGGAGCTGCCTGCCCTTCAGGCACTTCAGGCTGCTAACATTGCCAGTGATTAGACAGCCGCCTTCCCACTGTCTCTTCGCACACTGCCTAGATACAAACATTTTAGTGGCCAAAAGCAGCATGTTTTCTAATTGATGTTCTGCTATTCAGTAAATAGTAGGTAAAGTTAGGATTATTCCAAAGCTATTTCAAAAGGTATTCTTATTTTGGATGGAAAAAAGTAATTTCCAGTAAATCTGTTAATTTATCTTGACTTCATTCTCTTGCTAACATTTGACGACCTGGATGTTGTCCCTAGGCCCTTCCAATTCCATTCTGGATCTTAATGAGAAGCTTTCTAGAAAGCCCAGCACCTCCAGGTCTTACAAATCCTGTGATTTTGTGCAGCCACTGTTGAAAATATCTTCATAATAAAATCCAAGTTGATTGTGTTATTTAATATCTTTTAAAGGCATCGCAGGTTACTTATTGATTTTTAAAATTAAAATTAAGAGGAAAAAGAAACCCACACAATTGTTTGTAATTCACCAGATGTTAGGATCTGGGATCCGCTGAAGCAAGAGTCTCATTTTAAAATGTTGAAAACATATTTCAATGCAAAATCAATAGAATACATGACAGTAATGAAAAGATGAATAATGATCAGAAACAGCCCTTTAACCCCTGAGTCAATGTTATACAAAAGCAGTGAAAGCATCCAAAATTTTACTTGCCCATAAGGTTAGGGCTGGGATTGGGAATGGGTAGGACAGGGATGGCCAAAGGAAGATGGAATACCTTCCATGCTAGGCACTGTGTTGGGCACTCGGGGCACCCAACTCTTTATGATGTTTGCCGTGGTACTATCTGGTCTTATCTCTATTGCTGCTGGAGTAACTCATATTATTATCATTCCCATTTTTCAAATGCTCTCCTAGTAATCCATTTGATTCTTACAGTAGCCTATGAAGACATAGCTATACTATTATCAGTATTTCCACTCCACAGAGGGGGAAACTGAAGCTTGGAGATGTTAAGTAACTTGTTTAAGTTTGCACAGCTATTAAGCAATGGGCCAGGACTTGGACCTGGGGAGTCCAGTTCTATATATGTTACACACCACTCTCCTATGCTGAATAGTATGAGTTGATCACCTCTGTGGAAGAAAAGTCCCCATCCGATCCACCATTTGGAGTACAACCAAGTACATACTTGGGTTCTGAGGAGTGGAGATTTCCCAGAAGCATTTCTGTTTTCTACCAGGTCCCTAATGGCTGAGGAGGAGCTGTGTTACTCTGTTCACGTGAGGTAAATAGATCCTGGCCTGAAAAAGTGACAGGGCAAAGATTGAAATGAACTTGGTGGGTCCTCTGAATGCAAGATGGCACGTGTGGCAGGAGCGCAGAGGTGAGGGACTGAACTGAAGGAGCAGTAGGAAGGGAGGGTATATGTGGTCCTATGGTTGGGATTCTTTTCAGAGCGTGATGCTGTTTAATCTGGGAAATGACATGACCTGATTTCTGTTTTCCAGCTTATCATTTTGACTGTTGTGTGGAGTGTGGATTATGGAATACAGCAAGAGAAGACCTAATGGGGTTGATGTGGGTGGTCTTGGGGAAGACTATTGTGTTATTTCCTGTGGGAGATAAGGAGCCTACACCACAGTGTTAGCATGACCAGATTCTTAGTTTTGAAACTTCACTTTGGTACCTGAGGGTGGAGGCCTGGGGAGGAGTGAGGCTGGAGTTAAGGAATTACTTAGGAGTTCAGAGGGTGACTTCACAGTAAGTGTGGGGAGAAAGGAATAGATTAAAATGATATTTGGGGCTTTAAAGGAAATAATTCACAAGCTGCTCCTATGGACACTTTTGTTATCAGAGGGAGCCTCATTTCTATAGGCAAAGCCCAGCCACAGGTGTGACTAACCTCTCTTCCAGACCTGGTTCTCCCTGGTTCTTCCCTCTCTCTGTCCAGTCTGCCTGCCCCTCTGTGTCGAGTGGAAGGTACCCTCGAGGGAATACGAGGGGAGGTTGGGTCAGCACCCCATTAGAGGACACCCTTTCTGCTATTCCAGGCCTCTCCTGAGGCCTTGGAGGGCCATGCAGAGGTTAAGGCACAGTTTGGCAAGAACTTATCCCCGTGTAATGATCTTACAGGCACTTCCTATGGTAGCAGTGGCTGAATGTGTTGGGTAACCCATGAGTGATAAGGGAGAAGAGGGGCCCAGACATTTTAAGTCCATTCCTCCTGGAGCCATGCTGTTTTAGGGCCCCACAGTCAACAGTGGGGTGGGCATTCTCTTCCAGGTCTCTGTCTCTCAAGCCCATGCTTCACCACCACTCCGACCAGAAGACCGGGACCAAGCCCTCCATGGGGAGAAGTGGGGGTGGCTGCTTACAATTCCATTTTGCAGTAAACTGTCAACCCTGAAATCCCAGGGGCTCATTCAGGCAGGTTCCCGCATACCTCCTCCTTGAGTTTTCCTTCTGATGGGAGTTTTCAAACATGAGTCTTAGGTCAGGAAGTGCTATTTCCCCATTCCAGAGCAAGATGAGCATGCCGTGGTGAGCTCAGCAGCTCTCTGCAGGCATGAAAATGCCAGGACTTGAGAAGCACAGGAGAGCCTGGAACAGTTCTAATAAGTAACAAGGAAAATTAATTGTATTTCCAAGTTCGAGTCTCTCTGGGTAATCACTCACAGTGTTACAACCTCCAAGATCAAAGGGTGACTCTTTGGATCTGGGTTGCAAACTAGTTACTGCACTTTGCAAGCTAACTGACTACTTCCCAGTCCTGTTGTGAGATGGGGCAGGTATGCCAGGACACCTGGCCGCAGAAGAATGACACAAAAGGCCAGTAAGGCAAGAGGCGCAGCTTTAAAACTGATTGGTGGGGAGAAGGAGGGTTTGAGAGTGACATGGGACACCATCGCTGAGCACAGAAAAATCCCAAGAAGCGAGGTGGTTTTCAGGAACATTGAGCGTGGAAGCTGTTGTCTTATATCAGAGGTGGCGCGTCAACAGCCCTGGTCCTCTACCCCGATGTAGCAGCCAAGAGGAGAAGGTGTTCTGTCTCTGGTATTTGCAGAGTGATTTGGAAGGAAGTGTTGTTCCTGAAGTTCCAGTAATTGCAGGCATCTGTCACTAACAAATGGAAAATGGAAATAGCTCAAGAAATAGACTTCCACAAGAAATAGACTTCCACTTGCTGCACATAGTGCTTGCAAGGCTAAACTTGAAGCAATTTTAAACAGTTTGAAGAATCTCCTCAATGAGTATATTGACCCTGATAGAGGGGAGAGACCGATTCAGTATAGATCAGTGTGTGTGTGTGTGTGTGTGTGTGTGTGTGCGTGTGTGTGTGTGTGTGTGTGAGAGAGAGAGAGAGAGAGAGAGAGAGAGAAAGAGAGAGAGAAAGGAGATGGGGAATATTCTTGTGGTCCAGGCCATGCCAAGTATGTTAAAACTTATGTAGCGTGATGCTCATTTGACCATCAGGGAATCTGATGCCCGAGAAGTTAGTGGATCTGTCCTGTCACAGTGGTTTGAATCCATGTCTGTACAGTCTAAGCCTCCCTGCCCATTCATGGGTGGGGCAGCTCAGAGGTGAGTGTTGGTGGGGCAGGCCGACCAGAAAGTGAGAGCATGAGTGGAACAGGAGCGTTGCTCAGCTTCTCCTGGCCTACTGTGATTGATACCATTAAGCACATCAGCAAGTATCAGCCTTTCTCAAACTGTGTCTGTAATTTATTACCATGTAACTAGTGGTCAATGAAATGTTAACATGTGTCCTATGAAAGGTTTCTGTGTTCAAAGAAATTTGGGTTAAAAAAATGGCCCTTTAATGGAAAGACCATTCAAAGCCTAAGGCTCTTATGCACTGTGAACAAGAGAGAGTATGTTCTGTTTGCCAAATTTATTTGATCTCGGGAGCTCTCCTTGTTTTGGATGGTCTCTATTTCTATAGCTGTATTCATTATTAGTCTCCTTCATTTGGTAAATTGTATATGTAGTTCATTCCTGGGAGAGAGGTTAGGTCTTTTAATCTTTTCCTTGAAATGTTCTGTGTTACAAGAACTTCTATATATTTTACAGCTCATAACTTTGTTGGGGTACATGGAGAACAAAAAGGAGAGGTCAGGGGCAAGGGTCTAGACCCTCAGGGTCAGCAGATCTGGCTCAATGGGAGGAGTTACACAGCCTGGAGAAAGAGTGGGTTATGCAGAGAAAATGGTGAAGTGGGTGGCTGTCCACGCAAGGGCGATGTGAAAAGGCAAGCCAGAGACACGAGACTCTTGCAGTAAAGCAGAGTCGAGATGGAAGAGGAGAAAAAAGACAAAAGGTGAAAGTGCTGTTCCATGAGCGTGCTTGGCCCTGTGAAGGGGTGGGGTGGGGTGGTGGTACAGTGCCTGTATGGACTCTCACTGCCAAGCATCACTTAGGCTGTCACCACTGAGACTGAGGCAGAAATAAGCCGGGCGGGAGAGGCAGTGGAACAGATTTGCATTCAACTCCTGCTCCCTGGTTCCTGGTTTGTGGCTTAGAGTAAGTGCCTTCAACTCTGTCTCATCTCTTGACCACTCAGAGCAGGTAGGAGGTTTAATGAGATAATGAGAGCAAGCCTTCCCCGTCATTGTGGACACACCCAAGGCACGATCCTCAGCCTCTTACTCTTACCTTGGTGTGGGTCTCAGAGTCCCTTTATCTGTCTTGGATTTCACCTTCCACCCATCTGACTTCATCTTCCCCTCCACGCGTCTTCCTTTCCCTATATTGGGCTCAGGGCGGTTCTCCCTCGGGGATTCTGGACAAAGAGTTTCCCAATAACTGGGGCTTTGCTGCTCTGAGAACTGACTGACCCCCAGCCTGGAGATGGAATCTAAAATTGGAAGCTGGATGAGCGGAGCAGCTCCCCACACCTAATGATCCTGTCTCCTGGTGGCCGTCTCAGACTGAGAGATCCCTCTGGGGATCGATGGCTGCCTGTTCACTCTATTTCTGTATGTCGCATTAAATCTCTGCCAAACAGATTTAAAAAGAATTCTTAACTCCAATATGATGGGCCTGTTGGCAGTGTGAGATTAAGAGATTTTTTAATGGTGTGTTTTTTTTCTTTGCCACTTGACTCTATTCATTACATATTCTTTTTCGAAACATGAATCCAAACTTCCATTGTATACTTTTTTTCCTGCCATTATTGTACATGATGATCTCTGTCTATTACATCTGAAAGAAAGAACACTGGAAGGTCTGAAATGGCTGTTGTCAGCTTTCAGAATTCCAGACAGATGACTTCAATCTATCTGAAGGAACAATGGATTATTTAGGAGAGTTGCTAAGATGCTAACCTTGCAGAACATTGTGCTTTTAAAAGTGTTGAATGAGTAAATTTAGAAAATTTATTATTTCCCCTCTGATTTGTAAATGTAATAGAAGTTCATTGTAACAACTAGAAATGCAGAAAATATCATCAAAATTAAAATTATAGCATATTCTTTCATTTTCTAAGTCTCTCTCTCATAAACTAATTAGTGATCATACTGCATGCATGGGTTGTCTTCATTTATTTAATACTGTATTATGAAGAATTTCTTACCTCATTAAATAATCTTCCATTCATGATTTTAATAGCTACTTTGCTATGTAGATGTGCCACAGATTATTTAGCCTATCTCTTATTGCTACATTCCCCTATTGTTGGGTATTTAGGTTGCTGCTAATTATTTTTTGAATGATAAATATCGCCATGATGAACATCGTTGTACAAATATCTCCGTGTGCATCTCTAATTTCCTTAGAGTTATTTCTGAAAAAGCATGCCCTAATGAAAGACCCTGGATCTGTGATTCCAAATGGACTTCTGGAACCACAGAACCAATTTGCATTCTCATCAGAGACTGAGGGCCATTCTGCTGCACTTCACTGACCTAGGTACAAAACCCAGCACAAAGCAAAAGCAAACGAAGCAACATTGCCGATTTACTATGTGAACGATATCATCTCATCATTGTGTTATGTTACATTTCTTTGAATTCACAGGAGGTCGACTGTTTTATCTACTGTTTTCAGTAGCCCCTTCATCTGTGGTTTCGCTCTCCTCAGTTTCAGTTACGCTCGGTCAACCGCAGTCTGCAAGTTGATCCTCCTGATGAATCAATCACATCGCCAGAAGGTCAGTAGTATCTTAACACTACGTCACAGACCCATGTCATTCAGCTCACTTCATCTTGTCATGTAGGCATTTTATCATTTCACATCGTCACAGGAAGGGTGAGTACAGTACGGTAAGATATTTTGAGAGAGAGAGGAGACAGACCACGTTCACGTAACTTTTTTTATAGTATATTGTTAAAACTTTTCTATTTTATTGTTGGTCGTTGTGTTAGTATCTTACTGTGCCTCATTTATAAATTGAACTTTATCATAGATACCTATGTGTAGGGAACCATCTGTGAATTTGGGTATCCATTGGGGGTCTTCGAATATATCTCTATGGATAAGGGAGGGACTAACTGTATTTTCCACTGCTTTTCTTATTTTATGAATTGACTTAGGTTCTTTCCGCATTTGTCTATTGGAGCATTTGCCGACCTATGGGAGCTCTCTCTCACTCTGTTATATATGAAACGTACTAACTCTTGATCTAGTGTGTAGTGTAGGTTACCCATATCTTTCCTATTTTGTTAGAGGTCTTTTAATTTTGTTCATGGTATTTTTAGATGTACAGATGTTTAAAACTCCTATGTGGTAAAATCAATCAGACTTTCCATTCATTGTTACTTCATTTGCTCTTATGATTACAAAGACCTTCCTTATTCTAACATCAGATAACTATTCACTTCTATTTTCTTCAATGATTTAATTTTTTAGATTTAGCTGATTAATTGTTTGGAATTTATTTTAGTGTGTGGTATGAGGTAGGAGTCTAATTTATTTATGAGGAATCTAATTTATTACTTTTAAATGTTTAAATAATTTTCTCATTATTTATGAAATAGAACTCTTGCTTTGTGCTGGCTGTCTGGTTCCAAATCCCCCTCTTATATAAACAGTATTTATAAACATTTGGGTCATTTTCTGAGTTTGTCAGTTTTTCCCCTCATTAATAACTTAATTCTTCACTAGTGCCACAGTTTTGTGAGTGGAAATACATACCTCTCTTCTTTAAGAAATGTTTCTTTCTTTAATATAATAAAATATATTTATTTTGGCGAGATACTAAAAAGCTTCGTTGCAATTTTGATTAGCATCCCATTAAAATTAAAAATAATTTTGCCCTTTGGGGCTCCTGGCTGGCTCGGTTAGAAGAACACGTGACTCTTGATCTGAGGAATGAGTTCAAGCCCCACCTTGGGTGTAGAGATTACTAAAAATAATAGTAATAATAGTACATTTTTAAAAAATCTTGCAATTTTACTTTTAATTCTTCATGTATGTTTATGATATAGCTTTCTTTTATTTTTACAAATATATTTATAAATTTCTCCACATTTGGTTAATCAAATATCAAGTGTTTTACACTGTTTGTTATGATTATGAAAGAATTTTTTTTCCACATTAAATTATTAGGTGTTTTCCCCTGGTTAAAAACCTAATGGCTTATGCATATTTGTTTGTAATAATCTGTCTTACTGAGCTCTCTTATTGGTTCTAATAGGTTTTTGTTGATCTTTGAAAATAATAAAAATTATGTATATGTTTATATATTTATCAATGATGCTTTATTTTATTTTTGTTTTTACTTATTATATTTATTTTTATTTTATTTTTTCCTTTTTCTTATTCTGCTGAATACAAATTCCTAAACAGTGGCAAAATAATGGTGATCATGGCAAACATTCTTTTCTTGCTACTGAACCTAATGGAAATTCTTTTAAATTGACTCATAAAGAGGGGCGCCTGAGTGGCTCAGTTGGTTGTGTCCGACTTCGGCTTAGGTCATGATCTCGGGATTCATGGGTTTGAGCCCTGGAGCCTACTTCAGATTCTGTGTCTCCCTCGCTGTCTGCCCCTCCTCACTCACGCTCTGTCTCTCTCTGTCTCAAAAATAAATAAACAGTAAAAAAATTTAAAAAATAAAATAAAATAAATTGAATCATAAGGAACAGTGCCTGGTGTTGACTTAACATACTTATTATCATTTTTGACACATTAAAGAAATATGCTCTAATTTTTGATTTTACTAAGAGGGTATCCACACCGCACCCGCAGCATAAACAAGATATTAATTTAATCAAACACTTTTCCTACTTCTGTCTAGGTAATAATGTAGATTTTAGAAAATAACTTATTAATGTGCCACAGTATTTTAATAAGTTTCCAAATATTAAACATTCCTTGTCTTCATGGATGCTTCTTTACATAGTTATGTTGTATATTTATTTGAATATTTTGTGGATTTAATTTCACAGATAATTGCATTTCAATATATATTAAACAATTTTTTTAAAGTTTATTTTTGAGAGAGAAAGAGAGAGACAGAACATGAATGGGGGAGGGGCAGAGAGAGTGGGAGACACAGGATCCAAAGCAGGCTCCAGGCTGTGAGCTGTCAACCCAGAGCCATTGAGGGGCTCGAACTCTTGAACCTCAAGATCACAATCTGAGCCGAAGTCAGGTGTTTAACCAACTAAGCCACCCAGGTGCCCTTAAATATATATATATTACATAATATATATATATAATATAATATAATATAATATAATATAATATAATATATAAAGATTATTTTTGAGAGAGAGAGAGAGAGCAGAGAGGGGAACAGAGGATCCAAAGCAGGTTCCACATGGACAGCATTGAGCCTGATGTGGGGATGGAACCCATGAACCATGAGACCATGACTTGAGCTGAAGTCTGATGCTCAACCAACTGAGCCACCCAGGTGCCCCTGCATTTATATTTGTAATTGATTTATGCTTTTCCTTTACTTTGTGCTCTTTTTCCAGGCATTTAGAAAGTAGTTGAAGTATCTCTTAAGAGATTTGAAGGAACTCACTTGGAAAATTATCTGTGCCATGATCTGTTTTGGACTTAATTCTTTGACAATTCTTTGATATTTTCAAATTTTTTCCTGTCTGAAAATTTTCAAAGTTCTCATATAATTTTGGGTTAGTTTTGATAATTTGTATCTGTTTATTAAAGTGTCCCATTCCTTTAAGATTTTAAATCCATGTATGTGGACTTTAAAAGTATATATATATATATATATATATATATATATATATATAGTATTTATTTTGAGAAAGAGAGACAGAAGGAGAGGGAGAGAGAGAATCCCAAGCAGGCTCCACACTGTCAGCATAGAGCTCAACACGGGGCCCCAACCCAGGAACCATGAGATCATGATCTGGCCACCTAACTTACTGAGCCACCCAGGTGCCCCTATCCCTTCTTTTATAAAGCAGTAAATTTGAATGATAGATTTGACCACATTCCTTGTGTATGTATGTGTAGTAATATTCTCCATTGTATTGTTTTTTAAAAAATAGCTTATACTGGGGATTTTGATTTTCTTTTTGACCCCATATAATTATTTCAAAAAGTTCTTTTTAAAATGATCAAGTCTTTTGTTTCTTTTTATTTTTTGGGTTTTTTTTTCAAACATTTTTAACATTTATTTTTGAGAGAGAGAGAGAGAGAGAGAGAGAGAGAGAGAGAGAGAACATGCACGCAGAAGTGGGGCAGGAGCAGAGAGAGGGGATAGAGGATCCGAAGGAGGCTCGGCACTGTGAGCAGTGAGCCTGATGCGGGTTTGAACTCACAGGCTGAGAGATCGTGACCTGAGCTGAAATCAAGAGTTGGCTGCTTAACTGACTGAGCCACCCAAGCACCCCTTTCTTTTTGTTTTTATTAAAAAAAATTTTTTTAACGTTTTATTTATTTTTGAGACAGAGAGAGACAGAGCATGAATGGGGGAGGGGCAGAGAGAGAGGGAGACACAGAATCGGAAGCAGGCTTCAGGCTCCGAGCCATCAGCCCAGAGCCCGATGCGGGGCTTGAACTCTCGGACCGCGAGATCGTGACCCGAGCTGAAGTCAGAGGCTTAACTGACTGAGCCACCCAGGCGCCCCATCTTTTTGTTTTTAAAAGGAATACTATTAATTTTCAGTTCCTTTTTTTGTGGCTAGGGTATGTGGTCTATAAATTTTTATTCTTTAGCATTTATTGAAATTTCATTTGTGGTCTTAAAAGTATGAAGGATTGTCAGTAGGGAAAAAAATAAATCAATGTAGCTAGTAAATCATTAAATTATTTAGGCCCTTGAGAACCAATAATATCAGAAGTGGTTTGTACATATTTCAGAGTATATGCAGGTTTTAGAAAGTAAATAATAAAACATTTATTTGTTTTTATTTTAATAAAACAAATTAAGTTTTATTAATGTTTACTGTACTCTTGATATGGCCACTCTGATTGTGGTAGATTGATTATAAGAATAGTCCAACTCTTCACCCCTCCCTACATCCACACCGCTGGTACTCTTCCACTCTGATTCTGAGCTCAGCCATATGACTTGCTTTACCCAATGGGATGGAAGCAAGCATAATGTAAGCAGAATCTTTTAAGACTGGATTTGCTCACTCTTGCTCTCTGGGCATGACCGTTAGCATACCTGCTGGAAGATGAGAAGTGGAAAAGATCCAAGCTGTTCCAGTAATCCCAGCCACCCTAGACCAGCTGACAGTCAGCCAACCTTCAGACACTAGAGCAAGCCCAGCCAAGATCAGCAGAACCCCCTAGCTGAGCCATAGCTGATTTCAGAGGCATGAAGTAGTGAGCCCAGCAGCAAATCAGCTGAGGCTCTCAGATTTCTGAGTGAAAAAGTGTTTGTTGTTGTATGTCATTAGGGTTTTGTTACATAGTTTTATTTGGGCCATAGATAATTGATGCCAGAAAGTTACCTGCCATGTGTTATAAGTAAGTTTTCCTAAAAGATCTGTGGACATTTCCAAACAGGAGCATTGATAGCATCTTCAACCTGTTTTTATTAGCTTTTAGCATATTGTGATGCATTACAATTTACCTGTTTCCAGCTAGGTAGGTTTAAAGATAATTTTCTAGTTTCAACAAAACTAATTCTCCGCGCCCCCCCCCCCCCCAAATGGAAAGTGGATTATAATGTTTCTTGCAAAATAACACTAATACAAGTAAACAAGAGCAAAAAATGAACCAAACTTCCAAAGTGGTTGAGCAACATTTCTTTTACTCCTACTATAAGTCTTCATCAGTCACACCAAGAGGTCAAAGCAACCATGATGTAATCAGATGTTGCAAGAAGTCTAAATATATACTAGACTGTGAAATGCTATCTACAAGTCATGTGAAGCCCTCCCAGTAGCAAGGCATTTAAAACTAAGCATTCAGAGCCTGAAAACAAGTGTCTGTATTTTTAAGCCATATTTAAGTTATACGATATTCAATCCAAATGTATTAAAACACGTAAAATCTGTTTTGAGATTTCTGTTTGAAAGACAAGAAGCCACACGTCACAGGGTATACACTTGTTCTTCCTTTCTGGGTAAAAGCCACTGAGATTATACCCAGGAAACCACATCACAACAATGTAAAAGTATTTTCCTTTATTAGCAAAACATGTTTAAAAACAGGTAAATCCATTGTTATACATCTGAAAAAACAAGGTTTAGCACAAATTGTTCGGTATGGGAGATTTTATAAATACAGTTGGATGAAAGTACAGATGTCTTGGTTGAGAATGTCTCCAAGATGATCTTTCAGTAATTAAATGCACAAAGCACATTGTGCATGTACGGTGAGCCAGTCTAGTACATTCTTTAAGTGTGCTAGAAAAGAGTTTTTCAACAGTACATTACTTCTTTAATAACAATTTTTAAAACCCCACTGTTTTATGGTGGAGAGGAATGGAAAACAGAGTGTGTGTAGTTACAGATGGAATGGCTGATTCTACTGGAATAAAACAGGTCCTAGGGTGAGTCACGGATTGCATCCTTCGTGAAATTTATCCATTGTCTCCATCATGGATCAGGAAATACACCAAACTGAAGCCAGAGGTGTTTTTGATATAGCTTACAACAAAAGTGGGAGAATCTTTATAACATACTCAGAAGAGAAGGGCCGTGACCATGGGTATTATTTGTCCCTCACAGAGGAGAGGTGGTTATCTCATGGTAAAATGTGTCAAAGATTCATCAAATTTAAAGATAGAGTGAAACACATTTTTTCTCATGCAGAAAGATAAGCATTCTAAAATTTGATGATTTGTTTTCCCTCTGGTGACCAGGCAGACATTTTTGAAGAAACTAACCCATTTAATGTGTCCGTTCAAGGTTGAGGTGATGTTTTAACAAGTTGAGAAACAGGTTTTTGACAGAAACGTGTGCTAAGGAAAGAGCATTTTGAAAGCAGGTGTCTGGAATGTTTCATCCTTATGTGATTTTGTAGCTGAAGACAATATGTGTCACATGTAATACTTCTCAAATATGCATACCCAGAAACCTCAGAATTCAAAAAAAATCTAACTTGCTTTAAAAATCATTCAAAGAATTTTGTTGTTTTTGAGTTTACTTGGTTAAAATAAAACAAACTGCACCTTCCAAATATTTGACATGAATAACTGATTGACAGCTGAGATAATGGAAATTTACTAACAGAATTTTAGAGAAAAAAAACACACCCCTTTGCATAATAGATTCAAAGAGTGAGGGCAACGTTTGGTTTAATTCTTTGATGTAGTTCTGTGGTCTTTTGTAAGTAGCATTTTGACCATGGAAGCCATTAAAATTAAATACTGACATACACTGAATTTAGAACCTGACTTTTGAATCAGTGTCATGGTGATTTTTAAAAACAACGAAACATGTTCGACCCCATTGCCTTCTCAAGGCTATGTTTTTCAAATGCAAGGTCTTGTGGAATGCTGGTAGATGCAGGATGGATGGTCCAAACTGCCTTTTCAATATCTTTTATTGTCCCTGACCATACACACTGTGGAGACAGTTTGAAAACCACTACTTTAAGCCATATTTGTTTCATTTCTATTTTGTCTTCTAGAGACTCTAAGTCATATAGGACCTAATATAATGTAATACAGTGTTTTTTGTTTTGGGTTTTTTTTTGACATCTTTTATTTCCAACAGATTTTACTTCTTTATATTTAATTCTGTGTTACCTGGCATATAAACTGTTTTTCTTTTTATATCAGAATGTCATTGTAGGATGTACCTTCACCAAAAGTAATACAATCCTATTTGTTCAGTTTAACACTTTTTTGTTGGTTTGAAATTTACATTGTCTGATATGAGCACTGTGGCTCTACTTTTGTTGTCTGGTTTACCTTTGTTCAGTCTTTCACAATTAAACTTTCTGTGTTACTTTGTTTTAGATTTTCGAAGATAGGGTGTAGGTGCACTTTCATTTTGATATGAGTTAGGTAGTCGTTTTGTTTTACAAGGGTATTTAACTGATTTACAGTTATTGTCAAACTGCCATTTTAATCTCATTTCTTTATCTTGTTTTTTGTTTTGCCAAAAACTTACTCATATCTCTGATGTGGAGAACAAAGACGAAAGAAAAATTTTAAACTTCCCTACAATTTACAGCCCATTGATAAGTCCTTGAGACAGACAGAGTGACCTTCTTCCAGGAACTCAACTGCTTTGATATTAATACTTTGCTAAGGGCAAAAAGCAACCTTAGCTTGACCTTATCATAACCTCCAGGATCCTGTAAGTCTTCTTTAATATACAAAAAAATCCCTTTGAAAACTTTCTTTATCTCTACCCCCCAAGGTATATGTTAGCAATCATCCTCTAAGCATATGGCCCATTGATGTACACCTGAAGGGTCTCATGACTAAGGTTTTACTACACAGTAGTAAATGACCTTATCCTAACAACAGCTAGCCCCTCAATGTCCTGGAAATCTTGCTTCCAAATTCCTTAGGAACTTATGCTATCCCTAACCCCCTCCCAATTTAAAAGTATATGATCAGGGGCGCCTGGGTGGCTCAGTCGGTTAGGCGGCCGACTTCGGCTCAGGTCATGATCTCGCCGTCCGTGAGTTCGAGCCCCGCGTCGGGCTCTGTGCTGACAGCTCAGAGCCTGGAGCCTGTTTCAGATTCTGTGTCTCCCTCTCTCTGACCCTCCCCCGTTCACGCTCTGTCTCTCTCTGTCTCAAAAATAAACATTAAAAAAAAATTAAAAAAAAATAAAATAAAAGTATATGATCAGCCACTCCTCACAACCTCAGTGCAGCTCTTTCTGTCCACAGGTCCTGTCTCTGTGCTTTAATAAAATCACCCTTTTTGCACCAAAGATGCCTCAAGAATTCTTTCTTGACCATTCACTCCCAAACCCCAACATTTAATATCAGCTCCCGTCAAAAATTCAGAAGTAAAACCAGTTGATCATTGAAGTAGTAATTAGTAAAAGTTTATTGTGCACGCCGCAAAAAGACAGTTTGCAGACCAGGAGTACTCAAACCAAAACATGAAGTGGGGCTCAGGGGTATATTGTTATAAGAAGCTTATTTGGTGAGAAAGCACTGACTGTTTATTCTTCACAAGGGTTGTAATATTAGAATTTTCTTAAGTGATAAATAATTGGTCAGTGGTTACTTCATATCAACCTTGGGGGACAGATCAAGTTTTGCTTATGATTTCCGGAAGCAAAAGCAAGCAATGACCTAGGTCAAGTTAGTCTTGCAAAATAAGCTGACTTCAGCTCTGTTTGTATGACTAACCTGGTTTTGTCTGCTCAGGGAATTTTCAAGGCTCGTCTCTAGTTTGGTTTTCGTTTCGAGAATTCCCTCCCTTTTGGTCATTCTCTCAGCAGGTTGAGAGTATGACCAACTGGTATTATGTTATTCTCCTTACCACTGTTGATGTAATCAGGCCAAAGAATCATATATCTGCTGTTTCCATTTGTTGAGTAGTCAGGCCAGAGGGCCATGTAGTCACCGTCTTCATCATTTGTGTAGTTATTGTTGATTCCATCCAGTTGCCTAATCCTTTGTGAATACCATGTGGCATGTGAGTGGGGACTGACAGGCGTTTAAAACCTGAGAGAGTATACGATACGCTAGTGAGATTAATATGATGACTATAGGGAGAACAATAGCCACAGATTGAGAAATTCCCCAGAGCTGAGACCGTAGACACCGAGATTTAACCAGTTAAATAACTCAAATGGGTTATAGGCATAACACGATGTCTCGGCAAACACATATCCTCATGATTACTTAGGACAGGATGAATATGAGGATGTTTTATTTCAGGAGGCAGTGTTGCAGGTGAATTTTCACCTGCTTTAGGTCTCATTCTGATGTGAGCAATCAGGTAATTTAATGAGAGGCATTTCTATGGAAACAGAAGAAAAACAAAGGTTAATAGTTTAAGCAAATTATAAATTCAGTTTCTGAGTTTGGAGAGCAGCCAGTTGAGAAGATTTCTAGATGTCGGGTTCTAAGCATCTTTAGATGGAGTGAAGGCAGGCAGCGGCAATCTGACACATTCCTGGTTTGCAGTGTGAATGTCTCTGGTGAGCTCTGAGTGGCTGCATAGCAGTAGGCATGGAGATTGTCCACACATGAGCTGTTGTGCTGATTTCTTTGAAGTGTATATCAAGTTATCCAGCTTTAGTTGCATGGCTTCCAGAAAAGGGCAGTTTTAGTTGTATAGTGATTGCAAGCCAAAAGAGTGAGAGAAAGTGGAAAATGTTAGTTTGGAGAGTTCTAGCCAAATGTTGGAGAAAACTTTGAAGAATTCAGGATCTAGTCCAGTTTATAGGTGAAAACAAAATCTCAAAGACAATTAACAACACAGGAATCTGGTATCTACAAAGGTACATGACTGAAACATAATTTTTCTCTTTATAATCATCCCCATTTCTATGAAAAGAAACCACAGTAAGACTAATTTGTTTGCAAATTAAGTCTCGTTTTAATAAACATGGCCTGGATATTTATAGAGGTGCAGCAAGAATAGTGATTGACCATATAGGCTGTTTTAAATCTGCTTTGGGGCGCCTGGGTGGCTTAGTTGGTTAAGTATAGGCTGTTTTAAATCTGCTTTGGGGCGCCTGGGTGGCTTAGTTGGTTAAGCGTCCGACTTCAGCTCAGGTTAAGATTTCACAGTTCATGAGTTTAAGCCTTGCATGGGGCTCTGTGCTGACAGCTCAGAGCCTGGAGCCTGCTTCAGATTCTGTGTCTCCCTCCTCTCTCTGCCCCTCCTCCGCTTGCGCTCTCTCTCTCAAAAATAAATAAACACTAAGATATTAAAAACAAGTATATCTGTTTTGCTGGGACTTTTTCATAAGGAATTTCAGATTGGACTTTCAAAACCCTCTTGAAGGTAGGAAGCCAAGCCTAGGATTTACCCAGTTGGTCCCTTTACAAGGAGAAAAGATTCTTACTGAACTTATGCAAATTAATACATTGTCATGAAAAACAAGAGTATTCAGTAAGAGTTTCCAAATTCTGCAGGGGTCAGATAGGGAGCAAAAGATAAATGTTTCAACCTTTGTTGCAAATACGTACCGTCAAATTGTTCTAAGTTATTGATTAAAATAGATGAAAAAAATAATTCTTTATATCTGGAAAACAAAACAAAGAATTAGCAATAGTTTTTTTGTGTGTGTGTTTTTTGTTTTGTTTTGTTTGTTTTGTTTGCTTGTTTTCCCCTCCTTCAGAGTTTCTTATCCTCATGGAGCTCAGTACAGATCTGTGGAAAGGTTCTCATCACAGAGAACTGGCAATTGTTTTAAATGAAGTAATAAAAATTATAATCATCTTCATCAGTTCATTCAGTGTTACACACTTAATTATTGTTTTGCTTCATCTTGGGTTAGCAGCTTTATGAATCAATCAGTTTTCCATTGAAGTTTTAAAGTTCTTACTCAGTTTAATGTTATAGTCTTAAAGTCACCAGAGACCTGCATTTTAAATTACTTGTTAGGGTCCTTTCTGTGAATCTCTTTGAGGATAAAACACTTTTGTTTGTAATTGATCAGAATGCTGTTAGAGAAGAATTGAGAGTAAAAAATAATTGTGAATGACAAAAACCTTAAAAATAGCCATGGTTAAAGATCCAAACCAAGATGCAATTGACTTAGTTATCCATTCAACCAAAGTGACAATTAAAAGACTTCAAAGGCAAGTAAAACCTTGGCTCTAATAGAGATGACTCCGTTATTTTTCGAAGTAACCAAAGACTTGAAAGAGACAATGTAGGGGCGCCTGGGTGGCTCAGTCCGTTGAGCGTCCGATTTCGGCTCAGGTCACGATCTCGGGGTCAGTGAGTTCGAGCCCCGCGTCGGGCTCTGGGCTGATGGCTCAGAGCCTGGAGCCTGCTTCCCATTCTGTGTCTCCCTTTCTCTCTGCCCCTACCCCGTTCATGCCTTGTCTCTCTCTGTCTCAAAAATAAATAAACGTTAAAGAAAAAAAATTAAAAAAATAAAAATAAAAAAGAAAGAGACAATGTAAAGCACAGGAAATAATTTCATAAGACACAGAATCTTTATTTCCTAGGCAGATTACATTATAGGTAAAGAAACTTTGTTTATAATTCCTTATAAAAAGCAAACCACCAATCTAAAAAACTAAAACACACATCCTTTTAACAGAGAGAAAACCAAGTTCTAACACTGCATCAGTATACTTTTGATATTAAAATTGTCTCTTTTTAAAAAATAAATCCATTCCAACTTAGCTTCACCACGCATAAAATTCCTTTCAGAAGATTCATTTTCCATAAACCTTTTACAACTTCCTATATCCATTTAGGTTTTGTCCTTTTTCCTTTCTTAATTTCAAACAATCATTTATATCTTTCCTTACCCAACCCCCCTCCTCCCACACCATATTCTATTTTCCTTACTTAGTTTTCATACAGAGTCATTTTTTAACCCTTTTTTTTAGACCTAGTAGTTTTATTTTTACATATCAGTTATAAATTTTTACTATTGGTAATCTTTGCTTTCCAGTGAAAACTAGGAATTAGGCAATAGTGAACTATCATATTTAGTATCCTGTAGTAGATTAGCAATTTTAAATATATTTCATAATTCCTAGAAGTATTTTCTTCCTTGTAGTAAGTATTTCAGTGTGGCACAGAACATGTTTATCAATACTCAAATACCTTTTGTCTCTGTAAAAAATTAAAAAGCCCAAAGTAGATAAACTTATGCTTAGCATTTAATGTTTATTTTGTTTGGAGATGATTTAGAAATTCAATGAATATCCATGGACTTTGTGTAAACTTTTATCTTACTTACATTTATTTAAATTACTTTCTTTAAACAAGTACCAGTACCTGCTTACTCACCAGCCTGAGTCATTGACGGGTTTCTTTGGATCTCACTTCTGATCCTGTGGAATGTCAAAAGTTCAGAAATAACAGAAGTGACACAGATGAATCACCAAAGCAGTAATTAGTAAAAGTGTATTGTGCTCACCCAACAAGACAGTTGGCAGAATGGAAGCACTTAAACCAAAATATGAAGCGAGGCTCAGGGGTGCATTGTTATAAAGAAGCGTACGTAGCAAGAAAGCAGTGACTATTCTTCATGGTGATTGGTTAGAATATTGGAATTTCTTTAAATGATAGGGAATTGGTCAGTGGTTCCTTCATATAACCTTGGGAAGCAGTTCAAGTTTTGCTTATGATTTCTAGAAGCAAAAGCAAGAAGTGACCCGGGTCAAGTTAGTCTTAACAAAATAAGCTGACTTCAGCTTTGTTTACCCGACCAAACTGGTTTTATCTGCTCAAGGAATTTTCAAGGTTGGTCTCAGCTTGTTTTTGATTTTAACACTCCTATTTCCAATCCTTCCGATCCTATGTGTACTGTTTTATTTAAAATTTTCTTTCCCTTATAATGATTCATACAACATGGTTTAAATTCTATGAATAACTACATTTAATTAAAAATACCTCATTATTAGGGGAGTCTGGGTGGTTCAGTTGGTAAAGCTCTGCTCATGATCTCACAGTTGTAAGTTTGAGCCCTGCATTGGGCTCTGTGCTGACAGCTCGGAGCCTGGAGCCTGTTTCAGATTCTGTCTCCCTCTCTTTTAGCCCCTCGCCTGCTCACTCTCTGTCTGTCTCTCTCTCTCAAAAATGAATAAACATTTTAAAAAAGATTATCATTATTAGTTTTGTTAATTTTTATCTTTTTTTTTTAGAATAAATTCTGATCTTCATTTTATTCACTTAAAAAATTTATTTACTGGGGCGCCTGGGTGGCGCAGTCGGTTAAGCGTCCGACTTCAGCCAGGTCACGATCTCGCGGTCCGTGAGTTCGAGCCCCGCGTCAGGCTCTGGGCTGATGGCTCGGAGCCTGGAGCCTGTTTCCGATTCTGTGTCTCCCTCTCTCTCTGCCCCTCCCCCGTTCATGCTCTGTCTCTCTCTGTCCCAAAAATAAATAAAAAACGTTGAAAAAAAAAATTTTAAAAAAAAATAAAAAAAAAAAAAAAAAAAAAAAATTTATTTACTTATTTAAGTAATCTTTACACCCAATGTGGGGCTCGGAACTCATGACCCCAGGTCAAGGGTCATATTCTTTACTGACTGAGGCAGCCAGACGCCCCTCATTTTATTCTTTTAACCATATTTACAACAAGTATTTATGCAAAGCTATGATTATGGAATTTCATTGCTCACTACCAATATTTTATATTTTAGTTTATCTAGTTTTAAATTTATTAGTGTGATTTTTTAAATAATTTATTTATTTTTAAATTTATATCCAAGTTAGTTATCATATAGTGCAACAATGATTTCAGGAGTAGATTCCTTAATGCCCCTTACCCATTTAACTCATCCCGCCCCACAACCCCTCCAGCAACTCTCTACTTGTTCTCTATACTTAAGAGTTTCTTATGTTTTGTCCCCCTCCATGTTTTTATATTATTTTTGCTTCCATTCCCTTATGTTCATCTATTTTGTATCTTAAAGTCATCATATGCGTGAAGTCATATATTTGTCTTTCTCTGACTGACTAATTTTGCTCAGCGTGATACCCTCTAGTTCTATCCACACAGTTGCAAATGGCAATATTTCATTCTTTTTGATTGCTGAGTAATACTCCATATATATATATATATATATATATATATATATATATATATATACACATCTTCTTTATCCATTCATCTGTTGGTGGACATTTGGGCTCTTTCCATACTTTGGCTATTGTCGGTAGTGCTGCTATAAACGTTGGGGTGCATGTGCTCCTTCGAAACAACACACCTGTATCCCTTGGCTAAATACCCAGTAGCGCAATTGCCGGGTCATAGGGTAGTTCTATTTTTAATTTTTTGAGGAACCTCCATACTGTTTTCCAGAGTATCTGCACCAGTTTGCATTCCCACCAGCAGTACAAGGGAGATCCTCTCTCTCCACATCCTCACCAACATCTGTCATTGCCTGAGTTGTTAATGTTAGCCATTCTGACAGGTGTGAGGTGGTATCTCATTGTGGTTTTGATTTGTATTTCCCTGATGATGGGTGATGTTGAGCATTTTTTCATGTGTCGAGTGGCCATCTGGATGTCTTCTTTGGAGAAGTGTCTATTCATGTCTTTTGCCCATTTCTTCACTGGATTATTTGTTTTTTTCAGTATTGAGTTTGAGAAGTTCTTTATAGATTCTGGATACTAACCCTTTATCTGATATGTCATTTGCAAGTATCTTCTCCAATTTTGTCAGTTGCCTTTTAGTTTTGCTGATTGCTTCCTTCACTGTGCAGAAGCCTTTTATTTTGATGAGGTCCCAATAGTTCATTTCTGCTTTTGTGTCCTTTGACTCTGGAGACGTGTTGAGTAAGAAGTTGCTGTGGCCAAGGTCAAAGAGGCTTTTGCCTGATTTCTTTTCCAGGATTTTAATGGCTTCCTGTCTTACCTTTAGGTCTTTTATTCATTTTGAGTTTTATTTTTGTGTATGGTGTAAGAAAGTGATCCAGGTTCATTCTTCTGCATGTCACTACCCAGTTTTCCCAGCACCGTTTACTGAAGAGACTATATTTATTCCATTGGATATTCTTTTCTGCTTTGTCAAAGATTAGTTGGTCATATGTTTATGGGTCCATTTCTGGGTTCTCTATTCTGTTCCATTGATTTGAGTGTCTGTTTTTGTGCCAGTACCATACTGTCTTGATGATTACAGCTTTGTAATACAGCTTGAAGTCCAGGATTGTGATGCCTCCAGCTTTGGTTTTCTTCTTCAGGATTGCTTTGGCTATTCAGTGTCTTTTCTGGTTCCATACACATTTTAGGATTGTTTGTTCTAGCTCTGTGAAGAATGCTGCTGTTATTTTGATAGAGATCACATTGAATGTGTAGATTGCTTTGGGTAGTATTGACATTTTAACAGTATTTGTTCTTCCTATTGAGGAGCATGGAATCTTTTTCCATTTTTTTGTGTCTTCTTCAATTTCTTTCATAAGCTTTCTATAGTTTTCAGTGTATAGATTTTTCACCTCTTTGGTGAGATTTATTCCTAGGTATTTTATGGTTTTTGGTGCAATTGTAAATGGGATCGATTCCTTGATTTCTCTTTCTGTTTCTTCATTGTTGGTGTATAGGAATGCAACTGATTTCTGTGCATTGATTTTATATCCTGAACTTTGCTGAATTCATGAATCAATTCTAGCAG
Source organism: Panthera onca (assembly GCF_046562875.1). Taxonomy (NCBI): domain Eukaryota; kingdom Metazoa; phylum Chordata; class Mammalia; order Carnivora; family Felidae; genus Panthera; species Panthera onca. The sequence continues at coordinate 44,578,788 of NC_138349.1, read as the reverse complement.
TTTTTTTGTGGAAGCTTTTGGGTTTTCCATATAGAGTATCATGTCATCTTCAAAGAGTGAAAGGTTGACCTCCTCCTGACTTTTATTCCTTTGTGTTGTATGATTGCTGAGGCTAAGACTTCCAATACTATGTTGGCTAACAGTGGGGAGAATAGATATCCCTGTCTTGTTCCTGATCTTAGGGGAAAGGCTCTCAGGTTTTCCCCATTGAGGGTGATATTAGCATTGAGTCTTACAATTATGGCTTTTCTGATCTCGAGGTATGATCCTTCTATCCCTACTTTCTTGAGGGTTTTTAGCAAGAAAGGATGCTGTATTTTGTCAAATGCTTTCTCTGCATCTATTGAGAGGATCCTATGGTTCTTGTCCTTTCTTTTATTGATGTGATGTATCACTTTGATTATTTTGTGGATATATTTTTTTTAATTTTTTTAATGTTTATTTATTTTTGAGACAGAGAGACAGAGCATGAACGGGGGAGGGCCAGAGAGAGGGAGACACAGGATCTGAAGCAGGCTCCAGGCTCTGAGCTGTCAGCACAGAGCCTGACGCGGGGCTGGAACTCACAGAGCGGGAGATCATGACCTGAGCCGAAGTTGGTCGCTTAACCGACTGAGCAACCCAGGCGCCCCTATTTTGTGGATATTTAACCAGCCCTGCATCCCACGTATAAATCCCACTTAGTCATGGTGAATAATTTTTAATTTATTGTTGGATCCAGTTGGCTAGTATCTTGTTGAGGATTTTTGCGTCCGTGATCATCATAGAAGCATCATAGAAGCTTCATAGACAGCATCATAGAAGCTTCATAGAAAGAGTTTGGAAGTTTTCCTTCCATTTCTATTTTTTTGGAACAGCTTCAAGAGACTAGGTATTAACTCTTTTTTAAATGTTTGGTAAAATTCCTGTGGAAAGTCATCTGGCGCTGGACTCTGTTTTTTGGGGGAGATTTTTGATTACTAATTCGATTTCTTTTGTGGTTATAGGTTGTTCAAATTTTCTATTTCTTCTGGTTTCAGTTTTGGTACTTTATATGTTTCTAGAAATTTGTCCATATCTTCCAGATTGCCCATTTTATTGGTGTATAACTGATTATAATATTCTGTTATTATTGTTTGTATTTCTGCTGTGTTGGTTGTGATCTGTCCTCTTTCCTTCTTGATTTTATTTATTTGGGTCCTTGCCTTTTTCTTTTTGATCAAACTGGCTAGGGGCTTATCAATTTTGTTAATTCTTTCAAAGAACCAGCTTCTGGTTTCATTGATCTGTTCTACTGTTTTTGTTTTTGTTTTGGTTTCGATAGCATTGATTTCTGCTCTAATCTTTATTATTTCCTGTCCTCTGCTGGTTTTGGGTTTTATTTGCTATTGTTTTTCAAGCTCTTTAAGGTGTGAGGTAGGTTGTGTATCTGAGACATGTCTTCCTTCTTTAGGAAGGCCTGAGTTGCTATATACTTTCCTCTTATGACCACCTTTGCTGTGTCCCAGAGATATTGGGCTGTGGTGTTAGCATTTCATTGGCTTCCACGTACTTTTTAATTTCCTTTTTAACTTCTTGGTTAGCCCATTCATTCTTTAGTAGGATGTTCTTCAGTCTCCAAGTATTTGTTACTTTCCGAGTTTTTTCTTGTGTTTGATTTCGAGTTTCATAGCGTTGTGGTCTGAAAATATACACAGTATGATCTCAATCTTTTTGTACTTGTGTCCCTATATGTGGTCTGTTCTGGACACCGTTCCATGTGCATTGGAGAAGAATGTATATTCCACTGCTTTAGGATGAAATGTTCTGAATATATCTGTTAAATCCATCTGGTCCAGTGTGCCATTCAGAGCCATTGTTTCCTTGTTGAGTTTCTGTTAGATGATATGTCCATTGTTGTAAGTGGGGTGTTGAAGTCCCCTACTATTATTGTATTATTATCAATGAGTTTCTTTATGTTTGTGATTAATCGATTTATGTATTTGGGTTCTTCCATATTTGGAACATAAATGTGTACAATTGTTAGATCTTCTTGGTGGATAGACCCCTTATTTATGATATTATGCCCTTCTTCATCTCTTGATACAGTCTTTATTTTAAAATCTAGATTGTCTGATATAATTATGGCTCTTCTGGCTTTCTTTTGTTGACCATTAGCATGATAGATGGTTCTCCATCCCCTTACTTTCAATCTGAAGGTGTCTTTAGATCTAAAGTGGGTCTCTTGTAAGCAGCATATAGATGGATCTTGTTTTCTTATCCATTCTGTTACCCTATGTCTTTTGATTGGAATATTTAGTCCATTGACATTTAGAATGAGTACTGAAAGATATGAATTTATTGCCATTATGTTGCCTGTAGAGTCGGAGTTTCTGGTGGTTGTTCTCTGGTCCTTTCTAGTCTTTGTTGCTTTTGGTCTTTTTTTTTTTTTTTTTTTTTTTTTTTTTTTTTTTTTGTCTTTTCTCTCTCAGAGAGTCCCCCTTAAAATTTCTTGCATGGATGGTTTAGTGGTCACAAACTCCTTTAATTTTTGTTTGTCTGGGAAACATTTTACCTCTCCTGCTATTTTGAATGACAGCCTTGCTGGATAAAGAATTCTTGGCTGCATATTGTTCTTATTCAGCACATTGAATATATACTGCCACTCCTTTCTGGCCTGCCAAGTTTTTGTGGATAGGTCTGCTGTGAACCTGATCTGTCTTCCCTTGTAGGTTAAGAACTATTTTTCCTTTGCTGCTTTCATAATACTTTGCTTGCCTGAGTATTTTGTGAATATGACTATGATATGCCTTGTTGATGGTCAGTTTTTGTTGAATCTACTGGGAGTCCTCTGTGCTTCCTGGGTTTTGATGTCTGTGTCTTTCCCCAGGTTAGGAAACTTTCCCGCTATGATTTGCTCACATAAACCTTCTACCCCTTTTTCTCTCTCTTCATCTTTTGGGACTCCTATGATTGTGATGTTGTTCCTTTTTAATGAGTCACTGATTTCTCTAATTCTTTAAAAAAAATTTTTTTTTACATTTATTTATTTTTGAGAGACAGAGAGAGACAGAGTGTGAGCAGGGGAGGGGCAGAGACAGATGGAGACACAGAATCTGAAGCAGGTTCCAGGCTCCAAGCTGTCAGCACAGAGTCCAATGCGGGGCTTGAACTCACAAACTGCGAGATCATGACCTGAGCCGAAGTTGGATACTTAACCGACTGAGCCACCCAGGTGCCCCTGATTTCTCTAATTCTTAAATCATGCTCTTTTGCCTTAGTTTCCCTCTTTTTTCTGCTTTATTGTTTGCCTTAAATTTGTCCTCTATATCACTGATTCGCAAGGATTCATCCATCCTTGCCATCATGACATCCATTCGAGATTGCAGCTCAGTTATAGCATTTTTATTTCATCCTGACTAGCTTTTACTTCTAAAAAAGGGACTCTAATCTATTTTCAACCCCAGCTAGTATTCTTATTATCGTGATTCTAAATTCTGTTTCAGACATCTTGCTTGTGTCTGTGTTGATTAAGTCTCTGGCTGTCATTTCTTCTTGTTCTTCCTTCTGGGGTGAATTCCTTCGTTTCGTCATTTTGAAGGAAGAAAATGAATTAATAGGGTAAAAAAAATTAAAATTAAAAAATTAAAAAAGAACACAAAAAATCCAATAAAAGATGCTGGATCCTAGGTGTGTTTTGGTCTGATTGTTGAAAGGAGCTTGATAGATTAGAGAAAAAAGGGAAATATAAGAAATGAAAAAAAAGACAAAAAGAAAAAAAAAGGAAAGAAGCAGAAAAGGAGAATGTTTGAAAACTTGAAAAATGAATATAATAAGACAGAATAAAATGAAATGATAGAAGGAAAATAGAATTTAAATAATTTACAAAAAAGCAAAAAATATAGTAGAAAAAATTAAAGAAAATATTTTTAATAAAAATGAAAAATAAAAATAATTTTTTTCTCTTTCTGTATTCAAGAGTTAAGAAAAGAAAAAGAAAAAAAAGTGAATAGATGGACCAGCAAACAGACTGAAATACGATTGAAATTACATCAGTTTCTCCTGGAAGTCAAACTATGAAGCACTTTATAGTAAACTAAGTAGGCGGAGAGACTTGTGGTGTTACTGAACAGCACGGTTGGCCCAGTTGGGTGGGGCTTAGTGTAATGGCTCTGTTCTCTGCTAGATGGTGCTACTTAGCTACTGGGGTGGATTTTAGTGGTGCATGTAGGGGTGTATGCACATGCTCAGGAGGGGTGAAAATGGTATCACCCAGCTTCCCAGTCTCTAGTATCAGAACTCTGTGCTCTTCCTGAGCGAGCACCCCTCCTTTGTCTCTGGCTTCTGTCCATTCCCCCTTTTACACTGTCTGTGACCAAGCTGTCAGCCTGCCAGGCGGCACCTCCCTCCTGAGTTCTGTCTCAGATGCAGCTGTGTTTCCCAACCTCTGACTTCTTAGGGCTGCAGCTTTGACCTGTTCTGACCCTTGGGAGGGTCTCACCAAGTAGTGGCTGAGTGCCTGCCCATCCCCAGGAATGTTTGTGGGACCCTGTTGCTGCTGATGCCCAGAGACTGCAGCTGGGTGCCAGCCCACCCCAGAAAAAGTTCACGCGATTGTGTAGCAGCAGTGTTTCAGGGATTATGGAAAAATCACAACACATCTGGCACCAGCCTTCCCCATTAACATCTTTGTTCTAGCACCAATGAATGTGGTTGTTCTCCAGGGTCTGCTGGGACTTTTTCCTGTAGGGTGGCTGCACAGCCTCTACCAAATATCCTCTCAGCAAGGGAACTGCCTCTCCCCATGTGGCCCTCGGACCCCTTGGACCTCGTTTCTGCTCCTGAGGATTTGCCCTTCCCACCAGAGCAACACCAGGTTATCTAGGTACAGAGTTTCAGACTCTGTGCTCCCCCTGTTTATAGAGTCTTAAGGGAATTTAAACCCTCTCCTTTCTCCTTTTCCCTTTTTTGTTCAGTCCCTTTTGTACTCTTTCTTTTCTCTCCAGCTGCTTGCGGGGTGGGGGGATGCTTTCCACACTCTCCCCCTGTCTCCATCCTCTCTCTACAAGCAAAAACAGTACTCTAGCCTCTGTGGCTTCTCTCTCCCCCAGTTCACCTCTGCATGCCACATACCTGCCACGTTCTGTAGTTCGGGTTGTGTAGACTGTTGTGTTAATACTCAAATCAGTTTTCTAGGTGTGCAAGATGGTGCATTTCAGGGATGAGAGACGCCAAAAAACTTGCATGCTGTCCCATCATCTTGGCCCCTCCTCTAACGTGAATTTTATTTAGATGGGCTCCAGTACATCTAAAGCAAATGTTCTGCCAAGGATAGGGAAGTCATCCGGTGTGATTGAAAGGAAAAGTCTGAATCTAGCTTGATATTTTATTCTATTTTCTTGTGCCATCAGTTTTTCCCTGTCTTCATGTTCATAGGGATTTTTCTTTATTCTTGTAATTTTGAAAGTCATTGGGATATATGTATGTGTTGTTCCTTTTTAGAAAAGTTTTTATTTATTATTCACTTATTTATTTTGAGAGCGAGAGAGAGAAAGAGAGAGAGAGAGAGAGAGAGCAAGCTCATGGAGCAGGGGCAGAGAGAGAGAGAGAGAGAGAGGGAGAGAGAGAATCCCAAGCAGGCTGTAAGCACAGAGGCTGATGTGGGGCTTGATCTCATGAACTGTGGGATCATGACCTGAACTGAAATCAAGAGTCAGACACTTAACTGACTTAGCTACCCAGGTGCCTCTAGTTTTTATTTTAATTCCAGTTAGTTAATATACAGTGCTATATTAGTGTCAGGTGTATGATATAGTGATTCAACATTTCCATACATCACTCTGTGCTCATCACAAGTGCCCTCCTTAATCCCCATCACCTATTTACGTGTTGTTCCTTTTTATTAATTATATTTGCTTCTTTGAGAACAGCTTTAATCTGTTCTCTCTCTTTTTTTTTTTAAATTTTTTTTTTCAACGTTTTTTATTTATTTTTGGGACAGAGAGAGACAGAGCATGAACGGGGGAGGGGCGCAGAGAGAGGGAGACACAGAATCGGAAACAGGCTCCAGGCTCCGAGCCATCAGCCCAGAGCCTGACGCGGGGCTCGAACTCACGGACCGCGAGATTGTGACCTGGCTGAAGTCGGACGCTTAACCGACTGCGCCATCCAGGCGCCCCATAATCTGTTCTCTCTCTTAAGAGAAGTTTTCTTTTAGTATATCTGTGATGATTATTTTCAATGTCTTATGTTCCCTTTCATGTGCATCGTTCGTGTTTCTGTGGCTCTTCATTTCAAGAGCACCTGTAGACTTCAGCTTTTTATTTCTTTGCTCTTCTGTGCACTAAGGGAAAGATTTTCAAGCCTTTCCTCCTCTTCACTGGCTTCTCTTCAGCAACCTCTAAAACAACATTAAATTCAACTACTGCTTATTAATCCTTTTTGTATTATTTCCTTAACCAGGTCCCTGCTCTCTTTATCTTTTGGTTGATAGACTCCATGTTTTACCTAAATGAAAAACCAAAGCATGTGGTTTAAAAAATATTTTCCTAAAACATAAAAATAAATCCCTTCCTGAATTTTAGGTGCTATATTCTCTTTTCAATGTGACCCTATTTATTGCTTGCCTTTTTCTTTGGAAGCCTGAAGGTCTGATGCTCCCTCTGTCTCTTCCTCTGGCAGACAGGACTTGGTTCCAAATGGTTTTTAGATGCAGGGGCAGTAGCAGTGGTGTCCAAGGGGGACAATATTGGTGTTCAGCAGGAGTGGCAATGATGTCCTTCCCAGAACATTCGAGTTAGGGTGTTGATGGAGTGGTCATTTGTCATTTCCTTCACTGTCCAGTGTACATAGTCTTGTCGGGGATGCTGAGTCAGTCTACCATAATGGAAGCTAAAGAGCCAAATATGAAGTGTCAAGTCCTGCCAGAAGCCAGGAGCTAGACACAGGACGTGGCCAATGAGATGGACTTACCTGAGATTCTTTTTTTTTTTTTTTTAAATTTTTAATGTTTATTTATTGAGACAGAGCATGAATAGGGAAGGGTCAGAGAGAGAGGGAGACACAGAATCTGAAACAGGCTCCAGGCTCTGAGCTGTCAGCACAGAGCCCGATGCGGGGCTCGAACTCACGGACTACGAGATCATGACCTGAGCCGAAGTCAGACGCCTAACCAACTGAGCCACCCAGGCGCCCCATGAGATTCTGAAGCTAGTGATGCTAAGACCTGGGCCAGTAGAGAATTCACTGGTTGTCTGTAGTGGTGACAGCCATGGCCATTTTCCAGGGGCAGAAGTGATGGTGCCAGGGCAGCTTTGGGTTGTTGTCACTTGGGGCTGGTGCAACACTTAGGCACGCAGCGTTTAGCTTCTGAGGCAGATGCAGTATCTTCAGACTCATCCTGTGGGAAGAGTTCACATGTCTGGTGTTACCTCTTCTCCTGGACTCTGACCATTTTCTGAGCCAGATTCTCCAGGCTTTCAGTAAATTTTGGGACTCCTCAAGATGTTGCCAACAAAGTTGTTTTCACTTCAAAAAGCCAGGCAATTTGTGTAGCATTTAAATAAGAGTCTAACTGATACATTCTGCTCTTTAGGTCTCTGCATTTTGTGGTTTCTGCCTTTTCTCAACTCTTATCCCCTAGCCATCTGTTATGTCTAAGTTTTCTGTTTTGCTTAAGGTAATTACAATTGCTTTCCATTTAACGCAACCAAGATCCTTGACCAATACCATACATCTTCCTATAAACTCTGATGTTTCCCCAGCTTACTTAGAAGGTAAAAGGTCTATCCAGCTCTGCTTTTCCTCATTAGCTTGTGGATCAATTTGCATTGACTGTTTCACATTTATTTTGTTGCCATTAGAATCATCATCCCAGACCTTAAGCAATGGGATGGCTGACAGGCACATCCCCCAACCACATTTGCTGGGGTTTAGCAATTATTCATGATGTGCAAATCTATTGACCTAAGGAGAACTGTCTTGGTTCCATTTCTTTGGTATTTACTCTCAAGAGGAAAAAATCAAAATGTAGCTTTGTTTCTAGAAAGTAGGACTGAAGATCTCATGTTTACCACTTCCCATCTCTACCTCCTAAGTATATACCATCCGCATCCTACCCACCATGCTCTCCAAAGCTCAGCCCTTGCCTATTGCTATCCTCTTTACCATGGGTAGAGACTTAACACCAAACCCATTTATACCTCTGGTTTATGTGGTTGAGAAATTGTGTCATTGAACTAAACTGTCTGGAACTCTCTGGGGAGAAAAAGCTACAGATGTGGAGAGGAAGCCTATAGATTCACATATTGTAGCCTCAGAGAGTGGCTCTTGTCCTGTCTGGTTGTACCTTCCCATCTGGTCAAGGAAAGCTTCTTTTTTTTTGAGGAAGAGATATGCATGGGGGTGAGTGGACAGGTACTTTTCTTTGCCTTCTATTGGCTAGTGGATAATGCTTTGCACATCTGGCAGGTGTTTACCTAAATTACAATCTCAATACCTATTGAAATTTTACAAATCCTTTCATATTGTGTATTTTAGGAATAGTTAATAAAAAGGTGGAATAGAGCATTAGATGTCTCTAGCTTTCTGTTGGCATAATCTGTGTTTTTGCTGAGGGAAATTGTAAGCATTTTGAAAGTCTAGTATTACTAACTCTGAAAAAGAGCTTATAACAGTGCCTTGTGGTAGAGTATGAAAGCTTTTACTATCAAGGCACTGACTTAGGTAATAATCTGGAAAAGATAAAGTTGGATTTCTACCTCACTCTTTATATCAAAATAAAATTCTGGATGTACTGAATACTAAAAAAAGGGAAAAATAAAAGAACTAGAAGGAAACATGAAATAAAACTTTATAAACTTAAAATTAAATAGGCCTTTGAAAGGACTTTATAAAATCCACAAGTCTTAAGAGACAAGATGGATATGTAGAACTATGAAAATGAAATGATTGTCCATGGTAAAAAAGTACTATAAACATGGTCAGAAGACAAATAAAAAACTGAAAAAAATATTGCAACACGTATGATAAAGTGACCCACCCTGTAACATATCAAGAGTATTTATAAATCAAGAATATAAACATTACCTCTCTAGTAGGCAAAGAACATGATAGACAGTTTATAAAAGTGGATAAAAAATAGTCTTTGAACTTGTAGGAAAAATGCTCACCCTTACTGATAATAAAATAAGTGTAAATTTAAACCACTGATTTGTGCACCTGCATAGATTCATGAGTTATGGTAGGCTGTAATACTGAGGTCACTTGGATTCTGAAGGGCTGCGGGGGACAAGTCACATAGCTGCACACATCTTCATCTCCTCAGAAGCCCAAGCAACTTCCTAGGGATGCAAGCATCAAGGTTTGTGTGGGGTTTAGCAACCTGACACTCTCTTTTATACCTTTGTATTCATGGTGGCCTGACGTTGTGTGCTGGTTCACAGGTCCCCCAAGCCAAGAGCAGTGCCACACTGCAGATGAGGCAGACACATATTCCACATTAACTTAATTTTGTACTTTCTGGAGAAATAGGACTCTGAGGTCCTTGTCCCAGGCATTCCTGGATCAGCCCAGTCTGAGGTTAACCCTTTATCTCCCACATCAATTCTTTTTTTTTTTTTTTTTTTTTTTTTTTTAACGTTTATTTATTTTTGAGACAGAGAGAGACAGAGCATGAACGGGGGAGGGGCAGAGAGAGAGGGAGACACAGAATCGGAAGCAGGCTCCAGGCTCTGAGCTGTCAGCCCAGAGCCCGACGCGGGGCTCGAACTCACGGACCGCGAGATCGTGACCTGAGCTGAAGTCGGACGCCCAACCGACTGAGCCACCCAGGCGCCCCACCCACATCAATTCTTAAAGAGCAAAAGCACCATGACTCATTTTGATGGGCGAGAGTGTCATGTAACTGTCACTCTCATGAATTGTTGGTAGACTTGGGAGGACAGTTTGAGCATACCTACCAAAATTGTAAACACACATTCCCTTTAATTTAGCAGTTTCAATTATAGGGATTTGTCCTATATGTCTGCTCAAAGAAAGAACACTTATTACCTCCCTGATTATATTAGCAAAATAATAGAAACAACCTAAAAGTTCATCCATAGAGGTCTAATAAAATAAAATATGGTAACTCAATCCAAGGAAATACCACACGGCCATTTCAAAAAGAGAGGCTGACACATATGCGCATATATGGAACAATCTTAGAGGTATCTGAAGTAGGAAAAGCAAGGCAAGGATCAGTGTGCATAGATGTCAAAAGGGAATGCATATAGCTGTACTGCTTTTTTTTTAAGTTGTCTTGTCTTTTTTATTTTAGCCAAGGTGACAGTTATAAGGTGATATCTCATTGTAGTTTCGATTTGCATTTCCCTGATGATGAGTGATGCTGAGCCTCTTCTTATGTGTCTTTGGTCATTTGTATGTCTTTTTTTGAAAAATGTATCTTTAGATCCACTGCCCATTTTCTAATTGGATTGCTTGTCATTTTGGAATTGAGTTGTATAAGTTCTTTATATACTCTGGATATCTTAACCTTTTATCGGATATTTCATTTGCAAATATCTTCTTCCGTTCAGTAGGTTTCTTTTTCATTTTGTCGATGGTGTCCTTCTCTGTGAAGAAGCTCTTTATTTTGATGTAGTTCCAAAAGTATATTTTTGCTTTTGTTTCCCTTGCCTGAGGAGATGTATCTAGAAAAATGTTTCTATGGCCAATGTCAAAGAAATTACTGCCTATGTTTCCTTCTGTGAATTTTATAGTTTCAGGTCTCACATTTAGGTCTTCAATCCATTTTGAGTTTGTGGGTGTGTGTGTGTGTGTGTGTGTGTAGTGTAAGAAAGTGGTCTAGTTTCATTCTTTTATATGCTCATGCACTGTTGGGAGTGCAAATTGGTACAGACACTGTGGAAAACAGTGTAGAGGTTCCTGAAAAAATTGAAAATAAAAATACTTAGGATCCACTACTGGGCATTTACCCAAAGTAAACCGATTTTAAAAGATTTGTGCACCCCTATACTTATTGCAGAATTATTTACAATAGCCAAATTGTGGGAGCAGACCAAGTGTCTATCAATAGATGAATGGATAAAGATGTGATATATATACAATAAAATATTATTCAACACAAAAAGAATGAGATCTTGTCATTTACAACAACATGGATGGACCCAGAGAGTATAATACTAAGTAAATAAGTCAAAGAAAGACAAATACCACATGATTTTATTCATATGTGGAATGTAAGAAACAAAACAAATGACCAAACAAAGGAGAAAGAGACAAACAGAACAACAGACATTTAAATACAGAGAAGAAATTGGTGATTGCCAGAGGGGAGATGGGGGAGATGGATGAAACTGATAAAGGGAATTAAGAGGTATACACGTACAAAATAATTAAGTTGTAGAGATGAAAAGTACAGCATCGGAAACATTATCAAGAAGATTGTGGTAACATTGGTGACAGATGGTGACTACACTTATCATGATGAGCACTGAGTAATAGATAGAATTGTTGAATCATTATGTTGTCCACCTGAAGCTAATATAACACTGTCCACCCATTACATTTCAATAAAAATAAAGTTATTGTTTTTTCTTCATTGTATTATTTTCCTTGTTGTATAGTTGACGCACAATGTTACATTAGTTTTGGGTGCCCAGTATAGTGATTCTACAACATTATATGTTATGCTGTGCTCATCACAAGTGTAGCTACCATCTGTCACCGTACAACACTATCACAGTACCGTTGACTATATTCCCTCTGCTGGACCTTTTGTTCTTGTGACTTATTCATTCTCCAACTGGAAGCCTGTACCTTCCCCCCTCCTCTTCCCCCACGTCCTTCCCCCTCCCCTCTGGCAACCACCCCTATACCTATATTGGGCATACACTACCTCTGGAAATATTGGCAAGGGACTGGTAACTGCTTTTAATGGGAGGGTGTGCGAGACAAAGAGATTCACATTTTACTTCGTACTCTTCTATACTTTATGAACTTTTAAGAAGTCGTGTGCACGTGTTAACTATTCAAAAAACAAAAACATAATAAATATGTACATCAAGAAAAGATTTATTAGCTTAAGGTTATTGTGGCTGATGGGAAAAAAGCACATTTTTCTATGAATGAAATAAAATATTTAACTTATTTTAAAAAATAGAAGTAGGAGACATAAAACTGCTGTCAAAAAGTAGAATAATTTCACTTCCATCAAATTGAATTATCATGACAACATTGGAGACCAGAATTATAGGATGAAAATACTATTGGTTGATGCTTTTAGTGGACTTGAAGCTGAGTAAATAATCATTTTTTAAGTTCCTTTCTTCACATTTCCTACTTAACCCATTGCTATCTAGTTAGGAGTTTCTGAATTGCCAAATCAGATCACCGCTTTCCAATATTTATCTCGTTTGATCCCTTGGTCCCCCTTTTTGGGGGGATATCACTATGATTTTTTTCCTTAAAATAATCTTTTTCCTTGGCTTTCATGACATCATTTCAGAATCTCGTACTTCTTCATCTTCCACCTGACTGATTTCCGCTGCAGAAATATCTCTAGAATATTCCCTCTTTCCTTTACCCTAGTGCAGTTGCCTTAAGCTGTGTCTCAGCCATGTTCTGCCATTATTGAAAACCTCTTGGTTACCCGTGGAAAAATCCAGCTGGAGCTTGGTTAATCAAAGATGAGACTTTACTGGAAGAATTCTGTGGCATCTCCTGAATGACCAAATCTCAGAGCAGGTCATGGTAGCAGTGGCCTCAGGAATCACCAGAGCCAGGACCTGAATGTGGTTGGGGCCCCTCCCTCCACCTCTTATTAGAGCTCTTTCCTGGGGATGACTCCTTGCTTCCATTTTTATCTTATAGCTTCAGCTATAACAGTCTTTCTTTCCCAAGACCAAATATCCCAGGAAGTTCAATGGCTCAGCCTGGCCTAGGAGGGAAGAATCTGGAAAGACCATGCAGTCTCTTCCAAAACTGCCTGATAGAGCTGGGGAAGTGTAATTCTTAGTGTGATTGGCTGTTAATAACCAAATGCTCCAGATATCCAGACCCCTCAGCATGAACCTCCCAAACTGCTTGTCAGCACATTCCTTCTCCCTTCTGCTTCCATGCAGTCTAAGTAACACTCCTCTCCCCAAAATGCACAAATGCAAAGGTGTTTACCATTTTCCCTGAAATTTCATTGCTCCTTGTGTGTATCATTTTTAGTATTTAACCACAGTGTCTTCTAAAATATTAGTTTATAAGTCTTCCTGTACCAGCAGACCACCAACCCTTTCTGGCATCTCTCTGTCTCCTGTGCACCACACTGTCATCGTTTAATAGAGATCTGCTGAATGAAGGGGGATGGAAGGAAAAGAGGACCCCTCACCCCCCAGAGCATTATCCTCAGGTCTGCTCTCCCTTCTCTCTTTCCCTTGGCTGTCTGGGTGAACTCGCTTGGTGCACTGGGGGCTGGAAGCAGAGCTGGGGACTTGCTGTCCCTCTGCAGGGCTGCTATCACAAGGACCCCGGTCTCTGTTATTCCCGAGTGCTAAGAACAACATGCACTCCCAGCAGAGGGGGCCCAGTGGCAGAGCAGATGGGTGTGGAGATGCTGAACAGAAACCCAGCTCTCCTGGGAAGAGCTGAGTGAATCTGAAGCCCTCAGAACTTCTCTAGTGTTTCCTCTGCTGGGATCTGATTTCCAATAAAGTTACACCCGGTTCCCAGGAATTAGGCTTTTGAGAGAAGAATTTCCCTCTCATCCTTCACAGGGAAGATTTGATGCTAAATGTGCAGCCAGCTTTGCTATGGCTGTTGTAAAGAGGCTCTCCTTCAGTTGTCATCACAGCTCATTCTGGAGGTGGTTCACTTGCTCCAGGGTGTTCTCTGTTGTCTTGTTGGGGCCAGGTGACATTTAGGTATTTATTAGATCCTTGTTCAGGTGTGCCCCCTATTTTTGCTTAAAACATTTTTTTTAAGTTTATTTACTTTGACAGTGAGAGAGAGAGTGCGTGAGCACGTGAGTTGGGGAGAGGAAGAGAGAGAGGTACGGAGGATCCAGAGTGGTCTCTGAGCTGTCAGCCCAGAGCCTGATGTGGGGCTCAAACTCACAAACCACGAGAATCATGACCTGAGCTGAAGTCGGACGCTTAACCAATTGAGCCACCCAGGTGCCCCCTTATTTTTAAATAAGCACACTTTTAAGGCTAAAAGCGATTGTGAAAATAAGACCCTGTGGCACCCACTGAGTTCTTGTCCAAAGCAGAAGAGACCCTGGGGGAGAGCTGAGGAACAGGGTGACTTTCACCTCCCAAAGTGTCTTATGACTCCAGAGAGGGCTGGGTCCAAAAGGAAGTTTAGGATCAAGCTGTTAGACCATGGTCCATTCATGGAAGCCCCAGTAATTGGGAGATCTGGAGGTAACTGATCAATCAGAAGTCCTGTGGGCAGAAAAGTCATACCTATGTGGGGTTTCAAAGCCCCTCTGGCCCCTGATCAGGCTCCTTGCTCTCCTGGTCATCTGAATTCAATGTGCCCATCTTTTTCTGAATGAATGCCAAGGACAGGGATCTGAAAGCTCACTGGGGCTCAGGTTGTGAGCTGAAGCCCCCCAAATCTTGGTCAGAGACCATGCCCCAACGACCGGTATTCAGGATACTTTCAGCTCATCATTTACCTAACTGATGGGGTCTTTCTGGCTGTCCCCCTACCCTCTTCCCAGTACTGCCCATCACAGTGAGTGATACCCTGTTGCCCAAGCCAGACACCCAAGAGACAGCCTCCTCACCCCCTTTTCTAGGTAGATCGTATTCTTCATGAAGTTAATTCACTTTGACCCAAAAATGTCTCTGGAATCCATTTCTTTGAGGCCTCAGCTCAAATCCTACTCATTTCTCATCCCCAGCTAGTGCAATAAAAGCCTTTCCTACTCCCCCACCCCTACACTGCCACCCCTAGCACTCTACCCTCTTACTGTCCCTAGAGGTGATCACTGAACTATATATCTGGCACATCGCTCCCCTCCTGGGAACACTTTTGCTGCCTCTCTACCAGAATGTTGGGAGTTTGAGGTGGCTATGCTTATCTTTCTTTCTTCTTTCTTTCTTTCTTTCTTTCTTTCTTTCTTTCTTTCTTTCCTTCTTTCTTTCAATTCTCTGAGTGTCTATATATTTCTCTGGGCTCTGTGGGCCCAAGTGTGATGTGCCCAGGACTGTCTGGGTCCTGGTATGCCTGGGTCTAGAACTGAACATCTGTGTGTTTGAGGTTGCATAGGTCCAAATGAATGAATGCTGGTTTGTTTCTGTGCATATCTGAGTGTCTCTGTGAACAAGTGCTTGAGGATTTGTATGTGCTGAGTGCGTGCTCACCTGGGCATTTATGTTTGAATTTCTGGGTGTGCATAGTGTGTTTGTGTGTCCTTGTGCAATCCTGCATATTCTCTATCCTTTGTTGTTTCTCTGAGCCTGTCTCTTTGGGAGGCTGAGTGATTGCTGTCGATGGGGAATGTTCCAACAAGGCAGTGTGAAAGAAATCATTTCACACTCCCCATAGCGTAGACCATGTGCTTCATTCTTGGCGACTGAGTGGTTGCTGAGTTACTGAAAGTCAGCTCCTTTCCACTCCTGCTATGAAGCGTCGACTGGTTGCTAGCTGTTTTTAATGCCAGCTTCCCTCCCTTTCTACAATTTCTCTGAGTTTGGGAGTGCAGAGCTGGGCAGGCCCTCATCTGTTTCTGAGATTTACGAATCAGGGAAAATGCAGGGCAGACATGCAGGGAAGGCTGAATATGCCAGGCTCCTGAAGGAGAACCCAGGCACCAAACAGGATTTGGGGCTGAGAGGGACTTCTCATTGCTGTGGTTCTTCCTGCTGTAGGGCCATTTGTAACAGGGAAGACAAAAGTGAAGTCTTTACAGGAAAATGTTTATTTGAAAAGAGCTCGTTGAGAGGAAGTGAGGAGTGAACAAGTTCAAGGGAAGTAAGTCTGGCAGGCGAGGAGTCCAATGGAGTTACAAGCATCAGGGCAAACAGGGCAGAACCTGCATCTCAGGCCCATATTTTTCCTTCAGGGCTTCCTTGTCCTGGGTTCATCGTTAGATGAGACAAATACTGCTTGTTCTGTATTCCTCTTCTCATTCCTTAACCTATCATCTTGTCAACCTCTGCCTGCTTTGAGGCCACTCTAACAACCAAACCTTGTCACTGTCATGCTTGTGATGATGCCAGGTAAGCTCTAAACAAAGAAGGTCTTTGAGATGTCGGACAATATGGCTGCCATCCCAGCTTTCCCCACTTGGTCATTGTGTGAATGAGAATAGAGCCCTAGTGAGACAGTGCCTTGGTCTTGATTGTAGATCAGCCACAGAGCAGTGACTGTCACTTGGGTGTCCTGACACCCCATTGAGTGTCCTCTCTATCACACAAAGATGGTTTTAGACTTTTGGGTGTTGGATGACTTTTATTTTATTTAAAACCAGAAAATATCTCTACTTATGAGACCTTACAAGTGAAGTGGAAACTCGTGTAACAAGAGTTAGGAAAAGAGCTTGTGACAGTGGAATAGAAGACTTTCATCTGGAAGGAATGTTCCTGCCTTTGAAGAGGCAGTTGCAGCAAGGTTTGATGTAGGCCAGAGATGGAGAGTTCTGAGAATGAATGGCATAGTGGCCAACTTAGTTCAGTTCAACTCAGATTTACTCAACACCTAGCATAGGCCAGGGCTGGGCAAGCACCAGGTATTTAGAGAAGGCTAAGACATAGCCCTGGGAGCTCACCGGCTGTTCTGGGAGCTGGAAAGTAAAGAATATTCCCAAATATAATATGTGGCAAAAGCTTGGATGTCAGTGTGTGAGGGTTGCTAAGAGAACACAGAAAAGGAGATGTATTCCATCTGCTAGGACTCAGAGGATGCACAGATTACAGGTGCAACGTACAATGTAAAGATGGAGATTAATGTACAAAGGAGTAGAAGGAGGGAAATCTCAATTTTCTGAAAACCAGATAGCATGAGTCCTTGAATCTGATAAGGTGCTTGAAAATGGGAAGCATTAAAAACTTTTGAGCAGGATGATAACTGGATCATGTTTGTGTTTTGGTATTTCCCTCTATGGTCATGCAAAGGAGTGGGGGGTAGAACAGTAATATCAGGTGGAAAATCAACCAGGAGATGATGGCAATCTTTAGGTAAGAGAGGAGGAGAGCTGGAACTAGGGTAGTAGACAGAGAGGCGAAGAGAGAGATTTGGAAAATATTTAAGAGATACTTAAGAAATATTTAAGAGATAAGATAGGTTGGTTTAGGATTGAAGGAAAGGAAAACTCTGTGTTCATGACTTAGGGGCAATGTGGATGGTGGTCCGAATGGTCATCAGTTGGGATAAGGAGTTGAGTTTGAGGACTTGGGGCATGTAGAGAGGGATGATATCCTTTAGGATATCTAGATGAAGAATTCGAACAACCAATGAGATGTAAACTTTTGGGGAGAAGTAAAAACTAGAGTTAGAAATTTGGAAACATATGGCCATATAGAGGGATATGGTCACCCAGAGAGAGTACACAGCGTAAGAAGAACAGTGGGTCAAAATGAAAAATCTAGAATCCCCAACCTTTAAGCAACAATTAGAAGAAGAGGTTTCCATGAACATGACAGAGCAGGAGAAGTTTGAGAGGGACCAATAAGACCTGGAGGGTGGTTGTTGTGGATGCTCAAGCAAGAAATGAGGTGCGGGAATGGAGATGCTGGAATAAAAAGGAATGGTCATTATTTCCGGGAGCTTGGGGCAGTTGGAATAAGATTAGGACTGACATACCTGGAGCAGTGGGATGGAAGTCTGGTTGTAGGAAGTTGAGGGATGAATGGTGTGCAGACTGAATTAGACCACGCTTGTAAGAAATTTCCATGAGAATTCTTACTAGAGAGCACATAAAGTCAAAAGTAGAATTTTTTTCTTAGGAGTAGGAGGATGAGAAGGACATGCCCTATTTATAGAATGAGTAAAAGAGCCCAGTAGAGAGGGAGAGAGGGTGGGTGAAGGTATAGGAAGGGGTAATTAATGGATGGAGGTCCTGGAGGGTGCAGACGGTGGACAGAGAGGACCTTTGGTCTTGGGCAGGATGGAGCTGGAGGAAAGGAGGCTTTGTATGGCTCTAAGTTAACTTATAGGTTATAGGAACTAGAAGTTGAAGGCAATTGTGCTTGGGTCTCCATTTTCTTTCTTTTTTTTTTTTAATTTTTTTTTTAACATTTATTTATTTTTGAGACAGAGAGAGACAGAGCATGAATGGGGGAGGGGCAGAGAGAGAAGGAGACACAGAATCGGAAGCAGGCTCCAGGCTCTGAGCCATCAGCCCAGAGCCTGACGCGGGGCTCGAACTCACGGACCGCGAGATCGTGATCTGAGCCGAAGTCGGACGCTCAACGGACTGAGCCACCCAGGCGCCCCTGGGTCTCCATTTTCTTAATGAAACAGGAGACAAAGTTTTATGCTGGGAATGTTTAGCGGTTGTGCAAACTGGCTTGAGAAAAATTAGAAAGATGTGGAGAGGAAATTAGGAGAAATGAACGTGGGAGCGAATCACAGATAGGGAATGCCAATGGAATTAAGGATCCAGTGAGAACACTCAGTCTAATTGGTGGTGATGGAATCTTCTCAGAGTTACAATGTTTCCTTTAGCAGCACTCAGTTACCCAGGTACAGGATCCTAGAAGATGTGTTATTGTAATGCTGAACCAGGATTGGGATTTTGATGGACAAAGATGGGGAGATAATAGTGATAGTAATGCCTAACATCGAGGGAGGGCATGCTATTTTCCAGGCATGAAGATCTAAGCTCCTTATGTATATTGTTTTGTTTAATTTTCTTAACAACCCTAGGAGGTCAGCATTAATATTAGGTTCACTTAACAGATAATGAAAATAAGTCCCAAGTAAGTAAAATTAGCCCAAATTCACATATGTGTAGAGAATACATAGAGATAGGATTTGAAACTAGGCGATCCTTCTAATTCCAGGAGGAGAACATGATTCAGGTAGTCTATGATGAGATTAAAATGAATTTGGAAGAAAATGAAGCTAAGAACTGACTGACATATTGGAATAAAATTAAGTTTCTAAGGGACTGGATGTCTTTATGAGTTTGAACACACCCATAAGCATGGAAATAAGAGCTGGAAGAAGTGTCGGTTGTGGCAATTGTGTGGATGGTTGGAATGGGTATGGGAATGGAGTTCCTGTTCAAGTTGCTGAGCGTGATGAGGTCAAGGACATAATGACAGTGCGTTGGATAGAGTGAGGATGTTTTAAGATCTCAAGATACTGGAGCTGAAAGGCAATAGGTTAGTAACTGGCACAGCAGGAGATGAGATTAACCATGCTTGATACTTGAAGTATGGACTGGATTTTTGTGTCCAAGCACTGTCACTTTCTTTGCTATTCCTGGTTCCCAGAAACCATCCATTCCTAATGGCACAACTGTTCCAAGGATACCTTTCCCAAGTGCACCTTCTTCCTCCCAGGAGATGGGATTGGAATTTCACTTGAGGACTTGGATTACTTTCTCCATATAAGGAAGTGGCAGTGTTCCAGTGAGCATCGGGGCCTCATCTCCCAGCTGGGGGACTCAGAGAAGCCACAGACCCCTGTGGGACAAAGGTGTCACCTGGCCCATCGCTATTTTCCCTTTACTGTTGGCTCGGCAGACTTCTGTCCAGGAAAATACATGTGTACATGTGTGTGCGAGACCTGTTCATGACAACTGCCCGAGGGGATGAAACCAGTATCCATGCCTGTAGGGATACCAGTCTATTCCTTAAACAGGAAAAAGCCTCTGGGTTGGTCTGTGGAACAGCATGGGAGGCTGGGACACTGTCTAACCAATTGGAAGGAGGAGAGGAAAGGAGCTGAGTCTGGAAGGGCTGCAGTGGGAGGACCACCAAGCCCAGAGCTGGCCTGGCCAAAGAAATAGACTGGAAATAGAAGTAGAAAAGGCTTAGGGGATTCTCTGACAGTTCCTATATCTCTGAGGAGCTTTTGAGATGGTTTTTATGACTGTTATAGAGCCGCCACTCCTGTGGTTTATTCCCAAAGCAGTGTTGTGGTTAAAAGAACACAGCGTATACAGCCAAAAGTAATTTCAAAACAATTTATGTTTTTTCTTGTACATCTGTGGGCCCATAAAGGGAGAACGTGGTCTCTGGCATTACTTTTAAAATTCTCCTTTTCTTCTTTCTCACATTGTTCCTTCAGTGCAACCTTGGTCCTCCAATCCCCTGAACACAGCCATGGGTCCTCACGCCCAGGGACCTCATCCTCCGTGTCTATCTCGTTTCCTTTCCATTCTTCCACACAAAAGCCCTAGTAGTGGTGTGGCAAGGTTGGGGATCCCAGAGAGTGGGTACAGGGAGAAAGTGCATCGGGTCAGGCCTGAATGCTAGTCAGTGAGCATGGGTTGGAGGCTGGGGCAAAGCTGTATTATATTAATAAAATTAGTATTTTTATTCCATCACCATCTAAACAATATAATAGACTTTGCAAAAGGCGTTCGATCGCTCAATAAGCTCCTTGTCAGCTCTCACTGCTTACATTCACAAGCCTCCCTTCCCAACTTTGCCTTCTTTTACTCTGAATATGTGTTAGCAGTTTGGGATCCTCCAGGTGCCTGGCTGAGTTTACTTATACTCTTGTCACCAACCTCAGGACCAAGGGACAAACAACCCCATAGTGCTAAGATGAAGCATTTCATCTCCTTCCCCTCTGCCATCAATGTCTTTGATGTGAGGAGTTTAAAGGGACCCTGAGAACTTGAAACCACTCTATCCTTCTGGTTGTCACAATCAAAGCAATTGTTGGACTGTCCTCACCTCCTGAATCAATTCTGGGACATTCCAGGGGGCCAGTGCCCATGCCTGCAGGATTTTAGCTGGGCCCATCTTCTGCCTTGGAAGCACAGTACAAGCCAACTCTTCAACCAGTGTTGGCCAAGAACCATGCTTGGTTAAGCTCTGTTTCTGAGGTGTGAAACCCTAGTGGCCTCTCTTTTGGCTTCTCCAGTCTGTTCTGGCTGAGTTCCTTCAGCCTGAGCTGCTACTTCCTGCCGCAAGTCCATTCCTTCTCCTACTTCCTCTGTCCTGATTCGATTTGCCAATAGGGAGACTGGGTGGTTCCTGGGAATCAAGACTAATGCCGCTTATTAATTTCCAACTACTTACAACCATGCCCCCTCCTCCCCCTGCCACCCCCCTCTCTGCCTCCCCTTAATGTGTTTAGATGTTTCTGAGGCTCTAAGACCTAATTTTCTGGTCTCTATTGATTCGCATCTTTCAGAAGAAGGAGGCAGACATTATTCGAGAGTGGCTGCTACAGGGACCTTGTGCAAGGTATTAAATAATGGTTTCTCAGCTTCCAGCCCCTCCTCTTTTTGTGCTCTGTGATGCTGGAGCTGGGACTCAGCCAGGTGCATTCCCGCTCTGCCAGCTGCTTTGCTATACAAGACTTTTCCAGTAGGGGGGGCTAGATAGCCGTTTCAGGGCTGGAGGAGGCGGAGTGAGAGCCTGCTCTTTTCCCCAGCAAGGCCTCTCCACCCTAGCAGAGGCAGTTCCTTTCTGTAGCAGCTGCTGCATCCTGTCTGTAACCCGCAGCATCCCTCATGGCCACAGAGACCCCTCTCTGGCTGGTGCCGGCTACTCCAAAGTCTTGAGTTTCGGCTGAAGAGCTTCCTTCTCTACTTTCCCAAGTTTTAACAATTCCAGCCTCTTCCCTTTGTTCTTCTGGTCCTAGTGACAGTAGCTGCTTCCTGCAGTTATTACCTGTTGTTACTCTTTCAAGTACCTAGTTAACTACTTTACACGTAGTCAACAGTTCTTTGTATCATGTTATCGTTATCTCTGTTCATGTAACTTGTGGATTGTGTTTTCCTGGCACACATCATCATTTGGCTGAGAGGCCTCAAGCTGTGTCCACACACAGAACTTTCAGCAGTTATGAGCATCCTGTGGTGCCAGGTCACATCAGCTGCCCTGGGAGTGTGGCAGATCTCTGTCTCAGGGCCTCTTCATCCTTACAGTGGATCTGCGGTGCCTTCTCAACACCTCTCTAAATCCTCTTCTACAAACCTGGTAGATTGCTTTCTACTGATTTCTTAAATTTCATTTCAACCCTTCCATAGTAAGTTGCATCGTGACAGCCGAGTCTCCAGGGAATGGAGACCGGATTGGTATTCCCAGGCCATGGCTTCGGCGGCAGGGGATAGGGTTATTTGGTGTTGACTAACTCCCAGCAGTCCCACACAATGAGTTCTTAAGAACATGGGTGTCCGTGGAGCTGGCAATTTAAATAATGAGTGTTTTGGAATCCCTCTACTTGAGTGAACCTGCACGGTGCCATGTCTATTTGTTAGGGTATGGCTATAGAAATCTGAAAAGGAATAGCTTAAAGGAGGAGGAGGGTTGATTTCTTTTTCATGGAGCTGGCCATCTGGTGTAGGATGTCCCAGTGTGGGGGTGTGGGATGGCCAGTGCATGGTGGAGCACCTTCTCTCTCTCTTCTGCTGTTCTCTGCTGACATCTTTCATTCTCAGCCTTGCCATTTGGTGATAAAAGAGTGGCTTTTCCCTCTCTGGCCTCTTGTTTATGTCCCAGGCAGGGAGGTGACTGGGGAAAGGGGCAGGGCTATCTCTGGGAACATAAGACTTACCCAGATATCTACTGCAGACTTTCTTTCGTGTCTCATTGGCACATGGGCACTTGTTCTCAGCTGTGAGGGAGATTGCAAAATGAAATTTTCTAACTGGTATACTGCCACTCCAAGGGATTCTGGCAGTAAGAGAGAAGGGGGTAATGGACCTTGGACAGGCACATTACATTGTCTATCACACATGTGACTCAGGTTCTCCAAGTGCCATGTGCCGGTCTGAACATCTCAATCCCCAAATTTACTTCCAATCCTAGCAAGGTCTCCATGGTGTCCTCGTGGCTCTGGGAGTATTCCAGAAGCCCTCGTGACTGATGCTTGCCTCAGGTCTTTATACCTTGAATGCAGCCTTCCTTCATGCACTCCCGGAGGAAAGGAAATTTCAAGCCACACATAGTTTGATATTATTAATCTGAAATCTAGATGTGTGCACCTTAAGTCCAAGCCTCGGGGGGCCTGGCCATCCTCCCTGCCCCACCAATAATGTGCCACAATGTGGCACATTGTGGCATGGAGACCCCAGCTCCATTTCCAGCACATGGCCCTCATTCAGCATCCTTGGCTTTCATTACAGTCTTTCCCAGCCTCCTCCACTGCTCACCCACACACTTCTCATTGATCTCCTCCACTCCCTGTCATGTTCTATCACAGAAGCCCAAGGACCAGTGTGGCAGAGCATGACATTTGATGGAGAATAGAGAGTGGGGAAACAAAGAGACAGACTCCTTAGCAAACTGAGAGGGAGATAAACTAGAAATGCTGACAGGCTAATAGTCACTGTCTTATCTCTTACGTTCTGCTGAGAGAACCTCATCCCATGAAGTGGTAAGGAAAGGGACAGAAGCCTGCCAGGGAAGGGCCGGCAGGGACAGGGGGGCCCTGGAGAGGCTGAGGAGGTCTCTTCTGTGGTGATGGGTTATGGTAGGGAAGACACAGTATTGGGACATCTTGGAGACTTCACCTCTCCCAGCCCCACTATAGCAGGACCCAGGATGCCCAGCTCACCGTGGCTGGGACCTCTCCTTGAGGTCATTGTGGTGAAATGGGCTGGAGCAAGGCTTTCTGTGACTGTTTTCAGTCTCACCTGCTGTTTGTTCAACCTTCCCTTCTTCCTGCTTTTCTGGGAAGCTCCTCAACTCCCACCAGCCTCCCCCGTGTAGCTTCCTGCTTTATGCTTTGGGTGTTTGCCAGTTGAGGCCTGGTGGGCACTGCTAGGTGCTTCAAGCCCTTAATAAGATCTGTAAACACACACCTCCAGCAGCATCACTCTTGCCTGGCTCAGAAGCTTCTGGCTTAAGTGAAATCTAAACAGCCTTTAATTATATATCACCTCTCATGCACCATTTAAGAACCAAACCAGTATTTACAAATGGATTTGAAATTTTCTCAGTAAAAGGAATTAATTCTATCTGTTACCTCTTAGTGCCTAGAAGAGCAAACAGAAGACAAGGAAAGCTGATTATTTGTCCAATGATATGGGCATTGGGGCCTCTGGCTCAAATCAGGAAGCCTTAGGATTTTATCCAGTTAAAAACATGAACGTATAATGTATTTGATCAGAGGGAACAAGAATTGCTTCAGAGAGGGTTACTGGTCCTCCAGAGCAGAATTTACCTGACTCAAAGCAGCAAGAAGGCAGACAACGGACGTATCAGCACCTTCCTTCCACTGCAGGGTGCTGAGCCAGGCCAGTGTCCATTACAGCTGGAGTCATGAGGTCGAAGCTGAGATGGCCTGCATCACGGGACTCCTAGGCCCAGGGAGTCACAGTGGTCCCTCAGCCCATCCCATTTCAGTGGCCAGTGCCTCAGTTCCGCTGTTAGACCATCTGTGCTTTATTAAGAGTAAAGCTGTACACTGAATTTTTTTTTAATTTTTTTAATGTTTATTTATTTATTTATTTATTTATTTGGAGAGCAGGGGAGGGGCAGAGAGAGAAGGAGAGAGAATCCCAAACAGGCTTTGTGTTGTCGGTACAGAGCCTGATGCTGAGCTTTATCACATGAGCCATGAGATCAAGACCTCAGCCAAAACCGAGAGTTGGGTGCTTAACCAACTGAGCCACCCAGGTGCCTGTATACCCTGAGTTTTTAGCTTTTTTTTTTATCTGGACCCCTGATGCCACCACTAATCCTTGCTAACTGATACTTCTACCCAGCCCTCTAGAGCACCACTGGACAATGGAAGTTGAATGTGAACCACATACATGATTGGACATTTTGTAGCAGTCACATTAAAAAAGTAACAGGAAACAGGTGAAATTAATTTTAATAATGTATTTTATTTAACCCAATATATCCAAATATTGTCATTCAACATGTAATCAATATAGAATTATTCATGAGATATTTCACTCTCTTTTCTTTGGTGCTAAGTCTTTGAAATCTGGTATTTTGCTATAATGGGACTTCTCAATTCAGGCTAACCGTATTTCAAGTATGTGGCTACCCTATTGAACAGCATAGCTCCAGAGCTCCAGAGACTGGTGTATGCAACACTTCCAAATCCCGGCTGGAGTCCTTTTAGTTTCTGTGATGATTAATTTTATGTGTCAACTTGCCTGGGACATGAGGTACCCAGATATTTGGTTAAACATTATTTTGGGTGTATGCCTGTGAGGGTGTTTCTGTGAGGGAGATTAACATTTGAAAGGGTAGATTGAGTAAACCATATTGCCCTCCTTAGTGTGGATGGACCAGCCTCATCCAATCTACTGAAGACCTAAATAGAATAAACAGCCGAGTAAGAAATAATTCTTTCTCTCTGCTGTCTTGGAGCTGAGACTTTGCTTTTCTACTTCCTGGGGACTTAGGCTTAGGCTGGCATTTAGACCATCAGCTTCTTGGTTCTCAGGCCTTTGTACTTGGACTAGAATTCACATCATTGGCCGTCTGAGTCTCCAACTTGCTGGCTGTGGATTTCAGGACATGTCACCCACCATAATTCCATGAGCCAATTTCTCAGAGTACGTTTCTTTGTGTGTGTGTGTATGTATATATATGCATATATGTAGATATACATGTAGATATATGTTGTAAATGTGTATATAGTGATATATATATATATATATATATATATATATATATATATTACACATACACACACATATATATCTCCTATTAGTTCTGTGTTTCTGCAGAACCCAGACTAATACAGTTCTTTGTAGACTGAATTTATGGAGCTATAATGTTGATGCCCCAATATGCTATGAAGAAACCATCACTGATGGATCAAATCTCCACATATCAAGGTAATCAAGGTACAACAGAGACAGCCTTCTGAGCTAATGTGGGTCAGGATACAGGGAGAAATTAGTAGACAATTATGGGGTGTGATCTGAATAACAAGGTGGATTGAAAAGCCATGAGCAGAAGGTATTATCAGAGAATGGAACCAGTAGTTCGAACACTGGAAATCTGAGGAATCCTGCTAGAGCTGAACCAGAAAAGTGAGAGGAAGGTATTTGCCTTGTGGAGGTCAAGAAAATTAACATTTGTGGGTGGGGCTGAGCTTTGCAGTTCTGGTGAACGTGGGTGTGTCTTTCCTGAGAAATGATAGAAGTTCATTACTGTCTATGATGCTTCTGTTACTGAGGCCATCCCTCAACACTTGGTTCCTGGGTTACTCCTATCTTGCCTCCCTGGCTCTAGCCTTTCCTCACTCCCCAGGCACCTTTACGCAAGGTAAATATGATTATGCCAATCAACCTCTGGCTTGTGACCAATTTGCCTATGGTGTGATGTCCAAATTTCCAGCAATGTTTTTAGGAAACTTTAAATCTTATCTTCTGCTTATCTTCTTAGCCACTCCTATTCATTGTTCCTAATTTCTGTTTTACACATATTTTATGCTCTTTGCCCTGTAATGCATTGTCTTTTTTGCTTGTGCCTTTGTGAATGATTTTCTCCTTGCCTGGAAATTGTTACCCTTCCCATTCCTGAACTAGATTCTTAGATTTCTCCTCTAAGAAAGAGTATGGATACCACTTCCTCCAGGAATCTTTTCTGACGTTCTCTATTCTCTTTATTCCAGGTTAGATAAAGTGCTGGTATCTTGCATTGGCAAAAACACTCTCCGCTACCGTCCACAACAGCCCTTATCCTACTACATTTTAATCACTAAGGTGATTGTAATCATTTTAATCACTACATGTTGCTTTAACACTAGACCACGATTCTTGAATGCAGTTTTATATTCTCAGAACATATCGCTGGACTCAGCCTGGGGTGGCCTCAGGAAAGTTTGTGCCGTGACCAGTACATGTATCTACCCAGCATCTGTGAAGACCATTGGTTGGAGCTGGGGCCCAAGCCAAACCTTCCTGCTCTGAGTTTCCTATCCGGTCAAATTGTGATTCCCTAGCTGCCTCCCAGCTGGCACCCACACCTTTGAGAAAGCAATTTGTCAGTATGCATGTGGAAAAAGGCTATGTGTCCAAAGATGTTCATTGCAGCATTGCCTGTGATAGAAACACAGAAGAAACAATCAAATTACAATGAATAAGTAAATTATAGCATGTCAGCGTGCTGGAATTTATGCAGCCTTAAAAACCATGATTATGAAGACAGCAGAACGGCCTGAAAGAGGACTCAGCACTTTGTGTGCACCCTACAAAGAGTAAAACCCAACTCCATTAAAAGACTCTTTGTCTGTTAATTTATTTATTAATTCAACAAACACTTATTGAGTACTTACAATGTGCAAGGCCCTGTTTGTTAGCAGGAAGTCTAGATTTTAATAAAGATCATAAGGGAAAATAACAACATTTGATGTAGAGCTGTCCTCATTTACCATTTTCCCTCCCTCTCCCCCTCCCTGCTAAGTCCCTCTTTTAAATGCTCTTGAAACTTCTTCCTACTTTGCCAGTCTAACATCACCTTTCTTCCCTTCCATCATTCCCCATCTTTAGTTCCCTTCATATGTTGAGTGAGTAATTTACCTGTCATTCTCCTAGTTTTTCCAGTCTTGCATCCTCATACCCATTATTGCCCCTGAGCAAACACTGGGGTCTTTTAGTATTTATTTTCCTTAGAAGACAGTGGAGCGATTGTAAATAACAATTTCATATGTAGGTAACATAACATAAGTTATGTTTCCCTGCCATAGTACTCGTTTAATCAGTCAGAGGTGCACTGGGGGTAGGACACCTAATTGGAGAGGCTGGCCACCCTGGATGCTGGTCCACTCCAAGTTCAAGGTGGTTCATTGGACATGACAACCCCCCTGCCCCTCTGGGGACAGGTAAGCCACTCCTTGTGAGTTTTCAGGAGGGTTTGAATGATGTTTATAAGGGGTCTTATGGACCATCTCATGGCTAAAGAGCAATCTTGCTATGGCTATTCTCTCCCTTTCAGAGCTGGGAGGAAGTTGCTGGAAGGAAGAGAGAGAGCGCCAGTTGGCCTAGTTCTAGGTACAGCCCAATGGTATGTAAATAATTCATATATTTAAAATAACAAAATAAATATTTTATGGCTCTTTAAATTTCAGGAATAAGCTGCATCCTTGAAATCCGCAGATTGAAAACTAGCCTTCGGTCAGGAAAACCACTGCACAGTAAAATGTTGCTATTAGTGGACACATCTAATTCTGAGCAGACAGAATTTTGCACTTAGAAAGTTTGATTGCCTGGAATACAGAGGAGGGGATTGCCTTTTTCCTCCTCTATGAGGCTTGTGTGTCCCCTGAACAACAGTCTCTTGATCCAAACAAGGTGGGATCTTTGTCTCTGCACCCCGTTATCGCCGAGGGGAAATTTACAATTCATTCCTGACTGTCTTGGGTAAATTTGAGAAACCTTGTTAGTAAAATTTGGTGGGATGGTGTGTAGTTATAAAAGCAGAACAATCAGGTTGTGGGAGTTGCATAATTTTTCTATTTGTCTGTATTCCCCATGAGGATTGCAGAGATGATGTAAAGTGCTTGCAGCAATACGACTAGGATATTTTTTTGAGAGGGTTGCGTATTCTCATTCTGTCCATTTTAGATATAATGCTTATTGATTTTTTTACAATTACCTAAGTAATGTATGACCATTATATAAAATTTGGAAAATATAAAGAAGTGTAAAGAGGGAAAGAAAAGGCGTCCATAATTGGTCACATAGAAATAAACACTCATTATTTTGCAGAAGAGAGAGAAGGCCTAATTTCTGTGGTTGAGAGTCTTTTCTCTTCTCTTTGTTCTCTTATTAGCCCTCTTCTCGTTCCTTTGTTACCTGGGTTAAAAGCAGCTTTGAAGAAGGATATCCCCATCTGCAATTTGCATTTCTCTCTCATCTATATCACAGGTCCTGACTGTGGCCCATTTTTGGAATTAATTACAAAGATTTCTCTTCCCTTATCACATGGAAGATAAAATTTGTGTAACTTGAGCTTTTGATATAATGATCCTGGAAGATTGATGAAAAAGATTTAAGGCAGCATTTCTCAACCTTGGCACCAGGAACATTTCAGGTCAGATGATTTTTCGGTTGCATGGGCTTCCCTGTGCATTATAGGGTGTTTAGCAGTATCTCTGGCTTTTACCCACTGGATGCCAGTAACAAAACCCCTATCTCCCAGTTGTGACAACCCAAAATGTCTCTAAACATTGCCAAATGTTCCAGAGTAGGAAGAGGCAAAATCACTCCTGGATAAGAACAATTATTTTAACATGTCCTGTGGAACACCTAGCTTTTAGGAATGCCACAGTTCCTGAACTCTTAATCGGCCATATTTTAGATCACGAAGTATCAACAAGATAAACATTTTAATGGAATTTCTGGAAGCATGAATAGCAACAGCTGTGTTGCTATTTTTCTTTCCAGCCAGTGCTTTTTTGGACAGGATGTGGATTGTTGTGAAGACATGAGAAGTCTGCATTTGGAAGTCCTATCAGTTAGGGGTTACTCAGGGACAGAGTGGCCACTCTGGGTATTTTAATCAGAAAGAGAATGTATATGGAGAACTGGGAGGTCACAGAATCCTTCGAAGAGTGGGGCATGAGAGTCCAGGTCCGGGAGGGTGCTGCTGGCTTTCCAGAAATCCGGAAAACAGGAGTCATAGAGAAGCTTGCTTGGAGGACAGAGGTTGCAGTCTGCATAGCTTTGTAGCTGCAGTGTGAATCATTTTTGGGAGGCGACCTGCAAGCTGCTGGTGCGTCCACATATCTGCCGTTGGCTGATGCCCCTGAGCCTGTCTGTAGCTGCTGTGGGACAGAATAATGGCTCCTCCTTCGCTTCTCCACGCCTCGTACAAATGCCTCTCCAGCAGTCATATCGAACTACAGTGCTGCTGGCCAGGGAGTCTCTGAAATGTAGTTTCCAGGCTTTCTGCTCTGGAGTACCAGGAAGGTGCTGTGAAGGAGGGCATCATGCAGGTTGAGACAAATGGAGAGGATATTGTAACAAAGCCGTGCATCCTTAATCAAGTGTCCCTTTTTTAGCATCAGATTCTAAGAGGGACAGAGCTTACTCCTGTGACGCTATATTGATAAAAGTACCTTAAGGTTTTTTGATCTAAATGGTTTGCCATGTTTTGTTCATTGTCAAGAACTGTAGAGGCAATAATTATGGGATGTGTGTATGGGGGATGAAGTTTCCTGGTGCCAATAAGACAAACAGACATGCACTTACATAAACATCTATGAAAAAGTAGAAATGGTACTTCACAGTTTCATATACTATTTATTTCTTTATTTAATGTTATCTCATGAGGTTCCCCTGTAATACCCATTGTTTCAAATGTTCAGGTATTACTTTTATCATGAAAAATAAGGTCACATAACACAAATAAGTATTATTGTGATTAAAATACCCCAAAGCATGATATCTATTTTGTTATGTATATTTCAAAAACATTATTTCAAGTAATATTTATTTAGTGTTTTAGATTTTACATTTGCACATAAATCTTTGCCCCCAATTTTGGTTAACTCCATAGGCATAGGTTTCAGAAAGTGGGTTGCTCATGTAAAAGTGTGAATTCATTGCTTTACCAAATGTTGTAGTGATTAACTACAGCCAGCATCATATGAGATTTCCCATTTTCTGCTGCTTTGTGAGCACTGAGGTCAAACTGTTTATCTTTTTTATTTATTTTTAAATTTATTACTATTATTATTTTTTCATGTTTACTTATTTTTGAGAGAGACAGAGTGTGAGCAGGAGAAGGGCAGAGAGAGAGGGAGACACAAAGTCTGAAGCAGACTCCAGGCTGAACTGTCAGCACAGAGCCTGATGCGGGGCTCAAACACATAAACCGTGAGATCATGACCTGAGCTGAAGTCGGATGCTTAACCAACTGAACCACCCAGGCGTCCCTCCTAGGATGCTTCAGATTTTAATGGGAATGAATGCCTATAGTGGTTCATAGTGTGCACAGTGTAGCTTCGTATTCTGGACAGAGATGTGTGATCATGTTCAGGGGCTTTCTTTTCCTCACTTGCTAAGAATTATTAATAAGGAATGGATATTTAATTGTATCAAATGCTTTTGCAGGTGTCACATATTAATACCATCACATATTATTATATTACTTGATTGACTAAGTTTAATGATTAGATATGTTCTGGTTGTCTACTGCTGTGTAACAAACTTCTCCAAAGCAGTGGCTTAAAGCAGTAACCACCATCTATTTTCCTTCTGAATCAGTCTGTGAGTTGACCAGGCTCAGTGAGGCAGTTCTAGCTTAGGATAACTCATGTGTTTGCAGTCAGACAGACAGGCTGGGCCGGGGCCATCCGGAAGGCTCCCTCACTCCCATGTCTGGTGCCTGCACTGGGAAGACTCAGACTACTGGGGTTGGAGCATCTGGGGCTCTGTGGGCATCTGTCACTTTCAGTGTGGTTTTTCTACATGGGGGTCCAGAGTAACCAGACTTCTGGAGGCTTCCAGAATGAGTGTCCCAAGAGAAACCAGCAGAATACATAGCACCTTTTCAAACTTAGCACCAGAAGTCCCGGAGTATCACTCGGACACATTCTGCTTGTTAAGGCTGTCACAAAGGCCCACATGCCAAGGTTCAAAGGAAGGGACGACAGACCCCGCCTTGGATAGAAGGAGTGCTAAGAAATTTGCAATGTGTTTTAAAACATTCCACTGTATATATCAAATCATATGTGTAGCAAATTTTACCTGTTATTGTCATATTTCTCTGGGCATAGCGAGATTTAGTTAGGACTTGATTTAGAATTTAGTATGACCACATATTCTTTGTTGTCTTCTGATGAGTTGTGTTTATCTGATGTTGGTATCTGAGTTGTGTTAGCTTTCTAACATGTCCAATTACAGAATAGTTTAAATCACAAGGGAATTAACTTATTTGGGAAAAAAATAAAAATATGGCTTTAGAGTCTGCTTAGGATTCATTCTTTACTCATTTTCTTACATAGTTAATGACCCATTCAGGATATTCACTTTTCTTGAATTATTTTGGTAATTTATTTATTTTCTGGCAACTCATTAGATGTTAATATTTTTAAAATTTTCAAGATTAGACTTGAATATTTATATATAATTGGTAAGTATCCTTTTTATGTTATTGCATCATATTTCTCATTTATAATTTTGGTTACTCATCTATATTTTGTTGTGATATGATTTTCCTGAAATGTATCTCTTTTAATACTTTTCCCAAATACAATCTCTTGGCTTTATTTATATTTTCTCCTTTCCCTGACTAGTAAGTAATTTTTTTCTTTTTTTTGGGATTTATTATTTGTCAATATTTCCTGTGTTTTCTTAAAAATCTCTTTAAGTTATAAACATTGGGGTGCATATGCCACTTCAAATTGCATTTTTGTATCCTTTGGATAATACCTAGTAGTGCAATTGCTAGGTTGTAGGGTAGTTCTATTTTTAATTTTTTCGAGGAACCTCCATACTGTTTTCCAGAGTGGCTGCACTAGTTTGCATTCCCACCAACTGTGCAAAAGGGTTCCCCTTTCTCTGCATCCTCTCCAACATCTGCTGTTTCCTGAGTTGTTAATGTTAGCCATTCTGACGGGTGTGAGGTGGTATCTCATTGTGGTTTTTATTTCTCTGATGATGAGTGATGTTGACCATATTTTCATGTGTCTGTTAGCCATCTGGATATCTTCTTTGGAAAATTGTCTATTCATTTCTTCTGTCCATTTCTTCACTGGATTATTATTTTTTTTTGGAGGGTGTTGAATTTGATAAGTTCTTTATAGATTTTGGATACTAACCCTTTATCTGATATGTCATTTGCAAATGTCTTCTCCCATTCTGTTGGCTGCCCTTTAGTTTTGTTGATTGTTTCTTTCACTGTGCAGAATCTTTTTATCTTTATGAGGTCCCAGTAGTTCATTTTTATTTTTATTTCCCTTGCCTCCAGAGACATGTCTAGTAAGAAGTTGCTGTGGCAGAGGTTAAAGAGACGTTGCTGCCTGTTTTCTTCTCTAGGATTTTGGTAGTTTCCCATCTCACATTTAGATCTTTCATCCATTTTGAGTTTATTTGTGTGTATGATGTAAGAAAGTGGTCCAGGTTCATTTTTCTGCATGTTGCTGTCCAGTTTTCCCAACACTATTTGCTGAAGAGACTGTCTTTTTTTCCATTGGATATTCTTTCCTGCTTTGTCAAAGATTAGTTGGCCATACATTTGTGGGTTCATTTCTGAGTTTTCTATTCTGTTCCATTGATCTGAGTGTCTGTTTTTGTGCCAGTACCATGCTGTGTTGATGATTATAGCTTTCTAATACAGCTTGAATTCTGGGATTGTGATGCCTCCAGCTTTGGTTTTCTATTTCAACATTACTTTGGCTATTCAGACTTTTGTGGTTCCATACAAATTTTAGGATTGTTTGTTCTAGCTCTGTGAAGAATGCTGGTGTTATTTTGATAGGGATTGCACTGAATGTGTAGATTGCTTTGAGTAATATCAATATTTTAACAGTATTTGTTCTTCCAATCCATGAGCATGGAATGTTCTTCCATTTTTTTGTCACAATAGCCAAATTATGGAAAGAGCCCAAATATCTATCGACTGATGAATGGATAAAGAAGATGTGTTTGTGTGTGTATACACACACACACACACACACACACACACACACACACACACAATGGAATACTACTCAACGATCAAAAAGAATGAAATTTTGCCATTTGCAACAAGAAGGATGGAACTAGAGTGTATTATGTGAAGCAAATTAAGTCAGAAAGAGACAAATATCATATGATTTCACTCATATGTGGACTTTAAGAAACAAAACAGATGAACATAGGGTAAGGGAAGGAAAACTAAGAGAAAAAGAGAGAGAGTGGCAAACCATAAGAGAATCTTAACTATAGAGAGCTATTTGAAGGTTGCTGGAGGGGAGGTAGGTGGGGGGAAGGGCTAAATGGGTGATGGGCATTAAGGAGGGCACTTGTTCCGATGAGCACTGGGTGTCATATATGAGTGATGAATCACTGGGTTCTACTCCTGAAACCAGTACTATACTATGTGTTAACTAACTTGAATTTAAATCAATAAATTAAAAAAAAATCTCTTTAAGTTAATAATTAACTTAATTATACTCTTCATTTTTGTAAATGTTCATTTAATTTGAGAGAGATACAGAGCATGAGTGGGTGGGGCAGAGTGAGAGGGAGACACGGAATCTGAAGCAGGCTCCAGGCTCTGAGCTGTCAGCACAGAGCACCACAAAGGGCTCCAACTTATGAAACCTGAGATCAAGACCTGAGCCAAAGTTGGATGCTTATCTGACTGAGCCACCCAGGCGCCCCTCTTCATTTTTAATAGCAGACACATATATATTTAAAGAATTTGCTACTAAATTTTGCTCCTTCTCTTTTTGACTCAGAAAACAGGCATTTTGACTCAGGAAACAGGACAGCCAGGCAGCACCAAGGACCCCAGAGAGGCAGGACCTAGAAATATGTGGTTCTGTCAGCATTGTGTTGCCTGTAGGATCCCCTCAGCTGTACTCAGGCCCTGTTAGACTGGATTCTGGACTGGGGTCTTGCCACTCAGATACAATATGACAAAGGAATGGAAGCTATTAGTAAGGAAGTAGTTGAAATGGCTAACATGGAACCTGCCTTTGACTGGCTCTATCAGGACTCCTGTCCAGGGACCCTAAGGGCGGGAAGGGTGGAGACTGGGAGGTATTGAGTGGGGAGTGGGAGTGAGGGTGGGGCATGGGAAGTGGGGAGTGTGAGTGAGGGTAGGGGTGGGGCATGGGAAGTGGAGAGTGGCAGTAAGGGTGGGGTGGGGTATGGGAAATGGGGAGTGGGAGTAAGGGTGGGGTGGGTCATGGGAGGTGGGGTAGGA
Organism: Panthera onca; assembly: GCF_046562875.1. Classification (NCBI taxonomy): domain Eukaryota; kingdom Metazoa; phylum Chordata; class Mammalia; order Carnivora; family Felidae; genus Panthera; species Panthera onca. Next base: position 44,543,872 of record NC_138349.1, on the reverse strand, counting down.
GGCAGGGTGCTGTTTCTGATCTAGCTGTAAGGCAGTTTGGGTCAGACCAATGCAGTCAAGATGGTGGGGCTCCTTGTTACCCTGATGCTGGTAACATTGAATGGCCTTGGGAAAGAAACAGCCTGGTTCCCCTGAGAAGCATGTGAGAGCCCAAGGGAAACAGCATCCACCATCCAAAGAGAGCAAAACAAGCTTCAAGGCCGGAAACACAGAGGAGTTGTACAGTGAAAGAGGAGCTGACCGGGACGTGAAGGAGGAACTGATTTAGACCACACAAACGACTTAAAAAGGATCACACTTGAAAATTCACTCTGAAGTTCGCATTGCACGTACTTCAGAAAGACAGACAGTTGGGAAGCAGGATATAGTTTAAGAATATTTCAGTTATGAGGAATAAATACATACATGAATAAATGAATAAGCAAAACTCCTGGATATAGGGCACTTGCTGGAAGAGTCCTGGGAGAGCTGCCTTTCCATCTCCCCTCTTCCCTTCAAGGACAAATTCCTCAGTTTGCAAATGCTCCAGCTCAATTGACATGATCCCCTAACTCCATTCCTTAGCTGTGACCTTGAGCAAGTTGCTTAATTTATTTGTACCTCAGTCTCCTCATTTGTAAAATGGAGACAAAAATAGTACTTATGTCTAGGAATCTGAGTAAGGTTTGAATGAGTATCTATTTCTCTATCTATCTATCATCTATTATCTTCCAACGCTAAGCACTTTCAATTAATATCAGTTATTATTATAATGTCAGTTTTTTCCCCCTGGTTATATGTAGTTACCAAATCACTCCAGATCTCTCCTCTGAAAATTCTTACTCCTACCTGCTGTGTCTCATCAACCCTCACTACCACCATACGGTGCCCTCACAACCTTCACTTGCCTTGACTCATGCCTTAATTACCTCAGTTTACCCTGTACAACTTTCCACACCAACTAATTGAAAGCTCAGCTCTGTTTTTTAGTGGTTTCTTTCTTATTTTATGATTCTTCACGTCTGAACTCCTTTGCTTGACATTCAAGGCTTTACTCCATCCTTTGCTATGGAGACACACACACACACACACACACACACACACATACATATACATCTGTATACTTATACACACACAGATACAGAGTTTTGTTTGTGTTTTACATAAATGGTAACTTATCATGTATTGTATATAACACTTCTTCCTTAACTTTCCACATTTTTGTATATTGAGCTAGCTTTTTTTTTTAGACCAGTGTCTTCCTGATTCCCAGGTTCCTGCTTTTGTGAGAGTGTTCACCTTCTTCCTGAAGTCTGTGTTTTGGGGAAGATGGACTCAATCCTCTGCCCCGGGAAGGTGGGTTTCAGTTTGTCTGTATTAGTCATTTTGGTTTCATTCCCTTAATGAAGGCCTGTGCGACTGTTAAAAAAGAATGAGCTAGCTCAGTATATGAAGATGTGAAAAAATAAGGGGAAAAATATTATATGCACATATGGTAAGTTACTACTATCAGTGTTGGCTTCTTCGAGAAGCATAGTTGACCAGTCAGATGCAGGGAACTCCCAGGAAAATTTTCTTTTCTTTTCTTTTCTTTTCTTTTCTTTTCTTTTCTTTTCTTTTCTTCTCTCTTCCCTTCCCTTACCTCCCCTCCCCTCCCCTCCCCTCTGCTCCTCTCTCTCTCTCTCTTTCTCTCTCTCTCTTTTTAAAGAAGCACAAGGAAGAGACAGCCCCTTTCCTATTATATGGACTCTGCCATGTCTGGACATGGCACTTGGAGTTACTGAAGCTGTCTTGTGGCCATCAGGGGGCATCATGAGGTCTAAGCCAAGACAGGGAGGAGGCAAAGCCAGGGCCACAGCAGAACCAGGATGGAGCCTCATGCGTGGACCACTGTCTTGTGAGAACACATTTCCTTAGCCTTGAAGGCCTTCAGTGGGGTTTCCTGTCATTTGCAGCTGAGCACTTTCTGAGTGTGTGTCTCCTCTACCACACTTCTCTTTATCCACAGGAACTTCTTTCCAGGCTGAGGGAGGGCAGGGCATACCTGGCCCTCAGGTGATGCTCACCTCTGCAAAATGTGCGTGCTGGGCATTCTTCTCAGACCGGCTGACTCCTGGAACCCCTTGTTACATATTTCTGCCGTTTTTCTGTACTGTCATGGGTTGTAATGGCAGATTGAGAGAAGCTGTGTCATGAACGGCCCGCTGGCGTTCTAGCCCAGAATCCCTGTCATGTCTTGCTCTACATGTCTGCATAAACAAATGCACTTCCCGATCAGTCTTCCCTGCCTCTGAGAAGTCTTTCTTTTCTGTTTCTGATAGAATTAAACCTTCCTTGGGGCGCTTGGGTGGCTCAGTCGGTTGAGCACCTGACTCTTGATTTCAGCCCAGGTCATGATCCCAGGGTTGTGGAATCGAGCCCTGCATTGGACTCCGTACTGAGCATGAAGCCTGCTTAAGATTCTTTCTCTCTTTCTCACTCTTTCGTTCCCTCTGCCCCCTCCCCCGCTCATGCATATGCACTCTTGCTCTCTCTCTCTCTCTCAAAAAATCTTAAAAAAAGAAAAAGAAAAGGAGTTAAACCTCCCTTGTCTACATGGCTTTCTCCCTTAGTGTACTTCAATTTTTGGTTGTGTAACATTGTTTATAGGCCCAAATGCTATAACAGACTTTTTATACACACATCTCATTTAATCCCTATGACAACGGGTTTAGCTGGTGTTATTATTGACATTTTACAGTTGAGAAAATTGAAGTATAGAAAGGTTAACTGACTTTTCCAAAATTACTCAGCTAGTAAATGGCAGAGATGGTATTTGAGATCAAGTCTGTCTCACTCTAAAGCTTTATTCTTAGCCATCATGCTGTGTTCTGCCCCAGACAATCAAGCCCATACAGATGTGTGGCCCATGAGCGTCTGGAAAGGTGTGGGTTGTATTTTGCCACTCTCTGTCACCTGCTCTGTTCACAGTCTTTGGCACACAGGGGACAGGGGGACGTGTAGAGTGGGAATGGTGAACTCAGAAGGCTTATTAGGGAGTGCTTTGGGATCAGTACCTGGGGAAGAGAAGGGAAGGGAAGGGAGACAAGGGGAGACAGAGGAGGAAGGGGATGGGGGGCTCAGGGAGGGCAGGGAGGGAAGAGATGTGGAGGGAAAGGGAGAGAAGGGAAGTGGAGGGAAGGGGAAGGAAGAGAGGGAAGGAAGGGAGGAGAGAAGGGAGAGAAGGTGAGGGAAGGAACAGAAGAGATGGGGAGGGAAGAGAAGGAAGGAAGGGAAGAAGGGGAGCAGGATTGGGGGGAAAGGTGGGTTGATCTGGATAGAGTCTCAGTGGAAACCTCAGTTCACTCTACAAGGAGATGGGAAGATGGGATGAGTCGTCAGAGCTGTCCCCACTTGGGGAGATAGCACTGAGCCTTTATACCACTGTGTGCCTCATTGCTCCATATGGGCTGCTCTGGGAAGGGGACATGGCCTGCCCAAGAAGGCCTCCTTCCTGTGAGTCCCTCCCAGAAGAGGACAGCTGAAGGAATTTGGTGGTAGCACTCCCAGCAGTTGGGAGAATAAGTCCTTCATTCCTGAAGGGACCTGGTGGTGTTTCACAGCCTCTACCTCACCCCTATGTACCATGTTGTTTCTAGAACACCCTCCCCTGCATGTGCCTCTACTTTAGGCATTTCTGAGCTGCTGCCCACTTCGTTCAGATGCAGATTTGGACCAGATACAGCCAGGGTGTGTGTTCTTTCCCCAGCATCCAGGAGGAGGGAGCCTCAAACAATGGACGCCCCTAAAAACATCTTGCTGGCCTGGGGTTTGTGCGCCTGATTTCAGTGCTCCTTGGTTTGCTGTGGTCTCTCTCCCATCAGGCTGTCTCCTCCTGTTTTGGGGGTTGTTGTGAGGCTCCCCAGAGACTGATGGATTGGAGCAATACCTCACTCTCTGGCCCCAGCAAGTCTGCTCACTACTGCCCCTGCCCCCTCTCCCATTCCCCTGTCACCCCAAGCAGGGAGGGCCTTGGCCTCACTCTCCAGGGCATCTGTTGGTGACCATGGGGCATGGTGACTTGAACATAGCAAAAGCCTGACCTTTCACAGTTAGAGGAATGCTAAAGCTGCCTTGTGCTCCCCTTGATCTGTGGGCCTTGGAAGGTACTCACACTAGTTCGGCAGGCTGTGGCCGTCTGACAAAGGTACCTGTAGGAAGAGGCAGGAGTGGGGGCCAGAGGTATTGAATGAGTCCATTCCCTGAAATGTCATCTCTGTCTTTTGCACACAAATTTGTGTCACTCCATAGAAAACTTGCCCAGCCTTAAATTACTCCCATCCAGAATAGGACCAGTGATCAAACCAAGACACGGGGAGGAGGCTAACAGTCATATTTTAAGGGCTGAAGCCAAATCCCTTTCTTATCAAACTGTGGGGTCAGCTGGACCTGGCTGGGAACCAAAGACAGCCTTAGAAAAGCAAGGAAAGCACTTAGAGTAATGCAAGCCACAGCTCCTGAGGGCATCTAGGAATCACAGGTAGCCAATCTGGTTTCCAAGGGAAATGCAGGAACTCAAGAGGACCAGATGGGTGTGGCAACAGGTTAGACTCAAGGAAGCTGGGATGGAAGCTGCATGTTCAACTCTAGCACCTGGCCTCTGCTCTCCCAGGGAGCCCATCAGTAATGCTGGTGGCCATGGTGTCATTGGTCTGCAGCCAGATAGTATGGGGGATAGGCAACATTGCTCCGTGCCTTTGGAAGTGACCTGCATAGTTACTGCCTCATCCCTCAAGAAACATTAGCTGAGTTTCAATTCTGTTACTGCCACAGATTCAAAGCTGACTAAAACTCAAATGTCCTCTATCTATCCAAAGGCAGGGGAATGAACATATAAGCTCATTTTTTTGAGGAACTATACAGAATATTTTTATTCTAGAGAATTTCAAACATACACAGAGTAGAATAAATAATTAAATGACACTCCACATATACATCTCCTATTTTTAATAGTTACCACCATAATACCAAAAGATGTTACCTACCTTCCCCTATATACTGTCCTCTCAGGCAACCTTGACTTCATATCACTCATCTCTAAATAGTCAAGTATATCTCTAGGTGACAGTGACTTTTAAAAACATAACCACAGTACCAATAATGAACAATGATTCCTTAGTATCATCAAATATGAAATTAGTATTCAAGTTTTCTTGATTGTCCTAGAAGTATGTGTGTTTCTGAACTGTTACTTTGTTTGAATTAGTATCCAAACAAGCTGAAACCTATATAAATACTTCATGGTAAGCCCTATAGCAGAGGTGTGGACATTTGTGGCTGAGATCATCAGGAAGTGCTCCCTGGATTTGCCTCCAGTGGGATTTGCAGATGGTTACGAGCACGGGCTTCAGGATTCCAGCTGTGGGATCCTGAGCAAGCAGACCTCTCGGAGTCTCAGCTCCTCATCTGCATAACCCATAGCCTTGTTGTAAATGTTAAATGAAATATTCCACATATGATGCTTGGACTCCTCTGGCAGCAGAGTGGAGGGGCAGGCCCGGGAGGAGGGAGGCCAGGCCTGAAGTCATAACAAGAGCCCTGCAAGGAGACAGTGATGCCCTGAACCAACCATTAAATGGAGGAATGGAGAAGAAATGTAGCTGAAGCAGTCTGGACAACAGTATGTGCTCAATAAATTCTGAATATAATTATAATAACAATAATTAAAGCAAAGAAGGGGATGTTTAGATCTGTAAATTGTAGCCTGGTGCAAAGTAAAGAAGAGGTAATGTATATTTTCAGGCAGAGATAATAAACAGCTTTATCTAAAGGCAATAATTGGAAATCTGGCATATTTGATAAATGGTGAGAAGGCCCATGAGTTGGGGGTGTCAGGAGATGAGACTGGTCACATAGGTTTTGGCCAGGCCATCTATCAAGGGTTTTGTGGAAAGAGCTAAAGAGTTGGGGCTTAATCTTGCAGGCATGAGGTAGAGTGGGGGGAAGGCAGAGGTCCATGGGGGAGAAATGGTCTTGGATTCCTCTGGCAGCAGAGTGGAGGGACAGGGAAGGAGGAGGCCAGGTCTGAAGTCATAGCAAGAGCCCTGCAAGGAGACAGTGATGCCCTGAACCAACCTGTAAATACAGGGATTGAGAAGGAACATTGCTGAAGCAGTCTGGGCAGGATTTCGTGAAAGATTAAATGTTGGCAGGTAAGGAGAGAGGGAGAATTTAAGAACTAACCCAGAATTTCTGGCTTAGCTACCAGCTAGAAAGTGATGCCTCTGACTGTGATTACAAACACTGAAGTCTGAGCAAGTTTCAGTGATGGGAATAATGAATTCTGCTTGGGATGCATGCCATAAGAGCTGCCTGCAGGACATGCAGGTAAGACTTTGCTCTTCTACATCTTCAAATACCTGAGGAATCACTTAGAAGGAAAATTGAGGAGGGAAGCTTACTCCTGGTATGTCTCCCCTGCCTGATCCAGATCTTACTAGGAAATCTGACAGCTCCTTGCACTGAATGGATTCCAGGAGGGACTGATGGCCTTTTCAAAGGCCACATCTTAAATGCAGTGCTGATGGCAAGTGAATGAAACCCAGACCGATTTATTTAAAATGTATCTGGTTGCTGGACAATGTGGTTTTGACAGAGACAAAGGACCATAGAGTCCACCAAGCCACAAGTCTTGAATATCCAAACCCTTTGATGATCTGATGACCCTAATCAAGCAACTCATAATTTTATCTCCCCTTCCTACATTTCCACATTTCCCATCCTCAGCTCAGACCAAAATGGCCTAACACGAGGCAAAATATTTTGCTTGGGATATGGACTGAATTTTCTAAAGCAAGTGTCCAAATGTAAAATGATTATTTTAGGAAGAGAAGGAACTCCCTGTCATTGAAGGCTGGTTGGCCATTCAAGAAGGGGTATTTGAAAAGGGGGTTGATGCTTTGAGTTGGTGGTGCCGTAGAGGACAGATCCGATGACTCCGGAGGGTGCTCTTTGTTGTGAAACCAAACGTATCAGAGTTGGTTTAGGGATTGGTATAAAAAGTAAGTTCAAATTCCTTGACATGCCTCCCATCAAGTGGTAAGGTTTATGTTCTCTCCTCTTGTGCCTGGGGAGTTGTGACCATTTCAACAAGCAGAATTTTGAGGTAGTGACATGATGTGGCATCTGAGCTCAGGTCATAAAAGACCATGTAGGATACATTCTACTCTCTGATAACATTTTTATCTGAATTCTGCCTCTTAGAATTCCTCTATTACTCAGTGAGGAAGCTTGAGTCACATAGCGAAGATATATGTGGGTGTGCCGGTCAACACTCCCAGTCCAGCCCAAACTTTGAGTCTTCCCAACCCAGGTGTCAGGCAGGGGAGCTCAGAAGCTTCCAAGTGAGCCCCTAGCTCTTCAGATCATCCCCAGCCAATATGCTCTTCCAAGCTGGGGCGCCATATGTCAGAGAGCAGTGCCCTGTCACAGTTCCTGATCCACAGAATCTGAGAGCAAAAGAAAATGATTGTTGTTCTATGTCGCTGTGTTTTGGGGTGGTTGATTAAGTAGCAACAGGAAGTAGAATAGCATGTGAACGGTTCTGAGCAATGGGACACAAGTGGTAATTCCCTGGGGAGTTTGTGGGAAAGGTTTTCCTGTCATAAGAAGGGAGAGTGGTTTGAAAAAAAAAATGCTTCTTTCTTCCCACCTTTCATGATGTTGGGAAGCTTGATGTTTGAAGAACTACAGCCATTCTGAAACCATGTGGGCAAAGTCAGGAGAGTGGTAGGCCCTAACAGTGTTTAGCTGGGGATCACTTTTTTTGCGTTTTTCATTATGTAAAATAGTATATATACTTTGTGTTTAAGCCACTTGTATTTAGGTTCTCTATTACTCACTGGCTGAATTGATGACCTTTAAAAACCTTTCCAACTCAGACCTCTTGTTCCATTGCATTTCGGCTCTGTTGTTATTCCAAAATGCTCTTCTGTCCCAATTCTTCAGAACTCAGTATACTCTTCAAGGATTATCGCCTTTGTGAAGACTTCTGCATTCATTTCCCTGGACAAGTGATCTATGTTTATTATGGCATCCCATGATCCAATTCATATATTTGCCTGTACATTTTTATACATTTTTCTCTCTTACTAATTGATATCAACAACACTGAATCATCCAATACAGCATATTTCTTCATTTATTCAAGTGTTTATTTTATGTCCCTCATTACGTTTGGTAAGTTTTTTGCAGATAGGTTATTTATATCTTTTTCTGGGTTTTATACAGGTAAATATTTTTAATTGCTTTTGTTGTTGTTTGTTGTCCTCTCTCACGGGTGTCATTCTTCAAGTCTTCAAGATTTAATCTTTTTCACACTAGTTATCATATTTAATGAATGGCTACTATATGTTGGAGTTAAATCCCTTGTATTTCCTGTTACTACAGGAAACAATAATAATTGGTAATGTTTTTGAGCATTTACCATATTAATATTAGGCATATCCTATTTGCCTTAGATGAGTTAGTGCCTCAAACCCACACAACACACTGAGAAAGGTATCGTTACATCTTAATTCATTTTACACATAAGAAAACTGAGAAAGGGAAAATTTGAGTAAGTTGTTGGTGGCCGCATCACCAGTAATTGGCAGAACTGGTGATCAAACTCAGAGGTCTAGCTCTCGAGCCTATGTTCCTAACCAATGGACTATATAGTTCCTAACCAATGGACTATGGGATTACATTTTAGGGTAAGAGAAAGAGATTACAGAAATGCAAAAGTGAACTATTTGAAGATGGCTGTGGTAAATGTAGTAAAGGGAAAGTACAAGGTCTTATGAGTATCTGGTAACCTCACTTACCTGGCCTGGGAAGGATGAGAAAGATCTCCCAAATGAAGTGGCATTTCAGTTGTGACATGAAGGATGACCAGGAAACAATCAGGCAAAGGTGTCAGGAGGGGAGCATTTCAGGTGGAGTCACCAGTATGTGGGAGGATCTTGAGGATTCTGAGAGCCCTGGGATGGCTACACATCCCAAGTACTTGGAGAGAGCAGAGGGAACAAAAGGAAAACACACCTGATGAGGCTAGAGAGGTTGAGCCTCATGAGTCTCCTGAGGATTTAGACTTTCTCTTAGGAGCAGTGGGAGACAACTGATGAATTAGAAGAGGTAATGATATATTTGGCTAATGAATAGGAGGTGGTGTGGAGGGTGGCAAGAGAGGAAGTGCATGAGTTGGCTATTTTGTGACTCCAGGAAAGAGTCTGCTAATGAATGTAGAGATGGTCAGCTGTAGTTAGACTTTAGGTATAATTTTTTTCAAGTAAAATATAAAAACCTTGATGATGGCTCATGGGTAAGGGACGATGGAGAAAGTTGTATCAGGGATGACATTCATGGCTTTTGTTCCCCTAACTATTTGTGATTGGTGCTGGTTGCTGAGTTGTGAAATAAGCTGAGGAAGAAGATGCATTTGTTCAACATTCTTAGCAAGTATTTGTTAATTAATTAATTAATTGCTTTAATATGAAATTTATTGTCAAATTGGTTTCCATACAACACCCAGTGCTCATTCCAACAGGTGCCCTCCTCAATGCCCATCACCCACTTTCCCCTCCCTCCCACCCCCATCAACCCTCAGTTTATTCTCAGTTTTTAAGAGTCTCTTTGGTTTGCCTCCCTCCCTCTGTAACTTTTTTTTCCCTCTTCCCCTCCCCCATGGTCTTCTGTTAAGTTTCTCAGGATCCACATAAGAGTGAAACCATATGGTATTTGTCTTTCTCTGCCTGACTTATTTCACTTAGCATAACACTCTCCAGGTGCCTCGTTAGCACAGTAGGTAGCGCTTCAGTCTCATAACACTCTCCAGTTCCATCCACGTTGCTACAAAAGGCCATATTTCATTCTTTCTCATTGCCAAGTAGTACTCCATTGTATACATAAACCACAACTTCTTTATCCATTCATCAGTTGATGGACATTTAGGCTCTTAGTTGCTGTTTTTTTTTAAATTTACATCCAAGTTAGTTAGCATATAGTGCACTAATGATTTCGGGAGTAGAATCTAGTGATTCATCCCCTGCATATATAATAACCAGGGTTCATCCCAACAAGTGTCCTCCTTAATGGTCCTTGCCTATTGAGCCCATGCCCCCACCCATAGCCCCTCCAGCAAACCTCAGTTTGTTCTCTATACTTAAGTCTCTTATGTTTTGTCCCCCTCCCTGTTTTTATACTATTTTTGCTTCCCTTCCCTTATGTTCATCTGTTTTCTATGTTAAATTTCTCATATGCATGAAATCATATGATATTTGTCTTTCTCTGACTGATTTTGTTTAGCATAATACCCTCTAGTTCCATCCACGTATTTGCAAATGGCAAGATTTCATTGTTTCCTATTGCTGAGTAATACTCCCTTGTATATCTATACCACATCTTCTTTATTCATTAATCTGTTGATGGACATTTGGGCTCTTTCTGTACTTTGGCTATTGTCAATAGCACTTCTATAAATATTGGGGTGCGTGTGCCCTTTTGAAACAGCACACCTGTATCCCTTGGATAAATACCTAGTAGTGCAATTGCTGGGTCATAGGATAGTTCTGTTTTTAATTTTTTGAGGAACCTCCATACCGTTTTCCAGAGTGACTGCACCAGTTTGCATTCCCACCAGCGGTGCAAAGGAGATCCTCTTTCTCCGCATCCTTGCCAACATCTGTCATTGCCTGAGTAATTAATGTTAGCCATTCTGACAGGTGGAAGGTGGTGTCTCGTTGTGGTGGTGTCTCATTGATTTCTCTGATCGTGGGTGATGTTGAGCATATTTTCATGTGTCTGTTAGTCATCTGGATATCTTCTTTGGAAACGTGTCTACTTATGTCTTTTGCCCATTTCTTTACTGGATTATTTGTTTTTTGGGTGTTGAGTTTGATAAGTTCTTTTTTTTTTAACCTTTATTTATTTTTGAGACAGAGAGAGACACACACAGCATGAACGGGGGAGGGTCAGAGAGAAGGAGACACAGAATCTGAAACAGGCTTCAGGCTCTGAGCCGTCAGCACAGAGCCTGACGTGGGGCTCGAACTCACGGACCGCGAGATCACGACCTGAGTGAAGTCGGACGCTTAACCGACTGAGCCACCCAGGCGCCCCTGATAAGTTCTTTGATTTTGGATACTAACCCTTTATCTGATATGTCATTTGCAAATATCTTCTCCCATTCCATCAGTTGCCTTTTAGTTTTGCTGATTGATTCCTTTTCTGGGCAGAAGCTTTTTATCTTGATGAGGTCCCAATAGTTCATTTTTGCTTTTGTTTCCCTTGTCGCCAGAAACAGGTTCAGTAAGAAGTTGCTGCAGCTGTAGTCAAAGAGATTTTTGCCCACTTTCTCCTCTAGGATTTTGATGACTTCTTGTCTTATGTTTAGGTCTTTATTCCATTTTGAATTTATTTTTGTGTATAGTGAAAGAAAGTGGTCCAGATTCATTTTTTTGCATGTCACTGTCCAGTTTTTCCAAAACCATTTGGAAAGACTGTTTTTTTCCCATTGGATATTCTTTCCTGCTTTGCCAAAGATTAGTTGGCCATACATTTATGGGTCCATTTCTGGGTTCTTTATTCTGTTCCATTGATCTGAGTGTTGGTGTTTGTGATAGCACCATACTGTCTTGATGATTACAGCTTTGTAATACAGCTTGAAGTCTGGAATTGTGATGCCTCCAGCTTTGTTTTTCTTTTTCAAGATTGCTTTGGCTATTCAGGGTCTTTTGTGGTTCCATACAAATTGTAAGATTGTTTGTTCTAGGTCTGTGAAGAATGCTGGTGTTATTTTGATAGGGATTGCATTGAATGTGTAGATTGCTTTGGGTAGTATCAACATTTTAACAATATTTGTTCTTCCAATCCATGAGCATGGGATATTTTTCCCTTTTTTTGTGTCTTCTTTAGTTTCTTTAATAAGCTTTCTATAGTTTTCAGTGTATAGATTTTTCACCTCTTTGGTTAGGTTTATTTCTAGGTATTTTATGATTTTTGGTGCAATTGTAAATAGGATTGATTCCTTGATTCTCTTTCTGCCTCTTCATAATTGGTGTATAGAAATGCAACTGATTTCTGTGCATTGATTTTTTATCCTGCAACTTTGCTGAATTCATGAATCAGTTCAAGTAGCTTTCTGGTGGAATCTTTTTGGATTTCCTTATAGAGTATCATGTCATCTGAGAAGAATGAAAGTTTGACTTCCTCCTTGCTGATTTGGGTGCCTTTTAATTCTTTGTGTTTTCTGATTGCTGGGGCCAGGACTTCCAATACTATGTTGAGTAACAGTGGCAAGAGTGGACATCCCTGTCATGTTCCTGACCTTAGGGGGAATACTCTCAGTTTTTCCCCATTGAGGATGATATTAGCGGTGAGTCTTCTGTATATGGCTCTTATGATATTAGCAAGCATTTATTAAGCACCTACTCTATTTGAGAAATTTTAATAGACATTAGGAAAACAGCTAAAAACAAAGTCAATATTCTCTCTGCTCTCATGGAGTTTACATTCACCCAGGTGAAGGGAGAATTAAAACTAATCATGGCTAATTAATTTAAATAGTAAAAAATAAATCAAGATGTTAAGGAAGCTAGGGAAGCTTATACTTGGAGGCCTAACTTGGTCACGGAGGGTAAAATTCATTTTGCTGTGTGGAGAGTGGACTTGGTGGGGGGGTGAGGACACTGGATGTTGGGAGAACAGTTGAGAACATCTTGCACAGTGAGAGTTCAGAGTGTCATTGTTAGAAATGGGAAGACATGGATGAATCTGAGAGCTACTTGGTTTGTAAAGTTGACATGAATTGAGAGCAAAAGGGAAGTGTCCAGAATATCTACAAAGTTTTCTAGTGGAGCAGTTGAATGCATGTTAGTGCCAAAGGGATACTGCAGGAGGAGAAAACTTTAGGGAAAATACTGTTTCAAGTCCTTGTTAAATAACCAAGTAGAGAGGGCTGTTTATTGGTGTCTGGACTTATGAGAGTTTCAGGCTGCAGATATAAGTGGGGGGTACACAGATGGAAGGCACTTAAAATGAAAGGAGCAGATAAAGTCCTCTATGAAAATAGAGAGGAAGAAGAAAAGAAAATTCCAGAGGAAATATAACATTTAAAGACTGGAATTAAATGGTAAATTTTAAGTTATGTGAATTTTCCCTCAATAATTAAAAAAAAACCCTCAATCACAAAGACTAGTACTACTAGTACTATGAGAAATATCCAGTCAAGAAGCCTGAAAATAGTGGCCAGAGAGATTGGAGTAAGGTGCCCTGCAAGTCAAGGAAAGAAGGTATTTCCACACAGAGTCAGTGGCCAATTGTACCTCATATGGATGGAAGGCCAATAAAGATGAAAGCTATAAAGAAAATGTCCAAAGAATGTGTATGTCTTATTTATCTTATTGTTTGTATTTTATATCTTGTTCCTAGAACAGTGTTTGGCACTGATAGTGGGTGTTCAATATTTGCTTGTTGAAAGAATAAAATGAAAATATCAGAGCCATTTAGCTTCTTAGTAGACACGGAGCACAGCTAAGAATGGTGTAAATATCAAGTAGAAGGTAAGGAGATGGAACCAGGGCTTGTAGCCAAATCTTTAAAGAAGTTTGGCTTGGAAATAGAGGAACAAGGCATCTGCTGGAAGGAGGCTGTGAGGTCCAAGTTGGGGATATTAAAAAAAAAAACAAACAAAAAGTTAGGGAAAAAATGTGTTCTAATGCAATTGGAAAAAATTCAGTAGAGTGGAGAGAGGAAGATGCATGTGAAAAGAGGGAGAATCACTGTGGTAGGTTCTTGAAGGAGCAGGATGGTTGCATGGGGATTGACATTTTCTAGGAAGGGTTGTCTTTTTACTGTAACAAGAAGAAAGAAGGAGAATATGGGAACCAATGTGAGTATGTTGGTACATTTGGAGGTGGAAAGTGGAAGAAGTTATGGTCTGATATTATCTATGAAGAATAAGCCAAGATCATCATCAGAGAGGGCAGTGGGGAGAGGAAGTCAGAGTTTTCAGGACCCTGAGAATGTGTATTCCCTGAGAGGTGAAAAATGTCCAGCTGAACAGGATTGAGGGCTCCCTTGAGGTTAATGGACAGGTTTGTATCATGATACCAGTCTGTGGAGATTGTGTGTTCACTAGCCTGTGCTAATGACCTTTGATCAACTTAACAAATATTTATGGAGTACCTATTGTGGGTCTCTGTGGTAGAATCTAGGAAGGACAAAACATAACCACAGTGTAGACATTGTCCTTGTGACACTTAATGATCAGTGGGGGAGACACACATTCATAAAGAAACCACACAGAAAGGTGTCAAATTCAACTGTGATAAGTGCCTTAAAGAAGTGGAGCCAGAACTTCTAGAATGGTGGAGTGAGGACCTCTATAAATCTGTTCCTCTATAAAAGCAGCAAAGACAACAGAAAAATTGTCAAAATCAACTTTTGCAGAACTTTGGAAATTAACCAAAGGCTAGAAAGGATCTAAAGAAAATTTATTTGAGAAAAATGACTGAATCTCAGTAAGAACAGTGAACTCTGTGGCATGGTACCTTGCCCTATTCCCAACTCTCTTCCCCCAGATTCACAGTGGCCTTAAAAACTAGAGGCTTTGGAACCATAGTAGCTATGAAAACCAGAGGCACTAGTAGCCACTGGAAGGGCCACACTGAGTTGGACTCCTCAAAAGCCCCATCCCCAGAGAACTGCCAGTATGTGAACTGTTTGCCATTTCCCTGGAAAAGACTCTTGTAACTTGAGCCTCTTCTGTGTTTTTTTTTAATTGAAATCTAACTCATGTACCATACAATTCACCTATTTTAAAGCGTAGAATTCAATAGGTTTTAGTATTTTCAGAGTTGTGTAATCCAATGTTAGAACAAAAGACCCCAAAAACAAAATCACCCCTCAAAGAAATACTATACCCATTCACAGTCACATCCCATTATTACCCCTCTCCCCTCCAGGCCCATGCAAACAATAATCTACTTTCCATCTTTAGAGGTTTGACTATTCTGGGAATTCATATAGATGGAATCCTACAAGCTGTGAGGTGATCAGATGTGACTGGCATCTTTCACATGAAATAATTAAGGTGAATTCATTGACTAACTCCTGGTCACAGAGATGTTATGTTTTCCTCTAAGACTTTTGTAGCTTTAGCTTTTATATTTAGGTCTGTGATCCATTTTGAGTTGTTTTGTATATGGTTGTGACATAGGGGTTCGAATTCACTCTTTTTAATGTGGATATCCAGTTACTGAGAAGACTGTTATAACCCCCATTGAATCATCTTGGCACTTTGTCATGCATCAGTTGACCTTAAGTCTCAAGTCTCAATTCTATTCCATTGATCTACTATTTAGCCTTAAGTCAGTACCACATTGTCTTGATTACTGTGGCTTTTTAGAAAGTACTAAAGATCAGGAAATTTGAATATTCCAATTGTATTCTTTTTTTTTTTCAAGATTGTTTTGGCTATTCTAAGTTCCAGAGCTGAAATAGAACACAAAGACAGGGTCTGGGGATAAGGAGGAACAATAGTTTTATCTCTGCCAGGCAAAAGAGGCTGCAGCAGGGCTAATGTCTTCAAGACTGCAGTCCTGCCTGGGGTAAAAGACAGAGGGGTTTTATAGGAAAATACAGGATCTGGGTGGTTTTGGTAGGCATCTGGCATGTGCTGCCAGCCGTGGTCGTCGTGTCTTCAACGTGATGTCCTGACTAGTGCTGGCACTGGCCATCCGAGTCTCGTTACTAAGTATATACATTGAGGTCAGTGAGATGTCAATATCAATACTGAGTTCCTGGAACAAAGGATTCTGTAAAAAAAGCAAGTCAAGGGGAGAGGGAAGCTTCAAGAATGAGGAAGGGAAAAATGTGCTCATTTAAAGTCAAGCCTTGCTGAAGCACTAGTGTGTCCATCTTAATTTCTATATTTAAGTTTCTATAGCGGTTTCCCTTGCATTTCCATATGAATTTTAGGATCGGATTGTCAATTTATGCAGCCAAAAAAAAGGGGCGGCTATAATTTCAATAGGTATCTTATCAAATCTATGGTTCGATTTGGGAGGGTCATCACTTAGCACTATTAAGCCTTCTGATGCATGAATGTGAAAGGTCATTCCTTATTTTGACCTTCTTTAATTTCTTTTAAACAATATTTTGAAGTTTTCAGGGTACAAGTCTTGCACTTCTTTTGTTAAATGCATTCCTATGTATTTTTGGTCTATAATATGTACTAAGTAATATCCTTTTTTCTGTCATTGTAAGTAGAATTATTTTCTTAATTTCATTTTCAGATTATTCATAGCTATTGTACAGAGATGCTATTGAGCTTTTTATGTTGATCTTGATTCCAAAACCTTGCCGATTTGTCTTTGGCTTTGAAAGAGTGGACCTACGCTGGCCGGTTCCATCTTGTTCTGTGTCCTCCACCTTGAGTGACTACGTCCCCGACATGCCCCCTTTCCGGGAAAATAGCAGAAACCTCAGACCACGCCTCCTCCCCTTGAGTAACCTCCGGCTCACCCACTCAAACTTCCCGATCCAAACAAGCCAGGCGACCTGCGTAACAGGACTCCGACCCTTCCCCAGCCAATCGGCTGAGGCCACAGCCATTACCTCACCAACTGCCCCTAGACCCCTATAAAACCTTTGTCCTTTTGAAACTCGCTCTCTCTCCCTGGCATCTCACCGCTGCGTCGGTGCAGGTAGGGGACTGAGCTCGAACTAGCTCGAATAAAGGCTCTTTGCTTTTGCATCGGACTTGGCTCCCTGGTGGTCTTTGGGGATCACGAATTCTGGGCATAATAGCTTTTGACAATTTATTATATGTCTGGATTTGGATCTCTTTGTGTTTAACTTGTAGCTTGTTGAACTGCTTGCATGTGTAAACCAATGCTTTTCATTGTGGGGTGTGGATCCTACTTTGAGTAAGAATGCATAGCTCAGGGTGCTGGGTGGCTCAGTCAGTTAAGCCTCCGACTCTTGGTTTCTGCTCAGATCTTGATCTCACAGTTTTCACAAGTTTAATTAAGCCCTGCATTGGGCTCTGCACTGGCAGTGAGGAGCCTGCTTTGGATTCTCTCTCCCCCTCTCTCTCTGTGCCTGCCCCACTCAAACGCTGTCTGACTTTCTCAAAACAAATAAATAAACTTAAAAAGAAAGAAAAAAGAATGCATAGCTGTGTGTTGCTCAAATCTTCTAACAGTGATATTTTCTTAGAAACCTTGCTTTTTGTTTATTCCTTCCTTTCTTCCCTTCCTCCACTTTTCTCACTTTCAATGGACTTTTTCTCTTAAAATTTTATTTTGAAATGTTTGGGGCATTCACAAGTAATACAAAAAGGTTCAAAACAGCTATGTGGGTCTATCCCTGCTTAAACAGTATAATTTGGTGGAAGATACTTGTGAGTTTTTCTTTGTCTTAAAGTTTCTATCCTGCAGAATATTTAGATTTAGTTTTATCTAGACTGTATTTTTCCCCCACCCTCCTTAAATTTCTTTTTAAAAAAAATTTTTTTTAATGTTTATTTATTTTCGAGACAGAGAGAGACAGAGCATGAATGGGGGAGGGGCAGAGAGAGAGGGAGACACAGAATTGGAAGCAGGCTCCAGGCTCTGAGCCATCAGCCCAGAGCCCGACGCGGGGCTCAAACTCACAGACCACGAGATCATGACCTGAGCTGAAGTCGGACGCTCAACCGACTGAGCCACCCAGGCGTCCCTACCCTCCTTAAATTTCAAATGCATGTGCTTCATTGGCTTGTTGGATCTGGGAAGGGCGTTGTCTTCCAAAAGCCCATTGTCTGAACATTTCAATTCAGGTCTGAAGGAGGAGGTCAAAGGGGATGTGGCCTCCAGTTGACCCATGAGCTGGCTCCTCCCCCCCACCTCCCCTCCATTCTTGGTTTGTACTATTCATCATTCCCCTCGTGGGAGATGTTTCAGAGACATAGTTGGAGAGAGTAAGGTGTTAAGACTGATTGGAAAGTACACGTGTCTGAATGCAATGAAGGCTTCCACATAAACTTTAAGATTTTGGGGGCCAGTGCAGAGATCTATTTGTCTAGTGACCACCAAGCAAGCCTTGTAAGTAAGTTCCTTTGCTTATTCAACCTGCCACGTACCAACCTGGAGTGACCTGTCTGTTTCTTCACTCTTTCCTTGCCCTCCGTGTATGAGGCTCAGTTTGGGAACCCACAAGATCTCTACAAAACTGAATCTGGTCTACTGTGCCATCTAGACACCCAGTCATTCATTTCCCACTGCCTGATTTCTTTTTCAGGGAAGACTGTGCATGAAAGGCAGAGATACAACTTACAGCACTGCCTTGTGGCCTCTGTGACTGAATCAGATGTTGAATCACTGCGGAAATACCCCAGGTTTGTTTTCCCTGTTCATGGAAATCAGAGTACTGGAAAGTAAGGGGTGATACTGGGTCTCTGCAAGTTTGACTCCTCCTCTTGCAGAGATTATCCAGAGTGTCCTGTTTTTTTGAGTGAGTAAATGCCAGTCCAGCCAACACGAGCTTTAGTAGGACTTGCCCACATGATGGCTCATGTGATGTGGGTAGGTAAGAGTTGTGGTTAGGCATGATACCAGCAGTCTTGTATTAATATGGATATAATCTTTGAAAATGGCACTTAAGGAAGGGAGATTGGTATAAAAATGTGTGCTTAGCCTTTTCAAATAAATGGCATGCAACCTGACTGCACTAATTAGAAAATCCATTCATGTGTCCCAGGGTTAAAAGGCCAGCTGCCCCACATGCTCATGCACAGAGAACACAGACGTCATGGGCAGTAATGTGGTCACCTGCTATGAGCCCCTGGGAGGATGGCTCTGAGGATTTCCCCTTTGTTGTCAGGTTCTTCAGCTCCTCGAGCGTTGTGCTTTGTGGATTATTGTTCCCCACCTCACTTTTGTGTCTTGCTTCTGTTCTGGTGGTTGTGCCTTGTAGTTCTCAGGGCTGACACTTCTGTTTCCATGGCCCTGTTTCTGTTGTCAAATTCAGCTCCTTTCTTTGGAGCTTTTGTAGGGTTCCTCTGCCACCCTACTCCTGGGCTCAATCCAGACTCCAAAGCTTTGTCAAGGGAAAGAAATAGCCTGAGGATACTGCACTTTGAATCTTGAGGCTCAGGAACAATGCCACTGGATGAAAGGCACTCAGGTCCGGCTCCCTCCACCACCAGCCTCTGGGCTAAGCTTTGGGAGTGTGAAGCCCACAGGTCAGAATCAGGGTCCCCATGGGTGAAACTCACCTAACTCTAGGCATCTTGGGAGCTGCTCAAGTCACTCTGTGCATTCGTCCTTTCCTCTATGGCTGTAAAATGGGACGCCTGGGTCAGCACTGTGCATCCTTTTTTTTTTTTTTTAATTTTTAAATGTTTATATCTGAGAGAGAGAGAGAGACACAATGTGAGCAGAGGAGGTGCAGAGAGAGAGGGAGTCACAGATCCGAAGCAGGCCCCAGGCTCTGAGCTGTCAGCGCAGAGCCTGATGCAGAGCTCGAAATCATGAACCGCGAGATCATGACCTGAGCCGAAGTCAGACGCTTAACTGACTGAGCCACCCAGGTGCCCCCGTGCATTCTTCTGAAGTCTCAGAGTGGCTTTGCTTAAAGTCAGCATTTTTTCAACGCTTGCCGGATTGCATAGCACTGAGGTCCTAAAAGCTTTTTGAGTGCCAGTTCTGTGCATTTAGCTTTACTTTGTAAACAGCGAATGGCAGCTGAGTGTGCTTTAAGGACAAAGCAGCAGGAAATCTTTTGAGACCTGAGGCTCTTTTGAGTGCTGAGGTGGGTGTGGGCAGAGCCACCTCTGTGAGTGGAAGAGCCATCTTGTGCCCTGAGGCTTCTAGAGGCTGGGGCCCCTCAGACTTCTGGCCCACCTGCTGCATGCTCATGGCCCCAGATATTACCCTTTCCTCCCTGACTGGCATTCCCCTGGGGCTTAGCAGACATTCTGTACTTGCCATCCTCTTTTCTCGGGGTCCATCTGGGGCAGCAGCATGCATCAGGTACTTTCCTGGAATGTAAGGTCCCTGAGGTCAGTGCTCTTTGCCTGTCTTGTTCATTGTTGTATCCTCCAGCTCCTAGAAAGGTGCCGGGCACACAGTTGTTGGTCAGTAGTAAATGGTCTGTTAGCTGTAGCAAACCGTTTACAATCTGATTCTCAGTTCCCATACAATAGCCATATTGTAGTGTTAACATTGACTCAGTATTACTATTGTTACTGTAGTTAGTATTATTATGTGTTGAAATCTTCAAGAAGTGTCCAGCTTTGGATTCAGGCTGAATGTTCAGAAGATTTGGAATTTCTTGAAATTACCATAAATGATAATTGTATCTGTGTCCAAGAGCAGAGATCTCTATGTGGTGCTCAGTCCATTTGAATTGAAAATCTAAGGTCTGCTTTGGTGCCCAAGCTCAAAACTTCTGTTCTCTCTCTTCTCACAGAAAACCAAGCGGGAGGCGGGCCCGGATAGGGCCTGGTAGAACCAAACTTAGGCCTAGGGAACAGTCTCAAAGTGGTGAATCCTGGGGGCAAGGAATGGCAGTGACCTGAGTATTCCTCTGGCTGCGGCTTTGGCCATGGCAGGTGTAGGCCTTGGAGACCAGGAGCTGGTGGAGCTGGCTTTTAAGAATAGGCTGTTCTTGCAGAAAATGGGATTGATAAAAGAAGTACTGGGGGCAGGGAGAGGGAGAGAGAGCACTTGCATTTGTAAGCAAGTTTTCTAATAATGGAATTTGGAGGGCAGGGCTTGGGCCTGCCATTAGAGGAGAGGCCTGGGAGAACATGGCCTTGGGCTGATAGAGGCTCACTACCCTAGGAGATAAGTGAGGGAATGTCTGAAGTTGGGGAAAGTAAGGAGATAAGGAAGACGCAAGACGCCTCAAATCAAGGTCCTGGCATGGATTAGCACTGTTGCTTCTTGGAGCAGAGGCCATTGTCTATATGGTGAACATGACTGGGAAGATGACCAGTGAAGGAATGAGAACAAAGATCCTTGTGTGCTGACTTGGAGAGCCTCAGGGAGACACAAGGGCACAATAGAGCAGGAGAAAGGCAGAGGTAGCAGGGACATGGTTCTGTCTTCTCTAAAGCTGCCTGGCATTCTTAGCAGGCTCCGGGCCCAAGACTGGGGTCATGGAGATGCAGAAAGGGGTTGTGAACAGCCGGAGTCAGAGGGAGCTCAGTCTTGTATCAGCTGAAAAGTCACTAGTGTGGACCTTGGGATAGTTAGGGGAGTCCACTGGGCTTTACTCTTCTATTTATATGGTGGGTTCAATTCTTGGTAGCTTGCAAGGTTGTGGTCATTAAAGGGGATGATGCTCACTGTGACAGGTACCTAGCACATGCTCTGTGAATACACCCAGCATACGCTCTGTATCTTCTTCCTGAGCTGACATTCCAGCCCTGACTAGGCCAGCTGGTGTCTGATCCAGATATGCTGAGCTAACGTTGGGAAGGTAGGAGACAGGAGTCTTGAGGGGGCACAGTTGTCCAGCCATCAGAAAGTCATATGTTGATCCAAGACTGCCAGCTTAATCTCAGAAATCTCCCTGTCAGAGGCCTATAGCTGTTGATGCCCCTTCTACTCTGATCAGGGATCATGTGGGGCAGACCCTGAGACCTCCAATGGGGGAGACACTGGGAGCCCTGACTCCAGGAGGCTTAACCCAGGGCTCACCCTATCCAGCTCATGCTGTCAGGCCCACTTTCTATCTGTAACACTGCCTGGCTTGTTGGTGGGTAGATTGCTCATAACATGGCTGCGGTGCAAGGATGAGGCAGCCGTGGGGGGTGGGGGGGGGGTGGGTTATGGCCACATCCTGCAAATGGAAGTGCTATGCTGAGTGTGGGGAGATCTCAGGAACACCAGGTGGTGCTGGCAATGCCCCCCGCCCACCACCCCTGGACTGCGCTCATGCCTGAGCAAGTTTCCTAGGCCCAGGCCTCTGCTCACGAGTGGTTCTGTCTCAGTCCTGCTCTTCCTCCGGGATCTGTGCACCATGTCTTTGGCCATGGGCTGCTGGGCCAGACAGTTAAGAGTATCCTGGAAGTCCTATGTCCCACCAACCAGGGGGCCCAGAGCATGTCTGAACCTTGCTCACCTAGAACCCTGAATGCCCACAGGCTTCCCTCAGTGACTCTGCTTCCCTAGGTATTTCTGGGAACCCAAGAAATGCTTCTTGTGGGTTTAGCAATAAATCCCCCAGGTTTTTCTTGGGCCTCCAATGGATGCGTCTGCTGTTTGAGGGAGGGGCTCACTGCTGCACCTGCACCTCTCAGGGGGAAACTACCCCTTTCATGAGCAGTCTGGCTGAGCCAGAACCTCTCTGTAGTCCTGACAGGCTGTGAGCAGCATCTTGTCCCTGCATGGATGAGGAAATAGGAGATGGCCTTCTCCACAGGCTGTGCTCAACCTTTCAGTGGTCCTGGGGCAACATTGCTTGTACTTGGAGTCTCCCCGCATCTCTTATTGTTGGAGTCTAATTTTGTCGCCTTTTGTTCCTAAGCCTTTTCACCCCCAGGACATGAGCCAAGGTGTGCTCAGCCTTGACTGTCTTTCTTTTTACAGAGGGGATGCTGCTCTTTTTACAGAGGGGTTGCTGCACACTCTCTGCCTTTAGCCCCAGTTCAGAATCCCCCCTTAAAGCAATCCATCCATCCATCCATCTCTTCATTCATTCATTCATTCATTCAATAGATGTATTTATTGAATTCCTGATATGTATTGTTCTTTGTACTAGAGACACAGAGTGGTGAAAAACACTGAAGTCCTTTGGGGCACCTGGGTGGCTCAGTCAGTTAAGCTTCTGACTCTTGATTTTGGCTCAGGTCATGATCTCAGGGTCATGAGATCAAGCCCTGTGTCATGTTCAGCACTGAATGTAGAGCCTGCCTAAGATTCTTTCTCTCCCTCTCCCCTGCCCCTTTCCCCAGCTGGAGTGCACACTCTCTCTCTCTCTCTCAACAAAACAAAACAAAAAAACAAAACAAAATAAAACACTGAAGTCCCTCCCCTTAAGGAGCTTATGTTCTGGTGGGAAATTCAGGACATCAACTTACTAGAAATGTCTGAGTCCCTTCTCTGTTCCGTGAGCTCGAAAGCGAACTCATCACAGCTATGCTTCCCTGTGCCCTCTACGTCCTATGACATACTCTCCAGATCTGCAACAGAAGACGGTTCACTGTATCACCACTCAGGTAGCCAGGGGACACCAGAGACATCCTGGGACCCAACAGTGTAAGTCTACAACAAAGAAGAGGCTGGGGACATCTGGGTGGCTCAGTTGGTTAAGCATCTGACTCTTGATTTCGGCTCAGGTCATGGTCTCGAGGTTTGTGAGTTCAAGCCCTGCATGGTTCTCTGCCCTGACAGTGTGGAACCTGCTTGGGATTCTGTCTCTCTGCCCCTCTCCCACCTACTCTCTATCTCTCACTCTCAAAATTTAAAGAAAATACAAAAAAAAAAATAAAGAAGAGACTAGATGAATGAAATAGAGTTCAGTCCATAAGCAATCAAAGACAGGAACATTGTTGGGGAGAATGAGGCCATCTCAGAGCTATGGAGACTTGTGGTGGGGTTCCTTTTCTGCAGAGTGAGGCAGCTCCCCTGGGCTGGGGAATGGTCATGGAATGGCAGAACCACACTAGTCAGTCAGAGAGGTTTTCCCACTGCATTTCATCTCGTCTACTTCATTTCCATTAGCCTTGGATTCCAGTCTCTGTGGGACACTAGGAGAGTGTCTGTCTTTGCTGCATCCTTGGAAGAAATTGGAGTTGAATCTACTATCTAGAGAAGAAAGGCTTTTCTCAAAGTCTACATTCTCTGGACAGCCCTGGAAAACAACTCTGAACAACTGCGGAAAAACGGGAGAAACCCCAAATGCAAGGAAGGGTCCATTGGTTTCCAGATGTTCACTCATTTCATCTGATAAGTGTTAACTGAGCGCATACTCTGGGCCTGGTCTTATGGGTGAGTGGGAGCTCAGGGGTAGGATACACTAACATGTGGAAGTGAAGTGTAGACAGCAGGAGCATGGTGTAGATGAGTGGAAAAGCCTTCAGGACGGGGGGTGGAGGTTTGGCGAAGACCTGGAGGAGGAGTGAGGATGATGAACACGACCCAAATAGGGAATGAGTAGGAGATGCCTTTCAGAAGTGGAAATGACACCAGGGAAGGCTCAGCCATAGGACTTGACATTTCTGGGAGTTGGGAAGACCTGTCTTCACATATGGATGCAGAAGAGAGAGGCGGTGGGCCAGGAAATTTGGGGCTAGATTGGAGTGGACCTTTCATGACATGGGAAGGAGTTTGCATTTCGTGTTTAGCTACCATGTCCATTTCTTCCCACCTTCTCTGAGCCTCAACTCTTCTTCCAGTCAAAGTGATTTCCAGCCCCAGAAGTTCTGATGAGGAGCTTTCGTGTCCCCTTGTGTCTCAGACTTGAGTTCTATTCCATTATCACTGTCTTCTCTATTAGACAATGGCCCACAGACCTGGGGTTCTTCCTTGATGGCAGTGAGGCATTGCAGGTGAATGTGCATTTTGTGAATCTGGCTGACCTGGGCTGTGATCCTTCCTCTGCCCCTCATTAGCTGCATGACTATCAGCAGGTGACTTCACTGCTACAGCCTCAGTGCTCTCATCTTTAAAATGGGGGAAATTAGCATCTGCCCACCACATGTAATCACTGGCAATGTGTATCTGAGTATGCCTGGCAAATGGAAACACTTTAACTCTCTGGGCTCCCTTAGTCTCGTGTGAAATCTACAACTGACTGACCTTGAACTCTGCGTTAATGTCTCCCTCCTCCCCGCACCCCCCCCCCCCCCCCCCCGGCTGCTATGTTGGCCAGGGGCCCAATAATAAGAAGGTGTAACTCAAACAGGGAAATCATCTAGAAACTGAATCCACAGAGGAAAAATAATACAAATATCTAAGTGCCGTGTATGCAATATAAATTTATAAGGTATATTGCACATTTTAGGAATATATCGCCACACTATATATTCTAAATGTCACATAATGGGCTCCGTTTTCTGATACCTCAAATACATCTTCCAGACTGTCAACTATATTTTAAAAATGAGTATCTTTTTAATGGCCCATGGTGGGTAACCTCTGCAGAATAGGAGAAAATTCATTATTTCTCCTGGTGTTAAGTGACTTGCACATCCAAAGGTGGTCAGGGAGAGTGAAAAAAGATAGTTCTTTTCACGTTGGTGCTTAGGAGGGGTTCGGGAGGTGAGAGGCACTCACGGGCACTGTATAAATGGCCTGGATGGGAGATAGAGACTATGCTAAATAATAGGAAGGAGGAGGAGGGAGGATGGGCAGCTCTGTTGAGCCAGATGAATAGCTTGGGCAGTGAAATACTGGCCAGCACGAGCCCAAGATGCTGCTTAAAATTCCAGCTCCACGGTACCTCTGAGGAGGGAAAGGGATTTGTTGTCACCGCTATGATGGGAAGGAAGGACGGAGGACAGGAGTGAAACTATATTGAGCACCAGCTGCAGGACAGACACTTTATCTAGGTTATCTTATTTAATCCTTCCCACATTCTTGCTGCCGGTGTTGGTGGTGGCATTTTTATCTCAATTTTGCTGACAAAGAAACAGGCTTGGAGCTAAGGAATGTGCTCAAGGTCAGACTGCCTGGGCCTGGAACTCAGGTTGGTAGGACTGCAAATTCCATTCCACTGGTAGAGGAGCAAGGTTGGTCCTTCTTGCATTTGCTGAGGGCTGGCCTTCTGGCTATGCTGCCCTGAATTTTCTCCCGGGGCCTGTGGCCAAATGATCTTCAAGAGCTCCTGCCCCTGCCAGTCATTAATCATCTGCCTCGGCAGAAGCAGCTCATCCAAGGCAGGGTTTCCTAAACACATCCAGAGAAATGTAAAGATCCACCCCCGTGTCTTTTTCTCTTTGGCAAAGTCTGTTCTGTACCCAAATAACATAGCACTGTCAAAGACCAAGAGGGGAAGGTGCAGAAGGCAGGCGGCCCTGACTGACGCACTGTTGAAATGATTCTGCTTGATTAGGAGGCCTTCACTCGGTCTCATCCTAAATGAAACGTGGGATACCCCTCCTGACAAGAAGCTGTGGGCTGGGAAGGTGGAGCCCACAGAGGCATTGGAGTGTCTCTAACCCCATGATGATCTCATGGGGAAGACTGACTGGGCTGGGTGGCAGAGCAGTGTCCAGACTCTGGCCTTTCAAGGAGAAGACCAAAGAGTCTGAGGTTGGTTATCGGTGAAGTAGGACCACGCGATTAATGGGAGTTGAGATGTGGAAGGAGGGGAAGGAAGACTTGAAGCAGACAAAGGGAAGGGGACAGGATGGATTTTGAAGCTGCAATGTTGGAGCTCCTGCCATATATTTATATATATCCAAGTTAGTTAGCATGTAGTGCAACAGTGGTTTCAGGAGTAGATACCCTAATGCCCATTACCCATTTAGCTCATCTCCCTTCCCACAACCCCTCTAGCAACCCTCTGTTTCTTCTCCATATTGAAGAGTCTATTATGGTTTTCCCCTCTTCCTGTTTTTATATTATTTTTGCTTCCCTTCCCTTATGTTCATCTGTTTTCTATGTTAAATTTCTTATATGCATGAAATCACATGATATTTGTCTTTCTCTGTCTAAATGATTTTATTTAGCATAACACCCTCTAGTTCCATCCATGTAGTTGCAAATGGCAAGATTTCATTGTTTCCTATTGCTGAGTAATACTCCCTTGTATATCTATACCACATCTTCTTTATCCATTAATCTGTTGATGGACATTTGGGCTCTTTCCGTACTTTGGCTATTGTCAATAGCACTTCTATAAATATTGGGGTGCGTGTGCCCCTTTGAAACAGCACACCTGTATCCCTTGGATAAATACCTAGTAGTGCAATTGCTGGGTCATAGGATAGTTCTGTTTTTGATTTTTTTGAGGAACCTCCATACTGTTTTCCAGAGTGACTGCACCAGTTTGCATTCCCACCAGCGGTGCAAAGGAGATCCTCTTTCTCCGCATCCTTGCCAATATCTGTTGTTGCCTGAGTAATGTTAGCCATTCTGACAGGTGTGAGGTGGTATCTCATTGTGGTTTTGATTTGTATTTCCCTGATGATGAGTGATGAGCATTTTTTCATGTGTCTGTTGGCCATCTGGATGTCCCTGCAAAAGTGTCTATTCATGTCTCTTGCCCATTTCTTCACTGGATTATTGTTGAGTTTGATAAGTTCTTTATAGATTTTGGATACTAACCCTTTATCTGACATGTCATTTGTAAATATCTTCTCCCATTCTGTTGGTTGCCTTTTAGTTTTGCTGATTGTTTCTGTGCAGAAGCTTTTTATCTTGATGAGGTCCCAGTAGTTCATTTTTGCTTTTGTTTCCCTTGCCTCCTGAAACATATTGAGTAAGAAGTTGCTGCAGCCATAGTCAAAGAGGGTTGCTTGCTTTCTCCTCTAGCATTTTGATGGCTTCCTGTCTTACATTTAGGTCTTTCATCTATTTTGAGTTTATTTTTGTGTATGGTGTAAGAAAGTGGTCCAGGTTCATTTTTCTGCATGTTGCTGTCCAGTTTTCCCAGCACGATTTGCTAAAGACACTGTCTTTGTTCCATTGGATATTCTTTCCTGCTTTGTCAAAGATTAGTTGGTCATACATTTGTAGGTCCATTTTTGGGTCTCTATTCTGTTCCATTGATCTGAGTGTCTGTTCTTGTGCCAGCACCATACTGTCTTGGTGATTACAGCTTTGTAATACAGTTTGAATTCTGGGATTGTGATGCCTCCAGCTTTGGTTTTCTTTTTTAGGATTGCTTAGGCTATTCAGGGTCTTTTCTGTTTCCATACACATTTTAGGATTGTTTGTTCTATCTCTGTGAAGAATGCTCGTGTTATTTTGATAGGGATCGCCCTCCTGCTCTTGTTAGTACAGTGTGCTTTTGCTGGCAGAGATCAGGGTTCCCATCTGTGGCAGGGTCCACAGTCTCAGTAGGCTTTTCAATGGGGAAGATCTGACAGGCCTATTTCCTCAATGGCTTTCAAAGTCTGAAACCCACTCCCCTGTATCCATCCACCATCACATCTTGCCTCTGTAGGCAGATAGGCTCCTGAGACAATCCAGACCTGAGCCAAGCAGGATAGAGATTTTAGGTCCCTTGGGCCTCATCCCGGGGTCTCATTTAGTGTGGTTCCAGCTGTGCTTATTAGTCCCAGACCCTTTCAGGACTCTGGTCAGGTTACGGTTGGATCCTGTCTTCCTCTCAGGCCTCCATCCTTTCCTTGGCAAGGCTCTCTGTGCACGACATCCACACCTCAGGGCTGGGGCTCTGCCCCCAGCTCTCCCTTCTCCACCGGGCTGGCTGTCAGCTCCAGAGGCCTTTGGGGATGTTTTTCTCCTACCTCTCTGGCCAGCTCTCCCCTCCATCTGCTCTCCCCATCCCTAGGCCAGGTCCATAGCTTGAGGACTCAGGTTGAATATGTCAGTAGGGGCTGACATGCTGGTTGTTAATGCTGGGGTCTGTTCAGAATGGTCACTGCTCATCCTGCACGAGATAGGAACTATTATAAATATTACAATCTTGCCATGTCCAGATAAGACACTACTCACCTGCTGTTGAGGGACAGGATAAAACCCAGCCTATAATAATCATAATCATGAATATTTATTGAGTGCTCCTGAGTGCCCAGCACTTTTCTCTGAGAACTTTCTATCATTTAACTTATTTAAGCCTCAAAACCGTCCTCTTGGGTAGGACTATGATGTTCCCAGTTTACAGATTAGAAAACTGCCCCAAATGAGCGGCAGTCATTCAAACCCTTGCAATCTTACTTCAAAGCAAACATTTTCAAGGCATCTGGGTGACTCAGTCAAGTGTCTGACTTCAGCTCAGGTCATGATCTCATGGTTGGTGGGTTTGAATCCCACGTCAGGCTCTGTACTAACAGCTCAGAGCCTGGAGCCTCCTTCAGATTCCGTGTCTCCTTCTCTCTCTGCCCCTCCCCTACTTGCGCTCTCTCTCTCAATCTCTCTCTCAAAAATAAACATTAAAAAAAACCCCAACATTTTCAATTGCTCCATTACCCTGCACATCAGCCCCAAATGTCAGCAGGACCATGGGATAGAACATTTAGGATTCTTAAAATTTGGATGGAAATCTAGACCCAGAGCAGCCTTTTAAAAAAATATTTTATTTTATTTTAATGTTTATTTATTTTTGAGAGAGGGAGAGACAGAGTGCAAGCTGGTGAGGGGCAGAGAGAGAGAGGGAGACACAGAATCCGAAGCAGGCTCCAGGCTCTGAGCTGTCCACACAGCGCCTGACACATGGCTCAAACTCACAAACCGTGAGATCTTGACCTGAGTGGAAGTTGGACGCTCAACCGACTGAGCCACCCAGGCGCCCCACAGAGCAGCCTTTCAAAGGCAAAGAGGTGTGTAGTCTAACACATTGGAATCACCGGCTTTGTGACTTGTTCAAATTGCTGTACTTTGAGCCTCAGGTTACTAATCTGTAAAATGGACATAATAATTGCTTCTTTGCAGGGTTGTGTGTGTATGGTCAAGTGCAATAATAAACACTGAGCATGGCACCTCGAATGTCCTCATGAAGGCTTGACGAGCTATATTTTCGGATGCACGGGAATCCTCCTTGGTGAGACAGGCTTTGCGGCAAGTTGTTATCCCAGGCTGCTTTTGCTTCTGCTTCAGGCAACTGTGGGCAAATGCCACAGAAATGTCTCTCCTTGTTAATCACAGTAATTACCTAGCGGCTGTGTCAGAGGACTCAGGAAAGCATCATTACCGAGAGCTTCTTCTGTACAGCCCCTTGGACAAAACTCTGGCTTCCTGCGGCAACCTCTGCCTTTTCCCAGCCAGCTGGACAACAATCCAAGTGCTGGAGGGTGAGGAAGAAGCAGGATCAGGCCTGTTCCCAAGGGTGTCCCAGGCAGGGTGAGACAGCACCGTGCAGTTCGTGGTGGGTTGTTACGTGAAAAGTCCTCCTGTGAATTATACCTTCCTGAATCTATGCCCTTGTATAGACCCTCCCACATTGACTCAGGGCCAGGTCATCACTTGGCTTTGCCCAATGGGACACCGACAGATGTGATGTGAGCATAGCCTTGATCAGTCCCGGTATACACCGGGACTTGTGTATAGGCTTGTGAAGCCAGCTCGCCGCGTGGAGAGAGAAATGAGTGCCCAACACACAGCCTGTGCTCATCAGACATGTGAGTGAGCCTTCAGATGCAAACCAGGTCCCAGCTGACCTGCCATGACCACAAATGCATGGAGCTCTCCTCCCTAGAAGTAAAGAAGTACTGAGGGTTCTGTCCTGTGACCCCCAAGGACCTGGCTGTTGAACATACTTTCTTCCCCTTCTGTGACCCAAAAGATAGGATTCCTTTTAACCTAATTTTTGTGGGGTGTCCCTGCCATGACTACTCTGCACGTAGCAGAGCATGGTTTGCAAACCAGCCACATCTGTGCCATAGCCTGCTACAATGACTGTGGTATTGTTAAAGTATGGCATCAGGATGGTCCCATACACCCTTCATTTCCCTGTACCGCAGGCTCCATTGAGCACAAAATTCATACCTGCCCAGTTATTCTCACTTCTATGCACAGAATAAGTTCTGTGCATTTACATACACTTTTAAAAGCACATACCCCGGGCCCTGCCCAGCTTTGCAGCAGCTCATTTTCTATGTATGTCAAAGATAGTACTTGCACTTGAAATTAGGTCCCCCCATTCATTCCCAGACTGTAGAGGCAGACCCATTAAGAATGCACAGCTAGCCTGATGCTGCTGGCTGCAAAGGGTGTTAAATACTCACATACCACAGCTCCGCCAAGGAGCAGGGATAAATATGGCAGGCATGAAATGGGTCTAAATTGCTCCTGATGGCTCTATTCAATAATGTTGGTCTTTTCCTTACAGTGCTATATAACAATAGTCATTTTCAAAATGGGGTGCTGCAGTTGTTTTTAAGGAAGAATTGACAATTTTGACCTACAGGGTAGTAATTTGCAAAATGTTCTTTCTTTAAACCATTCACTGGGAAATGCAGGAAGGCCCACAAAGTGCCGGACTTGAGGCGAAAACGGCTGTAACTAATGACAACCCTAAGTGCGGAGAGAGAGCGTGGCAGTGCTGGTGACGCTCCAGAGTCAGAGCCGAGGCCAGGCAGAGGCAGAAACGAGAGTTTCATTACAGACAATTGGGCTCAGAAGTCCCTGAATAAACCTTTTTTTTTTTTTTTTTACTGCATTTTGCCGGCACATTTTACATTGTTGGTGCTGCACTTTACAGCCCTGAAAGGGGATTCGATCCGGGGAAGTAACTGCATTAGACAAAGGGACCACTTACAGACGTACCTGTTAAATGCTCCAAATCCACCAGAACATCTGGTGAGCATTTAGATTCTTTACAAAGATTCAGAAGAAATAGTCCAAGGAATCCTGTGTGGATTTGATTGCACTTGAAAGTTATAGGTGCAAATGATCTGTTCTTTACTCTCTGGGCTTTGTTTTATGTGGGTCCCTAAGTTGTATATGCATGTATATATTTTATGTTTACTCATGTGAGGCAGTCCTATCCTGTTTTTCTCTGTATTTGGAGGGACATTAATTTCAGAGTTTCCCTCTGTATTTCTCCACCTTTGCACACCAGTTCATGAAGGAGACAGACTGGTATGTCCCTGACTTAGTTGGTGGAAGGAGGGAATAAGGGAGACATTGTGTCATAGGGCCCAAAGCAGAAATGGCTTTTAAGACACGGCACTTTGGGGCTTTGATTTTCATATATATATATATGAAATATATATCCTGTCTCTATATATAGAGGAGATATCTATCATCTATCTACCTCCATATGCATAAATACATATATATATACATACATATATATATGTATTTACATATATATATATATTTACATATATATATATTTACTGTTTATTTAGTTTTGAGAGAGAGAGAGCGAGCAGAGGAGGAGCAGAGAGAGTCAGACAGAATCCAAAGGAGGCTCCGGGCTCTGAGCTATCAGCACAGAGCTCCATGCTGGGCTTGAACCCACAAGCCCTGATATCGTGACCTGAGCTGAGGTTGGTTGCTTAACCAGCTGAACCACCCAGGTGCCCTGAAGAAATATTGTTTAAGGCCTTTCAGGGCAACAGAAGGAGAGAAGGGGTGGTTTTTATTGCATCTCCCCCCTCCATACACCTGCCAAGAAAAGAGGTCAGAGGTCAGGATGGAAGTGGAAGGACTGGTGAGTGTAGGTCCCCCCACTGCCTAATGGCAGCTTTGGAGAGGTGGTAGGACCTTAGGGGAAATAGCTGCAGTGTGTGTCCAGGAAGAATGACACACAATTCCCATTTGTTCAGGAATTCTCAGCCTTAGTAGAAGCTCCTGCAACCTGTCCTGTGCAAGGGAGGGAGTAGTACTGTCTCTTAAGGGCCCACTTAGGCCTTGAGCTGTGAAGACGTCAGTGGCAATCATGATGGGAGATGGAGGTCTTCCTGCTGTTTTACTAGCACTATTTATGGGTCCATTTGCTGTAAACTTGAGCGGGAAGGACACCCCAGTAAGGGATGAGGTTAAATTTTCTTTTCTCCTTAAATATTTTATTATTATATCAAAGCTAGATTTAAATAAATGTGAAGGCTGATTAATAGGATAAGGAAAGGCATTATTACTCCTAGCAGATGAAAGCATCCAGGCGGAGGTCAGGTGAACGAGGCCTTTGGTTCATTGTTCGGCTTCCAGATCGCTGAGGTTTTATGAAAGCACGTCTGGGGAAATCAGAGGGAGAGGCTATTTGGGGTCTCAGGAACACATGGGGGTGTGGGGCTGGGGAGTAGTATGAGTAGTACACTGGGCATTAGCAGGAATATGCTCAGGAGGATCAAAGAAAGCTCATATGGCCAATGTCTAGCACTTAGGGTTAGGATAGAGAAGAACACTTTAGTGGGGGTGAAATTAGTGTTCTGATGAAAGAATGTCATCATTTCATGGTCCTGTAGAGTAAAATATAAGAATCTGGGTTAGGCTTACCCGAACATTATCAATTCAAGAATATTTAAAAATTGATAACATCAGAAAGCGTATCAGTGCTGCTACCCTTTAACGTATCTTCCTCTCGAAGTACGTTGCTTTGGTCCAGACTGATAGTTCTGTGCCTGGTGACAGCTGTCATCCTGTGCATCAGTCGGGATGGGCTAAGTTGCTGTGGTAACAACCCTGAAAGTCAGTGGCTCTAAACAATAACATTTATCTCTCTTTCACATTAACACCCTCATTGCAGGTTGCCTGGAGGCTCTACTCTGTGTCATCCATACACAGAGGGAGGGAGGCTCTTTATTCATGATTCTTGGGAAGTGGGGTCCCTGTCCAAGGTCCTGTGCTTCAGAGGAGTGCTTTCCTTGAAATTGTCTCTGTGTCCCTCTCTGTCAGGCTTGGCAGGGCACACCTAGTCTTGTGTGGGCTCCAGGTGCTGGAATTGCATATCTGGAAATTTTCTTTTTTTTCTCCTAAAGTTTATTTATTTATTTTGAGAGCTAGAGAGAGCAGGGGAGGGGCAGAGGAAGAGATGGGGAGAGAGAGAGAGAGAGAATCCCAAGCAGGCTCGGCACTGCCAGTGTGGATCCTCATGTGGGGCTCAAACCCACGAACTGTGGGATCAGGAACTGAGCTGAATTCAAGAGGTGGATGCTTAACTGACTGAGCCACCCAGGTGCCCCCAGTACCTGGAAATTTTCTAAGTCTCCCTCCAGTGCCTAGGACTGGCTGGGACAGAACTGGTGGAACTATCTGCTGGTGTGCTCTCAAACTGGACCAGGACTCATGGTGGTTCTAGTCCCTGCTTCTACTTTTGGGGGTACTTGCCAGCCTTCTCTTAATGTAGAGTATGTGGAGTCAACCAGATTCCCCAAGGAGCCTCTCACCTCAGCCTTGCATGTATGGGGTAATCCTGGGCTCACTGGTCAAGCTCAGGTTCCAAAGGAGTGGTCTGGAAAGCAGATTACTCTTGCTGGTTGCCATGTTATTCATTTTATGAGATTGTGTGAGATTGGCCCACCAAGTGGTATCAGTAGGCTGATTTTTGGTGACCTTCACTTAGGTTAGATACAGAATGAATTCAGGGTCCTGGACTACGGATAATCTACTTTTGACTGATGTGTTTGACCTGTGTGAAGGTCTGTGTGTCATGATGTATGTTCCAACTTCAGTGCAGCCTCTGATATATGGCAACCAAGGGCAGTGGGGGGTGGTGACAAGGATCTTCTATACTGTGCGCCTCCCCATCCCTGGCTATCAGGTAGTCACATCATCCCCTCTGCAGGCTTCATGACAAGTATCTGGTAGTCCCTGGGGTTGGCTGTACCTATATCCCCACTGAGGACTTTCAACACTATTGCTTTGCAATGCTAGAAGTTTTTCTTATCAATGCTTTACTGCCATGGTGATGTGCTCTCCCAGAGGGTGTTAAGTCATGCAGCATGAGGGGCAGAAATTCCTGGTGCAAACTGATGACTCTTTTCTCTCTACCCATTAGCCTCTTTCATACTTCTCTGTTGGATACCTCTTTTGGATATTTATTTATATGGAGGAAAGATGTGTGGCCAACACTGATGGAGATCCGACTTTAGGAATACGGTGACTATTGCATCCTAAGGAATTCAAGAGAAGATATGGTTGGAAAAAGTGGTATTGTACTTTTACACTACAAAATACCAAGTAGTAAACTAAACATGACTAGAACATGAATGATCTCTCACATATACCTGTGCACTCTGGTTAAGACTTGTATTTGTGGTCACTGGGGCACCTGGGTGGCTCAATCTATTAAGTGTCTCACTCTTGGTTTCAGCTCGTCATGATCTCATGGTTTGTGAGATTGAGCCCCAAGTTGAGCTCTGTGCTGACAGCACAGAGCCTGCTTGGGATTCTCTCTCTCTCTCTCTCTCTCTCTCTCTCTGCCCCTTCCCTACTTGTGCTTTCTCTCTCTCTAGAAATAAATTTAAAAAAATTGAAAAAAAGACTTGCATTTGTGGTCGTTAACAATGAAGCATAATAATGATTTATAAGAAAATCATTGGAAGCCAGTATTCATGGATGATATAATAATAGATGATGTAAACGCATCAGTAAGGATGTAATGAGGATTAAATAAATAGAATTAGGGAAATTTAGGAGCAAAAATACCTATCTTATTTCAATACAATCAGATTCCAAAGAGCCATGGCCACAGCCTTCTCAGTGACAAGAGTGTTGCTATCTTCGTGTGTGTGTGTGTGTGTGTGTGTGTGTGTGTGTGTATGCATGTGTGTCAGGAGATAATGAACTTAGCTAAAAATGGTGCATTTGACAATAAAGACCATGAAGAGATGCTTTCTGGGCCTTCACAAGTAGAGATGGTATGCTGATTGGACAACAAACACATAAGTGCCCAAGTGTCTAAACATTCCCGTGAAATTATTACTACACTCATGACAATGAACATATCCATTACTCCCAGAAGTTTTCTTGGGCTACTTTGTAATCCTTCCTTCTGCTCTTTTCCAACACCCACCCTCCCCAGACAACTACTAATATATATTTTTTTTATCATTACAGGCTAGAGTGAATTGTCTATAATTTTATGTAATAGAATCATATATTATATATAAGTCTTTATATAGACACAGGCCACTTTCAATTCTTTTAGGTAAATATCTAGGAATACAATGGCTGCCTTACTTGGTAGCTTTAGCTGCATTTCCCAACTCTTGATTTCTTGTGTTTTCAGTTTCATTCAGTTCAAATACATTCTAATTTACCTTTTGATCTATTCTTTGACCCATGGTTTCTTTAGAAATGTGTTACTTGGTTTCCAAATATTTAGTGATTTTATAGATATTGCTAATTTAATGCCACTATAATCAGAGAACATACTTTGTATGACTTAAATCCTTCAAAATTTACTGAAACTTGTTTTATTGCCTAGAATATGGTTATCTTAGTAAATGCTCTGACTTAAAAAGTAATCTGCATTGTTGGATGGACTATTCTATAAATGTTAACTAGGTCAAATTGGTTGCTATTGTTTGGTTTACTGTATCTTTACTGATTTTCTGTACACTTCTCTCAATTTATTGAAAGACATGTGTTGAAATCTCTGAATAAAATTGTGATTTCGTTGTATTTTCCTTGCACTTCTATCAACTTTTGCTGCATTTATTATGAAATTTTGTTATTAGATGAATAAACTTTTAGGAGAATTACATTCTCTCAGTGCTCTTCTATCATTACGAAATCTAACATTGGTAATATTCTTTGCTCTGAAATCCTTTTGAATAGTGTTACCCTGGCATATTTTTTTTGATCCTTTCACTTTTAGCTTCTTTGTGAGTTTCTCAAAAGCAGCATATATTTGGTCTGGTTTTTAAAAATCCAGTTTGAGGGGTGCCTGGGTGGCTCAGTCAGTTAAACATCCAACTTCAGCTCAGGTCATGATCTCAGTTTATGTGTTAGAGCCCCACATATGTACCTGGAACCTACTTCAGAATCTGTGTCTCCCTCTCTCTCTGCCCCTCCTCCACTTGCTGGCTTTCTCTCTCTCTCTCTCTCTCTCTCTCTCTCTCTCTCTCAAAAATAAATAAACATTAAAAAAATTAATGGAATACTACTTGGCAATGAGAATGAAATCTGGCCATTGGTAGCAATGTGGATGGAACTGGAGGGTATTATGTTAAGTGAAATAAGTTCGACAGAGAAAAACAGATACCATATGTTTTCACTCATATGTGGATCCTGAGAAACTTAACAGAAGACCATGGGGGAGGGGAAGGGGAAATAAAAGTTATAGAGAGGGAGGGAGGTAAACCATAAGAGACTCTTAAATACTGAGTACAAACTGAGGGTTGATGGGGATGGGGGAGAGGGGAAAGTGGGTGATGGGCATTGAGGAGGGCATCTGTTGGGATGAGCACTGGGTGTTGTATGGAAACCCAATTTGGCAATAAATTATATTTAATAAAAAAATCCAATTTGAACATTTCTGCATCTTATTGGATGGAGTATTAGATCATTTACATTTAGTGTGATTAGTGATATGATTGGGTATAAATTTGCTAATTTTCTATTTGCTTTCAATTTTCTCATCTGGTCTTTGGTTTTCTTACCTTATTTGTCTTCCTTTGAAAGAATTGAGCATATTTTAAAAATTCCTTCACTTCCTTTGTTATCTTATTAGCTCTATCTCTGTTGTGTTATTTAAGTGGTTACTTTTGTATTTATAGTATATATTTATAACTATAACATTCTACCTTCAAGTAGAATATTATACCATTTTATATATTGTATAAGAATCTTACAGCGTGTACTTCCATTTTTCTCCTTTCAGCATTTGCACTTTGTTGTCAAACATTTAAACATGTTTTAAAAAAACATGAAAAAATTTTTAAAGTTTCTTTTTATTTATTTTGAGAAAGAGAGCCAGTGGGGAGGAGTAGAGAGAGAGAGAGAGAGAGAGAGAATTCCAAGCAGGCTCTGCACTGTCAGCACAGAACCTGATGTGGGGCTCGAACTCAGAAACTGTGAGGTCATGACCTGAGCTGAAATCAAGAGTCTGATGCTTAGCCAACTGTACCACCCTGACCTATAAATGTTCTTAAGCTTTGTTCTGGGAAGCAGTGAAATTACTCAGGAAAGTTTGGTACTTTGATGCTTGCTTAATCAACAAAGACCATTCAGATCGAAGTTTGTGTAGGGCTAGTTGCCTCCACTACTTAGGTAATATTTGAGTACTTTTTGATGTTCTATAAATTATAAGGTTAGTTGGCTTTTTTGTTTTGGTGTTGGAGCACATTCTTCAGTAGCGTATATAAACTATTTGAGAACTTACGTATCTTAAAAAGCCTTTTTCTTAAGAAGTCTTATATTTGATTGATAGTTTTTCTGCATATGAATTCTAGTATGAATTGGGAAGAAGTTCCTTTGGGGTCTAAAAGCATCATTCTACTGCTTGTAGCTTCTACCATTGCTGCTCAGTATTCCAAATTCATCTGACTTCTCTTTCTTTCTGAAAACTTAGGT
The DNA here is from genome assembly GCF_046562875.1 of Panthera onca. NCBI lineage: Eukaryota > Metazoa > Chordata > Mammalia > Carnivora > Felidae > Panthera > Panthera onca. The sequence continues at coordinate 44,505,791 of NC_138349.1, read as the reverse complement.
GTTCTTTGTTCTTGCATTTCTAAGATTTTATTATGCGGAATCTGGGTGTATATCTGTATCCATTCTCTTGGGTATTTGGTGAGCCCTTTAAATCTGAAACACATGTCCGTTAGTTCTTGGAAGTATGCTTGAATTATTTTGCTGATCATTTTCTTGTATTTGTTTTCTTCGAAATCAAATTATTTGGTTGTTGGAAGTTCTGATATAACAATTGTATCTTTTAAGAATATTTTCCATCCGTTGGGGTGCCTGGGTGGTTCAGGCAGTTAAGCATCCAACTCTTGATTTTGAGTCAGGTCATGATCTCATGGTTTGTGAGTTCAAGCCCCTCATCGGGCTCTGTACTGATGATATGGACCCTGCTTGGGATTCTTTCTCTCTCCCTCTTTCTCTGCCCCTCTCCCACTCGCACGCATTTCCCCCACCCCAAAAATAAATAGACTTTAAAAATAAAGTGAAAAAATAAAAAATTTTCTATCTCCTTTCTTTTTGCTCACTCTCTATGATATTTTAAACTTACCTTCCACACTTTCTATTGACTTTCTTTCGTTCTGCTATCATGTTTTCAATTTTAAAATTTCCTTTTCCTTTTCTGATTTCCTCCTCCTCCTCCTCCTCCTCCTCCTTCTTCTTCTGCTCTTCTTCTTTTTTTAAATTGTTTTTTCTCTGATGGATGCAATGTCTCTTTTTTTGCCAGTTGCTCTTTTCTGCTGGTTCGTGTTGAGTTTTCTGTGTTCTATGTTAGAGGCTGTCCTCCCATGTTTAGGAGTCAAGTGGTTTAAGAAATGATCACAAGCTATGAATACTTGGGTGTGATTTCTGGACTATGAGATTCTCTGTAGGATGATTATCCTGAAATATTTGCTGGCAAACCTCTGGTGTTGGTGTGGTTAGTTCTCTCCTCTTGGGCTCAAAAAATGCTATTCCACAATTCCACTGGGAAGATGTAGGCTGCTTGTGAGAGTTCAGGGAGCCAAGCAGAAAGTGGGTGGTCAGTATTTAGTATGCAAGGTTCCCTAATTGTCCTGTGTTCTTTGCGCTACTCTGCCCCTAACTGTGCATGGTGTTTTTTTTTTTTTTAAGTTCATTAAAAAAAAGTAATCTCTATATCCAATATGGGTTGAACTCATGACCTCAAGATCAAGAGTCATATCCTTTTCCAAATGGGCCAGGCAGATACCCCACATGGTGTTTTTATATTCACATGCAGTCTCTTTTGTTGTCTCTAGAAAAAAATTCTCCATACCAGCAATTGTCCAGTGATAGATAATGGGAGTGGGGATCTATGTATGTATGTATATATGTATTTATGTATGTATGTACTTGGAGTTTACTATGTGTCAGGCCTGGTATATATATATACTTTATAGATCTTATCTAATAAAGAGGGAAGAAGTGTTAATTCCCCATTTTTCAGATGCAAGAATTAATGCATAGACTGGTAAAGGAACTTACCCAAGACCTTCTCAGGCGGTAAGTGGCCATCTGGGACTTGAAGCCAGGCAGTTGGGGTCCTTAATGTGTCCTCTCGACAACATTGCACTGTCAGCTTGGGATCTGACAGTTATACAGCTTTCAAATGCTCATCTTTTTCTTAGCCATCCCCACCATTCTACCTTACTTCAAGAGGTGATATGGGTTCCTGCCAGTTCCTAAGCTTTTGATGATTCTGCATTCTTATTTGGATTGTTTCATCATTAAAAAAAATAATCTGTTGACTTAGAACTGCCAGGTTGGTTTCCATTCACCCATCTGCTCTCCAGCCTCCAAAATTAGGCACATGTTGTCTTCTCTCCTCTTCTCCTGGTCTTTTTGATTTTATTCTTTTTAGGCAAAGAGATCTTTGCTGGGGTTTTTGATGGGCTTGTGGGGGAGGGTGCTTTAGATGTTCACTCTGAATCTTTTATCTCTACCTGGAAGTCTTGAGATGGAAGTTTCCACCACCCTGGTGGTACACTGACTTATTTCAATTTATAAATTATAGAGAAATGAAGGTTTCTTGCAACTCTCAATTTGTGGATACAACTAATCCATGTTCACATGCTGTGATGTGTACATATCCTTGTGCCTTTGAGGAATTCCCATGTGTGTCTCTGGTGTGAATATTTTGGGGTTATGTGTATGTTTCTTAAAGCAGAAATGGCCTTATACCGCCCGTCCTCCCTACCACTGAACTCCCTGATCCCATGAAGGCCATTCACCTTTATATTTTCAGCTTCCTCATTGGCAAAAAAAAAAAAAATCCTCTTTGCTTTCAGAGGGAAGCTGGGCCAGGAAGCTGGCACCCTTCTGTCATAGGCTTGCTTGTTTTCATCAGTCTGTGAGGTTAGTTGGAATATGGTTTTCCCGCTTAAAAAAACACTCCCTTTTTGTGGAAGTTTCCCATGTGTACCCCTTGTGTCTCCTGGCCACGATCACAGCTCCTTGCCAGCAACTTTTCATGCCACTGGTCCAAGTGGCCAGAGCCTTAGTAGGTTTGTGGCTAATTCAGCCTCAGTTACAACCACTTATTGACCTCCTGCTCTCTGCCAGGTGCTCTGTTATGCGCGGGGCACACAGAGATGAACTAGTCAAGTCTCTCCTGTTCGGGAGCCAGTGAGCCAGCAAGGCACGCAGCCCTTGCTATCATACCAAGAAATAGATGCTTTGATAGCAGTAAAAATAAAATGCTCTGGGAGGGAGCACAGGGAAGGAGTAATGAATTTTGCCTGGAGGAATGAGGGGAAGCTTCACACGCTGACACACGCATCAGTTCTCATGGGAGAGCATGGCTGTTCTAGGCTACGGAAATAATGTTAGTAAAGTAGGCGGTGATGGAGAAGGAGAGAAGAGGGAGAGCAGGCAGTAAAATAGTGTGAACATGTGTTGTTATTTTCCTACATGTCAGGAGCAGAGATAAGCTGTGAGTGAGCATGGGGTTATCTGGACGGAGGAGAGAAGATTGGTTGGGTGAAGTCCAGTGACCTGGTTGAAGCCATGTGTCCAAACTTGGTTTTATCACTCCCTGATTCTGTGATCCCAGGCAGGTTGCTTAGGCTTTCCTCAATTTCTTTACCTGTAAAATGGGAGTAACTATGCAAAGTTAACCAACTGATCCATGTAAATGATTCTGTGTAGTATATAGCACATAGACTAAGGGCTCACATGTTAGCTCTAATTTTATCTGCCCATCTGTCTTTCCACCCTTCTGTACAGCTATCCACTTCTCTTTATGCCCTGCCTTGTTCTACAAAAGATTCTGCAGAAAGAAAAAGATATTGAAGAGCTCTCGGGGAGAGTGTGATGAGTTCAATTTTAGACATGATGAGTTTGCTATGCCAGTGGGACACCCAAGTGGAGATGTCAAACTGAGATTTCAAAATTTGGTTCTAAAAGCTCAGAGGAGAGGTTGGAATTGGAGATATGGATTCGTGAGTCACTGGTAAAGTCAAGGGAGGGAATGAGATTAGACCCAGGGTGGGGGAGAGGGAGAATGGAGGACTCCTTCATTTCAGAGCAGGAAGAGGAGGAGGGGAATGCGTATTAGTGTACTCAAGCTGCCATAACAAAGTACCACATATTGAGTGGCTTAAACAACAGAAATCTGTTTTCTCACAGTTCTGGGGGCTGGAAGTCCAAGATAAATCTCTGGCAGGGTTGGTTTCTGGTGTGAACCCTCTTCTTGGCTTAAAGATGGATCAGTGTCCCACCATATGACTTAATGAATTTAATTACCTCCATAAAGGCCCTAGCTCTAATATAGTTCCATCAGGGGTTAGGGCTTCAACATGAATTTAGGAGGGAGACACAATTCAATCCATAGCAGAAGGTGACTTGGAAGTTGAGAGAACTTGGAGTTGAGAGAGAACAATAGCACAACAGGGAAATAGGGAAGAGATGAAGTCATGGGCGTGCAAACCCAAGAATATCAAATAATGCAGTAGTAGTAATAATATTAAAAAGAATAGTGTCAATATAGTGTGCAACTGTGGTGGGAAGGGCTCTTTCCAGGAGTTATTTCATAATTCGTCATGTCACCCTGTGCTGCCAGCCCATTCTAGAGTCCAGGAAACTGAAGCTCGTAGAAGTTGAGCTATCTGTTCGAGCTCCCCCAGCTGGTGAGTGGGGAGCTGCTTTTGAAACTTGGACCTCTGATCCCAGGGTATATATGTCTACCATTTTCACAGCACTCAGCTGTAGATAGGAGGTTGATGCTGAGATGAGGTCACTGGCTTTGAAGGGATTTGGGAGGGGTCAGTAGTGGTGCAGGAATGAGGAGGGAGGCTTAAGGTTGCAGGCTGTAGAGGGAGATGGGGAAGTTCAGAGAGCAGGTGCAGCTTGGTTAGTCTAAGACTGTTGTGACGAATGTAGGGGCTCTTTGACATGCCAGTTGGAGGCTTGTAAAAATGGTGTCTCCATTGTTAAACAGCTTTGAGAGACCCAGAATTCTGAACTTGTGTGCATCCCCAGATCTTTCCTCCTTTGCCCCTCTCGTTCTAGCTGCATCTCTGGCCAACAGCTCTGCATGGATTCTGACTGCAGTCAGGTACAACCCAAAGGCACCTCATCTGAAGAAGCATGCACCTGCATTTTCCACTGCCTGCCATCACCATGGGTCCCTACTGTGAACCCACACAGGTTGATGGATAAATTTATCCCTTTTCTCCCTTCACTCCAGGCAATCTGAGACATAGCAGGACTAGTCCTGTCTGGTGGAAGCCAGCTTGGCTGTGCAACCTAATTTTCCCTCTTTGCTTTCCCTTCTCTTTCCCTCTTGTCCCTCTGTCAGGCTCCCTGGCTTTGCACCTTCCTAAGAAAGTAATAGCATGTAAGGCCTCAGCCTCAGGCTCATTTTATTTTCAAAATGGGGCTAAAACTCCCAGACTGAAATACCCATTCCTCTGGAGATTCATAGTATGTATAAACAGAATATATTTTCTGAGAATTCTTCCAGAAACTTCTCTGCATAATCCAGAGGGCTCTAAAGTCATTAAATTTTGGGACTTAAGAAAGTGTTAACGCTAATTCAACTTTTAGGGTTACAGTGTTCCATAGAACACACATCAAATTTAGCTTTACACTCCTGTAAAGAGACAGATATTAAATATTAAGGATTTTTAGGCCATAAGATCTCTGTTGCAACTACTCCACTCTGTCATTGTGGCACAAAAGTAGGCGTGCAGAATGCAGTAACAAATGGGCATAGCTGTGTTCCAATAAAACTTTATTTACAAACTCAGATGACAGGCTATACCACACTTGCTATATCCACTTAGCAAGGCTGCCCTTGACCTGCCACCAGAATCCCCAAGGCACTGTGTTCAGTCTCGTCCACGGGTACAACACTCTAGGACACTGACTGAAGCCAAATTTGTTGCCCCCTGCGAAGGGAAACATAACAGCAACTGGAAGGAGAGAGGTTGGTGGCTGTTCTGGGAGAGTCAGCAGAGCTGGAATGAGGGTAAAATACAAGGAGGTTGAGGGTGTTCTCTCACCACCGAATGTCATTTTTCTTCTGTCCCCTGAATTCCTCAATCTCGTCAATATGGCAAGCCTGGAACGTATCTTCTCACTTTGCCCATAATCTGTTTTATATGATCAAGGTAGGACAGGTGTTCAGAGTCAGCTGGTGGCTTTCTCTGCCCTTGATGGTGATGGATGCACAGTGTTTCAGGAGTCCTGCGCCCGGCAACATCAGGGGTTAATGAAACCCTATTATTCTTGCCTATCGTTGGCATTGATCTTTTGGCTCTGCCCCCCTGAGCATGCTGTTTGTCAGTGTAATGTATCTTGAGGACATCTATGGTGCCAGGCCAGATGGGAAGAGGCCTAAGCAGTTTTGCCTACCTCAGGCTGGAAGTATGGATGCCTGTAAACAAACCTGTCTGGTGCAGAGTATGTCCTAATTCTTAACATTTTTCTTTCCATAGTCAAGATAACAGGAATACATCATTAGGCTAGTTCCAACTCAGATATATGGGGACAGAGAAGACAAGGAAATGGAGGAGGGGTGGGAAAATTCACAGGCAGTTAGTATCTGCTGATGTCAGGCCCCTTGGTAGGCACTTTATACATGATGTCATGTGTAATCCTCAAAGTAGGATTTGAGTAGGTATTATTGTTTTTATCTTTCCTAAGAACCAGAGAGGATATGGATCTGGCCCAAAGTTATGCAGTTAGCACAAGGGCCATCCAGAAATAAAATCCCAGACAGACGACACTCAAGCCTGGGCTATTCTTGCTATACCACACTTGCTATACCCACTTAGCAAGGCTGCCCTTGACCTCTAACTGTAAACCCAAGGCACTGTGGTCAGTCTCGTTCATGCGTGAAAGAATATAGGACACTGCCATCAAGTGTAGACACACTCTGAAATTTAAGCAAGAAACCAGCTCTCCTAGTCATTATACTAGAATATGAGAGAAGCTATGTCTCCACCCAGTGCCAACATTAAGAGGCAGGTGCTTGGGGGCCAAAATACTCCTGTGCCCGGATGTCCATGGAAAGACTTGAAGGTTAACAAAATTCAGGGGCTCTTGGCTCAGGTAAGTGATAGGGAGTCCTGCCAATTATATAGCAACCTTGAGCATCCATTAGTTACAGAAATGAATTAGGGTGTCTTTGTGCTGAGCTTGGGGTATATGATGGGTCTTTCAAGCCCTATATTCCTCTGTTTCTGGTAGCTGAGCCAACTTACTTGCTCCTTGCAGCCCATCTTGCAGTCATAACCTCACAGAAGGATCTGTGCAGGGACAGCAGGGAAGTGTCCATGAAACCACAGGCTTGCTGGACCAATCGAGAGCCAATTTTTTATGGAAGTGGTCCCAACCAGCTCTTTCTTCATATGCTGTACGGGGACGTTTGCATGATTTATTACTGAAATCAGTTGTGTTATACTGGATCATCTGGTTGAGCCAGGAACTGACCAGACATAAAGTGGACACAAAAGAAACCATGCGTGGGATGGGCAGAAGGCAGGCCTGCTACCTCTGAGATGATGGTTAGACCATAATTCTGATGGTTTTGGCAGTGGCAAGATCTGATGATCTGATCAGATCTGCTCTTTTGGGAGGATATATGCTAGGTGAGCTACAAGACTTGAGCTCAGATTTGAGCTCAGATTCTTACTTGAGCTCAGATTCTTGCCTGTGTGTGAAAACTCTTACCAGCTCCTAAGAAAGCCAGTTTGACAGATTGCAGTGATGGGAGAGCTGGACCAGAGGGGCTGTGGCTAATCAGGTGACTTCCCATGCTATCTGCAGTAAACTTCTGTCACTAGGCATGATTGCAATGTGTCTGATCACTACATTGCAGGGACATACAATAGGAGGGTACAGAATCTGGGTCCACTCAGCCCTTGATTAAAGCCTGCTGGTGAGTTTGTCCTGTGATCCTGAGGCCTCCTTTCCTGGCTGAGAGCCTGGAGTGGACCCTGACCCTGACACTCTGGGTCTGGACCCCAAATACCTGCAGCCAGTTCTCCCCTGTTTTGACCTCCACGTCACTAGGATTTTGGTTCCTGACTGCCCCGACTCTGTCACATTAATGACTGATCTTGGGCTCTGCTTTATTTGGGCTCATAGTCCTAGTGGGAGATGTCCATGGAGCATCTCTGTCCAATGCTAGATAGGAAACCATGATCCATGACTCTGTATCACCATAAGAGTTGGTGACTGTCCAACTGGTAGACACTCCCCAGTAACACATATTAAACATGCTGACTGGGAAGCAGATATGAGATACTCGAAAATGGGATAGGATAGGATGGGCCAGGCCAGGCCTGCTCCTGATCACAGCTCTTTACGAGAGAGAAGTCTGACAGGGTCACTAGGGGCTCCAGCCGATGGGTTCGTCTCACTTAAGTGTATACAGAGATCCAATAGCAACTTTACTTGTAATTACCCCAAACTGGAAACAATCCAAATATCCATCAATTGATGGATATATAAACAAATTGTGGCACATCCGTATAGTGGAATACTTCTCTGCAATAACATGAATAAACTACTGAACCAGGCAATGACATGGATAAATCTCACACTGATTATGCTGGGTGAAGGACACCAGAACCCCCCCCCCCCCCCAAAAAAAAAGCACATGCTTTATAATGCAAACTAATCTATAGTGATAGAAGCAGATTGGTGATTGGCTGGGGGTGGAGAAGGGCTGGAGGAAGGAATCATGAAGGGGCAGGAGGACACTTTGGGGATGTTGAATATGTTCATGATCTTGACTGAGCTTCATGGGAGTAGACATCTGTCCAAACTTGACCAAATTGTACACTGGGGATGTGCACAGCTTATGGTATGTCAGTTACGCCTCAGTACAGGTGTTTTAGAGATTGCAACTTTGGAGCAGCCTCCCCTGACCCCCATTTGTCCCCACTGCTACATTACAGCTCTGCTTTTCCCCTGCCTTCTCTAGTGGACTTTATGAGGCCGGCACCTGGTGCCTCTCTTTCTCACTACATCCTGACAGTGTCTGGCCCTTACAGTGGGATAAATAAAGAATTGTTTGTTGATGAATGAACAGGCGTGAGCTTTAGTGTTGGGTGTGTCCATGCTCGGATTGCAGTGCTGGTTGCTGCAGTGTGTATTTAGGAGAATTACTCTGAGCCTTTGTTTACTTATAAATTACAGACGATCTGCCTCACAGAGTCATTTGAGGATTAAGTGTGACAACGTCTGTGACGTGCTCAGCACAGGATCTAATACACACGAGACTCTTTCCTGTTCTAGTCTGTCTCATCAGGGTGGTTAGTGAGAGGCCTCCTTATCCACAGAGGAGACAGGAGGAGGCATAGAAGAATATTCTAGACAAAATGTGCCCATAACAAGGGAGCATGGTGGATAGTTTCTTCTCTTTCCTGCATGAGGCTATTAACCTGGAAGTGTCTTAATGGGAAGGGGTGGGGGTGCTGGTGGTTCCTCTACACTGTGCTGCAGGTACAGTGGGGAAGCAGCCAATGCCAGCTTTCTTAGAAAAAAGAAAGTGTTGAGGAGTTGTATTGACCCTTGGGAGCCAGTGGACCCAGGATGAACCTTGGAGGATCACTGTTCTGACCTTCCGGGACCAGTGTTCCCTGAAGAAGGTCCACTTTGTATTCCCGAGTCTCCTCCAACTCTGGGTGACCCCAGGTCTGCCTGGGTGGGTTGTGCTGTGGTTTAGAATCTTGAAGGTGGGCAAGGTCTTGGGGAAAACACACATTTCCTAGGAAGCTGGAGTGATAAGTGTGGGGCAAGGAGAAGCTCTGAGCTTGTCCTTCCTCCCCCACCCAGTTGAGACTGGAGAGGGTGGCACTGGAGAATTTGGAAGGAACATTAGTGAACACCTTTGGAAGGCCAGATTCTCAATAGGCACCTCTGAGTTCCAGCTTGCTTTCTCACCAGGACAACCAGGGGCAACAGTTTGCTCCTGGCATCCTCACTTCTAGGTCAGTTACATTTTGTCAGGGACCTCTCCTCTTCTCCTGGTGAGCCCTCTGTAACTTATGACATTCAATTCAGTATCTTAGCGTTTTTGTTCCTCCCCTATATCCAAGATCGATAGAGAGATAAACACTCCAAATTATATGGGTACTTTATACCTACTAGGGAAGACAACAAAGTGTTTCTGAGTATTATGAGACCCAGGCAAGGACTCTGTTTAATAGATAAGGAAAGCCAGGGTGAGGAATATCTATTACGTGACTTACTTCTGGAGAAGTTCTGATTTTGGATCCTTATGGCTTAAACAATAAGTCCTGAATAACCTTATGAATTTTACTTTTTTCAAAGTTTATGTATTTTTGAGAGAAAGAGAGAGAGAGAGAGAGAGAGAGAGAGAGAGAGACAGAGAGAGAGAATAAACAGGGGAAGGGCAGAGAGAGAGAGAGGGAGAGACACAGAATCCAAAGCAGGTTCTAGGCTCCAAGCTGTCAGCACAGAGCTGAATGTGAGGCTCTGTCTCATGAACCCTGAGATCATGACCTGAGCCAAAGTCGGATGCTCAACCAACTGAGCCCATAGGTGCCCCTGAATTTCATTCTCTTTTTAAAAATGTTTTTAATGCTTACCTATTTTTGAGAGACGGAGAGAGACACAGAGCATGATAAGGGGAGGGGCAGAGAGAGAGACATACAGAATCCAAAGCAGGCTCTAGGCTCTGAGCTGTCAGCACAGAGTCAGCACAGAGCTGGTCATGGGGCTAGGACTCAGGAACCATGAGATCATGACCTGAGCTGAAGTTGGACGCTTAACCAACTGAGCCACCCAGGCGCCCCTCCTGAATTTGATTCTTAAGTAGAAGGACAGAGAGAGTTTCCTTGGGTGCTTCCATATGAGAAAGGACTGAAAAAAAAAAAGTACCATAGAGAGTTGTGACTTAGATAACAAATAACAAGGGGCATTATAATAGATGGAGTCTAACACATTTATTCTGTTATTCATTGAATAAAAGGTGTCCAACTATCCTTAGAGATAGGTGCAAATGTGGGGTGCCTGGGTGGCTCAGTCGGTTGAGCGTCTGACTCTTGATTTCAGCTCGGGTCATGATCCCAGGGTCGTGAGATCGAGCCTCACGTTGGGCTTCTGCACTGGGTGTGGAGCCTGCTTGAGATTTGCTCTCTCTCCCTCTGCCCCTCCCTTGTTCTTGTGTGCACATGCACACTTTCTTTCTCTCTCTCTCTCTCTCCCTTTCCCTCTCTCTCTCTCTCTTTAAAAAAAGGAAAGAAATAGATGGCAATATATCCATCAGCAAAGAAGAGCCACTTTAAAACTGAATGAAAGCAAGATAGGCTGTACCTAGTCTCTTGAAGACCATCAGGCCGATGCCTGTTTGAAGATAGTGAGCTGCATTGTCTGTGATGTTCCATTCTGCCTTTGGTAAATAGCACCTCTGCTTTCCTTAGGAGAACTGTCCACCCTCCATTCTTGTTCACAGCATTTGGGTGAGACTGTGTTTGTCTGTGAGCACATGACAGAGGCTAGCCACCTAGGGTATTCTTGCTTCTGGCTTCAGTGATTGATTCTGGAACAGGGAGGGGATCCTGGTTGGTTCAGGGAGTCTTGATGCTGGGATGTTTATTAGACTTACTGAGAATGGGAAATTCTGTTTCTGTGGGGTGGCTGATCTGATCTGTCTGGAGCTACTGGAGCCATGCTGTCTCCAGCTACTGGTGGCTGCTTGAGACTGAGCCTTACACAGGAGGAGACAAAGCTAAGGAAGCTGGCACAGGGAAGGGGTGTGTGTGTGTGTGTGTGTGTGTGTGTGCGCATGCATGTCCCTGCGTTTATGCATGTGTGCATGTGTGTGTGTGTATATGTGTATATGGGAGAAAGAGGGAAAGAGAGAAAGGAAGGAGGGAGAGGAAGAGGACAAGAAGAAGGAAGGAAAGGGGAGGGTATGGGAAAGGAGTAGAAAGGTAGGGATGAGATCTTTTCCTAATGCCAGTGTTTAAATTTTTGGAGTTAGCTGCCCTTGAAGCCAGAAATACCCTTCCTAAATTGTATTGAAGTTTAACTTATAGGTAGAAAAATGTATATAGACTAAGTGTATAAATTGAAGAATTTTCACAAACTCAACATGTATGTACCCAGAACTAAGATAAAAGAAAAAGCAGAAACTTACTAAAACCTAAGCAACTCTCTTGTTTCTGTTGTGGTCGCTGTTCCAATATTCTAGTGTATAACATATAGATGATGCTGCCCATTCTTGTACTTTATATGAATAGAAATACTCTATGTGTGTCTGGCTTTTGTGGTTCAACATTACCACGTGAGAGGCACACATATTCTTGCATTTAGTTGTAGATGGTTTACTCTCACTGCTGTCTAATATTCCATTCATACATTTTACTGCTGGTGGCTATTTGAGTATTTCTACTATCAACATTCTAGTACTTATCTTTGGTGAGTATAGGTGGGCTAGAATGTTGATAGCAGCACCATGTAAGCACATGCCCCCGCCCCCATGTTTCCATTGGAATTATATTTAGAACTGCAATAGCTTTGGATATGCACATGTTCAGCTTTGATGCTGTTTTCTAAAGTGTTTCTACCAATTTACTTCCCACCAGCTGTGTAAAGACTTGTGATTGCTTTACATCCATAGTAGCACTTGGTAATGTCTTTTTCATTTATCCCCCCTCCACCCCCATTCTCATGAGTTGTCATGGTATTGTGTATGTGCTTATGGTCTTTTCCTTGTTAAAAGTTGTGATATAATTTAGATTCAATAACATGCACAGATCTGAAGTATACAGTTTGATGGGCTTTGGCAAATGTGTGAAGCCATGTAACACAAACCTATTAAGATATAGAACATTTTCCAGGAAATTCTCTCTTGTCCCTTCTCAGTCAATTCCTGCCCTCTACCCCAGGGGCAGTAACTTCTCTGATTTTTTTTCACCACTTTGAGGAGTGAGGTTAATGGACAACATCCAGCTATTATATCCTTTAGCGTCCACTTCAGCTTTTGAATTGAGGTCACAGTCTTCTCAGGGCACCCCAGCCAATGACTGAAGAAGGCAGGGATAGCTGAGGTCATGCTATTTGTGGGCTAGTTTTCAGTCAATGACTGAGCAAGCAGTTGTACAAGGGCCTAGACATCTCTGCCTAATTTGGTATCCCTCCAATGCACAATCTTTGCTCGAGAGCTCCCTGTTGAGTTGGTGGAGACTTTCTCATATCGGTATTGGCATCTGACTGCTTCCTTATCCCAACTCTGCTTCTTCTCTGCTTTTTCTATAAGGGCTATTCCCCAAGACATATTTTGAATTTCTATCTACACCTCAGTGTCTGCTTCCTGAAGAATTCTAACTGTTCCTGTGGTTCCAAGAGAACAACCCCAATGAGGTGCCTGTGTGGCTCAGTCAGTTGAGTGTCCAATTCCTGATTTCGGCCCACGTCGTGATCCCAGGGTAGTGGGATTGAGCCCCATGTTGGGCTCTGTGCTGAGTGTGGAGCCTACTTAAGATTTTTTTTTCCCCTCTCTCTCTCCCTTTGCCCATCTTCCCCACTTGCACACACACACACACACACACACTCTCTCTCTCTCTCTCTCAAAATAAAATAAATTTAGAAAAGAGAGAGAACAACCAGTAAGGTAGAGTTTTAGATTGGGTCGCTGCCCAGCTGGCAATGACACCTTATCCCAGGTAATCAGTGGATCATAAACAGGCATAAAGTAGTGGCCCAATTGTCAAAACTTCTGTGTGGTAATGTCAGAGGATGCCACGGTGTAGGAGAATGCACTGATCAGTATGATGATCCAGGTGTCTGGAATATGTTGGTGGAATGATAAGTATCAGGATAATGGAATTGAATGGTTGTTACTAAGTTTCATTGACACCCTATAGATAGATAGTGAAAGGCGGAGAGCAATTAATTAGCAATTAATTATTGAATGTTAGAGCCAGACAGTCTCTTTGGTAGGAAAGAGGAAAGCTCTTATCTCATGCTGTGAACAAAGAAAAAGATGGATATCAACCTAAGATCTACTAGAGTGGCAATATTTCCAAGATGTTGAATACTCAACCAAGGCAGGTCTTTTATGCTGAAGTCAAGTCCCTGATTGGCAAAACCTAGGACTCTGACACATGGGATGGGGACATTCTGGATAGATTGCCTTAAAGGATTTGCCTCCTCAGACTTCTGTAAATCTTCTGAGCTTGTAGATGTCCCCTAACACTTTCTGTTAAGAGCTGCTACTCACCACCCCACTGTGGGCTGGGAATACAGAGCTCTTTCTCCCATATGGCAACATTTACCCCTTCAGGAGATGATCCATTTCCTCTTATGGCTGCCAGGCTTATAACCAGCATTGGATTGCATCGTAATCCAGTAGGAAATGTGCTGAGCCTCAGAATGAAGGAAAGCATTTATACCTAAGGGAATTGAATGTCCTAGCCTGAGCTGGGGGAACATCTGTGAGACTGGGTTCTGAATGTGCTCAATCAAAGGGGCAAGAGCATGAGATTGGATAAGGGATCAAGAGTTCCATATCCTGGAAGGAACCTAGGCATTGGTGCAAAGTTGTTGTTAAAGTGATTCTTGGAAGTTGGTAAAAGCAATGGCCCACATTGAGTGATGTTGTAATGCCTGAATTTCTGTGGCAGATGGTACAGGAAGGGATTAAAAAGATCAAGAAATGGGCATGCTGTAATGGATATATTATCTGAGGCTAAAAGACCAGCAGAGGATTATATTCTCTCAGAAGGCCTCGGGCAAACATTCACTAAGGTCACCAGGAATGCATTTACTAAGAAGTTCAGATATAGCCCTCCCCTGCAGGCTGGGGCTAACAGTTGGAGAGGCTGTCATAGATTTTTGGCTCACTGATAGCTATGGGGATGATAGCCCTTCCTTCCCCCACAAAGCTAGAGAGGCCATGTGGCGGTGCGTAGCTATCAGAAGTGGGTGTGTGGGTGTGGGGTTGGGGGGAGCTGCAATGAACATAATGGTTGACAGGGTTGGATGGGGTAACTACAAGGACTAAGCTTGCAAAAGGACATGATGATGGTTAATAGAAAGTGCCATCCTTCTAGGGCCAAGGAAGGTGTTGCCTAAACTCTATAATCAGAGGGAAAAAATGAAGAAGCAAGACGCTGATAGTGGTCATTGAAATAAAAAGTTCCAATCTTTTCTCAGTTTCTGTACCTGCAACAATTTTTAGACCTGGAATGTCTTTATTGAATAGGTCAGACCACCAGGGAAAGGACAATGCAATACTATATGTAAGTATTGTAATCAACTCTCTACCCTTCCCAAAGGGTCTATGACCATTTCTTCAAGTGACTATACTCTGGAGAAAGGGAAATACCCAGGAATTTGGGGGATTTTGAGTTGACATTGATACCTCAAGACCCAAAACCTCATAATAGCTCCCCTTTAGAATAGGGCATCCACCATGGAAGAGGCACTAAGCCACCAATTAGAATTATTCATCCAGATGATGCTAATTTTGTTTGTGGCCACCACAGTGTTGGCACACAAATGAAGTGGCCTTAGTGGCAGAGAAATGGAGGGTATATAAGGCCCTAACATCATGCAGACTCAATATGGCCATTCTAGCTACTGCTGCCTCTGAATGTCCAATCTGCCAGCAATAGAGACATATGTTTTGTAGTTGGGATAGTGCTATTCCCTGAAAAGATCAATCACCCACTTGGTGGCAAGTAGGCTATATTAGTCCCTTCTACTCTAAAAGAGCCAAAATTTTATCATCCGAGAATGGATACCTATTCTGGCTATGGATTCATATTTCCAACCCATGAACCTCAGCTAGAACCATTATCCATGAAATCCCATACAGCATAACACCTGACCAGGCAAACAGCTTTATTGTGAAGGTTTTAAGTAGATACATGGTTTTGAGATTCACTGGTGTATTTACATATCTCACCAGCCAGCAGCTGCCAGCTTGATAGAATTTTGGAATGCCCTGCTGAAGGTACCAGTTCAAGAGAAATACTCTACATAGATGGGGCACCATCATCCAGAAAGTGGCACATGCATTGAAGCAGAGACTTTTGTGATGCTGTTTCCTCATTAGGAACAATATGAGTGTGGGAAATAAGGGGTGGAAACAAGAGTGGCCCTGCTTGATTTCATTGCCAATGACTCACTGGAGAAATTTGAACTTCCTGTGTGAAGCTCTGAGGTCTGGAGGGATGGAGGTCGAAAGGGGTATATGTTCACCAACAAGGGTCTTTTGAACTAAAAACTATGGATGGCTGCCTGGACCCTCTGGGTTGCTTGTATCCAGAAACCAGCAGGGCAAAAGGGGAGTTATTATCTTATAATTGACCCCAATCAGCAAGAAAAGTTAAATCTTCCGTCATCCAATGGGGGTAAGAGCTGAGGGTAAAAAGAACTTAGAGTAGATAGTAGAGATGGAAGCTGATGAGTGCCAGGTGCAGTCTTAAAACCGACTCTGGTGACGGAGTCGGTAGCTTCTCCTCCCTCTATTCTTGTTCTCGTAAGTTTCTTTTTAGGAAGAGGGGCTCACCAGAACCCTGGAGGAAGTGCTCCTCGAACATGTACAGAAAAGTCATTCTGTTGGCATGAGGGGTGGACAATGGTGGATATGGAGGCGTGACAGTCAGAGTCCCCTTAAAGAACTTGCAGTACAGCTGAGAAGGTCACCTTCAGAATTTGCCAGTGCGTAAGTCAGACTATGGAGGTATAACGTCTTGTGGATGATGTATACAATGTATAAACAATATATATACAAATACAATATAATGTATATACTATATACATAACATACACATAATGTATAATGAAATATATATTAAATTCAAACTCTACTGTAAACTTCTCTGAGTTTTGATAATGGCATATATCCAATACATATATCCACCAATAAAATCAAGACAGAGAATTTTCTATCCCTTGAAAAAGTTATCTCAGCTCCTGTGGTCAACTTCTCCCCATACCTCCATATCCTAAGGACCACTAATCTGTTTTCTGTCCCTGTATTTTTTATTAAGAGAAGTCACATAAGGAGGAATTAAGATGGCAGGGAAGTAGGGGAGCCTGGGCTTTCCTCATCCCTCAGACACAGCAGTATGGAGGTCAGATCACTTGGAACACCCAGGAAATCGATCTGCGGACTGGCAGAAGGATCTCCGCAGTTGGAGGGAGACATCATGGCAGGTGAGAGATGCATGGAAATGAATTGGGGAGAGAAAAAAGTGGTGCTGGAGGGGAGGTAGTACTTTCCATGGAGAGACAAAAGGGAAAGAGAGGGGTTGAGAAAGTGTGGCATCGACTTTGCACCACAGGAAAATCTCTCCGGACCATGGACTGGGAAGCAAGAAGTAGAGTGTCACAAGTTCCCCTCCTTCCTTCCTTTCCTTCCTTTCCTTCCTTCCTTCCTTCCTTCCTTCCTTCCTTCCTTCCTTCTCTCTCTCTCTTTCTTTCTTTCTTTCTTTCTTTCTTTCTTTCTTTCTTTCTTTCTTTCTTTCACAAACAGTGTTTGGAGCTCAAACTCTGAGGTTTTGGAAGTGTGTGACTACCACCTCCCACCCCCCAGTGGAGCTGTGGTACGCACTCCTGGGGATAAGGAAGGAGCTGGCCCCGGAGTACATAGCATGGTGTAGAGATCTCCAAGGACACACTAGGAGAGAACAGTCCCCTTCCTGGAGTACTTTTGGATGAGGGTATATTGCCTCCCCAAGGACAAAAGACCCTGCAGGTGCCAGCAAAAGGTCTTTCATCATCAGGGGACAAAGGTGTGCCCAGAGGGAATATAACCTTTGCTACTTTTAGTGGTGTTGCACCATAGGTTCTGCATACTGTGTAGGTGTCGGACTGTTTTCCAGGGACATAGGACATCAGACACAGTGTGGAGAGGCTCTGCTCCAGAGGAGAGAAGCAGATCTGCACTGTGCCGGGTCCTTTAAGACTTCGAGTTTTGAATCCCAGCCACGCACGAGCCAAAGAAAAAGTGCAGGAGAGCTGTGGCACAGGGTGAGTTGACTGCCCTCACTATGGTGTGAGGGCTGCATGAACAGCAGGGCTGTGAGATCCCCTGTCTGGGGATGAGAGATTGGGGTGGCGCCATGTTCCCCCCAACACCAACATGGCAGGATTTCAGAGAGCAACACAGTGGCCCCCAGTGGAAGTGGGATCTTCTTAGCCAGGCACCACCCCCCTGTGCCTGGCTGCTGCTTATTTCCTGGGACAAGACTGAGCCAGCTCACAGGGCCTGGCGTCCAGACCAGCACAGCTGTCATGCCCCATGCACCAAGTACATTGCAAACGTAGTGCTTCCAAACTATGCTTGTAGTTTTTTTTTTTTTTTCTCTCTTTTGTTTTTCTTTTGGAGTTGGGCTCACAGTTTCTTGTTGGTTTTTTTCATTTTCTTTTCTCTGGGTTTTTTTTTTTTTCATCAGGTTTTTTTTCTTCTTTTCTTTTTCTTTATTTTTTCTTTTCTACTCCCCCCCCCCCCCTCTTTTTCTTTGGAATCAGCTTACAGTTTTTGATTCTTTGTTTTTTTTTGTTTTTTGTTTTGGTCCCTTTCCTTTCCCCTGATTTGGGGATCAGGCTATTTTTTTATTCCCCTTTTTTGCTAGCGTTACTTCAACAAACAAATCAAAGCATATCTAGTTAAAGGTCCCAACGCTCCAGACACACCCTCACTGCAACCAAGGAGCTCTGCAGAGGACTGACCAGTGGAAAGAGCAGCCAGAACGTAACAGCGGAGTGCACAGAGCTCACTCCACAAGCACTTCCTGATGTGCCAGGCCCTGGCCTTTTTTAATACAGCAGTACTCCCGGGTGCAGGAAACATAGCAAGCTTTTAAAACATGCAAAAGACAGAAATTTAGGCAAAATGAGAAGATGGAGGAATTCTCCCCCAAAGAAAAGTCAAGAAGACATCACAGCCAGGGACTTGCTCAAAACAGGTGTAATCAATATATCTGAACAAGAATTTAGAAAAACAGCTTTTTAACTAATAGAATTTAATTTTCAGAGCAGTTTTATGTTTATAGAAAATTGAGCAGATAGTGCAGAAAGTTCCCATATACCCTCTCCCCATTTCGCAATTTCTATTTTTAAGGTCTTGCATTAGAGTGACACATTTGTTAAAACTGGAGGACCAGCATTGATACATTACTATTATAAAGTCCATAGGTTACATTAGGGTTCACACTGTATTGTACATCCTATTGGTTTTGACAAATGCATATCATGTGTCTACCATTGTAGTAGGGGGCAGAATATTACTGCCCTGAAAGTCCCCTGTGCTCCACCTATCCATCCCTCCCTCTCTTCTCAAACCCCTGGCAACCACTGATCTTTTTAGTGTGTTATTGTGCCATTTCCAGAATGCCATCAAGTTGGGAACGTAGAAGATGTATTCTTTTCAGACTGGCTTCTTTCACTAAGCAATATTTAATTAAGGCTCCACCGTGTCTTTTTGTAGCTTCATAGCTCATTTCTTTTTATCATTGAATAAAATATTACATCGTATGGAGGTGCCACTGTTTGTTTATCCATTCGCCTTTTGAAGGACCTCTTGGTTGTTTCCAGTTTTTGGCAAGTAATAAAGCTGCTAAACATTCATGTGCAGGCTTATGTGTCCATTTTTTAATTAGGCAGTTTTCTTTTTTTCAATGTTTATTTATTTATTTTGAGAGAGACAGACAGAGAGAGAGAGAGAACAGGGGAGGGGCAGAAAGAGGGAGAGAGCAAATGCCAGACATGCTCTGCGTTGTCAGCACAGAGCCTGATGTGGGGCTCGAACTCATGAACTGTAAGATCATGACCTGAGCAAAAAATCAAGAGTCAGGCGCTTAACCCACTGAGCCACCCAGGGACCCCAGTAGTTTTATTTTTTTTTTAAATTAAACTATAGCCTATAAACAATGTTACATTAGCTTCAGATGTACAGCATAGTGATTGGACAACTCTATACATGATGCTATGCTTACAAGTGTAGCTACCGTGTGTCAGCATACAATGCCATCATGCTATCACAATACTATTGACTCTGTTCCCCTCTGCTGGACCTTTTGTCCTTGTGACTTATTCATTCCATAACTGGAAGCCTGTACCTCCCACTCCCCTTCACTTATTTTGCCCATCTCTGCTCCCCCCATCTGGCAACCATGAGTTTGTTCTCTGTATTTATGACTCTGTTTCTGCCTTTTTGTTTCTTTTGTTTTTTATATTCTGCATAGAAGTGAAATCGTGTGGTATTTGTCTTTCAGTGTCAGATTTATTTCACTTAGCATAATACCTTCTAGGTCCATCCATGTTGTTGCAAATGGCAAGATCTCATCCTGTTTTAATGGCTGAGTAATATTCCAGGGTGCATTTTGTGTGTGTGTGTGTGTATGTGTGTGTATGTATGTGCGTGTGCGTGTGTATATCACATCTTTATCCATTTATCTATTGATGAACAATTAGGTTGCTTCCATATCTTGGCATTGTAAATAATGCTGCAAAAACTAGGTAGTTTTCATACTGTTGAGTTTTTAAGAATGTTTTAAATATATTTTGGATGCAATTCCTTTATCAGATATGTATTTTAAAAATATTTTCTCCCAACTTTTCTGTGGCATATATTTTTATTGTTTTAACTTTCTCTTTTGCAGAACAGAAGTTATTGATTTTAATGAAGGTGAACAATTTCTTCTTTAATGAATGAATTGTACTTTTTAGTGTTTTAAATGAAAAATCAACGTAAAACCTAAGGTCACCTAAATTCCTACTTTCTAGAATTTTATGATTTTGTGTTTTACATTTTTTGTCCATGATCCATTTAGAGTTACTTCATGTGAAAGGTATTTCTAGATTGACTGACTGATTGATTGCATTGTATGTCAAGTAGATACAGTACCATTTGTTGAAAAGGCTGTCTTTTCTCCATTGATTTATCTTTGCTCCCATGTCAAAGATCAGTTGACTCTCTTTGTGTGTATGTTTTTCTGGCACTCTCTTTTGTTCCATGGATTTAGTTGTTCAGTCGTTTGCTGATACCACACTGTCTCGATTACTGTAACTTTATAGTAAACCTTGAAGTTGGGTAGTGTTGGCTATTCTGGGTCTTTTGTTTTTCCATATAAACTTTAAATTACTATTGATACTCACAACATAACCACTGGGATTGTGATTGGAATCTCCGTGAATCTATAGATCAGGTTGGGAAGAATGGACATTTTAGCAATATTGAACCTTCCTATCTATGAACATGGAATATGTTTTTGTTTATTTAAATCTTCTTTGATTTCTTTCATCAGGGTTTTGTAAGTTTACTTATTGATTTTGTACATATCTTGGTAGATTTATTTTTAAGTTCTTCATTTTTCTGTGCTAATGTATATGACATTTTATTTTTAATTTTAAATTCCAATTGTCTGTTGCTTTCATATAGAAAGCAATAGATTGTTGTGTATTAACCTTGTATCCTGCAACCTTGCCATGATCACTTACTGGTTTCAGGAGTTTTTTGTTGAGTTTTTGAGATTTGCTACATAGGCAATCATGTCATCTGCAAACAAAGAGAATTTTATTTCTCCCTTCTCAATATGTATACTTTTAATTTCCTTTTCTTAGGTTACTGCATTAGGTAGGACTTTCAGTATGATGTTGAATAGAAGTGGTGGGAGGGGACAGTTTTTCCTATTCCTTATCTTAATGGGAAATGATCTAGTTCCTCACCATTAAGTATGATGTTACCTGTAGATTATTTTGTAGGGGGTCTTTATTAAGTTAAAGAAATCCCTCTTTCTTACTAGATAACCATCTACCAGCAGAATGCCTGTGAAGCGGGGGGGAGGGGGGGGCTTTTCAGGGCAAAGATGAACTATGTGGGGCCTGAAGAGGAAGCTAGCTCAGTGCGATCTCCTGGAGTGTAGGTGGGCCACACAAGGCTGGCAGGAGGCATTTGGGTATTTATATAGACAGGAAGCCTTCAGGTGCTCTGTAGGGGGGAGGCCTTCAAGTACTGTTATAGGTGGGTTGCCCCAGCTGCTGGCAGGCCTTCAAGTGTGAGTGCAGGAAGGAAATCTACAGGGCATTAATTTCTGTGTCAAGAGGACCCCAGAAATGTTACTGGCAGACTGAGGGCAATAGGTCACCAAGTGATCACACATTCTGGGCCTGTGACTGGGACAGAGCTCCCCTGGAGGCACACACACGTACACCCTTGAACTCCACCCCTTCTCTCCACTGCATAGCAGCTGAAAACCTCAAGAGAGCCCCTTCCTCCTACAATGTCCTGCCAGTGCCCTCTGCTGAGAAAGTTGAACATTGTGTTTACTTTAAAGGAAAAAATGCTTAAATGAATTCTGTTACTGCAGAACATGCATTGAAGCGTAAATTTGGAGATGAGATGCAATGAAGTGATAAGTACCACTTTTTTTCTAATATATTTAATGCTAAAATTTATGTACAAATACAGTATCCTATAAACTTTGGTATGATGTGTTTTCATTTTCATTTGAGTCATAGTACTTTGTAATTTCTTTCATGATTATGATTTCCATAGTCTTTGGAATCATTGTTCCATGTAAGTAATGCAATGCTCCTGTGTGGTTACGTTTAAGGTTTTTCTATTGCTTTAGTTCTCGGTAGTTTGATTATATGTTTCAGCATGGTTTCTCTGGGTTTGTCCTATTTGGGATTTGTTGAACTTTCCTTTTTTTTTAAATTTATTATTTATTTTTGAGAGAGTGAGAGCAGGGGAGGGGGAGAGAGGACGACACATAATCTGAAGCAGGCTTCAGGCTCTGAGCTGTCAGCACAGAGCCCAATGTGGGGCTCAAACTCATGGACTACAAGATCATGACCTGAGCCAAAGTCAGATGCGTAACTGACTGAGCCATCCAGGCGCCCCTGAACTTTTCATATCTGTAGGTTTATTTCTTTTGCCAAATAGGAAGTATTCAGCTATTATTTCCTAATATTTTTTCAGGTATATACTCTTTATTCTCCTCTCTCTGGAACTCTAATGACACAATGTTAGATTTTTTTTAATCCCGCATATCTCTGAGGCTCTGTGAATTTTTTTCAATCTATTATCTCCCTGTTGTTCACACCAGATAATTTCTATTGGTCTTTCAGTTTACTGATTCTTTCTTTCTACTCTCATCTCCGTTCTGATAATGAGATTTCCAGTGAACTTCCTTTAATTGCCTTGATTGTATGTTTCAATTCTAAGATTTCCATTTCATTCTTTATGTCTTCTATATCTTATTGTGACTTTCTCTTTTTTTCATTTGTTTCATGAACGTTTGCATTGGTTGCTGGAGCATTTTTATAATAGATAATTCAATTTTTTGTCACGTAATTTAAAAGTATGTTTTATCTTGACATTACCATGTACTGGTTTTTGCCTCCTATGGATTGGTGTTTTTCTGGTTCTTCGTATGTTGAGTACTTTTGGATTTTATCCTGGACATTTGAATATTTTGTGAGGGTCTGGGTCTTTTAAGAATCCTATGGAGAATGTTATCTTTGTTTTAGCAGGTAATTAATCTGTTTAGGTTCAGGCTGCACATCCCTGCCCATTTTCGGTGGACTGTGTTTCCAAAGTTAATGGAGTTTTCAAAGCTTTTTAAGTGTTATTTGGAGGTATCACACATGTCTGCCACCTAGTGGTCAGTTTGAGAGCTGGACAATGCT
This sequence comes from Panthera onca, assembly GCF_046562875.1. NCBI lineage: Eukaryota > Metazoa > Chordata > Mammalia > Carnivora > Felidae > Panthera > Panthera onca. The sequence continues at coordinate 44,482,694 of NC_138349.1, read as the reverse complement.
AGTCCCTTTCTTAAATTCTTTGGTACATTGATTAAAATCTGATTCACACATGTACAGTTTTGGAGTGAACCCGGGAATTCATTTAAAAAACTGTATGGGTGGGGCACCTGGGTGGCTCAGTCGGTTAATCATTGACTTCGGCTCAGGTCATGATCTCACAGTTCGTGAGATCAAGCCCTGCACTGGGCTTTGTGCTGACATTGTGGACCCTGCTTGGGATTTTCTCTCTCTCTCTTTCTCTCTCTCTCTCTTTCTCTGCCCTTCCCTCACTTGCTCCTTCTCTCTCTCTGTCTCAAAATAAATAAATAAACAAAAAAATTATGTGGGTGTCTTTTTCCTGAACTCTTACCTTTCTGTAATTTCTTGCCTGTTACTTTCCAGCTCCATGGGACTCCCCTTTTAATCCTTAGGCCAGAATGCTGGGGCTTCAGTTACCCTTCCCTGCCATATGCTTCTTTAACTGCTGCATCCAGAGGCAAGGAGCAGGAGGGCAGAGAGAAAAAAATTAATGGGAATTTGACCCATTCTCTTGGGACCAGAGCTCCATGGCTTGCAAAACATAGCCACCCTCTCTCAGAGTTTTGGTTTCTTTGGGCTCCTGTTGCCACCACAAAGAAATTGCTTAAGGCTGGGACACGAGTAAATGGAAAAGAGAAAAAGAAAATTAGGATTTCCACACTTCCTCTGAGCATTGAGAATTTCTTTTTCTGCTTAGTGAGTTGAACTAAAGGGCTCCCCCTGCAGCTCATTCTATAATTTGGTGGCCAATTTTGGTTCTCAGGTTTTTTTTTTTTCCCCTCTCCAGGCTGATGAAGGTCAGAGGGGATAAAAAGATAAATTTACCACCAGTTTGATGGCACTTTAAATTCTGGTCTTCTTCCCAAGTCTGCCTGCTGTTTACTTTTCATATTTCTTGAGTAACTGCTCCATGCATTTGCCATTTTATAGCTGCATTCAGTAGGAGAGACAGGGTAGATTGTACTTAGCTTGTCTTATCCAGAACTGTAACTCCTCTATTGAATTTTTTGTTACAACAATTCCGTATTGTGTTTACTTTCAAGATGTTCTTTTGTTCCCAAACCTTTTGTTTTCTTCGCTTCTTTCTTCTTTTAATTGTACGTAATATTAGTAAAATGCCTTCGACCAGGTAAAGGCTTACTTATGCAACAGGGTGTGAAAAGAGAAGCCCTTTATAATTTCAGAAATAATGTTTATTTTTCTCTTGAATAGATTTGCTACTGTCTTTTTATTTGTATTGTAGTATTTCTGTGGTTTTCTATTTTTTTAATAGTTCATTTACTACCCCTATCTCCTAATGGGACCGTAGTATTAGAAATGGTACAAATATTGAAGGTACCTATCTTTCTGCTGTGTACAGTTATGTTTATGTCTCATAGGTTGTGATATATGGTTTTATAGATTTTACCTCTTCTGTCAAAATAGACTGTTGAAGCATTCTGTATTTTCTTGTTATTTAGGAGACTGATGTTTAGTTTCCAGATTTTTGGTTGTATTAGTGTGTGTCATGAGAATAAAACCTACAAAATTTCTTCTTTTGTAAGTGCATTAGAATATTCTCGGTATCTTATTTTTCTCTCTTTTTGTATGGCATCTGTGGATATTCTGAGAAAAAACTAGGTTTTTTTTTTTTTTTTGCACTTCTGGGTTAGTAAGTTGGTATCAGTTAATTATATCTAGATTATTATCTATTTAATTTCTTTACCTCCCTAACTGGGCTATGATCATCATGAGGGCAGGTTGCAAATGGCTTCTTAATTTTTAAATTCCCATCATCCAGAAGAGCCAGGCAGAATGTAGACATAAGAAACATTTATTCACATTTTCCCATTGTGTTAATTTCTTTGACATTCTGTATGCATCTCAAACATGTTTTCCATTTTACTAGTTGATTTTTCTGCAAAATAAATTCTATTTTTAACCATGTCCAATACTGATTCAAGTTGTACCATAGTGAGATTCAAGTTTATTCTTTTCCTCTTTTGAAGATGCCGTGGAAATAGCTTATTATGGTCTTAAGTTTTTTTTTCCTGTTTGCTCAAATGTTCTCCTCTCTAGGAGGAGGTTTTGATGTTCTACTTTTGTTGCTCATCTACTGGAAGAGCTTGAATCACCCAACTTGGGATTTAGGGTTGGATAATTCTTTTTTTTAAAGTTTATTTATTTATTTTGAGAAAGACAGAAACAGCATGAGTGGGGGAAGGACAGAGGCAGGGAGAGAGAATCCCAAGCAGGCTCGGCACTGTCGGCCCAGAGCTCAATGCAGGGCTCAAACTCATGAGCCGTGAGATTATGACCTGAGCTGAAACCAAGAGTTGGACGCTTAACCAACTGAGTGACCCAGGTGCCCCTGGGGTTGGACAATTCTTGAAGGAACATTCTTTTTTTTTTAATTTTTATTTAACATTTATTTATTTTTGAGAGACCGAGCGTGAGCAGGGGAGGGGGAGAGAGAGAGAGGGAGACACAGAATCTGAAGTAGGCTCTGAGCTGTTTGTTAGCACAGAGCCTGATGCGGGGCTTGAACTCACAAACTGAGAGATCACGACCTGAGCTGAAGTCGGACGTTCAACCGACTGAGCCACCCAGGTGCCCCTCGAAGGAACATTCTTAATCTTCATGTCCAACCAGAGTTGCATGACGCTGGCTTCTTGGTATTGCTGAAGTTTGTAGTCTCACTGAGAGTGAGAATGTTTATTATTTCTATCTGCTTTGAATATCAAAAGTTTCCAAACATGGAATATAGTTCTTTTCAATTTGGAGTGAGGATCAGAAAAAACATCCCTCTTTTTGTAATCATATTGGCAGAGTACTACTCCAGTAATAGGATTGGTTTGGTGACTGAGGTCAATTGGTCCATTTTCCCCATCAGCTTTGCAGATGCCTAGATCACTAGGTCATGGCCTCAAATGTGAGCTCACTGTTGTGAAATTTCTCAATCCAATCCTGGTTGTCATGCATATTTTATTTTTAAAAAAAAATTTTTTTTAACGTTTATTTATTTTTGAGACAGAGAGAGACAATGCATGAATGGGGGAGGGGCAGAGAGAGAGGGAGACACAGAATCGGAAGCAGGCTCCAGGCTCTGAGCCATCAGCCCAGAGCCCGACGCGGGGCTCGAACTCGCGGACCGCGAGATCGTGACCTGAGCTGAAGTCGGACACTTAACCGACTGAGCCACCCAGGCGCCCCATGTCATGCATATTTTAAGAGGAAATAGGGAAAAGGGGACTTCTATGAATTCCCTCACAGTGCCATTTCCCTGGAATGATGATATATTTTTATCTTAACTTCCTTACCTATTAGTTGAATATGAGGATCCTGTCTGTGTCAAGTCTGGTGACTTTGTAGTTTCCACTTGGCATAATTTTTGGATGAGGTTTCACCTTCTTTGACAATACTGTGGATCATCATTTTTGATCCTGTTTTTAAGTCTCCTGTCTCACGTTCTTCCATCTCCTTACAAAACCCCCTCTGTCCTTTACCATAATTCAACCGTTCTCTCATACAAAGCCCCTAGTCAGGAGACTGACTCTTGTGTTAGCTTCTCCTTTTGTGATGCTGCATACATCTTTCTTCTACAAAGTTACGATCTTTAGAAAGAAGGAGAAAATTGTAATCATATGCCCTATGTTCTTCATTTTTTCTGCAGGTCTCTAAAATCTCTACATGTGCAGTCCATTTGATTTTATTTGTTCCCAGATGAGGTGGGTGAAATTCATTTTCCGTGTACTGGGCACATATCATAAGACTTTCTTGCGTTCTGACTCATGTTAAAGGGGGAGAGCATGTCTGTTATAACAAGACATGGTCATTGAAGCCAGGCATTTTGGTTATTACTTCCCCCAACTCAGTCAGGCTTGTGTAAGCCCTGAAGGTGAAATTTTAAAAGGATCTGAAGAAATATCACCAGGAGCATCCAGAAACAAGGAATACAGGAAACGAGAGTTAAGATCTGAGAACGTCTGGAACCAGGGTTATTCTTTCTGGTTTTTCAGTGCTGCCTCGTCTCACTTGTGGGCCTGTCATCCGTGCGTACCCTTCTCCTTTGTGCTTGTGAATAAGGCCAACTATGGCCACCTCCAGCTTAGTGTCTCATCACTTTCCTAGTTCAGGTATATAGCAGAGATTGACTAATAGCTCCAAATTTCCAAACTCCTGCTGGGAAAATCCAGTGGCCCAGATTTGGTTCAATCAATTATATCAAATAGGAGTGCAAAGGTACATGTCTGTGAGTGGGGTGGTAGTTCCCAGAAGAGGGGGTCGTCTGTAGGCTGGGAGAAAATCACAAAAGGGCTCTGCCACAACATCTCCTTCATAGGACTTCACTGGTTACCATGCTGTCCTGGACGTGGCAAGTCTAATTTTCTATCCAGTCTGTTCTTAGATGCTGGGATGTTCCTATTTCTCCACAATGCCCGGTGCTCATTCTCGAAGGGCAAAATCCTAAACATGTGGTTTGAGTTTTAAAATGGGCCAGAGATTCCTCCTTCTTGAATCTTTCTCTCTGCATACCAGTTTCCTCATCTATAAAAAGTAGATATAATAATACCTATGGCTCTTCAGAAATTAAATAAGCTTATGTATATAAAAGTGCCTAGAATTGTACTTGGCATATGGAATATGAGCCATAGTTTCTTATATACTTGCACCGGATACTGATTTATCCCTTTTCCTTAAGAATATTTTTCTTTTTTTTTTTGTGGTTTCTTTTCTTTAGTGACATTTATGATAGCACACTGTCTTTACCAAGCTCCTGTCTGTGGATTGCAGAGTTCTGCTACTTGAAAATAATAGCACTGGCCCATCTCCAGTGTATCAGAAACTTTCCATCTTACATTAGTTTCCCAAAGATCACTGACAGAAGCTTGTTGATTCCGTTTGAAAATTTTTGTTCCTTGAGATCCAACATGTAGGCCAAGAGATTTGAAAACACTAAGAGAACATGGTGCCTTTACAATCTCCTAATCAATTTAAGACTTTTATTCTCTAATGGTGGTTTATGTCTATTTTTCCCAGCCCAAATACTATGCTCTTAGAGCAGAGATAAGCAAATGGAATGTAAGGAAATTCCCTTTTCCTCATCCATCCATAGTCACAGTTAAACCTATGTTTATCCCTTCCTTGGACTTTCTAGGCTCTCAGAGAAACTGAGAAAGCCTTGCTGAGAGTCTCAGCATTTTGCAAACTGGAGCTCACCCTGGTCCCTGTTTTCATGTTTCCATTCATCAGCTTTGATCATGTTTCTCCTATTCTTCTGAGTGTGTGTGTGTGTGTGTGTGTGTGTGTGTGTGTGTGTGTGTGTTTAAATTCCAAATTAGTTACTGTTTAGTGGGCAGATCCAATGTTTTCTTTAGATAACAGTTTGATTCATTGACAAAATGATTAACTTACTTCACATCTAATTCTGGAAGAGTTAGAGGCAGCTATAGCTACGATGTACTAATCATTACCCATTGCATTTTCATTATTTAAAATAGCAGACAGTTGCTTGAGGGCAGGGAACAAGCCTCATCCTTTTATGCCTTCTTTGCCTAGAATGGAGGCTGGCAAGAAAAGATAACAATAGCTACATCTATTGTGCTTTACTAGGTGCCAGGCACTTTAAATATATTATCTTATTCAATCATCACAGTAATCCCATGGAAGAAATGCTATTACATATCCCCTTTTATGGATGAGACTATTGTAATATAGACCAGTTAGTTAATAGGCCCAAGATCTCTGTTGTAAAGGGGGTAGGGCTGGGGCTCAAATCCCTTTGGCCAAACACCAGTGCCAGGCTCTTAGCCACTATAGCTTTCTGGGACACCGAGCATGATGGCTGAATGGAGCATTCTAGCTTTTCTTTCTCACCAGGGTGATTTACAAATACAAAATGAAGTCACATTTTTTTTTTGAGAATTCTTTTCCTTCCTAAAAAAACATCATGATTTATAATCCTCACCATGCTTTCTCTTAAATTTTTGAAACTTGCCTCCCCAAATCTGGTACCTACATTCATCTTTACCCAACTGTTTCTTTCATTGCTACCATGAGATGATGTGATCATCTTCCTTCAAGTCTCTGTAATTCACACTTCATTAACTATTTCTTCTTGGTGGTCAGAACACAGTCTAAGGTGATGGTTCTGATCACTTCCTTCACCATCTGCCACTTCTCCCTCCAATTCAATATCTTTTGAGTAGGAAAAACTCTTCCATCTGTTAGTTCCCAACTTGAACAGTTCCTTTCTGTTAAGACTTGATGATGCCATAGAAGCATATTTCCCATATTATTTTATCTTCATACAGTGTGTGTTTTGTTTGTTGAATGTCAAAAACAATAAGTATAGTTTATTATTGAATCAATCACTTATTTGAGTAAATCATGACTACTGTTATCATTTGAAAGTCCTAGCTGCTCTCTGTTACAGGCACTTTTTTTCTTGGATTTATTTAGACATTTCTCTCTTGGTCTTAGACCAATAATCATTTAAAACATTTCTCTCTCCACCCTTGGATTTTCAGACTGAATTTTCCCCTGTGGGATTACTGAAAACAACAATTCCAACTACCTATGACTAAACAATTCAAAGATTAACAAAGGGGTACCTGGCATTGACTCAGAATTAAGGCTACATGGATGATCCTCTCCTTCCTTTTCCAAGTTGGAAATGGGTACCTGCAAGTTGTCTGGTCACTCAGTGCCATTCCAAATGGTTATCGCAAAGTTTATCCTTCAAGCCAGTTTTTCTAGACATTGACAAGAAATGCAAAAAAGACCTGTAAGCATTGGGGTCTTATGATGTTTTACATTTAGAAATGAAGGCTTGTGGACATTGGAAAAATACTCCAAAAGATGGCTGAAGCTCTGAGATCTATCTGTGCTCTGAGTTCAGCATCAAAAATGATGAGGGTACCACAGTTATGTTGTAAGAGAACAGATTTGCCTTGTGTTATGGTGTGTGTGTGTGTGTGTGTGTGTGTGTGTGAGACAAGATTTTCTGTTCACTGTAGCCATTTCTCTTGTTCTCCAGCTGAAAGCCCTCTGGCTGAGACCACTTGGTCTTTGGACACAGGCTTGGGAATTAAGTATCACCATGCCTAAGAGCTCACGATTTTGTTACCTTGAGTTTTGCTCCAGAAATCCAAACCCAATTAGTTTACACAGTTCTGTGTCCTTCTCTCTTTCCTAAATCAAAAATCAATGGGAAAGTAAGTGAAATTGTAACCCTGGCTTCTAGACCAACCACATTCCTGTTGTAGACCCTCCAGACCCATGATTTCTTGTTTCTCCTGAAGCTCTGGGTCTGTTGCTGTTCTGCCTTTCTAGTGGTTTGGAGTTGCAATTCCTTCTCTAGAATTCAGAGTCCAGTTTATGTCTTCTCCATTCTACTGTCGTCAGTGTTGAGTTGTAAAGGTCACATGGCTAGTTAGTAGAGGAGCTGGGATTTCAATCCAGGTGGACCTTACATCAAAGGGCAGCTGTTTTCATGACCCTGTGCAGCTTCCCTATTGACAGGCCTCACCATTGCTGTATGGAGCTCAGCTGTTGGTGTTTCTCCAGGAGACGTTCTCCCTAGTGGAGGGTTTCTCTGAATGTACAGCTCCATTTGGGCTGACCTTTGAATTTCAATCCTATGTGGGGAAGGTGTTAAAAGAGATTTTTGTTTTTCTAAATGTTTATTTATTTTTCTAAATTTTTTTTAACGTTTATTTATTTTTGAGACAGAGAGAGACAGAGCATGAACGGGGGAGGGTCAGAGAGAGGGAGACACAGAATCTGAAACAGGCTCCAGGCTCTGAGCTGTCAGCACAGAGCCCGATGCGGGGCTCGAACTCACGGACTGCGAGATCGTGACCTGAGCTGAAGTTGGCCGCTCAACCGACTGAGCCACCCAGGCGCCCCAAATGTTTATTTATTTTTGAGAGAGAGAGAGAGAGTGAGAGAGAGAGAGAGAGAAAGATACCGAAACCAAAAACCAAAGCAGGGTCCAGACTCTGAGCAATGAGCACAGAGGCTGATGGGCTCAAACTCAGGAACTGTGAGATCACGCCCTGAGCTGAAGTTGGACACTTAACTGACTGAACCACCCAGGCACCCCTCAAAGAGATTCTTTATTAAGATACAGGCTTGGGTCCTGCATACTGCCAGGGACAAAGCACATTTCTATCTTGCTTTCTATAATGTTTTCTTTAGAAAACATATAAAACATGTGTATTTTGTCTGAAAGGGAGAGCTTCTGTGTGATGGTCCCACCCCAGTGTACAGAATACAGCAACAGATTTGGAAGACACAGAAGGTCAAGATTGACCCAGAGTGTCCCCTGGTTTGCTCACTGTATGTGACCCTAAAGATGAAACATTTGTGGAAAGGAGCTGGTTCAGGGAGGATGTCTAAGTAAAGATATGAGAAAAATTGGCTGTTTGCAGCTCTGTTATGCTTTAAAGCTTGGAAAATCAGGAGCCACATAGAAGATTATCCCGATCTGTTTTTTGCTGTGCTTCTACTGGGACAGACCCTCTGAAGGCCTTGCTGCCTGACTTTCATTAAAAATGTCACTGTCACTGAGTTCAATCAGGCCCTGACTCTGGGGTGGGATTGCTTTGCAAGGATATATTCCGAGAAGTTCTGTGGCAAACTGGTTGCTTTAGACACAGCCAAGAAGGAGAATGTGGTTTTGTCTGGCAATAAAATGCAATTGTAGCTATCAGGGAAAAAGAGGAAAGGGGAGAATTTCTGATGAGAGTTTTTAGGATGCTGTCGGACTCCTAAAGCTACATCCTATAAGTGAATAATTGGATAAACCCCAGGAGTCAGGACATGGCTGGGTTAAGCTCTGAATAATGCATGAGGACAAATGGCTTAGTTTGGCAGTCGTGGGCAGGCTTGCCACATTTTACACATGGGAACAAGGAGAGAATTCAGAATTTATGAATCACCTACTAAAGGTGCTTGATGCTTTAATTATGTTATTGTGTTTAACTTAAAAAAAAAACCTTTGAGAACGAATGCTGTTATTATCATCTCCACTTTATAAACGAAGACACAGATGCTTAGAATGATTCAGTAATGTGTTTAAAGTCACACAGCTGGTCATTGGTGGAACCCAGATCTGACATGGTGGCCCATAATTTGAAGATAGTAGATCAGTGTTTATTATCTTATATTATCCAGTGGTGACCCTTAATATAGGATTTGCTTTATCGCATGCATGCACACACACACACACACACACACACACACACACACACAGCAAATAATGGCCTGACAGCATCTTTAGAGAAAGTGTGATTAGCAGGACACAGTTGAGTTTACTGAGAACAAATTTCAGATTAACCACATTCTTTTGTTGATAAAGTTACTGGATGTAACAGGTTGTGAAGATTGACCTTAATAATTGCTGCCAGGAATGGCAACTGTGATTACGAGTGACTACTCACAGACTCATTCCCCATAGAATATCGCACTGAATCCTCACCTTTGCAAACATGTCCTAATTCATTTGCCCCTTGACCCCTGCTTGTAACCCTGCTTAGGTTCTCACATTCTGACTCTATATGATGTCCCAGCCCCTCATGCATTGCTGGATGACTGGCTCTGGGTTGCACTTGCTCTCCTTTCCCTCATTTATCACTCTCTCAGAGTCCGTCAAATTTTGGAGATCCCCTCTCTTTTAATCTTCCTTGCGGGTGGCTTGAGTTTCAGGTTCTTATGTAAACCTGACGACTACCTTGGACAGGTGAGTAGACAAGGGAGGGTTGCTGAGAGGGGAGTGGAGGCAACGCGGGACAGGTGTGGAAATGAGTAAGGGGGCAGAGCTAAGTGTTGTATCTTGAGAGGGCCAATAACATTTTGATTCAGAGTAAAGCGAATGAGTAAAACATGCCCATACCTGGCCAACAGAGGGAGACAAAGAAGGCACCACCTCCACTACGGGAGGATGTGCCCGATGTGGAAGAGGCAGCAGCTGTTTTGGTTAACGATCATTGTGTAACAAATCAGCCCTAACTGTGGTGGCTCAAAACAATAATCGATTTAGCTCAAGAGCTTGCAATTTGAGTAGGGTTTAATGTGGGAAGCCGAAGCTGCTGAATCACCATCAGCTGGAGTGGCTCTGCGGGGGCTAGGGTCTCCATTTCTGAGATGGCTCACTCACGGGGCTGGCAAGTGGTTGCTGACTGCAGGCTTGGAGCTCAGCAGGGCTGAGGTCTGGGGGCCTTGGTTCCCTTCTACATAGGCCTCTTCATGTAGACTCCTCCCCTACCTCCTGACTGCTTGTTCCTTCACAGCATGGTGGCTGGCTTCCAGAGTGAGTATCCCAGAAAACCAAACCCAACTGCATCACCTTTGATGACCCTAGCCTCATGCAGCATCACTTTCTCTGTGTTCTGTTTGTGGAGTTGGTCATAGCGACCTGTCCACATTCAAGGAGAGGAAACATAGGCCTCAGTTCATGATGGAAGAGGTGTCAACACCACATTGTAAGAAGAGCAGATGGGGTGGGAGACATGATTGTGACCATTTTTGGAAAAAAAATCTGCCTCTGAGGCTGTCACAGACAGTGCAAAGGAGAAAAGAGATTATACAATGCATTCCCAGGTCTTTATTGCAGGCTATCTTATCTAACTATCTCGGATCAGTTATTACTAGGAGGTAATTAGCTGATTCTGGGAATGCTCATGAAAAAGGTAGTGTGTTTTGTCCCAGGAGTATTGAAACTCCTTTTTTTTTTTTAATGTTTATGTGTTTATTTTGAGAGAGAGAGAGAGAGAGAGAGAGCACGCACAAGCAAGGGAGGAGCAGAGAGAGAGGGAGACAGAATCCAAAGCAGGTTCCATGCTGTCAGCTCTGAGCCTGATCCAGGGCTCGAACTTGTGAACCATGAGATCATGACCTGAGCCAAAATCAAGAGTTAGATGCTTAACCGACTGAGTCAGCAGGCGCCCCAGGTATTAAAACTTCTGGTGACACAGTTAGCATCATTTGTCTTCACTCTGGTCTGATCCGAAGGAAGTGAAAGTCTCATAACTGGAGACATGGCAGAGGAAGACCCTCCCAAATCTGTATAGAACATTGTGTGAATGCATCTCTGCCTTCCAGAAAGTAAGTGGTACCACACAACACCTAAAGCATCTGGAGGCGAAGAGGTATTGTAAACTCTAAGCCATTAGGGTGTATTCAACCCTGTGGTGGATTTCGGCATTGCCCAGTCACTGGGAACAGAGAGGCTCAGACCCTGAAGCCCACATGGCAAAACTGTGTTTTAGACAGAACTTTCTAAGGGTTTACCCATGCTTCTGGGCCTGATGGAGTTTGTTCTGGGCAGAAAGAGGCCTTAGGTAACAGCTATTTATTTCCCTTTTGTTTCATCGATCCTCCTCTATATGGATTTAGCAAGCATAGCTCCACTGACAAGAGGATGCAGTGAGGTTTAAGCCTTGTACAGTCGTTAACTGTGTATTTCTGTAAAACATAACTTTGTGTGTGTGTTTATTTTAAACGTAGGAGAGAAGTCCTATGGAGAAGAGTATTGGGTTGGAGGAGCACACTGCCATGAGAATGATAAATGTTGAGCGAATCAGTGATTATATGGTCTATTTGTTAAAGGAACTGGTACCTCTCTTAAACGGTTGCTATGTCTCAAGGGGAAAAATAGGCTTTCAGGGGTGTTAAATGTGTCTGTACCTGTGAGGGCTTGCACCTGCTTGGGATAAGTATGTGTGTGTGCAGGGCCAATTTCACTTTAAATATGTGATTTTCTTCCTGCGTCTTAACTACTTGAGAGAGTATGATTCAGTGGTTTTTCAAGGCTGCACTATTTCTATCAATGAGCCAACAAAATTAGAAAATGTGAGCATTATCTGAATATAAAATAACCTTATACATTGTAACTTCTTTGAGATTAGGTGTTAACCAACTTTACATTTTATTACATTTGTCAGACAATAAGTATTGATAGAGAGCTTACTCTTTTTTTTTTTTTTTTTTTTTTTTTTTTTGGTGCTGGTTTAGATGTTGGGCAGATTGTATAAGAATAACTGTATCTGTCCTCTGGGGGCCATTGACCAGCTCGGTGAGAAAGTAAACATGCAAATAAGTGCAAATATATATATGCATATATATGCATATAAGTCAGATGCTTTGAGGAATTGGTAAATGCTATGAAGAAAAATAATAGAAATTGACTAGAGAAAGGACAGTTTTAACTTTAACTTGGGTCATCAAGGAAGGTCTCTTTCTCTGAAGGGTGACATTTGAGAAGAAAACAGCTCTTTGGAGACCTAGCTGAGGAGCATTCCAAGAATATCTTGATGAGAGGAAGTGGGAAGCTTAGAAGGATAGAAAGAAGGCTACTGGTTGGTGAATAGAACAGAGGAGCAAGGGAAGGGGAAAGATTTTGGAAATAATAATGGATAATAATAATAAGGATTTTGGGTTGTAATAACATGGGGACTTTGGCTATGTTAAGGAGTTTGATTTTACTCTAATGTCAATGAGAAGCTATTGGATAGTTTTCAGCAAGGAAATGGTGCAATCTGGTTCTTTATTTAGGATGATCACTCTGGCTGTGTGTTAAGAATGAATAAACAAGTGCGGAAACAGGAGGCTGTTGCATTAGTCTAGATAGGAGGTGCTGGGGGCTTAGTCTTGGCTACTCTGGTGGTAGCCACAGAGATGGTTATTACTGACATGATTCCTACTACATTGTAGACATCTAACCAGTTAGACTTATATGCGGTTTGGATGTTTGGGAGAAAGGAAAAAGGATAATTGGTTTTTGGCCTGAGGATCTGAGTGGATAGTCCTATCGTTTTCTGAAAGGGAAATACTGGGAAGGAACAGCTAGAAGGGGTGTGTGTGGAAATTGTTTGAACAGGCTAAATTCAAGGTGGTTGGTAGACATCTGAGTAAAAGTCTTGACTTGATGGTTGGATATCTGGTTCAAGGTGGAAATGAAGGATGGAGTGATAGGTTTGGGAGTTAAGAGCCTAGAAAAGGCACTCACACCAATGGGACTTAATGAGCTCACTTAGGCAGAGAGGGGAGATACAGAGAACAAGAAGGCCTAGGGCAAAACTCAGGGGCTCACTAACACTTGGAGATCTATCAGTGGGTGAGGATATTGTAAGACACTGGGACAGAGTTATTATTGAGATAGGAGGAAATACAGGCAGGTGCGGAGCTCCAGGAACCAGGAGAAGATTGTCCTTCAAGAAGGACTTCAAAATTGGCCTTATCCAGCACTGCTGAGATGCCTTGTACCAAGAGAACTAAGCATAAACTGTTCAGTTTGGCAGTATGAGTGTCTTAGGTGCCTTGATAAGAAGCCCATTTAGCCAAGACAACAAGAGGCAGGAAGTGGATACAGTGAGTGTGGAATTTTTCTATGAAGGCAAGCAGAGAAACAAGCAGGAGCTACAAGGGGATGCATGGTCAAGTGAAATTGTATTATTATTTTTAAGATGGGCAATATTAATATATGGTTGGAGAAGATGGTGGGGAGAGGGAGAGGGAGAGGTGATATAGGAGGTAAAGATGAATTTAGTGATGCAAGACAAAATTGTTTTTATTTGATTGTGTGCATCTTCTTTCTCTGTTTTGAGGTGAGGCCATCAGGTGAGAGTTGGAACAGGTAAGATGTACGAGGGAATGTAAGAGTCATGACTGTTAAAAGTAGGTGTTGACTTGTGCTCTGAAGACATAAACCAGAAGCAAGGCAAGCGAGCATTATTGTGGATTGTTTGAAAGAATGGTTTGGTGCAGCATGTGGCAAATTTCTTCTGCAAAGGGACAGATAATAAACTATGGTTCTGTGAACCATACCATTTCTGTCACACTATTCAACTCTGCCATTGTAGCAGGAGAGCAGAAACAGACAATATATAAATGAAAGAATGTGGCTATATTCCAATAAAACTATAGAAACAGGGAGAGGTCCACATTCAGTCCAAGGATTGTAGTTTGCCAACTCATAGTTTAGCTGCTTGAGCATGCATGTGAAGGCAGAAGATTTATGGATATTAATAGAAAGATCTTTTTTAAAAAGTGAATACAATAGAACAAGAGAGGTGCCAGGAGATTAAGATATCTACAAAAGATTTGGATAAATGTGTTGTATTATGGGCTGTAGGTCAGGCAAGGGGAACAGTGAGGGCATAGGGCAATGATGACAATGCAAAGGCGGAAAGATCAAGAATTCCAGGTCCCAGTAAGATCAGAGAATGGCAGGAGTGGCAATACCAAAATGAGCAAGCCAGAAAGTTAGGAGGTAGAAGCTAAATAGAGAGGGGATGCGTGACCTTGAGGTTGTTTGGGAGTGGGATAGTTGCAGGTGGTTAACAGTAGTATGGAAGGAAAGATGATTGGAGTGAAGGATGTCCAGAACCTGAGGAGAGATTGTTGCTTGGATCAGCTATGTGTATTCCAAGAATAATGACATAAGTGGTGTTGAAAGGGAAGACGAAGCCAGGGCCTGAAATCTTCAATAAATGAGGAGAAGTGACTGTGAGTCAGCAGATGGCCACAGTGATGAAGGGCACTGAGGGTAAGGTCTGATGATTTGGACTTGAGAAGAGCTGGAGTTTTTGAGGGAGGAAAGGAGGCATTTCAATGAAGAGAATGGAGGATACTGACCCCACTTCCAGACATCGTGGGGGGAAAAGTAGCCACCCCCGAGAGAGCTGCAGGATAGCCAGTAGGCACAATGAACAAGCAAGGGACTCCATTAAATTAAGAAAGGGAAGGAAACCAAGAAAGTCAAAGGCCAAAGCCCTAGGAGAATTTATTGATGATGGGAGTATGAGTTTCAGTGGTTCATAGAGGCTGGTCTCTATAAGCTGATGCTGTGGCTCTAGGGAGTACATGGTGGTTAACCCCTTTCTGGAAATGTAGAGTGTGGGTGGGTAGTGTGGCAGCCAGGAGAATAAGGCAGTGAAGGCTCTGGGCAACTGTCTCTTCCATGGTATGTAAAGGTACATGTTTACACTCCTTTTTGTTAAAGCAAGTAGGTGACCATATCACATCTGTTCAGAGCCTTAAATTGGGATAACTAGAATCCTGTTTAAATAATTACTTTTTAAAAAAACAAACATTTTAAAACATTTGTTTATTTTTGAGAGAGAGAGAGAGAGAGAGAGAACAAATAGCGGAGGGCCTGGGAGAGGGAGACATGGAACTGGAAGCAGGCTCCAGGCTCCTCCTCATCAGCACAGAGCCTGATGTGGGGCTCGAACCCATGAATTGTGAGATCATGACCTGAGCTGAAGTTGGAGGCTTAACCAAATGAGCCACCCAGGCACCCCAAAAAACAAACTTTTTAAGAGTTTATGTTTAATTGAAAATTTTTATGTCTTACTTAAATTCAAGTAACTGTTTCCTCATAACATTTCTGGGAGGGGGTTGAAAGTATTCCACCTGTATTAGAAGTTCCAGCCTTGGTGTGGGGTAAGTCTGACTAGATGATAATAGTTGGGACTCCTGACCACATAGAGAAAGGTTGGCTAGGTTGCTCATAGCTATAGCTCTTATGATTTCCCTGGGGGAAATTCTGTGTCTACATAATAGAATACATTTTAGTAGTGTCTTTGTGGTCAGGAGAGGAGCATTTGTCAGGTCCTTGAACCTGGTTTTTCTTCTACTTGCAGAACAAGTCCCTAGTAAGACCAGCAGAATAGGGCACCCCAGGGAGGGACGCTCAATGACAGGTTGCTGCTGAGTGCATCCTGGGAAATGAGGCCTGGATTTTGTGTCCTTCTGAATGGATGTTTTAACTTGGCATTTCTTTTGCTCACAGGAAGGGAAAGAAAAAACCATACTATATGATAAAATGATATGGGACAATTTGGGAATGGAAATTAGGCCATATGAATAAAATTTTAATTATATGATTCCATTCTTCAGTTGGGTGATTGTTCTTAATTTGGGTGGGAAAATATTTTATGAGTAATTATTGTGACATTTTATTTACTATTTGGTGGGCTGTGGGTGAAGGCAGACTGGAATTTAAAACTATGGATGCAAAGCCATAGGCTTTACTGGAAACACTGGCTACTAGATTCTGATAGAATTTGCTAAGAAGTACTAAGCCATTTTAATTCTGTAATTTTCTCTCTGTGCATATATGTGTGCATTTGCTATATTTGGAAAAGACTCCAGAGTTGCATCAAAGATGACTGGGAACCAATTTAAATAATTCGGGGGAATGGCTGAAGGCGAGGAAATGTGGAGATGCTTCTAGAACTGCAGAAGTAAGTAGGCTGTTCCACCACCCCCCCTGAATGCCACATCAACAGCACCATCTTATTGGAGGGAAACAATTTTCATTTACAATTATAACTTATATCTGTGATTAGTTTTCTTCAAAGACTAGAGGTTGATAATGGATTCTAAGAAATTGTGAGCTTTGAGTAGTTTGAATTTTAAAAGATGCCAGAAACTCCAAGAAAATGTTAAGAGAATTTTATAGAAGAAGTTTGTAGAATAGAGTTAGGTGTGTAGCATTAAGTAGCAAAAGGATTGAAGCATTCATTCAAGGAATACTTACCATTTATTATAAATTTCTTCTTATTCTTATCCATTTGCCAAACATCATTCTAGGAGTTGGGGTAAAGCAGTAATCAAAACAGGTGGATATCCCTACCCTCATGGAGCTTACATGGCAGTGTAGAGAGAAAGACTGTAAACAAAATAAAGGAGAGAAACATGGTGTGTAGATAAATGTTATGGACAAAAATAAAGCTGGATGGGTGAGGAAGGATTGCTAGGGGTGAGGAGTCCTTTTTTTTTTTTTTTTTCCAATATATGAAATTTATTGTCAAATTGGTTTCCATACAATACCCAGTGCTCATCCCAAAAGATGCCCTCTCCAATACCCATCACCTACCCAACTCTCCCTCCCACCCCCCATCAACCCTCAGTTTGTTCTCAGTTTTTAAGAGTCTCTTATGCTTTGGCTCTCTCCCACTCTAACCTCTTTTTTTTTTTCCTTCCCCTCCCTATTGGGTTTCTGTTAAGTTTCTCAGGATCCACATAAGGGTGAAAACATATGGTATCTGTCTTTCTCTGTATGGCTTATTTCACTTAGCATCACACTCTCCAGTTCCATCCACGTTGCTACAAAGGGCCATATTTCATTCTTTCTCATTGCCACGTAGTACTCCATTGTGTATATAAACCACAATTTCTTTATCCATTCATCAGTTGATGGACATTTAGGCTCTTTCCATAATTTGGCTATTGTTGAGAGTGCTGCTATAAACACTGGGGTACAAGTGCCCCTAGAGGAGTCCATTTTATTTTATTTCATTTTTAATTTTTTTTTTAATTTTTTTTAACGTTTATTTATTTTTGAGACAGAGAGAGACAGAGCATGAACAGGGGAGAGGCAGAGAGAGAGAGAGACACAGAATCTGAAACAGGCTCCAGGCTCTGAGCTGTCAGCACAGAGCCCGATGCGAGGCTCGAACTCACGGACCGTGAGATCATGAGCTGAGCCGAAGTCGGATGCTTAACCAACCAAGCCGCCCAGGCGCCCCTAGAGAAGTCCATTTTAAATAGGGTGGTCAGGGAAGGCTTTTTTGAGATTGAGTATTTCAGCAAAAATTTCAGTATGTGAGGGAAGAAGAACGGTTGAGGGGAAGAAGAAATACCAGTTGCGAAATCTGTGACCATAAAGCGTATTTTAATAAGCTCATTCTGGCTAAAGCACTGAGAATAGATTATAGGCCAACAAGATTGCAAGCAGAGAGATCTTTTAAAAGACTATTGAAATATTCCAAATGATCATCACTTGCTAACAAATAAATGTGGGAGGATGTGTCAAATTCTGGGTATATTTTCAAGGAGAGCTAACCAGATTTGCTGAGAGGTTGGGTGTGGAAAGTGAGAGAAACAGAGGAGTTAAGGATGAGACTACGATGTTGGCCTGAACTACTTACAGGACGAAATTGCCATTGGTTGTACTGGTAAAGGGTCTGGAAAGATCAGGACTTCAGTTTGGTACTTGCTAACTTTGACCTGCTTCTTAGCCATCCATGCAGTGAGGCCTAGTGGCAATTATAAATGTGAGTCTGGAAATCAGAGAGATCTAGGCTGGGGCTGGAAATAGGGGCATCGTTAGTGTAATGATAGTATCTAAACCCATGGTTCTGAGAACACTAATGGAGGTGTGTAGACAAAAAAGAGAGGGTCAAGTAAAATGAAGACTGAGAATTGACCATTGTCCTTAGCAACCTGGAGGTAATGGTGACTTGGACAAAAGTGATGGGGGTGGAGAGCCAGATTGCAGCGGATCCAAAAGAGAATTGGAGGAAAGAAATTGGAAACAGCAAGTCAATACCATTATTGTTATTAGTTTGTTGTAAAGGGCGAGTAGAGAAATAGGACAGTAGCTGGAAGGAGAAGCTGAGTAAAGGAAGTTATTTAATTTTTTAAATATGGGAGATATAACATCACATTTGTGAATAATTTATTAGCAAGAGATGATGATACAGAAGAGGAGGAGAATTGTTTAGCTGCATTTGTGAGTAGGTGAGCAGGGCGGGACCAAGTGTGCAAGCAAAAGAGCTGCCTCTAGCTAGGAGTGGGAGCAGTTTCAGTGCCAGCAGGGCTCTGATTCTGGGCGGCACACGCCGGTCTTGGAGTTATTAAGGTGGCTTCTGATTGCTTCTGTTAGCTGCAGGAAGTACTGGAGGAGAGTATAGAAAGCATGAAGTTGGCTAAATCTGCAGGCACTTACTCTCCGTCAGTGAGCTGTGGTCGGACTAGATCTGATCTCCGATGCTATAAAAGCAGTGGATGGGGTTGGTGAGTGTTGCTGTCCTTTGGTATCCAACACCACCTTGCCCATCGCCACCCAGGATCCTGTCACTGATGTGGGCCGTTGCATCCTAGGTACCCATCTCTGCATTATTCCTGATTTATGTATCCAGTCTGTAAATCCTGGGATGAGGGAGAGGGCTGTTACCTGGAAGGAGCTTCTGTGAATAACAGGCTTGTAAAGTTTTGAGGGTTTTGTTGTTGTTGTTGTTGTTGCTGCTGCTGTTGTTAATTAGTGGTTGCCCTAGAGTTTGTAATACGCATTTACAAGTAATCTAAATCCACTTGCAGATTACACTACTCCACAGGCAGTACGGTTATCTTGTAAGAGGTTTCCAAATTCCTCTCTCCTGTTCATGTCACTTATCCATAAGTTACTACCACCCAATGTACTGTTGCTCTTATTATTCTGAGCAAACTGTTATCTTTTAGATCAACTAAGAAGAAAAATAAGTTTTCTTTTACCTTCATTTATTCCTTTTCTAATGCTCTTCCTTTCTCTGTGCAGATCTGAGTTTTTGACCTCTGTCATTTTCCTTCCTTTTGAAGAATTTGTTTTAAAACATAACAACAGGTTTACTGGTGATGATTCCCTCAATTTTTGTCTGAGAAAAGTATTCCTCCTTCGCTTTTGGATTTCACTTCAGGATACAGAGTTCCAGCTTGGTGTTTTTCTTTCAACACTAAATATTTCCCTCCACTCTTTTGTTTGTGTGGTTTATGAGGAAGATCCCATGTAATGCTTATCCTTGTTGCTGTGTAGGCTAGGTGTCCCCCGAACCCTGACTTCTTCCCAGATTTTCCCTTTGGCTTTGATTTTCTACATTTTGAATATGATATATGTAGGCGTTGATTTTTTTTTTTTTTTTTTTTGTATTTATTATGTTTCATGTGCTCTGAACATGTGGATCTGTGGTTTGGTTTCTGTCACTAGTTTTGGAAAATTCTTGGCCATTATGTCTTCAAATATTTCTTCTGTCTTTTCCTTCTTTCCTTCCTTCCTTCCTTCCTTCCTCCCTCTCTCCCTCCCTCCCTCTCTCCCTCCCTCTCCTCCTTTCCTCCCTTCCTCCCTTTCTTCCTACCTTCCTTCCTTCCTCTTTTTTCTTTTTTCTTTCTTTCTTTCTTTCTTTCTTTCTTTCTTTCTTTCTTTTTTTCTTCTTGTATTCCTACTATATACATATTACATCTTTTGTAATTGCCTATGGTATTGGATAGTCTGTTCTCTTCTCTCTTTCTCTCTCTTTTTTTCAGTCTGGGAAGTTTCTGTTGACATATCTTCAGGCTCACTTCACTGGTGCTTTTCTTGGCTGTGTCCATGCTACTGATGAGCCCATCAGAGGCATTTTTCATTTCTGTTACAGTGGTTTTTATTTCTAGCACTTCCTTTCAGTTCTTCCTTACAGTTTCATCTCTCAGCTTACATTACCCCATGTTCTTAACATGTTACCCAATTTTTTTCCATTAGATGTCCTAGCATATTAACCAATAATCCTTTTAAATTCCTAATCTGTTAATTCCAAAATATCTAACACACATGAGTCTCATTCTGATGCTTGGTTTGCATCTTCAGATTATTTTTTTTAACTATGTATTTTTTTGGTTTTGTAGAATGCCTTGTCATTTTTCTTTTTGGAAGCTTAACATGTTGTATTGGGAAGAGGAAATGAGGTAAATACGCTATTAGTATGAAGTTTTATGTTTCTCTGGCTAGGAGATAGACTGTTTACTATATGCTGTAGTTTTAAATGTCTGAGGCTTAAGTCTCTTCTCTAGTGTTCTTGTCTGTGTCCCCTGGTTTTTTTTGAGTTTCCCTAGGCAGTCCTTCTGGAACAGAGCCTGAGTCTTGTAGTTCTCAGCTGGAATCTCCTGCGATAGAGGGGCGCTGGTGATGTGTGGTACGTTGTGGGGGAAGAGGAAGCCTTGTATTTTCTAGGATAAAGTGTCAGTATTTTGATGGTCCTGTGTTACTATGCTATGACTTTTACAAGTGCATTTCTGCTCCCTTCTTTCTTCCCTTGGGTGACACAGGAAGGCCAGAGGTGGCAGGAAGTTGGGTACTTCCCTTCCTACTTGCTGATTAGGTTTGGGTAAACCCCATGTTGGTTAGGGTTTGCTAAAATGGTCTCTCTTGAGGGCAGACCTTTGTTAATGAGAACAGGAAGCTCTGGGTACCTTTTGAAATGCTTACTTTTCCCTTCTTCTGTTGGAAGCATGAGGAGCTATTTCTCTGATTTTTCACCTGATAACCTGGTGGGGTTCCTGGAATTAAAATTCATGAAGGACCCACCCCATCTCCCAAAAGAAGGGCCTCTAGGAGATTTTTCTCTCTCAAGCTAGTCTACATGAGGCCTCCAGAATTACCTTTTAAGTGTAAATTACCTTTTAAGTGTTCCCACCAGGCACTGACTGTGGCTTTTGCTTCTGGTAAGCATTCTTTCTTTGTATTTACCCATCTCTCCAGATTTGGGGCAGTCTACCCCATGCCCTGCATTTTCTGATGAGTCTAAGAAGAGTTGCTGATTTCCGGTTTGTTCAAACTTTTTCTTGTGAGGAGAGGAGCAACATCTTCCAAGCTCTTCACTGTATATTGGACTGGAGACTGGAGTCCAAAGACTTTTCAATGGGAGATGATTCATGCCAAGACACCTTAAGCACAAAAGAAAGAAAAGAAGTCAACACCAATTCACTAATTAAAAAAGAGAAGGGGGCACCTGGGAGGCTCCTCCATCAGTTAAGTCTCCAGCTCTTGGTTTTGGCTCAGGTCATGATCTCACATTTTGTGAGATTGAGCCCCATGTTGGGCTCTTTGCTGACAGTGTGCAGCCTGCTTGGGATTCTCTCTCTCTCTCTCTCTCTCTCTCTCTCTCTCTACCTCTCTCTTTCAGAATCTCTCCTCCTCTCTGCCCCTCCCCTGCTCCTGCTCCCCTCCAATATAAATAAATAAACTTAAAAAAAGAGAGAGAGAAAAAGACGGTCAGTGGGATGATGAGAAGAGGGAAATAAGGCAAAGACATTATCAGATTCTGATGATGGTTTATGATTATATTTTGACCTAAGTAAAGAATATTTCTTCTCCTCTTCTCCTTTCCCCCTTGTCCCTTCCTTCCCTTTCCTCTCACCTTTCTTTTCCTTCCTTCTCCTTTTCATCCTTTGTGTTAAGAGTGTGAGAGATTTCTGGTATAGCTTCAGGCATGTCAGCCCTTGGTATTTCTCTTAGTGGGAAGGCAGCTTCTCCCCATTTAGGCTGGTGCTGCTGGCACGTCAGACAGAATGTTGGGATCACCTCGATGTTCACATTGGAGCCTGTCCTGCGTAGTGATTCAGGAGGACTGTTTCATGATCTTTACTGTACATTTTATTTTTGTGAAGAGCAGGGCAGCATAGGATTTCTTGGGTCTCTTGAATTGTCTCTAGAGGTCCCTACTTGAGCCCTCCAGTGGGGATCATTTACTCACTTACCAACTGTCGAAATCAACTGTTCTAGGGGGCTGGTTGGAAGCTACCAAGTTTCCTCTCCATCCACCATGTCAGAGTTTATGGAGGTGCTTTCCACTGGTTTTATATGCTTTGATTATTCTCTTGTGAACCATTTTAGTTCCCTAATTTTCATGAGGCTTTAGTTGTGGATAGAGTGAACCTCTAAGCACTTCTTCTTGGCTTTCATGTGGGGAGATATCAGGAGCAACTGCTCCAGCTGAGAGAGTCAGCAAAAGTCCAGGCTTTTGAAATAGCAATCTCAGGACCATCCATATGTGGAGCCTGGCCCAGTGCTGGATAACAGATGAAGCCGTAACAGTTTGTCCAATGACAATAGATGTGTGTCTTACCAAATGGGTGATGCTGTTAATATGGAAGCATTAGAATCTCAGTTACTGGGAGTAACTTTTGTGGGGGCTATAAACCTAAAAAAGTTAGGGAATTGTTATATGACACTTGGACCTCCAGAAATCCCAAGAATCTTATTAAAAGGCCAGGAATGACTGTATTTTCAGTCAGCCCCAGTCTAGCCTGTTTGCTGAGAGTTTCCAGACATTTTTAAATGCAGTACAAAGCATGAAAGAGCCTTTAGAAAACAGTGAAAAGTGAGGGCATGGCATTGACCATGGGTGAAGAGAGCAGTGGTTGATATGTCTTGCAAAGGAGTATAA
The DNA here is from genome assembly GCF_046562875.1 of Panthera onca. Lineage (NCBI taxonomy): Eukaryota > Metazoa > Chordata > Mammalia > Carnivora > Felidae > Panthera > Panthera onca. The sequence continues at coordinate 44,459,727 of NC_138349.1, read as the reverse complement.
TAAGAAGGGCCAGGTAGGGGTGCCTGGGTGGCTCAGTCGGTTGGGTGTCCAGGTTCGGCTCAGGTCATGGTCTTGCAGTTCATGAGTTTGAGCCCTGCATCGGGCTCTGTGCTCACTGCTCAGAACCTGGAGCCTGCTTCAGATTCTGTCTCCCTCTCTCACTTCCCCTTCCCCACTCGCACTCTGTCTTTCTCTCAAAAATAGACAAACATTAAAAATACACACACACACACACACACACACACACACACACACACATACACACACATATATATGTATATACATATAGACATATACATATCTATACACGTGTATATATATATACATATATACACATATATGAAGGGCCAGGTGCTGCATTCTTGGCATAGCATGTATAAAGGTAGGCAAATCAGGTTTGTGAAGGGGGGCAAAAAAATGCCAGTACTGATGAAGTTGAACATCAGTTGGGCTCGACTTATCTTCAAGGGAAGGTAGCTCAAAGGGAAAAAGGAATGACTGTATAATCAGGCATCTATATCTATTTCTATATTCACATATATATCTCAGGCTTAATTGGCATAAAGAACATTGGCTTAGGAGCCAGATGGCTAGGGATGGAAACCCAGTTCTGCAGCTTACTAGCTGTTTAAACTTGGTCAAGTTACTTAGCCATTTTGTGCTTAAAGCTGTTATGAGAATGAAATAATTTCATAACTATAAAGCTCTTAGAATACTGGCTGGTGTGTTGTCATGTTGTGAGCACTAATATGCTACATATTAAGTATATGAGTCCTATATTACATAAGTGTGGATCACTCCCTCTGGATGATGATGTAAGTACGGGATACACATTGCATGTGTGTTGATGTAAAGTGTGATTCTGTCACTGAGGAGATTTTCAAAAGTGCAGGACCCAGCCAAAATACTTTATGTGGTTTAAACAAGACCTTTGATAGAGCCTCTTATGATTTTCCAATGGACAAAATTGAAAAATACCGGTTGGAGGCAGGATGGTAAGAGGACTGTGTTGACTGTGCACTCCACATGGTTTATATTAACTGATTGAGGTCAACTTGGAGAAAGGTTTCCAAGGATTTTGTGCATCCTAGACCACAGCTATCCTGGGGTACACACTTTTTAGTGACTTTGGTGAAGATATAAAGGGCATTCTCATCGGAGCTATGCAGGATGTACAATCATATAGATTGGATTAAAGCGTTCTGATCCCCAAAGGTCTTATTCAGGTCAAGCCCTCTCTTGTTGTCTCTCTATAACTCGTACATCCTTTTTCTTTCATTCCTCTGCTATGCTGCTTGAGTATTCTTGTACACGCCGTAGATTCCCACCTGTATACCCTTTCCTCATACCATCCTTTCTTCCCACACATTTGGAGCATGCTTTTTTTAGATGATCAGCCCTTCCTCTCGAGGGCATTTTCAAGGCTATCACACTTTAATCAAAGCCCAGGTAACTGCCCGCAGCTCACGGAGGCTCAAGATAGACTCGGGCTTTGTTGGCAAATCCTGGCTTTGTCTCAGATGCAGGATGGGAAAGGCACCTGCCCCTATGGACTCAGTTGACACACGTAGCTTTATTTCAAACCGTGCAAGATGCTGTCAGCCTCATTAAGGAAAGGGATCTTGCTATGCTAGTGGAGACTTGCTTGTGTTCCAGTTTGGTCACGACACTTAACTCTGCATCATCTCCTGCATCAGCAGTGAGAAAGGGCACCTGGTTTATTAAATGGACTGCAGTAGGCAGGGAGCATATGAGATTGCTTTATATTCTCCCATGCTGCCTTTAAATCTGTTCTGCCAACTCTTCGTTCCCCACCACAGGATCATATCTAGGGAAGCCCTTCAGCCTTTCTCATCTGTTTCAGACATTAGAATAGTCTTGTCTTCAGATATTAACAGGTTGAGACCAATTTAAATCAAAATCTCTTGCCCGTATACAAGAAAGTCTCTCCCCTGCCCCTGCTCAGGCTTGACCCTGTTCATTGATCAATGCTGGGGAAGGGGCCGTGCCTGGTGTTTCACTCCTCACTAATATTGCTCTCCCTCTCCCACTTTCGCACTGCTTCTGAGTCCTCCCAGATTTGGGCATGGAAGAGGGAGTTATTCATTTATCCAACAAATATTCATTGTGTTCTTATTTTGTGCCAAGAACCGTTCTGGGATTTGGGTATAAACCAGTACAATGAGGTCCCTGCCTTCATTGAACTTACATTCAGCAGACAAGGCAAAATATAGTAATAAAAATATAATGCATCTGAGTATAATAGGGGCTGTGGGGAGAAGTAGAGCAGGAAAGGGGAATAAAGATTTCTGGGAATGGGGAATAAGGATTTCTGGGAATGGGTTTGCTACTTAATTTTTTTTAATGTTTATTTATTTTTGAGAGGCAGAGCATGAGCAGGGCAGGGACAGAGAGAGAGAGAGGGGGGGGACACAGAATCTGAAGCAGGCTCCAGGCTCTGAGCTGTCAGCACAGAACCTGATGCGGGGCTCAAATTCATGAACTGTGAGATCATGACCTGGGCTGAAGTCGATTGCTTAATCCACTGAGCCACCCAGGTGCCCTGGGTTTGCTATTTATAGGGAGCAGACATTGAAGGACTTTCTGGTAAGGTAACATTTGAGGAGAGATCTCAGGGAAGTAGGGGAGTAAGCTATGGGGAAATATGGAGAAGAACATCCAAGCAGAGGAGACCAATTATCCATGGAGCCCAAGGAGCCCATTGTGGCCGGGGAAACCAGTGAGATGGAGAGTAGTAGGTGTTGGGGCAGAAGCAATTGGAGGTGGGGGCAGTCATGTTGGGCTTGTTAGGTCATGACAGGGATTTTAGCTTTTACTCCAGGTAGACTGGGAAGCCACTGGAGAGGTGTGTGTGGATGAAGGATGTGATCTGACTTAAATTTTAACGAGAACTCTGTGGCTGCTGGGCGAATAGACTGTAGAAAGCCAAAGTCAGAAGTAGGGAGACCAATTAGGGGTCGATTGCAGTAATCTAGGTGACATATGGTGGTGGTTTAGACTTGGGAGGCAAATGAGGAATAGTCCTATTCTGGATCTTCTGAAGGTAAATGCAACAGGATTTGTTTCTGGATAATATTTATGATGACAAAGAAGGAAGGGGCTCTGGAGGACTCCACTGGTAACTGGGAGGATGGGTGTATCCTTGACGGAAATGGGAAAGGCTGCAGGAGAAACAGGGCATGTTTGGGGGTTGATGGAAAACAGATGTTTGAGGTTTGGACTCAGTAAGTCTGAGAAGTGGAGTTCAGGAATCTAGGCTGAAGGCTTGGATTTGGGTATTGTCACCATAGTCACTCAATACAAAGGAGCAGGAGGGAATCTGGACAGGGCCTGGCACTGTTGGGCATGAGTAATGTGCTGGCTGTGAAGAAGAGGAGGGACAGGGAAAGGTGATTGCCAGACTCTAGCAGCTCTAATGGCACCCTGAGGTTAGTGGTCATACATTTAAACAAAACTAGTCAGTGTGGTTTTACTTCTGCTGCATTCTGCAGCCTGAGTGAGGAAGATTTTTCAAAACATAACTTTATGTTTTTTCAAAACATAACTTTCTGGGTTCTTTGGAAACCCCGGCACAAAGACCTCTGATATACATCATCCCCTTTGTGACTCCTGGGATTCTTATATCTTGGTTGGCCCTCCTCTTGTTCAGAATCCTTTCAAAGTGACTTGGGATTTTTCTTTTCTTTTTTCTTTTTTGCAGTTGCCACAACCTCCCCTTGCCCCATGGGGGAGCTCACATTCTCTCTCCTGTGGATTGTCAAGATGTAGAGCCACTGTTGTCCTCTTTCCTCACCCAACATTTGTTCAGACTTGTGCAGGTGAGAGTTGGCAAACTCTTTTCCACCTACACTAAAAGGGAGTACTCGTCACGTTCTTCCAAGAACTTTCTAGCCTCCACATTTCTGCAGCCCAGAAAGTCTCCAACTAGAGAATAAGATGATAACTTGCTCTCTCAAAAGTACAGCCTCTGATCTCTCTGTGTTTCCTTTTTAAAAACTTTTTATTTGGAAATCACTTAAAACTTAAAGAAAGACTGTTAGAATAAGAATGGTATAAAGGATACAGGTGCACTTTTTACCTCGTTCTATCTATTGTTTGTTTTGTACCCCATGTGCTGTAGCATTTGCGTGTTCTCTCTCTGTAGATGGTTAAAGAAACCTCTGTCTCTCCTTGAATATTCCAAAGAGTGAGGATATTCTCTTGTATAATTACAACACAGTACTCAGCTTCAGAAATTTGCACTGATGTAATTATTTCATCTAATCTATTACCCCGTATTCCAATGAAATAGTTGATCTAATCCCCTTGAAGGCATTTTCCCTTGAGTATAGGATCCAGTCCAGTATCAGGTGTTGCTTAGTTGTTATGCCTATTCATTCTTTAGAACATTTTAGGACATTGACATTTTTGAAGAATACATCCCTTCCTTTAAAAAAATAAAACCTTTCTGGGGCACCTGGGTGGCTCAGTTCCTTAAGCCTCCAACTTCAACTCCGGTCATGATCTCATGGTTTGTGAGTTTGAGCCCAACGTCAGGCTCTGTGCTGACAGCTTGACGGCTGGAGCCTGCTTCAGATTCTGTATCCCCCTCTCTCTCTGCCCCTCCCCCACCCATGCTCTGTCTCTCAAAAATTAATAGATGTTAAAAAATGATAAAAAACATTTTTTTGAATATTTCTATCACCCCAAAGAGAAGCTTTGTACCTATTAGGAGTTACTCCCCATTTCCTAATCCCCCCAACTTCCGGTAACTCTTAATTTAATTTCTGTCTCTATGGATTTACCTGTTAGGAACATTGCACATACATGTAACCATACAGTATATGGCTTTCTTGGTCTGGCTTCTTTGATTTAGCGTCCCGTTTTCAGGATTCATCCTTGTAGTATATGTATCAGTTTTTTAAATGGCTGGACGATGTTTCCTTGTAAGCATATACAACCCTTATTTATTCATACATCAGTTGATGGACATCTGAGTTGTTCTCAGTTTCTGGTTATCATGAATAATGCTGTTATGAACTTTCATGTGCAGCGTTTTTTTTTTTTGTATGTATGTGTGTGTGGATATATGTTTTCATTTCTCTTGGGTGATATCTAAAAGAATTGCGGGGTTTTATGGTAATTTTATGTTTAATTTTTCGAGGAGCTATCAAAATATTTTCTAAAGTGACTGCCATTTTACACTACTGCTAGCAATGAATGAAAGTTCCAATTTACTCACAGACTTGCCAACACTTGTATTGTATGGTCTTTTGATTATATTCATCCTGAGGGGTATAAAGTGGTATCTTCTGGTTTTGATTCGTGTTTCCTTAATGATTACTGTCCTTGAGTATTTTTTCATGTGCTAATTGGCCACTTGCATGTTCTCTTTGGAATGATGTCTGTTCCAATTTTTTACCCATTTTTAATTGGATTATTAGTATTTTTATTGTTGAGTTACAAGTGTTTTTCTTTAGTTTTTTAATGTTTTTATTCATTTCGAGAGAGAGACAGAGTGTGAGTGGGGGAGGGACAGAAAGAGAGGGAGACACAGAATCCAAAGCAGGCTCCACGCTCTGAGCTGTCAGCACAGAGCCCGACGTGGGGCTCGAACTCACGAACCGTGAGATCATGACCTGAGCTGAAGTTGGACACTTAACCGACTGAGCCACCCAGGTGCCCCAAGTTTTGAGCATTTTTTATATATTTTGGATACTAGACTTTTCTCAGATATATTTTGCACATGATCTTTTCCATTCTATGAGTTGTGTTTTCATTTCCTTTATGATATCTTTTGATGCACAAAAGTAATTTTGATGAAGCTGGATTTATCATATTTTTGTTTTGTTGCTTGTGATTTTAGTGTCATATCTAAGAAACTGTTGCCTATTTCATGTTCATAAGTATATACCCCTATGTTTTAAGAGTTTTGTAGTTTTAGCTCTTTTAGGTATTTTAAGGTAAATTTTGTTCATGGTATGAGGTAGGGGTTCAACTTCATTGTTTTACATGTGGATTTCCAATAGTCTCAGTGCCATTTTTTTTTTTTTTTTTTGCAAAGACTATTCTTTCCCCATTGAATTTCCTTGATACATTCATCAAAAATCAATTGACTATAAATGTATTGGTTTATTTATGGACTCTCAATTCTATTCCAGCAATGTATATATTCTTATGCTAGAATCACGCAATCTTTTATTACTTTAGCTTTGTAGTAAGTTTTGAAATTGGGAAAAGCAAGTTCTAGTTTTTGTCTTTCATTTTCAAGACCGTTTTACTCTTCTGGTTCCCTTGAATTTCACTATGAATCTTAGGATCAGCATGTCAATCAGTATGTTCACTCTACAAAAAATGAGGCCGTAACATTTTGGTAGGAATTATATTGAATCTGTAGATGAATTTGGGGAGTACCACCATGTTAACAATGTTAGGTCTTCCATTTCATGAACACATATGTCTTTCCATTTATGTAGGTTTTTAATTTTTTGCAAATATGTTTTACCGATTTTAAGTTTCACCTTTTCTCTTTTTTGGTAAATTTATTCTTCGGTATTTTATTCAATTTGATAGTGCTGTGAATTGAATTGTTTTCTTAATTTCATTTTGGTATTATTCATTGTTAGTGTATAGAAATTCAATGGATTTTTATATTGATCTTTTATCTTGCAACCTTTCTGAACTCATTTATTAGTTCTAATAGCTTTTTGTCAATTCCTTAGGATTTTCTGTATGCAAGATAATACCATCTGAAAATAGAGATAATTTTACTTCTTCTTTTCCAAACTGCATACGTTTTTTTTTTTCTTGACCAATTGCCCTGCCTAAAATCTCCATTGCAATGATGGATAGAAATGATGAAAGCAAATATACTTGTTTTGATCCTGACCTTTAGAAGCAAAGCTTTCAGGTTTTCACCTTTATGTATGTTAGCTCTGTGTGTGTGTGTGTGTGTGTGTGTGTGTGTGTGTGTGTGTGTGTTTATATAAGCCCTTTGTCAGTTTAAAGAATTCTTTTCATAGTTTATTGTTTTTGTTTTTTTGTTTTTTGTAAGTCATGAAACAGTACTAGGTTTTGTCAAATGCCTTTTTGGTGTCTGTAGAGATAGTCTATGTTTATTTTTTTTGTCCTTATTGTATTAATATATTTTGATTTTCATATGTTATCTAATCTTGCATACCTTGGATAAATCCAGGTTGTTCATGGTATATAATAATTTTAATGTGCTGCTGGTTCAGTTTGGAGTGTTTTGTTGAGGATTTTTGAATTTACATAAGGGATATTTGTCTGTAGTTTTTGTTTGTTTGTTTGTTTGTTTTTTACTTATGTGTTTATCTGGTTTGGCATCAGGGTAATACTGGTCTCCTAGAATAAGATGGAAATTTTTTCTTCCTCATCTGTTTTTTCAAAGAGTTTGTGAAAGATTTATTTTTTAATTTAATTTTAATTTTAATTTTTTTTATTTTTTGAGAGAGAGAGAGTGTGATCAGGGGAGAGAGGCAGAAAGAGAGAGAGAGAGAGAGAGAGAGAGAGAGAGAGAGAGAGAGAGAGGGGAAGAATCTCAACCATGCTGCATGCTCAGCATGGAGGCCGATGCAGAGTTTGATCCCATGACACAGGGATCAAGACCCAAGCTGAATTTGAGTCAGTTGCTCAATGAACTGAGCCACCCAGGCACCCCAGAAAGATTAATTTTAATTATTAAAAGTCTGGGAGAATTCATCAATGAAGCCATCTGGTCCTGGGCTTTTTCTTGATGGGATTTTTTTTTTATTACTAATGTTTTTATACTAGGTATATGTATATTGAAAATTTCTGTTTCTTCTTGAGTCAATTTCAGTAGTTTGTAGCTTTCTAGGAATTTGTCTATTTCATCTATGTTATATGTTTACTGGCACACAACTTTTCATAGTATTCCCTTTTAATCCTTTTAATTTCTGTAGGGTTAATAATTACTACCAACTATCCCCTCTTTAATTTATTATTTTAGCAATGTGAGTCTTTTTTCTTGTTTATTTTAGCTAAAAGTTTATCAATTTGTTGATGTTTTCAAGGAGGTATCTTTTGGTTTCATTGAGTTTCTATAATTTTTTTTCTATTTTTTTTCATTTGTTTCCCTTATCTTTATTTTCCTTCATTCTGGTTTATTTTTAGGTTTTTGCCTTTCTTCTAGTTTCTTAGTGTGGAAGTTTAGTTTAGAGTTTTGATATCAGTCTTATTTTTAAATGTATATATTTACAACTATAAAATTTCCTCTGAGCTCTGCTTTTGCTGCAATCCATTTGTTTTAGTATGTCGTGTTTCATTTTCATTCATCTCAAACTATTTTCCAATTTCTGTTTTGATTTCTCCTTTGATCATTGGTTATTTAGGAGTGTTTTTATGAAATTTGTACATATTTGTGAATTTCCCAAGTTTTTGTCTGTGTTGATTCTAATTTCATTTCATCACATTTGGAGGACATAGTTTGTATGATTATAGTACTTTTACATTTATTAAGACTTGTTTTGTCACTTAACATATAGTCTATCCTTGATATTGTTAATATGTGTAGTTGAGAAGAATGCATATTATGATGTTGTTGAATGGAAAACTCTATGGATGTCTGGTTGGTCTTTAGGTCTGCTTGATATTTAGCCACATAAATTTAGCCACCTTTATTGTCGATAATTAGTTTCGGTCAGTCCTATTTTCTTTGCTGATGTTCTACCCATTGTGGAGAGTGGGGGTAAGTCACAGCAGGTGGTGGGGGCTGAGTCCTGGACATGACTGAGTTGATCCAAATTTCCATGTCTAAACACAGAAGTGATTGGGTATTAATGTCTGCAGAGTGGAGTTTCAATTTTAGGTCAATAACGGAGTTAGAATGTGAACCGGTTAAGGTCCGAGTGCTCAGGTAGCACAAGGAAAGTTGAAAGTCAAAAACAGAATGAATGGGTATTACTGTGTCAGAGGTACAGAGGGCACGTGCCAAGGTGGAGATCAGGGGAGCCAACGAAGTCAAGCAAAGGATTCTCTCTGGGAGTGTACTCTGAGTCTGGCAGAATCTTTCTTTATACTTATTTCTGGCTTTTATTTGTGCCCCTTCCTCAAGAAAATGTTCCCACCTTTTTACAGGCACCCAGGATTTCTGATGGTTGGTGAGTTCCTGTGTGCCTTCAGGAAAAGGGCACCTGTGTTTGGGCACATGGATTGTTCCGGAGCCAAAACAGGCTAATCTTGAGAGGGTCTGCACTGCCACCAGCCCATTACTCAACAGAGGTGGCTCCTTGTTTGTTCTTCCCAGGTTGTGGTGTATTTTAGTATGCCAGCTGAGTTTCATTTCGATTGATTGATTGATTGATTGATTGATTGCCTTTGGGTAGTCCTTGAAATTCTACTTGGGAAACAACATGGTATAATAAAAGAAAGCTTTGGAGTCATAAACTCTGAGCATACCTGACATTTACTATAAATTAGGAAAGTTATTAAACCTCTATTGTACAGACACACACACACACACACACAGTCCTGGAGAGATGTGCACCTATACATAGATCCATATTGTGGAGCATGTATTCAAGAGCATAGATCATGCTTGTATTAAATAAGTAAAAAAAAATTTTTTAATGTTTATTTATTTTTGAGAAAGAGAGAGAGAGAGAGAGGAAGAAAGTGGGAGAGGGGTAGAGAGAGGAGACACAGAATCCGAAGCAGGCTTCAGGCTCTGAGCTGTCAGTACAGATCCCAACACGGGGCTTAAACCCATGAACTGTGAGATCATGATCTGAGCTGAAGTTGGGCACTTAACCAACTGAGCCACCCAGGCACCCCTAAATAAGTTATTTTAAAGCACACATCCAGTGATCAAAAAACAGGAGTTAGCATCTTCTCCCTCTTCCCCTTCCCTCTGCTTGTGTATTCATGAATGTGTGTGTGTGTGTGTGTGTGTGTGTGTGTGTGTGTGTGAGAGAGAGAGAGAGAGAGAGAGAGAGAGAGAGAGGGAGGGAGAGAGAGGGAGAGAGAGGTAAAGACAGAGTTAGACAGAGCAAGAGTGAAACAGAGCAAGAGAGCACAGTATCTTACTCAATTGGAAAAGCACACTCAAACACAGGGCTCTGTTGCCCAGAGAGACCTTCTGGCTTATGGAAGTCAACCAATGGCCTTGACTGTTTTGTTCCTGAAATTGACGATTTCTTTTAGCTAAATTAGCTAGATGAAATAGAGGTTTTGACATTCGGTGGAAGAATAGGTAGAAGAATTTTACTGCTGGCAAGGGAACATTTTACTTGTAAAATAGGTGAGAGTGTTCTTAGTCTCCTGAGCAGGACTAAGTGAGGACAGAAGTGGATTCTGGACAGACCCCAGGTTGCATGTGAACATTTCAGAACCCCTCTTCTCTTTTGCCCTCTCTCTGCTCTCCATCCTCATAGAAACGGTAGTTGTGAGACTGCACCTGGATTTTGTTACCGTGGTTACAGATGCAGTCCTGGGTGAGGAAGGGGAGTGGGAGCTGTGTTTTTATAAGGGCAAATTGTACTGATATTTAAATTGGAGGCATCATAGTGGAGTACAGCTGCCAAGTCATGGGAAAGTATGCTTTCCTGTCGCAACTGGGATATTTGCAAGACTCTTATCTCCTCCTCTTGGCATTCGTGTGTGTGCTGGGGTGTGTGTGTACTCCTCCCTTAGCCTGTAGAACATTCAGAGGGATTCTGGTTTGGAACAGGAAGAGAGCCTTTTTTAAAAAGTGAGATTTTTGAAGGGTCATGGCTAAACTAAGGCTTTCTCAACAGATGCTCCAAATGATATCAAACAAAGAGAGAGGAAGAGTGAGAATGTGAGCTGAAGCCAAATCCATGACACCTAAAGGATATTAGAAGGGTAGCCCGATGGAAAGAGCTGGATATGATACAATGAGGGGAGTCAGCCATCTGAGGATGAGGAAGACAGGCACAGCATGAAGTGAGCAGACCAGTAGCTTGCCTTTGGTAGCTACCTGTGTTTGCCCTCAGCTTCTGGGGAATGGTGCCTGTGTGGATTGGTGGAATTTACCAGGTGGGTCTAGCTCAAGGATGCCAATGCCATCTGGAAAGCGGGAGAGCCAACCAGGCTGCAGAGCCAGGGCCGCTTCCCTATCCTTAGGGAAGATGATATGTTTAAGGACAAATTAGTTGCAAATGTTTTCTTCTGAGGAGTAGCAGGTTCAAGATCTAGAAACCATCTTTACTCATAGAAGTGAATATGCAGCTAGAGCTGCTGATCTCCCTTGTTGGTTAGTCAGTTGGTCAGCCCATCAACAAACCCCTACTGACTTTCTACTCTGTGTCAGGGCTAAAGGTGCCTAAAGACTAAGTGCTGCTCTTGTGTTCAACCCCCGCGCCCTAACTTAATTCAGCCTTCTCACTCAGAAAGTCAAGCATACTCCTACTGAGGACAGTCATTGGGTTACAGGACAGTGGAGAATGAAAAACCCAGAACCTTGAGCAAGTCTTTGGCCACAGATGTAGCTTATGGCTTCAAAGCAGTCAGATGTTCAAGGGCTCCTTGGGTTCCTGTGCCAACTGTTGGATCAGTTAGCCAAGAGTCCAGGGCAGTACAGATAAAAGCCCTGCTTTGCCCACTTTCACCTTGATTTTCTGCTACTGGATAAATTAAGTGGAACCACTCACTGATATTAATACTTCAAGAGATAAAGAGCTTCAGCCTTCTATGTTCCCATTTTTCAGTCCAGAGAGAATGTATACACAGATGGGTATGTATATGCAAAGCTATATAGACTTCTGTTTGTATTTTTGCCCTCTGTGTATATCTCTAAGTGGGTATCTGCATGTGTCCATGTGTGCAGATATGTCTGTGTATATGCATACATATGGTAAAAGGCCTGTTTGTGTAGTCATATGGCAATAAGAGAGCTCTGGGTTTGAGGGTTGAATATTACTTTTATTAGCTCTGTCATTTTGAATAAGCAACGTTATGTATTTCAGCTACAGTTTTCTCATCAGCAAATGGAAATAATCCTATTTCACAGGCATCTTTCTGAGGATTATATGCAGTAATTAATATAAAGCACCTGGCATAGTGTCTGGCATAGAAAAGGCGATTAACAAATACACACACACACACACACACACACACACACACACACACACACATATGCAATTAACAAATATTTCAGGCCTATTTGCTCCTGTTACTTCATACAGGCATACCTCAGAGGTATTGCACGTTTAGTAAAGTGAGTATTGCAATAAAGGGAGTCAAATTAATTATTGGTTCCCCCATGCATATAAAAGTTGTGTTTACACCATACTGTAGCCTATTCAGCATCCTATAGCATTCCGTCTAAAAAAGCAATGTACATACCTTTAAAAATGTTTTTTCAATGCTTATTTATTTTTGCAAGACAGAGACAGAGTGAGTGGGGGAGGTGCAGAGAGAGAGGGAGACACAGAATCTTAAGAGTGCTCCAGACTCTGCGCCATCAGCACAGAGCCCAATATGGGGCTCAAACTCACAAGCCATGAGATCATGACCTGAGCTGAAGTCAGACGCTTAATCGACTGAGCCACCCAGGTGTCCTAGCAATACACATACCTTATTTAAAGAACACTTTATTGCTAAAGAATGCTAGCCATGTTCTGAGCTTTCAGGGAGTCATACTCTTTTTGCTGGTGGAGGGTCTCGCCTCCTTGTTGATGGCTGCTGACTGACCAGGGTGGTGGTTGTCGAAGGCTGGCGTGGCTGTGGCAATTTCTCAAAATAAGACAACAATGAAGTTTGCTGCATTGATTGACTCCTTTCACGAATGATTTCTCTGTAGCATGTGATGCTGCTTGATAGCATTTTACCCAGAGTAGGATTTTTTCAAAATTGGAGCCAATCCTCCCAAACCCTGCTGCTGATTTATCAGCTAGGTTGACGGAATATTCTAAATCCTTTGTTGTCACTTCAACAATCTTCACAGCATTTTCACCAGGAGTACATTGCATCGCAAGAAACCACTTTCTTTTCTCGTCCATGAGAAGCAACTCCTCATTCGTTCAAGTTTGAGGTTACAGCATTTCAGTCCCATCTTGAGGCTCCACTTCTAATTCTAGTCCTCTGGCTGTGTCCACAACTTCTGCAGTAATTTCCTCCGCTGACGTCTTGAACCCCCTCAAAGTCGTCAAACTCAAATATTTGAGGTATTGCGAGAATTACCAAAATGTGACACAGAGACACAAAGTGAACAAATGTTGTTGGAGAAATGGCACCGGTAGACTTGCTCAGTACAGGGTTGCCCCAATTCCTCAATTAGTAAAAAAAAAATGTACTGCACAATGCAATACAATGAGTATATCTGTATGCCTGTATACCTTCTCCCCTCTCTTCCACCAGAAGGTATACCTCAAATTTTATGTCATTACTCTCAGCTGATGGAAGAGGAAATGGCCCTCAGAGCAGGCATATCAATAGCTTGAATGGTAGGCTGTTTTTAGAATTTAGAAAAGTATATTCACACAGTTGGATCTTATAATATCCATTTAGTAAAGTTAAGTAGTCAGAATCATCTTGGTTGGTGACATGCTGAAAAAAGAATGAGGAAGCACAGTTAAAGGAACGGTTATGACGGATCCAAATCTGGTCTGTGACTCTCAGCACTCACCATGGATTAATGAGAATAATGCTGCCCCAGGCACAGTGACGGTCAAGTGAACTCTTTGCCCCCTTTGTGTTCAGCCATGACTGGTGCATTGCCATAAGTCTTGGAATGGCACCCTGAAATGCAATTGCACACATTAGATTCCCATTCCCTTTAGAATGAAGCAATTAACAGCCTGTTGTTTTGTATCAGGCAGAGCAGGGGTCCTGCAGCAGGTGTGAGAGGCCCTCAGGGCACCTCCTACCTTCGTGTAGAAGCAAACTCAAGGCCCCTCCTGACGGCCCCTACACTGGTGAGCAATGGCTTAACCTGGGCAGGAACCTCCAGTTGGTTCACTCTGGGATGTGGTTCACACTGTTCTTGCAAAGGCCTGAACTCCATGTTTGGGACTCAAAACCCAGATGTGACAGGGATTCATGTGTATGCATGGTGCTCACGTCTGCAACACTGAGCAGGAACCACACTGGAGTCTTTAGCCATTTCACTCAGGCACAGTTGATGTTTTGTTGAACGCAAGTGGACAGGGTTAAGAAGAAAATCTGTTGCTGAAACTGCAAAGAGCAAGGCTGAGACATAGGGAATAATTTATCTCTCAGGCTGAGTTAACACAGAACAGACTTTCTGGAGTGTTCACGCCTTTAGTGGCGTGTCTTGGCCAGTGTTAAGGGGAGATGCTGAGGTATAGTTGACATATTATGTTAATTTCAAGGGTACAACATAACGATTTGAAAGTTTTACACATTGCAAAATGACCATCACCATGAGTCTAGTTAACATCTGTCACTATACATAGTTAGAATTTTTTTCTTTTTTTTTTTTTATTGTAATGAAGACTTCTAAGATCTATTTCCTTAGCAACTTTCATATATGCAGTACAGTGTTAACTATGGTCACTATGCAGTACATTTATATCCCCACACTTACTTATTTTAGAGCTGACAGTTTGTACTTTTTGACCGCCTTCACTCATCCCTCTCTGCCTCCCCTGCAACCACCCATCTGTTCTCTGTATCTATGAACTTGTTTTGTTATTGTTGTTATTGTTATTTGTCAATCTTTTAGATTCCACATATAAGTTAAATCGTATGATATTTATCTTTCTCTGTCTGACTTATTTCACTTAGCATAGTGTCCTTAAGGCCCATCCATGTTGTTGCAAATGGCAAGATTTCATTCTCTTATACAGCTTAGTAATATTCCATTGTATGTGTGCACCACATTTTCTTTATTCATTCATTCATTGATGGACACTTAGGTTGCTTCCATAATTTGGCTATTGTGAATAGCATTACAATGAACATGAGGGTACATATGTTTTCAAATTAGTGTTTTTGTTATCTTTGCATAAATACTTAGAAGTAGAATTACTGGATCATACAGTATTTCTATTTTTAATTTTTCAAGTCATCTCCATACGGCTTTCCATAGTGGCTGCACCAGTTTGCAATACACGGTTTTGCTTTGCACTTTTCTGATGATTAGTGATTTTGGAAATTTATTAAAGTGCCTCTTGGCCATATGTATGTCTTCTTTGAAAAAATGGCTATTCTGGTCCTCTGCCCATTTTTAAATCAGGTTGTTTTTTGATATTGAGTTGTATGAGTTCTTTATATAGTTGTGTAAGTTCTCTACTATATATATCCTTATTGGATATATTGTTTACAAATATTTTCTCTCATTCACTAGGTTGCCTTTTTTTGTTGTTGTTGGTTTCCTTTGCTGCTTAAAAGCCTTTAATTTTGGTGTAATCCCAATAGTTTATTTTTGCTTTTGTTTCTCTTGCCTGAGGGTACATGTCCATAAATATGTAGGAAAAGATGATGACCAAGAGATTACTGCTTATGTTTTCTTTCAGGAGTTTTATGGTTTCAATTCTCACATTTAGGTCTTTAATCCATTTTGAGTTTATTTTTTGTGTATGATGTAATAAAGTGGTCCAGTTTAATTCTTTTGCATGTAGCTGACTAGTTTTCTCAACACAATTTATTGAGAAGACTGTCTTTCCTCCACTGTATATTCTTGCCTCATTTGTTGCAGATCAGTTGATCATATAATTGTGGTTTTGTTTCTGGGCTCTATCTATCTCCAGGACCATATTGTTTTGATTACTACAGCTTTGTGGTATATCATGAAATCTGGAATTGTGATTCCTCCAGCTTTGTTCTTTTTTCTTAAGATTGCCTTGGTTATTTGGGGTATTTTGTGATTGCACACTACGATTAGGATTATTTGTTTTAGTTCTGTGAAAAATGCCATTGATGTTTTGATAGGGATTGCATTGAATCCATACATTGCTTTGGGTAGTTCGAACATTTTAATGATATCAGTCATTCCATCCATGAGTGTGGTAAAGCTTTCAATTTATTTATGTTGTCTTCAATTTCCTTTATCAATGTCTTAGAGTTTTCAGAGTACAGGTTGTTCACCTGCTTGGTTAATTATTCCTAAGTGTTTTATTATTTTTGGTGCAGTTATAAATGGGATTGCTTTCTGATTCTTCCTGCTACTTCATTAGTAGTGAATAGAAATGCAATAGACTTCTCTATATTAATTTTGTATCCTGAAACTTGACTGAATTCACTTATCAATTTGAATAGTTTTTTGGTAGAGTCTTTAGGGTTTGCTATATATAGAGTATCATGTCATCTGCATTCTCTCTCCTACTTTAGAGCTTCCTGTGTCCCTGGCTCCTGCTCCTCTGGGGGGGTTCTTGGAGCAGGTGGTGTAAAATAATTTCCTTGGCCCAGGTACTGAAACATCTTCCATAAATACTGAAATACCACATCAGGTGTTTTAATGTCTTCATCTCTGCAACAGAATTTCAAAATGTTTTAATTCTGCCTCTAATTTCTAACTCTTCTCTGCTTCTAAATAGTTATTGGTGGAGATTTCAATATAAAATGAATACATGCTCATTAAAATATTTGTCAAATATAGTAAATTAGGGAGGAAAAAATAAGCACCAGTAAACCTACCATCCCCAAACAACTACTGTTAATATGTTGCCTTATTACCATCCTGTATTTTTATTATGAATAGCTTTTAAAATTTTTTGTTTGCTTTACATAGTAGTAATCATGCTGTATACACAATTTTGTATCCATTCGTATAAAATTATAATGATAAGATAGCAGAAGCTTTTTCCCATGTTATTATAAGCAGTTCATAAATTTCAATTGCGTACACAGCAGTTGATTTAATCATTTCTCTGCTATTGGACATTTAGGTTGTTTGCAATTTTTGAAGAATGCCGTGATGAACATCTTTGTAAATAAAACATTTTCCATATTGGGCAATATTTTACTTGGTGTAGATTCCACAGAAATGGAGCTACTGTGTCCACGTATGTAACCCTTGCCAGTAGCTGATGAGGCAAACTTGTGCAAGTTAAAAAGAGGTAGTCCTTCCTTCAGACACGTGAGTGCTATTTACAGAAAAATCGTCTCAGCCACTGTATTGCAATTCTTGCAAGGTGAATAGTACCCTTGGGGTTATGCAGAGTACTTCTTGCACAACCATTAAGTGGCAGACCTGGTGTAAATATTTCTATGATTCCAGTGTCTTCCACAATTTCTATAGTAATTTATTCTCCCAATACTCATGTAAAAGTATGCCATTTTATCTCACCTGAGTCTATGGAGAATTAGTTTCACTATTATAATTTGATGAGGTGAAATGGCACTTTATTTACATACTTGTATTTATCTAGATTACCTTTGCATTTTAAAATATCACTTTGTTTTAGTTTCCTCTAAAGAACAAAAAAACTTTTCTTCTTCCCAAAGATAGCTTTTTTTCTCCTTTCAATAAAGATATCTTAAACAGAAGTTGATAACTGAGCCCAGATTTGGCTCCCCAACTAGACAGAAGGTGCTTTGTGGCACATGCCCAAGACTTGTGCTTTCAGTTTCTGTGGCTGGGAAAACACGTAATTGGCTCTTGCTGCTTCCAACCTTTCCTTCCAAGAAAGGTTTCCTCCTTCTCTTCTGTTCACTTCTGGACTTATCCAGTGAAGCACTGGGGATATCCTCTAAGGGGACCAGAGTGAGAGGGTGTCAGCATGATCTGACCTGATGGAAGCTTTTCCTTTTGCTCAGCTACTTACCAGAGATTTTGAGAGATTGTAGAGGTGTACCAAGGTGAATTGTGTGCAGAGCAGCTCTTATCCCTGAGCCCTGAGCCACCTGTTGAGACCTCCTGTCTAGGGACCTGTATTAGGGCTCTCCAGAGAGAATATAATATAATATAATATATGTATATATATATATATATATATATATATATATATATATATATTTGTACAAGCTGTATATATGCATCTATATATGTGTGTATACACACACACACAATAGGATTGGCTCATGTAATTATGGAGGCCAAGAAGTCTCTGGGTCTTCCATCTGCAAGCTAGAGAACCAGGGAAGCTTCTAATGTAATTCAGTACAAGTCTGAAGGCTTGGCAACCAGGAATGCCAGTGTCTGAGGGCAAGAGAAGATGTCTGTCCCAGCTCAAGCAAAGAGGTCAGATTTTCCCTCTTCTACCTGCTGTTCTATTCAGGCCTTCAGACTGGATAATGCCTTGCCCACATTGGTGAGGGTGGTCTTCTTTACTCCATCTACCAATTTAAGTGCTTATCTCTTCCATAAGCACCCTCAGAGACACACCCAGAAATAATGTTTTATCAGCTATCTGGGAATCCCCTACCCCAGTCAAGCTGACATAGGAAATGAACCATCACAGGCTGAGGAGGCCATGTGGTCCACCCGTGAAGCTATACCAAAGCCTGGTCCCACAACAAAAGAGAGTATTGGTGCC
The DNA here is from genome assembly GCF_046562875.1 of Panthera onca. NCBI lineage: Eukaryota > Metazoa > Chordata > Mammalia > Carnivora > Felidae > Panthera > Panthera onca. The sequence continues at coordinate 44,441,287 of NC_138349.1, read as the reverse complement.
CTGTCCACAGTGTGAGATCACAGCTAGAGCCCATGCTTATACTTTGTCCAACAGATGTTTATGAATTCTCTCAGTGTCTCAAGAACTGCTGTATACACTGCATGCAGTGGTCACCGAGACCCCTGCTCCTTGCTCTTATAAAGCTTGTAGGAATCAGGAAAGCAGAAAATGAACCATGAATCAAATAGATGAATGAATAAATAACATCTAGAAGGTGATGTGCTCATGAGTGAAAGAGGATGGGGTGCTTTAGAGTGGGTGGTCAGGGAAGGCTCTTTGAGGAAATGATGCTTGAACTGACACCTGAGTGACCTTGTTGACTACATACATGATGAAGGAAGGAACTGTCTTTGTGCTTCTTAATAGAATTTGAAATAACTTAACATCTATTAAGACATTACCAGGTCTTTGGGGGATACACTTTTATAAAACCCACATGCTCAGGTCTAAGGTGGTACCTAATACAGAGATTGAGTAACTTGCCCAAAGTCTTGCAGATTGTGAAGGTCAGAGCCAAATTTGTGGTGTAGGTTCGAAGCCTGCGCTCTTTCCACAAAAGCACATCACAGATGAAGGGGAATTTATAGCACGGGGAGGAGCAGCTGTAATCTCTGGTGGTTTGGGAACCGGACAGGGAGGGGAACCCAAGGACAAGAATTGGTCCCTCCCTTTTGCTTCTCTGAAGCCCTATGATTATGATCAGAATGACTCTTGGTGGGTAAAGCTGGCACAGTGGATAAACATAATTTATTAGTTCAGGAAATCTCATGTGGGATACCCTCAATCTCTGGAGACAGCCATCCTCTACTGAGATGTGTGATGCATTTCTCTTTATTTCCTTGGCCATCAAAAAATGGAAGCTTCTTCATTGGATGAAGACCCATGTTGGAGGCAGGCTGAACTCTCACAAAGGCCATTTTAACCTTTCTGGCAATGTTGAGCCTTCTGGGAGCTCTTTTCATTGTAGCCTGATTTCAGAACTCTCTTAGGTTAGAAATATATGGTTCTGGGAGGATAGGGGATGAATTAAGTATACTAGAGAATATCAATGGAACTCTCAAGTCGTGATTTCTTTGCTAAGTGCTCAGTGCCTTTACTGAATTTTTGGACATTAAACATGGGAAGGAAAGCAGTAGGACCCTTTGGACAGGTTCTGTGGCCAACAGAAGAGATGGGCATCCCTGAGATTTACTGTGCCCAGACCCAGCAGGATCCTGTGGAAACCCTGACAGCTTAATTGTGTTCTTACTCAGTCACCCACAACTAATGCATCTTCCTGGCAAAGCAGGTGTCTTCCATAAGGAGAACAACGGGGCAGACTGGTATCACAAAAGCCTGCCAAAATCTGCTCTAAATTGTCCCTGAACCAGTGATAATAAACCAAATTGCTACAAATAGACACCAATTTGCAGGAATGTGAGCTGTCCAAGGAATGCTTTTGACTTGGGAGTAGAGGTGAATGTGTAATAAGTATAAGATTTGCAGGGAGGGAACTTGAGGTTATATTGTGACACAGCAGTAGAATTTACCCTGAATATATTGATTTGCTCCCTCCTTTGAATTATCAAAAGTTTGTCTTCAGTCTATTCAAATCATAGTTTATACTTTTGGCAATATGCTTCAGTGGACTGGACAGGTTGGCAGTCTTAGGGTCCTATTTGAGAGACTAAACATTTGGGTTCCTGGGTGAGTCAGTCTGGAAGACAGCAAGAAATTTTGATCCTGTCTTGCATCAGGGATGGGCAGTGGATACTGAAACTAAACGTCCCCTTGGAAAGAACTATTGGAATCAGGCCAGAGTGGGTTGGTCTCACTCTGTTTAGTTCAATGTTTATGAAATACTCAGACCCTGTTCTCCACACTGGAGCTGGAAAACAGTACAATCCTACCCCAGCTGGCCAGTTATTAAGAGTTTAGTAAGCCATATGTGGAGAGAAACTGAGCCTTGGGACGGTGCGTAAGCCCTTTCTTGGGATAAGTCCCCTGGGTCAGGACCTCTCAAGGGTCAGAAGGAGGAGAGAGGAGACAGTAAATGTCCTCTGCTTTTTCTTCCTTTTTTCCTTTACTTCTTAGGCTTTTATTTTTTTTCCCTTTTTTAAAATAAAGGCTATTGTTTGATTTAAAAAAATTGTATTTTATAACATTTAAAAAACAAAAAATGGGAGAAAAATGTCACCCATAATCTTACTATCCCAAGACAAGCAATAATAACATTTGACCCAAATTTCTTTCAGATTTTTACTCTGCCTATTTATTTTTTCATAATTATGATTTTTTAGCCTACACTTATTTCACATTATGGGTTATAAGTAACTTGTTATAAACAACTTCAGTGACTACATAGAATTGCAATAGATGGGAATAATATAAATTACTTGGTAATTCCCCATTGTTGAACATTTAGGTTTTTTCAATATTTTTATTAATAAGAGTCTAATAAACATCCTTGCAAATAAATATTTTTCTGTATTTAAACATATTTCCTGAGGATGCAGTGCTAGACTTGTAATTACTAGGTCAAAGTATATGAATATACCTAATACTTTTGCTATAACAGGAAGACTGTGTGTGTAAAATCAAACTGTTTTCTGAAAGGGTCACATTTATCTACACACCCAAATTAATTTTCCTAAATTTTGTAGACAACATTAAACACCCACCACAATTACAAGCTTTGCTAATTGTATAACATTTGATTTTTAAAAAGTTTTATTTGTTTTGAGAGAGAGAGTGTGTAATTGGGAGAGGGGCAGACAGAGAGAGGGAGAGAGAGAATCCCAAGCAGATCCAGTGTTGTCAGCATGGAGCCTGACACGGGGCTTGATCCCACGAACTGTGAGATCACGACCTGAGCTAAAATCAAAGAGTCTGACACTCAAGCAACTGAGCCACCCAGGCACCCCATATTTTATTTTTATGTTGGCAAATAAGTGAAATGTTTTTCAAGTATATTCTTTTTGTAAATGTTTTATTTATTTTTGAGAGGTGGGGGAGGGGAAGAAATAGAGGGGGACACAGGATCTGAAGCAGGCTCTGGGCTGTAAGCTGTCAGCACAGAGCTTAATGTGGGATTTGAACCCATGAATTGTGAGATCATGACCTGAGCTGAAGTCGGATGCTTAACCGACTGAGTCACCCAGGTGCCCCTCAAGTATATTCTAAGGCTAAAATACAGCTGAGAGCTGAATGTGTGTGTGTGTGTGTGTGTGTGTGTGTGTGTGTGTGTGTGTGTGTTGCCCGCTTGCCTTGTCTGGTGGAGAATTGGTTTGGAAGAAGGAAACCCTTCCTGACTTCTTCGGGACCCTGGCTTATCACCCACAGTGGTGTCAGAATGGAACTGATTGTCAGAAATGGAGCACAGTGTCCTTAAAATCAGACACAGGATGGACAGATGCCATCTACATTAATTCCTGGCTTGACTGAACCTTACATGTGATACAGTTTAAAGAACACACGAATTACTCCTGGTTCCATACTGAGATGATCACATCGATATAAAACTTGTGAATAAGAAGCCAAAGTAGCAACTTGGGGGACCTTGAGTCCCTTGAGCCTAAAGAGATCCTGCCAAAAAGATATTTGTAGTTATGTCTATATTAATCCAATATTAACAAATATTTAATTGCGTTATATGTACAGGTAGATATATACTGTTTTGCTTTTTCTTATTCCCCTCAGCACACTACTTAAGGCTTTCCTTTATTGTATTATGTTTGTTTTTCAAGGCTGTTGCAATGAATCTATAGCTGGGAATGTATTAAAGAGTGTCTGGGAAACTTGTCTGAGTATAACCACCATGATAACAGTAACAATTAAAAGCTAACATTCATTGCGTATATGCTAGGTGTTTTACATACACTCTCCCATTCAATCATCACAGCTATTTATTAGGATTGATATGATATCATTTTATAGACAAAGAGACAGATAAGACAGGTTAGGTGACTCACCCAAGCTCACACAGTGGGCCGTGGGGGCTTCAGGGAGGCGAAGGAATTCTCAGTGTGAGGAAAAGATGGGATGATTTTGTGGTTCCGTCCCTGACTGGGTTCTTTTGCTTTGGAAATTAAGAGGATATTGCTAAGACAAACTTTACTGCATTATTGGGGCCTGATTACTGAGTGGGGTACTAGACTTTGTACATTCAGTGCTGGCCTTTACTCTTGTAGGTTCGGCCAGTTGCCCACCTAGGATTGGTGCAGTCCGGGGTTGAGGCCCAGGGAAGAAGGGAATAACTTGCCTCATGATGAACCCAGGAATGGAATATCCTCATGGAAGGGGTGGATCAGTGGAACCTCTCCTAAAATATTGAAAAATATAAGTAACTAGAGAGATAGAATTTCTTATATTTTAATATTTTCCTTTAAGGAGTATCCATGCCCAGCATGGGGCTTGAGATCAAGCATGATGCTGAGATCAAGAGTCACATGCTCTACTGACTGAGCCAGCCAGGCACCCCAGAATTTCTTGTATTTTAAAGGTGAATTTACAGTGGCAATATGATAAGGTGAAGATTCTTTTAGGTGTAGTGAGAGTTACTCTCTGTTGTCTCTCTCGTTCTCACGGCCAGAGGCAAACTGTGTTCGCTGCAAACACTAACAGATGCACCACAGTGAACTGAACAATATCTGAGCACCAGTGTGGGGTTCACTCCCAGTGCAGGAGAACTCAGAACGAGGTGTGGAAGCTGGTGTCTGGCTGTTAAAGGAGGACCTCTGGGTTGGGACCTGCACAAATGATCTGCTAGTCTCATTGCATGAGGGTTTCATGGTGTAAACCCAGGAGCTGTGCTTCTGAATGTTGTATGCCTCATTTTCTAAAACTTAACTTCAGGCCTTTAGATTTTTAAGGCTTGTATTTAGTTTTTTTTTCCTTTATTATTTTTTATTGATATAATGACCAAAGGAAAGACACGAATGATTTTCCACTAATCTCTTTCCTAACTCTTTTAGTTCTCTAGTAAGAGGGCTTCTGAGTATCAAAAAAGGCTTCTATTTTCTACCAGGAATCCAGCTCAACCAATACTTTCAAATGTATCATAAACAAGAAATGTGGAATCTTAATAAAAAAAATTAACTGTCAGTTATAGGATTGGGCAGGAAATAAAATATGCAGTTGCAAAGTGACTAGAACATATCATGGTGTGATCTATGGCAGATGGCTATGTCTGTACTTTGAAGACATGTTATGGCCCCGAATGCTATTATTTTTAAAAAAAGGAAAGCTAAGGGGTACCTGGATAACTCAGTCAGTTAAGTATCCAACTCTTGATTTCAGCTCAGGTCACACGTGATCTCATGGTTTGTGGGATTGAGCCCTGCGTCGGGTTCTGTGCTGACAGTGCGGAGACTGCTTGGGAATCTCTTCCTCTCTCTCCCTCTCTCTCTCTCTCTCTCTCTCTCTCAAGATAAATAAATAAACTTAAAAATGTTTATATAAAAAAAGGAAACCTAAAACAACTTCTTACGCATCTTAAATTTAAGAACAACAAAATAAATCAAAGGAAGCATTAAGAAGTGAGTGAAGATGAAGAAATAGAAAATAGGAATTGCTTGAAGCACAATTTGCAGGGAAGGAACAAAATCTGTTTCAGTTTGGTTTTTTGTTTTTGTTTTTGTTTTTTTTCCTGTCTGCGATGCTGGAGTACCTTGCCCAGGCCCTGCTAAAACTTTCAGGTGCAGGGGTACAAAGAAGACCCACTCCAATCAGATGCACGTTCCACTCCTGAAGGGGGCTTCTATCCATTTCTAAACCTGCTTCCCACTGATCTTGATAATAGTGACACTGATGGCAATTGGTACCTTTACTGGCCACTTACTGGGTGCCAGGGGTCTTACTGCATCAACTCACTAATCCTTCCAGCATTTCTAGTAGAAGACATGTTTTCTACTGATTTTAGTACTAGGGAGTGAAGCTTAGCTTAGGTAAGTTTCATTTATTCAACAAAGATTTACTGAGTATTTATTTTGTGCTAGGTAGTTTTCTTGGGGCTGAAGATACAGTAATGAAGAAGACAGATTAGATTCTCTGCCTTCATGGATTTTCATCTAGTAGCAGTTGCCCAAAGTTACCCACACTGGAAATTCGAGACTGGTGCATGCTTTTAGTCACTGTGTTATATAAGGTACCTTCAGTCTGCCTTCTTTAAAACTGGAAGTCACTGAGGGAGGAGCCAAGTGGCAGCACAACTGAGCAACTGATCACATGGCCTTATGACTCCTGTTGTGCACTCTGGGGAGACTATCAGCACCTATTGCATGGGGAGTGGAGGTACTCCATTAAAGGATGTGGCACAGTGCCTGACACATAGAAAAGCTTAGTAAATCCCAGCTAGTGCTATTAACATTCACTTCATTAGTCTCTGGCTCTGATTGCTTTCAACTCTCCAGACACTGTTCCTGAGCTGAAGGAGTCGTACCTCTGTGTAGTAAAGAATTTAATCTTGCCTAAAAAGAGATCTGGGCTTTGTCCTCTTAGAATATCACGACTCATAGGAGTTTCTTTGTTTACGTTGATCTCAGGTCATGCTAGGTAATCTAACAATATGATTTAGATTGGGCGCTGACCACACTAGACAGCCTTAGGGTGGAGACTACCAGTCTAGGAAGACCAAAGGTCAGATACTGGTTGGTGGGGAGTTTGGGACAAGCAGTGTCAGTTGACTTCTGGAGGGACTGGAGATTGAGATCAGCCATGTAGGTAATCAGATGATGGAGCCCCAGTAAAAACTCTGAACACTAGGTTTGGGTAAGCTTCCCTGGTTGGCAATACTCCATTCATATTGTCAGACAAATTATAGTGTCCAGGCTCCCTGAGGAGAGGACAGGTGGAAGCTCTGTGTTTGGTTCTTCTGGACTCTGTCCTATGTGCTTCATTCTTTAGCTGATTTTCATCGCTATCCTTTCCATGTAATAAACCCCAACTGCAACAGCTATCAGTAAGTTCTGTAAGTCATTGTAGCCATGATCAAACCTAAGTGAGATCTTGGGAACCTCTAAAATTTGCAACTGGTATCAGAAGTGAGGTTGGTCTTGCAGATGGTTCCCTCAAACTTCACAGTTGTCTTCTTTCAAAAGGCCAAAACTAAATCTTCTTCCGAGGCTCATCTGGGAAGATGTTAGATTAAGAGGAACTGTCCAGAGTCTCTATAAGATGCATTCAAAACTCACACATAGGAAGAAAAATAGTGAGGCAACTTTCAAATAATAACAAAATGTTCCTCCTTCATCCCAAAGTGAAAGGCTGATGAGCTATAGCATCCCATCGGTGGCCAAGGCAGGCTGCGCCTCTGGAATAGAAATAATGGGGTTGCAGGGAGGTTCTAAAACCATCACCCAGAAGGCTTGGGGCTCTGCCTCTGGCAAGGGTACCAGCACCACACGGGGTCTGCAGCTAGAACGGCTTCTTCCATGGACTCGGAATGGCATTTTTCCCTTACTTACTTGATTATTTATTTATGTTTCCCATCATTCGAAATGGATTTGATGCAACCTGGGTCAGTTTCCTACTTTCCTAAGACAAAGTGAATGAGGAAACCAGAAGCAGCAGGAAAGGGAGTGAACTGGGAGGAGAAAACAAAAGGAGCTAGGTTAAGGTTACTATTCAAAATGTATGCCATAGAAGTCCTCTATGTATATTCATTGTGTTGTTTAAAATCACCATGTCCTTATTTACTTGTTTGTTTATTGACTTCCTTTATTTGTTTTTGGCCTACTTAATCTTAGACATTCGGTAGCACTAAAAGCCTTCTCCAGTAATAGTTTCTGTCAGTTTTCTCCTGGCTTCCTAATGGTTTTTGCCCTACAATTTGATGCTGTGTAATTCATTCATTTCCAAACGTTCATGATGCTAGAGTCTTCATTATAGGCTATACTTTCTATCTGTGGAAAGTAACCTTCTCTTTGCTTAATGTGTTTTGCCTTGAATTCTACTTTGATACTAAAATGGCCACCTCTCTTGGGTATTTTCATTTGTAGGCAGCTACTATAACCTTGAGTAAACTTTTAATTTTAATTTTCCAGTGTTATCTGGATTTGGTTGTGTCATATAAAAGCATATAGTTGTATTTTGTTTTTAACTTAATCTGAGAGATTTTGACTTTGAGAGGAGAATTTGAAAAAGTTACATATTTTTTCAGACTGAATGTTCAATGTTTTCCAATACCCACATTAACATGTGTAGAAGAGAATTCTGTATTTACTCTGCCCATTTCCCTGTCCGTATCACCTCCTGAAAACTAATATTCTCCTCATTTTCCTTAACCTCTGTAAATTGCATTACCATACACCCAAATTGTTGCATATTTATGAATAAAGGTGGGTCTGTTCTTCAAGTTTCTTCTTTGCCTGGGTGGGTCAGTTGTGGCTTCACTGTAAGTGGGAGAGGCATTTGCATAGTCTGACTACTTTGTTGGGTTTGTAGGAGTAGAGCAGTCTGGAAGGCTGGGGACCTCCCATGACTGCCAAAATAATAAGAGGGTCCTTGATTGAGAGGTGAACCTTCTTCAGCGTAGCTGTTCTGCTGATTTTCCTTTTTTTACCCCCCTTTCTCAGTGTCTTTCTTGGAAACCTCTGGTGTTGGTTCCTCTCTGCTCAGCTTTTCCTTTCAAACTCACCACACTTTAAGAAGCATCTCACCAGCACATCAACTACTTTCTTTGTAGAGCACTTTGTTTTTGGCCTCAGGTCAAAGACCTTTGATTCCAGAAGCTGTTTTTGTGGGAGGATAATGGGAAAGAAATATCTTTCCGGCTGTGCAAGATCCAGGTTTTAAATCAATTACTTTGATATTGTCCTGGGTTGATACTGCATTTGGTTGCTGGAGGATCTCTTGGTTTCAGCAAACTCAGTGCCAAGCATTTTCCAGAAAGATCTCCAGGGGTCATTTTCAGATAAACTTACCCATTATTACTCTACATATTATAATCCATTAAGGACTCTCAAAATTTGGTCAATAACAGAAATATCTAAATTCTTATGCAACTTTGAGAATCTATGAATCTGTATTTTAATGGAATCTATGTCTCCTAGATTGGTTATTGCTGTGTTTTTTAAACACTTTATTTTGAAATAATTTTTGACTTACAGAAAAGTTGCAAAGATAATACAGATAGTTCTTAAATACCTGTGGAGAAAGAATAATGCCCCTCCCCCAGTATGCCCAAGTCTGATATCTTTATATCTGTGAATATGCTACCTTACATGGTAAAAGGAACTTTGTGCTATGAATACATTAAGGATCTTGAGATGCAGAAATTATTCTGCAGTATCCTGGTGGGCCCGATGTAAGCACAGGGGTCCTTATAAGGGAGAGGGGCAGGTTGGAGAGCCAAAGAGAGATTTGATGTCACTCTGCTGGCTGTGAAGAAAGAAGTGGGCTATGAAACAAGGCTAGGTAGCCTTTAGAAGCCAGAAAAGACAAGTAAACATATTTTTTAATGGGTACAAAGTTTCAGTTAGGGAAGATGAAAATGTTCTGGAGATGGATGATAGTGATGGGTTGCACAACAGTGTGAATATACATTAAGTATATTCAACTATACACCTAAAAATGGCAAAAGTGGTGAACTTTATCCCAGGTATAATTTGCCATAATAAAAAAAAGCAAAGAAACAGGTTCTCCCCTAGAACTTCCAGAAAGAATGCAACCCTGCCAAAATCTTAATTTTAGGTCAGACTTCAGACTTCGAGAACTATCAGATAGTAACTATGTATTGTTGAAGTCATAAGTTTGTGGTAATTTGCTATAACAGCTATAAGCAACTAACAGAATACCCTTTCTTTCTTTCTTTTTTTTTTTACATTTATTTATTTTTGAGAGACAGAGAGACAGAGCGTGAACAAGGGAGGGGCAGAGAGAGAGAGACAGAATCAGAAGCAGGCTCCAGGGTCTGAGCTGTCAGCACAGAGCCCGGCGTGGGGCTCGAACTCATGAACTGTGAGATCATGACCTGAGCCGAAGTCGGACGCTTAACTGACTGAGCCACCTAGGCGCCCCCACAATACCCTTTCTAAACTCAACATTCCCTAATGTTAAAATCTTACATAAGCAGAGTATGATTGCTAAAACTAAGAAATGAATATTGGTAAAATATTGTTCACTAAGCTTCAGGCTTTCTTCACATTTGCTCCATTTTCCACTAATGTTCTTTTTCTGTCGCATGATCCAATCCAGGATTCCACGTTGCATTTTGTCATTGTATCCCCTTGGTCTGTCCAGTCTGGGATGGTTTCTTAATCTTTTGTTTGTATGACCTTGACACTTTTGAAGAGTACCAGTCAGGTATTTTGTAGAATATCTATCAGTTTAGCTTTGTCTGATGGTTTCTCATGATTAGAGTGAAGTGTGGGCTTGAGGGAAGAATATCGCGGAGATGATATGCCCTTCTCATCACATCATATCAGAAGATATCACATAATATCATGGGGGTGTTGTTATCATGGGTGATGGATATTAGCTTTGGGTAAGATAGCGTCTGCAAGTTTTTCCACTGCAAAGTTACTAATTTTCCCTTTCCTGACTCTGTTCTTTAGAATTGCTCCAGTTTTGTCTGATAGTCTTTATTAGTGAAGGTATGCAAGAACATTAAGAGCCAACAAAACTGATTTTGAATGCCAGATGTACCATTTCCTTGCTGTAAAAGGTTGAAAAAAACGATTTCATCTCCATGTGTCTCCAGCCATCATCTATAGAATTGGGAGACCAGTATCTCCTATGGCTGTCCTGAGGATTAAATGAGATAGCACATCTATTTACCCAGCAAATATTTATCGAGCATCCATAATTTGATAAGAATTATATTAAGTGAAAACTATACCATGGTAGTTATCAGTGATGAATACAAGATATAGACTTTATCCATGAGCAGTTCACAATATGACAGGAAAGATAAATTACTGAACAAGAAGTCAGAGGAAAGCATTACACATGTTACACTCGGGGAAATACAGGGTGCTGAGAGAATGCATAATGAGGACTTATGGAAGACATCAGGAAAGCCACTTAACACAATGTCTGCTATATGTAGAAGGCCCTGAGGGATGGATGGATGCATGCTCCCTTCCTTTCCCATGTCTGGAACTCTCCCTCCTCTCTCAGTTTCTCAAACAGAATAAGGTAAGAGAACAACAGTATGTATTTCCTTTTGTCCCTGTAGGATTCAACGGAGCCTTTAAAGTGCTAATGGCCATGATGACTCTCTGAGCAGGAACCCACGTGCATCTGTTTCCTAAGTGTACATGACAGTGGAACCATTTCTTGCTTGGAGCTTGTCATAAGCCTGGCATCGTGCAGAAGTGCTCTGGGGAAATGTTGTTTTAGCACGTTGGTCTCTTCACCACGCCTGAGATGAAGTTCACCTCAAAAATATCTGAGCTTTCAGCACGTTCAGATTTTCATGAGCATTTCACAGGGTCATTTGGCTATGTGCATTCCAAATTGTTTCTCTTCTAAAGGAGAGATCAATCTCTTCAAGGATTGTTGAGGTACACATACATGTATTCATGCAGTACTTGAAGGAAGATTTAAAATAATTTAAGGGGCTCCTGGGTGACTCGGTTAAGTGTCTGACTTTGGCTCAGGTCACAATCTTGCAGTTCATGGGTTCAAGTTCCGCATGGGCTCTGTGCTGACAGCTCAGAGCCTGGAGCCTGCTTCGGATTCTGTGTCTCCCTTTCTCTCTCCCCTGCCTGTGCTCTGTCTCTCTCTCTGTCTCTCAAAAATAAGTAAATGTTTAAAAGATTTTTTAGAATAATTAACAATAAATTTAAAAAGCTACATTTTAAAATAAGAACATTAAAAAAAAAGAACACTTGCATTTCATCACCAAGATGCAACAATTATCAAGATATTGCCACATTTGCTTTATGTATCACTGTCTCTCTCTTTTTCTGCTGAAATATTTTAAAATAAATTCCAAACACCATGTCATTTTACTCCTATTTTACTTGGTAGATATCCCTACAATACACAAACCTTTTCTTACATGACAACAAATCATTATCCCACCTGGTAACAACAACAACAATTTGTAGGTGTCACTTAAATGGAATGAAGTGTTGCGGAAGGCCCAGCAACCCCTGTTCTAGAATTAGGTAAGATGTTGACTTCCAGTTGGGATACGGGCTATGTCTTTCTCACAAATCTTCTGCCTGTGAAAAATCACTCTTCGAAGCCCAGTAGACCCTCAGTATCCCCTCCATCTATCACAGATTTGGAATGAAGGAGTTGCTTAGCAACTGTGGGCCAAATTGAGGAAGTTTAGGGAAGTATATTCTGAGACCACAAGAAGGAGAGGTCCCAGAAGGCAAGAGACATTTCTATAATGGAACAAAAACAGGGGACAAATAGTGCTTTTTTTTTATTTTTAAAATTTGAGTATAGTTGACACACAATGTTACATTAGTCCAGGGGTACAGCATAGAAATTCAACTTCCCTAGACATTTGCAATGTTCACCACAAGTGTAGCTGGCACCTGTCAGCATACAACACTATTACAATACCATTGACGATAATCCCTATGCTGTGTTTAAACAGGCCATTCTGTGGCTCCTCTGGGTGACAAGGTGGTGGACAGCCATAGACTGACCAGGCCTTCATGTCTCAATCCATGCAATTTGTCTCTACATTTTGCTCTTCCATTTGTGATTCCATGATGCTCCATGATTCTATGGCTCAGCAGAGGTTAGAAAGCCACTGGTCTGGTAGGTTACTATGGAACTGTCAGCTCAGGAAACTCTTGTTTCCCATCACAGAATAAGAGGGACTGGTACTTATGTCCCTTTCCCCCTCTATGGTTCTGGGCTGTCCAAACACACATGGTAGAGCCTGTGACAATCAGACCAGTCTCCTACTACATGGCCTCATCTCAAGAGAAACATGTGGCTGGATTCCCAACTTGAAATTTATGCACCGAGGAATCCCAGCTCCTCACCTTTTCACTAGGAAGGAAGAGTGTGATTGAATGTTGCTCGGCTGTGAGCCTCTCATTGGAGCAGGCCCCATGATCAGTCATCCTATTGAACTGACAGTTGAATAAGCCCTGTTAAGCAATGCCCAAAATGCTTCCTGTCTGGGGCAAACAGGAAAATTATGGCTTTCCTATGTATACACTGATAGTTTCTTCTGTTATTTACCTTAACAATGCAACCTAACATAATTAGTTGCAACTACTGAGGGTTCCTGGTTATATTTAGCTAACGGATTCCGTTTAAGGAGCAAGTAGCTAATGATCTGAAGCACAGACTGCTATCACAGCAGCCCTAATAAGCTGGAAATCACAAGGAGAATAAGCACTGAACATTTGCCTGGTGGCAGGGGGGTGATTGAACTTTGAAGTGCACCGACAGTTTCCGCTTGGTATCCTCAACTGTTTGACACATGGATGCTCTGAAATCAAGAGACCAAAAGTGAACTTTGCCCCTTATGTGGTTAATCCATCCATTTTCTTATTGTCAGCTATCAGCTGTGGGCTCTCCTGGGTTCAGGCCAAAAGTGGTCAGCAGAACCCTGATAGAACTCAGAAAAGGATCACAGTGCTCAAGGGTGAGGAAGGCACTGACTCACTGTGTCACGCTCGGGCACCAAGTTTGGAAAACAGAAAAATATCATTTCCAGCAAGGACAGTGGAGTTTTGAAAAAGTGGGAGCCAAAGGAATCACCTGGCATAGAGGCCCTGTCACACTACAGGTGGAATGTGGATAAAGGAAAATGTGGGTATAGCCAAGCCACAGAAAGCCATAGGGTTGGTGAGGAGCCTAGGACCAGAAGACTTACGTAGAAGAGGCAGAGCAAAGCTTTGGGGTCAGGCTATGGTTCGATTCAAACTTGAACATTCTCAACCTCTGTTTTTTATCTGTGTAAGAGGGACCCGATAATGTCCATCCCATAAGAGTCAATGTCAATTGACCAAGTGTACCAAGTCAATTAATAATGCTGGAAAGAAAAAAGCACGTCACAATGCTTGGCACATAGCACGTGCTCTGCGTCTGGTGACTGCTTTGGTCTCTGTCATTGTTGTCAGGGTGGCTGTCCATGTGGCTTAATTAGACATTAACTAACAGTGGAGCATCTGTCTCAGCATACCGTGTCCTTGCCCTTTAAAGAGAAGCGATGTGGCTTCTAATTCTACTTTGGGTGTTTTCTTGGGTCACTGGTTGGATGTTTTGACTTTATAGCGAGACTCTTTGTGAATATTTTGGGTAATGTTTTGTGCTACACCAGAATGGAATACAGAATGACATTTTCAAATTCAGTGTCTTTGTGATGCGAACACACGCAGGAAGAGCCAGTATCAGTGTTACGTGTCCATTTAGGCCAAGTGTCTTTGTGAACTGACACTCATGGAGAATTACACGTCAGTTTTTGCTACATGCAGACGTATTTAATTCTTGGATCACTTAAGAGAAATTGTTACATACTTCTTTCTACAGGAGAGAAACTGAGGTGACCTGCCCACAGCCATAACAATTGACATCAGTTGTTCACAGATGCTCTACATATTTTGTATCCCCCTAATGGTTTGACAATTACCAATTCTGTAAATCCTGCCTTTCCAACAAAAAAATGTTAAAACCACCACCACCACCATACCCTTACATTTTCAACTTCCCTTGCTCTAGGGTGTAGACATGCAACTTAGATTCTACCAACCAGCTGTGAGCCATCTGGGAAACCAGGAAGGGTATGGGCCACCCACTGTGTGGTGGGAGGAGAGTCAGAGGTCATGTTGTTGTGGGTTCAGGCAGCAGTAACTTTCTAATTGGAACCGTAATTGTTTTGGGTCATATTTCTCAAAGCTCAGCTTAGGACCTGTTGACCTTGCCTTTCCAAAGAGACTATGATTTTTTCTTTTTCTTTTTTTTTTTTCCAATATATGAAATTTATTGTCAAATTGGTTTCCATACAATACCCAGTGCTCATCCCAAAAGGTGCCCTCCTCAATACCCATCCCCCACCCTCCCCTCCCTCCCACCCCCCATCAACCCTCAGTTTGTTCTCAGTTTTTAACAGTCTCTTATGCTTTGGCTCTGTCCCCCTCTAACCTCTTTTTTTTTTCCTTCCCCTCCCCCATGGGTTTCTGTTAAGTTTCTCAGGATCCACATAAGAGTGAAACCATATGGTATCTGTCTTTCTCTGTATGGCTTATTTCACTTAGCATCACACTCTCCAGTTCCAACCACGTTGCTACAAAAGGCCATATTTCATTCTTTCTCATTGCCACATAGTATTCCATTGTGTATATAAACCACAATTTCTTTATCCATTCATCAGTTGATGGACATTTAGGCTCTTTCCATAATTTGGCTATTGTGGAGAGTGCTGCTATAAACATTGGGGTACAAGTGCCCCTATGCATCAGTACTCCTGTATCCCTTGGATAAATTCCTAGCAGTGCTATTGCTGGGTCATAGGGTAGGTCTATTTTTAATTTTCTGAGGAACCTCCACACTGCTTTCCAGAGCGGCTGCACCAATTTGCATTCCCACCAACAGTGCAAGAGGGTTCCCGTTTCTCCACATCCTCTCCAGCATCTATAGTCTCCTGATTTGTTCATTTTGGCCACTCTGACTGGCGTGAGGTGATATCTGAGTGTGGTTTTGATTTGTATTTCCCTGATGAGGAGCGACGTTGAACATCTTTTCATGTGCCTGTTGGCCATCCGGATGTCTTCTTTAGAGAAGTGTCTATTCATGTTTTCTGCCCATTTCTTCACTGGGTTATTTGTTTTTCGGGTGTGGAGTTTGGTGAGCTCTTTATAGATTTTGGATACTAGCCCTTTGTCCGATATGTCATTTGCAAATATCTTTTCCCATTCCGTTGGTTGCCTTTTAGTTTAGTTGGTTGTTTCCTTTGCTGTCAGAAGCTTTTTATCTTCATAAGGTCCCAGTAATTCACTTTTGCTTTTAATTCCCTTGCCTTTGGGGATGTGTCGAGTAAGAGAGAGATCATGATTTTTTCCAAAATTCTAGACAAAACTCTCCACTGTCTACAACTCAGTACCTTGACTGAGAATCTGGTTTGGGCCCTTGCCTTTATTTCTTTAAAATTTGTTCCAGCTGTGAAGAATTATTGACCGCTGCCCAAGTCCTCCTTCTCCTGCTGCTCTGGTGGACTTCTTCCATATAGACTGGGGTGGAGCAGAGTCCCGCAGTCTCTCCACCATCCACTTCCCCCAGTCTGGTGACGGGATGCAGCATGGAGAAGTCCAGGCTAAGCCAGCTCACCGCTCCTGCTGTCCATTTCCTTGTACTTAGGTTCTTACATTTAATAAACCCCCAAGGAAACTTTAGGGTTCCAGGGCTGAGCAGTATAGCAGATAATGCCCCATTGTGATCCTTCGTCTTGCTTTTCAGGTACAATGAGCCACATTAACTACCATGACCTCTTTCTGTGAGTTTGGAGGAAGACAGATCCTTCCATGGCTCATTGGCTGCTGTGGTCCCAGCCTCATCATCTGGTTTAGGTCCAACCACGGCTTTGATCCACGGGAGAAACCCTTGTAGGAATTTCCCAAGCGAGCCTTTAATTACTATAAGCTGGTTGACCCCTTTGGGTGCCCGAGCTTTCTAGGGCCATTTGTTGGTGTCTCTTTTGCTCTTATTCTGTATCTAGCATGTTAACAATAGTATATTTATTGATTGTAGAAAAATCTGTGATCTCCTTTCCCACCACGACCTCTCAGTTGTAGAGCCAGCCAAGAATGTTCTTTACCAAAAATGTCTGCCACGTCTGCCTGCCACTCGGAAGAATGCCAGGTATAGAAACAAGTCGTTGTGCAAAATAGAGGAAAACAGGCCTTTCTCTGAGTAATCCCTTGAAATTTTTCCAATTTATCTATCAATCTTGCAGCCTCTTCAGATTTCTACTTATTGTGTCAATTTTTGTATTTTATGGTCTTACGGGAAATTATCCTTTTCAGTGAGTTTTTCAATGGCATAATTTTACAAGTGCGCAGGGTATTCACTTATAATTTAAAGCAGTCTCTTGTCCATGGCTAGCTACATCTCCTCTCTCCTTCTTTCAAATGTTGATGATTTATGCTTTTCTCTCTTTGTCTCAATTAGTTTCAGCACAAGTTTGTCTCTTCTATTAGTATTTCCAGGGAAGCAGGTTTTACATTTTACTATTTTTCTATTTGTTTATGCGTACTTTGTTATGTTATTAGTTTGTGTCATTTTCCTCTTTGGTTCCCCGTAAGATTTTTAAGTGGAATGCTTAGCGTCATTATTTCTGCTTTTGTACTGTAACAGAATCATCTAATGTTCTAATTTTACAAACATGGTCTGCTGGGTCAGGATCCTGTAAGTTTAGCTACTTTAAAAATTGTTTTTTTTTTTGGTGGGGGTGCCTGGGTGGCTCAGTCGGTTAAGTGTCCGACTTCGGCTCAGGTCATGATCTCATGGTTTGTGAGTTCAAGCCTCGTGTTGGGCTCTGTGCTGACAGCTCACAGCCTGGAGCCTGCTTCAGATTCTGTCTCCCTCTCTGCCCCTCCCCTGCTCGTGTTCTGTATCTCTGTCTCTCTCAAAAATTAAACATTAAAAAATTGTTTTCATAAAATGTTTATTTTATCTATTTAGGGAGAGGGAGAGCGGGGGAAGAGGAAGAGAAAGAGGGAGAGAGAGAATCCCAAGTAGCTCTGCACTGTCAGCACAGAGCCTGACATGGGGTTCAATCGAACAAACCATGAGGTCATGACTTGAGCCGAAATCAAGAGTTGGACGGTTAACCGACTGAGCCACCCAGTTTGCAGTTATTGTGCTCTGCTTTCTTTTCCTCTTTACTCTATATTATAGAGTAAAGCATGAACGTTAAAAGTTAACCGGGAGCTTTATCATAAGATTGGCTGGGTGGGAAACCCAATTGCTATCCTAATCCGCATGTGACCTGCTTCAGAGATATGCGGTAAAGACTGTATAGATAATAACCATCAAAGGCCCTGGTGAAGCCATTCTATGTACGTGCATAGCAAAGCTGCTTTGGGCATACTCCAGAGTCTCTGAGCATTTGGGGTGGTGGACGCATCACCTACAGACTTGGGCGTCTCAGCAGGGGGATTGCGGCTAATGGGCCCTTTAGCAGTTCCTTCAGTTCCACCTTCCTGCACTCGCAGCCACTGGCCTGGGCTTTTCTGCGGGTTTCCTATTTGTTGGGCTGCCTTCGTCTATGGAGCACATCCTTCCCTACCTATGCAGCTTCCTTCCTTTCCATGGTCTCAGTTGTTACCCCCCCCCCCCCCCCCCGCCCCTGCCCCGACACACGTTCATATTATTTTTCTTTTATGTGATCTTTTTGTTGCAAGGACCCTGTTTTCTTTATTCTCAGTAAAAGTTGGAGCATAAATATCCTTGCTTTTAACAATTCAAGCGATTGAAGGCAATGAGGAGCACTCTTATGTAACCATCCAGGTGTAGTGAAACACAATATTTTAAATTCTTGATGGAATATGAAAAGTTCCTGCATTTTGGCTTCTTTCTGTAGCTTCTCCTTTTCCATTCTCTATTAATTTAGCCTGTGACTTAAGTTGTTCCACTTTAATATAATTTTGTTTAAAAATTAGTATGGTATATTTACTGAAGTATAGTATATTAGCATGCCCTCTGTTCACGTTCATCTTGGTTTTCTTCTCTATTGGATCCTTTCTTTACCTATTTATCAAATAGTTGCTGAAACAGCAGTGCTCTAATTCAGCTTTTAGTCTCCTGAATGAAGCCTTGTTCTTTCAATCGGTTGGAAAATTGCTGGACATATTTCTGAGACTTTATGTGGAAGCTTGCCTCTCTGTAAGCTTTACTTATCCATGGTGGCTTGACTGAGGCAGTGTAGACCTTAGGTCAATCTTTACAAGTTTTCTGAAAATGAAATTAGATCTGTCATAAATGTTCATGTCCCCTTCCACCCCTTGTTGATTAAAAAAAAAAAAGTTGCATTCCTATTTGAAAAATCCCTTTAGGCAGCCTGAGACCCATGGCACCACCAGGTGGGGGTGTTACTTTTTTACTGGAACAGAGGGGATTAGTCGGCTCTCACTGTTTTTCTTTCCTGGACCTCTGGAGTCTGTCACTCTAATTATAACATGGAAGGAGAGTCTATAGGGCCTGTTCCAAGCCTCTCTGCTTAGGAGTCAGGTTGCTTGAGTTTTGCTTTCCGGTCAAAAACTAAGGAGAAATTTCACTTTGTGTCCCCCTGGTAGCTTCATGATAGGAGGACATCTGTAGCCCATTCTATTTTATGTTTCTCTATGAAGGTGTTCAAGGTTTAAAACGTACTCGTCCCGACCTCTACTCTGAGTAGGACTTGTGGATCCTGGGTTGTGCCAACAGAGACTCAGCTACAGAGGCTCTGTGACTGTGCTCTCACCTGCTGCAGTCACCAAGGAGACTCATCAGTTCGGAGGCTCTTTCAAATAGTAATGAATCCACCTTTTGGTAGAGGACAGAGATGCTGCCTATAATACGTGGATATCAATGGACATTGGTTGTGAATGGGAACCAAAGGGCAGTGACGTCTGTTGGTTGTTTTCTCCCTGGGAGGGGAGTCCATCCAAATGCTGGCTCAACATACAGCAGTCTCCCAAATCAGCGGTTCTCTCATTTTTGTGGGTATCGGCATCACCTGGGAAACTAGGACCTACACAAAGGCCCAGGGCCACGCCTGTGGAAGTTCCCGCGGGTCACTGTTCTCTGTTCGCTCTTTGGTGGGTTACGATACACCCAACTCCGAGAACCACTGCCCTGAATCAGTAGGATGCCTCGTTCTCTTTCTCACAGCTCTTTGATGAATGTCACCTTTCCTGAATGCCACCATGACCTACCTACTAAGCTCTCCCGAGAACCCTCAAAGAGACTCTTATCCTCTTTATTTTCTTGCCCCAAACACACTAAAAACTTTATTTGAACCTCTGATTCATCTGCATGAAAGATCTTCCAATGCTTTTCCAGAGGTGAATGGCTGAGCCTTGTTCTCATGTCCTCTGTCTAGATGTATTCTCTGCTTCCCCTTCCATTTTGTTATGCTGCTGGCAGGGCTCCCCGACAGCACCTGGTGAACTTGTGGGACTTTGCTGCCCTTATTGAAAACTCCTTTTCTTTCTCTTTTGCAAATTTTGTTTCCTTTAAGTGCTATACCAATGATGTCATTATTCTTAACATCCCCTCCTCACAGTCAGTTCTCAGACCAATGTCTAGAATGATCCTTTTAGCATCTAAGTCTCCTCAAATTCTCCAGTGACTGCCATGGTAAGCCGAATTTCTACCCACAGCTTTGAATAATCTGGTTACTGGTGTGTTTTCTGTGCTTACCCCTCAACACTCTCCTCCCTGGTGTAGAGAATGCTCTGAGGGGTCACCTCTTCAGGACTGAAAGAAATATTTCCTATAGTCTCTAGGCCCCTGTGGAAATTTTCTAGCAATGGAGAAAGCTGCTTCTCCCAAAGCCATCCCTCTTCCTGGGGTAGCCTGCATTTGATGAGTGGTAAATAAATGGGCATAGAGCCTGGTAACTCTGAAGGGCCATCCCAGCTTGAGAACTCCCTGAGCGGCTGCCTGAGTTCTCTGTCAAGATCACAACGTGGTCCAACTTCTCCTTTTGTTTAATCCTGCTTCCTCCCCTTTCCTTTTATATGTGTTGATTCGAGCTCATGCCCTACATACATTTCCTACACGATCACCTTATTCTGAGAGTCTGCTCCTATGGAACCCAGCCTGCAACCCACAGTCACTTCCCTCAAGCTCCTTGGCCCTCTTTCTTGGCTCAAACAGTACCAACTCTGATAGCACCTCAGGGCCTTTGCATGGGTTCTTCTGCTGTATTCTCCTACTTTGCATATCCAGATGGCTTGCTTCTTCACTTCTGGTCTGTGTTCAAATGCCTTCTCATTGAGCAGGACTTTGTGGCATCCTGGATAAAATAAAAACCCTTTCCTCATTATCTTATTTTATTTTCCACCACTCACTCCTTATGGCCATCTGACAGAAATATTTCTGTTTACTATGTCTTCTTCTACTGTGTATGTTCCATGGGAATATTTTGTTTATTGTTCTTTCCCCAGTGTCTGGCACAGAGTAATAAATGAATAAATATTTGTTGAAAGAATGAATAAATGAGTGGATTCTATCTGCTTTCCTGCTCTAAACCTATAAGTACTCCCCCTTCCCCCTGCCCCATGCCTCCTCCTATTTGGTTGCAGATGGATGGCTGGAATTTCAAACTAGAGAGAGCACATTTTGAAATATGTTCTTGACCAGATGATTTAGTTAGAAGGAGGAAAAAAGATAGGATTCTTGGAAGAAAGCCTGGAAAAAGCCCCTTTGCCCCCAAGGGGAAACAAAGAATAAATAGTCTTCTGGCTTCTTTTCTTCTTTCTTTTTAAAAAATATTTCCCCTGCTTTATTTGAACTGTCACATTTCAAAGCATTGGACACTAACCTCTGTGTCTACAGCCCTTTTGCCTTTAAACTCATCACTATCTGTTATTTGTCAATTACAAGGGGGAGGTGCTAAGCTATCACTCATGGTGACACCCCTTTCCTTGGCCATACACTAGACATCCTCATTTCTGAGGACCAGTTAGTTATTGATGAGTGTCCCCAATTCATCCAACCACTGATTTCATACTTATGTACTTCTCTTATGTATTAAAATCTTTTTTATTTAAAAAAAATGATGAAGGCAAAGCCCTCAGTGACTCAATATTTCAATGAAGAGAAATGACACTGAATAAGTCCTAAACATACCGTAGTTCTATGCTTAACAAATACTTCCCCCCACCCCAAACACACATAGGAATATGAGACGTGAACATTCTTTTCCCATTGTAGGTATGTTATAGTTTGAACGAAGCCACTCTCGTATCCATCTAATTTCCGGAAGATCTTGATTGTGAAGGACTATTTGTAGATCCCATCAGAGGAGCCCAGGTAAATGAACAGTGACTGATTCAATTAACTGATAAGAATCTATTAGCACGGATCCAAACCATCTTGTTTGAACACAGAGCATTATGTACAAAGAACAACCAGGGTGGCTGTCATTTCGTCTTGGTGAAATATATGGAGACTGGGCGTGTCACAGCCCAGAAGGTAGCGACATACACATTTAAGGGACAATTAGTTTTTAAACGCCAAAGCCCCCCCCCCCCCCCCCCCCCCCCAGCACAGGTAGTAGTGAGAAATTCCTCTAATTGGATGGTTTTAAGAGCAGAACCCACCTTTTCTGTGGCCAGCAGGCATTCCCCTTTGAAGGGGTCAGGGCACGAAGGGTCTGTGTAGTTTCTTTTGCGGGTGAGTACGGTGGGCAGAGCACAGGCATGGCAGCTGGAGGACTTACTTTGAAATCCTCACTTTGCCATTTATGGTTGGTGTGGCCCTTAGCAGGGTACTTAACCTTGGTTTTGCTCAATATAATTTAGGACTAATAAGAATTCTGTCATCAAGCTCTGAGGATGAAATGAAAGAAGGTGTTTTAAGTGTGCTACATACTGCGAGGTCTGCGCATGTCCTCTTTGTTTGCTTTTGAAAAATGATACCGTTCTGGGGTGCTGTAGCCCCTCAGCCTGTGGGTGTGGGGCAGGCAGGGAATGGGCTGGATCGCAACCCCCATGGACCCCGCCTCGGCTGAGGGCCTCTGATGCCTCGCTTCTGCCCTCCTTCCACCTCGCCTGGGGGCCTGTGAACCTGGTGTTGGTTGAAATGCCTCATCTTAGGTGACTAAATGTGGCAAGCGGTACCTCCCAGAAGAGAAGGGTGTAATGTGACTTCATCAGAGTGAGATGAAAGAGAGTTCACCAGGACGATTTAAAACTTACAGCCTTAACATGTACAATAAGTATGCTGCAGAGCCAGAAAGGAAGGAAAAAAGAAGGGCATATAAATTTAACAAAGAATTCTTGGAGTTCTGAATTGGAAGCTTAGCTCCCAAAGCAGGACATTTGACCTGCTTGGAAAATCGGATATGGTAACCTTTGGGATGTTGGAATTCCTGGACGACTTATCAGGGTGTCTAGAATGTGGGTTCCTGTGAGTGATGACTTGGAGAAGTGCAGCTCCAGCCATGGGGACACGTTACCATGGAAACCCCAAAGCTGGAAGTTCCTCCATGCCTCTGAAAGGCTGTCAATTAGATCTATGCACTTGGAGAGTCTAATGAAAACAGACACTTGTCATTTTTCCAGCAGCCAGCTAACATTATATACATTTAAAATATGTCCATGGAAAGAAAAGCCTGCGGTTAAGTTTCGCTGTTTATTTTAAGAGAATTCCCTTGTGTGGCTTTGACAGGGCAGATCTTTTTTTCTCTCCCTGTACATTAAAGGAAAAAAGTGAGGCCCTCCAGTGTTGAGCAGAAATACGATTAGGAGAGTCACTTATGGTGGTTCATTTGAGGCTGTTGAGGGGGGCCTCAGTCCTACAACCTTATCTACATCACAGTGGGGTGGCTGGTCCCTTGGGGCCTCCCCTTCAGATTTCCCCTGCTCCTACTGGGTCCCCTGGCTTTTTGGTATTGTGAACCCATACTGACTGGCTGGTAGATACTTTCCTTTTAATGGGATAGCTCAGAAAAGAAACTTTCATTAGATATCACTCTCTTCAAATGTCAGATGCTGAGGAATGAGGTATCATAGTTTTTGGTGAGACTGACTTGCCATCTGAGGCCAACTGCTGGCATCGGACTTTCTGGGAACACAAATCAATAGTCAGGGCAAAAACCACAGTCAGAAACCACAGTCAGAAGAAGAGCTAGTTCCAAGATTGGGTATTGTATTACCATTTATTTCCAATTGAAAGTGTGGGTGTATGCATTTGTTTATTGGTACCCAAACATGCTATTTTTGAGTTGCAATTTGCAGAAGAAACACTTAGCCCTCTTATCATGGGTATTGTTAATAACAAGATAGGAATGAGTATTTTCAGATTGGGCTGGGAACTGAGGCCCTGGTGTTCGGGAACCACGTCAGGTGCACACAAAGAGCTGAAAGCGCATATTTAATTGAGTCTGTTTGCCTCACCCATTAGACAGCCAAATAACAACTGAAAATCTCATTCCCCACATGGAGAGTTAAAGACTGGTGCCTCCTTGACTTCTGAGTTCAGGGCATCCGACTCTTCTTACTTTCAAATGTCAAATCATAAGTAGGTCAACAGAAACCAGTGTTGTTAGTTCTCCAGTTAAGTTTGGTTTCATAAGAATGTAGCAAACTTCACTACATTTGGTCTTCAGCAATATTTGAATATTGCATTTTATGCCAGCGTCTGATTGCATGTGGTAATTATCACATCTCTGCTTGTGGCGAAGAAGCTCACAATACTGATGTGGAAAGACACATATATTGCCTGGCCTCACTGATTGAATTGGGGGGGCAGTAATTATACATGTCCCCAAAGTAATATAATATGTGGCTCTGTGTAAAGATTATGCTAAGAAACCCTTTCTTGGTATATTTGCAGCGATGGTGGTAATTAGTACAATAAAAACAGGAAATAGTAAGCCCACATCAGATATCTGTCCCCGCAGCTCTCTCTTCTAATATCCTTTAATATCAGACACTTCAGATGGGTGGCTGGCAGAATGATCACTCACATCAAATGTATTCAAGTAGAAAGTGCAGCGTGATGTTTGGTATATAAGACTTGACAGGGGCTCTTCCGTTCATTGTCTTGGGAGAGTCACTCACCTGTTTGGCTCTCAATTTTACCACCTGTATTATAAGAGAGTTCATCTAATCGAGCACAAGTTTACTAATTTGATTCTACAAGTGTAAAGCCTGCCATGTGACCTTTAGATGCTGAGCGAGTATTTCCTTCCTGGATGGGCAGGGAAGATCTCTCTCTCATCGCAGCAGGAGCTGTGCTACAGCCTCCCGGCGTAACCACAAGGACATATGAGGACAAGAACACATGTCCTGCTTCTGCACAGCATCAGCAAAAGTCTAAACAGCTCTTTCTCAAGAGTTGCCCGGGTGTAGTGCACTCACCAACACAACCTAAATTGTCTTGCATGAAAAGAAGGTATGTGTTTTCCTATTGTGGGTATTTTAGTTAGTATTTATAAGATTGTTAAGTTGTGGCAACAGGATACTAGCTGAGATTCTCTTAAATTTTGTGGTTTACTACTTGATATGGTAGCACAAAATTAGAACTTTGTAGAGAACAATGGTGTGGCCATCTTCCCTATAAACTCTATTAATGACCATCATTTTAAAGAGGAAATTGCTCCTCGCTGGGCAGTGCCTCCTCTGACTCAATGCTCTCTGCCAGTAGAAGGTGAAATTATAATTACAAGCTTGATCTTGGCTGTGACCCCTGAATTGGCCCTTTGAAGGAACTTGGATTATGTCTGAGTCTGTTATCTCTGCGAGGAGACAAGCTGTCTTCAGAATTGCTTTTGGGCCCCCATCATGTCATTGTGAAATTGCAGTTAGTAATCTTGCCAATGTTTTTCAGATTTGGTGCAGATAAGCTTGAACACATCTGGTTCCCTGGTTTCTAATGTTATTTGGGGAATTGGATGATTTAAAGTACTTATTTTCTTTAACTCGGTTCTCATCATAATCCATCAACATCACGTCCTTTTATTCTCCATTTCATTTTTATATGATCCTATTAGTTGGGAGTAACCCAAGTGATATTTTTCTTTACTATGGCCCTGTCTCCTCTTTGCCTTTGCTGGAACTCAGGGACCATATACCTTTTACTAAATCAGAATTCATCCATCCTCTGACAAACAGTTTTCATAACCCTGATTTTTTTCTTTGAGTTTTGCTGGGGATGCAATGAAGGCAGTTCTTTCTGCTCCATGCAAATGACATTTACAACAATGCCCTCAAATCAGAGGCCTGAAATGCCTCTCTTAGATTATTGAAGCAATCAGCTGCACTCCATGGTGTCTTTGTGCTGCTCCATGAAAGTAGATGTGAGCTTCGGGGTTGAGAATGAGCCAAGCTTCCAGGCCCTGTTGTGACTCCTGGGAGGTGACTCACCAGAAATGTAATCCAGGATGCGTGAAAGGTGTCATTCCTGGAGATCTGGGCATCTCTCATTAGGTTTCCGGGTGAAATTGGCATTCTTTGTTTCCAAGGAGGCAGACGTGCTGAGTGAGTTTACAAGGAAGAGGGGATGCCAGCCTGCTTCGGATATTTCTGCCTTTCCTGAATTGTTTGTCTCTACATTAGAAACCTCACTACTTACAGACCAAGATAGGAGTGTGAATTTACTCTTTGCTCTCAAGGTCATATAAGGAATGCAGATTCCTCTTGTATAGCTATTTCCCCCTCTGCCATAACAGTAGGGAGAACTATGATAATCAAAGTACCAGTTCAGTTCAACTTGGCAAGATGCTCATGGACGGTCTGCAGCACTGGGATTAGTGAGATGAAGTGATAAGACAGTCCCTTCTCATGAGATGTCATAACTTGAGTGGTTTGGATGTACTACGTGCTGGACTTAGTGACATAGTGGGGAATAGGAGGGAGTCAGGGCTGATTCTGGAAATGAACCAGCTCTGGAATTTTCCTCTCGAAACAGGCGGCCAGCATTGTAATATATGACCTAAAATGAGTTCCAACACCTTGTATTTAGTATCTGAAGGGATATGAGCCTGGTCCAGGTGGATTCTTGAAGTTCTATGGATGCACGATTTGCCAGTGCAGACGTGGCCCTTGTTACTGGTTAGGGGTAGCAAGTCAGGATGCTGATTCCGGAAGCAAGGGCCAGTGTGAATGAAGCATGCTGTCACAGTCCTATCCACAGAAACAGGGCTGAGGCATTGCTACATTTCCCACATTTTATGGATCACCGCTATTCTCATTTGCACACTTACTTCATTCAGCTTTTGGGACACCAGACGATTTGGTTTTTCTTTTACCTCACTGGCTACTCTTCCCAATCTCCTCTCCTGGTTCCTCCTCCTTTCCCGACCTCTTAATGCCGGAATGGCCCTGGGCTCAGTACTTGATCCCCTGTTTGACGACACTCCTTTACCAGTCTCTTGGCACTAAATAGCACCTATATCCTAACAACTTTTTTAAAAAATTTATTTATTTTGAGAAACAGAGAGAGCACATACATGAGTGGGAAAGGGGCAGAGAGAGAGGGAAAATCCCAAGCAGGCTCCATGCTCAGCATGGAGAGACCAACGTGGGGCTGCATCTCATGACCATGAGATCATGACCTGAGCGGAAATCAAGAGTCAGTTGCTTAACCAACTGAGCCACCCAGGCGCCCCTATCCTAACAACTTTTACATTTCTAGCTGAGATCTCTGTTCTAAACTTCACATTTGCGTATCCAGCAGTCTGCTCAACATCTCCACTTGGGCCTCTCACACTCAACAGGCCCAACATGAACTCCTTTCCGCCTGCTCCTGAATCTCTTCCATCTTAGTTGATGGCAAATCTGGTCTTCTGGCTGCTCAGGCAAAGAAGCCTTGAGCCCCATCAGATTCCCTCTTGTACTCTCATATATGAAATCCACTCCCTTAGGAAATGCCATTGGCTCTCAACCTTCAGAGTGTATCCAGGGTACCACACTTCTTCCACCTCCTCTGCTACCACTGTGGGGCTCCAGCCTTCAACAGCCCGTTAACATTCTGAAGTCTGCCAGTCATTTTCTAACTGCTTCTTTCCCTGCCTCTCCCGCACAACTTTCAATATAGTGGCCAGAATGATTCGTGTGATATTTAAGCCAGATTATGTCATTTTTAAAAAAACCTGCAGAGTCTCCATTCATAGTGAAAGCCAGGGTTTTTATGAAGATCGACACAGGCCAGCCTCAGCGACTTTTCTGACTTCATCTCCTGAGGCCCTATGCACGGCGGCTCTACTCCACACCTCTATCCTTTCCAGCATCCAGATAACCTCCTCCTAGTCTCCACACTGGCTGTCTCCTCTGCTTTCTTCCCATTGTCAGCATACTTCCCTTTCTTACCTCCTTCTAGTCTTTACTTGGTTGTCATCTTCTCAATATGGCTTGCTTAGATACCCCCATTTTATTAAAAAAATTTTTTTTACATTTATTTATTTTTGATAGAGACAGCACAAGTGGGCGAGGGGCAGAGATAGAAGGAGACACAGAATCTGAAGCAGGCTCCAGGCTCCGAGCTGTCAGCACAGAGCCCGACGTGGGGCTCGAACTCACAAACTGAGAGATCATGACCTGAGCCGAAGTTGGACGCTTAACCAACTGGGCCACCCAGGCACCCTAGATTCCCCCATTTTAAAGTATACTTATTTATTTTGAAAGAGAACGCGAGCAAGTAGGGGAGGGGCAGAGAGGGAGAGAGAGAGAATCCCAAGCAGACTCTGTGCTGGCAGTGCAGAGCCTGACATGGGACTCGATCCCATGAACTGTGAGATCATGACCTGAGCCAAAACCAAGAATTTGGGCTACCCAGGTACCTCTAGATCACCCAGTTTTAATGTTTTTTAATGTTTATTCATTTTTGATAGAGAGATAGAGAGACAGAGAGAAAGGAAGACACAGAAGCTGAAGCAGGCTCCAGGCTCTGAACTGTCAGCATGGAGTCCGATGCAGGGCCTGAACTCACAGACTGTGAGATCATGACCTGATCTGAAGTCGGATGCTTAACCGACTGAGCCACCCAGGCCCTGCCTAGATCACTCTATTTTAGATTGAAACCTGCACCATTCTCCCCACCACCCCCTTAGCAGGCATTCCTGACTCCTAGTTAACTTCTGCTCAGCATTTTTTTTAACCATAGAAGTGATCACCTTCTAATTTATTATGTTTTCACTTATTTACTATGTTTTTTGTTTCTCTTCCCTAAATCTCCTCCATACACACGCTACAATGTGAGGTCCTTGTGGGTGGAGGTTTTTATTTGTTTTGTTCACTGCTGTATCACAAGTACATTGGAAAGTGTCTGGTAAATGGTAGACACTCATTAAGTTTGTTCAATGAATGAATCCTGCAGTTGTATCCTTCTCTGTATACTTCTCTGTATATCACTTGGAAGTACTGGAAGGTTCAGAGTTTTAATGTGAAAGGGAGTGGTCAATGCATTCTTAACGCACTTGTTGGTTTTGCTCAGCTCTGTCACATTCAACTGCAGAACGGAGATATAATTTTAAAATGGCATCATCATTCCCCACCCCCTCCAGCTTTGAGAAAAAGAGATACTTAGATATTCAAGGAGAGTCTGACTCTTGGTGATCAAGTGGCTTGCATCACACTTTGGTCTCCTTAGGAGTTCCTGGGTATATCATTCTCCACATTAAACATCAACTATTTCAGCACTGACATGCTAGGTTCAGGGTATTTGAGATAACTGACTCTATCACTGAGATATGCCAGTTGACTAAGTCACCTGAAGTCATGGCAGTCGTCTTTGTCGGCATTATCAGTGCCGTGAAAACACTGCTTTTATCACATCTTTCATTTTGAAGACTTGTGTGTGCGTCTTTCTCCTTAGAAAACAGAATCATGTACCTTGTTCATTTCTTCATGTAGAATACTAAACAGGCATGTACTTATGGGCTTAAATAATCAAATCCGTATTTTCTTCGAGAAAGAATTCAGATCAGGAAATGATTTTTACCTCAGCCCTTCTCTAAGAATGTAGCAATGTGAGGACAGGTGTTTAAGCACAAATTCTTGCATGACGCGTAACGCCTAGGGGGCGCTACGGTGGGCACTTCAAGTGCGTATTTCGATTTTGATGCTGTCAGGATGCCTTTAGTAATTTTTTAACTCTTTGGCAAAAGCCAGGTGACTGATTCTGATAGCTAACCTCTACGCCAGACTCTGCTCTAACTCTTTCTAGCCTTCTGGAGTGAAGAAAGACAGACAAATGCATTGGTGATGGCTCTGCAATGCGAATGAAAGGGGAGATAAAAAAGGAGGCGGCCCTCCTGAACTCACATTCCGCTTTTTCTGTGAAAACGTTCCTGTGATTTCCTAGCAATTCTCTTGACACTGAAGGATAAAAATTGCATTGTAGATGTAATGGTCTTAATTAGTAAAATTGACAAGAAAATACTTATCTCTTTATATTGAATGACAGAAAAACACAACTTAGGGAATTTGTCACTTATGATTGAACAGAATCACATTTTAGTCTTACATATTTGTCTCAGCCTGATTAGTTCACAGGCAGGTTTTTGTTTCGTTTCCTGGATCATGAATATTCTGAATTCCTAGCTTTTCTTATCAGCAAAGCAAAGCAATTTATAACATGGGGCCTGAACAAACAAAGTACTTTAGACTCTTTACAATTTCCCTATTATGGAAGCTGATTCTCTGCTTAAGAGGCAAACTCACTATTTTTTATTTCATATTTTTCTTGATCAGAGAGAGGGTGTCTTCTTATTTTATTTCCTATATTTTTTATTATATCCTGATTTTTTTTTTTTTTAAGGAAAGGAAGGCTGGCATCTTTAAATTCCGTAATACTAAGTCCAAGACACTTTTTCTACCTCTATGCATCTCCTAAAATAATAATTTATGCAAACAACTATGTCTTCTAAAAGAACACAAGTATTTGTCAAGCATTCCTCCATTATAAATACTACATGTATGCCAAGAACCAGTTCATCCTTTGCAACTCAGCAGTTTCATCTAATAGTAAAGATGCATATGTACTATCGTAAGTGGTGGTATTTGTGATAGAAAAGTTACCAAAAACCTGTTCTGATTCTCTGTGAGTGTAATATAGTTGTCATCAGTTCCGTGTTAATCACAAGAGTCTTATCCATAAATAGTGCAGTGTGTACCCTTTGGCCCTTATATGGAATACAGCTTTGAAAAATGCCTTTTTTGGCAAGGGAATTAAAAGCAAAAATGAACTATTGGGACCTCATGAAGATAAAAAGCTTCTCCACAGCAAAGGAAACAATCAACAAAAGTAAAAGGCAACCAATGGAATGGGAAAAGATGTTTGCAAATGACATATCGGACATAGGGCTAGTATCCAAAATCTACAAAGAGCTCACCAAACTCCACACCCAAAAAACAAATAATCCAGTGAAGAAATGGGCAGAAAGCATGAATAGACACTTCTCTAAAGAAGACATCCGGATGGCCAACAGGTACATGAAAAGATGCTCAACGTCGCTCCTCATCAGGGAAATACAAATCAAAACCACACTCAGATATCACCTCACGCCAGTCAGAGTGGCCAAAATGAACAAATCAGGAGACTAGATGCTGGAGAGGATGTGGAGAAATGGGAACCTTCTTGCACTGTTGGGGGGAATGCAAACTGGTGCAGCCACTCTGGAAGACAATGTGGAGGTTCCTCAAAAAATTAAAAATAGACCTACCCTATGACCCAGCAATGGCACTGCTAGGAATTTACCCAAGGGATACAGGAGTACTGATGCATAGGGGCACTTGTACCCCAATGTTTATAGCAGCACTCTCAACAATAGCCAAATTGTGGAAAATGCCTAAATGTCCATCAACTGATGAATGGATAAAGAAATTGTGGTTTATATACACAATGGAGTATACGTGGCAATGAGAAAGAATGAAATATGGCCCTTTGTAGCAACATGGATGGAACTGGAGAGTGTGATGCTAAGTGAAATAAGCCATACAGAGAAAGACAGATACCATATGGTTTCACTCTTATGTGGATCCTGAGAAACTTAACAGAAACCCATGGGGGAGGGGAAGAGAAAAAAAAGAGTTTAGAGTGGGAGAGAGAGCCAAAGCATAAGAGACACTTAAAAACTGAGAACAAACCGAGGGCTGATGGGGGATTGGGAGGGAGGGAAGGGTAGGTGATGGGCATTGAAGAGGGCATCTTTTGGGATGAGCACTGGGTGTTGTATGGAAACTAATATGACAATAAAGTTCATATAATAAAAAAAAGAAAAAGAAAAATGCCTTTTTTTCATTTGGTTTCTTACATGACTTAAGTGACAACATTGATTTTGGGACACTAAGCATTATTATTGTTATTGTTCCATAGAAGATATTGCACTTTTGAAAACAAACCCAAGGCATTAATGGCTTCACATCCCCATGGTTTTCTCATGGCTGCAGTGAGATTTTTCTGGGTCCCTGGGCAGCTGGAGGAAGGCGAGGAGAGAGAGGACTGCTGGCGATGCTTCCTCTTTCTAACCTTGATGAGGATGTGGCCTTGCCATCACAAGCCTTGCTTCATTTGGTTCAGCAATGACAAGAGTGTAAATATATTTGTAAAAATATAATATTTCCTTCAAAAAAGGGAAAAGTGTCTCATGTATGGATTTGTTCCGGATGGCAATGGAAGTCCAAAAAAAAAAAGAAAAAAAGAAAAAAAGAAAAAGTGGCAAAAACAAAAACTGGCATCTTTGCACTTCTGGCTGGGGCCCTCCCTGACATACAAGTGTTACTGGAGACATAGGCCCCAGGAACAAGAGAAGAATCCATCATGATGGGCTACGCCTGTGTCTGTCTCAGGTCACTGCTGTGCTTCTTTTAAGGTCCATATCCTTTGCCAAAAATGTTAGAAATTTGTGTAGGCGTACGGGTGTATGTATGGGTGTGCCCTCCACCCACACCTCCCAAACCTATTTTGTGTGGATAACACACTAAGAATTAGGTGTTAATAAAGTTATTGGTTCAATCAATTCGGATTTCAGATATTCATCATCGTATTTCTTTCATCGTAGTTTGTTAGGTCCTTGGCTAAATCACTGCAGGAGCAAGTTCATTTGTACCAGTAATGTTTCCACTTAAGTCCCTTTTATATTTATATTTACAAAATTAGTGTGAGTGGTATTACATTTTCAAATGTTTAAATGGTTTTATTGGGGTAGCTTGATTTACAGTAAACTGCACATATGTACAGTGTACAATTTTATAACTTGCATAGATGTATATGCCTGTGAAACCGTCAAGAAAACATTTTACAATTAAGATAGTGAACGTGTCCATCATCCCCAAATGCTACCTTGTGCTTATTGCTAATTCCAATTAGCTTCTGGGTTTTTCAAGTCCACATCCACAGGCAACCATTGATCTACCTTCTGTTATTGTAAATTAGTTTGCATTTTCTGGAATTTAAATATAAAAGGAATCCTATAGGATGCACTCTTTTTTGTCTGGCTTCTTTCACTCACTATAATTATTTTGAGACTCATCTATGTTATGTGTAGTATCTTTTTCCCATTTTTATTGTTGAGTAGTATTCTATCACAGGGGCATACACCAATTTCTTTATCCTGTTGGTGAACATTTGTATTGTTTCTAGTTGTTGGCTACAACAAAGAAAGTAATTGTTAGCATTAACGTCCAAGACTTCATATGGGTTAATGCTTTAATTTCTCTTGGATAAATACTTAGGAGTGGAATGGCTTGATCATATGGTAGATGTATCTTTAACTCATGAAACTATCAAGCTGTTTTACAAAGTGTTTGCACCATTTTACACTCCTACCAGCAATGAATGAGAGTTCCAATTTCTCCAAATTCCTGAGAACAGATTTTATGGTCAGTCTTTTAATTTTACAGTTTCTAATAGGTGTGCATAGTGGGATCTTCTTGTGGTTCTTTAAAAAAAATTTTTTTAATGTTTATTCATTTTTGAGAGAGATGGAGAGTGAGCGGGGGGGGGGGGGGTGGGGGGGGTGGAGAGAGAGAGGGAGACACAGAATCTGAAGCAGGCTCCAGGCTCTGCTCGAACTCATGAACCGGGAGATCATGACCTGAGCTGAAGTTGGAGGCTTAATCAACTGAGCCACCCAGGTGCTCCATCTTCTTGTGGTTCTAATTTTTATTTCCTTAATGACTAATGACGTTGAGCTAATGACTATTGGCTAATGTGTTTGCACTTATTTGCCATCATATATATTCTCTGGTGTGATATCCATTCACATGTTTGGCCTGTTTTCAATTAAAAAAAATATTTCCTTTATATTGGTTATTTCTATATTTTGGATGTAGTTTCATTGATTTGTCTCTGTTGTTATCTCTTTCACTGATTTCAATTGAATTTTTATTATTTCTTTTGTTTACTTTGCATTTAATTTGTTCTCCTTCTAGTTGTTAAGAGAGAAGCTGTGGTCATTGAATTGAGACTTATTTTTAAAATATCACTGTTTAGTGATAGAAACATCCCCTTTAGTACTGCCTTTGTTGCATTCCACATCCACAGATAATGTGTTTTTATCTTCATTTTTTTCAAAATACTAATTTTCCATTTCGCTTTATTTGACCCATGAGTTACTTAGAAGCACAGTTCAGAGAGAGAATTCAATGTAAATGGAGAAATAAATACCCACAGTAAATCATGCCTTGGAGGGCATGCCAGTGTGGACAGGGAGAGACTGAACAGAAAGGATGGAGTGTAGAGGATCCCAGCAGTGGTGAGGTTTTGGTAAAATTACTCCCAGAAAGAGGGTTTTACCATAAGTGAGAAATGTCAGGAACAGGTGTGAGTCTTCATAAGTTGAGCTATCAAAGAAGTGAAATATATAGACTTGAGCATGTACAAAACCAGAGCAGTGGTCCTGGGAAGGCTCTATTTTTGCAGGTCCCCTGAAAGGGACGGATATTTCTGGGTGGCTTGGTGGTAAAGATGAAGAAGGAAGCAAATAGAGGAAATAAACCATGCTATACAAATAAAAGCAAATCAATGAGCTAGAAAACCCTCTAACCTCTTAGGACTCAACCCCCAAAGAAATTGTACTCTTTGTGCCAAGAGAGGGAAGTATTCTCTTGAACTAGGAAGCCCTGTGGACTCTTTGAAAGAGAGTTTCAACTCCCTATATAGATGGAGGTCAATTGCTGATCTAGAAGAACAGAAGAAATTCTAAAATGAAAGAAAATTAAAAGCATTTGCAAAACAACTCCAAAAAAATTTAGAAAGTCCAAATGCATATTATTAAGCCAATAAAAATAATTCCCTATGATGAAAATGAAAGAGGAGAATGGTAACACGATGCTACAATAGGAATTAAATAGTATTAAAGAAACACTTTCAGAGATTAAAGAACACTTTGATTCAAAATTTAAAATTTTGACTCAAAATTAAAAACTCAGACATGAACCAAAACAATTTAAAACGACAAAAGTGAAATGACACTTGATCAAATTTAGGAAAAAAATTTGAAGGAAAAGGATGAATAATGTAAGAAATGAAAACTGAATTATATGTCCACAGAGGATAATGTACTAAAATAATAGAGGAAAGAAATAAATGTAATTAAGAAAGAGGTCAGAACAATAAAGGAAAACACAAGAAGATCCAAAGTACCGAACATTGGAATGTCTCAAGAAAAAATTTCATGATTGGGATGAAACTAATACTTAAAACTGTAATCTAAAAAAAAAATCTGTAAAAAAAAAAAAGCTCTCTATATCAAACATTACACTGTATGTTTGGAAAGTTGATCAGTAATGATCAGCTCAGGGACATATCCTGGTGAAACTTAGACTTTAAAGATAAGGAGAAAAAAAATAACTCTGGGCCTCCAGGCAAA
This sequence comes from Panthera onca, assembly GCF_046562875.1. Lineage (NCBI taxonomy): Eukaryota > Metazoa > Chordata > Mammalia > Carnivora > Felidae > Panthera > Panthera onca. The sequence continues at coordinate 44,405,868 of NC_138349.1, read as the reverse complement.
CAAGATCATATAACTGATGAAGGAAAGGGAATCAGAGTGGTATCAAATTTCTTCCCAGCAAACCATGAAGCATGAACAAAAAGGAACATCATTTTCGAGAAAGGCAAGGAAAGATAAGAGATAGCCAGGGAATTTATGTCCAAACTGTTCTCGAAGTATCAGAGCTACACACAACAATTTTAAATATTCAGTAACTTAGGGAATACTCCATTCACAGTCCTTCCTGAAAAATCTATGGGAGATGAACTTCACCTCGACCAGGAGTGACTGGGGAGCTTTGGCAAAAGGCTAGTTCCTGCTAGCCTTTGCCTGCACTCTGGCCCTAGGGAAGGTCTGAGTTCCTCTCAGTCTGCCTTCCATAATGAGATCAAACAGGCAGAGCTGTTTTCTAGTGAGGGCTGCCTATGTGTATGTTGCTAAATCCTAAAAAATACAAACTGAAAATATGTTGCTTATTTAAATAGGACAATACGGTCTCCATGGATTCCTTCCCCAGTTGTGGTTGTTTAAGATAATAGACAATGGAATGACAAATGGAAGGTAGGAAAGGGCAGGAGGCTATGGTCTGTCCATGAAAATTTGTGGAGGAGAATTAATGAATTTGAGTCCTACAGATATGAACAGACTGTTGTGCATGGAGAAAACAACAAAGAAGGTGAGCAGTTCTAATTTTTTCCAGTGTTCTTCCCTTGAGTAATTGTATGCCTTTGATGGTTGACAGAGACAGTGTTCTGTGCACTTGCAAATTATGCTAAATTTTTGGGATGCAGTGTGTGTGTGTCTGTGTGTGTGTGTGTGTGTGTGTGTGAGAGAGAGAGAGAGAGAGTTTTATAAACATCCTCAGCATACATAGCATCCTTGATGCCATTAGTGGGGACTGGGCATCCCTGAATGGTTTTAAGGGTTTCTTTCCTGTTTACATTCTCTGATATGAACCCTGCTATTTAAAATGTGCCTAGTACCAGCATAATTGACATTATTGAGGAGCTTTCTAAAGATGCAGAATCTGTCCATTTCTAAAATGTATCTCCAACTTGAATACATGTAAAAATTATCTGGAGATGTGAAACTCTGATTTTGGTTCAGAAGTCTAGGGTGGGGCATGAGATTATGCATTTTTAACAAGCTCTCAAGTCATTTCAATGTTTCTTTGGTCCTTGCACCATAATAGACCATCTACACTCAGTCCCCTTCTGGAGCGGTTTGTTGAAGGAACCGTTTCTGCTATCCCCTGGGAAACTAGTGTCCTGTGTTTGCTATGAGCAGTAAGGCATCGTGAAGGGAGAGAGTCTCCTACTAATCTCCTGAGGACCTAGGACTCGGTTTTGTCTACGGTATTTATTCTTAGACTACATTTCCTTTTTCTCGTCTTCTCAGGAAGTTGCACAGTCATGAGTCACAGTTATTTATACCTGTCTTAAGATGTTAGTGATCTCTTGCCCACTGCATAGATTCATGAAAGGACTGGCTCTTAATAGGTAAGTGAATTTATTTTGTAAGTCATCAGTAGGAATATAATGAAGTGAAATCCCACAAACAAAAAACAGAGCTACTTGATCCTGATTATGATCCCATAGAGCCTTTCATTATCATTGCATGGGGCCTTTAAAAAAATTCAGTTTCTGGGGTGCCTGGATGGATCAGTCTGTTAAGCGTCCAGCTCTTGCTTTTGGCTCAGGTCATGATCTCACGGTTCGAGCCCTGCGTCAGAATGTCTGCTGACAGTATGGAGCCTGCTTGGGATCTTCTCTCTCCCTCTCTGTCTGTCCTTCTGTGTGTTCTCTCTCTCTCTCTTTCAAAAATAAGTTAACAAACTTAAAATAAAAAATACAATAAAAATACAGTTTTCAAAATACAACATCCATTCTTGATAAAAACCCTCAGCAAAGTATGGATAGATGGAACATATCTCAACATCATAAAGGTCATATATGAAAGACACAGCTAATATCATCCTCAGTGGGGAAAAACTGACAGCCTTTCCCCTATGGTCAGGAACAAGACAAGGATGTCCACTTTCATCATTACTATTTAGCAGAATACTAGAAATCTCAGCCTCAGCAGTCAGACAACAAAAAGAAACAAAAGGCATCCAAATTAGTAAGGAAGAAGTTAAACTTTCACTATTTGCAGATGACATGATACTCTATATGGAAAACTTAAAAGACTCCAAAAAATTGCTAGAACTGATACACGAATTCAGCAAAGTTGCAGGATACAAAATGAATGTGCAGAAATCTGTTGCATTTCTATACACCAATAATAAAGCAGCAGAAAAAGAAATCAAGAAATAGATCCCATTTACAATTGCACCAAAGGCAATAAGATGTCTAGCAATAAACCCAGCTAAAGAGATAAAAGATCTATACTCTGAAAACTATAGAGCATTTATGAAAGAAGTTGAAGAGGACAAAAGAAATGGAAAAGCATTCTATACTCATGGATTGGAAGAACAAACATCGTTAAAATGTCTATATTACCCAAAGCAATCTGTACATTTAACTTAATCCCTACCAAAATACCAGCAACATTTTTCACAGAGCTAGAACAAACAATCCTAAAATTTGTATAGATCCACAAAAGACCCTGAATAGCCAAAGAAATCTTGAAAAAGAAAAACAGACCTGGAGGCATCATGATTCTGGATTTCAAGCTATATTACAAAGCTGTAGTCATCAAGACAGTATGGTACTGGCACAAAAACAGACATAGATAAATGAAACAGATAGAATACATACAACTATATGGTCAATTAATCTTTGACAGAGCAGGAAGGAATATCCAAAGGGAAAACAAAATCTCTTCAGCAAATGTTGTGGAGAAAACTGTACAGCAAAATGAAGAAGATTGAAACTGGACCACTTTCTTACACCATATACAAAAATAAACTCAAACTGGATGAAAGACCTAAATGTGAGACAGGAAACCATCAGAATCCTAGAGGATAACATAGGCAGCAACCTCTTTGACCTCGTCTGGAGTAACTTCTTAACTAGACATGTCACTGAAGGCAAGGGAAACAAAAGTAAACATGAACTATTGGGACTTCAACAAGATAAAAATCTGTGCAGTGAAGGAAACAATCAACAAAACTAAAAGGTAGCCTCCAGAATGGGAAAAGATATTTGCAAATGATATCTGATAAAGAGTTAGTATCCAAAATCTAAAGAACTTATCAAACTCAACACCCAAAAAACAAAACACCCAATTAAGACACGGGCAAAAGACATGAATAGACACTTTTCCAAAGAAGATACCCAACTGGCTAACAGACACAGGAAAAGATGCTCAACATCACTAATCATCAGGGAAATGCAATTCAAAACCACGATGAGATACCACCTCATACCTGTCAAATGACTAAAATAACGACACAAGAAACAACGGGTGTTGACGAGGATGTGGAAAAAGGGGAACCCTCTTGAACTGTTGGTGGGAATGCAAACTGGTGCAGCCACTCTGGAGAACAGTATAGATGTTCCTCAAGAAACTAAAAATAGAAGTACCCTATGATCCAGCAATTGCACTATTAGGTATTTACCCAAAGGCTATAAAAACACAGATTTGAAGGGGTACATGTGCCACAATGTTTATAGCAACTTAATCAACAATAGCCAAACTATGGAGAGAGCCCAAATATCCACTGACTGATGAATGGATAAAGAAGATGTGGTGTATATATAGACAATGGAATATTAGTCAGCCACCAAAAAGAATTAAATCTTACCGTCTGCAATGACGTGCACGGAGCTAGAATGTATTATTCTAAGTGAAATAAGTCAATTAGAGAAAGACAAATACCATGTGATTTCACTCATGTCGAATTTAAGAGACAAAATGGATGAACATATTGGAAGGTGAGGGAAGAGAAGAGAGTGGAACAAACCACAAGAGACTCTTGATGAGAACAAACTATATGGGTTGATGGAGTGAGATGGGTGGGAGATGGGCTAGATGGGTAATGGGTACTAAGGAGGGCATTTGTGATGAGCACTGGGTGTTGCATATAAGTGATGAATCGCTGAATTCTACTCCTGAAACCAATATTGCACTGTATGTTAACTAACTAAAATTTATATTTAAAAAAGGGAAAAAAATAAATGGCAAATGTTAACCCTCAAAAAAAAAAAAACCACTAAAAATGTGGTTTCCTAGGTCTTACTGGAGAAACATTCAATTAAATGAGGGCAGGCAACATGTGTCTGATTTTGAAAAATTTCACTAATGATTATAATGCAGCCAGTTTGAGAACACCGCTCTGTGTAAACAATTACCCTAAAATTGTATAACCGAGTAGTTCAAGGCCAAACACACAAAAAATGTTCAAGCATAATTAGAATACTGAGGATTCAAATAACCCAATTAGCAAGCTTGATCTAATGGAGAAGTATAGAACTGTGTACTCAGTAACTGAAAAATATGCATTTTTTCAAACACACAGGTAATAATTATCAAAATCATTGCTACTACTCAAGGTTTAACAAATGTGAGAGAATGATTAGTACACAGATCATATTTTCTATCAATAATGCAATTATAATAGGTTTCAAAAGTGTTTTTTTTTTTACTAAAAAAGTCCAACATGTTAAGAAATTAAAAACATACTCTTCTAAATAACTCATAGGTCAAAGATAAAATCCTAATGAATACTGGAAAATGCTTAGAATGGAAAAATCATAAAACCACTGAATATCAAAGTCTGTGGGATGCAGAGAAGTAGATTCAAGCTTATGTTAGGAAAAGGAGAAACTTGAAAACCTGTAAAGTAAGAATCCAACTTAAGAAATTTGAACGTGAATAACAGACTAAAAACAAAAAAGAACAGAAAAAAGGAAATATAGTGCAAAGCTAGTTCTTTGAGAAGATCACTTGAAAACTATTCAGAAAGATCAAATAAAGAATTAAATGGAAAAGCAATATTAAAAATAAAAAGAGGACATGCCTAAATGTACAACAGAGATTAAAAGGTATAAGTTAGGCACAAATGGGACTTGTCTATAGATTTGAAAATCAAAACAAAGTTACTAGAAAATGTAATTTATCAAAATCGAACCAAGAAACAACCAACTCAATTTAACCAGAGGTTAAAAAAGTCTTCCCTCTTAAAAAACAAATGCAACAATAACAAAAGCAGCAACCACAGAAGACCAAGATGGTTTTTTACATTTGAATTGTAACAAACATACAAGTAATAAGACTATTCTAATAGTATACAAATTTTACTAGATAACCTAATCTTATTTGATAAGAAAAATAAAAACCTATGACAGTACAAGAAAGAAAATTATAGGCGAATCTCACTCATCAATATAGATACAAAATCTTAAAAAATTTTTAAATGAATATATAGTATACAAAAAGATAATGTATCATGTCTGATATGAACTGTCCGAGGAAAACATTGATGACCTAACATTAGATCGTTATTACTGTATTCCACCACATTAAAGAATTAAAGAAGAACAGGAAGTTAATAGATAGAATCTATCCATAATGTTCACACGCATTTAGTAAAAAAAAAAAAACAAAAAAAAATAAAACCAAGAAAAACCCCAAAAACCAACCTAGAAAAATCAAGAGTAATGGTAATAGAAAGAAACTTTTTGAATCAAATAAAGGGTATCTGTCAACCACTTACTGCATATAATTTATTCAGTGTGAAAGTCTAAAAAATTTCTTTTTAAATTCAGAAGTAATCTGTGCTTTTAGTCTTGTTCCAGAGGTCCTAGCTAGTGCAATAAGACAAGAAAAGAAGAAAAACTTCTAAAAGCAGAAGAAAACTGTCAGTATTTGCATATGATATGAATGTAAATACAGCTAACCCTAAAGATTTTAAAGGCAAGTATATAAATAATAAGAATGAGTTGAAATTTGTTAAGATTAAATTTTACATCCAAAAATAAATTGTGTTAATGTATGCCAGTAACAAAGAGTCGAAAATGTCATTATTTTAAAAGCTGAATTTTATAAGAACAACCAAAAATGTAACGAATCAAAGAATAAATTTAACAAAGGGCATATAAGGCTTCTAATGAGGAAATTACAAGTTTTTATTATATTAAAGAAAATTAAAACAGGTGGAGAAATATATCAAGTTCATTGAAAGGGAGACTCAGTAATTTTTTTCAAGTTTATTTACTTATTTTGAGAGAGAGAGAGAGAGAGAGAGAGAGCAAGCAGGGAAGGGATAGCGAGAGAGGGAAAGAGAATCCCAATCAGGCACTGCAATGTCAGCACAGAGCCCTCCCTATCTGTGGCTCAAACCCACTGACCATGAGATCATGATGTAAGCCAAAATTAAGAGTCAGATGCTCAACTGAATGAACCATTTAGGCACCCCAGGAGACTCAATAAGTGTTAAATGCCAATTTCCCATCTCCCCTAATAGGACCTCTTTGAGTTGAATAATAATCCTTACAGGATTTTTCTTGGAACTAAACAAGATGATTATTAAACTTATTAAGAGAATTATGTCAAACAGAGTCAAAACACATTTCAACAGGATGAAAAAGTTGATAGAAAATTCCCTAGTGAATATCATGACTTGATACAAAGCTATTCAGTATTGTTCGTTAAAGAATAGATAAATAAAACAAGAAACAGGACTCCAAGTCCAGAAATGAAACAAAACAAAACAAAACAAGCTTGAACTGTAATGGAGCCAATATTGCAGACTTTTAAAAACATAATTGTGTTCAGATAGTTGGTTAAATACATAGAAAATGGAATTAGATTCATATCTTATATACTTCACAAAATTCAGTTCTAGGTGGATTAAATAGTTTCATCAGAACCGAAATACTTAAAAAATTGTAGTAAGAAATGTAAGAAAATATTTCTATGACTTTGAGATAGAGCAGTATTTTTTAATCAAGACACAAAAAGCCCAAACTGTATACTTGATTAATGTGACTACGATAAAATAAAGAGACCTCCTTATCAGACCAGAAATAGTGTAAAAAGACAAATTATATAAACTATGAGAAGTTACTTTTCATAGATATAACTAGCAAACTACTGGTATCCAGAGTATACAAATAACTCCCCAAATTCAATAAGAATCAGGCAAGTCCACAGAGTAAAATAATGAACAAAAGACACAAATAGTCATGTTCCAGAAGAGGAAATGTGAGGGCAATAAACATATGAAGATATACCCACACTCATCAGTGTTAAGGAAAGACATATTAAATGCAATATCAGATAACAATGTATATTTTCCTGAATGGCAAAAGTGAATAAAGTTGATGTCAAATGATACAAAGAATTGGTTATAATGAGGAGCAATGCTTATTTTTATAAACTGATGGAGGAAGGTTGATTTGGTAAAATTACTTTGGCAAACAATTTGGCATTAAGTAGCAAAGCTGAAAATGAACCTTTCCCTGTGCCCTGGATATTCTCTACAACACAGGGACACTCTTGGGCATGTGGGAGAAGAGTCATGAATGGAGCCATCGATTTGTATTATCTATAGTGTCAGAAAACTGAATAAATGTCAGTTGAGACAAAAATGGGAAAAAATGGTGTTATGATCGTACAAAGAAATACTACAATACTATAGTATTACAAAAGTGAGAATTAAATGTAGTACATAGGTGAATCTCCAAAAAAAAAGGAAAAGAGGAAAAAAAAGTTTAAGAACTTAATTTGAATAACACTTGTAAGTTAAAAAAGAACAAAAATACATAACAGCAAAAAATATTAGGATAACTGAATATGTGCAAAAGCTATTTGGAAAAGCAAAGGAATGATCAATTTAAAAATTCAGGAATGCAGTTAGATTTAGGTGGGAGAGAGAAGGATATAACTGCAGATTTTTACACCAAAAACTTCAATACCACTGGGAAAGTTCTATAACTTAAATCTGGTGAGTTCATGGATATTTATGTTTATATCTTACTTAAATTATTTAAATGTATCAAGTATTTGATAATAAAATCTTTGAAATGAATGACTCAATCAAATATGTTTTTAGGTATTAAAAGTAATTTAAAAAGCCACAAAAACAGCTACTCCAAAGCTAAGGTGAAACTTTGTATTATCCCAAATCTTGAGGCACCTGGAATGAGTCAGTGTAATGTTCTTGTCCTCACCTAGAAAATGAGTCCATTAAACACTGTAGTGAAGGCCTTCAACAACCCACAGAGTTAAATGCAATTGATTGTTATTTTTTTCTCTCATTCCAACTCTGGGCCATATATCTGCTTCCTAATTACTTTAATTTCCTGAGACTACACCTTACTTTGCCTTCTAAAACATCCTCACCTGATTTTTCTGTTTCCTTACCACTTCAGGACACTTGGCAGTCTCTATCAATCGTGGAAAAAAGAAACTGTACTAGGTACTTCAGCAAAGAGAATTTAATATGGAGAACTGGCTCTGTGGGTGTTTGAGCACGGCAAAAGGAACAGGGAAGACAGGAGCGGTCTTAACATCCTAAGGGCTGGAAACACAAGGGATAGGCTGGGGCTGCCAGAACTAGAATCTTAGAGGACAGTCCTGCAGAGTCTAGGCTGAAACTTTTGAGTGGATCCCATCCTGGTGTGATAACACTTCAGAAGCTCTGAGAAGAGCTTAGGCAGAGCTAGGCTCAGACAGGGGGAGCATGAATTTGCTGCATGATACTGCAAGAGGACCAACACCACTGGAGACTGGAACCATCTGTGACTGTCTAAGCGGAAGGGCTGCCATGGTGGCATCACTGACAGAATCAGCAAGTGAACAGGAGACAGGAGGGAACAAGTCTGTCCCCATTCTTCAGCTTTCAGGTTTCCGTCTAGTTTCTCCTATTGGCAGAAACTAAAAGGGAAACCACCCTGCCAGGAATAAGTGTTTTAAGGGTTCTGGCTCCAGCATCACAAAGCAAAGACAGTGACACAAAGTATCAGACAGTGGATTTGAAGCTTTGGGAACATAGCTTAATGACTATCACTCCTTCCAGGTCTTTAGGCTTCAAAGAGAACGTCAGAGCTTGGATGTTGGTTCATTTCTTTAATCCCCCTATACTCCTTTATGTAGTGTCATCTGGTCTCAGGCTTTCTAGATCAGATAAAATCACATGACTCCCAAATGAATTTCTCCAGCTTCCCCTTGAACTCCAGATTTGTATATGCACATATGTGTTTGCCAACTCTAATCGAATACTCGAAAATCAACTTCAAACTCCATGCTTGCAAAATGGAATTCTTTTAGTTCAGGACCTGGTTCTCCTCTGTTAATGTTATCGCCACCTACACGGTTGTTTAAGCAAGAAACCCAGGCATCATTCTTGCCTTCTTCCTCAATGTCATCTCTCTTCACACCCAGCCCATCAAAATTCTTGAGGTTTAACCTCCAACATACACTCAGATCCCTCAGCCTCACCCAACGTGCATGGCCGTAGCAGTGCTGCAAATTGCTTTGCACATGGACCACAGCAGGAGCTTTCCAGTAGCTCTTCCTGCTTCAGTTTTTCATCCCTTTCAACTCACTTCTCACACAGGAATCTAAGTGAACTTTAAAAATGATAAATTATATCATGTCACTCCCTCATGTAAAATCTGTTGGATTTCTATCAACACGACCAAAAAGATCTCTAGGAGCCCACAGTATCTGGACCCTGCTTTTTTGTCCTCATTTCATGCTGTTCTCCTTTTGGCTTGCTGCTGTCTGTCCACAATGGCCTACAATGCCCTGCCAGTGATACAATGCATGGCTGGCCTCCAATCATTCGTCAGATGTTAGCATAAGCATCACTTCTATACAGAGGTCTTTCCTTATCATCTATGTAAAGTAGCCATCTTGCCTTCTAGTTAATGTCTATTGTGTCATACTGTTTATTAGCCTTTATATTAATCCTTGCATTTGACATGTTTTTGACTAATAGCTGAACTCTGACATCATCAATTTGAGGGGGACTCAATCTGTCTTTAAACCACTGTATCTTTAGGGTTGGTAACAGTGTCTAGCACATAATAGGTGTTAAATATTTGTTGAATTCATGAAGGCTATGGAGCAGTCCAGCTTTCAACCATGCCCATGCTCATTGTTCAGGGTGAATTTAGTAAAAAAAAAACAAAACAAAACAAAAACGAGATGTGATGAGAATCTTATGATAACATGACAACAAGTTCAGTTTTTTAAAGTTGAAAGTGGCATAAAATCTCTCATGTCTAGAAAACAGCTTAGAAAGGTTTGTTCTGTAATTAGTGCATGCAAGGACACCACCTCCTACCCAACCATTTATACCTTCAAACTCTTCCTGGCCCCTCCCCCCCCCCCCCCCCCCCAGCTGGAGCTGCTGATGAGAACCAGCTCACTAAAGTCTCTGGACAGAGTTCACGTTCTCCATTTGATTAAAAGAGGCCACACTGACCCTATTGCTGATGGTCCTTTTGACCTTGATGATTTATATTTTTCCAGTGGTGGTCCACCACATGGTTCAGCAGATAAACCCTTGGTCTGACAGATTCGGGTTTAAATCCAGTTTTCCCTACTCGCTTACTTGGCATCTCTGAGTTCCAATTTCCTCATTTGTAATGTGCCAATAGTAATATTTATGTCATGTTTGTGAAGAGTAAAAGAAATAAAATGTGCAAAGTATCTAAAAAAAGTATCTGGCATAAAATAGGAGTGGAATCGCTAGGAATTATGTAAAACTATTCTTGCAGTGTTTAGAATGTAGGACTACTGTGTGAATATTGGCCCACCTCTTTTGCTTCTCTTTGTATTCACTGGAAAGGAACAGTTCTCCTTCTGTTGGCTAATGATCTTATCTTTGCTCCCCATGATCCTTTCTTTGGCCATGTCTACCTTGCTCTTGACCAGCTAGGCCTACACAGGCCGCACCAGGGGCCCCTGGACCCTGGCAGGGGCTGACATAGACCACTGGCAAGAGTGTGGAAGGACATGTATTCCTCAGCTCCCTCCCTGCAGGGTTGCCTGGGGGGCCCTGGCTCTATGCACAGATATCAGCCCTGACAGTGGGCCTTCAGCAGGGCGTCCTTTTTGTCTCTGGGTTGCTACGTCTGTTCCTTCCTCTTGTTCCTTCAGATATAGAGTACTTCTTACTAACTCCAGATACCATTTCCCTCAATCACTTCCCTACATCCTGCACACATCCTTGTCAGCAGTCCCTTTATGATGCACTCCATGGATTTTTCTGATTTGGGCATACTATCTGTTTCTGCCAGAATCTGGCTGATAATATCTCTCTAAATAGCTGAGAGTGTCGTCTCAGACCTAATTCCACACTCTGTCTGGTCTGAACATGCACAGGCACACACACATACACACAGACACACACACGCATGCACATGCATACACAGGTGTGCTGGTGTTTGCCATTTCCCCCTTGAGTGTGTCACTGAGTCCTCAACTGCTCTACTGGAGCTGTGCTCATTTGGTCCATTGTAGTCACCAGCAGCCCACCTGGTTGAGAAGGCCCACTGCCAAGGATACTCCCATGGAGGGCTGTGATTTGCTCCCTGGTTACATCTCCAATTTGTCTTTTGACACAAGTCCTAATCTGAGGAGGTACTGTCAGTTTTCCCAGTCCGGGGACAGCGCTGATGCTATGGGCCTCTGACGTTTGAGGAATGAGATGTCAGACACTTCTCCAACTGAAACACTTCCCTGGGCTCTATCTACATTCTTTTTCTGCTCTCCTCTGCCAGGATGGGGAACAAAGGTTTTGTTTGCAGAGCCACTGACGCTGTTCAGTGGCAGCACAGAATGAATGGCAAAGAGGCTGGCATTGTGGGTCCCAACCTGGCTTTCTTCAGTAGATTCGTGTACCTAATAATGCCAGATATTTGGTGGTAAGGTACATGGGATGCTATTGTTTAATAAGTCCTGCACCCATGCAGAGATGGCTCTAATGTGTAAGCTAAAAGCATTATTCATAGTTACTTATAGATCCCAAATTGCTGATATTTTTAACATTTGAAAAAAATATTAAAGAGGGATTTAAAATATATATAATTTATTACTCATAAGACAAATTTCTTACCTCTAAAGCACCATAAAAGGAGACTATCAACACATCTGGCCTGACCCTATGTCTGGCTTTCCACTAACTCTGTTTACTTCCCCTTAAACTCCATCAGCTACAGCCACACACAACTTGTGTACCCATTCCCAGATTTACCATAGCATGGGTATGGAAGGAGTTTAGTGAGGTTAATCCTTTTTTTTAAGCCCTGTCTATGATAGGGATGCTACACTGGCATATCAGAGAAATATAGTAGACAAATGGGACCATTTGACGTGGTCTTTAAGGACAATTTGGAGAAACAAGAATGGGCTTAGGCTGTGGTTATTTGCATTTTGACTGGTGACCCAGTGCTAAACGAAGGCTATATTCATTAAATAATACACACTGCTGTGGAGGGAAGCCTCTGAGAAACTTGTCCACTGTTTTTCTCTCTTTCCTGTCTTGCTCAAGACTATCACAAAATTACATAAAGGTTTAACAGGACTGTTTATAAATATTACCTATGACATAAAGCTACAAGGGATAGAATATATTGGGGGGACAAAAAATAAGATCTCGATATCCTTAATTGAAGGTAATAATGGGACTGAAACTTGCAAGAAAATAACCATTGCAGACATACAAACTCATAGACACATATACACAGAGAGAACAACTTCTAAGACTCAGGCAGAATCTGATGGGAATTTCCACTAACCACAAAGTGAAGAAAATGGTTTTGAAAAACTCCTGCTCTGGTTGGCCTCAGGATGTAATTGTTTGATAAAGATAAGAAGACTCTTTATACTGCCTCCGCTATCTGCCTCTTCACTCTTCTCCTGGGTTTGACAAAAGTTGAAACCATCTTAATGGTCACCATCAATTTTCTGCAAGGAGGCTGACCTTAGACCATATGGTCTAAGAGTAAAAATTATTGCCTTCTCCTTATATCCTTCTATATGAAGGGCCATAAACCCAATGGCTCCAGGGTCCAGGCAGGCAATATGCTGAGTACAGTAAGGGGGTAGGGGAAGTGGGTGCTGGAGTGAGCTGAAGAATTCATGATTCCTGTTTCAGTCTGGCAGCTACCACTCCTCTCTAATTGTAACCATCTTTGAATATGGGCACCTGATTATCAGATAGTCTCTTCTTTTACTTCATGTTAAATCTCTTGATTATCAAATGTTAGCAATATATTCAATTCCTTTTCTAGTTTTTTCTTTTTATTGTAAAACATTTATAAGGTAAAATTTACCATTTTAGCAATTTCCCTGTGTATAGTTCAGTGACATTAAGTATATTCTCGTTGTTCAACCCTCACCACCATGCATCTCTAGAACATCATTTTCAACTGAAACTCTACCCACTTGACAATAACTCCCCAATTTCCCCTCCCCTCTCACCTGTGGCAACCATGATTCTACTTTTTGTGTCTGAATTTCACTGCTCTGGGAACCCCATGTAGGTGGAATCATACAGTATTTGTCTTTTTGTCTGACTTACTTCACTAAGTACAGTATCTAATCATCCATGCTGTAGCCTATGTCATAATTTTATTCCTTTTAAAAATTATTTAAGAAGTTTCTATTGTAAAAAAACACATAACAAAATTTACTATCTTAACCACCGGTAAGTGTATGGGTTCATTGGTGTTAAGTATATTCATACTGTTGCATAAATCGATCTCTGGAAATTTTTCATCTTGTAAAACTAAAACTCTGTACCCATTAAATAGTAATTTCTACCTTACCTCTAGCTCCTTGCAGCCACCATTCTACTTTTAGTTTCTATGATTTGATTACTCTAGATTTCTCATATAAGTGGAATCATACAGTACTTACCTTTTTTGTGACTGGCTTCTTTTGCTTAGTATAATGTCCTCAGAGTTCATCCATATTGTAGCATATGTTAGAATTTCCTCACTTTTTAAGGCTAAGTAATATTGCACTGAGTACACATACAGCATATTTTGTGTATTTGCTCATCCCTTAATAGACACTTGGGTTGCTGACACCTTTTGGCTATTGTGAATAGTGCTGCTGTGAACAATGGTGTGCAACTGTTTGTTCACATTCCCACTTGAGTTCTTCTGAGTATATACCCAGAGGTAGAATGTAGGACTTTTAGAATGTAGGATCCAGTGGGATCATATGGTAGTTGTAGGTTGAGTTTTTTGAGGAATTGTCATATTATTTTTCACAGTGGCTGTACCATTTTACATTTCCACCAATGGCATATAAGGTTCACAATTTACCCATTACCTTACTAACATTTGTTATTTTCAGTTTTTTTTATAATAGCTATCCAAAGGTATGCAAAGCATTATATAATTGTGGTTTGATTGGCATTTCCCTAATGATTAGTGATATTTACCTTCTTTTCATGTGCTTATTCACCATCCTCATATCTTTGGTGAAATGGCTATGCCTTCCTTTGCCCATTTTTTAAATTGAGTTCTTAATTTTTAGTTGTTGAGTTGTAGGACTTCTTGACATATTCTGGATATCAATTTCTTGTCCCATGGAGGATTGCAACTATTTTCTCCCATTCCATGGGCTGCCTTTTCAAACTGTAGATAGTGTCCTTTGATGCATAGTGTTTTTTAATTTTGATGAAGTCTAATTAATCTACTTTTTCTTTTATCACTTGTGCTTTTGGTGTCAAGTCTGAGAAATTATTTCCAAATCAAATGCCACGAAGCCTTCCTTCTATATTTTCTTTGAAGAGTTTTGTAGTTTTGACTCTTATGCCTAGGTTTTTGATACTGAGTTGATATATGGTATAGCATAAGGGTCTAACTTCATTCCTTTGCATATGAATATACAGTTTTCCCATCATCAATTGTCGAAATGACTGTCATTTTCCCATTAAATAGTCTTGGTGCTCTTGTTAAAAATCCTTTGAATATATACACAAGGACTTATTTCTAGGTTCTGTCTTCTTTTTTTTTTTATTTATTTTTTTAAAAAAAAAAATTTTTTTTTCAACGTTTTTTATTTTATTTTTGGGACAGAGAGAGACAGAGCATGAATGGTGGAGGGGCAGAGAGAGAGGGAGACACAGAATCGGAAACAGGCTCCAGGCTCCGAGCCATCCGCCCAGAGCCTGACGCGGGGCTCGCACTCACGGACTGCGAGATCGTGACCTGGCTGAAGTCGGACGCTTAACCGACTGTGCGACCCAGGCGCCCCTAGGTTCTGTCTTCTAATTGATCAATTTATGTGTCTTTATGTCAATACCACACTGTTTTGATTACTGTAAATTTGTAGTGAGTTTTGAAATCAGAAAGTGCAAGAATTCCAACTTTATTCTTTTTCAAGGTTGTTTGGCTATTTGGGGTGTCTTGAGATACCACATGAATTTTAAAATGAATTTGTCTATTTCTGCAAAAATCATTGTCAGAGTTTTGATAAGGATTGCATTGACTCTCTAGACCCCTTGGGTAGTATCCCTATTTCAACAATATTATCATTTTTTAAAACACACTGGGAAAGCCAAACAAAACCCATTTGTGACAGATAATGAC
Source organism: Panthera onca (assembly GCF_046562875.1). Taxonomy (NCBI): domain Eukaryota; kingdom Metazoa; phylum Chordata; class Mammalia; order Carnivora; family Felidae; genus Panthera; species Panthera onca. Next base: position 44,390,386 of record NC_138349.1, on the reverse strand, counting down.
CTCCCTTCCTTAGCTACTCAGTGAAAGCAAATTCTAGAAGACAATTAAGTAGAAAGTGGTGATAGAGACGTCCACAGTAAAACTTTCCATCCTTGAAGGTGAACAGCCCTGCAGTTTGTTATTTAGATTATCTGAAAAATAGAAGAAATCTGAGTGATAATACAAGCCTATAATACATGAGAAGCTCTTGGCAAATGAGAACTAAAGAACTGAACTGGCGCCTGTTGCCATCAATCTGGCACCTAAGTTATAGTTCGGGGAGAGAGACTTACCATCTCTAAGTGTTCAGAAAACAGGTCAAAGGCTGTTGGCATAGCCTGTCTGTTGGTATACAATAAACCTACATAGGGAGGTCAGACAATGAAGAGTAATCAGTTAGATAATTAATTCTCTAAAGAAGCAAAAGTAATAGACATGATAATCAAAGCATAATAGAAAGTTTCCTGAAACGAAGAAAACAAAAAACAAAAAAAAAAATTACACCTAAGAGAATCATCAGGCTCTTGAAAGAAGTCAGTGAGAAAACACCCATAAACTGATAGTCTATGGAAGAAAAAATGTGTATGGCACATTTTTAAAGGAAAAAAAAAATCCCATTAGTATCGAGCCAAAATATTACAGTTGGCTCCCACAAAGAAACTAGGCTTAGGCTCCCACGATTCTTTTGTATGTCAATGAAAGCCAAATTGTGGAACAATTTCTGCAAAGATTGAAGGAAGAGACATTTTTACTGAAGACCAAACCACGTTCTCCGTCAAGAGGGAAAATAGCAGAAAGACATTTTCAGATATGAAAGATTAAAAAGATGCCTACATACATGTAATTTCGGAAAGTATTTTTGAGGACCCACTCCATGCAACTAAAAAATGAAGCAGAATTAATAAGTCAAGATGGAGAAGTCCTAGTATAAAGGTACTGGAGGGGTATCTGACTTGGACCAAAACAGCTGGCTCCCGACAAGAACCATCACAAGCCTCGGGGTAACTATGAATTGAGGGAGATCGGCTCGGGGTCCTCTGTGGAACTCTTGGAATTCTCAGTGAAGAGTGGCATGCTGCTTTGTGGAGTGCTTCTTCGAGAAGCTTGGGTTCATGCTTCTATGACTAGAATATTCTGGAGAGTGATACGGCTGAAGGACGACTAGAAGTGATCTTGGTTTTCCTGCTTGTGTCACAAGGCTATTACTTATCTCAACGTGTTTAAAAAAAATGTAGAGAAAAACTGTGCCTACTTGAGCCCTTTTCACATAATATGCTAAATGAGGTTGAATGTTAATCAAACCGAAAACATTAAATAAACATTTTTATAGTGTTAAATGTTGACAACAGTGTTAAATGTTGACAACATTCAAGTACAGAATGTGAGAGAATTTGTTTGTCAGCCGTTCGTGGGAAAGAATGTGAGGCTGATCGCAGCTCATTACAGGTTAGCAATTTGAAGGGGCTGCTCAAGCACTGATTTGATCTCAAGCAGCAAAATTGAAGAGAGGATATAGAAATGGTGAGGAGATGGTCTAATTTTATCCTGAGCTGGTAAAATCACATTTGAACAGAGGATTTTGGAGCCAGCAGTACCAGGGTTCCCATGGGGAATGGTGATGCCAAATGGTGATGTTTGCCCTCCCATTTTCCCGACACAGTGGGTTCTGGGGTCAGGCGGGTCTGGGGAACTAGTGGGTGGGTAAGTCTCCCAACAGAATGAACAGTAATTTCTAATTTGAAGAAGAGAGAGATTCGAGGACTGGGCAATAGGGGGCGTCAGTATAGGAAGTACTGGTTTGGTTTCAAATGGAAAACTTGATCCTGGGGGAAGGAATATTAAAGAGAAAAGGTTTATTTATATATTTCCATATCATTATACATTTCTGATGGATGATCTATTCATTCTGCAGAGCAAGGGTACCTTCTCTCCAATGGATTGAATATGCTCTGCACCCCTGGATGTATGTATCAAACCCTTCATGCTGATTGCATTCAGGCCAGAGCCAAGGCCCAGCAAAATGCTAGCAGGAATCTGATCTGAAGAATCTATTCATATCTCTAGTGCTGTCAACATTTCTACGATAATTTTGGCCTTGTGAATGAAAGAACAAAATTTGATTTTGACACATGGACCTTGAACTTTAACACACCGAGGTGAAGAAATTTCTAATTCAATAGTGCGTTGGTTAAACACTCTTTAGGTTATCTGTGGCTACTCCGGTGGAAGCTTGGTATGTCTCTACTAGACAGTCAGCATGTTCAGATTATTCCAATAGACTATAATTCTTGCCTAAGAGATGAGTCTAGAAATTCTGGGCAAGGAAACCTTTTTCCCATCCAGTTTTTTAAGCCCGATGCGGATGATTTTTTGTGATCTGCTTTTCAGATTACCCATTCTCGTAATCCATCCATGCATGGTCAAAATTGCAAATATTCATAAGGAAGGTACGAATTTGGTTTGAGTTGGGTCTAACACTTGAATGAGTTGGCATGTCAGGTGTGTGCTAAGGAAGGTTCAACAGGTTTGGGAAGAGGTACTCAATCAGAGAACAATGAGGTCATATTAGTTCTGCTCTTATGAGGTGCCAAGTCATTTGAAAACTAGGTCATTTATTGATATATTCTCAAAACAATATATGCGCAGGGAATGGGTGGGTGAGAACTAGTGAGGTTAAAAGCTTGTGTGCAGATGTATGGCTTGAGTTTAGATTTGAACCCAGCTCTGGGTCACTGCTTTGCTCCATAGGCAGCATACTTCGGAGTATCTAATTGTTTTATTAGCTGAACACTGTAGGTCAGGCCAAACCTTGGTCTAGAAGCTGCTGCCTTGATTAACCTTTCCCTTACACTTCATGCCTCCTACCCCAATCTCTCTACCCGATTCAGGGAACTACCTGTAGGAAGGGCTTGAATAGGGCCATACCAGGAGGATGTAATCATTTTGATTTTATTGCTTGTCTTTAAGCCTGTGGCTTGGAGCTGTTTTCCATTCATCAAGGTAATGATAGCTCTTCTGAATTAAACATGATTTTCCTTCTCAGGAAAAAAAGCTCAAAGGAAACATCAGAGTTAATTAGAGAAAGTGATATTGTAGCTACTGACAGAAAGAAGCCCATCAAAGGCAATGTTAAGGGGGATCCCAAATCATCAAAGCAGAGCCATTCAGTTGCAAATTGCTTTCTATTTCAGCTTTGTAGGGCAGAAGGTGTTCTGGGATCTTGCTGGTCTGTAAACACGGGGGTCTCTACAAAAAACAAGACCAGATACCCCTTGAGAAAAGGAGCTTGAAGTTAAGATGGCCCATCTGTGTGATTTTGATGTCCTCAGGTTTAACTGTGGACTTCATGGTATGAGGTCTTGGTCCAAATGCTTACAATCAGAACGTTTATTCTCTGAGGGGGGCAGAGGTTCTTAGTGTCTTGGGCTTCCAGCTCAAATTCACCAATGTGTTCTGTACAAGCTTCTGTGTTAAGTCCTGGCTGCCTTTGTTCACTCCAGATACTTTGACAAGGCCAGGTTTTGATACCCAAAGTGATTACAAAGACTGTACTCCTAAGGCTATTTGTTTTTTTATTTTTTTGTTTTTGGTTTTAATTGGTAGACTTTGGCACCACATGAAACAGACAACATTTTGCTTCTGCTTCAGGGCCTGCTGGTACTCACTGGCAGCTTGCTTTGGGTCTCTCTTAGGATTTTGAGGCTGGCTCCTTTCTCCAACTTCCAGATCGTCCTACTCCTTTCTCTGCTGCTGAAACTCTGACAAGAGCAATCTGGAGTTTTGCCCTTCAGGAGAGTACTTGAGAATGTTGTACCCATGTGCTTTGGGGTTCTACTTTTCCTCCTCAGCTTTATGGAGGCATAATTGACATATAACATTGTATATGTTACGATGTAAAACATGACTTCATATATGCATATGATTCTCCACATTAACTTTGGGTAACATCTGTCACCTCACACAGTTACACTTTTTCTTCTTGAAATGAGAACTTTTAAGATCTACTCTCTTAGTAACTTTTAAATACACAAATATAGTATTGTTACTATAGTCAACCATGCTGTGACTATTAATTCCTAGAATTTGTTTTATAACTGGAAGTTTGTGCCTTTTGAACACCTTCACCCTTTTCCTCTACCTACCACTCCTGCCTCTGGCAACTACCAATCTGTTCTCTGTATTTATGAGTTCAGATTTTGTAAATTCCACATACAGTATTTGCGTTTTTCTTTAGCTTGGAGCCCTCAGGTTTCATCCATGTTGTTGCACATGGCAGGATTTCCTTTTTTTATGATTAAGGAGAATGTATGTGTTGTATGTGTGTGTGTGTAGACACAAATTTTCTTTATCCGTTCCTCCTTTGGTGGACACTTATGTTGTTCCCTATCTGGGTTATTGCAAATAATGCTGAAATGACATGAGGGGGCAGGTATTGCTTTGAGATGGTGATTTCATTTGCTTTGGGTATATATTGGGTTCTACCTCTGTGGTTCCTCTGACATTGCTCCCATTAAGGTGACTCCGTGTATCTCCTCACCAAATTTACTGGGATTTTTTTGGCTGTGTCCCTTCTTGGCTTCCCAGTAGTAGTTGTGCTATGACCACATAGTTTCAGATCTCTTTTAATTTTTTTTTAAATGTTTCTTTTTTGAGAGCGAGAGAAAGAGCACAAGTAGGGGAGGGACAGAGAGAGACACACACAGAATTGTCAGCATAGAGCTGTCAGCTTTCAGCATAGAACCTGATGTGGGGCTCAAACTCGCAAACTGCGAGATCACTACCTGAGCTGAAGCCAGACACTTTACTGACTCAGCCACCCAGGCGCCCCAGTTTCAGATCTCTTAATGCGAGTGCCTAGTACTCCTTTATTTCTCCTACTAGTCAGATTCTCTCAGATGTCCTTTAACTATCTTTTTCTGATCCCTTTTATTTTTTAAACTCTTTGTTTAAATCATGACCAGAATATGGTCCACATATTATAATTATTTGACATGTCATTTACAAGTGAAAAGATTTTTTTTAATGTTTGTTTATTTTTGAGACAGAGAGAGAAAGAGAGAGAGACAGAGCATGGGTGGGAGAGGGCAGAGAGAGAGGGTGACACAGAATCAGAAGCAGGTTCCAGTCTCTGAGCTGTCAACAGAGTCCTATGGGGGCTCAAACTCACAAACCATGAGATCATGACCTGAGCCAAAGTAGGACACTTAACTGACTGAGCCACCCAGATGCCCCTAAAAGTTTTTTGTTTTTTTTTTTAAATTTTTTTTTTTCAACGTTTTTTTTTAATTTATTTTTGGTACAGAGAGAGACAGAGCATGAACGGGGGAGGGGCAGAGAGAGAGGGAGACACAGAATCGGAAACAGGCTCCAGGCTCCGAGCCATTAGCCCAGAGCCTGACGCGGGGCTCGAACTCACAGACCGCGAGATCGTGACCTGGCTGAAGTCGGACGCTTAACCGACTGCGCCACCCAGGCGCCCCCCCCTAAAAGTTTTTAAATAGAAGATTGGCAAACTGTTTTTGTGAAAAGCCAGATAGTAAATATTTGCCTTTGGTGGCCTTGTGATCTATCACAACTACTTAACTCCAGCATTATGTTATAGCACAAAGACAGACATACACAATTCATACATGAATGGACATGGCTATGTTCTAATAAAACGTTATTTACAAAAACAGTGTGGTAGCCAGACCATAGCTTGCTGACCCCTGTTTTAATCTATAGGTGCTCTCTTCCTCCTGTTTCCTCTGTGTAGTTTGTTAAGGGAACTATATCATTTATTCTATAAAACAAAACTGGATTTTGCTGAGTACATGGTCCTCTGTCCCCTGTATTTTCTGTAAATTTGTAGTTAGATATAGAGGCTTGATCTGACTCAGTTTCGATTTTTTTGGCAAGACTGATACAAAGTGGTAATGCATATTTCTGTCAACTGGCACGTCTTATGAGGTTGGCTCTCTTTATATGATGTTAACAGCTATTGATGGTTATTGCCTAGGTCTATCATTTCATCAGGGTTTTGCGAAATAGTGCTTTTATAATTCCATCATTCTTTTTTCGTTTACTGGCTAGAACATTTCTTTTTTTAAATTTTTTTTAACGTTTATTTATTTTTGAGAGACAGAGAGACACAGAGTGTGAATGGGGGAGGGGCAGAGAGAGAGGGAGACACAGAATCTGAAGCAGGCCCCAGGCTCTGAGCTGTCAGCACAGACCCCAACACAGAGCTCAAACCCAGGAACCATGAGGTCATGACCTGGACAATTGCTTAACCCACTGAGCCACCCAGGCGCCCCAGAACATTTCTTTAAAAAGAAACTTTACCTCGCCAACTATTTTCTTACCCAAAGATGTATTTTGTTTAGGAAAGGCTAAATAAGTGTTTGATAATTTTCCTTTATTTACTAGTCTTCAAAATGATGAGTTAGTCACCTAGCATTCTCCAAAAGTGACCAATGAAGAATTTTTTTTCCTTTTAGCATAACTTTGAACTAACAGAGTTAAGAATATTTGAAGTGTTTCAATCCATTGTATTAATATCCTCTTGATGCTCAACTTTGCTATTTTGGCCAGTGGGAAGTTCTTCAAGGTGACTCCTCAATCCTTTTGGCAGACTTTGAATGGATCTTAAGATATTCCTTGGTTTCAGGTATAAAGACATGTTCAGTACATCTTATACATTTCTTGCTCTAGACCTGAAATCAAGGAGTCCTGCTTCCTTTTAGTGGGAAATGGTAATTTGAGACCACAATCTGGGCACAAAGGGTGTTCATTACTACTGGATTGATCTTAAAAAATTAAAAAAAAAATTTAATGTTTATTTTTATATTTGAGAGAGGGAGAGAGAGAGAGAGAGCACCAGCAGGAGAGGAGCAGAGAGAGGGAGACACAGAATCTGAAGTGCACTCTAGGCTCCGAGCTGTCAGCACAGAGCAGATGTGGGTCTCGAACTCAAGAACCTTATGATCATGACCTGAGCTGAAGTCAGATGCTTAATTGACTGAGCCACCTAGGCACCCCTAGGCTTTCTTATTTTTTAATAAAACTATGAAATATTTTAAGGTTAAAATCAGCTTGGGCTCATAATGGCACTTCCATTCAAATTTAGGACCACAGAATTTTATGCAACTGTGTTTATTTTGCATCTATTCAAATTACTTTGTTTTAAAATCACCAAAAATATTTTCTTGGTGTTATCCCATGACAATGGTATGCCCCCATAGAGCTGTGTCCCTTTGTTTCCTTCATCTTTTTATTTAAAAATTTTTTTAAAATTTAATTACATTTCATAATTATATAAAAATTTTGCACAACCCTAAAGTCAAAGCTATAGATCTGAAAAATATAATTCTCTCTTTGACTTCTGCCCTTCTGCTTCTACATTCTGTCTACAAATAACCATTATATTTTTGTTTGTTTATCCTTCCATTTAAAAAATAAAAGCAAATACTCATATATCTATATGCCACCCCCTTCTTAGATGGATAATAGCATGCTGGAAATACTTTTGTCCACATTGCCATTTTCAGACAATAATATATCCTGGAGATCATTTGATAGCTGGATATGGAAACACCCTAGTTCCTTGATTGGGCTGCTTGGTACTCCGTTATGTAGACATACCATAATTTATTCAGTCACCTTCCAATGTTAATGGACATTTGGGTAATCCCAAGCTTTTGTTGATCAAATATCTCTGCAGCTAACTTATGCAGCTGTCTTTTTGTTTGTTGTTTTGCCATTGCACCATCCAGATAGATTCCTAGAAGTTGGATTGCCAATTGAAAAGTTAAAAGTGAATGAAATTTTACTAGATACTGCCAAATTACCCTCCACATAGGTTTTTTCATTTAGTATTCTCGCCAACAATTTATTAAAATGCTTATTTCCTCATAGACTTTTCAAGTGTATGTTACCAAACTTTTTGGAATTCTGTCAACCTGTTTGAAAAATATTATTTGTGTAGTTTTGATTTTCCTGTCTCTTATTAAGGTGAGGTCGAGCATCTTTCCCTATGTTTAAGGGCATTTCTTTTCTCTGAATTGGCTCTGAGTCTCTTGCCATTTTTCTATGAGACTTTTCTTGGTCTTTTTCTCTATGTTTATAATATGGATATTAGCCCTTGGTGATATAAATTAAAAGTCTTTCTTTCAATTTGCCATTCATCGTTTTAAATTTCATATAGTTATTTTTGCCTGGAGTTTATTTTTACTGGAATACCAGGCGTACAAATCCTTTTCCTTAGTGCATTTGGATTTTAAGTCCTAGCTAGGAAAGCTTCCTCTACTCCCAGATTTTGGAGGCATTCACTCTTACCACAACCCCTTTTCTTAGTACTTACAAGATTTTATTTTACTTTATTTTTTATTTACATTTAAATACCTGATCCATTTGGAATATATGTTTGAACATGATATAAGGAATAGATCCAATCTTACTTCTGTCGTTATTTAATTATCTCAATAGCACTTATTAAATAGTCCTTCTTTCCCTACCGATTTGAGATTCTGAATTTATTGTACATTAGATTTCCATGTAAAATTGGGTCTGTATCTGAATTTTCTATTGTCCATTGGCATATGTTTATTTATGCATCAACACCACACTTTTTTAACGATAAAGTTTTTGTAATTAATTGTAGTATCTAAAAGGGCTAACCACACATCCTTGCCAGCTTCCACTCTTCCTTTTCAGTATTTTGCTGGATATTCTTGTGTGCTTGTTCGTCCAAATATATGTTATAGTTAATGAACACAGCTCCAGAAAACGATCTGATACTTTATTTATTTATTTATTTATTTATTTATTTATTTATGTATTTATTTTCTAACCCATCGAATTTGTCAATTTCAGAAAGATTTCTGTGATATTGATTGCTTGCTTCTGTCTGAGAACATGGTATGTCTTTCCAGCTGTTCATGGCTTAGTACTTAAGGTTTTTTTCTTTTGGTCTCCAGATCTTCTTTGGCTAGCCTACCTGTCTACTTCACTTTCTTGTATTTTAAGACCTGAGGACTTTGTTGAATCACACTTATTTCCTTTAAAATGGAGACACCAAATCTGTTAGCAATTTTGTCTTCCTTCCAGTGCCAGATCCCAAGATGCACACATTCTACCTTTCTATGTGGACTGTTTTCTAAAACTGCTATTATGTAGCTTATGTCTTCATTGGCCACATGCTCCTGAAGCTCCTATGTCGTGTTTTCAGGACACTGTCACTGGGAAACCGAGGCTGCTGGTCAAGAGATATGCTGTATCATCTTCTGTTTAATCATCTTTTACATGCAGCAGGCATAAGCCCATCAGTCACAGGAAATATTTGGAGAATGGGATTATTCCTAGAGTATATTAGTTGGTAGAACTCCATTTTTAGCTGCCAATCATGGTTAAGAAAACTAAAATCAGAAAAGCTGAGCTTGCAAAAACTGTCTCAAAATGACAGGCATCTATCATTCTTTCCCAAATTTTATGTAATCCTCCAGAAGTGACAGTGGCACAGAAAAAGACATACAGCAAACAGAGAGATTCCTTTGCTGTAAATGAGAACACCTAAAGTACCCTGACTCTCCGTTGCTCCCTGCAGTGAAATTAGAGCTTTAAATGGAACCTTAATAATGGAACAATCTCTAGGTTTATTGATTTTCTTCAATAAGTTTCTTAACCTACTCAGGCATGTTTTTGTTTTCCAACATAAAGCAGAGTCTAATTCTAAATGCTTGATGTTAAGTTATTTGAAGTGTTGAAATGAACACAGAAGTTAGTGGGAAACTAATTTAATCAGCTCTTGTTACAAAGGGAAAACAATATAAATACCCGTTAGACAATATTTATTTATTTGATGCCACAAAACATAAGAGTTGGCTTTCAAAAACTATGTAAAATACAGTTGGCGTGCTATAAGAAAATAAATCCCCAGACCAGAAAAATTTAAATCAAGACACAAGGTCAAGATTGCTGGGCAGGGGTGTTGGGTGTGTGTTAGAATCCAGAAGTAGTAACTGGAGAATCTCAAAATTTTTTTTAATGTTTATTCATTTTTTGAGAGACAGAGAGACAGAACATGAGCAGGGAGGGGCAGAGAGAGAAAGAGAAAGAGAGAGAATCTGAAGCAGGCTCCAGGCTCTGAGCTCTCAGCACAGAGTCGGACATGGGTTTCGAACTCATGAACTGTGAGATCATGACCTGAGCTGAAGTTGAATGCTCAACTGACTGAATTATCCAGATGCCCTGAGATTGAGATTGGAGAATCCTAGATATTTACTAGCAATGACTTGAATATTCATTTCTAAGATTCCTAGTACCCATGTTAAAAGCAGAACCATAGTTGTTTTTTTTTTTTTTTTTTTTTTTTTTTAAAAAGCAGAAACATAGAATCAACTTCGTTTTCTATGTAGGAGATGCCAAATGGTGGACTGGCAATGTCTGCATCAAATTCTTTACTGAATATACTAACAAGTCTTTATCACTCCTTTCCGTGGTAGCTGGAACATCAGGCGAAGCCATGATGCCGGAGCATAAAGTATGATCCAGAAGGGGATTCTGAGACCATATGATGCCAAACTGGTGGTCTAGCTAAGCCTGTAGACTCCATAATCATCACATGAAGGCCTTTGTAGAGAGGACCTACAGGGAAGGAGATCTTAGTTTGTCTGAAAAGGAAGAGTGGGGGCTGGCGATGTGTGGTTAGCCCTTTAAGGCACTAAAATTAATTACAAAAGCTTTATCATTCAAACAGTGTGGTATTAAAATGATTCTGAATCATAAAACCAGAAATTTATATAGTTACATTTAAAAGGAGATAGTTTCAGAAATTCCAATGGAAACTTGCGCTTCATTGTTTCTGGAAACCAACATTCTTAAAGCTGATTTTCCACTTTGTTGACATATCAGGGGTCACACCAGCATCCTACAGAATGCCTTTCTTTTTTTTTTTTTTTTTTTTAATTTTTTTTTTTAACGTTTTTATTTTTGAGACAGAGAGAGACAAAGCATGAACCGGGGGAGGGTCAGAGAGAGGGAGACACAGAATTGAAACAGGCTCCAGGCTCTGAGCTGTCAGCACAGAGCCCGACGCGGGGCTTGAACTCACTGACCGCCAGATCATGATCTGAGCCGAAGTCGGATGCTTTACCGACTGAGCCACCCAGGCGCCCCCAGAATGCCTTTCTTTAGAATTACAAGTGTTTGTGTGATACGGGTGGGGCCGAAAGCCCACCATGCTGAAACTCAAAGGAATTATGAATACAGCTGGTTCTGGAACACTAAGAGAACATCCTGGGATTGTTTTCCCACTTACGTAGCTCACAGAACTGGGGGAGGGGAGTCTGCAGAGCTGCTAGCTGTTGGTGAACACGCAAGCTAGATCAGACTCTTCTTGGAAGTTGTGAATGGGAAAATATTTTTTTTTGGTAAGAGTCGCTGTGCAAATTTATTGGCCTCATTAGTAATTAGTGAAGGTTTTATGAACAAAGAGATGGCACATAAACATTCAGCTTATGCTATGTGCTGTTTCCAAATCACAGTACTTGCTGTGATTTATGAGATGAATTGAGAATGGAAAATGTGGGCTACAGCATCCATCGCCAGTGAAAGAAAACAATTGCAAGCCTTTCACTGCATCACGTTGAGGCACTCAGTAATAAACACGAAGGGGTTCGAAGGGTACCTATCATTAGTGCATTTTGCCAACCTTTACTTGTTGGGAATACAGGGTATGGGGCTGTATTCAGACACTGCAGGTGTACTTGCCCTTCTGATATTTGGGTTACACAACACCCAATAGGTCAAGGGAGACCTGGGAACTAACTCCTCCAAATCTACACTGAGCGTGCCACAAAAGCCTGGGAGCCCCTTTCTTCCACCTTCTCTGTTTGGACTATTCTATCTGCCTTTCCTCTTAGAAGTGAAAAGAAGAAGAGGATTAAACATACCTGACTTAGCGACATTGAACATTCTTTAGTTAGTTAGTTATTTTTGCTTTCCTACTAGTTCCGTAGCATTCTTTATTAACAGATTGAAACATAAACTGGTTAATTGTGTAGCTATTCTTACTCCAAACAGGGGAAAGAGTGTTGCTTTTGGAGTCGGCTGGGCCTGGGTTCAAATGTCGTATCTACCACTTAGTTATTCGAGCAGATGATGGAACTCCTTTGAGCCTCCCTGTCTATGTGAAATGGGGGCTGTGCTACTTACCACACAAGGCTGTTGTTGGGATTAAGTAAAAATAAATCACATAAAGCACCTCGCCCAGCTCTTGGCACACAGTGTACCCTTGGTAAAATACTATGTTCTGAACTTTCATGTGGATAGATGCCAGGTCCACGCTCTTTTTTTTTTTTTTTTTTTTTAAATATGCAATGTATTGTCAAGTTGGTTTCCATACAACACCTAGTGCTCATCCCTATTAGGAAGCATTGATTACTCTCAGAATAGCTCAGACTTTTCATTGCTGGCTCTCTTTTCCAAGGCCCCACACAGATAGCACTCAATACCCTGCAATCCTGGCAGGTGAGAAAATAGAGAGGCTCCCAGAGCTGCAGGGCTGGCTGGGGGCCTCATTTCCTCCAGAGACAGGTGTCTTTGTCTAGAATTAGACAAATATGAGTGTTGGCAGAGATGTCAGAGCATGGAGCATTGGCGGTGTCAGCCAGGCTCTAGGAGGGTCAGGTCATAGGGCTCAGAAGGCTCTCTCTGAGCCCTGAGAATATTGTCAGGGCCCCCCCACGCAATCAGTCTTCAGACTCATTCATACTAACCAAACTTTCCAAAGACTAGAGGCCACAATACTTTGTGCTGTGATAGATCTTCCTTCCACCCAGATCACACCCATCCAACTATCTGAGAACCCTAAGAGCAATTGTGGATCGTAATTATAATCTCCAGAACCACCATTTATTCAGTGTCACGTGCTGAGCACAACCATGTTTTTAATCTTAGGTTGGGTTTCCCGCTTCAGCCGTGGCCAGGCCAAGGAAGCAACCTGAGTGGACGTGAGATGGGGCAGCGGAGATGTCTAACACAGCCTTTCATCCTACAGCAATGCCACAAGAGAGTTGATACTAGTGTCACTTCACTGATGGAGTGAAGCCTGGAGGAGTGAAATAACTGACTTGTGGTCATGAAGCTCTAAATAGCAGGGCCAGAATTTAAATGTAGGCTCATGTTAGTTTTGAAGCCTGTGCTGGATTGCTCTGCTCTGACGCTAGGCTAGACACGTTGCATTGTCCCTCTAAATTCTCTCTCCAACCTTCTCTGCCCAAGAAAGATAATCTGCAGGAATTACATCACAGTGCTGCCTTTCCTGCCAGCTTCTGGTTGGGATAGTGCAATGAGGAGCACCATCAAGCAAGCGATCAGAGGGAGAAGGGTGTGATCAGGGTAGTTACTTCTTTGGCTTTCTCCCTAAAGGTTGCTTGGGAGTGGCTAGGTCTCATGATCACAGCTTTGCCCAGGATGTTTATTCACACTTCTTTTTCCTTCTTGGTTCTCATGAGTACCTCCTTTCCTTGCCCCTTCAATCCTGGGTGGGTGGCATGATTAGTCACTTGTGATTTCCTTACTCTGCCCCTGTCTCTTGGAATTGTTCTGTCTTGAGTGTGCTGTGCTTTGCTGGCGAGACCCCAATTCATGAAGCCTCCTCCCCGATGTGGCTAGAAAAGCGCAAAGTCCTAGCATAGGTGGTGTCTGGGTAGGTCAGCCTCAGTGTGACTTACCCATGGCATAAAGCAGTGGTCTCTGTGACCACTGATGGCTCATGCACTGAGAGTACTCTGGCCACCAGGGGGTACCGAGAGGTGTTAATACATCGTTGCTCATGATTTCTCCTTATCTAAGTTTCATGCAGACAAACTTCTTTCCATGTACACAATTTTTCTCAGTTATATTAGTAATTAAGCAACAACAGCTTAACCTTCCACTATACTTTGCTTTGGTGTCCAAGCCTGTATCTGCCTTCTTCAGGTGAGGTAACAGCTGTTCCTCGAGGTGTTCCTGCATGTAGCTAATCTCTTTAGTTCTGGGCGGATTGTGCTCATTTTCCTCATGGGCGATCAGAGTATTTCCAAGTATTTGGGAGACAGAGAAGATCTATCAGTTCAGTTCATTAGGTGGTGAGCCTGTTGGGTTGACGCTCCAACTTCCTCCTTAAAGCCTGAATGTCTTCTCTTCAGTCGCCAGGACTTGGCTGGGAGGAGATAGGTGTGTCCCTGCCTCTTCTGCAAACTCTAGCTCGCTTTTATGCCTCTCAGTACCTCTAGGTGTTCCACAATTCGCTGCATTCATTTTGAATTAAAAAAGAAAAAAAAAGAGACCAACTCTGCCTTTGAACAAACATGTTTTTATTCAGGGTTTAAAGCATTTCTTTTATGGCTCCCCTGCCGTGCCTCTGATTGTTTCCCTTTCCTTGGAGCATGAGTGATTGTTTATTAAACATAATAATAATAATAAAGTGGAGGTAGGGTCTCTTAGCTGGCATTAGTTCAGATTCCAATTTAATCTTTCCCTGGCCTCACTTCATTACAAGTCTATTCGATTGTGTATTTCATAACCAGCATGTGTCACGGTGAATGAAGTCAAGCTTCAGAATAACATGTCAGTAAGATGATTGTTCATAGAACACACAGTACCTCTGGTCTATAATTAAAAAAAAAAAAACCTGGCTCGAAAAATCATGATAAGGAACTTGCTTCATTGCATAGAACCCAGGAGCTTTGAAGTAGCAAAGGCTGCCTTCCAGAGCCAAGAGACTGGTCCCTGTGAATGTCAGGACAGGGAGAGATATTTCCTGATCTCTTAGCGGAGTGAGTAGGGCTCTTCTGGACCACTGAGAGGCTAGGAGGGGCAGGGGCCTTTAATACTTATTTTTCCAGGAACAGTGCTTAGGACAATGGGCTCTGCCTCCTTTTTTTCCCAGTGTTTGTTTATTTTGAGTAAGCAAGCCAATGAGCAAACAAGAGTGGGCAGAGAGACAGAGAGCAAGGGAGAGAATCCAATCAGGCTACCTGCTGAAGGCCAAGAGCCCAAGGCAGGGCTCAACCTCAGGAATCATGAGATCGTGACCTGAGCTGAAATCAAGAGTTGGACCCTTGACCAACTAAGCCACTCAGGCTTCCCTGGGCTCTGCCTCTTATTAGCAGTATGGCCTCAGCTTCTTCAAGTATAAAGTAGGATGACAGTAACTATATCCAGCTGCTTTTGTACAGATTGCAAGCCCACTTATATACTACAAGTGATTAGCAGCGTGCCTAGTACATAATTGGTGCCCAATGTATGGTAGCTATTTTTGTTATTGTCCAAGATTATGTTACAAATAACCTTAATGATTGTCAGAAATAATGATTGTCTCACAGGACTTGGGGTCACCATTGGAAGGGGAGAAAAAGATGATGCTGTTCATATGAGGGTCTAGGTGAACATCTAGATTCAGAAGTGGAAGAAATGATCTTTGGTTATAATGAGGAAATAAGACATTCTATGTGTCTGGAGCTGGAGACAACTCCCCAAGAACATGATCTAGTTACATTAAAAAACATGGTTGCCTGAGAAAAGAAGATGTGCAGGTGGCAAATAAGCATATGAAAGCACATTGTAAATCATCAAGGGAAATGCAAATTACAACAACAAACAGGGGCACCTGGGTGGCTCAGTTGGTTAAGCATCCCACTCTTAAATTTTTTTTTTTTTAACGTTTATTTTATTTTTGAGACAGAGAGAGACAGAGCATGAACGGGGGAGGGTCAGAGAGAGGGAGACACAGAATCCAAAACAGGTTCCAGGCTCTGAGCTGTCAGCACAGAGCCCGACGCGGGGCTTGAACTCACTGACCGTGAAATAATGACCTGAGCCGAAGTCGGCCGCTCAACCAACTGAGCCACCCAGGCGCCCCTTAAAATTTTTTTTTTTAACATTTATTCATTTTTTGAGAGTGAGAGAGACAGAGTGTAAGTGGGGAGGGGCAGAGAGAGTTGGAGATACAGAATCAGAAGCAGGCTCCAGGCTATGAGCTGTCTGCACAGAGCCTGGCATGGGGCTTGAACTCACAGACCGCGAGATCCTGATTTGAGCTGAAGTCAGATGCTTGACTGACTGAGACACCCAGGCACCCAAGCATCCCTCCGTTGATAGAACCTTGCAGGGCTCTGCACTGACAGCAGGAAGCCTGCTTGGAATTCATTCTCTCTCTCTCTCTCTCTCTCTCACTCTCTCTTAAAATAAATAAATGAACTTAAAAACAACAACAAAGAGATACCACTACATACTTTTACAAAGGCCACAATCCAGAGCACTGACACCAACAAAAGCTGGTGAGAATATTTAGCAACAAGAACTCTCATACATTGTGGATGGGAATATAAAATGGTACAACCATTTTGGAAGACAGTTTGGCAGTTTCTTACCAAACTAAACATACTCTTGCTGTGCAATCCAGCAATTATGCTCTTTGATACTTGCCCAAAGGAGTTGAAAACTTAGGTCCACACAAAAACCTGCACACAGATGTTTATAGCAGCTTTATTCATAATTGCTAAAACGTAGAAGCAACCAAGATGTTTTTCATTAGGTGAATGAATAAACTGTGATACATCCAGACAATGGAATATCACTCAGTGCTTAAAAAAAAAAAAGAAAAAAGAAAAAAAAAAAAAGAAAAAAGCTGTCATCAAGCTGTGAAAAGACATAGAAGAAATTTAAATGCGTATTACTAAGTGAAAGAAGCCAATCTGAAAAGGATATGACATTCTGGAAAAGGCAAAGCTATGAATACAGTAAAAACACCAGTGGTTGTCAGGGCTTGATGGGGGTGGAGGGAGAGATGAATAGGTGAATCAAGGGATTTTTAGGGCAGTGAAAACACTCTGTATGATACAATGATGATATAGATACATGTTGCACATGTCTATGTCCAAACCCATAGAATGTACAACACCAAGAGTGAACCCTAATTAAACTATGGATTTTGGTTTACTATGATGTGTTAATGTAAGTTCGTAAATTGTAACAAGTATACTTCCTGGTGGGGGATGTTGATAATGAGGAAGGCTGTGCGTGTGTGGGGGACAAGGGGTATATGGCAAATCTCTGTACCTCCCTGTTAGTTTAGCTGTGAACCTAAAACTGCTCTTATAAAAAAAAGTCTTAAAAAAAAGGCCGTTGCTGGACTGTGTGCGGAAGACAAGGATAGGGCTGAGGAAGAAACAAGAGCCTGAAGTCTGGGAATGAGGGGTTAGTGTGGCATGGGTGGGGCAGGGTATGGGCCCAAGGTTAAGGAAGCCCAAAACTTGGGAGAAAAGAAATGCCTCAGAGGCTTTTGAAGCTTTTTGTTGTAGGATCCATGATGTAAACCTTCTCTGTCCTGCAGGATAGCCTAGAGTGCACCCATCTAGTGTCCAAATTCTTTGTTTGTTTGGATTTTTAGGTGAGCTCAAAGTTTGCTGAGTTCTATCGGTTGATTGTTGTAGGTGAAAACTGGGAGTTTAATGAAACATTGGAGACAGGGAAAGACGAGGCAGTTGTCCTATGGACATCTTAGATGTCCCATGAGGATTCCAGCTAGGGGAATGTTGACACGGCAATCTGTTGGCCTCCTCAGGACAGGTACTCAGCCAAGCTCACATCTCCTAGTTTAAGGTTGGTCAAATTGGTTCCCAGTAAAGCAAGTGCACTCCTCCTCCCATAAACCCTCTGCAAGGGGTGGTAATATTTTGAAATGAGGTCATTTATAGAAGTTGTATTCTTGAGAATTTTCACTGCAGCTCCTATTCTAGGTAGTTTAGAACCAGGAAATTTATTTAAGGAAGAGCTAAAACCAGGAAGAGGAATATAACAGTTATCTAAATAATATGATAGCTAGTTTTAGGTCCTAACCATTCATGTTGAAGTCAGTTAACTCTACCCGTGTATTTCAGGTGACCGACCTGGAGTTGGGCCCATGACTTGGAAGGGAAACAGAAAGCCTGTGGGAGTAGGGAGTATATTCTGGATTTTAGACTTGGCCCAGTTTTCTTATTGCATGTGTGTTATTTAACAAAACACAGTATTCCTAAGTAACATTGAGATGTTTTTGTGTTCTGAAACTCCAAGCAACTTGGGGCTGAGATAGATCAGTAGTCTACTCTGGCCACAGGATCTGTGGTGATTTCTAGCTAACCATGTGGCATACAGGCATATTCCTTGTTCTAGGACGAGTGCATGCCCTGACATTTATCCAAGGCCTGGAGAATTTTGTTCTGGACTACTGCAGTTTCTCAGGCATTGGCATTTTTTCAGAGTCAAGCTCAAAGGCCTGATGTCAGAACAGCCAGGTTATACGAACTCCTCTATTTCTCACCGAGGCTATCACATGGCCCTACTACTTAGCTGTCTTAGAGGCCCAGGCAAGAAGAGTGGGACCTAGGAATTTAACATCACTGGAGAAAGGTTTGATCCCTCTCCTTGAAACCCTTCTTTCTTCTGGTTTCTGGGATATTGTGCTCTCTTGGCTCCCTCCTGCCTCACTGGTGCTTATTCACACCCGGATGAGCTCTTCCTCATCCCACTGACTCTTTTTTTTTTTTTTTTTTTTTTAATTTTTTTAACGTGTATTCATTTTTGAGAGACAGAGAGAGACAGAGCATGGGCGGGGAAGGGTCAGAGTGAGAGGGAGACACAGAATCTGAAGCAGGCTCCAGGCTCTGAGCTGTCAGCACAGAGCCTGATATGGGCTTGAACCCACAAACTGAGAGATCATGACCTGAGCCGAAGTTGGACGCTTAACTGACTGAGCCATCCAGGTGCCCCCATCCTATTGACTCTTAATGATTCTCCATGGCTTACCCCTGTTCTTTTCTCTTCCCATTTATATGTGCACTGTGGGTGACATTACCTAGTCCTATGACTTGAAATATTTAAATATGCTGAAAACACTCAAATTTTTACTTCTCCTCTTGAGATTCTAGACATATATTCAACTGTAGACTTCATATTTACACTTAAATGTTTCCTGCTCTCTAACCATACATGTTTCAAACCAGAAACTTGATATTTTGCCCCTCTCCTTCCCAAATAACAGTCCCCAGCATCCCCTAAATTAGGAAGTGTTGCCTAAATTCGCCTTCTTGCTCAGGCTTATATACTGACATAATCCCCAACTCCTTTCTTTCACACTCCACATCTAGTTGATCAGAATGTTTCCAGAATCTGACCACCAGATACTATGCTACCATCTGCCCAAGCCACCATGGTCTGTCACCCGGTAACCGGCCAGAAACTCCTAACCAATCTTCCTGCCTTCATGTATTCTCCCTGAAGCCAGAGGAACCATTGTAATGTGTGAATCTAAACAAGACATTCCCATTCAGTAACTTGATATTCCTCTTTGAGTCAAAATCCAAATCCACATCAAGATCTCCAAGGCTTTAAATTATCTAGTGTCTGCTTTGATCTCATCTTTTCTCCAGCAATGTTGGCCTCCTCACTGTTCCTTGAACACAAAGAGGATTCTTCTGTCCCCAGGACCTTGGGCTTGTTCTTTTCTCTGCCTGGATTGATCCGCCCCTCAGTTCATTGAGGCTTCTGCTTAAATGACCCATGTTAAGAGAGCTGTCAGGGACCATAGTATCTGAAATAGAACATTCTATTACTTTCTCTTCTCTTACTTTTTTGTTCATGTACCTGTTCAATTATTCCTATGTGTGTTTTTATTATGTATTGATCTGTTTATTTCTTTATACTTGATCTCCCCTCACTACACTAGAAGCTTTGTCTGGTTTGTTCATCCATATATTCTAAACACCTAGAATAGTGTCAGACACAATGCAGGCACTCCACAAATATGGGTTGAATGGATGAAGGTACAAGTAAATTAGGGAATGAGAAAGCGTGTGGGTTCCCAGTGAAAAGAACATATGTACTCAACATAATTGGATTCATGTAAACTTTTCTAAAAGGCAATTAATCCTTTGGGCAAAGAGCCCCCTTTGATAGTTGGCAATATCCTTGCATCTGAAATGGGTAGAGCATTACATGGTGGATGGTTGTGGACAAGCTGCTATAGGTGACCCTACTTACCCCCGTTTTAAAATTTTAGCTTATACTAGGGTCTTCAGAATAGAAAAGGCCCTATGGTTTGAGGCTTGACTCTGACCTATAGCAGCTATTTGTTCTCAGGAAAGTTACTTAACCTTTGTGATTGTTTACCTTGGTTGTGCAAAACTAGGATATATACAGGACCTCCCTTACACAGTTATTGTCCAGATCAGATGTGGCATATATAATACTTAATACTGTGCCCAGCACATAATAAGCACTCCATAAAGAGTAGCTGCTTTGAAGAAGTTGATGATGATGGTGTTGATGATGTTGCTTCTGTTGCCAACTGGAAGGCAGTATGGTTTAGAAAATAATGGGAACACACAATCAGGAGACTGAGTTTAAGCCTTCTCCTATTAGCTCAGCTGATAGTAGATACAGCAAATATATATTGGATGAATGATTCTCATCAGTCAGTGGCCTTTCCCTGCATGAAGCTTTCTGCAGCTGGGCTCAGGGCCTCTGGGCAAGCATGGTGGGGGAGTGACTTTGTATCACTCTCAGCCTCTGGCTTCAGAGCCGATGTAGATGTTAATAAGCAGCTGTGATTGGGTGATCCGTGGAAGGAAAATATGCTAGACTCACTCTCAGCTCATTCTCCTGTGAAGGTCTATTGGTGGTCATCCTCCTGGTCAGTCAGAAACCCGGGCCCTTATCCTCAGCAGGGTCACGATTCTATAACTGACATTGTCTCCATGGTCCTTACTTCTGACTCATTGTTCCCTTTGGTCTCTTTCTGTGTGTGTGGCCTTCCATGTCTCTGTTTTTGTTTTTGTTTTTCTGTCTTTCTTTTCTTCTGTTTCTTCCTCTCCCCCTCGATCCCTTTATGTCTCCCTTATTTTCCCTTACTATTTGTGTCTTCTTCTTTTCCTTTCTTCCCACATAATTTCTGTCTCCACCTTATTTCCCTTCACTTAAGAGGACAGCCACAGGGGTCAAGGCTGGGTGCCCATGTGTCTGGTCACTGTCTGTGGCTGTCCTGGGGTGTAGGAAGCCCCACCTGTTCTGGGGGCAAAGGGGATAGCAGAGTGCTACTCCTCTCCATCTTCTCCATCCCATAAGCATGCTTTTTACCAGGGTCCCATCATCCTGGGAAATTATAGGGAGATTTAGAGAAGGGAGGATTATTATTGATTTTTTCTTCTAGTTCCATTTCAGGGGATTGTAAAGAAACATCTAAGATTGTATGACTCAGAGTAATAGACCTTCACAGGGAGAAACTTCAGTGAAAGAACACAGTTATGGGCTCTGGAATTTCTGGCTTCTAGTCCTAAGCCTTCCAAATAATTATCTGTGCATTGTTTTGATAAGTTGCTTCCTTTGTCTGGGCTGTGGTTTCCTCATCTGGGAAAGAAAGGGTTTAAACTGTCTTTTGTTTTTTAATTTTATTTTTTGTTTTCTGACTTTTTTCTTTTTCTTTTCTTTCTTTTCTTTCTTTCTTTCTTTCTTTTCTTTCTTTCTTTCTTTCTTTCTTTTTTCTTTTTTTTTGAGAGAGAGAGAACACACATACAGGAGAGGCAGTGAGAGAGAGATAGAGAGAGAGACAAAGTCCCAAGCAGGCTCTGCACTGCCAGCTCAGAGCCTGATGCAGGGCTCAAACCCACAAACTGTGAGATCATGTCCTGAGCTGAAACCAAGAGTTGGACACTTAACTGACTGAGTCACCCAGGTTCCCCTAAACTATCTTCTAAGGTAACTCTGCCTCTAGGCCCCCAACAGTTTTAAATTGAGAAGTAAAATTCAGTGTTATTCCTCACACTTCATACTTTACTTCCATCCAGTAGTGATCCTAGGACAACTGTGGCCTCATCTCTTACCTCAATGCTAATGTGGAAAGCAACTCAATATATTGAAGAACCATGGTGGTGTGGACATTTATCCTTTGAATTCTGGCCAACACATGCACATACTTTTCCTGCAAGTAAACCTTCAGCTTGTTCTATGGAAAGTGATGACATGAACAAAGTCAGTCTGTAATTTTTAAGTTAATGTCAATGCCCTACCTAGTCACAGTCACTGTTGGGTGCTCTACCACTCCCTTTGCATGCACGAGGCACAAATAGAGTGGAGCAGAGCCTCTTTTCTGTCCAAACATCCCTATGCTTTTTTTGGAGTGATCGCTTCTTTCTCAATCTTAAGATGTGGCTCTAAGGATGTCTGTCATAATATTCCCACCTCCATACACAAGGGCTGAGTGTGTGACACATATACCAACCAATATCCTTCCGGAAATGGCTTTTCTGTTTTGGTATAGATGTGGAACTGCCAGCAGCTGTGGCCCCTGCCCCAAGTAGGAATCAGTTCTATAAAGGAGAGAAGAGAGCCAGTGCTCTGAGAGAAACAGAGACAGGGATGGGTGAAAGGAATCCTGGTGGCATTTGAGTTCTTGGTTCTGCACCTTAGGCTCAAATGATCCAAGTTTCTGCCTCCCTGAAGCTTGGTTATTGGAGTCTTCTTTAGAATCAGTTCAGTAAACCACCGGGAGCACCTAATAAACTTCCTTTTTTGCTTTAATCCAGGGTGGGTTGGTCTCTCTCATCTTTTGTAGAGTGGGAAAGCAGTGAAGGTGGCTGGATTAGAGTTTTCCATAGAAATAGATCTACTAGGAGGTTAATTTCAGTAGATGAAATTTTTGTGAGGAATTGGCTCAGGTGATTATGGTGGCCGAGAAGTCCCAGAAGTGCCATCACCTAGCTGGGGAACTATGAAGGCTGGTGTGTAGTTTGAATGCCTGAGAGCCAGACAGCTGATGGTGCAGATTCCGGTCTGGGCTGAAGGAGAGCTGAAGGCAGGAGAAGCTCCATGTCCCAGCTCATGTAGTTACCTTCTTCACCCTTTTTGTTCTGTCAGGACAGCTTGGGTGATGTCCACTCACACTGGGGAGAGGTGTCTGCTCTACTCAGTCCACCAATTCACATCCCAGTCTCTTCCAGAAATGCCCTCATAGACATGCCCGGAAATAACGTTTAACCAGGTATCAGGGCATCCTGTCAAGTTGACACATAAATTAAGTATCACAGTGGCCACAAGGCTGGGCTGGTTGGTCGCATCACATGCTCAGCTGGGGAGCAGGTCTCCACTTCCTCATTAGGTCTCAGCTCTGCCACTACATGCTGTGTAACCACCTGTGATCTGTTTACCTTCTCTACCACCACTGGAGGTTCCCTTGGCCTCAGACCCTCACCTTCAACCTGTCAGTTGAAAAAATTGAACTAAATAGTCTCTTGGGGTGTTATTCCAGCACAAACATAGTCTTTGTAATTCCAGGAGGAAAGAAAGGCATTAGAAAGTATATTCTGACAAAACATTCTCCCCATTTCCTTCTCAAAACTCTGAGTTACCAAAGGCACCCCTGGTCTCTCTGTGTGCAGCTGTGTTTCCCTCTGTCCTGGCCTGAAGCCCCTGGGCATCTCATCTGCAACTCCAAGTGAATATTTGAGATTCCCTCCCTATTCCCTGGCTCTGCTGGATGTCCTCCTGGCTCTGGGAGCCTTCAGATGGTGTTGCTGAACAGAGGGGAGCAGAAGGGATAGGGAGTAAAGAGGATGAGGGTCCCAGGAATTGTGGAACCAACAAACTAGTGTGTTCCTCTCTCAGGACCATGATGCACAGTCCCTGTCTCGAGGACCAATTTCATCAGGCCAGGAACCAGACTCTGAAGCATTAGATGCATGGCTGGTCCTGAGAGATATCCTGCCTTCCACTCATTCACTGAGGGTCACTACAGTGCTACTCCAAATACAAGAGTGTGATTTTATAGCTTCGACTCTGGGGCAGATGGTCATGGGCTCCAGCACCAACACCACTGCATACTCCATTACCTTGAGCAAATTATTGAACCTCAGTTTCCTCACCTATGAAATAGGGGTAACGATACCTATGTACTTCCCAGCTTTGTTGTGAGAATTAAATCAATTAAAGCACAGTATCTGGAACATTGTCAATACAACATAAATGCACACCAATATTTGTGCTAACCAGTTCCGTTTTGGAGCACGTATTAACAAGATGGATGAATCAGTCTGAATTCTGGTTTTGACTTAAGTTTCAAATTCTGACTGCATTTCATGGATATGACAAGCCTTTTCTTGCTACTAAACTGATCTTAAGAAGATGTGTATAACAAAGGCAAAACTACCCTTATGTTTAATTTCACTTATATGTTGTTGGAGCACTTTTTATTGTGGATCTCCTTTATTGTTTTAATGCAGGCCATTCAGTTGTTTTGAGTTTGTTTTTTTTTTTTTTTTTTTTTTTTTTAGTATTAGACCCACCCTCCAGAAATAGGCATTTTGATACTTACTTACACACTTTTTGGAGACACATTTCCCCCAATTTTTTCATAAATATTTTTTAAATAATTGCTGTTGAAAATTGCTCACAATATCCAAAGGAATATATTCAAAGCACTCACTCTCTATGGTATCTGACAGGAAAACTGCCTGCCTGTTGGAACAAACAAAATAAGCTTGTCAATGATTTCTATAGAATTTTTCTATTATTTCTGTTCTACATAAAATCCTATAAAGCAACTTTTTTTTTTTTTTTTGGTGCAGTGACTTAAAAAATGAAAAAAAAAGAAAAGGTTTGAGTGGATACAGCAATCTTACTGAATGAGAAATAATTTTTCTACTCTCCAATTACTTCTGTTCTGCTGGTCTCCTCCAGTGTGGGGAAACAGGGAGGTAAAATACTCTTTATTTCAACCTATTGTGGTAATTTAGATAATGACAACAATTATAGGACAGAAAAGAGAGTTTATAAAGCAACCGTCTTCTAACTTCTAAAGAAGAGATCAAAGAGAGTAAAGGAGGGAAGGAGACAAATTATTACTCAAGCCCTATGGTGAGTGCTTCACAGCAGCATTCATCTACTTGAGTCCTAGAAATCTTACCAAAAAATCCCTGCAAATGCACACATGCCCAAACACTATTTTCACAAATACAGGAAAATGCGTGCACATAAATGTATGCCCACTTGTTCAGTTATTTTTTAAAATTAAATTTAGAGATACAGAGAGCATGCATAAGTGAGGGAGAGGGGCGGGGTGGGAGGCGGGGAGAGAGAGAGAATCTTAAGCAGGCCTCACACTCAGCGTGGAGCCCGACCCCATGAGCCTGGGATCATGACCTGAGCTGAAATAAAGAGTTGGATGCTCCCCGGACTGAGCCACCCAGACACCTCTTGCCCAGAGTTATATTAAGGGCTTTAAAGATGTGCCATCTGTTTCTCTCTGTTAGAGGGATGCAACTCAGAGTGGAAGGGTTTTGGAACTGGTATTTAGGGGAGAGCTCTGTCTGTCTGGACTTGTGATTAGAGAAGTTTGGTGGGCTCTTATCACATCCCTTTCTCCTTTAATATATAGCTACTGATATAGAGGATCTGTTTGGGAAGTCAGGCAAGGCTAGATAGGACAATGCCAAAGGGCCTAGCTTCACCAAGGTGCTGTCCCTGGTGCTGAGAGGAAATCATTACCAGGGATGGGGCTGTCTTTACCCCCAGGGCTCCTCATGGTTAGTGCTGGCAGAGGGCATTTCCTTCAGCTTTAATTCAGCAGATAGAAGAAAAGGTCTGTGTTTAAATTACAGGTTAGAGGGAAGGCCAAGAACCATGTTCAAGGGTTCCCATGTAGGTCGTCCCACATGGATAACACATGGATTACACAGGCCACATCTAAGATCACAGCTCTCCATGGAGCCTCTGGGGAATGAGGCTGTAAACAGCTCTAGTCAGGCTTACAGGGAGGTAACCAGTCATCCTCTTCATATGGTTGGCCACAGGAAAATTGGGATGGGAAGGGGCCTATGTGATAGCTTTGTGACAACAACTGAAGGAGTGGTATTAAGAATTAAGCAGTGGGGTTGGCATGAGGGAGCAAAGTGGCCTCCAGTTGCCTGAGACTTCTCCTGTGTGCCAAGCTGTCATGGCATGACCTTTCCAGGATGGGCCTCTCTCTGGGGTGCAGTGAGAATCTCTAGGGTACTCTGCTATGAGCCTAGGGGCTCTATAGTTTCCTTTAGCACAGGGATATCTATACTCCCCCAGAGTACAAGGTTCTCATCGGTTTCTTCTTTGGGGTATGAAGGATGGGTTGGTCGGCAGCCAACAGGTGGGGCTATACTGGCTTCTTCCAGATTTCTGGGGGAAGGGTCCATAGCTTCAGTAGACAAGGGAAACAGGGAGATAGAGGGAGTCAGAAAGATTCAAAGCCTCAGGGTGAGGGCAAGTGACAGGGATAGGACAGCATGGGAAAGGATAAGAAAGGGACAGATGGCAACAGGGAGAGGGAGAAGAGGAAAGAGAAGCAGGTAAAAAGGGAAGGGAAGGGAACAGAATGAAAGAGCTAAGAGAAAGGCAGAGAAATAGCATAAGAAATTAGAAAGAGGTCTAGGAACTCACTCTGGGAGGTCTCAATTGCCAGTGATGGTCATGTCTGTGCCCCTCCCCAGTACCTGTCTACTAGCATATGACATGTGCACTCTTTCCTTAGACTTTCTGAGGCTGGCTCCAGTTCCAGAAGGAGCTAGAGTACAGTCTATGACTTATAAACTCATGACTGAGACTGAGAACCCATTCAAACTCATAAGTGGCCCTAGTAAGAGGACTTATCTAACTTAGGCTGAGCCCTTGAGGCTGGCCGAACAGAAATATTTAGGTACATAATAGGCATGGGTGGGGCCAAGGATGTTGCCCCAGTTGTAAGGCTAGCCAGTGGTAAGGCTTTGGAAAGAATCCAAGGCCCAAAGATCTTATAGTAACTTCTAGGTAAACCTGGTTCTTGGGAGAGGTAGGCTCCCGGGATCCAGGGCATTATGGCTCAAACAGGAAGAAGAGCCAGAAGGTAGCCAGAGAGTGAAGGAAGGATAGGTTTCCCAGAGAGAGGTCCCTGCTTAGTGTGATCACCCTTGCTCAAATAGGGCCACTTTCCTCCAGTCCTCAACCCCCTATCCTACTATAGCTTTCTTCCAAGTAGCTCTCTCTCCAAACCAGTAAATGAAAGAGGTGCTGTTTGAGCCTAGTGCTGTCTTTGGCCAAAGCTCATAAACTCTTTGTTGGGCAGGGAGGTGTCCTGTGGCAGTGAAATCTAGGAATAGCAAGATGGACACTATGGAGAATGAGATTCATGGTTACCCCTATGATTGCACCTTGTGCCAGATGGATGGCACATGTAGAGACAGTGTGTAGTCAGCACTGAGATTATGGGTACCAGAGGCGGGAAGTTCAGTGGGAACCACCATCCAAGGTTTCAGGGCATGCAAGTCCATAAGCCACGGTGAGAGCCTGGCCACAAGGAGACTGGGGGAGCATGCCCTCAGCCTTCTCAAGGACAGTGGCATATTATTGTTGAATTCATTTCAATACCCCCTTGAATTTAGGGTTTCTACTCCTGACTCCACTGCACCCCAATGCCTGGCTCAACTACCTGCCAGTAGCAACTCTTAGAACCCTGTATTTCTTCTGCTGCCTCTGTAGGCATCGGGGGCTTCATCCCGCAGATCCAGTCACAACTAAAATTACCTTTTCAGAGCACCAGGCATCTGTTTCCATGGAAACATGTACTCTGGGGGGTAGAGGGGGTGGAGACCAAGAAGAACCAGTAGGTACTGTAGGCTTGGAAAGAACCTTGTAAATACTTCTCAGTTTATTCAGCATACGCCCCTGATTCACATTATAAATTAAACACCTCATCATGCGGTAATGGTTCTAACTGGGAGTCATTATGAACAGCTCCAGCAGCCTGGGGCCCAATCAAGACCAACAGTGATAAAAGCTGTCTTCCCTAAGAAGATTCTGTGAGTGAGCCAGCATTTACTTACCTTTGCAGTTAAGTGTCACTGCAAGCTGTCCATGGAGCCGCCAGAAACTGTCCTCGGTAAGGTTATCTTGTCAGCAGACATATAGGAGTATTGGGGCGGGGGTGGGGGTGGGGGACACAGAACCTATGCTTTGGCTTCAAACAGACCTGAATTCTGATCTCACCCCAGCTGTTTAGCACCTGAGTGCCCCCAAAGATGTTGCCATATGATGTCAGTTTCCTTATTTTTAAAGTGGGCTACTAACTACATGGCATTTAGTATTGCTGATTATTTGCAATTCCTTTGATATCGGGCTGTGCTGAAGTTTTCTGATCTTTTGCACAGATTTATTTTTCAAAAGGCATTGGACAGGTAACTATCATATAATCAGAATACTTTGGTCTGAAGTGACAGAGACCTAACTTGAAGAGTCTCTAGGAAAATCCTTTTGGGGGGAACTGAAATCTCCCAAGAAAGTGCTATTTTGTAGTAAAACTTGTTTCTTTGGTCACAGCTTTTTCCTTAAAGTAATTGTATCCCATGGGCCTTAAAGAAATTCTGAGGCAACCTGATAACAATGCAGCAGTGACAAAGTTATGTTTAAAGAGTGGCATAGGGTGGCTACCTGAGCTTAGGTATGAAGTAGGTTTTATTGAGGGACCTTCAGGGTGTTATTTATATAATTATGGGAATGGCAGAGGTATAACTAGTCCCCAGGTCAACTGGAACCAGAGACTTGCATTTTTCTAGGGGCCTCTGTCTTTCCCTGAGCTTATTTCTTTATTCTCTTCTACTAAAAACTGGCTCCTGCCAGCTCATGAGAAATTCAGTTGCTTATGTTACCCAATCTTCTGCCATTCCCTTGGTGACCTGCATATCTCAATTCCAATTCGAAAGTTTGGGAGGAAAGCTCCTAATGACCAGTGGCTCACCCCTGGACCACTGGATTCTGACCAAGGAATCAGGGTCATATATCTGGCACAGATGTAAACACAGCAGTCTTATCCATATATTATGAGCTATTTCCAGAGATGGGAGGTTTTTTGCTTAAGTAGTAATCCCAATTGGTGTCAATTCCATACCTTCACTAGGCATTCCCATTCTTCTCTACATCCTGTCACTCGATGTAAAGGTAATTCCAATATTAAACAGAAGTTAAGGCCAGGTCCTTAGAGAAGGAATTAAGAAAAATCCAATGAGTAATGTCCTAATGTTTATGTATTACAGGACAACCTGGTTCTTTTCTTCTAACTTTCACTCACTTCCACATCACTGAGTGATTATTCCTTTTGGTTAGAAAATGGTTCAAGGGAGCCCCTGGCATTTCCTGCCCATCCACATATCCTCCTTGGAGACCCTGTCTGACTCATGATGTGGAAGGGGCAGCCCTACAGATCATGTGATTTCATTATACTGCCCGAGATGCTTGGATCAGGGGTGGATGCTGGACTGGAGCTCACGCGAACAGAATCTTGCTTTAGTTGTATTTGCTGAGGTTATTTCATTCCATAATAGAACCAAAGCAAGCTTAATTAACTGTCCCATCTTACCCCCTCACACTAAAGAACTATTGTAAAACAAGGGTTTGAGAAAGGAACATCTGGAGTTTGTGATCATTTCCTATAGAACAGAGTCTTTTTACCCTTTCCAACCATGGCCCAGAGTAAAAATGACATTTTATGTTTGCCTGGAAGGAACACGTATGGAATTGAAACCAAAGTTTTATGAAATAATATTTATGTCTACTATGTGCAATGCACTATAACATTTTCTCATACCCTATATTTATTCTATTTAATTTTTTGTCAAAAGTGCTAGTCATCACTTGTTAATTTTTTTCATGATCTAATGAAAAACCATTGTGCTCCATAATTTCAAAAACACTCCTAGTCTAGAGTGCTTCATTTGACCTCATTCAGTGTCAAGTTCCAATCCTTGATCTTAATTTACAATCCAAATTCTCAAGAAAGAAAACATGTTTCGTTCTTTTGGATCTGGGGCCTTGCATTGTCCTAATCAACAATGGCTGGATTGTAAACATGGATGCTGATGCCCAAGTTTGTAGATCATTTTAACCAAAATTTACCCCCTAAGGTAGGCACGAAGGATTCTGTGACTGAGACATAGCGTGTGGATGTGTGCAGCTCTGTAATTATCTTGGCTCACTGGTACTAAGGATCATTCCTCCCACAGCTATGTCTATGGCTAGTAGTGTTGATCAAGTGTGTCCAGAAACAGTCTGGTTTCCATAGAATCAGGATCCCCTGGAGTGAACAAAACAAAATGCTGCAAATACTTTTAGTTGCTGGTGCTGAGAGCAGGGATGGAAGACAGCATTGGCATAGTTCAGGACTGAAGCCAGAGTGGAGTATCCATACAATGGAATACTATTCAGCAGTAAAAAGGAATGAACTATCAAGCCATGCCAAAACTCAGATGAGTGGATCTTAAATGCTTATTGATAAGTACAAGAGACCAATCTGAAAAGGCTGTATCCTATATGATTTAATTAATGTGACATTCTGAAAAAGGTAAAGCTGTGGAAGAGTTTTCTGGGAGCGATGACCAGTACATATGGTTCTCAATTTGGAGACTTTTATACTATGAATTCATTCTTAAAATACTAGGGACATACTCATGTTTAACAGACAAAAAAATAAGGAATAGCATAGGGGTTGAGTAAGGGTTTATAATTCTCTCAATTCCGACACAAATCCTATGAGTCAGATATACTAACATATCCAGAGACACTGCAGTTGAGAGAAGCTTTGAGGCTCAAGGTGGTTCTTTGTGGTGAGAAGCCTATCAGGGAGAGTGAAGCATCTGGAGCGTCCTCCACAGAGGTATTCTAGGTCAGTTGTGGAAAGCTAAAGTACTGAGCACAAAGCCCAGTGGTTCTCCGTCCTTCTCTGTGTCACCTTAAGAGAGCAAATGCATGATATTTGATATTGCCTGGAGAATCCTGATTTGCATTAAATGATTGTGACATGATTTTGTCTTCATTCTTTTATTCTAAAGTGTGTAGCCAATTAGGAAATTACTTTTCCTCTATTTCTTTTAATTTGTTAATCATTTGTTTTTACATTCTTCTAGCTTAGTATATTCCTTTAAGCATTGAGTATCTTGCTTATGGTTGTGCTGTTGACACTGCTACTACTTGTCCCTCCTTACCACTTGGTAGTGATTCCTTTATCCTAGGTGACTGGGCAGTTATTTTTGTTGTCATTATTCAGTGAAATCCATATATTCCAGTCCTTACCAGTTCATGGATATGATAGAATCATAGTTACCAGGCTATCTGAAGAATAATGAGAACCTTTACCCTAATTCTCTCTCCCAAATTGACCCAATTAGAACAATAAATAGGAAGTGGCTCATGTGTGTTTGCAAACTCAGCCTTCTTTGTTCTAGGTGATATTTATGGCTCCCCTCTTTCTGTTATTGGCCCATGGCTCTCTTCACTCCAGGGAGATTTATTTGGTGATGCCTTTGGGTGATCCCATGCAGGGATACCTCAGCTCAATCTTGGATTCACTGCCAGCCATATCCTGCCTTAACTGGGACAAAAGTATTCAACCCTGTGTAGAGTTAACTAGGAGTATAGGCCTCTTTTCTAAGTGTCTTAAAGAGATTTCAGTGATGCACTTTTTATGATTTTGACTCATTTCAAATTCAGCTGCTTCTTCCTAGGTCTTGGGTGAGAGTCTAGAAGAGGCTGGGTCAGTGGAGAGCTAAAGAGCAGCCACTTGGTGGAACTCTGTGTCATATCTCCACTTTAATATCACCCAGTGTCATGTGATCATTATATATTTCAAGCTCTCCCTACCCTTAGAGACACTTCCAAGGAGGCTCCCAGACAAATGTTCCCTGGTGGGGTCTGCCCTGCCATTCTTCTAGGATATACTACACATGCACACGTTTACATACATACATCACAGACACACACACACACACACACACACACACACACACACACAAAATCCTATCTTTCCATAGAATTAAGATTTTTTAAAAAAATGGATGGATTTATTCTCAAACAATTAAAAGCTCTGCTGGAAACATGTTAGAAAGAGGTCAGCTGGAAGGACAGTCCATAGTTGAGCAAAGAAGGCCACATAACTGTACCCAAAGTTGAGTTGGGAGTAGTTATCACAAATCCTCTGAATATATCTTCATTTTCCTGCTAAAGTGGAATGCTGGCAAGAGGAAGAATTTTAAATGTATTAATATATTAGCAAAACATCTGAACTGATGAATAAGTACCATTGCCTCAGATACGATATCGTCCTGTGCCTCCATGAGAATGGCTTGGTCTCTTTCTTACCTGATCAGTTCATTGGCAAAGACAGGTACACAATAGGACGGGGATGGACTTTATACTCTGGGTAGCACATGATGCTCATGAGTTAATTTTCCAAAGCAACCAGGTCATCTTGGAGCATCTGATAATAGTCACTGGAAGGTGATACAGTGGGCTTCTGAAATACTTTCAAAATTTGCACTTCTGTTTTTAGGATTATTTGGCCTAAAGATTGTCCCAAATAAGAACCTCTTCTTAGTCCTACAGTTAAGAAGACTTTGCTCAATTTAAGTTATATACAACAGATTCTTTTCAGATGAGACTTTTATTTCTGTTTATCAAAATTATACATGTTCAATACAGAAAATAGGAAAATACAGAAAGATTCACATATAACCGTATCACTGGGAAATGGAATGATTATGATGGGGAAATATTTTTATTATTTTTAAAGTATTCCGACTCCGTCATTGGACATCCTGGGTCACTGTAAGCAAGTTACTTAATCTTTCTGAGGTTTAGTTTCTTCATCTTAAAAATGGGGATAATTGTAACCTAACTGAAATCATAAGGTTGTTGTGAGCATGACGTGAGTCAGTGTATGTAAAACATAACAATGCTTGGCATGTAGCAAATGCTAGTAACCTTATTATGACGGTCATTATCCTTACAATGGCTCTTATTATTTCTTTATAGTTTCATTCTTTTTTTCTATATATGCTTTTTTTTTTACATAGTTGAGTTCATGCTGTCTACATAATTTTATCTAGTGCGCATTCAGGAGTATTAAAAAATAAACGTTGCCCCAAATTATTGCAAACCTTTTGTATACATAATTAAAAGTAGTGAAATAACATTCTACTTAGATGCCAAACCTTAATTTACTTAACCATTGTTGGATATTTTTGTTGTTCATAATTTCTCAGTATTACAAATAATGAGACAAGAAACATCTGTGTGTAAGCTTTTATGTATGTGCTTAAGCTTATTTCTTTGGAGTGGAATTACTAGTTCAAAAGTAACACGTGGAATACATCAAGTAAAATTATTTTCTAAAAGGGTTGTGACAAATTATATTCCCAAGAGCAAGAACAGTGTACAATTAGGCATATTTCATTGCCCTTGACAACATTTGGAATTCTCATTAAGATTATTTCTGAATTTTATAGGCAAGGACATGCTAATGAAAACAAGACATATTTTAAAGAGCCTACTGTGTGTCAGCCACTTTACTGGACACTGAGCTCAAGTTGAGAGATGACAGACTCCATTCTTGTTCTTGTAGCACTTCCACTATGTAAATAGGAAACAAGTGATAACTTAATCATATAACTGTGTGCGTGGTGAATACTGTAAAAGAAAAGTACATGCTACTATGAGAGATTCAGGAGGCACACTGTTTAGTCTCAAGGAATCAGAAAGACTTCTCTAAGAGAGTAACACTGCATCTGATATATAAGGATGAGTGAGAGTGTCTTGGCAAAGGGCAGGTGCAGGGAAAGGCATTCCAGGCAGAGAGAATGAGATGTACAAACACTTGGAAAGAAAGGGGAGAATGGCTTGCTGTGACATGCCAGGAGACTGCCATTGGGTGGGGCACTGACAGGCAGGGAGGCAGCCGAGGACAAGAGTGGACTCACAGGGTAATGAGGAAGGGGGGTCTTATTCTAAGAATCATGGGAACCAGATGGCTTGACTTTTAGCATGGAAGTAACATTATCATATTAGTGTTTTAAAGAGACCAATTTGGCCAGAGTGGGTAAAGAATGGTTTGGAGAGAGGAGATAGAGATAAGACTCTTTAAAAAAAATTTTTTTTTTTAGTTTTTATTCACTTTTGAGAGACAGAGAGAGGCAGGGCACGAGTGGGGGAGTGGCAGAGAGAGAGGGAAACACAGAATCCAAAGCAGGCTCCAGGCTCAGAGCTGTCAACACAGAGCCCTACGCAGGGCTTGAACTCATGGACTGTGAGATCATGACCTGAGCTGAAGTTGGATGCTTAACTGACTGAGCTACCCAGGTGCCCTGTGAGACAAGACCCTTTGAAGTGTGTCAGTACAGGGACAATGATACTGTGAGCTAAAGTGGTTGCAAATACAGAGAGAAGTTTTCTGTATATATGTATATGTGTGTGCGTGCGTGTGTGTGTGTGTGTATACACACACACATGTTATTAATATATATTATAAATTATTATAAATAATGTATAAATAATGTATAAATAATGTATTTATATATAAATAACATTTAGTAGGTAGAGTGGGTGATTGATTGTCTCTGGAAAGTGAAAGAAAATAGAAGCATATGTTATATATTATTTTCAAATTGCTGGTATGGGCAATGGGGTAGATGATTATGATGAATGGGAATATAGCAGGGGAAGCAAAGCTGAAGGAAGGGATTCAGCTTCAGGTTTGAAGGTGCTGCATTTGATCTGAGAACTCCAAGGGGAAACATTACAAAGTCAGCTGAGTGTATATGTGTCTAGAACCCAGATAAGAGGTCTGGGGTGGAGAAAACGTAGCAGTAATTAGTACATAAGTGGTAGGGATATGTGGTTAGTATACAGATGGAAGTTGATGACATTGAGTAAGAGCTTGGAATAAAGTCCTAAAGGATTCCCAAGTTTCATTATTATATAGCAAAGGAGGAGCTAGGAAAAAAAATGAAGACATAATAGCCAGAGATATAGAAGGTAACTGACGAGGCAAGGTCTGGAGAAGGTAAGAGGCAAGGCAGAAGTGAGGTCCAGTCTCTGATATAGTGATTGGTCTTAGAGTGGGAGGAGGGGCACTTTCTCATTGTGTTAGGAAGGTTGGAGGAGAGGACAGATCCATTGCACACAACTTTATAAAACTGGTGTTGGAAATTTGAAGCTGGCTTCAATAATCTCGGTGAAGATTGAGGCAAAGTGAATGGGGCAGATAAACAAGTTGGATATTTATGAAGTATCAATAAAATGTGTAAAAAACATAATTGAGTCATTGGGGAGTTGTCGTTGGTGACCATTTGTTGATAGAGATGTTCACTTGCCAACAGTGTGGATTTGCTAATCAAGCTTGGTTTTGTTCAGGTATGAAAAAAGTGACAGATTCATCACTGCCTGTGGTTTTGCCCAGGAGTTTGATGGCAGAAATAAGGGGTTTGGGAGTTTAGGGGGTTTGAGAGAGAAGGATGGGATATGGAATCTAAATTGGAGGAGAGGGGACATGGGGACAGAGGATTTCAAGAAGGTCATGAAAGCACAGGTGCTGTGAGACTGTTGAACGAGTGGAAAAGAGATTGTAGCCTTTTCATTAGAGATCTCAGAGGAGGTGTTGTTATAGGAAAACCAGGGTGTATTTAGGGACCTTGTGGACTGAAATGGATTGGTGGGGAGTGTTCTATAGAAATAAGAAGGCTGAGGAAGCAAAAAGCCATAATGTTCCGTGAGTAGAACATCCTTGTGGAGCCTTAGGAATGATAGATGTTAGTAGTTGAGCCAGAGAAGGAGCAGAAGGAACAGAAGTGCCTGTGGGGAACCATACAAAGTGATCGGATGTCAGGAGATGATGGTCATGAAAAAGAACAGACAGCGGTGCAGCCAGAGAGCTGAGCCTCATTATTTCCATTTGTACATTTTCAAGTGGGACATTTTAAAGGTGTAAAATTTCTATATTTTAAAGATTAACCAGACTCTGTGAGTTCATACTTGTTATCTACATTGCAATAGCTTCTTGTGACTTCTCTGTTAATGGCTTTCCCCCATTTATCTATTGAAGCTTTAGTACTTATTTATTACTGTATAAGTAATTTACACATTAGGATTATTAAACTTTGGTCTCCTATTTGTTGCCAACATTTTTCTAAATTTACTATTTAATTGTGGATTTGTAGAGGAGTTAATAGCACCCGAATTCGGGTTCAACACAGAACTTGCAAGTTTATTTATTTGTTTTATTTCCTTTTTTTTTAATTAAAAATGTAGTTGACCAGGACTTGTAAGTTTTAACGCAGTGCATCTGTGTGTTTTCCTTTGTTATTTCTTGCATTAATTTGAAATTTAGAACATGCTCCCAGAAATAAATGTCTGATTAAAATTGATTCTGTTAAGTTTTATTATACATCTTAAAGCAATTGTGACATTTAGTGTGTACCTTTTTGTTCCTCTGAATTTTCTGTTACATACGGTGGCAGGAAGTTCTCTATAATTTTCTTTCCAAATGGCCACCCATAAGGAATTAACTTTCCCATTGATATCAAGCTTCCAATATGACCTTAATCAGATCACAAAATTCCTGAAAATGTAACAATATGCTCTTGCAAGCTGGTACATGTGGCTTCAGTACATCATTGCCTCTTCTGATTCATTACCCTTTTTAGAGAACTTTATTAGGCTTGATCTTTGCTTTACTTGCCTTGGCCAACTTTAGAATCATTTCATTAAGTTCTCCTCAAAACGAGTCAGCTTTATAGTAAGAACAAACTGAAATCCATGCATTAACCAAATAATTAAAAATGATGTTGTATATATTAAGCTTCCCTGTCTTGAGAATTTTTAAAAATTTGCATAATGTTTCATAGTTATTTTTTCCATATAATTTTTCACATTTCTTGCTCTAGGGTATTTATAACTTCACTCCTTTTATTTTGATTGTTTATGCAATTTCATGAAACTGGTAAATTCTGGATATGAGGAAGAAATAGATTTATTTTGTATAAAGCTACCTTGCAGGACCAATGCTTACCCTCATTATAGAACTCACTAGTGGGTCATAAAGCTAATTCTGTGTTCACAACCCATGTATTTTTAAGTTCTTCTTTAAAACTCATTTAAGACCAGCAATACATTGAAAAACTACTACAGATAGTTCTCTTGTACCCTTCAAGCCGCTTACCCCAAAGATAACATCTTATAGAACTGTAGTATGTCATCAAAATCAGGAAATCGATGGTGGAGCAACTCAAGTATAGACTTCAATTGATTGGACTCACTACCAGGATTCCCCTAAAGAATTAAATAGAGGAGAATAGAATGAATGGACTAGAAGGAATAGAGTACGGGAGTAATAAGGACATGGGGGCATTGCTTTATGAAAGTAAAACATGATTGCTGCGATCAAACAATTTGGAAAAAAATATTTCTCTAGACTCTCGTAATGATTTTTTGTAGTATCTGAGTAGGTTCTGTGTGTTTGATGTTTTGAAATGATTTTAAAGATAGTTGTTCCATTCTGTTTAAAAGGAACTAAACTTCAAGAAGAAGGTATGTCATTTCCTGGCTGCACACCCCTGCATCATTTTGCATGTCCTGCCATTTAGTTATTTAGATTTCAGGTTTCAGTTTGACCTTATCGTTAGTTCCAAATATTTTAGATGCGGGGCAATTAGGATAATTATTCTCGAATACATTAATTTCAGAATTGGAGGATCTATGAGACAATTTGGACCAAGAGGGTTAGATACCTGGCCAATGTCAGGTCTTTCTGATTCTGAAATTCATATTTTGGCATACAACAATGTTTTGATTGGACAAATACCTCTTCTGCTTACCATTTAAAAATAGCTAGGATTAATAATTCGTAATTTGTCTTCCTGATGGCTCCCAGTGGGGAAGGTGTTTGTGCATTTATTTTTTTAATATTTATTTATTTTTTGAGAGAGAGAGAAAGAGAGAGAGTGTGATCAGCCAAGGGGCAGAGAGAGAGAGAGGGAGAGAGAGAATCCCAAGCCGACTCCACACTGTCAGCGCAGAGCCTGGCACAGGGCTCAAACTCATAAACTGTGAGATCGTGACCTGAATCGAAACCAAAAGATCATGACCTGAGTGGAAACCAAGAGTCAGTTGTTTAACTGACTGAGCCATGAAGGTTCTCCAAGATGTTTGTACACTTAAAACAATGGCACTTGTGTGTTATAATGGTTATGATGGGGGGATTTATAGGTGTTACAGGAAGTGCTCAGAGCAGGTCATCTGGACTGAAACGGTGGAGGCCTCACAAGCAGGTGAATGATCCCTGACCCAAATCTTGCAGGCCATCTGGGAATGCTCAGAGGGAAAATGTGTGGAAGGCATATACACTGAGGGGAGAGCAGTGAAAATTCAGCTCAAATGACAGACTATGGCACTGAGGAAGTAAGAGGATGCTGGGACATTCCTTCTCTTCATTGGTGTATTTTTTGGGAAAAGTTATACAGACAGTGAAGAAAATATGCAATTTTTGCATTAGCAAAATGGAAGATGGACCCTGGAAGTCAGAAGAGAGGGTGGGCTGGGAGGAGGGGGCTGCACTGAGAGGCATCTGAGCAGAGCTCTGTAATTACCCCTTGACAAGGACAAACGCAAATCCAGTGATGGGTCGGACCCATCAACCTCCAAAATCTTACAAGTCAATCTTCTAATTGTCATCAGATACTTCATTGGGAGCCTGCCAGGTCTGTACTCAGAGCTCTATTCCTTAAGACAGAACGATCCCAGCCCTGGCATTAGTATGCCACTGCACTTGAATTCACTCTGCTGCTTCAGTCTGTTGTTTTGAAGCCAACATAAATCAATAGTAACCACCCGGGGCACAGGAATTGTTGGAAGTTTGGCTCACAATGGAAGCAGAACAAACCCCAAACCACAGGCTTACCCAGAGCCCAGACCCACAGGCATTTCTGAGGCCCGGTGAGCTGAGGAGCCATTCCAGCTCTCTGTGAGTGCCGTAGGGTAGGAATAATAAATCAAGTTATTCACTGTTTAAGCCTTCTCCACCCGCATCTCCTGAATACCTCAGGCAATAAAGGGAGTTTGGGGACCATTGTGGGAGGAATTCCGATGAAGCCAGGAGCCTTGATCTGCACTGTGAGACCCTGTTCCCTCTTGTGGATACTACCTCTGTGCACCCACGAGAAAAAGGTGTCCGGACCTAATGGTTCAGCTGTTGATATAGTCGGTCACAGCCGAGTATTGCCTGGGTGTGACAGAGCAATAGAAGAGCACATTCTTCTTCACCGCCT
Organism: Panthera onca; assembly: GCF_046562875.1. NCBI lineage: Eukaryota > Metazoa > Chordata > Mammalia > Carnivora > Felidae > Panthera > Panthera onca. Next base: position 44,351,267 of record NC_138349.1, on the reverse strand, counting down.
CCTAGAGCCTAACCCTGTTCAAGTATGTGATTAAACTCTTTGAAAAAGAAATACCTAAGACTTTATAATTCTGGTGAATTTGTTTTACAAAATCACTTGAGGGGAGTTTGCAAATTCCCAAGGATATCAAAATACTTGATAAAAATCCTCTTTTGGGAATATCTTCAGGGTATATAGAATTCTGTTTTCCATTTTTCCAGATGATGGTTGTAAGTCAAGGACTTGGGAAAAGGAGCAGAGAGCTGGTGATGACCAAGTCCCTTCACCTTTGAACTGACGACTTCTGTCACTCCCTCTGAGTCAGCAGAATTTAGTTCCTCATTCTTCTGACTCAAAGGATTGGAGATCTTAATGTTTGTGTTCCTTATGCTTCTGCCTCTGAATTTTCCCTGTGCCAAAGTCCTGATACTGAGAAGTTTTTGTCCACAGTACCCAAGGCTGTAGAAGGGTACCTTGGAAGCACTTGGAAGCACACAGACCAGTATCAAACAGGAATCTGGCTGGACAGAGTCTGGGTGAAAGAACGATTGGCCCCAGTCAGAAAAATTTAAGGCTTATGGGAGTACCCTTATTTCTATTAACTAATTTGCTCTTAGATTTTGCCATCCAGTTTTGAGTTTCTGTCATTCCTGTCTTCAAGTGTTCGCTACCTTTTTAGGGCCAGACTTGCTTCTTTCCTTTCTCCTGATTGGAGAATCTTAATCTAATTTGAGGGTGAGAATCTCTCTACTAATGTTCCAAATATTTTGTTTATGGTATAAACATTGGACTGAGTTCCTCAAAACTCAGGCTTTTGAAACCCAGATATCTCCTAACTGCTTTTATGGTATGCTGGTTTTCTCAACAAAGCAATGCTACTGCCAGCTGAAGGGGCAGAAAGTGCAAAAGATACAAATAGCAGTTGGAAGGCCATATCTCAAAATACCATCCCACAACCCCTTGCATGATGGACTACAAATTTCTGAGCTCTTGGATGCTCACAGTTACCAATAGCGGCTAATATTGTTTTGAAAAGTATTGTAATAATACATGAAAAAGAAATGAGACATACCTATTGAGATAAACTAAACTAAACTGATGATTTCCTGGTGACATGAGTACCTAGAAAATCTAAATAAATCAATTTAACAGCTATTATTATTATACTTTAAAAAAAGAGGGGAGAGGGAAACCAACCACAAAGACTCTTAATGGTAGAGAACAAACTGAGGGTTGATGGAAGGAGATGAGGGGGGAGATGGGCTAGATGGATGATGGGTATTAAGGAGGGCACCTATTGTGATAAGCACTGGGTATTGTATGTAAATAAGGAATCACTGAATTCTACTCCTGAAACCAAAACTGTATGTTAACTAACTAAAATTTAACTGAAAAAATAAAATAAGAAAATGCAGAAGAGTGGCATAATACAAGACAGATGAAATTCAAGAGAATTTTTTTCCCTCCAATCACAATCAATAAGAAGATGTGAAATTCACTCCCTACCAAGAAATTTCTATTCACAGTAATAGAAAATAAGACGGGTCTACTTTGGTGGACTTTCAAGGACTTCACTTCGTTTTTATCTGGTTAGCTAACATATGGCATATACAATATTATCCCTATTTTGTAATAAGAATCTTGACTATCAAAAGCCATTCTGCTGTTAAGTTGCCATGTTATATCATCTTGGAATTAATAGAATCTAATTATATATAGAATATATATACTATGCATATATATTATATATATTATATATAGGATATATATAATATATATACTATATATTACATATATATACAACAGAATCTAATGTATAGTTTCTTTTTTAAGAATCCCCTGTACAGTGGAACATAATAGAATTGAGAAAAAGGACTACCTACTTAGAAAATGTTTATATCAAATCTGAAAGGTTAAGGAAAAAAGATAAAGGGTTTATGAGCTTAGTTTTCAAATACACAAGCACTCTGAAGAGGATAATGTAATTGTAAAGGAAATGCGCAAACAAAAATTCATATACAATTAGCAAGTAAGTGATTGGAAAGTGCCCATCATTCTTAGTATTCAAAGAATTGCTAATTAAAATACCTATCGAAATTATTATGTAGCTAATAAAGAAGCAAAATGAAAATTTATGAAGATAGAATTTGAAGTTGTCCAGTGTATGGTCCTACTGACATAATTATTCATTGCTGGTGGAGTCTGAAGTAGAAAGCACTCTTTTTTTTTTTAATGCTTATTTATTTATTTTAAGAGAGAAAGGGAGAGAGACAGAGAGTGTGCGTGAGCAGTGAGGAAGGGACAGAGAGAGAATCTCAAGCAGGCTGTCAGCACACTGTCAGTACAGAGCCCGACATAAGGTTCAATCTCATGAAATTTGAGGTCATGACCTGAGCCGAAATCAAGAGTTGGATGCTCAACTGGCTGAGTCACCCAGGCATCACCTGGAAAGAACTTTTTTGAATAGCACTGTGGAAATATTTAGTAAGAGCCATAAAAGTATGCATATTTCTTGACTCAATAATTTCAGACTCTATGAATTTATTTTAAGAAAATATTTCTCAGGAAAAAGCTCTATATTTGCAGATAGATCCATCGCAGCAGATAAGCGGGTGGCAGTTTGGTGCTTACACTGGGGAATAGATGCCCTTGGACTCATGAGAGAGCTTTCCCACTCAGCTCCTGGTGACCTTGGAGTGATATGCCTTCCTTGTGTCTCCATGTCTTCATGTGGGTAATAATGTTGCAGCCTAAATTGTAAGCCATTGTGAGGATCAAATGTGCTAACAAATGTGGAACGCTTAGAAAATGTCTGGCATGTTGCAAGCATTCTGCTGTATAAGCTATAATTATAGCAAAAATTTTTAAAAGGGAATCAACTTAACTACCCTGCATTAGGAGGATTGTTTAAAAACTCTATTGCCCTGACATAAGACCATTGTATAAAACCACAAAGATGGTATTTTGAGGACTCTGAAGCTGAAAAACAAGTTTATGATGGAATAATTAGTAAAAGAAAGACTAACAATTCTGAGTTCGCTGCAAACACAACCATGCGAAATATGGCTGAAGGAGGGATGAGGAAAATCATTTTGTCACAGTAGTTGGATTACAGGTGGTTTGCAAGAATTTTCTTTCATCTTATATTACCTTTTTTAATTAAAAAAAGTAAAGCAATACCATAACAAAACTAATTCTTTTTAAATACTGCCTTTGGCTTTGTCTGCTCTGGTGTGCAAAACGAAGTACACCTGGAATGAGGCCATTCGGGAAACCTCAGGGGGGTGCAGATAACAAGCCAGGCGCTGGCAGCTGCAGCAGCAGCAGGATCCTCCCCCTCACCTGCATCCTGGAAGCTTCTCCTGTCACTCCCTCCATCCCCTCAGTCCCTGTGGTGTGGTGGAGAGTCAGTCACATGATCCCTATGGCCAGCTCCCCCCCCCCCCCCCCCCCCCCGTCAAAGTGAGATTCTTTGTTTTTCTCTTTTTAAAAAATGTTTGTTTGTTTGTTTGTTTGTTTATTTATTTAGAGGGGGAGGGGAGAGAGAGAGAGAAGCAAAGAGAGAGGAAGAGAGAGAGAATCCCAAGCAGTCTCCACACTGTCAGCACAGAGCTTGGTATGGGACTCATTCTCACAAACCCTGAGATCCATGACCTGAAGTGAAATCAAGGGTCCAATGGATGCTTAGCCAACTGAGCCACCCAGGTGCTCCAAATTTCCTTCTTTCTTTCTTTCTTTCTTTCTTTCTTTCTTTCTTTCTTTCTTTTTCTTCTTTCTTTCTTTCTTTTTTCTTTCTTTCTTTCTTTCTTTCTTTCTTTCTTTCTTTCTTTCTTTTTTCTTTCAAATTTATAACGTTTTTTTCAAAAACTGGTTCATTTAAGTATAATTGGTATACAAAACTCTCCCCATTTAATGTGTACAATGACTTTAGATACGTACATACACCTGTGACACCATCACCACAGTTAAGATAATAAACATATCCATCACCTCCAAAAGTTTTCTCTTGTCCCCTTCCCATCCCCCCGCCTTTAAATTAATTGTGGTAAGAATGAGAAGTGGTAAATGGGGAGTTGTTGTCCAATGGGTATAAAGTTTTAGTTATGCAAGATGAGTAAGTTCTGGAAATCTGTGCACAGTGCCTAAGGCAAGAATACTGGATTACACACTTAAAAATTAAGAGGGGAGATGCTTTCTTTTCCACTGTGAGATCTTAAGGGCCTTGGGAACCTACTATTACTAGAGGTTTAGAGTAAAAAACCTGAATGTTCCTTCCTAAGGAAGAGGTGGGCAGGGAGATGATCAGGAGGCTGGGAATTTAGCCTGGCCTTGAGAGGGGATGTTGTGCTAGCATAAAGAGTAAACTTGGAGGACTATTTCATAAGAATAACTAAGGTAAAGATAATTTAGAATAGTTGTCAAAATCCTGATCTTTTATGTTGTTAATTTTTTTTATTTTTTAAGTTTATTTATTTATTTTTGAAAGAGAGAGAAGAGTATGTGCACGCAAGTGGGAGAGGGGCAAAGAGACGGGGAGAGAATCCCAACCAGGCTCTGAGCTGTCAGCACAGAGCCCAACATGGGGCTCGAACCCACGAACCGTGGGATCATGACCTGAGCTGAGATCAAGAATTGGACACTTAACTGACTGAGCCACCCAGGTGCTCTGAAATCCTGGTCATTTAGATAGTAATGATCCAGTGTTGCTCAATTATTTAGCTGGATGCCTGGGCAACTTACTTTCCTTCTGCATAGAATTGGGATAATATAGATGCCTTAGTGTTTGAGTTTTATAGGACTAAAAAGCATAAGAGAAATGATGTCAGTACCTGGCATCTGGTAAGTACTCAATAAATACTCCCACTTCTGATGTAAGGAGTGTGCAAGAGGTTATGTATGGAGGAGCAGGACACAAAGCAGGACAATGAGGAGGGGCAAGCAGCTGCTTAGGGCCAGGCTGGTTGTTAATGAGCTGGATTGTTAATTTCAAGGGTCGCAGTGGATCAAAGTGTCACTCTCACCTGCCATAAAATTAGCCTTCCGAAAGCAGTCAAGTCTTCTCTAGCTCCTCCTCTCTGATGATATCCCTGTGGCTCTCAGCTCAGTGGTTCATTCAACATCAGTAATTGTCAGAAAATGATGTTTTTCCATTGAGGCCGATGAGATGACACACAATGAACAAAGTCACAGATAAAGGAAAGTCCACTATTGGCTTCTCAGTTGTGGGTGGATTCAAGTGTGTCATACTTATCAGGGTGACCCTTGCAACTCCCTATGAAACTATTGCCAGTGAGGCCAATGACCTTAGTCCTTTTGAGTGTAAGAATGTATCCTTCACAAATCAGGAAGTCTCTTCTATGAAAGCCATAGTACCCAGAGTGCTAGGATCTCTTTGGCCAGACTAAAAGCTTTTGTTAATTTTCCATAGCATTGATGATAGTGACAAATACTTTCTAAGATGCTTGGCTGACAATGAAAAGATCTACATACAACTACTACAATGTGCTTTCCAATCTTGAAGTTTCTAGGTCATGTATCAAAACTGGAAATATATTCAATGTTATTGAGCAAGAGGGATAAAGAATAGAAAATACTTGAGAAATATGAAGAGGCAGAGTTTGTTGGTGAGATTCTGCCCCTAAGCACGTAGAGCAAATTGGGGCCAGGCTTTAGGCCAGGTCACCCCTTTCTTTTACCACTGAAATGGACACACATCACATCAAATGTGCTACAGAAGAGGGCCTTGTATTTGTTACTTGATATGTTAGAAGCAAGATTTGATTGAATTGGTTCACTTACACATGTAACAAATACTTGAATGTCATCTATGGGTTAGCGCTCTGGGGATATAGTGAGGACAAAGACAAGTCTGTCTCCTGAAGAAAAGAACAATTTATTTGGAGAGATGAACAATTAATAGATCAGCAAAATCCATAAGAAAATGTAAGTTCAGGTACTTAAGACTACAGGAAAGTGAAAGCAGGAAAAGATGGAGAATGAGAGACCATGAGAAGGCTACTTCAGATGGAGTGTTTGGGGAACATTCTTGGGGTATATTTGGACAGAGGGATAAATGAAAAGAGAAAGTGAAATTTGACATCTAGGTGAATCACAACAGAAAATCAACTTGACTAAACCTTCCAAACATATCCAGAATCCAGATACTTCTTACCACCTTTACTGCTAACTCTTTGGGCCAAATCCCCATTAATGTCTCATTTGAGTTACCCAGTGGCCTCTATACTGGTTTCCCTTCTTTACCCTCCCCACACTACACAGTCTATTCTCAACGCAGCAGCCTGGGTACATCTTTAAAACTTTAAGTCATGTAATGCCATTTTGGTGTGGAATCCTGAATAACTCCCCATTTTATTCAGTGTTAAATCTCAAGTTCTTACCATGGGTTACAAGGCCTGGCATAAGCTATGTTTGTTTTATATGTGTCTGTGAACAAGGATGAAACCCCTACGTGATAAGCGATGAGCATTTCTCTCCATTGTCATCCTGAACCCTGGATGCACATAGCTTTCTGTTGCTCCATTGCCAGTTATCTGGGCCTGTTGTTGACTGGACAGATTCAAGGAGACTATAAACAGTGTAGGCTAGAACAAGAATTTAGGACTAAGACAGATGTCTATCTCCCAATTTTCTTGCTGGAAAATTATGAGAGAATTTGGTAAATGTTAAAGGATTAAAAGAGTGTATTAGGGTAGCTAAAACACACAGCCCCCAATCTTAATATTTTTAAACCATAAAAGTTTATTTTGGACTCATAAAATCTAGGGATTAAGGATGTTTTCATTACACTAGTTATGATATCCACTAAGGCCCAGAGATTCTCTTCATCTGTGGTCTGAAGAAGGAGGAGGGAAACCATGGAAGATGGCACAAAATATTTTTGGCACTTGGCCTGGAAGTGACATATATAACTTTCTATCTACATTCTGTTGGCCAGAGCTGGTCATATGACCCACCTAGATACAAAAGAGCATGGAAATATTTTCCTGTGTTGCCAGGAAGAGGAAAGTTTGGTGAGGATTTGGCCAAGCTTCCCCGCACCTGAGAGAGCTGGATCTTAGACCATGAGTTGAAAGTTCTAGGCAGAGGAAATGACATAACAAGGTGTCATTCAGAACAGACCCCAGAGAAATCAAGACATATTTTGGAATTTGAAAGATGTTTTTTTTGTTGCTTTGGTTTTTGTTTTTACTTGAGAATATGGCATTTGTGGGAGAATGTCAAGAGTTAGTACTTAAGAGATAGTGGGGGTTAGACCATCTGAGGGCCTTCTGAGCCATGGTAGGGTATTTGGATTTTGTCTTAAATGGGGGAGAAGGCATGGGGAGGCTTTAAATAAAGGATTCTCATGTTTAGATTGGCAGTTTGGAATGTCATTATGGAATAGAGGACAAGGACCTAGAGGCAAGGACTCCAGTGAGGAGACTGTTTCCTCTCTTATTCCCTATCTCAAGAATTCTCAAACATGACTCATACTAAGGGCTATGTTTCACAGCTTAGGTCAGTATTCATATACATATGTACACATGTATACAAAACAATGACGTTTTATACTCAGTCTATTTTAATTTAAACAAGTAGTGGTTGCCACCACTAATTTAATGGAATTAATTCTGCCTTCTGAGAAGGTCACAGCACCCATTTGGAAACCAATGCCCTATCTTACTGAAGGACAACACTTTACAGATAGTCCCCAGACCCAATCTGGGTGTCATGTAAGACCCCTGACTTACTCTTCCCACCCTCACCGTTCATTAACCACATTATTCTGGCCTATTCTTAAATGCTCCACATACAATTTCTACCATTTCAGATGAATGGTTTGCAACATGGGGATCCCCCAGCCTCTCCAAGACCTCTTTATGGAGTCCACAGGGTCACAAACACTTCCACATTTTTATAATAACGGTCACGTGTTACTTCTCTTTTTCAGGTTTATTCTTTCACAGGTACACAGTGGAGTTTTCCAGAGGTTACATGATAAGTGATGACATCAGTTGTTCTGATCCTATCTTTTCAGTTTTAATTTCTAATATGTTAAATATTGATAGCTGGGACCCTCCTAATCAAAACATCAGTAAGTTTTCAGAGTGCAGTGGGGTCCTGAGACCAAGGAACTTAAGAATCCCTGGTTTAGCCTGTTAAGATTCTGTATTCTCATTACCACTAGTAACAGTTGGGCATGACTTTGTGGCCATGGGTATCTCTAAACAAACACTCTTGCTAGATTATCTGGTCTGATATTTTATCAGTAGGATTCCTGTGTCTGATTATCCAGAGGCAGTCCTGCACTGTGATTCGTGGTGCTCCAATACCTAATGTATCCTTGATCCTCAGCCTTTTGAACCAATTTTAGAACATCAGGTCTCCATTTTTTAGGCCTGCAAATGTGGGAGTACCCCTGTGACATAGTAGGAAATATATATATATATATATATATATATATATATATATATATACACATATATATATACCCTTCACTTCTGCCCAGGGGATACAGTGCTTCTAAAAGTTGATACAGAACTCCTAAAACCCTTGTGATTTCTTGAATTATAAAGATGATAGGAGCATATTAAACAGAGCTTTAAATCTCTTGGAGTTTCCTGGGTGACAGGAGCATCTTTATTCCAATGAGGTGGCTCTAGGTGGGCTCCTGGATAGCTTCAGGATGGGGGTTGGTTACCAGAAACACCAAGCCATGATTAGAAGATTAGAACTTCAACCTTTCCCCATCCTCAGAAGATTAGAACTTCAACCTTTCCCCATCCTCTAATTGAGGAGAGGGGCTGGAGATTGAGTTAATAAACCATCATGCTTCCATAAAAATTCCTAAACTCAGATTGGAGAGCTTCTGAATTGGTGAATGCATCCATGTACTGGGAGAGTGGCATATCCCAACTCCATGAGGACAGAAGCTCCTGTGCTGGGGACACTTCTAGACCTCACCCTATATATCTCTTCATCTGGCTGTTCCTTTGTATCTTTTATAACAAACTGGCACATATAAGTAAAGTGTTCTCCTGAGTTCTGTGATATATGATAGCAAATCATTGAATCTAAGCATGGCGTTGTGAGAACCCTCAATTTATAGCCAAGTTGAGACAGAAGTCTGGGTACCCAATATGTGTGGCTAGCCTCTTGTGGGAGGCAGGCTTGTGGCACTGAGTGAGCCCTTAATCTGTGAGGTTTGCATGGACTCCAGGTATTCAGTGTCAGAAGTGAATTAAATTGTAGGACACTCAGTTGGTGTGTGCAGAGAGTTAGAGAATTGCTTTGTGTGGAAAACCCATATATTTGTTGTCAGAAGTGTGGTGAGTAGAGGTGTTCTTTTAGACCCTTTTGCTACTCCGTAGACTCAAGCAGTGGTCAACTCCTTTAAACACTCTCTGCAGCCTTACAGCTCAGCCATTTGTGTCTCCAATTCTCACCTCTCTTCCAGACTCCCGATTTGAATGTTGTATCCCGCTACTTATTGCACATCTCTGTTTGGATACTTAACATGTAACTCCCGATTAATATTTGCAAACCTTACCTCCTAATTTCTTCCATGGATGCTTGTCCCTCAAACTTCCTCATCTCAACTAAAAAAAATTGCATTCTTCAAAGTCCTCAGACCAAAATCCTTGGCTTCCTCATTGATTCATCTCCTTGCTAATAAATCCAATGCAACAGCAAATTTTGTTGGCTGTATCATCAATGCAGCAATATTTCCCACAGATTTACCTTATCTCCACTAGGGCCGCCTTAGACTTATCTACCATCCTCTTTTGTCTGGACTTTTGCAATGGTTTACTCTTGAATTTCCTCGCTTCTACCTTTCTCCTTGACGTTTTAATCTCCACGTAGCTGATAGGTCTCTTTATCGAATTTTCTTAAAACAAGAAATGCAATTTTTAGTGGTCTGTAGTTTTGGAAAGACTTTTCCAGGGCCATCTCCACTCTTCTTTGGGCCTGGACCTCCATGCTCTGTGTGGGAAAGATTTAAACTGAGCCCTCATGCCCCAATAGGATGGGCTCTGTTACTTTTTTAGGCAACGGACCTCAACTTAACCAAATCTTACTTATCAAGACCTTATTCTAGGGATGGTGCACATTTTAGAGGAGACTGGGTACTTGGGGCTGTCAAAGTCTACCATCAAAACTTAAAACATAACAGTTTAAAAGATATCCCTGTTTTTTAATTTATATTTTAGTCAGTTAACATACAGTGCAATATTGGTTTCAGGAGTAGAATTCAGTGATTCATCACTTATATACAACCCCCAGTGCTCATCAAAACTAGTGCCTTCCTTAATGCCCATCACCCATCTGGACCATCCCACATCCACCTCCCTCCGTCAGCCCTTAGTTTATTCTCTATCGTTAAGAGTCTCTTGTGGTTTGTTTCCCTCTCTCCTCTTGCCCCACCCCCATATGTTCATCTGTTTTGTTTCTTAAATTCCACATATGAGTGAAATAATTTGGCACTTGTAATTCTTTAATTAGCTTATTTTGCTTAGCATAATACAGTCTATCTCCATCCATGTCAACGCAAATGGCAAGATTTCATTCTTTTTGATGGCTGAGTAATATTCCCATATATATGTATATATATATATATACATATATATATATACCCATACACACACACCACCTCTTCTTTATCCATTCATCAATCAGTGGACATTTGGGCTCTCTCCACAGTTTGGCTATTGTTGGTAATTCTGCTATAAACATCAGGGTGCATGTACCCCTTCAAATCTGTACTTTTGTATCCTTGAGTAAATACCTAATAGTGTAATTGCTAGATTTTAGGGTAGTTCTATTTTTAGATTTTCGAGGAACCTCCATTCTGTCAAGATATCCCTATTTTTAACTGCAGGCTAACCTTGGCAGGATGCCTGGTAAGGTAGGTTCCTAGTGAAAGCATAATGCTCTCTGGAGGGAGGTTTAGGGCCAAGACTCAAAGGAAGTCACATAACTCTCACACAGGGGGCTCTGGTCTACCTAGAGCTCATCCCTTGGCCCATCACCAGAACTTCTCCATCTGATCCAGAGCCAAGAGCACTCTCCAGTTTCACTCTCAGGCTGAGATAGAACAAGTGATTCCTACTGTCTGGGGATATGCCCAATTAGATTAAAGGGCAAATGAGAAATCACACATGGGTCAGTGAATCAGAACTCATTGCTGGGGCAAAGAGGAAGGACTCATGTAAAAAGAAGGTAAAAGCAAAAGAACAAGGCATGGCAGTACTTCATAGGCCACGGGTGAGCATGTAGAAAACTGAGATGGGATCTCAGACATAGGGAAGAGAGTGTGATAAGACAGGCACTCAGCCGAACAAGGAACAAACCGGGGCATAAGTCTTTAAGCAGTAGCCTGGGTGCAAATGAGAATGGTGTCAACATCCAGCGTGACTTGGTAGTGAAAACCTTGAACCCTTTACTATTCCACCCAATTAAATTTTCAGGGTATAGGTAGATGGGGACCAGCTGCCAGCTTCCTTCTTTTTGATGTCAGTCTCAGGCAGGCAGCCAGGAGGACAGGAGCCAAGAAAGAAAATGCCTCTTATTCACCTGCTTCATGTCATGTCTGGTGTTTGATGCCACACAAGCATTTTCTGATCGATTCCTTAGCAGCCTGTTAGGGAGGAATTATTATCCCTATTTTAAAGGTGGGCGAATTGAGATTCAGTGACATTGGTCAAATCATTCAGAGTCATACAGCCAGTGAGCTATAGATTCACTTAACACCTTGTGCTTCTGATTCCACAGCCCATGATCTTATATGGTAGAATCGAATTCTCACCCACAAGTCCTGAGGATAGAGGCACAGTCCCATCCAAGTAACAGAGAGTGAGCAGCTTGAGGGCAGGGACCAGCTGCTTCCCTCTGCATGTCATTAGTATCTGGCATAGTATCTTGCAGATGTTTATTGAAAAAGCACCCAAGAAAATTGGACTCCTCTCATAACTTTCAAATAAAGAAAGCACATGAGAGTAATTTGGGCTTCTAATATTTTGAGAGTGGAAAATAGAACTTGGTGTTTCCATTTTTATCAGTTTGTTTTTACTTCATTGAACCCAGACTCTCACTATTTTCCTGCATCTTGAACTTTATGCATGGTACCTCTATCCTCTTAGTGATACAACTCAAATTCTGTAAAATTACCAGCCTTGTTTTCACTATACCTTATATTTCCCTGAGCATCAAAGTCTATTGTCATGGCTACCACACCACGGACGCATGCACTTATTGTCAGGTTCTGTGTCCTTAAAGGCACAGGAGGACTTGTGGACAGGTTATGTTTGGGTCTGAATTTTAATGTTCCTGATCATCCATGAAGCGTCTCTTTCCTTAGAGGGAAAAAAGGAGCAGCATAATGGAATCCCAGTATCAAAGATAATGCTTTGTGCTGATAAAAAGTGATCCACACAAAACATAGTGTCTAAGCCTCAACTCAAGGGCGGATGGAACCAACGTAAGCTATGCATTTCACTGGGCTGGGGGCACTCTTTGCTCTGTGAGAAGCTGTTAAACCATGATTTCTGCTTTGGGCACTGAAGATAGCCAAGGATTTTGCACCAAGGTTTAGGTTCCAGGACCTCTAGGATCCTCTCTGGGATGAGAAGAGTGAGGGGGGGCCTTCATGCCAGCTCCCCTATCCCATTTCTTTTCACCCATGGCAGAGGGTGTGAAAGAAGGAGGTCTTTTTCTCACCCAGAGGACTTTGAGGCTACTTTGCTTTCTTTCCGGGAGGGCTCTACATTTTTTTTTTAAATCCTCCTAACCTACAGACTCTCCTTTATCCAAAGAGCAAGGCCTCTTTCTCCAAAAGCTAAGATACTTTACTGGTGGCACTCAAAATGTGGTCCCAGGGCCAACACCATCCTGTGGAAACTTGTCAGAAATGCAAATTATCAGCCCCCACCACAGATAAATTCAATCAGAAACACTGGAGATGGGCACGATAATCTGTGTTTTAACAGACCCTCCAGGTAATTCTGATGCACATTAAGCTTTGAGAAGCACTGTTTTAAGCCCTTGGAAAAGCTCATTTTGATATATAGAGGGCTTTATAATAAAGAGGGAGGCTGACATTCAAGTTTTGCATCAAAATGGATTTTCGCTAGCCCTTGCTACCCAGCATAGTCAAATCCAGTGTTCAACCTTCTTCAGTTCCCCAGAGTGTGTGGACTGAGCCTTTGCCCTGGATGCTCCATCATCTTTGTGTTTCTTTGCAAAAAGTGTTCTTATCATTGCAGGTGAACTCCGATGGCTCTTCACTGTACTGACAGGTGGTTAGTAGAGTGTAAATAAGGAACTAGTCTTTAATGCAGTGTGCAGGGAATTAGTCTAGGCACGAAGGCAGGAGTTAAAGTAGCCTAGGAGTGGTGAGGAGGAGAAATGGTCCAACTCATGTTGGAACAAATTCCCTTGCTTCAGGGTAGTGGATGAATGCACATTCAGGATTAGTGTGAGCCTGGTTCTGAACAGATAACTGGACCCACTTAGAATGGGGAGAAATGATGTTGCTAGTGCTGGGGTATCTGAGCTCCTGGAGAAGAATGACCCAGGGCAGAGGAGCATCGTGAGGACCATTCCTGACAATGGATCCTCAGGGAAGGCAACAAGGAGTTTGCGCAGAGGTGGCTGTCACAGGAAGACGGAGGCTGTAGCTGCAGAGGTGACAGTGAGGGAGAGGTGCACAGAGAGCAGCAGCACCTACGAGCAGACGGGCAAGGTTTGCTCTGACTGTGCTAAAGGCTACATAAGGAGAATTCACCAAGCCTCTTGCTTCCTGTTAGGTGTTCTGTTGGAGGTGGCGGTGGCATGCATGGTGTCAGGGCGTGGGACATCTCTCTGTGAAGGAAGGAAGGTGGCAGGATTCTAGCAGGGGAGGATGAGTGCTTCCACAGATATGATGCATGTGTTAGCACTGAGATGAGGAAGAGAAATTATTCATTCCATATCCAGGAACTCCATACTCAACACATGCCAGGCAATGTGCCTTTTTTAGGGCCTAGGAACACAGAGTTATATTTCTAATTTCTCTTCGTAGTTCGAACATGCCTTTCTCTTTTCCCCACTCTCTCCTAATTCAGGAGTCAGGTCTTGTTAGTGTCTGTAGATTGCTGTAGTATGAGCTACCTCATGTCAAGCTGAGGTTTCCGTAGAAACAAATAGAGACCTTGCTTTCTGAGTCTTGCAGAGTGTATTTCTGGCAATTTATCAGGAATGGCAGTATGTTCTTTTGGGCAAGATATTTGCACTCCTTGGAGGAAAAACATGATAAACAAAACATTATCCCAGAACAGAGCTGATCTGCTTTAGTTTTTATTTTTTTCCTTCTCCACCATGTCTGACTCTGCCAGCCCACCTCTAAGTGCTTCCTGAGTGTCTCTGGCAGAGATCTGTTGGACTCCAGTTGTTCTCCCTGCAGTTCTGGTGCTACCTAGCTTCCTCCAGACATAGTCCAGAGAGCATCTGAGAAGGAAGAGTAAGGGAAGGTGGGAAGAAAAGAGCATCATTGAGGGTGCTGATTACAACAGATCAAGAGAGTAGGGTGCAGTGGGCTCAGATAAACTGTTGCTTATGTTCTTGAAAGTTTCAGTATTTTGGAGTCAATGTGTAATTCTATATATGCTACAAAACCTTGGGGAAGTTTGGATTTTGATAACAGTATTTAGTCAGTGGTCATGATTGCATTGTGAAAATAACTGGATTTTAGAAGTAAAGGGAAGATCAAAAGGTAATTGATCAAAATTCCCTAATGATCCAGTCAGAAGGGCTTGAAAAGAGGATATTAAATTAGACTTGGGATCAGTAATAGCATTATGAGTATACATTAATAAGAATAAGTCTGAAGTCAGCAGATTATTGCCAACTGCTTTGGCCTTTATGCTCACCCCTTTGTCCCTGTGGCCAGTCTTTTGAAGAGCCCATATTTTGTTATCTATAGGTGGTGCCACATAGTCATAATCCACAGCCTCTTTTCTTTTAGAGCACACTTATAGGCTCCATTTGTGATACAAATGGAGAGCTAGATAGTTAGTGCTGGGATTCTTTCTCATCCCTTTATGTAATGTGCGAGGTTCATATAAGTTTACTGTTTGTTTAAATCTCTAATGTGCGGCTTCTGGACACTGTGAAGGACATGTCTGAATCTGAGTGATACCCTTGGCAGGAATCCCCAGATGAATCAGAAATCCATCTGTGGATTTTTTTCTAGAACTGAAGGGTGACTTCTGCAGGTTACAAGGGGTCAGCGGTAGGTTATTATCATTTCACAAGTCTCTCTAGGACCAATGTTTCTTAATCAATGGTGAGGGTTGCTTTTCCTGGCTCACTCCACCCACCTCACATACTGAAGACTCTGCTCTGTATTGTGGGAGGTGCGTCAATTGGGGATGTGAGGAGGTAAGCTTGGAAGAGATTTTGAAGGATGGTGCAGCATGGGAGCACAGCTTAACTATCATTATTTGTAAAAATGTTGTTTCGCATCTAGGCCTGAGATGTCACATTGTCTACAGCTTTATTTCTAGAGGGTCCTGTGTGATCAATGAAATTACCCAAGAATTGGGAGCCAAATGATTCTTTATCCTCCTTAGGTTATCCTAGTGATCCTTGGAGTCACGGCTAGTGCAAAGACTGCATGGTGCTGGTAATACAATAAAAAATTACATTTAAGAAAGAAAGGATAACTTTATTTGCATATCATTTTCCAAGAGAATGGTGGATGGTTTTAAAACTGGGTCGTGTGTTCTTTGACAGTCTTCCTGTAGAGATGGGTATACGTCCCATGCCTTGAATCTGGATGGGCTTATAAATGCTTCCGAAAAGGTGTGGCAGAAGGCATTCTGTGTGACTTTTTAGGCTAGGTCATGACTGCCATGAAGCTTCTGCCTCATTTTCGAGATCATTCACTCTTGTAGGCCTAAGCCACCATGTAAGGATTTCAACTCTCTTAGGCTGCTGTGATGGAGAGGTCACAGGTAGGTACTCTGTTTGAGCCAACCTTCCAGACCTGTGAGTAAAGATGTCTTCAGATGATACCAGCCCAGACATTTGAATCAATATCACCCATTCAAGTCTTCCTAGCAGGGACCAGATATTAAGGAGCAGAGACTGTTCTTCCTGATCCATATATCACACTTGTAGACTCTGAGAGCATAGTAAAATGGTCATTGTCTTATGCCACTAAATTTTAGAATAGGTTGTTTTGCAGCAGTAGATGATGAGAATAGTAAGTAAAGCTGAAATTTGTGCAACATTGCTAGCTTACACTGTACAAGTCTTGTTCTACATTTGGGAGAGTAAGGCAAAGCAAAGTATTTCCAGTCACTTGGAGTAGGGGTGGTGTAAATAAATGCTTTAATTATACATAAGCATGCTTTCACTTAGAGGCAACAATATATCACTTAGGGGGAGTAAATCCAGGGACTTACCAAGCAGGGGACTAGTCACCGGGATAGGAACTGGCCAGCTGGCCTATCGCTAGGAGAACCATGTACCTATTAACATTCATGGCGTCATTGGAGATCATCAAGCTGTCCCCAGCCTTCTTTGTATATTACTTTGGCAGAGCTGGTTGGTATATTAGTCAGTGTCTTTAAGGGAAAATCAGAAGACCACATTTTATGAAGGAGGTTTAAATTGGTTATGAGGTTGTAACAATGATCTATTACTGCAGTAATGCTATATACCATGTTCCCCTACTAATATCTGATGGTGTAATACAAAAGCATACATTCATCTCGGAAGTATAGGCCTAGGGACACAAAAGAAAAGTAGTGAGGGCACCAGAACTGTCCTACTAGCTTGGAGAGAGGTCCCTGCAGCACTGGTACTTGAGCAATGCAGGGGGCCGCCATGCTGCTTATGTGCAGACTTATGGTGGGCACCTTGCTCCAGTGCTCAGACCAACAAGAAGAAGCAGTGTAGCTCCTGATGGCACCACTGATGGTGGATAGAGCTGGGAATACCAAAAGGTGCTGGAGAATGAGGCTATAGCTGTCTGCTCATGTTGACAAAAGCAGAAGTGGAAAAAATCCCTTCTTCCACCCACCTCCCTTCTAATCTCCTACCACTGCCACCTGTTAGCCAAAGCTTAGAGGAAGATAGTTGGCAAGGAATTCTGGGAAGTGTAGTTTGTTGGCTCCCAGCTCTAGACTCACAGAATGGATAAGGGAAAGTCTTAAAGATGAGAAACAGTAGGTACATAACTGATGCTGTTAGAAATTTTCATCCCTGAAATCTTCAAGAAAATCCTTCAAAATACTGTCCACATATCATATTCAATTAGGATGTTTTTTTAGTAGTTGAAAATTTAAAGAATCTGAACCCAAACTAACTTAAGCAAAAGGTAAATTTCAATTTAAGTAAAGAGCCACCAAATAGCTAAGTTTAGGCAAAGGATCAAACAATGTCATCAAGATCTAATCTTTCTCCCTATCCTATTCTGATTTTCTTTGCTTTTTCATTCTTTGGCAGGATCTCATAATATGACAACAAGATTTCTACCAGAAGTTTTAGTGTGGTACCATTATAGCTATAAGAATAACAGAAATAGGGATTTTCCCCTCCTTCTCACTTACTTCACTCAACATCCCAAAATCAACTTCTCTCTTTTTTTATGGGGACCACAGGTTCACTGGGGGCTCTACACACATAACATAATACCACAATGGTCTGGCTACTCAGTACACACAAGGTGATCTCAGCTGGGGCCCAGAGGCGGTTTGGTACAGGCTCCTTCCTTGTATCCTGGACCCAGCTGGTTCCTTGCCCCGTGGGCAACTGAAGGAGGGGGCTATTGGTGTTGGGACCCCAGCCTGCAAAGGGGAAGGAAGCAGTCAGGTCTGGGTAGAACTGAAACCCAGGAGGGGC
The DNA here is from genome assembly GCF_046562875.1 of Panthera onca. Classification (NCBI taxonomy): domain Eukaryota; kingdom Metazoa; phylum Chordata; class Mammalia; order Carnivora; family Felidae; genus Panthera; species Panthera onca. The sequence continues at coordinate 44,333,402 of NC_138349.1, read as the reverse complement.
TAACCTGTCCCCACTGCACAGAGGGTAGCCTAAGGAACTGTGTCACCACCATCATCTAGCTGGTCTCTCAGATCTCAGTGGCTGGGAACATCTCATCCACAATTTGTGGAGGTACCCATTTAAGACTTCCACAAAGTTGTGGATGACCAGCAGGTAGGCCAGGGAGTCGTTATTGATGTCCATCTAGATGTAGACACAGGTCAGCTCTCATTGGTTCTAACATGTCATGGTCAGACTGTGCTAGGTTCAACCACAAAATCTGGGTTGGGTTCAAGGAATGGCAGTAATGTCAACTTGGACTCAGTTCAAAGATGCTTTACTTTATCTCCAAAGCATCAAGTAAGAGGGTCAAAAATCACATTATATAGATAAAAGGAAGATGTGAGTATGTGGATGAGGTTCCTGTTTTGCTCACAAAGAGTCCCAAAATGTTAGCAACCCCTACAGAGGAGATAGATGTTTACTAGATCAGAGGACCATATGCCTTTTACTCACCTAATGACTTTAATACCCAAAAACAAGTTCTACTATGATCCAAGGCAATCATTATGTTACTCAGCAAGCAATGATTCAAGAATAATATCAAGACCTTCAAATTCTTGCTATAGCAGCACTTGAGCAGCCTCCTCTTCCCTTCTGCTAAATGGCAAAATTTAGGGAGTTTCTATTCATATACTTAGGGTCTTTCCATGGTCATGCCTGACCATGGTTTATCACACTTCCTCCACCTCTGCCTTTGATATAATTGTATGGATGCCACACCCAGCCTTGGATCTGAAGTGATATCAGTACAACCCAGTATATATTCAAAGGCAAGGGGAAGAGTGATTTTACAAAAGAAAATACTGGATGCTCTTTTCAGAAGCAGAGAGAATGGGTGCTATGGAGGCAAAAGCAGTGTGTATCTACTAGAATGACTTCATCCTATTCTGGGTACAGGAGATCCTGAGCCTAAGTCTCTGCCTGTCCTCAACAACTTGGATTCTGGTAAAGGACAGACCTCCCATACTCTCTCTAAGTCTGGCTGTTATTTTCCAAAACCCAGAATAATCCATCCTTTTACAACTGCCACATACTAATTGAGGATCATTATCAACATACCTGTGAATGTCCTGCTACATCTCTACATTGTCCCTCTACACTTGGCAGCTGTCCACTCTTCTTCGGTGTATACTGACTTAGCAATGCTATTATGAGTGTAAGGAGGCTTTTCCAGGTTGGTTTCCTTTCTAGCAATGTTCTGAGTTCCTTCCAACTTCTGTGTTTTCCAAGATGCAATGCATTCTGTTTCTCTGCAGTTGGGGAGTTCCCTCTAGCCAAGAATTACATTTTGTTAAATCATCCCTTCCAAATGTTTTCTCTACAACCACTGTAATGAACTGACAGATGGGTGTCTGATCTTCAGAAAGTATAATGAAGATTTATTTTCTAAACTGTTAGGACAAGCCAAGGTTATCATACAAAAAAAAAAAAAAACTAACACACTGCAAATTGTGCTCAATTTAACCAAAAGTGTCAATTTCATTGGCTACGACTTTTCCCACTGAATCATGTTGATAATATAGATATATTTGTACATCCAGAGCTTATATCATCATGTTGATTGCCTTGCTGATAAACATTAATTTTCAAGAGGACTGGAACTTTCACAAATTCCATAAATATTATCATATTCAGGGGAACATTTTAAGCATGTTAACTCAGCATAAATAATGGTTCTGGTGTTTGGTTACCCTGTGTTCTTCAGAAAGGAATGACCTGGGTATCTCATTTGGGCAACTTGAAGAAAAATACCCAGACATACAAGGTCATCAGTGTATATTGACAAAACTCAGGTTCAGTTTGTGCCTGTCCATAGACCATGAACTTCTGGGAATAGAAATATTACTAAGAGATATCATACTAAGATGAACAGATGAAACTACCATCAGAATTTCCCAATTTTCTAGAATCTAGCATAACCTATTACCCTCACTGGTAACTGACCACTGAGCCACTTGATTTTCTAGAGGATTCCATTCTCTTAGTCATATTGCAGCTTCCTCCCCTGTTCTTCTGCTAAAGGGTTGTTGCTTAGGCATTTTCTCACAGGTGGAATAACAGCTGTATTCCTGTAGCTTGCTACTGTCTCTTTTTACATAGTAAAGGCAAATATAATGCAAATTAATGCCACAAAATAATTGGCCTCTCTCCACCTGAAATCTACACAGAAGCTGCAGTGCCACTGCTCAGTGGCCAACAATTCACACTGAATGCTCTGGTGGATGAATTGGCTCTATACCCAGAGTGAACAGTGCAAGCAAACCATAAAAAAATAAAATGTACTAAACCACCAACTGACATTATGGAAATAAGACACTGGCTGGCCAAAAACCACAGTGTATCAATTAGCAGGATCTTAGTATTTGGCAGAAAGAAGTCTTGGTTCTGGAAACAGAATGCTGCATGTTTTATGCAGTCATATAACATTTCCCTTGTATTCAAAGAAGGCAAACACCTGCAGTACATCCTGGGAAAGCTCAGATTACAGTGTTAAAGTTTGCATCAACTCAGTCCGAAGCTTCCATCAATTAAGCTTGGTTGACAATGATGACTGCTATAATCACCTAATGGATTGGTCCTTTTGTTTTTCTCTCCATAGCCCTCGGTAGAAATTTCAAGGACATAAGTCTGTTTCCATCTGGTGGAAGGGAAGACGTAGGAAATCTTGATTGCCTGGTAATTTCAAATGAGACTTTACTTGATGGCTGAACCGTGGTGGGGGTCCTTAAGGCAGAGGGCAGATGTAGGCAAAAGCTGTTGAATCTGTCAGTACTTCGACAGTTGAGAGGTTCAGAGAAGGAAGTTTCCGCTCATCAAATTCACAGGGGCCTGGTCTTTTGGAAGAATGGAGATTACATGTACTTGGCTCAGACTGACAAGGATCAAAACTCTGCTCTGCCATTTATTGGTTTGTTGACTTTGGGAACATCCTTTTCCTTTCCAAATTTCAGATTCCTCTTTTGGAAAATGGAGATGTTACCTACCTAACAAAATTACTGTGGGGATGAAGAATAATAGATATAAGTTACATGCCCCCTTCCTTGGCCGACTATTACTACAGTGAGTGCCGCTGAAGAGTATTACTCACTCAGACTCAGAAGGAGTGATAAATTTGAAGGGATGCCAGTGGCTGGCTGGCTGCTCAGGCAGGTAAAATTATACCACAGACAGGTATTTGTGTCCATAAATTCAGAAGAGAGGTTTCTGGACAGAAACCTTCTGGACAGGGAGGTTGGTTTATTGGCTATTTTAGTCTAAAACACAGTTAGTTCCACTCTTGACCACTTTGGAAAGAGGCAAAACTTATTCTTTGTGTGGATTTTGGAAAGTTACCGGATCTTCCTGAGCCTCGGTTTCTCTGTGGTGGAATAGATACGACACTCCTGGTTTTCTCAAATTACTGTGAAATCAAGTAAGATGACATGCATAGGACACAGCATAGTACCTGGATCTTTGTGAATAAATGCAGTAATTGATAAATAAGTGAATATTGGCCATTTTGTCTTCCTCAGTTTCAAGGGTGAGGCTTAATGATATTTGCTTCAAACTCTGAGGAGCACCCTATGCAGGTCCCACAGGATTTGCCCTTATATGTATGTTTCAAGGAAGAGAAATAAGACTGAAGGTAGAGATTGGGATGTTTTATCACCCAATCAGCGTTATTAGTTGATGATAACTTCTTTGACCTGGCTCTGATAAGAGTCTAAGAAATTTATTTTTTTAACCAACAAACATTCTCTTTTCAAAAAAAAATTTTAATGTTTATTTACCTTTGAGACAGAGAGAGACAGAGTGTGAGCGGGGGAGGGGTAGTGAGAGGCAGAGACACAGAATCCGAAGCAGGCTCCAGGCTCCGAGCTGTCAGCACAGAGCCTGATGCGGGGCTCGAACTCATGAGCCATGAGATCATGACCTGAGCTGAAGCTGGCCACCCAAACCACTGAGCCACCCAGGCGCCCCCAACATTCCCCATCCTTAAAAGTAAGGAATGGGAAAGACGGGAGAAGAAAATAGAAGGTAAATTGTAAATGTAAAAAGTTGATTTGTCGACTTGAACATTAACTTTGCTGACATTCCAGTGCTTCTACCAAACTTCAAACCACCCTAGCTTTCCCTTTTGTGTTAGTTTTCTATTGTGGCCATAACACACTGCCTCACATTCAGCTGCTTATTCAACACAAAGAGATAGCATCTTACAGTCCTGTAGTTTGGAAGACTAACACATATCTCATTGGGCTAAGGTAAAGGTGTTGAGGAGGATGAGTTAGTTTCTGGAGGAAGGATATATTTTCTTTCTTATTCAGGTTATTGGCAGGATTCACTATGTGCTTTGCTGTTGTAGGATCCAGGCCCTGTTTTCTTGCTTGCTGTAAATGGTGGACGATTCTCAGCTTGTAGATTCTACTGCATTATTCGGCTTGTGGCCCAATTCCTCCTTCTCAAAACTCATCACATCCTTCTCACATAGCAACTCCCTGACTCCCCCTCCTTTCTCCTGCCTCTTCTACTTTTAAGGACTCATGATATTAGATTTGGTGCAACCAGATAATCCAGGATAATCTTCCCATCTCAAGGTCCTTACCTTAATCACAACTACAAAGTCCCTTTTGCCATTTAAGGTGACATATTCACATGTTCCAGAGATTAGGATGTGGATGGCCTTTGGGGTCATGATTCTGCCAACCACATCTCTGAACAGACCTGGACATGTAGAGAGAGCAAACAGGAAACAAATTTGAGATTTACTGGTTTCTCTATAAGTGACTTGAATTTTCCTCAGGAGACAAAAATCACAGCAAGGGAAACTGTAGCATTAAACAGATTAAGATATTTAAGAGACAGGAAAAACAACAGACTTTCTAGTATATAGTTATAAGTCCTGCTAACTACAGTTTAAATTGTTCTTTAAGGAATTTTTGACGGATTGGTAAATTACAACCTACACAACCCTAATTAATTTTGTCATATCTCCAATTTTCTCAGATTGCCCGAGTTTTTTTACTTCCACATTTTACCAGTAGCTCTGTGTTTGGTTGCTCTCCCGAGAAAATTGCAACAAAATAGAGTGAATGGCTATGTAGTGTGTGTGTGTGTGTGTGTGTGTGTGTTTCATTCAAGCTCTGGTTTTTTTTTTGCTAAATTCATAATGGCGTAGAATGGTAGAATGGATCGTGTTAACCTAGAAAAATAACATGCAACAATAATGTGGGACAATATCATGAAGTCATAATGAGAGAGTAATATGGGATTGCAGGTTACCTAGTGGTTAGAACCCCAAATGTAAAAGGTTACCCTTATGAACATTTTGTTAGATAAGAGTGAGCTTAAGAAAGGTTTGTGTGGCACAGGCCAAAAGACCAGAAAAGGCAGACTAGGAGAGGTGAACACTAGCGTGTTTCCTAAAGGTAGCTGCACACTGGGAACTTTATGAAAACACTGATACCTGGGTCCCTACCACAGAGATTCTGATTTGGTTGGTTTGGGGATTTTTTTTTCCTTACAGCTTTCCAGGTGATTCTAACATTTAATCAGGGTTGAAAACATTTGCATCAGATTAACCTCCATGACACTGGTGACAGTTATAAAAATCATTGTGACCAGGTATTAAAACAGAAGTCTCTAAAAAATAAAAAATAAATAAAAGAGAAGTCTCTCAGGCACAGGGATACAGCAGAAGAGAAGAGGTGATTGAAGCTGGGGTTCCAAGTGTAGCTGTCTTGAGGTGGGGCCCTCTTGTCTTCCTGCGTCCTACTTTCCTACCTGTCCAATGAGATGGAGATTGGGTTTCATGATTCTGGGCCAAAGGATCAACATGGATTTCTACTTCTAAGGAGCTTGGATGGTGGCATTCCTGTCATTCATTTTAGAAGAAAGAACTCTTCTCACTGCAATTCAGACTCCTGTGGGCCTACCATTTTGGAAGTAAGTGTAAAGGCATAGGCCAACTCTAAATACCGTGGTAAAGATAATTCCCAAGCTCCCTGCTTTTTTTCCTCTCAAGGATCCAGTCTGGCTTCCCAGTGGAAAGTCATTCTACTCAAGAGCCATGCGGTCTCTGCAGGATCTGAGGCCCTTCATCCCTACTGCTTGCCATGTGATTCCTCCCTTGATGCCATTTGTTCTTGTCCTGGTTTAAGGGTTAAGCCCTGCCCCCAGACTTGGGGAGAGATTGGTTTCTGTATCACGACTTACTAATGTGATCCTTGTAAGATGTCCCTTAGGGCTGCTGCTGGGACAAGGTTACAGAACTTAATGAGGATCTCAATAGTGAGGCCGTTTGAAAAATAACAGCCCTTATAAGTGTCTTGTTTAGTTTCTTATTTTAACCTTTCTTCTTCATTGCCTATAGAATTTGGAATGTTCTATTGGAGTTAAGAGTAGAACAGACATCTGACTATGCAGCTAGCATGCGGGTTCAGCCACTAGGCGTGGGCCAAGCGGGACATTTTAATTATCATACCTCATCTCCTCACTAGGCTGCACAGTGTCATTCCCCTTGGTTTGTCTGACAACTGTGGAGCAGGTCAGAGACAAATTCCACTATGCAAGGAATATGCAGAGGGTCTGTCAGGGGTGCATTCATGCTGGGAGGTGTGGGTATCATAAGCAATAGGTGTTATGTTCCCGGGAGCAGAGTCTGACAGAAGGTCGGTAAGAGTAAATCCTGGAATTACAGCATTTCCATAAATTCATTATCTGCTGAGTATCTTTCACATGACATTTCATGGTAGCAATCTTTGTAGAACAGAGGGGTCAGACTGGCTGGCCAAGTAGATTGCTCTTGGTTGTTGAGTAGGGCCCTAAATCCCCATCTTACATGTATGGCTCGAATGAGGTAGAGGCACTTGTGTCAATATTTTTACCTTCTATTTCTTTTTTCTACCAAAGGGATTCCTTTCTCAAGCCCACAGTGTATTGTGAAAATGGAGACTACGATTTTAGCAGGCTTTGATTATAGTGTCTTTTGAATCCCAGTTTTCATTTACAGTACTTCACTTGTGGGTACTATGTTTCCCAGAATGCATTGGCAACATGAGTTTCCTTTAGCTACAGTTTTGCTTCAACATTTTCTTGGAATTTGCATTTTTTACCTCTGTGTTAAAAATACCTGGGGGGAAGGGAAATTGGATCAGTGCTCAGCTGACTTTACAGAGCACCATTTTCTGTGGAAAGACTTGGTTTGTTTCCCAGTTTTCTGGTTTATACTCAGGTCTCTGAATCAAACAACAAATGGTACAGAAGGCTACTCATTGTCTTCCCAAAGTTTTGAAGATGGCCTCTCTTTTATAACACGACAGCGGGGTTTTCCTTTGATGAACACCTTGGTAGGATTTTCCCAGGTCCGCTTTATCTACCACAACATTGGAGTCCGATCTCTTCAGTCAAGCGCTGGTCTGCACAGCTTCATTGGCCATGTTGTGTTTTCATGTTTTCCCCGTGTTCTCCTCTGTTTCTTCGTGAGGGGTTGGAAGAAGCTGTACCGGAAACTGCTGCCAGCCACCATTTTAAGCCAGAAATCTTCAAGGCTGTTTATCATTTCTCCTTGTTTGAAGCCACCTGGCTCAAATTTTTCTCACTTGTACTCTCGCTTCTGACTTTTGCCTGGTGGAAACAGAGTTTTTGTGCTTTATGTGAACTGTGATTATTGATGTTTGGAATGTTTCTTTGCTTAGGAAGATAGCAAAGGTACATCATATGTTTCTCTTCAGAATAAGACAAAGCAAAGGATACTCAGGGTTGTTCTCCACCAGGAAGGATCGTTTAGTTCATTTTTCATCATACAGGGCTGTTCTGAGGACTGTCATGATACTGAAAGGTGACATATGCATCCTTCTCTGGCTCCCAGATGTCCCAGGAATCAGCTGGAAAGATGGGCCTAGGAAGGCACGAATGATTCAGGCTGTCCCCCCACCTCCAGAGGTGGAGAGGCTACTTGTTTCCTTACATGGTCCCCTGATGAAAGGGCAGGAGTCAGTCTCCACGTTCTAGACATTTAGGCAGAGAAAACTCTGGGTGGAGCAGGAGTGTAGAATATCTGTATTTAGGCAGAGAAATCACTCCAGGTGCAGCGATAAGATGGAGTCTGGGCGGGGGTGAGTTTTCCACAGAAAGTAAAGGTCAGGCTGAGGAAAGCAAGCATGAGGATGGGGAGGGGAGGATGCGAGTAGGTTGTGAGGTTGGGAGGACTACTTGGAATAGAGTGGGTGGGAGGGGACCGAAGATGAGAAAAGGCAGTGTGGATGGAGCATGTGAATGGGGGGAGATGAGGATGTGAGGACAGGGCAGAAGAGGTGAGGATGGGGAAGTAGAGGCAGGAGTCCTGGCTGTGAATGGGGTGGGGCTGTGTTGATGGGGGGTTGGGTGTGAGGCCCGGAAAGGGCCTCGGACAGAGAAGGGGACGTGTGACAATGGACGGTGAGCCTGGGGAGAATGGAACGGACCATACAAGAAACTTCATAAATTAAGGGCCTAATCAACATGCAGGCAACATGGGAAGAAACAAAAGATATTGATGGCCTGAAAAATCGAAGGACATTTTAATTACACTGCTATTGATAAACTGTGGTGAAAACTAGTCCATTCTCCCCCTGCTACTGGCACCACTCCCTGTCTGGAGGTTCTGTGGGTAAAGCAGGCTGCTAGGGGTGGTGGTCCACTTGTTGCCACCAGGGGTAGTCTGGGCAGAGGTAAACAGCTGTCTGGCCAGGATGTTCTAGGAGTACTGAGGGGTTACCCCTCTGTGTGTCCTTTGTGATTGGTTATAAAGTCACAGGACCTCAGTGGTCAGTTCCATACAGTGGGACATTTTCTCCAGGGGCATTTGTTCTGCCCTCTGAAGCCCATCTGGACCAAAGTGTAGCCCCATTAGATACCCACGCTCTAGAACAAACTACCTTGTTGCCCCTACATGATACCCAGACAAGATCAGATTGACCTTGTCCCACAGCTGCAGGCTCATGGGGCTTAGCAAGATGGATCTCATCTCCACCATTGGTGAGAGTGCAGGCCTGGGCAGCCACTGGGCATGGCCAGGGTCATCCTCTGGGGCCACGCAGACTACACCGCCAGCACAGAGGCTTCCCAGTACCACAAGGATTACCTGACGTGGCTGCTGGTCCCCTACGTCATCAACATGTCCTGGGCCACCCAGTATTGCAGCTGGGCCCAGTGCCATGGCCGTGGGCGCCATGTACATCATGACCCAACACCAATACCTTCCTGCACCTCAGTGCCAGAAGCTTCCACCTGGTGCCTAGGACCATACCTGGTGAGCCTCAGAGGCGACCAGAGGGAGAAAGCTCAGCTGGAGTGATCTCAACCACCTGCAGATGCACTTTCACTGCCAGTGCTACTTAGGCTGGGGCAGTGAACAATGCCAGTGGGACCATACGTGGGCAACTGGAGGTGGCACAGGCCTGGGCTGGGTCCCACTCACTGGTCTGCCAGCTGTGGTAGGCTTAGTTCTCACCTGCGCTTTATAGGAGTCTCTCACCTGGCTGCCAGGCAAACTGGCCTCTGCCACAAGGGCTCTGCCAGGCATGTAGGAACCTGTAAGGGGTGGACAAACTGGAGTCCAGAGAGGGCAGAGCCCCTGGGATGCCCGGCAGGGTGCTCTCACCCCCTCTGTCCTGAGGGGAAGGGGCAATTTCCTGAAAGGTCCCTTCTCTCCCTGCCATAGAGGAAGAGGGGCAGAGCTAGGCATGAGAGGGCCTAACCCTACTCTCCTCTCCCTGGGTAGTTTATTATTAGTAGTAGTATTATTATTATTATTTTGGAGTCTCTTTTGTAAATTAAATATAAAACAAAAAAATAACACCTCTTTCTCTAACCTGAAGATAGCCCAGCTGAAGACTTCTGCCCAGGGCCTGAGGTGAGTTCCCTGCTCCTTCCCAGGGCCTATGTGGCTGCCCAAATGGATGACTTCATCCTTCAGAATTGAGGAGCCACTCATCCTTGTGCGGGAGAGATGGATGACCCAAATACCAGATGCTGTCTCCAGTGAGGCCATCCTTTTCTTATGCTACCATCCACGCCTTTCCCCCACCTAACCCACCCTACCAATCTGTCATGTTTAAAACACAGCAGGCCACAGAAGAATTCACACAGAATCCAATTCTGCCTCTGCTTTCCAAAACAAAAATAGGTTTAGAGAAAGGCTCAGAGTCATATTTCACCCAAGTCTCTTACTAAATTAATTATAGGCTGCTATAATTCATCATACTTTCAATTAACAATTAATTATGTACAAGAGAGACAAATGTTTTATTGAAACCAAGAAACAACATGTATCATTTGTAGTGTGGTGTTGTCTCCTCACACCGTAGGGAGGGGACTTATGGGCTACAGATTGCTTGAGCCAGTTTTGCTCTGACAAATACAAGTCCACCTGGACCCACTAGGAGAATGGTTTCCAGGGTCGGAAAGAACTGAAGTCTGGCACTTGGAGAATTTAGGACTCAGACATGCTCCTTTCAAACCCCAGGTGGAAGGTCGTACACAGGGCATGTATGGTCTCAGCAAAAACTTCAGAAGGCCAGGTGCCCCGGCCACCCCCCAGCCCCATAGTCTACACAGGCATGGGAAGGTTCGGATATGGAGAGAAGAAGTCAGTGAGAAGAAAGCAGAAGTGACAGGCTCTCCTGCTGCTCCATCAATGTCCCATCTCAGCTAAGAGCACAGTCTACACACAATGAGATGCCCAGAAAAGTCCCTTATTGCAAATGAGATAGATTAAGCTCAGCCTTTTCAAAAACGGCCTTTGGAAGAAGATGGCCAGTCATTCCAAAGGTGGGCTCAGCAATATGGCAATGAGGCCCAAGGACTAAGAGTCTCTCTTGCTAGGCAACGTCTGTTGCCTCCCCGGAATCCATTATCCCCTTTTCCCTTCTTGGCAGAGCTCCTCTTTCCCAGGCTTGTAGGACTCACCCAACCCTGGCTTCTGGTGTGGCTCTGAGTTCCTTGAGTCAAGCAGTATATTCCACCTGTGGGACCTTTAATGCATTTGGGAAACCCCAGGGACCCAACGAACCTTACAGAATGCTGGAACATAGATTCTCTTTTGTCTGCTGTGCTTGGATAGTAATAGAGAACATTGTTCCTGCTGTATCACTATTACTACGACTACTAACAAGACTTACACTTGAAAGGGCCCTTACTAAATGATGGACATAGTTTTAAGTACTTTATATATATTTGCTCATTTAATTCTTGCAGTGATCCTATGGGATAGCTGCCATTATTGTCCCCATTTTACAGAAGGGAAATTAAAGCCAAAGGTTTTTTTTGTTTGTTTGTTTTTTAATCTTACTGAAGGTCACACAGTAAAGGGAGGGGGCCAGAATTTAAATCTTGGTAGAACATTTGTTATAATGTGACACTTGGGAGACATAGGGTGAGTCTGAGAGCCCAGTCCAGAGACTGAAGAAGAAATGGATCCAGAGGAAGCAGAAGGGAGATATCTTGTGAGTCCAGTCTCAAATTCTTCTTGGAGCCAGAAATACCCAATCCCGACCCTTTTAAGTTATGTGACGATGAATAAGTTTTCTCTATTGCTTATACCATTTTGTAATAAGCCTTCTCTTCCTCTCAATTGGAAGGACCAAATGTAGAATTTGGTACTAAGAAACAGGACTCGTAAGTGTTCACACTGATATGGAGTTGACTGAATGGATATATTAAGAAGGGTGGTTTAGCGAGGGGAAACCCTCTATTTCAGGAAGTGGGATTCGCATACCTTGTTAGGCAGTAATGAATTAGCTGGTTGAATTGTCATGTATTTGTTGTTGTGATTGAGACCCCCTTGTCTTTCAAGGTTGTAGCACTTGGGGCTTTTTTTTTTCTATTTCCCCCTTTCATCTTTTAAAAAAATATATATAATTTATTGTAAAGTTAGCTAACATACAGTGTACTCTTGGCTTTGGGAGTAGATTCCCATGATTCATTGCTTACATACAACACCCAGTGCTCATCCCAACAAGTGCCCTCCTCAATGTCCATCACCCATTTTCCCCTCCCCCTTTCTCCCTAATAAGCCTCAGTTTGTTCTCTGTGTTTAAGAGTCTCTTAGGGATTTTGAATTGAATTTGGCCACTTCTCGCAGCCTTTAATAAGGTCTGTTCTGGTTGTCTAATGTATGTCACAAACCACTTCGAAGCTCAGTGGCTTAAAACACATATTTATTATGATCTGTCATGGTTCTGTGGGCCGCCTGGACTCAGCCTAGTGGTTCTTGCTTAGGTTCTGTCATGTTACAGTCTGAGGATCTGCTGTCATCTAAAGGCTCGGTGGGTTGGACACTCAGACAGCTCACTCACAGGGCTGAAAATTGATGCTGGTTGCTTTCTGAGAGCTCAGCTAGGCTGTTGACTAGAGTGCCTTCATGTGATTTCATGTGGCTTGAGCTTCTCAAAGCATGACAGCTGGCTTTCAAGGGGTAATGTTCTGAACATTTGAAGAAGTCCAGGTGTAAGCTGAAAGACTGCTTATAATGAAGCCTTGGAGGTCACAAAGGGTCACGTGCACTGTATAGTATAGGTTTAAGAAAGAATCAAATGGACAGCCCAGGTTCTAGGGGAGAGGACGACATTAAGGGTGAGAATACCTGGAGAAATGGGTTATTGATAGACCAATTTGGAGACCAGCTACCACACGACCCTAGAAGAAAATGAGTGCCTGCTTTGATTCTGGTCTGATGAGAAAGAGAGAGACCCAGGTAGGAAGAACTAAGAGAGACTCCATCTGAAGCCTGCAATCCAAAATCAAGTGGTTAGTAAAATAACCTGTGGCTTTGCAGGGTTGAAAAAGTTTGTTCCCAAGCTAAGATAGAGGAAGCTAGGACGTGAGAAAGAGGACAATATTGGGATACAGGATGACCCTGGATGCCTCCTCCATATTTCACAAAAGTGCAGCTCCAGCCATGCCTTTTCTAACTGGCTGCACTTCCACATTCTCTGGCTGGAGCAGTAAAGGTGCCCTGCAGCACACTGCCTGGCAAGAGTAACATTTGAGGTGCCTCCCCTTCCTAGCCTGTGTTTCAGACTTGCTGACACAGAGTGCAGGGTGGAACCTGAATACTCTGGTGTCAGGATATGAGCAGAGCACCTACATCTGACACCAGGAGGCCAACCTCCCCCGGCCCATCTCAGCTAAAAGTTAAGACTTGACCAGATAGATCTTTAACTAAGGATGGGAACAAATAGACCAGAAGCCCAGAGCCTTTCAAAGAGGTGTCCCGGGGCGCCTGGGTGGCTCAGTCGGTTGAGTGTCCAACTTCGGCTCAGGTCATGATCTCACGGTCCGTGAGTTCGAGCCCTGCGTCGGGCTCTGTGCTGACAGCTCAGAGCCTGGAGCCTGTTTCGGATTCTGTGTCTCCCTCTCTCTCTGACCCTCCCTCATTCATGCTCTGTCTCTCTCTGTCTCAAAAATAAATAAACATTAAAAAAATTAAAAAAAAAAAAAAAAAAAAAAGAGGTGTCCCAAGGGGCGCCTGGGTGGCTCAGTCGGTTAAGTGTTGATTTCAGCTCAGGTCATGAACTCATGGTTCATGAGTTTGAGCCCTGCGTTGGGCTCTGTGCCGACCATGTGGAGGCTGCTTGAGATTCTGTCTCCCTTTCTCTGCCCGTCCCTTGCTCGCTCTCTAACTCTCTCTCTCCTAAAATACATAAGAAACATTAAAAAAAAATAAAAGAGCTCTCCTGATAAAGAAACTCACGTTCCTCCACACTTGTCCTGTGACTGCTCAAGCCTAGATGAAAATGGTGAGAGACTGTTATTTTAAATTGTCTTTCCTTTATTTGTAGAGCAGTCACGTATCCTAATGTGGTATGTGGTTATTGATTGTTTGCATTTTCTCTTCACGCATTTCTTCTTCATGTCTTTCATGTATGTTTCTTTTTTTTAAACTTTATTTATTTATTTTGAGAGCGACAGAGACAGAGAAAGTGGGGGAGGGGCAGAGAGAGAATCCCAAGCAGGCTCTGCACTGCCAGCCGAGAGCCGGACGTGGGGCTCCAACTCACGAACATGACCTGAGCTGAAACTAAGAGTCAGATGCTTAACCGACTAAGCCACCCAGGTGCCCCTTCATTTATGTTTCTATTGGATACTTGTCTTTCTGTTGTAAATTTGAGATAGGTTTTATCATATTATAGGTATTAACCCTTTATCACATACGTGTGTTTTAGTAGTTTCCCAATCTGTCCTTTATCTATGGACTATAATAATCATATAATTTTCTATTAAATATATAGTAATTAAAAGTATTGATGTTTTAAAATAACTTTTGGGTTCTTGCATTTTTTAAAAAATTTATCCCTAATATATTCTGGCCACCCTAATGTTGCACAGGCTGGGAATTTCCAGAGTTTTTGCGACAGTTTGGAATCCTCCTGGACCACAGTGCCACATCAGGTCCAAAGTTGATGCTCAGTAAATGCTAGTAGAATTTTTTTTTTAAAGGAAAACAAAAATTTGCTCGTTTGAGACATCCAGTGTTATAACGAGGATGTAATTAGTTTTTGCTTATGCCTATGCTCTTAATGGCCTCTAGAATCAAAGAGAGAATCCCAAAGGGTAGGCATGAGTCAGAAGGAGATAGCAGGCATAATTTTGTGTTGCCTTATAACCACAATTTAGCTTGGCAAAATACAGAGAGTGAGTATGTTGGGCTAGTGGGAAAGGTCTGAGCTGAGAGGAGCCCAGTGTTTGACTCTACTTCCTGGTCCAATCATTGCCCTCACTCTCTGTCATTCCATCTCATTCTTCTCTCTCCCGCCTCCTCCTTATCTTATCTCCTGTTGTTCTTGTTACATCTATGTCTATTTCCTTTTTGAGTGGAAGCCTCATGAGCTTTGGATTCAAGGATGATCTGAGATCAGGCCAGCCTTGGGACTGCCCTACAATGGAGCCCAGCTCCTGTTTTGTCTGTCAAAGACCCTGGCCCCTTCTTCTTCAGGCAGCATGCCCTCTTTACACTGCAAAATTTGGGGACAACAAGGATATTGGATGACCCTCACATCCTTTTCCTCTGAGGAAGGCATTTCTTCAATGAAGAGTTGGAGCCTCCCTCAGAGAACAAAATTTCGATTCCATCCATCTCCCTAACCCCTGCCCCACCCCCTGCCTCCCACTTCATTACAGTCTAACTTTAATCTCAGGCACCTAGAAGACAGGGTTGTGTTCAGTGGCTTAGAGAGGAAATGAATTACATTTATTATAATTGCTAAGCATATTTTCCCAAGATGGATAAAATAGTCATTACCTAACCATACCGTCAATGTAGTTTACTCTATCATTTATTAAGCTACTGTTTATATTAAGACCTGTGCTAGGTGCTGAAGAACTTAATCTGTCTTTAGGTAAAGGAAAACCTTGAAGCCTAGTGTGAGAGGAAGACAATTTCAAAACGCAAAATAGCCCAAGGCAGAATATAATTAGCAAATAGAAGCACTAAGTACTATGGGAAGTAAGGAGAGTTTAACCATAACTAAGGAAGTAACGCTTCTATGAGTAATAGTAGCAGTAATATTATTAGGAGTCAGTATTTGTTAAGTACTTACCATGTGCCCTGCATTGTTTTAATTGATTTTTGCAACCAATGTGTAGATGTAGGTGCTTTTATGTTTCCTTTTTCATGAAGGTAAAATAAAAACAAAACAAAAACAAATAAAACCAAACAAAATGGTGAAGTGAGTTTCTTAATTCACTCAGGAAGCAGAGATTAAACCCAAGTGTATCTCATACTAGACCCTGGGCTATGAGACTGTTTGTTTTTTTTTTTTCATGAAGGCAGCAATTCATTTGCACATTAAAGATGGAGAAGATTTGGGCATATAGGTTTTAACAGCATAGGGAAATGAAAAAGCAGAAGCAAATGCCTGAAAGATTGTAAGGGTACAATGTGTTCAGCTATTGTCCAAATTATAATGACTTCTAAAGCTACAAGGTATAAACGGTACTGGCCTATGAACAGAAAGATAAACTGACAAAATGGAAGAGACTCTTAGATATTTGGGGTATTGGTTTTGGAAAATCATGGCATTTTAATCAGTGAATGATGATAGACTATTCTAAAATAAATGGGAGTAGGCCAATTTTGAAGGCCAAATAAATTTTTATCTCAAGCCCAGAGATTATTTAATTATATGTATCAAGAATTAAAGCACTTGGGATGCCTGAGTGGCACAGTCAGTTGAGCATCCAGCTATTGATTTGGGCTTAGGTTGTGCTCTTGCGGTTTGTGGGATCGAGCCCCATGTTGGGCTCTGTGTTGGCAGCGTGGAGCCTGCTTGTAATTCTCTCTCTACCCCTCCCCCATTCTCATGCGTGTGTGCACACATGTGCTCTCCCTCTCAAAATAAAGAAACTTAAAAAAAAGAATAAAATGACTAAATAAAAATCTACAAAGAATAAAAAAATCAAGAAAATATTTTAATAATTTGGTGATGGGCAAAGTTTTCTTGATCTAAACGCAGAACTTCAAAGCTGCAAGGATAAACATCTACATATTTGATGGACTATATCTAATTTAAACTACTTGGACAACAAAAATTACTGACAACAAAATTAATTGTCTTAAAGAAAATATTTGCCACACAAATATTAGGCACAGGATTAACATTCCCGATATATAATTGGTTCTTATAAATTAGTAAAAAGTAGACCTTGAGAGAATGAAAGGTAAAAGATGAACATGTTATGTAAGCAGAAGAACAGCAAATGGCTAAAACACATTTGAAAAAAATGTCGACTTTACTAGTAAAAATGCAAATTAAAAGAACAGTGTGGCATCATGGATTTCCTATTGCATGGACAGCATTAAAAACAAACCTCAAAAGACTTGACTGTACCCAGTGAGGAGGAGAGTATGAGGAAAAGGGCAAGAGGGAAGAAATGTGTTTTATTGTGTATCCTGCACTCCCTTTGTTCTGGAAATTGCCCTCCTCTGCATTCAAGCCCCTGGGTCATCATGTTTTCATAGGGCCTTGTCAGTCCTAGAAAGCAGGTAAGTTCATAGGGGAAGACCATAAGACCATATAGCATTTTAAGATCTTTTATATGTAATTTTAATTTTTTTAATTTTTAAATTTTTTTCTTTTAAGTTTTTTTTTTTAATAAAAATTTTTATTTTGAGGTAATAATAGGTTCACATTCAGTTGTAAGAAATGATATAGAGACTCCCCATGCCCTTTCTTCACTTTCCTCCAATGGTAACATCTCGCAAAATTATGACATAATATCACAACCAGGAAATTGACACAGATACAATCAAGACACTATCATCACAAGGATTACTCCTGTGGTTCTTTTGTAGCCACACTCACCTCCCTTTCCAACTCCTTCTTTACCCATGGCCACCACTAATCTGTTCCCCATTTGTATAACCGTGTTATTTTGAGATTGTTACATAGGTGAAATTATATAATATAAAACCTTTGGGGTTTGGTTTTTTAATTCAACATAACTCCCTGGAGACTCATCCAGGTTCTTGTGTAACAATAGTTCGTTCATTTTCATTGCTGTGTAGTGTCTGTGATGTGGATATACCACAGTTTAACAATTCACCCTTTGAAGGAAGAGAGTAGTTTCCAGTTTGGGACTCTAGTGAATAAAGATGCCATAAACATTCATGTATATAGCCCTTTATTTTCTTTGGTTTTTCACTTTCTTTTTTTTTTTAATTTTTAAATATTTATTTTTGAGAGAGAGACAGAGTGCAAGTGGGGGATGGACAGAGAGAGAGAGGGAGCCACACAATCCGAAGCAGGCTCCAGGCTCTGAGCCGTCAGCACAAAGTCTGATGCGGGGCTTGAACCCACGAGCTGTGAGATCATGACCTGAGCCAAAGTCAGACACTCAACTGACTGAGCCACCCAGGCGCTCCATGGTTTTTCACTTTCTTTGGGATAAATGCTCGGGAGTGTGATTGTTAAGTTGTGTAGTAGCCACATCTTTATTTTTTTCTTTAAATTGCTAAACTGTATTCCAAATCATCTGTACCATTTTACATTCCCTCCCTGAGTTGTCCAGGTTTTCCATATCCTCATCAGCATTTGGTGTTGTCAACTATTTTTTATTTCAGCAATTTGATATTGTCTAATGACATACTATGGTTTTATTTTGCATGTCTCTAATTGCTAATAATGTTGGACATCCTTCCATGTGTTTGACTTCTTGTGAATTTCAGTAACATTTTAGCATTCCATTTTTATCTATAGCATTTTTTTTTAGCATATGTCTTTGTGTACCTTTTTCAGTGATCACTCTGGGTATTACTTCACATATACATATCATAGTCTACTTATTTCATCATTTTACCAGTTGGAAAATCTTTACCTCTTTTTATGGCTTTTTATTCTTCCTTTCCTTATAATATAATTGTCTTAAATATTTCTTCTACTGACACTTAGAGCCACATCAAGAAGTGTCCTAATTTTTGCTTCAATGGTCAAACATCATGTATTTATTTACCTATATTTTTTGCTTACCATGTTCTTTTTTTTCTCTTGATTTTCCAATATTCCTTATTTTATTATTTCCCTTTCTGTTCAGAGAACTTCCATTAGCCATTCTTTTGTGTAGTTCTGCCAGTGACAAATTCTCTTAGTTTTCCTTCATTGGTGAATGTCATGATTTTCTCTCCATTCCAAAAAGATATTTTCTGTGCCTGTAGGGTTTTGTTGACTTTTCCTTTCTTTCTGCACTTGAAAAAGTGCCACCTCCTTTAGCCTCCATACTTTCTGATGATTAATCCACTGTCATTTGAGGTGATTTTCCCCTACAGCTAAGATGTCGTATCTCCTGCTGCTTTCAAGGTTTTTTTTTCTTCATTTTCAGTTTTCAGAAGGTTGACTATGATGCGTCTTGCCATGGACTTTTGAGTTTATTCTATCTCGGGTTTTCGCAGCCTCCTGAATCTGTAGTTGTAGGTCTTTTACCACATTTAGGAATTTTTCAGCCATTATTCTATCTAGCATTTTTACAGGCCTGCCCTTCTCTTTCCGTTGGAGCTTATGATAACAGGAACGTTAGATCTTTTGTTCTGGCGTCACTGAAGTTCTGCTTCTTTTTTATTTTAGTCAGTTTTCTCTGTGTTGTTCAGACTGGGTAGTTTTGACTGCTCTCTCTTCCATTGCCGTTTACCAATTGTTTCCCCCATTCCCTTCATCCTTCTGTTGAGCCCATCCATAGAGTTTTTAATTTCAATTATTGTATTATTCTGTTCCAAATTTCTCTATGGTGATACTTTACCTCTTCTGTTTCTTCTCTAAGACTTTCTGTTTCCTTCATTTTCTCTGAAGCTTGTTCATAATTTCGCACTGAAGCATCTTTTGATGGCTCTTTTACAATCGTTATCATTTTAGTATCTCTTCCATCTTGGTGTTGATTGCCTGTTTTCATTCATTTTGGGATTTTCCTGGTTCTTAATATGAAAGGTGATTTTCTTTTTTCTTTTTAGTAAAAAATTTTTTAATGTTTATTTATTTTTGAGAGATAGTGAGAGAGACAGGGTGAGAGCGGGGAATCTGAATCTGAAGCAGGCTCCAGCTCAGAGCCTGACGCGGGGCCAAACTCACAAACCGTGAGATCATGACCTGAGCTGAAGTCAGATGCTTAACCGAATGAGCCACCCAGGCACCCCAATAAGTGGTTTTCAATTGAAACCAGGACATTTAGAGTATTATGTTATGAGACATTGTGTTAGTTAAACTTCCTGTTTTAGGTTGGGTTTGTCTGATGTTTCTCCAGCAGCAGAAGGTAGTGCAATCTGTAATTGCTGCCAGGTTGGAGTAGAAGTCCAAGTTCTCCACTCAGCCTCTGTTAACACCCAACATGGGGGTGGTGGGACTCTGCATGACTCCTATGTGAGACTGGGGCTCCAGCTCCTCACGAGGTCTTGGATCATTTCATCCTGGCTGAGAGGGGTAGAAATGCCTCCTGAATGTCCTCCATGGACATCACAGGCAGTCGCCTCATGATCACTCAGCAGTGATAAAAGTCCTGACCCCCCAGTTGACCTCCCAGTGGGAAGTAGGAGAGATGTTTCTTTATGCCATTTGAGGGGTGCAAGTCCAGTCTTCCCACAAGGTCTCCACTGACACCACAGTGGGGATTGGGGAGGGTCACTGCTAGCCTCCTTATCCTTTTCTAATAACGGTGGAGATGGTTGTTGTGGGGGTTAGGGGAATGTCCTCTATAGCCTGGCAAATGTGGAAATCTAGTCTGTCTACTTTCCTTGGCAACGGTTGTGTTTTCTCTGTAGTGTTTGGTGGGAGTAGAGCTGTTATTGTCTGATACCTTTTGCTTTGCCAGGCTTCCCCTTTCCCTCTCCTTTGACTAGAAAGAGCAGGTCGGGGAGGGGGTAGAGGCAGTTGTCTGTGCTTTTTGGAATTTCGGAATTGCTGGCTCTTTCAACCCTACATCTGGGGTATGTGAAGCAAAAAGAAAATACAGAAAACTCTAATGTATTATTCTTTGGATCCTGCGGTACCTAATCTGCCTGGCTTCTTTTCTTCTTTCAGAGCCTTCTTATGTTTGTTTTGTTTATAATGGCCACCATTTTTAGTGGTACTCGGCAAAGGATTGGGGAACATATGTAAGTGTCTTGCTTTGTGTACATCAGCTTTATGATGCCTTCTGACATCTTCTAAGCAAGGTCCCTCTCTTTAGTCCTCTATACATTTCTTGAATACTTCTAGCCTTTCCCCCCTTGTTTTCCCAAATATCGTTTTATCTTATTTCAGAAGAACAACAACAACAAAAAAATTGGAATCTTAACTGGAAGTGAATTAAATATACTTATATATTTTATATTAATTATGGGGAAACCATGCTTTTATGATACAAGTCTTACATCAAAATATACAGTATTTCATTTATTCCTATAATATTTTATGTCCTTTAAGATCTAATAGTTTTTGTATTATAGATATAATACGTTTTATTATCAATTTTTTCCTAAGGAATCTATTTCACCTACTTCCTTCTTTGAACTGATTACTTTTCCTCCATATATGTCTAGCACAGAAAGACACTTGACTGTATACCTGACTTGCATCCAGTCACCTGATCAGCTACCCTTATTCATTTCATTAATTTTTTGCTAAATCTCCTAGATTTTCCAGGCACACAAGCATATTATCAGCAGAAACAATTTTTATTCTTTTCCTCTAAAATTAAAATGCTTTTCTAAATGATGAAAAAATAATTTTATAATTTTCTCCTAAATTTCAAACTGATGTTTATTACTTCATTAATATAGCAGCCAAACAACAAGTATAAAAAAAATGCCTATCGGTATGGGAATGGTTGAGTAAACGTCGGTTTGTTCACAAAATTGAATGCTCACTGACTGTGGAAATAACTTAACTTGGATAGATTTCAACTATGAAGGGTGAAGTGAGAAAAGCAGAATACAGTAATGTGATCTCATTTTCTAAAACAACAGAAAAAGCCTCCGTATGCAGTTGTATGTACAATTTACATGTACATGATTATCTAGATAGAGGGAAACTATGAAAAGATATCAATTGGGTTATATTGGCAGTGGTAGATGAGAGGAAAAGGAGAGATAGGCAAAAACAAACGAGAAAGACTGCATTTGGATGTTATTCACCATAGAAACAGCACATACAACACAATTCCATTCATGGTAAATTGCACGGAGCTGTGTAAAGAGATGCACGAAGCGATGGCCAAAGCAATGTCACTGGTACCCTTGATGTTGGGCAAGATTTCAAAAGACTTCATTTTCACTTTTACATCCTACAAATTATGCAAAATTCAGAATATGTCATATGATCATAAAAAGACAGGATAATTTCCTTTTCATGACAGAAATTAAAAAAAAAAAGAAAAGGAAAAGGAAAATACAATAGAGTAATTCCAGCTCAAGTATCAGCCCAGGCCTTTTGCAAATCTGTGCTATGTTGGTTAAATTTCTTTGATGAGAAACAACAGAAACTGGAAGGCTAACAAGAAAAACCAGAGAATTAATTAGGATATTCTGAGTTGCAGGGGGAAATCTTTACATTAGTTGTTGGGAAGAATAAGGGCATCACAGCTCTAAAAATCTAGGAAATGGAAATTAATGAACAATTTCCCAGCACCTCAGGATGAATCATCTCTGAGAGTTTTCTTTCTTAGGTCACCGTGGGCAAGGTTCAAAGTCTTAAGTGGGATTGTCCATCTGTCCAACTTTGGGTCACAGGCTCAACACTTGGCCAGAGGAGGCTGGACTTTGTTCAGTCCTGCCAAAATTCAATGTGATAGGGAAGGGGGATTGCTCCCTAAAAGAGATTGCCGTGCATTGACTAAAAGAAAGGGGTAGACAGTCTGGAAAGTTAAAAAAAAAACAAAAAACAAAAAAACACCAAACGTCCATGCACAGGCTTATGAAGGCTAAGAGTCTGCTAAGACCTGGATCCTCTGATGGGACACCAACTGCTCGGTCTATATACATTTGACTTTTTCTTCCTTCCCTCGGGCACTAGGGGCTCAGCCTGCTTTCCTCTCCACCCTGTCTGTTCACGGGACTCCTTTTCCTTCAGGGCTCATGGTCTCTGCCACTACGTTTCCTGCACACCAGTCTTGCCTGTTAGAATTCAAATGCGCTTCTCTAAATGGACACATGAGACAGTAATAAATCAAAGCAGAGTAAAAAGATGAAGATGCATTATAAACTGTCTCAGCAGAAGGGATAAATGACCTGAGGAAAGTCAAGCTAAAAGAAGTACCTACTATGAAGAATTAAACTTTCTTAGACTACCATGGTGTTCCAGGGAAAATAGGAATATGACTGGTGGAAGAAAATAGCCCCAACTAGTCCACTCCAGCAAGGAGCATGTGGTCTGTTGAGATTAATTCCACCCATTGAAAAGAAGTCAGGGAGACTTTAAGAGAAGAAAACTTTCTTCTTGTCTGGAAGTTACCTGCCAGTACGGACACTGGTTAGCATCTATAACCAGCACTCTGCCTTGAGGTACCTTTCTGTGTGTGGTCCCTCAATGCCAATGCTCAGTGGCTTAGAGCAACAATTATTAACTGCTTCTCTCAGGTTCTGCTGTGGGAACTCTTCATCTCTGTTCTCTTTGGGGAGGACAAGCCTACCCATGCAGGCACCTCTTGAGTCTTTGTTTGCATCACACCTGCTAACACCTCATTAGTCAAAGCAAGTCATGTGCTGAGCTGCACATCAGGTTCTCACTCCTGTAGGTTTTGTGTTGGAGCCAGGAAGTGGATGTTTTTGAACAGGTGAAATCACCACAGTTCCTACAAGATCTTGCCTGGGTGTACAGGGTGATAGCCAGATTGGTCAGATTTAGGCAGGTGTATTAGGGAATGGCTTCTTTTTTAGTGGGCTAACAACTGATTAAAACCAGCAACATAACAAACTGTTGAAAGGGAAGAGAAAAAAGGGAAAAGAGAAAAGGGAGAAATCTAGAACTGTCTGGAACTATCTGGAGTCTTTTTCTTCAGGGAAGCAAGCACAACACAGCTTTGATGGAGGGGATGGGAGAGCTTTTTTTTTATCGCTTTTAAAGGGAAGGAGAATGCTGCAAAACACCCATTTCTTCTGTGCTAGTTAAATTTTGCACCCAGGGCAGAGGCTAAAGATCACATTTTTATCAGACATTGATTCTTTTTGGAGGGCAAGAGATAGAAAACCTTTCAGGGAATTAATGTCCATTCTCAATTCTGTTAAGAGGGTGATTTATTGGGTCAAGAATGCTGACTTTGTTCTCCTAAACTTCCCTCTCAGTGTCCTCATCTGTGAAATGAAGAGACCGAAGCAATGGTTCCTTCAAGATCTCACTTATAGTAATTCTGATCTTATTCTTACAGCTCATCTCTTTACCACTTGAAAATGCATGCTCTGAAGTGAAAGGTCTAACTTAACTCTGCCTTATACTGACATTTTTATAGTAGCTAGCACAGAAGTAATGTGGGCCGTTCTTTTATAATTGTCTTCCACTTACACAAATATTACTGTGTATTGTAGACATTTAAAAATGTAGAGGAAAGCACATAAAAATCACCCCAAATCCCATTAGTATTAGCCTTTCTCAGTATGTTACCACTATTTTTACAGTGCATATATATATATATATATATATATATATATATATATTGTAATTTATTTTTTTAATATTGATCTAATTTTAAATTTTATTTATTATGACATACCCCTATGCAATTAAATTATCTTTCAAGCAGTCCTCTGTAGTGGCTAGGTGAGATTTAATAACCTAAATAATTTTTATTTATAAACAATATCTCCAATAACCTATGTTTTGACCTTTATTATCTTTCAGTATGGGTTAGGGGTTAAATTCATAGGCTTTGAGATTTGAAAGCCTGAGTTTGAAATCTTGTATCTATTATTTACTGAGTGTGTGACTCCAGACAAGGGTATCATGACTTCCTTATGCTTCATTTTCCTGGTCTGCAAAATGGAAGTGAAATCTACACTGTCTATATCTGGTTGATAAGAAAAGAAAACTATCTACTGTCTTTTCAGGGCTTTTGTGAAGATAAAATAATGGTTGTGCAGCAGGGTAGTATTTCGAGTCATAATCATAAGCCTACCCTCCATTCTGTCCCCTGCCCTCATTGAGTGTCCTGGCTGTCATTCCACAGTGGTCCCTCCCACCTCAGAGTGATTGACACACCTCAGTCACATTGGAACCAGAAAAGAAAGATCGCAAATACGTGGAAATTAAAGTCTCAGTTCCCAGTCTAAGTAAAAGAAAGACAAATCTGTATATATACTTGCAAAATAATTGCCCCTGCCTCCAAACTGGGTGAAACATAACTTGGGTTAAAAAGGAAAAGGAGGGGAGGAGCCATTCAGCACCAGTCACTTTGGCAGAGTAGCCTCAGGGACCACCTGTTTTCTGCCTGGCTGTAAAGTGAGGGAGGATAAGCAAATAATGATGCACAACAAAGCACTCACAGGCCTTGAGCCTACTTGTCTCTTTGAGCCTGAGACCGCCTCCTCCCCAGCAGCACCCATGCTCTGTAATCCATCCAGTGTGAACGACATTCTGTTCGGCAGACAGGAACTCTCACGATCGCCCAGGTCCTGTACTCCCAGAGGGCTGGTTGTAGACAAAAGGACAGTCTCGGGACTACACGGAAACAGTCCAGCTCTTACCAGAGCAGGGCACACTGCCTAGCCGTGCCTGGCACAGCGCCTCCTAGAGGTAAGAGCTCAAGGCATGTAAACTATTCTCTGTATTTCCAATTTTTCTCTCAGTAAATACTGAACATCTCTGATGTCGTTTTTAAATATCTCTTATTGTTTCCTTAAGAAAATTTCTTAGAGGTGCAATTATCCTTTTAAGTGTGGACATTTTTAAGACTTTTGATGAAGCTGCCCTCAGAATGATTTATCAAATTTACCCTTTAGTGAGATGATATGCTTTCCTATGTTTTTGCCAAAATTAGTAGAAATAAATGACTAAGTTCTGGTTTTATGATTCTAAAAGTAATATATACATGTTTATTGCAAAATCATCTGGAAATTCTGAAAAAGCAAGTATGTTTTTTTGACAAAATTAGCTCTGCACCATTATTTTTAAAAACTTTTTAAATGTTTATTTATTTTTGAGAGAGAGAGAGTGTGTGTGAGCAGGGGAGAGGGGCAGACACAGAATTTGAAGCAGGCTCCAGGCTGCAGGCTGTCAGTACAGAGCCCTTGGGGGCCTCAAACTCATGACCTGAGCGAGGTCAGTTGCTTTTAAACGACTGAGTCACCCAGTTGCCCCACTGCACCATTATTTTTAAGGCATGCTAGCATTAATGGTAAGGCTGTATTTTATTTGGCCAGTCCTTTATTAGTAGGCTTTTAGGTTGGAAATCTTATTTTGCTACTTGCTAAATTTTACAATGAGTCTCTTAAACATATACATATATCCTTGTGAATTTGTCCAAATACTTCCTAATATAATATCCTTATCTATTCTAATACCTCCCAATCTGATATTTTCAACTTCTTCTATAAAAGCAATCATATTTGAAAACCATGATGGTTTTGACCCTTCCATTTTATTAGTACATTTTTTTCTTTGTGGCATTAATTATAAGCTGTAGAAAAATATAAAATAATTACAGCGATACTAGGTTTCCTCTCCCCCCCCACCCCGCCCCGCACCCCTCTGATTTTAGTGAAAATGCCTCAAGGTCTGGGCAATATTTTCCTTTGATTTCAGAGAGCTATTTTTAAGTCATAGTAAAGTAGCATTGTATTCAGAATTTTTGTAGTTTTTTTTTTTTAATTAGAAGCAAATGTTGAAATTTATCAAATGCTTTCCAGCATTTATTGTGATGTTTATGGATTTTTTCTCCTTTTACCTATAATGCAGTGAATTAAATAAATGTACTTCTAATGTTGAACTCTCTTTACATTCCTAGAATAAACTACATAATTTCTTTGAATCTATCACATAACATACGCCAGGATTCAGTTTCCTGTATTTTAATTTTGATGTCTCAGCAATTCCACCGCCTCGGCCACCGCCTCGGCCACCACACCATGACTACCATCACGACTACCACCACCATTTTCATTGCCATACATTAGCAGGCATTATCAGCCATAAACTGAATGCATACAATATTTTATAACTTATTTTCATCACTTTTCATTCTTCATGAGTATTCTTTTTTTTTTAATTTATTTTTTCAGCTTTATTGGGGGGTATAAATGGCAAGTAAAATTCTAAAATATGTAAAGTGTACAACCCTCACAGTTATTCTTAAGGTAGGTATTATAATGCCGCCTTAGAGAAAGCATATAGAATAATTAAGTGTCCATGGGGTGCCTGGGTGGCTCAGGTGGTTAAGTGTCTGCCTCTTGATTTTGGCTCAGGTCATGATCTCATGGTTCGTGGGCTCACTGGGTGGACAGTGTGGAACCTGCTTGGGTTTCTCTCTCTCTTTCTCTCTCTGCCTCTCTCCTGTTCATTCTCTCTCTCCCCCTCAAATAAAATGAAATAAAATAAAATAAAATACACTTAAAAAATAAAAAAAAGAATAATTAAGTGTCCAAGTCACAAAATATTTCTTTAAAATATAGCAAGTATTTAATTGCAGGTTTATTTATCTCCCAAGCCTACAGTTTTAATCATTTTATGTGTCTCTATATTTAGTGGAATGATTGGTCTATTGATTATTTCTTAGAGCTCTGTTTGACAAATTTTGCTTTAATAAATCAAGTCAAAAATTTAAAAAAATTTTTTTCTAAAATTTTTAATGTTATTTTAAATAGCATAGAGTTTTTCTCCATATCTGAGAATATGCTTATTTTTTTATTAAGAAAATGTGTATTTCTGTTTCCTTTTATTTCTCCTTGATCAGATTTGTTTGACTTTATACATTTTGTTGGTCTTTTCAAATTAAAAACCAATATTATGTATCAATAGTAATGTTTTCTCCTACTTCCTTTGTTTCACTTTGAGGACTTTTATTTTTGGCTTCTTGGATTAAATATTCATTATACTGATTCTGTAAGATGATGGTCATTATTGTGACCACGGCTCACACTTTTGTCTCCCTCCTACTTCCAGTGTCCTGCTAAAATGACCTTATCAATGTAACAGGGAAAAATCCTAAATGGTCAATAAAATACAAAAAGAGTAGTAGGTAACACACCCAAAAATATGTAAGAAATTCAGCAATAAATTGGGTATATTGCAGTAAAGGGATTCTTTGGCAAGGGAGGGAAGGGGGGAGTTGGGTAGGTGGGTAGAAAAGCCCAATAGAGAGTAAGGAAAAAAATTCTATTCTGTCCCATTTCACCTCCACTAATACGGGTCAGAGAGTGAATTAATTAAACCATGACATAAATGTTTTCTGAATGAGTCTATTTAAGCTGTCAATGGATCACATCAACTATCAGTTTGTGCAATGAATAACCCTTAAGAAAATAAAATTTTAAAAAATGGTATTAGAACGATTTAAAGATCAGAGCACCATAAAAAAAAAACCAACTTGGAACAAGAAAATAATATCTTGTAGGTTAAAAACAATCATTAAAGGGGTGCCTGGGTGGCTCAATCGGTTAAGAGTCCGGCTCAGGTCATGATCTCATGGTTTTGAGTTCAAGCCCTGCGATGGGCTCTGTGCTGACAGCTCAGAGCCTGGAGCTTGCTTCGGATTCTGTGTCTCCCCCTCTCTTTTCCCCTCCCAAGCTCATGCTCTGTCTCTGTCTCTCAAAAATAAATAAATGTTAAAAAATTTAAAAACAATCATTAAATGAAACTAAAATTTCAGCAGAGGTAGTAGATATTGCATAACAAAACAAAACAAAGACATAAATCTGATAGCTACAAGTCTGAGATAATATGTTACAACTTTTCTACCCCCCCCCCCAACTTTCCCTGTCTGTGGGGCCCCCTGAGGATGACATTTCTTGCAACTAGATTATGCTTCAACCCTCTGTCACGAGGCTTGGACATTTGATTTGCTTTGGGTAGTGAAATGTGAGGAATTGTCACTCCTGAACCAATGCTTCCAGAACCTAATGTGGCTCACCATCCTGTCTTACCTTCTGTCTCAAGATGGAGATGTCCTAGGTGGGGCTGTCCCTTCAGCCCTGGTCCTTTCCTAAAGATAAGTTGGAGCACAGTCTCAGCCTAACTGTGATGCCCAAAAAGAATGAGAAAATGAATTCTTTCTTGGTATAAACTCTAAAGTAATTGGTAATTTTTTAAAAATATGTCTTTATTTCTGATAGAGAGAATGCAGGAGTGGGGGAGGGTCAGAGAGAGAGGGAGGCAGAGGATCCGAAGTGGCTCCACTCCTGAGAGCAGGGAGCCATTATGGGGCTCAAACTCATAAACAGTGAGATCATGACCTGAGCCAAAGTCAGACTGTCAATGGACTGAGCCGCCCAGGTGCCCCTGGGATTGTTATCTTGATAAAACGGAGTCTAAGAGCACTTATTCAGCAAACTTGATAATCACTTTAAACTTCAGAGTAAGAGAAAAAGGTAGAAATTTAAAGATAAAGGGTGCAGGATGTGGGATAGATAGAGGAAATTCAAAGCACATACAGATAGAATTACAAGTATATTTTGATTGGACTGGAAGTACATTAAAGGTGCAGATTAATCAGGGCAGAATTGCATTTTTTACAATACTGAATGTTTCTATGGAGGAACATGTCACTATTTATTTGTCTTATTACTTTTCTTTCTGTGCAGTTGTGCAGATTTTTTCTTATCGCTCCTGAACATTTTTCTTTTCCCAAAATCGAAAGAGGTGTTAGTTTTAAACGTTTATGTTTTTAAGATTCACCAAAATCAATCTGCAATTCGTGAATTTAGATTTAACCTTTTAGTGGAATGCCAAGTTTTACATTTGAAAATTCTCAAACATTGGCGTGATGTTATGCTCATTGATGAGCTTGCTAGGAATAGAAATTCCTGGCCTCTCCTCTCTGAGATTCTAGTTTAGTTGCCCTGAGTGGGCCCTAGGAATCTACAGTTTTAAAAAAATGTCATAAAGTATGGATTTTAAGTAAATGACTGTCCGTGCTTAGAAAAATTTTACTTTTAAATGGCTTCTGAATATTTCAGCTGTGGCTTTTGTTTTGTTTCGTTTTTGTGGGTTTTTTTGTTTGTTTGTTTATTTTTACTGGTGTTTTTTTTTTTTATTTTAAATGGGAAAAAATTTTCAGCAACATTAGAATCAGAATTCTGCTTTGCCTTTTCCTTCTTCAAAAAGTCAAGCGGCATTTTATTTTTTATTTTTCTTTAAAGCTTATGTATTTATTTTGAGAAAGAGAGAGGAGAGAACGAGCACCAGCTGCAAGGGGCAGAGAATCCCAAGCAGGTTCCCCACTGTTGGCACAGAGGGAGAGGAGGGGCTGGATCCCAGGAAAAGTGAGATCCAAATCGAGTTGGAAGTCTAACTGACTGAGCCACCCAGGCACACCTCAAACAGTTTTTAAATCACTGAGCAATTAAACTTTACAAGGGTAGGGACCCTAATTTCTTGTTTATCTCTGGTCTTCCCTGTTTAAAACAATGTGTGGTACAACTCAGTCTTGCTGAATGAATACATATACACCTTAATAAATGAAAATTATTATTTAATGAGATAATTTTAGAAAGTTGTGGCTTTACATCATTTATCTCCCAACTCCCTTAATGGTCTCCTGCTCCTCAATATTCAGAAAATATAAACCCTTCTTTTATGAATTTGAAAAATATATGACATGACAACTTCAGATGCCTTCATCTTCTTTGTGTAAGTAAGTGGGGATTTTTTTACTCCCGGCTTCTAAGCAAGAAAAGGGAAAATTCATATAATTCATCATGATTTAAGAGTCATCTCTTTTTTATACTAATACCTTTTGTGGGTATGATATCATAAATGTTAAAAAAATTAGTTATTTAAAAATATAAGCTAAGTCATAGTACAATATGGGAGGACAATATCTCTGAAGCTTTTATTTCTATTTTTTGAAAATGTATTGCACACCATCATCTTTTAGCTGAGAAGGAAAAAATATAACATTTGATTTTAAGAAAGAAAAACACAATGTTCCAACTAACATATTGCAGAGAAGGATATTAGAAACTTCATCTGAAATGTCCATTCAAAATTAATACTCATCATGGACACATACCTCTTTGCTGTCCATAATCATCCTTATCATAACTTCATAATTTTCTCCATGGTTCAATTTCCTAAATGAATTTCTGGCTTCTTTTCCTCAAGAACAAAAATTGATATGTATTTCAGCTATATCACAAACATAATATAGAATACTATGTGGTAAATATATAAATCCTTTAGGGTAAGTCATATTTGGTGAGCAACAGTGTGGTCAAATAATAAATAAACTTTACCCCGAATAATACACTATCATATTTTTATGGATTTTTTGACACACTTAAGATCACACTGTATGTATAATTTCATATCCTGCTGTTTACTTGATAGTTTAACTTAAGAATACCTGATATTAATAAAAACATAATTTGAGGAATAATAAATCTGCTGATTGAAATTAAAGGTGGGTGTTTTGATATTATATTTCTTATCCTTACGTCAATTAAAAATCAAATATCAGGGTCAATTGCTTTTTGAAGCTACTTTTGGTTTACAATGATTAAATAAAACAGTGGCCATGTCTCTCTACCATTGCTATAAAATGCTGTGCAAACACATACTCAGGGGTTTGCAACAAACATTTAAAGGCTGAAACTCAAAACTGATAAACACTCTCACTTGTGCCCATATCCATATTGAAAACAGGTGACAGAGTTAAGTTCAACATCAATGGATAGAAAGTAGACTTTTTCCATAGAGGCTGGGATGGGGAGAGGAAGAGAGAATATTTTCTGAACAGTAGTCTTATCTCTACAAGTGGCAAATGTGCCACATTTATCCTTGTATTCATTTTGACAGGAGCATGCTCTGAGTTCATGTAAAATAATGGCTTAAAATTATTAGGGAGTAAATTTAAAGGAAGAGATACTAAGCATCCCCAATTTATAATACTTGAAATTATTTGATTTGCCAGAAAGATTCTGCTGCATTCCTAGCATCCTGAAGAAAACATATAGTGCAGATTTTGTCAAAATGGTAATGCATGAGAAATTATGGTGTGTCTGTAGGATTGAAGGTTAATAACAGTTATAAATATTCTTATAGTTCAGATCTCTTCATGCTCTGATCAATGGGGTGTCACAGTGCTTGAAATCAGTCTCTTCTTGGATAAGATGTTGAATAGAAGAAACTTCATCTGAGACAGAAACTGGAAATTGAGGAAATATCTAGCAAACTAGTGCTCTTTTATGGGAAAGATTTATGGTTGTGAAAATAAGGTGTACTAGGATGAGTCAATCCAGGACGGTTGGTGTGGTAAGCTGCAGAATATTCCCCAAATATATTTAGATCCTTATCCCTGGAACCTGAGGATGTTATCTTAGTTAGCAAAAGGACTTTACAGATATGATTAAATGAAGGCTTTTAAGAGGGGGGAGATTGTCCTGGATTATCTGGGTATGCCCTAAATGAAATTCCAAGTGTCCTCAGGAAAGGGAGGCAGAAGTGGATATATAATTACTTACTACAGAAGAGAAGGAAGCAATTGATGAATGAAGCAGGGATTGGAGCAGTGCGATTTGAATATGGAAGAAGGTTAGCCAAGGAATACAGGTGGCTACCAGAAGCTGTGAAAGGCAAGCAAACAGATTCTCCCCTACACCCTCTAGAGAGCATGCCGCCCTGCTGATACCCTGATCTCAGCCTTAGTGAAACCTATTTGACACATCTAGTCTTCAGAGCTGTAAGAGAATACGTTTATGTTGTTTTAAGCCACCAAGTTTATGGTAATTTTTTACAGCAGCCTATGCAACTAGTACCTGAGAAAGTTGGTGAGTTTCTAAATTGACCTATAGATTGGGCTACTCTGTCCTGCCAAAAAATCATCACAAAATTTTGCTCAGTGTGCAGTACCCAATTAAATGAGTTCCTGGAAGAACTAAATGTGTCTAAGCAAAATAAAACTGAGTGAACTAAAGTTCTGCTCACTTGAGGAAGTTTTTTGTGTTGAAAAATAAGAACGGAAGCCTTCACCTTCTTATGGGTTGAATCGTGTCTACCAAAACAATGTTGAAGTCCTAACCCACAGGACCTGTGAATGGGACCATATTTGGAAACAGGGTCATTACGGATGATCAGGCTAAGATGGGGTCATAAAAGGGGCGTTCAAATCCAGTAGGACTGGTGTCCTCATAAGAAGGGGGAATTTGGATACAGAGGCAGACATGAACATGGGGGATAATGCACGTGAAGATGGAGGCCGAGACCGTGGTTATGCCGCAGTGGCCAAGGACACCAAAGCCTGCCAGTAAAACACCAGAAGCAAGGAGAGGCACAGGCAACAGATTCTTCCTTGCAGCCCTTAGAAAAAATCAATTCCATCGACACTTTGATCTCAGATTTCCAGCCTTCAGAACTTTGAGACAATGCATTTCTGTTGTTCAGGCCGCTGAGCTTGTGACTTGGTTTGGTTGGCCATGGGAAATGAATACACAGGTATCAGTGAGGATTTATTTATCATGGCTGTTTCACCGAACCGTATCATGGGCAGCTACACTCTCAGGTCCTCTTAATCATTCCTCCTAAAGGCTAATGCCAAGACTTCCCTTTGGAATTAGTTTGAATCAAGTTTCGTTCTGTCTGGATTTTTGTTTATATTTAAATTTTAAATGCATGAATTCCCAAGTAGCTATTCCCATGTTTAATTTGGCAGGCTGCCTTGCTAACGAGTCTGAACTTCTCTTTCTCTGTCTTTAGGTTTCTTTGTCTCTGTCTGTCTTTCTCTCTGTCATTTCCTGTCTCTCTCTCCTTCTCTCTCCCTCTCTTTCTCTCTCGGAGAACTGTAACAAGAAAGTCATGGCAGAACATGGCAGAGACAGGATTGCTTTTAACAAGAGTCCATCGGTATGGGCCATAAATGAAGCTTCAGTTAGAGCATAGCCCGTTCGATAATCAGGTCACAAAAGGCACGTTGCAGCCTTAGAAAGCTTTTCATTACATCTCTCCATTTCCCACCCATCTATATGTTTCCTCAAAGCCAAAGCTCAAGCATTTGTATCCTCTGTGAGGGACTGAGAGGACTTCTTTGGTCTGTGTTGAATCTACCTGCCTCCTAAGTCTTATTTCTGGGCTTCAATACATTTGAAGCACACAGTTGTGTGCATAGGGGCTGAAGGTACATTCTCAAGGACTGATTGGGAATCCTGGGCCTTGGACATCCTTCCTTCCATCTATTCCTTCACAGCTCTCTTGCTTTGCAGAGGCCTGCCCTCCAAGCCCAAGATTTGGAGGTTGGAGGCTGTCCTCTGAGGAACTTCTGAGGTCAAGGGGTATGTCTGAGAGGGTGGTGCTTGAAACAGTTTTCTCCCCGCGCTACGGGGGATGAGGGCTGGAGCCTGTCAGACCCACAAGGAACAGCAAAGGGGGCTGGTGTCAGGGCCGGCTTTTCTTTCAGTCTTACTCTCAGAGAGTTTATTTCTGAGATAGAAACTGGCAAGGTGGTGCTGGTGGAGCATGGGTAGGCCAGTGAAGAAGAGGAGAGATGCTTATTTGGTTTCTATGAAATGTGTAAAGTTGCCACCAGTTTTAGTCATACCTAATGCTGGGAAATGACATTTTGGGGGAAGGCGTAAAGAATTTGAGGGGATTTAGAGCAGACAAAGCTTCCTGTTATCTTGTTCACGCTACCATTGTTCGGAAGTCAGATCAATCCAATGGCTAATGGTTTCAAGGGTTTACCATGTGCCAGATACCGTTCTCTGTATTTTTCCTGGAATAATTCACGTAACCCTCATAAGAACCTGGTAAGATAGGTATTATGATTATAACTACTTTTATGGGTGAGAAAACTGAATGAGAGAAGGCTTAAGCAATCACTGAGCCAGCAAATCTGAGGCAAATGGGGCTTAACAAGTTAACAAAGAGAAAAATGGTTTTACCATGGGTTTTAAATGCTGGGAACTTGTTTACAACTGTGGAGAATAAGCTGAAAAAACGGTGCAGAGCAACAATATCCCTGCTACACTGAACCACATTGCCTAAACCTTCCTTCGGAATCCGGAACATTGCTGTGTGTTTCCTGCACCAGGAAATTCAACATCTAAACATCAGGGAAAGAATAAGATAGGGCGCCTGGGTGGCTCTGTTGGTTAAGTGTCTGACTTCAACTCAGGTCATGATCTGGCAGTTCCTGCATTAGAGCCCCACATCAGGCTCTCTGCTGTCAGCACAGAGCCTGCTTTGGATCCTCTGTCCCCCTCTCCTTTTGCCCCTTCTTCACCTGTGCTCTCAAAAATAAATAAACATTTAAAAAAATAATAAGAGAGACAGGGAAAGATGAAGGGGAATTTTGGTTCTGTGGGGGAATGACACACAAAGCCCCAGACATCAGGACCGGGGCTGTGTTGAGTCCATTGCTTGTCTAAGCTGTCTCCTATTTCTTTTTCCTTAAGTCAGCTGAACGGATGCAAGAAGTCCTCAATTAGGCCAGCTGAAGGGATTCCCCAAAAAGCTCTGTGCTTGGGGAGCATGCTTGGGGAGCAGAGGTTGGCTTCTGCTGGGCTTGAAAGGTTGCTGGCTTATCTAGACAGCTGGTAGAGCCCTGTCCCTTTCTTGATCACAGATTTTGTCCTAAGCTGTAGCCGTTTGCTTGTATGAATGCATATGTGTGACTTTTGATTTTTTCTCTCCATCCACCCCTGAAATACAATTAAAAGGTCAACCAAGGATCCTGAACAAATTGTGTGTGGGGGTTGAGGGGAGAGGAAACAGAGGGAGTGCTTTGTTCAAGGATTAGCTTGTTTACAACGGAGTTAAAAACATTTTGTTTCAAGCAGAGTTTTATGCATTTGTCAATAAAACCGGGCTTGGAAAGGGCAAAAATCAGCTTGTTTGTCACAGAGTCCCCACATGCTTAAGGGTTCAATCCCAGTTGAGGAGCTTTCAAATGTCGGTGGGACTCATCCTAATAACACTCCTGTTCTGGCCACCCAGTGAAGGGAAGCACAGGCTGCTTTGTCCCACAGACCCCGGGACAAGGACTTCAGTGTGAGTACTTGTGCCAGGATATACCAGTAAGGGAGTGAGAAAATAAGATAAGGAAGGGCAGGAAGTCAATGTAGGGTGTTAGTAAGTATGCTGCCACTGTTGGCAGTTGGGGCTCACTCTGGCTGGGACCTCTGGGGATGGTGTAGAACGTGCCTCCAAGTTGTCCTACCCCAAAAGCACCAAACCTGATATACTCATT
The DNA here is from genome assembly GCF_046562875.1 of Panthera onca. Lineage (NCBI taxonomy): Eukaryota > Metazoa > Chordata > Mammalia > Carnivora > Felidae > Panthera > Panthera onca. Next base: position 44,297,558 of record NC_138349.1, on the reverse strand, counting down.
GACACAGGGAACCCTGTTCCCAGGGGTTCAGATTCTCTGGACTTCTAGCCATGCACCCTTTTGCGCACACAGGAAGCTTTGCAACAGAAAAGTACAGTGCTTGCAGTAGGAAATAGTGTGTGAAGAGGGTCAGTGGAAAGGCTACCAAACTTATTGCCAGGAGCTCTAATTCTAATGAGAGGAGAAGAGAAAGATCTGGTGATGTCATTGGACCTCGGGGCCATATCATCTCATCAGAGTTACAAGGACCTTGGCTCAAGATTGGGCCAACTGTTTATCATCTGAGGGTGATTAATGGAAAAGGAAAGGTAAGGAGGAGCAGGATGCCCCTAGGGGCCTGGCTACGGGACTAGAAGTCCCAATCAGATTTCCCGGAAAGCAGGATGCTACAATGTCCATTCGTGTCAGAGGCTGCAACCAAGCGGCCCGTGGGCTGCTTCTTCCTCGAGGTGCATTTTGCTTGCCCACAGCGTCTGTGGTTGTGTTTACATAAATTGGTTTCCAAATTTATAGAGAGTTCACATAAAAATCCAGAGTTCTAGCTTCCATGAAGAAAAAAATTACTGGAAGATCTGGCGATGCGGGGGCTGCTTTCATATGTGGCCACAATACCTAGGAGGTACATAGTGACTCCCCTCCACAGAGAGGGCCCGGACTTCCTTTGCTTGCAATCTCAGTCACCACCTGAGCTGTTGTTCCCTGGCCATGGAGTTTGAGAGTCTGCATTTACCAGAGACCTTTTGCTTTTGCTTTTCTGATATCCTGCTTCCCTCATTTATTTCCTTCCCAGCTGCCGTGAGTATTGGAGTGGGTAGCCCCTGATTTTTATCATCTGCTCCCTCCACAACCATCGTCTAAATGGCACTAGTAGACAACTGGTTTCCAAGAATTTTCCTGGCTCTCTATGACCCCATTCCCAGAGTCAGGAAAGTGTTCAAATTCTTGACTCTATTATTTCAGACCTTCAGGAGCCTTCCATTACCTTGACCCAAACTCCCTAGACTCGAATCCCCCTGCTTTCATGCCTATGACACATTGCCCAGGCACACTGACCAAATTGTGGTACCCAGACTGCATCACAAGCCATGTTTTCCTGTCCTGATCCAAACTCCTCATCTTTTCATCTAAATCTGATTGTGCCTCCTTCTAAATAGCAAATTAAGAAACAATAGACCTGTTCTCATTCCTCTATTGATGTCACAGAGCACATCCTATACATAAGCAGATTCTTTCAGCATTACCTTCAAAATTTACCTTAGTTCCCAGTGCTGTATTCTGTATCACTTTTACAGCAAGCATTGTAGCACAGGCCACCGTCACTTCTCTTTTAGATTATGCTAATGATCTCCTGATGGGGTTCTCATTTTCCACCCTTGCGCCCCAAAGGTCTATGCTCAACACAGCAGCCAGTGTTATTATTCTGAAACCAAGCTTATATTATACCATCCTTTGCTCAAAGTCCTCCTCCCATTTCCTCTCTGACGTCATCTTCTACTGCCTTCCACCCCCGCACCCCCAAACCAACCTTTTTCAGCTATACTCACTTCCTTGCTTTTCCCTGAAAACCCCAGATGTGCTCATCTACTGGGGCCTGTGCATATGCTCTTTTCTCTGCCTAAAATGCTATTTCCTTGTATATCTGCAAAACTTACAATCTCTTCTCCTTTAGGACATAAATCAAATGTCATCTGAGTGAGCCCTTCTCTAACCACCCTATTTAAAATTGCAACCCACTCTCCAACCCTTAGAAATCCCTATTTTTATTTTTCTCCAGCTCTTATCACCATCTGACAATATTTTACTTATTTACTCACTACCTGTCCCCCTAAAGGACTTTTGTCTGTTTTGTTCACTGATTTATCTATATTCCTTAGAATAGGACTTGACCCTGAGTAGCTGCTCAATCATGTTGGGTGAATCAATCAATGCCTTTCTTTGCACGATTCTCCCTTCCCTGGACAGGAAATTTCCTTTCAATATCTAACTAAGTCTAACCCATTTTCAGAACTTAGGTACTTTTCCACATCCTCCAAGAAGCCTTTCTGATTATTCTTGTCCAGCCTGGCTATTACATTTCCTGAAACGAAACATTATAGATGGAAAAAAAACCACATTATAAATGATCACATTTATTAAGAAAATGGAGAAGGGGATTGTACTTGGTATTCATGACAACCTCAACAAGTATTTGGGGGCAGAGAGAGTGACCAAAAAACAAACAAATCTGTGTTATAGTACCATTTGTGTTCCAAAGTGGTCTCTCTGAACTTGCAGAGCTGTTCACCCAGGCTCTTCCATGCTGGAGTTAACACACTCATGAATTCTCTGAACAACTGAGGCAGACACAGATGCAGGACAAGAGATGAGATGGTCATAAGTTTTAGTGTATTGTTTATCTGTTGCTGCATAACAAACCACCATGGTACTTAGTGGCTTAAAACAATGTGTTTAGTATCGAGCACAGACCTATGCATGACCTCTTTTGATCTGGACTGGGCTCCCCCAATGCTTGTTGATCTTCCTTAGGTGCCTTCATCAGGGTGGACTGGCAAAAGATTGGCTGGTCTAGGATGCCTTCATGCTCATTTCATTTATTATACTGTTTATTTATTGAGAGAGAGAGAGAGAGAGAGAGAGAAAGAGAAAGAAGGGCAGAAGGAAAGAGAGAGAGAATCCCAAGCAGGCTCCATGCTGCCAGTGCAGAGCCTGACACTGGGCTTGGTCTCACGAACCATGAGATCATGACCTGAGTCAAGATGAAGAGTCAGACTTTTAACTGACTGAGCCACCCAGATGCCCCACCTCATGCTCATTTCTGATGGTTAGCTGTCTCTTGGGTGAAGTGTGGGGACAATTGGGTCACCTATCTGTTTTCCAGAATGCTGGTCTGGGATTGTCCACTCAGCAGTGCTAGGGTTTCTGGAAAGTGCGTGGATACACAAGGCTTATTGGAGGGAGAGGAAGCTTACAGTTGTGCAGTGTTATATACACTGTTGTAAGAGTTTACATTTTAATATTTTAATTCTCAGAGAGAAGGTGAGGAAAAATTAATTGTAAGATCAGCATCCTTGCCTCTATATACATATATTAACTGAAACCTTCACACAGAACAAAAGAACTTTAAAGGACAATATCTTGCTTTGCTCAGGAAGAGCATGGAATGCATTGAACCACATGCGGCATAAGCATGGCCCTTCAAGCTTGAAGAGAGGAAACGTGAACATCAAAAGCAGTGTGTTCCCTCCAGCAGTCAGAACCCACAGGGGTCCTCAGATTCTTTAAGCTCTAGGCTTGGGGTAAAGAAAAAGCTCTATCTTGTACCTTATACAATGAGGCACAAGGAAAGGACTGGAATGAGCATAGAAGCAGACACAGAGGACTGCTAATGAATTTGAGGACTTTTTGGAATGAAGAAGTTCAGTGCAGATCAGCTGAGTGAGGGAGAAAGTAAGGCTGAGGTCCAGTGTGTTTAGAGCTTTCTGGGTTTGGAGTCACTTGGTCTTGCTATGTGAAGATGTCAACGAAACACCTCTTATTCTACAGGGTACAATCTAGCACCCCAGACTATCACATAGGGCCAAATCCTAGGGTAGTAGAGTAGGCTCCTTATAGTACAAGTTTGGGAAACTATTTCCCCTCTCTTACACAATAACATGTTACCCGATTGCTTGATGTCAGCCATGTTGTAATTTAATTTTCTCCAAAATTAGCATGTTTCACTTCGTTTTCTTTACTTACTCTTTGGGAGACAGCCTGGTTAAAACCTTCCCACTCATGCAATTGCTAGTCAAAATATTTTAGGAGGAAACTCAAACATTCATTGTTTGCTTTATTAAAAATGAATTCAGGCAGATGGAGAAGAATACAATGTGTGCTCTCTTCTTAGTACTACTTGTTATCTGTCTCTATCTTTATCTGCACACCAGGCCTTACATAATTTTACCCCCAAGGGTCATGGGGCTGCACACAGGAGTGCCCTTAGCTGCATTTCACAGGAATGAGGCTGAGGTTAAAATATCTTGCTAATGCTTATCCAGAGAAAAGAAATGGAGCAGAAGCAGACCTGAGGTTATTTGGGCAAGACCCGTGTTGCTCCCCAGGTACTGTGGGAGGGTAAGAATAAGGCTTCAGAGCTTCCTGGTGGAAAACACTGAGAAAACATGTCTACTCTAAACCCTAACCAGCTCTCTGGGAACTTGGAGGTAAGACATCAGATGCTGTATTATTGCCTTTGTAGTTACTCTGTCCTCCATCTGTTTTTGATTCTTCTGCCTGTGGAATCCCTTGGGCCCTTTGCTTTAATTCAGTCATGCATTCATTTCTACAAGGGATCAGTGAGCCCCCACTGTGTGCCAGGCTCTCTCCCACATAGTGCAGCAGGGCAGACAACATGTTCTCTGCCCTCGTGGAGATCCCAGTCTTGCAGGGATACAGACCATAAGAATCTCATGCAGCAGTGCAAATCCTATGATGAAGCAAGTGTAGGGCGTTATGGGAGCGGATAGAAGGGGCACCTGACACAGCCTAAATTAGTAAGACACCTGGGTTTACGAGCACAGTTCCTATCCTAACTTTTACCAGGTTTTCTCCAGAGATAGTGTCAGGAAGGATGAAAAGCAACTGTAAAAGAGACTATCACCCTCCATCCAGAGTTAGGTGAGCTGCTGAGCTGGTGTGGGCCACCTTGGGCTACACAGTCTCTATAGTGGGTCACACCCTGGAGTCTTGAAGCTCAGTATTTTGTAAGGAGGTAGATATTGAAAAGAAAAAAAAAATAGCCCTCATATTTTCCACTCTCTTCCACACATTCTGATCGTCTCCCCTAGAAGTGCCATTCTCCATGCTATCCTTCATTATCTGAGGATGGCTGGTGGTAGGTCAGCATTGTGTTCAACGGTTTCATAGACTTGATATTATTATCTTGACAGTTCTCTGAAGGAGTTATAATTTATCTATACTTATCCATAAACTAGGATAGGGAGCAGTTTATTAACTTACCAAGATCTCACTGCCTCCAAATGACTTTAAGTTTGGGGGTGGTGTGGCATGATGAATGGTCTAATGGGTTAGGAGTAGGATGAAATCCTAAGGTAGAACAAGACCCACTGGGAAAGACTGTAGCCTAACATACATTATTTTTAAAAGCTTATGATGCATTGGGCTAGCATGGGTTGATGGTGGTGAGCAAGTGGTCTAACCTGGCACTTACGGCAAAATATCAGGATCCTAAGAGTATGGGGGTAATAGGTAAAAAGGTATAAAACATGGCTCCACTAAATCTGCTTCTGTTGGGGGCAAATGGACCCAGAATGTCTTCCATGTAGGTTGGAGGGATGGGGAGAACAGTAGACGCCAGGACCAGGAGACTTGTACAAATGTGCACGGCAGGTGTCCAGGCTCAGCCAATACTAGGCACAAATCAGGCTTGGGCACACTAGGAGTGTCTGGTTTGAAGACTGCCTGTCTTCTGGGTCCACAGTCAACCCATTCCTGGTCTACCTCCTAGTGGGAAGGAGTCTCTGAACAGACAACCAGCCCTGCCTAGGAATTAACGTAGAACCAGTTAGATCTGAAACTCAAAACTGTTCTCCTGGCATTGGAACAGGTTGTGTAGACCATGAGTGCCAGTACATGAACCTCCGTGAGATAGATCCCAGAGCTTCTTTTCTTTTCAGAGCTTTTCCCCATTTGGGCACTGCCCTGTGTTCCTTTCTTCCAAATGAATTCCATGATCAAGACTCTCTCTCTAGGATTCTGAGAGAGGAGAGAATCAGTCCCTTTTGCTTTGCTAGAGTCATTACCTTAGGAGCCCTCTGTTGATTCCTCACTGTGGCTTGGAATGCATAGAGATATCTTTGTGCAACTGTATATTTTAAATTCTGACACATTTCCCAATAATCCTGTCCTAAATATTTAATTGGGATGGTTAGCAAATTCACTACCTCCCAGCTGTGGACCATTGCCTGTAAAAGACACACACTGGGGCTTTGAGCTTCTATCTCACAAGGTGTCAGAAAAACATAAAGATCAGAGCAAGATAATTAGAAGCAGACCCATTATTCTCACCCTCAAGCAAGTGAGCACTTCTGCCTGAACTCCCAGGTTCTGGTCCTCCATCCTGTATGTGGACACCAGAGAAGATTCCCAAACCTCCCTGAGGAACTTTTGAGACTCCCTTTTATGCAACTATCATAGTCTGAAGCAAAGAATACACTCTAAGACTACTTGGAATGTAAGCCTCTCTACAGTCAGCTAATGGTGATTTCAAATTCAAAGCTATTTTTCTTGTCTCAACTCCTCTCCATTCTCATTATTTTTCCTCTGCTGCTGTGACCCCCCAAAACTTGTTCATCCTTGAATGTGTCCTTCAGGTTTCCAGCCCTTTCATGGTTCATATTGTTCTCCCTGCTTGAAAGGTCGCACATGTTGCCATTTCCTGAAGTTTCCCTGCCTTCAGAGACCAGCTTTAACAGTAACGTGTTCTTTTATGCTTCCCAGGAGAATATACATTTCATGCTCATAAATCTCTGCAGTAGTTTTTATTATACCCCTTCTCATGGTTTGCTTTTTACTCTAGCGGTAGGAATAGATAGGGAGCTGCTGGAGGGCAGGGACAATACTTAATTTTGTATCCTGCCCTGTGCAAACACGGGGTCAGCCCTGAAAATAATGGTTCAGTTCATGTCTTAGAGTAGTAATGGTAACCAGTTGACAGGCCCTTCTCAAACAGCTTCCTGTACTGAAGTGGAGGGGGTGGTGAGAAAGATGATGGACTTTGGATTCGGATGGGCAAAATGCTGGTGCAATCACTTACTGGTTTCATGTTTTACTTACTCTCAGAACCCTCAATTTCTTCCTGTGTAAAGCAGGATTATAGATCTGTGGTGAGAGAGATGCTAGAATCTAGATGTCTGAATACTTGATCACTGTCCTGATGCTGCCCCCATCATGGGGGCAGAATGTATGTATAGGGAAATGCCAGAGACAACAGTCTTGATGTCCAGCTGAAGCTCTAATTCCCAATGCCCCATGCTCCTACTTTCATGACCTGATTGTCCCTCATGTGGATAAACCAGAGTAGCTGTTGTCTCAGTCCAAGAATCGACATTTGAAGGCATACTTCAGAGGCTTGCTGCATAGACACGCTTTCTCTGAAGATCCTTCCTTGCTCCTCCTTGGCCATACCAAAGCAATGGCTGAAAGTAGTCATGAATCTTATCTTACTCACCAGATGCAGAAGATAAGACCTTCCCCTTACAAAAACAGGAGGATTTTCTGCAGCCTGGTTCTGGTTTGGGTCATTTTGCTTTTCTCACAAAAGTAGGAAAATTGGACCAGCCTGTTTGACTAACTCTTACTCCTGAGCATGCCTTCTACCACTTTCAAATTGGTAGTGAGGTAGTGGGCATGTATGTGTTTGGGGGACATCTCCTCTTTACAAAGCATTTATTTGAACAATAACTTAGATTTGGCAGATGTAGAATGGGAAAAAAAGAATAATCTGATGTTGGTGTCAGGTTTTGCCTCAGACCAGCTGTAATGCACTGGGAAGTTTTCTTAATGCCTTGCAGCTTCAATTGTACATTAGAGGTGATCATATCTACCACCTAGGTCTGTTATGAGCATTAAGTAAGGTAACATGTATGGAGATCAAATCATAGTAATTAGCATGAAATAGGTGTTTGATACACACTGGCACCTTTCTTTTCTCCCTTGAAAGTTAACCCAATAATGCACTTCCCCATTTGGCTATGAGTTCAGTTTCATGTGAAGGAATCCTAGGAACTCAAAACCACAGGCTTAGGCAAATTTTATTATCTCATCACTTTTGTTTTCAATTTTTTTCAATTTTATTTTAAATAAACTCTATGCCACATGTGGGGCTTGAATTCATGACCCTGAGATCAGGAGTTGCACACTCTACCGACTGAGCCAGCCAGGTGCCCCTCATCACTTTCTGTAACCAAAAGGGAAAGGACAATTAAAGGCTAATTCCAAACTTTCTGCAGAAGTGAATTTTTGATAATCCCACAGTGCTCATGGAGCCTTTCTAGCCTACTTACCTGTCTATTTGACAAGGTCAAGGCTCTCAGATAAATGTAGTAGTACCTGTTCCATGTTCCTCAGATCATAGAGGCTGATATTTGCCCCATGGAAAGTCATGGACATTGTCTACTTAGCAGGAATGTTTCTGTGATTTTTTTTGGTTAAAATGGAGTCATTGTCATTGTCATGACCTACTGTCCTTGCTACCAGAGGACTCAACACACTGTTGCTTGGGGTCATGGAACAATGATAATGACCTGCTCCCTGTTGCTCTTTTCCAGACTCATCCTAGTCATTGCTCGTGGAGCAAGGCGTGTTCTCTTTCCCTGGTAGATGGGCTTGAAGCAGGGTTCAGGGAACCACTCAGGCCAGGGAGACCACCTCTCCTTACTTCCAGGAGTGCATATTAGGTACCCACAGTTTTTCTCAAAATGCTCTTGGGAAACAGGAATGATGCAATGAAGCAAGAAGATTTTTCACCAGCCCCAGGGAACAAATCTAAAGTTCTTCCTAGCCCATGACCTAAGGGGTTGGACATGATGGGTAAAACACTTGGACCCTTTTCCTTTTAAAAGAACCAGTGTCATACAGTTATCACAAGCAGAGTTTTGGGGTCAAGCCATCATAGCTATGAGTTGAAGTTTGCACAGATGTGTGGCCATGGCTAAGCTTCCAAACTATTCCGTATTCTACTTGCCTCCTATGTAATGGGCATAAAAATACTACTAATTCAATTATAAAAATTTATAACTAATTCAGTTATAAAAATTAAGTAAGACAGTGCATGTAAAATGCAAATGGAGGGTTTAATACTACTCAATAAATTTCGCAAACTACTTTGGAGTGAGAACCTCCATGTCACATTGTAAATTCCAGAGTTTAGAAATTACTGAATGAAAGCAACCCAAATGAGTTTGGACTGGGTTGACTTATCAAACAATAACAACAACAACAACAACAACAACAACAAGAAACCAAATGAGTAATAGTTTTCCTGGGGTAAATATTAAGCAGGGAGAAAATGGATGAATTTTCTCATTCCATTTAAGCTATAAAAACGCTTTATGTATAGTTCTCAATTTTCTATCTCAAAGGAGATATTGGACCAGTCAGAGCCAGGAGTGGATTGAATTTGCTGATCTGATTCCCAGGCCTGCATTTCCTTATTGGTCCATTTGTATTTGCTGTCGCTATGATCTTCCTCACCACGTTGGAGGATAAACTGGCCAAAACAGGGGACCAGTTTACTTGGCCCCAGACAAAGGCAATGCTTCCACTCAGTGGAGCCACTTAAGCAGTATACTGGCCTCAACAAATCTATGTACCATGATGGCCCCTTTCCCTTCCCTCTGGCCATGGAATATTTCTGCCACCTTGCATTATGTCCTCTAGGTGCGGAAAACCATTGGTCATTGTCAGTTACATCCTGCCCAGGCATATGTGTGTGTATGCATGTTTGTCTCCACAGACAAAACCACATGAATACACAAGAAAATGCATAGACAGACATCCACACAAACATACATAGACCAAGTCAGAAACACCCTGATAAACATAACTATACACAGAGAGGCCACATTTAATCAGTATGAAAGACATTCCTTACAAACACACTCACCCATATACCTGCTCTCACACATATGTGCACACAAGCATCAGATCCACATACTTTAATCAAGTGACTGGTCTGTGAGCATATGGAGTTTACAGAGTACAGTTCTTCTTGTTCTAATCACATTCTTTTTATGAAGAGCTTTCTATAGATCCCTAGATCAGCAGGACAATTTCATATCCTATTACAATCTGCCAAGAAGAAATAGATAAATCTATTAGCCTGCTCTTTGCTTGTTTCATCATTGTGACAGTCTCTCATGGGTCAACATCCATCAGGCTCCCACACCACCTGACAGCCAAGTCTCCACCACCAAGCTGCAGGTTAATAGCTCTTTAATCTTTATTTAATTGCTCATTAATAATTCCGATACTGCTTTCTTCTGTTAATTGATTAAAAAATGGTTTCAGTAGAAGTGAATAATGAAATTTGGTAGCAACCAACTATAGAATGAGTTTTCTTGTCATCAAGATAATCAAGAAGAAATAGTGATCCAAACACTCCTTGCTTCATTTGCAGATTTTTTAGAATGTTAGAGCTGGCAGGGCCTTTGGAATTCAACTACATCAGCGTTTCTCAAACTGATTCACAAGTGATTAAACAGTTTTCTAGGGAAAAAACAATATTCTGTGATTAAATAAGTCTGGCAGATACGGCATACAAATCTCTCTCACAATTTGGCATTTTAAATCAATGTTAGCATATTAAAAGCTCTGACATCCCAGCCTGAGAAACCTATTTACATTGTTCAGTTGATCTTCACCTAAACTTATTTGATAGTAAAAATCACATTTCTATTGAATACCATTTCAGTTATCTATTGCTGCATGATGAGTCCCTCCAAAAGTTAGTGGCTTAAAACAATTATGGGTTATTTTTTACAATTCTGTGGATTTCCATATTGGCAGGCACAGGGTGGCCCGGCAGTTGGTGCTATCTGGGGTGCCTCACTCTCTTCAATGTGTTTTTTGTCCCCCTTTATAAAGGCTTTCTTACAAGGTGGGCTCAGGCAATGTTTCACTAGAACTAAGGCTTCTAAAGGCCTAGACTTGAAAGACAAACAATATCACATCTGTTGTAGAATATTAAACAAAGAAACTCACAAGGCTGGGCAATATTCAAGCACCATATAAATTAATGCCCACTCTTGATGGGAGTACAGACACTTGCATTGCAAAAGGGCACATGGAATGGGAGAAGCAATTGTTGTGGCCATCTTTGAGTGTAATCTACCACAAGCCACTGAACAGTTTTCGGAAGACTGTGTATGAAATGCTAATAATGTAGAACAAACTCCACATTACCTAGATTAAGACACCAAGGCATATATGTGGAATGAGTTCTCCCAGGGCGCGCATCTGATAATCACAGAAATGAGATTAGAATTTAGACTTCAGACATCAAGTCCTTTGTCTTCACCATGGTGATTCTAAAGATTCTGAGCTGACCATCATGGCTTGAATGATACTCCAATGCTTAACCCCTGGATTTGGAGAGTTCTAGACCCTGATTCTGGTCTTCTAAGCAAGTCCGTCTAAGCTTGTCAGATCATGAATAACTCAGTAAACCAGAGACTCAGCTTCCTGTGCCTTCATTCTGTGAAGTATGGGCTCTGGAAGTAGCCAGAATTAGACATTCTAAATGGCATGAGCTAGATGAGCTATGTCTCAAAACTTCTTCTGACATAAAATAGCCTGTTTTGGGGTTGCTTTCCAAAATTTTTAACCATATTGTCTGGAAATCCATTGAGTCTTGTACCTTTATGACCCAGAGTTAGATCTTCACCTAATCCTGCACGTCTCTTAAACCACAATTCAGCTCAACACTTTGACATCTCATAAATGAATTCATGTAATGCTCTTCTTACTTGGCAACTTATCCCAAACATGTCTTCCATGGTATTACAATGCTTGCAAGAAAATCCTGAAATAGTTCTTCCATGGATTCTTGCTGAACTGGTCAAGATAAGCATGAAAACTACCTGTTTTTAGGTCTGCAAATTCAGCTCAAGTCTTCTTTACTTATTTATCAGTATGGGCCTGCATTTTGCATACTCTGCAAGATTTTATTGAGTGTACTGACAATATATTTGTTACTTGAATATATTCTACCTAAGTTCAGCCTATTTATCTATCATCTATCTATCATCTATCTACATACCTATCTATCATCTATCTATTATCTATCTATCTATCTATCTATCTATCATCTATCTTCCTCTTGTATTCATATGTAACAAGTTAACATTTCCTCTATTTTATTGTTATAATGCCAGTACTGTAACTCTTGGACTTTAACCTATCAGGTGGAAGGGGCCACATCAGAAATGCTTCTTGTAAATGTCCAAAGTCAAAGCTGCTGCCTCAGTGCTGGAAGAATACTTGGTGGTGATGACTTGATCAATATCTTCAGGACACTGGCCCCTAGCAACATTGCTTAAACATTTTCCATTAACTTGGCTTTAAGTGTTCCAGCTTTCTTTGCTCAGTAGAGCTAATCAAAGAGAAACATTCAAATGAAAGCTAAAAAATTGTAGAGAAAAGTTATTCAGTACACTTCACAAACAATACATGAGACTGCAGCTTCATCTTCCTTTTCTAACACATTTATTATGATCAGAACACAACCTTTCTCTGGATGTCATTTTCAGCTGATGTGTCACAGCATGAAAGAGTCTGAAAATTGCATCTCTTCCCATTCTTAGCTTGTTACAGGGCAGGAGGAACAGAAGAGTGAGGGATCTTGTGGCTGTGATTTATACATGAAGAGTAGGGGTGGTTTTAAGTCCCTAGGACAACACTTAACTCTAAGATTACCTGGAAAGTAAACAGGAGAAGGAAAAAAAAATGACAGGTTACATTATAAACACAGCCAGTATCAAATAAATTCTGAAAGATTTCTCCGGAAATGCTGCTGAAATTCAACTCAAACCTTTATTTATTTATCTGTTTGATTTTTCACTGAAGCTGAGGCTAGAAGAAGCAGAAAGACAAATAGCCCACATGGTATCTGTATTCGAGAACTACAGAGAACCAGGCAACCTAATGAAGTTCATATGTCCAGGAGAAAATCCCCTTTGAGCCACTTCAGATCTTGGGAGATGTCCATCTTTCTAGGCCTTGACATTAAAGTCCTCTGAGTGTGAAACTCGATCTAGTTGTCAGGATAGAGCAGCAAATGACATTTTGGAGAGTGGCCTAATCTGACGAACAATTAAATCACATTCCTCTGATATTTGCCTTTCCAAATATTGTCTATGTTCAAGTCAAAATCAACAGTCAAATTGTGAAAATGTATTGGTTTAGAAATGAAATGATCTCTAACATGAATTCATACAATCTCTCTGTTCACTGAATCACTTTTCTAGAATTCCCCTTATGTCACCTGAAACCTCTTTTCCCTCTAAACCACCTAGAGTTCTCCCACTCTACTTCCTACCTGGCTTTCCATTTATTGACTAACCAGAATTATTCATGCATTTGGTGCTATTTTTGCTTCAGGGTTACCCAAGTTAATATGTATGCAATTGTGACTTACTTGTAGTTCTTTGGAGTTTGATAAGTCAGAGGCAAATGCAGAAGCAAAGAGGTGAGGGGACTTCTAAGGAGACAAAAAGTTTACTGCAACTTCAAAGTAAGGAGACTTTCATTTCACTGGGGAATGGAACCGGTTCCTATGAAAATATCAAGTTTGCTGGAATCAGATTCATGAAGGAACTAAGATTAAAATGCCTCAAATTGTACTTTTAAAGAAGTGAAACATCAAGAGGAGAGATGTGTGCATTACTGGTGAAGAGGGGTTGTTCAAAGGTGTGTGTGAGGGAGCAGGTGGGAAGACTATCACAGCCTAGGTTTAAATTCCAATGACAAGATACACTTAGCCAACACATCAGAAGGCAACCCAGGAAGGAGGCTGGACAGTTAGAACTTGGGGTCAATAATCATTGATCCAAATATAAGTGTATAAACCCACACACATATATATGTCTACACACACACACACACACACACATAATAGAGTAATATTAGTAATACTAGAATTATCTAGAATATCACTAAAAGGAATTGAACAAAATATATACTCAAACACACTAAAGACCAATCAAAATAGAATTCCAAAAATGTTCAAGTTCAGAAGAAAACAGAAATGAAAAGCAGAGAGATAACAAATAAAACAAACAAAAAATTAAAATAAAATAAAAGGGTAGACGTAAGTCCTAAGAAATCAATAATTACATTAACTGCAAATTATGTGAATACCCAATTAAAACATAATTTTGCACAGTGGATTAAAAACATGAATCAACTATATGCTATCTACAAAGAAACTCACTTCAAATACAGCGATATAGGCAGGTTGAAAATCGGAGGATAGAAAAAGATATATCATACAAGCATAAATCAAAAGAAAGCAGGAGTGGCTATACTGTATCAGTAAAGCAGAGTTCAAAGCAAAGAAAATCACTAGAGACAGTGAAAGGCATTATAAAATGATGCACCCTCTTCCTTTCTAACCAGGGCCCAGCAGAATGGTTCCCACAAAGAAATGTGGTAAGAAGAAGGGCCCTTCTGCCATCAATGAAGTAGTGACCAGAGAATCCACCATCAGTATTCCCAAGCACATCCATGAAGTGAGTTTCAAGAAGTGTGCCCCTTAGGCACAAAGAGATCTGGAAACTTGCCATGAAGGAGATGGGAACTCCAGATGTGTGCATTCACACCAGGCTCAACAAAACTATCTGAGCCAGAGAAATAAAGAATATTCCATACCATATCAGTGTGCAGTTGTCCAGAAAACGTAGCAAGTATGAAGATTCATCAAACAAGCTCTATACATTAGTTACCTGTGTACCTGTCACCACTCTCAAAAATCTACAGTTAATGTGGATAAGAACAAATCAGTGTTGCCAGTGGCAGTCTTTTGGCTAAGGCTTTGTCCTTTGTGGGGTTTCATTCCTGACTAGATAATAATTAGCTTATTCTTTGGTCCTCATGTACCAAAGAGTACATGGTCCTTTGGAGATGGTTCTTTGGTCCTTTGGAGATGAACATAAAATGGAGGTTAAAAATGATAATTTCTTTCATAAACACTGTGTCCTTGTCGATATCATGGCCACGAAGAACATCATACTGCCATGATAAGGTCATGGAATCAAGGAGGCTGAGAACCCATGTCATTACTGGGTCTCAGGAAAGACTGGCACACCGGTATATGTTGTTTAGGTCACTGTAAGCCTGGAGAAGTGGAAGGAAGCTGACAGATCTGGGAGGGGGGTAGTTAGTGGGAGGTTTGGAGGGGTGAAGGTTGAGTGTGCGGTGCTGAACCATGGGAAGAAGTTAATAATTGCAAACCATGAGCAAGCGGGAGCTCTGCAAATTCAGGCCATTTCTCAGTAGATTTTTTGAAAAACAAGTGAAATCTTGTCAGGAAAACAAGTGTGTGCATATTGGAAGTACAGAGCAGGGTGGCAGGAATATTGGACAGAACAAGATAATATGTAAGTAATTCTACCTTGGCTTCACTCGCCCTCACAAATCAAAATGGACCCAGCTAGCCAAACCAGCTGTGATGGCTCAGTGAGTGCCTGTTACCAAAAACACTGCTCACATATCCTGCCTTACACGGAGTGTTCCAAAGCAATCTGAATTCTCTCCGTTTTAAATTCTAATTATCCCCTGGAGAGAAATGATGATCAGTTCTCCCCTTTGCAAAAGTGGGATGCTGAGGTGAGACATAGGTAGATAATATTAGTAGAATTTTTTAAAGTTTATTTATTTACTGAGAGAGAAAGGGAGAGAGAGAGAGTGCAGGAGAGGGACAGAGAAAGAGGGAGAGAGAGGATCCCAAGCAGGCTATGTGCTGCTGCCCGAGTTCAGCTCGAACTCACAGACCATGAGATCATGACCTGAGCTGAAATTAAAGGTTAGATGCTTAACCAACCAGGTGCCCCAGTAGAAAATTTTAAGGGGAAAGTTAAAATACCATCACTTCCAACTCTCATTCTTTTTTTTTTAAACTGAGTTATAGCTGACATATAACATTGTAATAATTTTAAGTGTGAAACAGTAATTTGGTCTATGTATATATTGCGAAATGATTACTTCAGTAAGTTTAGTTTGCATCCATCACCACACATAGTTACAAACATTTTTTTTCTCATGATGAGAACTTTAATGATCTACTCTCTTAGCAACTTTCCAATACACAATAAAGTGTTGTTAACTATAGTCACCACCTTGGACATTACATCACTAGGAATTATTTATCTGATAACGACAAGTTCGTACATTTGACTACCTTCGCCCCATTTTTCCCTTCATTCTTCATTTTATTTCATCCTTCATTTATCCTTCATTCCTAAGAGAGTTATAACATGATCTCAGTAACAGGATGAAGTTCTTGAGCTCACAGAGGGGCTTTGGTGGAAGATGGCTGGGGGAACTGGGCTGGAGAGACTCCACTATTCCTCTCTTAATTTTTAGATCTATTCATTCTGAAAATATTTTTCTATTTACTCTTTATCAAGGATATTCTTGTATCCCTAAGAAACGGGTCTGGGAATGCCTCCCTCTCAAAAGGAACCCACAACCAACATTGAGAAATGACCAGAACGGGGCTCAGGGAAAAGGGAACATTAAGCAAGCTCCTTGGACAGTTTTTGGCCAGGCCATGAATTAGAGGGATAATGAAGATCATATAGATCTAGAAGCATGATGGGAGAGCAAACTGGAGACTTGGGAATAGAGCTCTAGTCAATGGCTACAGGGGGCATTACACGGTGGTATGTATTCTTGGTATTTACCGAAGGTAGATTACCTCATATAGCCATTTGAGGATTGAGGAATTAGAGTTCTAGGCATCCCATTTCTACCTTGAGTCTCAACTAATGGGGTCTATGAAGGAATTTGGGGCTACCTGTATGAAGTATACTAGGTAAGCAATGTGGTGATTTTATCCAATGTTCCTTCAACTTTCATATAAATGGAGTCTGAGGTCTCAAAGCAGCAGTATTAACATAGGGAGGCTAATGCAGAGAGGGGGAATGTTACTTCAGTGAAGCGTCAACATATTCAAATATTCTCAGAGACTGTAAATAGAGAGAAACTGACGGGATGGTCAAAGAGACTTCTATTGTTGATAGTGCCTTCTTCTGGAGGCTATTCTTCAGGCACATTTCCTGATGTCTCAATATCAACTGAGCATAACACTTAAAATTACTCCCTAGAGAACTGGGTAATCTCATTACTCTAGTGTCCAGTTGACTTTTGTGTTTGGTTCATGAGTATAGAAGTGTGGAGATGACGCTGGTTTGTTAGCTGAATGCTGTGAGGACCTGCCTTTCTCCTAGAGAGGATAGATGTGTGTGTACTTAGGAAAATGTTCTCCTCTTAAGAGTCCATCCTCTCTCTTTCTCTCACTCTCTCTCTCTCTCTCTCTCTCCCTCTCCCTCTCCTTCTCCCTCTCCACCCCCCCACCATATATGTTTTTCTAAATGTCTCCAATTATAATGCCATTCTCCATGAATTTCTATCAATAAGTTAAGACTTTTTATTATGTAGACTATACTATATAATAGTTACATAGATATATTATGAAATAAATGACTATTATGTAGATTAGAAGATTAGAAACCAGGGACATCACAAAGTTAAGCAATTTTTATTAGGTTGCATGGCTCAATTGCTTTCAAGTGGAAACATGGAGCAGATCCCAGACCTTCTGGCTCCAAGGGATTGTGTCTAAGAGACATGACAATTCTATTTGCACAGTGTCTGGCACATTGTAGGTGTTCACAATATATTGTTGCGGAAATGAATAAATGTCTAGAAGTCTTTGGGTCATGACCTGATTACCTCATTCCTTTTTTCTTTGTTTTGATCTGCTGTGTCAGCCTAGACAGCTACTCAATTTTTCTCATGACAAAGTCTCTCAGTCACCTTTTGCCCCCTTGGGGACTTTCTATAGTTTCTCCATCAAGCTCTTTACTAGCCCTGCCAAGAAGCAAATGTTTTTATTGGAACAGCATGAAATGTGACATTACTCATAGATTCTGTCAGAAAATTAGTGGTAGTGAAAACTAGCTCAACACAGCTGGGTAAGATTACACCTCCTCCCTGGAAGCAGAAAGCTGAGGGACTGTGGGGAGTCATAATGGTCTAATGATGGCTAATGGTGAGGAAATGATGGACCTGAGGCCCATAAATCAATCTGAACACAGGGATGGCTAATGAAACTCTCAGGAGATGCTTGAGCTCATCTGAGCATTGTTCACATGTATTTGTTTCTTATTTTACCATTTTTTTGTTGTGTAAGGGGCCAGTATGAAAATTTATATGTAGAAAGTCTCAGAAAGCTAAGATATTTGCAGGTTGTCAAACAGGTGGGGAAATATGAGGCTTGTCCTCAGGTTCCAGAGTGCCAAGCCCCATGATTCTTTTAGGACCTAGAATTTATTCCTTCTTTTACATATTTGCCCAAATCAGGGAAGTCTCCAGGTCTTAGCCTTGGTGTAATTTTTCTTTGTGTGCAATAAACAGTGAGATGGCCTTATGAGAGAAAGAGATTAGAGTTTAGTTCAGAGCTTATACGATTGCTTTTACATTCTTCAATCCAATCAGTATTACTACCATTTCTGATAACCCAACATTAGTTTCAGTTTTCCCAATACTTGCAAGGTTCCTCTGTTTCAAATATTTGTCTTTTAGGAAGAGTCAAAATAGAAAGTTTGACTATAAGCATAGAAAGCTTCAACAGTGGGATTTTTCCAACTCCTTTAATAGTTTTCTCTGGAGCAGAAATGATTGGCAGCAATAATGTGAAATCAAAACTCCAAGATTCACTTGAGGCAGATTCAAGGTGCATCTCCTTCTTTCTGTTCTTTCATAGAAATATTAAACAAGATGTTGGCACACCTTTAAGCAGACATTTATAATGTGAATTTTGCAAGCATGACATGTTATGTTTGTAGAAATAATATCAGACATCTTCTGGAAAAAAAAGAAACATACATATCTTGAGGTGATTTACTTGAGAAGATAGTTAACAGACATAACATGATTTCTATTTTTTCCAAATCTAAATTTTGTCCTTTTTTATTGGAAAGATATGATGAGAGTCAGAGGTTTTAGAACTGACGGGCATTTGCCCAAGGGATCTCTAGAAGATACCCACATATGGAATTATCACAATTACCTTTTTATGATAGAAGGTGATGGCAATGCACATGTGAGAGACTCCACTAAAGCCTTCCTTGTGATCGCTGCAGTGAAGAAGACTTTTCTGAGGTGTGGCTTTCTGTGTTCCTAGAGGAAAGTGCCAAACAGACAGAGACTGGAATGAGAAATGGTAACTTCCTAGGATAATTACATGAATATCCCATGTGCTAGAGTAATTTATTGGTTTTCAGGAAGAGGCGTATTTCACATGATTTCTCTGTCCTCAGCACACCAAAAACACTGGGTCTCTGTGATAATTTACTTCATGGGAGTGTGGAAATAAGTTGTGGCCATGGATGTTAAGCCTAGAGGGAGAACAGGGTTGTGACCAAGAGAAAGGGGCCATGGCTTACCCTAGAAACTAAAGCAGAGAAGAAGAGCAAAACTATCAGAAAGGAAAATAAGGCAGCAGTTTCTACAAAATCCCACTCTCCCAGCAATACTAATTAGGGGGACTGTCCCTGCTGTTTCTAGTGATACTTGCTCCAGATATGGCCTTTTCATTTTTGCCAGCCCTGACTTCTGTACTTCAACTCAGAATCATTCTTTTCTGTCAACTGATTTTGTCTTGACCTCTTTTCATGCCCAATCACTTAGCCTAAACTCTACCAGGAATACCCTAGCAGTCTGAGTGACCATGCATTTTCCTTTAAGCTAGATAAAGCAATGGCTTCTTATAGTCCCAAACTTTTCTCTGTTTTCTGTCATTATTTACAAATGCACCCTGTTATTACCAGAGATAAAAGTAGAAGAAAATTCAAAGAGAATGTAGCTGAGATTTTCACTTTTGGGCTCTAACTTTTGGCTGCACATTTTTCCAGGAAGAGAGCCTCTAATCATGCTATTCTGAAAACATGCTGCAAAGGGTTTTACTCAGACCTGGGCAGAGGACTTCCAAGGGAAAATGATTTCCAGGGTGGTGAGGGCTAAAATTAGTGATTTCCTGTCTCCTTCTCCAATCAGTGTCTACTTGAAATGTTCAATGGATATTTGGCCTCCTTGCTTGTCATTCACTCATTGTGGAGGGGTGGGGTGGGTCGGAGTTAGGAAAAATGTTGTGATCTGCACCATGACACAAAGGAAGGTGCTGGTTACTTAAGATATTTGAATATAACTTATGTGTAGAATGATTGGCCTACTATCTTGAGACCGAAAATGGGGAGGGGATCTCAGCGGAGCTTCCTGGATCTAATGATGCATCTACCCTCACAGAGGGGTGGGGTTTTACTAGAAGAGACTGTTGCCCAAGGCTTTCTCTGAAATTTGGATGAAATAAAAAAGTGAGAGCTGAATAAGCAAATTTTCCAAATAAAAAGGTCTTACGTTAGGTGAACAAGAGTTTCTGTTTATTTACCAATTGTTCAAATGACCAGATAGAAGGTGTCAAGAATAATAAACGTCCCCTCTTCTTTCCATTGATAAACAAACACTTCCTTAGTTTTATTTACTTAGAAATAAATAACTACCTAATATTTCTATAAAATTGAAGTTGTCATGTTCTAACAAATGCCAGGATCATAAGCCAAGTATAGCAGAACCTTTTATCCTGCTCTAGAGTCCTACTCCTGGGTGACCTGGGCCATGTTCTGAGAAATGTCTGGCAAACTTAACTAATCACTGGAGGTCATAAATAAAGACATTGCCACTTGCTAAGACACGTAGCTCCTCCCTGGAGTAGCTGGAAATTGGTGATAACAAACCACAATAACTCTGAGCTTAAAAATGGATTTGAATTTTGTTATTATACATTTTGCAATTTTGGCAGTTTTGAAGGTAAAAATGTGTCAAAGGGTAATATATCTCAAGGACAGTCAGTGTTAAATCAATATTAATTAAATAAGCTTATTCTTATTTAACAAAGCACTGAAGTGTGGAGGAAGGGATCTGCTGTGACTATTTTCTTTAATTTTCCCTTGCCATCTGTCAGGTAAGGTAAGACCTCCAAATCCCATACATCAGCATTTTTAAAATATAGCCAATTTTCAGCTCAAGTTGCTTACCTAATGATGTATTTACTATGTCTCACTTATGATTTACCAGAAATAAAGCTGTATTATGAAGCAGAAAGGAAATAAGAGGAGTATCTATAAAGACAGTAGAAGTTTTGAAGTGAGAAAAAAATTGGAGTTATTTCCTTTAATCAATTTAGAAATCCCAAAGGTTGTGACAGCACATAGGATTGAAATAACAAGTACTATCTTTGCTGTGAAACATATAGAAGGATCATTCATGGGCTGACTGCATGATGGAAATTCAGTCAAATAGTCTTTGTTTATCCATTTCATGTGTGTAAGGACTGAGGTCCCTACTCCTAAATTAGCAACATAAAAGCTCATAAGGGAAAAAAAATGTTTCTGTGAACGGTAAAAGGCCATTCTGTCAACTAGTTGTATCCTTTCAAGGGTGTGGATATCTTAATGGAGTGGTCACTAAGATCTGAACTTTAATTTCTGATAAAGATGTTACTAAAAGCTGGTAATGTAGGGTGGAGGCAGAGGAGGGGGGAGTGGTGAGGACAAATCCAAAGAGCCATAAGAACAAAGTTCATTATAAACATATGTTTACCAACCACAGAACTTCAGAAGATCATTCTGGTGTCTTTATAGATAAAAGCTTATCTCAGATGGTGTTAGAACCACCCCCGTGGTACTATCCAGGGTGCTGAATTAGCTAGTGTCAAACTTTTGTCTCAATTGAGAAGTCAGCCCCTTACATCTCTATCTCCTTTGACCTTGTGCTCATGGCATCAAATGCATGCTAATTTTGAACTCCATTATGTAACTTCAGAAAATTAGGCATGCTTAGACTAATACAGTAGGTATCTTAACATCCTGACTCCTATCACCATAGCAAAGAATGATAAGATACAATCCTTGTTGTCAAAGACATTATCTGGCAGGAAGTGTCAGGCAGTTAAATAAATGGAAGCAATTTGGTGGGGGCATGCATAGAATATTTTGTGACCTCAGAGGTAACATTTTTCTGGTGTGGAAAGGAAAAAACACAAGTAAACATTCCTTACACATGCAGAGTTTAAGTCGCTTCTGAGTTAGACTTGGAATTGAATGAGGACAGGAATGAAGTTGTCTCTGTCAAAGCGTTAGTTTCCCCACCTAAAAAAGTGTTTCTATAGGACTATCAGCTTGGTACATAGACTCCACCTATGACTTCCTCAGAGTAGATTGTTTAGGAACAAAAGAAATAGTACATTTCTCTGAGAAAGACCCATGTCTGTACTTTATACCACTACCATCCCATCCTTACCCTATGCAGAGTTTCTAGCACATATTTTAAACCCTTTATATTCTAATGAATAAATTCAATTTTAGTAGCAATTTTCTCTTCTTTCTACTTTAAGTAACCCACTTTAGTAATCAAAGATAGTTGCCTATTTTGGAGGGTCACAACAGTCCATACCGGAAGTGGTCACTTCATTAGGTGGGCCTAACATTTACAAATTTTACTGAATACGATGTAAGTGATAAGGGAACATGATAATTTCTAGTATATGCATGTACACCTATAATACTTGTTTTGAGGGTGGTATAGTTGCATAGAAGTTTTGCTTCAGGACAGATAAGTGAACCACAATGATAAAATTATGTGGGATTTCTCACCCCAAATTTAAACCCTCTCTCTCCCCTTTTTAAAGATAAGCCAGGAAAGCAGCTTTAAAATGCTGATAGAAACTAACTACGTTCTTATGTCACCCTTATTACTAAACATATTACAGGTAGAAAAACATAAAAGAGCCAAAAAATTGATGATTTTCTGAATATTTGAATACCTCATTTGTATTGTCATTACTGCCAATAAGAAACAATTCCAGATTTAGTAAGAATCTAGAGAAATGCATTTACTTGTGCTAAGGAATGGTATGATCATGAGAAACAACAGTTAGTGGTCAGTAGTCAAATTAAGCACCTCTTACTAGATAGTATCCATATCTGTTGTTGTCATCAAGGGAAGTGGAAATTCTGAATAATTATAGATGTTCAAACCATCATTGGAATTCCTTTCATTATATTATCTTGTCCTGTGAATTTAACTGTGTGTGTGTCCCCAAAATTCGTATGTTGAAGACTTAACCCCCACACAGTGACTCTATTTGGAGATAGGGATTTAGGACATAATTACAGTTAAATGAGGTCATAGTGTAGGATTCTAATCCAATAGCATTGGCAGACTTATAAGAAGAGCAAGAGAGAAATATCTCTCTCTCGCTGTCTCTCTCTCTGCACATACCAAGAAAAGGCCATGTGAGCCCACAGCAAGAAGGTAACTAACTATAAGCCAAGAGGAGAACCCTCACCAGAACCTGACCATGCTGGCACCATGATCTTGGGCTTCCAGTCTCCAGAATTGTTGGGAAAATAATTTCTATTGTTTTAGCTACTTAATCTATAGTATTTTGTTATTCAGCCTGAGCTGACCAATAAACTTTATCTTAGGAAACACAAATCCCTTCCAAAGAAACACACTCATACCTGGATTTTGATTATTTGAGTGACTGCTAATACAATTTATGGTGTAAATTAGTCTTCATAAGGCAATGCACCCCTGTAACCCTACAGTAGCCCTGGAAAAATTTTACTCATCCTTCATTAACCTGACCACAGCTCAAATGTCTTGAACTTATGACTTTTTGTCCCTGACCACTCCCTGTTCATGAATAACCATTGAGAGGTCAACAAAAACTTCAGAGAGTTTTACAAACTCTTTACAAATGCTAGGTAATTGATAAATTGTATAAAAGTGAGTTGTAGCAAAATATCTTTGTTTGATACTTGGCGGTTTCCTATGTGGCCATGATATTGACAAGGAAACAGTGTTTATGAAAGAAATTATCATTTTTAACCTCCATTTTATGTTCATCTCCAAAGGACTAAAGAACCATCTCCAAAGGACCATGTACTCTATGGTACATGAGGACCAAAGAATAAGCTAATTATTATCTAGTCAGGAATGAAACCCCACAATGAGATATCACCTTGTAACAGAATGGCTGACATAAACAAAATAAACCAAAACCAAAACCCAAACAAAACAAAAGACAACAAGTGCTGGTATGGATGTGGAGAAAAGGGAACATTTGTGTAATGCTGGTGGGATTGTAAATTGGTTTAGCCTCTGTGGAAACCAGTATGGAAGTTCCTCAAAAAATAAAAAAATAGAACGACCATATGATACAGGATCCATTTCTAGAGATCTATCCAGAGAAAATAAAAACAGGATATCAAAGAGATATCTGCACTCCTGTGATCATTGCAGCATTATTCACAACAACCAAGCTATGGAAGCAACTTAAGTGCTTGTATGAATTAATATATACATGAATATTATTCAGTCATGAGAAAGAATGAAAAATGTACTGCCATTTGTGACAACATGGATAGAACTTGAGGACATTTTGCTAAGTGAAATACAGAGAAAGACAAATAGTACCTGGTTTATCACTTATAGGTGAACTTTGATTAGATAAGACAAGATAAGATAAGATAAAATAAGATAAGATAAGATAAGATAAGATAAGATAAGATAAGATAAGACACGAGCTCTTAGAAACAGTCTAGAAAAATGGTTGCCAGGGACCGGGGGTGGGGGTAATAGGGACAGTCTGGTAAGAGGGTACAGACTTTCAGCTATAAGATGAATCAAGTCTAAGGTTCTAATGTAAAACATGGTAACACTGGTTGATATCACTGTATTGCCTAATTGAAATTTGCTAAGATAGTAGAACTTAAACATTCTCAACAAAAACCAAAGATAAATATGTAAGGTGATAGATGGGTAAATGAACTTGATGGGGAGGATCTTTCCATAATATATCAAATCACCACAATGTACACTTTATCTTACAATCTTATTTGTTAATTATACCTCAAGCTGAAATATAAATAATAAACAAACAAACAAATAAACAAATACATTTTTTAAATGACAGTAGAAGAAGAATATGTTCCAAAAGGTTTATTTAATTTAAAATATTTGATCTGAAGATTTATGGTTGAAGAAGTAACTAATTTATAAGTGGAGTCTATTTTCCTGGGACTCATACAACTCTGAGATAAATATGCCTCACTAGTACTACTAAGAATCTTTAACTTAAGCTGTACTAATGATCTCTAAATCCACATTTTTAGTTTTAATTATATCCAGGAAGCAACCTGGAATTTGAAAAGAGCTCAATTAAAGAGCTGTCAACTGAGAAGATTCAGTTGGTGGTGAACAGTCCCAAGGGTCTACCAGATGAAATGAGTGGGATGTTTAGATAATGAGATCAACATTAATCTGTGGTTAACCAGCATGAAACAGATGATTTTCTTTCTGGTGCTGAATTTCCTTCTTCCCAATGAATTATCTACTGAATTGTTCATCTAGTTTATCTGGTTATTCAAACAGGAAACTCATCAGTCTTAAAATCTCAATCCTCATGGATATCAGTCCCCAATCTTTTTGATTCCATACCTCAAATAGTTTTCAGATCACTCTGCTGCTCTTCATCTACAACCTCCCAGCTACCGTTATCTCTCAACCTGCATGAGTGTCCTTACCATGGTTTTGTGTCTGCTCTTGCCCCTTCCACTCCAGGCTCTCAGTCCCAGCCCGTGTGGTACAGGGTTACTGGTCAACACGCCAGTCCCCTGCTTGTGGCCTTTCAGTGTCTTCCTGATACTCTCAGGTTACAAAGCAAGATTAGTAACACAAGTTACTGAGCCCGGAGTATCTGATTTATATACCTTACTAGCAATATTCTACGTCACTTTTTAATTTTTTTTCACTGTTACCTAGTCAAATTGGCTTGAACAATCAAGTATTTGAGAGGGCTACAGTTCTTTGTGACTTGGGCCCTGTGTATAAGTTTTTTCCTCTACACATGCCTTCACCATCCCCATACCCTTTGCTAACAATGCCTTAATTATTCTTCAGCTTTCAAATCAATACCTTCTAATGGAAGGAATCTAAGGGATTCACTGAATCCCCAGACTAATACCCAGCAGCTAATTTTTAGTATCCTGAATCTATTGCAGCAGCTTATATAATTGTAATAAAATAATTTTATTATTTAGTGGTTATAAAGAACATTCAAGTATGTAGCATAATACCTTGCACGTAGTGGAAGTGAATTAAACAAATCTTGATCAGAGGTGATTTTGTTTGTTTTATTTTTTTTCTGTCACCCTTATTTTAAAGGGCTCCACTGTAACCCAAATGGGATCAAATTCACCCTTTGGAATATGGACAAATAGAATCCAAGAATCTCTCATTAAAAATCTGTCATTTTTGTAAACAGGTAGTGCTGAGTGTGGCATTGAGACCAGAGTCAGGGATGAAGTCGGTGTCCAATTCCTATGGTTATATGGTATTCTAAGCAAGCAGTTTTTGCCTAAGGAGGTTTTTGCTTTTGTCGTTGAGACTGATTTTTACAAAATGTCACTATTATCACTCTCAATGTCCTTTGTGAGATGACCTAGTTCTAGCTAGTTTTCCTTGTCTCTTGCAACTAAACAAGAATTGAGGAGATGCAGACATAAGAGACTCTTCTGGAAAATCATGTTAACACTTTAGTAGTTGATTTAACCCATGATATGTGGTTGTCCAGGGGAAAATACTTTTACAGTTATGTTTTGCCTCACAGGGTGATCACATCATTTATTGTCACATATAGTAGGAACTGAAAAATGCCATAAGAGCCAGAAAAACTGCCCAGCTTTTCTAAGAACGTGGAACATTCCTATACCTATTTCCACATTCTGTCAAATCTTTCAGTGTGTTAATCCGGTAAGAAATTAAAGACAAGTAGAACAGAAAACTTTTTGTAAAAAAAAAAACTTGAATAAAGGTAATCTTTTAAAGGAAGAAATCAAGACAAAAGCTTGGGCACTAATGAATTATTCGATGAGTCAAAATGAAGGGACAGAGAAACTGACAGAAAAAAGCATCTAGGGCATTGACTCAAATAGGAGTCCAGAGCCAGCTGTCTGTGGGAATGTTTTCTGAGAGCACTAAGAAGAGAATAGATCCTAAATAGTCTCAACACATACACAAAAGTAACTTTGAGGTGATGGAAATGTTCATTAGTTTTTTTGTGATGATTTTCACAATGTGTATTAAGTCAAAGCATCCCATTGTATACCTTAAATACATACAGTTTGTATTTGGCAATTGTATCTCAATAAAGTGGGGGAAAAAAAGAGAAATAAGTGTTATAAATCATTACAAAATAAGGTTAATAATCTAATGCATGGAACTTGGGAGGACCTTGGAGAAAAGTATAGGGGACCTAATTTCCTTATCTTTAGGGATACAAATACTACAGTCTCAAACATAAACATGTTATTAACAAATGAATGATGACTTCAGCTTCGTTTTTTTTTTCATAATATTCTTTCTTTCTTTCTTTCTTTCTCTCTCTTTCTTTTAATGTTTATTTATTTTTGAGAGAAAGAGACAGAACACCAGTAGGGAGGAGGTGGAGCAGAGAGAGAGAGAGGGAGACACAAAATCTGAAGGAGGCTCCAGATTCTGAGCTGTCAGCACAGAGTCTGACCTGAGCCTCACACTCATGAATGGTGAGATCGTGACCTGAAGTGAAGTCGGACACTTAACCAACTGAGCCATCTAGGCATCCCCATAATATTACTTCTTAAACTAAAAAAGAAACTTTTAAAAGTAATATTCTTTTAGTGAAGAACTATTTAAAGTTTGGCGAGGCCTTTAATTTCACATTAGCATATTTTTTTTTTCCTATTAAATTCAAATAAGAGAGAAATTCTTGGTCTTTGTAGCTACATTTGTGCAAATAAATGTCTGGAGTGATAGGAACCTACTGTTAAAAGTTGTTTTAGGGGTGCCTGGGTGGCTCGGTCGGTTAAGCGTCCGACTTCGGCTCAGGTCATGATCTCACGGGTTCGAGCCCCGCGTCGGGCTCTGTGCTGACAGCTCAGAGCCTGGAGCCTGTTTCGCATTCTGTGTCTCCCTCTCTCTGTGACCCTCCCCCGTTCATGCTCTGTCTCTCTCTGTCTCAAAAATAAATAAACGTTAAAAAAAAAATAAAAAAAAAAAGTGGTTTTAGAGGATACAAGTGTGGTCAGCTCTCACAAGAGGTGTGTAAATGGACAGAAGATAATTTTGCTTTTTATTTTCTAGTTTTCTAAACTGTTTGAATGTTCTGATATTCATACCGCATGAATTATTTGTCAACAGAGGTTATCTGACCAGAGAGCTCATAGCTAACTTTTTCTTCTTTGTACAATTTCACATGTTTGCATATACCAAAAGGACATATTTGGATTTGGCTGTTCTGAAAAAGAAATATATGTAAATATAGAATATAATTTAAAAATGAGGTAATAAAACTGAAATTAAATAATACAAGTATTTAAAGGTTTACAAGTAAAAAGTAGACACAATGACATAGATCTTATATGGCTAGAGAGAATGAGTACAAAACTAATATTTAAAAAATATTTAATTTTTTTTTTTTTTTTGAGAGAGACAGAACGCACACAGGGGACGGGCAGAGAGAGGGAGAGAGAGAATTCCAGGCAGACTCCTCAGTGTCAGCATGGAACCAATGCAGGACTCCATCTCACGAACTGTGAGATCATGACCTGTGAGCCAAAATCAAGAGTTGAACACTCAAGTCACTGAGCCACCTGGGCACCCCCTAACATTTCTTTTTAAATGTTTACATGTTTTAGAGAGAGTGAGAGAGAGAGAGAGTGCACACACGTATGAGCGGGGGAGGGGTCAAGAGAGATGGGGACAGAGGTTCTGAAGAGGGCTCTGTGCTGACAGCAGAGAGCAGGATGTGGGGCTCGAACTCACAAACGATGACATCATGACCTGAGCTGGAGTCCGATGCTTAACCAGTTGAGTCACCCAGGTGCCCCCTGGAGAACTAACATTTTTGAGCATTCAATATATTTTATGTGTGTAGGAATATTAAATCTCTTTTAAGTTACTGCTATACAAATGAATAAAATGGCCTAAGGTCAGAAATATATAATGTAACAATAACACGTAAAGGCAGATGTATAATTAAAATCTATTAAAAGTATAAAATAGGATAAGAGCAAGTAAGACAAACATGACAGAATCTAAGGATTATGAGACTTCAAATATTAAAGAGTTAAGATACGCCAAAACAAATAAGAGGAAAATATTCACACAAAGAATACAGTACATATTTACACAGAGAGAAAATTAAATGTACTTAAACAGAAAATGTCTTAAAAATAAAAATTTACTAATAAGTTTAAAGAAAAGACTAGGTTCATACAGAATATGCTAATGAAAAATTTGAAAAGTACTAACACAATGAAATGGCATAAAAGGAAATAATTAGATAAAATTTTAAAAGGAAAATATAAAAGAGAAACAGTCCAAGATAACATTTTGTATCGATCGTTAAAGTTAAGTGAAAGGGAACAGGCTCCCCAAATGCCCAGGGTGTGCATGTTTGGATGATACATATGCTGGCTGTTTGCTTTTCACACTGATAATACATGAGGATGAATTCAATCTGGACACTTTTTTCTGTGTCACAGTTATTCCAAACTACAAACAAACAAACAAACAAACAGAAAAATGCATATAAAGGAGAAAACTTTTAGAATAAAAACTGAAACAACAAAAATCAATGCCTGCTTCTATGCTAATCCTGGAAGTCCTGATTCAGGCTATAATCAATACTCTCACCAGAGGAGAAAAAAAGGAAACATGCCTAAGAAAAAGAAAACAATACTTTAAAAATCGATAGCATTGTGAAGTATTGTGAGATGTAAAAATATTAAATCACAAAGGAAATGAGATAATGACAATAACATGAAAAACAAGCTAATTTACCAAAAATCAAATAATGGTAAACAACAAGTGCTTAAAAATAAATAGGCGACAGGTGGTTGAAAGCAAAACATTAAATGAGGCAGCTGGGCCACGTCCAAATTCTAACAGCTTCCTGGTAGGAAAATAACAAGACAAAGAATGTGTTAGTTTAATTTCCCTTTATTTCTGGGGACGTTAACAGAAGCCATGGGTGTAGACTCTTGGGATTGGGGGGGCTAGAAAGAGCTTAGTTTCTTAAAGGAAGAAAGGGTTGAGGAGGAACAGTGAAGACCACAGCATGGGCCCAAGCTGCATGAGAATTAGATTTGCAAGGTTGGGACTTCAAATCGCTGGGGTTCCAAACATTAGCAGCCACAGAAGGATTTGAGGGGGAACAGACACATCTGCTGTTAGGTTTATTAAATTGCTTATTTTGTGGTGTGCAATGGAACCCACTTTTCTTCACCTGAAATACTCACGCCCTGATCATTGATGATTTGGATAATGGGTTTGTTTGGAGACTGTTGTTGAGCACTCAGCACTCATTCCATCTTTACTTCAGCCCTAAGGAAGTAGGATCATTAACTTTCCCCATTTCACAGATAAGGGAACTGAGTCATATGGAGGTTATGTGTCCAGGATTATAGAATTCGAGCATGGCAGAACCATGCTGAGAACCTATGCAGTTTGTGCCAAACTCTCTACTTTCCTGTGTCAAAGCAGTCTATAGTTGGGGAGGTTCAAAGCCAGAAGCTTTCCATCGGAAAGCACTCACATCAATCTTACAGTTAAGAATGTAAAGATTTCTCTCTCTTTCCTCAGAATTCAAATGAATAAGAGCCCTATTTCTATTTTATTTTATTTTATTTTATTATTTATTATTATTATTTTTTAATATGAAATTTATTGTCAAATTGGTTTCCATACACCACCCAGTGTTCCTCCCAACAGGTGCCCTCCTCAATACCTAAGATGAGATGAGAAGATATTGAATGTGCCCTTGAGAATCTTTATACTGAGACTTGAGTTAAATATTTAGAAGACTCAGTGTTTGTGTTTTCTTTTTCTCTTGGGTTTCTCTTTTACCCTAGGGAAGAAAATGTTCCACCTCTCTAGGATACCATGGCATGCCTTGATGCAGCAGGGATCAACTCTCAACAGCTGGAAGGTCCTTGCTTCTTTGAAAGTGTGACAAAACAGAAGACTACTTGGCATCTTCCAAAGCCTTTAAAGAGAGTTTATCCAATTAGCCAGGATCATAAAAGCCCCAGTGATTTGGTGGCTCATTTCATTTCAGATCAGCAACCCCCTGTGGTTGGAAGTCATTTGCCTAAAGCTTATCCAACTCATTGGCTGAGGAGATGGATGTCTTCCTCTGTAGGGAAGTGACTTTGCTTTCCACCCTGATGGCTGGTTCCTCGACCTGCTCGCTGGGTGTTAAGTGACTGCTGTCCCTGCAGATTCCTAGGCCCTGCTCACTTTTCCATGCTGGTGTTTAATGAGGTGTGTTAAGGCAAAGTAAGGAAAACGAATTGCATAGGAAAATACAGCAAAAGATGTAGCATAGGGAGATCTTTCGAAGTTCTAGCTCATTGTAGTTCCTTTTTACTTTTTATTTATTTTTTATTTTTTAGATTGACATATATTAGTTTCAGATGTACAACATACTGACTCATCAATTCTATACATTACTCAGTGCTTGCCCCAATAAGTGTAGCTGCCATCTATCACCATACAACGTTATTACAATATTATTAATAATATTCCCAAAGCTGTACTTTTCATCCCTGTGACTTACTTATTTTACAATTGGAATTTCGTACTCCTTAGTCCCCTTTATTTGCTTCACCCATCCCCTATCCACCTTCCTTCTGACAACCATCAGTTTGTTCTCTGTATTTAAGAGTTTTTTTGTTTGTTCATTTGCTTTGTTTTTATGCTAAATCAAAAAAAAAAAAAAAAACATATGCATCCCTGTTTATTGTGACATTATCAATGTACAAGATATGGAAGAAACAACCCAAGTGTACTCCTTGATAGGTGAATGGATAACACACACAATCACACACACACACACACACACACACACACACACACAGGAATATTACTCAGCCATCAAAAAAGGAAATGAGATCTTGCTATTTGCAACAACATGGATGGACCTAGAGGGTGTTATACTAAGTCAAATAAGTCAGACGGAAAAAGACAAATATCGTATGATTTCATCATAGTACCTTTTAATCACAACTTAGTACCCCATACTTGCCACTGGCCGTAAGTCAAAACTTGGGTTCCTTATATTGTCCTCCAGTGATCTGTTGCCATCCTTTCCACTTGTACCACTTGATGATCACACTTTTCTCTACAAGTGTTTCACCAGCCGGATGAGTATCTCTATGGCTTCCCCAACCTTCCCCCACCTCTCTGCCTTCACCCTATTTCCCTGACGTGATCTCCTGTGCATTTTCTTCATCTAGCTTTTGCTTGAATTATACAGGTAGTAGCTCATCTCCAGATCAGGATCTCATACTCGGCTGAAGAGCAGCTTGTTTGAGATGAGAGACATGTCCTGGGCCCATGGATACCTGTTTCAGAGCCACTAAGACCCCAGAAATGCAATTTGTAGTTCTCTTTACCAAGGGTAGTGTTGGAGAAATAAGCACTGCTAAATTGTTGACTTGGAAACTAGTGTCACAGCCCCTTCTACTCTGTGGTCCCCTAAGATGGAGAGTAGGACCCATTAGCCAGGAGGATCCTGCTGTGCCTTCTAGGTGTGGCCTCCCTTGTTGCGGCCTAAGTGGCACATTAAAGCCAAACATCTGCACAGAAAACTAGTTCTATGCCAGAGTGAATTCCCTTTAATGGGATGTGCAACTAAGCTTCCAGAGAGGATGTTGAACCACATTGAGTGTCCTGTCTTCTTTTCCTTTTCCATTCGTGACTTTTTCATTCTAGGAGGAATTGCTGACCTTCTATTTGGCAGACCAACGGAACATATCCAACTTAATAGACTTTTTCACCTGGCTTCCTCTGGCAGTGACCACTCCAATCTCCATGCTACCAGTGGCAGGGCCACGAACCCAAGTTCCAGAACCCAACTGAGTGACAGGAGCCAAGCTGTGATTAATGTGGTCAGGTCCAACATACAGTCAAGGAACTGGGAGTTTTAAAATAACAAATCAGGAGAAACTTTATACATAGTTGGGGCTCCTGCATACCCTTAAACAGTTGGCAATATTTGGAGGTCTTACCCCCAAAATGTGCTCAGTATACTGATTTGCTGTTGTCACACTCATATATTTCTTTATGCTGTTACTACCCATCTGGGTATCCATAAAGAATATGTAGTATTAATTTGCATGTTTTCCAACTTCATGTGAATTGTATTATACTGAAAACATTCTTTTACAATTTGCCTTGTTGTTTCCTTCAACACTCTGTTTTTAAGACTTCTTATTTATTCATGTTGATGTTCCTGGCTCTGTCATTTACTTCCAGTACTACATGGTATTTTGTTATGTGAATATGTTACAATTTACTTATCTATTATGCTGTGAACATTTTTACATACAGCTCCTAATGACACCATTTTAAGATGAACTATAGAATATATATGCTGGTTGGGTTGCTAGGTGGTAGGGTATCTAACTTTTCACCTTTATTAAACGTTTCCCGATAGTTTCTAAAGTGGTGGCACCTGTTCGCATTCCCGTCCACAGTGTAATTCATGTCTCCACATCTCTGCACCTTCATCATTACTTGGAATTGTAATACTTTACAATTTTTGCTGATTTGCTGGTGTGTATGTGGTATGTGGCTCAAATTGTAATTTCTCTAATTACCAGTGAGATTGGGCATCTTTTGTATGTTTCTTGGCCCTTTCAATGTTCTTTTCTACAAGTCGCTAAGAATAGTAGCTTTTTGTCCCTCTGTGTGCCCTCAAGTTCCCTCTCCATCTGCATTTGCACAGAAGCCTAAAGCCTATCAATACCCAGGGCAGCAGAATCTTTGTCCTGGCAGTTGAAGCTTCTCTTACACTCATTAGCAAAGGAATTGGAGAGTGAGAAAGATGAGGGAACTGAGGTCTTTGGGGTGCTGAGGACTGACTAGTGCTGCCATTTATATTAGAATAGAGAAGGGACAAGGACCCATGAAACAGGAAATGATTAACCATGAAATGACTTTAGTCATTCAATAAACAGTTCTTTTCCACCACAATCTAAATAACGTTGGTTGAATCAGATGATTTCATACAATATATAATGGAGAACTGAGGAATATTTGGGGCGAAGAAGAGGGAGAAGTGAAATGCTTTAATTAGCATGCAAAGATACTTCTTTTTCTTGTTGTTGTGTCCCTGCAACGTACCTGTATCTGCAGGGTAATTGCACAGGCCACCAGAAAGAATGCAAAATTCTCTTGTTTATTTTTCTCACTCCATTTACTTCTATGTTGCCTTTGGGTTGATATTTAGGAGAGAAGTCAGAAGTGTTTAGTCAGAAAGTCTATGTCAGTGGACACAAGAAAAAATGGGGAAGCAGGGTGTCTAAAGGAGGGAAGTAAAGAGAGTCATCTCTTGAGTTCAGGGAAGGATGTTGGGAGCCTGACGTGTATGCTGCTGTGGAGTAGCTGTGGGTTCTGGGATTTCTGTGCAGAATCCCCTAGTGTCATCAGAGGAAACGCTGTGAAATAGTACTTGGACCCCTCTCTGTGTTCTTTTGAGAGAAGCAAAGGAGACTATGGATTCACTTGTGTAACTACTTTGATTATTCATGACTTCAGAAAGAGATCTTATAAGATTCTGATGATTGTTAGGATGATATAACTAACCTAAAATTGTACCACCCATGGCCCCTTGCAAATCCTACATTCTTATCTTTGAAATGTGCAGACTAAATTGAGTCTTCTTGTCAGAGTGTGATCGTAGGTCCACTAATGTTGAATTTGTACACTCTTAAATTTGAGACACAGTGCCATATCATGGAATAAACACTGGAATTTTATTTAAGAAAATCCAATCTTTCTTAGCTATCAGCATAGGAGGTAAATTTCATGTCATTGAAGATGTCTTTGCCTATATAATATGATACTAACTTCATATTCTCTGCCACCCTGATTTGGTTGTTATGAAGGTCAACAACTGAAAATGTTTATGCAAACCTAAAAACTATACAGCAATATCACAGTGTCAGGCTAGTAATTCTTTACTAATCAACCTTTTTACATAATTAATCACTTGTGGGTTTTGCTGCCTTGATGGGGAAATGTTTATACTGGTAGCCACAGTTACTCTATCCTCACTGCACAAAAAAATTAGACTGCAGAAAAAATTGAAAAAAGAAAACCACCTATCGATACTACTCTTTTATGCCCCAGATTGGGAAATTTATTACAGGAGAGTATTCTGTGCACATTTGTGAGGAGACTTGGTAAAGGCTTTGCCTTCCCATTTAGACACTTACTGTACTCAGAAAACTGCAGTAAATTACTAAGGGTGACAAAGAGACCAGTGTGAAGCATGGACTCCAATGGCTGGCCCTGCTGTGGGCATCTTCTCCTGGCTGCAAATGCCTTCCAGAGGATGAAGGGCACACAGGCTGGGGAAGATAAACTGTTCTGTCAGGGAAGGATATGACAAGTGTGCGGTTGCTTTATTTAAAAAGAAAACCTGCCTTGTTGGAGGCGTCTCACATTCCTGGGACACAGACAAGATAAGCTTACAGACTCTATTGCCATTAATACTCCCAGAATGAGAAATGAAATGTTTCGTTTGCGTGATAATTTGGGCCAGCAGCTGTGTTTGCACATAGATAAATAGAAAGCCTGGAGAGGGACACAGGAAGTGGGGAAAGAGAAATTCAAGTGTAGTAAAAGAAAGACAAAAAAAAATAGTTGGGGCTTCCTAACCTGTGAGGACAAAAGCAGCTGGTAATCCCCATAAACTACCAAACAGTGATGAGTTGTAATGTCCAAATGTGCTTATGAGAGCTGAATTACCTTTAGACTCCTAGTTACTAACCATTTTGTGTTTCACAACCCACTGAGAAATTGATAAAAACTGTGGAAATTTCTTTTCTTAAAAAATTCAGATATATTCATACAGGCAAAACAGCTTGTATAACATCCATAGGGTTGATGATTCCCAATATCCACCCATGTGCCTCTCCCCTGACTCCACGCTGCCTTCTTCCTCATCCGTATGATGTGACATGTATGACATAGCAATAAGGAAACGTTGATTTGATTGATGACATAGCTCTAGAGCACATGGGTACAGGAAACTGAGGGCGATTTTCAGGGAGACCTTGCTTGGGGACAGTTGTCTTTATTGAGTCTTGATTCCCG
The DNA here is from genome assembly GCF_046562875.1 of Panthera onca. Taxonomy (NCBI): domain Eukaryota; kingdom Metazoa; phylum Chordata; class Mammalia; order Carnivora; family Felidae; genus Panthera; species Panthera onca. The sequence continues at coordinate 44,261,510 of NC_138349.1, read as the reverse complement.
ATTCCTGTTCACAATTCAGGGCGGATATATTTCAGAGGGCACAGGAGCATCTAGTGCTCTGTGCTGTCCAAATAACAGGCATCACTATACGTCCTGGGACCCAAATATAGAACTGCCGTGACAGCCCTGCAGAGAGTGGGGACACCATTCATAGAAGTTTTAGTGTGAGTGGTGGCTCCTGGGGTAGTTTAGGATGGTGGCCTGCACAAATAGCGCCTCCAAGAGGACTTTCTCACCATTACAGGCAGACAGCAGGACTACAAAGAGCTAGAAATAAGCGCAGAGGTCTTTTGTCTAGTCCTCAGGTGTAGGCAGGAGCAGGTCAGCGCGTCGTTACACGGAGAAGTCCAAACGAGAGGGTGGCCTTCTTCTACAAAACAAGAGCCACAAACAACTTTAGAGTGCTCATAAGAAGGGGAAATACCTTTGGGCTGGAGCCAGTGGATTGGCCAGAGTGAAAACGCACATGGCTTAGGGGCTTCTATTTCCAAAGCTGTGGGTTCCTGGATGAGAAAAAGCATAGAGGGGGCACCTGGGTGACTCAGTCAGTTGAGTGTCTGACTTCAGCTCGGTCATTATCTTGTGGTTTGTGAGTTTGAGCCCCATGTCAGGCTCTGTGCTGACAGCTCGGAGCCTGGAGCCTGCTTCAGATTCTGTGTCTCCCCCTCTCCTCCTCCCTCTCTCTGTCTCTCTCTCTCTCTCAAAAATTAAAATAATAAAAACGTTAAAATTTTTAAAGAAATAATAGGGAACACTTGGCACAATGCAAGCTGTGGAATATTCAGTGTTCGCTCCTTTCCCTTCCTAATGACCTAGTCAGAGGGCAGTCAGGATGCACATGGGCCTGGTGCCAGGACACCTGATTGAGAGAAAGACCCCAATTTCTGATGTCAGTGTCCATAAAAACCTTCCATAAAACCATTGTTCTGGGGTTCTTTTCTTTCTGACAAGGGTTTGCTTCCATCGATGGATGTGCTTGTGGTGAAACGAGCTATAAATCATAAAGTGAACGACATTGACTTCTCATTTTTTTAACAATTGAATCACTTACTCTGGAGTGAAAATACCCTTCTCCAGAGAGTACACTGGAAATTTCTGGAACTCCTAAGATTCCATCAACGGCTTTTTGCTGTCTCTGTGGTAACTGCATTGACACCTGTTAGAACAGCCAGGTATGGCTTCTACTATCCACAAATTCTTGGGGATAAGAGAAGAATAATGGGAATTTATTGACCACCTGCTATGTATAGTTTGCACTGCTTAATCTTCTTTATCATAGTTATTAGAAGGTCATTAGTCTAAAGGGTAATTCTCCATCATTTTTTCTTAAATTAAATGTTTTAAGTCTTACTGGCCTCTCTAAGTTTAGGAGCGTTAATTAGAATTCAAACCTACATGTCAGCTTAATCGTGGAGAACAATTTGGAATAGGAAGTGAGTTTCAAAAAGAAGTGGGCAGTTGGGGTGTTTGTGGCAGTGACATAGTTGTGTAAAATGTCAGATTTATGTCATGGGTCTGAGGTACCAGACCCTCAAGGTACCAATTGCTGTTTGCTGTTCCACGAAATGGATTTTATGTCCATTTGCCATTGCTACCCAGAGAATAATAATAGGGAGCCAGAAGTTCCCTTAGCAACAGCCAGGTCACCAAATGCAAACCTTCCTCTGAGAGTGTCCAAAAGCTCTGGATTCTGGGATGCAGTTTCACGTACACAGTACTATACTTTCTGTGGAGATCCCAGTGGCTTTCCATTCCCTCAGGCATTGAGAGGATATTACTGAGTCCTGCCACCTTACGATCTGGAGACAAATAAGTAGGTACCCTGTCCTTTAGTAGCTCATTGTTCATGAGCATGGACAGAAATAATTACTGAACAAAGCAACAAAAATGCAGTGAGAACAGAATCGAAGTGTACTGTGTGACTATCCTGGGGAATTAAGGAGGGCTTCCAGGGGAAGTCATGTGTGAGCTGTTGTAATGATAGAGGGAAAAGTGAGGTAAGGGATCTCAGCTGGCAGGAACAGTGTGAGAAAAGTCTGGAAGCATGAAGGCTGACATGGTGCTCAGTACAGTTGGAAGTTAGGATTTGTGTGTAGGGAGAGCAGGAGGTAATGCCTGAATAGTATGTGTGTGTGTGTGTGTGTGTGTGTGTGTGTGTGTGTGTCTGGGGGGGTGGACTATCAGAAAGCCTTCTGTGTTTCATTCTCCAGTTTTGGTTACTTTGTCAGTACTCCTTGGATCAAAACATGTATCTTACCATGAAGACAAAGTAGACGAGTGTGGGAAATGAAGTACATATCCCCAGAAAGCCTGGTGTAGCTAAAGAGACTGCTGGAGAGGGGGGTCTTGCCTCATTTGAGAGAAGGTAGCTCAGGATTGCAGTTTTCAGAACAGTAGCATTAAGTGGATCAAGGTACATTTTGAGGTAGACAACAGAAGCAACTTCTAAATAGAAGGAATATATTATCTGGGCTATTATAAGGCAAGGAGAGAGTTTTTCAATGAAGACTTAAAAGGGAAAATGGAATTTTACTTTTCTGGATCATATTATGTTCAGCTTCTTCAATTTTGATTAATATGATCACATTTATCCAAAATTGGTAAGGTATGAATATTGACTCCACTGGGTTATTGTAGGGAATAAGAAATTACATATGAGAAAGTGCCCAGTACAGGACCTGGTGCATAATATGGAATCAGAAAAATATGCTTCCTTTTCTCCCCTTCTCTCCTTCCTTTCTTCCTTTTTGATTCTTCTTTCCTTGATTATTTTGATGGCTAAGAGAGATATCCATCTAGATAGGAGTTTTCATAAGCAAGCTGTTGAATTTTTATCTACCAAAACTCATGCATTGAAATAACGGTGACAGGCTCTTTCAAAATTTTTTCAGCTCATTTTCACCCTTGTGATTGTTGACGGTAAGCTCTTGGAACTGCAATATGTTTCCTGACCACATTTCCCCTCCTTGTCACACATGGAGGCCCTTATTTGTTGTGAGAACCTATTTCTAAGTCTATTACTGGAAGGCCTGATGTCAATGTAGAAAAACAGGCACAGGCTCTTTCCTGTGTAAATAAAAGGAGGCATGTGGTAGGGAAGTCTCCAGAGGCCTGGGAACTCAATATGTAGTCACAGAGTCTTGACCCGAGCTCTTATTTTCCTTGGGGCCTCTATATGGGCCCATGGTATAGGACTGTGTGATTCTCCAAGGCCTTACAGATGGGCAACAGATAAAACCAAATGCTATACAGAAGACTATAACTGCTGACCAGAGAGCTTGTACTTTCAATGGGGTACTTAGTTAAACTCAGGGATGCACGAAACTCAGAAAATATGGGTGTTTCAAGAGAATGAACTTTAACCATTTGGCATTCTCTCAAGAAAGCCACTGCCAGAGTTGTTTCTAAAACATAGGTCTGATTATGTCATGCTCATGTGCACAAACCTTCTTTAACTGCTCATTGACTTTAATATAAAGTTTTAAATCTCTTTTTTATGTTAGTGAAACTCATGCATTCAGAGTTAATTCCAAGCACCCTAGACAGGGGAGCTAAGCATCAGTGTCGATTTCCCCTTAACCTTCTCTGGGTCTTTAAGATCTCCATGTAAAGCTGAAGCTGGAAATGGAAGGGTTGGTGACTATAAGAGAGAGTTCTGAAGAGGAGTGTTATTCACCTGCCATAATGAGTGAAGTCCTTATGGTTGGCTCATTAGAGTGGCCTGTGAGGAGTTCCAGATACTCTGTGGCAGTTAGCGTGAGGGTCTGAGTGTCCCAGGGAACCTGGAATCAGGCGTGTGCATTCCCTCCCTCCGGCTCTGCTCTGAGAACAAGGCTGGCCATCCATCTTGTACTCTTGTCTCTGTTTCCTCACTGTTGGTCAGCTGACCCCAAAGACACATTTTTACCTTCTCTGTCATACTCTGCTAAGGCGCATAGTAATGACCTCTGAGCACAGAAGTCAAAACAGTCCTTTGGGTTTGGATTTTTCAAAGATACTACTTAGAAGAAAAGACAAATTTTCTAGATAGAATGCTGGCTCATAGGTGCATTACAAACATATTTTTCAGGCCAGAGCACATTTCAAAACGGATATCATGGAAGAATGGAGGAAATGCAGCCATTGTTTAAGAGCCACAAAGGGGCAGTGAGCCAAGTCAGCCATTGGTGGAAGACAAAACAATATTGTCTTGTCGGTCCACGAACCACCTGGTAAGAAGCAGTGTTCTTGACCAGTGGTGTCCAAAATGGATTATACATCATATTTCATCAAAAAGAAACAAAACTGAAGCTTTAATAATATTTGATATATGGACTGACACTGATGTCTTTACTAGGTCCACATGTCAGATGATCCTACCTCAAGTTTAGCTAATGAACTATTCGGCTTCCAAAATAGGACAGAGTTGACAGTCGAGCTTTACCCTTTGTTCACCTTTGGTGTACGGTGATATTTTGCAGTTTCTGTGTGCCTAATTAAGTGGATTTGCCACTTACCTAGTTTTAACCAAACTATCTTTCCCTAAAGGACAAAGGGCTTTAAAAATTCCTGCAAAGAAACTGCAGGTTGAGTAAAGATGAAGGTACTACCTTGCATGCAAGGAAAAGACAACGGTGATAAGATGACAGTGTGGACATTGCCGCTTGAAGAATGGGCTCTTGGTTACCAACATTAAAAGGCAAAAGCAGTGATGATATAATAAGATCTAAGAAGAATCAGCCAAAGAAAAAACATCAAAAATTATCTGGGAGGTTATTTTAAATATATTTACTTATTATTTTTAAGTTTGTTTATTTATTTTGAGAGAGAGTGGCAGAGACAGAGGGAAAGGGAGGATCCCAAGCAGGTTCTGCACCATCAGTGTCTACAGGGTTTGAACTCACAAACCGTGAAATCATGACCTGAGCCAAAACCTAGAATCAGATGCTTAACTGACCAAGCCACCCAGGCACCCCTTAAATATCTTTAAAAATAATATGATGTGGAGAAATTTTACCCTAAGCCTATATTTTGGCTACATATTAGCTAATGACAGCACAAGCCTACATGATAAACAAAATATTTAAAAATATGGTTTCTTTCAGGGTACCCGGGTGGCTCAGTCAGTTAAGTGTCTGACTCTTGATTTTGGCTTAGGTCATCATCTCACAGTTTGTGGGATCAACCCCTGTGGGATCGAACCCTGTGTCAGACTCTTTGCTGACAGTGAGGAACCTGCTTGGGGTTTTCTCTCTCCCTCTCTCTCTGTGCCCCACCCCTGTACGTGTGCACTCTCTCTCTCTCTCTCAAAATAAATAAATAAACATTAAAAAAATAACAATATGATTTATTTCATCTTAACCTTTTAAAATTTACATTTTTCTGTATGTTTTATAATATAATAGTCATAACATACTAGTATAAGAAACATACTAGTATAAGAAATGCATGATATACATAGATGTTAAAATACACACATACACATGTTGGGAAAATGCTCAAATAATTTTACTGATGGAGAGCCTTATGAACACATTACTCTAGGAAATTATGATAATCAGAAGACAGAACATCCCAATGTCAATGAGTTGTTTGCCACAGGACTTTATTCACCACTCACTGATGACAAATCTGCTCTCCTTCCATACTAAGAGAAATGGGTATATTTTATAGTGTGTAGGAACTTCCATCAAGGTGGGCCAGCTGGACTTTTCCATATGTGCTCTGGAGGAGAGAGGCCTCAGTGAAGTTGTGAAGTTTTCAGGACATGTTATCTTCTCTAGAGACTCTTCTGGTTGGGAGAAGAGGGAATAATTAGCTTCATTGTAGATGAGTAGAAGGTGTTGTGTCTCACAACCACCCAGATTAAACTGTGTGAAACAGTGAGCTCAGAGCTTTTAGTTTTAATCAAGAGTGAGCTATGGAGCTCAGAATTATAGAGTGCTTTGTGGCAACATTAGTTTGATGTGCTGATTTAGCCATAGAGGCCAGTAAAATGTGAAATATTGTCAAGAGGGGGATTCCCAACAACTTCTGTCATTAAATCTAAATTCAGTAAATTGTTGATTGAATACCTGTTATGTGTCTTCATGTAGGGATGATACCTGTCTGTTTACTATAATTTACAATAGATCCAGAGAGTTGGAAACCTCCAGAAAAAAAAAACAAAACAACAAACTAGTATAATCAATGGAAACAACCAAATGAAGATGGGATATATAAGTACTTATAATTTCTTAGAAAGGCGAAGGTGGAAAGAGGAGCAGGGACTAATTTATAAGATAATACGGTACAATGATTCTTTGCTAGGATGATGTTTTCTTCATTCCTTCGTTCCTTTGCTCCTTCGCTCCTTCATTCCTTCCTTTTTTCCTTTGTTCCCTCCCTCCTTCCCTTTCTTTTTTCCTTCCTTCCTTCCTTCCTCTTTCTTTCTTTCTTTCTTTCTTTCTTTCTTTCTTTCTATAAAGAACAAAGTAGGGATGGGGGGTGGATGGGGTGGGAGGAGAAATGTAAACCAGTTGAACAAATGATTTTTACAAGAATACAGTGATCGTTTCCCAGACAAGTAGCACAAAGTCATATGTGGAAAGGGTAGGGTATCAACAAGATTCCAGATCTATGTCCCCAGAAGAGTTGATAAAGTCCCCAAATGTGTTTTTTCCTCCTCTTGATGGCTTCTTCTTCCTGAACCGTTCCCCTCACCCTCATTCCAGTAGTCTCCTTTTCTCACATGGGATTTTGGCTAGGAAAACAGAAAGCACTGTGAGATTCCAGGCAGGGAAATACTTAATATAGAAAATTACTATACCATTAGATAGACTGGGGGAGTGATAGGGAAAGTTTCTAGTGGCTTCTAGGAAATCAATACATGATAGAATAATCAGAAACCACCACAAATTACCTCACCTGCATGTAGCACCAATGTGGGTGTTTCGCTAAAGTGTATTCCAAAGCCCTGGCACATCTCTACCATCAGCTGAAACCCAGGTGTCTCCTGTATTCGCCACATAAACAATATGACTTCAGCTTCTCTTCTACCTTCTGTCTCTCACATGACTGCCTCTCACGGACAGAATCTAAACCAGAACCTGGCTGGTTAGGAAATGCAGCCCCCAACCTTGCGGTCCTTGTGATGTAGGAGAGAGCAGAGAAGAAGGCAAACGGTGCTGTTTCTAACAGGTGATCTAGTACAGTTATGGTTTCTAATTGAGGTAATTAGTATCTTCCTGCTGTACTGTAGTCCTGAAGGTGTTTCAGTACAAGGTCACTTACTATACAGCATTATTTGCTATGGGCCTTCAATAGATACTGTACCACTAATAAATTGATGTGATCTGATATCACATTAAAAAAATTTTTTTTAACATTTATTTATTATTGAGAGACAGACACAGAGCATGAGCAGGGGAGGGGCAGAGAGATGGAGAGACACAGAATCTGAAGCAGGCTCCAGGCTCTGAACTGTCAGCACAGAGCCCGACGTGGGGCTCGAACTCATGAACTGCGAGATCATGACCTGAGCTGAAGTCGGACGCTTAACCGACTGAGCCACCCAGGGGCCCCTGATATCACATTTTTAATTGGGTTAAAGTTCAAGAAAAGACCCCTGTCTCTCACTCCAGGTGGGGCTTCCACATACTCTGTGCTGATGTCACACGGCTATCCTAGAGAGATTTTTATTGCTCTTCTCCAGCATCCTGCTCTCTTGCTCTCCCTCTCTCTCCTTTTGCTCTCTGTTACCAAGGGTTAGTCTGTTGTCCTTCTGAGATGGCCAGCAATACTCTCTTCCACCAGGAATACATCTCTGTTATTGGGCCACAAGGTAAGCTTTGTTATTGGGCCACAGGTAGTGTGAAAACCCAAGAATTATTAGCGTCTGATTCAATCTTTCAGTTTATCCCTGGGACACTGGAATCTCTTCCTTTAATACTGAGGACACTATGAAAGAAAATGCCCCAAATTATTGATCATGGACAAAACTGTTATTTCTAAGACTTGCTCCCCAGGGAGGGAAGTTAGGGGATGAGAGTAGTTTCTTGTTTACTTTAGTGTCTCCAGTTCAGAGAAAGGTGGTTAGTCTCATCCCCTTTGTCCAAGAGTCCCAGGATGAGGACAGGTCTTCAGCTGCTCTTTTATAGCTTTCTCACAAGGAGGGTAAATACCATTTATATGAACCAGTCCAGCACCTGAGCAGAGCATGACATGGCATGTTCAGGCATACTTGAATTTCAGCAGTGGGCATGCAGATTTGCTCCCTTTCTGTGACATCCACTGTATCTTAACAAGGACACCTGAATTAATGCTTGGAATGGGGAAATCAGAAAATAAAAACCTGGACATTTATTGAAGCTTCAAGGTCAGAGACATTATGCTTTAAGACTTCTCGGTCAAGCCTGAAATTCTAACTGAAGATATAGAGCAGTGGCGATCAGTTGTGTCTGCTTTCTCCCCATCCCCTGGTTGTTGTGAAGGCTGGAGAGACCCTGGGAGCCAGGTAGAGTCCTCTCCTTGTGGCAACACCATGGGCTTCTCCTTATTAGCCATTGCTGATTTGATCATCAGCACCAGAGACTCATGTGCAAGAATAAGGAAGTGCCCTGGATTGTCACATTTTGCCTCTGTACATCTCTTCATAGAGCTCTGAAGTGTAATATTGATCTAGGAGGCACTGGTCACAACTGGCATTTTCATCCTCTCAATTAAAAGAATAAGAGAATTTTGATGAATTGAACAAAGTCTAGAAGCTTTATCTTGCACTGACATTTTGATTTTTTTTTAAGGAAATACATTTCCTAACTATATCCTGCAGATAGATAACTCTGTTATTCTACTCATTTGTTGGAATTGTAGAAAACATAATCAAACTTGCCAGCATGCTCAAGTCTCAGATTTTGCAGCTTATCATAATTCACGCAGGCTGTGCCACAAGGTCTGCTGGAATGACAAGAAGGGGGAGCACAGAGAGAGGAGAGCAAGCCAGAAATAGGCAAAATTAAACCCCAGGTATTCATCTGTTTATTAAAATTAAATTTCAGGGACCATGGCCAGTAGACTGAATTAAAATGTCCAAGTTGGTGACCAGAAAGCCATAACATAATGTCCTAAGACACTGGCCTAGAGGCTGCATTATAATATCCAAGGAGAATGGTCATGAGACCTCATTTTCATGTTCAAAGCAGCAGTCAGAGGCCAATTTCCAGATTATAATGTCATGGCAGGGTAAGGAGAGTGGATCATGAGACTACATTATAAATTCCAAAGTTATGATCTTAATAACATTATAATCTACAGGGTATGTTTAAAGGAGTCAAATGATAATTTCAGAGGATAGAAGCCAAAAGGCCATATTGTGGTGATCAAGAAGATACACAGAAACTGTACATTATAATGTGTTAGGCTGTGACTAACAAAATCCATTCTTTCTATGGCCTACTTCTTGGCCAGCTGGTGACAGTGCAGTGCTCAAGGACTGAAAGGTATTGCCCTCTACATTTTCTGGTTTGTGGATGAAAGTAGAGAAGTAATCGGGGGTGAGCATCAGGGGTGAAGTTACTTGCTATTTCAAGGGAGGACCTGTGTAACACACTGACAAGAGTCTTACAGATCTGGGCTGAATGGAACAGGCAAAGGCTGACAAAAATTATAATGACAGATCTCACGTTTGTGAATTCAAGCTCTGCATCGGGATGATGGTGTGGACCCTGCTTGGAATTCTGTCTCTCCTTCTCTCTGCTCTTTCCCCACTTGTTTCTCTCTCTCTCTCTCAAACTAAATAAATAAACTTAATTTTTTAAAATTATAATGACAAATCTCAGAATCCGTGTGTGTTAATCTTCTCGGGTTGCTTTAACAAGATATCACAGGGGGCTTAACCAGCAGACACTTTCTTTCTCACAGTTCTGGAGACTAGAAGTCCAAGATAAGGTGTTAGAGGTTTGGGTAATGGTGAGACCTCTATTTCTGATTTGCTATATCGTCACTTGGTCTTTTCTCTGTGCTCTTATGCAGAAAGAGAGAGAGAGAGAGAGGGAGAGAGAGAGAGAGATTTGGTGTCCCTTCTTCATATAAGGACACCAGTCCTATCAGATTAGGGTCCCACCCTGATGACCTCATTAGCCATAATTACCTCCTAAAGACCCTATCTCCAAATATAGTCACTTTAGAGCCTAGGGCTTCAACATATGGATTTGGGGGAATATAATTCAATCCATAACATTGTGTATCATTGGCTCACCTGCATATCGGTCAGTTTTTGGTTGGCCAAGTTGGAAACTGGTCTTACTCTAATTCTCTTGCACTGCAGGGGAACCAATTCTCTAGAAAGAAGACATTCTAAGAAGGATCTGAATAAAGGGACAGCATGCTTCTGCTCTAATAACATTTTATTCAAACCTCTTACAGCACTTTTCATAAGCCTTAATAAACTAGGCAGTTGTGATGCGTAATTATATGCATAATTGTTTTCATACATATGGTCTTCTGGTTGTTTTCTGTTACTTTCCAGATGTATTATTCTTTCTTCTCTACTCTATTTTCTGCCTTGGGAAGTTGTCAGGTGCAATTCTCTTGTTCCTGTATGGTTTGGAAGTCATAGCTGGAAAAAAGAAGGTGGGAAAATTAATACTTGCAGCTACCTCGCAGCAAGGTTTACTAAGGCTGCCTGTATTCTTCAACAGAAGGGTTCTGCTCTTCTCAAAGAAGCTTTTTCTACTTGGATCTTTCCACCTTGCATCTAAGGACTACTTTCTCCTCTCATCCTTTTGCTACCACAGAGTCCCTGCTAGTAAACCTGGGTCACTGCACTATCTCTTGTGGTTTCTTTAAACCCGTGGATGCATTTGTAAATAGTCTGTTTTTCTAAGGTTATTTGTTAATAAATCTGCAAAGTATCCTGAAATATGCTATTTGTTTCATACAGAGGCACTGACTGATACAAAATGCATCACTAGGCCAAATTTCCATTCTTGTTTATTCTCCTTGAGTCAATTTACAGGCACATAACTTCCCAGAAAAATCAGCTGTATTGACTGGGATGACGTAGTCACAAGTTGGAAATGCTTGGCCACAAAGCATTGTAAGAGCTCAGCAGTGTGTAGGGATATGGAGAGGAAGCTGGGATGACTGAGAGGAATGGTCTCAGCTGGAGTGTGGTGAGAGAAATCCAAGTCATAGTGTCCAGAAGCACATGGTGAACTTGAGCATGACCCAGGCTGGGACTGAGACCCCAGCAAGTGAGAACTGCTTCCGAAGGCCATCTGCTTTCAGGACAACAGATTGGAAGTGAGCCTCTACCACTCATACATACTAAGCTAAAAATGTTTTCATGATGCTAAACATATGTATTTCCCCTGTAGGATTCAAGAAAGTTTTCTTTATTTTGAATTATGAAGTAATGCTTCTCATAAGCCCCTCCTTTTTCCCTCCAAATGGCCCTTGTGTCCAAAAGTTGCCCACCCTGACTCTAAGCAGTTATGTTAATTAAGAACAATTACTGCATGGTGGCCTAAAGCTTGGACTTTAGAGCCAAACAGAGTTACATTCAAACACAGTCTCCATCATGTAGTAGTTATATGACTTAACCTTAGTTAAGTTACTTGGTCTTTCTGAACCTGAGTTTTCTCATCTATAACTGGGGATACTCTTAGTATTTACCTTGGAGTATTGCTGTGAGAAATGAATACTGGTAGAATGAATTGGTAGAATTCTACCAAATGAATTTGGTGGAATACTTAGCTCAGTTCCTTGCATAGAGTAAGCATGGAATAGATGCTGGCCACACTCTTCCATGCACCTCAGCTGCTTGGCATCAGACAGGAGGCATTGCATGGTCCTAGGTAGTCAACCTACCTCAGGAGCCTTCTTAGCTTATATTGGACAGCATAGAAGACGGGGTCCAACATACATGGGAAGGAGATAAAAAGATCTATGCAGAGTACTAGGGCCTAAATGGGGCTGGGAGCATCATGGCTAGCCTTGATAGCTGGAATGGTAGAGCACAGAGTTGACAGCCCAGAAATGTGGGTCAACTTTCTTGGCCCTGATGTCCTTGGTTAGTGAGTAGTGGTGGAGTGAGTGAGAAGGCATGGTTTCAGAGCCTTTAGGAGAAGACACACAAATTTTGATCAAATAGAGCAGATGTAGATATGTGATTAGGTATTTCGAATTTGATAGTAGATGTTCAAATGTATTGGGAATAGTCTTCTTAGTTCCAACTGATAATATTAATAATAATAATAATAGCTGAAATGTGTTGAGCATATATCATGTGCCAGTCATCGTGCTATTTTGTTTTTTACAACTTAATTACGAGAAAAGTATGGCTATTACTCCAGTTTACAGATGAAGAGATAGGCATAATAGGCACAGAGGGGATAAATAAACTGAAAAAGTTCTGCGAGCCAGCAAACATCAGGGTCAGCATGAAATCTGAGTCAGCTCTAATGATTATAAGGCTTCAACTTTTAGACTTAGAGAGTGACTTAGTGAGCAGCATAAACATCTGGACTCACTCCTCATCTATTTCTTCTTTCTCAAGGCAAATATTTCAAAAAGACCAATGGAACTGGCTTATCACTTTTAGCCATGTCACCTTAGGCAAGTGACTTCATCTCTCTGAGCCTCAGCGTCCTCATCTATAAACTGGGAAAATAATATCCACTTCACTGAGGCAGGTGTTAAATGATACAAGATATGAAAAGTCTTAGCACAGAACAGATTCTAAGTTAGGACTAGTCCTAGTCTTCTTTTCTTCTGTTATATTCCCCTCCAAAAGGCCATCCATCATCGTGGATTCCTCCAGCAACAGGGGCCTCAACTCTTCCCTGGAAGTTCTTCTGGTCCATTACACAACATCCCTGATGATTAGACTTGGCTTTTTATAATAAAATGCTTGCCTGAGGTCAGTTCTCTGAGTTGACATAGACTAAGTTCAATCCCTTTTTCACATTACTGGACTTTTCACATTATAAAGATAATGCTCATGACCTCCTATTTTTTTTCTTTCCAAAGTAAACACCTGTAGTTACTCCCACCATCTCTCAATCGTGAAGCCTGTGGATTCTTTCACTTCTCAGTCCTTTGATAGTGACATTCGTCAATTTCTCTTTTCAATTTTTCTTATTTCCCAAGAAGCAAATGTTCGCTATAAAAAAAGGAAAAACCTATGGACTTAATAAAATGAAAATAATGACTTCTAAGGCAGTGTTTGCTCTTGCACAGTCTACCCTGGGGATCTTCATTCCTTTGCTACCATGAGTAATCTGGCACATGCCGCTGGTACCATCTTGATACAGCTCTCTTGGCCTGAAATTAGGTGACAAAATATAAATCTTCTTAAGTTGCTCATTAGAGATAATTGAGAAATGGATGAAGAAAGCAGTGCTGAACCCTGTAGAAGATGCAGATACCTCATTAATCTGCCTCATTTGGTACTACCATTATCTCAAATTACAAATTCGTTGTACTTTCATCATATTTGTACAGAAGGAGATTGCTTGCCCAGAGACTTCAAGGAATTAGATGGAAGCTGTAATTTGGCCAAGAACAACATCCACTCCCCAAATCTTGGGTGGTAGGAATCATAGCCTGTTCTGTAATGTCAGTTCCTCCAGCTGTCATTTCTGATCACAATCTTCCGTCTAGAACTTCTTTTTGGTACCCCAGGAATTGTCTTGTTCAAGTGTGAACTAAAATCATTACTTCTTTACTTGTCCCAGTGCTTAAAATTCCAAGTTCAGTCATCTCCTAGCTCCCAGTTCCCAGTCTTTTCGTGGCATTTATTACCAAGAATATCTTGGATATTTAGAAAGAAAAGCTTACGTAGCCTGTATGGTCATGGAAGATGGGCACTCCCAATGCAGAAGTAGTTTTCCAGATTTCATCCATAAAGCATCGTTTATACAATCCTAAATGGATTCTCTATAATGTCAGTGTATAATATATAATAGGAAAATGTATATGGTCTCTATTAGTGCCTTAGCTACCTTAACACATACATGTGCACACACACATAGTGAAAGCAAGGAAGATTTGGTTTTGAAGTCTACTTTTGCTCATTTCCTCTCCTGGCTGAATTATCTCCTATTCTTTCCAACCTCAAATCCTCCTTTTTGTGAACCTAAACATTTTTACTCACTGCTAGAGGCCCTGCTTCTAAGTGTCCATTGAGTAGATGATAGAATTCCAAATTTGTAGCTGACTTGTAGAACAGTCCTCCCCGCCCCCTTCACCCCTCCACCCCCTACCATGTGTAAAGCTCCAGCATTTGGCAGCTCTGCAGGTCACAATGAAAACTGGTGAGGACTTGAATAGGAAGAGGCTGGCGGCAAATCAGTGTTAGAAACTCTTGGATATTTAGGATTAGATTCCGAGTCATGGGATAGCATTTTCCTCCTGGACTTTGTTTTTCTTGGAAAAGAGTATGGAAGTGAAGGGGAATTTGGATCTCTGGGAACAAGGGCTGATGAGAGATCCATAAACCTCTGTAATATAAATCCAAACTGCTGTGAGACATCAGTGTCATGAAGGCAGGAGTACCATTCACCATTCACCCTTGCATCTCCAGCTCCTGGCACGTAGAGGGTGCTCAATAAATGCTTAGTGAATAAATAAAGGATTGAATAATACATGAAAGTTAAATAACTTTTTTTTTTGCTTTTGTCTTCTCCATGATTATTTATTTTCTTCTTCCTTCTTAGTTTTTGCCAAGTCTTTTTCAAAATTCTGTGCTGTCTCAAAGCATAAGAGACTGTTAAAAACTGAGAACAAACTGAGGGTTGATGGGGGGTGGGAGGGAGGGCAGGGTGGGAGGGAGGGCAGGGTGGGTGATGGGTATTGAGGAGGGCACTTTTGGGATGAGCACTGGGTGTTGTATGGAAACCAATTTGACAGTAAATTTCATATATTAAAAAATAAAAATTAAAAAAAAAATAAAATAAAATAAAGAAAAACCTCCCCCCCAAAAAAAAAAAAATTCTGTGCTGTCTCATATGCTTAGGGGTTGAGTATTAGAACACTTGTATCAATATTTGGCCAGAGTTTAAAAGTGACCTGTAAAAGTGACATATCACTGGAGTCCTTAAGGAGAATGGGGTGGGGCAGAAGAGTGAATGGAAGAAAGAGAAAGAGGCACCCATGAACTCAAATCTAGAGATCTCAGTTGCTTCATGGCTGGCATTTTAACCTTTCTCTTAAATAGGATGATGATTCCTTTATGTACAAGACATTCTGGAAAGGTGTCTTTGTTTCTTTAAGTAAAAAATCAGAGTCAGAGTGAAGATTGTTGAAAAGTAAGCTGCCTGGAATCTGAGGCTGATAAAAGGTGAAAAGTCAGAAAGTTTCATGTGAAAAGAAGGAAACCACTTCAACAAGAACCACACTGGGACCTGTTTTCAACTTGCTGACCCTGTGCTAGATCAGCCTTACTCCAAAAAACATTCTGTTTTCTGAGTTTTAAAACTGTGTTTGCAGAGGCTTGGCCTCTAGGACTCAACAAATAACAACTGGAAAAACACCACAGAGAAGAATTAGTGAGGATTGCCTTTAAACCTGAGTGGACTACTTTGGCCAAAAAAAGTTTTATTTTATGAGGTTGTGATCTGAGTATTGACTTGGTTTATGAAAACTACATGTTTCCAGGAAGCTCCCATTCCAGGCAAAAGGATAGATCCTGGACCGGGTCACCCAGATTCTCTCTGGGATCCCAAGTCTTCACTCTGAGACTTCAAAGACTCTCCTTTTATCATGACACAGAACATCATCTGAAGGGTGTTGTTTGCTGAAGAACTGAGCAGACACAGCAAAAATCAGTTTGCCAACAGTCCTCCTCATCCCCTTCATCTAATCTTAATGTTCTTTGGTCTCTCACCCATTCTTACCCCCATCACCCCGTATGATCTCCTTATACTAATTGAGTCCAGACTTTCATCCATGGAGAAAAATCAGAGTCTTGTCCAATTGCAAAGATGAAAATTAGTGTGAAGATTGTTTTCTTTGCAGGTAGAAGACTTTATGGTCATGGTTTATCTTTTTGGGGAGACTTCCCACACTTTTCTAGGGACAAATACACTGACTCCTTCTGGCTAGAAGAGGGGCTGGTGTGCCCTTACTACCTATGCCAGCTCTCCCTCAGTGACCCAGGAATGCTGCTTTTTATGAGAAGGGGAGAAGTCAGGCTATGGTGCCCATGCTCTGCAGAGCCAGACAAAGACTCTCCAAGGGAGCTGAACATTCACCTTTCTAAAATTTGTTAAGGGAGAGCAAAGTAAAGTGCACAATCAGAATTAAAATGAATTGCCTTGGGTAGCTAGAATGAAAGGGAAAAGATTTTTGAAAGATTTTTCAGGTCTTTCTTTTTTGAAAAAGATAACAGCCTTAAAATAAGTAAGACTTTCTTCAAGGTCTAAGAGACACCATGATCTCACTTTGAACTTTGAGTGACAACACCCCCATTGTGTATTTCAATAGAGGCCTTCAGAATTCATTAACTTAAGGGGAGGAACATAGCATGGGAAAAGAAGAAAAAGACAGAGAGGGACATGATCCCCCCTAAAATATCCCAACATAATTTCTTTATCCTGTTGTTCAAGAGGGGAAAAAATATGTAACTGCTTGATATATGATAATTCATGAAATCAGTTTTTGAGTTGCGAAATAAGTCACTGTTATATTGCTCAATTTAGTGAAGACCAATGTTCAAATAATACTCAGGGGAGAAATAGAAACCAAATGGAAGAAATAAATACTGAGTGCCATTGCACGGAGAAGCCTGTAAGTATCACACCAGATTAGGTCACATCAGATTAGGTTCTCTCCCCCACCACACCACCCACACCAAATGTTTTAGCTTTTCTCTCCATTTCTCTGCTCAGGCAGTCTTTGCAAATAAAAGTGTGCTGATCTTTGGGGATAAAAACATAAGTTGAAATCTTAGGAAACCTCCAGAGGCACCTGGGCCATTCACACACTGATTGGTGGTGCAGTCAGTAGATTGAGACAAGGGGGGTGCTGATTGCTTATTATGATATATGAATTGTTACAGTGATGATAAGGGGGGAGAATTGGGAGGAGAATGGAAATCTTACTGCATTTTGACAAAGAATTTAATTCCTATTGTTTCAGCCAAGCCTGGCACATCCCTGAGCTTGCTTCCCCATGCTGATAGGCTTAAACTACCACTACTACATCCTACTTTCTGGTAGCCAAGATGACTTCTTTCTTTATTTCATTACCACCATACCACAAATGGCCATGGCAAACGAGAGTAAGTATGGATGCTGGGGAAAAGTTTCTAAGGTCATGTGACTTCAGAAATTCTGCCAGGGACATATGTGGCCACCCCACAAGCATCATAGAACACTTCTCTCAGTGGCAGGTGGAAATATTTTTAGTTGAAAGCTTTACCTTCCAGTACCTTCTATCCTATTTTCCTCATGTTGGAAGTCTTTGAGCAGAGAGAGAGAAAAAAAAGTTCCAATATGGAAATGAACCTGTCCTTGTGTAGGTGAAAGAGAGCAAGAGAAAGGAGCTTCTGATTTTAATTGAGGTTAGCAGATGCCAGTGCTTTGGTGTCAAATGTAAAATCATACAGTGGAAGAGTTATTAGCTACTCAATAGTACAGATCAGGATGCCTATCTGGACATGGTGTACATGTCTGGGAGTATGAGGCAGAAAAAAGAAAGATGCATACAAGTTTCAGGCATAGGCCTATTAGTATTGGAACCTGCCCTCCAGCTGCCATTGAGGGTTTACATTACGTGCAGCTGGGATGGGGCACTCCTTCTGGGCTCTTGTACAAGATCCACAGGCATCCCACAGGGAATGGAAGATCTTTCCAAGAGAAATCCTTCCTTCTTGGTGTTGGAGATTGGCCTGGAAGAGATTGAAAGACACAGTTAATTTAGCAAAGGTTTCCAGCCATCTCTTTTTGATATGGGCTTTCTTCTTTTGTGGAAACCCCATCCTGAGATTTCCCCCCAGTAATGGGGAAAGCTTAGCAGGCATGCAGAAAACAGCTTTCAAAATTTGAGGTAAGGAAAAATTTCTTAGCTAGGGTACAAGGAACACAGATCATGGAAATAAAGTGGTAATTTTGATAATATTAGAGTTACATTTGGTTTATTAAGAAATTCACACATGACAATTCAAGAACTAGAAGAAATATATTTACAATACATATAAACCCCTTATCCTCCAAATATAATAATATACAGATTAATACTAAAGTTTATAAAGCACTAAGAAATTAAAGAACCTGGGAAGGGCAGGGGAAAGTGTAAACAGAAAATTCACAGAAGGAATATGAATAGCCAGTATATATATATATATATATATATATATATATATATATATGACAAAATACTCTACGTCATTAGAATAATGGAAATTTCTTTTTTAAAAAAATTTTTAATGTTTATTTATTTTTGAGACAGAGACAGAGCATGAACGGGGGGAGGGTTAGAGAGAGGGAGACACAGAATCTGAAACAGGCTCCAGGCTCTGAGCTGTCAGCAAAGAGCCCGACATGGGGCTCGAACTCACGGACCGCGAGATCATGACCTGAGCCAAAGTCGGCCGCTTAACCGACTGAGCCACCCAGGCCCCCCAGAATAATGGAAATTTCTAACTAAAACCACAAATTGCCCACTAATCAGGCTGGCAAAAGTTAAAAAGTCTAAAAAACCATGTTGGCAAGGATGTGGAGTCATAGGAATACTTACACTTTGCTGCTGAACAAGTAAATTGGCACAACTTTGAAAAACAAGTTGACACTAACCAGTAAAGTTGAAGTTGCCCAAATTCCCTGAGCTGGTAATTCCATTTTTTGGTATATACACCATTGAGGTATCCTTGAACGTGTATGCCAAGAAACATATAGAAAAACCCTCAAAACAACATTGATCCTGAAAGCAGTATCTGGAACCAATGCAGATATCTATCATCTGGAATAGATAGTTCAAATATTATGTATTCAGACATCAAAACAAAATAGAACATGAGTAAAATGAAAGAACTAGAGCTACATATATCAACAATAATTGAGGAAAAATTTGTAAGAAACATACAACCAAATATGTAATAAATATTTATATTTCACATAAGAAACATTTATATACATGAAGAATATATAAAATAAAACTACACATTGCTTGGAGATTCATAAAAATTTTAGTTAAAATATGAATATAGGCATAGGAATAAAAACATTAAATACAGGACAGTGTTTTCCTGGGAAAGGAAGGAAAAGAATGGGGGAGAGGTTTAAAGGGGTATTTAGTTCTGCTGACAATGTTTTGTTTCATATTAAGGGCGTGAGTTCACATATATTCAATATATTGTTTTAATATCTATTTGTATGCCATAAATACAGCAAATTAACTTTTTTTTAGCTTCTTAAAAGTGTTTATTTTTTTAATTTTGAGAAAGAGAGAGAGATAAAGTGAGTGCATGAGAGAGGGGCAGAGAGAGAGAGGAAAAGAGAATCTCATGCAGGTTCCATGTTGTCATTGCAGAGCCCAATGGGGGCTCAAACCCAGGAACTGTGAGATCATGACCTGAGCTGAGATCAAGAGTTGGACACTTAACTGACTGAGTCACCCAGGCACCCCAGCAACTTAACTTTTTAAGAAAGAAGTCATGGTAGTTGATGGAGTATAGTAAGACTTATTTCCTTTCCTTTAGAGTAAAAGATTACTCTCGGGAACATTCTCCACACTTTCCCCAAAGGTATAGAATCCAAAGGTATAACAAGAAAAGGGAACTGGGAGAACAAACAAACAAACAACAAATAAAAAACCCATTTCACACTGGGAAGACACTATGCCATGGCTAATGGACCTGATCACTATGTAAGGAGGACATTTATTTTTGTCATGTGTGTGTTTAAACAACTTCCTTTCTTTATTCCCTTTTCATTCAATACCTTCATTTTCTTCTGAAGGATACTTCCTCCTCCAGTCATAACCCATGTGTTTGCAAAGACCTCTGTGGAGGAAATGACCTAAGTCAAAGCCAGTCACCAGGCTACAGTTATTGATTCAACGATATATTGTCTAATCAAAGTCCACAACACTCAAAAAACTTTGCAGGCAGTCATTGGAAAGGGACTCTTGCTTTTCTGTCTTCCATGGCTGAGACCAAAAGAGAATGCGAGGCCCAAAGCCGCTTCAGGATGTTGTGACTAGGAGTCTCTCCAGCTAGTCTGAGGATGAAGGCTGCGAGGAGGAAATCTAAATGGAGAAGCAGAGTGGAAGAAACTAGGTCCCAGATGATTTGTCATAGCTTCCAGTCAAGCTGTCTGACATTAGCCCCTCCTCTGAGCGCTTTATGGGTGATAGGTGTTGAGGAGGGCACTTGTTGGGAGGAGCACTGGGTGTTGTATGTAAGCGATGAATCACGAGAATCTACTCCCGAAGCCAACAGCACACCGTATACACTGTATGTTAGCTAACTTGACAATAAATTATGTTAAAAAATATACACCCTCCTTATGCATATGATTCGACTTTTCCCTTTCTTGCAACCAAAATGATCCTAACTGATAAATCTTTCATTACTAATAAAATATCAAGATGAACCCCCTTCTTAGCAATACAAATAATCATAATTCTGGCTGAAAGGAGAGCACTCTGCCCCCTATGCTTATCTATCTCCCACCTGCCAGGTCATCAGTTCCCCTGAAAGCCTTTCCTAACCCCCTCAGCAGCTAATAAAGGAAACACAGCTGGCTCCACTCAGATCCAATACCTAGTCCTTTTGTCACAGAATTGTCTAATCAAAACAACTAAAATTGCCTTCCCAGAAATTAAACCCTTCTTTTGACTAGAGACACTTATACCAGCCACAAACACTTGAGGAAGACCCAGTGAGGGGGTCATTGTTATCCTTACTTTGAATATCTGAGAAAAAATGAAGGCAGAGGAGATGAGTCCATGAGGAGGTAATTTGTTTCTTCTGTCAGATGTTTCACAACACAGGTGATGGTCTAAATTTAAAGATTCTTTAAACAGCATGTACCCAGACTAATGAAAATCAAAGTTCAAGGGCTTATTTCAATTATGATGAACAACCCACCCATTTGTAAGGATTTATTGACTAGCTGGGGAATATTTAAAATTTGCATTTCACTTGCCACTTTAGAATTTTTTTCCAAGAGCATTAATCTTCTTTCCTCTTTTTCTGTTCTTTAAAAGGTCTTGACTTGCTATTCTTAAATGAAATTATCCTTGTCTGCTTCCTCTTCAGTGAAATGAAACCAACTTTAAATAACTCACCTAGACAGCTGGGTTTTAAAACTTTTTGAACAAATACTTTCTCTCAAAGTCCCCTACATGTTGTGATGTTCTATTCTATCCTATTCCATTCCATTCTATTTTAAAATGTCTTGGTCAAGACCCACTAAATTGGCTACTACTGAAATAACTTCTGTCTTCCAGAGTTGTTTGATATTTGTTTAGGAAAATATTTGAATCAGAAAATCTTTTTTTTGTTGTTAGCTTCCTTCATCTTACTTCTAATCTAAGAATATTTTCAATCAGTGAATGAAGGTATCAGTTCAATCAGTTTTCCTGTACCTGGATCTAAAGGGATTTTTCCAGTCATTTGCCTTTTGCACTTAGGCGCATTTAGTATCCTTCCTCTGCTGTGCACAAAGAAGACGGGTGCTACATTTCTCAGACTCTTTTCCCAACTGTCAGTAAGTTTTATCCAGAAGGACACATTACCAAGGCAGGCAGGGGGAGGGGAGAACCACATTTCTTTCTCTCCTCTTGGGCTGCATTTCCCATGTGATCCCCACTCTTGTTGGAAGCCTCTGCTCTGATTCTGCTGTCTACATGATAGACTTGGCTCCTGGCCTCGGCAAACATCTCACATTGTTCTCCTGTTTTAGGAAGAGAAGCAGCTTTCTGTTGCTGCTAGTATCTGGATTGCTTTCTGATCTGTTATCTGGCTTTAGAAGGTTTCTAATAGTTTTTTTTTTTTTTAACTATCTCGTACTAAATGTCTTCCATAGTGTTACTGAATATTCACTTTTTTTTTAGGCTGATGCATTAGTACATCCTGATGATATATATCAGGTTTGGGTTACACTATTATTAATTTGATCCACATCTTGAATTTTATTTCTGGGAATGGGTAGATTTGAGGGCCTAAAATTCTGAAGAAAAGGGTATCAGAAAAGTGAGCCCAACATTCTTCATGAAAGTTTTCTCTTGAGGTATTTGCCAATTCCTAATGGACTAAGAAGTCAAATGGATATTAAAACATTAAAAAGCTTCAAGATTTATGTAATCTCTGGGTACTTGAGAAAGGGAGAGACAGAAAAGAATTTTAAGGCCTGCCATGGAACAGGGATCTTGGAAACAACACAGACATTTAGTTGAGGGCCCTGAATGGCTCCTCCTAGAAATAAGTGTACACCAGCTCTGACAGAGAAGCAAGCCAAGCCTCAAGAAGCCTGAAACAAAACCTCAAGCCATCTTAATCCTAATTAAATCAAGGTAGTCTTCCCAAGGTAGCTTGTCAGGAGAAAATTAAATTCTGTCCAGAAGAATATAAATCATCCTAAACCTCTACATTTTAAAAATATAAAATAAAACTAACTAAATATGACACAAAAAGTGGCCACATGGCTGAAAATCAAAAGAAAAAAAGAGAAAAGCAACAGAGCCATAATGTAATAAAACTCTGGATATACAATGTAACTTTAAAATTTAGACTTATCAGCCAGATACTTTTAAGAGACTATAATTCACATGTTCAAGAAAATAGACAATAAATTACACTGGAGAAGTGGAATCTATAAAAAGAGTAAAATAGAAATTTTAGAACTGAAATAATTCCCATTGTTGGTTCAATAGAAGTTTGGGTGCAACAGAACTAAGAGTAAACTAAAAAATGTAGTAGAGGGGTGCCTGGGTGGCTTAGTTGCTTAAGCACCCGGCTTCAGCTCAGGTCATGATCTCGCGATCCATGAGTTCGAGCACTGCATAGGGCTCTGTGCTGACAATTCCGAGCCTGGAGCCTTCTTCGGATTCTGTATCTCCCTCTCTCTCTGGCCCTCCTCTGCTTGTACTCTGTTTCTCTCTCAAAGATAAATAAAAACATTAAAAATTTAAAAAAAAATAGTAGAAAATATGCAGATTGAATCACAAAGAGAAATATGTAAAGAACACAAAATGGGGCATGCTGAAGTCTAAATATGTGTAATGAAGTCTCAGGAGGAAAAGAGAGAAACAAAGAGAAAAGGTGGAAGAAATGTTGGAAGAATTTTAGGCTATGAATTTCATAAAACTCAACAAAAGACCTCAAGACCAAATTCAAGAGGTTCTTCAAACTGCAAGCAAAATGAATAAAAAGATATCTACACTTGAACACATTATACTGAATAATGCTGTAACCAGAGTCAAAATGAAAATCTTAAGAGCAACAGGCAGTTGGGGGGTGGGGTGGGGAAAGGCTCATTAGTTTCAAAGGAGCAACAATAAGACTAACATACAGGAAAGGTAAAACAACACCAAATTCTGAAAGACAGGATTTGCTAACCCAGAGTTCTGTATTTCAAAAATGATGGTAAAATACATTTTTGATAAATAAAAAGAATGTATTGCCAGTGGTCCCACACTAAAATAAAGAATATGTCATAATTAAAAGAGATGATTCAATTGGAGATTATAAAATCATAAATTTGTCTGCACTTAATAAGATTAGTAACATAAGCTTAAATATATACATAAAGCAAAATGATATGTGTACAAGGATATCAACAAATCAAAAATCATAGTTGGAGATTATAGAATCTCTTTTACAGTAACTAATAAGAGGATAGTAAACCAGTCGAGCTATACTACCAAAATAAACTGTATGATGGCTTTAAAGCCACCTCCACAAATTGCATATTTGAAATCATACAGAATATATTCTCTGACCAAAGTGGAATCCATCTAGAAATAAATCTGTAAATACTTGAGTATACAGCAAAGTATACCTAAATAAAACATGGGCCAAAAAAAAAAATCACAATGGAAATTAGAAAATATATGGGTTCAAATAATGATGGAAATATAGCAAAAGTTGTGGGTTGCAGCTAAAGCTGTGCTTAGAGGAAAACTTATAGCCTGAGTTGATATATTATAGAATAAGAAGACTGAAAATAGATTTCCTAAGCTTGCATCATGAGAAGTCATGATAATACTTGAATAATACCTGAATAAAAATCAATAAAACCAAATAATATTCTCTCAAAAGCATTATTTAGATACATATTCTTCTGGCAAGACCAAATATAAGCATAGAGAAGGTTTATATCAAGAATGAAAAAGAGTATATTACTGTAGAGTCTACAATTATTAAAATGATAATAAGAAATACAATGTAAAGTTTTTTTTCAAGGGTGTCTGCTATCTCTACTTGTATTCACCATTGTACTGAAGTTCTTAGCCACTACAATTAGACAAAGAAAGAACCAAGATGTATACAAATTGAAAAGGAAAAAATGCATTTGTTATTATTTCTGTGCATATGGAAAATTGAAAATAATCTATAGATAAATTGTTGAAATGTATGAATTGTTCATCCACGTTGTTGGACACAAAGGGCATATACAGTCAATTTCTATATACTACTAAAATTATTTGCAAGCAAAAATGTAAAAGATATCATTTAGCATCAAAAATATCAAATATCTAGGAATAAATGTTATAAGCTATATGCAAAATCACTCTACAAAAACAGTAAAAACTGCTGAGAGAAATTGAATAAAACAAGTAAGAGAGGAATATGCCATGTTATGGACTGGAAGAATGTCATTTCCCTATATATACCTATAGATTCTATCACTAATCAATCAGTGAAAATAATCAAAATTGTCAGCATAAATCACCAAGCGTTTTAGTTGAAATTGACAAGTTGATTCTAAAACTGATATGGAAATATAAATGAATCAAAATAGGTAAAGATTTATGTTTCTTTTGAAGAAGAAACATAAACCTGGACCCTTTGTGTTACCAGAAACCAACTATGATTATAAAGCTACAATAACTAAAGACTGTAGTATTGAGCAAAGGTAAAGAAATGCACCAAGGGGACAGAATGGAGAATTCAGATATAATATGACTCAATTCCTTAAATGATGATGAAACAGATAAGATCCAAATGAAAAACCTCTATTGCACCATTTAAAAAATAATTATGGGTGGATTACAGACCAAATATGAAAATACTTTGGAAGACAACATAGAGATGTCTTCAGCACCATTAGGAAAGTCAGTATTTCTTAAACAGGACATGGACAGCACTAACCATGAAGGAAAAGATTGAAGTAGATTCATTTACTTAAGAATTCTGGATTTCAAAATACACTACAAGGAAGAGAATAAAAAACAGGGTAGCATAACATATTTGTTTTTAATGTATCTCCCACATGTTTCAACTAGATGATAGATAGATAGATAGATAGATAGATAGATAGATAGATAGAATTTATATACATTCACATATATGCATAAAGATATATATTTTTAAAAAGGGGTTGAATGCTATAAATACTGTAAGTTTGAAAACAACATGTTGGAAAAGAAGGCTTCTAAACACCAATAAGTGTAGGAAAAAGTGAACAATATCCTCAGTCATCGAGGAGATATAATTTTAGGCATCAACCTAAATTGGCAAATTTGTATATTATATGTGGTACCTGTGAATCTAAAATAGGAAAACAAACTCATAGTACAAGCGTTAGTAAAATATTAAGTAACTGGCATGTGAATGCAGTGTTGGTGGACATAGGTATTTATAAAATACTTTAGAAAAGTTTTTATGGGGCACCTGGGTGGCTCAGTCGGTTAAGCATCTGACTTAGGCTCATGTCATGATCTCACCATTTGTGGGTTCAAGCCCTTTATTGGGCTCTGCACTGAGAGCTTGGAGCCTGCTTTGGATCCTATGTATCCCTCTCTCTCTGTCCCTCCCTGATCTCTCTCTTTCAAAAATAAATAAACGTTTGAACAAAAAAAGAAAAAAAAAGAGAAATCTTTGATAAAATCTACTAAAGCTAATCTACCAAGGCTTCTATACCCTTTGACCTAGCCGTTCCACGTGTAGGTTTGTATCCAACAGAAATGTGTATGTACCAGTATGCATATAGACAATGAATAAGACATGAACAAGCATTCCTACCAACATTAATCACAGTAGCCTCAAACTGATAAGATGCAAATATCCATCAACAGTGGAATGGATGATAAATGTAATATATATTAAAAGATTACAGCTATGTACAAAAATACTAATATATATGATAGACAAAACATTGAGTAAAAGAGATAAGACACAACAGTAAATGTTATATGTTTCTTATTCATACAATGTGCAAAAAGACTCAAAAATAATCTATGGTGATGAAAGTCAGAATAGTCATTATTTTTGGAGGTGTAATGACATGAGTGGCCATGAGGGGGATTTTTGAGGTGCTGGTAATATTCTATAGTGGGTTGGCAACTTTTTCTGTAAAGGACCAGATAGTAAATATTTTAAACTTTGTGAGTTATTTGATGTCTGTTGCAACAACTCAACTCTGGCATTTACTATAATAGCAGCTATAGCCTATAAATATATATGAAATTAGTGTGAATTCTATACATTGATATATCCTTTTATATATTCACATCTATATGTGAATTATAATGAGTGTGAATATTTATGAACATTAGAATTTGAATTGCATATAATTTTCATGTGGATTTTGTGAATTATATAATTCTCTTTCTGATGTTCTGAAACAACTACTTATTATTTTTAAAGGTTTTTAAAAATCTTTATTTATTTTTGAGAGAGAGATAGAGCATGAGTGGGGGAGGGATAGAGAGAGAGGGAGACACAGAATCCGAAGCAGGCTCCAGGCTCTGAGCTGTCAACAGAGAGCCCGATGTGGGGCTTGAACCCATAAGCTGTGAGATCATGACCTGAGCCGGTCAGAAGCTTAACCGACTAAGCCACCCAGGTGCCCTTAAAAAAAACAAAACAAAACAAAACAAAACCACAAAAAACAATTCTTAAATTGCAAGCTGTATAATAACAGGTGGCAGGCAAGATTTGACCCCAGGTTGTAGTTTGTTTTTAAAATCTAGTTTCTAAGTAAGTTGATATGTTCACTCTGTACTAATTCATTAAGCTGGAACTTAAGATTGGTGTACCTCAGGCTGTATGTTGTATTTCAATAAAACCCTTCATTAAAAAGTGCGGAGAAAATGTAGGTGACCTTGGGTCTGCTGATTAGTTTTTAGGTTACAATTCTTTTTTATTTTTTTTTTTCTCAACGTTTTTTATTTATTTTTGGGACAGACAGAGAGAGACAGAGCATGAACGGGGGAGGGGCAGAGAGAGAGGGAGAAACAGAATCGGAAACAGGCTCCAGGCTCCGAGCCATCAGCCCAGAGCCTGACGCGGGGCTCGAACTCACGGACCTCGAGATCGTGACCTGGCTGAAGTCGGACGCTTAACCGACTGCGCCACCCAGGCGCCCCTTTAGGTTACAATTCTAAAAGCACTATGTTTGAAAGAAAACTATTGATAATTTGGCTTTATTAAAATTCAGACTTTCTGCTCTGTGAAAATCTTTTTTAAGAGAATGAAAAGACACAACACAGACTGGAAGAAAATATTTCTTCCAGACAATATGTTGTAAAACATCTGATAAAGAATGTGTGTCCAAAATATACAAATAACTCTTAAACTCAACAATATGAAAACAAACAGCTCATTTAAAAAATGGGTACAAGATCTGAGCAGATACCTAATCAGAGAAGATATACAGATGGTAATTGAGCACATAAAAATATGCTCAATATTATATTATTAGGGGATTTCAAATTAAAAGAACCATTGTGGGGGCGCCTGGGTGGCTCGGTTGGTGAAGCATCCGACTTCGGCTTAGGTCATGAACTCACAGTCCGTGAGTTTGGGACCTGCATCGGGCTCTGTGCTGAGAGCTTAGAGCCTGGAGCCTGCTTCAGATTCTGTGCGTCCCTCTCTCTGACCCTCCCCCATTCATGCTCTGTTTTTCTCTGTCTCAAAAATAAATAAACATTAAAAAAATGTTAAAGAACCATCGTGTACTACTTACACCTACTAAAATGGCTAATATTAAAAAACCTGACAAAACCAAATGCAATGGAGTACATAGAACAACAGGAACTCTTATTCCTTGATAGTGGGAGTGGAAGACAGTTGAACAGTTTCTTATAGAGCTAAGTATATTATTACTATACAATCCAACAATCATGCTCCTAGATATTTACGCAAATGTGTTAAAGCCTTATGTCCACACACACACAAAATCTGCATACAAATATTTTTAACAGCTTTATTCGTCATCACCCAAAACCGGATGCAACCAAGATGTTTGTCAATAGCGAATGGATAAACAGATTGTGGCACATTCATACAATGGAATACTGTTCAGTGATAAAAATAAATGGGCCATGGGGCACCTGGGTGGATCAATTGGTTAAGCGTCTGACTCTTGATTTTGGCTCAGGTCATGATCTCCTGGTTCCTGGGATCCAGCCCCACGTTGGGTTGTGCTCTGTCAGTGCCTGCTTGGGATTCTTTCTCTTCCTCTCTCTCTGCCCCTCCCGTGCTTTCTCTCTCTCTCTCTCTCTCCTTCCCTCCCTCCCTCTCTCTCAAAATAAATAAATAAACTTAAAATGGACTATCAAGTTATGCCAAAACATGGATGAATCTTAAATTACTATTACCCAGTTAAAGAAGAAGTTTGAAAAGGTTACATACTGTACAATACTATTTACCTGACAGCGTACCAAAGGAAAACTCTAGAGATGGCAAAGAGATCAGTGGTTGCTAGTGTTTCAGGGTGCAATAAGGGCGATTTATAGGATGGTGAAACTATTTTGTACGATATTATAATACTACCTTAATCCATAGGATATGTGACATTTATTAAAACTCACAAAGTTTGGGGGACACCTGGGTGGCTCGGTCAGTTAAGCATCTGACTCTTGATTTCAGCTTAGGTCATGACTCATGCATCAGGGTTCGAGCCCCGTGTCGGGTCCTGTGCTAACAGCTCAGAGCCTTGAACCTGGTTCGGATTCTGTGTCTCCTTCGTTCTCTGATCCTCCCCCCATCTATGCTTTATCTCTGTCTCTCCAAAATAAATAAATGTTAAAAAATTTTTAAAAATACACTGAAAGCATTTATTTTGTACATTTATAGCTATATGTTGTCCTATAATTGCAACTTTTAAAAAGCATATATATTAATACACCTACTTTTATTACCATTCAATTTAATTTTTAAAAAGTTCTCGTCTTAATTCTTTTGCCCTTGGGATATCTAGAAGAATATTACTATATATTTGAAGTCAGCAGTCATTCTTATTTCATTCTCTTGGAAGTAAAGAGTCTTTCTTATCTGGCTGATTTTAATTATTCTATTTTCCTGTTTTCCTGCTTTATTATCATGTGTTCTAGTGTGGTTTTGTTTATGTTTATTCTGGTTATATTTGTAATGATTTTTAAATCTATATCTTGATGTCTTTCACAGATTTTAGAAAATTCTTAGAAGTCAACCCTTTATATATGGCTACTGTCTGATTTTCTCTCATCTCTTTCTAGGATCATAATTATACTTTTGTTTAAACCTTTTCACTTTTACTATATGCTTCTTATTCTTTATTTTCCATTCTTTTGAATAGTAGTGCATCATATTTTCTGTTGATCTGTATTCTTTTTCCTTAATTCTATCTTCACTGTGTCTAATCTGACAACAATCCTATTTGTTGTATTCAGAATTTTTAGTTTATATATATTGATTATATTTTCATTTATTTATTTTTTTGCATTATCAGTTATCTGTCAATATCTCCATCTTGTTTTTTTTTAATTTCTAAGTCATGTTAACCAAAATTAGTATAAAGCTTGCCTAACAACATTCATATTAGAATATTCTGAGTACCTATTTATTCTCTTGGTTTTTCGTCCTTCTTTTGGATGCCAAGTTATTTTTCATATAGATTCAATCATTATATATAAAAACTTGGAAAGGTAATGCAAGGATCTGGATGACATGTATTTCTTTTCCTCTATGTGCTTCTTTATTCTCTAGATTATCAAACTAACAAAACATGATGGTCTTGGTAATTGTCTCATTCCACCAAGCAGATTTTTATATATTTTGCCAAGATTTTCCAGTTGTTCTGGATGAGAAGATTGATCAAAATTCAGCTAATTCCTTGTTCCTTTTAATAGAAGTAAGTTGATCTAGTTTTCATATTTGGATCTAGTTCTGAATCCTGTATTCTTTATTAATTTAGATTTTGTTCTTTATGAAGAATAATATTATTTCAATTGTTATGGGTTTATAATACAGTGTAGATGGCCACATATTTTCTTATCTCTGTAGTAATGATTATTTTAGTGTGAGTTAGAAGCTCTTCCCACTCAGAAATGTAGCCTATTTTGTATCCTTGAATCCAGGGTTGGTCCTATGAATTTCTTTGGCTAATGGTTTTGTATCTTTAAATCCAGTGCTGACCATATGAGTTGTTTTTTTTTTTTTTTTTAATGTTTATTTTTGAGAGCGAGACAGAGTGCAAGCTTGGGAGGGTCACAGAGAGAGAGAGGAAGATACAGAAATGGAAGCAGGCACCAGGCTCTGAGCTGTCAGCACAGAGCCCGATGGTGGGGCTTGAACTCACGGGACTGCGAGATCATGATCTGAGTCGAAGTCAGATGCTTAACCGACTGAGTCACCCAGGCGCCCCAACCATCTGAGTTTCTTTCGCTAATGGTTTTGTATCCTTGAATCCAGCGTTGGCCATATTAGTCTCTTTGGCTAATGGAACATTAAAAACCATGACACAAACAGAGATCTGAAAAGTACTTGTACACTGACACGTCCTCTCTTTTATAGTCACTACCATTCGCCATGTGATTGAGCCTGGGGTATTTTGCTCAATGATGGGAGCCATGGCAATTATCACCCCAGTTGATGGTAATACAGCCTTCAGATGTTTGTCCATGGAGCCCCAACTACCTAAGAAGAGAATTGTGAAAAAAAATGGTTATTTGTTGCTTTAGGCACTTAAGTTTCATAGTGGTTTATTATGTAAAAAAGCTAACTTTTACAACAATTGGTATCTAGATAGAGGTGGCTACCATAATACAAACATATTTAGCATTCTTTTGGGGATTGGTTGATAGGTGGAAGCTAAACAAAGTGACATGAGACCAGGTGGGGATGGCTGGAGAAGTTATAGATGAACCATTATTGGAGATTAAGGAATTTAATAACAGGAGGCTATAACAAGCTGTAGTAAGGTGATACATGCCATATAGCAGCATAAAAATAGTCAGAACTATTACTTTTGGTAATTAGAAGATAGAAAACATACTTCACTAAGTATATTTAGCTGTATAGTCTCAGTAAAGCAGAATGCAGAAAGTATCAATTACCTTATTTTAGCTGCATAAGGTAAGTTATAGGAAGAGCGATGAGAGAAGAAGCAAATTAGTCTACAAGAATTTAGAAGAAATCGAGAGTTCTTGTTGGGTTTTAAAATAAAACTGTTTCAAGAGTGCCTGGGTGGCTCAGTCAGTTAAGTGTCTGACTTTGGCTCAGGTCATGATCTCATGGTTCATGAGTTCGTGCTCCATGTGGAGCTCTGTGCTGACAGCTCAGAGCCTGGAGCCTGCTTTGGATTCTGTTTGTGTCTCTGTCTCTGCCCCTCCCCTTTTTATGCTCTGTCTCTCTCAAAAATAAATGAACATTAAAATAAAACTGTTTTTGATTTCTGGTTTATTCAGGCAGCAAAATAAGGTGAGGAAAGACCTAAATGTAGAGATCAAATAAATGATGTTGAGACCCTATGTTAAGATCACAGATAGATAAGATGGTGCCTAGTGATCCATTCAGCTATACCAAAGAGCTTCCAAGATTTCTTATAGTGTTATTTTTTAAATGTTTATTTATTTTTTATTTTGCTTTGTTTTTCAAGTTTATTTATTTATTTGAGAGAGAGAATGAGCAGCTGAGGGGCAGAGAGAGTGAGATAGAGAATCCTAAGCAGGCTCTGTGCTGTCAGTGCTGAACCTGATGCAGGGCTTGAACCCATGAACCATGAGATCATAACCTGAAGTGAAGTCAGGCGCTTAACTGACTGAGCCACCCAGGTGCCCCAAATGTTGATTTATTTTTGAGAGAAAGAGAGAGAGAGAGAGAGAGAGAGAAAGAAAGAGAGAGAGAGAGGGAGAGAACAGGCAGGGGAGGGACAAAGGGAGAGGGAAACAGAGGATCTGAAGCTGGCTCTAGCACTGACAGCAGAGAGGCCATTATGGGGCTCAAACTCACCAACCATGAGATCATGACCTAAGCTGAAGTTGGACGCTTAACCGGCTGAGCCATTCATGTACCCCATGTTATAATGTTATTACACAGTACTCTGACATGCCAAAGAAGAGAGAAGCCTATCTCAAAAAGAATTGTGGGTATGGTTTCCCTGAATGTAGTCAGATACATAGGAAACCCATGAAGTTATCAAAATAGTTATACTGCCTAAAGCACTTACAGTTTGAATTAAAAGGGATTGTGATTGTTCATATTGCAAAAAGAATTCTGGGCCCTCAACTTTCTGTGGGTAACAAGAAAGTCAAAAACCTACTTAGCTGCATGGAAAGGATATTATAGGTGTAAAAGGAAGATTTTTCCCATCAGAGTCCAGAGCTGGGAGAGCAATTTACTTCTAGGGTGAAATAGAGTATAATGGAATAGGGAACTACTGGGCTCTTTCAGTTACTACTTCTCTTTCAGGTTTCCACTAGTCCCTCTGCTCTCATAGTAT
Source organism: Panthera onca (assembly GCF_046562875.1). Lineage (NCBI taxonomy): Eukaryota > Metazoa > Chordata > Mammalia > Carnivora > Felidae > Panthera > Panthera onca. The sequence continues at coordinate 44,228,679 of NC_138349.1, read as the reverse complement.
CCCTTCCATCCCTTTCTAACTCCTAACTGCCCTTTGGCCTATGAGGCTTTTTGTAGGAGACTACTATCTCCCATCATGTTTCTTCCATATATGATGTTTATGCACAGACTCTGCTACACCACCTAAGACTAATGCTATTGCAAACCAAAGCCAAGATGTTGGCCCTAATTCATTCCCAGTGTATCATCTCATCACATTCTTTTCCCAACGCAATCAACACACAGTCTGTCTGCTTGAATGAAGAGGGGTTAACATCTCATTAATAATCAAACTTCATTTGAAACTACCTATTTTCGAATCTTGTTTTCTATCCTTATATATAGTTAATATAGAGAGTTCATCATTTTGTTATACTTTTAAATAGAGTTCCAGCTGTTTAGTTGATAGTACAGTGTCCTTAATATGATTGTAATTCAAGGCCTTCTTAGGTGAAGATGCTATGTGAAAACCATTTGCCAGCAAGATAGTAGTATTTGGAGAGTCATATTTAAATATGAGTCAGGCCATATATTTTGTTAATCATCCTTGAAATTCAAGAAGGTTTTGCTTATTTGTTTGCTTCAGAAGGTTTTATACATGTTTCAGTGGAATTTAAGGAAAAGACATTCAGGACATGTATTAAATCCATGATTTCTGGTTGCGTTCCTGAATGGTATTTTCTCACTTCTCCACAATTAAGAAGTCTCAGTAGTACTAAATTTATCTACCAAGAAACATTTTCAAATGCCTTGAATTTACAACATAAATCCTTACTCTGGCCTACCTCTGTATATTATTATAGAATTATTCTTTTGTTGTGATCTAATTATAAATGTATTTTGAGTTTGTTGTTGCAATTCATGTATGCCCTTGGCCATATTTTCACTGATTGCATTGAGTACTTAACTTTAATAGGAGCAGTAGGACACAATTCCTATTTTCTATATCAGAGTCCTAGTCTGTTTATGTTTGTCCTTAGAGTTAAGATGATATGGTGATCACAGTACTCAGATGAACATTAAATGTGCAGAAACTTTTATTCCCCATGTCTCTTACTTTTTCTTCTTTCCCAGATGCCAGAGAGCAGTCTACATTCAGATGTGAGAGAGGCTCATGGGCGCTCTCTCTGTAGCTTGCAGATGTAACGAATCAAAAAGCTGGGCTTCCTTTTTTGTTTTTCATTCAGAAGCCTATCTTTGGTGACATTCTACATAGTTATAAATAAGCTTCTGGTAATCTCTTCTTGCTAAGACTCTGCAAAACCTAGAGATGCTTGAATCTTCAAAACACCTTTCTCAACCACCAGGGACTATGGCCCAAAGCCTTCTGAAGTGAGAAAGCCGGATAGTCTTCTCAATAAAGGAAAAAGGATTTGCTATCAAAAATGGATGGTAATGTTCCTGAATAACTTATCTAATCTACATTCCAATGTAATTGTGCTATGGCCATACATGCTTCATATCTCCAATGGCAGCTCAATATGAAAGTTTAATTCCAGGCACACAAGATGAAAGCTTCATATGAGAACTCTATTTAACTCTAATTTTCCCTGGGGTATATGACAAAAGAAATAGAGTTAATCCAGGTAAACGAATGTGCCAAGAAAATCTGTTTACTATGGCCCATATAAAATTATTCTAGTTACTACAAAGTACCCTGAAACTTAGTAAATTAAGACTACCTTTTAATTTTTCTCACAATTTTGTGAGGCAGATATTTGGAAAGGGCTCATATTAGGTTCTTTCTTGTAGGTGCAGTCAAATGTTGCCTGGGGCTGCAGAATCTGCCTCATCTGAAAAACAGTTCACTCACAAGACTGGTAGTTATAGTTGGTTTTCTTCTGGGAGATCATTGAACTGGAGTGCCTACACATGGCCTTCCCATTATGTTGATCTCAGGATAGGTGGACATTTTACACAAAGATTCAGCCTCCAAAAGTCAATGTCCCAACTCATGAAATGGAGGCTGCATCACCTTTGATGATTTAGAAGCAACACAACATCACCTCTGCCACATTATATTGGTTCCATGTGAGCCACATTCTTGCCCAGATGTAAAGGACATTGAATTAGAATCTACTTCATGACAATGGAAAGGCGAGGTCAGAGAAACGGATGTGGGGTGAGAGTGTTGCAGTCAACTTTGGGAAATATAGTATATTTCAAAAATGACAAAGATTGGAATCTCCAGGCAAGCCAAGAAGTGCCAGAAAATCCACTACTGAAAATATAACGGAAGAAGGCAACTGAGACTCCAAGAAAGATACACAGAGGCAAGATGGAAGTTGACCATGGAGCTAGGAGGATGGCTGAGGCTTCCATGTGGGTGTGTTCTCTTTCAGAAAGAACGTGAGCACCAACAGGTCAAGAAGTTCTCTTTGTCTCCCACTTCCAATCACCTTGGAGGATCTAACCAAGAGGGCTTTACATCAAATATGGAAACAAAAGAGAAAGCACTCATTTCATCAACAGTAGATTTGTAGAAAACATTGACTAAGGTTGGTACCTACAGTCAAAACATTGTCTAAGGTTGTTTCCATGAATATTCTGGAAATTAATGAATAGAACTGGGCAGATCCTTCAAGTCACTGTGGGTAGAGAGAGGGAAGATAAAGCTTGTGACAAAGATGGTTTTATTTGTGTTTTATTTTCAGAAGTTGTCCTACTAAGTATTATTTAAACACTCTCTACGTAGTATTAAAAGGCTCAGTTTCTCCACAATGGGAGAGATTGTTTTCTGTAATGCTTTAGAGACTTGCCTATCTTGGGTCACTACACAGGCAGGACTAGAAATTTCCCAAAGACCTCTACTCCTTTTACAACTGGAGATGAAGAGTGAGCTTTAAAGACCATAAAAGGAGTGAAATTAATATCTTTTTGAGTGAGATGTTGGTTTGGATGTCCTATCTCTTTTTATATTCAAAACAATTCCAAATGTTAATAGTATTATTCTCCCTTGACAGATGAGTGTATACTTATCTTTAAAGGATAAATTTTGAATAAGCTTCCCATAGGTAGTGTCAAATGCCAAAGCTCTGGTCTCCACTGCTCTTCAATGCTTCGTAGGATCCCAGTGACGTTTGGAGGAAATTATTTGCCATTTATATTTTTTTTGGTCTTGATCTCTCTAAAGTGCTATTTTGATATCTTCTCAAGCCCACAGAGGAAACCTCAACTAAATGAAAAATCAAGCCTGTGGCAGTAGGGAAGCTGTAGACATTTCCCCTTGTAATCATTCTGAGATCCAAAGCTGGGCAGCCCATCCCAGTAGTCACCAGTGTCTCAAGACAGCTTGAAGGAGATAGCACTACAGTTGTACTTCTAAGACTCCAGTTGAGAGATCAAAGAGAAGATATTACTCCTGTGTAGATGAAAACAAGTGACAGCACACAACAATTGGGACTCACACAAAGCTCAGTGGACAAAATAATTTCAGGCATGAAATGGCAGAGAATGGAAAGAAAACATTCTAGGATTCTTTGCGTCTGTACTCGTATATAGATTTATGGTATCTCTAAAATTCAATATCAGAAAATGAGATTTAATTCAGCACTACCAATCATTTTATTCATTCACTAATTTGTTCATATATCCAAAAATGCATATTGAATTTTTACGATGTGCCAAGTAATGAAGATATATTGGTACACAAAGAAGGTGTGATCTCTATCTTCTGGGTAGTCTTATTAGAAAAACATACAATACACAAATAAAAAATAATTACTGTGAAGTTACTAATTCTGGTAATGATAAAAACTTGTAGAGTGCAATGATGAGGATTAATATGACCTATTCCAGAAGGATCAGCAGAAAATGCCTTGTTATGAAGCTGAGAATGGAGTGATACGAGGAGACATGAGAACAGTGATCTAGACAGAGATACAAGGTCTATGGGGATGAAAGTCCAGAAAAGGGAAAATGTATATTGCCTTTTGAGATCAAGAAGAAAGTGACTGTACTGGAGCATGGAGCACTAGAAGGGATATGGCAAGGGTGGACTGGAGGAGATAAATAAGGGCCAGAGCGTGCAGTGCCTGTGGTCCATGTGCAAAGTTTTGATTATATATTCTCAGTGCAGCAGGTAGCTGATCCAGGGTCCTTGAAAAAAAGAGTGATAAGATCTGATTTACATTTAAATAGTTATTTGTGGATAAAGAGAGGTGTTTGATCCTCAGCACTTTTCTGAATCTTAAATAATAATGAAATGTACAGGGACTCTTTCTCAGAGAGCGAATAATAGAATATCACCTATTTCATTCTGTTTTTTCTACATTCATAGAAATTTCTGATGAGGAAGATAACAGAAAAAGGAATTCTTGGGAACCAATCAACTCAAATTCTGAAACACAGCCCTGCTGTAACCGAGGCTAGCCCAATCAGTTGACATGATGGAGTATCCTCAAGACAGAAGGTAGTGAGCTGGGATCAAAGGGGTAGAGACTGAAAGAAACAGGGAGTTGGAGATAAGGGAACGTCTAAATCTCAACTCAAGTTCAATTAATTGGGGTTAATATATCAGAATTTATAATCTATAGGGGCAGTCACTTGTTCAATACAGGAGCAAATCCCAGTTTTTGTAGAATCCCAGGATTATCTACATTGATGCATTGGGGTCAGATGTGAAACCCATTCCTAGGTAGTAGTAGTTGGCAAGGCCAAGGCTTCCACTGGCTAGATGAATGTTAGTTCAAGACTTCTAGTTCCAGTGAGTAATGTCATGAACACAGGAGCAGGGCAGAGGGCCATTCTGGTAGATGAATCCCTCCTATCATGGTTTTGGTTTTGAGGTAGCAACAGCATCAAGTCCAAGTGGACATTTGGCTCCTTGCATTCAACAGTTATGGATGCGGAGGTTGAAGACTAGCTTTTGCCCTTCTGAATGATGGGAAGAGGGTTCTCAATTTACTTCTAAGCCAGGTTCTGCTTGGCTCAAGGTTGGGTCCAGATTGAGCCTGCATATAGTGAGGTCAGCCTTGCTGGCAGCTGGGTGGGCTGGTAGGAGTTGAAATGGTCTTCAACCTTTGTCTTTCTGAAATTATCTTTCTTAGGAGATAATACTAATTCTTCTTCTTTTCCTTCTCCTCCTCCTCTTCTTCCCCTTCCTCCTCTCTTCGCCCTCTTTCCCTCCTTCCTCTTCTTTCTCTTCTTCTCCTCCATTCTAATTTTACTCCCCTCCCCCTCCTTCTCCATCTTCTCCCCCTCCTTTTTCTCCTTCTTCAGTAGTATGCTCCCTGTCTCAAATAAATTAGGGTAATAAAAAGATGATGAACTGATTCTTTATATAGATATGTATGTCCTTTATTTGGAAATTTTATTCTGTTAATTTTTTTTATCAATTTCAAAAATGGATGTTTTAAAAGAAAATACTAGGCTAAAGATGTCACCTGCCAGCTAGATTAAGTCCCAGGATTTGTAGGAAACCTGTGGGACTGCATGTAGAGTCAAGGTTAGAGTCTCTTCTAGTTAATATGCATCTAGGTTTTGGGTTAGAGACCAATGACAGCCTGGGTTAGTGATCAAGTTGTAGGCAGGATTAGGAAATACTTCAGACCCAGGGTTAACTATCCTGTGGTTTGCTGAGAATTCATTCTCTTTGGACATGTCCCCAGCGTATTGTAAAGGTGAGAGGTTAGTCTGGGCTGGAATCTTCAAGTTATGGGTCCAGTGACGTCTGGCAATAGGATAGCATTGATGTTCCTTGCTCTGACCTTGGGAGGAAACCCATTGCCTACTTTTCCTGCCTCATGCATTTCCAAGTGTCAAGTCATAATGTCTCAGAGGGCAAGAATGTGATGACAACTTTTCTTCCCTCTTTTTCCCATGGTGGTGGGAAAGGAGTGACAATCCTGAGTGTGTTCACCAACATGTGGATACCTGATAGGCTATTTCCCGCTCGTGCTTTTTACCATAAGGGTATATAGACGCTGCTGCTCTATATGTCTAGAGTCAAGCCTGAAATGGAGAATAGTATGGTACTGGTGTGTCAGTGGGACACGCCAGTTCCCCAATAGGGATCTTCCTGCTCAAGAAAGAGAGCCAGTCATTCACAGATGGGTGTGATGTTATATGGGACAACCACTGAAACAATCAACTGAACTGCTACATTTCCTTCTTAAAATGCCCCACGTGGGACTGGCCACTACTCAAAGACAGAAGATGAGACTCAAGTCCCGAGAAGTCCTCTGCTATCATAAGCACCACAGGACAGAGATTCCTAACAATCAAAGTCTTCATGGGGTAATAAAAAGATGCAGTAAAACCTTGGATTGTGAGTAACTTGTTCTGTGAGTGTTCCTCAAGACAAGCAAACATTTCTAATAAATTTTAACTTGATAAACGAGTGATATCTTACGGTACAAGTAGTACGTGATGCCTAATGTCAGGTGATCACAACTGAGCCAAGGTTCTTGAAATCCGCTTTGATATGAGTGCTTTGGATTACAAGCATGTTTCCAGAACAAATTATGCTCAGAAACCAAGGTTTTACTGTAATCTGATCTGCAGTGCCATCATTTTTGGGGGGTAATAATGGTATAGCACAGAGGGGAAGGATGGTGACTGCATCCTGACCAGGGCTCAATATGCCTTGCATCCCACCTGATGGGAGGAAGCTTAGATATTAAGTAGAGCTTATTTTTGAGTATCTTCAGCTAGCCATTATTATCATGAAACACAGTTTTTAAGGTCACAGACTCAAATGACCACAAGAGATGGGGATTAGAATAACATACCAAGGAGTGGAGCAGTGGCAACTTTGCTCAACTGAAGAACACACGTTACTTTGAAGCCTGACAATTAGAAGCTCTGGGAAACTGTTGCCATGTTAAAATCCAGGGCCAGTAGTACCATATCTTTCAAGGTTTAAGGATAGCCATGTTTCCAGAATTTAAACTGAATATCCAATTATTTAAAAATTATGGTGTAATTTTGCTGAAAACATTGTGTGGGTAGAACCTGACACCCACTTGTCCTGGAGGCTATCGTTTGCAACTTAGAGCTTTGCAGAGATCATGGTTTTATGTCGTGGTTTTCCTGCTTACTCTAATCTAATCCAATTCTCTGTGGGACTCTGGGTCTGCTGGTAAGAAGAGCAACAAAGTGAGTTTTATGCACAGCAAATGAGATTGTGAATAGATGACCTGGCTGTAAGCTCCTTAGATACTAGAATATTATGACAGATTTTCATCCCTGGAGATAGTTCTGTGTGACTATGGGTGTCTCATCCCCGGGGTGTCAGGGACCAACCCCTCTTGCAAGATCTGAGCATTCACAGAATTCACAGCATTCTGAAGCATTTGCTTCAGAATTTACAAACAGCCATGTATGATGAGCACAATCTAGTGTGTTCTCTGTACACTCGGCCTGATCTGATCAAATCCCTCATGTCTGCAGTCCAGAGTTGTAACTGCAACAGACAGATGATCCAACTTTAAAGACAGGGGATTTCACAGCCTGGAGAGTACTGAACTGAAGCCCCATGCAGGCATAGCAGCACAGGCGGCAAAGGTTAAACATCACACCTAGGCCCCAACTGTGGGTTTCAGTCTCTCTGGGCTCTCAAAAACAGCTCTGGATTTTACCCATTCATTATGGCCCACCACTTTGGGAAAATGCCTCTAAATATTTCATGGGCAGCTCAGCCCTTCTCAGAGCCTCCACAGGAAACGCGAGTCCTTCTTCCTTGTCTCATTAATTCACAAAATGTACTTGGTTTCACTCCATGGAAAATTCCTTTGTTGGAAAAGAAGCCGCACTGTGTTGAGAATGAAATGCAAAGCATTGCCCCAGCGTCTGTCTGAGGCCGACCAGACCTCCGGGAATGGCGAGAGAGAGCGTGGGCTGCAGCCGCCCGGCTGGCCTTGCTCTTCAGCCTCTGTAGTCCAAAAGGAGTTGGGGGGATGGGTGGACATCCTCTAGGACAGAGACCCCTGAAATCCCATGGGTTTTGAATTGGAGCTGTTGAAATTCCAAGTCTAAATCCTGGCAGTCTGCATTGTGAGGTAGCCCAGGCAAGGGGGACGTTCACACACACACACACACACACACACACATACAGCCGGGGCCCATGATTGGGAGTACTGCCTGTGGGAGGTTGTGCACCATTCAGTGTTGGTGGATGTATCCTTCGGTCGTAAAATAGCAGGCAGATGAGGTCCATGGCTGCCATGCCACCTGGCATAAACTCTAGTTATGACTCCATTCTTGTGCAGCTCAGAAGTTGGGAGCATTTCCCATTCAACTCTGAATCCTCAGTATAGCACCTGGGTTCAGGCTTAGGTCATGGAGCTCATCAGTTGGCTCTTCCCTTACCTCGCATTTTCTCAGAATGAGAAAGGGATAGCAGCAGGTTTGGAAATTATAGCCAATGCATTTTGAATGAGCGTATCCATCTCTGACCCAGATTCACATCCTGGAAAGGTAAAGGGACCACACTATACCTGTACAGGATCGCTAAGGTTGCAGAGTGGCCCTTCTTCCTGTACCCTTCAGACTAGAGAGGTGGCAGATTATCCCCAAATTCCTATCCAGGACAAATATACTAATTCCAGAGAGCACACGCTCACCAAACCAAGAACATCTGACAGAAACATCGATGGGCTAGTGAACATCCCATTTCCCCTACCTTTATCAGCCAAGTGGAGGTTCCCTTATGCTGCTGCATAACAGTCCCCATGTCTCAGTGGCTCACAACACAAAACATTTATTTCTCACTCATACCCCGGTGTCTTTAGTGGATAGAGTTTGGCTAAGTCCCACATTTTCTTTATTGCAGGACCAAAAATGAAGAAGCTCTTCATTTTTATTGAAATGAGCGATTGAGTGTTCTTTATATATGAAGAGAGTAATGAGGAACCACACCATGGCTCCTGACACTTCAGCTTATGAGTGGTATCACTTAGTTATCCTCATATCTTGTTGGCCAGGCAAATCACCAGGACAAATTGGAATCCCTGGGGAAGAGAAACACATTACGCTTGCATACAGGAATAGTGACAACTTGGAAGGATAGATAGCACACTATTTCACACCCATATTCATTGCAAGGTATATGCCTGGGAGAAGGAAGCATAAACCTCAGAAAAAATAATCCATTTATTAATTTCACTAAGATTAACTGAGTATGTATCATATATCAGACATATGTCCGTCTAGGCATAAAGGGATAAGACAAAACAGGACAAATTCCTATTCTTACATTCTAAAGGGGAGACAGAAAACAAAGAAACATGAAAATATATAATTTCTATTTTTTATTAGTGCAGTGAAAAATAATACAACAAAAGTAAAAGGCAAAAAGTAAGAGGGAAAGAAAGTTCTGGGGATATGTGTAATGTGCATATGTGATGTTTTATTTAGGGCTGGGAAGCTGTTGACTGGCTTTAAGTGGAGGCATGGCATGATCCTACTGACATTTTGAAAGCTTATGCTGCTGCTGTGTGGCAAAGGCAGAAGCAGAAGTGGGAGAGCCAAGTGAGGGCTTTTGCAGGAATTCAGGCTACAGTTGGGAGTGGTTTGGACCCAGGTGATGGTGGTGGTAAGAGGCTGGAAGGGGTGGTCAGATTCTGGGTATATTTTGAAAACAGACAATGGATTTATTGATGGATTGTTTGGGGGTGGGGGCTGCTGGAAACTGAGCATGGCCACTGCATTAAGCCAAAGGTGGCAGAGGAAAACTGTCCTATGCCCAGAGGGCCTCTAGGGGGGAAAGTCACAGAAAGTCCCTGCTTTTCTGAACATTCGGGTATCAGCTGTACAGACTGCATGGGGTATCTGGAGGCCCTTTTAGACTGCTGGGTCTCAGGCACCTGCTGAGCAATGTTTGCTTAATCACATGTAATCCACATAAAACTGGCCAAAATACAGGGAGTTGTGATCAGAGGTGAAGTTAGTAGGACACCCAAAGAGCACTCAGAAGCAATTGAATTCTTTATTGACAGCTCTTTAAGAAGCACTACATGGGGATTACTTGCTAACCCAAACCCCAAATTCTGAAATCCCTTTCCTCAGGCTCTTCCCCTTTCATTTACAGGGGGCTGAAGCTGCTGCTCGTGCTCTCCTCTCACATCTACAGACTCCCATAAACCCTGGGTAATCATGGCTGAGGCTGGTGCTTTACTCTCTCCCCTTCTGCCTCTTTGGGTCCACGGTTTATTTTATTTATTTATTTATTTTCCTATCATGCATAGCTTTCTGACCTTTGCAATATAGATTAACTTAGCCTTTCTGGTGGTCTTTCAATTTTCTTCTCTACCATTATCCACATCAATACAGCAAAGACCAGAGAGCTGGGCAGGCAAACCATCAAAATCTCCTCAAAGGGTAAAAGAAGCAAGAAAAGGATGCACAGTGACCTGCTGCATATGGCTGCTGACTGCTTAAATTTGTGTGTGCCCTCCACTCTCTTCCTGCACTGGGAGCCACCCAGGAGCCCACATACCCCTTTTGAGTCCTCATGTCTGCCTGGGTCCATAGAGGGGTCTCTAGTCGGAAGGATGGACCCTCCCGCTAAGCCCTGTCCACTGCTAAGGAATTAGGCTTTGCTTCTCTTTTAACCTATTTTTCCTGCCTTCTGGGACAAGTCGGTTGCTTTTCCCCTTTGAGGATTTGCCAGAAGCAAAAATAACAATCTCAACTGCCTGTCACTTAAACAAGAGGAGATTTATTAGATTTATCAGAAAGTACAGAGTGAGAGAAAGATAAAAACACAAGGTTAACTTCAGGTCAAGCGGTCTCAACTCCTGTCCAGTCAGGCCTCCCCAGACAATCATCTCTTGGGCCCTGTGGCAATCTTGCAGGGCGCAGCATCGACCCCAGAGAGCATCCAGGAAAAGGAATCCCTTGCTCCTCAGAAACCAGAGCTCCAGCCTGTGGGGGGGCTCCCCTTGTTCTGTGGGCCAAAGTGAACTTCCAAGCTGCAGTGAGACGGCGGGCTGTGATTTGAAATGGCTGCTGCCTTCTCCCACCTGTGTCCTGCATGGTCTGTTCACAGGTGGGGGGGACTGGGTACCCCCACACCTGCATCAGCCACCAGGGCACAGAGGGTGAAGTCAGCTTTAACCTGCACTTAAGGACTTGCAGGACCAGGGTCTGCAGGGCACCTGTTAGCCACTCTCGTGCCCTATGGGAGCATTGACGGTAGTAAAGACCTGGAGCTGGAAGTTCTATACAAGTAGCAAACAAAGCTTATTTAGTATCTCCTTAAACACACAATCCTGTATCCCCTTGGGCTGAAAACAACAACCATTTCCATGGTTACAGAGGCCCATTTTCTAAGAAAAAATACAAAATGTTTCAAAATGAGTGGTCAGAAGAGGCAAGCATGTTTGTGCATGCGTGTGTGTGTGTGTGTGTGTGTGTGACATGTGTGTGTATTTATTCTGTTATGTGCCCTGATCCTTTCCAGTGTCCTGTTCCGAAGCAGAATTATGCATCGCCTTTATAAGACAGCAAGCTCTGTGATGACAGGCGTCATGTTTGTTATGGTCACTTCTGTACCTTCATAAAGGATCATGCCAGAGTTAGGTGTGTTGAATTGATGAAAGCAGAGAGAATCATCAGGGTCACTATAGTCCCATCTGTTTGAATGAACACTTGCACGCTCCCTGGCTGTGCTTTCCCCATGATATTAGATGCCCACAGATGACCAAATTCCAGAACTGAATCTGAGCTTGTCACACCTCCTGGGAGGCTTGGATTTGGACCATACCCCAACCCAATGAAGGATAGGCTGAAAGCAAGCGTTAGCTCATGACCCACATATTTCCACCTTCATCCCTCTTTTCCCTCAACAATAGTTTGAGCAAGAAGTATAAAAATGGTAACAGTGTAAAAGTGTCCACAAAAAAAGGGGATCTTAAAGATCTCAGTGTCCCAGGTGAAGAATGACTGTCCTGGATCTTGGACCTTGCCTTCCTTTGATAACCATTCACCAGGCCTCCAAAGCTGGTCCTCACTTTATTTATTGGTATAATGTGGACTGGGATAGGGCAGTAGCCAAGGCAAGAGAGGGCAAGATACTTTTCAGGAACAGGTAGCATAGCTACTTCCATGTGTGAGAAGCAGTGTTGATGGAAAGTGGAATGGATGGCAAGACATATTCACCAGTAGGCATGGAGAAGCTTTCCTGGGAGTTTCAAAGCATGTGCCTGAGGGGTGTAACCCAAACCCAGAGGATGGTAGAATATCAGGAATGCAAAGACCAAACTGTTCAACCAATTCTGCTGGTCACTCTGGTCTGTTTTTATGGAGCATAGCTTACACGATTTGCCCTATACGGTTCTTAATATTTTATTATTTTTTTTAATTTTTATTTTTTCATTTATTTTTTATTTTTTATTTTTTCAATATATGAAATTTATTGTCAAATTGGTTTCCATACAACACCCAGTGCTCATCCCAAAAGGTGCCCTCCTCAATACCCATCACCCACCCTCCCCTCCCTCCCACCCCCCATCAACCCTCAGTGTGTTCTCAGTTTTGAAGAGTCTCTTATGCTTTGGCTCTCTTCCACTCTAACCTCCTTTTTTTTTTTTTCCTTCTCCTCCCCCATGGGTTAGGTGGATCCTGGGAAACTTAACGGTTCTTACTATTTTAAACATACGTGTAATATTCCATCATGTGATTATGCTTTGCTTTACTATGCACATTCCTTATTAATGGATATTTAGACTCTTATCCTTTGTTGTTGGTGTTACAAACAGTGCTAGCATATGCATCTAACATTACAATTTGTACCACTATTTCTTAGGATAGATTTCTAAAATTTGAATCATCAGGTCATCAATGTAGGCACTTTTAATTAAGGTAGATATTGCAAAGTTACAACCTGGAAATTTTACAGGAATTCAAACTCTCCTCAGTCAGTAAATGAAAGACATTAGCAACAGTAGGCATTATAATTCTTTCATACTTTTATCTGATATGTGACAATAAATAATCATTTTGTGTTTATTTTTCTATAAACAAAGTGCAATATTTTTTCATAATTTTTTAGTTCTTGATATGTCTTTTTACAGAAATTTTAGTAAAATTGCTTATTCTTTTTTCTTATCAAATTGGTACTGGTGCTTTTTTAATTTGCAATAACGTTTTGCATATTCCATAATATGCAAGGAATTTATGTCTGTTGTACGTGTGGCAACATTTTTCTATGACAAAATTCATGTTATTTTTCCCAGGATAGTTTTTCTATCAGTTCACACAGTGGCCCAGAGTGAGCACTCAAAAAACAAATGGGTTCAAGGAATGCACCACACCTTAGAGGTTATGAATGCAATGACCCTGCTTAAATTGCAACCTTTTTTGGCATTGACTTATTGACTACTATCAACCTCCTTGTCCACCTGAGCCCCATGAATAGATCTTTTTGCATCCTTATACCAAGGCAATTCTTCCTTGGTAAAACTCCAATCTTCTGTGTGTGTGCCTTTTGGATCATCCATTGACAACTTCTCCCCTGCAGCTTACTGGGAGGAAATAATGACTGCCCAAGGAATGATCTCCAGTGATGGAATGCAAACTTACTTGCACATGTCAGCTTTGTTCTGTTAGCAATGATTTGATCATTAAATAATATTCAGTGTTGTGTCTGGGGGGCCTAGCTTATCATCCCTGGCCTCAGGTAATTATTTGTATGTTGGCTCATTCAAGTGAGACATCCCCTTCAAACAGAGGGAAAATTTTTCAAAAGTTGTTTTAACCTCAATAAAATATGATAATTACAACATAGGTATGATAATTCTCTTGTGTTCACCACCCAAACCACTAAGAAAGACCATAATACAAAGAAATATCAAACTACATCTTCTTCAGTGGAAAAACTCAAACAAAAGACAATCTTAGCCTCATTCTAACATTCCTAGGAAAAGCCAGAATTAACATCTTTTGTCCAAAGACATGGAACATTTTGGCACTGACAGAGAGATAGAGAGAGAGAGAAATGGAAACTTCCAGATACTTGAAATTAAACAGCATACCTGTGCTATCATTTATTAAGCATGGAGTTGGACACTGAATCTCCCTAGTGTTAGTTCCCATGCTGGAAGACTCAGAACAGATGAGCGGAAGCTTTATCTCCTCCACCCCAAATACTGTGCAGAACACATGACCTATATGGGTCCTATGAGACAGGAGGAAAAAACACAAATGAATTTCTAGGGATACATATCTTTAGAGCAGAAGGCTTGTTAAGGAAGAAAATATTCTGATTGTTTTCTTCATATCACATATGCTGCATTCATTCTCAAAGGGTTGAGGGTGGGGAATCACAGTTAAGTGAAAATGGTTGGAATATCAGTATATATTTTTCCCTATTAATGCAAAAGAAAGAAAGAAGGAGAGACAGAAAGAAAGAGAGAGAAAAAAAGAAAGAAAAGAAAAAGAAAGGAACACACACACACACACACACACCACTACCACCAAACTTCTGTGGAAGACGTCAAATATATTCATAAAGATTCTGTTTATTTTGATTCACCCAGGAATTCTTACATACCCACTATATGCCTAGAACTTCACAGGATAAAGGAAAAGTTAGATTTTCTGCCTTGGGAAAACTGGGAACTGACTGATGAGTGGAGGCTTACACATTACAATTGGAATATTACATTAAAACGCATGTAAGATATGGTGCTAGTTTCAATTCAACTGAACTTGAGAACCAAGTTTTAGCGCATAATGTCTGCAAAGTACTGTAGAATATAAAATAAAGAAAACAAATCCCTGTACCCTGGAAGTTTAACATTAAATTGCAAAATGTGTACACAAACAATATATGCCTAGGAAGTTCATGAACATAATAAGCCCCTTCAGCAAAGAGGGAACATGATCTTAAAACAGAATGGGACTCTCTCCTGGGAGTTAGGGAGGATAAGTGTTCCAAAACACATTTTAAAACTCTGTATGCCTCAGTTTCCTTGGCTGGAATAATCACTTTCACTGACAAAGTGAGCCAGGGGGCATGTAAGCACCATGTCACTGCCAAGAGTCAGCTGTTGGGATACTGTAGAAGAGCTTGTAATGTTAATTCCTTAGAGGTAACAGCAGTGATGAGCGGTGGCGGGGGTGGGGGCGGTGGGCAGAGTCTGGATACTGCGTAATATTGGTCTAATTTTGGGGACTAATTTTGGGGTCTTTTTGTGACCTGAACCAAAAAAAATCCAGAGATTCAGGGGCAGCAGAATTATAGCCTGACTTATCAGCAAGGGTAGGAGATATGCAACATGTGAGGTGAGAAAACTCATGAGCAGAGCCTTTGCCCGCATCAGTGCATTGAACAGAAGAGGATGTCAGGAACTTTGGGGAAACTGCTGGACTAAAGAAGGTCAGAACTACAGTTATATTTTCCAGCGCTTACCATGAGCTCTCTATTCTTTTTTCCTAAATCTATCCTTGCTTTAGTTTGTTCTGACCTAATACTAAAGGCAAAGAGTATTAAGAATGTAGCTTTGTTTTCTTTTTGAACCCAAATATGATCCGATACTATGAGATTTTTTACTTCAAACAAATATCCATACCCATCAAATAGCCATATAAAAAGATGGCTTCTAGGAAAGAAAGCCACTGAAGTCAAATAAGAATCCTTTTTAAACATTTCACCAGGTTAAGTTCATGGCTCAAGATTCATGATGGTCTAGGCAGGAAGCTGGGAGACAGCACACAAAAGGGGAGACATAGACCCATATGAGCTGTGGGAGAATCTAGCTGGGTAGAGTATTTTGCTACATCATGGAAGCTGTCCAGGACACATGGCTACTTCTTTTGGTCTGACTTCTGGTCTTGCCACATCTAATTTGTCTTTCATCCTCCTGATTCTGGGGAGACAATTTTTAAGCTGATATTAAGGTATAGACAAAGGCAGTAGGAAAACCTGCAGTCACAGCATATTTATAATTTAGGGACATCCATGTATTATGCAAAATGGTTCTGTTTTTTTTTTTCCAAACCAAAGATGATGAGTGACAACAGAAGGCTTCCCTGTGGTTCTGCTGGGGAAGAGAAAAGAGAATCATTTAGGACAGCTGAGAGGGAGTGATACAACCCCCATTCCCAAGCTTCTGCCACTCATTTTCTTGTCTGTCCACCATCTCCTTGGTGGAAAGCCAGACATGAGGTGGGCTAGGCCAGTTGGACCCTGGAGTCAGATAGAAAATGGCAAACTTTTCAAGGACCAGAAAGCACATAGTAAGTTAATTTTGTTTGAAGATCATGAAGTTTAATCCACACAGGCAATTGTAACCATGGCAAAGGGGTGGGAATAGCACGAAAGTGGTGTTTTTGGGAAAATATTGGAAACCTAGTAGGGATAAGGGGATCTTAGAGAACCAAGAACGTTAACAGTAAGAGAAATGGATTTAGGGTTGGCAAATAAAAGGTGGTCATGGAATTCCATTGTCTAAGGTCCCTTGTACCTGGTTGATTTGTGATGGTGTGGCTTTGTAAGAGTTTAGTTGGTTGATTCAAAGGATTGGGCCAGACAGTTCCTTCCTTCCCACTATTAAAGGTCCATGTCTTCTTTGCCCCATGGTGTCAAAAGGAGATTTCAGCTGTCATTTTCCAGGATGAAGTTAAGGCTGGTGGGAGGAAATGTAATAATTACACACAAAACTCAAGTTCACTGAAAAAGAGAATAAAGGCTTTATGAGTCTTTGACAACCTCTGACCTCCCAATAATCTATTTTTAGAGATGAGTTGTGTGTTTGTCTGTCTACACGTGCACGTGGCCTGGCTGCTACCCCCTGTCCTAATCCTGCCTGAGAACCCATAATCTCCAGTGTTCTCATGGTCTAGCACAGACAGATTCGTCCGGATATTAATTCAGTGAAGAGGAAACGAGCACAAAAACTCCGAAGACTGCTAAGATAATGAGGCTTAAAATAATATGTTATTCATGGTAAGAAAAGTGTTCTATCCTGGAGGATCCTAGTACCCCCCAAACCATGTGGTCCTCAGACAATTCCCCAACCTGGATTCTCAGACCTCACCATTTAGGCAGCTCCAGGCGAGCACTGTTTCAAGGTCTCTGGGGTCCTGTGTTCACATCCATGCTTCTTTCTAGTTATGACACTCAGGATCTTCAATCTGGCAGGCACTGTCTCTGATGGAGACTTCAGACTTCTTTCAACCTTTTGGAATTCTTGTGCCTGACTGTGACCCTCAACCTAAATACCAGCCCTTTCCCTGTGACCCACTGTGTTCAACTGAAGTGTATGCAGCCAAGCTTGGTGGTAAGACTGTGATCCTTTTCACAGACTTCTGCATTTTCATGGGAGCCTAGACACACATCTGGGACAGAAAAAACCCACACTTTTAAAGAAAATACCGTAACTCCTCAAAATTTACTAATCAATTCGTTGCTTCTGTGTCTCCTTTCTAGAAGAGTTATCTGCTCTGACTACTCTTTTTTATGTTGACTTATTTATTTTTGAGGGAAGAGAGAGAGAGAGAAAGAGAGAGATAGAATCCCATGCAGGCTACACGCCGCCAGTGCGGAGCCCGATGCAGAGCTCAAACTCACCAACTGTGAGATCATGACCTGAGCCCAAATCAAGACATCAGATGCTTAACTGACTGAGCCACTCAGGCACCCTCTATTCCTGGTCAAGCTTTTAAACTCTTTTTAAGTCAGTTTCCCACATAGTGGAGAAACAACCACAGCACCTAACTTATAGGACTGTTGTAGGAATTAAACAAATGGATATATGTAAAGTGGTCACACAATGAGCACCTAGTACATGTACCCTGTTTTGATCGTTAATCTTTCCTCCTCTTGAACTACCAGCTTCAACTAAGAGCTTGAACTACCAGCTCCATACTCCTGAGTCTCAAATCTATTTCAGTAACTTAAAACTCACCTCTAAGCCCTGGATCTCTATTTCCATTTTCTGCATTCCCGGATATACCAGAGGAACATACAAATCAGCATGTCCAAAGTGAAACTCATTATCTACTTCCTAAAACCAGCTCTTCCCCTGCATTCCATATGTGGGTTAAGGACACTGCTGTCCACTGGGTTGTCATAATTAGAATTGTTGGAATCCTTATCTGTTACTTCTTCTCTCTCACCATCCCTAGTCAATTTTGAACCAAGCCCTGACTGTTCATCTTTCAAAAGATTTCTTAAGTCTCTTCATAATCCTGCCTGAAGCGTCAAAGCTTCAGTTCAGTCCCTTATCATTGCTTATTTGGACTATTACAATAATTTTCTTTCTCTATTTTTACTCCTTTCTTAAAATCTTTTTTGTTTTAAACAATGATCATGTTTCATGTCAGTTCTTTAAAAAGAAAATAAACAAATAAAGCAACAGCAACAACAAAAGTACCTTCCTTGAGTCTCTAGTACCTAAAGGAGGCAGGGACAGCTTTACAGCCTCATTTTCTCAGCCCCCAAACTGCCCCTAACTCCTTTAACTCACATTTACCAGTTTTCACCTAACGTATCTAAATCTCACGTACTGGCCAAAGGGAAAAAAAAAAAAAACCCAAAAAGCAAAACAAAAAAAAAAAAGGATTTGTGATTTACAGACAAGTCATGCCCTTTCAGCTCTCTTTATTATTGTTTTTCCCTTTTTCTCTGACAAAAATCTTACTCGGATTTAAGGTCCAGAACAAATATACTGCTTTCTGTGCAGCTTCCTTGCCAATTCCATCTCCCAATGCCCAAGGGAGATACCCCATTCCTTCTTCTAAGCTCTGTCTGCTCTTTGTATGGACCTGGATACTGAACTTGTAATAGTACAGTATTATTTACTTTTGTTGGTCTCTCTTAGCTGTGGGTTCTCAGTGATCTTTCATCCCCTGCATCTGACATGACCTCTGGCACATACTACCACTAACTGAATATCTACTGATTGCATTTTTCTGAGAATATTTCCTCTTGTTAGCCTCCCTTCCATGACAACCAGGTCCGGTGACTTCTCCTTTTCTACTCAGGCATTTGCTTGTTTTCTGCCAAGTGTCTGTGTGCTGGCAGTGGGTCCTATCAGCCTACTGTCGTTGTCACCATGACGGGCACTTGTCTGGGCAGGCAAATTTGCCTACAACTCATCTGAGTAAAATTAATTTGGTTAATGGAAATGTTCCTGCTGGCATTTACCTTAAATCCATATTTACACAAAGCATTTTATGGAATGTACACAGTTTCACACTTGTTAGAATGAGTGCTTGCATTCTTTTAGAAATATTTTGATCCATTTTGCTAACTTTTGAGTGTTTTTACATTCAGAAATCTTCCATTTATGAATTTTACATTGTGTCATATGCAATTCATCAAACACATCCCTTTCAGTGTCCTGGCCTAAATCTTGCTGTTTAGGGACTATTTTAAGAGACTTTGTGTACCATGTGGACCTATGACGCAAATCAGCTTAAATCCATTGGCCATGTTAATGGAGCATCGTACTTTTTGACTCTAAGACTGAAGATTGTTTAGCTCCATTCCTCTATTTTACTCAACAATCTACATCATAATGAAATACTACCTCACACCTGTCAGAAATGGCTAAAATTAACAACTCAGGAAACAATAGATGTTGGTGAGGATGCAGAGGAAGGGGACTTCTTTTGCACTGGTGGTGGGAATGCAAACTAGTGCAGCCACTCTGGAAAACAGTATGGAGGTTCCTCAAAAAATTAAAAGCAAAGTTACCCTACAACCCACAAATTGCACTACTAAGTATTTATCCAAAGGATATAAACATGCTGATTTGAAGAGGCCCATGTACCCCAATGTTTATAGCAGCACTATCAACAATAGCCAAATTATGGAAACAGCCCAAATGTCCATTGATGGATGAATGGATAAAGAAGATATAGTATACACACACACACACACACACACACACACACACACACACACTGGAATACTACTTGGTGATGAAAAAGAATGAAATCTTGCCATTTACAACAATGTGGATGGAACTAGAGTGTATAATGCTAAGTGAAATAAGTCGGTCAGAAAAAGATATCAGATGATTTCACTAATATGTGGAATTTGAGAAACACAACAGGTGAATTTAGGGGAAGGAAGGAAAGATAGGTTAATAAGAGAGAAAGGGAAATCATAAGGGACTCTTAAATATAGAGAACAAGCTGAGGGTTGCTGGAAGGGAGGTGGGTGGGGGGATGGGTTAAATGGGTGACAGGCATTAAGCAGGGTACTTTTGTAGATAAGTATTGGGTGTCATATGTAAGAGGTAAGTCCCTGGGTTCTAGTCCTAAAGCCAAGACTACACTGTATGTTAACTAGTTTGAATTTAAATTAAAAAAACAATCCCTCATGAAGTAACACTTGGTCAACAAACAGTGACACACTACAAAAACCTAACACCTAGAAATTTGTAAGTTACTGCTTTCACTATCAACATAGTATATATTCATTAAATAAAATTTGGAAAGCATGACAGAAGTAATAAAAATAAAACTTTCTTAGTGATCATTTTAAAAAACCCATAATATCAAGATTCAAGATTTTCTTCCACTCTTTTTAGGTTCATTGTTACAAATTTTAGTTAATATTTTATCGTTTAGTATTTGTTATATTATTTAATATCATTTTTATTTTATATGGAAATTGGATTTATTTAAAATTATATTGATACAAGCATTTATAAAATATGTGATATGTTTATTTCCCTCTGAAGTTCACTATGTAATTTTGGGTTATCACACTCACTGCTGAAAAATATTTCATTTTGAGTTTTTTTGTTGTTTTTTAATAATTTATTTTAAAGTTTATTATTTATTTTGAGAGAGAGACAGAGACAGAGACAGAGAGAGAGGGAAGGGGCGGGGAAGGGGCAGAGAGAGGGGGAGACAGAATCCCAAGCAGACTCCATGCCATCAGCGCAGAACCGAACATGAGGCTCAAACTCACGAACTGTGAGATCATGACCTGAGCTGAAATCAAGAGCCAGACACTTAACCAATTGAGCCACCCAGGTGCCCCAAAGGTATTCCATTTTGTAACTAATGGAATCTGGTTGTCTGTTCTATTATTGATTAATATTATTATTCACTACAAGAAAATTTTATTCTAGTAATATTAATGTTTATTTAATGTGTGGGTATTACTTAATTATATATTAGATGTACAAATCTAATGTATATCTAATATATGTTATCCATATATTATATTGATTATAAGTATCATCAGTATATATACACATATAACGAGAAGGGTCAGAAGGTAGACTTATTTACAAATGCATGGGTCAGAAGGTATGCTTTTTTCCAGGTTTGTCCGTTGATGTAAGATTTTTTTTTCTAAATAATATAACATTCCACAAGTATATCAACACACTGTTTCTGCAACTTTTTCAACATTCATATTTTTTTGAGTTAAGTCCAATTTAATTATGATTTTGTATAATTGACATTATATTTTATACAACTGACATACAAGAAACTACACATAAACTATATAATTTTATTATGTACTTGGTATATTATATTTTTGTATAATTGGCATAAAATAAATTTCACATAAGTATATAATTTGATAAGTTTCAGAGATGTATATACACCCGTGAGTTTATGAAAACTATCAACAGATATCATCCATCATTGCCCCCTAAAAACATTTTCTCATGCTCTCTGATACTCCTTCCCCCTCCCAGCCTTTCCTACCCATCCCCAGGCAACCACTGATCAAGTTTCTGTCATTATAGATTGGTGTGTATTTTCTAGAACCATACATAAATGGAATCATACAGTATATAATTTTTATATCAAGCTTCTTTCAGCACAATTATTGAAAATTTATATATAAAATATATATATTTAAATTTTACATATACATATATATTTATATGTAAATATGTGTTTATAATATATATTTATTTATATATTTATTTTTACATATTATATATTATAAATATATATATGTATATATATATATAATCCATTGATCTGTTGGTGTAAAGAATTTAGATTCTTTACAGTTTTTGGCTATTTCAAGTAAGTGTATGAACATTCTGATACAAATTCTTGTTTGTTTATATGCTTTCATTTATCTTGGATAAATACCTAGAGATGGGATGACTGAATTATAAATATGTGTGTGTTAACTTCTTGGGAAAATGCAAAAGTGTTTTCCAAAATATGCCATTTCTACATTCCCACCAGCTGTGTATAAGACTTACCGTTGCTCCACATCCCCGCCAACATGTGGTATGACCAGTCTTCAATTTTACCCATTCTGGTAGCTGTCAAGTCGTATTCCATCACCAATGATGCTGAGCGTCTTTTCATTGTGCTTACATGCCATCATTCATTTTTCTTTCCCCTGAAACATTTCACAGTTTTTCTTATTGGGCTGTTTGTTTTCTTATCTTTGAATTTTGAAACTTCTTTATATATTCTGAACCTGATTCACTTATCACATACATTTTCTCCCAGTCTGTGCTTGTTACTTCATTCTGTTGAATACTTTTGAAGGGCCGAAGTTCTTAATTTTGATGACAGCCAACTTACCATGGTTTTGAGACATTTTATGGGTCCTATTTATAGTGTTTGTATTAGTTTCCTAAGGCTTCTATAACAAAGTACCACAAACTGGGTGACTGAGAATAATAGAAATTTATTGTCTCATCATTCTGGACTCTTGAGGTTGTAATCAAGTGTCAGTGGGGCTGCTTCCCTTGGACAGATATGAAGGAGAATCACTTCCCTGCCTCTCTCTTGGCTTCTGGTGGTTTGCTGGGGCAGGTTTTGGCACTCCTTAGCTCATAGCTCTATCACTCCAGTCCTCTGCTTTTACATGACATTCTCTGTGTCTCCTCTCCAAGGCTTCCCTCTTTGCATGTCTATGTGGCCACATTTGTCCTCTTTTTTTTTTTTTAATGTTCATTTGTTTTTGAGAGGGAGAGAGAGAGAGTGAGCATGAGCAGGGGAGGGGCAGAGAGAGAGAGAGAGAGAGATTGAGAGAGAGAGAGAATCCTAAGCAGGCTCCACATTGCCAGCCCAGAGCCTGATGCAGGGTTCGACCCAGAACAGTGAGATCATGATCTGAGCTGAAGTCAGACACTTAACTGACTAAACCACCCAGGCACCCCGCCACATTTCTCCTTTGTGTAAAGACAACAGTCATATTGTAGTAGGGCCCACCTTAATGATCTCATTTGAGCTCAATTAACACTGTAAAGACACTATTAGACAAGTGTCCTGTATTAGGGATCAGGATTTCAACATATCTTTTTTTGATGGGTGGAGGAAGCACAATTAAATCCATAACAGTATTCTATTTAAGATACTTTCATCTAACCTAAGTCACAAAGATTAGTTCCAGTATTTTCTTTCTAGAAATTTTACAGTTTCATGTTTTAAATTATACATCTATGATCCATTTTATTTTTGTATGCAGTGGGAGGTATGGACCAAAGTTCTTTATTCTTATTCTTATTTTTCTTGCATGTGATTATCCAGTTGGTCCACCACTATTTTTCTTTTTCTTTTAATTTTTTTAACGTTTATTTATTTTTGACACAGAGAGAGACAGAGCATGAACGGGGGAGGGTCAGAGAGAGGGAGACACAGAATTGAAACAGGCTCCAGGCTCTGAGCTGTCAGCACAGAGCCCGATGCAGGGCTCGAACTCACAGACCGCGAGATCATGACCTGAGCCGAAGTCGGCTGCTTAACCGACTGAGCCACCCAGGCGCCCTCCACCACTATTTTTCAAAAAGACTATCCTTTCTCCATTAAATTGCCTTTGCATCATTATCAAAAATCAATTGTCCAGAAACAGATGAACATATGAGAAGGTGGGGAGAGAAGAGAGGGAAACAAACCATGAGAGACTTTTAATGATAGAGACCACACTGTGGGTTGATGGAGGGCGGTGGGTGGAAGGTGGGCTAGATGGGTGATGGGGATTAAGGAGGACACCTGTTGCGATGAGCACTGGGTCTTGTATGAATCAGAATCAGAATTCATGAATCAGAATTCAGAATCACTGAATTCTACCCCCGAAACCAATATTGCACAGCATGGTAACTAAAATTTAAATTTAAAAAATCACTTGTCCATATTTGTGTGGGTCTATTCCTTGACTTTTTGTCTATCTTTACACCAATATCACACTGTCTTGACTACTGTGACTATCCTTTCAAATAAATTCTCTCATTTTCTCTAGAACTCCAATGGATCTTATGTTAGACCTTTTAATTTTGTATGTGGATTCAATTTCTCCCCAAATGTCTGTGTCTTTGTTATTGCTCTGCATTCCTTATAATTTTGTTTGAACCTGCCCTTTAATTATTTGACTCTTCAGCTTTGTTGAATTAGCTGTAGAATTGAGATATTACATTTTTAATTTTAATTACTAATAGTGTTCCACTTCTAGAATTTCAATTTGATCATTTGAGAAATCTATTTTAGTTATATTTTCTTGTTCTTTAATCATGGTTTCATTTTTTTCTCCCTTTTTGAGCTTATATTTTTAATTGATAATCCCAATAGTGGACATTTTGCAGATCTGATTTGGCTATGTTGTTTCTTTTCCTCTTCACTCATGGTATCTTTGTTTTTACTTTACCATTTTTTAAAGGATTAGCTATCAGTGTTTTTTCAGTTTTTAAAATTTGAGTATAGTTGACACACAGTGTTCTATTAGTTTTGGGTGTGCAACATGGTGATTTAACATCTCTATATGTTATGCTACATTCATTATGAGTGTATCTACCGTCTGTCATCATACAACCTTATTACAATATCATTGACTATATTCCCTATGCTGTGCCTTTTATTCCCATGAATTATTCATTCCAGAACTGGAAGCTTGTATCTCTCACTCCCCTCCACCCCCAGTTTGCCCATCACCGCACCCTCCTTCCCTCTGGCAAACATCAGTTTGTTCTCTGTATTTATGGGTCTGATTCTGCTTTTTGTTTATTTGTTTTTTCATTTGTTTTGCTTTTTAGATTCCACATATGATTGAAATCATATGGCATTTGTCTTTCTCAGTCTGATTTATTCCAATTAGCATAACACCCTCTAGGTCCATCCATGTTGTCACAAATGGTAAGATGTCTTTTGTTTTCAACTTTAATCAAAAAACCTCATTCCCTGAAACTTTAATTTTTTTTAAATGTTTTATTTTATTTTTGAGAGAGACCGAGTGTGAGTGGGGGAGGGGCGGAGAGAGAGGGAGACACAGAATCTGAAGCAGGCTTTAGGCTCTGAGCTGTCAGCACAGAGTCCCACACCGGGATTCTAATTCACGAACTGTGAGATCATGACCTGAACCGAAGTTGGATGCTTTACTGACCGAGCCACCCAGGAGTCACCCTGGAACTTTATATAATGAAATTCATTTATGTTTATTTTGCATTTTCTTTGTTTCAGAGCAGATTTGCCATTTTTTCTATCAAACTTGAGTTTTTTTTAAATTTTTAGGTCAATATCATTGATAAATGTAAAAGGAATTTTTGCTATATTCACCAAGAACCTTGGCTAGTTTTCAGCAGTTAGATTCATCCGGCCATCTACTTCTTAGACTATCCAAAATATAAATATCTAAGCTTTTGTTTTTTATGCAGCAATTTGCCTGATAACTCATGTGCCAAGAATGCTAGTATGTACTTAAGACCTCGCTGAATACATACGTATTTAAGCCTCTCTCTTTACTTAATGCTATCTTATGCTCATCACTGATATTGCTGGATACCCTGCAAAATCAACTTTGGGATTTTTTTCATGAGAAATATATTGTGAAATTTAATTTTAAATTTTATTTTTTTTAATTTTAATTTAATATTAATATTTTCCAGATTATTATTGGCATTTCAAGTTTTTATTTTACATGTGATATTTATTTCGAACTAGTCAAAATTGCTTTCTTTCTCTTTGTCATCTCTTCTGTTGAATTGTGGCTTCAAAGATCCTCCATACAGAAGTTGAAGAAGTACACCTTTCTATATTTTAGAGATGTATTGTTTTATTTTTAAAATATTTAAGTGCTCAGCTATCAGGAATTCATCTTTTTGGGTTATGTGAACCTCTGAGCAAATCCCTGTTTACAGCCTTCCTAAGGAAGGAAGCATAGTGATTCAGCCCATTTCTTTCCTCTTCACGTCCTGATTATTCATTCTCCTCAAGGTTCAACAGAAAGTAAGACAAAGGTGTGTTCTGAGATAATTGTTGTTTTCCTCATCATTGAAAGATAATGCCACGTCTCGTATGTTTATTTTACTTTCTCTAAATATCTGCACTTTTGATTATTACATTGAAATTTGCTTTTGGTTTGAAATGTTTAAAAATAGGCTAGATGAAAAAAAACACATCTAAGGGACTACAAGAAAGGAAATTCTCATTAACTGTTTTAAAATCAGCCTATCACATAAGAAATAGATTTGATGCACAGGCATTTCAAATGAATGTCTCATTTAACAAATTATTAGAATTTAGAAGAACCAATATAAGTAAATTGACCTGGAGACTGAATTTTCAGCTACTCCCAGGGTCCACAAACGCCCTTTGACTTTTCCCTCAGGAAATGGTTTCGCTAAGTCCGATCTCCATGAATTTCCCTTTAAAATACCTGTGGCCTGCAAAGTCTTTTTCCTGCGTAGTAGGAAACTGGTCGTCCCACAGTCTGCATCGATGCTGCACCTGTTTGTACAGGCTTTGGTGGCCATCTCTGAGAATACTATTTCAATATCTGATGCATGAAGCATTTTTCAATACAAGTTGCCTAATAGATTCTTATTAATAATAATGAAAACTATCCATATGTTGATACTAGTTTTATGGAAGGTTTACAGATGCCCTAAATCAAAGTGGGTTAAATTATTTCATGGGAAGTTGTTCGTGTTAATCATTTTGAATAATGCCTATTTTAATATATGGTTTTCTTTACTAAAATGAGAATTAAGAATTGCTCATTTAGTTTAATTCAGTCCATGCCTCTCATGCTACCTAGGCTAATGTAAAGGCTCTGGTTATTAGCCTTGAGGGCTGTGGCTCTAGCCTGAGAACTCTTTGGACAGGGCCACTGGTAGCAAGAGAGGCTTTCTGATGCCTGGTGAATGGATTCTGCTGCCACCAGTGGGGACATCTTTTCTTCCAGCTTCATGTGACCTGGGCCATTGGTGGCTGGGCCCTTGTGCTGGGACTTTGCTATTACCGGGCTCTAGGTTCATTAAGAATCGCCCCCTTTTTCTATACAGAGATTTTGTTTTTCAAATTATCTTTACTCAAACATGAAGGGGTTTTCACCCCCTATATATCTCTCTTGTCTGTCCACTGCCCATCACTTCTGTCTTGGTTCAGGCCTTATCGCAGGAACTTCTTTCAGTCTCACCCCGTGACCTGTTGACCCAACTAAGGCTTGGATGAGTCTCTCTAAGTCACAAATGTGCATATGGCCTTCTGCTACTACCTTCTGGAAAAAGTAAGATGCTTACACAATGTCTAGGTCTCTTATGACTTGGACTGTGCCTACCTTACCAGCCCCTCTTCGTTCTTGCTGATTTTTCACAATCCATGCTCCAGCTAGCAAGACCAAACTGTCCCTGTGTCTCTGATGTTCTCGTACTTTTGTGAAAGGAAACCCACGAGGACCCCTCTCCAGTGGCTCTCATTTATCAAACCTTAACTGAACATTGCATCTTTTGGGAAATCTCCCCTTTTGCCCAAGGTGGCCGTTGTCTCTATTCAGTGACCCGTGAGTGTCTTAGTCACACATCACCCAGTGTTGTCCTTCATTGTCTCGTGCCCATCCCCTGGCATGGTGTAGGGTAGTGGTTAGCAAAGGCAGATTTAGAGCCAACCTGAAGTCTTATCCTCTCTGTGCTAGGTACTGACCATGCCGTCTTGAGGAAATTGTGCATTCTCAGCCTCTGCCTTGCCTTCTTCATCTGTACAACAGGGATACTGATGAATGCCACTCCTGAGTGTGACAGGCTCATTAATTAGAAAGCAGATAAAGTACTGGAGTCTCTGTCTCTCTGTCTCTGTCTCTGTCTCTGTCTCTCTCTGTCTCTCTCTCTCTCTCTCTCTCTCTCTCTATATATATATATATACATAATTTATTGTCAAATTGGTTTCCATACAACACCCAGTGCTCATCCCAACAGGTGCCCTCCTCAATGCCCATCACCCACTTTCCCCTCTCCCCCACCCCCCATCAACCCTCAGTTTGTTCTCAGTATTTAAGAGTCTCTTATGGTTTGCCTCCTTCTCTCTCTGTAAGTTCCCCCCTTCCTCTCTCCCCTGGTCTTCTGTTAAGTTTCTCAGTATCCACATATGAGTGAAAGCATATGGTATCTGTCCTTTTCTGCCTGACTTATTTCACTTAGTATAATATTTGGAGAGCCTTTTTGTTTAATTTTTTTTTTTATTTTTGAAAGAAAGAGAGAGGGAACATGCGTGCAAGCAGGGAAGAGAGAGAGGGTGACAGAAGATTGGAAGCGGGCTCTGTGCTGACAGCAGAGAGCCTGATGCAGGGCACGAACTTGCAAACTATGAGATCATGACCTGAGCCGAAGTCAGACGCTTAACCAACTGAGCCACCCATGTGCTCCTGGAGAGTCTTGAAACAGAGTAAACACCCAATACTTGCTATTTTATGTTAATATCAGGAACGTTGTTGAATAAATTAAACACGCATTCTGTGTAAGACAATGCAAATGGCTAGTATATCACTGAACAATGCCAATGTGACAGAGAATATAACAATTTACCCAGTTAATTTCCACAGCATAATTGTGACGTAAGTGCTATTATTATTATTCCATTTACATATGACGAGATAAGGCCTAGAGAAGTTAATAAAAATGTTCCAAGTCATCAAAAAATGCATGGTGGTGAAGTGGGATTTGATCCCAAGCAGTTTGACTCTGGAGCTTTCATTCTTTTTTTTTAATATTTATTTAAAGTGGGGGATAGGCAGAGAGAGAGAGAGAGAGAGAGGAGACATAAAGAGAGAGAAAGAGAATCCCAAGCAGGGATTCTCTGTCAGCACGGAACCCAATGTGGGGCTTGATCTCATGAACCATGAGATCATGACCTGAGCCAAAATTAAGAGTCAGGCACTTAACCGACTGAGCCACCCAGGTACCTCTAGACCTTTCACTCATAATCACTATTCCAAACTCCCCCCAAACCCTATGTTGTTTCCCCAACGTCTGTTTCTTGAATTAATGAATTTTAAAAATGGTATGTACATTGCCTCTCTATAGATTATATGTATATAGTGCTAGATATGTAAGATGTGAGAGATTACAGGAATTTCCTGACTCAAAATATTCGAATTTTGCATTTCTGAAATTCATCATTTTGGGTTTGGAAAACTTCATAGTCATGGACACAGAATGATCGCTTAGAGATACCATAGATAGAAAGACATGCATTATAAAATAAAGTTTCTGGAGAAGGGTCATATGCCCTAGGACAAGAGACAGAGAAGTGCTAAGGGGGAGAGTCAGGAGGCCGCGCGCATTGTGTAGGGAAGCCAGACCTAGAGATAATGCAGATCACCTTCCTCATTCTGCTTCTGCCAACTGTTAGCTGACTCATTCAGTCAGTAGTTTATCCACATCTATACGATGTTTGTTGTATTCCTGGCGTGTTCCAAGAACTGCTATTTCCTTCTGACTTCAACTTGCTCTTAAGTAAAATTGTCATGGTAGTTCCTATCTTGAAAGATATTTGAGAAAGGTCAGTAGGAAACATGGAAAGGTGCAACCCAGGGACCTTCTATGTATGACTTTCTTACCTTTTACCTAGCTGTCACTAGCCAGGGGCCAGAGTATGGGCTCAGTCAGACAGGAGGAGTCAGAAAAGTGATAATAAACCCTAGAAGGAGTAATGAGTGGAACAAAGTTTTGGACAAGTCCGTGGAGCCAAGGACAGATATCCAAGTCAGGTGAGGAAGCCAGGGATTTGAGGCTGGGCACCAAATGACATCATGTTGAGATTAAATTAAGGGATGGGGCAGGATGTATTCCTAATTGTTACCTTGATCACTTGCTAGTGTTTGACGTTCATCTGTACGTCTGGCTAAGTCTGAGAATGTATACTGTTATAAGGGAGAGTCTGTCTTTCACTCATGGTGTCTTTGAAGGAATTTTCCCCAAGGATGCTCTTGGTCTACTATCCCACCTTTTACTCATACTTATTAAGGTGGAATGAGTTACTTGGGAAGGGGATGACAATCACCAGTCCACATTTCTCAATTGATAATCTACTCAATATACAATCTATCAAATATTCTAAGCACGAGGTATGGGTTTTTGTTCTTCTTTCTTACCCAGGAACAGAGGGAGACAGCGTCAGCAACATGTTCAAATGTGTCTACTTTACAAATTCATGTTTACCTCAGATATGCTGCTCCCAAGTGTAGACCAAGGTTTCTCAGACTTGGCACTATTGATGTTTTGGGCCAGATGATTCTCTGTTTATGGCAGAGTATGGTTTAAGAGCTCTACTGCATATTGTAGGACATTTAACAGCATCCCTTAGCTGTACCCACTAGATGCTTGTAGCATCCCCACAGTTGTACTCACCTAAAATGTCTCCAGACGTTGCAAAATTTCATCCTCCCCTCCTTCCGAGTCCCAGCTCTAGGAAAATGTGTGGAGTTTGCAGACCACTTGACCCAATATCCAGTTGTGTCCTCTAATTTAGCTGCATCAACAACAAAGCTGATATTTTGGTCTCCATTTTTACTCTCCCTTTAAACAATTTATATCTTAATCAGAACCAAGATGAGGGTCTCTTCAGAGAGCTCAGGGAGTTGCTTAGGGTCACATGAGTGCTTCACCCCTAAGATAATTATTCCTCTCACAGTGTTTGGCCAGTAATAAATAGAGAGGGCCCTGAGCCCTGCCATTGACCCAACATTCATGGATAAATTTCAAGGGGAGGTGCCATTGGTTCTTCTGAATATCCAACTCTCATAGGTCAAGTAGCTTCAAAAGCTGGGTCAAAGGCAGTTACTGACCCCTGAGCGGGTTAGCAGCCTCATCTCAGTAGCCAGCTGGTAGGTAGACCAGTTGGCTCTGGTCCCAGCTACATTTTCTGGAAAAGCAGAGATAAAATGTTTTTTTTTTTTTTTTTTTTTTTTTTTTTGAGGCTGAAGAAGTTCTCTGTGAGGCTTCTGTGAGCAGTCACAAGCCACGGCTGGGTCTGTGAAGTTTGCATTGGACATTCCAGAGGCTGTTTGCCAAACTTGGGCCATGTTCCCGGCTGAGCATCACCCACGGGCACTGTGCCCCAGACAGGCCCAATCCACAGAGCAGAAAGACTTCGTTTTCAGCTCTGCATAGGCAGCAGCCTTTAGGCTAATTAATAAATCATCAACGCATTTGTGGTGTGAAAAATGAAATATTTATGCTCACCAGAGTAATATTTCTGTCTTGCAGCCCCATGGTCTGTTGATGCCTGATGGAGGATGAAGTAAATACCAGCTGGTGTAGAATGAGTGGAATATAATTACTCTCCACAAAGTTAAGTGAATATTAAAACACAGAAGTCACAGGCCCTGGCACTCATCCCTCCTTGACTCCATTGCCCAGTAAATAGCATTCTGACCTGAAGTTGTCTTCACTACAACTTCCAGCAGGGATCGCAGTACAGGGCTTGGTTGTCAGCAGCTTGGACACAGGCTGCTGAGAGAGGCAGAAAGTCAACCACCTTCCAGGAGCACGGGGAGATTTCCCTGATGCCTGAGAGATAGTGTGATACTGTGAGAAAAAGTGGCTTTGGAGCTAGAGACACCAAGTTCTCTCTCTGAAATTTACAAGCCATGTGATCTTGGTCAAAGTCTTTCACTTCTCTGTACCTCAGTTTACTTGCCTAGGGAACCAGGGTAATGCTGCGCTATGTGATAAGAGAACTGCGATGCAGAAGTTAATGGACAAAGTTTTGCATGGTGACATGGAGGTAGAGATGGAATATGAACTGTAAGGAGATTGGGTAAGTACCCCACAGAGCTTAAGGTGATGGCACTGAAAATGCAAAGAAGAATCACCTGTGAAAGGCAAGACTGGCAGGTGATTTTATGATTGGAGAGTTAAAGGAGATTCAAGAGCTTGTGAACCCAAGAGCAGGGAAAATGGAGACAGCCTTCTCAGAGACTGGGAAGTCCAGAAGGAGAGCATGCTTTGTGAAGGGAGGGGGTGAAGACGTGGGCTGTGTTCAGGGTGGGAATTGAAGTGGACAGTCTAAGAGGAGGAAGCAATCAGTGGAATTCTTCCGGCCTTGGTATTTGTACAGGTGTGTGTGTGTGTGTGTGTGTGTGTGTGCTATGTGTGCAGAAACGGTTTCCGGTCCCCTCCATAATCACCCATGACATACACACACAATCTCCACTCAGCAAAATTTCTACCATGCAAGATACATGGTTCTCTCTGTTCCTTTCTGAGCCCCCCTTTGTCCTTTATTTACCATGTTGAGTGCCTCATAACCAATCCAAGTACTGCAGATCTGGCCTGTTAATGTTGTGGGGGACTTACTTCCACAATATTAATTCTTGGACCTCACTTCGAAGATCCATCCTTATGTCTGTGTAGAGTCACTGTATCATCAGCCGTTCCCAGTGTCCAAGGCAGAAGATACATGGTGTCCAGTGAGGGTGGATGTGGTCTAAAAGATACTCATACCTTTTATGAAATCCCACAGGATCCCAAAGTCCATGCCCTTGAAGAGAAGAAACGCTCCTTAGGATACAACATGATGTCCACAGAACAATTAAAGAACCATATATCCGCACTTGAATGTTTTCGTATTTAGTAGGCTGTAGGCATTCTAAGAAGAAAATCCACTTTACTACTGCTAGCACCTACTGTATGCACTCACCTAAGCATATGACCTAAATGATCTCATTTAATCCTAGCCATTTTGTAAATTAGGCATTTTATAATTGGGAAACCAGCCCCAAAGAAATTAATTTGCTTTCCATCAAAAAGCATGGAAGTCATAACAGCAGGATTCAGATTCAAGCCTGTTGTTTTCAAGCTTTGTGTCCATTCTGTCCTTCTTTCTATTCTCATCCCCTCTTTCCTCCCTTCTTTCTATCTCCCTCCTTTTTACCTTCCCTTTGTCTTTATTTTGAAAGCGTTTTACGTATGGCAGTATTGTTAGCTGCCTACCATTGACTGTATTCAAGGTGGTAATGTGTCAGCTTATAAAAATAGATTCCTTGTAGATGGATGTGGCTTTGTGACATAGTTTCAGTCACTGACATGTAATTGGAGAGGATGAGCTCAGTGTACCTGTCCCCTGGCTGTCCTTCCCCTTCCTGGAAGGAGGACTTGATGCTCAAAGTGGAGAAGCCATCCCATGAGCTCTAGGTGATAGACACAAAAGGCCACCTGAGATCAAATACAGGACCTTGCTCTTGGGAGACATAGTGGGCCTGCCATCCTAGCCCTAGACCGTCTTTCTTTGGGCTTGGTCAAATCACTATTTTCAGGGCTCTGTTACTTGTAATAGAATGCAATTTCTAACTTCCTTTAGGTAGATGCATCAAAGCATTAAAAAAAATAAAGAAAAAGAAAAAGAAAAAGCTACCAAACTCCCATTCTCCACTCAGAGGAAACCATTGGCCACAGGAAATTTGTATAAATCTTCTTATATATGTTCATCTATATCTTTAAAAAAATTTTTTTTAATGTTTATTTATTTTTGACAGAGAGAGAGAGAGAGACAGAACATGAGCAGGGGAGGGGCAGAGAGAGAGGGAGACACAGAATATGAAACAGGCTCCAGGCTGTGAGCACAGAGCCTGATGCGGGGCTTGAACTCACAAACTGTGAGATCATGACCCGAGCCGAAGTCGGACGCTCAACTGGACTGAGCCACCCAGGCACCCCCATCTATATCTTTTTAGTACATTAATGATGTGCGCTAATTTTCTGTAACCTGCTGTTTTTACTTGTGTGAAACTATGATTTGGAACCCTATTATTTAAAACATTTTGGTATTTACTAGGCACTCTCCTTTGTATATTGTGGAATAGTGATTGTTAAATAGGGATAATTTTGCCCCAGCCCCACAGGATGTCTTTTGGCTTCCATGTCTAGAAGCATGTTGTGATTTGGCAGTGTCTGGAAACATGCTGTGATTTGGCAATGTCAGGAAGCATGTTTGGTTGTCACAACTGTGGGGAAGGAGAGCCAGGAAGGATAGAAGCCAGAGATGTTGCTAAATGTCTTACAATGCACAAGGCAGCCTCCTACAACAAAGAATTACCCAGCCCAGAATATCCAGGTTCAGACCAAAATGTCAATGCTGAGATCCAGAGTCCCTGCTAAGGAGTATTCCATAATATACTTGTACCATCTTTTGTTTAAACAGCCCCTAAAACTAAGATTGTTTTGGGGTGCCTGGAGGGCTCAGTCGGTTAAGCATCTGACTTCGGCTCAGAACATGATCTCACAGTTCATGAGTTCAAGCCCTGCGTTGGGCTTTGTGCTGACAGCTCAGAGCTTGGAGCCTGCTTTGGGATTCTGTGTCTCCCTCTCTCTCTGCCCCTTCCCTGCTCACACTCTGTCTCTCTCTCTCTCTCAAAATTAAATGAACTTTAAAAAAAATTAAGAAACACTATGATTGTTTCTAACAATGCTGAAAAGAATACTATTGCCTGTATATAGTTGAGATTATGGATTATTTTTCTTTTCAATTTTTTGTTTAAATTCTAGTTAGTTAACATGCAGTGCAATATTGGTTTCAGGTGTAGAATTCATTGATTCATCACTTACAACACCCAGTGTTCATCATAACAAGTGCTCTCCTTAATATCCATCACCCATCTAGCCCATCCCCCAACCACCTCCCTCCAACAATCCTATTTGTTCTCTATCATTAAGAGTCTCTTGTGGTTTGTTTTCTTCTCTCTCCATCCCCCCCCCCCATATGTAAATCTGTTTTGTTTCTTAAATTCCACATATGAGTGAAATCGTATGGTATTTGTCTTTCTCTGACTGACTTATTTCACTTAGCATAATATACTCTAGCTCCCAAATGTCCATACACTGATGAATGGATAAAGAGGATGTGGGGTGTGTGTGTGTGTGTGTGTGTGTGTGTGTGTATACGTGTATAAACGTGTATATATATATATATATATATATAAATATATATATATATATATATATATATATATATATATATATATATAGTGGAATATTACTGAGCCATCAAAAAGAATGAAATCCTGCCATTTGCAACAATGTGGATGGAGCTAGAGAGTATTAATATATTTTAAAAAATAAAAATTTATACATAGAATTGCTTAAATAAAGAATATGCACAGTTAATGTTTAGATGCTGCTACTCACCTACCACAAAAGGCTTCCTTAATTTACACACCCATTGAAAGTGTAACGGTCATTGACTGTTTCCCTGAACCTTCATGAACATGAGATGTCATCAGTCTTTTTAATCTTTATAAACCAATGAAATTATTGGTGCTTAATTTGCGTTCTCTGATAGCAATAAGGTTGAGCATTATTTTGAGTGTTAACGGGCCACTTTATTTCCTTTCATGTGAAATGTTTCATCCATATTGTTAGTCTATCTTCTTTCTCATTCTTGCTTTTTTCCCTTATTGATGTAGGAACTCCTCTTGTATATTGAATTTTTTTTTGTATTGAGTACGTGAGAACCACATTTTGCCTACCTTTTTTTGATACCTAAACATTTAAGGAAGAGGCAGAAAAATTAAGGTTGTAGACGTTAGGAAACATTTCATTCGTCATTAATTAAATCTGATTTATTTATCTGGGTGCCTCCTATGGCTCATGTAGATACTGTGGGAAACGAAGTGGGAGGAGGGCCCACTCCTGTCCTCAGGTGGCTCAATCTGGGATGTGGATGACAAAACATGCCCATATTACCTTTACTTTAATCCTGATTAGGAATTACGTGCCTAATAATAGCATCTCACCTTCAAGCACAATTAGCTGAATCTAATGAACATTAAGACAAACAATTAGCAGAAGAGATATCAAAACTGCTCTTCTTTTGCCTATAATAATGGCACTAGAAAGGGAGGCAGCTATTTGCAGATCAGGACCCTAATACTGACCTCAGGATTAGATAAGATAGACCTGCCTGTTCTTTTGAGGCTGGCCATGTGACAGAGAGCAGTGGTGAGCCTGTGCCCTGTGCTGGCAGGGCCAACTCTTAAGAGGAAGTGGGAAGCTCTGAATCACAAGCGCTGACTTTATTCTTTTCATCTTTACCAATAAAGATAAATTACTCCCTACACCATGGGGAAAGAGTAAGTGAGGGGCAGAGAGAGGCCAGGCGTGTTCTGTTAATGATGACCTTCCATGGGGAAGGAAAAAAAAGGAATGGGGAATAAATGCTGTCTACCTCTCTGTTAAAGAAAACTCCCCTAAGACATTTAAAATGTTGCACCTTTACTTCCCCCACCATTTTGTTTTCAAATGATTCGTCCGACAGTGTGTCAACTTTTTCTTATCACCTCTGCTGTTCAGTGTATCACATATGCTCTCTTCCTCCCCTTTGCACTGATCATTGATATTGATGCAGCAGCAGCTTTTTTCATGTTCAAAGTTCTCACATTTCCATATATGGCTTCCCCTATTACCTCTGTCTTCCTCCTTCAGCCTTCCAGCTGAGATACCCACAGGCATTTAGGAGAGCTTACTAAGAAGACCCTTATGACTCCCTTTTGCTCCTAATTTACTCTACTTCGAGTCCATGCCTATTCCTCCTTCCACATTCTAAGGGACCTTTTCTTTATTGTTTATTCACTATTTATTTTAAGTATTTTGTTGTAATTCTTCCTCCTCACTCTCCCTGCTCCCTCTCACTGTATAAAATGTTGGTATTCTCCAGAGCACCACCCTCAGCTCTTTCTCATTCTCTATCCCCTGTAAATGCCTGATTTTAGCCATCACTATGTAATAACAATTTCAAAATTTATATCTCCTAACTTAAGCCGCACACACACACACCTGTGTTTCCAGTGCCTCGTGCATATTTATACCTGGCTGTCATGCTGCTATTTCAAATGCAACAAGACCCAATCCCATTTTTCTTTCTATTTTTGTCTCAGTTAATATCATTAGCATCTGTTCAATTAAAAATTTTGGCATCATCTGCAATGCAACTTTTCCTATCTTATGTATCAGAGGTTTTATCATTATTTGATTAAAACTTTTCAAGGGTTCCGTGTTACCCACAAGATAAAAACAAAATCCTTGAAACTCCAAACATGTCTTTATTTTATGGTCCTGTGATGGTTAATTTTATATGTCAACTTGGCTAGCCACAGTGCTCAGACATTTGGTGGAACACTATTCTGGATATTTCTGTGAAGGTGTTTTTTGCATGAGATTAACATGGAAATTTATGGAATTTGAGTAAAGCAGATTCTCCTCTATAGTGTGGGTGGGCATCATCTAATAAATTGAAGGCCTGATTAGAATAAAGACTGACCTCCCCTGAGCAAGAAGGAATTCTGCCAGTAGACAGCTTTGGGTCTTGAATTACAGCATGGATTTTTCTCAGCATCTCCAGCCTGCCAGCTCACCCTGGAGATTTTGGATTTACCAAACCTCCATAACTACATTAGACATTTCCTTAAAATAAATATTCATCTCTCCCTCTCTCCCTGTCCTTATCTCTCTCTCTCTCTCTCTCTCTCTGTTAGCTCTGTTTCTCTGGAGAACCCTAATAAAGTATCTGATTCTCTACCTGTAAATGAGTTAATTCACATTTGAATATTTATTTAAGAAAGGAAAAAACAATAAGATAAAGAATCAAATAAAAATAACCAACAAGTAGAAAAACCAACAAGTAGAAAAACAATTCAAAACAACCACCAGCACAAACCTATGGTATAACCATGTCAAAACTCCCATCATTCTGGATACATGAGATATGTTTTAACGCCTTTGTGCCAGAATACATGTTGGTATCTCACCTTGGAAACCTCTTCCATTTGTCTTTGTCTGACTTTTCTCAGTTACTCTGGGTAGATTTTATGTATGTATGTATGTATTTATTTATTTATTTATGAAACCAAGTCAAGAAAAGATTTATTTTTTATTTTTTATTTTTTATTTTTATTTTTTAGAGTTAATGTTAAGTATCTTTTTATTTTAATATAATTTATTGTCAAATTGGCTAACATACAATGTGTAAAGTGTGCTCTGGGTAGATTTAAATGTGACCTCTGTGCTCTCATAACACTTGGTCCCTGTTTTATTTGGGCAGTTCCCACACTGAGTGATAATTATTTATATCTGCCTTATTCACTGGAGCTCACAACCCTAGCACCCAGTGGATCCTCAGCTAATCTTTGTGGGATGGAATATCTTTCACGTACAACCAACTTCTCCTCATTAAATCCTTCCGGTATGCAGTAGATATAATCAATTCTCAACAGGAAATCAAATCCTGCACCCTCCCCACTGAGTTCCTGATATTCAAGTATTATTACCTCATCAATTCCTTCTGCATTTGGAGTGTTGTCCTAACCTCTGGCATGAAGTCCAGGAGACAAAGATGGCTGCCTCGGGGAGCCAAGATCATGCAGCCCATTGCCATCCCTCAAGGACTCATGATCTACAATAGCAACAACTAGTGTTGAGCACAGGCAGGAGTGATTTTGGAGGAGGCTGCTGCTGTTTGCTGTCCTAAAGAACAAGTGCAGAGATCACTGCACTAACAACATTCCTGACTTTCTGTACATATTGGAGAGGTGGCTAAGTCTCTTAATTTTAGACTGGGTGTTCCTTGAGGGGGCTAGTCTCTCTTCCTGTTTTGACTCCCTAGTGTGTATGAACATAAGCAGATGTACAGTTGTTTATTTCTTAGTAGCTGTCTATAAATATGGCCTTGAGATGACAGATATGATAGAAGGCATCTTGGTCTTGGAGGCTGGCTTATTGAAGTAAAGTAAACATAGGTGATGAGTTTTGAGGGAAGCTGTGAAGGACCTTTTCCTGCCTAAAAGCTGCATCTATAAAATTGCAAGTTATTACCTCCTCAGACTTCATAGGAGTTAGCATGAGATATATTAATTTAAATTTTGACTTTGGCATTACAATGTGGTACTGGGCAATTATTTTACCTCTCCACTCTCAATTTCCTCATCTGTAAATTTGGTCTCAAAAATCCCTCTTCACGACATTATTGTGAAGAGTATTTGAATTAAAATATGTCAAGTGGCCGATTGTCAGAAGTCCCTCAATAAAATGCTTGTTGAATCTGAGTCTTTATTACAGGCAATCATGATCCTTTTTCCCCCCTCACTCTCTGTGCTGTAAACCTTGCCAAAACACTCAGATTATATTAACCCTGCAGTAATAAAGAAAAACAGCAAGCTAATTTGGGAAACTTCCCATAGCAAAAATGTCTATTAAGATTTGAAAGTGGCATAAAAACTATATGACCACAATGGCCTCTTTCTGTTTTGCTTGGGAACCAGAGGTGAACATCATATCTCCAGTTCTTGCCTTTCATCGTTTGCTTCCAGAAAAGACAATTTAAGTGCCAGTTATTAGAGCCTGTCAATAAATTTCGGAAGTGAAGCAAATCTCGCTGAACTGACTGACAGCTACAAATTAATTTTTGCTTTCTTTAAACAGTGAACCAGCGTAATGTTTGTGCAGCTGTGTGTGAGCCCACGGTGTGTGCTCTCTTGGCCCAGCACAGTGTGGCCTGAATGTCAACATGGGGTGCAAATTATTTTGCCTTCATTCAGCTTCTTAATGGGGAAGACGGTGCAGTTTGTTAACAGACACCAAGGCGATAGAGGATAATGAATGGTTCAGCATTCTGCCTGTTGAGAAGTACACAGCCATGCTAGGGGACATTTATGACAGGAATGGCCCCAAACACACAGGAGGCTCACTCATTTCTATTTGTGATTTTTATTACATTCATTCAGCAACATTTGACCAAACTCTGTTAAGTGCTGGAGATGAAAAGAAGGTGGTGTTCAATCTCTTTTATATAAAGATGCCACAGGCTAAGAACAAAAGAGATACAAATAAGGACCATCTGTTATAATTATAGGTGCAATAGGTGGTAGGAACATGAAAGAAAGAATTATTTATTTTATGGGCAGAGGTTGGGATATGGTGACCAGCTGAATGTAAGAAATTCTTCCCCCAAATGTCACTTATCTGTTGGTGTTTGTTTCCTTTTTAAGCGAGGAATGACATACCCATCTTCATTGCCCAGCTCAGTGCGTTTTTATGTATGTGTAATTACCACCCAGATTTATGTATGTTTGTGCCCATGTAATTACCACCCAAATCAAGCTCTTGGACTTTTTCTATCTTCCAAGACGGTTTCTTCATGCCCCTTCCTAGTCAACTCTCCGTACCTCCAAGAGGTAACTACCAAGAGGTATCAATCACTATGGATTGATTTTGCCTGGTTTTGAGTTTCATATAAGTGGATTTTATGTGATAGGTTCTCTCTGTAACATTTTTCTTTAGCTTCGCATTTGTTCGCAAGATCCCTCCATGTACAGTGTGTACCTGTAGCTCTTTTTATCATTACAAAATCTTCCATTATCAACATTGGTATTTTAAGAGTGAATACAAGTTGCTCCCCGGTGGACAGCCAGGAGGAGGCATGGCATACATTTAAGCACGGTATATTTGGAGGGTAACTGTAGTGACATTATAGGGATTTGGGGGTTCATTGAGGAGATTGTGCTAAAAACAAAGGCCAGAGCTACACTGGGAAAGATGCAGAATGTACTAGTTTTGTAGCCTACCCCCCAACAGATTCAGAGGTAAGCAGGAGGCATGGTATGATCAGACTTGTGTTGGACCCATTACTCTGATGTAAACACGCTGAGTGTGTGGAAGCAACGAGAAACCAGTATTAGGGAACTAGAAGATAGGCCACCAGAGTAACCCAGGGGGCTTGATTTGAGGTCAAGAATGGGAGAAAAGTGGAATAATCAGAGGGAGATGGAGACGATCAGAGGTGGGCAGGGAGGAGTCAAATGCTGAGCCGCAGTGTGTAAGACAGAAGCAGCAGAGGAAGCATGAAATTAATTCCCACTTCTGATGTTCATTTGAAACTGGGAGTGAGCAAGGGCATCCGGGTTCTGCTAAGACACCTTCTGTCCTTACTCTCCCTGCACCCCAGCAGCACCTCCCCTGATCCACACTTAACCTTAGCAACACAGCCCTTAAGAGGAAATGGATCAAAACACCCCAAGGAATTATGCACATTTCATTTACATCTGGGTCTGAATTCCCGTGCCTGCATTTCTGTCATTTTGCCATTTCAAAGAATAACATACCATGGCTTTTCACTCCAGCCCTGTGGTGGTGCCCTTTTTGAGAGAATAAATCCCAAGTAGTGTTGCCAAGAGCCAGTGACATTTGCCATGTTTGAAAAGGCCTTATTTTGAAGAATGATTATTGATTCTTTCTCACATTTCAGATCATTCCTTTGATGCTGCCTTTCACTGGCCCTGGTGAGCAACCTTCAGCCGCATTCACGGCTCTTTGACACAGCAGTTCACCCAGAAAGAATGCAGTGTTCTTCCAAGTGGCATTCACCCTGAGCCTGACCACCAGAAAAGTCACTGTTGCTCTGAATATTTCATCACCTAACAGAGCTTTTCCAAGTCTTGGCAAGGTTGTTGAAAATACATAGCCATGCTTATAAACAAGCTCAGGTAATAATGGGGTGTGCATGCAGGAAGGGGCTAGAGGTATCAGGGTATTCAGTGGAATGAGTGATGGCAACTTGGGGACGATGTTATTGCTGTGGGTCTGCGATTTCCAGGGAGAAGTTGAGTTGGAAAGAGAGGGTAGGAAAAGGGAGTAGTAGACCGGGAGAAAATGATAAATAATCTGCTGAAACTGTCCACAAAGTATTGACTCCTAAGGAATAAATATTTACCATTGGGTGTCCCTGCAACAGAGGAAGGCCCTGATTTCTAGATTTTAGAATCCAAAAGCCACTTATCCACATAGCTTAGGAATCCTGACATCACCTATGAGTGTTAGAAATGGAATCTCACGTTCAAAGGCAGTGGTTTTGTGAGCCTAACAGGAGCCATAAAAGGAAATAATGAGGCTTCGAGTCCAGATATGTATTCTGCATATTTGAAATGTGTTGTTTAGTCTCTATTACATATGCCCTCTTGATATTATGTTGCTTTTAGGGTGTTGGTGAGAAGAATGGAGAGAGGATGCTGCATGTCAATGAACTTGTGGGACTAGGAAAGTACTTTTTATCAAATATTTATTTAATTTGTCTATGGAAGGATAGGGCTTACATCCCAAATATTCAGAATATATATAAACATATATGGTATAAGCATATATATTAAATTACATATAGTAGAGTAGTAACCTTTTGGAAGGCAAAGTCTTGCCTTGTGGGTAAAGTATTTAGCATAATGCATAGAAAAAAGTAATTATTATCCTACTTTTTCCTTTAGACCAACTCTCTGCAGAGAGTATGGATGCTTACATTTTAGACCTGAAGTTCCAATAATGACTCTACTGTGTCACCAGCACTAGGATTTTTAAGTAGAGTCTATGGAACCAACTTAGCACCATGTTAAGTTGCTAACACAAAGCCTATGGCATTCCATTCTTCCCTGGATATATTCTTTCCTTATGCCAGCACCAGCAGGGATCTTGATATTGCTTTAGAAATGTAGCTTCTCCCTTATGAAAGTTTATTCACCCATTTAAGAACCTACAGTG
Source organism: Panthera onca (assembly GCF_046562875.1). Taxonomy (NCBI): domain Eukaryota; kingdom Metazoa; phylum Chordata; class Mammalia; order Carnivora; family Felidae; genus Panthera; species Panthera onca. The sequence goes on along the minus strand of NC_138349.1, from coordinate 44,186,033 downwards.
GAGTGAGCCGTCTCCATGGGGCTGAGGTACCTCGGCAGGAGTCTATGGTATAAGGACAGGACCTATAATTCAGGTAGATTCTGGCAGATGATATATGTGTTTTTCCTCTTTACAAAGCTGTATCCTTCTATTTCCTATTAAAAATGAGAACAAAAGCTTCCATTTACATTTTTTATCCATTTACATTTTTTTTTGTATCAGCCTTTATACTTACCTTTTCATGGCTGCTTATGCATTACAATTTACGGCTTAATACAGCAGTTTTCAAGTGTTAATGTATATCAGAAGCACACAGAGACTTGATTTAAAGTGCCAATTACCCAAGCCCAGCTCCAAACTTACTCAAACAGAATCTCTAGGTGATGTAAAACAAAATAACAATAATTCTGATGACCATCATTGTCTTAATCAACTTGAACCCTTCTTTAAAATTTACCCTAACTCCAGTCTTGGAACCAAATGCGTCCTATGAGCCGAATAGTATCTGGTTCTCCAAATTCTTGCTGCTTCTGAGAGTTGGTAAGGCCTTTGTCTGCCTACAGCATCTGCTTCATGCATTTTGGATGATTAGAGGTATCACTTTCTGGACTGCCTCTCAGCAAAAGCACTGACTGTTGCATATATCATGCCTTCCATGCACTGGGGAAGACATAATGAGCCCACACATGGTGACTCTGGTCCCTAATGTCCTGTACAGGGGCATGGAGTCAAGGAGCCAACTGCCAAAAATATAAAAGTGTAACAAACTAGTAATTGGTAGTATTACAGAAATAGTTATCAGAATTCCAGAGTGTGGCAAAGTCAAAAACACCAGAGAAATGACTTAAGTGAGTAGAACACACATGTGCCTGTGATAAATCTTGTCGTCTACTAGACACAGGGTTGCCACTTTAGAGGATTTGGATCCCATTCACCCTGTCAGGTATTTCTACTTCTTGGATGACTTCAAGATCTCAAGAACATTCTAAAAGAATGTATGGCTTTCTTTCCTTTTAAAAGAATATATTAATTTTGACAATGTTAACTGCTGTAATAATTACTCATAAAATTTCAAAGCCTTAATACAATAGAAATGTATTTCTTACAATGAAACAGTATAGTGTGGTTGTTCCTGGTCAACAAGTGGTTTTTTCCAGACACTGATTATGGAATCCAGACTCCTTCCAATTCGTGGTTTCCCCAGCCCCTCAGGTCCCTCAGTAAGCAGCCAACAAATGGGGGAAATGGAGGATGAAAAGAGCATACCTACGTCTTAAATGTTTCTGCTCCAAAGTAACAAGGAGCAATCCTACTCACTTATCTTTGGTGAGGCTTGGTTGTTACATGGCCTCCTCTAGATTCAAGAAGTCAGAGAGTTAGCAACTATAATTCCTGATTGGAGATAGACTTTCCAGCATCAACTCTATGGCAAAGCTGGGTTTTTACTCCTTGTCAGATAGGTCCAAATCTTGAGACTATCTTCAATGTGAAATTCCTTTTTATATGCATATAGTGTATTTGTTCTCAATAATGATGGAAATTGGCCAAGTTCTTTCTCCCAAACCATCTCTGACTGACTGAACCCTGCCTTGTCTTAGGAGCCGCTTAGCTATAGTTTTCTCTCAGATGCACTGCTAGAAATTTTATTATAAAATGAATTCACCTAGTAATAATAGTTGACTCCACGAACATTTAATTTTTAACTTGCTTTTCCTACAAAGTTTTTCAGAGATTGTATTTTAAGGGGAACAGTGCTCTTCCTGGTGCAACATAATCTTCAACAAGGTTTAATCAGAAGTGACAAGTTATTAAATAGACTTTTAAAAAAGATTTTGTTTTGCAAATGGAGGGATGGAAATGTTGGAGAGGCTGGGTTCTAAGGAGGTATTCATGTGTTCTACTAAGACTTTATGGACTCCTGGGGGTGGCAGAGTTGCTACATGTTTTAAATTTAGATGTGAAGTCTAAGTGTATGCCCAGACGGCATGTTAGTGGAATATTCTGTCTTTCATAATGTTGGCTAGTAACTAGAAGTTGCTAAGGCGATGATTATAAGATCCTACTGAGCCCTCCCAGAAGGAGAGACACCATACATTATTTTAAACAATGTAATTGAGGATCAGATTTTGGCTCTATTTGGGCAGCCAGCAGCTCTCTTGGGAGAAGCTGTGGGATGCCACAACTCGAGTGACAAATTGTCTCTCAGACTAAGTGTAAAGAGGCAGCATAAGGTCTTCCTGTGCCCTATTGGGATCAGCATACTCTTGATCAGCTTTGAGAAAGATTTGAGCTGCCATTGCTGTTGACTCTGCCATATTATCAGCTGTTTGGGTTTTGGTGATATATGCAAGGCATATATCATGGACATATTTCGATTTCTATTTTACTTCACTTTTAATAGTAGTAATCCTTGAGTATTGACAAATTTTCAAGTGCTTACTATGTGCCAGGCACTACAATTGGTATTTGTGAACACAGCACAGATTAATTTATATCTTACAATTAACTTGTCAGAGGATAATATAATATTTCCTTATTACAGAGAGAATACACCAAGGCTTAGAGATGTTCAGTTTCTTGTTCACAGTCACAGGACAATTAAATAGCAAATCTGTGTTTCTATCCCAAGCTTGAGCACCAGCCTCAAGGTGAATCAGCTTTGGCTTCTTACACATGCTTCCTCACTTACTTACCCAATTCATAAATATTTATTGAACAGGTATTGGGCTAAATGCTGAGAATATAGCAGTAATCCAAAAGACATGGTGTCTCTCAGTATGAAAAGTACATGTTAATAGAGATGACTGCAATTAAGTTGAAATTACATAAATAACCACTTACAGTTGACCCTTAAACAACATGGGTTTGAACCATGCAGTTCACGTATATATGGATTTTTCATGGTACAATACTGTAAATGTATTTTCTCTCCCTTATGATTTTCTTTTTTTAATTTTTAAAATTTATTTTGAGTGAGTGAGAGAAAGGAAAGAGAGTGAGAGAGAGAGAGAGGGAGAGAGAGAGGGAGAGGCAGAGGGAGAGAGAGATCATACCAAGCAGGCTCCACACTCAACATGGAGCCCAAAGTGGGGCTCAGTCTCATGCCTGTGAGATCATGACCTGAGCGAAAATCAAGAGTTGGGCAATTAATCTACTAAGCTACCCAGGCACCCATCTTCCTTATGATTTTCTTAATAACATTGTCTTTTATTTAGCTTACTTCATTGTAATAACACCATATATTATACATATCACATACAAAATAAGGGTTAATTGACTTTTTGTGTTATTAGTAAGCCATCAATAGTGCACCAGGAGCGGTTAAGTTTCTGGGGAGTCAATGTTATACATGGGTTTTCAACTGTGCAGGGGATCACTTCCCCTCACCCATCATGGTGTTCAAGGATCAACTGTAAATTCTTTTGTGATAAGGGCTATGATGACAAGTACAGGGTGCTATAAAAAGAATTAGGTGGGGGATACAATACCAGAGATGTCCCTGAGAAGGAGGCACTTAAGTTGGGACCTAAAGCTAGGTAGATGTGAGTCTCAATAGAAGAGGAAAGAATGTTCCAGGCAGAGATCCAGAAACCAAGAATGGAGACACCAATGTCACTGGACCATACAGAGACAGGTGGAGTGGTAAGAGAGGAGTTGATGAAGCTGGCAGGTTGCACTCATGAAGAGCCCAGCATCCACGCAGATGGAGAAAAGCTCAGACAGGTTCCAGACCATGTGTATTGTCAGAGATTCTGGAAGGTTGAAAACTGCTGAGGTTTCTGGTTTTTTGTTTTTTGTTTTTTAAACAACTTTATAAACATGAGCATTGAAAGTGCCTTCTTGGTGACAAGGCATTTTTCATAGGACCAGTCCATCTTATCCTTTCATATGGATGTTTAGTGAGAATAAAGTGCTCACAATGTCACCAATAGTCAGAAAGTCAGTTAAGGCAGATTTTCCAGAATACTAAGTTAAGAAATGCGTGATATTGTGTTTTGTAAGAAATATATACTTGGTCAGTCAGATAACCAAAATATATACGTTTCTTAAATATATTTAGTCTTTGACCGTAGCTCTTGGCTGGCTGAGGGCTCCCAAAACACTTGGAATTTCCTACGTTGAGAGTGATAAAGCTGTCTTTTGTTATGTTGCTGTGGTGACTTTTGGAAATTACCTAAGGATGAGGCTGGTCACCAGGAGACTCAACCGAGTGATTGGAGGGTTGGAACTTTCAGTCCTCCCCAGACCTCCAGGGAGGGGAGAAGTCCTGGAGGTTGAATCAATTACCATTGGCCAATGATCTAACTAAAAGTGCCTCTGTAATGAAGTCTCCATAAATACCCAAAAGGACATGTTTGGAGAGCTTCTGGTTTGGTGAATACCTGAAGATGTGGAGAGAGTGGTGGCCTGGAGAGGGCATGGAGGCTCCACAACCCTTCCCCACCTACCTTGCCTTATGCAGCTCTTGCATCTGGGCCTATCCTTAGTTATATCCTTTTACAGTAAACCAGTGATCTAGTATGTAACATGTTTCTCTGAGCTCTGTGAACTGTTTTAGCAAATTAATTGAACCTCAGGAGGTTGTGGGACCCTCTGATTTATAGACAGTTGTCAGGAGCCTGAAACTCAGGTAACAGTCTGGGCTTGTAACTGCCATCTGAAGTGTGTGTGTGTGTGTGTGTGTGTGTGTGTGTGTGTGTGTGTGTACACATGCACCCAGTCTTCTATGACTGAGCCCTCGACCTGTGGAATCTGATGCTATCTCCGGGTAGATAGTGTCAGAATTGAGCTGACCCAGCTGATGTCCTGAGAATTGCTTTTTGGTGGCGTGAACCCTCTCCCCCATGTTGGAAATGGTGTGCTCAGAACACCAAAAGAAAATGTAATTTGTAGATTATTGAATGTTAGTTACGAGCTACGCCGTTTTGGATGACCAAATTACAAATAATTAAAACATAATTAAATACTTTAGAAATTAAAACTATAGTAAAACTTAGTTTCTCTGAGGCTCCTAGTTAAATACAGCATCTTACTAGATAGTATATAGCTTTCTCTACTTTAGCTTCTGCCAACTTTCCACCAAAACCAGAGCTTATAACATAAGAAAACAAGGCATACCGAACAAATACAAAAATTACCTAATATTAAAGACACAAATTTCTGGAAATCGTCAAGTCTGCAAACCCTGCAGATAATAATGGTCCATTGAATACCTACTAGGTACTGGTTAAGCACTTCAAATGTTCAATGCTTCATATGTTCTATAATCCTTCCAGTAACTCTATCAGCTAGGACTTTCAATTTTTAAATTTTACTTGATAGAACTAAATGTTAATAATTTAAATAGCTTGTTCAAGATCACAAGGTGTTGAAAGGTGGAACTAAACTCTATAACCTGTGCCTTTAAGCCTGTGCTGCTTCTGTTGACAGATCTAAGGTGTCAGTGCAAATCCCTTGAACAGAGGTACCAAAGGCGTTTTTTGCCTGGCTTGCCAATCTCACCTCTTCCTAGTTGGTACTATTGTCACTGATCCCTAGATAAATGCCAGCTTTCTCTCCAGAGAGTCGGTGTTGTGTCCTGTATGAGCACAGACTATTGCTGGCTTGCCTTTTGTTTTCCTTTCCTCCATCCCACCATTTCTAGAAAGAGCTGCCCCACCCTCTCCTCTGCAGGGCTGAAGCCCAAATGTGAACTGCAACCTTCCCAGCGGAGGCTCAGTCATTACTCCTCAAGAGTCCTGGTTTCACGTATAACACTCCCCTGTACTGAGCCAAAATGCTGGGTAAATCCCATCTGTTCTTGTAGTTCTTGGTCACCTTTCTTCAGTGGAACGGAACATAGAGGGAGGGGCTGAATCCTGATCTATCTCATCCAGTAACCCAAGCAACTAGAGGATTAAGGGAGTGTTACTGATGTTGAGGGGAAGTTCGGCACGGCAGACAGAATATGAGATGGTTCCTGGCAGGTGCTTGGAACCAAGGCCTCTTATTTAGGTGTATTCATGCCACAGGTGTTTCCTGTAGGTGTGCAAACAATCCTGCATGGCAGCCGGTTTGGGAAGAGAAGTGCAGTGCTGTCCCTCAACACTGCTCAGTGCCTTGCACCCCACCCCACACCTGAGATTCTGTAATGGTGGTGCTGGTTCCTGACCTGGTCAGTGTAACAGCTGGGGCATAAGTCAGGCATGTACATGGACCATCGTAATATAGAGCCTCTGTTATATCAGGGGCATTCAGAGATGCAGAATTAGGATGAAAGAAAAGTGTTAATGCCCTGGGTAACTCTGAGGAACCTCCACAAAGGAAAGTGTTACAGGCAACTTTTTTTTTTTTTTTTTTTTTTTTTATCAGACTGATGAGGAAGGAGAGCATGGAGGGAGAGAAGTTTTATAGCTGTAAAATAATATAACTTTCTCAGGGGATTGAACAAACATGGTATTGTTAGTATAAATGAACTTACTGGTATGGATATTGCAAGAAATTTTGTGGTGAGTGTTCCTTGTGGTCAATGCACATGTTCTTTGGATTGCAAAGAGACATGCCTGTCTAAGAGCATGTGGGGATCCTTGAATCACCAAAACACAAGGAGTGTAGACTTCTCCCAGATATCAGTTCAGGGCCTATTCTGTTTCCAGATGCAGACTGTAGAAAATGAGGGATTGTAAAGTCAAGAGAGTATGAGCCTATGACCATGGTCCTCCTTTAGCAAGAAAAAAAAAATTAACTCAGTAGCATTCTTGTCAAACCTTCACATATTCCTTCTTACCTGAGTTAATAGCATTCTTGCCCCCTTGGATATGGTCAGCTCCGTCTCCCTCACACTTGGCTCAACCCACTGCATACTGACTTCTTCCCCTTGTTTCACATCAGCCTTCTTGCCAAGGTTACTTGAGACTACCGCATTGCTAAAGCCAGGGACTCTTTTCAACCCCTCGTACCTTGCAGGCTTTGTCACCATTAAGAAATTCCATCCTTTGTAAGATGATCCCGGTGTTTTCCTTCCTTTGTCTTACACAGCACTCTGTTTCCAGGCTTCTCTCTGTGGTGGGTACCTATCTGATATGTTCTTCCAGTACCCTTTTTTCCTGGGAATAGACCTTCCATTCCAAACCCCACCAGTATAGTTGCAGTGGGAGCAGTGATGTTGAAGAGTGGCCATAGTCCCAGTTGGCTGGCCCAGTGGTGGGGGTCTGATACCTGACCTGAGTGGGACAGTCATTGTCTTTTGTGTTGAAGAGAGCACAGGCACCCAGGGAAGCAGTGTTGGAGATGGCTTCGATAAAAATTCTCTCATTCGATATCTGATTTGACAGATACACATTGCAAGGACTGACAGCAAGTTTCTCATGGGCACTGAAGAAATGCATCCTCAGTAAGGCAGTGAAAGAGCAGACCTCAGGGACAGGAGAGAGAAGAGACAGAGAAAATGGCTGCTGGTGTTTGGGCAGGGCGAGGTGTGTGTGTAGAACTTAGGGTCCCTGCAGCCATATTACCTGAGGACTTGGGGAGGAGACTCTTAAAGGCAAGTCAAGGTACTCTTTGCAGAAAAAGCAGAATGAACAATACATAATGAGAAGAGCAGATTTCTCCCACACAGGGGCCTCACTCGGACTTGTTTTTAGCTTTCACAGGAATTCCATAATATCTGTGTGGATGAATAGATTGGGGCCCACATATATTATGCAAATGATGCATGGCCACACAGATAATTGGCGGTGGAAGAGATTTAAGACTGAAGCTGCTTCACACACTGCTCCTGCCTTGGGTGTAATGGGGATATCCCAGCACCTCTATTTTCCTTGAGCATTGTTTTCTTTTCTTTCCTCCTATCTCCTCCTCCTCCTTATTTTTCCTTCTCTTTCACCTTCTTCTCCTTCTCCTCCTTGACAGAACAATCTTTGGGTTTTTTGTTTGTTTTTATGTTTATTTATTTATTTTTTAATATGAAATTTATTGTCAAACTGGTTTCCATGCAACACCCAGTGCTCATCGCAAAAGGTGCTCTCCTCAGTGCCCCTCACCCACTTTCCCCCCTCCCACCCCCCATCAACCCTCAGTTTATTCTCAGTTTTTAAGAGTCTCTCATGGTTTGCCTCCTTCCCTCTCTGTAACTTTTTCCCCCCTTATCCAGAGATTTAACATATACTCCTAACTTTTCTAGTAGAAATGGGAATGGAAGCCAAAGCCTTACTTTCTTTTTGACAAGTTCTTGGTCTTGGTTAGTAGAAAATACCACATAAGCTGCTTTCTAATCAATTGCTAAGCAATCAGTATTATTTCTCTTGTATTCTGATTACCAAAATGAGACAACAGATAAAATTCAAATATATAAATACTGTTGCATCCACACGACTCCTGAAACAGAATGCTACGGGCACCAGTGACAGTCACAACAAAGTTTATTACAATGAAAGGCAAGGCCGACCAATCGGGACTGACACTCTTAATTTTTTTTTTTAATTATTTATTTTTGAGACAGAGAGAGACAGAGCATGAACAGGGGAGGGTCAGAGAGAGAGGGAGACACAGAATCTGAAACAGGCTCCGGGCTCCGAGCTGTCAGCACAGAGCCCGATGCGGGGCTGGAACCCACGGACCGCGAGATCATGACCTGGGCTGAAGTCGGACGCTCAACCAACTGAGCCACCCAGGCGCCCCAAGGGACCGACACTCTTGACCACAGTGTGGCCTCAAACAGCCGCGGTACAGAGTTTTTATAGCCGACCACATCATCTTATCATTACCTGGGAATAGAACAAAGAAATAGTTCCCAGATGGGGGGTGGAAACAGTTCAGACCTTCTGCGGTTAAGCCGCAACCAGTTGACCTCCTTGACCCTGCCTCTGGCCCACATTTTCAAAGTTCTCAACATGGCCTTGCCCCAATCCAATCAAACACCAATCCAGTTGATTTCCCTTGAACTTTTCTTCCCTTGATTGATAGGACAAGGCTTTTATCTCTTAACCTACAGTGTCAAAACAAAGCTATTATTTCCCAAGGCTACAGGTTAGCCCTACACTACAATTTGACCCTTACAATACCCAACACTGAACATAACTGAAACTCCAGGTCTTTAGGCATAGGCAATAAATGATGGAAGTTTATATTTTCGATTTGCATTTTTTCAAACTTGCATTTAAAAATTATCAGTATGAGAACACAGAGTTTAATATATTTCTGGGAATTTATATACGTTATCTTTAAGTTGTCCATTTCTGTCATTTACCTGTTTTTCTGTCAGTTTGTTTGCCTTTTATCTTGCTACAAAGGAGCACATTATGGATTATAGGCTCAGGAATGCTTTGTGGATTGCATATGTTGCAAATCATTTACTTCAAACTGTGATGTCTTTTAAATTTGTTTATAGTCTCTTTTAAAGTCCATTGAATTAACAGGGAGAGGTCACTGTGACCTGTAGAAATATCACTGTGTTTATGTCTGAGGAAGATCTGGATTTGAATCCTGACTCCTCTGCTCACTATCTGACATTTTGGAAGTCTTCTAAATTTCTCTGAGCTTTTATTTCTCTTAGATAAAGAAGGTGGATACGATCTGACTAATAGTTTTGAGAGGATTAAATGAGATAACACAACTGAAGGCTCTGTGCAGATATCAAAGCAGCATTCAAATTTAAGTGGCTCATTGTGATTACACAGTTTTCGAGAGGGTATGCTGTGTTTCTCAGCCTGAAATACACACAACCATTGTCTTTCATGGAGGCCAAATGTTCCACATTTAAAACGTGGATCGTCTCAAGCACTAAACCTTAGGTCATTGTTTTCAATCTTGTCTTTTCCCATAACTGATAGCATTGATACAGATTGAGTGGCCTGGTTAGCTTTTCCCTTTTGTGGAATGTCAATAAGAATTGTCTTTTGTGTGAATTGACCCACTCATTTAATGAAGCCTGTTCTAAAGTCTAAAATGAGCTCTGTACCAGTCTATTTGTCTGTTTGTTTCAAATCCATTCCTCTTATTCCCCCTGCTCTATATTTCAGAGAACTCTATTTTCCAGGCTTCCTTGCCTGATGGTTTTGTTTATTAAATCTTCCGTTAAAAAATTATTAAAAATGTGTATAATCAAATTTGTCAATCATTTACTTGCATCTGCTGGAATATTTTTATATTGATCAGGAAAGACCTTACCTTATATAAGGATAAAGAATATTCTCTGACATGTTTTACAGTGTAGTTTATAGCATTAAAAAGGGAAATTTATCTATCTAGAATCTGTTTCTGTGTATGATGTGAGGTATTAATATCTTGTTGCCAAATGAATAGTGAATTGTTCCAATACCATTTATTGAATAATTGAATGATCTATTCCTTTCTCACTGAATTGAAAAAGCACCTTCCGCATATATACCTAGGGTGTCTTTTTCTGTTTCAATGACCTATTCATCTATTTCTACACATTTTTGTACCTTTTATGTTACTGTCAAATTCAGAATTCTTGTTTTTAATGTTTATTTATTTTTGAGAGAGAGAGAGAGAAAGAGGCAGAGTGCGAGTGGGGGAGGGGCAGAGAGCGAGGGAGACACAGAATCTGAAGCAGGCTCCAGGCTCTGAGCTGTCAGCACAGAACCGGATACGGGGCTCGAACTACACCAACCATGAGATCACGACCTGAGCTGATGTCAGACACTTAACCAAATGAGCCAACTAGGCACCCTTAGAATTTTTCTTTTGATGCCCTGAAGCACCTTAAATAATATGAAAAGCTTTGTTCCATCATCAAGTACCATTGTCAAAACTTTGGCATTTTTACTCCTGCAGTATTAATACTCCAGTTTGGTTACTACATAACTTTATAATAGCCCTTAATATCTGCTGGAACATGTGTGCCTTCACCCACTTCACATACGTTCAGAGAGAAGAATGAAAATCACTCCAAGGAACTTTCGCCACGGACAAGGAGGTGGTTCTCACAAAGCCTGTGCAGCCAGATTTTATTAGTCCTATGAACAAGCGACTTGTCTTTTAACAATGAAAGTGTCTATTATGGACACTCTATGCCTTATCCACCATTGAGTATTAGAGAGAGCAGACAACATATTATTTTTATTCATAGATCACTGGCCCATGCGTGGGGAGCTACAAACAAACCTGATGGGAGGAATGAGAATCATCTGGAAATACTCAACTTTGAGCCAGATTCAAGGACTGGATAGGCATTTGGGTTATCTCCTTGCACAGGGAAAGGATAAAATGAATATTTCATGATGAGAAAGGTAAGATGTATCAGATAAAAGGCTATGCATTCATCAATGTCCTTTTCTTATTTTTCCTGGCTTCCAAGCTACACTGCATTTCCCGTCCTTCTTTGGAATTTGTTGTGTGTTTTCTAGCAGAAAGAATGTGAGCAGAAATGATAGATGACACTTAATAATAAACATTCTCTTTTGGGATTTTATATGAGCAAGAAATAAATTCTTATCAGGTATGGGTCATTAAAAATTTTAGGGTTTACTACGGTAGCTAACACTCAGATACCATTTTCTTTTTATTTTTCCTGATCAGGATAATTTGTTTTACTTCTAAGATTTGAAGAGCAAGGTATTTGATTGATTGTAGAATTCACCCCTGATATATTGTCTTTCCCTCATTTTCTCTATTCTTTTTTTTTTTCTTTTTGAACCCCAGTTGCTTTTAGTTGGTCCTTTTCGGTCTATCCACTGTTGTCTCTCAAACTGTCTTTCATATATTTAATCTCTATGATGCGTCTTGGCTGATTTCTTGAGATCAATCTCTCATTGCATCATTTCTTTATCCAGTTATCTATTCTGCTTTGTAACCTTTTCACTGAATTTTTACTTAAGTGAGTATAAGTTTTAATTTCCAGAAGTTTGATTTGGCTTTCTTTTCAAATACTCATGTTCTTCACAAATGGCATCTTCTTTTGCATGTTTTAGATTCTCTTATTTCTTTAAACATTTTAAGTAAAGGTTTTATGTTCTGTATCTAATAATTCCTCTATCTGAACTATTTAGAGATTTAATGCTTTTGATTATTGTTTCAGCTCACTTTACCTCCTAGTGTGACTTTCTTCGTGGAAGCTCAGTTTTACCAGGTATTTATTTATTTGTGATAAAGTTGAGAAGACTGGCTTCTTTCTTCTCCTGAAAAGGGTGTCAAGCGCCTGGAACCACTTTAAGTTCATATCCAGAATTTCTGAAACATTCCCATAAATTTAACACCCTTATCTGTGTATCGGCAAGACTGGCAATTATGACTTTTTGGAAGGGATCGTTAAATTATTTACCCAGCACACGATTGAGGCAAGGCAATCAAAGTTTCCTGTTATTTGTCTTTGAAAACACGTACCTTTCTCTGAAGGAGTAACCCTCTGAGGGATTTATATGCTGGATTCAGTCTAACCCTCACCTATATTCACCAAAGGCATTTTCTCCTGAGGTTAAGGGTCAAACCCGGGTTTATTATTCCTGAAATATACCCTTAGAACAGCTAGGTCTTCATTCGTAGCTTATGATCCCTATTACAGGTTTCCTTTTAGATGTTAGACGATGAGGATTTCTCTGACGTTCTTTGGATTTCAGCTAGGCAAGTAAAAGAATCTCTATTGCATTTTATCTGATATTTCCAGGTGGTTTTAGATGAGAGTGCTTTCATCCAATATAATCAACAACATTTCTGGATGCAGGATACGTTTCCTCTTTATCAAAGTTCTTTATTTTTCATTAAGTTACAATGGATTCTTGTTCTTTCACCTGAGTTTTATTAAATTGATCCTTTTACTATTGTTTTCATGGATTGGACTCCACATATTTGTTCTGTTAGTTGTCACATTAACTTTTAAGTAAATGCGTTGAAACTTAGAATTTCCAACAATATCGAGACTGGATTGCTAACCAGAGCCTCCCCCCAGGCTCCCATCACAAGGCAAAAATTCTATTATGTTTTGAGTTCTCTTCCTCTTGGACCCTTATTTTTTGGTGAAGGAACACTTACTTAACAGCTGGATTAAGTTCTATAGCTTTATTATCGGTAACTATTTAAAGTTAATTACTTTGTCATTTTATTCCTCCACCTGAAAAGATTTCATTTCTCATTTCGCAGGGGTATATTAGTGAATACGTTTTGTGAAAAAGTAAGTGTAAGCGATATATAGTTTCTTTCCATTGATGTCTAAAACGTCCATTTCCCCCCCTCATAGTCAGATCAAAGTTTTGATAGGGATAGGATTTTTTTTCATTCAAACTACTTCATTCTTGTTTGCTATTTTCTAGACGTCAGTATTTTAGATAAAAAGTTAGACGTTAGTAGGAATCTTAAAAGGATATTGGCTATTGTAATTCTAACCTCCATGTCTTCTTTGTGTCTTTTAATTCTTATTGATTTGAGTTTTTAAACTGTCCCTTGGAATAATTTTTCGGTTTTATCTTCCCCATCACCAAAATAATCTTTGTCCGTGACAATTCTGCTACCAAACCTTTGTATTGTTGTTGTAATTTTTAGTTGTAGTAATCACGGTTTTAAAGAAACAAATGACTTTCTATTTTTTCTGAGCATCCTTTCATCTCTATGAAAATGTGAGTAGAAAATAGTTAATATCTTTCTGCGTTCAATGCTAACTGTGATCCTGTTGGTATTACTTATCCTGTTTGTTTATTGTGATTCCTGCCTTTCATGGTATTAAGTTTTTTAAATTACTTTTTTCTTCCAATGTCTGATTTTTTTTGCTTCCTCATTTCCATATATTAATGAGCTTATAGATTCAGCTGTTATTGTTGTTCGTGGGAGCTTCCTTGGCACGTGTGACAGTTATTACTGCCACAGCAATGAGTGCTGAAGCCAGCTATGCCCGATGGACACTAAGGGAAACACAGACTCACTTTACCTGCGACGTGCAGAAGGCTATTTGGACAATGTGAGTGGCCCTGCCCCCTGCACCAAGAGCCCAAAGTCACCCTCTTATAGGCCCCTTTGAAGAATCCCCACAGTCTATAACAAGTGGTCCTGCAAGCTTTATCCAGTTGGGAGATGTCGCAGACAGCAAGCCCAAGAGCAGGGGACAGCAGAGACTCTTTTGTAATCCTTTAATTACACAGTAAGGATGCTCACACTGTTCTAGCTCCTTGCTCTTGATCTCTATGATCTTGTTTCTGAGGGGCTTTTTTGGGGGGGAAAACTCAATGTTTCAGAGATTCCTTCTATTTTATAGATTTCAAGGTTCCTCAGCTATATTAAGTTTGGGAATCAATATTATTCCATTAGCTTAATATCTTTCCCCAAATACTCTAAATCTCTTTGATTGTGAAGGCATTCTTCTTCACATTGTATCATTACCCCTTTCCCTCTATATCAGAGTAATTTTGTCATTTCCATAAGATTCTGAGAGAAGAGAAAATACTTTTGCTTAGTGAGTCATTTAAATGAGAACTCAGATTCTCTATTTTCCTTTAATTTTTTTTTTTTTTTTTTTTTTTTTTTTTAAGTTCAGAAAGTGCATTGTCACCAATCTGGGTAGACCTCTTTATTAAAAATTTTCAATGTTAAGCCTCAATCCTCAACTCAATAGCATTTTTTTCTTTGTTTTTTGCTTATTTGCATGTTCATTAGTAGTCTTCTTGAATGTGTGTGTCTTTCCACAGAAATACTCTGTCTTCATAGAGTCTATTCTGGAACTTATATTCGTCTTCTTATCATTTCTGGCTAAGCTCTGTGTGATATGTTACAAACTGGAATTTTAATCTACTATTTATTTTCCAGTTACTAACCTGATATTTCTGACCTTCATTGATTTCACCCTTTCAGATAATCTCATTTTTCATCTGAACACAATATTTACTGATTGTTCATTTTTTTTCTTTTCACAGATTAGTTTGAACTTAGATCTTGATAATATAGGAAGTAAAATATTTCTTGAAGGTTTTTTTTCTTTTTTTTGCCGTCAGAATACTTTGTTTAGAAAACAACCTTTCATGTTGTTTCTCAGGTTTTTTTTAAATCATATGTTGTTTTGTTTTCTGTTCATTCTCATTCAAGAGGAATCTCTATGTTTGTCTGATATTGGAAATCAAGATGGACATGGTTAGAGACCAGACAGGGCATCATTCAGATTTCTAGGGCTGGGCAAGCGAGAAGGACGTGTTTAGATTTGCTGACTCTTTCTTCTGTGCATGGCTGTATAGTGGTCAGAGAACACAAGACAGTGTCAAAGAGGTAAATATCCTTGTATACTCTGCTGAAGGCCTTCTCTTTTTCCTGTCTCTTCCCTTATCTCTCTCTCTCTTTCATTGTCATTACTGTTTTGTTGGTGGTGGTGATAGCTTAAAGATACCTGGATTAGCATCCATGTTTTGCGAGGAGATACATCTTCCTCCATTAGGAGCCAGTTGGAACAAATTCTCCTCCTTTCTTTGGTGCAATGTTGACAAACATAGGTCTGCAGTGCTGGTGACCACTGGCCCTTGTAGGGCTGCACTTGAACTGTGCCAGGTCCATAATGGCTCACACTTGCCTTTGGGACCTGCTTCTTGAAACTTGGAATTGATGATGGGAATTTCCTGGACGCTTCTACCCACTCCCAAGCACAGACAGCTCTGTAGGAGCTGGTTGCCCCTTTCTTTTACCCAGAGCTTTTACATTTGAATTCACAGAATCTTTGAATTCTTGTTTTGCCTCCAAGTGCCATGTTTCCTTAGTTCTAAGTGGTCATATAGATTTCTACCAATTTTATATTTCATTATACATTCTAGTGAGGTTGTTAAGGGGGCAAGTTAAATGTGTGATTTTAAGTTACCAGCGGATCTGAAAGCCCTACTGATGTTCTGTTCAGTCATTTCAGTTCTGCTCTTTTTCGTTCTCTAACATGGATTTTAATTCCGTTGTTTGGTTCTTTACATGCCTTGTAAATCCTTCTTCAATCATCCAGTTCCCTATAAGCCTCATTGTCTTCATTCCCTATCTCATTCTGTTGAATTTCCGCCTTGATTTCTCATTGGCTTAATATTTTCTACTCTTGTTTCACTGATGACACATCTCCTTCTATTTTACTGAAGATGCTAAAATGCTTTTGATATTTAATTCTCAACTCATTGTCAATAATTTCCTTATCACTCCCAGAGCTTTGCTCCATCACTGAGTTTCTGACCTACCTGTGCTCTCTACCTGTTTAGCTCTGTAATATTTTGTTAGGTGCCCTTGTATTTTTTCTTTTTTAGTTACTGTGAGAGTCACTCTATAAGTTATCATTCACAATAAGACAATGTTGAAAGAGAAAAAGGGTACCTACATGATAAAATTGTATCATTTAAAATATCTTTGTATTAATGGACACATTGGTATTATATCAGAGATCTACAAAATAGCTTTGAAATCAAAATAAAAAATCATATATGTAATAATAATAAATCAAACTCAATGATGTATTCAAAATAGGATTTTGTGAGGTTTTATTCTTCATTTTGTTTTGTTTTTAAGCTAATGCAGAGTTCATAGCTATTATTTTGGGGTGGGTCAGTTTATTAGGAGCTCACTCCTCCTTACTGGAGGCCAATCCCAGACTTTTGAACTGTTACAACCCAGGGGCAAGAATCTATGCAATTTTCATGGCACAAATAACCCATTGATCCTAGATTTCTTGCTAATTTCAGTAAAACTGGGGCTAATCTAGATTTGAGATTATTTAGAAAAAGCATTTGTATACTCCCAACTATATTATAAACATGTGTGTAAATTTCCATATAACAGGATATTAAAATAAAAGTTTTTTTTAATTTTTTTAAAGTTTTATTTATTTATTTTGAGAGAAAGAGAGATCATGAGCAGGGGAGGGGCAGAGAGAGGGAGAGAGAGAATCCCAAGAAGGCTCTGTGTTGTCAACGTAAAGCCCGATGCAGGGCATGATCTTACCAACCATGAGATCATGACCTGAGCTGAAATCAAAAGTAAAATAAAGTTTTAACCAAGAAACTAAAGTACTAAATATGCTGCTTATAAAGTAAATTATACCATGCTAAAAGCAGGATTTCAAAATAAATAGCTGCTAAGTGATTTCATGACTCATAGTCACCTTAAACAGCGAATCCTGACACAGACCTAGGCTATAAAAGATTGAGAACATGGAGACAAAGTATGATTTCATGATGACCTATCTTTGGTGAGAATTGACATGGTTCCCACCTGAGGAGATTTACTTGGTTACCACCTGGGGAGATAGGTAGGTGAGGATGCTGTGTCTTTTACTTCGAGGCTGGAGACGGGGCTTCCACAGGAAGCTCCCACAGGGCTTGAGAAATGAGAGAGGCTGAAAGGGGATTGAATCCTGTCAGCATGTGTGAAGGGCAGGAAAAACCAGCCAGGAAACTGCTCCACTAGTAACAAAGTAGGTGAGCTGCCGCCACTTCTGGCAAGCGACGGAATTCACCTCTGTTGGCAATTCAAAGATGAATGAGCATTTTCTGGGAACTAGATGCATACTCTGCAGAAGAGAGAGCCAGCATGGAGCTATTTGGTGGCCTTCTCAGACACTATGTAAATGTTCATTTATTTTGAGAGAGAGAGAGAGAGAAAACAAGCAAGGGAGGGGCAGAAAGTGAGCGAGCACGAGTGAGGAAGGGGCAAAGAGAGAGAGGGAGAGAGAGAATCCCAAGCAGGATGCGTGCTGTCCACACAGAGCCGGGAGGCGGGCTCGATCTCACCAACCAGATGCTTAACCGACCTAGCTACCCAGGTGCCCCCAGACCACTATGTACAAAGGTGGTGGAACTCCAATAGCAAGGGTGAATGTGGACCTCCAAAGACAGTGGACAGGAGGAAGATGGGAGAAAGTGCATGTGACATGCCTCAGCAGAGGAGCCTCTGAAGTCTGCAGAAGTACCCAGGGGAGTATTGTCAATGTTTGCTGGCACCTGAGACCATGAAGACATTTGGTAGAAGTGCCAGCTGTAGTAAGAACTTCCCTGTCATGTTTTCTTCTCCAGTCTCCCTCAAAAGATCAATATAAAGAGAAGACTTGTGGCCTCTCCCACTGCAAGTAGCTGATCTTATTTTTGGAGCTTATTAAATTTTTGGAACTCGACATTTCTATTTTCTTTTTAATTTTTTAAACGTTTATTTATTTTTGAGACAGAGAGAGACAGAGCATGAACGGGGGAAAGCCAGAGAGAGAGGGAGACACAGAATCTGAAACAGGCTCCAGGCTCTGAGCTGTCGGCACAGAGCCCAACGCGGGGCTCGAACTCACGGACCGCGAAATCATGACCTGAGCCGAAGTCGGCTGCTTAACCGACTGCACCACCCAGGCGCCCCGACATTTCTACTTTCTGAATTGAGGCTGTGTTTGCAAACTAAAGAAGCAAGAGAAATTAGTATTACCTAAGAGTAAAACCGTCAGTTATGGAGCCTAACCAATACTGAGATAGAAGAGTGAAAAATAGACTTTTTCTAATTATATACCACATTCGGTGTTTGGGCAATGGGCTGACACTATACACAGAGAAGAGGTGAGCCATCGATTTTGTTTGAGGATCCTGGAGAACGGCGGAAAAGATGTGACATTTGAAATGGGTCTTAACAGAGCTGAATAATAAAGAAAGAAGGCAACATGAGCAAAGACACAGTTTTGAAGTTTCACAGCATGTTACAGGCAATGAGGAGAATTATGATGCCGAGAGACAGTAGGGTTGGGAGGAGGAGAAAGGTGAATTTGCAAAAGCGACCTGAAGCCAGTATATTAAAAATCCCTCCATGCCATGTGAATTTGCAACATAATAATGAGGTAGCGGGAAGCCATGAAATTCCTAGTTATCAGAGAGTTTTATGAAAGTATTTTTGTTTTAGAAAGGTCATCCTGTCAGTACATTGGAGGAAATGTGGGAGGGACAAAGAGTTGAGGCAGAGGCGGTGAGTAATTGGGGCAGTTCAGTGGAGAGATGATTCTCACCTGGAGTAGGGCAGAGGCCACTCACTTGGGTTTGCCAGCCTTGCGACTGAGTGGAAGGTAAGGATAACCGAAAAAGAGTAGCTCAGAGCCCCACTCCGATGGTCTGGTTTGAAGATTTCAGCTGGCTCACGAGACTGCTTTCACAAAACCGGCTGAAAGACACCCTTCAGGTTTGAGGGGTTAAGTCTGAAACTGACTTTGAAGCTGTTAGTGTCAGCGTACCCGTGAGACATCCACATGCAGATGTTCAGTAGGTGACTAGAGATTTCATTGGCTCAGGAGCTAAGAGTCGGGGAAAGATTGGTATTCACAAGTTTAGTTTTAAGTAGGTGGAGACAGATACTGAAAAGCATTTTAGAGAAGTAAAAGGGAGAAGGCTTGATGAACAAAAGGAAAGAGCTGTCAGAGGTATGAGAAGCAGGAGAGAATGACATCAAAGGAATCAAGGAAGGAAAGGGAAGTTTTCGGAGATGATGGGGTCGACACCAGGGTCAACTTCTGCAGATAAACCAAATAGAATGGGAACTGAAAGGAGTCCACTGCATTTGATTATTAGTCAATCATATATGGCTCTAGCCTGAACTGTGTAATGGAAAGGGGGCTCAGGAGTGAGGGTGCCATGGGGAGTGAGTGAAAGGCAACAAATTAAAAGTGGCGAATACTGCCTTGGCTCCCTAAAATACTGTGGAAGGGAAGGAGCGAGCGGACAGCTGGATGGTTATAGATGTGCTAGTTTAAAATGGAAGACCTGAAAGAATGTGAGATGCCAGAGATAATAGGAATATGAATGACTAGGGAAGACAGAGAGAATAAAAATCAGCTCAATGGTGCCCTCTGCGGCTCCCACATTGATTGAGAGCAGCACTGGTGGATAACAGCATCTAACATGTTCTGACGAAATATGTCTCCTTGTTTTCGCCCCCTTTGGGTAACTTGAATTAATTTAGATATAGAGATAATACTTGACAAGTGTGTAAGAAAAATTGGGTAGGTCAAGCAAAATGTAAATAATCTTTCCCCAGATGATCCAGGATGAAGTGGTAAATGCTTCCTCTTAGAGCTCTGTACTGTTATATTTCTAAATTATTTCTTGCATTTGTCTTAAGGATGGAGGGGTTATTAGCTGACCAATTGCAGAGCACATATGGTCTGAGGGTTTTTGGTTTTTGGTTTTGGTCATTTGTGGTTATTCTATTTAGCATTTGGATGTCTTTTGGTTTATATAGTGGGTTTGAGACCAAACAGATCTGAATTCGAATTCCAGTTTGCTGCTTCTTATGTGTATAATCTTAACTAAGCATTAACCTCTCTGAAACTCAGTTTCCTCAGCTGGAGCATGGGTATAACATGACCTCCCCTTTCTGAGGATTAGTGACAATTCATGTTAGCAAACTCCACAGTGATTTGCATATGGTAGGTGCTTGGCCGATGGTTAGGTGTTATCATTGAATATGATCCAAACTTCCCAAATGGGGGTCGACAGTACACTTGTCTGAGGGCATTTCCTGGGGGGAACAGTGTTCTCTTCTCTTTGAAAGTCACATGCTCACTATTATATTAAATGTTTGGAGAAGCTGAGTAATGGAGGTATCTGATTGTTGTGGTGAAGGTTTTGAAATGTGCATGTTATGCTCAGAAAAAAGGAGAAAGCTTTTAAATGATTAATTTTATTTTCTGTCTCTTATTGCCAATCCTCTATAAACTCCTAGATAGTGTGTGTGTGTGTGTGTGTGTGTGTGTAGGGGGTGGTGACAAATCTTGTCATCTAAGTTTACTCATTTTTTTCCATTGAAAAAATCACTTACAGTTGAATGTTATTTGATAAACTAATAAGTATTTAGTCAAATTCAAAGTTCAAAATTCTTACCAGGGTTGATTTTTCTTTTGCTGAAGAGTTCCTTATTCCTCAGGGAGGTGGAACCCACTGTTTCACAAGATGGTTCTTGCCCCATCCTCTGGATTCATGACACCTCTCTGGTGATATCCATTATTTTGCCTGGACACTTGGAATCCAGCTAGCATCAGCTACTCAAGTTCATGGCTGTTGAAATTCATCACCTATTTTTATGTCATAGCTTCCTGGAGGCTCTGGTTGATAAGCCAGCCTCACTCTGGTTCATGCTGGTCCTTCAAAATCCCCATATGTAGGCCAATAGAAGAAACTACTTTTCTTCCACAGAAACTCCTTTTTCTACACACATTGACCAAGAGAAAGCCCATGGATCTTAATTCTAGACCACCTTCCTCCTGCATCCTGGAAGCACAGTGAATCTTGGATTTCTTCCATGCCACATGAGAACAGAGTGCAGGGGTGCTGTCTCTGGATGTCACTCTTCCTAAACACACAATAAGACTACTCCCATGTCATTTCCCAGGCCTGTAGTGGGGCGGTCCACTCTGAGAATTCCAAACACAGCTTCCCCTCCACCTCCTTGGGGTTTCTGTCACTGGTTTATCTTCTTCTTCTAGAGTTTTAGCAACCAACATTCTTGTATCTGATCTCTTGACTTCTCTCATGATCCTCCTCTCATTTCTACCTCCATGAACCTGAAGAATTTTTATCTCCCCTTCTCTTTTGATAGAAAATAAGAACGTCTCTAAGTCATGTTCCCCTTTTTCTCTCCAGTGGGCTTCTGTGTTCTTGGATGGCAACTACTTTTTCTCTAAAGTGTTATAAACCTTTGTTCAACTGGTGAAAAACCATAGAGTGTCATGACTTAATAAACAGGGTACTTTACAATTTTAATTTGATTTTTGACATTTCCTTAACCCAACTTTCCACAAATCTGTGTATCTATACACCCTCCCATGTGTGCATCAGTTATTAAGGTACTAGTTACTGTGTGTCAGCTCCAAACCCAACTTTCTGTGCTTTGTGTTGTTGAGGCAGGGTCACTGCAAACCATGTTTGTGTTTTACTAACTGCTCCTTGTTACTATCTTCAAATGGGCAATGCTGGAGGAAGACATAGGCTTGGAGAATGGAAACGCAGGTGTGCTCCTTCTCATTCATTTCCTTTTTGCTTTCTTGTCTGCTTCCTTTTCCTGTGTCACTCCAGCCACACTTCCTGCCTGAGCACATCCATTTCCTTCCTATAGCAGCAGGTCTTGCCTGTTTGCAGTTTTCCCAACACGAGCAGAGCCAATTTTGTTCCATTCCTCTCCAAGACCCCAGCATGGGTGGTACCTGGTGGTCTAGTGGTTAAGATTTGGCACTCTCAGTGACCCCAGCACTGACCAGGCACCATCTCTTAGACAGTTGGGCCCAGGCCCAAGGATCCACTCCTTGGTGCTCACACACCAGTGCTGGTGGTCTGAGTTTCAGTTCCCAGCTCTCCTCCTCTGAAGCTTCTGAACTTCAATAGCTTCAACCTCTTTCCTCTGATTCCCAGCTCTAGGGCAAGAACTGCTTCTTGCATTTGCTACGTCTGTGATATCTAGTTAATTTCTTCATACCTGTCATATAATTCTGTGTATTCAATATTCTCTGTTAAAATTACTAGTGTAAATTCTGTCTCTTGACTTGATCCAAACTAACTCAAGTTCTCCCAGAACTAATGCTGTGTGAAAGCCACACTAGACAACATTAACCTAACCGTTTGTCTGTAGGAATGTGGGGTTGGTGATGGGATGCGACTAGTTGTGTATATGTGTGTGAACACATCTGTTGGTCAAGTGTGTTTGGGCACATGCCTGTGCTCAGAGAGTGATCAGCCCAGGGGCACAGGGGCCAGAGAGGGCCTGAGGACTCAAATATACAGGAAAGAAAAATTGGTTTTGATACCAAATCAATTTAGCATATCCCCATCGACTCTCCCCTAAACCCATTACTCATAGTCCTCAGGATTTTAAAGTGCCTGAAAGTCAACTTTTAAGACAAAGAGATGTAGCTGTGGTACCAACGTAGCCAGAATAAAAACCACATTTTGTGTTTTGTGTGTGGTCCGTCTTTCATAGCCAGAACACTATTTCAGTTTGGTAGTAGAAACTCTTAAAGTGTCTATCATAATTCTGGCACTGAGCTAAATTCATATAATATGGTTCTTGACCTCAAGAAGCTCACAATGTGGCTTACAACTCAAAGTGTGTTTCATGAACCAACAGCATCAGCATCATCTGGGGGATTCTCAGAAACACGGAATCTCGTGCTCTACCCAAGAACTACTGAATTTGAATCTGCATTGTAACTAGATTCCCAGTGATCCTTAGGCACATTGAAGTTTGGCACATGCTGTACTGGAGCATGGGGTAGTGCAGGGATGAAGCTAGTGGCATACTGAGCAGAAATCCTAGATCTACCTCCATTTCCGATTCCTGCTGCTTACCTGTTTCTGGCTTTCTAAATCCCCTCAGAAGTAGCCCTTTCTCCTCAGCATCTCTAACAATGAGAGAAGGTGGGATGGGACATTTTGGGAATCCGAGTCTTTTCATGGTCAGTATATTAGACTGGGTGGGGGTGGTGAGAACTATAGGAGGAGCACAGAAGTAGTGTTTTGGGTGCACAGTTATTTTAAAAAGGAAAACAGAAAGATGATTCTAAACCACCGCATATTCTCCAGGACCTAATTTTCATTCTCTACTGGGAGAGTGAGGTGTTGAAAGCATGATACAGTTGTATTTTAGGCTAGTGGAGTTGCTTGCAATAGAAAATGGGCCAGGGGAGGGGTACCCTCTCTCCAGCTGTATCTTATAGGGAGACTTCCCATTAGGATTCAAATGGGTAAGCAGCCATCAAGAGCTGTTCACATACCTGATCCATTGGGGAGGAGTAGTCACTGAAGCTGGCTCCCTGTTCACAGGCTAAAAATGTCCCCACAAAGAGATTTGCATATGAAACTTTGATTGTGGAAAGAAAATAGGTTAAAATTCTCACTTCCATTTTGGGGTGGGATGGGGGCAGAGGAGTCAGGTACAAAATTGTGACTTTCACATGTGTCTTTGAGGCTGGAGGCTCTTACTTGGGAGGCTGACCTCTTATTTGGGAGTGCCTCCAGACCTAGATAAGTCAAGTGGATCTTAGTGACAAATTACACGTGAGTGTGTTCTATGCAGTCTTTCTCTGAGAACTTTCAGAGGCAACAAGCTATGAGGAAAGAGCTGAGAGAATTTGGATCTCAGCCAAATATTTCGCTGTCTCATTGTATGTAATATTGTGGCTTATGAGAAAACTCTGCAGCATAACAGATGTGGAGGACTCAGAGGAAAAGCATATCTTGGACACTTGCTGTGAAAATAGGTCAGGTTTTAATAAATCTCTGATTTGTACTTTCAGCAAGATAAAGAGGAACCATGAAACAAGAAAATGACATATAAGGAAAGAACAGGTGATATAAATAGGCAAGATTGATGTTGGGACCAAAAAGGAATATAATCAACAGTATAGAAAATGGAACTAATATTGAAGGAAATGTTTAAGAAATTATTCCAGAAAACAGAGGACAGGGCCAAAGATGACAGCAGGAAGACAAAGATTTGTAGTGTTAGCTGGAGGAGGTTGGGAAGGGGGAGAAACAGACAAAAGAGAAATATTGAGAGATAGAAAAGGCAAGTAACAGAAAACAACTTATAAATTATAGACATTACTATAGAAGATCTCCCTGTATAAAATGAGCTAAAATGTCGGAGAAAGGGTTTCTAATAGACAAGAAATCTGAGCTGATAAAAAATACACTCACCTAAAAGTATCATCAATCAGTCAGGACAAGGTTGATTATTTGATAACTATCGCTGGAATAAGTGAGATCCTACCTCGTACAATACTGAGAAATAAATTTTATTGATTTAAATATTTTAAAATTGCACAAAATTTGATTAAAATAGAAGTCAATATGTATAAAGTTTATTCATGAAGGAGAATTTTCCAATCTTAGATTCAGTAAAAGAATGCTCAATTTGAAAAATGGGCAGATGTGGCTAAATTAAAATTTTAAAAAACAATACAATCAGAATATTTGCAAGTTTAAAAAAGCAAAATAAATTGGGGAATGATGTTTCAGTAAATATGACAAACAATGGGATCTCAACATTCTTTCCTAAGTGAATTTATTCAATCAGTTATGGGTGTGAGAACTAGGCCCCAGACTCCTTACTCCCAAGTCCAGGGATAGATTAGACAGTGTGCGTTGATCATGAACAAATCCACACTGCTGAAGGTCACCCTACATCATGCCCTTGACTCAAGTCAAAAGTGTCATGGTTGTTATGAAGCAAGCATTCTTCCATGAAGAATTTCAACTTATGAAGCTACAAGTGTATTTACTATAATGACCTAAAATTAGTATGGTTTTTTGCAGTCATTATGCCTAATTCATCAATAACATTGGTAAAGAAATTCACCAAAACTCAAATTACCTCCTGAAGGAAATGAATACCCTCATATAGAAGAGAACCGGCTTGAGGTCAGGCAGGAAGAATCAGAAGGCCAATAGATCTGCTCATTGTCATTCAATCCTGAGACCTCCTTCCAATGCAGACTAAGGGGAAGGGGCTCATTAGTCCAGATGCCTCTTCTTTTTCTCTCCTGGTATATGCAGCTTTTATCTTTTTCTGCATTTTTTCTTCTCTTTTCTCTTTGTTCCTTGCCTTTTCTTCCTTTTTGCCTTTCCCATGTCCTAGAAAAATGAATGGCTCATAGGCTTTGGAATGAAACAGTGCAGCCAGTTCAGCTACTTACTGACCTTTAAACCTTACATAAAGTGTTTAGGAGCCACCATTCTCTCTTCTGTAAAACGGAGACAAGAATATGCAGCTGCTAAGATTTTGTGGATATTGAATGAAATAATGCATGTAAAATGCTTTGCAATAGTAGGAGCGCAGGAAATAATAGGTCCCTATTCCCTCATAGCTCATCTCCCTCCCAGGCTCACTACTAGACAGAATTTTTCTGGGGGGGTCTCAGGATAGACAATCCATATACAGCCTTACTTGCCTGAGAGGCCAATCTGTGGGATGTCCAGTAACTTTTCAGCAGTAGAGAATGGAGGATAATATCAGAGGTATTCCATGTTGGTCTCCCACCCTCAAAACACCACCACCCATGCTGTTACCCCATCCAATTACCAACCTCCCACCTGCCCAAACTTCATGTATCCAGATTTTACCAACTTAATCTCTTTACCCTAGAGAGCGTAAGAGTGTGAGGTTCTCCAGATACAAGTGGCTTCCAGGGCATAGTCTCTGTTTGATGAGGGGGTCGCTCAACACCATTTACAAAAATTGAAAGGCTCCTTTCCTGAAATCTTGTACATGGATATTGCCTGGGGTTCAGCTAGTGATAACAGTCATTTTTCCTTCCTTTGCTATCCAGACTTGTGGTTCTTTTATTCCTTCTGAAGCAGACAGTCATCCTTAGATTGTCTTCCAGGCAACTCTGGAAATAGGAAACTGGGTGGATTTCTAGGTGGAACGTCCCAGCTTCTTTTACTAAAACAGGCACCAGATCATCATTATTAGCTGGAAATATGAGTCTGTGGTGGTTCTCATTGGTGCAAGGGCCAAAGGACCTAATGTCACAAAAAGGTTGTAACAGATTTCCCCTCAATACTAACCTGCCTGGGAAATGGGGGGCGGGAAAGTAAACCTAAGCAAGGAATATAACAAACACATATTTCCATAAGTCATAGAAATATATATGGCCTTGTATTATTCCACTCAAATATTGATTGAGCACCTACTAAGTGCTAACATATGGAAAGACAAAGATAAAGGAAACACAGTTATGGTAGTGAAAAGCTCTCTTTCTAGTGGGAGAGACACTTGTGTAAAAACCTAAGTGCAGATTAGTTCATAGCTATTGTGATAGAAATCTGAGGAGACCCATGTGGCACGTTTGGGGAGGCATCATTCGGGGCAGAGAGAGGATAGCGCTGGGGATGGTGGTGATCAAGAGGTAATTTCCAGTAGGAGCATCCTCAGAGGCCATGCTGAGTGGCTTTGCTGCCCTTAACTTGCATGCTTTAAGAGGTGTCTCCAAGACCCCATGTTTAACATCAAGGTTTTCTCACCCTGCTGAAACACCCATCCAAATACCATTTGGCCTTTCAGGGTCTTGATAAGTTTCTCATATAATGTCTTATTCAACTGGAGATACAGACTCCTATTTCAATTACATTTTCCGAGAAAGACTTACAGGATCCAATTTAGGAGAAATGCTGAAAGTGGTTTCAAAGAATCCCAAATATGTCATCCTTCTTCTCACTCCCACGCTGAGGTCCCTAGTAGGATGCCCAGTGTGGGCGGAATCTATAAATCATTCAGGGAAAAGCAGCATCAAGGCAATTGGGAGGCATCAGCATCACAAGAGCAACTCATCTTGTCACAGTGAGTCTGCCTTATTAAATGTCCATAAAAATACAGGATGGAAATCAAAGAGGAGTAAGAGCCAGACCATGTGGTCTGTGGGCCCTTATTTTTGTGCCACTGTCCTCTGAGTTCCATTTCTACCCTTTTCCAGGAAATTTTCCTATCTATGAATTTTCAACAAGATGTTTGCATAAGCCTTTCCCATGCAGCAGATCTCACGAATGGATGAAATGTTTTGTAGTTAATTCCAATAAAGGACGAGTTTTAGCGCCTTCAGCATTGTCATGGTCAATTACATTTGAATTAAAACTGTAGAGTAAAATCTGCAAAGGAGCAGACCTTGGTTAATGCACACAGTTTGGCATTTTGTGCTTCAGAATGCTTGCACACAAATACACTGAAGAGGCCAAAATGGTTCCCTTAGTAACTATTTGAAGACTTAGGAGCCACATTTGGATAGAGAGGAGTCACTTGATCTCCAGTATTGAATGTTAGACAACCAATTTCCATATTGCCTTGCAGAATGACTCAGGCAGGAAAAAAGCCCTCTCGCATTGAGGAATGCAGGCAGTTCTGTCCTTGTTCCTCATTTCTGGAAGTTAAATTAATGAAGATGGCTTCCTGAGTTTTGAAATAGGAGTGCCTCCAATTGTGGGCTAAAAAGGCCCAATGAGTATGATTGCTTCTCAGTGAGATGGTAACTAACAAAATGGAAGTTCAGGGAGGAAGAAGAGGATCACTACTATATACAGGTAAATGTGTTGAATGTGCTTAGATGCACAAAAGGTAATTAGCATGTAAATTGAATTCTGAAGAGGAGAACACAAATAATCATGTCACTAAGGACCAATCTACAGTGGATTTTTGGTGCCAGAGTTTAACCTGCAATCCTCCCTAATGAGGTGATAATGAGCTGTGAAAGCCCAAAGGAACTGTTGGGTAGCACTCCTTATAAGGTAAGGTAGGCACATTTCCACAGGCACAGTCATTCCTGGTATGTAGCAATAAAGCCATTCATATCAGATACCACAACTTCCCTTAGAAAGAAATGACACCGACTGAGGCTTCTGATCTTTTGAAGTTGTCAGCGATTCCCTAGGTGTGATTTGGACATCAGCAAGAGAGCAGACCTGGCAAGATACAAAGATGGCCGCATTATGAGACCATGCAACCCACATCGACGCACAGAGGAAGACATCTGACTTTGGACACCAGACTCAGGATTAATTCTAAGCTTGGGCCAAAGGGAATGAGGAGCTCCTCTCCCCACCCTCAGAACCCATCATTAAGGTTGGAACTCTGGTTATTTAATTTAAGAGTTAAGTGTCTGCCTCACAGTATAGATATAAAATTACTTATTCAAAAGTTGAGTCCTCTCAACGGTTGAGACTTTGTCTTGCTTTTAATTCTCATGGATTTTAATTCTCCCATAAAGCCCAGAGTACAAACTAAGGCCTGACCACTTTTTCTAAGGTCTAGCTGAGAATGGCTGGCAGTGGGCCAAACCCCCGTTATGGACACGACACGTGTGCTCAGAGCCATCAAGGAAGGAGGCCAGGGGGAGAGGAGCTGAGCTAACTTATAAGAGGATGTAGGTTCTCAGAACAAAGAGAAGATGAGTTAGGAATTCGAAAAAGATTCATGCCAGAAAATTATCTTAAAGCCAGCAGAATACGCATTTTTTAATTCAGCAGAATTTGGTTGAAATACACATAAGCATAAAAATGGGTCTGGGGCAGTGATGGGATGCTTGGAGAATGAAAATTTCCACAGAGCAAGAAGACAGAAATAAGTTTGCCCACAGGCCTATCCTAGCTATCTTTA
Source organism: Panthera onca (assembly GCF_046562875.1). Taxonomy (NCBI): domain Eukaryota; kingdom Metazoa; phylum Chordata; class Mammalia; order Carnivora; family Felidae; genus Panthera; species Panthera onca. Next base: position 44,157,023 of record NC_138349.1, on the reverse strand, counting down.
ATTGGAAGTTGCTGTCGTATGGCTTGCTTTGATCCTGATGCTGTAGAGGAGGTTGAACCACTGCATGCATATGGATTGGATGCCACTTGGTTCCCTTGGCCTCCTAAGACACCTGTGTTCTTGCTCTCTGGCTTTTACCAGCCACTTAGAATCCCTTTGTTACTCCTCATGATAAGTTGTAAAGAGAAGTCTAAGATACAGTGAGAACCAATCACACGGGATATGCCCTGGTCTATAGGGGTCAGATAAATCCTGTGTGGGAAGGGGCATCTAACGTGCGATCTGAAGGATGAGAGAGAATTTCAGCCAAGAGAAGGGTGGTGGGTACAGGCAGTTTCCCAGTCAGAAAGCATGGCCTGTTCAAAGATCCTGAATCACAAAACTAGCAAGGCAGCTGGTTCTGTGTGTCCTGGGTCAACCTCCCCCCAGTAGGTCCTGCCTAGTCACTGCCCTGCCCTGGAGACAGCTGCTGAAGAGGAGGAAGGAAGGGAATGAAAGGATTTATTTGTAAAGATGCCTGATATGCTCAGAAGAAGAGGCTAGAGTAATGGGAAAAATAAGCCAGTGCTCAGAGAAATCTAGTTTCCTATTTCCCATCACTTTGGTCAACGTTTATGAATTGGAAATTAAGGAGAATATTTGGCAGTTCTGACATTTCACAACATTGTAGCTGACCTCCAGTCATAGCCAGAGAGAATGGAAAACCTCGGTGTCAAAAGGAGTTGTTCTAAGGAAAAGTTATATATATATACAGAACAAGGGTAAAGAGAGAGATCTCCATTTTCTTAGTATTGAATGATTTAGAACTCACTATATATTTACTCAGCTGTGCATAACAATTACCAAACAGCTAAATGGTCAAGAATTTCCATAAAGTAAAACACAAATACCTGATATTTATGTTTTAAAGTCTACCCTTTCAAACCATCATATTTTAACCCTCAGCAAGGGGATTCCCTGCTGACATCAGGCTTTGAATGATGGAAGGGATCAGCCACTATATTTTGTTTCCATTGGGATCACATTATCAACCTGCAATTTCTCCATATTAGAAAATAGCACTTGGTTTTCAAATAATGAGCAGTTGGACAATGTCCTTGCCCCTGCCACCTAACTCTGGTGCCATTTATATCCCCCCATGTGGAGGCAGAGACAGATACCCGTTTCCTTTAATAACTTATGGACCTCTGAGGCCATAACTCAAGGGCCTCCCAAGCCTCACCATCCCTCAGGAAAAATACCATCCAGGTGACCTGCTTCCCTCCTGCTCTCACCCTGAGAGCTCTGGACTCAGGGAGTCTTTGCTCCCCACCGCCGCCCCCCCCCCCCCCAGATGGATTCCCAAGCATCCTCCACATGACTGATGCCTTACCCGAGTGACAGGAATACTGTCCTCTGGAGGCTTCAAAACACAGTGGGTTGCTGCCAGAAATATATTTATAGGCTCAAACAAACTTTTTGGAAAAATTCTGTCCGGATATTAAAATCTGTTTTGAGAGGCTTCGATCAGTTATGAGATTCCATGTCCAGGGAAAAGGTACTGGCCATTTGTGGTCTCAGAACCCCCAGAAGCATCTACCTGCATGAGCCATCCAAAAGGGGAGGGACAGACTAAGAAGGAAAGATGAGAACTTGCAGCCCTTCAAGTCCAGGGAGACCCAAATCACAACAAAGGAAGACCAATGGTTGTGAAAATCTTGCGTTCATTTATTGGCACACGCCATTTTCTATGGAGGTGGCATGAGGGGTGTAATTCTAAGGGAGGAGGGTGTGAGCTTCACACTCAGAGTCCAGGCATGAAGAGCTAAGTTGTGTCCAGGGATGCTCACTGAAGCTACAGCATAGACGATGAAACACAGGATCTTGGTTGGAAAGGGCAGGGCAGTTTTCCCAGGACAGGAGAATGGCATGGCACATGTTTCCCCAGATTTCAAAGAACCGGAGAGACAGAGAAACCTGGGCTGCTGCTCTGAATGTGGAGGGCGTTCATCATTTAGATGTAAGCCCTGAGGCCTGATGGGCTGGTTGGCTCTGGGTTTGGAAAGTCGTGGTCCTTCCTGTGGCCACCTGACTAATCATGGTGCCCAGTAGGAAGGAGATTACCCTAGGATTGGTCACAAGGCAGGACAAAAATTTTTTGACAGTTGGATGGGGCCTCTGTTCTCAACACAGCGCATTATACCACTTGCTCTGGAACAGAGAATGTGACTTATGCCAGTCCTTGGAATGTCAACTTTTTCCACACTTGAAGGTATATGGGGCCACTATCAAATACATACTGCCCATACACATGCAGGCCCTGTTGTAATTTCTGTGGCCTTCATTGGCAAGTTTTCTTTTCAATTCTTGAAGCACTCCTCAAAAAAATCCCTTCTTCTTCCCCTTCTTCCCCTTCTTCTCCTTCTTCTTCTTCTCCTTCTTCCTCTTCTTCTTCTTCTTAAGCAATATAACCTTCTAGAAAACTACCAGTGTGGGAGTGAGGCAGACTTGAGATAAAATCCAACTAACTATGACCTTGAACAAGTCTGCATCTCCCAGTATAGAGAAAGAGAGATGATACCTACTTGGAATTCGAAATGCTCAGGAGAGGAATTAATGATACACACCAAAAGTCTAGCATTCTCCTTAATCCAGCATTAAGGAATTGATTCTTTGCAATTAAGGAATTCTGTATAAATACAGAACTCTCCTTATCTTTCTCTCTCTCTCTCTCTCTCTCTCTCTCATCTAACTCCTATTTATACCACCAGAAATAGGAAAACTCCAGCTATCTCCATCTATTGATCCCCATTTCTCAGCCTTCCCCTTTCCTATATGAATGTGATGCAGAACCTTATGCTGGGACATTACAACTCCTTTGTCCCAAGCTAGCCAACCTCTGTTGGATGTCAAAATATCATGAACTTTCTTTGGGGGTCCCCTAGTGACTCTTTTCTGGGGTGGACTGACAGGGTTATGATAATCTTAGAATCCTTGCCAAGGTGACTGGGCTCCACTGTGACCTTCCTGCATTTATCATCTAACAGGATACGTTTGAGTTTTGTCACTGGATACTTATCTTCCCAGAACAATGATGGATTGAGGATGTTATTCTAAGACCCTCCTCTATGGCTTATTGATCTTCCACCATATTCCATTATGGTCACATAAAGGTTTGATGTGACCTTTGTCTATGTTACTGAATGACTGGGGAGGTGGGGAGAAAGGGACTGTTAATGACTGAGCCCCTCTGAGTGCTCCCAGAGGAGGATGCAGCAGGGCCACAAGATGCTGGGCTAGAGCTCTACAGAGGCAGCTCACCCACTGCAAGATGGGGCAACCACCCCATCCACATATGAGCAAGCGGAGGCGCAAAGGGGTATCAAACAGGTCCATGTTCATGCAGTTTTTAAATAGTGCTGGATACATGCTGTTGGTTTTTTTGTATCGCAGAATGGTGCCCCATCACTCTTCCTCTTGAGAAAGCCTGAGGTTTAGTGTTGGCCTCTCATGATTTGCTCTGCCTTGTGCTGTCTGTGGATTGCATACAAAAAGTCAGCTGCTTTGTCAAGTTGACAATCGATGCCACAAAGGTCTTGAGGACCAGAAATCCTGGAGGATGAACTTTTGCCACTTGACCTGGTGTCCCGGGAGATGCCCGAGTGATTGATCTCCCCCCTGGGCCCTGGGAAGGCCCAGTTCAGAGATCGAAACAAGAGGTCCCTGAGGAGACACTGGGCCCAGAGTTTGCCCTTCACAAAAGACATGAAAACAATACCCCTGCATGAGAGGAGCAGTATAATTAAACATGACCAGAAGATTAAAATTGGCACACAAAATTTTTAAGGTTTTATCCCAATTTCCAAGAGGGCTTTAAGATCTCTTTGGTTCATAATATTCACCAGGAAAAATAGGACTTATTTTTGTTCTGTAGCTTATAGTCTTTTTTTTTTTTTAATTATCACACGATATGATATCAGGTTATTTTAATTAGTTTTTCTATGAAAACACATTTGCAAGTATAGTCTGGTTTAAAATCTAATGGAATTATAGTTTGTAAATGCTCAGTTAAAGATTTAGGTGAATATGATTGTCCCATCAGTGAGTGCTCTGAAAATTTGTTCATGGAAATTAGATTTTTGATGCTGCTTCATTTCCCGGGTGGCACGTTATCATCTCTTTAGCTACATTTTCCACTGGGTTATTGCTGCAGACCTAGCCTCAATGTCAAAACAATTGGGAAACACAGTATCATACTGTGGACAGACTCAGTGATACCTTGCTGCCACGTGGGGAAGGTGACAGGATATTCGAGGTACAAGCCCATCATGTTCATAATGACCTTACAGAAGCAAGATCCATCCCCCTGTTGGCCGGCTGTCCCCTCCCCAGGTCATGAATGATTTAAAAACCACATAAGACAGAGGCTTGAAAGCTGTGAGTTGCCGGGGTGCATGGGGTTAGCAGAAGCAGCCCTGAAATTGTCAATGCGTGATTGTGTCTATGCCAGGTTACTGTTATTCACTCAGGTCTACACAGGGATCACATTAATTCACTGAAGGCTGATTCTGTAGGAGAATGCCTGGGTAGAAAGTCGTCCTTGCCTGGAAACGATTAAATACCCAGGCGGGATGGGGGACAATCTCCCCTAAGTGCCTCTCTATCTCTTTCTCTGATGGCCCCTTGCTCAGCTCATTGATAATGTAGCAATGGTTGCAGGGCTATTTGTCTTCTGTGAATCCATCTGACTAGGGACCCTGACATGTCGCACTGTATCAGGACTGGCCACCATGGGTTTTATTTGTAGAAGGGCTCTATAGGCATTTGGGGAGAGACAGAAATCACTGTCTCTTTGGAGTTTAACTCACGGTCAGTAGGAATCTGATGTAAACGTTCCACTTTAACAGGAGAAGGAAGATGCGGGGACTCAGGGCAGCCAGAAAGGTTGACTTTGGATGTGTGGGGTAGGCAAAAATGTTTTCTTCAGACTAGTTCTTGGCTTTTTTTTGAGAGAAGGGGTAGTATGAAAAAGCAGGCTCAGAACCCCAATGGAATTGCTGCAAAAGTGAAGAGAGGTCCGCGTGCCGAGATACTGATAAAAGCTAAGATAAAGCTTTTTTTCTTTACCTCTTTTTTGGAAAAATGTAGGCTGAAAAGTGGGGTGATCCAGACCAAGAAGGGAAGGAAGGAGAGCTGCCCGCAAAGCAGGCAACCTTTGGAAAGAGCTCGGGGTTCATCAGCAGCAGCTACAAAGGTTAAGTGGGAGGAAGGCCACATAAGGACTTCATGCTGGTGGCCATCAGCAGAGCTGTCCTGGCCACCAGAGAAACTCGTAGGTCCTTTCCATGGGCTGAGCGGGCCCAGGGGAGGTTGGTGGAGGAGTGAGGTGGGAGTACCGGCAGTTTCCGTACTGGCAACTCTGCGCCAGAGACAGCTGTACTAAAGCCATGGCGATGAGTGCTGGGGCTGGAGTCCTGCCACCTGGGTTCAGATGCTGGCCCTGCTGCTTACTACCACTTATTAGATTGGAAAAATTCAGTGCCCGTGACAGACACGGAGATAGGGCACTCAGCTTCCCCTTCAGCTGTGCGCTCCTGCTCAGGTGGGAGGACTGTGGAGAGTTGACTGCCTCCAGCTGTTAGCAGGGTCCACCTCAGCTTCTAGGCCAACATCACACTGTTGCAGACACAGCCCCTGCCAGTGACCAAGCACAGTGGTGTGCAGGGGCCTAGGCATTCCTTCAACGGGGGGGCCTCCTCTAATGGGAAGCCTTGGCTCTGCTCCCTGTTGGGCTAGAGTCTCCGTCTAGTCCACACAGTAGCCCGGTGACTGCCCTTGACCAGTCCTGCTGCCTTCCTGGTTATTTCTCCTATGTTACTTCACCATTAACTTTTCTACTCCTAACCCCGTCTCCACATCCGCTGCCCAGAGCCTCACCAGTGAGCGTCATGGCCCTCTGCCTCAGTTTCCTCATCTATAAATGGGGCCTAATAAATTAAAAAAATTAATTTGTTGTTGCTATGAGGACGAATGAGATAATTGTGTAAAACATTCAGCACAGCAACATCCCCTGCCATGTCGTCGGTGGAGTGAAGACTGGAAAGGTCCAGATTATGTTATTTTCTCCAAATAAAGGGTTCCATTCTGCCTCACTCCAATGTCTGTCAGCATTTGGCCACTTGGGCAAGTCCTAGTTTCTAAGTCTTTGGACCCCAAGAAGTGAGCCCAGTCTTAGGTTTGAAAGATTTCTCCTTCTCCAAGTTTCCCTGACAAAGAGACATCAGCCAGGCCATCTATTATTTATAGTTTAGCCATATTAACCAGTTAGAGGAGGCCTCACTTATCTTGACGGCAAACCCAGGATTCTGGAATAAAGATTTGGATGCTCTGGAGAGTTTACACCCTTGGCTCCTAGAACACAAGCCACGATCTGGAGCCATCTGAGGAGCCCTTGAGATATTCCTTATACTGATACTCAACAGGGGACTGCTGTCAGGTTTCAAGGTAGGCACACCTCAGAGACTGCAGGGTACTGATTAGAGAGGGTTGGATTTTCATGACTGTTATGAGTTCTTGATGTAGAAAGTAATAGCAGCCATAATCCATTTGTGTTGTCAATGTGAACCCCAGAGATTGCAACAATCTTTTTTTTTTAATATATGAAATTTATTGTCAAATTGGTTTCCATACAACACCCAGTGCTCATCCCAAAAGGTGCCCTCCTCAATACCCATCCCCCACCCTCCCCTCCCTCCCACCCCCCATCAACCCTCAGTTTGTTCTCAGTTTTTAACAGTCTCTTATGCTTTGGCTCTCTCCCACTCTAACCTCTTTTTTTTTTTTTTTCCTTCCCCTAACCCAAAGGCAAGGGAATTAAAAGCAGAAGTGAATTACTGGGACCTTATGAAGATAAAAAGCTTCTGCACAGCAAAGGAAACAACCAACAAAACTAAAAGGCAACCAACGGAATGGGAAAAGATATTTGCAAATGACATATCGGACAAAGGGCTAGTATCCAAAATCTATAAAGAGCTCACCAAACTCCACACCCGAAAAACAAATAACCCAGTGAAGAAATGGGCAGAAAACATGAATAGACACTTCTCTAAAGAAGACATCTGGATGGCCAACAGGCACATGAAAAGATGTTCAACGTCGCTCCTTATCAGGGAAATACAAATCAAAACCACACTCAGATATCACCTCACGCCAGTCAGATTGCAACAATCTTTGAGGGGACCTGGGAAAAACCTCTTTCCCCAGATGCTGCCAGCCTCCAGGCACTAGTCATAGGATGGCCATAGAGAAAGCAGCCCAGGATGCTGAGCCTCTTGGGGCTGTCTGGGGTATAGCTTCATGACCCGGTCTGTACTACAAATTGGGTATGGCTGGCACGTAAGCCTTCATTTCTTTCCTTTTCTCTCTTTCTCTCCTTTTCCACTCCCCACTCCTCTCTTTTACTTTTCTTTTTCTTCCCTAACTGCCTTTCCTCATGCATTCAAGATCCTAGGGTTACCTAGAAAAATAATGATATGGTAGATGGTCAACAAGTTGATTGACTGAGAAACATTAGACACAAGATTTAGGTAACGCAATCTGGGGCCATTAGGAAAGGCATCACAGAATATGTCGCTTATGGAGTGAGTCTTGAAGAATGATTAGAAATCTTCCAAGCAGGGTGGAAGGGGATGATGGCAATGGTAAGGATGTGGAGATAAACTCTCTCCAAAGCAGAGTGAACAGCATGTATAGAATCAGAGTTGTGAAACATTACAGGTTTAAAACAGTCTCACTCAAGGCAGCACCGCACTCCATGAGCCGGTAGCCCCGTGAAGCAGTCATCCAGTGTCATGGAATCCATATTAAGCCTGGAAGTTGGTGAAGAACACTGACCTATTTTTAGCAGGACAAGATTAGAACCTAGAGCCTGGTAGGATCTTTCTTGGTCTTCTAAATCCTGTGTTGGAGAGTCTTGCTTTACGCTGGATGCATGAGAATGCTGGGCAATCCCACATAAAAGGAGGAAACTGGGTAATATTTAGACAAGCATCCCAAATGGTCCCCACACCAGTACATGGCCCTGGGCAAGCTACTTTACTTTTCCCTGCCTGGGTTTATAAAATGGGATGATAATCACATTATCTTTATCAGAGGTCTTTTGGGAGATGAAATGAAAGGTGAAATGCACTAAGCTTTTGCGCAGTGTTTGAAATACAACAAGGGATCCCTGGATATTCGATAGCATTATTTTTGTTTCATAGTTCGACAAAAAATTGCAAAGTTTACAGTCATGGAAAAACCATAATTCTAACATATGTTTCACAATTTATGCTGCAGACTTACTGTTCTTTTAACAATTCCATAGTATTTCCAAGTGTTATGTTTGCCCCTCTGGGTTTTAGCTTGGGATGGTAAGGGGGAATCATTCACTTGGCTTCCCATTTTCTTAATATAGCATGAATGGCCTGAAGATCATGTTTGGTCTAATGTATCATGTAATCAGTGTTTAGTTCTTCACAAAATGAAATGTTAATGCTTGAAGGATCATTTACATATGGCCTACTAGTTATTTAAGAAAACAGCAATTAAACATGTTGAGATAATTAACAGTGTGCACACGGTTAACAATGCTTTTTCTATGCTAGGCATTAATGGAGTAGATGCCAAATAAATGTAATCCCACACTTCAGTTAGGATTTCTTTGTTAATCATATTAATTTACAAATTTAAACCAACCATCACATTCATTCGAACAAAATCAGGTCTTTTAAAAGTTGAAATAATCAAAGGGGGTCTCAGCTCTCAGGACAGAGTGTAACAGATTAGCTTTATTTTCTGTCCCCACCAGAGGACAGTGTAATTAAGGACAAGAAATAACCTGCTCCACTGGAGGCCTGTCCACAATGGACTCATCCAACTCTTTTGCACGCATAATTTGTTTTCAAGCTAACTCGCCTCCTGGTATCCAACAAAATGGAATTGTTTTGCAGCTGTGATTCGTGTGCTCTTCCCTGGATCTGAGTCCTGCATTGACCCCAAAATACAGATTCTAAATAGAGCACAGGGAGACATGAAGGGGAATGAGCATACTCACAGGCCAGCACCTTGGCTGCCGGGCTCAAGGTCACAGACCTAGCAAACCGAAGGGACTCCCTACTTAACTCATATTCAAGGTGACATTTCACAAGCCCAGGACTGTTCCCAAGATTATCACAGCCTATTTTGGAGGGTAGTGACTCAGCCACCACTGCAACTGGGGCATCTGAGAACGCATGTCCCCCTCATGTCTGCTGAGCCACTAACACATAAGACAGCCCCATTGAGGGGTGGCCTGATCCAGGCAAAACTGTGGACTGATCATTCCTACCACTTAGTATCTGGTGGTCTTGGGCAAGATAATACGCCTCAGTGTTTCTAAACTTATAAAATGGGGATCATATGTTATTATCTCCTTCAGGGAGTTATTTCGGGGATTGAAATGAAATAATCCCTTAACTGTTAATTCCCTTCCACTCATTTTGAATGTCTTTTAAGCCCTCAGTGTTCAGGCAGCTGCAGAAGGGAAATTTAACTTGAAAGGGAGGGGTGGAGGGAGGAAAGAGAAACAAACTTTAAATTCTGGAGTTGATTGCTACATGGATCTATAGTCACCAACGTTAAGAGGCTTTGGCTGTATGGATAAGTCAGGCTATAAAGGTACCAGGAAATATAAGGAAAGTGAATAGTGCAAGTGATGGTTGGAATCTGGGTATGATTTCCAGGATACTGTCATGGAAAGGGGCCATGGCAGAGAAGGAAATTATCGTTGAGTGATTATATCAAACTTGACTCTAAGTCTGACATTTTACACACACACTTTCTTTCACACAGTTGGCGAGATGCAAGGCTCTAATTTGAACCTATGTCTTAGTCTCTGATTTTAGAATCCTAGTATCAGGACCTTCAGCTTCCAGCCTAGCCTCCCTTCACCTGTTGGGACCATTCACGTCCTGAGGAATGGACTCTCCATTTGGCTGGTTCTCAGCTCTGCCAGCCCACAACATGTTCTTGGGTGTCCCCAAGTCACAAGGCTCCAGAGAGAAACAGATTGTCACCCTGAGTGAGGAGATGGGACGTGACCCATACACAGAGCCCCTACACTTGGGATGTTTCCATAATTTGGCTATTGTAGAGAATACTGCTGTAAACATCAGGGAGCATTGTATCTCTTTGAATGAGCGGTTTTGTATCCTTTGGGTGAATACCTAGTAGTGCAATTGCTGGATCACAGGGTAGTTCTATGTTTACCTTTTCGAGGAACCTCCATAGTGTTTTCCAGAGTTATGTGCCAGAGCCCCTACGCCCTATGCATCTCAGTCCTATCCTCTTTACAGCATGCTGCCTCATTAGAAATATAGTTGGGCTCAGGAACTCTAATTTTGTGTTGGAAGCACTTCTGGCTTCAAGCTCAAAATGGCATAAGTTCCTCTCCTGATGCTCCACAAACAATATTAATTTGAGATTTTGTATCTAAAATAACTTTTTTTTGGGGGGGGGGGGGCGCCTGGGTGGCTCAGTCGGTTAAGCGTCCGACTTCGGCTCAGGTCATGATCTCGCGATCTGTGAGTTTGAGCCCCGCGTTGGGCTCTGTGCTGACAGCTAAGAGCCTGGAGCCTGTTTCAGATTCTGTGTCTCCCTCTCTCTTTGGCCCTCCCCCACTCATGCTCTGTCTCTCTCTGTCTCAAAAATAAATAAATGTTAAAAAAAATAAAAATTAAAAAAAATAACTTTTTTTTTTTTTTTTTTTACAAATTTGTGTCCTAAAAATGAAGCAGGATTTCAAAATCTTCATGTTTTTAGGCCTTTGCCCTACTTCTTCCCTATGCTTCATTAGTGACCCCTTGTACCTTCTCACCATCCTGACCTGGTTATTATTAATTATTCAATAATTATCCCAATAATTACCTCCTCTAGGAGCCTTCCCTGACTATGCTTTTCCTCAGTTTGTGGTTCCGTAAAGGAACCATCTTCCCTTATGGGGCCTCCATTATCATCATCACCCTGAGCATTACCTGTCCTTTTGAGCCTTTGCACTGTTCAGTATACAAAATACCTCCAGGTAGACACTGTTTCTTGGTCTCTGTACCCTAATACTCCCCTACCATGCCCAGAACTAAATAGGTTTGCTGAATAAGTTGTCACAGTCAATGTTATCAAGATGTTGCGGTTCCATGGAATCTAAACATGTCTTCAGCAGTTCACACAAGAAATTGTTGGAGGACGGGACGCCTGGTGGCTCAGTCAGTTAAGCCTCCGACTTCAGCTCGGGTCATGATCTCATGGTCTGTGATTTCAAGCCCCACATCTGGCTCTGTGCTGGCAGCTCAGAGCCTGGAGCCTGCTTCAGATTCTGTCTCTCCCTCTCTCTCGGCCCCTCACTCACTCATACTCCACCTCTCTCTCTCTCTCTCTTTCAAAAAGAAATAAACAAAAAAAATTAAACAAAAAGAAATTGTTGGAGGAATCCTAGCCCATCTTCATTAGGATGTGCACAAACACTGTGCTCTCTTGAAAGAGAATGAGATCTATTTAGGGCAAGCAGTTTAACCCAGTTTCCTTCACTAAGTTCATTTGTAGCCACAGGAGTTAAAGAGTAAGGTTAGAAATTGACCCATAGTTTAATCAATGCAAGAACTAATCTTGGCAATTCATACTAAAGAAACCACCTGTTCATTAGTGGCCTTTTGTTTGGACTTTGTTACAGTTCAGTCTGAAAGTGAAATTTTCCTTTCGTTCCTAACTTCTGTTCCTCAGCATTTAGGTGTGCAGTGGAGTAGAACCTCTCAAACTCCCATATGTCTAAGAATCACCTACTTAATCCAATTAAAATAGATAGAAGATATGAACAGACATTTTTCCAAAGAAGACATATAGATGGCCAAGAGACACATGAAAAGATGCTCAACATCACTCATCATCAGGGAAATACAAATCAAAAGTACAATGAGATACCACCTTACATCTGTCAGAATGGCTAAAATCAACAACACAAGAAATAACGGGTGTTGGTGAGGATGCAGAGAAAGGGAAACCTTCTTACACCGTTGGTGGGAATGTGAACAGGTGCAACTACTCTGGAAAACAGTATGGAGATTCCTCACAAAGGCAAAAATAGAACTACCCTATGATCCAGCAATTGCACTACTAGGTATTTACCCAAAGGATACAAAACCACTAATTCAAAGAGATACATGCCCCCTGATGTTTACAGCAGTATTCTCTACAATAGCCAAAATATGGAAACAGCCCAAGTGTCCATCAACTAATGAATGGAATGCACCACACACACACACACACACTGGAATATTACTCAGCCATAAAAAGAATGAAATCTTGGGGTGCCTGGGTGGCTCAGTTGGTTGAGCATCTGAATTCAGCTCAGGTCATGATCTCACACTCTGTGAGTTCGAGCCCTGCGTCAGGCTCTTTGCTGACAGCTCAGAGCCAGGAGCCTGCTTTGGATTCTGTGCCTCTCTCTCTGCCCTTCCCCTGCTCGTGCTCTGTCTCTCTCTGTCTCAAAAATAAATAAAAGCATTAAAAAAATTAAAAAAAAAGAATGAAATCTTGCTGTCTCTAATGACATGAATGGAGCTTCAGAGTTTTATGCTAAGTGAAATAAGTCAATCAGAGAAAGACAAATACCGTATGATTTCACTCATTTGTGAAAATAAAAACAAGACAAGCAAGCAAGGGGAAACAAGAGAGATGGAGGCAAAGTGAGAAACAGATTCTTAACTATAGGGAACAAATAGATGGTTACCAGAGGGGAGGTGGGTGAAATAGGTGCTGGGGATTAAGGAGTGCACTTGTGGTGATGAGCACCCAGTGATGTATGGTGTTGAATCACTATTTTGTACACCTGTGAGTAATATTACACTGTATGTTAACTAACTGGAATTCAAATAAAAACTTTAAAAAATGTTTTAAGAAATAAATGGACATTATACATATAAAAAAGAATCACCTATTTAGCATATTGCTAAAATGCTGATTCTGAGTCAGAAGTTTTAGAATGGGTTCTGAGATCTGGAATATTCAGTAGGCTTCCAAGTTAAGTACTGATGTTGCCGGTCAAAACTTTGAGTAGCAAGGGGGTAAAGATGTAATTTTCTGCTTCAGCTGTGCAGTCACCTCACCTGGGAAGTTTTTTTGTTTTTGTTTTTTTAAACTTTTTTAATGTTTATTTATTTTTGAGAGAGAGAGGGAGGGGGGGGGAGAGGCAGCGAGAGAGGGAGACAGAATCCGAAGCAGGCTCCAGGCTCTGAGCTGTTAGGACAGAGCCTGATGCGGGGCTCAAACCCACAAACTGTGAGATCATGACCTGAGCCAAAGTCGGAAGCTTACCCAACTGAGCCGCCCAGGTGCCCCTCACCTGGGAAGTCTTATAAACGTACCAGTTCCTGAGCCCCACCTCAGACCATTTCAATCAGAATATGGATGAGGCCTGGTAATGGTATTTTGTGAAATGTGTCCTGGAGGTTTCAGTGGGCAGCCAAGGTCGAGAACGTTGGCCGAAATCAGTGGTTCTCACAACACTCTCTAACAAGTGGACTTGTTAGAAACGCAAAATTTAGAAAAACAAATTGCGGTACATCCAATGAGTGGTAGCTTACTCAGCAACAAAAAGGAATGAACTACTGATGCATGCTGCAGCGTGGATGGACCTCAAAAATATTACACTAAGTGAACGAAAGTAGACGCAAAAGACCACATACTACGTGATTCCAGAATAGACAAATCTATAGGGACGGAAAGTGGATTAGTGGTTGCTGGGGACTGGGAGTGGGAAATGGCAGTGACAGAAAACTGGCATTAAGGATCTTCCTGGAGCGACAGAAATGTTCTAAAGTGAGACTGTGCTGATGGTTGTACAAGTGGGTCAAGTTATTAAAAATCATCGAATGGTACACTAAACATGGTTGAATTTTATGGTATGTAAAGTATATCATAATGAAGCTGTTACAAAGAAAAAAAGAACTGCAAGTTCTCTGGCTGCCACCCCACTCCCCAAACTATGAAGTTGAAGACTGGAGTGGGGCCCAAGAATGTGGTTTCACAAGCCCTCCTGGCAACACTAAAGTGCACTCACATTTGAAAATCCCCAGTCTAGGGTGGGAGGGGCTTGAGAGCAGCCTGCTGCTGGGATAGGGGTCCTCGTAGGAGTTTTAGGCTAGAACCTCCGGGAAACCATTCTGGAGAATCACAGAATGGAAGCAAAACAGTACTGAGGAGGTCATGGTGTAAAAATTTTTGGTAATTGGAGGAAAAAGCCCATGTTCCACATCTCAACTTGCACTATTTATGACTGCATGAACCTGGGAAAATTATCTGCCTTTCTCAGCCTCAATAGCCCGATATGTTAGTGGGAATGAAAATTTGTACTTCTTGGGGCGCCCGGGTGGCTGTCGGTTAAGTGTCGACTTCAGCTCAGGTCATGATCTCATGGGTCATGGGTTCAAGCCCCATGTCGGGTTCTGTGCTGTCAGAGCATAGACTGCTTGGGATTTTCTTTCTCCTTCTCTCTCAACCCCTCCCTCACTCCTGCTGTCTTTCTCAAAATAAATAAACTTAAAATTTTTTTTTAAATTAAAAAATGTACTTCTCAAGGTTGCTGTGCACATAAAATCAGAGGACAAACATGAAAGCTGTTTACCAGTAGTAGAGTCATATGAGGCACTGGTACATAGACATTGAGGAGAATAATAGATATGGGTCCATTTCTCCTTCATATAAACTGCTACAATCCTTCTAAACTGCTACAAAGCCTTCTAAAAGGCTTATTCTGGGGGTGCCTGGGTGGCTCAGTCGGTTAAGCATCCGACTTCAGCTCAGGTCATGATCTCACAGTCTGTGAGTTCGGGCCCCGCGTCGGGCTCCGACTTCAGCTCAGGTCATGATCTCACAGTCTGTGAGTTGGAGCCCCGCGTCGGGCTCTGTGCTGACAGCGCACAGCCTGGAGCCTGCTTCTGATTCTGTGTCTGCTTCTCTCTCTCTACCCCTCCCCCGCTCATGCTCTGTCTCTCTCTCTGTCAAAAATAAATAAACATTGGGGCGCCTGGGTGGCTGAGTCGGTTAAGCGTCCGACTTCAGCTCAGGTCACTGTTATGCCCAGAATTCGTGATCCCCAAAGACCACCAGGGAGCCGAGTCCGATGCAAAAGCAAAAGAACCTTCATTCGAGCTAGCTCGAGCTCAATCCCCTACCTGCACCGACGCAGCAGTGAGATACCAGGGAGAGAGAGCGAGTTTCAAAAGCACAAAGGTTTTATAGGGGTCTAGGGGCAGTTGGTGAGGTAATGGCTGTGGCCTCAGCCGATTGGCTGGGGAAGGGTCGTGGCCTCGGCCGATTGGCTGGGGAAGGGTCGGAGTCCTGTTACGCAGGTCGCTGGGCGTGTTTTGATCAGGAAGTTTGAACGGGTGAGCGGGAGGTTACTCAAGGGGAGGAGGCGCGGTCTGAGGTTTCTGTGATTTTCCTGGAAAAGGGGTCATGTCGGGGACATAGTCACTCAAGGTGGAGAACACAGAACAAGATGGAGTCGGCCGGCGTAGGCCTGCCCTTTCAGTCACGATCTCGCGGTCCGTGAGTTCGAGCCCCGCGTCGGGCTCTGGGCTGATGGCTCAGAGCCTGGAGCCTGCTTCTGATTCCGTGTCTCCCTCTCTCTGCCCCTCCCCCGTTCATGCTCTGTCTCTCTCTGTCTCAAAAATAAATAAATGTTAAAAAAAAAAATTAAAAATAAATAAATAAATAAACATTAAAAAAAGTTAAAAAAAAATAAAAAGCTCATTCTGGAATTTTCTGTTGCATTGGGGAAGCTTCGTGTTGCTATATTTAGAAGGTTATTATTCCAGGACATGCATATTCTTCTGGAATCTTTTTTGCCTCGGGGTCTTACTTATTTAAGACTGCTTATTTTCAAGTTGTAAGTATCTGCTACTTGGAAAAAGCTTCAGGACAATGCCCTGGATTCAGTTTCATCCTCTTTGTTATCACGAGAACAGAAATAGTACTTGTACTGGGGAAATTGTCACCTCTGAAACAGTTCTCATCCCTATATTGGAATTAAGGAATTGCTCTTTGCACTCCCTGACCTAGTAAGTAGACTAAATGTCACAAGAGATGAGAACACACTTGTCCCCCAAAGCCGCCCATTAAGTGTGCTAAGAGAATTTTGAAAAGTTTAGCTCCAGTGAGACAACAAGAAGCAAATAGAAACAGCCTTCCATGGAATGTATTTTAGGGTGACATATAACACTTTATGCCAATTGGAGCTCAAGTCCAATAATCAACTAATCATTGGTAATTCTTGGTAATTCAGATATGAATCAAGCTAATTTTCAGCAAACAGCCCTTCTGATGGTCCCACTGAATTGCAGGCATAGGTGTTTATGATGAGCAGCATTTAGACCCAGGCGAAAAGTAAAGACCCGTGCTGTAGGGCAGTGGACTGGGACACAATACTAAATCCTCAATTATCTTCTGGTGCCCCTACCCACCTTAGCAAGCCCACAAAAAGGACAAGCCACTGTCTTCTTCCTTGAAGCTGTGTCATGTCCTTGAAAGGTAGTAATTTAAATTGCCTCTGTCTTCTACTTGTTCAGTTAAGGCAATGATCAGTTAGTGATTCAAACGGAAGAGATTTCATCCCAGCCAATATAATTTGTCTGCCATTTATATCCACTATAAACTTCTTTAAGAAGTGTCTGTGTCGTATCCACAGATGCGTCCTACCCAGAGAAGTTTGCGAACTGCAGCAGAGCACTAAGCATTTAACATGTTCTATTAATAGTTAATATCCACACTGCTCCTGTAAGGGAGGAGTATAAATTGTCATCTGGAATTTTTCAGGATGCACAAGGTAGAATTGGGGCACGAACCCATGCATTTCAAACTCCAAAGTCCATATTGTGCATTTGGTCCCTCTTTGCCTCATCTTGTATTTATACCTAGAAATGGGCAGCAGGTTTGATGCACTAGAACTTGACCCTCTGGTTCATCTCCTAGTTTCTGGGATATCTGGGACAATGGAGGCTTCTAGACTTCCATGTCCATTCAGTGACAAGGGAACAAGTCCACACTCCCTGCTTGCTGTTTTCTGAGGCTTCCCTGATCGTTGGAGCCAAAGCCATCTCTCCCAAAACCTTGAAGTCCAGTTCTGCCCATAAGCTCTTTAAACATCTTGCTCATCCTGTCTCTAACAGTAAAAATCCCTGGTACAACAAGCGAGGAATTGCTTGAAATTCCAATTAAGCCAAGTCTTACCAAAGTCTTTTCCATTATCTCAGTAAGCTGCTTTCTACATTAATAGGCTCCCCTTAATTAATTCTTCTTGCTGGACTGTGGACATGCGATGCTTTATTATGACCTGCGAATTCAAAAGCAAGGAAATAAAGTGTAGATAAGCAGTGCGCTCAACTTCTTCCATCAAATCAGAGCAGTTTCATATTGCCTTGTTTCTCACGTCTCAAAAAAAAAAAAAAAAAAAAAAAAGGCACTTCTGCAGAGAAAGCCAGGGAAGACTCAGGAAAGAGCTCTCGATGGTCTTTGGTACAAAGGATGGCATCTTCTGGGGGTGCTGCGTATACACCTGTGCCATGCCCTCCTCTAGATGGGAAGCTGGGCCAGGAGGAGGATGATTCTCTGACACATTTCTTGCCCAGAAGTGAGTACACACGAAGGGGTTTTTTTTTTTGCATGAATAAACGCATAGTGGTGACAATTTTTGTATGCTGCTTTCTGACATCTTATTGTAAGATACCCACCTGCCTGGGGTTGAGTCATGTAGAGCTCACTGTACAAGGTAGACATCCAGTCTTGGCGTCTGCTCCATTTTGTCAGCCTCCCAGCTAGCCAAAGACCTGGTTTCAGGGGCTCAATCTCCTTCCAGGGAAATCTACTGAATTTCCTGAATTTACTGAATGATACTGAGGTCGTGGATTTCCACCCAGCTTAACCCAATCTTGTTCGATGACAAATTAAGGGCTGAGAAAGTTGAGTTATTCCCACAAGGCATCTAGCACTTACCCTGGTTCTCCGTGGGTTTTGTGTCTCTCTATTCCCCTGATGTTTGTTTGATTGTCTATTTCGCTCTGAGTTCATCTGCACACAGGCTTATTTTTGTGGTTTTATTTTGATTTTAGCCAAATTCCCCAGGATTTACTGCAATCCTTGGGTTAAAAGAAAAATCCCCTCAAACTTTGCAATGTTTCCCCTTCATGCGGCTGTGGCTCTGGTGCCAGATTTGCCCAGACTTTAGTATTCTATGTGACAGCCAAAGTCCCTCTGACTTAGACACTTCCTCTGGGCAGAGAACCCAAAGCAAGTGGCCTCGGATTTGGAGTGGATCGGGATCCGTGGGGCGCAGGGCTCCGGCTGAATGTGGGTGCCCACAGGGTCAGAAAATGGTGGTGGTGCTGCCAGAGGAGAAAGAGGCACCTCCGTTCAGTCTGACAACAGATGTAGATTTTAGCTTTGATAAAATACACACCACATCCGCAAACGTATCTACCTCCCCCAAAGTATCTATTTATCTTTCTGTGGCTCAGGCACCGGGCTGGAGAGGCGGTCCTCCCTTTTTGTGTTCTATTGCTCGCCAGGCAGGATGGGCTGGCAACCGAATATAGGGTTGAGTTGTTATGGTTCCATCTATTTCTCCAGAGTGTGTGGAATGACAGTTTCAGTTTTGATGAAGAAGACATTCTGAAAGTATTTCTAATTGCTTTTATTGAAAGGGATAAAAAGAAACAACTCTAGCAGATAAAGTGAGATGGCTCCTGGGAATAATATCTGCCTCCCAAGATTATGCTTGATTTATGGTTTTGCGTGACTGTATGCTAGAGTTCCACCTCTACTTCTCTCTAAAAGCTATTTCTTTCTCTTCATCCCCACTGATATATTGTTTTCCTTCAAACAAGGGTATTTCCTCATAGGGACCATCACAGCTGCCTGCTACCCCACCCACTGCCCTCCCAGCTCCATGGAGCCCTTAAAACAACCTTTCTAAAATATGAAACTTCCCTGGAAGGAAACCTTACCATGGTTCCCCAGCTTTCTCTTCAGGATGGAGACCATGTGGCCATGTCATGGAGCAGTGACCGTGAATGAGTTGCCACCATGAGGCGAGCATCCGTGAGCTGGCCACCAGCACATGGCCACTCTCCAGCCACTCTAAATCCCCTCATCTAGTCTATGACTTTTGCTTAATGTGTATTGGCTTCCTCAGCATCTATGTGGGTTCTGATCCCTAACATTTACTTAGGAATGTTTGGGATGAATTCATCTATCCCACCATTACTTAAGGAGACCTGCTTTAGTTCAGATAATGTCCTAGGCACTGAAAATACAGCCATGAACCAAAGAGAGCTCACTGACCTCACAGAGCTCACCTAGAAAATGAGGGAGGGCAAGGCCACATAAAGTATTTAGGAAGTCCTCCTCCTTGGGCAAAGACCTGGGAATGGTGGGGAAACAAGTCTTTCACAACTCTGGTCAAAGAGCCCATTAGGTGGAGAGCAGAGCCAGTGCCTTCCTGCAGGCACAGCCATGCTTGTGAAGTTCTGGGAAGAGTGAGGGACTGGTGTGGCTGAGGAGTAGAGCTGTAGAAGGAGGAGGATACAATAAAGTCAGAGAGGAGTAGAGGAGGCATGAGGACAAATGCAAGAAGTTTGGATTTTATTCTCAATAAGATGAAAAAACCATCAGAGGATTTTAAACAAAGAAGCAACATGACCTGACTTAGGTTTTCTAGGGATGGTGTAGGCTGTTATATGAACACTGAGAAGACCAAAAGACAAAGAAAGTATTGGGGAGGGCAATGGGAAACTGTGAGATGAGGGTGGCCATTGCACAGGTGGTAACTGAATTCTGGGTACCTCCTGAAGGTAAAGCTAACTGGACTTGTTTATACACTGAATGGGTGGCAGAGAGAAAGCGAAGAGTTTAGGAAACAAGGGTGGCTCCAAAATCTTGGCCTGGATAATTGCAGTAATGGAATGGCCAGTCACAGAGATGGTGAACACTCAGGGACTAGGGAGGAGAGGAAATCAGGTGTGTTCTCAAAGTGCTAGTGTGTGGTCGACTCTCTTCTCTACCTGTAGGCCAACCCTCACCATTATCGTCTCTTTGGGCTACTCTACCTATGAGGTTATTCATTATGTAGAGCTCAAATAGGCTCTTGGAGCTTCTGCCCACTGACCCCAATTCAAGTTCAGCCATTTGAGTTATGTAAGTCATGGTCCATTGTCAGTGATTATGTCCCTCATGAGGTTTCCCTTCAGACCAGGACTGCCATCCTCAGTCCTGTCACCCCTTTTCAGCCCTTTGCTCACCTCAGCTTCTTCCCTTCAATACTTCTTGTTTGTCTATATTCCCTTTAAAAACTGGCATTCAGGGGGAACAAAAGCTACCAGGTGGAGTTGAGAAGAGAATTCTAGAAAGACTCACCTCTCATGCTATAATATTTACTCTTTCTTCCTACATTCATGGGTTGCATTACCTGCAATCACATCTTCTTTCCATTGCTGCTTGACACCCTGCGCAATGTTGACCACAGGTCTCACACTGGACCACTGCTAGAGCCTCCCAGCCAACATGGGTACTCTTGTCCCTCCACACTGAGCTTTCTCCACACAGTCACCAGGGTGAACCAGATCCTGTGTTATTCTGAAAAGCTTCCTATAAAATTGGAATCAAAACTAAACTCTTTGCACTGGCCATAGTCTCCTACCACATTGAGTACCTCCCAACCACCATTGTCTCCTTTCCCTTCTTGCAACACACCTAGCCACTGCCCCCACCCCTCCCAGACTTGAGACCTACTGTTCCCTTGGGTCCTATACTTTTCTCTCAATACCTTCCATGGGTGATTTATCCATCTTCTAGACAGATTCAATCTCACCTTCACTCTGGAGAGTGAGTGGAAGGCTGTGGGGCACATTATAGTGTGATTGTGAATGCCAAAGACATTTACCTCGCATATTTACCAAAAAGTAGGTCAGCTAGATTATTTTGTGTTGGCCTTCTGCAATTAATTTGTACTTAAAAAAAATCTTAAGATTAAAGACATAGACTCTTTGCCTGTCTTACAATGTTGTTTCATTCTCGGCTTACTTCTGTAATTGAGTTATAGTGAGTTTCTTCCTATGTGATTTTTCCATTTTTATTTGGTAAAATCTATTAATGGATTCTGTCTTTGATGTTATTCTTAGAGGGTTTTCTCAGCCTGACATTTAACATATATTGGCCATTATTTAGTTGTATTCATGCTTTTATTTATCACCTAACTCATAACCTATCAGAAAATTTTGGGTGTATGTTATGGAGTGAGCATCTAAATGATATTTGATTTTAACAACAAGCCATCTTTTCCCCTGTGACAACAAACAAACAAAAATTTCTTTATCATAATTACATTATCTAAATACTGTGTTGAATGTCTTTGGGGTTTCCTTTATTGCTTGTTATTGTCTTTCCCTCTCTTGGTTACTACCTATTTTTTGTAACCAACTCTTTTTTTAATGTTTATTTATTAGAGAGAGAGAGAGAGAGAGAGAGAGAGAGAGAGAGAGAACAAGTGGGGAGAGGCAGAAAGAGAGGGAGACAGAAAATCCCAAACAGGCTCCTCACTGTCAGCACAGAGCCCGATGCGGGGCTTGAACTCACAAACCATAAGATCATAACCTGAGCCAAAATCAAGAGTCTGATACTTAACTGACTGAGCCACCCAGGTGCCCTGGTTACTGCCTATTTTTGTTAGTTTCTGGTCTCAAAACATATAATATATGGTACAATCCTGTGACCTTGAGATGATAACCTAATCACTCTGAACCTCAGTATTTTTTGTGAAATGAAGATAATAGTATATACCTCATAGGCTACTTATGAGGATTACATTATATAATGCATGTAAAGTGTATTTTCTTCAGTAAAAATGTATGCTTTTGCTCAGAAGAATTCTGAAGACTACTTACTAAATTTTTATAATATAGATAAACATTCTATATATACTAGATACTGGATATCATATATATAAGATACAGGAAAGGGATTTCTTTCATCTTTTCCAAGTGGTTGATTCGGAATTGTTGGATAAATCTCTAAATGTAATTATATGTAAAGTAGCTTTCTTAGATAATTTCACTATATCTAAATTTGTTGAATAGATTGTTTTGCCTTGCCAGGTAGTTAATTGCTGGTTCCTGTTCCGTTTTCCTGTATGTATGTCATATTTCTTTTTCCTGGCTGCTTGCACTGGCTGTAGCAATGTTAAGTAACAGCAGTGCACCCGAGACCCGTTGGGGCTCTAGTGGCAGTGGCACTAATATATCATTTATGCATAATGCTGGCTACTGATTTCAAACTGAAGACTTTTTCTTATCTTCCTGGTGGTCTATATTAAAATAATATATTGGATGCAAGTTTTCATCAAATACCTTTTCCGCTTCCCTTTCTGATAATCATATTGGACTTCCCCCACCCCCCATCCTACTGTTTCTAGAATTGAATGAGAGTTTATTTTTCAGGTTTTTTTTTTTATTTCTAACAGCACATTGTATAAGCATATGAATTTTCTTGAGACTAGGTTGGTGTGAGATAATCTGAACTGTAATGATCACTTGACACTAATTTTGACAGAATCTTTCATTTCGTTCTCTGTATCAACCAAAATTAAAAATTAAAAACTAAGTGGAGATTTTTGCTTATTCCTGTTTTTTAGGAATCTAAAATCTATTGTTTTTATAGTTATAATTATTAAGTGGGTATTGTGTCAAAGGTTGTTACTTAATATTAGCTATTTGGTTTGTTTGCCCTGTAATTAGTCAATTATAACTAGTAGAATTTCTACTCTTGAGATCAACAAACTTCTCTTTATTTTTAGTATTAGATATGGTCTTCCTGTGTAAATATTACACTGGCATCAAAAAATGCATTTTCCCAAAAAAAAGTATATCTCTGTAGATATTTCTTATAGTTACATATTTGATATATACATAGCACTGAAACATTAAGGGATGAAACTATATCACTTTTAAAAATTTTGTCATCTGAGTGTGTCAAACACCAAAATTTGTATTTTGGACTTTTATTATGATTACGATGTTGTCCATTTCTCCTTATATTTCTAATAGTTTTTTTCTTTATATTTTTCGATGTTTTGCTATTCATTTTATGAATGCCTTCATTGTGGATGATCTATTTTAAAATATAAAATAACACTGTTGGTATCCTTTTATGCTTTTGCCCTTCCATTCTCTTTTGTCTGTTATTAATTTTGCTACATCTGTTTTCTGCATTTTCATTTGCCTGATCTATGGCTACTTTTCCCTCTTACAATTTCCCCCCAGCTTTATTGAGGTGTAATTGGCAAATAAAATTGTAAGATATGTGATGTGTGCAACATGATGATTTGGTATACATGTGGATGTGCAAGGATTCCCCCATCAAGGTAATTAACACATCCATCACCTGACGTATTTACCTCTTTTTTTTTTTTTTTTTTTTGATGAGAACATTTAAGTTTTACTCTTCTTAGCAAGTTTAATTATACGATAAAGTGTTATCATGCACAGTCACTGTGTTATACCTTAGATTCTCAGACCTTATTCATCCTATAGCTGAAGGTTAGTGCCATTTTACCAACCTCTCCCCCCACGTCCCCCACCCCCAGCTCCTGGCAACCACTTTTCTACTCTCTGTCCCTTCTGTAGTTTATGTTTCAGGCTTATCTGTTTGCAGATGCCTTACATTCTAGTTTGTTTGTATTGGACCCTACCTGAGACATTACTTTTCAATAATTTGCATTATTTTTATAGCCAATATGTTTTTGGCTTACTTAAACTTTCTTATAATTCCTTACTGTCACTTTCCTTTTTCCTTTTTCTTTTCCTCCTTGATTTTTTTTCTAAGTGATCTTGAAGTTGTAGCTTTTGTGCTTAAATAAAAACCACACTGAGCATTCTATTCCATTAAATAAAAACCTACTTTATCCAGGCAGTGGGTCAATGTCATGGCTGGGGATTTGACAATGGCCACAGAACTATGTGATAAGGACCTCCCTTATCATCCACTGTAGCCACCAAAAATGATCCTCACAAGACTTAGAGGATGCTTTTCATGTTCATCCTCACTTCTTAACCATCCTCTGCTACCCTATTCTGTCGTGTGTGCCAGGTCACATAAATTCGTTATTATTTTAATGTCTTATTTAAAAAAAACTAAACCTACACAAAAGTTACATAAGACTAGCACCATGGACATCCACCTACTCTTTACCTAGATTGGCCAAGTGGCAACATTTTCCACATTTGCAGTGTGAGTATGTGCATTGAATCATTTGATATGTGGTAATTATAATGACCCTACATCCCTAATACTTTAGCACAAATTTCCTAAGAACAAGGGTGTTCCTTTATAGAACCACAGCACAATTACCAAACAATAAAAATTTAATATTGGTAGATTGTTATCACCTAATATACAGCCTATGTGTGCATGTTACTAATCTTAATAATGTTTTAGAGCAAACTGTTTTCCTCTGGTAGGCACCACCTTAGCCAACTGACGAAAGGTAACATCACCCACGTTGGGACACAACCATATCACGTGCCTCTTGATATGATGCACTGAAAAGGATGCAATGTCACTTCAGTGGTATTCTTGCCAAGAATGCATAACCTGAATCTGATCATGGGGAAACAGCAGACAAACCCAAGTAGAATTAAATTCTTACACTATAACTGGCTTCCACTCTTTACAGATGTCAAGGTTAAGAAACAAAGGAAGGGTGAAGAACTAATCCTGATTAAAGGTGAAGCACTAATCCTGGTTAAAATCCTGACAACTGAATGCAGTGCATAACCCTAGATAGAGATAAACAAGCTCTAAAGCAGGGGTTGTTGGCAAACTATTTCTGTAAAGAGCCTGATAATAAATATTTTAGTCTTTATGGACCATATGGTCTCTGTTGCAACTACTCAATGCCGTGGTTGTAATGCGAAAGCTGCCATAGACAACATGTAAACAAATGGGCATGCTCTTACTACAATAAAACTTTACTTATGGAAACAGATGGCAGGTGGGCTGTAGTTCACAGATACTACCTCTAAAGGGCATTGGGACAATTAGCAAAATTTGCATATGGATAGAGGATCAGATAATATTTTTGTTTTGTTTTGTCAATGTTAAATTTCCTAAAATTGATAACTATGTGATGGTTATGTAAGAGAATGTCCTTCTTCTTAGGAGATACGCATACATATATATACACATATAAATAGAGAGACAGAGGGAATGTTATGTATGGATAGGTAGATAGATAGATCTTTATCTGATCTAATCACCTTCTTTTTCTGATTCAGGCTCTAATCCAGGGTCATGCCTTTCATTCTGTCTCATTTAGTGGGGAACAATTTCTCCTCTTTTCTCGCTTTCATGGTGTTGATATTTTTGAAGAGTCAAGCTGGGCTTTCTTAGTAACATATCCCTCAATCTGTGTTTGTCTCAGGATTAGATTCACACTGTGAGTTTTGGTAGAACTACTATAAAAGTGATATTCTGTCTCACTCAGTACATCCCATCAGAGGCTCATGATGCCAATTTATTCCATGGTTAGTGATGTTAGTTAGCATTGGTCACTTGGTAAACATGGGGTTTTCCAGATTTCTCCACCGTAAAGGTAACTTGGTTCATCACTCTCAATTTATTATTTTCTAACTTATTGAAACAGCCTTCATAGTGAAATCTGACATCTTCCTCTCTTCATAGGAGCCATCATTTTCCGCATTTTATACACTTACAAAAAAGAGTAATCTGCATTGTACTGGTGACCTTTGAACTCAGTAGATGCTTGTGAAATCTTCTTGTAAAAGTCGACATTTGTTTCTGTCACATGAAAAATCCTTTCCATTATATTTGCACATAACAGTGCGACACAGAGACTGGGCCTCTTCATCATGTTGGGGGAAGGGGGCTTACAGAGGCCCAGTGTGTTTAAGACCACACTCTTCGATTTAAAGGTTATTGTGCAAATACCAGATAACTACCACAGTTGGGTGTGGGGTGGTGGCTTTGAATCATAGACCTTTCAGGGTTTTTATGATTTGCATTACTATAGTTGGAAAGTTTTATTAAAAGTTATACATTATAATAATCTAGATTTTTAAAAACATGAATATGGATCTTGCGATATTGATGTAGCAGCTACATGGCGAATTAAGAGTTCAGAAAATAAAAAATCCCAAGTTTAAGAATTTGAATGTTTCAAATGATTTTTAGAACTGAAAAGGTATAGGTTTAATTATGAATGTGGCCCACCAAAATGATTTTCTTTGCTTTAGTGGCATAGCTCAGGGGCGACTGGCAAGGAAGCCAGGACCCCAGGGACATTTATTTAGGTAGACCTCATGCACATTCACATCTGCCATCAGGTCCACTTCAACAACTGGGCATCGTGGCACAGTGACGGGCATGTGATGGGTTACGTGTAAAGTGGATACATGAACACGTGAATTAAAAGAAGAGAAGGAGGAAGTTTTCAATCCTAGTGGAGAAATGAGGTTAGCAGTGTGGACATATCCTTTGTGAGGAATGAGGCAAGCATGACATGCTTACCTGTAATGGAAAATGCCAGGCACCTCACAAAGCCAGTGGATTAAGAGAATTTTCAAGCTTGACACATTGGAGCTGAAGCAGGAAATCATTTGGGGTTCCTTCGCCTTGATGGATGGGACCATGTAGTACATTTTGGCTTTGAAAACAAATATACCCAGAAGAATGAAAGGGAGGCAATTGCTGAGAGTAAACTCAAAAACCACCGTTCTCCCAATTATCTTCGGAAGAGATAAAGATTTATTGAAGGATGTTTGTTCAGGATGATCAATGACTTCCTGTCTGGCTCTAGGTACCCAGCAGAAAATTTTCATTTTCTATGGTGAGTAGAGGACACCAATTTATCTCTCTTTCAGAGGTTATTCTTGACTGAAGGTGCAGAGAGTGCGCACACCTAACTTAGGCTCTTCCATCACTATCTTCATAGAAAGGGATTCGATAAATCCACTTTAGGAAAATATCCAGCAGTGAATTTGCTTCATACAGGACGTTTTAGTGGTCATTCCTCTCAGACGTGGGTCCCAGATCCCGTGGGCAGAAATGAGTGTTGTAGGAGTAGGGAAGGGTGCGGTGGTACAGCCAGAGCACACAGTTGCTTGTTGCGCTCTGAGGTCTGTGGGACAGCATCCGTGTTGAGCCAAATTTAACCTGAGAAGTTCAGAGCCACTCCAGCAAGAGCCAGGGAACCAGAATGTCAAGCTGGAGCTAATTTGTGAGACAGGGGGAGGGTGAAGTGAGGCTGTTCCTTCTGCTTTTGTTGGTCAGGAGTATACTGATTGGCTTTCACGCCACGAGCACTGCTCATCCCCCAAATGTCCCCCATTACCTGCAGCCCACAGAAGCCAAACCCACTCTTGGGCTGGTCACTGTGGGCTTGGGAGGAGGCAGAGGCTTTTGGCAATAACTCATGGTAGGAAATGGAAAAGATTTTCCAGCATGATGCTCCTGATGGTAATGGGGATCCCTGCTCCCTCGAGAGCCTGTACCACTTTCTCTTTCCTGTCTATCCATCCACCTAAACTATCCTTCCTTCCTCAGAGACCGCACTGCCCTATAAAAGCTGTCCTGGGTATCTGCCACTATCCTCCATGTATGTGATCTGCTTCTAACCTAATTTTCCATCTGAGTTAACAAGACCAAGCGAGGTGAAGCAATTTGACCTTGATCCCCAGTGAGCCTGTGACTGAGTCTACATTTAGAAGAGAACTCGCCCCTCTCCTCCCAGAGCTGCTCACAACTGCCACTGTGTCCATAAGCCTTTCAGCTGCACTTAGATGTGGTCTAGATTAATACCCACTTAAGCACCAGATGGATGTTTGCCAATCCAGATCAGTTGGCAGACCACTCTGAAAAGTTCTTCACTCTTCCTAAGTACTTATCCATCCTTCCATCAATCCAGCAAGCAACTTCGTAAATTAGTAAGAAACAATTTTCCAAAGGGCACCCTTGTCTTCCAATCATTCTTCTTAGCACCTCTATCACTGCAGAACATTTGCACGTTTTTTTTTTTTTTTTTTTTTTTTTGTTTTTTTTTAAAGAAGCATGAAGAGGCAGCCATGAGAACCTTCAGAGGAACTTTCTTATTGCCTGGGATATGTTATTTTCTAGCTTCTTATTCTATTCTTTCTTTTAAAAATTAATTTCTTTATAAAAAGCAGCAAAACTATCTATAATCTGATGAATTGAAATAGTTTCCTCATTACTAATGAAACCAATTTTTAGAACTAGCATTCAATTTGGCAGTTTTAATTATGGACATATTTCCAAATCTGATCAGAGTATCCAACATCTATTGGACTGTGGCTTTATGTTTTATTCCAGGAAGGAAAATGTCTGCTTTCGGTTTGCCCAGAGTACTTGTTTAGCATAATGATAACCAAGAGCATTGGATTGGTGAAGGACACGGATAATTCAGACAGATGGGGACCCGGCCTTGAAGGGCTTTAGAGGTGCAGGAAGACACAAGCATGGCTGCAGACAAACAGGGCACAGGACAGCAGGGTAGGGTTTATTGTGGGAGAAAAGGATGGAAATGAGACAGCCTCATGGATGCTAGAAAGCAAAGGTGAGGGGAGCTCTGTAGAAGATTTTGTTTAAATCCCCCTCCCACTGCAGCTCTGAGTGTGGAAAAATCAGCAGGGACGGGAAGCATGTAGCATGTGTGGAGCATTTCAGCTCCCTCTGCCTGGACAGACCCCACTCTTCAACAGGGGATGCATTGGCTCATAAAGCAGATCTGGGGCAGGATATGTGGGTCTAGTTTTCCATATATGACGATTCAAGCTCCTAGGAAATGTCCAACCCAAAGAGCTGTATACAGGAGACAAGACATGGAAAACACCAAGTCCAATGCCTTGCGTGGAGCAGAGGCTTAATAGCTATTTCTTGAATTATTAAGAGTGAATAAATGGATAGATGCAAGTTTATTTCCTTTACACATTCTGATTCCTGTAGTGTCTATGTTTTTGAGACCAAGCAAGGATCCTAAGTGATCTTGCTAAGGTAGCCAACCACCCCAGAGCTGACAGGAGGTCTACAATATCAATCTAGCCTAACCAGGTCCCTGGGCACAGCACATTAGTGTGAAAAAACAGGAAGCAGGGATCATAAGTAAACTTGGTCCATAGCCCACTGTCTCCCAGGCTTTCTTTCAAATGTTCCTCATTTCTTAACCTTTTAATCTTCATAGCACCTCTATGATATAGACACAATATTAACCCCAGTAACAGATGAGACAACTGAAGCTCCAAAAAATTAAGTTAGTTGCTCAAGGATACCCTGCTGGGACTGGCCCCGGTAGTAATAACCATAGTTCAAATACCACAACAAGATGGAGGCGGTCCTTGAGGAAGAACATGGACATGGGAATCCCTAGGAAATGAATGACTTACTGTCAGGTGGAATGTGGCTTGTAGTTCAATGCAGTCCATTTAATTTAGTAGAAAAGCTCTGCTAGAGACTGGATTTAAGGGGACAAAGATCTCCCCTAGTAAGAGGCATGTGGCAGTGACATAAAAAAGTTAGGATCCCAGAAAAGTGTGGAGAGCCAGAAAGCAAAGCAAGAAGTGAGAGACAAATTGCCCTGGGAACATGTGGTGGGGATTAGTGAAAGCCTACAATCTACCATGGATGAGCGATGATCCAAGGTTAGGGCAGCAAGACCAATTAGGTCTTTGCAACTGACCTGGCCTGCTGAAATTCAGCCAGCTTTGCTCAGGGTCTGTATGGCTTGAATGTGAAGGTTCCAGGTCTCGAGGACTCAGAAAGCATGATTGCTGAGGTCAGAATACAACACAAGTATGCAAATGTACGCAAGAAACCAAGCTATGTCCCAGGGAAGGGAAAGCAGGTGTCAGGCAAATGGTCCTGGCAAAAGGCTGAGATGGAATTCAGTATCCAGAGTGGCCATTTAAGCAGAGGATGAACAGACAACTGGCAGATGGGTGACATCAGGTATTCAGGGTATATACAGGTGGGTAGCCAGATGGTACCTCTTGATTACAAGAGGTACAGGTAAAAGGACATTTGGCAACACATGACTATGGTCTACGAGAGGTCTGGGAAACTCACTGATGAGGTCAGAGATCAGCAGAGGCATGGGTGACTGGAGAGATGGCACCACAGGATGACCGAGCATTCAAATAGCATTGTGGGATCCCACCAACAAGTACATGTATGCCTCACAATCCAAACTCCCTGCTACCCAAACTCTAGTATTGAAGAGGGTTGGATTGGATGGGTGGGAATTCTGGTATTATGGATTTAGTATTATGGAGATTGGGTTTTGTGGACTAGATTATCCTGAAACTAGAAGGACTGAGAAGGACCAGATGCCAGATTAGTGAATATAGGATTCCTAAATAAGTGCTACATGGACTTTGCTTGTGAAACCTCAACCCTATGGGCATGTTGGACAGACTATAATGTCTGAATCCACTGGAGAGTATGACTATTTAAAGTTCTAATTACCTGTGCACCTGTTCCCATACTGCCCAAGGCCCTGCACAGAGAGAAGTGGGCCCACACCAATGGAAAGTAATTACACTCTAGACCCAGAAAGACTTTTATAAAGACACTGCCCAGTGGTTCTAAATGACGTGGCACTCCATCCATCAAAGATCTCTGAGAAATCCTGATGTGAGGATGGCCAACCCAAGCCTCCTCCCTCAAGGAATTTCCTGATTTTTAAAATTTTTCCAATTTTGCCATACTTGATAATGAAAGAAATCAAACCAGGAAAGTCTCCCCACCACTTCATTCTGTACACACACTTTCTGTGCCCTTGGGAATATGCTCTTTGTGCCACAACTGGCATTTTTGTCTCTTGCCAGGACACTACTTTTATTCTACTTAGCCGCATCAATCTTTCCTGCCAGGTATGTTTCAGTCACCCTTCTCCTCCTCCTCCTCCTCCTCCTCCTCCTCTTCCTCCTCCTCCTCTTCCACTAAGTTTGCCTCGGCCTTGCACTGTGCTCACTCCTTAATCCTCTCTTGTGACCCCTGGAGTAGATTGTAGGCTGTTCTGACAAATGCTGAGGCCCCGTGGAAAATGGCAGAGAAAACAACAAGGGCTGGCGGCAGTGATGTGATTTTACCTGGCTCGGCCAAGCCTTGCTCCTCCAAAACTCTTTGGCTTCCCTTGGTCCCATGGCTCCCTGCCCCTCCCTCACTGTCGGACTCTCTTTCAACTCTTCACATGGGTCACACTCCCTCCTCCCACAAGGTCTCAATACTTGCTCAATCCATCTGCCTGAAAGGATCCTCCCTCTCCTCCTCACTACTTCCTGTGGATCCTTTAGATCTCATTTATCACTTCCCTGGGGAAGCCTCCTCTGATGTGCCGATGAGGCACATACTCACTCTGAGAGCACCCTGGCCTGCACTTGTGACAGTCATAATCATATACCCATTCATGTAGCTTTTTGATTAGTGTCCAACTTCTTCTCTGAGCTATACCTTCACTTATTCACAGCATCCAGCACAGGATATGATACCTCACAGACAGCCAGTGAATAGGTGCTGAATCAATTAATGTCCTTGGGGAACATATTAACAGCCCAGAACATATATTTCCATATATGCAGAACAGAATGAGGATAATGAGAGTAACCTGCCAGAGAGATTGTGTTTAATGATTAAATCATAAAGTTCCTCACATGATGCCTGGCCCATGATGTGCCCCCCCCCCCCCCATACCTTATAAGGCCATTCTCCCCCTGCATGGGGCTCTAATCTTCAATTAACCTTAACAGGGACACAAAGCACTAGCAGTATTGACCTTGACATCAAATTGACTTGGAGTGTGGCCACAATAACACTTGGTCTCACTTAAGCCTCACTTTCTCAGCTGTAAAGTGGGAGTCTTAATAATACCTCACAGAGTTGTCGATGATAACACATGGAACAGTGCTTAGAACAGTCTCTGACATGTGATGGTCAGGAATTGGTGGTTTCTGTTATTATATTTATCTCTCTCACTGGGACCCAATTAGACATAGGAGAGGAATTATGAAGACTGGTCCAGAGTTTGCCTTGAGCCAAATATTGTATTAGGATCCCATAGAGTTGAATCAACTAGATGGTTATCTCTCTGGCCAAGTGAGAGGTCCTTCAAAGCCAGGGGAACATCACCATGCTGTTTTGGTTACAGGATGGCCTTTTGTAAGTTGTCTTCTCAGCCTTGTCCATTCAGCAAAATGCATTTTACTGAGACTTGAAAATGCTTGCTTGATCATATTCCCACTTATTCTTTCTGAATACAGCTCTCTTTGAACCCTGCTAAGATTGGCAGTTGCATTTCTCAATTCTCAAAGGACATACCCGAGGATAAAGGAAAATTCTATCCACTGTAGTTGGCTATGTATTACTCAGAAAAGAGTTCATAGGAGACCAGCTTGAGTTCTAGGTGGACAAGGGGAAAAAATTGTGAAGGATGAGCCAAATAGATGAACAAAGAAAGTGGGGGAAAAAAAAGAAATGAAAAGAAATTTTTTTTTTAAAAAGACACATATACTTTTTGCCAGGGACAGACTGTATCTGAGTTCTTGAATAGAAGCAGGACCACCTTAATGGGAAGAATTAGGGAGAAATCCATGCTAAAGTCAAGATTTTCCCAACATGTTTCTCCAAATAGGACATTACAAAGAGAAGGCTGAAATTCCACTGTAGGAGCCAAACAGCATCCCCTTATTCTCAGGTCTGCACAGTCAGTCTGCAAGAAAGACTCATGCTTATATACCTGCTAGAACAAGAGGAATTGCTTAAAGAAACTGACAGAAATATAGGGTAGAACAGAGAGAGGCCAAGTACATCACTGGAAATTCTTTGGAACGACTCCTCTCTATCAACAGCTCTGCCCTGCATGTGGATTTAACTTCCAGTGATCTCTACAGGTCTAGAATTAGACCTGAGACAATTAATGACTTTCCTCGAGTAGCATCGGATTAAGTCTTGCCTTACTCCAGTGGAGATGGAGTTGTTTAGGTCCTGTCTTGCATCAGGATGTGGTAATCTGCTCTGCAAGCTGCATGGTACATGGATTACAAAGACTTTGATGGTTCTTCAGTATTAATAGGGTCAAAGAGGAATATATGAGAGCCTTGGAACCAGACACTATGAAATGAATGATAGGCAATTATTCACGGTTATTTTTGGTGTGTATCTCATTATCCTGTTAATCTTCTTATATGTTGCTAGATGGCATGTGAGCACATGCACACAGTCATCAAGCTGTATTATTGGGATTGTGTGTTAACCCTAACCGTTCCCTCAACAACAAATTCAAGAGCTGCTTGAGCCTCCTGATCGGGTACCTCCAAATACAATCTCTTTTCTAGCCATCTTCTCTTCCTCTTCTTGACTTCTCCATTGCTTGAATACTTTTCTATTTTCACTATCACAGATTGGAAAGTAACGGTAGCCTTTGAGACAACAGAGGTTACTAAGTGTATAGTCTCTGGCAAATTGTTAAACTCTCTGAGTCCATTTCCCCCACTAGAAAACCAGAATAATAACTCCCCTCCCCACTGCCCACTCCCCACTCTCCACTCCCATCTATAGGGATTACATGTCATCATAGAGGTAAAGCACCTTGAGACATGCTTGGCAAGAGGAAGGCTAAGTAAGTAATAATTCTCTTTTTCTTCTTCCATATTCTAGTGCACATTGGACTTATATTGTATTTACTTTAAAGTTTTACACTAACTACAGAACCTGACCTTTAACAAAGTTTGAATTTCAATCCAGAATCTTCATCAATCATGTAAAAATCTCTAGCTACTGCTTTTCCTAATTTGCTATTCATCAGATCTGTGCACTACTTGAACTTTGGGAGATCTCCTCTGCCCTAATTCTAAATTGACTATTGGAAGTAGATTTGGCCTCTCTTTTTCTATCTGCGTCACATTGGGAGGAGGAGTTTTTGGGTTGTCATGGCTTTTCATGGCAAGAGAAACACTCTCAAATTAGACGCCCATTAAAAATTTCCCTGTAGTTGACAAAGTCATCAGAAATTGCAAACCTGGCCCTAGGTAATTTAAACACCTCTTGCATTGCCACAGTGATCCAGACAAAGCAAGACGTAGCTTCTATTCACACTGTTTTTGGACCTGAACCCTCATGTGCTTGGAGCAGAGAAGAGGATCCATATGTTTGGACTGGAGTGGCAGGGGCTTTGGAAATCAACCATTGTAGTTGGCAGGGGAGTGGATCCCTGGGCTGGTCAGGGCAGAGTGTTCATATAATTGAGAGTAATTATGTCGACAAAGAGGGGAAGTGTAAGGGCACCTCTAATTATAAACAGATGTGTTTGAATAATGGCAACCAGTCTTTCAGGGGGCCCAAAAGACTGATGCTTCAGCAGGGACTCCTATCCGCAGTTATACAGAAATGGTTCAACACCTCTGATAACCCAAACACGGCAAGCCAGAGACTGAGCTATTTCCAGAGAAAACTATACACATGGAAATCAGATGAGGAGGGCAGTATGGTAAGAAAACATCAGTTTGGGAACCGGATAGACTGGTTTAAATAGCAGATATACCACTTAATAGCTGGGTGATTTCACATTAGTTCCCTTAAAGCAATCTGTGTCTCAGTTTCCTTATCTCTAAAAATGGCTAGCACAATGGAGTGAGGGGAGTAGAGAGGGAAAGAGAAAAAGAGGACAAGGAAGCAGTCTTAGATGTGGTCTTAGGTAATGTCTAGCCTTGGACTGATATATGGGTTGTAGTAGGAGAAAGATCTGGAGCGTAATTCATTCCTCTTAGGTGGCCTGCCTTGAAGTAAGGAGCCAGGCTTTTGTACTATGAAATCAATCAGTCATTGGCTGCCTCACAGGAATCTCCTACCAGCAAAGGACAATTCTCAGGAAAAGGTTGCAGGTTGCAGCCACTGGCTACAGAATCACCCTCCAGCAGCTGGAAGATGTGTGTCCTGGCTTGTAAGTAGGATCTAGCAACCACCTGGGCCAGCATTGTCATGTACGCCCTCTGTCACATGAACCTGGTTCAACTCTTTGACTTGTGTGCATTCTCTGATATTTTTCTTGCTTAATTATTTATTTTATTTGTTGATTTTCTGTCTACCTGACTAGATTAGAGGATCTTGAGAGCAACAACCTTGTCTGTTTTGTTCATGGATATATCTCCTGACTCTAGAATAAACCCTGGTTAAATGAGTGAATGCTAATTGCCATGCACTTCCTTTCTTCCTAAATGGGGGAAAAAAAAAGTTTATGTTCAGACAAAGAACGTGTCAAAAACAAAATGAGAATGCTGAACTGTCTGGGTCGTGGTCATCTGCTCCCTGGAGTGCCTTTGTTTTCTGTGCCATTTTCATGTTGAGTGGAAAGTTGGCTGATTTTTTTTTTTTAAGCATTCCAAAGAACATTGCTTATAAACTGTGTTTTCTAAAACAATGATATCCACCACCAGGGAGGCAGCTTTCAACACTTATTCTGCAATATTTACAGAACAGATTTGAAGAAAGGGAGAGAAGAGGCTGTCCCCAGAAGCTTATCACCACAGCTTATTTAATATGACTTCTCCCAAGAGACAGTCCCCCACCAGTTAATAGCTATCGGGGCCAAATTTTGTGGAGTATTTTCTACAGATGATGCTATTCCCCACCCCGGATCTTTCGTGTATATCAAAGCACAGTCTGTTACTGTGTGTTACTATTGTTGTCTCCGTCTTCCTCCTTGTCTTTGGGGAAACAACATTGTGGTCATATAGCAACATGTGAGAAGATTAACAGGATAATGAGATACGTACCTCTGCCTCGTACTTTCTCTACACAAATCATGCACACACAACCCTCGTTGAGAAATGATGGCTGACCACAGCTTTTGAAGCAGCCTTTCTAAAAGTTCCAGCCTCCCATGGACCCTATAGCAATAAAAAAAATCATCAAAATTGTCTGAGAAATTTCAGGTCATTCAAATAAGGAGCCAGAAGCATGAGGAAAAGAAGGCAATCAAGTTTCATATAGGAAAGTGTAGGAAGATATATGAGGCCTGGGGCATTATAATACAAAATAATAAAACACTATTTGGAAGACTTACAAAGCATCAATAATTGTGCTAAGCAATTTCAAACACTGTGTCATCGGATCCTTAACTAATGCTGTGAGATACACACCATCTTTTATGGATGAGAAAACTGACAGAAAGCATATGTCAGTTACCCTATATTACACATCTAGTTTGGTGGATATTTACTATTTTTGCTTGATGTTTCGTATTGTTTTGTATTATTTTTGCTGAATACCCAGCATCTATTTGCCATTATTGGGAACATAATCTGATTTGCCTGATTTGCCTTTGAGAATGCCTTTCCCCAACTTTTCATCCATGTTGCTCGAGTGGGGCTGACCCCATTCCATTCTGTCTAGTTAATCAAATTGGTCCATTATCCTGGCCATTTTGAGAGTTCAGGATGGGCACATGGCCCTAAGCAGGCCAGTAAGACTCAGTTCCTGAGCTTTCCTGGAAATGTTAGAAAAGAAAATGCCTCTTTCTTCTAGGATTGCTCAGTTGAGCCAAGCGTAGCTAATTGTAACCAAGTTGTCACCTTATGGGGAAAGTTTGGTGACAAAATGCTGACATGAAAGAAAATAGAGACAAGTAATAAAAAGGGACATATTCCTGGTGTCATGATTTTAGCACCTGTATTCCACTGTTGCTGAAGTGTGTGCTACCTGTGGGACATTTCCTTTATTCTTTTTTTAAAGTTTATTATTTTGAGAGAGAGAGAGAGAGAGAGAGAGAGAGAGAATCCGAAGCAGGCTGTGCACTGTTACTGCGGAGCCCAGTGCAGTGCTCAAATTTATGAACCAGGAGATCATGACCTGAGCCCAAGTCAGATGCTTAACCAACTGAGCCACCTAGGCACCCCCCTTTATTCTTTAAAACAGTTTAAGGTGAATCTCTCTCTCTAGCAACTGGATGAATCTTAATACAGAATTAAATAAGTAATGGTGGACCTTGGATGTTAACTACAGAATGGCTTCCTTGCTTGGGAACATAGCTGGAAAGTAGATACATTCCCAGGATCATGCAAGGGGAATGGATTGGATATTCAATCTACTTTTCCTTCTGAACTTTTGGGTGTCAGAAAAGGAGCACATCCAAGAAACAACTCTTATCCAACTGGCCACAAACCTAGCCTGGAAGAGAAAGAATGATAATAGGGATCGGAAGACTAAAGTAATCAGGCTTGGAATCAGACAGTACTGGCTTTAAATCTCTGTGAATTAATATTCCCCACCCCACCTCAGGTGCAGCCTATCTGACTATTGAAACTCACAAATACTATTATAGGGGAACGGTTAGGAATGTTCCCCCCATGTCCACCCAGAAATAGAAGTTCCTGATTTTATGACAAGAAAAAGAGGCAAGTTTAGGCTTATTTTCCAAGGATTTGAATAACTAGGTATATGTGTACTTTATAGAGTCTTAGAGGGAAGGCATGTTTCTAAACAAAACTAACCCACCTGATAGAATTTCAGCCAAATAACTGATTGCGTCTTTGACTTTGTCAAATAAGTGATTTAACTGATTCATCTCTTCCCTCTGAATGAAGGTTGTCTGGATTGATCAAGCCAATGAGTTTCCTTGACAAGGTATAATAATAACAGGGCCATCCTTCATTTCCATGCTGTCCCTTGAATGGGGAACAGGTGTGTATAAGGTCATCGGCACTTGAAAGAGTTGCTTAAAGTTGGTGACACATGGTAATGAAAAATCTAGTTAGAGTTAGGGTAAAAATAATGACTGGGAAAAGTTGGTATAGATTTATTTCCTGAAGAAAGGGTCTCTGCCTTTATCATTTTCCTGCTATGGACAGCCTAGGGAACCTGTCAAGGACCATGTGCATTGCTGTGAGAAGTCAAACTGCAAGAGGATCGATGAAGAGATGACAGGTCCTGGTCTTGGCCGCCATTACTAGAGTCCCTTTATTCTATATGCATTTACTGAGGGCCCACTCTGTGCCCGAAAGTTCTAGTTGCTGGGATACAGAAACACTCCCGTTCTCTGGAGCTTAAAATCAATCAGGAAGAGACAGACAAAACAAGCAAAATATATCGTATATTAGAAAAGGATAAGCCCTGTTAAGAAAACAATAAAGCCAGGAAGGGCAATAAGAATGATAGGTGCCAGTGTACAGGAAGTAAAGGTTGCAATTTAAGAGTGTTTACTGAAAACTTCAATGAAAAGGTGTTTTTGGGGGGCACCTGGGTGGCTCAGTCAGTTAAGTGTCTAACATTGGCTCAGGTCATGATCTCATGGTTTGTGAGTTTGAGCCCTGCATCAGGTTCTGTGCTGACAGCTCAGAGCCTGGGGCCCATTTCAAATTCTGTGTCTCCCTCTCTCTCTCTGCCTCTCTCCTGCTCGTGAGTGCACTCTCTCTCTCACTCTCTCGCTCCCTCTTTCAAAAACACATAAACATTAAAAATTAAAAAATAAAAGGTGGTTTTTTTGAGGGGAAATAAATGAAGGAAATGAAGAAAAGGAAAAAAACAAAACAAAACAAAACAAACCTGTGTGGATTTCTGGGAGAAGAGCATTCCTGTGAAGTAGAGATCTGTCTCAAATGTTGGAAAGAGCAAGTAGGAATCAAGGGGTGGAGTAGGAGAGTAGAAGGCGAGGTCAGAGAGTTGGGAGCATGGTATGAGGGTGTGATGGGGGCTAGAAAGAAGCCCCCAAGAAGAGGGAGTCATCAGTAGGATTTGAGTATCTCTCACTCATGTTTATTGAGCCCTCTTTTGCTGTTGCTCTGAGAATAAACTCTGGAGGGACATGGGGAGGGTAAGCAAGATAGGGGCCAACAGACCAGGCAAGTGGTTATTACAACAATGCAGATGACCCATGGAATCAACTTATTCTAAGATGGCAGCAGTGGAGAGGATGAGGAATTGCTGGCTTACAAAATCTTGCAGACTCTACCCAGGCTTCACCTATGGACTGGGGTGAAACAAGTGGTCTCCCTGCTAGAAAAGCCCTGAAAGAGAAGTTTCAATGGATTGAATAAAATTGAAAGGGCCTCAGGTCAAGAAGCTCAAGGCAGTTTAGCAAAGCACTGTACTGGAATCATAGCCTGGAGTACAAGTTTATAATTTCTCAAGCCCTAAAAGTGAGGCAGAAAGAAAATAAGGGATGTAGGGGGCATCCGTCAGAGTGGCATGGTTCAGGAACAAGGCTAGCAGTGGATACCCATGTGTGGGGGTGTTACAGAGCCCCTCAGATGTCATATGTGTTGCAGAAGGTGAACCTAGAAACCTCAGGGAGCCCCACCCTGTGAAAGAGGATGTCAGAAAAGGAGCACCCCCGGGAAACAAGGTGGGGATGGGGTTGACAAAGAATGACAGCCTCACCTCAGTGTGCATGACAGGAGAAGGTGATGGGTGGTTCAGGTGGGGAGGTGTGAAGGGCCGACAGCAGGTGCCAACAAATGGTCTCATCAAGGTTTTCTTTTTTTGTGGGAAATCTGACTTAACATATAAAGTGGCTCCTTCTCTTCCTGGCCATGACACTGATTGAAGATGATCTTCCCAAATTTCACTGCAGAAAATGAAGAACGGCTCCTGGTGATTGTGATTTTCTACCTCCCTGACCCAGTGCTGAGGAGGGAGATGGCTCATCCTTCATGCCCCTTCTTCTGCGGCTCTCACCTCAGGGTGACGTGCATCTTTCACCTGGACAGAGTCCCAGGATCCAACGACAGTCAGAGCTCAGTTTGTTCATCTTTCAAATCCTTTAGGCCAGAGCACAATCCCTTGTGGAGGCCTGATCTGAACACGAAAGGAAATAAAGGGGAGAAGGGAACCTACTGCATTAACCCCTTCCTCTCGGTCGGGCATCATACCAAATACTTCTCACGTGTTATCGTATATAACTCTCAAAACACTGATAGCAGGGGCTGGAAGGTGACTAACTGAATGATCTGAACACACTTAAGTGCCTTGCTCAGGTCCCTCCACCCCAAGTCTCACACCTCAACATCATCAACACCCTGTTCACCCTGTTGCCAGCGGTACAGGCTCCAGGAAGGGGGTGTTCAGCCTGTCCCTGTCTCTGGCCATATCACTGGGAAATGTTCCATGTGGCGCAGTGCCACCAGGCTGCTGCTGTCCCTGGCACTGCCTGGTACAAGCCTTGGATGACTGAAGAAGAGAAGGAGTGAGGGCAGAGATTTGTATTTTCTGAGCACATCCTTTGTGGCGGGTTTTGTATTCAGTCCTTTATATACAAGATTTCATTTAGCCCTCATCATAGTTCCATGAGGAAGACATCATTGTCATGAGGAAACTAAAGCTCAGAGGGTTTGCCCAGGCTGCAGGTGGATTTTGCGGGGGTAGGCATAGTCCCCAGCATATTTCCAAATTCCATGTTCACTGTCGCTTGAGCACTGGGGAGTTTTTCTGGTTTGGGCAAGGTCAGAAGGCAATTCCTTGATTCTTTTTATCAAGAGTCCCAGAAATTAAATTCAGAAAATCAGACTTGTCAGAATTGCTGAGGTCAGAAGATACCAAAGAGGCACTATGGTATCTACTCACGGATGCTCACACGGATAAGTGAACAATGAGGGTGGACTATAACCTGCTCATTGTCAGCGTTCAGGAGTGATGATGTGCATGGGGCCCCAACACCTGACTCTGCCAGTCACTAGCTGTGTGACCTCACACGTGTTAACCAGTCTTTCTGTTTCTCGGCCATGAGCTATATGGGGATAAGAACTTGCTTCCTCCCAGGTTTCTTATGAGGATAACAGGAGACACTGTTTTCTAGCCTTGAGTACCGTGTGTATTGTGTGCTGGAAAATCCTAGCAGTAGTGCTGGTTGTTGAAAAACTAGTACTTTTAACCATAGTAATTTCACTCCATAGCAGTTTGCTTCGCATGGTCATCATATTTATTTGGGATTGTTTAGCGTCACCATTGGAAGGAAGAGATGAGAAGGGAAGGAAAGGGACTGAAGACTAAGGACAGGAAAGCTGGTAGTGATGCTTCAGAAAGCAGGTGGGACCCCGTTACTATGTGTGGGACCACATTAGTCCAAGAGGCTACTGGCAGCCAGAATCGCCTTTCAGGAGGCGGTAGGGTCCCAGGAATGATGGGTTGAGCATCCAGACCACCTGGGACAGGAGTGATGAGTAAAGAACCTT
The DNA here is from genome assembly GCF_046562875.1 of Panthera onca. Taxonomy (NCBI): domain Eukaryota; kingdom Metazoa; phylum Chordata; class Mammalia; order Carnivora; family Felidae; genus Panthera; species Panthera onca. Next base: position 44,115,741 of record NC_138349.1, on the reverse strand, counting down.
ATCTGCAAGGTCACTTTCTTATGAAAATTGTTACAAGCCCTGATCCTGGCAGGGCTTAGGTGTGGCTTGGGGGTGACCTGGCTGACAGACTCCATCTTCCCTTCTGCTTTTTCAAGATTCCAAACCACCTTCTTACAGACCAGCTAGCCCTCTACCCCAGCACCTGTGGTAAGGACAACCTACCAGCCGCCTGGATGTGTTAGTTTATTATGCAAATGGTTGCAAATTTTCTGCTTGGCATCACTCCTCCTCCTCCTCCTCCATCCCTTCTCCCATCTTTTTTTGCTCTGATGGTTTTAAGAATCATTATTTCTCTTGTGCTTTCTACTGGAAAACAAAACAAAACAAAACAAAAGAGAGAAGTCTAATCCCCAACTCAGGCTGTGGCTTCTAATTATCTTATTAAAACAATCTGAATTCCTTAAGCCTTTTATGTCCCTGGTCCCAGGACAATCTTCCTACTTTCTGATGTCAATTTTCAGTGAAGTTTTAATACCTGCTTTTCAGTAAGGTGAAGGGAACTCAGCTTTAAAAAGTATATTATCAAAACATGATTCTCCAAACAAATAGTCTCAGCTTTAAGAAGTCTGCAAAGAGAAGGTGTAATTTGGAGTGTTTACTCTTCACAATAGAGACCCACCTGAAATGTCATAAGTTTAGAAAACAGGAACACTTACAGGAGCCATGCTTATTTTTAAATGCAAAATAATAATTTTTAAAAAACTGCCTTTCTTGTTACTCTGAAGGCAGCCCAACTGATCATTTGTCAAAGCCACGATTCTTCCAACAAAATGAGAGAAACAGGCAGAACAGAGAGGAGACAAAGTGTTTATTTTGAAAGGGAAAATAAAGATCTTTTTCTAACATGATTACCAATGTTCCATCTCTCTGATGGCAGACGACATACCAGAAATCTGAGTCATTATATGGTAGCCCCTTTTGTCACATCATACTTTGAAGATTATCTAAGTAGATGTGCATTAAAGTTGGGAAAGTCACATCATTAGAAGGTTCCATGGCCCACATAATACTCCACCCTGAGAAGAAGCCCAGTTGCATGCAAAATATCACTAACCCTTTAGTCTGCCCTGGAAGACCATCATGATCCTTTCTCTATTGGTACAACTTTGTCTTTTGTCACTTCAACCCCTTCCCTCTCAAAATTTGACTCATCTCATATCAAATCATGTCTTCAGCTTCCCCAAACCATCCTGTTCCTAACATTTCCAGGTTGAGTCTACCCATGCTCTTGTCTCTTACCTTTTGCCTCAACCCTCTACCCCTCTCTCCTCTAGCAAATTCAGTACAAATATCACCTCTCCTGACCCCACAGCAGCGGTGTGTCCTTTCTCCCTGCTCTTTCTGCCTGCCCTCTTGAGCCTCAATCTTTGTCCATCAGTGCCCACAAGTGGCATATCTTTTGTATCTCCAATTACTCACCATTTAGGCTATGGACTCCTGGGAGTTTCTTTTGTACATATGGAGAAACTGAGGCAGAGTGCTCTTTTAGCCTCAGGAAATCATGAACCACAGGGAATACAAGTTAATATTTTAGTGTGCTGGGCAATCCCTACTTATGGATCAACTATACTGAGTGAGCCCTAAAAGAATTTTATGAGAACCTGCTGTGCCAAACACAAATCAACACCTGATCAGTGAATTATTTAGTTAAATTCAACATGCTTGCCATCGCCCACTAGAAGCCAGACACTTTAATGGCTGCTGGTTTGAAGATGCACCAAATGCTCCAAATGAGGTCTGTTCATTAAGGAGCTACAGACTGAATGAGGAAGTAGACAAAACAACAATATAATCCATGTAGGGTAGATTCTAATAGTTGGTTTGCCTTTTTTTTTTTTTTTTTTTTTTTCTGATAGTAAGACCAACTGGGTTTCTTGTAGTCTCCATCTACTATCCCTAGTTCTGTCTCCTGGTGGGATCCACAAACCATTAATCGGTGTCTATAATAAACAATATAATTTTGTTTTTCATTTATTTTTCATAAGCACTCTTAGACTACTCTTTGCCTTTTTCCTGCTGCCTTACTTTTTTTTTTTTTTTTTTTTTTTTTTTAATGAAACAACAGTCTTTCATTTGTTTCTATTCTGAGATAATGCTTTCCCCATGCTGGCCACTCTTTCCTAGACTCCCCCTGTCTGTCAGCGTTGCTCTTTAGAGTATGCTGGCCAGCTACGCACCCACCATCCGGCTGTGGTCTGAACCATGGTGCCTATTCTTTAACCACCACCTTCCTCTGTGTTGTCGGCTGCTGCCATAATCCATCTCCTGATGGCACTGGCAGTTTTTTTCAGAAAGCTCTGGACCGTGATCCAGCATATTGGATACCTGCATATTAGAACCCTTTCCTATTCCTGTCATGAAGAAACTTGATAGGAATATCATCATTGCCTTTATAAGTCCATAATAAACATTTGAACAGGATAAAAACTATGTGCAGCCTCTGTCACAAAACAATGATTTCTACCCTGAGAATCATGGACTAGGGAGGGAAATGGGGTATTAACATAAGGCTGTCAATATTTTATTTTGCCACATAAAGGCATTATTTATTTTTTAAGAAAGGAGCAAGAGAAAAGAAAACACTGCCATCTACCAACACCATCATTTCATAGGAAAAAGGACAGGCATACTCCCACCCCCACCATCAATGTGCTACCTATCATGAGGCCACAGCACGTGCTTAGCCAATATTTGTGAATGAATATATGTATAAATAAATATGATATATACAAAATAGGGTCCGCTGAGTTAAAAATTATCTCCCAACAATTCTTTAGCTCAGTGACTATTGATCTGGTAGCAAGAAAAGATTCATTTATCAGAGCGGACATGGCCAAAAGAACAGTTTACTGGCCTTGTGTGACCAAGTGAATTTGTCTTGTGTGACACAGTCTCCTGAGTCCTGCACATACACTGCCTTCCAGCAAACCTTAAATCTCAGCATCCAGGCAATACAATTTTGAGGCCTCACTACCACCAACAGGATGGCAGAACTGTCCCTCAGTACCTGCCACACCCACAGCTGTAAAAGCTCAGAGATATTGACAATCAGCCCAACACCATGCACAGCACTGGGACTCCCGCTCCACGATTCACGTGACAAATGATTAGATGATAGCCCTCCTTCCTCAGGCCCCAACTGATGAGTGCAAATGATTATCCCCATCTCTGAATCTTCCCATGGCATTGCACTTCCCTAAAGTTCAACTCTTCCCATAGGTTTCTGCCGCTCAAAGTTTTTAATGACTTTTCATTAGGCACAGAAACAGGCCCAAATCCTTAGACAAGCACTAAAGGACTCCTATAATATGACTTTAATGTATCTTTTCAACCTCAATGCCTTCCAGCAGTTTGTCTTCAACTCCCCTGTGGACTTTTCAATATCCACTTTGTCTCTTAGCAAGAGCCTGTGTCTTCTGTCCTCTGCTAGAGAATGAGCTGGGTGCCTCCCTGACCCCAACACAAAGTCTTTCAAATGCTATCTCAAATTATAGCTGTTAGATGAATGAATAAGGCAGGCACAGATGCATGAAGATGCACTTTCACTCAATTATTCATATTATGATTTGCCCCAGAACCTAGCCCAGTATTAGGTACATTATGGTACTCAACGCGTAGGCCTTGAATAAAGAAAGGATAGAAAGCAGGAAGGCAAGAGAAAAGGAAAGGAAAAAAGGGAGAAATGAGCTCCAGGGATGTCAGGATTTAAACTATGTTACAGTTTGTCAATTGCATGTTCTGTCTTGGACCACAGGGCAAAGGCACTGTAGATAATGCTGAGACAGTGAGAATGACTCAGGCACTACAAACCAACTCTATTCACAGAGAGTCAAGGAAGAAGAAACAGTCCCCGGTCACAGGCATAAGAAGCCCTGTCCTCTGCAAAAGAGAGAAAAACTGCATGTCTGACATAAAGGCAAGTGTGTCAAAGCTTTGAGGGAGGTCAAACACAGATGGCTTCCAACTGACCCTTGTGCTCCTCCGCTCTGTGCCAGATCTTCCAGATGCTGGCTCTGTGAGCCAGTAATGTCCCAGTGGTCCCATCGGATACTTGTCTATAGTTCCTCAAAGGCAGCAGCCACACCAAAGTGATAGCTTCCATGGAAGTCTCCCTCTGGATCCTCTGCACAGTCCACTTTGGTAGACTTTCTCAGCAAGCTTCAAACTGCCCACCTGCCCTATTTGTCCAGGAGACTCACTTGTGGCTTTTCTCTGTTCATCCACCTTTCTCTTTTAGACCTTCACTGACCCAGTTCCTCCCACAACTGTGGAGGCTAATTACAATAATAAATCCCATATTCCACAGTATTTGTAATGGATCTCCTTCATGATCAAAACCTGACTAACATGAAATGAGGGGGCCTCTATAAACCCAATCATTTTTGGACAGGAAGGAGCCTGAGAAAGCTATTCCATTGTAGACATGGATCAATTTTAGGTGAAAGGAGGTGTTTTAAAATGTATTCAGGATTTGTTTCAATCATGAATGGTAAGACAGTAGACATTGAAATAACTGTCATGAAGGATGAAGTTTATACTCACAGAATCCTAAAAGCAGGAGGCAGGCCACACCACGCAGGGCTATATGAGGAAGGACCAGAGATGGTCAGGAGGCAGAGAGGGGCAAGAAGGGAAATAATGATACAGAGTTTTTATTGGGATTTTGGAGGAAAGAATGGGTGAGGGAGGGAATAGATGTTGAGTAAACGTAGGATTAGATAGTTTGAATAATTTCAGGTGGGCTCTGAGCTATACGGGTGGTCCCCAGTTGTCTAATAGAAGGTCCTGGGGTGGTTTAGGGCAGAAGGAGTATTGGTGTAGAGTTTGGTAAAAGAGATGGTTGGGGGTCTTGGCTCTGGATTGGTTGATGTCAAAGGTGTACTAGAAAAGCAGGAAGTTTACAATATCTAGCAGTTAGCTCTCCCTGGGAGGGGCAATCTATCCATTATAAAGGCTCCAAATACCAAAGCACTGAGAATGCAGAAAATAAGTCAATACAGGAGAGGTAACTCAGAGGGTGGAACCAACATCCTAGACAACAAAGGTAAGATCTGAGGAGAAACAGATATAATACAACTAAGATCTGAGGGAGCAAAACCAGATCCTAATCAATATACATCTTTTACCCACAGAGCAGAGGGAGTTGTGACCCATGCCCAGCCAGAATTCAGAATTGCTATGGAACATTGATGTTTATATGCCTCGTATTTCCTCCCTCTGTGAACGTGAGCTTCTATGGAAGTTGTCTTATGTCTGTTATCATTGAGTGTTGGGCTGTGTCTCTCTAACTCACAGGCCACCCAATCAAGAAGAACCTCACTAAAGACCTATCCCCAAGGAATCAGGGTAAATTTCTCATACACTCTTGGATACAGTTAAATGGCAAGATCCTGGTCTTCAAGCCCACGTCTGAAGCCATAATTGAATAAGACTTTTATGGTCGCTGAGATGGGAGAGAGATATAAATAATCTGTGTCCACAGGAAGAACTCTGGATAATTAAAGATGGAGGTGATTTTTTTTTTTTTTTTTTTTTTTTTTTTTTGCCATCCCCTGTATCCAGAGGTGAGAACTAATCCTCTTCCCTTGAATATAGCCTGGCCATTGGAGTCTTTATTGGGATTTTGGAGGAATCCAAAGCCTTTGGATGTGCTTTGACTATTACAATGTGGTGGAAATGACCCTGTGTAACTTGCAAGTCTAGACCTAAAGAGATGTGCAGCATTTGTGTACTAGGAACCCAGTTGCTACACTGTGAGAAGCTCAAGCAGTGCAGAGAGGCTGGGTAGAGGACCAGTCAGCTGACAGCCCCAACTGAGTTCCCAGCCAACAGTGCCCCCAAATATCAGCCATTGTAGTGAATCATCTTGGTTATTCCAGCCCAGTCAAGCCTGCCAATGATTGCAGCTAATCAAATGAGTAGCAAAAGCACCCCAGCTAAGCCCAGGTGAGCTCTACAATTTCAAGAGATAATAAGTGGTAGTTATTGTTTTTAAGTCATGAGTAGGGGAGTCCTTACCTCCCAACAGATCGATGAAATAGCAAGAGAACAGCAGACTTGGAAATACCTTAAAAATATTAATCTAATAGCAAGATTATAGAATCTACCCCATGGGCTCAGATTTCCCCACCGCACATACTTCTAAGAGTCTACTTGTCTCTACCCCTCTCCAAAGAACCATCTTCATCTAAAGAAGGGCAGCCACAAATCTGGTATTTTCAAGGACACCTTGAATCTTCTATCTGGACAAACCTTGTCTGTCCTATGCAAAGTTTTTCTCTCCAACTTATTATGTTAACACAGACAAAGAAATGCTCTTAAAACAAATATATATATATATTGAAATTTCCTTTGGAGATTGATGCCCCTGGAAAAAGAAGTAACAAACATTCTATGGGATCTAGCCGCTCTGTTTTCATTTTGCTTTTATATCGCTACTGGCAAATCTACATATTATAAAAGTATATCTCTACATTCTTATGACAAAAATTTTAAATTTCCTTTACAGATTGATGCCATTGAATGAAGAGGTAACGTGGTTTATCTGGTCCTAGCTGCTCTGTTTTCATTTTACTATTGTATTGCTTTTGGCAAATCTACATATCATAAAAAGATATTTGTTTCTGCTTGCCTGAAGCTTGTTAATATCTTTCCAGAGTTGCCTAAAACATGATTAAGATTATGCAGGACAGTCATCATGGCTCAGGATCCAAATTAAGGCAACCTAATTTGACAGCTGCTCTTGAGCTGTCTCACATTCAACCAGGTATGGCAGTTCAGAGTGGTGAGATACACGCACAATTAGATTGCCAGGATTAGTGAAGAAAAATACAGGATATCCAGTTAAATTTGAAGTTCGAATAAACAATAAATAACTTGTTAGTGCAAACATATCTTATGCAATGTTTGGACATACTTAAACTAAAAACATATTTAACTGGATGTTTACCTGGCAATGCTATCCTACATCTCAGTAAGATATAGGAAGCCAAGTATGTTTGCAATGTAGGCATCCTTTTTAAAAATGTGTCTCTTTTTCTACTTTTGTGGGATCCATTATGATGTGGTTATGCTTTAACATGTGACACAGGGGAAGGGGAAGGTGATACAGATTTCCAGAAACCCAGAGCAGTATGGAAGAGCCTTCCCATCTACAGAGCACTTAAAATACATCCAATATTTCACGTATGTTATTTCATGTGATCCTCTCAACAACCCCAACAGATGTGAGTGTCACCACTTTGCTATGAGGAAATAGACACTTAGAGAAAGACTGGCCCAGGGTCACACAAATAGATTGAGGGTTAGCTCTCTCACCAGAACTACTTGGTTCCCAAACCTGTGTGTCCATGGTTCCACAACATGCTGATTTGTAGGGATCATGATATGAGAGATTGGGGGTGTGAGGATGGGGAAAGTTCTTGTTATTTTTCTGTCACTCTATGTCTCCAGTGTGTTTCCTTGTTGTATGACATTTGAGAGGCCTGTTGATAACTATATGCTTTATGGCGGACAAATGAAGGTAAGAGAGAAACAAGGAAGATGGGGAAAAGACATAAAATATGCCTCTATTTTAATCTCTAAAGAAGGAATAAATCCTTACCAGTGACTCAAAGAGTCCCCTAGCCACTTGCTCTTGTCACATACAGATGGTAGCAGATTCCTCTTCCACAGAAAGGGAGCTTAGTGGGGGGATGGGGGATTGCTCTGCAGTAAACTGTGGTCAAGTGATCCCTCCTCAGTCCCCCAAAGTCCCAGTAAGACAGAGTCTATTCTTACCCTGAAGCCCTTGGCATCAAGCAGAAATAGTAGGACTCCTCCTCTGATGCTTTGAACAGGTCTCTCTGTCCTGGAATATTGTAGAAGGTAATAAAGGGAGAAAAACATGAGGACACAGGGCAATGTCAAGTTACGGGTCCCAGTGCTACGTAGTTCTGACCTATTCTGCTTCATAAGGAAAAGGAATTTTAACAGGCAAAATTTAGGAATTCAATTATAAAAAGGTAGTGAAATATTATATCACCCCCATGTGAAGGTTTCCTTCTCCAAAAGCCAAAACTTAGATCCAAGATGTTAGCAGACTGGTGGGGTTTTTTGTTTGTTTGTTTGTGTTTTTGTTGTTGTTGTTGTTTTTTCCATGAAAGACTGACGTCGCTTAGCTAGGTTAAGTAACTCCAATCTTGGCTTCTATTTTCCATCACTGCTTTTCTTATACTTGAGAGCTTGAAATAAACCAGTCAGCATTTATCCTTGAGTTTGACCTAAATCATTTTCTGGGAGGACGCTGACATGAAGAGAAACCAATGGCCCAAAGCCGAACTGAGCAAACGATTCACAAAATGCTTTTGTCCCTGCTGAAGCATGTGGTCCTGATGTTGCTGGGAACCGGGATAAATAATAAGGGTCCAGTCTGGCCCTCAGCCACTCATAGACACCATTCAGGGTGCTTTTCTTCCAAGAGAGCACATGCAGCGTGCTTACACCAAGACCAGGATTAGGACTTGGGAATGTTCACAGCAGGCAAAAACCCAGAAAATTCATTAAATATACTTGAGCTCACATATTGATTCCCCCAGACAATTGTGAAAGTGTCTCTTCTTCTTTCTATAAGTCATCTTTTTGTGCCTTCTGTGTGCATTTCTGGGATGGGAGCTAGGAGATTTCAATAGATTGTCAAAGAAATCTATGATTCCCTGGATAGATATGCTACAAATTATACTTTCATACTTTAGCATTTTGGATAGACCAGAAACTGCCTCTTATTATTTGGTTTTAGGGCAGTTTCCAAGGTGCAGGTGAATTAATATCTTGAACTGGATGCCAGGTAAGCGCAGAGTCAAGATCTGACAAGTTTTATCCCTTGGAATCTTCTACTCTACTCTGCGATATAGGCAACAGTCCCTTGGCTCACATGTGAGTTGACCTGAACTGAATGAAAGCACACTAGCTTAGATCAGTCACTGGCCAGGGCATGATATAGCAAGCATACCTCGCCAGGTCTATCTGGTTCCAAAGCTCTTCTTTCTCTTGCCTCTCCATTGCTTCTTGGCTCATTGAAGACCAGTTTGTTCCTTTGCTGTTGGACTGGTGCCCCGCCCCTGTCCTTACCACCTACAAGTGCCTGAATTGGTTTTGCTATCCTCACTATTATTTGGAAGCATGGAAGAATTAACTCTCCCACCCCCAGGATCCCCCAGCCATGACTAGTGACATTGGTAGATGAACACGCACTCTGTTTCTCCTCAGTTAAGGTAATGCTGGTGTGTGCAGTCTACACTGTTTTCTAGTTTCCCAAGGCCAAGCCCCAGGTTCTGATGAGTAGCTGCTTCGCTAACTTATCCTTTTGTGGGCGCCTTCTCCTTCTTGTGCCATTTCTCTATCCCCATAGTGGTGTTTCTTAGGTTATCTCTTGTATTGTCTTATGGACTGCTTTTGAGGAACCTCAAAAATGTGGCTTCAGCTACTGGAAAATAGAGATAGAGAGATAGAAGAAATACGGTGTGTGTGTGTGTGTGTGTGTGTGTGTGTGTGTGTGATGAGAAGGGTTGGAGAGGGTGATAGCCCAATATGAAAATAACCACTCCTATCAAATACCTACTTTTTCACCTGTAAATGTGATTTTAAAAAACCCTACCTCACATAGCTATCGAAAGTATTAAATCACATGATTTATAGAAAGTGCTGCCCATAATAAGTGCTCAATAAGTGTTGAGCAGCTGTAGAGTTCAAAGGCCATGAACATTAAGCTTGATGTAAGTTAAACACCTGGATTTAAATTCTGAATCTGTCACTTAGTAGCTATATGAGTTGAAATTACCCTGAGTCTCATTGCCTTCATCTGTGCAATGGACATAAAGATATTCTCCCCATAAAGCCATGCTGAGGATTGAAATAAGTGATGTGTGCAAAGCAGCTGCAGACAGGATATTGTAGGAGCAAGGACAAGGAACATGGGAGCACCTTGCTTCTGCTTCTCCCACTTTTTCAAGGACACAGAGAGAGCCTTCTGGGCAGAGTGGTTTTCCAGCCTTCTTAGTCCTATTCTAGCAGGAACTAAAATCACACTTGCAATTTTTCTGAGTGATTGATAGGTGTTTCATGATGATTTTATCACTTGGTAGAGGGTGAAAGTCACTCAATGATTACCCGGGTTCCTCCATTAAAAACCACCGCCCAAGACATACTCTAATTACCCACACATTCCTGTTAGGCTTTATAGTGTAATTGCTATTCATGGTCCAATTAAGGGGCAATTGCAAGCCAAGAAAAAAATGTGCTTTATTGCTTCAATTTTGAAATTCGTGTATCTTGGAGCTTTAATCTACTCCCGGTCTATAAGGCTCCACATAGAGCAATGGGCACGCTGCTGCAATGGGGCTTGTGGGACTCCCTTCCCCTCACAGGCTCCTGCAGAAGAGCTCTCTTGCTGACAGCAGAGCCTCCACAGGCTCTAATGTGTTGAGTTCTAGAAGACAGAGGGACAGATGGACAAGGGTACCTGCCTTTTCTGGTGCGTTTAAGACTTTGAAAAGAAATCATTAGGTCCTTTGAGTTAGCTCAAGCTACTAGGGTGGCTGAGAATTTAGGTAGATCGGGGTTTGAATCCCTGTTCTACCATTTCCTGGTGGTGTGACCTTGGGCAAGATAGCTCTTGATGTTCCAGTGTCCCCATCTACTGAATTGGACAATAACATACTCACTCTTCATCGTAATTATAAGGATTAGATGAGATAAAGCATGGACAGTGCCTAGAACAAACTACTCTTTCTGTAAATTCTACCACCATCATCACCACCATCACCACCACCACCAAAAGCAATAGCACTATTCCAACTTCTACACAATTGTCCCGTTCTGACCACATAGGTCAGGAAGGGATGTACCTTCCCACTGTAGCAATAGTACCTGGCAGAACTTAACAGAGCTCTTAATGTTGTTTAAAGTTAAGCAACATTAAATAGGGTTCTTTACCGAGTGCATCTCAGAGCATCCTCTGATTTGTATTGTAAATCCAAAAAAAAAAAAAACGAGTTGTGAGTCAGCCCAGAGCATAGTGGCCAAAGGTATATACTTTGAAGTCAGAGGCATCTGGGTGCAAATGCCTGGTTCTGCAATATCGGCCTCTTGACTTTCAGTCTCTGCTTCTATAAAATAGGAATAGTAGTGTTTTCTTGATAAATGTATGTGTGAGGATTACATGAGATAATATATGATAAGTACTTACTACAGTATGTGCACTTAAACATTCAATAAAGGTTAACTCATGATTATTATTATTATTTCTTATTATTCAAAAAGAGATGAAAGTTGCCCTGAGCCTCTCTTCTGTAAAATTACTGAATCCTAAGAAGGAAATGAATAGCTGTCCAGAAGATTCCTGTTGGGAAATCCTGGAGCTATTACACAAAGTGAGGATGGATGCTGGGCAGGAACAAACAGATTCCAAAGTGCTTTGCATATGATGCATACTTCCCAGTGGATGCATAAGGACCCTAGGGGGAGGGGCTGTTGGCTTCCACTAGTGGATCAATCAAATCTACACGAGGAACACATGATTTAAGGAGACGCAGAACTGTATTCCCAAGTAGGCAGGGATTTGGAGAAAATCCAGAATATACTTAAGAAGGGACAGAATGGAGACTTTGGCCTGGTTGCCAAATACTCCCCAATCAAGCAGGAGCTATCCTTTTATCAGGGAGGACTGGAACTTGCTCTAAGAAGCATTGTGTTGGATACCATGTCCAACTTTCTGAAGTGGCCTTATCTCCTAATTCCAGCTTCAGATAAAAACCTGAGGAGTGTGGAATAAACCCCGATCTCCAAACACTGCCAAGTTTGCGGGGACATGGCCAAAGGGGTTCCACTCACCTGCAGAAGAATCCACCATGCACCTGCCCTATTCCCAGATGAATATGCTTAAGCATTCTTTCATCTTCCAGAAGTCAAAGCCCAGATGCTTAGATCTTACGGTCGAGGAGCAGGTGGTTAAACTGCCTTTCCTCTGTTTCACCAGAAGAATCATTTCATGCTGAACAGAAAGGATCATTATGCCATGAGCCTGGCCCCATGGTTCCCAGGTTCCCATTGGTGAAGCATTACCCATTCATACTCTGGCCCATTTGTTTCCACTGCAAATTTCCCAGAGACTTATGGATATGATGTTCATAGATTTTTCCATTTATGTTGTTTCCTCTTGCATAACAATGATCTGCTGGCTTTCATATCCTTTAACGATCCTCTGAATGGGGAAAATGTTCCCTTGTCATGTCACATGTCTGATGCTGGCCTGATTTCAGAAGTTGAAAGTCTTTCACGATGCTGACCTGGAAAGGGTCACTCTCCACCATTCGGCAGACTGGTGGCAAGTCTCCATCTGAAAAGGAGAATGCCAGAGGGAGACAGGTTAGGGCAGGGTCAAGAGGGAGACTTATAGAGTCAAATCAGCAATCATTTGATGTATTGCTCTGCCGCTTTCTCAAAGTCTGGCCTCAGGCAGGTCATTTAACTGCTCTGTGCCTCAGTTTTCTCAGCTGTATAATGGAGCTAGTGCCACGGACATGGTGAAATGGTAGTAAGGCTTGTGATATTACTGCCACTCTCAGTAATAACAGGAAATCCCCAGGAATTGTGAATCGGATGCTCTATTTCATTTTGACTTCTTCGGAGATGAACAAATATCAGTAAATGCAAACATCTACAAATTATAAAGGACACTGAAAACAATCTACCCTACTTATTTACATCTCTCTCTCCTCTAGATCATGGGTTTCTTACAAGCAGGAGCTATGTCTTATTTTCCTTTGTATCCCCAGTAATTGCTAAGAAGTAAATATTTATTGAAGTAATGCAAATGTCAGCTGAGTACGGAGGCTCACACAAGGACAGAGGTTCCCTATTGCAGGAAACGGTTTCAGCTTCAAACGGACAGTGGCTTAGCCTAGAAAGGGGATGAGCTCTGGGGGAAAAGGCAATAACCCATTCCAACTAAGACGCCAGGAGAATGCCAAGCAGCCCTGAGAAGCGGGGAGCCGGCCCAGGGACTGTTTGCACAGATTCAGGACTTCCTCGAGGGTTCGCATCTTCAATTTGAGAGAAGGTGGGAGCAGAGCTCTGAGGAGCTGGGTGCGGCCAGGCAAGACCGCTCAGCAGTAACGCGAGGGAAGCCTGGGCAGACCCACGGCTACTTCTGCAATTTGGGATTGAGCTATTTTGCCCTGGCTCTTGGAGGAGTCTTGATATAAAATCCTTCACAGCAAATGAGTTTGCCAATGTTTGCAGATCCCTTTGGAACCTCGGGGGACTCACAATGCAAGCATTCTGCGCTTGGAACAAGTCCTCAGAACGCTGGGCTCAGGTGAAAGAACGGGGCGGGGGGGGGGGGCGTGCTAAGCCACAGTGCACACATGTGCACACACACACAGGAACAGGAGGAGCCACGTGACCATCTGTGCGATCACGTTCCGAGGGACAGAAGCAAGCGCGAGTGTGAACACAGGCTTCCTACGCTTCGCACCCACAGCACCCAGGTCTTGAACCTCCGCAGGGTGGCGCTGCGGAGCTCCCAGTCGCTAAATCGCTGGGCCCGAACGCATCAGGGTTCCTGCCTCAGGGATTACTTTGCGATGTCACAACAGAAGGCGGACAAACCTGAGGAGCGAAGCAGAAAGGGAAGTCGAAGTGGGAGGCGGGGGGAGAGGAAAGAGAGGGAAGGAGGAGCTCAGCTACAAGCGAAATGACTTCCAGAGCGCAGCGTGCCCAGCCTAGCCCGAAATAAGTTTCCATTTCCAAAGGCCAAGGAAGAAGAATTCATCTTAAGTTCTTGTTAATGTTCTGCGCTCTCCCTGCTGAGAGCGCCTGTCTGCATCGGGCGCCAGCTGCCCTGCGCAGCCTCATAATGGGAGGATGCATGGTAATCATGTCATTGCCTTCTTAGCGCCCATTAGGGACGATGGGGAGAATTTCCTTGCAGCCACTGAATCATCCGAGGCTGCCACCTTTCTCTAATGATGTACACAGCTTTGCCTAGCAAATCATTTTAAACGAGAGACACATTAAGGGCAGTGTGGGAAAGGGTGCGTCCCTGGCGGGTTAGCTCAGGCCTTGTCCAGAGGCCCCGGCAGGTGTAGCTGGGGACCTGCCATCTCCTCCTTTGTCGCTCCCTCCAGAGCAGCCAGACGCCGTCATCCAGTTATTGGGTCACATTCTATACAGGGAAACCGAGGGTAATAAAAATAGCACCTTGCATTTGAAAAGTGTTTTACAATTGCCAAAGTGCTTTTCATACCTGTCATCTGACTCAGTCCTCACAATACCCTTCTCCGGGAAGCAGGAGAATATCCTATTTGACAGAAAGAAGCACTGCATGGCAAAGTCACCTGCCCGACATCCCGCAGCAGGTTCTCCTAAGTCCTGCCTCCAGGATCTGCCTTCCTCCAGTTGTAGGTTGGAGTGGGGTGGGGCAGAGGCGGGTCCTGTCGGCCGGGTGGTCTTCCTCCGTTGGCCACGTCCCTTCACCCTCCAATCCAATGGACAGCTGCGCTCGGCTTATGGCCTCTCCTAAATACCTCTGTCACAATCTGCCCCACCGCTGCATCCCGGTGCAGACTGTTGGCTTCTCCCCCTTGCCCACAGTCTTGTTCATCTCCCCCTACTCCCCAGCTGCAGGCAGAACACAGCGAACTGACAGGAAGCTTTTCCTAAAACACAAATATGGACATGTCACCTTGCTACCTAGATTTCTCCAATGGCTTCTGAGGACAGTGTCCAGGGTCTGGTCTGGTCTGGTCCGGTCCACAGAACTTCTACTGAGCTCTCAAGTGTTGCCATGTAACCCCCTATGAATGCTCTTTGCCTGAGTGCCACTGAACTTTGACCTTTCCAAATGTACCTGCAAGTCTGTGAATCCCTGGGCCTTGCTGGTGCACTTGCCTTCAGAGCCTGGCAGTAACTGTAATGATTGTGATAATGATAATAACAACAGTTATGCTAATGAAGAGAACGATGGTGAGGATGATAAGCATATTTTGTTGATAGTTATAACCATCAGGGTTCTTTAACCCATGTATGTACTCGAAAGTCCCATAGCACAGCTTACACGGCAAATACAACCTCATTCTCATCGTCCAGGTCTCAGTTCAAGGGTTCCCTCCTCCAGAAGGCCTTCCATGACAATCTCCTCTAAAGTCATCTACCTTCTTTCTTCTCACCCTCTCTTCTCACCCTCTCTTCTCACCCTGTCTGCATTTTGTCACAGCTTATTTATTCATCTGGAGGTAATGCCCTATCTCCAATCCTGCTGCCACTAACAGAGTGTGAGCTCCTCAGGAGCAAGGACAGGACATCAGGCTTGTTCACTCTGTGGCTCTGTGCTTAGAACATGCCCATGGTCATGGACCATGAATGACTCAGGACCATTTGGTTGATGAGGAGTCTGAGACTCAAAGAAAACTAACTCACCCAAGGTCAACCAGCTACTAAGGGGCAAAGCCAGAAGTTGATGCAGGGCTTTCCGACCCTAAAAACAGCTTCCAGGTTCGAGGTCACATGTTCTAGAAATTTTCTCTAGCATATCCAAGACTGTATGTTGCAGTACACATATGCACAAATATTCACATGCTTACTGGCCCCAGTAATTACCCACCTTGGCACTTACCCTGTAACTGCCCATTCCTGTATCGGTAGACTCTAAGCCACTTGACATCAGGGAGTCTATATCATTTCCTGGAATATCTCAAGGTCTTGGCACGGTAACTGAAATAGAAAAGGTGCTACCTTTGTTGAATAAGGTTTAGAGGAAAGTAAACATCACAAAGTACTCTTTGGCTTAGCATTACTTTAGGTCAGAGCTACTTGAAGGGTGCAGTCTGGACCAGAACCATAAGCATCCCTGAGGACTTGTGAGGAATGCAGATTTTCAAGTCCTTCCAGACCCACTGAATTAGAAATGCTGGGGGCAAGGCCAGCCATCTCGGATTAAAAAGCCCTCCAGGTGATCCTGACACATGCTAAACTTCGAGAATGACTGCTTTAGACCCAGAACTGACACCACTAAGCAAATGTAACACAAATCAGGCTGAATCTCAAATCCTGCAGGCCATGGGATGCTGTGGTCTCAGGGCTGAAGGTGGGTAGGGTGCAATCACCCAGTGCTGCTGGCAGTCAGATCCCACTTTCCTGCCTCACTTGGCTCAGACACAGAGGCTCTCCCCTGTGTGGCGTCATGCTGGCCTCCTTCCGTAAGAACCTCATGCCCTCTGGCAAGGGGCACTGAGCAAAGGAGACCTCCATGACCCCAATAGTCCCTCCCATCCTCTTCCACCCTCCTCCACACCATTTATATCTAGGGCACATCATTCTAGTTTCCCTTGGCTGGGTCTATGACCTCACCTAATACTTTGCTCAGAATGAGAAGCCAGCCCTACTCTTTCAGAATCTGGCAAACGTCCTGCTTTGTTTCACTCATTTTGCTGCTTCCTACTAAGGCGCATTAATATCACCCTGCAGATCCCTGTTGCTGGGAACTACTGCCCTCTCCCTACAGCAGTCCAGATTGGAATGGCCCCCTAGAGATGACAAGGTTGGGCTAATAGCTAGCCCTGTCTGCATTGTGCCTGGCTACTCAAGTCCCTGACCCAAGCCCAGCATGGAAATCTTAGCCTGCCTGTGGAACATGTTTGCACGGGGTGAGCCTTTTCCCAACAAACATAAGTGTTGCTCCAGCCCCACTCCCAGCCACAAGAAACTCACTACCTTCCAAAGTGCTCCATTTCATGTTCAAACAGCCCCGGCTGTTTGAATGTCCCCGTACGACCGCAATCTATTTCTCTGTAACATCTGCCCACAATTCCCGTCTCTGCAGACCCATTTGACTTCCCTTCCCTACAACCTCTTCCTCCCCAAATTATTCACTGGTGGCTTCCAAGTTACCACCACGGCTCTAGAGATGCTTAGAGCATTATCTGCTTGGAGCCTCACGAAATCCGTATTTTATCTTTCATAACATGGAGAGAGAAACCACACCAGTCATATAGGGCTATGGAGCCGGGCCTCGGTGTTTCTAGGTTAGGGGGGGTAGATGCAGTGCTGATAAGAGATGGGGAAGGTTCTGCAAATATGTTGGTGACTGCCTGGAGCTTCCCAGAAGCTGAGCTCTGAGCAAATGAATGTTCCTACTTCAGAATAGATTTATTTTATTTTTAGAACATGCCCTGTGGAATCACAAGCTTGGAGGGACATAGGAAAGCACATGAACCTTCTTAAATCACTGCAGACATGTTATGGGGGCATGAGAGAGAAAGCTGCAAAGGGAGAGAAATGTCAAAGAGTAGGGGAATAAGAAAGGTGGAGCTATTCGCCTGGTACCAGGGCCTTTAAGTAGAATGTCTCTGCCCAGGTCAAGACCTCTAGTGCTACCCCTTCACCCATGTGTTTGAGCTCCTGCAGGATCCAGGCCTGTCTCCTCTCACCATACAGGATCTCAGTCACCTGAGTAGCACCATGGCACATCTGACTGGGCAATACATCAGCAAACTCCTGCCCCATCAGTTCATTAGATTTGGAGACCGTCTTGGCTTCCAGGGGGGGTTGAAGTGCAGTCCTCAGAAGATCTCTGGAATATCAGCATGAGTTAGGGAATCAGACAGAGCTACACTAAAAAATTTTTTAAGTTTATTTGTTTTGAGAGAGAGAGAGCAATTGGGGTAGGGGCAGAGAGAGTGGGGAGAGAGAGAATCCCGAGCAGGTTCTGCACTATTAGAGCAGAGCCTGATGTGGGGCTGGAACTCACAAACTGTGAGATCATGACCTGAGCCAAAATCAAGAGTCGGATGCTCAACCAACTGAGCCACCCAGGTGCCCCTAAACTAAATTTTTTTCCACTCATTTCTCTAGGAAAAATTGGACAAATTACTTAACCTCCTTTAATCTCAAATTTTTCACCAGAATGTATATTGAAGACCTGTTTGGAAGATGAAAAGAGGTCATATTTGTAAGGTGATAGCAAATATTTTCATTAATACTACATGGTAGGCTGGACATTTCCTGGTCTAACCCCTCTTGCCTATATCTATAGGTTTCTCCTTTGCTGTCTCCCAGAGTCATATGCTTACCTAGATCTCCAGTCATATGAACAGGATTAGGGTCCTGCTTCATTTTTTCCCACACCCACCTCCTGGTGGTTCATTTTCCCTGCCTCCTACTGAATCCAGATTAAAGCATCAAATGCCTGAGAGTTCATGTAGAACTTGGGGGCCCACTCTTGCTTAGGAACCCTAGATTGTACTTTGCTCACCTGCAAATGGGCTGCGCTCACAATGACCCAATGTGATATTGAGAAGAGAAAGATGGAAAGTTTAAAGTAGCAAAAAGCCAGTGGTAAGGGAGTTAAAATGTTTTCCTGCTGTTAGGAATGTGCATGCTGTTAAATTTTAGGTCTCAGGAGGGAGGCATCATGCTACTTTAAAGAAGAAAGGTGGGGAAAAACGGGTTCCCAAAACAATATAGAATGTAACTGGACCTCTTGGGAAGTCAAAAACTGGAAAGAAGCTGAGATACACAGGAAGGCAAGGATGGTGTCCTTGTGGAGCACAGAGCTAAGATTCAAAATGAAGTATCCACTGAGAATCCAGGCTAGGGCTGTGGCCATAACATGGAAAGTATCCTTGGAGAAGGGAACAGAGCAGGGAATGGGCACTGTGCCTGAGCCTTGGAACAAGAGGATCTTTGTGCATAATTGATTGGGCTCCAGGGCTGGAGAGGAATTCTTGTACACGGGGTTTCTCCCAAGACTGCCTTTGTGAGTACTCACATTTCCCTTTCTACACTGCTATACACTTGTACCATGAAGTATGGGTCTTGACGTCTCCTCATGACTTAGCCTGATCTTTTCATCCTGCCAAGACTGTACCAGGCTGAGATGCCAATGTCCTAGGCACCGGCCTGCCTGGAAGGTGGGCGATGTGTAGCAGTCCATTTGGGTCAGAGGGGGGGCTGAGTGTCCAGAATGACCACACCTGAAGTCAAGCCCCCACCACACACTCACTGAATGACTTTGCAGCAAGTTCTTAGCATCCACAAACCTCAGTTTCCTCATTTGTAAATGAGAAAGGGACCATACCTATGTTCACAACATTAGAGTAAACAAATAAACATCACATAACACAGTCTTACAAATAGTAGGATTATTAGATGCCTGTATCATCTGAATAGGAGTTTGGGAATAGGAGTATCAAAGTTCTTCTATTTTATATAGCTATGAATCATTTGTAAGGGCCCCTCTCATGAAAAGACATGGTGCTCAGCTCCATGGGCAATAAAAAGAAAGGCATGATTCAGAAGCTCTAGAGATTTGTGAATGAGCAGGAGAGAGAAGAAAAATAATAGACAAGAAGTAAAGTGAGATCTATAGAAAGAAATCTGAACATGCTTTGCCATTGTAGGAGGACAGGGGACTCTGTGTGCTGAGTGGCTACTCTGCCCCAGGCACTATGCTAGAAGCTTGCAAGCCTTATTTCGTGGACAACTACACTGTGGGGTAGGTCCATTACAGTCCCCACTAATAATTGCAAGAACTCAAGGCTCAGAAGAACCAAGTGACTTTCCAAGAAGCCCCAAATGGCAGATGATGAGAGGGATTTTGCATTGCCTGCCTTTAAGTTCTACCCTTTCTGGAAAACCTCTTTGGCTCTCAGGAGACAGAAAGTAGAGAGGGAATATCTTTACATTGGTCTTCAGGGGGAAAAAAGAACTGTGTGATTACCTTTACATTGGATAGTAGGGAATCTATAAGCAATTTACAGAAGAGGGGTGGGAATCATGGGCATGTATCTCCTGAAATGATAACTGTGAGAACAGGAGTACAGCTTCTTTAGTCAGTACTGAGTGTGCACAACGTGGGGCATTCTGGCAAAGTAGCCTCATGTAGGATCTCTGATGGTTCAAATGAACCCGCGATGATTAACTACCTGGAAATTAGCCCACAATATCTTCATGAGTAAATAAGCCACAGATCTTTCCCAAATGGTGGCCTCAGAAAGCAGGTCATAGATAAAAATAAAAATATAAAAAAAAAATAATTAAAAAAATAAAACAAAGAAACAACTTGCTTGGAAAACATGATGAATACAGCCATGTAGATAGAAGGTGGAAGGAGGGAACATCTACATAGCAGCTAAAGTGCATTGTGTTTGGTGTACATTGATTGGACTCTATATAAGAGAATATTGAGACAGATCACGATAGATCTATTGGAAGAAGGGTACTACCCAGAGCACTTGGTCTTGGTGCAATGGATATAATCCTGGAGCTGCCAGGGGTCACTATATCAAGAGAGCTGGCATGAAACAGAAGGCTACACAGAGAAAAGCAGAGCCTAGAAGGGATGAAGGGATAGGAGACTAGATCCTGATGAAACTCTGCTAGCCTCAATCCAGGTGCACCTGAAGTCAGGTCATCCCTGGATTCTGTGGTTGTGCAAACCGTTGCATCTTCTCTTTGCTTTAGCTTACTTTGAGTTTGAATTATTTTTACTTGCAACCAAAAGATTCCTGCCTAATATGGAAATGAAGTCATGCTGGATCTCTGGCAACGAGGACAATGCAGGGCATACAGTAGATGCTCAACGATAATATTGGAATGGGTGAATAATAGACTTGATCCTCCCGAGCAATTACAAACAATGACTCAGAGACATGATGGTCATAGGGACAGAAATAGAAGTAAAACTCTCATCTCTTGGGTTCTAGTTCAGGACACCTTCCATTACTTTACATAGACCTTTACTAATTTGAGAAAAACTTTATGCCTCTTGTACATATGGACGGATGCTTCTTTTTTTATCTTTCTATGCTTCATGATTTAGAAAATCCTGCATGTACTTTGTCATCATAAAAGATCCACTCCTTCCCCTGTACTCCTATTCCATTCTCAATCACAGTTTGACATGTATGTACCCTAATGGACCTTCTTCTATGCATTTATGTAAGGCTAACAAAGTATCAAGTTGATAATGATATTTGAATTAAAAATAACGTTTTAATTTGCTTCCAAATAACACAAGGAGTCATGAGAAGAGATGGTTGGTTGGGGTTCAGATAAAACAGAATAGGCCGTGTTGATAATTGTTGAAGCAGCATGATGGGTCACTCTGTTCTCTACAGTGCATATGTTTGAAAGATACAAAATGTGTGAAGATGAAAAACAATATTATATAAAATGAATAATGTGTACACTGTAAAGAATTGAAGAAGGAAAGAGATAATGAGAAAATATCAGCATTATATTCTTGCTACCCAGAGTTTACCAAGTGTATATCTGGTATGTCCTTCCAAACCTTTATATATGCATACACACACACACACACACACACACACACACACACACTGTTACTGTTTTGTCCTTTATTTAACCACTTTTTAAGTATACATTAAAAAAATTATCTGGGACTTTTCTGTTATTGTTACTGCATTTATGTTATTATTTGGGAGGAGCTAACTTTACTTCTCCATGTAGCCATGCCAATATTTAATATTCTTTGCTTCAATAATGCCCATTCTATATTCAAATTTCTCCAACCATCTGTAATAATTCAGTATTTGTCTGCAAGCACCCAATATAGGACCAGGTGTTATATCCAGTTTTTATGCCTTTAAAAACTCACAGGGAAGAAACCTAGCTTTATTGAGACATAATTTACATGGCATATAATCACCTATTTAGAGTGTACAATTCAGTGTGTTTCAGTATATTCTTAGGATAGTGCAGCCATTATAATCTAATTTTAGAATATTTTATCACTCTCCAAATTAGCAGTCATATCCCATTCCTCACCTGGCCCTCCCCAGCCCTAAGCTGCCCTCTGTCTCTATATATCTGCCTGTTCTGACATTTGAAAAAATGAAACTGTATAATATGTGGCTTTTGTGTTTGACTTCTGTCATTTAGCATCATGTTTTCAAGGATTTCCCACATTGGAGGATGAGTCAGCACCTTGTTCCTTTCTATTGTCAAATAGTATCTCACTGTATGGATATAACATTTTTTTGTTTATTCATTCATCAGCTGATATTCACTGGATTGTTTCTACTTTATAGGTATTTATGGTTAATGCTATGAATATTTGTGTTCAAGTTTTTGTGTGGACTCGTGTTTTCTCTGGGATAGATACTTAGGAGTGGAATTGTTGGGAATATGACAGCCTCATGTTTAGCATTTCAAGGAACTGCCAAACTGCATAATCTAAATAGGGGAATTATATCTCAGTAAAACTTAAAATGTTGAATATTTTTTTCCTTCCAGGTTTGTCTTTAAATACTGTAGCCCAACTAGCAAGATTCCCTCCTTGGTTGCTTTCTGTATGTCTCAGACATTCAGTGAAGCCCTTCTACTCTGGCTGGGTGAGGGGGACTAAGAAGTTTCTTATCCCTGTGAATCCTGTGAATCCCTGTGAATTCTGATAATGGCTCAGTTTACAAATCCTTGGTCATTCTTGGCCTGGCCTGGTGGGGAATTGCTCTCCGTATACACAGACAAGGATTCAAAGGGAAACCTATAAAAATGTCTGTTGCTTTTTCTCTCTGTGGCTTCTTCGTCTCTGGTATCTGTTCTGGAATTCTAGCCGGCTGAGCTTCCATGAACTCTGGTCTCTGTCCTCAACTCAGCGAGACCACAGTTCTGCATTCCCACAAGAAAGCCATTCTTTGGAAAGTGGTTCAGAAATCTAGGGAGACTATAGGGCTCACCTCATTTGTTTCTCTTCACTCAAAGATGACAGACTCTTCTTGTCCACATGAAACAATCCTTTCATATTTTTGTGCAATTTTCTATGTTCACCCAAGGAGAGTAAATCCCGTATTTACTCAATCTTGGTTAAATGCACTATTTTGCACCTCCCCAAATGGATTTCATGGACAATTTTCCTAACAGAACTAATTGTGAACTCTTTTGCCTCCACTTTATAATTACAAATACGATTTCATAAAGTCACTAGAACTTGGATCATTATAGTTCATAACTCCTTTCCAAAGGGCAAGGTTTGGGCTCATCTCTTCTCAGAAAATATTTCCAGAATTATTAGAGAAACAGTAGTTTCTACATTCCCCCAAGAAGAGCTTCTTTTTCCAATTCACGAGTGAACCACCTTTGGAGCTCTGGTGGGGAAAATGCTAGAGTTCAAGATCAGGTAGGTCTCTGTGGATTTTCATCAGCAGGGTCTACACAGCGTCACGAAGGTAATGAAGCTGACAGAGTAATGAGAAGGAAATGACTACAGAAACTGAGCTTCCCCTGCCACCCCACAGCAGAGGATAATTTGACAGTTCAACACCGCCTGTTTGCCAAAATACTTCTGTGGCTCATTTCTCATTATGGAAAGTAGCCCTGTGGGGGCATGTCACTGTGTCTGGGTGACAGGGGTCTATGTGGGAAAGCACGGCTCAGTGTGTTTGCTGCTGGGCTTGGCAGGCAGTGAGTGACAGGAGGTGTTGGGAGGATTCCCCGTTCTAAGGCTCTCTTCAACCCCACACACTCTGTTCAAGCCTAAATAAAGACATTACCGGAAACGTTCTTCTGCTACTCTGGGCTCAGTCCCTCCCTCCGTCTCTCCCTTCCCTGCATTCATCAAATATCTATTACCCCAATTAAGAAGATAGTTGAGGTACTTCACAATGCTTCAAAGAGCACCCTGTGCAGAGATAAAGAAGCTTGCAGCAAATAATTGAAACATACTGATGGGGCGCCTGGGTGGCTCAGTCGGTTAAGCGGCCGACTTCGGCTCAGGTCATGATCTCGCGGTCCGTGAGTTCGAGCCCCGTGTCGGGCTCTGTGCGGACAGCTCAGAGCCTGGAGCCTGTTTCAGATTCTGTGTCTCCCTCTCTCTGACCCTCCCCCGTTCATGCTCTGTTTCTCTCTGTCTCGAAACATACTGAGCCAACTATAATGGAGGTGTATTCAAGGGGGTAGAGAGGTGGAAGTGAATCGGATTTGCAGGGAATGCACCAGAGCCGGGCATTAAACCACCTGTAGAAATGCACTAGGTGGGTGAGTTAGGAAAGGATTCTCCTTTGAAAACATGCAGGACCTCAAGTTATACCGTGAATTCTAAAAGTTGCAAAACTACAATGAGATATTACCTCACACTTGCCAGTATGGCTAAAGTTAACAACACAAGAAACAATGGGCATTGATGAGGATGCTGAGAAAGGGGAACCCTCTTACACTGTTAGTGGGAAGGCAAACTGCTATAGCCACTGTGGAAGACAGTATGGATGTGCTTCAAAAAGTTAAAAATAGGACTATCCTATAATCCAGCAATTGCACTACTGGGTATTTACCCAAAGAATTAAAAAATGCTGATCCGAAGGGTTACATGCACCCCAATGTTTATAGCAGCATTATCGACAATAGCCAATTTCTGAAAACAGCCCAAATGTCCAATAGCTAAATAAAGAAGATGTGGTGCGCGCGCACACACACACACACACACACAGACACAAACACACACACAATGGAATATTACTTAGCCATAGAAAGAATGAAATCTTGCCATTTGCAACAACATAGATGGAACTAGAGAGTATAATGCTGAACGAAATAAGTCAGTCAGAGAAAGACAAATAGCATATGATTTCATTCATGTGTGGAATTTAAGAATCAAAACAAATGACCATAGGGGAAAATAAGAGAGAGACAAGCCAAGAAATAGACTCTTAACTACAGAGAACAAAATGGTGGTTACCAGAGAGGAGGTGGGCTGGGGCCAGTTGAACACGTGGTGGGGACTCAGGAGGGCACTTGCTGTGATGAGCACCAGGGGTTGTATGGAAGTGTCGAATCACTAAATATTACACCTGAAAGTAATATTACACTACATGTTAACTAACAGGAACTTAAAAAAAAACTTTTTTAAACATTGCAAGTAGTTAAATAATGCTAGAAAGCAAAACTAAAGAAGGTATGGAAATGGGAGGTGGGGGGAGTGTGGACGTGGGGGTAGGCTGAGTGAGGGTTAAGGGGAGGCTTCCCTAACTTACACAGGTATTTGGACTCTGTTCTCCGTGGTTTTCCTCAGACTTCTGTGATGTGAACCACAACAAGAAATAGGTGTTACAGCAGGATCTACTAGACATACATAGAATTGAAACAAAAGTTTCATGAAACACTTTTTAACCTCATTAAGTACCTAAATTCCTATTAATTCCACTTCATTCTATTTCGTGTTTTAGATACTGGTTAAGATTTTATCCCAGTGTCTGCTTTCAGGAGACCCAATCTGTGACAGTGGGTATTCTTGTCTTGCTCTAGATCTCAAAGAGCTTTCAACATCTCACCACTGAATGTAATATTTGTTATGAGTTTTTTAGATTTACTTGTCGGATGAAGGAAGGCCTATTCATATTTTAGTAAGAGTCCTAACACAAATGTTGGGTTCCATGAAACATTATTGAGCAGTTTATGTTTTTTCTCTATTAATTTATTAATGGCTACATTAAATTGCTTGACTTTTCTAATGGTAAAAAAAAAAACCCTTGTGTTCACGGGATAAACTTAATTCAGGCTTTGATGCATTATTCGTCTTGCATATTTCTGGATCTGCTTTGCTCCCATTTGTTAAGAACTTCTAAAAATTTACAAATAGGAGAATTCACTCTAGTTGGTGCATAGTTCTATGAGTACTGATAAATATATAGAGTCGGGTAGCCACCACCACAAGTCATAATAGGCAGTGTTTAAATTTCGAATCATCTCATAAATGTCACTTTAAAAAGTTTCTTTGAATTGCCATTCGAATAAGTTCCATATGTTAAAATTTGGTTGTATGTCTCTGAAGACTCTTGTTAGACCTCAAGTTCTGTTCCATCTTTCTCCATCCACTTTGCAATGTATTTGTTGAAGAGACTGGATCATTTTGTCCCGTGGAGCTTCCCAGAGGCCACATGTTGCCGAGTACAGCCCTGTGGTTGTTTTTTAACATCTGCCATTTAACATATAATATGCTGTTCGACATATTGTCCTCTCTTTGGTATTTTTTCCTAAATTGAAACTGGAGGCTTGATCAGATTTGGGATTGATCTGGGTGACTAGTTTCCACATAGATTTGTTTTCCCCATAAGGATATATGGGGTGTTTACTTGCAACTTTTTGTAATGTTAGCAGTAGCTAATGACCACTGCTTTGTACAAGAATTCATAATGTGTTACACAGCGATAATGTTCCAATTCTTTCATTTCTTCTTTATTCATTTGCTAGAATACTTCTATAAAGAGAAACTTTGCTTCATCTACTTTTTTTGTGACCTAGTAGTGTGGGAAGACATGATAAAACGCTGAATTCTTTCCTTGTATTTTCAAGTTTCCAATGGTAACCAAGGTTATTTTTTTCGTTCAGTATCATATTGCACTCTATAGTTTTATACATATTTCATGTGCTTAAATTCATAGCAGAAATTAATTTTAGTGATTCTCAAATTGCAACATTTTAGGCCAATAAAGATTTACTTGAGTTGACTTCACATTTGTTTAGACGTAACATTACTCGTCTTGATGGGGCTCTTATTATCCAGTATAACAAGATATTCCAAGATCACCTTGTATATTTCTTGCCCCTGACTTGGAATCAGTCATTCTGAAAGGAGTTCTGCTTCCTTTGATGAGAAATGGCATTTCAAGACTACAGTGTGTGAACTATGTGTTCCTTGCTACTGGTGTACTATGATATGTTTTTGAGGCATTTTCAGGGAGCAATGCTAGAAAGTAGGTGTCCATATACGTATGTGTATATTTATATATGTATGTGTGTATGTATATACATGTATGTATGTGTGTAAATCTACCTCTGTCTAGAGCTATCTATCGATCTATCTATAGTTACCTAGCTAGCTATTTTCTATCAGACATTTTAGTTTGGATCCCAGGACTCCAAGGCACAGGAATAATAGAATATCATATATTTACTCATTTGATGAATCCCCAAGAATACATACCGAACAGTCTCAAAAGCAAACAAATAACAAATAACAGCACTATTACCAACAATATGCTTACTTGATATGGTATGTTTTTTTATTGCTGTCCCACTAAGACATGAACAGTCCAGTGATTAAGGTTTTAGAATAAGTTTCACTCTGAGTGATTAGTCACCAAAGGACAGGCATTTAGAATCATTTGTTCAATATCACTTTTCAAGTTTTCAAGGATTGATTCCAAAATCAATGTTTGTTCCTCCTATCATATTCCTATTTCACCCCCCAACTAAAGTGAAGTACACACACATACATACACCACACACTTCTCACTTTTCTTTAGAAAAGTGGTAGCAAGCTATACCCTTTTCTACTTATTATTTTAAGACAATAAGATACTCTTATACTCTTGGGGGTGCCTGGCTAGCTCAGTCAGTGGAGTGTGTGACTCCTGATCTCAGGGTTGTGAGTTCAAGCCCCACGTTGGTTGTAGAGATTAGTTAAAAATAAAATCTTAAAAAAAAGTTACTCTTAAGAACTCTCCAAATTAAAATATAGAGATATTCCTGGCTACTTTTCATGACTATTTAGTACCCCACTGTGGAGTATCATGCTATCTCCTATTTGGAGACTGATGGCCACCTGAATTGTTTCAACTCTGATATTTCAAATATTCCCACAAAGAGTGCCTAGAGCACATTTTATTTATTTATTTATTTATTTATTTATTTATATCCAAGTTAGTTACATATAGTGCAATAATGATTTCAGGAGTAGTTTCCAGTGATTCATCCCGTATGTGTAACACCAAGCTAGAGCACATTTTCATATTTTTGCCTGTGAATTTTTTGGCATCAACTCCTAAAAGTGTAAATGTGGGGTCGAAGGGTAAATGAATACATAAATTTCCTAGAAATTACTGCCTTTGCCTACAGGTGTTTATCAATCTGCATTTTCACCAGGGATACATGAGAATGACCAATTTGGCCCACAGCTGTGGCAGCGAAACATGTTGCCAAATATGTATTATGCTGTCCATCTACTAGGTGAGAAATGGTACCTTATTACAATGTTAACTTTCATCTTTCTTATTGTGAGTGGATATAAGCATATTTTCAAATGGTTCTGTTATATACATCTTCTTTTCAATAAACTTAATGTTCACATTGTTAATCCACTATTCGTAGAGATGTTCTCATTTTTTTTCTCTATTTTTATAAGCCCTTTATATATTAGAAATATTGAGCTTTGATGATACAGATTGCAAATACTTTTCCAATTTGGCAAATTTCTTTTTACTTTGTTTGGCTTTCTTTTTTGTAACTCTGCAGTGTTTATTCCTGTGGTACTACATTTATCTATCATTTCACTTATGACCTCTAGATTTTGAGTAATAGAAAAGTTGTTCACGGTACCAGATGACAAAGAAACTCCCCCCAAATACTATCCTATTCCATTTTTAAACTTTTGAAATAATAATAGATCCACAAAAAGATTGCATGATTAATCAAAAAGGTCCCATGTGCCCTTCACCTAGATTCCCCTAATGGCAGCATCTTACTTATTATAGTACAATATCCAAGTAATGAAATTAACCTGAGTACATTCCACACCCTATTCAGATTTCATCAGGCTTATATGCATTCATTTGTGTGCATGTAATTGTATGCAATTTTATCACAGGTATAGATTTGTAAACCACCAACACCTCAAATACCGCCTCAAATTATTTCATCGCCTCAAACACTCTATGGAAACTTCTTCTTCAGTCACACCCATCCCCTTCCCCCAACACTTTGTCTCTAACTGCTGATAACCACAGTTCCATTTTTTATCTCTACAATACTGTCATTTCAAGAATGCTATATAAGTCGAGTCCTACCATATATGACATTTTGAGATTGACATTTTCATTCAGCATATTGCCCTTGAGATCCATCCAAGCTGTTACTTGTATCAATACAAGTTTGTCCCTGCTTTATTGCTGAGTAGTATTCCACGGTTTGGATGTAATGTAGTTAAAGTGTTCACCCATTGGAGAACAACTGACTTGTTGTCAATATTTGGCTATTATAAATAAAGCTGCTATGATCTTTCACGTAAAGGTTGTGTGGACATAAATTTTCTCCAAGGTATAAATGTACAGAAATATGATTGCTGAGTTGTACAGTAAATTTATATTTAGTGGCTTTTTTAAAAATAAACTTTACTAGTTTTCTGATTCTGCTTTAGCAAATTACCACAGATTTAGTGGCAAACACCTCAAATCTCATGTCTTACAGTTCTGGAGGCCAGAGGTCCAAAATGTTTCTCACTGGACTCATATCAAGCGAGTGGCAGTACTGTGTTTCTTTCTGAAGGTGCTGGAGGGAATCCATTTCCTCCCCTTTTCTGGCTTCTAGAGTCTGCCTGTATTCCTTAGCTCATGGCTCCATTTCTCAATCTTCAAAGGCAAAAATGCGCATCCCTCCAACTCTTATTCTGCCCTCAATCTTTGTCTCTGAATGAAGCTGGGAAGAGCGCCTGGTGGCTCTTGATTTCGGCTTGGATCATGATCTCACAGTGTGTGAGTTCGAGCCCCATGTCAGGCTCTCTGCTGTCAAAGAGGACCTTGCTTTGGCTCCTCTGTCCCCCTCTGTTTCTGCCCCTCCCCCACTCACACGTGTGCTCTCTCTCTCGCTCTCTCTCAAAAATAAATAAATATTTAAAAAAAGAAAGCTGGGAAAGTCCTCTGCTTTTAAGGGCTCCAGTGATCAGATTGGGCCCATCCAGATTATCCAGGATAATTCCCTTCTCAAAGTCCTTAACCTTAATTACAAAGCCCTTTCGCTAAGTAATGGTACATATTCACAGATTTAGGAATCAGGAAGTGAGCATCTTTGGGTACTATTATTCTGCCTACACAGAAAGTGTTAAACTATTTTCCAGAGTGGCTCTGTCATTTTATAATCACAATAGCAATTTCTATACATCCTCATCAGCATTTGATACTGTCACTCTTTTTCCCCAGTTGTTGTGATAGATACATAGTAATATCTCATGATTTTAATCTGCATTTCCTTCATTAAGTTGAACATCTCTTCATGTGCTGAGTTGCCATCCATATGTCCTCTTTAGTGAAACATCTCTTCATGTGTTTTCTAATTATTGAGTTATTTTTGGCTCAGTTGTAAACAGAACTTTATATATAGTTTACATAATCTAAATATGAGTCCTTTGTGATGTGTATAATTTGCAAACATTTTCTTCTGGTCTGTAGCTTGTCTTCTCACTCCCTTAACAGGCTCTTTTGCAGAGCAAAAGCTTTAATTTTGATGAAGACTGTTTTATCAGTATTTTCTCTTAGGACCATGCTTTGGGTATCACATCTAAGACACCTTCATCTGGCCATGATTTCCTCCTATGTTTTCTTCTAAAGGATTTTGTGTGGGTACATTTTATACTTAAGGATGTGATCCATTTTGAGTTTATATATATATATATATATATATATATATATATATATATGTGTGTGTGTGTGTGTATATATTTATATATGTATTTATACACATAAAGTATATAAAGTACATGAGGTTCGTTTTCTTTGTCCATGAATGTCTAATTTTTCCAGTACCATTTGTTGAGAGGATGTCTTTCATCAACGGAATTGCTCCTTCATCAAAAATCAGACATACTTGTATGAGACCATCTCTCAGATCTCTATTCTGTTTGTTCATCTCTGTATCTACCCCTCTGACAAGACCACACTGCCTTGATTATTGTGGATATATAGTAATGATTAAGATCAGGGGGGCCAATTCCTCCCAGTTTATTCTTTTTCAAAAGGAGCAATGAGTGGATTCCAGCCTTATCAGATATTTACACATACCCGAAATGTTCTATGCTTCAAATAGTGATGTATCGGCAGACATACTATTAGAACTTAATAGAAAATCTGTAAGTAGACCTTACTGAATATTGAATTTAGGACACAACACCAAAAAAAATCTCATATCAATAGAAAAGACAGACATTTAAATTAGTGGTTTTGGAGTAGCTGGCAAAAGATAAAGTTTGGTGATACCCTGTATGTGCAGGTTTTCAAATGGAATTCCACATTTTAATGAAATCATGAAAGTATCAGAAGGAAATATGGATAAATCTTTCTATAACCTGTGAGCTGGGAAATCTTTTAAATCTATTTTTCAAATTCCAGAATCAACAAATAGAAATAAAGATAGATAACTTGGATTATATTAAAAACTGACAAAAAATACTATATTCAAAGTAGAAGGGAAAATTACATGCTGAGGGAAAAAAAAGACTAGTATTAGTGAGACAAACAAATTCTGGATTTCCTTTTTTAAAATTTTCATTTTTTTTTTAGAGAGAGAGTGAGAGAGAGCATGCACATGTGCACAAGCAGGGGAGGAACAGAGGGAAAGGGAGGGAGAGAATCTTAAGCAGGCTCCACGCTCAGCATGGGGCTCAATCTCACCAACTCATGACCAGGAGACCATGACCTGAGCTGAAATCAAGAGTCAGATGCTTAACTGAGCTACCCAGGTGTGCCTAAATTCTGGATTTTCTTAACATAGAGCTTTCATAGGGAAGAAGGAAGTCAACAA
Organism: Panthera onca; assembly: GCF_046562875.1. Classification (NCBI taxonomy): domain Eukaryota; kingdom Metazoa; phylum Chordata; class Mammalia; order Carnivora; family Felidae; genus Panthera; species Panthera onca. The sequence continues at coordinate 44,084,160 of NC_138349.1, read as the reverse complement.
CTTCATGGAAAAGGAGGCTAAAAAATTTACAGAAAAAGAAATGAAAAGGACAAGTAAACCAATGAAAAGATGTTCAAATTTGTTTATACAATAAGAGAAATGTAAATTAAAATTATAATGATATAGTATTCCTCATCCATCAGAATCACAAAAATCCCAAAGTTTGCCAATATACTGCATGATGAAACTGTGTACTCTTGTATATTGCTGGTGGAAATGCAAAAGTGTACAGTGTCTTTGGAGAGGAATTTGGCAATGCCTAGGAAAATTACATATTCACAGTTACCCTTGGACCCAGCAATTCATCCTCTAGAGTCTCTCCCAAAAATGCACATTACAGTGATTGCAAATTCCTCAAAATATCATTTATCTTATCACTGCTTTGAAATGTTCATAGTTTTAAAGACTCACCATTTGATCTTGTTATTGAATGTTTAAATTAAAAAGCAAGTATACTATCATATCACTAATTAGTTTTTTGAAAATATTTTGATACCCTTCTTTCAATGTTATTCGAAATTCAAAATAAAATAAGTATGGCTCTTAGGGGTGCAGCTATCATAACCTCATAAGATCCTTCCCTCCCTCAACACACATAATATATACACAAACACATTTTGAAAATTTTTTAGACTGACTGCCAAGTGAATATGTATCATCATGGGGTAAGAGAAGGCATGGCTTGGGCTAAATGTCAGGGAAAACTACTGGCACCAGTTAGCTGAGAACTATGGATAAAATTAAATCATAAGGTATTTGAGCAACCTTCATACAACCTTTCCGAAGTGGAGAGCAAAGAAAATCCACCCTCCTATTATAGGAAAAGACAGTATTTTGGTCTGAATTATTGAGCTTGACTATTGACCAAATTCAATGGAATAATTCTTACTCTGACTAGTTTTATGTTGGCCTAGGCTTTAGGTTGGGGCATGAAATGTTAGCACTGCTTAATGTACTGATGAGTGAAATGTGCATAGCCTGGACTGGAATTGGGCAAGTAAGGCACCTAGGGTGCAAAATTTGAGAGGCATTTGTTTAGAGGAGAGTGTAGGTACAGGGTCTGCCCTAAAAGTGACTGCTCCCCAGGTTTTTGTGCCCTGAGCACCTTACACACCTCATCTTAGTTTGAGCTGTGAAACTGGTGCCTATGGATACAAAGGGTTTGGATAGTTCATGTGACAGAATTCGAGTTAGTGATAACTTTCTATAACCTGTGAGCTGGGAAATCTTTTAAATCTATTATTCAAATTCCAGAAACAACAAATAGAAATAAAGATAGATAACTTGGATTATATTAAAAACTGACCCAAAAATGCTATATTCAAAGTAGAAGGGAAAATTACATGCTGAGGGAAAAAAAGACTAGTATTAGTGAGACATATTCGCATGTTATTCGACAGAGCTCGAACTAATACAGATTCTCTAATGCAGATCTGGAAACTTCCCTCCTATATTAGGCTGCCTTCACCCTTGGCACTGCTTCAGGAAAATTCTCTCAAGACAGAGTGGTCAGTCCTTTAGCCTGGATAAGACCTTGAGCCTGAATTTGGTCATGACACGATGACCAATCAGAGCCCAGTAAGACCTCATCCACAACAAGATAATTACACTGTCCAAATGGAAAAGTGTTTACCAGGTGAATTAACAAGGAAACAAGGAAAATGTTAATCCTTCACAATGGAGACCAAGAAACTTTCTTTAAGTGCTAACGAAATTATTATGAATAGACCTATTATAAGCAAATAGTGATTTTGCCAATTTCCAAGTCCCTACCCCCATCTAATGATTAAAACATAGAAAATCCAAGGAAAGAAGTAGTTTTACCTTTTAAGACTTGTTAAGGATTTGAAAGAAATAGCTCTGGATTTTTTTTCCAGAATACTCTAAAACTTAGGGTTTTCAATAAAACAAACAAACAAAAAATAGACCCGGTAGTCCTTATTTACCCAAGAGAAACAATATTATAATCATCTGATTTTCCTAATCACAAAATGCCCTTCAAGGGGTGAATGGATAAATAAATTATGGTACATCAATACAATGGAATACTACAAAGAAATTAACTTAGATGGATCTCAAATGCATTGTCCTGAATGAAGGATGACTGACCCAGAAGACTGTTTACTATGATCCACTAACATAGGATATTTTGGAAAAGGCAAAACTATAGGGGGAGAAAACAGACAGTGGCTGCTAGGGCTGGGGTTTGGAGGAGGGGTTGAGAAAAAAGAGAAAAGGGGAATTTTTGAAATGATAGAACTGTTTTTTATCTTGTTTGTCATGGTGGTTCTTAACTACATGTATTTGTCAAGAATAATAGAATTATACACTAGCAAGAATAAATTTTACTGGAAAACATTTTAATAACTTTTTCAGTATAATTTGTTTCTTTGTATTTCTAACTATTTCATTACATGCATCTAAAAAATTATTCAGAGAAGAGATCCATAAGCTTTATCAGACTGTTGAAGGGGTTTGTGAGAAAAACAAAAAAAATATCAAGAACCTCTCCAGTATGGGGTGTTACTCTTGGCTTTTGCCTTGTATCTTGTCAATGCCAAGTTCAACCAAAACCTCTACTCATCTCTCAGCTGTTTGTCATGCATGCTCAGGGAGGAGACAGGATCACAGTGTGTGTGTGTGTGTGTGTGTGTGTGTGTGTGTGTGTGTGTATGTGTGTGTGTGTGTCACAGAGGACTCTCTTTCATCCCTATCATGTTGTGTCCCTGACTCAACACTACCCTTGTCTCCTGTGTCCCCTTAGAGCTTCGCCCAGTGGTTGTCTCCCTCTTGATTCCTGGGGAGATGTCCGTGGGCAGACCTTCCTGCTCTACATTTTGTGCTCCTGTTTTCAGCCTGTTACTTGGTCCAGTAATCTTCAGCATCTTGTTTATTCCTTGATGCTCTTAAGACAAAGCTTTCTGAATTTTTCTACCTTTTTTATTTGTTGCTAGTGAAACTATTAATTTGAAACATCCAGTCTGACATTGCATAACCATGCTTTAATGGTGTTTCAGTTATCTGGTATTTTACTTTAGTTACTGCATGCTAACTTATCTAATTGACTCTTTTTAAGAGCAAATCTATGTCATTCTAAGTGAATGGACACCAATGATAGAGAATGATTGATTCCCTCCATGATTAATTAAATCTCATATTTGCTGATCCAGTTCTAAATACTTATCCAACTGCATTTCTAGTTGATGCTTCAGTCCTGACTAGATACCATGACCCATCAGAATAAAAATCATTTAATGAATTATAGATAAAATTTTGAGATTAGGCTTTTATATTTTAAGTATTATTTCTATGTTGGTTCCCAGTTCTATTCATCTATGAGGTTCTTGATTACACTTCCAATCCAATTAGGAAAGAAGTAAGAGTAATTCTATGCCTCAAAAGGTCTCTTCTGAGCTCTAGAAATATGTCTTCATGGTGTACAGTGAGGTTGGGAGATTGGGGGGAAATCCTTTATCCATGCATTCCTAAGACAGTTAGTATCATGACAGTGAAGTAAAAGGCAATTTTTCACATCTATGGTGTTATGTTGGGACCATAATGAGGTAAAAGAAACCAGGGAAAAAGAAACTAAGAAGTTAAGAGCCAGAGCCTAGATCCAACCAGGAACCTTGAGGAGACAGATTTTCAATCACATTTTGGAGATCTTTCTAGAAGCTACAGTTATCCAAAGATAAAACTGTCTCTGCTGCAGATGGCTCTGATCTCTTCACCATCACAATGGTCAGCCCAGGCTGCACAGCTGTTCCCAGGGAGGTTTGAAAGGCCAGTTAGAGTCACATGGCACATTGGGCTGTGGCTACAAGGGACTTCTCCAACTCCAAGAATCAGTGAGTCTCCCAACCCCAAGAATCTGGGAGGCTTGACTTTTTTTAGTTGTCTTGTCTAATGCAATCTAATTATATATTAGTTGATAATCAGACTTTATCTATCCCCTTTAAAGTTCAGACAGTAGAGTTACTCATACTACTTAGTTCTTGGTACAGCATTTCCTCTGGTCTATGCCAAGCTGTCCTCTTATTTATTAATTCAATGGTTTATTTATTCCCTCTTATTTCTACATAATCTGTTCCCATTGCCTTCTCTCACATTAGGCAAAATTCTAATATATTTAATATATATCTTCCTGTTTATATGCAAAACTGTATCCTCGTAAAATACTTATTCATTTTGCAAAATGCATACTGTTGTTTTACATGCACTCATTTTCAATTTACACTAATGATATTATGTAATATAATCTCATTCTGTTTCTAACTTTTTTATTAAGCACTCATTCTTCACTATCCATCCATTTTGCTATATTTGGTTCATTGCTTCCAACTACAGTATAGCCCTCCATGGTGTGAACTGCACCATATTTGACCAACCCACTCGCTACCTCCAAAAATAAAATGAACACAGCCTTATCTATGTCCTCTTTTGGACTTGGAAATAAAGACTTTGGCATGTGTATTAGTCAAGGTTCTCTTGAAAACAGAACCAATAGAGTGTGTGTGTGTGTGTGTGTGTGTGTGTGTGTAGAAATTTATTACAAGGAATTGGCTCACATGATTATGGAAGCTGGTAAGTCCCAAGATCTGCAGGGTGAGTCACAAACTAGAGATTCAGGATACCTAATGCTGTAGTTCCAGACTTGAAGGGATCAGGATCAAGACCCAGGAAGAAGTGATGTGTTTCAGTTCTAGTCTGAAGGCAAAAAAAAAGCTGATATCCCAGTTTCAAGGCTGTCAGATAGGAAAAATTCTCTCTTATTCAGGGAAAGAGCAATTTCCACCCCCACCCCCTGACTTTAGGCCTTCAACTGATTGGACGAGGCCCACCCACACATGGAGGGTAATCTGCTTTACTCAGTCTATCAATTTAAATGTTAATCTCATCCAAAAACACCCTCACAAATACACTCAGAATAACATTTGACCAAATATCTAGGCATCCCATAACGTGGTCAAGTTAACACATAGAATTAATTATCACAGCATGTTAAAACCAGAAGTGTAAATGCTGAATCAGGAAGTATGTGTACCCTTATTTTGATCACACACTGTCTGTTGCTCTCCTGATTGGTATACTTAGTCATCTCCTATTCACAGTGAATCAGGGTTTACTCCCAGGGTTCTTAATCCCTGCTAACATTTAGCATCATCAAGCTTTCTAAGTCTGCCAGTCTACAAGATTTAAAGAGATACCTCGAAGTTCAAAGAGATATCTCTGTTGTTTTAATTTGCATTTTTCATATTACTAATGAGTCGAAGCAGCTTGTCACGCACATGCTATCTGGTTTCCTCTCCCTAATTGTGGTTTTAATGTATTTAAATTTCTAATGTCTCTAACTGATTGCCCCATTTCATTTGTTATTTATTTGTATTTTCTAATTTTTCTTGTTCAGTCTTGCCTGAGGTCTATTTTGTTAATCTTTTCAAAAAACAAATGTTGGTCTTTTTTTAATCTTCTCTGTTGTTTTTGCATTTTATTTCCAAATACTCCCCACTTCTAATAGTTCTCTTTTTTTACCCTCTTTGATAAAAGTGATGATGGTTTGTTCTGTATAAGATCCCCCTAAAAACACAGCAAGGGACCTGAGACATAGTATATATACAATATAAGATGGTCAGATGACTGAATTAATGACAAACTATAATATCTTTGAGGTATAGCAGTTCATTCTGTTTTCTAAATTGAGTTTTCTGCAGCAAAATACGGGTATAAGGACGTAGGTATGGCCAAAGGGGAGAAAGAGGACAAACAGCTTATATTGAATGTGCCTCTCTAAGGTTTGATTACATCCACCGAATGCAAACAGGCTTAGGAATATGGGGAGTGAGGATGGCAATTCTCTCTTCCAAAAATAATACCAAAGACCAGCATACACTGGGCTTTTTCAAGACTATTTTTTAGAGAAGTTTTAGATTCACAGCAAAATTGAGGGGGAGGTATAGAGATTTCTTGCAAACCTCTGCTGCACATATGCACAACCTCCCCTATAGTGACATCTTCTACCAGAGTAATATATTTGTTACAATTGTTAAGCCTACGTTGACACATTATTACCGCCCCCAAGTTCATACTTTACACTACAGTTCATTCTTGGTGTACATTTTATGGGTTTGGACAAAAGTATAACGATATGGATTATATCATTGTGGATTCACACAGGAGAGTTTCACTGCCCTAAAAATCCTCTGTACTCTGTATATTCATCCCCCTCTCCCTCCAACTCCTGGTCACCACTGATCTTTTCAATGTCTCCAAAGTGTGCCTTTTCCAAGATGCCATATATTTGGAATCATATTGTATATGGCCTTTCAGATTGGCTTATTTCACTTAGAGATATGCATTTAAGATTCCTACATACTTTTCCTGGCTTCATAGTTCATTTCCTTTTAACACTGAATAATATTGCATTGTCTGGATGTACCAGCTTATTTATCCATTTAGGTACTGAAGGACACCTTGGTTGCCTCTAAGTTTCAGCAGCTACGAATAAGGCAGCTATGCACAACCACGTGCAGGTTTTTGTGTGGACATACATTTTCATCTCCTTAGGGTAAATACCAAAGAGCACACTGGCTGGATGATATAGAAAGAGTGTGTTTAGTTTTGCAAGAAACGAGCAAACTGTCCTCCAAACTGGCTGCACCATTTTGCATTTCACTCTAGCAATGAATGGGACTTCCTCGCTGACACTTGCTCCACATGCTCACCAGCATTTGATGTCAGTGTTTTGGAGTTTGCTCCTTCTAACAGGTGTGTAGACTGTTGTTTCAATTTGTAGACTTGTTTCAATTTGCATTTCCCTGATGACAGATGATGTGGACCCTATTCTAGTATGCTTATTTACTGTCTGTACATCACTTTTGCTGAGGTGTTTGTTGAGGTCTCTGGTCCATTTTTTAAGTATGATGTTTGATTTCTTATTCTGGAGCTTTAAGTGTTAGTTATTTATTTTGGATAGCAGTTCTTTATCGGATGTGTCATTTGAAAATATTTTTTCCCCACCTTTGGCTTATCTTTTCATTCCCTTTACATTGTCTTTCACAGAACAGAGTTTTTCATTTTAATAAAGTCCGGTTTATCAATTATTTATTTACTAGATCATGTCTTTGGTGTTGTATCTAAAAAGTCATCCCCATACCCAAGGTTATATAGGTTTTCTCTTTGTTGTCTTCTGTGAGTTTTACACTTTTGTGTTTTACATTTAGATCTGTGACCCTATTTTTTATTTTATTTTATTTTTTTAGTGAAGGGTATAAAGTCTGTGTCTGGACTCATTTTTTGCATGTGGATATTCAGTTGTTCCAACACTGCTTGTTGAAAAGACTATGTTTGCTCCATTTTATTGTCTGGTCTTTTGTCAATGATCTGTTGATTATATTTATGTGAGACTATTTCTGGGTGCTCTATTCTGCTCTATCGGCTTATTTGTCTATGTTTTTGCCAGTACTACACTGCCTAGATTATTATAGTTGTAGAGTAAGTCTCAAGTTGGGTAGTGTCAGTCCCCCAACTTTGCTACTCTCTTTCAATATGGTGTTGGCCATTCTAACATTTATTTATTTTTGAGACAGAGAGAGACAGAGCATGAACAGGGGAGGGGCAGAGAGAGAGGGAGAAACAGAATCCGAAACAGGCTCCAGGCTCTGAGCTGTCAGCACAGAGCCCGACGCGGGGCTCGAACTCACGGACCGTGAGATCATGACCTGAGCCGAAGTCGGACGCTCAACCGACCAAGCCACCCAGGCGCTCCTGGTGTTGGCCATTCTGTGTCATTTGCCCTTTCATATTAATTTTAGAAGCATTTTGTCAACCTCCACAAATTAACTTGCTGGGATTATGATTGGGATCACACTGACTCTATAGATCAAGTTGGAAAGACCGGACATATTGACAATATTGAGTGTTCTTATTATGAACATGAAATATCTCTCCACTGATTTAGTTCTTTTATTGTATTCATCAGAGTTTTGTGGTTTTCCTCAAACCTTAAGTTAGGTTTATACTTAAGTATTTCATTTTGGGGAGTGCAAATGTAAATATTATTGTATTTTTATGTTTATTTTTTATTTGAGAGAGAGAGAGAGAGAGAGAGAGAGTGTGTGTGTGTGTGTGTGCATGACTGGTGGGGGGGGTGGTGAGGGGCAGGGGGAGAGAGAGAGAGAGAGAGAGAGAGAGAGAGAGAGAATCTTAAACAGGTACCAGGCTCAGTGCTGGTCCCAACACAGGGCTTGTTCCCATCATCCTGAAATCATGACCTGAACCAAAATCAAGGATCAAATGCTCAACTGACTGAGACACCAAGGAACCCCAATATTATTATATTTTTATCTCCAAATTCCACTTCTTCATATCTAGAAAGGTGATTGACTTTCATATGTTAACTTTGTATCCTATAACCATGCCATAATCATTTATTAGTTTCAGGAGGGTTATTTTTTAATCAATTCTTATGATCTTGTCATTTGTGAGCAAAACTAGTTTATTTCTTTTTCAATATGTATACATTTTCTTTTCTTTTCTTGACTTATAGCATTAACCAGAACCTGCAGTACAATGTTGAAAAGGAGTGGTAAGAAGGGACATCCTTGTCTTGTACCTGATCTTAATAGGAAAGCTTCAAGTTTCTCTATTAACTATGATGTTCATACAGAGTTTTTAAAGCAGGCTTAATGAAAATTCCGATTACCAGAAATATAATCACCAATAATAATGAGACAAGTTATGTGGAGCTAACTTACAATATGAGGATGAGATACGGTTTTGCAAATCACAAATCATGAGGTTCCTAAACCCAGACTTAGACTTATAGAGAAAAAAATAGCATCAACTTGAAATATAAAGTACTAGGGTATGTTTTTTATGCAGTAATAATGCACAGGGAAGTAGATATTAAACATTAGCCAACAAGTTTGACTAGAGACCTTCCCATTAAGGGAATAATGGACACCAAGGAAGATTTCTGGCAACCACATTTTTTAAATGAGAAAAAAAAGAACTTTCCCAAGGGTACAAAGTCAAAGTCAAAAATTAAGTTTCTTTCTAGCAAAATACCACAAAGGAGAGTCAACACACCAAAGAATATGAAAGTTGCTATCATGCATAAAGAAAAAGTTCTGATTGGCTTTGTGCCAAAAGACTTCAATAAAAATATCTAAAGTACCTAATACATTTTTATCAAGGAAATGAGCATACCTAGTGTCTTAGTTCATTTAAAAAGCTTAAAGAACAAACATTTAGTTTTCATAGTTCTGGAGGCTGAGAAGCCCAAGATCAATAATTTTGAATCAAGACAACTCTGGAGTCTGCCCCCCACCCCCCCAAAAAAAGAATGGCTAAATGACATGCTAAATATATTATCTTCAAAAATAATGCAAAATCAAGAAAGATGGAGGCCATACAAAGGACAATATTGTCCTGAACTTCCATTTAAAACAATGAAAATATGACACACTCCAGCCTAATGGCACAGTGACCAAACAGTGGAAAGTGGGGATGAAGTGGATTCTGCTGCATGGGTGTGAGGTCTGTGCTGCATACAAAACCACTTATTCTGATGCTTAAGAAGGTCTCAAGCTCTTCTAAGTGAACTACAAGCCAAAGCACAAGTCACAAGCCACAAGTCAAGCTACTAATCTAGAGGCAAGATCAGAGAGCAAGCAAGAATATCAGGATCTGTGCTATGTCATAGACCACTACCACCATACAAATATTAAAGATGACAAAAACAATAACTTCAAAATACTGAACTCTGCAATTCAACTTAGTAACCCTACTGAAATATCCTTAGTCTTTGGTGACCCGTATTAATAAAGGGACTCCTTAGGGAGATGTGTCATTCTGGGGACAGAGGAAGACTCCACCAGGAAGCTCAGAAGTGCTAGTGCCCAAGACATTTGACCTCATCTTTTGTAATGGTGGTCAGACAAGGAGAATAGAGATTTAGTGAGAATTTTACCCCTAATATGTAACATCTGCAACATTTTTGAGGTTATATTTTGTCTGTTGATATTTTTTTTACCCAATACTGTTAGTGAAACATACAATTTGTTCCAGTTTGTAGCTATTTCTAGGAGTTATAAGAAAGAAATATTCCCACAAATGTGGTAGATCTAAGTCAGTGACCTAGAGGTCCCCAAAATTAAAGTACATTTTACCCGAGTGTTACACTAAGGTGCAGAGACCTTTAAGAAAAAGAGTCTTAGAACTAGGAATCCCAAATAATAGAAACATTTACTATTAAAACTGTGGAGTAGAAGAATTCCCCCAAATGGAAATATAGAATATTAGAAATACTGATTATAAAAATAGGGAGTATCAGAAATCTCAGTACTATAAATACTGAAAGATGGAAACAAAGAGTACCAGTGATGGAAGTGTTCTTGAAAAGTCCTTCCCACCTACAAGGACTTGTACACAGGTTAAAATCTACAGAGCACTTGTGAGTCCTCCTCAGTGATGTGAAATATCCTGGAAGTTATTATCATGGAAACCAAAGAGGTTTGCCTCTCCTTAACCTTTCACTAAATCCTCTTCTTTGTCACATCTCTTATGGTGATATTGACCACCTGGTTTTCCAAACTAAAGCCTCTCTTGGCGGATGGCTTGCAACGTTTTTCAAGAACAGCTTAAAAGCTGAAACACTTCCATTTTCCCATTCATTGACATGTCAATCTTTCAGAGTGGCTCTCTGGTTTCCATGATGAATAAAAAGTTACCAAGATGCACATTCTTAGAAAATAATAATTACAATTAATTTCCCCACTTGAGAGAATGCACAACACAGGCTGTGGAGAGAGGGGGTGTTTGGGGTCTCATTGAAAACCTGGGTGCTCTGTCCCACCAAGTGCCCAAAGGTACCTAAGCCAACCGGTGGGGTATCAGAAAACCAAACACAGCCTAGACGCTTAAGTATCTTGTTTATTTCATTTTGAAGCTTGATGTCCAACATCCTTAAACAATGTCTCTGGTTCTTTTGTGCCTTGGACAAGTGTCCGGTAATCTGTTTTAATCAATGAAGTGCAATTAATATTTCAATGTGGGAAAATAGAACATAGAATCTGAAGAGGGCAAAGGCATGTGTTACTACAGCTAACTCTTTGGCCTCAACATTCTGAGTCTCAGTTCTTCCATTTCTTAAATGAATACACAGTACCTTCATAACAGATGATGATGATGATGATGATGATGATGAAGTGAAGTGTTAAAAGAATACCTGGTATGGTCCAGGAATAGCATAAGGGCTCAGGTGAAGATTATATCTCGGCCTTGTGAGAACTCTGGTCCACCACTGGACTCTTGCCTGGCCTCAGAGGCTGAGAACGCTGCCCTGGGTGTCATCTGTCCCTTTCCTGCCTCAAGTTTATTATTACCCACACTGAAGTCTGTGAAGTTAGTACTTAACTGAGCCAGAGTTTAAACAAGACTATGTGACTCTCAAACCCATTCTAGCAGCACACAGTCTCCAAGGTTGAGGCTCAACATAAGTACGTTCACACTTACAGATATTATGTCCATTACATATGTATATATTACTACATATAATATATAATAACTATATATATGTGTATATATAACACCTTCCGTGTATTATATATGTTTGCTTCTTTGTTGCATCTCCTCTATAGGATGTAAGTTCCATGAGGGCAGAGATCTTGCCTTGTTAACTCCTGCACCCCAACTCCAGGACTGCTTGGCCCAAGTATGCAAAACGTTCTTTATAGTTCATCAAATAGTTCTTCTAATAGTTTTCTGGGTGTTTGCCATGGCTCTTCTAGGTGTTTCTATAAATGTTTGTTGAGTAAATGAGGGAATACATGGATGCATAAATTAAAATAGAACTTTGCAAATTATTTGGCGTAGGTACTATGTGAGCTTCAGAGAGAGACAAAAGTACTATTTGGCCTATGACAGTTCTGTGTTGACATTTCTTTCCTCCTGAGGTGTTAAAATGTATCTTACTGACCATCAGTTTCCAAATGGGGTATGCAGGTAAGAGGCATTCATTCATGAAAGAGCCTGACTTTTCAGGGGAATGCAGATGGGGGCAGATAAGGAGGGAAGGCATTTTTTATAATGCAAATAATCACCAGCCCTTTTTCAGAGATCACCTTAAAAATCCTGCCAGACTGGATGCTATCTTAGACTATATTGATAGATCTCCAATAACTATAATTAAGTTTTTTCCTCCCCAGGGAGAAACAAGTGATCAATGACATTTTCTAAGGCTTCTTGCAATTGTGTAGCAGAATGTATCTCTCCAATGCTGTAATTTGTGAGGACTTCAATACAAGACTTAATGAGGATTTGGAGACACGCAGCCTGAGTAATCATCATTTAGCTGACAAAAAGAGAGTTAACATATCTAAAAAGGGCCTAAGGTTAATTGATATTTGGAAAAATGAAAGCCCTGCTTAGTATATTTTTCTTGCCACAAATTAGAGATTTACTTCTTGAACCTCGTATCAGCATGACTTTGCTCATTACCTCCTCTGTTCACACATTTCAGTTTATGTTTCCAATCCCTTTTCAATCCCAAAGGAGCTAAAATGGAAGAGGGAGCTAGAAGGGTTCTCTTAAATAGTCACAGAACGTAGGGTAAGTTTGTAGTAAGAAGTGTATATCTTCATAATACAGAATTTGTAGAACATGAAAATGTATAGGGAAAAGGGGGGAGAAACAGAAGTCCATATGCTAAAGCCACCACGTGCAAACATTTTGATGTATTATGTTTTATATTTCATTTATGCTTATTCTTAGCATATTTTAGATGTTACTATATGTACAATTTGCAGGGTTTTTTTAAGTTTATTTATTTTGAAAGAGAGAGAAAGTGTGAGTGGGAGAGGGACAGAGAGAGGGAGAGAGAGAGTCCCAAGCAGGCTCCTCACTGTCAATGCAGAACCCCATGTGGGGCTCGAACCCACAAACCACAAGATCATCTGAGCTGAAGTCAGACTTTTAACTGACTGAGCCACTCATGCACCCCAAATTGTGCAATTTTTAAAAGCTAACTCAAGGGATAATCCACATTTTAATGGTAAAATCATGCATCAGGAGCAGATTATAATTTAAATGATCATTTCCTTATTGCTCAGAATTTAGAATTAGTTTCCTTTTGAACTTTTATTAATGCGTCATTAAACATTTTTGTGACTATTTGTTTCTGAATTCAGGATAATGTTCTTACTCTTCAGTCCCATCAGTAGAATGTTTGGATCAAAAATTCAGAGCAAATGTAAAACTCCTTTATCAAACTTTCAATATTTTGTTCTTTTAAAAAATTTTTAAGTTTATTTACTTATTTTTGAGAGAGAGACAGAGAGAGTGAGAGAGAGGCAGAGAGAAAGGGATAGAGAGAATCCCAAGCAGGCTCTGTCAGCACAGGGCCCGATGCAGGGCTCAAGCCCACGAACCATGAGACCATGACCTAAGCCGAAACGAGGAGTCAGATGCTTAACTGACTGAGCCACCCAGGCGCCCCACAATATCTTTTTCAAAAGAGTCGGACCATGTACTTTTACTTCATATAATAGAAACACAGATAAATTCCTTAAGCCTGAGTCTTTCATTGAACATATTTCACCAACCCTGACTTTAAACTTACCCCTGTTCACAGCAGACAGCACCTGACACAACCTAAGAAAAATCGCCCTCTCTCTCTCTCTTTGCATTATATGTTGCTCTAAGAAACCTAAAACACAGTAGACTTCTGCTCTGCAGTGTATGTGGTGGTGTCATCATTGGCTGGAATCACATCACATGCAAGCCAAAGACATACGGGACGAGGACCCAGAAACCGCAGGAGAAAAGGAGGAGACTTGCAGAAGCCAGTTTGTACTGAGGCAAGAGGTCACATGGCTCCAGAAGCGGGGAGAGCCTAAGATAGAAAATCACGTCAGCTTAAAGGGTTTACACTCCCCAGGAGGTCTGGTTGCACTTTCTCCTCTTCTTATAATCAACCTCCTGTTTCCTTAAGCTTCTCTGAGTGTGTTTCTGCTCCTTGCAACAGAAAATCCCTGACAAAGCACATGTCGGTGCCAAAAAGGGACAGCATTTTGTATATAACTGTTTGCAATTTCTCAAGAGCTTCTAGAGAAGCCAAATGTAATGGATATAAGATTACTGCTTCAGGGCTCACATCAACTTAATAGCCACTCATTCAGTCCCTATGTACAAACATACACTATATGTACACATATAAATGTGTATGTTTTATGCATCTACACATATATGTGTGTGTGTGTATATATCTACATATACACACACACTCACGACTAGTTTTCTGATAGAAAGACTCAACAGAGATTTGAAGGCCCATGTTCATTACCTGCAGATATGCCTTGATGCTACCGTCCAGTGTCCTGAAACCCAGAGAGAGTAAGGAGAAGCGATTCTATCACCTGACCTGGGGAAATATCATAAAAGAACGCAGACGATGTTTGTAGCAAATCTGTAACTTAACACAGAGAATTTTAAAATCAGCTTCCTGAGAGAAAGTAAGGGAGGGTGATGTCACGGCATTAAAACAATAAAACCTATAATAAACCATTAATATGCTACACAATAGTATTTCTGCACCAGAATTGGCAGACAGGTGATCACAGGGAAACAAGAACTTACAGGTTATGATTCCTCAGTGTGCCCTGCAAGCGTGAGGGTTGCTGCGTGTGTCCCCCATGGATTAGAGCTGCAGGAGTTCTTCATGGTAGGGATGAGCACACTTCCACCTGTGAGGGAAACTGAGGCAATGTTACCCGGTTAGCCTGCATTCCCTGTGTTAGCAAGTGATAGAGCTGGAATATGAGCCTGGAGCCACTGGGAACCCCAGGTGCCATGCTCTTTCCCCTCTTCCATCTGACTTACACATGTTTCTATTTCCACTAAACCTGGAGGCAGAAAATGCTTCTGTGCTCGGGGTCTTTTTTGACTTATCCTTAAGCCAAACATATTTTGTAGGGCTTGTTTTCTTATGATCAAGGATTGAAACCTATTCCTCACTCATCTTGTCCTTATTCCCCTAACTCACACTCTGCCAGACTTCCTAGCTTTTGAAATTACTGAATTTTGAGACAAAGATATATAATCACTAAGATAAAGGGCTGAAGGGACAAGACTATTAAAATATGAGTTTTCTAAACCATACCTGCTTTTAGGGCAGCCTCAGGTGAAGGCAAGAGAAATAAAGTAGAAGGGGAAAAAACAAAGAACCTTCCAGATTGTGTTTCTGTGTTCAGGCTTCCCCTCCCCACCCCACCTCCACCATGACTGGTCAAAATGAGTCTTCCACTCCTCCAGATTCCGCTGAATGTTTTTAAAGTATCACTACTTCGACTCATCCATTCATCTCCCTCCACGTTCAAGGGAAGATTCACATAGACTGATTTTTCTTGCCCTGAAACTTTTATTTTCTAGCCCGAGTAAATTGATGTTCATCTCCAATTGCCCACATAATCTCCAGGCACACTCATTCTACGTTGATGTGCTCTCCAAGACGTACGGCTCCACTGTGGGTGCGATGGGATATAGTTACTGAAATGAAATGTAAAAACCAAGAGGAAAAAATCACTGCCGTGCTCCCTCACCCCATTTCCAAAGGGTCACACTGGAATTTATCCTCCAAAGGGTTCTTTTAGGCTTTATCTCACCCTGGGGCACATCTTAGAGGGTGCTGTTTGGAGATGCCAGAATTAATTTTCTATCAATAAAACATTCTACTTTATTATATCGGTGTCTTAATTCATTCACTCACTTAGCAAACATTTATGGAGTGACCTTTATGTACTGGGCACTTTGCAAATCGCTGAAGGGAAAAGATACTGAATTTTGTAAGATAGAGATTCTGTCTGTGGTAGGAAGAAGGAAAGTGGACAGTCATAGAGAGGTGAGATAGGGCTTCAGGTGGATACTTGGGGGTGCCTAGAAGGGCACCCTCATTGTGCCCAAAGTGTATCGGAAGAGATTTAGCCAGAGAGGGCACTTTTGGCTTAGTATTTGCAGAATAAATTGGAGAGGGCATGCACAAAAGCACGTGTGTCTACTAGAACCAGGGTAGATGGGAATGCATGATTCTTTTGACGACAGAGCCTGGTGCCAGAAGCCATGAGGAGAGTGTGGGGAGCAGCACAATGATCATGGGGGAATGGCCATTCCTAGTGAGGTAACAGACCAGGGCCACACCATAGAGAGCCCCCTAAGCAGTGGTCAGAGCTTATCTTTACTCTGCTGGTCACTCACAGGTGTGGCAATGTAAACACAGGGCTGTATTTTCCCTGGTCCAGAGCTCATTATGGGTGGTGGATGTTGACTTCCAGATCCTGCATGCTCCAGGAGGGGGCTCTAAATTTCTGGTTTGAAGGAGGAAATAGGAGGAGAAAACAGAATCCCTGTTCTGCTATTTATTAACTGTGAGACCAGAACAAGTAAATTAACTCTCTCATACTCTGTTTACTTATTTGCATATTGAGGGTGAACTGGGCTGCCTTGATAGGTAAATATCTCAGTGTATAAAATGCCTTGCTCGCTGTCTTCGTGGAGATAAAGCACACTGTGATATTTACCAAGATTCCCTCATCGCTGCCCCCTTACCCGGCTTTCCACCTTCACCACCTGTGTCAATTCTGAGCTTGGGAGTTGCAGAAACCACATCTCTAGCAATAGGCTGAAGATTTGGGAGTCAGTGTATGAGAGGAGGCAAGCCTTAGGCTCTAGCGTGTGTGGCTGAGATCTCTAGTGTGTGTGTCCTTCTATCCTATTGCCTGCTTTCTGGGGGCATGATGATCAGCTTCCAAGATAGTTTTGGGGAAGTCAAGGGTAGAGGGAGCCTGGGCTCCTGATTCATTTCCTATGGTTACTATAATAAATTGCCACAGAGTCAGTGGCTTAAAATAACACATGTTTATTCTCTTACAGTTCTTTGTGGGTCAAAATCAAAGGAGCCATGCTCCCTCTGACGGCTCTATGGGACAATGTTTCCCTGTCACATTTTGGAGGCTGTCCCCATTCCTTGGCCGGTGTCTTCTTCCACGTTCAAAGCCCACAGAATAGCATCTTCAAATCTCACTCTCTCTGCCAAGGTCACGGCATTGTCTCCTCCCTTCCGTCTACTCCTCAAATGTCGCTCTGCTCCCCACTTATAAGGACACCATGATCACATTTAGGGCCCAGGTGGGTCCAGACAATCTTCCCCATCTCAAGATCCTTATGTTAACCAACATCTACAAATACATTTTGTGTATTGTTTCATTGTTTGTTTTTAATTGTTAACTAAAGTATAGTTGACATATAATATTCATTTCAGGTGTACAACATAGTGGATTTGACAATTATAAATGTCACCACCATAAGTGTATTTACCATCGGTCACCATACAAAGTTATTACTATATTATGGGCTACATTCCCTACGCTGTATCTTTCATCCCTGTGACTTCTTTTTTTTAATAACTGGAATTTTGTGCCTCCTAATCTTCTATTTTTCCCTTCTCCCTGCCCCCCCCCCCCCTTGCTAGAAACCACCGGTTTGTTCTCTTTTTCTCTGTAGTTATGGGTACATTTCTATTTTTTGTTTATTTGTTTTGTTTTTTGGATTCCACATATAAGTAAAATCATATGGTATCTTTTTCTGTCTTATTTCACTTAGCTTAATACCCTCTAGGTCCATCCATGTTATCATAGATGGCAAGACTTTATTCTTGTTTATGGCTGAGTAATATACCTTTATATAAATATACACACACACATACATACTCTTCTGTATTCATTCATCTATTAATGGGCACTTAGGTTGCTTCCATTTAAAGTAACATACTCACAAATTCTGGGTACAAGAACCTGGAAATCCTTCAAAGCTAGTTATCAGCCCACCAGGGCTCCTTTAATGAACAAAGGCCCTAGAGCCCTGGGGCAGAGGGGACTAGGGTGAGGCGAGTGTGGCACTCAGGGCACATAACCCAAGGTGGCTCACACTCTCAGGGTCCTCCTGAGTGAAATATCAGCTCCTGAAAATGAGCAGCCCCTTAAATTTTGGGCCCTTGTTGCCTTGCTCACCTCACCCCAGTCCAGGTCCTGTCTTGGACTGGTCCAGTGCTTCAGCAATGGCAAAGCAGAGCTAGAGCAGAGTTAGGTGGGTGTATGTCTAGGCAGCAAGGCTGAGACAGTCCAGTAGAGTTCCTGCTGGTTCCAGGAGCTGGGGTGCATTTGCATGTGGGGGGCCGGGGGGTAGGGGGCAGGGGATAGAGTACCAGACAAGGAAGAAGATATAAACAGCAGAATGATTCCCCATGATCACAAGCCTAACACCTCACTCTAGTTACACCCCAGACTGGAGCGGGTTTCACTCACACAAAGCCAATCTTGGAGACACCTTGCTTCCGTTTGGGAATGGGATCCCAGGCCAGGTGGAAACAAGGTAGTCTCAGAGCTTGCCAGCAGGGACTGCACCAAGGACAAGATGAAAACCGTCTGGGAGGTACTTACAATGTGGAAGAGGGATGGGCAGACTGCAGACTGGCACTAACTGAACCTCTTGGGGAATGAGGCCCCCTGCAGGAAATGACATGCAGACGTAATACCTCATGTGTGTACACCCACAGCGTCTTGTCTGTGGACGCAGTGAGCAATGAAAAATGTTCCTTTCCTCTTAGCTTGCCCTACTCGGACCGGAATGCTGTCTGGGCAGTATCAGTTCTGGACTCCTGTCTCCAGGAAACTCAATGAAGAACCGCCCTGTCCGCAGGCCCAGGCCCAGCTGTCTTCCTCCATACCTCCTCCTTCTCTTCCTCACACACTCCCAGTGAGAGGACAGTGACTCAGGCTAATTATACAGTAACAGGAGAAAAAAAAAATACACTTTTTTCTCCCCCCAGCAGCAGCTGGGACTTTCTATTTATTTGTCCGCTATTTATAACTCACTCAGACAAGGAGGTCTTATCTCCTCCTCCTCCTCCTCCTCTCCAAATGAAATTTCTCTAGGGTGGATCCAGCTTTATCTAAATTGGTTGGACAGAGGAGCACAGCGTATATAATCCATACTGAAGGAGATAAGGCTTTCTCCTTGTACTAGATGTAAAAATAACCAACGAGCAAAATGAGCATGGATAGGGAAAAATTAATTTACTTGCCTGCCTAATTACTAGATGCAGGATAAATGTATCTGCTTAGTTCCCTAATTATAATAATACTTAGCAGTTACATGAAACTCTTCATCATCAGAAACACCACCCTCTCCTAACACTAAATGATTAATCTTTGGCATCCCTGTGTGAGCATCTTATCTGAGCAAGAGAAGTACCATGAGGTTGGAGGGGGTCAGGGGATCAGGGTGAGGTGCTGAGGCCACTCCTTATCATTAAAGCAGAAGCTGCTTCCTGTGTCTGGGCCCTGGGCTTTAGGACCTGGGAGCCAGTGGATAATCTGTCCCCTTGGGCCGGCACAGGACCTGCCAGCTGCAGTGAGAAGTCTACTTTCAATTCCCAGAGAGCCGACAAACTGCCACCCATCTGGCTGTGTAGCTGGAACTCCTCCTCCCACAGGGAATAAGGCCCCTGATGGCCCTGAGCTGAGGACCTCCCCCCTGCCCCAGGTGCCATCTTGGAGCAAGGAGCAGTCACCGGATGAGCCCCACGGGGCACCTTCCATCTGCTAATGGGTTGTCTCCCCACTTCTTGGCTTGATGTTCATTTGCTCACCTCTACTTTTCCTTCTACCTGTGGTGGGATCCAGTTTCTGGCACGATTCATATCAACTCAGAACTTGATAAGACTATGTTTTCCACCTTTGCAGGGTACTAGGACCTCTTTGCCTCCAAACCCTGTGGCCTCACAGTCCCCGAGACTTAGATTAGACACCACGAGCAGACACAATTCTAGCCTCCAGTGGAGCTGGGTTTTCTGCTCTATCCTCCTGAGCAATAGGAGGTTTTTGCCCTCTTGGAAGGACATTATTCTGCCCACTCCTCAGGCTTTCTTCAGCCTGCTCTGCTTCTGGCTGGAAGCTCCCAGCATGCCTGCACCCTGGATCATGCCAGCTAGGGCAGGAGACTTTGGCCCAGGCCAGGGCTCTGTTCTCAGGCAAAGGAAAAATGTACCCTGCCTCCCTGCCCTTTACACTAGATGCTACCTAGCAGCTGCAGAGGGAAGAGAAGGGAAAGGAAGGGAAAGGAAGGGAAGGGAAGGGAAGGGAAGGGAAAGAATCCAACACAATCATCACTATGTTTTGGTGCTTGATAGACCTTCAGTAAAGTTTGTTTAAAAACTTAAATTTCAGATCATTTGCCAAGGCCTCATTTTTTGTGACTTTCAGAAAAAAAGGAACCATATAGCCAAACTATGGAGAGCATCTACAATCATAAGATCTTGCTTTTGTCTTGTAGCCAGGGGTAGGGAGAGGGGGGGATCAATGAAAACAATCATTACTTAAACTGCAGCTTTATTGTATTTTTATTTTTTTCTTATTTTTATACACATAATAGGCCATATAAATATTGCTTAAATTTAAAATTCACTAAAGCTCAAAGCTACCATAATGGGATAAGAATTATAAGCTCTAATTATATAGCTTTGAGGCAATGTAATTATGCAACAGTTTTTGAAAAAGAGTGAACACAACACAGGGGATCTCTCTCTCTCTTTCTCATTTTCTTAATTTGGGGCTTGATCCTTAACCATGGAAGAAGAGCTAACTCCTGGATTTCCACCAGTCATTCCTCCATAGTTCAGTTAGTGACACATTTCAGGTTAAATCATACAGGTTCAGAAAAGGGAGGGGGCAAAGAGTTTGCTGCATTTTCCCACAATATGCCCAAAGGTGAGGTGGTGACCCCTAACCTCATTTCACAAATCAGGAATCTGAGCTTATAGGTTCTGTCTGATGCCAAATCCCCACAGCTTATCTCTGTCTGTCACACACTGAGCCAGTTCAGAGCACCAGCCAAGATGGCGAAGGTGACAGAGAAAGCCTCTGACACAGGAAAAACACAGTAGGGCAGAGTGCCACCAAGGAATCCCTGAGGCGCCAGAATGTGGGGGAAGGGCCACACTAGTCCCTCGGGGAACCCAGGGCTGGGATGAGATTGAGAGCTTTGGAAGGTCGGGTGTTATTAGACACTGACAGGAAACTAGTAGCCCATCCCAGCTCTCCAATAGTGGGGTGACCTCCAGAGTAGTCTGTTTCTGGAGATGAATTAACATAGGAAAGGAACAGACTTGTCAAGGATGATGTAGAAGAAATGCAATTTGCAAAGCAAGTAACTGCTTCTCTGGAGGTTATTTCCAACTGTGAAGAGCTCCCACCCTCTATTTGAACTTTCAGTGTTGCTGTTTCCCAAGCTTAAACACATGCTTCCCATTTCATAGATGTGTATGTGTGTGAGACCATAAATGAAACTTACACTGAAGTCTACCTTGTGCAAAAGCCACACTACACGAGTGCATTCAGCAGGCTACCCCATTTATCAGAGAAAGGAGAGATACATTGTATCTCCTGACCTGTGATCCGTTGATTAATTAAACCAGTGGGGGAGAAGGGCATGGTTACCCTACTTAGATTCATCAAAAACGACGATCAGCAGTGATATTCTCAGTCGGGTAGCAGAAGTTTTCTCAGAGGATGCCTGTCTTATCTTCATAATAAAAATAGCCAACATATATTCCACGTATTCTGTATCTTCTGCTTTCAAAGTGTATGCTATATGTTTCCTGTATTGAATCTGCACAGCAAATTATTCTTATTAATGATCATTCCTATTACACAGAACAGGAAAAGCAGCTCCGCTAAGGTGGCTTGTGTACCCAGAGCCCGCAGTCTGATTCCAAGCCTGGATTCTAATGCACTTGCACTGCACGCTCTGCCCGAGGATAATCAGAGAAACCAGAATCCAGAGAGTTAAAACACTATTCATTCTTGTAATTTCTGGGGAAACTGTTTTTTGGGTACTGTGGACCTGTCAAGGAGGTGGCACTGTTTTCAGAGATAGAAGCCCTCTGCCCATCTTTGGTCTTCTGCATTCCATCTGTCTTGGACATCAGCGCCCATCAGCTTTTGCAGCTGCCTTCACTAGCACGCATGCTGCAGCAGCCTCTAGAAGTTCCTGCTTCACACCCAGACCCCCTTCAAAGAAACTTCAACCTGGATTCTGCCCACACCTCTTAATTACTTATCCACAGAGCCAGCTTCCCTGAGAGTCCCGAAACCGCCATCCGTCCTCGGCTATAGCACCCTAAGAGGTTGAAGACAAACATGTTCTCTTTTTCAGGAGGCTAATTCTGCTTCGCACGGACATATGCTGTACTGACAAAGGGCCGCAGGCCTTTCTCTCCCCAAAACTTTCAAAACAGAAGGCCTCTGTCCAAAATAGAAATGTGTGTTACACTGTTCCCATAAAAGAAGGAGACAAGAGGAGTGTCAGAGCCACAAACATTCTATTTCTAAGTTCAGAGCAAACAAAAAATATGTCAGCCCAGAGGGGATGGAATTGGAGGGAAGGGGGAGCGAGACATGCGAACTTTATTCTATGTTTAAATCCCAACATATGGGCCATTTCTATTTTGGGATGACAAATACTGACGTCCATATTATGATAATTAATGATATAAAAAGAGGAGCTAAGCTACATTTGAAGGTCTCAGTGGGCGATCCTGTTATCAGTAGAGTGGAGGCCATGTGCCCATTTTGCAGATTAGATTTGAAGAAATCAAGTGGTACTGCCCAAGGTCACCCAGCTATTTGAAAGCAGAGTACAGATGAGAATCTGAGCCAGGGTACTAATTTCTCCTGATGAATCTCATTTTCTGGGATCAACTTTTAACAACTCGGTGTACCTCTAAGACAAAACCCTCCCAGATCCCGGGTTGGGAGAAGACCCCTTGGAGGGGCTGAGCTGAAGGACAGATGTTGCTGAAGGCTAGTGATGGGGACCTGGCACCTGAGCCCCAGTAGGGGGAACAGCGCTCTGTATGAGCCAAACTCAGCACTCAACAGACCATTGAGCCATTCCTATTGGGAGGCTAGTTGGAAATACATTTGAGAAATCAAATGAAATAAATCCTCTACATCTTTCCCATGAATGAAAGTGGACTAGTTCCCACAGAACATGTCACATGGTGCTACTAACATGTCTCTGTCCAAGGACCCCAGACTCTAGCCCTTCTCTGTGCCTAAGCTGTAGGCCCCTATTCCTCACCCTGGCTAACTTGTGACCTAGGAGGTCAAATTATGACTGCAGACTACAGTTCCACACGGATTCCCAACTGCTCCAAAACTCAGGCCCTTTATCCTACCAAAATTTTTGGTTTCAGAATGCTCACTCAGCAGTTCACAAACTTAGGTGTATGAAATGTGTAGCTTTCTTTTTATTTTTTTTTTCTCTAACGAGACATGATTTATCAGTACCTTAGAGTTCAAGACCATTATAATAGTCAACTCAGTGATACCCACCACCTTTGCTTAAAGTTTTGTCTAGGTTTCCAAAGCTTTGCACATGTCAAGATTTTAGGGTAGGATGGCAACCAACCACAGCATATGCTCAGACTTAGGTTTGAGCATTTGGTTTTTGGTGGTCAGTCCGCACAGATGACTGGGTTCCTTTTCTCAGGGTCCTCACACACAGTTCAGCTCTCTCTCAGCTGACTATGGTGCCTTTTGTAGTACAGGAGAAATGATGCTTGTAACTACATCACCCTGGCTTTGAGAAACTGGCCTTTTACTCTGGCCATGTGTCTCCTGGTGCAGAGGGATGTTCTCCTTCACTGGAAGCTTCCTGTGCTAGAAAAACTCTGAGACGCTGTTGTGAATTTGATCCCTTCGCTGGGCTCCATCTGAGGGAATAGGCATAATTTCACTTGGAATTTTCTTTTTCGTCCTCTCAAAAGTAGCAATTTTACCCAAAAGTTTAACTAAATACCCTGCTTCTTGTTCTGGCAAGTGGATTCTCTTTTCTACTGCATCTTTGAAATCGTTGCTTCTGAAGGCATTCCAACAAATTTCAAGATCTAAATTTTCTTTCTTTCAGGACTTTGAAAATTCACAAAGGACATAAAGAACTGAAGAGTAGAATGCTTATGCACACACACACACATGCACACACACTTGTGAGCATGCATGTTTTAGAATTTACTGATTAAATCTTTTTCCTACCTTAATTGATCTTTTAAGTATTATCATGTGGTTTCTCTCCTTTATTAATGTGACAAATTACAGTGATTGATTTTCAAACGTTAAGCCAAACTTTAGTTCCTGGAATAAAAATCCCGATTCAGTTAAAAGAATACATTTGCGTTTCTGAAACTCTGGATTAATTTTCTGGAGTTAGTTTAATAATGAGTATTTAAGAATTTTGCACCTGTGTGCAAGAGGTTGCCCTTCCTTGTAAACTCCTCGTCAGCTTTAGATATCAAGTTATACTGATCGCGTAAAATGAGTTGGGAAGAAATCCCTCTTACTCTATTACCTAGACAACTTTGTTTAACATCTGGGTCATTGCTTTCGTAGATACCGGTAGATTTCGCCGGTCAAAGTTTGTCAGGCAGCAGCTGTGGTGGTTGCGTTGGTGTCTGGTGGGTACTGTATCTCCTAGAGATTGAATTTCTTTACTTACATTTCTTTTGGGCAGATTATTTATGTTCTTCGTGTCACGTGTGGTTATGTTGTATTCTCTAGGAACTTATCGCCTCAAATTTTCAAAATTATTGGCAGACAACTGTTCAGACTGTCCTCTTCCTTCCTTTATAAAAAGAGTGACCGTGGATGCTGTTGGGACAGTTTTCATTTCTAACCATGGAGTCATTCATGCCATCTGTACTTGTCTGTGTGTTCATTGCCTCTAGCAGTTTATCAATTACGTCTTTTCAAATGGCTTTGCCTGTGCTGATTCTCTGTGTGATGGATGTCGTTTTGATTCTAGTACGCTTGTTCTATTGCCTCCTGTGCCCTTCCTTCTACTTTTTTGGGGTTTAATTTGATGATTTTTTTTGAACTTCTTGAAATAAAGGCCTTACCCTATATTCTACATGTCTAAGGTTATAAATATGCCTATAATCACAGCTCTCATCATGTATCACAAATTTAAATACATCATATTTCTATTATTATTCAGTTCATGATGTTCGGTCTGTTTTTGTTCCAATTTCTATTTTCATGTCTTCTTTTTTTTTTAATGTTTATTTATTTATTTATTTATTTTGAGAGACAGAGAAAGAGAGTACATGCGTGAGTGGGAGAGGGGCAGACAGAGGGAGAGAGAGAATCTCAAGCAGGCTCTCTGCTATCAGCACAGAGACCGATGTGGGACTCGATCTCACCAACCATGAGATCATGACCCAAGCCGAACTCAAGAGATGGATGCTTAATTGACTGAACCACCCAGGCGCCCATCATGTCTTCTTTTAACTAGTGATTATTTAGAAGCATACCGCTTAATTTCCAAACATATAGGAAATTTCAAGAATCATTTTGCTACTGACTTCTACTGTAACTCCTGTCTAGTAAGGGAAAATATGTTATATTCTCTCTCTATTTTCTGATTTGTATCTGTCTTCTATTTTTCTGCTGAATCTTTGAAATCTGTTTCCAAAGGCATTTCAATGAATGTTGGTATCTAACCCTTCTTTCCGCTAAGAGCTTTGAAAAGTTCAGCTATTTGGAATTTTAATTTATACCAGCAATTGGTCAATTTTGGTTTAATAGCCCATGTGCTCTTAAAAGTGAATATATATTTTACTGCTATTGGATGCATTCCTTTAATCATTATTTTAATCAAGATTCTTGCTGATTTGTTGGATTCTTATTCTTGCCACCAATAGAAGGATGAGTTATTATCCCCCACATCAATCCTGGTTTCATATTTGTGTTTTTTTTTAATTCCACCAATATTTGCTTTACATATTTTGAAGCTATTGTGTGTTAAAATTGAATCCCCCCTGAAAGATATCTTGAAGTCCTAGCCCCTGGAAACCGTGAATATAAACGTACTTGGAAGTAGGGTCTTTGCAGATGTAAGTTAAGATGAAGTCATACTGGGTTAGGGTAAGCCCTAACCTCAAATGATCATTCTTATAAGGAGAGAAGACAGATACAGGGCAGAGAGAGCCATGTGCAGACCGAGAGGTGCACAGACAGAAGTCACGTGATGGTGGAGGCAGAGGCCCTATTGACGTGGCTGCCAGCCAAGGCTTGGCAGTCAGCACCAAATGTTAGGAGAAGGCAAGGAAGGGGTCTACCCCGAATCTCAGAAGGAGCATGACCCTGCAGACACCTTGATTTCAGACTTCCAGCCTCCAGAACCACATGAGAACAAATTGCTGTTGTTTTAAGTCAATGCTTCGTTAAACAGCAACCCTTGGAAAACAGTGGACAGGGTATGTTACTAGATGCATAGAAATGTAAGATTTGTATAATTTCCCGGTGAATTGAAACCTCTATCATTATTACATACTCCTGTATAGCAATGCTTTTACCTTAAAGTCAACTCTGGTATTATTATTACTCCTTCTTTCTATTTAATATCTGCATGATGTGTCTTCTTGCATCTTTTTTTTTTAAGTTTATTACTCTATTTTGAGAGAGAGTGAGCACATGAGCAGTGGAGGGGAGGGGCAGAGAGAGAGGGAGAGAGAATCCTAAGCAGTGTTCGCACTGTCAGCACAGAGCCCGACATGGGGCTCAATCTCACGAACGTGAAATCATAGCCTGAGCCAATATCAAGAGTCAGACACTTAACCAACTGAGCCATCCAGGTGCCCCCTGTATCTTTTCATTTTTAGATTTTGTACATTCATTTGTCTCATCAGATTAAAAAGAGTGTAAGTCAAATGATCTTTGTTATTGAATTACTTAGTTTTCTTACATCCCATATCAGATTTTGGGGTTAAATGTAGCATTTTCTTATTTGCTGCTCTACCATCCCCCATCTGCTTTTTTCTAGCTCTTCTTCCTTTTTTAAGGAATTATTATTATTACTTACCATTTCCTGCGTTCACTTTTATTAGCTTGTTACCCTAAAAATTTAGCATGCATGCTTGACTAATGAAAGTCCAACATAAATCAGTACTTCTAGCAGTTATTAGACAAGGCAAGGACATTATAACACTGTATCTATATTTAATCATCTCCTATCATACATGCTCCTTCTTTTAGATGTTTATTTATTTATTTTGAGAGAGAGAGAGAGAGGGAGAGAGAGAGAGAGAGAGAGAAAATACCCAGGCAGGCTCCGTGCCATCAGCACGGAGCCTGACACGGTGCTCTATCTCATGAACTGTATGATCATGATCTGAGACAAAATCAGGAGTCTCACACTTAACTGGCTGAGCCACCCAGGCGCCATCCCATACATGCCCTTTTTAAAATTGTTTAAAGTCTACGTATGTTTAAGTCCAGTAATATATTATTACTGTTTTAATAAAAAAAAAAAAAAACAGAAAACAACAACAACAAAAAACCCATGCATTCACATTTATCTACATTTTTCCCCTTTGTGTTGCTTTTTATTCCTTTATGCTCTCTTAAGCTTCTATCTGGGATCACTTTTCCCTTCCTCTTCAAAAACCTGCTTTAACATATGATTTAGGGTGTGCCTGCTGGTGATAAAGCCTCCTAGTTTTATATATCTATTTGTATTTTAAAATATCTTTATTTTTGTTTCATATCTGAAGGCAATTTGCATTGGGTCTAAATTCTAAACTGGCAGGTTTTTATTTTCTTTCTGCACTTTGAACATATAATACAATTGTCTTCCTTTTTTCCATCAATTATGTTGAAAAATCATTTGCTGGCCTTATTGCTGCTTTAAATGAATATATCCCTTGACCCCCAACTCCAGGCTGATGTTAAGATATTTTTTTTTGTCTTTGGATCATAGTTTTACTATTATGTGCCTGTGTATGGTTTCCAAAGAACTTTTTCTGTTTGAGATTCAGCTATATGTGGCTTTATATTACTTGCCAGTTTATAGAGAATCTTAAGCCATTATGTACTAAAATACTGATCTTCCACATTTTCTCTTTCTCCTCTGTTCCTGGGAGTTGAATTATGCATATATTACAGCTTTTCACCATGTTCCATCTGCCTTTTATAAACTCAATTGTTTATTTAAGTTCTAGGTTTTGCATGTCCCCTACTGCCTATACAGATTACAAACCCTGTCTGCAGTGAGAGATGATCATACAGTGTTGCCTGGAGGCACTGATAGGCATCCCTGACAGTTGGGTAAAGCAGACAGAAAAAACAAAATGAAAACAAAAAAAGAAACTAACTCTCTGTGAGGTGCAGGAATGTGTTTTAGGCACAGGACAAAAGCTGGAGGAGGTACAAGATCACAAGGAAGGCCACATACTAGGAAGGTAGGGATACAATGCCTACCCAAGATTGATGCTTAATCAGAACATCAGAGACTACCCCCCTCACGTGCTGCTCCCCAACAGGCTAATAAGTACAGAATAAAAAATAACAGTCTAATGCTAGCTACCTGTAGAACTGTAGGAGACAAATTCCTCCTGAAGCACAGAGCAAAAGGGAAAATACAAAGCCAAGAAGGAAACAGACATTGAGAAATTACCTGTGGAAAACAAGACCACACTCTAAACCTAAGGAATCACCATAAAGGGATGAAAGACTGCTCAGAAACAAAAATTATTCTGTCTCCTTATTGTGTATGTGGTTATATAAATCTATACATTGAAATACACTCCAGAAAAGGGTCAGTTTTTCTGTATAGTAACTAAAAAACAATTTTAAGGAACAGGAAATAAAATGTCTTTCACAAACAAAACCCGAGATAATCCATTGCTAACAGACCTTTTCAATAGGAAATATTAATGGAAGATCTTGAGGCTAAAGGAATGAAATATTGTTTGGAAATCTGGATCTAGAAAAAGATGTGAAAATCTCATTGGCAGTAAAATATATAGTGGTAAAATAAAATTCATATGTTGAATTTATTTCTAATTACTGTAGATGATAATTGACATCCTGAAGTAATTTTAATATAAGTGTATTGTATGTTTATTACAAGTATAAAAGTAAAATATATGACAACAATATCACAAAGGATGTGGGTTGGGAATATACTCTCATATAGTCCTGACACTCGATGTGAAGCAGTATACTGTTATTTCAAGGTAGACTAAGATTAATTAAAAATGTACATTCCAAACCCTTGGGCCACCCCTACAATGGGACATAAATAATAAATCAATAAAGGAAATAAAACTCTCAAATTACCCAACAGAAGTCAGAAAAAGAGGACAAAAAGAACAATGGAACAAATATAAAGTGGCCAAAAGGGTGGTAGATATCAATCTAATCCTATCTATAATCACATTGAAGATGAACAGTACAAACAAATTATTTAAAATATTGAGACTGTCAAACTGGACACAAAGCAAGGCCTGACTATTGCTATCTATAAGAAATCACATTAAATTAAAAAAAAAATAGATGAGTTGAAAGTAGAAGGACAAAAGAATATACCACCCAAAGACTAACCAACAGAAAGAAAGTTGGAGTAGCTGTATTAATTTCACACAAAGTAGACTTCAAAACAAGGAACATTTTCAGGAACAAAGATGGACATTAGCTAATGATAGAAGAGTTTAGTTGTCCAAGGAGACATATTCATTCTAAAAGTATGTGAATCTAGCAACAGAGCTTCAAAATACATGATGAGAAATTGGTACAACTGAATTTAGAGAGAGAGAGAGAGAGAGAGTGAGACAGAGAGAGAGAGAGGGATAAATCCATGCCTGGAATCAGAGGCTTCAACATTTCTTTTCTGATAGTACAAGCAGGCAGAAAATCAGTAGATCCCAGCAATCCGAAATGCAATCTAGACTTTGACAAATGACTCTAACTGTATTACAAATGTATAACATAACCACACTGAAGGATGTAGGCAAGAAGGGATCTGCCCTAATTATCTTTTGGAAACAAGAAGTTCAGCCAGATATATCATGAGGCTGAAAACAAAATGAACTGTAAGTAAATACTGTATTTTAATTGGTAAATTTGTTTCCCACATGGGTACAAGTTAGTCATACTGAAACTACCTTACATATACCCTAAGTTTGGACAAAATAGTGTGTATTTAGACAGTGAAAGCCAGGTTTTTCACTGTCAGAGAAAGATGGAACAAATAAGTAATGAGGTAATGTTAGAATGAACCCATGATGCTGGACTGGAGTTGAATATATCAGTGTATACTTATATTTTAACATATGCACTTAGGCGTCCTGTGTAGCTCAGTTGGTAGAGGATAAGACAATGTATGTGCAAATACAGAGATACATATACATATATACAATTTATTTATTTCTTGGAACAGAATGAAAAAGAGAAAGAGAGAAATGAACAGACACCTTAGTTTCTAGCTACCATCTGGGTTCCTTGGGGAAGTGGACCATTCCAGGGCTGGGAAAGGATGAGTAACAAGGTAAACCTGGAGCATCTTTTGATGCCAGAATTAAGGAAATGATTAAAAAAATAAACACGAAGCATGGGGCATGTCAAAAGATCACAGGAACCAATCTTAAAGAGCTCCCATTGACAAAAGTTGGAATCCATTTGAGCAACAAAATGAAAAAATGGTAGTTTTAGATTATAACCCCAAAATAATTGTGTAAATACATAACTGGATAAATAAATGAGGTATCAAGGGCCATGTGTCCTTACAGAAGAACCCCAAGCGATAAACATAGAAGAGGGAAATATAAAATCACCATTAAAATGCCACAGTAATAATCACTGCAAACAAAATCCACCGATAAATGCTAGATTTAGTGGAAGCGACATACACATGTATATTTTTTCAAGTAGGCTCCATGCTCAGCATGGAGGGGGTACTTGAGCTCATGACCCTGATATCAGGGCCTGAGTTGAGATCAAGAGTCAGATGTTTAACCAACTGAGCCACCCAGGCAGTGATTTTAACATAGGTCCACCAATTGTTTGATACTCCTTCCAGGGAGTGGTGGTTAATTCCTCACCCCATAGGCATGGGTTAAATTTAGTCAGTCACATCTAATAAATAGAGTGAGGAAAGGGAAGAATAATGGCTTTACAATCGAGAAACCTGGCAGACACCGTAACCAAGTGATCGATGTTAACATCACCTGTCATATCGGTATCACGTGGGACTGATAACGATACCATATCAAGGGACTATCATCCGTCAGACGTTCTTCCTCAAAATGTATAACCTCAATCTAATCATAAGAAACATCAAGACATAAATCAGGGAACATCTTATAAAATGCCTGACCATTTCAGAAGTGTTAAGGTCACCAGACGAGGAATCGTTGAGAAATTGACGTAGACTGGACTAAGGATATCTAACAACTAAATGTACAATGTACAATGCAGGATTGGATACTAGAATTTAAAAAAAAGGCATAATGGGGAAAACCGTGGAAATCTAAATAAAGTCTGTAATTTCATAATTAGTATTGTTCAGTTAATTTCTTAGTTTTAATAATTGAACCATGGTTATGGAAGACACATTAGGAGAAGCTGTGTGCAGGGCATACAGAAATTACTCTTAAGTCTGAAACTATTTTTTAAAAATTCAAGAAAAAAAGTGATATGGAGTCTAATAATATTCTACCTTGTAAATAAAGATCGCCAGGGTTGATGGTCTGTTTAGTTGTCCTGTTTTGAATTATCACCCAACTTCAGCCAATCGTTGTGGTTTCTATGTCCTAAGAGTATAGAAATTCTCTTCTCACTGTGAGTTTCTCTTTGGTGTCATCCAAGTAGGGGTGGGTTCAATTTTTTATGCCTTTTACCCAGCTGGATGTAGTTTGGTTCCTGTAAATGTGAATCATAAGTCTCACCAATTTAAAAACAAAAAAAATCAGTCTTCCAATCATTTTTTACATTGTTCAGGCCATTTTGCTGTCTCGTAAAAAAGCAACTTTTTTTTTCCTCCCAAATTGTCTAATAGTCAGTCATTCCCTATGAAATGTATCACACATGTGCTAAGTCTCATTAAAACAGTTTTGTTGTATGATACTGCAAGGCACTATAGGATTGGCATTCTAAATAGTATACATATTTACATATTGTATTACATATTTTGTTGTGTGTGTATGCCTTTTGTTTTACTTGTGATTTATCCTACAATTAACATTTTCCAATACATGTAGATACATTCAGTGGCCTTTCTATGTCTCCTTTTCTGAGGCTGGCAGAATTCCAAACCAAATACATCCATGGTAATATAAAAGAGCTCTTCACAAAGTCTGTCGCAAAGAGCGTTGTTCTCTCAAGAAAGTCCCAGATCAAAGAAAACCATGACGAAATTAACGTGAAAAATTCTGTATATTATATTCCTTTCTTGGAGGTTTCAAAGCACATTAAAGTCCTTAAAAGTCTAATGGGAAATACAATTATTTGACCTAGAGATCCCTGGCTTATTTTTCCATATAATTCCTATCAGTTGCGGAAGCCAGTTGGGGAAATACTGTGCTCCAATAAACAGAATATCTCATAAGGGACAAACTGGAATACTGCTATTCCATTCTGGATTATAGCTCACTGTGGCCAGTCCCTGCACGAAAGCTTTCTGAGCTTATAGCTGCATAGATAGACCGACTGGGTATGCAAATAGATGATAGGTAGGTGGGTAGGTAGGTAGAGAGAGGAGAAAGAGGGAGAGTAGATGGGTAGATAAGAGCCACTGCTTGGATATATTTCATTAGTGTCCTACCAAATGAGGAGTGAGAGGGGGGTGGTAGAGGAAAGACACAGCATCAAGTATTTTGTGTAATGCCTTAAAGATGACACGGGCAAAAAAGCAAAGCAAAAGTGCAGTATTTAATATTTGTATAGCATTTGATGGTACTTCTCACCTGTGCTTCCTTTTCTGTTGTTTCCATGGGATCATGTGCTTATTATTTTAATACTTATCATGGTGGTTTAAGCATCCTTATTCAGTAATGCCTTTTTCTCCTGTGTAAGCTCCAAGTGGTAAGATAAACGTCATAGTCATCATTAATTATACCATAAATTCATAGTAATGGTCTGGTACAGAGTTGGTAATAAATAAATATGGCTTAAATGAATGAAATTTATAAACACACCTTATTGAGAGTTATATCTCATAGAAAAAGTGCAAGAAAAGGTGAATTTCTAGATTAGTACTTTTAATAATAATGATAATGATTAAATAATAATAATGTTATGCACTGGAAATTTAAAAAAGAAGCCATTCAAGCTTATAAAAATGAATATTGAAAAGGTTAAAGTGAATTAGAAGGCAGAGATATTCTGCAGTTGTTTTACAAATTTTTATTATTTTGAGGGAGAGAGAGAAAGAGAGAGAGCATGAGCAGGGGAGGGGCAGAGAGAGAGAGAGTGAGACAGAATATCAAACAGGCTGTGCACTGTCAGTGCTGAGACCAACGTGGGGTGTGATCCCACAAACCATGAGATCATGGCCTGAGCTGAAATCAAGAATTGGACGCTTACCTGAGCCACCTAGGTGCCCTGATATTCTGTATCTTAAAAAATAAATATCCAACAAAATAAATTAAGATAGGGAAAAATATGCAAATAAAGTGAGAGGAAAAAAAGGAGTGACAGTTACTTCAGACGAGATGTTTAATTTATAATAAAATAAAACAGCATATATTGATGAATCTGAAATTTTATGTAACAGATAATTTTAATAGAATGTTAAAAATTCAAAATACCTAAGTTATTACCAAACAAAGCAGAAAAACAGAATAAATACCTAACACGAAAAGTGGCTCAGAAATTTGTTAAACAGCAACCCAGATGAAGCCTCAGGTCTTGTTGGTTATGAAAGCTAGTCCTTCTAAATATCCAGCAGCAGAAAATTTTCACACAACAGAAGATGATCTAAAACCCAGAAGAAATAAAGCAGACCAATTTGATTTATAAAGGAAATATAATCCTGATATCAAAAAATATCAGGATAATACAAGCCAAAAACAGATCAATGAATATAGATTTGAAAACCCTTAGTTCTTTCTTAATAGAAGCTAGTGTCTCACTAAAACAATTCTACCATGACCAAATAAAGTTCAATCTTTCAAACATGAAAATGGTTAAATATTAAGAACTTTAAGAAAACATCAAATCAGTTGGTCAAATTGGAAAAACACAACCAAACAAAATTCACCTCAGTAGAAACCAAAAAGCCTTGCTAAATTATTCAATTCTTTCTAATAAGAATTATTCTAATTCTTTCTCATCATTCAATAATGATTACCAATGTGAAACAATGAAAGCATGTCCATAAACATGGGGAATCAAGTAAGGACAATTCTGCCATCACTGCTCTTTACTATTTTCTGGATAATTAAGTTACTTATGTAATAACAACAAAAATAATGATATTATTATCAAGAATCATTTCTTGAATATCCACCACTATCAAGTTTTAGTCTTATATGTCTATTGTGTCATTAAAATGCCATATCTCCCTGAGGTATATAGATGAGAAAAGAGATGATATGACTTGCCCAAGGTCTGACAATCCTGGCTTCAAACCTGGACTTTGCAGGGAAGTTGTTCTCATGACTTTTGGCAAAGGTAAATGGACAAAAAAAATCAGACAAATCACAGGAGAAATAGGAACTAGTAAATATTTTAATCAAGGACATGAGAAAAAAGTTTACCTTTGCTAATCATCAAAAAAAGGCAACCAGTACTTTTTTTCATTTATGAAACTGGCAAAATAAATAAAGTAAATATCTGATCCTAGAAAGAAAATTTTTTTTCTTATATAATGAAGGTGACCATGAAAATGAGAACAGAAAACATCAAGAATAAAAAATAACAATAAGTGTTAGGAAGCATAAATAGTTTTTTAGTTTTTGACAGGGTGAAATAAATTTTCCACTATTTGGGAAGGACCTATTATATTATATAGGTTTCCATGTATGTAGGATTCATGGTAGTGAAAAGACACAATCTACTGTTTCAGTAATAGCGGAATGGTTGAACAAGTTACAGCTGATTCACTAAATCAAATACTACATGCAATTGTTAAAATTATGTTTTCAAGAATCATGTGGGAAATTGATACACATTAATTTTAACTGAAAAAAAGGGTGAAAAATAGAATGAACACTTCGATTAAAGCAATGATTTTAATTGCACACAAAACCTACCATGACATTGGGTATAAAACAAACAAGGATGCCCTTGAGCTGTGGCATCTGGAGGGTTATTTAAAGGTAGGATGCATGAGACACCTGGGTGACTCAGTTGGTTAAAGGTCTGACTCTTGATTACAGCTCAGGTCATGATCTCAGGATTGTGAAATCAAGCCCCAAATTGGGCTGTATGCTGACAGCACAGAACCTGCTTGGGATTCTCTCTGTCCTCTCTCTCTGCCCCTACCTGCACTCTTTCTTAAAAATAATAATAAACATTCTTTTAAAAGGTAGAATGCAAAAGTTACCAGTGTTCTGCACAATCATATCTGTTTTCATATCAGCTTCTCCCTGCTAACGTTACTATAGAGCACTACTGCTATTCCAAAGCTGCAGCAGAATGCTGATGATGCCAGAGACCCCACAGAGACAGTGCTCCCACTTTAAGGAGACAGAGAGTCGCAGTTTCATCCAGCCATTAATGAGAGAAGCAGGAAGTCAGCAGGTTTGCAGTGCACATGGTAAAGAAGCCAGACACTGTGGGCATGGTTTGAAAAAAAAAAATGAATGAAAATTGAGCAAAGATTAAGAACTGCAATCTAGACAGTTATTACAGATTATGGGCTTAGTCATTCTGAATACATCATCTTGTTTTTTTCCTCTACCAAGTCATCGTTAAAACATTCACTAAACCAGGTGGGACCAACTAAATAGAATCAAATTTCTAGTTTGGTCAAAATGCTTACTGAATGCATCATTTTGAATGTGTAACATACTGGAAACCTAAAAGTAAAGTTTGGAGAAAACTTGTATCAAAATTCTCATAGCCGGATTTGTCATTCAGATTCATGATTCCTTCTTCTCTGGTAACTACCCCTGAAACAACGGGGAACCACCCCACCAGCCATGTCCATATTAAATGACTGTATCATCAGGCAGTTTTGACTGGTCCAGAATTAGGCACTGCAATCAAGATGGGTTTATCATATTTTGATCTGAATCTATTTATTTTAACAACTGGGCCGAAATTTGATATATTTCTGATATCAAACACCTTGGGTTAGATAAGCTCTTGTTTGATGTAATGTTTGATTCACTACTTTCTTTGATTCCATGAGACAACAGAGTATGATTCCAAAAGTTCCCATTTATACTTAAGCTAGTTACAACTGCTTCATGTCATTTGACATAAAATAATCTTTATATGTACATAGGCATGTATATATATACATACGCACATATACACCATATAGAGTATACTACTATATATGTGTATATAAATATGTATATGTACAATATAGATATATATTTAACAAAAGGCAAAAAATGTAGAACTGAGATTAAGTGATCAAAATCTTCTTGTGGCCAGAAAAAAATTTACATGTGCATTCAGCTTTATCATAATTTGAAGGCTATAGACTTAGCAAACTAACTTTATATATTAATTTTATATATTTATTTTATTAATTTAATATCCTGCCAAAGAGATTGATCTCGCTATAACTTTGGACATCAAATCAGATCTAGAAATGCCTTAAATAGATGTGTATTCCAATTCCTACTGAGTTACAGTTAAATTGCGCATTTCTTTGACAACTCCATTCATCACTAGCAAAGCTTTCTCCACCTTTTTCTCAACTATGTTTTAAATTCAGACTTGTTCCACTTAAAGAAACACCATCATCAAAAGGTGCTATATCATCTGCTCTGATTTTTTTCATGGTCATTGGCAACTGAAAGGTCCACTGTACATTTTAGAGGCCCATCTCCTGTAGGGAACAACAATATGAAGGGAACTTATTTTGCTTTTAAATTTGACATAATTATGTAGTAGCAAAGAGAGCACACACTTTGGAATTAGATGAAGGGTATAATGTTAACCAACTCTGTGACCTGGGCTAAAGTCCTTAAATTTTGTAAGCTTCATATATGATCTGAAGAGATCAGTATTAATATAGCAATGTGGGTGTGCAGATTAAACATAATAAAATGTGAAATGATCTAGATAATATCTTGTGTGGAGTAATCACTCAATTAAATTTAGCTTCATGACCCTGCTCTCTCCTTTCTTTGCTCTCTTCCTCCCTAGTCTTAGAAAAGATAAGATGTGGTTTTTCATCTTTGGGTGCACACAGTGACTTTGGTTTGCTTCATCAAGGAGAGGGTCAGGTGTTGTGTGGGGGGGTTTGACAGACAATATCATATAGCAAATTATATAATGGTGAAATGAACAAAAAGTTTATAAACCCAAAAATGGAGAATATTTTAAGTATCCAGGATACTACAAAGAAAATGTCCATTTAGTTAAAACTTATAGAATGTATATGAATTTGTCTAGTGAAGAGTGAGGGTGGATGAGGGTGGGACTCTTTCCTGAAAGATCCAGCTTCAATCCAACTCTTGGTCCCTGTGTAAATAAATCAAAGATCTGGGGACACTGCCTCGTTCCCTACTTCATTAGAAAGAAAGAGATAAATAAGTTTCTTTCTGATTTAACAAAAAATGAAAGGAAAAGGTCCAGTGGTAGTTAATTCTACTTCTACTTTAGCATATATTTCAGGGATAAAACATATTTAATTTATACATGTCTCTATTTTTATTCTAAGAAGACAAATTGTCATAGTACCTTTCTACTCTTAGGGCACCCAAAGGGTTTTGTTTATAAAAATCAATAAGCCCAAAGCTCTTTGGTTTTTTTTTTTTTTAAGCCAATCTATTTCATCTTTCACTGTCTGCTGAAGGAAGCCATGTATCTTCCAGCAAGCAGTTGGATTTTGTCAATTCTTTGTGGCCCATTATCAACCAGCCAAGATTCAAGGTCACCGTTTTAGTGCCTGCTTCCTGGCAGAACTCCCTCAACCTGACAAGGGCCCTTCAAGATGGTAAATGGGCACAGACTATTTTGGGTTGGATGAAATGCAGTTCATCACTCTGCTCAATGCTCCCCAACTAGTCTTGCTTTGCTTCTGGTCATCTGGCATTTTCAGCAGGTGAATGGAGCTTTTCACCTTCTCTGCTTTTCTCTGTAAGGACGAGGGTGGTTCAGTGTGTTGGACCTATGGAAAGTAAGATTGATGAGATGGTTGGGATTATTTGCTGTAAAGCACTCAATTTCTGCCAAGGATTATGTAATCCAGTCACTTTCTTGAATGTCAGTCAGGACATTAAGAAGTATTCCCAAATTGATTTTCTAATTCAAACACATTGATATAAATTTTATAAGTATTATTATTTATTGTTATACATATTAATATAAATTATTAAGACTTCTCTGTCTTTTTTGATTAACTTTATGTTTTACCTTTTTATGTTGTTATATTTTTATCTCTTATCTTTATCAATTTTTTATTTCTGTTTTTTTTAAATCACTGAACTGTCCTAGCTTTTTTAATTGAAAGGTCAGTTCATTACTTCCAAACTTTCATATTTTTCTGATATATTATTTAAGGGCATAAATTATTCAATGTTTATTGTTTTTTATACCTAGGTATTATCTTTGACAAAAGTTTTATAAGTAATAATTTCCATTTTTATATTTTCTCTAACTTGATATAAAACTTCTGTAAAAGTGTGTGTGTCTACAAAAGGCCCCGAATAGCCAAAGTAATTTTGAAGAAGAAGACCAAAGCAGGAGGCATCACAATCCCAGACTTTAGCCTCTACTACAAAGCTGTCATCATCAAGACAGCATGGTATTGGCACAAAAACAGACACATAGACCAATGGAATAGAATAGAAACCCCAGAACTAGACCCACAAACGTATGGCCAACTAACCTTTGACAAAGCAGGAAAGAATATCCAATGGAAAAAAGACAGTCTCTTTAACAAATGGTGCTGGGAGAACTGGACAGCAACATGCAGAAGGTTGAAACTAGACCACTTGCTCACACCATTCACAAAAATAAACCCAAAATGGATAAAGGACCTGAATGTGAGACAGGAAACCATCAAAACCTTAGAGGAGAAAGCAGGAAAAGACCTCTCTGACCTCAGCCGTAGCAATCTCTTACTCGGCACATCCCCAAAGGCAAGGGAATTAAAAGCAAAAGTGAATTACTGGGACCTTATGAAGATAAAAAGCTTCTGCACAGCAAAGGAAACAACCAACAAAACTAAAAGGCAACCAACGGAATGGGAAAAGATATTTGCAAATGACATATCGGACATAGGGCTAGTATCCAAAATCTATAAAGAGCTCACCAAACTCCACACCCGAAAAACAAATAACCCAGTGAAGAAATGGGCAGAAAACATGAATAGACACTTCTCTAAAGAAGACATCCGGATGGCCAACAGGCACATGAAAAGATGTTCAACGTCGCTCCTCATCAGGGAAATACAAATCAAAACCACACTCAGATATCACCTCACGCCAGTCAGAGTGGCCAAAATGAACAAATCAGGAGACTATAGATGCTGGAGAGGATGTGGAGAAACGGGAACCCTCTTGCACTGTTGGTGGGAATGCAAATTGGTGCAGCCGCTCTGGAAAGCAGTGTGGAGGTTCCTCAGAAAATTAAAAATAGACCTACCCTATGACCCAGCAATAGCACTGCTAGGAATTTATCCAAGGGATACAGGAGTACTGATGCATAGGGGCACTTGTACCCCAATGTTTATAGCAGCACTCTCCACAATAGCCAAATTATGGAAAGAGCCTAAATGTCCATCAACTGATGAATGGATAAAGAAATTGTGGTTTATATACACAATGGAATACTATGTGGCAATGAGAAAGAATGAAATATGGCCTTTTGTAGCAACGTGGATGGAACTGGAGAGTGTGATGCTAAGTGAAATAAGTCATACAGAGAAAGACAGATACCATATGGTTTCACTCTTATGTGGATCCTGAGAAACATAACAGAAACCCATGGGGGAGGGGAAGGAAAAAAAAAAAGGTTAGAGTGGGAGAGAGCCAAAGCATAAGAGACTGTTAAAAACTGAGAACAAACTGAAGGTTGATGGGGGGTGGGAGGGAGGGGAGGGTGGGTGATGGGTATTGAGGAGGGCACCTTTTGGGATGAGCACTGGGTGTTGTATGGAAACCAATTTGACAATAAATTTCATGAAAAAATAAATAAATAAATAAATTAATTAATTAATTACTAAACATAAGATTTATCTGCTTTTGACTTAATTGCAGAGAAACTAAGGATATTTGGGTTTAATGGTAAACAAGCCTTGTACTTTATAACTTCTTGTGTTTGTTTTTTTTTTTAACAAACTTCCCAGGACTTAAGTTGTAAATAAAGTCTTTTTGACCAATTAAAAAAAAAAAAAAAAAAAGTGTGTGTGTCTATACTTATATGCTTTATTTTTTAGTGAATGCCATTTTTGTTCCTCTTTTGTTGTTAATTCTAAATTGTATTATGCTTTGTGTAATGGTGATAGATTACATGAAATCAGCCTTTTTAATTTATTGAGATTCTTTTGGGTTCTAATTCATAATATCTGTGAATGTTTTGTACATATTTTTTAGAAGTAAAGTTTTGTGAAATTTGAAGTAATACATCCTTATTTGCTTAAATTTTTCATTATCCAAATTCACAAAACAATGTGTAATTTCTATTTAATCCACATTCTGTTTGTTCAAACATTTTATTATTCAATACACCTAGACTTATTTTGTTCTACTTACCTGTTCCATCATTTCTGAGAGGTGTAATAAACTCTCTCACTAGGTCTGCAGCTTAATCAATTTGTTCTCCATGGCTAATCATTTCTCCTTTATATATTTCAGCTATGTTGTTGGGTACATAAATATCATTGACTGTAATATTTTCACGC
Source organism: Panthera onca (assembly GCF_046562875.1). Classification (NCBI taxonomy): domain Eukaryota; kingdom Metazoa; phylum Chordata; class Mammalia; order Carnivora; family Felidae; genus Panthera; species Panthera onca. The sequence goes on along the minus strand of NC_138349.1, from coordinate 44,043,246 downwards.
TGGATTGTTCCTTTCATCAAGATGAAAAATTTTGTTTTTTGCTTTTAAAGATTTTCATCTTGAATTTTACTTAATACCGCTTGCTTTATTTATTTTTTTTTGCAATTTAAAAATCTGTTTTTAATACATGAATTTTATTCACTCAAAAATAGTATGATTATTAATATGTTTGGACATATTCTCTGTCTTATTTACTGATTGATGGTTATCCTGATATCTGATTTCCCCTTCCCCCTACTTTTTGGATTTTTACATATGTCTTTATCACACTTCCTTCAAAAATTTTTTGTTGTTTTTGTTCCTCTAATGATCTGCAAGTCATTAATTCTATTTCCATTTTTCAAGTGTTTACCCTAAGGTGCTAACACATAAACCTGAAATTATATTTGTCAAACAAAATCTGGCTAGCATTAATCCATATCTGTATCACCCTCCTCCCACGAACCCTTTCAAATCCTTATCCAGGACAACACAGAAATAACCCCTTTTATTTTCTACTGGATAGAAGTTTCTCGTATTGGTTGATTGTGGTTTCTATCATGGTAAAAATTTTTCTTAGTTGGTTATTCTGAGTGCATTTCTGTATAAGAGAGTTATTTGGACCGATTGGGAATACTCTGTGAGTCTACACATTGCGCCTGAAGGGAGTTTTTATGTACCACCTCCTTCTTCTTTTCTTTTTTTTTTTTTAGACCAAGAACATATTTATGTTTTATATTTTTGTGATAGGAACCTAAGATATTCGATTCAGCCTCTTTGTGAGTTAAACAAAGTCACTATTATTTGTTACATACAACAAATAATATATATTATTTGTGCATATACACATACACTGAATGTGCTATTTAAAATAGAGATTGGGATGGGCACTGGTTGTTGTATGTAAGCAATGAACTGCGAGAATCTACCCCAAAAACCAAGAGCACACTTTACACACTGTATGTTAGCTAATTTGACAATAAATTATATTAAAAAACAAAATAAAGGGAGAGATTGAGGCAAAGAAGAAAATGAAGAGTGTCCATTTGTGGTGGGAAATGTGGTGGTTGATGCCTCAGAAGAAAAGAAAAAGGGAAAGAAAGATCCATTGAGGGAACTAAATGGGAGCGTAATACAAATAGAGAGGGAGACCAAGTGAAGAGACGATGTGGAAAGTAGAAGTCCAAAGAAGAAAGGGGAAAAGGAGGAAGAAAGCAATATGGAGAAGAAAAAGAAAATAATTAGAAAGATATGTGAGAGGAGATAGCAGATAGAAGTCTAAATCTGTGAGCATCAGAGGTTTGCTTTCACTTTAAATCTTAAGAATAAATTTAATATACTGATTTTTAAACTATGATGATGCACATTTTGTGTATCTACCTTATTACACCTTTACCATTCCAACAGGTACCACCTCCTTCTATGAATTTCTGGGATAGTCCCAACATGTTGACACCAATGTCCAAACTCACTTCTTCTGCCCTGAGCTAGGCTGCTTTGTGTCACTGCACATGCTGCACAGGAAAGATGAATTGTATAGGTGTCAAAAAGCTGGCCTAGTTGGGTGTCACAACTGATAAATAAATGTCAGTAAAAAATGTCAGGGACACTGGGCACCTTCTAGTCTCAGAATCTTCCATTTCCAGGATCAGAGAGATTCTAAAAACACTTCTACCATGTTAGCAATCCTCTTCTGTGCCTGTTTTTGCTGTGGTTTCTTTTCTTTTTTTTCATCTAAAAGTCTCTCTCTTGGGACACTTGGGTGTCTTGGTCAGTTAAGCATCTGACTCTTGACTTCAGCTCAGGTCATGATATCATGGTCCTGAGATTGAGCCCCACCCCCAGCTCTGTGCTGGAAGTGAAGCCTGCTTAAGATCTCTTGCTCTTTCTCCCACTGTCCCTCTCACGCAGGTTCTCTCTCTCCACAACAAAAAAATAAAAATAGATAAGTAAAATTATCTCTCTTATGGGTTTCTGGTATTTGTTGACTTTCTCCCCAAAATAACTTTTTATGATTTCAGTGACTTTTTGGATGAATTGTATTTTTTTCCAACTCTTTGTTGTTGATGGTGGCTGTTGTTTGGTTTAGTTTGGTTGGTTTTTCTTTTAATATCCCCTACTATATGAAGCCATTCACGACAGTGCTGGGTTAAGTGATTGTCATAAAGTTCATCCTGCCATCGTGAAATAGGAAATTTTCTTTTTTGCTAGGAAATTATCTATTTCTACATGATTGTAACATTCATAGTGCTAAACTTAATAATTTTTAAATAATCTTTTATTTGTATTTGAGCTTATACCTCCCTTATAATTCCTAATGTTTACAGTCTCTTCTTTTCTTGTAAACTAAGCCTGTTGGAATTTTATTTATTTTACTATTGCCAGAAGAGAAGGGATTTTATTAATTGTCCTGTCTCACCATTTAGTTGTTTTTTATTCCTTCGATTTTAGTTCTTAGTCTTGAATAATTCCCCCTTTTATTCTTGTATTGTTAATTTTTTTTACATTTTGTAGGCAAATGCTCATTGTATTTTTAATCATTTTTAATAATAAAAATGCCATTCTAAATTTCTTTTAGTTATATATTTTTCTGTGCCATATATATTTTTAGTATGTCTCCTTTTCAGATAGTTTAGGTTTTAATGATAGACTTTTTGCTTCAGAGATTATTTCAGGAGTGTCTTAACTGGCATATTAATTTTTCATTTAAAGATTGACATTTTTTACAAATTTATAAGCAGTTAAGGAGGCTAGTAAGATCTCAACTTTTTGGAATTTTAAATGTTATTTAATTTTGTAAATGCAAAGCAATACATAATCAATGGAAGGAATAAAATCATCTATGGAATTCTTTTTTTTTTTTTAAGTTTATTTATTTAGTTTGGGAAAGAGACAGAGAAAGCAGAGGAGTGACAGAGAGAGGGGGAGAGAGAGGATCCCAAGTAGGCTCTGCACTGGTAGTAGAGCCTTACACAGGGCTTGAACTCACAAAACCGTGAGATCATGACCTGAGCTGGGAACCAAGAGTCCCATGCTTAACCCATTGAGCCACTCAGGAGCCCCTGAAATTCTTTTATTTGATCATCTACATCCTCTTTATCTGTGTCTATTGTCTACTTAATTTTTCCATTCTGAAAGTTTTATTGATAACTTCCTCTATAATTGTATGTTATCAAGCTTTATCTCCTGGAGTTTTTGCGTTATGTATTTGGCTGCCATTTTGTTTTTTTCATAAAGAAATATGTATTCATAATTCTTTACACATCATACCTTTCTTCTTCCAGTGTGATACATCGGCTTTGTGTTTAGCTTTGGCCTTGGCCATTCATCCTACTTTCGTTGTATTATATTTGTTTGACTTATCCTTGCTAGACTATTTCCTTAAAATTTTTCTTTGATAGTTTTCATTGGGCATACTACTTGAAAATATCTAGCAAACTGTGTATGTGTATGTGTATTTGTGAATAATATTCTGAAAACCCTCTTCAGAAAAAGATTTCATCCATTAGCATTTATCAGGTTGGCTAAAATATTTGGTTATGTTTCTTTCATCCTAATTTGTATTTTCTATTTATTAAACTGTCTACTATTTACTGATGTTGTCATTTGCTCCTTTTTGTGTCCTTAGTTTTGTTGGCTTAGACCATTTTGTCTTCAATATCCCCATTAATTTTGAAATTCTACTCTATTTTTGTATTACCTAACATATTACTCTCTCAACCATAACCATATTAGCTTGTCTTATTTTATCAATTAATATATCAGTTATTAAATAATAATTATAACCTTCCAGCTAGGGAGAAAAAACAAACTGCAAAGCAGTTATGTAATACTTTCTGTGGCATTTTCCTGGGGTTTTAATTAAAGCACCTTCTCTAACCCCAGCCCAAGTTCCTCAGCCTCATGGGCTAGTTCTTCCTTTAGTTGGTGTCACTCACATAGAATGCAGGGACTTTCTCTCTACAGAACATGGTGACCAGTCAGAGAGATCAAAACACCCACAGGCATTCTCATATCCTTCACCTTATCCTGACCTCCCCAGGATTTAAGTTTGCTAATTGAGTCCTCTTGCTTAAAAACTCTATCACAGTTGGTGGAGGTTGTGAACAGAAGTAGAAATTAGAAAATGTGTTCCAGATAGTAGGAGTATGGGGAGAGGGATTCCTTGAGGCCTCCATAAGGAAGTCCTTAAAGATCAACCTTATATCAGCCTTCATTCTCAAGATGAAAATGTGACAACAAATGGATCAACGGGGGTGAGGGGGTTATTGGCCGGAGAAATCCAAGGATAAGGCAGATCCCTGTCATACTACCAGGATTGCTATAGGCAGAATAATGTTCCCCAACTAAAGATGTCCACATACTAATCCTCAGAATCTGTGCATATGTTAGGCTACATGGCAAAGGAGAATTAAAGTGGATGATGGACTTAAGATGGCTAATCATCCGACCATGAGATAGGAGAGATTATTCTGAATAATCTGGATGGGCCCAATTTAAGTGCCAGTGTCTTTATAAATAGGAGAGGGAGGCAAAGGGAAGAGAGTCGGAGACAGGGATGTGAAGCAGAGGTCAGAGAAATTTGGATTGAGAAAGACAATCCAGCATTGCTGGCTTTGACAATTTAGGATTGTGGGTATCCTTTAGAAAGCTGAAAGGTCAGGAGTCAGATTCTCTCTTAGAGCCTCCAAAAAGAAGCACAGCTCTGCCAACACCTTAACTGTAGCCCACTGAGACCAATTTCAGACATCTGAACTCAAAAGATGTAAGACAATATAGTTATAGTGTTTAAGCCACTGCGTTTGTGATAATTTGTTACAGCAGCCATAGGATACAAATGCAAGGGTCGAGTCAGTTTCAGTCCAAAAAAATTGCATTCTTTCTCCCCATTAATTTTTAAGTCCCCAATCTCTTTTTTGCTCTGCTCTTACCTCCCTCAGCTTTCCCCCCTCACTTTCCTCCACCTCCTACCTTGGAGGTGGCCCTCCTCCAACTTCTCCCTCTCACGTCTCTCTTCCCCATTTTCTACCTGCCCATTAGACTCTTCCCCTTTCCTGTATCCTGTTTTTTTACCCACCATTCCATATTTTCTGTTTCCCACAAAATTCTCCTTCCTTGGAGGGAGGTGGAAGTCAGAAGCATGAAGAAGGCAGTGTAAGGACATCTGAATTCTCCTGTTGTACACTTTCTCTTTAGAAGGAAATTTCACTGAGCTCCAGTACTTGCCTTGAGAAATCAATGAATATCAACAACATTCCAACAAAGATCTACAGAACAATAGGAACAATGGATGGCTCATAGTAACCCAGCCACATGAAAGCCTCAATTCAGCTGCAGAGTGCTGGCATCTACTGACTCTTGATCTTACTGGAGACTGTTCCTCCATTAAGGAGTTTCTCAGAGTAGAGCTCTTAGAATGAGAAGATTTCTATCAAAAGGCACAACTCCATGAAGAATAGCTGAATATGTGGATCGAAATTCTGCAGCTTTCCTTTAATTAAAATATATATTAAATATGAAAACTCTATAAGAGCTAAACAGGGTAAACAATAAGCCAAGATAAGCTAAATTAGATGCTAACTACTGGGAAACTGCAGCCAAGTTTTACCTTTCATTTGTGTGAAATATTACACAAATTTTAAATAATTTTGATATTTGGGTCAAGGGGTCTATTTGAGTGAAAGAGACATGAAAAATGTTCAGTCTACTTTTTCATACTTTCTAGGTTTGATGAACTAGAGATATTTCATGTCTCTAAGGGAACTCTAAACAAGAATATGGCACATTCCCCAACTGTCTGTAAAGATTAAAAGGAAAGTAACTGAAATAGCTTATACTTTAATTCATATTTTATATCTCAAGCACTAGATGGAGGAAGAGCCAGAAAAATGCACATGACAGATTTTACCATAATCACAGAGACAGAGTGAACAGGAGATTTGGAGGAGATAATCAGACCCCACAAGCCAGAGTTGAAAGCAGACATTCAGGAAAGGAGCTGAGTTTTGTGAAACAGGTTGTTGGAGATCAAGGAGCAATTGGAATTAATCCTGCTAAAAGGTGTTCTTAAGTGAGTGGCTTTGTCACATTCAACTAAAGGTGGTATTAGTGAGTCCCAGAGGGAGGGATTTTAGGGGACTTGATCTCTAGCTTTGGCCTTGAAGATGAAGTCATGATTCTGAAGCATCACCTACCCCTAGAATAAAGTCTATATTTTTTATGACACGTCATAACCTGTTCCTGTCTATTCTTCCAGCTTCATCCTATATAAAGACTCTTTTCACAACACTTCAGCCATATTTGCTTTCTGTTTCAAAAACACAGTAATCTGAAATCTCACATTGATTCACTTGTTTGTATCTTCAATCAACAGAACAAAAGCTCTTTGAAAAGCAGAAAACTTATCTGTCCTGGTTACCTCTAAAACCCTCTGTGTGCTACAGTGGCTGACACGTTGTAAGCACTCAAGGCACGTTTGTCAAACAAATGAATAAATGGTATTCACCATGGCCAAGTAGTAAAGCACATGCCACATCCGAAGCCTTGAATATAAAATTTTTACTGTAACATGAGAGAAAATATATTATGAATTATTTTTCAAATTTGACAATAAAGTCTGTGACTATAGCTTTTTCTTCTCAGGAGAAGGTAGAAGTCTCTTTTGGTTTCTTCTGCATTTTCCAAATTAATCTTTTCCTGATCCTCACAATTATTAGTGAGTTTCTGTGTTCCCTTCTCTGCTTGCTTCCTCGTCCGTTGCTGAAATTGTGGAGTGGCTACTTCAGATCTGTGCTGACCTTGTACTAATTGATATGCATCTAGGCAATGGGCAAATCATACCCCAAATTTAAAGCAGGGGGCTGGAGTTCAGCTCAGGAGGCAGGTTCTGTGGAAAGGATGGGGCATCAGGAAATGCCCGACACTCCCCCCCCCCCCCCCCCCCCCCGCAAAGGAACACTGGCAATCAGTTCTGGAAATCCAAGCACAGCTGTATAGAAAGGACCTAGCACTGCGTGATTCAGAGTTCCTTCTAAAGTACCTTTTGGGGATGGTGCTCCTCCAAGGCCACCTCTTATTTAACTTACACCACTGCTGATTCCACGACCCTTAAATAGTGGAGCAGAATGGTGTCCTCAGACCTGGGAGTGCATCTCCTTATAAGCAGCAGTTATGTCCAGGGGGAAATCTACTTGATAAATGAAGAGTGTCTATTCATCAAGGAAAAGAGGGGGAGAGAGAGAATGAGGAGGAAGGAACAGAAGAAGCAAAGGAATAGGAGAATGGGGAATAAAGGTGTAACAGCAAAGAGATAGAAAAAAAAAGAACAATGAGAATGAAATAAGAGAGGGGGAAAATATAAAACAAAAGAATATAAAATAAAGACAAGGGGGGCGCCTGGGTGGCTCAGTCGGTTGAGCGGCCGACTTCGGCTCAGGTCATGATCTCGCAGTCCGTGGGTTCGAGCCCCGTGTCAGGCTCTGTGCCGACAGCTCAGAGCCTGGAGCCTGATTCGGATTCTGTGTCCCCCTCTCTCTGACCCTCCCCCGTTCATGCTCTGTCTCTCTCTGTCTCAAAAATAAATAAACATTAAAAAAATAAATAAAATAAAGACAAGGATTGAAAATTATTTAAGAAACAAAATTCAAACAACTAGAGAAGGTTGCAAATGTCCCAGGATTCCTGGTTCCCTCTATCTGTCTGGGTGATACCTATGGCTGCTTTTTGTCTTGATTGTTCTCTTTTTGTGATTTCCAGGGAGAACATGGAAACTTACCCAGAACTCTCAGTTGCTTTCAGGCACATATTTGGGGTTAAAAGATTAGATGAGAGTGTAAATGATATCCTAGATAATGCTCTAAAACTACTTCCAAGTTGTTTTCCAGGAATCTCAAGACCCTCAGGCCTGAGAGGAGCCTTACACAGGAAATCCTGATCAGACATTTCACTCATGAGAGACAAGTACAGACTCTTCCAGGACAGGGAAGTCCTAAAGTGGGGAAGACATTTATCAGTAGACCTCAAGTGGATACTCTTGCATGATTTACCACCCACCCCCTCCTTGAGGTATCAGGGGAAGAGTGAGGCTTTTAAGTAACCAACACACCTATGGGCATATCATGAAGTATGCCAGGGTTCTTCTAACTCCTGACCCCATGTCTGGAAGAGACACACCGGGGGTTGCGTTGATGGCCAGAGGGACAGAGGTAGGCAATCAGCCTTCCTGAAGGGTTCACCCACCTCTTGGTCATCTCATGTTTCCAGCTACCTCGTACTTCTGTCCATCCCAACCATGTTTCTAGACATTGAGCACCAACCACCTGGTGACCACAGGGGAAGCCATTTTGTTCACTATGACTGGAGGAACCATATTATTCATTACCCAAGATAGAGGATTTTTGAGAGTAGGGAAGTGTGCTATTGATAATTACACCAGGATAACAAGTGTAAACAGAATCATCCTAGGCAAACCACGATACACAGTCACACTATGCATAATGCTTCTTTGGATTGGATCGAAGGTTGGTATCAGATGTAAGCTAGGCCAATCGAAGTCTTTTTCTAGGGATTTTATAACTGGTGGTATGTATGGCTGTTCTTTTTCTGGTGAATAAAATTAATAATGCCAACCTGCCAGTGGTCATGTTTTCACAAAGTGTCTTGCGTATATAGATATGGGGACAGAGGAAAAAAAAGAAAACCTTAGAATAACACATGAGCTGCACACGTGGCACCAAGATCCCTCCATCTTACATCCATGATGCCTCCTATGTTCCTTTCTCTGTATATCAACTTTCCCTTTGGAGAAGAGGGGAAGGTAAAAAATACCATAAATGTGTCTCAAAAGACTGACTTTATACTCATCAACACCTACAGTCACTTGGAGCTTAAATACCAATGACCTCCAATTTAACCTGAGCCCTCTCTTATATCCATCAACTCAACATAGAACAAAAATGTATTGAAAGCCTATTATGCTCCCATCCCTGGGATAAAGTGGTGAACAAAAACATAACAGACCACTTCTCTGCCCTCATTCGGTTCCCATTCCAGCTGGGGAAAACAGGAGATGAACAAATAGATACATAAGATAATTCTAGATAGGGAAAAGTGTTCAGAAAATAAGTTAGGGTAATGGGGTAGAAAATGACTAGGGAGAGCATTTTTTTTGTCTAAGGTGGTCAGAGAAGCTCTCTTTGAGGAGATGACATTTGAACTGACACCTTGTCGGTGGGAAGTATTATTTTAATCAGCTCCACTGTGTGTTCAGTCATAGGAAAGAGTTGCACACCCTGTCTGAACTGGCTTCTTCCCCTCTACCTCTGGTTCTCTTCCTAGAGTCACAGTAATGTCACTATCCAATTCACCTCAAACAGAAATCTCCTATTCCTCCCTTCTTTCACTAGTAACATTTGTCAGATAAACACTCTTGAGTCTACCCCCAAAAAATCTCAGCAGTTCTCAACACCTATTGTTGGGACATAGTACAATAGCAGCTCAGTACCTGCTCAGTACCCTTATAAGTATCCTGAGGGCAGAAAGGCTTTGTTTGTTATACACTACTGTGCCTCCAGGGTTTTGCATAGTGCTTGGCCCAGGGTAGGCTTCAACATATCCTTTTGTTGATCAAAGGAACATATCTGATTATGTAAATTACCTTAATTGTTGTTCTGTTTTCTATAGGAAAAAAAAACTACATCATTTATGAATGAATCCCAGCTTGCCTGTCCATTTTCACCTTCTACAGCTAGATCTAGTAACTCTGAACTATTTCTATACCTGCACTGTTCTTCCAAAATCTGACATTATTTAAAACTTGCTTTGTTGAATGTTTAGTTCATGTTGCGGAAAGAATTTCATCTTGAGGATGAAGCTGAAATATCATCTCCATTATGCAGATCTTCTTGAATCTATAACTGTATTCACCTATTATAGCACCTATAACTGTGTATTGTCATTATCTTCTTACAATACTGTCTCACTTACTGTGAATTTCTCCAGACAAGAATTCTGATTCCTCCCATTGCTAGCTGCCCAACACTTGCTACCGTACTAGGCATAAAAGTAGGAGCACAATAAATCTAATTGAAAAGAGGACATGAGACATCTACCGCTTTATTTCTAAACATAAAGGTTGCAGGCATTGATCCCATGGATCTATGACCTCAATAAATCATTGGCTAGAGAAACACTACTTATTAAGAGCTAATAGAAATCATAATGATCACTCATATAGTATACCCAAAGGTGCCTTAAAAGTCTTCAATTGCTGAGTGCTTATATATATGGAGTAGTTATATTTTTCCATCATCATTTGAGCTCAAAGAAATGTGCCTCACAACACGTTATAATTAGTTGTATGTTAATATACACACATACACATACTCTCTCATACAGAGCCGGGTTTAATCTAATTTATTCTGGATTTTTTTTAAATATCAAAGACAAAATAATTCCTATATTACACAAACCATTTCAAAGTATATTTGAAAGATTAAGGCTGATTTGTTCCCTTGTTATGAAGCAAATCTGACTTTAATTGTCAAATATGATAAGAACAACAACAACAAAAAAGAACATTATATTCTCACCTAACTTATGACAAACAATGCAAAACTATTTTTCAAGGTTATCTTAACCAACTTAAAACCTTATTTATCTACCATGATCAAAATCACTTATTCTACAAATAGAAGGCTGCTTTAACACAAGCACACTATAATAATGAAATTTAAGTCCTGTATGCCAATTTTCTCATCACTAAAGTGGGAATATTATCTCATGCATATACACCTTGTTTTTTTTTTAATGAGAATTCAGTGAGTTAGTATATGCAAAGTCCATTAAACAGTGCCTAGCACTTATTAACTTCTATATAAATATTAGCAGTCATCATTAATAGTAGTAACAGTAGTCATAGTTGTAAACACCAACTGTTTGCACTGCTGTGTCATGCACTGTTCGAATTAATTTGCACATATTAATTACACGTGTCAATTATCTTGCTTATGTTATTTAATCCTTTCAATAACTCACTGAGGTAGGTATTAATGCATTCTCTTTCTAAAAGAAGGGGAAAATAAGGCTAAAATGCATTAATTAAACATACTTTCTGAATTAAAGACCTGCAAAGGCACTTTCTCACAGCTGGAGAGTGCTAAAACGGGATCTGAATCCATGCAAGTCTCTCCCTGGAAGTTCATACTTGGCCATCCAGTTACAGTGTCTCTCACAGCAGAAGGGCACTGAGGAGGGCACCTGCTGGGGTGAGCACTGGGTGTTGTATGGAAACCAATTTGACAATAAATTTCATATTGAAAAAAAGAAAAAAAAGAAAAAAGGAAAAAAAATTACTACTATAAAAAAAAAAGAACTGAGCCTCCCATACGTTAAAACCTTACTATGTGTATTTGTTTTACTCTCCAAATAATATTATATAATGCTAATTTTCATAGTAATATGTGACATTGTAAAGTATAGGTTTATTTCATATTTGATGCCATCTATGTATATATTGCATGTAAAACAATTCTTAAATAATACATAAAAGGATAAATTGCAGTTGTAAAATGTGGAAGTAAATATTATATTCTGTCCATTATAAATCACATAAAATTAAAAGTAAAAGAGATGAAGATGAAATACCCAATGTTTATATTTCAAAATGTATTTTACATATTAAATATATATAAAACCTATTCGCAATAAATATTCCCATAAATAATAAAATTGTAATAGAAGCAATGTGTGTGGCTATGTGTCATTTTTAAATAATATTTGTTTCACTACTGGTGATGTAGAAATTCCAAAGTCTGGTTCTAAGTTCAGTTTATTTTGACCCTCGGTTTAATGCTTGTAGTATCTGAAAAAGAGAGCTCACAAACATTCGTGAATCTAAATGAAGAAGGTCATCATTGGCTGTGCATAGTTGATCACAGCATCAGTTTTCAGTCCAATTATGCAGTGGTATTTGTAGAAATTGGATTTGTGTATTTCCACGATTCCTGAAGTCAATCAGTAATTCCTACACACTAATGAGAAGATATTTCATTTTGATATTTTAATAAATTTGCTCAACATCCATTGAAATTCTGTATTTGGAAAAATCCTGAACATGTAAAAAATTGAGCTGTATGTTTTGTGTGTGTATGGCTGTGTTCACTTTGTGTGTGTATGCCTGTGTTCAAACATAAAATATTTTAAAATTTTACTTGATTTCTTTAATTCACTTAGTAGCTATACTTGTTTATTTTGTGTTTTTAATGGTTGCTTTGGGGTTTACAATATGCATCTTTAACTTCACACAGTCAGCCTTCAAGTAACATCATAACACTTGACACGTTGTGTAACAGCCTTATAACAGTACACTTCCATTTTCCCTTTACTGGACTTTGTGCTATTGTTATCACACTTTTATTTCTACACGTTATAAACCATATAATACATTGTCTTTGCTTTAAATAGTCAATTATCTTATAAAGAGATTTTTATAAAACTAGAAAATCTTTTGCATTTATCCACCTATGTGACCATTTCAGTGGTATTCATTATTTCGTGGAGATCTAAATTCCATCTCACATTTTTCCTTGTCAGAAGGACTTCCTTTAATATTTCTTATAGTGTAGATCTGCTGCTCATAAATTCTTTAGCTTCTGTATGCTCTGAAAAAAAATCTTTATTTTACCTTCAACGTTGCAGAATATCTTATTAGGCATTGAATTCTAGGTTGACAGTTTTGTTTTGTTTCTTTCAGTACTTTAAAGATATTTCTCCACTGTCTTCTGCCTTATATTATTTCTAAGAAGTCTAATGTATTTTTTCTCTCTTTTAAGGTTCATGCATTTATGTCTTATCTAAGAAATCTGTCTAATCCAAGTTGCTAAGATCTAAATGTAAAACTTAAACCTATAAACCTCCTGGAAGAAAATATAGGAGAAAATATTGTGACCCAATTTTCCTTTGCATTTCAAGTCACTACTAGCCAAGTAATGAAAAGACAAGTCACACAAAGTAGGAGAATATATTTATAACACAAATATCTTTATCCAAAATATGTAAAGGACATTTCAATATAAAACAAGCAAAAAAAAAAAAGTTCAAAAAATCAGGGGAAAGATTAAAATAGAAATTTACCAAAGAAGATATATGAAGAGCAAATAAGCAGGAGAAAAGATTAACAATAAAATTAAGTATTAGGGAAATTCAAATCATGACCACAATGAGTCACTGCTACTACACTGTCACTAGAAATGCTAAACTAGAAAAGACTCACACTACCAGCTTTGCTAATGATTTGGAGTAATGGGCACAATAATTTGTTGTTAGTGAGAATGCAATTTGATAATTTTTTATAAAGTTAAATACATGCTTTCAATAGTAGACCCAGGAATCCTGCTCCAAAAGAAATGAAACGTATGTCCACATGAAATCTTGCATGCAAAATTTTGTAGAAGCTTTATCAAAAATAACCTCAAATCGGAAATAACTCAAATTTCTCTACAACTGACAGGTGAGAATAAATTTAGCATATCCATACAATAAACAAGAATGATACATGCAGCTGTATGAATAACTCTCAGAAACATTATTTTATTGTATTTTATTATTCTCTTAATGTTTATTTATCTTTGAAAGAGACAGAGAGTGTGAGCAGGGGCAGGGGAGGGGCAGAGAGAGAGACACAGAACTCGAAGTGGGCTCTGAGTGTCTGTGCTAACAGCACAGAGCCTGCATGAACTGTGAGATCATGACCTGAGTTGAAGTCAGACGCTTAACCGACTGAGCTACCCAGGCACCCCTCAAAATCATTATTTTAAATGAAAGAGGTTAATAAGAATAAATAATTGAAAATTATAAACACAAATATATAAATTAATTTGTTGCTATCAAACTCAAATTAGAAACGTTCAAAAAAAAAAAAGATGTGAATAAGGAGCTGATTAAATTCGGGAAATAAAATTAAATAAGCAGAGCCATCATCTCAGTAACAAAGACTAAATTACATGATGCCCAAAGGACAGTGAATTTATACAATAAAGAGGATATTGAAGAAATTAATGAAAATTTCCAAAAATAAAAAAATGAAATAAAGAGGTAAAAATGATCAGAGAGAAAGTGATACACACAAGAGCTAAGCAAAGATGTTCAAACATAAGTAGGTAGGTAGGTAGGTAGGTCCTTGGGGGGCCTAAGGAAAATGATAACAGATAAAAATAATAATTTACATAAAGGACTGAAGAAAATAAAAAATGGTTATTCTGAGGGAAAATATAGGAGAAATGTTTATTATTTATATACTTTAAATGCATAATTGACTATTTAAACAAATACAATAACATGCGGGTGAGAGGTTATAACATACGTAGAAGTAAAATGAATGACAACAAGTAAAAAAATCAGAGAGTGGAGGAATGGAAGTCGATTTTTATTAGGCTTTCATACCACACAGAAAATGGTGTGTCACTTGAAGGTAGGCAGTATTAAAGGAAAAATGTACACTTCTAACTCTAGAGCAGCTGGAGAATAACAAATCAAATAGCAAATAACAAATCAAAGAATTATAGCTAGTAGGCCAGCAAGGAGCAAAATAGAATCACAAATAATATTCAGTTTCTCCAAAAGAGGGAACAAAGGGAAAGGAATAGAGGAAAAAAAGATGGGAAAAATAGAAAACAAGTAACAAGATGGTAAGTGTAAACCTAAGCATATGAATAAATACTTTCAATTTTGGGACTCCTGAGTTTGCTCAGTCAGTTAAGCGTCGGACTCTTGATAGCTGCTCAGGTCATGATCTCATGGTTTGTGGGCTCGAGCTCCACATCAGGCTCTGCACTGTTAGCTCAGAGCCCACTTGGGGTTCTCTCTCTGTCCCTCTCTCTCTCTCTGCCCTTCCCTTGTGCTTACTCCTCTCTCTCTCTCTCTCTCTCAAAATAAATAAATAAACTGGGGTGCCAGGTTGGCTCAGTCGGTTAAGCGTCCGACTTCAGCTCAGGTCATGCTCTCACAGCTCTGAGTTCGAGCCCCGCATCAAGCTCTGTGCTGACAGCTCAGAGCCTGGAGCCTGCTTCGGATTCTGTGCTCCCTCTCTCTCTGCCCCTAACCCTCTCACATTCTGTCTCTGTCTCTCTCAAAAATAAATAAACATTAAAAATTTTTTAAATAAATAAGCTTAAAAAAAAGGTCTAAACCAATATATCTCCCAAATACAAAGCAGCAATCATCAGATTGATTTAAAAAGCAATGTAGAAATACTAGATACAAAAACTCACTTTAAAAAATCATTAAACAAACAGGTAAAAGTAAAGGGATGAATAAATATACCATGGTCAAACTAAATAAAAGAAAGCTGGAGTAGGTATATTAATATTGGGTAAAGCAGATTTCAGAGCAAAGAATATTACCAGTAATAAATAAATGCATTTCCTCATGATAAAGCAGTCAATTCATCAAGGGAAAGTATAATTCTAAATGTTTATGCACCTAATAGAGGTGCTCCAACATACATGAAGCAAAAATTGATGCAACTATAAATCCACAATTACAGTCAAAGACTTCAAGGCCCTTGTTTCAATAATTGATAGGACAACTAGACAGGAATTCTGTGAAGGACATAGAAGAATTGAGTGACCCTAGCAATAATTTGACCTGATTGAAATACATATAACACTTTACCCCACAACAAAAAAGCGTGCATGCTTTTCAAGTACATGTGAAGCAATTACCAAGATAGCCCATATCCTGGGTCACAAAGTTAGTCTCAATAAATTTTAAATGACTTTAGTTATACAAAGTATGTTCTATGGCCACAATGGAATTAAATGTGACATCAATAACAAAGAATTAACTAATACACTTCTAAATAGTAAATGAGTCGAAGTGGTAATCAGAAGGGAAGTTAGGACTCATTCTGAAATTAACAAAAATTAAAATACAACATAGAATTTGTGGGATACTTCCAAAGCAGGGCTTAGAAAGAAATTTATAGCACTAAACATTTATATATTTTTAAAATTTTTTTAATGTTTTTATTTATTTTTGAGACAGAGAGAGACAGAGCATGAGCAGGGGAGGGACAGAGAGAAAGGGAGACACAGAATCTGAAGCAGGCTCCAGGCTCTGAGGTGTCAGCACAGAGCCCGATGCAGGGCTCGAACTCACGAGCTGTGAGATCATGACCTGAGCCGAAGTCAGACACTTAACCGACTGAGCCACCCAGGCGCCCCTAAACATTTATATTTTAAAAGGACAAAGGTCTTAAATCAATGACCTCAACTTCCACTTCAGGAAAATTGAAGAAGGAAAAGAAGGAGGAAGAGAAGGAGGAAGAGAAGGAGGAGGAGGAGAGGAAAAGAAGAAGAAGAAGAAGAAGAAGAAGAAGAAGAAGAAGAAGAAATAAGGCCCAAGATAAGCATGATAAAGTTTTGTAGTTTTTAAAATATTTAATTATATACCTACCACATGATCCAACAATACCCATTCTAAGTATTTACTCAAGAGAAATTAAAGCATATTTTTTTACACAAATGTTTATGGTAGTTTTGTTTGTAATGGCCCCCAAATGGAAAAAACCTAAATGTCCATTAACAGGTTAATAAATAAACAAATTGTTGTATGTCAATGCAAGAGTGAGTATTCAGCAATAAACAGCAACAGCATGAATAAATTTCACAATGATTATGCTGAAGGAACGGAGCAAAAATTAAAAAAAAAGAGAGAGACAAAAAAATCCCTACATTTATACATTGTATAATAAATATTGAACAAATAGACTGATAACCAATGACAGAAAGCATGTCAATAACAGAAATAAATGGTGACAAAAAGCCTAAGGAGGACAGTGGATCTGAGGGAGAGGGATTACCAAGGGGTTGGAGGAAACTATTAAAAGGGATAGATATGTTCATTTTTTTTTTATTGTGGTAGTGGTTTCATATACGTATACGTATAAACATATGTCAAAAGTTATCAAATTTTGAAGTTTATCATATATCATTAAACTCCAAAAAAACCTTATATATATATATATTACAAAACTGGGAAAAACAGGAAACTATTGTCATGTCTTGGAGTAAGTAAAGATGTTTTCAGATTAACCTCAAAGACACACTTTAAAAAGTGAAAAGATAAGACTCTTTGCAACACATATATCCAACAAAAAGACTTGTATCCAAAAAAAAGAATTCTTACAAATCATTAAGAAAATTTTGACAATTCTATGTTTAAAAAAACACCAGCAAAAGTAATTTTACTGATACTACCATGGCAAAGTAAATTCCCTGCTTGAGCCAAACATCCTGGAGATCATAAATATAAATAACGGGCAAAATACAAAAAATAAAGTAGTTTATCTGGCTGAAAACCTGGGAACAAAGTTTGAATGACCCACAGCTACTAAAACCAGAGTGGGGAAACCTGCAAAAGAAAGTCAGAGTCATGAGCAGTTTAAAGAGAAAGAACCGTAAAGGAGACCTAAGATAATACCCACATTTACTGCTGACATGCAGTCATTAGCTCGGGAATAAGCAAGAGATCCACTTCAGTTCAATGCGACACAAGGGATATATCTGAGAGGGGAGAGGAGTTATTTTTGAAAAGTCTCCTCAATCTTAAGAAAGAGTCACTGGAAATCCAAGCTCATTCATTAGCTGGGGATTGTCATACGGAGATGGGAGGCTTGGAGTGGCTTCGACGGGCTTCCCTTCCACATCAAGTGGACACCAAGAGGAAAGCAAAGCCAAGAGAATGCCAGAGATATGCAGCCAGAGCCCTGATGAACAGAGCAGTTACCTGACTCAAGAAATCTGCTTCATGAAATAAGCCAGTCTGAATTGTTTTTTCTGTTCTCTGCGGCTTAAAACATTAAAACAGATATAGGCTCTGACAAGATCAAGTCTGTAGAATTGTGGGAATGATGGCCTCACCACAGAACACAGGGACTCTGCTTTGTGACTTCTCCCTTGTGAAATTGTCCATGGGTGCCTCTCAATATACCTAAATTAGCAAACAAGGTACAAGTGATAAAAAATGTTTCAAGTCAATGTTGACAAGACTGTGGGGGAACAGGCACAGTTGCGCGTTGCTTTTGGCATAGCAAATTGGTTCAATCTTTCTGAGGAGAAATCTGCTGCTGTGTAATAAGACCTTTAAAATTGTTCACAGTTTTGACCCAGAAATTCTACTTCTGTGATTATATCGCACAGAAATCCTCCTGAATAAAAGTAAACAAAAATTTAGGTATTCATAGAAATTCAATTGGAAATAGAAAAGGAAAACCTGGCAAATAATCCAATTACTGCAAATGGAGAGGATGATAAGTCAACATAAAGAAACATCGTTGCCTTTCCAAGTAAGAAAAAAAAAATATATTAAGACTCTGTCCAGCTTGGAATAAATATAAAATAAAGTGAAATGAAAACGGTAGAACACAAAATGGTAAGAACATATTATTCTCTAGAACTCAGCCTCTCTTCATATGCTCAAAAACTATAAAATCAAATCATCTTCCCCAGATATGGGGAAGGTTACTCCCCCATACACATACATACACCCCTTACTATTTCCAAACAACTGACATAATGGCAGAAAATCTGAGCAACCTCATATGTGAAACACTGCACTTAGCAATGGAGACACAAAGAAGAAAAGGATAAATAGGTATCTTCATAAACCAAGTGGAGTGTGGAACACAGCAGACCAGCAAGAAAACATGAGAATGAACAAGATATTTGCTGGTTGTGATCAGTTTGGTAGCCATAAGTGTGGCAATGGGGAGTGTGTAACTGGTGAATGCGTTGGGGTTCCTCTGGATTGGGTGGTAAGGAAACAATTCAGCCGAGGAAAAGATATTTAGGCTGATAGTTGAGGAATAGAAAGAAGCCTTTCAGAGAGCTAGGAGAAGAGGTTGTATGTACAACCATCAACCAATGTGAAGGCCTGAGGTCACGAAGGTCTTAGCATGTTTCAGGAACAGAAAAGGGGCCATTGTGGCCAAAGCATGTGCCACTCCAGGATGGAAGAGAGATATGATGATCTTTGACCAGTGGCCAGGAGACAGATCATGCAGGGCCTTCCTGCAGTGGTGAAGAATTGGATTTATATTAAGTGTAATGGAGACCACTGTGGGGGAGGGAATGATCAAATTTATTTTTAAAGGGATCACTCTAGCTGCTGCATCGGGAGTGAATTATAGGGGCCCATGTTTGGAATAAGGGAGATGGTGAGTAGGCCACAGACATGCCCTAATGAAATATGACAGGTGGTTTAGACCAGGGCAGCAGCAATGGCACTTACAGAAGCAGAGGTATGTTTTAGAAGTAGTATCAGCAGAACAGATGAACGTATTCAGGATGGGAGCAAAGAGGGGTGCCAGTTAAGCATCCAACTTTGGCTCAGGTCATGATCTCACAGCTTGTGGGTTCGAACCCTGCATCGGGCTCTGTGCTGACAGCTCAGAGCCTGGAGCCTGCTTTGGATTCTGTGTCTCCCTCTCTGCCTCTCCTTCTCCTCCTCTCTCTCTCTCTCTCTTTCTCTCTCTCTCTCTCAAAAATAAACGTTAAAAAAATCTTTTTAAGTTTGGAGCAGAGAACAGAAGACTCAACAATGCCAGATCCCAGGAATGCTAGGGGACATTCCAAATGAAGGATCCTATGTGATCTCCAAATGAAGTATACAAGCAGACTAGGGCACTGTATCAGGAAGACACATGATGAAAAGCATGAACCAAGACAAGAAGACAACAGAGTCTGGAACTGGGGAGTCAAAGCCCAGGATGAACAGGAAGACATGGATCCTATTAAAACGAGTTAGGAACTGGGGTCTGTGGTTCCTGCTGCAGTGAGCAGAGACACTGGCTGAGGCAAGCTGTTGGTCTTTGGATTGAGTCCTTGTCCATGACTCCATCTTCCACCTTTGTGCTGAAAGCTTTCAAATCTATATCTCTAGCCCGGAACTCTCTCTGAAGACCTGGACTGAAATAGACAACATTCTCTGGGACATCTTTATTTGGCTGCTCTCCTGGCATCTGATAATTTACTTGCACAAAAGAGAATTAGCATCTTCTATCACTTTACACCCCACTGCTCCTCCTATGCACCCTCCTTCACTTAACAGGATCACCTTGCACTGCTAGAGTTTTCTGTCATTTCAAAGAATAGTAATGTCCAATGAATAGATCATGTAAAATGTGGCATTGCTTGTCTCCCTGTGAAGTCCTCTCTGATCTCAGATCTTTCCTAGGAAACAGCAGTCATTCTCTTCCATTTCCTATTTTGAAAACTGGTATCTCTTTGTTACCTCCTACCATTTTTTAAGTTATCTGTAGACTATCTCTACTCACATCATTCATCTTTGTATTCCCAGAATCTAAGTGACTGAGGTACATTAGATATTAGATGCTCAATACCTATTTGCAGAATTAATGGATACATGCAAATCCACGCAATAGCAGGCAAGGCTATGAATCAAAAATGAAACATTGCATTTGGCAGAAATAGAACATCCTGGGGAATGGAGCTGCCTGAGAAAGACTTAGAAGAGGCTCTTATTGCAGCCATTCCATGCCTTATCCTGTGTCATATGGATTCCAATGTACCAGTTAGGGCTCAGCCAGAGAAGCAGAACTGTAGGGGTATGGATGTCCTGCAGAAGTCAGGGCACCTTGTTATGGAACTAAATGCACACCTGGCCCCAAGAGCCAGAGAAGCGAAGGAGGCTCCAGGGGAAGGTAGAGCAATGGCAGACTTAGCTGAAGTCAAGGGGAGTCGTTTGATCAGCAACAATGTGTGTGAGCTGCCAGATGTCTGCTGCTTCCTTTCTACACCCCAATATTTCAGGAACCTCCCTGAGGCCCATCCTAATGGCAAACACAGATGAAAGGGAATTTGGGGAAGTCTAGTCACATTGACACCTTCTTACAAAGTCACACTCTCAGAAATGTTGATGTTAAAGAAAAGGATCCTGGAAGCTCTGAGGTTTGATTACTCCTATTGTAGCTTGATACCTGATGCATCAAAACAACACTGGGTTTCCTGGGATAATTCCTTGGTCAATCCGTTTACTCTTTATAAGAAACACTTAAATCTTGGGCTTAAGCTGTAACAGCCTCTATTAATCCATTCAAGTGCAAAGTCAAGTTTGACAGAGCCCTTGGAAAAGTTGAAGGCCAGCTGGCCCTGGCTCAGAGAACAATCCAGTGTCCCAGTGCACTGTGGAGCAGGAATAGCCAAGTCCAATCCTACTGCTAGGTTTTGCTTTACTAATATCTATTGAGGATTATCTTATTGATTAACAATAGGTAGATAGATGGACAAATGGGTCCACATCTAGTTATTCACATAGTTCACAGTATCAATAATATTTTGAAAGTGCTAAGAATTATGACCATTCTGAGTTCAGAATTTTTCATGAATATCTTCACACAGAGAACCATATGTAATAAAATAAACAGTGTCCTCAGCAACATTCTGACAGCACTCACAGTAATAAGTTTCACAGGGTTATTCCTTATAGTGTCCTTAAATTTAATCAAATGGTACCACACAAAAGCACAGGTTAATAAAGTGGTTTATAGGGATTCAATATGATGTACCTGAGTTGGAACAGCATTTTAATATATTAAATAGTGTGTCTCTTTTTTCTTTTTTTTCCTGATGCTATTTTTTATTCCCTGGCCTTCCCCAGTTAAGCCTCAGAGAAGGGTTATTAGAACTTAATAAAGCTTCAAAACCTTAATCCTAAGAGGGCACAGGGCATCAAAAGAAAAAGAAAAGAAAAGCATATTTGGTCTGAACATGGATTCCACTTCCAGCCACATGCTATCCAAGGTTCCCCAGGTCATGGAAAGGAAAAAGGTTAAGAAGGACATGGCCTGGAATAGAGGTTGATGAAGTTGCATTTGAGGTGACTAGACCTCAAGGGAACAAAGAGGCAGAAAAGGAAACACTGAATCAGTCAGAACAGGTTAGGACATTCTGCAGTAACAAACAGACACTAAACTACTAAACATAAACAAAAATATAAACATATATATACATATATGCCTATCAAGGGTCATTCAAGTTATTCACACGTAGCTGATTGAGCAGCTACCATCTTAAATGTGGCCAGTTGCCGAGTCAGAGGAAGAGAAATCAGAATTATCTTCCTTTGAATTCTCAAACTGAGAATTAAATGCTCCAGCCAGGATGTTATATATTCCATATTCATACTTAGAACTCACTGGCCAGAGTTCGTCATATAGTCCTGCCCAACCTCAATGGTCCAGAGATGCCATTCTCCACATGCCTGGAAAGAGGAGACGAGTGGCTATCTGTGAGAAACATTAATGTTAGCATCAAGAAAAGCCCCAGTCTTCATCTGAAAGAGAATCATGAAAGCGCATCTTGAGCCCACCTGCCAAGATTTACTGTGATAATTTTAATTAGTTTTATGTTTCAATTTGATTTCACTAAAGGTTGCCCAGATTACTGGTAAAACATTGTTTCTGGTGTGTCTGTCAGGATGCTTCTGGAAGAGATTAGTGTTTGAATCTTTAGACTGAGTAAAGAAGATCCACCCTCACCAATGTGGATGGACATCATTGAATCCATTAAGTACCCGAACAGAACAAAAAGGAAGAACAAATTATCTCTTTCTCTTCTTAAGCTGGTATATCCATATTCTCCTCTCCTCAGACATCTGAGCTCCTGGTTCTCCAGCCTTTAGACTGTGGAATTTATACCAGTGGCTCCCCTGCTTCTCAGGCCTTCAGCCTTAGACGGGGTTTACACCGTTGATTCCTCTAGTTCTTTGGCCTTTGGGCTTGGACTGAATTATATTGATGGTTTTCCTGGTTCTCTGATTTGCAGATGACAGATTATGGGACTTCTCAGCCTCTATAATTACATTAGCCAAGTTCTACAATACATCTCTCTCTTTCAGATAAGAAGATATAGATAGATATATTTATAGATAGATAGATAGATAGATAGATAGATATCTTCTTATCCAAAAGGGAGAGATGTATTACAGAAGTTGGCTCATGTAATTATAGATATAGTTGGCTACATGGAATTACAGATATAGATATAGATAGATATCTATATACATATAGATCTATATCTATATAGATCTATATCTATCTATATCTATATATGTAATTTCTATATAGATAGATCTATATATATCTATATCTATATAGATCTATATCTATCTATATCTATATATGTAAAATCTCCTGTTGAATTCTTTTTCTCTAGAGAACCCTAATTAATACAGTTTCCTTTTGAAGAAGTGCTGTGTATTACCCATATGGAGGTGCTGCTTTAATTTCTTCCCCACTGTCATCTATGAAGACGTCTTATGGACAGTAGATAGCAAGTTGCCTATTGACTTTCATGCGTGAGTTAAGCTTATCAGTCCTATAAGATACTCCATTCTCTTCAAATGTACCCCAGAATTCTAAGACCCTAGAAAAGAGAGTGGGGCAAGAATGAGAAAAGAAAAGGTTATTTTAGGTAAAAATGGATAGGTCTCCCTTGAGGTAATAACTCCATTGTTGTGGCTGTAGTCATTCATTTATAAAACATTAATTCAGAGTTTCTCAGGTCTCATGGAAGCAATCCTATCTGTCAGATTTCATAGAAGGCAATAAGGCATTTTGCAATACTTATTCACGGAAAAATGTTCCAGTCTTTGCAAGATGTGAAATAAGGTTGTGTTAATTGAAAATTTCAAGATTTTTCTCAGTTATAACAATTTTATGGTAAATCTGTAAATGGCACTTTCTGTATGCATGCAAGCAAGGTTGTGTGATAATAAAATGCATGGGCTTCAGAGTCAGGCAGATTTGTGTTAAATTCTGCCCCTAGAGAACCAGTGATTCCTCAGATAACATATTTCAGCTCTCTTAACTTTTCTCCTCTAAACTGAAGACAATTTTTTTAAAATTATAATAAGGCTGCCTTCCCTTATTTTGAAATCAGGATCCCACTTATATTACAGTGTTGGCCTCAGGATTAGTACTTTTCTATGTAAACTGATTAGCACACAGCATGACACACTGGAGAAATGATTATCATTATGTGATAGTCATTATCACATAATCTGTAAGATGTATATCGATTAGTCTGAACTAACATGTATGCATTCAGACTCTGGTTCAGGTCATGAGCTCACAGCTCATGAGTTCAAGCCCCGCATCGGGCTCTGTGCTGACAGCACAGAACCTGCTTCGGATCCTTTGTCTCCCTCTCTCGGTCTCTCCCCTACTCATTCTCTCTCTGTTTCTCTCTCTGTGTGTGTCTCTCTCTCAAAAAACAAACAAACAAACAAACAAACAAACAAACAAACATTAAGGAAGAAAAAAGATGAGGACAGGAGATTGTGATTAGGACAAAGAGAAGGAGCCATTCGACATTGAAAAGAAGGTACTGAAGTGTGAGTGTACCCACTATGGGAAGGGATGATGCAGAGTTTGGAATGGATAAAGGAAAAATAATTGGAGAAGTTTAGGTTAACTAAATAAATAATGCGGACACAGACACACGTTGCCTCCAATCCTTACAAATTTATAACAAAATAGGTAATTTGAGCGTTAGGAAGTTCCCTGAATCTCAGTGCTGTACCTAGAAGGTAGGAATTCTAATGTATCTCACAATGTATAGGACACAATAGGTATTTAATCATTTTTATTTTTGTTCTTTCTGGATTGGCTTTGTTAGAATATAAGCATTTTACCAATGGAAATTATGCCATTTAATTTCCTCAATACTTTCATAAACAATATTGAAAAGACATCATACATTACTTTTTTACTCTATAATCCTGCTTCTAAATATCTACCTTTAAAATGAATTGTGCATGTGCCCAAATGTTTACTGCTAAAACTTAATCTCATTCTTATTTACCAGAGCAAAACAGTTGTAAATAATCAAAATATCCTCCAATCCAGGTGAGTGCATGTAGGTGGGGGGAGTGAAAGGGACTTCCATACTTTGTGGTACATTCATTCAATAAAGTATCATACACGCTTTAAAATCTAAGGTTGAGATATTTAGTCACATGAATGGTGAGATACTCTCCTCTTTCTACTTCTGTGAAGCCATGTTCTCATTCTGTCTTCCATCCTGACCCACTGGCCTCTCCTTTTTTTTGTCCTCGATTGACTTTTCCTTCCCTTGTCAACTGCAGAACTCCCTCCAGGGTCTCCATTGATCCTGAATATACCCTGTTCTCCAACTCTAGTACTGAGACTAGTGCCCAGGTCCGTGTCCCACCTTCATATATCCAGTCTGGACCTCTCCTATAAACTCGAGATGCCTCAAGATGCTTCGAGATCTAGTTGCCTCTTTAAAACCTCCACTTAGATGTTTCAAAGTATCTCAAATAATAACAAATGTCCAAAATGGATCTTTTGATTTCCCCATTCCTATACCTCTAGAAAGAAACCTACTCAAAGTTAGTCTTCCTCCAACCTGATACATATAAGTATATATCATACCCTTTTAGAAACCTTGAAGACATAACCAATCACTCACATCCAAGCCGTTAGCATAGACATTTGGGCTAAGATTGGGGTGCGTGGCTGCCTCAGCTGGTTACACATCCAACCTTTAATTTTGATTCAGGTCACGATCTCACGGTTTGTGAGATCGAACCCCACATCAGGCTCTGTGCCTTCAGTGCACAGACTATGTGGGATTTTCTCTCCCCGTCTCTCTCTGCCCGGCTCATGTGCGCTCTCTCTCTCTCTCAAAACAAACAAATATTTTAAAAAATAATTCCTAAAATTGTGTAACAAGCTCTCTTGCTTAAAATCTTTCATGTCTTCCTGCTTTATTTAAATTCAATCCTCCTGTGGCTCACCAGACCCTGGCTTCCCCATCCAGCTTGACTTCTAACTTCTTAATTCTTTCTGCTCTGGCTGAACTACCCTCCTTCTGGTGTGTCACATATACCAAGTTCTTTCCCACACTAAGGCCTGCAGGATTGGAGTTACTGTTCCCTCTACCTGGCACCCACTTCTGAATATCCCATCTCAAACGGGTCTCAGGTGTCATATCACCTAGCTCCAGAAGCCCTGCTCCGGCCCTGCTAGACTCAGAGTCAGCACCTCATTCCATCAGAATACTTGACTATGAGCTCTGGTCTGGGTTTATAGGATGCTGTATTTTATTATAGCCATTCAGTTCCAGGAGGGCTGTTGATGTCACTGCATCCTCAAGTCTAAGAGGGGGCCTGCACGAAGAGGCTTGAGTATGGGCTTTAAGAATGAATTAATGCTGAAAATCAGGTTTCTAAACAGTAACATCTCACTCTACTGGTAAAACAAGAAGTACTGAATGAGTGAGTGTGTGTGTGTGCATGTGTATGTGTGTATAGGGTGGTGTGTGTATGTAAAAATTTTGGAAGGATTAAAACCAAAATCTTAACACTGGTTATTGCCAAGTGAGGTATTATGGATGATTTCAATTTTTTTCTATTTCCCAAAGATTCTACAATGCATATATTTCTTGAATAATAAGAAAAAAAGGTTATTTTTTAAGACATAAATTTTAAGTAAAAGTTTCCAGTAGGTAGGAATGACCCAGCTGATCTCTGGAGGTCATTGGTGAATGCTCATGTACCTGGAAATTCCTGTCTCAAGCAGACATAATGAGCACATCCCAGAGTTTGGCCAATTTGTTGATTTTAATTTGCTCAGGAGTGCATCCACTTCCCCAAGGCCCTTCTTCTTCCCTCTCCATTTCCTTCTTAGTGGGGTGAAGAGGCGCTGGCCTCCACCCACCTCTCTCTCATTTGAGCTTTTTCTTATCTCTTGCAGTAATTGAAGAAAGTTAACCCAGGATCAGAGGACAGAAAGGAGATAACGCCTCGAGCTTAATTCAACCTGCATTTTAACAAGCTGGATACACCCCACTGAGGCGATTACAGAAGCCAGCCAGTCCTGCCTTGCCTACTCCTGCTGAGCCTCTCATCTCTCCACCTGCAGGAGCTGTCCTGCCCTAATTCCCAGGGCAGTCAGGTGGCAGGGCACTGAGTCACCCTCCCTGAGGACTGACCTAGAACACGGAGTTCCAACACGGATGGCCTGGCTCCTCTTTCAGCAGGAAGCATGGAATGCTCCTGGAGCACGGAGCCAGCTCTGGCTTTGCATT
The DNA here is from genome assembly GCF_046562875.1 of Panthera onca. Classification (NCBI taxonomy): domain Eukaryota; kingdom Metazoa; phylum Chordata; class Mammalia; order Carnivora; family Felidae; genus Panthera; species Panthera onca. Next base: position 44,016,136 of record NC_138349.1, on the reverse strand, counting down.
TCCAGTTTGATCCATGGGCACTTACCCCCACATTAATTACACCAATAATATTTGAAGTTCTCTGCAAGCCAGTTCGGGTTACCTCCTGTGACTGGGTTACTTTTTTGAACACTTCTTCCCACAAATATGCATAACTTCTGCATGCTCTTGACCAAATTAAATTCTTTTCATCCTTAAGGATCATCTCAAGAAGCACCCCACAAGAAGCTTCCTAGTTACCCTCTGCAGTGTTCTCCCTGTCTTTTTAGTATGCCCAAACTAAAGTAACTCTTTTTGTCCTGTACCAGTGGAGACAGCTGGCCTTCTCACAGACACACTAACACTTGCACATAAAAATCAGATACCAACTAATACAGAAACGGCACACCCTCCCAGTTTTGCACAAGGTGGCTCTGCACCGCACAGCTCCTCTGTCACTGAGAGCTCCACTGCCTGATTCGGCCATCTTTCTAATATCTGGAGTATCCCATTCCTAACATCAGCTCTGAGGGCTGCCCACCAGTTCTGAGGGCATGTTTGGACTCAAGGGACATGTCTGCTGGGTAGACATTCAGCCACACTCAGTCTCCAGAGTTTGGAATCATACCCTGGGTGACAGAAAGTCTCTGCCCAAACCATGCACATTGCCCACCTTTCTCTTGGCCAGAGGGAGGAAACTTGCTGCCAGGTGAAACACCGTCCATTGACCTTTATGACTATTCAAGCATACTGGTTCCCTGAAGACAAAGACCTATCCCCATTGTTTGTGGTAACTGTACCTAACAGAGCACTTTCAGCTAGCAGCAGAAAGCTAGGGGGTATTTGTCTTTATTAAGGAGCAAATGGGAGTTGACAGTCCTTAGTGGTCCTTGCTGAAACTCAGAGGCTGGCCATGAATTTCCCCGTGGGTCCTTGGGCTCCACCTTCCCTGGAGTAACAGATCTGCTACATCGCTGTGACCGTATGGGAAATGGAGCCCCTTTAGGGTCCTATGGCTGGTTTCAGGGAAGTGGACCTACGTCTTAGTGTCAGTGCTCAGACCCCATTCATCTCTGTGTGTGCATGTGCATGCATGCGTGTGTGCGTGCGTGTGTGAAGGGTGGTGCTTGAGGACTGAATCCTGAGTTTCCTGCCTAGACTCTACTTACTGGCTGCCTTCAGTTTAACCTATACCCAGTGTGGGCTCCCCCTCACATTTTCCCTCTATAAACCTTCAATGCCAACTGCTTTCCTGGTACAAAAGATCCTAATGCATTGACTTTTTTTTTTTTTTTTTAACATTCCCACCTTTTATATGTCAATGTTACTTCCAGTATCAATCATGATAATAAGAATGGCCAGAAGTTAAAAATATAGACAAGGAAAATCTTGTATTGAATTTCAATTATAAATTTCTAGAGATAAAAATATAATAACCATTTGTTTCACTGTTTTAAAATTTAAACACAAATTTCAACTGAACTAACTTGAGTTCTGTTTGTTGGTCTTTAAAATTACACTTAATTTCTAACTGATCATTTAAACACAGATGTATGGAGTAAACACAGGAGTTGAAGACATAAACTATACCAGAGAGCAGCTCAAAGGATTCTAAACTTTTAAGAATTTATTCTTAAAACTGACCATGTATAGCTTGAGTCAATGTGTCCCAGGGGCCAAATGTATAACTGGTGTTTCTCTAAATTAATTTCAATGTTAAAGATATTTTTATTAAAGCTTAAGTAATAAAAATTCATCAGTAACTAGAGAAATTGCTTAGAGCTTAGATCACAAAAAGAATTTTGGGGGAAGAAAATGTTATTACTGAAATTGTTTAGAATTGCTGGAGCATGAGAATAATATTGTTTGGGGTTCAATTGTATCCCTTCAAAATTCATATGTCGAAGTCCTAACCCCGGCACCTCAGAATGTGAGTGCATTTTGGAGATAGGGCCTTTAAAGAGGTAATTAAGTTAAAATGAAGCTTTGAGAACAGGACCTTAATCCAATCTGACTGGTGTCCTTAGAAAAAGAGGAAATTTGAACACACAAAGCAGACACCAGGGATGTGTGCATAACAGGAAAGACAATGTAAGGACACAGAGAAAAGACGCCATCTGCAAGTCAAGGAGAGAGGTCACAGACCAAACTAACCCTGGCAACACTAATACAGAAACCGCATGCCCTCCTGCTTAATCTTGGACTTACAGCCTCCAGAACTTTAGGATGCTGTCCTCATGCCTGTGGGCATACTTAGGAAGAAGGAAAGCCACTGTCACAGGGCATGGTGCTGAGGCCATTTCATAAGGAATAATGGCTTTTAGAGGACAGAGGAAGCCCAGAAAAGCACACCAAGGTTGAAAAAGCCACAGATGCTTTCTCTGCAGCTTTCAACACAGTCCCTGCTTTCTTTCCTAAGCAAGTCAGCACTTCCCTAGAACGGAGTAGGATTAGGAACCATAAGTACTGACCCAGGTGAGGATGGGTTGCTGAGAAAGGCAAAGAATAGAAAGTGAAGGCACAGTTTATCCAGGAGGTGACAGTCAGGGGACAGGGTGGGCTCACACCCTCAATAGCCCTCTCTTTCTCTACTTCTCTCTCTCCTTTTCTCTCCTTCCCCAACCCCTCTGGTGTAGCCATCCGCATCCACATTCACCCACTCTCTGTGTCTCACCAATTCAACACCCTGTGCTCCCCACTCCTGTACTCAACTCAGAGTACCCCTCTTTCTCCCCCTGTCCCTCTCCTCCTCCTTCTCCAGTTTTGTGGTGGCAATAAGTGCATTTACAGTCTGGGTCATTATGCTGCCCCTGGGAATCCTGCTGCTGAGCTCTTTCGGCTGGGAGTTGCTTGAGAGAAGCAAACACCCCAAAGGGAGCTCAGACAGTTTCCAATTATAGATCAGTAGAAATCTCCCGTGGAGTGTGGTCCTCCAGAACATCTGTGGGCAAGCTGGGGGAGGGGCTGGCGGGGCAGGAGGGCGGGTTTAGCTTCAGCAAATGCTAAGCCTTGCAGGTTTCTGTCCTACTCCCCCTGACCTCTACACCTATTTTGACCCACCTGGAATGGTATATAAAGGATGAGGTGGCAGTGGGAGCAGATGCCTCGATGAGGAGAAGGGTTTTATCACTGACTTTGAGTTTAGAATTGCAGGAGCATAGTGGCAATAAAAAGCAGACCAACTTTTAGTCGTCAATTGTTTTTCAATTCCCTGTAGACAGTGCATGCCCTGATTGTGTCCAGTCAAGGCCAATTTCCCCACTGCCTTGCCTTTGAGACATTGCTGTCCACCTGGACATCAGTGACCTTGCTCATGAGTAAAACATAGCCAGTCCCCGTCTTGGGATAAGGCTTCTCAGATTGGCATGTCCTTCCTCCTAAGGTGTGGACCAGTGGGGGAACTGCAGAAACAGGTGTCTTGGGACCAAGGTAGGGGGGCGGGGTAGCTAAGAGCTCCTCTTCCTCATGCTATTGTGGAAATCCTTCAGAAAAGCAAATACAAACTAGGGACAACAGAGATGTATCGTGGGACCTGGAATTCTTAATGTCATAGCAAATGTGTTTTCTCAGGTCATATGGTCATAGTCAACCTTCACAGGTGTTCATCTGCTTACCTCCAGGCCATTTCACTTGGCTTTTTCCAACAGGACCAGTAAAGAATTCTTCTATATGGATACTTAGGGTTTCACCCTCCTCCTCAGCATTGCCTATGCTTGGCGAAAGAAAAGAAATAAAAACAAAGGATTGAAAGAGTTTCTGAAATAAAAGAAAGGAGATCCAGTTTATAATCCTGGCTTGCACCCTCACTAACTGGGTGACCATGGAAATTGTCTACTTCTCACTCAGCTTCAAAACAAAAATGGGGATATAAATACTTGCTTAAATCACCAGCGAGTGAGAAAATAATTGATAGGACCATACTTAGAAATGCATACTATAATACCAATTAAAGAAATCATTATCATCATCATGTAAGATTCAGAATATATTAAAGTTAGCATACTTTGAGGAATCAAACCTGGAAGTTTTCTGAGTTTAATCTCCACAATGAAGCCATGCATACTCAGCATGAGAACTGAGTATCAGGAACATGGCCTATGGTGTCAGAAAGACAGGTGTTCCAATCACAATCTATTAGTTACGTAATATTATAATATTACTACATGTGGCATCTGTTGCTTATTTACACTAGGAAAATAACTCTTTTCACACTGGTTAAATAAAGAAATAAAATTGGAGTGTTATACCTCTTCTTGTAGTATTCTGAATTTTTTGTTCCATATTGTTTACATGGGACTTTTCCCAGTCTACCTCCCAGAGATAATCAGAAGGACCAAACCTAAACCAATAATTGTTCTTCATCTCTTTGGCCGTGACTATTGGATCAAATATGAATATATAACCTAACTTGATCCAATGAATAGCACATCTAAAACTTTTAGTGAGAAAAAGACCCTCTCTTTCTTCTCTCTGTTGTTTACGGAAGGAAGATACTCTATAAGCTTAGAACTGTGTCTACCACCTTGCCACCTCAAATGAAAAACAGACCTGAACTGTGGAAGCATATCAAAGGGAAACAGAGCTAGGAGATGAGACATATGTTCCAAATAACCTCATGTGAGTCCATGGATCTATCTATTCTAAGTCAGCTCTTCTCTAGTATTTTCCATTACATGAACCAATAAATTGCTTCCCATCTTTTTTTTTTAAAAAGATATTTTAGGTTGAGTCTGTCTTAATTACATCAGAAAGAGAAATAATTAATGAAGTAATTAGAATCAGGGGTGGGCTATTAAAAGTGATTACCTTTAAGATAGTATTGACTGTTTCATTACAAGATCACAGGAACCCCTCCATTACTGGATGGGAAGTTGTTCACTCACATCATGCAGATACAAGCCATACAATTTCACTTGTATCCTGGGACTCAAGCTATGTACCTTCAAAGGTTAGAGTATTAAGTAACTTTGAGAGAGAGAGACCAAAAAAAGACAAGACATTAACTTCTATCTGTGTCTCCCAGTCTTCACAAGAATTATGTTTGTTTTGAATCCCCTTGGAGCAGAAACCAAAATGGAAGCCATTAAAGTCAGGCCTAAGAACTCTGACACCTAAAGTTTAGGGGACAGAAAACCCTAGTGAAAGTTTCATTTTCAAGTTTTATAAAAGAGAGAAGAACTAAGAGTGGTGAATACAAGTCTGTGATTCCTCAGTTCATAAGAGGACTCTCAGCCTCCTTGCCCACAGGCCCTGAAGGTTCCCCAAATTTCCCCTGCCCAGCCAACTACTGAAGTAATTGCCAGGCAGGACTTTTTCTAAATCCAAGCTGATGAAAGTTTTATCTTCATAATTACCACCTTGACAGGCACATATGGCATCATACAGATACACACCATTTGTGGGGTCCACTCTGGGGCCCAATGAAAACAGGCCAAGATGAGTACAGGGGAGCTCATCCCCCCTCAGGAGTTCAGCCTAGATATTACCAGGGAATTATGCTGAAAATACAGGCAACAACTCCCACATGCCACAGACATTCAGTCTAAATCACTGATAAATTTGAAATGGAGATACTTGAAATAAGTTTACTGCAGCAACAATGAGAGGAGAAAATAAAGCTGTAGAGTAAAAAGTATAATTGCAAGTCCGGTTAAAGTTAATCATGAGGACAAACCAGAATAAGTGTTCTAATCCAACACAGCAGTTTTCCTGAAGGACGTTAGTAAATGTGGAGATACAATAACTGACGTGCCCCACACACTTTACCTTCTGAAGTTTGGTTGCCTTGGAAAGCTGGCTGTCAGGATAGTCAAGTAGAATTGTTAGAATCCCAGACTTTGGCCACTTATTCCCATGGACTTTCCATCCATGAGATTTGGGAGTCTCTTTACCACCCCCTTCACCAACATGGGTTGGTTGCTTCTTCCATTGTGAGATGGTATGTAACAAACCACGTGGCAGATTTAGATGTATGCCTTTTGTCAGCCCAACCCCAGTGGCTGGTTAGCAGAGAGGATTAAGGGGAAATATTAAAGGGCTGGCCTATGTTCTTGGAAGTGTGAGCATAATCTCTGCTTAGTCTTTTCAGAGAGGGAAAATCACACAGGAATCACACAGAGAACAGTGTGGTTCCCTTCCTGCCTCCTTGCTTCATGAGTCCCAGGCCATTCCATGGATTAGGGTTAAGGGTCTGTGCTTCTTCCCTCGTGGTATGGACAGGACCATGCAGCGATTTTATTTTTCCCAAAATTGTTATGTTGTAAGTTTGTTTGTTTGTTTGCTTTTAACCTGTTTCATAAAAGTGGCCTCAGAAACACATGCTTTCAGTGCATAAGGGATCAAGAAAAAGCACACAGTATGAATCCACCTTCCTTTCACTTCTGCTTAGCTTTGGAGGAGTGAGCCAGTTTTGTCCAAGTCCCGCTATGACTGTCTTTTATAATGATGCTTATGTAGGGTCACGTTGCTTCCTCATTAGAAGAGGATCTGCTAGGGGCGCCTGGGTGGCGCAGTCGGTTAAGCGTCCGACTTCAGCCAGGTCACGATCTCGCGGTCCGTGAGTTTGAGCCCCGCGTCAGGCTCTGGGCTGATGGCTCGGAGCCTGGAGCCTGTTTCCGATTCTGTGTCTCCCTCTCTCTCTGCCCCTCCCCCGTTCATGCTCTGTCTCTCTCTGTCCCAAAAATAAATAAAAAACGTTGAAAAAAAAATTTAAAAAAAAAAAAAAAGAAGAGGATCTGCTTACACTCTCCAGTCAAGGAGGGGCTGGGCTCAGGACCTGTGCTAGTATCTCTGGGTCGATAGAGAAGACTGGACATCAGGTCTGGTCAGCTCATGTATCCGGAGCTGAGGGAAGCAATCTGGGCAGGTAAGACAGGGAGAAATGAACCCCACACCCGAGTTCTGAAAGGTTCACCCAAAAAAGGGAAAATCTTGCTGCTGATAGTAGTTTCCAGAAAAATCCGACAGGGGTCAGTGGATCCTTTGATGCTTTCCATTCACTTCCTCGGTGAAGTGAAGGAGATGGATCTACAGTGAAGGCGAGATGTTTCCAGGGCTGCCGAAGCAGACTTTCCAGCCCAGCCAGGCACTGGGAGACCCCTTTTGTTACCATGGAAACAACTGTGGGAAGAGGAAGAGTAGATGGCACACTTTAACTCCGTTTAAATGCAAATTCTGCAGGTAATTAAGAGGCAAACCACAGTAAGAACATTACAGGAGATATATAGTCACTGGAAAGGTAATAAATGCCTGCCTTGAAATGGATATAATGAAAAATTTGACAGTTTGTCTCAGCAAGAGATTCCATCTTTAAAAAATCTCAACCATTTCTATCTTTCCCTCCAGTTTTGGAAATTGTCATTCTAGGGATTTTTTTTTTTTAATAACAAAAACTCGGGCTTACAATTGTTTTAAACTCTTCTCATTAGCAGGTGTCTCCTGTCTCCCCCAGAGCCCTCACTGGAGCCTTTCATGAACTGAAGCTTCATTGACATTTCAGCTCCAAGTTTCCTGTTGTTGTTGAAGAATCAATTGGTTTGAAGGGGAAATTTTCCCTTCTGTTCATTTTCCTTCAGTTGTCCCTTGGAGTGAACATGTATGTGGGCTGCTCAGTTATGAGCCCCCACCCTTCCCAACCACCCTCCCCAACCACCCTGGTCCTTTCCCAAGTAATTGGAAGGTTCATCCCAATAAGCTCAAGTGGGAGGAAAGGAGAGGGTCCAATCAGGGCATATTTTGGCTGGGAATTAAAACTCCCAGGACTTGCTCCCTTCCAGATGAATGGTCTGAATTAGCGCTGAAATGGCAGCAGGATAGGCCTGTGTGCCTGTACTTGAAAACAGTAGCAGCTCCTTCATTAGAGTTTCATTGCTTTTTGACGCCTACGCACATAATGAGGGGCACTTGGCTCTGAGTGGAAGGGACTGTGATTGCTGGGAGGCTTTCAGCAGAGTGGCTCCCACCCCCACACTGCTTTGCACAGGTGTGATGCTTGTTTCCCCTTCAGCCTTTCCCCATGGAGACTTTGACCAGTTTCTGCCCTACATTATTAAATCCACATTTTAAATTTCCTACATTGAAGCTGGCCACTTTTGGAGTCAAATTGAAGGGGTTGGGTTTTCTAAAGTTGGGTGTTGATAGTAGGGATAGAGAGGAGGGCTTTTTAATTCCCCGCCTCAAAATCTCATTATTTATATTTGCATCATTAAAATTAAAAATGAATCATAGGAACTAAGAACTGAAAGAGGTTTTGGAGTTTTTCTAGCCTCTAGTTTCTTGATTTGGGGTCCATGGATTTGTGTCAAGGTAATCACAAACACCTCGAAGAGTAGAATGCACCCTACTGTTGATGTCAGGAACTACAATGGATCTGCTACACTAAAAAAATAAACAGATGAAAGAGGGAGGGAGCCAAAGCATAAGAGACTCTTAAAAACTGAGAACAAACTGAGGGTTGATGGGGGGGTGGGGTGGGAGGGAGGGGAGGGTGGGTGATGGGTATTGAGGAGGGCACCTTTTGGGGATGAGCACTGGGTGTTGTATGGAAACCAATCTGACAATAAATTTCATATTTTAAAAAAATAAACAGATGAAGTACTAATGTTGTATTATGGTGTGTAGTGCGAACAGGTGGTCCATGTTTATGAATTCTTGGATGAATGAATGACTAAAACCGTGATTAATTAAGGTTCGACTGCTCTTCCAAAGACATTCCATCTAATGCCATCTCCTCTCTCCTCATCCCTATCAGGCAGGCAGAGATAAGTACATCATCAAATGAAAAGAGAAAGGGAAAACAAATGACACATAAACAAGAAAACTGGAGACATGTATTTGTTTTTGGCACATCATTGATGCCCTTCTACAATCATGGCAGCTCAGGACAAAAATACTCTGGTCCACAGGGTACATGGTGGCTGGGAAAGTCCACATGGCAAAAGCATGGATGAAAGACTGTCAGTGCAGTCTTCAGAGCTGACCTCAGCAAAGATGTTTCCAATTCCCCACAAGTACTGAACAACGTCTTGAGTTGATAGTGTCGCAGGCACGTATACAGTAAGGTTTCCCATGTTAGGCCACTGGCAGCACTATTAGTGGAGAAAGAAGCAGCTTTGGACAAAGCTGTGTGTTCTACTCTAGGAGAACCAGAACGCTCCCTGATGGAGCCTCCAGCCTACCTCCACCAACAGGAGAGCATGCTGACCATCTCCCGACTCCCCAGAGCCTTGCTTTAGGTTTCTTTTTCCAACCTTTTTTTTTTTTACCTTTTTTCCTGATAAGACCAAAAACAAAAAAATATTTTTTCACCCTTGAAACAAATAAATAGCTCCCCATTCACATGGCATCTGTGTAATCCAAGAGCTATAAACACATACAGTCTCCTGCTTCCTAGAGGTAGCCCTCACCCCACCCCCCCAACCTAGGGAATGGGTACACATTCCAGCCTTCATAACCTATGAAAGTAGTGAGATGCCTGGGTTAAAGATCTTTTTAGGAAAAGAAATGCAGTGGTAATGCATCTGAAAATGATCTAGTAAAAACCAGTTCCAGATAAGCAATCAAAATGGGAATTAATGGAAAATGGCCACTCCTGATGAGCCTTAATGAAAAAGAAGCACATCATAAACCCAGCCTGCTGACAGTCCAGTACCAGAAGGAGGATGAGATAGCCAATGATGAGCTTTGGTTTGGGGGACAGGGGTAGTGTGGAAGGCTCTTACCAACCCCTAAATGACTCAGCAAGCCTTAAGGAAAAGGATGCTGACCCAAAACCAGGTGAAGCAAATAGAGAAGCTCTTGGGAAGGACATTTGCCACCTGCACAGGTGAGAAGTAGGTTAACCTTTGAGAGATGAGTGTGCTTCTCGGTACAGTGGATCAGAAAACACTGAAACTCCTAAACCTTTTTTTTTTTTTTTTTTTTTTTTTTTTCAACGTTTTTAATTTATTTTTGGGACAGAGAGAGACAGAGCATGAACGGGGGAGGGGCAGAGAGAGAGGGAGACACAGAATCGGAAACAGGCTCCAGGCTCCGAGCCATCAGCCCAGAGCCCGACGCGGGGCTCGAACCCACGGACCGCGAGATCGTGACCTGGCTGAAGTCGGACGCTTAACCGACTGCGCCACCCAGGCGCCCCCTAAACCTTATTCAAGCATAGATCTCTTGGCCTCAACTATTTCTACCTATTTCATCATCTGCCAGATTTCATTTGTTAGTTTGTGTTGTGGACCCCATGAAATAACACAGGTACAGATCTGTTCCCAGCACCTAATGGGTGGTAAGTACTGAATAGAGGACAGTCCACCTTTTTCACTAGCTAGATATATGGAAATAACCCCCCAGACACCATTTGGAAGGACTGGGAGGGATTGCTTTTCTTGACTAAACAGAACCTCTCCAGTGGCTCCAATTATATTATGAGAGCTTTTACTTTTTATGACAAAAATTAATTTTCAATTACCTCTATTTGAAGATAAACTGGTGGAGAGAATCCCGAAGAGATGGCAGAAAAAGATGAATAACAAGGAATCTGTTTCCCCTAATGCTCTTGGTTATTACTATTAAATCATCCAATCCAAGGAGTTTGCAGCAGTGGCGGCAGCAATTACAGGAACTCACAGGGGCTTCCAGGATGGAAAGCACATCACATTTGTCCTTTCAGCCATGCCACTCCCACAGCACTGGAGAGCAGTCTCTCTATTCAACCATGCCTCCTCGGTGGTAGTAGGAATCAGCTCCCATACCTTGTCTGTGCTACCACTGAGAGTCTAGGAAACCAACTGAAAGTGCCTGGCCCCCAGGGCTGGTTCAGGAGCAGCTCCCATCTCCCATTCCACCTGTGATCCAGGCAGAGTTCTCTAGTGCAACTAGACAGTCATGATGTCCTCCCCAAGGCTTCCAGAGCCATCTCTCTAGTCTCAGTCCTGGGCAGTACTCTACACTTGTGGTCACACTAGGCACATTAGTGAAAGCACTCAAGCCTCTACTTGTTTTATTTCCTGCATCTGGGTTGAGGTGAAGGTATTGTCAGCCCCAAGGTGGAGGAGAAAGATTAAAAAGTGGCCTCTCCTTTAGGACTAGACCCATGCAGCGCAGGCTGGGAACATGCTTTAAAGCAGCCCCTTAAGACAATTAGGGAAGAATGGAGATACACACATCATAGTAAGTACAAAATCCTGGCATTTATGAATGAAAAGTGAAACATAGACAGCACAACCAACCAAATAAAAATGATGTTGGAATAAGCAAAATGTGGTTCCATGGAGAACCAAATGTTGACATAGAAGATAAATTTATGAAAAATGGTCCACAAACAGTCTCCCATCACTCTGAAGCCCCCCATCCTTTGTGTTTCCGGCATACTGGGCAAGCCTTCATTAAAGCCCTCCTTGTTCTGGGGATTTGTGTACATGTGTTTTCATATGTATTGAGATCTTAAATGGCCAGTAATACACCTTAGCTATTGCAATGCAATGAATGTTTGTGTCCTCTCCCTTTGTATGTTAAAATTCTAATCCAGATATGATGGTTTTTGGAAGTAGAGCCTTTGGAAGATAATTAGGTCATGAGGATGGAGTCCTCATGAATAGGATTAGTGCCCTTATAAGAAGAAATCAGAGAGCTTGCTAGCTCTACTTTCCATCATATGAGGCTACAAGAAGACAGCCTTCTGTGCCCTCACCAAACACTGGATTTGCTGGAAACTTTATCTTGGATGTTGCAACCTCCAGAACCTTGAGAAATAATATTTGCTGTGTAAGCCGCCCCAGACTGCAGTGTTTTGTTACAGCAGCCTGAACTAAGACAATCATCTTTGAATCTCCAGTGTCTGTTAGTACTTCTAATGGGTGTAGATGTTTGGGGACTGTTTATTGAATGAATGAACAGATTTCAGACTTAAATATGTGAATGGGTTAGGGAATGAATGACAGAGCAGAACACAAACATTCAGCTCCCAAAATGATCAATTTCCCAAGAATGAGCATCAATAATTACAGATGTATTAAAAGAAAACTTTGCAGAACTGAAAAGAAAATATTTTAAGAGATATGAGATGAGAAATTTAGAGGGATCATCACCTGCTGGACAGAGTTAATAGTAAGGAAATATGCCCAAGCATATCCTATGAGGAGGAGGGAAAAGCTTTCAATTTCAAAGATAAAGAAAGACTCCTGGAAGCTTTCAGGCCAAATAGGAAGGGAAAAAACTTAGAAGCCATCCTTCAAAAAGTCCTTTGACTTAACAAGAATAAAACCCTGAGTGTTCCTAATTCAACAAAGGAGAAAATGGAGCAGCTCATCTTACAGACAGAGGTTTTGGGAAGAGATTGTCTTTGTTTTGGCATAACCTGTTATTCCTGAGGATCGTGGAACTTCCCACAGGACCTACATCTGCAAAGACTCCAGGAAGCATGGCTGAGAACCAGCTGTCTCTGCCTTTGTGGGAGGAATATGGGTCCCAAGGCACCTTGTCACAGCTCTGGAGCTCTAGGCTCCTACTGAGCTGCCACCTGTCCCAGGGAGAAAAGCGAGAGGAACAAGCATAGGAACCACGATTGTGCAGAAAACAGTATCTTAGGTCTCAACTGTGATCCTTGGAAAGCCCTGCTTGCAGTGTAAACTCTTGGCTGGTGTCTGGGAACTTATATGTCAGGAGGGTTCCCACCACAACCTGATGAGAGTGTCACTCACTGTGTTGTTTTTGTGAACAATGTAGTTTATGCTGAACACCTGTTTTCTTTCTGGGAGTTTAGAATTTTGGCAATCCAGGTAGAGGCTGCCAATGTGATCAGATCCCAGTAAAAATCAAAACAAAACAAAACAAAACCTGGACTGAGTCTCTAATGAGTTTTCTTGGTTGGCAACACTTCACCCACATTCTAGGGAGATTAAGGGTGTCCTATGTGATTCTAGTGGGAGAGAACCCTGGATGCTAGAGGCTGGCCGCCCCCAGACTTTGCTCCTGTGCTTCTTCCCTTTGCTGATTATACTTAGTATCCTTTTACTTGCAGTACATCATAGCCACAAGGATGAGTATTTGCTGATCCTGCCAGTATTCCAGCAAAGTCAGTCCCAAATACCTGACCTTTCTACTCTACCACTATCACCACATGAACTGATATAATTGTCTCAATCTAGACAAATAAATATAAGAACCTTTTAGAGTGCCTGTCTGCACAAAATTCCACAAGCAGATGAGCTGGAGAACAGCATGATAAAAGATGGAGAAAGAAGGAAAAGGCAACTTCCAGGTCCCAGTATTATCATGGAGATATCTTTAGCAAGAGAGCAGCCTGGAGATGATTCTTGAAGGCTCCACCAACATGTCAAACAGATGCTCAACATTCTTCTTGAGCACCCCCCTGTCCTGCCAGGCCCTTGCCCATTCCTCCTGGGATGATAAGGAGCTTTATAGACCCTCTAAAACACAGACATTGTTTTTTCCAGCTGTGCCATCTGGTTGTTGGGTTGTTTTTTCCCCCCTTTTAACAGGCATTCAGCAGAAAGACTCATCTGCTGACACATAGATGGGGCAGTGGGAGGAGAGTGGGGGATGGAGCGTAGGTGTGTTTGTGCAGGGTGGGTATGGAAAGGGAAGAACATGTGGAAAACATTCTCAGACACATAGAAAAGATGAGGTTTCAGAAGGTCCCTGGAGCGCACATGTACCAGCACCTGGAGTGGTCAGCCTCAGCCTCCTCCCACCTTCCCACCTTTGCTGGGACCTCCCTAGTGGGCTGGCTTTGCTCTTGTTCTGAGACCGTACCAAGCCATGAAATTACCACAATGGGACTCTGTTCTACCCATGCCTTTGCAAGTCAAAGCTGGGTGTCCCTGAGATGAGAAAACACTGTTACCATTGTGATGGTCAAAGACACAGTACCAAATTCTCTCAGTCAACTGGCCATTACAATTGGTTACTTTGTGAAAACAGCTGCTGTCAATATCTGCCTGACAATGGGGATTAAAGTACAGTGTTTTTTTATATATAAATCTAATATTACAGATTCAAGAGACTGTCAAGAGGCAATCTATGCCCTTGGCTCAGCCTGTGTAATCTGAAGTATCTCTGAAATATCCAAAATACTTATCTAGACATACAATAATAGGTACTCCATAATGGTAATTGCTTTTCTATAGGTCTTTAAGGAAGATGGTTTTTTGACCTTCTTTTAATTGATATCAAGTATTATTGAACATTTGCTGCATATCCAGGTACTCTGCTGATCCTAGTTATGTAGTTCTCCAAAGAATTGATCTTTGGAGAGTATTTTAAGGGTTACAGCAATGCAGTGAAATGCTCACAGATTGATCTCAGGTCAACCAGACTGCACATATGTGTTCTTTCCTCTCTAGAGGAATTTCTCAACCTCAGCACTATTGACATTTTGGGCTAGATGATGTGTTTGTGTCGGCACTGTCCTGTGCTTTGTAGGATGTTGAGCAGCACCCTTTGCTTCTACTACCATAAGACAGTAGCATCCTTCTAGTTATGACAATCAAAAAATCCCCAGACATCACCAACTATCTGCAAGAAGGGGAGGCAAACTCCCTTCTCCCACCCCTACCCCATGTTAAGACCCTGCAGCAAGCTGTCTCTAAAGCCTTGCTACTCAAAGTGTGGTTCAGGGACCAACAGCTTCAGCATCCGCATCATCTAAGAGCTTATGAAGAATGCAGAATTTCATGCCGCTCTTTGGTCCTACAGAATCAGAATGTGCATTTTAACAAGATCCCCAAGGTGATCCCAGTATACATTACAGTTTGAAAAGTGTTGTTTCGAGGTAACTGTGGTCATTTGCTCCCAACAGATTTTCCTGGACAAATTCAGTTTCTGAAAGTATTATTTCTTAGCAGATTGCTCATAGATCAAATTATATTGTTTCAACCAAAGACTGAAACCTTCCTGTCAAAAGATCATAAATGTTTTAACTATCCTTGGTTACTACAATATTTTCCTAAAAGCAATAGCCTTGGGATAGGGTAAGTAGGGCACTAAACTTTAATCAGCTTACCCATGCATTCATTTATTGATTTTTGCCAAGGAAGTTTACTGTGCAGGGCACTTGAGATACAGGGTGTTCAGCAGCCTGGGCTGCCATCTGGAAGCCCTGCTACTCTCTGTGATGCCCAGCATGAATCTCAGCTGCTGGATGCAGATACTTCTCTGCTTTTCTTTGGTCTCAGCCCATTGTTCATGGTCCATACATTTCTGAGAGCACAATCTGGACTCATTGTATTTGCACAGAACCAGCAGTTCAAGAATCTATGGGAAGGGGGTCTTGACTTTCAATCTGGCTATTAATCTGCTTGAAATGCACAATAAGGGCCAGTCAATAACCTTATGGTTAATAACTGTCTGATTCATAAAGAGAAAGGCTAAGTCCACCATCCACTGTTCTGGGGCGGGGGGAGCGGGGGGGGGGGGGAGAACTGGTAGGGTTTGGGTTTGGAAATCAGAGTTATTCCCTTTTTCCTACCAGTAATCTGGCAGAAACTGTTTGAGCATGGTACATTCACTATCTATTAATGCTAGATGGTTTGAAATAAAGCCTAGGTAAGGAGGGGGGACTCTGTCCTTAACACCATAAGACCATTGTTAGCGTTTCTACAGCACTAAGGACAAAGACTGGGCTAGATGGTCTTCTGAATGCAATTCATTCTCATAAAATTAATATTTCCAGGCATGGCCCAGGTTGGAAGCTCCCTGTCCACCACTAATTTCCTGTCCAGAGCTCATTTGGAATCAACAGAATAAACTGTGAAGCTCTGGAACTTTTAAGACATAAGAGGACACCGGGAAGACTTTTGTTACTGTCACAGAGCAGGGGGATAGTGTGCTTCAGGATGCTGGGAGGCAATCATCTGATAGAGAGAGAGGGCTGCAAGCAAGTGGAATACAGGAAGAGAAGAGGAAGTGGGGAGACTCAGGGAAAGAGGGGAGGCTCGTCAGGGGCATGAAGTTTTGTGCCCTTTGGGAAGCTCAGGGCAGAACCCAGTCACAATACTCACCTTGCATGGCCTTGAAAACATTTCAGTACCTAAACCTGTCAGACAAGATTGTTTTACATGCTCTTCTGGGTCAAGCATGCTTTTTTCACTTTGGGAAGAATGGAACAGGTATTTTCCAGAACGGGAGAAGAACAAACCTACTCCATGATCACCCAATGGTATCAGCTCACACACTCTTTCTGTTCCGTGTAGAAATGGGAAGTCTCCACCCACAGACATTTACCAGTTAGGGAAATAGTAAAAAGCCTATCCTTTATAGTACTGTGCCTATACATAGGTGCCAATGTGCACAATGGATCATGATGACAGATGATAATAGATAGAAAGATAGATAAATAGATATATAGATAGATATAGAAAAATATAATATATAAAAAAAGATACTCATTATATGCCTGTATTACATAACAGAATCTCAATAACACAGAAGACTTTTAAAATTAATTGCTGGACCTTCAAGTTGACAGGCCATTAAGAGAATCTATAATGTCTCCATTTTCCATAGCTTATTTAAGCTGGCCCTTCACTGCCTTTCCTCAAAGTTCATGAAAGAAGAAGTTATTTTAAAATTTTATTAGTAATACTCAGTTCCATCTGTGGATATACAATATAGCAAGATCAAGTTGCATGAAAATATATAACAGTCAGCCAACGCCATTCTTTCAGTCAAATATGCATATAGATATACTGGGTGCCTATGTACCCGGTTCTGTAGTTAGCATTAGGAATGCAAAGGTGAGAAAGTCACACTCCTATCTTGAGGGGATGTGGCATCTTGAGGAAAACAGAAACGGGAACCAGCAAATCCATTCTGATGTATCAAAAGTGCTGGAATTGAGGTGCTAGAGAGGTCACTGGCACAAGAAGCCTGCCTTCCTCATCTTTTATCTTTTGGTGGCCAATTTCCTAGAGAGTCTTTGGTCATGCAGAGAACATAAAGATCAACCTGTCTTGCAGTCATTTGGAAGTTTTACTCACTTTGTTTCTTACTTGTTTTAATCTCATGATGCTAATTGCCATCTTGGGAACAGACTGGATCATGGCTCGAAGTACTGTATTTTAGCAAAGTGTATGTGTGTATGTACATATTTATATATGTATGTGTATACATATATGTGTGTATGTACATAACCATCATGGAATGCAGGTATTAAAATAATGGGAGAAACCTGATATATCCCCTTCCATAATCCCCTCCTAGTTCAGGTTTAATCCCCTCCTTGTTCAGGTTTCTTGTGTTATTTTAATACTCGCATCCCATTATGGGTTGCTAGGGCATTATCCAGGGAGAAGGGAGAGAGAGGGGACTCTCAAGTGCAAACTTCACCCCAGCCCTTGACAAGATGTCTGTACTCAAGAGACTTATCGGGATCTAATTTGCCAACTTGAGGGCCTTAGGCACTTTTGTGAAATGTAGCATATGGCTAAGAGAATTCAGTTTGGTTTTGTTTTTGTTTTTCAGTTAAATAAGGGCTCTCTACTTTCTTGGTGTTGAAAAGAGAAATGCCTCCAAATTGAAGAACAGTAGATGAGAGGGAGGAAAGTCCATAACATGGCCTGAGACTTCAAGCAGAGGTGTAGGCAAAACCTCCTGAGATGAGACGCTTCCAGGATCACAGGGTGGCATTCTTTACCGGGTAGGTGAATGAAGACTGACACAGGGCTATGACACTGCCTTATCAAAGGCTGATGTATGCCAGGTGCTCAGAGCTTTAGCATAGAGATTAGAAGAGCTTCCTACATCTATCTGGAGCCCTCTCAGCATGGATGAAGTGCAATGGGATCAGAGGGAAGAATGTAACCACTGAGGAATCCTATAATTATCCTAAAAGAGGGGATGATTACAGCTAGGAGCTATGATCCCTGTAACTAACTGCTAGAACACATTACCCAACATAAGCAAAGACAAGTTTCCTAGGCCTATAAATTACAACAGTAGACAGTTTCCCTGGTATTATTAACCCTCTTTCTTCTGATTCACCTCCAGTGTTCTCCAATAGTCCATATGCTATATTGGAGCTGTCCTTTCTCTAACATTCCTCAGGTTCACCTCACCTGTGTCTCCACACCATCATTCCCTCCCAGACCCCTGCCTCACCTGTTACAGTATGAGCAGTATTGGATTCATCCTTATCCTTTACTCTGGGGCCAATCAGCCTCTCTTCCACACATTATTCAATCATCCTCCTTAAGACTGCCCACCCCCCCCCCCCCCCCGCCTCTATACCCTTTGCCCCAAATTCCTTAGTACATTTGCATAATAACTGAAATTCTCTTGCAATTCTTGCATTTGTCCATATCTGGGTGGGCCTGGAAAAAGAGGATTTTATATTTGGTGGCCAAGTTTTCTGAGATCAGTCACATTTAGCATTTGAACTAGACTTCAACACGTCAGGAGGAACGTGTTGGGTGCAGAAAAGGAAGAAGGTCCTCTGAGCAGTGGAGGCAGCATGTGAAAAGGCACAGAGGTCTGGGAAACAAATGGGGCCTGAGGAAGCAGTGAGTGGGAAGGAGGAGCTATATAGCACAGGGTTTAGGGGAAATAGCGGGTGATGTATATGTCAAGTATAACTGACATCCTAAAGACAAAGTCATTCTGGGAGAAATGTGAAGGATGAACTGGAGACAGAGAAACAAATAGAATGTTATTCAAATAATCCTAGAAGGCCTGAGAAAAGACAGATTGTAAAGCAAACTAGAGCTTTGAGAGATGCTTCTGAGATGAGAGCAGTCACATCTGTGATAGAAAAGTTATCAGTGGTTAAAGCAAAAGAGGACTTGAGAATGCCCCCTGAGACTGTTAAACTGATTTCACCGAAACTTAACAAAAAATAGGACTGGAATGCACCCCCATGTTTTCATACCACTCTAGGCCTACACATAGGAAAGTCCACATGATTTTGCCTCAAATAATGCTGAGGCTGTTTGGCTGGCCAAAATCTAGAATGTTCTTCTTTGTCAAAGAAGATGCCAAGATTTTAGAGAAACTAGGAAAGGAATGATTCATCTTCCCATAAAATAGTCTTGGGTTTTAATATGCTATATGCCATTCCATCGGCTCTGGGAAAATTACCATAAAATCACATTTTTTGGATTGCCATGGGATAGTTAATGTCAACTCAGTCCCTTCTTTATGCTACAGATGCCCACTGGGCCTGACGTGGTCTCCTTGGGTAGTCAATATTTATGAAGTCAGGCCAAGTCGCCCAGATGCAATGGCAATGACAAGCTGGGCAGTATTCTGTTCCATTTGAGTCTTTTGCACCAGGGCTGTGGTCGTGTCTCCAGGGAGGCTGCTGGCAAGAAGCATCCCTAACGCTCAGTTGCAGGGTTGTAAATTTCAGCAAGGCTATTCAATATTCATGTAATTACCCCGGAAAGCACATTTGACATTTCATAAATACGGCAGAATATTTAGCATTTGTCTCTCTCTCTCTGCTACCTAAGCATACATGGAAAAATAATCCCCAGGGATCCCTGCTGTCTGAAATGGCAACAGTTATTGAATCCATAAATTTGATGGATCAAAGTCTTCCTTCTTCATCCCTTTCGTAATTTACAAGTGGAAGCGAAATCATATGAATGAGGCGGCCTGCTGTCCTTTTGCGTGGAGCTCTGCCTATAGCTCCAGTCCCTTGTCTTTGGGCATCTTCCCCAGAGTGAGCTGTACAAACCCACAGACCCAACACAGACATGGGCCATCGCATAGGGGCACAGGTGGGGAGGCCCCCATATGTCCAGGTGGCTGTAGGCAGTGTTGATTACAGCCTCACGCTTCAGCCTCAGAGCCACTGAACACAAATTCAATTTCCCAAGGACTCTGGGACTCTACAGATAGCAGGAGGACTCTGGTGCCTTGCACGCTGCACCCCTGATGCAACAGGAAGACAAACTGCAGATGCCCAGCAGCCCACCTTACGGCATATCACCGAGGGAAGAAAAACACCTTGTACTACAAAGCCCAGCCTTCCGTGAGACAGTGCTGAAGACAGAGCTTCTCTATGAGAACAGCCCATCTCACGGTTGGCTGGTGCTGCTCCAAATGCAGACAGGCTATTCGTGCCAGGCTGGGGAAGGACCCAACCCCTCTCCCCAGGTTGGGAAGCAGGTGTCTCTCCTCCCTGCCTGAAGTGATGACCTTCTCCATCATCAACAGGCTAATGAAGATCACAGAGTGCACGTCCAGAGTCTAGGTGTCTTTCCCCAAAAGAAGCAACAGAAATAGTTTTTCATGCTTGAGGTAATAAGGTCAACAGATCAAAGAGTTATTTTCAGAGTTACGAATTATCTCCATTTGTCTTCGTGGTAGAGATAAATTCTTACTGTGTATATATATTATATATGTATATACACACACACATATATGGTATATATGTGTATGATATGCATGTATTATGTATGTGTATATATATCTAATGTGGTGCATCTGACAGTAAGTGGAGGTATGCTAATGTAAGTGTACGGTTAAGTATATATATACATATATATGTATATGAATGGTCATAAATGTTAATACATGGATGTGTATAAAATCATTATATATATTGGTATTTATGGTTGTATATATGTTTGTATATATGCAGGGATGTATGTGTACAGAAGTATGTGTATGCGTGCATATGAATGAATGTGTATTTATGTGGGTCTGTGTACATAGAGTTCAATAAGAGTTTGTACTTAGTGTGAGTATAGATGTGGCTAATATATGGTTGGCACTAAGTTTTTTTTACAGATACTATCTCAGTTTATTCTCATATTGCCTTTGAAAGTCTATAATTACTTTCATTTTATCAATGCAGAAAATGAGCTTTGGAGAGATAGAAAAGTTTGTCCAGGACCACACAAGTAACAAGAGGCAAAGCTGAGATTAAATTCTCAGTCTGACACAATGTAGACCCAGTGCATCTAATATGTGTGTGTGAGACATGCATGAGACACATGTGTATATCTCCATGCATGTTGTGTAGGGATGTGTGTGTATGCATACTTGTGTGTATGAAAGAGGTCCCCTGCACGGGGGTATGTGTGCACAGATAGACCTTGACAATTGCGTGCAAACAAGATTCCCCTGCATACCTCTGTAGACTAAGCCACCTGCCCACATTGATCCATTTAGTTTTCTAAAAGCTCTTTCTTCCCTCAGCTGTCTCTTCACAGGATGACTGTCCATCTGGGGCCCTAGAGCCCTTTAGGAACTGCTGCTGCTGCAAATGTATAAGCAACCGCCATAATCGGATGGTGGCAAGGCCCCAACAATACCTCTAGTGCATTCTAGGGGCCTGAAGAGCCAGGGGCTGGGAGGGCTGGGGGCAGGGAGGTTTCAAGGAATGAGCTCTGGTTAACAGAGCAGTCCTGTCAGCTTGCTCCTATTCATGAAGAACGGGGGCACCTTTGGCTAGAACTGTGATTTCCCCCCATCAACTAGAGTAAGGGTACAACGCTCTGAGTCACTAATCACAAAAAGAAGGGCTACCATGTCTCTGCCCAGAGTGGCTGGCAGGAGAGAGTGAAATAAGACAGAAGTACCTGGCATGAGGCGGTACAGATGTGGTGCTCTAAAAACCAGTGTCCTCTGCTTGCTGAGGAGACATTGTCAACGGTAGCAGTTCTGCCCAACAGCTAGGAGGGTGTTTTCCATCCCTCTTCTTCCTTTAAAACTAGTTCGTTTTGTATGTGAGATTCCACTTCCATATGACCTGCCTCCATGTCCAGGTACAGGAAAGGGAGGGAGACTCCCAACCTGGCAGCCGATCCACAATGACAAACCTGGGGGATAGGGGCTCCCAAGAGCTGGAAGGGAGGTGGAGAGGTGCCAGGCTCTGTGGGGCATCTGATTGCCAACCTCATCTGGAGCCTGTCTAGAGCAGGGCTGGGGATCTTATGGATGCTGGAATGGAGAATGGAAGAGGCTGTCTGCAAAGGAAGACAAAAACGCAGCTGGAGGAAACCGAATCAAGAGACCACGTGGCCCCTAGACAGCAGGCAGTAACTTTGATTCTTGATTTTTCTAGTTCTGTTGGTTTGCTCCCTGATGTGGCCCTATACCTTGAGCTAACTACAGTATCTTTCCAAGAGAGCCTCCCCTTTGTTCATTGTATTCTAAGAGGGTTTCTGTTCCTTGCTATTCGGTGAGCCCTGAATTGAACAAAACACTCAGCCATTTCTGAGGGACTATGAGTTCTAGAACATTCCTAGCATTCTCTTCTACTGTTGGTGAAGACACACCAAGTGTGGCCCCCCTATGTTCTGATGCTGTGTAGTTTATGGCCTTTAGTAGAAAAACTTGAAAGGTCAGGGTATCCTAACATCACTGAGCAAGAAAAATGCCATGAAAATTTAATGTACAGTTAAGGATCCCAAATTTTAAATATTCTCAAAAGCCGCTGTCCTCATTTCTCCTGAAGATATGACAGCTGCGTGTTATGTTCTGAAAAGACATCACACAGGCAAATACCATGGGTGACACATGACATACATGTGCAGTCAAGAGTGACAGCTTATGTCTCTCTGTTCTTTAATATGTAGATAAAATTGATTCCAAATTTTATGCTATTTCTGTTCTGAAGTTTAATACTTCTACATTTTTGTGACTTCCCAGGGGCTTCTGTGTTTATGTCACCTCATTTCTCGTCTATGGCTTTTTGATAACTTACCGCTTCCAGTGATTTACTTATCTCTGCCCTGAGCTGACCTGACATGGAACTCAGCCCCTGTCCCTTGATTTCCCACAAAAAGCATCCATGCATTTTGGCTGTGCAGCTGCTGTCCTTGAAGAGGCATGACAGCACTGGACAGCCAACAGACTAAAAGCCAGTGACAGATAGCTCATCCTCTTCTTGGGAGCCTTGAAGTCCCCCTGCCCTCTCCCTGCTGGCGAAGCGTGTCTCAACTGCTGACTTCTCCCGGAGCTCCCCTCCTCCTCCTCCTCTCTCCTGGTTCTCCTCCACCTGCGTCTCTGCTCCTCCTTCCGGTTCATCCCTTCCACCCGCACTTCCTATAAACCTTCCATTACACAGGTGCCTCCCCTTGATACACCTCAACCCATTCTGACAATCCCTCCAGGGCCGTCAGTCATATTCAAAGAGGCCCAGTAAGGCTAGCTTTTAAACAAGTACAGTTCTCTCCCTGAATGGAATTCTGCTCCCAACATCCAAAATAACATTATTTTCCTCACCCTGGCACAACCAACTGAAGGAAACAAGGCCCCGTGGAAGAGCTCAGGGACCTCCTTCTGTCCTGACCCTCCTTTGCAGCTCCATCCCGGGCACTTCCCTTCAGACAACCAATCTGCCTGGAAGCAGAAGTCCACAGTCCCCACAACAAAGCACAGGCCTTGCACGGCCTGGCTTCTTCCCACAGGCCTCTCCTTCTGCCTGGAATACCTGACCTTTTCAACTGTCAAATTCCCCTCATCCTTCTAAACTGAGCTCGAATACCACCTCCTCTGCAATTTCTCCCCCAGTACTGGGGACAGAGAAGGAATTAGATGCTTCTTCCCCTGAGTTCCCTCGTTTTCATCTCTGAAACAATCGCCCCATAAATCATGATGTACCTGTTTACTATCACTTCCATGAGAGCCGTTCATGAGAGCCAGGTCTCTAACCCCTGTATCCCTGCATATTTTGCAGCTGGCAAATAACTGCTGCTCTGAAAGTGTGATCTAAATGGGTGTATAAATGGAGAGTAGGTGATATGTATACAGTGCTTACTATATGCCAGGCAGTATTCTAAGCTTCCTGTATATACTAACTCGTTAAACCACCTTCTCACCACGACACTATAAATATTATTGGGTATTTTACATGTGAGCACCCTGAGGCTCATCAGTGTTAACACACTTATAAAAGATGACTCAGGTAGAAAGTGCTGGAACAGAAATCTGAATGCAACCTAGGCTCCTAATAATCATGCTGGTCTCTGAGAAATGAAAATTTTGTTTGTCAGTGGGCAGGGAGTGAT
Source organism: Panthera onca (assembly GCF_046562875.1). Lineage (NCBI taxonomy): Eukaryota > Metazoa > Chordata > Mammalia > Carnivora > Felidae > Panthera > Panthera onca. The sequence continues at coordinate 43,992,209 of NC_138349.1, read as the reverse complement.
GAAGGGGTTCTTCATGGACCACAGTATCAGGTTCACTCAATCGCATAGTAGACATTTACGAGGGGACTGTGTTGACACTCTGCTAGAATCACAGCTTACAAAGGCAACTGTGTTCTTCTAGAGCAGAGACTGTTAGGCTCTCCAAAATCAAGCGGCTTTGGTGGAAATTCCTGACCCATCTTCCAAATGCAATAGGAAGTATCTATCATAAACACGCAGGGCTCCATAAAGGACAGCCATTTTCAGTCTCATTGTTATGTAGTCTAATGTAGGAGAAAGATACACACACACACGCACACACACAATAGTTTCATCAGGCTGGTGGGTGCTACAAACCTTATAGGCTCATGTGAGACCACTAGCTGTTGTAAGGACTTGGGGTACACCTTGGCCATCCAAACAAGTACCCCAAGTACCTTGGCTAGTGCCAAGGAACTAAAGGCCCAACAGGGACCCAGAACCTTGACTGTGGGCCTCTGGCCCTGTTGGACTGGCCAGGTTGGGAGGAAGCTGACACTTTCTAACGCTTTCATGCCATTTGAATTGTGTCCTCTTTGCCAAAAGAAATGTTAGCCTCTTTGCTAAAATCAAACTCTAAAGGCCTCATAAAAACATTCCAGTTCCATAAGCCAATATTGACATAAGGACAATGAGAAGCATGTGTAAAGAAATTTTATTTGAGCCCATAGAAATAAACATTCACTGCTCTCATTTGTTGTTAGAATCACCATCCAGTAGCCAGTGCGGATCCTCTCTTATGGACACATGGGGAGAATGTGAGTTTGCTTATGATATTACTTACAAGAGAGGGGACACTACTTGAGCCCGTTTTTGAGCTTCTCCCAAATAGTACAGATAATATTAATTTCTGACAGTTACCAGTTAGCTGTTGCTGCATAACATACCACACCAAAATTAATAACTTAAATAACAAATGTCGTATTTCTCAGGAGTCAGACAGGATGGTTGGGTGGTTGGTTGATCTTGGCTGGGCTTGCTCATGCATCTGTGGTCAGCTGGCTGGTCGGGTGGGACTTAACTGGTCTAGGATAGTCTCAGCTGAAATGACTGTTCTGCTCTATGTGTTTTGTTTTGTTTTGTTTTCGTTTTTGTTTTCAGCATGCTAGTCCAGACTTGTTCTCATGGTGGTCGTAAGAGTTTAAGAGAAAAGCAGAAGTATAGAAGGTCGCCTGAGACTGGGAACTGATACACCATCACTTCTGCCACTGTCTTTTGGCCAGAACAAGCCCCAAGGCCAGCCCAGATTTCAGGGTAGGGAAATGAGTGCCATTTCTTGATGGGGAAAACTGCAGAGTCACTTTGCCATCAATGTAACACACTGCTCAGTGGTGACAGGGTGAGCAGGTTAACTACCATTTGCAAAACACCGAAGACCCACTATTACCTAGGTTATTAGTATCCTTACTTTTAAGATGAGGAAACTGAGACTCAGAGAAGCTAAGCAACTTGGCCAAGACTACAGAGCTGGAGATTCAGAAACCTGAAATTTAAAGCGAGATTTACTGGACTCTAAAGCCTATGCTTTTTCCATTTCACCGAATGGACCTGACAGCTCTCTATGCTCTAAAATATTGATGTGAAGGAGCAACTATGCTTGGCACTGGGTGTTCAAGAGGGATGTGTGACGGGGGGGGGGGGGGGATTAGCCTAGGCTCTGGGGAATAGGTAGTGTCCAAGCACACAGGCTGGCACAATGGAAAGAAAAATCATTTTAGAATTAAACACCCCTGGGTCTAAACAGCTATAAATCTCTTTCTTCACCTTCAAGACGGTGATAGCAGGTACTCCCTCACAAGGCTGTATGAAGGATAAATATGCTCTGGACCACCTGGTTTCAGGTGCAGGCTCTAACACTGGCCAGGTATTTAACCTCAGGCAAGTTGCTTTGGTTCCCTGTGCCTCATTTTCTTCAACTATAGAACGGGCATAGTGGAGATCCTCGTCTCCCAGGGTTAGCATGAAGATTGAATGCATTAACATGTACAGAGTGCTTAGAATGCTTGGCACCAAATAAATGGTGTTATAATATAATGATTTATAAGAAATAAATATTAGGTCATTCAGATGACCAAAATATATTTCTCAGATATATTTGGTTTTCATCCACAGTTCCTAAAAATGCTTCAGAGCCATAAAAGTGAAGTGGGTGTCTTGTTATTAATAAAGATTACTTTTGGACCCCACCCAAGGATGGGGGCTGATTGCCAGGAGGACCAACTATGTGATCTGAAGGTTGAAACTTGCAGTTGCACTGACCTCCCGGGATGGGAGAGGGGCCGGAGGCTGAATCAGCCAATGACCAATAACTTGTCAATGATTACTATGTATCGAAGCCTCTAGCAAACCCAAGAGAACAGCTGTTTGGCCCTTCTTGGATACCGTCCACACTTGAGGAACCAGAATGCTTGCATGTGCCACTGAGCTGGGCCCCAAGCACCATGAGGACAGAATCTCATTTGTTCAGGACCTCACCCTGTGTATTTCTTCATCTGGCTGTTGATTCATATATTTTATCATATCCTTTAATAAGCTGGTAGACAGAAGTATTACCTTGACTTCTGTGAGCTGCTGTAGCAAATTAATTGCACCTAAGGAAGAGGTCATTGGAACCTCCGATCTGTAGCCAATCAGAAGCACAGATAGCAGCCTGGGGCTTCTGACTGGTGTCTAAAGTGGTGGATGCGGGGCAATCTTGTAGGATCTGTGGAATCTGATGCCATTTCCAAGTAGATAGTGTCAGAATTGAGTTGAATTTGAGGACGACCTACTGGTGTCCAAGAATTGCTTGCTGTTATGGAGGGAGGACCCCTCACATTGGAACTAGGCTGAGAAACCTGGGAAGAGTCATATAATAATCAACATGCAAACATGCATACGTATGTACCTATGGTGACACAGAGTTAGAAAGGGTCATACAAAGTCAATGCACTAAGCCCTATACAGAAGCTGGCGAAGGGCTGAGCACAGAGTGAGAACCTGGTAAATGATGACTGTGCCATTAGGGTCTGAGAAGACTGAGGGGGCTGACAATCAAAATCAGACCCTAACATCAGACCCTCTGTAAAGAGTCAGTACTTCTGCCCAGCTGAGGGGCAGTGATGGACGGGGGTTTCAAAGCTGATTTATGGGAATATGCTTGGAGGTATGTTGTCCCTCTGAGGGAGATAATTGTCATGCTCTTTAGAGATATGTAGCTCAGGGGGCTGCTTATGTGTAGTTGTTGAAAACTAGAGGAAACAGACTATAATTAGCAAGAAAATAACCATTTCATATTCATGCATAAATACACGCACATCTACACAAATGCACACATTTCTAACTGGATACTTGCTGTTATTTGAGGGGAAAATGGAAAAAGCTGATGTTATGGGTTGAATTGTGTCCCCCTAAATTCAGATGTTGAATTCCTAACCCCAGCACCTCAGAATGTGACTGTACTTGGAGATCAGGCCTTTAAAGATGTAGTTAAATTAAAGTGAGGTCACATGGGTGGGCCCTAATCCAATATGGCCAATGTCCTTATAAGGAGAGGCTATCAAGACACAGACACTCACAGAGTGAAGACCATGTGATCCATAAACCCAGGATAGACGGCTCAGAAGAAACCAACCCTTTGACACCTCAATATTGGACTTCTTACATCCAGAACTATAAGAAAATTAATTTCTGTTGTTTAAGCCACTCAGTCTGTGGTACCACGTTAAGGCAGCCTGAACAAAATAACACAGTCAATAATTGGCCGTTAACTCTATACAGAATTTCCAGTAAAGAATTTCAGCCTGCTTTCCCAGGTCAGGAGTGCCATAGATCCTTGAAGAAAAGGGTGAGGGTCTGGCCCACAGAACTGCGGGGGAAAAGGCTGAGCTGGAGGCACACTTCCATCCTTCTCACCCTAAGAGGTCCTTCTGAGGCAATCCCCCCCCTTTTCCTGCCAGTCAAACCCCTGTTTCCAGGCTCCTCCCCTGGTCTGTGCTCATGGTCAAACTTTGGCTTCAGCCATGCCCAAGATCTACCACTGTGCCACCAGCCACGCTCCTCCCAAGCCTGCCTTCCTTCTCCTCTCCCACTGGACATGGCAGAGCTGGTAGACACAGACCCCTGTGGGTTATCCCTGCTCTCCACCCCTCTCCTGACTTCTGACCTGAATAAGTGTGAAGGGAGCACACTACGCGTATGTCCGTAATACCTGCCGGTTCTGCAGGGTCCCATGGCTTGGAACTCACTTCACATTAACATGAACATGTTGACATTTTTAAGGTTAATGATCCAGTTGCTTATAAGACAGGTGGGGTTTGAAATCAAACCGCTCATATGATTTGGAAGCCTGTGAAACAGGCTTTATTATGCTGCTCAGTAGCATCCGAGAAAACTAACTTGTCCTTTGGCACCAATACAATCATCTAGGACCTGTGTCTTCCATCTAATTTGCACTTCGAAAAAATTTCCCCAAGTCTTCTCACTTCAGCAAGTGTCTCATGGTTTTTAAATTGATGTCCATCGTGATCCAACTTGTTGCAGTTGTTGAAGGTAAGGGAGAGACTTGCTGGAATTGAAGAATATAAATCGCTTTACAAGGAATGGTCCACAATGAAAAACAAAGAAATTATGCTGAGTTATAACAACAGTTACAATTAAAACTGGGAGCTTTTCGGTTGCATTACCGGCAGCACATTGCCATTTTTCTTACTTCATGTTAGGAGATTGTGAAATGTGGGGGTCTTCCGCATGTCCCCCTACCCCTGACATCTCTGGAGAGACAGTCCCTCTTTCTGTCTGCAAAGTGGGTCCTGAGTCACTGCAGCCACTCTGGCACTAAAATAACCACACCACACTGACTTCCACAAAAGGCCCATTCCTCCTACTCCTGAGCCCCAGCTGCCCACCTACTCTCTCCTAATGTAGAAGAATAGGCTGAATTTCACCTCCCTGTTTGATTTTCTATTTTCTTCTTTTGAGGCTGCTTGTATCAATTACAAAATAAGGCATGCTAGTTCTGGCACATTTAAAAATGCAGTTGGAAAAAATAAAGAAATACTAGTATCAAAACTTCTCTCCACCCCCCAAGCCCATTGAATTGAGCATTAGCATTTGGGTCAATGTGTATCCTGCCTTGTCTTTGTCTCTGCACGAAGATATAAACAGACACATGAAGTATGAGGATATTGTACACATACCTCTGCACCTTGATTTCACATACTATCCCCTCATGGCCACTCCTCTCACCCACACACTCATTCTTCCTTTCTGACAATAGCATAAAATTTCATAGTAAGAATGTTCTGTGGCTTATTCACCTATAACCTTCCAGTGAATACTTAAGATTGTTTTATCTTTGGTTTTGTTGTTGTTGTTGTTGTTTGTTTTATTTTCCCATTTGCTTTGGATACTGCAAACATTGTTGTGTTAAGCATCCTTGTACATGTATGTTTGTACTATCAACGTCCAGAAAGTCAAAATATATAGATATTTTCATGCACTTAAAACCTTGATATTACTTTCCTAAAAAGCTACAGGGATTTACAGATCCATCAGCAATGCATATATTCCCCCATACCTAAACTCGGGCAGATATTATCCAGCCAGCCTACATATCAAGATGCAGGAATTTCTGATATATTTAGACAATTAACCTTTAGTCCAATGTGCAGTTTGGATTTTCAGCTACAGATGCCTCTAAATTTTCTTTAACTTAAACTAGTTTTACTCGTATTTTTTCACATGTAAGTAAAAGAGGCCTCACTAATATATTACCTATTTTGCTATATTTGGTAATTTTCCAGTCATACACTCTGAGTTTTCTTCCCTAAAATATGACTGCATCCAACCATTCTGCAAGTTTTTCCCCAAAATTTCACCTATAATTTGTGTTTGTTGGGTAGTTTTCCTGCTAGTATATTGGGTTAGATATAAATGTCTTAATAGTTTAAGATTTTCTTGAGAGCAGGAGGCATTGAGCATTTTTTCAGGCCTGTATGACCCTCAATACCCTGTACTCTATATTTCACCTACAAGTGGTGCAAAAGACATTTTTGGGGAAAAAAGTAAAGGAAATGAGATGGAAGGAAGAAAGGAAGGAAGGGAGAGAAAAAGGGAGGCAGGAAAAAGAAAGGGGATGTGAATAAAAAGGAATAAAAATAGAAATGTGTTCATAATCCTTTATTTAAAAAATAGATTTTTTTCTATATTACCCAAGGTGGTGATGCTAGTCTCTGAGTTTATCATAGCTTTCCTATTTGCTAAGATTTGAGGGGCTGCCTCTACCGATGACAACAATTCATCTGTATTCTTCTCTTTTCAAAAGTTCTTACATGGGAGTTGGGAATATTTGAGTTTAAGATCCTTGATCTTACACTTAATAGCTGATTGCCTTAAAAAAGTTGCCTTGTTCTCTGGGCCTGTTCTCCCCACTTTATTTTTTTTTTTTTTAATTTTTTTTTTTCAACGTTTATTTATTTTTGGGACAGAGAGAGACAGAGCATGAACGGGGGAGGGACAGAGAGAGAGGGAGACACAGAATCGGAAACAGGCTCCAGGCTCTGAGCCATCAGCCCAGAGCCTGACGCGGGGCTCGAACTCACGGACTGTGAGATCGTGACCTGGCTGAAGTCGGAAGCTTAACCGACTGCGCCACCCAGGCGCCCCTGTTCTCCCCACTTTAAAGTGCAGTCAACAGCAGTACCCTTAAAGGTTACCCGTGAGACTCCAATGGGATTACAGAGGCAGAGGCCTGACCCAGAGGATACAGTAAAGATACATGCCAACCTTGTTCAGTCACTCCTGCTCACCAGATTTATTTTGACAGGCCTCTTCTAACCCAGACGTTTTCAAAAAGAGAAAACATTAGAGTGTGAAGAGGCTCTCACACATCTCACCTCCCCGCCTACTCTCCTTTTAGTTTCCATGTTTATTCAAGCCCACAGTGTGACTGGGTACCAAGCTGCTCCCTCTGTGCTGTGGATTGTCATCTAGGACTTGGCATTCCTTCAGTTCTTCTGGATCACAAAGCTCCTTGACAAACTCATGAGTGCATTGGGTCCTTAACTCGGAAAAAGATGAACACAAAGCTTTTCATAACTATGTGCATGCAATTTGAGTGCCACAGGCACCCAATGTGAAGCCCGTCCTCAGACCTCATTTAAGGGCCTGGACCTGGAGAGTGGTTGGCAACAGGCAGGTCTACTCCTGCATCCTCTATGGTTGATATTCTGTATCAAATTGGAAGCTTCCATGGCAGCAATGTTTTCATCAGCCAGCATCTGCCCTAATAGCACCCCACATTTGAATTTCAGGGCCTCACCTGCAGTGTGAGTGGTAATGTCCATGTTGGGCTTGGCAGAGCTGACTACCCATCCTCATCCAGCAAGGCCTAGATGGAAGATTATGTCTGGGATAAATGGGGAAAGGAGGTCCAGAGAATTTCCCACACTTTCTCTTTTGCTAACAGGAGAAAATACAAAGTGGCTCTATCTTATTTAAACCCCACAACAAACCTGAGAGGGAGGATGTTGTTCTTTATTCCAGATATGATGTGGGAGCCTGAGACAGAATGTGACTAGGTCAAGGCAACATCCATATTAGAAGGAATCAGGAACCAAATCCATGCCCAAATCCTATGCTTTAATATTCCAGTGTGGTTTAGCCACAATCAGGCTGTGATGCATGTTCTAAGAGTTAATAGCCTAGTAATTACAAGTAGGATGCTAACCAAGAAGAAGAAGGGAGGAATCCATCCTCAGGAGTGATTTCCTAAATATCCAGAGACAAATCCAGAGGACCTGGTGTTGTAAGAAAAACTGTGTGGGGCTTCACTGACCATTAAGACTCCAAAAGCAAGAATGTAAATGAATGGGATGGAAAGAATCCTCGGGAGAAAAATCCCAGTTAATCTTATAAATATAACAGTGCCCTGTCCAAGTTCAATCAGCCAAGTTGTTGTGTGATTTCCTGCCGAGAACCCCATAAGTGCTGGTGGTAAGGATGGAAATGTTAACAGTGCATGGTCCTGACCCCCAAAGAGCTCACAGCCTAATGAGGGGCAAATAGGCACAACACCAAGTAATAATAAAGTATCTGTAAAAGTGTATAAGGGATGATGAGAACAAGTAATTGTGCCTTAAACTGGTGAAAACCCCCTATAAGATGATGGTGCTATGACAGCTGGGTGTTAAATATATATACATATACATATATATATATATATATATATATATATATATAACATAATTCATATATTTAATTTTATTTTATACACACACACACACACACACACACACACACACACACAGCTGTTTGTCATGCAGAAAAGAAAAAAGGGAGACATTCCAAGCAAAGAAAAGAACATGTAGGTGGGGACTATGTATTAGGAACAATAATCCCTAAAACATCAGGGGCTTAGGGAAAACAAGGATTTACACTAGTTTACTTTACATATGCAGTGAGGGTCTGGGATGGGGTTGGGAGCACATGGGTGCTGCTCCAAACAGTCACTTAAAGGACATAAGCTGGATAGGCAATGACCTTTAAGGTCACTCGGGAGAAACACTTGCTGTTAAATAACGCAACCCAGAATTGAAGCATTATCCCCATTCCTATTTAATTGACTAGAACTAGTCACAAGACCTCACTTAACTGCCAGGGAAATGGGAAGTGGTGTTCTCACAGTACTGAGGAAAGAGAGAAGACCCAGATCTGTTTGCACACTGGCTATCTCTTCCAATTGTCTAGAACAATGTAAAGAGCTGGATTCACTGGAACAAGCCATGTGTTGGGAACATACCAGTACAGTGTGCACTGAGCAGAAGCTTTGGGATCATTTTCATCTCTAGTTTCTGTACATCATTTTGCCCTCACAATTGAATAGGGAAAAATCATATGCATTTGTATAAGAAACAAAGGAAAAACTAATGTTTTTCTTTGTGTTTGTTTTGGGTTTTTTTTTTTTTTTTTTTTTTTTTTTTGGTGTTCACAGACCTTCAGAAACCTAAGCCTGCCTCGAACCCTAACCCTGCACTTGAGCCGCCTTGTGGCATGGGCCCTCACTTCAGCCCTCGAGGGAGATCACGAGACCAGAGTCGCTTCCGTCCTGGCGATGTCCCTCGACCGAACCCTAACCCTAGCTAAGTCTGTCTCTCCAAGGGGATCCAATTCCAACGTCAAGATAATACAGAATCTAAGAAAATGACACATGTGGGTAAGAACGCATAGCACAAATGAGAATAATCCTATTCTGAAAAACTCTTTGAGGTGAACTTGGTAAGATCCTGGAACACTGGTTTCCCAACTTCATAACTCTGACCAACTATCCGAAAAGCATCTTACCTTCTCCATTGTATGCAACAGGCACCTCAGCCTGGCATCTTTCAGAGTACCAGGGTAGCTCCTCGGCCCAAAGCCCTGCCTCTCTACCCTCCACACCCTCCAGCACACTGTGTTCTGGCTTCTGTGGAACTTCCTAGCTCCTCCTAGATCCAAAGCTTTGTTCTCTCCCCACTATTGCTCTGGGGCACACGTGTTCTTTCCTGGTCTTGGCCACCTTCATATTCTCTGTTTCACATCCTAGGGCAGTTTCCCAATATTCTTCCCTGCACAGTCATTTCACACTCCCACTAAACATTTTCTTCCCTGTTTCTGCTCATCCTGTCAAAAGTGGAACTTCAGGGAAACCACACCATACTCCTGCCCAGCCCCAGTGCTCAACAACCCCAACTTAATGGCCGCAGGACCCTCCCATTCAGCTTCTCTACACTCAGGCATGCTCCCTCACATCCAAACTCCCCACCTTTACTGGACCGGAAGCCAGAGAACACAGTGGTTAAAAGTACAATCTCCAGAGTCACACTCAACTCCTAGTTATTTAACTTCTTTGGGCTTTAGTTTCCTCATCTGAAAAAAAATCTGGCTAATAATAAGACCTACTGTTAAGTTTCTGTGATTGGTAAATGCAATTATGTATAGAACAGTCAGCAGAGCCCCATCAAAGTGTAAGTGTTCCATATAATCTAACCACCATCATCATCACCACTACCCCATGCCCAGAATACCAGTCACCCCAGCTTCTCCTGGTAACTGGCCACAGAGCATTGTGAACCTCCACGACTTCATGTACCACAAGTTTAGGAAGGAAATGATCTTGCTCCAAGCTCCTGCCCACAGGCCCCACACTGGCGTGTCAGACCCCGAGACAGTGGCCATCAGGTTTAGCACCATGACAGTTTCATAGCAATGGTGGGGAATCGGATTTCACTGTATGACATAGAAGGCCATTCCTCAGGAAACAGACATCACATGCACATGGGTGAGGCTGAGTTTGAAAAGCCGGAGAAGCAAGCAGGTATCAGAAACAAGATCCAGGAGCTCATGTTATCTTAGAGATACAACTAACCTCAGCCTGTCAGTCTGTAAAGCTTCCTGAATCCTTCTCTCTCGGATGGATAAAATTCCTGGTAAAACACAACTCAGGGGAAAGTTTTGAATTCATATAACACTGTGCTACATTTGTCACAAACACTTGTTTCAACAGAACCGGCTTTGTGTGCTTACTCCTTACCCTGGGGATACAATGTGAACAAGAGACACGAGGGCCCTGCTCTGTGGACTTACCCTTTAGCAAGAGAGCTAGTTACTAAACAGGTGAAACATAAATAAATAATAGAACTTCAGAAGATGGTCAGGTCTGCAGATGAAATATAACACGGTGATGAGGAGAAGGCTAGAGGGAGAGGGGATTGTCCAGAAGGTGGGGGGAGGGAGTAGCATGTGGCCATTTGGAAGACACAAACTACTGTCACCAAAATCTTGTGTGCATGGGACAAAGACACACAAAAGCAGGGCAGTGTGGAGGGAGGGCACAGTTGATGTGTGCTGACATTCAGGGGGAGTTCAACAAAGTATAGGTGTTATTATGTCAGAATCTATTGAGGGGTCATCAAAGGGTGGCCCAGGAGCAGAGTTTCTGGCCTGGGGGCAAAAAGAGCCAGATAATCATGACCCTTTCGGGGGAACAGGGGGTGCACTGTAAGCAAGCTTGGGGTGGCTGTCCTCTGCGTTCGAGGACACCACAGCTGCTGCCTGCACACGGGGCTTCAGGTGAGTGGGGCTGGCTAGGAAGCAAGGAACCCTTTTTGCATTAAACACATTGCTCTGTTTTGTTCTCAAGTCAGATCATAAGCAAGTGGGTATTGATCTCAGAATATGGGCATCCCTGGCTTTGGTGTGAGCGAAATGCCTGAGGACAGATGATTGTCACCGCACAGGATGACAGAACAGAGGCGAGCGGCCATCTCCGTGGACCAGGCAGCGTTGCAGAGAGGAGCAGCTGGCAGCCTCCGGTGTTTCCCGGGAAGCTACATGAAAACGGCCGAGCCAGAGCATCTGGTGAGGTCAGAGCCCAGGCCGGGCACCTCCAGGCCTTTGTTCTTCCTCACTAATTGTGCTCCTGCGGGTGTCACGGATCAGAGAGGAGGTGCCAGGACCACGGGCTTGGGAAGCACAGGTTAACAAGTGCACGTCCACATGCAAGCACCAGAAAATCAATTAGGAAAGGCCAGCAGGCAACCACCGGCCTTCAGCCTCCTCTCCCGGTGCCTTCCCAAGACGTGGGGAAGATTTTCCTGTTTCCTATGAGCCCTGTCACAGGCAACAAAATGAATTCTAGAAAAACTATGAAGGAGGTCACATGGGGCCTTCCAAACCCCTCCCCTCTGCAAGGGATGCCTCCTAGAATGCTCAGCTGAGGTTCCCGGGAAGGGATTCCTGAAAGTGAGAGCCAATATTTATAGCTCAATGTGATTCTTTTCTGGGGAAAAGGTTCACCAATTTCAGGTTGTCTCAAAAGGGCCTATGATCTGAAGGAACTTTAAGAGGCTCTTAGAATTGTCACTATTTCAGATGGTATTCAGAGCCTGGGAATCACTTCTCAGGGAAGGAATCTTTCTGCTGAAGGGTTGGGAGGTGAAGAAGGACAAACAGCCAAAAACTGTACCAGCTGCTTCACACCTGGATCACACAAGTTCACACCTGGATCACATCACATCTCCCATGAGCTGCAAGTTTGCATTATTTTCCCTAATTTACAGACAAGGGAACTAAGGCTCCAAGCAGTTCATCAGCTTGCCCAGAGTGGACACACACTATGACAGAATTTGGACCCAGGTTCTCTGATTCCAAACCGTGTTTTTCCTACCTCGTCACAGTGATTCTTTCAAATGACAGGGGCTGAGGAGTTGGATCTCAAGGTATGACCACATCAACCCACCAGGTCTGTTCAGGGCACTCCTAATCAGCCCACACAAGAGTCTGCCCTCCCACTCACAGTGGGTCCTTCCGGAACCTGTAGGTGCCTGGATGGACCGGTGAATAGAGGTCCTACTGGCGTAAGAGTAGAGGACAGGAACCCAAAGAGCAGAGTTTTCATCCCATTCAAATCCCCATGTTACAGATGAGGGGATTAGGGCAAAACCTGCAAAAGACTTATCCAAAGTCATACCTGGTTTTGGTGCCTGCACACGGCCAGGCTGGAGGGGAGATGTGGCCTTGACCTGCACAATGGAGGAAGGGCTTCTTTCTCTTGGCCTATCTTACCTTCTCACACCACTTGTTGGCTCTGGGTCAGACCTAGGGGGTCTTATTTCACAGTTTAGGTGTTATCCCTGCCTCTATAACAAGGAACTCCGGACAGAGCATGGCTTTGAAGTCAAATCAGTCTGGATTCAATCTCTCTCTCTGCCAAGGCTGACCTATGTTACTTAGGGAAAATGTCTTAACTCCTCTGAGACCCTCAGTCTCTTTCTTTCTTTCTTTTTCCTTTTTTTTTTTTTTCTCTTCTCAGTCTCTTTCTATAGAAAACGGGGGAAATATTCATCTCACAAGGAGGTTGTGAAGATTCGATGAGATCAAGCATATAGAGCACCCAGTAGGTGCTCAATACATGATAGATACCCTCTTCTTATATTCATACATTTCTCTTGGCTGCAGCTGAGTCAGCAGAGCTGGCTGGACTCAGAGACTGCCCCGCTGGCCCCAGGTGGAATCCTTGCCCTTGGGCTGGTCACATGATCTTCCCTTGCCAGTTGCTCTTTAAGAGGAACCAATTTCACACTTCCAGATAGATCCACACTCCAAATTGTGTTTGTTTTAAAATAATGAATAGTGGCATTATTATCCCCACTGCTCTCCAGGGCGCTCTGTGCTGAATGTATTCCTTTTGCATTAGCAGAGCTTCATTGCGGCAGATAAACGAGCCAGTGCCTGAGCTGAATGCGCGGAAGAAAGGATGGCTCACTCTGCCTGTTTCCCGTCTCTCCTGGTGAAACCTTCCCAGGAGGCTGCCAGCAAGGCTTATGCTGCCTGGGGAAGCAGCCAAACGTTTCAGCAGGCGCCCAGAGCACTGAGCAGACGGGAAAGGAGGGAACAGCCAGGTCCGTGTCATCCCCTGCTTCTCCGTGACTCTCAGGTAACAACCCGCAGCAGGTGGAATTGTTGAGGAAGCCTAAAAGGAACTGAGGCAAGGACAGAATCGTGTATCTTGGATGAAACAAATCAACAAAAGTGTTGCCTGTGCATTGAACACCACGTAAACTCAAGTTGCTCAAACTCGTGACAATGTGGCCTGTCCCAGCAATGTCAATGATGCAATCCCTGCTCAGAGAAATCACAAGCCAGGGGAGAGTCCTGGTTCAGCTATGGTGCTTTTCCTTTTGTGACCTCGACCCCAACCACGTCTCCATGCTTCCTGTGGAGGTACTGTATAAGTGGGGGTAGGGTGACAATCATCACAAGGCTTCTGCTGATTTTAGGAGCAGAAGCTGAGGCAACTCTTTCTGTTTGTCATTCTTCACCCTTAGGTGGGTGGAGTGAGAAATCACAGAGAAGCCTCCAGTTGGACAGGCATTACCAATGGATATGTATGTAGTTTAGCGCTGGGTCAGGGCTAGCAAACACGGGGGGATGGTATTTCATTTTTGTTGCTGGTATGGGCTGAATTGTGTCCTTCCCAAATTCAGCCTAACCCCCCAGCGCTTCAGAATGTATTGGAGATAGAGTCTTTAAAGAAGTAATTAAGTTAAAATGATGTCATTAGGGTAGGCTCTAATCCAATATGACTGGTGTCCTTATCAGAAGAGGAAATTTGGACAAAGGCTTGCACAAAGGGAAAACCATGGGAGGTACAGAGAAGAGACTGACATCTACAAGCCAAGGGCACAGACCTCAGAAAAGACCAACCCTGCCAATGCCTTTGATGTTGGACTTCTGGCCTTCAGAACTGAAAGAGAAGAAATTTCTGTTGTCTACGCTACTCAGTCTGTGGCACTTAGTCATGGCAGCCCAAGCAAAGCAATACAAATGCCATCTTCTCTCCCACCCTATAACGAGAGACATGGTTAGGACAGCTCTGAGCCCATCAGGAGGCTGACAAGACAGGAGGACTATGTGCACTTTGGATGTTATATTCAAATACCATTATAGATGCGGTTATAAAGCTAACTTGACCAACTGAAGGAAGGAGACACCCATCATAAAGCACTAAATGCATGTTCTTTCCCTCACCACCATCCTATGACATCTTCTCCATGCATATGGTTTTTAAAATTCTGGGATTATATCGCACAAATTTATCTTTGCCTTATTTTTGTTACAACATTAATTTGCTTCAAGGAAACATTATATATATTATATATGGATAATATATATAAATACACATAATATATTATTTTTATTAATATATATCAATAATATGTATATTAATATATATTATTTTTAGGACCCTCTTTTCAATTTCTTCACATTTTTAACATATTAGGAGCCTAAGAAATACGAGTGTCTTGGACCTCGATTCTCGATTAACCTCTCAGTGGCCCTGTGGGAATTTATCTCTCTTTTTTCCCAACTGCTTTCCCTGGCATCTATCTCTTGGGACAAATGCTTCCATCCCTGGCATTCCTCTCTCTTTCTTCCTGCATGTGTGACCTTTCCAGGATGGTGGAATGAAGCTCTGAGACACATTTAGGTTTTCGAGAGGAGGAGGTCAGAGCAGGTTACCTGCCCAAGGTCAAGGATTCTCCAACATGCAAGCAAGCACTCTAGTCATTCCCAGTGACTGGAACCGAAGTGTGTTAGGAAGAAAGTACTGCTTTGCCAGCTTTATTCTCTGCACACATATTTCCCATGAGAACCTCACAGGAAGAGGTGACTTGTCAGTGGCATCTACAGCTGATTTGATTGTTCCTGATTCCTCTTCCCAAGTATCACAAAAATATCAGCTGAGTATTTTCAAATAGCCCTGCCATCCAGCATAGTAGCAGCTATAACATGATTATCATTTTGCATCTATTCCAAAGCCCCAATAAAAGGACCTCCAACCAAGCTGGGGGATTGTGAGGATGCAGAGCTGAGCTTTTACAGATCCATGCATTGATTGTTGTCTGTCCCATGTCATATATCAGCAGAGAAACAGAGCCGCATCCCCCTAATGAGGCCCATGAGCCAGAAGCACTCAGCTGATGGCGTGTCCTTGGGTCTCTGGCCTTCAACTGACTTTCCCTTGCTTACAGCCTCTGGAGTGTGAGTGTCCCATCCTGATGCCAGTGTCGGGAATCATGCACTGAGATGTCTCTGCCTGGGCATCTCCCTTGGTTTGCTTTTGTTTAGCATCCATTGGAGAACAAAGCTGTACTAGCTTCATCTAGTTCTTCAGTCTCAGATTTGTGGCATGACCTAGAACTCTTTGTGTAATCCTAAGCAAGGTGCTGGCAGAGCCCACGGGACCATTCTTAATAGGTGGGGCTTAGGTCCTTGCAAGATTATTACTGACTCAGTCATCTTTGCTGAGGAATCCCTAGCCCTCAGCCATCCCAGGCTGTACAACGAAAGAATTTTGGATGGAATTTGAGGCAAGAAAGCTGATTTTTTTGGTAAACAAATGCAGTGACACCTGCACTACCATTACTGAAGGACTCTGTGGCAGCAGAAGGTGCTTAGGTATAGTCCACACACCCTTCCCATCACAAACCTTTGCTGGAGTCTATATGCTGGGTCCTGCTCTGTGCACTGTGGATCTGGTGAGGATGGAGCAGGAGCTCAATGAATACCAGACAATCACACTATCTGTTAGAATCGTGTTAGAAAAGGGATACACACTCAAATTTGCACACTATATCTTCAAAGATACAGGTAGGGTTTAAGAAAAGTGAAACAAATGGTGGTGCAGTATCCTATGTGGTTTGCAACAACAGGATGGGTTTTTACCTCCCATAAAACAGTGAGGTGTAAAGCAGAAGGCCTGAAAGGGGCCCTGGACTTTACCCAAGGATGCAGCCAGTCTGCAATGATGCCACCAGAAAGAACAGCCAGAATAAATGTCTCTCTTCTTCTTCTTCTCTTTAATCTCCTCCTGGAGCTCCCATTGGACAGACTCAACCCAAAAGCTAGTGGGCAAAGGAAATGATCAATGGACTCCATATAGCTCGGCCTCCAGGGACACAGAGCAGAGCAAAGAAGGGTGGGGAGCAGAATTAGAGAGGCAAATGGAACATGCCCAGCACACTTCCCAAAGACTGGAGCTATATCTAAGAAAAAAGGAACCCTGAGGACAGGCATTTAATCCCAGGTAGAAAGATGGGGAGAAATAGCAATACATGCCAATAAATAACTACTCAACCCAGCATCCTTTGTACTCTTTCAAATGAAATAAAATGTGGCTACAAACTTTAAGGATTGTAAGACACAAAATTCTACCAATGACTCATTTCTCATTACAAGAGCGCCACTTCCATATTCAATACTGGGAAATAAGAGACCGGGACACTAATTAAGAAGATCGATTAAAAAATCTCATATAGGTTTTAAAAAATGTTAATATTTCCTGCAGGCCTGGAAGGGAGAGGAAGCACTTCAATAGGGAGAAGGTCATAGCATGTAGGGTAGAGTTTGGACAAAGGAATCAGAAGAATAAAGGTGTATTCAAGGGTTGGTGAATTGCCAGGAACGTTGCAATGCATAGTATACTGGGAGGGAAATGTGGCGAGATTCATATGAAAAAAGTAGACTGGTGCCAAGTTGGGAAGATTTTGAAATGCCAGACAAAGACTAAGAGACTTTATTATGTATGCGACAGGGTGTGCTTGCGCAGGGAGTAACTTGCTCATTCTGAGATGTTCTGTGGCACCAACCTCACTAGGTATCTTGGGTGTAGGACAGATTGGAGGACACTGAGGCTGAATGCAGAAGGTCAGTCAAGAGGCAAACAGTGAAGAGGGAAAATGACTATGGACAGTGAAAGGAGGAAGAAGGACAGCTGCAAAAAAAAAAAAAAAATTATAAGGTTGGCATCAAAGCACATTAGCACCTACACACCAATGTGAGGTGGAAAGGGAAAAACCAAACCTGCCTCTGAAAATTGAGTATCTTTCCATGAAGATGTTTACGTCCTGTGTTATAACATAGCAGGGTTATTTGGGAGGGAAGTGTAACTCAGGTATAAAATTAATTTGCTGCAGGACATCCGAACTGAGATGCTAAATTTGATAGCTGGAGATATGGATCTAATATGAGGAACTGCAGTATGGTGATGGGATTTTCAGAGAAGTAAAAAGTAAGATAAGGAAGATGTAGTCTGGAACCAGTTAAGGGTTTGAGATGTTTGACATAAAGCAGCTCTGGCTGAGAATGGTTCTACAGATTATCTGACAGATACAACGATGAATGTTGAGGGGGAAGTAGGGAAGAAGACTCCAGTAGTGAAAAGGGTTTAGAACTAGGTAACCAGGATTTTAAAAGTGTCATTTGCTAGATGCTAAAATGCTCTGAGATAAAGCAGAGGAGAGGGGTCCCAGGATTACAGGATAAAGTTGTATGGAGGACCAGGCTCTTCCCAGGTTGAAGTCCACTTATCTCTCTGG
The DNA here is from genome assembly GCF_046562875.1 of Panthera onca. Lineage (NCBI taxonomy): Eukaryota > Metazoa > Chordata > Mammalia > Carnivora > Felidae > Panthera > Panthera onca. The sequence continues at coordinate 43,974,294 of NC_138349.1, read as the reverse complement.
ATCCAGCTGACTGTTTCCTTGCTTTAGGAATGAGAATGTATTAGCTTCCTATTGCTGATGTAATAAATTCCCATAAATTTAGTGGCTTAAAACTATACAAAGTTATTATCTTATACTTCTGGAGGTCAGAAGTCTGAAATGGGTCTCCAGGGTCAAAACCAAGGTTTCAGTAGTGTCACATGCCTTCTGGAGACTCCAGAGGAGAATCCATTTCCTTGCTTTCCCCAGCTTGTAGGAATTGCCAGCATTCTTTGGCTCATGGCTCCTTTCCTCCATCTTCAAAGCCAACAAACTAGCATCATCAGTTCTCTCTCTGATTATGACTCTCCTTCCCTCTCTCACTTATAGGGATGCCTGTGAATTCATTCAGCCTACCTGGATGATCCAGGATAAACTTCCCATCTTAAGGTCCTGACCTCAATCATATCCAATTTACCATGGAAGGGAACCTATTCACAGGTTCCGAGGATTAGGATGTGGACATTTTGGGAGTCCGTTGTTCTTGTTGCCATAAGGAATACAATTTTTCCTACTTGGAATGCCCCAGAATATTCTATGCATGCTTTAAAATACAGCTCAAATAGCATGTCCTCTATCATTTGTTCAGTGACACCCCCAGGCAGAGTTACTCTCTTTCTTCTCCCTGCTATCATGGGATCAGATCCAGCTCTCAGAACACCAAGCAAGTTTTACTGTCACTGTGACCATCCCCTCTGACAGTGAGGGCAAGTAACTTGGTTCAGTCATTTCTGTACACCCAAGGACCAGCACAGGTCCTGGTTTTCAGGATGGGTAGATTTCAGGAAAAGAAAAAGGAAGAGAAAAAGAGGGGAAAATGTAAGATAAGAGAAAAATAAGAAGAAAAGTGAAAATGGTTGAGTCTATCTTATACAGGCCTTTAATTTATTTTCTTGGTTCATCCTCCAAATAATCCAGCATTATGGACATTATAACCCCTATTTTACACATGAGCAGACTGGGCTCAGAAAAGACAATTGCCTTGTCCGAGGTTGAGCTAGGAAGCTCTGAGCTGTCCACATCCTGCCTGGATTTATCACTGTATTATCAACATTATCCCCTTAGTGGACTCCACCCCAGCCATACCAAACTCCATGCTGTTTCATTAAACACATTCACTCATTTCCAACACAGTCCCTTCCAATATGTTGTTCTATCCTCCCGAATATTCTTCCCTCCTTACAGTCACATCCCTCGTTCTATAGCTTTAGGTTGTCTGCTCAAACGTCCTCTCTTCATCAAGGACTTTAACGACCATTTTCTAACAGGTCCTTCCCCACATACTCTCAAACTCCTTACTCTAATGTATTTTTCATCAGAAGTTTTATCAGCTGAAATCAAATAATATATTTTTATTATGATGATAGAGGTCCAGGGAGGCAGGGACTTAATCTATTTGGTGCATCCCTACCTCCCTAAAACCTAAAACAGGTGTCTGGAATACAGTAGGTGGTTCTCAATAAATATCTATTCAATAAATGAATGAATGAGGTGAAAAATACCATCGTGACACAGAAATGTTGAGAGGGAAAGATTCCAAAAAGCACAAGCTGAGGAGGAAATTATTAGGCATTAAGCATTCAGGCTGATTCTTAAGGCAAGATTAGGAAAATAGAAATGGAATATTCAGGGGCACCTGTGTGGCTCAGTCACTTAAGTGTCCAACTTTGACTCAGGTCATGATCTTGCGGTTGGTGAGTTTGAGCCCTGCATTGGGCTCTGAGCTGACTGCGTGGAGTCTGCTTGGGATTCTCTATCTCCTTCTTTCTCTGCCCCTCCCTCACTAGTGCTCTGTCTCTCTCTCTCTAAAATAAATAAACATTAAAAAATTTTTTAAAAAAGAAAGAAATGGAATATTTCATTTGCACCAGAAGCAAAGTATGGAGTTTGTCAAATGTGTGAACCCTCCACAGAATATTAAAGACATGTACTCAATGCATATAGACACTTTGTTCCCTGGTGGCCAGCTTAATTCTGATCCAAATGAAATCTAACATTTTGTAAAGCCAAGTTGTGTGGCCATGGACGTGCTCTGGAGCCAGGCCAGCTTGGACTTCATAGCCATACTCTGCTGCTTATCAAACTTTGGCAAATCAATTACCCTCTCTGACCCCAGTTTACTTTCTCATATAACTAAGATGACAAATTCTAGTTTCCAGGGTTTTCCTAAATGTGCAGTTAGAGAAGGTATTTAAATCACCAGGTACTTAGAAAATGCTCAAGAAATCTTAGTTCTTCCCCTTTATTTCAACTTTCCTAACTGGCCTAGACTCCGTCTAGATTTTTTGTTTTTGTTTTTTTTTGCAAAGTGTGCTGACATGTTTTTATTCTCAGTAATTTCTTTAAACTTCAGGGTTGGATCTAAAGATTATTACTGTCTCCTTCAGCTGCCCCAAGGGGATGGCTGTGTTTTAATGGAATCGCATTCCTCCACGGAGCCTGCCCTGAAGGGCTGTAACTAGGGGCAGCCATCAGCCCTTGCTGTTCCTCACTCGACCTTGAGTATGAAGGAGGGCATGTAGTTCCCTTGGGCCAGCCAAGTATACAGGGAATCAGATGATGTGAGGCCAGCCAGAATTTGGCTTCCTGTCAGCAAGCCTGCCTCCAGCATCCATCCTCTCCCCACAGACTAAATGTGCCGCAGTGGGAGAGAGTTCCTGCAGAAACCTATAGGCCCTTGGGCAAGAAGCTGATCCCATTACCCATCAGTCTTCATTACAATGAGAGAAATTAGAGCTGGAAGGGTCCCATGGGGTGCCCAAAACTGCCTTCTTCCCTTTCCTGAAAAGGCTTGTTCCCACGTTCATCCTACAGCAAAGGCTTCTGAGAAACACAAAAGGCTAACAGATTTTCTCACCATTTCAAGTCCATTTCAAGGAGCCCAGCTCTCATCCCCTTCCCTGCTTTCTTCCATCACTTCCTGCTGTTTAACCTAGTCACACACAAAAAAGGCCAAAGTAGATACTGGGATTACTTCTTTTTTTTTTTTTTTTAATATAATTTCTTGTCAAATTAGTTTCCATGCAACATGCAGTGCTCATCCCAACAAGTGCCCTCCTCACTGCCCATCACCCACTTTCCCCTCTCCCCCACCCCCCATCTACCCTTAGTTTGTTCTCAGTCCTTAAGAGTCTCTTATGGTTTGCCACCCTCCCTCTCTGTAACTTTTTCCCCCCTTCCCCTCCTCCATGGTCTTCTGTTAAGTTTCTCAAGATCCACATATGAGTGAAAACATATAGTATCTGTCTTTCTTTGCCTGACTTACTTCACTTAGCGTAATACCCTCCAATTCCATCCACATTGCTGCAAATGGCCAGATTTCATTCTTTCTCATTGCCAAGTAGTATTCCATTGTATATACAAACCACATCTTCTTTATCCATTTGTCAGTTGATAGACATTTAGGCTCTTTCCATAATTTGGCTATTGTTGAAAGTGCTGATATAAACATTGGGGTACCTGTGCCCCTATGTATCAGCACTCCTGTATCCTTTGGGTAGATTCTTAGCAGTGCTATTGCTGGGTCAGTGCTATTGCTATTAGGGTAGTTATATTTTTAATTTTTTGAGGAAACTCCACACTGTTTTCCAGAGCAGCTACACCAGTTTGCATTCCCACCAGGAGTGGAAGAGGGTTATACTGGGATTACTTCTGAATTAAGAGGGCAGACATCCAGCCCCAGACCATAGAACCCAGAGAAATGCATATCCAGGTAGAAATGCGTATTCCTGGTGAATCTGACCCTCTGCTATGGCTGGGGCTTCTGCTTTCCCCAACCTTTCTGAGCACCAGAGAAAATCAAGAGAAGGTCTTGGTCTGTGGCTCTCACAGTGGGGTTGCCAGACCAGCAGCATCTGAATCATTAGAGAATGTATTCAAAAGGCAAATTCTTGGGACCCAGTCTAACCTACTGGATCCAAAGTTCTGAGGGAGAAGCCAAACCATCTGTGTTTTAACAAGCCTTCTAGGTGATTCTTATGCACATTCAAGTTTGAAAAACACTGATCTAGAAATACTAGCCCTTTGCAAAGTCACTAAGACTCTGAAGGAAAGGGAAAGCTGAGGAGAGAAGTCATAGTGAAGACTGAGACCTGGTGATTGGAAACACTGGCTGGCTTGGGACATACCACTGGCTGACCCTACCCTGAAGCCCAGTAGTTACAGCTCTAAGCAGAAAGACCCCAGAAAAGAGAGAACTCTGAGAGGCTTGTTCTAAGTCACAATGAATTCCTTAGCATTCAGGTTAGTTCTATTTGGGGGATTTGTGAATAATGACCTAGTATCACCTTCTTGATGACCCTCAGGCTTTCCCAGTATCAGATTATAGGAGGGGAAGATGGAAAATCCTAACCATTCGTCCCCGACGTTTACTTGAGCTTTCCTTTTGACTGATTCCTTCATTTTTCTTCCTTTCTTTCTTTCTTTTCTTTCTTTCTTTCTTTCTTTCTTTCTTTCTTTCTTTCTTTCTTCTCTTCAGTTCTATCTTCCTCCATGTCCTATGGTCTTAGTTCAGGCAAGTCACCACATATCTTCATCTAATAAACCTTTTACCTTTCCTATACCATCTCTTACTTCCTTTCTGAGAAGCAGGGAACAAATTAATATTTATTCATTTGATATTCACTACACGCTGGCATTTCACCAAGCCAATGACATACATCATCCCATGTAATACCCAGACAATCCTGCAAGGTAGGCATTATTACTAATTTTTTTATTTAAATGAAGCAACTGAAGTTCCAAGGAGTGAAGTTACTTGAAAAGGAGACTGCCTGCTATGGAATGGAGCTGTGAGCGATCCTACTGCCCCAACAGCTTCTCTCTCCATGTCTGGCTCCAAAGCAGATTTCTTTTTATATTGAGAAATTTATTACATACAAGGGTAAATACATAAATCATATAAGTGCATTGCATTAGACAGGAATGACCAGTTTATCCTGCGATAACAAACACATCTCAGTAGCTTCGCACGCAAGCTATAGTTCTCACTCCCACAAAGTCCACTTCAGGTCCAGAGATTTCACAGGACACCCCTTCTGAGTAGCTCAGAGGTCCAAGCTGCCCTCATCTTGACATGAAGCCAAGGTGACAGGAGAAGAGAGACATATGAGGTGCTTCCCTCGCAATTCCTTAGCTAGAACTGATGCCATGGTTTTCCCTAATGGAAAGGAGGCTTTTATGTAATCAGGAAGAGGAAAAGGTTTAGTTTAATGATTTTTTTCATTTTTTATGAATATAATTTGTTGTTAAATTGGCTTACATACAACACCCAGTGCTCATCCTAACAGGTGCCCTCCTCAATGCCCATCAACCATTTTCCTCTCTCCCCCACCCTCCATCCACCTTCAGTTTGTTCCCTGTATTTAAGAGTCTCTTGTGGTTTGCCTTCCTCCCTCTCTGTTTGTAACTATTTTTTCCCCTTTTCTTCCCCCATGGTCTTCTGTTAAGTTCCTCCAATCAATTTCTTACTCATCTTTATAGACTCTAACATTTGTCTGTATTTTATAAAAAATAGAGAGATTTTCTGCTCTTGAACCTTATACAAACAGAGTCAAAATGCATATAATTCTTTCATGGCTGTTGTTTTGGTTCAATATTATGCCACTGAAATTTATTCACACTGAAACATGTAACTCTAATTTATTTATTTTCATTTCTTGGCAGTATTGTATAAATATACCAACATTATTTGTTCTACTGTTGAAGTAAATACAGATTTTTTCCATTTGTATGGTATCATGAATGATGTAATATGAACATTTGTATATGCATGTTCTCATGAACTTTCTCAAGAGTATTTTAGAGTATATACCAATGAAATTATTTGCTAAGCCAAAAGTTATTCTCATTTTAGTTTCACTAGAAACTCAATGACAAATTGTTTACCCATAAATTGAATTGGATGATAATCTGTGTTATTGGTGATGTGTAGCAATGAAGACTATCATCTACTTCCAACAGAAAGATATATCGATAAAAACCATTTTTAAAAACAGTGTAGAAATGAGTCCCATGCTCAGAAGCAATATTGTTTGGGATAAAAGGATAGTGAATGAATAAGGCATTCCATAAATCTCTGGGTGGTGATCCTGGCAAAAGTATTGGGATATTAAAGGAAGTCCATACCTAAAACAAAAGGTTCTCTACTGAGTACAAATACATCCATGATGGAAAGCCCACTAGTGATGGAAGAGGTCATTGTAATTTATCTGCCACTAGGTAGATGACTGATTATTCTGTAGAATGTGATTGTATTGGAGGCTCAACATTGTTTTTTGTCGTTGTCAGGTAAACACATAAAAGAAAAGATGGCCAGGTCAGTTTTCGTTAGGGGAAAATTGTTGAGCCCATATGTAAACCTCCATCTCTGCTACTTTGGTCTCTTCATTCTTGAATTCTATGAACAAGTACTTTAGTGGCCAAGAAGAGAGGTCAACCACAGCCCCAATTGTGTCGTTTTGTCAACCTAATTATCAAAAGACTCCTCTACAGTGGATTCCCTTTGATGTGCATTCACACAAAGAAAATGAGTATCCTCTCATCAGTGTCTATGTTGAGAGATCTTTCCATATACCATTTTTTCAGATTCTTTGTCACTAATCTTCAAATCTTGTCATTCCAAGTCCCTGACCATTAGACATGACCATTAGCTATTGCCCAGGAAGCACTGCACATTTACACCTCTGACTCTTTGCTTTTTCAAAGTGAGTAAACAAATTCACTGACAAGTTTTGCTCAATGAGAGAATATACTTGCCCCATGGTAATTTATGGCTACTTTTAATTGGGCTATAAAACCTGGCTGGTGTGGGCACATTGTCAGAATGAATTCTAAATCAGGAATAAAAAAATTGGCCACAGGAAACTCTTATTAGGTTGAAGATATGAGTTGAATGAGAGATGTTAACGTGAAACGAGTAAATGCCATGGGAATCTGAATCACTTGTTCATTCAGCTCACTTGTTTTTGTCAGTGTCTGCTCAATCCTGATTTCATATAAACCACTTCCAGGCACTATTAAAGTGCTGAAGAACATGGCTGACATCACAATGTGATCGATTAGATAGCAACTTAGAATGTCATTGTCATATATTCAATTACTACCAGGCTCCAGTAAGAAGCCAGAAACCTTCTCAAAACAACAACAACAACAATAACAACAACAACAACAACACTTGATGAGTGCCATTAGAAAAAGTATAAAGTTGGCAAACACAGGCTCCCGTCTCTCCCCAGAAATACTAAGAAATAAGCAAAAACGGTAAGAGTCAATTTTATTAGAACTCAAAAACAGACCAATGCCTACAACAACTAAGCAAACACTAAATCAAGAAAAGTACAATTCCAAAATAGTAGGAAAACTTTGTGACATTTTTACCTACCCTTGCTTCAATCCCCTTCCCAACACAAGTGTGGCCTCAAAGACTGCAGCATGCACTCCCAATATGAACATATGTTCAACATCATTTATTCATTCGGGAACTGCAAATCAAAACCACAAAGAGGCACCACTCCACACCCACTAGGCTGGCTATGCTTTCAGAAGTGGAAAATAACAATTGTTGGCAAAGGTGTGGAGATACTGGAACCTTCCTACATTGCTGATGGGAATATAAAATGGTTCAGTTGCTATTGAAAATAGTTTGGCAATTTGTCAAAAAATTTAATAGAGATTAATCATATCACCCTGCAATTCTCCTCCTGGATACATACCCCTAAAAAGTTGAAAAGGGGACTCAAACAAGTATGTGTACATGCATTTTTATAGCAACAGTCAAAGGTGGAAACAACTCAAGTGTTCCTTAACTGATGAAAACGGATCAACAAATTGTTGTACAGTGGAATATCATTCAACCAATAAAAAGGAGTAGAGTATTGATACATGCTGTGACATAAATTAACTTTGAAAATATGCTAAGTGGGGGAGCCTGGGTGGCGCAGTCGGTTAAGCGTCCGACTTCAGCCAGGTCACGATCTCGCGGTCCGTGAGTTCGAGCCCCGCGTCAGGCTCTGGGCTGATGGCTCGGAGCCTGGAGCCTGTTTCCGATTCTGTGTCTCCCTCTCTCTCTGCCCCTCCCCCGTTCATGCTCTGTCTCTCTCTGTCCCAAAAATAAAAAAAAATAAAAAAAAATAAAAAAAAAAAAAGAAAATATGCTAAGTGAAGAAGTAAGACATAAAGATCTAGAATATTGTATAATTCTATCTATACGAAATTTCTTTAGTAGATAAATCCATAGAGACAGAACACAGGTAAGTGATTTCAGAAAATCACAGGAAAGAGAATGGGAATAATCCACATAGTAAGGGATTTTATTGTAGAATGACAGAAATGTGTTTGAACTTGATGTGGTCATTGCACGACACTGTGAATGTGCTAAATGCCACCGAATTGTTCACTTTAAAATGATGAATTTTATGTTAAGTAAATTTCACCTCAATAAACTATGAAAGGAGAGTAGGGTAGTCATGTCCGGACAATGCATGTCTTTGCTCCAAAAGTCTAGTGATTTTGTGCTGTTATTTTCCTATCACAGTTTGCCAAGAGCTTCATACAGCATCCTACAGACCACAGATTCTTCAAGTCCTATTGGATCTTCTCCACTGCAAGGCACAAGTGGCAAAACAGGAGTCCAGCCCAGTTACAGAAACTCTTTTGCTGTGTCCCTCTCAAAACCAGTGGATTCTTAGACTCCGCAGTAAATGGGTCATAGCACATACTCAAATGAGATATATATTTAGCCTCCGTAATCCAAAACTTCCCATACAAAAGGGTTTTGTGCCTCTTTCTGTGGACATGAACAACATGTTCTTTATTTTGGAGAGAAAAACTCAACATGCTATGGACCACAGGATCCCTGAAAACTTCACCCATGTGTCAGTTCTCTGTAATTTCATTATATTTACCTGCCACCTCCACATGTTTATTTATGTTTCACAATGGAGATGGTAGTGATATTACTGACCACATTAAAGTAAGAAGATAAGGGCACCTGGGTGGCTCAGTCGGTTAAGCGGCTGACTTCAGCTCAGGTCGTGATCTTGCGGTCTGCGGGTTTGAGCCCTGCATTGGGCTCTTTGCTGGCAGCTGGGAGCCTGGAGTCTGCTTCCAATTCTGTGTCTCCCTCTCTCTGCCACTCCCCTGCTTGCTCTCTGTCTCTCTCTCAAATAATAAACATTAAAAAAAATTTAAAGTAAGAAGACAAAAATATGATAAGGCTTCAGTAACAACTTCAAAAGTTAACTTTTTTTTTTTAAATGATGCCTGTGGATGATGATTTAATTCATTCATGCAGAAGTTATACTTATGTAATGAACATGACTTTTCATTTAGATCAAATGACTAGATCTAAATTAATTTCATTTATATCCGATTCCAAATTTTCTTATGAATTTAAAAAGGGGTGCAGAATAGTTGCTATTAAGTTGTCTTCAGTGGCAAAAAGTAGATTTTATAAACAGTTAAATGATGTAAGTCTTATGTAAATATTATCAGATGCTTCAAAAAGAAACCCAGTCAAGTTAATTTCAATAATGGATCAAATATTAGTCCATTCAGAGAAGCTAAATAAAGACTAGTTAGAAGTTAATTCTGTTGAAGGTAAAATATCTGATGTTACTATGACTGCAATTTTAAATTGAGCTAAACATTCAACTTGAAGAATTATTTTGTTTTTCAGTAAAAATACAAGTAAAAAATTTAAAGAAGCACAGCCTCATGACAAGTAGAATATTTCCACTAAGTTACCATACCAAAGAACAAAAGTATACTCAAAATTATTTGCAGTACACACAATTCCTAATAGCATTCAAAGAAGCACCAATATTCTAAAGATGGAGGTAAAAATTATAGAAAAATACATAAATATTTAAATATACACAGAGTAAATAAATTATAGAATTAGTGTGACAAAGATGTTGACTACAAAAATTCAGCATGGCAGCACATACTTTCACTCTTTGTTTGTTTTTTTTTTTTTATTTTTTTAATGTTTATTTTTGGGAGACAGAGAGACAGAGTGGGGGAGGGGCAGAGACAGAGGGAGACACAGAATCTGAAGCAAGCTCCAGGCTCTGAGCCTTCAGCACAGAACCAGACGCGGGGCTCGAACCCACGCAGCACAGGATCATGACCTGGGCTGAAGTCAGACGCTGTTCAACTGACTGAGCCACCCAGGTGCCCCTCACTCTGTTTCTTAACATTAACCAGTTTTTAGTTATGTTTGGGCTTCTGAAAAACTACTTTATAAATCAACTTAAATGTCCTACAATGGTATTAAACACTGTTTAAATCAATCTTCTCTAACTGGCATGCATTTTTATTAAAAATCAGCTGTAAATCTTTAATCAGCATATTCAACAAGGGGAAGACAAAAAAATTCAGCCTTCGAGTTTTCAGTAAATTGAGACTTTTGAAAGCAAAGCTTGAAACAGGTAGACATTTAACTATAATCTTGCAAAAGCAAAAGTGAAATTGAACAAATTAAACAAAGAGAACTCAAATGGTGTTCAAGATTTAAGTTTTAAATTCTGTAATTACTCTTTCAAACATCTTAACTGTGGGAGCTATCTTTTGATAGAATTTCTATTTTTATTTCAATAAATTGATATGCAACACCAGAGCAGAACTTAATAGAGATGGCCTCTGGTTTTGGAGCATCTACGTTTGGTGAAACTCTCGAAATAATTTGACAAGATTTTAATTGTAAAAATATTTTTCAAAGAAAGGTACATTTGACTGAGGCAAAGTAACAGTCCTGTGAAAATACATATAGTCTAAAATAGACACCAATTTTATTGCAAAAATTAGAATTATGAACAACCTCCATTTATGTTGCTAAATATAAACATCATCTTTGAAATTGCCAAGTATGTCGATGCTCATAAAGAAAGTAGCTTTTCATTTAAAAATATTATGGTCAATATAAAAAGATTAATTCAAAATATTGCTATTTGAAGTTTATTAACCATAAAATGAAACCTTGAAGAACTTTTCCATTTTATTTTAATAATGTAATTAAGACCATATGAAAAAAAATACAATATTCAAAAATCCAAATGAGATACATAGGCTAAAAAATTGCTTAAGATACATGAACATACAAGAATACATTATTTTCTTTAATGGTACTTTTTTTCATTTTAGATATTCAACATAAAGTTTGTTTTGTTTTAATATACACAGAAAGACATCCTTATTTTGTTTTAGAAATAATGAAAAATATTTTTGAAAAGAACCATTTTATACGTCTGAAAATATAACAAATCCAAATTGTTAATCGAAAATTACAAATTTTATTCAGTAAATTATATGGTCAGTGTAGCCATCAACTTCCCCAATGCCTGACCTTGAACTAGTAATTATCAGATGCCAAAGATGGGTCATTATGTTTTCTCCATGCCCAGCTGTGAGAAGTAAGGGAGATAATTCATTTTCAGAAATACCAAATAAAAGCTGTGGTGTCTGATTGACAATAGGCTTACAACCTATTGGAAATACGTACAAACTCTCATCCCCACACACACAATGGAGTCCCAAACCCTTAGACACTTCATTTTCTGGTTCTTCTGCCCCTCTCTCTTTTACAGGTCTATTTTCACGGGCTTTGCAATGAACATTCACCAAAGAACAAAGAGAGGAGGGACTGAAAGTCTCTGCGTTACCTCAGGTAATGTACATTTTTTCCAATCAGACTACTTTTTGCCTTACATGGACACAGGCAACAGGTAAGGCTGTAACCTCTATAGTATTCAGCCAGTGAGGAACCGGCGGCGGTGGGGGGGGGGGGGGGGGGGACTTGCATGCTAGGAGATAAATTGTCTGCTCTAATTGTCCTGAGTGTGCCTGTCCATCAGACACCTGTTCTTTCAAGAACGTTGATTAAAACTTCGCTTCACGGTGCTCTGAGTCTTTGTGTCCCTCCTTTGACTGGGTCAATAGGCTTATTTCTAACACAATCTCTGACAGCTAAATGCATACAAATAAACATATAGCATGAGATAGAATATAACTTTAGGGATTAAGCCAATGGATCCTGGTGTCATGCCATTAGGGTTTGAAGCCCCAGAACTGCCACTTTCTAGTTGTGTGACCTTGCTTCAATATCCTCATTTGTATAATAGTCTCAGCCACGTGACAGTCAAATCAGTCAATAGGTGTAAAGCATTTACACAGTGTATAGCACATAGTGAAAACACAACAAGAGGGGCTGATCTCAGTTTTACAATCTTTTTTATTTTTTTTTATTTTTTAATGTTTATTTTTGAGAGAGAAATAATGAATACACACATGCATGAGCAGGGGAGGAGCAAAGGGAGAGGAGGACAGAGTCTCCAAAGTGGGCTCTGTACTGATATCAGAGAACTCATGAACTCACAAACTGAACCATGGGATCATGACCTGAGCTGAAGTTGGACACTTAACTGACTGAGCCACCTAAGTGTCCCTCTGAGTTTTACAATCTAAATAACTACATTATTACAAGCTTGATTAGAATTCTCTGCTATCCACAATTTCCCTTCCACTCATATTGATGTCCCTAAGTCCCTTCTTTCCATAAACATGAGAACTGCCACTGTCTAGCATCTTGAATTCTTTCAACTTCCTTCTATTCCTTGTATCCCCAGCCATTTTTTTTTTCAGTTACTCTGTCTGATTCCTTCCATATTTCAGCCTGCCTTAAGGCAAGCCAACCTCAATTTCTGACTCTCTTTGTTCGATTTGCCAAATCTGTGCCTCAACTATAGCCTACCTGTAGCAAGGACACTTCTGAACCCAATCCACCAACAGATAGGGAGGTTGTACGTATGAATCAAAATTTGCTGATGGGACTTTCACAGGCTCAGAGGAAAACTACAATGGATTTCTCCTGCCATGGATCCCCAAGCTAGAAAACAACAGATTCATAGATGGTGTCATCCTTCACAAGTCCCCAGGCTCCAGTCCAGTAGTCCTCCTGTTTTGCTTCAATCCATGGGCTCAACTAATTACTAAGATGGATTCACATGTGAGTATGCCAAACACCATCTTTATTTGTCTGGATTTAGGATTCTAGCAAAAGGGAAGCAAGAATGGCTTCTAGCCCAGGGATGCATTTGCAAAAAGACAAAGCAAACAAAAGGAATAGACTGACTGGCCAGAAGTTCTGAACAAATGCTTCTCTTGATAACACTTACTAGTGAAACAAACACTGAATGGGATGGCTGTGCTTGCTTCTCCAGGTAAGATAAGCCAAGTGTTTTTAAGTCAAATCCTCACCTGCATGAGAGAGGTTAAGACTTCCTGGGTGCAAGGAAGTGAATTCTCATTCTATCCACAAGTTGTATGGGTGTCTGGGTCTAGGTAATTGAATCACAAGTGCCACCCAATTTTACTAAAGCTAAAGTCCTAATAAGAGAAGCATAGAGTGTTTCCTCCAGTTTCAGAATCTTGGGAATTCCAGTGGCAATTTCTCTTCTCTTCCTGAGGCATGCTCGTGGCATGTTGGTGACATGTTTGTTTTATCTGTGTTCAAATATATTCATCATATGGCTAAGAACTGGCACCCTTCTCTGTTCCTCCTTAAGATGAATCCCTTTTCCCTATTGGTGATGACCCTTCTACTCTCCCCTAATACCTGGCTTGTTTGCTCCCAGTCTGGTCTTCTCTCAACCCCAGACATTGGTCACATTATTTCCTAGTTTCCTGTTGTGATGTTCCAGCTCTTCTGGCTCCCACATTTATGCATCCACCCAACTCTCTCTGTGACTATGGAGTAGGGAAAGGCTCTCCTATTTCCCAGAGTCCCCTGGAGCAGAGGGCTCTTGTTCCACAACAAGCAAGGCTGCCATGTGCTCTTTCAAATCCAATCTTTGGAGCTCAGTCTTTATTACACTCAGCAAACTAGACTAATCAACTCTAGTACTAGTACCAAGATTACATGCCAAACGTCCTTTTTGCTCTCATCATTCATTCAATGGTCATTTCCTGAGAATTCACCTTTCACCAGGCTCTGAGTTAGAAGCTAAATGTATGGGTATGAAAGATACTGTTTCCAGTTGTATTATTTTCCTGGGCTACTGTAACAAAGGACCACAAACTGGGAGGCCTCAATAACAGAAATTTACTGTCTCACTGTTCTGAAGTCCAGAAATCCAGAATCAGTGTGTCAGCAGAGTTGGTTTCTTCTGGAGGGCTCTGAAGGAAAATCTGTTCCATTATTTCCTCCTAGTTCCTGATTCTCGCTGGTAATCCTTGGCATCCCTGACTTGCAAATGCATCACTCCAATCTCTGCCTCTCTCTTCACATGGCCTTCTTTTGTGGATTTGGAGTCTACCTTAGTCCAATATGACCTCATCCTAAGTTAATTAATTAGATCTGCAAAAATCTTCTTTCCAAGTAAGTCATATTCTGAGGTTCTAGGTGGAAATAAATTAGGGGAAAACACAAAGTGAGTGCACAGCTCTTGGGGAGCTCACAGTCTAGTGGTAGATTGGGATAATTAAGGAAGAAATTGCCATCTCTTTTAATGTGAGCTGTGGGAGAAATAAGCTAGGATGCTATGAAAGCATGAAGGAAGAACACCCACCTAGCTTGGTATTAGAGAAAATTTCTCTAAATAGTTATATTTTTAAATGAGAGTAGAGAGATAAATAAAAATCAGTTAAGGCAGGGCCATTTGGAAGGATTATCAGAAAATACTAATGCCCCAATAGATACTGGTGACCATGAATCTAAAGTAGCACCAGGGCATGGCACCTGGGTGGTTCAATCAGGTAAGCGTCCAACTTTGGCTCAGGTCATGATCTCACGGTTCATGGGTTTGAGCCCTGCATCAGGCTCTGTGCTGACAACTCAGAGCCTGGAGCCTGATTTGGATTCTTTGTCGCCCTCCCTCTCCCTCTCTCTCTCTCTCTCTCTCCCCCTTCCTTGCTCACTCTCTGTCTCTCTGTTTCAAGAATAAATAAATTGTCAAAAAAAATTTTTTTTAAGTAGCACCAGGGCACCTGAGTGGTTTAGTTAGTCGATTAAGCATCTGACTCTTGATTTTAGCTCAGACCACCATCTCACAGTTTGTGGGATAGAGCCCACCAACACAGGCTGCACACTGATATCATAGAGCTTTCTTGGGTTTCTTGTCCTCTCTCTCTGCCCTTCCCCTCTCTCAAAATAAATAAATAAACTTAAAAAAAATTAAAGTAGCACCACTTTTCAGGTTTGTCTATTATTCTGTATGTAGGTGTACCCAGAAATCCCAATACAAGAAAAATGAAGGCAGATGATTTTATTTATCCAGGTTCATGGAATTGTTAGGGAGAGAAAATGGGGGTGAGGACATTGGCCAGAATGCTCTATAGGAAATGAATGAACTTTAAAGGACATTGATAGATGGGATGGCATAGAAAAGCAAAGGTCTGCCATCTCAATAATGTGAAGGATTTGATGAAGGCCCTAAGTGGCAGAAGGCATAGAAGTTGAGCTCAGACAGTAGAAAGATCCAGATATGAGAAGATCCCAGGTGCAGGGAGGTCAGGTGGATATTTTTGCATGCGACCTGGAATGAAAGCAGGTCTTAGAGGTGTAAAAGACTGTAGACCAGGTGGCAAATTGCTCAAATTGTGATGAATAACTAAATGGATGGTAAAAAGAAAGCAGCAGAAAGTTTTAAATTTAGACGTCATGAGCCTCAAACGATAACCACCATAGTTGCTAACATTTATGAAGCGCTTTCTGTGAGCCAGGCAGTGATATGTCTATTAACTTAATCCTCAAAATGTCCTTGTGGGGGATCCACTGTTCTCCCCAATTTACAAATGAGCACTGGTCAGATAACCTTCCAGTAAGCAGTACAGCAGGATTTTCTTCCAGGCTAGCTCCCAATTGGGCACATTTAGCCACTGCTACAAATGAGAGAGGACTGGTAAATGTGAATACAGAGTGATAGATTGAAAGGGGAACTGAGGAGTAAAGAGAAGATGAACACTTTCTGGAGAGGTGGCCAGAAATCAGTGTCAGTAGGGGATGTGGAATCTTAGTTTCATCAGGTAGAAAGAAAATTTAGTGAGGACTTTGATGATGGGCATGTACCTATGTCACATATAACAAGATCTTAAAGGTTCCAGTGCTCAAGGAAGGTCAACAATGCAAACGTAGATTTTTGGAAACAGAACTGTAAAACAACATTGGGTGCAGAAAAGGCCTGTACCATATTATAGATAAAGACTTGTGTGGATGTGAAGCAGGATAGATTATCTCATTTTAAGATTTCACAGGTAACCTAACTAAAGAGGTAAAACATCTCCACTCTGAAAACATAGAAGACTTACAAAAGTAATTGAAAAGGATACAAAGAAATGGAAAAGTATTCCATGCTCATGGATTGTAAGAACATTGTTAAAATGTCTACACTACCCAAAGCAATATATACATTTAATGCAATCCCTATCAAAATGCCACCAACATTCTTCACAGAGTTAGATCAAATAATCCTAAGATTTGTATGGAACCACAAAAGACCCTGAGTAGCCAAAGCAATCCCTAAAAAGAAAAACAAAAGTGAAGGCATCATGATTCCAGATTTTAAGCTATATTACAAATTTGTAATCATCAAGACAGTATGGTACTGACACAAAAACAGACACATAGATCAATGGAACAGAATAGAAGATCCAGAATGGACCCACAACTATATGGTCAACTCATCTTTGACAAAGCAGGAAAGAATATCCAATGGAAAAAAAAGCAGTCTCTTCAACAAGTGGTTTTGGGAAAACTGGACAGCAACATGCAGAATAATAAAACTGGACCACTTTCTTACATCATACACAAAAATAAATTCAAAATGGATGAAAGACCTAAAAATGTGAGATGGAAAACCATCAAGATCCTAGAAAAGAACATAAACAGCAACCTCTGATCTCAGTCTGGGCAACTTCTTTCTAGAAACATCATCAGAGGCAAGGAAAACGAAAGCAAACATGAACTCTTGGGATGTTATCAAGATAAAAAGCTTTGGCACAGCAAAGGAAACAATCAATAAAACAAAAGGCAGTCTATGGAATGGGAGAAGATATTTGCAAATGACATATCTAATAAAGGGTTAGTATCCAAAATCTATAAAGAACTTATCAAACTCAACACCCAAAAAACAAACCACTCAGTTAAGAAATGGGCAGAAGACATGAATAGCCAACTCTCCAAAGAAAACATCCAGATGGCTAACAGACACATGAAAAGATGCTCAACACCACTCATCACTAGGGAAATACAAATCAAAACTATGACAAGATACTACCCCACACTTGTCAAAATGGCTAAAATTAATACAAGAAACAACAGGTGTTGGTGAGGATGCAGGAAAAGGGGAACCTCTGGCACTGCTGGTGGAAATGCAAACTGGAGCATCCACTCTGGAGAACAGTATGGAGGTTCCTCAAAAAACTAAAAATAAAACTACCCTTCAATCTAGCAATTGCACTATTAGGTATTTACCCAAATAATACAAAAATACAGGTTTTAATGCACCCCAATGTTTATAGAAGCTTTATCAACAATAGCCAAACTATGAAGAGAGCCCAAATCCCCATCGATTGATAAATGGATAAAGAAGATGTGGGGTGTGTGTGTATTACTCAGCCACCAAAAAGAATGAAATCTTGTCATTTTCAATGACATGGATGGAGCTATAATGTATTATGCTAAGCAAAATAAGTCAACCAAAGAATGACAAATATAATATGATGTCACTCATATGTGGAATTTAAGAAACAAAAAACAGATAAACATATGGGAAGGAGGGGGTGGGGATAGAAGAAAGGGAAACAAACCACAAGAGACTCTTAATAATAGAAAACAGGGCTTGAACTCATAAACTGTGAGATCATAACCTGAGCCAAAGTCAAGAGTCTGATGCCTAACCGACTGAGCCACCCAGGTGCTGCAAGAGACTCTTAACTATAGAGAACAAACTGAGGGTTGACAGAGGGAGGTTGGTGGGGGATGTACTAAATGGGTGATGGGTATTAAGGAGGACACTTGTGATGAGCACTGGGTGTTGTATGTAAGTGATAAATCACTGAATTCTACTTCTGAAACTAATATTGCACTGTATATTAACTAACTGAAATTTAAATTAAAAAAAGAAAAAAAGAAAATAAATTGATACCCTCCCCCCCCCAAAAAAAAAAAGGTTTCACAGGTTAGGGGCACATGGGGCTCAGTCAGTTGTGTGTCTGACTCTTGATTTTGGTTCAGGTCATGATCCCAGGGTCGTGGGATGAAGCCCCACATCAGACTCCACACTGAACATGGAGCCTGCTTGGGATTCTCTCTCTTTCTCCCTTTGTCCCTCTCCCCCACTTGCATGCTCTTTCTCTCTAAAATAAAAATAAAATAAATTAAATTAAATTAAAATAAATAAATAAAAATTAAAAATTAATAAAAAGATTTCACAGGTTAAATATAAAGACTTGGAGAGTTTAAAGTAAAAGCAATAAAATTATGCAATAATGGGTAGACCCATTTTTTACTAATGAAAAAAATGACAATCCATTATGATAAAAATGTCATATAACAATTCTATATGTCTAACAGTACATAAAAATTCAATTTTTAAACCCAATAATACACTCTCAAAATAAAAAATTAAGTAGCAAATCCTGACAGATTTATGTATTCAAGTTTAATCAAATAAATAACCATATTGCAGATAATGGGGCTCATGTTTCTCTTCCTCAGGAAAGAAAATTACAAATAAGAAAGTGGAAGAAACTAGAAAGTATGTTTAGGTTTGGTTTTCATTTGGAAGTATGAACATAAACTCATGTTTTTTAAACATAAAAAGATTATATAAATAGATGACAGATGATTGATAGAACGATAGATAGATAAATATATGATAGATGGATGGATGGATGGATGGATAGATGGATGAATAGATGGATGGAAGGAGGGGAGAAGGAAGGTGGGAAGGTTGCCTAGAGGAGGCAAAGACACCATTGAAGTAATAAACGTACCTAAACCTAAACCTAAACGTACCTAAACCCTGAAGTAGAAATCTTACTTCTACTAAGTTTTTGACTAAAAAGAACCAAGACTTTTTGAAGAACAGTCTGGTTCCAGGGTGAAGGAAGAAAAAATACAGAATCAATATGAACCATCATTCTTTACTGTTAAGTGAGAAAATGCCAGTAGATATGTATCTTGTTGAGATATAATTCACATAACATAAAATTCACCATTTTAAAGTTTTAAAGTGAATAAAAGTGGGTTTTAGTATATTCACAAATTTATGAAACCATTATCACTATATAATTTCATAAATTTTTCACACCCCAAAATAGAAACCCCAAGCCCTATAGCAGTCACTCCTCGTATCCCCCTCCCTGCAGCCCCTGGAAACAATGAAGCCATCTCTGTCTCTATGGATTTGCCTATTCTGGACATTTCACATAAATGGAACCGTATAACATACGTCCTTTGGTATCTGGCTTGTTCCACTTAGCATAATATGTTCAGGTTTATTCATGTTATACTGTGCATCAGTATTTTACCCAGTTTTATTGCTCAATAATATTCCATTGTATAGACATGCCATATGTGTTATCTATCCATTAGTCGAGTTGTTTCCACTTTGTGGCTATTATTAATAATGCTGCTATGACCATTGCTGCATACTTTTCACATATGTGTAAGAATAAGAGGTTTGAGGATGAATAAGCCAGCTTTGGAGGTGCTGGCAATATGCACTGTTCATTATACCACCTTGCTTGGGCTTCGTGGTGGGCTTAGTGTGGGATGGGAAACAGAATCATGGGTAAACCATTTGCCAAGGGCAAAAGCCGACCTTAAAATTTAATTTAATTAATGACTCATTCTCCTGGGTGGGAGAGCATCTCTGAGCTTCCACCTCTAATCAAGTGTGACTTCATGAAAGGAAAGACAGGCCTGCTCTGAAAAGTCATAGAGCTCCGGCACCAAAAATAACAACTACAGTGCTGTTTCAATGTATACTCGCAAATTCAATATATGAAGATAAAAAATTGTGGAGAACGTCAGTGGGCATCCAGTGTTTCCTTCCCTGTATTCACTTTATCCATAAAAAGGGGGACTTTTATTTAACTCCCCAGAAGATGAAAATATTGGAGTGAATACTTAGCTTTTCTCTGAACTCTTGTATTTTCTCTTTCTGTACTTAATTAGCATCTAAGACACTCACTAGCTTTGAGGGAGTGCTTACTTTGCTCCAAAGCTGTAATAAGACACCACCCCATGCTCTCACCAGCCCCCTTACTTCCTGACATCTGGGTCTATGATAAGAGCAATGAACTCTGCTTTCTCACCTCATGCACTAAAACCTGGGCAAGTCTTTGCACCTTGCCCCCTCCCTTGTAGGAGAGAAAACTGGTGGCCCTCTTTTGCCTTTAGCTAACTGGAACCCTTATATTTAAGGATTACAGGTGCATCCCAGAAACACATGAGTCATGTAGATATTCATGTTTTTTGCTTTTGCTCTGTTATAACTCAAGAGAGAAGGAGAAGGTATCTTAGTCACTCTCTCCCGACTTCAACAAAAGCAATTCTATAATTCAAGCTTTCAGAGATTCTAAATCAAAATTAGGTATGCAACAGTTTTTGAATATTGTGACACATCCCCATAGATCAGCTTCATCTTCTACCAAGAATAGAAGAGAGAGAGTGTGAGGGAAGACCTAAGAGAGAGTTGGTAGAAGGGAAGGGAAGAGAGTGTTAGGAAACCCAGTGTTTTAGAGTGGGTAGTGCCTCCTGGCTCTGGCTGGCCAGCCCAGGAAGGAGGTGTGTGGGCTGGATGTAGAATTAATTGAATTTCACAACTTGCCTCCCGTTCCTGCTGACACAAAGTGCCTTGCAAGGAGGGAAGCATCACAGGAGGCCAACACAATGGCAAGACCAAGGCTGGGCACTGCTGTGAGCCTTTCTTTATACAACTCCTGGCTCAAAATAGCTTGCCTATTAGCGCCCCAGCCGAGTGCCCCCACAGGCAAAGCAGGAAGAAGTGTGCTGTCTCTAAGATACAGGCTGCCCTCTGCTCCAAGATGAAACCATAGATCTGCAGTAGCCCCTTCTGCTCTTGGAACCACAGAGGCCTCACCTGTAAAGAAGGTATTCTGATGGCATGAATCTGAAGTTCCTTCTAGCTGTGACACTGTGTTTATCTAAGGATCAGCTCAAGACCTCCTCTAGCATCAGTCTCCCATCCCCATGAATGTGCAGTATCTGTGCATACTTAGGGCACATGCTTCCTGCTTCATTTCTCCACTTAGATATTGACCAAGCACAGGACACGCTTTGTACCTTACATGACTTTCCATAGGTTGCCATATGCCATCTTCACAAAACATAGTGTGAGGGATGAACAAGGAGTCCCATTTTCCTAATAAGGAGATAAAGGCTCAAAGAATTTAGGGGACTTACCCGATGCCTAAAAACTTGTAAGAAGAGCTGGAATTAAAATTTAAACTATAAACTCCAAAGTCAGGGGCTGTTTCCACAGAGCTATTCTACCTACATGAAAACTGAATTGCTTCTGTGACCATTCCCATTTTGTCATTACTAAATACATGTTTATTAATGAATGGCTGTCTAAATGAATATATGATTTATTAGGTTAAATGCATTGGAGCATTTGATCAGTGAACAGAAACATTATTGCTAATAACATTTTTTGCCAACAAATTCTGACTTCTTCAAATAACATTTCTAAAAATACTCTGTGCGACCTTCATTTATTCATGCATTCATGCATTTAAAAAATGGCACCTACAAGACGTAGGCACTGTGCCAGGGGTTGGTCCAAAGAAGAAATGCTCCCTGAATACATAGCACACACGGTCTTGTGGGAGGACAGCCTAAATTAAATGAGTATGAATTCACAACAGGGATATGTGCTGGGAGGAAAATTTGCCCTGGGAGTTAAGAGTGTGTCCTGGGGAGTCAGGTCTGGCTTTCCCGTGGATGTGTTGGTTCAGCTGAGATGACCAGGATGTGGAGACATTAACCAGGTGGAGGGGGCCCAGAGCAGACTCTGTGTAGCAGACAGCATGTGCAGAGGTGCCTCAGGAGGAAGGAACTGAAAGAAAGCTACAGAGGCTGAGATGAGCCTGTGAGGGAGATGAGGTCCACATTCATTAAGGACAGAGACAGCCTTACTACTGGTAACTGTGAACTTTGCTACGCTTACACTCATCTCAACCTCCGCAGGTACCCTCAGTCTGGGGAGCTCCTTCTTTCCAAGGCAGGGCCCTCTATTCACGCCCTGCAGCTCACTCCCACCATCTTCCAGGGCTTCACATTTTGTAATTTCCTCTGGGTTCAACCTCATCGATGTCCCTTTCTCTTGGGCAGGATTATTGCTAGCATGCAAACACACCCTACTATCTCCTATCTTAAACAAAAACTGAATTAACTGATCCACACATTCCCTTAACATCTGTTGTGGTGCTTTCTTTTTATAAATAAAATTCTTTTTTTTTTTCCAAGCGTATTTATTTATTCCAAGAGAGAGAGAGAGCATGCAAATCAGGAAGTGGCAGAGAGAGGGAGAGAGAGAATCCCAAGCAGGCTCTGCATTATCAATGCAGAGCCTGACATGGGGCTTGAACCCATGAACGGTGGGTCATGACCTGAGCCAAAGTCAGGCACTTGACTAGCTGAGACACCCAGGCACCCCTATAAATAAAATTCTTTATAAAGAAAATTCTTCATGAGCAATTTCTCACCTTTAATTCTCTTTTTCTTTCTCCTCCTCTCACACACAGAGAGACAATTTTTTTTTATTGGAAAATATAGCACACATTTATAGAACCCCAAGAACCAATTAATTACCACCCAGGTCAAAAACAGAGTAATAGAACAGTGTCACCACCTTAGGGCTCTCCCCTGCTCTTCCCTGTTCTCTCTCTCTCTCTGCTCTCCAAAGTTAACTATTCTTATTTTACTTAACACTTTCTTACTTTGCTTTGTAGTTTTACCACCTGCACTTGCATCCTTACCTGCCATAGTTTAGCTTGCCTGATGTTTTGTATTTACATAAACATAACCATGTGGTAGGAAATTGTTTGAATCTGCTTTCTTCCGATCCACACCACGCTTGTGAGATTCACTATTGTTACACAAAGCTGTAATTTATACATTGTTATTAAAAAAATCTTCCATTATATGAACATTGCTCTTTATTTTAGCCATTTTTTAATGTTTATTTATTTTTGAGAGAGGCAGAGAGAGAGACAGAGAGACAGTGAGACAGAGGATCCAAAGCAGGTTCCATGCGGTCAGTGGAGACCCTGACGTGAGGCTCGAACTTGTAAACCATGAGACTGTGACCTGAGTTGAAGTTGGACGCTTAACCGACTGAGCCACCCAGGCACCCCTCTTTATTTTATTTTTGATAGACATTGGATTTTTCATAGTTTGGGGCTTTGAAAATCTTGCTATGAGCATCCTTGCACCTGCCTATTGGCATATATCTATAAAGGTTCGTTTTCGGATGTACAGGTACAGAAGTGAGGGATTGTAGGCTGTAAATACCTTCCACTTTAA
This sequence comes from Panthera onca, assembly GCF_046562875.1. Lineage (NCBI taxonomy): Eukaryota > Metazoa > Chordata > Mammalia > Carnivora > Felidae > Panthera > Panthera onca. Next base: position 43,950,725 of record NC_138349.1, on the reverse strand, counting down.
CATATAATGCCCAATGTTTTCCAGAATAACTCACACCAGCTTACACTCTCACCAGCAGAGTTTCTTTTGTTGTACATATTTGTCAGCACTTAGAAATAGTAGTCATTTTTTCTTTTTCTCTTAGCCATTCTGGTGAATGGAATGTTGGATTAAGTTATGATTTAATTTGTACTATTCTGATTACTGACATAAAATTGAGCACTTTTTGAAATATATTAATGGCCAATTGAACAAACAACTTTGGTAAATGTTTGTTCAGGTATCTTGCCCATTTTTCTATTGAGTAGTCTATTACATTTTCTCAGTGAAATAGTTAGATTCTATATGTAAGTGCTTTATTGGTTATATGGGCTGCAACACATTCTTCCAGTCTGTAGCTTGTTTTATTTATTTTTTTCATTTCTTAATAATGACCTCTGTTAAACAAAAGGGATTCACTCAAAATAGTCCCATTTTCAATATTTTCCTTTATATTTACAGATATTTATGTCTTATTTTAAAAAGCTTTTCCTACACCAAAATCATGAGCATATTTTCATACATTATCTTCTAGAAAAATGTTATTGTGTTGTAATTCATATATAGATTTACAGCCCTCTTGAGATTTACTTTTGTGGTAGGTACAAGACAGGGTTCAAATTTTGTTTTTGTCCATTTGGACAATTTACCCACTACTATTTACTATTTATTATATTCTGTTTATTTTCCTACTGCTCTGTAATTCTTCCTTAGTTTAAACCAAGTGACTATGTATGAGTAGGTATGAATCTGGGCTGTTTGTGATTCCTTTGGTCTACTTGTATAATTTATAAAATATCATACTGCATTATGTATGGTATTTGGGATAACATTCTTTAAAGATATTCTTTATTAGATCAAGACAATTCCCTTTCATTCCTAGGTTGCTAAGACATCAAAGATGAATGGATGTTCAGTTTTATCTCTGCCTCTTTTGCAATGATCATATAATGGTTCTTTCTTATTCTGTTAGTGTAATAAGTCACATAATTTTTAAATAATCAAACTAATCATTTCACCTGGAGTTAACCCAACATGGTCATGATACTTGATACTTTATATATCTATAACAGGTTCTGTTTGCAAAAATGTCTTAGGTTCCCTGATCTATCTTCACAAGTGAGATTTTCTTCTATTTTTCATTTATATAATGTACTTGTCATATTGTGATATTAAAGTTATTCTGGACACACAAAACAAATACAGCAGTATGTTCCTATTCGGAGGAAAAATTTTTATTTTATTCCAAATGTCAAGAAAGTTTTCATTTTATTGCATTTTATTGTAGTGTTTATTTATTTTTGAGAGAGAGAGAGCAAGAGCGAGTGGGGGAGGGGCAGAGAGAGAAGGAGATAGAGAATCCCAAACAGACTCCACACAGCCAGCGCAGAACCCGACACAGGACTCAAACTCACAAACGGTGAGAACGTGACCTGAGCCAAAATCCAAAGTCAGATGCTCACCCAACTGAGCCACCCCAGTGCCCCTCAACATATTTTTTTTAAAGCAAACAGCTATAAAGGATATTTTAGGGAAATGTGAGTGTAGATTAAACTAATGGTGATTTTTTTTTGATGTATGGTAATAGTGATGTGGTTGTATGGTAAAATGTCCTTTCTCAGGGGAAAAACGTACTAAAATATTTAGGAGTGAAGTGTTATGATGCCTGTAGTCAATGTCCAAATGTTTGACAAGAGTGTGCACGTATATAAAGAGAGATGGAATGAGTGTGGCAAGACATTAAGAATATCTGAGTAAAGGGTAAATGTTCACTGTACAGATTTTTAACCTATTTATGGGCTTGAAAATTTCTAAAAATAAAAAGACAAAATTAATGGGAGGGGGGAAGGAAAGAAAGCTTTCAACTTTCACCATTTTCCCCCCTAAATATTGATAGAACTTTCCAAGGACATTCAATCTAGGTATGAATTTTTCTTTGCTAGAAGTTTTTAAATTCCAGATTAACCTTCTTTAACATTCAGGGTACTCTTCTAATTTTCTCCTTTTATCAAGTTTAGCATTTTCTTTTTTTAGGTATTTCTTTATTTAGTCTACATTTCCAAACTTAATATTGTAATGCCATTCATCATACACTCTCATTATCCACCCTATGTTTTTAGCACCTATGTTGATGTTTCCTTTTTATTCCTCACAATGAATAATTGAGTCTTCTTTTGTGTGTGTATATGTGTGTATGCATGCATATGTGTGCATATGTGTGTGCATGCGTTTGGGGCATTAACAATTTTATTAGTCTTTTTAAGGGATAGCTTTTACTTTTAATCTCCTCCCTCCATGTTTCCAATCTCACTTCTATTCTTATCTTTATGGTTTCCTTCTCTAAAAGTTTTATGTGAGTTTAATTTGTTTTACTTTCTTAACTTCCTGAGAAAGAGGCTTAGGACACTAACTTTTCAGCTTTTATTTTTTTGTGATATTCATATTTAAAGTCATAAGTTTTAGGGGCACCTGGGTGGCTCAGTTGGTTAAGCGTCCAACTTTGGCTCAGGTCATGATCTCATGGTTTGTGAGTTTGAGCCCTAAGTGTGACAGCCCTTTGTGCTGACAGCTCAGAACCTGGAGCCTGCTTAGGATTCTGTGTCTCATTCTCTCTCTGCCCCTCCCCCACTTGTACTCTGTCTCTCTCTGTCTCTCAAAAATAAATAAATGTAAAAAAACACTTTAAAAAATAAAGTCATAAGTTTTACTCTAAGATTGTATGTACTGACATCTCCAAAATTTTAATGCGAATTTTCATTATCATTCATTTCAAAGATTTTCTAATTTTATTTGATATTTATGTTGATATATGGGTATTTGGAACCATGCTCCTCAATTTTTAGACATATGGGAATTTCCTCATCATTTTTGTTACTTAGTTACAGTTTAGTGTGCCTCTGGTCAATGAGCCTACTCTAGAATTTCAATCCTTCAAAATGTGTTCAGCTTCCTTTTACCACTCAGCACGTGGTCAGTATTGGTAAAGTTTCCATGTATACTTGGAAATAAGGTTCATTCTGTGTTTGCTGCATGTGATATTGTGTAGATAGCCTAATCTGTCAAATTCGCTAATTATTCTGCTCAAATCTTTCATACCCTTACTGATTATTTTTCCTGGTTCTTTGACCAGTTACTGAGAGAAATGTTAAAATTTCTGGATATGATTTAGATTAGTCTTTTTCCCTTTGTACTTGTCAGTTTTGGCATTAAATTAAAAGTTCTGTTAGTAGGAGCATGCATATTAGAATTGATAATAAAGCTGTTAGCATTATAAAATGTCTTTCCCTCACTGAATTTTTCCAGAGCTAACCACTTTCTTGAATTCCAGACTTCTACATCCAACTGTCCACTCAACAGGTCTACCTGATGGTCTAACAGGCATTACATATCTGAAACTGAAGTCCTGGTTTTCCCTCTTAAACTCATTCTTCCTCTAGATTTTTCTCTTTCAATAAATAGCACTGCCATTCCTCCAGTTGCTCAGATCAGAAATATAGTTATACTTCATGATTTCTCCCTTTCCCGCCAATGTATTGGCTTAATACCAAAGTGTTGAACAAGCTACTTTCCTTCTGGAGGCTCTAGGAGATAATGGGCTTCTTTGTCTTTTCCAGCTTCTAGGTGTTGCTTGAATTCCTTGGTTTGTGGCCTTTCCTTGCATCTTCAAAACCAGTAGGCTACCATGTTCAAATATCTCTCCTACTCTCATGTTCATGCCTCCCCCTCTTATAGAGACTCTCGAAAATAGAATGGGTCCATTCAGATAGTGCAAGGTAATCTTCCCATCTCAAGATCCTTCACTTAATCACATATACAATATTCCATTTTCCATGTAAAGTAACATATTCACAGGTTTGGGAATTAGTACCTGGGCATCTTTGAGGGTCCATTATTCGGCCTACCACAGTTGGTGTGAAAACTCAGGCTAAATAATAGAGGCCAAGCAAACAAATTTCTTTCTCCATGAACCAAGGTTTACAGAGGTTCTATTGTGTCCATGGCACCACTGTTGTGTGGATATCCAGAAACTCTGGAATATGGTTTGAAGTCTTTATAGCCTGAAATTCAAACTCTCCAAATTTCCCCACTATTTGCTTCACCAAGCAGAATGACCAGATATCTATCCTTCCTATCTCAGACCTGGATCAACATTGTTCCCTCCCTCTCCTCTCTATCCTTTTTTCCATATTCTGATTCCTTCTTTTTAATCATATGGTAGTGCTGTCTCAAGAGTACTACTTTGGAAAAGATGATAGGGGTCTTAGATTCAAATGTGCTAATATTGCATATAGACTTTAAATCCTAATAAGACTGTCAACTTGGAGGCATTTAGTATTTTTTACATAGAAATATAAGAGGGGTGCCTGGCTGGCTCAGTTGGCAGAGCATGTGACTCTTGATCTCAGGGTTGTGAGTTTAAGCCCCACATTTGGCATAGAGATTACTTAATTTTAAAAAAATCTGTTAAAAAAAGAATACAAAAAAGAAATATAAGAATTATTGTCTCTTTCCTTATCTTCTGTAGAACTAATCATATCTTCTCTGTCTCCTATGCAAGATCAATATTCTCAATGCCATCACTGGAATTTTCAAAGCCTGCATACTTAATCTTTTTCTTTTCTCTCTCTCTGCTCTGTCCTTAAGCAACATTTTTCCTAGTACTTCAATTAAATCTAGATTCAGAAGACTATCAAACTTTCTCCAATCCCACCCAAGATCTGCTACAGTATAGCTAACACAAAGAACTAATTTTTGTGAGTGAAAGAAGGCACTATAGATTATAATACAGGCACAGCTGACATAAAACTGACTATCTGAAGCAAACCTGAACATGTGTCCACTCGGAGTATAACAAAGTTGATTTCTCGGCTTGGATGTCCCTGATATCTCTCAGACTCCATATCTTTAAATTTAAACTCAGTCTTCTTTGCCAGTAAGCAACCTCTTCCAGTATTGCCTACCTTAGGAAATGGCATAAACATTCAGTTGCATAAAAAGAAGAAGCCTAATTGTCATTCTTTACACCCGTTTCTCTCTGACATCAAGGTTTCTCTCCCTCTTCACTTTCATATACCTAGGTCAAGTGAGCATTGGTTCCTTATGTGGACTGGCCTCCATGCACCCATTCTTGCTTTACTTGGGACCCTTCTCCACATACCAGCCAAAACGATATTTTCCAAATGTGAAAAGATCATGTCAAACCCATTTCAATCTTATTCCCTTTAAAATCTTCCTAACTATTAAAATAAAGACTAAAGTCTTTAAAAGGACTTCAAGCCTTTTGTTGGTTTATTTATAAAAACAGGTATCTGTTGACTACTTGCTCTGTAGTTAACATTATTCAAGGTACTGGAGGTGCCTTGAGCAAAAGAGCAAAGCAAACACAGTTCTTTTTGAGGGCCTTTTTTCTACTGGAGGAGACAGACAAACGAACAAAAAGAAAAAAAGAAAAAGAGATAAAGTAATTTTAAGGTATGATGACAATAATGGAAAAACATTAGAATGAGATATTAGGGAATAAGCAGACAGGGAAGAATAGCAGAAAAAGAAGTCAAAGTATAAGGAAGAGTGTGTGAAAATATCTCATGTTGGAAATGACATGGGGAGTTGAAAAAAGTAATGTAGTAGAATACAGTGCATGAAAGGGAAAACAATACAAAATAAGGTAGGAAACATTAAGGCCAGGTCCTGTACAGCTTGGCAGGCCATGGTAAAAAGACTTGAAAGTTCTCGGTAGCCAGAATAATGGACTCTCAAACGCGCCCTCATACTAATTCCCAGACCTATGAATATGTTACCTCCATAGAAAATTACCTATTTGGGAATTCTGACCTCCAGAAATGTAAGAGAAAAAATATGTGCTGTTTTAAGTCACTAAGTTTATGGTAATTTATTAATAACAATAAGAAACTAATATGCCCCCACACACAGGAATATAAATTGATATGTACTTTTTCATGTTCTGCAGTCATAAGCAATGACTCTTTTCAAGAAACACTTTTCAAGTGCCGAAGTCCCCGAATGCCAAGTGGGGCTTTGCCTTAGAAAACTAGCTAATATTACACATACTTTTAGATTTTAAAACCAAGAAAGAATGGAAAATTTGATCCCACAGAGGTTCCTTATTTGAATCACATAGCCAGACATTGCTAAATTAGCAATAGAACCCAGGTCCCCTTATATCACTATCAGTGCTCATTTTTTTCTACTGGCCATTGTTTACCAAACCTGTGCCTATTTTCTAAGTCAACTAAATTTCATTCTGTTTGAAAAGAATATTTCATTCCTTCCTAGAATTGTTGATTTATAATTTATATTATAGGGTAAAACTTAATAGTTAAAATGTATAGTTTATAGAAAAGAAAAATGTCTACTCATTCATTAATTCAGTCATTTGTTTACTCCATAATCCGTTTACTTATTCATTCATTCCCCAAGAAATTAGTGAATGGCTAGGATATGCCAGACATTGTTGTAGAGACTGGATATGTTGTTGACTAGTTAATTTTCATTGTAAAAGGAGAGGACACATAATAAAGACCCCAAACTGAGGTACCTGAGTGGCTCAGTATGTTTAGCATCTGATCTTGATTTCGGCTCAGGTCATGATTCCAGGTTTGTGGGTTGGAGCCTCATGTCAGGCTCCATACTGAGCATGGAGCCTGCTTAAGATTTTCTCTCTCTCTCTCTCTCTCTCTCTCTCTCTCTCTCTCCCTCTCAGCACGTCTCCCCAGTTTGCACTCACTCTCTATAGAAAAAAAAAGGACGCAAAATTAAAAAAAAAAAAAAAAACAAAAAACTGCCAAGCACTGGTAATAGAAGGTACTGGAGACCTAGAGTGGTCATAAGAGGCTCTAGGAGGAGATGATATTTAAGCTTATGCCCAAATGAAAAAAAGAATCCAGCCACAGGAGAAGACTATTCTAGGTAAAGGGAATAACAAGTGGTACAGGGTGCTGCCTTATCACATGGATTTAATATGCAGTGTGGAATGCACTGGGTAAGACGGTCTTGGTTATAAATTGCGGTTTTATTGTAAAATGGATACGTCAGCGTAAGCAAGTCACTTATCTGAGACTCCATTTCTTTATCTCTAAAGTGGGAAAAAAGTACTCCACTGAGTTGTGGTGAAGATTAAATTAGATAAAATCTGTGGAAGTGTTTAGCTTATAGTGTAGAGGCAATGCATTTTAGATTCTTTTCCTTGGAAAGACAAAAAACATAATGCTTTGCTCCAGTGCAGTTCTGCATTTCCAAGGCACACTCCTAAGATTCAAAGGGACACAGGAAAGAGGAGCCAGAGGAGAAGAGCCAGCGAAACCACAACCTGTTTGCAGCTGATGGGAGAGACTGAATGGTGAGACTAGGTGGTAGTCAGTCAGGGCTGAGGAAGCATCTCCATTCCAGAAGAGACAGAGCATTGACACGAAGAATGTGCGGCAAAGAATGTGCTGATCAGGTGGTCAGCATCACAGAGGGGAAAAAGTATAAATTGGACAGCATCCACGTCTCGTTCATCAGTTTTAGAACAATGTCCTGTGTTTGATTATTTTCCCAAACCGGCTAATTAAAAATGTCTTTTCCCAGTAACAGACCATGATTGACAACACTGTCTTTTAAACCTACAGCTGTTAAACCGTGTGTTTCACTGATTCTAACATTTGTACTTATAATGGATGACTTGGGCATCACTCTGTGAAATTATCTAAGCCAAACCTTGTGTGTGTTGCAACGCCCTCTCTAGACTCTGTGGGATGAAAAGCATCAAGCCCTGACTAGTGAGTAGGCTGAGGTCAGCCACAGCAGAGCTGGGGCTTATGGCGGAACACCAAAAGCTCACAATGGTGCACGTCAAGCACCATTAGGAGGTACCGTGATGGTGCAAGGCTCCCGGCAGGAAACCTAGACAGTCCTAGGAGGAGTGCTCAGAGCAGTTCCCTAGAGGAGGCAGAGAAACCCAGACTCAGAAGGGCAAATGAGAATATTATTAAACATCTGCCATGTGCCAATTCTCCACAGGGGATTACTGGGGATTCAAAATTCAGTAAGAAATGCTATTTTTTCCTTAAGGATGAGGTCTCTTTGTGTCAGGATCCCTGCTCCACCACTACCATCTGTCTTCCATTTGTACCTTTCATTGAGACTGACCTCCCCAATGCCATCTCAGCCTGCTACAAGAGCAAGTCCTTGACCTTTTGCCTCTCCCTTGAATAATTATGACAAATGAAGTACCATTTTCTTGTCACTATTTTTCTGTTCTGTCTTAGTCTCCACTTTCGGATCTTTGCCCTTGCCTGCCCCTTAGATATGTTGGTCTCCTGAGACTACTTTCATGTCTCTTCTCTTCTCTCTTTTGCATGTTCCTGCTAGTAATTCCAACCATGCCCATGGAACCAGCCACCAACCAGATGTTGAACACTCTGGTAGAAAGGTTTGTTCCTACTCAAAATTCACTGTCATGTACTTGGGTCATCAATAGACAAGTGAGCATAGGTTTTATTCTCTTGACAGCTCATGACACCAAAGGGACAATTTTACATTAGCTGGCTACCTTGCAACCCAAACGCAGACATCACAAACACAGGTGATTTTAATGAATCTAGAGCAACTTTACCTATGTGTCCAACTTATTTCCATACATGTTAGCAATTTTACAATTAGAAACAGCACAAGTCCTGAGTCCATGGTAAGGAAAAGCACATTAACTCACACATCAACTGGCATCTCCTGGCCTTTTGATACCCTGTTAAGATCATCTAGAATCCCCATCCCATATCTGGTGAAAATTTCACTTTCTCAGATATTGTTTTTAAATACAAAATAGGGGCGCCTGGGTGGCTCGGTCAGTAAAGCGTCCGACTTCGGCTCAGGTCATGATCTCGCAGTTTGTGAGTTCGAGTTCCGCGTCGGGCTCTGTGCTGACAGCTCAGAGCCTGAAGCCTGTTTCAGATTCTGTGTCTCCCCCTCTCTCTGCCCCTTCATGCTCATGCTCTGTCTCTGTCTCTCAATAATAAATAAATGTTAAAAAAAATAATACAAAATAGACTGAGGTTCTTAGGATGGCCTTTCCTCTGATTTCAGCTAGTACTGGAGTTCTATAGTTCCTAAATTACTGCTTCCTTCTATAAATGTTGTTTCTGATTCTATAGCATATTTCTATGAAAAAACATTCTCTTCTTCTCTCTCCGGCTCATTGTCTTGTTCTCACTCTCTCACACACACTCCTTCATTCTTAGCTGTAGATTTTACTGGAAATTGTGTGTGTTTGAACGTATGATAGACTTTACGAAAACTGGTTGTCAATGGGAATAGAAAGATTAAGAAAGGTTTTAACTTAGCAACAATGTGAAACAATAGACACCTTTGTTCTTAAATTTTCTTCTCTTGAGAACTTCCTATCCAAATAAGATGTCATAATCTAGTTTCTCTCTAATTCTTCTAAGAACAACTATAACTCATGGAAATAATGCAAGAGCTGTCAGGAACTCTGAAAGATGGGAAGTGAAAGGCAAACTGGTTAGGAAATCCAGAACTGGAGAAGAAGGTAAGGGCAGGTAGTCTTAGGTGCCCTCACCCCACCCAGCTAAGGAAAGCAGTTCAGGCCCAGCATTTTCCAACATCCAACTTAGCAACATAAAGCAGTCCAGGTAGGATCATTCCTCTGCCAGACTGAGTAAGAGTCTCTATGATGACACCACATAAGTTTGAAAGTACCGCCAAAGGATACGTTGCCATAACAAGAGGCCAAGTCTGGGAAGCACTCTTCATTCCCATGGGCTGTAGATCCCCTTGACCCACTAAGAGGTACCAGGCAGACCTGCCTGTGAAACCCTTCTAGCTCTTCAAGAAGTATCAGCAGAGATCAGTGAAAGTCCCACAAAACATGATAAAAACTCTGCAAATTAAATTGTCTTTGAAACCAAAGCCACCAAAGTTGTTCAAAACCTTCATGTTATACCTGAACAGGTGACTGCCTGCTAAAAAAACAGATTTCCATAGAATCCTGAGAATCCTAACATAATAGTAAAAATGTCAGGATAAAATTTTTAAAATATTAATTAGTACCAAGAATCAAGAAGTTTACAACTTGAAAGAAAAAAGATAATCAACTCATAACAATATTGAGATGAATCGGATATTTGAATTATCTGATGAGGATTTTAAATAAGCCATGATAAAACTGCCTCAACAAGTTAGTAACCACTCTTTTGAAACAAGTGATAGAAATTCTCACCAAAAAAAAAAAAAAAAGGAAAAGAAAAAAGAAAAAAAAGAAATTATAAAAGAGAAACAAAAGAGAATTATAGACCTGATTAATGTAATAACAGAAATGTTAAAAATTCATTGGGTGGACTCAATCTACAGTAGAGTGGATACGACAAAGGATAGAGTCAGTGAATTTGAGAAGAGATCAATATAATGTATCCAATTTGAAAAAACAAAACATATAAAAAAGCAGATTTAAAAAAATAGTCTCTGCTACTTGTGAAGCAATAACAAAACATCCAATATTTATATGATCAGAGTCCCAGAAACAAGGAGAAAGAGAGGGGGCCTATAAGAGTATTTGAAGAAATAATGGGGCTGAATAATTCCCAAATATAGTGAAAGACATAAACCTTTGGATTCATGAAGGTGACCAAAGCCTAAATAGCATAAACCTAACAAAATCCACACCAAGACACATAATGATTAAACCTCTGAAAACTAAAGACAAAGTACTGAAACCATTCAAAGAGAAACAACACATTTCCTATGGGGGAAATCAGTTCAGTCTGGACAGAACTGTTTTCTTTTCTGACATCATGGAGGCCAGAAGGAAATGACATGATATTTTTTAAGTGCTTATAGAAAAGAACTATCAACCTGGATTTCTATATTCAGTGAAACTCTCCTTCAAAAATAAGGAGGAAATAAAATACACTCTTAGATGAAAGAAAACTAAAAGAATGTCTCACTATTCTCCTGTCTTTAAAGAATAACTACAGGAAGTTCTTCAAACAAGAAGAAAATGACAAAAGAAGGAAACTTGGCACATTATTGAAGGATGAAAACACTGTGGAATGAACATAAATATGGGTACATACAACAGACAATGTTTCTTCTCATGTGTTCTTAAAGTCACATTTGACAGGGGCGCCTGGGTGATTCAGTCGGTTGAGTGTCTGACTTCAGCTCAGGTCATGATCTCACAGCTCATGAGTTCGAGCCCTGGGTCAGGCTCTGTGCTGACAGCTCAGAGCCTGGAGCCTGCTTTGGATTCTGTGCCTCCCTCTCTCTCTCTGCCCCAACCCACTTGCATTCTGTCTCTGGCTCTCTCAAAAATAAACATTAAAAAAAATTTTTTTTAAGTCACATTTGACAATTGAAACAAAAATTCCACACTGCACTTGAAGTGGTAAAATTTTTTCACTTGACTTGACTCACCACCACAGATTTTTCACTGACAATTTTCCTCACAGAGTTCTTGGCCTCACACTATTTTTTCAGGTTTCTTCCCCTCTTTCTAGTTTATTCCACGAAACTCCGTATTTTTCTCCCCCATTAAACTAAGTCATTCAATTCTCCCCACCCTTATCTTTAAACCAACCTTCAAAGCAACCTTCAAAGTATTCAGCAGAATAAGAAGCTCTTTCACCATTTTTAGTACGAAATTGTGTTTCAAATAGGATTTGCTCTCCTTCCCTAAAAAAAATTCTCATGCAACCTTTTGCAAAGATGCTCCATAAATTCTCTCTTCTGAAGGTCAAAAGAGCCTATGCTTTTATGGTTTTTCCTGTTTGCTCTCACATACTTTTAGTGACCTTAACTAGCTTGTCTACATCACAAGGGACAGAACAACCAAACCCTTTAAACTTCCTTTCCTACACTCCCTTCCGAACTGTTTTCCAGCTAGATTCAGGCAAAGGGAAACAAACACAAAGGAAGAAGAAAGAAGTCAGGGTATTCTCTCCCTTCTTTGTTTTATTTATTTATTTATTTATTTATTTATTTATTTATTGGGAGAGAGGGCGCAAGTGAGCAAACGGCAGAGAGAGAGAGAGAAAGAAAGGGAGAGACAGAGAGAAGAAGGGCTCACACAGGGTTCATGCTCACCGGAAGTGGTGCTTGTGCTCACCTGATGTGGGACTGGAACTCACAAACTGTGAGACCATGATCTTGGCCAAAGTCAGATGTTTAAAGACTGAGCCATCCAGGTGCCCTCCCTTCTTTGTTTTAACTTAAGTCTATCAGAAGCAGAAACTCTGGCTGCATCTTTCCCATGATTTCCATTTCCACAAGCCTCCCACTGTGGTCTCAGAACCACAAAACAGGCATGCCACTATACCAATTTCCAGAGACTTGAAGGGCTCCAGGCCTCTAGGGCTCTGAAAATACTACCTATTTCTTTCCATTTTGCACTGTTTAATTCTAGTTCATCTCATTGTCCTCCAGTTAGCTTTTTTAGCTCTTCCAACAGTGACCTATATTCTTTCTTTTCATTCTCTAGTTCAGAAATTCAAGCCGGGTAGAACTGCACAGCTCTGCTTGATCCAAATGGCTTTGGCTGGGGTCACTCATTGGTTGTATTTGGCTGTGGCTAGGCTGAACTTCAAGGTCTAAGAAGGCTTTACTCAAATTTTTGGTACTCTTGTACCAAGACTAGACTGGATTTCTTCACATAATTTTGTTAGGGCTCCGAGAAGAAAATAGAAGATATTGGTTTGAGGAAATCACAAGGCCAGTGCAGATTCAGGAGAGAAAAAATAAATAGGCCCTACCACTTGATAGCAATGGCAAAGTGTCATTTAAGAAGGCATAAAGAATAGGAAACAAAACAAAGGGGTGTATGTGAGAGAAACCAAGAGACTCTTAACTATAGAGAACACGCTGATGTTTACCAGAGGGGATATGGGTGGGGGATGGGTGAAATAGGTGATGGGGATTAAGGAGTGCCCTTGTCATGATGAGCACTGGATGATGTATGGAATTGTTGAATCGCTATGTTGGACACCTGAAACTAACATACATTGCATATTTGTTAACTACACAAGAATTAAAAAAAAAAAAAAGCATAGGAAATACTGCTTTGGTTGTCTTTGGAAATAATCTACCATAGAATTTTTCTTTTTTCAGTTTTGGACTATTATATAAAGCTTTTATTTACATCCTTGTGTGTAGGTTCACCCATGTTTTGGTGAACATATAAATACACTCCTTTTAACTGTATATCTGTCAATGGAATTGCGGTTAGATGACTGGAGTATTTTAAGCTTTAATAGATAACTGCCAGTTATCCCAAGTATAGATGTTTTGACTGTTCCAAATCCTCATCAACTCTTGAAATCAAGGGCATTACTAATTTTAGCCATATTGGAAATATATAGACATATTCCATTTTGGTTTTAATTTTTATTTCTCTAATGCCTAAAGATGATGACAATATTATCATATATTCATTGGACATTTAGATAGCCTCTTCTGTAAAACACCTGTTGAAGTAATTTTCCAATTCTTAGTTCTATACATTAAGTTAAATTGTTTTCTCTTATTGATTCATATGTATTCTTATGTCAAATTTCTACACAATATCTGATAGATTGATAGGTGTTAGATAGATAGATGAGGCATGCCTATTCATTTTCTTATTGCTGTTTTGGACAAAGAAACTAATTGAATTAAAGTCCAGCTTATTGATTTTTTTCTTTAGTTATTTATTTTGATTATGAAATCTTTGTACATTCCACGATCATTGACATTGCCTTATAATTTATTCTAGAGACTTCATTGTTTTATTTATCACATTTAAGTCTATGACCTACTTCAATAATTTTGTATGTATTGTATGAGGTCAGAGTTAAGGTCTATGATTTTTTCTGTCTACAGATATCAAATTGTTCCAGCACCATTTATTCAGGAGAGCAGCTTTCCTTTATCGAACACAAGTAGTGCTCTTCTCCTAAGTCAATATGAAAGCGTGTAAAACAAATATGTTTTCTGAGCACAGGGGCTTGAAATGAGAGATAAGAAGGAGGATAATTTTAAAATCTCTAACTATTTGAAATTTAAACAAAACATTTTGAAATAATCCATATTTCCTAGAGGAAATCCCAACACACATTAGGTAATATTTCAATTGAAAATAAAATCCATAATGAAAGTCAAATATTGTTTGGAGGGAAAAAATTAAAACAAATATGGTAAAATGCTAGCAAGACTAATGATGAAGAAAAAAGACAAAATGAAACTTAGGAACATCAGAATTTTCAAAAGGAACTCATTACCGATCCTCTAGATGTTAGATTATAACATGATATAAACAGGCCTATGCCAACACATTTGTTAATTTATATAAAATGAACAAAGTTGTTGAAAAATCACAATTTACAAAACTCGACACAGAAAGAATAATAATATATAAATGTTTAATTTAAAAATCTTCCCACAAAACTCCTGACCTAGAAGATTTTACTCATAAATTCCTCAAACTTTTAAGAAAAAAAAATAATACCAATTTTACATAAATTCTTGCAGCACATATAAAACCAGGAAAAATTTCCTAATCATTTCTATGAGTCTATCATACACCTGAACTAAAAACTGACAAGAACATTACAATAAATAAAATTATGTATCTCTTATAGGCAAAGATTCAAAAATCCTTTAAAATGTATTACAAATCAAATCCACACCTACGCACATGAAGGCAGGAGTGACTTATGTTTAACTGAGGCACCAGCATCCAAGAGCAAAAGTTAACAGAAGACGAAAAGAAGCCAACAGAGGCAGGGCTACTAAGAACTGAGATCTTTCTTTTTTTTTTTTTTTTTTTTTTTCAACATTTTTTATTTATTTTTGGGACAGAGAGAGACAGAGCATGAACGGGGGAGGGGCAGAGAGAGAGGGAGACACAGAATCGGAAACAGGCTCCAGGCTCTGAGCTGTCAGCACAGAGCCCGATGCGGGGCTCGAACTCACGGACCGCGAGATCGTGACCTGGCTGAAGTCGGACGCTTAACCGACTGCGCCACCCAGGCGCCCCATGAGATCTTTCTTGAATAAAGTCCTGCATTATCCCACCAGTTCAAGAAGCCCAACCAGCCAAGATGCTGCCTAAGAGCAAAGAGAATATGAAAATTATTGTAGGAAAGACACCATAGCCCATGACTAGGTACAGAAATAAGACTGTAGCAGCTATGCCTAGTTTTAAGTATAAAAGTATCCATCAATCATTTCTTTTATTTTTTCCTTTCCCCTATTGTTTTGAGTGAGGTGTGTTAAGAGGTGCTTACATTTACATTTCACTTTATAGATCAAGAGACCATATCAAGCCACATCTAGAAGTTAAAGCGAGGATGGTATATCACCTAGAGATGTTAGACTTCAAGCTGGGTATAGTGAATAATGGGACATGTTGCCTACCCTTCTGTCTCATGAAGCTGCTGCTGTGTGCAAGTTAAATAAAACTGAAGAATGAACTCTGAGTAGCAGAAAAGCAGACTGTGTTAGTCTAACATCTGTTTGCTTTCAAACCAGAGTCCAGAAAGGAAGCCATGCGAAGGCATGGAAGCAGGATTAGGAAGAAGCAAAGCCCTGGACAAAGGGAAGTCATGTTTTCGACAAGTCCGTAGTGAGGACTAAGGAGAAAAAGCCAGGATTGTAATTCCAGTAAATTTTGGGGGGGCAGTAGCAAACTGCCAACAACAGAGCCATGAGTGAATATTTCAGCCCAGGCAGAAGTTTTAGATCCCTCTTTCAAAACCCATGGCTCCCCTAAGCAACACCAGAAAGAAGCATGGAGCATGACATGGTAAGGCAGAGGAGGCTGGCCACAGCATGTGGTGGTCAGAGAGTGGGGTCATCACAGGAGGATGAAGAAAAGACAAACTTTGGAGTCAGGTAGGTCTGGACTGGAGTCTGAAAACCATCACCCTGTAGTAGCTTGCCTTTCTCGCCTGGATTCTGACTTATTCACATTCAGAGGAGAATGTCGTGAGCTGAAAAGAGGATGTGAGTAGCTTGGGACTTCTGGCCAAGATTTAAATACAGGCAAGAGGCTACTTAAGGGATGAGGACTGCCTTAGCAAGACACTGGGCTCTTCCTCTGGAAACTGGGCCCCCTTCAGAGCAAAGAGAAAGTGATGGGGAGCTAGAGATGAACAGGACTAGAGTTGAAAAATGGATAGGAGCTAACAGACCCAGGTCAAAACAACAATAATTAATGGAGAGAATTTCAGAGGCAAAGTTACTTTCATTTAAAGATAAACTGTAGCCCCAGGGTATGCACTGATAGAGTGTTACCAAATGATACCAAATTCACAGAAAATATCAAATCAAACACTTGGGAAGGGGGGAAAAAAAACAAAGGAAACTATCCTACTGTTTTGAAGGCAACTGGCTTCCTCAACTTTAGAGCGTGTAGCTGCCAGCCCATGCAAGCGAAAATAGATGGGAGGAGAAAAGAAAGATCTGAAAAGACAGCAGGGAGAATAACACTAAACAGCACTGGCCAGCCAGAAAGATGAAATACACTTGATGAGCCTTGAACACAGGAGGCGGTTGGCCTGGGACTTTTCTGCTCTGTGATGGAGGCTACATCTGTGGCCAGAAGGATTGCTGTGTACTGAGGCTGTGTTGGAGAGAATGTTATTAGGGCTAAGAAATATGAAAAGCTCCCCAGAGCAACTACCCAACCTTCAGAAACGGTCTAAGGAAAAGAAAGTATCTGAAACTCCCTTTCACAAAGACGTTGATCACACCCGCTGTGCTCTTCGCAGTGATTCCGCTACAAAGTCACAGCATCTGGTATACAGAGTTCTGCCAAAGCAAACAATCTTGAGTTCCTACTGTCTGCCCTGGCCTGTACCCTGCAGGGAGGAGGGGGGAACTTAGAAAAAGCCACTGTCCTCAAGAAGCACACTGTCTAAAAGCACACACTTAATTATGTATGCAGAAAAGTCACTGCAGGAAGGGAGAGATGGTACTAATATTTTGTGAGCTCCTAGTACATTTCAGCCTGTCTGGTACTGCCCTTTGCAGACTTATCTTGAGAGGCTCTTTCCTTTGGCAGTTTATTGTCTTCTCTTTATACTCATCCCTTGCAATCTAGGGGCTTCGCAATTATATCTGTATGTCCCCCACATCATCCAGTCCAGATCTTATATTGGTGGCTTGGGGCTCCACGCAGGACTGATATTGCAAATATCACCCAGCAGATCAAGCAACTGTGTTAGCAGGGGATTGTGTCAAATCCTAAGTGAACTTTAAGTCTTTCTTCAGCTATGACGTTCATAGCTTATATAAGCCACAGCACAGGACAGGGTTCATGGTATCTTTTTCAACCTTCCTTCCCAGGTGCAATCACCCCACCATTACCCTTGTTTCATGCAGTGTGCTGCCTTGGGCCCCCCACACCATGCAGAGTGTGTTTGGTTCCCATTACCCCACAGATGTCACACCTCTCTCCAAGCTGCTTCTGCCTGCTTCCAGACTTAGAGCTCAGCAGGCCTGTGACTTCCGTTCTGCTCACCACAGAGGACTTCTGTTATGCTCTGGGCCCCCAAGAGTCTCCTCTTTGGGAGCACAACTCATCCGCCACTGATGTGTTTAAAGCAAAGGGAGATTCATGGCATGAACTCCTCAGTGTTCTCTGTTATCTCATTTAATCTCCATGATATTCTGGGGAGGTCAGGAATGCCATAAGTCATAGGCTAGATTTCATATAAAAATTATTAGAATAAAAAAGCTGACAGGCAGATGGTTATATCAAAAGAGGTAGGAGTTAATATCTGTCTTTTACCAGATAAATAAACTGGCTCAAAAAATTATGACCTGACCAAGACCAAGGCTCTACTAATATTAAAACAGAAACATGACTCCATATCTGTTGGGATCCCGAGCCTGTAGACAGTGTTACTGTCATGGTTAAAGGGAGCTGGAGTTCCTTCCAGTCAAGTGCACATGGTCTTTATCAGACCTTGAAAAATGTGTAAGGAGCGAGGGCTTTTTAGACAGAGGGAATGTAGATGGGCAAAGTTTTGGAAATCAGAAATACCAGATACATTTCCAGAAAGGCCAGTCCTCCATACTAAAGCATTCTACTCTACATTTATCAGTGAGTTAGTGCATCTATACCCTCAACTTCAATAAATTCACCGCTTTCATTACATATTAGTATGTACCAACCATTAGGTACTGAGAATGCAAAAGATGAATGAAATCTTGTCCTGTCTGTAAGAATCCCACAGACGGAGGAAAAAGCTAACTTAACAAAAATGTTCCCCACTGCCCAGGCTACATTAGAAGCATACAGAAGGACATGATCAACACTGCTTAGAAAAAAAGAAAGTTGTCACCAAGGAGCTGGTTCCTGAATGATACATGGAATTGCAGGAGGTACAAGAGATGAGGGCTGTGAACATCCCAGGATCAGGGAAGAGCACAGGCCAAAGAGAAAAGCACACAATCCTACTTTCACCAATTGAATGTGGTCCTCTTGGCCAGATCCCTTCCCCCACTGGGCGGGGATAGACTTGAGAAGGAATAGGTTAGGCTGGGAGAAGTGGTTTGGGACTCAGTTCTCCTTCGGCTGACCCCAGCAGAAGCTATAGCTCAGGAGGCCTCAGGAACACACAGGTCAGGAGCAGGTGGGCCACCGGGGCTGAAGGTGCCATGTTGCTGCTCTCCAGTCCCAGGCTTGTCACTGGCCTCCTCCCAGAGTGCTCCCTGAGCTGGTGTGTGGTGTCTAACACTGAAGCGAGAACACTCGCTCCTCCCGCTGCCCATCCCTGTCTCCACAGAGCATCCCAGCGACTGCCTTGTTAGCCACTTCCCATGTGAGGCAGAAGCACCCAAAGGGGTGGCTTGTAAGGAATGGTTTCACACTATAGAGCTGTCAAAGCGCTGGTTTTGTGTTGTTTTTTTATCCTGGATACTTGCCAACAAACTGCAAGCCACCTGACGTGCTGCTGGGCGAAAGGTGAGGGAAGAGCATGCAAGGAGGAGCCTGACATCCAAAAGAAAGGCCCAGAAGGAGAGGGATTGGGGAAGTGAGGTGGGGCAGGGCGGTAAGGGCGGCTCTCTATGCTGGATGCATTTTTCCTTCTGTTTTTGTTTGTTTTCAAATTCTTCACGTTGTCTGACATCGTACCCAGCATGTCCTCTAAGGCCTGTGATGACTATTTCTAAATGCTATTGTTTTGGGCCACTTTTCTTTCAGTCCAGTTCGATAAATGTTGACCCACCCTGCTCCACTGCAGATTCAAGAAGAGGCTAGGAATTGGAATTTAAAAGAAAATGAACTCAATTCTCATGGAACTCACAATCTAATGAGGAAGAGCATCTCACACAACGCATAATATGAATAAAGAGCCCTTAAGTACAACAGAAAAATTAAGCACAGTTGGACTTACCAAATCACTATGTTGTACACCTGAAAGTAATGTAACGTGTCAACTATACTTCAATAAAAAAAAAAAAAAAACATAATTAAATACAAGGGCTGATGGATGTAGAAAAGGGGAGCCTAGGGGAACTGAGCAAGGCTTCTTAGAAGTGGTGCTTCCTAAATTGGATATTTAAAGATAAGTGGGAAGTATATTTAGTATTAATAGCATTATTGATAATGATAATTGCTCTCAATAGACATATCACAAAGTGATTATGCTGAATAACACTTCGTTACCGTGAATGTAACAACTGCTATAATATGAGGGGAAGTTAATGGAACCATAATCGAGTTAGGAAACCAAGCCAATCCTCTAAATCTTTAATAGATCAAATAGACAAGAACAATGGGTTTTAGAGAAACTGAATAATACACTAAATAAAACTTATTTGCTACATGTGTATATTTTGTACTCCACAATCTTTTTAAATGACTGTAGGGTATTGGAAACAAAATAAAACATAATATTACACTGTAGACATACTCAGACGCTAAATACAGCATGAAAGCTGACATTACATTAAAATATTAATTAATTAATATGAACACCTTTACGAGTCTTTGTAAATATCAATAAAACAAACAACATTCTGATACATTTAACTCAGGGCTGAAAGATAAAACATCTGGAATAAGGTAGTGGGCCCGACTGCAGATACAACTGGCTCCTATTTTAAGGATTTTGCATATAGGTTCATGAGGGATGTTTTGTCCTCGATAATGTATGTGTCTCATTTGGGACAACAGGATAATACTGAATTCGTAACATGAGGTAGGCATCCTATAAGAGTTGCGTAAGACTAGAATTCTTTCTTCCTGAAATGTTTGATAGAATTTATGAGTGAGACCATTTGGGTCTGGAATTCTTGTCTCTTATAAAGCACAGAGTTGGATCTTGCCTCTTTTTTTTTTCCCCCTGAGGGAAAAAAAGAAGCTGTGACTTTAAATTGGAGAGTTTAGTCCGATTACACTCTATGTGACTACTCCTGTGGTTGGTTCAAACTCAGTCTTGTTATTTATTTGCCATTTGTATCTTCTGTTTTTGTTCTTCTATTGCTCTTTTCTCGCCTCTTTCTTTCTTTTTGGTGGGAGTGGGGGGATTAGTCAAATATAATAATCTGTTTTATTTTCTCTCTTAACTTCTTAGCAGTATGTCTTTTGTTGTTTTTTTAATAGTTGCTGAAAGGCTAACAAGATGTATTTTTCACTTTCAATATCTAGTTAGATTAATACTGTGCCACTTCACACCTGAGGCTTTCCATTTCTGATGTTACAACTTTTCACTTTACTTTTCACACCTCCTACTTATCACCTTTCAAATGGAATAACTAAAGTGTAATTTTATGTACACAATCCTTTCTTTAGTGGAGAAAGCTATTGTGCTTGTTTATTTCTATATACACTATAAATTCTACTTATGATGTCATTATTTTTATTTTAAACAGTTAATATTTATAGGTATTATAAGTAGAAAAAATGAATATTCTTTTATGTTTAACTGCTTATTTTCAATTACTGTTGCCTTTTCAACTTCCTAGATATCTGGGTTTCTCTCTGGTATCATTTCCTTTTGGGTTTAGGATATTATTTCAAATTTCTTCTATTGTGGGTCTGCTGGTGACAAATTCTCCCACCTTTTGTTTAGCAGAAATTTTCCTTATTAAACCCTCATTTTTGAAAGATATTTTAGTTTACATATTATTTGGGCAGACTGACTCCACCAATACCCCATGCTTTAAGGATGGCATTCCATTGTATTCTTGCCTCTGTTTTTTCATGAGAAGTTAGTACAGTCTCAGGAACAGAACTAGACTTTTTTAGCACTGAGTGCTTTCGAGATTTTTCTCTTTCTTTTTGGCTTTCAGTGGTTTAACTATGATATGCATTCAAGTGATTTTCCTTGTATTTATGTTGCTTATAGATCACTGAGCTTTTTATAAATCAATGTTTTTCATAACATTTTTGTAACTTTTCAATTACTGTATTTCAAGTTTTTTTTTTTTTTTCTGAATTATATTAATCTCTTCTCCTTCTGGAAATCCTACTTATGTATGCATTAGACCGTATGATACTGACCCACATATCCTTAAGGCTCTGTTGAATTTTTTAACTATATTGTATCTCTTCTTCTGATTGGATGATTTCTTTGGATCTATAGTCGAATTCACTGTCTGTTTTCCCCTTCTTTCTTCAATCTGCTGATTCAATGAATTTTTCATCTTAAGTCAATTCCCAAATTTGTAGTTAATTTCTTTCTATAGTTTCCATTTTTCTGTAGAGATTCCTGATCTCTTTAATAAATAACTAATTACTTTAAGTTCTTTGAAAATATAGTTTTAGGTGTTTGTTTTTTTTTTTTAACCCTTTCATAGTAGCTGCTTTAAAGCTTTGGTTATTTTTTGTTAAATCCATATTAATGGCCAACTTGTGGTCAGCCTCTACTGACTTTTGCCACTGACTATGTGTCACATTTTCTTGGTTCTTTTCTGCATTCACCAATTTTTAATTTTATACTGGATGTGGCTGTTTTAAGTTGTATGGACTTTGGATTCTGTTATCTTCCTCTGAAGAATGTTGGCTTTTTCTTAAGAGGCAGTATGATTACTGGCTGCTCACCTTTCAAATTGAGTAGGTTTGGTTTACATTTTAATATGGAAGATCTGTTGAAAGCCAAATCTGTTTCCTCAGCCTCTCCAACTTGGCAAGATTCAACCTCCATACTCTGAATCTCGTTAGAGTTTGCTTTCAGACTTTGTTAGAGTGGTCAAAAGTAGGTCTTGCTTTACAGTACAATCCTTCCTTGTGAAGCAAGGCACTTCTGGTGTCTCAGCTAGATGCCTCCAACATCCGTAAGCACTGCTTAAACTCTAGTATCTGTTTCATTCTCCACTCTGTAGCAACTATATCTTCTAGGTCTCACTTAATCCTTATAAAACCATAGTTCTTGGGGCGCCTGGGTGACTCAGTAGATTGAGCGTCCGACTTCAGCTCAGGACATGATCTCGTGGTCTGTGAGTTCAAGCCCTGCTTCGGGCTCTGTGCTGACAGCTCGGAGCCTGGAGCCTGCTTTGGATTCTGTGTTTCCCTTTCTCTCTGTCCCTCCCCAACTCATGCTCTGTGTCTCTCTCTGTCAAAAATAAATAAACATTAAAAAAATTTTAAAAAAAACAAACCATAGCTCTTCACCAAGGATTCATGGGGACCCAGGAGGAAACCTGTTCAGCTTCTACCCTCTAGAGGCTGCCTCTCAAATTCCAACACTTTTAACTTCCTCAAACCCTGATGTCGTCTTCTCTGATCAGGGGTACTGTTGTTCCCTGCCTGGACTCCAGCTCATTCACTGCCATTAGGAAATTATCCCCCAGAGGAGACTCGAAGCCGCGATGGGGTTTTCCCCATGAATATTTCTTCTTTTCCCAATGTGGTATTGCACTAATATGAGATTACCTCATATATTTGTCCAATTTTATGTTTGTGGCAAGAGAGATAATCTAGTGCCAATTCCTCTACCATTGTCAGAAACAGAAATCCCATTACTTTTACTGTGGTAAAAAATATGTAACATAAAATTTACCACTGTAACCTTTTTTTAAGTGTACAGATTGGTGGCATTAAATATATTCAGTTCTCCTCTCTCCCTAGCCACAATTATTCTACTTTATGTCTCTATGAATTTGACTATTCTAGGCACCTCATATAAATGGAATCATACAGTATTTTACCTTATATGAGTGATTTATTGCCCTTACATAATGCCTAATGCCTTCAAGGCTCATCCATGTTATAGCACATGTCAGAAATTTCTCCCTTTTTAAGGCTAAATAATATTCCATTGTGTGTATATACAACATTTTACTTATCCACATGTCTGCAGCTTGAGACTTGAGTTGCTTCCACATTTTGGATAATGCTATTATGAACGTGGGTGCCCAAATATCCCAAGTGTCTTATTGTAATTTCTTTGAATATATACTCGGAAATGGAATTGCTGGATCATATATTAATCCTACTTTTAATTTTTGAGTAACGAACATCCTGTTTTTCCACAACAGTTACCATTTTTATACCCCAACTAGCAGTGTACAAGCGTTCAATTTCTCTACATACTCACTAACACTTTCTGTTTTCTGTTTTTATGATAATAACCACCCTAATTGGTTTGAAGTGGTATCTTATTGTGGATTTGACTTACATCAAATGATTGTAAATGATGCAAATGATTCACACAATCATTAGCAATATGAAGCATCTTTTTATGTGTTTGTTGGTCATTTGTATATCTTATTTAGAGAAATGTCTGTTTGAGTGCTTTGTCCATTTTTAACTTATTTTTAGTGGTTGAGTAGTAAGAGTTCTTTATATATTCTAGTTACCAGTCCCTCATCAGAAGTCCTGATTTCATGCAGTAGCCAAATAAATGTTTTAAAGACTTAATTATACCCTACCCTTCCATTGCTTAAACCTCTTCAGAGGTTACCTGTTGTATGTAGCATGAAAAACTTGCCATTGCCTACCAGGTCATGGTCAGAGCTCTGTCTGCCTTTCTAGCTAAGGGATCTTATGATGATTTCTAAAATTTGGAATCAGTATATTTGTACCTGCCAGCTTCCTGGATTTCAACTGTCTTGGGTCTTCACATGACCCACTCTTTCTCATTTTCTACAATTTAGCTTAAATATCGCCTTCTCAGAAGTCCCCCACGGATCACATTATAAATGTAGCAAAACTCCTCCCCTGTTATTCTTTATCACAGATATTGTTTATTCTCTTGGTGCTACTAACCATGGTGCTAAATGTTGCATTTATTTTCTTACACATTGTTGATTTCTCCTGCTATCAGGGGAGATATATACCTCCCTCACTATAATGTATGATCCATGAAGGGAGGACAGTATAGCAGCCATTCACTCTCATATCACCTTGACCACAAATGCACAGAAGCCTCAATATCCACAAGTTTATCGATATTATTAACCACATTTGCAGAAGAATCTTAATAGTTCCTAAGAAATACTTTGATACAATTAAGCATCTATGCTTGGTAAAACTTGGAAATCTGAGACAAGGTAAGGTAATGTGCTATTGCCAGTGTTACTGGAGGTCAATATGGAAGTGGCACCCAATATAATTGGTGTCAAAATAAGAGCTGTAAATGTTAGAAAGTAGAAAATACACTAACCAAAATAACTTTACAATGGGATTTACTGATAGCATAGGTTAGTAGTTAAATGTTGTACTCTAACATTAGAACACCTTGATTAGAAATCCTGGTTTGCCGTTTACTTGCTTTACCACTTGGTAACTCAACACTTCAGTCTCAGTAGCAATGAGATTTGTAATTCACATAGAGCACGGTGCTCAGGGTCTCAAAACCTAGTAGGGACTTCATCAACGTGAGCTATTATCTTCCTAAATAGTGTTTCTAACATGAACTTCCATTGTGTGTGTAAGAAGAAAGGTCTCTTAAAAACAAATATTGCAAAAAAGGAAGGAATACAGAAGAACCCTGAAATTCAGAATTGATGCTAATGCTGCTGCTGCTGCAATCTTTTCTCTCTTGCTGGAACTTCATCTTTGTCATCAGGGTCTCACCCTTTTTATGGCACTAAATCTGAAAGAGAGCAGTAATCACTGGGGGGGGGGGGGGGCTGGGGACACACTGGGGTGGAGCAAGGAGAAGGGTATGCTTAGCATTACTCTGCAGTTATTACCAGAGCTAGGCTCTGAATGAAACAGGGTCCCTGGGCTGAACCTTCTGCCATGTCGCCTGTGAATAACAGAAGGTATTGTTCTTGCTTATCTTCTTGTCCTCAGGACCTAGTTTGTGGCCTAGTGCTTGATTAATTGTGTTCGAGAAGGAAAGGAAGAGAGGATACATGGGAAGAAGGAAGGAGGAAGGGCAAGTAGAGATTTTCACAGACCCATTCCGTCATGTCACTAGTGTTATATTGGATTCCTTGCCTTTTCTTCTTTGGCAGTGGTTCTTAAAATAACCTAAACCTATGATCCATGAAACTGAGGAAGAAATCAAATCAGAAGTAATCTGATTTTGCTCTGACTCCCTTTTCCTATTGTCTCTGAGGCAATTGGGAACAACTGAGAGACTGTTCCGAGTGAGGGAAATTAAGTGTGCTCTGTCAGATTTTATGTGTGTGGCTTCAGGATAGGCCTGTGTTTCAAGCCAGTCCTATGGAATTTTCTGGAAAGTATTTAGGCTCAAATTTTCTCTCAATCCTTCAACATCAGGAGAAATAACCCAGTGGGTTAGTTTTTTAATTCATGCTCTTCATCATGTGTACCTCATGTGGCTGAGGAAAGACTTTTCCATCCATCAGAGCACTAAACAATTAGCCAAAGTCTTTGAGTCTTCAGTGACAAAATTAGCCTGTCTTGTTTAGACAAATTAGGTCATGGGCAAAGCCCGAGTTCATAACAGTGGAGATTCCCAAGAAGACACTTCACAGAAACCAGTCACAAGACTTTGCTGTGGTGAAATGGGTCCAGCCCTATGCTCTGTTTTGCTGATTGTGAGGCTATGGATGAATGTGAGGCAAGGGGGAAAGCAATGCACATCATAGAAGAAGACGCTAACCTCTCCCTCCCTTTCCCTTCCATATTCTGTGCACTGTTCTAGATTATTCTGGTCTGGGAACAGCTGGAGGGACAGGACATGCCTAGTGCTGCTCTCAGGTCCTGAGACTGCACTCAGCTGTGCTGAGAATGAAAGCTCTTCCCTTGAGGACTTTGTCATCCCTCAGATAAAACAGCTCTAAAGCTACTGGCACAGAGCAAGCACTGTTTAGTGCCATTAATGGTCACCGACTATACAAGAAACAAAAAGGAAAGCAGAGATCATGAGTTTTGAACTGGTCAAATGGGTGTTTTCTGACACTGGAAACAGTCTAAGTGAGTAGAAAGTAGTAGAAAGAGAGGATACCTGGAGATTGAACAAAAATAATGTGTGCTTTTGGGTGGGGAGAGGATAGCAGGTGGGGCACAGCCAATCTGGTCAGAAGGTGGGTGGCAGGAAGGAAGCAGGTAAATAAAGGCTAGTAGACAAGGGGAGACAATATAGAGGGGACTTGATCTGGATCCCCAACTTCTTAGATTTTAGAATCACTTTGCAAGTTGTAACATTTTTTCCCCCTTAAACTATCATGGCACAGTGACAGATGGTTCAGAAATGCACTTACATTTAATTCTTTCCATGGGCCTGGATAGCAGGTATTATTATTCCCATTGTACAAATTAGGAAGCAGAGATGTTTGAAAGATGTTAAGAAATTTGTCTATGGTCTATTACAAAACTTGTGGGTTTTCTTTTTCCTTCTAGTACAACACCCCTGATTTAGAAATCCCTCCTGCTGGTAATCAGTTAGTCATGTAAGCAACCTGACCTTGGTTTCCCATTTTATGAAGCATGGTTGTCGACCTCAGGGCTCCTTGAGACCTCACCTTACTCCAAAGTTGTAGGCATCTCAGGTAGGGACAAGGGGAGAGGACCTAGTTAAAATGCATCACAAAAACATACAAAAATTGAAGTTCATTCTTGCGTCCCAGAAAACTGATTTGTTGTCTTTTCTATAAAAGACATGCTCTGTAAGAGCATGGTCATTTGAATGCAGAAAATTAGCCCTTCAAATCTCACTTGGGTTGGTAACTGTATGAGCTTGCAATTTCTTTAACATCTCTAAGCTTCTGTTTCTTAATCAAGCAAATGGGGATA
The DNA here is from genome assembly GCF_046562875.1 of Panthera onca. Taxonomy (NCBI): domain Eukaryota; kingdom Metazoa; phylum Chordata; class Mammalia; order Carnivora; family Felidae; genus Panthera; species Panthera onca. The sequence goes on along the minus strand of NC_138349.1, from coordinate 43,923,556 downwards.
ATTGTACTGACTTAAAAATCTGTATGAAGGATCAAGTGATGTGCTCTTTTCATTGCTTTGTATAATAAGACTACAACCCCTTCCTCCCACATCTTTACGAATCTGGGTCAGTCTGTTGCTAACAAAAAAAGGAGCCCCACTCTTGTGGTTTCTGCTGGCCCAGTTCTCTGTAGAAGGGTGGAAGGGAATTCACTCATGCCTGTCATCCCTCGAGTCTCCAAGAGAGAGATGAATAGTTCTTGCAGACACAATCCCAGTGAGATCTGATGATTGAGGGCATATTCAGAATATAGAATCGCCTTTGAGTTATTGGGCAGTGGCCATGGACCCTGGGCATGGGTGCCTGGTGAAAATGTGCCAGAATAGCAGATATCATGCAGAGCAGAAATGTTTAGAATGCCCAGATATTTACCTTTAAAGGAGGAAGCCAGGCTAACAATGTCACAGGCTCTCATTAGAACGCTAGCACCACTGGCTGAATTATAAATGAATCAGGAATGATCGTTTGGAGTCACTAATACGTGGCAATTTCTACCTATGTTCTCCCCCAGGTTGGCAATACAGAGCTTTGCCCAATGTCAAAGGACAAATGTTATGGACTAAATGTTCGTGTCCCCCCAGATTTAAATGTTGAAGTTCCTGCAGGCTTGGAGATCATTTCTGCCCCATGCCTCAACTCCCCATGTGAGTTGGTAGTCATTATCATGTGACCACTGCCTCTCCTACATGTGTCCTATCTCCACTGCACACCGAGAGGCTGCTTGGAGTTCTCAGCACGATGGCCTGCCTCATGCCCAATACAGACAAGGCTCTGTCACAAAATGGCAATGCCAGGATGACACAGGACACTGCCAGCTGATACAGGATGCTGTGTCTGTACAGCCCATGCTATTCTCACACCTTCCACAAGGAAATGTGGCTCACGTTTCCATGGGGAAGTGTGTCATAAGACACGTGACTTCAGATAACAAAACACGACAATTGTGGAGAACCCACAATTAAATGACAGGCAATTTAACTGCAGTTAAATTTAACTATAGTTAAATTGCCAGACAATGAAGATAGACCAAAATGGCAATCTTGTTTAGGTCTTTGTGCCCAGTCCCCTTAGGCACATCTTGCAGCCTACTGGGATGGAGAACGCAGCTGGAGGCCCAGAGCTAGGCTTTCCCACATCACTGGTGCCTTCCTCTCTTGGCTTATTTTCATCACCTTCCCTGAAGACACACAAACAGAATCCAAAACTACTGTGACCTGAGTGTATACCATACGGTACAATCAGTAAAAGTCCATTAAGAATCAAATTGGTCCTCCACTGCCACTTTTTGGAAAATGAGAGGGAGGAAAGACTAGGAACAAAATCACAAAGCAATAGCTGGAGGCCAGTGTGAACTTGCTCCTGAAGGAAGCCTCTGTGGGTGGGCTCAGTGTCATGATGCAGGCTCACATCTTGAAGAAGACACCTGTAAAACGTCCTTTCCAGAAAACAGCATTTTCTGGAAAGCAACTTGACAATATGCAGTTGAAATCTTAAAAATGTCTAAAACTATACCTCCACTAACTCCACTCCTAGTTTATTGTAAGGAAACCATAAAGACATGTGAACTGAGGTTGATTTCAACACTGATCGTAACCATGGAAACTTGAGAATAACTTAAAAGAAGAGAAATATGGGAATAGTTAAGGAGATTGCAGTGGGAACAAGCAATGGAAAATTATGCAACCATCAAAAATGATGTTTTAGAATCCTTAATAACATAAGGAGATGTTTCTAACTGAATTTTAAACCAATTGCTGCACATAAATCTAAAAATGCCATGTGATCTCAAGTGTTTTATCTACCAGTTGATGGCTACACCTGGCTTAAAAACTCATTGTGAATACATAAAAATTATAAATAGTGGTTATTGTGATTTTGAGTTCCAAGTGAACTAAGTAGTTCTTTTGTTGTTTTTAAGTATCTTGCAAATTATTTGTAAAAGATATACAATGCTTTGATAATCTCAGTGAGAAATACATCATTTGGAATAAAAAATGTATCTACTTCCTTGCCTCAACCTTCTGCTACACCAAGTAAGACTGCCTTTGAGATAAAGGGCCCTGTCTTTTTTCTCTATAACCAATGGCCTTCCCTAGCTCCCAGAATGAGGCCTTGATGCCCCATAATGTAGATTCTCTGAGGTTCTCTAATAATTGCTCTTTGCCATTCAAATGGCCAGCTCAGGTGCCCATTCAAAGCAGTTGCTAGCAGGGGAGGGGGTGGGTCAGAACAAGCAAGATAAGGGTCAGGTGGCAGCAACAACAAAAAAATCCTCTTTTGGAAATGGTTTTTATCTCAAAAGGAAACTGAAGACTGGAGTCACATTTCCTGCATTTTCTGGATTTTCTAAAGCCTTGCTACTCAAAGTGTGGTCCCTGGATCAGCATCATCAACATCACGCAGGGGCTTGTTAGAAGTACAAATTCATGGGCCTCATCCCAGACCTACTAAACTGGAATCCTCACTTTAACAAGATCCCCAGGGGATTCTGGGCACATTACAGTTTGAGAAGTGTTATTCTATAAGGTATGTTTGCAGCAACCTGGTATAATATAATAAGCACAAACTGATGAGATGGGGTATCTGATCTTTGGTACCAGCTATAGGGATGAAAAACAATTTTCTTCCTCTGCCCCATCTTAGGTTCATTGGCTGGGGCCCTATAAATTAGACTGAAAAAAGATACCTTAACAAGAAAAACAAACAAGTTTATTACCATGTACATCCCCCATACACAGGAGAGTATCAGTGATGAGTAACTCAGAGGGGGTGGTTAGGATATGGGCTTATGTAGCATGTTAACACAAGAACAATACATTTTTAGAGAGGCAACATGACAAAAGAAAAAGGACTTTGAGCTTCTAGGGGTGGCAAACTGGAAAAGCAAATATATGGGGAAACTAACAGTAGATAAGGGATGGTTTTAGCCAAGTTTGTTATATAGAGTCTTATGGTACTGTCTCTGGGCTGATAAGAGTCTAGAGTTATCTCTGATGATTAACTTCTGTCCTCCTGGTGGGGTAAAGACACCTGTACAAATGTATGTCCTACTTTTAGGCCAGAGGGGGAAGGCATAGAGCTTTTCCTGTATTTGTTTCTTCTCAATTGCCTTCAGTTCAAAATGCCAAAGTGCCAAATATAGGGGTGGTATATTCTTCTACCCTTCCCAGCTCTGTAATCAAAAGGCAGCATGACCTTGAAAAACTGGATGCTTTTAACTGAGGGATACAACACACTTAGATTTTCATTTCCACATCTGAAAAATGGGGATAATAAAAGCTTTCCGTTATAGGGTTTGAGAGAACTGAATTAGGCAGCATAAAACTTCTAGGAAACTGCTTGGAATAGATGCAGTATTAAATAATTTTTATCATCATTATTATGATTATACATGACAGTTATAAGGATCAAAGAAGATAATGAAGATTCAAGGCTGCTACAGATGTAAGAGATTCGTACGCAGATGTGAAGAGAAATTATTTTACAGATGTTAGGAATCATTCTTATCCAGAAAGCCAGCTGTGAAGCGCTAGCTGGGAAAAAGATGGAAAATACACGCTCATTGGAGAGTTTGCGTTCCTGGGGCCTAATTTCATGGCAAGAGTCAGTGGAAGCAGGAGCCCAGCAGAATGAAGGTTCCACAGACCTTCCCTCATTGTTCTCACTCTGTTCCTTCGCGCTCAGGGAGGAGGATTTTTCCTCTTGGATTTCCTTACTAGGAGGGTTAAGAAAAGTTGCAGTGCAACTATCCTCTCACATCCCACCCAGCACCACTGCCAGGCAATGTGCTCATCCCCAAGGCTGCTGGCGAGTAATCTTAGCAAATGTTTTCCATTTTCCAACGGAAAATGTGAGTGAGGAGGCTCTGCCTTGATGCCCTTGAACAAGGAGGAAGAAAATGTCTAGGCATTACACTGGCCTCGTCAGCTGTCAAGCAAAGTGGCCAACTGCCTTGGACGGAGAATTGATAAGGGAAAACCTTTCAGAAATGGTTCAAATCAACTCAGCAGGAGTTGAAGAAAAGCAGCAGATGACGTTCTTGGAAGGGGGGCTGAGTTTGAAGGTAAAGAACAGAATGGGCCCAAGCTGGGAATCGTGGACAAAGATAATCCAGTTCCCTTGGGGGTGGGTGAGAAGAGGAGTGTGAGAGGAGCAGAGAGGGAAACCCATGGGGATATGGCTAATCAGTGTTCTCCCTCTAGACTTGGTTCCTAATAATTTAAATAAAATTTCAATTTTATTAATCAGAATTCTGGTGAAGTCAATAATGAAGCAAATGGACTCTAACAAACCTGATTCTTAAAATTCAAAATTCCTGACGGTGCCACAGGGACCCGACAAAACCAATTTGGTTTTGCTCAGTGCCACACTCAAAGGAGGCTGCAGATAAGCATCTTCCCTGATGTTCCTCTGACACTGAACTTGTGATTCTCCCCTCTCCCTCTCTGCTAAGTGGTGATGCTTTCTCCTCACCTCCCTCGTAGCACTCTCTCTGCTCTCCCGTTGCCCCTTTTGGTTTGGTGGTTCCCAAGCTGAGCTGGTGTCTCCTAGAGTTGCATTATCTGTTTTCCAGCAGAGGTTTTAAACTCTAGCACCTTGAGGGTCGGGGAAGGGGAATGAATGTGTTAATGAGGCAGAGTGAGGGCCAGAGGGCCTGGCAGGTGCAGCAGGAGCTGGGGTATAGCCATTGTATCTCCGACTTCACCACACTCTTTGGATATTTGGCAGGACTATTTCAGGCCTAAAAACAATTTGCAGGCCTGAAGATTTCTTGCTTTTATCTCGATCTTAGCTGGACTTCCTGGCAATAGCTGATGATCCAGGAGAATCCAGTCCCAAAGTCATGTACACAAAGCATGCACACAGATGCCCTCAGTGTCCCCATCAATTGCTCCCAAACTGTCTCTCCTTTCCACCCCAGCTGCAGCGGATGGTTTCATATCAGCTCAGGCTCACCTTGAGGGATAGTATTCCACTTCCAGTAGGAGCCAGGCATCTGTCAGCTTTGCTTCTCGGCCAGGACCTTGTCCCGGACACCATGGTTATCAGCTCAGCCTGTGTGTAAGCATAGCCAGAAGTACAAGGGAATTAGGCCAACCTTTCCATCTCCTTCTCATGCTTTCTTTGTTCCTACACATCAGTCAGCCATGTCTGAGCTGCTCAGTGCATCCCTCAAAATATCACGCTCTCAAAAGCCTATGCTTTGTCCTTCTTCTTCCCTTATCCACCTGGCTGATTCCTACTCATTTTTCACAATTCCACTCATTTTGTAACTTTTCTAGAAAGCATTTCATCATTCCCCTACCCACCTCTGTTGGGTTCCTTCTCTGTGTTTGCATTCTTTGGATCCTGCCAGCACAGAAGTACTTACCAGATTTTCCTGTTATCAGTAAGATCTTCTTTTTTCCCACATACACTGCAAGCTCTGTAAAGGACAGAAGATGTGTTAGTCACCTCTGTATTTGCATGCCTCTTGCGTGACAAACAGCTGGTACTTGGTAAATATTTGTTGAATGAATGTATGAGTGCTTTGCAGTTAAATACACTATCTTGCATAAGACCAGTATCAAAATACTTTGTGAGAATATATTTGCCACAGAGAAATCATTCAATAAATGCTGAATTCTTGAGCTAAAAAAACAAAACAAAACAAAACAAAACAAAACAAAACAAAACAAGAACACTCAAGAGAGTGAGGTAAGTGAATATAAATGTAACAGAACTGATAAGAGTTTTAATTAATGAGTCAGAGAGTGGGTGAGTGTATGACTGACTGCTTCATAGAACCCATGGGGTTACAAGAAAGGGCCAGAATTAGCTGGGGGGAGCAATATTACTAATTTAAGAAATACATATGGGATGCTTAATTCATGCCAGGTGAAATGTTTCGTAAGACCAAGCTTATATGATAAACTACCTCAGTATTCACCAAGATGTAATGTCTTTGAGAATAAAAGAATGCTTACTTGGTTTGAATATGTCTTAAAACTTTTAGTATCTTGAAGGTAAAATTTGAGTTCAGGGCAATAGGAGATCCTGGCAATGACAGATCCTAGTTCCACTGCAGGTTTTGATTGACAACAGGTCACTGGAACCTGATGTTTCTCTGCTTCAGTTTAACCCTGACTCTAACCATTAAGGATAATTGTGAAAATTATCAGGACTAACTACAATTTTGTTAAATGTAGATAGGAGGAGAAAGTGTCAAAGTCCTTAGGAATCTTTCAGTCAAAAATTTTAATGTGTTGCTACCTGGCCAGAGTCCTAAGATCTTGCTGTTACAAAGGCAGAATTGATGTTGCCCTGGTGTTGATTTTGTAACTTCTCTTCGTCATCTGCAAATGTCTGGTGAGGCAGCTTGTTAAAACAGAAATGGCAAGAGCTTGGGAACCAAACTGAGTCTCCCTTTTACTCAAATGCTTGGTAAACTTGAGCAAATTGGTTTTCCTCTTGGAACCTTGGTTTATTTACTTGAAACAGGGGGCAAAATCATCTTTCTTGCAGAATTGAATGAGTTAAGTCAAGTGGGCCTGGCCTGGTGACACAGATTCTTTGGTTGACCAAATTTTAGTCAGGCTGCTGAGCCTTCTCCTGGTCTCATCTATGTGCACTTGCTTGTAAAATCCAGTTTTAGCAAGAACCCTGCTAAGTCAGTTTAGCAAGAATCCCTTCCCCTCTGTAACTCATTGGCCTTCTCCTCCATGTCCCCATCCCCCCACTCTCTGTCCCCCCAAGGAGATATCAGATCCACCTAGCCTGGCTTCAGCAAGAATCCTGTTAGGTCTAGCCAGAAGCCCCTTACTCCTGACATTTCCTCTAAGAAATTTTCCATCCACTGGCCTCACCCTGCCCCTTGGCTATAATGTTCCACTTGCACATTTGTATTCAGAGTTGAACCCAACCTATCTCCCCCATTCCCCTGCTGTAAAATCCCATTACGGTTGGCCCATGGCAATGGTCCTAAATAAATTCAGTCTTAGCATCTTTGACAAATGGCACTGGTTATTTTTTTTCCTTACCACCTGTCCCTGGGAGTGGGGTACTGACAAGTTTCCCCTTTTCCTTTCCCCAGAATCCAGATCCCTGCTGTTGGGATTCTTCACTTTGCCTTCTGAGATTCTTGATGTTTGGTTTTTTTTGTTTTTTTTTTTTTTTTTTTTTTTTGTGGTTTTTTTGCTCCCTACCTACTCCTCTATTCAAAAGTTCAGTGTTAGAAAGAATTAAGAGGTAAAATAATTTGGAGCAAAGGACCCCCAGGCAAGAATTTCTTATCTTCTCTTTGTACTTTTAAGGTCTCCAGAGTGGCAGAGTTTTTTGACAGCACTCACTATGACTTGGATGACACTGACCTGTGTCCCGGAAAGAACTGGAGATTCTGGAATTTTTGCTTTCCATTATGCAAAGTGAAAACATTTGAAATGCATGCATACACGTCCATTTGTTATCATACTTTATTTCTGATTGCTACTTCATCAGCAATAGCTTGGAACACGTCAGCTTTCCATCTCTTCCTCTGTTAAGCAAGTAATGATCTGTAAACAAACATTTGAAGAAGTGCTATTTAAAAGGACTTCTTCATCCTTTTGTAATGTAAAGACTATTTTTCTTGTGCAAATGAGTCCACACCCACTAATTTAGTTTTTTCAAGCAGTATGTTTAGGGGTTCCATTTACCTCTTCTGTGTAGAGCTTAATTACACATGAAAGGTATGTATTAACTTTCCATTGCCACTGTAAGGAAATGCTTCAGATTCAGCATCAAAAAACAAAATTTTGTTTATTAGCTTGTACTTCTGTAAGTCAGAAGTCTGAGAGGGTTCCGCTAGGTTCTAGGCTCTGGGTCTCACGAAGGGAAAGCAAGAGTGGCCTGCCTGGAGCCTTTCATGGAGATTCTGGGAAAGGATCCACTCCCAAGCTCATATAGATTGTTGGCAGAATTCCATCCTGGCTGTCGGCAGGGGATGACCTCTGCTTCTGGAAGCCACCTAGGTTCCTTCTCACATGGTCTCCTACCTCTTACTCTTCACAACTCTCTGAATTTTCTTTCTGCCAGAGAAAGTGTTGTGCTTTAAGGTTCATGTGATTAGATCATGTCTACCTGAATATTCTCCCTTTTGTTACATGTAGGGGCCAAGGGGAAGCCACCTCAAAATGTGCGACTTTGGCATATTGATTATTTTAAATTAAAATTACATAAAAGGCAGCTGGCACAAGAAGGACACTCAGACCCTCCTCTACCCCCTTCTGAAAGCAGGAAATAAATGTTCCGTGCAAAAGGTATCTGTACCAGGAGCTAAAGACATACCCGTATGACCTGAAATAGGACCTTTAGAGCCAAGAAGGCTGTATTAACAACTTTGGTCACTTTTTACTAATTTACTCCCTCCACCCAAATTCTGATAGGGAAAAGATAGGATAAAATAGACAGAGAGGGAAAGGATAGGACCTGAGGTCCCAGGGTGAGGAAAAACATGTTTTAGAACAATGCTGGGAGTGTCTGACCTTAGCAAACACCCTCGGGTGTAAGGTTCCTAAGAATGTTATAGAAACCACCTATTCCCTCTTCAAGTTCCCCTCAAGAATTTGACCAAAGACCTAACTAAAAATAAGTAATAGACCATAAAACTATGACCCACAAGGAATGGTATGGCCATAGACCACCCCTCATGCAATAGAAACAAGCCAATCAGGAATGGACAACTCAGCACCTAGAGTTGTCAAGCCAATGGGTAAAACCTGAGAAGGAACAAGGGGGAAGAAAAGGGAGTGGCGATAGGAACCGTATAAAACAAGGACCCTCACCTGTGGTCCTGGGCATTCACTTTTGAATGCCCTTTCTCTGTGGAGAGAGCTTTCATACTATTCCTACTTTCTGATCTTATACTCTAATAAACTTTTGCCTGCTGCTCATTTTGTGTCCACCTCTCCATTCTTCGAAGTGGTGAGACAATGAATCCTGGGTTTTGAGGTAAACAATCCTGCAACAATTCTATTTAGAATTTCACTTGAGTGTGAAACTCCCTATGTTTTCTTTGTCTTGTCAATTCCTCATAGATTTATTGTCTCTTTGTCTAAAAAGTATAAAAAATGCCTGCTTTGGTTATTTCTTTGGGTTTCAAATTCATTACAGCCAAGCAATGAAACTTTGGTTTTTTTTCCTCTTTAAAATATCTTATGTCAATTTCATTCTTTGTTAAAGAAGACCTTGAAGGGTAGAGGAAGACTTTTTCCTTCTCTACATTGGTCAAGTATGCTATATAGCACAACACAACCATGGAAATAATATCTCTGCATATTCACAGGTTCCAGGTATTAGTATGTAGAATCTTAAGTGCTGTTGTAGAACTTGTGCCTACCACAGATACGTCTCTACAGAAGGATGGTTTCCCTCTCTGTTTCCCCTTTCAGCGTTTTCTTAAATGTTTTTGAGGAGGATACCTCACATTGATAGACAAGAAAGACTGACTAAAAGTGAGCAGGGCACCAGTGGCAAAGTGAGAAATCAAATAAAAACAGAGATTGTTCAACAATTTTCTTGAGTTAACATCGTCGAAAAATCAGAGCTTGTGAGACTGAGTCAAACTCAATTTCCTAACTACCCGGCTGAGACTGAGGAGTAATATATACAAAGTAAAATATCTTTGTGTTAGGAAGAATCATCTTATGGAGCCTGATGTTTTAGCTAGGTTGTCTGAGGTGCTAGATTATGTATATACTGCCTGACAATGCCCTGTGATAGGAGTAGGTAGTCAACATTTGTCTATCAACTATTAAATTATAAAAACAAGACCAGAGTAAACAGTTATGGAGAAGACTTATAGGTAAGAAAATTCCTAATTAAAACTAGATGTTGATTTATGAATTGATTTATAAAAATATTTTAGCTATGTATTTATTTATATTTAAATATATGCCACAGTGTGCCATCACCAAGGCTGAAATAGTTTGTTAAAGTCTTCCACGTGCTCTAGGCAGCCAAAGCCTCTCCTCATCTAGACAAAATACAGTATGAAAAATATCTAGCCCACAATCCTGGTCATATTCACTTATTTTTCAGCAAATGTCCATGGTTTACAGTGTGTTAGACAACCATACAGTTTCGGGAAACACATTGATGTGGGTTTGAGAAAGTCACAGATGTGGGTCTGGGAAAGTCACCAAGGTGGGTCTGTCCAAACTAGTCCCAGTCCTCATGGAACTTCTATTCCAGTCCTGTGTGAAGTAAGCAGCCACACAGGTGCAAAGTTGGGGCCTATAGGACAATGGCAACTGTCAGAGTAGGGCCCAAGGTAAACACGCATCAAGTGCTGGAGATCGTGTGACAGACAGGCTTAGAGTTTGACAGTTAAAGCTGACACAGTGTCTGTTATGCACGAGGAGTGCTCCATTGCCTCCTGGAAACTCCAGACTTCACCTGACCCTGCCTGGGAAGGTGATAGAATCCATCAGGAAGAGTTAACCTAGTGGTATTAAGCAGGCATATCTAGGAAATGTATGAGCATCGCATCATTCAAAGTATGTAACAAAATTTGGTCTTGCCTAGGACTTTGGGTAAGATAGTGCACAGGGATCTAACTGCCTCTACTTCCATTAATTTTATTAGAAGAATTGATATGCAATAAAAATAAGGAAAGGTTTTCATCAGACTTGGGTTGTAATCAAAAGTAAAAAAATAAATTTCAGATGGGGCACCTGGGTGGTTCAGTCAGTTAAGCATCCAACTTTGACTCTGGTCATAATCTCATGGTTGGTGACTTCAAGTCCTGCGTTGGGCTCTGCGCTGACAGCTCAGAGCCAAGAGTCTGCTTCATATTCTGTGTCTCCCCCCTCTCTCTGCCTCTCCCCTGCTCACACTGTCTCTCAAAACTGAATAAACGTTAAAAAATTAAAAAAAAATAAATTTCAGGGCTTTCTAAATTATACCTTATTTTCATCCAGGGGAAAATAAACAGGTGAACCTGAATTTTCAAGAGGGTCATTGAGTAGGCTGATAAAGCACAATCAATGAGAGAATTGGTTCATAAACAAACTTCAAAAATTAAATTTTATAAAATCTTGGCTGATTAGGATTTGCAGATGCCAAGTGAAAGATGTGGGAGCAATTGGGAATTGCTATTTTGAACTTAGGTAGGAAGGAGGGAAAAGAGGAAAAAAAACCATCACACCCCCAAGGAACATACAGCCACCCTCCTGGGACCGTTGTGTCCCCATGAGGGACATGAGAAAACCCTGATGGAGTTTCATTCCCCAGTCACCATGAGAGACAAGGGGCAATTCTGGAAGGCAGAACCAACCTCAGGCAGCTCTCCTCCTCCATTCCTCACCTGGCCAGAGCATGTGTTCTCTGATGACCACTGTGAGCACTTGGGAGGGAGCTGGGGCATGTAGGTATGAAGGCACAAAGCTGGGAACTGTAACCATGAGAATGAGACAAACTCATCTTGTATCCATTGCCCAAGGAAGGAACATGGGTAGTGAGGAGAATGCAGAGTCCATGGCCTTCCCTCTCAAAAGCAAGGTACTCACACTCAGGCTATCTATGGGATTAAAGGAGGGATCCAAAGTGAAGCAGCCCTGGGTTCAAATGCCAGCTCTACTGTTTATTACATGAGTGACCGGGACCAGGATGCTGGACTTATTTGTGTTGCAGACTCTTGTACATGGGGAGACTATTGTTATTGATCTCCTGTGTTGATATAGGAATTGAATGTTATAGGTATGTTAATCTAGCAAGTGACTGTCACCCGTTCCCACCCTTATCCACCCCAGTTTATTTTCCATACATCAATACAACACTCAAAGTGAACTTTTAAAATCATGGACAGGACTATGCATTTCCCCCATTTAACTCTTCCATGGCTCATCATCCCCCTGAGGGCAAATCCACAAGCCTCCCCTGGTCTGCACAGCCTGCCCATGGCTGCTGTTCCAAACCCATCTTTTTCCCATTCCCCTTTGACTGTTGGGCTACAGCTCCACTGATGGAATCCCTGCCCTTCTACTTGTTAAGTATGCCCCAACACAGGGCCTTTACACATGCTGTTCCCTCTTATACAATACTCTTCCTCAAATATTTACATGGCTCACCTTCAGTTCATCAAAGTCTCTGCTCACAGGTCAAGCTTCAGAACACTCTTCCCCGACCAATCTACCAAAAATAACCAACTCTTTATGCTTTATCTGCTTGCCCAACTTTTATATCTTTCTTAGACACCATACATTTATTTATTCATCTATTGTCTGTTTTCTGTAACACTCTGTAGGTTCCATCCTCCATACCCCAATGTCTAGATCAGCGCTGGCAAACCGAGATAATCTATAAACGTGAGTTACCTTTGCCCTCATTTTCTCATTCCCCATCCTTTCTCACAAGTATAGAATGTCATTTCAGAAGATAGGAGGATAAGAATCGTGTTTTCATACCCGAAGGAGTCAAGCTGCCCAGCTAGGACAGCTAGCACCTTCACCTGTGAACTCCACATCAAGATTTCATGCTGTCTACTTCCTCCTCTGCACCCTGGCCACACGGAGTTTTCCTGAGCTCTGTGATCATTCCCACTGTCAGGAGGAAGCAGGACATGATAGACCACTCCCAGAACTGCCTGCCCCATCTTTGGGCCTTCCGTTCCTGCTCCCCAGTAAGCACCTAAGTTTATCAGGAAGTTCTTCAGTCTATAGTTAGTATCATTATAGGTGCCTGGTAAGCTTTATGAACCTTTATGGCATTTGATACACAATAAATAATAATATACTGTCAGATGATTACTGCATGACTGCTGCTATGATGAGCCATTCAGGAGGCAGTCATAACCATGAGCAAATAGAAGAGCAAACAAAGAAACAATCTGTTGTGCTGCACCTAAAAATAAATCTAGCAACACAGAGATTCATCAGGGGTTGAAATATTTTGTTGACAAAGCCACAGGGATAATGGATCTGTTTAAATGTACCTTTTTTTTTTTTTATACAGCTTCACTGTGGCATGCTTACATACCTTTCTTCAGGCCTCACAGTCACATGAAGGCAGAGGGGGCCACTTAGGCCCAGGGAGAGGGCAGGCTTGGATCCCTCCCTGGTCATAGTTTGTGACTTGAGGGAATGACTCAGATATATTTGATCTGGAAAGCTGGTTTCATTCTAACTCCCCAAGGCCAGCAGTTGGGTGCTCAGAAATGGTCAGCAATGAGTGTTTCGTCCTTTAACAGACCCTCGTCACTTTATATATCATGGGCTCTAATTCCTTCTTTCTAATCTCTTCTACTTGTTACAGGGACTGGAGAAAAGGGGGGCAGTATTTTGCAGTTTTTGTCCCAGTAAAGGTATGTTGCTGAATGTCTGAATGCCTAATAGCAGCACAGCACAAAGTGCCAAAGATTGGATTCTATTCAAAAACTGATGGAAGGGCGCCTGGGTGGCTCCATCAGTTAAGCGTCCGACTTCAGCTCAGGTCATGATCTCATGATTCATGAGTTCAAGCCCCGCATCGGGCTCTGTGCTGACAAATCAGAGCCTGCAGCCTGCTTCAGATTCTGTATCTCCCTCTCTCCCTGCCCCTCTCTCTGCTCATGCTCTGTCTCTGTCTCTCTCTCAAAAATAAATAAATCTTAAAAAAATTTTTTTTCAAACTGGTGGATATACTGTAAGATCCCGTTGGCAGAATAACCTGGAAATGACAAAATTATAGTGATGGAGAACAGATCAGTGGTTTCCTGGGGTTAGGGTTGGGGGAGGGTATGACCGTTCAGAGGTAGCATGAAGGAGTTTCTTTGTAGTGATGGAAGAGTTCTATACTTTGACTGTGGTGGTGTTAGCACAGATTTATACCCATGCTGAAATTTCACAGTACTATACGCCGCCACCACCGGCAATGCCAAAACCTGAGGAAAACCAAATAAGGTCTATAGTTTAATCAGTAGTATTTTGCCACCGCCAACTTCCTGGTTTTGAAGACGCACTGTGGTATGTGAAATGCTATCACGGGGGAAAGGTGGATGAATAGTCAGAAACTATTGTTTTTGCAACTTCTGTGGGTCTCAAGTTATTTTAAAATAAAAAGTTAAAAAACTGCAAAAAAATTTTTTTACAAAACCTGCTGGCAAGTTTTCAGGTCTGTTAAGTGGAGTAACTATGCTCTCATGTCTCTCTCACTGCTGTGACTTCAGTACCTAGAGGAGCTGATTTGGGACTCTGAAAGTAAATAGTAGCAGGTGGATTGGGAAAGAAGACCAGAATTCAAAATACCATCAAAATAGTGGTGAGTTTACCCCCTTTTTTTCCCCCCTCCAAGATCCCTTGGCCTGTATGTAACTCAAACTGAAACCTAGAGGTGGCCATCAGAAGAGAGACACCTCCAGGGGTGCCTGGGTGGCTCAGTCGGCTAAGTGCCCGCCTTCAGCTCAGGTCATGATCTTGTGGTTCATGAGTTTGAGTCCTACGTTGGGCTCTGTGCTGATAGCTCATAGCCTAGAGCCCATTTCAGATTCTGTGTCTCCCTCTCTCTCTGCACCTCCCCCGCTCATGCATCGTCTCTCTCTCTCTCTCCTTCAAAAATAAATAAAACATTAAAGAAAAAATTTTAAAATAATAAATTTAAAAAAGAGAGAGAGAGAGACACCTCCAGGAAGAACCCTCTGGTCCTCACTCCAGGTGCTGGAAAGGGAAGTCTGAAATTGCAAAGAGAATGTGAAAATCTCCTGGAGTTTTGCTGTTGTTATTTTCATTTGTTTGTTTATTTTCTCTTCTCTGATGTCTCATGCCCAGTTCCCAAGCAATAATATGGTGGAAGTGGCAGAGGCCTCTCCAGTCAGTGCAGTTGGGTTCTCAGGAGTGTAGGGTTAACCACCATTGCTCTTTTTTCCTTGTCCTATTTCCACTTGACCCCAGATATCAGTGCAGTCTTAGAAGTACAGGACAGAGGAGTGAAAATCAAGTCACAGCACTTTGGAAGATAAAAAGGAGGAGCTCTGGGGGCCCCTTGGAATCTGTTAAAAACTGATGGATATATTGGACCCGGGAGACTGTGAAGAAGGAGGATATCAAGAAACCCACCCCACAAAGTAGTCTCGGAACTCCTGGGCTCGCTTCATGTTACACACACATGGATCTGATTCAACTGGAGTATCAGAGAGATTTAGAGAACTGAGCTAACAAGCAGATCATTGTCCAGGTTCCCAGCTGAGTACAGGGTGGCACACACCTGGGACAAATCTGACTAGCACTGTAAGACTTTGAACACTAAGCTGAGATTGGATGCACAGCCCACAGAAGGTAAGTTGAAACTTGTAATCTCTTCCAAGCCAGGGCAGTTGACTACTAAAAGAATAATGCCAACATTTTCCATAGTATTTAAGAAGACCCAGAAATACATACATAATATTCAAAATACCAGGAAACAATCCAAAATTACTTGCCTTACAAAACAAAGCAAAACAAACAAACAAACAACAAAACAAAACAATAGGAAATGCTCAACTTGCATGGGAAAGATAATTAACAAATGTCAATATAACAGTGATATTGGAATTACCTGATAAAGACTAACAAAAACAGCTGTTATACAAATGACCCAATAAGCAATAGTAAACACTCAAAAAAGGGAAAAACAGAAAGACAGCAAAGAAATAGAATATGAATACATAAAGAAGAACCAAATAGAAATTTTAGAACTGGAAAATATAATAACCAAAATTAAAAACTCATTGGATGGGCTCAATCACAACAACAGAGAGAAAACAGATTGGGAAAAAAAAAATGAACAGAGTTCCAGAGACTGTGTGACAATAAGAGAGTTCACATTCATGTCATTTGAATCCTAAAAGTAGAGGAGAAAAAGCACAGTGTTGGAGAAGTTTTTGAAGAAGAAATGGCTGAAAACATCCCAATGTTGGCAAAAGACATAAATCTATAAATCCAAAGCCAGTAAAACCTAAACAGGATAAACCTGAGGAAATCCATACCCAAACACATAATAATCAAACTGCTGAAAATTAAGGCAAGGAAAAAATTATGAAAATATTAGAAGAAAACTATACATTATCTTTAAAGTAGCAGTGATTTCAAATGACTGCATATTTCTCATCAGAAATCATGAAGGCCAGAAAAAGTAGCTCTTTCTTTTAGAGTCAAGCACAGTAGTGAGAAGCTGTGGGGGTGGGTGGGAAGGGGAGGGGAGAAGAGTAAAACAAGGAGTTGGTCTATAAGTGAATGCGAACCATCAGTTGAGATAACTCACTACCTTCAAACCAACCAGAAGCACCACATTTGTTAAATGATGAAAAGAAAAGTCCTATTTATCAAGAATTTTACCTACAGTGAAAATATCCTCTATAACTAAGATAAAATAAAGACATTCCTATACGAAGGAAAATTGAAACAATTTGTTATTTGCAGATTTGCTTAAAAACAATTGCTGGTGAAAGTTCTTCAGACAGAAGACAACTGATATCAGAAAGAAACTTGGAACATCAGACGTGAAGGAAGAACAACAGATAAAGTAAATATCTTGGTCAATGTGATAGATTATTCTCCTCTTCTCAAGTTCTAAAAATATATTCAGTGGTTGAAAATTAAAAAAATTAACACTGCATAATTAGGTTTTTAATATAAATTGTAGTATGTAAGACCACTATAATGTAAAGGAGGGAGAGTAAAAGTTCTAAATGATGATAAATTTTATAAATTCCACTGGATGTGCTAAAATATTTTGGTGTCAATAAAAAAGTATGCATAGTGTAACTGTGAGAAGAGCCACTAAAAATGCATATAAATAGATAAGGTCAAAATAAAAATACATAAATTAAAATATAATTTTAAAACATAAAATTCACCCAATGACAGCAAGAAAGGAAAAACAGAGGAATGAAACATAAAGGAAATAGTCAGAAAACAGACAAGAGAATACTAGTACTATATCTAAACTCAATAATTAGGTTAAATGCAAATAGTCTAAATGCATTTGTCTCAATTAAATGAAAGAAGTTTTCAGAATGAAATTTTTAATTTTTTAAAATGTTTTATTATTTATTTTTGAGACAGAGACAAAGTGTGAGTGGGGGAGGGGCAGAGAGAGAGGGAGACACAGAATCCAAAACAGGTTCCAGTGAGATCATGACCTGAGTCCAAGTTGGACACTTAACCAACTGAGCCACCCAAGTGCCCCTCAGAATTGATTTAAAAAAAGTTTTTTTTAATGTTTATTTGTTTTTGAGAGAGAGAGAAAGAGAGAGAGTGAGCAGGGGAGGGGCAGAGAGAGAGGGAGACAGAATCTGAAGCAGGCTCCAGGCTCTGAGCTGTCAGCACAGAGCCTGATGTGGGGCTCGAACTCACAGACTGTGACATCATGACCCAAGCTGAAGTCAGACGCTGAACCAACCGAACCACCCAGGCACCCCCAGAATGGATTTTTTTTAATGACCCCACTTCATGCTGTCTACAACGACTCACTTCAAATATAACAAAATAGGTAAAAGGATAGACAATTATGTCTCATGAAATCATTAATCAAAAGAGAGCTGGAGTACCTATATTAATATCAGACAAAGAAGATTTCAAGGTAGAGAAAATTACCAGGGATTATAAGGGTCATTGCATATTGATCAAAGATTCGATTCATGAAAAAGAAACAGCAATCCTACGTGCATATATACCCAAGAACAGAGCCAATATGCAAAAACTGACAGAAATGAAAAGAGAAATGGGAACTTTCACAGTATTATTTGGGGAATTCAATGCACATCACTGAATAATAGAACTAGAAGTCAGACTATTAGCAAGGATTTTGAAGAATTAAACAAAACCACCAACCAACTTGATCAAAATGACGTTTAGAGAACATTACCCGACAATAAAATACACATTCTTCTTACATCCATATGGAACATTCACCAAGATAATCAATATTCCATGTCATAAAACAAACCTCAATACATTTAAAATAATTAAATCCTACAAAGTATGTTTTCAGATCTTAATGAAACCAAACTAGAAATCAACAGATAGCTGGAAAATCTCCCAACACCTGGGAATCAAACAAAACACTTTAAAATAACATGTAGGCCAAAGAGGAAGTCCCAAGGTAAATTAGAAAAAAAAAAGTGAATTTATATAAAAATTAAAATACAAAGATATCAAGAGTTTGAGGAATATTTAAACAGTGCTGAGGGTGAAATTCATAGTAACCAATGCTTTTATTAGAGAAGAAAAAAAGTTCTCAAATCAATAATCTGTGCCTCTAAATTAATAGCTAAGAAAAGGAAGAGTAAAATAAACTAAAAATTAGCATAAAAAAGGAAATAATAAAGATTAGAATTAAAGTCAATAAAATTGAGGACAAAAAAATACATATTAATGAAAGCAAAAGTTGGTTCTTTGAAAGATTAATAAAATTGATAAATGCCTATCAAAACTGATAAAGAAAAAAGGAAGACGACACAAGCTACCAATTGTAGAAATGAAAGAAGACATGTTCCTAAAGATGCCATAGATTTTTAAAAGGATAACAAGTGAATATTCTGTCCAACTCTTTGCATTCTAGTCAAGAATTAACATGAAATCATTCAATTCCTTGAAAATTGTAAACTACCCAAATCACACATGATGAAATAGATAACCTAATAAATATTAGAGAAATGGAATAAATATTACAGAAATGAAATTTATAAGTTGAAAATGTTCTGAAAAAGAAATCCTCAGGCCCAGATTGTTTTACCAGTGAATTATATGAAATATTTAAAGAAATAACACCAATTGTACACAACGTCTCTTAGATAATAGTACAAAAGGAAACATCTCCTAAATCATATTATGAAGTCCACATCACCTTGTACTAAAACTGACAAAGACAATAAAAAAAGGAAAACTACAGACCAATATCCTTTATTAAAAAATACAAAACTATCAACAAAATATTGCCACATTACATGAAGTAATGTAAGCATAATCATAATACACCAAAATCAAGTGGGATTTTCCCCAAAAGAATAAGGCAGGTATTTTGGAAACCATCAATGTGATTCACCATATTCAAAGTGCAAAGAAAAAAGATACATTATCAGAACAATTGATAAAGGAAAATAATTTGAAAAAATTCAGTATTAACTCATGAAAAAATGTAGGAACAGAAGGGAACTGGATAAATTGAACTTCGCTGAAATTAAAAGCTTCTGCTCTAAGAAAAACATGGGTAAGAGAATGAAAAACCAGGCCACAAAACTGGGACCAAATAGTTGCCGGTCACATATCCATTAAAAGTCTATGAAGAACTTCCAAAATACCTGAACTCCTAAAATATATAAAGAACTCTTAAAACTCCCAAACAAGAATGCAAACAACTCCATTAAAATGGGCAAAAGAGGAGAGGGGCCAAGATGGCGGAACAGCATGGAAGTTTTTTCTGCATCTCTCATCCCTGAAATACGGCCAGATCAACACTAAACCATCCTGCACACCTAGAAAACTGATTTGAGGATTAACACAACAATCTATACAACCTAAACCACAGAACCGGGCAGGTATGCAGCGTGGAGAGGTGAACTGGGGGAGAAAACCATGGAGGGCAGGGAGCTGTTTTTGCTAGTAGAGAGAGGATGGAGACCGGGCAAGGGTGGGGGTGTTTGGTGGTGGGGGTGAGTACGGGAAGCATCCCACCACCCAAAAGCAGCTGGAGAGAAAAGAGTACACAGGGACTGAACAAAAAAGGAGAAAGGAGAAAGGAGAGGGTTTAAATTCCATTAAGAGTCTATAAACAGGGGGAGCACAGAGTCTGAAACTCTGCAGCTCAATACCTGGCAGTGCTCTGGTGAAAAGGGCAAACCCCAGGAGCGGAGTGAGGTCTGGAGGTCTTCAGGCCACATGGGGAAAAGCTGTTTCCCTGCTGGGAAGACATCTGGTAGAGGCTGTGTGGCTTCCCCACAGGCAAAGGTGCCAGCAGACCCCAGAGAACAACCACATTCGCTGGTGCTGGAACAAGAACATTAAGGGGGAAGCCTGGCACCAGATGTGCTTTGTGATTTTCCATAATCCCTGAAACGCTACTGCTCCACAATGGCATGAACTTTTTCTGGGGCGGGCTGGCACCCAGCTGCAGTCTCTGGGCATCAGAAGCAGCACGGTCTCCCCAAGTTCCTGGGTGTGGCCAGCACCCAGCCACTGCTCGGTGAGACCGTCCCCTAGACGGTCGGAACGGGCCAAAGCCACAGTCCCTCAGAAGTGAGAGGTTTGGAAACACAGCCGCATCTGAGATAAAACTCAGGATGGAGGTGCTGACTGGCAATGTGAGGGCTTAATCACGAACAGTGTGAAAAGGGAGTGGACTGAAGCAGGAGACAAAGGAGGGGTGAGCAAATGATGGTCAGGGAGAACAGAGTTCTGATACTAGAGACTGTGTAGCTGGGTGACGCCATTTTCACTGCTCCCGCACATGCAAATGCATATCTATAGGCGCCACAATAATCCACCCCAGTAAGCTAAGCAGCGCCATCTAGTGAAGAATGGAGCCATTACGCTAAGCCCCACCCAACTGGGCCAACCTAGCTCTTCAGGAACAATACAAGTCTCTCTGCCTGCTTAGTTTACAAACTATAAAGTGCCTCATAGTTCAAGTTCTATGGGAAACTGATGTAATTTCAATCATGCTTCAGTCTGTTTGCTGGTCCGTCTACTCATTTTTTTTTCTTTTCTTTTCTTATTCTTGAATACAGAAAGAGAAAAAAATTATTTTTATTTTCCATTTCTATTAAAAATATTTTTCCTTAATTTTTTCTACTACATTTTTTACTTTTCTTGGTACATTTTTTAAATTCTGTTTTTTTACTTCAATCATTTCATCTTATTCTATTTCATCGTATTCATTTTTTCAAATTTTCAAGCATTTTCCTTTTTTTTTCTTTTCTTATCTTTCCCTTTTTTTCTCTAATCTGTCAAACTCCTTTCAACAATCAGACCAGAACACACTTAGGATCTAGCATCCTTTATTTGTTTATTTGTTTGTGTGTGTGTGTGTGTGCGTGTGTGTGTGTGTGTGTTGTTTTTCATTTTTTAATTTATTTTTTTACCTTATAATTCCTTTCCTTTCTTCAAAATGATGAAACAAAGGAATTCACCCCAAAAGAAAGAACAGGAAGAAATGAAAACCAGGGATTTAACCAAAACAGACACAAGCATGATATTTGAACCAGAATTTAGAATCACGATAATAAGAATACTAGCTGGCATTGAAAAGAGATTAGAATCCCTTTCTGTGGAAAGCTAGTTATGATGAAATAGAAAGTGCTATAACTGAGCTGCAGTCTAAAATGATACCACAGAGGAAGAGCAGCAAATCAGCAATAGAGAGGACAAACTTATGGAGAACAATGAAGCAGAAAAAAAGAGGGAGATTAAGGCAAAAAAGCACAATTTAAGAATTAGAGAAATCAGTGACTCATTAAAAAGGAACAACATCAGAATGATAGGGGTCCCAGAAGAGGAAGAGAGAGAAATAGGGGTAGAAGCATTATGTGAGCAAATCATAGCAGAAAACTTTCTTAAGCTGGGGAAAGACACAGACATCAAAATCTAGGAAGCACAGAGGACTCCCATTAGATTCAACAAAAATAGACCATCAACAAGGCATATCATAGTCAAATTCACAAAATACTCAGGCAAGGAAAGAATCATGAAAGCAGCAAGGAAAAAAAAGTCTCTAACCTACAATGGAAGACAGATCAGGTTTGCAGCAGACCTATCCAAAGAAACTTGGAAGGCCAGAAAGGAGTGGCAGGATATATTCAATGTGCTCAATCAGAAAAATATGCAGCCAAGAATTCTTTATCCAGCAAGGCTGTTATTCAAAATAGAAGGAGAGATAAAAAGTTTCCCAGACAAAAATTAAAGGAGTTTGTGACCACTAAACCAGCCCTGCAAGGAATTTTAAGGGAGACTCTGTGAGGGGAGAAAGGACAGAAAAACAAAATTAAAAAAAAAGACCAAAAGGAACAAAGACTAGAAAGGACCAGAGAACACCACCAGAAACTCCATCTCTACAAGCAGCATAATGGCAATAAATTCATATCTTTCAGTACTCACTCTAAACATCAATGGACCCAATGCATCAATCAAAAGACATAGGGTAACAGAATGGGTAAGAAAACAAGATCCATCTATATGCTGTTTACAAGAGACCCACTTTAGACCTAAAGGCACCTACAGATTGAAGATAAGGGGATGGAGAACCATCTATCATGCTAATGGTCACCAAAAGAAAGCCGGAGTAGCCATACTTATATCAGACAATCTAGACTTTAAAATAAAGGCTGTCACAAGAGATGAAGAAGGACATAATATCATAATTAAGGGGTCTATCCACCGAGAAGATCTAACAATTGTAAATATTTATGTGTCAAATGTGGAAGAACCCAAATATATAAATCAATTAATCACAAACATAAAGAAACTCATTGGTAATAATACAATAATAGTAGGGGACTTCAACATCCCACTTACAGCAATGTACAGATCATCTAAACAGAAAACTAGGAAACAATGGATTAGAATGACACGCTGGACCGGATGGACTTAACAGATATATTCAGAACATTTCATCCTAAGGCAGCAGAATACACATTCTTCTCAAGTGCACATGGAATGGTCTCCATAATAGACCACATACTGGGACACAAATCAGCCCTCAACAAGTACAAAAAGATCGAGATCACACCATGCATATTTTCAGACCACAATTCTATGAAACTTGAAATCAACCACAAGAAAAAATGTGGAAAGATAACAAATACATGGAGGCTGGAAACCATCCTACTAAAGAATGCATGGGCTAACCAAGAAGTTAAAGAGGTAATTAAAAAGTACACAGAAATCAATGAAAATGATAACACCACAGCCCATAACCTCTGGGACACAGCAAAGGTGATTATAAGAGGGAAGTATATAGCAATCCAGGCTTTCCTAAAGAAGAAAGAAAGGTCACAGATACACAACCTAAACTTACATCTTAAAGAGCTAGAAAAAGAACAGCAAATAAAACCCAAAACCAGCAGAAGACAAGAAATACTAAAGATTAGAGCAGAAATCAATGCTATCAAGACAAAACAAAAACAAACACAAAAACAGAACAAAAACAAAAAAACCCAGTAGAACAGACCAATGAAACCAGAAGCTGGTTCTTTGAAAGAATTAGCAAAATTGATAAACCACTAGCCAGTTTTCTCAAAGAGAAAAAGGAAAGAACCCAAATAAATAGAATCAAGAATGAAAAAGGAGAGATCACAACTATGACAGCAGAAATACAAACAATAATAAGAAAATATTATGAACAATTATACGCCAATGAAATGGGTGATCTGGAAGAAATGGAAAAATTCCTAGAAACATACACACTACCAAAACTGAAACAGGAAGAAAAAGAAAATTTGAACAGACCCATCACCAGTAAGGAAATTGAATTAATAATCAAAAATCTCCCCAAAAAACAAGAGTCCAAAGCCAGATGACTTTCCAGGGGAATTCTATCTAACATTTAAAGAAAAGTTAACATCTATTCTCTTGGAGCTGTTCCAAAAAAATAGAAATGGAAGGAAAACTTCCTAACTCTTTCTATGAAGCCAGAATTACCTCAATTCCAAACCCGGATAAAGACCTCACTAAAAAGGAGAACTATAGACCAATTTCCCTGATGAACATGGATGCAAAAATCCTCAACAAGATACTAGCCAACCAGATCCAAAAATACATTAAAAAAATTATTCACCACGACCAAGTGGGATTTATACCTTGGGTGCAGGGCTGGTTCAGTATCTGCAAAACAATCAATGTGATACATCACATCAATAAAAGAAAGGACAAGAACCACATGATCCTCTCAATAGATGCAGAGAAAGCACTTCACAAAATACAGCATCCTTTCTTGATAAAAACCCTCAAGAAAGTAGGAATAGAAGGAGCATACCTCAAGATCATAAAAGCCATATATGAAAGACCCACCGCTAATATCATTCTCAATGGGGAAAAACGGAGAGCTTTCCCCCTAAGGTCAGGAACAAGACAAGGATGTCTACTCTCACCACTGTTATTCAACATAGTATTGGAAGTCTTAGCCTCAGCAATCAGACAACACAAAGAAATAAAAGGCATCCAAATTAGCCAAAAGGAGGTCAAACTTTCACTCTTCACAGATGACATGATACTCTATATGGAAAACTCAAAAGATTCTACCAAAATACTGCTAGAACTGATCCATGAATTTAGCAAAGTCGCAGAATATAAAAATCAACGCACAAAAATCAGTTGCATTCCTATACACCAACAATGAAGCAACAGAAAGAAATCAAGGAATTGATCCTATTTACAATTACACCCTAAACCATAAAATACCTAGGAATAAATCTAACCAAAGAGGTGAAAAATCTATACACTGAAAACTATAGAAAACTTAAGAAAGAAATTGAAGAAGGCACAAAAAAAATGGAAAAAGATTCCATGCTCCTCGATAGGAAGAAGAAATATTGTTAAAATGCCAATACTACCCAAAGCAATCTACATATTCAATGCAATCCCTATCAAATAACACCAGCATTCTTCACAGAGATACAACAAACAATCCTAAAATTTGTATGGAACCAGAAAAGACCCTGAATAGACAAAGCAATCTTGAAAAAGAAAACCAAAGCTGGAGGCATCACAATCCCAGACTTCAAGCTATATTACAAAGCTGCAATCATCAAGACAGTATGGTACTGGCACAAAAACAGACACTCAGATCACTGAAAGAGAATAAGGAATCTAGAAATGGGCCCACAAACATATGGCCAACTAATCTTTGACAAAGCAAGAAAGAATAGCCAATGGAATAAAGACAGTCTCTTCAGCAAATGGTGCTGGGAAAGCCAGACAGCAACATGCAGAATAATGAACCTGGACCACTTTCTTACACCATACACAAAAATAAACTCAAAATGGATGAAAGTCCTAAATGTAAGACAGGAATCCATCAAAATCCTAGAGGAGAAGGCAGGCAAAAACCTCCTTCACATTGGCCACAGCAACTTGTTACTCAACACGTCTCCAGAGGGAAGGGAAACCAAAGCAAAAATGAACTGTTAGGAGTTCATCAAAATAAAAAGCTTCTGCACAGTGAAGGAAACAATCAGCAAAACTAAAAGGCAACTGATGGAATGGGAGAAGGTATTTGCAAATGACATATAAGATAAAAGTTAGTATCCGAAATCTATAGAGAACTTATCAAACTCAACACCCAAAAAACAAATAATCCAGTGAAGAAATGAGCAAAAGACATGAATAGACACTTCTCCAAAGAAGACATCCAGATGACCAACCGACACGTGAAAAAATGCTCAACATCACTCATCATCCAGGAAATAGAAATCAAAACCACATTGAGATACCACCTCACACCTGTCAGAATGGCTAACATAAACAACTCAGGCAATAGATGTTGGGGAAGATGCAGAGAAAGAGGATCTCTTTTGCACTGCTGGTGGGAATGCAAACTGGTGCAGCCACTCTGGAAAGCAGCATGAAGGCTCCTCAAAAAATTAAAAATAGAACTACCCTACAACCCAGCAATTATAGTACTAGGTATTTATTTGAGGGATACAGGTATGCTGTTTCAAAGGGACACATGCACCCCAATGTTTATAGCAGCACCATTAACAATCGCCAAAGTATGGCAAGAGCCCAAATGTCTATCGATGGATAAATGGATAAAGAAGATGTGGGGTG
This sequence comes from Panthera onca, assembly GCF_046562875.1. Lineage (NCBI taxonomy): Eukaryota > Metazoa > Chordata > Mammalia > Carnivora > Felidae > Panthera > Panthera onca. The sequence continues at coordinate 43,897,786 of NC_138349.1, read as the reverse complement.
TCACATACACACACACACACACACACACACACACACACACATACACACACACACACACACACACATACACACACACACACATACACACACACACACATACACACACAATGGAGTATTACTCGGCATTCAAAAAGAATGAAATCTTGCCATTTGCAACTACATGGATGGAACTAGAGGGTATTATGCTAAGCAAAATTAGTCAGAGAAAGACAAATATCATGTGACTTCACTCATATGAGGACTTTAGGATACGAAAAAGGTGAACATAAAGGAAGGGAAGCAAAAATGATATAAAAACAGGGAGGTGGACAAAACATAAGAGACTCTGGAGTATAGAGAGCAAACAGAGGGTTGATGGAGGGGTTGTGGGAGGGGGGATGGGCTAAACAGGTAAGGGGCTTAAGGAATCTACTCCTGAAATCATTTTTGCACCATGTGCTAACTTGGATGCAAATTATAAAATATAAATAAATTATAGGAAAAATGGGCAAAAGATCTGAACTGACAATTCACAAACAAAGATCAACAGATGGTAAATAAACATATGAAAAAAATGTTAAATATCGCATGTCATTAAGTAATGGCAATTTAAAATAACAATCACATGCCACTTCACACCCTATAGCATAGCTTACATCTAGAACACTGGCATTAAATACTAGTGAGGATTTGGAGCAACAGGAACTCTCAATCATTGCTTGTGGAAATGAAAAATAGTACAGCCTCTTTGGAAGATAGTCTTACGGTATCTTACAAAGGTAAACATAGTCTTATCATAAAATCCAACAATAGCTCTCCTTGCAGGTCCACACAAAAACCTGCACATGAATTACATGACTGCCAAATCTCGGAAGCTACCAAGATGCCTTTCAGTAGGAAAATGGGTAAATAAACATTGGCTCATCCAGAAAATGGAATTCAGCACGGGAAATGAATGAGCTATCAAGCCAGCCACATAAAGATGTGTAGGAACCTTAAATGCCTATTACTAAGTGAAAAAAAAATTAGTTTGAAAGGGCCACATATTGTGTGATTCAAACCATATGACATTCTTAATTAGGCAAAACTGTAGGGAAAAAAGATCAATGGTTGCTAGGGAGTGAGAGATGAATAAGTGGAACACAGGAGATTTTTAGGACAGTAAAGCTATGCTCTGTAATGGATACTTGAAATTTGCATTGGTCAAAACCCATAGAATTTACAACTCAAAAAGTGAACCCTAATTTAAACTATGTGGTTTCATTAATAATAGTAATATTGCTTCATCAATTATAACAAACATAGCACATTAATACAAGATATTGATAACTGTGTAGAGGGGATGGGGTAGAGGGGTAGTATATGGGCAATCTGTACTCTATGAATTTCCTGCAAAGCTAAAAGTGCTCTAAAATAAAGTCTATTAATTAAAAAGTCATAGAATCATACAATAAAATAAAATTCATGTTACTGTATTGATCCTTTAAACAATAAGTTAAAAATAAAAGTCATTGATTCTTCCCCTTCTTTCACTCCGTTCATTAGTGTCAGTTAATCTCCATCTTAGAAGACTTACCAGTCCCGTGGAGAATTTTTCCTTCTTCCACAGTCAGTTTAGATTTTCTAGCTGATCATTTTCTTTACTTTCTTGCCATTACTCTTGCCTCTCTTTCCTTTTTGCCAACCCCACCTGGCAATTGTGCAACCATTCAACTATCTTCCTTCTTTACCTCCACACAGAGGGCACAGAACATGGCTGGAGAAGTTCCCCAAAGCAGATCCTTGGGGTGGTGGTCACTTCAGCATCTCTGATTTCTAGGATGTGCCCAGCACGACTCATTGTCCCTTTTATATAATTCTCATGAGATCTTCTCCCACAACGGTGACCGTAAAACTTCTCCATTTTTCTTAACTGTCTGACCCTACCATCATGCTTCCCCTCAGCAGTTGGCATTTTATCACAAATGAAATAGAAGTCATCACATGAGATCTATCACAAATTCCTACTATTGAGCTGACAAAGGTAGCCTCATCCAGAATCACTGTTCCTTGTTTCTGCCTATTAAAATGAAAGGTTTATTCCTCTCCTCAAAACCTCATCCTATTAATTACTCTTCGTTCTGTTATCATTCTATTATTCTCAAAGCATCTCTCTCTGCAAGACTTCTTCCAAAAGCATTTTATACTTTATCAATTTTTTTTCCACTTGGAAAAAAAAATCCCTCTTCAAATAAACATTAGAGCTTTTATCCTATTCTCTCTTCTCCTTATTAATAGCTATCTACAGTCATTACCTCTGATTCCTCACTTTCCATTCACCTCTTAATCCAACTCATCTGATTCTTTGCCATAAAAATTGTACTCACAAAGGTACAGCAGTCTGATGCCAAATCTAATGGGCACCTTTTCACCTTTATTTCATTTGATTCCTTCTCAGCTTTTAAAACCCTCACCCCCTGGTTTTTGTGACTTAATGACACTCTTATTCCATGGTTCATTTGTATTTATTTGTGCTTCATCACAGCCTCCACTATCAGCTTTTGTTGTTTTATTATTTTTAAAAATTTAAGTTTATTTATTTTGAGAGAGAGAGTGTGGGCGAGTGAGTACAGGTGGGGTAGGGGCAGAGAGAGGAGAGAGAATTCCAAGCAGGACCCACACTGTCAATGCAGAGCCCAATGTGGGGCTCGAATCCATGAGTTGCAAGATCACGACCCAAGCCGAGATTGAGAGTCAGATGCTTAACCGACTGAGCCACCCAGGTGCCCCATTATTGTTTTATTTTTACATAAACATTGGTCTTCATACTGTACACATGGTCTCTAGACAACTTCTTTCACTCCTGTACATTCAGTTAAGAATATTAATTTCTGTGTAGGTCTCTCTCCTGAATTTCAGTTTTATAATCTACCTTCTACCAGTCTCCTCTGTTTATATTTCCAAAAGTACCTCAAAATTAAAATATAAATCTGAATTCATCACTCACTCTTATTCTCCAATAGTTCCTGTATTAATTGTCAATCAAATGATGCAATCTGTAATCCTTGGGGGATCATTCCTAACATTCCTCTGTCCAACTCTTCACCCCCAGTGAATTCATAAGCCCTGTTGGTTCTACCACCTAAATATCTCTTGAATACTACGTGTTTCTCTCCAACACCAATCAAACCCAAGTCCCCCGCCATCATATATCATGTGAATTATGAAACTAGTCCCCTAACTGGCCTCTTACCTTCAACTTTTCCACCTGTGATGTATTTTTTTCCCCCACACAGCAACCAGGGTTATCTCTCTCAGGCAAGGTTCTGATCATATCACTTCTCTGATTAAAATACTTCAATAACCCCTCTTGTGTTTAAACTAAAATGTTATCTCCTTACCAGAGTTAACAATCTTTCACAGTTTGACCCATCAGAACTGTCATGACTCAGCCCTCACCACTTCCCAGAAACACTCTGTTGTCCAGTGCATCCGAACTATGTACAGTATCCAGGGCTCACTGTTCCATCTCATGCCTCCAGGACTTTGAGGATGGTGCCCCCACTCCAGAAGGCTCTTAAACTCATTTTTTTTAAACCACACTAGTGTCTATGTATCCTTTATTGCTCAGTCCAGATACCACCTTCTCTAGAATTCTTTTTCTGGTATAAGTGCTGCAACAATACGCTGTATTTATTTTTATCAGCCCTTGTCACACGATGGTATAATGGTTGGTTATTTGTCTGCTCTTACACTAGTGGAAGTTCTTGAGGGCAAATTTAAAATGCTGTGTCTTACTTATCTCTGTGTTCTTGGTGAGTCCAGTAGATAATAAAAAAAAAAATGTTTAAATAAGTTAGGACATCAGGAGGGAGGGAAGGAAGGAAGAAGGGAAGGGAGAGAGGGAGGGTGGGAGGGAGAGAGGCAAGGAAGGGCAGAAGGAGAGCAGGGGTGGGGGGAGGAGTACTATTCAACCACAAGCCCTCTAAATTTACAGCTATGTAAAGTTGCATAAATACTAACAGATACTTTGTTCCTGGCATGGGATTATGGGTGATTCTCCCTTGTTTTGAAACACTGTTTTTTTAATGTTGTTACATTGCTTCTAATATTAAAAAAAAAAATTAATTGTGTTCTGCAGATGCCTGACAGGTACTCCTGGTTTGGCAGAGACTGCTCCCTGTTTTTTAAAAGGTGTTACCTTTTCTTCATGGCACACACTTGCCTCTCTCTGTTAGTATGCCATCAATCAGGTTCTGGCAAAGAGAATGTGAACAGTAGTGATATGTGCTACTTCAAAGCTTAGTCCAAAAATAGCTTCCCACAGTGAGCTCTGTTCTCTCTTTCTGTCTGGAAGGTGACTAGAGAGAACTTCAAGAACCTTAAAAGAGAAGAACCATAGATGAAAGAATCCTAGGTCCTTGAATGATGGCTTGGAAATCTACCCAACTAAAATCCTTGATTGGACTTTAAATGGGTGAGACATTGGTTTCTATTACAGCAAATGGTTGAGGCTTGAGAATTTATATGTATGGAAGTTAAGCCAAAGTAAAACACTTTGTGAACAATTTAATATGGTCTCATCTACAATCTGAGGTCACCTTACTTCATAAATGGCTTGGTCTGAGGCACATGAGAAATTATCACCAAACATGATTCCTGCAGCTCTGGGATCATGAAATTTATAATTTTAAAAAAGATACCAAGAGTTTATTCTTTTTGTTTAATTCTTTTAAAAAATTTTGTTTTTATTTTTAGAGAGAGAGCATGCAAGTAGGGGAGAGGGGCAGAGGGGGAGAGAGAATCCCAAGCAGACTCCATGCTCAGTACGGAGCCTGACATGGGGCTCCATCCCATGACCCTGGGATCACGCATGACCTGAGTTGAAATCGAGACTGGCATGGGTCGCTTACCCAACTGAGCTACCCAGATGCCCCCAAATTGATAATGGAGGTCTTACTGTCCATCCTCTTCGTAATACATGTGAGAACACTGAGGTGCAAAAAGGGGAAGGCTGAGTCCAGAGTGACTGGGTTAAGTCTTGTTTTCAAGTCTCCCGCTCACAGGTGAAAATGTCCTATCTGAGACAACTCACACTCCACCGAGTACCCTGGACAACACATGTGCTCTGGTGTTCTAAGTGCAGTCCTTCCCCCTCAAGCCCCTGGGACATTCCTCCTGAAACTGAGTCTGTGGTTGACGAGGATCAATTTCCTAGATACAGGAGAACAGTTCTTTGACCAAAAACAAGCTGCACTTGCCTGGTCGAATGATAGAACTTTTAGAGCAACCAGTCCTCAGCCCCAAAAATCTTTGTAACTATGGGTGACAATGAACTTCCTAAATAAGATGCAAAAAAAAAAGCACCCAATGATGAACTAATTTTGCTACATAACATTTAAGAATTCCTGTTTGACAAAGGATGCTGTAGATTTTGTTTATTGACAATGGACTAAACGATTGTGGCAAAATAGAATCCCTTATCCACTTGTGGTAGAAGTATAAGATGAGATGAGTTCCATTTGGAACTCTGATGTAGAGCTTTCTGGGAATACCTAGTGACATTACATATGTGTACATTCTATGATCCAGCAATGCACGAAGCAAACTCCTGCACAGGTCTACAAGTGAAAGGTGGAAGGAATTTATCTGTCCCTCACAGGAAGAATAAAAGTAAAATGCAAGGGATGCATACAGGATGCAGAGCAGCCCTTGGAAACATTGAAGAAGTTCTGCATACAGCTACACAGGTAATACTAAAAATGAAACAAAACAAATCCTGAGGGAATAAAGTATAAAACAAAGCAGCATGTGTACATATAATACATACATATATATGTATGTTTGATGTAAATTTAAATACATAGCAAACAGCATAAAATATATATATATATTTTATCAAGGAAGTTTTGGGCAAACAAGTGTATGCACAATGTAACAAAAGCCCATATACCTGCCACTCAGTTTAAGGAATAAAACATTGCTGATAAAACTCACCCCACATGTAGTTGGAACTACCTTGATTTATTCAACATATCTTTTAATTAAAAAAAATTTTTAATGTTTATTTATTTGAGAGAGACACCAAGACAGAGACAGAGCACGAGCAGGGGAGGGGCAGAGAGAGAGAGGGAGACACAGAATCTGAAACAGGCTCCAGGCTCCACCTGTCAGCACAGAGCCTGATGTGGGGCTCAAATCCACAATTGGTGAGATCATGACCTGAGCTAAAGTCAGACACTAAATTGACTGAGCCACCCAGGCACCCATACACACACACACACACACACACACACACACACATATATATATATATATACACACACACACACATATAGTGCATATATATATATATATATATATATGTGTATATATATATATATGAAAAACTTTATATATATATATATATATATATATATATAAAGTTTTTCATTTGAGAGAGAGAGAGAAAGTGTGAGTGGGGGAGGGGCAGAGAGAGAGAGAGAGAGGAGAGAGAGAGAGAGAGAGAGAGAGAGAGAGAGAATCCTAAGCAGACTCTATGCTGCCAGCACAAAGCCCGATGCAGGGCTTGAACCCATGAATCATGAGATCATGACCTGAGCCAAAGTCAGAGGCTTAACCAACTGAGCCACCCAGGTGTCCCAACATTATATTTAAATTTTTTTCTGTTGTTACTGGTACATCAAGTATATTCATTTTGGCTATAGATGTGTATGAATGCACATATATTATTTTTGCTTGTCTTGTTGATGGCCAGATTGTTTCAATATTTTTGACATTACAAATAATGCTGAAACGAGCAGTTTTGGGCATATGGCATAAAACCACAACCGGAATTCCTGTGGCATTGCTGTTCATATTTCCCTAGATATTGCTAATGATTATCCAAGGTGGTAATACCAATTTACATTCTCATCAGTACTGCACAAATGTACCTGTTCCTCTACAGTCTGGTCAACAAGCAATACATTCAGTTTTACATGCAGTACATGTAGTTTTAAAATTTTATTTATCTGATGAATATGAAAAGTCATCTGAGGTTGAAAAACTTATTTTTACTTACTCATTGGGATTTGCCTTTTCCTATCTTTTGTCTATTTTTCCATTTTTGTCTGTTTTCTTATTGCTTTATAGTAACTTTTATATATCGTGAATATTAATCCTTTGTCATTTTTATATATTATAAATAGCTTTTTCCTTTGTGGTTTATCTTTGCAATTTGTTTATGTTTTTGATACAATAACTTTTTTTAATAGTCAAACTAATCCACATTTTACTCTGTTGTTAATGTTTTTCTTGGTGGATTCAGGGGCTTCTGAGTGGCTTAGTTGGTTAAGCATCTAACTTCGGCTAGGTCATGATCTCATGGTTCATGGGTTCGAGCCCCACATCAGGCTGTGTGCTGACAGCTCAGAGCCTGGAGCCTGCTTTGGATTCTGTATCTCCCTCTCTCTCTGCCCCTCTCTGCTCATGCTCTGTCTCTGTCTCTCTCTCAAAAATAAATAAACATTAAAAAAAAAACTACACTCTTCTATACCAAGGTCATAAAGATATTTTGCTATATTTTCTGCTAAACATTTTTTTGAGTTTCACTTTTCACATTTAGATCTTTGACTGGAACTGATTTGTTTTTATAGTATGAAGAAGGGATACAATATTTTTTTCACTTCAACTATTGACTCCAAAAACATTTACTGACTCATCCCATCTTTCCCAATGGATTTGCAATGTTAATTCTATCACATGTCAATTTTCTGTTCATTCAGCGTGTTTTTATTATCTACCATGCATTTGAATATGTTCAAATATGTATATATGACACTCAGGCATAATTAGTATATATTATAAATATTATAATATTATATATATTATAAATATATATTACATATAGATATATATTTTTATATTTAAAATTTATATACTATATATTAAAATTAAAATTTATATTATATATAAAAATATATATATATATAATAATTATGCCTGAGTGGCATTCTGGGTTTCTATTCTATTCCCTTATTTAAGTTAACATCTCTCTTCCTAAAAATATCAAAAGTTTAAAGATCTCTTTTAATGATTATAATATTTCACTTAATCATAATAACTATCAGAGAAGATTCCCTCCTCTTATTACTCTTTTTCAAATTATTCTTGGGCCTTTTATTATATGTATATATATATTTGGTATATTAATATATTTATAATTTATAGTTATTATAATATATTTATTTATAATATTACAATATATTCAAATTATATAATACATTTTAAACTTATGAAACATATAAATCATATAATATTTATAATCATATATGTGAATCACATTGTTAATTTCTGTGACAAATCTGTATCTTCATTTAGATCTTCTAAAAGCAGAGCCTGAGAGAGATGTTCTTGTGGAAATGTCTCTCTTAGGAAGAGAGTGAAGGAAGTAAATAGGGCAGGAGACAGGTCTCCCATGCAGCTAAGGGCAATTCACCAGACAAGGGGCAACTGGGAGTGTTATCAGTCAGCATTCATGGCAGTTAGGGGACGCAGCAGGCTACCAAAACTATCTACTGAAATCTATTCATTTTTAAGCATGAATATATACTCCCAGCCATGTAAATTTTATACATTATGGTAACTGTTCTGGGAAAAAGAAATTGAGTTAAGGATGGGTGAAATAAAAGCTCAGAGGGCATATTACAAAGTGAATTAAGCCAATCTAAAAAATTACATACAATGTAACTTCAACTATAGGACATTTTGGAAAAGGCAAAACTGTGGAGGCAGAGCAGTGAAAATACTTTCTGTGATACTATAATGGTGGACCCATGTCATAAATTTGTGTAAACCCATAGAATATACAACACCAAGAGTGAACCCAAATATCAGCAATGGACTTTGGGTGATCATGATGTCAGTGTAGTTTTATCAATTGTAACAAATGGACCACTCTGGCAGGGGATGTTGATAATGAAGGAGGCTATAGGCAGGGGGCTATAGGGGAGATCTCTGTGCCTTCCTCTCAATTTTGCTGTGAACCTAAAACTTCCCCAAAATTTTTAAGAAAAAAAAGAGGATTTTATACTGGGTGATTGAATGGTAGCATTCTAATGATGCACATCTCTGAGACACAATAAAAGACTGATATAACTAAATACACAGTAAGCAATAAATACACAATCCCTTCCCCAACCACAGTTACACTTTATAAACAGATTTTCCAAAACTGAGGAAATCTTGTGAACAGCCATTGTCTACAATTTAGGTGATTTTTTTCTTAAGCTTTCGTAACTCTGTACTAATGAGTCTGTGTTCAGCCACCATTCAGTTGTAGCTTTTAATTGCAAACTTTAGAACACTCTAAATTAGGGGTAAGTGAAGCCAAATTCACTAAAACCCAATACATGCTGATGGGCTTAAATTTTTCCCCAGTGTAGACTTATATTAAACCTCAAATCCCACATGAATTTGCATTATGGAGAGTGTAATTCTTATGTTCTGATTTATTTACGCTTAACTCCACAGACGCATTGTTTGCTAAGACTTGTTTGATGTCCAAGATGTCTTGGGAGTGGTATTTTTCTAAGTTGGCTGTTTTGCCAACAGAATACAATGTATGTTACACAATTTACCCATTGTGTCTTGATTCTTGATCATCCAAATGCATTCTTTCATTTCTATCATGTCATTATTGACATTGCTACTCCCCTCACTTGAAAATACAAAACAATCATACTTGTCTAACTTGTATAAAGGTAGCCTAGAATCAGAAGTCCAGCAATATGGTGAAAGAATTAGCAGAAACCTCTATCCCAATGAATTATCTATTCTGCAATTTAGAAGAAAAGAAAACCCAGGAACAATGAGCAAAATTAAGTGGAATTAATAATAAGCCCTTTAGATGTCACTGCAGGAGCCTGCGGTAATAGTGTGACAGATTGAGGCCTCAGAAGGAAGATCTGGCATTTCAGTGCTGTCTTAGAAACAGAATAGTTGGCTTTGGGCTCACGTGAGTCAAGGCAAGCAAATGAGGTCTATTTCAGAACCAAAATCATGGAAGGGTTATCCTGAATGACAGGAGAAAGAAAAGAGCTGTACCCTTCTCTATGACACTGAGAAATGAGAAGTGAGCATGCTCTTGCCTAGGATTTTGAGTGGGTAAAAATGTCTTCTCTATATCCCATGGAAATTAAACTCATGGTAATTCAAAGAGGAGAAAAACAAAGTAAAATCTAGTTTCAAACTATTGAAACTCTTTGGCAGAAGCAAATGCAAAGAGATTCATATTAAGTGCTATACAAATTAGAGTGCATAATGTGTCTACAGACAAAAATAGTCTCTGCTGAAGATCTGGTTGCAAAAAATAAGAAAATGATCCACAATGAGGGAGAATCAGAGACAGAAAAAAGAAAATTAAACCCAAAAAGAAAGCCCAAAAGAAATATATGAAGACTGTCAATATGACAAGAAAGAAAGAACTGAAAGAACAAAAATATAACATAAACCATTGACAAAAACAAACTGTGTTCTTTAGAAAGAGTAAAAAATTATGAAAAAAAAATTTAATGTAGGGGCACCTGACTGGCTCAGTCAGTAGACCATCTGACTCTTGATTTTGGGTTGTGAATTCAAGCCCCATGTTGAGCATGGAGCCTACTTTTTAAAAACCTTTTTTTAAAAATACTAATGAAAAGAAAAAAGAAAGGAAAAATTCCCAAAATCAGAAAGGGGAGGATATTACAATTAAAAATGGAAGTTATTAAGATCCATTTTTTGACAATAAAATTCATAATGTAGATGAACATATTCTTAGAAAAATCATAATTTACTAAAATTGACATAAGAACTAAGAGAAAATGTAAATAGTCATTTCTGTGTTAAGGAAATTTATCGTTTAAAAAATGGACTCCTCACAAACAAAAGGGTAGTCCCATAGGACTTTTCAAAGTTGCTAAACTTGTATTGGTAGAATAACACCAAGCTTACAGAAATCTTTCCAGAGAATGGAACAAGAGGGAGCACTCACCATTTTATTTTATTAAAACATAATCAACTTGGTTTTAAAACACAATGAAAGCATTATATTAAAGTAAAAATAGGGGTGCCTGGGTGGCTCAGTCAGTTGAGCACCTGACCTCGGCTCAGGTCGTGATCTGGCGGTTGAAGAGTTCGAGCCCCACATTGGGCTCTGTGCTGACAGCTCAGAGCCTGAAGCCTGCTTCAGATTCTGTGTCTCCTCTCTCTCTGCCCCTACCCTGCTCATGCTCTGTCTCTCTCTGTCTCAAAAATAAATATAAACATTAAAAAAATTTTTTAAATAAATAAAAGTACTGGCCAATCCTACTTATAAATGATAATTTAAAAGTTAATATTTGCAAAGATATGCAGTAATATATAAAACTGATAACATTTTATGTCTAATTTAAGTTTATCCCAGGACTACAAGGTTGATTTGACATTAAAAAACAAAATGTAATAGGACTCAGTAACAAAACAAAGATGAAAAATATTATCTCAAAAGATGAGTAGGTATCATTAGATAAAAGTCAACCTCTACTGATGACACAAATTACAAATTTTCAGCAGGTTGCCTGGGTAACTCAATTGGTTGCGATTCTGACTCTTGATTATGGCTCAGGTTATGATCCCAGGGTCTTGGGACTAAGCCCCGCATCAGGCTCTGTGGTGAGTGTGGAGCCTGCTTGAGATTCTCTCTCTCCCTCCACCCCTCTCCCCTGTTTGCTCTCTCTCTAAAAATTAAAAAATAAAAATAAAAAACAAAAACTACTAGCAAACCCAGAATATAAACATTTGCCTCAATACTCAAAAATGACTTATGACATTTAGCAACTAACAGGTTTGCTCTTATTCTTTCTATTCAACATTGTAAGGCAAGGAAAATAAAGCAATTGTATAAGGATCAGAAAGTAAGAGTTAATGATTTTTACATGATGTGTAATTTACAAATGCAATTTCTAATAGCAAACATCATTGAATAGAGCAGCACAATAAATTTCATGATATTCATACAATGGAATAGTATGCAGCTATAAAAATGAATGAACTAAGGCTTTTCATGAAATCATTATTGGCTCTTATAAATACATTGTTGAATAAATAAGTCAGACACACAAAAAAATGTCTGTATGCTTTCACCTATAAAATTTCAAAGCTGGCAGGACTAATCATTGATGGTAAAAAGCCTGGATATTTGATGTATTTGAGGCAAAGAAGAGTGTAATAACTGAGAGGGGACATGAGGGATAGTTATGGGTTTTGATTAATCTTTTATTTCTTGGAAAATATAGAGAGCACATGAATGTATTCATTTATAATTATTCACTAGGCTATATTCTTACCTTTTTTTTTTTTTTACTTTTCTATATTATAGTCAACTTTAATTTTTTTTGTTTACAATCCAACAAAGTAAAAAAAAAAAAAAATTAAGATTGGTACTTCTGTGTAAGAAAATATGGGAAATTAATATCTATCTACCAGCACTATCTATCTACACACACACTTATATTTGAAAATAGAAACACTGAAGAAACAAACAAGAAGCAAAGCACAGTCGTTATTTTTAAAAGGAAAAAAGAAAAATCGAAATAAAAATTCTCACATTACACTTTTTATACACTTTTGGTTTTGAACCAAGTGAATGTTTTACATATTCAAAAATAGACTAAAAAGTTACACCTAAAATGAAAAATCAACTGAAACAGACCTTCTCCTCTTGTTAGTATTTAGAAAGTTTCAAGAATCCATTGTTTTTACACTATCAACAAAAACAAGCTGGTTATGCAAGAAAATTAGAGTTAAAAAAAAATCAGAAACTTGAGAACACAAATGTACTAAATTCCAGAAAAGATTAAACACATTATAGGATAAGAGAAACTTATGGCTCATGGAGATTTGTGAAGGGGGAAATAGTCTATCATGGATGAGGTTTAGGAGAATATATGAAAACTGTCAACGTACTTGCCATGGCCGTGAATGGCCTTGTCTGATAGTTCGAAATTCTGAGCCACCTTAACCACATCTCACCCACCCACCCTCTGGCATGGATCTTCACTGGAGGCTCAACGGTGGCATGTGAAAAGTTGGATGCAGGACAAGAGTTGGGAGAGATCGCAGTGAGGTGCATTGACCCTTCCCCAAGTACACAGCAAATATCCAAGAGCAAAGGCAGGAAAGGAACAAAGAGAGATTAAATGATCAAGACAAATACTCAAGACCAGCCAGGCTTTCAAATGAAAGGCTGAAGGCAGAGCAGGAGAGCTTAACTATAGTTATTTTTACACTCCTCTCTGAGTAATTGATAGAATAAGTATACCAAAATTGGTAAAAGACAAGATGTGAAAAATGCTATCATGCAATTTGACCTAAATGGCATTTATAGAACATCCCACCTCACAACTGAAGATATTCATTATTTTCAGTTGCATATGGAACTGTCACCAATATAGACCAATATTCTAGGTCATAAAACAAGTTTCAATCAATACAAATGAGTGGAATCATGCAGAATGTATTCTCTGGCCAAAAGCATTTTAAATTAGAAATAAACAGCATTAAGAGATCCAGAAAATCCCCAAATATGTGGCAATTTAGTAACACCACTTTAAATAACTCATGAGTCAAACAAGTTATCAAAAGAAAATTGAAAAGTATTTCAAACTGAGTGATAATGAAAACTTGACATTCCTAAATGTGTAGGTTATAGCTAAAGAGGTGCTTAGAGAAAATGAAATTGCTTTAAATGACTATAGCAGACAAGAAAAAAGGGTTGAAACTAATTACTTTAGCTTCCACCTTAAGAAGCTAGGGGGGAAAAAAAGCAAGTTGTACCAAAAGTAAGTAGAAGGAAAAACAATAAATACTGGAAGTCAGTAAAATAGAAAAATGATAAATACAAAAATCAGTAACTCAGTGCTTCAAAAGTAGTAATAAAATGAGTCAAAAATCTTGCAGAATGATTAAGACAAAGAGACAACACTCAAACTGCCAAAATCACGGATAAAAGAGGGATATCCTTACAGGTCTATAAACATTAAAAGGATAATAAAGGAGTGGTGTGAAAAACTTTATGATAATAAACTCTTTACCATTGCTTAAATGAACAAATCTTTGAAAAGTAAAACTTACCAAGGTTTAAACAAGTAGAAAGAGAAAATCTAAAAATCTAGAAATCTCAAAATCTATTGCAAAATTCAAAAATTTAATTTAATAATTTATAACTTTTTAATAATAAAAAAAATCTTCCACAAAGAACAATCTGGGCCCAGATGTCTTAATAGCAGTTCAATGAAACATTAAGAGAGAAAATGCAAATTCTATGTAAACTTTCTCAAAATACAAAGGGCAATTCTTTACACATTTTATAAAACTGTCATAATACTGATGCCAATAACAGACAAAGACATTCAAAGAAAAATATTACAGATCAATATCCTTCATGGACAGGGACACAAAATACTTAATAAATAAAATATTAGTAACTCTTTCCCAGCAGTGTTTAAAAAGGATAATAAATCATGAAGTACAACTTATCTCAGGAGTGCAAGGTTGTTTTAACATTTGAAAATCAAGCAATGCAATTCACCACATTAAAAGAATGAAGAGAGAGAAAAAAATGATTGTTTCAGTAAACGCAGAAAAGCATTTGATTGAATTTACCACCTCTTCATGATAATAACTCTCAGGAAACCAAGAACAGAAGAGAAATTCCCCATTCTGATAAAGTACATTTATGCTACAAAAACAAAAACAAAAACTCCTCACTGTAGTTAACATCATGCTTAATTGTGAAATATTGAATGATTTTCCACTAAGTTAAGGAAGAAGGCAAAAATATCTGCTCTCCTAATTTGTATTTAACATTTTATGGGAAGTCTAAACTAGTGAAAATAAAGGTGGGGGAGATGCTGGGAGGAAGGAGAAAAGGAAAATAAGTATTGGAAAAGAAAAGACAAACTTGTTGACTTATTATTTGCAGAGAAATGATTTACACAATTCCCTATGGGTTCTACTAAAAAACTACCAGAAGTAAAAATTAAATTTAGCATGGTCACAGAAGTCAACGTCAATATACAGTAATCAAATATAATTCTAATTCTCGCAAGTAAGAATGGACAAATAAAATTTACAAAACAATAGTGCCACCAACAGTGTCATAAACATATTTAAGAAAAAATTAAAATATGCAAATTTCCCATACTAAATAATATGCAACATGCAAGTTTCCTGTCCTAAAGACTATAAAATAGTACAGAAAGAAATTAAAGGCAAAAATTAAAAGAAAGAGAGAGGTATCTATTATATCCATATTTTAGAAAACACAACAGGGTTGAGATGTCAATTCTTTGCAAATCATCTAGATTCAACGCAATCTCAGTTAAAATCACGTCAGGCTTTTATTATTTACTTACTTCAGAAATTGGTAATATGATTCTAAAATCACTATGAGAAACAAAGGACCTATAATAACTAAATCAACTTTGACAAAGAATAACAAAATTGGAGAACTTTCAATACTTAATTTGAAAACTAAAAAAATCAGGGGGGTGTATTCTTAGGCTAAAGACAAATAGGTCAACCGAGACACCAGAAATGGAGCCAATAATCAACTAATGTTTTACAAAGTCACTGTATTAGGTATCCCTGTATTGTAAATTACCACAAAACTTAGTAGCTCAAAACAACAAACATTTATTATCTCACAATTTTTGTGGGTTGAGAATTTCAGTACTGCTAAGCTGGGTCTAGGCTCAGAATCTCTTTCTGGACTGCCATCAAGGTATAGCTGGAGCCTTAGTCATCTCCAAATGCTCCTGGAAAAGGATAGGATTCAAGCTCACTCATTTCATTGTGAACAAGATTCAGTTCTTGGCAGGTTGTTGGACTGAGGACCTCAGTTCTTTGTTAGCCAGTTTCTTCCCACATGGGCCTTTCAGAAGGGGAGCTCATAACACTGTAGTCTGTCTCATCAAAGCAAGAGAGGAGTCTGAGAGGGAGGGAGGGACTAATGATGTGCAATATTTTTGCATGGAACTAATTCTGTTATCAGTGTTGTGATGTTTCTGTTCAATTATATGACTTTTAAAATTAAGTTGTTACTGCTTTTTATGTATACTGGTTGCAAGTATTTTGTCAGCTCTATGTGCTATAAATATATTTTCCATCTTTGGCTTGCCTACACATTTTACTAAGAATTCTGATCAAAATACCAATAAAATATGATTTATCCATATAGTTTTCTTTTATGGACTTTGCTATCTATGCTTTTTCTAAGAAATTTTTGTCTACATCCACATCACAAAGATATTCTCTTATGTTTTCTACTAAATGTTTTATTTAACTTTTACATGTAGATCATTGATTCTTTTTGAATTAAGTTTTTTTTAAATTTTTTTAACATTTATTTATTTTTGAGAGACAGAGAGCGACAGAGAACAAGCAGGGGAGGGGCAGAGAGAGAGGGAGACACAGAATCCAAAGCAAGCTCCAGATTCTGAGCTGTGAGCACAGAGCTCCATGCGGGGCTTCAACCCACGAACCATGAGATCATGACCTGAGCCAAAGTCTTGACGCTCAACCGACTGAGCCCCCCAGGTGCCCCTTGAATTACGTTTTATGAAGTAGGAGTTGATGTTAATTTGCCTTTCCTCTATGGATATTCTCTTGGTGGTGTTCTCATAACATTTATTGAAAAGATTTTTCTTTCTACATTCAATTGATTCCATGCCAATATTGCATGAGATCACTTATAACAAAAAATTGAACTCATAGAAACAGTGCGTAGAAAAGTGGTTGCCAGACAGGCGTTATGGGTGCAGGAAAATAGGAAGAGGTTGATAAAAGGTACAAACTTTCAATTGTAAGATAAATAAGGTCTGAGGATCTAATACATAACATGGTGACCATATTGATAATACTATATCATATAATTGAAATTTACTAAGAGAGTGGAACTTACATATTCTAAGAAATGGTAAATTTGTGAGGTAATGGGTGTGTTAATTAAGTTAATGAAGGGAAACCTTTCACAATGTATACATGTATCAAATCATCACTTTGTACACTTTAAATATCTTATAATTTTGTCAACTATACATCAATAAAAATAATTTAAAAAATAAAAACATCACCTCTAAAGAAATTAATAGTGCGGGTCTATTTCTGGGCTCTCTTTTCTCTTCCATTAATCTGTTTACCTTTATACCAAAACAACACTATCTTATTAATGTAGCTTTATATTAAGTCTTGAAGTCATAAACTTTAATTTGTTTATATTTGTCTTATTTTTCAAGACTGTTGTAGCTATAGGGTCGTTTGTAAATTTTTACAAAACACTAATTGAGATTTTTATTAGAATTACCATAAACCTACAGATCAATTTGGGAAAACTGAGATGATAAAATATGGAGACTTCCTATTCATAAACATGGCATGTCTTGCCATTTAGGTCTTCTTTAATTTCTCTCAGCTATGTATTAAATTTTTTATTGCATGCCTTTCGATATAGCTGTACCTATTTTATTTACTTTTATCCTATTTTTAAATAAATTATCTTTTATCTTTATTACATATTCCATTTTCTAATTATTTGCTGCTACTCTATGGAAATATATATATTTTGTATATTGCTCAGGTATCCTGCAATCTTACTAAATTTACTTACTATCCAAGTTGAGCTTTTCATAGATTTCTCAGAATTATTTATTTAAATATCATGCTGTCTTTGAACAAAGACAGTTTTACTTCTTTATTTTATTTTACTAATTTTTTATGCCTTTTGTTTTTTTACTTCTTGCCTTATTGCACTGGTTGGGACCTCTAATACAATGCTAAATAGAAGTGGGAAGATCAGACACCTTTGCCTTGATCTCTACCACAGCTGACAATGTTTAGCATTTTATCATTGAGTATATTGGTAGGTGTAGTTTTTCAAAAAAAAATTTTTTTTAACATGTATTTAGTCTTTGAGAGAGAGAGAGAGAGAGCATGAGAGAGGGAGGGGCAGAGAGAGAGGGAGACACAGAATCTGAAGCAGGCTCCAGGCCCTGAGCTATCAGCACAGAACCCGACACGGGGTTCCAATCCATGGACCATGAGATCATGACCTGAGCTAAAGTCACTCAACCAACTGAGCCACCCAGGCGCCCCTAGGGGTAGTTTTTCATATGACCTTTTTCAGATGGAGGAATTTTCCTTTTATTCATAGCTTTCTGTGTATTCTCAACATGAATGGGTTTTAAATTCTATCAAATTATTTTTAGGCATCAATAATGACAATCATGATTTTTCACCTTTGTTCTGAAAATCTAGTAAGTTACATTGATTTTCAAATGTAAAAAAGATAATTTAATTCCTAGAATAAACCCTATTTCATTATAATCTACTATATTTTTTTCATACACTCCAGATTCAATTTGCTTATATTAGGCTAAGGATGTGTTTCTGTATCCATGATGCTATTGACCTGTAAATCTTTTTTTTTTGGGGGGGGGGGGTAATATCTTTGTAAGATTTTGCTATCTGTGTTATGTTTTCTTTGTAAAATAAGTTGAGAAAATTTCCCTCCTATTTCCTAAAAGAGTTTGTGTAAGATTGGCATTACTTCCTCCTCAAGGGTTTGATAGAATTCACAAGTGAATGCAAATCTTATTTGAACATGACTGAAATTCTTTTTTTTTTTTTCTTAAGTTCTTTGGCTAAATAGACAACCATTCAGAACTTCTAATTCCTTTTGTGTCAGTTTTAAGATGTGCTTTCAAGGGGGTGCCTGGGTGGCTTAGTTGGTCAAGCAATCAACTTCAGCTCAGGCCGTGATCTCATGGTTCATGGGTTTGAGCCCTGCATTGGGCTCTGTGCTGACTGACAGCTCAGAGCCTGGAGACTGCTTTAGATTCTGTGTTTCCCTGTCTTTCTACCCCTCACCCCCTTGTGTGTGCGTGCACTCTCTCTCTCTCTCCCTTTCTAACACACACACATAAAATAAAATAAAATAAAATAAAATAAAATAAAATAAAATAAAATAAATAAAATAAAATATTTAAAAATGTGCTTCAAGAAATTAGTTCATTTAAGTGGTAAAATTTATTGGTATAAAACTATTAGTAATAGTTTCTTTCATTTTTTAAAAAAAAATTTTAACGTTTATTTTTGAGACAGAGAGAGACAGAGCATGAACAGGGGAGGGTCAGAAAGAGAAGGAGACACAGAATCCGAAACAGGCTCCAGGCTCTGAACTGTCAGCACAGAGCCCGACGCGGGACTCGAACTCATGGACCGTGAGATCATGACCTGAGCCGAAGTTGGACGCTTAACCAACCGAGCCACCCAGGCACCCCCTTTCATTTTTTTAATAACTATAAAATCTGTAGCAATGGTGCCTTTTATAGTCTTGATACAGTTATTTGTTTTTCCTCTCTTCTTGATCAACCTTGCTCAGGGATTATATATTCATTAAAAAATTTTAAAGAAAATTTTTACATTTGTTAATTTTCTGTTTCATTGGTCTGTTTACTCTCACTGCTTTCTTCTCATTGTCATTTATGTTATTATTTTAATATTTATTACCATTATTTTATGATTGCTGAATATTTCTCATGAGTTGATACTTTCATTATTATGAAATATTCCTCTTTCTTTCTAGTAAATCTCTATGACTTGAAGTCTATTTGGTCTACTATGAATATCACCACTGAAATTTTCTTTTAGCTATTGGTTTCATGGCATTATTTTTATCAATTTTTACTCAACTATTTAAGTATATTTAAATTTTATCTTTTATAGACAGTATATAGCTAAACCCTGTTGTCATTTAAAAAATCTAACCTGATAGCCTGTGTCCTTTAATTGAAGGATTTCATCCTTTTCATTTAATGTAGTTATTGACATGCTGGATTTAGGTGTATTTTATTTGTTTTCAACTCATATTTTTTGTTTTTCTATTATTCTTTTCCTCTTTTTTTTGTCTAACTTTCTTTTAATACTTGATTTCTCTGTTAGATTTTCAGCTATACATCTTTATATTACATTTAGTAGTTGTTCTAGAAATTACTGTAAGAATCTTAATTTAAAAGTTAATATTATATAACTTTGCCTTGCCATGAATAGAAGAAGCTTGCCATAGCAATAGTTTTATTTTTCATTGTCCTTTGCACTTTTATTCTCATATATATGTAATATAATACTGTATTATACAGCTACATCTATATAATTGGTAAATAACTGGGCAGTGATATTTGTCACTACATGAATTTCTTTATCCCCAGGAACATTTTACCCAAAGGATTTTGCATCCATTTGCTAATATTTGCTTCAATAAGTTTTTATATTTGGGGTTGCAAATTGGCGATTTTCAAATTCTGCCTTGATTAGCTGTCACTTCCCCCACCTTAGAAACATCTCTACAGTAATTAAAAGCTAATGAATAAACAATAGAAAATTATCATTTCAAAGGTAAACATTTGCAGGCCATGTGTTCTTTTTGAAATGTTCTATATAATGTTGGAGTGCTAGACATAAAGGCCAGTCTGACTGGAGTTTCCTTCCTCAAAGCAGGATGGCATCTCCAGGCCTCCATGAAGTTCCAAGAGCCATTACCCAGAGATATGCCATGGAGCTCTAAAGTTCTCATGAGTTGGTTCTGGAAATGTCCCTTCCTTGTTAACTCAGTTAGAAATGATTAATATCCCAATGGGGACACTCCCAATGGAGTCGGCTTCTGGGTTGCAGTGGATTAAGGTGTATGTATCCGCACCCGATTAAATGCTTGCCAACCAGCTTCTGTAAAAACAGATTTCATACCCAAAGGCATCTTCTCTTTTCTGAGCTGATTATCCTCTTTCAAGTAAAGAAGAAATAATCCCTGACACTCTTGTGCATTAGTGTTGCAGAGCCTATTCCATTTTATCTCTGCCTTATTTGCTTGGAATAGCCAACTTTCTCCTTAACAGGAATTCAAAAAAGTGCTTTTTTAAAAAGAAATATAAATTTTCAGGTCAAAAAGGTCAGCTCTTTTGAGAACCATACAGTACCCTATAGCTCAGACACTTCAAACCAGAGTAATGTCATCCCCAGCCATTCTTCCCAGTAGAAGGGCCTCACTGGGGTAGTGGGATAACCAACTCTGGATTTTTCACAAGTCCTACAGGCGAGTAAATTCTTTCAGCTATGTGTAACTCCTTTTCCCTACTAGCTGACTCTCAAATGTAACTCTACTACTTCCCAGTCATGGGTCCTTGACCCATGGAATCCTTCTCCCTACTTTATATTTAAGGATGCTGAAGCTGAGAGAGATAATCCATTATAGTGACAAGCATTTAGCTGCCCTATCATGTCTCCTTACCTTTTTCCGGAGCCTCTCATGAAATCTGCATTGATGACTCATTCCTGACTCATTCCAGAATGAGGGATTTCCCATACGCAGAATTTTCAGTGCAAAACCATGATAGTTGTAGGCAAACTAAATGGCTGGACACTCTTAACACTTACTCTTGGGCTGAACTACAATTTCTATCTTTTTTTTTTTCCTACTAAGTAGAAATCTCATTAATTCTACCTAGTTAACCAAATGCAATATTTCTGCCAGAACCTCTCGAAACCTCATGCACTACATCCTGATACCATCCCAGTGTCATTCTGGTCTTCCTCTGTCATCCAATTTTTTTAGGTTGTTCAAGCCAAAGAAAAAGATGCTTGCCACCCCTCCAGTGTGTCAATTTCCTATGAGATTCAAGGTGGACAGACCTTGATCTCTGATCTTCTTAAAACTTGCCAGGAGATTTCTTATGGACTGTATAGGTGACTATCAGTCCCAGGGATTCTCATCATCATCTTTCCAATTGGCTTTGGGCTCCTGGATGACTAGTACCCTGCTCTTACATGCCAGAGTCTCACCTTGGTCCCAGATGTTCCCCACATAGGTAGGCTCTCAATCTATAAATACATAATCTGTTATTTAATTTGTTCAGATTCCCTAGTAATCCTTGTAAAACAAAAACAAGAAAAACACATATACACATAAAGGGGAAAACACACCAGCAGCCCACTAAGCTTGTGTACCTTAGACTCTGTAACACCTGGATTCACAGCCCAGTTTCACTGCTTTGTGTGATCTTGGGCAAGTCATTTACTTCTTTGAGTCTAGTTCTCCTTGCTGCTGTAGGACAGGGTAATGATTAAATGATTTACTATCAGTAATGTACTCATAACTGTACCTGGGAAACAGTGGGAACTTACGAACTGTTCAGTTTCTTTCTTCTCTTAAGCTATGTACCAGGACTTCTCTTCCCCAGGTCTTTTCGTATTTGGTCACTATGTGTCCTGCATAGAAGATGGAGAGAGTCTGTCCCCTGCAAGATGACACTGGGCTTTAATAAGTTGCCAGCTGGACTGTAGGGGCCCTGCAGGTGCTGATTTGGTCGGTTTCTGCAGGGGTAACACAAGTGTCATCTTGCAGGGGCCAGACTCTCTCCATCTTCTATGTAGGACACATGGTGACCAAATACTCCTGGGAAGTACCTGGAGTCACTCCCAAGCCCTCCTGAGTCCTCACTGACTACACAGTGCTGAAGGCACATGTGGGCACTAATTGAATAAAGCTTTCTCAGAATCAATATGGCTTGACTCCAAGTAAGACGACTATTTAAATAAGCAAAAGGAAATGCTACTCACTGGCCTCTGCTGTTTGTCTCCTAATTGCTAGCATATTGGGCTGACTCGGAACCAATTTATGTACAGAAACCAGACAATTAAAAAGGTCTCATTACTAAAACCTGGGCATCCTTTCATGCAAATGAAGCACTGTGATATACATGGGATGACTTTGATCAAAAAGCCTGAACTCGGCTGCACATGTACCTCTAGTTGCAAACAGGTCCCAATGGGGTTAAGCCTTGGGCTACCTTTGCTAAGTTCCTTTTGTGGCACAGAGAAAGCAAGAGCACCATCTCCAGTCTACAGCTGGGGCACCCATGTCGGTAATGGAGACAAAGCAAGGATATTGTCCTCTACCCGTGTGCATTACCCTTCCTGTACCCCTGGTCTCAAGTCTTCTCCACTCCCAAATCCTGCACCTCTGCACATCTTCAGCTACTCACAGTCACAGCCATGCTCTGAGGTCACATCATGATCATCATAAAAGAGTAGAAATATCCACCTGCTCCTACAAAGCTTACCATATTCTACATTGTGCTAAATGCTTCACATGCATTATCACATTTGAGTCTCACTGCAAGCTTGGGACATAGGAACTAATATTATCTCTACAGATTAAGCAACTGAGTTTCAAGTTCACACAGCTAATAACTAAGAGGCAAAACATATACACAGATGTGTATAAGTATATACTTATATCAGTTTCCCACTGTGTCTTTTCTGCAATCTCTGATTTAACATTTTAGTCCGTGTCTAAAGTCTCTCTCTTCACCTGTCCCAATAAAACTGCCCTAATTTATCCTCCTGGAGAACTCCAGTGCCCCTGCTTTATCTTCCCAATCCACCAATCTCAGCCCAGCTTCACTTCCTTCCCTGTCAACATGGTTACTGATGTCAGTCATTTCAACTACATGCTTACCAATTCCCTCCACTCCTCTGATCCCTTAATCTTTCTCAGCATAGACTCTGATGATGTCCAGACCCCGATTAATACAACCACCTGTTTTTCCCTTTGCTGCCCCAGGGATACAGAGTGCTGCTGGAGAAAATCCATGACACATGCATGAATTCAGGCATTGTTAAGCTTTCAGGCTCACTCAAAAATCCTTTATCCTGCTCATGTTGGATCCCTTTCCTATTCACCACAGTGATGACTCTTAGTCTTGTCTTTATCTTCAGGCACCCCACCAGGCTCCTGCCCTCATTCTCTCAGCTGATGAATAAGTGGTCGGTGTCACTGAGAAAATTGAGATCGTTAAGTGTGAACTCCTTCAACTTTCCTCTAAAATCCCTTTACTTTCTCTATTTATGTACCCACAAGTCCCCCAGATTTCAAATATCCTGGTCTTCAGTAGGACCTCACTTTGTCAAAGAGATCCCTGGACCCTGCCGTGCCACTAAGTGTCCAGTGAGTACTTATGTTTACCATCAATCATTCCATTCACTCCTGAGTCCCCTGCCATCTCCCCATGGTCCCTCTAGAAAGAATAAGTCCATAGTCCCCACTCCATTCCTCATCTTAATGGAAATGTATAACTTTTAATAGTGCTTAGCATACCCTCTTTTTGAAACTTCCTCCTGTGACGGTGCATTTTTTTTTTATCTTAGGGCAGGTTGCTCAGGGTTGTCTCACTCTACCTGCTTCCCCTCCTCCACTGGTTAGATTTTATTTACATATATAACTGAAAATACCATATATAAGCTGATGATTCCAAACCAATTTCCCAAACCCAGACCTCAATTAAACACAGAGACCTGCACTTATATAGCAAATAATTATATGTCAAAAATTAAACCCAACCTCCTCCTTCTAAAATAGTTTTCTGTAATCTCTGTGTTAGTTAATGGCATTCAAATGGGTAAAATGGCTCAAGGTCAAAACTTAATAATGACATTTTATCTTTTCTTATTAGGTACTCCCACACACATGCCCAGTCAATATTAAGTCCCACAGATTTAATCTCATTCATCCATTCCAAAGTATGTATTTGAAATCCTCTGTGTATGAAGTAAATAATTACACCTGCAACAATGCACAACTTCAGGGGTATCATGCATTTTGTGCAACACGATAATTTTGAGGTATTGTACTACACATGGGGGATATAAGGACATGAAATAATTGACATTCTCTGCCTTCATCGCTCTTTAAATCTAACGGGAGAGCATAGGCATCAATAAGGTAACTATCAAGTAAATGAAACACTGCAAAGATATAACAGGAAATGATGATTGAGCCAGAAATTGAAGGATGAGGGAAAGATAAAGAGTTGAACAGGGTGGGATAAAAGGGTTCATGCAGAAAGTCATACAGGCGAATGTCTTGGGGCAGAAGCACCATGAAGCATACTTGTTACTGAAAGGCCAGTGTGGCTGAAGCAGAAATTGATGGGGCGGGGTGGTAATTGTACAAAATGGGACCAAAGAATAGAGGAGAATCTAACCACACAGAACATTAGACTATATAAACAAGTTATGTCTCTGCCCTCAGAGTACTGGCAAGTTACTGAGGGAAGATGTAGATCATTTTACACCTGGAGACATCTACAGATTTTAAGCAAGTGAGCATGTGTGTGAGAGAGAGAGAGGGAAAGAAGGAAAGAACAAGACAGACAGAGAATCAAATTTGAATTTTGAAAAAAAAAATTCTCTGCTTCAGTGTGGCAACTAACTTGGTGAGGAGCAAGGGTAGATGTCGGGAATGTTAAGGCAGCTATGGCAGAAGAGATGTGATGGTCTCTTGGATCAGTGTGAGGGCAGTGAGACTAGAGACAAGTAGATAGGTTGGTGAGTCATTTGGGAGGTAAAATCAACAGGACACAGTAATGTGTTGAATATGAGGGATAAAGAGGAGAACAAAATATCTGATTCCTACATAGTTTCCTGGCTTTTATAATTGGATGAATGCTGGTGCCATTCACTGGCTCAGACAACAAGGGGAGAGGATTATGTGATGTGGGGGAGTACTAGGAGACTGTTAAGCTGATCTTGATTTAGAGCATATTGGTTTGCAGGGACTTTCAGCCTTCGGAGGAGATTATACAAGTGTGAAACTCAGAAGGGAGATGAGATGAGGCTGCATATATGTGTATGAGCTATCTGTGTGTAGCTGATAACTGAGGTTATGGTATAGGTGAAAATGTTCAGGGAGAAAAACTTGAGTGACCTAGGAAAAAAGCACATGACCAAAGTCTGAGAACAACCTTTACTGGTAGAGTAAAAGAATGAGCTCAGAAAAGAGACAAGTGGCAAGGGAAGTACGAGGAAAAACCAGAAGAGTGCTGTCTCATGGAAGCTAAGGGCTGAGAGTGTTTCAAGAAGTAAGGAGTGATCATCAGAGCCAAAAGGTGCAGGTCAAGAAAGATGGCATACAAAAATACTTCTATTCGGTAGAGCTACTTGGAGGTGGAATTATGTGAACTAAAGTCGTATAGGAATGGTTGAGGAGTAAATAAGAGATAGGGACATAAGAACACATTCTTTTGAGAAATTCAGTACAGCCTTCCTTTATTGATTTATTACCCTTCATTCTTTTTCAGAATTATTTTGCTATTCTAGTTCTTTGCCTTTCCATTGCCTTTATAACAATCTTATCCATTTCTACAAAATTTTGCTGTGACTGTTATGGTAATTGCATTAGCCTCATAAACTATAAACTATAAACTTACCTTATAGCCAGAGCTATAGCTGGAGGAAATGTGCAACTAAGATTTGACTTGTATTTAATGCGAAGGGCTTGAGCACAATTAAAATCTAATAGAAAAATCTAGTTAATAGGAGGAATCTATGTATAAGGGAAAGGAAATGCTGGGGAAAGGAGTGGATGGGATCTAGTATTCAGTAGGAGGTTTGGTGTTGGCTCCCAAGTGGAAAGTCTCCTCTGTTATAACAAGAAAAAGTAAAGGGGGAGCTGCTGAGAGAAGATGTAGGTCATTTTATAGGTTTGTAATTGGGAAGACAAGGGAATTCTTGTTTTGGTGGCCTCTATTTTGTTTCATTTTTTTTTCTGTAAAGTGGACATGAAGTAAAATAGATTGAGCAAGAACTGCTTCAAGGAAAATGGGGTAGACATACCTTTCCCTATTCCTTCCCCTAACTACATTGTATATGAAATATATTCTCACATTATATATAAAGCAAATAGAAGAAGACTCCGAAGTAGAAGGAGAAGATGGCGGACTGACTAGGCATCGGGATGAGAAGGAACAACACCACAGTGAGTGAGTTCCCTGGGTTTTACTTTTTTCTTATACATTCCAGACATGTTGCTTAAAAAGCCCACAACCTAGGAACAGAAATATTCACAGACAAAACAAAACAAAACAAAACAAAACAAAACAAAAAAAACAACCTTCAACAAAAACCTGCTCTTTCTAGCCAAAGGACCAGGAAATAGATAGCCTAGCAATACAGAAAACTATAGACAATAACTGCTCTACTATAGTAAAACATAATAGGAAAAAAAGGTATGCCTTTACCTCAACTCATACCAACAAAAGTCATATGAGGATTCTATACTTCTATCCTTGTCAGGTTGTCTTTGGTTGTTGAGAGGGGCATATTGGAATCTACAACTTGATAAAAAAACACCTATAAAAAAATCTACATCTGTCATTATACTTAATCATGAAATAATGAACCAGGAACAAAGCATCCAATTTAACATAGTCCTGGATGTTCTAGGCATGACAAGAAGAGGAAATAAAGGACATACATGTTGGGAAGGAAAAAATAAAACATATTGTCTCTATTTGAAAAGGACTTGATTGCCTACACAGATAATTTCACGAAATGTACAACTTCTTAGAACTAATACATGAGGTTCAATAAAGTTGCAGGATACAAAATAAACATACAAAAATCATATTTGCATATAATAGCAGTGAACACATGGATACCACAATTTAAAATATAATACCATTTAGGGGAGGAGCAAAAGTCGTGGAACAGCATGGAAGTTTTTTGTGTGTCTCGCATCCATGAAATACAGTCAGACCAACACTAAACCATCCTGCACACCTAGAAAACTGATTGGAGAATTAACACAACAATCCGCACAACCTGAGCCACAGAATTCAGCAGGTACGTGGTGTGGAGAGGTGAACTTGGGGAGCCAGAAGCCGCGGTGGGCAGGGAGGTGCTTTTGTGGGGGGAGAGAGGATGGATATGAGGGGGTGAATATGGGAAGAGCACCCCTCCCCAAAAGCAGCTGGAGAGAAAGTGGATTGGAAACAGCCTCAGGGACTAAACTAAAAAGGGAGAAAGGAGAAAGGAGAGGGTTTAAATTCCATTAAGAATGTAAACAAGGCAAGCGCAAAGGCTGCAACTCTGCAACTCAATACCTGGTGGTGCTCTGGTGGGAAGGGCAAATCCCCAGGAGCAGAGCAGGGTCCGGGAGGTTCTCAGACCACATGGGAAAAAGCGGTTCCACTGCTTGAAGGACATTTGGTAGAGACTGTTGAAGTCACCTGGTCCCAGCAGACCCCAGAAAATGGCCACGTTTGCTGGTGCTGCAACAAGGTCGTTAAGGGTGAAGGCTGGTACTCGATGTGTGTTGTAATTTTCCATAATCCCTGAAAAGCTGCTGCTACACGATCTCGCAAACTTTTTCTGGGGTGGGCTGGCATCTGGCCATAGTCTCGGGGCACCGGCAGCAGCAGGGTCCAGCGGGCATTCCTGGGTGCAGCTGACATTCGGCCATTGCTCATTCGGCCACTGCTTGGTGAGACCCTCCCGCAGAGTGGTAGAACAGGTCAAAGCCGCAGTCCTCCGGAAGTAAGGGGCCGGGGAAAACAGTCGTATTTGAGACAAAACTTGGGAGAAAGGTATCTGCCTGGGGCATGGTCATGAAGACTGAAAAAGCGGGAAGTGGACAAAAGCTGAAGACAGAGGATGGGTGCACAATTGCTGATCTGGGAGAACGGACCAGGTAGCTGGGTGACACCATTTTTACCACTCCCACGCATGCGCATACGCACCTACAAGCCCTGCAACAATCCACCCCAGTAGGCTAGCAGCGCCATCTAGTGGAGAATGGAGCCATTACACTGAGCCCCGCCCAACTGGGCCAACCTTGCTCTTCAAGAACACAAGTCTCACCGCCTGCTTAGTTTATGGACTATAAAGCACTTCATAGTCTGATTTCTAATGGAAAATGAAGTAATTTCAGTCCTATTTCAATCTGTTAGCAAGTCCCTCTATTCAATTTTCTTTCTTTTTTTTTTTCTCTTTTTCACTTCTTTTTCTTGAATACAGAAAGAGAAAAACTTCATTTTTATTTTCAGTTTCTATTAAAAATATTTTTCTTTATTTTTTTTTACTATATTTTTTACTTTTGTATAAATTTTTTCAAATTCTATTTTACTTCCATCGTTATATTTTAGTCTGCTTCAGTGTATTCACTTTTTCAAATTTTCAAATGATTTCCTTTTTTTCTTTTTCTTTTTTCCCTTTTTCATTTTTCTTTTTCTTGAATGCAGAAAGAGAAAAACTTCATTTTTACTTTCAATTTCTATTAAAAATATTTTTCTTTAATTTTTTACTATATTTTTTTACTTTTATGTGAGTTTTCTCAAATTCTATTTTACTTCCATCATTTTATTTTAGTCTACTACAGTGTATTCACTTTTTCAAATTTTCAAATGATTTCCTTTTTTTCTTTTTTCTCTTTTTCGTTTCTTTTCTTTTTCTTGAATAGAGAAAAATTAATTTTTATTTTTAATTTTTATTAAAAATATTTTTCTTTAATTTTTTCTACTATATTCTTTACTTTTGTGTAAATTTTTTCAAAATCTATTTTACTCCCATCATCTCATTTTAGTCTACTTCAGTATATTCATTTTTTCAAATTCTCAAACGATTTCCTACCTCCTCCCCTTTTTTTCTCTAATCTGTCAAACCACTTTCAACACCCAGACCAAAACACACCTAGGATCTAGCATCATTTATTCGATTTGTGTGTGTGTGTGTTAATTTTTTAATTTTAATATTTTTTTATTTTAATTTTTTTAATTTTAATTTTTCTACCTCATTAATTCCTTTCCTCCCTTCAAAATAACAAAATGAAGGAATTCACCCCAAAAGAAAGAGCACGAAGAAATGAGAGCCAGGGATTTAACCAACACAGATACAAGCAAGATGTCTGAACCACAATTTAGAATCACAATAATAAGAATACTAGCTGGCATTGAAAAGGGATTGGAATCCCTTTAAGAAGAGATAAAAGAAGTAAAAACTAGTCAGGATGAAATAAAAAATGCTACAACTGAGCTGCAATCACAGATGGATGCTGTGGCAGCAAGGGTGGATGATGCAGAACAGAGAATCAGCGATATAGAGGACAAACTCATACAGAATAATGAAGCAGGAAAAAAAGAGGGAGATTAAGGCAAAAGAGCACGATTTAAGAATTAAAGAAATCAGTGGCTCATTACAAAGGAACAACATCAGAAACATAGGGGTCCCAGAAGAAGAAGAGAGAGAAATGGAGGTAGAAGGGTTATGTGAGTAAATCATAGCGGAAACTTTCCTAACTTGGGGAAAGACACAGACATCAAAATCCAGGAAGCACAGAGGACAGCCATCAGAGTCAACAAAAACCGACCATCATCAAGGCATATCATAGTCAGATTCACAAAATACTCAGGCAAGGAGAGAATCATGAAAGCAGCAAGGGAAAAAAAAGTCCCTAAACTACAAGGGAAGACAGATCAGGTTTGCAGCAGACCTATCCACAGAAACTTGGAAGGCCAGAAAGAAGTGGCAGGATATATTCAATGTGCTGAATCAGAAAAATACACAGCCAAGAATTTTTTATCCAGAAAAACTGTCATTCAAAATAGAGAGATAAAAAGTTTCCCAGACAAACAAAAATTAAAGGAGTTTGTGACCACTAAACCAGCCTTGCAAGAAATTTTAAGGGGGAATCTCTGAGGGGAGAAAAGATGAAATATATATATATATATATATATATATATATATATATATACACACACACATACACACACACATATATATGTATATATATATATACATATATAGGAATATATGAATATATATATGAATATATATATTTATATTGAAAATATATTGAAAATAAGGGGATGGAGAACCATCTATCATGCTAATGGTCAAGAAAAGAAAGCCAGAGTAGCCATACTTATATCAGACAATCTTGACTTTAAAATAAAGACTGTATCAAGAGATTCAGAAGGGCACTATATCATAATTCAGGGGTCTATCCACCAAGAACACCTAACAATTGTAAACATTTATGTGCCAAATGTGCAAGCACCCAAATATATAAATCAATTAATCACAAACATAAAGAAACTCATTGATAGTAATATCATAATAGGAGACTTCAACACCCCACTCACAGCAATGGACAGATCATCTAATCAAAATATCAACAAGGAAACAATGGCTTTGAATGACACACTGGACCAGATGGACTTAACAGATGTATTCAGAACATTTCATCCTAAAGCAGCAGAATATACATTCTTCTGCAGTACACATGGAACGTTCTCCGGAATAGACCATATACTGGGACACAAATCAGCCCTAAGTAAGTACAAAAAGATCGAGATCATACCGTGCATATTTTCAGACCACAACACTATGAAACTCGAAATCAAACACAAGAAAAAATTTGGAAAGGTAACAAATACTTGGAGACTGAAGAGCATCCTACTAAAGAATGAATGGGCTAACCAAGCAGTTAAAGAGGAAATTAGAAAGTATATGGAAGTCAATGAAAATGATAACACCACAGCCCAAAACCTCTGAGACGTAGCAAAGGTGGTCGTAAGAGGAAAATATATAGCAGTCCAGGCTTTCCTAAAGAAGGAAGAAAGATCTCAGATACACAATCTAACCTTATGTGTTAAGGAGCTGGAAAAAGAACAGCAAATAAAACCCCAAAGCAGCACAAGACAGGAAATAATAAAGATTAGAGCAGAAATGAATGCTACCGAAACCAAAAAACAGTAGAACAGATCAATGAAACCAAAGCTGGTTTTTTGAAAGAATTAACAAAATTGATAAACCACTAGGCAGTTCGATCAAAAAGAAAAAGGAAAGGACTCAAATAAGTAAAATCAAGAATGAAAGAGGAGAGATCACAACCAACACAGCAGAACTAAAAACAATAATAAGAGAATATTATCAGCAATTGTATGCCAATAAAATGGGCAATCTGGAAGAAATGGACAAATTCCTAGAAATATATACACTACCAAAACTGAAATAGGAAGAAAAAGAAAATTTTAACAGAACAAGCACCAGTAAGGAAACCAAATTAGTAATCAAAAATCTGCCACAAAACAAGAGTCCAGGGCCAGATGGCTTTCCAGGGGAATTCTACCAAACATTTAAGGAAGAGTTAACAGCTATTCTCCTGAAGGTGTTCCAAAACATAGAAATGGAAGGAAAACTTCCAAACTCTTTCTATGAAGCCAGCATTACCTTGATTCTAAAACCAGACAGAGACCCCACTAAAAAGGAGAACTATAGACCAATTTCCCTGATGAACATGGATGCAAAAATCCTCAACAAGATATTAGCCTAACTGGAACCAACAATACATTAAAAAAATTATTCACCATGATCAAGTGGGATTTATACCTGGGATGCAGGGCTGGTTCAATATCCATAAAACAACGTGATTCACACATCAATAAAAGAAAGGACAAGAACCATAGGATCCTCTAAATAGATGCAGAGAAAGCATTTTACAAAATACAGCATCTTTTCTTGATAAAAAACCTCAAGAAAGTAGGGATAGGAGGAGCATACCTCGAGGTCATAAAAGCCATATATGAAAGACCCACCGCTAATATCATTCTCAATGGGGAAAAACGGACAGCTTTCCCCCTAAGGTCAGGAACAAGATAGGGATGTCCACTCTCGCCACTGTTACTCAACAAAGTATTGGAAATCTTAGCCTCTGCAATCAGGCAACACAAAGAAATAAAAGGCATCCAAATTCACCAGGAGGAGGTCAAACTTTCACTCTTCACAGATGACATGATACTCTATATGGAAAACCCAAAGACTCTTAGAATTGATTCATGAAGTCAGCAAAGTTTCAGGGTATAAAAGCAATGCACAGAAATCGGTTGCATTCCTATACACCAACAATGAAGCGACAGAAAGAAATCAAGGAATTGATCCCATTTACAGTTGCACAAAAAACCATAAAATACCTAGGAATAAACTAACCAAAGAGGTGAAAAATCTATACGCTGAAAACTATAGAAAGCTTATGAAAGAAATTGAAGAAGACACAAAAAAATGGAAAAAGATTCCATGCTCCTGGATAGGAGGAACAAATATTGTTAAAATGTTGATACTACCCAAAGCAATCTACATATTCAATGCAATCCTTATCAAAATAACACCAGCATTCTTCACAGAGCTAGAACAAATAATCCTAAAATTTGTATGGCACCAAAAAAGACCCCAAATCGCCAAAGCAATCTGGAAAAAGAAAACCAAAGCAGGAAGCATCACAATCCCAGACTTCAGGTTATATTACAAAGCTGTAATCATCAAGACAGTATGGTACTGGCACAAGAACAGACACTCAGATCAATGGCACAGAATAGAGAACCCAGAAATGGGCCCACAAACATCTGGCTGACTAATCCTTGACAAAGCAGGAAAGAATATCCAATGGAATAAAGACAGTCTCTTCAGCAAGTGGTGCTGGGAAACCCTGACAGCGACATGCAGAAGAATTAACTTGGACTACTTTCTTATACCATACACAAAAATAAACTCAAAATGGATGAAAGTCCTAAACATAAGACAGGAAGCCATCAAAATCTTCGAGGAGAAAGCAGGCAAAAACCTCTTTGATCTTGGTGGCAGCAACTTCTTACTCAACACATCTCCAGAGGCAAGGGAAACAAAAGCAAAAATGAACTACTGGGACCTCATCAAAATAAAAAGCTTCTGCACAGCGAAGGAAACAATCAGAAAAACTAAAAGGCAACCGACAGAATGGGAGAAGATATTTGCAAGTGACATGTCAGATAAAGGGTTAGTATCCAAAATCTATAAAAAACTTATCAAACTCAACACCCAAAAACCAAATAATCCAGTGAAGAAATGGGCAAAAGACATGAATAGGCACTTCTCCAAAGAAGACATCCAGATGGCCAACTGGCACATGAAAAAATGCTCAACATCACTCATCATCAGGGAAATACAAGTCAAAACCACAATGAGATACCACCTCACACCTGTCAGAATGGCTAACATTAACAACTCAGGCAACAACAGATGTTGGCAAGGATGCGGAGAAAGAGGGTCTCTTTTGCATTGTTGGTGGGAATGCAAGCTGGTGCAGCCACTCTGGAAAACAGTATGGAGGTTCCTCAAAAACCTAAAAATAGAACTACCCTACGAACCAGCAATTGCACTACTGGGCATTTATCCAAGGGATACAGGTGTACTGTTTTGAAGGGACACATGCACCCCCATGTTTATAGCAGCACTATCAACAATCGCCAAAGTATGGAAAGAGCCCAAATGTCCATCGATGGATGAATGGATAAAGAAGATGTGGTATATATATACAATGGAGTATTACTCGGCAATCAAAAAGAATGAAATCTTGCCATTTGCAACTACGTGGATGGAACTGGAGGGTATTATGCTAAGTGAAATTAGTCAGTCAGAGAAAGACAAAAATCATATGACTTCACTCACATGAGGACTTTAAGAGACAAAACAGATGAACATAAGGGAAGGGAAACAAAAATAATGCAAAAACAGGGAGTGGGACAAAACATAAGGACTCATAAATATGGAGAACAAACTGAGGGTTACTAGAGGGGGTGTGGGAGGGGGGATGGGCTAAATGGGGAAGGGGCACTAAGGAATCTACTCCTGAAATCATTGTTGCACTATATGCTAACTAATTTGGATGTAAATTTAAAAAAAATAAAAATTAAATTAAAAAATTAAAAAATTTAATACCATTTATTTTAGATGTGAGACACTTTAGTGTAAATATAAAATATGTATAAGACTTTATGCCAGAAAACTAAAAACTGTTCATGAAATCACAGAAGATCCAAATAAAGGAAGATACATACCATGTTCATAGGTTGGAACACAATATAGTAAAGCTGTCAATTCTCCCCAAATTTATATACAAGTTTAATGTAATTACTATAACATTCACAGCAAGCATTTTGAAGATCTGGACAAAACTGTTCTAAATGCAATGGCAAGGCAAAGAAATAGAATACCCATATAATTTTGAAAAAGAATAAACGGTAATAAATCTGTACGTCTGGTTTCAAGACCTATCATATAGCTACAGTAATCAGGATTGTGTGGTATTGATAGGGGATGTGCATATAAATCAGTGGAACAGAACAGTGAACCCGGAAATCACTTATGTAAATATGCCAAACTAGAGATGAAAAAAGAGTAAAAGTAAGTTAATAGAGGAAAGAGAGCCTTTCAAACAAATGGTGATGGAGCAAGTGGACATCCTTAATCAAAAAAATTGAAACTCAACCAAAGTCTTATAGCGTACACGAAAAAATAAGCAAAAATAAATAACAAACTTAAATGTAAAATATAAAAGTATAAAACAACTTATTTAAAGAGAAAATCTTTGAGATGTAAGGCCAGGCAAAGAGCTTTTAAACTTGACATCAAAAGCACTATTCATAAAAGGAAAAACTGATAAATTAGACTCTAACAAAATCTAAAATGTTTGCCATACGAGAGATCCTTCAAAGAGGATGAAAAGACAAGCAATAGTCTGGAAGAAAATATTTGCAAACCTGTTGGTTCAAAACCCTCTCAGGGGATTTCTAGGTGAAATCTGTAAATGGACCCTGTATATGAAGGCCAAGGAGAGACCGAAGAAAAGGCAGGTAACTCCAGATCGGTACGTGGCAGTTTTAATAAAAAGGGAACTTACATACGAGGATCATCTTGAGCTGCAGAAAGAGGAATGAATCCTCTCATCCACCCACCTTGCCTGCCAGAATCTCAGAGTTTATAAAAAGGCCTTAATTGGATTCAGGCGTGTATACCTTGCAGGTGTTTTCAATACATCGCTATCTCAAGCCTATGTTCTCGGAGCAGTCTCTGGCAGTGGGAAAGACAAGCAGAACCCACAGCCTAAGGACAGGGGAAGGGTGAGGGGCATCCAAGTGCCCAGGTCCAGCACATGGGTCCCTTGGTGATCAGGTCTTTTCAATGACCTCTCCCAACAAAACTACATAGCTGACAAATTACTAGTATCTAGAATGTATAAAGAACTCTCAAAAGTGAACAGTAAAATAATATAATTAGAAAACAGCAAAAGACACAAAAAGACATTTCACCAAACAGGATATTCAGATGGCAAGAAAAGATGTTCGATATAATTGGCCATTAGGGAAATAAAAATGAAAATCACAATGAGATATCACTACAAACCTATCACAATAACTAAAATAAAAAATAATGACAACACCAAATGCTAGAGAAATTGTGGAGAAACTGGATCACCCCCATACTGATGGTGGGAAGGTAAAATGGTGCAGCCACCCTGGAAAAAAATGTGCAGTTTCTTATAAAACCAACATGCGACCATCATTAGCAATCACAACCCAGCAGTTTCACTCCTAGATTTTTACCCCATAAAAATGAATACCTGAAGGGGTGCCTGGGTTGCTCAGTCAGTTAAACATCCAACTTCAGCTCAGGTCATGATCTCACAGTTCATGGGTTCAAACCCCGTGTTGGGCTCCCTGCTGTCAGCACAGAGGTCACTTCAGATCCTCTGTCTCCCTCTCTCTGCCCCTCCCCTGCTCTCTCTCTGTCTCTCTCAAAAATAAATATTACAAAAATAAAAAAAAATAATACTTATATTCACATTAAAATCTGTGCATGTATGTCTGTAGCAGGTTTATTTGTAATAGGCAAAAACTGGAAACACTCAAAATGTCCTTCAATGGGTGAATGGTTAAAATAATAGTGGTATATGCATATCTTTAAATATTACTCAACAATAAAAAGGATCAAAGCATTAATATGCATAACAACCTGGAAGAATCTTCGGAGAATTATCCTGATAAAAGCCAATTCCCAAAAGTTATACACTGCATGATTCCACATAAGTAACATTCTTGAAATGACAGAATTATTTATGGGAAGGAAGAACAAATTAGTTGTTGCCAGGAGTTCAGGAGTAGCACTAAGAAGTGGGTGTGGTTATAAAAAATAATATGAAAAGTGTCATGATGGTAAAGACATTCTCTATCCTGGCTAGATTAATGTCAATATCCTGTGGTAATAATGTACTATAGTTTTGTAAGAGGTTACCGCTAGAGAAAGCTGACCAAAGAGTACCTTGGATCTTTCTGTATTCTTTCTTATAATGACATGTGAATCTATAATTATCTTAAAAAAAATTTTTTTAAGTTTAGTTTAAAAAATGTTCAGTGAGGGAGAAAAAGCATGTTCATGCATTTTAAAAATATGAAGTTTCTGGGGAAAGTGAAGATTGAATTGGCCAGAAAGTCCTGGTAGAATTTCCAGGTCTCTTTGAGACTGGGGATCATGCATTTATAATGACAGCAATCTGCTCAGCTGTGTAGCTTTCATCACTGGTGCTCCACTGTCTGGGTTAGGAATAAAGAAAGCTGGTGGTTGAGTTTATTCAGAATATAGTTGTCACCTAACAGGTGCAACAACAACAAAAAACGAAGGAGAACTTTTCTGAAATTGATCTCTGCTGCTGCCTCAGCTCAGAATCATGGTCTCACTGTCTGAGCTACAGCCAGCTCCTCTCCACTTAATCCCTGCTGTCACCCCTTCCCCCATCCCACCACTTGATCCAGTGCTAGAGAGAGCCTTAGGAAAAAGTAAACTGAAACATATTTTCCCTTGCTTACAACTCCCTGGTGGTACGCCATTACATGAGGAGCATTTTTTCAGAAGTGCAAACAGGCTTTGGCCCTTCAGAGTTTATAGCTCACTACCTCTTCCAGATGCTGCCCACCAGTTACCAGGCACACAATGCTCAGCATCCCCAAGCTCTTCCCTCACCTGCCTTGTTATTTAGATGGCTTGCTCTTCAGATGCTTGGGTCCTGAAGAAACAAAGCCTCCTGTAAATATGTCCCCATAGTCCCTTATATGTAAGTCCATTGTATAAGTCGGAGTTCTCCAAAGAATCAGAAATAGGGTGTGTGTGGGGGACATGGAAAGAAAGATTTATTTTAAGGAATTGGCTCAAGCAGTTATGGAGGAGGCTGGCAAGTATGAAATCCATAGGACAAACTAGCAGGCTGGATACCCAGGAAGAGCTGATGCAGCAACTTGAGTATGAAGGCTGAAGGGAAGAAGACTCCCTCTTTCCTGGGGACCTCAACTGATTGGATTGGATGAGGCCTATTCCCGTTGTGGAGGGTAACTGCTTTATTCAAAGTCTATTGATTTAAATATTAATCTGTTCTAAAACATACCTTCACAATGACATCTAGACTGTGTTTGACTAAATATCTGGGAGCTGTGGCCCAGCCAAGTTGACACATGAAACTATCCAACACATCCACAGGAGCCATGTAATTTGTCCTTCTAATTGAAGCTATTAATAACTTCTGGAACAATAGGCATAATCTAAGACTATCTCTGGCAGACTAGGATGTAAGGTCATTCTCATTACAGCTTCACTGCAGTATACTTTGATATCTCCATGGGTGTTTCTATGCATCTTTGGATCCCCAGAAGACACTGATGCCCTGCATGTGGTTGTGTTTGACAAACGTTGACCATTTCTCCTGGCCCATCCTGGTTTTCATTTATCTCTATGGTTGGTCCTCACCATGCAGTCCATTCGGGTACATGCTCCCCATCCATCTGAGATCTCCCAGACTCATATAACAAAGAACAAATTCTGTTGAACTCTGCTAAGACACATGTGAAACACCTCCAAAGGAATATTACTGAAAAACAAGGAAAGAAAACATAATTATCCCAATCTAAGCATACTCAGGTCACTTGCTCGGGTTCAAGGATAACTGCTTTTGAGCTGATGGCCACTGTACTCAGGCCCCTACTCTTCTGGTCTGAGTATTACATTGAGTCTCTCAGACCTTTATTCTTTTTTTAATGTTTATTCATTATTGAGAGTGTGAGAGAGAGAGCGCGCGTGCGCATGAGTGGGGGAGGGGCAGAGAGAGAGGGGGCACAGAGGATCTGAAGCAGGCTCTGCACTGACATAAGTGAGCCTGATGCAGCGCTTAAACTCACGAACCACAAGATTATGACCTGAGCTGAAGTTAGATGCTCAACCAACTGAGCCATCCAGGTGTCCTGAGTCTCTCAGACCTTTAAATTGGCATCCCTCTGTCCTGTTTTGGTGTTACTGCTAGGTTTGCTCAATCCTTAGAATGTTCCAGTTCCTCTTCCCCCAGCTTCCAGTTTTTTGCAAGGGGCCTCCCCACAACTAAGAATATCTGAAGAATCCAAGTTAAAAACGGGCAAAAAACTTGAATAGACATCTCACCAAAGGGGATAATGGCAAATAAGCATATGAAAAGATACTCCCCATCATATGTCATCAGGGAAGTGCAAATTATAACAAGATACAACTACACATCTTTCAGAATGGCCCAAATGCAAAATGCTTGGTATATCTTGGTATAAGGAGCTAATAATCACTGATATTTCAACCTAAAAGAATTGAAAATTTATGTTCACATAAAAACCACACAGATGTTCATAGCAATGTTATTCATAAT
This sequence comes from Panthera onca, assembly GCF_046562875.1. NCBI lineage: Eukaryota > Metazoa > Chordata > Mammalia > Carnivora > Felidae > Panthera > Panthera onca. Next base: position 43,858,413 of record NC_138349.1, on the reverse strand, counting down.
TATCCAAACTTGGCATCAAGATGTCCTTCAATGGGTGAATGGGTAAATAACCTGTGGTATATCCAGGCAATGGAATATTATTCAGTGCTAGAAAGAAATGAGCTGTCAAATAATAAAAAGACATTGAAGAACCTTAAATACCTATTACGAAGTGAAAGAAGCCAATCTGAGAAGGTGCATGCTGTATAATTCCAACTAAATGACATTCTAGAAAAGGCAAAATTATGAGGGCAATAAAATGATCAGTGTTGCCTATGGTTAGGGGGAATAGGAGGTAAATAGCAGGAGCACAGACTTGGAGGGCAGGGCAACTGTTATGTATGATATTTTCGTGATGGACACATGTTAGTATAGGTTTGTTAAACCATGGAATGTGATCAACTCTGTTGTAAACAGAGGGACTTTGGGTGATATGATGTCTCAATGCATATTCATTGATAATAGCAAATGTGCCATTCCAGTGTGGAATGCTTATAGTGGGGAAGCCTGTGCATGTGTGAATAGTGAATACATGGGAATTCTAATTTCCATCCAATTTTGCTGTGAACCTAAAAGTGCCCTAAAAATATAGTCTATTAAAAATAGTGATACTATAATAAGGATGAATATGTAATATGTGAAAGGTACACAAAGCTTTTAAAAACATAGAACAAAAAAGCACATAAAAAACATAGCCAACAGAAAAATATATATATAAAATCAGACACCTAGGTGATCTAGAATTTGGACAAAGCAAAAAAATTGTGATCAGTCTTTAAGAATATCTAGAGTGAAAGAGGTTGTTAAAAAAATAAATGATGGAAAATGCAGCAAAAAGCCTACAGGTATTATAGATCATGATTTTTCAAAAGTACAAGCTTGAGGGGCTCCTGGGTGGCTCAGTCAGTTAAGCATCTGACTTCGGCTCAGGTCATGATTTCAAGGTTGGTGAGCTTGAGCCCTGCATTGGGCTCTGTGCTGACAGCTCAGAGCCTGGAGCCTGCTTCAGATCCTGTCTCCTTCTCTCTCTGCTCTACCCCTGTTCACTGTCTCTCTCTCTCTCAAAACAAAATAATAATAAACATTATTTTTTTTTAAAAAAAGTACAAGCTTGAATACACATACAGCCACAGAAGGGAAAGAGGGGTTGAAATTTTACCCAAACTGGTAAGTGATAATAATTCATAGATACAAAGAATTCTAAAGCACCAAGCATAAGAAATTTATTCTAAAAACACACCTAAGCACATCATAGTAGCATTGCTGAAAAGCCCAACACAAAGTGAAATCCTAAAAGCAGCCAATAAAAAAAAGACATATTATGTTCAAAGAAGAACAATAGTAATGAGACATGACTTCAGCAGACACTCTGGAAGCCAGAAGACAAAGGAGTGATATTTTTAAGGTGTTGAGAGAAAGTAAGGGATGACCAAGAATTCTGTACCCAGTGAAAATATCCTCTGAAAGGAAAAATAAAATAAAGATGGATTTCTAGACTTCACCCAAAAAAGGTGGTGATATTTGCCATCAACAGATCAACGGCTAAAGAAATTCTTAAGGGAATTCTTGAGGCAAAGGAAAAATTTCAGAAAGAAGAGACATAGAAAAGATACATATATTGATAAATCTAAATGATTCCAGACTGCATAGAGCCATGATTATATCTCATCTTACTGAAAATAATTGTAGAATCAAAATAACAAAAGGTGGGGAAAAAAGTGATAAATGAATTTAAGGTATTTTAAGGTCTTGGCCTTGTCTTGAGAATAGTAAAAGTACATATTTCTATTTTTAGGGTGTTTCCTTTAAAAGTTTGGAACATATAAGAATGCATAACCAACAAGTTAACAGAGATAGGATATTGAATAACAAAGCATTATTTGAACCATAAGGAAGGCAAAAGGGACATAATTAACATAGAACAGAGGAAGAAATGGAAAAAGTAATATGATTATAGATTTAACCCAAATATATTGAATGTGAATGGACTAATCACTTCAATTAAGGATTTAAGAACCTGTAATAAATTAAACACCCACACACACACGCACTTATGTTAAACTTTAATATGCTTAAAAATGCCAGATCTTAAGTATAAGAATGCAGAAAAGTTGAAAGTAAGGGATGAAAAGGAGTCAATTTTATTTCTTCAAGTTTGTTTTTGGGTTCAATGCAGTTTACTTTATTTTAACCTTGTTTATTTTTTTAATTTACATCCAAGTTAGTGAACATATAGTTCAATGCAGATTTAATTAAAATCTCAAGAGGATTTCTGTGGAAATAGGATAGTGATTCTAAATCTACGTGTGAATGCAAAGGATGGACTTATACTACCAGATATTAAGACTGACCACAAAACTACCATAACTAAGACCGAGTGGTATTTGTGCCAAATGGACATACAGGGCAACAGAACAAAATATGAAAATGGGCCAATACGTACAAGGTATTTAAGAAAAACGTGAAGCTGCAATGTTGATGGCAGAGGAAAAAAAATTTTTCCTATGGATGGTGCTGGAATAATCAAATATCTGTATTTTTGAAAATGAATTTAACCTCTATTTCACATCATACTTGAAAACCAACTCCAGAAGGGTTATAGATGTAAATATGAAAGGCAAAACAAAGGATAACATCAGAAGAAAACAGAGGAGAATAGCTCCCTGAACTGGGTTAGGTAAAGCTTTCAGAACAGCACATACCAAGCGTTGAGGATAAGGGACAAGTGGATACGTGAGCCTACATTGAAATGAAGCACTTTTGTTCATCAAAAGAAAGGGAGTGAGAAGGCAAGCCATGGTGTGGAAGAAGAGACGTTTCACAAAAGCACACGTAAAGGCTCAATCTCACTGCTCATCAGGAAAATGCAAGTTAAAACCACAAGTAGGCATACGACAGTCCCCCCCTGGAATAGCTGAAATCAGAATACCTGACAGCACTGGTGACAGTGAAGATGTGGAACACGTGTGATTCACAAGTACCCAAATCACAACATCACAAGTACCCAAATCACTACAGGTATTTCTGAAAACCTTTTAGCAGTATGCACTTAAGGTCAAACAGATGCATACCTATGACCCAGCATTCCAACAGAAAGGCACACATAAATTCACCCAAAATCATGCACAAAAAATGTTGATAGGGACACTGTTTGTACTAATTCAAAATGAAAACAAACCAAAAGTCTGTCACCCATAAAATAGACACATTGTGACATTCACACAGTGAAGTCCTCAACAGCAATGAAAATGAACCTCATGCAGAATCATAGATAAGTCTCTAAAGCCAATGTCGAATGAAAACAAAACCAAAAAAGGATAATTGATTCTATGTATACGTATTTTAAATGTATATGAAATTAATTAGTGGTTAAAGAACTGATAGTCATGGCTACCTTTGGAGTTCTGGAGGTTTCAATCAGGAAAATGATTGTGTTCTATTCTTGTTTTGGTTGGTGGCTACAGAGAAGCGCTCACCTTGTTAAAATGAATCGAACTGTACAGTTATGATTTGTGCATTTTTTTGGCATGTATTTTGTGATTTTTTTTTAAAAAGTATATTTAAGAACTGTGGCCTTGTAGTCAGGTACTTTGCAACCCTGTTTCCTACATTCATCATGGTCATCTCCAATTGAACACTTGGGCTGAGCCAGCCACTGATGCTGGCACAAGGTGCTTTATTCCAAGTCTTATTTCATCCTTTGAGATGGGATTGCTGCCCTTGTTGTATAGATTTCAAAGATGTGGAAACTGATGTTCAGAGGGGTTAAGTGACTTACTCGTGGTCATATATAGCTAGAAAATAGTAGAACCTGCCTTCAAAACCACATCTTTCTGATTCCAATACACTGCCTTTATATTCTTTGGGGATCCATTCAGAAGAATGGCTTCCAACAACCAAGTTAGCTTTGTAGGATACAGTCCCTCTGCCTCAACTGTGAAAAGGCAGAGGAATGTTTTCTCCACAAATGCCACATACCCCACTCTGCCTACCTTTCCCCACAAATTTACAGTCTGTGGCTGAGCCCCAGATCTTGGGAGGTGACCCTCTGTCTGATGGTGTCTTACATCTATATTTTCTGAACATACAGGGCAATTCAGGGTGGAAAGAGCACAGGTTTTACTTAGACTGACAGGTGAGTTGGATCACCTTGAGCAAACCACTTGATTATTCTGAGTCTCATTGTCCTCATTTGTCAGAAAGAGATTTCTTAATTTTCCAATGTAAGAAATGATTTAATTCTTCTAGGACATGATAGGCATATGATCCACGTGAATCCCTTTTCTTTCCTTTCTGGATCCTGCTGTATTAAATAAATATCTTTCATCTCTCCCTCTTGCCATACCTCCATACTCATTCCCCATCCTTCTCCACCCTGCTCTGTGCCCCAGGTTGGTCAGTGTGAATGCCTCAGTGGGCACCCTGTCCTCTGCTCCTGGAATTTGCAGGAGATTGGAGGCAGGGGGCCCGTGAGTTCAGAGGATGGGTCCCTGCAGCTCGCTCCTGTGGGATCACCATCGATGGCTCATTCTCTGGAAATGGATTCAGACAGCCCTTTCCAACCTTATCTCTCACAGTGAGAAGACATGCCCCCTCCCACTGTCCTTTCTGGCCATGAGAGCATAAGAGATGCTGCTGTTTCAGTTCCCACGTGTCTCCACTATCCTGTGGCTTTCCGTGATGTGTGGCATGCATACATCTTTGTAAATAGTTCCTCTCCCCAGATCCCTCAGTTTCACTGTGTCCTTTCATACTGGACAGGCAGAATCCATGTTGACCTAGTGGTCTGCTCCGTCATTTCCCCCTAAATGTGAAAAGCTCCATTCTCCATGAGGCAACTTAGCTTGTCCATACCACAAGCTGCTGACTGAGGAAGACTCGGCTTTTGTGAGCTTCAGACCGAAGGAAGTGGCAGAAACTAAAAAACAGGCACAGACAGAGTGAATGTAAAATTATCTCAGCACATGTGCTTTTTGTCACTCCAAACGGATGCATTATTTTTTCCCCACAAAATGTGAGGAATTTGGGTCTTACCTCAGGAAAAAAAGAAGCTGTCATGCCAGGAAGCCCCCGAAGGTCTGAGGTTTTATGAAATATATCCCAAGGACTCATCAGTGCCTCTACTAGCTTTGGAGCTTCTCTCTCCCGGAGCCTGCTTCTTCTCGTCTGCATTTCATTAGGAGCACACCTGGAAGTCAGGTGCAGCGAGCGCATTGACTGAACAGCTCACAACCAAATCATGCCTCTGCAGGATGCTGGGCTGCTTTTCATTTGTTTTCTGGGAACACTCACCCTGAGTGGGTCTCAGGAACAGAGGTGGGGCCTGCTGGTACCATCAGGTCCCTACAGGACAGGAGTGGGGCATTCAGCAAGCATCCTGGTGCTAAGGGTAGAAGTGGTAATGCTGTTTCTCTCTGCCCCAGCAGGTAATTCCACCTCCTGCCCCAGCTGGCAGGACCTGAACACTTTGGGTGACGTGGTTGGCTAACAGAGCCTTGCAGTTCCCACCGAGAAGAGTAATGCTGTAGGTATGCCGATCACCCCAAGAGCTGCCTTGGGCAAGAGTATGTTTGTGCAGGCGCCTTACCTGCATTATCACTGGTCCTCACCACAGCTCAGGACTCAGGGACCATTCTATGGGTGGGGGGACACAAGGGAGGTGTCCTTGTGATAGCACGGTCTGGCCTTGATAGCAATGGGACTGGGGATGCCTGTGTGATGAGTGACAAAAGCCAGATTTTAAGCCAGATCTGTCTGATGCCCAGTTTGTACCTATTATGTGAGCACTAGACCACACATTTGGCTCTACCTTAATGCAGAAGAAAGTAATTTCACCTCCATGAAGCAAAGGTAAGTAAGTATGGTCTTGCTTGTCAGGAGTCAGCGCTGGCCTTTGGGATCTGTGTAGGTTTCTAGAGGCTCAGATGTCGGAAGAGGGGAGCTTATAAACTGGGCAAACTTCACTCTGTGGATCACAGACAGCACTGCAGATTCATTCTAATCACTTCAACTCTGAGATCACACAGCTAGAGAATCCAGAACCAAAATGTAAACTGAGTTTCACCTATTTTATTGACCCTCCGCATTTGTCTCGTGTTGGGTCTAAGAGACACAAATCCCTTCTTCCTGAGCCTGCCACTCTGGGGGCCTGGCCTAGGAGAACAAAGCAGGTGCAGATGTCCCACAGGCACCACGCTGACACTGGCAATGCGAAGTACTAATGCTGGGTCACGAGGAGAAGCTCAGTCTCTGCACACAGACTTCCTTGACGTCATATCCCTTCCCCACCAGTAAGCACGTCATTAAACTGCTCGGAGCCTCATTTTCCTCATTAGCTACCACAAACGATAGTAGTAGGAGCAGATGAGATGATACAGGGGAAGCTCTGGTACGTGGTAAGCACTCTATAACTTATGGCTCTCATTATGATTGCTAGCTATGAAATTCTCACAGAAGACAGAGATAGATATTACTGTCATTGATATATGATCGAAGCAATGGAATTCAAAAAAGTAAAACAAAAACAATGTGCTCAAGATGTCACAGCCAGTACACACAAGTAGGATTCCAGCCCACAATTGGCCAGTTTCAATACCCTGTGTCTTGTCTGGACCACCTTCACAGGCATTAGAGCATCAGCATCGGCCCTTTGCCCCTGCATCTTGCAGTTGGCCATGTGTTCTGCCAGTGGGGCTTGCCCGCCTCTGGGTTAAACCTCAGGGCGCCTTATTTGCAATGCATTTCCCACACCCCTTCCTCTGTCCACTCTTCTGTAATTATTACACCCCTCCTGGAGACAGGCACTGAAACAGGATTACACCTAACCACTGGTATTGACAGAATGGCACACCGGGGCTTGCCTGACTCCCGGCTCTTCAGGGCAGTGACTTAGAACTCTTACAAAAGAATGTCAAGAATATATTGGAATACATGGGCCCTGTTCCTGGAAAAAAAAATGCGTACACATACTAGCAATATGACAAGCAATTGTAGAAGGTTCTCAGACACCTCTGTGATCTATCCAGGGACTTCAGGGGAGGCATTCCTGATCTGGGGGAGAATCCTAAAACTCGTTAGAGTACTCATCAGCCATAGAGCTTCCGTGGACCTGACTCACAGTTTACCCTGTGCAGGAGGGGAGGGGAGAGGGACCGTGATAGAAGCAGGCCATTTTTCCATCTTAAGTGAATCTGGTGGACCCTGATGTCCTGCCAGGCCAAAGGCAGTATCAGTGGAGCAGTTGAGAGTGACCCTGTTATCCCAGGCCAGCCACAGCCACTGCAGGGGTGCAAAAGCAGATACTCACCAACATGCCCTGAGGCCACTGGAGAAGAGGCAGCAGATGTGGAGGCCAAGGGCAGTGGCAGGGCTGGTGCCACTGAGCCTTGGGACAGAGAAGGCCAGCAACTGTTTAGGGGTTGAGAGACAGCCAGTGTGCTCCCCACTCAGGGAGGACCAGCTGCTCTGATAGGAACAAGCGCTACAGAGTCAGATAGCAGAGGAAGTGTGAATCCCAGCACTGCCACTTACCAGCTTTGGACCCATGCCTTTTTGAGTCTCATTTTCCCTTCCTATAACTTTTAGATAGAACTTTCTACCTTGCGGGACTGGTGTGAAGATGAAAGAGCATTTGTATGTAAAGGGTATGATACAATCCCTGCAACACTACACTTGATCAGTAAACAAGCTGCTGATATGAATAAGATAATGGGTGTTCTTATTTGGAAGCCATTATGATGCCTTGGAGAATGCGTATTTTGGGATTCAGGTTGAAAATCAGGAGTAGTTCAGAGCAAGTGTTTGGTGGCAGAGGATGGTTTGCTGTGCACACACCTGGCCAGAGAGAGGCCACTTTGCAGGAGACCTGTCCCCCTCCATAGCAGCTGATCGCAGAGAACCACTTGGCTGATTGCATTGAGATCATACACTGGGCAAGGCGGCCCTGAAGCAGCCTCTTTCCTCCACTGGACTATTTTGCCACATCTGATGAGCATGACTTCATCTGCTTGCATTGCCCAAGTGCCTTGTTGTGTGCTTTCAAAATTTATATACATGTGACTGAACTAACGCATATGGACCTCAGTGTCTGTGTGTACAGGGGTACATGCGCCTGTGTATACTTATTTTGTGTATTGATAAGACTCGCTGTTGGTGAATATTTTGTTTTCCTCTGAGCTTGGACATCTGGTTGCCCTGATGACTGTATTCTTGAATCTGCCAGCAACTCAACCCTCCTTGAGACACATTTGGTTGCTCACCCTGGTACGCCCTCTTCCAGATCCTGACCATTGGTCATTGCAAATTTCTGTAGCAGGAGTTTTTCTTGTTGTGGAGAGAACCTCTCCTCTCTCTGGGGCTCAGCACCCAAGGTCAGGTTCAGAGATGAAAGAATGAAAGCTGGAGAGAAGGTCTGACTGATATCATTGATAATTGTTCCTTCCTCTTTTGTAGGACTGTTAGCCTGATTTATTTGGAATTTGTGCACTTTTTTTCATAACTGATCTCTCTGGCTACGTATCATGGAGAGGGGGGAAAATATAATAATTAAAGTTATTAGCATAGAAAATTTTTGCCTATTTGGAGTTTCCAGGTATGAAGGGTCAGCATAATAAGAACCCAACATGATTTCATTTATTAAAAGCAACTAATGGGGTGAAATAAAATAATGTTTTCGGTATAAGGAATGTTACATTACTAACAGAAATGCTCTCTTTTATTGTGTCTCTTTATCTATTATTTATTTATTTTCCTTAAGGAAAGGTCAGTTAAAAATTCTTGGAACTTTCATCTATCTCGTGTTGCCAAAGCTAAGAGCACAAAACAAGGCTTTTGTTGAGACACAGGTGCTAATTCATGAGCACATGTCTATGGGAGTGAAACGTGAGCTCCCCAAGAAAGGGAACTGAAAATGAAGGCAGATGCCCGTGAGTAACCCCTTCGTCTCAGAAGCATAAGGTCATGCAAAGCCCCACGTTATCCACCAGACCTTGCCCCTCTCTATGATTATTAAATGAGAACCAAAATAGCAGAGGAACCAAATATCCCTTCTGTACCATCATGGCCATCAGGCCCAGTGATCTTGTCTTCCTTGGTGTGTCTTTGGTCTTCTTTCAGTGCTGGAGAAGACAAAATTAAATATGGAATTAGTTCTACCTTGGCAAGATTTGGGAAGATTTAGAATTTAGGAACTGGGCAGTTCCTTAAGGAAACATAGCCTTTGGGAGAGCTGTCCAGATCCATCTGTCTATTCAGATAATCTGGGAGTGTCTGCTGGGTCTCTGCCTCCCTGCCCCTCAGCCTTTGGAATTTGCACCCGTTTGGTGCATTTGGAGATGCCTCTCATTGGTGCAGGGGCACAAGAACAAGGACTAGACGTTATCCTTTCAGTTCCTGGAAGTTGAGATCTTGAGAATGAAAACCAAACTCCTTGGGTTGGCCCTATTTGGTATAAGGCTGACAGAAGAGCCGCTTCTCCCTGGAAGGCCTAGAAGTCAGAGGGGAACCTTGTGATACAAAAAGTTGGGGTGGGGAGTATATGAATCTGGGGCGTCCAGGGCCCATGCTGATGATTCCGGGCAGATTAATATTTATTGGAGAATGGTACCTACAGACACATCCTCTGAGGGTTGGCTATTGAAAAGCCATGCCATGGTCCCTCAAACAATGACAGTCCCTTAGCCCTTAGGCCTAAGCACAGAGAAACAACTTATCTGAGGTCAGAGGAAGTGTAGGGATGAGAGAGGAAACAAAGTCAACTGACAGTTAAGAAGTCGTTCACTCCACGAGGCCATGGGAGCACTTCTCCATGCAGTATGGATAAATTCTCTCCCATGAGTTTTCTAATAACTCACATTTTACAGGAAATTGTTAGGTTAATCGAAAATTAGAATTGTTTCTCAGCCTGTCCCTCACGTTGCCCCCTGGTTGATATGGGGGGACTCTGGACATATACCGGGTAAGGAGGGTGTGCCTCCACCCCCAGGCATGTCTGAGACCCACTTGGTCAGAGAGGTCTCTCTCACCACTGCCCATGCCAATAGGACAGAACTCAGCTCATGACCACAGCATTCCCTGGGAACAAGCAGATAGCATTTCTTCACCGAAGAGAAGAAGAGGGTAGGGAGCAAAGTCAAGTTTTATTATTAAACAACTTTAATCCAAATGCTGATTATTATTTGCAGTGTCTGAAGGCACAAAATATACCTAAAATGTATGGAATAGTCTAAACAGAGTTATAAATCCAAAGAGCAAAGCATGAAAAAAAGATACATTCTGAGCTGACACAGAAATCTGAGTTGGGATTTTTTTTTTTTTGAGAACTTACTTGAATATCAATCATTTCCCCTCATGCCAAGGGTAGGAAATTTAAAAAATAACATAAACATGGTGAAGAATAAATAACACCATGAGGTGTTAAGGGCTTTTTTTTTTTAATAAGCAGGATGCCTTTTCCTCAAAGGTATACTCTCTCTCTCTCTCTCTCTCTCTCTCACACACACACACACACACACACACATGCACACACCCACACACACACACACACACACACACACACGCACACACACACACCTGCCATCTCTCTCCTCTCCCTTACACCCACTCTAAGCAAAGCTGTCCAAGAAGACATCCATGGTGTACCCCAGAAGACAGATCATCTCAGGAAAAAACAGACTTGGGAGTGAGATAAGGCAGTGAGACCAGAATTTGATTAAAAAAATAGATATATATGAAAAACTGACCATCCAGGGCAGGGCCCCCCAAAGTGCTGATGGAAAGAAAATGAAGCCTGCTCTTCCTCAGGGTAACTGTCGCCCACCTAGGCTTCACTATGCGCATGCACCCAGCTCCTGGTTCTCCATGCTCTGATTGGAGAAATGTCAATGGATTGCCTGGGTAGTGCTAACATCAGGCCATTCTCAGCATCCAGAGATAAATAACATAATTATAAACACTCTCCTCTCCAGGGTGCTTTTAGCTGACTATGTGATGCAGCCGTTCCTTTCCGCTCAATCATGTCAGTCAGGACTTCAGGAAAGAAATCAATCCGGGGCTAGTTATCACCCTCATAAATACACCTCTGGAGCAACTCTACAAGGCTATAGGAGATGCAGTCAATAGTCTTTGTATTGTTCCATGACCATGGGCTCTCAGCTCCCTGATGACTGCCCAGCCAGGGATGGGGAGGGGAGCCCAGCCCTCTTGGTGCCCAATGTGGGCTGTGTGCACCATCCTGGCAGGTTAGGAGAGCAGAATCACCTTTGTCATCAGCTCAGATTACTCAAACTGCTCTGCTCCTACTGGTTCTATGTCTGGTTATAAGGTTTAATTGTCCCAAGAAAGACAAGGGAGGGAGGCGTGGCTATCTAGCTGTCTTAGCCTTAAGGAACAGAGCTACCAGTAGGTTCCTTAGCTTGGGGATAATCCTGGGAATCTCAGTGAGAGGGGCCCCTGCCTATTGGCTGGATCACCGCTTGAAGGCTTCTTGTCTGGAGAAAGGGGCAAAGCAGGGAGTAAGGCCTCACACTGTGTTCTGGCCCCATTTGGCAGACTGCCTGCAGGGTTTCGGACCTGGAGACATCCTTTTAATTCTGGAGTTAGTTCCCTGGGTGATGAAGAGTTACTTGTGTTTACATCACACCAAGTTCTGCTGCTCCTTCTCTAGGAGCCAAGGCTCCTTCCTATCTGAACAAACTATTCCCAGCACTGCCCACCGCCTAGAGTACTGGTCTGCTCACCTAAGGCACCTCCCTCCACTCCTCCACCATAACCCTTTGACCCGAAACCACAGGTCACAAATCCCAGGGGTTATTCTCCCTCTGCCTGGTCTCACCACCTCACCTGGTCCACACACTACAGCTAGCATTTCTCTATCCCCATGGACAAGGACAAGCCCACCACTGCCAAGCCTCCCAAGGCAATGATGGAGCCTACCTGCCTTCTCCCACATTCTATCACTTGTTGATTCTTCTAATTAGGAAAAGAAAGCAAAAAAACACAAGGCCAATAGTATGACCCTAGAGCATGTCAGCATCAAAGCCCTCAGAGATGGTCGCCTCATTGTGGGTGCTTCTCTTGGGCCCACTGCACACCGTGTCATGCAGTGGGTGAACAAGAGGACTCCCCAGGTTCTGGAAGTCTCCTAAGTCCCAGGCTGACAGGAACAGCTGATCACCGTATAGCCCTGTGGCCTGGGGTCAGACCAATGCTGGCTCACTGTTTATCTACCCGAGAGGATTAAAGAGGAACCAAGGGCCAAGAGCAGAGGAACTTGGCAGGAAACCATGGGACATGGCAACAAGCAGCATTTGGGGCTCCTCTAAAGGGACTGGCTGCTTATCTTCCCCTCTCCCCCGGCAGGAAGGGGCTTCTTATCTGATCACCCCTCCTGCCTTCAGAAAGGCCCAGGAACAGGGGGCTTCTTTGGCACTTCAGAATGATCACAAGTAATTTGCCTTTTTATTCATATAGAACAAAATTTACAAAGTCATTCATACAGTTTTTGTGGTTTTTTTTTACTGACTTCGAAAATTGGGAATATTCAAAATACACTTTTACCCCACTCCATTCTGTCATTATTTACACATATGTACAAGAAAAATGAAAGAGTCTTTGTGTGTGTGTGTGTGTGTGCACGTGTGTGTGGTTTGTGTTGTTGTTTTCTTGTATTAAAAAGCTCTGCTGGTCGGGTGGGTGGATGGGCGGGCGGGAGGGCAGGCGGCGCGGTCAGATGGAGGTGCCATGGGAGGTGTCCAAGGCCTCTGGAAGGACGCCTCCCGGCACAGGCTGGAAGGACATGGGGATGGGGGTCTTCACCGGGCTCTGGCGGAATAGCCCCCCATTGGGCGACCTGTGTTTGCACTGCATGGAGGGCATGGTGGCCGAGCTGCTGAGGGGCAGCGGCAGATTGCTGCTAGGCCCTGACGAGAGTGTCCGGCTGGGGCCGTGGCTGCTTTGCTCTGGCAGAAAAGTGCTGACCGAGAGCTGTGTGTTCTGGTACTCTCGCGTCGGCTCCAAGGCTTGGCTGGGAGCCAGGCCCCCCATCTCCAGGGCCGAAAGCTCAATGGACGCTGGGGAAATCTGCTTGTGAGCAATGTCTTCATCCATTAGACTGTTCATGCGCCGGTGAACCTGCTCCAAATTCACTTCTTTGTCCTGGAGGGAAAGCACAGGAAGGTCAGGCCAAGCCCTCACATGAGCCAAGGCTGGCTTTCTACAAACTCTGGGAGGCCTGGAGACCCTAGGCATGTTAAGCCTGGTAGACACTAGGTGAGCACTGCCCCCCCCATTCCTCCCATACCCCCTCACCTACATCTGGGTGAACTTCAGTTATCTGGGAACTGGTGGCCTAGGACACTGCCCCAAGGTAGCAAAGACCCAGAAAGCAGGCCTTGGCAACATGTACCTTCCCTCCTCACTTGGCCTAGAACCACGGTCACACTCAGAGGCAACCCCTGCGAGAAGATGCCTTGAAGAACTGGCAGAGACAGAAGGAGGAGAAGGGAGTTCCCGTGGGAATAAAAGGAACTGGTCCTTGAGCCCCCAGGGTGTCCTGTGTATTTACCACGGAGTTCATAATGCTCAAAGGGCCTGATGTGATCATCCCCATCAGACACAAAAGGAGGCTTGGGTTCAGGAAGGCCAGTGACCTCCCTGGAATCACCACCCTTGTGAATGGCAGAGGCAGCAAGGGAAGGCTGAAGCAGGAAGTGGGCACCTGGCTCACCCTAAAACCCTTGTTCTCTCCATCTCCAGAGATGCCAGCAAGCAGGCATGTCCTTGTCTCCAAGGCCCATGGAGCTGGTTCCTGGATGAGGAAGATGGTGGAAATGGTGAAGAATGGGTCTTTGCAGGGCTTAGATGACTTTCCCAGTATCAAGAATGTAGAGACAGCCAAGAGGGTGACCCTGACACTCGACTCTTTCTCCATAATGTAAATGGTGGCAAGGAAATGGTTTTGTTTATTTGTGTGCTTAAGAAAGAGAATAAAATTCACTTCAAATAACCTGATGTTTTGTCTACAATATCAAAATAAATCAAGGAGGCCAAACTGCTTGAAAGCTCCTAAAAGACAAAGATGAGGTACTCTATTTGCTCAGTTCCCCCCAGTGAGGTGGGGCATAAGACCAGGTGTCCACAAAGGAGCCATGCCAGCTCCCCAATGAGGTTCAAAGTTCCACTCCTATTTTTAGGCAGCATGAGTGCCAATGTGACAGGCAAGGTCATGCCTATCACCCATACTTCCCTGATGTCAAACTCCTAGAGAAATACCATGTCAAAGCTCTGCTCTGAGATAGAACACCACAGGCTGTCTAATGGTGACATCCGTACAATAGAGAGAGGAGCCTGTCCCGGGCCCATCTTATAGGGCAGTTAGAAATACCACAGATGTAAAGGCCCTCAACGGGCTTTCAAAAGATAAAAGAAGGAACCACACAAATCTAGGGGGCCATTCCAGTGGCTGTTCTGAGCTCCTAGGAGGCTGGTGGGAGAGGATCTTTCCCAGGAAGAGGCCACCCTGAGTAGCTGGTGTGAATGCCCCTCTCCCATGGGTTGCTAACCCCCATGAAGTCTCAACCCAGCCTTCCTCAGGCAAGGAAGTTGCCTCTGCAGTTTACTCCTTCTTCTCAGTGGCCCCTGGTGTGGAGAAGGCAGGGCCACTGCTCTCTCCACACCTCTGCTGAGCTCAAGACTGGTAGTCAGACATTGGCTTCTGCCTTTTCCAGAACCTTTCACAGAAAAAGAAAACTGACAACCCCCACAAGAAAATAAGAAACTCATCCCAGGCCAAGAGGAGACCTGAGAATAAGAAAGCCAACTGATTTGAGGATGGAAGGTACTATGGGGCATGGCTCCATATCATAGATGGAACAACATCAGAATTCACTGGCATAGCTCCATGGGCAGAGCCGACATTCCAGGGATCTGAAGCCCCACACAGCTGAGCTCAGCTCACTGATGCCGGGAAACCAGCTCCAAGTTGAGGACACCACTGGGTGGCAAGTGTCCTGGGTAAAATCAGGGAAAGTGGCTGGAGACTACCAGGCCTTGACTTAACCTGACTAAATGTAATGCATGCAATGTCTTTCACTGACTCTTTTAAGGCTGTAAAAAACTACAAGACACCAAATTCAAGTTCTCTTAATTACCTTACAACATGCTGATCCAGCTCTGTACAACTTTGCCTTTTTCTTTCTGTTTTATCTGCTTTGTTGTTAGTCTTGCATATGAAACCATTTTAAATAGTTTTTTAAACTGCTATAGTAGTCTCTGGCTGTTTTAAGACCACCAAGCATCAATTATCCCTTCCTAAGACCATGGTCTGTTTGCTTTGAGGGAATTACTTCTCACTGGATAACAGTTTGGAAGGTGCCCTGCCCGCCTGTAGCTAAGACGAAGGACCACTATGCAAACAAGGACAATAGGAATGAACTGAATCCTGAACAAAGAGATAAAGAGACAGAAAAGAGTTGACTGTCCATCCAATAATGCAATAGTACTTCAACAAACTTTCTGCTCCATGACTGTCCTCCTAGATCTTGCCCCCCCCCCCCCCCCAGGTTCTCTGGACAAGTCTGACTCCTGCCCACCACCCATCCTGCTTCTCCAGCCTTCTCATGGTTGCTGTGTGCCCCTGATAAACTCTGGGACAGATAAATCTGTCATCTCCACTGGCCAAACTCAGTGCCACAGCTGTGTTGGTAAATATCTGCATCTATAGGCTATTTTCATTTCAAAATATGGGAAGGGCAGAAGACAAGTATCAGAGATCCTGGTAGCTGGATTAGTTGAGAGAGAATTTCAGAAACTTTTAGGGTCTCATAATAGAACCTTCCTTTCTCTTTGCAGACAGCAAAGCTTGGAGAAGGCTTGATAGCCAGCTGTCCCTGCTGGCAAAGTCTTCAGTTTCCACTGAAGAAAAACCGATGACCAATGGACCTGGATCGTTGGAAGAATGGGGTAGTTGCATGATCTCACCATTTCCTCCTTTAGATTTTCTTTCCAGGGTTCTAATAATCCTTTTGGGGACACAATGAAGCCACATTTAAAAGTGGACTAATTTGGAAGGGAAGGCAAGTATCTTGGTCCCAGTCCTGTTCACTCTGGCAGTTAAAAGAAAGGGTATGACCCTTTTTCTCAGAAAGTATTCAGGAGATGCTCCCCATTTTGCAGGGGTCTAGAGATAGAGAAAGGAGAACTTCCTGTCCAAGAAGACCACAGGAAAGCAGAGAGTTGAGAGTGGGGACAAAGTGAAAGGAGCCCTCTCTATCGAATGCCAGGGCCACAAAACAGAAGGAGAGCTTTGGGGGAAGACCAACAACCCAAAATACTCTGAAGAAAAATGTGAACAAAGGAGGTCTCTGAGATGAAATCCTTCACCCGAGAAGTATAAGGCAGAAGAGGTTCAGGGGATGGAATTATAAAAGTGGTTGAGACTAGGCACCAATCTAGCATAATAATCACAGCTGTGAGGACTTGATCTGGTACTACCAAAGCATCTAGAATAAAAACCAGCCCAGAGCGTAGGTATGGCTACAGCCCAATTACCTGAGAATCAGTACTTTTGGAGGAAAGAGCTTGAATATAGTTTCCTAAATCCATATATGTTTCTTCTTGCCTCAAGTTAAGGACAAACGAAGCATTTCCAAGGACTGTAAAGCTGTGCAGTGAGTGTCAGCTTCCAATTGAGGTTAGTCATTAGCCTATAACCTTTCCACGTCAGGACACAGAGAAAACATCCACACTAACTGAACAGACTTTCCTGGGAGACCTTCCCACCCCAAATGGCAGTGAAGTAATTAATCCTCTCTGCACCAGTGGGACCTCATTCTGTTCAAATTCTGTTACCGCTGGTAGCTAGCTCCAACACAAAACAAATCCCAGAAGAACAAGGTGGCATCGTGACCTGCCCATATTTGATTGTTTAACTGGACAGAAAATGAGAAAAACTTACGAAAATGCCTCCCCACCCCCCAACACAGGTAGTCTGTTTGAGCCTCCAATCTATTTCTAAGCTGCCTGCTTCTACCGCCGTCTAGAGGTCAGATCTGAAGTGCAGAAAACTGGAGAAAACCACCTTGTACGGTAAAGCCTGGAAGCATCGTCTTGGATCACCTGGGGCCACAGATTTAGCACACACTAAGTCATTTCCAGTAGTCCCCGGCCAAGGAACGAGGAGGCAGAAATAATCCACCTGCTCAAGGAAAGAGGCAGGAGTGATTTGAATAATTATCTATATTTTAGACAAAATGGGACATTCTATTATGTTATGCAAATTCAAATAATGGACTTTTTTATGTGAACTACATCAGTTTACATCCTCATTATCTCAAGTTTTTGGTGTTCAACCGTATGGAAACTTGCTGCTGTCTTCATTAATTTACTGTAGGTAACTGACCTAGTCAAACATCCCTGAATATGACATAAAATCCACGGACTGCATTTATCCACGAATCCGGCTGAATTCCAGCTCTGTGTTTCTCACCTCATATTAAACATGATGACAGATGCACCAAAAGAGGTTACTGGGGACCCTCTCCCAGGCATTGTCTTGCAGAGAGATAAAGTTCTGTAATTAAGCCGCTGTTCACCAACGTGGAAATAATTCAGCGTACTGGAAAATGGTAATTAACTAAACTATCATCTATGTAACAGCCAGTTACACATGGGACTCGTTAGAACAGGCTTTGTTTGGTGTCCAATGGCTTTTACTTTAAGTTGAGCAGGAACAAAATGGGACAGGGGACTTCACACCTGACTGGGATGGTTGTAGAGGTGTTCTCCCATTACCACTGACACCAACCGGGTTGTAAATGAGACCCAATGGCCGGGGGAAATGCCATCAATACGAACTTCTTAAGTGTTGCTCTAAAGACTTGCCCAGCCCTAAAGGACTGGTCTGGAGGTCTGAAAGTAGTGGCTAGGTAAGAGCAAAGAAATTGAGCAGTTAATGAAGTGGTCTCAAGAGATGATGGACAGTTTTCAGAGCATCACTGGGAAAGAGTTCTGATGGATTCTGTCACAGATTCCACAGGGGAGGGCAAAAAGAAGAGAGAGCTGATGGACATCTCCCATCATACGTGGTAGCAGTAGGTGTACCTGGGGTGAACTGAGGCTAAGAGATTCGCTCAAGGTCACACTACTTCATGCTAAGTGGAGCATCAGGATCAGAGTCCATATCTACCTGCCTCCAAAACCTGGGCTCTTTCCAACTATGCCAAGCTGTGTGTTCCCAATTTCCCCTTGGGAGGATTGTGTAGACCAGTGGTTTTCATCCTTGGCAGGATGTCAGAAGCACATGTGGAGCTCTTAGAAACTACAGTTGTTCAGATCTACCTAATAGGACCCTTTGGGGAATGGAGCCCAAGCATCTGTATTTCTAAAAACCTCCAGGATTAATCACCTCTGATGTGCAGCCAGAACTGAAAGTCATTGATCCAGCTGAAATGATTACACAACAATTTAACATTAATAACGTTTTCTTTATAGGAGCCCAGACTGGTTCATTCATTCGATAAACACTTTTGAGCTCCTACTACCAGATGAGCTAATGTTCTTGGTAAAGCATCCATCTTGGTCCCTGGCATGTAGAAGGTGCTCAATACTTCGGCTATATTCATCACCTCTTAACGAGAGGCTCCGCTGTTCCAGACACTGGGCAAAGTGATGGCAATGCGGAGGTGGAGAAGTGCCAACAGACTCCAAGCAGGGAGAGGCAAGTAAACCATTAGCAGCAATTTGGAATCAGCCAGCATGAGTGCATACACCCAGGGAAGCAGCCCATAGAGGTGAGCAGGGGAGATTTTACGGAGGGGAGTGATGTCTGAGCTGCTTTTGAGATACACATTGGTGTAAGATAAGCATTCACTCTCTTCTTGCTAATAGCTCCTGCGATAAGGGCTTAAATGCACACTTGCTATCCTTACCCTCATGCTAAGAGGCCTGACATCAGGAGTGTAGCCACTGGGCCAGACTCAGTTTGTGGCTGAAGAGACAAACTGGGGTGCAGAGGATGTCAATGCCTCGCTAGGAGCCGGCATCCTGGCTCAAGGAAAAAAGCCCAAGCTACACTTTTAATTCCCCAAATCCTCTGGCAAATGTCAGGCAGGAACCCCTGCTCCTGCACACACCCCATGGAAGGCCCAGTGGCAGACACAGCAATCATATCCCAGTTCTGTCCCTGCCCATTCTGCTGTTCATTTCTCTAGGGCCAAAGATGTCTTCCTCCAATGCTCTTGAAGGCAATCAGGAGAGTTAAGAAGATAACATGTAATCTTTCTGGCACAGAGAAGGTGCCCTAAGATGTGAATTGTCCTCCCCACACCCCTTACTGCCCATCACAAGGTCCTTGGGAGGGAATAGGGCCTTGGCCACCATTTGCCAAGCATGTCCCATGGGCAGGTGCCGCTTATGGCACTTTCCACGCCTTCCCTCATTGAATCTCAGAGCAACCCCGTGAGGCTGGCATAAAGGAAGAGGGGAAAGGTACAGGAGAGAAAAATCTCTACATGGAGTTGGAAGAAGCATCAGAGGAGTGAAGGCAGAGAAGGGTGCAGAGCCAAAGGGGGTGTCCCCTGCCACAAATCCTCCACGGAGAGCAGGCGTGTGCTTCCCGGCCACACAGACAGCAGCTGGCCCGCCGGCTGCTACTCTGCCGCTGCTGCCCGGCCACCCTGGCCTCTGTCAGCTCCTGTCTGCGACGGAAGCAGGGACGGGGTGGGGAGGGCAGGCAAGGCAGGAAGCACAAACATTCCAAGCTCCCAGCCCAGTGACGGATGATTCATCCCTCACTCTTCATGTCATCTCCCATTTGTGCGGTTCTCATCTTTATTTCATGAATATTTTATTCTTAGAGCAATGGCTCCACTTCCCCCATAAATCTAGAGGGTGGCTCTTTACTGCAACCACAGAGTCTGCTGCACTCACCTGCACTGGGTAACTACATAATAGTCTGATTCCTTAGAAAAAATACGAGCTCAAATCCACATGAATATTAAGGGGTTGAACGCACATTACTACTCTTCCTCAAGTAGGTGTCTAAAGTCTGAAGACATCTCAGCACAAGCCATTAAACACAACTAGAACTACACCCAAAGACAGGTTTCTGGCTCTTAAGAAATACAGCCAGTGCCCCAAAATGAAGCATTCTAAGGTAAAGCAGACACTCTCACCTAATTGAGAATGCTGCTCCATAAAACACGGCCAACCAGTAACACAAAGTGGTTCTGGATTAAATACCGTTAATATTTGTGGAAGGTTTGAAAGATATGCTTCTAATATCCTGTTGTTTCAACCCCCTCCTGGTTCTTATTCCCTCCATGATGAGGGCTCAACCACTTGGCCTGACATCCAAGTCCCTTAGAGCAAGTCCCTGCTCCCTGATCCAGTGTCCTCCACTCACATCCCCTTGCTGATGGCGACACTCCAGCCCCCACAGCTCCAGGAGGTGTGATGACTGTTTACCTCCGTGTTGTTCACCCTACCCGAAAGGCAACTTCCAATCTCACCTCCAGCTCTAGGATCTGTACCAACCCTTCAACACTTCACTAACTGGGAGGAGCTCTTCACTAACTGATACCCCTGCCCTCCCTATGACCCCAGGCTGGGCTGGGTGCCCCTCAGTACATCCATGGTACCCTCTGCTCACTTGAGAATAGCCTTGATCAATGGAGGCTGCTTTGGTCAACCTCTCTACCACATCTGCTCCTCCAGAGGTAAGCCCCCTGGGGACATGGACTGTTCCCCCACAGGCATATATTTATGAAAGGAAGAAGAGAGACGGAGAAATTTCATTTGAAAATCAGAAACTCATAAAAACAGAAAAAAGATGGGGAATATTTCCCTCTTCTATCATGCAACCCTTAGCAACACCAGAAGGGGCTGGAGGAAAGGCAGCTACCATGCTTTTGCAACCTGTCTTTTCACTGGTCCTCATTCCTGTCTGGAAGCAAGTTGGGGGCAGGTGCAGAAACTTCCATATTTTCTAGGCAGGACCAATGTATTTCATTCTCTCTTATGCCTCAGATCCTGGGCTTATGCAGAAGCCAGAGGAGAAGACAGAATGCTTTGCTGACAAGAAGAGAGCTGTTCCTCACAGCTGGGTCATTTCTTGGTCTCCTGGTCTTTTTTCTGTATTTCTCTCTTTCACGTCTGCCTTCTATATCTCTCCAAAAATCAATCCCCTCACCACTCCTTCTCTCTCTCTCCCCTCTTCCTTCTCTCTCTCTCTCTCTCTCTCTTACACACACACACACACACACACACACACACACACACACACACAGAGTAATCATTCACTTTGGCTGCCCAGGCTAGGCTTGTCACTAAACACTAAACTAGGGGATGTGAAGGGACATGATGACCAGAAGCATATGAGAATGCCCTGTCCAAAGGAAGAATGGCCTCTCTCTGCACCTAGTTCATACGGGACATTCTGGAGGGCAGAACCTGTTTCTCCTGGGCACCCACTCTGCCCATGCCATCCCAGGTCAGCACTTCCATGACAGGGAGATGCTCACCCACCCAGAGAGCCTCTCCTGCTCCCCTGACCCAAGGGCATGTGCACTGAGAAGTCAGGCTGTGGCTGATTGGGTCTGGAAAAAAACAAACCCAAACCAAACAATATGGAGAGTGAATGCAATGGGATCTTGTCTTCCCTTGTCCCACTGGGGATGGCTCCAGGACCACCCTACCCTGGGTACATGCTGAGGCTTCTGTACATATAGACTTGAGGCTGGTAAGGGGACATATATGCAGACTTTCCTAAAAACTACTCATCGGAATAATTCACAGTCCCTCTCAATGACTTCTTCACAAAAAAATTTCCAGGAGCAAAAGAAGTTCAAGCAGAACCATTAACTGTTCCTTTCAGTGGCTTTCCCTTAAGTCTCCTCCTTCCTTCTCACCCGTGGCCCAGGGGTGACCAGAGAAGCACTGAGGCCATGGGAGACCCAGGCCTTTTCCACTTTGCACTTCCTTGCAGGGAAGCACACAGAAGGCAGATGAGGAAGATGGATGTCCCCAGAACATTTCCAACATGCTGAATCAAATGGCAAGATCCTTCCAGCAAAAACTAAGTGTGATGACAGAGAGCTTGCTGCCTGGTATGAATGGAAAGTCTGTCCTCACCCCCACCTTGCCAGGCGCTCCATTACAGACTGATATGGGGTATGGCCAACCAGTCTCTCCACGCTGCAGAGATGGTGGCCATGGCGACACTGCCTTTCTGGATTTGGCGCTGGTTACTTTGCTGCATCTTGTTTGAAATTTACACCTGTTTGTAGCAACATAATCTGTTGATTAGAATTCAGAAGAAGCTGAGGTATAGGCAGCACAGAGGGGCAGCCCTGCAATCCAGTGGCTCGGCTTATGTCTCCCTGCCTGTGTGTAGGTTTCCACTGGCACAGATCATCCCCAAATGGCACTCCTTGCCACCCTCCCTTAGGGAAACTGGCTCCAGGGTCCCTTGGTGGAGGCTTCATATAAAAAAATGGACTCAAAGAAGAACAAAACCCCAACGGAAGGAAGTGTTGTGGAAAGAATCAGCTTGTGGTTGGCACACATAAGGAGGGATTTTGTGCCAGAACTTGAAGTCTGGACAGAGCCACAAAGTTCCCTGTGCTGGGTGTTCCTGGAGGAACATGGGCAAGGCCGGGCCCTATACGGAGGGGGAAGGGAAGGGGAGAAGGGGCGATGGGAGGGGAAGTGGGGGCCAGGCCCTACTTGCATGCTGGAAGAGCAGAGCCCTGTGGCCCTTGATGTGAAGGCAAAGAGAACCAAGAAGGAATGAGATCTCCTCTCTTACCCTACAGTTGGTCTCTCCAGGTCAGGGTGGAGGCACATGGGCGGGGCAGGGTGGGGAAGGGCTCTCTGGCGCTGCTCATGCTGTACCCGCTCTATAGATAAATACAGGACTTTAGTGGCCATGGCTGGTGCCTTGGCACTTTGTTCAAGCATAAAAACATCCCCTACATTTGTTCTCTTGCTTTAAAATCAAAGTAAAACAATGACACCATCCCCCCAAATAAAACACTGCCGCCTCTAGACAAGTGACTTCGGTAAATACTAACTGGAAGAAAACCGCCCGCCGAGTGGCCCAGTATGACTCTCCTGCCTCTAGGATGCAGAAAGGAGAAGCAGGACTCAGGGCACGGACCTCTTTGGGGGTCTCCTGGTGGCACCGGTTGCTGTTCCACCACAACTCCAGGGCAGCCACCAGGCAGGCCAGGAGGAGGCCGATGGCCAGGATGCAGAAGACCCCAGCGAAGCTGTGCAGCTTGAGGGATTTGCCGTCGGCCTGGGCACTGGCGTGGCTGGTGAGGTCACAGCGGCCCATGTGAGGCCACCACTTTTGCTTGAGCACGTCCAGGTCCCCAGTGTCCTGCAACTCCAGGATCCTGCAAGATACAATCCACATGAGCCACAGCCACCGGCCTCATCAGTGTGGTCATGGGGGCTTTGGCCCATTCCCCACCATGCTGGCCCTTCCACAGACCACACTGAACCGTGGTGGCTCTTATTCTGTACCAATTTTTCCCTCCCCAATCCATTCTCCCACTGTGAGACAGTGCTCTTCCCAAAATACACATCAGGTTTGTCTTTCTCCTTAAAAGTCTCGATGCCCCCTCCTACCACTGCCCATGGATAAAGTTCAATAGCAAGCACATAAGGACCCTTCACATGGGACTGGGAGCAAGCTCTGGGGATAAAATAGGAAAATATAGAACTGGATGAGGCAATATTTGGACTGTGGACTTGCAAAAATGCTTTCTTTAAACCTTCAATCCATTGTAAGTTTCTCCCACCAGGATTCCCCAAATCACTCATTCATTCATTCGATTTGAGGAGTATCTGCCTTGCGCTATGTGTGATGTTCAACACTGCTGAGGGTGCAGTCCAGAGACACATACATGGACCTTGAAACAATTAGAGCAATCAATGTGGACACCGAAGCTGTGATCAATACCATGCCACGAAAGTACAGGTGCTAAGAAATGGTGCACTGGGTGGGTGTCCAGACCAGGGGGGTTACAGGGCGGACCTCATCAAGGAAGTGACAGGTAAGCTGCCACCTGAAGGAAGGTTAGTCATCAAATAGCTCACACTTGTCTGGCATATTCTATGTGCCAGGATATATGTGCCAGGATATATGCTATGTGCCAGGATAGTGTTTAATTGTCATGTCAACCCTTTGAGATGGTTCCTTCCATTCTCCTATTTTTATACAGAAGGAAATGGAGGCACAGAGAGGTGAAATATCTTGCCAAATTCACTTTGTGGTTGGCAGGGATGGCATTCAACAAGAAGGAAAAACTACAGCCATGCTTGAAAGTCTTGTCTGGGCTAAGTGCTCAGCATGTCTGAGATGCTAAAATACGGCCACAGAGGCTGGAGAGTGATGGGTGAGGAGGAAGATGGTGGGAGAAGAAGCTAAAGCAGGAAGAGCAGAGAATGTCGGTTCTGAGAAGGTATGAGAGGGAGTCTGGATTCCATCCTGATCACCAAGGTGGGGCAAACCCCTGGGCTCCTGTAGTCCCCATGCAGGTGTTTGGACGGTGGTTTTCCTTCTTGTGGCATTTTATGGACTCCCTCTGTAATTCAGTGGTCTGAACAGTGAGCTAGTAGAATCTGGTAGTCCCCAGCCTCCTCATACCCAAGCTTTTCCATCTGTGGAGGGAGACTTTCAGCCTGGTACGTGGTGATATATCCAGGTGATAACACCTGCTGTGACCTCTCTGAGCCCATATTCTCAGCTCTCTGGGTGTACACAGTTCAGGAGAAGTGGTTCTGTACAGCCAGGAGAAGCTCACTTCCAACTGTCCAGTTGAGCAGTCTCTGCCCTGGACCTGCATTGCAGGCCACCTGTGACCATAAGCTGAGGCTGAGGTCTATGGGCTGTGCATGCATGCATGGGCTGTGGCTGTTGGAGAGGGAAGGTGACAGCCCAGAGGGGGTCCTCTGACCTTTCACCATCATGGATCCAGCATAGCATGGCCTTTCATAGGCTGTGAATAGCTTGGCTCGGTACAAGAAGCAGGGAATGGAGGCACCAGATCTCAGCTGGGTATGACGGAACAAGTGACTTGCTCCTGCTTAACCTTGGCTGGCTCATCTTTGCAAGATAGATCCACGACCCCACTAGGTGAGTAGATCCTTCAAGATGGGCTGTGCGTTACTCTCCATGGTTTCTCCTGAGCAAGCAGAGTGGCGGCACAACTTGGGCCATCAATGGATGTTGGCTGCATCAATATGTGTATGAATATATTAATTGAATCATGAAAACTAATCTAAGCTAAAATGGCCATGGTGAGATAATGAGATAATGTCTGTTAAGAGCCAAGGACACAAGTCAGCACAAAAGACTTAATATGCCACTGGTGCCTGCAGGGACTTGGTCATTGAGATAAATGCATGATTGCCATGTGCACCTGTGCGCCTTGGGCTTGTGTTTGGTATGCTATTGAGCACAAGATATCTCACATGGCACATCCCATGATCACCTGGGCAGCTTCAGTGTCCCATACCTCTGTATGGCGCTGGACATGTTACAGAAGCTGGCCACTGGTTCATGCTGAAAGGCCACTATTTAAGTCTATGCTGGCAGGTCTGAATAAGCTGGGCCTCCTGGCAGTTATAGGAACCCCAGGGCTGGATATGCAGGATCTCAGGGCTTTGAGAAGACTTGTGGGTAGACTAATGGCTCGCTGAGGAGAGACAGCAGAGCTTTGTATTTAGCACAGATTCTGCTCTGATGGACATCATGCAAACACAGACCGTGCCATCACACTAGCCATGGTATGCAACCTCTCAATTTCAGTGCTGTTATTACTAAAATCTGAGATCATAACAACTCCTACCACAGCATGACTGTGGAAAATGGAAAAGGGACACATGGGCACCACTCAGCTCAAGATATGGCAAGTAATAAGAGCTCCATAAAAGCTGGTAAAATTTGCACAGTCTGATGGCCATGCTGACCAGCAGCCCTATCCAGTCCAGTACTGACATGCACTGCCTTTTATTGAGAACATAGTAGGGACTGATCATTTCCCATTGTTGTAATCCTCCTAGCAGCCTGCAAAGTAGTTCTTAGTGAATCAGTTTTACATCTTGAAGACCTGAGGCTTGGCATCTAGATGACTTGTTCATGGTTGCAATTAGAAAGTGGCAAGATTATTCTTCAGAGCTGGGGCGTGCTGACCCGGGAGGCCATGCTCTTTCCAGATAATCAGGCTGCTAAGTGCAGTCAGCGGGCTCTCTGAGAGTTAGGTTCTGGTCTACGGGACCACGAAACTCTGGCCAGAGCATAGCTGTAGGGTCTGATTTTTACTCCTCCACTCACTGACTGCAACATCAGGCAGGCTGCTTAGTTCTACCGATGCTTCTCTTCTTCCTGCTCCTTTTAATTGTATGCATTTTTATGCCCAATATTATTTCAGGAAGAATGTAAGGCAGTTTATAGGGAAACATAGAATAAAGTAAAAACAAACAAATCAAAAAGAAAATTTAAACATGTAAGCAACAAAGGAAAGATAAAACAAGTCACGGGCACAAAATCAGTCCTAGAACGAGGCTAAACTAATGCACACCATAATAATCTATACTCCTGCTTATGAGTAAGCCGGAGCGATAATAGCCACTTCCTGAAGCCAGTTGTTCTATTTTCCAGACAGATATAATTGCAGGTGCTTTCCTCTGGTCAATAGTTGGGGAGCCTGCTACACAGTAGGTGCTCTATAAATGGCTATTAGGTTGTTAAACATTTATTGAATGCCTGCCCTGCATGCCATGGTCCACAAACAGGCTACAGCACTCAACCCTGCCATACACACTTAGAAGGCACAGCCTATAGAACCTGTCCTCTGCCAAAGCAAGGGCGTGTACCCATATTCAAGCAAACAGCTTAGTTTCCAGGATGAAGGGAAAGAAAGTTACAGCAGTTCCAGATAAGACCGGGATCTGTGATTTCTGTGAGGCCTTTTTTTCCCTGTAAATGGCATAGTGCGTTGCTTCCTGGATCTGCCCCCTCCCTCCTCTCAGGCATGCCCCAACTAGAGGCAGCTCACGGTTCTGTAGGCATCATACAACGGAGAGCCTCTCAAAGAACCACTGGCAGTCGTACATTGACGACCTGAGGTCAGAGTGTTCCTTCTAAGTAGATACCCATCTGCCCAGGTAGGGGAGGGGGGATGCTTTCAGCCCAAGAGAGGCTGCAACACAGAGACTTAATATGCACTCTCCTCCCAACTCTGCCAGGAGCTGGATGAGTGAGCCTCTCTGAACTTCAGGATGTTAAATGAATGACCTCTAACAACTCTCGCCCTTCCAAATGGATTATCCTCAGTGCTGGGATGCCTGTGTTTACCAGTCAACTGGTGTTGCCCCTAAGCCTGGGTACCATGCCAGCTTTTTCATTTGGACACATCTGCTATTTTGGATTTTGGTGGACCAAGATAGCCTGTCCTTTGGGATTCCTCTCTAAGCTCCTTAGTCCTGCCCTCTTCACTCACCAGGATGTCACCTCACAGACATGTGTGGGTGATGGGCCCAAGGCACAGATGTCCTTAGGAACAGGAGCCCCAGTGAGCAGGCCACTGAGCTCACCAATGCTCCTCACTTTCACCTTGTCTGGTAAGGCCAAGACCCCTAGTCAAAGACTAAGATAAGTTTTCTGGCAGTAAAAGCAGGGTGTTGATGACAGACTTTTTTTCTCAAGGAAGCTGGCCAGGAGTTCAGATTGAGCACTTGGAAACTTGATCATGCCCAAGGGTCTAGAGTAGACCAGGCTCAAGAAGGGATGGACTCCCACCAGCAAATTACATGGGAAGCTTAATAGGCCAACACAAACTAGACACAATGTTTCACTTCTGGTGGAGGGTATCCATGTGCCTTTGCTTGGGCTAGAATACCCAGGCCTATAAAGCCCTCCTCCCCTCTTACCCCGGCCCTCCCCCTACCATTTGCTAGTATTAATTACCAGGAGGCTGATCTGGGGAGGATGGGGAGGAGGCAGGTCCCTTGCCTGCCCCAGCAGATAGCGTCTGCCCCCTCAGCCCATGTGCACATGAATATGCAGTCAATCTGCTTCTCTGACCACACTTTTTTTCAAGACCACATTGACTCTTCCCTCACTGACTTTTCCCACTGAAAGCCAATTTTAGAACTTCCTAAAACTTATAATAATAAGTAAGTACTGGGCCCTTCTTCGATCCAATTAATTATTCACTTAATTTTACATTACTGGGCCTATCTGGCTACCTCCTACTCACCCTTCAGGCCTTAGGTGCCCTCCCTGGCCTCCCGGTTCTGATTAGCTGTTTTCCTCTGCCCTCCTCCACTTCTAGAATAGCCTCTCCATTGTACTTACTTCCCTGTGCTGGCATTGCCTGCCTGCATCACAGTTCCCACCGAGACTATGCACCTTCATGAGATGGGACCACATACTTCCTCTTCGTCGTCCCCGGCTGGCATGGGACTAGTTGGGGTGGATGGAGGAGCATGTGCTGGTGTACAATCAGGGCTGAGGTCACGTGAGGAAGAACCAAGCTTGTGTTGGCTCTTGCCTCCTAAGAGAAGTTTATCCTCTAAGCCCCCCTTAGCTGACGGTGCCTACCTCTGGGAGAAGAGGTCCCTGTAGGGGCTGCCGTGCTGCAGGGCGATCCCGTAGCCCTTGCTGCTGACGCTGTTGCCAATGACAGTCACAGAGCAGTCATCATCTGTTAGGGCTGCGTACTCCACCACTGCCACATCCCACAAAAAGGCGTAGTTCCCCTTCTTTGCCTGAAAGACCAAAATCACCATGGAGTCAGGTAGGCCTGTATCAGTTTTGAGCACCGAGTAGCTCAGTGATGAAATTTGCAGGACCCTCCAATGCGATCCCCTGCCGACAAGCCAGCACAGCAAGCCACTGGCTTGCCACTCGCTGTGTTTAGACACAAAAGGCTGTGATGCTATCTCCAGTATGCTCCAGGAAAGCACACGTTACACAGAGAGGTAGGAAAGGTGAGTGGTAGGTGAGCTCTAAGGCTAGCCACCTGCTCACAATGGCAGGGACCTATTTCTCAGATTAGCAGGCTCACCTTCAAAAGTGCAGGAAGTCTGACCCAGGGAATTGAGATTTTCTGTTCAGAGATTTAGGGGGAGTGTAATAGCACCCAGTTAGTATTTCTACTTAGAACCTGGCTGAGCCCTGCTTAGGGTGAATGTGGAAGATGGCCCTAGATTTAGTGCCCTGAGTGGCTATGACTTAATATCTAAGTCATAAAAAATATCTATATATAAGTCATGAACTTGAACTTGCTATGCATAGGGAAGAACCCATAAAGTCAGAGTCCTGATTATTATGGTGCCAGGTTGCGTTTCTGCCACGTGCCTTCTACTGCCCACACAAGAGTGTCCCCACACATACGAACATGCACAAACACATACATACATGCGCAGACACACAGGCACACAAGCAAGAGTGCACACACACACACGCACAGCCACACACACACAGGAGGTTTCTATATCAATGCAGTGGTTGCAGATTATTTCATAAGGAATTTGCCCATGGCCATGCTGAAGTCCCACCCCATCACACCCATCCATAGAAGACCTTCAGTTATATCCTGAGCCTTAACTCTGACTTTGCCTGGAACTTGGACACTCAGGGGAAATGTGAGCTGCTCTGCTTTTTGGAAGGAGATGCAAACTAGACATTGTCACTTGGCCAACTTAAAATAGAGCATAATGTTCTTAATGTAGCCAAGTGCCTGGTTTTTATTCTAGAGTGAGCACACAGTTGTCTCTTTGCCACTTCTTCCCTCTTACCACAACTCACACTGGGTGCTGTAAGACCTCAGTCTGGGCTTGGTGGCAGGCCTGAAAGATCACAGACAAGAGATCAAGCTGCACGCTACAAGTTTTGTGGCATCATCATGGGCATTGTGCTGATCTCTTGCTTCAGGTGAGTCTTCATGTCCACTGAGACTTTCCAAAGAGTGCTATTGTTACTTAGGTGAAGGTAGTCAAGATTTTACTTCTTTTAGGACCCAAAGTGCCCATGGGCCAAAATGGCTCATTTTTTCTTCAGAAGTTTTCCATCAAAAGGATTTGTGAGCAGAGCATGGCGCCCCCCGGCACGAAGAGGCTGCTCCTGGCCATTCAACAATTTTTCCCAAAGACCTTGTAAGAAATGACACACGCACCTGTGCCACCCATGGACTTGTACCTCCGGGAGCAATCCAAATATTACATCAAAGCTGCATTCCATGGCCAAGCCAATTTCAGAAGTCCCTAAAGGACTTTGACCCAGGTTGCAAAATTACACTCATTTCTCTCCTTCCACATGGGAAGATAACAGTCTTTGAAATTTTTTCCTGCTGGCAAACAAGTTTTCTCTTGAAAAGATATAAATTTTCAACCTCTTAGTATCCAAGTTTCTCAGCAAAATGTTGACTTATGACCTAATATTTGGCTTTGGTCTCACTTTGGAGCATTTCACATCCACGCTCGCAATTCAACATGACAATCAGACATTGTTATTTGGACGGTTTCAAAAGGGCATGTCATGTTGAAGGAAGAATTAAGATCAGGTTCGTTTCCACCTTTCAAGTGATGTTCCAAGAAGGAAAAGGAAATAGACTGGCTCAGATTGAGTGGAAACCGACTGACAAAAACCTGGTGCAGCCATTCTATGGGGGTACTTAGCTTCCTTCAAGTCACAAGTGTTTGCGGCTCCGGTTTGGGCTCAGTGACAGGTGAGCGCAGCTGCAAGAAGGAAGCATTTATTGTCTTGCTGACCTAAGCCGAGAAGCCAGGAAACACATGGGTAGGATGCTGACAATGTCTCAGCTGCAAATCCCTTAACCAGGAAGGCTGTTGAGAAAAGAGGGGAGAGTAGTTCTTTCTTGAAGTGGCGAGTCTTCCCATTTTTAAACAGACACTGAAGTTACTATTATGTTTATGTCTGCTTCAAGGAGCATGTGGCCAGTCCCTAATATACTTGACAATGCCTGAACAGGGGGTCTGGAGAGACTAATGTGCCCCATCTTGTTTGTGGACCACATCAGAGGCTCCAGATGCATTGGGCTCTAGCCTTATGAAAATACTCTCCATCCCCAACATCTCTGCCCCAATTCCTCAGCATCCCAGAGCTTCCTATGTCCTCCTCTTAGCCCCATGCTGAGTAAAATGTAGCATCAGATCCCTCCCTGTGCCTCCCAAGTCTGTTAGGCTCCAGGGAAATTTTCTGGACCTTGTAGATATCTCCCCATCTTCCTGGTGTGTCACAGACCCTGTGTAACACAGAAGTCTTCTTAGGCCTGGCCATGCTCTCAGGAATATTCAGATACCAACTATAAGAAGCCCAAACACACTACCCATCATGGTTATGTCCCCTTTATATAGACGTTCTTGTCTCCATGAAGAATGAGCTCCACACACACACCTGCCCCAAATTTGAAGACATGTTTCTCCCTAATAGGGCCCAAACCAGCTTTCCATGGTTTGTAGAAAACCACAATTTGTGGAAAACTACAATCTGTGCTGCTTATCCACAAATCTTGGTGTGTGTGTGTGTGTGTGTGTGTGTATACACAGAAATATATGTATATGCATAAGCATATATATACACAAAATTAAAGTAGTATAAAACAATAGGATAGATACAGTATTATTATTGTTCTGTATACATGTGAAATGTAATATGCCAAAAGATGGATAGGATTATTACATAATGGAGTGGTATTAGTGATTCTTAGGACAAGCTGGTTAAAGGTTTTTCTTTAATCTTGTTACACAATCTATGTTATCACACACTATACAGGCACCAAGTCTGATCTCCGTTCCCCTGTGTGCTCTTGCCCATCAATACAACACAGAGGCCTGGCAGAGCTCTCCAATTTCCCGGCTATTACCCAAATACAGCCCTTATTTCCCTGGGATGCATCTAAACATTTTGCTTTGTTTCATTCTCCCCTTTCCCTAAAAGGGAAAGAAAAGGCAATTGGTTTAAACATAAAAAATGAAAAGATGTGAAGATTCAGGGATAGAAGGAAAAGAACAGCTTTGATATTAGACAAAGTCAAAGGCATCTGAGCATCCATCCCCAGGAAGTCAGGATAGCAGCAGGTAGCAGGCCACCCCTGACATATCTCCCTGTAAGTACCTTAGCAAACAGGATCCAAGCCCTTCCCTGAAGTCCACTCTGTGCCCAGTCCACATGTACGCTGGAGTACAACGAATGGAAAGGGATGGAGATATGAGGGTGCCTGGCCCCAGCATTTAGAGCATCCTCCCTAACATTTGGGGGAATGTGATCAGCCTCTATGGCTGGAGGAAGGTTGGGCACAATAAACAAAGCCACGAGTGAGCTGGGATATTGGAGGACTCCCTCTCCATTGCTCCACACCAATAATAAAATGAGATTGCATTGCCTTTCATTGCACAGCTGATTCTGCCCTTCACAGAACTCACTTGGAGCACAAACTTCCAGAGACAACAGCCTTTGAGGCAAGAACTTCATTATGCTCTTCTATTCCATTCTAACTGCTTTTGGAAAGGGGCAAGCGACCACATTGTTCCCCCAAACAAGAATGCTGGGACTGCAAACAGCGAACACAAATGTTATTGGAAAGAAAGTGCTGAAGGAAATCAGGTGTCTACAGTGCCAGCTACAGGGAAGGTGCAGAGCACCTGCTGGGTGCCGGGACTTTCAGAGCCCTGATTCCTTTGCCATCCCTGGTATAATTCTAAAGGGCAGAACATCCATCCCCTTTGACAGATGAAGGAGAAACAAAGTGAGTTGTCCCAAACAGACCCAGATCATGAAAGGCAGAGCCAGGTTAAGGTAAGCTAGCACTCTGGCTCCAAAGAAGGCTGTGCTGTCCCCTCTGCCCTGCTTGGACCCATGAAGGAAGGGCTGGGGAAGTTGGTCCTGGTGTCCTTGCCCTCTGAGCACTTCCCAGGGCAGTGCTGCTGGTGACAGAACACACTGAGATGGCAATGACTGTCTTTCTCCAGCTTTGGAAACGTGGTGGCTTGTGGAACTGCTGAACCCCTGTGAAATGGAGGTCACGGGCCACACTGTCTCTGGATGGGGTTGTCAGGATATCAGGGACTCCTTGGACACTTGATGCATCCTCATGTGCATTCGCCATCTGGAGGCACACCTAGTGCCTCTCCCAGAGCCCACTTTCACCCAAAGCAGAGCTTGGCCCTCTCAGGTGTCCCAAGTGTTAGCTCCCATGGTCATTTCATGAACTGGCAATGCATTGCCATGCACAGCCTGAACCCTGGCTACAGTGACACCTGCACCAAATTACAAGATGCACAGTGAAAACCCAGACCATCTGTGGAGAAAAGGACAATTTTACAGTCTGCCGGTAGGAATGTGGGCTGGCACGATATTTCTGGAAAGGCAATTTGGTGGGGAGACTCAAACGCTCTTAAAATGTGCATATACAGCAATTCCACCCTTAGGGATCTATCCTAAGGAATTATTCAGTTTCTGAAAAGATGTTTGTACAAAGATTTTCAGAGTAACACTGTTTAAACTAGAAACAATTGGAAATAATCTAAATGTTCAAAACTTAAGAATCAACTGGGCAAATGACAGTATTAAATGATGGAATATTATATTACCATTACCATGGAGTCTTAAAGAGAGCAATGATCACTAAGGGAAACAATTGTCTGTGGCAAACAAGGGCTAGCCTGGATCTGGCTCCAACAGTATGGATTTGAATCCCAGCTCCACTGCTTTCTGACTGTGTGAGTGCAGGCAAGTTGCTTAACATCTCTGGGCCTCAGTTCTCATGGACGCAAAATGGTCCATTGCTCAGAGTTCTGATGAGGATTAAATCCCTCGATAAATGTGACATGCTTAGAACCTTGCCTGGCATATAGTAGATGCTAAATACATGAGAACCAGTATTATGCTGTTTAGTGAAAAAGAATCTGTTACACTGGAGTATTTGCACTGTGATATCCTTTTTAAATCATCATGTAAAAATAATGTTTTTATGTTTATGAAGAAATGAAACCAAGCACCAAATACCAACATGGTCATCTTGGGGTGATGCCACCATGGGTGACTTCTGTTGGTTTCTTTTAATCTGCTGTGTTGCCCATGTTTTCTACAGCTTGGCAAGCATCTCTCCTGTGACCGCACTGTCCCAGAGGGGAATTTTAGTGATTCAGCCCCCCTCCTGAGCACAGTGTAGTGAAAAGAGAAGAGTTGTAGACAAAGACAAGTGCAGGGCTACACCCCCAGCTCTTCCAGGAACCAACAATCTTGGGGACCAATAGTTGTTTCCTAGAGACCTATTCTGACTGTGAAATTACAAGACACAATGCACTGTGCCTGGCAATAGTGAGGGCTCGATTCAAGCTCTCTCTCTTCCCTTCTGCAGTCCCCAGCTTGATTCAGGAGACCGATCTGTCAGCTGTTATGGGAACATCTATCTTCCCACACCACCCCCCCACATCCATTCCTCCACCTTGACCAAGTCAGCAACATGCTCTGTGGGAGTCTGTGGTATGTGTATGGGTGTGTGTAAGTATGAGTACATAAATGTATGCAAATGTGTGTGTATGTGTGTGTGTGTGTGTGTGTGTGTGTGTGCGCATGCATGCATGCGTGCATAAGTACCACAGACCCCAGGGAAGCAGGAGAGAAGTAAACTCAGGTACCAAGTGCCTGGAGAACCACAAAGAGTTTAAGATAAACAGACTAACAGCAGGTAAGGAGCCTACCTCTCCTGGTCTCTCAGAACAATGGACAGATCGTCCAAAATGACATGCACATGTAGGGCAGACAATCAACAGGACTCTCAGAGGTGTTCACAAGCTAATCTCAGGTGGCTGTAAAGAAACCTGCCACCCATGAAGTGAGAGATAATGACCATTTACCTAGACCAGCCCCCAGAACAGGAAAAGCAGGAAAACCAGGGAAGGCTCCATGGGAGGGGGAAATGGCAATATAACACTCCCACAATTAGTGCAATGGCTGCTCTTCTGAAGTGTCCACGGGGCACAAAGTCAATTTGGCTCCTGTCTTCAGACCAGAGTGAACAGGATGGAGCTGGACAATGAGATAACACAATCAAAGCGGCAGCAAGGCCATCTGGTATGGGGATGTCCTGAGTGTGTGTGTGTCTGTGGACATGAGTGCAGGTGTGAGGGCAAACACGCAAGTTTGTCATGGTGGTCGAAGTGAGGCTGCCCATTACCTGAGGGACAAGACTGGGATAAGGGAAATGTCATAAGGCTACAGCAGCAGAAAATGGCTTCTGATGGCCAGGCATTAGGCCTGCAAGATTTCTGCAATGATTGCCTGTCCCATCCTAGTATTCTTGTATCCTAGAGTAACAAAGTCAGTGGCAAGGAGCTCACCAAGGGGTAGAGAGAATGGCAAGTAATTCCTCAAGCCACCAATGCCCTTACTCTTACATTGTCTTTTCTTTGATTCTTTAACTTCCTTTATAGAATTTTTAGCTCCATTTCATAAAGACAAAGGCCTGATATGTCAATGATAGCAAAGGTTTGGACACGGGCAGATCAGGCCTTCCCCTAGTGTTCTTGGCCAGTCACCTGAAATCTGAGCCTACATAACCTCATCTAGAAGGTAGAAATAGCAAGCCCACACAGGCTCATCACAGGAGGAGACAGCATGGAAAGTGTCTGATGCATAGAAGGAACTCAAACAATAAGACGCTGTCCTCATGATCATGATAATCATCATCAGCATCATCCTTATAGCTTAAAGCTTGGACCCCCATCAGCCTGGTAAATTAGAAAGACTGTTAGCCTGGGTCACAGTCTTGGCCCGGTTACTGACTCACTACTGATTTGTAAATATGGAAGATGAGCCCAGATGGTCCTTCAGGTCTTCTCCTGCTTTAACATCCTCAAAGTGTATGATGTAGACCAGTGGGTCTCAAAGTATGTTCCCTGGACCAGCAGTATCAGCATCACTGGAGAACTTAATAAGAAATGTAAATTCTCAGGCTTCATGTCAGATCCACTGAATAAGAGACTCTGGGAGTGGAGCTCAACCATCTAATAATCTCTCTAGGTGGTGCTGATGTGTGCTCAAGTTGAGAGATCCAACAATACAGACCTTTGTGTCCATTAATTTCTGACCCTCTCTTGAGAGCAGGTCTAGAAAGGGGGAGAGTATTAATGGCTCTAGGGTCTTGGGTTGGGGCACTAAATGGAGGAGCAGAAGTCATGGAGTCAAGAGACCAAGACTATTGAAAATAAACACTAAAGGAAAGTTATGTTTTACATCTTCTTCCTGCAAAGTGCTCTACTTGGGTCTTTCTCATACATTCTCTTCTTAGAAAGTTCAGAATAAACTTCTACAGCACAGACTGTGTCAATTTCCCAAGAGGATCAAGGCTCAAAACGGACTATGCCCAAGACCACAGAATCAGCTATTGACAGAGATTGAATGTCTCTCCAGGTCTCCTGGACTGCAAATGGCCTTCCACTCTCCCATATCAAAAGTTCAACATCTAAGTAGCCCCAAAGAGTCACACAGAGCCCCCTGAGCAGCTGTCTCTGGTATCATACTGATTTTTTTTCTCTTCTGCTACCAAATTTTTGCCAAGCTTTTGTTAATGATGTTCAGCCTCCAGCACCTGACTCTACGGAAGCTTTATGGTTGCATTCCCTTTTTGCACCTCTAACACTTTGGGACAGACAGTCTTATTTAGTGAATCAAGTATCGTCTTAGTGGAAGGAGGTTTCTCACATCTCCAAGGGAGATGGAGCTGGTTCAGTACAAAGGAAAGATAAAAGTCCTAACTTGGAAGAATCAATGGCTTCTTCCTCAAAGTCTAAAACTGCACACCATCAGCAAAACCAGGGGCCATAAACAACCTTCCCAGCAGGGCAAAGGGACACATTGATTTTCAATGATTTGTCAAAACTTTAAATTGTCCAAAGACCATGATAAACAACAATCTAATCTGAGTTCTTCCATGGGAAAGATTAAGAATGATCTAAAAGAAAGAGTAAATTGGTTTGCTTAGATACAAAATAGATTACAAAGAGAAAATACAGAATGAAAAATGTTATCCTGGGGAAGGGAAACAACTTAAGAATATATGAATTCAGGCAGCATAGAGGACAGGCATCCATGTGGTCAAACATTCTCTGAAGAAGCATAGGGATAGGGCCATGCAGCTACTCCCTGCGCATGCATGAGTGCATGTGTTCACATGCACACACACCCACACAAAGGAATGTAAGCCCCATGGCCATGCGTGTCCTGTTCATTGCCCTAGCATGATGTCTGGTATACAGTTGGTGCTGAATAAATATGTGTAAAGTGACTAATGAAGAACTGAAGGCATGAATGCAATGATATGGGGAAGCCTGGGGTCTTGAATCAAAGCAAGCTGGGCTGGATATGTCCTGAACGCCCTTCCAGATTTCTCCTTCACCCTTATCCATCCCGTTCTCTCCTCCACAGGCTGACCTTCCTGGACAAAGGCAGGAATGCCTATCAAAAGGCATTCCTCGGCCTCTGGCTAAGAGTCACTTTCTAAGATTCAGGTCTAAATCAAATATTAATACTAATAAAGCAACAATCATAACAATAAGCACCACTTGTTCAAGTGCACGTTCTCAAACTTAAGAGGGCATGAGAATCATCTGGAAGGAATGTTAGAATACAGACAACTAGTCTCCACCCTGCTTCCCTCTCTCAACTTCTGATTTACTGGGTATAAGGAGGACTTAAAGATTTCATTTCTAACATGTCCCAGATGATGCTGACATTGCTGGTCCAAGGACCACACTTGGAGAATGACAGTGTTAAAAGACACCCTACAAGGCACTGCACCAAACCCTTACATCACTTCTAATCTTTATAACTCTGGGAAGACCCAGGAGTATTAATCCTGTATTTCAGAGGAGGTAACTTTGTCCGGGAATTATCTTACAAAGGTCTCGCCTCTGGCACAAAAGGGATGTAAGAACCAAACCCAGTTTTTGTTAACTCAAACCCCTCACTCTCCTCGCCTCATTCATGCTGCTTTAACTGAGCACTTGACTTCTTGGAGACAAAGTTCAAATGAGACCCATGAAACCACACCCTGAGGCCAAGGTGACTTTGACATCTGCGGCCACTTCCCCCCTCTCTGTTTCTTTAGCCATAAAAGGTTGTTGGGAACTAGCAACTCAGACTGTGCCAGAAGGAGAGAAAAGTAGTAAAACTGTGTGTGATCACAATTAATATTAAAGACTACCCCTGAAAGTGTTGGGAGGCCATCTCTGTGGGTTTAATGTTGAAGAGTCTCATTGCTAACCCCATTTGCGGCTTAAGTATTCCTTTATGGCCTTTGCTGAAATGTCAGCCTTGAGAGAAATACCTCACACAATAGTCTGAAAGCACTTTGAGGAGCTACGAAAGAGGTCACATTCTGACCAAAAAGATTGAAATGGAGTCCTATCTCTCACAGAACAAACTCTGAGCTCTACCTGGCAGGATGTACAGCTTTGTAAAGTCAAAGAATCAGAAAGATTCACCACCAGAGGGGACTGGCGGGGGCACTGGGTGAATAGGAGCCTGCCACATGGCCCAGGGACAACCAGCCCTTACTAGAAAGCACTGTGATCACTTCTCATCACTTCTCGCATAACTAAGCTGAGGTCTGAGATATGGGCTGTACAGAATGAATCCAAGACCTCTTCCATATGAGGATTCTTCAAATACTAGAGATAGCCAATTTCACAGCTCAGGGTTTTCTTTACCAGGCTCTACACCATTTCTGGTTCCTTTATCTGATTCTTGAGAGGCATGATCTTCAGGGCTTTTACTGCTCTCATTACTGTCCCTGATTTAAGGTCATCTACCCCTCATCACTCTCTCTCTGTCCATCTCTGTGTTTGTGTGTGTATGCTCTCTCTCTCACACACTAAAATTTTAAAATGTCAGGTTCAAAGCCAATCTTAATACCTTTATATTGGAAGGTAAAGAGACGCCTCATTAGAGCTACCCATCCCAGGGGAAACCACTACTTCTACCCAAATAGGTTTTATATTATTTATGATGCTAGGGATGATGTGATGGTAATAACAGTAGTAACAATAATGAACTTGTGGATGGTAGAAAGAGTCTGATAATCTCTTGACAAACTGTTTAACCTTTTTTGTGTTTTGCATTCCTCATTTGCAAAATGAAAATATCACAAAACGCCATCAATGGTGAAGACAGAGTACATAAGCACCATGCCACATGGAATAGTTTCTTTATAACTGTTATTTTCTTCCCTCCCTTTCTCCCTTTGTTTCTGCACAAACAACATTATACCAACAGAGCGGAAATAAAAATAAGCTAAACAAAAATTGCCAATGATCTGGCTGATGCAATAAATCAAAATTGTTTTCATTAGCAATCGCTTCTTGATTTGGAATCAAATAACAAAACAATTCAAAATGTAAAAAAAAAACTTAAATCATAAAACCCAGAGCAATAATACTCAGTGGAACAAACAGAATGGAATCAGCCCACATTTACAGCCAGCACGAAGGTGAAGTGCATCAGACCTGGGTACAAAGCAAATTACGGGGCAGAGCAAATCTGAAAAATAAAATCAGATTTAAGGGGAGTGAACATCCTCCCACCCTCTAATGAGGAGCATGAAAATAATCAAAGTTAGCATGATGGCACAGATATTGGTTTGATTCCAGAGCTTACCCTACCAAATTATTAAAACTGCAAAAGAAAGTAATTGAAGAATTCATAACGAGATTTGCTTGGCAATGCTCAAAACCCAAAGCAAAGTAATTTAATAAGGGAGGCACACTGGGGGCTTTCCTTGATCTTTGGACTGTATTATCCCAAACCAATCATCATCAAACAGAATTAAGCAGCAGGGTGTTATGAAGGGACCAACTTAGTCAATTGTATAGGAACCTGCTCCAGGAGACTGGCTAAGTCCCACTGCCCTCTGTGCCCCTCCTCACCCCCTTCCTGCCCTCTCTGCAACTGGGTACCAGCAATCCTCCTCATTTATGTTGAAGAAAGATGCACATGCCTACATTTCTGCACACTCTCATTTGTTACTCATCGAACATTTGTTTGATTTAAAAAGGATAAAAGGCTATGGATGTCCATGTGCTTTGCTGCTATGCCTACCTCTGCTCTAGGCCCTGGGAACAGACGAATGAATAAGAGACAGCCCTGACTCTAAGGAGCCTCTGAATCTAGCGGGGGATATGACAAAGCAGGGCACTAAAGATGGGGTGGCATCTGATGAAGCTGTGCTCTAGTATGCACAATGTGATAAGGAAGCCCCTGGCCCTGCCTGGAGGAAGGAGGAGCTGGGGGTGGGGTGGAGGGCCAGGGACTCAGGAAGAGTGAATGCTTCTGCTAAGGCTGGAGGAATAACTAGGAACCAGCCTGGCCAGCCAAGAAAGGGAATGATGTTCCAAGCATCAAGTACCATGGTGGTGTACCAGGAAAGGGAGAGAGACAGGAAGTGCTCAGGTTTCCAGGTGAGTGGAAGGCAGGAGCCAGTTTTACTCTGATCATGCTTCTCCTTCCATTTCTGCAAGATGCCACAGATAATGATACAGGTGCTGGAGTGAGAAAAATACTGAGCTCAAATCCTGGGTCCCAAACTGACTCAAGACTGATTTTCAGGAAGTGCCTTGCCCTTGTCAAACTTTAGTTTTCTCATTAATAAACAGGTTGTGTTGAAGAACAAGTGAGCTAAAGCATGGCGGAAACTTAACTCCACACCTCAGTCATCCTAAGTCTCTCTAATGGTAGCCATCATGGTTATATTAATCTCTGGATTAACATTGACCCCAGACCCAATG
Source organism: Panthera onca (assembly GCF_046562875.1). Classification (NCBI taxonomy): domain Eukaryota; kingdom Metazoa; phylum Chordata; class Mammalia; order Carnivora; family Felidae; genus Panthera; species Panthera onca. Next base: position 43,817,619 of record NC_138349.1, on the reverse strand, counting down.
TTAGGAAGGAAATCCCTGGATAAAGTAAGAAAGGAAACAAAACTCTTTTATTTTATGAATAACATATGTGCAAAATAAGCCTTTGCCTTCATTTTGACCTTACATCAATTCTCACTCAATTTTAGGAGGAAAGTATCAAGCCCACTTTTATATATTAACCAAACTCAGCAATAGTAAATGAGTTAATGTATGATTAATGTAATGAATGAATGCATGAATGAATAAGAAACAAAATAGTTCAAATAATAAATTGTTGCAGAAATAACACATCTTGGAAGGGGTTTATATGTGTATCAATCTGATTATTAAATAAAGGTAGATGTCTAAGCATGATCTTAAGTCTAAGCAGGATCTTAATTTTCTCAAACCCACCAAAATACATGGATCATTGATGGCAATACCTCATGTGTACCAAGGGTGTGTGTGGGGAGAATGAGTTGAAAAGGAAATGATTTCTTCTTCATTTGAGTTCCCAGAGATAATAAAGCAAAATAAAGCAAAAATACATATGTACCTATATAAAAAGAAAAAGAAAGGGGAAAAAATCACAATAGAGAACATGAGAAAAATAGAAAAATACCAATTTGTAAAAAGATTCTTCCTACCAAAGACAAATCCACGAGGATTTGATGGGGAAAAAAACGTGAAACCTGAGTATTCTTTTGATTCCAAATATAAGAATGTAATTCAAAGCTTTACTTTTGGCAATACTCAGCAATATTTTGTCAAGAGCTTTCAATGTTTATATCCTTTTTTAATAATGTAATTCTACTTTTGAGAATTTGACCTGAAGGGATAAATGTAGTAACTGAAAAAACATTTTACATGAAGGTGTTCATTATAATGCTATTTATATTTGTGAAAAATTAGAAATGGCCCAAATGATAATCAAGAAGAAAATGTTTAAATAAGTTATTTTACATCTATTTGATGAAATATTAATTTGCCACTAAAATAATTTTTATAAAGTTTTATAACAATATTAGAAAAACAGGATAAAATATATTTTCTAAAACATCATAATTATATACAATTTTTGTACAGATTCAAAAAAGACTAGACAGAAATGTACACAAGAATTCCTAGAGCCTTATTTAGGTGATGAGAAAAGTTTGGTTGGTTCTTTTCTGCTTATTTTTAAAAACATTCTAAGCTTTTCTTAATGGTGATATATTTAAATTATAAATGTATATTTATATATAAGATTTCCTCTTAAAGCCTCATTACTTTAAATGTTGGCATGGATTGGAGGATATTTAACTTTAGTGCACTTGGAGTTGGGTTGGGCCACAGAGTTAAAGCAGGTGAATGAAGAAGGCTCAAGTATATTGCATGGCCAAGACAGTTAGGACTAAGGCTGAGACCCCAGGAGGGGGTTCTTTAGACAGCAACTGTTCAGCAGGGAAAACACCACTGCCTTCATTCTTCTACAAGGAAACTATACATTCAGTAGAAATAAAAATGCACTTCGTTTACATGGCATTTAACTGTCTTTTTTGCCTCTCTGGTTTTCCTTCTTTTTCCATGTATTTAATTTTCTGCTAACCAATTTTCTCTCACGTTCTCACACTTGTATTGTCAAAACTGAAAAGGAATTGAGGCGTTTGGATTGCAAAATGTGTGTTCACAACAGGACTACCTTAGGAAGCTTTCCTCAACTTCACTAAACAGAATACATCCCTGCTTTCCGTCCCCATAGCCTTTCCCACATTAAATCACAGCCATTTGCTGTCTTCCAGAACTCAATAGGGATACCTTAAAGAAAAAGACTAAAAGTCTCACACTTCATATTTTGAGCTTAATGAAAATGCAATACATAAATACCATGGGATGCAGCTAAAACAGTGAGCAGAGGCAAATTTACAGTTTTAAATGTTTATATTAGGAAAGAAAATGAGCAAAATTCAATGGCCTAAGTCTCAACATTAAAAAGCAAAAATAAGTAAGAGCAAATTAAAACCAAAGTGACTAGAGGAAAAAAATTTTTTTTAATTAAAAAATTTTTTATTTTAGAGAGAGAGGGAGAGAGCACAAGCAGGGGAGGGGCCAAAGGGGAGTGAGAGAGAATCTTAAGCAGGCTCCATGCTCAGCACAGAGCCCAATGAGGGGCTTGATCCCACAACCCTGGGATCATGACCTGAGCCAAAATCAAGAGTTAGACGTTCAACCGACTGAGTCACTCAGGCACCATTAGAAGAAAAAAAAAACTTAAAAAAAATCTGAAGTCAATAAACCATAACAACAGAGAAAATTCAATAAAGTCAAAAGTTGGTGTTTTGAAAGGAAAAACTATGTTTGTGGATTAGAGGAGCCAATATTGTGAAGATATCAATTTTCCTCCAAATGATCTATAGATTCAGTGCCATAGCTATCAAAATCTCAGGCATTTTTGAAGAAATTTGACAAGATGATTCTAAAGTTTAAGTGGAAATGGAAAAGATCTATGAATACTCTTGTAAGAGAAAAGGTTGCAGGACTTATACTACCTGATTTAAGGAGTTATTAGAATTATTATAAAGCTACTGTAATCAAGACAGTTTTGTATCAGCATAAGAATAGATATATAGATCAATGGAACAGAATAAAGAATCCAGAAATAGGCCAACAAATATATGGCCAGTTGATTTTCAGTCAACATATCTATTTGTTAAGTAAACACACACTTTGTTTTTGTCTTTAAAATAAATGCTAGGTCAATGGGACGCATATATGGGGAGGAAAAGTGGACCTGGACCACTTCTTTATTCCACACACAAAAAACTACCTTGAGATGCAACATAAATGTAAAACACAAATATATGACATAAATGTAAAAACTAGAAGAAAACATGCAACTTTAAGGTAGGAAACTTTCTCAGACTAGAAACAAGAAGCATTAAACCATGAAACAAAAAGCCCTGCTCTATGGGGTTTTATCAAAATTTTAAAATTCTATTCCTTGGGGTGCCTGGGTGGCTCAGTCAGTTAAGCATCCAACTCTTGATTTTGGCTCAAGTCATGATCTCATGGTTTGTAAGATAGAGCCCTGCATCAGGCTTCATGCTGAGCATGGGGACTGCTTGGGATTTTCTCTCTCTCCCTCTCTCTCTCTCTCTGCTCCCCTCAAGATAAATAAATAAATAAACATTTTAAAAAAATCCTATTCCTTAAAAAACACCATTAAAAAAATGAATGGGTAAGTTACAGACTGGAACTTGATATTTGATCCTTAGTATTTGATCAAGGACTTACATCTAGAATATATTGAAAACTCATCTAAATCTATAATGAAAAGATGCAGTGCCCAGTAAAAATTGACAAAGACTTGAGCATACACTCCCTGAAAGAAGCTATGTGGATGGCCAATAAGCATGTGAAAGAGTGCCAGATACCATTAGCCACCATAAGAATGCCAATTAAAGGATGGGATACCCTTCACCAAGTCCACATTTTTGCCATAAGCATCTTTGCTATAGATATCTTTGTTGCAAGCATTTCTGCCACATAACTAGTTGGTCATGAGTCACTTTTGCCATAAAAGATAAAAGAATGAAAAAGAAAAGAGGGGCATTAAAAAGCACACAATGAAACATGAAAAAAATAAAATTATTAAGCAGATCCCAATTTTCCAAAAACTAGGGTGCATATTTGCAACTGAGCTTTGCATTGCATTGTGAGAGCCTTTTGCACTGTTGTTTGTTCTTGGCATATTGACACATGTCCACTGATAGATGCTCCAAACTTCTATGGAAAATGTGATAGGCCAATGCTGTAATGCATTTGTAACTAAATTTTGTCATTGTTTTAGCTGATCTGTCATCATTTTCTAGTGTAGTCTAGTGTGCAATCTGGCTTTACCACTCTCTTATTTCACACTACCAGTAAGTTTTATCACTTTACTTTCTATCAAGTCAACATACAGAGTTGTCATCATCCTCTATTTTAAGACCACCATCTCTATGTGTTACTGCATAGACCACTTTGAGGGCTAGCTGAGATTTATATAGATCATTATGAGGACTAGCTAAAATTTATATAATATAAAAATGGAAAATTTTTCAATGGAGAAATGAAAGCGGACTGTCAACTGGTTATTTTATCTTTTATGGCAAAATTGCCTGATGGCCAACTAGTTATTCAGCCAAAATGTTTGCAGTGAAAATTCTTGCAGCCAGATGCCTGCAGCAGAACTACCTCGGACCATCCTTCACACCTACTAAATTGTCTACAGTCAAAAAGGCTACAACACTAAATGCTGGTTAGGATGTACAGCAACTGGAGCTTACAAGTATATAAGTCAGGTATTACTAGTGGGAGTAGAAAATAGAATAACCACGTTGGAGGTGGTTAGGCAGTTCCTTACAGAGGTAAACACACATCTGCTCCATGATCCAGGAATTCTACTCTTTTGTATTTGGTAAAGAAAGATGGAAACATTTCTCTACAAAAATCTCTGTATAAAAACGATCATACAGTCTCATTCTTATTAGCCCCAAATTGGCAATGTATGTCAGCTGAAGGATGAACAAATACAATGAGGTTTGTTCATACAATGGAATACTATTCAAAACGAAGAAAGAAAAAGAAGTATCCGGAATTGCACAGTTAAACCTCACTGCTGCTTCACTGAGGAAAGAAACTGAACACAAATACACACATTGTACACTATTCTATTTATATAAATTACAAGAACAGGTAAATCTAATCTGTGTTACCAGAAAGTTGTAAGTGGTTGCTTCTGGGGGTAGGGAGAAGTATCCAGAAAGTGACACGAGGAAACTTCCCCAGGTGATGGAGAGTTTCTATAGCTTCTTTTGGGTGGTGATTACACAGTTGTATACAATTGTCTAAACCCATGAAACAAATACTTAGCATGTCTGCATTTTACCGTATGTCTTGTTAGAAGACTACATTCTATTTGTCTTTGTATTTTTATTATCTTCTTTTCCTAATACACAGTTTGCTGAGGTCTACTGAATGTCAACCTTATGCTTCCATGACAGACACTTTCTGCTGTATGAATTGGTAAGCTCACAGCTAATCTGGGCAGGCTCTTCTCAGTCTCACAGACAGCTCCGAGAGGTGAATTCACTTGACCAAAGGCAAGCCACAGATTCAATTAAGTCAAAAGTGGAACTTAAATTCACCTCTCCAAACTTCTAGGCAGAAGCTATTCAAACTACATTTCTTGAATGGATGAATAAGTGAATAAATGAATGAATAAAGAGACTACCCAACTTGAAAAACGGATATAGTGCCTTTTGAGCAAGCATAAAAGCTATAGAGATGAATAGTTATCCAGTACGAGTTCTCAGAAGGAAGAGGTATATAGAATCCCTGGTCTACATTGACTCGGAAGCAGAGAAAGAACAAAATATGTGTCTTAGAGTATGCCTATAAGACCCATGGCTGCTGCGGAGAGTATGTTGTTCCTTTCATTACACAGGGCTACCTAGTTTGTACCAATCCCTTTACCAGGAGTCAGATCTGCATCGAGAGTTCCTTTCATCAACTTGACCAAAACTTCCTGATCACTGCACCTAGCATCCCCCAAATACAAAGGAGTATCATTCCTTAGAAGCTTCTTTCCCCTCCTCAGTAGGAACTTCCAGCATGCCATGGAACCAGGATGCTTCCTCACTTTGCTCCCTCCAAATGAAGAGCACTGTGGGCCACCAAAGTTCCTTGACCTCCCCTGGAATGCTGCAGTCTTTCTGGAGACCTCAAGAAGGACTTTCCTGTCACAGGGTATGGTCTCAGACCCTGTCCTTTTCTTCCATGGGGTACAGTCCCTGACATTGAGCAGGGAGTACGTGCAATGGGAGCAGCCCTTGTCATAGAGCAGTGAGCAAGGGGAAGGGATAAGATTCAGGTGCTAATGGGTGATACCCAATCTGGTCCAGGGTAAGCATTAGATCAGCATGGAAATAAATAAGATTTGTGGGCCTGTTTTCTTCCTGAATTTGCATTCACACTTTATGACCTCAACGATATTTACTGAGTGGAAAAAACCACCTTCTGTGACAACTGCTGGACTCAAAAGCTACTTCCCTCTGAAAAATACTATCTCTAGCCACAGGGTCTGAAACAAGCTACTTGTCTATCTATTCAAAGAGCTTGATGAGCAGTGAAGATTGACATTTGAACCATAAACACTGTATTCTATTTGACAGTGTTATTAAATATTAGGTCTGATTTATGGAAAGGCTTAATAAATTGACAGTCCAGGTCAGCCCTGGCTCTGCACCGAAATTGGGTTATGCTGGATGTTACTTGATAGTGTTGATCAAACTAAAGGAAAAAAAATCCACTAACAACATTCAAGTCTGATTTCTTGTGACAAAGTTATTACCATATAAATTTGAACCACTTGTTAGCCCAATTCTGCATCTCAAAATTTCTCTAATTGATATTCTTAGTAGTTTGGAAATCAAAAGATAAATCCAGAGACTTAGAAAACCTTTGCTAGGGCTTGGAAGGACAGTAAGGCCTTTAAAAATGAATGTCAGGTAAACGTCTTGTTACTTTAGTGTAAAAGAGGAAGGGAAATAAAAGCATGAGTAAAGAGTATGCAAGGGGAAGAGACACACTGAGATACAGAAATGGGAATGTCACCCCATGGGAAGCAAGGTTGGAGTGAGTCTTGGCTTGGATTGTGCCATGGCTTACTCAGGTCCATGTGACTTTGAGCAAGCCACTTCATCCCTCTGTGAGGGGGATCCCTCAGGTCCCATTTCTACACGATGTAGATAATGATAATCAAGTTCTGTTTATGACGAGAAGAATAGTATACGTAGATCCTCTGGCACAGTGCCTGAAACACAGAGACTGCTCAACAGATTTCTGGGGAGACTAGGCCAGGCCAAGAGCAGAGCTGGGTCCTGGTGGAGTGAGGGAGAAGTCCCTGGGCCACCAGAGTTAGACCTGAAGAGGACAAGAAAGGACAGTGTGTAGGCAGACGACACACCACTAGATGGTATAGAGATAAGAGGATATATTACTAGATATGCCTACGTGCAACTGGGTGGCCTAGAGCTAGGTGATGTGTTACTGCATGTGCCTATGGGCTGTTAGATGATGGACAGCTAACAGATGGTCTCCTTACTTGCTGTGCTCATGCACTCTTAGATGATATAGAGCCAGATAATGAGTACCTGGATATGTGTATGTGCTTTTAGATGACATAGACCTAGGGGTGGTATCCCTGGCACACCTGTTACTCTAGACCAGGGGTCCTCAAACCTGTTCTGTAAAGGACCACATCATATCTATTTTAGGCTTTGGAGACGATATGGTCTCTGTTACAACTACTCAACTCTGTTGAAGTAGTAGGAAAGATACCACAGATAGTTTGTAAATGAAAGAACGTGTCTGTGTCCCAATAAAACTTCATTTACAAAAATAGGCAGTGGGCAAGATTTAGCCCATGGACTGTAATGTTGCTGACATCTGGTCTACTCTTTGCTCAGGTCTGGCAGGAGCAGGTGGCTGAGAAAAATGAAGGCAGCTTCTTTCCTCTTGAGGACCAGCAGGGTTGCTTTCCTAAGAGAAGGCTATTAAGGGACAAGCCTGAAAGGGACCCTGGAGTTATTTTCCTTACCCCTCCCATCGAGAAGTCCATGGAGGGTAACCAACTGATGGTACTGATGGCACCAACTACATTTCAGATTTATGTGTCTCTGCTCAGTCAAACAGTAAACAGATGACTCATTTAGGGACAACCCAGTATTTATTGAGACTTACTGGGTGCCAGGCAGGTCTGTTATAAAAACTGTATGCTGTGGGTTCTTAGTAAATAAATAAAACTTCCTTCCCCTTACAAATTCCTTCCTGTTCTCTTCACCAGGGCCTGGAAAGGGCTGCCCCCTCCTTGTCTGAGTGGCCACCAGCATGAAGGAAAGGGTCACAGAGGTGGGGCAACCATGACATAATCCCTTTCCCTGGTTCTGTTACTGTGGAAAAGTAATCACCTCTTGCTAAGCAATTTCCCACATAAATTGGTTTCAAGTCATTAAAATCTGCAGCATTCCCAAGGAAAAAATAATCGCAGCTCTCTGAGGTTACCCTCCACACCAAGCTCCTTGACTTTAGTAGCAATTAGACATCACTCCACTACCAAGTACTCTCCAGAAATGGAGCCAGAGCCACCAAAGAGTAACTGGAAATTACAAGTGAGGTCATCCTCCCTTTGCTTAAGAAGTTTCTGGCAATGTCCCTTGGGGGTATCCCCTCCTCACCTTTACCAGGCTGCCTGTGCTGCACAGAAGCAGGCTCTCTTTGGCTGGATTTCTCCTTATAGCTCCTGAATTCAGGACATGAACCTCACTTGGGGCATGGTCATCCCCAGCCTGGTCTGCAGCAGGTGGGTGGGATTCACAAGGTTTCCAAAGCTGTAGCCTGGGGTTGGGGGGTGGGGTGGGGCTTGAGGGGCAGCTCCATAGGGGCAAGAGATGGGAAGAGTTTCAGGCAAGCATTTAGGTGCAGGAGCCCCCCAAACAGGCACATGAAGAGGACCTGAGAGCAAATCTGAGCTCTCCTTCCAGTAAAAAATGCAGCACACTCCATTTTCTGACAATACCATAAACTTACTTTTATGACACTAGTTATAAAACCCTTAACATTTGTCTAGTGCTGGCAGTTCAGTTTTTTCTTAAAGATCCAAATGCAAGAGAGAGATTTGTGACCCCAAAGCTGGTTTGGGGTTTATAAAATGAAGGTGTCATAAAAGGAACACATCCTATGTACTGGAAAAAAATTAGATTCTGTGCCACGAAGCTATAGGCATTTATAAGGAATCCTTTATTTGCATCTTCCACTACTCACATTTTTTTTACATTGTTTTATTCATGAGATAAGACCCTAAATATTACCAGAGGGTGAATGATTTCCAAAGTGCCAGCAATGGGCTAGGGGTAAGTAGGATGACAAGTAAATATTCCCCTGATGACCCATCTCCAGATTTATCACCCTCCAGAGGGCTCTATGGTGGTGTTTGCTGTCTTATGGTACACCGGGAACAACACTAGGCAGGTTTGGAGGCTTTCAGAGACAAAAGGGCCTGACATCTGTGGGAGCCAAACTCTCCCTGGCTTGGTCAGGACTCACTCATTTGGAAGGGAAGGGAGGTGCACAAACTAGGATTAATCACCTGAACCCTTGGGTCAGGACACCCATCCTTTTGTCCAGGAATGGCCCCTTTTTTAATTAACTCATTAGTTATTTATTATAATGAGAAATGAAAAAAAATTTAAAAAACCCCGTGAATCTAAAGCTAACGCTGACCTTGGCTTGCGATTCAACCATTTGCTTTTCTCCTCCCTGTTGCTCTGCCTCTCCCATCTATATGAACCACTATCATGAATTCTGTATTTTATCATTACTTTCGATGTGTGTATGCGTGTGTTTTATACATTTTACATGGGTATTAAGTCATATGTTGTTTTCTATTCATTGATCCATATGAGACTGCCTTGAACGCTTTTTCTGACTTAATGTTATTCTGCTAAGATTCATCCAAGGTATTACATGAAGCTGTAGTCCATTCATTTCATTGTAGGTCATATTTTTTTTATCTTGGTAAAGCTCATTTGGATGGTTTCCAGGGTTCTGACTATAAGCAATGCTACCCTGACCTTTCTCACTTCTGAAGTGCATGCAGGAGTTTCCTTTGGGTAGATACACAGGCGTGGTATCACTGGGTCATAGGGTATGTGGATGTTCTGTTTTATAAGAGAATAACAAATTCATTTCCAAAGTGGTTGTACTGGGTACACTCCCACCAGCAATTAACCACCTGTTACTCCCGTCCTCTCCACCACCTTTCATTTTATGCAGGTCTAATTGGTGTAAAATGATATACCTTTATGTTCTTGATTTGCATATCCTAGACCACTAATGATTTTGAATATCTCCTCCTATAATTACTGGCCATATGCATTCCCTCTTCTGTGAAAGGCCCGTGCAAGTCTTTTGCCCATTTTTCTGTTAAACTGTTTTAATTTTTCTTACTTTTATAAAAGTTCTTCCTCTCATCTTGATATTAATCCTACATTGGTGATAACACGTTGTAAAGATCCTCTCCCAGTGTGCGACTTGTCTTTTTATTTTCTTTAAAGTGTCTTACGACAAATGGAAGTTTAATAAAGTCAAAAGTAGCCATCTTTTCTAAGAAGTACTTTTTGTAGCACTGTTGCAATGAATCTTCATAAAAATGCTATATGGATGGGAGTATTGGCTGTCTATGAGAGACAAAGAAAGCAGAGAGCGGAAACTCAAAGGCCATTTGGCCCAGGCCTTACATTCATAAAAAGCCTTAAGTCAACTTTGTATTCATTACTTCCAAATGAGGTCACCTACAACCACAGAGAGTCACTTATTAGGGATGAAGGAAGACCTGGCAGCTCGAGGTTAGAGTGCCATCCTTTGTAAATCACTAAAAACAAAGAGATTTTAATAAATCTCGTAAGCATGGGGATAGCATATTTACATTGCAGCCTATTATTTTTGTTAAGGTATCACTTGGTTCAACGTAAACATTCAAAATTTACCATAACATATAATTTTGAAAATTTTACCTTTTAAAAAAATTTTTTTTAAATATTTTTATTTATTTTTGAAGGAGAGAGAGACAGAGCATAAGTGGGGGAGGAGCAGAGAGAGAGGGAGACACAGAATCCGAAGCAGGCTCCAGGCTCCGAGCTGTCAGCACAGAGCCCGACGTGGGGCTCGAACTCACAAACCGTGAGATCATGACCTGAGCCGAAGTCAGATGCTTAACTAACTGAGCCACCCAGGCACCCCTGAATATTTTACCTTTCTAAGGAGACCTCCAAAGGGCCTCTCTCAACTCTGAGAGGTTCCAGACAGGAAGAGCAGTGTGCTCCATTCACATAGTTGGTTAGCACAGAGCTGGCATTCACACCCAAGTGTGTCAGGCTTCAGAGCCCAGACGCTTTCTACTGTTTCACGTGGCTAAATTACAAGGAGAAGCCATCATGAGCTAACTGCTCTGTGAGAACAGAAGGGAGAAGAGGAGATGTTGAGGCAGGGTGGAATGCCCGTCTGCTCAGAGGCAGGAGTCCTAGCCACAGGTGCACGTCTTTCTTACACCATTCACTAGGGACCTCCGGGACAGTAGGCACCGCATGTGAGGGTCACTGGATAGCAGGATACTACCACCAGTAGCATCCTTAGAGGACACCTGCCTTCATCCTACCACCTTCCTCCTCACTGACCCCTAGGGGCTTTGCAGCATACAATGGGTAAATGCCAAACACAGCCTGGAACCCCAGGCATCAGGACCTAACTACGAGTGTGACCCCACATCTCTGATCCTCACCTGTACAATGGGATAACAATGATTAATTCAGGCCATTGTGGGCAATTAAATGAAATAAATGAGCAGAGTCTAACCCACTGCCGAAGAATGACGGTTGCTACTATGTCCTTCTTCTCTCTGGCCCTGGCTTCCTTGCTCCCTGCTCTCTGTCAGTTTCCCCCACTATGGCCTCCATCCTAGGTTTGCTGCCCTCACCACCATCCCCTAAGAACACCTCTTTTCCAAAGCACAGTTCCACAGACAGGCCCAACTGGCCAGCCCTTGCTCTGGGCCTTCTGCCCCTTAGGTGTGGTCTTCCCCTTTCTAACCCCCAGCTGCCCACAGTGTGCTCACCCTCTCCTCAACCTTGTCCCTTCAGTCCCTCCACCTCTTAACTGGTCCTCAGCTTCTGCTTTTGCTGGGTGTTCTCGCTTGGGATGCGCAGGCTCCTCAGGGCTACCATCCTATGGGCCCATGAGGAAGGAGGTCCATATGTGGGGGCTTACTCTGCCTGCTCTTCACTGACCCTTTGGAAACTTAGAATATACTTAATGAGCAGCCCCTCTGCTTCTGTTGCCAAGAATGGGCATCTACCTAAAGAATGTGTGCATCTCCTATGGACACTCAGATGCCTGTGAGAAATTTCTATCAAACTGGCTGAAGATGATCACCCTGTAGATGACAGGGCTACTCAAAGGAGTTGCTCTGAGAAGGTGTCTCCTACCTTGGAGACGATGGTGCCCACAGCCAGTCATAGCACACATGTGGCTAGGTGGCCAGCTCTCACCTACCTTCCTGATGCCTTCCGAAGGGCTGGACACACAGTTGTCAGCCCCTCCGTTCTTGCTGATGGTCCTCCAGAGTTCAGCAAATGTGCTGTCTTGTTCCAGGGGGTTGGTGCCCTTGGCTCGGAAGTACTCATACACAGCAGAATCCCGGACGGTACCGTAAGACATATCAACTTGTTTGGAGAGGTCCTGGAATGTCCTGAAATGCAAAAAGGCAGTGGAGCATGTGTACATGTTGCACACTGCAGGGATATAAATGGGCTGTAAAGTCCTCCTGAGGACCGAGACCAGCTGTGGCCCGCTATCCACATTCATCGCTTCCAACTTCAAATAGCTCGAGTTTCTCAGCCCAGAGCATGACTTATCAGGGCCTAATTCTACCACAGTTATGTTTCTTCAGTGTAGATTAATTCAGTAAGGTTATTGAATACCTAAAACCAGGTCCTGTGCTGAGATCAAGGGGCAAAAGGATGAATAAGACATCATCCCTGCCCTCAAGGAGCTTCTAGTCTAGCCAGAGAAATATATAGACAGACAATCACAATATAGGAGACAGGGCAACACGGGAAGCTGGATACTAAAGGTCTCCAACTCCAATGCCTATGGCACAGGAAGGAAATACATGTTGGCAACATGGATGATGATGACTAGTCCCTGACACTTAGAACTGGTGTGGGCAGAGGCACACACTCAGGTGGTGCCAGTGAATATGCATGTCCCCTCCAAAACTTGTGGCTCTTCTAGAGTTCCACCCATTGTTGCACTTTAAGCATTACCCCTCAGTTTGCCTTCTAATAAAGAAAGAAAACTGGATTTTTATATGAATTCTCTTGATTTTTAGGTGCTATTATTGAAAGATGGTGGAGATAAATCAAAGCATTTCCAAGAGCCTTGGGTTTATTGTACATGAAGGAGAAGCAGGTAGTTCAAGTCAGGTGCATGTTGGAGGTGGAGAGTGCATCGGGAAGGCCCACCAGCAGATGTCTGAGCTAGGGGTCAAGGAGAGGCTTTCTTGGGGGTAGGAAAATAGACCAGGAAGGACCAATTGGCACGAAGCTCTCACTTGCCTTAAGTGAGCATCACCTGGTTCAGTGTGTTGAGAGAATGCCACATATAGAATAAACTGGCAAAAAAAAAAAATCCCCAAATGCTTTGTGGTGAGCCAGCCTCTCTCTCCAGGCTCCAACTAAATCACTCTTTATTTCTCTTCTAGAAATCTGTTTCTCCTTTGTAACAACAAGGATCATCATCCCCACTTCTCCATGAGTCACCGTTTCCACGAGGAGATCCCATCTTCTCGACCTGATCTACCCAACCCTCCATCTTCTGGTCTCATCTCCAGCTGCTGCCCCTGCCTCCATGCAACTCCACAGCCAATGCTGAAACGAGAAATCCCACACAGTCCCCATCTATGGCACCAGACCATGGTGCTTCCTCAGCCTGGAACCCGTTTATCTCACTCATCCACCAGATATTCTTCTGCAGACACCCTGAAGATCTGGGTGCCTCCCTTCCCCATGTGAAGCCATCACCTCCCTGTGCCATCTCTATACTTTGTACGGTTTCTATGGCTGCATAATATCACTGTGATTTGAGAGAACAGCATCCCAGAGTGAGAGGAAGCAACATTTCTGGAGTCCAACCACCTGCCTTACCTCCTGTCTCCACCAGCACTGATACCGCAGGACTGGCAGGTTAGCTAAACTCTCTGTGCCTCAGTTTCCAAAACACTTAAAACAGGGCTAGAAGTAGAGCTCGTGGCAGAGGGCTACTGTTAAGACTAAGTGAAATAACGTGTGTTTAGCTTGTAAAGCAGCGCCTGACGCAAACTGAGTGGCCAGTAACTAGTAGCAATTATTCTGCATGGTAGACTATAGGAATCTGGAGAACTAGAGCTGAGGCAGCCTCCTTTTTACATCCATGGCACTGGATCCAGGGCTGACACCAGTCTTCACAACATGCACACAGAGGAGCCAAAAATGGGTGCTTCTTCCTGCTTTGGAGATGCACTCCATGGAGTTCCTTTAGGCCCTGCTACATGGCCCAGAAACAGAGCTCAGTGTTTGTTTCAATACATTACAGATGAAAGGAAACACAAAATAACAAATTCGATGAAGAAATCTTTCTAATTATTGTTCATTATTTATATCTAATTGAAGCAAGATGTTCCTTTGCTTGAAGGGCCCCAAGGGTTGTAACTCTGTCGTAATTTGCCTGTAATGAAAGGAAGGGGGGATCTTTTTTCCCACGTTTTTTATTTTTCTCATGGTAATACAAACAAACACAAGGCTTTGATGAATGGGAAACATCAAGATGAATTACACAGTTGAGTCTAAATACTGAACTGCTCTAAATTACTGCAGTTTCCATGAGTATGGAATGAATGCGTAACTGCCAAGGAGCTCAGCACTACTGTTCCATCCCCACATTTGAAATGGAGATTTTCTCTCGCCTCTTAGTATTTATTCATGACGGTGCCCCTGGCCAGAGGCTCAGGGATCATCTCTGGATGACAAGTAGGCAGCCCAAATGTTTATGGCTTCATGTCCATTTCTGTCCCAGTAGACCTCACTGCTCCCGCCCCCAAACACCACCTCCTTTTGCTGTGCCAGCCTCATGGCTCAGCCCCATGGCCTCCATATATCATCTTTCATAGCCATGAGTCCATGCAGAGGGATCTCTCCTATCTCAGATGCACACACACTCTTTCAAGGAAAGTTTCCAAGCTCACTAACATGCCCAGCACACAGTAGGTACTTCCACCATACTTCTGTGTAAATAACACTATCAAAACATTCAGAGGTTTAGGCAGGAGGACTCCACTCTTCATACACCAAAGCCATCATTTCCTTGGGGCACTCATCCTCTCATCAGTTTTGAAAGGGGGAGGAATGAAAGAGTATAGGTGCAATGGGCCAACCAGGCTCCGAGCCAACACTGGCAGTCAGGGAAAGACAGATGTGCACATCAGATAGCACACCCATCTGAACAAGCAAGGGATGCTTAGCTTGGAGAAGACATCACTAACACACTTAATTTAGCATGTTTCTCAAAGTAGTCTCTTCAGCAATGACTTCTAGAAAGGGTCCCTGCACCCTCAACACAGAGAGATGAAGATCTGCCCATCACTGGTGCTATGTCTATAAACCTCAATCATGCATGCTGACAACTGGTTAGAGTCATTCAAGCAGTTGTCCCACCAACAGTTGCTGAATAGCCACTTGGTAAGGCACCGTGGCACACACAGCAAGGAATGAATGGCAGGCATCCTCATGGGGTTCACAGTGAGGGATGGGAGAATGGTCAGAGGAGTAAAACAGTAGTCACTAAACAACATGAGAGAGCTGACATAGAGCTCTGCATGGGGGACCCTGGAAGCAAAGGGGAGGTGCAGCTGGCTATGGCCAGAGTTAAGGAAAGACTTCGTAGAAGAGAAAATGTTAACTGAGCCATGAAAGATGGGTAGAGGTAGCTAGATGGAGAATCAAGGGGTAAGGTGTTCCACTAAGACAAGATATGACCTGAGAAGGCCCTGGTGGCCCATCTGGAACACACACCATGGGGCAATTCATATCAGCTAACACAATGCAGTGTTGGAATCATGCAGATATGGGTGTGAATCCTGCCTGTGGATACCTTAGCTGTTTGAGGTAGACCAGTAGTTCTCGAAGAATGGTCCTCAGAGTCACAGCATCAGCATCACCCAGGGTCCTTGAAGAAATGCAAGTTCTTGGGCCTATCCCAGTACTACTGAATCAGAAATTTAGGGGTGGTACTCAGCAATCTATATACTTTTTCAGCCCTCCAGGTGAGTGTGGTGCATGTGCAGGTTTCAGAATCACCTACTGAGACCCTAGTTTTATTCACTCATACTTTTCTCACAAATTTGGTGAAGATTAAGGATCACAGACATAGGTCTGGTGCATGGTCAATGTTTAAAAATGGTGGCCCTTCTGTTAGGCTGTCAATAAGCAGTTCAAATGGTCAAAACAGAGAACAGTATAAAGGACTAATCAGGGTTGGGGCTGGGATGGTCACACCTGGATGGAAGCAACCGAGGACAGGCAGCTTTTTTAGACTTTTCTACGTTCATGAGATTGAAGCCTGCCTTGGCATCTGCCCATTTGCCTTCCTAGTAAGAGGCCTGTGGTCGAGTTTCTTGCTTCCATGTTATTGCCAAGGTACATGCAAATTCCTCCTCATCAGCATCCAATGGGTTGCCTTGTGAACAGTACACATTTTAGGTACCCAAGATGCCTAGAGTGACAACCTGAGGAATTCTGAATCCAGAGTAAGCATGGAGACACCAAAACTCCTTTGGCAGGCCATATGGACCCTTGTTTTTGTGAACCATGATGGGAACTGCCTAGCAGAGGTTTTTCCCGAGAAATTAGTAAGTGCCTGGGTGAGGGAAGCTTCTGGGGCGGGATGTCTTTATTTATTTATTTTTATTGAAGTATAGTTGACGCACAATGTTACATTAGTTTCAGGTGTATGACATAGTGATTCAACAACTCTATGCATTAGGCTATGCTCACCACAGATGTAGCTACCACGTGACACCATATGGTTTTATAACACCATTGCCTGTATTATGGAAGGAAGTCTTTAAAAGAATCTTCGCCAGGCTGCCCTGTCTGGGTTTGCATTCACTAATGAAGTGCCACATTGCAAGCATGCACATTCTGCAGCTGACCCTAGCTCCCTGTAGTCTACTGCTTATCTCCTTACTTTCTCATCTTTTAACAACCTGTAGTGTTGGAATCCTTCCATGGCAAGGCTTAGCCTTTCCTCCAAGCCTACTTTTGAGCCCGTACCTTTCACTCAGTTGTGCCCTATGGAAACTGAGTTTGAGACCAATGGGAGATGCTTCTTTATATCTCCTGGCCCGGATGCTAATTTTGGGAGTCTCCCCTAGCTGAAAGCATAGCTGACTCCTACAAACACACAAGACTGCCTTGCAGAAAGACTTTGCAAACATCCTTTGTCTCTGAGAGCAGTTTCCTCCAAATAAACATGCACACGCACTTTCTGGAAGTCCCACAACATCTCCTTCAGCTGTGGCCAAGGACAGTCTACCCAGCTCGGCACCACCTCCCTCCCCATACCTTTCTCCATAAATCAATCTTACTATTTCCTAGATATGTTTTCATTAACAAAGAGATAAATGTGTTTGCCACATGAAAAAAATCAATAATACAGAATTTATAAATACATCTTTGCATGTTACAGAAATATTTATGTTAGCAATGGAGATAAATACACTTGTAACAGGAGCAGAATCAATATACAGTATATGTAAAACAGATTTTAACAGTTGTGGGCTTGCCATAATCACAGGCCTGGTAAATCTAAATCCCAAAGCCCTATTATTCTTCCTTGAAAAAGCAAAGAAAATAGTGGAGTGACCCAAAAGGCATGGGAGGGTGGGGACGCTCATCCTAATGTGAAGCTGCATGAACTAAAGCCCACAGATGCCTTGATGATCATCCCAGCAGCCTCCTTTTTCTATTGCTTTTGTTTGACTCTACAAGAGATGATGCTACCTGAGTCATTTGGGATGGCCTGGCTAGGTTTCCACAGGCTGCTTGCAGGACCAGTGCTCTCAACTCCCCACCATTTGTCTGCCCCTCCTCAGTCTCTTCACCAGGGCTTCCCCCTGTGCCTCCAGCCTCTCTGGTTCCTCTCTCATGCAGTGTTCTCCTACCCGAGGCTTTGCCACCTTTCCTGGTCTCTCCTCCCCCACACCTGGGGCCGTTAAGGTGGACAGGACCTCGGAAGAAGGCTGACATACTCTGAGATGCCTCTCAACCTTGGGCTCTGAAAGGCTTCACAGGTGTCTTCATGTTTCCACTGATTCATCCCAAAACACCTTTTCTAAGCATCTGCTTGTGTCGAACACTGCTCTAGGTGAGGGATACAGCATGAACAACACCAAGTTCCTGCTTCTGGGGCATTTATGTGGTAGAGGTAGGGAGACAGAAACAAACATATGAACAACAACAAAAACAGATGGAATGCCAGGGTCAGCACGCTTTCTGGAAAGGAACAATTTTACATATGTGGGCAATAAGGGCCACATACGAATCTGTCACATATCCCTTGGTTTTTTTTTTTTTGTGTGTGTGTGTGTGTGTGTGTGTGTGTGTGTGTGTTTTAGAACACTAAAAATGTTTCAAAAAAGAAAAACAGTGTAGTTTGCAGGCTGCTGATGTGGCCTGTGGGGGCGTAGTCAGCAGACTTCCAATGTCATGTATCCAGTGATCAAAAGTACTATGAAGATTAATAAAGCAGAGTAAGAATTATGGAAAATAATGGAGGACGAGATTAGATCAAGGGTGTAGGGGGCGTTTTAGCCATTGGAGTTCACACTGAGGGCATGTACTTCTCCAGCACTTTGAGGGTGCTTGTGTCCCACCTTGTGGGTGGGACAAGACCTGGAGAAGATGTGCCTTCCAAGAGCAGAGGCTGGCAGGCTGGAAATCTGTCTCCTCCTCAGGAACAGCACCCTCAACATTTGCCAGGGCCCATCATGGAAGCTTGGAGGAAGTTGAGGCGGGGGCATCACACACACTCTTTTGTATCCAGTCAGTCATGAGAGTGACTGCAGTTCTGAATCCCAGGTGGGGAACCCTCTGAGGACATTTAATGACCCATCAGGATGAGGGCGGTGTAGCTCATGACAGGAAGACACGCACTTATAGGATATAGAAGGCCACAAAGCCCTTCTTCAAATATGAGCCCTGGGGCCAGCCACACAGGGCCTGGCATGTACTGAGTACCCAGCAGAGCCACACTCCTCTCCCTCCCCAACCTTCCCTCCACACCGCTTTCTTTCCATAGTCCATGTTTTTGAATGCTATGGAAATAAAAAGATGCCCAAACTAAACTGCTAGGAAAAAATGTATTTGTATACAGCCGATCTGCATTCTGGTAAAAAGTAACCATTAATAAATGTAAATAAATATAAGAATAAACACAGGGGGAATAAGCCCTGAACAGTTGTGAGATTTCCACTTTTTACAAATGTGTTTCTATAAAATTTGCGTTTTTAATTACATTGTAAACAGAACGCAAATCCTTAAAAATTAAAAATCCTTCTGCTACCTAAGTGACAGCTCTGGGCCTTGGGAACTTAACTGTGTGCTGTCCTTGTCCTCCGTGTCCACCCCCTCTGCCAACTGCCCAGCATGGTCCAGATCCACTGCGAGGAGAGGGGCTCCTCTCCTACCTCATCAAATACCTGCCCTTCTGGCTATGAGAAGCAGGCTCCAAGGGGCTCTGATAGTTGTATCTTCAGTCCCCAGAACAAGATGAAAATGCCCAGCCTAACCCAGAAAGGCCTGAGCCATCCTGAGAATCCAGAGCCCATTAGGACTGAGGCTCCCTCACCAAGGCAGTCTGAAATTTCCCTCATGGGTGCATCTTCTGGATTGAGCTCAGGTCTGGTACCCTGGCAGCCAAAGTTTCTGAAAGGAAGGCATATGTGGTCATGTGTTTCAGATTTGGGAAACTCAGTCTGTACCCTGTAAGTGAGCAGGGCTCAGTGACAGGTCCTGAGGGATGGGCTGTGACTATCACCTCAGCCTGGGTCAGATGCTGCTGAGCCGGGTAGCAAACTGAGGCCCTGGCATGTGTCAGAGGCTGAACGTCCATATCCTCCACTAAGTCAAAACCAGGGCAATACCATTGGCAAAAGATGCTCAGTCTCGATGCCTCCTGCATTCCAGATCCATCGTCTCTAGCCTCTTCTCAGGCCTCCAAGCCTTCCCCTGGGCTCATTATCTGTCCACCATGCTGTGCCCTGCCTTCCTCATTGGACTAAAACCCACCCGCCCTCCAGGAATCATTTCAGCTGACATCTCCAGTAGGAAGAATAGATCCTCCTGGATCCAGGCCCCATTCTTGTGTTCCCAGGGTAGCCTATCTTTGCATCTACCCCTTTGGACTTCATGTGTCCATCAACATGTCTGCTCCCCACCTCAACAGTGAGCTCCCTTGGGGCTGGACTCTGTCCACGTCCAGATCCCTGTCACTCCACATATGGTCTAACAGACAACAGGTGCTGACTTTGTGTTTCCTGAAATAATCAATTCTGGTTTAAAACAACTCTGTGCTTATAGCTGAATATGATGGAGAAAAAAAATCCAGGCTGGATACCAGCACAGTGATGGGTCTAACTTTAGAAGCACAACTGCTAACCTCAAGTAGACCCTCATGCAGCCTGGTGTGCTTCCAAACTCCCCTGCCCAATTCATCCTCTCACTCTCTTAGATGACTCTCAGACCATGACCCCACTTCCCATTTCTTAAGACAGTAGATGCAATCAGTAGAGAACTTTGCTTCTTTATAAAGAACTTTCTTTCCTAAAACCACTGAATACCTGCTGGCCCAACGTTTAAAATGGTGGTCAGTCCTTGCTCCTATTTCTGTCATACTGTGTCTATCTCCTGGAGCCCACACTTCCTTGCCTTCTCAAATACATTGCTCTTCCAGTTGTCACCTCTATCTCCAACATCATGAAATTGCCTCTCTCTACGGATCATTTCCATCAGCATGAAAACACATACATCTTCTATCTTTAAAAACAAAACAAAACAAAACGAAACAAAACCCCAAAAAACAAAAACTCGTTCTTTGAAATCATACCCTTCTCCAACCACTCTCCAGTTCTTCTGGAGAGTCATCTATGTTAAGAGTCTCCATTTCTCTGTTCCCATTTTTCATGAACCTACCTTGGTTAAGTTTTCATTTCAGCACTGAACTGAAGCTGTTTTTGTCAAAGTCATTGATGATCTCCCAAATATGGTGGCCATTTCCCACTCCACACTCTACCCCAACCAGCAGAATTTGACAAACTTGATCACTCTGTCCTTCCTGAAGACATTCCCTCATTTGGCTTCTGGACATCACTCTTAGTTCTCTCACCTTGCAAGTGCCTCCTTATTCCTCTCCTTTCTACTTCTTCTTCTCTTCCCACACTCTGAATCTTGGGGTGTCCCACGTGCAGCCAATAGATTCCCTCTCTTCTCTAGTGACATCCCTTTCCCCATGATTTGGTCAAGTCAGTTGGCTGTAAATACATCTATACATTGATGCCTCCAGTGGACCACCCCAGCCCTGACCCACCCCATTGACTCTAGGCAACTGCCCACACCTGACAGCTCCATCTGGATGGCTAATAGGTCCCTAGACAGAACACGTTCAAACCCAAGCTCTTGAATTGTGAACCCCAAAATCTACCAGCAAACCTGTTCTTCCTCTACTTTGTCCATCTCAGACAAACACTATTTTCTGAGATGCTGTGGACGAAAGCTTTGGAATCATTGCTGTTCCTCTCTTCCTTGCATATCTCACATATTAACTTAGCATATTTGCTCTCTTCTATCATCAAGAGAGATCCAGAAGCAGATGCTTTCTTATCACCTTCACCATGCACCACTCTGTGTCTTATGTGGATACTGAGATCATCTCCCTAATGGTCTCCCTGTCTCCACCTTTAACTCTACAATATTCCTCAAGGGAATAGGTGGAATGATCGTTTCAATATCTAAGTCAAATCATGTCACCTCTTCGTCCATAACCCTCCAATTGCTTCCTATCTCTCAAAGAAGCATCCAAATCCTCACAAGGTCTGAAAAGTCCCACATGGTCAGAACCCAACACCTCTGCTCTCACCACAATGGCTTCCCTGCCTTCCTGCCTTGGGATTTCTGTAGCTGTTTTCCCCTCAGCCTGATATACACTTCCCTCACATCTTTAATTGGCTCACTTTCTCAGTGTCTTGTGTCTCTGATCAAATGTCACCCTCTCTGTGAGGCCTTTGCTGACAACCCTATATAAAATACCATCCGTCTTAAATTATATGATAAAAGCAAAGAAATATATCACAGGCTTTTGAATGTCAGTTCTTCCCCTGGAATGGGACTTGGTTGTTTGGTTTATTGCTATATCACCAGTGCCTACAACTGCATGACCACACCATCCTGGTTTGCACAGGGCAGAGAGATTTCCTGGGACATAGGACTTTCAGTGCTAAAACTAGGTAAGTTCCAGCCAAATTGGGATAATTTGCCTCCCTACCTACAATACTGCCTGGCACTTAGTAGACACTCTAATAAACATGGGTTATTATGTGCATGAATAATATATTAGTGAATTCATTTTTATCACTTTCCAAATGTGTAGGTTGTATATTGTATTGGAAAGGTCTTTTTCTTGAGTTGACCAGTCTCCTTTCAGGACAGGTGTGGGCTAGTCATCTGCAGAGAAGCAGACATAGTGATGGCTTGAGAGTTTAAACAGAAGAACTGTAGCCTTGGGCCAGGAAACCCAGCACAGAGCTATGTGGTCAGAGCTATCCCAGGAACCAATCACCAAGGAGCTCAGGGATGGGGCCGGGTACTCCCCAGCCTTCCTCCTCAGGGTACTGAAGCTTCAAGATCCAGTTTCTTTGTGGATCTAATGGAAATCAGCATTGGCTGAGAGAATCCTCTTGAGCCTGAACCCTGCAAGCAGCAGCTGTCTGCTTACCCAGCTCCTATGCCCCTTGGGCTCAGTGGGAGCCCTGCACAAACAGCCCTGCCAGCCGGCCGTACCTCCATGCCAGGAATATGGCAGACTCCCAGCTCTCAACACCCGCAAATATTTGCTGCCACAAATCAATACAAAAGCAGGATGCACCATTAACCTTTAATATATCAGTGCTGGGGCTCTTAATCCATTATGAGGCTGTCATGAATGTGACCGAAATGCAAATCAGGACAGCAGCCCTTCGGGAAGATGTGAAGGTGCCTTCATTGCCTCCTGGCACAGCCTGCATCCCCCTCTGCTCCAGAGAAACAGTCTGAGCCTCTTCTCTCTCTGCTGGCTTTTGTTTTCACTGTCCTTCCCTCCCTCTTCTCCTTTCCAGATGTCTGACTGAGCCCCTCAATTATGTCAGCTTCCCAGGCAGTCAGTCACTTGATATGCTAGAAGAAAGCTATAATAATGCTAACTTCCAGACACTGTGCTAATACATCATTTGTATTGCTTCATTAACTTTGGCCATACTCTCACATAAAGTTATTATTATCCCCCCATTTTAGAGATGAAGAAATCAAGGCTCAAGGAGATTAAGTAACTTATGGAAGGCTACAGAAGCAGCAAGTAGAAGGAAGAGCTGTCTTTCCACTCTGCACTGCTTGACCCCAAAACCCATGCACTTGATTGTCATCCTATAGCAATGTCAAGCAGCCCACAGCCAAGTGTGCAGGATAAATGAGCAAACAGACAATCAAAAATATCATGAAAAACACACTGTTAGAAGTAAGCTCAGAGTTATTGGGACAAGATGTGGACCTGACTAAAGCTCAGCAGATGAGAGACTGGGGTGGGGACGAGGAGCAAGGGTTAGCAGTAAAGGTGAGGCTTAAGTTCTGGCTTAAGGAGAAAGCAGAAACTGACACATGGAGGAGAGGAATAAAAGATGTTCTGGGCAAAGGTGACTGTATTTTCAAACCACTGATGTTTGGAGAGAATGAAAGCTCTGGGAACTATAGCAGGTTACTAGAAGGGAGCAGACATGGTAACATAACTAAGAAGCACTAAGGATGGACCAAGGGCATAATTACTTATAGAATACTAAGAGGGCAGTATGATGGGATAGAAGTTCAAAAATGATGGGAAATGAAGTACTGATCACAGGATCCGAGAATGTGTGAGATGGGCAGGAGGGCACGTTCTATGCACAGGGCAATGGGGAAGTTACCACAGAAAGCTGTCACATGTGCTTTAATTTTTTTTTTTTTTATTTTATTAAAAAAATTTTTTTTAATGTTTATTTATTTTTGAGACAGAGAGAGACAGAGAATGAACGGGGGAGGGTCAGAGAGAGAGGGAGACACAGAATCTGAAGTAGGCTCCAGGCTCTGAGCTGTCAGCACAGAGCCCAACGCAGGCCTTGAACTCACAGACCGTGAGATTATGACCTGAGCCGAAGTTGGAGGCTCAACCAACTGAGCCACTCAGGCACCCCTAAATTTTTTTTAATGTTTATCTTTATTTTTGAGACAGACAGAGATAGAGCATGAGTGGGGGAGAGGCAGAGAGAGAGAGGGAGACACAGAATCGGAAGCAGGCTCCAGGATCTGAGCTGTCAGCACAGAGCCCAACGCGGGGCTCGAACTCCTCAACTGAGAGATCATGACCTGAGCTGAAGTCGGATGCTCAACTGACTGAGCCACCCAGGCGTCCCTCTCACATGTGCTTTAGAAGGCAAAACTGAAGAGTACTGGTGAACCCACGTGCTTATATGTGTGTGCATGCATGCATGGGCACATGTGTTTAGGGCCTGGGCATGTGCGTGTATGAATGTGCATGGAAGGACCCCAGAGCAGTAAGAAGAAAGGAAAGAGGGAAGGGGGGATTGCTGGAGGGCTGGGAGACTCAGACTAAGAGAAGTCATGCACTGTGACAGAGTTTTAAATAAAGGAGCAGCTAGGGGCTCTTCAGTCATGGAATGGTGACCTCGTAGGAGGAAGATTTGTGTGACAGAGAAACCAACCAATGCAGTGAGTGCAGGGATCACAGCACAGGAGACATCTGCCCACCTGAGCTTGTTTATGAACCTGGGTAGTCAGCACTCACAGTGCAAGAAAGCAGGGACTCAAGCCCTCCCCATGTGGGGAAGCTGGAAAGAAAACACTAGCACATGTGAGCCTGTTACTGAACAAAACAAAACCAACTGTAATTAAATGTGAAGCTACAAGATGCTAGCTGTTCTGAATCAGCGTGCAGAAAAATTGCTCAAACAAGATACAGACTGATGGAAAGGTTAGGGAAGGGAGTTGGGAGGAGAAGGTATGTTCTATTATTGATGAGTCTTGTTTGGGTGCAGGGATGGCAGGGGCCCTACCTCGTGCCAAGTGCTGTAATAAGGGAGGGCTCATTTCATCTTCAGACTGTACCTTTGTGATAAATTATTCATCCTACCTTATAGATGAGGAAATTATGAGGTTTTTAGGGCTACTTTGTGCCAGGACCAGGTTGAACTTGCTGGTTTGCCTGATGTTGAGTTTTTCTCTAAGATGCTTGAGGGATCTTCCCACACCAGCTCCAACTAAGGATGGTGTCCATGCCATGGACCATGGACCATTCACTATAGCTAGCTTTCTCTTGGACGAAATCTCTTCAAATGCCATTAGCAATGCCAGGTGCCAGACACACCACGTCAGGGGCCCCATGAGCCTCAGCCTGGCACTCTCTCTGGCAGGCACCACTGGGAGCTATGGGTGCCTTGATCAGAGGAACATGGCATACACTGCTGCACCTGGATGCTGGAAGAACTGAGCACAATCCTGCTTTTGGTTTAAAATAACTACCCATCCCATGAACTTCCCAGGGTTTGGGAAGGACACTCAGGACAACTCTGCCAGTGTCCAACAGTAAACTCTATGATGGGAGCAACACACCCAGGTGCAGAACACTAGATCAACCACCAAGGGGTACTTGTTGGAAAAGCACACTGTGGCTTCCACAGACCAGAAGACAAAGAGAAAGACACCAACATTTAGGGGGCATCCAAACATATCCATGCCTTATGTTATTCCCTCTTTATTGGATCCTTCTAACAACTCTGAAGGAAGCTATCACAGTCCTCATTCTTAGGACCCTGAGAGATGAACTAACTTCCTCAAGAGTTAGAGACTCATACCAACCTACCCAGGACCCTACATCCAGCCAGCACTAGAGTTAGGCATATAAACCAGTCTGTTATGGCTACAAAGCCTGGCTCTACTTGACCTGTTATACTCTTGAGAAGCATGAACAACATGGTCCAGTTTAGTAATATCACACTGCAAGTCTGGTGCCTGGGTTCTGGGCTCTGCCCAGGGTACATGGTACTTTCCTACTCTGAGGGGCATCCATAATGGGGCGACCATACAGGGCAGGAGTCCAAAACCTTGACACTGGAGTCAGACTCTGGTTGCGAATTTCATGCTACCACTTGCTAGCTCTGTGGCCCTGGACAAGCTCAGTCTCTCTTTGCATCATTCCTTTCTATACAACAGGGATCTTCACGGATTGAGTGAATTCAGGAAGCACTGAGGACAGTGCTGGCCCATGGAAGACACTTAGTATACAGTCATATCCATGATCCCAATTATGCAATGAGAGATTTGCACATTATAGTTATAAAATGCCAATCTTCATGACAGGTTCAGAAACAGCTGGTTTGCCTAGCATAGGGTTTGTTTGTTTTGAATTTGAATCCCTTTAATATGAGCATGTGATTTCTGGGTCACCACAAACCCCAGAACTCTCCTTGGTCTTAAACCTGCACTGACATTCTTGCCTGGCCCTGTAAACATTTGTGATTGGAACCCCTGGCCAAGATGAGATCTCAGGTCTTCCCACCATATTTCACGACTCTATGGCCTGGGTTGGCACTAAATCCTTATCTTATTTAGGATTCTCTCTTCTGACAAAGCAGCACCATAAACTGTTTTCTCTGAAACATAGCTGTTTTCTCTGAAAGCTGGAATCTCATTTTGAAGTGTCTGTCGGGACTCAGAGCTATTGTAGGGAAGAGTTCACAAAGAACAGGCCTCTAGCAATTAAAATTCAGTTTGTCTCGACGCCAGGAGCTTTGCTCCTAAGGAGCACTTACAGCCATCTCCCCAGACGCAGGGACTGCTGAGGCTTGTCTTCAAGTCACGTCAAGGCCACAGCCACACCACACCCAACAGGGCAAAGCAAATTAACTACCTTCAAAGGTTGCTGTGGGCCTCCCTGACTCTTAGCAACATAATATTGTCCCCATAGTGCCTTGGGATGAAAGATAATGCATGAAACACAGCCACAAGCCCAAAGCAGAGCCCATCCCTTCCTCAGTAGGACAAGAGGGTCTTGCAGCAGGAAGAGTTGATAGTGAATATTAGGAGGAAGCTGTCTGCAATCTTCAAGAGACAAGAGCCTATCATGGGATCCCTCAAAGGACTGTGTTATTCAAAGTCAGTGTGCTTTCTTTGTCCCTTCAGAGAGCTGTGTCTCCCTGAAATGTCTCCTTCTTGCCACATTCACAGGGAATTGGACCAGGCAGGACAGAAGCTGCCTCTCATTCTCTAGGATTTAGAGCCTGGAGCACCAGGACCAAACTCTATCTGGATGTTTATGTCCAGATCACAAGATTCACTCAGTGAACAGAACAGTTTGTTTGAGTGGATGAATGATGCATAAACCACACATATCTGCTGCCTCATGCATGTTTCCTCATCTTCTCTTCTATTCTGGATGTTCTGGTCAGGTAAATAAACAGGGGATGCTTAAATCTCTATATAAAGGAATTTTTAAAAATACCCATCATGGGTTTGACCAGCCAGGCTTGACAAAGCAAAAGTAAAGGGAGCACTAAAAGTAAAGGGATCCCTCCCAGTGCATCCAATGCCAAGCAGAGACAGGCTCTAGGCTCCTTGTAGACCACAGTACTTGTCTTTAGGGAAGAGGCCACATCCCTCCCTCCCCCCATGCCTGAATGAGCCATGTGCAGCATTTTCCTGATGGGAGGCCTAGCAGGGGAACTTGGCTGACCAGAACACAGATGCATGCTGAGTTTTAGGAGGTGTGGTTCCCTGCTGCATGGTTTAACAATGTTTTGAGTGGGAGGTTATGATGAGTTCTGACCATGATGATTGTCTAGACAACCTCTCTGGCTTCACATTTTTTTCAGAAGAAAGGGGCCCCTCCTAAATACAACTCCCTAGGCCTTGCACAACTTGTGTCCACCTGGTCCTCCAGCCAGCACCCCTACACTTTCTGTCCTGACCACACTGTTCCCTAAGCCCACTGGGGAGCTTCCTCTCACCTCTGGTCCTTCTCATATGCCATGTGGGCCACTTCTCCTTCCTAAACACACAGGTATCTCCTCATATTCTAAGTCTTGGGTTACATATCACTACCTCCAGGATTTTGTTTAAGACATTCTCTCCATTATGGATTGAATCATGTCCCCCAAAATAGATGTGTCAAGAGTTGTAACCTCCCAGTACTTCAGAGTGTGATCTTATTTGGAGACAGAGTCTTTACAGAGGTAACCAATTTAGATGAGGTCATTAGAATAGGTTCTAATCCAACTACTGGTGTCTTTATAAAAGGCAAATTTGGACACAGTCACATACCCAGGGAGAATGCCATGTGAAAATGAAAGCTGAGATCGAGGTAATGCATGCATCCACAAGTCAAGAAATTCCAAAGATTTCTAGCAAACCTACAGAAGCCAGTAGAGACACAAGGAATAGATTCTCCCTCACCGACTTTGGAAGGAACAACCCCACCAACACCTTGTTCTCGAACTGCCCAAGCTGGGAGGCAATGAATTTCTGTGAAGTAACCCAGTTTGCAGTGCAGGCACACATTTTATGGTGCTTCACTCTACTGTGCTTGCAGATGTTGTGTGCTTTAGAAATGGAAGGCTTGGGGTGGCCCTGTTTCGGGCAAGGCCATCAGCACCATTTTTCCCAGCAGCATTTGCTCGCTTCGTGTCTGCCACATTTTGGTAATCCTCATGATATTTCAAACTTTTTCATTAGTGTTCTGTGTGGTAATCTTTGTTGTTACTATTGTAATTGTTTTGGGGTGCCACAACAAAACCCATAGATGATGGCAAACTTAATCGATAAATGTGTGTGTTCTGACTATTCCACTAACCAGCCATCCTTCATCTCTCTCTCTCTCTCTCTCTCTCTCTCCACCCCCTCGGGCTTCCCTATTTCCTGAGACACAATACTGAAATTAGGCCATTTAATAACCCTATAGTAGCCTCTATGTGTCCAAGTGAAAGAAAGAGTCACATGTTTCTCACTTTAAATCAAAAGCTAGAAATGATTCAGCTTAGTGAGAGAGCAGGTCAAAAGCTGGGATAGGCCAAAAGTGAGGCCTTTTGTGCCAAACAGCTAGCCAAGCTATGAATGTAAAGGAAAAGTTCTTGAAGGAAATTAAAAGCACTACTCCAGTGAACACACAAATGATAAGAAAGTGTAACAGCCTTATGGCTCATATAGAGAAAGTTCTAGTGGTCTGGATAAAAGATCAAACCAGCCACAACATTCTCTTAAACTAAAGCCCAATCCAGAGCAAGGCCCTGACTCTCTCCAATTCCATGAAGGCTGGGAGTGATGAGGACTCTGCAGAAGAAAGTTGGAAGCTAGCAGAGGTTGGTTCATGAGATTTAAGGAAAGAGGCCATCTGCATAACATAAAAGTGCAAGATGAGGGTGCCTGGGTGGCTCAGTCGGTTGGACATCCGACTTCAGCTCGGGTCATGGTCTCACGGTTCGTGAGTTCAAGCCCCGCGTCGGGCTCTGAGCTGACAGCTCGGAGCCTGGAGCCCGTTTCTGATTCTGTGTCTCCCTTTCTCTCTGCCCCTCCCCCACTCATGCTCTGTCTCTGTCTCTCAAAAAAAAAAACTAAATAAATATTAAACAAAATTTAAAAACAAAAGTGCAAGATGAAGCAGCAGGTACAGATGTAGAAGCTGCAGGAAGTTATCTTGAGTATCCACCTAAGGTAATTCATGAAGGTGGCTACACTCAACAACAGATTTTCAATGTGGACAAATAGCCTTCTATTGGTGAAGATGCCATTTAGGACTTTCAGAGCTAGAGAGAAGTCAATGCCCGGTTTCAAAGCCTCCAAGGATAGGCTGACTCTCTTGTTAGGGGCCAATGCAGCTGGTGACTAAGTTGAAGCCAGTGCTCATTTACCATTCCCAAAAATCCTAGGGCTCTTAAGAATTATGCTAAATCTACTCTGCTTGTGCTCAATAAATGGAACAACAAAACCTGAATGACTGCACATCTGTTTACAACTTAGTTTACTGAATATTTTAAGCCAAGTGTTGAGACCTATTGCTCAGAAAAACAAATTCCTTTCATAATATTACTGCTCACTGACAATGCACCTGGTCACTCAAGAGCTCTAATGGAGATGTAAAATGAGATTAATGTTTTCATGCTTGCTAACACAACATCCATTTTGCAGCCTGTGGATGAAGGAATATTTCAACTCTCAAGTCTTATTATTTAAGACTTACATTTTGTAATATATCACTGCCATAGATAGGAATTCCTCTGACAGATCTGGGCAAAGTGAACTGAAAACCTTCTGGAAAGGATTCACCATTCTAGATGCCATTAAGAACATTCAGGATTCATGGATAGAGGTCAAAATGTAATCAATGTTAACTGGATTTGAATGAAGCTGATTCCAACCCTCAAAAATGACTTTGGGGGTTCAAGACTTCCATGGAGGATGTTAACGGAAGATATAGTGGAAATAGCAAGAGAACTAGAATTAGAAGTGGAGCCTGAAGATGAGACAGAATTACTGCCATCTCATGATAGAACATTAATGGATGAGGAGTTGCTTCTTACTGCTGAGCAAAGCAAGTGATTTCTCAGGATGGAATCTACTCCTGGTGAAGATGCTATGAAGACTGTTGAAATGACAACAAAAGATTCAGAATATTCCACAAACTTAGTTGATAAAACAGCAGCAGCAGCAGCAGGGTTTGAGAGGATTGGCTCCAATTTTAAAATGTTCTGCTGTGGGAAAAATGCTATCAGACATAAGCATGCTACAGAGATATTGTTCATGAAACAGTCAACTGGTGCAGCAAAGTTGACTGTTGTCTTTGTTTTAAGAAATTGCCAAAGCTGCCTCAAGCTCCAGCAAACACCACCCTGATCACTCAGCAGCCATTAATGTAGAGGCACAACCCTCCATTAGATTATGACTCTCTGAAAGCTCAGATGGTAGTTCGCATTTTCTAACAATAAAGTTTTTTAAAATTAAGGTATATACATTGTTTTTTAGGCATAATGCTATTATTGTATACTTAATAGATTACACTGTAGTGTAAACATAACTTTTATATGTACTGGGAGTTCCCCAAAATTCATTTGATTCACTTTATTGGGATTTTTGCTTTATTGTGATGGTCTGGAACTGAACCCCCATATCTCTGAGGTGTGCCTGTCCTCTGTTATGGCAGCCCCAGGAAATGTATACAGCTTTGTGCTCTGACAATCACCAACACTTCCTCCATCACACTCTTTCCTCACTGCACTATATTGAGTCACTGGTTTACCTGGTTCTCTGAATCTGCAAGTGCCATTCTATGAAGGTGGAGATGATGTTTTTCTCTTTCACATTTTTATCTCTGGAGCCTAACACAATGCCAGGCGCACAACAGGAACAAAGGATCTCTTTGCTGTAGGAAGGTGTAAATGAATGAGTGAGAGAGTGAATTAACAAATGGGAAGGACAATCTCTGGTTATGGGCCACTCTTATATTATGGTCATTGTGTCAATTACATGGTAATATTACTTGAGCACTGTTACCTCACTCCTGCCCAGCCCAATAACCGTGTGATGCTCAATAAATGTGTGACGAATGAATAAATGAATAACTGTATCAATGAATGTGTGAAGAGGCCTGGGCTCTCTCCTGGAATGTAGAAATCACAGTTTCCCTTCTAGGATGAGTTCATTCCTGGCATCACACTCCTAGAGATGAACCCAGCCACATGGAATATTCACTCGATCTTGGTGTGTAGAAGAGCAGGAACACGGAGATGTTGAGATTCCCAGTAGAGAGCTCCTAACTGGGAGGCAAAAATCATGGCCCCTTGCACAGTTAGTATGAGAGTCCACATGCATAAGCCTTCAGCAAGTGGAATTATGCTGTTTAAAGAACACTTACTAGAGGTGCCTACGTGGCCCAGTCGGTTAAGCATCTGACTTCAGCTCAGGTCATGATCTCACAGTTTGTGGGTTCAAGCCCCGTGTTGGGCTCTATGCTGACAGCTCAGAGCCTGCAGCCTGCTTCGGATTCTGTGTCTCCCTCTTTCTCTGTGCCCCTCCCCTGCTTGTGCTCTCTCTCTCTCTCTCTCAAAAAAAAAAATAAGCATCAAAAAAATAAAAAACACCTACTATGTGTCAGACACTGTGTCAAATCCTCATGAAACCCAAGGGAGCTAGGCATAAACATTTCCAATTTCCTATGAGGAAGCCAAGACAAATGGGATAGGGGACTTGTCTATGGTCCTGAAGCCGGCAAGGGCATGAGCAAAGATTTCACAGTGGTGTCTGACTCCAAAATGCTCTTCCTTTGAAACTAGAGGATTACTTTGAGGCTAGACTTCCATCTCCAATTTCACAGTATAGGTTTTCAGTTTTTCATCCCTTGTAATGACTGAATGTGTTCATGTTTTATCATTCCACATGGACTGAAGAAGTATTTTCAAAGTCCCCGCCAACCTTAGCTGTGTTCGGGGAACCCAAGCAATGAGCTCATTCTCTTTGCTGAAGAGTGGAGCTTGAAACCACAGCTGTGGGTACCTTGGAGGTCGTGGAGGCAGCAATACTAGAATCAAAGAAAATGAAACTCGAAAGGGCCAAATAGGTCCCCTCTCTACTTGGAGAATTTCCTTTCAACTTTCAACATGAATATTTTATTAAGTGGCATATGTCAGTGAAAGCACTGGCTTTGATTCAAACAAGCAGACATTTGAATCCAGGCTCTGCTACATACCAACTGTATGAACTGGTTCTCTGCCTTGGTTTCCTTATCTGCAATAATAGCTCAATGTAGTACAAATTAAATAATAGAACGTATGTAGAACACTTAGACAACTTGTAGCACATAACTGTATTGTATAACACAGTGTATATATGACGTACATACCTATATAGAGAACACATATTATATCAGATAATATAGTAAAATAATAGTAATTCTTCAATAAATGATACCCATTGATGTAAATGGGTGTGACTGATATTTCAGTAGACTCCTCCACAGGGGCCACATACTCCAGTTCCCTTTCCACATAAGCAAACCCCAGCAGCTCTCAGGGCCACGCTGGGGCAGTGGTCAGCCCACAGCATGCATTCAAAGCTCTGGGCTGAGCTCACGATAAGGGGCATCAGCACATAGATCCAAAGGCCTCTAAAGCACCACTCTGGTCCACATTGCCACTTTTCTCTCCTTCTTCCCGTGACTGTAAAGAGTTACCATGGTAATTAAAGAGTGAGATCCTAATTCTTATGATATTAATTAAAGTGAAAACCGCAGATGGTGTTTAATAACAACTTAGTCCCAGCAGGTTCCAGGCACTTTACCTAAATCAAACATATCATAAAGTTGGCATGAGAATCACAGAGGCTAGCCCTGCCACATCTGGCCCGGGACACGCGTTCTCACCTAGAGTGAAAGTAACAAACCATCTCTATTACTTATGCAGATATGGCCTTAAATTGCCTGACAGTCTGATTCCACCCCACCACCTCCTGGAGCCAAAAATAAAGGAGTATTGATTGCAAAGATTAATAATGGAGCTTAAGAAGGAAAATGGTGCAAAACACCTTTTTCTCTCCTTTAGTGATATAAATGCCTGCCACCCCTGCAACCTAATTTTGTCACCCAGAACACGGGAGTGTATTAATTAAAGTGACACCAAGGACAGGAAAATCTGAGCTCTTGGGGTGATGACTGGAAATACATAAATATGCATCTCCAGGCTGTCTCGGGAAGGGAGGCACGTGGCCAGGCAAGATCAGCATAATTTCACCACGGGGAAGGTGGAGAGGAGTGTGCACAATTTACCCCTGGAGGTCACAGCTCTGATTCCAGTGACTGCATCTCTAGACCAGACGCCCCCTCTTTTGTAAGAAACCAGACCATCACTTTTGTAAATATCCCCTTATATGACCTGGGGAGTAGCTAATATTTAATGGATAGTTATTATATACTCAATTAATTTTCACAATATACTGACAAAGATAGAGTGGTACCATTTTATAGATGAGGAAACTGAGGCCCAGTATGGTTACTCAATGTCTTGGCCAAATATCAACACCATATTTGACTAAAATAGGAGGCAGAAGAAGCCAGGGTAGAATGAACAGGTTTTATCCATGGGAGCAGTCCTGGAACAGGGTTGGAATTTCCCTCTACAAAACCATCACTCGCTATTGTCCCTCCCATCAGCACTGGGACACCCACATCCCAGCCAGGGAGGCCCTTCCCCACAGGGAAGGACAGGTACCAGCTGCCTTGGGTGGAGAAGTGTAAGATTCATGAGGAGATGATGGATGATTTTAGAGACTCTCATGTTTGCATTGTTTTATTCAGGTCAATTTCATTGTGGTCAGTGAATCAGTTTTCACAGCCCCCTGTGCTCTGTGCCCTGATTTCCAAAACTATAAGAGATCTGACCTCAGCTTATCCTGAGCTCCCTTACCATCATCACTTGTTGAGCATCCATAAGCATCTAAAACATCTAGTTCCAACTGGACCTCGTGGTGCCCATCCAACCCTGCTCTTCTCCTAATACTCATGACAGCTATGGGCATCACCAGCCCCCCAGTCCTGGGCTGCCCCTTCACTTCAGCCTTTCTCCCACCTGCCACACCCAAAAAGTCATGACCAATCCATCTCTCTCAGATCTCTCTTCCTCAAACAATGCCACTGCCCTAGTTCAGGAAAATACAGAAAATGTTCATTGGGCTGTAAAAAGAAGAGAGCCCAGCAGAAGCAGAGAGGAGCAGACAGATAGAGGAGTGATAAGTCTCATTAACACAGACAAGTAGAGGAGATCTCACCCCTCCAGTATCCTTCTATGACCCCAGGTTGGGGAAGATGACCTTATATGTAGCACACTCTTCTTTAACCAAGTCTTATATACAGTATATGTCTCATACTTGCTTGATTGCTCCCCTAATAAGCTGTTATCTAAAAAAAAAAAAAAATAAAGGTAAATCAGAGAAGATTATTAGTAAGTGCTTACTAGGTACAGAGCACTGTTCTCAATATTTACAGAATAGCTTTTTAGGTAAAATCTATTATTCTTCCCAATTTACAAAAGAGTAATCTGGGTCCCAGAAGATTAAGTTGCCCAAAGTCATGCCTCCATTAAACATTGGGTCCAGGATATAAAATCAGGCAACCTGTACTTGTAGTCATGCTTCTGTGCTTTAAGCTCCATGAAAATATTTGACAGGTCTGGCTTCTTCTCCACTGCATCCCCAAAACTGCCTGGCACACAGTAGGTGATCAATAGAAATGTCAGTGGATGAGTAGATGAGTCCAGCCTACCCCAATGCAATTCACGTCATTACATAAACCCTGCAATGGTTCAGGAAGACTTTGCTTCTGGCCCTGCTGCATGACTCGGCTTCCCTTCCCTGCAAGACACGAAACCTTCTCCCTCCTCACCTTTCCATCAACTCAGCCTGAGCCAGTGTCTGCAATGGGAGAGCACCCACCATGCCCAGTCAAAGCCCAGCCCTGCAGAGATCACATATACCTTGGCAGCTGAGTTCTCCCCAGGCTCAGAGGAAAAGCCTGTGACAACCTGCTGTGTATTTTGACCATCATTATTATGATATAAGGCACACTAGCCATGTGAGGGCATCAGGTACACACATGCATCCCAGAGCCTGTCAGACACAGGAAATGCTCTGATGCAGAGGCTCCAAGGGAAATCCTAAACAGACAAATTCAGCTCCAGCCCTGCCCTTTGCAGCCAAAAGCAGAGAGGGGAATAAAAGAAGGCTATACACAGAGATTAAATTTGTTTCTGTGTGTGAGCAACAGAGTGTGTGGTTATGACATTGTGTGTGTGTGTGTGTCCACCTCTGAGTGGGTGTGTGTGGGCTAATGTGTGTCCTCTTGCTGTGAAACTCTGCAGCAGAGGGAAGGAAATGTGTCCATTCTTGACCCTAGACTGAGGCCTGGTTTTCTTAGTATGCTGAGCTGAGAGAAGCCAATTTTGAGAAGTTCTACAGAAACTATTTTGTCAGACCCAAGTCAGAGCTAAGTTGTTGTTAAGCTCACAAACTGTTAGAGTATGGGAAGACACTTCAGGAATCTTGTAAAAGGACAGTCACTTTTCCAAGGACACACAGCTGGTAAGGATGCCAGCACTCTCCGCCCCTATTCAGGAGACTTTGTATAATGTCTGAGGGGTTGCAACAGAACCCACCAAAGCTAAAAAGTAGACTTCATCCCATGTTTTAGCAATGCAGTAAGAGAAGGCTCCTAAAAGGAAGGCCACCAGTATTCACACTCAACGTGGCACATCAGAGAGTCACATTGGTCACTGTGTTCTCAACAGCTCATGACCCTTCTGTGAGTCCAGAAACCAAGTCATGACAGTGGACTTGGTCTAAGGGGCCCAGATCTCAGGAGGCCAGAGGGAAAAGAAGTGACCCAGGTTGGCAGCCACTGTGGATTTGAGTCTGCAAAGTCAGGTGTTTGGAAAGTATTATCGAAGTTAGGAATCCTCTTGATTCCCGTAGGATTAATACAGGACTAATCACTGGATTCCCGGGTCCAGGCTTGAACAAGCATGAAGCGCTAACCAAGTTTGACTCAACTTCCATGGTCAGTGGCTATTTCATGGCCATAACCCAAATTCAGGACATTGTCTTCTCTTCTGGCTCCACTAAGTCCATCTCAGGTGGGGCAGGGGGTGGGTAGAGGGAGAGTATGATAGTGAGGTCTCCTGCTTATTGAGGACTCC
Organism: Panthera onca; assembly: GCF_046562875.1. Classification (NCBI taxonomy): domain Eukaryota; kingdom Metazoa; phylum Chordata; class Mammalia; order Carnivora; family Felidae; genus Panthera; species Panthera onca. The sequence continues at coordinate 43,780,970 of NC_138349.1, read as the reverse complement.
CCATGTGCCAGACACCGTGAAGAGCACTTTACAGACATCATCTCTTTACACAATCATGGCACCCATTGAGAAGATCCAATTTTCTAATCTGGTTTACATTAAAAATTTTTGACTCCACCTTCCTGTGTCTCTATGTGTACTACTTGCCATACCTGTTCCAGTTCACAGGTGACTTCCTTTCTGCTCCTTTCCATCCACTTTTCTAGACTGAATGTGTGAGCTTGCCCTTCTCTCTGGGCCATTTCTCTGGCCCATGTGCCATGACTTGCTCATTAGTTAAAAAGCTGTGCACTGGTTTGTTCTCCTTTTATATGACCTAGAGGAAAAAGTCTACATCTTTCTCCACTTGGAGAACACCTTGAACATATCCTGCTGCACAACTCAAAGCTCTGGAAATATAAATTATAAAAGTGCTATTTTGAAGACTGATAAATGATAAAGGCTTATATCTCACATGACATTTTATAGTATTCCAGGAATCAGCACATAGATTACATTGATTGATCAAGAGGAGTATCCTATGAGATCAGCTGCAGTTAATTATTCCCATTTGAAAGGTGAGGAAATGAAGGTTCTGAGAGGTGAAGGGTTATTCTGGACCACAGAGCTAGTGTTTTGTGGAACCCTATCACCTGTCCTTTTAGTCATACCAATAACACAAGAAAAGCTAAGAGCTGACACTGTAGATTTTTTCAGGTGCTACATAAATCCATCCATAGCAGAGACAAATGGATTTCCTGCCAGTGACACACCCAGTGTATGTTAATATGATGCTCATTCATTATTAATGCAAATCATAACCAAATGCACACCAGGTCTTTTACCCTAGGAGGAGATATATGTAGGACAAATCCTAGGTGTGGAAGTGAGGAATGGAGAGAATCATTCTGCCTTAACTGCTGATAAATTCCATTGGAATTTATTGAAAATTATTTTTTAGAACTCATTTCTGGGTTCACGTTCAATGTTCTATCAATGGCTTTACAGCTGTTTCGGAGGAGATAAGAGACCGTCCATCAGGCTCAATGCTGCTGGTTTGTGTCATTTCCTCTCAGGAAAATTGCCCAGCAAAAAAGAGAAACCTATCTCAGAGAAAGTTTCCAGAAATTATTCACACTATTAGAGCGTCCAGAAGGAGGCTACTGTTAGTGTCTACCCTGGGGCGGCTCACACATGAGAGACGTGGCTGGGAGGGAATGATGAGATACAGCAGGGCTAGCAACTGACCCTGCATGGACAGTCTAGCATGCAAGTGCCCTCCTCTTCACCCAGTTTCTCCCAGTTTAGGGGGTAGTAAAGAACTCGACCTGAGGCAAATTACTCCAGGAGGAGATTGACATTCCAGTTGGAGAGAAGGCTGCTTTGAGGAATGACACTGTATGAGTGTCACTTGAGGGGTTGCCTGATCCAGTCCTGTGGATTGTGGCTCAAGATCCTTAAGGGAGATGTCTGAGAGAAGGACAAAGCAAGTTAATTAAAATGCGTTTATGTGGTGAAGAAGGAACACCTACCTCTCTTCCATCTTTATCTCTCCCAAACAGAGGGAGATCATAAACACAATGAAGTCAGCATTCAAACTTCAGGGATTAGAGGAATGATGTCCCTTCACCATCCAGCAGGGCCCCTGAATAAAAATGCTGCAAAGCTTAGTGTGACATTAACAAGTATAGACAAAATTGGGGGTGTCTGCTGAAGGTGTGTGTGCAAGAGCAGGGCAGGCTTGGTTCTTGACCTGTGAGGGTGAAGTCAGAGGCCAGGGGTGGAGTCAATGTCAGGGGGCCACAGGGAGGCACAGTGAGCATTCCAGGCACCCTGTGAGGGCTAGGACCCGCAGGGGAAGCCATGATGGAGAACTGAAGTTCCAAGATCAGGCCCTGAGTTCAGAATCCTGGGCTTGGTCAAAGGGCAGTTGTCAAGTTCTCCCTCCTGCCCTGTCTGTGGCCAGGTGGTTTTCACTAAGAAGCCTGTGCAGCACATAGGGGACAGCTGCAATGGGAGAATTTTTGTGGCAGCAAAGAACATGGGTATATTCTGAGTCCCTGCTCATAGAATGAAGAACAGTCATATGTGCAGAGGACACTGTTTGCATCCTTCCTGGATCCCTTTTTGCAAGGATGGATCCATCCCTCCTGGAGCACTGCCCTCCATAGAGTGTTGCTGCCTCCCCTAGAAATGACCCCCTCTCCCTTCTCCCCTGCAAGGGGCAGCCCATAGCTAACAACTGAATGATCTGGAACTGTAAAAGGCCAGCCCCTTTGCCTGATAATAGGACCAACTCTGTGCTCTGTGGGGCTACCCTCACACCAGAGCTCTCACGGAGGATCAATCTGGAGCTAGTTTTCAGTTGATATCACATCCTTGTTTAGCAAGGTTTCCCTGCCTTACCCTATTTCCCTAATTCTGCTTCTCTTGAGACTCTACTTTCACACACACACACACACCCTCCTAAACCATGTGGGCAAGAATCCTGGGCTCAGGCTCTGCTTGCTCAGGTTCCAGTGAGAGGCAAGAGGCCTGGAGCAATGGGGTCAAACACACCATAATGGAGATGCAGACTCCAATGAGCTTCTCTGAGCCCCAGGATGGCAGATGGAAGTTAGAAAGACGTACATTTCCAAGTTATGAGGCACAGAACTGAGCAATGTCATAGGCACCCATTAAATCCTACAGGTCTGACTTAATTGATAAAACTCCATATTTTCACATGGTTGGCTGTTTGCATGCTGGCATCTCTGTTCTCTCCCAAGTCCTCATGACCCAGGATCTATGAGGACAATTAATTTCACTTGCTCACCAGATTCAAGCACAATAAGTCACTGAATTTGCCATTAGTTAATGGCAGGCAGAGTTATCAGAACCATACTTTTTCTGTTTGGGGAAAAGATGAAATAAATAAGGCCTACGATAAAACCTGGCTCCACAGTAGATAATATTTACAGACAAGTTGAGAAACAGATTCTTTAGCCCCTATGTTAGCACATGCTAAACTTTCCTGATGATTTAGGACTGGGTGACAGGTCTCCTCTGGTAATCTCAGAGCAGGGATTCCTAATCCCCAAAACAGCCAGGGTGACTTCAGTGTTAAGCCTGGAATCTATTTCTAAAGCAAAATCTCAAGAGCCAAAGCATTTGATAGGACAAGAGATAAAGTAGGACTAGGGCAGGCGTGATGGCTGTAGACCAAGTCCCTTGTTGGCCAGCACACCCAGTACCAAGTAGCCAGTGTGCAGGAGGAAGAGGGCACAGTCTGAGTCACCCTTGTGATTTGGGAGTTGGAGGAAGAGTAAGGTCAGAGGTCAATGAGTTCCTGGATGTGTCAAGAACTGGGAACTGAAGAAAAGGCAAAGAACAGAGAAGCAGTAATCTTAACGGAGGACATACCATGTGCTAGATGCATTCACATAGTTGTCTTTATTAACGTTTTCATCCTTATAGAGAAAGGATTCATATTTCTATCTCAGAGTCCAAGGAAACAAAGCCAAGAAGATAAGCCTATATTAGTCAAGGTGATTTTCACCAACTATAGCTCTACACTCAATTCTTTTCTGAAATCCTAGAACTTCTAGGATGGGATCTTCTCTGGAGAGAATGGAGTCTTGGGTCTGACCCTGAATCTTCCCTAGGAAGTAGTGCTTATGAGCTGAGCTGTGAATGAAAAGTAGAATATTAGGTGTACATATGCTACAAAGAACATATCAGAAAATAGGAACAACATAAACAGTGATGGGATAAAGGGCCCAATGAACTTTAGACTGTTGAGATTTAGATAAGTGAGTTGATAAAGCTGCATCTTGAGACACAAAAACCAAGATGCTGCAGAGGGTGATGGTGCCAGGGAACGCTCAGACATGAAAACAAAACAAAACAAAACAAAACAAAACAAAACAAAACAAAACAAAAAAACCAAAAACACATGCACAAAAACAAAAAGCAAAAAACAAAATCCCTGGAATCTGTGGAAGGGATTTAACTAGGACACGTGAAGGCAGGGTGCTGTTTCTCATTCTTCAGTGACAAGGCACTCAGACGCCAAGAATCCCATTTCTCCATTACTCCTTACCCTGCTCCTGCAACCAAACTTAAAGTTGGCCAGAGCTAAGGCAAGGCCTGGGGTAGGCTTCCCGGCAAGAATGGAGTCATTTTTAATGAGCCTTTCAATTGAAGTCTCAGTGGGGCAGGAGGCTCAGGGCCCTGCTGAGTGCCAAAAGGAATGACCGCCTTCCCACTGGCCAATACACCTTAAGAAGAAACCAACATTGGAATGATTCAGCAGAGAATCATTGTTGACGCCCTAAAGGAAAAGATAAAAAGGATGGACATAACACACTCATTTGACTTCTCTTCCAGCCTTCTTTAAACATATTCAAAGACAGTTATGACCTCAGGCTTCCCTTCTGTCCTTTATCAGCTCTAGGAGCACAAATAATAAATGTGGACTTCTAGAAGGATCAATACCCAAAGACAGGCTTAAAGCTTGGCTTCTTCTGCAGCTTGTGGCCTGTGGAGAAGACTCATCTCTTCAGGTGGTCTTTGTACCTCTATTCTCTGGTTCCCTTCTCAATCTGAATCTTACCATTAATCTCATTTTAAGAGACTTTGCCCTTGATCAGCCCCTCTTTCTCTTACCTCTGGTCCCTCTCAATGTTAAAGCATGTTCAGGTCTGCCTCATCTAAAATCCATAACTACAACATTCAAATCTCCCTGGATAGCTCCTCCCCCCACCTCCGACCCCACCGCCACCACCTCTGCAAGCTACTGCCTCCTTTCCCTTGCCTCTCACCCTTTAAGGTCTCAATAATGATATATCCTCACTTCTTCAACTTTGGTTTATACTCCTTGAAATTTAAATTACACCCTTAGCATGCAACTAAATTTCTCTCTCAGTGGATAAAGGAGAATGAGCTACACTCAGCCAAGTCCCACGCTGCTGCTTAACATGCCTCATTATAGGTAATCTACACCTGCCATAAGAGAAAACAGGCTCTCAAAGAATGCTGATGACTTCATATGTCATTTAATCCAGTGTTCTTTGTAGTTTCTCATGCCCCATCAGATACAGGGATAGAATATCCTCCTGTTGGCAGCAAGGCCTGACTATCATGGCAATGGTTCCCATGGTAGTGAGGAGCATAGCTGCAAACCCCAAAGGGAAACTGATATCAACACCAGACCAAATGCCTCCCCTACCCCTACTGCATCCCCACAAAGCTTGCTCCCTAGAATACCATAGCAATCCAGCTCCCTGGGCCTCTTCTCCACCTCCCTAACCACAGACCTCTCCCCTCTTCCTCAGTCACACCTTACATGTTACTGCTGCCCAAGGTCCTATCCAAGCCCTACTGCTTTATAGTCTACAGTATCACCACTTGAAATTTATTAACTTTCATAATGATGTGTGGAGGTCTTAGCAAAAGACTCTGAAGGCTCTGGGTTTAGCAGTTCTTACTTCTCCCAGATGAACAGGTGCACATTTCTAGCTGTTCCTCAATTCATTCTAGAGGGATACAGGAAGGCCTCTTAAGAAGGTAACAACTGAACTGGTATCAGATATCAGTGCCCTGGAGAAGCAAGAGAGCAGGGCCTTCCAGGGAGATGGAGAAGGGCGAAGAGCATGGGATACAGAGTGAGAGATCCCCTGGTCTGCTAGGCAAAATTGTATTACTGGTAGGGGTAGGGAAGTATATGAGATCAAAATGGTTCTAGAGAAAATGCTACCCAGCTACTGAAAAGTAACAAAAACAGTAGTGATATAACAAAGGCAAAAAGTGTCTCTAAACTAATTTTAGGACACAATGGCAAATGATCTGCAAGAGTCACTGCAGTGATGTTAATTCACTCCAGTCCCCACCACTGAGGCAGTTCCAACCCTGTGTAAGAATAGCCTGAGAGTGGTGAGCAGGTAACAATGATGAAGGCCTAGGGAGGTGGAGTGGGTCAATGTGGGTGGTTAGGAAAGTGTTACGTGGCACTGGGAGGGCAGCTTGATCTCTACTGCATCCACCACAGCCTTGACTGCAATAGACTATATGGTAACCTACACCACTGACCTGTTCTTCCTTGCTATGCCCAAGACTTTTCCTTCGGCCATTCCAGGGAAGTCTTGGATCTCTCAATAATAATAAAGGGTACATGTGAAGATAAGTAAGCCTAGAGGGGTTACACCAGCTCACAGCCTCTTGCTGCAGCCTATTCACACAAACTCATCTCCCAGATGTGCCATGTGCCGCCATGATCATGGTTGACTCCTGATTGAAACCCTCATTCACTTACTCATTAAGTGTAGAAATCCTTGATCTTGTATGCAAGGCTCTTTGTCCAGGGACATGGCCCAACCTCATTTCAAATTTATTTCCCCAGCTCCCTTACGAGCCCTATTCTCCACCTAATCTGAACCCAGAGAGAGAGAAAAGGAACACTGAATGGATTCTCTGGGCACTTCCTTGGGGTCCAGCACTATATCCAACACTTTTAAATGCATTCTCTTTTTTTTCCCAATCCAAACAACCCTCATAAATCAGATATCAGCATTTTCATTTATCTCTGGAAAAAGAAAAATGAAAAATAAGATAAGAAAAGTTTAGTTTCACAGGGTTTATTAATTCCTAGGGCAGGGACTCAGACCTTTGTCTGACAGTTTCCACATCTTTTCTCCTTTCAGTACAACATGATGCTTCCCCAGAATACATTGTGGATTCTCACCTCTGCTATTACCCAAAATGCATTGCATGTACCTGGAATGCCCTGCCACTCACCATCACTTTCTAGATCTTACATCTCCTTTATGGCCCATCTCCCTTCCTACTACCTCAGCCAAGAATAATTATTTCCTCCACACTGCCTTTGACCCACGCATCTGACACATCATTCTGGGTTGTTCTGCTGGAATTTCTGCTTCTTTCCTACTTCCCATGTCAAACAAGAATCTCTCTGATGGAGGGTCCTTTCCAAGGGTGACAATAGTTGCTCTACTCTCCTCACACATGCTCAGCACAGTGTTTACACAGAGCTGATGCTTAACCAGAGTTGAATGAACATTGGGGTACCTCAGGCAATTCATGCTCTCAGTGAAATCCCTGCATGAGTCATGTACTAGCAAGCACGGGGAGAGCATCTCATTCTATTTCTCATCATGGGATGCAGTTTACTTTAGGTGGGGAAGCAGCAGAGAGAAACAGGTACTGGATGATGATGACTAGAAAGACAGACTTACCCTCTCAGAACCAACAGCCTTCTCTGCAGCAAGAGACAAGGATTCCAAACAAGAGCTCAGGATGAATCCCAGGCCCAGTGCTTCCATGAGCTGTCAGGTAACAGTGAGTAAGTCTCTCAATCTCCTAGATCCTCTGTTTTCCTTTTCAGTGAAATGGGGATAATATGGTACACTCCTCCCAGAGGGTTAAGATGATAATATGAGATTATGTTTGTAAGACAAAATTAGAGGGTCTAGTGCATAGTAGGTGTGCAGCAATTACATCCTATGGTTGATAGGGTGAATATTCAACAATGGACTCTCAAAAATCCATTAGTAAAAGTAAACTTAAACATAAATTAGAAAAAATCAAAGTAAATTAGTTACCGAGTTAATAAATAAGAAGTCCTGAATTGTAGCATTCACCAATTTCTATGGTATAGATGCTCCTACGATGGCCAATTTTAAGTGAGCAACATGATGCCATAGAACTATCACTGGTCAGCTCCAACACGCCATTGCTTATGACACACACACACACACACACACACACACACACACACACACACAATGTTAATTCCATTTGCCACTCCCTCCACTTCCTACAAACACAGACAGACTTCTTTGCCAGATGGAACAGGAAACAATAACTATGGTATCCAGTGGAGTGTGAATAGGAGACTGAGACCTGAGGCACCCTTGCCAACAGAGGTTGAGGTCTCCTACCAAACAACCTGCATGGCCTCAGCAATCCAGAGACCAGACTGGATTAGTCTCTGTGTCTGGGTGTGGCCATGCTCATGGAATATAGGTGCTTGGAAAGAACAACAAGGCTGCCTGTTATGAGAATTCTCTTTAAAGGCACAAGAAAAGCCTCCTTCTGGCATCCCCCGAGGAAGATGGATCATGGCTAGACAGCTCTTCAGAAATTTCCCAATTTCCAAGGATATGAATCCTTCATTTTCCTCATGATTCATTTCTACTTTGTTTCTCAGTTTGCCTCAGCCAGTTTTGTAAAGCAACTTCTTTCTACAACCAGTACCTAAGTGGCACTCAGTTTCCATGGCAACAAGTTGGGCTAGTAGCTCTCACACACCAGACTTATCACCACTCCCAGATAAAGAACAATTCCAACAGATATTTCTCCTATCTCTAACTGAAATCTACTCAACAAGAGAGACATCACTTTACAGAAAGTTCTAGAGGTTGTTGTAGATATGCAGAAAAAAATAGAAAAAACAAAATTTCACTGGACAAAAGTGAACATGATCTCCTGCCACATGTTTTGAGGGATGTGTGAATGTTAAGACAGGGTGAAAACCGACTCTCTCTCAGTGGCAATATACAAATCCCATTGGAGAGAGAATCTCTAAACCTTAAGAGAGGAATTTTTAAAAGTTCTGATCTAAGAATATGAATGTATCTTCACAATATTGTTTTAGAGCCCTTAGTAACAACTTGACATGGGGCATATTAAATCCTGAGGACTGGAGAGCTAAGATGAGGTGCTATGGACCACACAAAGGTCATGAAATCAACTCTAAGGTATACTTATTTCCTCCTCTCCTCATTAGAGGGAGAAAAAACTTGCCATACAATCCTCAGGGATTTTTCATGGCCACTATACATGAACAAATGTTTGAAAATGCTTCAGAGTAAAATCTAGAAACTGCCTCTAGTAAAATATGACATCAGAAAAGAAAACTTGAATAGTCCTACAAGCATTAAAAAAACGAATTCCAGGGGCGCCTGGGTGGCTCAGTCGGTTGGGTGTCCGACTTCGGCTCAGGTCATGATCTCGCAGTCCGTGAGTTCGAACCCCGCGTCAGGCTCTGTGCTGACAACTTGGAGCCTGGAGCCTGTTTCAGATTCTGTGTCTCCCTCTCTCTCTGACCCTCCCCCATTCAAGCTCTGTCTCTCTCTGTCTCAAAAATAAATAAACGTTAAAAAAAATTTTAAAAAAAGTTTAAAAAACAAAACAAAAACAAAAAACAAATTCCATACTTTGAAACCTTCTTACATTGAAAACTCTTGGCCCAGACAGCTTCACTGTAGTGTTCTACCAAGTATTTAAGAACTAAATAGTTCTAGTCTTCAACAAACTCCTGCACATAATAGCCGATGAAGGTTTTCTCCTGTGATAAACAGTGGCTCAATGCTTATTAAACCTATTTCTTCTTAATGGACACAAGGGTACGTTACATCCTGCACCCTTCCTGGCAGTTAGGTTGGGATCATCTGATTAGATACAAATTAATGGCATATGGGCAGAATGTTAATTCTTGGAAACCACACATACGAGAGTCTTACAATATATACATATTATGGATCTCTTAGTCATCCCTATGCCAGTGGGGAGTCACCTGAACTATACTGGACTCTAATGGAAGCCAGAATGAATTGTATTAAGACATTTTGGCATGTGGTTATTACCACAATATAGCCCAGACTAACCTGACAGACACACATATTCCAACACAATTTATGAAACTATCATAACTTTGATAATAAAATCTGACAAAGATAGAAATGAATGAAAACTTATAGGTCAAACTCAAACATAAATATAGATGCAAAAATCCTAAACAAAATACTAGGATAATAAACACAATAATATATTTTTAAAGATAAACATTATAACTTAATTTGGTTTCTTTCAGGAATACAAAGTTGGTACAGCATTAGTTATATCAATGTAATTTACTACATTAATACACAAAGCAGAAAAAGAAAACTCTATGATCATCCTCACAGAGGTAGAAAAAGGATTTAATAAAATGCAATATCTATTCATCTTAAGAAAAACAAAACAAAAACTCAGCTTCATAGGAATGAAGGAAATTCTTAATGTTTATCTATAAAACATAACACACATCATTCTAAATGGCAAAATACTGAAAGGTTTCCCTCTGAGACAAGAAGCAAGATGAATAGGCCCACTCTATTAGCTTGGGCTTCCATGACAAAATACCATAGGTTGGCTGATTTAAACATCAAAGATATATTATCTACAGTCCTGGAGATTAGAGGTCTGAGATCATGGTAGGGGTTCTGAGGGGACACAATTCTATCCCTGGCCTGCCAAAATTAATGTCCTTTTTACATTCCAAAGACAGTACTCCATTACCACAGTCCCAAAAGTCTTAACTCATATCAGAATTAATTCTAAAATATAAAGTCCAAAGTCTCATCCAAATATTGTCTAAATCAGATATAGGTGAGACTTGTAGTATGATTCATCCCAAGGCCAAATTCCTCTCACTGTGAACCTATGAAATCAGACTAGTGATGTGCTTCCAAAACACAATGGTCTGCCAGGCATAAGATAGGCATAACCATTCTAAAGGAAAAAATTGGAAGGCAGGAAGGCAGGCAGGCAGGCAGGCAGGCAAGAAGGAAGGAAGGAAGGAAGGAAGGAAGGAAGGAAGGAAGGAAGGAAGGATGGGTGATGGGTTGCAAACAAGTCCTACACCTAGCAAGGTAAATTCCATTAGATCTTAAGGCTGAAGAACGATCCTCTTTGGTTACTTTGCCTGTCACCAGCTCTGCAGGGCCAACCCTCTCCTTTGGTTATGAGTGCCCTGCCCCTGAGCTTCTCTGGGTGCAGCGCCCCTCTTCTCAAAGCACTGGGCAGGGTCATCTTAACCCTGTGAAGCCAGAGAGATGAGCCCCATTCTTTGAAACCAGGCAGGAAACATCTTTTCCCCCTGGGCATAGAATGGAAATGGCAGTCCTGATGATTTCTGAATCACCTTCAGGTTCATTTTTCTCTTTCCTTGAAGGACAGTGCATATTCACAGCCAAATAGCTCTATGGTTCAATCTTGCAGGATCCAAGAAGTCCAAGATGACTTCCTTCATTCCACCTAATGTTCTCTGAACCCTTTGGTTCAAACTGGAAATGTTTTTGCTGGTATATTCCCACTCTATTCCTGGCTTCTGCTGAGATGGCTGATTAAGTCCATGAGTCACACTCCTGATCTTTTTATTAAATGGTTGTTCATCCACATCCTTAGTGTTCTATTTAGAATAAGCTTTCTCATATTTGGCAATATGGATAGGCTGATAATTTCCCAAATCTGTGAGTTTTATTCCTCTTTGCTTAACAATTTATTCTTCAATTCATCTCTCCTTTCATGTCTTACCATCACCAGTCAGGAAGCAGTAAGATGATCCTTCAACACTTTGGTTAGGAATCTCAACTAAATACCTCATTTAATTGCTCACAAGTTTTAGCTTCTACAAAACACCAGAACACAGTTCAGCCAAATTCTTTGTCATTTTATAACTGCCTTTCCTCCAGCTTCCAATAACGTTCCTTATTTTTTTTTTAATTTTTTTTAACGTTTATTTATTTTTTGAGACAGAGAGAGACAAAGCATGAACGGGGGAGGGTCAGGGAGAGGGAGACACAGAATCTGAAACAGGCTCCAGGCTCTGAGCTCTGAGCTGTCAGCACAGAGCCTGACGTGGGGCTCGAACTCACGGACCGCGAGATCATGACCTGAGCCGAAGTCAGCCGCTTAACCGACTGAGCCACCCAGGCGCCCCATAACGTTCCTTATTTTCATCTGACACCTCACCAGAGTTGTCCTTAACATCCGTATTTCTAGCATACACCTAAAATTCTTCCATCCTCTAACCATTATCTAGTTCCAAAGCTGCTTTTACATGTTTAGGTATTTACTATAGTAGCACCCCACTCCTCAGTGCCAACAACTGTATTAGCTCAGACTACCATAATAAAGTACCAGACTGAATGGCTTGAAAAACAGGAATTTATTTTCTCACAGTTCTAGAAGCTGGAAGTCCAAGATCAGGGTGTCACCAGGGTCAGGTTCTGCTGAAGGCTCTCTTCTGGTTTGCAGATGGCCACCTTCTCACTGTGTCCTCACATGTCAGAGATAGAGAAAGAGAGAGATCTCTCTTCCTCTTCTTATAAGGCCACAACACTATCAGATTAGAGCCCCATCTTTATGACCTCATTGAACCTTAATTACCTCCTAGAGACCCTATCTCCAGATACAGTCACATTGGAGCTTAGGTATCTTCAGCCTGTGAATCTTGGGGAGACACAATTTAGCCTATAGCAGCCACTAACATTGCTTTTATTCAAGATTATGCTGGAAGTCGTGTTTTGTTCATTAAAGGGGAAGAGGGAATAAAACTCTAAGAAATGGAAAAAATAAACAAAATCCTCATTTTTCACAAGTCATATGATTATGCACATAGAAATTCTAAGAAAATCTAGAGTTAAATTAGCATTAATAAGACTGTCCTGAAAAGTAACTAGATTTAAAATCAATACGCAACTAAATTGCTTTTCTATATACCAGCAACATAAATATTCAAAATAAATTTAGAAATTATAAGATACCATTTAAAATGCCATGAAAATTTCAGGTACCAAGTAATAAATCTAACAAAAGTTGTCTGTCTTTATGGCAAAATCATTATTGAGAGAAATTAAACTGAGGAAGAAAATACCTAAACAAATGGAGAGATTGCCCTTACATGGGTTGGAACATTCAATACTGAAGAAAAATACAATAAATAAAAAATGGAAAGACAGATATACTATGTTCATGAGTAGAATGACTCATGTCATAATTAGACCAATTATCTCAAAAATTATCTGCAAATATGTGTATCTTTTGTTTTTATGAAATCTAAGAAGCTGATTTTAAAATGTATATTAAACAATGATGAAGGCAGTTCTGGAAAAGAAAAACCAAGATGAGTGTGGCAATTACACAGGTATTACAAATAGATCACTGGAAGAAAAAAAAAGAAAGCCCAGTGACAGTCTCTGGGACATACAAAGACTTCTTATGTGATAGAACAGGCACTGGAAACTAGGGGGGCTGGTCAAAATCCTTAAAATTTTATAGCACAAAAAGTGAACAATAATGCATACAAATTTTAAAAATTGGCGGGAATCCAGAATGGAATAGAAATTGCAACATAGTAATCTAACTGTAATACAAATGTGTGGCATAACCTCCAAAAGGCTGGGGGAAGAATAAGCTAACACAAGTAACTATGGAAAATGGTGTTTTACTGTGAAGTGTAAGGGTCAAGACAAAGGAAGTATCCAAAACATGGTGTCCTGATTGGTAAATTTGTCTCTCATGAGAGTATGGGCTAATAATTCTGAAACCGCTGTGCATATATACTGGAGTTCAACAAATAAATAAATGAATGGTGGATAGTTAGATGGATGTTTCTGACCATTGGAGGGAGAAATTACAGAGAAGCAAAGGGAAGAAACCAGAATAAAACACGTGGTACCAGATTAGAGTCAGGGACAATAGTATGAGTTCATGTTTAGCTTAGTCAAGGTCCATATGAATAAATAAAGAAATGATTATAGATACATGAGTTATACACATACAGATACTTCCTAACTCTAACTTCTGAGAGGGTGTAGAAGTGGTGATGCCCAATAGCAATGAGCACACATAGAGCCCATATGTTAGATTCTAATACCATTCTTAAATAAAGATCCTTGGAGAAATGTCTGATCCTGGGGCTGGGGCATGGAATATATAAGATGATTGTGGAGCACCTCTGTAATGTCAGAAAACAAAAAAGTTCTCAGAAATCACAAGAATGGGAGTGTGCAAAAGGGACACAGGAGCCCAACCAAAAGAGCTCTCAATGGCCAAAGGTGAAATAATTTGAGAAACAAAATAGATATAGTAGTACTTGAAGATTATAACTTAAGGATAAAATATTCATGAGTCCATAATAACAAATTAATAACTGAATAAATAAATAAATGTGGACAAGAGGAATACTTCTCCCTTAAAGAATTCCAAATAACTTATGTAGATACTCCCTCCTCCAGGGAGTGGAAATTAATATCCCTTCATACCTGAGTGCAGGTTGTGCTTAATGACTTGCTTCTAAAAGGTAGAATATGGAAAAGAAGGAAAAGTAACTCAACACTGAAGAAACCTGGAGAACCCTACTTTGGCCAGGTGAACAAAATTAATGGAACCAGTAATAAGCAGCGTCTATATAATGTAAACCTGACATGATGTGATGAGAAGGAAAAACCCATGGAAAAAAGAAATCAGGAAAATCCTGAGAAACATTCGACAAAATATCTGACCAACACTCCTCAAAACTGCCAAGGTCATGAAAAACAAAGTCTGAAGAACTGTAAGAGACCCAAAAGACAAAGGAGACATGACAATTAAATGTAATACGTTATCCTGGATGAGATCCTGGAACAGAAGAAAGACACTGGGGCAAACTGGTCAAATCCAAATACACCATTGCATTTAGTTAATAGTAATATACTAATGTTGGATTTTAGGTGTGACAAAATACCATCATAATGTAAGATGTTGACAACAGGGGAAACTAGGTAAAGAGTACACAAAAATTCTCTGTACTAGTTATACAATTTTTACATAAATATAAATTATTCTAAAAAAAGATTTACTTAAAAGCATCAGAGGGGAAAACTTGAAGTCTTCAATAAACAGTGCATAAAAATTGTTTATTCATATGACTTCAATGATAGTCTCCAAAATAAATTCAACATGGATAAAAACATTTATGTGAAAAATCAATAACACACAATTTTTAAAACAAATTACGTGACCTGGAGTTAGGGATGATATTTGTTAAATAACACACGAATAGAAGAAACCTGAATGGGGATAACTGATAAAGTTGACTGTATTAATAATGAATCTTCTTCGCAGTACAAGACACTGTAAGTAAAATAAAATATAAGCCACAGATAGGAAGAAAATATTTGTGCACATGTGACAGATATATGTATGACTGATAAGATTAAAACAAATAATCCAGTTGAACAAAAGCAAAAAATATAAATAAAAGATGTGCAGAAGGATAAACCTAAGTAAAAATAAACTTATGAAAAAATGCTTAGCCTCACTTGTAACCAGGAAACTGCAAATTAATATAGTCATAAAATATCTTGTCATACCCATCAGATTTTCAAAAGTGAAAAGTGTGAAATCATCAAATATTCACAAGGTTGATAAACAAAGGGTACTCTGTTACACAGCTGTTAAGAATGTAAATTTCCAAAACCACATTACAGAGCAATTTGGCAATATCTAATAAAATTAAACAGGCCTACATCAATGAGCCAGCAATTCTATTTCAAGGTATGTATCCCGAGAAATAACATCCATGTGTTCATTCACAGGACACATACAAAAATGCATTCCACAGTGCTGTCAATTCTGGCAAAATATTGGAAACAACCCAAATGTCAATAGGGAGACAGGTAATATAAATATAAATATATTATATACTTACATATTAAAATTGTGTGTTATATATTACATATATTTACATATTTCAAATATACTGAATATATTAAAGATATAGATATTAAATATATTAAGATACTAAAATATATTAAAATGTTTTACAGATGCATATTATATACGGTACCATTTTATGTATACAGTTATATGTGAACTTGGCAGACTCTGAATTCATGTCCATAAATGCCTCTGGATAGAATAGAAAAAAAAATAAAACAGGACAAGTTTCAATGTGTGTTCAACTCTGTAAGATTTTATTTCAAAAGCATAATTTGAAGCAAATTGATTAAGTAACATTGCTTCCATGTGGGTGGTGGGGCATAAGTGTTTGCTATATTATTTTTAAATATTTCTCCCAACTTAAATGTTTTGTGTGAAATCCAAGACAACTAATGAGATGTGAACTGTGATAAAAACACAAATATTGAGCAGGTCCTGAATTAATTTACTTACAGAACTAATATTTGGCAATTCTGGGTTACTGTGGTTACAGAAAAGTGATGCAAATGTCATAATTTTTTTACAATGTAAATATAATAACTAGCAAAAATGAAAAGTAATGCTTAGGAAATGGGAGGCGACCTATGTATGGTAATTTCCTGGTACAGATTCAAATAATGGAAGCCTGTAGTTAAAGTGCACGTGAATTTCTTCAGTTTTTCAGATTTAATTGTATAGCCACAGAAGAATAATTTAGAAACTAATGTTTTCCTACGATAAAAAAAAGCTATCAAATTTCAGCAATACATTTAGTTTTACTTACATTCATTTTTTCCTCAAACTTAAAATAAATTATAATCATTTTACTGAAAACAGATTTGATCATATGATCCCATTTTTTTCTAGATTGCCTCTTTCTATCCATCTATAAATATGCAGAGCCAGATATCTAAAATGATTTTCTGCAAATAAAAATATTAAGTATTTAAGGCAAAGTGGAAATTTTTTGATAATTATTTTTTTTTTGTATTTGAATTTTTATGGTAAAAATAAAAAATATGGGGCGCCTGGGTGGCTCAGTCAGTTAAGCGTCCGACTTCACCTCAGGTCACGATCTCTCGGTTTGTGGGTTCGAGCCCCACATTGGGCTCTGTGCTGACTGCTCAGAGCCTGGAGCCTGTTTTGGATTCTGCCCCCCCCCCACCCCCCCGCCATGCTCATGCTCTGTCTCTCTCTGTCTCTCAATAATAAATAAACGTTAAAATTTTTTTTAAATAAATAAAAATTAAAAATATATATTTATTTTAAAAACATCCATTATTTTAACTATAAGGCAATGAGAATGAGATGCAATCTGCAAGAAACAGTATGTGACGAGGAATTTTAAGGAAGGGAATATCAACTCAATTGGAAAAGTTCAAGAACAATTTGAGGAAGAGCAGTCTTTACTCCGACCTGGAGGAATGCTCAAATACCACAAAGAACAGAGGTTTGAATGTGTGGTGGTAAGTGGAGGAAAGCAATCTGAAAATGACTGGTTTGCCCACAGTGAAATGCCTGCATTTAAAAGTGTAGGGATAATAGTATATTAAAAACACAGTTTCAATAGCAGAAGCTAGCCATTAATACAGCATGTGAAAAGTGCTAGGAAAGTGAGGATTGTTCACCGAGTCTGGTAGATCACAGAAGATTCACAGAGAATGGAACACTGGAATAGATTCTTGAATGGAAAATTATGAGGTTTCCAAGAAGACAAGAGGATTAAAGTATTCTGAGATGGGAAAAAAATGAGAAAGTACAGGAAAGAGAGACAACTTTTTGAAATTATAATATGTGTGAGGAGGACTGGGGAAAGGTGGGGGCTCAAAGGTAGTAAGGATTGTAAGGGTATTCCCTCCTGTGCTTTCTGAAAGAGTTTTGACTTCCAGCAGCGCGACACTAACAGACTTTTTCTTGGGTGCTGGGAAATAACATGATCAAATTTGTCTTTTAAAAAGGTACTTGGAAGGTACTGGATAAAAGAAAAGCAGAGAAGATGGGTTTCAATATATCCAAAGGCAGAAGGAAATCATCCAGGTGTATGAACACATGTTCCCAAGGTACAGTGAAGAAGCGAAGATTTTGGGAAATACGAAAAATCTAAAGGTGGCAAATGATTTCCTGTGGGAAAAGAGGACAGGCTGGGTTAGGGATGACTCTGTGACCAGGTGGACGGTGATGCTCTTCAACTAATGAATAATGTTGGTGGAGTGGTTCGGGGGTCAAGCTAATGAGCTCAGTGTTGAACATGTTGAGTTTAGGTGCCTGGCCTGGACCAGGGCCACAGATGTCACATCTTCAGTATTTGCTGGTAATTGAAGCCTTCAGAGTAGATTAGATTGCCCAAGAAGAGTGAACTAAGCAGTGAGCTGAATGTGTAAGTCTGGAAATATACCATGTCAGGCATCCTCCAGCCTGTCCTATACTTAAGTGGCTGATTATTTTTAGGTAGCCTGTCAGATTACATTTATCCATTTTGTTGGTTTCAGCACTTTGTTTCATCTTGTTGACATCATTTAGAGTCTTGATTCTACCAGTCAACACATCAGCTATCCCAGACCTTCCATTTTAAAATAGTTTCTCACTATCACACACTACACTCTCAACCTCCTTATAAAATAACTATAATAGGAATAAATGGTCACATAATCACTTAATAATTACAACTTTGAAAATAGCAAATGTGCCACTTCTTTTACAAAGGTTTTTGGAACTGGTAGAAGATAAAAGCCAGAAGTGAAAAGTCAATAGGATGAAATGTCAAGGAAAATGGTTAATAAAATGAATTACCGGGGGAAAAATTGTAGTTACTCAAATGAAATTCGTACTGATGGTAGAGAAAACAGAATAGGTGGTATGAAGGTGAAGAACACGTCAAAAGTTGCCTCTGAATCCAGAATAAAAGAACAAAGAAATGGAAGGCAAGTGAAAATCAAATGCTAATAGTTACAAAGACTAGAGACCAGAACACTACCTTCAGAATATATTAGTTACAAAGATAGTAAATAACTGTATTTATAATTAAAGGGAAAAAATATCCTCAAATACAACAAACCAACAAAATATAAAAGCATGACAACCGAGAGATTCACAACATTTGATGGAAATTCAATGAAAAGAAACATACGCTACTTATGTGTGTACTAATAAGGAACGACAGGAATTCAAGCTTAAAATTGGTAGGAGAGTAAGGAGCCAAAGGAAGAAAAATAAAGTTGGTCATTCACACCCTGTGGAGTCCTACATGGTAGAGATACAAACTTCAATCCAGCCAGTTATCCTTCATATTATAAAGAACCAGAAATGAAACACACATGCAGGAATCAAGGAGTTTAGAAGAGAAAATGCCTATATTCTGTTGTTGAAACACCTACTGAAAACATACTTCAACCAATCAAAAGTTAAACTGACAGTAAGAACCTAACTACAGAAAAGCTGTATATAGAATGATATCTAAATTAAAAAAAAAAAACTTATTGGCAGGAGCTACACCCAACTTATCAAAATTATCTTAAGGAGAAATATTTTAATAATCCATACCTATTAGAATTGGCCATGAATTGAATCTGCAATAAAATAATTACACATTGAAATACAGTCTTGCATTTTTTGTGCTTTGATATGTGTATTTGTCTTTAATAAGTTATTTACTTTTAAATAACAAGCTTTGTATTAAACATTTATATATCCTTAAATTTTATATTATCTGTGAAATTGATTAGCATGTCTCTGTTTTCTTAATTGAAGTCTTTGATGATTGTTAAATGCTATGGTTCCAGGACTTTGGGCCACTCTCCTAGGCAATCATTTGACAAGTTAAGCCAAGTATTATTTTATTAATGTTCTGGGACCACTTTTAACCAATTGCAAATCTGTGTAACAATAAACCACATTTTCCATCTTATTCAGAAGATTACTGCATATGCCCATCAATTGCACTGCTGAAATCAAGATATACTATGTCTATAGAGTTATCCTAATTTGCTGGTCTAATAACCCTATCAAAAACAAACAAAAACAAATAGGAAGATGTTAGCCTACCCCAACATGATTTTTTCCTGGGGAATTGATACTACTCCTAGGAATCTTTCCTAAGTATTCACAAATCTCCTTTCAAATGCATCATTTATAAGTTTTTCCATGGTTGCACATGAAATTGGCATATCAAATAAAAAATTCAAAATTTCAACTGCTTTTCAAATATTTAACCATCACCAATAATCTGACACCATTCCCATTTTCAAATATGAGCAATATACTTGCATATATTTCCGTAAGTTTCCAATGTCTTGGGATAATTATCCAATTGCATCTAGAAGCAAGATTTTAAAAGGCATCAAAGGAACAATGAATCTATTTATTGAGGACCAGCTGAGTGCCGACATCACGGTGAATCTCACAAAGTTTCCTTTAATTAACTGATATAGCACACCACTGAACTGGCAGAGTTGTGTATATTTTGGAATTGAGAAAGCAAAGACTCTGATCCATAAAGTGACCACCTAAAATCATGCATAAAGCATGCCATGATGCTTAGCACAACATTTGGATCCATTGATTTTTATATTGCAGCAATGATTCTACTTAACCATCCATCAATAGCACGCAGTATTCCCTAAGTACTCACCTTCTCTTTCCTTGAGACACATTTTTAATCAAAATTAGGGCTTAGAAATTAATTCTTCCAAAACTTTACATTTGTTTTCTCAGCAGTTTTCCCTAAAGTGAATTCAGTAACTTGGCCCTACCTGCATGTGTTTTCACAGGATGCCCCCTGTTTTGTGCCCTACCTTTCAACTTCTTGTTTTCTTGTAGCCATCTGACTCCATGGGAGAGCCCCAGGACATCCTCCTCTCTCTTCCTCACTAGGATAATTTGTGATTAGACCACTACCATTTCATTCTTTAAAGGTGTTTCCTTTTAAATTTCCTGTAATCTGAGATAACAGTCAAGTACCCCTAGCTCTTCCTTCTCTTTCATGTCTGTTACAAAAAATTTCAATAAGGTAGTTTCTCTTCCTTTCAAATTTCCATTACTTGCATTGTCAGCAAATCATTTCCTTTTCATAATAATTAAAATGAGAACACCTTCACATGGTTTTAAATTTGCCACAAATATCTTGGTTGTTTTCCAAGATACTTGACCTCATCTTGTTAGAAGACAGTCACTGAACACCAAAAACACCTGGGTTGGCTGGAAGATTAAATGGTCCCACAGTCACTGAACACCAACAGCAGTGACCACTTCATTTAAACTACTTGTTTCCACTTTAGTGGATGCTACAGTCGGGGTCCCATTGCACACTGGGTGGTCTCACTTCAAGTTGTCCCTCTCAGTGGTTCTTGAGACAGCCTCTCTGGCACCCAAATGCCCCCCATCACACAGGACAAGCCCAATAAGGAGTTTGTTCTCAGCAGAAAATATTGTCCCTAATTTCACTGGCAGCCCCATTTATGCTACTTTCTCTCTAAATCCATCCATTTCTTCCTCCAATTTTCAATGCTCATTTTTGTTATTACTTATTTTCTTATTGACTCTAGGTTACCTGAGTCTGTCAAGTTCCCTCATTTATTCATTCATGCATTTACCTGACCCCTACTAAATTCTAGCTAAGTGTCAAGCCCTTTGCCTACTGTGGAGAATTCTAAAATGAATGTGACATAGTTTCCACCCCCAAAGAGCTTGTGGTCTAATGAAGGGAATAACCTATAAATGAATAGTAATAATTCAACTTAATAAGTTCAATGATAGAAACACAAAGAGAAAAAATAAGTGAAAGTTAAAACTGAATTTAAGAAGCTCTATATAGAAGCTGCCATAGGAAAAAAATAAGAAAACCATAGAAGATAAAAAAAAAAACTAAAAGGAAACAAAACTACATCATGAAAAATACAATTCTTAAATGAGCTAAGTACAGGACATAAAATGAGATACCCACTAAGGCTTAGCATTCGAGGCAGCACAGAACATGCATGTAGTTAAATAAAAGTAAAACTGGAAAGGTGGCCAAGGCCAAGCAAAGATGCTGTGCTAAGGAAGATGAATTTTAACCGGAAATGTATGTGGAGTCCTTGGAGGTTTAAACACCATGTACTGACTTGATCAGAACTTATTTTATAAAAGTGTTTCTGCTGGCAATATGGAGAAAGGGTTGAAGAGGTGAAAAGAGTAGAGATAAAGGAAAGTCTGAAGGCTGTTGTAATAAACTAAGTGGTCATTGAGACCTGGACATGGTAGAGAGACTATAGAAATGACAACTATTTGAAACATTTAGGAGGTAGAATGAATATTACCTATTGACAGAGTAGTCCCAGAGAGTACAGAGCAGGTAGGTATTTAGAATCATCCCAGTTTGAGGGGTGTCTGGGTGACTCAGTCAGTTAAGCATCCGACTTCAGCTCAGGTCATGAACTCACAGTTCATGAGTTTGGGCCCTGTGTTGGCTCTGTACTGACAGCTTAGAGCCTGCAGCTTGCTTTGGATTCTGTGTCTCCCTCTCTGTCTGTCCCTCCCTCCCCCACCCTTCTCTCAAAAATAAATAAATATTAAAAAAATTAGAATGATCCCAGTTTCTGCTTAATTAATAAAAATAAGATTCAGGGAACCTGGGTGACTCTGTTGATTAAGTGTCCAACTCTTGATCTCAATTCAGGTCATGATCTCATGGTTCATGAGTTCGAGCCCTGTCAGGCTCTGTGCTGAGCATGGAACCTACTTGGGATTCTCTCTCTCTCTCTCTCTCTCTCTCTCTCTCTCTCTCTCTCTGTTCCTCCCTTACTCCTGCTCTCTCTCTCAAAATAAATAAATAAACTTTAAAAAATGATATTCGAGAAGAAAGGAGGTTGAATGAATAGGTGGAGCAGAGGACAGTTTCAGTACAGTGAAACTACCCTGTATGCCACTATAATAATGGATACATGTCATTATACATTTATCAAAATCTATGTAATGTATAACACAGTGAACGACCCTTAAGTAAACCATGACATTTAGTTAGCATTGTATCTGTGCTGGCTCATCAAATGTACAACACTAACATAAAATGCTAATGAAAGGGAAGTTGGGGGTACCTGTGTGGCTTAGTTGGTTAAGTGTCCAACTTGGCTCAGGTCGTGATCTCACAATTTGGTAGTTTGAGCCCCGTATTGAGCTCTGTGCTGACAGCTCAGAGCCTGGAGCCTGCTTTGGATTCTGTGTGTCCCTGTCTCTCTCTGCCCCTATCCCACTGGTGGTCTCTCTCTCTCTCTCTCTCTCTCTGTCTCTCTCTCTCTTTCAGAAATAAAACTTAAAAAAAATTAGGGAAATTTGTGGGAGAGAGTATAAAGGAACTCTCCATACTTCCCATTTAATTTTCCTATAAGCCTGAAACTGTTCAAGAAAATAGTTTACTATTAAAAAACAAAATATAAAGTGCGAGAAGCACCAACTTGAGATCTCCCAGCACACTGGGCATGACACTTTATGTTAGCATTGAGGAGGGTCATCTCTTGAGCATAGTCCATAGAGTAAGTATGGGAAAGCCCTGTCTTTCCACTTCCTTGAGAACCCACCATCTGCCTCAGAGGGCTGGACTCCATGCTTCCGAAATTCTTTCACAACATGATGCTGCAGCTGTTGATGTGACAGGAGAGAATGGGGCATGCACCCCATCACAGGAGCTGCACAATACATCTGCCCCTTACGAACCCAGCTCCCTTGAATCATATGATTTTTGCACTCATAAGCCTGAGCACGAATACTGATTCTACAGCCAGTTTGTGCATATGGATGACTTAGCACAGCTATCAAATCTGGAACTTTTCAATTCATGAATCTCAGGGTTCAGATGTGAAACACTACACACACAGCAAACTGCATTTCACACTATTCTAATGGATCCACGAATATAGGAGCAAAAAAGAATAAGAAGGATGAAAAAAATCAAAAGATGTGGAAAATCTCCAATTTGGCCTTTAGAAAAAGGTGTCCTGTCAACACTTTGCCCAGTAGGAGACCAATATGTATACACAACATATGCATTTGTCCTCAAGATAAAAATAGAAACAAAAATGCCAAAGTCAACTCTTTTTCATTGCATACATACAATATGCACATACACACATTGTTACACAATGTGATAACTTCTAAGAAAGACAAGTACTGGAGTCTCTAAAGAGAAAAACAGAAAACGGTGATTTAAACTGAGGTGTATCCAGGAAGGCCACTCTGGAGGAGATGATATGTGAGCAGAGGCTTAAAGGATGGTCAGAGTTGACTAGGTAAAAAAACAGAGACGAGTATCCCAAAAATATAAATTAGCTTAAGTAAAAGCCACAGAGTAGGAAACTACCTGTGACCTTTGATGAGCATACAGGAGCCAGGGAAGCAAAAATATTGAGAAATTATAGCAGGTTAAGTTAGAGAGGGCATTCAGAATGCCCCTACAGCTTTGTAGAAACTCTTGAAATAAAGTAGTATTGGTCTTCCAACTTAGTTCTTCTTTATCAAAATTCTTTCCCCCATACTAGACACTTTGTATGTGCATCTGTATGTATATATACATGTATAGTCTACAGAGTAGACTCTCTTTCTCCTCTCTCTCTCTCTCTCACATACACACACAGTCTTTGGAATTTTGATAGTGGTTGCATTAAATCTATAGCTCAGTTAGGAAGGTCTTCTATCTCAACAATATTGAATATTCCAATCCAATCCATGGATATTGGATATCTTTACATTTATTTAGATCTTTCAATTCTCTTGGAAACATATTTCACTAATTTTTTCACTGAGGAAAAATCTTTTACATCTTCACATCTTTTAAAAATACATTCCTGGGAGGAGCCAAGACGGCAGAACAGCATGGAAGTTTTTTGTGTGTCTTGCATCCATGAAATACAGCCAGACCAACACTAAACCATCCTACACACCTAGAAAACTGACTGGAGGATTAACACAACAATCTGCACAACCTGAACCACAGAATTCAGCAGGTACGTGGCATGGAGAAGTGAACTTGGGGAGCGAGAAGGTGCAGGAAGGGAGGTGCTTTTGTGAGTGGAGAGAGCACGGATACAGGGGGTGGGGGGGAAAATACGGGAAAAGCACCCCTCTCCAAAAGCAGCTGGAGAGAAAGTGGAAAATTGGACACAGTCACAGGGACTAAACTAAAAAGGGAGAAAGGAGAAAGGAGAGGGTTTAAATTCCATTAAGACTGTAAACAAGGGGAGTGTAAAGGCTGCAAGTCCGCAGCTTGATACTTGGAGGTGCTCTGGTGGGAAGGGCGAATCCCCAGGAATAGAGTGGGGTCCGGGAGGTTCTTGGACCACACGGGGAAAAGTGGTTCCACTGTTGGAAGGACATTTGGTAGAGACGGTTGAGGCCACCTGGTCCCAGCAGACCCCAGAGAACGGCCACATTTGCTGGTGCTGGAACAAGGTCATTAAGGGCGAAGCCTGGTGCCAGATGTGTGTTGTGATTTTCCATAATCCCTGAAAAGCTGCTGCTACACTATTTCACAAACCTTTTCTGGGGCGAGCTGGCACATGACCATAGTCTCGGGACACTGGCAGCAGCAGGGTCCAGCAAGTGTTCCTGGGTGCAGCCGACATTCGGCTATTGCTCATTCAGCCATTGCTCGGTGAGAACCTCTGACAGAGGGGGCGAAACGGGTCAAAGCCTCAGTCCTTTAGAAGTAAGGGACCAGGGAAAACAGCCGCATCTGAGACAAAACCCGGTAGAGAGGTACTACCTGGGGCCTGGTCACAGAGAGTGAAAATGTGGGGAGTGGACAAAAGTTGAAGAGAGAAGACGGGTACGCAATTGCTGATCTGGGAGAACAGATTGGGTAGCTGGGTGGCACCATTTTCATCACTCTCACGCATGCGTATACACACCTATGAGCCCAGCAACAACACACCCCAGTAGGTTACCAGCGCCATCTAGTGGAGAAAGGAGCTGTTACACTAAGCCCCGCCCAGTGGGCCAACTTCGCTCTCAGGAACACAAATCTCACCGCTGGCTTAGTTTATGGACCATAAAGTGCTACACAGACTGATTTCTAGGGGAAAATGAAATAATTTCAGTCCTACTTCAATCTGTTAGCAGGTCCATGTTTTCAATTTTCTTTCTTTTTTTTTTTCTTTCTTTTCTTTTTAACACTTCTTTTTCTTCAATACAGAAAGAGAAAAAAACTCATTTTTTTTCAATTTTTATTCAAAATATTTTTCTGTAATTTTTATTACTATATTTTTACTTTTCTGTAATTTTTTTTCAAATTCTATTTTGCTGCCATCATTTTATTTTAGCCTACTTCGGGGTATTCACCTTTTCAAATTTTCAAAAAATTTCCTTTTTCTTTCTTTTTCTTTTTTTCTCTTTTTTGTTTCTTTTCTTTTTCTTGAATGCAGAAAGAGAAAAACTTCATTTTTACTTTCAATGATAACACCACAACCCAAAACCTCTAGGATGCAGCAAAGGTGGTCATAAGAGGAAAGTATATAGCAATCCAGGCTTTCCTAAAGAAGGAAGAAAGATCTCAGATACACAATCTAACTTTATTGTGTTAAGGAGCTGGAAAAGGAACAGCAAATAAAACCCAAAACCAGCAGAAGACAGGAAATAATAAAGATTAGAGCAGAAATTAATGCTACCGAGACCAAAAAACAGTAGAACAGATCAATGAAACCAGAAGCTGGTTCTTTGAAAGAATTAACAAAATTAATAAACCACTAAGCAGTTTGATCAAAAAGAAAAAGGAAAGGACCCAAATAAATAAAATCAAGAATGAAAGAGGAGAGATCACAACCAACACAGCAGAAATAAAAACAACAATAAGAGAATATTATCAGCTATTGTATGCCAATAAAATGGGCAATCTGGAAGAAATGGACAAATTCCTAGAAACATATACACTACCAAAACTGAAACAGGAAGAAAGAGAAAATTTGAACGAAACCAGCACCAAATTAGTAATCAAAAATCTGCCACAAAACAAGAGTCCAGGGCCAGATGGCTTTCCAGGGGAATTCTACCAAACATTTAAGGAAGAGTTAACACCTATTCTCTTGAAGGTGTTCTAAAAAATAGAAATGGAAGGAAAACTTCCAAACTCTTTCTATGAAGCCAGCATTACCTTGATTCCAAAATCAGACAGATAACCCACTAAAAAGGAGAACTATAGACCAATTTCCCTGATGAACATGGATGCAAAATTCCTCAGCAAGATATTAGCCTAACTGGATCCAACAGCACATTCAAAAAATTATTCACCATGACCAAGTGGGATTTATATCTGGGATGCGGGCTGGTTCAATATCTGCAAAACAACGTGATTCATCACATCAATAAAAGAAAAGACAAGAACCATAGGATCCTCTTAATAGATGCAGAGAAAGCATTTGACAAAATACAGCATCCTTTCTTGATAAAAACCCTCAAGAAAGTAGGGATAGAAGAAGCATACCTCGAGATCATAAAAGCCATACATGAAGGACCCAATGCTAACATCACCCTCAATGGGGAAAAACAGAGAGCTTTCCCCCTAAGGTCAGGAACAAGACAGCAATGTCCACTCATGTCACTGTTATTCAACATACCATTGGAAGCCTTAGCCTCTGCAATCAGGCAACACAAAGAAATAAAAGGCATCCAAATCAGCCAGGAGGAGGTCAAACTTTCACTCTTCGCAGATGACATAATACTCTATATGGAAAACCCAAAAGATTCCACCCCAAAACTGCTAGAATTGATTCATGAATTCAGCAAAATTGCAGGATATAAAATCAACGCACAGAAATTGGTTGCATTCCTATACACCAACAATGAAGTGACAGAAAGAGAAATCAAGGAATTGATCCCATTTACAGTGGCATGAAAAACCATAAAATACCTAGGAATAAATCTAACCAAAGAGGTGAAAAATCTATACGCTGAAAACTATAGAAAGCTTATGAAAGAAATTGAAGAAGACACAAAAAAATGGAAAAAGATTCCATGCTCCTCGATAGGAAGAAGAAATATTGTTAAAATGTCAATACTACCCAAAGCAATCTACATATTCGATGCAATCCCTATCAAAATAACACCAGCATTCTTCACAGAGCTAGAACAAATAATCCTAAAATTTGTATGGACCAATAAAGACCCCAAATAGCCCAAGCAATCTTGAAAAAGAAAAGCAAAGCAGGAGGCATCACAATCCCAGACTTCAAGCTATACTACAAAGCTGCAATCATCAAGACAGTATGGTACTGGCACAAGAACAGACACTCAGATCAATGGCACAGAATAGAGAACCCAGAAATGGACCCACAAACATATGGCCAACTAATCTTTGACAAAGCAGGAAAGAATATCCAGTGGAATAAAGACAGTCTCTTCAGCAAGTGGTGCTGGGAAACCCTGACAGCGACATGCAGAAGAATGAACCTGGACCACTTTCTTACACCATACACAAAAATAAACTCAAAATGAATGAAAGTCCTAAACATAAGACAGGAAGCCATCAAAATCTTCGAGGAGAAAGCAGGCAAAAACCTCTTTGATCTTGGCCGCAGCAACTTCTTACTCAACACATCTCCAGAGGCAAGGGAAACAAAAGCAAAAATGAACTACTGGGACCTCATCAAAATAAAAAGCTTCTGCACAGTGAAGGAAACAATCAGAAAAACTAAAAGGCAACTGACAGAATTGGAGAAGATGTTTGCAAATGACATGTCAGATAAAGGGTTAGTATCCAAAATCTACAAAGAACTTATCAAACTCAACACCCAAAAAACAAATAATCCAGTGAAGAAATGGGCAAAAGACATGAATAGACACTTCTTCAAAGACATCCAGATGGCCAACCGACACATGAAAAAATGCTCAACATCACTCATCATCAGAGAAATACAAATCAAAACCACAATGAGATACCACCTCACACCTGTCAGAATGGCTAACATTAACAACTCAGGCAACAACAGATGTTGGCAAGGATGCGGAGAAAGAGGGTCTCTTTTGCATTGTTGGTGGGAATGCAAGCTGGTGCAGCCACTCTGGAAAACAGTATGGAGGTTCCTCAAAAAACTAAAAATAGAACTACCCTACGACCCAGCAATTGCACTACTGGGCATTTATCCAAGGGATACAGGTGTACTGTTTTGAAGGGACACATGCACCCCCATGTTTATAGCAGCCCTATCAACAATCGCCAAAGTATGGACAGAGCCCAAATGTCCATCGATGGATGAATGGATAAAGAAGATGTGGTGTACATATATACATTATATATATACAATGGAGTGTTACTTGGCAATCAAAAAGAATGAAATCTTGCCATTTGCAACTACATGGATGGAACTGGAGGGTATTATGCTAAGTGAAATTAGTCAGAGAAAGACAAAAATCATATGACTTCACTCACATGAGGACTTTAAGAGACAAAACAGATGAACATAAGGGAAGGGAAACAAAAATAATATAAAAAAGGGAGGGGGACAAAACAGAAGAGACTCATAAATATGGAGAACAAACTGAGGGTTGCTGGAGGGGTTGTGGGAGGGGGATGGGCTAAATGAGTAAGAGGCATTAAGGAATCTACTCCTGAAATCATTGCTTCATTATATGCTAACTAATTTGGGTATAAATTTTAAAAAATAAAAAATAAAGTCAAAAAAATTTTGTTTGCTACTTGTTGGTTGTTAGTATATAAAAATACAATTGATATTTGTATGGAGACTTTGTTTCTTATAAACTATGAAGATTTATTTATTAAATTTAATTTTATTAGAAGATCATTAGGATGTTCTTCAAAGACTATTATGCCATCAGAAAACAAAGACAAGGTGGGGTGACTGGGTGACTCAGTTAAGCATCCGACTTTGGCTCAGGTCACCACCTCACGGTTTGTGGGTTTGAGCACTGTGGCAGGCTCTGTGCTGACAGGTCAAAGTCTGGAGCCTGCTTCAGATTCTGTCTCCCTCTCTCTCTACCGCCCCTCCCCCAATAAACATTAAATTTTTGTTTAAAAAAAGAAAAGAAAGAAAGGGTTACTTCTTACTTTCAAGTCTTTTATTTCTTTTATTGCTTGTTGGTCAGGCAGGAACACACAGAACAATGTTGGTGGAAATGCAGTGAAGATGTCATCATTGAGTATATTGTTAGTAGTCAGTCCCCTATGCTTGTTATCAGCATGGAAGTTTCCTTTAATTCACTTATTTTTTAATAATGAATGGGTGTAGAATTTTGTCAGATGCTTTTCTGTACATTTGAGATGATGGAATTTTTGTCCTTGATTTTATTAATATGGTAGTAACATTGATTGGTTCTGAAATACTGAAAGAAGCTTGTATCCCAGGGAAAAAACTCCACTTGAATATGACATATTATCCTGTTTATACATTGCTGGATTCAAATAACCACTACTATTTTGTTGAGGATGTTTGCATCTAGGTTCACAGGGGATACTGGCTAGTAATTTTCTTTTCCTGTAATATCTTTTTCAGCTTTGGGTATCAGAGTTAGGCCAGTTTCATTAAATGAATTTAAAAACATTTTCTCCTCTTTATGTTCTGAAAGAGCTTATGACTTGTCTTAGTTCTTTGAATGTTGGATAGATCTCAACAGTAAAGCCATTTGGCCTCGATTTCATTTGTGGTAAGGCTCACAATCCATTATCTTTAATACATAGATATTCAGATTTCTATCTCTTTTTAAATCAATTTTTGTAAGTTGTGTTTTAAAAAAAGATATATCCATTTCATCTAAGTTTAATTTATCAGCATAAAGTTGTCAAATAACTTTTAAAATACTGTCTTATTATCTTGTTAATTTTTTTTTAAAATTTTTATTTATTTGAGAGAGAGACAGTGAGCATGAGTAGGGGAGGAGTAAACAGAGAGGGAAAGAGAATACCAAGCAGGCTCTGGCTGCCAACAAAGAGCCCAGCGCAGGGCTTGAACTCATGAACCGTGACATCATGACCTGAGCTGAAATCAAGAGTTGGATGTTTAACCAACTGAGTCACCTAAGCGCCCCTGTCTTATTATCCTTTTAATGTCTGAAGGATCTAAAGCAAAATCCCCTCTTTCCTTTCTGATATTGGTAATTCAGTTTTCTTTCATTTATTTTACTGTTTTTTAATTTGTTTTTCTTGATGAGTCTTGCTTGGAGTTTACCACTTGGAGTTTAAACTTATCAAAAAACCAACTTTTGCCTTTGCTACTCTTCTATTATCACACACATTCCATTTCTTTCTTTAAAATTAGTTTGAGTTTAGCATATTCTTATTTCTCTATCTTTTAAAGGGGGAACTAAGAATCATGAACTTAAACATTCTTCTGCTTCTTTTAAAAAAAATTTTTTTAACATTTCATTTTATTTTTTGAGAGACAGAGAGACAGAGCGAGAGAAGGGGAGGGGCAGAGAGAGAGGTAGAGACAGAATCTAAAACAGGCTCCAGGCTCTGAGCTGTCAGCACAGAGCCTGATGTGGTGCTCGAACCCACTAACATGAGATCATAAGCTGAGCTGACGTCAGATGCTCAATGAACTGAACCACCCATTGCCCCTTGTTTTCTTCTTAATAGGCATTTAAAACTATAAAACTTTTCTTTTAGCACTATTTTAGCAGAATTACACAAATTTTGATATGTTGTGTTTTCATTATCACGTGGTAAGAAATATTTCTTAAACATTTCTTTTGGTTTTTTTTTTTCTTTGACCCACAGGTTTAGAATTATGTTATCTAAATTTGACTGGGGATTTTCTAGATTATTTATTTTTATTGCTTTCTAATTTAACTTAATTATACTGATAGAACATACTCTGTAAGATTTTACTTTTTTGAAACTGGGTGAAATGTAACTTTAATGGCCCAAGAAATCATCTGTCTTAGTGGATGTTCCATGTATACTTGAAAGAAATGTCTATTTTGCAATCATTGGGTGTAGTGTTCTATAAATGTCAACCATGTCAAGTTTGTTTATAGTGTTGTTTAGATCTTCTACAACCTTACTGGTCTTTTGTTTACTTGCTAGGTCAGTTTATAATGGGATGAAGTTAAAATTTGGACTATTTTAGATTTTTCTGTTTCTCCCATTAGATTTGTCAAATTTTACTGCATACTTTGATGCCTCCTTATTAAGTGAATACATATTTAGAACTGTTTTTCTGATGAAATTGCTCCTTTTATTGTCACACAATATCCTATTTTATCCCTTGTAATACTGTGTGGTATACAGATGACCTTTGAACAACATAGGTTTGAACTGCATGGGTCCACTTGGATTTTTTTGGATACAGTATAGTACTGTAAATGTATTCTCTCTTCCTTATGGTTTTCTTAATAACATCTTCTCTTCTCCAGCTTACTTTATTGTAACAATACAGTATATAATACATATAACATAAAATGTGTGTTAATTGACTATGTTATCAGTAATGCTTCTGGTCAACAGTAGGCTATTAGCAATTAAATATGGGGGAATCAAAAGGTATATGTAAATTTTTGATTGTGCAGAAGTCAACACCACCAACCCTTGCCTTGGTCAGGAGTCAATTGTGAAGTACTTTACTACTGAGATAGCCTAACCAACTTTCTTATGTTTTTTGTTTGCATGGCATATCTTTTCCCTTCCCTTTCAATCTACCTGTGCCTTTAAGTTTAAAACGCTTGTAGACAGTGAAGTTTTTCCTGTTTATAGTTGTTAATGATGGAAGTTTTAGTCAGGTACCTGCTACTCCATCATGGCAGGTACAGGAATTCCCGCATTCTTTTTTATGAGTACCATTTATATGCACCACCTTCCTTTTCCAGTTTGTGGTGCCCCGAAGGAAGGAACTGATGTGTAGCTCTGTTAAAATGCATTTGTTAGATGCAGCCAGTGACTTCAGTCTATTGTAATTATATAGATCTTTTTTTTCTCATCAGAGGCATTGCTTTCCAAACTTTAATATAAATAAAAATCACTTGGAGACTTAGTGAGACACAAATTTTAAATCGGGAGATCAAAAACGAGGCCTGAGATTCTAATCTATGTCAGCAATACTGGTCTGTGAAACATGGTTTGAATAGCAATAATATATAGGATTTGCTAACTTGCAAAGAGTCATTCGGGTCTTCTCAGCAAGGTTACCAACCTAAATGACTTGATGGTAGAAGGTATGTATGTGAGAGTGTGAAACCAACAGATGTAAAAAAAAACACACAAAAAAACCCAAAAACAAACACACAAACAAAAACAGAGGATAGCAGGACCAGATGTAACCAGAAGAGTGCTAGCACCACCAGTCATTCAAATGTAAATATTTAAAACACTATGATCTACAAATTAAAAACAAACAAGCAAACAAACCTTGTGAGGTAAATTCACATCATATCCAACTGTTTATAATTCTTATTCAATGTCTTTATCCATATATTAATTGTAAAAATAAACACTTGATGTCCAACTTAATAATAAGCCATGTGTAAATAGTCTTTAAGTTCATTCTTCAAAGAGCAATTGATCTACCTTGCGTTTGACCATGACTTCTTAGATACAACGCCAATAGCATGATCAATAAAAAAAACCCTGATAAATAGACTTCTTTTGGCCTAATTGATAACTAGCCCTATCCTTCATATTATTCCCCATTTTATCCACAAATATATCTTAAAACGAGATAGGTCTTAGGAAAGCCCATATATATATATATATATTTCTCTCTTTCTTTCTCTGTATATATTTTTAAATATAAATAATAACTTACTAATATATAAATAAACATAAATATATTTATAGTTAAATATAAATGATATAAAATAATAATTATAAATAATATATAAATGTTTAATTATTCATCTCTCATAACCCTTTTACTTATTAATACATAAAGTTCTTCCATGTCTTTTCATACCTTGATAGATCATTTAATTTTAGTACTG
Source organism: Panthera onca (assembly GCF_046562875.1). Classification (NCBI taxonomy): domain Eukaryota; kingdom Metazoa; phylum Chordata; class Mammalia; order Carnivora; family Felidae; genus Panthera; species Panthera onca. Next base: position 43,747,598 of record NC_138349.1, on the reverse strand, counting down.
AATAATATTCCATTGACTGGATGTACCTGAGTTTATTTATCCATTCACCTCTTGCTTCCACATTTAGGTAATTACAAGTAAAGCTGTCATAAAAATTCATGTGCAAGTTTTTGTGTAGATATGTGTCTTCAGTTCATTTGGGTACAATGCCAAGGAGTGTGACTGCTGGATCACATGGTAAGAGTAGGTTTAGTTTTGTAAGAAACTCTCAAACTTTCTTCTGAAGCTGCTGTACCATTTTCCATTCCCACCAGAAATGAGAGTTCCTGTTGTTCCACATCCTCACCAGTATTTGGTGGTGTCAGTGTTTTACATTGTGACCACTCTCATAGGTGTGTAGCAATATCTCATTGTTATTTTATTTTTCAGTTCCCTAATGATACATATTACACATCTTTTCATATGGCTCTTTGCCATTTGCCTATCTTCTTGGTGAGATATCTGTTCAGATCTTTTTTCCCATTTTTAAAATGGGTTGTTTGTTTTCTTATTGCTCAATTTTAAGAGTTCTTTATATATTTTAATTAAAAAAATTTTTTTTTACATTTATTTATTTTTTGAGAGACATAGAGACACAGAGCACAAGTTGGGGAGGGACAGAGAGAGAATGAGACACAGAATCCGAAGCAGGTTCCAGGCTCTGAGCTGTCAGCACAGAGCCCAACGTGGGGCTTGAACTCACAAACTGTGAGATCATGACCTGAGCTGAAGTTGGATGTCCAACCGACTGAGTCACCCAGGCACCCCAAGTTCTTTATATATTTTAGATACTAATCCTTTATTTGATATATATATTTGCAAAGATTTTCTCCCAGTCTGTGACTTGTCTTCTCATTCTCTTACCAGTATCTTAGTCACAGTTTTAAATTTTAATCAAGTCCAACTTACCAATTTTTCTTTTATTGATTGTGCTTTTGGTGTTGTAGCTAAGAAATCATCACCACACCCAAGGTCATCTAGATTTCAGTTTATCACAAGACTGCAAATAATTATAAAAACATTTAAAATAAAAAGCTTACAGCAAGTTTTGTGTGTATAAAGATCATTTTTTACATCAGGAAGATTGGAAGGAAAACCAATCGGAATAAATTAGATTGTCAGTGTGTTCAATCTTTTTATTTTCCTTTCTGAAATTGTATGAATGTGTGGGCATAAGACAAAGCTCTTATCATGGATTGCCTATCTTTCCCTAGCTTAGCACAAGAATTTATCTGAAGGAAGTATATGCTTATTTTAGTTTACAAATTTGATGTTTCCAAATTCTATGAAAAGAAGAAGAAACATTTTAAACACCATGACTAGGCCATCTATAGCAACCTCTCCGTTTTATATATACAGAAACTAAGAATGAGAAGGGACAAGTGACTAATGTCATCTACCCAGCTGGTGACAATACCAAAACAGAGTTGTCTATTTCCTAGACTATCATCTTCTCACTCACTTCTCCCAGTCATGCTGCTTTTCCTCAATCCAGGAATCCAAACCTCAGGGCTATTATTTTGACTACCAATATCCTTGTCAGCAACAACAATTGTATCTAGACTTATATGATCTTTTCTATGTGCCAGGTTATATTCTAAACTATAACATATATTTGTTAATCTCCCCTCAATAGTCCTATGAGATAGATGCTATTCTTACTCCTATGTATAGGTGGAAAAGTGAAGTACAGAGAGATTAGGTAAATTACCCAAGATCACACAGTTAGTAAGTGGGAGAAAAGATTTGAACCCCGGCAATCAAGCTTTAGTGTCTATGTCATTACAACCACACTCTGTACATCTCTTAGTCATGCCACTGTGCTTCTGCTTGCCAACATGAGCCTCCAGGCCAAATGGGATCCCTCTGAATGTGATCCTTCTGAATTCTACTCACCTAGAACTTTAACCAAAGCATTTCCTAAATACAGGGCATTGATGCCTGCACTGCCAAACCACCTGCCAATGCTACCATTTTCAAATGAGTCTGCTTTCATCATAACGGGTGAAGATCAATCTGTAATTTTAATGGAGAGGAAAGTAATTAAATTTTGAGGCATGTTTAGTGAACTAAAAGTAAGATAGGCCCTCATCCCTGAATGGGCCTCATACACACTCCAAACGAAAAAGCTAAAAATTGCTTAAGGTAACTGTTTTATATATATATATATATATATATATATATATATATATATATATATATCTGTTCTCTAAAAAATTTCAATCTCTCTTGGATACCAGCCTTCCCTATGTCTTTAAAGGAATTTATAGGTTTTAAAGACCAGGACATTTACATGGACAGTGACTATGAACATTTATAAGGGGTATTACAATCATTATTGAATGGTTTTATATTAGTTTGAAAATGTATAGGCTGAGATCATTTAGATTAATAAGAAAGATTCATCAGTAAAGAGAGGACATATACCCATCATTAACCTTCCAGATACCTACTAAAATGACTGTGTAATTTTTTAAACTATAGGAAATAATGTATCATGAACCTAGGGAAGGATGCTACCCACTTATCAGATATTTTGGGAAAGCAAATTAGTGGGAGATAGTAATGGAAGATTCAAATTCATCTTGCTTTGAAAGTGCATCATCTCAGTGGATTTCCCTTTGTATATACGTGGACAAAACAGTTGAAAGTAATGGAGCAGTTGAAAGCAATAATGGAAGGCCCTGGAATTCCTCTAACTTCTGCAGAATACAGTGTTCAGAAATCCCAGTTCACTGGCATTTATCTCTGACACAGAGAAGAACATTTCCAGAAAGAAGGTTAAGAAACACTGTGGCTTTTCTTACAGTTGTAGAGACTGCATCAGTCAGGATTCTAGAAACAGAAACTTTATCAGGGCAAAAGCACTAAAAAGGAAAATTTTCCATTAAGGCACAGGACTGGTAATGGGAATTTATGTCACAGTTTCTAGTTAAACTCACCAGTCCAGGTTACGATCTGAGGGGATGATTCTACCTGCAGCCAGGTTAACTATTAGGAGGCTCACAGAGTCTTTATATATCAGTTTATGGAACAAGTTATCCAGAATCAAGGAAGAACAAACTAGACATCAAAACAACAAAATGGAGGTACAAGGAAAGGATTTAGTATGAAATAAAAAATATGTAAATATTTTATATTATATTGCATTGAAGACACTAAAAACATATTGTTTGAAAAGTATATGTTAAAGAAAATATAGTTTTAAAAATATTTGGTTTTCTGTAGGCATAATTCACTATAGTAAAGACTCTTACAACTGAAAATTAAAAATTCCATAAAGAGTGGCAGAGACATAAAAAGAGGTACTAACAGAGTGATAGGGAGAGAAAATGAAGGGTAAATACAAACATAAAAGGAGAATTTATATACTCATTAATGTTGTTGAAAAGGAAATGAACACTGGAAAAAATCTAATCAAAAATTTGGAAGACAAACTGAAGAACTCTCAGAATAAAAAGTAAAAGGATGATGAATTGAAAATTATCAAAGAGAATACAACAGACATGGAGGACTCATAACATCAACATATGAAAAGTTGAATTTCCTGGAAACAAAATGAAAACAAATGAAAAGAATGTAATACACAAGGAAATATTTAATAGATAACAAAATTATTGAGCTAAAGTTATCAGGTTGTTTTTGCATGTAAAAATAACTCAGAATTCTAATCATAATTAATAGCATATAGGCCAACTCATTAAATATTGATGGAAGTTTTTAAATTCAATGATGTTATTAAGGTTAATTACGAGGAAGAAAGCACAGAAAAGGAGGAGAAGTAAAGGAGGAAGAAAAGAAGAAGGAGGGGAGAAAAATGAAAAGGGATTAGAAACAGAGAGAAGAGACAAGGAAGAAGATAAGCAGGGAGATAAGGAAAAAGTGGGAAATAATGGAAAGAAGACAGAGAAGAAGGAAGAAGGGGGAATAGTTAGGAAGAGGAGGGGGAGAAGGATAAAGGGAAGGAGAAGGAGGATAAAGGGAAAAGGAAGAAGAAAGTGATGAATAGAAGGGATAGGTGGAGAAAGGAATAAGAGGGAAGAGGAGAAGGAGAAGGAAGGATTAAAGTAGAGGGAGGAAGAGGAAAGGCAGCAAGAAGGGTATGAAGGAGAGAAGAGAAGGAGGAAGGAGAAGAGGAGGGAGAAAAAGAAGATGGAGAAAAAGAGGAGAGAACAGAGGAAAGAGTGAGAAGGAAAGATAGGAAAAGAAAAAGGAGGGGAGAAGATAGTGAATGGAGTATTCTCAGGCTTCTGTATAGCATTACATACAGGAAAAACAATGGAGCAAATTCTATAGAATCCATACACTAGAGCAAATTCTATACAATATTAAGGGAAAAGTTGTAACACAAGAATATTATACCCAGCTAGGTTTTAATTCATGCATAAATGCAACAGAAAACGATTCTCATATATATTATCTAAGAAAATATACCACTCTTGCTAGATCTATTGCTCAAATAACTACTCTAGCTGAACAAAAAGTCACCAATAAAGAAATGAACAATGGCTAAATTGCAGAATAGAGAGATTCAACAATCACTGAAACCCCTGGAACATAGGCTTCAGTCCAAATAATGACCATAAATGCAGATGGGATAAAACAAAAGAATGAAAATGTCAAACATATATATTAGAGAAACTATTATATATTAGAAGAAGGAGGATGAAGTGGAGAAGGAGACAAGAAATAACAATAGTAAACTGGGCCTAAAAACTCAGATTATAATACCAAAACATGATTGAGTAGGTGGAAGGAGAGGAGAGAAAAAAAGTATGCCAGTATCATCTTCCATAGGAAGAGATACAAATATACGGTTTCACATTTGATTCTGAAAGAGAAATAGCAATGCATGTAGATTAAGCATAAAGGAAACCACTAAAGAGTAAAAGATGATGCTTACTTTCCAGTTGTGGTGGTGGAGGGTGGGCAAACCACAGTAATAATAATGGTAATAGAATGCTAAACATCATAAAAACAATTTAGAATGTATAAGTAGAAATGATAGAAGATTAAATATATTTATATTATACTACCTGTCAATTGTATGCCAATAAATTGGAAAACCTAAATGAAATGAACAAATTCCCAGCAACACACAATCTACACTAAAGAATAATGAACACCAGGATGCCTGGGTGGCTCAGTCGGTTAAACATCTGACTCTTGATATTGGCTCAGGTCATGATCTCACAGTCGTGGGGATTGAGCCCCATATCGGGATCTGTGCTGAGCATGGGGCCTGCTTGGGATTCTCTCTCTCTCACTCTCTCTCTGCCCCTCTCCCCTCAAAATAAATTAATAAACTTAAAAAAATAATAATAAACACCAATCATCCTCAAGTTTTTACCCAAAAAATTCAAGAGAAGGGAACACTTCCTAACTTATCCTATGAGGCCAGAATTATCCTGCTACAAAATCCCAAAAAAGGGAAAAGAAAACTACAGACCAATATTCTTGAGTAATATTGATGCAAAAATCCCCAACAAAATACAGTAAACTTGGTTTGCGAGCACAGTTTGTTCTGGAAACATGCTTATAATCCAAAACACTTGTATATCAAAGCGAATTTCAAGAACCATTGGCTCAGTTGTGATCATGTGACATTTGGTGTCACATACTACTCATATTGCAAGACATGGCTCATTTATCAAGTTAAAATTTATTAGAAATGTTTGCTCATTTTGCAGAACACTTGCAGAACAAGTTACTCATAATCCAAGGTTTTACTGTACTAGGAAATTGAATTCAATAGCATAATAAAAAAATTATGCACCAGGACTAACCAATATATTCTTGGAATACAAGGATGGTTCAACATACAAAGATCTATCAGTATAAAATAGTACGTTACCTGAATGAAGGAAAAAAAACACATCATCTCAGGGGAGGAAAAGCATTTGACAAAATGCAATACCATTTCATGATAAAAACTCAACAGACCAGGAAGAAAAGGAAACTACCTTAATATAATAATGGCCATGTATGAGAAACTCAAAGCTATCGTCATACTCAATGCTTGTCCTCTAAGGTCAGGAACAAAACAAGAATGTCCATTTTCAACACTTCTGTTCACCATAGTACTAGAAGTCTTAGACAATTAGGCAAGAAAAGAAAAGATTTTCAAATTGGAAAGAAAGAAGTAGAAGTATCTCCGTTGTCAGACAACATGACCTGATATATAGAAAACCTTAAAATCAGACACACACCCAAACACACAACTATTAGAATTAATAAATGAATCAGCAAAGTTGTAGGATACAAAATCAGTGCACCAAAATCAGTTGCATTTCTATACGTTAACAATGAACAATCTGAAAGGGAATCCAAAAGCAATTCCAGGTAAAATAATATCAAAAAGTATAAAATACCTAGTGATACACTTAAAACCAAAAAAAAAACCAAAAAAAAAAAAAAAAACCACATATAGTGAAAACTAGAAAATTTTTCTGAAAGAAATTAAAGACACAAATAAATGGAAAGACATCTGTGTTCATGGACTGGAAGACTTCATATTGCTAAGATGTCAATACTACCTAAAGCAATCTACAAATTCAATGTAACCTCTATCAAAATTCCAATGGTGTTTCAGGAAGAAAGAGAAAATTTCATTCTAAAATTCCCCCTCCTACAGGGGACCTCAAATAGCCAAAACAATTTTGAAAAAGAACAAAGTTGGAGACCTCAAATTTCTTGAATTCAAAACATATTACAAAGCTATAGTAATCAAAACAGTGTGGTACTGGCAGAAGACAGACACATAGACCAATGGAATAAAGTAAAAGCTCCAGAAATATTATCACATTATATGGCCAAATGATTTCAAACAAAGGTGTAAAAACCATTCAATGAGAAAAGGACAGTGTTTTTAACAAATGGTGCTGGGAAAGCTGGGTATCCTCATGCAAAAGAAGAAGTAGGATCCTTAACTTAGTTCATGTTAAAAAATTAACAAAATGGATCAGAGACCTAAAAATAAAACCTAAAATTGTATAACTCCTAGAAGAAAACGTACGAAAAATTTCATGACATTGGATTTGGCAATGATTTCTCAGAAATAACAAAAAAGCAAAGGCAACAACAACAATAATAAAGAACAGATAATATGGACTTCGCCAAAATTAAAAATTTCTCTGTGCCCAAGGACACTACCAACCGAATTAAAAGGCAACCCATAAAATGGGAGAAGATGGTTACAAATCAATATCTGATGAGATAGTAATACCTGGAATATACATACAAAACTACAACTCAGTAACAAAAACAAACAAACCGATTAAAAATGGGCAATAGATTTAAATAGACATTTCTCCAAAGAAAATATGCAGAGGGACAATAAACACATGAAAAGCTGCTCAACATCACTAATTATTAGGAAAATGGCCAGTCAAAACCAAAATGAGATACCACTTCACACCCATTAGGACAGCTATTATAAAAACAAAAACAAAACAGAAAAACAAGTGAGGGTGAGGATGTGAAGAAACTAGAAATTTTGTGAGTTGTTGGTGGGAATGTGAAATGGTGGAACTGCTGTTGAATATGATAAAGTAGTTCCAAAGAAAGAAAGAAAGAAAGAAAGAAAGAAAGAAAGAAAGAAAGAAAGAAAAAAGAAAGAAAGAAAATTAAACATAGAATTATCAGATGATCCAGTAATTCCACTTCTGACTGTATACCTGAAAGTACTGAAAAGATATACTGAACATATATCTGTACACCCACGATTAGAGCAGCATTATTAAATAGCCAAAGGATGGAAGCAACTCAGGTGTCTATCAACAGATGAATGGATAAACAAAATGTGGTATTAGCATACTATGGAATGTTTCTTAGCTTTAAAAAGGAAGGAAATTCTGACACATGCTACAACATGGATGAAAATTTAATATATGCTCAGTGAAATAAGACAGTCATAAAAGGACAAAAACTGTATTACTTCACTAATATGAGGCACCTAGAATAGTCAAATTTATAGAGACAGAAAACAGAATGGTGGTTTCCAGGGTCAGGGAAGTGGGGAATGGGGAGTATTGTATAGACTTTCAGTTTTGCAGTATGAAGTATTCTAGAGATGGATGGTGGTGATGTTTGTAGAACAATGTGAACATACTTAATGGCATTAAGCTATACACTTAAAAGTGATTAAAATGATAAAATTTCTGTTATGTATATATTATCACAATTTAGAAATTAAAATTAAAAACTATAAACATGTATTTTAATAATTATTCTAATATCTAAAGTTGTCTTAAAACAAATTGTGAAGTTTATCCACTAAGTTAAAAACAATAAAAAATAATAATTTAGGGGCACACACCTGGGTGGCTCAGTCGGTGGAGCATCCAACTTTGGCTCGGGTCATGATCTCATGGTTCACGAGTTTGAGTTCTGCATCAGGCTTGCTGTGTCAGCACAGAGCCTGCTTTGGATCCTCTGTCCCCGTCTCTCTCTGCCCCTCCCCACCTGCACTCTCTCTGTCTTTCATAAATAAACATTAATAAAATAAAATAAAATAATTTAAAAATTAAAAATACAGGAGACTTTCCATTGAATAAATTGGGGAAAAAATGTTTACTTCCTAAAAAGTAAGGGATCAGACAGCTTCAAAAAGGAGATGTTGTGGCAGGGGTGGAGTGGAACAGAGTGACATAGGAGAAACATTTGTTTATACTATTAAACTAAAGTTTGCTTTACTCCAAATTAAATTGTTATGAATTAAGATGTTATTTGAAATGCCTGGGGCAACCACTAAAAATATAACCCAAAAATATATAGTAAAAGAAACAGCATAAGAATTAAAATGGTATATAAAATATATCTATTTAACACAAAAGAAAGCAGTAATGGAGGAAATGAGGAACAAAAGAGGTGTAAGACATAGAGAACAAATAGCAACATGGCAGAAGTGAGTTCTTCCTTATCACTAATTACATTATATGTAAATGGATTAAAGTCTCCAATTAAAACAGAGACTGGTAGAATGGATTAAAAAACATAATTGAACTACATGTTGTATAGAAATGACTCACTTTAGATTCCAAGACAGATTGAAAATGAAAGAATAAAAATATATTTTGTGCAAAGAATAACCAAAAGAGAACTGGAGTGGCTACACTAATATCAGACAAAGTAAACTTTAAGGGAAAAGTTTTTATAAGAGACAAAGAAGGACATTATATAATGATAAAAGGGTCATTCGATAAGAGTATTAAAAAATTACAATTAGAAACAAATCTACACCTAACAATAGAGGCTCAACATATATGAATCAAAATTGATAAAATTGAAGGGAGAAATAGGCAGTTCTGAAAAAAAATGGCCAGAGAGTTTAATATCCCACTTTCAATAATTGATAAACAACAACAACAGAAGATCAGCAAGTAAATGGAAAATATGAACAGCACTATAAACCAACTAGACTTGAAGATGAAATAGACAATATGAATTGCCCTATAGCTATGAAAATTTTAATTATTAATTTAAAAGCTCTAAGAATATGAAATCTTCTAGATGGTTTCCCTGGAGAATTATACCAAACATTTAAGGATGAATTAACACCAACTTTATATAATCTCTCCCAGAAAATAGAAGATAAGGGAAGACTTCCTAAATCATTTTATTTATGAAGCCAGTGTCACCCTGAAACCAAAACTAGACAAAAACAGTACGGTAAATAAAGTGCAAACCTCTATTTTTCATGAAGGTCGATGCAAAAATCCTCAATCAGCATATCAGCAAACAGAATCCAAAAATATATGAAAAGAATCATAGATAATGACCAGGTGAGATTCATTCAAGGTACGTAACATTTGAAAAACAATCAATGTACTCTATCATATTAATAAGCTAAAGAAGAAAAATCATATGGTCATGTCAAGCAATGCAAAAAAATAAAAAGCATTTGAGAAATCCAATACCCATTCATGATAAATAGTCTCAGCAAGCTAAGATCTATCAGTTTAATGCAATTTCAACTATAATTAATGCAATTTCTATCAAAGCCATGGAAAAATTCTTTATAAACACAGACAAGCTTACTCTAGAATTTACGTGGAAAGGTGAAGGCCCTAGAATAGTTAAAACAATCTCAACAAAGAAAAATAAAATAGGATGAGTCACTCTGTCCATATATTAAGGTTTACTCTGTAGCAATAGTAATCAAGATAGTGTAGTATTGGCAAAGGGATAGGCACATCATCAATGGAACTGAATGGAAAAATGGAGAACTCAGAAACTCACACATGCCCAACTGATTACTGACAAATCACAAAAGAAATTCAATGAAAAAAGGATAGTCTTTTTAATAAATGATGCAAAAGCAATTGGACATTCATAGACAAAACCATATATATATATGTACATATATATATATGTGTATATATATATATGTGTATATATATATACACATATATATATATACATATACAGTTTATAAAAAATTAACTCAAAATTGACTGTGGACTAAAATACAAAATGTAAAATTACAAAGCTTTTAGGAAAAACACAAAAAACAGGAGATTATCTTCATGGTCTATGGCTAGGCAAGAGTTATACTTGACACCAAAGGTATGATCCACAAAAGAATACATTTATAAATTGGGCTTTACAGAATTAAAAACTTTTCTTTGTGAAAGACCTTGTTAAGGGTTGAAAAGAGAAAGTACAGAGTGGAGAAAATATTTACAAACAACATGTTTGACGAAGAACTAGTATCTAAAATATATAAAGAACTTTCAAAACACAACAGTAATAGTTAAACAATCCAATTAGAAAATGGGAAAAATACATAAATGGATATTTCACCAAAGAGAATAATACTATATCGATAGCAATGAGCACATGAAAAGGTGTTCACCACAACTACTCATCAGGGGAAATGCAAATTAAAACCAGAATGAGTTATCAATCCATGCCTATGAAAATGATAAAATAAAAAATAGTGAAAATACCAAACGCTGGCAAAGATGCAAAGAAACTGGATCATTCCCACATCACTAGTAGTAGTAACATAATATTCCACAGTCACTCTGGAATACAGCTTGATACTTTCTTATAAAACATGCAATTACCACATGATCCAGCAATTGCACTCTTGGATATGTAGCACAAACAAGTGAAAATTTCTTCACACAAATATCCATAGTGACTTTATTCATAATTGCACAGAACTGGAAACAACCCAGATGTCTTTCAAAGTGTGAGCTGGTGAACAAGCTGTGGTACACTGGATACCACTAAGTGGCAAAAAGCAATGAACTATTAATAGACACACCAACCCGGATGAATCTCCAGAGAATTAAGCCGAATGAAAAACGCAATCCAAAAGGTTTGATTCCATTTATATAACATATCTGAAATGTCAACATTTTAGAAGAGAGAACACATTAGTGGTCACCAGTGGTTAAGAACAAGACTAGAGGGGAAGAAGTGTGACGCAGACGGGTGTGGTTATAAAGTGAAAACACAAGGGATCCTTACAGGAATAAAATTCTTTAGCACCTTTACTATGGTGGTGAATACACAAATCTACGCATGTGAAAAGATTGTGTAGAACCAAATATGCACACACATGCACAGAGTAATGAGTACAAGAGGAGAAATCAGAATAGAATCAGTCAATTGTATTAATGTCAATACCCTGGTTGTGATAAGATACAATAATTTTTGCAAAATGTCACCACCAGGTTGAAACCAGTTAGAGAATATCATGAGATCTCTCCGCATTATTCCTTATAACTGCATGTGTATATGTAATTATCTCAGTAAAATTGTAAACCAAAAAATAAAACTGGATAATTTCATACTAAATTTTGAATCCTGCCCAGCATCCGAAGTGTTTTAAATAGGCAGTTGGGAGTTGTATCAGCTGGTTAAATGTGGATGACCAGTAGGGCTATGGATCAAAAGAATCCATATAATGATAGTATGATGAATTCAAAGAGAAATCACCGAAGGCAGGGACACAGAAAACCTTAATCAGGGATCAAGTGAGAGATGACAGTGAAGCCAACAAGGAAATGCAGACTAGATCTGTGCCTTTGGTCACCTCAGCACCCACATTTCCAATACCCCTTCACTTTGTCCAAGTTCATTTGCAATTTACATAATATGTGGGAATCTCCTGAAACAGAGGCATTTCCAATTTATTTCACCATGTTGAACTAATTCTTTTATGCCATATTTTTACCACTTTGATAAAACAAAGAAACGTTCTCATTCCCCGTTTTCAGTAATTTTATAATTTTATAAATATATGTGAAATAAGTTTTCCAATCACTGTGATAATGACAGGTTTTTAAAAATAATTTTAAGGTGTTTGAGGATTTGAAAAAAACATCTTACATTTGTGGTCTTAATTAATTTTAATTTAATGTTTAGAAAATTTTGATTAAATAAGTTTGTAATCAACACTTAAATGCCTGAGGAAATTTAATTTGTTAATTTTTAATGTTTTGATTTCTTAGTCTTACAAGCAGCATTTCAATGTTCAGAGAAGTATTATTTCATTTATACATTTATTTAATTGTGTATGAAATAAAATACAACAGGAGTGAAGTTCCTTATGGGCTAAAGATCATAATAATCAACTTGCAGATCTGGGATCTAAGTCATCTGCCTCCATGACACCAGGCTGCCCTGGACAAGACTACATGCTCTCTTTACAGCCCCTCGGAGCTGAGTGGTCCTAATCTAGAAGGATGACTGGATCTTACCTTATGGGGTTGTCCATCCTGGACACGGTAAGGAATGCAGCAAGATTCGCCGTGTAGGAGGAGCACACGATGAGGGTGAAGAGCCACCAGCTGCCCATCACGATGCGCATGGCCATGGAGTTCACTGAGGATTCGCCACCTGCAGGGGGCCAGCACAGTGGATTGGTCCTGGGCTTCCACTCTTACTCCCATCCCCACAGAAGTACTCCAGCCTGAAGCCTGGCTTAGGGAACCACCACTGGGGATGGGCTGGGGAACAGGGGAGTGATTTGCTGACTGGTTATGGGGGACCACCGTGACAATTCTGGGAAAAAACCCAAAGCCCGCCAATCTCAGAAAGGAACGAAGGCCCACCAGATACGAAAAAAACGTAGGATTGGCCTTTTAGTGATGTGGTGTTTGTCAAAATGCCAAGGATAGAGTTCTGAATATCAAATCTTCCAGTTAGAAGACTCAACCTCCCTGTGTTGTTTCCAGGGCTGCAACCTGATGTAAGATCCTTTTCGAATTTCAGATTCATAGAGAGTAGTCTCAGGAATTCTGTAAATATAGAATTACCTCCTACCTGGAGGGTTCCCCAGCTTTCTTTCAAACCTCAGAAATGAGATATCACTTTTATTAATATTCAGCCCTCACTAGATGATTTTTTTTTTTCCCTAGGATTTTCAGAAATCATTGCCTGTGACTTGCAGTCAGAAGCTGCCCCGTTGAGGCCAATTATTTCTCCCTGGTCCCTTAGGTGGTAGCAGAAGAAAGCTTCTCACTGACTGTTCTTATATAACCTTGCAAACAGGTGCTACAGGCTTTGCCATGGTGCAAATAAGGCCAACACTCACATTAGGGAACTTTGCAATTTGTTGTTTTGGTCCAAACTGCATAATCCTGTAACTCACCAAGTGCTCTCCAGACTTCACAAAGAAAGGGGACTTTGTATCTCAAGAATGGATGGAGTACTGCTTAGATGATTACAAAACAATTGTGATTTTTTTTTCCTATTAAGACTTCAAATTTAAGTGAGATTCAGTTTCATCTGACATACCCCATGTGCATAACAATCAATCTGATGTGGGAGGGGAGAAAAGTGCAAAGCAGAACTCCAAAGTCAATTTTATCTAAAGTGCAGAATTAGGCTTTGAAGTTGAGTTCCTTGTCACTTCATTTAATTTCTATCTGATATAACTCAGAGAAACTGAGTGCAGCATGATATCAGTATCGTTCTAGAGATTAAATAAAACTGCATTTAAAAGGACTTTGGCAAAACGCATCTAAGGAATCTGCCAACGGGCAAAGTTCTTCCAGGCCCGCGGAGCTACAGCAACATCAGGAAACCAGGAAAGTACCTTGCTGTACGAAGGCGCCGTAGACTATCCAGATGGCACTGTGCAAGGTGGCCGAAGCGGATGGTCGGGGCTGGGCAGCACTTTGAGCCCTCACGGCCTGTATCCGATTCAGCACAAATATGAGCACACCCACCACAGGGATGGCGGCTGCAATGCAGGCCCAGACAGCAAAATCAAATGGAGCAAAAAGAGAGAAGATGCTGATTTTCTCCTCGGGCTTCTTGATTAGGATCCCCACTGAATAGTCCATGTACCGCTTGCTGAAGTCCACAACGCTCTCCCTCTCCGGGGTGATCGTGATGGCAGAGATGGCCAAGTCTGCTCTCTGAAAGGCAAAGTCATCTGATCAGAAAGCAGTCCTCAGGTTCCTGCTGGGTCCCACCCTGTGTCAAGGCTCGCCCTCTGCCCTTTGGGTTACTCGGTCCAGAGGAAATGGATTCAAGAGGTGACACGCCGTGACCTTGAATACTGTAAAAAAAATAATCCAGCACTAAATTGTCTGCTTGAATTGTAGTTTGTCTTTACTTTCTTGTTCTTCTCACAAACTATCACTATCCTCTTCCTTTTGCTGGTATTTCCCTCTACTCCATCCCTGCCCCCCACCAAGAAGTCCCTTCTCTCTTCTTCTAGGCTTATCTGCATCCTTCTTATACCTCCATTAAGCCTCTCCAAACTTCCATTAGCCCACATGATGTCTCCCTTTTCCGAGGTTCTTCAGAAATTATACAGTGAGTTGTACAACTACTTTATATCTCATCAATGTCAGTCCCTGGTTGTTTTGTATGTAGACTCTATGCCAGAGAGTAATGTCCTCCAAGCAAAAAGGGGTTATCTACTTCTCTTGATTGTCCACTGCCCTTAATTCATGGCCTCTCAGACATATGGGTTGATTCTTCATATAGTAAAGCCACGTTGTAAAGAGACTCTCTGGGCACTCTGTACTGTGACCTCTAAAGCAACTTGCAAGATTTCTGCTTTCCAAGATGGGATTAATTTTAAAATAGACAAAGACTCCATTAAGATGGAGTTAGATGTGAGATTAAAGCTGCCAAGACTGGTGGAGGTTAGGATACTTATGCCTAGATGGATGGTGGCAGCCAATAATGGGCCTGGAGTCCCCACTTAAACCACTGGAGCACTAAAATGTATAATGACCATCCTGATCTTGACTCTTGGACCTCTAAGTGGGAGGCATCAACAGAACTAGGTTTATTTTAGGGGCGTTTAGGTGGCTCAGTTGGTTGAGCATCCGATTCTTGATTTCAGCTTAGTCATGATCTCAGGGTTGTGAGACTGACCCCTGTATCTGCACTAGGCATGGAACCTGCTTGAGATTCTTTCTCTCCCTCTGCCCCTCCCCCACTCATGCACAGACACACACACACACTCTCTCTCTCTCAAAAAAATAATAAAATAATAAAAGAAAAAAAATATCTCCTCAAAAAATAAAAATAAAAATAAAAATAGGTTTTAGAATAACCAGCTCTAACAACTAATTCAACCTATATATGTAAATTGGGAAAACATACACAGAAAGATTTTATCAGAAAAAAAATTATCAGGTCTAATATATGGGCTAGAGGGGCAGCAGATATACTGATATTGTAAACTATGAAATCCAAAAAATAATATAAAAAAATAATAAAATAAAATAAAATAAATAAAATAAAATAAAATAAAATAAAACAAAACTGAAATCCAACAACATATCTAGAGCAAGGAGAAAAAATGTTGGAGGTAACGTTGGTGAAGGTCTCCTCTTAGAGTTGTTACATTTGCATCTCTGGTTCTTGCCTCTTTTTTCAAAAACTCAAGATCCAGGGATTTATTTTTAAGGATTTAGAGAGTTCAGACCATAATTAAGGATTAAGAAGAGATCTAGTGGAGCAGGATAGGTTTACAAACATAGGAATAAGGAAAAGTAATTAATTAAACCAGGTCCAGAAGAAGTACAAGGGATCAACTCATGACACAGGTAGAGGGATGGCTTGTAACATGAGGAAAACAATCTCTATGGGATATCGCTGAGGGGCCCAACAGAGGACAAGGTAAGGAACTTGGGCTGTCCTGAAGACCTAGCTGAGGTTAGAGACCACACATTGTTCACATACCCATCTGAGCAAATTTGTGATTTTCTCCTCTAATTCCATGCAGCAACTTGGATGTCAGAGTCAGCGGGTAGATAATATAATCAAGTCAGGGTTTCAGTACAATAAGAAACCCAGAACAAAAAGAATCACAAAAGATGAAGGGAACAGCATTATCTGATCAACCACTGAGGGCACACCAGGCAGGGAAGGATGCAGTATCACAAGGGCACAAAATTCTTACAGAAGGATGAACCTCAGTGGAACAGGGCAGATACAAAAGACCATATATCATATGACTTCATTTATGTTAAATGTTCACAAAAGTATTTCTATAGAGATAGAAAATAGATCAATGGTTGCCTAGGGCTGGGGTTGGGAATGGGATTAACTGTAAATAAGTATGAGGGATATCACTGGGTTGATGGAATTATTCTAAAACTAGGGGCACCTGGGTGGCTCAGTTGGTTAAGCGTCTGACTCTGGCTCAGGTCGTGATCTCATGGCTTGTGAGTGTGAGCCCCACATTGGCCTCTGTGCTGACAGCTCAGAGCCTGGAGCCTCCTTTGGATTCTGTGTCTCCCTCTCTCTCTCTGCCCCTCCCCTACTCATGTTCTGTCTCTCTCTCTTCCTCAAAAATAAATAAACATTAAAAAATTTAAAACTAGATTATGATGATGGTTGCACAACTCAGTAGATTCACTAAAAATCATTGAATTGTATATCCTAAATGGGTGAATTTCATATATAAATTAATACCTCAACAAAGTTTTTTTAAAAAAATCTTAGGGGAAATTGGAGACATTTGGTCTGCCTTTATGAGTTTATAAAGCGAAGCACCAATGTTTTAGGAGCAAAGGTTCAAAAGAGTCAGAAGGTTAACAGGCAGTCGTCATGGAGTGAAACAGTGACAATAGTATGTAGGACGCTAACAAGATGCATCTGTACGGGTGCTGATGTGGAGCACAAACAAAGGTCACTGGAGGTGAGGCGGTCAAAATGCTGGCAGCCCAGGGTTGTCCATAGGGATGTCAGAAACATCAAAGTTGGTGGCAAGATCAACACTAGAGAGGGAAGGCTTTAGCAGATACCACCATCATAAATGATTGTAAGGAAATGACCCAGAGGTCATGGGAGGACAGGAGGCTTGGATGGGGACACAGTGAACTGGCCTCATACCATGAGTCTCAATGAGGATCCAGGCTCTATAGGAGACAGGAAGAGTAATTATTTGAAACTAATTTGAGGAGGTAGGGAATGCTGTATCACTTACACACAACAATACAGACACATGCACACACCCATTCACACACACACACACACACACACACACTTGCATATACACACCCCACCTGTGGGTCATGAGGGAGAAAAGAATAAGCATTCATTAACTTCCCATGAGAACTAAGTTCTTATTTCAGCCCAAATATGGGGGTAGGTTTCAAGAAGGGTGTATTATAAAGCAGGCTCAGCAGATAGGCTCAAAAGGAAAGACAGCAATGAGCACTGAAGGAAAACACAGAGTGCCAGGAAATGAGAAAAATAAAAGAGCAGAAATGGGTGGGTTGAAGAAAAGAGAGTCTTAGTGAGTGAAGAGTGAGTGGTAGGCTGTGGTTTATTTAGTTAGTTCCAAGGTTCTAACTGCCTAATGGATCAAATTTAGATATCACCCCAGAGGCAGACTAGGGTGCCCCTCCCCATGGTCCTGCTTTTGGGACCTACCTTGCTGATGAGCTCCCCGATCATTCCGTTCCAGGAGGTGTTATGGAGCTGGTGACCATACCTGCCATCGGGGGCTTGGTAAATCTCATATTTGAAGCCCAGAGCTTTGGCCAATGCATCCAGGACATCTATGGAGAACCCTTTGTAGCGCTTGGGCTGTCCAAGGATGTTCTCAGCCACCATCACGAAAGGCTCTTCCTGAGGACAACAGAATGGATGTTCTTCAATTAAATAACAGATTCATTAACACATATATTTCCAGGGTATTATTGGAAAGATCAACCTGATGAATCATAGCTTTAGAATTTTTCCCAACATGGGCATGTATATGCGCAATTTAGGGCTGGAGTCTGAACATCTCTGCCCTTTTTTAAAGCAGTTTATGGAAACTCAGAGCATAGTACGTAGGAAGATCCCTGCAACCAGCATATTGATGGAGGAATGGAGATTTACTTGTCCTGTGTGATGCTATCCCAACTTCTGCCCAGAACCCCATTGCCAGAATGACATGATTTGTTTTTATTCCTTCATTTGTGACATTCAGGACTCCGTCCTTAGGAAATGCCATAATTCTTCAGGAGCCACATAAGAACTGTGGTTACTTCTCATCCAGGATAAAGAACGACAATAAAAGCTCTATGATATTTGATTGAGAGAAGACAGAATTATATCTATCAGATTGTACTAGAAAATGGATTCTGATTCATGGGAGAATGTCATACCATAAGTCAAAGGACAGGACAGAATTAAACCCCACAGTGTCCGAGCCCAAAGCCACATTCACACATTCTGTGCTTTGTCATGTGTGCTCCTGTAGGGCATGCGGTCCTCTGGAAAACACCTCAGCCTTCCCCGCCACAATCCTGTGAAACTGACCAACAGTGGACTTTTGGCAAATAGCCTCAGAGAATATACCTCATTAATTTAACTGGGAGTGTGTGTGTGTGGGGGGGGGGGGTGGGTGGGTGGGTATAATGCCTATTATGTGATGTGCATTCAGGGAATGCAGGAACACTGCTGCCAAAGGCTTCTAGAGCCAAGGAGATGTCAGTGCCTGATGCGACAGAGGGGACATTTGAACCATGTCTGGCCAGCTGATAAGAAGTAAATCTAAAATGTCTCCTACAGCTCTGGAAAGGTGAAGGAAGAAATTGAAAAGAAGATGATTCTAAGGTCTCTTAAAGATCTAAAAGTCTATGATTCCAGGACATCCATGCAGAAAAATTGCAACAAATGGTTTTCATTATAAAGTCTGCGCCACATGGGGGTCATCAGCGGGATTGGGTGCTGGAAGAATGTCCTCCTCCGAGCATCTTTCTGGGGACTCTGGCTACCAGCAAAGTTCTCTTAAGGACCACGAGTAGGTCAACATACTGTTTACATCCAGGAGCAGGTAGAGATGGGCCAGCAGTGGATCCAGATTTGTGATCTTTCTGTAGAGCAGCCCAGTCACCTCCCATGGAAGGCCCTGGGGCAGAATATCCGATCTTACTCTTACATCATTATTTGCAAAATTATTTGCCAAAAAGGCCTTATGAACACTCAAGCCACTACTCAAGATCCCCTTCTCTCCAAACCCAGTATTAAACCAAATGGAGAGAAGCCTCTAGCTCAAAATCCTGAATGGTGAACCTCCCCAATATGCCCATGATCCTACCAAGACAGTCACCACTTTGAGAGTCAGTCCTTGGAGGCGGCTGCCCATGGGCCTCTCTTGCAGGCTGCCATTCAGACCTTTCTCTGAGTCCCACGTCGCCAACTGTGAAGGAAAAAGGGAGTGTGAGGGACAGAATGGGCACCTGTGTGCACCTAGGAACTCGTCTCCTAAACTGGGATCTTGAGTCAGGCAGAGAGGCGGACAGCAGTCCAATCCATTTCCCAGACACTCAGAGCCATCTTCAAACCTTAGAAAGAATACAGGTGTGATAGAAAGTTCCACTTCTTCCATCAGCTCATCTGGAACTCAAGGACCTGCCACGTCTTTAAAATAAAACCAATTGGTAAGGACTTGTTTCTAGCATGAATATTTCTGTATAATTTTATTCTGCCTGCCCACTGAGGTCATGTCACTGTGTCTCCCACAAAGTGTCTTCTTTCTTAATTACAACTTTACTTGCCTGGGCCAGAGGGCCCTTGAGTTCAGCCATCGCTGCCACCAGGGCAGGATGACAATCAGCAGTGAACCAGGTAACAAAGACCCACATGTACAGCTTGTTTTGCACCCTGATGCCTAGTGCAAAGGTCAAGAGCTCACTGCCTGTCTTCACTGTAATGCATATTTCATAATTTTGCTTGATATGCAGGTATAGGCTAAGAATACACATACTCTGATCCACCATATTTTCCTGAGCTTGCAGAGTTTATCCAATAGGCTGATGCA
Organism: Panthera onca; assembly: GCF_046562875.1. Classification (NCBI taxonomy): domain Eukaryota; kingdom Metazoa; phylum Chordata; class Mammalia; order Carnivora; family Felidae; genus Panthera; species Panthera onca. The sequence goes on along the minus strand of NC_138349.1, from coordinate 43,727,377 downwards.
TCTCTGGCAGGCACCCTGAGGTGGTCAAGGACACCCTATCCTGGCTCAGAAACAACAGGAGACACAGAAGTTCTTGGGACCTGCTTCCCCTCTCTGCATCCCTGTAGCGTCTGGGCAACCATGATGAACTTTTTTGTCTGATCAATGATTCTCAATCATTAATTGGTGAAATGTAAACAAAATACAGATACCAACCCCCATCTCAAGGGAACTTAATCAGGATCCCAGCACTGAGGGATTTTAATACTTCCCCAGCAATCCTCATCGAGAAACCCTGTTCTTCTAGGTCACCGCATATTAGATTCTCTTAAGAAGGCTTTTAAACATATTGAAGGCTGGGCCTCACCCCCAGAGATTCAAATTTAATTGGTCTGTAGTGGGCTAGATATGAATATTTTAGCTTCCCAGGTGATTCTAATGCACAGCCAGGATTGTAAACCACTGCTATAGATTAAAGCAGTGATCCTCAAACTATAATATGCACACAAATTATCCAGGGATTTAATATGCACTTTCTGATTCTGGAGCCTGTGATTATTCCTGTCTAACAAGCTCCCAGGTGACACTGCTGCTGCTGATCTATGGCCACCATTTAAGTAGCAAGGGGTTAAATAATCAAATAATCAAACCACTGCAGGCAGCATCTACTCTTCGTCAGAGAAAGTCCACAAGTCCCCTAGTTAGGCTGAACAGAAGAACTATTCATCTGTGGAGAAATGTCACCAGGTGTCCTAAAGAAGCCACCAGTAGTACCACCTAAGGACACTTCTATTTTCCCAGCATGTCCTGTAGCCTTGATGTCTACAGCAGGGTCTGCACACTGAGCTCTGACTGTGAGGCCACAGTTGCAAAATCTGTAGGACCATTCCACCTGGAAGATACTAGAACCCCGAGACCTAAAGCAGGAACATCAGAATGAGATACATGGTTGTAACCTGGTTTAAAAGGAACGTGGAAACTCCAGCTGTCACTTTGCACACAATGCCAACTAAGACTCACTCCATCCTAAGTAATAGGATACCTAGTGGTGATGAATGAATCATTTAGTTAAGAGCATGGCCATGTGCTCTGAGGAGCTCCTCACAGCCACCACTAATTAATTTCAGAGGCACTGCAGTAAAGAGCAAAGTTAAAATCTACCCAAAGTCCTGTTCAAGGATAGCAAAGATACCATGCTCTGGTAACTGGTATCATCAGAATGAAAGCTCATGGCTATTTCTCCACTGGGTCTCAGGAAATAGCACTGGGACCCAGAATCACTTCCTGCATCTGGGTCAAAATTCTGGTCAAAGGGAAGAGACAAACCCAGACAAAAAGAGTCAAGGTGTTGATTCCCTACATTCTTTGGACCCTCTGACATGGACGAGGGGACTCATGATGTGCATTTGGGCTGCCTGCATCTTATTCGCATAACTATCAGGCATTGGAGCTGCTTAGCCCTGATGGGTAACCTGCACCGACTGAGTTGGGTGGTGTTAAGAAGGTCCCTTGGACCACCTCAATGACTGAAAGAGTCATAATGAAGGCTATCTTGTCCTAATGATAACATGTGAGTTCCAAGTACAAGATATTCTGCCTTGCAGCAAGACTTGAATTCCTAACGTGCTGCCAAACCCCCTTGGCACAGGTGAAGGGGCATCTCAACTCTGTGCTACCCTGGCTTAGATGAGCAAGCACCTGGACTGGGGACCTGTTTGGCCTTGATCAAAGAAATTTTACCTGGCTGTCTAGTGGGATTGTAATCAGTCATGGGAATGGAGAACGGAGGCACAGGAAAAAGCAGTTGGAATGAAGCCCTGTCCTTCTAGAGTTTTAGCTCAGCTGTGAGAAAGGCTCTGCCTCTCAATGCCTGTCCATACAACCCTCTTTTTCTAGCCCCCTGCCTGGCTCAAGGCAGCAGCACCTCTGCCCCAGAGTATTGCCATAGCCTCCTCACTGATCTTGTTACCCCCAACCTCTCCCTCTTATAGCCTCCTCCATCATGCTGATATGTATCCTTGTAATAAACAAACTGAGACACGATCTGTGTCAATGAAAATTTTAGAACAACTTCCCATTTCCTACAGAATACATTCAAACACTCTGAAGCTTGGCCTAAAAGAAAGGCCTTCCTCATTGAGATCCAAGCCTGACCATCAGCTTACTTCAGTTTACGTAGGCACAGTCTATGCCAACCCCACCAAACCCTGCACCTTCCTCATGCACCTCACACAGCATGCTTCTTCCTGACCCTACATGTAGTTCCTTCTGCCTGTAATATCATCCCTCTTTGGTTGGGTCTGGTACATTCTTATTCATATTTTTTAAAAATAAGTTTCCACTTTAGAATAGTTTTAGATAAACAGAAAAGTTGTAGAGGCAGTTTAGAGACTGCCCATATACCCTACACCCAGTTTCCCCTATTTAAGATGTTACATTAGTGTCATACATTCATCACAGCTAATGCAATGTTTAGCCCAATTTCCAATTATACACAGCTGCAGTAGAAAGCATCTCCAGTGTCTTCCATATTGGACCTCAGTCCGTGATCCTACTGTGCTATTTGGGTTTGTTATCCTGTCCACTGAGATTAAAACCTTGTCTTCATAAACTGTCTAGAAATTTGGGCCATTGGACTAGACCTTACCTTGCTTATTCTCATCTTAGAGTTTCCAACCTTGCTTTGAATGCCATGTTCTTCTCTCAAATGTCAACTTACTCTGTATGGTAAAGATTTGGGGAAGAAGATAGGAACTTGGAGATATGAAGGCAGCATATGTTCAGTAGTCAGCTGACTGATATTCTGGTTGTTTCTACCACTTACCTGAACGACCTCAGACAGCATGTTTTACTGTGGTGCTTAAAACACAGAAGGCAGTCTACAAATATTTTTTAAATAAATATGACGCCATTGAGATTCCATTTTCTTGTATAAAAAGTAAAATAAAAGTAACTTCCCTGCCTACCAAATGTTCAGGGGCTATTAAAAAGAAACAATTGCTTTGAAATAATCTGTTATAAAATAATAATGACAAAGTAAAGAATCAGGATATAAAAACTGTGCAATAAAACCTTAATTATGTTTCTTTAAAAGGGTGGTGGTAAAAATGGGAGGAGCTTTATTAAAATGTAACATGGGAATATATCCAGGTGGTGGAATTATGAATAATCATTACAACTTCTTGACAGTGTTCTATGTTTTCAACAGGTTTTTCACCTACTTACACAGGAAGGAAAATAAGCTGTTGATTGAAATAACTAGTATATGTGACAAAATCCTGTCACAGGTATTTGTATGACTAAGGACTGAATGGAGGGGAGTGATCAAAGTCAAATAATTTGTTTGTCAAGGCCAGTCTGAGGGTCAGAATCCAATAAATCAGTCCCCTTGGCTGCCAGGAGCTGTGGCCAAGGGGTTCCTAATGCCTAGAAGAGGCAACTGTGGGTTCATCCAGCATGACATCTCCCATTCTATGACCTCTCCAAGATGGTGTGGACCCCATGAGCCTACTGGGTTTGGAGATGGGGAAGTGGCCACTGCTGAGGTCTAGCTCCATGAAGACAATCCTTCTCCACCAAGAAAGAAATACAGCAATCCTAAGGCAAAGCCATTTAAATCAAAGCTCAACTACATGAGAGGGAAAAAAATCCTCCAAGCCTGTAATTACCCCTATTTTTTGTCTGAAAGTATTTAGGACTTAAAGGTTTTTATTTTTGTGTGTTTTTGTTTTTTAATGCAGACCTCTCTCTCCCTGGCCTTCAGGGCATCCTGTACTCTGACAGAGAAAGAAAAGATACTTCAAAGTGAAACCAAAATTCTGCCTTCAAACACATCAAAGTACAGCCATGTTCCAGGATCCAAGATCCTTCAGTTGGGCAGGGAAGTTTATTATTCCCTCACATCAGCCTGAAGCCGAGTGCCCCAGGCTGAGTGAATCCCCCCATTTCTACAAAGCCTTGTGTTCTTACCCGAATCTTAAGACGAGAGCAGTAAACCTTCACCATTTCTAATGAGACAGAGAGACAGAGACAGAGACAGAGACAGAGACAGAGAGAGGGGAAGGAGTAGGGGGGGGCAGAGAGAGGAGACACAGAACTCAAAGCAGTCTCCAGGCTCCATGCTGTCAGCACAGAGCCCAACGCGGGGCTCAAACTGAGGAACTGTGAGATCATGAGCTGAGCTGAAGTCGGACGCTTAACCGACTGAGCCACCCAGGCGTCCCAAACCTTCATCATTTTTGAGCCATCCCTCTGAACACTTGATATATAAGACCAGAAAAATCATGGTCCAAACAGAAGACTCTAGGGGGATTTTTTAAAAAATAAAATAAAGCCTTTAAATAGATTTCCAAGCTTGCCACCGATCAAAATTAGGAGACTGTATTCTGCCTCCTTCCTGAGGCTGCCTGGTTCTCTTGGCTCAGAATGGCGAGGAAAAAGTTTCAGTCAATGAAACCAAATGAGGCTGATAGGCTTGATAAATGGGAAGCCAGAAAAAGCTTTCCCCCGTAGAAGTCCTGACACTTACTCATACAGCTGCAGACCATTTCATTTGTACATAAGTGCATCTACTCTGACTTCCCCTTGTATTTTGCAGACAGAATTTTGTTTATGGGATCGATGAATTTTATGGCCACAGACACCCACTTTTGACAGCTGACCTGTCAAGATCAGTGCCTGAAAAACTAATTTCCAGCACTGTTAAACAATACGAGAACTGCCACTATTTGATAAGACAGCTCTGGTTCTCATTCATCCAGGAGGTCTGTTCTACCCAGACCAGAAGCATGGATGGAGCCAGAGGTTAGAGCACAATCATCCCTTGAGAGGAGATATATGGTCTCAAAATCTGATTATGACAAACAACTGTTCAAGAGATCAGCCAATTGGAGAATAAATTTCATGACCCACTGGTCTCAGGAAAATATATTTCCTGAGTTAATCGGGGTGTTCTTCACGTTAGCGTTTGAGTTGTGAGATGTGGGGATTTGGGACTCTGTGGCCCTGTATTTAATAAATGCAGGGCTATTAACCATAAATGGGAAAGGCCTCCTTTGGAAGACTGGGCTTTGTGGTCTATAATCTAGTTACAGAGGTCTCTTGAAGTGCCATCTCTTTTCATGGGGAGGAGGGACGAGAGGAGAGGCAGTCTAACTGCTTCACAGCCCAGACACAGGATATGACCAGTTCCATATACAGAGCCTCACCAGTTCCTGGGGAGAGAGTGAGGGAAGGAAAGAAAGTAGGTTTGTTTCATCTCAAATCTCATATTTAACTATATCCAACAAGACAGTAGATCAATAATCTATATTTCACATTTTACAACTGGTGACCAACCACTTCAGTGGTAAGCTTATCTCAAGAGAGCACTGAAGGAAGGAAGTGAAGTTTTTACAACCAGATTGGTCATACCTCACAGCCATTGCCGGAATCCAATTTGAGCTATACCCTCATTGGCCAGTGACTGCTTTCAGCTGAGCACACAGCCCTGGCTGGGATATGGGCATTAGTAGTGATAGCCACAGTGGGTTTATAATTATGGCAGTGCATGGACTTTTCTAAAACCATAATCCTTCTATTAGCTTTTGTTCCATCATCCCTTTTTATTAGAGAATCGATGAGTTCAGTATATGTTTGAAAGGATCATGGCCCTGGGTGGGAATGGCGTAAAGGGGGAACCCACATCTTGAATCAACTTGAGTTGGGGCATTCAGCCAGCAATGATTTCAGAGAGTCAACTGCACATTTTAAGCTTCTAAATGCAGGGACATGTTTAGACACAAAAGAGCATCTTGGAAACAGAATGTAAGAATCTGAGCATAGAAAATAATTTGTAGCCAGGGTTTCTGAAGTATGGTCTAATTTAAAAGTTCATTTGGGAATTCCAGTATATCAGGGCCACTAAGGTATGGGCCTTGGAGAGTATGAACCATAGAAGATGACCATCAGGTCAGATGTACCCATTAGACCACTCTTGAAGCGCCAGATGTACTATAATGAGAAGAGGAGACTCACATGAGAGTGAAGGACTTACAGTGGAGAACTTAAAGTCTCAGCCCAGGACCCTGTATGCAGGGAATTGAGCATGTGGTGAAAGTTACACACTCTTAAAACAAAATCCCTACAGAATTTGTGTTAAAGATCCAGAGGACAGAGTCATGAGAAAATGAAAAGAAGAATAAAATAGCCCAGAGAGCTATCACAAATGGGGGCTTAATGAAAAACCTTTAGCAAGGATGAGAGAAAGATATTCCCTCCCCCCCTCCACAATGGTACTGGAGAGGAGAACCAGGAAAACTAGCAGAAGTGCCATCAATATTGGCAACCAGGTCATTCGTGATGGAGACCATGAACATGCCCCAGTGCTAGCCACCATTATCTAAAAGGACAGACACACAGGACTCACTGTGCCCACAAAGGGATAGAAGGACTGCCCAACTCCAGTGGTGCCAGTGATGGAGTCTTTCTGTCACATTAACAGTAAGGACAGAGGCAGTTCCACTCTGCCTAAGATGTAGAAATCAGCCAGACAATGTTGCATTCATTGAAACAAACAAAAATTCAGATAATCAACAAAACTATATTTAAAAAAATTTAGCTTCTAAGAGACCTGTGGTCACACAACCATCATGAATTTCAAAAGATGAGAAGCCCCTCCAAAGAGTCACAGGACACAAGAAATGTTTCATCTTTGGCAGAGTATGGAACAAGAGATGTAACAGTGGATAAGAAGGAAAAGGACTGAAATTTTACCAAAATTTTAAAGGCCAAGTGTGGGCTAGCATGAGAGTGAGGCTCCCTGGGAGCCTAGACACAACAGAGGCCACACCCATTCATCAGCTCTTTCCTCCAAGCCTTTAGGGAATGGAGTGGAAGAAGGAAAAACAGAACAGAGCATCCAAAAGTTGTAGGACAATATCAGATATATGTGTATCTATAATATTATAGGACTTGTATCTGCTATATATGAATAAATCTTATAACTCAATTATAAGAAGAAATTGCAATTTTTAAAAATAAAGGATTTATTTTTCCAATAAATATGTGGAAGGATAATATGAACATGAAACTATATATGCTCAATATCATACGTCATCAGGGAAGTGCAAAACAAGACTACAAGGACATATCACTAACCTCCTTAGAGTGGCCAAAATTAAAGACTGACATTATCAAGTGTTGGTGGGGATCTGGAAAGCAAAGGTACAGCCACACTGATAGACAGTTCGGCAATTTCCTAGAAAGTTAAACACTTCATATTAAGTATGTCCACACAGGGGTCGGTATGTGGATGTTCATAGAAACTTTATTCATAATAGCAAAAAACTGGAAACATTCCAAATGTTGATCATGCTCATCAGTGAATGGATAGACAAAATGTGGCATACTTATACAATGGAATACTACTCAGCAATAAAAAGCAATAGGCTACTGACATGTGCAACAGCACAGATGAAGCTTAAAAGCATCACACCTAGTGAATGAAGCCAGCCACAAAAGACTTTATGACTCTATATACATGATGTCCTTGAAAAGGCAATATTGTTGGTCCTGAAAATAGATCAGTGGTTGTCTGGGGTCAGGAGTTGGAGGAAGGTATTGAATGCAAAGAGGAAGAAGGGCTATGTGGAGTTGTCAGAGCTGATTGAAGAGTGTATACCTAAAGTAGTGAGTTTATTGCACACAAACACAAATACACACACACATTGCTAGTGATTTGGAAAGGGATGAAGCCATGTGCTGGAGAGATGAAGTAGTGGCACTAACCTCTCAAGTGACCCACCTATGACCTTTGGCAAGGATGATGACTTTTAAAGCAAGGATGATGATATGATACTAACTCTGACTGATGTCAGTACACTTGTTCATCATTCTTGGACTAGCTGAAGTTAAATAAGTATCAAGTGGCCAAGAAATTACCTATCAATCTAGAAGAACTGAATGTATCTTTATAAAGGTTTAGGAAGAACATGAGTGCAGCTTTACCTTCAAATAGTTCCTCAGTGTGTGGGGGAGAACATATTTCATAACATTGTATGTAGTATGATCTACCTTTTAAATGTTTATTTCCTTTTGGGTGATAGTTCACATGCATACCTAAGACAAAAAGGTAGTTTTAAGTGGCTATTTCTGGCCTTGGGTAGGACAATAGGAATGTTTACCTCTTGTACTATACTATCCCATGATGTATGGATTGTTTTATGGACAGGAAGCATCGCTCTTATAAGCAGAAGAAAAGCAATAAAGCTATTTTCATTTTGAAACTGCACTGCAATCTAGCTTGTAACTGTAATGTTGATTTTGTATCTTTCTCTAAATGTTTTAGATGTATTGGTTTTGTCTCTCTAAATAAATGGTATGTTCTAGCAAAGGCAGTGTTTGCAGTGAGCCAAGCCAAGCTGGACACCTACGGCAAGTTACTTGAATTGGTCATATGCTTTCTCTGGCATCAAATATCCCCACCTATTATCAGTTATTAATAGACATTAGTTATTGTTATTGTCAATACTCTCTTTGCTCTTAGGTCTCTACTATGCCCAGGTCCATACCAGCAGCTTACAGAATTCTTGCCAATTTGAACACACTAGAATCACTGGCACCATCCACACTATCTACACTCTACATCAGTCTGAAGTCTGACAAGGTTTACCTCCCAACAGCCAGCACTAGGCGTCTTTGCATTGTTAAGGCAGCATGTGTCTCTCACCATACTCGCTATAAACTCTTGGCTCTCTCCTCTCCCTGAAACACTCTTCTCTTTCTTTGTTCTCTGACTCCTAGTCACCATTTAAAGATCACTCCTTGCACCTTATACCAAGAGTAGGTGTCTCCCTTTGGCAACCCCATCCCATAGCACTTGATGCTGGTGGAAATGCTTTTCATGATACATTCAATTCCATGTCTATCTATTCACAAATCTACTATATCACTTGTATGGCAGGGATTATCTGTTCTTCATTTCAACTCACTCAATAAAATTTTATTAGAAAAATTAATGAAATTGACCATCCCCTGCGTACTTCCTCATTAACTGGTCAGAATTTCACACTTTTCTGAAACTCAATCCTCCAGGTACGTCCCATGTCTCAAGTTCTGCAAAAAGGCTTTCTCAGCACTGATTTATTTATGATGGTTGTAAGTGCCCAGGCTGGATTTCTCTTTTTCCTGGTTTTGTTTTGCCAATTTACTTTAAGACTCTGAGTCATGAAAAATGTTAGTAAAATGAACAATTCAGAAGACATTTCTTAAAACCCACTTTTTATGTCCTTCCCTCCAGACCCTCGTTACACAATGTGTGGTCTATGCCAGGTCACCTGGGAACTTGTTTAAATCCAAGAATCTTGACTGTACTCCATGTCTATTGAGTCAGTGTCTGCATTTTAACAAGAATCTCAGGTCACGTATAGGCACGGTAAAGTTTGAGAAGCACAGTGTCTAAATTGTGCCATCTTTATTTCTTACCTGGAATCTTTTTATAAGTTGCTTTACCTATTTCTCACTGCCTCCCTTAACTGCCTTTTATCGAAACCCCACACGGAAGCCAGACTTTTCTTTCTTTTTCTTCTTTTGCTGAAAATTATTTTATTTCACTCTCCTTTTTAAAATTCTCAAGTGGCTCCCTGTGAAATCAGATTAAAAGCATATATCCTTTTCATAGCCCATATAAGTCTCCAAGCCCTGGTCCACGCCTGCCCTTCAACCTCATCTCATGCCACACGTCCCACCTGCATCCACCAATGCTGGCCACTTTTCAGTTACTCTTCCAAACCAATGTCTTTCCTGCCTTGGGAACTCTGTGTGTGCCCTTCGCTTCCCTGATAACTCTTATCTCTATCCTTCACATCCTATGGTTGGCTCTTTCCCATCTGGCAGATCTTACCCAATGAGTTATCCTCCTGATAAAGCCTCCCAGGTCACTCTTCCAAATTCTCAAGCGCAAGACTTATTTTCTTTATAGCTCTCAAATGTTATCATTTCTAATATCACCCTCCACGATAGGAGGGTGTTTTGCTTGGGTTTGCTCAGCACCATGCGTTAAACATCTGATACAATTCCTGGCATATAGCAGACTCTTAACAAGTTTTTGAGGAATAAACAAATAAATGAGTAACCTAGTCTAGGGGTCAGCAAACTTTTCCATAAAGGGTTAGAGCAAATACTTTAGTCTTCTTGGGAAATATGGCCTCTGTGGTCAACCACCCAATGAGTGTCGTTGGGTTCCAATAAACAAAATAAATGGCAGGCTGGATTTGGCCCAAAGGCTATAGTTTACTAGTCTCTAATAATTGACACCTTTATTTCTCTTGTTCCCTCTGTCTAGAGAGCTCTCCCCTCCAGCTGAACCTTTCAAAACATTATCCTTTTTTCAAGATTTAATTTATCATTAAAAAAATTGTTTAATTGTTATCTTTCAAGAAGCCTCATTTTATCTCTCCAATCAAAAGTGACAGATCCTCCTACAACCTTAAAGCCTTACCCTTGCTCCTTTTTCATGGCACTGATTACATTCAGGTTTCCTTGACAGTTCCCATAGCAGATTGTATTTTCTAAAGAATGTTGTGACAATATTTCCCACCCCACCTGCTCTTCTATAATGTGACTTCACCACGCCCTATCAAGAAGTGAAGTTTAATTCCTCTCTCTTAAAATCTGGTCTGAATCTGATTCTACTTGTCTTTGAGGCTAGGTTTTTTTAAAAGGCCATTAAAGATTCTGCCCGACTCTTGAGATACTTGCTCTAGGACAAGACTTCTCAACTTTGACATCACTGACATCTGGGGCCAGATAGTTCTTTGCTGGCAGGGCAGGAGTCGGCGGGGGGGGGGGGGGGGCTGTACTGAGCATTGTAGGATGTTCAGCAGCATCCCTGTCCTCTACTATATGCCAGTAGCATCCCCTCCACCAGAATAACAACCAGAAATATCTCCAGACATTGTCAAATATCCCCTGGGGGACATAATAGACCCTCATTTAGAATCATTTATCTATGAGAATCCAGCTGCCATGTAAAAAGTTCAACACCCTGAAACCACATGGGAAAAACACCGGAAAAATCACATGTAGGTATTCTGGGTAACAGTTCCAGATGAGTTCAGCCTTCCAGCTACCTCTGCCAAAGTGCTAGACATGTGAGTGAAGCATTTTGAACCCTTAATACCAGCCCATCAGCCGGACAAGTAGCACCAAATGATCTCAGATAATGTTAAAAGATTGTCAAGCCAAGCCTTAACCAAATGTCTGACATGCAGAATACATAAGATATGATGAAATTGTTGTTTACAGTAATAAATTTGGGTACATTTGTTATGCAGTAATAATAACTTGAACAGAATTTGGTACCTGAAATGTGGTGTCACTATAAAAAATATATAAAGTATGTAGAATTGGCTTTGAGACGATGTAGCAGAAAAACCTAGACGGACCTTGAGGAGACTTTTAGTAGAAGCAAAATAAACCCTGAGGGCACAGATTATGAGAGTTTAAAGCAAAGCGAGAAAATAATACTGGAAGTTGCAGGAAACAGTACCATTGTGATATAGTGACAGAAAATTTAACAAAACCATCACCTGCAATAATAAGGAACATCTACTTAATAAGCTGACGGATCTGGCTAAGAAAGTATCAATCAGAATTTTATAGTATTCTGTTTCCTCTTAGCTGCGTATCATCTTGTAAGCACAGATGCATAAATGGTTCCTAGGTGAACTACAGAAGGAATTTTTTTTTCAAGCAAAATTTAGAGAAAATATATAGAAGCCAGGATTTGTAGGATTCAAAAATGAAACTTTCTCAACCCGTCTCTTCTAGCCAAAAATTCTAAAATAATAGAGGTTCTCAACACAAAGAACAAATCCCACATACTACCCAGAAAATGTGGCCCCATGAAATCAAGGGTACGACTATAAAATCCTTTCTTAAGGTTTTAGAAAATACTCAGGAAAGCATCTGGTAGACCTTTTAGGGAGACCAATCTCTACAATCTGAAAGGTGTGTGTCTCAGACCATCTCTGTTAGACAACAGAGCTACTGTGCCCCATCACAGCCTGTTGGGGAGCTCCAGATGGAGATGAGCCCGACTCCAAGAAAACTGTGGGTATGGTCTTCATCTGGTATAGCGAACAAACAACACACTTAATAAAAACCCACACAATTTTTAACAGAATTATAATGACAGAAGCATATCCAGGTCAGACTAAATGGGACAGAGAGAATGAAAAAGGAAGAGAGACTTCAGATCTCCAAGCTCCTACAGGCAGGAAGCAGCTGTGAAAATGACACAGCTGCAAACAGAGTACACATTTTGTGGAAAAGTAAGGATAACTTAGGAGGCAGAATCAAGAGCTCAAAGGAGATCAGACAGAGGATCATTTGTGGGAAGCAGTAACAGACCCTAATTAAGGAGCTAATGACATGAGCCCAGGTGGATATGAGAATTACTATGGCCCAGTGACCACTATGTGCCTCCTATCTCCTCCCTCTCTTATGAATGGGGATGTTTATTGCAGTAATACTACTGTGGTCTTATCGTTACATATATTGAATGTGGAGAGGTCAGATAACTTGTCTCTTTAGACTGAGGTCTTCAGATTGAGGGGAACTACACTTGGAAAGCTACATCCAAGAATCTGAACCAAGGAACTTCATTTTTACTTTGACCTAATCTAGATGACAAGATCCTGGACTTTGAGCCAATGCCACAAGGGAACAAGGCTCTGGGCTTCTTGAGGGAAGGAATGAGATTATTTTTCATGTACAGGGGTGTGTGTGGATCATTGTGGTCAGACGAAGGAATGAATCTTCCAGATTGTGTGTTCACAAGAGTAGCAACAAAATCATCTATCTCATATGCTCTTCTAGAATGTGGCTTTACCATGTCCTCATCAACACGTGGAGCCTAACCCCTCTCCTCTCCCTTGAATCTTGACTGGTTTCATGTGTAATTTATAAATTATGGTGGAAGTAACACCCGTGTGATTTCTGAGGCTATATTCTAATGGCCATGCAACATCTATTTGGTTCTGTTGTGACACTTGCTCCAGGAAAAGCCAGCTACCATGTAAGAAATCCAACCATACACTGAAGAGGCCACACGTAGGTGCCCTGGCAGATAGTTCTAGATGAGCTCAGCCATCCATCCTCTCTGCCACAGTGCCAGACACGTGAGTGAAGCCCTCTTAAACTCTCCAGACTGGTCCATCAGCAGGCTGTGCAACTAAATGATCTCAGTCAATGCCACCAGGAGCAAAAAATCACCCAGCCAGGCTCTACTCAAAGTCTTAACCTGTAGAATCTGTGAGACACTGTTGCTTGAAGCCACTAAATTCGGGGGTAGTTTGCTATGCATCAATAATAACAGTTTGCCAAGCATTTGTCCTCATGCCCATCTTACAGGCATGCCTGGGTCATTCCTCTCTGTGTTCTCACAGCACCTAACAGGTGGACTGACGGCACACAACAGGTTAACCTACAAAGGGCTACAAAGCACTACAAAGCACTGCCACACATGACATCTCATTCGAGTGCCACCAACACTTTGTGAGTGAAGTAGAACAGGAATTATTATCCTCAGTTTTGCCAGTGGAGAAACCGAGGCTCAGAGAAGTTACATGACTTGCTGTGTGTCCATTAAATAGTTTTAGGAGGCTGTAAACTCTGGACTTCTGAACCCAAGTCCACTGGACTTCTCTTATAAAATGCTTCCTCAGCACACAGTAGGGTCTGCATGAACATTTACTCATTTCACAAAGATAGAAAGAATGAATGGGCCCAAGATGTTAATTTTGATGGTAATGGAATCTCCTCTACACTCTGGAGTTACTAATGAGGCATTGAAAGAAGGCACCTCCCCGAAGTCAGCATTTTGCCCAGTCCCATTTTCCCCAAATTTTATTTGATTTCTGCGAGCCAGATCATTGCACCAGTATAACTTGGAAACCTCACAGGCCTCAGACCTCCTTCTTCCTGCCCCTTGCTTTTAGCCCAATACTTTAGAGATCTCTCCAACTGCACAGAAGGCAAACAGACTCTTATTCCCTTAGCACCAGACTCAATTATTCTTACCCAGAAAATGTATATAAGGGTGGCGATAAGAGAGCTAAACCCATCCCTGAAAGTGGTTTGTATAGATAACCTGGAGTTGATATTAGGAAATGGGTGTCAAGAGATGGAGATTTTGAAAACATTTCATCTTATGTGGAACAGTGGAAGCCTAGAGCAGAGACAGTGTGGGAGGAGAAAGACAGCTCTTCCCATTTCTAATTTTCCCTTTCACAGTCCATAATCAGAAGGTAAAATGATGTTTGCTTCTGTACCAGTGATTCTTATTTGTATTACACATGTAACTCAGATCTGAAGGTAGCCAAATAAAGCATCTTTGCTTCTACAAGAGTGAAAACACAAAATGATCAGTACTCAACTCTGTAAAATTTGGTGGGTGCTCTGCATTTGATGAGCTTCAAGACTGTGTGCAGGGAAATGAGTCACAGGAATAAAAGACATCTGGCCATCTTGGCTGTGTGCACCTGAAGGTTGGAAACCGAAGAGTGCCTCTTGGTGGCCTCTAGAGACTCTGGACTCACATCGAATACTCAGTAAGGGCATTTCATAAAAGGACATTGACAAGTGAACGGAAATGAATAGAATGGCACAGAATGTTCACGTGACTCCTTATTGAAAGGCGCTATGGTAGAGTATAATGTGGTATGGTTGAAAAACTTGCAAATCAAGGGTATGATTGCCTGGAACATAATATATGACCTTGGTCAATAAACTTGAATATCCTGTGTCTCATTGTCATCACTTGAAAATTGGGGTAGGAATTTTTTATATCTACCATCTCTCCTAGTGAAACCATGTATGAAAAAGCAGGTTGAGAGAGCTATAAAATGGAACAAAAAGTTGATATTGTACTAATAATATTAAAGCAATGTTTATCTTTTGCAGAATGAGTTTGGACTTGAATTTGAATCCTACCTCAATCATATGCTAATTAAGATAATGAGCAAGCTGCTTAACCTTTTTTAGCCTCAAGCTTTGCTTCTTTAAAGCAGGGGATATAATAGCACTGATAGGTTTTTATGAGTTTACAATCCACCAATGCTCTCTGATCACTTCCAAATTTATATTCCTAGATCACCTTTCCTTCCTGGACTCCAGACTCCAATGTTCAGATTCCAAACTGACATCTCCATTTGAGTACCTCATAGATAACGCAGAGTGAAAAATCTCCAAAATGTAATTTTTCATCCTCAAACTCCCCAAATATACATGATGCGCTGTTCTTTTGCTTTCTTCCTTGTCTCAGTTAAAGCACCATCATCCGCCCAGTGGCTTAAGCCAAAGATGGCAGCATCATCTTTGATTCTATCTCCCATATACAAGCCATCTGCTTCTTACTCTGCTTCTGAAATACATCCCCAAACCATCTCTACAGCTGCCTTGCAAATCTCAGCCACCATTATCATTTAGATCACTGAAACTGCTTTATAAATAATCCCTACTACTACTTCTGTTCATGGCCAGGCTCATGTGGTCACAGGCAGTTATAGTTGATCAAATATCAATATGTTCCCCTAAACTTCTCAGCCTCAATGAGGTTGGGGCTACCTCTAGGGAATATCTTCTCCATGCAGTGACTCAGGGATCCACGCTACATCTATCCTGTGATTATACCTTATCGACATACGACTTCCATGACACCAGTGGAGAGATGAAAGAATAAGCACACAAACTCGCATACGTGCTGGACCAAAAGTAAGAATCCTCTTGGCAAACATTCTCATTTGTTTGACCTCAGGCACAGGGCCTCATGACGAGTGGATGGATTTCTGCAGGAGGTGAAAACCAAGGATGACTGAAGTTTGCTTAAGCAACCAACTTTGTGTGACCAAGAAATAAACTTATTATATCAAGCCTCTCACAATAACACACTCTGGCTTATCCTGACCATAGTGCATCCTTCACACAGCAGGCAGAGTGACATTTCAGAAGCATCAATGATTTCATATCACTCCTTCATTTAAAAGGCTCCCTGAGCTCCCAATTAAAATAAGATCCAAGCGCCTAAGCATGACCTATTCTCCAAGATCTGGTCCCTGTTTCGTCCTCTCATAGTATTCTATCACTTCTTCCTAGTTATGTAAAACAGCTACACTGGCCTTCTTTCTGTTTCTCAGACATTCCAAAACTATTTCTAGTTTAGATCCTTTGTACATGTTCTTCTTCTGGAAGCGTTTTTACCCTGAATTATTCTGAGTTGGCTTCCGTGCATCATTCGGTCCTCATTTTCTCCAAAGGGATTCCTTGCCAATTCTATCCAAGCAGACTCCCTCTCTATCCTGTTTTCCTATTTCATTTCTGAATAGTATGGATGACTACATGAAATTATCCAACTTATTATTTAATTGCTAAAATGTATATAAATGTATAGTGTATCTCCCCTCACTGGAATACAAGCTACATGAGGACAGAATACTTTTGAACCATGCTCAGCCAGACCCTCAGCACTTATTAAAATGCGGAGCACAGAGCAGGCACTCAATAAAAACTAATGATTATTACCATCATTAAAACAAACAATGCAGAAAGGCATGCCTGTTTTTATAGTTAGCTGAATTCCAACAGGAATATCTATCCCAGCGCAGACAGGTGACTGGAATGTGGATCTGGATGAATCCTAATTTAAGATCATATGGAGCCTTCCCTCACCTAAAATTCAGAGAGGATTCAGCCCTGCTCAGAAGCACATGACTCTTCTGACCCACTATCAAATTTGGGCATCTGATTACCTGTCATGATTGTTTGAAAGGTGTGATACTCTTATGTCAAAAACAGGGAGTATGACCTGGTCTCACAGACAGAATGGCCCACAACATAAAACAGTTTTAAAAACTGAAATGAAAGGAAGCCAGTAATTTTATGGGAAAAAAACCCCAAGTATATCCACAAAAGAGAATATGCAATTATCTAACAAGGATGGGAATATGTTCAATTTAATATCACGAAAAAAAATAAGTTGTAGTCATGTGCTATCTCTTGCTTACAAAAATATTTTTTAAATTGTAAAATACCTGGTGCTGACACAGTAAAATGAGCACAATTATAATACAGGCTAAATTGACCCTCTGTGGAGGGTACTTAAGAGCCTAACAAATATACCTCTTGACCAGCCGTTTCAATTCTAGGGGACTTTCATAGGGAAGGAGTTCTATATATGAATGACCAAAAAAAAAAATACCCCCAAAAATGATCCTCAGAGAAATAAATATAATGGTGAAAATAAATAAAAACAAAACTTTAATGCCCAATTATATGAGAATTGTTAAGTAGTTATGGTCCACTCCCAGGTATATTATACAGCATCAAAAATGATTATTAGAGATTGTGATAACATTAGAAAATATGTCCCTAAATGTTGGGTGGTAGTAATGAGAAAGGAAATCTTGTCACTGTTGAAGAAATGTTTAGTTAGTAGGAATAGAATGTGCTCTGTCAGTGGGTTGAGGGGAAGCTCTGGGAGACAAGGACATGAGATTGAAGGAAGATTCTGGGTGTTTACATTCTTACAGTCTCAGGAAAGAAGGGAGCCAAGAGTGGATCAGAATCCAACTAAATGGAGCAGAAAGTCTGGTTAAGTCTGAATTGCAAAACCACCTCTTCTGGTTGCCCCGGTTACTGGCCTCCTTCACTGGATAATGACATTATAAATGGGCCAAATCACATGCAAATGAAGCAGGCAGATACTAGGGAAGAAAGAGTTGGCCCTAGGAAGCTGTGTCTTGGGGCAGGTCTGAGGAAGTCTGGGAAGGGTCTGTGCAGGAGACAAAAGGTGGCATTAAGAAGAGACGATGGCACATTCAGAACGTGAAGGGGTTACTACCCCGAAGCTGGAGAACACCAGATCTGCTGTCACTCCCACCAAGGTGGTCCCATCACAGCCTGGGCTCACACACCTCACCTGTTCAGTCTGGTGTCTTTTGTTACGTGGAGAAGATACCTCAGCTCCAAAGAATGGGACAGCTCACTGTTCTCAGTGGTTTTGGGGGTCATTGTAGGTAAAGGTGGGGAATCAAAACTACATGATTTCAAAAGAAAAAGAAAACGTAAATGATAAGTACATGCTCTTATTACATCCATATATATTTAATAATATATATATGGTATGTGATATGGGGATATATATTTCCAAGATTGATAGATACAAAAGTTAGTAATTATTCCTTTTAGTAATGAAATTATTCCTTAATATTTTTCTTTAGAATTCAATGCATTTTTTAAATGTTCTCTAATGATCTTGACTTGTTTTTATAATGAGAAAAATAAACTGTAATTTTAAATTAGGCCATGCTTTTATGCAAGAAAGCTCAGTGTTCATTGGCAGAGAAGCCCAGGGATAAGGCCATGCCAGTGACCAGCTGAAAGTCATCATCCCCACATTTGTGCTAGCCAGCCCACTCTGGCCAGGGAAGAGCCACATCAGGTTCCCCAAATGGCCTTTCTTTAATCCACATTCCTTAATGAAGCTTGGAATAGACAAACTGTAGAAAGAGTCGATGTGCCCCATGAGTGTATCTTTATGATCCTTGTAATTGGTACAAGACCAAAGCACACACAATCCCAGCACTCAGGCCCTTTATGAGCTAGGATTGTTGGGGAGCACAATCCTGGGCCAGGACTGAGCTCTGCTCTTGGAGACACCCTCCAACCGGAGAAAGAACAGAAATCTTGGCCTGCAAGATTGGGGTTGAGATGTGTCTGACCACCTTCTCCAAGGTTGGGAAGGTTTTGAAGGTGACCTCGTGCCAGGGTCTCCACACTTCCTGGATATTACTCCTTCAGTGAAAGAATGTTAAGCCTCAAAACAATATATGAATGCTTATCTGTCATATGTAACTATATCATATATAAGATACATATATACAAATATATTATATATATTATAAAAGAAATATAATGTAGAATTTCACAAGTGGAGATACAGGTACAATAAGTTATTGTTAAATGTCTTGTTGGACTTGATAGATCATATGATTATTGGAGAATAGTTCAAGAGTCAATATACACTTAAGGCAAGGTTCATTATTAACTACTATAAATTTAATTTGTCATCATAAATAGTTCTATTGATGACTTGGAATTTGCTTTTAAAGTTTATTTATTTATTTTGAGAGAGAGAGAGAGAGCAAGCAGGGGAGGGACAGAGATAATCCCAAGCAGGCTCCGCACTGTCAGCACAGAGCCAGACGCAGGGCTCAAACCCTGGAACTGTGAGATCGTGACCTGAGCCGAAATCAAGAGCCGGCCGCCTAACTGACTGAGCCACCTAGGTGCCCCGATAACTTGGAATTTTTTAAACCAACTTCCTGTAATATCCGGACAAATTATCATTGTTTTTGCTTCCTTATGTGGTTGACAGTGAGCTCAGCTTTAGATCTGAAGCAATGTCCACTCTGCCATTTTCATACTGTTAGCTGTGTTTGCCTTATTAGTATTATCTTTAAGCTGTAAATTATTAACAGGTAACTTTTAAGCTATTTTATTCCTCATTCTTAAGGATTATTGTAGTTATAAATTCAGTATTATCCATAAATTCTTAACGGACAAATATGAATTACAATATATTCTAATTTACTGAAATCAGATAAAAACTTGGGCACTCTGGCAAACCATCTGTGTTCTGAAATCCCTACTTTCCCCTTGGGGTCTCCCACATTCCACACATCAGTGCTGCTTAGAGTGTCATCCGTGGAGCAGTGCCAGCCCTCAAACTGTTTCTAGTCCTCAATGAGATAAGCAGAGAAATCAGAAGAAAGTCTGTATAAGCACCTAACACTTTGACAGGTTACACTGTGAGAACTAATTTATTAACTAAGAGAGGTAGGAGGGGCCTGTATATTGCATGTCTTTTTTTTTTTTAATGCTTATTTTTGAGAGACAGAGCGTGAGCAGGGGACCAGCTGAGAGAGAGAGAGAGAGAGAGGGAGACACAGAATCTGAAGCAGGCTCCAGGCTTTCAGCTGTCGACACAGAGCCCAATGCAGGGCTCAAACCCAAAAAACCACGAGATCATGACCTGAACCGAAGTAGGACGCTCAACTGACTGAGCCACCCAAGTGCCCTGCATGTCTTTTATTTCATTTTATCTTTTCAGGAAATTCATTTTATTATGCTTCATGAAAATGTTGGTTGGTGGCAGATCAAGAATAAGAATAATTAGTCCTTTATTACAGATAACTGAGAAGCACTGCCATATGACACGTGGACAGTCGGATATGTGGACAGAGGGCAGAGTCAGGCACACAGGCAAGGCCAGGGCCAAGGCCGAGATTGGCGGGGCTGCTAAAGATACAGCAAGCCACCTTTAGATTCAGACAGTTCATTACTTATATGGATAGAGATAGGAAGAGTAGCCAAGTGTGCTAGATCCTGGGTCTTTTTGCCACACACCAAAAACGATGGCCCTGAAACAAAAGGGCTTGCATGATTGTATCAGGAACCATGCAGGTGCCCTGCTGCTAAAGAGCCAATTCTAGACTTCAGTTAAGCGGTTTCATACCCCTCAGCTATACTCAGTACACAGAAAGCCCTGTAACTCATCACCGCCTGAGAAGCAATGAGAAAGCATCTCAGGGCAGCCCCCAGGAGAAATAGGGAGGGCGGTGGGAGATTATTATAGCAACTCTTCCCAGGTGTCCCTTCTTCTCCTGTTCCAGGAAGGTCACAAAGTATTCCACCGACACGTACGTAAGCTGCAGTTACAGCCTCTGCCTGTGTGGCCTGTCTGGATATATGCAGGGATGTGAGAGCATCATGGGAGAGCTATTCCCTGACATGCACATGGCAAATACTGTAAAGCTTCATTTCCTTCTCAGGTTTTAGGAAATTAAAAAAACCTATAAAGAAATGTTCTAATTTTATCCTCTATCACCCAACGGTCCATTTTGCTCCTGAGATCATGATCTCGTGAAATCCGCACATGACACCAGAATCCACACGACAGCAACCTCAGTGACTACTTAGACACTCAACGAGTGGAGGTGGAGGGAGCTCACTTCTATCACAGGCATCATTTTCCAAATCTGGGCAATGGTTCACAGAGTTATTTCTTCTATTGAATCTTCAATATATTCATTAACTAAACATTTATTAAAGCCTTCCACATGCCAGAACCTGACAGACACAGGTCACAAAGATGAATGAAGCACAGTCCCTGTCCCAGGGAAATTTATGATCTGGAAGGGAGAAAGATACAATAATGCAGAGTAATTAAAATCATGGGGTACATATAAAAGGAGGGTTTGTCCATTGCATTGTGGAAAGTCTGAGGAAAGAATGATCCTCTAAGCCTTGAATACTAGGGAAAGTTATGGCAAAGAGTGAGATATGATATTAAAGAGTGAATAGGATTTCCCCAAGCAACGAACAGCAGAAAGGTCCTTGCTAGTTAAAGAAGACCATACACAACATCATGGAGGTCAGAGAGAGCATGCCATGCTGAGAGCACCTCCTTCCATCCAAAAAAAGTCCCCCTTTCCTTGGGTTCCATCCTGTGGACCAAGAAGGAGACTGCAAGGCATAATAGAGGGAGGAGGTTATTCTTGGGAGTCAAACTCAGGTTCAAATGCTAGTTCCCCTGCCCCACTTGCACACTGCGTGATCTTGGGCAAGTAACCTAGCCTCTCTGTTTCTGTTTCTTCACCTGCAAAATAAAGTAATAGCTAAAAGAGTTACTTACAGGATTAGGGTCAGTTGTATATAAAATGACTGGTGTACTGAAAGTACTAAACATATTTTTATCATTGTTATGGTTTTTCTGCAACTACTTGGGCTGTTTCTGAATCAGTCTAGTTTTTCTCACACATGACAGCCCTCCTGGTACACTCAAAGCAGCCTGCTCATGCACCTGGGAGGTTTCAGGCTTTTCTTCCCACCAGCTCCTCCAACTGTTCCTCATGAGGCATGTTTCAGGGTGACCCTTTGCAAACACAATCCAATATTGCTTCATACGTTGGTAGACGAGCACCTAGAAAAGGCCCTGGACTCCAAGCCTAGTCTGACCTGAGCAGGTGTTTCTGTTACCTACTGCAGCAACATAAACCACCCAAAGCCTACTGGCCTAAAGCAGCTACAATTTATGATTTCTAACAAGTCAGTGGGTTAATGGGGCTCGCTGGGGGACTGCATTCAGCTGGCGGAGCAGCAGGGGGCTGGGGTCACAGGGCCCTGCTCTCCTGTGGTTCCAACTTGGGGTCCTCTGGGTGTGGCTCACTCAGGGTAGCATCCTAGTGCATGACGCAGAAGCTGAGTGGCCTCCTGAGACTCTGAAACTTCCGCAGTGTCCCTTCTGCCACTTCCCATGTGTCAAAGCAAATCATTGGCCAGCCTAGTCTCCTGGGGTAGAGCAAGAGACTCCCCGTCTGGAAGGAAAGGAAGGCAAAAAGCAAGCGCCAAGGGCGCACATGCTAAACTGAGGAACCTGCCACCCTTAGAGAGCCTAACACAACAGGGGACAGTGGCATTCTCACCCTTGGGGCTCTAACTTGGCACTGTGTTCAGGCACACATGGGCACCTGTGCAGGGGGCCCAAGGCACAGCAAACCCCAAAACACACATGATAGGGTGGCTCTGATGCCCAGCTCCCTCCAGAGATCTGCATCTTGGTGACCTAGACAGGAAAGGTCTGACATGACTTTACTCCAAATGACATAGGCCTCTCCCCCGGCCCCCCACCTCAGTCCCCTTACTTTAAAACAAGGGAGTGGCATCCAGACTTCTCAGAGCCCTTCCATGCCTCTTCGAGGACACACTGAGCCACCCAATGAACTGGATACTACCAGACGTACCTTTGAAACTTCCCTCACTGTGATCTCCCTCCCACCCATTCCATCCCTCTCTCTCTCTCTCTCTCTCTCTCTCTCTCTCTCTCTCTCATCCCCCAGCTACACGTGTGCAAAGGCATCTGGCCATTTGTCCATCTGTCCTGTACACCGGCCTATCCACCTCTTCTCTGTTGATTGAATCACCAAATATATAGGTTATCCCAGGGGCTGCTGAGCCCTGCACAAATATGAACCCCTCGAATCCTCATGACAACCTAAGGAGGTAGGTACCATTCCCGACTCCAGGTACAGTAGGGAGACAGAGGTAGGGAGTCATTTTCAAGCATAAGGGGGGCGGGTGATCACATGTATTTTTTTTTTTTTAATCAAGATGTGCTCATGGTCTGCCAACTACCTGCACAGAGACCCTCCAGGGGTTGAGCTGTTGGGTTGTGTCCCAAGCTAAGAGCAGGATCTAACACATTAGAAACAGGGAACTCAGGATCCCTCGTCTGCAGCTGCTCCTTCACTGGCCTCCTCCCTGCCTGAAGGCCTCTAATGCCTGTGGGGGCTCTGCTGCTCCCTCCCTAGGAAGAATCAGCCCTTCCTCTAGGAGCACCTCGCTGTTCATTATCTGGGGGTAAGAAGTAAAGACTTCAAGGCCCAGCCAGGACTCCATCCTGACAAAGCCCAGCTGAGCTCTGTTAATGCTGAGTGGAGCTGATGCACACAGGCAGGGTCGGGGCAGGAAATCCCTCCATCTGTCCTCTGGGGGAGCTGGCAGGCACGGAAAAAACAGACACCGCAGTCTCCGATCAGGGAGTTGAGGAGAGGTTTCCAAGTCCAGGTGGTCTTACAAACTTGCAAAGCATCTCCCGGTAGTAGCTGCCCTTAGTCCTGGAGGAAGTGGGGAGGAAGCTGAATTTCGACACAGTTCAGGAACAGCTTCAATGGCGTGACAGCCTGTCTGGGAACACTGGAGAGTGGGTACAGGAGGTGAGGGGGGGCATGTACTATGTACAGAGGTTGAGCTGAACCAGGTTCTAATTCTAGCTGCATTCCAAACATGCCGTGTTAACCTGAACAAATTATTTTTTTAATTTTTTTTTTTTTTGCATTTATTTACTTTGGAGAGACAGAGAGACGGAGCACAAGTGGGGAGGGGCAGAGAGAGAAGGAGACAGAATCCAAAGCAGGCTCCAGGCTCTGAGCTGTCAGCACAGAGCCCCGACGCGGGGCTCGAACTCACAAACCACAAGATCATGACCTGAGCCAAAGTCGGACGCCTAACCGCCTAACCCAGGTGCCCCTAACCTGAACAAATTCTTAACTCTCCAAGCCCCAGTTTCCCTCCCTGCAAGGTGGGGGCAATCATCTCATCTGTTCTTAGATTACATTATGAGGGCACTAAAATGTATCTAGCACATCCTTGGAGTTCAGTAAGGCCCGCACATGCCTCTATGCCAGGAAGTATTCTAAGGGGGAGTGGAAGCTCCAGCCAGACCAAGAAGGCCCAGTAGGCAGGGCCGGGGTCACACATCTGAGTACTCCCTGCACAGCCTCACACAGACCAACTGTCCTTGGCACCGAGGAAATCCTTGAAGAGGCACCAACAGAGGGAGTAGAGAATCATGGTCAGAGGGTATCTCTGCACCCAAATTCCTTGATTCAATTTCTGTACCCGCCACTTCCTAGCTACGTCATTTTGGGCAAGTTCCATAGCTTCTTTATACCTCAGATTTTTCATCTGTAAAGTGAAGTTAGTAGGTGTTTCAATTACCTTTTGCTGCATTGTTGAACAATTGCAAAACTTAGTGACTTAAGACAAAAATCGTGTTCAGTTTTTTATTTGCTCATGCTTTTGCAATTTGGACAGAGTCTGGCAATAGCTCATCTCTGCTTCATGTGGCATCAGCCAAGAAAGGTCGCTGGGGTGGCAGGATTCACTTCCAAAGTGGACTCACTTCCACAGGCTGCAAGGTGGTGGGCTATCAGCTGACAGCTCAGCAGGAGCCACTGGCCAGGGCCTCAGTTTACCTCCACACAGTTTCTCCTCACTGCTGAGCACAGTGGCCTCGGGGTCATCAGACTTCTGATGGGGCAACTAGTTTCTGCCAGAGCACAGAGTAAAGGCTGACAAGTGTCATAAGGCTGAGGCCCAGAACTGTCACAGTGCCACAGTGTCCATTTTGCTACATTCTATTGATTAAAGCAGGTCATAGGTCAGCCCAGGTTCAAAAGGGAAGGGACAAAAAAGGGTGCAAATACCAGGAGGTGTGAGTCATCAAAGACCACCAGAGAAACACTCACCATCGTCCCATCTCCCTCACCAAGAGGATTAAATGTATGGCTCTTGACAAATCGTGAGTGATCTGCTCATACTGAGAGGTGGGACAGTGGAGTAGCCAAAGCCATAGAATGTAGCCAAACTGCCGGAGTCCCACCACTTACCAGTGATGTGACCCACGACATCTAGTTACCCCTATGCCCCCCAGAGTCCTTATATATAACATGTAGGTCATAACAGCACTTGCTTCTAGAATTGCTTATGAGGACTCGGTAAATGGGTGTTTGCAAAGTGTTAACAGCACACTTTAAGGGGCACCTGGGTGGCTCAGTCGGTTGAGCATCCAACTCTTGCTTTTGGCTCAGGTCACGATGCCCAGGTCATGGGATTGAGCCCCACATCGGGCTCTGCTCTGAGCATGAAGCCTGCTTAAGATTCTCTGTCTCTCCCTCTCTGTCCCTCTCCCCCCACCCTGACTTGTGTTCTCTCTTTCTCTCTTTAAAAATAAAAAAAAGGGGGGTGCCTGGGTGGCTCAGTTGGTTAAGCCTCTGACTCTTAATTTCAGCTCAGGTCATGATCTCATGGTTTGTGCGATCGAGCCTGCCTTCGGGCTCTGTGCTGACAACACAGAGCCTGCATGGGATTCTCTCTCCCTCTCTCTCTGCCCCTCCCCTACACATGCTCTCTCTCTCTCTCTCTCAAAAATAAACATTTAAAAAATAAATAAATAAAAATAAAAAAACACATACGTTAACACTAAAATGAACAAGCATTAGTGTTTAACAACAACAAAGTGCCTGCCACATAGCACACGAGACAGAAGTGCTTGCTGTTATTATAATCCTAATCAAAGCTAAGTCTAGTCTCAGAGTCTTCCCCTTGATGAAGTCACTAGCATCAGCACTTCCCACCAAGCAAAGTGACTTCCACAGAGATATTGTCTTCTGCCTCATCCCTGAAGATCAGTCAAGGTCGCTGAATGCCTTTCCTGCCCTCTACCATCCTGGTGCTCCCTGCCAGGCAGTTCCGTTTGATGGGACTTGCTCCTGGCTCCCGGGCCAGCCCTCGGCCTGCTATATCCTTGCAACCCCACCAAATGGCTAAATGCACCTGTTCTTGGGGAAAGACCGGGAGCCCCACCCAAGCCGGTCCCCCCCACTCTGTCTTCCTGAGTAGGAGCACACTTGCTATGTTTTCTCCTCTTCATGCGCAAGCAGCTCCCTCTAGAAATACATCTCCCTGACTTTTCTTTCACTAATCACAGCATGGAAACAACCTCTGGAAAACCAGAGAGAACTGTCCTCCTGGGTGGTAAAAGGCGATTTGCTCAGTGATAGAAAAATAACATTTTTTATCCAATCCATAATTAGGTCTAGGAGAAACAAATTAAGTGAAGGCAAAATTATGTTTCTTTAAAGCATGAATACTGATCTGCATAATGATGTACATTTAATGGTTTTAATTTCCAAGGGAAACTATTTTTAAAATGAGTTTGCAAAATGTATTTTTCCCTTCAATTCTGTGTCTATAAAGTTAAGTCCCCAGGCCTGGTGCTGTATCACTCCAGCCTGTAATCCTAGCTAATTAGTGATGACATTTTAAACTTAATACAGCAAACCATCTTCCACCTCTGAGGGCACCCTGCCACGCCAGGTGAAAAATTAGCGCAAGAAAGGAAGAGTCCCTAAAGCATGGTGCCTGGGGATGTGCTCTCACGTCCCATGTCCCCACCATCTCCTACCATCCCCAGGCCCATGTCTTCTCGGGCGGGGAGTGGGGGGCCTTGAGAATACCGGTGTTGGTTAGTATGAATATGTAAAATGGCAATGCTGACATCCTGTTCTGTCAGGAGGTCTGTAGCTTACCTCCTCGGGAGATGGTGTCATAACAGAAAACTTGGAGACAACCAGCCCTCCCTGACCCCTTAGTTCAGCCACACGTGAGAAATATGAAAATGCTGACCTGCAACTGTTTTTGACCACACATGGCAATTTTATAGGGTTCAGCTTTACTAAACGCCTACATATGGGAAATGCTCAGTAGATTTCAGATGTTACTCTTACTCTCATTCTTACGAACTGCATGATTTTGGCCACTTACCTGGGAATTGAGACAGTAGCACCTACTCCTCAGGTTGTTTGGAGAATCAGATGAAATTACGTGAGACAATGTACTGAGCACTCTGCCTGACACACCAGCCTATTTCCCAACAATTTCATCCTCCTGCTTTGCCAATTTTGGGTTGGCTCCATTCGTTTGCTGCCAAGAAAACTGAATTAACTACACACAAGTCATAGGGACCTTGCACCCCTCTACCGGTAAGCCTGCCCATGTCTTGGAAAAGCAATTGCAAATGGTCACACTCATTGTATTAGCTAGTGAGACAGAGGTTGACAAAAATATGTATTTGCAATGTTCTCCATGGTTTCTCAAGCACCACCTACATAATTTTCCCATTTTCTCTCTCTTAAGAACTCCATGAGGGAGGGGTTACACCTCAGTTCCCAGTGTGGTAGCCATTCTGCTTGGCCATAGTGATTTGAGGATCATGGACCTTCGTAAAACACCCTTGCCAGGAAAGCTGTATCACATGGATGCCAAACCCCAGCAGGGTCACTGAACCCCACCTGTGGCAATGAGGTATTCAGCCAAAAGCAGAGGCAGAAGGTCTTGCTACAATATCCACACATTTTCCCACTCACCACTCACATCCACAAGATGTGTCTTCAGCCTCACGGCACTGATGATCCACTAATAACACTTTTAACCCAAAGTTAAAGGTTCTGGCTTTTGGATCCCTAATAAATTTTTGGTAAACTCTTTAAAAGATAAAGAGAGTCTGAGCTCATCTGAGCAAATAAAAAGTAACTTTTCGTGCATATCCCAGGAAGGCCAGAGCACCTGCTACATGCTATTTTGGTTTGTCCTCTTAAGGATGCCTGCAGCCAGCTTTACAATCCTCATTGAGCCCCAGAAAAGCTAACCCATTAGTTCCTGTCACACGTCAAGTGGAAGATCCAGGTTTCAAAACACTAATGTTTTTGCCTCAAGTTTTATAGATCACACCCCCAAACCGAAGACCACAGCTTTTGATGACAGCTTGTTAAGGCTTCTGCATGGATAAGGATGTAGTACAGAGGGACGAATGGACTCCTGTTCCTTCCAGTTTCTGATCATCCATTCAAACAGATACTTATGGAGCCCTTTCTATGCTGGGGTGGTGCTGGGAGCTGAGGAGCCAGCGCGCTGAGCAAAGGGTGTGGCTACTTCTCTCATGGCAGACAGACGTCCCATGGTGAACAGAAGAAGAAGAGACAGGCATATAAAGTAGCAGTGGTATTGTTGTGCTGTGCAAGTCAGTGCACGGCAACCAACCCAACCCAAGGTCATGGGGGAAGCCTTCTAAAAGAAGAGACAATGACAATAGGTCCTTAAGGTTAAGTGTTAGCCAGCCACAGGGAGGAAATTGGGATGGAGGCCATGGGACAGATAAATCTGACATGAATCCCCAGCAGGTCAGCCCCCCATAACATAAACTCTGAAAACCTTGGAATCCACATTGCTCTGGTCTATCTGTCCTCCAGTTTAGCAGCTCACTTGACTATTTCTAGCTGAATTTGGCAATTCGGAAGAGGTGAGGATACCACAAGAACACAGGACAAAAGAAATGCTTAAGACAGGGAAACATTTTTATCAGCCTACTTGAAATGTAGTTTGCTGCTCTCCAGTATGTTGAAAACATTGAAAAGCCTTTACAAATATCTCAAACATCTGCCGAGTGGGCCAAACGCCCCCCTTCCCATTCGCTCCACCCACAATCTCTGTATCCATCAAGCCTCATATTACACGACACTCAATTACAACATGTATAATTTTGCACCATGTTCCTCAATCAAGGGCCCTTGCTGGGGCAGTCTTTCCCCCACCATCCTCTGGGTGCGCACGGTGATGCTGATGAAATGCACGTGCATGATAATTAAATTTGGCATAATTACTTTTCCAAATGATCACTGACACTCCATTGTTCCAAAAGGATTAATCCTCAGAGCCTTCCAAATGCAGTCTGTTTCCTGGATCTAAATGAGATTTCAAAGAATTTATAATAACCACAATCCCTAATGCACACTTTGATATATCCTTTCTTTGTTACAGTCATTTGCTGGTAAAATCCTGCTGAATTAGAATTCTCCTAGGGTGATGAGGTACCTGTCCACGGATGCCAGCTACTCTGTCACAGACATTTCACTCCCAGATCGGCCCTGCTGGAGGGACTATGCCTCAATCCACTTCCTTTCTACCTAAGCCCTGCCTACTCCACATGCCAGGAAGAAATAGAACAGGCTGCTTGCTCCCTTCCTGCTGACAGAAAAAGCTAACTGGGGCTTGCCAGGACGCAGGGAAGGCAGAGGGGAGAAGAAGAGAATCCTCACTCTTGAGGGTATAAAAACGCCTGATAGTAAGGTTGGAGCATGTGCAAAGAGTGAGTGCCAGCTATGAGACAGGTGATTTGCAAGATGCCTTATATACATTAGCTCACTGATGAAGCAGTGTGATCCCAGGAGACAGCTATGTCTCCCCCCACCACCCACCCTCCCCACATACAGGAGGCCCTGAGCAGCCTGGCTGTCAAAACCTAGCCTAAAGCCACACCCCTACCACACCTACCTCGGGGCAGACTAGAATTTGCAACTATATCTCTGGGGCTAGAAATCTCATGCTCTTTCTGGAAACCGGGAAGCCACAGCAGAACACAGAGCATCTGGGAGAGGGGCTGGGTGGGGCCCCTCCTGCTCTGGGTGTGGCCAGAGCAAGAGGTGCCACTCTTCTTCAGAACTTGAGATTTGACTTTCAGAGGACAGGCAGAGTGCCCCGGACTCTTGTTCTCCATTCGCCAGTGACCCCCGAGCCAGCTGCCCAGGCCACAGCCCTAATCCCCATTCTTTCTGGTTTCCTCTTCCTCATGTTCTCTGTGTTCTACTCCACAGAAAGGATGCTATGGCCCTCTGCCCAAGGAGGCCCACTGGGACTGTAGCTAGCTACATCTTATCGTACGAAGAAAAGACACAACCATAGATCTTCTTCTCAAGGCTATGAGAGGGGAGGACCCGGGAAGGCCCATTTGCCCTATCATGGAAGGCCCCTGGCATTGGGTTGTCTGACTCTCCATTTTCCCATCACACCTGACAACACATCACTATCCTCCCACCTTCTGGTTTCCACAACGCAACCTATCTCACAAAGCATTTCCCAAATGCTAGGTAGATTTTTCATAACAGTACCAATTTATCTGGCTAAGAAGACTCCAAAGTGACAAAACATCAGCAGCAGATATCGCCAACACGGGTCTCATTTATAATACACGTTTGTACCTTATTCACTGAAAATGGATAGCACAAATGGCACTCACAAGGAGATTTGGGTATTCCTGCAATTTTAAATAGCATCCTCTGCATTAGTTAGAATCTTCAGTATTTAGACAGATTTGAATATGTATAACATTTATTAACTGTAACATTAGCTCTGACATTTCAATTTAATCAGTGTTACTACAGACAAGTAAAGTAATTCTCTCATACTCATACATAAACAGTATTATCTTTTCATTTCCAAAAGGTACCATTTTGTGATATAAGACGCTTGGGGAATAATTTTGTCTCTGTGTGAGAAGGTAGATGAGGAAAACACGGCAAAGTCTCTATGAGACTGCATTTAAAGATTAAATAATACATAAATTACAGAGGAGGGCACAGAGAAGACCTCTGGAGACTGCAGGATGCTCCCACATTAGTTCGTAATAAAAGTTAAATAAATATGTTTTCTGCCCACAGAAATCCAGTTTGTTCAGGAAAAGGATGATGAGCCTCTCAAATGATGACACTTTCCATGAAGAGTGACAAGAGGTGATCTGAGATGCTCAGTAAATCCTTCCCAGGCCAAGGGGCAGCCGCATTTAATAATCAGAGAGATCCAGTGTCTCTCCACACTGCTGGGTGCCATTCTGCAAAGTGATTGTTCTCAAGGGCAGCACAGAGTCCCTGTGAGGTGCACCATTTTTAGTAGGGGTACATCTGGCAAATCAACCCATCACAGGCCTGAAATAAATGCAGGGCCTTTGCCTGGAAACTCATGGCACTTTTTGGCAGTATTCACAAACCCTCAGTGAGACACTACAAGGACAGAGAAAGCAAACCCAGGAGGAAAAGGCTTCCCTGGTCCCCTGAAGAGCCAGCCTTCATGGCATGGAGAAACCCAGCCACTGGGCTGCTGTAGGAGTCCACAGGTGCCGTAGGGTCCAGAGCAAACTAGAATCCAGGATATGGTGGGTAGAAAGAGGCAGATGGATGCCCAGCCTGTGCTAACGGGGTTGCCCCAAACCCTTGAAAACATACTTAAGGCTTTATTTCTGAATCTACTCTAAGTTAGTAAAACTGTGTCCTTGAGTTAGCCTTCGTCCATCTGCACTACGTTAGTACCTTCACCCCAATCACAGAAAGCAGCCAGAGTTTGCTCTGGTTTTAACTTACACTTCTGGTTAACGTTGGATGTTGGCCAGAGTATGGGCACAATTCAAGGAAAAGAGAAGAGTAAAGGTGAAAACAAAAATCAGGATCTACTTGTCTGAAGGCAAGACCTCTATGGTTCTAGAATATTAAAGGGTAGTTTGACTATAAAGCACAGATGCACCAGGCATTTTTCTTGGTCCCATGGAGGCCAAAGTAGTAATGGTTAAATGGTCTCTTTCAAAATGCCTGGTGTATCTTCATACATGGTATTAATTTAGAGCTTATGATGTGCTACACAAAGCAACCGACATATGTCTCATTTAATCCTCAACCTCATACATTCATATGATTATGATGATCTCAATTTTTAAGCTGATGAACTGAGGCCCAGCGAAGTGAAATAACTATCCCACGGTCACACGGCAACCTATTGGGATCTGGTGTCTGCCTCCAAATCCCTTATGTTAAACCCCTCAGAGTGCACAGGAAGCGATCGATCGTGGCCACCCCCCATGGAGTCCTGCATGAGGAGGGAGATTTAACTAAAGGGAATTACTTGGGCCCATGGCTCTTCTGTTGGTCTGGCCTGACCAACTGCTGGGGACAGGGGGAGGGGGGCCAGCTATGTTCCCCCCTGCCGTTTTGGTTTTATAAAATGTGCAACAGTTAATATGTTTAACTGAAATCAATTAAGACCACTGTTCTCTCCAACTCTCTTTAGTCACTTGCTCTTACATCTACTGCTGGTGGAGCAGATGATAAAAATTTGGGGAAGCCAAGTTTCGGTACATTTGGTTTGAGTTTAGTGGGACATATTTGTGTGTTCTAATGTCACTTCGGTGCAGAGTTAACTTATTGCCACCTGACTCAGGGTGGCAATCCAGAATTACTTTTAGCCATGCTGTGTGCTGACTCATCTGGCCTCATAACATCAAGGTGCACAAGTGAGGTCATGTCCAGCCTTGGCCACCAGAAGTATGTGGCAGTGGTGGAGAAACTAGGTTTGAAATCAGAAAAATGGAAAAATGTTCCAGATCTTACAACTCACATATAAAAACCCCAAATTTGACAGTAATCTTAAATTTATAGAACTGCAACAATGATGGGAAGCTAAATAAAACTTTTCTAAATAAATGCTAATATAAAAAACTTTCAATCAACCGTACCGGAGAAAAGATTTAATTATCTTTCTATCCTTGCTATAGACAAATAAATTTAAAAAGATCATCATATGAAGGTAAAATCAAACATTAGCCAAAAAAAGAAAGGGGAAAAAGTATTATAGAACTGTGCACCAGGCAGAGTGTGTGTGTGTGTGTGTGTGTGTGTGTGTGTGTGTGTGATTTTCTTGTATTTGTCAATTTTTTCATGTCTTTTATGATTTGTGTTATGATTTATATTCTCGGTGTATAAATATTCAGTTTCACACCTGATTTTATATTCACAAGTTCATGTTCTTTTCCTTAAAAAACAATCCTTTGATGTTGCATACGCTTCATGTCTCACAAAACGGGGACCTCCCCGGCCTGCGAAGCTAACTAGAAGTGAAGAATCTTTCCTTCACGGGGTAAGGATACATCTACACTCCTCCTGTTTCCTGTAAGCAAATCCACATACGTGATTGTCAATCCTGAGCTCTAGAATTCCTTTATAATGAGCTTTTGGACCTGAGAGAGAACTAGGTCCCAGGCCTTGGTATCAAGGCAAGCTGGACTCCTCACCCACAGTTCTTTATCTTATTGTAAAGGTTGTAACTAGTATTTCCATTTTAGCTTTGCCTGCCAGAGCCAAATCTGTGTGCAAGGTAGCAGGTGAATGAACTTGTATAATCCACATTTCTGTGACTCTACCCTCCTCACACGCCACCATCCTCCACCCCCGGCTTTATTAATCTTTTGTCCTTCATGATCTTGGCTCTAATTCCACCAACTACTCATCTTTTTTTTAACTCTCTTTAGCTGCTTCCTCTTCTTTAGTGAATCAGATTCATGAAAAGTGCACATAAGTTAAAAAGCATATCTATATACAAGAAGCAAACTTATCTTTACAAGGGGGCAATAAACTTTATACAGAGATGCATAAATAGACAAACAGGACCCAGAAGTCCTGAGTCATCTGCATTTTGCTGGAGTTTTCAGCTCATTGTTAATCATTCCATCAGCAAGAGTTTTAGACCTGGGGACGGATAAGGGCGAGGTGGCATTCAGGGAAGGGACTGGGCATTCCTTCTGTTATCTTTTCATATGCTTGACAGCTGACATTTTCCTCCACCTTTATGCTCTCACTTTCCAAATGGAGCCTCTATTCCACCTGTGGATATTTCTTTGGGCTGGAGGCACCCATCCTATCCTGAGACAGAATTACTTGGTAGAAATCAACAAGCCATGGAGTATTTGCCGAGAGCTCTCTGCTAGCAAATGGCTGTGGCTGGTACTGGTGCTGTAGCCACCATGAAGGCACATTAGACACATGGAGCATTTAAGGTGATTTTTTTGTATGAAAAGAAGATTGTGGCCCAGGCAGGCAACCACAAAGGCTTGGAAACCCAGCAGGTGATGAAGTTGAGGAGTGCAGAGTAATCCCGGACAGAACAGGAAATGCAAACACCAGAAGCCCTGACAAAAAGATTTATCACCTTCCTAGGAAATCCCAGGCTAAAATCCATTAAGGCAGGATGAAAGTTGAGAATGTTTTGCCCTTAACCAAACCCTAAGAAAGTACAGGAAATATGAATTATTCAATAAACGGTATTGGGACAACCAGGTGGCCATCTGGAAAAATATTAAGTGGGATCCATTCTTTACACTAGGCACACAACACACCACAGTGAATTCCAAAAGGATCAAAGCTTCAAATGGAGTAAATTAAAACTCCAAAAATACTGGGAGAAAACATGGAAAATTATTTAAATCTGGAGTCCATAAAGAGAAAAGAACGGTAATTGGACTACATAAAAACCTTCCATGTGGTAAGAAGGTAATAATAACAACAATAATAATGATAATAAATAAACTACCAATATTCTGAAGAAAATATTAGCAAAGCACAACACCATGGGTAATCTCTGTTAAGTGTAAAAACACCGACAAATGAATAAGAGTGAGACACATCAAAAGCCCAATTTTTAACATGGAAATGTATATGAATAGCAGTTAACAGAAAATGGTTCTAAAATATCTTGGACAGATACACAGAGTCTTGTTGGAGAATAATAAAAAATACAAACTCCAATTATTCTATGTTACAAATTTTCATCTGTCACATTGGCAAACATATCAGGTTGGTAATGCACTGTGTTAACAAGGCTGTGGGGAAACTGCTCCCTCCATACATTGTTGGTAGATGTAGAAAATGACTTGACCCCTATGGAAGGCAAGTTGGCAATATTTAGCAAAATTGCACACAAAATAATCCTTTTAACCAGCAATTCTATTTCTAGGTATTTCTCTTAAAGTGATTCTCACACTCTTCTGAATTAATATACGTTCAATGTTGTTCATTCAATGATGTTTCCAGTAGCAAAAGATTGGAAACAGCCCAAATGTCCCTCTATTGAGTACTGGTAAAATAAATCATGGCCCGTTCACTCACAGGCAAGTACTGCAGCAGTAAACAGAAAAAAAATCTGCAGTAATGCACCTGTAAAAATAGAAATTGAGAAGTTCTTTCTGAGCTAATATGAGGGAAATTTTCACTCTACACTTTTACACGCTTTTCAAAAAGAGATTTTTTTGAACCATGTAAATGTATTACACAATCAACTATTCACAAGTTAAAAAAATTTCTAACCTGATGAACTTTTAGAGTAATATTTGCCTGAGTTCTACACCATCAGAAATACAGGCAAATACTTTACGTTAGTGGTGGTGTTAGTGAGGTGGCTAGATGGAAGCTGTGGACTGAGAGACTTAGGTGTGCCTCCTGACCTTGGCACTAACCCTTCCTTGTTCCGGGCCAACCCACTCAACACCCCTGGGCCTTACATGCTGGAGGAGACAGTGGGTAAGTAAGGACTTTGCTGCTCTGAGGGACGGCTATAAAGATTTAGCAAGCAGCTCCTGATAGTGCCAGCCAAGAACGAGCACTTGACATGTGTGTATGAAGTAGAAGCTTACCTTCAAAACAATTCTGTTTTAAAATAACAAAAGCGAAGCTTAGATCAACTTCATGATTTCCTCAACAAAGGACAGGGGAGACAATTGACAGAAGACAAAATATAAAAGATTAACAAGTAAATAAATAATACTCTTCCACTCCCTCCATTTATGAGAAAAAATAGAAACACGCTTTTACAAGACAGGTCCAGGATCTTGGTTGGGGCAGAGCTGATGGTCACCTACGCAAAGCATGGGCATGAGCTGGTGTGGCCTGTGAAACTTGGTACTTACAGTACCAAGGGGACAAAGGGAAGCTGGAGATTCCTAGATGGAGGGCATCTACCAAGCCCCAACTCACGCTGTCATACCTGGATCCTCCTATACAAACAAGCAAGCACTAGTGGTGATCAGAGTGCCTGAGGCCAGGGGTCCATTCTGCCCTGGGCCCCTCCTTTCTCACAGGCAGCCAGTAACTTTGTTACCGGTGCTTTACCCACCTTCCACCTATAGTCCACTCATCAAACCCATTCACAAATGTGTCCTCACAATTCCACATCACAGCGGTCCCAACTCTGCTCAACATGAGAACCTCCTGGGAGTCTTTAAAGTAGATGAATGGCCGGCTCCCACCCCCAGACTTAAGATTCAAGTGTATGGAGTGGGACCTGGACACTGGAATTTTTAAGAGCTCTCCGAAACCCATATCCTATTGCTATCTAATTTTATTTCGTTGAAGGTGTCATTATCTGTCTTCATGGAGATTATAAACTACTGGAGGAGCAAAGATTATTATAACGGCAAATACCCTGACTTTCTTCTACTAAAGAGAATTCTTCATTGGCCACAGCTCAGGATAGAAGGACAAAACGACCCCAGGACTCTGCAAGTTTGATCACTTTTCAAATCCCATCTTTCAGGCAAACTGGGGAAGTTGGTCACTGTAGCACAGGATAGGACATCAGTCAGCAGTAGTAGACAGATGTTTAATATCATTAGATACACACAAAGTTTATACCTGAAATCATGGGAAACATAGAGGAAAGAAAAAATCCACACCCCAAATGTATTTCTGTCCATGGCCACCTCGAGACACATTCACTCAACCAAATTCTTGGGCATCTAAGTACCAGGTTCATGTTGTCCACAGGATCTACAGATGAGGCCATGCCCTCTGTGGAATGCCTGAGATGAGTACACAGAGGATGAAAGCAGGATACAATGGGATAAGGGTGATCACGGAGGAGGGAAGAGGTTCTGAGGACCATGGGGAGCCCCAGCTCCAGTAGAAGGGGCCCCAGAGACATGAGACTAGCTGTGAGCTCAGGCTCTTGGGATGGGCACATCCTATGCACCATTCCATCCTCTGAGGCAGGAGGGAAACCCAGCGGGGCTCACACGCAGGGGAGCAGAGGCATGGAGTGATGGGGTGATGAGCCAATGGCTCGATGAGGTAAGACACAGGCAGCAAGGGAAGCCAAGATGAGGTGGCAGTGGATGACACCTGGCAATGAGACTACAGGTCCAGGTTGTCAAGATTGTGTAGTTATCCATTATATATACATACATGCATGCATATCCACACATGTACACGTACATATACACATATATGCAGGTAGTTCTAGTCACAGCTAGTCACTGTAGGTCCTTGAGACATTATGATGGGCAAAAAAGATACAGTTCCTGACCTCAGGAAGCTCACTTTCCAGTGGATGAGAGAAACCCATAAGACATAATTTCACGGCATGGGGACAAGCATGCCTCACATGCTGTGCTGACATTTTGGGAGTTTAACTCATCGTCAACAGGAAACCAAGAATTCCAAGCAGAAAGAAAGACCTCTCTCAGCGATGACCTTTGGAAAAACTCCTGAGCTGGAAGACAAACATGAAAGCTCCTGAAAGCTGGGGCGTGACAGACATGAACTGGGAAGAGTGTGGAACAATACAATATCCCCGGGACATAACAATATTTGGAAGGGTGTGAAGGGGAAGAAAGCACCAAAGTCTGACAAGGAGCTGACTATTTAAACAGAAATGTTTTTAAGCTGTCATCCTTCAAAATATTTTCGGCAAAGCAGGATGCCTTTCTTTCTTCCTGCTGTTCATGCACCCGAGTTGCTGCTGGAGAAAAAGTTGGGTGAGGGTGCTCTGACACCTTTCATGTGAGGGAGATGTCATAGCTCGCGAGCCCCTGTCCTTGTATCATTTGCTGGTGTCTCTCACTTCACGAAGGCTCCCAGGGCAGACACACAAAACACATCAAATGGAAACAAGGCTCGATTTTTGTTTCCCTGCCTCACTCTTTCAGAAGACTCCAAAGCCTGCTTTGGGAAAGTGTAAACTGTGTTACCCAGTAAGAGCTTTGCAGTTCTCCTGCCAGGGTCTCATCCCCGCCACTGGGCTCAGATGCTTACTAAACACTGACTCGGGGCCAGGCTCCCAGCACCCCCAGCAGACACTACTCCCATGTTCCAGAAGGACAGAGACCAACAAGACCATAAACTGCTCAGCAAATCCCAAAGGACAGGCTCAGCCACTCCTCTCCCTGCCCAGCGCGAGCTTTTCTGTTTTAATTAAAACATGTTGAATACCAGGAAGATTGGACAACGTTTGACAGCGTTATCTGCTCTACAAGCAGAAATGCGATGAGGTTAATCACACCATCTAAAGAGGTCCTAACTGCCCCTTCCAGGCATGTTCCCCTCTCAGTGTGCCCCCGAGTGAGCAGTTGGCAACATCAGCTAATCTCACAGCTGCAGAGACAAGGGTGGAAAGGGAAAAGGAAAGCTAAATGCCGAAATGATGGGTGGCTCCCATGATGCCACCATGTTGACAAAGCATCGGGACCTGCTTGGCTTTGCACACAGGAGCCTGGCGGGGTGATGGAAAGATGCCTGCCTGGGAAGGGCAGGCTGCAGCCTGGGGCAGATTCTGATTTTATCTACCTTCCACAGGCACGAGCCCCAACCGGGTGCTCTGTCACAACTCAGGTGGGGCCAGGTCAAGACAAGGTGAAATAAAGGGAGCAAAGCAGCTCTACCTCATGGCACTGCACAGAGTGGGAAGAGCATCACAGGCCCCTCACCCAACCCCAGCCCAGGGTTTCAGAGCACATCTGCTAAGTGGAAAAGAGGGTCTGCTAGACCTCCCATGGGCACTGCAGACCAAATGGACTCAAAGCCAAGGCTACCAACAGCTGGAAGTCTGGAACATGCTGACCTTCAACTTCCAACAGATCACCTCAGTCCCAGAAATCAAGTGTGCTTGGAGGAGAACCACTGAGAACCTGTGTCACAGGGAGAGTAAGAGGCTGGTTCTCATCCTTCCCCACTCAGCTATAGGCCCTGTCTCTGCCAGCCACTGCCCACGTGACCTTGGGCACACCACTTAAACTCAGTCTGCCTGAGTCCCCCTAGCAGTAAAATGTGGATGATAATCCTTCCTAGGGGGTAGCTGCCAGGACTGAGAGGTGATATGTATGAGGTGCTGGGAACATAGCAGGCCCGACAAGAGATTAGATGGATCAGTGACACTCATACGCCAACTTCCTTAACACCCCATCTGGAAGCAGACCATCTGGGTCCAGCCCTGTCTCCGCCCCTTTCTGAGCTGTGTGATCCTGGCCGAGCTACACCTCCCTGTGCCTCAGGCCCACATCAGTTCCTAAGTCACAGAAAGATTATGAGGACTCAATCAGCCATTAGATATAAAGTGCTTCGAAGAATTTCTGGCACATAGTAAGGGCTTAATAAAGATCTGCTGTATTACGACTTCCAGGGTATGTGGTCTTGTTGAGAGAGACCAGGATACCCTGCTTGGCCCAGAGGGTGGTTCCATATGGGTACACATGTGCTTAGAAACTCAGGCGGCAAGGGAAGCAAATAATTCTCTGTATCACAGGAAATGTTTCCTCCCATCCCTGCTGAGTGCCAGGAGCTTCTTCTTAACACCCCAACCAGAAGCGGAGACGGAAAGGTAGGTGCTCCCAAGATTAAGAGCTGGCATTTGAATCTCTGCTCTCAGATTGAGTGTGAAGGCAGCAGAGCTCAATTTTAAAAAGTCAGTATCAAATCAAGGATAATTTTTCCTCTTCTAGAAAGGAACAAAAGCTAATTGCCCCAGACTTCTGAGTCCTAATATCATTTGAAGAAGAACATTTCCCTTCAAATATTGAGACACCTCCACACGCTCCCGCTACACTATATAAGCACTTCTGGTACCACCAGAAATGAATTCTTTGTCCTCTAAAATCCACAGTTGTTTTTTTTTTTTTATAGTGTCTCTGACAAATGAATAATCTTTGCTTTTTTTAAATGTGGCACTATTGATGACAGAAGCTACAATCTAGTGGTGGTTGACCAGAATAAAACACAGTTCAGATAAGAAAATGCTCATATGATGTTAATGAGCAGGAGTGCTCATTGGCTCTGGAGTCTTGGCTCTGGAAATGCTAACTTGTTCCTCTAATAGTCTTGAGTAAAACTTGTACTTAATGAACACTTACTACATGCCTGGCCCTGTGGTAGGCATTGTACACAAAGAATCATATTCAATAAGTCTGTGAAGTAAATGCCACTGTCTCCATTTTCTGGCAAAGAAACAGGGATTGATTGTGCATTAACAAAAAATAGTGCAGACTAGTTTTTCACACAGTCAGTGACTGATTGGACCTAGATTTGAACCCGGAAATGTCTGGTCTCAGAAGCCATGATCTTAATCACTAAGCCCTGACAGGGTCTGACAGAACTTGCTAATCGTTCAGGAGGCCAGGAATTCTCAATAGCATTGGTTTGACCTATTTTTGTTAGTCTTTTGTCGAAAAATTAATCTTCCTCAGGGCATAAATTAAAAGTTTAATTATAGTAAATCCAAATTAATATTCTTTTAAGTGTTTCATGACATTCCTATGTTAAAAAGGCAACCAGGTCTGAGAACCACTAGAGTGAGCATAAAATGAAAATGAGAGCAACAATACTAATTACAACAATTAACAATTAACCTTCAGATTAGAAAGGTGTCTGCACACAGTAGTCTGAATCTATATCATAACATTATGCTAAAGAAATGCTTGAATTGTCAGCAACCAATGTCTTTCATGAGATCTCTGTGGGATGGACAGTATTATTGCCTGTTGACAGCCTGAAAACAGAATCTCTTCATTTGGAAAATGTTGATTGAGCATACCAGACATTGTTCAAAACCTAAACAAAACAAGCAAAAATCACAGCTTTCCTGCATGCTATAGGCTAGTGGAGGGAGTTAGGCAAAGAGCAAAGCAAAAAAAGTCAAAATAAAGAGTGTGTTACAGAGTATGATGGTTAGTTTTATGTGTCAATTTGATTGGGCCACAGGGTGGCCAAATATTTGGTGAAACACTATTCTATTTATGTAGGGGTGTTTCTGGATGAGGTTCACATTTATATCTATAGACTGAGTAAAGCAGATTGCTCTCCCCAGTGAGGGTGGGCCTCATCCAATCAGTTGAAGGCTTGCATAGAATGAAAAGGGCTGACCCTCCCCAAGTAAGAGAGAAGTCCTCCTGCCTGACTGCCTTGAGACTGGGTCATCAGCTTTTTCCTGCCTTTGAACTCAAAGTAAAACATCAGCTTCTCCTGGGTCTTGAGTCCGCCAGCCTTCAGACTGGAAGTATACCTTCAGGTCTCCTGAGTCTCCAGCTTGCCAACACAGCCTGTATATTTTGGGACTTGTCAGCCTCCTTAATAATATACATTATATGTGTTTAATATGTGTATAATTATATATATTTAATAATATATTCCTATTTAATATATTTAATAATAACATATATATATCATATACAGAATATTTATTTGTCTGTTTATTTATTTCTCCTGTTGGTTCTGTTTCTCTGGAGAAC
This sequence comes from Panthera onca, assembly GCF_046562875.1. Classification (NCBI taxonomy): domain Eukaryota; kingdom Metazoa; phylum Chordata; class Mammalia; order Carnivora; family Felidae; genus Panthera; species Panthera onca. Next base: position 43,685,817 of record NC_138349.1, on the reverse strand, counting down.
CCTAGCAGACTAATACAAATGGTTGTAGGGGAAGGATGGTGAATGTTCAGGTGTTGACATTTTAAGTGAAGCGAACAAAAAAAGGACTCATTGAAAAGGAGATATTTAAATGAAACCCTGAAGGATTTGAGGAAATAGGCCAAATGAATATCAGGAAGAAGAGCCATTCCAGGCTAAAGGAACAGCAGGTGCAAAAACTCCGAGGAGGTATGTGCCTCATAGATGTAAGGATCAACAAGGAGGCCAGGGCAGCTGTAGTGGTGTTAAAGAGGTCAGAGGTGACAAGTCACCATGGTCTCGGGAGCCATCCTAGACAAGATTCATGTACAAGCCTGTGTGTATGTCTGTGTATCTGGGTAGGTATAAACCCTCTTCCAGGAGAGATTTAGGCCAACTTACAACGCTAACTGCAATAACGCTGCATACATTGACATGGGATCAAAAGAAAGAAAGTAAGTAAGGATGAAAATACACTGGGGCCAGCCCCTGACTAGAAATCAAAGATGGTCTCCACATCTCCAACAGGTGAGCCCCACTTTTGCTCCCAACCTCCTAGGAGTCAGCACGAACAGGGGCATGCTGTTAGTCACCGTGTTCCTCATATCCGGAAGATACATGCAAACAAATAGCTCTGGGCATTATGACTATTTTCGGCATGATAATCAGAAAGACTTTCCTGGGGATCATAATCCCAGACTGTGAAAAACGTGGCCAATAGCAGTCGCAGCCTCCTTGCAATGAATGCTATGAAAAGCTTTCCAGATCCTGTTTCTTAGGTGGCAAAGTAGAAGGCACCCTAACCAGTTCTGCCAAGTGTGCAGGGAGGACTGGGCATTTAAGGGCGCCATCTTCAGATGCACAGACTGACTTAAGAATTTATTTTAGTGGCGCCTGGGTGACTCAGTCGGTTAAGTGTCCGACTTCGGCTCAGGTCATGATCTCACAGTTCATGGGTTTGAGTCCCACATCGAGCTCTGCACTGACAGCTCAGAGCCTGGAGCCTGCTTCAGATTCTGTGTCTCCCTCTCTCTCTCTTCCCCTCCCCCATTCACACTCTGTTTCTCTCTCTCAAATATAAATAAACATTAAAAATTTTTAGAAAAAAAGAATTTATTTTATAATATTGAGGAGAGAGACCTCTGCTATTCATGTAATCCTGAGTGGGGGGGGGGGGGGGTTTGCAGCTGATTTGTGGACAGAAAGAGCGAGGGTGACCTTGGACTGTCCAGGCACTGCCCACAAACCCTGGGAGTGTAGATCTCTGCTTGCTGGTCAAGTAGTGACCTCAAAGCCTTAGCAGGAAATACAGCCAGGTAGAGATGACATTCTTTTGTAGAAACCATGGGTGCTAACTGACAGTCTCACCTGTGCCCTGAGGCAAGCCAAGGATTATCTCTGGTGGGACCAGGAATCACCTCAGGAAACTACTGGGAGTCAGCTTCCGTGCACAGGCACTTGGGCAATCAGGGACTGATTTCATCTAACACGACCAGAATTCTTTTACTCTGAAAAAATATAGTCATCATCACCAGACACTTGCTTGAGCCAAAATAACCCCCCACAAGAGCACCCAGAGAAGTGCAGCCTTTGAGAAAGGATAGCCAGACCAGAACACATGAGGAGACCATGTTATGTGGAAGAGGTTGGCTAGTTCAGATTGGGGTGCCCCTGACATGGCAGGGTAGATGTGGGCCTGTTAAGGATAAGAGGATGCAATGTTTAATTTCTGGGTGGTTTCCTGCGTAGGGTCTGTGATGTAACTGCCCTCCATCATATCAAACGTTCACTAAAATCTGCTACAGATGAAAAAGAGCTGGGGAACACGTCGCAAAGAAAGTAAACGTAGATTTTAGGGAAGTTGAAGAAATGTGGACCTTGTCTTAGAAGAACTCTTTTGGACGGCTTATTGCTCGACCAGGAATCTCCCAGTTCAAGATGTTAAAAGCATGTCAGCTCCATGTTAAAGAATGTTTGACTCTCGTCTCAATAGCGGGGTTCAAGCTTATCTAGTAATATATGTATATACATCAAACACAAGCTCTGATCATTGGTTTATATAAACTGATCCTCAAGCCCCTAATCATACACGCATACTCCTCAGCACCCACCTTGGATGTGGCCGTGGAGGTTGACGGGTAAAGGACAAACCTCTAGAGAGAGAGTCAGGAGCCGCAGAGGACATGAATCAGGAAGTTCCCCCAGAGAGCAGAACTGGACCCTGACTGAGGAGCTTTGTCTACTGCCAGGGCAAAAGAACTCACGGGGCTGCCCTGGGGATTCAACGTAGCTCCAGATGACTGCTATATGGCTCCTTTTCTTCCTCCTCCTAAGTGGGAGTGTTTATCACATTCATCTTGTCCCAATTCCAGGACTATGGATGAGGGTTTGGGGGAGAGGGCTGCAGACAATCAGAGGTACGGGCTGGCTTGTTTTAGTGCCTAAGGCGCAGCACCACAAGGATCCTCATCATAAACTAATGGAATCCAGAATCCCCGTCCTTTGGACCTGATCCAGAGACTGGATGGGACCTGAGTGCCATTTTTGATGATGGAGTGAGTACGTGCTATAAGAGGGAAGAAAGATGAAATATTATATGGTGACCAGAAGGGCGGATGGTGGCACTGTTGTAACTGACTACCAAATTCTTTTCTCTCTGAACACACAGTTGGACTGCATTCCAGCCTCACTTCCATTTTAGCATGGCCATGTGACTGAGTTCTGCTCAGTGAGATATGACAGGTAATACTTCCAAGCCTGACAACAATTCTCCACGGAGATTCTTGTGCTCACCCCCATCTGTAGACAGGACACTCTTGCCCTGCAAGCATTGCTTTGGGACAAGCTGTTCAGTCTGAGGCCAATCACATTCTGTCTCCGACACTCACATGCAAGAGCACACGTGTATACACATACACACATGATAGTGATCAGGAACACCCATTGTGGATTTTATACGAATGAGAAACTTGACAAGGGTGGAGGAGCTTTTATTTTTTATTTTTAAATTTTTTAAATATTTATTTATTTTTGAGAGAGAGAGAGAGAGACAAAAAGCATGAGCAGGGGAGGGGCAGAGAGAGAGGGAGACACAGAAGCCAAAGCAGGCTCCAGGCTCTGAGCTGTCAGCACAGAGCCTGACGTGGGGCCCGAACTCATAAACAGTGAGATTATGACCTGAGCTGAAGTCAGACACTTAACTAACTGAGCCACCCAGGCACCCCAAGGGTGGAGAAGCTTTTAAATGCTAAGGCTAAATATTCAGGTAGGCAATGCCCTATGCTGGTCTCAGCACACCCCCAAACCTTTACTGAAACTCTGCTAATGCAACAGCCCTGTGTTCGGGTCACTTCTGTACCTCAAAGGATAAGAGTCTGGTTCCACAGTGGTTCAGAGAAACCCCAAGGAAAGAAATGCACAGTAGGACATCGAATGAGCATGAGATGAATCCACGGATGTGGGGAAGAGAGGAGAAAGACAGTGACGGGGAGCAAAGCAAGCTTCCCTGAGAGGCCCAGAGCTCCCGGTATGGACAGGGGGAGGGATGGGGTTGCCACCACAGCCTGGATGAGGACTCAGCCATTTTTACATATTGATAGAAGCATGACCTCCAGAGTCTGAGGCTTGCAGGTGGAAAGAAATCTGTCTCCACCAGTCCTTGAGGACAAAGCTGGTGACTTCCTTTTTCCCTGTTTCTGGTGGCCTGTGCATCCAGAGAAGCAGCTCCATTGGACTTAACGGCAAAGTCTCCAGTAATAAATGGTTGGCACTCGACTCTACCACCACGACCAGCATCATCCCCAGACTTCCAAACCCTGGAATTGCCCTGGGAAATTTGTCTGGCTCAGGATAAGATTGAAGACAGAACATTAGCTCCCTTTCAATGGGAGGAAAAGGAAAAATAGCCACCAAGGTACATCAAACAAGTGCACACATACACATACAACACACCATACTCACATGCTCACACACACACACACACACACACACACACACACACACACAATTTCTGGCCCAACTACATAATGCTAGATAAAATGAAATGTTTTTCATAAGTTTTTCCACCAAGCAATCATCTTTCCAAAAATGCACAGGCAGTGAATCCCAACTCACAGATAGAAAGCTGCCCAGATCAATGGCCAGACTAAGTGGCATAACATTTTTTTAATACTGCTTTTATGTCATTTGCCAAGCACTCATTAGGCACCTACCATGTGCCAGACATCACGTTAGGCATTTGATAAACTGGGAGTAGAGGAGGGCATCCCCATCCTCGGAGGACTTCGCAACCAGACTACAGGGGCCACCTCCTGGGAGCTGGAGCCAGTGGTAACTCTGGCTCTCACGTCCAAAAGGACCCTGTGCCTGGGGAGTCACGCCTGGAGTTGATGTGACAGTCCTGCCTCTTTCCCAATGGCTCATTGGGCCACCCATCTGCAGGTACGCTGGACTCCAGAAGAAAGTGGGGGCGTCCTGGGAAGGTAGCAAGGAGCTCAAAAAGGCAAAGGTAGTCTCCACGAGCTGTGAGGCAGGCTTCTCCCCTTCATCCCTCCCCACTCTCCCACCTCACCCAGGGGCTTATTTCTATTGGCAATCTCAGTGGTGCACATCCACATTTAGATAAGTGGCACTAAAATAAAATGGACTGTAATTATTGTTATAGATTACAGTAATTACAGAGGGGGAAAGGGCCGATTAGATTAGCACGCCCACCCCCCACCAGGACCCGGCTGATATGAAGGAGATTTGTGCAGAGGGCGATAAACCTGCTGTGAGCGTTGGATGTCACTACAGCCTCCCAGGGCCCAGGCTGCAAAGGGCAGGGAGGCTGAGGATGGGCAGTGGGAGGGAGAAGCTTTTAACGTGGAAATAAATGAGCCATTAGAGAATGAGTCCTCTTGCCAGGCTGCCTAGGGGTCACACGTAGCCAACCCTGCAGTCCATGTGAGGGGCAGAGTGATGGTTGGGCTTCGCACCATGATCTAGTGCAATCGGGGACTGAGTCCTCCCAGCTCCAGTCTGCCATCTCCCATCAGGGCTACAGAGGTCTGTCTAGAGCACAAGACCTACCAAGGATGACTGAGATACTGTCAAGTGACTTAGACTCTCTCTGAGCCTTGCTGTCCTTCTTGGTGGATGCAGAGACCATTCCCATTCATGCAACGTTGTAGTGAGATCACAGAAATACAATGTCTAGGACAGACTATGCCTCGCAAGGAGAAGGGTCTGGTAAATGTGACTGCTCCTTCCCCTGTCCCAGCCACTCCTGTCCCCATTGAATCTACTGGGACTGTCATCCTCAGGGCCAGTCTGGCCTCCTGACCTGAACAATGCTGACCTTGGGTGGAAGAACACAGCCAATGGTTGCCTTGGCCATGAAATCTGCATTGTCCTCTGAGTAATGGCTCTGCTGTCCACCTGTACCCCATTCATAAAAGGTCCTGTGGGTAAGGCTACCACCTGAGCAGCTCCTGGCTTATTCATGGATTGGGTATCCACCTTGGTGCTGGCCTCCAGTGTTCCCTCTCATTCATCTGTCCTATAGGAATTACAGCCCTATTTTGAGTCCTGGGTCAGGATAACTGGGAGCTGATGTCATGGGTATCTCCTACCCAACCAACCCTATTTCTCTTCCCAGAGCCTGCCTAGCTTCAGTGACACTTACCACTACTTGGACACTCAGGGCCACCCATTTGTCTGAAACAGGCATATGCCCAGCCAAGCGTACTGCCCCACCTGCTGGACCCCCGCCATCTCCCAGGTCAGACCATCCTTTGGCCAGCCTCAGTAGGTGTGTCTACTGCCAAGGCCCAACACTTTATTTTTTTTAATGTTTTATTTTTGAGAGAGAAAGAGAACCGGGGTGTGAGCAGGGGAGTGGCAGACAGAGAGGGAGACACAGAATCTGAAGTGGGCTCCAGGCTCCGAGCTGTCAACACAGAGTCTGACACAGGGGTCAAACTCGTGAACCGTGAGATCATGACCTGAGCCGAGCCAAAGTTGGACCCTTAACCCATTGAGCAACCCAGGTGCCCCAAGGCCCAACACTTTCTGATGCTCTGCCTTCTGACACGCATCAGCTGAGGGCCCCCCAGAATTCCTTCCCATGCATGATATTTCTGCCCCTGGATCTGAGAAGGGGATCTATGGCTCACAGAATCCATTCCAAAATCACTGCCCAGGGTTTGCTACTGGTTACACTCTCTGCCCTCATCTCCAACTATGCCTGCAAAATGCTCATCACATCATAAGTATCTGCTTACTCATCGGTCACCCTCAGAAGGCTATAAACTTCATGCAAAAAAAACGTTATTTTGCCTTTTAATTACCACTTAGCAGAGTGTCTGACACATGGTAGACTCCAATTAAGAGTTGATGAATGAATGAAAAAAAAATAAGAAAGTATTAATGTCTAGAATCTTCCCAGCCTTTAACTTTCTTCATTTACTTCTTCTCTGTTGGGGGAAACTTTCCTTATGGAATGCAGTCAGGGGTAGGGAGGCTCAGTGAGTCTGGCCAGAGGCAGAAAGTGCTCAGTGCAGGACTATACGGTGCACTGACAGACAGTGATATGAGTACAGTGCTATATGGTGCACTGGGCCCAGCAAGTCAGGAAGGAAGGAGGATGACTCCCATTCGCTCTGCGGAAATAACACATTTGAACGGAGTCTGAAAGCACTGGAAACTCTTGGCTATGTCAGGCTTATCATAAGGCCTGGAGACACAGTCTTCGTCAATGTAAGTAAACTAGGAGGTCTGAGATTCTATATGGTCTCCTCTTACCCGGTAAGGGTGGAAACCCTAGGCTTGACATGGGGCTTGTACAGCTTGGCTTGTGTTGCTCATCATCTCTGCTCCTTATGTTCACCAAGAAAACTTGAATCCAATTTAAACGCTTTTCTGAGAATCTGCAAGTGGCTACCAGGCCAGTTTTTCAGGCTCGGTGTTTTGCCTGTTGGCCCCTGCCCTCTGAATAGAAAAACAAAGTACTGATATAGCCATGAACTGAGAGCATTGGCAATGCTGCCACATCACCTCACCAACCAAGCTCCCATCCCTATTTCCCACTGTCACACATCTTTAGGCTAGCATTTCCAACACATTCAACCAACCTTGACCCAGGAGCATCCGCAGTGATATAGAGCCTCAGAAGGATAACTGCATAGTGGAAAATCTTGGAACCCTGCCTCCCATGGAACAGACCCCACCCAAGGTAGCCTCTCTGGTTGCCCTCCACATTCTCCTGATGTCCCTGTTGGCCTCTCTCAAAGCTAATATCTGATAAGGTAAGTCTGTTGTGGGTCCTTCTGTACCATGTAATGCCCATGATCAGATCTCACTAGTAGGAGGACCAAGGCAAGGTCAGTCACTTTCCTCCATGTCCTAAATATACTGCTGAGTTTGACACCCGTGGCCTTGGTTCTCTACTCAAATCCTTATCCCCAAATCCTTAAGAGCCCCCTCAGGAATGCAGGCTCCTATGCCAGCACTTTGCTCTTCTCATGAGGCGGAGGTGGGGAGGGCAATCATGACCAGAGAAGATGAAGTCCCTCTGTTGAAACATAGCTGCCGTACCCCAGCATCCACCCAGCCAGATGAGCTCCCTCTGCTTTAAGAGGCAGAACCATCGAATCCTCCTGAGCCCCTCATGCCTCCAAGAGGACCCAGACTCTCAACTGGACTAGTCTCAAAGTCAGGCTCTCAGGCAGAAGTCCCTGGAGCCCTTGGGTAGAAACAGAAGTTGCGAAGCCAAAGACATCATAGAAGCCATCCAACTTCCATCAATCCCTAGAACTCTCAAGATTTGTCACACCTTGGTGCCTTTGTCTCTTCCTTTCCTCTGCCAGCAACATAGTTCCCAAGCCTCTTTATGTGGATTTCATCCACTCAATGTTTAGGCTTCCATTTGTATACTACATCTTCAGAAACAACCCAGCAGAGCACCAGTGGGAGCACAGCCTGCCCCATCAGAACTGTCCCATCAGTTCTGTCTCCATCAGAACTCCTCCTGTTTCCTTCTTAGCATTTATCACGACCTTTAATTCTTATGTTTAGGGTGTTCTTGCTATGGTCTGTCTCCCTGATGTCCTCTCTGCAGCACCTGACACAGTGGCTGGACCAGAGGAGGGCCAGTGACAATTCGCTGGCTGGTCACATGAATTTATTCTCTGATGGAAGGCAAACACTAAATGTTTCTAAATATAAATCATCAATTGAAGATGTCTTCAATCCCGACTATCTGGGAAAGCTCATCACTTCCTGGGGTACCTGATTTGTTTTTGCCATAGAACACCCTGGTACTCTGACTGGAACTTGTTTCCTTCTTCAGTGTGGTTAGTAGCAGGCTCCCAGGTACATAAGAAGTATCTGCAGCTGACCTCTAATAACTGCACCATCTGAGAGGGTTTGGGCAGCTTTAAAGGCTTCAGCTCAAGTCAGGACTTGCCTGGGAAATACAACTGGGCTAGAGAATGTGGGAGGTGGCAGGCAGAGTGGGCGCATGCGTTTTGTATTCTAAGTTTTCAGCTGGCTTCATCTCGCATCCCTGCCCTCATTTCTCTTTGCCCTGATTTCCCCCATTTCTTGATTATGGGGGCGAAAAACCAACTTCCAGTTGTACATGAATATTTCTGTAAGCTGCCACTAATCCGTTTTTGGCATGAGGCAGGATATAAATAAATAAATATAAATAAATAAATAAGCTCTGTCTTCCCCCCAGGGTGCCCCACTCCACTTGGATTTAGGTCATCCACATGTCTATGATCTATTTTCGAATTTCAGGATTCTGGCTATGTAAGCAGGAGCCACAGAGCTGGCTCTGGGACCAAGACACCTGCCAAAGCCGACACTCAGCAGGGCCCTGCCACTAGTGTGCAGGCTGAGACCAGCCCCAAGGGTCTGGGGAAGATGCCAATGTAGCCCAGAGTGATGGGCAGCCCACAGGGACTGGCAGCACAGCAAATCCAGAGGAATAATTGGGGGTCGCATCTCTCCCTGGCCTGGAAAATGGGGCTTGGGGACAAAGACGGTCTCTGAGGGTGAAGAGAAGGTTTCACAGCTCCTGGTGCAGTGGCCAGGATGAAGTGTGGCACCTGGTATCCAATACCTCACCTGGCTGCACAGGTAGGTTTCAGGTGATGACCTCTAAGCACAGCCTTATGGATTCCATTGCCAAGGTTAAAGCAGCAAGCACCCTCAAGTTTCACAACAGAGAGGGAGGTTTGGGCTGACTTCAGACCTGCCCACGGGGTGACAGTCACGGAGGCACCCACGCGATTTCGGTGCCTCTCAAGCCAGCTGGCAGGGGTTCACAGCAGAGGAGCAGCAGCAGCCCAGGCCCCAGCCTCAGCCAGTCCTCAACATCCTCACGCTGTGGCAGATGCAAAGCCTCCCTCTACCCTGGGAATACAGTCCAAGTGCACAAGTGTGGTTTACAAGCAGCCGAGCGGTTTGGGCCTGCTGCTCTCCTGCTCCAACCACCCTGAGGAGCCTCGGTTCCACGATGGCAGCAACCCCCCTTCTCGTGCCTCTCAGGCAGTCACACCTGCTCCACCACCTGCAGGGAGGCCTCTCCCTCTTCCACAACCTTGCCTGGATCGGCTCCAGGACTCCTGGCTTACATGTTACTTTGTCCAAAAGCTTTTCTTGATGCCACCCCCCTCCCCAAGCTGGGCTGGGACCACTGTTGTATGTTCTGTAGCACCCTATCCCCCCCTCACCCCCCAGGCACAGCACTTAAAGCATCACAAGAAACATCTACCGGATGGGGTAAGGACCAGCCTCTAAATGTGGGAGGGCAAGGCCACGTCTCCTTTTGTCCCCTGCCATTTCTCTAGCACCTAACCCCATGACTGGCAGATATCAGGAACTCAATAAATACAGATTGAGCAGCAGAATGATTAAATGAGATGACACTCTGCCAAGCAGCAGCACTTTGTCACCAGGCAATTGTCCTCAAGGGACCTAGTTCAACACTCAGGGGCCATTTCAGGCCCTGACAAAGGGAAACTGGCAAGAAACAAACAAGGTCTAGGTCTGTGGGGGGACAGCAAGACAGAGGAATTACAGGGGAGATTAGGAACTGGCCAAAAGTTAGCAGTCATAGAGAATGGGGCTAGTGGGGCAGAGAGGAGGGCAGCAGGTGAGATAAGGTGGAGACGGTTCAAGCCCCATCAGGAAGAGGACCAGGACACATTGGAGTCACTGGCTTAAGTGGGTCCACACACTGGGTCAGACCAGAAGATGCCTTGGAGGAAGTGGCCAGGTGCTTAGTCCAACCTGTCTTCTGGCTTGATCAGGCCACAAGGGGATAGACACCACCCTACTCGATGAATAGACACCCAGAGGCTGACAATGGAGGTGGCTGCTGAAAGACATGAGGCTTTTACAGAGTCAGGCACCTTGTTGTCCTAGGGATCTCTGGCTTGTCATTCCTCCTCCTCAAACCCTTCCTCCCTTCCCCCCACCTACTGCCCTGACCAAGCCCTCATCACGGCCTGCGCAGAGTTTTCTGCCCCTCAGCTCTCACTCTACTGTTAGAGAAGCCCTCTGAGAGGCCAGCTAGCCACATTCCGGCACTTTCCAAGCAGGGATGAGAGGCTCATCGCCTGTGGCTCTGGTCTTTCTGTGGGCCTGGTGGAGGGTGGGGGTGGGACACACTCTATTGCCTCCATAATCTGCTTTCCTTCGAACTCTGCCTTTCCCAGAGACGATGAGGGACGCTCACCCCAAGGTAACTGGAGCACACCTGCTGGGCGGTGGCACTCGGGTGAAATGACAGACGCTAAAGAGCAGAACACAGGTGTCCCCACATGAGTGTTGCAGGGAGCCCATGGAAGAAGCGAGCAATGTCACCTAAGAGGCCAGGTCAGGCCCCCCCACCCCACCCCAGCACAACAGGGGGCTGGGCAGGGGAGAGGCCATGCTGCGGCCTCTCCCAGTCCCAGCCAGGAGACATGCTTCAAGATGTGGTGGAGCGAAGGAGTCGAGGACAAAGAGCTCAAGTCATAACAAGGAGAACGTAGATCTGAAGGCAATATTCTGAAAGCCCCTTCAAATTTTGAATGCTTAAAATTATGGAGACAAACATACCTTGCACCAAGTGAGCTCAAACTCTGTGAGAGGGCATCACCAGTTCCCACGGAGCCCAAGCATTGCCCCAACTCCCCCAACCCCAACCCCGATCCCTCCCCTCACTTAACAGGGAGCAGGTGCCCCTCAAAGAGGGGCAACAACCAGGAAGGAATCAAAAGTGAGCAGAATTTTCCCCCAAAATGGGCAGAGGAGGCAGGGGCAGGTATGGGGAAGAAAGGAACATCTCAAAGAGCAGACGATAAAAATGTAAAATCCACCACTAGGGATTATCCTTCAGGGAGAGGAAAAACAAATACAAGGATAAAGAGTTTAGACAAATATTCTCTCCAGTCTAAGAGACGTTGTAGACAACACAGTCTCTGAAAGGGAAAGGAAATCTGGAAGACTAGAGTAGAGGAAAAAGAGATTATAAAACCACAGAGACGATGAAAGGAAATGGTGGGGCTCTGGAAAGAGAAGCCTGGGAGACCCTGGGCCCCAGTGCAGGGGCTGCAGAGGGAGGGCAGCTGCGAGGTCCCAGCCATGGGGCAGAGAGCAGAAAGGTGCATTTATGGGCTAGGCTGTAACTAAAGCTCTCTGTCTACTTCCAGCCAAGTCACAGAGCACACCTTTCCCCAAACCCTCCTTCCTCAGGCCTGGGACCTCGGCCCCCACTGGAACTGTGGCCCAGCCTGCTGGATGATCATGACGATGATGTCCCCACTGTCACTGCCACCGGAGAGCCATCTTGACATGCAAAGTTCCTGAAGGCTGCCGCAGGAGAAACAAGCTGTAGCTGTCAGTTCTGAAATGCAGACAGTGTTGTCCCTGTCTCCGGATGATGCCACAGGACCCGGGGCCTCAAATAAATCTTGTATTGATATTTCCACCAGTGGAGGGAGCCCTGGCGAGGTGCCTTTCAATATTTTTTAAATGATTTTTCCTCTTGGCTGTACTTCATAATAAGTCATCAGACACTGAAAGCCAGAATCCTCTTTCTTGCTGAAATGATTTGTTCTCTGGCAGGAGGCAGGGTTTATTACTCTGGAATACAGCTCATGATCCAAGCTGAGAGTTGCCGAAGGCCTCGGGCCCCAGTCTCCCCCTGCCCTCCTCCTGGCATGGGCTAAATAGAGCGACAGCTGAAGCTCTGTCTGGGCACCTAGATCCGTGGGGCAGGTTCCGAGGCAGGGCCACCCCAGGCCTTCTCAGTGGAAGGTGGAAGCCTCTCCTGCATGACATCCCCGTGGCATGACAGAAATAACACCCCAGAGTTCTGCAGGGGGAGCCACCAGTGACTTGGGTCTGATGTCCCTTCCAAGAAAACCACACAAGAGTGCAGGGCTCCTGAGAGAGCGGGCCAGCAGAGCAGAGGGCGATTCAGGTCCTTGCCCAACAAAAACACAACAGTGACCCTGCTGCAGATCAGCTCAGATTTAATCAGATGGCTTCTCGGGCTCTACCACACGCTCGCCCCACCCCATTCCCACTCAAGGCAGGCACCCGGCAGGAAGGAAGGAGAGCTGCCCGTGGAGAGTGGTGTTCCCCATGGGTCAAGATGTCCAGGTCTCTGGGAGCCCTGGCACCACCAAGTCCTGCTGAAAGCTGTTGATATGGCCCCTTTCTTTTTACCACCTTCAAACAAGATAACTGTTGATGGATGGTGTGCCTGATGCTCAGACTCCACAAAGGAGGGCATCCATGTGGGCATCAAGGAGATGGTATGCAAAGCCCATCGTACCTGGCTCTGGTCTCTAACACGCACTGAGGTTGCGATCCCACAAATGGTGAGCAGGTACCTCATCCTGCCACCAAGCACCCACATGGCCTGATACAGGTATTAATAGGCTCCCAATAGGCTTCCAATATCAAGGATATGAGATTGCCCAGCCTGGATCCAAATATGCAGAACCCTACATCATGACAGATAAGAAAATGCTGTGTTGCTTGTTATTTGTCCGGTGTGGGCTTAAATCTGTCTCCATCTTTATGACTAGTTTTAGGAACCACTGACTACCTCAGAATCTGGAAGAGGCTCACAATTACAGAAACTTAGAATTGGATGGACTTTTGGAGGCCAATAGCCAAAAATCCCACTGGCAACAGAAATCCCCTCATAGCATCTGGACTCTACTTGAATACCCTCAGTGATGGGACACTCACTACTTCACAGGGCAGCCCCCTATCTTCTGACAGCTCTGTTAGAAACTTCCTTTAGTTGAAAACTGTCTTCCTATAATATCTTCCTTCTGGAAAAACACAGAGCACACTCCCCCTCGTTTCTAAGACATACTGTCCTAGGACTACTTCTAGGGACATGTGTGCTTTTAGGAGGTAAGGCCTTAATTATCAAAGGTCACCTAATCCTCCCAGGCAGTCTCAAGAACCATCTCCTTTCTTGGATTCCGTCAAACCCTTCAATGCTTTCCAGCATCTCTGCCAGAGCCTTGGTGGATGAACGTCTCTCTCCTAGACTATTTCGGCCTCCACATCTTCCCTCATGCCTCCAGGCTCTCTTCTCCCAACCCCTCACCACACAAAGTGATCTTTCTACAGTGAAACCTAGATATTATATAACAGGTAACCTGCATGGAACTCAGAGAATATGACAGGCGCTGGGCTAAGCCCACCATCTTATTTTAAAAGTCCCCATTTAATAAGTGAAGAAAAGGGTCTTTACCACATCTCTAAGTAGCTTTCTCAAGATGAACCATCTGGCAAGTGCCAGATGTTAGCTCCCAGCTCCAGTGTTCCTTGCACAAAGTGGGTGCACCCCCACCTGTTGTAGGTCAGCACCCGAAGATGGCCCTTAGCAGCCTCTTTAGGCCCATTTTCCATCTTCCATCTTCCTTTCCTCAAGGGTTCTGTGTCTGGCCACCCTGAACCCACTGCCCCCAGCAGCAGCAGCTATGGCACTTTCTGACACACACCTGTGTGCTTCAAGCTGCACACCCATGGCCCCTGCTTCCTCTGCAGGGAGTCCTTAAGCCTGCCACCACCCGGCAGCTCCCGTCCACCCAGCAACTCAGGTGTGGTCTCCTCAGTCAAGTTTTTCCTGAACCTCGAATAATCACTTCCTCTTCTGGAGCCTTCTGCCCCAGCCCCTGTTACATGGCAGGCCCTTGTGTGTTCATGTATCTGTCCCCACTCCAGATGTGAAGCCCTTGGAGTCCACCCCTACCTTTTATTCATAACTTTATTCACAGAATCTAGCACAGGCCTGGAAGGTCAATGAAGATGTGCATGAAGGAATCCAGTCCTGCTTCTAGACTGCTGGCTGTCACATGCTGTTCTCCAACCTCAGTGCAAGGTGGTCTCTGCCGGGCCCCGTCTTCCAGGCTTCTTGTTTTGGTTTAATATCAAAGTTAATCGATATTATCTTTGCCCAAAGTGTAACATGTCCTAGACACCCCATAGATGGTAACCGCTACAGCTATTGCAAAGAAAACAAAGTTCCAGGAAGATAAGGAAGAGTATATTGAAACATAAGAGCATTATTATCTTAGGAGACAGACCCTGGTATGAGGAAAAACCCACAGGTCTTAGGTTGAATGATTTAACCCAGCATTTTCTAAAGTGCACTCTACAGAGCACCCCTCAAACAGTACCGGATCCTACGTGGGGGATAGTAATGGCAGCAACAGCAAGGAAAGTCCTGTGAAAAATAAACTTTGGAAGAAAAAAAAATGGTCATGATGAAAATTAAACAGATTTCTTTACTACAAACTTCTAATATGCTAATGTGTGCTGTGAATCATCATAAGATAGATTGAACATACAGCGTTCCTCATACTTAGCTTTCCCCAGAGTCCCCTTCCTTTGGGAAGCATCTTCTTGAAGTGCTGTTGCTCAGAACATACTCTTGGAAATTCTGTATTAATCTCTCTGTCAGGACAGGTGTTTCAGTGGATTGTTTTTACCCAAACGAAGGCTGTAGATTCTCCCCTGCTGAGGTTATTTGGTTAAGCCTCCACCAGTCTGCCATAATGATTTGAATATCAACTCTGTCACCCATCATTTTAACCACTTAACATGATCAGTAACCTAATCATTTACACAATTTATAATATCATAGGACAAAGACATGCATAGCTATTTCTATCCCGGAGACTGAATCTCAGTGTGTCAGTGTTTACGGAGAAAACGTGTGTCAGACAGAGTTTTCAAGCTCATGTGCACAAAGAAGTCAATCCTGACTTCCTTAATTCTTAAGCATGTTTCTAACCCTGTCCCTCAGCGACAGCCAATGACATCACACCAAAAATATTTCACGAAATAGGTGTCCATGAAAGAAAGCGACTCTCAACAAAGGAGGCATGCTCCATGTCCGTTTCCTCAGAATATAAACATTAGAATGTCTAAAGGATTGATACAGTGAAGAGCTTTCAGGTAATCTACTAACTGTATCGGTTCTCCCCGCCCCCCCCCCCCCAGAGGCAGATGTAGTGACAAGTTCATGGTTTTATTTCTAAACAAGTACCTGGGGTGCAGCCAGTACTTACCACTGGGTGCCAATAGAGCCAGGTGCTCTGAAAGCAGCTGAGCCAGAGATAAGACCATGCATTTGCCTGCTGTAATCATGAGGCCACAGAGCTGTGCCCTTGAGGTCAAGCACTCATGGAGAAGCAGAAGCTGGCACACTTCCAAGTGATTACTCTCCCAGCCCCCAAAGAGATAACAAGTTCAGTGTGGATTATTTACCAACCTTTTGCACTATTTAGCTAGGTCTCTGGGTTTAAGATGGCAGATGGCACATTCTCCCCCAAAATCTAACTAAAGTATTTATGAAGACACAGAAATGATTTTTAAAAAAATCGGTTGAGCATCTGACTTCTGCTCAGGTCATGATATCGTGGTTCACGAGTTCGAGCTCCCACTTCGGGCTCTGTGCAGACAGCTCAGAGCCTGGAGCCTGTTTCAGATTCTGTGTCTCCCTCTTTCTCTGCCCCTCCCTTGCTTGCACTCTGTCTCTCTCTCTCAAAAATAAACATTAAAACATTTTTCAAAGAAAAAAAATGAAGACAATGCGTCAATTCATCTTATTGTAAATATTGGGGAAATTTCCATTGAATAGAAGTTTGATGGATAAGGATTGAGAAATACAATCAGTGGACTGCCTATACTTTTCTGCAAAAGACAGGACAGCCTCGCTTTTCTGAAACATCATCAGTGGATATTCTAACATCCACTTCTTTGCTTGCTCTTGAGATTGGAGCCAGGGTCTACACTAACTTGAATAGTGTGCATCAATTCCCTTCATGTGTGCTTCCTGCTCCTGGGTGGCCAGATGATCTTCTAGATTTTCCCAAACATGTGACAGCAAAGGTAACCAGAAAGTGTCCTGTAGAACATCAGTCTTACAAGGGGCATCTCAAAGAGCTTCATCTAGCCCCCATCCCAATGAGCTACACAGCCATCAAAGGCTCTCAGAAGCCATTTACCAAAAAGTCTTTTAGAGTTTATTTCATTCGATTTCTTTTTTTCCTTTTAATTCACATCCAAGTTAGTTAGCACATAGTACAATAATGATTTCAGGTATAGATTCCAGTGATTCATCCCCTATGTATAACACCCAGTGCTCATCCCAACAAGTGTCTTCCTTAATGCCCCTTACCCATTTAGCCCACCCCCTGACCCAAACCTCTCCAGTAACGCTCAGTTTATTCTCCGTGTTTTCTCTGTATTTTAAGAGTCTCTTATGTTTTGTCCCCCTGCTTGTTTTTATATTTTGTTCAATATTTATTATATGCATTTGAATTCATGGCATTTTTACTTTCCACTTAACATCTACACACATTGGAAGAACTACTGTTCCTTGAAACATATTTTCAGAAAACGCTCTAAATTCATTCAGGGAAAACAGTTTCCAGAGAACTACAGGGCAAGAAGTGGAGAAGAAAGGGAACAGGCAAGGATACACTGTATCCCAAGAAACGTAGTCCCCACCAGCAAAGCTCATTTGGCCAAGACACTTTCAGAAAGAATCTTAACATCTTACAGCAGGCACCGTGGTGATTACCAAGTAATCTGTGTCAAGTGCCAGGGAGAATGACCATAAGTAGAACAACGTATAATATAGTAAACAATGGCTGCAAAATAATTCCGAGGACATTTCTTTTTTTATGAAACTGTTACAAAGAACCAAAAGAAGAAAACGAGCTAAGAGAAAAAGTCACAGGAAAAGACACAAATATAAAAGCTGAGCTCAAGAGGGGAGTTGGTGAATTAAAAGAGGGAAGGCTTGCAAATAAAACCAAACCTCTAATCCCCGTGTTCAAGTCTACACTGGAATTGACAAAGAAGCTATAGAATGGGTGCAGTGACACCTCCTTTCCCTGGCAACGTGACAGACAGAGGTGACAAGGGCTAGGGTGAAAAGCAGGGGGAAGATAGAGAATGAGGAGCAACACCAGAATTACAGAAGACTCTTGGGAATATATGCACAAACCAGCAAATATGCACAAATGTTAACAAAACCAAGGAAGACACAAAGAAATGCTTTTTGAATTTTAAACGAATCGATGGTAAATCAAAAGGATTTATAAGGCTCAAAACGAAATCATTTCAATTAAATCTAGACACATTCTGGTAAAAAAAAATACTTTAATTGAACAAAGAGTATATGCTGCGATAAATTCTCACAAAAAAAAAAAATACTGTTGACTAAAATGCATCTGATTTCAGATTTTCCCTTTTTTACATTACAAACAAAAAAAAAGTAAATGTCTCCAGCTTGTGTAAGAACACAAGAAGTACATTATAGGTTAAGGAGGGCACTGTCAGATATAAAAGGCTCAGAAATGAACAAAAGGTGACATACTTGGAAAAATTCCAAGCATATAACCCAGCCACCTGAAAGAGATAACAGGAGTCCAGAAATCAAGATTTGCAAATCATGGTAGAAAAACGATGACACTGAACACTGAAATAACTGAAGCAAATAGTTTATATGTCTTAATCTCTGCCTTTCCGATAATTATATGCCAATTTGCCTCTTTCATCTGCCATGCAAGTAGAATATCAAAAGACAAACAACAACAACAAAAAACCAAAACCCATATTAAATGCCCTCATTTGGAACACCGGAATGCAAGGGGTGGGATGGTAGTAGAGGCCTTCCTGGGCCATGCTGGTCATCACAGAAAAGGAGAGAAGAGCAAAAGAAGAAACGGGAAAAAAAAAGCAGTCTAGGGGTGAGGGGGTGAGGCATGGTGGAGGAGAAAATAATGAGGGAAGTCTGGAGATAAATTTTTCAAGACTTAAATAAAGACCCTGAATGCCCTGAATTGAAAGCACAACATGGTTAAGATACAGGGAAGTAACAAAACGTACGAATGGGTATTGTAATGAAATTTAAGGATACCCAAAACAAAGGAAAATATTTGAACTGTTTCCTCAAAGAAAGAGCAAATAACCTATCAGAACCATTCGACATCAGACTTCTCAGCAGCAACGCTGGGTTCACGAGACAACGGAGTAATATTTCTTAAGGCTTTGAAGCAAAGGGACATTAAATCTCGAATTTTATATCCAGCCAAATTGCCTTTCAAATACCATAAAATAACTGTCAGACCTACAAAGCTTCATTAGGTTTGTCGCACAAAAGCACATTTTAAAAAGACTCTGTGAGAAAGTACTCAAATAAGAAAAGGAACAAATCTAGAAGATGTTGTAAGAGATTCATAAAGTAGGGGAGAGAAATACCTGTAAAATTGTCTTTTGTATTTCAAAAGGATAAGAGCACCCCCAAAAGAAAAGGACAAAGTAGATCCATAAGAAACCAAAATGAAAATTCTAGAAAATAGCAAGATGATGTGGGCAATGGGAAAAGCTAATAGTACAAAGTAGCTACATATTTATCACTTGGGAAAAGGCAAAAGACATTTTAATTTTTTTAATGTTTATTTATTTTTTTGAGAGAGAGAGAGAGAGAGAGGGAAAAAGTGCGAGCAGGGAAGGGGCAGAGAGTGAGGGAGACACAGAATCTGAAGCAGGCTCCAGGCTTTGAGCTGTCAGCACAGAGCCCAACGCAGGGCTTAAACTCACAAACTGTGAGATCATGACCTGAGCCGAAGTTGGACACTTAACCAACTGAGCCACCCAGGTACCCCTAAAAGGCAGAAAAAGTCAATAATTTAAATCAAACCTTCAAAGAATAGAAAAATCCATATTTCTTAGTAATCATAATAAATATTATTTTCAGTTCAAAGACAATGATTGGGGGGGGGAAATCCGCTGTGGGTTGTTTACAAATTGTGTTTTAAAGGACACAGAGAACTTAAAAGAAAAAGGATAAGAAAAAAATATATACCAAGCAGTACTAATTAAGAAAAAAAATTAAACCAACATTAAGGCAAAAAGTATAAAGAATACAGAGAGTCACTACAAAATGTTGAAGAGTTTAATCAAGAAGATATATGATATGTCTAAACAAACATATACCTAATAATTAGCCTCAAAATGTATAAAGCGAACATATACAGAATTGCAAAGAGAAATGTAAAAATCTAGCAACATAGTGATTAATTTCCAAGAAGCTACTTCAATCACTGGTCAAGTAGACCAAATAATTACCAAAAATGTAGATGTGAACAGCAAAATTTAATAAACATATAATTACGCACTGGAAAATTTAAAAATATACATTCTGCTCAGATACATAATGGTATATTTTTAAAAACCAGTGCATACTAAACACGAACAAATTATTTTTGACCAAAAGTATAAGTTAATAATAAAAACATAAATAAGATATTCCTGTGCGTGTGTGTGTGTGTGTGTGTGTGTGTTAAGTACATCTAAATAACTCAGAGATCATAAAAAAAAACTCACAGTGGATAATTCAAAACCATATAGCACTAAATAATCACCACCAACACTACCATATAACACAATTTATAGGATGTAGCAAGTGATAATATGAGGGAAATGTATAGCTTCCAATTCTTATATTGAAAGAGAGAAAGACCCGAACATTTAGAAAGAAGATGACAATAATCCCAAAAACATATAAGAAAGGACATAAAGGTAAGAACAGAAAAAAACAAAATATGTGTATTTATTTACTAAAAAATTATTTTTATAGAACTATTTGCCACACACTGTTTTAAGTGTCTTACATTTTAGTAACTCATCTAATCCTCATAACAACTATATTCTTTAGGAAAAGGTGGAAACTGAAGCACAGAGAGCTTAATTAATTTACACAAGACCACACAGCTAATAATTGCTATAGCCAGAATGTGACTACAAAGTCTGGGCTATTTGTTTTGTTAAAATAGAAAGAATCAAATCAAGGATGAAAGTTATTTTTTTAAAAAAAGAATAACAAAATAGATACACTTCTTGTGTTATTGATTTTTAAAGAAAAAGAAAGAGAGGGAGAAAAGGTATACATAAAAAATATTATGGGGATGCCAGGGTGGCTCAGTTTGTTGAGTGTCTGACTGGATTTCAGCTCAGGTCATGATCTCAGGGTCATGAGATGAAGCCCCGCGTCAGACTCTGCACTGAGTGTGGAGCTTGCTTGGGATTCGCTCTCTCCCTCTCTCATGCTTGCTCTCTCTCTCTCTCTCTCTCTCTCAAAATAAATACATAAACTTAAAAAAATATGAATGAAAGAGTAACATAGCAGAGATTAAAAAGATGAGAATATTAACTCTTTTATGGGAATAACTTACAAAAATTTGAAAAAACATTTGTTAAAACTAACACATAAATAAGCCAAGAAGAAATAATACATGAAAGTTTCTATAACTCTTACAGAAATTTTTTTTCAGAAATTTTAAAGCAGTAAAATTTTTCCCACACATAAGTTCTTGACGGTTTTATAGGCAACTTACAGTAAATTTATAAAGCACATGTTCTTTTTTTTTTCAATATATGAAATTTATTGTCAGATTGGTTCCCATACAACACCCAGTGCTCATCCCAAAAGGTGCCCTCCTCAATGCCCATCACCCACCCTCCCCTCCCTCCCACCCCCCATCAACCCTCAGTTTGTTCTCAGTTTTTAAGAGTCTCTTATGCTTTGGCTCTCTCCCACTCTAACCTCTTTCTTTTTTCTTCCCCTCCCCCATGGGGAAGGGAAGTTAAGTTTCTCAGGATCCACATAAGAGTGAAAGCATATGGTATGTGTCTTTCTCTGTATGGCTTATTTCACTTAGCATCACACTCTCCAGTTCCATCCACGTTGCTACAAAGGGCCATATTTCATTCTTTCTCATTGCCACGTAGTACTCCATTGTGTATATAAACCACAATTTCTTTATCCATTCATCAGTTGATGGACACTTAGGCTCTTTCCATAATTTGGCTATTGTTGAGAGTATAAAGCACTTGTTCTATAAAAGATCTAAGAGGGAACAGACCTAGCCCATCTCCTGATCCAAGATAATTCTGATCCCGAAAGACACAAAAATAGTGCAAGAAAATTTCACCAAGCCATTTCTCATTTATAAACACAGATGCAAAATACCTAAACAAAAATATCTGAAACAAAATTCTGAACAGCTGATGGAAAAAGCCATGTCATCACCTCACAGAGGCAGAAAAAGCTTTCCATGATACTCAATACTTATTCATGATGACAATCAGGATACATTAAGAAAAGTTCTTTAATCTGATAAAAGCTATCTGCAAAGTACCTTTAATAAACACAACTTTAATGGGAAAACAGAAAAGCAATCACTTTAAAATCAGAAGGATGAGAGGATGCTCACTATTACCAGATTATACTAGAGATTACAGAATATACAATAAGAGACAGAGAAAAAAAGACTTAAGTATTATTGATGAGGAAATGAGTCATTATTTTTAGACTACACATTCATTTATATATAAAACAAAATAATCTTGAGAAAAATTACTAGCTGTAACAGATGAATTTAGCAAGAAGAATGATTATAAAATCTATTCCATCTGAAGTCAATTGCATGTCTATGCACCAAACCATTAGAAAAAAATATATTTAAAGGACAGCACTTACAAGATAATTCTATGAAAATATGTACAAGATCTATATGGAGAAAGTTATAAAAAAATCACTGAACATCATTAAAGAACTGAGAAAGTGAATATTTAACCCATGATGAAGGAAAGACAGACATAATATGCTGAAGATATCAATCATCCCTAAGTTGATCTACATAGGTAAAGAAATTCTAACCAGAAAAGCAATATTTTCCAAGGAACTCAGAAGAATAAAGAGCTAAGAATGCCTAGGATATTTCTGAAGAACTCAAGGAGAGGACCCAACTTAAAATATAGTATAATTCATATGATTCATTATCAGGCCATAGAAACTATGATAGTTCAGTATTAGTACAGGGATAGACCAACTGACCAACATACCAGCATAGAAGGCCCAGAAAAAGATCCACATATATATGGAAATTTGTCACGAGGGAAGAGGAGGCATGATGTATTATGCACAAAAATCACTTTCTGATAGATTCAGACCTTAAGTTTCAAAGGAAAACATTTAAACTTTAATAAGAAGTACTCTTAATCCCAGTCATAACAGAGTAATCAGTACCATATTAGCCCTTCCAACACAAATAACTAAAAAGTTGCACTAAATAATATGCAACACCTATTTCAGATATCAGACAAGAGGCAGTGAAGAACTATGATCCTTGAGAGGAAAGAGACAGATGAGGAGAGCCTTACAGAATCAAGCAGGGTAAACACACACACACACACACACACACACACACACGTACACACACACGTACACACACACACACACACACACACACGTCCCACCAAGGCACATTATAATCCAACCGCTAAAAGAAAGAGAAAATCTTAAAAATCAACCATAGAAAAAAGAAATACTATTTAGAATAGGAAAATGTATGAAAATGCTACTGCAGACGTTTTACCAATCCCAGTACAGGCCGGAAGATAATAAAGCAAAATTGTTAGTGGCGAATTTTTTTTTTTAATTATCAAAGTAGAATTCTCTATGCGGCAAAAATAAAATCCCTCCAAAAATAAGAAAAAGTAAAGCATATTTACAAACAATGAAACTCCCAACAAAAACTTTTACAGGAAAATTTTCAGGCTGCTGGAAAGTCATATCACATTGAAATGTGGGTCTATAAATAGATTTTATCTTTGATTTATCTGATCAATAAGGGGCGAAGGAAACGATATATACATATATGTGATTTTTAATTTTTTTCATTTTTAAAAGACACTTGAATGCGTAAAACAAAATTAATAACAGTAAACTGTGGCTTTAAAAAGTAAGTAAAAACAAAATTAATGACAATAAAGTATGGGATGGTGGAAACTGGAAGTATTATCAAGTGTTCTTACATTGTACATGAATTGGTACAATATTATTTGAGGGTAGAAGGTGATAAAATGAAGATTATTATAAATCCTATAACAAGCATTAAAAATAAATGTAAAAATTAAAGACATATATCTAATAAACCGATAGAGGAGATAAAATGAAATACTAGACATAATGCAAAAGAAGATAGTAACAGAGAAACAACAAAAAAATCCAGATGATACAGATAGACAAACAGCAAACTTGTAAGTTTGGACCTAGTTTAGTTTAGATTTAGTAAGTTAAACTTACTAAACCTAGTAAGTTTAGACCTAGATCTAACCATATAAATACTTACAGCAAATGCAAATAAAATAAACACACAAATAAAAGGTAAAGGTTGTTAGAATAAATTTAAGCCAAATATGTTGTCTAATAAAGAAGTGTTTACATATTGAGGAGAGCACCTGTTGGGATGAGCATTGGGTGTTGTATGGAAACCAATTTGACAATAAATTTCATATTAAAATAAAGAAAGAAAGAAACAGATTAAAAATACAAAGATTAAAAAAGATATACCATGCGAACCCTAACCATAAAAGGGGTGGGGGGTAGTGGCTAAATTAATATCTGATCCAATACCCTGGAGAGCAAGAAATACAGATTTTTCTTTTCTTTTCTCCCTCCTCTTGCCTCTCTCCTCTCCTCTCCTCTCCTCTCCTCTCCTCTCCTCTCCTCTCCTCTTTTCTACCCTCCCCTCCCTATGCCTTCCTTTTCCTTCCTTTCTTGCTTACTTTCTTTCTCTTTAACTCTCTGTGTCCAAGGACCAGCAAGCAAAAAGAGAAGACACCACACTTATGGGGAGGTGGTATAACACTATTTACATGGTGGGGGCAGAGAGGAAACCTGTGATCCATTTGGGTGCCTCTTGGTGCTGCCTTGACCAATTGTGACTGTGAATTACAAAGTACAGCTACCCAGCCTGAGAAGTATTATTCCTAGGAGCTCAGACTTCTTAGGGTTAGGGTTTAGTTCATACCACTAGATAAACCGTGGAGCCCAGCAGAGATGATATACGAGGGCAAAGAGAATTAGAGTGGATCAAGAAGTGAGGGAGGGAAGCAAACCATAAGAGACTCTTAAATACAGAAAACAAACTGAGGGTGGATGAGGGGGTGCGGGAGAGGGGAAAATGGATGAGAGGCATTGAGGATGGCACTTGTTGGGATGAGCACTGGGGGTTGTATGTAAGCGATGAACCATGGGAATCTACCCCAAAAAACCAAGAGCACACTTTACACACTGTATGTTAGCCAATTTGATAATAAATGATACTTAAAAAAATAAAAAATAAATAAATTACATTAAAAGAAAAGAAGTGAGGGAATGAGCACCAGTTGTGGCTCTGAGTTCAAGGCCTTTTTATAGTAATAAAAGTAATGATGCATCTATGTATGCACCTGATAAAAAACTATTGAAATACAGGACCGAAAAATGACAGAAAATTCTAATATCCTTTTCTCAGCAATTGGTATTTTAAAAATATCAGTAGTTACACAGAAGACTGAAGCAATACTCTGTACAAACTTGACCTAACAGGCATGTATGGACACTCCATCTAACAACTACAGTGGAGATGAAGTCTACTCACCCAGATAAACTATTGTTCTTCCACCAAACAAGTCTCAATAAATTTAAAAGAAATGAAATCATACAGATAATATCCTGTGACCAACAAAAATCAGTTAAAAAATTAGTAACAAAATATTTTTTTAAAAGCTCTAAATAATGAAAATGTTCAAATATATGTATAAATAAACAATGGGTCAAAAAATCACAATGAAAATTAGGAAATATTTTGAACCAAAACAAAATGCACAACCGATATAGCAAAGTTTGTGGGAAATACCTAAATCAGTACTTAGCAAAAAAGCATAGTTATAAATACTTGGGCAGCTCTAAAAAGAAGAAGGCATGAAATCACTAGCCCAAACTTTTCTTTAAGGAGATAAAAAGAAGAGCAAATTAAAACAGAGTAGGTAGAATTCAGAAAATATTAATATGGGAAATATATGAAATTGAAGAAATGGAAAAAAATATAGTCATAAATTGGTTCTTGAAAATGTCAATTAAAAAATGATAAAACCCTTTTGGACCCATCAAGGGGAGAAATAAAATGAAAGAAAGTATAAATTACCAATATAGGGAATAAAAGAGGGGACAGCACTACAGATTCTACAGAGATAGAAATAATGAAGAAATGCTAAAAATAAAATATGCTGATAAGTTTGAAAGCCTAAATGAAGTGGAAAAAAACACTTTGAGATTAAAATGACCAAAACTGACATTAGAAGAAATAGGAATTCTGAATAGATCATAACTATTAAAGAAATTAAATTCATAATTTGAAAGTTTCTGACAAAGAAAACATAAAATTCCTTTTGAGGAAGAAAAAAATATCAATTTCACACAATTTTTTTAATTTTTACTTTTGCTTTTTTTTGAGAGAGAGAGAGCACAAGCAGGGCAAAGGGGGGGAGAGAGAGAGAGAGAGAGAGAGAGAGAGAGAGAGAGGGAATATCCGAGACAGGCTCCAATGCTCAGCACAGAGCCCAACACAGAGCTCAATCCTATGACCCTGGGATCATGACTTGAGCTAAAATCAAAAATCAGGTGCTCAACCAACTGAGCTACCCAGGTGCCCCTCACATAAATAATTTTAGACAACAGAAGGATACTTTCTAACTCGTTTGATATGGCCAGCAGTATCCCCATTCTAATAATAAAGACTTTACAAGAAATAAAAATGACAGATCCATATCCCTCATAAAAGTAAATTAAATCCACCTATGTATAAAAAAGGATACATCATGATAATGAGGGCATTTATCCTACAAGTCCAAAGTTGTCTTACCATTCAAAAATCAATCAATATAATTCACCACATTAACAGAATAAAGCCACAAATTAACATGATAATCACAATAAGTTCAGAAAAAAACTTGATTACATTCAAAGTTTATTTACGATAAAAGTCTCAGCAAAGTCAGAACTGGATAAGAGCATGTTGAAAAAACTTTCATTTCACGTCATACTTAATGGTAACAGTCTGAATACTTCCCCACTAAGATCAGGATAAGGAAAGAATATCAACTCTCACCATATCTTTTTTTTTTTAATTTTTTTTATTTAATGTTTACTTACTTTTGAAGGAGAGAGAGACAGAGCATGAACAGGGGAGGGGCAGAGAGAGAGGGAGACACAGAATCCGAAGCAGGCTCCAGGCTCTGAGCCGCCACCACAGAGCCTGATGCGGGGCTCGAACCCACAAACCGCGAGATCATGACCTGAGCCGAAGTTGGACGCTCAACCGACTGAGCCACCCAGGCGCCCCTCACCATATCTTTTTGACATCTTATTAGAGATATAAAAGGAAAGGTGGGGAAAAGAAGAGAGGAGGGAGGAAATAAGGGAGGCAGAAAGAAGTTGGCTGCCTTTTTTGGTCATCTATGTAGAAATCTAGGAAAAAACTACTAGAACTGACATATAATTTTAACAAGATCATTGTATATAATGTCAATATGTAAAAATCTAGTGTATTTTACATACCAGCAGTTACCAATTAAAAAGTGAAATTTAAATAACATTTGAAACTGTACAAAACATAAAATACATAAAGATAAGTTAAATAAAGTATATGTAAGACCTATATGTTAAAAACTTCACAATATTGGGGTGCCTGGGTGGCTCAGTCAGTTGGTGTCTGACTTCGGCTCAGGTCATGATCTCACAGTCTGTGAGTTCGAGCCCCGTGTCGGGCTCTGTGCGACAGCTCGGAGCCTGTAGCCTGCTTTGGATTCTGTGTCACCCTCTCTCTGACCTTCCCTTGTTCATGCTCTGTCTCTGTCTCAAAAATAAATAAACATTTAAAAAAAAATTTAAAAACTGCACAATATTGTTGAGAGAAATGAAATAAAACCTAAATTATTTGCTATGTTCATGGATGAAATACTTAATATTAAGATGTCTAATAAACCCTGTATTGATCAAAATATTTGACAATCCTCCAAAATATCCCAGCAGGTATTTTGAGAAACTGACATTATAATTCTAAAGAAATTTTATTATTATAAAAATGTAAAGGACCTAAAATAGATAAAATAGTTTTTACTGAGGAGAACAAAAGTACAAAATTTTTATTACCTAATTTCAAGGTTTACCATAAAGTTTCAGTAATAAAGTGTGGTATTAGCATAAGGACAGATGTATAAAAAAATGAAACAGAATAGAGTCTAGGAAAAAAAAACCACATGTACATGCTCAATTGATTTTCAGTGAAGATACCCAAGCAATTCATTAGAGCAGCTTTTTCAACTGTTAGATAGCATATGTAAATAAATAATAACCCAATAACCTTGATGCCTACTTCACACCATATGCAAAACAATAATTCAAAATAGTTAACAGACAGAAAAGTAAGACCTAAAACTACAAATTTTCTAGAAGAAAATGTAGGGAACAACATTTATAGCTTTGCGGTAGGTAAATATATATATATATATATATATATATATATATATATATATATACACACACACACACACACACACACACACACACATACACAAATTGGATTGCATCACCATTAAACACTTACCCCCTTTAAAGAATACCATTAAGGAAATAAAAAGGCAAACTATAGGCTGGGAAAAATATTAATATTACATATATCTAAAAATGACTGGTATCCAGAATATTAAAGAAACCATACAACTCAATAAAAGAAGACAAGGAACCCAATGTTTTAAATGGGCAAAAGATTTGAATAGACACTTCAGAAAAGAACACATTAGGAACTGCAAATAAAATGATGCTCAAAATCATTAGTCATTACAGGGGAGGGACTGGAAAACACAGAGATGCTACTGTACAACTCCTACATGATAAAAAATGATACAAATTTAGTAGCCATACCAAGTTTTGGCAGAATGTGGAACAACTAGACCTTTCACACATTGCTGGTGACATTGAAAAATGGTATAGTCAATCTGGAAAACAGTTTGGTAGTTTCTCAGAAAGCTAGACACACAAGTGCCATACCCCTAGATATTTACCCAAGACAAATAAAAGCATTAAGTTCACATCCACATCACAAATTGTATGTGAATGTTCTTAGTGGCTTTATTCATGATCCAGAATTGAAAAGAATCCAAATGTCCATAAAATTGTGCTTCTATTCATGTAATGGAATACAATTCATCAATAAAAAGGAACAAACTACTCACATGCAAAACAACGCAGAAAAACTCACAAACATCAGGCTAAGTAAAGAAAGTTGATAGGAAAGAGGACTATGCACTTTACTTACATATTCCAAAAATAGATAAAACTAATCTGTAATGACAGATATGAGATCATCACTTGTGTATAATGTAGGTGGGCACTGAATTCAAAGGAGTATGGAAATGTTCTACACCTTAAATAGAGTGGTGATTCTCCAGATGAACACATTTACTATTACTCATCTAAGTGTGCAGTTAAAATGCATACATTTTATTGTCTGCAAATTATGTCTCAACAAAATTTATTTTAAAAGCTCTTACTAGAGGGGCGCCTGGGTGGCTCAGTCAGTTAAATATCAGATTCGTAATTGGCTGGGTCATGTTCTCAAGGTTCATGGGATGGAGCCCCATGTAGGGCTGTGTGCTGATAGAATGGAGCCTGCTTGGGATTCTCTCTCTGCCCCTCCCCCGCTCACATGTGTAGGTGTGCGTGCAAGTGCTCATGCTCTTTCACTCTCTCTCAAATAAACATTGAAAAAATTTTTTTTAATTTTCAAACTTTTACTAGAAAATATAAAAAAACATCTTTTTACCTGAGATTTAGACAAAAAATACTAATTTTAAAAGTAAAGAGAAATCATCCTTGCTTTATTAAGAATTTATTTTATTTATTTATTTTTTAAAATTTTTTTAACGTTTATTTATTTTTGAGACAGGGAGAGACAGAGCATGAACGGGGGAGGGTCAGAGAGAGGGAGACACAGAATCCGAAATAGGCTCCAGGCTCCGAGCTGTCAGCACAGAGCCCGACGCGGGGCTCGAACTCATGGACCGCCAGATCATGACCTGAGCGGAAGTCGGATGCTTAACCGACTGAGCCACCCAGGCGCCCCTATTTTATTTATTTTTAAGAATGAATTATTTAAAACAATTTTTTAACGTTTATTTTTGAGAGAGAAAGAGAGAGAGAGACACACAGAGTCGAAGTGGGGGAAGGGCAGAGAGAGAGGGAGACACGGAATCCGAAGCAGGCTCCAGCACAGAGCCGTCGCGGGTCTTGAACCCGTGAACCATGAGATCGTGACCTAAGCTGAAGTTGGAGGCTCAACCGACTGAGCCACCCAGGCACCCCAAGAATGTATTATTTTAAAGACACCATAAAGATATGGAAGAAAAAAAAAACCATGATACTAAAGACAGATGATAGCTGCATGACTTAAAGCCAAAAAGGCATAAGTTCCAGGAACAGATGAACACTGAAGAACTCCCAGGAACCAGTGAGAAAATCAGAAATAATCCAATAATCAATAATAAACAGAAAAAAATGAGAAGTGAACATTAACAGGAAAAATGTGCACTAAATAAACATGTGAAGAGACACTCAATCTTCACGGTGATCAGGAATATGCAGATCAAGGTGGAAACATGATAACAGCTGTACACGGTCTTGACCAGCAAAAATAAGAAGTCCAAGATATAGTCAGGGTTCAGAAGATGCAGGGCAACGGGGTATCATATATACTGCTGGCAGTGTAAATTAATACAGCCACTTTGGAAAACAAACCACTATTATAAGTTGATTTTTTAGTTAATTATTCACAACCCAGCAATTCCATGTCTGTATACAGTCAAGGGAAACTCTTGTACATAACCACATGTATGCCAAATAATATTCAGAACAAGAAGGTTTATAACAATGAAAAAAACAACTAGAAATAAATCAAGTGTCTATGTCCAGGCAAATAGATAAATAAATCATATACTCCAAAAATAAAACATTATACATCTGTAAACATTAAACAACTTGTCTACATGTAACAAACTTCATTAACATAATGTTAATTTAAAAGTTAAGTACCAAGAGAATATTATAACATCATACCCTTATTTGAAAGTTCAAAACTATTTAAACAATGCATCAAGCTAGGGTGCGGGGCACAAATAAATATGTGAAAAATCATAAAAATAAGTAAACTACCATGAAACTTATTCAAATGCATAAAATAACCATTTTCAGGCCTTTATATACCAACCAATACAAGACTGCGTTTGAGATAATGAAAAAAAAAAAAACAAAACATGAGACGAGCCTGATATTCACACTAGATCTTCTTACCTGAAGAACTTTTTCCATCCATTTTGCATGGAAATCAAACAAGGGCATGGGATGGCAATCTCACTAGGTGAAGAGAACAGTTTGTAGTGCTGAGGTGAAACAAAATTCTGAAGGATGTTAAGAAAGGGAAGAAGCTGAAGTGACAAAGTACAAAATACCTCTGTATAAATTATGCACATGTTCGTAGATGACTCCTAAGGTATGAATCCAGCTTGCAAAGAATCTACGAGGATGTGATTGATGCACTGGGAGAATGGAGAAATGAGCAGATCTCTCAGAGGACACAGAATAGTAGAGACATGTTAAACCATAGGCTAAAAACTTGAGTTTAAATATCTTGATGCATACCAATCACTTTCAACTGAGACCACAGGAGGCCATGTCCTAAGTCTAAGAATCCAGTTCTAAGAGTGAGGGAAAGACTACAATAGAATCATTATAACAAATTCTAAAACTAATCTCAATAGTATTAAGATAGTATGTTGGTTACTCAGATGTCTTCAAGTACAGCATTTCATAACCATCAGAGAAACACAATATAAGCCAGATCCTACAACATAAATCCCATACTGTCAAAGATAAAACAAAAATTACTACTATAAGTGTTTAAAAAAGAGTAACCAATAATCAAAAAAAATAAATCTTTAGTAGATTAATACTGGAGATAACATACCAAGATTTGAACATAAATAGTACATCTAGGTCATGTCTATATGTTAACATAAACAGAAGAAATGAGAAAGAGTCTGGATAGTTGTAATTTTTATACAGGTAATCTGAATCCATAAAAAAAGAATTATAAAGACAGTCAAGAATTGTAAAATAAAAAATGTAAAATTAGATATTCACTGAATCAGTGCAAAAACTGGTCCCAAGAGAAGATGGGGCTAGTTAACTCAAAGACATGTTTATACCTGATATTCAAATAAAGCTCAGAGAGTGGAAAAAAGGGGGAAATACAGTACAAAAGACATAGGTTCCTGTTAAACATATCTAATAAATGTTTAATTGTCTGAAAAAAAGAGAGAAACTGTCATAAGCAACATTTAAAGAAATAATAGCTGAGAAGTTCTCAAATCTAATGAAATACATCAAACCATTGAATATAGCAGGATAAAGGGGAAAACACTATACCTTCCTAGATACATTATACTCAAACTTCTGAAAATCAAAGATGGAGAAAATCTTAAAAGCAGCTTAAAAAATTGTACACACACACACACACACACACACTCCCTGGAAAGGTGCAACAATAAGAATGGTGACTGACTTTTCAAAATAAAATTTATGTAGATAAAAGACTAATGAAATTATATTTGTAAAGTATTTTTTAAAATAACAGGAAACCTGATTTTGATACCTGGAGAAAATATACTTCAAAAAAAAAATGATGATGAGGGTACCTTGTGATAATGGCCATGAAATAAAATGGTTGCAGAAACCCTCTTGTAGCTAGCAAATTATAAGCACTTTTATTAGTTATTTTCTTCTCTTAATTTATTTAAAAGACCAATGACTGGAGTTCTAGCTAGTTCATGTTGGCATAAATCTACTCTAGCCCATAGCTCCTGCTTGATGGACCTCTAATTTCTCGGCAAAATGCAAAAAACAATCACTTGAGGACTCTAACAGGTGACAAAAAATGTAGGCAGAATGTGGAAGGGCGTCCAAAGTTAGAGAAGCAAACTGCATGCAGACGAGCTTCCTCTCTCTCTCTCTCTCTCTCGACAACAAAGAGATGGACTAGACACAGATAGAGATATATGTATTACTTAATTGCACATATATGCATATGCATGTATATATAATATATATACATATATATTACATATACATTTATATATATATATATATATATATATATATATATATATATACACACATATAAACCCCACTCCCCATTCTTGCTCCATTTTACCCTTTAGGGGGCTCTTATTATGATCAACATGGTGGTGTTGGTGATAGCAATGGTACCTAAAGGTAGCATGGAAACCTGTCATTGCTCTACATTCAGTGAGCCTGAACATAGAACAAACAAAAATTATCCAATCTGAAGAAACAAATAGGGGCAGAAAAGGTTGAGAATGAGAGAGCCTGAGAACCTATTGGACAATATTAATATTGATATATGTACCATTAGAACCCCAGAAGAAAAGAAAAAGGTTTTCACACAGACACATACACACACACACACACACACACACACACACACACACACACACACGACATTTAAAGTAATAATTACAGAAAATTTCCCAGTATTGGTAAAAGCTATACATTTGTGAATTCAAGACATTCAATGAACTTCCAAAAGCCTATACACAATACATCTTAATCAAGTTGCTGAAAACCAAAGGAAAAAAATTTTGCAGCTGGAGGAAAACAACACGTTACATACAGGGGAACCAGGTTTGGGATGACCATGGGTGTCTTGCAGAGAATACAGAGGTCAGGATAAAAAGCTGTCAACTTAGAATTCTATACCAAGTTAAAATATCCTCCAAGAATAAAGAATTAAGATCTTCTCAGAAAAAGGGAAACTAGGAGAATTTTTTGCTAGAAGACCTGCACTACAAATAATGCTAAAGGAATTGTTACAGGCTAAAGAAAAACAATTTCAAAGGGAAATGTGGATCTCCCAGGGTAAAAGGTGAATAAAAAATAAATGGTAAATACTTAAAGATTTTTTTCCCCACCGGAAGTACTTTTAAACAAGTATGACTGCTGAAATTTAAAAAAAATCATTATATTGTATACCTTGGGTTTCCAATGTATGTAGATATATATAACTCCTATAATAACACATAATAAATTAGAGATAAGCTGAGAGAATTATAGGAACCTATATGTTACAAGGTTTCTACATTTTATGTAACATAGTGCAATATTAACTCTAAGTAAACTGTGAAATACAGATAAATATAGATACAGACATATAGGTATATAATGATAGATCCCTAAATAAGGCCCTTAAATATTGGTACAAAGAGATAAGACCCAAAATGAAATAAATAAACTAAAATGGAACATTAAAAATATTCAAATATGTAATCCAAAAGAAAGCAAGAAAGGGGGCACAAAATACCAACATATAAAGAAAATAAAACAAATAACAAAATTGT
Organism: Panthera onca; assembly: GCF_046562875.1. Taxonomy (NCBI): domain Eukaryota; kingdom Metazoa; phylum Chordata; class Mammalia; order Carnivora; family Felidae; genus Panthera; species Panthera onca. The sequence continues at coordinate 43,651,944 of NC_138349.1, read as the reverse complement.
AGACATAAATGCAACTCTATCGATAATTAGCTAAGATGGTAATGGTCTGAACAGATCTTGACAGGGTGGACAAAAAGGAGCACCTTACTATGAGCTCCCTATAGAAGTCATAATTTAAACATAAATGCTAGACAGATTGAAAGTAAATAGGTGGATAATGGCAAAACTTATTAAGTTTTATGGAATGTAGCCAAAGCACTGCTTATGGAGAAATGTGTAGCTTTTAAAGCTTACATTAGAGAAAGACTAAAGATACAAAATTAGTAACCTGTTTCCATCCTTAATTAGAGAAAAAAAAAGAGCAAATTAAATCCAAAAAAACAAAAAAGAAGGGGAATAATAAAGTTGAGAGAAGCAATCATTGAATTTGAAAACAGAAGAACAATAGAGAAAAATCAATGAAATCAAAAGCTGGCTTTTGAAAAAATCAATAAGACTGATAAAACTAGTAAGACTGACCAAGAAATAATGACACAAATCACCAATATCCCCAGTGAAAATGAGACATCACTACAGACTTTAAAATGATAAGGAAATATGGGGTGCTTGGGTGGCTCAGTCAGTTGAGCATCTGACTTTGGCTCAGGTCATGATCTCACAGCTCGTGAGTTCAAGCCCCATGTCGGGCTCTGTGCCAACAGCTCAGAGCCTGGAGCCTGCTTTGGATTCTGTGTCTCCTTCTTTCTCTCTGTCCCTCTTCCATTCACTCTGTCTCTGTCTCAAAAATAAATAAAACATTTAAAAATTTGTTACATAAAATAAAATAAAATAAAATAAAATAAGTAATAAGGAAAAAACAACTTATATGATTAAGGACCAGTTCCTTAAAAGACATAAACTATCATAATCCCTCATGAAGAAATAGATAACCAGAATATCCCAAATATATATTAAATGCATAAAATTTATAATTAAAAACCTTTCAAAAAAGAAAATTTCAGGCATAGATGATTTCATTGATGAAATCTACCCAACACTTCAGGAAGAAATAATGGCTACTTTATACAGTCTTTTCCAGAAAATGGAGGGAGCACTTGTGGGTGTATGACACAAAAATATTCGTTGTACAAACTGAATAGTAATAGCTTGTAGGGTTTTAAAATACATGCAGATCAACAGTTATGAGAGAGAAAATAATATTTTAAAAGTAAACCACTCAAGGCAAAAAAGGAAGAGAAAACAAAGAATATGAAGTATGTGGATCAAACAGAAAATGAATAAGAAAATGATGACCATAAACCCAAACAGATTAGCCATTACTTGGAATGTAAACAGACAAAATAGCATCAATCAAAAGTCGAGAATTGTACTGTACCGAGAAGGGGATTAATAGCTTTAAAAGAAAAGAAAAAAAACAAAATTAAGTTATGTAACCAAACATATCAAGAAGCCATTGAAAAGAATAACAAATCATAGTAAAATAAATACAACTAAAAGCCCTGGACATTATGTAAGAGGCAACCAAAGGAGACCTTTGAGAGATAGGAAGCAGACAGCAAATGGGTCAGGGACCTTAGGACTGGAAGCACACAGTGGCAGAGTGTCTTATGGCCCCCAATCACCAGAAGAAAACATCTCAGGCCTGGAATTGGAAACTTCCAATCTAGCCCGAGGAGGCTAATTCTTCCCCAGTCAGTCCAGCCCAGAAGCACTGGCCTGGGAAATCCCTCAGGAGCTTCTCCAGCAACAAATGGCCCAGCCTATGAAATGCTTCTCTTCCACATCAGCCTGAGTCTCTGGTGACCCATCATGAGACACCTGGGCAGTTGGGCAATCACCAACAGGGGTGATTCCACCACTACAAGTGCCCAATCCACTAGGCCTCATTGTCTCCATAGGTCTGAGAATCCCCATCTCACTGACAGTCACCAGGTAGCATTAACAGGGTGAATCCTGCCATAATCAGGGCTCAGCCAGGGAAGTGCCCTCTATTCCCCAGAGGCAGGGTGATCTGACCACAAATGCCCAGGCTTGGGACGTGGTCTTCACCTTCATAGGCCAGAGACTCCCTTCCTTTAACAAGAGGTAGCAGGTGACCCATCCTAGAGAAAACGCATTCACTCTCTCAGGAAGCCTGAAGAGGGAACAACAGAAACCCCCGAAGCACCAGATAAACTAAGCCAACCAAAATAACATCAGCACTTAAAATTAAGTAGTCATTGGAAACACAGCAGACAAAAGTAGGACAGACTTATGTGCTAAAACTAAAGAGGGTAACTCCCTACTAAAATAAAAGATTTAAATAGAACACAGCCTCCTAAGAAAATTCCCACAATGTTCGGAATATAGTAAAAAAAAAAATTACCCATCATACCAAGAACCAGCCAAATAACAATTTGGATGAGAAAAGACAATCAACCAATGCTAAGACCAAGATGATCAGATGTTTGAATTATCTGATAAGGATTTTAAAGGTCACCATAAAAATGTTGCAACATGCAATTACAAAGTCTTTTGAAACAAATGAAAAAAAAAAAGTAGAAAATCTCAGTAAAGGGAGTATAAAACAGAACAAAATGGAAGTCATGCAACTGAAAAAATACAATAACAAAAATTTAAAAACTCACTGGGTTGAATCAATCATAGAATTTAAATGGCAGGATATAGAATTGGCAACTAGAGAACAGAGCAACGAAATTTATCCAACATGAGTGGCAGAGAGAAAATAGACTGAGAAAGAGATGAATAGGACCTCAGCTAGGGACTTGAGGGACAAAAGACCTAACCTTCATTCCACTGAAATCCTGGAAGGAGAAAAACAAAAAAAGAAAGAAAGAGTATTGTTAGCAATTTCCTGAATTTCATGAAAGACATATAAACCTACAGCCTCAAGAACATAGGAATGCAAACAGGATAAATTCAAAGAAATCCACATCAAGACACCTCATGAGAAGACTTCTGAAAATCAAAGATGAAAAAAAAAAAAATCTTTAAAGCATCTAGAGAGAAACTATCTAGAAGAAAACCAATTTCAATGACAGTGCATTCTCCTCTGAAACCATGGAGACTAGTAGAAAATGGTACAACACTTCTCCACGTATCACTTCTCCAGAGGAAAAATAAGAACTCTCAACCACAAATTCTGTATCTGGCAAAACTATCCTTCAGGGATGAAGAAGAAATAAAGACATGATCATATGAAGGGAAACTAAAAGAATGTGCGGCTAGCAGACCCTTAAGATTGCCAAAGGACATTTATTAAACAAAAAGGAAAGGATAAAATAATTCTTGGAGCATCAGAAATACAAAAAAGAACAGCAAAGAGCAGAAATGAGTATACACATACCATAGACCGTCCTCTTCCTAAGTTTTATAAACCATATTTGATGATTAAGACATAAAATATAACACCCTCTGCTACTCAAGACAGTGATATTTGAAAGTGAAGAAGGGAGAAGGGATGTAAATGAAAGGAAGATTTCCAGACATCACTTGAAATGACAAAATGCTGATATGAGTAGACTGTCACATGCGCGCATGTGCGCACACGTACAAATGAAACTGAGGAAGTCTGAAACTGAATCAGATTCATGAACTGTATCAATGTCAATATCATAGCTGCTTTGCTGTACATGAGTATTACAAGATGTTACCACTGGGAGAAACTTAATAAAGGGTACACTTGATCTCTATATTTCTCTATATTATTTCTTATAATTGAATGCTAATTATGTTAATCTCAAAATAAAAGTTTAATGTAAAGAAGAATATTCTAAGAAGAATGAGAAATCAGAAGGTACCAAACTTTCCAAGTATTGGAACATATTATAAAATATGAACATATTATAAAATAATAATCCAAAGAGCAAGGTATAGGATTGATATAGAAAAAGAAAAATCATAAACAGCATCCAAAAGGGAAAAAAATCTATATGATTTACTATATTTACAGGAAAAAGGAAAAATATAAATTTTATAATTATCTTAGTAGATGTAAAAGAGCCTTTGACTGAATTAATACCCCTTTCTTTTTTTTTTTAATTTTTTAACGTTTATTCATTTTTTCATAGAGAGAGATAGAGGGTGAGTAGGGGAGGGGCAGAGAGAGAGGGAGACACAGAATCTGAAACAGGCTCCAGGCTCCGAACTGACAGCACAGAGCACGACGCGGGGCTCGAACTCACAGACCGTGAGATCATGACCTGAGCTGAAGTCGGGCGCCCAACCAACTGAGCCAACCAGGTGCCCCTTAATACTCCTTTCTTGATAAAACTGTTAGCAAACCATAAACTCAGGGGAATTTTCTCAATCTTAAAACAAACACCTACTAAAAATGTGCAGCAAATATAATGTAAAATTGTGCATTATAAAAAGCTGTCCTCTGAGACCAAGAACAGGATAAGAATGCCCACTATCCCTACATTTATTCATCTTGAATTAAAGACCCTAAGTAGTGTGATAAGGTAACAGGAAGGAATAAAGCTATAAAAATGGGAAAGAAAAAATAAAATTCTCATTTTTCATATATGATGTGACTATGTATACACAAAATCTTAAGAATCTGTAAGTAAACTATTGGAATAAATCTGAATACTTCACTAGAAGCAAGTTTAATATACAAAACCAATATTTCTATATACATACAACAAACAAGTAGAAAAATAAGTTTGATTATATACTATCTACAATACAATCACAAATATTAATATGGGGTGGGGATCAAACAAAAATTATTCAAGATCTCTACAGTACAAAACTACAAAACTTTCCTGAGGGAAATTAAAAATCTAAATAAATTGAGGGGTATAGTATGTTCACGAACTGGATCACTCACTCAATATTTGTAAGATGTTAACTCTCTAAGGTGATCCAGAGTCCATGCAATCTCACTGAAAATCCCAGATTTTTGTGGGGTGCCTGGGTGGCTCAGTTGACTGAGCATCCAACTCTTGACTTTGGCCCACATCATGATCTTATGGTTTGTGAAACTGAGCCCTGCATCAGGCTGACATTATTTCTTTAATATATCTTGCCTCCAAAACACACCATACACAGAGACTGATTCCAGATGTAATGGAGATACAAAGGAGAAGTGTAAAACACAACATTTAGAAGAAAATATAGGATGACAGCTTCATGTTCTTAAATAGGTATACATCTTTTAAACAGCACACCAAATGTAGTAAACAAATAGGGAAAAAATAGTCAACTAGATAAATGAAACCACATTAAAATTCAGAATTTCTGTTCATTAAAAGATGTCATTAAGAGCATTAAAGAGGCAAGGCACAGCATGTGAGAAAACAATTCCAATATATATAAAGGACAACATATCTAGTTCACCTACAAATCACTAAGAAAAAGGCTGAAAACCAAGTTTTTAAAAAAATGCATGAAAGACCTGAACAGGCATCTCACAAAGGAGATCTCCAAATGACCAATAAACACTTGAGAAGAAGCTCAACATCATTAATCATCATGGAAATGAAATAACCCCAGTGAGAAACCATTACCTACCCAGCAGAATGGCTAACATGTGAAGGACTAACAATCCACGTTAGTTCACTGAGGGTGAGTGAAGGACAGATGACGCTCTTAGGAAAAACCCATAGGTATGTAAGCTGAAAACAAGCATTTTAGAAAAGTGTTTAGCAGTATTTGTTAATCACACACATACTTTCTGACCTAGTAATTCCATGCTCAGGTATATATACCCAACAGAAAGACATATACAATGCATCTAAAGACAAAACCATGCACTTAAGAATGTATGTTCCCCAAAAACATGCATCTAAGAATATTTAAAGTGGGATTGTTGGTAATAGAAAAATCTGGAAACAGCTCAAGTGCCTTCAACAACAGAATAAAGTATGAAATAGTCACAAAAGGTATATTATACATCAATATATATTAATTATGTCTTTTTATTTTCTGTGTTTCTGATGCTTTGCTATCCAGGGTCCTGCTAATCCTTAGAGAGACAGCCCCTTCTAGGACTAGCCAATTCCCAGTGACAGTAAATGACTCTCTTGCAGGGGTGCCTTTCATATGCAAACTAACCAATCCAGAGCCTGTCTCACCACCCCCAACCACCTGCTTTATGGAGCATTTTCACTCTGGGCTACTATTCCTTTGCCCTCATCCTAGGGTGAAATATCAGACAACTCAGAGCAGCCCCTACATCCCAGAGCCTGTTGAAACTAATGTCATTTCAAACCCAATACTGACTCTGCTTACCCTGTCTCACTATTCCTGCAAAAACCACCATAAAGGCTCTTGTCCACATTTTCCCCCACGCCCTTTGCCTCCTGACTGACTCTGGTGCTTCCCTTTGTAGCCCTGTGTGGTGTGACATTTGGCCACCTCCAGGGAACTGTTAACAAACTATCTTTTCAACAGTAGGCATCTCCTGATCTGGTGTCCTCACCATACTTGATTAACAATAAAACCTACATTTAAAAAAATTTTTTTTAATGTTTATTCATTTTCGAGAGACAGAGACAGAGTGTGAACGGGAGAGGGGCAGAGAGAGAGGGAGACACAGAATCTGAAGCAGGCTCCAGGCTTCAAGCTGTCAGCACAGAGCCTGATGCGGGGCTCGAACTCATGAACTGCGAGATCGTGATCAGATATTTAACTGACTGAGCCACTCAGGTGCCCCAAAACCTACATTTTAAAATACAGTAAGAATGAATAGACTAAAAGTACATACAATAATAATAATGAAACTCACAAATGTGACATTGAGCAAAAGAAGGCAGTTACAAAAGAGTATGGAGTGTGTGCATTAGATGTCAATAGTATTTCCGCTGGTGGATGTAGTGACAAGAAGGAGGCACAAGGGTTATGCTGTAGTCACTGACGATGTTCTGTTTCTTGATGGGGATGCAGACATGCATGAGAATGTTCATTTTTTGAAAACACACTGTGATTTACTCATGATTTAGGCACTTTGCTATACGAGTGTTACATGTCAGTTTACATTAGGAAAACGACTAAGATTCAGCCACAATTATATTCAGAATAAAATAGAATGCATTCCAAAACGGGAAAGAACAAATTATCTGATACCTCATGGAATAAGTTTAAAAATCAACAATAAGACAAACACTAGGCAGCAGGGAGACGCGAAGAAAAACAAATCAATTAATTAGAGAAACATAAAATACAACAAAATTGATTAAACAAATTAGACCTAGTTCTTTGAAAAAGATCAATAAAGAAATTCTGTCTAGTCTAACCAAGAAATAAAGGGAGACAACACAAATACACAACAGTAGCAATGAAAACAGAAATATTTCAACATATAGATACTTTCTAAATTATTGCAAATATTATACAGAGTTTTAGTAATGAATTTGAAAACACCAGTGTTATACAAGATTTTCTGTAAAGTAGACTACTAAAAATTACTCAAAGAAATGTAGAAATCAGGAAAGAGAATTTCCAAAACATCAGAGTAATAGCTCTAAGACCAACAACCAGCCCAGGTAACTTTAGGAGTTAAATGCTTTCCAACTTTACAGAGCTCTGTCCCTCTAAGTGCAAAAGAGTGAACGATTCTCTACCCATGTTATGCAGGGAGTACAAGCCTAACACAAGTTGAACACAAGCATCTGAGAGGGAAACTATAGGTCAATGTCACATATCCATGTAGGTGGAAAATCTCAATAGCAATAACAAAAAAGCAAAACCATCACTATATAAAAATGGGTAGCCAGGCTCAACTCCTGGGAGAGGTTTCCTCATTTATAAAAAGGAAACAACACACACAAAAAAATGACCCTCTTCTTCCACTTGCTACTGTCTCTCTGGGTATGACAGCTGGAACTACCACAGCCATCCTGAAATTATGAAGAAAGCTCAGACTACACCCTGGGGACAGGCAAGTAGAAAGATGAAAAAGACCCAAGCCTTTGATCTGGGCACAGAACGTCTGCCTTGGCCAACTCTGGAGCTACCCTAGCACCAGTTCTCTTTTTATGTGAGATAATAAGTCTTCCTTATTGTATAATCCACAGGAGATGAGCATTCTGTTACCTGCAGACAAGTGCATTCTAAAAGTATACAAAGATTAATTATATTGAGCCTGAGAGGGGAAAAAAGGGAGAAAAGAGTCTAAGAATGTTTTAAAAGTCAATGGTGAGATATGGCAAACTTAGCAGAGCACATGATAAATGTGATGTTCAAGTCAACAGGGAAAGGAAGGATTCCTGAATAGTAGGAACCAACACTGAATAACGTAAAAGTTAGGTCATCACATCACAATTTATCCCAAATCAATCCCAAGTAGATGGCAGATTACACGGAAATAAAATCAAACCGTAAAAATACTAGAAGAAAGTATGAGTGAATAGTATCTACTCTGTGAATTGGGTACGACTTTCTAAAAAATACCAATACATAAACTGTTAAATGTCTCTGTGTGAAATTATTTTCTTCAGAGGCAAACAGTTAATGGGAAGAAAATATTTGACACAAATAACTATCAATTCCCTTCTGAAAGACTGGTTATAGGAACTGACAAGAAAAACTTCATCCCCAATATAAAACAACAAAGGATCTAAGGTGTAATTTACAAAATATGAAATACAACTGACCAATAACTATATTTTTAAGTGCACAATTCCACAAGAAATGGAAATTTATCAACATTATTTTTACATGCTGCTATCAAATTGGCAAAAATGTTTAATATATCACTCAATGTTTTAAGCATAGGATCCAACAGAAACTTCCATATACTACTAGTGGATGTGAAAATTATTAAATCTTTCTATAATCAATTTGAAAATAGGTATCAACTATATAAAGAACTTTAAAAAATTATTACCCTTGGTTTGGTAATTCCCCTCCTTAAGAAGTAGAAGGACATAAATATAGATGCAATAAAATTGCATATATTTTGGAAGTCCATTCCAACATTATTCCATAGTATTATGATATAAATGCCTAAACATTCACCTTATAGGAAGACAAAATAAGTGATGGCTCCTTGTAAGCTGAGAAATGTGTTTCCATTAAAAATCATAGTAAAGAAGAGTGAAAGCAATGAGAAAATGCTTCCAATATAGCATGAAGTGGGAAAGTCAGGATATAAAATGTATGTACAATAAACAGCAATTTGATCAATATACATATCACTTTCTCTATCGCTATGAACAGAGCAAGGGAAAAAAAGAAAAAAAAAGAAAAAAGAAGGCAAAAGCACTAGAAATGCCAGCAGTATTTATTCCTCGATTCAGAGATCATGGCTGACTTTTATATTCTTCTTTTCATTTATCTGTATTTTCTAATCATTCTACCCTAAATGAGCATGTATTGATGCTATCTTCAAAATGAAGTGATACATGTACTTAAAATGAAATACTTAATTGTATCTTTTCCTTATCCCTTTACTCGGATCAAGCTGCAGGGTTTGTTTTGGTTCTCAGCTCTATCAAAAGTGGTTCTGCACAAGGGTTCGGAACGGTTGACATTTTACTCGGGAAATATGCTGCAAGAATGCTAATCCATGACGAGACTGAAGTTTATTTCTCTTCTGTGACTCACTGGGCACAGCTGGGAGCCTCTATCAGAGCAGCTTCATAGACACACTGCACAATACTCTGGCTGGATTCTCCCAGCCCCACCACTGCCCATCTCTCTTTCCTCACTGCTCAATCTACGACGTAGCTCCTGGTACCAGCTGCTGGAGCCGCCAGGTAAAGGATTCCACCTGTGCTCTAAGAGGCAGTCTCTACTTCATCACTAGAGCTATCCTATCTACTGGCTGCTGCCTCTTCCACCTGGCCTCACTGCTTAGAACTTCTGAACCCTGAGAATGTGGGACGATTTGTTAACACAGTGTGGCAGACCTGGGCAAGAATGTTAATGATGCATGTTCAAACCCCTGGAGGGCTGGGGTCCTAAGGCATGGCGATCACTACATGATGAGCAATTATGACTCTGAATTATCAGCAGTCACGGACCCTCCCAGGGACATGATATCAAGGAGGGCATTTGATTCCTGTCCAAAGCCAGCTTTCATGAAGAATGGAAATTGACAGAGAAAACGGAAGAAGCATCTTAAACTGGTTAAAGGAGAATGAAGGCCTCCTAGTTCCTCGGGTAATTACTGGAATGAGGAGGCTGAGCCAAAGGCGTTGGTGGAACTTCAGCAGGCTCTAGACCAACAGGAAAGGGCTCTGAGGCCCTAATGCTGGCTCTGGAGGTGGTGGGTAGGGTGGGATGACAGGAGGATGGGGTGGAAAGTAGTCTAGAGGGGGTCATGGAACTACATTGTCCTGAGTTCAGAAAAAATGCCCCAGGTCCTCTGCTACAATCACCCTCAGGTAGTCTGCCCTCCAGCCCCAGCACAGTCACATGATTGCTGGTGCTACATAACTGAGTCTTTCCAGTCTCTGGGCCTCAGTTTCCCAAGAGGAGCTGCTCAAAAAACCACAGAGATACTGGGGATGGGAAAGATGGTGCAGGGGAGCTCAGGGTCCCCTACCCCAATTCCCTATCTATGGCAACCACTCCATGTGTGCTTCTACAACTATTTAATGTATTTGGGTTCCAAGAAGATTCTGCTGGAACAGATTTTCTAGGACCAAAGTAAAGCTTGAAAACACTGGACTAAATTCTTTCTCAGTCTCTTGGCTCTCTGTCACAAGGAACAGAAACAGCCCGTTCTCTCTCATCACACCAGAGTATTCTTTGTCCTGGAATGCCAACACATACAGCAAACTCATAGGCTTTCCTGATGCTTTCTGCCCACCTTCCCACCCTCCTGGCCAAGGAGACAGGCCAGCCTCCACGAAGCCAGTGAATCAGGTGGATAGCGCCCATGGGAAATGAAGTTCAAAGGGCCTTCGGGCAGCTGGCAGTTTCCCTAGGGTGTCACTGCAGCAGGGACTCTTGTGTTAGTGGAAGAAAATGTGTCTCCCACATCAGTATCATTGGGATGGAAAAGGGTGGAGATCCTCAGCAATCATGTCACAGAAAAATGTTTCTGCAAGGCTGTAGCTTGTGTCATACTTGTGGGAAAAAAAGACACCCACGTTTTCCTTCTTCCTTTAATCACACCAAAACAGTTCTAAAAACAAAATTTCATCAGAGGCCAAGTTCCCAGCACACTCTCCCTCATGGTCTTTATATAAGTAGTAGATATCTGGTCCCATGCATGGAAGGGGGAACGGTCAGTGCCGGTCACACAGAGCCCTCCTCCTGTCTCTGGCCTCAGGCTTTGGGTATAGCCCAGGGAGCTTCAAGGTGGAAGGCCACGTTCTTTTTTTTTTTTTTTTTTAAGTTCATTTATTTTGAGAGAGACAGAGACAACATGAATGGGGGAGGGGCAGAGAGCAAGGGAAAGAGAGATGCCAAGCAGGCTCCACACTGTCTGCACAGAGTCCGACATAGGGCTTGATCCCATGAACCGTGGGAGTATGACCCAAACCGAGACCAAGAGTTGGATGCTTAACGAACTGAGCCACCCAGACACCCCCTGGAAGGTCATGTTCTAAGCCTGCCTAGAAGTGTCTGCTCTTTTGGGGTCTGGGATGGAATGCTCGGAGATGGGGTGTGGCCCCACCTGCCAGAAGCTGATGGCCCACACCACACAGGAGAGTACTCACTGCCCAGCGCTGTATCAGGGTCATTACACCAACTGACCCCCTGATTCGACCAGGAGACCTGTATTATCTGCACCTCCCATCTGAGAAAATGAAGGTTCAGAGAAGGGAAGTGGCTGCAAAAACTCAGGAGAAGCAGATTCAGGAGTGACACAAAGGCCCCCAAGTCAGTGAGACAATATATGTGTAAGGCATCTATGTTCACAGTAGGTGTTCAATAGTCCCTGCTCTGTTCCCTCCTGTCCTATGCTAAACAACTTTCCATATCCCAACCTTTGGTAACTTCCTGACAGGTGGTTTCCCACAATCCCACCCAGTTCATGTCATAAGCTAAGGACATTTGCCTGAGTAAGCCTGTGCGTGGGACTCTCCTTTGCAGATTTCTGTCTGAACAAAGAGAAAGCCAAGTAGAAATCTGTGGAGCTCTGATAGTAACAAGCATGCACCTCCAGGTAAAATGCCAGGCCAAGTCCTATGGGAGCCTGACGTGACTTTCCAGCAAAGCCTGCTCCCCATGGGGTTGCTTGGTGATCACCCATGCCAGACAGCTCCAAGCCGAACACAGAGATGATTGATATTTTGCCGGGAGTTACACAGCAGGCTCGTGACATAGACCTTTGATTTTGCCATCCAGCACTCCCTCAACAAGAATGCACTTCCTGGATGAGATAATTTAATTAGTATTTGTCCAGCACCCTGCAGCGAAAGGCAATCACCTACCCCTTCCATCCTCTGAAGGGGCTGAGTAATCCACTGTCTCTTGATGCCATTTAATCTAAAACGTCTGGGTGACTTCACCCTCCCTGAGATTTCCCTCCAGAGTATTTACCTTAAGAAAACATCCATTTGTTCCCTAATTTAAACAATTCCTCTTGGTTTAAATCTTAAAGAAGCTACTTGGTTTTTGTTTTTGTGCCCGTGTTTGTTTGTTTGCTACAGTTATTTTTAAAGTTATAAATACATATGCGTATTTATATATACCTATATACTTGTATATACATATGTACATATAGGTATACATATATAATTAAGATATATTTATTATAATAACAGCTTATAGAATATATAAGATATAGAATTTATATAAATATAAGTAGAGAGAGAGAATAGAATATATACATATATTGAGATAAGCACCATTTTTGCAGAAAACCCCTGACCCTGCTCTAACATGACAGCATCTAGCAGTCAGCCCAATTGGCTCCTGTAACCATTCTGAATTGGGTGTGGCCAAAGAGATGCAGTTGAGGGGGGCTCCTCAGAGGTGCCCCTGCTTCCTTAGAATGAATGATCTCTGCCTTTGTGTGTTTCAGGACCCTAACCCTCAAATCTGCTCTCCACCCTAAACTTTACTTTTAGGTCACACCAATTTCCCAGCCCTACCCTTCACAGCTCTGTCTTCTACCAGGAACCATAGCCCAGAGCTGCCTTCAAATGCTGCCCTAAGCCTAAGCACTCTGCCCCAGTCCCCTTGCCTTGCTTCATCCTGAAACCTCCCAGACCTTGTTTGAATGCACCCTGGGCCTGAATAACAAACATTTGCTATGGTAAATCCCATTCCCCGCTTTCCAGATAACTTCTCCTTAGCAGAGATAAGCTGCCAGGCAGACAGATAACAACTGGGATATGCAGTTATTAAGGTCAGATTTTAAAATGACAAAAGGATACATTTTAAAATAAAGCCCACTTGAAAATCAGCTTCCCTTCCAACTCAATTACATTCAGGCCTCCTGCTCTCCGAAGCTCCTTAGACTGAGAGATTCCAGCTCCCATTGGCTTCAGGGGTATTGAAGGAGAGTTGCCATGGCAACATGGAAGGCCCAGACACCTGAAACAGGAAGTGGAGGACACGGTGCCTCTGGGTCTCTCAGGCACCTGGAGCTGCCAGCGTGGCCCTATGAGGCAGGGGCCCCCACAGCCAATGTTCCCACCTACTGTGGGACCTTGTTGAAGCTAAGCTAAAAGAAGGGTGATGGGGACAGCAAGGGAGCCAGCAGGCAGGGCCTGAGTGTCTCCAGCCTCTCAGGACCACGGGGATGAAGGCACGTATGGTAGCAGATGTGAATAGTCGCTTCAGCAGGTAGCTACACTCTGCAAGACCGTGTTGTAACAGAGTGACTAAAAGGGCTCCCCGATGCTGGTTTCTCCTCACCAGGTGGAAGTCCTAACACAAGCCAACTTCTGTTGCCATCATGACTGACCCAGACCAATGCTGACCACCCATCCCTGGCCCCAACCAAGCCTCACAGCTTTGGGCATCCCTAGTAGACATCACAAGCCACCCCTGATGCCCTTGACATTCCACATCACACCTTGGTCCTCCAGGGTTATCACACCATAGTAGCCAACTCACTTTACGATGGCACAAACAAACCTCTGAGCTCGAAAATATCATCAAACCATGTTTGTCACTGTTGCACCATGACCAATTATTGAACCTCTTATTATTTAAATGACCAACCTATGACTCCACCTTCTGTCATAAGATGGGCTGAAACCCCCCAACTCCCACATCACATATGGACCCCCAGCCATCCCAGTCTCTTGGTGGTGACAACCATCCCCAGCATGTCCTCTAGCCCTTACACCCTCCACCATTCCATACATGTATCCTTCTACCTGCTCCTCAAGGAGCACAGCCAAAGAATCCCCTCACCCAGATTCTCAATATCCCAACAGCACGTTAGCTTTTCCTGCCCCTCCACCACCCCCAGCTAATGCTGGAGGCCAGGCTAGAGGGCTCATTGCCAAGGGTTTATCCTGCCCTGAAGAGAGCTCACTATGCCCTATTCATCTTTTGGGCACTAATTAGTAGAGATGTCCTCCTTTCAAGTGTATAGAAATATATGTGTGTGTGACTATATGAGCCTGTGCCCGAGTGTATGCCAACTAGTTAATGGCCCAACAAACACTGGGCCTTCTATGAGGACCATTCCTAGGAGTGCATCTAAGCCAGCTGGGTGATCTGGCCCTGGGCAGCCAGCCACAGGCCTTTACCTGCAACCCCATCATCAGCCCCATACTGGCTCACAATGACCACATCTGAAGTTCTTGGATAACTGTTCCAATAACTTTCTTGCTACATTGACTTCTTGGTCCTAATACCTACCAGGCTCTTGACTTCACAAGCCTCCCCTTAACTTTGGGGTTCCAACTCTGAGGAAAGGCTACCTTCCTCACCCCCAAGTCTTCAGCCCTGAAAATCTCCCATAGGAGGAGAGAGAAAAAGGCAAAGTATCACCAGAAAGAGACCCCAGGCCAGCCACTTGCATTAGCACCAAATAAAGTAGACTAACCCCACCCTGAGCTATGTGGCTTGTCTGCCTCTCCCATCTCCCTCCACTGGGCTCCACTGCTCCCTGCTTCCCACACTCCTCGTGGCTCATTTTTCTGTTCTTAGATCTGGGGGGGAACTGGCCGTAACCGCAGACTCCTGCCTCAGCCACAGTTACACCTGTCCCTGCGGTTGGGCTAATTTTGGCCACTCTGGGGAAAATACATTGTCCCTTCCAGCCTCAGCCTAGGCCTGCATGGTTGGCCATCCAGGGCCAAGCAGTGAGACCAGGTGGTGCCAGGGGCCCTGCTGTACTCAGAGACTGTATTAGCAGAACTTCCTGGCTGAAAACTACTCTTAGCCTTCTCCACACTGTGCCCCATAAACACCAGCATCAATGGCAGCATCATCAGAGAGAGACAGGAAGAGGGGATTTTTGTGCTGGTTAACACCTGCTCAGAACACAGAGCCAGGGACCCAGCCACCGGAGGAGAGGGAGAAGGGTGCCCTGATGCTTACCTTCCGCATGTCTTTGCCAAAGGTCTCACTATAGGTTGTGCCGAGGATTTCAAACTGGACGTAGGGATTCGAGCTGTCCTCCCGAAACTCCATCACCCCTGTGAGGCCAGTGATGTGGCCCTGCAGGAGAGAAGGAAAACCCATTGAGGAAAATGTGGATGGAAGGGATAGAGTCCCAAAGACAAAGAAGGGAAGGAAGTAGTCACCAAGAAGGGGACAATCAAGATCTCGAGGAAGCACCAGACAGGCTATAAATGAGGACCGGGCTGCTAGCAGTCCTATAGCCACAGAGCAAGATTGACATTTCCTAGACCGCTGCTCACAGGGGAAATCCCTAAGGCTTGCACTTGACATTCATGTGGTCAGTATGATTAGAGCACATGCTCTGTGCCACATATCGTGCTTGCTATATAGGTCAAAAAGTGACAGTTCTGTCTCCACCCTCCTGGAGCTCACAGTCTTCCCGTGCATCCTGCTCCATGGGTCACCTTAGCCTGAGCCAAAAGAAAAGTCAAAGGTCAACAGAGCCTTTGGGCAGCAAAGCATGAGCACTAGAGGCCAACACCAGCTCAAGTCCTGGTTTTGCCACCTGTGTCACCTTGGGCAAGCCATCTCCCATCATCTCCAGCCTGAAGTTATTTAGATCCACATCACAGGGCCTGCAAGGGCCAAAGGATAAAATGTGTACAAAGCACGGTGTCTGGCACAGACTGGCTGTGGTGGGTGTGCAAGCCCTGCCCCCTTCTCAGGCCATTCAGTGGGTTCTGTAGAAGCAGGTGGCAGAGGGGCTGAGGGAGCCTATGGCAAACCCCCTCTCCCTTCAACCCCCCCTCCCTAGGGTGGCAGTTCCATCCAGCCTTGTTCTCCCATAGACCATGAGCTGGGAGAGTCCCAGATCCTGAGCTGGCCAAAGAGGGGCCCCAGCTCTGGCTCAGGCTGCAATAGATTCAACCAACACCAGAATACGTTCACTGCTATTGACAGTGCACACAATTTATTGTGACTACAATTCCTAGCACTATAGATTTCCCTAAATGCTCTTTTGAAGCCTCTGAAAGCCAATTCACTCTAACAAGTCTTCTATGGATTACCCAATTCACTTCAAATTCAGCCTTCCAACTTGGTGTCATGCCTGAGTGTGTGCGACAGGTCATAAATGCAGAACACATGTGCATACACACGAACACACACAAGCTAAAGTCTTAGCGATCAGCACGTGTACTGCATACTGAGACAGCCTCTCTTATGAATAGTGGCCACCTGCATGGTAGGGTATCTGGCTCACAGGAGCTGGGCAGTTGCCTCCATTGGTTGCTTAAGCAACTCTAAAGTCCAATCTCCTTGTAGAAAACAGAGAAAACAATAATAATAAATCTATGAAGCCCAACTCACCAGCCCTAAATGCTGGGAAAGGAAGAGTGGCAAGGAGGGAGGTCTGTGGGGGGCCTGCAGGGACAACCACACAAAGAGCTCAGTTTCAGACCACCTGCTCAAGGGTGTGTGTGTATCTGTGTGTGTGTGTGTGTCTGCACACATGTGCATGCAAGGAAGGACCTGTCTTCAGCCTTAGCCCAATGGGTGTCCCCTTACACACACCTTTTTGATCGTGTCCAGCATGGACCTTCCTCCATTCCATGGCTTGGTGGACTTGCGTATACAGTTCAGGCTCGCCATGCTATGCCACTTCCGGTCCTCCAGCTTCCGGTGGAAGGCATTGGCCAGCATCAGGACACTGTCATACAGGTAGAGGTTGGAGATCTGCAAACACAAAGGCAGTGAAACCCTTTTCACTGATGCATTTTCAGAGAAGGGGAGCAGCAGAGGCCTTGGGTGATCCAGGATGCCAACACTAACAAGTGGTACCAGTATCTATACCACAATCCTCTAGCTTCTAGTTGTTCATTCAAAAACCTTGGGGCACCTGGGTGGCTCAGTTCGTTAAGCGACCAACCTTGGCTCAGGTCATGATCTCGCAGTTCGTGAGTTCAAGCCCCATGTCGGGCTCTGTGCTGACAGCTCAGAGCCTGGAGCCTGCTTCTGATTCTGTGATTCAGAATTCTCCCTCACAGAATCACAGAATCTGTGATTCTGATTCTCCCTCTCTCTCTGTCCCTCTCCCATTCACACTCTGTCTCTGTCTCAAAAATAAATAAACGTTAAAAAAAATTTTTAAACAAAAAAACCAAAAACCTGGCCAGGCACTGGAGTCTTAAGCAGAATAAGAACTAGCCCTGATTCAGGAACTAGAGTGGGAAGTGGATCTGTACATCATGAGAACCAGCATGGTCATCACCATGGTTGAGACTTGCACCCAGGCTTTGTGCAAGACTGGACTGGGGCATCCTGCTCACATAACACAGGATGGAGGGAAGGATAGACAGAAAGCTTGGTCTAGAAGGATTAGTAGGATAAAGGGTAGAGAGCATTACAGGGAGGCAGAATTATGCAAAGACATGAAGGTACAAAGGAGTGGGGTCAGATAGGGCAGGGTTCACCAGCAGTGATCATATATGAAAGATTTTAGACTTTGTGGACCTTATAGTCTCTTTTGCAATGCTCAGCTCTGCTCTTACTGCAGAAAAGCAGCCAAAGACAGTATGTAACAAAGGATGTGCCAATAAATCTTTATTTTAAAAAATAGGCAGTAAGCTGGATTGAGCTGAAGACTACAGTCGGCCAAGCCTTGGGGTAGAGGGATTGAAAACAGTGCCAAATATCTGTATTAATGGGTACAGTAGAGATGAAGTGGGATCAAGGGGGAGGTAGGGATCAGGGATCTAGCCATGTTGAGCCTCATGGGCCATGCTAAGGAGTAACAACATAGGTGACTTTAGGGAGAAGGATGCCATTGGTGGGATCTGTGCCCAGAAATCAGATAAGTGCCTTGGAAAGCCTGCTCTGATCCCCAGATAGGCCTGGGGTCAATGATGGCCTGAGTGACACTGGCAGCTTGTGGTTATAGAATATCTGAGGACACAGAGCCTGCTCTGCAGTGGCATCACTGCCAGCCAGGGGATACGTTTGGGAATTTCAACTGTGCACATATGAGAACTATCCCTCTGCTTAGCTGCTAAGTAGAGATGGCTCATAGAAGAAACAAAGCCCATCTCAGAGCTCTTGAGAGCATGATTGCAAGGGAAAAGCTGGTACACTGGTGAGGAGAGCTGTACAAGAGCCCTGGTATCCAGGGATGGGACAGGTCCAGCTCATCCTCCTGACTACAGTTCAAGACCCTGATCCAGATGAATCTGAACACCAGCACCTGCCTTCTCAGGGGCCCATCAAGAGTCCTCTGTAGGGTGGAAGGCAGCCCTGTTCTCGGATGTTACCTGCACACTATCCCTCTCCTCCAAGGGAGGTGTCATGAAGCACAAAGGTAGGAGAGTCAGGGGAGGGCGTGGGTAGGAGGTAATGTCCACCCTTGTTCAGGTGTGTGGTCCCTCCTGGGTAACTGGTGCACAAACAACCATCAGCCAAAGTGGGTCAAGGGGATGATTCTCTGCACACCTAAGCAGCAAGGTGTCTGCTAAAAATATTTCAGAAAAACAAAATCACTGGATATAAATAGGAAAATGTGTCAACCTCTTAGGACTCCTGGGAGAATCAAATAAGATCCTTGGTCTGCAGGACGAACCCCTGCTGCCCTCCAACTTTACCCCTCACCACTCCCCAGTATGGCCCTCACACCCCAGTATCTACATGCCTTATTCTCCACCTGCAGTTTCTTTCCTCACCTGTCTTGGACTGGGTGCTCCCAAAGCACAGCCCCAGGCAAGAGCTTGGGTAGCATGGACCGTTTTCTACAAGTGAAATCAGAGATGGGCTAAGAGAGCCGGTACTGGACATCAAAACTATCTGCTCCATCACAACTGTCCAGTAACTCATGCTAACCAACCCTCAGGGGCATTTCTGCTACACCATGTCAAGCAGAGCTGACTATTTCTTCTGTGGGTGTCCCTGTGTCCTGCCCATTCCTACAGAGCCCTGCCTTATCCACCTTCAACCTATGTCCTTACAGTGGACACAGGGATGTATGCCACTAAGGCCTTCATAAGAAATGGGTGGAGGATGGACAGGCGATGTTGCAGATGTGGCAGGAGTGTGTCTGGGACACCTGAGCACTGCTGACTTAACCAAGGCCTCCAAGTATTTTGGTGCCTGGTGACATTTTCCGGGGCCCTGAAATACACGTGTGCTTACCTGACAGCAGAGAGAAGTCACTGCCATCACGAAGAATTGACCTCCTGCCTTACAGGCAACACCAGGGTAGAACCGTACCTCTCGATGCTCGAGCCCTGAGCAAGCATTTCCCTCCTGAGAAGGACTAACCCACTCTCTGTGCTTGTCAAATCCCCAACCTTCAGGAGCCCCTACCACTGCAAAATTATTTTTGACAAGTCCACCTCCCCTCTGGAATACAAACTCATAATGGAGATGTTGTTTTAGGCCACTTGGAACAGCACAGCCCCAGTTGTGACCCAGACCAGCACCCAAAGGAATCCCTTTTTGCCTCCAGCACTTCTATTCACAAGGAATTAAGGTACTTAACAAATGAATGAATGCAAAGAGGCTGGCAATGAAGAGGCAAAAACAGGATGTGACTCAGAAAGGCCAAAGGAAGTCCTCAGCCTTCCCACAAGTATGTCTGCTGGGAAGGATGAACACATTTTAGTTCAAAGGAACAAGCTTTCAGTTCAAAGGCTTTAGCAATGTTCTTTTCCAGATAGATATATGTATCTGGAAATATATATATATATATATATATATATATATATATATATATATATCTCAAACATGCATATATACAACTTTTATATAAATATGTATATATTCATATATAACTCGTATATAACTTTTATAAATGAAACATGTGTGTGTGTGTGTGTGTGTACATAATGTATGTATGTATACAACTTTTTTCTTACTATCTCTAAACACAGCATCCAGCACCAACCAAAGCATACAGGTGGTGTTTAATATACGTTTGATGGATGGATGGATGGATGGATGGATGGATGGATGGATGGATGGAAGGCTAAATGAATAGATGAATGAGGGGATGGGTAGGTGAAAGGGAGGAGGAGTGGATGGATGGAAGGATAGAGGGGGAGATGGATGGGTGGATGGATGGATGGATGGATGGATCTCCCGCTAAGAGGATACACAATGATCTTGGTTCCCCAAAAGAGAAAACAGTAGGAAGAAGAGATTGGGCGCCTCCACTTTGACTTGGCAGAGAACCTCCTTTGTTCAAACAGCATCTTGCTTTTCATTTATAGCCTGCTCAAAATGTCTTCTCGATCCCCACTTGGAGCTCCACCTTCTCTCACTCCTGTCCCTTCTCCTGATAAGATGCTATGTCAGTACTTCTCCCTGCTGTGGGCAGACACTAACACCCTGTGTTGATCTGTGGCCCTATCTCTGCTGTTCAACTTCAGCATCCTCACACTGAGAAGACATGTGTGGGGATGCAAAGGGAGAGCACTACCCTCACAGTCTTGTTGTCTGGAGACTGGAGACGGGACCTTTAGGGGAAAAGATCAAGAGCAGATAGCAGAAAGGCAGCCTCTGCTTGGGGCTCTGTCTGGGTCCTGATAAATATAAGGCAAGCCTTTTCTCAGGGTGGGTGGGTGGAGACCAGCATCAGGGCATGGTCACGACCAGCCCCTGAGCCAAGAGTGGTCTGGAAGGAGAGAGGCTCCCAACTGTATGAACACTCACTCAATGTCAGGTTCGAGGGGCTAACAGCCCAAGCTGGGAGCCCCAGGCCACAAGGGCAGAGAAAAGGGGCCTGGTTTGAGGGAATGCTTGCCTCTTTTCCCTCACTTCTCAGGTAAGACACAGCACAGTTCATACAGAGCAGACAGACAAGCAGAGCAGATACTGTCACTATTTAAACCCTCATCCCCTCTGGCTGGCCTAGGGACATTGCGGCACAAAAGTGACAAGGAACCAAAAAAAAAAAAAAAAAAAAAAAAAAGACATTTCAGGTGAAAGTAGACCTGAAAAAAAGACAGACCAAAGTTTGAGGCCAAGGGTATGGCAGAATAAAGACCTGGATGCAAAGCAAATGACCTGGGACCAGGTCAGACAATATAAAGTCAGAGGCAGACAAAAGCCACAGCCAGGCAAGGGGCCTGAGGCTGGAGCCTATGGCCTCCATTCTGAGTGGGGACAGAGCTAGAATGGAACCCAGCTGGTTCAGTTAGCCACCTTAGAGGTGTATGCCTGATCCCTCTTTCACTGCCATACAGCACAACTCTTACTGTACTGAGTGTGCAGCTTAGCCGGGTGGCCTTGCAGGATGAGCAAGAGTTTTGGATTCATCCCAGCCTGGGCCAGCTCTGCTCACTGCTATTCCTCCTCCAGTGCATGGAGACAGCAGGTGCTCAATAAATGCTTATTGAATTAGTGAATTGAATCTCCACTTGCATTCATGCAGAGTGATGTTGAACAAGTCATTTAATGCTTAAGACTCGCCTTGATGACAAGAAAATACAATGTGATCAGCAGCCCTGGAGAGGTGCACCCTGGAGGGGTGGCCCTGAATAACTCCCCTGAGAACTGCGGGATGGTAGTACTCATGCGTGCCAAGTACTGTCCTAACTTCTTTGTGTGCAGCTTTATTTTAGGAGGGAGAAGAAACAGGAAGAAATGGAAGGGGAATACAAGACCTACACAGGTTCCTGACTTCAATGTGGATGGTTTGAGAGCTCCTCCAAGGTGCCCCATCTCTGAGCCCAGCATGAGTCTGGAACACAGAAGCCTCAGAACCACTGGGAAAAGAACTTGTATCTGCCAACACCACTCGCCCTCTTCCCCAATGCCCCTTGGCCTGAATGCTTTTCAAGGAGGAGCAGGAGTTGTATCTGGATTTGTAGCTTGTGGCTGGGAAGACTGAGCAAAGATCCCCCTGAGCATTATATCCCCAGTTCTGCCTGCACACTGCTCACCTGGACACATGTCCCTGGTCTCCTCCTGGCCCCAGCAGCCCTGTCACAGCTGCCATAGCCCCCTGGCCTGAGCCAGACCTTTCGGGTCTGCAAGGGCTGAGGCGCTGCAGAGCATCCCTTTATGGGAAAAGCCACTCCTCTGCCTCTGGGGTGTTCTGTAAAAGGTTCCAATATCGGAAGGCCCAGAGTGGGGGCCTCACTATGCCTGACTCAGGCTCCTGAAAGGGAGGTGGCTTGGCCCATTGCAGTTGAAGGTCTGACATGTGTCCTGCAGGGCTGGCTCAACCACAGGAGACCACCCAGGTATGGAGGAGAAAGAGGGAGGCAGGCAAGCAGGGCTAGAACAGGGGCAGCTCCAGCCCAGCCCTGTGGGAAGCACCATGCTCTGTACTCTGCCCTGTCACCTGTCCCTCCCCCAGGCTTAGGGGCTTCAATCCCAAGGAAGCTTCCTTATGTCCTGTCTATGTGGTCATCTCCTACAACCACAGCATGGTTCAAGTGCCCTCATTTCTCCCTGAGGAAATAGTAACTACTGGTTACCTTGTCTCCCAGCCTTGGGCCCTCCCCCACCCCTGCACAGAGTTGTCTTTCCTGGATGCACATCCTGCCCTGTCACATCTCCAAAGGCCACACCCTGGTCCTCGGCACCCTGGCGGCTATCCCCCTTTCTGACTGAATTCCCAACATTTCCCACCTCCCACCTCTAGCCTCAGACACACTGAACTCTGTCCCTGTTCTCCTGGGCCCCTGGGCTTTTGTATATGCCATTCTTCCTAACTGGTATTTGCTACGGAATAGAGATGAAACTTCCCCATTTATGCAGAGTTTGTGGGAATTAAGAGAGAGAGCATTTTTGAATGTCTAACATAGGAACTGTCACATAATCAGCGGATAAAGAGGGTTTGTGGAATTAGTGAATGCTGAATGAATAGATTTAAATCTGTTTTTAGGAAAAAGAACACCAAAGTAAAGATATACCAAGGTATTTGCAAAAAGAATGCTTCTCAGAATACGACTGATGGAGGGGGCACCTGGGTGGCTCAATCGGTTAAGCATCTGACTTTGGCTCAGATCACGATCTCACAATCCATGAGTTCGAGCCTGGAGTCAGGCCTCGTGCTGACAGCTCAGAACCAGGAGCCTGCTTCAAATGCTCTGTCTTCTCCTCTCTCTGCCCCTCCCCTGCTCACACTCTGTCTCTCTGTCTCTCTCTCAAAAATAATAAACATTAAAAAAAAAGAATATCATTGATGGAGGATACAAGCCATGCTGAGAAAAGGGTATAGGAGCTCTGGACCAATATATTCCGTGGGGAAGTGTCCATCTCCAATCAGAATCTGGGGTATGCATTTCCAGGAGATGGGAGCATCCTAGCAAACTTGTATTTCCAAAGCCAATAACCTGTGCAGGAAGTGGGTCTTTGGAAGGGAAATGGGAAATGTGAGGACACATTTCTCGGAGGTAGAGGAGAGAATTTGGCCAGGAGGCCTTGATTGGGGCTTGCAGCCCTTGAGAGACCCAGGTAGACCTCTTGGCTGCCCAATGATCAAAGACCAATCCCATGAAGCCAACTGAGGACCTTGGATATGGAAAAACAGATTTTATTCTTTTAAGAGTTGGCACCAGAATCCCCACTACATCAGTAATTATATTTTATATAGTTATATTTTATATTCCTGTGTTAGCAGGGGCAAAGGCTACCAGAAAGATTGTTAAGTTTATCTTCATGAAAAAATAAGGAGAATTTACTTTGGAGTCAAGACCCAGAGGAAGAAAATAGAGGATGGATAGAGAAGTCAGCAGGAAAGAGAGTGTGAGGTCCCGGGGTGGGGGGACAGGCAGAGAACATTCCTCAGCAGGAAAGGACTGAGGACATCACAGGCTGTCTGTGCCACTACAATGCCAATACCCTACCCTGACTCTTACCATATGTGACAGCATATTCAAGACTTAGATTTGTAGGCAAAGCCAGGAAAGGTGCTGGTTTCACATCTGAGTCAACCCTAATTTGAAGGCAGCCCCATGAGAAGGCTGGATGATCTGTTTACTTACATGAGTCCCCAGAAGCAGCATTAGGACCAGGAGTAATGAAAAGATAAGCCCCCCCCCCCACCCCACTCATAAAATATGCTAAGGAGACCTATACTCTTCAGATCCTATTTAGACCCTGCAGGCCAAGACTTGTGTCCACCTCCAACAGACTGGAAGAGACAGGCCCCCAAAAGACAATGGCCCCGTTGTGGAGCCAGCTGCCTGACTTCCCAGTGCTCCGTGCATGTTTCCCTGTAGTAAGTGTGAGGGTGCTCCAGCCGTGTCTCCGTTATACTCCAGGGCCCAGGGTATTTGCTGTGCAGCCACATTATCAGGGGAAGAATCATGCTTGAAGGCAAAGGAAGATGAATGGCAGGCCAGGGTCACAGCCACGCGAGCCAGCTGCATCTCAACACCAGACCATTATCCACCCCACACCAAAGATAGAAACATAAGAAATGTTTTCATTAAGGAAGTCTGCATTTCCTCCAGGCTTCTAAAGAGCCCAGTTTTCTCTTCCCTCCATCATTAATCAAGCCAAGTGGACTGTTCAGGGAGACCTCACAGGGGCAAACAGCAGGAACTGACCTCCGACCAGATCCTCAGACAGGCTCCGGTCAACCAGCAAAGTCAGACAAACAGCCGGCAGAGGGTCCAGCTGGGAGGACAAGCTGACGCCCAGATGTCGCAGCTTGAGAAATCCATCCCCAGGCGAGGCCTTTCTGCCAGACTGCTGCCAGCCTGCCCATCCTGAGACAGGGCACCACAGCCAGGCCTGGCGAGGGAGCAGATGGTGGCAGAGGGCAAAGGAGCTGGGGCTCTCTGCTCATCAGTGAATCCAAGGGGATGGAAGGCAGAGTGGGGAAGGGCATTTGTCCGTACCTGAGGCTCTCTGGCCTCCAAATGTGCATGTGGACATCTGTGGCCAGAACAGCAACCGACTGCAGCCAGAGAGACCACCTGCGCAATTGTCTCTGACAAAGGCATTGAGGATCGTGCCCCGCCATGCTCCCGTTATGCTTCATGACTGACTGTTGCTACATATTCCACCAGGGTGTTTAGGGTAAAAAAAGGAAACCAGTGAAAGTGACATAAAGTCCAAGATAGCTATGGTGTGGGGTGGCCCACTGCTACTCCAGAGAAAAGGATTCTACTGGCAGGCTGACAAACAACTTGTAGCCAGAGAAGAATACAGAAAGCCCTAACGAAATAGGGGCATGTGGGAAGGGGGGGTTTCCACATGTTTTAGTAGACTGAGCAAGGGAAGAATTATTCCATCTATCAAGCCATTCAACAATTTAGAAATTCACAAAGAGGAGAAATTCCAACCCGAGGGAGCATTTTATAATAATACCACATTAGCCCCCACAGCTTAATTCAAGGATCAGGCTCCATGGTGACCAGACAACACAACTTCTATCAGTTGTCTGTCCCCCTTTGGAAGCCCATTTGAATAGAAATGACATGACAATGTGACAATATGTCTGTTGCAGCCCTGAAGTCACCGGACAGGGCAGTCATGGAGACCGAGTGCTTTACAGATTCTCCTCTCAGCAAGGCTGCCCGTGAAATCTTAGCAAAGTCTCAAGGTTCTTCCAGACTGGTTATCACTTTTATTACTGGCTGAGTCAGACAAGCTCTAAACCAACTTGTCAAGGGAACAAGAATGAGAAATACCCAAATGAGACAGTGCTTTGTAGGGGAAAATAAACAACAGCACACCGGCAAATGCAAAGCTTTTGGAGCTACTACAAGTCACTTATTTTGGTATTTTTCCTCCAAGGGACTTTGTACTAAATAGGAATCAAATTGATTTGCTATAATAGTGCTTGGTTGGCTCTGGAGCACAGAAAGCTCTGACCACAGGACTAATAGAAGAAGATGGAGTTTCTGAGACCAGTGCAGTGGAGAAGCCAAGAGACGGACGATCTTGTAAAAACTCCCCATTCTTGATGGTTCTCCTGAAAACATCTAACCCAGAATTATCATCCCAAGAGCAGCCGTCCGGGGGAAGAACTAAAAGATGGACTTGAGAGCTCCACTTCCCAAAGGATCTTCATTAATTTCATCAAGACAAAGTTAATAATCCATGACACAAATGTTTTATTTTTTCTTGAGTTAGTTGTTCTAAACATGTTAGAGTCTTCTCGATAAATCTCACAGCTAGAGGCTAGTAGAAATTAGTTTGTCTTCTATACTGTCATTAAGAAATAAAGAAGTGGTAATAGCTACTTGGGAAACTCGAAGAGAATGGCTTATAAATGAGATGAATCTAGGAGCTGCCCAAATGGTTGTTGGGAGGGGTGAGTAAAGTAAATCCATGTATTTTCCTCTCACCACACCCCTTCTCGAGGCAGAGGCAACAAATGGAGATGGAGATTCTTTTCATAAAGTTTTTCATTTATATAAATATATATAAAGAGACTTCTAGAGACAATTTAACTTGTGTTAAGATCTGCATTATTAACAGATCCACCCCATCAGTCCTTACTGAGGGTTTCCAATGAGCAGAGTCTTGTAAAAAGGGCTCAATGGGTCTCCCCAGACATGGCCTCTCCTCTCCCACAAAAGGCAGCTCTGCCTGAGTGCCTGCAGGAGTGGTGTGGACAGAAAGCAGTACACAAGGCCTGTGATATGGGTCTAGACCCAAAGGAAACGCTCTCCTACCTGCTGTGTTGCTCTTACAGAGCATGCTCAGGGGGGTGCCTGGGTGGCTCAGTCAGTTAAGCTTCTGACTTAGCCTCTAGTCATGATCTCGCGGTTCACGAGTTCAAGTCCCGCATCTGTCTCTCTGCTATCAGTGCTTTGGAGCCTCTGTCCCCCTCTGACTCTGCCCTACCTCCAGGGGTTCTCTCTCTCTCGCTCTCTCTCACAAAATAAATAAATAAATTTTAAAGAGCATGCTCAGGAAGACAAGTGGATTATACCTTACGAAATTTAAAAAAAAAATGAGGGGTGCCTGGGTGGCTCAGTCGTTTAAGTGTCCGACTTCGGCTCAGGTCATGATCTCACAGTTTGTGAGTTCGAGCCCCGCATCGGGCTCTGTGCTGACAGCTCAGGGCCTGGAGCCTGCTTCGGATTCTGTGTCTCCCTCTCTCTCTGCCCCTCCCCCGCTCATGCTCTGTCTCTCTCTCTCAAAATAAATAAAGATTAAAAAATTTCTTTTTTTAAATGAGACCATGTTTGCTGGAAACCCCGAACACACCTGACCACCTCCTCTGTAATGACATGAATAGGTCAGTCTTATTCTAAATGCTTTCTATACATTCCCTCACTTAATTTTTATTATGTCCCTAGGGGGTAGACACTTTACATTCCAATTTACGGGACAGGAAATGGAGGCACAAAATGACAAGTAAATAATAAATATTTCGTTAGTTACTAGAGTTCCTGGGATTTGAACCCACACAGTATGGCTCTTGAGCTGCTGCTGCTGTGCGGCTGCTGCTCTTACTATTATTGCTGCTACTGCTATTACTACCAGTACTGTTACTGCACCGCTATTACTACTCCTGCTGTTATTACTACTGTTGCTACTACTAACACCACTCCTGCTACTACCACTGCTGTCGCTTCCACCACCACAAGATGTCTCTGATGTCACTCTTCCGTCTTGCTCTTGATGGAGTGCCTGGGTATCAGCAGGAACAGACAGAGGGAGGTAGGGTGGCCAGGGTTCCAGGTGTGATATTGCATTTACCATATTTGATGATAACCAGCCACACACCTCGGAGCTGTGCCTTTGTTTACCCTCTTCACAGCTGTGG
Organism: Panthera onca; assembly: GCF_046562875.1. Lineage (NCBI taxonomy): Eukaryota > Metazoa > Chordata > Mammalia > Carnivora > Felidae > Panthera > Panthera onca. The sequence continues at coordinate 43,623,845 of NC_138349.1, read as the reverse complement.
GCCATGTTAGTATGCTCTCCGCCAGATTCCTCATCCAGCCTGCCGGTCTCCTTTTCTCTCCTGTCCTCCTGGACACATGCTTTGCATCTAGAGTATCTAGTATGCCACCAAAGAGCCCACATTTTAGTCCGTGAAAAAATAAGCAATCATAGGCCTTAATAAGAAGAACTTCCATTCTCCCACCACTCACAACCTATACAACACATACTTGTGCAGTGGAAAGGGGCCCCTCCTGCTCTCCTCAAGTAGAAAGAGTGCAGTGACCAGGCAAGAACTGGGAAAAATTGATGGGGCAGTGGCGTGGAGCAGGGACAAGGCTGGAGAGGGATGAAGCCCATCAAGGGGAGACCACGCCTGGGAGTAAGACCCTCCTAGGGTCTGACCACCCAGAGAGTGATGGGGTCCCCGCACCCTCCTGCCCCAGGCGAGGATACAGGGATGGGCACACACTGACTGGAGTCAATCATCTCACTCTGCTTCCATCCATGTCGAGAGCGCGGAGAGAAATGCAGAGGCCCAGTGAAGGGGACTTACTTGGTCCTGACCTCTTCTTCCAAGCTCCAAAAAAGGAAGAAGGCAGAACAGGCCAGCCGCATCCAAACATATAAAATCTTGCATTAAGCACCTTCCACCCCTGCCCCATATGCCCAGGACTCTCGGGTCCATGAGCCCTGCAGGGGCCTTGGTCTGCTCTCTTGGCCAATCCTTCACCAGGTTAGAAAGAACCCAGACATTGTGGTGGCTCCCGGGAGCAGTGGACATGGGGGTAGTAGGAATTACTCCAGCTAAAATCTGTGTCTGCTACATTCCCTCCTCAACCAAGAACATATTTCTAGTGTTTACCATCTTTTAGGGTATGTTTCCCTTCCCCCTCCCCAAACATAAGATTATAGAATGGATTTGATGCTTTGGCAAATTACACATGTACCCAGACCACTCCAGAGATTCTAATAATCCCCCTCCCCAAAATGTGTGCCTCCTGATAAGGTTAATACCAAAATGTCCTGGGATGCAACAGATACTCAGGTGGTAAATACAGCATATCTCTGTCCTGAAACCTGATTTCCACTCGTCATGCCTGGCTGGGTAAAGAAGGTATAACTAGTTTCAAATGCTGAATGGCAAGCATATCACATGCACAAACTTCTGGGTAATGTCTGCAAACCCAACTGGGAGAAATTTCCTTCTGTTATGTGTCTCCCACCAAGCATCGAGCGAAAGTTTCCTTATGCATGGAAGTCTTAATGGAGAAGTGGATTCTGAGCTGCCAATGGGCAGTCTCCACTGTGTTTCATTGCTATCCTCAAACACCCAGAGGGAAAACGACCTCTCACAATAGGTACACAACTCGCCATCCTACTCCCTGGCCCCAGGGGAAGCTAACACTGATTGCATATATGGCATCAGGTGTGGTAGAAGCACTAACTGGAAGCACCCTGTACCTGTTGCGTTGGATGGAGTACAAGAGCTAGGCATGTCATGGTCCTGCCCTCGGGCCTCCCCCCGCTCAGCTGGGACTCCAGGAATGTCCTGGTTGGCGTACACCTTAGCACTCAGCAGATGAGCTGGGACACTCCCTAGTTGTTTCACAAGAGCTATGTCTGTATTACTGACTTTCTACAGGGAAGACCCTAAAACAGCTTCAAAATGCTGACTCCCCACAGGAAGGCTCCATCTCCAATCCTGCCAGACGAACCCATCACCCACAAAGTAGTCAGCGCAGAAGCCTGAGAGACAGTAATGTCTTTACTCCCTGAACATGTAACTTTTAAATACAAGAGGCACCCAGTGAGCTCATATGGCCCGTCTGCTGACAACAGGCATAATTGCCTGCTAATGCGGCTCAGAGGCACTGCCCAGTTGACTGGTTTCAATTTCAGCAAATGACAGGGTTCCAGTAATTAAAGTTGGTGGGCAATAGTGCTCAGCTGAAGCTGTGGCACATCTTTGCCCGTTACCTGCGGCAGGCCAAGGGCATGAGTGAGACTCCCTTCTGGAGGGAGCTTGACAGGTGAGCACTGACCTGCAGCATCTGGAGGTAGCCTTCCTGGGGGTCACAGAGCAGGGAGGAGATGCGATGGTTGTTCCTCATGCATTTCTGGTTGTCCTTTGCAGATGGGAAGATCTGCCTGACCACAGTCATCCTGCCAAGGGCGCTGTGCACCAGATCCAGGATCTCTGGGTCGCTGATTTCCTGGGAAGATAATCAGACCCATGCTTACCATAGACTCACAAACTGCGCCTGCAAAAGGCCCATCAGGAGGTATCAATGGCCAACAGCCTAAATAGACAAAGGGGTCAAGGGACTGGGCCCACGTCACACAGTTCATTAATAGGTTATTTTTAAATAATACTTGCTAACCCTTAAAACCCACACAGAATTACTCAACAGCTGTCCTGAAGACCAGAAAAAAGATGTCTGTGGCCAAGCCACCAGTGCGTTAGCTTCTATAGGGTCAAGCTCTGAAGAACCCATGCTGTCAATGTCATGATAGGCATCAGTTGGAAGTAAAAGCTAAACTTCCTGTTGGGGGTCATCTCCCTGAGAGAAACAAAACTGGTTTTCTCAGACAAAACTGACCAAAATGCCATGAGTTTCCCCTAATTCTTTAATGATTAGCTTCGCTTTTTAAGATCTGCATACAAATTTTGAAAATACATACACTCATTCATTCACTCATTCATTGCACAAAATCTGCCCAACATCTCCTGTGTGGTTTGTTCTGTACTAAGTACTGGGGACACAGCCTTGAATGAGTCAGGCCTAATCCCACCCAGTAAAGCTCAAGGTTTTCGTAGCATGAAATAGGCTGAGTGTTGCAATAAGGAAATCTAGGGGCACAGGAAACCCATTGTGCTTCCATGTTAGATGTCTGCTAAGCTCTTTACACACATTATCTCATTTGGTGCTCACAACAATTTCAGGAATTCTAGGAGGTACATCCTATTACTATCCCATTTTGACTGAGCACTTTCAAGCATGGAAATAGTAAAGGCAGCTGGCCACAGGGAGCTCCTTCCAGAACGAGGCTTCGATGAGGAATTAGCACTGAAGCTGAACCTGAAAGATGAACTTGTTAGGCAAAGTGCTCAGAAGTATATGTAGAGGGAAGGGGCAGTTCAGAGCTGAGTCGGTGGCAGTGCTGCTGAAGACAGAGGCAGCGGGTGACACCCTGTGGCACCGGATTCCTGGAGCGGCAGCAGGGCATGTGAGTGCCTCGGGCAGAAAGGTGCAGTGGTCAGACGCAACCCTCAAGCTCCTGTTCAGGGCCAGATGTGGGGGAAGGGAGAATAGACCCAGCTAAGGGCAGTGAGGAGCTCTGGCAAGGTTTAGGTACAAAGCAGCTACACTCAGATTTCCATTTCAAAACCCTGTGGCTGCTTGCCATACAATGATATGAGAAGACAAGAAGGAATTAGAATTGCTTCAAGGCTAGGAGCAACACAGGAATGACAAAAAATACAAACTAACACAAATAAAGGGTTTTAGAGGTGGAGTCAGGTTAAGAAAAGTTCTTGTTTATTGTCTCTCAAAAGGGATGGCTAAATCAGTGGTTGGTTGCAAGTCAAAATTTGAACTGTGACTATCCGTGTTTTAAAATAGGTCTTGGGGCGCCTGGGTGGCTCAGTCGGTTGAGCACCGACTTCGCCTCAGGTCACGATCTCGTGGTCCGTGAGTTCGAGCCCCGCCTCGGGCCCCTGTGCTGACAGCTCAGAGCCCGGAGCCTGTTTCAATTCTGTGTCTCCCTCTCTTTGACCCTCCCCCATTCATGCTCTGTCTCTCTCTGTCTCAAAAATAAATAAACGTTAAAAAAAATAAATAAAATAAAATAAAATAAAATAAAATAGGTCTTAAATCTTCCTCATTACAGATGACACATTCTAGCTTTGAGGCAATGAACTGGTATAAGTGGAGGTAATAAGGTTAGAAATTAGTGATGGGGAGGGTTCAAATCACTTAAACAAGAATGTTGATGGGTGAACTGGGGTAAAGTCTCTGTTCCAGGAACTCTCTTAGGAACCTGGCATAAGCATGAAGACTGACCAGTTGAAACAACATGCTGGATCTGGGAGAAAGTAAGACATTGAGAGTCATATCCTTTTAGAATGATCGATAGATATAGTTCCCAAGGATGTGGAAATGCAGTAATCTCAAAAGAATTCAAGTAAATCTGGGTTTAAACTACTAAACTTTGTATTTCAGACCAAAGACTATTTCAGGGAAGATAATCTTGTTGGATTGGGACCAAAAGCCCAGAGGTGGGGGAAAGTGCAAAGGTGAGATGGGCCCAGAACCAGCTAGGCTTCAGGAAACAGAAGACAGACTATAGTTGAGCAGGATGTTTGTACTCTGCTTATAGCTGCCTTGCTAACAGGTCCCCTGCCCTGAGCATCCAACAGTGGGGTGAGGGAAATCACATTCTGATCAAACAGTATGTAGGACCGTACGAAAGGGCAACGATGGGCCAGTTAGCTCTACTTGGAGAAGGAATACAGAAGATTGGGGGAGGAAATTGTTTTTAACTCAAAAAACCATGAGGTCAGGAAGAACATAATTTGAACTATGCATAAGAGGGTTAATCAGAGCCCGCACACCTTGGAGAGGAAACGGGAAGTCACATACCTTTTGTTTTTCTCACATACTCATTGATTGCAGAGTCATTGTAGAGGCTCTTTTATTGAACCTCTCCTGCATTCTCAACTTCCTGGTAGGTCAGTGACACTGCACCCCAAGCGGGACCCTGCAACTCTGTAGGGAGTCTGACTTACAGGGTACATAATACCTTTCTGGAAAGCACGCCCATCATCTTCCCTGGCAACCTGCAGCAGAATCAGGGGTGAGTGGCTAAGTGAGCCAAGGGCAGCCCCAACATAATGGGGTGGGGGACTTTGCTTCTGCTCCCAGCTGCTGTGGTCTCTATACTGTTCTTTCTCCATTCTTCCTGCCCAGAAATCCTTACAAACTTGGCACAGTTCAACCCAACCCATTAGCTGCATCAATGAGGATCTCTGCAGACCCCATCTCCTATGGCCCAGTTCTCATCCACCCCCTCTGGGTCAAAGCACACACACCATCTTCCAGTGTACTCCTCCCTGCCTCCCCATCCTTCTGGGCCTATTCTTAGTGTCCAACACAGAGATAGTTGCAATCAGAATGTAAGAAGTGCAGGTAAAAGAACAGAAGAACAGAAGCAACTCCCTCGGGTCCCTTGAGGGCAATGAAAAGAGTCACCTCTTCTCCCAAGGATGTGTCCCTCCCCTTGGAGAATTCCAACCCTACACCATCTGTCAATTCCAGGAGCTCTGTGTCAGGCTCTCTCCCGTGCTGTTGGTACCACTGTGTACCAACAGAGTACAGACAGGGGTTCACTCACTCCCTGCACCCAGCCTCCACAGTTGGCCAGCCTCTGGACCCATGTGAAGACATCCAACCTCTGGGCCTTCCTATGGATGCAGAAGGCTATCCACACAGTCACTTTATACAACCCACCTGGAGAACAAACTTTCTCTTTGTCCCAGTTAAACATTCCTTCCAGAGAGTGCTGGTGATGAGCCGCAGAAGAAAGACAATGTGTATATATATACTGTGTGACCTCCACTACCCTCACTAAAATCAGCAAGTCTGCAGTAGCAGCAATAATGTGTCATACCCAGATGCCTACTGGGGTGCACAGGCTCAAAATAAATCTTGCTTTTGTTTTATGACTTTGTGAGTTTACACCGCGAAATATATATTAGGCACAAACATTACATACATTAAGTATGAATAATCAAATGATCAGTGTGCCTTCTGCCAAACTAAGAAATAAAGTATACCTTGCATCTTGGTTGGATCCCTCCCCCCAAATGCTTACCCCTTCCTCCTTACCAGCAGCTAACTTTGTCATGCGATGAGTTATGTGTATAGCCCAAATAACGTATAACTTTGCCTTACACATTTTTGTTTAGCTTTGTGCAAACTAAACCACCTGCAGGTCCCCTGTGATTGTGTTTTGACACAATTGGTTCTCAAACTTTGTTGTGTATCTGCATCACCTCAGGAACTTGATAAAATGCAGGTCCCATTCTTCACCCAGCAAAGTTTTCTGTTTTCTCCATGAGCTCTCCAGATAATTCCAATATTCAACAAACATTTAAAACCCACTGGTTTAACATTTTCCTAATCTGTTCATGGCAATGGGTACAGCTTAGTTTCATCGTTTTCTTAGCTGTACCCTACTGCCCTGTATGCCTCTGTCACCATTAATCCACTCGAGTGTTGCTTACCATTGGAACATTTGTGTCCATTTGCTACTACAAAGCTTCTGTGCACGTTTTCCTTGTGCACGTGTGTTGGTGACTTGTATGAGAATTTCTCTAGGATATATACCTAAAATTAGAATTCCTCAATAGGAGAACATAAATATGTTCAAATTTACATAGTAATATCAAATCTCCAAAGTTATTGTACCAATTTATAATCATGTCTGGTAAAGAGATTTCCTGCACCCTTCCCTGCACCTGACATTATTGTAGGACTTCCTAATATTTGTCATCCTGGTGAGTATGAATTGGTGCATCATTGGATTTTGATTTCTACTTCCCTAATTCTTAATAATATTAAATATCTTTCATATGTTTATGAATTATTTGTGTTTCTTTTCTTGTATTTGTGTTTTTGTCCCATTTCCACTGGGTTGGGTCTCTTGCATATGGATTCATGGGACCTTTTTTTTTAATTCCAGATAATTCTTTGTCACATGTTATAATTATCTTCTCCAGTTTCTAGAACGTTTAGTAGAATTGGCCTATAAACTCATCTAACCTGGTATGTTCTTTGTAGGAAGTTGCTTTATTACTCATTAACTTTCCTTTTGTATATAGGGATTTTGCTCATTTTTCCTTCTGTCCTTAGTCATGTTTTCTTCTAAAAATTCAGCTATGTTGTCCAAACTTTCCAGTTGATTGGCATATGTTGTTCACAATGTCTCTCTACTTCCTCACTCTCTAATGTATCCAAAGCCATGTGCTCCCATCCATTGCTAACAATATTTATTTGTGCCCTCTGATGACAGAAGTTTATTTTATAAATACTTTTTAAAAGGTAAGTTTTGACTTAACTGATACTTTTTTATGTGTTAGTCTTCTGTTTCATTAATTTCCACTCTATTATTTTTCTAGTTTCTTTGGATTTATTAGGTGTTATTTCTCCAACTGTTAAGGTATGCAGCTCAGCTGTGGAATCTTACACATTTTTTTCTTTTCTAATAAAGTGGTTAAGACAATAAATCTACATCCAAACATTGCTTTAGCTGTGTCCCATAAATTATACATACAAATTGTATCACTCATTTTAAAATCCCATTTTGATATATTTTTGACCCATAAGTAATTTACTAGGGATTTTTCAAAATTTTCCAAACATTAGGGTATTCTTTTTACTATCATCCTATTGATTTCTAATTTAAATGCATTGTGCCCTGAGAACATGGACTGTTTGAAGCTAATCTTTTAAAATGTATTGAACTTTTGCTCTGTGGCTTATCACGTGGTCAGTCTGCATGAATGTTTCATGTGCATTAACTGTCCTGCTGTTGTTGGTTTCTGTGGTCTGCTTTTAGGTCCATTAGATTAGGAATTAGTCTATTTCTTTCTGTATTCAGCCTATATTTTCAAAAATTCAAAAAACATATTCTCAGTGTTTTATTAGTTATGCATAAGTGGAGAACTAAAACTCCTTCCTGAATTGAATCTTTTATCATTATTTAGATATCCTCTTTATTTCTAGTAATTCATCTTGCCTCCTACTGTATTGTGTCCAATATTAATACAGTGATACCAGTTTTATTTTGGTTACGAGCTGCCTGCTCTAACGTCTTCCGCCTCTTTGCCATCATCCATCTTTCTCTGTCTCACACTTAAGTTGGAGACTATTATAAACAAAATATACTACATGTTTTTTACATCCATCTTTGACTTTTTAGTAGAAATCTCAATCCATTTGTATTGGACTATGATTATCTATACATTTACATTGATTTGTACCATATTATTTACATTACATCTTATTGTTTCTTTTTTGTGTGTTTTTTTACTTCCCCTTAGAATGATTTTTCCCCTATTTTCATTATTTTACCCTCTTTTGGAAGTTTTGTTCTCTATATTATTTTTTTCTTGGTTATCTTAGATATTTTTAAATGCATACTGAACAAAGCATGAGGCTAATCAGTATTTTATTCTCTTCTCTTCAACATTTCTTTCCAATCACCATCATCCTGACTAATGTGATAATAATATCCAGCATTTTAATTCTTTCTTTATGCCTTCCTATTACATATAATTCCTATTAATTTCCCATTACTTTTAGAATTTCCTTTAATGTCGGTTTGTTAGTGATAAACTTAGTTTTTATTTGCTGGAAAATACCTTTTGTAATCTCACTCTTGAAAGATAAAAATCACAGTTGATTACTAGTTTCTCTTAGCACTCTGAATTTCATATGACACTATCGTCTGCCTTCCATTTTTGTCCACTATATCTGTTTCCTATGGTTGTAATACCAAATTATCACAGACTTAGCAGTTCAGAACAACAGAATTTTATTCTACACAGTTCTGAAGGCTAGAAGTCCAAAATCCATTTCACTGGGCTGGAATCAGATGTTGGCAGGGATGTGCTCCTTCCAGAGGCTCTACAAGAGACGGTTCCCTGCCTTCCACAGCTTCTAATGGCTTCCAGCAGTGCTTGGCTTGTGGCCACATCACTCCAGCCTCTTCCTCTGTGACCAATTGCCTTCTCTTCTGTATTCTTAAATCTCCCCATGCCTCCTTTTATAAGGACACTTGAAATTGCATTTAGGACCCACTCAGATAATCCAAGATAATCTCTCTACCTCAAGATCATTAATTTAAACACTTCTGCAAAATCTCTTCTGCCATGTAAGGTAACACACAATTTCCAGGGATTTAGGCCCTGGATATCTTTGGGAGCCATTATTCAGCCCACTAACTCCAGACATTAGGAATCCATTTAACTGCCATTTCTTTGAAGAAGACCTGTGTTTTCTCCCCGGATGCTTTCTAGATTTTTCTCTGTCTAATGACGTCTCTAGGCATGGATGTTTTACTTTTATTTTTATCCTTAGGATTCCTAGATCTGGGGTTTAGTTTCTGTCAATAATTCCTGAGAATTCTTGACCATAATATCCTTTCATATTATTTCTTCCCCATCATTTCCTATTTCCTTCTAGAAATCCAATATTATCATTCTATCTTCCATGTGTCTATATCTCCCTTTCATATTTTCCATCTCTTTGTATCTCTGGTATGCCTTCTAAATAATGTCTTCACATTTTCCAGTTCACCAATTCTCTCTACGTATGTGTCCACTTTGATAGTTAATTCATCCTTCACATTTTTTAGTATCAACTATTAGTTTTTTTAATTTCCTGAAACTGTTTATTTTTCAATTCTGCCTCATTTTTAAATAGCTTTTATTCCTTGCTTATGTTTCCAGCATCTATTTTTAAACATAGTTCAGCATACTTACTTAATAGTCTATGTCAGATAGTTATAATATCTAAAGTTATTTGAGATCTGATTAAACTGTCCTTTTCTCCTCCCTGGCTCTCACTCATGGTGGTTTGTTTCCTTCTTTCTTTCCTTTGTCTCTATATTCCTCTTTCCTTCCTTCTCTCTTTCTCTTTTTCTTTTTTTCTTTCTTTCCTTCTCTTGTGTGTACTCTTAGTTTCCTTAGAACTTCCTTATGAATTCCTTGAAGTCTGACTGGAATTCACATTACTTTATTTGCATTCACTTCTACAACCTAATCTACTAAGGTTAGAGCACTACTGATCTACAGCCATTGAATTTCATGTTAAACCTTCCTCAGAGCTTCATTAGGCACCACAGGTGGTATGACTTGGGTCACAAATTCACATGGGACTCATCAATTGTCAAGAAAATTCATTCCCATCATGCAACTCCAAAGTCAAGAGAGAACATTTCCTTGCTATTCCCTTCTGTGCAGTGAGTTCATTTCTAGTTAGCCTGTATACCAAGGATCTAAGTTTCTAGCTTTATGAGGAAATCTCTCATTAGGCCCCACATCTGATTGGTTCTTACACTGATCTCATGTGTTTTGTGCCCCCAAACAGCCAGAAAAATAAACGTTCAAGGTTTCTGCAGTTTGACCAATAGATTCAAGGCCAAAACTAAATTTGAAGCTCATGTATTTCCCAAAGTTTCGATTTTCACCTCATATTAGTCCTCTGTGGACATTACTTTTGACTGCTAAGTGATCCATTTCAAAATACTTTTAAAGTATATTATACCCTGCTTTTCTAGTTCTTTTCCATTTGGGGGCATCATTCAGGCTAAATACTACTAATCCTTTTATACAGAATTTTCTTTTCTTAGAAGAATGACTCCACCCTTTCCTGGGACACACACCCACCTCCCAAACTCCTCATATGTTTTGGCTGTATGACTAACTAAACCTCAGTTGTCATGCTACAATTTCTATTTACTTCATTTGACTGCCTTTCTCTAAGTTCTTTGTCATTAATATTGGAAGGAGAGCCATTTCTGAGGGACCCAAGAGAAGCATGTGCAATCTTCTCCATTTGCTCAAATCCCAATTGTATTCTTCAATCATCTCCCATTGTGCATGCAAAAAGGTAAATATTCTGCAGGTCCCAAATTAATATTTTATCTCTTGCTCCAGAAACATTTCCCTAAATTACTGTTACCTTGCCCTCCTGCAACCTAATAGCTTCCCCCCATAAATCATCTCTCATCAATATTGCTCACTCAAGAGATCATCTCTGTGAAAGATGATGGCATCTTGGACTAGGGTTGTTGCAAATGGACCATCTTTAGACAGAGCTTAAATGCTGAAGCTAGAGCACATGCTGACTATGGGATTGGGTGAGAGCGATGGCAAAGATCGCTGAATCTTTTTTCAATGTAAGAAATATTTGTAGTTTGATAACAAAAACATTGTAACAGCTAAAACAAGCAGAGGAAGAAAACGGGGATAGAATTGCCAGTGAACACCCCATTCTTCAAGTTATCAGCGGGGAAGAAAGACTCTTATGCCTTGTAGCATACTTAAAGGAAGATTTCTATGAACACAATAAAATGTGAGACCGAATAATAAAAATATTCACTGCCTCTAATTTTGTCCTGAACATGCACACTGAAACCTAGACTATCTTCATTTGGAGGCAAGTAAATTATCAGGAAACCTCCACACATCTCCTTGTACAAAGAGGTAAGACTAAAGAAAAGTCTGACAAATTCGAAAGAAAAACCAATCCTCACATCCTCTCAGAAGGCATTACTTAATTCACTGATTGAAAGCAAAATTGTCCTTCATAGAGGGCACAATAAGGAACCAAATGAGACCTGATTGTCTCCATTCAGAGACAACCTGTGTCTCTAGCCAGGGCCTCTGGCTGCTTGGGGCTGGGGGTGGCGGGGGGGCTGCCATTCCAAAAAAATGTTAAGCATACAAGTATGTGTGAATTTTCCTGTGGAGAAAGCGCATGAGCTGTATTCAATTTTCAAAGAGGCCTTTGACCCCAAAAAGCTGAGGAACAAGCAATACCAAAGCCAGTAATGGTTTTGAAAGTGCCCCTTGTTGCTAACTATGGGAAGAACAAAAACGATGAGGAAACATCAACAGAAAAATTGGGAGTTTTCATGTCTTTCAGATTCCTCTGCTTCCTCCTCACTTCCACACAGGCCTCTGAGGTAATAACAAAAACCAGAGGCAATGGGATTTACATGATGAACTATGATGCAGCTATAAAAATCACTGAGTAAACCCATAATACTACAGTATCACCTGCACCATGCAGATAATAGAGTTAAGGAAGACAGACCAGAAAGGAAAAAAAGGAAGAGCAAGTTACAGAATGATACATCAAATACGGTACATTTATAGTAGAGATATGTGTAATGCAGTAAAAACAAATGTGAAGGACACATGGCAGCTTCAAGAGAATGGTTGCCATAGGGGAAATAGAGGGGAATAGCAAACCGATTTGCTGCCTCACTTGCAGTCTTGCCCCTCCTCCCCTATGCTACCATAACCCTAGGGTGAACAGCTGCCCTTCCCTCCACCATGGGATTTGGGGTGGTGGGACATCATGACCGCTGCACCCACAGCCACAGGTGCATCCTGCTTGCTCTGAGCCAACCTGGATGGTCCTACTACTTTAGGCAGTCCTTGGAGAGGGGACACAACTTTATTTCTGTTCAGATGTGAAGGGGGGTTCTCCTGGAAGGATTCTGAGATGGTTTGTTCAATCCTAAAATGACCACCAAGAAAAGACAGCACCTTTCAGCCTCTGGAGGTTGACTCATGGGGAAATTCCATTTGATGGTGGGCTAAGCACACTGAACACAACAGACCCCTGAGGAAACTAGTTAGCTTCTGAATCACCCTGCCCTGTAACCTCATGACCTACCTATGAGCCTCCTCAAAGGTGAAACGATAAAGCTTCAGACCATTTAACGAAACTAGATTCATACTTTTCTATTACTTGTGGTAAAAAAAAAAAAAAAAACCTGACACAGAATTTAATGGGACTTAATGTAAGTGTGTATAGACAATTATATCTGAAATGGTCAGCTTCTTAAAAATTGAGATCTCAAATATGGCAACATTTGAATGATGGACAAGGTGTTTAGATATCATGCCCTGTACCTCTTGGAAATTTTTATTTAAAACAGAGAGAATCACTGAAGAAGCCTCACTCCATGTCTGCTTGAGTAGCAAAGAGGATAAATTTTCATAATGAGGAGAAATCTTCAAAATAGCAATTAAAATGGTAAGGATCTCCTTTTTCTAAATACACGCTTTGGCAAACTTGATGCAAAACTCATGCACAAATAAGTTTCTGTCTGATCTTTAAGACTTCAGTAAAATTTCTGAACCCTCTGATACCAGGGGAAAATATTATTAAACATTTATATAGAGCTCTAAACTTATATAGGGCTGTGTAATCACATTATTAGTCATTTCCTTTTATTCTTTAGAAAGGCCTAGATCTATCAAACATCTGTGTGATACCAGCATTATTCCATTGCTGGAGAAATAATAAAGTTTGTTTCCCTCCTAACAACCATAGTGCCAGTAATCTAAAGTTGATGATAGTAAGGAAAACTTCACAGACAAAACTGGCTTGAGAGAAGTTGAGAAAAACAGAAGGAAGATTCAATAATGTCGTGATTAAAGATTTCCTCCCACTGAAGTCAACAGGCTTTTTAGAATGTCTGCTGTTTTCAGATCCCCACAGAGTGCTTAAGGCAAGGCAAGCTAAGGCTCCATAGAGACTAGGACATCCTGGTGAGGTGGAGAGGGTGGGAGGAAGCTGCCGAAGCTTGGTGCTGGTTACATTTCCAAGACAGAGAAGGTGGGAGGAGGGCACTTTCTGCATGGTGGTTCTGACCAGAGACATCCTGTCTCATTCATCATCCCCTAAAAACTCATGGGGTATGCAGCAGTCTCCCTATTTTACACAGGATATGGAAAGTTGCCATAGAGGATGCCCTTGCTCCCCAGAGTGTGGTCCAAGAGCCAACAGCATCAGTATCAACCGGGAGTTTGTTAAAAAAAAAAAAAAGGCAGAATCTCAGGCCCCACGCTGGACCTATCTACCCAGAATCTGTATTTTGACAAGATTCTCAGGTGACTTATAGGCATGTTCAAATTTAAGAAGCACTGGTCTATATTATACAGTGAAGTGAAAAGAGTGTCGAATCTGGAATCAAGTGTGTATGGGCTCCAGTCCTAGCTTCTCCTCTCCCTGGTTGTAGAACTTGGACAAGGAACTTAATTCCTTTGAGTGTCATCTGGAAATGGGGTAACTACTTCCCCAGGGGCTCTGCCTTAATTCAAAGACTTTCATCCAATGGGACCCAACATGTCTAGCACAGAGTCTTGCGGTGAGTACTTCTTATCCTTCTACCTCAGAAGCTAAAGCTCTCTGTACAGCCTTTGAAGGCCGGCAAAACATCTGCCACAGCCTGGCCTCAAGGAAGACAGACCAGCCCTCTTTCTGCCCCTCTTTCCACTCCATGGCCCCATGCAGCCTCATGCACACCCCTAAGGGAGCCCATAGCAGACCACCCCAATCTGCACATACGGAGCTCTTTCCTGTCCCTCCTCTCCAAGAGATCCTAGGGTTCACTTGACTCCCTGCCAAGACATCAAATCAGAACTCAGCCATCCTATCACTAAATATAATGGCCCATTAATTGAAAATTCATATGGCTTCTTTTATTTTCATAAATGACACAAATGGGTTCTGTTCACAGGAAAGCCAGCATCCTATTCTGCCTGCCCTTTTTACCCAGGGCTGCCCAGACAGGCGGCAGAGCTCTCCCCCCATCCCACCGCCTCCATCACAGTCCATTTTCCTGAGTGGTCCAGTCAGAACGGCCAGTAGTGAGCAGCTGGCCCTGTTCCCTAAAGACCTGCCCCTAACCTTGGCCCTAGGGTGAAACAGATGTCCCCTCAGGTTCTCCCCAGGCCTACCGGCTTATCAGGAGAATCTGCAATCTCACCCAGAGAAGACCAAAAAGTCCTCTGGGGTCTTGCATTTTTAGTGGCTCTTTTGTTCTATTTCATTTAATTGAGTTTTTATTTCATCACATTTTATTCTATTATATTTGACCATGAACACAAGGTGGACATCTGCCCTCCAATGAGCCAGGGGACCCACACATGTCCCCAACATTTACTGGAGACAGTCAGTAAAGCTTCTGGCTGCAAGGTATTTATGGATGACAGCTGGGCTGGACTGGGCTGTCTGTGAGATTTACCCCTGCTCTCTCTCCTTTTTTTTCTTTCATGTCTTTTACTTCCACTTTCTCCTTTTCCATTTCAACTCCCTCTCCTGGATCTCACTCTTCCTTCTTCCCTGTGTGCCCTGCCCCCATCTTCTCAGGTCTTCCTGCTCCCAGCAACCTTGCAAGTTCTGAATTCCCACAACCGGTATCACTCACCTCTGCTCAGGCAGTTTCCCTTAATTCCAAGGGACTCAGAACATCTGAGGTAGGTCAAAGCAATTCCCAGAAGTGGTTCGCTGACTGCTAACCTTACCCTCACTTCTTCAGATGAGATATGCCTGAAATATCCTCTATATTGGGCCTGAAACCTATTCTTCTGCGGGTCTAGGCCCGTGTATTAAAAGCACTAATAATTGTAGGGACAAGCTAAAAATAGTTAGTCTGCCATTTGGAGGGAGGAGCAAATCTAGTGTCTACACAGTTCAACAACTCAGGTCAGAGTCTGAGAAAGAGTTCTCCAGGTAACAAACCCGGCAGGCAGTCACAGGCAGAAAAGTGATCCTTCACGCAACCATATGCCCCCAGGAGAACACTACAGACGTCACCTGGAAAAACGGGTGTCAAGAGCTGAATAAGGCAACTCCATTAACTTAGATCCAAAATCCATAATGAGCCTCTGGCCCTTTATTGTATACCCACAACCCTGATTCAGATGTGGAGGCACTGTGAATTCTGTGTTCCCCACAGAACCAGAAGGAAGCTGCAGGTGCTAATCCATTGCTCCATCTACACTGGGCTCAGAACTAAAACCAGCTCCTTGAGGCCAAGGTGTATGTCTCTCATATTCTGTTGTCTTTCTGATACTGAGCACCAGGCCTGGTAAACACTTAGGAAGAAAGAAGGGAAGAGAAGGAGGAAGGAAAGAAGGAGGAAAAGGGAGAAGAAGGGAGGGAGGGAAGGAGAGGAGGGAGGAAGAGAGAAAGGAAGCAAAAGTGACCCTCAAAAATTTTAGTATTTGAAACTCTGACCTAAGTAATTCTCTAACATAAAGCCAACGCTCTTCAGTCTGTTGTTAAATTTTTAAAAGCTGATCGGGGTTTCAATTTTCAGCTTACTCCCCAGGCAAATATTCAAACAGAAAAATAAATATAATAGCCGCTGATCCTTCATGGCATTCATTTGCTTGCTTGCTACAAACCACTTCAATTATTTTGTTTGCAATACCTATTTGTTTGTCTCAGGAGAATATTTAAATCTGCTTTTATTTGTGCACAACTCTCCCCACCACCAGGAAAATGTTTCACATTACCATTTCATGGTTTTTTAATCCCCAAGGAGCTGATAGAAAATTATAATTGTTAATTGCATTATAATTTAAAATCCTGAAATATTATTTAAAAATTTTCCAAATATGATTTTAAAATAAGACTTCATGATTCAGAGCCCTGGAATGGATGGCTCTCAAGTTTACAGCCCCATGTTTACCATATCAAAGCCCTTACATCTGAACTGGAGCCCACTGTGTAGATTTAAATGTAAAGATCTGAGAATATAAATTTGGAAGAATAGAAGGTATGTAGCATGGTACTTAACTGACCATGATGGACTTATAGGGACTGAACTTACCATTCACTTTAAATAAAAAACAAAACATGAAATGACAGTTTTCAGACATTAGACAACAGGCATAACTAAAAAGTGTTAACCCCCAAAAAAAGAAACAAATGAAGTGAGCCTGAACTTCATGCTAACAGAGACTTTCCAGGTTGCAGCAGAGGAAAGGGAAACCTAGGCAGAGCCTGATGGTCTCCATGAGTTGAAGAGAGAGTCTGGGTTTTGAGGAAGCCAAAACAATTGCAATTCATAAGGCAGAATTCCAGAGAAGGGAGAGCTACACAGAAAATGCCCTCCAGAAATCTACTGAAAGTTCCCTTTGAATCTTCAGCTGAGTATTGGTTAGTGCATGTGAGTGAGGTAACTACCTGAGTCTAAGGAAAGAACCACCTGGTAGGATCAGGTTTAACAATCCGTAATAATGGGTCACATTAGCAACAGCAACAGACTAAAACTGTTTTTGACCTAACAAAGCTTCAAAGCAATTCTCAAAAAAATCAAAATGTTCCAAAATAACTTAACCCTGTCCTGGGGGAAGAATAGAGGTGGGGGTGGGGCATACTTAAAGAAGAAAAGGAATCAAGCACCCAACCATGTAAAATTCACAATGTCTGGCATCTAATCTAAAATTACCAGGCATGCAAAGAAATAGGAAAATACTCTCCATAATGAGAAGAAAAATCAATCAGTGGAAACAGACCCAGAAATAATACAGATGGCAGAATTAGTAGAACAGGACATTAAAACAGATATTATAAATAGTATAAACACACACCATATGTTCAAGAACATAGAGGAAAGTATGTACATGACAGGGAGAAAAATAAAAGACGCAAATTGAATTTCTACAAATAAAATATGCAATGTCTGCAATGAAAATTACTCTAGATGAAATCAACAGCAGATTAGAAGAAAAATAAATGAATCTGAAAGTACCAAAACAAAAACTCCCAAAATGAATCACAGAGGGAAAAAAAAAAGACTGGGAAAAATCAACAGAGCATTAGTGAGCAATGGAACAATTTTAAGCAACCTAATATACATGTCATTTAAGTCCAGGAAATAAAAGAGATAAAGGGAAAGACAGAAAAAATATTGGGAGAAATAATGGTTAAACAGTTTCTAAATTTGATGACATCCACACCTAAACACACAATCAGAGAAAAAGAAAAATCTTAAAACAACCAGAGGAAAAAGATCCAATATGCAGAGAAAAATGAAGATAAGAATGATAGCTGATTTCTCATCAGAAACAAGGTGAACCATAAGTCAGTAAAATAACACCTTTAAGGAATGAAAAACACAAGGTGAAGAATTTATCAGAAGCAGATCAGAACTATGAGAAACTTAGATACAATGGACAACTTCCTTGAAAGGTGCAAACTACCAAACCTCACTTAGAAAAAAAATGTATAACCTAAATATATCTACTAATAAAGCTGGACTTGTTGTTAAAAATCTTCCCATGGTGGAGGTAGGTGGGTAGGTGAGGAATTTCAAGGCCCAGGTATCTTCACTGGTGAATTCTACATATCAATTCTACACAAATTCTTTCAGAAAACTAAAGAGACGAAACAGATTCTTGTTTCAGGAGGCTAGTACTACCCTGATAACAAAACTAGACAAAGGGTTTACAAGATAAGAAAACTACAGATGAACATCCCTCATGAACATAGATACAAAACTTCCTTAAAATATATTTGCTAATATTTTAGGTAAGTGTAAATCCAACAACTCAAAACAAAACAAAATAAAACCCAGAAACATGATGAGGGCAAGTGGGGTTTATCTCCAGGCTGTAAGGTTGGTTTCACATTTGAAAATGAATTAATTTAGTACTCCATATCAACAGAATAAAAAAAGAAAAACCATGTGAATATATCAATAGATGCATAAAAAAACTGGCACAATCCAGTCTCTAATTCTGTTAAAAACCTTCAGGAAACTAATAACAAAAGAGAACTTCTTCAACCTTATCAAGCATATGTATGATCAACCTATACCTAACATCATAATTAATGGTATAAAGCTAAATGTATAGCCCTAAAATCAGGAAAGAAGTAAAGATGTGCAGTCTTTTTTTGTTTAATTTTCTAATGTTTATTTACTTTTGAGAGACAGAGACAGGGAGTGAGTGGGGGAGGGGCAGAAAGAGAGGGAGACAAAGAGTCCAAAGCAGGCTCCAGGCTCTGAGCTGTCAGCACAGAGCCCAATGCAGGGCTCAAACTCATGAACCGTGAGATAATGACCTGAGCTGAAATTGGACTCTTAACCAACTGAGCCACCCAGGCATCCCCAAATATGTGCAGTCTTAATAGTTCTATTCAACATTGTGCTGGAGGTTCTAGCCAATGCAGTAGGGCAAGAAAAGAAATAAAAAAGATCTGGATTTGAAAGGAAGAAGTAGAACTGTCTTTATTCACATATGACATGATTATCTATGTAGAAAACTGTAAATCTACAAAATAAAGCCACTAGAACTAATGTATAAGTTTAGCAAGGTTGTGACACAGATGCAAGGTCAATATTCAAAAGCCCTTTGTATTTTCTACATGCTAGAAACAACTGTAAACTTAAATTGAAAAAGCAACACCATTTACAATTATATCAAAAATATTAGAAACATAGGGATGAATTTAACAAGACCTGTGCATTTAACATTGCAGAACATTGCTAAAAATAATTGAGGATATACATAAATGAAAATATATATCTTGTTCATAGATCAGAAGACTCAATGTTGTGAAGCTCTCAATTCTCCCTCAAATGAGCTCTAGACTCAATACAATTGAAATTAAAATCTTAGCAGGCCTTTTCTACAAACTGACAAGTTAATTCTAAAATTTATATGGTCGGGGCACCTGGGTGGCTCAGTCAGTTAGGTATTCAACTCTTGATTTTGGCTCAGGTCCTGATCTAACGGTTCATGAGTCAAGCCCCACATTGGGCTCTGTGCTTCCAGCACCAGCATGGAGCCTGCTTGGAATTTTCTCACTGCTCTCTCTCTCTCTCTGTCCCTTCCCTGCCCTGTGTGTATGTGTGTGTGTGCGCACGTGCATGCGCATGCACGTGGGCACGTGTGTGTGTGTGTGTCTCAAAATAAACAGTTTTTAAAAATAAAATGTATATGGAAATGCAAGGCAAGAACTAAGGTGAGGTACTTGCACAAACTTGAGGGTGAGTTCCCCCTTAAATTTTTTGCCTTATTAGGTGCCTCACTTGCCTCATCCTAGTCCCAGGCCTGTGAAAATGTGAAGGATGTAGATGGGTAAAAGCACATTTTTAAAGAAGAAAAAGGTGAAAAACTTACTCTACTTCATTTCAATACTAACTATAAAGCTACAAGCATAAAGACAGCATGGTACCAGTGTGAAGATAGACATATAGGTCAATGAAATAGAAGAGAGACCCTAGGAATAGATCCAAACATTGAAGGCCAATTGATACTCAATGAATGATCCAAAGGGGAAAGAGTACTATTTTCAACAAATGGTACTGGAAAAATTAAATATTAATGCAGAAAATAAATCAGAAGAAAATAAAAATTAATCTCAGCCCTTACTTCACACCATATACAAAAATTAACCAACAAATATACATAACAACATGAATGCATTTCAAAATTATTCTGAGTGAAATAAGCTAGACAAAAAAGAGTATGTACTGTATGATTCCACTGATCTAAAATCCTAGAAAATGCAAAGTAATCTACACTGACAGAAAATGGATCAGAGGTTACCTGGGATTGGGTGGAGAGAGAGAGAAACTGGTTACGTGGGAACAGGAGAAAACTTTTGTGGGTAATAGAAAGGTGCATCTTCATGATTACTGTGATAGTTTCACAAATGTATATGTCAAAACTCCAAGACATAACTCATCAAACTGTGCAGTATCTTTAATGTCAGTTACACTTCAAAAAGTTTGTGAAATAATAAGAGTGTATGCACTAGAGTCATACTGCTTGGTTAAAATCAAGAACACCCTACATAAAATACCACTCCCCCCCACAAACACCCTAAAGCCTCCTTTTCCCTTCCTCAGCTTTAACACTTGCTACATGCTTGCCCTTTGGCTAGTCATTTGTCCTCTGTGTATATCAGTTTGGTCAGCAGTGTCTGTCAGCCCTGTCTTCAAACTTTCAGAATCTGAGTGCATCTTACTACCTCTGCTCACTTATCTCATCCTGGTCCAAGCCATCATCATCGCTAATTAAAGGCACTAATTTTTAAGCTTTCTTTTTCCTTTTTCTGTCCTTTCCCACCCTAATGCCTACAGTGTATTTTCAACACAGAATTTAGGGTGGTCCTTCCAAACCATAACTCAGATGGCATCACTCCTCAGCTCAAAATGCTCCAGTGGCACCTCAGCTCACTCAGGTTAAAAGCCCAAATCCTTGTAGGAGCAGATTCAGCAGAATCTCCTCGTGCCCCTCCTCACATATTAGCACCCTGCACTCCAAACCACTGCCCAGTTAGATGTCTACCCATAATTTCATCCCTCAAGCTCACCACACTGCCCAGACCTACAGCTCGTTGCTGTAACTACTTTTCACCTGAGGGGCACATCCTTCCCTGGGCTGTGTTATGTGAGCAGAGGTACAAAAACTTAATGGATAATAGATCCCTTCTTCCTGAAACCAATATCTGGAAGAGGAAACAGCATTTCATATTAAACGAAACCATTATGCTAAATTGGAATTTCCCTTGGAGGCACCAAGCTTTAATGATATGAAATTCCATAGTGAAGAGCCTGGCACACATGCAGATTCGCCAAGGAAAATGAGAATTAATTTCTTGACTAAAAAACCAGAAGAGTTAAAATCGAGGAAAAGATGATTTAGTGAGGAACGTTTCCTTGAGGGGGAAAGGGGAACAGGGATGTGATTCCACTCCTCATGAAAGGAAGGAGGGCGCCTGCTCCCTCACTGCAAGTCTGCTTGGGGGAGCTTCACTGGGGCCATTGAAGACTCTCACAAAACAGAGCCAGGGCCTTAAGCACAATACTGTGAGTTTAATCATAAAAGCTACTTTATGTGTCTTCTATGAGCCCACTGATGCTGCTCATTCCCTTCTATTGGATAAAAATTAGAGAAATTTTCATGACTTTTCTGTGTATTAACCAAGGTTAATAGAAAATTCTTTTTTTAAAGTTTATTTATTTTGAGAGAGAGAGAGAGAGAGAGAGAGAGAGAGAGAGAGAGAGAGCAGGGGAAGGGAAGAAAGAGTGGGAGAGAAAGAGAATCCCAAGTAGGCTCTGCACTGTCAGAGTAGAGCCCCATGTGGGGCTCGAACTCATGAACTGTGAGACTATGACCTGGACCAAAATCAAGAGTTGGAGACTTAACCAGCTGAGCCACCCAGGTGCCCCAAGGTTAACAGAAAATTCTGTCTGGGTACTTGGGTGGCTCAGTCAGTTAAGTGTCTTGATTTAGCTCAAGACTCTTGATTTTGGCAAGTCATGATCTCACCGTTCCCGAGATTAAGCCCTGACTTGGGCTCGGAGCTGACAGTGCAAAGCCTGCTTGGGAATCTCTCTCTCCTTCTCTTTCTGCCCCTCCCCTGCTCACTTTCTCTCTCTCTCTCTCTCTCTCTCTCTCTCTCTCTCTCAAAATAAATAAATAAACTTTTTTTAAATATGTAATTTATTGTCAAATTGGTTTCCATACAACACCCAGTGCTCATCCCAAAAATAAACTTTTTTAAAAAAAAGAAAATTCTATGCCACTTTAAGTTGTAAAACCAACTTTTGATTCAGGAATTGATCTAATCCAATATAACAATTGGAAGGTTTATTTCTTCAGTGCAGAAATTTTGTCCCTTATAAGATAAATGAACATGCATCTCCATTTAAGGTAGGACTGGACTGGCTCAAAGGCAGCACCACATTGAACAAGACCAACTTGAGCTTAAAATTCCAGCTTGTCTTTATACAGTTGTGAGACCTTAGTCCTTTTCTGACCCTCAAGTTTATAATCTTTATTCCAGTGTTAGTAACATCTCTCTCAGAAGGTGGATGCAAGGGTCAGTCATATAACAAAAGACTAATATCTCTGCACAAAAGACATGAGCAACTAAAGTCACAAAATTAGAAACATGCATGATCAAAAATTAAATGTCCAAAGTGTTTGGCTTGGCTAATAAGCAAAGAAATACAAATTAACACAATGCAGTGAGCCTTTTTATCTATAATATTGATAAAGATGAAAAACAATGATAGTCATGTTCATAAAACACAAGAGTGGGACGAGACAGGCACTCTGATAAAAGAAGCTTAGGCTCATTGAGGGCTCCCATACTTTGAAACAGTATTTTTACCATCACTAGGAATCAGACATGTCAGATCTAGGTTGAAGTATGTTGACTGCAGCATTATTTACAACAGCATTAACCAACCTAAGTTTCTAAAAGTGGAGAAGGTTTGCAAAAATTATGATTCCTCCAAATGACAGACTACTACAAGACCATTAAATATTATTCTGAATGCTAATTACTGACAGGATAAATTGTGAATGATACATTCTTAATTGAAAACAATAAGATACAAAGCTGAACATAACAGAGAAACCTCAATTTGGCAAAATAAACTACATATATAAGGCTATTGGAAAGGATAATTCATTAGCATCTTAATTTGTATTTTGTTTTACTATTGTAGAAGATTCAGAAAAGAATAGAGCAATTTCCCCCTGCTTTCCTTCTACCCGTGTCTTTCCCTCCCTACCATGCATGTGCCCACATATATACATGGAAGTAAGCAATACTACAGACTCTAGAAAGTTTGTGCTCTTCTTTCTCCCAAGATATTTTCTTTCAACAAAGATGTGAACTGACAATGATATTGGCTGGGAAGTTTCTGTGGCTTAGAGAATGGGAATAGTCAAAGTGGCTTCAGCTGGGAAGCTTCCAGTTAAGATAGAAAGGGGACAGTAGAGGGGTCTATGGGTCTTCCCATTCCCTGATACGTGATAATCCAGGATGGGGTATCAGACAGGAGTGGCTGGTAGCCATGTAGGAAGCCTGAGCCCAATGCCTGGGGTCCTTCAGGCTCAGAAAAAAAAACAAAAACAAAAAAAAACAAAACACCATGTCCAAGCTTGAGACCCAAAGTGGGTTGAAACTTCCTGAGTATCTAGACAGATTCTCTATGATTGATCTTGACAGTGCAAAATCCAAGGACCTTTGCACAACCTTCAAGAGGAAAAGGAGGAAGCTATCCTGTTGTAATGGGTTCAAATTTCTTGCCATCCCTTTAAATGGGATTTCACGGATAAATTTAATTTGTTTTGAAATAATGTCTACAAAGCATCCAAAGCAGGGCCTGGCACATAGTAGGTACTCAAATGTAAGTTTCCTGCTTCGGGGAGCAACCACTTGGCTCACTGTTCCTGCAGTACCCCACAGCAGATAAGCAGAGATCTGAGGGTAAGAAAGGAGGTCATTCAGACCCCACTGGCCTCACAAGGTGGGCTCTTTAGCAATTCTTGACCAGAAGCCCCACTCTGCAGCTGGCCAGGAGGAGCACTTGGCTCCTCAGCCCCTCATCACCTTGGCAGCCAGCAAGCCAGTCTTCAGGGCTGCAGGAAACTGCGGCCTAGTACTGATCAATGACAAGTAAAGGGTTTCTTCCCTCCTCTTGCTGAAATTGGACAATATTCATATGGGATTCTTCAACCAGCTTAAGAGACAGTCTTCCCCAGTCCACAGAACATCTTCTGGTTTGAGACAGTGGAAAAAATAACCAAAGCAAAGCCTACTGTCTTTATGAGCCCTTGACCGTTATTTAAGACACTTCACAAAAAGTTTTGGTGTTCTGAATTGTCTCCTGCCTCCACCTCTGCTTCTATGTTCCAGTTTTGAAAGCACACTCCTTGGGAACCCCACCAGGAGCCTCCTATCCCTCCCCCGCCCCACGCTGCGTAAAGGCGGTAGCTGCGTGGCGCATGAGCATGCGCGCATGTGCTTGCTGCTCGCCTCTCCATGTGGTACACGGTGATTAACCAGCCTGGCACAGGAGGTGTAATAACAGACTAGAAGGCACAGATAATAGGATCTTTCTGGCATAAGCAGTGAGTTCATCGGAATCCATCAGAACCCATTTGTGAGAAGAGCAATGGATGGGAATGCACAAAGGTAGACGCTAACCTTTAGTTTTTGGATGCATTTGCTGCACATGGGGAGTAAAGCTATTTTTAAAACTCCCTAAGTGTCAGTACTCCCTTTCCCAAGCATCCTTCTGTCAAAACTCTGCAAAAGGATAACGTACTTGTTGGGGACAATTGATTCACATCTAAAACATGGAGTCTGATTCCACATCAATGGCAGGAATCTAGCTGAGCCGTTCTGTCTGCAGGAAGCTTGAACTTGGTTGCAAAAGGTAGAGGATCTGGAGTGGCCCCTACAAGCATTGCCTAGCTGTAGGTTTGTGATCCAAGAGTACATGTTTCTCACCCATGATGCCATAAGCTCTCTGAGAGTGAGGAGGATATCTCTCAAATGTGCATGAGCATCCCAATGCCTCAGGGGTGGTCAGTACATGTATGACAAACGAATTATAGATTGTCAAGAGTTGCAGATCCTGGTAGGGAGACAGGACATGGAGGAAGAAGTTAAGGACCAATGAAGAATCACTGCCTGAGTTCTCTGGGGGAGTTGGAAAAAAGAAAGGTTATGGAAGAAATTCATAGGTGTTGCAAAGTGAGGGGAGGGTAATTGGATGGAGTTTTAAAGGATGTATAGGAGTCTGAAAGGGAGAACTAGGGCCCCAGGAAGCCCCAAGCACAGTTAGAAATGTTCCAATCCGAGGTCACCCAGACGATGAGTTAAGCCATGGCTCTGTCCCCTGGCACTCCTCATGAAGACATGCACTGACCTGTTATCAATTCCTCAAATCTGGGTATTTCCTTAAGTTCCAAAGATGAACTCCCCTGCAGGACATTAGTGATTGGTTAATAAGAGGAATGCTCCTTCAAGAGTACTTGCTGTGTGCCAGACCCTGTGATGGGTCACTTCTGGTGAGTTATCTCACCTAATATTCACAACTTTCCTAGGAGGTAGTATCATGAACCCCATTGAGCAGATGAAGAAAATAAGGCTTAAGGAAGGAAGTATCCATTGCGTGTTCCCAAAGATTGATCTAAAACACAAGGGTACATCACTACTCTCTTAGTACTATCCCCCAACTCATCTGTACAGCTCCAAGTACTCTTCCCATGGGGCTCTGAAAAGGGCTGGAGAATGATGTTAACGTTATACACAATGACAATTTCCTCATGTATCTACAACCATAAGTGTTAAATTTCATAGATTCCTTTTGGCTGAGGAAGGATAATAGGTACATTCTGAGTAATGACTGGAAGTACATTTTTAGCAAATATGGTTTGTTCCCTTCAGATACTACTCATGTGACAGGTATTAGCTTAATTGTATGGGCTTTTGCAGGGCTCTTTCATTATTTCCACAGGAAATCTAAAACAAACAAAAAAAGGTGGTACTATGTAAAGTAACATAAAGGGAAGAACTCTAATAAAGGTTTTATAAGAAGAAATTTCCATAAATGAGAACTGTATTACCACTTCCAAATGGTAAAAACATTCTAATATTACTGGGGTTCAGTCACGTACTTAGTGTTTAGTTAGTACTGAGTATGAGGAGGAAAGGTAAGAGAGGGGCAGTGTGGCATAGGTATTTATTTCTTAAATTTGGAGTCACCTACACCTAAGTTCATATCCTGACTGCCACTTCCTAAGTGACATTGAAAAGTCAGTCCATCTCTCTGAGCCTCTGTTTCCTTATCTGTAAAATGGAATAATATAAGTTGAGGTACATGGAGACTTGGTCCTCCAACTCTTTCCAACCATTGACCCCACAGGTCATCACATCCTCATAACAATAGCACTTGGCACCAATGTTCTCTCCCTCACCTCAGAAATGTTTTTTTCATTTGACTTCCAGGTAAAGAAACCATAGATACTAATCATATTAATATTCACATTAAATTTAAATCATCTAAGCACTGCAATTAAAAGGCCAAGTGTTACAACAGATAAAATAGCAATATCAAAGTATGAGTGGCTTTCAAGAAACATGCTATATTTTAAGCACAAGGAAACAAGTAGGTTAAAAGTAAAAGAACGGAAAAAGACATATTAGGCTAACACTAGTCAAAATAGATCTGTAATAGCTGCAGTAATATCAAATTATATTTCAGAGTGGAGAACATTTCAGAGCAGAAGGATAAAGAAGGTCATTTTGTAATGATAACAGATCAATTAATCAACAGGACATAAAATCCTAAACATTTATGCCTCTTGTAACGAAGCTTAAAAATACATTAAACAACAACGGATAAAACTACAAGGAGAACAGACAAACTCACAATTAAAGTTGAATATTTTGATACTCCCCTCTCAATAAATGATAGAACAAATAGACAAAAAGTCATCAAGGATACAGAAGACATAGACAACCCTATCAACTAAATTGACCTAATTGACATTTATAGAACATTCCACACAACAACAATAGATTACACATCTTTTTCAAGTGCACATAAAACATTTATCAAGACAGAAAGTGTACTGGACTATCAAATAAGTCTCAATAAATTTTAAAAGGTGTAAGTATGAGAAACTATATTCTTTGACCACAGTGGAACTGAATTAAAAATCAATAAGAGAAAAATCCTTTAAAAATCCCCAAATATTTGGAAACTAAATAACACACTTCTAAATAACCCATGAGTCAAAGAAGAAATCAAAGGGTAATATAGAAAGTATTTTAAACTGAATAACAGTGAAAACACAACATAGCAAACTTTGGGGGATGCCATTAAGTCACTTGAGGGAAAGTTTATAGCACTAAAGAAAAAGTTCTCAAATCAATGATCTCAGCTCCCCCCCCAAGAGAGATATAGATATAGATGGCAAATAGACACATGAAAATATGCTCAGTATCATTAGTTAGTAGGGAAATTAAAATTACAATCATAATGAGGTACCATTACATACCACTATAATGGCTAATATCAAAAACCTGATCAAACCAGCTACTTAACATAATGTGAAGCAATTGGAATTCTCATACCACTTGAAAGATTCTTAAAAAGTTAAACATACATCTACCATATGGCCCAGCAATTCCACTTGTAAATATGTACCCAAGAAAAATGAAAGCATATGTCCATACAAAGGCTTGTACATGAACATCCACAACAGCCTTATTAAAAAATCTAGAACAACCCAAATGTCCATCAGTGAACAAACAGATACTCAAATTGTGATGAATTCATACATTTGAATACTCCTCAATTAAAAAAAGAACTATTGGTATACATCGCAATATGGGTGAATCTCAAAATAATTATCTGGATGGAAATAGCCATAGCAAAATAGGAAAAAGAGTACATACTGTGTGATTCCATTTGTATAAAACCCTGGAAAGTAGGAATAATCTGTAAGTGCCAGGAACAGATCAGTAATTGCTTGGGGAGTGGGAGAAGGTGGGGCTGGAGGTGGGATTACCAAGGGGCACTTTGTGGGTCACAGACATGTTCACTATCTTCATTGTGGTAAGAGTTCATGGGTGACTCATATGTCAAATGTAAATTGTACACTTAAATATATGCATTTACTGTACATGAATTAAACCTCAATAAAGTTGTAAAATTTAAGTGAAAAAATAGATGAAGAAAGGAATGCTGAAAACAACAGTGCTGGGTGCTTGGGTGGCTCAGTTGGTTAAGTGACCGACTTGGGCTCAGGTCATGATCTCATGGTTCATGAGTTCAAGCCCTGAACTGGGCTCTCTACTCTCAGCACGGAGCCTGCTTCAGATCTTCTGCCCCCGCTCTCTCTGCCCATCCCCTGTGCACGCTCTCTCGCCCTCTCTCAAAAATAAATAAACATGAAAAAAAAAAAGTGTCTGCATCTGTAATGTCTGATAGATCCGCTGGCGTTTCAGAGGTGGATAGGATGTGGCCCCTGTCCTCAAGGGCTCCTCGGTGGGGCTGAGGAGAGAAACAAGCGACCCAATTACAACAAACATAATTGGTTTTGAGTGTTCCTAAATTAAATTTGTAGACAGTAAATGGTACAGGGACTTCATATCCAAGCAGAATTGGAATCTTCAAAATGAAAGGAAGAAAAAAATTGAATCTTCTCCTGACCTTTCTCTGTGTCCCAAATAGAGATTTCTTAAAGCTATTTGATTCCATGTTCATATCATGGTCTTTCTTCTTGTTTTCTTCAATTAGTGTATTAGCATTTCTTTCCCCCTCATTATTCATGTATAGCCTCATCTCATTTTCATTTATTTTAACTCAGCATGTGTTTGTGGGTGGGGAAGATTTGGAAGTCTGGACTAACGTTTTTCTGGACTGCTGACAGAAATGCCCTTTGGGGCAAGCCGACGTCTGCACCCAGGGATCCTCATAGAGTATATGTTGGTGGCAAACCAGTGAAAGTAATAAGGTGGGGGCTGAGGCCTGAGGGGTCACAACACAACAGCATTCTGGGCAGAGGCTCGCTGAAGAGGTCCAGACCCTAGGATGACCCTGTGCTTGGGGTAGTGATCTCTTAGGATACACTCAGAGCAGCCCTGTAAGATAAGAGGTGGTTGGAACTAAGACCAGAGAGGGCTCTGAGGTCAGCACATGAGCAACCTCATGAGTCATGTGGAAGAATGTGCACTCTAGCCTCCGGGTCCTGACACTCCACCACCTGCCAACAACCTATTCAAGAGCAGAGGGGAGCACACTGAGAGAAAATGCACGAGTGCAATTGGAACAAATGCACGTGACAGTGTGCACGGCCCCATCCTTGGAAAGCACAGCCGGCTTCAGAGACCGAAGATGCCTGTAGGAGACACCCATTTCTCACTCTTTAACTCTAACTTAGCCACCCTCTTTGATCACAGAATCCTTTTTCCACAAAGCACCTACAAATTAGCAGAACATATGCTCCCAAATGCAATTTGGAGACTGCTGTAGGAAGCCCAGCCAGCACTTCCCCTGCCCTTCTCCCTGGCTGCTCCGCCATCGGCTAATGGCTTGGACTGGGGCTGAAGGGAGCATGCGTGTGCCTCAGAGGAAGAGCTTGTGCCCCATGGGACTCATAAGTGCAGGGAAAGGGGATGCCGAGAGCAGGGGGTGCTGACAGCTGTAGCTCATAGAGCAGAATGACAGCTTTCTGAGTCCATGAAAGATAGGGACAGTTATAAATGCTCTTCTTCCACATGTAGGCAATTAGACAAGCAGAGTCAAGGTGAGGAAGCAGGAGGCCGGCCAGCAGCAGGAGCCTTGATGCACACAAATTCTCTGTGTGTGACTCCCTTGTGCTGGGAACTCTAGGCAGCCTGACAGAAAGGAGGTCCACTTACAGGTTGTTCAGAGAATCAGGCACATGCATCATAGTTGCATGCACAGGGAATCAGGCACAGAGCATCATAGTTGGGGCAAGGAGTGTACGACAGTAAGACAATGAATAACTCTAATGGGGAAATCCAGGAAGACTTTTTGGCAAAGGAGATGTTTAGCAGACCCCTGCTGGAATGTAAGACCTTGGCAATCAGACATTCAGGAAGAGCATGCCAGGTATAAAGGGAGATCCCGGCAAAGACAGAGCCAGGAAAGGAAAATAAATAGAGAAAACAAGTCACTCCTCTGCTTGCAGGGATGAGTCATGGGAGAGTGAGTAGAAGGGTAAGAAGTACATGAAGGTGTACAGGTGCAGTCAGGGTCACCCTAGACAGGTTCTGAGGCAGGGCCCATGATGTTGGCTTTTCTTCACTGAGTAGGAAGCCAACCAGAGGGGTGGAGACATGGGCCCCTGGGAATGGAACGCTGAGTGAGGGAGCATTGGGGAGAGATGCATTGAGCTGGAAGTGGTCACAAGGCTTCCAAGCAGCTGAGTCTAGAAGGCATCTGGACCTCTGGATCTGGAGCTCAGACACAAGTTCTGAAATGGGCATGGGATGTGGTGGTCATTGATGTCTGCTGGAAATGTGGCAGGGGTGCCTGCCAATTCTGTCTCTTCCACCTACACAGCCCAGAGCCTCACTCACTGAGAAACCTAAGAACAAGGGTTACATATGAGCTTCTGAATTGCTTTCTAAACATCTTAAACCATTTCCATCAAAACATGCTTTGGGTGCATGTCTGGAAGAACTACTCTAACAGTCTGAGCTGTTCAGCAACAAACAGAGCACTCCAAGTCCCATCACACTTAGTTCCGGAAGATGCTGAAAATTATATATATATATATTCCATAAAAGAATTTCCTCCAAAAAGTTCCCAAAAGACATATCCTCATGGAAAGGGCATTCTCTTCTGCATTCAGACTCCACCTTGCATTGAGGACACCTGTCCTGCACACTGGCTCACCTGGGATCTGCTGAAAGCCATATGGAGAAGAGACACTCCAGACCAGCTGGTGAAGAGGTTCTGGAAGCTACCTAGCTCATCCAGAGCCATGTGTGACTGGTCCTCAACTGGCAACTTCTGGTGAATGACCCAGACTAGTCCCCTCCATCCCTAAGCCTCGAGTTCAATTGTTGCCTTTGTCTTTCCTCGAAAGCCTACTGAGAAATGTTCTTCAAAGGAACTTGCTCTATCCTAAGTATATCAACCTGCCTTCAACCAAACCTTATTAGGAACCTATTATTTGGGGAATGTTTGGGTGGCTCAGTTGGTTAAGTGTCCTAGTTGTGATTTCGGCTCAGGTCATGATCTCACAGTTCATGAATTCAAGCCCCATGTAGGGCTCTGTGCTGACACCAGGGAGACTGCTTGGGATTCTCTCTCTCTCTCTCTCTCTCTCTCTCTCTCTCTCTCTTTCTCTCTCTCTCTCTCTCTGCCTCACCCAACCTCCCCTCAAGCATATATACATGTGCTATCATTCTCTCTCTCTCTCACTCAAAATAATTAAATAAACTTAAAAAAGAAAAGAACCTACTCTTTGCATAAGGCACTAGGATTCAGTGATTAGCTAAATTCTGACCATGTCTTCTAGGGACTCATGACCTAGTGGCCACCTTGACAACTGGTCCAATTTGCTTTCCACAGGTTTTTTCGAATCCCCCACCCTCCTCCAAACTAACATATAATTTAAATAATCAATGAAAATATAGTTTAGACCCAAAAGTACATCTGCTTGCCAGTGTTCCCACAGTCAAGCCCAGAGACCTGCAAAATCTAAAAACTATCAGTGAGGCTTACATGCTCACAAGCCTTTCTCTGCATCCAATTACCCCTTCTCCAAATGAAATAGACCTCATGTATACAACACCAATATTCACCAGTGAAGGAGTATATGTATTAAGAAAACCACCAGATTAAGGAAAAAACAAAACAAAACAAAATCACGTGCCTTTGAGTGTTTCTCTTGAATCCAGGAAAATTCATTAAGGAAGTCAGATATAGAGGGAGAAACTAGAAGACACAGCCTGTGAGGAATGAGGGAGCAGGGGCAGAGCTGGGGACCACAGTGCAGGCCTCCTTGGGGGAAAGACATGAGGGGAAGAGGCACCAACCTGAGTTTGTCAAACAAACTGAACTTGCTTCTAAAGAAGTAGGGAGCAGCTCAGGAAATGAGAAGATGGGGCCCCGATACTGTTGCTGAATTCTGGAGACCATGTCGGAAGCACCAAATGCCTTCCCCTGCTTCTCTTCTTCCCACTTTATTTTATCCTATCCATCACATACGACAAACAGCAAAGCAACTGGTAAACATTGTCTGTGGCTCTGTATTTAGATAGAGTCTAGAATGATACAACTATCATAAGAATAATAGGACTTTTGTTTCCAGTGGGGCCATTATGTAACAGGAAACAGCAGTTCTGAATATGGCTGGATCCTAAGGGTAAATCTACATACAATTGAGAGAACAGCTTGCTCATTAACCAAAGGCCACACTGGGACCTAAGGGTCAAAGCTTTATAGGACGACATACCTCCAGATCACAGACTTCAAGAATGTACATGAGCTGACACCAAAGCCAAGAGTGTCTCCATAAGTGTGCATACCTGAGTCCTACCTACTGGCCTCACTGAATTAGACCTTGACCATAGTTTAAGGATCTTTGTCAGGGCCGTATGCATAATAGCATCATTTGGTAGAAATGGCTTTGTAGTCAGTCTTCATACAGAATCCCAAATGCACCATTTAATCATTGTATGACCTTGGGCAAGTGATTTAACCTCTTGGGCCTGCCCTTTCCCAACTGTAAAATGGGGATGATAATAACTGTCATATAGGGTTGTTGATGAGGTCTAAGGATGGTCCCAAATATAAAACGCTCTGACAAGTGTCTGGCATATAATAGGTGATCAAGAAATGGTAGGTGTTGGAGTGCCTGGGTGGCTCAGTTGGTTAAACTTCGGACTCTTGATTTTAGCTCAGGTCATGATCCCACGGTCATGAGATTGAGCCCTGCATCGGGCTCCAAGCTGACAGTGCAGAGCCTGCTTTGGATCCTCTCTCTAGCCTTCTCTCTGCCCCTCCCCTATGTGTGCTTTCTCTCTCTCTCTCCTTCAAAATAAATAAATAAACTTTAAAAATTAAATAAGTAAGGGATGCCTGCTAGCTCAGTCGGTTAAGCATCCAACTTCAGCTCATGATCAGGTCATGATCTCGAGGTTTGTGAGTTCGAGCCCCACGTCAGGCTCTATGCTGACAGCTCAGAGCCTGGAGCCTGCTTCAGATCCTGTGTCTTCCTCTCTCTCTGCCCCTCCTGCACTCATGCTGTGTCTGTCTGTCTGTCTCTCTCTCTCTCTCAAATATAAAAGTAAAAAAAAAACATAAAAAAATAAAAATAAATAAATAAGAAATGGTAGGTGTTACCCTTTCATTCTGAAGAAGAATAGCCTCCTATAGAAAAGGAAGCCAAGAAAGGAGATCACTTCTGGAGGAGGATACACTTAGCCCGGGGATATTCACATGATGTGTGCCCCAGCCCACAATGTGCTGCTGACTGTCGTGGGGCACAGCTATCCTCTTGGATGAGGCTGTTCTAGTGTGGCTGACATCTGTCAGCCTGACTACTCCTGGTGACCCTAAGTAAGTCCTGGGGTCCAGCTGCCCCAGCAATGCCCTTGCGGGCACTTCAGCACTAACCATTCTGAAGTCACTCCTAGCCATGAAGAGGGGCTCAGGAGGGACAGAGGACCCTGGAGGTGAGTCAGGATGCAGCGGAGAAAAAAGCATACAGGTTAAAGATGCAAAATCAGAGTGCTTTTTGAAGACTGACAACAGAGGAACACTGACGATTCAGTTTGGAGGAGTCACCAAAATATTCAAGCTAGCACCAGACATTTGCCTTAAGAGGCACATGAAATGCATCCCTTCTCTGGAACAAAGAAAAACAGACTTTGAAGAACCCATAGAGAAGATGACAAAGCCCAGAGGATCAAAACTTCCCAGGACCAAGGAGGACTCCAGCAGGCTCTGAAGAACGGGGAGGTGGCCAACATGTCCCTTCTAATTAGCAGCACAACCAGCCACAACCCGAGGTAAATGGACAGTTAACTTGCATTGTCCAACAGGCCCGGGTAGAGCTAATAAGATGTGAATTTATGGAGGAAAGCCATGAAAAGTGGGCCTTGCAAAAGTTACTATCTGATACTACCTGCAAAATTATTAAAATAAGCCACCCAAAACTCTTCCAGCCATAGAGCACTGAGCTAATGAAGAAACACACATCATAAAAGAATAAATTACCTCTATAATAAACCTTGCATCTTCTAGAATGAGGCCATTAGAAATTGATCAGTTAATTTAGGAGAAGCTGAAGGCCAAAGCCCTGATGAAAGCATGCACCAGGAACCGTCTTCCGGAATCAGCTCTGTTAACAGCATGCTGGGGTCACACAGGCTGCCCTAGTGGTGTTTCCTGAATGGGCATGTGGTTAAAGACCACTCACTTAGAATGTCTGCAGTGTGGAGGAGGTCAGAGCCAGGCAGGTAAAACAGGTGAAGAGAGGACCGGGCCACAGTGAAAACTTGGTGTTCCCCTTCTTCCCAGCACCCAAAGCAGTGGGATGGCCTGTCATGGGAGAGACTTCTCATCTACCCGCTTTAAATGGCTACACTGATTCCTGCCCCCGCTAGGTCCAGGGGCGTGTGCACACACGTACACACTCACACACATATACATCTACACTGTCACATATGCTGACATACGTGTTTTCACATATACTCCCACATGCAGGCACTCATACATACACACATTCACAGTCATGTAACACACAGAACTGCAAACTCCTGCATGAAATGCAGCCTCCTCCATCCCCCCTCACTCCTCTGCCCCACTCCCTCTCCATCCCATCTTTTAACCTGCCCCAATCTCTCCAGCCCCCAACCCCCTGACCAGCTGTCTCTCCTCACTCTGCACATCTAATGCCTGAAACCACTTCTCTTCTGACTTCATGTACTCCAATCTTGACTCTTTCCCTGGTTCTCACCTGCTCCCCTGAGCATCTTGGCAGGTCAGGTCCAACTCTCTGAGACCCTGTGCTGCACGGTGGGGCCCTGGAATTCACTCCAGCATCCCAAGTCAGAATTGGCCCCAACAGCTTCCCACTGAGCTTTCTCAAGGGGCTGGGGGCTCAGTGCAGGCTGCACCCCTTCCCACTCTGGGGCTCTTACCTCATTCACAAAGACCCAGTGGCTGTCCTTGGAAGCCAGATTGGTCTCTACGGCCTGCAGAAAGAAAAAGAAAACAAACATGAATAGAAGCAAGCCAGAAGCTGGTAGACACGCAAGATGATTGCCGAGACGGGGTTTGATAAACATTGTTCTTGGAGATTTTTTTCTTCACAAAACATGCCATCCCCTGAGCTTTCCCTGCCTTAGCTACAAGACGCATCATTTGAACACAGATATCTGATTTCCTGCTGTTTTCCAAGCTCTTACGCAGTAGCCCTCAGCAAGGTGGAAGCTCTGGTTCCTACAGGCATCACAGGGCCACCAAAGGTGAGGGCTTTCCTCTCCCCTCTCAAAAGAGTACCTGCAAATGCTTTTCTGAAGGGGAGCTTAGGGGGATGATTCTCATTACTGCCAGAGGCTAAAAATCCGAAATCTGGAATGAGGGATTTATGGCAGCTTGTCCAGCTGCAATGAATGACACCTGGGAGAACAGCAGCTCACAGCTGGGGTTCTGAGCTGCCTTCAGTTCTAAAGAACCCATAAAGGACCCATAGAACTGGCTCTTTCTTGCTTCTGGGCAATGACCCTACTCCCATCATTCTCTCTTCTAGCGCTTTGTTCTGTTTCTTTATAGCACGTGCTATTTCTGTGCTTGAATATTAGTGGCTTATTTATTTCGTACTATCTATCTCTTTCACCAAGTTGGGGTCTCCATGACGACAGGGGCCACATCTTGCGTGGTATCCCAGAACCTTACCCTTTAACTGGCACATAGTGTTCAATATATGAGTGAATATTGCTGTTGAATACGTGAAGAAAGTGGAAGAGGGTGAAAATAAGGGTTCCTTATTTCGTTTCTCATATGTTTTATGGGTGCTTTTATCCTCCTTTAACTGGAAAGCCATCAGATTGAAAGGAGAGAAGGAACTGATCATTGTCAAGCATGTCCTGTGAGAGCTCTCACAGCTAGCATGTGTCAAGTACTTGCTGAGTACCAGGCACTGTGCCAGGCCACCTATGAACGTGGGAGAGAACTATCAGATTGTAGTCCTCTTTTATTTTTACTTTTTTGTGTATATTTTTGTGATGTAATTTTTATTACTCTTTTTTATTTGAAAAAAAACACAGAGAAGTAAAAATGTTCAAAATCATCCCATAACCTTGCCCCCTTTTTAACAATGTGCTAAATGGGGTGCCTGGGTAGCTCAGTCGGATAAGTGTCCGACTCTTGATTTCAGCTCAGGTCATGATCTCAGGGCTCGTGGGTTTGAGCTCCATGTTAGGCTCCATGCTGGCAGCACAGAGCTTGCTTAGGATTCTCTCTCTCCCGCTCTGTCTGCCCCTCCCCTGCCTCACATGCGCACGCTTTCTCTCTCTCTCTCAAACTTTAAAAAATAAACTTTAAAAGATAAAATAAAATATGCTAAATGGTGAAATGTCCCTTTTACCCCTCCGCATTTATCCTCCAGAGATTGTTAAGGTGTCCCCTTCTAGAAGGTTGTGGTCACATCTGCAAGTACATATCTATGTACCCATATCAGACAGATGTTTTTATTTAAATGAGATCACGAAATATGCATCAGGTTACAACTATCATTTTTTTACTTATCAATATATCAAGAATATCTTTCCTCATCAGTACACAGAGCTCTGACTCTTTCTCCTTAACCATGAGGCATAGAGGGCTAAAGAGCCTGCCTGCACCAGCAACCCAGCTATATGTGGGAGGTACATCATTGCACTGTCTGTGCACGGGCTTCTGTTAAAACTTCATCCACACAAAGAATGGACACGTTTGTTGGCCAGCACAACAAGCATGTGGAAATAGAGTCTGTGTGAGTGTCCCAGCTCTAGCATCCCAGTCCTTTACAGAAAGCTCCCACAGGACACCAATGGTGGGCACAGGGGTCTTTCTGGGCCATCTGGGGGTTAAAGACACAAACTCCCCTTCTCCAGCCTAGAAGTGAGAGGGTGCCAGCCCCTGTGAAGACAAATTAGGATGGGAGTCTGGACTGGGCTGGAAAGGACTGCCTCCACCAGCTGTCATTTAACCCCTCTGGTCTCAGTTTGTGCATCTGTAAGACATATATAACGCTTGCTTCCTCTTGTCTGCCAATATCTTCAGTCCTCAATCTCAAGAAGCAGCAAATACAAAATGGCGTCCATACAAATCCCAAGCCTTTTTCACAAAGCAGAGAAGGGAAGTGGCCATCCCCCACCTTTTGTAGGTTCCACCCTTATTCCTTGATCCATCACATTCTTGGAACCTGGAAGTCTTCTGGAGCCACACAAGTCCTCCTCCTTATGAGCCATGCCCCCACAAAACTCTCCCCTCCTAGGCTGCTCCATCCCCCACCTCAGGAAGGAGGCTCCAAGTCTTCTCTGTTCTGCCCCTGAAAGAAAGGATCTCCAGAGATGCCAAACTCCTGTGGGGCCATGTCCCAAAGATACTTTCTCCCCATTCTACAAACTCCACAAACCAGGCCCTCTCCCTAGAAGCTATGAGGACTTAAGGGCCAGTTGCCCTCTGAGGAGCCTCAGATCCTCAGAGGAGGTAACTATCAGGGAACTTATAGGTTCCAGAACACTGGAACACTGAACTGAATCTAAAGAGATGTAGATTAACAAGGCTGCACTCAAAGGCCTGCTCTGGGTTTCCAGGAACAGAAGGGCAACTGGGGAGAGGAGACTTAGAAGAAACACTGCTGGGGCCGGGAGTTGACTACTGGGCTACACCACTTAATGGAGGACACCACAAATTAGACTTGGTCACGGAGTAGGCCAGTGAAAGTATAGGTGTCTTTAGGCACGTGAAGAACTGTCATGGGCAAGAGAGACTGGAATTGCTCTTTGCAGCCTCTCAGAGTTTATTTAGGACCAAGGTCTCCAGTAATCTGGGAGGCAGGTATCAACACTATGTAAGACAGAATTTTCTGATTTTCCAAGTAGTTCAAGATGGAATGGGGCTGCCTCAGGAGCAGTGAGGTCTCATCAGGGGAAGTGCCTTAGTGGAAGGTGAACGGCGTGTCCCTGAAAGGTATTTAAGTATCAGCATAGAAGCTGACCATGGGCAAAAGGCAAGACTTAATCACACACTGACATTCCAAAGCAATGATTTTCAAGTCTGGCTGCATGTAGGAATCTCTTAGGGAGCTTTTAAAAGTGAAGACCTTGAGGGGTACCTGGGTGGCTCAGTTGGTTAAGCATCTGACTCTTGATTTTGGCTCAGGTCATGATCTCACAGTTCATGAGTTCGAGCCCAGCATGGGGCTCTGAGCTGACAGCATGGAGCCTACTTGGTAATCTGTCTCCCTTGCTCTCTCCCCCTCCCCCGCTTGCTAGGTCTCTCTCTCTCTCTCTCTCTCTCTCTCTCTCTCTCTCTCTCAAATAAAAACCTTTAAAAATTTTTAAAAAGATGTATTTTTAACAAATGTAGACTTTGGGGCCCAATTCCTTGGGATCCTAATTCACTGGGAATGGTGATATGCCTGAATCCTGTGTTATTTCAGAGCTCTGACCCTGACTCTTGGCCTCTGCAGCTGGGAACACTGCTCCAGAATGTTTGGTTCTGTGAATCTGAAGGTACAGGTGCACCTGTGCAGGAGAACGGTCCTCTGTGTACCCACAGAGCCAGCAGTGCAGAGGACCTGCCACAGCTGCTGGGACATCCCAGGGAACAGGTGGGACCCTGGCTACCCTCAGGAGTTTTTCTACCTGGTCTCAGACTCATACATGAAATATACTGATGGAGAGAATTGATCAGAAAACCCCACAGGACAACTGGCCAACTTTTCTGTCCTACTTTCCTCATCAATTAAGCTCAGCTAATTTGTTAAGCCTCTTTTCCCCACACAGAGATAAATAGCATTTGGCTGTAGCCTTTTCCAGAGGATGCAACTCACCCAGAAGCTGAGCTAGACTGTAAGAAGGAGAAGCTACTGCAGATTTGGAAAGAACACCTCCCCCCCTACCCCCTAGTTACTGGTGAGCTGCCAGCTCTGTGGGAAGAGCCCTAAATGCTCACAGCCCAGTGGGCAGTGCCCCTCGCAGCACCACTAATTCCCCGTCTAAGCGCTATCCTTTCCTCTTCCTCCTCAGCCATGTCTGCAGCAGGTGCAGCTGAGTCCTCCCTTCCGTGGCAGGGCCAGCAGGGTAAGGGGGAAGCAGGCAGGCAGAGCATGTTCGAATCCCAGTTCTGGCACTGCTTGGTTGCGGGCTGCTGGCTGAGCTACTCCACCTCCCTGAGTGGCAGCTCCACGCCTTTAAGGCGTTCGAATGCCAACAGTGCTATCGATGCTCTGCCCACATTCCCCCTGAATCCCATTAGGGTTTTTGAGCACACTGGCTCCCTGTGTGCATTCACGCCCAACGGCAGATACCCGTGGCTCAGGCTGCCGGAACCCCGCACAGCACTCACTGTGCCTGGGAATTTACACCCCTCAGCAAGGACAGAGAGTGTCACATATACAAGTCCCAGATGCCCTGTTCCCAGATGGGGACTGCTTCAAGTGTGAGCTCTGCTGGTTACAGAATTTCTCCATGGACTGAGCCCAAACTGTCTCATTGCTAGCACACCAGCTCTGGCTTCCTTCATTTCCCTGCCACATTCCCACTCCCCTGCTGTCTTTCTTTCTTTCTTTCTTTTTTTTTTTTTTATTCCCCTGGGAACACTTCTTAATAAATCATTGTCACACAAATCCTCACTCCAGAGTCTGCTTCTGGGAACCCAACCTGAGACACACACCTCCCACCCTGGGGTTATCATGGGAATTCAATGAAATTATGTGAAGCTTCCAGCCCAGAGAGTTGCTCACTACAGATAATGAGTGAACATGAAGGTGTCCTCATTCCTTCCACTCAAGACCCCAGCCTGGTCTTTGTTCAATGGTTTCTTGAATGTGTAGACATGTATAGTCTCTCATCTATTCCCTCCTTCACTCAACACACTGTGCCTGCCACACACCAGCTATTGTCCTAACTCTCCTCAATATGGGTATGAGCCAGGAGCCTCGTCCGTGCCATCATGGAGCCAACAGTACCAAGATAACCGACAATAAACACAATGTGGCGAGTGTGATAAGTGCCCTCTCCTCCAGGAATCCACAGACCCTTTAAGGCAGCACAACGTGGGGCCTCCCTTCACCTCGGCAACGCTGTGAGTCCATTGCTATGAAACACCATTGGCACGGGCAGAGAAGTGTTGAGCTGACTAGACAAACAAAGGGCAGCCCTTCATTCTGTGGGTGGGGAAGGGAGTGGAGTGGGCTATTTGCTCTGGGTGGGTTCTGGTCACTCGTCTCCAGCAAGTAGGGAGGCTACGTTCCTACAGCTGGGCTTCTCTGCAGGAGCTGGGCACCAGGACTGTGGGGCAACCCTCAAAATAACACAGTGGTAGGCAATAGAGTCCTGCACAACAGTAGGAGCTCCACCTAGACCCTGTGGGAGGCAGGAACGAGGTCACAGTGACCCCAAGGAGTCCCTGCAGTGTCATGATGCCTTGACACAGCACCAGCAGCCCTGGTTAAGTTGCTGCTGTGAGTCCCACAAGGCCTGGCCAAACCATCAGTGGCCGACTTTCCAGCTCTTGTGGTCCATCAGTAGATTGGCCAACACAGAACTTTAGAAGAAGAGCTGAGGAGGTGGAACCTTCCAAGGCTCATGCTGACTCCTGTTTGAGCCATTTTTATTTTTTTAAAATGTTTATTCATTTATTTTGAGAGAGAGAGAGAGAGAGAGAGAGAGAGAGATAGAATCCCAAGCAGGCTTCATGCTATCAGCATGGAGCCCAGTGCAAGGTTTGATCCTACAACCACAAGGTCATGACCTGAGACGAAATCAAGAGTCAGACGCTAGACCAACTGAGCCATCCAGGTGCCCTGAGCCCCTTTTAAATAGAAGACCCAAGGAGCTTACCATGGCACGTAGCTCATAGAAAGGGCTGGAATGGTGGACACAGGTAGCCAGCGGTGAGGGGCATCACCTATAGAGACAGAGCCAGGTGTCTACACTTGTCCTGACACCCACACACCACCTTCTTGAGAGAAAAGCACACTGTCATAGCTACACGCCTCTTAGGGAAGTGGAAGGCATCTGTCCCTCCCACACCTAGAGAAGAGAAAGTGTCCCCTCATCCATGAGCAGCAGCCCCTGTCTGAACCTTGCTCCAATCGCATCACCAGAGCTCTCGTATAGGTGATGCAGGACACCAACAGGCCATCCTGCAGGCCCCCTGGAGGCCAGGGGACATTTGAATCCTGTCCTGGCTATTCAGCCACTCTGGTTCCACAGTTTCCCTAGAGAAGTAGATACAGACCAAAGCCCCCGCTCCCAGCTCCCCAAAGCTCTGGACAGGAAGCAGTCCCTAGTGCTAACGGGAATCGTATATGCAGGGTGGCCCGTCTTGGCCACATACAGGTGGAGATCAGTTCTAATATCCAAATCCCTCTAAGGAGGCTGAGAAGACAGCAGTTCTGAGGGGCCGGAGGAAGCACCTCCAGTCCAGTCCCCTGCCTCTGCCTGCAGCCTTTCGCACAGGACCAAGTCAGGGCCATTTCCTCCAATCAAGCACCCCACCAGACTCTTCGATACTACATCTCCCCCACTTCACAACACACACACTTTCCTTTACTCACACGCCCTAATGAGCCAGGCAGCGTTCTCATCCCCGTCTGTGTGGCGGGGAGCTGGGACCTAGATCTGGCCTCGTAGCTCACACAGGTCCCTCCGCTAGTACCTGGCAGAGACTGGATTTGAACTCGGGTCTCTCAGTCTCCAAATCCTGAGTTCTTTTCCATCAGTCACGCTGCTCCTCAACAGGCCCACATAGCTATCAGAGCAAGAATGTGAGCCTTTGGGCCTGTGCCCAGCCCCTGACAATGGGGACAAAATGATCTTTTTTCTCATAACCGAGAAAACACCGTTAGGAGCGGCAGTGCCTTCCTTCTCCAGGTTAACTTGTTCTCATAAGCCTGAGACCATTATTCTACTTGCATTTCTTAAGTATGAGCCTGTTTCACTTTATCTTGGCCTAAAGGAATAGTAAATGGAGTGGAAAGAAACCTCCACATGGAAGCCTTCCAGCAGCATAGCTGAGGATTTATTTCACAAAGTGCAAATGCCACCGATTATTTATGTATGTGTTAATTGTTGGCCACTCTTCTCTAGGCACCCCCCAACACTGGGAGCCTGAGATAATGAAAACTTGTCAACAATTAGCATCTTTTTAAAACCCCAGCTTGTAACATTTCAGAACATTCCCTCCATGGAGCGCACAGCCTGGCATTTTCCCAAGGACAGATAGCACGCTAACTTTAAAGACCCACTGCTGCCTTTGCAACAACATGCTACTTAGGAACAATTCTCTGTGTGCGATGTCACCCTTCCGAAGCATGAGGGAGTGCAATGCCCCCCATCGGCAAAGAAGGGGAGTAGCTGGCTACAAGACTACGGATGATTCAAGGAGCCCCTTTACAAGGAAATCAGCAAAGCAGCCACCATGTGGCCCAACTTCAGAAGCTATGCCCAGAACCATGAGCAAACCCATAAAGGGCAGCCACTGCTGAACTACTTCTGGTCACTCTGGGCTTTCCAGAGACTTGCCTCCTCAAGAAAAGGGCCCGAGATGCTGGCCCAGCTACTTCTCCTGTTTACCCTAGCCTTGTTTCCAGAA
This sequence comes from Panthera onca, assembly GCF_046562875.1. Classification (NCBI taxonomy): domain Eukaryota; kingdom Metazoa; phylum Chordata; class Mammalia; order Carnivora; family Felidae; genus Panthera; species Panthera onca. The sequence continues at coordinate 43,581,147 of NC_138349.1, read as the reverse complement.
CTTCCTGGGGCCTTGCTCTTACTGGAAAACTGCCTTAATGTTCTCCCCAAGTCGATGGCTCTTACTGCTGGCTCCATCCTTACTCCTAGGTCCTACTGGGGAATCCTGGACCATATGTGGGTTTCTTTTCTAGTTTCTTCTCCCAGTCTCTTCCCAGGAAACAGCTCCTCCTGACCAAGCAGGAGTTACCTGTTCCCACCTCACCCATCACTCTGCTAGAGCTTTCTTGAAGCCGAGGGCCCTCACCCTTGGTGGAAGCAGGAAACACAGCCACCTGAGCACACAGACAGGCAGTTTAGCCTGTGTGAGTTGTTGGGAAGGTTGGTTGCTGGAGGATGGTGAAGACAAGGCAATTGCACCAGGCTACACAAGGCCATCTGGGGAAAGTGTGACAGAATTAAGCCTGTGTGGCTTTCCAACCCGACTCTGGGGGACACTAAGAGGGCATTTGCTGAGGGAAATCTGAGCCTGCTATTGGGAGTCTGGGGAAGGTGCTGGCTGCAGACTGGGTGCAATTGTTGGCACTTTGTGAACACCCCCCTATAACCAGACCCTGAATTAAGCCCTCTGCACACAATACTTCAATGAGTCCTCACAACTGTCCACTGAAAGTGGCTTCTGATCTGAACAGAGAGATGGGGAAACTTGCCCAAAGCCTCCCTGCAAGTCAGCATCACAGAGGCACACAACCTGCCCTTCTAGTGTGTCATGCCAACTTGAGGACAAACTCACTCTGGCCACTTCTTGGGGATGTTTCATACAGAAGCAAGAGTCGAGATGGAAGGCAATGCAGATAGTGATGAGGCCCGGATAGGAAATCTGGGAAGCCACAGAGACTTCTGCAAAGTTGGGTCCCGGATTCTACAGTTTCCTGCCACCGTCAATGCCGTGATCCTCCAAACTCCTGGGTCACGTGGTCCTCTGGTCGTACATGGGGAGGAGCCTCCAGTCCCTCACTAAGGGCTAAGGCCTGGTCTAGATACCATGCAGGCCCTTCCCAATATGGCACCTGACAGACAATGAACTTTGAAAGATGTCCATGGAATCAATGAATAAGTGGATTCACACTCCCGCAATACTTCCCTGGTGCTGAGTACGACAAAGGCCAGGGACATCAATAGGAAGCCCCCAGTACTCAGAAGGGGTACTGACATACAGGTATTTTTTCCTTTGCATGGTACTATGTTAACAGAAACCCATGCATCCAGGACCTGTGTCCTCATTTTGCACCATTTGGATATGCACTTGAGTTTTGGTTAACACTGTTCTGTCAAAAAAGTACCGCCTATTTGAAAATAGCACCCTTTTCCTACACATCTGAGAGAAGGTGAAATGAAACAAAGTGAACTTGAAAGGTGGATAAATGCAAGACATGGTGACCTTTGGAAACATGATCACATTTTAGAGTTCTATATGGGGATATAACTGTTTCTTCATTTGGGCTGAGTGCTGGAACTCCTGATGTAAGCTCCCTTATATCCTGCTTAACAACATAGTAAGTTCTGGAGTAGTCTGGTCAATCAAATGGCATTTGAGGGAGGGGAGGGTGGGTGATGGGTATTGAGGAGGGCACCTTTTGGGATGAGCACTGGGTGTTGTATGGAAACCAATTTGACAATAAATTTCATAAATTTAAAAAAAATAATAATAAATAAATAAATAAATAAATAAGAAAGCCTTAAACTCAAAAAAAAAAGACAGCCCTGTAATGTAGTTTGGTCAATCAGCTGGCATTTTAAAAGCACTGTAACACTGAAGAAAGGATACTCATTGTTAGGTTTTTTGGGTTTTTTTGTATCGTTGTTGTTGTTGTTGTTTGTTTTTTACACTGGCTTTGATCTCAGAAAAACTATTATGTTGCTATTGAAAAAAAAAAGCAAGCAAGCAAGCATAATTGACTAAACACATGTAAAAATCTGATAGATCTGGACAATTTCTCGTCGATCATTAGACCTCCCTGGCCTTCGTCTTCACTGTTTACCAAGTTTGAGATAAACAGCTCTTTCAAACCGCCTTCCCACTCTGTGTGGAGGGCAGAAGTGCCAGCTCACAGCCTCCGGGGATGAAGATTCATTACAGATCATTTGTGGATCCTTCAGATGAAATAGAGACAGGTTCCAGGGCTGTGCTGGAAGTGCAATTTACTGTAATAAAAAGTGAGAATATGCTACATGTGGACAATTTATGAGGAAACGTTAATATCAGCAGAAAAATGAAATGGAGTCTGCTCACAGGCACGACCTGCTTAATAAGAGCAACTTGGAGAAAGTAAAGCCAGGCGCTGCCGATAAGTAGCAACTGATGGATACTCGGATTTTAATAAATGGTCCATAATTTCCCCACCATCTGGAGGGCACAGACGCCAAATAAGACCCTCCCATGTTCGACTCTCACAGACACCCAGGCTTTGTCCTGCTGGGAGGGCAACGGGAGCCGGCTTTTCTATCGGATCTTGTCTCACGGAGAAGAAGGGCATTCCCACCATTGGCCGCATGGCCACGACCGCACAATTCCTTTTGAGGACGGAGAGGTACAAGAGAACAAATCACTTCTGAGCTTATTTACACTCCGGTTTGGCGAGAACAGCCGCCAGCCTCTGCAGCGGGCTGTGAACAATCTCGTGACGCGGTCCCCCAGAGGCCAGGGGACACAGCTCTTGGGTGGCAGGTGGCTGCGCTGAGCCATTTCTCATACGCCCTGCTGTTCAGCTCTAGCTTAAGTGATTTTCAGATATAAGCAAAGCAAGGTCCAAACCTGATTAAAAATGTTTTCTTCTCCCTCCCAGGAGTATTTACACGTTCATGCTGGAGCTTGAGAAGGTGCTGCCTGCATCCAAAGACTGGCTCTAGGGACTCGCAGCATGAGGGGCTATGAAAGGAAAGGAAGGGGTGGGGACCATCTGGGGCAGAAAACTCCCTCCTAGGGCCACTGGGTCACATAAGGCCCCACAGACCTGCCCCCTTGTGTGGCTGTCAGCCCCAGAGACCAGACCCACGGCAGACATCCACTGGGAGAATATCTACACTGCCGGGGCTGCTCAATTAAAGCATCAGCGTTCAAGGTTAATACCGTGACCCCTTCAAATCCTGCCAGGCAAGCGGCTTCTGCACACGGATCTAATTCCTTTTCTCAACCTAAATTGTTTTTAAAAGATGGAAGCGTTTGAATTCTTTTTAAGGCAATAAAGTTGAAAGTAGCAATTCTTTACCAAGCTGATAAGAGCTGCTGGGTGTAATTTGTATTCTTTTTTATGAGCCTGACTTTTTGGAAAATGGAATAGAAAGAAAAATATCTTCTTTTCAGTTCTGGAGACAAGAGCTGCTTCTTCCTCAGAGTGCCGGGGAGGAGTTCTCTGGCTCAGGAATTGTCAGGAAACAAGTCCCTGATTTGTGACATGGGAAAGCCAGGGAGGTGCCCTGCATTGGAGAGGGGGCATAAAGCTTACCCAGGCATTCTGGCCCTAGTGAAAATGCTTCTAAGAGGCCATGGGCGGGGCTGTGAGGTCCTGGGGAGTAAGGAAGAGAGGATATTGCAAATTCACTGAAAAGAGAAAGGGGAGGATCTATTTCCTTTAGAATCCACAATATAAACTATTCTACAACCTTTGAGACAGTTTCTCTCCAAGTACAAAGCCTCTGTGCAGTTGGGTCCCAGACCTGGACATGGCCAGGAACCTAATTTTAGCCCCAAATCCTCTGGGCCCAACAATAAAGACACGTTAACTCTTGGGGTATCTGGGTGGCTCAGTCGGTTGAGCATCCGACTTCAGCTCAGGTCATGATCTCATGGTTAGTGAGTTGGAGCCCCACATCAGGCTCTGTGCTGACAGCTCAGAGTCTGGAGCTGGCTTTGGATTCTGTGTCTCCCCCTCTCTCTGCCCCTCCTCCACTCACACACTGTCTCTCTCTTGCTCCTCAAAAATAAATAAACATTAAAAAAATTAATAAAGCCATGTAACTCTACATTCAGCTGCTAGAAGGGGTAGACACAGAAGCCAAATACACATAAGCTTTGTCCTCAGGGGGGTGTGGCCCACCTACCCCACCCTCAACCCCCTTGGATAGCACAAAGCACTTAGAAAGGCCCTACCCATGAATGAGGCATTGCTTGGAGATAAAACTCTGGGCACAGGGCTTCCAGGCTCAGTATCTCGAGTAGAAAAAGCAGTGAGAAAACTTACCATAACCATGTCCTACACTTGCCTTAGAGCTGCAGATCTGAAGCACTACACTGGTTTCATCTAATTTGATGATCTCGGTGACAAGCATAAGAGTAGGAGGCAATCCTATCTGACCCCCAGGGCAACTCTAAACCTTGAACTCTCCAAATACTCCCATCCATGTGCGCACACACATATACAAACACACACACACACACACACACACACACACACAAACAATTCCATTTCATACACCTTATAGGGGGAAATGGGGCACAAGTAAAAAGATCAATGAAACAACAGGCACAAAATGCCAAGGGTAGGCATTATTGCATCCCTACCAAATTCCTATGTCAGATTCACACTGGTCTTTTTTGTTTTCACGACCAAATGTTCCACATGGCCTCCAAGGTGCTTATTCCAAAATGTAAGTTTTCTATCTATATCAGCACTATTTCTTGCAACAAATCCTGAAAGGTGACCATTTATGATCCCCTTTGAAAGAAGAAGAAGGTGAAGCTTACAAAATAATAAATGTCCAAATAGCTAGCTCTTTGGGTTCACAGACAGGAAGAGCATCATCTCTGCCCAGACTGGAGAACTCAGGAGCACAGCTCAAATAATGATAGCATGAGATAGCCTGTGAGCACATCTGGAGTAGCTGTGTGTCCCACCAGACACCAAGGATGGGGAGACGCATGAGGTCTCAGCCCCTCCCCTCCAGTCATTCAGTGTAGACTTGATGTTTCTTGACTCTGTACTTCCTAGTACCAGGTTGGCTATAGCCCAAGGGAAGGGCCAAGTGCCAACCAGTGCTGGTCTGGCAGTTCAGGGCTTGGGGGGGTGGGGAGGGGGAGGACAACTGGCACAAGCCAAGAGGCCTCAGGCTAGAAAGGGACCCAGTCCCTATAAGCTTCCTAAGGAATCTGCCTTATCTAGAGAAAGAGCAAGGCTTCAGGGAGGCCCAGAGGTGAAAAAGAGGCTTTTTGGATTCATCCACTTTGGGGAATCATGGGATTAAAAAGTCAAAGAAGCAGGTGTAAACCTTGAGAAAATCCATGAGCAGGTATGAGAGAGACAACAGCAGGGTCCACCCACCCATTTAACAACCATGTACCTGGGCTCCTAGGAGGGGCCAGGTGCTATAATCAATCTGGAAAAGGAAGTAAGGGAGTCTTGGGCCTTATCTTTGAGTGAATCCAACCCATTTCGAGAGACGACCCATCCAGAGAGAAAATTCTACTAGATAAAAGGAGAGATTGCAGTGATTGGGGAATGTTCAGTTAATGAGGATCGAGATACCAACTTCCTCCTGGAGAGTAGAAGTCCCCATGCTGGGGCTAGGCAGTAGTGGGGCAGATGGCTATCCCAGTCTAAATTGACAGCATGTGTAAGCCTGAAGGTGAGAGGGGCCATTAGGTTAGGGAATGGTGGCTGAGTTACATCTTGTGAATAAAAATTTGATTCTGAAGTTAGTAGGGGAGCCAAAAATCATTATAATCAAAATTAGCCATGAAGACTTCTTAGCTCATGGATAAAGTGTAGTACAGAAAATATAATTTGTGTAAAGAATCCTGGATCCATTCCCCTCACCTTTATTAATCAACGTTTCTTTCTCACCCTCAATTAGAGCTTCATTTTCTTCCCTGAGTGTATCGACTAAACTATCATCCTCGACCCTTGTCCAGCCCTCGAAAGCCATGCTCCCAATCCTGTCCTGTCAGATTGCTGTTCTGTCCAGTCAATTGAACCAGATAGCTTTGGAACCTCTTCCTACCCTACAAGTGAAGATGGGAGATCTGCATTCCAGAGAGGTCAGATGGGCCATGTGGAGAAGCCCTGGACACTATGCATGCATTCTTTCTACCACTTTCTTTTACTGTGTCCAGCTCTACTGTGTCCATTGTCTATTGATGAGGTCAATTGAGAATTGTCTGGCCTAAGTACCTATTGTCTAGAGTTAAATCTGCACATGAAGCATCCCCACAAGTGGTTATTCTGTGGCTGAAAATCAAAGGAGGGAGGATCAGTGGCATGAGGCATGAGCTCTGACCTGAAATACTGCCAGGTCCCACACAGCAGGGCCTATGCAGTGGAGCCTGGCTTTTACTCTGTTAAATGGGAGCCCCAGATTGTGTCCTATGGAAGAGAAGAGGCTTAGGAGTTTCCAAGAGTTCTCCTATTGTAAAAGAAAAAAAAATCTATGCTCAGAAAGTGTGGGATATACTGCACCCTGAAGAAACGCAAAGGACACTAACAGAAACATCCTTAGAACTTTAAGGGCTACGTTGTGGACCCTCCAGAACATTCATATGTTCAAGTCCCAATCCTCAGTCCCTCAGAACATAACTGTATTTGGAGATAAGGTATTTAAAGTAGTGATTAAGGTAAAATGAGGCCATTAGGGTGGGCTTAATCCAATATGACTGGTGCCCTTATAAGAAGAGTAAGAGATGCCAGGGTTACATGCTCACAGAGAAAAGGCCATGTGAGGACATGGGGAGATGACAGCCATCTACAAAGCAGGAAAGGAGGCCTCGAAAGAAACCAACCCACCAGGCACCTTGATCTTGGACTTCTGGCCCCCAGAACTATAGGACAATATATTTTTGTGGTTTAAGCAACCCCGACTTGGTACTTCATTATGGCAGTCCTAGAAAACTGATGCTAAAAGTTGTCTTGAAAACAAATTGTGATCAGAAAGTTTGAAGAACCACAAAGCACACTAACAGAAAAGTCCTCATATTACAGAAAATCATCGAACTTGGCTGAACCCCATGTTTATCAAACCCATCTCCCTGGAATACTAAGTTTCTTTGTTCAAGGAACATACAGGTATTTCACAGGATACTAAGGTTGCAAACAGTACGGGGTGGGATAAATGGTACTCCAGGCCTTGGGAGTCTGGGAGAGGACATTCGGATGGGAAGTATATGGTCGATGTGAATTCCAGATGGGCCAGACTGGCCACATGGAAGTTCACAAGCATGAGAAGTGTAGGGAATCAGTTGGGAAGCAGTCCCAGTGGTCTAGAAAGCTGGTGGTGAGGGCCAGAACAGAGTGAGGTCACCAGGCTGGAGCAGAAGGGATGGGGTGTGAAATGTTTAAAAGAAAAACATTAACAGGATATGGTCATCAGTTGGAAATTGAGCAAGGTGTGAAGGACAAAAAGAAATCAGAAATGACACTAGATGCAATCACATAAAAACAGAAGGTGGATCAGGCTCAGTGAAGAACATTAATTCAGGCATAACCTCCTGGACAGCAGGAAGTCAGATAGGTAAGTCCTAAAAGTTTGGAAGAGATCAGTGATCACGGGAGTGAAGAGGGATCAGGCAAGGGCTTACCTCAGGCAAAAGGTGAAGGTGCACAGGACAAGGCAGATGACAAAGCATCAAGTTAACCTAGAGTCCCCATCTTCTAGTGTGAGCACCGGCGGTGTCTAGCTTGATCTACAGACACATTCAAGTGGCTCCAGTTGTAGGACCAGTGACCTGTGGAGGCTGGGAGCCAGACAAGCATGCCAGGAGGACAGGGACTTCTTCACCTTAACCTTTGTACCACTGTTGCTTCTACTGGTGCAGGTCAACCCAGCACCTTCCTGGAGACTGCACAGCACACACCCAGTTGTATCACTTTCAACCCCCAAGAATGTATTTTTTTTAAATGAGGCGTTTACACACACATGCACACACACACATACTCCCCTACCTCCCTTCTATACCCTGTACTGATCCAGAGGGTTCTAAACCTAACTGGAAGACTTCACAGTATCCTTGTAGATTTCATGCTTTTAGAATCACTCTGCCACTCTATCTAAACTGTTGAGACCACTTTGGAACATCTTCCTGCTTTGCAACATCATCAGACTTCTCTGGGCTTCATAGTTTTCATCTGAAAAGTCTGATAGATAGGCAAGAGTGATTCTTCATTCTCAGTATATTCTAAGATTCTATGGGAAGGTCCCTGATGGTTTGGGGAGCAGAGTGGTTTGGGAGAAAAGAAAAGGGTGTCCCATATGGGAATGAGAACCAGTTGTAGGGTCTTGGCCACCCAATACCAGAAAACTCTTGATTTGTAGAGATGCCCATTGTATGTGTCTGGGCCAGAGGTAAGGGGCTTCAACGGGAGAAGGACCCTCTTCCCAGCATACACAGGCCAGCACAGAACCTAAGCTTAGCACAGTAGATTCCCCTGAATTGTGAGAAAGTGACACATGATCTAATTGAAAAGTTAATCCCAGGGATGAGGGCAGTGTTATGAGTCCAATGATGGTGTCTTATCCAGACTGGGCTCAGAACTGACCTTGACCATCTCCCCATCATCTGGCCTTCCATAGGTTTCCAGCCCTGATTCCCCATCCTTCTGCCCACCTTTGTGAGCTACCCAATATCATCTGAATACCTTCCTTTCATTTCCTATTAACTCTGTTTTAAAACTTTTTACAGGCAATAGGGAAAATAATACTTATTTTTAAAATCTGCCCCTGATGCATAGGGGCAGATTTTAAAAATAAGTATTATTTTCCCTATTGCCTGTAAAAAGTTTTAAAACAGAGTTAATAGGAAATGAAAGGAAAGTATCCAGAGCCTAAATGTCCATCAACTGATGAATGGATAAAGAAATTGTGGTTTATATACACAATGGAGTACTACATGGCAATGAGAAAGAATGAAATATGGCCCTTTTCGGGGATGGAACTGGAGAGTGTGATGCTAAGTGAAATAAGCCATACAGAGAAAGACAGATACCATATGTTTTCACTCTTATGTGGATCCTGAGAAACTTAACAGAAACCCATGGGGGAGCAGAAGGAAAAAAAAAAGAGAGGTTAGAGTGGGAGAGAGCCAAAGCATAAGAGACTCTTAAAAACTGAGAACAAACTGAGGGTTGATGGGGGGTGGGAGGGAGGGGAGGGTGGGTGATGGGTATTGAGGAGGGCACCTTTTGGGATGAACACTGGGTGTTGTATGGAAACCAATTTGACAATAAATTTCATATATTGAAAAAAAATAGGGAAAGAACACGAAAAGGCAGTTATCAAAAGACATACAAATGGGCAATAAACATTTATTTTAAAAATAAAAAAAAAATAAATAGAATCTGGATATCAAACACTAGTAAGACCAATGTGCCGAACAAGAACATAATCAATATTTTTAAGGGAGAATAAATGGAGTAATTGCAAAGCACAATGAGACAATCATAAACCATAGTTTATAAACATATTATCCTTTACAAAATCATAGTTTAAAATGAAGCGGTATTAAAAGCCCTCCTTTGGCAGATGGCAATCCCTGGCCCTGCCCCTACCCCTCGCCCTGCCCTCCAGAGGCAAACACTTGTAACTCTTTTAGCTATTTCTTTGAGATTTACTTCCATGTTTTTCAATCTTATGTTCACACTGCTACACTTGGTTGCTCGATTTTAGACATTAGCATTATCCATTATCCTCCTGATATGGTGATGAGGACTTAACTTTCTACACGACCCCTCATCCTTTCATTTTCTGTCCTACTATTCTCCACTTACTTGTATCACAATTTTTAAATAAAATCAAAAGTGGTGACTTCATTAGGACTATGAAATACTATCCCCTACTCTCTCTCTCTCTCTCTCTCTCTCTCTCAAAATGAAGTTGCTTATACAACTTCAGCTTTTCTTGCATCAACAAGTGCCTTGATTTGTATTTATTTACACACGTGCTGTATTAAACGTGCCCAAATGCTCAACCATATGAAACAGTCTTCCAGTTTCCTTACATCTCAGAAATGGCCTGTCGGAGCCCTCCCTCCCCTGCTCCTACGCAGATGTCTGGTCTTCGGTTAGATCACCTGACCCCTTCCTTTCTGCTCTTCTGCTTGGAATTTCTGTATCTGTTATTGTTTACTTTCATCTTTTTGGGCTTTCATTTTATTTTTCTGAAGTCTATCCTACAGTATCTTCCTAAGAAATGGTACATGAGGCATAAACTTTTTAGGCTTTGCCTATATGGAATTTTTTTAATGTTGCTGCTATATTGATTGATTGATTGATTGTTGATTGATTCACTTAGTACCCTTAGACACGGTAATCTGAATTCTTCCACAGAAAGTTTCTCCAGTATCTTCTAGCATCCGGTGTTACTCTTTAGCATCCTAATGCCATTCTGATTTCTCTTGTTCCTGTTCCTTTTACATCACCTGCTCTTCATCCTCCTCCTTCTCCTCCTTTTCTTCTCTCTGCCTCTGTCTCCCTCTCTCTCTCCCTCATGCTCTGAAACTTGCCATTGCAGTGCCTTGAGATGGGTGTTCTTTTCACTTATTTTGGCTAAGAGCTAAATGGTCCATGGGGCTTTTTAGTCTGGAGACACATGTCCTTTAGTTCTGAGACATTTTCTTGTTTGTTTCTTTGATACTGGCTTTTTCTCCATTAGTTTCAGTTCTTTCTCCAGAATTTTTCTTAGAAGAATATTGAACTTCCTGAATTAAGCCACTCATTTTCGTCAACTTTTCTCTCTCAACTTATACTATTACTTTACCCTTGGTTTTACCTTTCTCGATTTTGTCTAATACTTTAACTGGATTTTTACAATTTAAATTGTCACACGTTGTTAATTCAGTTGCTATTTGGTGTTCTCTGTTCTTTTTCATAGTATCCTGTTCATGTCTTAAGGATACACATTTATTTTAGCTCTTTAAGATTATCAGTGATAGGGTGCTTGAACTTCTGTTCCATGAACTAAGTTTTGCCCTGGATTCCTTTTTATGTTTGTTTTATATTTTTTCATTCCTCAAATGCACTGTGATCCTGAGCTGTCCATTTATATTTAAAGTGAGGCATTCCAGAGTGTAGCCACTCTGGAAAACAGTATGGAGGTTCCTCAAAAAAATTAAAAATAGAACTACCCTATGACCCAGCAATTGCACTACTAGGTATTTATCCAAAGGATACAAAAATGCTGATTTGAAGGGGCACATGCACCCCCATGTTTATGGCAGCACTATCAACAACAGCCAAAGTATGGAAAGAGCCCAAATGTGCATCAACTGATGAACAGATAAGGAAGATGTGGAATATGTACATATATATGTATTTAAAATGTGCTAAATGGGGTGCCTGGGTGGCTCAGTCAGGTAAGTGTCCGACTCCTGATTTCAGCTCAGGTCATGATCTCATGGTTTGTGGGTTTGAGCCCCTTGTGGGGCTCTGCATTGACAGCACAGAACCTGCTTGGGATTCTCCCTCTCCCTCTCTCTCTGCCCCTTCCCTGCTCATGACAGAGACTCAAATATCTGTCTCTCTTGGAATAAATAAACTTGAAAAAAAAAGAATGCATTTTCAAAAGCTTTGGGGTGGTGAGGCAGCCTGCCCAAACTTTGGGGTGAGGGAGGGACAGCTGCCTTCTCTGCTCTAATCTCCAGCCTCTGGAGGCTGTTGGGGCAGCATGTTCTTTGGTAGAACATGCAGCTGAACAGGCACAATTTCACAGAGAATTCTTGATCAAGTCCACGGCCCATTTTAGGCTTAGGCTCTGTTTATCACTCCTAGAGGGGAAGGATGTCAGATTCTTATCTGACAACTTCATTCCACAGCCCATTTAAATAAACAGGCAACCCAAGGTAAGATGAGGAGAAAATCCATCGGTATCCTCAGATTGACATTATATCAATGGATGTGCATGAGGTCTGGGGATTTATAATAGCTTGTTCAAAGAAATAGTTCAAACATACTGGCTCACTTTGATCAACACATTCCTCTAGAAGGATGAATGATTTACAAATCTACAGAATACAGGGATCTGGGCTCCATCAACAGAAATCCAGGATGAGGGTTTCTTAAGCATACTGCCCTTGGTAAGGGTGAGCCTGAGGGCAACAAGGCAAGCCATACATGATGTCTCTTTCCCCAGTTGTTAGAAGGAGAGGGATGACGGACAGAGAATACATGTTATTTGTGGACAGGCGAGCTTTCTGGAGGGCATCTGACAGGGAAGTGAGAGAAGACTGGAGGAGTAGGAAAGACTTCATGGATAGGCTGGGTTGGAAGGGTGAGGAGGCTCGGAGAGACTTGAAGGAAGAAGGAGGTCAATAAAATCCTGGGTAGGAAGAGTGATGATGAGTAAAACTGTGTAGGCAAGAGACCAAAACATCCCCCGCTCTCAAATATAACAAGTATACATACAAATTACTCTGCATCCAAAGTGCCTACAGTATGCCTCCAAATAGTGGCTGTAAGTGCCCCTAGTGGCAGAGATGGGAAACACCAAAAAACCCACAGCAGAGATTGCCGCTCACCGAGAACATGCTCAACCAAAATGACGGGTCAGAGCTAGAGTCTCGGCCATTCCTCTGAGAGACTCAATTCTCATGTATGGCCCCCAGCACCATGCATGTTCAGGAGTGTGTCCCTCCAAGGCTAAGATTTCTTTGCAAAACCTAAACATATGGCTTCTTCTTTGACTCTAGTACATGGTATACTACAACTACAGTAACAAAATCACATTTTCCTCAACAAAACTACTTCATGTATCATTTCCTGTACAAGTATGATGAGAATTTAATTTTTCCTAATCCTTTCAAGTAAAATACCTGTGTGTCTTTTAGAACAGAAGATGCAGTTAGTATGAACAAAGCAGTGAAAAGCTTCTCCTGACCTGGACGTACTCTGGTAGATGGGATGCCAGCAAGGTCAGCTGAGGTCACCAGCCAGGCCCAAGCCCAGGTGTCAGATAGCCTACCTACTGTAGGAAGTTCTTATGGGAGGGGGTGTGCGGGGAGGTCCTGTACCTCTAGGCTCAATTTGGTGGGCACTAACCCCTACCCACAATTGAGCCCCAAGGACCTTGGTTGGGATAAACCCACCTTGGAACTTTAAGGCTTCTTGAGTTTTCCTGGCTATTTTGACAAAGATGAATTCTAAAGTGAGTTCATGTCAAGAAGAAAAATGCCAGAGGAAGACTTCAGAGAAGTGAGTTTCACAAAGTCTAGAGGAATAGGTTCTTACACTGAATGTCCACTAATCACAAGCCATGTCCCAGCCAAGTGTTGTACATAGATGACCTTCATGAATCCACACAACAGCCACCTCCTCAGGGGGTACCATCATCCCTATCATTAAAGAAAAGACAGTTGAGGCCGCAGATGTTACATTACTCACCCTAGTTCACACAGGAAATAAGAGAGTGAGAGCCAGGAGAAGATCCCAACTGGTAGCCAAAGATTCCTCAATTGTTTCCTGAGGGAAACCGAGGCAGGGTAAGACACTACCTGAAGAAGGCTGGAAAGCCTCAGAGATGGAGCTCCAGCCTAGGAATCACAATATCCTTCCTCTGTGTGGCTGGACAGGGAGCTCTGAGAAGGACACATGGGGTTGCCCAATCTCTAAACAGAGGCAGCCTGGAGAGCCAGTGAGCACAGACTGTCAGCCTGGTTCCCAAGGAACAGGAGCTGTTCTTGAGTGACCACAAGTAAGCCTGTGTGCCAGGCCCAGCATAGGCCACAGCTCAGCCCATCTGTCTACTAACCCTGGTAAAAGAGCTGCTAGGACTTCAAAGATACCAGTCATCATAGCTAATTACACTCACAGCAATATCTATACACCAGGCACTGTACTAAGTGTGTTCCATACACTGATTCCCTTAATTCTCTCAGCAATCTTATAAGGTGAGTACTGTTATTAGCTCCATATTACAGAGCAACAAACTGTGGCATAAAGTAATTCTTGAACTCATCCAAGGTAGCAGAGCTAGATAGTGGTAGAGGCCCAAATTTGAATCCAGCAATCTGGTGCAAACGCCCAGATTCTAACCATTCTCTGTACTACCTCTCCCTATACCAAGAACGTATGAGTTCTGACATGCCTAACTGATACACACAAAGGCCTATAATATCCAAAACCACTGTGTGAGCTGGGAATACAAATATGATAATGGCCACGCCTACCATTCAGGATCTTACTGCCTTTAACACAGACAGAGAAACAGGTATTATGAGACAGGAGCTCTCTGGAGGGGAGGGGTACACAGGGCATTAGGGAAGTGCATAGCAAGGTACCTAACTTGACCTCAAAGAGTCAGGGAAAGTTTCTTGGAGCAGACCATGCTAGAGCTAGATCTTAAAAATGAAATAGAAGCTAGCCAGCAAGACAACCTAAGAAACACATTTTAATTCTTCTAAAGCTTTTAAGCTCTACCTTGTGCCAAGTCAAATACCTAGGAAGCTCCAAGTCTGAATGATATCATTTCAACTTTCCACAGAAAAATTTGCACTGAACTAGAATATCACATTGTTTATGCCTTTGGCTTTCAGCCAGGGCTGATATAAGAAGCAGTCATATGAATCACATTTGCATTGTTTGTAAAACTGCTAGCAAAGACACTATCCATTATGTTGTTCTATGTCCCTTATCTACAGACTAATGTGATAAATGTCTCCCAAAGCACTAAACTAAAAAAAAGAAAGAGAAAAAAGAAAAAGAAATAGAAACCTCTCTCCCAATGGATTGGTATTCTTCTTTGTAGTAAGCACTGAGGGTTATGCATTCTATCCGGTCTATCATTGTCCTGCCTACCAGGAAGCTCAGGACCGAGGTCAATATTAGGAGTTTCCTTTAGCTTATGTGTTTTGGCACAAATATCCCTTTTGCCCTTGATTATCTGGCTCTTAACATCATAACTTTATTTTAATGGATTTAAGGTGTTAGGTCTTTTTGTAACTAGGCCTCTACTTATTACTATTACTGTGGCACAGTGCAGCATATAGAAAACAGTTGAGCAGGCTGGCTTAACACTCAAGGCCACGCTGCTCCCCAGCTCACTAATACCTACAATATCCCATTATTTATTTTCTTCAAACCCTGAGTGTCCCTTCATAACCAGAAGGGATGGGTCCAGATCTACAGTTAAATATGAAAGGCCCACGAGCCAAAATGGCCCCCATCTGCTGCCTGTGGGATCTGTGATGCGGGGTCTCCTCTCGGAAGAGAAGAAAGAGTTGTACATCAAAACCCTGCAGGCATGACCCCCTTCAGGGCTTCAAGAAAATTCTGAGGACAGGTTTTTCAAGAACTCCAAGCATCAGCACCAGCTGCTGAGAGGCATTTGAGATAACTCTGGCGAAGAGGGTTGTGTAGCTAGGTTCACAATGTGTGTGCTCATGCATGCGTGTGTCTGTGTCTCTCCAAATCCCCCCTAACTCTTGTGTTCCATCTTAGCATGACCAAGGCTTCTTTTATCCCCATTCACAAAATGAGGTGGCTATGAAGCATTACAAGGACGATACATATGAACACCTGCCATCAGCTGGCACTTAATAACGATTACCTCTTTATTTGCTCTCTCCATGCTAGACTGCAGTCTCCAGGAGGATGAGGACTGTTACTGACTGTTTTAGTCCCCAGTGCCTAAAGCAGATCCTGGCCTTTAGAAGCCACCAGACAGATACTCATGCTAAGAACACAATACTCACTTGATAAATATTGCTGGAATGAATCAATGACAACAAACAACAGATCTAAACAGATGACATGATATATAGCTGAGTTGCAAATTTACTCCTTTACTCAATGTGCAAAGATAACATAGCCTCCATTTTCCAGAACGTTCTTCACAATTCTCCATCCCCACCCTTGAGCACCAGAGAAGCAGATATGTCTATATGTGTGTCTCAGGAACTTCGCGTTCAGCTGTCTCTAGTGGATGTCTTCTAGATATCTTCCCCTTGGCCCTGTTCCTTCTTCCCATGATGGGTTTTCATGACCTAGTGGTAGGGAGGGCTTCGGAATGGAACATCCAGCTCATCTGATCTAGTCTGTCTGTTCCTTCACCCCATATGATGGTCTAATTGGCAAGTTTGGTGGTCAGTTCCCTGGTTGGGTGAGGACCTGGTGGTCTTGCCTCGCTAACCTGGTTCCCGTGACATTCAGACTTCTCTTAAGTTTCTGCCATGTCTTCCCTTTGACCACAGATAACATAGTCCTGCCCCAGTACAAAGGACATTTCATCCTTCTCTGGGGCAGTTCTGAACCCAGTGGTTTTCCGCCATCCCCAGAAGACATTTGGGAATGTTCAGCTCCCTTGTCTATTTTACATACCTCCTGGTCTGGCACTGGACACATGGATGGATAAACAGTCCTAAGGCATAGTGTATGTTCCTTGCATCTTACACAGTCTCAAAAGGCTGTTCTTTACCCATCTGCCTCCCAACTTCTAGGACTGTGCCAGGCACATAGTGGGCACCACGGAGTCCTGTTAAACTCAAGTGAACCGTCTGGAACTAAAATACAACTGAACTGATTTGGAGTGGATATGGTTCACTCCTTATTTCTGAGTTCATATTAATGAAAACTGGACCTTTTGAATGCTAGCTTATAAACTCTTTTCAGGAAAAAAACTTGGCTCTAGTCTGAGAGAAAAACCTTACATTCAATATTTTTAGTGAGCTATTTTGGGGTTCAATTAAAAAACAGTTAAAAGAGAGTGTGCTTTAAAATGATATGAATAGGGGCGCCTGGGTGGCTCAGTTGGTTAAGCGTCCGACTTCAGCTCAGGTCACGATCTCGTGGTCCGTGAGTTCCAGCCCCGCGTCGGGCTCTGGGCTGATGGCTCAGAGCCTGGAGCCTGCTTCTGGTTCTGTGTCTCCCTCTCTCTCTGCCCCTCCCCTGTTCATGCTCTGTCTCTCTCTGTTTCAAAAATAAATAAACGTTAAAAAAAAACATTTAAAAAATAAATAAATAAAATGATATGAATAAAATCTCTTCTGGTACTAAGTTTTAAGAGTACTTTAATAAGTTAATTTTAATTCATATTTGTTTTTTGAATCAAAGGAGTTTAATTTTATAAATTAAAACAATGCTTTGGTTGCCTAGAAGTGGCCACTTCCCAACTTTACTGGTGGGAACCGGCCCAGCCCTGGAGAGCAGATTTTGAGAGATGCAGTAAACCATCATCCCCACCTGCTTCGCCCAAAACCTCCCTCAGTCTCTTAAAAGTACATCAGATTTGCCTAGCAAGCTTTAAAAAATATCTGCATCCAGACTCCACCTCTTCTGGCTTAATTAATCTGGGTGGGGTGTGACCAAGCACTAGCACTTTGAGAGAAGAGCAAGAAAGCTAGAGAGGTACTATGGGGCAATCAGAAGTGAAAACCTCCCACACTCACACACTAAAAACAGCTGTAGAAAGTCAAAATGTAGAGCAGTCTGGGGTCATTCGCTATAGGCACAAAAAAACAGCACCCTCTGATTGGCCCCTGTGAGTTTCAGGAAACCAAAGCTGATATTCAAAACACTGACCTATAATTAGAACAAATGAGTCTTCTGCCTTTGTATCCAGCAAAGCAGCTGTAGTGAAGGCACTGGCCACCCCCGGCCCATCTCGATCTTAAGAAAGATAAGGATCTCCCATATGGCTTCAGCCCAGTGGTTAGTCTGACTGTTACTCTCATGGCCCAATGCTTGTGGTGGGGGAGGGGGGTCTCCCCTCCAAATTGTGAGATTTTTGATGGCAAAGGTGGAGTCTGATAAGTTTCTGTAACCCCATGTCTAGCCCAGTGGTCCTCAACCAGGAGCAGTTTTGGGCCCCCAACCCCAGGGAACATTTGGGAATATCAGGAGATTTTGTGGTTGCCACAACTTGGGGAAGGAGGTGTTACTGGCATCTAGCGGGTAGAAGTCAGACACACAGCTAGACATCTTACAATGTACAGGGCAGTCCCCCACCACAAAAAATTATCTGGCCCAAAATGTCAATAGTACCTAGGTTGAGAAACCCTAGTTTAGTCTAACACTTGACAGAGCTGACACTAAATATCAGAAAGATATTCCCATTAGGAATTTTTTCTTCCCATACATATCCATCATCCAGATAAGGCCAGCATGATCTATAAACATCTAGAATCCTCATGCCAGATTTGTTGGCCATCTGGTCTCAATTTGACAACATTTTGAACTTAATACATAAACCAACGGAGTTCCTTCAGGAGATCTGAATGCCTCCATTCCAAAGATGCTCCCAAAGCTCTTGCCAGAGGAAATGTGAATGGGAAAGACTGGCTCCCTAGGGCCAGTTCTCCAGGAATATTCACCTGAATTAAAGATGGAAATACATGAACACATTTACCTATAAATAGGGTCCAATACTGAGGGAAGGATTTTGGTCACACTCATGACCCCCTATTGGATCACCAGCATCTAAATGCTCAGCTGGGATGAAACTCTATCCTCTACACTTGCCCTGACCCTCCATACAGCAAGTATTCTCCAATTTTTCATATTATAGATTCTAAATTTAGAAAAAAAAAAGGAGAGAAACTGTTATTTTTATTTGAGCACTTACTACGTGCTAGGTTATGTTTTATGTGGCTTAGCTCCTTGAATGCTCACAGCAACCCTATGGGGTGGTCTCTATGGTTATGTCTATTATACAAATGAGAAAAATGAGGCTCAGAAACATGATAATATGCCATAATACAAAACAACCAGGATTTCACTCCAGGGATAGTGAGTAAATACATTGAAAATGTACAAAAGCCTTTCCAGTTATAACCCACAGTATTTAGAAGGTTTGAGTGGTTGTCAACAACCCAGTCCTCCATGGGACATCACCTATAGCAACGTAACAACAGTGGAGTGGGACAATCAGAGATAGTCACTTAACCTTTGACTCAAAAAGTTTTAAAAGATTAAAACATACTGGGACGCTTGTGTGGCTCAGTCAGCTAAGTGTCTGACTTCCGACACAGGTCATGAATTCCCAGTTCGTGGATTCAATCCCCACGTAGGGCTCTGTGCTGACAGCTCTGAGCCTGGAGCCTGCTTCCGATTCTGTGCCTCCCTCCCTCCCTGTACCTCCCCTGCTCATGCTCTGCCTCTCTCTCTCTCTGTCTCTCAAAAATAAACATTAAAAAATTAAAAAAAAAAAACCTAAACATGCTAATGCCAGCAATAAAAAAAAATCTCTCATATTGAACCCAAAGTAGTCACACAGAAATGCATTATGTAGTATTACTTTTTAAAATTAATTTCCTAAAAGTAACAAAAATTAATCAAATAAACTTGAGCATAACTGTTCAGAACTGCCAAGGGCTGGCTATTTTAAGAATGGGCAATGATAGGTGTAGCCCCTTAGAAAACTGGACCTTGCCAAAGGACTGTGCCCTGAGGTCAACCCTCTATAGATGGGTCATTGCTCAGGTCATGTTTCACCTGGTGCCTTGTCAGTAGGATCCCCTCTCTTCCAGCTCACCCAAACTGTGGAGGCGTGGAGTGGGGGGGTGGGCGCGTTCCCTCTCACCTGAGTCAACAGCTAAGTCCAGTCATTTCCTTCCCATCTCACTCTATCCAAGCAAGAAAGCCTTGCAGTGCAGACTGAGGTGTTCTTACTGGTTTAAAGGAAAGTCACCTATCTTAGTTGTCCATTAATGCTGCAACAAATTATGCCAGATTTAGAAGCTCAAACAATGCAAATTTATTATCTTGGGGTTCTAGAAGTTGCAAAGCCAATATGGGTCTCCCTGGCTAAAAATCAGGGTATTGGCAGGGCTGTATTCTTTCCTGGGCGCTCTAGGATAGAACCCATTTCCTTGCTCTTTCCAACTTTCAGAAGCCACTCTCATTCCTTGGCTTATGGCGCCTCAAAATCAGCAGCATTGCATCTTCCTGTGCCTTTCTTCAGTAGTCACACCCTCCTCTGACTCTTCTGGCTCCCTCTCTAACTTTTCAGGACCCTTGTGATTACACTGGGCCCACCTGAATACTCCAGGATACTCTCCCTACTTTACGGTTAGAGGATTAGCAATCTCAATTCCATCTGCAACCTCCCCTTTGCCATGTAATCTAATATATTCACCCGTCCTAAGGGTTAAGACATGGCTTTGGAGAAAAGGTGACAGGGAGGCCGTATTCTACCTACCACACCACCTCTTAGATGGGTAGCAAACTGTCAGAGAACTTTGGCCCCCACAAGAATTTAATTGAATTTGAAAGCCTTGCTATGGGGACATGCCCCATCCAGTTTGCCCAGTTCCTACCACTCTCTAATTCCCCAGCCTCCGGCCCTCATTTATCTTATTTGTCTGGACCAAGGAGGCATTTGGGTTTTCCAACCCAGGTTTAGTTGAATCTTCAAGAGGGAGGACCAGTCTTGCTTAGCTTGGGGCTCTTTTCTTAAGAAGCCAAGCTCACAGGCGTGATCTTGTGAATGGACCCCAAGAGCTCCTGGCACCATGCCATCCTCAGGGCTCTCCAATGCTACTGGAGTGAATAATGAATGTAGATTCTGGGATACACATGCGCTGATGTGACTTCCAAAAAAGAAACTGGAGAAGCATTTGTTTCCATCGATGTCTGGGTGACTTACAGCTTTAAACATATATCTCCAGGATGATTTATCTGAATTTTATAGATCCTAGACTTTTCCCAGCTGAAACCCAGTTACTGCTTCCACAATAACTCATTGGATTGATCGCTTTAAATTTAAAGGGGCACTGGGAGAACTCTGGCTGCCCGAACTGTTTAAATCTTGTCCTCTGTGGAAGGTTCTGTTATACTTCTGGATGATCTGAACACAAAGCACTACAGGTCCATGGTAACAACATGGCGCCAGTGGGGTGGGAAGTGCAGCAGAGACAGAGGCAGAGCTGGGATGGAGAAGAGTGTCAGCCAGAATCCCCGAGAGCAGAGCAAGGCAGAGGCTCTGGTGCCCAAGGCTCTGAAAGGAGCAGCTCAAGTGACAAGAGCTTCTGTGCAAGAGTGGTCATAAACCAGAACACAGAAGGAAGAACCTGGTAGGACCTAAGAAATGCCCTGCCTGGAAAAGGCAAGGCAGGATGAGGGAGAGGAATTTTAGTTATTAAGCACCCACACATGTCAGGTACTTTATGTCTACCTGTGACATTCATTTATTCTTCCAACCTCGGGAGGATTGGCCTTAACAGTTAGGAAGGAATAGGTTCAAATCTCAGCTGTAACTTACGCTAGCTGGGTGTCCTTGGGTAAGTTAGTTAGCCTTTCTGACCCCCGTCTTCTCATCTGTATTTAAAAACTACTATTCTGGGGCATCTCGGTGGCTCAGTCAGTTAAGCGTCCGACTTTGGCTCTGGTCATGATCTCATGGTTCGTGAGTTCGAGTCCTGCATCGGGCTCTGTGCTGACAGCTCAGAGCCTGGATCCTGCTTCCAGTTCTGTGTCTCCCTCCCTCTCTGCACCTCCCCAGCTTATGCTCTGTCTGTCTCTGTCTCTGTCTCTGTCTCTCTCT
This sequence comes from Panthera onca, assembly GCF_046562875.1. NCBI lineage: Eukaryota > Metazoa > Chordata > Mammalia > Carnivora > Felidae > Panthera > Panthera onca. The sequence continues at coordinate 43,559,755 of NC_138349.1, read as the reverse complement.
CTCTCAAAAATAAATATTACATTTTTTTAAAAAACTACCATTCTGTATTTAGAAATTATTATATATCAAATATAATATATACCTCACAGAGCATGTATCTTTTAAAGGGTGTTTTCAAAAAACATTTAATAGCATGGGAAAATGCCCTTTGACAAAATTAACAGGGAAAAAAAGTAGATGGCAAATACCAATATAATTCTTATTTCGTAGAAAGAATATATACACTTTGAATAGATGCCCATCTATATATTTTGAATACATATGCACGTATACATATGAAAGAAAATAAAAATATTAACGGTAGTTATTTTCATGGTGGGAATTCAGATGATTTAATTTTTAAATGTACTTTTCATATTTTCCAAATTGCCTACAATGAACATGACGTACTTTGAAATATTTTTCTAGATTTGCATTTTTATTGCAAAAGTGATCCATGTTCAGGATAGGAAATTAAACTTTGCTACCACTGGGAACAGCTTGTTATGAATTCTTGCAGATGTTTTTCTCTGCATATCTAAATATATATGTAGAGGGCATGAGTTTCACAGGCCAAAAATTCAGGTGTGCAAAAGAGGGCAGCTTTAGTTTTCTATAACCGAATTTCCTTTCTGTCTCAAGCCCCCAATCCACCTAGTGGCAGAAACTTTAAGTAAAAGAAAGTACACTCAGGCAAATAAGGGTTTTCTCTGTGTATTTAACTTAATCCCCCCACTTCTACCTGGACTTGCATCTTCATCCAAGGGGGCTGACATGGTAGCCAGGTTTGTGGGGATGTCTCGTGCTGACTCATGATCCAATTTTGCTAAAGCGAGCAGAGGTCTACCTTTTGCCTGGCCTTGGTCTGCAGAATCTATGCCAACTGACAGGTCTGGGAGACCTCAAGTTTCCCAAATCTACTTAGCAATCATGTTGAATATTCTGGAACACCCCTTTCTTGACTGGAAGCCCCCTTCTGGTCGAGCAGCTTTGGACCTCCATTTCACACGGAAAACTTCTGCATGCTCTCCCACATACCCCTGAAAGGTGCTTTCTCGGGCTCTCTCAGACTCCAAAAGAAATTTCTACTCTTCTGAAGCTGCAGCCACCTCGCTCTGCTCAGGAGCCTTTTGCAAGGTCTGCCAGCTCACTGAGTTCTGGTGGGGTCTCTTTGACTCACATCACCAGTGATCTGGGACCTGTGATCCAGACTTCCCTTCTTCACTCTGGGAGAGACTCAAAGACAAGTCCTCCCCAACACCCCACTACACTCCAAGATCACTCTCCGCTCAGATCCTCCCCTCTCTGAGGCAGGTATGATCTGTGATCTTCACCTTCTCTCTCTGGGTCAGACAGCCAATTTGGGTATCTGAGGTGTATGACATGAACCTGATGTCGAGAGCCCTTTGACTCAGCCTGGAGACGACACAAGCCTTTGCTTCTGGCCAAGACTTTTATACTTTGCTTCACAGAGTATAAAATTTGTTTCGAAATTCCAAAGCTGAAAATTAACTTTCGTCCTGTGGTCTCGTATTCTGCACTGGCATTATACCCCTTCCTTGCAGCAGGACCAAGAAATGATCAAATTTGAGGGGGCTACAAGCGGGGAGGGGCTTGGCACAGAAAGAACAGAAAAACAAATCTGTGAATATTTTAGAACACTCACTTTATTTGTGCCTTTGGATATGGGAATATAAATACCCTGAGAGTTTAACAGTAGTATAACACTGGAATCATACCACACATACTTTCCAGAGATCTTTTCTTCACTGAACAATATGTCTGGAAATTATTGGGCAAATAGATTCTTTGCAACAGCTGAGTAATATTCTATTGTCCTGTTTGGTTATCTAATCCTCTTTTCCAAAAATAGAGTAGTCCCCAATTTGTCACTATTATAATGCTTCAATGAACATTCTTGTTCATTATCTCTTGTTCACTTGATCATCTGTCTCTGCAGGATAAACTCCTAGATGTGCAATTGTTATGTCAAAGGATATCTGTTGCTCAATAGCCCCCATCGACAACATATATATGGGAATATTATAGGTTTAAAAAATGCAAGTCCATGTAAAAAATGATATTTTACTTAATAAATCAATGTAATAAAGAACGACTGAACGAATCAGAATAAACCAAAGATGTATGTATATATATCATATTAAAAAAATAAAACCATATGTCAGATAGATTAAAATGGAAATAATAGAAGTGCCTGGTGGCTCAGTCAGTAAGCATCTGACTTCAACTCAGGTCATGATTTTGAGGTCTGTGAGTTCGAGCCCTGCATTGGGTTCTGAGAGCTTGGAGCCTGCTACGGAGTCTATGTCTTCCCCTCTTTCTGCTCCTCCCCCGTTCATGCTCTGTCTCAGTCTCTCTCAAAAAAATGAACAAACATTAAATTTTTTTTTAAACTGGAAATAATAAAATGGCTAAACTATGAGGAGAAAAAATACCAGAAACAGGAGTATAACCTCACCTTAAAATAAAGAAGAACTTCTTACCCCAGATTATTTTTAGTAAGATACCTATAAGATACAGTAAGATACCATAAACAAAGCCAAGTGGTACATGAAAGTCAGGGAATATATTTATAGGGTATATGACAGGCAACTGGTTAAAAACATAAACAAAGAGCTCCCTCAGAATTAATAAGAAAACAAAAGGGCAAAGATTGCAAAAAGCAATGCAGAGAAGAAGAAATTTAAAAAGACTAATGTGGGAGATGGCCAACAAGAACCACGGATTCCACCCACCCATCAAGAGATGGAGTCTATTTCTGCAACCCTCTCCCCACCGCCAGTCAACCGGCCACGTGACTTGCTTGGCCAATGGGAAATTAACAAATATAATGCAAGCAAAGAAAAGCACTTGGTGCTGAGGCTTGCCCTGTGTTGCTCCTCTGAAGAACCCTGCCACAGTCACCCTGTGGCCCTAGCTATCGTGGTGGATGATGAGAGACATATGGCCCACTCATCGCCCCCCACCCCCACTCCAGCCAACAACTAGCAACTGCCAACCACCAAAGCTGCTTAACTGACCCACAGCTAACCACAGACCCCTGAGGGGGCTGAGCCAAGGCCAGTAGTATAAGTGCCCAGCTGAACCCAGCCTCAATTGCTGACCCACAGAATCATAAGCTAAAGAAACAGCTGTTGCTTCAGGCTACCAAGTTTTGGGGTGGTTTATTATGCAGCAAAAGCTAACAAAAGCAGCTAATAAATAAAATGTTCAAATTCACAACCAGCAAATTTAAGCAGAACATCATTTTTTTTTTTACCCATCAAATTGACAAAAATGAAGAAGAATGATCACTTCAGTTCAGGCAAGGATGTGAAGAAATAAATATTTTCATTCATCGCTGACAAGAGTGTAAATTGTTGCAAACTTATTTGAGAAGTAATGTGACAATACCGATTAAAACTGAAAATACATGTACCCTTTGGCCACTTTGGGGGGTTTATCTTTCAGGGAAAAGATGTATAAGAATGTTTATTGGAGCATTGCTGGCATCTGGTGGGGGGTGGGGGCGGCGGGAATCAACACAGAAAGAACAGAAGAAAGGAGAAGGAAAGAAGAGAGTGAAGGCAGGGCATGTACATTATGGATTATCATATAAATATTAAAGGAATGAATTAGAGCTACATCTACTAATTTGGAGGAATAAATTTGATTTACTGTTGAATTTTTAAAGCCATTTACAATGTAATGGATATAATTCTATTTTTCAAAAATAAAAAAGATGACATATGTGTACATGTTTTAGCAGAATACTATTTCATTTCACCAATTCCTTTTATGCAGTGGCCCCCTAAAGACATAATAATGGAAATAATGCGTGCCATAGTGTATTATAGAAACAGAGGTTAATTCATGGCTTTTGAGTTTCAAATTGAGGTCCTCATCTAAACTATGACTGCTAAACATCCTACCTGTGTACACATATCAGTAAGACCTTTGAAGCAGGTGTCCCATTACATGTGTATAAAGTACTTAAAACTTAGGTACATCAATTACCACATAGTATAAAACATATGCAAAACTATGAATATTCAAAAAGAGCCAAAAAGGGAAACTATTTTAAATAAAATATATTATATAATGCATTAATAGTACCAAATCGCTTTTGCTATTGCTAAAAACACATCCTCAATCATAAATAATTTTTAGTTAGAGCAGTGTAATTGAAAACGCTTTCCTTTTTAAAAAATATCTTGGTTTCACTCTTTGTGAATCAAAGCCCTGATACCAGCTTCGATTGAATTCAATACTTCATTTTAATCGTTAGTGTAACTGAAAGTGGGAACTTACAGAGTTTCATAAGTCCAAATGGAAGAAGTTCATCTTTGGTGGTATTGCTTTGCTCAATCTCAGCCACAAAAAAAGATGCTCAAAGTTGGCTAAAACATTTTCATCTTCCCAGGCGTTAATCATTCCTTCTTGCAAAGGCTTCAGAACACACTGAAATTTCATGTTTTTAGGAAATCATTTCAAAACACTGAAACTTTCCACTCTGGAAGATTTTTATATATGGGTTAGAAAATACTGTTTCCCAGGTGTTTTTTTTTCCAATTGCAGATATGAGAGGGGTTTCTTAAATTATTATTTGTGGATGACATATGTTGTTTTCAGCAGCAGCGAGATAATAGAAATATTTCCAAACATTCATTTTCAAAATGCTCAAGAGTGAGAGTTTCTTTCAAAAAGCAATTATTTCTCATGCATTGTTAAAACAGGATATCCCATTGAAGGGACAGATTGAATATATTTAATTTTTTCAAAAATAGCTGCCTGGTAGCATTTGACTAATACTGGCATCTCAAACATAGGTCAGTAAACTTGAGTATCTGTCTTTTTGTGAAACAAAAATATCTTAACATCAATTTCAGCAAGTCTTTTAAACACTGTGCCGTGAGGTCTTCACTGAAGCTCTGGGTCATGGGAGAGATTTCAAAATCTCTCCCCATTTCATTACAAAGTATTGTAAAGAATGCTACCCTTTAAAGGTGTTGTTGTTAGCAAAACAATCAACCAGTGGTATCCCACAGCAGGTCAAATGGGATGTGCTGCAGGACCCTGAAGACACAGACCAGTGTGGTCACCACTCCAAACGCTCCTCACTGCCCACTCCATTTAGCCCAACTACCAACTCATATTAAATAACTGGAAAGTTTAGTTCCTTTCTTTTTTGATTAAAACCATAGAAGTTTTAACATTTTCCTCTCATACCCGAGACAATCAACCATACAACCCACTCTGGAGATCACTGCTCTAAATAACCCATTTGGAAAAATACTTTCTATGGCACAAGGAGATAAAAACACCTTGCTAAGGCAAGAAGAGAGAGCATGAAGCACTTGAACAACAGAATCCAATGCGGTCTCTGAAAGGTGTGCTGTGCCAGCTCACTGGGTCCTGACACCCAATCCAAAGCCATCCCTGTGGAAGAGTGTTGAGGGAACTTCCTGGTCTTGGGTGGTTGTAAGGAAAGGGGACCTGGCCTTTGATTTCACTGGGAGACTATGATAGGAAGAAGCCTAGTGCTCCCAGGCATCCAGGAAGGCAGATGTGCAGCAGCCCACAGAACCCACACACACTTGCCAGTGTAGCACCCAAAGCTGCCTGGTGACCTGGGAGTTGTGGATGAAAATAATCACAGATGCAGATGAGAAGGTCACAGCAGAAGTGTCCACAATTAAAGACGTGGAAATGAAAATATAGCAGGAGAGATGAGAGCAAGCAAATTCTAAAAGGAACAGAGGAAGGGGTAACAATTTCTCTCAAGGTAAAAATTTAGGCCATCTATAGACACAGAAAGTGACATGGTCTTCATTTCTGAACTTGTGGCATGAGATTAATATGCACTATGCATGTTATAAATTTGTACCTACATGGAGATGTGCAAGGATATCCTCCAGGCTGGGAACAGGGGCTAGTTCAGCAGGCTGGGATTGGAGGGTGGCATGCGGTGGGGGTGGAATCACTGATTCATGCTCCTTTACATTGTTTGACTTGTTCTGATGGCCATTTATAACTTTTTCATTCAGACAAAATATAATTTAAAAACATATATGTGAGTGTTTCCCTACAGGCTGGCTGGTTTTTTGAGTGAAGCTGTGTTCGCAGATTGCCCCAGAACACCCAACAGATGCCCTGAGGAGTTGTGGTTTGCCCCCAGGCCTCCACCGAGCAACACTGCACACGGGATGCCTGTTGATGTTTCTACAGGCTGTTGTTCCACAGGAAGATGGCCAGAAGAGGCACCCAGATGCTTCAGTCAACTTCACAGAATTTTTCTCCAAAATGCTTAATAAGGAGAGAACCACCATGTCTGCTAAAGAAAGAGGAAAACTTGGATGCACGACAAAAGTATACGAGAATAGCCTCCTGTGACCTTGTTCTTGTTTCGTTCTTCATGTCACCCAGACGTCATGGGAGAGCATCTCGGAGATGTTGCAAAATTACTGGGGGAATGTTGAACAACTCTGCAGATGGTAAGCAACTTCATCATAAGTCTGTGATCCTAAAGAAAATTTTGAAAACAGTATTGCTTTGCGCGTTCAAAGAGATTCTGACCTAGGAAGAAAGGAAGCTGTCCTAACTGCAGTGTGGTATCCCAGATGGGATCCTGGGCCAGAAAAAGGAAATCAGTGGAAACACTAGTGAAATCCAAGTAAAGTCTGGGGTTTGATTAATGGTAATGCACCAAAGTCAGTTTCTTAGTTTTGACAAATGTACCGTGTGGGGTAACATAAGATTGATGAGATCAGATCATTAACATTAGGGGGAACTGGGTGAAGGGAGATGGAGAACCCTGTGTACTATGTTCAATAACCAAAACTTATTCCAAAATAGAGTGTATTTTTAAAAAAGAGAGTGAGAGAAGTTGGGGCGCCTGGGTGGCTCAGTTGGTTTACCGTCAGATTTTGGCTCAGGTCATGATCTTATGGTTCGTGAGTTCCAGCCCCACATCAGGCTTATTACTGTCAGCACAGAGCCCGCTTTGGATCCCCTGTCTCCCTCTCTCTCTGCCCCTCCCCCTGCTAACACTATCTCTCTCTCTCAAAAATAAATATACATTTTAAAAAAGAGAAGAGAAACAACAAAAGGAAGAGAAAGAAGAGGAAGATGAGGTAGCCAAAGATAAATTGATGGATTAGTTGTTTCTAATGCAAGTTTTCCTTTTCTCCAAAGGAATGAACTCATGTGCACATCTCCCATGATTTTTACAAAATATTACTGAAATAACAAAGATATAAAAGATCATTTGTTTGCAGAGTACTAAATCTAGCATTAAGATAACCCTGTCTTTCAGGAAGATTTGCAATAGCCATTAACCTCCTATGATACAATTTGAGGGCTGTAAATTGGCATGGAAATTTAAAGCAGGCCGTGTATAACACAAATTATATATGGGATGGCAGTTTTGCTTCTGATACAACTTATATTAAATCATTGCTCTGTGAAATGAACACAGTTTATAATTGATAAAAAAAAAGTTGCAACTGTCTTGACATTCTGAATGCTCCTAAGCATATGTTATTTTTTAAATCAAAACATGTGTTTCATGGAAAAAAAATTTGTATGTAATAACCTCCCCTCCTCAATCACTTGAATATTCTGAAAGGTAATGTGATAGTGCATTGTTGCCTGAATTTACATTTTTATTATTAAATACTACTTTTTATGATCAAGAATGGTATACAAAATAAAAGAAGCTTCAAGCCCACATAGGATGGCAGACAAGTGGAGCCATGAGGACACAATGCTGACTCTGGGCAGAGAGGACAAGGGAAGAGTTCTTGCTGTGAAAACAGAAGAGATGCCCAGGAAGGAGGCGGTGGGGTGGGGAGGGGAGAGGTCAGCCCTCCCTTGGTATCAGAGTGAGAAAGTCATGAAATAGGCTTTTAAATTTTTATAATAAAAATATTAAAATTATTAAATATTATTGTTTATTATTAATTATTAAATAATTATTCAATTATTAAAATAATAATATTTATTAAAATATTATTAAAATAATTATTAAAATAATATTTATTAAAATATTATTAAAATAATTATTAAAATAATATTTATTAAAATATTATTAAAATGATAATTATTAAAATATTTTATTATTAAAATAATATTTATTATTAAATAATATATAAATATATAAATAATAATATTTATAAAAATTCCAAACAAGTCTTCATTAAAAATTCCTTTCTCTCCCCTAATCTCATTCCCCAGAAGTAACTGCTGGTAACTGCACACTTTTGGGCATCCTTCCAGACTCTTTTTATGCATATACAAAGATATAATATTAACAGAAATGGAATCATACACATACACTATTGTATAATTTGCTTTTTTTTTTTCATGAAACAATAGATCATGGACATTTTCCACCCTTTGTGTATGTAGGTCTAAGTTATTCTTTTGAGAAGCTGCATTGTATTCCGTTTTATGGATAAACCTTAAATTATTCATCCACTCTCCTATTGATTTTCATTTACAGTGCTTCCAGTTTCTTGCTATTATAGATGATGCTGCCACATTGTTTGTGCTCTAATGAGCACAATCTTTACATCAAGCCCTCTGAACTACCATCCTTGCACTTCCAAAACTAACTCTGTGTTTTTAGACAGATTATTTAACCTCCTTGAAACTCAATGCCCTCATTTCAATTGGAGATAACGTCTACCTCTACAGGGAGGTTGTGTGAATTAAATGAGTTTATGTTAATGAGTGAAATTGAATGAAAAAAAAATGCCTGGTGGTTTACCTAGTACGTGTGTGTGTGTGTGTGTGTGTGTGTGTGTGTGTGTCTATAGATGGAGGAGGAAAGAGAGACAGACAGACGGAAACAGACACGGAGGGATATAGAGATAAAAATGGGTGGACCAACACATGGATGGATGGATGGATGGATGGATGGATGGATGGATGCATGGATGCATGGATGGATGGATGAATGAATGGATGGAGAGACCAACCGACAGATGAATATATGCCTGTTAAATAAGGAAACCTAACAAGAGTTACTCCTCACTAACAGGACATGGGGGGAATTTCAATGATCAATAAACTTAAGTTCCTTCCTTTTCCACTTACAGAAATAGAGAGCAGAAGCAATAGGGAATTTAAATTCTCTAAAGGTATCTGCTTGAAGAGCCATTAAACCAAGAACAGTGGTTAAGACACCTGGAGGTGACAGTTGCCCACCTCAGAAGGTAGAGGAAGGGATGGAGGAGATGGTACTCTTCTGGATCTAAGAAGTGGTTCAGGGAATAGGAATGGCCAGAACATTGAGAAAAAGTGGCCCTGTCATTTTAATAGCATGCACTAGCCAGGGAGGGTGAAGCTCTATATAATCACAAATGTATTCCAGACTTTGGCCAGAGGGATTGTAAAACACCCAGAGAAAAGCAAGACTAAGACTCTTAAAAATGATACAGCTTCAGATGTGGGAGGCTCCCAGAATCCAAACCTGACCAGACTATAATAAATAGTCCTGGCAAGGAATAAAAGGGGAGAATATCTCAAAAGGCCTATGAGATAACAAAATATGCACAGCCTTGCAACCAACTTTGATTCATCCTCTAATTTAATCAGTTCTCAAATCCCATAAACCTTATGCCTGGTATAAACCTCCAGCAGAAGTGATCTTCCTAAACTCACTGTTAATGATGCCAGGCCCTATATTCCTCTGTGATTTACAGAATAAAGTCTGAAGTCCTGGCCTAGAATTCAGAATCCTCCTAAATCTGGTCCCATCCTGACTTGTACCTTGGCCTAGAGTATATACACGGTGGACACCTAGCGTTTGGGGCCTGTCTAGCTCACCCATTCCATCTGGAAATGGTCCCTATAGAACCTCATCTGGTTCTAATCAAATAGCACTCACAAGATACCACTCCAGAGTTGGCCACTAGAGGATCCCAACCTCCTCTTCTCAGTGACCAACTCACAGCATAGGAACATAACCCAAGTCAGACCAAGCCCAGCCTTTCTAAGAGAGGTGCCAGATGAACGTAGGGACAGATTCACCCTCTATGTTCCTTGGGATGAGAAGTCATTAAAATATGGGCTGGGGCTACCAGCCACCATCCTACCCACCATGGGGAAAACTGGTCCCTGAGCCCCATAAGAGCAGGGGAGCTCTGTGTGGCACACAATGCACCCTTATTTGTCGAATGAATGGATGAATGAATGAGACAGAATTGAGTTTGATCAGCAGGCAAATAATAGTACAGACAGATTCCTGAACGTGTGCCTTTCAGACCTCCAAATTAAGTTCACTTACATATCCCATTTCCGCATTTCTGTGCACACTAATTGAGCTGGGTTTCTGTCACATACAACCAAAAGACTAGCCCCAACACATGTTCAAAAGCTCAAAGCTCTCCAGATTTTTTTCATTTGCTAGGTCTCTTATGCAGTCTTCCCAGATGCTCCCACATCCAGGTACCCTCTATGTTTTTTAAACTCCAATCGCACGTTATTTAAACCTTTAAACATTTATTATTTTCTACCTTGATCTAAAGCTCTTTATTGCCACAGCTGCAACAGATGCCATTGGTGCCCCACCTAGATGTCCCCCAGGATCCCCTTTACTGGGCCAGCTGCTACAAGCCTGCCCCAGAGGGTATGGGTGCTGGGCTAAAGGCTCAGACCTACAACCTTCCCCAGGGACAACTGAACCCCAGAGGTACCTGGGAGTCAGTTACCTGTAGGGCCACAACCCAGCGAGCATTGGCTGAAGAACCAAAGCTGGCCATCACACCTCAAGGCATGCTCCAAGCATCACTCCTGCTCCAGGGGATCAAGCTGGGTTTCTCCGGAATCCACATTCTAGAGTAGGCCCACCCCTTCCTCCGTGCCACGCCCCTCCCTCCTTCTGAGTGTTTCGTTTCCCCAGGAAGTAAAGTGCTCACTGATCTGCAGGCCATGCTGTGCAAATAAGGAATAAGGTCTAAGGTAATGTCCCATCTCCCCTAACAAATCTCTTAAAAACAAGCTGTATGTTGACCCCCTTCCATCCCTTGTAGCGCAGTGCGTTCTTGGAACTGTGAGACACAAGCATGAGGGGCTGTGTGAATGAGGAACGAGGGAGCACTCAGCAGAGTTAACAGTCTGGAGTAAATGAGGAGTAGATGATAGGCATGGTGCAAACCTGTAAACACAGCACAAGGAAGCCAGCTTCCAGAGCAGGGCGGAAATTTCAAATCAACTCAGAGAACAACAAAAATGGCCTTTTAAAAAGCTCTATCCACAGGGAAAGCTAGACAAATGTGCTGTTTTAGAAATTCTTTTCTTTTACTGATCCTTTTCAGTGTTTCCTAAATCCCCCAGTTTAAGTAAATTCCCAATGTATCCGAATTCCCCCAGTTCATCTGTAATGAGATGGGCACTTTTGTATCAAGCGTGACATGGAGGCAATGCCTTCAGTATCTGTGTGAAACCTGTTTTTTAAGGAGGTTTGATTTCCTCCAATACTTGCCTCCCTCTCCAAATAAACTCTTCTGCCACTTTAATTAACAGAAAGGGGTCTCGCACATTGAACTACAGTTTAGTGCTGTGGGCTCTCTGGTATGCATTTCCCCCCACTGATCTGAGCTGTCATCTTAAGAGAATTATATAGTTTATAGAATATTTGGTAAGAAGAAACTCCCAGACTACAAAAAACAAAAAAGGCTTCCCCCTGGGCAGAATCCCTGGACTCTGGAGTATTCTTGGCTTCCCAACATTAAACTTTTAGCATGTATCTTTCTCCCTTGCTTCAGCCCCTGTGGGCTTTTAAGTGTTTAACCATTTCACAGTGTCTCTAACTTAGGTACATCCATAATATGCAAGAAGGCACAGACATAACTCCTTCCCAGCATAATACATGCACACCCTCACATAAATGTTCATCCAGAAACATCATACTCTCCGGTTTTAATATTCATCAGCTTCTTCTCCACCCAGAATTTCTAATTCTCAGTGTGGGACAATGTTTTCCTATTAAACATTTTCCCCTAAGCCTCATTACCTCTCTGTGGTAGAAAATCATTGTAGTGCTTTGGCTGTCTTTGCAGGAAAGGAAATTAATTTACAAAAGAGGGAAAAATAATTTCCAAATAAATTCTTCTAAACTTGGGATTCGGCACTTCACAACCAAGTCAGATAGAAGGGAGGCTAGGACTGCTCCACAAATTTCGGAGAGCAGGTGAAACTGACCCAGAATTAACAAGTATACAAAATGGAGGCAAGAAGGAGGCCAGCCAGAAGCTCTGGCCCCAGAAAACCACACCATGAAATGCCATTCATGAAGATAATAATTGGGTGGTACTCTCAGGATGTTCAATTAAATATAAACTTTAAGAGCAAGGACTGCACTTCCACTGCAAATCAGTAAATGCCAATCATTGTATCAAAGTATGCCAAGTGATTATCAACATCGTCTCTTTCCCATGTCCTAACTATTTAACAAACAGAGAGTGACTAATAGTAGTGGGGAAATCTTCAGAAATTAAGGCTACATTAAAATATTAAGTCACAAATACAGAAAATACAATGACCCTTTAATTAGCACTCCTGGCAGGCAAAAAAAACATCTTTATACCTTTTTATTATAGAAGAGATTAACTCACCAAATACAGATAGTTGGCCCTTGCTAGAGTTGAGAAAGCTGTCCCTAAACCAACAACATCACTATGCCACGTGGCTCCTCTGATAAACTCTGAACTCTAATATGACCAGAAAATAACAAAACCTGGTGATGTTCATCCCTACATCAGCCTTCCAGGTCCTCACAATCTTGCTGAACTGTGTTAAACCCCAAAAATGAAGATCAAGGGAGTAAATTACGTGGATGAGTGTTGAAGTCGTGTGAACTCAGACACTTACTAATTGTGCAATCTACAATAAGTCATTTAATCCCTCTGAGCCACAATTCCCCAAGGTGTTGTTGTGAAATTCAAATGAGGTCCTGGATATAAAGTGTCAAACCCATTGCAGACACTCTCTGAACGTTAGGTTTTTCTCTCTTTCTAGCACATACTCTGAAACAGGTGTAAAAGATTGGAGTTTACAGATACAAGTATACTAAATGCTCCTACACGTAACTATGGAAACTTGGCCCCTTCCCCTGGGAAAAGCATGCATGTGCTGGAGTGGGGAGGGGAGGACCGCTGACCCCCCTCAGTGACTTATGGCTTCAGATGATGAGCTGCTGGGGGTCAAAGGAGAGAATCCATCCACCTGTCCCTTGGATGGTGCAGAAAGAACTTGCTCACCCATCAAGAACTAGGACAACAGAAGCTTCCAGGACCTTGGCCCAGAATCCCAGCTCACAGGGACTGGTGGTAGTATCAAGATGACAAACCCCTAGCCATGAATAAGCAACATATACAGAAATCAAGAGGCCCCTCAGAACATGCATCTAGATTGCATGGAAGTACCAAGAACCTGCATGCAAGGGCCTCCTTCAGGAATAAAACTGGTGAAATCAGTAAAGGAGGGTCTAGCCCCATACCTGGCCCTCTGCCTAGAAAGGTCTCTGCAGTCAATGCAAGAATAGCATGGCCTGGGAACATGAACTCATTAAGGGGATTGTTCTGCTAAAAGACATGGGCAGGGCAAAGGAAAGAAAAGTATTTCCAGGCCTCCAGTTTTGCCTGGGATAAAAAAATAAAAAAAAAAAAAAAAAGAAAGAAAGAAAGCTCTAGCCAGCTACCAAAAGAGTCCAGTGAGGCAGAAAGGTCTCTGTAGACAGACAGGTGGAGGCTTTGTGCCTCCAATTCCTTCATTCAGCCCATCCATTAGTTAATAGCTTTACTGGGCATCCTACATGCCAGATACTTTGCCCCTATCTGCCAAAGTCATAGCACACACAGTACAGCCAACCCGTCCCTCAGTCCTTTCCTTCTCACCCACCCCCAGTACCCATATGCTGCTGGACTCCCAGAGAGCTCCTCCAGCTCAGCTCACAAGAGGGCCAGCTGGCCAGCTACCAGCCATCATGGGCCCCCAGGCCCTTCCTAATTCTCAGTATGACAAGAAAACTGGGATCTGACAAGCACAACAGTTTCTTGTGAGCTTGACCAGCTTGAGTGGCCTCCAGACACCCTGGCAGAATTGAGTCTCAATTCTGGACCTCTATGTAAGGGCTAAAGTCCAGACATGGTTACTCAGGATGTATGATGCTTGATATACTGGACAGCCTCACTACCAGCCAGACATCTCATCCTTTCTCCCTTCAACACCTGTTATGCTCATGTTCCATTATACACATATTTTTTTCTCATTTTAATTTTAACCAAAATAACTTCCTGAATCAGACTGTAAGCTACTGCCTCAAATGGTCTGTCCCTGCCAGACAAATACTGGACTCTAGAAGTCCAGAGCAAGGTCCTTACAACTGGGCACCACTGACCACCTGAGCCTTTCTTTGGCTGTGCCAACTCCTTTCCCAAACAATTCCTATTCCAGCAAGCTCCTTCTAGCCCAAACCTCCCTAATACTCTTCTTCCCTGGACACTCATGAGACGCTAATCCTCACTCTTTTCAAAGTTCAGGAGGAGGTTTGCAACTTCCATACGTTCTATGAATGTCATGTATTAAGAATTTAAAATAGATGTTCCGGATTTCTCTTTTAAAATGGGAGCATATGGGGATTAAGTGCAGTTTTGACCCCAAGAGACCATCCTAGCCTTGTCTGTGCTCATGCATGTGGTCTGATCACCATAAGCCGACCAAACATTCAGTAGTATCAGAGAAACCGTCCCTACATGGGCCGGGACTCTACAAAATCTAATTCAAAGAGGTCCACCAAGCTAAACTGAAGATGCCCTTGCTCATGTTCATGAGGTCAGTGCAGAACAGGTGGGGAATGGGAAGCATCAATTTGAAAAGGGTCCAGAAAGCTACCATCACCACTGGGTTTTTTAGTGTAAGCAACAGAAATTAATTCTAATTAAAGTTGGGGAATTATTGGAAAGAATCTGGGAACTCGCAGAATCACTGCCAAAGGCTGGTGAATGAAGCTGGGATATAAGGCAGCTCCAGAGGATCAAAGAACAAACTACAGAAGTGGACTTTGGATCAGGAACGGGGTAACCAGTCTGCTCCCAGACCCATGCCCCCAGATGAACGAACTCTAGCTGGTTCTTTCACCCTCCAATTTTCCAAGCCCCACAAAAAGCATGTGATCAGTCAGGTTAGGCCTTGGTGCTCCCTCTGGTTGTCCCAGTCAGTGAGAAGAAACAGGCCCTTCTGGCATCTGTAGATGGGAAAACCCACCCCCCGCCCGTCCCCAGAATATACACAGGGGTAAATGGCAGTTCTCCAAAAGGAAATCCAAGAGCCACGGAAGGAGGAAAGGATAAATATGCCCCACAGAGAAAATGAAAATAAGAACATCCCAAACACCCAGGGCGCACCTGCCTCAGACACCCCACCTCCCAGCCAGGGTTGGCTTCACAAGCCTCCACGTTGTTTGCTGTGCACCATGCTCTCTCCCTGCACCCATCTCAGAGGTCAGCCACACTCCCCCCAACAACAAACGCTTCCCCAGAGGTGGAGAGACCAGGGGTTAATGGGAAGGAAGTAAGGGTTAGGATGTTTTGTCTGTCTGATCAGATGAAACTGCCACTCAGAGGCAGCTTTGCAAAGTCAGCAATCACCTGCCATGGTGAGACCAGCTGGAAACAGGGACCTTCTCCCAAAAGGAGGATTACAACTTTTGATTAAAATGAAAATGGAACATGTGAGGTCAGGAAATGTGCTTGCTAGTCATGTTAGTGATGGCAGAATCCAGCGAGTGGGCAACAAAAGCAAACCTCCCAGACCTGGGGCCATCGTGCTCAGGACAGCCCCCACTGACACCCTGCTGGTTAGGTCAGCCAGGCCCACTCCTGGATCTCACATGGCTCCTTCATGGACAGGTCTGCAGTTTGAATTAGAATTCCTTGGGTGACTATTTATGGATGATAGCCTCTTGCTGGAGCACAATCTCCTCAATGGCAGGGACCCTGTCTGGTCTTTGCTCCCACAAATGTCACCAGCATTTAGCGTCTGATACACATAAGTAGGTGCTTAGTAAATGTGTTGAGTTAGGCAATGAATGAATAAATGAATGAACACATGGAGCCTGACTCGCTTGTTTTCCCACAGCTGCATTATTCATGTATCACTCCTACCTCAACGTGGCCAAGGTTCTATAGAAAATACTGATTTTCTTGAATAGTGTGGCAGCAGAGATTCTAAACGTGGATTGAAGGGAGAGTGTGGGATGGAAAGCAGGTGAGCCTGTGCAGGGAAATCGGATTCTATTGGAGAAGGGGGTTGTTACAAACTACCTTCCCTCCCCCACAGGTAGCCCGGTACACTGAAAGTAAGTGCACACAACATGAAATACCATACGCATCTGCTGCTCCAAGGCCCTTGATGATCCCTGTGATGGTTAATTTTAGGTGTCAGTTTGACTAGGCCACGGAGTACCCAGACATTTGGTCAAACATTATTCTGGGTGTGTCTGTGAGGGTGTTTCTGGATGAGATTAACATCTGAATCAATAGACTGAGTAAAATCAGTTGACCTCACTAATGTGGGCGGGCCTGATGCAATCAATAGAACACTAAATAGAACTAGAAGGCTGAGCAAGAAGGAACTCCTCCTGCCTGGCTGTTTGAGCTGGGATATTGCTCTTTTCCAGTCTTTGGACTCAAACTGAAACATCAGGTCTTTATGGGTCTCCAGCCTGTTGGCTTTCAGACTGGAATTTGTACCCTGGCTCTCCTTGAGTTCCAGGCCTTTGGCCTCAGGCTTGCATTACATCACTGGCTCTCCTGGGTCTCCAGCTTGCTAACTGCAGAGCTTGGGACTTCTCAGCTGCCATAACTGTGTGAGCCAATTCCTCATAATATAATAAACCTCTCTCTCTCTCTCTCTCTCTCTCTCTCTCTATATATATATATATATATATATATATATATATATATATATATATATATATTGTGTTTCTGGAGAACCCTAATATAGCATTCCTCAGTAACACCTCTCCACTGATTTGGTGACTATGGACCCTGTCCTGGGAAACGTTGGGCCTCCCTCTAACCCAGCAGACAAAGCAGGGGAGACGTGGTACAGCAGGGGGTCTCCAGGACATTGCCCAGCACTCTGCCAGCACCAGCTTTGAGGTGTGCAGGTCACAGTGTTGACAAACGGATACATCTATGCACCCACCACCATAATCATCACCCTGGAAAGTTCTCTGTGCCCTGAGTAGTCAGCTCCCACCCAACTTCAGCCCAGGAAACCAGTGACCAGCTTTATATCACCATAGATCAGATGAATCTTTTCTAGGGCTTCACATACATGAAATCATAGGTACATCTGGCTTCCTTTGCTCAACATAATGTTCTTGAGATTCATCCTTATCACCATATGTATCAAGAA
The DNA here is from genome assembly GCF_046562875.1 of Panthera onca. Taxonomy (NCBI): domain Eukaryota; kingdom Metazoa; phylum Chordata; class Mammalia; order Carnivora; family Felidae; genus Panthera; species Panthera onca. The sequence goes on along the minus strand of NC_138349.1, from coordinate 43,542,349 downwards.
GCTATTTCCTTTCATTACTGTGTAGTTTTCTGTTACCCGAATATATAACCATTTCTTCAGCTATTCACCTATTGATGGGCATTTGGATATTTCCAGTTTTTTTCTGTTATGATTAAAGCTTCTCTCAACATTCATGTCCAAGTCTTCATGTGAACCTATGTTTTCATTGCTTCTGAGTAAATATTTAGATGCAGAATAGTAGGCTCATAAGGTAAATTTATGCTTAGCTTAATAAGCAATGGTCAGACTGTTTACCAAAGTGATTACCCTATCTTCCATTCCCAGGAGCAAAGTTTTCGTATCACTCTGCCCCCCGCCCCAACCCTGAGACAGGTGGAGAGGTGCTCATGCCGGGTTTATAGGGCATGCAAGCCAGAAGACATTATGCCTGTATCACTGCATGGTGGGCCTTCCCAGCCAGGTCTGGAGCCCCCTCCTTGCTGAAGGCTTCCTTGGCCCTCAGTTTTGTGCTCTCCTCTGTACCTCCATGTGCACAGTGACCCACATGTACCCACATGGCAATGGCCATGCTGGGGAGGGAGAGCACTGTATATTTCTACCAGCCAAGGGCTCAAGGACAGGGCTCTGTTTTATTTACCTGGGTATCTCTCCTCCTGACCCCCAACCCCTGACAATCTTGCACCATGCCTGGCATTACCACTTTCTGGTACATGTGTGATGAATACCTGAATGAATGAATGAATGAATGAAGTCTGTTTTAATAACTTCTATCTCTATGCCCGCCTCACTCAGTTGGACCATTGCTTTCTCCAATTGGGTGTGTGATTTGAGCACTGACCTCTCTTGGGGAAAACCTTCCTTTCAGTCTTCTGAGAACACTAAACCTGATGTGGACTTGACCACTCAGGGAGGGAGAGGGGCTTCTGCTGCATTCCCTACTAACCCCTGCCTTCACCAAAAGGACTGCCAGAGGGAGGCCTCCCTGGTGGAGCCTTTCTTTCCACACACACAGTCTTTGCTTCCACACTGGAAAACAGGTCTCCTGTATGGTTGTCCTGGTCATGGGAGTAAAGAGCTCCAGAGTTGGGCCTCAAGAATCTCAGGAGAGGTCCCCACCTTGGTTGAGTGGCAAGACCATTCTAAGCCCAGGTTTTCTCCTCCAGAAAGAACAGAGTGGTAATAACACATTCACAGCACTTCTCTGAGATTAGAATGAAATCATGTATATGAAAGTGCTTTAAAAACACTAAATTACTCCCCAAACGTAAGGCCTATTATCATGCAGGACTTGGTTCTCCTCACACAGCCTGCCCACCAGTATCACCAGGCTCATTAGCTGTGCTGAACACATCCTCATGTATCTGTCAGTCTAGAAGCCATGAACAGACTCACTGTCAGCACCCACCGGCGACCTTGTATGAGGAGCACTGTCAGGCCGAGACCAGTTAAGGTGGTTTCCCACCACTGGGGCTCTGAGGCCAAAGGAAGCATATGCTCCAAGGCTTCAGACCTCAGGACCTATGAGTTACACCATCCTTCTTTCCTTCCTTCCTTCCTTCCTTCCCTCCCTCCCTCCTTCCTTCCTTCCTTCCTTCCTTCCTTCCTTCCTTCCCTCCTTCCCTCCTCAGTGTTCTTTCCCAACATCCACAGATTTGCATTTTTGGCGACAAAAATACTTAATATCTGGTGGCTGGACCTGGGTGGTCCTCCCTACAGCCTTCTCTTCCAGTTTCCACTTTGCTTCTCCATTTAAATATTTTTTTTAATGTTTGTTTATTTTTGAGAGAGAGACAGAAAGAGCATGAGCAGACTCCAGGTTCCGAACTGTCAGCACAGAGCCAGATGTGGGGCTCAAACTCACAAACCACGAGATCGTGACCTGAGCCAAAGTCAGATGCTCAATGCTCAATGCTCAAGTCTGGGTGGCTCAGTTGGTTGAGTGTCTGACTTTGGCTCAGGTCATGATCTCGCAGTTCATGAGTTCGAGCCCCACATTGGGCTCTGTGCTGACAGCTCCAAGCCTGAAGCCTGCTTAGATTCTGTGTCTCCCTCTCTCTCTGTCCCTCCTATGCTCATGGTCTCTCTCTCTCTCAAAAATAAATAAATATTTTTTTAATTAAAGAAAAAAAAAAAAGAAGTCAACCTATAGCTGCCTATCTCTCAAATCAGAAAAAGTCCTTGCTCAACTAAGTGGCATTACTAAGTACCCGGCAAACCCCATGACTGTTCAAAAGCTACACTTAAAAGTGATGTCCAGGGAATCTATATTGCTTACAGCCAGACTAGCTCCCCAAATGAGGATGGAGGAAAGAATACACCATCACAGTGTATCCAGGCACTCTCAGAGCTCTCAGCAGGGATCCTGAAAAGCAAGATGAGGGAGCTGGAGAAACCACTATACCTCAAGGGCCACCCTTGCTCCAATGAGGTTAGGTGCCTTAAGCTCTGAGGAGGGCCATGACAATCTCGTACCTAACTAGTATGCATGGGCCCAGTCCCAGAAGGTGACCACAGTCCTGCTAAGCATGCAGAAGCAAATATGGGAGCCCTAGTTCAGTAAGCCTTTCCTCCCAAGTTAGCGCAGACCTCACAAGCTCCTGGAGGGAAAGTGTCTATAGAGGCTGGGAAAGGGGCCAAAGTCTCACATGACTTCAGCAGATGAACAGAACAAGGACTGCAGATGCAAATTAGGCACTGGACAAGTTGGAATGGGACATCCTGAGTCAGAAGGCTAAAGTTTCTTATTCAATATGTAATCATGATGCTGCCTACTCTGGGCACATTGATCACTGGATATCAGGGCCATAATCTGTGGACTCTCAGCTCTTTGGGGTGAAGACACTAAGCATACTGCTCAGGTTTGGGAGGTCCTGAACTGGCAGAGGGATTTAGGAACTGATGGAATCAATCAGTACTAGCCTGCTAGATTCCCTCTTCCTCCCAACCTACTATACCTACACTTAGTTCAACACACAATTGTGAAGCCCCTACTCTGGGACAAGCTAGCAACACAATGATGAGTTTCTATGCTTAAGGCACTCACAGTTTACAGGGAAATATAGGCACATGGGCAGATAGTTTAAAATATTATGCTAAGTGCTCCATGGGAGATAATTATCTGTGAGCCTAAGAAAAGATGCCCAACCCAGTCAGGGGAGCCTGGAAGAATGATCTGTGTTGTTGATGCCTGAGACAAGTATTGTTTATCTTTTATTCACTGCTGCTACAACTGTATTGTGGATTCTGAGACATGTTGCTAAAGGCAGCTGAAGCATAGATTCCATGGAATTCTTCATGTGGAACAAGCTACATTTTTCAGACACAAAATGATTCTTCTGACTTTTTCCTCCATGTGCAACCAGGTCCCAGGCCCTAGGGATTCCACTACTGAATTTCTCTCTCCACTCCAACCGTTCCTGCCCTAGTTCACTGCCACTGCCTTAGTCATCACTTCTCTGGTCATCACTTTTCCACTTAATTTGTATGGCAATAATACTACAAACAGCTATATTAAAGTTTTTATATAATATTAAAATTAAGCCACTATTAATCTGAACTAGACTGTTTTAAGTTAAAATGTTAATGTAATCCTCAGGGCAACCACTAAGAAAATAACTCAAAAAATGTATAATAAAAAACAAAAACAGAATTAAAAGGCTACACTAGAAAATATCTACTTAATGTAAAATAAGGCAGTAATGTAGGAATAGAGAAACAATGATATAAGGTGTACAGAATGCAAATGGCAAAATGGAAGATGCAAATGATACTCCATCAGTAATTACATTAATTATAAATGAATCAAATACTCCAATCAAAAGGAAAAGACTGGGATTTATGAATTTTTTTAAAAATCCAACCAGATGCAGTCAATAAGAAACACACTTTAGATTCAAAGATACAATAGGTAAAAAGGAAAAGATGGGAAAAGATGTACCATGGGAACATTAACCAAAAGAGACTAATATCAGAGAAAATAGACTTTAAGATGAAGTGTTAGAATAGATAAAGACAGATATTTTATAATGATAAAGTGTCAATCCATCAGGAAGATATAATAATTATATCTAATTGCATTACATATATAATTCTATTTAATTCTAATTTTATTACACATATATCATATAACTAGATGTAATATGTTATATATGAGATATACACATGTAACAACAGATCCCCCAAAACACATGAAAAAGAAACTGATGGAATTGAAAGTAGAAAATGATCACTGAACAATAACAATTGGAAACTGTAATACCTCATTTTCAATAATTGATAGAACAACTAGGCAGAAAGTCAACATGAAACAGACCTGACCAACATTATAAACCAACTGGACCTAAAAGACTTCTGAGGACCCTCCATGTGAAAAGAGAAGAATGCGTATACTTCTCATGCACACATGGAACATTCTTCCAAGACAGATCATATACTATACCATTAAACAAGCCTCAATGAAATGAAAAGGGTTAAAATCACATAAAGTGTATTATCTGGCCTTAGTGAAATTAAATTAGGAATCTAAAACAGAAAGAAATGTTAAAAATCCATGAATGTATGGAAATTATACAACACACTCCTCAATAACCAATATTTCAAAGAAGAAATCTCAAAGGAAATTTAAAGATACTTTGAGATAAATGAAAAAAAGAAAAACATGGCATGCAGTGAAAGCAGTGATTAGAGGGAGACTTCTTTTTTTAAAAAAGAAAGATCTCAAGTAAGCAATCTAGCCTTCCCTTTAAGTAACTGTTAAAAAAAAATTAAGACCAAACTAAATGCAAACAAGCAAAAGGGAAGAAATAATAAAGCTTGGAGTAAAAATATATGAAATAGAAAATAGAAAAACAATAGAGAAAATAAGTAAACAAAAAAGTCAGTTATTTGATGAGATCAACAAAATCAACAAACCTTTAGCTAGACTGACCAGGGAAAAAGGACAGAAGACTCAAATTAGTAGGATTGGGAAAGAGAGGACATCATTACCAACCTTACAAAAATAAAAATAATTATAAAAGAATTGTATGAATAACTGTATGGGTAACAAATTATATGACTTTGGTGAAAGGACAAATTCCTAGAAAGACACAAACTATTGAAACTGTCTCAAGAAGAACTAGAATGTCTGAACAAACTTGTAAGTTTATTCAGTAAGTAAGTAAATTGAATTAGTAATTTAAAACCTTCCCACAAAGAAAAGCCAAGGCCCAAATGTCTTCACTGACAAATTTTTATTTAAAGAAGAATTAATATCAAGCTTCCACAAACCTTCCTCCACCCACCCACCTGCCTATCCCCCCAAAAAGGAAGGAACACTTCCCAACTCATTCTATGAGGCTATTATTACCCTGACACTAAAATCAGGCAACAAGATCACAAGAAAGGAAAAATGCAGGCCAACATCCCTTATGACTATAGACCCAAAAGTTTTCTTTTTTTTTTAAATATAATTTATTGTCAAATTGGCTAACATACAGTGTGTACAGTGTGCTGTTGGTTTTGGGGGTAAATTCCCATGATAGACACAAAAGTTTTCAATAAAATAATAGTTAACCAAATCTAGCAGCATATAAGAAGGACTATACACAATGATCAAGGACATTTGTTCCAAGAATGAAAAGATTTGTTTAACGACTGAAATCAGTCAACTCACTATATTAACAGATAAAGGACAAAAACCACATGATTATCTCCAATGATGCAGAAAAAGCATCTGAAAAACTCCAACACCCTTTCATAATAAAAATATTAAACAAATTAGAAATAGGAGCAAACTTTCTCAACCTTTGTAAGGACATCTATGAAAAATCCACAGCTAACACACTTAATGATGAAAGACTAAATGCTTTCCCTCTAAGATAATGAACATGACAAGGATGGATGTCCACCATTGGATATCACTTCTACTCAGCATTGTATTGGAGATTCTAATCATGCCAATTAGACAAGCAAAGAAATTAAAAGGCATCTAGAAGTAGGAAGGAAGAAGTAAAACTATCTCTATTTGCAGATGATAAAAACTTGTATATAGACATTCCTAAGGGACCCCCATAAACAAAACAGAGCTAAAAACTATAAAATATACATATATATATAATAAAATAATGATTTTTAGTTATCAGGGAAATAGAAATTAAAACTACAGTGAGACACCACTATACTGCCTTCCAAAGACCTAAAATTAAAAAGACTGACAACACTAAGTGTTGGTGAGAATGTAGAGTAGCTGAAACTTTCACACATTGTTTGTGGGAGTAAGAACTGAAACCATTTTGGAACAAAGTTGGGCAGCATCTTCTAAAGCTGAACATATGCCTATTTTATAACACAGCAATCCCATTCCTATATATACATCTGAGAGAAATAAACATATGTCCACCAAAGACATGGACAAACACATTAGCAACAGACTTATTCATAATATCACAAAATTAGAAATAACTCAAATGACCATCAACTAGGAAATGGATAAATGAATTGTGGTATACTCACATAATGGAATTCTACAAAGCAACAAATACCAGATAGACATAACAATACAGAGCAGTCTCAAAACATTATGTTGCACGAGAGAAGTCAAACATAAAAAGTACAGCCTGCATGATTCCATTTATATGAAGTTAAGGCAAAACAAACTGACAGTGAAAGAAGTTAATGGTTATCACCAGGTGAGAAATAGATGAGAATTGGACTACTGATGGACTAATTGATGGACTAATTGATGGACTAACTGAACATGATGGAACCTTCCGGAATACATGGTGTTCTACATCTTGATCCAGGTGCCAGTTACATAGGAGTGTACATATGTAAAAACGGAATCAAGCTGTACATTTAAATATCAATGTTTTTATGTACTTTACAAAACTGGGATTTAAAAAGTTTTTTAAATGACATTATCAAAGATGAAATTAAAATATATTAAATAACATCAAACAAAATGAATTATTTAAAAAACTGCATCCAGGATTCTAGCCTAGGTCTGCCCCAGCACCTAGCACACATGTCTATTCCCCCATGTCCCATGGGCCTCAGGCTGTGTCTCAATAAAAGCAACCAAGGATTTCCCACGCATTTTTTACTGACTCAAAATATTGATGGCTCATAGTGAACTCTTAGTCAACTAAAATTTCCAAGTCTGTTTTCCCCTATGCACAGCTAGGACCCATTGTCCTCATTCTGTCCTTTTACAACTTTAAAACATTTTTAAGGGGCGCCTGGGTGGCGCAGTCGGTTAAGCGTCCGACTTCAGCCAGGTCACGATCTCGCGGTCCGTGAGTTCGAGCCCCGCGTCAGGCTCTGGGCTGATGGCTCGGAGCCTGGAGCCTGTTTCCGATTCTGTGTCTCCCTCTCTCTCTGCCCCTCCCCCGTTCATGCTCTGTCTCTCTCTGTCCCAAAAATAAATAAAAAACGTTGAAAAAAAAAAATTAAAAAAAAAAAAAAACATTTTTAATATTATTATTATTGTTACTTGTTACTGCAAGATGTAACAACCCTAATGGAAATCAAATGCAAAGGGAAAAGGAAATTCTCCCCCAGGCCAACCATCTCACAAATTGTCAAGTTCCAGAGCCCTCCAGTCCCTGTCCACTTACATATTTAATTTTTATGTACTTATAATCACCCCATAGATACAAGTCTGCTATTCTTTTTTAAATGTACATACTGTTACATCATAAATATTTCCCATAGTCTTTATAATTATAATTTTTATTGGCTGCAGAATAAGTCTATAGGGTGACTACACCCATAATTTTCTTGGCTATTCCCTGCACTGAACACTGAGGTCATTTCCAATTTTTCAGTATGATAGATAGCACTGCAATGAAATGCTTATGTATTCGTGCATTTCTCATTTAAATTATACCATTAGTCTAAATTCTTAGAAGCAAGATTATTGGGTCAAAAGGTATGATTTTAGGTATGTTTTGCAAAATGGTTTCCTAATTGACTTGGCCACCCACAATGAATAAACAGTTTTACCACAACCTTGACAGCATTATTATAACTTTTAATCACAGGCAATACACATAAAATTATTTCATAAATTCCATTTTATTTTGTAATTCTGTGATTACTCAAGTAGTTCTCCATCTTGCCATGTTTGTTTTTGAAATGCTGGTATCTGACACAGGGCCAGGTACAGAGAAGGAATTTGATAAACGTCTTTTGAAGTGAACTAACTTTATTTTTTGGGATGTCAGTTGTTCATTCATGCCTTTTGCCCATTTTTTAAATCTAAGCTCTAATGTATGCCTCACTGATTTGAAAGAGGCAAAGTAAGTACTTCCAACTTGTCATATATATAGCATTTGTTACTCTACCCTCCACTATCTTTCTTCTTTTTTTTTTCTATAAAATTAGTTCTAAATTTTTTTAAAGTTGTGTCTGCAGTAGACCCTCAAACAACATAGGTTTGAACTGTGTGGGTCCACTTATATTTTATATGTGGATTTTTTGGACAAATACAGCACAGTACTGTACTTTCTCTTCTTTATGGTTCTCTTAACATTTTCTTTTCTCTAGCTTACTTTATGCTAAGAATATGGTCTATATATAACACCGGTAACATATAACATATGTGTTAATCAACTGTATATGCTATCAGTAAGGCTTCCAGTCAACATTAGGCTAGGTAGTCAAGTTTTAGGGGAATCAAAAGTTAAATGCAGGTTTTTGACTGCACATGCGAACCCCCACTCTGTTCAAGGGTCAACTGTATTTGCCTTTGTAATATTTTTTATCACTTTACATTTTCGAAAATTATCTGAAAAATCTTGTGACCTATCTTTTCCTTATTTTCCAGGATTTTTTTTCCTACTTAATTCCTTAATAGAACTGTTACTTATTTTTGGCACACGATGAGGTGTGTAGCTTTATTTTCCCCCAAAATAACAATAAATTCTGCCAAAATCATTTAGTCAACAATCCTTCCTTTCTCCATGGTGTTTGATTCCTCCTTTATCTTCTATTAAGTTATTTTATGTAATAGGATCTCCTACAGACTTTATTGTTGCTATAAATTTGTTTTGCACAGTGTCTCTTTATCTCTCTGATTTAATTATTGGTATATATGTTCTAGAGTCTGTTAATAGTTGTCCCCTTCATTATTTCTTGTTTTTGAAGTATTTTATATTGACCAGGTTTCCCTTGCCAGTGTAATTTTCTTTTTATTTATTTTTTTAAGAGAGAGAGAATGCGAGTGGGGGAGAGGGACAGAGAAAGAGAGTCTTAAGCAGGGGCTCCATCCCACGACCCTGGGATCATGGACCTGAGCCGAAATCAAGAGTTAAACACAGCTGACTGAGCCACGCAAGTGCCCCTTGCCAGTGTAATTTTCTAATCAATTTGTAAAAGTCCAATTAAAAAAATGATTGGGATTTTGATAGAGATTGAACTACAATTATAAATTGAGAATAGACTTTTTTATATTTACCCGAAAGACTCTATCTGGGACTATTGTAAGTCACCTCAATTATTCTTCTTTATTTTTTTTAGTGAGATATGGTGAAATGCCAAAGAGCATGGACTCTGGAGTAGATTATCTGGGTTTGAATGTCAGCTCATCTACAAACTGGAGCTATGTATCAGTTAGTGTTGCTAGGTGATGACCAGAAAATCTTGGTGGCATACAACACTGAGGACATACTTCTCCCACTGGCAGGTCTTTGGGTCAGCTGAGTGGCCCCGCTCCACATTCTCATTCCTGTGGCTCAGGTGAGAGGACACTGAGTACCTGGGGCAGGCTCTTCTTGTTGTGGTCAGAAATGGAGGAACAAGGGGAAACATTCCCCACCCCTGAAAGCTTAGACTCAGAACTTTCACATTCACTTTTGCCCACATAACATGAGTCAAAGCAAGTTCATGGCCAGGTCCAGAATCAATAGTGCATGGAAGTAACTTATTGGAGGATATTTAGGGATAGGAATGAATACTTTCTGGACAATAATTTCATCTACTATACCATATGACCTAGGGAAATTTACCTAAAACCCAAGGTTCAGTTTTCTTTTTTAATAAAATAGAGATTATCACCCTGCCAACTCATGGGCTGCCATGAGGACTAAATAGAATAATGTCTGAAAATCACTCAGCATCATGCCTGATGAGTAGCAGAACTCAGTAAATGTCAGGTATTATTATTCTTTATAATTCTAGGCCAAACACTGCAATTGGCCTTTCGAACCTTTCAGGTTTTGCATGTTTTAGATTTTATCTTGTGTTCTCTGACACATTGTGCCAGTCATTGGAGATATTTGGAATCATCATCTCTCAAGTAAATAAACAAATTCTGACAGCACCATATTACCTAGGCTTCTATATATTACACAGTGGGCTTGTGTGGCACTGATTACAGAGCCATCCTTCTTGACTTGTCATCATGTAATGTTTGATCTTTGTGCCACAGCTCTTCACAGACAGTGGACATGTTGAAGGAGACAGAGCCAATATTGAAGTCCTCTTTTGATTGACATCAATCAGTGGATCAATAACCTCTGGATATATGCTTAAAGTTATACATCAACCTAATTGACCTGCTTAAAATTCTATGCTTCCCTGTTTCCTCTAGAAGGGCCTCATACAAATCTGAATAGGCATCCCCAGTCCTATTATATATTCTTGTCCTGAGTATGAATTTCTCCAAAATCTCCATGTATGGCTCTGTTGGTTTATTCAGACATTCCCTATCTCCACTAGAGGTATTCACGATTATGTGCCCACATTCATTTCAGAGCCTCTACAGCCCAAAGAGTCATCTTTCCTTATTTTGACAAAAATATTGGGATTTCTTTGGGACTTTTGCAATTCCCCTTACCAAGTTGTAGGGTGAGAGCATCTTTTGCCCAGCCTTCCCTTCCTGGCTTCAGAAACTGAAAGGTCATCTGGGAAATCTGTCACAAGGCTCCCCTCACTTCCACTTCACCAAATGGTTCCTCCACAGTGTCCACATTTAGGGCCAAGATAGCAATTGTCTTCATCAAATCCTCTGTCATATAGGAAATAAAATTGCCAAAAAGCTATAAGATGCTTGATGAGACCTAGCAGATGGCTAGTTTGTGACTGGGATCAGCTTAGGGGTCATCCTAGAATTTTCAAACAGGGGAAGCCAACTGGCCTCCCTGTGGACATTGAGCTGGGGCCAGTTTATAGTAGTCTAGGCTGGAACCCCAAATTCCAAGGACTGGCTTTTCTTGGTCCAGACTTGTGGTCAGTGAGTCTCCAAGTAGCCCTACTTCAACAAGTTCTCATAAGGCAAGAGACCATCGAGAAGATGATCAAGAAAGTCAATGCTCAGGGCACCTGGGTGGCTCAGTCAGCTGAGCATCTGACTCTTTATTTCGGCTCAGGTCATGATCCCAGAGTTGTGGGATCGAGACCTACATCAGGCTCAGCACTGAGCATGGAGCCTGCTTAAGATTCTCTGTCTCTCTCTGCTCCCCTCCCCAACTCATGCTCTCTCTAAAGTAAAAAATAAGGAGTTAATAAAAAAAGAAAGTCAATGCTCAAGGCCAAGCTCTTACATAGGCCATCTGCCCAAAAACTAGGTTCATTTGTGCTCCCCCAAAAAGATGATAGTGATTTTTTCTTGTAATATATATTTCACCTATAAGAACAGTTTAACCTATTTAAGACTTTTTCCTTTATTACTCTTCCAAAATCTATCACTTGAATGGCGTGCCATTGGTGAGAGTAAGGGGAGCCCTGAGAGAGCTCACTGAAGGTGCAAGGGCCCTCTCTCTCTCTGTTCACCTCGCCAGCTAACCGCTGGGTTGGCGAGCATCGTCTAATAGACATGAATGCCTCTGCACTGTATGTCTCATCCTTCTCAGAACCTGGACAAGATTGTGCTATTCTCTTCCTTTCTTCTCATTAATATAAAAGCCTTTATTTTCTCTAATTTGATTATTGAGTTTTTGTTCTGTTTTCAAGCAAAAACAAAATGACCAGCGATCAAACTGTGATCATTTCCTGCAGAGATTAATCTGTCTGTAAGGCCGTGTTCTGCTGAGCACTTTGATCCACATTAATCATGCCTCAGGACCATGCTCCATCAATACAGCACAATTACTAGAGTGGCCAGCAATGAAACGATTTGGAATCACTGCCCCAAGAAGTAGGGATTCCTCTAGACCAAGGGAAGGCAGTGAGAGCTATTGCTCATCAGACCTATGCCTGGTCCTCTTCAGAGATGAAAGAGCGAGCTACTGCCTCCTTGTCTTAGAAAACCTAACCCAGCCAGCTAGCCTCCCTGCCCCTTGTCACCCCTTGCCCTGCCCTGCGTGTACACCAACAGAGGGGTGCTCACATTCCAAGCTGATTCCCAGGAGACAGAGCCCTCCTATCTCCCAGTGTCCCTACAGCAGCTGCTCTGTCAGCCATAGCCACATCTCCTTCTTTCTGTGTATGCTCTGCAAATTTGTGCCTTCAGTCCTGACAGTCTTCAAAAGCCCCAGATAACAGGCAAAAACAAAAATCCAGAGTTCCCCAGTCCCCGGGAAAATATACCACATTGGAACAGTTTGCTCCAACCATAATGGGAACTGATCTGTGAGCCATGGGACCGTAAGTGATCTGAAATCATCAAAGGAACCATTCTCCTCCTCTTGCCGTATATGGAAGGCACTTAGGGAGGACTTATTTCTAAGCAGCAAGCACTGGCCCATGAATTCCAGTGCAGTCTTCTCCCTGACAAAGCCCAGCTCTCAGGGGAGAGGTGAAGCCCATAAAACCTATGTAGGAGCCAAGGATGCTTAACACACTTGATTTGGGGGACAGCCCCTCCTCTGTGAATGTCAACGAATGTCTACATTGTAGCGTTACTACAGTTGGAAGAAGACTCGAGATGTAAAAATGGTTGGAGAAGTGAGTGACGTGTAGTAGATGCTTAGAAAAGGTTTTTCTTCCACTCCACAGCCTCTTGTGGTGAAAATGCAGATGGTAGAGGCCACACATACTCTGCCCCAGGCAGATCAGATGGTGAGGAGAGAGGGAACAGGCTTCAGGGAAGAGTCCACAAGGAGGGCTAATAGCCAGGCCTGACCCAAGGGTACACACCCCATCTAAAGGGGCTCCAGTAGACACGGTGAAAAACACTGTGTAGGCCACACAAACACATCTCTGAGCTGAGTTCAGCACACGGGCAGTGAGGTTTCAATTCCAGAAGAGAGAAAGATCTGGAAAATGCAAATAGTTGTGGAACATTTCTAGCAACATAAAGGGAGCAGGCCGAAGCAAGATCCCCATGCAAACCTGCTAAGCCTAGCTCTCACTTTTGCACATGCACCCTCAAGGCTGACCCCTCAGGACACAATGCTGTGAGATTATCTCCTTTGCTTCCCTGGATTAGATTACAAACCCTCAAATCCCATGTGGAAACACCAGGCCAATCTATACATCGCAAAAACCCACTACCTGCTAAAGTCCCTCCACTGAAGGTGAAACGCTAACTACTATTTAAACAGACTGGCAAGGCTGACCTCAGTATCCAATGCACTGGAGGATGGGCATGATGGCAGATATGATAACTGATGGCCATGGCAGGGCCCTCATGAGAACCAGTTCAAGTTGGACCAGAAGGCCAAAGCGGCCCTGGAACTTATCCAACTCTCTAAAAGCATTTTGCTAACCTTCTGGAGCTCCCCCAAAAACCTGGGGTTATCCTTATAATTCTTGCTTGCTATATGAAATAAAGCCATCAATAAATGGTGGAGAGATGGACATTTTTCCAGACCATCCAGCATCCCCCCCTCCCCCCACTCACCCTGTGATCAAAGAAATATCCCGAAAGCCACATCTTTGGGGTTCGGGCTCAACTCCATGTAGCTGCCAGGGCTACTCCACTCATCTCTGACTGGCTGCCAGACTAAAGGACGCAGAACAGCCACATGATATGCTGGCCAAAGTCTGAAAACATATTGCATTTGCTTGTAAACATTTTCTCAAAGGAACCGGAGTAGCTTACACAAAGAATTTATCTAATCAACTGATACAACATAAAAAAAGCATAATCAATTAGAACAAGAGAAAAGGGAACTACAATTGTACCAACATAAGAATTAATGGCCTTGATCTTCCTGATAGTAAGAACAAAAAAGGGAAATACATTCAGTTGCTTGGATCATGATGCCAGGGAGGAGGAAGCAGATATTCACTAAGTTCTGAAAGACACACCTCCAAGTTGTGTAACGAAGAGTTTCTTCAAGGGAAAAAGCAAATACTCATTGAATACCAACTACATACTGGGAATGCCATGACACCCATGACATACAGGGACATCCCAGCCTGTAGGAGTTTATGAGAACATGACCAGTGTGGAAGGGGTGGTGACCAGTGTGCCAGCCAAGTCCAGCTCTGACTCAGCCCCTGGCCATCCTGTGCAGAACACAGCCTGCCCAACTGTATAGGAAGCCTTGTTTATGCACATCCTCCCTGCATCCTTATAGGGACCCTGCAAGGACATGGCTCCACTCCACGGGTTTTAAAAAAGGAGAGAGACTCAGAAAGAGTAAGCATCTTGGCCAAGTTCAAGTCAGGGAGTAGCAGAGCTGCATTCTCTGACTCCCATGTCCAACCTCCTCCCACTACACCTAAATAAATAACAGTGCCAGACACAGAGACTATGGCAAATTCCATACCTTGTTTTCTTGTGGGACCCATGACAAAAGCTACCACTGTATAGGGGACTCTGAAGGCCCTAGGGGCATAATGAATACCAAGTTCAGAGGTTTCTAGTAGACTGGCTCCATGGATAGATCTGAGGACTAAGGGTGCAAAAGCACAGAAGAAGGGTTGCATGAGACCTGTGCTCTGCAACCCACCCTTCCCATGCCCCTGATACTCATCAGCCCCACCCAGAGAGACCCCACCCACAACCACATCTGCATCTCCGAGAGTGGGACCCAGGTGCTGATGTTTTGTAGGTCTCCAGGTTTCTCTACAAAGAGAAAAACAGGTATTCATTTGTTAGGATTACTGTAACAAAGTACCACAGACCTGAGTGGCTTAGACAGCAGAAATTCATCTCTCCCAATTCTAGAAGTTCAAGATCAAGGTTTCTGTAGGCTTAGAGGATAAGATCTGTTCCAGTCCTCTCTCCTTAGCTGTGAATGGTGTCTTCACATCGTCTTCCCTCTGTGTGTCTCTGTGTCTCTGTGTACAAATTTCTCCTTGTATAAGGACACTATTCACCCTATAGTGTTCCCATATAGTCACCCCAAAGGCCTCATCTTATGTTTTTATTTTATTTTTGAGAAAGAGACAGAGTGTGAGCAAGGGAGGGGCAGAGAGGGGAGACAGAATATGAAGCAGGCTCCAGGCTCTGAGCTGTCAGTGCTGAGCCCGATGCGGGGCTTGAACTCACAGAGTGCGAGGTCATAATCTGAGCCAAAGTCAGACACCCAACCAACTGAGCCACCGAGGTGCCCGCCCTAATGACCTCATCTTAACTTGATTATCTACACAGACGCTATTTCCAAATAAGGTCACATGCTTAGGTACTGGGGTTAGGACTCCAACAGATCTTTTTTGAGGGGACACAACTCAACCATAACCAAGGGCTACAGTATGGATATCCTCAGCGACAGATGATAGTCCACAGGGATCAGGAAGCAGCCAGGAGGCCAGGCTTCCTGCCAGGTTCCAGGTCTATCCACTGGCCTAAACCAAGCCACTTTTGTCTATTGGCAAAACAACCTCAATAGCCTCCTACCTGGTCTTCAATAGTCCACAACTGTCACCTCTATCCAAGCTCTACATAGCAGCCAGAATGAACTTTTCAATCAAACACAAATATCATAATAGCAGTCATGGCTTCAAAGCCTTCAATGGCTGCCTATTAGTCTCAGGAGAGACCAAAGCCACTCCATCTTCGTTATGTTTCAAACGTTGTACTAGGTCCTGAAATGCTCTCCCCTTCCTTCCCCTCCCACCTGGGACTCACCTAGATCGGGTCACAATTAGGTTCCTCACCCATCAGATCCCAGCTCAGAGGTCTTCTCCCCAAGGGTCTGGTACCACACCACAGCCCCCAGCCTGACAGTATCAAGGTGTTTTGCTCCCCACTGGATCCCCAGCACCTACAACCAAGCCCAGAATGACAGTGTTCAGTATTTATCAAGTGAAAACAAAGTATGGCAGTGATGCATTTAAGTGTATTATCCTGGATTACTTTCTCTTCTTCTGTGAATGTTTAAGTACTTATTACACCTAAGGCATCACACTAGGAGCCTTAGATGTCAAAACAAACTTTAATTCCATGTAATAGATGAAGAAACTGAATTTCTGAACCAGGTGACTGTGCAAGGTCACACAGCTAACACGTCTGACTCCAGACCCTGAGTTCTCAACCACAAGGCTCTACTGGCTCTCACAAAGCTGGGAGTTATCCAGGACAGCTCTGATTCCTCCTTCTGTAGCTCATCTCTGGGTGTTTCTTGGGCAGCAGACAAACCTCTGCTCCTTCTCCATGGAAAAACACCCATGTGTTCCCATCCAGAGGTCATGAGGCAAAAGGCTGATAAGAGAATAATACAGCCAACAGTGCTGGATGTGTCCCAAGTGGGATGGAAAAGGGGACCTGCCTCCTAAAGACATCATCATGAATTGAGCCCTGGATCTGGAATCCCAAAATGAGGCATCAGGTATTACTTCTGCTACTTATGGAACAGGAACTTGGGAAAGTTACATGGCTTCCCTGAATCCCGCTTTCCTTCTCTGTAAAATGTGACAGAATATTTCAGTGAGAACTCAGGACACCATGAACACCTAGCCCTTGGTTATGGTTGAGTTGTGTCCCCTCAAAAAAGATCTGTTGGAGTCCTAACCCCAGTACCTAAGCATGTGACCTTATTTGGAAATAGCGTCTGTGTAGATAATCAAGTTAAGATGAGGTCATTAGGGCGGGCACCTCGGTGGCTCAGTTGGTTGGGTGTCTGACTTTGGCTCAGATTATGACCTTGCACTCTGTGAGTTCAAGCCCCGCATCGGGCTCAGCACTGACAGCTCAGAGCCTGGAGCCTGCTTCAGATTCTGTCTCCCCTCTCTGCCCCTCCCTTGCTCACACTCTGTCTCTTTCTCAAAAATAAAATAAAAACATAAGATGAGGCCTTTAGGGTGACTATATGGGATCACTATAGGGTGAATAGTGTCCTCATACAAGGTTTTTAGGGAGCACATGCCAGCCACCGTGGGCACACAGGAAATGACAGCTGTAAATCTCAGGGGTAATGACAGGGATAAATCTCAGCAAACCACCATTCAACAGCAGCCAATGGCTGCAGAGAATCAAGAATTAACCCACAGGCTGCATGTTCCAGTTCAATCCCTGGAAGAAATGACCACCAGTAGCCAATCACAAGATACATACCTCTCCACACCTGGACAGGAATAACCCACACTTCTGCAAGCAACACCTTTGGTCAGACATGCAGCTGCAAGGTAAGGCCTGCTTGCTTTTGCTCCATTTTATGCCTTGAAATGTGCAGGCAAGGGATATGAGCCACAGTCACTCTGGGGGAAAAACCCTCATGGAGTATCAGCCTTTGTGAAAGGGAATCTGGAAGTATCTGGCTACCAAGGCCGCTGACTTCACAAGGGCTTCTTTGGCTGTCCAGCTTTAGATCAGTGCTCAGCAGCCACTAGGAACCTTGGCAAAGGACTTTATGCCGGTCTCCTTCAAATGGTGCCAAAGTTCCTCCAAGTTCTGCCTTCTTGCCCTGGGGTCCCATAGGCCTGAGTCCTAATGCCCAGATGTCCATATTTGGATCTTCTCTTTCCTTTACTGTCACTGTATTCCATCCCCCATCCATCACTTCTTGATCCTGGTGTCCGTTCAATGAGTCATTCCTTCACCAAATGCCTTGAGTGCCAACTGTGTGTCAGCACTATCACCAACATAGAGGACACAACAGGAGCAAGAAAGATACAGTTCCTTTTATTGCAGCCTGGTAGGAGAGAGACAATCAAGTGACCTTCCAACTAACATGTGATATAATATTGGGTCATGACAAACACTATGGAATAAAGCAGGGCGAGGGCCAGAGGAGAACAGGGACAAGAAGGGCGGTCAGGGAAAGCCTCTCTAGGAAGCAGTATTGCACAGAGGTTCCAACAAGGTAATGAAATCAACCTGAGGCCATCTGGGAAAAGAGTGATCCAATTAGAGGGGACATCCAGTGCAAAGGTCCTGAGGTGGGAGCTTGCTTAGCATATATGAGGACCGAAAAGGAGGCACCAGAGGAGCATGGAGGGATAGAAGTCAGACAGAGACAAGGCCAGGGGGAGTAGTGGCCATTTTGTGAGGGCATTGGAGGTGATGAAAAGGACTCTGGATCTTTTTCTGAGTATGAGTGGACATCACTGGAAACATTTTGAGCAAAAATGATCTGGGTTATATTTAAGAGGGTCAGTTCAGGTGCTCTATGGAAACTGCCTATAGAGTTCAATGGTGAAGTGCAGCTACCCTTGAGGACTCCTGTGGGCATAGTCAGTCAGTGAGAGCTGAGGGTGTCACAGACAGTATTGCTGACAAGGAGGAGGGGAGCCTAACCTTAGCAGCTGTGTGATTCCAGACAAGTCAGTGGTTTCTCAGAGCCGCTCTCTGCCTCGGACAATCCCATTATGACCTCAGTTTCTAATAGGAACACAACAAGATAACATATGCAACCAGCTTTGCATAGTGCCTGGCTCCTATCAGGACTGTGTTTCTGCCTCCACTAGTGTCTCTACCTTTCCAGCAGAATCCCTTCCCATCATGGCTGTTGCAGCTGGAAAATACTCCCTCCGAGGAGGCTGGAAGTTTTTTAGTGAGAGCAACTCATGGGCAAACATAGGAAAACTCAAGAATCTCTTACATCAGGACCTAAAAACCATCACAAAAAAGAAATCCTGGCACTTTTATGGCTCCCTAAAAACCCTTTAGAAACACACGTGGTATTTTTCTCTCAAGGCCCTCTGTGGTTGAACCAATTAGCCAACTTGAAGGCCAGGAACAACATAGATCTCCAGAGGCTGGTGGTCCCCAGAGAAGGAGGAACTGCCTGAGTGGGAGTGGACGTTGACCATGAACTGGATACAGGGCTCCAGGGTAGCAGGTGGGCAACCCTACTCCTGTACCCACCACCTTGCCTAAGTGAGTATGACTGGGTTGCCTCTGCTGAGTCGATAAGTGAGATGATGGAGTCTCTCCCCACATGCTGGTCAGCCCTGGGTGCAGGCTAGGACCCAGCTCAACCAGGAAATCTGGGGAAGCCATGTGCACAAGACAGGGAAGAGAAGACAGAGCAGGGCACATGTGCTAATTCACCAGGTGAGACTGCGCTGTGTGCCCCATGCGCTGCAGTAACTCCTAAGTTCATAGTGGCATATCGCCTCAGAAATGAGCCTAGTTAATTTTCACAGACTCTAATTTTCACCCCTCTAAGATGGGCAGGACATAAAGGATTATCCCATTTTAAAGGGGAGAGAACTGATGTTCAGAAAGGGGTTGTGGAGACTTGCACAGAATGAACCTCCTTCTGAGACCATTTGGGAGTCCTAGCTGCCAACCTCTCCTCAGCCAGTGTGTCACATCCAGGGCTGTCAGACTGAATGAGCCTCTGGGCTCCATGGATGGGCCAAGGGAGATCCAGGGAGTCTCCCAGGTGGAGCCTGGCTCCTCCTCAAGGCCATGCTCCATTGATCAGAGACCTTCCCTTGCCACAACTCTATCAAGCGCGAGAGAATCAAGGCTTGTCACTAGGCCATGGCCTTGGGGGACTGCACAGAGAAAAGGGCTCCTTCTCTTTGTTCTTCGTGGCACAATATTGTTTTCTCCTGTGGCGCCTGGACTCCTCAACCTCAACATAACCAAACTGTCCCTTCTCCTACATTCTCCTGTCTCCTCTAGATACCTGGGCTTCAGCCTCTCCCCTCCACCCCCTGCCAATCTTCATGGCCACTGGATTTCAGGAAAGTTGCCTGAACCCAGCCTTCCTCTCCACCACCAAGTGGTTTCAGTCACCACTCTTCCTGGCCACACCAGGAGGCCCTAGCATACACCCCTGGCCTCCTCCCTACCCTGCTAATCTTTATGCTTATTGCTAGCGACTTTTTCATAGGCTCTTAACAGATTCCCTTTACCCCTGACTGCACAGCCTGGTGGCCTCAGAAAAGACCTGGGACCAGACAATGTCGAACAAGGAAAAAATACAAGTTCTCCCTCCTTCTTATAGACTCAGCATACCCAGCCTATGCCCAAACCTGGTGAGGTCTAATCTATCCACCATCTGAACACTTGGGACCAAGGCACAAACTGTTGATGCCTATTAATAATGAAGCCCAGATGCTGAGGGGTCCTGGGGAGGAGAGCCTCCCCCAACTGCTGAGACTTCTCCTCAACAGTACAGGCAGGTGAGATGGGCCTGGTCCAGAACCTGGAGCTGAAAGGCAGCAGGCAGGACCCCTGTGAAAAGCTCTCAAAAACCTGGGTGCTGGTCAGAGCCCAGCATGTGCCAGACCCTGGGAAGAAGTATCAGAGCCAGACAGCCCCACAGAAGCCATCAGATACATCACATTAAGGTAGTGAAACTGAGGCCCAGGAAAGGGGGAGGGAAGCGTCCTCCGTCAACAGCAAACCCAGGAGCCCTCATACTCCAGACAAAGAATACCTCCTACTTGCAGCACCTCATAGTTGAAGCATCCCAAACTTAATGGAGAAAACCCTGAAAAGGTAATGAAGTTGTCTCAGACTGCCTTTGTCTTAAAGGCAATTGCCTGCAGATGGCTAGCCCAGAATATTTCCAAATGAGATGCCCTGGGAGAACCCTTGGTGGGCACCGAAGCAGTCAGTCCAAGAGAAAAAATAATAATGCAGGTTGTTGTCTAAAGCACTTGTGTGCGCATTCTGTTTGGGGAAATAGCATTAGTCACAGAGGCAGCACTGATGGGGGGTGGGGAGAGGGGGCACAACTGGGGAGAGCTTGGGGGAGGCAGCAGCATAGAGAAGGTTAGCATCTCCGCCAAAGCCTGCCTACAACCTGCCCCACCCGCCACCCACACTGGTGGAAGGGAACTGTCTGATGGGGTGAAAGCATATCAGGACCCTGCACACTGAGTGAGGAAGTGGGCAAGGATGCTGGGGTCTCCTGAAACTTTCCCCAGCTCCTTGGTCAGCTCAGCCTGCCTTTGCACATGAGTGTAACACATGTACGATATTCATTCATGTGCTCAAGCATTTGCTGAGCACTAAATCCAGAGAACTGTTCTAGGTACTGAAGATACAGCAAAGGGCAATGCAGATAAAGCTTCCTTCTCTCATGTGAATGGGGGGAAAAATAACAATGCCCATTTGTTCATTTCATGGAGCTAGGATTCTTCCCATTCCCCTGTTCCACACCCTGCCCCAGAGCAGCCCCATTCTGGCATGTCTGCATCTCCCAGCTATGAGTGCTGATTCTAAGGGAAGACCACCAGCCTGAGCTCCAGGATGGCTCAGAACTTCCCTCCCTGCCACACCCTAAAAACCCCATCCATCTAGGGCCAGTCACTGGAGGAGGGGGTGCACCACAACAGACACCAGAGTAGTCACTCGATGCCCAGTCCTTGTTGCTCCCAGCTCGCCAGCCTTCCAGCCCAGCAGCCCGAGTGGTCTCTATAAACCTACCCTGGATGGGGTTGCACACCCACCTTCTAAAAGCTCACTCATTGAAAATCAGACCCTCTCTCTTCCTCTTCCTCACTCACACAAGGCCTCATCTACCTCCTCCGGTCCCCCCTCTCTCCTCTCAGCCTCCCTGCTTCCTCCCAGCCTCCTTACCTCCTCTTAGTCTCACATCCCTCCTCCCAGCCTCACCTCCCTCTTGTCAGCCTCACCTCTCTCTTCTCAGCCTCCCCTCCCTCCTCACCTCCTCAGCCTCCCTGTCTCCTCCCAGTCTCACCAACTTCCTCCCAGCCTTACTTCCCTCTTCACAGCCTCACCTCCCTCTCCCTCATCTCCCTGCTTCCTCCCTGCCTCCTCTTAGCCTCACCTCAGGCTCCTAGCCTCACCTTACCCAGTTCTTTATCTCTCTAGGCCTCCATTCCTTCTACCTGAATCCAGGATGCTCTTCCCCCATCACTGCCAGCGTCAAGCTAGCCCTTCAGATCCAACTGTAAGTGACACTTCTTCAGGAACCTTCTCAGATGTGCATCCAGAACAGACCCCTCACAACCCATCTTAACACACTTCACTTTTCCTTCACAGACATCGTGATTTATACGGTTTTGGGGACACAGCAATTATTTGCCTGATGTCTACATCTCCTACCCACTGAAAACTCCATGAAGGAAGGTAAAAAGCTGAGTTTGTTCACCAATGAATCCCCTGCACCTAACACAGACTGTACAGAGGCCCTTGTGAGGAGTTTGAGTTTTATTTTAAGTTTAATAGAAAACCTTTGAAAAATCTTACACAGTAGGTGATGAGGTCACATTTATTGTCAGTGACTTATTGAACAACCAAAACCCAAGAGGATAAAAATATTAAAAGTTTCTTTTCCTTTAGTCATTCACCTTGGTTCCAGAATGACACCCAAAAGTTTAAGTCACTTTTAATTATCAAGAGGTCCAAGCTTATTTCACCCCTTTTCATGCCTTCCTCCACTGTCTCTCATGCCATGGCTAATCTTTGTCCTGGGGAGGAAGCATGATTTCTAAGAGATTCCTTTCATATCCTTCCCTACTCCTCAGGCCTCCCTTCCTAGGGCCTGCAGGAACAGGGGGGCAAGGATAGAAACATGGCCAGTGTTGTCTGAGTTGTCCGATCACCTGTATATGAGGTGAGGTGCCCCTGGCTTCCATCTGGTTGGATCTAGTTCCTTATTATGTTGGGGGGTCTACTGCATGGAATGTGGAAAGTGAGGAAAAGAAGGATCAGGGAGATTTCTGTTTCAGGCTCAAGTATCTAGATGGTTGTTGGAGACATTTTGTGAGGTGGGATGTTGGGAAAGGAGGAGGCTGGAGAAATCCCTCTGGGATCTCTTAAGGCCAAGGTATGTGGGAAACATGCCTGCAGATGTCAAGGCTCAGAGGAAACGTCTGGGCTAGAGACCAGCATTTGGAGTAGTTTGATGTGTAGAGATGACAAGCCCCTGGGATAGATGAAGTCACCAAGAAAGGAGAACAGAGGAAGGAGAAGTAGCACAGATCTGCCCCTTGGGGACTGTCAAAAGTTCAAGTTTGGGCAGGACATTGGGGGGAGCCTGTGAAGCAGAAAGTTGTCAGCTAATGACAACATGGTGAAAACCAGAGAAGAGACTATCATGGAGGTCATGCTCAACCTTGTCA
Source organism: Panthera onca (assembly GCF_046562875.1). Taxonomy (NCBI): domain Eukaryota; kingdom Metazoa; phylum Chordata; class Mammalia; order Carnivora; family Felidae; genus Panthera; species Panthera onca. The sequence goes on along the minus strand of NC_138349.1, from coordinate 43,519,087 downwards.
AATGTCACAGCAAGGGCACCGAAGAGGGAAAGGAGCTTGGGGCGGAAATATAAAGATGGCTGGCTTTGACAAAGGTAGTTTCAGCGAAGGGAGGGTGACATCAGTAGCCACACTGTGGTGGGTTGAAACGTGGACAGAAGGAGAGGACATGGAGAGGTAAGAAACAGGGCAGTAGCTGGAGGGGAATGGAAAAACGGGTAAGGGGTTTGCAGTTTTGCTTTTCTGATGGAAGATTCTAAGACAAGTTTCTAGGCAGCGAAGCAGGAAAGTGGGAGAGGTGGAATGCAGGAGAGAGGTATAAAAGGGGGAAAGGCAAAATCCCAGGGAGGGTAAAAGCTTGGATCCAGAGCCCAGGGCAGGAAGTGGCCTTTGCAAGGGGAGGGAGACCTACTTCCTCCAGGACAACAGGATGGGGTCATGAGCCACAGGATGCAGATGCAGGTGGGGTTATAACTTGGGAGCCTGGAGATGAGACATGGCTGGGAGATGGGAAGGGCAGTGGATTGGGGATTGAGAGCAGAAGACAGAGTACAACACAGGGGTTTCGGGAGGACATGTGAATGCTATAGAGGTGAGTGCTGAAGAGTCAAACCTGACACCCAGCTCTCCTCTTCACGGAACACCATGCACCTGTGCAAGTTGGCCTCCAGGTTCATCAGGAGTTTTGCCTGATAAATATCACAAAGAAAAGTGAACAGGGAAATTGGGCAGGCAAGGGAAGGATTATTAATGAAACAAAATCATGATGTTTAACTCAGGAGACAAGGGTTTTGTGAAGAATGTGGGGTTAAAGATCTCACTGTTCCAGCAGAAGAACTGAGGGTAGTTGGAGAACGGTAGGTTGTGCTTGTGATTTTGGATACGGGGTAGCTGTCGCCAGTGGGCTTGTCTAGAATATGAACTCCACGAGGCTGAAAGGCTCAGGTAAGTGAGGAGGTGCAACTGGAGATGAAGAGGTTATGGAAATGAAAGGTCAAAATGTGAAAGTCATCAGGAATGAGGCAGATCTGGGATGGGGAGAGAGCAAGCCCGAGAGGGAATAACACCCTCAACTTGACAGGCTGTCCATAGAGGATAACCAGGTGTCGGTTAAGGTAAGTAGGGGAAGAGAAGAGGTGGAGGTCAGGGTGTCTGTCGGCTCCAGGGTGGCAGCTGCCAAGGGAGAGAGGATGGGTGGGGAAGCAGATAGCAGGTGGAGGTTCGTGTAGGCTCAGGGACAGCTGTGACTGAAGTCAGAACAGTAGGATGGAAATTAAAAGATGCAGAGCAGTTGGTAAAGTGTCTGACTTCAGCTCAGGTCATGATCTCACTGTCCTTAAGTTCGAGCCCTGTGTCGGGCTCTGTGCTGACAGCCCAGAGCCTGGAGCTTGCTTCTGATTCTGGGTCTCCCTCTCTCTCTGTTCCTCTCCCGCTCATGCTCTGTCTCTCTCACTCTCAAAAATGAATAATTGTTAAAAAAAAAATATGCATAGCAGAGACGGGACAGTTTTAGAGCCGACATCTCTAGTGCTCTGGTTGACGGTGTGATTAATCCCAGGACACTACCTCAATTGGGTGATTCTCTGTACAAGGGCCACCTTTCTTTGTATTGTAGCCAATGTTTTCAAAGGACAAATATGTATGTTAATCAAAGAAGGCTAGGGAGGGAATTAATATTGAAAAACTACTGGTCCCAGGACATTTATATTTATGTCTGTTTAATCCTCTGATAAGTACGCAGAGAAATTATTACTGTTCCACTTCACACATGAGAACAAGGTTCAGAGAAAGTAGGTACCTCATCCAGGGGCCCCGACTAGCAAGTAACAGAAGAAGAAGAAGGAGGAGGAGGAGGAGGAGGAGGAGGAGGAGAAGGAGGAGGAGGAAATGATGAAAAGGGTATTATTTAGATTTATTTAGAACTTCCTGTCATAGGCCTGCCATGGCTAATTGCTTTTACTCACACTATCTTATTTAATTCTCATGATGAAACTAATAAACTAAATTGCATTATATACCCATTTTATAGATGGCATAATTATGACTTAGAGAGTAATGAGATCTGTCCAAAGTCAAAGGCAGACACCCATATCCTTTGTTGGACATGATGTCTTTTACCCACAGAAGTCATGCTCTAAGCCCCACTCATGCAGAGAAATGCCCCATCAAGAGACCAGTTTAAATATAGAGCAGGTGCCCCTGCCATGGAGATGGACGCCACATCTTTTAACCTCATTGGACTCTGGCCTGCTGAGCCATCCTCCATGATGAGTCAGCTAATCAGACACATGTCCTGGGCCAGGGGCTACAAGCTGTTTCAATTTTTCAAACACAACAAACAACAGGAAAGAAAAATGATCAAACCAGATCCAGAAAGAGGCTCAACCCAATGCCCCCAAATAGCTCTTCCAGTCAAGAAACAGACCCTCCATCTGGGCTTACAGATGTTGTTCAGTGACCCTCAGTCAGGCAGCCTGGCCCCTCAGGGGAAGCTGAGAGGATCGCATAGTGACGGTGCCTGTGAGTGGGCAGTGGCAAAACAGGGCGGTTCCCTGGGAAGAAAGTTGCAGGATTGAGGTTGCCTGAAATCCAGCTGATAACTGCCAATAACTGCAATTTCTACACCCAACATCCCTGCCCTTAAGTCGTGTACCTGGAATCAGAAGCTGAGGACCACAAGATCCCCAGCTGTTCACTTCTGTGTAACCCTAAAACTGACCAACAGTGAGATACTGGTAGACCCTGGGATGAAGAAATAGAGGTATCTCATGGCCAGAGCATCATGCCTGCACTTCATCAATTGGTGAGGTATTAGATGCTCAGCACAAGTATGCATCTGCAAATGGACTGAATGCTAGGTTCACCCCAATGGTCTGGGAATAATGCTGAAACCTTATCTCCAGGTGCCCAGGCAAGATTAGGAGTGGTGGCCTCTGGTTTTAATGAGAGAATCTTCTACAGACAAGAATTCCCTACTTCTAAATGCAATATAAGGTTCTTAAAGCAATGAAAAGCAACTAACGTTGGGAGTGTTAATAAGAACACAGTATCTTCAGTCCAGATGCCATTGGGCTTATACTTTTTAACATTTCTGCCAGCCCACACTTGGCTGAAACAGATGCAAATGTAAAACCAACTTTGATATCCCCTGTTTGGTTTCATAAACTTACTATAAATGTTTCAAAAGCACATTTTTGTGTTTTATATTCTTTTTGTTTATTTTCATGTTAGACTCGGGGTTTTATCTTATAAAGTTGTTTTCCAAAAGTAGAATCTTGCACCCACAGAATATTGAGTCTTCACATACACAACTCAATGTAGAGGCATCATCTAGAAACAAAGTAGTTCTCTGGTATCATGAGCCAACTCTTTGATGTGCCCTCTATCCGCTATCCTATATTTTGTTTCTGGGTAGACCAAATGTTCTAAGAGCATCTGGCTAGTGGAGCAGTCCCCAACTAGTGAGCAGCTACATCCTCTGCATTCCATCTGTTGGCTCTGTCTTAGTTCCAGGGACTTCACCACTATGGCTACACTATTCAAGGGTCTCCACCTCAGAGGCAAGGAAAGGTTATAAATCTCACTTAGAGGGCTCCATTCAAACTACTCAAGGGAAAAAACATCCCACAGCTGATTGAGAAATGCACATCTGGTTAAGAAGCATTGATATGGCATGTTGGAGTAATCACACCCAACCATGATTCTTTCCCTGGATGTAGCCATAAAACCTAGACAGAATGCATGGATCAGTATTAGAGGAATCTGAAAAATAAATAGTGGCAGTCAGGTAAGGGAAGAGGACAAGAATTTTAAGTTCCACTAAACTGGATTGAAGTTTAACAAGTTTTCATTTTCTGTTCCCCTTGCTCCTCAGCCTTGGAGATAGGTACAGCCACAAAAGTGTACAGCAGGGCAAGATCACAAAAGCCACAGCTATCTGACTGAAGGACCATCACAGGAGATCCATAAGAACAGGAAAGTACTGGGGATATCACACAGAGGGAGGAGCTTGGGAAAGCAGTTCCATCAAGTTGTTTATAAACTTCTGGGACACACCCCTGAGCTTCTCATAAAAGGATAAGATACTAAACAGGATGTAAAAAAAAAAAAACCTGTGAAAACAAAATTTAAAGACAAGTTACCATCCAGATTCTAGACTGGTCACTGGGTGATACACAAATGGGACATATCAAAAGAGCACTGCAAGTGCTTTGAAACTGAACTGATTTTAGAAACAGTCCATAGGCAACATGCTAGAACTTGTGGCCTTAACCTAACCTGCTAAAACAAAAATATTAGTATCCAAAGAGATCAAGAGTTTCATAGCATAATATTCAAAATGCCCAAGATAAAATCCAAAAATTCTCAGAATAAGAACCAGTAAAATCTCAATTCATATTTTAAAAAAAGACATTAATATCAAGAGGAGATATTGGGGTGCCTGGGTGGCTCAGTTGGTTAATCATCTGACTTTGGCTCAGGTTATGATCTCAAGTTCATGAGTTTGAGTCCTGCGTCTGGCTCTGTGCTGACAGTTCAGAGCCTGGAGCCTGCTTCAGATTCTTTGTTTCCCTCTCTCTTTGCCCCTCCCCCACTTGCACTCTGTCTCCCTCTCTCTCAAAAATAAGTAACATTAAAAAAAAATTTTTAAGAGAAGATGTTGAGATGTTCTAGCAAAGACTTTAAAATGACCTTTAAGGGGCACCTGATTGGCTCAGTAGGTTAAGCATTCAGCTTTGGCTCAGGTCATGATCTCATATTTGTGAGTTAGAGCCCCACATCAGGCTTTCTGCTGTCAGCACGGAGCCCACTTCAGATCATCTGTCTCCCTCTCTCTACCTCTCCCCAACTCTCTCTCAAAAATTAAAATAAACATTTAAAAAATAAAAAAAATAAAATGACTATTTAAAATATGTTCTAACAAACAATTGTGAATACTCTAAAAACAAATGGGAAAATAAAAAGTCTCAGCAAAGAAATAGAAGATATAAAAAAAAAAAGTAGAAAAGTTAAGCTAAAATATACAGTAACTTAGAAAAAATAAAAACTCATTGGATCAGCTCAATACAAATTTCTCAGTAATAGCATCAGCAGACAGATAATCAAAAAAGATATAGAAGAACTAGACAGTCCCATCAACCTACTAGATCTTATTGGCATTTATAGAACACTTCAAACAACAACAAAATACAATTTATTACCAAATACACATGGAACATTCGTCAAGAAAGACCACATCTCATATTATAAAGAAATCTTTAAAAATTTAAAACAGTTAAATCATAAAAAGGCTTTCTGGCCATAATGGAATTAAACTAGAATTGTTGAGTAACAGAAAAATAAAAAAGGAAATGTCTAAACATTTGAATACACTTATAAATAATCCACAGATCAAAGAGAAAGTCTAAAGAAAAATTCAAAAATATTTTAAACAAAAATAAAAATTTGACATTTTACAATCTGTGAAATGCAAATAAAGTAGTGCTTAGAGAGAAATTTGTAGCACTGAAATACGTATATCAAAAAGAAGAAAGAACTCAAAACAATAATCTAAGCTTCCATCTTAAGAGACTAGAAAAGGACGAACATATTAAACCCAAAGCAAGCACGAGGCTGGAAATAAAGATAACATCAGAAATCAAAGACATTGAAAACATAAAAACAACACATAAAATAAATGAAACAAACCAGATTTTTTCAGAAGACCAACAAAATTGACAAACCTCTTGAAAGACTAACAAAAAAGGAGGGCACAAGTTACCAATGTCAGACATGTAAGGAGACATCACTACAGACTCCACAGATGTTAAAAGGAAAATAAGGGAATAAAATGAACAACTCTACACCCATAAATTCAGCAACTTAGACGATGCAGAGTAATTTGCAGAAAAACACAAAAACCAAAATTCAACCAAGATAAAATAAATAACCTGAATATTACTGTAACTACTAAATAAATTTAATGCATAATTGAAAGCTTCCCCCCCCCCCCCACAATCTTCAGTCATAGATGATCTTATTGGAAAATTCTACCAAACGTTTAAAGAAGAAATAAAACCAACGTTACACAATCTCTTCCAAAATACAGAAAGGATACACTTTCTACTTATTTTATAAAGCCAGAATTCCCCTGCTATAAAAATCAGACAGTACAAAACGGAAAACTGCGGATCAATGTTCCTCAATAACATAGACAAAAATAGAGAAAGACCAATACCATATGATTTCACTCATATGTGATATTTAGAAACAAAACAAACAAGCAAAGGGAAAAAGAGAGAAAGAGAAAGAGGGGCAACCTTCTTAATTATAAGGAACAAACTGATGGTTACCAGGGAGCAGGTGAGGGGTTAGGTTAAATATGTGATGGGGATTAAGGAATGTACTTGGCATGATGAGCACTGGGAGATGTATGGAACTGTTGAATCACTATATCGTACACCTGAAACTAATATAAAACTGTATGTTAACTAACTGGAATTGTAATAAAAACTTTTTTAAAAAAACATACACAAAAAGATCTTCAAGAAAATATTAAATATAAACAAATTGAATCTAGCAACATATAAAAAGAATATTATGACCATGTAATATATAACTCAGAAATACAAGACTAATTCAATCCTTAAAAGTAAAGCAATATGTTACACTATTTTAACAGTCTAAGAAACAAAAACTACATCAAAAATGCAGAAAACTCATTTTGCAAAATTCAGCATGATTCATGATAAAAACTCTCAGCAAACTAAGAATAAAAGATAACTTCCTCAACTTGATAAAGGGTACCAACACACACACACACACACACATGGCTAATATTATACTTAATATTGAAAGACTGAAAGATTTTCTCCTAAAATAAGAAAAAGGCAAATATCTCTACTCTCACCATTCCTATTATACATCTTATTAGAAGTTATAGCCAGTGCAATAAGGTAAGAAAAAAAACAAAATATGTATTCCAAGATAGCAGCATAGAAAGACCCTGAACTCACCTCATCTGACAGAAACACAGAATCTATAGCTACATATTGAAAAATACTCACCAAAAAATACTGAAAACTAGCTGAATAACTCTCTTCAAAATAAAAGATAAAAGAACCATATTGAGACAGGAAAAGCAGAGATGTGGTCTTCCACAGTGCAAGGACACAATAGAGAGGACTCAAAATCACAGTGAAAGAGAAGTTACAACTGATACCACAGAACTACAAAGTATCATGATCACTGTGCATAATTATATGCCAACAAACTGAAAAACAGAAAAAAATAGATAAATTCCTGGAAATATACAATCTTCCAAGACTGATCATGAAAAAAATAGAAAATCTGAATAGACAGACTACTAGTAAAGAGATTGAAAAAAAATAACCAACAACCTCACAACAAATTAAAGTCCAGGACCAGACGGGGTCACTGGTGCATTCTACCAAATATTCGAAAATTTCATACCTATCCTTCTAAACTCTTTCCCCAAAAATTGAGTAGATGAGAATGCATCCTAACCCACCTTACAAGGCCTATATTAGCCTGATATCAAAACGAAACAAAAACACCACAAAAAAAGAAAATTACAAGCCAATATACCTGATGAGCATAGATGCAAAAATTCTCATCAAAATATTAGCAAACCAAATTCAACAATACACTAAAAGTACCATGTCCCAGCACCAAGGGGGATTTAGGACACGATGCAAGGTTGGTTAAACATCCACAAATCAATCATGAAACACCACATTAACAAAATGAGAATACAAACATATGATGATCTTGGTAGATACAGAAAAAACATTTGACAAAATTCAACATCCATTTATGATAAAAAAAAAATACTCAACAAAGTGGGTACCTCAACCAATAAGGGCTATATATGAGAAACCCATAGCTAACATCTTACTTAATGGTAAAAATATCAAAGCTTTTCTTCTAAGATCAGGAACAAGAAAGGATGCCCACTCTCATCACTTTTATTCAACATAGTATTAGAAATCCTCATCATGACATTTAGGCGAAAAAAAAAAAAAGGCATCCAAGTTGGAAAGGAAAAAGTAAAACTGTCACTATTTTCAGATCACATAATACTATATACAGAAAACCCTAAAGACTCCACACACACACAAAAAAAACCTGTTAGAACTAATAAATGAATTCAGTCAAGTTGCAGGACACAAAATCAATATATAGAAATCTATTATGTTCCTATACACTAATAACAAACTATCAGAAAGGGAAACTAAGAAAAGAATACCATTTACAAGTGCATCAAAGAGAATTAAATACCTAGGAATAAATTTAACCGAGGAGGCAAAATATTTATACACTGAAAACTATAAGACATTGATGAAAGACATGGAAGATACACAAATAAATGGAAATATATTCTGTGCTCATGGATAGGAAGAATTACTATTGTCAAAATGTCCATACTACCCAAAGCAATCTACAGACTCAATGCAAGCCCTATCAAAATTCCAATGACATTTTTCATAGAACTAGAACGAATAGTTCTCAAATTTGTATGAAACCACACAAAAAAAAAAAAAAAAAAAACCATGAAAAGCCAAAGCAATATTGAAAAAGAGGAAAAGAGCTGGTGATATCACACTTCCTGATTCCAAACTACCCTACAACACTATAGTAATCAAAACTGTATGGTATTGACATAACAGACACATAGATACAGAATAGAGAGCCTGGAAATAAATCAATATGTGTATGGACAATAAACTTATGACAAAGCAGCCAAGAATACACAATGGAGAAAGGATAGTCTCTTCAACAAATGATGTTGGAAAAATTTGGCAGCCATATGCAAAAGAATGGAACTAGATCACTGTCTTAAATCATACACAGAAATAAACTCAAAAAATATTTGAATGTAAAGCATGAAACCATAAAACTCCTAGAAAAAAAAAACACAGGATGTAAGCTCTTTGACATTGGTCTTGGTGTTTTTTTTTTTAAATCTGACTCTAAAAGCAAAGGTAACAAAAGCAAAAATAAGTGGAACTACAACAAACTAAAGAGCTTCTTCACAGCAAAGGAAATCATCAACAAAATGAACATCAACTTACTGAATGAGAGAATGTATCTTCAAATCATGTATCTAATAAGGGGTTAATAACCAAAATATACAAAGAATTCAAACACCTGAAACTAATATAACACTGTATGCTAACTATATTGGAATTAAAAGAAAAGAAGCAATGAAAGGAAGGGAGGGAGGGAGAGAGAGAGAGGGAGGGAGGCAGAAAGTACTCAACTCAACAGCAAAAAAACAATCTGATTTGAAAATGAGGAAAAGATATAAATAAATACTTTTCTTTTTTTAAAAAAAATTTACATTTATTTATTTTTGAGAGACAGAGGGAGACAGCATGAGCAGGGGAGGGGCAGAGAGAGAGGGAGACACAGAATCAGAAGCAGGCTCCAGGCTCCGAGCTGTCAGGACAGAGCCCAACACAGGGCTCGAACCACAAATCGTGAGATCATGACCTAAGCCAAAGTCAGACACTCAACCAACTGAGCCACCCAGGTGCTCCTAAATAAATACTTTTCAAAAAAAGACATAAAGGTGGGCAACAGGCATATCAAAAGATGTTCAAAATCACTATCAGGAAAATGCAAATCAAACCCACAATGAGATATCACCTCACACTTGCAAGAATAGCTATTATCAAAAAGTCAAAAGATAACAAGTATCGAAGAGAATGTCGAGAAAAGGGAACCCACATACGCTGTTGATAGGAATGTAAATTGGTATATCCACTATTGAAAACAGTATGCAGGTTCCTGAAAAAATCAAAAACAGATCTACTATATGATCCAGCTATTTGCTTTCCAGGTATTTTTTTGAAGACAATGAAAACACTAATTTAAGAAGATATACACACCCTTCCATTCATTGCAGCATTATTTATAATAGCCAATATGTGGAAAACAACCTAAGTGTCTTATTGAGGGATGAATGGATAAAGAAGATGTGGCATGTTTGTACAATGGAATACTACTCAGCCATAAAAAAGGAAACATTACCTTTTGTAAGAACATGTATAGACCTGGAAGTTATTATGCTAAGTGAAATAAGTCAGAAAGAGAAATACAAATATAGTATGATTTCACTTACATGTGGAATCCAAAAAACAAAACAAAACTCACAGATACCGAGAACAGATTGGTGGTTAGGGGTTGGACAAAAGGGCAAAGGACAAAAAGGGTCAACTGTATGGTGATGGATGGCAACTAAACTAATTGTGATCATTACTTTGCAGTGTATAAAATATTAAATCATTATGTTGTACACCTGAAACTAATATAATGCCATATACCAATTTTACCTCAATAGCAACAACAAAAAATTAAAGCACATGAATTGAAAAGGAAGAGAAGTGCCTGGGTGGCTCAGTTGATTAAGCATCCAACTTTGGCTCAGGTCATGATCTTGTGATTTGTGAGTTTGAGCCCTGCATCAGGCTCTGTGCTGACAGCTCAGAGCCTGGATCCTGCTTTGGATTCTGGGTCTCCTTCTCTCTCCACCCCTCTCCTAATCATGCTCTGTCTCTGTCTCTCTCTCAAAAATAAATAAACATTTAAAAAAATTTTTTTAATAAAAGGAAGAAATAAAACTGACCTATTAACAACCAATAAGATTTCTATGTAGAAAGCCTCAATTAACCTACAAAACAATTCCTAGAATCAAAAATTAAGTTTATCAAAGTTGGAGAATACAAGGTCAACACACAAAATATCAATAGTATTTCTATATACCAGCAATGTAGAACTGAAAAACAAAATTTAAAAATAATGCTATTTACAATAGCTCCCCAAAATGAAATAAATTATAAAGCTAATATAACTTATGAAGGATCTGTACAAAACACTAATACAGGAAATCAAAGACCTAAATAAATGGAAAGATAAACTGTGTTCGCAGATGGGAAGACTCAACATAGCAGTGATGTTAATTTTCCCCAAATTGGCCTATAGATTTAAAGCAATTCTGATTAAAATCCCAGAAGGATTTTTTAAATATAGACAAGTTGTTTCTAAAATGTATATGGAAAGGAATGGAATTAAAATAGCTAAAACAATTTTGAAAAAGAAGTTGAAAAAATCACTATCCAATCTTAAGACTTACTATAGAGCTATAGTAATCAAGACAACATGATATTAGTGAACAGATAGACAAGTAGATGAGTGAAACAGAGTAAAGAGCCTAGAAATAGAACCACACAAATATGGCCAATTGACTTTAACATTTCAAAAGCAATTCCATGCAGAAAGGATAGTCTTTTCTACAAATAGTGTAAGAACAACTACACATCCAAAAACAAACAAAAAAAACATTGAATTCAGCCTCACAACTTATACAAAAGTTAACTCAAAATGGATCATCCATTCTGGAAAAGTCTGGCTGTTTTAATAAAGTTAAATATATACTTACCATATGATCCAGGACACCCACTCTTGGGTGTTTATCCAAGAGGAATGAAATTGTCAGACAAAAACATGAACATGAGAGTTTTTAGAATCACTATTCATAGTCACCAAAAATTGGAAACAAACCCAAACATCCTTCAGCAGGTGGATGGATAAACACACTATGGTTGGTCCAATAAAATACTATTCTACAAAAAGATGAGTGAACTATTGACACATACATGGATGAATCTCAAAGGCATTATTCTGAGTGAAAGAAGCCAGTTTCAAAAGTCTACACACTGTCTGATTCCATTTATATGACAGTCTTGAAATTATGAAACTATCATGAAGGAGAACAGATCAGGGGTTAGGAAATTCTGAGGCCATAAAGGAATAGCATGAAGGAGATTTCTGATGAAATTGTTGTGTATCTTGATTGGGGTGGTGACTCCATGTATCTCCACATGTGTTGAGATTCAGAGAACCATAACAAAAAATAATGAAATAAAATCACAACAAAAACATGACACAAATAGGACAGGCCACTGTAGCAAACCTCAATCAACCTCCGAGGCTTTGTGCAAGAGCTTCTTAGGTTAAAAACTTACAAACAAGACAAAAAACACATTTGAACCAGAAGACACAGAAGTAGATTGACAGAGCATTGAAGAGACAGATGTGGACCCTTGAGGATGTCCCCTGACTTCACATCCAAGCTTACTCCTCCCAAGCCTAGAACACTGCTCAGCCACATTTCCCTGAACACAGTGAGTCCTATGAGCACTGGTCCTCAAGTTTGTTTGTATACAGAGTCTGAACTAAAGGAATTTGGCCTTGCAACAGAAGGGCATCTATTATAAATGCAGAGATGTGGCTTCAGTAGTGTCTGAGATACAGCCACAGAATGTAGCTTCCAGTTCCCTTATCATCTGCGGGATGTATGTCTTACAATTAGCTGGATTGTTGAAATGACAGGTAGAGCAGCCCTGTTAGTTTGCTAGGGCTTTTGTAACAAGGTACCATAAATTTAAAACAAAGACATATATTCTCTCACAGTTCTGGAAACCAGAAGTCCAAAATCAAGGTGTCGGCAGCATCATGGTCTCTCCAAAGCCTCTGGGGTAAGATCCTGCCTTGCCTCTTCCAGTTTCTGGTAACCTCGGGCATTCCTTGGCTTGTGGCCATATGACTCCCAATTTCTGCCTCCATCTTCACATGACTGTCTTCCCTCTGTGTCTGTGTCATCATATGACATTCTCCTCTCTGTGTGTCTGAATTTCTTTTCTTATGAGGACACCAGTCATATTGGACTAAGGCCCACCTCAATTAGATCTCATTTTAATTTGATCACAGCTGCAAGGGCTCTGTTTCTACATAAGGTCACATTCACGGGTACAAGGAATCAGAACTTCCACATAACTTTATACAATTCAACCTATACCATCAAAATTTCATAGAAAATAGGAAATGAAAGGTAAAACAACAGTACTGGCATTCATTTGTTGAATGTACTGATAGCAATTGATTCTAAAGAGGTTGACAAGCATTGAGTCTCTGCTCTCCTTATCCTAAATCACCTTTTCAACTTGTTGGGAAAAACAAACCGTCCCTTGAGTTGTATGTTTTTATATAATGCAGGCTGCACCTCTTTTTAAAGTTTTCAAACCAGCCCTCACTGATGTACAATTTAATGATTTTTTTACACTTGCTTCTGCTATGTTTCGATTTCCCAAGTCTCAGCAAAATCCTTATTTAACCACTTGGCCTTTTCACAAAATTATCATGGTACTTACTGGGCCTGGGAGGGATATAAACAAATCTCTCTCCCCTTACAACCCCCCAGACTCAGCCACGTATTCTATGAGGAAGGAGCCATATTTGTCGCTGTGTTCTTTTGTTTAAAGGTACTATGCTACTATGTCAAACTATGCATACCTGAAGACATGGAATTAAAAATTTTTAATATACTGAAACAAAAATAACTTTTCAAAACTATGGTTGGCGAAGATCCTTGGACCTTCCTCCATTGGTTTATATACTCACCTGGTAAACATTCACTGAGCGTATAGGATGCTCTGCACCCTATATCATACTAGGGGTACAAATAGGACAAGCCATAACACTGATGAAAATTCAGTATTTTGAGTGTTTTCACGGGGTGAGCATAAGGTATCTTAGGATCTTGGTGCTGCTCCTAACTCCTCCTGAGAGTAAAGTGTGACTGTCCTCCAACTAGTTCAATTCTTGTCACCAATTCAATGGCAAACCCATAAGGATAAGAAATTCTTCCTCTCCTTATATCTCCCCCACCAAAGCAACCCAGAATCAGACCAGCTCAGGACCTCTAGGGCAACCAGAGGCACCTGACGCATTCATTTAACAAATAGAAGTATACAGAGGCACCTGGCTGGGGCAGTAGTTGGAGAATATGACTCTTGATCTTGGGGTCATGAGTTTAAGCCCCACCATGGGCATAGAGATCACTTAAAAAAAATGGAAGTGTACAACTGCAATATGCCAACCATGGTGTCAAGCAGTGGAGATAGAGGAGAACGGCAGGGCAGCTGTCCTTCCTGAGCCATTGTCTACCACAGACTGGCTCCTAGGAAGTCAGGGAGCTGGGAGAATGGGGAGGCCTTGGCACATCAGCTGGCTGGGAGAGCCCACGAGGCAGCCAACAGCTGCTCATCCAGATATAGCCCTGCTGTCCTGAGAACATGTCACCTTATTCAAAAACAAGAAATATTTTTAATTCTCTGGCACTTATGCTCCACTTAGAATTATTACTTCAGTCACTAATCAGGGGAACCCAACCGCTCCAGACTCCTGAGAGTTCAGGCAGCTTGTCAAAGGTACAAAGGCTACCAGCAGCCATCAGGACTCGGGGAAGCTGGCTCATGCAGCCCCAGGTGGGCCTGATCATTCCATCAGGCCCAAGGGATTGGCATCTAGTTTGCCAATCTCCACCAGGCCCAAGTACATGGAGAAGGCTGCCATAGCAGACCCCAAATATGAGAGTGGCTCTCTTTCTATAAAGCTTTGGAACCCAATGGCCAATGAGTACCCAAACAGATGTCCAAACATCTGCAAATAGGGAGATGTACATTATAACAAAGCACCACTTATACCCATCTGACAGACAAGGATTTTAAGTCCAGCAACACAGGTGTGCCTGAGTGGCTCAGTCGGTTGAGCGTCCGACTTCAGCTCAGGTCACTATCTCATGGTTTGTGAGTTTGAGCCCCACGTCGGGCTCTGTGCTGGCAGTTCAGAGACTGGAGCTTGCTTTGGATTCTGTGTCACCCTCTCTCTGCCCCTACCGTGCTCATGCTGTCTGTCTGTCTGTCTCTCTCTCTATCTCTCTCAAAAACAAATAAACATTAAAAAAAAAAAAAAGCTTTCAACTCCAGCAACATCAACCAAGAGTTGCCAGGATGTAAAAAACAGAGTACAACTAACTTGGAGAGCTTTTTGTCCATACCCAGGGAATCTGCCAGCATGAATGAGCTACAGGGCAGCCCATCACACAGGGCACAAGGGAAGCCATAGGATGTGTTCATCATAGTGCTGCCTATTACAACAAAACATTAGAAACTCCCCAGCGTCTACCAGTAGAGGAACAGGAAGGTAAACTATGCATCCAGAGGAATCCAATCAGCAGTTAAAATGAAACAAATCTCTGTCTATTCAGATTTGTTAGATTCCCCCAAACATATTGCTATGTGAAAAAAAAGCAAGTTATAGAATATTATGTCCAATATGCTACCACATTCTATCATTTGAAACAGAAAACACTGCTATATCTTGTTAGTGAATATGTAGTTAAAATGTAGAAAAAATAAATGCCAAAGTAGATGCCAAGTTTAGGACAATGCTGCATTTGAACAAGAAGAAAGGTATAGGAGTTTGAGGATAGAAACAATGGAGGCTTCAACTATAAATTACTTTTTATTTAAAAAATTGGAAGCAAACACATCATATCATAATGGTAGGACTTATCAACCTTTGGAGCTGAGTGATAGAAACACCCATGTGTCATAGGCACTAACTTATGCTTTACATACACTACAGCATTTAACTCTCACTACAATGCTGTGAGGGAAGGTATTATTTACCCCCATTTCACAAATGGGGCAACTGAGACACTGAGAGGCTAAGTAACTTGCCCGAAGTTACACATCCAGGATTTAAACCCAGGCCATCTGGCCCCAAATCTGTGCTCTTAACCACTCTGGAATCCTGACTCTGTGGAATGGACATGGAGGTATATTGCAATTCTCCCTGACCTTTACATAGGCTTGGAAATTTCCCTAATTAAAATCAAAGAAGATGTAGAAGTGCTACAAGAAAGAGCTTCCCAAAGCCCCCAGTTAACTTCATGTGTCAAGTTGGCTGGACCACAGTGGCCAGATATTTAGTCAAATATGATTCTGGATGTTGCTGTGAGGATGTTTTTGGATGATATTTACATTTAAATCAGTGGACTTTGGGTAGAGTAAATTGCCTTCCAGAATTTGAGTGAGCCATCTAATCACTTAAAGGTCTGAGTAGAACAAAAGGCTGACTTCCGCCAAGCAAGAGGAAATTCTCCAGCAGATGGACTTCAGAAGTGGTCGGCGATATTAGCTCTTCCTGGGGCTCCAGCATGCAGACCCACTCTGCAGAATTTGGATTTGCCAGCCTCCATAACTGCATGAGCCAATTCTTTCAAGATCTCTCACTCTCTCCAGATAGATAGATAGATAGATAGATAGATAGATAGATAGATACTATATAGAGAGATACACATTATATATACATATATATACATACACACATGTATGTTCATATATACACACACATGCACACACACGCATGTGCACATCCTACTGGTGTTGTTTCTGTGGTGAACCCTGACTAATACACCCCCCTCCAGCTCTTGCCTAGAAGAATGTAGTACAGCTGTCAAAGGACAGATGGAAAGAGTCCTGGCTGGGTTGCTCCTACTCCCTCCTATCTGTGGAGTCTTGAGAGAAAGAATCCTAAAGAAGCCATTAATTATCAGAACATCACACTCCAAGGTAGCTATTGCTAATCCCATCTTATAGGGAGGAAAACTGAGGAGATAAACAGCTTGTCAAGTTCTCCCATCAGGCAAGGAACAAAGCACATTTCCCTAAAGCATACAGCAAGGGCTATCTGTGGGTGCACCTTGACTTTGCCAACAGTCAAACCCAAATCAGACAAATCCCAGGGATCCTAAGAGTTGATCAGTTTGGGTACTAGGGCCACTGATGTGAATTTGTTTTTCACTACAGAGATCCTATGCTTAGCCCACAGCCTGGTCACCCTCTTCCCCCAGGACAAATATTTGTATGTTTTCCAGCAGTCTACTCAATAAGTACCTTTTAAATGGACATGTACTTGTTAAATAAAGCAAAACTTATAGATACCCCCTCCCTCATATGGGGCTTCCCTTAAAACAGTAAGAAGAGAAACCAAGGACAAGGGTAAATCCTGCTGGGGAGTGTAATCATGTAGATTAGGTAGCAGATGGAAGAAAGTGTGGTTTCATTGAAATATCTAATAACAAAGAACAAGATACCCAGACTACAAGAAAATAGCACAAAGAGAAGTGAAAGCAAACATCTACAGAAATCATTATTAAATTAACTGCCAAGTTCACGGGGTGCCTGGGTGGCTCAGTCATTTGAGCATCCGACTTCGGCTCAGATCATGATCTTACAGTTTGTGAGTTTGAGCCCTACATTGGGGTCTGTGCTGACAGCTAAGAGGCTGCAGCCTCTTCAGATTCTGTGTCTTCCTCTCTCTCTGCCACTCCCCCACTCATGCTCTGTCTCTGTCTCTGTCTCTCTGTCTCTCCCTCTCAAAAATAAATAAACATTTCTAAAAAATTAACTGCCAAGTTCAGACAAGGAATCTCACAGCACAGTCAAAATCCTGATGGGGACACAGTGATGGCTCCAATATACACACTCCTCAGTGTCAGAAAACAACAACCACCTAGGAACCTTGAGTAACTGAGCAGACAGTGAATTAAGACAATATACAGGAATGTCTAATTATGGGGCATAGTTCCTGTGATGACTATGCAGAAATATATGAAGACTCACAGCAGCAGACAAAAGAAATATTGCAATACAAGGTCCTGTCTGATCTATGAAAACCTGAAATAAATGAAGATACATACCATACTCATGGATAGAAATATGTACAATTATGTAGAGTAAATTCTTCCCAAATTTATCTGTATATTTAATTCAACTCTAGTCAAGATTCTAACAGTATTTTCATGGGCCCTAACAAGCTGATTCTGAAATTTACATGGAAGAATAAAGAACAATGAAGAGCCAATACACCTCTGAGAAAGAAGACTGCTGAGGAGAGAGTTTTTTACTAGGTCTCAAGAATTATTAAGTCATAGGGATTAAGACATTGTGGTACTAGTGCAATAATAGACAAAATAACCAACAGAATAGAATACAAAGCCCTGAAACAGATGCTAAAGTTATACGAAAATTTTCTAGATGACAGAAGTGGCAGATCAGGTCATGGGACACATAAGGAACCAGTCAATGAATGGAGCCAGAAAATACAGGTGTCCACTTGGGAAAAAAAAGTGAACTTCAATTCCTAACTCACTCCAAACATAAAAATTAACTATAGTTGGATGAAGAACTTAAATGATAAAAGTCAACTTTCACTGTTTTATGTAGATAAATATCTTTCTGATCTGGGGATGAAAAAAGACTTCTTAGAAAAAAAAGAAAAAAACAACATAAAATAAATGGTTGATAAATTTTGACTATATCCAAATTAAGAATTCCTATATATCAATGAAAACTTTCAAGACAATAAAAAGGCAAATAGGAAAATAATATTTGTTAACATTATAACTGATAAGGGATTAATATCAGTAATATATAAAGAACTAAAAATCAGTAAGGATCTTTGAACCAATAGAAAAAGGATCAAAAGACATAAATAGGCAGTTCACAGAAAAGGAAACACCTGTGAATAATAAAGCTATATAAGATCTGTATTCTCTTTGGTGATCAGAGAAATGCTAATAAAGACCATAATAAAATACCATTTTACACAAATTCTGTAGACACAGATGAAGAAGCCTCTGTGTGTTGCAGAGTATATGGAACAAGAGCATCTCCTATATGTTGCTGGTAGGAGCATAAACTGATACAGTCAGTTTAGAAAATAATTTGTAATTTTCTTGTAAAATTAAACATTCTGTCCCCGACAATCCAACAATGCCACTCCAAGAGAAACTTGGACATGTATAGCAGGAAACATGCACAAAAATGTTCATAGCAGCACAGTTCATAATAGCAAAATCTTGGCATCATGCCTAATGCCCATCAACAGGAGAATGGATTAAAAGGAGACACCATTCACAATAGCATCCCATTGTAATGTACACTACTCGAATATTATGTAATGAACTCTGGCTACATACAGTAATAATGAGAGTGTGTCATAAACCAGAGATTATGATTAACCCAAATCTGAGGTCTCCAATATAAATGAAAAGGAGTAGGAAAAAAAATTTTTGAAAGGACACCTATCTTTCCCTGGTCAGACAAATGCTGTGATCTCATCCTTGCAAGGGACATAAGTGTTTATTGAAGGGGAATTTTTTAACAGCAAGTCCCTTCTGACATTCCTCAAACCAATACCATAAATGAAATTTCTATGCCAGCATCCCAGAGTGAGATAAATTGGGATTTAAATGGCAGAGGATGGGGGCTTAGCTGCAGCCATTTTTATATATGCATGCATTCAGGCAGAGCAAAGAGAGGATACTACAACCCTGATGGTAAAAGTTAACAGGAACACCAGGCTACAGAATTTGGGAAGGAAATGGCTTCTAATCAGTCTGTCTGATGGAACCGATTGCCTGAGATAAAGCCAGGCCATGCTGTTGAAGATGGATAATTGAGACTTTATTGGACAAATCAGCAGTGATAAAAGAGGTAACCTTGTTGCCAAGAAGGAAGGTAAATAGAGCTGGAATAATGGTAAAAGCTGTTGTTAGATTCCAGTTTTCCAAGCACTATTTATGCTCCTCCTCTGCAAAGTCTTTCTCACTTTCCTAAACAACTTCAGAGAACCAGGATCATGGACACATTACCCAACCCAACCTAAGCTGAGGTCTGTAAACTGCCTAAATTATCTCTATCAGACACCAGAATGGACAAAAATGGGGATAAACCCAAAAGTTCAGTCACTATCATTAAGAGATAAATAAGCAGAGAGGTTTACAGGGGTGAAAACCCATGTCTCAATGGTCTCCAATGGCTGTCACAAAAGTGCTATCTCTTTCCACTTCCTGCACTCCAGACAGTGATTTCAAACCAACAATTACCTCATCCAGTTTTGATCAGGCACAGACTAGGATCCAGAACAAAAAGATCCACACTACTGTCAAACATCCATTCAGAAACAAATTCAGTTCACTTCTTGGCTCAAACTCCCCCTTCCCCCAGGGGAACTCCCCCTTCCCCCAGGAAGCTATCTCTGATTGCCCCTAAAACCTTTGAAGGGCCTCGTCCAACGGCTGACTACAGTATCAGTACTGTGCATACTTTGATACTTAGACAATGAGCAATCATTAGAATGAGTATCATGATGTTATTAATTCATTAGACAAATACCATTAAATATTACTCTGTGCCAGTCAGTGCACTGAGAACTGGGAATACAGCAGAAAATGAACACAAACAGGGCCCCTGCTGTCTGGGGGCCACTTTCTGGCAAAGGAAAAGCCCTTCATCAGATAGTCATAATACTATCATGATTAAAAATCAAACTAAGGGCAATGAAGGGGAAGCAGGACAATGAGGGACCAGATCTTGTTGGCAGGAGTGGGAGTGAGGTTAGGAAGTATTGTCTAAATTGTTTTTGAATGATGAAAAAGAAGTAATCTATTGAAGGGGTGTGTGCATGTGTATTTACACAATGTACGTGTGTGTGTGTGTGTGTGTGTGTGTGTGTGTGTGTGTGTTTGGTGGAGGAACAAATAAGGCAGAGGAAATAAGTGCAAATTTAGGTAGTAGATGGACCATAAAGGCCACATTTTCAAGATTCCCAAGTGTCCACTGAGAGCTGAATGGATACATAAAATGTGGGGTGTATATATATCTATACCTATATATCTGTATCTATATATCTATATCTATATCTGTATCTATATCTATAGATATATATCACACACACATACACATATATATTTATATATAACAGAATATTACTCAGCCATAAAAAAACAATGGAATCTTGCTATTTGCAACAACATGGATGGATCTAGAGGGTATCATGTTAAGTGAAATAAGTCAAAGACAAATACCATATGAGCTCACTTATAAGTGCAATTTAAGAAACAAAATAGCAAATGAACAAACAAGAAAAAAGAGTCAACAGAAATCAGACCCTTAAATACAGAGAACAAACTGGTGTTATCCAGAAAGGAGGTGCATGGGGGGGGGGGGCGTGAAATAGATGAAGGGGATTAAGAGTCACTTATCGTGGTGAACACCAGGAAATGTATATAATTGTTCAATCACTGTACATACTGCACGCCTGAAACTAATATAACACTGTAAGTTACCTATACTTGAGTGAAAAAAAAGATTCTGGTCTTTACTCAAATTCAATGGAAATCTTAAAAGGAATTTGGGGTAGGAGACAGTAGGCGCAGGAAATGACTTCTGCATTTTGCCTTTTGGAAAAAATCACTCTGAATAAAGAATTGAGGTGGTCACAGTTAATATGTGAGAATAAGTTAATAGTCTATTGCAATAAGAAATAATGGATGATATCTGGGACTGATATTTGGGCCCCACTGGGGGTTATGGTAATGAAAATCTTAGTGGGATTCGGGAACGAGAAGCAGAAAATGAATACTTTGCCATGATGAAATAACTCCTTAATTATCACCTGTAATCATGTGAAATAAAATGTCTGCTAGACTTGGAACTCCATGAGGTCAGGGATTTTCCTCAGCTACTTTTTTTTTTAACCTCTGCCGTATCCTAACACTTAGAATAACACCTACTAAACAATAGATACTTGTTAAATAGTTGTTGGGTGGATGGATGGATGGATGGATGGATGGATGGATGGATCCTAATTGAAGGTAAGCCTTTGGTCAACTAAGGCTCCACTCCCCAAAAGCAATATGAAAGGCTTGAAGAGATAAATGATGATGGAGTGAGTTATAGTGACAGTCTCTGACTATACTGTGTAAATGGGAGAAAAAACAACAACTCAGATCTCTGTAGAAGCTGAATTATAATATAGCTGCATTCACAACCTCACCAAGTCTTTTATGGTGAAGTTGGGGCATTGGCTGGGAACCAGGAGGGAGCTGAGAATTAAAAGGGATATTAATGGGAGAATGTAAGATGACTAAGAATGGCCTCACTACCCCAACCCTGCAAGTCCCCATTATGAGCTGAAACAGCCTCTCCTCCCTTCCCTATTGCATAGTCCTTCTTTGCTTGAAGACCCAAACATCCCTTCAATTTGGGTTCTACTTTGAAACAAGAAACTCATTTCCATCATCCCTAACACCACTCCCAACTATAACACACACACACACACACACACACACACACACACACACACTTCATTGTCTCTATATCTGTAATGAGATTATTACCCCAGCATCTCCTGGAAGATCAATTACAAAGTTAAGCCTGGGAGAAGAAGGCTCACTCATACAAAAATATAGCAGGTCTTAGCTAATTTACACCAGAAATATATATATAATGGGCCCTGAGAGGACCAGAACAAAGACAGGGGAACTTTGTCTGACAAAGACAAAGACAGAGGACCAGAACAAAGACAGCTGAGATGCCAGAACTTCCTTGACATAATGGAGATGAAGTAGTCCAAAGACCACAGAATACTGACACCAATTTACCACATGCTGTCTCCCCCTACTCACCCTTAACCACACACACTCCCAAAAGCCACACCCTTCCCCAACTGTCTATATATAAAATGGTGGGAGAGCCACCAGCATTTTGGGAAAATAATTCAGTGCCTGGTCTATATAGGCTAAAAAGTGCTTGTTCAACTGTAGTTGAGGTCCCTGATTTCAACAGAGATGGGCAGAGGCCAAGTGAAAGCACCCAAACCCCAGGGGTAAAGTGTGCTGGGTGCCTACAGGAAGCAACAGGACCAGAGGGGTCCATTGTTCTCATCCACAGGGATTGCTGATGGTGATTAATTGACCCTGAGTTCCCAAAAACAAAAGTAAATTCAGGCGACCTACTAAGATCTTACTTAATTTGTATAACTGAGGGGAAAAAGAGGCCTTGTTTAAGCCATAAAAAATGAAACCACAGACTGTTTTCATACAATCTCCAAATCCTAAATCTCTTCAATAACCCTGAACCTTTTAAATGAAAGGAAGCCCTGAACTCTCCCTCGAGTATCACAAATATTGTGAATATTCTTCTTAGCCTTTCTCAAAGGGACGTGAAACTACTTATCAGGATCAATTTGCACTGGCAGACAGGAAAAACCATGACCTACTGGGTATTATTGAATCTTGTATCTTGGCTCATCCTGATTCCTAGAAACCTGGCTCATCACTGGTGCATCTGTCAGAGTGGGGGCTATTGGAGGTCAAAAGAAAAATCGAGTTTTGACCTAGGTCAGCCTCATAGAACGTCCAAGGGACCCCAGACCTTCTCAATGGTTGTTTCCCCATTTCTAGAGTGAATGTGTGAAAAAGACATCTTCAGCAATCTGATAAACTTCCTAATTGACTCCCTGGAAATTGACTAAGGGCTAATAACGCAGAAAGGGCAAATGGAAGCCATTTATTTCCCTCTCCGTGCTAAGATCAGAAAACAAAGCACTGCTCCATCCCAAGGGAAATCAGGGAATGTAGCATCGTTACTAAATATTTGAAAGGTGCAAAGCAGAGATCCCAATTACATCCCTACATAACTTATAGGCTGGCAGATGCAAAATATGAGTCATATGGAGTAACAGTGGATTATCATGAACTTAATCAATGGTAACTCCAATTTAGATCTGCTATTTCTGATATAGTCTCCTTATTGGATCAAATCAATGCAGACCTTAGCAACTGGTACACACTTATTGATCTGTCAATATATTTTTCCACTACCCCCAACAAGCAAAAACTGCTATAAGCAGTTAGCCTTCTCCAGGAAGATATAGCAATAAAACTTCACTGTCCTACCAGAGGGCCATATCAACTTTCTGGCTCTAAACCACACAGTCCACACAAATTTGACTGTCCAATCATCTAACAGAACACCATCCTAGTCCAAGACATGGGTAACTTCATGCTGATATATATATATATATATATATATATATATATATATATATATATAAAATAAAGTCAAAAATAACTTCAGTGAAAGTGTAGGAACTTGAAAACTTGGTTAAGGTTTTTGGACTCCCAGTGCTCTGGGGTCTTTCAGAATATGCACTGCAAAATAAAGATTAAGATGTTGCTCCTTGTATCCCACGTTATTAATAAAGAATCAATGCTGCATGGGTCTCCTTGGATTTTGGAGGCAATAGATACCATGTTTAGGTGAGCTGTTCCCATCCACTCACTGGATGAGTTGAAATTCTGACAACTTTGAATGGGGCCCCCAAAAAAGAGTAGGCTCTCTGCCTTGTCCTGGCTGCAGTGCAAACAGCTCTGACACCTCTCCTAGCTCAGGATTCAAAGTGGCTACAGTAACTCAGGATGCTACATGCAGCCCGCATAAGTACAGCATGCCTCCACATGCATCCACATCCCCACAATAAGGTCTTCTCATTTGCTATCCACAACTGGGAAATATCCTTTCCCCAATTATTCAGATAGCCCACTTCTTCAACTTTTACATCTTTGTTCAAGTTCCAACTTCCTAGTAGTCCCTCCCCTTACCACCATATTTGAAACTGAATCTCTCTTAATGGTTTACATCTCCTTTTCCTGTATTTTTTCCCATACAACTTGTCATCAAATGACATACTATATCCTTATTTATTCTATTTATTGCCCATCTCCCCAGAATTTCGCCTGAGCGGAAATTCTCCTGGGTTGTTCACTGCCCCAGGCCTCTAAAGCCAAGCCATTCACATAGCAGGTGCTCATAATGTATGTGGGTATTGGGCAGCCACACGAGGATAATGTAGTGACCATTTGGCTTTGTTTTGGCTCTGTAGCATCTGAACTCCCTTCTAATTTGGGGACAATTCAACCATAGCTTTAGTATTTCCAGAAGAAAAGGTCATTCCTCTTACTAAGGATGTTGAATGGGGCCAGATATTTTCTCTCCCAACACCCTTGCAGCTACAGTGAAAAGTGGGGATTGGATAATCTTGCCAAACTCTTCAACTCTGAGGAAAGTACACAAAGAAGTTTAGGAGAGATTGGCACCATCATAGTGCAATCAAGAGTGCCACCATGGTGGAAGTGATGAGGCGGAGTAGAACTGGTAGCCAGAGTTCAGCAATGGCCCTGACACTTCAACCAAGGTGTCACTGAATGTGTGACTTCACTGTGTCCTCTGTGGCTCACACTCCCTTGGTTGGTGCCCATCTCCCTGATCAGATTTTCTAGACTTCCCATTGATTCTGTGAGCTGTCCAACATCATAACATTTCACTATTCTCACAATTTAGGTTACGGGAGTGACTTGCACTGTTTGCAAGCAAAACCCCAAAGGTACAGGAAGCGAGGGAGAGGGAAGGATCAAGGATATGGTCAGAAAGTAGGGGCTGGGATGAAATAGTTTCAGAGGATGCTAAAGGCCAAGGTGGCCATGAAGGTAGGAAGCTGAGGGGCAGTGGAGGGGAGGGTCACCGGAAACAAGGCCAAGGAAATAAAAGGTCATAGAGTTGAAGAGTCACCACATGGTCAGTGAAGTCACCCAGCATTATGTCTGGACTGGGGCTGGCAAAGGAAGATAGTTATCCAGTTATCCAGGGCCAAAAACCTTACACAAAAGAGAGGAAGTAAACAGTGAGTGTGTTAAGTCATCACATTGACCCCAAGGCAGCATATCTTACAAGGGTATCAGAGATCTCCATTCCTGAATCTCTCAGACCTAGAACAGCACGTATGTGCTGAGGAGTCACAGGAAGCCAGCCTTCTTCATGTTTAACCACATGAGTAAAAGTTATAAATAAGAGTTCATCTCTAGAACTTCTCTTTAAAGTACACCTATATGAGCATACAAATTTTTGTCTCATTCACCCTATTTTTATGGTTTAGTTATTTTTTTATTTTATTTTTTTAGCTTTTAATTAGGTTTTTTTAAATTTCAGAGCAGTTAACATATAGTATTATATTGGTTCCCAGTGCACAATGTAGTGATTCAACAATTCTATACATCACCCAATGCTCATCATGATAAGTGTACTCTTTAATCCCCTTCAACCATTTCCCCCATCCCCCCACCCACCTCCTCTCTGGTAACCATCAGTTTGTTCTCTATAGTTAAGAGTTTGTTTTGGGGCGCTGGGTGGCTCTACTGGTTAAGCATCCAACTTCAGCTCAGGTCATGATCTCACGGTTCGTGGATTTGAGCCCTTCATCAGGCTCTGTGTTGACAACTTGGAGCCTGGAGCCTGTTTCGGATTCTGTGTCTCCCTCTCTCCCTGCCCCCCACCCCCCATGCTTGGGCTCTCTGTCTCTCTCTCTTAAAAGTAAATAAGCATTAAAATTTTTTTTAAAGAGTTTGTTTCTTGGTTCATCACTTTTTTTCTTTGTTTTATTTCTTAAATTCCACGTATGAGTGACAGCATATGGTATTTGTCTTTCTCTGATTGACTTATTTCTCTTAGCATTATACTCCTTAGCTCCATCCACGTTTGCAAGTGGAAAAATGTTATTCTTTTTTATGGATGAATAATATTCCATTGTATATAGCTACCGCATTTTCTTTATCCATTCATCTGTGGATGGACACTTAGGCTGCTTCCATAGTTTAGCTATTGTAAATAATGCTGCTATAAACATAGGGGTGCATGCACTCCTTTGAACTAGTGTTTTTGTTTTTTTGGGGGAAAAAATACCCAGTAGTGTGATTCCTAGATTGTGGAGTAGATCTAAGTTTTTGAGGAAACTCCATACTGTTTTCCACAGTGGCTACACCAGTTTACATTCCCACCAACAGTGCAAGAGAGTTCCCTTTTCTTCACATCCTTGCCAACATCTGTTGTTTCCTGTGTTGTTAATTTTAGCCATTCTAACAGGTGTGGAGTGGTAGCTCATTGTAGTTTTGATCTGCATTTCCTTGATGGTGAGTGGTGTTGAGCATCTTTTCATATGTCTGTTGGCCATTAGAATATATTCTTTGGAGAAATGTCTGTTCATGTCTCCTGCCCATTTTTTAATTAGATTGCTCATTTTTTCAGTGTTGAATTATATAAGTTCTTTATGTATTTTGGATACTAACCCTTTATCGGATGTGTGATTTGCAAATATCTTCTCCCATTCTGTAGGTTGCCTTTTAGTTTTGTTTTTCTTTGCTGTGCAGAAGCTTTTTATTTTGATGTCGTCCCAATAGTTTATTTTTGCTTTTATTTCCCTTGCCTGAGGAGATATATCCAGAAAAAATGTTGCTTTGGCCCATGTCAGAGACATTACTGCCCAAGTTCTCTCCTAGGATTGCCTTGTTCACTCCTATCACCCAGGGGCCTAGAACAGTGCCTGGCACAGAGCAGATCCTGCATAAATATTTATGGAATATAAAATAAATGAATGAACTTAAATTTCTCTTCCACCCATTTCATGTCTTCCCTGTTTCTGTAATACTTTATTTCTGCGGCTCTAAAGAATAGCTGGCCATATACCTTGGTCCCTTTCTCTCTCTCAGAGCATTGGCTTCCATTTCTGAACTCACCTCCCTCTTTTATATGTACTATTTTGTCTTTCCACAAAGCCAGAACCATTGGGCAGAGAGACCACAGACTTGAGAGCCAAGACATCATTTCTCACACTCAGCATCCACAGGACAAGTGTGCTCTGATGAGGGGCAATTATCAGTCTTAAGTCTGGCACTGACTCATTCATTCATTCAATAAACCTTTACTGAGTGCTACCACCTGGCCATATGCTGCTAGGCTGGGAACTAAAAAGGGTCTAAAACCCCAAGAGGAGGCCATGCGCACATAACCATGGAGATCAAAGGGTGCAGAAAAAGACTGGACTTGCTGACAGGTATTTCTGGGTACAAATTCTACCCCAACACTTATTTGCTATAGGGAGACATTAAGCAAATGTCCAAACCTATCTGAGGCTCAGTCCCCTCATTTATCTGTGAGGATACCTAAATCTAAAAGTCCTGGCATGTGGGTAAGTATCAAGAGACATCTCTCACCTCTCTTTGCTCTCCTGTCCCCTTCTTTGCATGTCTCGTTAAGACTACTTTGTGGCTGGGCATACAGCAAGTGCTCAAAATATGAATTGTTGGAGAAGGCTGGACTGAAGGGTCCTATTTCAGATTTTGGTGAGTCTTGGCTCAGCCCTGACCACTGACTCACCTTTTGCTGCAGACTCAGTTACCAGTCTGTGAAGGCAGGAATAGGCTTCCCATTGCCCCAACCTTATTTGCAGAAGCTAGGATTCACCAGCCACTTTCTCTGGAACCCTTGAACAGGCACTCCTGGGTCACTGCCCAACATCACAGCCCATTTGGCTATGTTGGTCCTGGTATCCCCAGGACAAGGGGTGGGTATGAAGGGTCCACATCCAATCTGGAGAACCATACTGTCCAGCTGACAACTCAAACATCCTTTTAAGTTTGAACCATTTGAATAGATATAGCAGTCTTGACAATTGAGAATGATTTGACAGCTATGCATGCTGCAGCAAGAAAAGCTACCATGGGGGTTCCAAGTGGGGAAGACAAGGAAGAGGTGGGGAAGATGCTGGTCCTTTGCATGCTTTGGAAAGCCACCAAGAGAGAAGGAGGAAGAAAGACAGGGAGGATACTGGCACACCCTCCAGTGTTTGGCCCAGATGCCACACCATGTCAGCATAGACCTGCTGCACCCATGCTGCTCAAACAGACTCTTCCAGGTACCTCACCCCCAGCTGCAAGATGGTTTGCTTCCCTCACATCTCTGGGAAAGGAGGAACAGTCTAGGACAATGGTCACACCCAGGCAGAATGATCCCAATGTGGCAATTCAGGGGTGATCTGGCTCTGGGTCACCCTCTTGGCCATGCGGATACAGACTCCTCATGAGCTCCTTTACACCATGAGCCATAACCAAACCCCAGCATCAGAAACGTCTTCCTGTAATACACTAAAACTGCCTCAGCTTGGTCACAATTCTGTGACCACCTGTGGTAGATGCAAGTGAATCGGTGACCCACTCTCTGGCCCCCACAACTCTGTGGAGTGAGACAAGACAGGCCTGTGTGAAGCAGTCAGCAGATGCCACAAGACAGACAGCAACCCATGCCAGAGCATCTGGGGAATCTGTATCTAGTTACATGCAGCCTTCTTAGCACCACGTGACAGCATGCCTCCCATTCCAGCAAGCCATTGGTTCTTTAGTAAGCCTCCAAGGCCAAAAGCAAACAGCTGGCTTGCTACAGCCCACATGACTACAGGTGCCCATGTCTTCTGCTGGGCCCAGACTCAGCCTTCTGGAGCTGCAGAAGCTGTATCTTCCAAACTTCCAGGGAGCATCCACGGGCCCACCAGTTCTGCACAGATAGCCAGAATGCTGGGACTACAGACACACCCCCAAAACTTGCTGTATGGGGGCTCTGGCCTGTCTCCCAGCCCTGTCAGAGGCTGAATGGCAGAAGACTGCCGTGGGTTCAATGGTGGCCACCAGCCACAAATCTTGGGTTCTGACACCATTGACAAAATACGTCCCCTCCTTCCTCATGATGCAACCAGATATTTTTCCACACTTGGAAAACCCCCAGAGAGCATGCACATCTAGTCCACAAAGGACCTCCTCCAAAAGGACTGAGGAGCTTGCAACCCCAAATTAGGATGCATAGTCAGGAGACCTAATACTGGATGCCAGACTGTGAGGACAATCCAGGACACTGTGGTTCTTATCAGACAGGAAGGTGCCTCATGAAGGCGGAGCTTTCTCTCTCCAGTGACAGTGCATGGGGTGGACATGAGCAGCCCGAGCCAGGGGCTGGCAGCTCTCTGGAACCCACTTGGGAACACATCTGGACCAGGCTTGGCTTCTGCACTGCAAAGCCGCCTAGGCACCTCAGCACACCTCCTGCTCTCCGTGCTGACGACGGCAAGCCCTGCCTCACAGCTGCTCCTTCCACCCGAGGTGCCCTCTGCATGACACCCCCTTGACATGACGGTGCTCCCACAGGCACCACAACAGCAGGCCCCCCAGTGCCTCAGCTATAGGCTCTCATGGGATAGTCACTGCATCTCTGTCAGGAAGGAGGCAGCAACCTTGAGCTCCTGTGCAACTTGGTGGGGGGAGCTTTAAGACCTAGGATGTGTCCACTTTTCCTGCCCATGACCCCATGCCCACTCCAATCTGCTCAACTCCAACCAGGCTGGGTAAGCAGGCAGCCTCTGTGCTCTGAATTGACAGTGAGGAAAAGCAGTTCCCGCGCATGGAACATCCTTGCCAGGCCCTTGTCAGACTGTCCACCTGATCCTCCCAGAAGCCTCTCAGTGCAAGTTAGCATTCAGGTGCAGAACAGGTATGTGACCTGCTTTGAGCCACACTGTCGTGCGGTAGCTAATAAGTAGCATAGGATCCAAACAGGGGTCTGACTCCAAGCCAGGTCTTCACCAGCCAAAAGAAGGCAGACACATTTACTCAGGGCCACAGGGCATCCTGGTGGGCACCCTGGGCAGGCATGCCGACAGTAGGGGTGCCCTAGCTGACCACCTGCCCACTGGCAGCCCAGGGCCCTGCTGGCTCCATCCCAGCGCTTACAGATGGGAAACAGCAGTCCCAAACACACCGAAGCCTTGGCAATGCCCTAACCCAGAATAAATTAGCTCTCCTCTAATTGTCCTACCACGGGGAGAAACGTGACAGACCTCATACATCATCTAAAGCCAAACTCAATTTGTACCCATTTATAACACAAACATGTCTCAGGTGTAACATCAAAGGAGCTCATTTAGTATTCTGCAAACTCACCTTCAAGAGCTGGCAATGCACTGGCACAGGCGAGATGGCACAGATCACTTATGAGCAAACTTGTTCCAACGTGGGAGAAAAAATTAGTTGACTTTAGATGGCAGGGGGGAGACCCCTCCCACATCTGTAATGTGCCCAACAGGAGCGAGGATGGAGTCTGGCACAGGACAGGAACATAAGTTGCATTGGCCATTCCCACCTCCCATGATCGGCAGGATGGCTCCAGGCCACTGACAGATGGACAGATCAGCCTGAGCAGGGTGAGCAGCCCACCCACTCAGTTCCAGCCCGCGGGTCCCTCGGTGATCATGGACATGGCACTAGGCACAGCCTGTAGGGTCCAGGGGACTCGAGCTGAACTAAATTCAAGTCTTTGCCCAGGGACCTTGTTGCCATTTCTTGGCTTCTCTAAGCCTCCCCTTCCAGCCTGTTAAAATGAAGTCAAGGGCAGCCTGGGTGGCTCAGTCAATTAAACATCTGACTCTTGATTTCAGCTCAGGTCATGATCCCTGGGGCGTGGGACTGAGCCCCAAGTTGGGCTCTATACTGGACATGGAGCCTGCTTAGGATTCTCTCTCTCCCTCTCCCTCTCCCCCTCCCCTGCTCTCTCTCTCTCACTCACTCTCTCCCTCTCCACCTCGCCCCCACTCAAAAAAAGGAAGTCAAGTGTGTGAACGTGACTGCACATCAGAGGAAGTAACAGAAAGGGAGAAAAAGTAGAAAGTGCTTTGTAACCCACCATCATTAATTCCATCCCTGCCATTTGCAAAATCCTAAAGCACTATGTCATTTCAGCCAGCACCAGGGCCAGCATGCAAAGCCAGCCAAGTACTACCAGGCCTCCCTGGGGAGGTAGGATAGCACCCCCTGGGAGCAGCATCCTCCTGGCTTCTAATGGGTTTGGCCACCATGGCAGCTAACTTTGGGGCCTTTTGTTAAATAGACTATGTCCACTGAATATGCAAACAGAAAAGTGCAAAAATCCTAAGACTGATGCATTTTTATAAGAGAAGACACAGCGATAAGAAAATTGGATATTAGCAGCCCCCCGAGAACTCTTGGGGACCACTTTGCAAAGTGTTACCACCCTTTCTGATTCTCAAGCCTGGGCCAGCCTGCCTGGGAGGAGGATCAAAGTGCCAGAAAGCGGATCTCCAATGCAAAGACGGCATCCGTGATCAAAGCTGGAGACGAATCCGCTTGTAATCGCGAGGTTTGATTTAAGGCCTTGATCTCCAAAACGGAGGCCATTCAAATTAAGAAAAGGCATTCTTTTCCTTTCTGGACCCCTCTGGGTTTCTTGGTGAGACTCTCAGGAGAGACTCCTTGGTGGGCAGGCGGCTGCTGCCCACAGCTCAGCCCTGCGCTGCATGCCGGGCGGCCTCGGGAATGCTCTGATGATAAGAGGCTTTGATGGAGCAGGTGCCTGCCCTGATGAGCAGAGATTCAATGAGCAAATTTCTTTCCCCCCAAAACACATGGATGGCACTCTGAGATGTCTGGTTTTTTTTTTTTTAATTTTTTGTTTGCATGTTTGTTGTTTGTTTTTCTTACTCTTCTGCTTGAAGTTTTTTGAATAGACTTCATTTTTTTAGAAAAGTTTTAGGTTCACAGCAAAATTGAGAGGGAGGTACAGAGAGTTCCCCTATGCCCCCTACCCCCCCACACCCTCCCCCATTATCAATATTCCCCCACCAGAATGGTCTATTTGTTAGAGCTGATAAGCTATGCTGACACATCACTATCACCAAAGTCAGTAATTTACATTATGGTTGGTGTCTGTTTTAAACCTACAAATTTGTCTTATTTACCACAAAAGAGTATTCTCTAGGTGAAGCCATAGGCTTCTCAGACCAGAAACTGAGCCAGGCCTCCTCAATTTTCTAATTTTCTAGTAGCCACCTTAAAAAGACATAAAGAAATGGGAGAGATTAATTTCAGTAACATATTTTCTTCACCCCAATATATCCAAAATATTCACATGTCCACATGTAATAAATATAAAAATTATTAACAAGATATCATACACTTGTACTGAATCTTCTAAACCAATGTGTATTTTATGCTTATAGCACGTTTTAATCTAAATGCTAAATTTTCATCAGAAATACTTGATCTAATTTTAGATTTCATAGAATTTGCCCTGGAAAAGTACAGTCACATAATCAGGTTGTTCCAAACATACTTACAATTTTTCTAATGCTTAAGTTGAACATGATTTTTTTAATTTAAATTAATTAAAATTAAATATTATTTAAAAACTCAGGTCCTCAGTTGCACTAGCCACACTTCAAGCACTCAGCAGCCACATGTGGCTGGTGGCTCCTGTGTCAGACAGGGCAAGGCCAAGGGAGGCCCACAAGTCAGCCGATGCTGGCTTTCACCCACAGTGGCCATTATTCCATGGTCCCAAAGCTGATTAAAGGTGTGAAAATGACAGCAGATCTGAAGTTCTTCTTTTCTGATGGTCTCATTGAGGGGCAAGTTCAAGGCTATGAGACTACCAGGGACTGGATGGTACTGCAGATGGCATTTTCAAGACGAGCAGAGACCAGGCCCAAACCATGGTCACATGTTGGGAAGGCCCACAGGAGATTTTAAACCCCTGCCTCCTGGGCAGACCGACTCCAGCTCTCCTGGCCTCCTGTCCAGCCCTGGGCACTCAGAGGTCCCCCCCCCCAACCTTGCACTGCCACCTCCCACTCTGTCCTCAGGATCTCCCCTGCCCAGCTGAGGAATATGCACAAGAGTCCCAGCCCCCCTCCCCACTAATGTCTGACTTGCTCCAAAGGTGAAATGTGTGCTCCAGAAAAGGTTGAGAAACTAATCAGTTCAGGACAATCATTGCCATCCACAAGAGCAGTGAAGCTGGCCTGCAGACTCACAGTGGTCTGTGCTCTGCTACAAGCACCTGGGTTGAGGCGGGGGGAGGGTGAGCACCACCTCAATGAATACTCACAATTCCAAGCTGAGCACTATTACGGTCCCATTTTGCAGAGCAACCTTCACCTCCACTACCTTTGCCCAGCCCATCTTCCCTGTCTCTGTCCCTGGGTCCTTTTCCTTTTAGACTATCTCTCTGATCAACCTGTTCCACACCCACTGCTCCTACCACCCAAGTCTCCAGTGCAGACCCCTCTCTTGAATACCACTTCTTTACCACCATCTGCCTACTAAAATTACCTGCGCGTGTATCCCACACAAACACTGAAGGCTCAAAAGGCCCAAGGCTGGACTCACCATTTTCCCCTGGCCAAACACCTTCCTCCTCCTCACTACTTGTTCTCCACGAATCATGTAC
The DNA here is from genome assembly GCF_046562875.1 of Panthera onca. Classification (NCBI taxonomy): domain Eukaryota; kingdom Metazoa; phylum Chordata; class Mammalia; order Carnivora; family Felidae; genus Panthera; species Panthera onca. The sequence goes on along the minus strand of NC_138349.1, from coordinate 43,485,233 downwards.
AATTCATACAGCCACACAGGTAAGCACCCAGGCCTCATCACGGCCTCTCACTTCTGTCTCATTTGTCTCCTACCAAAGTCAATTACATGTGTCCCCTGCATGTGACTCAGTTCCCCTTCCTACCTCTAGCTGCATATTAGAAGGGGCCTCCCCAGCTCTCACTTAGGTTACAGACAACAACAACAACAACAACAACAACAAACTGCACACACTTACACACAAAATAATAATCACAACCACATCTGAATACCAAGTACACAGTGATCGAGTACTCATTGATTGTGCTGAATTAATGCCTTCCTCTTCATTCCATTGTCTACACCTCTGTGAACCAAGGCCAGCCAGTTATGTCTCCAGGGGTTGCGGATGGTCTAAGAGCTGTCAGATTTCCCAGTCAAGGGCCGCCACCTTCCCTCAGAGGATGGTGAGGAGGAGATGGGTGTCCACACTCTGCCAACCCACTAGCCATGGACCAGTGGAGCAACAGCCGGAATGGTCAGTCTGGGATGAGACTCCTCACCCCAGTTCCCAGATTGGTGACCAGAGACAGCTCTACCTGATTAGCATCCTGCAGAGTAACCTCTCTGCTCTCTGTGCTACCCCTCTTCCACTGCCCCCCAGCTGTCGGGTGAAAACAACCCATTTAAACATGTCCGAAGTAATGGCAAGAAACAGGATAATGAGGTAGCCAGCCCCAGGCCCCCAGGCAGCGATCACTGTGTGTGCAGAACAGAGTGCACAGGCCTCTCCGTCGCTCTCATCTGTCACACATCAAGTAAGAAAAGATCTATTTTTTCCCCAGGCAGCATGCCTACAACTTCAATTGGCCCAAAATATGCTTGGCTAAATTTGCTTGTGTGATTCTCTAAATGGTACACAGTGTTCTATAAGAAGGCGTGAGAAACCTCAGCACAACATGGTGGGAGCTGGGGTTCTGCAAGGTGAGTAGTTCTGAACAAGGTGCAGGGTTCCTGCCAGCAAACAGCACCCCTGAATTCTGAGCCTCACTCCTCTGGCTGGCTGCAGTCAGATGGCCCTATGGCCACCACACTTCTTCCCAGTGGCCTCACAGTAACCCTCTCCTCTCTGCCCCTGGAGGCCTCCTCTCTGAGCACGTAGCCCAATCTTATCACTCATTGCTCGTCCAGGGGATAGGGGAGGCTGCTGGCTCCCCAGCACAGGGAGACAGTGGGGGTGGGGATGGAGAGGTGGTCGGTCCCATCTGCCAAGATGTAAACAAGGAAAACACCCAAACACATCATCTGAGGCTCAGGGGTCTTTACACCAGACTAAATCCAGAAAGCAGGCCTGGGGAGCAGGGGTTGGGGGTGGGGGTTTGCAATGTCAGTCCCAGTGAGCAGAAACCTGAAACAGCACCAGGTTCTGAAACTGCTTTAAACACAGAGCATATGATGAGAGGGGCTCCAAATACAGAAATGTGTCCCCAAGTGGCCAGCAATCTTTGGGAAGAGGATGTCCCAATGGAAGGAGAGAGCCACAGAGCAGCCTCCCTGGAGTCCGACAGGACTGGACTCAAATCCTGGATCAGTCAGTGACTGGGGGACACAGCTGCCACTCCACTCCCTGAGCTGCAGCCTCCTCAGCTCTGGGCCAGGAATAGAAACAGTATCACCTCTCCAATTTGGGGGGATGGGATAATAAAATGCATATAGTGCACTTAGCGCCTGGCACATAGTGGGTCCTTGAAAACAGGTATTCAGGCAGTTCCCTTGTGTGGGGACTGTGTGATGGCAGGAGAGAAGTTTGCATCCTGCTAACTACTCAGCAATGGTGTGCTTGACATCACCTGGCTCCAGTAAGCAGACCAAGCAGTCTTCTGCTTGGTGACAGAAGTGACTTCTCCCTGGTAGGCCTCCTACAGTCATAGTCACGGGACCCACCGGGTGGGCATCGCTATACATGCCAAGTTCTTTTCAAATGATATCACTTTGGTCCCCACCACAGCCCTAAGAGAGGACCCAGACTCTCTTCATTTTACCTTAGACAGGGCAAGCGTTTCCTTCGAGTGTCATGCACACAACCAGGAAGTGGCAGGGCTGGACTGGGAAACCAGGGCACAGACATCAGGGTCTGTTCTCTGCACTGTGTCAGCAAGGGGAGCCCAGGCTACTCAGCCAAGGTGAGCCCAGCACACACTGGACTCCTCACTAAGAGTAACCCAGTCTGGGCACTCCCGTCAATCTGCAACAGTATATCTGGTCCATCCACTCCCCAGGGCCCCGGTAAAATTGAATTTCAAGCCCTCAAGACTGAAAGCCAACCCCTGGCCTGGGGAACCTGTTTCTTAGCCTCCTGCCTCAGGATCTAGCCCCTCTGCACCCCAGAGCAGGCAGCCAGCCCCTCTCCCATGCCACATTACGACGCAGGTCCCTAGTGCAGTGAGACCATCCACAGCACTTCTCCCAGGCCCACAACTATGTTGCCAACACATGCAACACAAACCCATCTAAGCCCAGAGTTTTGATGACAATTAGCTCAAAATAACATATGTGCAACATCTATATTATTGCATAATTTATATACATTTCACACTGTTTGTGGGGGATATATGCACCCAGAACAAGCTATTTGCATATAGATGGCGGGCTGTAGACATATGCTTGTATCTGATAGGTAATATCTGAAATACACACACACATTGCTCTTTCAAGAGCTGAAATTTGCTTGCTTTCTACCACGACTTGAAGTGCACTGATCCTTTAACAGTTTTTTTTTTCCTTTTTAATTATTACAATACTGAATTGTCCATCTCTGAACACGTAAATAATTTTTAACAGCTTGATGAGCTGGAGCCGCCAAGTATCAGGGAAAAAGAGGATGACAGCTTCACGAAGCTTCACCTCAGAGAACTTAGGAGTCAAGTTCACTTTTGTGAAAATGGCTCATGCTAATGGTTGCCAAAGAGAAAGCCATTCCCCCAGTCCGGGTCACAATCAACTGCCAAGTCGATAAGCTCAATGACAAAAAACCCTGTCATTTATTGATTAAACGCACATGCGGTTTCTGGCCTCTGCCAGAGGTCAGACACTGCACTAGGCATAGGGATCTCAGAGCGAGCCCAGAGGTGAGAGACAAACCTCTCACAGAACCTCGGACAGAACCTGGTACACTAGGTGCTCAACGATTGGCAATGACTGCGATGTGTCTACGGTGGCAAGTCTGGCCCTAAAGTGGAGACGGACACAGGCAGGGCTTAACTGCGAGCTCAGTGCATGTGGCCTCTGAATGTCCCTTTCTCAGCCTCCGTTTCCTGGTCTGTAAAGTGGGACCAATGCCTCCAAACTCATAGACATGCATGAAGATTAAGAAATGACATGTCTTTTTAAAAAATTTTTTTAATATTTATTTTTTTTTTAGGTGCGGAGAGCCAGAGATAGAGGGAGACGCAGAATCTGAAGCAGGCTCCAGGTTCTGAGCTGTCAGCACAGAGCCTGATGTGGGTCTCGAACCCACGAACCACGAGATCATGACCTGAGCCGAAGTCACACATTTAACTGACTGAGCCACCCAGGCGCCCAAAGAAATGACACATCTAAAGTGCACTGCCCTGTGTCTGGCCCATGGAGGAACCAAGGGAGGCAGGAAAAAGAGTCCTATCAGAGAATCTCCTAGCATTAGGTTATTTTTTAACTGCTGGAAAATAGGCATAATAAAAACTTCACCATTATAGCCACTCTAAAGTGTACAATTTCATGGCATTTAGTACATTTACAGTGCTGTGCAACTACGCCATGTGTCTTGTTCCAGAATATGTGCTTCATCCCCAAAGGAAACCCCATGACCACTAGCTGTCACTCTCTCTTTCTCCTTCCCCCCAGCCCTGCCAACCACCAAGCTGCTTTCTCTCTATGGAGCTGCCTATTCTGGATGTTTCATATAAATGGAGTCATATGGTACCTGCCCTTTTATGTCTGGCTTCTTTCACTTAGCATAATGTTTTCAAATTTCATCCAAGTTGTAGCATGATCGACACTCATTCTTTTTTATGACTGAAAAATATTTCATTGCATGGATATACCACATTCTATTTATCCAGCCATTTGAGTTGTTTTCACTTTGGGGCTATTGTGAACAATGCTGCTATAAAACCCTCTCTGGTTTTAGTGGCCGGGACCAATACTGCTTCAATTTCAGGTGCTGTATTCCTTAACTCACATCATCCTATCATCCTTGTGGGGTCTGGAGCTCCTCCTCCCAATAAGGCCAAGACTTCTTCAGGTGAAGCCAGCAGCTGATGGCTTTTCTATTCGAACACGGTCTTTGTTTTGCCTACACATCAGCCACCACCTTGTGTTTCCTCGGTTCCAGCTTCCTAATTGATTTATTGACATAAAATCCACCCTCGCATCACTATAACAGTCATTACAGAAACAGCTCATCATCAACCTGTAACTATCACCATCGTGAATTTCTTGTTGGCTGCATACAGATGGGGAAAGAGAAGGAACATTGGGTGAGCGCTGAGTTGGTGCCAGGTGCTGTGCTGGCTCCTTTATCTGAGGGGGAGGAGTTAACATCCCCTGTCACATGAGTGAGAAAACTCAGACTCAAAGAGATGAAGGGATTGTCTCAAATTACACAGCTAATGAAATGCTAGGGGAGCATTCAGCCCCACAGGTGTGTTTGGCCCCAGAGCTGCCCTTGAAATACAGCGCAATGCTTCCTTGATGGAATAATTATTAACAACGGGCCGTCTTAGCCTGCTTCTCTGATTGTACCTGTTTGCTTTCCGCCCTGTCAAACTGAGTACCACTGCATCTCCGTGAATAAACAAAGCTCCTGTCTTTGTATGCTGGGTTTGGGGGCAATTCTACCCACTTCCTTCTGAGAAGGTAATGGAATTTTATATACTAGGCAAGGTGGAATTGGGGCCCTGGGCCAAAAGATAAGACCAGGTCTCTGCAGCATCCTTAGTTACCGTCTGACATGAGGGGAGCCAGTCCACCAAACTGGTCCTCATCTTCCTGTCAGCAAAATGGGCTTCTGTCTGCCCTTATAACGCCCTAGGAACTGTGGCAATTGTCTCTAGATATTGGTATCTTTAGCTAGTTGTGTGCATATTCACATGGAAGACCTGAGCTTAAATCCAGAGAAGGGGAGTGTGGGGTGTTTACTTACCAGAGACAAGCTAATCAGAACAGCAGGGCTCCCCTTAGGACCACCCTTCAGCCAGCACCCAGAGCCCTGGGACATCCATTGTCTCTGAGAGACCATCTGGTAGAAGGAATTCAGGAGCCGTGGAAAAGGGTATATTATCCATCTCAAATGGCAGCCTTGTAACTAACTAAATAATGTTTGTACCATCATGAGCCAAATACCCATACTTTTTAGAAAATGTCCCAGGTTTTCTAGCTGGAGACTTCCAAATTGGGATATTCAAAAGTCAACATGTTCCCATGAATTCTCAGGGGTGACAGGCAGGAAAGTGGGCTGCTTCAGCTCCTATCTTCAGTTCTTAAAATAGCCCTTCTGCTACCAGTCCCCAGACCTCTTCTCTTCTTGACTTTCACTCCTTCCCTCAAGGTCCGCCTCACCTAGTATCCTGGCTTTTTTCATCTGTGTGATGATAAGTGTCAAAGTTGAATCTGCAGCCCTGACCTCCCCTTGATCCCCAACACAGTATATCTAACTGCCTCCTCCAAGCCTCCGAATGGATGTCTAGGGTGCATCTCAAATGTAGCATGTTCAAAACAAACTTCTGGTTTTCATGTCCCCCCTAAGACCTGCTCCTGTACAGTCTTCCTCATCAGGAATGGCCACAGCATTCTTCTCGCCACTAGGGCCCAAAAGCAATGTGCCATCCTTGGCTCTTCTTTTCTCAAGACTCACATCCACATTGTTGGCAGGTCTGTCAATCTGCCTTCAAAATGCATCCAGAGTCAGACCATTTTCCAGGTTTTCCACCTCTGGCCCCCACTCCCAAGTCAAACTCCCTAACACCTCTGCCTGGATTATCTCAGTAGTGTCCTAAGAGGCCTTCCTCTCTCCCTCTCCCAGTAAGGTCTGTCCTTCCCAGTGTACCTACTCAAAACCCTAGAATAGCTTCCATCCTGGAGTAAAATCCAATTTTCTTACCAATCCCACAAGGCCCTACCCAACCTGCTGTCAGCCTACTTCTCTGACCACAGTTCCACACCCAATTGCTTCCAGTTTCTTGAACATACTAAAGACACCCCTATTCAGTCTCCGCACTTGCCATTTCCTTTGGACCCCTGCTCAAATGCCCCCACATCAGGGACCTCCCCTACCCTTCTCTCTAAAATAGGACTCTCACCCCTTTCTCTTTTTTTAAGTTTATTTATTTATTTTGAGAGAGACAGAGAGTGCACGAGCATGAACAGGGGAGGGGCACAAAGAGAGGGAGAGAGAGAATCCCAAGCAGTCTCCACACTGTGAGCACAGAGCCTGATGTGGGGCTTGATCTCAGAAACCGTGAGATCATGACCTGAGCTGAAATCCAGAGTTGGATGCTTAACCAACTGAACCACCCAGGTGCCCCAGACCCTTTCTTTTCTCCTTATCTTTTTGTCCTTCACTACATGTCTCTTATATATTTTTATGGTTATCTGGTTATTATCTGTCTCACTTCACCAGAATATAAGTTCCATGATAAAGGGGGGCTTAGTCTGGTTCACTGCATTATTTCACTGGCTGGCATATAGTAAGTGCTCATTAAATATTTATAGGAGGGGATAACAAGGGAGGCAGCGAGTGGGGGGCGGGGGGGAGGAGGATTTTATAGACTCAGCAAGGTTATGGAATCAGAATCCTAAACAAAGGAGTAGAAGCCCAGCCCTGATTTACTGTGTGACTTCTGGTAAGCGACTCCACTGAACAGGTCCCAATCTTCCTACCAACAAAATAAATATCTGTTGACTGCCCTGGAATGTTTTAGAGATGATGAGAATTGTCTTTTGATACTGGTATCTTCACCAATCATGGAAATTCAAGCCCGTAAATGCAAGCTCACCCAAATTCATCCAGCTAGAAAGTAGAGAATCCAGAGTGTGAGCCCAGATTGTGATGCTCTAAAACCTGTGCTCTTTCTCCAACAATGAATTGCATCTCTGGGCAACATTCTTTGTAGAAATTGAAATCACTATCCCGAGTCAAGCAGGGCTGGAGACAGATAACATTTCCAAGAAAAATGTGAAAAATAAATGTTATGGTAACAAATTGCCCATGATCTAATTATCATCATCAAACATTTATTAAGGGCCCATGAGCACATGGTGCCCTGCTTGGCAGGCTCCTCAGAGGGATAGAGAAAACTAGAACAGCAGACAATGGGAGGCCCATTAATATGAATGATGCTTCAGCCTCTGTACTGCCCATGGGCTGGGGAAGAAAGCAGAGAGTCAAAGAAGGCTGGGAATTAAGTGTAGACAAGATAGAAATTGGACTAATTTTTAAAAAAACAATCTAGGCCTGCAAGAAAACCTCCTGAAGCCCTTATAAGAGAACAGCACCCTTGTCTTACAGAAGCAAGGACTGGAAGACAGCCCCAAGGAGCACCCAGGCAGACAGACTGCTTTTTTCCCACCACAGCCCCAAGCTGATGAATCACCCAAGCCTTCTCAGTTAGGGGCTGGAGCTCCAGCCCTGACCAACTACCAGGACAGCAAGAATGATAGCTCTCTCCCACTGCACCCAGAGAACACATGGCCCATTGAGGGTCCCACCAAATGAAAATGGTAACCACTCCCTGTCACAGCAACAGGTGCCAAATCCCCACAAATATCAGCTCCGATGTTAAGATGTGCTGACTACACTTCCTAAGAGAGGCATCACCCAGTATCACCTCATCCCCATCTTCCCTGGTGTCTCCCCTGCAGAAAATGCAGAATCTATTCTAGACTTGGCTTCGTCAGGAAAAGTTTTCAGGAGACAGGTTTATTCAAGTTTATAACTTCAGAATTACAAGTTAGCTTATATTAAGCAAACTTACCCTTCAGAGTAATCAAACAGAAAGCCCAAGGCTCCTGCTATGTGTGTTAATATTTGATTTTTTTTTAACGAGGTACTTATATGTGTGCTAACACAGCTAATGGCATTGAGGTAACAGATGTCCTTCTGAGTTGCCTGGGAAAAGGGAGGGCTTTAATGCTGAACTGAGAATTTTAAGTTCTATGGATGTGTATAAGTGTGTATGTGTAAAATATGGGATATGTAAATCTTTAAACAGGATCTGTATTTTATAAACAAATGAACCAAAGGGAGGCTTAGCATAGGACAGGGAAAGGGAAGGAAGGATACTCCCCCCCAGCCCAAGCTACTAATGGCAGACATTCTGCTGAGACTTTTCACAGACATGACTTCACTGAATCCTCCCAGAGCCCTGCTGGATGGCGTTGTCTCCATTTCAGAGGTGAGGAAAATGAAGGCTCAGAAAGGTTCCGTAACTTGCCCACAGTCACTCAAGCCCATTTCCAACTAGTTCCAAAGCAAACATTCTTTCCGCAATACCACACTGTCTCCCAGGAACCAGCTGAAACTTCACTTCTTGCTAAGGGGCCCTCCCCTGAGCCCCCACAGCATCTGGAAGACTCCCTGAAATCATGTACTATTTAAACTGTTTTCTCATTGGTCTCCTTTACCAGACTATCCGTTTCTGAGAACAAGGGCCTTGTCTATCTTTTCACTTTTGTATTCCCAACTGTGCCTGTGTGGACGGGCAAATAGACAGGCAAGGGGATGGATGGATGGATGGATGGATGGATGGATGGATGGATGGATGGGCAGACAGACAGATAAGCAGATGGGTGGCTGGATGGCTGAGTAGATGGATGGGTGGACAGATATATGGAATCACTGGGGGCTAAGTGGGTCTAGGTTCTAGCTTTTGGGGATCATGGTTATTTGTTCAGAAGCCTTTTGGGAGCCAGGCCACCTTGGACAAGGGCCTCTCTACCTGGCCAAAGGGCAGTGACCATAGCCACCCTTTATCAGCCCCCTTTATTTTGTCTACTCTGTTCTAATAGGCCTGTTATCCCTCCATCACAGCTGATGATGAGATTTTACCTAATAGCCCAGGGATGGATTTCTCTGGTCAAAGAAGCTTTCTGCTAATAGATGCTATTCTTATTCATAGAGGTTTCTAATCCTCTCCTTAGTCATGCTGAATTATTTGCCTCAATGTTATCCTGCAGGATTGAGTTCCAAAGGTTGATTAATTGCATGTTGCCAAAAAAGGGGGTTCCCGCGTGTCTATTTTAAATTTGCAGGCTTTTAATTTCATCAAGTGTCCTCTTGACTATGAAAGCACTGAGAATGAGAGTGCGCTATGCAGGATCCAGTGCGAGCTGGGGGCCTGCAGGTCTCAGAAGAGGAAGCACCAGCCTGGCGATCACAGTGAACAGGGTCCAGAGTCAAGAGCTGGCAGTGCAGAGTGGGTTTATGAGGTATTCCTTGGGTTCCTTCTCTCAGGACCAAACTTTTTGGGCATCCAACATTCATTTTAGTGAGCACCTATTAGATGCCAGGCCTTGGGCTAAGCACCAGGTACGCCCTGGTGAACAAAGCATACATGGTCCAGGAGGCAGACAAACCATGAGAATAAAGTAAATAAATAAATATGCTCATAATTTAATATATATGGCATAAATACATAAATATTAATAAATAGATATTTATAAGCTGAGATACACACTCCCAAAGAAAGTAGCAGGTGCTTTGGTAGAATAACATGGTGAGGGGGGACAAAATATAGGGAAATATCAAAAAACTGACATCATCAGACACTTGGAGCCTGAGACTGCAGCTTTGGAGAGCCTCCTGCCATCCACACCAAGTGGCCCTGAGTGTGACCTGAGAAGGCAGGACTGTGGGGGCATCTTGCTAAATGTATTATAATCAGTTTAGGGGGGAAAGAGGGGAAGGCAATCAGCTTGGAACTGGGGAGGGAAGCTCAAAGGGACAAAAGTTGGCAGCACCCATTCGGGGGCTACCAGACAAAGGGTACCTAGGACCCCAGATGTGGGGCACACAGGTCCTGGGTGATGGTTCAGACAGGAAACACTCCCACTGTGAGACAGGGCTCCCTGGCCAGGCTCTCGGTAAGGGCAGAAGGGACAGGTTTTGCAGTCCCAGGAATTCTGGCCTGGGGTCACACACGGGTTTCCTTGGCTGGAGGTTTCCTTGCTGGGCATTTATCCTGGGAAGGGAGTTCCTCTAAATGTGCAGACAAAATCAAGCTTCTAAGAATTCAATCCAAAGACCTAAGCCTGGGGGCGCCTGGGTGGCTCAGTCGGTTAAGCGTCAGACTTCAGCTCAGGTCATGATCTCACGGTTCATGGGTTCGAGCCATGCATCAGGCTCTGTGCTGACAGCTGGGAGCCTGAAGCCTGCTTCACATTCTGTGTCTCCCTCTCTCTGCCCCTCCCACTCATGCTCGCTCTCTCTCTCTCTCAAAAATAAAATAAAATAAAATAAACAAACAAACAAACAAAAAAAGATCTAAGCCTGCACCCTGGTGAATCTTCCCCAAAATGCCATTCCCTAGAAGTCTTGAAAGCTAGTCTCTGGCACTCTGACCACACCCCTGTTCACCTTGATCCTGTCATCTCTGGCCCCAGGGAGGCCCAGGTATAGAGCTAGTGTTTCTGGAGAGCCAGGACACTCCACTGTGGCCAGCAGAGGCCCAAGGAAATAACCCCATGCAGCCTCTCAGTTCTCAGTGGGCTTGGAAACCAAGGGCTTTGGACCCACCCCATGAGCCCCCGCTCAGAACTTTGCAAGCCACGTGAAAGCATCCAGCAGCCAACAAGCAGGGGCCCTGCCCCGCCCACTGAGTGTGAGAGGAGCAGCCTGGGGAAGCACAGAGTCCAGGCAGACTTATGGCCTTACAGGGCACAGTGACCATGAGCTGCAATACGCATTCATGACACAGGTAGCCGAGACACCAGGCCCAGGGCTTCTGTAACCTGGAGGGAATGTTCTACTCCCCCACACCCTGCCACTTCCCATTTAGTGGTTCAAACAATGCAAGCTACATTACAAATCAAAATAAGCAACATTGCATTTTATAATTAGCCACAACTTGACAAATTAATTAATACAGCAGCACAGTGCGTTCCCTGAAGCATGGCTTACTATATTTTGCTTAGAGAATATATGTCTCAAATTACAGATGTATTATTAAAAGAACTTATGCAATCAGAGTGAATTCTAAAGGTGCCCTTTTGGTGCCACTTTCTGGGACAGAACAAGGGGTTCAAGGCAGCTAGAAATATCATCAAACCCGCCATCCAAGCTTCCAACCACAACGGTGTTTGCAAAGATTTGCTTTTTTTCCTGGAAGGGGAACAAAGGCTGTCAAGGACCGAGACCTGGCCTCTGGAAAAGAGTTAATAACAATTAGTTACTTGAGGCAATGTAAAGTGAGAAATGCTGAGCCTTGGGAGCAGGCTAATGATCGAGGGCATTAGGCTTTGGGGCTGGAATCCTGACTCAGCCATCTGTCAGCTGTGTGGTGTTAGGCAGGCTTCTCATCCAGAAATTGATATGGTAATAATAATACCTGCCTTGAAGGCTTACCGTCAGGACTGATGTATTACTTCATGCCAAGTGTTTAGACCAGGGCCTGGTCCATAAGAAGACGACGATGCACTTCCATTGGAAGACTGAAAGCATGTTGTCTTAGGGGAAGCCTTATGGGCTGGTGGCCTAGATGCCTCATCCTTTCCTCCAGGGACAGTCGAGGGCCTGTTCTTAGCCTTATTCATTCAGAAACTGCTTCTCTTTGGGGAAACACCAAGTCACTCAAATGGATGTACACACCAAAAAGTGAGTAAGTGGCAGTGAGAGCGATAACCAGTGGTGTGCTAGTAAATGTGCAACAACTCTCAGGTGGTGGGGGTGGAGGTGAGGGGGAAGCCCTGAGTTGGAAATTTGCCAGGCTGGAAATCCTCCCACCATGACCGATTCCGAGCTGTCAGTGTGATGTCACTGAACACAGCAGAACTGGGAACAGATACACACAATCGACACCCACAAGCAGGTACGAGCTGGTCCGGTACACCACCAGCTAAAACTGAGCCTGGGGTTGCAATCTTGTATCCACAAGACAAGCCACATTCCTGGGAGGGGCGGGGGGCGGGAAGGAGAACTCCGGGGCTGCTCAGAGGTAGCAGGTGAGTCATGGGATAAGTGGAGTTAGCCAAATGCACAATTCTCTGTAGAGCTGATGGTCTTCCAGAAGAGCCTGGAAGTCCACTGGCTTCCGGTGCTGCGCCCACAGTGGTGATGACAATGCCATGCTCCTGCAAGCCCAGGGGTGTCCCCTTCACCGCTTGCAGGGTGTTTAAATGGACGCAGCTAATACTGGCCCCTGCAACTCTCCTTTGCCTTCGCTTCTAGGAGACAACCTCCACTTCTCAGTCCTTCTGAAGTTCCCATTTTGTCCTGACACTAAAGCCACTGCTCTCTCTCACACATGTCCATGCAGCTCTATTTTGTGTTAGCTAAAGTGGTAACTCTCAGAAGATGGTTGTTGCTCCTCTTTCCTCGTTCTTGGTGTAGGGGAGTCACTTGCAACAGCCCTTACTCTTCTCTTCAACAGGCTAGCTTTGTAACTCCGAATCCTACTCAAAGCCATTGTTATCCTTGTGGTGACAAACCAAGCTATTAGCAAGTCCCATCATTTGGCTTTCTAAGTGGTACACTCCGTCTCTACTGACACTTCCTTCCCTTAGACCCTCATCATCTTCTGCCGAGACTACTCAATGGTCCCCTGGCTAATCACCTTTCTTTAATCTCACTTCTTCTCATCCTTCCCTCCTCTACTCAACTAGAAAAAGAATTCAAAATGGAAATCTGACCTTGTCACACACACCCCACTTATAAGCTCTCTAAGGTAATTTCTCTGTTCCCCCCCAACTCCTACCCTCAACTTTGGTAGTTCTGGACTACATGCTGGACCCCATGACAGCTTACAACTCTGTGTCTTTGCATGTGCAGTTTCTTCCACTTGAAGTTCCCTTCCCCACCCCAACCGGACCACCTGGACAATTCCTCTTCACCCTTCAAAACCCCTTTCTGGGCATGCCTGGGTGGTTCAGTCAGTTAAGTGTCTGACTGTTGGTTTCGGCTCAGGTCATGATCTCATAGTTGTGAGTTCGAGCCCCACTTTGGGCTCTGCGCTGACAGTATGGAGCCTGCTTGGGATTCTCTCTCTCTCTCTCTCTCTCTCTACCTCTCTCTCCTTCTCAAAATAAATAAATAAACTTAAACAAGAAAAAGAAAAACCCTTTCAGATGGTAATAAATCATTACGAGAAACAGCTTGCTCTCTCTACCCATGTTTTGTCCTCAAATCTAAAGAAGGACTTTCACCCCTTTAAATATATTAAGGAAAAAGCTGCTGTTCTTCCTTTCACCTTTCCCAGCTCCTTCCCTTAGGAAGGGGGAGGTTTAGGGGTCCCTGGGTGGCTCAGTCAGTTAAGCATCCAACTTTGGCTCAGGTCATGATCTCACAGTTCATGAATTTGAGCCCTGCATCAGGTTCTGTGCTGACAGGTAAGAGCCTGGAGTCTGCTTTGGATTCTGTGTCTCCCTCCCTCTCTCTCTCTCTGCTCTTCATGCTCTGTCTCTCTCTCAAGAATAAATAAACATTAAAAAAAATTTTTAAAGGAAGGAGGTAGTTTAACCTGCTTGGTAAGGGGGCAAGAGCTTGACACCCACTGGCTCACTTATCTCTAGTGAGTGAGGAGAAGAGTGAGGCCCGAGGCCCAGGCCAGTTGCCTCCGCAGTTGCTTGAGTGGAGGCTGTATCTACAGACAGACTGTCCCCACATGTAGGGCCCAATGAATGCATTTAGGGGAAAAGAGCAGCAAGTCCATTTTGACCTCAGCTCTAAAACAGGTCTTTTATTCAACAATAAAACAGTGTATTTTATCCCTATCTGTCTCTTCTGTATGTTCCTCAATGATCCAGAACTCACTGAAGAGTCAAGTATGAACAATTAGCCCCGAGAACACAGAACTTGTGTGTCAGGAAGAGATCTGTATTCAGAGTAGTGATTATCTGCTAATTTGTCAGTTTCCCCCAGTGGACAGTGAGCCCTAGGAGGATAGGGACTGAGTCTTTTTTGAATGGAATGCACTCTAGAAGCACAGAGTGCCCGTTCCTTTTCAGGTGGGACATCAACAATTCTAGGACCTGAATGCTTAGGAAGAGCAGGGCTAAGATGATCTCTGGGCTGCAGGACCCAGGCCTCCTGCAGTGCAAGGCAGGGATGCACCAGCCATGGAGGGATCCAGATGTGGCTCCTAGCCCACTTTCTCCATGGTCCTGCCACCTCCTCTGTTGCTTGGTCTCTTCTCACCCTGTCTCTCTCTCACTCACTGCACATCTGTGATATGGCTGCCCCTTGGTGCTAGGTGTCAACCATGCCTGGATCTCAGAGGCAGATGAGTCGTGTTCTACCGACTCAACCACACAGAGACCACTCAGAATACCTCAGACCAGTTTTTAGGGCAGATCTGCTAAAATATGCTCCTGCAAACCAACCCAGAGTGTCAGTAGTTCTGCAAGGCCTCGAGCCCCTGTACAGCCTCCTTCAAGGACTGAAGCCTTGCAAACACCACAGCAATAGAAGAGACCATCCACCTGCTTCTACCATCACCATCAACAAGGGCTCAGAGACAGGTGTAAGTCCATGAGCCAAAGCCTGTCCATGACCCACAGGGAAGAGGCTGATCTTATTTAGAAACTTCCCTGGCTGGTGCTATTTATGAGGTGGCAACATAAAACAGGGTAGAAAGAGGTAGCTGATGGTTTTCTATTCCTCGTAAAGCCAGTTGGGGAATCCACCTGAGACAGCCTGGCTTTCTCAGAGAGCATGGGCTCTGCATTCACACTTCCTGGGTTCAAATCCCAGCTCTCTTTCATCCTATCCAGGTAACCTGGGCCAGTCCCTTGACCACATCAAAACTCAGTTTCCTAATCTATAAAACCTACTCTGTCACTCACAGTCATTGAGAGGTCTAACAGGGAGCACACATGTAAATTTCATTAAACCCCAGGGTTATCCACTTTGATATCTTAAGGGAGTATATAAGAGCTGTGCTGTCTGCTGGAACCCTGATGAAGTCCTGCTTCTGTTCCACCACTTTTCAGCTGGGATGTTAACACCTCACGCAGCCTGTCACTGAGGGACAGCCTGCCAGGCCCTCCTACCTGGTAGGCCCTCCCCTCTGGTTCTAGCCTCATCCTGGGCACCTCTCCAAGGAGACCAAGCAAAGCCAACCATCTTGTCCAGTGGCGGCCTCTCCAAGCAGTCTCCACCCTGAAATAGGAACAGGTCCACCAGCCCCTCAGGCTGGACCACATGCAATGGGGAAACTGTGTAGGTGCCAGAGGGGCTTAGATGGGCTTCAGTCAATCCTATAAAGTGCTGTGGGGAGCACAGAGGTTCATCTAGTCCTAAGCCTTCCATCCAGAAGACTGTCACCACCCCCACTGAGTTAGACAGGAGGGTTGTCTCTGTGTTTGGAGTCTTTTCTCAGCCAGAGGAAGTCAGCCTGGACTGGCAGCCTGGACTGGCAGCCTGGCCTTGGGGCTCCCAAACACCACACTCATGGCCCACACAGCTTCTGGCAGCTCTGGGCCTCTGTCCCAGGCACTCAGCCCGGGGTGACTCTCTCTTCTCTCTACACCCTGGATCTTCCACCTCTCTGGCTCCCTCAGATGACCACAAAGAATCTGAGGACCAAGAACAAGAAAAGCGCTCCCTCTCAATCCTGATGGAATTAGATCAGCATAAAGAAGATCTTCCTGACCAGCCAGTGGGTTGGGAGCACACACTGAAGGTATCAGGAAGCCCAAGGCAGCCTCCCCTCGGAATGTGGCCTGAGGCTCCCTTGCAAGGCCCTTGCCCGCAGCCCACTGACCCCTGCCCTCATTACTGGCTGGATGGGGCCTGGAGGCACAGGAAAGGGCAAAGGTGGGCAGGCTGCAGGCTATAGGTGACCTACCTCAGTTCAGCATCCAGCTGGAGCTTCAATTCAACCTCTCGCAAATTCGCAGCTCAACTGAATTTAATAAACCCCCCTCCGGAACTGAACACTGCATCATAAATAACCCGACTACCAGATTTTTGACCACTCTCACAAAAACAATTTCTTCTTACATCTCCGATTTCTGTTTCCCAAACACCAGCCGTCATACCGAATTTCACCAATCTACAAAAAGTTGTACTTTCTGGAAACTTAAATAACCAGAGCCTTACCTGCAAGGTGAGTTATCCCATGTGATATGCACCTATGGGATTTTACACTTCAGTGGGAATTAATGCATGGCAATAGAAAATGAAAAAATATTTTAATATGATAATTGAGGACTTACTAAACACCATATACAACATGTATTCAATATTAAGGAAGCGAGTAATATCTTCTCATGTTATACCAGATTCACATTTGTTTTCGACAGTGCACAAAAGAAACATCAGTTGTTTTACCAGGTTCCAATATGGAAACACAGCTCGACACAGTAGGATTGTGAAGGTTAAGAACTGAACTATGCTGTGTTAAATCTCTACACCCAGTGCCTAACAAGTGCCAGGTACATAATAAGTGCCAGTGTTTGCTGAATGAAGGAGTGAAGAAATTAATGGCATTCCAATGCATCAAGTGTTTAATTTTCAAATCCCAGGCGAACACCCACACAACCTGCCTCCTTTCCCTACTCAGTAATCACAGCACATAAACTTGTAAACCTGCATTGGCCTAACCATTTCTGACGTGCCAGCGAGTGACTCTAACTTTGATTATATTTTAATTGCCAGCCCTTCTGCAGAGCCAGGAAGGCCTGAAACACTGTTAATCTACAGAGGATACACAATTTGCTTAGAAAAGAAGAACTAGGTGTTTGTAAAGGCAACTCTGTCCCTGCATCAGGCTTGTCTCTACTACAGATCTACCAAGAGCTATTACAGATCACCCAGTTTTCCCAAGGATCCCGACACCTCACCTCCCATCGAAGACCTCACACAAAGGGGAAAAAAAGCCTACTAATCACAGCACAAAGGTGCCATTACAGGGTCCCCCAGGGACTGCCTGGGATGTGTAGAAGTAACATGGGACAGGGAGGAGAGGAATGTGAGTGATTTCCAGACTTTCAGGGAGCCTCATGGAAATCACACATTCCTCTGCAAAAGGAGAAGTCCAAACTCTTCGTTCTCGGGTAGAACTTGGAGGTCATTTTGCCAAGTTGTCTCATACAGGTCAAAAATACATTCCATCGACACTGCCGAACTGGATGCTGCAGCAGGGAGCCCTGGCCCAGTGCTCGACATCCTTGGGCCCTGTGTCAATGCCAGACAGAATCATGCAAATTCATCACACATTCATTCCCTGGATGTTTACCTGGAAACTGCCATATGCCAGGCCCTCCTCACAACAATGGGACATAATGATTTACAAATCCCTGCTTTCATGGATCCTGTAGCCTACTGGAAATTATTTCAGCACAGATAACACTTACTGAGTGCTTATCATGTACCAGATACTGTTCTTAGAGCTTTATTTGTATTAACTCATTTAATCCACAAGTAACCCAATATGGTTGATTCTGTGATTATCTCCATTTTTCACATGAGGAAACTGAGGCACAAAAAAGCTAAGCAACTTGCCCAAGGCCACACAACAGTTAAGGGCAGAGCTGGGATTGGAAGCCTGACTTTTTGCCTCTGGAGTCGTCACTTATAATCAATACAGCAGTTTAACGGGGCAGAGGTCTGGATGTTCTGAGTTACCACATCCATGTGTTCTCCAACAGTTACTGCAGAGCAAAATGAACATATAATGTGGGGATCAACAGGTGGTCAATAGGTAATGAGGTGGGGAAAATTATCCTGACAGGTTAGACTGGGATTTTTCTCAGGGAGAGAATTGTCTACTGAGGACAACATTTAACATTTGTTTAGGGCAACAGATAAGCTGCATAAGGCCTGCATGTTGACTGGCCCCACACTTCTGAGAAGCTTGTAAAATAGAGAATTTGGACTTCCTGGGACAGTCTGGGGGACACAGGATAAGGAACAGACATGGAGGGAGGGAAAGAGAGAGCAAAATGAGGGCAGGAAGGCGAGGCTGACCTCCTCAGGATGCCCCACCGGTAAATCTTGAGGCAAGTCTACCAATTTCATGGCTGATTAGTGTGAGGATTGTTCTGTCTGTTGTTGGAACCAGAGGAGGGCTAAGGTTCCCAATGGAGAGGCACGGTGCCAGGCACAGGCTGTACTTGCTGAAACCGTGGCTCAGAGAGAAAAGAGGCCAGCAGATTATATGGTGATATGATGAGCTTTGAACTACCACTGGCCATGGACTTGGACACCTTGGTCTCAAGATACAAAGTGGCCCGTGACTGTGTTCTTGGTTATAGCCAGCATGACCATGTCAGATGAGACAGTCAAGAATTTCTGTCTTCCTTCTCTTCTTAAAGTTTATTTCCCCAAAGAGTTGTCTGATAAAGATCATACATAATAGTTAAACCCTAGGGGCACCTGGGTGGCTCAGTCAGTTGAGCGTGTTCAGCTCAGGTCACGATCTCACAGTCCCTGAGTTCCAGCCCTGCATCGGGCTCTGTGCTGTCAGTTCAGAGCCTGGAGCCTGCTTCGGATTCTGTGCCTCCCTCTCTCTCTGCCCCTCCCCTGCTCATGCTCTGTCTCTCTCTCTCTCTCTCTCTCTCAAAAATAAATAAACATTAAATTTTTTTTTTAAATAGTTAAACCCTAAACTCATCTTGATCTATCTGGATTGGTCTGCCCATGCCAACAAAGGAGGAAAGAGGGCCAATTATCCTGACAAGTGACACTGACAAAGAAGGAAATACCATTTGCTCATCCCTGGACAACTACCCCCATAAAACTCCCAATTATTGATCACTTGTATGCATTTAAACGTGTGCAAAGAATCCCTGCAATAAGGCTGCAAATGCTTAGGCCCATTTCACATAGAAGACATGGAGACTCAGCGAGGTCAAATCCTTGCTGAGGCCCCATGGGTAGCAGGCAGTCAAGTGGGGATACCATCCAGGTCCGTCTGTTCGACAGCAAAGGCCACGTCCTGTCCCCACTCACACTTCTCTCTAGACGGGCCACTGGAACACTGGTGGCAGACTTCTCCACAGCTCAAGCATCAGAACAAAGGACTGCCTCAAAACTAATTAGCTGCTCATATTCAAAACCAATCTTAATCTTAGTTAAGCTCACTGAAATCTCACCCTCAGTGACTGAAACTACTAAACCTGAATTTGTCATCAAAGACAACTCCTCAGCAGGAAACCTACTTGTCTAAATAACTAGGCCTCCAGAGCCACCTGGGCCCTGGTGGGAGAAGGGAGAGCGGCAAGGGGCTGAACACTAATCCACGAGCATGGAGCAGAGCCAAGCCCCAAGTACATGGACCCGAGCCGCGCGCACATTATTAAAACATAGGCTGAAAATCACTTATTCTGCATTAGGTGATTAATAGTGCCAGTCCTTTCCTTGCACATGGCAGCAGCCCTGAGAAATGATGAGATTACTCCCAGCGAATGGAGATGTTAAGGGACTGGTTACTACCAGGGCAGAGTGTACGATTTCATGGTTAATTAGGACTTGTGGAGGGGAGCCCTGTTACATTACCCATCCTAAACAGAGTTCCTAACCCTGCCCCTCTCCTTGCCTTTACATTGTGATGAAGTAAACTTTAAGGGTTGGGAAAAGCCAAGCCGCTCTGGGCTGATTAGAACCCGGCAATGATTGTCGGAGATGATTTTCGTCGTCACCGTGGGCTGGCCAACTCCTGGTGGCCTCTGAGCCACACCCCGTGCCCTCCGTAGTAGTACAGCAGAAGCACTGGAGACGTGGTTTCCAGGGAGAAAAATGACTTTTAATCAAGACTGGGAAATGGAATTACATGTGTAATTAGATAGACACAGCCACAAAACCACAAGCAAGGGAACGCGCTGTAATACTGCGCTTCCGTTCTCCGCGGCCAGCGAGAACTTAGGCATAAACTATGCTGATGAAAGCATTTGGATTTGCGTTCTCTGGCTGACCGGAACTTCCCAGGAGGAAAATAAAGGCTGCTTTGTCCTCATTGGAAACACCCCATGTGGCGATGCGGTGGCTGGTGGCTGCATTCCCTTTGTCGGCTCCTGCTTTTTGCTCTCCTGGCCCCAGACCTTAACCTTATCACTCGGGCAGACAAATAAACACATGTATAGGTTTTCTTCACTTTGGAAAGCAAACTCTGAATGCCTAGTGAAGAAGATAAACTATTTTGGGGCCCCAGGATCAAAGGTCACCAGTTAAGGGCTCTAAGTGCTATTCATTTCATTTCAAGTTCATTGGCATATGAAGCAGAGCGCCATATTTTTTTTTTTTAATAGAGACACCGACTTCTTTGACCTCTGAAGGATCGCTTGAGTGCTAGTCTTAGGCAAAAGTAAGGCAGACAGGCAGCCACTGCCTGAGATTATGAGTCTATTAACACAATCCTTTCCTTGGAGGTTTGAAAAGCCTCACAGGGCCCTCCAAGAGAAAAAGCACTAAAACCCCAACAGCTGCAACTGAATATTCTAAGTCAGAGAGACTGGTAGGGTAGGCCAGAGCGGCTCCTCCAGGACCAGAGGCAGGAGCACACCACAAGACTTGGAAATAAAACCATTTCAAGGAACAGTGGGGCCAGGTCAGTGGCCTGGGCTTAAGACCCCGAGCACAGGGTCCATGGCAGAACTTCCAACTTGCTGCCAGAAGGCCTCTCCCCTCCCAAGCCAGGAATCTGAGTGAGTGCTTGTGCGTAGAAACGCCATTTAGGACAGGAGGAAGAAGATCTGTGAATGTGGCCTAAGGCCACATTGGCAGTTTATTCGTGACACATCACACTGAAGACTCACCTTGTTTGTAATGTCAAGAAATACTACTGCTGTGGCTATGGGACACCGCAGGACATGTGGAAAGTGTACCAGCTATAGAGCCCTACAGGCCTGGGGACTCATCTGTTATTCCTTCTCTGTTCTGAGACTCAGTCTCTTCCTCTATGAAACAGAAGCAGTGACACACCTTTCTCACAGAATTAGTGCAAGAATTGAAAATAGAAAAAAAAAAAAAAGAGTCCTTCTGTATATGTCAAGCCTCTTGCCAGTCACCTTATATATGTCATCTCACTCTGGTCATTCCATGAGTGTGGCATGGAAGTTGATGTTCAGAGAAGTTAAGCAATTTGGTCCATTACTCAGAAAACAGCAGAGCTGAGATGGGAACTTGGTGTGTCCACAGCAGCTCTAGGGTGTATCACCACCACATGATGCTAAGTGAATGAGTGAATGCCAGGCCTGCAGCAGCTTCTCGTGTAGCATCATGACCTCGCTGTCCCCCACCCCCACCAACAGCTTAATCAGATGATCAGGACGGTGGTGGGGAGGTTCTCTCTTACATACTGCATTGATCCAAACCAAATTTTATCCTGTTACGTCTGACCCAACATGCTAGCAACATACATATTTTTGACCCATAGGATTTCCTTCTTAAAGACATTATTCCTGAATAAGGAGTCCTGATACTAGTGAGGGGGCTATTGTGTGGCCCAGAAAAGCCTGGCCTGATAGTGAGGTTGGGGAGACTAAGCCAGAAGGCAGAAAACAAGTCTGGTATTATAAACCAAGGACAGACATATGTATGCATAGGTTAGGCAGAGGCTGCTTCTCACCACCATTGAGAGAATTCAACCATTAGATAGCAATAGGGACCCCCACCAGAATCAGGGTGATCCCAGATGTCATGCATTTTCCAACATACCAGACCTGTTGGTGGGTCTGGCTGCATTGCTTGGCTTTGACTACCACTGCGACCAGGTTCCACCCTAGGAGTCTTACTTGTCCAAGTCCTTAAGAAATACAAACTCTTCTTGAAACACATTCAGGCCCTGCCTGCAGCTCCACCCTTCCCTTTCTTGTTGCCACTCAAGTCTGTCACACTGTTGTCAGGTATTCTTTAACAGAATGTCCACATCACTCCTTCCATTACATAGAATGTCCAACTTGGTCCTTACATTACAAAGAATGTCCACATTGTCCCTCATGTTACACAGAATGTCCACATCCCCCCATTACACAGAATGTCCATGTTGGCCCTTACATGGCTGGTTTTAAAAGGTGAGAAGTTCTCTCACCTTTCCCAGAGAGTCATGCTTGCATATTAAGCACTTGCCAGGGCTCAACCTCAAATGGTCTGCTTATACAATCCTGTCAAAACCTGGCAGGCAGTTGGGAAATGACAGGATCTATGCACACAAAAATCTGGATACAGCCCCACAAGACTCAGCCAGGTGTGATTTCACAGGGCATATCCAGGAATCTCTGGAGAATTAAATCAATAAATGCATGAGGGTGACCATGTGACAGGTTTATAGTGACACTTTATAAGAAATATCTGTTTCCAATTATTCAGTCTTTTAAAATGAAGCACAGAATATCTCAACTGGCAAAATTGATTTGGACCATGCAATGCTTGAAAGTTTGTCATTAAGTGATTTTATACATTTTGAACATTTATTTATTTAAAAATGAGTGGGAACTTTTTTTATTTTTAATGGGTAAATGGCTGACCCTGTAGAAGAATTCTGGAAACAAATGAAAAAATGCTGAGCTACTTCTGGTAAACAAAAAAGGAGACAATTTAGTAATATATCAGGAAATGAAACCAACCCAAAAAGGTCAGTAATTCTTATCTTTACAAAACATGACTAATTACAAACATTTAGGAATGAAAAAAGAAGATTCACAAACAAGGGTAGAAAATGAAATACTGGGGCACCTGGGTGGCTCAGTTGGTTAAAAAAAATCCCAAATCTCGACTTCAGCTCAGGTCAGGACCTCATCAGTTTGTGAGATCCAGCCTCTTGCCAGGTACTTACAGTACGGAGCATGCTTGGGATCCTCTCTCTCTCTCTCTCTCTCTCTCTCTCTCTCTCTCTCCCTCCCACACATGCTCTCTCATGGGCACTCTCTCTCTCTCTCCCTCTGTCTCTCATTCTCTCTCAAAATAAATAAATGAACTTTAAAAAAAAGAAGAAAATACCTAGGAATACACCGAACTAGAAATGCATAAATCTACATGAAGAAAATGTTTAAATAGTACCAAAGGATGCAAAAGAAGGCTTGAAGAACATGGAAACACATGCCATTTTTTGAGAGCAGGACTCAACATCACAAAGATTTGGATTGTCCCTAAGTTAGTTTACATATTGAAAGCGATTTCAATGTGATGGCCATAGGCTGTTTTTCTGGCACTAGACAAGCTAATTTTGAAGCTCAAAAGAAAAAACAAACGAGAAAAAAACTTTGAAAAAAACCTAATAATAATAATAATAATAATAATAGGAGGGGGTTCAGGGAGACATAATCCTACCAGGTATGAAAATATGCACATTAGAAAACATCACTAATTAAAATAGTGAAGCACAGACATGCGAAAGACCACAGGAAAGAGTGGTCAAACAGAAAAGGATTTCCAGAAATAGACACAGTATATGCAGGATTTGAGTATATCATAAAGGTGCTATGGCAAATCAATGAGAAAAGATAAAATTTTCAGTAAATGGTATCAAGAGTCCACATTTTCTAAATGGATCTTAGATTTAAGAGTTTTAAATGCAAGCACAGAAGTACTTGTAAGAAAAATAGAGAAAATCCTTTATCACTTTGTATTGGGGTGTGTTTTCCTGTGAACTAAAATTCAGAAGCCGTAAACGAAACGATTGAAAATTTGACTATATGAATAAGAAAACTTTGTCATGAAAAAAAAGCAAAGTGAAAACAACAGCAGACTTGGGTAGAATACTTCCAACTCATGCCAAAGATCAGGGGAGAAAATCCCTCATATAAAGAGCTTCCCAAAACCAATAGAAAAATAAGCAAAGTATATGATTCACAGAAAATGAAATACAAATAACTCCTGAGCATGTGAGAAGATGCTTAATCTCACTCAAAATAGAAATGCAAATTAAAACTCTGCTCTCATACTATTTTTAATCCACCAACCTGGCAAAAATCCAAAAGTTTGAGAACGCATTCTGTTGACAAAACTATGGGGAAAAGAGGCACGCTTATTCATTGCTGGTGAGAGTGTAAATTGGCATAACCCTTCTGGAAGGGAATTTTGCAATATCTATCAAAATTACAAATGCAAAAATCCTTTTACTCTGCAATTCCATTTTTAGGATTTTATCCGATACTTGCAAAAATACAAACTGACCTGATTACAAGATTATTCTTTGCAGCACTGCTTTTCACAGCAAAAGACTGGATAGAACCTAGATGTTAGCATTAGGAAGCTGGTTAAAAAGGCTATGGCACATCCATACAATAAAGTACAGTGCAGCCGGGAAAGAGAGTAGGAAAGTCCTTATATACTAATACAGAAATATGTTTAAGGTGGGTTACTGAGTACAAAAGTGAAGTGTGGAACACGTATAGACAGCATGCCCCCGTTTGCACAGGATGTTGGGTGGGGGTATGAATTTATATTCACGTCTGCTTCTAATTCATAGTGAAACTCTGGAAGGACCCCTTCCCAAAATTAATAATGTGTTTATCTGAGGGACTGGGAAGGGGTAGAGCAAAATGGAGCTTAGGAGAATTCTGACTCTACAAAACTGACTTTTACAAAAGCCGTTAATTTTTGAACCACGGGAATCCATTATCTATTCAAAAAGTAAATAAACATGTTAAAGTTATGTTTTCAAATGAAAAATAAATGCTAATGGAACAGATGACAGAGTCCGCAAAAATAAAGTGACACTCCAGAACTGCAGAGACAGAGAACATGCAAGAGGGGAGGTTAAAAAAGAGAAAAGAGCCCACTCTGCAGGACAAAAAAAGGCAGAAGTGCCAAATGCAAATATTCGGCACCATTTAGGAATAGATTGAAAAGACTGAATAGACGAAAAGATTGAAATACACACCCCGGGTGTTTCTGAACTAGTCATACACTTTGTATAAGACTGACATGTGTGTCTGCATCTGTATATATTTCATAATTCAGAGCATTTTAATGAGCAATGAATGCCCTCTGCCCCCAGCAACTGTACATCTCAAAATCTTTTTTTAAGGAAATCATTAGGAAGGTGCTCAAAGACTTAGGTACAAAGCTGTATCTCACACTCAGATGCTCAACAATAAATGACTCGTTAAATAAATCATGCCCTCCTGCACAATGGAATGCCAAGCAGGCACCGAATTTATGCCAGAGAATATTTAGTGACTGTGAAAGATGTTTACTCTCTGCTGGCAAAGATATACACTAAAATATTCACCGCAGTTATCTCTGTGAGTCGTATTATGGATGACTTTTATTCTTTCTGCATATTAATATTTTCTAATTTTTCTACAATGAGTATGTATTACTTGTGTAATAAAAAAACAATAAAAGTTATTTAAAAGAGGGAAAAAAAGGAAAAGCCCAGCTTAGTTGATCGATATCCAAGAGAGTGGCTCTAATGGCCACCACTTGTCTAGATTCTCTGCTTCAATATTTTTAAAATTGTGCCATGGTGAAATCCAAAAGCTTTCCGCAGAGGCTGCAGAGGGCAAGAGGGAAGGAGGCAGGAAGCTCTGCTCCACACCCAGGCCCTCCCACCCCTGTGCACACAGACACACCCACAGTAACACATACACTCAGTCAGAGCAGCTCCACTTTCTCAAGTTTTATAAAGAGGTGTTCTGCCTAAGATTTAACTTTAATAAAAGAGCCTGCAGATGAAAAAACACACATACTATCCCATGAAGCTTTGTCCGGATGCCATGTCTGAGCACCAAGAAAACACTTAACTCTCATTACCCCTGAAAAAGACTTCTCGGAACTGAAGTAATGAGTCTGAAGGGCTTTTATCCTGGGCGGATGAAAGCACGAGCGAAGGCCCGGAGGTGGGATTCAACAGGACTCACTGGGAGAAAAGGGTGGGCTTGTCTGCCTACAAGAGAGCAGAATGGGGGGCAGGCAAAAGCACAGTGGGCATCTGAGAAACAGAGAAGTACTGAAGCAGAGGCCTAGTCCCTCCTCTCAGCAGGTGCCGGAGCATAACGTGGGTCAGTCTTTGAGAATATGCTAGCCACATCTCCCATCCGAGATGCCTTGGTGCTGGAAAGTCAGACTCGGGCTGACCTTCCCGAACTCTAAAAGGTCGAAGTCAGCATCTTGCTGACTCCCCTTCTAGGGGAGGGCCCCACGTTTATCCACAGTTTCTGTCCTCCTGAATGTAAAGGAGGCATTAGTGTGTCCTGCCAACCTGAGGTCAGATGTGCTTCTCACTTTGGTCACTGGCTGGATGAAGTGACTGACCCTGTATTAATTCTGAAATGTCATCCAGCTAATAATAATGTAATAGCAGCTATCACCTAACATGTTTTCACTACTGGTCAGGCACTGCGATATCATCAACAATTTTATTTAAGCCTAATAGCAAGGGTAAGAGGTATCGTAAAGACTCACTGTGAAAATGATCCCACTTCTCTACTACTTCCTGTATCTGTTCTCTTTGTCATGTGACTTTGCAGCTCCTCCCATTACAAGGCGGGGTCTATATTTCATCTCTTGACTCTGGACAGATATTGTGACTTTCATGGCCACAGACATGATGAAGTGCCAATTTTTTTTTTAACTTTATTTATGTATTTAGAGAGAGACAGAGACAGGGTGTGTGTGTGTGTGTGTGTGTGTGTGTGTGTGTGTGTGAAGCGGGGTGGGCAGAGACAGAGAGAGATGGAAAGAGAGAATCCCAAGGAGGCTCCCTGCTGACAGCACAGAGCCTGATGTGGGGCTTGATTCCATGAACTGTGAGATCATGACCTGAGCAGAAACCAAGAGTCTAACACCCTGATGAAGGGCCAATTTTTTTTTTTTCAGGTTTATTTTTGAGAGAGAAAGCACAAGTTGGGGAGGGGCAGAGAGAGAGGGGGACAGAAAATCCCAAGCAGACTCCATGCTGACAGTAGCAAGCCCGACATGGGGCTCAAACCCACAGACCATGAGATCACAACCTGAGCCAAAACCAAGAGTCTGATGCTTAACTGACTGAGCCACGCAGGCGCCCCTGAAGTGCCAATTCTAAGCCCAGGCCTCAAGAGCCATTGTAACCTTCCATTCACGTCTATTTCCTTCCCTTGGGATCCTGACATCCCATGAGAACAAGCCTGGGCTAGCTTGCTGGATGATGACAGACCATGTAGAAAGGAACTGACCCAGCCGAGGCCACCCTAACTCAGTCAGCTGGCCACAGACATGGGTGAACCCATCCAAGACCAGCCAGGCTGGGCCCAGATCAGCAGACCTACTCAGTGGACCTATAGATTCATGAGGAATAATATATATAATTGGTCTGTTCAGGGACAGTTTGTTTAACTGTATTATTGTGATAGTAGATACCTGGATACAGGTGAGTACCATCAGTGCTGCCAAACTCGAGAAAAGAGAAATTTTCCTGCTATGGAATGAATGTCAGTGCCCACCCCCCCAAATTCATATATATGAAGCCCTAATTCTCAGTGTGTTGGTATTTGCAGATGGGGTCTTTGGGAGTTAGCATTAAGTGAGGTCCTGAATGTGGGGCCCGTCTGATGGGATTATTGCCATTATAAGAAGAAACAACAAGAACTAGTGCTCGCTTGCTCTCTTAGTCTCTCCCCACCTCTAACTCCCTCCATCTACCATGAGAACAGGCAGCAAGAAGGCAGCCATCTGCAAGGCAAGAAGAGGGCCCTCGCCAGGACCCAACCACGTTGCACCCTGATCTTGGACTTCAGCCTCCAGAACTGTGAGAAATAAATTTCGATGTCTAAGTCCCCCCAACCCAGCCTGTGGGATTTTGTTACTGGAGCCTAGGCAGATCTCACAGCTAGTAGGTGACAGAGTGAGGATCCAAAGCCTGCACTCCTAATGAAGAGTCCAAGGCTTCCTGCCCAGCCTTGGGGCAGTGAACAGAGAAGGAAGACTCCACTTCCAGGAAATTTTTCTGCCACACCCTTGGGGCAACTCTCTGCCTTGAGCTCTCCTGGAATCCCAAATGTCTTAGGCACATGGAATTTCGATGCTGGAAACAGACTTGGAGGGCATTAACTCCAACTGCCTGGCTACATAGATGATGCCGAAGACCAGGTGATTCAAATGAATGGTTCAAGGTCAGACTGTATATAAAAGCAAAGAAAAGGTTAAAGTAAAGGTCTCTGAGCCCCCAGGGAAGTGCTCGCTTGTCCACACTGGGCTCATCTGTCTCTCCAGGAGTAATTTAAATGAGAAGGATCATTCTTCAAGAATTCTCATCTTGCTCCCAGCCCCAGCACCGCAAGGGTTCCAGTCTTGAGCTCCAGCAGCCAGAACTCCTATGAGCTACTTATAAATTCCAACCGAATCTAGTCCCTTCCCCAAACTCTTCTCCACAAACCAGCCTGCTGAACCATGCAGTCAACATAGCATGGGCAGATGGTAGGGCCTGGCTCCCTATTGGACATCCAGGGGAATGAAACTGCTTTGGCCTACCAGCGTCATAAAGGCAGCAGCACCCTGTGCCCACATAAAAGACAGAGCCCCTCGGTTACTTCTCCAAGGCCATGCAGAAGATCTGGTAGCAGAGACTGCAGCTTATGTAGGCAGTTTGGCTGTTGCCATGCATATGGTAGCCTGGCAGCTACTTCCAAGAGCTTGCAAACCACATAGCAATCAGGAGCCCCTAGGGCCTGGGGCCCATCTGCTGTGCAAAGATAGAGCTTCATTTCAGATGCCACGAAGCATCAGAGGACATTGTATGCTTCCCTCTGAGCTGGAGCACTGCCCCAGCCTTTAGGCTGTGGTGGAACTCTTAGAGAAGATGAAGTTCACTCAGCATACAGGCAAAGTGCTGGGGCTCTGGGGCTCTGGGGACATTCTGATGAATGAGGTATGACTCTGGCCCTCAAAAGCCCCCAGTCAAGTAGTGAGAGTCCTACAGAGGTTTATACAATTGTGGGCATGCACACACAGCGACTAATTCTGGTCTGGAGAGAGCGAGGACAGGAAGGGCATTCCAGAAGGTTTTGGGGGGACACCTGTCTGGCTCAGTTAGTAAAGCATGTGACTCTTGATCTCAGGGTGGTGACTTCAAGCCCCATGTTGGGCATGGAGCCTACTTAATTTGAAAAAAAAAAAAAAAAAAAGAGGACATGACCTTTGGGCTGGGAGTCCAAGAAGATCTTTCCTGCCATCACGTCTCTGGAGATTGCGCAGGAGCTGTCTAAGATTGAGGTCAGGCGTGATGTACATGAGAACTCTGTCTCCGGTGTTCCCCAAATGCTGGCCTCCTATATGTGCCAGGCTCTCCAGCACCTGGGCTCACCTCTTCCTTCCATGACCCACAAAATGGCTTGGATTCCCACTCTACTTACTGCCACTACGTTGCTTAAAACCACACCATGGCTTTCCTTTTTATCTGAAATGAGGTTACAGTCTTCAGTATGGTCCCAAGGGCCTGCAGGTGTGGCCTTTGCCCACTCCACTATGTCCAGTCTCACCCTGCTTCTCGGGTTTCCCGGCACGGTGGTGTTCCCTCAGTTCCTCAAGCCGAATCCTCACCTGCAGGATTTGACACATGTGTCTCTTGCCCTTCAGTCTCAGCACAAAGGTCACTTCAACAGGGGAGTCTCCCCTGACCCTCCAGTTTGGGTCAGCTTTCTCAGATTTAATCCCTCATAGAACCATGTCCCTTTCTTTCACTGTATTTTAATACATCTTGAAGTTATATCCCTCTCATAGTTTTTCAGTTAATGTCTGTCTTTCCCACTAGTCAGTAAACCTCATGAAAGTAGGAATCACATCTGCTTTTGCTTACATTTGTAGGCTCAGTATCTAACACAGTGCCAGGGACATGGTATACACTCAACAAATACCTGATGAATTAATGGGTGAATGGATGAGCACTGCAAGAATTCTAACTGGGAGTTCTGCTCCAGGGAATGGAGAATCCATTGTGTCTTAGGTTGGGCGTCTCCAAAAGCAGAGCCTATGACAAAACCTTGAGTATAAGTCAACTTATTTTGGCAGTGAAACCAAGAAGTGCTAGGGGAATGGGAGGGAAGGGAAGGGAAGGGAAGGGAAGGGAAGGGAAGGGAAGGGATCCAGGGTGCATAAACGGGACTCCTGGACTAGAGGGCTGGGGCAAAAGGGAGGAAGAGAGAGAGAGGCTGGTGGAGCCGCTGTGTGTATGACAGGTCAGGTGGGAGAAAGGAAGAAATCTGCCCATTTCTGCTTGGTTTTCTACTTGATTTCTGGTGACTCCAGCCCCAAGACCCAGGCTTACTGACACAAAGGTTATCAGGTCCAACCTCTCTGTTTCTACTACTGGTTCCCCATGAGCACACAATTTCAGGTGGTCCAGTACAGGAATCTTTT
Organism: Panthera onca; assembly: GCF_046562875.1. NCBI lineage: Eukaryota > Metazoa > Chordata > Mammalia > Carnivora > Felidae > Panthera > Panthera onca. The sequence continues at coordinate 43,454,810 of NC_138349.1, read as the reverse complement.
TAGAGAACTCTCAATTCCCGGCTCCATGGAATACCAAAATTGGCTGATTGCACTGAAAGATCCAACTCATTCCCTCCAGAGGAAGAAGTGGTACTTTATAAGGAGACCATGACCCACACAGGTGAGACTCCAGGTGTCCATGTGCCTTTATTTCCTGAACCTATCATATTTATCCAAAATGACAGAAACCAACATCTGCCAGAGGGCGTTCAGGACCCAGGAAGCAGGTCAAGATTTTACGAATAGCATTCCTCCTCCACCAAACTTCTTAATCCACAAGCACCATGTGCTCAGCCAAATGTCCAGCAAATGTCTGGGATGCCTACTCTGTGTCTGGCACTACATGGAGCACTGGTAGCACAGCTGTGAAGGTAGAACAAATCCCTGTCCTTGAAGAGGTTCTAACCCAGGGGAGAGGACATGTAACCACCAAAATGCATGTTGAAGGAAAGTATTCAGACCTACAAGAGCATAGCATGGGGCAGAGCACTTGGCGGGGGGGGGGGAGGGAAGGAGCCTCATCTAGAGGCCAGGGAGGCCTCCCTGAGGATGGATCATCACCAGATCGACGTAAGTGTTAATGGGAAGATGAAGGAGAGGGGAAAGCATGCACAGCAGAGGAAATGGTATGTACGAAGCCCTTTGATGGGAGAATCGTGACAAAGTGGACAATGAAGACAGGTGTGATCTGAGACAAGGCAGACAGGGGAAGCAGGTGTGGCCAGTTCAGGTCTTGAGTCCCACTGTGCAGGAGGATATCAAAGAACCCCACTTCTAGGGGGCCCGCCAACCTCAGATGTGAGAGAAGGTAGGCAAAGGTGAGGCAGTGCAGATGCAATGGGACCCGGGCAAGTGGGTAAAGAATTGGCCTTTCCGGAGCACCTCTTATGTAGCAGGCACTGTGCCACATGCAAGAATTTAGAAATTCTTAGATTCATTCATTCATCCAATTCAACCCAGAGCTACTGAGCCACTACTTTACTCAATGGCCAAGTAGAAGGCAAGGGTAATTTTTTTCCAAAATCATCACTCAGAAAAAGAGTGAGAGAACTTATATTCAAATTCCTGACAAACTTTCTCCTATTAAAGGCCAGTTCTCTCATTTAGTTTATTTTCCACAACAAAGTACTGTTTGGGGAAAAGACATTAGCCTGAAATGACCTCAATCAATGCTAGTTTTGGATGCCTATAAGAGGTTGTCTGATAGAATCGTTACAGAAAGAGGCAAAGATATTTAACCCTACTTAATAATTTTTCCTGAGTATGACCTTAGAATTGTAAACTGGGGATATTGTTCTAAACAAGCGTTAGTACAAATCACTTTCAAAAGCAAGTTTTATTGTGGAGATCATGACTATGAACATACCTACAGAATAATGTGGAAGGAAGTGGTTAAAAAGGAAACACTCTCCTAATGTTGTGCAGGTAAGTGCAGGTGGCTTGGGATAAAATCTCCAGTGACAGAATTTTACACAGATCCACAGGGTGCCAGATCTCAAACAACTATGACAGAAGTGGAGATTTCTGTGGCTTGGAGAACTGGGTTAGTCGCTCCATACAGTGGCTCTGGCAATGACAGTACTGTTGCCCAAGAGGACTGGGAAAGCTTTGAATAAAATTACTCCATGAAATGCAAGAGGAAGAAAGCAGTATTTCTTAGTGCACTATTTTATATAACATATGAGTTTAAATATGTATTGGTAGCTAAATTAATAAATCTAATGCTACAGATAGACATGTGACTCTTTGATCTACCTCCCTAAGAGTTTACATGTTCAACTTCAAGTTGACCCTCTCCCCTGACTACAGGATCTCCCCACTGCGAAAATGCAAAAAGCACTTTCTATTAGGAAAGGAGCTGCTCTCTATTCCAGCATTTATGGGAACTGGCGACAGGGGACGGAATGGAAGCTCATCCAGTTCTACACACCAGATGGAAATGGCCCTGCCAGCCAGAGCACCCTATATGCGCACCCAAATTTTGCAGGGAGCAAACCCCCATTTACTGATGAGGAACTGGGTCCAGAGAGGCCCTGGAAGCTGACCTGCTCAAGGGCACAGGCACAGAGGGCAAAGCAGGACTTTAGCCCAATCTGCTCCAATCTGAAATCTTTCACCTAGCTGCTTCCCCGCAGCAGGACCTGGCCTTGGTGACCCACCTTCCTATTTCAGCACATGAAGAGTGCTCCAGAGCTCGAGACTAAACCCCTAGCTGTTTTCTCTGTCTCTCCTGAGAATATGACACCCAATCCAAGCTCAAGAAACATAGCCTCCAGGCCACAGGCAACCGCCCCATGTGTGGCAAGCCTCTTGGGTTCCTTGGATCCTCTTGGGCTAACTTTTGAACCTGTCCTCCATCCACTGGTGGCTCTCTCCTTTACAGAGGTCACTGTCCTGTGTATAGCTGATCCTAACTGAGTCAGAAGATGAGTGAACTGAGCTCTCACCTCTCAGCCACCAGCAGATCAATGGGCCTTTCCCAAGCCCTTCCCAAAGTCCCCAAGGGAAGGAACAGAGCAGCCGTGCCCTCGGCAGGGCCCCCCCGCCCACCCCCTATTGCCTGCACCTTCCTTCTAGTGGCCTCATGCTCCTTGGTACCAGGCCATCCACCTTCAGGAGATGGAGGAAGGAGGGAGGCACCAGGATGGCCTAGTACTGATAAACTACAACCGTGGACCTATTGTTATAATAAAGTTATATTAGAACACATGCATACCCTTCCTTTATGAATTTTCTGTGGCTACTTTCAGGCTACAAGGTAGAGTTGAAGAGATACAACAGAGACCTTAGGGTCTTCCAACCAGTGATATTTAGGTTCTTTAAGAAAGAGTTTGCTAGCTCTGGTTTAGAAGAATAGATAGCAAATGTTAATATCAAAATGTTAATGATGTTTATCGCAAGATAGAGGAAAGATAGGTAATTTTGGTTTTCTTGGGCTTTTTCCTTTATGGTTAGTTATATATTTTTATTTATATATATTTATATACATATACATATTTCCATTTTTCTACCACAATAATGTGTAATCTTCTAAAAAGCACATAACTTAAAAAAATAATTTCTTGGCATATTTACATTAAAAATAACTTCACTAATGCTCACAGTGATTTTCCTCCATTTTACAGTCGAGGAACCAGATTTGAGAAATGTCTAGCAATTTGCCCAAAGTCACACAGCAAGTGTTACACGTGAGACCCCAATCTGGGTCTGTCTGACCCAAAGACCTTCACAGAACCACAATGGAAGAAAGGCCCCAGGCTCCCCTCCTGAGAAGATAGCGACAAAGTGCATCTGTCTGAGAAGCATCACCACCATAAGCCCAGAGCCCCTCCTCCCAGAAACTGGCCTTGATAGGAAGCATCTCGCTAAGCCTCTCTCGAGGCTTCAGAACACTGCATGTGGCTCACTGAGTGCACAGTGCCTACCTCAGCCTGGCAAGACCACCATAGTGGATACCAAACTGCTCCCTCTATCCCAAGCACGGAAGCCCTGAGGTCAGCAGGAAAAGCTGGCCATGCTGAGGTCAGAGACCACATCTAAACCTCCCCAGAGCTCCAGGGCTCTTCCCTGCCCACCTCCCACCTTCTCCTCCAGCTCCACCTCCCCACCACCCCTCCCCAGGCATCCACTCACTGCTCCAGCCAATTAGAAGGCTCTGCACTTCCCCACCCGCGGTGTTTGCACACAAGGTTCCCTTTGCAGGACAAGTGCTTTCCCTCTCCGGCCACTTGGCAAATTCCCACTCTTTCTTCCAAAGACAGGTCACAAACTAAAAATGCATGGCGGCTACAGATGTGCTTTCTCAGACTCGCATGGCATTGTAAAAATCAGGGCATTTTATGTAAAAAAAAAAAAAAAAAAAAAAAAAAAAAATTGAGATTCCCAGTCTTCCCAGACCAAATGAAAGATCTAGTAACACTCATCCCACATTCCCACATGGCAACCATAGGCTGTGGCTGAGTAGCAGCTGTTCTTTTGATAGGGTGCGTGCTTCTCAGTCGGCCATGGACCCCACCCATGCCCACATCTATTTACGACTACAATCTCTGCATTAAGTGCTCTGGCACAATGACTCTCTGTGCCCAGCAGTAGCAGCACCACCTGGAAACTTACTAGAAATGCAAATTCTTGACCTACGGAATCAGAAACTCCAGGGGCAGGGTCCAGCAATCCATGTTGTACCAAGTGACCCAGGGGACTCTGATGACCACACCAATCTGAGAATCCCTGCTCTGGCACTGTAGGGTCTCACTCAAGCAAGAGGCCAGCTGTGTCTCCCACCAGCCTTCTCCAGCCCTGACTTCCAATCTTCCATCCTCAGTCACAGCACAGCTCGGTCCTGTGTCAGCTAATGACCACATGCATTGCACCTCTGTCACATACACTCACCTGCCCTGTGGCCACCGGCCATTTACCTGTCCATCTTCCTACCCCGTGAAATCCTTTTGGGTGAAGGCTATCCTGATCCCTCCCTCCCCAGCACCGAGCACAGAGCCAGGCCCCCAGTGGGAGCTGAGGGTCTTCTCCAGAACACAATCAACTCATTTGGTGATATTTATGTTCCCTTAATTACTGAAGCAAGAGTGACCGTGAGGCAGCCTCAGCCCTCCTCTGACATGACAAGGATATCGAGAACCAAATGCTTGCAGCTCCAGGAGAAGTGATATTTCAGCAGAAGATGAAGTAATTCCTATTCACAGCATCTGTTAATCACTCAAGATCCTTCTAGATTCGAGGGGCTATAGAATGAAAGGTGTTATTAATGAAACCATACAGACTAGGAGGCAGTTCTGAATAGCAGCCCTCCTTCCTAACAATGCCTTCCCCGGCAAGTTAATCCCCTTCCATTATTTCAAATTCTTCAAGTGCTAGAGAAGTCATGTAGGTTGTTTTCCGAATAGTCACTTAGCTGACAAGCATTTTCTAATTGACAGAACACTCTGAAAAGACAGATTGAAGAGGGGGGAGAGAGGTATTAAGATGGTGCAATTTCCCACACACAGCAGGAGGCTAAGTTGACTGAAATGTAAGATTTGGAAGAAAAGTTATTCATCATACCCCTCAATCCCACAGCCCCTTCCAGGAGAGAATTCAGAGATATTCTTCCATGGGTGGCTCCGATCCAAAGACCAAGGATGTGCCCAGAGGGACCACATGCCACCCACAAGCTCAAACCCAAGCTGAGAATTGAAATCCAAGGGCAATAATAAAAACTGTTACTAATAGTTGAGCAGCTAATATGTGCCAGGAGCTTTCCAATAGGGTGTGTGCTGTGGGGTGGGGGCCCACACTTATCCCTAAAAGGGAAAGATTTTTCCCCATTTTCCAGATAAGAAGACTGAGGAAGGCATTCAAGTTCACAGAGCATGTAAATGGCAGAGCTGAGGTCAAACCCAAGTTTGCTAACTTGAGAGGCTCTGTGCGCTCTTTCTGTCACTGGGCCACCTCCTCCCACCTCTTAAGGAAATGCACTTGGTGTGACTGCAGAGTGGTGATGGGCTCGGGTGGCAAATACCCTGAGCCACAGCGCAGAACCTGTCAGGCACCATAGGTGCTGGCAGGGCCTGGGGCTTTTCGTGGGCTGTCGTCACACAACCTGGATGCCCCTGGTGCTCACAGAGCCACTGGACAGCGCTAACCTATCAATCACCCCTCCTTTAATATCACGTGGCCTGATGGATTACCACCACGCCCCACCGGCCTTCAAACCATGCGTGCTTTGAACAGCTAGTGAGACATGCAGGATGGCTCCTCGTCTAATGTTTTCAGATTTCCCGGAGTGAGATAATGCCTCTCAAGAGGGAATGCACACTGAGTTGTCCCAAGCACTGACAAGGTGTTAATAAACCTCAGCAAATGCTGATTAGAGGGGGCTCCAGCAGCACAGAGGTGCTGGAGGGTTGGCAATGAAAGCTGGGGAGCTTCTCAATTTGGAACTGATCCCCGGTTGGCAGCAGAAAGCATTTCCAGCGCCCCAGGGCTGCCCCCACAGGTCCGGCAGTCCTGTGACTGGTCCAAGGCATGGAGTCTGAGCTCCACAACAAGGGACAGATAGTGTCAGCAAGGAGAGCCTCACAAACCCCACCCCAAAATGCCAGAGAAATCGACACACATCCCTCGTGCCCCAGGTAACCATGAGGTACTGGGTATTTGGGAATATAGTTACAACCTCCTCGAATGGACTTACATTTATAGCTGATGGCAAACTCTTGGGATAAGAAGTTTCAGAATAGGCGCGGGGGGGGGGGGGGGGGGGGGAGGGGGTGGGTGTAGTGGATGCTGCTGGTTCCATGCCCAGATCCCTTCTACTAGCTGGTGTGCCCATCTCCAGCTGCTGTTCGTGCGGGCTCTGCCTTGCCCAGAAACGCCAGCAGGTTACCTCCTCCTTCTGGGAGTGGCCTGCAGCCAATGAATGGCTGCAATGCGACCCAAAAGTGCAGACCTTCATCCTCGAGTTGGGATAACTTTGTGGTACAATTCCTACTCCAGGAGCTCCCGGCTTTGCAGAGTTTCTTCCCCTGCTCCATCCCGCTTCCTTCGTACCCCAAAGGCTCTCACCTGAGGGCTGTCCCAAATACATCACTTGTGGGGTGCCAGGCTCTGCTTCCAGGAGACCAGACTTAGCCAGAGGAAGGGAGAGAGATGAGAACTACTAACTTGTGAGCACTCTTACGCACTGGCACAGTGTTAGACATTTCCCATACATAACTTCACGAGCCTTCCTCAGTAAACTTGTGAGGTATGGGAGAACATCACCAACCATAGAAAAGGAAATGGAGGCTCTGAGTGGGAAAGTGACTCAGCCAAGGTCACACGGTACATAAATGGCAAAGGCAAGATTGATGTTGAAGTCAAAGCAAGTCTGTTTCCATGACACCACATTGTTCCTCATGTTTTCTATGAGCTGTGTGACATCAGAAGAAGAGAGGATGGAGTTTATAATAAGGATACAGATCTGAAAAGGTACATAAGGGTAAGAGCTGGCAGACCAGCAGGAAGAAAGAAAACCTCCCACACTGAGTTGAAGCAGGCGCTCAGATCACCATTCTGTATGCTCCTCGTCACCCCCAGTGGAACCTAAGGATATTGCCTGGCAAGAACCTAATCACTTGCCACCTCTCTGATTCTCAGTTGTACAGCATATCCTACATTTTAATTTAGCATGCATATTTCACTGGCCATAGACTGAAGCAAATGTTTCCACTTTGGGCTCCTGCCTAAAGGAGCTAATAGTTTCCATAAAGGTAAAGAAGACTTCTGTCAGCGACAGTGCCTTCTGATACTGTCACACATTCTAGCTTAATTAAAACGTGCTCCACGATGCACATCTCGGGAGAGACAACCTGCTCAGATGGTGTCACCCAAGGATACCATCCTTCCTACTAAGAAGGCAGGTAGGCTAACTGCAGTCCAAACAAACCAACAGTGAAATGTGCCACCTCTGTGCAGGTATTAATTACTGTCCCAGGGACCTGCTAGCTGACAGACAGAATGCCGTGAGCAGGAGTCAAGAGGTGGATGGGAAGCCCCTTTCTCAAAGTCTCACCACTCTGCAACCACACACCCTGCCCCCAGTGTCTGGCAAGTCCTGGTTCCCATTGCCACAATCAGCAATTCCCATCGGGTCTGCGGTCCCTTTGCCTCTGGCTTGATCTGACCTGAAAATTTCCCAGGAAATCCAAGGGCAGGGGGAGTGTGTGCAGACAGTTGGGGAAGGCTGGGCCATGGGGAACCCAGGACAGGCATAAAACATGTTCATGTATCCCTAATGAGAGCTGCAGGCAGGAGGGGGCTCCACTCACCCAGGCCAGGTTTGCAGCCACGTCTGCTGCTGCAGACACAGAGATGGCTGCCGGGTGCACTTGGCCCCAGATGTGAGCAGAATTCTAAGTAGGCTCCAGCTCAGGGGTTGGGGAACTCCAGAACACAGAGCCAGGCCCTGAGAACACTGCATTTGAGAGCACTACCCTCCCTCACAGAGGCCCCAAATAGCCAAGAAGCTTCATCAACAAGACAATGCCAAATTCCATTTTTAGTGTAGAAAATGTCCAGGAAGTCAAAGGCAAGCTAGTCCAGCACTGTCTTCATTTCCCATTGGCCAGAATATTCCTCTATGCCTTAGTCGGGGTCCCATGGAGGGCTGAGGTTGTTCCTGGTGCAGAAAACCCAGAAAGCCCAAGCGGCTGGTGGGTGTGTGAAGGGAGTGAGGCCACTTGTTCTTGACCATGGAGAGAGAGGGATACCCAAGAGGAAACTCCTGGGTCATTGTGGGTCTTGATATGGTGCCTGCCAAGGGTAACAAGCTTATAGAAGGAAAGGAAGGAGCCCAGGTAAGAAGTTGTTGTGGCCATGCCAGCTCTCAGCTTTGGAGCCAGAGAGACTATCTCTCAGAAGGTATGTGGAACAGAAACCAGTTTATCAGCCTTAGTAATGACAGCATTTTTATGTATATTTTATGCATACCTTGTGATTACCTCATTATTTCCCTTCAAAGTTCAGAAAAGTTGAAGTTCAATTCTTTCTTGGCTGGTCTAACCAGAGGAATACCAAGCATGCAGGCTTAGAAGACAGCATTGTGTGGTTGGGAGTGGTCATTGCCAGCATCCCCAGGAGCAGAGGAAATCAAAGCATGAACCCCTGATGGGAGCAGAGTTGGGCTTTATGGGCCACCCCCTTTACTTGGCCCAACCTCTCATGGAGAGTTTTACTCCCTTTCCATTAAAGGTACACAGCTTCCTTTGGATCAAATGAAGATTGACATCTTTCTTTTTATAGGTTATGACAAACATTTTCTGAGCACGATTATATGTTGAGTTGTGTGCTACATGTGTGAGGGAGATGAGGCAAGGATGCTGCCCTTGAGGAGTTCATGGTCTACTCAGAGAGAGAGATACCCCTAAACAACCCACAATGTTACTACAAGATGGTGGCCAGAGAGAGTGGAGGAAGAAGGACCACAAGAGCAGAGGCCAGGAGAGGAGAGGGTGATGAGGACAGGACTTGGGTCACTTGGTGTTGATGACAGAGAAGAGGAAGGTGAGAACAATGGGGGGGGGGGGGAGTGACAGAAGAAGGGTTGACAGCTCTTTGAGGACCCTATCAGGGATAAAGGAACATGACATTATTCTGGGGCAGTGGAGAACCACAGAAGGGTTTTACGCAGAGGCGTGACAAGGTAAGTTTCATATTTTAGACTTTCAAGTTTAAGACAGTGTCTGGCAACAATCCATAAGTCAGCCAACTTCCCTCCAAAAAAAATCTATGACAACTCAGACCAAGATGAAAATGGTAAACTAAGATTTATCACTAACCAAGGGCCAGATGCCAGAAGAAACTTCTGCAATTTGTAACATCTAAGTTGCTAAAAGAAGACTCATGGACAAGACATTGCTTGGCAATTTTTCAGGCCAGTAGATTTTTTTTTTCCCAGACAGTACCAGGTATTTCTTCATCTTATCCAGAGGAATCAATGCCTACTCTCTCTATCTCTTCATTCTATTGAGTAAAGAAATACAAGCACATTTCAGGAAACATAGATATGCTTTTTTAAATAGCATAGGTAATTAAAGACCATATTGTAGGAGTAAAATAAAATATTCATTCCAAATTACTAAAGAAATCACCTATGGAATCTCAAATCACATATCAAAATATAAAACCAGAAAAACAGCAAGAAAACAAAAATATAAATAAAATATCAGAAGTAAGACCAAATATATCTTTTAGGAAGACAAATACAAGTAAGTTCTCAAGCTGAGCCAAGAACTAAAATCCAAACACATGCCAACATTAGTAGCCATGCTTAAAACAAAGCAGTTCCATCCTGATCAGCATGGTGAATTTATCTTTCTAATGTGCCTTTGTTCATGTGTTTTCATCAATCTATCCTACACTCTTTCATGGTCTCAGACCTCAGTCTACACCAAGGAGACATGTTAACCCCTTTGCTAGTGTAAGAAAACAACTAACCCACTTGCCCTCACTTCAGCCGTACTACGGCTGCTTGTGAAATGTACAGATCCCTGTATAGCACACACTGTGTCTACACAGCATGCAGGTGACATAAAATTTTTTTATTCTATTTTCTCATCCACCCAATGCCAAAGCCACAATATTTAGAAACACAGAGCTAGCTGATAGAATTTTCCCTTCTTCTCCAGATGTGTGGCTTTGTGAGTCTTAAGAATCAGGAATAAACAGAGAGCAACAGCTCCATTTACATTTCCTACTGGTAACTTATTAGTAAAGGAAAAATCTTTGCTTGTTGACGGGATTGAGGAGGAGACACAACACATTACACCCCCAGATATTTCAGCAAGTAAAACAAATTCTAAATAAAATGATTAGCATCTATGCAGATTAATACACATGTTCATAATGTCATCTTTCTCTCCATCAGAGTGACCCTTAGGATGGGACCTGTTCATTCAGATCTTTGCAGCAGGAAACCCAGTGCTTACTTCACTTACACACCAGAACGGGGTGGATGGAGGTATTTTCCGTGTCCTGGGACAGTGGATGCCACTCAGATAGGAGCCGCTGCCTCCTGCAAGTGTCACCTGTGGTCCCCATTGTTCACCCAACAACAGAACTTTGTCTGGTGGAGTTCATAAGGATGCGGTTATACAGCCTAGAAACAGAGTTTGCTAATGAGGCTGTTTTCTTGCCTCCTGAACCAGAGGAAAAAGGAGGGCCAGGTGTCCTGCCCTGCTAGTGGGAAGTCGGAGTGCATATCTTTCTTCCAGAGACAACCAAGGACACTCCCAGGCCTCCAATGAACTCCAGGTCACAACGTAGACACCACTCAAATGCCTGCTTGAGGCTGGGCCAGACAGCAAGAACCAATGTCACTGGGCCCTAATCTTCTCAAGAGCAAAACTCAGGATCTGGACAAAAGCAAGGATAGGAGGAAAGAACATACACATGCTGCATGGCTGACCAGTGTGAGTGCCCAGACTCTCCTCTTGCTTAGAGAAGTGTGGACAGTCAGGGCAGCAGCTGACATGGACCAGATTTCAAAGGAGTGTATCCCAGCAATCTGTGATGGGAAAGCAGGACACAGCTTGCCATCCCTGCCTGGGAGACATCCCCATTATTCTGAGCAGAAGTGGCCAAAAAATCAAGTGTACATGCAGTCTGTAGACCCATTCTTCACCAAACCATTATTTTCTTTCAGTCTTGGAAAAGCACACCACTCTGAAGACAAAGATAGCTGAATGGTTCAATTGTCAAAACACAGTAGAGAAAACAAGCCCCTCCCTACCTTCTGAATCCTGGGGAATGTCTTTAGGAAAGGGCATGGGTGTTATTACAATCTGACCTCAGCTCCTAGCACAAGGATGGGGCAGGAGAGGGCTCCAATGCCTTTGATGGGGGACTGAATGAATGAAAGATTGAATGAGTGTTCATGTATGGATGTTGGAAGGAAGGAGTAAAGAGTGAATATCATTGTGGTTGATGAATGAATGAATGAATGAATGAATGAATGAATGAATGTGTGACTGAGTGAACCAGAGTAGGAATGATTAATTGAATGGATAAATAACTGAGCATTATGTGCATGTTGAATGAATGACTGAAATATATAACATGAATGAATGAGCTTCAACCTGAGCATAACTTTCCACAGTGAGAGGTATGAGAAGCAGGGGCCCTGGCTCAGCTCACTCGTCATGGTGCTCACCAAAGGCTCCTCACTCACCACCACCTCACCGTGCCACTTTGACTCAGTGACAGTGCTTGCAGCCTATAATGGGTTGAATTGTGCCCCCTAACAATGTATATGTTGGAATCCTAACCCCAATGACTCAGAATATGACCTTATTTGGAAATAGAGTCTTTACAGAAGTATTCAAGTTAAAATGAGGTCATTAGGAAGAGAAGATTGGAATATGACTGCTGTCTTTATAAAAAAGTAAAATTTGGAGACAGACATGCACCCAGGGAGAATACCATGCAAAGAAGGAAGAGATCGGAAATGCTTCCATGAGCCAAGGAAGGCCAGAGACTGCCAGCAAACCACCAGAAGCCAGGAGAGGCATGGGGCATATTGTACCTCACAGCCCTCAGAAGGAATCAACCCTTCCAACACCTTGACCTTGGACTTCCAGCCACCAGGACAGTAAGATGATAAATTTCTGTCGTGTAAGCCATCTTATTTGTGGTACTTTGTTACGGCAGCCCTGGCCAACAAATACACAGCCATGATGAGATTCCCCTCAGGACCAGGAAGCACTAATGGCCACCATGACACCAGCAGTGTGGATAGCTTGTTTCAGAGCAGATGTCCAAGGGAAGAGGCAGGCACATGGCAGCTCCTTAGGGAAAACACAGCAGATCCCTCCACTCATACACAAAGGAGAAAGACACTGCAGACTGTGAGCCTGGCCAGGTATTTGGAATATGTTCAGAGGAACTGGAATGTGAGGAGCACCATTAGGCAGCTGGAAAGAGGCCTGCTGCCCACTCTGCCCCAGCCCTCCCTGTACTGTTGTAACTGCTGAAGTCTTCACTCTCCCCATAGAGCCCAGCCAGTCAAAGCCAAGACTGTTATGCATACCCCCAATTCCTGCTCCAGGACTGACACTTAGTAGGTGCTCAGTAAAGTTTTGAAGGACAGACAGAAGCAAGAAGTTAAGGCTCATGGAAACTAAACCAAAATTGCTCCTGGTGCCCAGAGGAGGCCCCACTACATTTCTCAACTTGTTCTCCACCACTACAAGTGAGTGAGAGATGACATTAGGTGGTATATAGGCAGACATTTTTAATAGTTACATATTTAATTGGTTTTCATTGGGAAACTATTCACTGCTACTATATCAAATCCATGATTTCACAGAAATTATTTCTGAAGATGAGGCAACATTGAAGAAGTGAATGGGTTTGAAGAAAAATGGTACATAATGAACAAGATATGGCAAACTGTGAAAGTCAGTCATGAATCACTGGGGCTTGAGCCTGCTGCTGCTATCAGCCAATAGCCTGGCCAAACCTGGTGTATCCATCAGCGTTCTCCAAAAGAAACAAAATCAACAGCAAGTGTACTTAGAGAGAGCAAGAAAGAGATGTACTTGAAGGAATTGGCTCACATGATTATGGAGGCTGGCATGTCAAAATCTTTAGGGTGGGCGGTCAGGCTGGAAATCCAGAGAACAGGTGATGCTACAGTTCATGTCTGAAAGCTGTCAGGTTGCAGACCCAGAAAGGACCCAATGTGGCAATTCAAGTCAAAAGCCAGCCATCGCGTGTAGAATTCCCTGTTGCTCAAGGGAAGTCAGTCTTTTGTTCTATTCAAGTCTCATCCATAAACACCCATAAAGAAACTTCTAGAATACTATTTGCTTTCATATCTGAGCACCATGGCCCAGCCGAACAGACATAAAACTAACCACCACACCTAGGGAACGGAAGTTCCAGGAGCTGATGGAGAGGACTGAAGGCCAACACAGAATGGTTCCCCCAACCTCAGTCTAATCAGTGGTCAACACAACACTGGAGAAGAGTAACGCTGACCTTCGTTCCTGGACCCCAGGCCAACCCCCCTCATTGCTCTCCTGACTTCCAGCCAAGTCCGCTCCAAAACTGATCCATAGGTCAGATTTTAGCATTCACAACTCAAAGGCCGTTTCTTTGACACCTTCCTCCTCCCTCCAAATCACCTGCAGCATAAGCTTCCACTCCCCACCATAGTCTCCAAAGTCTTCCTGACTTGATGGCCACCAACTTTTTCATGTGAAGGCTCCTGATCCAATCATTCTAAACCATGATGCTCCACCTGAGTGCCCCCTATAATCCCCAGCCACCACATCCTTGCACACCTTACATCTTGCCCCGGGAGTGCCCGCCCCCTTCTCACTCGATCTCATCTGCCCCTCATTATCTGGGACTACTGCTCCATGAAGCATTCCCTGATCCCTGCAGACAGAATCATGTCTTTATTTTCTACGTCTCCATATGCACAGACCTGCATTAAAACACACATTGTGTGACTCTGGTGATTTGTATATATTCAAAGAAGAAAGAGGGGTCTGTCCCCACCCTCATGTGACCACTGGCTGAGCCATCTCCACTTGTAGATTGGGAGCTCCTTGTGGCCTTCTGGGGACATATATTGGAAAACAAACATCAGGATGGGAGGCTGGTGAACAAATGGCCGGAAGGAAGACAAATCATGGATGGGAAGAAACCTTGGTTTCAGAGCCCAGACAGGGCCTGGACATTAAGTGAAAAGTAGAGTGGCTCACTTGGCCTGGCCTACAAGCAAGCCCAGGTAGCTCCAGTTCCAAAGCTCATCCGGAAGATTCCTCTGAGGCTGCCCCAAGGGCTTGCAGGAGCCAAATCCTGACCCACAGCCAGCCTGTTGGCTTTAGCGCTCAAGGGCTCTCCAATACATGGATTAAAGAGGGATCTGGCTGTGCCGGGGCTGGCACTCACCTCTCCCTTGGCAGGGCCTGACCAAGAGCACCTGCAGGCCGTCTCCAAGGAAATGCACGGGGCTTGATTTTCAACGCCATCACTAGAAAAGGGCTGCAATCACACAGCTTATCTTTCCCAAAGGCCAGGAGACAGTGACACCTCCAAGGATATGCTTAGCAAAGCCCTGGAACGAATTGAACGGGCAACACAGTCAATCCTTTCCTGCCTGGGCTTTGTGCTTCCTTTTAGTGTCCTGCCTTGTTCACTGCAAAAACCCCTAAGTGTAAACCCTGTAAATCAGAAATGTCCCCGTGTCATGGTCAGCAGCTGGTTGCCCCGGGCACAGTCAGGAGTCGGAGCAGGTGTTCCCTGAGCCTGCAGCAGCCTCTCCACACGCCATCCTCTCCTTGCTCTGCTTCCCTCTCAGTCCCTCCTCTTCGCCCTGTCATGTAAATCAGGCTTCACACCTTCTCTCTCAAAAGCCATGATGTTCTGGAAAGCCTTGCCTCATGTCCTCTGTCTCCCCTGAACAAGGGATCAGACACGGGATCGATATGGGAGCACGCCGCTCTGCGTGCAATGCCATCCCATTCCACTGTTCACGGAGCTCTGGGCACGACTCAGGGCCAGGGCCGGCTGGGCAACGGGAGACACGCGCGAGAGCGCAGGAGAGGCAGGCAGGCGTCCAAGCCCAGCCTTGTCCAGGAGGCCAGCCCCTCCCCTGGGCACTGCAGCAAACCCCCTGGGGACTGTGCTCACCTTCCCCCACCTCTCCCGGCACCAGTGGCAGGGAGGGGAGCCAGCAAGCCTTTCCTTGTGCAGCCTGCCTGGAGCAGACCCCGTGTCAGGACCCGTACGGACTCGCATCCACCTCTGGAAGGGCTCAGCAGGCACAAGCAGAGGCGGTTTCCAGAGCAGAGGTGCTCAGCAGTGCCCCAGCCCAGGGACCTAAGTGACAGACCAGCAGCTGCAGTTCCCTTCACGGACATGAAGGGGTTTCCCTTCCTGGGGCCTCGTGCTCCCTCACGGGGCCACAGAGTGTGTTTCAGAGAAATGAGGGTGGGGAGGTGGGCCTGTCACTTCCAGGAAGCCCCATTACCAGCCTCCACAGCTCAGGCCAAATCACTGGGGCTGTCTGGGGTGAGCTTACTCAGGGTGAATTACTCAGCCCTGTTTCGGCAGTGGCCTGGACTATAGGGGCTGATTACCCTTTGAACACAGCTCGGAAAGGGAATTTCAGAAGTCAGCCTCATTCTCCCTGATGGAGGTGGAATGCTTCGGGCGGATGGGGGTGAGGCCTGCCTGCAAGTGGCCAGGGCGATGCACTATTGATGATTTAATCATCCATTTTTCTCTGGGGCTTATTCCACGGCTCAGCCAAATCAAGGGTTGGAGCACTGGGCTGGAGGGAGTAAGGCATCCATCAGACCAGGAAATGAGGGAGAAAGAAGAAGGGAAAGAAGTCAGGGTCCAGACAGCAGAGCTGTCTCAGGATGCAGCTCCCTCCACCAAGAGGAAGGAGTTGGACAGCCTGAGGCCCGAATCCCAGTACCACCAGTGAATGCCCTTGACCAAGCTATTCCACCTGTCTGACCCTCTGTTGCCTCCCATGTATTTGGTGATAAATAATATCTCCGCCATGGGCTGGTTGTCAGGATCAAATGAGTTAACAATGCAAAGTGCCTGGCACACATCAGGCCCTCGATAAATGGGGTCACTGCCCCCCCTCGACCTAACAGGCACAGAGAAAATTAACAGCCATTCTGTTTGAAGTGGTGTTATCTCCTTTCTGTATATTTTGGCTGAGCTCCCTGGCAGTGGGTAGTCAGTAAAGTAAACCAAGGGTGGAAGTGTCCCAAAGTCCAAATGAAGGAAGTGTTCTCTGTGCAGGAAGGTAACAGGCAGAACCAAAGACCGTGGAGAGGTGGAGTCAGATGAAGGCTTGGGCCCACAGAGGTCACTGTTGGCCACACAGGAGCAATGCCTGGGATGGCGGGCGTCACCTGACTGGAAAGCATCTGAGTTTGGGTCTCCAGAAGCAAACTCTGACATAAAGATTCAAGTGCAAGGGGTTAATCTGGGAGGCTCAATAAACATCATCAGGGAGTAGGGAAGTGATACAGGGAAGGGAAGAGAGCCAAAAATGGGGATTATTAGGAGGCTTCCACATAGAGACTGGCACTTCCTCTTGCAGGGAATCCCCAAGAAGCAGTGTGGGCCTTGGGATTATGCCACTGTGGGACAGGGGACGGAGTATCTATATACCACTCCCAAACACTCTTCAGGTGAGGGCAACTCCCAGGTGTGTTACTTCCCCGGTACTTCCTGCCTGCTATGAGGGCAAGCAGAGCATGGCCTTTGATGTTCCAGAAAAAAAAAAAAAACCCTTGGGCACAGAGGGGCAGACATAGGCAGAGCCGTAGGAAATGGGAGGATCTGGAGGGTGTGGACCAGTCATGGCCAGCGCCTGCTACACAGGAACTCCATAGGAGAACAAGAGGAGATGAGGTGCAAAGAGCAAGCACAGATAACTGTCTTTGAAGAGTTTTCCTTCAAGGGGAACAGAGAAACGGGGCAAGAGACAAATGTGGGGAGCAGAGAGGACTGTGCAAAGGTGAAAAGCATTGCAGCGTGCTCGAGAGCTGGTAGATATGGTCCACCTGGAAAGGAGATATTAACAGAGAGGGAGTTCTACCCTTGAGCAGGTGACAGGGAATGGCTTCGAGCATCCAAGGAGAGGGGATGCCTTTATCGGGCCCACAGAGTTCATGCACAGCATCAGGAGCTCATGGGTACCACCAAGGGAAGCCGGAGGGCATGGCAGAGGGTACACAGATCAGCCTCCGTCCTCATCCATCCTGTTTTCTCAGAGATTTAAAACGTATGGTAATTCGGGCTATAGCAGCTTCATTCATGATTGCCAAAACTTGGAAGCAACCAAAATGCCCTCCAGTAGGTAAATGGATAGATAAACTGTAGTACATCCATACAGTGGGATATTATTCAGCCTTAAAAGGAATGAGCTCTCGAGCCATGAAAAGACATGGAGAAACTGTATATGCATATTACTAAGCCCACTGTTACTAAGAAGCCAATCCGAAAAGCTATAAAATGCAAGGCTCCAACTATAGATACCCTAGAAAAGGCAAGACTACAGAGACTGTAAAAACATTAGTGGTTATCAGAGGTTAGGGAGAGAAAGGGATGAATAAATTGAACACGGGATTTTTAGGGCAGTGACACCACTCTGTATGATACTACAATGGTGGATACATGTCATGATACATTTGTCCAAACCCAGAACATGTACAACACCAAGAGTGAACCCAGATGTCAGCTATGGACTTCGGTTAATGACGTTTCATTATTGGCTCACCAGCTGTAACAGACGTACCCCACTAATGCAAGTGTTAATAGGGGAAGTTGGGAAGGAGAGTGAGGGGGCGTATGGAACTTTGTACTTTCTGCTAAATTTTCTTTAAACCTAAAACTATCCGAAGAAGTAACATCTATTAATTTTTTTAAAAGAAAAAAAAACAGCAAAGAATAAGTACAGAATAAGTTTTGGAGAGTTGAGGAGAGGGAACATGTGAAATATTCATCTAGGAAAGTGGGAAAATGAGCGGCCTGGGGAGGGTGGTGGGATGGCCAGGAGGCATTAAGGGTCTACAGGACATGGGCAGCCAGATCATAGAGACACCAGCTCCAGCCTGGTTGCGTGTTTTTCCCAGCCAGGTACAACGGCAGGTGCACAGCAGGGAGGGAGCTGGGTTTAACCAGGACCGGGTTGTCCTAGACAAGCGGGCTTCTTCAGATGTGCTTTGTCCCCCACCTCCCATCCTCGTCATCGCTCACCTACATCACTGTAATCTGTGATACTTTCTCCCTGGTTCCTCTCCATTGAGACTCCAATCCATCCCCAACATGCCTACCAGAGGGAGTTTCAAAGAAAATGCATCCAAGAGGGTCACTTCCACTCTTCACAATCTCTGCTGGTGCCCGGCTGCCTTACAGGATAGACACCAGGCTCCTTCCTCCATGACACACAAGGAAACTGTCAGCCACCCTGGTCCAAGCTGACTGTCTTCCTCATCTGCCCATTCTCCCCCATACCCTCTGCTCTTGCCATGCAGAGTTTCTCACATGACTCTGCTTTTGCACACACTGTCTCCTCTGTCCACCCTGTCCTGACCTTTCTTTGCCTTTATCCTCAACACCCGGCTCACGTGGTCACTCCACAGAGTGACACAGGTGGCTTGTGGCAGCAGTAGTCTGGGCTTCTGTTTCTATTCCCGCAGCTCTGATGGTGCAATGGAAGGGCTTGTCTGCCTTTCTGCTCCACTAATCCAGGAGCTTCTGGGGGTGGAAGACATCACATTATTCATCTTGTCACCACACCCAACATAAAGCCAGACACATCGTGGGGGCTCAGGAAAGTTTGCAGAATGACCGAGTGAAGGTAAAGGATGGAAATACCACCTGGCCCAGCTCCCACCCAAACTTGACATTGAAAGCAGCATTTACTTCCTCTCTTGAACATTATATTCTCGTGCGGAGTGATTTCTGAAGCATCACTTGCTGGCAGCTGCCAGCTCTGAGAAGGGCACAGGGGCTACGTGGGGCTTGGCCCTGAGCAAGCCACAGCCTGAGAGCTCTGGCAGCCATTGCTACCGTGGCACGCCCGGCAGAGTTCTGTTTCTGTCACTGCCTCGCGCGCTGCTGTGAGGCCACAGCCAGATAAAGTGCCCCGAGGATTTCACCAGTGCTGACACACAGTAGGTGCCTAATTACTGCCACTTAACTCCCTTCATCGAGGTAATGGGACAATTCTTGTCAAGAAGTCTGCTCTTTCAATCTTGTTTCAGGAGCAGTCATTCCCCTAGGTGATAAAAGATAGCTCTAACTTAGACTGCTTTTTCACATGATACAGTAAAAGGCCATCCTAACTTCAGATCCAGATCTCTTGGCCATTCTGAGATATGAAGGGGCTGCCACCAAATCACAAGTAATATAAGTTATGTCATTGTCTTCATCACTGGGAAGAAGAATGATAAATCTGCCGCCATTAGCTTCAGGAATTGGGCCACCTTGGCCAACACCGCCAATGACCTCCGCTCAGCACATACCTCGCATGCAGCTGTCTGCCTGAATACCCCACCTCCACGCAGGCCAAACTCTGGTGCAGCTCACACAAGTTGTGCTTCTGTGTTCTCAGCTACAAGGCCCTGCGGCAGCATTAGGTGCTTCCGAGGATTGTGCCAGCACCCATGAAAAGCTCTTCTGGTGTCCTAGGTCCAGCAGCCCCAGGGGAGGAGACCAGGCTCTTCTCCCTGAGTCTAGAGTCTCTATTATCAGACCCTGGGGACCCTCTTGGGTCTAGGTGTTATGCATTCAATCCACAAAAATGCCTGAGCATATCCTGTGGGTCAAGCCTGGACATGACAGGGAGAGTAGTGCTGGATGTCCACAGCATGTTCCCTCTAGAAGCTTACAGACTAGCAAGGCAGGAAATACACACACAACCAAACATAACCAAGGGAAGCACAGTGGACTGAGGGAGTGTGGAAGACAGGAGCCTGAGCAGGCTGAGCACATCAGGGAAGACTTCCTGGAAGAGGTCATGGCTGACCTGTGTCTTAAAAAGTAAAGAGGCCTCATACCCACTAGGTTGGCTACTATCAAAACAAAACAAAACAGAAAATAACAAGTGTTGGTGAGGATGCAGAGAAATTGGAATCCTTACTGTTGGTGGGAATGTCAAATGGTACCGCCACTATGGAAAACAATGTGGCGGTCCTTCAGAAAATTAAAAATAGAACTACCATATGATAAATCCTTCACCCAATGTGTCCTCATTGTTCATTGCACTACTATCAAAACCAGAACATTGACACAGCATTATTAATTGAACTACAGACTTTATAACAATTTTGCCATCCAAAGTGACTAGTTTTTAGTTTTGTGAGCTGAGGTGCTACCAGATGAAGTCTGGATCTCAGGGGAATAAAATTTATGATGAAGAAAAAAAAAGAACTACCATATGCTACAGCACTTCCACATCTGGGCACTGTCTAAAAGGATTGAAAGTGGGGTCTCAAAGAGATGTCTATCCACCCATGTTTATAGCAGCATTACTCAGCATAGCCAAAAGGTGGAAGCAACCCAAATTTCTCTCAATGGTTGAATGGATAAACACAATGTGGTACATATATACAGTGGAATATTATTCAGCCTTTAAAAAATGAGGAAGATTCAAGGGCGCCTGGGTAGCTCAGTCATTTAAGCCTCCGACTTCAGCTCAGGTCATAATCTTGCAGTTTGTGAGGTCAAGCCCCACATCAGGTTCTGTGCTGACAGCTCAGAGCCTGGAGCCTGCTTCAGATTCTGTGTCTCCCTCTCTCTCTGCCCCTTGTCCGCTCACACTCTCTCTCTTTCTCAAAAGTAAAGAAACATTAAAAAGAAGATTCAACTTAAAAAAAATGAGGAAAATTCTGACATAGGCTAAAATATGGATGAACATTAAGGATGTGATGCTCAGTCCACAGTCACAATAAGAAATAAGGTAGTCAACCAAGAGATAAATACTCTGTGATTCCCCAGATATGAGTGGAATATGACTACCTAGAGTAGTCACAGAGAGAGGAAATAGAAATATGGTTGCCAGTCCACTCTGGAAAACAGTATGGAGTTTCCTCAAAAAATTAAAAATAGAACTACCCTACGACCCGGCAAGAGCACTACTAGGAATTTACCCAAAGGATACAGGAGTACTGATACATAGGGGCACGAGTAGCCCAATGTTTATAGTGGCACTTTCAACAATAGCCAAATCATGGAAAGAGCCTAAATGTCCTTCAACTGATGAATGGATAAAGAAGGTGTGGTTTATATATACAATGGAATGCTATTTGGCAATGAGAAAGAATGAAATCATGCCATCACAGCAACATTGATGGAAGTGGAAGGTATTATGTTAAGTGAAATAAGTCAGAGAAAGACAGATATTATATGTTTTCACTCTTATGTGCAACTTGAAAAACTTAACAGAAGACCATGGGGGAAGGGAAGGGGAAAAATAGTTTCAAACAGAGAGGGAAGGAGGTAAACCATAAAAGACTTTTAAATACAGAGAACAGACTGTGGGTTGATGGGGAGAGGGGTCAGGGGGGAGGGGAAAATGGGTGATGGGCATTGAGGAGGGCACTTGTTGGGATGAGCACTGGGTGTTGTATGTAAGCGATGAACCATGGGAATCTACTCCTGAAGCCAAGAGCACACTGTATACACTTGTATGTTAGCTAACTTGACAATAAATTATATTTTTCAACAAAAGAAAGAGAGGAAGGTGGCTGCCAGGGGCTGGGGAAGGGGGAACAGGGAGTCAGTGTTTAATGGGGATGGAGTTACAGTGGGGAAGATGAAAAATCTCTGGAGATGGATGGTGGTGACAACGGTCGCACAGCCATGTGAATGTACTTAATGTCACCGAACTGTATGCTTAAAAATGGTTAAAACGGCAAATTTTATGTTATGTGTACTTTACCGAAATTTAAAAACTAAAGTAATAAAAAAACAAAAAGGAGTCTCCAGGGGATAGCGTTTCTGGAAGAGGCACCACGATAACTCACTCCCACTGCATCTAAGAAACTCAGAGTTGGGAGAGTAGGAACACCTGTCCTTGGAGACAGCAGGAGAAGCCTGCAGGGACAGCTGTCAGTGAGCCGTCAGGGTCCTCAGTTTGTTCTCCTGGGGTTTGGGGGCTCATCCCGCACTGCAGTGTGCTCTGACCACCCACATATGCCTGCCCTCAGAGCTTCTGCCCTTCTCCGCCCATTGCATGGGCCCTACCACACCAGTCCGAGGAGGACACAGTGCCACCAAAGGATAAGAAGTTACAATGGGACTAGAGGGGCAAGCAGGTGTGAGAAAACACTGAAATTAAGAGGAAAAGTAGAAATGCACCTAGGCCAAAGTCAGGAGAGGAAGGTTGCTGAGGCCAGCATGAAAGTTAAAGGGAACCCCGTACCCACCCCCCCCCGAGTAGACAAAGCCAATAGAGTCGAGTCTTCCCGTAAAACAAACAGAATCACAGAGAATGTCCGACGTCTCCTTCATTGCTTGGCCACCCAGGAAGGCCAATGGCACTGTCACCGCACCCAGCAGTCCTCGTGATCTTGTGGGTCCCAACAGTGCACAGAGCATCCAGGCACAAGACATCCGCCCCACATGCCCTGCTGACCACACATTCCATGGCACTAAGCTGGGTGCAGGCTGGGGATTGGGAAGGCTTCCGATTGTCTCTGAGCACAGTGCCCTGGAGCAGAACCCAGGCCTCCTCCACCACCATCAGGGCACCCACGTCAGGCACTGCTCAGAGCCCAGACCTCTCCTCAACCCATGGACTCTCCAGCTGTCTGTGCTGCAGTCCTTTTCTGTGCCTCAAATTTGCCAAGCCCTTTGGAACCTCACAGCCTCTGTTCTTAGGAGTCTCCCCCACCAGGAATGCTGCTTCCTGATCCCAGGGCTGGCTGGTGCTCGTCCTTCAGGCCTTGGCTCAAATGTCACTGCCTCTGAGGGTGCCTTTCTCTCTACATCCTCACCAACGCTTGTTACATCTTGTCTTTTGATTGGAGCCCTTCTGCCAGGTGTGAGGTTATATTTCATTGTGGGTTTGATTTGCATTTCCCTGATGATGAGTGACATTGAGCATCTTTTCATGAGTCTGTTGGCCATCTGTAGGTCTTCTTTGGAAAAGTATCTATTCAGGTCCTCTGCTCACTTTTTCAAATTGGATTCTTTGCAATTTTTTGTGTTGAACTGTATAAGCTCTTTATATATTTTGGGTATTAACCCTTCAGCAGATATATCATTGTAAATATCTTCTCCCATTCAGTAGGTCATCTTTTTGTTTTATTGATGGTTTCCTTCACTGTGCAAACACTTTTTATTTTGATGTAGTCCCAACAGTTTATTTTTGCTTTTGCCTGAGGAGACATATCTAGAAAAATGTTGCTACAGCTGATCTCAGAGAAATTACTGCCTGTGCTCTCTCCTAGGATTTTTATGGTTACAGGTCTGACATTTAGGTCTTTAACCTATTTTGTGTTTATTTTTGTGTATGGTGTAAGTAAATGGTCCAGTTTCATTCTTTTGCATGTAGCTGTCCAATTTTTCCCAGAAGCATTTATTGAAGAGACTGTCTTTTCCCCACTGTATATTCTTGCCTCCTATGTTGTAGATTAATTGGCCATATAAGTGTGGGTTTATTTCTGGGCTCTCTATTCTGTTCTATGATCAATGTGTCTATTTTTATGCCTGTCCAGACTGGTTTCTTTTCTTTTTCTTTCTTTCTTTTTTCTTTTCTTTTCCTTTTTTTTTTTTTTTTTTTTTTTTTGCTTAGAGATCTTTGTATTTTTCCATTTTATTTTTTTACATACTTTTTATTTTTTAATTTATATCCAAATTAGCTAGCATATAGTACAATAATGATTTCAGGAGTAGAATCCAGTGATTCAGCCCCTACAAATAACATCCAGTGTTCATCCCAACAAGTGTCCTTCTTAATGCCCCTGTCCACACTGTTTTCACTACAACAGCTTTGTAGCATATGTTGCAATCTGGAATTGTTATACCTCCAGCTTCGTTCTTTTTCAAGATTGTTTGGCTATTCAGAATCTTTGGAACCATCATGCACTGCTGGTGGGAATGTAAACTGGTGCAAAAACAGTATGAAACCACTGTCAAACATTAGGGAAGTTCCTCACAAGCTCAGAAATACCATATAATCCAGTAATTCCACTACTGGGGAGCTATCCAAAGAAAATAAAAAACACTAACTTGAAAAGATATATGCAACCTTATATTTATATGGACGCAACATGAATGTCCATCATCAGATAAATTGATAAAGAAAATGTAGTATACACAATGAAATACTACTCAGCCATAAAAAAGAATGAAATCTTGATATTTGTGACAGTAAGGGTGGATCTAGAAGGTATTTTGCTAAGTGAAATTAGTCAGACAAAGACAAGTACCATAGGATTTCACTCATATGTGGAATCCAAAACACAAAACAAGTGAATAAACAAACAAACAAAAAGCAGAATTAGACCCGTAAATATAGAGAATAAACTGATGGTTGCCAGAGGAAAGGGGATGGGGGGGTGCAAAATGAGATAAGGGGAGCAGGAGATACAGGCTTCCAGTTATAAAATGAGTAAGTCACTGGAATGAAAGGTACAGCATAGGAAACACAATGATGTTATAATAGCATCATATACTGAAAAATGGTACCTACACTTGTGAGCATAGAGTGACATATAAAGCTGTTGAATCACTGTGATGCATACTCACAACAATGTAACATGTGTCTCCACTATACACACATACATACATACATACATGAAATGTCACCACCTCTGAGAGGCCCTCCCTGACCACCCAGCTATTTTCTCTGACATCCCCCGCTCCTTCCCTCTACAGAGTTCATCCCTCTCCTTAATTATCTGTCCCACTTACATTATCTCCCTTGATTCACTCAGTCATTTACTTTCTGTCTCCTCTAACAGCATATTAGTTCCATGACGGCTGGGGTCTTGGCTGTCATTTTTGGCCAAGCACTCAGATTCAGTACTGGGCACACAGAAGTCAGAAATATTTGTAGAATAAATGAACAAATGAATATTATCTGCCCAGCACTTTTGTGCCTGTCATCTCATTTGATCTATCAAGAAATCATTTTGAGATAGGAATTACTGTCTCCACTTTATAGATGAGGAAAGTGAGCCCCAGGAAACTGAGTGCCAGTCATACAGCAAAGCAGTGGCAGGGCTGGGATCCAAAGTCACGTCTGTCTGAGGGTCCTGCAGAGCCCAGGGGGACACAAGAATCAAATGACAGAGTGTGTATGTGAGCACGTGTGTGTGTGTGTGTGTGTGTGTGTGCGTGTGTGTGTTTGTGTTTGTGCCTGTGCCCCTAGGCCTGGACCTGGCTCTATCCCAAAGGCCCAGGAGCTCTTGGAAGAGAGAGACCTCATCATTTTCATACTTCTCAGTCCAGAACATTCCACGGGACTTTCAATTGAGCTTCAGTAACAGTTTGCTGAACTATTACTCAAGAGCTGCGTACATGTGAGCTCTCATTGAAGTCCCTTTGTTTTTCAGCATGTATGTCAGGGGGGAGTCAGTGAGCCTCTAGGAACCAGCTTAGCAACAGTTTAGGGTTAAAAAATGAATGTGCTTACACGGAGAGCATGAAGCATGGAACCAACACAGTCCTCTGATGTTTCTTCAAGGGCTCTACACACAACCTGTCTGGGCCTCTCCATCCAGCCTACTATGTCACCTTTGTATTGGAAGATGAAATGTATATCTGCGTGAGTGTGTGTCTGGGTGAGTGGAGTCTTGTGTGTGAATCTGGGAGTGTCTGTGCATGTGTGTGTGTGGACCTGCATGTGATGTATTGCTGGGTCCATTTATGGCTATGAATCTACATGCAGATCTGTATGTATGTGTGTGTGTATGAGTGTGTATGTATCCTGCCTCCCCCTCCAGACTATAAAGTCCTGACAAGAGAGATACCAGGTGGGATCTTTCTCTGTTTTCCATCACTGACCACTTCCTGGGTATCCAATAAGTGCAACTGATTAATTTGTTAATTAGCAGATGAGCACAGGGCTCGCCTTTCCCCTGGATCCCTGTCCACACAGCTTCCCAGAGTCACAGTGAGACAGCCCCCACTCCTCCACCCCACACCCATTTGGCCCAGCTCCCTCCATC
Organism: Panthera onca; assembly: GCF_046562875.1. Classification (NCBI taxonomy): domain Eukaryota; kingdom Metazoa; phylum Chordata; class Mammalia; order Carnivora; family Felidae; genus Panthera; species Panthera onca. The sequence goes on along the minus strand of NC_138349.1, from coordinate 43,428,615 downwards.
CCCCTTGGACCGCTGATACTCCCCCCTGAAAAGTTCTCAAGGGTCTGCTCCGGCTGGTGGTGCAATCACCAGCGAGGCCAGTGCTCCCCACCCCCTACACCCTCCATCCACTCATGCAGGGCACGTCCTGCGGTCAGTGCAGAAGGAGGAACTGTCTGCAGAGTCCCCAACACTGGCTGCCTCTGTCCTCACCAACAACCGCGGACTGTTCCAGCCCCACAAACGCTTCCGTGGCTTTGTATCCATTAAAGGCACAATCTTGCTCAACCAATTAATGAAGCACCTTCTCTCCCACAATTCTTAAATTTCCCCAGAGCCAAATGTAAAGTGTATACAATTACACAGCTCACAGTTTGATAAAGGAAGGCTGACATCTTTAATAATTCTCAATGAAGGAACATCCTGCGAAGGAATTGTTTAATTAAAAGACAACAATGGGATAAAAAGCAAATAAAAAGGAAAAAAAGAGAAAGATTGCAACTATTAATTCAGAACTAAACAAATACCTTCCACTTGAGATTCCTTAAATACCTTCCTAGAGTTCAGATATACTTGTTTAGCATGCAAATGTCCGGCATTAAACATGTCTGAAAAATGAGCAGCTATACTTTTAATAAATTTCTATCTCCCCATTTAAAGAACAGCAGAAATGTCCCAGGAACACTAGAATTCCAGCTCTGAAGGAGGGACTCTGCTCTGACTCTCCAGGACAAATTTGTGAGGCTGAGGGAAACCTGGACTCAACAAAAAGATGCTTTACTAATTGAGGGCAGGCCAGAATGCAAAACTCTGCTTCAGGGAAATGGAGTTAATGTACATTTCCTTATTCTTCCCAGTAAGTGCAAGTAAAAAAAAAAAAAACCAAACATCATACAGAAATAATTTAAGATGAATCTGAGGAGAGGAGTAAAGGTAGACCAGCTAGGGACCATGGGACCTGAAGAACATGGGAATTAGATCTCCAGGTTTTCTTTTCACTTCATATATTCTAGACCCAGAGCTGAAGAGTTGGCAACCCAGAAACACCAAAAGGCATAAGCAAAACAAACAAACAAACAAACAAACAAACAAACTGCTATTTCTAGCCAAAGGTCCAGGAAATGGACAGCCTAGCAAGACAGAAACAGACAATAACCACTCTACCCCAGCCAAACACCACAAAGCACAGTGTTGCCCCTGCACTCACCCATACCAGTGAAGGCACAGTGGACCCCTTAGACTTCCACCTTTGCAGGCTGTAACAAGTTTCCTTTCCTCAACCAAGATGATGTCATAGGAGGTTTAGCAGTGAGTCAGGATGTTCACCACCACCCAAGGATAAAAAGGCCACCCTCCTCTCCCCCTGTGGAGGCCAGATGGGACCTCAGGAAGATGGAGTTGAGATTCCCAAGTTTTCTGCCAAGGAGAAGCAAGAAACCCACACCTCTGCTGTCAGCAGAGGCTAGGAAAGCATCCTGTCCTGGACTTTATCTTCCCTTACCAGTAATGAGATGACAGCACCACCCCAGAGTGGTGTCATAAGGAACCAATGAAAACAGAAGGTCTAAGTAAAACCCAGAGCTTCATAACATAGTACCCAAAAATGTCCAGGATTCAAATGAAAATCACTATTCATACCAAGAACCAGGCAGAACTCAAACTGAATGGAAAAAATCAAGCAACAGATTCCAACAGTAAGATGATGGAAATGTTAATAACAATCTGGCAGAGATTTTAAAGCATCCATCATACAAATGCTTCAATGGACAATTGCAAATATACTTGAAACAAATGAAAAAATAAAAAGTCTCAGCTAAGAAATATAAGATATTAAGAAGAAACAAATGGAAATTTTGAGCCAAAAAATACAATAACTGAAAATAAAGCTCAGTGGAGGGGATAAACAGCAGAATGGAGGGAATAAAGGAAATACTCAGTGAACTGAAAGATACAACAATAGAAACCACCCACTGTAAATAACAGAGATAAAATAAACTGGAAAAAAAAAGTGAACACAGCTTCAGGGACTTGAGGGACTGTTAGAAAAAAAAAAAAAATCTAACATTTGAGTCATCAGAGTCCTAAAAGGAGAAAAGAAAGAGGGTGGGGCTGTAAAAGTGCTTGAAGAAATAATGGTTGAAAACTTCTCACATTGGGCAAAAGATATAAATCCACACATTCAAAAATATGAGTGAACTCCAAGCAGGAAAAACACAAAGAAATCCATAGCAAGACACATCAGTATCAAACTTCTAAAAATTAAAGACAAAGAAAAATTCTTTAAAGCAGCAAGAGATAAAAAGTACCTTATCTACAGAGGAAAAGCAATTCAAATGACAGTAGATTTCTCATCAGAACCACAGAGGCCATTAGGAAGTGACACAACATTTTTCAAGTGCTGAAAAAAAAAACTATATCCTGTAAAAATATCCTTCAGGAATGATGGGAAAATAAGGGTATTCTCACGTGAAAAACTTGAGAACTTGTTGCCAGCATATCTACCCTAATGGCTAAAGGAAGTTCTCTGAATAGAAAGGAAATGACAAAACAAAACACCTTGGAATATCACAAAAAATAAAAGAATGAGGTAAGCAAAAATATGAGTATATACAGTATACTTTCCTTCCCCTCTTTAGCTTTCTAAATTATGTTTGAAGGTTGAATAAAAATTATAGCACTGTCTAATGTGATTCTAAATGTACAAAGAGTAAATATGTAACATAAGATAATTACATATTATAAATGGGAAAGGTAAAAAAAAATAGAGGTAAGGTTTCTGCACTTCACCTGAACTGGTAAAATGTCAATGCAGATTGTAACGAGAGACAGAGAGAGAGAGAGAGAGAGAGAGTGTAGAGAAAAAGTGATACTTAGAGCAACCACTTTCACAACTAGGCGAAGAGAAACACCTAAAACCTCTACAGATTAATCAAAATGGAATTCTAAAAAACATTGAAGTAATCCAGGGGAGGCCAGAAAAAGGAAACAGAGAAGCAAACAAAACAAACAACAAAACAATAAATAAAATGGCAGACGCGCTCAAATATATCAATTATGACATTAAATGCAAATGATCTAAATACAACAACTGAAAGACAGAGACTGGCAGAACAGATTAAAATTTATAAGCAACTGGGGCACCTGGGTTGCTCAGTCAGTTAAGCGTTCAACTTCGGCTCGGGTCATGATCTCACAGTTCATGGGTTTGAGCCCCACATCAGGCTCTGTGCTGACAGCTCAGAGCCTGGAGCCTGCTTCAGATCCTGTGACTCCCTCTCTCTTTATCTCTCCCCTGCTCGTAATCTGTCTCTCTCTCTCAAAAATGAACTTTTTTCTTAAATTTTTAAAAATTATAAGCAACTATATACTACCTATAACATTTGTTGTAGGAACATCATTCCAATATAACAATATAGAGGTTGAAAGTAAAAGGATGAAGAAAAACATAGCATGCAATCAAAAGAAGGCACGAGTGATAACATTAATATCAGATAAAGTAGACTTCAGAACAAAGAAAATTACCAGAGACATAAGGGACATTACATGATAATAAAAGGGTCAATCCATGGGGCGCCTGGGTGGCTCAGTCGGTTGGTCATGATCACTCAGGTCATGATCTCACAGATCATGAGTTCAAGCCCTGCAATGGTCTCTGGGCTGACAGCTTGGAGCCTGGAGCCTGCTTCGGATTCTGTGTGTCCCTCTCTCTGCCCCTCCCCCACTCATGTTCTGTCTCTCTCCTTCAAAAATGAATAAACATGAAAAAAATTTTTTTCAAAGGGTCAGTCCACCAAGAAAATACAGCAATCCTTAATGTGTATACACCAAATAGCAGAACTGTAAAATATGTAAAGAAAACCTGATAGAACTAAAAGGACAAGTATTCATATCACAATTATAGTTGGAGGCTTCATCCCATCTCTCTCAACATTTGGTAGAACTAGACAGAAAATTAGCAAAAACAGATAAGTACCTAACAGCACCGTCAACCATATATGTATATATCCTTATTTATAGAACACTCCATTCGACAGCAAAATACACATTTTTTTTCAAGTGCCCAGAGAACATAGACCAAGAGAAACCATGTCCTGAACCATAAAACAAATGCCAACGAATTCGAAAGAATGGAAACTTTATAGAGTACATTCTCTGACCACAACAGAATCAAACTAGAAATTAATAACAAAAAATAACAGTAAAATATCCAAATACTTGGAAAACAAACAGCACACTACAAAGCAGCCTATGGGTCAAAGAGGAAGTCTCAAGGAAAACCAAAAATACAGTCACCTGAATGAAAATGAAAATACAACCTATCTAAATTTGTGGTGCACAAAGTAATAACAAGAGGAACATGTATAATGCTGAAAGCACACATTAGGAAAGAAGAAAAGCCTCAAATCAATAAACTAAGCTCCCACAACAAGAGTTTAAAAAAAAAAAGAGCAAAATAAACCCAAAACAAGCAGAAGGAAGAAAATAATAAAGATAAAACCAAAATCAATGAGACCAAAAACAGAAAAACGTAGAAAGGATAAAAAACAAAAAAAATAGTTAGTTCTTTGAAAAGATCAATAAAATTGACAAACCTCTAGCAAGACTGACAAAGAAAAAAGAGAGACACAAATTACCAATATCAGCAATGAAACAGGGAATATCTAGACCCACAGACAACCATAGGAGAAGGGAATATTGTGAACAACTCTACACATCAAGATTGGACATCTTAGATGAAACAGCCCAATTCCTAAACACACACACAAACAACAGCAACAACAACAACAACAACAAAATATACAACTTACCCAATATGGACTAGAGAATCTTCTAACCATTAAGAAAGTGAAACCATAATCTTAAACGCCCCCCAAAAAATCTCCAGACCTAGATGGTTTCACTGAAGAATTATATCACATGTTTAAAAATGAATGCTAATTCTACACAATCTCTTCCAAAAGATAGAAGACGGGGAAATGTTTCCCAATTCATTTTATGAAGCTAGCATCACCCTGATATCAAACCAGACAAAGACCATAGGAAAGAAGGAAACATTAGGCCAATATCACCCATGCATGCAGATGCATAAATCCTTAGCAAACTATTAGCAAATGGAATCCGGTAATATACAAAAAGGACTAGACAACATGACAAAGTAGGGCTTATTCCAGGAATGCAAGGATGTTTCAAAATTTGAAAATCAATCAGTGTAATAATCCACCATATTAACAGGCAAAAAGAAGAAAAGTCACGTGATCATATCCATCAAAACAGGGCATTTCACAAATTTCAATATCCATTCATGATAAAGACTCACACAAAAAGGAATAGAGGGGACTTCCTCAACTTGGCAAAGAGCATCTACCAAAAGACCTACTGCTAATATCATATTCAATGGTGGGAAAAAAACTGAATGCTTTCCTCTTTCGTTTTCTCCTTATTTGATATGGCAAAAAGCAAGAATATCTGTTCTTACTCCTCCTATGCAACTTAGTACTGGAGGTTTCAACCAGTGCAATAAAGCAAAAAATGGAAATAAAAAGCCTACAGATGGGAAGGGAAGAAATAAAACTGCTCCTGTTTGCAGATGACATGATTGTAAAGAAAACCACAAGGTATCTAGAAAAGAACTTTTAGAAATAATAAATGAGTTTAGCAAGGCCATATCATACAAGATACACATATAAAAACCATCTGTTTTTTATATACTAGCAATGAATATATGGACACTGAAATTAAAAACACAATACCATTTACAATTGCAAGAAATAAAAGAAATACCTAAGTGTAAATCTAAACAACACATGTATAGGACTTGTATGCTGAAAACTACAAGATGCTATTGAAAGAAATAAAAGGAGAGAGATTTAAATAAATGGAGAGACATAGAATGTTTATGGATTGTAAGACTCAACATCAATTCTACCCATATTGATATACAAGATATCAATTCTACCCATACTGATATACAGGTTTAAGTAATTCCTATCAAAATCTCAACAAGATTTTCCCTAGATGCAGACAATATTAATCTAAAAAGCAAAAGAACTAGAATAGCTAAAACAATTTTGAAGAAAAAATAAAAAGAATAGACAGGGAAGAATCAGCCACCTCAATTTCAAGACATATCATAGAGCTACAGTGATCAAGATTGTGTGGTATTGGTGGAAGGAGAAACACACAGATCAATGGAACAGAATACACAACCCAGAAATAGTCCCACACAGCTGTGCCAAACAGATCTTTAGCAGAAGTGCAAAAGAATTCAACAGAGGAAGAACAGCCTTTTTTTTAAGTTTAGTTATTTATTTTGAGGGGGGAAAGCAGAGAGAGAGAGAGAGAGAGAGAGAGAGAGAGAGAATCCCAAGCAGGCTCCTTGCTGTCAGCACAAAGCCATCAACATGGGTCTGAATCTCACAAATTGTGAGATCGTGACCTGAGCCAAAATCAAGAGTCGGACACTTAACCAACTGAACCACCCAGGTGCCCCAGCACAACAGCCTTTTTAACAAATACCGCTGGAGTAACTGGACATCCACAAGCAAAAAAAAAAAAAAAAAAACTAAACAATTAAAAAACTAACCTCAAACTAAGTCTTATACTGTATACAAAAATTAACTCCGAATGGATCATAGACTTAAATGTAAAACCTAAAACAATAAAATTGTTTTAGGAAAACAATATGAGAAAATCTTAAGGATGGAGGGACGCCAAGGCAAAGTATTCTTAGACTTGACACTAAAACATGATCCATGAAATTAAAAATTAATAAATTGGACTTCATCAAATTGAAAAGCTTCCTGTACCTGAAAGATCCAGGGACCTTTCAAGCTGCAAAAGGATGAAGAAAAACAAAACAAAACAAAACAAAACTAGGGGCGCCTGGGTGGCTCAGTCAGTTAAGCATCTGACTTCGGCTCAGGTCATGATCTCACGGTTCGTGAGTTCAAACCCCACTTTGGGCTCTGTGCTGACAGCTTAGGACCTGGAGACTGCTTCAGATTCTGTGTCTGCCTCTCTCTCTCTGCCCCTCCCCCACTGGAGCTCTGCCTCTCTCTCTGTGTCTCAAAAAAAAACATAAATAAACTTAAAAAAAACTAGACTGGGAGAAAATATCTGCAAATCACATATCTGACAAGGAATATGAAGAACTCCCAAAACTCAACAGTAAAAAACCAAACAATCCAATTAGAAAATGGGCCAAAGACATGAAGAGACATTTCGCTGAAGAGCCTATACAGATGGCAAATAAGCACATGAAAAGATATTCAATATCATTAGCCACTGGGGAGATGTAAATTAAAACCACCGTGATCTATCATCAGGTACCTATTAGAATGGTTTAAATTAAAAGATAGTGACAACATCAAATGCTCATGAGGATGAGGATAAACTAGATCATTCACACATTGCTGGCGGGAATAAAAATCGCCACAGCCACTGTGGAAAACAGTTTGGCAGTTTCTTTAAAAAAAAAAAAAAAAAAGCAACTACTACATGACCTAGGGGCTGCACTCCTGAGCGTTTATCTCAGAGAAGTGAAGATATGTTCACACAGAAAGCTACACATGAGTGTTTACAGCATTATTCGTAACAGCCGAAAAACAGGTAAAAAAGAAAAATGTCTTTAAATGAGTGCCTTGTTAATAAGCACTTCTTGGTACATCAGACCATGGAATACTACTCAGGTCTGAAAAGGAATGAACTATGGGTACAGGCAACAACTGTGTGCATTATGGATGTGTGCAACAATCCCCAGGGCATTGTGCTGTTATGAAAGTTAACTCCATCGGCTACGTGCTGAATAATTCCATTTATACAACATTCTTGAAATGACAAAATTACAGAAATAGAGAACAGATTTGCAGTTGCCAGGGGTTAAGGAGGGATGGAGCTAGGAAGGGGAGTGTGTGTGGACATAAATGGCAAAACACAGCATCCTGGTCATAGAAATATTGTGTATCTGGACTGTATCGATGTCAATATCCCAGCTGTGATACTTTACGGTAGTTTTACAAGCTGTTACCATTGGGAGAAACTGGATAAAGGTACAATGGACCTTTCTGTATTATTTCTTACACCTGCATGTGACTCTACAATTACCTTAAAACAAAAAGTGCAATAAAAAAAAAAGTTGAGGGTAAAGTCCAGAATCCAGGATGTCAAGCATCCCTAAAGGTCACCTGTATGAGCCACCAGAAACTGCAGAAACAAGTAACCCAGTTCCTGAGTCTCATGGCACTGAAAAGTGGCTCATGGCACTGAAAGAAGGGAGAATGATGAAAGCAGGATTGTCCTCCCAGAAGACCAATTCTCCAAGGTGCCCAGATGGCAGAGGGTATACTCCATGGCATCCCATCGTGGCCACTGTCCTTTGCTGCCCATCACAGCACTCTGCCTTGACAGGAGGAAGGCATGAGGCTGGGATTGTGAGGGAAATGATGGCAGAATCACCCAGCTCCCAGGGCACAGCTCTGGCTCATGAATACACTAGCAAGATAATGACTATGAAGTGGGCAACTCTGGAAAGACCTTCCAGCCGAGCCATAGACTCTAAACATGCCAAGCTGAAAAGCTGCCCAGCAAGTCTCCTGTCCAAGGTACCTTCTGGGGAACCCTAGGTTTACAAGATATTCTGGGGGAAAGGTTTCAATGGTCAAATTAGTTTGGGAACCATTGTATTTTGCGTGCCGTTCTGACAACTCATACTGTAAATTAGCATATTAAAGGCACTACCTTTAGTATAGAAATCCTACCATAAAGAATCTGTTTAAGTGTGTTCAAGCCAGCCTTTCACAATTTGATTGGTCAGAGAAGTCTATTGCCATACAACTTCCTTTTTAATTACAAAAAACACACTTTGAAAAATGATGATCTATTCCTACCTTCCACTGGATTCAAGTGACCCAAAAGAATGGTCACTGGCCTCTGCTTGGACACATGTGGCAGTAAGGAGCTCCATCTCACTAAGTAGATCCTTCTATCAGTGAACAGGACAGTGGACATGGCTTAAAAAACAAAGGCTCTGAAGAAAAATCATCGTGTACCTGAATTTGACTATGGTACAAGAAGGAGCTACGGGGCCTTGGACAAATGGTGTAAGTGCTCTATTCCCTCATCTGTAAACTGGAGCTAATAATGCCTGCTTCACGTGGTGGCTATGAGGATTCACTAATAGTAATCATGATCATACCGACTTTTATTGATCACTTATTATGGGCCAGTAATGTGCTTGATGGTTTCCACCACCCTAAGGGCAGACATTCCCATGGTCAGAGAAGGAAGCCGAGACTTGGAGATGGTAAAGAGCTCCCTGAGGTTACTGTCAATACTGGTAAGTCGCTGCACTGAAATCTGAACACAGACCATCCAACACCAATGTTTGTGCTCTTCAACAGAGCGAATGCAAAACACCCAGCATACAGTGGATACTCAGTGGAAACATTCTGTCACTTCTCACTTTCCAAAGCCCTGTTAAGAATGCAGTGCCTGGACTTAAACATTGTACCCAGATGTGCCCTGCTCACTCCAACAACACCAGGGTTCTCATCAGCTAATGGTGCCTCAGCCCCACTGAGCTTCTGTGCAACCTCCCATGACTGCCCCCAGGAACGACCTACCCTAGCCTTGTCCCACAATGTGGGGCTCACAAAAGCATTGTCTTGATTTGCCAGAAACCTAAGGGCCAGTCTGGGGATATAATAATTAGTGCGAAATGAACATGCCAGTAGTTATCTCTTTGTGGAAGTAGGTCTTAATCATCTTGGGCTGCTATACCAAAATAGCTTAGTTGGGTGGCTTAAACAATAGGCATTCATTTCAAACTGTTCTAGAGGCTGGGAAGTGCAAGATCAAGGTGTCAACAGATTCAGTTCCTGGTGAGAGCTCTCTTCCTGGCGTGTAGATGGTTGCCTTCCTGTTACACCTTCATGTGGCATAGAGAAGAAGCTCTCCAGTCTCTTCTAACAACACTAATCCCATGGTCAAGGCTCCATCCACATGACCATATCTCAACCTAATTACTCCCAAAGGCCCCACCTCCAATACCGTAATGCTTGGGTTAAGGCTTCAACATACAAACATTCCATCTATAGCAGGGTGTTGCTAAAGGACACGGTCTCAGGGCGCCTGGGTGGCTCAGTCAGTTAGGCGTCCAACTTAGGCTCAGATCACAAACTCGTGGTTCATGAGTTTGAGCCTGGCATCGGGCTCTGTGCTGACAGCTCAGAGCCTGGAGCCTGCTTCGGATTCCATGTCTCCCCCTCTCTGCCCCTCTCCCACTTTCACTCTGTGTCTCACTCTCTCAAAAATAAACATTTTTTAAAAATTTTAATAAAATAAAAAATAAAAGACACAGTCTCAGGAGTAGAGTCAACAGAAGAATTTTTCATTATAATAGATATTGCTAAATTACCATCCAAAATATTTATACCAATTTACACTCACCAAGAGTGTATTAAAGGGAACATTTGCCTGCAACTTCTCTATAACTGAGATAGAAAATGTCAAAGATATGTTGCTAAATGAAAGAAAAAAAAACAAGCAAATGCATGCTATGATCCAACCTTTAAAAAAACTATAATTACATGACACTGTATATGTTGGGAAAGATGAACAGATGTATACTCAACTCTTGATGGTGATTATCTGTGAAGGTGGGAGACAAGCCTTGTTCACTTTCAATTGCATGGGGAGTGATCATGGTTGAAGTTTATGAAACTGTTTTATTAAGTCTATAAGGAGAAGAAAAATATTCAAGTTACTTAAAAAGAGAGAGAGAGAGAGAGAGAGAGAGAGAGAGAGAGAGAAAGTGATAAGGTATTAAATGTAAAACAAAACTAAAAAATTCCAGACGTGAAGAAAATGAAACCAAGTGATTATTCTCCAGCACAGCTCATCATCAGAAACCACCCCTGGGTTTTCAACAGAACGAATTCCAGATGAAAACACTACATAAGAAGGCAGTTTCTTGACCCAACTTTAGTGACCATGGCACTTCTATTCCAGCAGCATCCAAGTCTCCATTTACACAGCTAAATGAATAGCTCCTAAGCTGTTGGTCTATATGAAAGGGGTGCATGCTTACTATTAAAAACAAAATTAAAATCCCCATATTCATTCTACTCTGAGGCAACCATCATTACCTACTTCATTTTACTTGCTTCCAGATTTGGTTCTCTGCAAGGATCCCTAGGGTATCTTACATATTTGTAATAAATGATATGTATGTAGTAAGATGATACAATCTTGTGGCTTGCTTTTTCCCTTCCAGTCTAATATGCTCATCTCCTGCATCTTGGCAAATGTTCATGGAATGGCTGCAGGCACGATACTCCATCACGTGGCTATGCCATACTTTCCGGAAACACTCTCCTAATGCTGGCTCTTCAGATTATCACCAGTTTTTTTCATTCAGCTGTTTTGAACTACGTCATCCAGTAAGCTTTCTGTGTAATTAGGATAATCCCTTAGGAGAGATTCCTAGAACTGAGATTTCCAGGTCAAAAACAATATAAACATCTTTACAGTTCCAGATAGTCATTACTAAATTGTCTTCCAGAAAGTCTTCCCCAGTATGCAGCGGAAGAGACAAGTGTCACCAAAGTCTCACCAGCACGGGGTGTTCTGTAATTGAGTGGTGAAAAATGGCATCTTGTCTTAATTTGCTTTGCTTTGATTACAACTGAGGTTTTAGTGGTTTTCCATATGTTTGTTAACAAGCTGAATTTTCTCCTGTGATTTGCTGGATCCTGTTCTTTGCACAGTTATCTACTCAGGATAATCAGTATCATATCTTAGTTTCTCTGAGTCTGCTTTCTCACACTTCCGCTAAGACTCCCCTATTTCCTGACTCCTATTGGTGCCCACTTCAAATAATAATAGGAGTGAAATTTTAGATCTATGGGGCACTCAACACAAGCACTCTGGTCTGATTTGCACAACAGCCCTATTTGTAGGACGAATGGGATTTGTAATCCCCATTTTACAGAGCAGAAAGCAGAGGCCTGAAGTGATTACATTGGCTTCTCCCCATCACATGGCCACTAACTGGCAGGGCTGGGACCTGAAAGTGCCCTTCAATTTCAGGAGAAAACGTAGCACAGGGTTATGAGTCCAGGTCTATATACCAGCTCTGCTCTAACCACTTGCACCACCCCGGACAAGTACAGACCTCTCCAAGCCCCAGGAAAACAGCAGCAATTTCCTCCAGGGGCAAGTGAAAGGGCCAAATGAGATCATGGGCGTGCGAAGCCAAGCACGGTTCCTGGCTCACCATAACTGCTCTATAAATCATTCATTTCATTTCATTGCTGATGTCATGGGGGCCACTCTGCTTGGCCCTGGGAATGCAATGATGAGCAGGAGTTCGAAGTCTGGCAGGGAAAACAAACAGACATAGTCCTAACTGCCAATCCACGTGGCAGGGCCCTCACAAAAGCATGAACAAGGCACTGAGCGGGCACAACCCAGACCCCCTGTCCCCTCAGCAGGGCAGACTCCATCACTCAAGGTCAAATTCATCCTTCTGAAGCTTCACATTTGAGCAGTCTGGCTCCTCCAGCCCATTGTCATCCATGAGGGGTCATCAGACCAAACAGAATGACTCTCATAAATTTTTACATGCCCCATCCATCAAGCCCTCCCTCCATGACTCTGCTCTCAGCCGAAGGAGCCTACATTTTGCCTGACAATATGCGTCTCTGATTCTCTCTGCCCAGAGACCCAGCCACCCATTCTCAGGGTCTGACTGCTTCAGAGTCTGCAGAGAGCTGTCCCTCTGGGGGTCTCAGTCCCACACTGCACCTGGCTCCTGGGGAGCCAGGAGGGAGCTAACCTTCAACATGACTGAGGGACTAGGCTCTGATCCGGTCATTTATTCTGACTTCACAGGGCATTCTGATGCACAGGAAGAGGCCAGAGCCCTGTAACTAGCATGAAGGGAGATATGGAGGTGGCAAAGCATTAGAAAAACAGGTGAGTTCTCCATCAAAGAGATCCTGGCCTACCAGGTGACTCAGAACGAATGACAGTCTCTCTGTGCCTCAATGCCTTACCTCTGAAACCAGAACTAAAAACAGATCTTGCTTCAAAGGTCTACTATGCAAATTATCGTAATCATGGACATAACTGAGGCCTCAACTGTCCCAACAGCATTCAAACTGTAGAGTAATAAGAGCCACCAATTACTGAGCACTTCCTGTGTGCAGGAATGTAGTTTAAGCGTATCTCATATATCATGTTAATAATGTCTTAGCATAACCCCATTCAATCATTTAGCCAAATATTTATTGAGTATGTTTCTAGGTGCTGGAGATACAGTAGTGAGTGAAACAGACAAATGTCCCTGCTCTGATGAAATATACATTCCAGTAAGAAAGACAGAAAATAAACAAGATAAATAAGCAAAATGTATGATAAGCTATACTGCCATGAGTGTTGAGGAGAGAAATAGCTAATGTCAAGTTGGGGGTTAAAGTCTGAGAAGGTTGGCCAGGGAAGGCCTCACTGGGAAGCTGACAGTGACAGTTTGGGTTATCGGTAATAAATTCACTCCTCCACCACGTGGGTGGTATATACTACGTAACTCCACTTTGGCAAATGGAATGTTAACAGACATGAGACAAGCAAAAGCTTAAGATATTTTTGTGCAGGCACTTGCCGTCTTGTGCTTCTGCCATGGCCAAAAGAGAGCATTCCTTGGGTAGCTACTGTTCCTCCATATTTAGCTCCAGATGAGATGCCAGGAAGCAGACCCACAGGTAGAAAGAGAACCTACCAAGTCCAACTGGGATCAGTCAGCCCAGCCAGCTGGCAGGGATGCACGAGATGCTGGATCTCAGTGAGATCTGGGGTTATTTGTTACATAGCATTATGCAGTCATTCCTGACAGAGGAATTTTGAGTAAAGACCTTAAGGAAGTGAGAAAAGCAGCTACGTGACTGTCCAGAGGAAGACTGTTCTAGGAATTGAGGAAAGCAAGAGTAGAGACCCAGCTGGCATATTCAAGAGATAGGAAAGAGGCCTGCGTGACTGCAATGGAGAGACTAAGGAGAAGGGCAGTAGGAAATGAGGCCAAAGAGATGATAAATGGCTAGACCAAGCGAGACTTTACCTGCTTGGACGAGCAGGTAATTTATCATCCAAACCAAAACACATTTTTAAAATTGAAGTATAATTTGCATGTAGTAAAATAGATTCTTTTTGTCCAATTCTATTTGTTTGATAAACTTAGACAGTCATGTAACCAGCACCATAATGAAGATATATAACACAAAAATTCCCTGTGCCTCTTTCAGTCAATGTCCCTAGCCCCGGAAAACACTGAGCAGGTGTCTGCCCATATAGTTTCACCTGTTTCCAAACATCATTAAATGGACTCATGGAGTACAAAACCTTTTGGATCTGGCTTCTCCCACTTGGCATATGCTTTTGAGAATCATATCATGTTATTGTGTGTATCAGCAGTTTGTTCCTTTTCAGTGCTGAATGATACTCCATTGTATGGATATACCACAATTTGCTACCCATTCGCCGGCTAAAGGACATATAGGTTATTTCCAGTTTGGAACTTTTATGAATAAAGCCGCTATAAGCATTTGTATGCAGCAAACCAGAACAAGGCTGAGAGTGAGTAATTCTTCTGGGGCAAGAGGTGTAAATGGGGAGCAGCCCAGGCAGATCAGGGAGGGTCTGCCTTCACCTGACTAGGGTCAAGGCAGGGACTCTGGCTGTCACCCCTGTGAGATGGGAAGCTATGGAAAGATTCTGAGCAGAGGAATGACGTGGTCAGCTGACATTGTAGCAGGTTCATTCTGGCTATAGGAGGCAAAGGCAGAAGCAGGAAGACCAACTACAAAGCTACTGCTGGAACACTGGTGGCTTAGACCAGGGAGCTGGACTCCCCAGTGGCCCGGAGTAATCCAATTCCAGATACCTTGAAGATAGAGCCACTAGAATTGTTGATGGACTAATTATGACGTATGAGAAAAAGAAGCATCAAAGACAACACCAAGATTTTTTACCTGAGCAACTGACAAAAAGGGTGATTGGCCCATTTTACAGAAAAGGCCACCACCCCAGGCTTAGAAGGGAGAAGACATTTGCTCACAGCCACCCATCAAAAGGGTAGAGCCAGAACTCATGTTCCAGTAGCAAGCTGCTTGGCATCACCACACCATTGGCCTATGTCAATGAGAGAAGCAACTGTCCTCCTAAGGAGAAATCACACATAGGGAGGAATCCTAACATGCACCCAACCACACAAAAACCACCTCAGTCCAGGGCTAACCATTCATGGGAGAACTGACCTCCCTTCCCCGAGGGAGGGAGCTGGGCCTATCCCTCAACTGTTCACTATCAGAATACAATGCCCAGGGATGGGCAGGGGAACAGGAGTACAAAGTGAGGACAGGCAGACAGAAGGGGCTAGCCACCCTGGTCACACTCCGGGCTCATCAGTCTACTGAGCCAGTGTGCATCACAGGGGAGGAAGGCCAGGAAAAGAGGCAGTGTTAGAGCCAGCCTCCACTCTGCCCCCAAGGCCATCCACAGCAGCCTGGCTCCTTCTGAGGACAGAGGCTGGAGCTAGCCCTGAAATCCCTCTGGGGCCCAGCTGGGAATTCTGGACCCCTCAGTAGTTCCATGTGAGCCCGTGATGCGGGGTATAGCCCTACCTGCCCGCGGGCCTCAGCTCAGTGCCCGGAACAAGATTCACAATTTGCCATCTAGGAAGACTCTACCGCACTCCCAACCAGGACCATCATCCTGGCTCAGGTGCCCAGGCTCCCAGATGCAAGCATCAGCCATGGGGGCTGGGAGCTCCTGTGGGTGAACAATGGCACTGTGACACATGCAGCAGAGACGTGACTCCGCTGCTGAGCGTGCAACACCATTCAGGAAGGGACAGGCCCCCTCATTTCACAGCACCTCACATTCTTCCCAGCCAAAGTTCTTCAGAAAGAGTATGCCCTACACCCCAAGGGTAGCAAAGCAGAGGGCACAGTCACCCTGATACACTGTGCACCTCCCCACACCCCAACCATGTCATTGGGAGGAAGAAAATCATTACTAAGCACTGTTGGGTTGATCCCCGCACACTGGGAAATAAATTAGTCATCCAATGATGGATGCTGGACACATCCCTCAGCATTCCCACCTCCATCTCTACACATTTATCACAAATTGTTCATCCCGAACCTCAGAAGGATGGTCCCCTCTGCCATACTTCCCTTGTAAGCACTGCCTTATGGTGTGGCCTTCAGAGTCTGTTCTGGCCACAAACACACACACTCCAGTCTGTAGAGGGGTAGATCAAGCTCATTCCACTGGACAAAGCAGGATCCCACTGTCTGATGGACTCTTCAATATCACGCTTGAGTAAAGCAGACTTGGAGACACATGAACTGGATTCAAATCCCAAACCTGCCACTCGCTGGCTGTGTAAC
This sequence comes from Panthera onca, assembly GCF_046562875.1. Taxonomy (NCBI): domain Eukaryota; kingdom Metazoa; phylum Chordata; class Mammalia; order Carnivora; family Felidae; genus Panthera; species Panthera onca. Next base: position 43,412,191 of record NC_138349.1, on the reverse strand, counting down.
TTTGTGCAGGTTACCTAACCCCCAAGCCTCGGCTTCCTCACCTATAAGATGTCTCTCTTGGGCCGCGAGAAATAAATGTGCTCATGTATAAACATGCCCTGCGGATAGAAAGATCTTGCTCTTCTTGCAAAACTGCTGGCCAGCCCAGTTCGGAACCTAGGGCGCACCTGCGTCTGTGTCCATCCTCCACCTGCAAACCACCTCGGCTCGGAAGGCGAGACCTCAGCCAGTGCAGGGCCTCCTGGATTCTTCTGAGAAGTCCCAATAACAGTCCCACACCTGTATCATTTAACCTACGGGGGGCACAGCTCACACCCACTTGCTTGGTGGCAACCTGGCATCCTCTCCTAGGGTGCAGGTCTCTGCTACAAGGACAGCCCAGACAGGGGCATGCCCTCCACATCAATGTGTCCCAAATTCCCAAGGCCCAGCCCTAGCTGGAATCAAGCAGGCAAGATAGGTAGGGCCAGCTCATTTGTGCCCAGAAAACAGCTCATGTCATACCTCAGAGGCAACCCTCGCCAGACTGAAAGCCAGGAGCTATCTATGCCTCTCTGTGCCTTCTTTGGTGGGACCCCCACTCCCATCCCATATCCCCCAGACCACAGGCTCTATCTTGGTCCTTCACTCTCAGACACATGCCTGCACCCAGGCTCACACCAGGTTCAGCTGAAATTCAGCCCCAGTACCTTACTCCCATGACCCTCCAGAGCCCGAGACAGTGCACCAGGCCTTTCTGTGTGGCCAACCATCGGGCAGCACACTGGAAGGTTGGGGGGTGGGGAGGCTAGGAGGGCAGAAGGCAGCAAGCTGGAGCTGGAAAGTGAACAAGACCCACAGCAGGTGACAGGGCTGTGACAGGTCCCGTGCCCCCACGCGCCTCCACCTGCTGCTCAGATTAATTTACCTGACGAATCAATCCTGCCCACTTCTGACTTCATGATTTATTCACACAATTACACCCAAGTTTTTGGGAAAAAATTATGATTTACAGGAGCTGTGAAGTTCTAGATGAGGGTATCACCACCTTCCCAGGAAGTTGAAGGAGTGCTTCCAATTCAATGGGCTATGTTTGCACAAAAAGTGTTACCCCAAATATCTGGCAAGAAAACCGAATGACACGGGCACTGGGGTAGCTTCAATATGCCCAAGAAGACCCTGAGGGAAGGAAGGCCAATCCCAAGCCCAGAGGGCCACAATGTATGCCCATTGCCCAGGTGAGAAAACTGAGGCCCGGGGCACTAAATGCTCTACTTGAAGTCCCACAGTCAGAGTTGGTCAGAGGAAACGTCTCTGCTACAAAGGGCTTGTTTGTCTCATCATACTTTGCTGTCTCCCAAGAGCATCGTGGATTCACTCACTATTCTTGCCTTCCATGCCTCCCAGTCCTCACGCTTGAGACATAACCTCTGAGGCACACATCTAGATTATTTTTCTTCAAGGAAAGCAGAGCACAAGTGGCCAGCTGCCCCTTGCCAGGGGTGTCCTGGGCACATGGAGCCTTCCTTCCTTGTTCAGCAAGCACTTAATAAGACCCTTCTGTATGCCAGGCACCAGACTGGCACTGTGGGGAGAAAGGCAGCCACAGTTCCCTTCTCCAGTGCAGATGAGAATCCTGTAGGCAAGACTGACATTAGTCAAATAATTATCTGACTGATATATCATCGCAGAGGGAATCAAGGAAAAGCACAGGGAGACGTAAGCATGTCTAACAAGCCTGGGTTCCTCAGGATGCCCAGGAAAGGCTGCCCTAAGGAGCAGCCAACCAGGCTGGGAGAGAAAGGATGACTGGGGTTACAGAAGTGTGCAAAGGGGGCACAGAGCAATGGGAGCTGCTCCAGGAAGAGGAAGGCAGTGTGAGAAGATTCTGGAAAGGCCCGTTTTCTCATTTGTAAAAGGAGGGTGATGATACCCACCACTGGGTGTGGTATCAAGACAAAGATGATGCCCGTTCAGGAGCCCAGCACCCTGACCCTTCTGACCCACTCCTGGAAATTTCCCACCAGCAATAATCCAAGGAGAAAAATACAATGTGACACACAAAGATTGTCACTGAAACACTGTCCGAAAAAGAAAATTGACTGAAGAGTTGGAAACAAGCATGATGTCCAATAACAGGAAACATTAGGTGGGTTATGGAACATCAATTCTTCATCTCAATGCAATCATTAAAAATGATCATTAGGAAGGCTTTGCAACAACACAGGAAATGTTTATGCCAGGATGTTGGGTCAAAAAAGCAGAACATAAAATTGCATCTAGATTATGAGTATCTCTATCTAAAATAGGTGCGCATATGGTCAGAGAATACAGAAAATGAAAACAGCAACTGGGCTAGGCAGTGAGGTTATGAAATTCTTCCTGATGTTGTCATAGTGGTTTTAAATAAGCAAAACAGGAGTTAGGGTATGAAGAGGGACCTGCCTGCAGGAGTAGGGTTGGGGGGACCAGCCTGCAAGTATGAGGATGGGAGGAGGGACTCACCTGCAGGTGTGAGAACGGGAGGAGGGACCCACCTGTAGGTGTGAGGATGGGAGGAGGGACCCTGCCTGAGAGAGTGAGGGTAAAGGAGGGTCCTGCCTTCAGGTGGGGGTTGGGAGGAGAGAGACATGAGTTCAAGTTAAAGTTCTGTTCCTGGGAAGCACGCTTGGGCCAAGTCTTCTACTTCTCATTCCTGCTCATTGATAGATGAGCACAGGGGTGTCTCCGTGAGGTCAAAGGGCATGTCTAGGGATATAATGGAGCAGGATGGAGGTTTGAATGGCAGAGTCAGGAGGTGGAGCAGGTCTGGGGCTGGGCGAACTTCCAGGATGAGGTCATAGGAGTTGGCAGCTCAAATGAGATAGGCACCTAGAGGTGAAGGAGAAAATGAACTGATGGTGGCAACAAGGTAAGGAGAGGGGTGGGTTCTTGAAGAGAAGGTTTCCAGGTCAAAAGAACCCAGACACCTCTGGTGGCTGGGGTCTAACCTGCCTATGGAGACCCCAAACTCTGGCCAGGTTACATAACTTTTCTGTGTCTCAGTCTCCCCAAATAAAATGGGTAGAAATTTTAAAACTACCTCCTGGAATTGAGTGGCTTGAATGAGACAAGACACAATAAATGTTCAGAAAGCAGCTGGCCTGTGGTAAGCCTCAGCAAGAAGGAGCTGTTATCACTGCCTGCTTGGAATAGAGCTTCATCCACCGAATTGCCCTGTTATCTCTCTGGGACCGGAAACTTCCATGAGCAAAAAGGTACACACATGCGCGCGCGCGCGCACACACACACACACACACACACACACACACACACACATGTTTATAGATAATATGCATACACACACATGCAGGCATGCATGCATGTAAATACACACGTGTACGTACATAATATGCATACATATGCATATGCACACACATGCACAGGGACCTAGCTCTGTGCCCACCAAGGAGGGACGTGCAAAGGTCGAGTGGCACCAGGCTCACTCTCCAGCATTCCCACCAGACCCCTCTCTTTTTTTCCACTCAGCGGTTGTTTACATTTTCTTATCTGTCTTACTTAGAGTCTCTTCTGATTTCCCACATTCTTTGATTTCTCCATCCTGTGTTTGACAGGGGAGGTCTCTGATCATTTTCAAAATCCAGTCGGCACTGTTGGGAAAAGGCGCACGCATCAGAGGGCCACGGCGCCTCGGAGTCCGGCCATGGTTTTGTGTGATGACTTGGTTTCCCTGAGTTGTTTTGGTGCAGCTGCCACCTTCCCCCGTCCCCACCCTGGCCCACCTGCCTCTTGGAGCCCCTTCCCTCCTTCCACGCTACTGTCTTGTTTCCTCCTCTGCCCAGTCTGGATGGCCTCCCACATTCAAGACCAAAAGGTGATTCTACTTTCTCTTTTCATCCTTTTCTTCTGCTTTCCTCCTGACCCTTTTCTAAGCAAACATTCCTCCAACTGTAGTCATAGATTTATCCTGCTTCCAGGTGGCTTCCTTCCTCGGTAAGTCAAAACAACCATTCCCTTAACTCCAGTGAGGGCCTCTGCCTGGCAGTTATCAGGACCTGGTGACCGAAGGGAGGAAGGAGCAAATCGATGTGCAGAAAAAAAGAGAAACTCCATGTTCAGGGATGATACTCTCACCCCTACCCTGCCAGGCATGAGCACGGCTTAGAAAGCTCTCAGCAAAGAGCTCGGGCTCCCAACATGCAAGGCCTCATTAACCTGCTCCAGAAGTCTCTGTCATCAAGCCCAGGGACAATGGCTGCCCTCAAGGTCACAGTGACCACACAGGTTCAAGGCTCTCTCCACGCCCATCCCAGCTCCTTCTCACACACAACTCCACAGAAGGACAACCACACTCACTACTTTGTGTCCCAAAGCCAGACAGGCCCTAAAGCCACTACAGGCAGTAAGGCCAGGACATGGCAGGACTGGCCTCAGCCCTAGGGCTCCCTCTTACTTGGTCGATGTTCAGGCCTGGGACTCAGTGTTGTTGAAAGCTCTCTAGATGCCTCTAATGTGTGGAATAGGCTGGGACCACTGGGCTTCCAAAATCTGGAACTATGGATCCAGATGGATGGGATCCAAACCCTATTTCCACAAACAATCTCCAGGAAGTTACCAGCCTCACTAGGCTGCAGCATCCTCAGCTATCCAAAGGAGAATCAAAACAGAACTTCTGGTAGGTAATGAAGAAAATACATACAAAGAGCCTCGCACAAAGTAAGCATTGAATAACTATTTAATATTACCATTCTTAATTTACCCCGGGTCATCCCATCCAAGTCCAATTCTCTCTCCATTCAGTGCAGCCTCCGCAAAGGGCTTTTCAGATGGAATGGAAAGGCCTCCAGGGCCCATCTATGGGGTTGAGCCCACTGCTCCAGGTAATGAGAAAGCTGGTTTGGGTCACAGTACCTGCCACAGGGCTCTCGAAATACCCCACTACAGCAACCACCTGCTGGGAATGGAGGGATAAATGGTAGGCTGCCTAGACATGATAAGCAGTAGGCTAAGCACTAGCCTTAATAATAGCCGTGACTTCTACTAGACCTCCAGTCTCTACCACCCAGAAGCCCAGGTTTCACTGCAATGCTCCTAAAGGGGCCCAAAGGGACAGCTATAACTGAACCAGGCTTGGAACTCCATGTTGGTTCTCATGGTCCATACCTCTTGCTCACTTTCCCCAACTGACATTGAGAAAAGAACTGGCCTCATACCTTCCATCTGAATGAAACTCTGAAAGAGTCAGCCAGATGGGGTGGGTACCTCAATAGCAGCCAACAGACCCTCAGGCTCAGAGTGTCCATATATGTGGCAACTTAAAGAAAGGATCAATGCAATAATCAGGTTTAACAACCAGATAAAATTCTTCACCCATTCATTCATTTGTTCATTCAGTAAGCAGTTATAAGAGCCTCCTCTGTGTCAGGCATAGTGCTGGAGTAAGGAACACAGAAATGAATATGACTCAGTGTATCAGTTAGCTATTGCCAAAATAATGCTGTGTAACAAACCACCCAAAACTCAGTAGCTAAAACAACCATCAATTACTCTCTCAGATATGTGGGTTGGCTGGGGAAGATCTGTTCCTCACTGCCAGTTTGTGGGTCAGTCATTTCAGTGGCTCTGCTCTGACTCTTGCATTTCTCATGCTCCTGGGACCAGTGGGTTATCCAGGGCTTATTCTTTCTCTTTGTGGTAGAAACTCAGGAGAGGTGGAAACATCCAATACCTCTTAAGGTCCAGGCTCAGAATGGACACATTGTCACCTCTGCTACATGCTGCTGCCACAAAGAAAGTCACGTGGCCAAACCCAAAGCTAAGGCACAGGGAAGTATACTCTACCCACCATGAGGTCACAGCAAGAGTATGATGAACTACTGAGGTTGACCATTCAATTGGCCACACCTAGCCTCTGCTGTTCAAGAGTTCCTACTGGCCTGCACAGAGAATGCAATGTATCAAGAATAATTTAATGTGGCCAATCACTGGGGTCATTTGGGACCTGGAGTCCTTTCTAGTCTGAAGGACACCTGTCCCCTGTTCTCATTCCCCCTTTGCAGGCATTCTGTAAATTAGACTGAGCAATTCTCACCCCATTTGACATGTGGAGAATAGGCAACGCGGAGGGATAAAGGGACTTGCCCAAGACACACTCAACTGCTCAATTCTCCCCTATTATTTGCATTTGGTGAACATACTTATTTGAAAAAGGAAATGGATCTGGTGTGTGTAGCTTCCCAGGCTAAGAGAAACTAAAGCCAGACTAGTCTAATCAGTCATGCCACTTAAGGAGGTCAAAAAATTCAAACTGATGGGAAGAAGCACTTATGATATGGCACAGCCTTAACCCACAGGAAAGCACCATCTTTTGGAAAGAAAACAGAAATTCTAAAGGGCCTTCCATGCTCTGGGCAGGTTATAGATGTCATCTCATCAAATTCTCCCAAGAGCCCTGTGAGGTGCCCTGAGGTGCTAGCTCCATGCGATGGATGAGGAAATGGCCAATCATAGAGACTAGAGTCCATGCCAATAGTCTCACAGCTGGTGAATGGCAGGGGCAAGGCTGCAGGGTGACTCCTTCTGTTGCAAGACCTGAGTTGTCACTAAATGCCGTAGATGACTCAACTCAGGAGTCGTCCGTGTCGGCCCAGGTGAGGACAGAGCACAGGCAAGGCCAACAAAGAACAGATGGGCTTGCAGAGAATCCTCAAGCACGTCCTCAGGACAAGGGGTGGCCCGGCTCCCACTCACAACTTCCTGGAACCGATCTCATTGGCCAGTTGCAAGGATATGTATTCTCTTCCCAGCTCCTCAAGTGAACATCTGTTTTTCTCAAAGCTGTGAATGTCACGTCAAGAATTTCCAATTACCTTCCCCTTGGTTTTATTTAGCATCAGTGTATTGGAGGCATAATTAGTCTGAGATGAAAACCTGTATTGTTCCCTTCTCCTCTGCAATGAAATAGGTTTCCAAATGTGCTAACAGAGAGGATCCTTCTCCAAAAATGACAAACAGCAAGCGAAGGATGAAAGCAGGAGTGAAATACAGATTGATGACAACCGTGGCTGGGTTGAGGCGGGAGTGGGGGACGCGATGGCGGGATCTGCCACAGAGCTCCTGCTTCAAATCTCACCTCCTCCTTGCCTTCTAATGAGGATGGGCCTTTTCCACAACATAAAAGTGATGCTGATGGAGATGAAAGACCAATTTCCACTGATATGTTTTCTAATGATGCATCATCAGAAGGAAGTGCCTCTGGGGACTGCTGACGTGAAGGTATCGTGAGAATTCTTCTCTGTCCCCACCATGCTCAGAGCCTGAGGCCCTTGGCGGAGGTGTGCGAGCTTCACATTGGCTCAGTTTACTCAGAATTGGAGGGGGAAAATACACTCACATTACACAAGTCAAAAATGCCCCTAGAGTTCAGTACTCAAGGTACGACAACTCAGAGGCTCTCATTGACCCCAGGACTTGCGAGAGACTAGATCTTTAGCCTCTGGTTTGTCCAGTACTTATCAAATCAAGTCTTCAAGGGGAATTGATTCCTGGAATGTCTGCAGTGATATGTATTTTCCTCCCATTCTTATAGGCCCGTCCCCACAAAACAGCCAGAGGAATCACAAAATGGGACACAGGTCATGTCACTGCCTTATAAAAACCCTCTAATGACTCTCCATTGCACTTAAAATTAAACGCAGCTCCGGGGCGCCTGGGTGGCTCAGTCGGTTGAGCGTCCAACTTCGGCTCAGGTCATGATCTCACGGTTCGTGGGTTCGAGCCCCACGTCGGACTCTGTGCTGACAGCTCAGAGCCTGGAGCCTGCTTCGGATTCTGTGTCTCCCTCTCTCTCTGCCCCTCCCCCACTTGTGCTCTGTCTCTCTCTATCAAAAATAAATAAAATATAAGGCTGATTCCAATTTAAAAATGCAGCTCCTCACCTGGGTTGCAGACCACAGGTGGCATACCCTCGCCCACCTCTCTCACCTCGTGAGCTCTCTCTCCCCACCTCCCGCAAAGCTCCAGCCACACAGGCATACTCTTTCTGCTGTTCTTCCAACCAGCCAGCCTTTATTACCACCTCGGGACCCTGACAACGGAAAAGGTCTCCCTTATGAAAGCAAAGGACTTCACAGGCCTGACTCCACCAACCAGGTTCTCAACTCAAAAGGCAGAGAGGATGGCCACACAAAGTCAAAAGTGGCTCCAGTCACCCCCTATCACCTCGTCCTGTTCTTAGGGAACTCTTCAGCTTTATATTATCTTGCTGTTGTTTCTTCCTATTGCACTTACAAAGTAGGTTCCAGAGGAATAAGACCTCACCTGTCTTATTCTCCGCCCGCTACCTCAGCACCTTACAGGGTTGCAGAGTATCTGACACACAGGACGTGCTCAATAAGGATTGAGGAACTCAAGACCAATGAGGGAGCTGGTGGGATCTGGCTTTTCAAAAGGACCACAAGGTACATGCATGTTATCTTCAGATGACTGAGGGGCTGACATGGGGAAAGAACAGTAAAATTACCCTGTAGCCCCAAAACACTGATCCAGGACTAACAGGGAGAAGCCACAAGACAGATTCTTCCTAACATCAAGTAGAAGTTCTCTCACTGTTGAGCTGCCCAATGACACAATAGGTTTCCTTAGTAGATAGTGAGTTCCCCATCTCTGGAGGTATGTAAGCAGAGGCCACTGCTGGAGTCCATGTACTGGAAAGATAAACATCCTGCTAAGTTCCTGAGTCCACGAACCATCCTCAACACCCACTGTGGTTTCTTTCATCTTGGTCTTTTATTCTCACTGCCAGATCACAATCCCCTGAGCATGGCAGAGACTTGCTCTCTGGCATGGCCCCACAGGACCTTGCACCAGGCAGGGTCATGTTAATGGATGGAACACACACGTCCATCAGACACAGTGGAATAGATGTGTCTGACTCTCTGTAAGTGAAACCAGGAGGTTCTAGGCAGAGCCAACTCCATGGGGCCCTGGGTGGGGGTGGGCACCATGCTGACAGAAATGAGCTTGGAGCCTCCACCTTCCTCCAGGGACACAAGCCTCGAGAGCAAACAGGGAAGGAGGTGTAAGAGGTGGCAGTCACCGAACGCCAACACCTGGACCCCAACTGCTTAGCTTAATCGGTCCTCCTGCCAGCCGCCATGAGGGGGTGACATGACTTCCATACCACAGACAATGAAACTAAGGCTCAGAAAGGTCAAGCAGCTTGTCCAAGACCTAAAGTGCATCCGGGGAGCTGGGAGTTGAGCTCAGTTCTGACAGATGCCACAACCTGCATTCCTGCCACTTGGCCCCCACCAGATCAGTCACTTTGCTTCCAATCTCGGGCCTTCCAACCTCGGAAACATTCTCAAGTCATTCTGTCTTTTCCTCTCCCCATCTTCTGAGAAGCTGAGGTCCCTCAAATACCGCCCCCCCCAGGTTGAGCCCGTCTTAACTGCACTCAGCTCCCTGTTCAATCATCCAACCCCAGACCCATTCAGAGGAAGCTGGTTGAATGAGCATGTTCCCACAACGCCTCCTTCCACCCATGTGCAGAGCTTCCTGCACGTGCCATAGTCTCCTTCCCATCACCTGGCACAGGTGCTCACAGAGGTGCTCAGCTCAGATGTGCCAAATAACCATGGCAGGACAAAAGCACATCGGAATATCCTCCCTCCCAGCCCACGAACAGGACCCAACAATGGCCCCTGTGTCTTCTCCACCTCCTTGGGCTTCCTAGGCTGGTTCCTGAACTTTTGTGGGGGTAAAAAGCGGGGGGGGGGGGGGGGCAGAAAGGAGGGGAGGGGACCAGAAGCAAGAGCACATGTGGACCATGTGACATATCTGGAGATTTGGGGAGCCCCTGTCTAGTAAGAGATAAGGGGGAAGAGAGTGACAGAGAACACAGATTCTAAGCATTGTTGCTGTGAGTTATGAATTGAACCCTCCGACTCTCTTCAAAAGATACCAGAAAAGAATTGCTAGGTACAGCATTACTTTTGCTGGTTTTCCTCCTAATATGACTTTACTGACACTGGGATGTGAGACACCATAGTTTCATTTGGATTACAAAGGAATGAAACACCATCTCCTGGGAAAGTACCTATGACTTACTGTGCTGGATGTATTTAGAATTCGTCATGCAAAAAAGCTTAGCTCTTTTTTCATCTCATAGAAGAGCCTATTGCCTCCACGCCACCTTCTGCTAAAAAAAAAATCCTTTGAGCAAAAATTCTGAAACTATAAATGTCTATTTTAGTACTCAACTATGAAAGAATCTGCAAATATATGCAAATACATTTAATAAAATGTTTTGGTCATGTTAAAAAAAATTCAAAAGAGATGAATAAACGAACACATGAATGAGAACCTGAAATCCATTGTTTAGCTCACAAAGTTTTAAGTCTTTCCTGCCTATGTTTGAAATGATCACAGCTAACACTTCCTAGGTAAAGGTTTGCCCTAGGTGAGGCAACTTTTTGCATATATTAACTCGTTTAATCTTGACAACCATCTATGAGGTAGGTAATAACATTACCTGCATTTGCAGGTGAGACATTGACCTTAGGTCCCACCATTAGTGAAGGGTAGAGCCAGAATTCCAACTCAGGAAGATGGCTCCAGACTCCTTTGCTTAGACAACTCTACTAACCTGCGCAGAGATCCAACTCGCTTGCCAAAAACGCCTTACAGAGCCAGCTACCCCACCACACAAGGTCAGTCCCATCCCAGCCACTCCTGGAAGAAGAAGGCTACAGGGTATTACCCTGGGAGGCCAAAATATGTGTATATCTTCCAACAGCTTCAGGATACATAGCAGAAAAATCAACCAAATGCAGCCACCCCCTCCTTGGCTATAATCAATAAGTGCTTACAAAATGTTATTTCCTAGAAACACAGTAAAATAACATGACAAATAGGAGTGTGGAAAGGACGGAGCCTCGAATGTTGAGGCTGAGGCACGTCTGCCATGCCTCCCCCCAGAACCCATCATGTAAATGCCCAAAAGCAACAATGCTGCTCTCTTTCCTTGTCCCCAAAAGGGCATTTAGGGAGAAACACTTCAACACGCGTAAAAGTGCTTGTGGGTTTGACTTAAATTGAATGAAGTCTCTACTTTGTGGGAAGAAGAGCACAAACAGGCCATGTGGCCAGGGGCTATGGCTCACAGAGCGGAGGCTGAGACTTGCCCACCTGGGAGACCCAGGCTGTGGCTCAAGTCATCCATCCACCAGCAATCAGACTGTCCCTTGGAGGCAGGCCCAGAGGGGCACAGTTGGCCCAAGGCATGAGTCGTCAAGGAAACTTTGAGTCTTCTGCCACTACCCTGTCTACCACCAACCCCACAGGCCACACCTAGCTAATTTTCCCATCAGAAAGAGAATTAGAATCTCCTGTGCCAACAAATTCCAAATAAAGTATGTAGATATTGCACCGTCAAGGAGGTAGAACATAACCCCCTACTCCTTAAGTGTGGGCTGCACATAGGGACATCTTTCCAAGGAGTACAGAAAAGGGAAAACGAAGAGTAACTTTAGAGTGGAGAAACGTGACAAACGCTACCTCAGCCGGGTGGTCAAGGTCAACACCAATAGTGATCAGTCATGTTGATAACACGCACACTTGATACGACGTGATAAGAATGGCAATTTACCTCCGTGGTCTTTCTCCCCCAAACCTATAATCCCAGTCTAATCATGAGAAAATATCAGATAAATCCCAACTGAGGGTTATTCTACAAAATACCTGACCAGGACTCTTCAAAACTGTTAAGGTCATCAAAAGCAAGGAAATTCAGAGAAATTGTCACAACCAAGAGGGGCCTAAGGTGACAGGATGACTAATGTATTGTGACACCCTGGGTGGAATCCTGGAGACAAAAAAGCACAGCAGGTAAAAACTAAAGAAATCTGAAAGCATGAACTTCAGTTAACAAAAATATATATCAATAATGTCATTAAAGGTGACAAATGCACCGTACTAACATAAGATGTTCATAATAGGAGAAACTGGGCGTGGGGTATGTGAGAACTCTGTGTACCGTCTCTGCAATTTATCTGTAAATCAAAAACTATTCTAAAATTAAAAGTTTATTTTTAAGAATTGGAGTCTCATCCTGAGTTCTGTAGAATATGCTTCCAAGACAGTCCTCAAAAGTGTTCCTTCTCCCCAGTTATCTCTGACTTCCTCAGTGCTATGTCAACATTCACCCAAATATTGGCAACACACTTCCTCCCTGGCCCCAGGCCCCCCCATCCAATCTATCAGGTTCCCGGAGGCCACTCAGAGCTTTGACAACTCAGATGTGATGAGGCACACCTGTGTTGCAATGGCTCCCTCCGTCTTCAGGATTGCATCTGATCCCCAGCATGGAATCTGGGGCCCCTACTCTCTCACAGCCTTGCCCTTACTCTTCCTTGACATCCCTCTCTTTTTTTTATTAGCACTGTTTCTCTTTTAACTGAGGTATAGCTGACACACAATGCTACATTAGTTTCAGGTGTACAACACAGTGATTCAACAACTCCATACGTTATGCTGTGCTCATCACAAGTGCAGCTACCATCTGTCACCATACCATGCTATTATAATACCATTAATTATATTCCCCATGCTGTAGCTTTTATCCCCATGATTATATTCATAACTCAAAACCTGCAGCTCCCACTCCCTTTCACCATTTTGCCCAGCCTCCTAACCCATCCTCCCCTCTGGTAACCATCAGTTGTATTCATGGGTCTTTTTCCGCTCTTTGTTTCTCTTTTAGATTCCACATATAAGTGAAATCATATGGTATTTGTCTTTCTCTGTTTGACTTATTTCACTTAATAAAATACCCTCTAAGTCCATCCATGTTGTTACAAATGGCAGGACTTCATTCTTATTTATGGCTGAATAATATTCCATCCCGCAATCGCGCACTCGCGTGTGTGCGCCCGCACACACACACACACACACACACACACACACACACACGCACCCCACATCTTCTTTATCCATTCGTCTATCGATGGACACTTTGGTTGCTTCATATTTTGGCTATTGTAAATAATGCTGCAACAAGCATTGGGTGCCTGTATCTCTTTGAATTATTTTTCTTTTCCTTGGGTAGATACCCAGTAGTAGAATTATTTCTATCTCTAATTTTTTTTGAAGCACCTCCATACTATTTTCCACAGTGGCTGCGTCAGTTTACATTCCCATCAACAATGCACAAGGGTTCCTTTTTCTCCATATCTTTACCAACATTTGTTATTTCTGGGCTTTTTGATTCTAGCCATTCTGACAGGTGTGAAGTGATATTTCATTGTAGTTTTTATTTGCATTTCCCTGATGATGAGTGATGTAGAGCATCTTTTCACGTGTCTGTTGGCCATCTGTATGTCTTCTCTGGAAGATGTCTTCTTTGGAAATGTCTATTCAGGACCTCTGCCCATTTTTAAATTGGGCTATTTGTGGGAGATTTTGGTATTAAGTTGTATAAGTTCTTTTGTTTTGGATATAAATCCCTTATGAGATCTATCCTTTGCAAATATTTTCTCCCATTTGATAGACTGCCTTTTTTGTTTTGTTGATGGTTTCCTTTGCTATGCTTTTACATGCCTCTCTTGATGGTATCATATCAAAATATCTATTGCTTTTTCTCCAAAAAACTAATCCTCTAGCTCACCTGTGCTTCCCTTCCATGTTCCCACGTTTGCTAGTCCATCACCTGGGATGGCTTCTCTCCACTGTTTTCCCTGATTGTCTTGTACCTGTCCTTCAAGATTCAGATCAGACACTGCTTTCTACAGAAAGCCTTCCTTCACTCCAGGATGGATGTGTTGGCTTTGGTGGATACCCCAATCATGCCTACACTTACATCTATCCCCCACTGTTGACGGTTGCCTTCTCTCCGTGAGTACAGTTACAGTGCTCTCACCATGCATCTCTGGTGCAATCCTCACCAAATCCTTCTTTAATAATGAGTACATCACTGGAGGAAAAAGATGCAGTGAAAAATCACAACCAGCAGTCCAGACCTTTTGTTCCTAGGTATTAAATTACAAATTCTACTCTTTAGAACTCCATTATTCTCACTAGAGTCCTATATAACTACATTCCATTATATGGCAATATAACGGATTACTAGATTTAATTATAACAGGATAATTAATGTCAAGATATTGCCCGTTTGGACATAAATATTAAATACTGGCTTCAGTGTAACTATTCTCTAACTGTGATTACCGGGCTTAGAAACACCAGTTTTTGATGAGAAGTACCTTTGTCATGAGGGAAGCAATGCCAAGTAGAACACCTGTTTTGCAGGCTGCTACTGGACCCGAGGCAGCATGTCTCCTTCCTGGCTCGAAGTTGGGCTCCCGGCATCCCTGACCCTGTGATGAGCTCCATCTCTCACACCCTCCAGTGCAGAGCACCAAACCTTGCCTTGCTCTGGCGGAACTGAGGACCTTAGGCAGAGGAATTTCTCAAGGGATCATCCAGGCCCATTGGGAGGTCCCTGAGTCACATATGCCTTCATGACCTCCTTTTCCCTCCAAAACAAGAAGTAAGAGCAACCACAAGGAGTAAGGGGCTCTCAGAGGCTGTGATAAGGCAGAGACAGCACAGCCAAGCCCCGAGTGTGCTAAGCTTGCTGTGGAAAAGGAAGGCCCCACCTTGGTATTCCATCCTTCTAGCATGCCCTCTCCCTTAGCCACCTGGCTGGGGCTCCAAATTTACAATGACTATGATTTCATTCTGTGCCTTGACAAAAACATTGCCTCCTGTGAGTCACCTTTAGGCCACTCTCACATAATAGGACTATGAATGTCCACAAAAGCTAAATACAGGATGCAATATCCCACCTGACGCCCTCTTTCACCCTGGTTCTAGCCAGAATTATGGAACAGATATGTCCAAGCTTCCACTTAGCTTATACCAGAGCTGTGGGCAACTATGTAAGAAATCCTGCCACCCTAAGGCCACCCTGCTTTGAGGAAGCTCAAATAGCAAATTCAGACAGACCACAAGAAGAGGGAGAGATGCCCAGCCAGCTTCCGGCTTCTCCCATCCCTCACTCTTCCTGATCCAGGGGTTGTATGACTGACTGAAACTTCATGACAGCCTCTGAGCCAAAACCACCAAGCTGAGTCCTTACCAAAATTTCGATCCAAAGGAAACAGGTGAGATAACAAAATGATTTTTGTTTTAAGCCACTAAGTTTTGGGGTGGTTTATCACACAGCAGCAGATAACCAGAACAAAGGTCCAACCAACATCAGAGCCATGGTAGTGAACAAATAGCCCTTAGATCCTTCTTCCATGAGCCAAACTTGACTTCAGCTTCTTACACAGCCCCAGTCCTGTTGTGAACAGAGAAAGATGCTCTGTCTTTCCCCAGTGTGCTGATGCTCCTGGAACAAACATCTCCCTGAAATAGTCATTCAGACCCCACAATCACAGGGCCTGGGATCCCCAGGCCCCTTTAACCCCACATAGCAAGGACTCCTTGTCCCTACTTCATTCTCAGTCATCAATCCAGAAACAAAATAAAAATTTCCTTTGAGCATGCTATGATTGAGCTGAGACCTCTGGGTTACTCGTGTCTCCAAGTAAGATCAAGATAATGCCAAAGGCAGAGGTTCTTTTTTTTTTTAACATTTATTCACTTTTGAGATAGAGAGAGAGAGAGAGAGAGGGCACATGAGTTGGGGAGGGGCAGAGAGAGAGGGAGACACAGAATCCGAAGCAGGCTCCAGGTTCTGAGCTGTCAGCACAGAGCCCGACATAGGGCTCAAACCCGTGAACTGTGAGATCATGACCTGAACCAAAGTCGGATGCTTAACTGACTGAGCCACTCAGGCACCTCCAAGGGCAGTGGTTCTGATGGGAAGCAAAGCTGCATCATCATCATCATCATCATCATCACTGCCACCACCACCAGCATCACCATTATAACTATTGCCATCATGATCATCATTATCACTATCACAATCACTGTCATCATCATACCCATTGTCATTATCACCAGCATCACCATCATAATCATCACCATCATCATCACCGCCATCACCATCACAGTCATCACAGCCATCATTACCATCACCATCACCACCAACATCAGCATCACCATCATCATCACCACCACCACCACCACCCTCATCATCAACACCATCACTAACATCATCATAACCATCACCATAATAACCATCATCACCATCACTGCCAACATCATCATCATTATCACCACCATATCCATCATCATCACCATTACTATCATCATCATACTCATTGTCATCATTACCAGCATCAGCATCACTGTCATCATCAGCCACCACCACAACCATCAGTATCATCAACATCACCACCACTGCCATGTAATACAGGGACATGTACTGAGTACTCATTATGTACAAGAAACTGACCTAGACACTTCAAGTATACTAGCTTGTCAAATTCTCATCACATCCTCATGATGTGGTCCTCCCTATATGCTACTATCCCTACCTTAGAGATGAGAAAACAAAGGATTGGAGCAGTTTTTAATTTGCTCACAGCCACCAGCCTTAAGAGCAGTGCTGGGATTCTAACTTCAAATGCACTAACTCCAAACACCATGTGCAATCTTACTTTCCCTGGCTCCTCTCTCTTCAAGCCCACTCCATGGTTCTTCATCCAGAGTTTCTTTAGAAATACTCTAGTGGAGACCCCAGGCCCCCAAGTACAACCTTGCAGTGCCTCAGTCTCATCATCTGGAGTGGTGACAACAGCCTGGCTCTGGACAGAGTGTCAGACCAGAGTGAGGGGCACCATACCATGGGAGGGAACAGGGTGAAGTCATTTACTAAGACCTACTCTGGGTCAGACAACACTGGGCATTCACCCCACACATTGTCTCATTTAACTTCACCACAATCCCGGGGGTAAGTAGGGATAAGCTTCCCTATGTTGTCAGTGCACTCAGATAAAGAGAGTAAGCCCAGCTGCATAACTTCCAAGCCTTTACTCCTGTTGCCCCAAATGTCCTTCCACCTTGAGGATGGGTCCCATGTGCCACATGCCAAATCCCCTATCTGACCCTGTCAGAGAAGCAGAGTTTTTCTCTGCACATTGACTTAGAGCAATTAATGAGTCAGGGATACGTTTGCTTTGCATTTCCTGGGCAGGTGACCATTCTGGGCATGGCTCTTTTCTCATTGAAAGATACCCCAGACAAGTGGAAGAGAGACAGACGCACAGCCCTGGACTAGATTGTCCTTGCTCAACCTCTTCCTGGCTCCAGAACCCAATCTGAGTGCCCAACTAGCTTATTATGCAACTTCCCTTCTTTTGGAAGCTGAAACTTGCCAGATTTGAAAGGATACCTCCCTTCATAGAAAGAAAAAGTCATGATTTTTTATAAGTGCCCACTAAATGAAATGTGCAAATAGCATTCCCCATTACACAGAAAAAAATTTATGTCTGAGGTTTCCCACTCTGCCATGACTATAGCCCAGGTCCCCTGGGACGTGGAATGAGAGGCAAGAATAGGATTGGAATCCACAGCATGAGAAGGGGCACTATGTAAGTCTATCCTGTCCTAAGGGGAATGCTGCAGCCCAAGCCCAAGGAGCAGAGGTCACAGCTGTGGCCACACAGGCACGGCCTAGAACCTATGGGTGATGCTGAGAGCTGGCAGGGGGGTGGGGTGCAGTTGGGAGGAGCAATGGGTGGGATGGATGGCAAGGGAATCCCACAGTACTATCTCCCACTACACTGGTGGGCCCACTATGGGGGCGGGAGTGTCACACAGGCCCCAAAGTGTCAGTGTGGAAGCAGGTCAACAAGGGCAGGAGATGTGAGCAAACTCTCCCCCATCATACAAACATATGCACACAAACATACAATGGCAGCACAGATTTGTTTACCTATTGGCACAAGTGCAAACAAACGGAAGCCCACAGGGTGTGAGGCCTGCGCTGGGCTCAGGGGCTGTCCTACCCAACTCCCATTAAGTGGTAGCGGAAAGTTAGCTGTGGGTTGGGTTAGCTCTTGTTGCTGCTTGCCTGAAATCCCTGGCAAAGGATGGGGAAAGGCCGTTCTGCAAAGGGTGTGTCCTCTCAGCCCTTCCAGAAAGAGAATCCTTGGAGCAGCAAAGCAGTCCCATTTTCACATACATTAATAAGATGCAAAGCTCTTTAGGCTGATTGCTTGCTCCTCGCAGGAAGTCACCATGGGTGGCTGCCAGGAGGCTGTGCTCACCCCTGAGAAGTCGCTGGGTTGTCACATGAAGCAGGGGCCTGCGTGATTTCCTGCAGCAAGGGCCCATGCAGGGAGTCCCAAATAAGGCTACCTACCCAGGGCCTGTGCCATCCCCATGGCCCCAGCAAGCCGAGGGGGCAGAGGGAACACCTCCCCCAGAGTAGCCCTAATCAGCTCCACAAACATCGGCTCCCTGTGGCCTGACAACTATGATCTACTATCTCCTTAGACTTCCCATGTCCCTGAGTTACTTCCTATAGAGTCGAACAATGGCAGAGAGGACACCTGCACCCTGGTCCCTTTCCAGATTGTGCTGCTGACCTGCTCACAACCCTCCTGTGACTCCCCATTAGATTGAAACCAAGTTCAAAGTCCTCCAATGACCTGAGAAGTCTTCTGGGCTTGGACCCATCCCATCACTCTTTGTCTGACTCACCCAGCACCAGGCATACCCTCCTCCTCCCGGATCCTCCATCATGCCACGCTCATTCCAACCTCAGGACCTTTGCATGTGCCATTCCATCTGCTGAAATTGCTCTGCGGTCAGATCTTGCTTTACATGTTCCATCACGCCCTTCTGGTCCCTCCACAAACACCTCCTCCCTGGTAGCACCATCCCTGATCACCGCATCTAAAACGATGTCACCACAGAACCACTCTCTTCTTACCTTGCTTTGTCTTTCTTCATAGAGGTTATCACTACCTGAATTACTGTGGCTTTATTCATTTGCTTATTTATTTAGTGACCACCCTCTGCCTCCTCTGGAATGTCAATCCTTTGAAGTCAGGGACCTTGTCTGTCTCAGTCACTCTGTATCCATAGGACCTACAATAGGGCCTGATCCATGTTAGCTGCTCAATGAACTTTTTGATCCATTTGAAGACCAGCAAACTGAGACCTGGAGAGGCGCTAGTCTGTAGGGTGCAGCATCCCAGGCAAATCTGGGCTGGGCTGGCTCAGACATTTATTGCCTGGGACTGTAGGCTCACTTCCTGTTCTCTAAATCACATCTCACTTGCAAGAACAGACTAACCCCCACCTTTCAGGTGCCTCCGCAGTCCTCAGAAATGGCTAGGCAGAGTAGATTCGCAGCGAATCCCCAAATGCATCAGCCAGGCCTTTAAAAAATTGCCCAGTTCCCTTTATCATACTCAGTAGCCCTCCCAGAGCCCTGGAAAGCTATGACAACGCCCATGAACAGAGCTACCTGCCAGGGTCAAGGAACTACCACCAGCACTGTCGATCACTATTAGGGGCACAAACCAAAACCCAATGATAACCCTCTGTCTAAAGAGCTGACCTCCACATGCTTAAAGACCAAGACCTTCTTGCAAATACAAAGAAGGATCCTAAGGTAGTTTAGCAACACCCTGGCACCAGCCAGCAAGGATAAGAAGAGTATGGGATGCACAGAAAACAAGGGTGGTACCTAGAGGATCCAGGGGAGAAGCAGGAACTCTCAGGAACAGTGCACTAAGGATGACTGCCAGTGCTTAGTGAGAAAGGCCTGAGAAAGGAGAACGGGGCTTACTTCACGCCATTCCCGTATTTAATATGCTTACGTTGATGGCATATAAGCCATAAATCAGACGTTGCCACTCAGCGGTCTGCAAGCCTTATCAGCCCTGCCACAGGCAGAGCTGGCCAACAGAGAGCTTAAAAGTTTTGTAATTAGTTGCCAACATTTAAAAATTAAGAGATTTCACAGTAAAGTCCAGATTTCTGGCTCCTTTTGAGACACAGAAAGCACTGGCTATACCAGGCCTTCACGTGGGAATCTCAAGGGCAACCTGACTGTCCCCTTCAGGGAAGGCTGTGCCCTCCAGGCACCCACGGTTGGTACAATCTCGGCCCTTCTTACAGCCCACCTGCTCTACACTTCAGTATTCCTGTCTGGAGGTCACAGGCATTAGGATTTGTGACTTGGTTGTCCCTGGCTGGTGTTCCAAAGGGAGGCTGCAGCTATTCTTATCTAATCCTTTGTTTGTCTTCAAAAGCCCCAAGTTACAGAGCGCCCAAGAGTGGTTCATGTGGTTACCTGGGCTGGGTGGACCCACCTGACTGCCACCGAGCAGCAAGAGGACAGCAGACACACAGCTCCCTTGCCCGCTCTGCTGTGCTAGCCATGGGGCTGTCTCCAACTGGGTGCTCACGGTTTGGGCACCCACTTCTCTTGCTTGTGGTTCTTCCCAAGCAGTTAAGCTTGCTAGCTCTTCAGGGGCAGGGCCCGTGTCTTTCTCCACCAAAGAATCCAGTGCAAGGGGTCCAGGGAAAGGGGCCCGTTGTGTTGGTGGTGGTTGGCCACCCAACAGGCTGTTAAAGGAGGGCTTCTCATCCCCAGAGTAATTCTGCAGGCAGAAAGTACAGCAGCTCTTTCTCCTTCTATCAGCCCAGCAAGCAGCAGCTCTGAGAAGCTACTAGTAGCTGTGCCTGCTTGGCCTGGCAAGGGAGAGCCCAGACGGCGGGGGGGGGGGGGGGGGGGGGGGGGGGGGGAGATTCCCTGAATGCTCCCACCTGCTCCTGGGCACCAACTGCAAGTGCCCAGCCAGCACAAGGGGCCTGAGGGGGCGCTGAGATGCCCTCTCCTCCCCCATCCCCCCATGGACTCTAACATCTCTCCAGGTGAGCACTGGGATGACAGGCCAGTCTGCAATCCCAGCTGCACTGGCCGAGGGCCGTGAACATTCTGTCACTTTTTGCTAGTCCCATCCCTTACCACCCGGTTTTCCTCACCTGGTTCCAGGAGCTGTGCTTTCTGACATAGAATGCGTGAGGAGCCGTCCTGCCAGACTGGCCATAGCCCTGCTCCTCTGAGCCGCTAACACATGTGCCCTTGACCCCAGCAGCCCAATTGGTTCTACAACCCCAGCCAAACACTTTCTACAGGCACAATAACAAAACTACCATTCACAGAGCACCAGCCCTGCACTGGGCCTTCTCATGGGCTTTATCTCATTTCAGATCCCACAGCAACCCTCAGGGAAAGTAATACTATTCCAGTTGACAGACCAGTAAATGGGCCCAAAAAGATGGAACTGAGAGTGAGCTGGGACCTGACTGTGCATCTATGTGTTCCAAAGGCAATGCCCCTTCCTCTCTGTGTTGCCAGCAGCCCTCACCCCTGGGGAAGCACCATCGTGCCCCCAGCTAAGCATCACAGATTCTCAGATTTCTTCTGCAAAGAAGGGAAAAGGTGGGGTGTGGGAAGGAGGAGGCAGAGAAAGGGGACACACTCAGGGGTCTGCCCTGTGCCTTGTTGCTGAAATTAAAGTCATTCCTGTCCTGCCTCTCCCATTCAGGAGGAGCTGAACCCCTCCCCTCCACACCTGCCAGCATACCAGGGCTTTCTATAAGGGGCTGGGGGGATACATGCATGTTTCTCCCGGTGCACGTTTTCCTCGACATCCTACTTCCAACTGGTTCTCTTCTCTCATACTGTCACACGGGTCTGTCCCAGCAACTCCTTTCTCCCCAATCTCCATGGCTCCAACCATGGACCACAGCCCCTGTCCCTGGCTTTCTCCCTGACATCACTCACCAACACAGACACCGAAGATTCCTAACACACTATGAGGAGGGAGATGCCACAGCAAACAGCCGAGAAATGAGCATTAGACATGCCTGTTAACAGGCCATCAACCATGCCCACTTCTCTCCTTTGGTCAATCGACCCAGCAGCAGGTCACCATGAGAACCCCTAACATCAACAATGAGTGCACTTCAAAATTCAGAATGTTGACCTTGCCTGGAGTCAAGCAGATTTTTCACTTTTCTCAATGCTCTGTGTGGCCCATATCCTTACATTGGCTAAGACTCATCCGTTTCCCTGTCTAAGCAGCAGTCACTGGGTACCTTCTGGTGCCCAGCTCTCTGCTAGACAGCCCCTCTGGGGCCCAGCCCTATGAGGGAGGAAAAGGAGAGAACTGCAACCCAGAATATTCCCCACGCTTAATTATTACAGTAACCTTGTAGGTCAAGTGTCATTTTAAAGCCACTGTACAGAGAGGGAAGCAAAGCTCAGAAAGCCTCATGGTGAGGACACAGGACCTGAACCAGGTCTGTCTGGAACTCTGCCCCATTGACCACACCACAGAAGGGTTAAGGGGACCTTGGGGTCCTATGGACGTTGCTCTTCCAGTTACCAAGCAGGGAGGCACAGGCAGCCTGCCCAGCCCCTCGTGCTCCCTGCAGGTGTGTTAGCAGAGACAGGACCATGGGATCCAGGGGGGTGTCCTGCATTCCCCAGATGATCTCTCAAAGGTGCCCAGTCCACATTCCCCCTTCCCACATGATCTTCAATGGCGATGTTCATCAAGTCCACCCTTTGTCATGTTCTTGGAGGAAAATGGGCTTCCCCTTGATCTGTCAAGAACAAGCTTCCTCCTCCTCCCAACAGCACATAGTAGAACAGAGCTGGGCTGTGAGTCAAGGAGTTCTGAGCTCACATCCCAGCTCTGTCACATAATCTGGGAGCATGAGCAGGTCCCACAACCACCAGTTTCCAATGCTCTGTGATAGCCCTTCCTTCCTAGCATTGCTGAGATTGGGTGAATCAGTGGGTCCTACATAAGCAAGCTTGATAAATAAAGGCCTGTTCCATCTCTCCCTCTGTTCCACATCCCCCTCCTCACCACTTTCACCCCAAAGTTGAGCCAGGTTGAAACAAAGTAGGAGAAAGGAGGTGCCTGGTCCTCATCATCCACACACCTGCAGGACACCTGCTTGCTCCTAGGAAGCTCGTCTGCACACTGGGACATGGAAGACAGATTACAAAATGCCCCCAAGTCCCTACCCTTTAGTGTACTACCCTCTTTGCATTGTGACTTTGCACTTCCCCCAAGAGGAGTGTCCCAGGAGGCTCCCTCCTCTGCCCCTTAAATCTGGGCTGATCTCTTGGCTTGCTTTGGCCAAGAGATCGTACAAAAGCAATAAGGCACCAGGTCTGAGCCTGGGCCTCAAGTAGCCTGGAGCACTTGCATTTTCTCTCTTGGAACTCTGCTGCTGTCACATGAGTAAATGTGGATGAGCATGTACCATGAGAGACCCACGGCCTCGTCACCCCATCACCCTAAAACTGCCCTCCTAACTGGCCAGCCCAGCTGAATGGCCAGCTGACCACAGATGCATCAGCAAGCCCAGACAAGATCAGGCATGGCTACCCCAGGTCTGCTGACTGCCAGACTTAGGAATAACAACAAAGGCTTATTGTTTCATGACACTGAGTTTGGGGTGGTTTGATGGCGGGTGTCTGAGGCCAAGTTCTTGGTGGCACCAAGCAAAGGCACACTGGGAGCAATGCAGAAGACGGCAACAGAAAGCTTCTCTGTGGGTTTCTCTGTGGGCTGCACGGCACAGAGAGCTTTTCTGAGATGAATCCAGGCAATTGGAATAACCTGGCCTCACCTCTGCCTCTCTTAACACAGCTCAGCCTTCCTCTGGCTTCCTGCAACGCTGGGGAAATTCTGCTGCTTCCCTTCTGGGCTCCCCACCCCGCCCTTCAATCAACAAATGGGCTGACTCACCACCTCAGGGGAGGCCCCCCAGGCGGAACACCCTTGGGGATCCAGGAGCAGAAAGGGTAATTGAGTCATTCCACTGCTACAGGCTGTTTCCCTTTGTAAATACCTATTTCTCATGTTTGCTGCCTCCCCAGCCAGAAGGGGCTGAGAGACGCCCACAGGGAGGAAGTGACAGTTTGCTGGCTATTTAATGGCCCACAAAGGAAGAAGGAAAGAACACCAGGTGTCTCCAGACCTGCACTTCAGGTTCATGATCTCACTCTTTGACCCCAGGAAGAGACAGAAAGGCCTCCCAGACAGCCAAGTAAGACCTTCCTGAGCACCAGGAATGGGATGGCATGATTCAAGATGCAACTCAAAATAGAAACAGCACTCGAGCAGAAAACAAACACCAAAAGACCCAGAAACATTCAAGCATTGTCCCTTGATGAGAGCTTGGATGCCTGTTTAAAATATTAAAAACTCAAACATTAAATGCTTTCAAAACACTATCTTACTCAGGTGCCCCTGCTTAGCTACAGTATTAAGAATGTGTTTTGTCTGCCCACTAGGCAATCCAGCTTCTAGAGAATGTTTGCATGCAGCCGAGGTCAGAGCTCCTGGGATTGATTGCACCCTTCATCCACCCGTGTGCCAATCATCATCCATAGGCTCTGAAAAGGTGATTCACAAAGATGAACATGTCCCACCTCCTAACCTCACACGTTCCAAGGCCCCATGGGGAGGGGAGTACAAATGACAAGTAGTCACAGCAAGAGTGGTGGGTACCGCGGATGCCCCCGGATGACAAAAGGCAATAGAGGTGTGCTAGGAATGTGGAAGGTCCCACAGGGAGGGAGCCCACAACGGCTTCCCCAGTACGCATGGGGGTCCACAAGGATCAAGGGCAGTGCGGACAGAGAAAGAAGGGGACAGCGGCCATGTGGAGTCTCTGTTCTCTTCCCCATCTCAGCCCCAGGCCACCAGTTCTGGCTGCCTTGAGCATCCCTGAGCTCCAAACCTACCAGAACAAACTCAACACAGTATCTTTTCCTCATAAGCTTATTTCTAAGAATTTCGGGGGGGGGGGGGGGGGGCGGGGGGAGGAAGCATTTCTCAGACTCATAGCACTTTTGCTGAAGTACTAAGGCTTTAAAATCCGTAAACAGTAGGATATAATTAAATGCAAATGCAGGGCCACATTTAAAAATTAATCCTCTATAATTAATTAGTAATTTAAAATATTCTGGTAAATGATACTTAAATGGCACAGAATTATCCTAGCTCTGAGTGATAAAGTCGCCTGCTGAAGCTTTACCATGTTGGAGTAAGAAATATTTGCATATATCATGTGGGACAACAGAACACTGAGATTACTTAATTTTCCTTTGCTATAAATGTATTAAAAAAGCACAGTCTTTATATTCAAATTGTGGGAGCAAACTCACTTGCTGCAGCAAACTCTGAGAAGCAATTGATTCAAAGCCAGGAGTTAACCCAGCCTGTGCTTCTAGTAAGGATTAAATTGGCCTCCAGCCACACTCCTTGCCCGGGAAGCCACTCTGAGCAGAGTTGAGGAGAAATTTGGGGAGTGGCCTTTTCCACCTCCGTCCCTTCTATTCACCGGTGCCTCACAATCTGGGTGAAAGGGGACCCCCAGTCCCAAGCAATGGGGAGCTGTCCTACCAATAGGCTGCTCCTCTCACTGTTTTTCTCTCCCATCCTTCTGGCTACAGAAAGAGATCACCGATATCTAACTGCAAAAGCTAACTGCCACCTGCTGTAACCATCACTTGCCATTTCTCTCCCAACATTGCAATGCCTTCCCCAGACTGCTCTGCCACCAGCAATGCCTTTACCCTGGTGTGTGTGTGTGGGTGTGTGTGTGTGTGTGTGTGTGTGCACATATTTATGTATAGGTGTGGGGGCTGAGGGGCTGTCTGTTAGGCTGTGCTCGTCTGAGGGTCTGCTTGTACGAGCTATGAGGCTGGTTAGCCGTATCATTGCATCAGCCTGTGTCTGTGTGCGTGTGTGTGTGCGTATGCGTGTGTGTGTGTTTGTGCCTGTGTCACAAATGTCTAGTCTCCCACACTGGCCTGCATGGCTGCTTATCGTCAGTCCTCTCCCAACACACTCACCTCTCTGCACACTGCTCCCCCTACCCCGTGCCAAAGCTGGGCCTGGGAATGTCCCACCCACAGGGGCAGCCACTGCCATTTGCCGACCCACCCAGGCCTAAGGCAGGGTTCTTAAGCAAACTTCACCCTTCCCAATAGCAGAAGTTTTAAGACCAAGGCCCTTGCTGACAGGCTGGCCGAGGACTTGAAGACAAGCTGAAAAGGCAACGAAGGTACACACAAGGCAACGAAGGTACACACAAGCTCTTTCTATTAGAGGTAAGAAATATAAAATATCCATGCATTTATTCCCTCAGCAGCCATTGTGGGCTAGCCTTGTGCTGCTCTTGAAAGACACAAAGGTGGACACCACCCAGCCCTGTCCATGAGGGGCTCACTTTCTTGTGGGAGGGACAGGGTGCCCAATATCTACAGGCCGCACCGAGCTGGATGGTGTGCGAGCTGCCGGGACCTGCTGGCTGCTGTCTGCCTCAGGAACTGGGCAACTCTTCTCCAAGAGTGCACAAATGTTTCAAATACTTTGTTTCTTACTCTTTCCAGAAAAATGAAAGAGACAGGGAGGGAAGGGAGAGGAGGAAACAAGGAGGATACAATAGGAAAGAGGGAGGCCTAAGTCCATCTAGAGGCAGGGGCACACAAATGACAAAAAAGAGCTGAAAGAACAAAGTCCTGGAGTACCCCACCCCCACCTCTGGAGGAATCCTCAGTGGATGAGAGCTCTGGGGTGTGCCACCTAGGCCAGCCACTGCGAATGCCCAACACGACTATGGTCATGGTGGTGGTAGCCACAATATTTAACATCATGTGGGTCTCCAGGAGGAGACACCACCTCTGTGTCCCCAGCCAGTACTTGATATGGCTCCTGGTCCATAGTAGGCACCCAATCTGTAGTAAATGGTTGGGTGTTTAGGTAGGAGGATGGATAGATGGATGGAAGGATGGATGGATGGATGGATGGATGGATGGATGGATACACGCATGCATGCATGGACAGATGGACACATGGACAGATGATGGACAGATGGATGGAATCACCTCCAGGAAGACGAGATGAAGCCCAGGACCAAAACTGAGTGTGCACTGGAGGTCTCCCCATCAAACCTGGCCCAAGAAGAAGGGACAATAAGACATACATACCCTTCTCAGCACTGGGGCCGTGGTTATGGAATGCACTGTAAGCTGTTAGCCTCAAAGACTCTGAAAAGGACACCAAGAACAAACTGGTCCTGAAGTTTAGACTCCCCACCTTGGATCAGGGACCCCTTCCTGCTGATACCCCAGACTCAGCCTCAGACACTCTCCACCCTGTACATCCATTGCTGAAACCACATGACGCACAAGTCCCTGAAAACACTGGGGCTCTCCAGACTTCTGTCCCCCAGCATCCCCTTTGGCCATGGAGTTAATGAAGGTTCATTCCTGTAGACCCAGCCCCAGTGTCACCTACTCCAGGAAGCATCCCTGAGCATCTGGCCACCCCCATCTCTCCCTGGCCAGAGGGCATTTCTTCATCCTTAGCACTCTCACAGAACCTGGTCCACACCTCTGCTCTGACAGGTGAAGGAGTCTGTTCACACCTCTCTCCTCCCCACCAAACTGGGAGCTCCATGTGAGCAGGGACAACAGCCTCAGTGCCCAGCACAAAACTTGACATGGCACTCAGGCTCATTAAATTCTAGAGAAATGAAAGATGGAACCCACAGACAGAAGGAAGAAGGTTCCAACAGCCACAGACAGGATTCCCAGGCAAAGCCTCTGCCCTCAGCCCCTCTCAGGACTCCCACGGCCCTGGAGTGAGGAGAGGACACTCACATCCCCAAACCCCTAGCGGGTGGTTCAGGCTGACAGGCTACATGGGGACAGCAGCATAGTGGGTATCACTGCATAATGAAGCCCCACTTAGCAGTCAGTGGTCTACAGACATATCAAGGCCCAGCTGAGGATAGAATGAGTCCAACTCACTTCCCAGTTAGGGTGATTAAAAAGTGCTGCTTACCTTTACTCAGAGATCCAATGGCAATCCCAGAGCAAAACAAGCCTTTCAGGAAGAAGGATTCTCTATGGCCTGTGCCCTCAGCAGTCCCCAAGGGCACTCCACAGTGGGCTCCAGGTCTGGGACCAAGGGACCAGAGTGCTGTCACCCCTGAGCCCAGTTTCCCCAAGGGAGGCCTTTTAAAAACAACGCACTAGTGTGGTGGTTGTGTAGACTGTGATAAAAAGATCCCAGAGGAGGGAATGTGGATTCAAGACTGAGTGATGGAAGGTGAGGGGATCTTGAGGTGGGGCCTGTTATATGAGCCCACGTGCCTCCCCCCATGGCCTCGGCCTGCTTGTTCTGCTGACACCCACCCACTACCAAGGCCAGACTCCCCCACGGCTCCCAGCCAGGATGGCTTCTCATAAAGTGGGATCACAGAGATGCCGGTGGTGCGTGGGCCCCCAGGCTGAGCCCCCCACAGGGAATGCACACATCCTGGACACTGGACAGAGACACAGCTCCCAACACAGCATGTGGACAGCCTGGCAAGTCCCAGGCGGCCAAGTCCACATCATACAGAATTTGTCACTAGCGATAGCGAAAGTGCCAGCCTTCCCAACAGATTCACATGTAGCAAAATGTAGAAGATTCAGGCAGAACCATGTTTCTCCCTCCTCCCATCAGCCGGGCTTTTTGAGTGGGGAAGGGAGAAATTACAGTCGGGAGAGCTACATACCCCACCACTACTGTCCTGACTGGGTATAATATCCACGTGTCTTCAATAGCTGTGGGGCTCTCAGGCCATTTACTGCCCCATAACAGTGTTCTGAGTTTCTTAAAATTTAGGATCTGTCCCATCAGTGGATCAGCCTTGCTAACACCCTCTATCCTCATTATAACAAACAAGAGGTGGGCTCGGTCTGCTCAGAAAGCCCAAGCAAGGCCTCCAGGCAGTGAATGAAGGTTTTGTGCAGTGATGACCTCCCCAGGTCTCTCCCAGAGGATCTTCTGGACTAGCCAGCCATACATGTCACATTCACCTTCCTTCTCCTACTGTGTTTAGTAGATGCCCTAAAATTCTTTGAGCATAAGCACCCTAAAATCCTCTGCCAGACCTTGGACAGAGGCAGTTGAGCCATATCCCCCAGCATGAAGGGAGCATGGCGACACTGACCTACCACCGGCACTATAATATTCTCTCCTCCCAACAACATGGCAAATGGGGACCCTGGAGTGGGTAAAATCTGGATTTGACTCCTGCCCAATTACCCGGTGGCTACTTATGTGACCTAAAGCCAATCATTTAACTTCCTCAGCTTCACTTGCCCCATTTGCGGACCATGACAATTAGGGAAAGCACACAAAGGGCCAGGACCATGGTGGGTACCCAGGAAATGAAGCCTCCCCACCCCCACCCCAGGCATATGAGATCAAAAACCAAGACCCTGACCAGCTGGAGCTGAAGGCAACAAAGCCCAGGTGCCATCCTTCCCCACGGTCTCCGGCCAGCACTCCCAGGGGCTTGTCACTCTTGCCCTGCATTCAGAGTAGCCCCTCCTGGGGCATCCCCAGCTCTGCAGCACCCAGCAAAGCAAAGACTTTGCAAACACAGTCGGGGGTGGGGGGGGGGGTTAAGGGGGGGAGATCAAGAAGGCAACAGGCCAAAGCCAAGCCAAGTATTTCCAACACTGCAGAAGTTTGCATAATTATCCACTTGGAAATAATATCTTTAGGCCAGTCTTGTTTGCATCTTAAATCCTTGCAGGGCCTAGAAACAGAGCAAGGGCTGAATTCATCTGGAAGGGAAACAGTGAATATGATGTTTCCTAAAAAGCTATGTACCAAATGCTTTACCATCGCTCTAGTCTCCTTCATCCCTACTTTACAGATGAAGAAACTGAGGTCTCACCGGTGAGGCAAATCACCCAAGGTCACAACGATACTAAGTGGAGGAGTTGGGACTTGACCCCAAATCTGCTGAACTCCGAAGCCAATACTCTTCCCACTCCCAAGCTTAACAGCAGAGCAGTGACAAGGCAGAAAGGAAGCAAGCAGAGGAGGCAAGATGTGGGCAAGAAGAGAGAGGAAGAAGCCCAGCAACAGAATTAGTGGACACCATCACCAGAGCAGACTCCGGCCGGGGGAATTTAGCAAGGACAAAAGCTTTCCTGTGAGCAGACACCGACACATGCGCCGCTGGGAACATTCTGAGAAAGCCTGGATGCATTAGAGCCGATCCCGGGCTGCCCATTACTGGCCTGAATCACTTCCTACAGGGAAACGTGTTCCCGAGAAAATGCCGGGCGCCGACAGGACATCATAGCCTGGCTGACCACCAGCGTGATCTGGGCACTGATTAGGCCAAGAGCGGCAGGGCTGGCAGCCAACTGCACCAAATTAAGCGTTCCGAATTTTAAGTTCTCCGGCGGTAGGCTCCGTGCCGGTTCCTGATGCGTAAGGTAGCATTCTGAGTAATAATTAATTAGAGGGGAAAGCGGAATAAGCAACCAAAGTACATCAACTGGAATTAGTATAATTCTTTCCCTTCATTTTCCTTTCAATCAGAGAGAGCCAAACAGGTGACTGGGGTTGGAAAGGAAATCGCAGGGAGCATTTGGGCACCGGGCGACCCCTCTGGTCCACCCCTCCTCCCAGGCACACCACACCCCCAGCACAGCCCCCGCCCCCAGAAACCAACCCAGGCCAGAGAGGCACCTGCCGCTTCCAGCTCGTCACCTTTCTGCCATCAGGCCGCCAGGGCTGGCACCATGAGCCAACTCAGAGAGTATTTCTCGTTGCCTATTCTCAAGACACCAAATTCTTTGTTAAGCTGCTGGGCCCTGTCTTCATTAGAAGGCCCTAACCCCTGATAGAGGTGTTTAAAAAAAATGCACTGATTAGCCCAGGCACCAAAAATACAAGCACGCACACCAACTATCATTTGAGATTATGCAACCAACACCTCCTCCAGGTGCTAACAAATACCAAGGCAGAGCTGCCCACCTCTGAAGAGAGCTGGAAATTTATTTTATCCCTAGAGGCTTACACCTGTCAGCAAAGAGAGGAAAATTAAAACACCACCACCACAAACAAACCACAGCCTGGGTTTGGCCTCAGGTATCCCTGGCAGAGACTTGTAAACGGGCTTCCCGCCAGCTGCCCCCAGCCTCTCAGGGTCCATGAAGGCCTTGGGTCACCTGCTGGGGATCAGTCGGGAGCCAGGTTGTGCTCGGGGTCTCTTTCTGGAACATGCTGTGGGCCCAGCACCCAGGAGTCCCCACGTCCAGTTTGCTCCTGCACGAGTGGGCTGTGCCTGGCGGCCACCTGGGCCACCCCACAGCACCCCGGGGAGAGGCTCCTGCGGCCCCAGGCCCCACCACCTACCTCATTGATGAAGGAGTGGGCCCCCTGCGGGCTGAGCAGAAGGATGGCTCGGCGTAGTGTGTCCCGGTAGCGGTTCAGCTCCTCCGTCTTCATCGTGGTGAAGAGACTGGTGAACACGTGGCTAATGTTCTTGTCCACCTTTTGCAAAGAGACGTCAAGGCCCAGCCGCGAGGCCTGATCCAGAAAGCTTTGGAGCCCACGGATATCTAAGCAGTGGAGAAGGGGGAGGAAAGAGTGAGCTTTAAGCAGGAAGGGTCTAACTCCAATGCTCCGCGCCAGGTACAAGCCGCTGCCACAAGCCACGGCTCACGTCTGCCACAGTGACCACTGAACAGAGATGGAAAACACCCACACATCTGTTTGGCCCCAGGGTGAGTGTCTCCCACCATGAGGAGCATGGCCCACCATCCAAAAGGTCCTGTGGCCGGAAAACCCTTTGTGATGACCTCCCTTTCTCTCCCTATTGCTTCCACCCAACAGGAGCGAAAGTTCTAGCAGTTCTGTCCTCCACACCTGAGCTGCCCCCTCTACAGGATGCTCTGGGCCTGCCCATGTCACACAAGGTGCTCTCTCCCGGAGCCTGGGATGCCCATGGGCCACCATGGGCA
Organism: Panthera onca; assembly: GCF_046562875.1. Lineage (NCBI taxonomy): Eukaryota > Metazoa > Chordata > Mammalia > Carnivora > Felidae > Panthera > Panthera onca. The sequence continues at coordinate 43,380,384 of NC_138349.1, read as the reverse complement.
CACCCTGCCCCATCCACTCCCCCAGAATCAAATTCACAGTAAACAGTATTAATTCAACCAGAGCACCTTTCCCAACCCATTGCTCTCCCAGACTTTCCCTTCATGCCCATTCCACAAACTTCTTGAGCTTGCCAGGCACCATGCAAGCTGCTATAGTGAACCCTCAGATGCCCACCTTTCCAGGATGACAGATTCACCAGTAAGTCTAGTCCCAGCGAGACGTAACAAGAGTGGTTATGGAAAACCAGACACAGTGCCAGGGAGGAGACCAGGGCGCCATGGAAGTCATGACTGGGGTGCTGGGGGGAAATGTGCAGGGGGTCCCAATTTCCCACCACGGGGGAAGCCCTGGAATAGGCTCTAGGAACTTGCCATGGACTCTGACACTTAGAATTTTAGATAGTTCCTTAAACACATGGGCAAATCTTCCATCCACTTTGTGCCTCAATTTGCTCATCTATAAACTGGGGATGTAAATTTCTGACTTCCATTTTCACAGGACTATGAGGAACCACAATTCTTCAGGGTCCCAGTTGTTTGTGTCCCAGGGGCCAGCACCTAGGAGGCACAGAGAACCAACCTCCTAATGGTTTGCGGGGAGGGCACAGTAGTGCCCCAATAAGAGCCCTGAGAGCCTTTCTAGGGATGGCAAATGCAGGACTAATATTCAATCCTGTGGCACCTGTATTCAAGTCCAGCCATGACCTCAGCCAGCTTTGCCCATCGGCAACCAGGCCCCTGAAGCACAGACACTTACCCAGAGCTGCTTGCCTGCAATGCACGGGGGTCCCAGTGCTGCTCTGCCCACTGAGTCACACAGGAAAATGGCACCAGGCAGCAGGTCAGGCTCTCTTCATCAAGCCCTTGCCCCCTCCCCCAAAGCTATGAAGTATGAAAAGGTAACAGAGATCCTGCCACAGCGCCAGAGGCTCCCGACACACAGGCCCCTGGCTATCGACACCCCTCAGATTCCCAGGGAGGCCACGCAGTCCTCACAGCCTGCTTGGGTCCTTAGAGACCTGGAGTCCCAAAGCCTCTTGAAAGAGAAGCTAAAAGAGGTTTTTAAGAAGTCCTCTTAACCGAACAGAGGGAATGACAGGGCAGAGGTGCAGAGATGGCTCAGGGTGTGGAGGTGCAACAGGTGGAGGGGACCCCCAGCTAAAAAACTCAGTCAACCCCAGCCACCCCCTCTCCTGAGCACAGCACAACTCACACCCGCCAATAATAAGCTTGAACACCTCGGCCCAAGCAGACACCCAGGTCCAGCAGCCGCTCCCATGCTAGGCAGGCAACGGCCTTCTATCTGTGCCCAGGATGGTCTCCCCCTGGATCTGGGCTGTTCAATAGAGCAACCACTAGCTACATGGGGCTGTTTAAATTTAAACTTAGATTCATTAAAATTAAATAACATTATACCTCAGTTCCTCAGTCACACTAGCCACATTTTAGGTACTTACCCACCACATCTGGCTGGTGGCTACCATAGCGGGCACCACAGATAGCCATCATCTATGATGGATCACTGCAGAAGTTCTATTGCATGGTACTGCCTGAAAAACTATCTCGTAAACAGCATGGTGTAAATGATGTTCCCAAATATGGGAGATCAGCTGTATTTAGGCCCCTGGTAATGGCCTCCCTCTTCCTGTGCCTCGTGCCCTGTCACTCTGAAGACCCTTCGAGCCTCTACTCTGGGACACACGACCTGCTCTGACCTATAAGACAGCTGTGACTTGGTGCAAGCAGAGGTCTGAATAAGCATTTGTGCATTCTGCTTCCGCTCTTGGAGCCTGCCACCACCATGAGAACACCCGGGGCTGGCCTGCTGAAGGGATGCAGACACACGTGGAGACTCAGGTGGGCCCCCAGGCAGCCACCCTCAGTCACAAGTCAACCGCATCCGACTACTCGAGCGAGCCTAGAGCAGAACTGTCCAGTTGATCTACAGACGCACAACAAATAATAAATGACTTGTTCTAAGCCACTAAATCTTGGGATAGTGTGTTTCTCAGCAATGCATACTGACAGAGCGAGTTGATCAGACAACTTTATCTCGTATAGCGTATGAGAACTTCAATGAAAGAACAGGGCTTATGTCTTAAAAGTAACTCCACACACAGCTTTCCCATGGCACTGCCCACGTGGAGCTGAGCGTGAGCCAGATCAGGCAAGGTCACAGCCTCTGTGGCCCTATCCCTTCACCTGGACACCAACAGCCTCACTGCCCTCATGGCTTAATCTGACCCAGATGTGAGCACAGCTGACAAGACACTGAGGGCTGACTGGGACAGGCATGAAGGTGGCACCCTCAGACCCACATCTACCAGTTCCCACTCCTCTTCTGCACCTTGCAAGGCCATCACAAGTCTTTAAAGTGGCAGAGGGGCACCTGGGTGGCTCAGTCAGTTGGGCATCCAACTTTGGCTCAGGACATGATCTCACAGTTCATGGGTTCAAGCCTGGCATAGGGCTGTGTGCTGACAGCTCAGAGCCTGGAGCCTGCTTCAGATTCTGTGTCCCCCTCTCTCGCTCTGCCCCTTCCCTATTCTCTCTCTCTCTCTCTCTCTCTCTCAAAAACTGAATAAACATTTAAAAAAAAAATTTTAAGTGGCAGAGACTAACCATGTCTGCAGAGGCATGCTTTCTGCACCTGCACATGAGCACATGCACAATGAGGGCTCCAGCATGGCTCTGTGTCCATGCCCTTGTGTCCATGAGTCCAATAGGGCTCTAGGGACCTCATATGTCATGCCAGCATGGCTAGTCCTCCCAAACAGGGCGAGAAGTCCCCTGAGGTCCCTTCCCTGAGGTCCCCCTGCCTAAAACCATCTCAACCTATAGGACTGTTCCACTTTCTTAGGGAACAGGAGGTGCCACTGTGTGCAGGCAACTGTCTTGGGACCCCCAAGTAGACACAAGGACATGCACACATGGAAAATACAAGTCGTCAGAGCTCCTGCACACCTTCACCTGCTCTGCTTCTGCCTACTGTTCCAGGCAGCCCCGGCTGGGACTGAGCCATCACAGAGAATTTAAGTTCCCTGTCAGCAGCTGGCTCCTCACCCCTGGAACAAGCGATGAGGGCTGAAGGCACACTCCCCAGGGACCACAGCCCCTGGCTATAACCACCTGCTCCCACTTGGCTGAAAAGGTCAGCTCTCAGCCTCTGAAGCTCTTATTCAACTCCACATGGTGAGGGCTGGGAGCACAGAAACATGTGAGAGCTTATGCTAACTTTGCAGCCCTCCTGACATTCCCCAGGAACAGGGCCAAGGAAGCCCACTTCTCCAACACAAGTCCTTTTCTCCCTATAACAGACTGGGTTTGCAATGCCCCCTACCCCCATCCCCTCAAGAAATCCATCTCTCCACTGCTGCTCCCCAGGAAGGGAAATTCTCCAAGAAGGTAGACTAGGGAACAGAGCTGGGGCTACTCCCATGAGCAGCAGAGTGTGCACCCCAGGAGCCCCTTGGCCCCCCTGGAGTTCTGGACCTTGGCCCAGTTCCTCCCCTGCAAGGTCCCTGTGCATAATGCCAGCCCAGGCACCACTCCTAGTGCACCTCCTCCAACCAGACCCACCCCCACTGGGCAGGGAGCCGATGGGATATCCCCAGCCCCAGCCCCAGCCCAGAAAGGGCAGGAAGAGGTAAATGGCCCACAGTTGTCCAAGGCCACAAGGAGAGGCATAAACCACGAAAGAGGGCATCGGTCACCCATGGGGATGGGGAGAGGGTCCCAGGAGAGGCATCCAGCTCCCCAGAGAAAAAAAACAGTATAGGGAGCATAGGCAAGTGCACTCCTGTGAGGAATGTGATACGACGGTGCCCCACCACAGGCCTCAGCTTCCTTGGCCCGCCCTACGGGCTCTCAAGTCTTTCTAATATCTGAAACTGAACAAGCCATCCAGTGGAAATTTATTCATCCCTTATTTTCTCCTATATTAACTAAGAGCTTTCTCCATGTTGGTCCCTCTCCTAGGTGCTGAGAAACAAGAATGAATGAGCCCACGGTGTTCCTGCTGTCAAAGAACTTACATTTCAGGGGCTGGAGAACAGACCGGAACAAATAAACACCATGCTAAATAGATAATTTCCAACAGTGGTAAGAGCTCTGAAGAAAATAGATGTTGGGCTGGAGGAAACTGCAGGAGGTGGGGGTGGGAAAAGCCTCTGCAAGGAGCATCAGTGAAAGAAGACAGCTCTGGAAATCTCTCAGAGAAGAACGCTGCAGACAGAAGAAACAGCATGTGGAAAGTTCCAGAATGAGGCATCTGCGACACTACAGGAAGAGGGCCTTGCTCACTTCACGATGGGGGCCAGGAATAGGGAGGACCAAGAAGCCCGAATGGTGGAGCTGCAAGGGAAGGAAGCTGGGTTCCATGGGCACCGGGGAGCACCTCCCACAAGTGGAGGAGGGAGAGACACAGGTCCCAAGCGCCCGAGTCCTGGACCTCCTCCCTCAACACACCAGCTTCCTAACTGAAGGCCCATGTGCCCTCTGGCACTTCCCCACCACTCACCTCTCTGTCCAGTGCCACCCACACCATGCTGCTCTAAAGTTCATGCCCATGTCATCAGCAAACAGGGATCCTCCTCTTCATATTCCACAGTGCCAAGCCTGGAGCACCGGTCTGTGAAGGCCTCTCCTCCCTGGGCTTCCCGACACCGTGTGCTCCTTCTGCTCCCACTGTTCCCCAGTCCCATCCCCCAACACACACTCCTGTCCCCATTCCCAGATACTCCTCGGCTTCCTTCTGGCATCACCCACTGGCCAGTCCAGGTGGGAGAACATCAACACCAGACACACAATCCATCCCCACAACCCCTTTCCAGTTTCGGGTACCATCAATACCTCCCCTGGGACTTCTGCCACAGCCTCCTAAGAGGTTCCCCCAACCCTGGGGTCTTCCCCTCCAATACCTTATGCCAGGATGGCTTCTAAGTTCACATCTGCTCACAAAAGAGCCCTCCTCTAAAACTTTCCATGAATAACACAAGTTTATTTTAAAGTTGCCAGGAAATTAACATCCTCAAAAGCATCAATCAATTACAAACAAACAAAAAGCCTTCTAGAGACTCTGTTATTGTACATAAAGAAACCCCATACACCTTAGCCTGTGCATAAAAGACTCTGTGGCCCTAACAGCTTTGTCTGTGTTGCTTTTGTATCACCAACACCTACTTCCAACACCACCACCAGAAACCATGCACCTAAACTCCAGGAGAAGAAGCTCTTTGCCCTTCCCTGGACATTCCCCATAAACACACACACACACACACACACACACACACACACACACACACACATTCATACCCCCACTCATGAGTGCATACTCTCTGCTCCCAATTGGGGTGCTCCCAATTGCAAATTGACACAGCCCCACCCCTCCGTCAAAACCTAGTGAAAGTCATGCTCCCCTCAGAGTTTCAAAACTCACGGACATGGGAAGCAGAAACTAGGGCTTTCCCATTTCTCTCTCCCATCCCCGGGCTCAGTGCCTAGCACAGGCTCAGGGACAGTGTAAGTTTGTGGAATCAAACTGACCCAGAGCAAGAACCAGCCTGAAGCCCCGCATATCTTCCGCAACCACGCAATGTCATGTACTTGGTAGAAGCCCAGCCATTGGCAAGGAATTGAAATTGGGCAAAAGTTTTTTTTTCAAAATCTAAGGTTGTAGCTGTGATTATCCCACCACTCCTTCTGGAAAAAAAAAAAATCAGATAATCACGGGTACTTTAAATACTTTCATTCTGGAAAGTAATTGAAACAAAAGAACACATTTCAAATTGCTTCTCCTACTATTTTCAACTTCGAGAAAGGTCCAAGCATTGAGAGTACTTATGAAGAATATTTTACCATCTGTGATATACAGATAAATGTATAAAGGCCACCACCTCACACCCTGGAGAAGTTCAGTTACAACTGCTTAGGGATTATTGGCAAATCTTCCAGAAGCTGAGACACAACTTTGATTGTATGGACATTTTTTTTTTAACTTTTTTCTTGGGACGTCTGGGTGGCTCAGTCAATTAAGCATCAGACTTCAGCTCAGGTCATGATTCCACAGTTCGTGTGTTCAAGCCCCTCATCGGGCTCTGTGCTGGCAGCTCAGAGCCTGGAGCCTGCTTCAGATTCTGTGTCTCCGTCTCTCTCTTCCCCTGCCTGCTTATGCTCTGTCTCTCTCTCTCAAAAATAAATAAACATTAAAAGAAAAAAAAAACTTCTTTCTTATCTGGCCCCCAAATATAGGTTTCACAATTTTTCCCAGATGTAGTTTATCTTAATCCAAGCTCACTCCAAAGACCCCTGCCCAGGCTCCTCTCCTCCTTCATTGCCCTCCCCTCTCCCCACCACCAACCCAAAATGCCAGCATCTTTGTCACAGGCACAGAAGGGCTAGAGAAATGGGTGTGGATGGAAACTGGGTCTGCAAGTGAGGAAGCATCCACCATTTCCAAAAGAAAGGATCACAAAGGCCTACCCGCTGTGGCTCCAATCAAAGTAATAACCTTCCCTTTGCTCAGAATCCATTGTGTGCCTCACCTCAGTTTCCCACCTATGCGTTTCCTGCTTTACTTCTTCCTTCCTTCTTTCCTTCCTCCCTCCCTCTTCCCACCCAACCACCCTCTCTGCATCCTTCCTTCCATCCCGTCTTTCTTCCTTCCTCAAATACTTCCTGAGCACTGTCCTGGGCCAGACAGGCTGGGCACCAGAGCAGCAGCATTTTAAGACTTTGCAGCCCCATCCTCAAGGAGCACTCAGTCCTGCAGGTAAGACTGAGCCTGAAGCAGAGTGGCTCCCCTCCCCCATGTATTGAGCATCTCCTATGCGCCAGAATGTGTTCCGTTTGCAGCCTGCATTTCATGGATGAATTAATTCATTGCAGTCAATCTATGTAGGTGTGATTTTCAAAAAAAATCTCTATGGGAGTCAGGCGGGCACAAAGCAGGCTCTCAAGAGTTCAGCAAAGGGAGGAAGAGATGTGGCACATCCAGCCAGTTTCGGTAAAACAGGAAGACTGTCAGGTGGTGTCCCACAGTCCTCACGGCACAGTGCCACTGCTCTGTCTTCTTGCCGAGGGTCTCGTCTGGGAGGGAGAACCATCTGTCCTGGTCACAGTCTCAGCTGCCCAGACAACAGCCACAGCCGACCTGGCACTGGGAGTCCTCCAGGGTGACATCTCATCCCCAACCCCCCAAAACGCATTAACCATGACTTTATTTTCTATATTCTGATGCTGTGACATCCGGGGTCTTGCTGACCCGAGAGGGACCACCCCTCACAGGATTAGCCAATCTCTAGAAGTAGGAAACTGCCTACTCCAGAGCACCCCTTTCATGTGCAAACCAGCCCCTCCACAGCCCACACACAACCACCTTGGGGTGCTCTCACACTTGGAGTGCTCTAATCACCCCAGAACCAGGTGACCGGGGACACCCTTGTGCTCCCGGGCCTCCTGAAATTATTCAAACTAGGTCATCTTAAACCCACTTACTCTACCTCACCCTTCCTTTCCCACAGAGGTCACATTAAGGGCTCTTGCCCACAGTTCCCCTTCTCCCTCTGCCTCCTGACCAACCCATGTGCTTCCCCTGGTGGCCCCCCATGGCGTGGCATGCCCCCTCCTCCTGGGAACCATAACAAACTATTTGCAATGGCTGTCATGCTATGTGTTGGTCTCACCATACCTGAATGATAACAAAATACCCTCCCCCCTGGAGACCTGGGATAGAGCTTGGGGAGAGGCGCATAGAAGCAGCCCATTGGCCCCCCAGTGGGGGACACAGAATAAGCACAGGTGTGGGTTCAAATCCCACCACGCACTAGCCAGATGAGCTTGGGCAACCACCCATCTGAGCCCATCTTTTCATCTGTAAAACAGAGCAAAGCCCACCCTCCTCACAGAAGCACTACGGTCCTTCCGAGAGGGGCAGACGTTACTGCTGGCACAGTGCAAAATAGATGTTCAGTGGCTGTCAGCTGCCTTCCAATCTCCTCATCAGCACCAGGAACGCTCCAAAAAGGGTTCCCAAAGGAACAAATCATCTCTCTTGTTCTAGAGGCTCATCAAGAAGGGAGGTGCCATCCTGACAATCGGATGGCACAATGGAAGACAGAAAGTGTCACTTCTCCATTCTGCGATAATGGAAATTCCAAAGCTGTAAAGTGGCTGAAGGAAACGGTCTGTCATTGGAAACTCTCTGAGAAAGAAATCGAATATCTGCCTATAATAGGGGCCCATAATATCCACAAGACTTCCACTCAAACAGGTTTCAGAGCCAGCCAGGAGGCCATATGAGAGGAGATTCCACAAAGGGGAAGAAGTGTTCTGGATAAATCCTCATGAGGGCATTCACAGGGCGTGTGCACACACATGGTATTTCAGACACAGGGATCCATGAGTGAGCCCTACCCACCGCCCCTGCCTGGCCCTGGGAATGGAAGGCATCACCTGATGAGAATATGCTCATTTCTCGCCATTTCTCTGTTCCTTTCCATTTGAAAAACAAATATAAGGGGAAAACATTTTAAATAATCAGGCTGGAAGATCGAGATTAAAAACAATTTAAAATAAACATCTACTCTGGCACTTTGGAAAAAACATACCACGCTGCATTAAGTGCTTTGAATTAAGTAAATTACACCAAGTAACTAATTTGCATAATGATCAAAATTTGCATTTTACACATGTTATGATGAAAATGGGTTTATAAAATAATTCTTCACCAACTTCTGCTCCAAGTTGGGTTCCAGTATTTGGATAAAACTCCGTGGTGCTGATCTGCTACTGTCTTTCATGTTTCAACTCTCTGGCTACTTCAATATTTTTTTTTCAATCTGGCAGGTCCCTTATCCCCACTGTAATAAATAGTGCCTTTGATTTGCAATTCTCTTCCATCAACATAGTGAGATCATATTCGTAAAGAATCTGTAATATGCTAATCATTCTTAGAATTTTCACAAATAAAGTTTGATGTTCCTGACACCTTTTACTTACAAGGTATTTGGTATTGATTTTAGCACTTCTACTCCAAGATTTTTAGAACTGGTTTGCAAACCCCTGCAGCTTTTCAGGGGTTTTCAAACTCAAACCTTTTCTTCCACCCCATCGTGTGTTCCCACTACCCTTTGTGGCTTCTTTCCAGGGCCAACAGGCACGTTGGGAAGTGAACAAAACCCCACTGGACATGTCCACAGGGGACTGAGCACAAGGTCCTCAGGAGACTGGCTGCCAGCCCCATCAGGCCACTGCACACCTTCAGGTCCTTAGGACCTATGAGACTGGCCCAGAGCTAGACTCCCTCTCCCAGAGCTATTGGACGCTTAGATGCTTCACATCATTTCTCCTCCATACCCTGTGCAGCAGGCATAACCATCCCATTTCATAGATGAGAAAACAGAAGCCAGGGAAGTTGGGACCCTCCAGCAACACCACATGTCCAGCAAGAGGAACAACCCATGTTCATGCTTTGAGAAAGTTCTAGGTATTTTCCTGGACTTTTCTCTAAGTTAAGTAGGATCCCAAAGCAAATCCAGAAAAGTAGCTTCCAAGTATTTACCCAGAAGAGCCCCATTTGAATTTCTAAGGGGCCCCAAATCCAAGGACATTTCTTTTTGTTAATGCCACAGACAGACGGCCTCCCCCCATGGCATGGCAGAATGGACGCCACACACAATAAGGATGATGAAATACATAATGGCACTTGCTGATTACGGTCTGACTTTGTGCAGGGCACGACGCTAAGCATTTTGCATATATTGTCTCTTTTGATCCCCACGACCCCCTGATGTCTGGTCAAAGTCATCCAGCCAGTTAGGGTTCAAATCCAGACCTCTTCCCCCACATTCACCAAGCAGTCAAAGACACCTGGAAAGGGATGAGAAGGAGGCAGGTCAGTGCCCCCAACCTCATGCAGATGCTGAGCTAGGTGCCTGACACACAGTTCGTCTGAGCCTGGAGCACCCCAGGGAATTACCAGATTATGCCCATTTCACAGATAAATCCCAGGCTCAGAACATAGCTGAGATTCAACTCCAGACTCACCCACCGCCAGAGGCTCTGCTCTCTGTGCCTCATCAAGGCATGGGACTAAACTGGTAGAGGCCAGAGCCTCCCCCTGACCCCGGCCCAGGCTTACAGAATAGCTCCACATGAAGCTCCAGGGAGACCACACAGCATGTGGTCAAGTGCCAGAGTCTAGCTTTTATGAAGGGCAAGAAATGAAAATGTGATGGCATGCCGTACCAGCTGTTAATTTGCAATCAGTATTAATAACTGACATTACACAGTGAACTGCAGCATCTTCATTAATTCTGTAAATTATCACTCTGAGGAAAAGCCCACACCCCTGGAAACAGCAGCCTCAACCGGTCTGACTTGGGAGCAACCCTGGGCTGGGTTCCACATCTGCAGACCTGCTCAGGGGATGCCCAGGGACGCTGCCTGCTGACCCTACTCCTGGCCCATCCCAGGACCAGCAGCAGCCTCCCACCTCCCAGTGAAAGGGCTGTAGGGCTGGCCCCACAAGCACCTCACTCACTCAGGCTTTCTCCAAGCTAAAATCTAGTGCCCACACCTTGCCATGCCAATTGTGGGGACTAGAGAAATGGAATAGAGAAGCAGCCCAATGGAAATAGAGGAGCGATGCTCAAAGACGTGCTAGGACCCATGGGAGGTAACCAGGAAGGAGCCTCTTTGCCCAGACAGCGTCTGTGGGAGTTAAGGCCTCCAGAAAACCTTCAGAGAGCTTGGCACAGAGGCTGGGGGTTGTAGGGTGGGGCAGTCTTTTCTGTGTCAACAAGAGAGGGAAGATTACTCCAGGCCAAGAGGACAACAGAGGCAAAGACCTCACAGAACTCAACGGCCCACCTAGGGGACCTGCTGATGACTCTGTTTGGCCCTGACAGTCATGTGGCCTGCTGTACCCCCAAGGAGGATGGCCAGGGTGGCACTCTTGGGACTGGCCAGAAAGCAGCAGGACAGTAGGAGGAGCAGGGTGGCCTATAAGTTAGCTGAGGCCAAGGCCCGTGGCCCCAGCTATGCCAATTCCACCCCTCCTGTCCACTCTACACCAAGTCTCTGAGGCACAAAAAGGACCAAGGGAGAGCAAAGTCCATGCTCTGGAGTCAGTCTAGAGCCCCAGTGTGTACCTGAGTGCCCTCCATGGCCAAACCCACACGGCCTGAGCAGCTGCTGGCCCCCTCACGTGGGTGCCTTTTCAAAACAGGGCTGTGGCTCCCACACAGGAGAAGGATTTGGGCTTTGGGGTCTGACACCAAGAGATGGACTCAGCCATGTTGCCATCTCTTGCCTTGACTGGTCTCCTCTGCTCTCTGAGCCTCAGTTGCCAGCTCCATAAAATGGGCAGAGTGATGCCTCTGATGCAGTACTATTGTAAGGAGCAAAGCAGATGACACACACAAAGCACCTGAGACAAAGTCCAAGTGTGGGAAGGGCTGCACACGATGAGCTCACCTTCCCAGGGACACTGCCACCTACACTGCCACCCCACCCTTCCTGCTCCCCACCAGTCCTGGCATAGGAAGCCTCTGTCTTCACGGCTCTCTGTTGACCTCATGACAAATGTTCTTTTATTTATGTATTTAATTTACATAATGACTCTCTGATATTTACTCAGATTTCATTTGTTTCGTTTGGAACTTGCCTTTGAAGAAGCAGTGCCAACCAGAGCCAGGAGTGAATTGCAGCAAGGGGCCCGGGGATGCCATCATCCCTCCCCAGGAGCCTCCAAATGCCACCTCTGCAGAAGTACCCAGCTCTGCCCAAGCATGGGCACCATGCAGAGCCTCACACTCCCTATGCCAGAAGGATGCCGGGTTGGGGTGGATCGCTGCCCCCAAAGCAAGCGGGAGAGACACATAAACACCTGTCCCAGAAACAAGTCTATGCCAGCCCCAGAGGGAAGTGTGGACAGTGCCAGGCAGAAGGAGGGCAGGAGTCCTTTGCTCAGGGAGCTCCGGGGAAGGGGCCGAGCCGGGCATCAGGCTATGCTGGAGTCAGGGGGCAGCAGGTATACAGATGGCACTGCCAGGGCCCTCTTTGGTGCAGAGAGAGTGGGGTCCTGGGGTGTCATGCAGATGAGGCCAGACTCCATGGCAGGGTAGGCCACAAAGGGTAGTGGGAACACACGATGGGGTGGAAGAAAAGGTTTGGGTTTGAAAACTTCATTTGGCAGTTCTGTAAGAGGGGGTATGACCTAGAGGGCAAAGGCCCAAAGGTTACAGAAAGCCAAGGCCACAGTGCAGGCAGGGCCCAGTGGAGCCCAAACCTGGATGGGAGCACTAGAATGGAGAACAGGGCCTTTGGCTGCAGAGAAGGAAGGCAAGAAGGAATAAGGGATGACAGATGCGGGTTATGCCTACAGGGCCGATGGATGGGGAACAAAGGACAGAAAGGAGGGAGGCGGGAGGAGGGGGCAGGAGGCTCAGCCCTGGAAAAATAGCCACACACAGCCCAGGCCCCTGCTGGGCCTCCCCTCCTTCACCCTGCACCACACACACACACACACACACACACACACACACACACGTGCACACTCACAAGCAGAGACACTCATGTTCGCACTCACACCTTCACATATACCCTTGCTCACAACACATAGGCTCACTTGCACACTCATGCACTCACACACACATTCACTCACACAGTGGTGTGCTGGAACCAGCTCGTGCCACCTCATGAGAGCCTGTTGTTAAATTCTCAATTTTGTGAGCCAGGTATTAAACACTGCCCCTGTCGATTAAATTATACAAATTTATAACTGAACAAATGATATTATGAAACAAACTGATAAATACGCCAAGCTCACCACTTCCTAATTCTCTGCTGCATTTTACTCTTATCTATGTTATCAATGTCCATTGTGCCTGAAATACCACGTAATGGCACGTCACGTCTTCCCAACTCAACACCCGGTGACATCATGGAGCTCCAACTCAGCCACTGTGGGAGTATTTACACCCCAGGAACCAGCAAAAACTGTAAATCAGGGTTTCCTGTTTTCTCGGAGAGCTGCTTGTTAAGCATCTACCAGCACAGCACTGCTCCCCAAGCTCACACACTGTCACTGCCCACTCACTGGCACGCGTGCTCACATACCTGCACCCACACTCACCCATCCACACATACACTCATGCCCACACCAACACATACCCCCACGGCAGCACTCAGCACACATATACACACGCATGCACGCGCACACATTCACACACACAACGCACTCCCCCCTCTTACACACACACCAGCATGTCATCTCCCCTAATGTCACGTGGAAGGTCGGAAAGCACACCCACGCCCCCGCAAGACCAGAGGCTGCTCTGGGGATGAAGGATCGGAGCGGCACATCCTGCTGGCCCCGGTCTCCCCCAGCCTCCTCGGGGCCCGGGAGCTGACTCCCCCAGAAGGTGTCCATGCTACACCCAACTCCCCTCCCCAGGCTGCCTGGCAAGCAGGGGCTCGGTGTCCCACTCTGGTGCCTCACTTTGGCAATTGCAAATAAGTCGATGGTATAATCAGTGGCCAGTGGAGGCTGGGAGCCCTGCAAGGAGGGATAACATGGCTGGATACCCCAACCCAGGCAGCCAGGCCATTCTGGAAACAAGCCCACACAACTCCACTTTCAAAACATGCCTGCTAAATCCCAAAATTAAACCCACATCTATATTAATTAAGAGCCAGGATCCGCAGGCCTGATAGGACTGCCGGTCCATCCATCACCAGCTCATTAACTCCCACCAGAGCCTCTCAGGCCAGATTACAAATGGGACTCAGGGTGGGGGCCAGGGGAAGCAGGGTATTATCCTGAAATATAATTTGAACTTTCCTTCTAAAATACCATCCTCAGGCTGGTCCATCACACATCCACACCCGCTGGGGCCACAAGCAAGGGCTGGACTGTGGGGCCGTCCATCACCAGCTGCCAGAAGGCTCTGGAAATGCCACAGCAGCTCGAGAGCTCCAAAGAGGATGGGGACGACTGGACTAACAGTATGATCAATGCCAGTGGGACAGGCCACAGAGACAGGAACACGACTGCCAGGGTCAACGCCAACTCTGCTCCTCTTCCCAAGGATAAATATCTCCCCACTGGGAGTGCTGGATGGAGAGGAGGGGAGCAAAGTCCCAGTTAAGAAGCACCTTCCGCGTGCATCCCCATGTGCTCTCCTCACAGCCAGCCTGTGAAGGCTCTATTCTTTACAGATGAGAAATCTAGAGCCCAGAGAGCTTCCGTCACTTGAGTAATAGAGGCTGATCCAGGCAGATCTGACTCCACCCTACTCTGCTGCCTCCAGGAGAGCAAACACAAGAGAACGTGGATCCCCAGGGACCACAGTCCCATTCTCCAGGAAGACCTGTGACTCCCGTCTGACTGTGAACTGGCCTCAGTACCCAAGGGGGTCCATCCCAGCAGCAGGAGGTGTCTCTGGCCAGTGGCCCAGGATTCTGAGTGTCTCATCCACCACTGCATATGCTGAGCACCACACACAGTGCTGGCATATAAGAGCAGCCCAATAAAGCCACATGGGGAAAATGTGTGAATTAACTAATGAAAGGCAATTCTCTGTCCAGAGGTGGAAGCTAGACCCAAGAAGATCCCCCTGGATTGCAGCAGAAGCCATGCAGGGGCTGGGTTGTGAAGCCGATGCAGAAGGACTGGCAGGGTTGCCATTGTAGGCTGTCTATGGCATCATCTCCAGGAGCAGCAACCACAGAGGATGTCCTGACATCTCCCCATCACATCGACCACCCAGCAACCCCAGAAGGGCAGTTCTATCATTGTCCCCATTTTCCAGATGGCAAAACTGAGACTCAAGAGAGGTAAGTTCTAGAGCCATGATTCCAAAGAGTCCCTGCCCTTAGCCTCGGCTTTATGGGGACACTTCTGCCATGCAAAAGCCCCTCGTTGATAGCCTCCTTTGCCTTCCAGGAAAACCAATAATCAAAAATAAACCCACACTCTGCCCCGTGTCTTCATCCCAGGCCAGCACCACAGGCTGTACAGTGCACTGAAGGCTGGGGACAGCCCTACGGTGGCCCTAGGACCTGGCCCCCCGAGACTGAGCTGAAGGTTCAGCACCCACATTATCAGGCTCTAGCGAGCCAGGTCGGCGGCCAGTCTGCTATTCTCTGCAGCAGGGGCCAGGCAGCCTCCATCAAATGGGCTCTTTCACAGCCCACAGCTGCCTTTTCACCAACCTTGCAAGGGCAACTGGAAATGCACATTCCGATTCTGAGTCAGAGTTTTCATTGCGATCATAGTGATTTTCAGTTTAGAAGGAAATGAGCACCCCAGAAAGCATTTAGAATTAATCCTAGCATTCTGGAATAGCAATAAAACCCTGTTAGGAATGAAATATTTGCAGTTTATCACAAGCCCTGTCACCAGGAGAAAAGAGAGATCCAATTGTCTGTTGGTTGGCATGGGTTCCTGGGGCTGTCAGAGGTGACAGAGCTCCTGCAAAGCTCCCCCTTCTCATCTGCACTCCTTGCCCTTTCCCTCTGACTACATACATCAGCACAAGCGAGGGACAGGTTAACAGTGCCCAGGAGTCTCTTGTGGGAGGGAGCTGCAGACTGCGGGAGGGAGGAGAGCCGTTTGTCTCCTGTGGGGCTCCGCTATGTGCCCTGGAGGCAGGTCTGAGGTTCTGCTGCACAGAATGCTGGCCTGGGGAGGATGGGAAGGTGGGGAAATAATCAGCGAATGAGGATAGTTCAAGGCCTTCAAGTGTTTCCACAGCTGCTGATGGGTAGGACCAAGCTAGGACCAAGTCCCCCAGACACATGCTTTGGATCTCATGCTCCTTCTGAAAGCCAGGAGGTCAAAACCTATAGAATGCCATGCATATGCTGGCCTACTAACTCCTTTACAGAGACCCTCTGGCTTTCAGAGGACAGGACCAGCATGGGATCCCAGAAGGTAAAGAGGGGCTCTAAGGTGATGTGGTTATAACCACAACACCTGCAGCAGTGGGGACAGAAGCTGCCCAAGGGGCCTGTGTTTTACTGAAATTCACAAGTCACCTTCTCTTCAGGGTCCTGACCAGCCCCTCCTCTCCCCTAGATGATACCATTCAGTCCCATGGCTTCCAACACCATCCGCACCTGACTTGTATCATTACCCTGGACTCTGCCAGGATTTCCGAACTCACCTCTTCACTTGGGAACAGGCATTACAAATGTAATCCAGCCCAGAATGAACTCCTGACTTTCAATCTCCACTCCAATAAATATCACCACCCACCCAGCTGCTCAGGCCAAAAGCCTGGGAGTCTTCCTGGAGACCTCCCCTTTCCTCACTCCTCACCTGCAGTCCACAAGATAGTTGAAACCCAACCTCTCCTTGCCTCGCTGGTCCATGCCAGCTCCTCTCCCAGATTCTGACAGCCTCCTACCCGGCCTCCCGGCCTCTACACCCAGACAGTGGTTTCTCTAAGCATGAAGCAGACATGTCTCTGCTCTGCTCAAAAACCCGTCAGTGGCCCGATAGCGTGCTCAGGATGAAACCCCAGCTCCTCACCCAGGACCTGAGAGGCTCCACATGGCACAGCCCCTGACCTCATCTCCAACCCAGCTTCCTTCTCCTTTCTCTACCCCCTTTCCTGCCCTGCGGCCACACAGCACCACCCCCACCCCTTTCCTTTCTGAACACTGAGAGCTTGTTGCCACCTCAGGGATTTCGCACCTACTGTTCCTTCAGCTGGGAACAGTTTTATCTTACCCAGTTTTTATCTCACTGCCTCCTTCCAAGCACCGCGGTATCGATTCACATGTCGCTTCCTCAAAGGGACCTTCCTTGAGCCGCCAGCTGGCCCCTTTCACCCCTACCTGTCACTCTGCCATACCCCTGCCCCTCTTCCTCATAACACCTCTCATCCCCTAAAATGATCATCTTCATTGATCAGTCCTCGTGTCATCTTCCACTGTGTCCCTAGGACCCACAGCAGTGCCTGGCACAGAGCAGGCACTTTGGGGACGTTAACTAAAGGCCCAGGTAAAACCTAGGGGCAGCATGCTGCAGTGGGAAGAGCCCACGTTTGGAACTAGACTGCTCCGGGTTTGAAATCCGCTCAGCTCGGTGCCTCCTGGCCACGTGGCCTTGGACACATCACTTCAAACCTTTCAAGGCAGCAATTTTCTCATCTATAAAATGAGAATAACAATACCTGGAGGAGTTGATGCCAGGATTAAATGAGATAGCAAGTTGTAAGGCGTTTGGAATGAACTTTGCCAACAGTCACTATTTTTATTCATACCAATAACAGCAGATGTGAAAACACCTAAGTGAAAGTGGAAATTGGAAAACTGACAGGTGAGCGGGGAAAAAGGAAAGGCATGTACGTCCACCAGCGTCCACTCTGCTGGCCCGGGGGGAAACCACGGAGATGAATACGCATGCACGCTGCCCTCAAGCAGCCGGTGGGCCGGGGGAGAAGCCAGATGTGGAAATGCTGTGTCACGCGGCCAAATTAATAGCCACATCGGAGGCACACGTGGCAGCCACGTGAGCACCAGGGAACGCCCCGCCTCTACGGAAGGCCTGCCGCAAGGGAAAAGCATGGGTGCACAGCTTGTGGTCTGCCACACCGATCCCTCTTCTTCTGGAAACACCTTCCTGCCCTTATTCTGGGGAATGTCTCCCTACTCTCCCCCAATCCTGCAGTTCTACGGGAGCTGCCAGCCAGAGCCCCCTGTGTCCCACATGCTGGTTCAGCGGCAGGCACGTGATCCAGGCCAAGCCAAAAGAGCTGTCCCCGACTTTCTCTAAGTGGAACCAAGAGGGATAAGCACTCTCACGACAAAGCTCACTCGCCATGTGAGCTCAGGGGGTGAGAGCTGCCATGTTTCTTGCCAGATGGAGAAAGCAAGTCTGAGGGAATTTGCCAGTGTGCCGATGGAGACACAAAGGAGGGGAGAAAGCCCTGACCATACCTAAAAAAAAAAACTGGCTTATGTAACCATGGGGGCTGCAAGTCTGAAATCTGTAGGGCAGACTGCAGGCTGAAAACCCTCATGTAGCAGCAAGACTGCAGTACTGAAGCAGAATTTCTTCTTCCTCAGGGAAAGTTCTGGTCTTAGGGCTTTGCAGTTGATTGGACGAGGCCCACCCAGACTATCAAAGATCATCTCCTTTATTTAAGGGCAACTGATGGTACATGTTAAGTCCACCTACAAAACACCTTCCCAGAGACACCTAGATTAGTTTGACTGAGAAACTGAGTATTATTGCCTCAGCGAGTTAACTCATAAAACCAACCACGGCAGGCGTTAGGAAGAATATCTTTGAGGAGGCAGTCAGGGCAGTAAATACTGATGACATTTTCAAAACACCTGGCTCTGAGGGGCTATGGGAGCTTGGAGAAGAGGCAAGATGGATGGCAGAGAAAGGAGCTAGGTTTCTCCTTGCCCTGTGTGGATGGGGGAAATGAACAGGAAGGACCTGAAACAAGGAAAGACTGAAATTACAAGAAACAGAGAAACTGATCTGACGGCAAGGCCCCTGAACAGAGCAGAGAAGATGAGCCCGGGGCAGGGGCGAGGGGGGGGGGGGGGTCTCTCATTATCCACTGCATCAGAGTGACAGCCAAAATCTTCACAAGCAGCCCAGCATGGAAATACATGCTGGAACAATAAATGTGCTCCAAATCCTCACCACACCCTCACCACACCATCACCCCAATGTTGTAGATAAGGAAATGGAAGCCCAGAGACATTGAGTGACTTAATCAGGGTCCCATCTCTAGGAAGCAGGGCTGTGGAACTTGATACAGGAAGGAATGAGGAGGGGATGGGGCAGATTCTAAATACTGTATCCTTCTTGTTGGGACACCTAGAAACCTACACAGAAGCCCTAAGACCCTCTGCCTTCTCTCCAGCTGAGCTGGAATAAAAGGAAGTTTGCCCTGAGGCCCAGGGCCCTGGAGCCTCTGAAATCTCTCCTAAAGAGGAAGCACTCAGCACAGATCTGAGCAGGACTCCCCATACTCTGCAGGGTCCCTCTGTCAGACAACACAGACACACAGTAGGTCCTTCAAGAAACCCAGTATCCCAGTGTAGAGGCCATGGGGCAGGGAGATGACCAACCTTTTTCTCCTCAAAGCACAACTGGTGGCTTTCCACCTGCATGACTTCCTCCCAAAGGCAGCTCAGAGTGGGGACACTTGCCAGTGACTTAAGTCCTTGGGCCACTTCTGCCATCCCCATGGAAGAAAGCAGGCAAAAAGAGCAGGGACTGAAAGTGAGGTTACCCTGGGAAAAGCTGGAATCTGCCCAATTTATAAACGCTAGTTGATAGCAGGCAGTCAGTGAAGGTGTCCATCATCCTCTCCATCAGTATCAGTGGTGAATATCAGGGGGACTGCCCGCTGTGGACAGGCTCACAGGGGTGGTGCATCCTGACCATCGGGGCAGCCTGTCTCTGTCTGACTCCCAGCTGCACCCACAGGCTGGCTGAGTGTCTCCCCCAGAGGGATACTGTAGATACTGTAGCCCTGGAGCATGGACCCCAAGAGTCTAATAGTTAACAGTTATTTCAAGGGGCCCATCCAAGCTGAGAGTGTTCCTGGGACTTTTACTGTGTCATGTCATGCCACCCCCAATTTATCCAGTGAGCTAAAGAAGATGCTGCCTCACCAGTCCTCCCTCTGCCATATTTGTCCCCTGGGCAAATATGTTCACAAGCCCCAAGGGCCCCTGGTTCCTTTCGAGAATAATCCCCAATCCTTGACCTGAACTGAGCCTGGGTGTGCTGACCAAAGAAAGGCCTAGCCTTGGGAGTCCAACAGCCCTGGGCCTCAATCTTGGCTTCCCCATCCAGTGGCTGAGGTGCCTCTAACCTCTCTGAGACTCAGTTTTCCTGCCAGTAAATCCACTGATTACAATAAAAGAGCGAATTACTCTCTGGGGTTATTGTGAAAATTAAGTGGAAAATGCCAAGATGTTGTACAAATGGCAGCTACAATGACCATCACCAGAAATTCCCCGCCCCAGACTCACCCACCTCCTGACCCCCCAGAAAGCAACATGTATGATTTGCCCCTGCCTGCTTTGGCCTTCAAAGGCACCCCCAGTCCTGACCTTTCCAAATTCTCTCTGAGCTGCAGGACTCAGTTCCATCCCCTCCTGAAATGATACAAAGGAGCATGTGAAGTGCTCAGAGATACAACAAAGGTGGGAAGCTGTTCGATCAAATGCAAAGCAAAAATCAGGGGGATCTGTCTCCCAGTCAGGCTGTGAGCCACAAGAGGACAGGGAATGGGTGTTCCATAGATAGCCACAAGCCACAAGTGGCCACTGAGCACTTAAACCATGGCTAATCCAACTGAGAACGGCTGTAAGTGTAAAACAGACGTCAAATTACAAAGGCTTAGTACAAAACAAAGAATATAAATGATTTCATTAATACTTTTTTCTGTTGATTACATGTTGGAGCAACATTAATGAACTAAACGAATACACTGAGCTAAATGAAATATCTTAAATAAATTTCACCGGGATCTTCTTACTTTTTAAATTTTAAATTATACATGTGGTTCACATTATATTTCTGTCAGACATCCTTAGGCCAGAGCCTTGTCTGCCCCACAGGACACTATCTTGCTCAGCATCGCTGGTCGGCATGCTTGGAAGAGAGGCAGGCTGGTACAGTAATTAAGTCAGCCAGGGTTCAATATCACACTCCACCCCTTGACATTAGACACTTCGCTGAATCTCTCTCTGCCTCTGTTCTTCATCTATGAAGTGAAAATAATAAAATAGTAAGCTCATAGGATTCTTAAGAGAACTCAATGAATTAATACCCATGTAAAGCAAGCAGATAAGTAACTAGCATGTCCTAAGTCCTGAAATGGCTCTATTAACACTACCACAATCCCCTTCATCAACATCACCAGCATCACCACCACGATCACCACCACCATCCTCACCATCACCATCACCATCACCACCATCACCATCACCACTGCCAGGACCACCATCACCACCATCATCACCATCACCCTTGCCACCACCACCATCACCACCATCACCATTACCACCACCATCACCATCACCACCGTAATCACCACTATAATCACCACCAACATCATCACCACCATCATCACCACCACCATCACCACCATCACCACCATCATCACCACTACCATCACCCATCAACACTACCATCACCATCACCACTACCATCACTATCATCACCACCACCACCACCATCATCACCATCACCACCGTAATCATCACTATAATCACGACCCTCATCATCACCACCATCATCACCACTGCTATCACCATCACCACCACCATCACCATCATCATCACCACCATCATCATCACCATCACTACCATCACCACCATCACCACCACCATCATCACCATCATCACCATCATCATTACCACCACTATCACTATCACCACCACCATCACCACCACCACCATCACCACCATCACCATCACCATCACCACCATCACCACCACCATCATCACCATCATCATCACCACCATCACCAGCACCCGCACCATGTGTGCCAAAGCACACCTGTCCATCCCATATGGACTTCAATCTCTAAACTAGGGTATTGGTCAGGCTGGGTCTGATTTCCATCCTGAGGGCCCATTCATAGGTATATACTAAGCCCAGTTCTTGCTGCAGTCCCTGAGTGAGGGCAAAGGTACCCTGCATATGCCACTGTGTGCCTATCCTCTATCCCTGTTAAGCAAACTTCTCCAAAGCATACATTCCATCTCAACCATGTGGAATTCCCAGCTTGGTCCAGATCACCTACTCTGCCCCTGCTCTCCCGGCTGCCATGCCTTCTGCAGGCCAACCCTAGCACTACCACTCGGCAGCTACCCTTTGGGAAAGCTGACATCAATGGCTTACACAACCATGCCACGAGGAAGGAAGTTTGATGTGTACCTTCTGCCATTCAGAGGGAAGGAAAGAATAAGGCATAGTCAACAAAACGTGTGAAGACAGAGTGGCCAGAAGCTAGCAACCTGCTAATGGTCACCACTCTCAAGCCTGAGCGCCTGCCCAAAGCTCTGCTCCAGACATCCTGAGCAGTGAGAAGCTCAGCAGTAGCAGCCCCCATCATTACAGGGAGAAAAAAGCCATCTGCATGCATTAAGGGCCTGCTATGTGCCAGGAGCCATGCCCTACCCATTTAGCCTTCAAAACAAAATCCTTCCAGGTGGGAATAAGCACCCTCATTTTTTTAGATCAGTAGCCTGAGGCTCAGAGAGGTGAAGTAACTCGCCCAGGCTCACACAGGGCATAAGTGAGAAAGCGAGGAATGGAATTTAGAGGAGTCCAGCTCATAAGCTTTTCTCTTAGAATCGTGTAGTCTATTGTCGAAGTACACACTCACACACTGAGAATCAAAGCCTCTTATTCTTAGAGGCCAAAGCCTTCAGCGATTTCTCAGCATCTGTTTGGAAGTTCTTCCCAATGCTCAAGATCCAGGGAGTTCTCGTTAAGAAGTGTTTGCCCAGCTGGTTCTCAGGAAAGCTGTGCCTCCATCACCGGCCTGCCACTTCTCAGCTATCACTACCAGCAACGACAGACAGTCTGACTGCATGAAACCTGAAAAAAGCTACAACCACACAAAGCCCTCTTCCCCTGGCCACCTGAACTAGTAACCCAGAGAACCTGATGTGAGCCATGCCCCTTGCAGTAAGAGATGGCATGAGAAAATAAGCTGATGCCAGGGAGTGTCCGAAGAGAAAAACAAATTCTGGGCCACAGTCTGAGATCCTACCACATTCAGGTGGCTCTGGAAATGTGAAGATTTTTATGCTCAGATTTCTTTTTTTTTTCCATCAGATTTTTTAAAATTTAAATCCAAGTTAGTTAACATATCATGTAATAACGGTTTCAGGAGTAGAATTTAGTGATTCATCACTTACATATAACACCCAGAGCTCATCCCAACAAGTGCCCTCTTTAATACCCATCACTCATTTAGCCCATCCCCCACTCCCCTTCCAGCAACCCTCAGTTTGTTCTCTGTATTTAAAAGTCTCTTATGGTTTACCTCCCTCTCTGTTTTTATCTTATTTTTCCTTCCCTTCCCCTATGCGCATCTGTTGTGTTTCTCAAATTCCACATATGAGTGAAATCATATATTTGTCTTTCTCTGACTTATTTCACTTAGCATAATACACTCTAGTGTAATCCACATTGTTGCAAATGGCAGGATTTCATTCTTTTTCATCGCCAAGCAGTATTCCAGTGTGTGTGTGTGTGTGTGTGTGTGTGTGTGTGTGTATCACATCTCCTTTATCCATTCGTCAGTCAATGGACATTTGGGCTATTTCCATAATTTGGCTATTGTTGATAGTGCTGCTATAAATGTTGGGGTACATGTGCCCCTTGGAAGAGGGGAGTAGGAACACTTGGAGAAGTGACTCGGTCTGAGAAGTTGAGCCAGGACAGGCAGCTTATAGGAAGGGACGGCATTTGTGAAACTTACTCTGTGCCAGGTGTAGGGGCAAGTAGTTGACATGTGTTTACCCACTGAGCACTCCTGGTTCCCATGAGAAATGCCCTAAAGCCCATCACACCACACACACAAGAACACTGAGGCTGAGACAGTACCCTGAGCCAGGAAATAACCTCTACAGCTGAGGCTGGGACCTTGCAGGAGGGTCGTTCTAGGGCACAAGTGCTTGAGGGGGTCTCCAGGAGGGCTTGTCTCTGCATCGGCCAGAATTCACCTTCCCAAATGTACTGCAGACCTCTCAGTGGAGAGGCTCGTGAACGGATCCTGGTGGTCACGAAGGAACCGAATCGCGGAAAGGGCCGGGGGTGGGAGGGATTGATAACAACATCTCTATCCACTCAGAAACCAAGAGGAAAATGAAACAGAAATTACATCCAGACCCTTCCTGCTAAAACCAAATCAATAGAGAAGGCAGAAAAACAAGTGTGTTTTATTTTCTACGAACGTCCAATTGTCACACTCTGTTTACAGAAGGAAAATGCTGGTGGCCACACAGGCAGCACTCAGGGCAGCTGGCTGAAACCAGACCTGTTCTGAGGATGGCAAGACATAGAACGAGCAGTGGGGCTGGGCCTGGATGAGTTTTTTGAGGGTGCAATTAGCACTTCTAATTGAAATTAAGTGTTAAATAAACGGAAGTGTGTTGGTATTAGCAATTGATGCAGATGGCTCCCAGGGTCCTGGGCAGCAAGGCCCAAGGAGATAAAAGGGAAGAGAGTGTGGCCATCACAGGGAGGGACTGACCCAGGAACAGAGACACGAGAACAGGCCGTCTTCACTGTGTCCCTGCAGAGGGTCCGGGAACCCTCACCTTTCCTGGACCCAGAAGGAGGCACTGATGTACCTGCAACGGTGACTGACTAAGAGCCCAGTCTGCCAGTTTCCAGCCACGGCCCCTTCAAGAAGCCATGAAACCAGGAGTGTCTACAAGGCGAGATAGGATGGCAGTGTCGAACACACCCCTCCTCAATGTTCCTTCTCAACTGTCCTACAGGGTCATCAGCAGGGATAGCCAGAAGGCCCCAGGCCGGCCAGGGCTGACTAAACCTCACAGAGCTCCCACACAGGACCAGGCTGTTCCGTGCAGGGCAGGGGTGCAGAAGGAGTCACTTTCCACTGCCCCAAGTCTGAGGCCTGCCCTCCCCAGGCCCCCCAGGCTGCCCAGGGTGAATGGAGGGTGGGGACTGAGATCAGAAGGAATGTGGATTCTGCATCTCAAGGGAGAGATTGCCACTTTCCCAATACACTCATGGTATCTCAGCCCACAGGCCTGACAGCTTCCTTTGGGGCCCTGGACGTCCTGTTCTGCTCTTCCAGCCACAGCCACAGCCCTGCTCTGGCTTGCAGGGTCTCCATGCTTCTCCCAGCATACCTGCTCAGTCTGCCTTTGGGGCTCAGCCGCCTCTCCCTGCCAGGGGTCAACCTTATCTCATCTGCTCCTCCCCACCCCCAGGCTCCAAGGCCACCATGCCCCTGCTCTGCCAGGAAGCCCAGCACCGAGGAAATCCATATGCTCTGCTAGGCGGGTGGGGGCCCCAAGCCAGCACCTGCCTTGCCCCAAGCCTTCCTACTCCATACTTCTTAATCTGCACTGCTCCACAGGTGGGCAACCTTTCAAAGACCAGGGAGGTGGTTTCAGAACAGTAAAGTGGTGTGCCCCACGCCCCTCAGCCTGGAGTGTGACAGAATTTGAAGTCACACCAGGCAGGCAGGTGCTGCCTTAGAGCTTCCCTGCTGACATGCAGGCAGAACCGGGTGCTGCCCCATGGACCCAGAGCTCCAAACCAGCTTTCTTCCGTCATCGGTCCTTCCCATAAAATACAGCGTCCGAGCAAAGCCCCTTCCTTCCCCATCACCCAGACCCATCCTCGCCCTCTCCAGGACCCAGGGGCGCTTCACTTCTCCACAGCCCCCCACACCCTTGCCCACCCACCAACACATGCCCAGCTCCATGTCCAAACACTCGACGGCTTTACGCTTTTGAAAAAATGGTCCCCAAGACCCTTCTCATGCACAAGAATCCCTCTGTTTCCAAAGACTGGATTTGCAGAGCTGGGAATGGAAACTGGGGTTGCACCACCATAGGCCTTACCTAAAGTAAGCTCCTGAAAACAAAAAAAAGTTGGCAGGGTTACGTTTGTGTGCTACAGCTCTTTTCGCTGGGGGCATCCAACTACCCTTTGTTTTCAAGTGATACGCAGTCTGCTGGCTGCTGGTTACCTGGTCCTGTCCACACCTGGAGGACTCACGCAGGAGAGGACGAAGCGGGTGCCACACCCGCTGAATCCCTGCTCAGTGGCAGGGACTGCGGGGGCCACCTGTCTGTGGTCTCTTATTTAATCTTCTTTCTGCGGAAGTACGATCAACTCAGCTGCATGGGATGAGGGGATGAAGAGCAGAGGGGATAAGCAGCTGCTGAGTGACTGCCTTCAGTGTCACCACATTGTCCATCTCAGAGGGTGCTGGTGTGGCAGGGAAGGGTCTCCGGCCTGAGGCCCCTGCACCACCACACCAGCCCAGTGGGGGCCTTTTTGGAGACAAACCCCAGCAGCACTTTTGTGGACGCACCAGGCCAGGCAGAGTGGGAGGGGCCGTGTGAGCTCAGCGAATAGATTACCTGCTTCAATTATTTTATCTAACGATGACATTTGTACTGTAAAAGTCAGCACAAAAATCAATGAGTTTTAAAGGACAAAATCTGGGGGAGGCTCCAGCCCAGCGACCTGGAACAGCAGCCCAGGAACCAGGAGGAAAAAGTCTTAGAACTGGGAGGAGAAGGAACTCCCAAGCTGCCAGAACCTGGGTGGGCCCACCTCCACCAGCCCCCTGTAGCAGAAAACAGAAAAGTCGGTGCTGAGACCCGGCCCTGGACCCTCAGCTTGGGACAAATACGTACTGAGTGGCACCTGCGTTCCAGGCAGCCTGCTCAACACAGGCACAGAGGGCAGTCCCTGCCCTCACCCAGCACAGCGGAAGAGACAAGATATGTAATGAAACTGATAACTGCACAACTACTATCAAACGAGAGCAAAGTCTGCTGGTCAGAAAGGTCAGGGAAGGCTTCCAGAGAAATGACTTTAAGATGACGCTTGGAGGAGGGGTATGCAAGGGAACAGCATTCAGGCAGATAGAAGAGTAAGAACAGAGGCTATGAGCTCAGTCTCCTCGAGGACCTGAGAAAAGCCCCTTCCTCCAACCCCCGGGATCCACATTATCCAGCCACTCCCCCGGGGCCCCAAGGGGTAGAGGATAAAGGTGGGTGTGCGGCCTTCCTCCTTGCACATCAGCAGCACAGGGAGGCCACATAGGCAGTGGTAAAGCATGGCTGTGCATGGTCCTAGAGGTTTGCTCTCAGTGCACATTTCCTGCTCTCCTTTATTACGTCCTGGGGGTGAGGAGCCCCAAGATGGACCGCGAACCCTGGAACAAGGTAAAGAGAAGCGATCGTGTCACATTGGCAGCTCGTGCTGTGTCACTCATGCTCAAGCTTCGTTAAGGAAATGCATGAGGAGCTCTAGTTCTCTGTGAAGAACAGAGGCCCAGGCTGCACCAAGGAGGAAGAAAAACAGAGCTCATGGGCTGTGCAGGACCAAGAGGCAGAACTGTGGCACTGTTTGCTGGCTTCCTGGAGACAGCGGGCTGGGAGAAGGGGGGAGACACAGAGCATCTGGATAGACCCTGACAGGCAAGGACCAAGAGTCAGAATCTGCTGGAGCCCGGGGGCTGAGGAGGTGCCTGGGGCTGGAATAGTTTACAAAGAGATGGACACAATTTTGAGATCGGGGTTAGGTAAGGTTGGGACTGTGGCTAAAGATAGGAGTTGGGACTGGGGTCAGTCTGAGGATAGGGGTAGGATGAGTGTTGGAGCTGGGATTCAGCAAGGTGAGTGGAATCCCTTCCTTTATTCCCAAATGTTAAGTGAGAGTCCATCACATAGACCTCTTTGTACTAGGGGTGAATTGGAGGAGGAAGCATGGGGTAGGGGGAGTTCTGATGCAGAGGGGAGGTTCTAAGGCAGGGCAGGTACAGCTATGAGTTTCTGGTAGTCCTGGGAAGTGATACCCAAGCAGGCCCCTGGGATTTGGGAGGTGAGACTCACCTCCCTGCTCACACCCCCAGAAAGCCTGAGCGGTGTGGTGGCTCCCACCACACTCAGATGAGGTCTGAGTCACACTGTTGGACATCAGAGCCCAGGGAAATACCTGGGCTGAATGCTGGTAGAATTCTGAAGACTGGAAGAATGCTGAAGACAC
Source organism: Panthera onca (assembly GCF_046562875.1). Classification (NCBI taxonomy): domain Eukaryota; kingdom Metazoa; phylum Chordata; class Mammalia; order Carnivora; family Felidae; genus Panthera; species Panthera onca. The sequence goes on along the minus strand of NC_138349.1, from coordinate 43,352,618 downwards.
AAGAAAACATTTCAGAGCTCATTATGCCCAAGCCAACCACGGAGTAACCTCCAACCCCCGGACTGGCCTCCATAACAGGAGATGTATCGTTCTCAACTGTGCTTTTTTGTCACTCTCATCATGTAGCACCATTCACTGAGCCCCGAGGCCAACTCCCCTGGCACTTTACATACAGTTTTTCACTTAGTTCTCACAAGAGCTCTGGAAGGTCCACATGACTGTCCCATTCTGCAGATGAGCACCCTGAGGTTTGGAGAGCATATGTCACTTTGTGTAGTCCCACAGCTGGGAAGTGTCAAAGCAGGCCCTGCAGCAAGGATGGCCAATGGCTGGCCCAAGAAGTTGGCTTGACCGACATTTAAAGTTTAGGTAAGAACAAATCCGCTATCTCTGCTTTCTCAACCCTGAAGGTTAAGTGTGACCAGAATGCAGTTTCTATCTGTCCCCACAGCCATAGCAAAGTTTTTTGCTGGGAAGTCTCTATTTCCACGTTGTCTGTGGTAGTAGGTCTGCTTGGATCCTACCCCCAGCACCTCCTCACTTCTCAGGTAAGTCTGAGCCATGCCTCAAACCCAAAGTCCTATGTTCTCAGGCTCCCAACCTGCCTTTGTGTTGGGAACCTATGGGTGCCTCCACCTGCCTACTGCAGGAAGGATGCTGGGGTTCTTCTGGCAAGAAGGGAGGCTGAATGATGAGTACCCCCTGCCAGCCCAGAAAAGGCCCAGGCAAGTGGGGCAGAAGGAGAAGACCCCTCCCCCATTACAGCACTGCAATCTTACCCACAACCCCCAGAGCCATGTTGTCGGGGAGCCCACAGTCATTCCACAGTCTGAGTGCTGGTTGGTCAGAGAACAAACATGGGGCTTCCAGTGAGGAAGAACAGAGGACCTGGCCCTGGGAGTGAATCCAGCTACGGGTGGAGGCAGACTGCTAGCCAGTTGGAATCTGGAGAGGTCCCCCCCTCCCTGCTCTGTTTTCCTGGGGATGGGCAGTGGAGAGGGGGCCACATAGGCAGCCTACATGCCTTCATATCTTCGGAATCTCTAAGGCAGCCCCACAAAGAGTACTTGTCCCCTCTGGAAGAGAACCATGACTCTCCCCAAGATGCAGAGAATAGCTCCCATAGGTCACACACACCCCTGTCCCTGGCTCTCCCCAAGGACACCAGAACCAGGCAAATGGACCCAAGGTCCTGTGGAGAGAGAGGAACTGCCACAGGGGTGGCAGAAGGGAGGGCTTCTCCAGAGCATCCTCAGTTCTGACCAACAGGCTGGGCCTGGACCATCCCATTTAGTCCTCACCAAGGCCAGGCAGGCTCCACAGCATTGTACCTGTTTTCCAGATAAGGAAGCTAAGGATCTCCTAACTTCTCCTCACAGTCACTGTGGGGTCAATCCTCCCCAATCTATTCCTCAGCCTGAGGTTTTGGGACACAAAAGAGGGCTGACTGAACAATGGTTTGGGCCAACTACAATCTGGGCATCCTGCCTGAGCAGCTGGGGCATCTGTGAGACAGAAGACGCTACCTTCAAGGGGAGGAAAGATTCAGGACTGAACCACTGGGACCAAAGGGAAGTATGGGTTTTCAGGGAAGGAAGCGGCAAAAGAAGCCACATGGACCCCATAGCTTCTGAGCACACCGTTCAAGGGCACGAGCTGTCTGAGTATGATGAGGGCAAGAGAAGAAGAGAGCAGTCAGGGCAGGCTGCCTGAAAGAGGCAGACATAGGCATCAGTGGTTTGAAATTCCTCACAGGCATGAGTGCAGCCCAAGAGGTCCAGACTCCACAACAGGCACCAAAGGGCAAGATCAGCCTGCACGTGGCTGGGCCTTGGTGTCGCTGCCTCAGGCAGTGTGGTGACTAGAGAAAAAGAACATGGGCCCTCAAGTCCAAGACAAATCTTTCTCCTGGCATTTATGGGCTGTGTGACTTTGGACAGAAACTGAATTACGCCGAGCCTCGGTTTCCACTTCTGAGAAATGGGCACAATGACACGTACCTCACCAGGCTGGTGTGCAGAGCCAGTGAGACAATGCAGTCTCGGTAAAGCAAGTTGTTCCTGCCTTTGTCCATCACATAGAGATGGGCAGGCCCTGCCTCAGCGGAAGTCTGTGTTCCCCTAGGGTGCATCTGAGCCTGGGAGTGAGATACCCCACCACTGGTCCCAAGATAATTGCCAGCACCCAAAGAGCCTACTGTTCACACAGCTGCTGAGGCGGCATCCTCCTCACATACTCCAGCCCCGAGGCAGCCCCAGCAAACCCAGGGAAAGCAGCAGGGGCAGTGGTGAACTGGTGAAGGTTTAACCATGGGCTCTCTGCAAGTGAATAAAAAGATAGATAGGTGATAGATTGATAGATCGATAGATCGATCGATTGATAGATAGATAACAAGTCCTTGATTCGCAGTGTTTGCAGACTTCCTTGGTGTAAATGCTTCTATTATGATCAATTTCAAGCTACCAAAGTGACATCGCCAAGCACAGAGTTAGGAAGCCAGCTGGTGGGAGCCACTTCCTGCGCACTCCTGCCTGGTGGGGGCGTCCGGGGGGGTGTATCCGCTTGTGCCTGGTTCTATTTCAGAGGTGCGGAGCAGACGCCACCAAGGAGAAAACAGGAGTGGAAACCAGAGAGACCCCAGGGGACGCTAAAGAGCAGTTGGCAAGGCCTGGTGAGTCAAGCAAGTCAGAGAAAAGCCAAATTCCTCCTAAAGTTTCCCAGCAGAGATCCAGGCTGCGGTTTCAGAAACATAGCCCCTCCCACACCGAGGAAAGGCTCCCATTCTAGAGTCAAAGTGCCACCACATCGTGCAGACGCCACATCCCAAAAGAAAGAGCCCAGTGGCCACCCATGCAACTCAGCCTGGGGCTCTGAGAACACATCTTCTTCAGGGTACAGTCACCTCACTTGTCCTGTTTGCTCAGGGCGCTGTTGGTGAGAGCTGGCAGGGGAGGAGAGGGGCGAGGAGGGGCCCATGCACGGAGCAGCCACCTGGCCCTCCGCTGCTGAGAGCAGTGCTGGGGCTCTCGCCGGGCACCCCTTTCCCACCATCCTTAATGAAAAGCAAATTTCCCAAGGCTCTGCCAGGAAGTTCCCAGGCAAGGCTAGGACTCAAGGGAATCAGGAAGCCAGCAGGCAGTGACGTGCAAGCCAGCACCCAGTGCCCCGGGACTGGGCTCCTGCACCAACTCAGCCAGAGCAGCGGTGGGCATCTGCTCCGCAAGCACTCACCCCGCCTACTGCTGCCCGCAGAGAGTATGGTTCTGACCTGGGCTCTACCACCCACGACCTGGAAGTCCTTGTGCACATCCCCCAGTTTCAGTTTACTCCCCTATAATGTGGAAATGACAGCCCTCCTCTCCAGAGTGTGAGTGACCTAGCACACTGCCTGCCTCCAGAGGTCCCTACCTCAAGAGATGCCCACATCCTGCCCTTTGATGAATGGGCCCACTCTCCTCCCTGGCAGGCAGCTCTTCTCCAGAAGGATACACGCCTCTGCTCCCCCAGGGCCAGGGGAGCCACAGAGAAGCAATCAGCAAAGGGCCCAGGGCTGAGCAAAACCTCGCCAGTGTCCTCCGTGCACACACGCTCCGAGCACCAGAGGACAACCCCACTGACATGTTTGGTTGACAAAGAAGGAAGAGTCCTGCCTGAGGATGTGTCAGAGCAGAAGGGAAGCTATTTGTGTCCGTGTTCTAAAAGCTGAATGGATTACTGGACCCGAGCTTCCTTCTATTTTCAGTAGAAAACCAGTTATAAACAGCATGTTTACTCACAGGTTTTGCTCTTCACACAAGTCAGGAGAAATGTTTACTCTCCATCCTTCCGCCCCCTACTAATTAAGTGCTCTTGATTTCCCTGCCTTCAGACCTCCCATTTGGCATGTCTGCTCTCTGAGGCAGTGGTTCTCAAACTCTGCGGCATATCTGAATCACCCAGAAACTTTCACTAGTCTCCGTACCCTGTACCAATTACATCAGAGCACCCAGAGGCAGGGCTCAGGCATTGACGTCCTTTAATTTTTTTTTTTAATGCTTATTTATTTTTGAGAGAGAGAGAGAGAGAGAGCACACGAGCAGGGGAGGGGCAGAGAGAGGGGGAGACACAGAATCCGAAGCAGGCTCCAGGCTCTAAGCAGTCAGCACAGAGCCCAATACGGGGCTCAAACTCACAAACTGCGAGATCATGACCTGAGCTGAAGTTGGACGCTTAACCAACTGAGCCACCCAGGCACCCCCGGTGTTCTTTTAAAACCCCCAAGTGATTCTGATATGCAACCACTACTGGAAGCAGGCTTTGGCCCTGCCAAGGCAGCCAAAGTTTATACTGAAGGGACAGTACTCCTTTGCCTAAGGGACCTGGGGCAGCAGAAGCTGCTTAGACCTTCCACCCTGAGCCCAGGGCTTTGATCAGCAAGCCTGAAACCCCAACATCAAAGCCAATTCTGCAGGTCAGGTCTCTCTCTGTCTCTCACCACAGTTTAATCAAGTAAGGAATTATTGAAGGGAGAGAGATAAATTAGGAGATGGTGAATCGATTAGATTAATTACTATTGGCTCTATACCTGTTAATGGAGGCGAGAATCTAAAGGGTGAAGCTGTACTGAGATTCAGATGTTCCCCTAAGTTCTATGACCTAAAAACCACTGCTGGGAAATACAGGACAGTCTAAGGACAAAGGTATGAAGGAGAACAATACAAAAAAATACCACACTGCCCAAATACTGCCCAAAAAATTCTCAAGCTTCTTTAAGAGACATTTTTTTAAAGACCAAAACTGTGGAGAAATGAACAATATATTTTAGGGATACTTAGTAGGCTTTTTTTAAGTTTATTTATTTATTTTGAGAGAGAGAGAGAGAGAGAGAGAGAGAGAGAGAGAGAGGCGGAGAAGGAGACAGATTCCCAAGCAGGCTCCACGCTGTCAGTTTGAAGCCTGATGCGAGGCTCAATGCGGGGCTTGAACTCACAAACTGTAAGATCATGACCTGTGCTGAAATCGGACACTTAACCGACAGAGCCACCCACTCACCCCTGCTTAGAAGGCTTTTAATTCCAGACCAGAGTATGATCATTAAAACCCTGAGATGGTAATTCTGCCTAAACCACTGACTTCCAGAGTAATCATAGCATGATACGTATTAAACACTTCAGAAAGTAAATGCTGGAGGAAAATGCCCCCCCAATGATTTCAGTAAAGCACCTAGAATTATTAACCCTGCATGATGTGCTGGGCCCTCTTCTAAACACGTTGCACATGGTATATTATTTCACCCTTAATTCTATGATGTGGGTGCATTTTTTTTTCAAACAGCTTTATTGATATATAATTTACATGCCACAAAACTCATCCATTATATGTGTACAAGTCAATGTTTTTTTTTAATTTCATTCAGAGTTGGGCAGCCATTACCACAATCTAATTTTAGAACATCCCATCATCTTAGAAAGAAACCTCAGTCCATTAGCAGCCACCCCCTGCTATAATCTAAACGTCTGTGCTCCCCTCCCCCATGCAATCCTAATGTGATGGTATTGGGAGGTGTTTAGGTCATTAGGGTGGTGCCTTCCTGTAAGATCAGTATTGGGAGGTCCCTCAGTCATGAGGCTGGAACCCTCTTATGAGGTGAGACCCCACAGAGCCCCATACCCCTGTCTACCACGTGAGGACAAAGCCAGAAGTTGGTAGTCTCCAACCCAGAAGAGAGCCTTCAGACACCGAATTTGCTGGCACCAGGGTCCTGGGTCCGCCAGCTTCCAGAACTGTGCGAAATAAATGTTTGTTGTTAATAAGCGACCCAGTCTATGATATTTTTTTATAGCGGCCTGAATTGACTGGGATACCCCTTATACCCCTCATCCCCACACAGCCCCTAGCACTCTCGGTCTCTATAGATTTTGCTATTTGGGGCATCTGGTATAAATGGAATCACCCAATAGGTGGTCTTTCATGACCGTCTTCTTTCACTTAATGTGTTTGAGGTTCATCCACATTGTAGCATTTTCCAGTACTTTATTCCTTATTGTGGCTGAATAATGCTCCACTGTATGTGTATATAGTGGTTGCTAGCATAACCCTCACTTTGCAGATGCAGAGCTATCCAAGGGCAGAGGATGAGTACGTGCACAGCCAGGAGTCTGCCTCCAGAGCCTACCCTTAAGCCACTATGACCCCCCCCACCATAAAGTGCTGGCCTATTTAAGCCCACAGTATGACTCATTTTCCTGCAAAACATAATATGACTATATTATATGCATGTAATTTTGCAGAAGTATCCAGAGATAAAAGCAAGCTGTCTAGGAAACCCGATTGATAGTTTCCTGTTCTCATTAATAGTTGTTCGTTACTTATCCATTCATCCTGCCTGCCATCTGCTCCTCTCTAGCAGGCAAGTGATAACACCACCTAAGATTCCAGGAAAGTTAAGACATAAAACCTAAAATAAAGACAAGCAATATTCTTTGCATAACTACAGAAGGATTGCTATCATACGCTTTTATTTTACTGTATATTATAGAAAATTTCAAACATTGAAAATGTGTAAGGAACCCCCAGGTACCCTCAGTGTCAAGTCCTACCACGTATACGTTCAAAGAAATCTCCAACACCATATCCTTCATTTGCAAACATTTCAATTGTATCTCTAAAAGACAAGGGATTTCTTTAAAATACATAAACACCATGCCATGAGTACACCTGAAAAAGTGAAGAATCCCCTCAACATGTTCCAGTATGCAGTCAGTATTCAAATTTTCCATAAGCAGTATTTGTATGTTTTTTTTTCAAATCAGGATCTTGATAAAGTCCATGACATATGGCCAATTGGTGTATGTATCTCATGTATCTTGGGTCACTTCAGTCTCTACTTTGCCTCCTCTGTCTGCTTTTGTCCCCTAGAGCAGCACACCAATGTTCCCCGAGGCCTTTGAGAATCATGAGAAGTTCTATAAAGACGTGCACGTGGATGTGTGTATGGATGCACATATGTAGATAAAGATGTCAATATAGATACAGATACAGTGCCTCGGCATACTGATCTGGTTATGCCCTCTGTTTTTCTCTCCCCCTGTTCTTACTTCCTTACTCCCAGGGGGCATTTCCTCCATTTCCCTACCCCCACCGAAGCGGGGGGCGGGGGGGGGGGAACCTCAAGGAAATTGCTGCCCTTAAATTTGAGAAGATTCAGGGCTAGTCTTTCATTTCTCACTTCTGAAATTCTAGATGGATCCAGCTTGGGAGAGAGTAAGCAAATGCCAAATGCAACTAAAAAAAGCCAACTGGAAAGAGGGGAATACAGGATCAGAGAAAACTTTTGGTAAGAGGGACCAGGAGAGAGAAAGAGATTTGGAGAGGCCCACAAAGCCAGGCTTCCCTCTCCCCCCTGGTTTACCACCCACAGGCCACCCATCCTTCAGCCATCCTGCACACTTTTTTTAATGTTTATTTTTGAAAGAGAGGGAGAGACAGAGTGCAAGTGGGAGAGAAGCAGAGAGAGGGAGACACAGAATCTGAAGCAGGCCCCAGGCTCTGAGTTGTCAGCACAGAGCCCAACGCGGGCTCAAACCCACGAACTGTGAGATCATAACCTGAGCCGAAGTCGGACACTTAACTAACTGAGCCACCCAGGCGCCCCCATCCTGCACACTTGAGAGACCGCCCCCCAGAGGATAAGGGTCTGGGAATGGGGGACCAGGAGGGCCGTAGGCCCTGCCCAAGGTAGACAGGAGCTATTAGCAGGGGCAGTGGTGGCCATATTGCCCCCATTACACAGAACATAAGAGCATGAACTGACATGGAGATGGAGACAGGCATCATCTGAACAAACACTGATTAAGTACCTACACTTCTCTGCCAAACACTGGAGATACAGAGATAAGCAAATGCTGGATATAGATGGACAGACCAATACACCAACAGATACAGACGGACGGAGGGATGCACACTTTCCAGATTGCTGCCCACACACACACTCACGTACATGTACATATGCACATGCACAAACTAGCTGCTAGATACAGAAAGAACTAGAGGCACAGATGCTGAGTACCCTGGGCCCAGTGGGGCAGGGGGAGGGGAGTGCCTAGAGCCACTTCCTGTCCAGGGCACCCACCCCCAACCCCCATGACTCTGGGCTCTGATTCATGCTGTTCACTCTGCCACAAACACCCCTCACTGTGCCTCCTGTCCTCTCCACCTCAGACTCCAGGGGGCCCTTCTAGACCCTCCCCCCTCTTCAACTAACTGTCATCCCACTACACTGCCTGAAACTGTCAAGGACAGTCTTTACTTTGTCCATAAATGAACACACCAATGAATTTAGACACATCGATCCCAACCCTAATAGGAGCTAATGGCTTAATGGTCAGCAATGAAGGTTCTGGAAATTTGGGGTTGTCAGGCAGACCTGGTTCCTACACCAGAGCTGCCTCTCACGCATGAATTATGTGGTCTTGGATGAGTTGCTCATCCCTCCTGTGCCACAGTTTTCTCAACTGTAAAATCAGGTGATGATATTGCCATGAGCATGAAACCAGATGAAGAATGAAAGGTTTCCGGCACAGTATTTTCCACGGAGTAGGTGATCAATAAATGTTTCCTGAAGAGCAGCCCTGTGTCAAATACATCAGGGACGTCCCCAGCTGTCATGCCAGGAAGAAGCAACCTCAGATATAGCAAAGAGCTTCAGCCATCAGGAGCCCAAACCTGCCCTCCCCCCCACACCCTGAGCTCTGACCATCAGCAAAAAAGGCAGCAGGCTGCCAGGTGAGGTCCTGGTGCAACCTGCATGACCAAAGAGCAGATACAAGATAGGGATACTAGCTCACACCCTCCCTAGCTGCCAGCCTTTGCATCCCTCCTGTGCCCTGGCTGAAGCCATGTGACACCCCAACACACACACATACACACACACACACACACACACACACACACACACCTTTGCAGGACTAAGAACCCACCCTGTGGGGATTCAATCCCCTGTGGGGATTCAAGCCCTCAAGCCACCTGGGCCCCAGGATCACGTCTTCCTGGCATGGAGCATCATACTATAACAGAAGCCTGAATGTTTTGCCATTAAATAGCTGGGACCTTGGGAACATTATATAATTCTGCTAAGCCTCGGTTCCTCATCTGTAATATGGGTACAATAATTCCTTCCTAAATGAAAAACAGACTAGATGCGAGAAATCCTTGTTGAATGAATGGGTGGATGGGTAAATAATCTACCCAAGAGCACAGCACATTAAACTAATAGTTGTGAGCTCCCTTTCCCAGCTGATCTGGCATAGATATTGTGTGAAACACTGCTAAGTGGGCTCTAGCCTGGTCCCCACACTGCCCCACCTCCCATGACAGGACATCCACCCTGCCTTGCTCTGCCTAGCTCCCACCTTGGCCCACGCACTGCTGACTAGCTCCTGAACTTGGCTCTGACTTGTCCCTAGTTACTTTCAACCTTCTTCAACAGCCATTGGTAGCCTGAATGTAGCCTTGGTCTCAGCCTATGGACTGCTCTCTTCTAGTGTCCCCACCAGCCTGGACATTGGTGCACCCCACTCCAAATGCAACCACGTCTCAGACACCACGCAAACCATTTCTTCTCAAGCGAACCACAGCCAAACCTGCCTCCAGTGCCGCTCATCCACCTTCTTGCCTGCTCTGACTGTCCTGTTACCAGAGCTACGCTGCCACATCCCTGGAGCCAGCACTGCTCCACCCCACCCCTGCTCATGCTGGGAGTCCTGGCGGTCATGACCATGACACTCAGACAGTGGGGAAAGGACAGCCCTGCAGATTTCTCCAGTGCGGAGCTCATTGGCGGCCAGCTGGTTAATGGTGCCAGGAGAGGCCAGACGAGGCTCATCTCACTTATGACTTATGCATCTTGAGTACCAGATCTCATCCCCTGCAGCCAACTTAAGGGCCTCATACAGCCAATTGTCCCTTCTCTCTTGTAGGCAGCATGCTTTCTGCAGAGGCCTTCCATCAGACCACACAGGCACACTGTCATTCCTCCTATCTTTATAAAATCATCCCTCCCTGACACCACCCCCCCTCCAAGATTTTGCCTCCCTTTACAATAAGATGTCTACAAAAGGTTGTCTATACCTGCTGGCCCCACTCCCTGTCTTCCAATTCCCTCTAGAACCCACTCCTGTCAGCTTTGGTCCCACCACCACCCCGCAACAGCTCTTGCCAAGGACCTCAAGGACAACTCTGTTGTAAATCCAACAGTCAACACTCACGCATTTTCCTCCACAACCCATCTGAACCACTGGGTGATGCTCATTCCACTCTCCCCCAAAATGCCTCTTGACCTCTCCTCCTGGTTATCCTCCTACTTTCTTTGGTTTTTAATTTAAATTCATATTAGTTAACAGAGTGTAGCGATGGTTGCAGGAGTAGAATTTAGTGATTCATCACTTATATATAGCACCCAGTGCCATCCCAACAAGTGCCCTCCTTAATGCCCATCACCCATTTAGCCCATCCCCCCAACCACATTCCCTCCAGCAGCCCTCAGTTTGTTCTCTATATTTAAGAGTCTCTTATGGTTTGCCTCCCTCTACATTTTTATTATTTTATTAATGTTTATTTATTTTTGAGACAATGCGAGAGACAGAGTGCAAGCAACAGAGGGGCAGACAGAGGGAGACACAGCATCTGAAGCGGGCTCCAGGCCCTGTCAGCCCAGAGCCCAACGTGGGGCTCGAACTCATGAGCCGTGAGATCATGACCTGAGCCAAAGTCAGACGCTTAACCGACTGAGCCACTCAGGTGCCCCCCTACATTTTTATTTTATTTTGCCTTCCCTTCCCCTATGTTCAGTGTTCATCTGATGAATGGATGAACGAATGGGTATTCGTTCACCTGAACAAATGGATGAACTATATATATATATATATATATATATATATATATATATATATATATACACACACACACACACACACGTATGTATATATATCTGTATGTATATATATATATCTGTAAATATACATATATCTGTAAATATACATATATTTATATGTATACATATACAATATGTATACATATATACATATGTATACATATTGTATATGTATATACATACATATGTACATATATACATATGTATATGTATGTACATGTACATATATACATATGTATATATATCTGTAAATATACATATATCTGTAAATATATGTATATTTACAGATAATATATAATGGAATATTACTCAGCAATCAAAAAGAATGAAATCTTGCCATTTGCAACAACATGGATGGAACTAGAGTGTATTATGCTAAGTGAAATAAGTCAATGAGAGAAAGACAAATATCATAGGATTTTATCCTCCCAACTTTCTTGGCTGCTTCTTCTCAGTCCCCTTCACTGATTTTTGGGGGCATCATCTCACACATTTATCTGTTTATTTGTCTACTATCCATCTTTCTGCACTAGAATAGAGTCTCCATGAGGTCATGTTCGTTACCATATTCACAGTGCCTAGAGCTGTGTCTGGTGTATGTTTGATAAACATCTGTGAAATGAGCCCATTCGGGGAGACTGGACCACCATTCTTGAGGACTAGCATGTGTCCAGTCCTGGGCCAGATGCTAGGGATACAGAGGTAGACATAGCATGGTTCCTGCCTTCAAACATCACTCTCTGGGGGATGGGAGTAAGAGGATAGAATATGGAAACAAATTAAATATAGCACAGTGTTAGAAGCAATGTAGGAGTCATCAAAAAAAAATGTTGGAAGAAGAAAAGAGGAACAGAGATGTTCCTTGAGCTGGGTCTTGAAGGGCTGTTAAATTCACTGGATTATAAAGTGAAAGGAAGGCTTTCCTAGGCAGGAAGATGAGCAAGTGCAAAGGCACTGAGACATAGAAAGGTGGAAGCATGAGTAGGGAGCAGTGTACAAGTATTCTGAGAACTCAAGCACTGCAGGCTGCTGGAGAATACCAGCAAAAATAGGGAGTATGGAGAGACAATATCAAGGAGGAAGGGAAAACTGGGTTAGGAAGGGTCCCAGGTGTCATGCTGCAAACCTGAACTGGATCCTGAGTCAAGGGAGAGACACCAAAGATTTTCAGGCTCAGATCTGACCAATCAGATTTATGTTCCCAACTCCCCTCTCTTGGCCAAAGGAGTGGATCAGAAAGAAAATATGGTTGAGAAAGAAGAAGAAGAAGAAGAAGAAGAAGAAGAAGAAGAAGAAGAAGGAGGAGGAGGAGGAGGAGGAGGAGGAGGAGGAGGAGGAGGAGAAGGAGGAGAAGGAGGAGGAGGAGGAGGAGGAGAAGAAGAAGAAGAAGAAGAAGAAGAAGAAGAAGAAGGAGGAGGAGGAGGAGGAGGAGGAGGAGGAGGAGGAGGAGGAGGAGGAGGAGGAGGAGGAGGAGAAGGAGGAGGGAAGAAAAGATACCAGTTGAGGTCACTGTCACACTAATCTAGGTAAGAAACGATGACGGTCTGCAATGGTGGGGAAGGAGAATAGATTCAAGAATGCTCAGAAAGAGCTGGGGATCAATCGGCAGAGTGCCACGAGGGAAAGCAAGGAGTATCACCTGGGTGACAGTGGTGCCACCAGCCAAGCCAGGGGGGGGATCAGATCTGGAGCAGAAACGGTGAGTTCAGACACTGCGTCTGTGAGACAGCCCCAGGCACATACGGGACGGCCTCTGTCATGTCACTGTCTGGTGATCTGATCGTACAAGCAGGAAATACCAACAGCTCCTCTCTCCCCCACCCACCCTGAGCGGGGAGAGAGGAGCAAGTCCTCCAGGAACAAGCACTTCCAAAATAGTAAGAAAATCCAAGGAAGGAAAATGCTGTGTCTGCTCCTGGAGAACTTATTTGTTTTTAACACTCAGTGAGAAGGGTTATTTAGACCAATTATAGTGCATTGTCTTTTCCCTACTCCCTCCAACTATGGTTGTTTTCTGAGCCACCCCTGGGAAAATCCTGCCCAGCCTCCAACTTATTCCTCTGGTGGCTTCAGGCAGAAGTGTGTGTGCATGAAAGAGAGACAGAGACAGAGACAAACAGAGAGAGGGAGGACCTCAGTCCATACAGGGCGGAACATGCTGCCTGCAGGAAGAGACTGAGTCTCAGCCTTGAGGGGCACAACATGTGAGTATGTTTTCCAGGTAGGAGGCCTCTGGCTTCCTGTAAATTTTCCTGACGTTTCACTTCAGAAGTCAGGTGAACGCAACAAAAACCAAATCTCCAAAATCAGTTCCCCACATGACAAGATTAAACGACTAGTTTTAGTAGCCAACTCACCAGAAGCCAAACATCCCCTGTCTCTCAAATGCCAAATGGCAATAGCGAGGGTTTTTCCCCAAGTTTTATCCTCATCTTGCTCCTCCTCCCACCCATCATTTGCATATAAACCAGCATGAGAGGGAGGGGCAGGTGGAAGAAGACATCCAAGGCAGAGGCAAGGGCTGAGGCAAAAGCGAAATTTGAAAAACACCTTCAAGCTCTCAGCAAACTGGTTATTCAGTGACTGGCTCTAAGGGAACATTGTCTGACTTTTCTCAAATGGGTGCAGGGCCACTGGTGAGAACATCCAGGGCATGCCCATCCACATCCATGGGCCGTGTGGCTGCAGCTGGTAGGCCCCAGGAAGGGTTTCAGACAACTGCCACGGAGGACAGACCCATTAGAGACCTCGCTCCCACGCGCCGTCCTCCAGGTGACCAACATGTAACTTCTTCCTCAGAACCACCTTCTGCACATGGTGAACCAGAGGTCCTTAAATGAAGCAGCCCCTCGATCCACCTTTGGAGCCTGGGAGCCACAGCCAGGCATTTCCCAGGCCTCTCTGACTTTGAGAGACTAGTTTCTCTCCCCTCCCTAACCCACCTTCCTTGCAGCAGACACCTTCTCCCCAGCATCCCAGCTTAATTCTGAGTGGGATCTTCTATCCCAGAGACCCTTAAAATCTGGGCCATGACAAGGAAGGCCTCAAAAAGCTGAGGGCTTTGACTTCGGTCAGGCAGGCACTACAGAGGCTGCAGGGTCTAGTTCATCCTCGGGCCTTACTCCAGCCCCATTCTCCTCAGGCCAGTCCAGGGTCCTAGCCTGGCCAGAGCAGAGAAAGTAATGGAAAGCACAAGGGTTCAGGTCATCAGATCGAGATGGGCGCCTACCAGTCTCCAGCAGCTCTGACCCCTTCCCCTCCATCCTTCTCACTCTCCTGGGACCCAGTGGAACACTTAGCCATTCAAACTCACTCAGGCTGTCCCTGATGATGTGCCAGGCATCTTCACCAAGGCTACATCCTCTAATTCTTACCACAGCACAAGCAGGAGGTCACTTCCCTGCTTAGCTTTCAAGGGAGGAAACCGGTTCAAAAAGTATCCCTCCCTTGCTGGAGGTCACACAATTTGCAGGTACAGAGCCACAATGTAGTTTTGGATTTCACTTTCCCTGACAGATGATGGTATTTTGTGGAGCCCCAAAGCCCCTTCTTCGCCTTGGCTCCCCCAGTCACTGCTCCAACTGGCCGTGGGACAGTGTCCTTCCATCTATGGGAGCATCTTTATGAAGCATGGAGCCATGGCTCACATAAACTCTGCCCTGTCCCAGGCCCATCCATCATCAACAGCCCCAGATGACCCTGCTGGCCCAAACCAGTGAATCATGTCTTAATAAATGTTGGCTAGGATTTCAGCCACCTTAACCAAGACAGATTTGACAGTAAAAAGTCACCACATGACCATCCCCATACAATCCTCCAGGGGATCATGAGGAAGCCCATCTTCCCCCTAAAAAAGCCAGCTTCCTACAAAGGGAGAGGAGAAGGGGACTCGCATTATTCATCAGCCACCCCTGCCCAGATCGCTCTGCTCCACATGGGAGAGTCCCAGGCTCTGAGTCCAGGAAGACTCCCAGCAGGGTCTATATCACTCTTCAAGACCTAGGGCATCACTAATAAAATGGAGTGTCATCAACCCAAAACAGGCAGAGCAGTGTGGGGCCCACTAGGGCAAGGCACAGCAAGAGCAGGGCTAGACAAAGGAAGGGTGCCTCAGATGGTGGCCAAAGGTGAGGTCACCCGCCAGCAAGCCTGTGAAAGGGAGGCTCCAGCTGGTACCTGGGAAGGAGACCCAGGGAACACATGGCCAGCACCATGTGAGGGGTCTTGCAGGGATCACCTCAATTACTTCTCTCCTCAACCACACGAACAGGTATCCCTTTCCCCATTTTACTGACAAATGGCATGGAGCCTCCCGGTAACCAAATGGCTGCCCAGGGTATGCTTGGCCTTATTCTCTCTGTAGGGAAAGTGACTCTG
Organism: Panthera onca; assembly: GCF_046562875.1. Classification (NCBI taxonomy): domain Eukaryota; kingdom Metazoa; phylum Chordata; class Mammalia; order Carnivora; family Felidae; genus Panthera; species Panthera onca. The sequence goes on along the minus strand of NC_138349.1, from coordinate 43,337,332 downwards.
AGATCCCAAAGGTTGTCCTCAGAGTGCCTCATACTGACCACATACCAACAACAGTCAGAACCTCTGGTCTGCTGAGCACATAGGTCAGGTCCTAGGGTCAAGGGCAAGGACCATTTGAGGGACCAATGGTGTTAACACCGCGTGCTCCCTGCTCCAAGCTGGGCTGGGGCAAAGGCACAGGCACCAGGAAGCCTTACAGGAGAAAACCCAAGTGCACCTACTCCTAAGTGTTCCCCTGAATACTCCAGAAAAGGCCCCATCTCCTTCTGGGCTAGAGGCAGGAGCAAGGCAACTATCAGAGCCTTCTCTAACGCCTAAGGACAGGCCCTGAAACTGGGCAGTGAAAGTCCTCTGAGACTGAGAATGAGAATCACAATTGGTGCTCCCAAGGGTGCATGCAGCATCCTCCTGAGAAGGGCCTAGGGAAATTGGGGCCAGACCAGAGAGGCCATGGGCCCTGGCAGAGACCTGGTTGAGCTCAGAGCAGGCTAATCTGGAGGATCCAAGATGGCGCTAGGACCAAGGGCAGGCAGGGTGGGAGTCCTTGTTTGGACGTTAGCCATGTGGAAGGCAGCAAGGCCCAGAACTTGAGGCTCCCTCAGGCACATGGGCCATGAGCAGGACAATCTTTCAGACTTGGTGCCCAGGGGGCTCCTGACCAGCCTTTGTTGAACTGGACCAGCCCAGGAAAGCAAAGGTTTCTGAGCATGACCCATTTCCTGCCCCCTGCCAGGTGACTATTGACACCTGCAGGCCCACACACCCTGGCTCCAACCAGTACCAGTGCTCTATTTAAATTAAGTAAAATGTTCTTCATCATCTCTCAGGTCTTCTGACCATTTTGTTCGACAGCAGATGTCCTGAGATGCTCAGCACCAGATGGCAGTAGACATTCCATGGCTTCCTGGGACCCTCCAGCCAAAAGACATTCTGACTGTGACCCACACAGGTGAAAAGTGCCCTGGACTTGGGGGCCTGAAGATTTGGGGAGGCTTCCAGGGGAGGCAGACAGGAGCCTAGTACATCAAGGTCATCCACAACCAACACCACCAAAGAGTGACGAACTAATGGTCACAGACATCTGCCCTGCAGCTCTGGGAAATGTGTGCCAGGCATTGGCAAGAGGTTCAGCATTGAGGGCCTGGCCCTCTGCATATGGCACAGTTCTCTGCCCGGGCTGCCCAGGTGGGTAGGGAGAAGAGAGAGAGGCTGGCACTGGTGGTGCAACTGCAGAGAGCCCCAGAGGCTGGTGTGCAACACCCATAATGGGGCTCAAATGACCCACAAGACACCTAGAATGATTCCCGTAGTGTCCATGTCATCTCCCAACAGAGGTGCAGGAGCAGGACACATTCCCTAATATGCCCCAAGTCTCAGCACCAGGTGGGCTTACTTTTGAAGCCCTCACCCAGACCCCCAAGATGTGCTTCGTTACCTGCACCTGCCTATGTGGCCAGCACTCGAGGCCCCACGCTGCACCCTACAGAGCCAGGCAACCAGGCTGCCTGTGGAGCCCTGGGCACGGTCCCACAGGAAGCCAGATAAGAAGCAGCTTCCAAACATACACCGATGTGAACCGGGAGAGGGTGGCAACAGCTCAAAGCTCAAAGCCCCACGAGGAGAAGCGAACACAGGTCTCTCCAGGAGTGAGCTGAGATAGAGGGACAAGGAGTAAATGGTCATGGTGGGCCCAGGAGAGAGTGAGGAATAGACACACCTGTGCCCATGGATATGAGGACAGCTGGTGAACTAGAGCCACAAGCTTCCTCTTCCTTGGAATGTGGCCACTTCAAGCATTTGGTGAAGACTATGGACTTTTCCCAGAGAAAAAGTAGAAAACACATGGGCACACACATACTTGTGCACACAGACACAGGCACGCTTTTCCATACAACCTCATGGAGCTTCTAGAGCTTATGAACCCAAGAAGACAGCCCCTGAAGAGAGGACGTCAGATGTATTTTGTGCATTAATAAGAACAAGTATTATTAATCACTTTTTGTTTCCTTACTTATTGATTTTCTGTCTCCTAGGCTAGACTATAAGTTCCATGAGAGCAGAAACCTGGACTCTGTCATTCTCTGAATCCCCAGTACCTAAAACAGAACTTGGCATACAGAAGGCACATAATAAATACTTGCTGGTTGAATAAACAGATCTAGAACTTTCTGCTTGCGCACTCAGAAGCCGCTACGGCCTTGCTCTCATTAATCACCAAAGTGGCGTGGTGCTAACCACAGAAAAGATGTGAACTTCTTTATGAGCTGGACTCGGCAACTTCAGACTCCCTGGCACCAGAACTAGACCCTGGCATCAATTCCACATCAGCCTCCTCAGAAGCAGACAGCCCTGGAGCCAATCGCTAGCCCTTCCTGTTGGGAGTCTGGGCTGAGACGGTAGGGCATGCAGAATTCCAGGGTCTGCAGGTGCTGCCTGGAAGCCTTGCCCTGAGGACACTGCCCACTGGCCCTGGAGCCTAGCATGTGTACCTCTGCCTCTGGGCCTTGGTATTGCAAGGCAGTGGTGGGGGTTCCACACTGCTCACCATTGATATCCACTAATGAATTTCTTTGTGGAAAGGAACAAACTGCTCCACAGTGAGACTGGCCAAGGCCGCCCCAGCGTGCAGGCTGGTGTCTCGGGCATGCTAATTACTGAGCTGTCTGAGTACATCTGATCAGCCTCCCCCACCACTGTTCCATAACCAACACGCTGATCTGTCCCCACCTGATGGCTTCCAAGCAGGCCGGGGACCTACTAATCAACCCTAATGTGGACAGTTGAGAAAGGAAGAAAATTATAACCCTGAGATTAAACACCGTGATGTCAGCTCCTAGAAGATCGTGATTCACTTAGCTTCCTTTGTAGTGCATTTCAAGGACTATTAGCTGAAATCGCTCATTGCATTCAGGTCCCCAGATATAATCCTGGCTGTTCCACTCTTTCTTTCCCATGTGTGACAGAATTCCAGCAAGCCAGCATGACACAATTGTGTGGTGGACGTTATACAGGTGGATTATCAAACTAACACACCTTTGGAAAGCATAAAGGGTATGCAATTGTTTGAACGAATTCAGGCATGATCATTTTCTTAGCATGGAAACACAACCCCTGTGATGGGCAGCAGGGTATCTGGAAAAGGCAATGGAATTTGTTTAACAGCTTTATGGTAGTATAATTGATATGCAATAAATTACAAATACCACAGTGTACAATTTAAAATATTTTTGACATACATATCACCACAGTCAGGATGGTGAACATATTCATGACCCCCCCCAAGTTGTCCTTATGCCCCTCTCTGTTCCTTCCTACATACACCCTGTCCCCAAGCAACCACTGATCTGCTTCTGTCCCTATAGAATTATCACTATAATTATCACCATAATTCTAGAGTTCAATATAAATGGAATCATTCAGTATACATTCTTTTTGGTCTTCTTTCGCTTAGTCTAATTGTTTTTAAATTCATCCATGCTGTTGCTTTTACCAATAATTGTCTCCATTTTATTGCTGAGTAGTATTCCACTGCACAGATGCACCACAATTTATCCATTCACTTGTTGATGAACACTTCAGTTGTTTCCTATTGGGGGCTATTACAAATTCAGCTGCTATATAAGTTTTTGTGTGGACAGGGGCAGCTGGGTGGCTCAGTCAGTTAAGCATCTGACTTTGACTCAGGTCATGATCTCGCGGTTCATGAGTTCAAGCCTGCCTCAGGCTCTGTGCTAACAGCTCAGAGACTGGAGTCTGCTTCAGATTCTGTGTCTCCTCCTCTCCCTGCCCCTCCCCTGCTCATGCTCTCTCTCTCTCTCTCTCTCTCTCTCTCTCTCTCTCTCTAATGCTCTCTCTCTCTCTCTTTCTCTCTCAAAAATAAATAAACATTTTTAAATTTTTTTAAAGAAGTTTTTGTGTGGGCATAGGCTTTCATTCCTACAAATAGAATGACTAATATGATAGGTGTGTGGCTTGTATAATAGGTAACTATTTAAGGAACTGTGAAATGCCTGGGTGGCTCAGTTGATTGAGCATCCAACTCTTGATTTTGGCACAGGTCACGATCCCAGGGTTGAAGGATTGAGCCCCATGTCGGGCTCTGTGCTGAGCATGGAGCCTGCTTGAGATTCTCTCTCTCTCTCTCTCTCTCTCTCTCTCTCTCTCTCTCTCTCTCTCTCCCTCTCTCTCTCTCTCTCTCTCTCTCCCTCTACCCCTCCGCAGCTTATGCGCACTTTCGCGCACACACACGTGCTCTCACTCTCTCTCTCTCTCTCTCAAAAAAAAAAAAAGAAAGAAAGAAAGAAAGAAAAAATAAAGAAAAGAAAAAAAAACCATCAAGCCCCTTCTCCAAAGGGGCAGTGCTATTTTATATTCCTAGCAGCAGTGTATAAGAATTACAGTTGCTCTGAACCTCACTAATGCCTGGTATTATCCTCCTTCTTTAATCTCAGCCACTCTAATAGGTACGTGGTAGCTTTTAGTTGCAAATTTTTTTAGTTTATTTATTTATTTTGAGAGACAGAAAGTGCATGTACGTGAGCAGGGATGGGGGGTGGGGAGAGAGGTGGGGGGGTGGGAATCCCAAGCAGGCTCCACACTGTCAGAGTGGAACCCGACACAGGGCTGGAACCCAGGAATCTGCAAGATGATGACCTGAGCCGAAATCAAGAGTCAGATGCTTAACTGACTGAGCCACCTGGGAGCTACTTTAGGTGCAGTTTTAATTTGCATTTCCCTAATCACTAAGAAGCATCTTTCCATGCGCCTATTTGCCATCCATATATCTTTGTTTGTAAAGTTGTATTCAAATATTTTGCTCATCCTTCATTATGGTGTTTGTTACCACTGAATGTTAAGAGTTTTCTACCTTCTATATGTGAATCCTTTATTAGATGTGTGATTTGTAAATATTTTCTCCCAGGCTGCGGTTTGTCTTTTTATTCTCTTAACAGTGCCCTTCAAAGAGCTTAATTCTTAAAGAGGTCTTAATTTTCATGAAATCCAGCCTGTCATTTTTTTTTTTAAGGATTGTGCTTTTGGTGTTTTATCTAAGAAATCTTTGCCTAACCTAAGGCCACGACAATTTTCTATTGTGCTTTCTCATAGAAGCTTTATAGTTTCAGACTTTTCACATCTGTGATCCATTCTTCACTTATTTTTTATATATAGTACAAGGTAGGGATTGAAGTTTCTTTCTTTGCACAAAGATATTTGCTTGTTCAAGCACCATTTGTTGAAAAAAATATACTTTCTCTACTGAATTACCTTTGTGACTCTGTTGAAAATCAATCATCCATATATGTGGGAGTCTATTTTGGGGTTCTCTATTCTGTTCCAGTGGTCCACCTGTCTATGTTTACAGCAAAAACACACTGTCTTCATTAATGTAGCTTTTTAATATTCTGATGTCATGAAGTTAGTTCTGCAAATTTATTCTTCCTTTTCAAAGTGGTTTTGGCTATTTGGGGTACTTTGCATTTCCCTATTAATATTAAAATCAGTGTGTCAATTTCTACTCCACACAAAAGCACACTGGGATCTTTATTGGGATGCAATGAATCCATAGAGTAATTTGAGAAGAATTGATATTTCAATACTAATGAGTCTTCCAATCTGTAAACATGGTGTATCTCTCCATTGATATACGTCTTCATTTCTTTCAGTAATGTTATATAGTTCTCAGTGTACGGGTCTTGCTGATTTTTGTCAGATTGATCCCTAAGGATTTCACATTTTTATGCCATTATAAATAGTATTTAAACAGTATTGTTTTTGACTGCAGTCATCGATTCCTAGCATATAGATATAATTGATTTTTGTTTATTGATATTTTTTACATTGTAATGTTGCTAAACTTGTTAATTCTAGTAGCTTTTTTATAGATCACATTGAATTTTTCACCTAGATGATCATGTCATCTGTAAATAAAAAGCTTTAATTTTTCCTTCCTAATCTAGATGTTTTGTTTTGTTTTGTTTTGTTTTGTTTTGTTTTGTTTTTGGCCTAATTGCACTGGCTAAAACCTCAGATACAATGTTGAACAGATACAGTGAGAGTGAACCTTTCTGTTTTGTTCCTGATCTTAAGGAGAAAGTACTGTCTTCATCATTAAGTAGGAGGTTAGTTGGAGGTTGTTCATACATGCCCTTTATAAGATAGAGAAGTTCCCATATATCCCTAGTTTGCTGAGGGTTTTAATAGAACCAGATGTTGGATTTTGTCAACTGCTTTTTTTCTGAAGCACAATCATATGGTTTTTCTTTTTAAATCTGTACTCATGGGGGAATCAGATCAATTGAATTTTTAGTGCTAAAGCAAGCTTGCATCACTGGACTAAGTAAGCCCCACTTGGTCATAATACATTATCCCTTTTATATGCTGTTGATAACATTTTGTTGAGGTTTTTATGGGTCTGTGTTTATAAAAGATAATGGTTTAGTTTTTTGGTAATGTCAGTTTTAGTATCAGAGTAATACCAATCTCATAGCATTCCCTTCTCTTCAATTTTCTGGAGGACCATATAAAATTGATAATATTTATTCCTCAACTATATGGCAGAATTCAAGAGTGAATCCAGCCTGGTCTGGAGTTTTCCTTCTCACAGATTTTTTAACTATATATTCAATTTCTTTATCAGATAATAGGACTGTTCAAATTTCCCATTTCTTCTTGAGGGTGTTTTAGTAGTTCGTGTCTTTCAAGAAATTAGTTCATTTCAGCTTGCTTGTCAAATCTGTTGGTGTAAAGTTTTTCACAATAATCCCTTATTATTCTTTTAATGCCTGTAGAATCTGTAGTAATGCCACTTCTCTCATTCCTGATGTTGGTAATTTGTGCTTTCTCTTTTTTCCTGATCAGTCTGTCTAGAGGTTTATCAATTTTATCTTCAGGAAGAACCAGCATTTGGTTTCATACATTTTCTCTATTGTTTTTCTGTTTTCTATTTATTTGCTTTCCACTCTGATCTTTTTTTTTCTTCTACTTATTCAAATTTCATTTGCTATTCTATTTCTAGTTTCTTAAGTGGAAGGTGAGATCATTGATTTGAGACCTTTCTGCCTTTCTAAGAGGCAAAAGAACTTGAAGCCACATAGACATCAGTTTTTGTAACTTTTTGGCTACATGACCGTAGTCTAATTAAAATAACATGTCTGAACTTCAGTTTTATCATCTGGAAATGGGAGCAAAAGTACCTACCTTTTTTTAAAGTTTATTTATTTATTTTGAGAGAGAGTGTGTGCACAAGTGGAGGAGGGGCAGAGGGAGAGGGAGAGAGAGAATCCCAAGCAGGCTCTGCACTGTCAGGAAAGAGTTCAGTGTGAGGCTTGAACTCACACCGTGATATCATGACCTGAGCCAAAGTCAGACACTCAAGTGACTGCGCTACCCAGGTGCCCCGAAAGTACGTACCATTTAAAGCTGTTATGAGAATTCGTTGAGATCGAATTTCAAACCCAGGACCAAATTTTAAATCCAATACTAGCACAGTAATTCTTCAATATGTGCTTCTTACCTTCCTATCACAAGCAATCATCCCCATCACCTCCTTGGGTGACACCTAAGGGCATATAAGTACCCCACAGCCACAGATACAGAAATTGATGCAGTCACAAAAGTCCAGCAGACCTGATCTATTCATTCAGAGAGTGCAGAAACCAACTCCCAAACAGAACCACCTGTTCCTGTGGATTAACTTTAGAGGTACAACCAGAAACCCAAAGACAACGTTCCATGACACCAATGGGCTTTGTGGGCATCCCAGAGAATAACCAAGAAAAGGTATCCCTAGGCCCTTTCAACTCACCTTAGCATTTAAACCTTCAATTAAAAATCCTCAGAGAGGGGCACTTGGGTGGTTCAGTCGGGTAAGCCTCCAACTTTGACACAGGTCATGATCTCACAGTTAGTGGGTTCAAGCCCTGCGTCGGGCTCTGCACTGACAGTGCAAAGCCTGCTTGGGATTCTCTCGCTCTCCCTCTCTGTCTGCCCCTCCCCCCTTCTCAAAATGAATAAATAAACTTTAAAAACAATCCTCAGACAGCACAGATCTTTATGGATTGTAGTAGGGAAAATATGGTCTGGATCTGTGACCTCAGACTAGTTACTTAATCTTCCTAAGGCTCAACTTCATCACCGGCAAAATCCGAGACATAGATGGAGTACCTTACCCAAGTTTGCATTAGCTACAAAGGGTGGCCTCAGACAGTCTGCACCAGAGCCCAAGTGCTAAACCACCATCCAACTGCTGCTAATTACACTATCCTCCCAGGGTTTCGTGAGATTTAATGAACATATCCAAGGGGCCCAACACTGAACAAGGCCAGGAAATGTGAGATCCCGGGAGGAACCAGAGGACCGGGGAGCCACAGGCAGAACAGGTGACATTTGCGGCAGCTGCACAGGTGGGGAGATGCACTGGGGCCACTCTTGGGGCTGCTCTTGTTCCAGTGGAGATATTTACACTGCAGGAGGCACCACGTCTGCTCGGGCTGAGCTGAGCCTCGAGCTGATTTGCACCTGGAATTGACTATTATTGATTCATTTCCATATGGCAGCTTCACGGGAGAAATAATTCAAGAAGCGCCCACCACCCATTTCTAAGAGCTTCTACTCTGCACCTGCTACCTAAGACGTGTAAGTAGAGATGCCAGAGCCATAGGAACCACCGCAGTCCTACTAGTGGTAGGGAACTAAGAAGAAGAGATCCGCCCACAGTCCACTGATTGGTAATGGTGGATCTGGGTGGAGACGAGGGTCTCCAGGCTTTTGCCCTGCCCTGTCCTGCCCATCTTTTGCAGGCCCAGGAGACAGATCCTCAAAGAGCACTGATGAGTGACACATACATGCTCAAAGTGACACATGGGACAAAGTGAATATTAGAGTGAGCATGTGTGGCCACACACACACACACACACACACACACACACACAGAAAAGGAAGCTGTGGCTGTTCCACCGACAGATACCTCAAGAAAATGTCAGTGGTGCCCTCAGGGCAGGAAGGTGTGCACAAAGGGGAGGGTGTGCAAAAGGGAATTTGATTTTTAGTTTGTACAGGTCAGTGTTTACCCCTTCACATATTCTCATTGCCAGAGAAACCTATTTACTTTGGGGAGCCACTGAGAGCCCTTGCTTTGGTGCTCTGGGTGAGGGGGGAGCTTGCAGCTGATGTCACCTTCCAGGCCCTTCATTTTTGTCTACAAACTTACCTGACTTTATCTGCCACAACCACCAGACTCAGACATTTGATGCTTTACTCAGGCCCGTCTCCTCCCAGGGAGACCCCTCCTTGTCTCCATCCACCCAAATCCTCCCTGAGCATCAGGGTCCAGCGTGGGTTTCCTCGTGATCCAGCCCCAGGCTGGATCCACTATACCCTTAATAATCCTCTGCGTCACCATCTCGTCCCCACCTCGAAGCAGACAATAAATACTGGAGAGTGGGACATGCGGTGTGGCACTAAACTGACTCCCCAAAATAAAAAGCCCTGATGTGTGTAGCACCTGCTGATCTCCATGGTGTGAATACTCACACATGGCCGATTTCTGCTACCAAAGTGCTGTCACTGAGAAGAGGCAGCCCAGTGGTCCTTGTAAGCCCATGCACAGGGTTCCAGGGGACCATGCAGACCTCCACCCCTCACTGCCCCTGTCCCAACACAGGTGGGGGTCCAAGCCTCACTGTGTCATGGCCACAGCCTGGCTTTATGGCCAGGGCCTCTGGTCACTGCAGCTCCAAAGTGGACCCCCTGGGCGGAAAGCTCCCACAGCCCCTGTTCCAGTACTGGCTGTCCCTGGCACACCGGCCCTGTCCTGCAGGTCCACCTGCTACCTCATACTCACTTTGATCTCCCCCCACCACAACAAGCCAGGATAACTGGAAGTTCACAAAAGAATTTCACCTTGAGCTGCCCTGTGCCCTCCAGGGAAACCTTGTGCCGACGTGGAAGGAGGGAAATTTATCGATCTTCCTCAGTGACTGTTAGCAAGATTCATAGCCGTGGAATACATTCATCTGCACCTATGAGTCTAATTACCACAGGCATCTGAGATGCATGTATGTGTGCATGCATGCTCGTGTGTGTGTGTGTGTGTGTGTGTGTGTGCGCGTGTGTGTGTATGAGCCTCCAGATCTCTGGTCCTTTTACTTCTGTTACATCTAACCCATTTCATAAAATAAGCATTCGCTTAGTAACTCCTCCATGCTCCCAGCTCCCTTAGGGTGGTCCCTCTGGGAAGTCTCCGCTCCCACTTGGCAGTCCTGGCTCCCGGACCATCTCTCCCATTTGTCTCCTAGCCCTGGGTGTCCTGGTACCTTCCTACAGTTGTTAGTCTGGGATGCTTCCACATCACCCCTGCCAAAACGTGTCAGTGGCTCGCCATGTTAAACTCCCCCCTCTGAAGGACGCAGAGTGGGCTGAGTCTCCCTGACTGCACCCTGCCTAGTAGCCAGGACACGAGGAGTCTCAAGGAATAATGAGAACAGGCTGGAGAAAGGAGGTGAGGGACAGACCTTGAAGGTCATAGGACCACCTGAAGGGATCTGAACTAGGCTCCTGAGGAGGAGGGGTGCCACTGTCAGGCTCTAAGCAGAGCGCTGAACTCAGGAAGGTGACTTTTGGTGGCAGGGTGAAGAATGAATGGATGTCTTCCGAAAGGTACAACATGTGAATCTACACCACACACACATACACACACACACACACACACACACACACACACACACGTGCGCACGCGCACACACATGCACACAGGCTCCCAAGAGACCACACTCTTCTCCAATAACCTCAGAAAGCAAAGTGGACAAAGGTGGAAACAACCCAAATGTCTACTGACAGAAGAATGGCCAAATAAAATGTGTTCTGTACACACCATGGAACATTATTCGGCCTTAAAAAAGAAGGAAATTCCCACACATACTATGACATGAAGGAACCTTGAAGACATGGGGCTGTAAAATAAGCCAATCACAGGCAGATAAATGCTGTGTGATCCCACCTGTGAGGTACCTAGAGCAGTCAAATTCACAGGGACAGAAAGAGGGTGGCTGCCAGGCACTAGGGGGCACTAGTGTTCACTGGGGACAGAGTTCTGGTTTTACAAGGTGAAGAGTTCTGGAGATGGATGGTGGTGATGGCTGCTCAACGCTGGGAATGTACTAAATGTACTGAGCTACACACTTGAAAATTACTCCAATGGTAATTTTTATATTGTATATGCTTTACCACAATAAAAAAAAAAAGGCAAAAAAAATGCAAAGTGGGAAGTTCCCAGTGTTGAGAGATGATGCAAAGATCTTGGGAGAAGGGGAAGCCTTTGATTATGACTTGTCACCCAAAGACTCTTGCCCCCATTGGAGGTGAACTAGGAACAAGGACCTTTCCTGCCACAGTGCCCCTGGGGGACTCTGAGACATGGGAGAAGTCCCTTCTAGTCCAGACCAGCTCTGACTGGTGGACAGCTCCTAATTCCTGAACCACCTTTCCTGACCAGAGGCCCTGCTCCTGGGGCAACTTAGAGTGGACTGGACTCCTCGACTCACATCAGCCCTGCCCCCAGGCCCATCCACTGCTCCTGCTGAGAGCTTGGGGTCCCTCCTCTACACGCTCATGTCAGCCTGAACTCATCAGCACCAGACAGGCGTGATCCCTTCAAAGCAAGACACAGGGACCACCCCCCTCCCCCACTGCCCGCCCCCACCGAGCGACCCAAATTCCCAAATCGTTTCTCACGAGAGCTGCGGCTGACCTCAGAGGGCCCCTGCTCCATTTCATCTGGTTCTCTGATTTTGGATTTTGGCCCTGAATTTCTGCCTAATCACATTTCTCCTCAGTAACATCGCAGCCAAGAATTTATCTTCCTCCAAGCCATCAAAAAGCCGGGGACCAGGACAAGGTCTGTTCTCCTCCAAAACACTTCTCTCCCTGTGTGCCTTATTTTGGTACCTGGCAGCTCACCACCATCCTTCTAGATTCCTAATTAGAAAACAGAGTCCCCTGGAACTCGGCAACCCTGTTTTCTAGCAATACATCCCACAGAAATACGCAGACACGTGCACGAAGCTGTACGTTCCACGCAGAGCCGCCTGCAAGTGCACAGTAACTAGAAGCCACCTAAATGAGGAAACGGATCAATAAAGCCCACAGTCCACCCTGCGGAATGCTGGGCGGCAGGTGACGAGAGCAAGCGAGAGCCAAGTGGGCCGGCACGGAGTGAAAAGCTCCAAAGCACCCCAAGCGGAAAGCTCGACACAAAACAATACACGAAGCGTGGTCCTGCTTCTGCTTTTGAAAAGAGCCACGTGCATGAATGTGAACATCTGCACGTATGTGTGACGTGACCAGGAAAGTCCTCTAATTACCTCTCAAGAGGAGAGCAGGTATGTGGGAGAGGGAGAAGAGGGAGCGTGGGGGGCGTATAGTTTTCCTTGATGCCCATGTCGTTTGCGTTTTTTCAACAAGAACAGATTCATTTCCTGTGTTACTTACAGAATTAAAAGTATCTTCAAGGAAAAGAAAGCAGAGTGGTCTACCTTTCCATGTTTCCTCACCACCCTTAGGATACACAGCCCCTCAGCCACCTGGTTGGGCACTCCATGTCAGTCCTTGATCCCAGAGACTAGACTCCAGCCAGGCATAAACCTAGGCCAGCCCAGAACATCTCTGTTTTCTCTCAGTCTGGGCCCCACACCTGCCCTCCACCCCCTGCCCAGGCCTCCTCACTCCACCAGGACTCAACTCAGCTCCAGCAGGCCTCCCCAGGCTCTGCCAGGCGGGCAGAGCTCACCCCCTACAGCTCAAATGGCCCTCATCGCTCGACCTCCATCACAAGCCTTGTCCCCGCTCATGGCAGTTACCCTTGGGGCCGAGGAGGCAAAGGCCGCACCCGCCTCACTCACCTCCAGCTCTCCACACAGCACCTGGGCCTCACACAGCACCTGGAGTTCAATGGGCATCTGTCCGATGGAGCCAGACTGACTGGGTACAGGAGGCCCCGCTCTGGACAACCAAGAACGCCAGAACAGGTATCCACAGATTCCATGACCTCTTTCAAAGCCAGCCTGCAGGAAGCTCCCATAGGGCAGTCCGGCCCCTGCCCTCTGGGGCTCTCCTGGTCCTACAAAAATGGGACCTGCTAGGGACCCACCAGACCATGAGAGGGCTATACTCTGAACAGTCAGCGAACTGGGCTCAACTGAGAAACAGCCAAACAAAGCCCACCTCTGCACGTGCTTTAAAGCGAGCCAGGGCACCGGGGTGGCTCAGTCAGTTAAGCCTCCAACTCTTGGTTTCAGCGCAGGTCATGATCTCATGATTCATGAGTTTGAGCCCCGCATCAGGCTTCATGCTGACAGCGTGGAGCCTGCTTGGGACTCTCTCTCTCACCCTGTCTCTCTGCCCCTCCCCCACTCACTCTCCCTGTCTCTCTCCCAAAATAAGTAAATAAAAACTAAAAAAAATAAATAAATAAAGTGAGCCAGAGCTACCGCCCATCTGTCCTCGGTCCCTATGGCATAGATCCGGTTGCTCTGGGGGAATCCTTTGAAGTGCTGCAGAAGCCTGGTCCCTCTGAAGAGCCAGTCACCCGGCTTCTTTCTTCCAGAAGACTCAGAGCCCTGCAAGCCTCCCTTCCTTGCTGCCAAGAGAAGGTGGTTTCGGGGGTCCCTGCCACCCTCCCAGCCAGCACAACCACGGTGGCCCTGTCTTGATTTTCTAACTGCCACTTTCTTAACCTCAGCATCTGTGAGCCTCATTAGAAGCCTCTGCAAACCCTCTCCGGATGTGCACAGGAAAGAAACAAACAAACAAGCCAACAGGCAGACAAGGCAACCCAAAACAATTAAACCAAAAAATTAAAAGACAGCATGCCAGGCCGATGTGAGGAGGTAGGTAAGGACAGCAGGCAAGTCCTCATGGGCACGACATCAGGCCACTTGGAAGATGACTTCCAGCAAGGAATTGGATAAACAGAAACCCACAGGGAAAGCAGTGTGTCAGGTGTGACCCTAGCTTCTGGTTCTGAGTGGGCTTGTCACCACTCCCAGAGCCTCCAGTGAGGTGGACAGCTGCCACCAAAATCAAAACTCCCAGTCTTCTTCTTACAATGGAGAATGGCCATGCAATGCAATTTTGTGCAATTTCGTGCAATTTCAGCTTTTTCACATTCCAGGATGAGGCGACCAAGGAGGTCAGGCTTCCGTATTGCCTGACATTGCCGCCGGGCAGGAGAGTTCCCACAGGAGGGCAGGCCTCCGTGTCACAGCACACATCTCACATCAGAAGAGGGGAAAGCCGACCACGGACACGAGTCACCCCTGGCCAGGCCACCTGAGTCTGCATGTCCCAGCCCCACCCACCCTTCTCACGGATGCCTCACTTCCCAGCACTTGGTCATGTAAACTGCCGGCCCCCCCAAACCTCCCTCCTGTTGAGCACGCCATTTCACATCCTGATTGTTCCTGGGATTTCCTTGCCCCCTCCTCTGCCCGAAACCCTCCTTGCTCCCAGCTATAATTCAAACTCCACCATCTCCCTGGGCAGTTTGTTCAGCACTAGGCTCAGAGGCCAATAAGCTGGTGCTGTCCTGGGTACTGAGGAGGAACAGGAACAGTGAAAAGTGGCCTGGGGTCACCGGGAGCTCCATCCTTGAGACCCAGCATTTCATTTCGACTTCCCCAGAACCCCTGAGGTAGGCATCTTTATTATCCCCATTACCGAAGGGAGAAAACTAAAGATGAAAAAGATTTGTCCACGTGCCCAGAAATAAGTCTGAAGAAGGCTGAGGCAGGAATGACACCCAAGTCCTCCAGTAGGCTCCCCACAAAACCAAGGCAGAGACTACAGCCTTCATCGTGATATGAACATTTGTTCCTCCTGGGAAACTGTGGAGAGAACTTTCAGGTGAACTGAGCCTGTTTGAACTCTCGTCGGGCCCTGGCCTCCAGATACACAGAATCTCCCTACACACCTGCCAAAGGAGGAAAATATAGGCAGAAATTCAGTGGGCTGAACACACTGGTTCACTGCTGACACTGGAGGAGGGCGAGTCTTTGGCTTTGTACATCTTTGGACTCCATAGAAATTATGTATCACTGTTGTAACTGGAAATTTTAGACAGACTTCCAGTTATGGAATGAGTAAATCAGGGAATGAAAGGTACAGCACAAGGAATATAATTTGTAATAATGTTATACCTTGACAGAATGCTGCTACATTTGTGGCGAACACACCATAACATACAGCCTTGTCCAATCACACTATGGTGTACCTGGAACTAATGTAACATTGTGAGTCAACTATACTTCAATTTAAAAAAATCTCAAATAGGGACACCTGGCTGGCTCAGTCGGTTAAGTGTCTGACTCTTGATTTCAGCTCAGATTATAATCTCACGGTTTGTGAGTTCGAGCCCCACATGGGGCTCTGGGCTGACAGTGTGGAGCCTGCTTGGGATTCTCTCTCTGCCTCTCTGTCTTCCCCTCCCCTGCTCGCTCTCTCTCTCTCTCTCTCTCAAAAATAAATAAATAAAATAAACCTTAAAAAAAAATCTTTTAAAAAATCTCAAATAGGGGTGCCTGGGTGGCTCAGTCGGTTGGCATCTGACTTCAGCTCAGGTCATGATCTCACCGTTCACGATTTCGAGCCCCACGTCGGGCTCTGTGCTGACAGCTCGGAGCCTGGAGCTTGCTTCAGATTCTGTCTCCCTCTCTCTCTGTCCCTCCCCACCTCTCTCTCTCTCTCTCTCTCTCTCTCTCTCTCTCTCTCTCTCTCTTCTCTCTCAGTAATAAATAAACATTAAAAATTTTTTTTAAATCTCAAATAAACAAATGCTTCCTAGAAGAATAAATGGGCAATGAAATGTCCCAAAATACAGATTCCTTCATTCACTCGCTGTCGAATATTTAATGAGCACCTACTATGTTCCAGCTGCTGTTCTAAATGCTGATTATGCAGCATCATTCAACAAAACAGACCAAATCCCTGCCTGTACAGAACTCACATTCTAGTTGGGGTAAGACACACATCAAAAAATAAATAAATGGCAGTGGATTTAATGAAAACAAATAAGGCAGGAAGGGAAAAGGGGTGCCAAGAGGAAAAAGAGTTCATCTTCAAAAGAGTTAGTGAGGGAAGGCAGATGGGATTAAAGCCAGGCCCTGAAGGTGAGGAAACAGCCTGAAGATATATAACTTCTTGGTGGGAAGAGTGTCCCAGCAGAGAAAACAGCCAGCACAAAGGTTCTGAGGCCAGACTGCATCTGGTATGTTCACATAGCAGCAAGGAACTAGAGCGGAATAGATAGGATTGGGGGGAAAGGGGCCATGACAGTGGGCAGGACATGAAGGCAGGGCAGTGGCTGTTACTCCCGTACAAAATGGAAAGCTCCAGTGGCCACAGTGGACCTTTGGGTTAACATCTCAGGTTCCCACAGGACACTTCACACCTTTACACCTTCGGGTGCCCCAGTACCTTCCTGCCTCCTGAGACTCCCAAGGGGAAGGATGTTCCGAAAACTGTTTCAGAGATCCTGTCCGGATGCAAGCCAAGCCAGTCCCACCAGCCGCCCTCCCACAGAACCCTGCTGTAGCCTCCAGCCAGCCAGGTCAGCGCTGAGCACCAGGCAAGAGAAACCCACTTCCCAGGCCTCAGCTGAGATCCCCTTGCAAAAGGCAAAGGAAAACTTTTAAAGCATAAGGTCCCAACCCCACTACTGTGTGCCAAGCACATGCTAAAGGCCAGGTCCCACCACCAGCCTAGGAGGGAAGTGCTGTGATGCGCATCTTACAGACCAGGAAAACCAAGGCTTCAAAGGGTACACGGCTCCCCCAGGATGCAGTAAACAGTGCAGCAGGGACTTGAACCTAGTTCTTTCTGACACTACAGCCTGTGTTCACCATCACCCCAATGAGAAGGCTTCTCTGTCCAGTGACCAGATGTCAGAGCTCTCACCCTGGCTGGAGACGGCTTTGGCCTGAGTACCAGCCACGGTTGCCAAAGGGCTTCCCTGTCTCCCCTTGCCCCTCCCCTGCCATCCACACCTCCCAGTCCCACTCCCTCTCTCCTGGCCAGCCACACTGACACTCTAGGTCCCTAAGAACCCTCTTTAGGAACAGAAAGGCAGCTACAGGGAGGCTGCACGTGGGCCCCAGGCACAGGGCCTGTGGCCACCCAACCAGTGCTGAAGTAACTGGGGCCAAGGACAGGTGACCTACAATTCTTTCTTCAAAACATATGTTGCTATATCTGGCAATATTCTACCCCTTCATTGGGCTGGTAGTTACTCTGGTGCATACATTTGTCAAACCCATAATATCACACACCTAAGGAGTATATTTTATTGCATGTCAGTTACACCTCAATATAGTTCATTACAAAAAATGAAGGCGTTCTCGTGACATTGCTGGGTCCTGTTAGGAAACAGCCATGCTTTCCCTGACAGAACAGTAGGAGGTGATTTAACTGAGGCCTTGAAGAGGACACGGTATTTCATTTCACCGAGGGGCGGGGGACAGATCCAATCTGAGCCAATGGTCTTCCCAGATGTTGGGGCCACATCACATGGTACTCTTCCTGGAATTCTGGCATTTAACAACAAAACCTATTTCCTCTTGTGTGCTGGGGTCAATGGGATCAAAGGAATCAGGACCAGCAGGAGAGGGTTGACAATGGGGCCATATCTGTCTTCCAAGGGGGACTTTCTGGCATGGTGTAGAAGAGGAAAGCACAGAAGGTCTGGCCAAGTTCTTGCTGTGGCGGCTACTGTGGCCTCCAGCTGCACAAGGGGGCATATGTGGGGGCCAGTGCAGGCTTGTCTTCCCGTTCTTTATCCATGCCTGTATCAGGCCTTTCCTCCCATCCCCAGATGCACTCTGGAATCTGGCAGAGGGGTGAGGGAACTTCAGACTTAATGAACTTTAATCTTCTAGGGAATGCTACAATTAACATGCCCTGAAGTATAGTTGCTTTGTAATTAGATGGAAGAACAAAACCCAAAACACTCGTCCTGGTAAAGTTATTGTCGAACTTCTTGGTAGGTTTCCTAGCAATTAAACTCACTTACTCATTTCATCTAGAAAAAGCATTTATTACTTCAATTTAAACTAATGCCATAATGATACAATGTGTGTTATTAATGAGATCCTCAGTTGCCTGGCCTGCTTTGCCAGGGGCCAGAAAGAAGACGCTGTTGGTGCAGAGCATTAAAACAGCATTTGGTCTGAGGTGTCTGGGTGGCTCAGTCAGTTAAGCATTGGAGTCTTGATTTCTGCTCAGGTCATGATCTCACAGTTTTTCAGATCCAGCCCCACACTGGGCTGTGTGCTGACAGTGCAGAGCCTGCTTGGGATTCTCTCTCTCCCTCTCTTTCTCCCTCCTCCCAACTCTCTCTCAAAATAAATAAATAAACTTTTTTTAAAAATAGCATTTTGTCCAAATGATTCTTTCTTCTGGGGAGTTTCACTTCAAGAAGACTCAGGGGTAAGGTCCAATGGCTGACGGATGTTTGCTATGAAAACCAGTCAGGCTGTCCGGCTGAGGAGGTGTGATGGCTCACTAGAGCCACCTGTGACCATGTAGTGAATGTCCCCTGCAGGCGAGACACCTGATCCCCAAACTCTGTCTCCCTATGTACCAAGAACACAACCAAGATGTGGTCCAGGCCTCAGAACAAGCCACAGCAGAGATTCACCAGCTCAGAGGCCAAGAGAAAAGAAGCAGCAACGGGGCCCTGCACTGGCCACAATTCCTGAGTAAATAAGTCTGACCGAGCACTTAAACATGTGCCAGGCGCTAGTCTGAGCCCTTTGCATGTATTAACTAAATTAATCCCCACACTGACCCTATAAGCAGGGATCGTTATTTTATCCCCACTTTATAAACAAAGAGACTATGGCACTAGACTTGGGGGATATGCCCACTGTCACAGCTATAGAAGCAGAACTGGGATTCAACCCCGGCAGACTGTTCTTGAGCCCATGCCCCTAACCGCTACACTCAAGGTAATCCTGAGCCAGAGTGGAGGGGCAAAGAGCTGGACCTCTCACGGCAACCCTCTGCAGAGGCCCTGTCGCCACACCCAGTCCTCCGATGGAAGAGCGCCATGTACCTCCACTCCCGGTTCCCACACACAGTTTGCTATTATCACACAGACCACCTGCTTTGTGCCACAAACTCCGCTGAGTGCTTGCTCTCATAGCCTATGAATTCCCATCCCCTTCCAGAGGTGAGGAAACTGAAGCTCCAAGAAGGTCTCCATGGGCAGTAAGAAGGAGGGAGGGGTGGCAAGCCACATTTTTTTTCTGTTTACTTATTTTTTGTACTTGGTACAAAACTCAAAAGGTATTTTTTTTAAGTGCTGTGAAAAGCAGATCTCCCGTGCCTGTCCCAAGTCATTGTGTTTCTCTCTCTAAAACAACATTTCACCACACGGATGGTGTGTGTACTCAAATACATATACACAAGCTTGCTTTTACACCGAGCAACCCTCCACACCTTTGTTCTCACTTTGCTATTGTCAGCTAACAGCGTCACGTGTTCGAACTCTTGCCTCACAGTACATAAAGAACTAGTATTCAACTATATATGTATATCCTAATAGATTAACCAATTTGCTGAAGATGAGCATTTAGGTTGTTGGCAATTTCTGCTGTTACCAACAATGCTACAATAAATCTTTGTGTATTAAGAAGAGAGTCTACCTGCAGTGTTTGCCATGTGGACCCAGAGGCGGTGAGCACAGCCGTGATACCCAGCTTTGGGAATCAGACGTGGCCAGCCCCCTGTTCCTCAGCTGTATGACCTAGAGTGAGCCTCTTTACTTCTCTGAGCCTCAGTTTCCCCATAAAACAGGAATGGTGCGAACCCACCTGGAAGTGTTGCCAGGAAATGATGTAAGCTGGCGCTGTTAAAGTGCCTGCATCGTGCTTGGCGCAGAGCGAGGGCTGGAGAGACAGGAGCTGTTACTCACTGACACCTAAGTCAGCTGGGGCATTCAGGTCCTGCCCGCAGCTTGGACTCCAGGCCTGGGGCTTGTCCTCAGTCTAATCACAGTTCCTTTCTATGCGTTACTTCCTTCTCTTTCATGAGCAGCCAGTGAGTCTGGACACAAGAGCTGAAGGACTGGGGCCATCCAGAGATGAAGACCCCCATGTCCTCTATCTGCCCTCAGGCCTCTGAATGGGCATGAGAAATAGGCCCAACGGCACCACCCGAGGTAGCAAGGTACAGCTTCCAGGGATTTCTGGGGGTCCTAAGCTCACTGTGAGCCTCTAAGGCCTGCATGGACTATAGTCCAGCCTCACCCCTGGCCACTAACCACAATCCAAGCATATGATCTGTCTCTTCTTCACTGCTTCCAGGCCTTCCAGTGTGCTCTTCCCTCTTCCTGGGACACTCTTCCTACTCTCCTCCCTTTTGCTCCCAAGCCCTTTGTTTACCCAACTCCTAATAGTCCTTAAGTCGTTGCTTACATGTCACCTCCTGCAGGAAGCTCTCCTTAACCACCTTGCCACAGGCTGCTCAATCACCACCAAGAACAAGATTGGCCCTGGGCCATGGCAGAGTCATGGAGGAATGTCAGGCCACGGCTTCAGGGAAAGAGGCAGCCTAGCATCAGGAGCCACATGTGTCTTATGCTGGGACCTAACTGTAGGTACCCAGCCAGGAGGGCAACATCTGTCCTCAGTACAGAGAGTGAGTTTTTGGAAGGAGAATATGACATTTGGGCAGGGAAGGACTCCTTAAATGAGAAGAAAAAGAGCTAACTGTATAAAAGGTGAATAAATCTAACAACAATATAATATAGAACTTCTGTGCATTAAGACAACTAACTGACAGAAGTTATCTCCCATACTTAAAAAAGAAAAGTCTCAATGTTTTGAAATGGGCAAAAATTTTAAATGGTAAACAGGCATTTCATAGAAAACAAAAATAGTTCATAAAGATAGGAAAAAATGCTCAATTTCATCTGTTATCAAGAAAATGTAAATTTAAATCATACTAAGATACCATGTCACATGAAAATCTTAAAAGTAAAAAGAATACCAGGTGTCGGTGAGGTTGGGGAGCTTTGAGAATTCTGGAACGTTGCAGACAGCAGTGTAAACAGGCAGAGATGCTTTGCAAAACAATGTGAAATAACCTAATAAATTGAAACATGCCTGGATAAAATACTCCAGCAATTCTGCTCCTCAGGATGGACTTTCAAAAAACTCTTTCACAAACTAGTGCAGCCACTCCAGAAAACAGTATGGAGGTTCCTCAAAAAGCTAAAAATGGAACTACCCTACGATGCTATAATCACACTACTGTGTATTTACCCAAAGAATACAAAAACACTAATTCAGAGGGATACAAGCACCCCAATGTTAAAGCAGCATTAATTACAATAGCCTAGATATGGAAGCAGCCCAAGTGTCCACTGACTGACAAACGGATAAAGAAAATCTGCTATATTATACAATGGAATACTACTCAGCCATAAAAAAGAATGAAATCTTGCCATTTGCAATGACATAGAAGGAGTTACAGAGTGTTATGCTAAGTGAAACAAGTAAGTCAGAGAAAGACAAATACCACACGATTTCACTCTTATGTGGAATTTGAGAAACAAAACAAATGAGCAAACGGAGGAAAAAAGAGAGAGACAAACCAAGAAATAGACTCTTAACTGTACAGAATGAACTGATGGGTTATCAGAGGGGAGGTGGGTAGACAGATGGGTTAAATAGGTGATGGGGATTAAGGAGTGCATTTGTTGTGATGAGCACTGGCTGATTAAAATAAAAACTTTTAAAAAAAAGAAATATTGAGAATATTTAAAACTTTAAACTTTAATAAATTAAAATGTGAATAAGTAAAAAAAAAAAAACCTCTTGCACAAACATCAAAAGAAAAGTACAAGAATGTTCTAATTAGCATTATATGCAATAGCAAAAACCTGGAAATAACTCAAATGCCCATAACAATAAAATGGATAATAAATCAGATGATACTATGCAACCATAGAAAATGATTGAATACACCTGAATTGGATGAATGGCTCTCAAAAATCTAATTTTGAGTGAAAAAGGCAGTCACAAAAGTGCATAGAAGTGCTATTCCATATATTTAAAGTTCACAAACAGGCCAAACCTAAGCAACATGTATTTCAGGATCCATACCTGTATGATAAACTATCAAGAAAAGCAGGGAACTGGCTAGCACACTATCAGGTTAGTGGTTACGTCCCCTCAGTAAAGGAGGACATGATAGGAAAGGGATGCACATGGTTCCTTTACATTTTTTAAACTGGTATGGATTCATGGGAGTTTACTTATTATCATTCTTGTAACTTGGCATATACATTGTTACCATGTGTGACTTTTAGTTGTTTTTAATAATTTAAAAACTAGCACAAGGGGTGCCTGGGTGGCTCAGTCGGTTGAGTGTCTGACTCTTGATTTCAGTTCAGTTCATGGTATCGTAGTCTGTGAGATAGAGCCCCGTGTTGGGCTCTGAGCTGACAGCACAGAACCTGCTTGAGATTCTCTCTTTCCTCTCTCTTTCTCTGCCCCTTCCCGGATCATACTTGCACGTGCTCTCTCTCTCTCTCTCTCTCTCTCTCTCTCTCTCAAAATAAATAAATAACCTTTATGTATGTACATAAATACATAAATACATAAGAGCACAAATAGACAGTGGGCACTCACGCAGATCCTGACCCACCCCCAGCCTGCAGGCTGGTCCAGGGGCCAAGAGCAAGCTGCTGCACACTGGAGACGCTATAGAGAAAAGAGCTCTGGTGTCCCGACTTCACATCCCAGCCCTGTGTAGCTTTAGCCAACTTCCTCTGTTTCTTTATCTGTGAAGAGTTCTTAGCAAAATCATCGTCCGTGGTGGGGACACGGTGAATATTTGTTGAATGAATGAGTCAAGACATCCAAGATTCCATCGTAACTACCACCCTCATCCAAATGTATTCCTGAGGGGGAAATAGTGGCTACAGCTTCTAACACCCACCTCCCCACACACACAAATGAATATCCCAGAATTTGAAGTGGCACATCAGAAAGTTCTCTGTTCTGTTCGATCCAAACTTTTGGTATTTTAATGTTACAGATTTTCTCTCCCAAATGTCAGCTTCTCTTCTATTTTTCCTTTCACTGTCACAACAAGCATACAAGTATTTTCAATGGAATTTTACCAAATGGCACATCTTACATTTTGTAAACTATATACATGCACACTCCTCTTCTCGCCCCTCTGCCAAGTTCTGTCTCAGGGTCCAGTGATTTTGCTTCTTTGACCCTCATCTCCTGATTCAAATGCCCAGTCCTAAGGTTCCACCCAGAGCAGATTATTCCTGGGCTTAAAGGGAGGCCAGGGGGCAAATGAGGAAGCATCAGGCCTCCTTAAGCAACAGGGGGAGCTTCTGTGTGACATTCACTAAAGCCCTGAGCACACCAGCCTAGGAATGCCAAGTCCATTCCAAATCACTCTTCCTTCCTTCTTGGCATCAACTTGCCCGGCTGGGGACAGGAAAAGGAAGCTGGAGCCTAGCAAACCCCAGATTACAGAAATAGGATGGTGTCTTGGCTAAGGGCGTGGGCATTAAGGTCAAAAATAACCTCTCTGGGCGTCATGTTCTTTATCTGTAAAACACAACAATAATCCCACCTCAGAGAGTTATTGAATGGCATAAATATATATATATGTAATATACATTTAATATACATAAAGATACTTGCAGATCAGCATTTAAAAAAAAAGTTGCCATATCCCCAAACCACTTCTGTTTGACTTTGGAAGGAATAAAACAGTCTTTACACTCAATTTGCTTTTTAATTGGGCTCATCTGCAGCTAGTGCTGTAGTGGTGGGGTGGAGGAGGGGACCTAAAGAGCTCTGGAGGCACCATTTGTCTTGGGCATATCAGCAGTGTAAGCCCACCTACTACTCTCAGACAGGCCAATGCCAGCCATGCTGAGAAAGCACTCACAACCCGCACTCATGAGCTGGAGATACCGCATCAAACAGCACATGGGTTGGAAAACAGGCCAGAGACTAGACTGTTGCATGAGCAGCACAGCCAGGACAAGCAGTGGAAGTCAAAGTGGTTACAGTTTACAGAGAATATTTTGGAGCAGAAACCTGGCCTCAGAAGCTGTCAAGTCAGCGGACCGACGTCCAGGGCCCACAAAGGTAGGAGGTGTTGCACAGAATCCAGTGAAAGAGCTTTGGTCTCCAGAAAGCCTAAAGCCAAACAGATCAGCACCCAGGACAGCGACAATCAAATGTATGGCAGCACTGAGACATCGCATTCACCCCCACCATCCAGATCAGAATCAGCAAACATAGCAGGTTGCCGCCAGTCCCTCCCCTGCACCATGCAAACCTCATGGAGGAGTCATGGCATTTTCTATGGCTGAGCCCACATACAGCCTTAGAATCCTTCTGAATCCTTCCCAATACAGCTTTCAAGGCTCAACCAGTTGCTGGTCTACTAGAGGAAAGCTATTGGTTTACCCTGTCTTCATGGAATCACTGACAAAGGCCAGTCTGGTTGAAAACTAACTTCAAACCTCACCAAAGGTAGCAAAAGTATCCAAGGCAGAAAAAGAGGCACATCTTTAGGCTTGATTGGAGGTGTTGGGTAGGAGGGGAGAGATGAGGGGCAGGGAGGTGTGTTTGCAGAATGAAACATCCTAGCCCACCTCCCCCACCTCAGAGGTCAGACTACCCGGTGCCTTGTCTTTCTTCCCATTTTTTCCTTTGTCTTCTGTGAAAATTGCTTGAAATATCCATGTCCTCATAAATTAGATGCTTCATTCACACACTGATAATTTCTTGGGGCCAACTCTGTGCCAGGCATGGTACTAAGCAGCAGGGACACAGTAGTGAATAGCACCTGGCCTGCTCCCCCGGAGCTTACAGCCTGGTGTGAGAGTCAGTGTCCATCAACAATTAACCCTCATTAGTTTGTCAGGACAAGCTAATAGCAGGCCAAGAGAGTGAGATGTGTACCTCACACATGTAACCAAGGAGCCAGCTCCATAGGAAAGAGAGGAGCCTTCAGACAGGTAGGGATCAGGGCCCCTTTCCTTGGAAGTTCCCACCTCCCAGGCCTTGGGGAAAACCAAGGCTTGAAAAGTTCCTGTAGGCTACAGCACAAAGGGAACAAAGATGTTGGAATAAGGGGGGCTAGGGGGCTTACAGACCCTACCCCACAGCATCCTCCAGCCCTGGTGGTGTCCACACCTCCCAACAGCCCAGCCTCAGAGCAAACTGGATGCCTGGGTTGAAACATCAGTATGAAGCATTCTCAGGGAAGGCTGAGCCTCTGAGAGACACCCTGTGGGCTCCGGGGGGCTATGCCATGACCTCCAATGCCCCCCCCCACCACCACCCAGGGCCAGAGATTGAATGCAGGTGGGAGGGAGAGGTCAGGCCTTGGACATAGTCTAGTTCAAGTGCTTGAAGCCTTGAGTCACCCTTGTCTCCATCACCACCTCATTTCACTTCAGCACAGTGACTGTTTGCTCTTCTAATTCCTCCTGGAAGACTCTAAACAGCATATTTGCTCAAGAGCTGGGGACAACATTCCAGTCTTAGAGAAGCAGAGTATTTAGGCAAATGCAAACATATGCTGGTTTCTCTTCTTAGTTACATTCTTGGCAAAGGAATTATTTCACCAAGAGACAAATCAGGACTTTCGAGGGCCCATTCATTCCAACCTGGCCCCAGCGATGGGACTGCTGACCCTTACCAGTCCCCAGACCCTTTAAAGACATGTAATGTGAGTGGCAGCAGCTATAAAAGGGTGGCACAGGGATCCCTGTGAGGGAACTACTCTATGTCCTGACCCTAGTGGTCACCTAGTGGTGATAAAATTGCACAGAAGTGAATACAGACACCCAAGTGCCTATAAACTGGAGAAGAATGAAAAAGGTCTCTGGATTGCATCAATGTCAAATGCTGCTTATGATATGATATGAGTTATGCAACGTGTTGCCCATGGGGAACCTGGGTGAAGGGTGCAAGGGATCTTTCTGTATTATTTCTCATAATTGCATGTGAATCTCAGTTATCTCAAAAGTAAGTCTTTTTTAAAAAAACACATAATGCGGAAACCGTTTCATCTTGGGAGTAGGACTGGCCTGTTTTCACAGAGCAGCCATAAGAAAACCTAAAACTATTTCTCCAAAGCCCATTTTTGTGCATTTTTAACAAAGTATGATTTTTTTTTCACATGGGAGGTCTTCAAAAAAGCCACATTCAGCGACATCCACATGACCTTACCTGGCCCCATGACCCTTAGGGTGCCCCTCCCCTGACCTATGCCCCAGCCTGTGACTCTGAAACTCAGGGCAGACCATGGTAGAGGGAGGCAAGGGGCTGGGAGGGCCAGGTGACTGTCCAGTGTGAAGGACAGTCTTTGAAGAGGAGTCTTCTGGGAGGACCGTGCTGGCTGGCCTCTGCCTCTACCTATATGCAGCCCTTCGGATCCCTGCCAGCAGTTTATTAATATTTTATTGAAAACTCTAAGATGATTCAAACTTCAGCTGTCATGATAAGGTGTTGTTGCTAGGCAACATTCGTGCTTGTCTACAGATCTGTTTTTGCAGCTCTTCCCCCACTGGCAAAGCTCAAGGTTAGGCCCTAGCACCCCGAGACCCATACCGCTCAGACCCCCAACCACCATGTGCACCCAGCCCACTCTGAAGCACTCAGCCACCAGCCAATGGCCTGGCTCATGGGTCTCCCAATGCCCAACGTGCCTCCCAGGAGCCACAGAGTAACCCCTGCCCCCAACTCACCATACTCGCTGTCGTAGAACATGACAAACTTCTGCCAGCGCAGCTCTGTCACCAGCCTGAGCATGACGTCATTGAGGCGCACGGGAGGTCTGGAGGCCAGCGTGTAGGCCTCACCGTCAGGGCTGGGGTTCAGGTGGCAGGCAGTGCGCGGAGACCCCCCTGGGTTGCGCTGGACAAAGAGGTGTGGGATATGCATCGCATCTGTGAGTGACTGCAGGGCGTTGGCAGACGCACAGCCAGTGGACGTGACCAAGGCCAAAATCCCCTGGGTCATGAGGTCACAGGCTAGAAAGAGAGGGAAGAGAGAGGGAGGGGTCAGCACGGGGACAATGCTGCACTGGCTTCGATCCACATGGCCCATGCCTAGCAGCTCATGCCCGGGGCCCCAAGAAATGCTGCCTGCCTCCAGAGACAGAACTACCCCGGGCCAGGCCAGGAGCTCTCACATGCAGAGTCTCACTGATGCTTTCAGGGATCCTGCCACCCAGATGTTCTTACACCCATTCAGCAGATGAGGAAATGGAGGCTGGGTGAGGCAAAATCATTTGCTCAAAGGCTACTCAAAGAGGGACGGTAGGACGAGAATCCAATGCACATCTGCTTGAAACACCCATCAGGGTTGCTAAATTAGCCATCCTGTTTCCCACCTGGGATATGAGCCTTTTAAGAGCCAAGAATTCATTTTGTGGATCTGTGTGTCTCCAAGGCCAAGACATAAGCCGTGAATATACTGTGTGCGCTATGATTGTTGGCTAGACTGAACTGATTGAGGCTGAAGGGAATAGATTACATCAGAAAGTCAGGGAGACACTTACCCCAGAGGACTCAGGTTTCAGGCAAAAAAAAAAAAAAAAAAGACAGCACTCCTAGGTCTTCTGGCCAAGTCCACTTAATTTATATCATAAAATACTGGGTCAAACCCCAGATGAAGCAGTCAGTTCCAGAAGCCCAAGATTATTCAAAAGCCAGTTGATAATAACAAAGGAAGATGCACAGCAACTAGGTGGAGGAGGAGAGGGAGGGAGGGAGCCGCCAGCAGCCTGTTCTTGGGCTGAGGCCCTCGCAGCGCATCTTTTGAAGTCATCCAGTATTCGTGAGGGGTGCCCCTTTTAGCCACAGACTTACGTCTTTGGGGGACATCAGACCAATTAATAGAAACATGCACCGCCCAACACTGCAACCCACTGCTCTGGTTTTGAAGCAAACATTTATTAATAATGCTTATGTGATGGAGGGATGTGGGAGAGCAGACGCAGCTTCAAAACACAGCCTGGGAATGTCAGCAGGCCATCTGCCGCAGACGGCAGACTTTTGAGCAACTTTGACAATGCGGTTCTTTCGGTTGAGAGCCTTTGGGTTTATGTAAACGTCTCAGACCAGGCTGAGAGGAGACCAGGAGCAGAGGAAACAACCCCAAGGAGAAGGGAGTGGGGGCCTGGGAAGGTGAAGGAGGAGAGAGGCCCTCCACACCTCCAAACCCCAAAGGCCGGCTGCTCCCCACGCAAGGGCGCTCACTGGGCACATTCATGAGCATCAGCAGGACGGTGACTCAAATGCCCGCAGTGCTCCCTGCTGGACCCTCAACCCGCACACACAATGCAGGGGCAGGGGCAGGGGTGGTGAAATGAGATCCTCTGATGTCTCTTGGGAGTCACACAGCCATCCAAATGCTCTGACCAACTCCCATGCAAGCTTCACATGGCAGTTCTCTCCCAAACAAAAATCCAATTGCGTCATGCTCCTGTTTAAGGCCTTCAGTGGCTCCCAAGAGCTTTGGGGACAGTCTTGTAGGCTTCCCAATGCCTGTAGCTTCCTGCTCTTCACATGCCCCTGCCCACTATGCCCAGGCCAACCAGCCCCGTTTGAGCCCCTGGAACCCTCCACATTTTCTGTTCCCTCTTGCAACTTTCGACTTGAGTGAATACTCAAGACTCAGACTCTATATCCCCAGACTGGCCAGCACCCCCCTGTCTTGAGCTCCCCCTACACCCACACCTTCCCTATCAGGGCATGATGCATGGCTTGTGTAATTCTCTGTCTCTCCTAGGACCACACACTCCAGGGAGCCATGTGATGCGCCTGTTCTGTCCATCATCCTTCCCTAGACACACACCGTGTCCAGCACATGGCAGTTGGCAAAGACTGGTGCAAGAATGCAGTAAGCCTGGACATTTTCATGCCCTCTGGTCAATAATTCCACTTTAGGCACCTATCAAAATTATGGGAGTGGCTCTGGATCCCAAAACATTCATAGGATACTTATCCATGCTGTTGAAATATTGCTCACAATCTGAAAGATGCAGATAGGTGACTGGTTATGAAAAACACTCCATTTGTTGAAAGCATATGTAGCCTTTAAAATTATTGATGAAGATACTAAGGTAACATGGGAAAGTGCTTGTCATAAAAAAGTTATGTGAAAATAATACAAAACTGTATGTCTTTTATTACATCGATGAAATAAAACTCAACACGCATGAAAGACAAGGAGAAAATATTGCAAAATGCTAAAAGTGCATTTTACAAGAGGCCTGAACTGATTTTCCTTCTTTTCCATATTTTGCCAAAATTTCAAGTCATGAACAGATAATTCTTTTAGAAAAGAAAAATAATCTTCCAATAATGGGTAAGTTGTGAAGCTATATAGGAGGAGGGACTATTTTCTGAGAATTTTCCCTGTGCCAAATACTGTTGAGTACGTGTGTGTGTGTGTGTGTGTGTGTGTGTGTGTGTGTGTTGAGTACTTTATGTATGTGTCATTGTGTCCATTTTCCAGATAACAAGTTGTGAGGCCACACAACCAATAAGAGACAGGGCTGAACTGAAATGCCATCCAATCTAGAAAACACTTCTGAGAGGCAGCTAAGTGACAACAGCAGGGCACAAAATTATACACACCCCAGAACTGTAACTAGATAAAAAGCTTGCTTATGGAAAAGGCAGGAGAAAACACCAAAAGGCAAGAAAAGAACAAGGTGTGGTGATGCTGAATGGATTTCTCTTTATTCTCTGGTACATACTTTCTTCAATGCCAATACACTGAATTTCTAACTCTAAGAAGTAATCATACAAAATAAACTGGACATCACAAGGATGGAAAGCTGTCCAGACACCCAGCCCAGGACACCCACAAGAGTGCTCCTGGCTGCCATCACTCACTCCCGGCCCTCCACTTCCCACCCCATCCAACTCCCTCCCAGGTCATCACCTGACTTCTGATGGCAAACCCTGTGCCCATTCCATATACACCAGTTCTGAAGTCATTGAACCTCTCTGAACCTCAGTTTCCCCATCTGGGCAGACATCCCACCATCACTGCAGACTGCTTCCTTCCCCTCTGTGTGTTTCATACATATACTCAGCGCCCCCTACTGTGTGCAAACCCCTGCAATGGGCACTGGGGGAGCACAGGGCACCAGCCCCAATTCTGAGAAGCTTGGATCCACCAAGAAGACAGACCCCATGATTCAGCCTGTGGGGAAGGAGAGATGAAGCTCCTTGGGACCCAGAGAAGGGTGACCTCAGGGTCTCAGAGAAAGAGGATTTAAACCAGCTGAGATGAAGGAAAACAGCATGACAGAGGGATGCAGCATGACAAAGACACAGGGGCCAGGCAGCAAGAACATGCTCAGGGAACAATTGCCTGACTGGCCACTTTGCCCCAGTCCTGCTGGTAGCCAGGGACACCAACTTCTTGGCTGGGCCTGGGCTCACCAGGGCAGCAGAAGAAGCCCTAGAATCTCACTAACCAAGGTTCTGGTTTGGGCTCCTCTGGTCACATGGGGTGAGAGCTCCAGTGATCCCGTCTGTCCTATGACGTGGCTGGTGCTGTGCCTGGCATGTCCTACCCTGAGAGTCCCGGGTCTGGAGAAGCCTGGATCAGCAGGATGCTGGCATTTCAGGGAACACTGGCAGGACTGTGATTGTGAGACTGTCCCGGAATGCTGACGGAGCCCATGGGTCCTTTGTGAGCCTCCGTTTTCTAAATGAGGATAAGAATCTCTACCCAGCAGAGCTAGGGGAATATGGACTTAGGACATGGACAGCAAGTGCCAACCCTTGCTGTGTACAGGAAAGAGGTTAAATAGAAGCCAGTTTCCTGCCACTCTCCTTGGGCATCCCCATCTCCCCCATCAACGTCCCCACCCAAGTCATGCCCAGGATCCCAAGAAACAGTAGTTAAGACAAAGAGCGCCCTCACTCCTGCTGCTGACAGCCCTCGCCGTAGAGGTGGGCACTACTGCCCCACCCCTCGTACAGCCACCTGCAGCATCATGCAAACTCCTCAAGCCGCCAGCCTCGGAAACTGGGTGGATAATTAAGGCTGGAAGCTTCTCCCAGGCGCTAATGGAGAGGCCCGATGCAAGTCAATTTCCAATCCGTTGTGAATGGCCTGCTAATTGGGCCACTGTTGAAATGATGGTTATTTAGAGGCTCCTAACATAAAAATAATATGATCAAAATACATCAGATCAAAGCCAAATCAGCTATTAGCTTAATCAAGGTTGTGTGCTCATTCCGGGACAGGACATACCCCCAGTGCAGAGAGAGATGCTGAACCCCAGTGACAGGGTCCCCTGGCCTGAGTCTGAATCTGGGCCCTGCCACAAACATGCTGTGGGACCTTGGGCAAAGTGCCGGCCCTCTCTGGGCCTCTGTGTTTTCTCTGTCATGTAACAATGATTGCACCCACTTCACAGGGGTGTTGTGCTCATTCCGTGAAAGGTCTTGGTATGTGAAGAGCCATTCGCACCGTCTGGCACGCAGTAGGGATGCAGAAGTCACCACTGTTATTACCTCTCCTGCTTAGACATGTTTCCGCAGCTCACTACAAGATAAGAGCCTTTGTTATAATTCTTTGCCTCCAATATCATGTGGTCATAAAGCTGATCTCTCTCTTGATTGCAACAATGCATGCTTGATGGCTTGATAAGGACACCCTGAGAGTGGCTCATCAGCTGGGAAAGCAAGAAGCAGAGCTGAATGTGATGATCAGATTCGAGCCCCCTCCCCAAGCCTGGTGGCCTAGGAGAGCAGAGGGTCTCTGCAAAGATCTATGCACTGCCCAACAGTGTCCCAGGAATCGGGAGAAAGAGGGTGCTCAGAGCTCAAGCTTGGGCCCAAATGAAGAGGACCCATGGGCTCTGCCAGCATTCTGGGACAGCCTCACAATCACGTTCCTGCCAGTGTCCCCTGAGATGCCAGCATCCTGCTGATCCAGGCTTCTCCAGACATAGGACTCTG
Source organism: Panthera onca (assembly GCF_046562875.1). Taxonomy (NCBI): domain Eukaryota; kingdom Metazoa; phylum Chordata; class Mammalia; order Carnivora; family Felidae; genus Panthera; species Panthera onca. The sequence goes on along the minus strand of NC_138349.1, from coordinate 43,305,297 downwards.
AGGGTAGGTCATGGCAGGCACAGCACCGGCTATATCACAGGACAGACAGGATCTCCAGAACTCTCACCCCGTGTGAGCTTTCTGATCTCCTGGGGAGAACACTGCAGCACAGAGAGGGCTGGCCGGTCAGCCAGGGCCACCTAGCCAGAGAGCACAGAGCAAAGAGATCATCAGAAGCAGACCACCAGGAGCCTCTAGAGCCAGTCCCAGAAGAGACGGTGGCCAGCAGGGGACAGAGCCCAGGATTCCGTGGCTAATGCTAGCCAGCACTTCCCTGGACAGAAACGCCTAGGACAGCTCCACACTCAGGGCAGGCCCCAGGGGAGGAGCTGGCCGGCAGGCACAAGGCCTCTCTCTCTGCTGACAGCAAATCCTTGCCGTATCAAGTCACTCGGTGCCTGCAGGTGGACACTATTGAGAGGAGAAGTATCCCCAGACATTGAGGTCACTCCAGGTACTACCCCCGTTTCATGTCCAGTCTTCTCCATCCCCATCAGGATTCCTGGAAAATTCTCAGGCTAAAATTGGTTGGGAGAAGCAATACCCCAGAAGCCTTGGGCTAGAAGAGACAATTTGTGGTGCCACCACTCAGAAATGATGGCCACAGCTGTCCCAGGCCTCCCCTCCACCAGGTGCCCCTGGCATATCCACACTGCTCCTCCCGAAAGACCAGATGTGGCCCGGCATAAGTGAGATCCACCCACGTGGGCCCCTCAACCTCACGTGCCAACTGGCCTCTGGCTAGCCCCTTCAAGAATCATGAGACTCTTCCAGATGGACAAGGCAAGAGAGAGGGCACTCCACCTGGATAGGAGCAGAGGTGCCCGGGGAAGCCTGCCAAGGCTCTGCTCATCTCAGCAGGCAGCAGATGGGAGAGCCAGGCTCTGGGCAGCCCAGGGCTTCGCCCTACCCTACAGAAGGAAGGGTCTCTCTCTCGGGTGGGAGTCCAGCAGGCCAGCCCCAGGAGCTCTAGCACCTCTGCCTGCCCCGTAAGTGGGGCTCCCAGTGACAGCTCGTTATCATAATCATCTTAACAGCCATGAGCACTCACCCTCCCCTGAGCCACCCTCATTATTGGTGCCCTTCCTTTCCTCCTTTAAGCTGGCACTGCTTTATTAATATTTGAATTCTAATGGCTAATGCTTTAAATTAAGGTAGCATTTATAAATACTTTATAGTCAATGAATAATTGACCAAATTTAGTATTGTCATAACTCATAGTAAATTATTGATCTATGAAGAATAAATATTTTTTCATGTTTTATTAAGACACTTAAAAGGTAAACAATACCATCAAATGGTGGGGGGGGAAATGGGTGACAGTTCCAGACAAAGGCAGGTGCTAGAGCTCTGGTCCCTATAGTACATCGACCCTCCCTAGCCACTTACCATCAAAGGGCACCCCCCCAAAGGGGAGAGTCACCAGGGTCTTTACCCTCCTCCCTCTTGCGCATCCTGTCCTACAGACCTGCTTACATAACACTCCCAGTGGCTTCCTCCTGCCTTCACTCCCATCTCCTTGCTCAGTTCAGTGTCTGTCCATCTGTCACTACAGCCACTCCATTGCAGACAACCTCACTCCCCTCTCTCTCCTTACGTGGCACAGCTGGTGAAATCCCAACCCGGGGTCAGCCCCCTTTCCCAGGTCTGTGAGCAAACAGTGGAGAGTCAGAAAGACCCACATGTCCAACAACGTGGTGACCCTTGCAAAGCTGTGTCACCTAACTCACCCTGCCATTCACCTTACACCCTCTCCACCACCTTCTCTGCCCACTCTCAGACCTCCCCAACTTCTCCCCCAAGTGCAGCTGATGACCTTGCTTCATTCTTCATGGATAAATGGAAGCCGCAATCAAAAGGAACGCACTCCACTTCTTGCCACCACATTTTCACATCTGTCTGCATTTGTGTTAGAAGCTGAAGAAGGCAGCCTCTCCCGTCGGAGGCCGGGCCCTGCTCAGGAGCTCTGGGTGCTCCCACCTCTTGCTTTCTCCCAGACCAGACCCATCACTCACCCATCAGTCACGCCCTCTCTCTACGAAATCATCAACCTTCCTTGTATTTGATCTGTCCATTTACAAGTTAAACCTCAGCCATGTGGATGGTTCCATAGCTGTGACTCCAACCCACAGCCCTCTCCTGGGGTGCCAACCCCCAACCAGGGGAGGCTCCCTTGCTGAGTTCACTAGCAACTCAAACTTGGTTTATCAACACTGAGGTCCCTGGGGTGTGACCTTGTCCCTCCTGGTCACCAATCTCTTCAAAAGAGGCACCCCTCTCCACCACTTGTTCTTGACCCTTCTCTCTCCCTGACCCTCTGCACCCAAGCCATCATAAAGTCCTGGATGTTTTATCCCCAAAATATGCTTGGGTCTGTCAACTTTCTTCCACCACCTTGGTCTAAACCACTACGACATCCCTACTGGACCCACATGCATCCAACCTCCCCCTGGGATCTACACACCATCTATGCCAGTGGAATGGCCTTCATGAAACACCAAGCAGACTGTGTTGTCCCTGCTTAATTACCCACATTAGTTTCCCACTGGCCTTAAAATAAAATCAACATCCCCAAACAGGCCCTGCAAGGCCCTGCATAACCCACACCCATGCCCTGGTAACTCAGACACTGTAACTCAGACACTGCTTAACTGCTGTACTGCTTACACATGCTGTAACACATGCTTACACACTGCTTACACATGCTGTAACTCAGACACTGCTTCTCCTGCTTCTGGGTCTCTACGAACTCCCTCTGCTTACAGTGCTCCTCCTGCTAGCTCTCTCATTCTGTGCTTTTGTGGGTAACCGTCACCCCCCAAAGAGAACTTTCCACAACCCTTATTTTCCCTTGCTGTACTTGGCCTGCACACCACCCACCAACATTTGCAGTTGTGGACTATTTTGAGCAGCCGCCACCAGTCATCTTTCTCTGAACCATGAGCCCATGAGCAAAAGCGCCTGCATACCGCTTACCCTCCGAGCCCCTGGCCCAGCGCCCGGCGCAGCACAGCAGAGCAACAAACTATTTAATACTCCTAACAACTCCACAAAAGAAGCACTATCGGGGTCCATATTTCATTGGTGACACAGAGTTTTCAAACCTACCAAGGTCCCCGGATACTCATGTCCTCCCAAAAGGGTAGCCATGTTCCAAAATTTGGAGAAGGGGAGTTTCTTAATTCACCAAAAGCTCAGAGGGTGCCAAGGGGACACTGGGAGAAAAGTTGGCTGGGCCTGAGGAGGAGGCTCCTCCAGGAGGAGGCTCCTCCAGGGGGAGCACCCCCAGGGTAGGAGATCCCACACCCCTCTGGCCTCACGGTCAGCCCAGGCCAGGGGACCAACAGCAGCAGGGCCAAAAGGTCCCACTGGATGTTGGACCGTAGCCTGAGGCAGGTGGGAAGCTGGGGCAGGCAAGATGCACAGAGACAACCAGGAGGGTGGGGTAGAGCTGGCAACGCCATGCCAATCTCTGGGGCCTCATCCTTATGCCAATTAATGAATCAAAACTGATTCCCTGCTCCCACAGATTGGAAACACAGGGAACACTGGGTGGGATCGTGCTGGCTTATTTATAGCTCTCCAGCTCCTCGTTAATGATTTTTACTGCTCCGCCAATGGAACGCCAGGCTCCCGGGCCGGATTCGTACAAAGCCTACACTGTGGAAGTTAAATCAGGACAGTGACAAGTCCTGGGAGACTGAGAGAACCTCGAAAGCAGCCGGGCACCCAGGAACCTCCTGTGGCTCTCTCTGCACCCCAAGCCCAGACTTCCCTTCCTGGACGCCCCTCACCCTGCCTCCAAATGCCACTCCCTACACCTGATCACATCTCTTATCGCCTACTTGTTTCCCTGCCTCCCAGCATTTCTTTCTCCAACCCACTCTGCAGACCAAAGTTCAGCAACCAAGCATGCCCCAAAATACCTGCCATGCTCCCCACTGCCTAGGAGTCAAAGTCCAGTTTGTCAGATCCCCCAGGACCCCTCAACTCCACACACCACTTGGCACCCATCTGTTGACCAACCTTCACAAGCCCTGTGCTCTCCGCTGGTCACCACACCCATCCTAATCTCTAACTTTGCACATGCAGATTCCTTTTGCTTGAAATGCCCTTCCTCCACCACTATGACCTTCAAACTCCTACTTCTCCTCCAAGACCCACCCCAAATGCCTCTTTCCCTATGGAACTTTCCTTGACTTCCCCTTGCTAAGGAAAATTAATCATCCCTTTCCCTGCAGGAAAGTACTGCGTCCTAGCATACTTCTATCAAGCATGTATTATTTAACTTCATGCTTAATTGCTAGGGTCCAAGAAAAGAAACTGAGTTTCATGGCTTTCTGTATCTCCAGGCTCAGGGCCTGATACAGAGATGGTCAGGGGATGTTCACGGAAGGCATGAGTAAGTGAAAGCACAGATGCATAGAGAATGAGTGAAAAGCTGGAAATGCCAGTGCTATAAGGTAAACGAGTCACCCAGAGAATCCGTGGGATGGGAAACATGTCAGGAATGATGCAATGGAAAAGTCTGCCTTGTCAAAGAGCAGGGCTAGCTCTGGGCAGCACAGTGAGTGGGCTCTGGGGCCTCCTGGACTTGGCTCAGAATACAATCCTTGCATGGATGAGCCAGGGCGCCATGGGATACTCACTTCATCTAATCCTGCCCAAGACGGAGGGACTGCTTAGAGGAAGAGGAGAGTTGGAACCTTGGAGGAAGCAACAGCACTGTTCTGGACCTGGCGAGGCAAGGGAGAGACACAGCCAGATCCGAGGAGCACCGGTTCCACGGGCCCCGGAGGAGGGACAGTTCGGGGCCTGAGCCCGGGTGGCAGCCTGGCTCCGAGAGAACAGCAATGGACAACTGGCAGCACAGAGAGGTCTCTGGAGAACTCGGTATTCCCGGGACATGCACTAAGGGACATGGGGCACCCCTGCATGGCCATACCTCAGAGTACCCAAGAAGGTGTTTTCAGCTCTAGAGCAAGAGTGAGAAGGAAAAGACTGTGGCAGTGTCTGGGCTGGGGATAAGGACACAGCCCTTCTGCTTCTCTGGACTGTGGAACGGGAAGACGGGAGCCTGGCCACAGATTGCCACCAGGTGCCATCCATCTAATCACTGAACCCATAGCCTCCCTGGGAAGTGGGTACCACTACCTCACTCTAGACAGGGGCAGAGACCCACAGTTAGGGTGTTGCCTGAAGTCACAGGGGAGCCTGGGTTCAAACCCTGAGCTGCCTCTCACCCCAAAGTTAAACACAGGGGCCCAGGAGACAGGCAGGCCCACTGCTACAGCTGTGTGTTCTCAGGCAAGTCACTTAAGCTGGCTGAGCCTCAGCCTTCACTTATAAACAGGCTAATAACAGCCCCATCTCTAGGGCCACCACAAGGAATAAATGAGCTAGAGGCCAAGGATGGATGTACCCAACAGGCCGGATCACGAAGCCTGACCTCAGCCCCGCCCACAGCCCTGGGCTGCCCAAGGCCAGTTCCATGTGTGCCTCTCCCCTTCCTCCACCTGCATTTTTCTTCCAAAAGTGAAGGCCATCCAGTCACCAGGCACCCCCTGGCCTGTGGTCCTTCCAGGCCCAACACAGCCCTCTGAGACAGGGAATTGAAGCTCAGTGAGGCTTCTGGATCTCCCTTCCCATCTCAACCTATGTCTGACTTTTCTAGCTCTCTCTGGCTGGCTCTCTCATTCTCCCTGCTATTGTTTCTCACTTGCTGAGCCTCAGTTCTCCCTCAGAGTGCACACGTGGTGTGTGTGTGTTTGTGTGTGTGTGTGTGTGTATGCGTGTGCATCTCTCTCCCCCACCAGCCTATGCCCTCTCTCCCCAGTAGGACCGACTGCCCTGGAGGGACACAACCCCATGTCTACGCTTCAGCTCCCAATCCCCGTGCTGGGTTTGGAATTTGACCCGTGGATGCCCAGCTACTAGGCCCTCAGCACTCCAGTCTCTCCACCCACAGAGAATTAGTGTCACAGGAACAAGTGTCACCTCTCAGCCTGCGCCCCTTCCAAAAAAACTGGGAGGGCACAGAAATGTCCCCATCCTGCCAAGCTCCAGCTCTAAGTTCTAGCTCCAAGATCTTGCACTTATCCTGTACTTGGCCTCCCCACAGACAGACAAGAGGCAACCTCCAGGCTCTGAGGTGCAAAGCAGGGACTCAGAGGCTATCCTGCCTGTGTCACATTCATATCTCCGTTACCTGCATTCCCCTGCAAGCAACTCACCATTCCGGACCCAGGCCAAGTGGCTCTTCCTCTTCAGGGGCCTTCTTCACCCAGTCAGGACAACAGAGGCCCTGCATCTACTGTCCCCCTGCTTTACACACAAGTGCAGTTCAAACAGTATCATTGTTTGTTCGTAGACCTCTGTCACATACTGGACTGACCCCTAAGGATCTCTCTGTCCCTAGCACCAAGTCTGGGGCTGGACCCTCAGATGCCTCAGGGGAGCAGCAGGGACAATAGGATAATGGGGGATGGGCATGCTGCTGGCACTGGTCCACCCGCCATCATAGGGGCAGCCCAAGATGGCTGCTCTCACCAGGCAAACCTAATGGCAATAGGTCGTCACCACTCTGTGGGTCCGTCTCTAGGGTGAGTGCCCACAGGGATGCCCACACACACCTCAACAGCCTGGGCAGGTCAGGTACGAATGGATCCAGTCCTCTGTGCTACTCTGTGGCCTGTCACCTGGTGAAGACCAGCACTGAAGCACTGGCCCAAAGCCATCCCGATGGGCAGGGACAGCCTACTCTCAAGGGGAGAATGCCAGCACTGAGCCCCCAGCTTCTGGCTTTACTGACCCAGATAAGCCACTAGTCCATCCTGCCACATTCCCTTACTCTCCCACTGGGAGGGCCATGCCTGACCTCCAGATGGGAGCCTTGAGCTCAACACTGTCACCTGCACAATGTCCCTCAAACAGGGTGTTTGGACTCCCTCCTTAGGCACCACCCCTCCACAGCTCAGCCCCTTCTCTCACTCTGCCCAGCCTAGATGCCCCCCACCTTGGCTGCCATCAAGCCCCCATGCCTTGCAGCCAAATCCAGGGAAACAGACAGCGAGAGGCAGCCCCTCATGCCTCCCTAACCCCTCTGCCACACAGCACCCTACATGGTAAGGGCAGGAGTGGGGAGCTGGGGCAAAGCCAGAGAGGTGGCTGTGACAGATGGGGCTGGTTATACCCCAAGGCCCTGCTGTGTTCACCATATCTTTGTCATGCTTCTTACATGGAGTGGTCCAAGAAGGCTGGTGTCCACACTTACTGGTCCAAACCCACAGCTGATTGTGAACAGAACATTGTGGGGGGTGGGGGGTGGGGGTGGCATCACAAATTCCTGACATGTGTCTTACAAATGAACTTCTTTCCATTCAGCCCATTACTCTTCTCAGGAGGCAGCAATTACAAAGCCCAAACCCTATCCTGTCACTTAGCATCCAGGAGCCTGGGCCAGTCCCTTTTCAGAATATCGGTGGCGTGTTATCTTTTAAAGTAGGAGGACAAGGGGCGCCTGTGTGGCTCAGTCGGTTAGGCGTCTGACTTCGGCTCAGGTCATGATCTCACGGTCCGTGGGTTCGAGCCCCGCGTCGGGCTCTGTGCTGACAGCTCAGAGCCTGAAGCCTGCTTCTGATTCTGAGTCTCCCTCTCTCTCTGCCCCTCCCCTGTTCATGCTCTGTCTCTCTCTCTGTCTCAAAAATAAATAAACGTTAAAAAAAAAAAATTTAAAGTAGGAGGACAAGGAGGAATGGGTCACAGCACCCGCATTACACACAAGACATGAAAACAAAGCCTCTGGCACAAAGTACATCTTGAATCAATTCTATGATGCTAATTCCTTCCCCCTTGGGAAGGATCCATTCGCTCATCCATCTTCATTCACTTATCAGGTACTTAGCACCCTCCCTCCCAGCTTCTTTTAAACTAGGCACACACGGCTGCAGAGGACAGCCAATGACACAAAGGGGAGGGTGGCGGGCTGCTGTCCAGCCCACTGGGGCTGAAACAGAAAGAAACGAAGCACTCTTTCCCTCTTAGAGAGATGGAACAGCCCAGTGGTAAGATGATGGGTGCCAGAGCTGAACTGTCCGGGCACCCCAATCCCTGCTCTGTGCCTCAGGCTGCGTGTGGCTCTGGGTAAGTCACACCCTCTCCTCGAACATGCCCCACCTCGAACACAGGCTAACCACAGTAATTCCAAATCAGATAAATGCATTTAACCAAGCAAAAGCAAACACACAAACAAGACCCACAGCAGCTACCTCCTAGGATACTAACAAGACTCAAATGAGTTAGCCCCCACCAGGAAGTACAACTAACTGATCATCTGCACAAGGAGTGAACTAAGTAAGACCAGAGAAGAAAGCAGCCCAGCCAGGTTCAAAAACAGGCTGCCTGTGAGTGTCCCAGGCCACCCTCGGCCCTTCTGTGCATTTCCCCAGCAGGGGCAGTTCTGCTGGCCAGGGACGAGTGGGGCAGCATCCAGCTGCTTTTCTCATTCACCCCAAGGCTGCACATGGCCTTGATGTCTACCTCCGATCTCATTATCATCCTAACAGCCATCATGACAGCACACAGCCTCCAAAACTGAAGAGACAGTGCCACTTTTAGAGAATGAGTCTAGAGGGGGCAGCTGCCTCAGCTCCCAGCAGCCACCACCTGACAGTCTCCCAAGTAACGGGGTTGGTGTGGGTACTGGCCCAGCCCCCGAAGGCAGCTTTCCCTGCATCACCAGGGAAAGGAGGCAAAGCCCTCAGGACACAGATGATGGCCCATGCTACCCTGGCCATTCAGGCCAGGCCTGCTGAGCCCAGCTCTGAGGAGGCTCACTCCTGAGATGTGCAAAAACGTGCCCAGCTGGCCTGGGGACATTACCTTCCTTGGCTCCCAGGTGCTTTGGAGCAGACAGGGAGAGAAATCAGAAATCTCCTGCAGCCAGCAGGGATGAGAGGGGATCCTTGCCAGTGATAATGAAAAATTTCACAGTAGCAGATGCTTGGAGAAAATTGAAAAATACAACAAAATTCACAAACCAGAGAGGAACTTAAGAGAAACGTGATCAGTGGGGCTGTTTTCCCATTGGCACCTTTCCAGGCATGAGAAGACTGACTGGGAACCAGGTCCTCCCTACTAGGTAATTCAATTGCCCCCCACCCAGAGCCCCAGAGGCCACCACAAATCTCTCCAAGCACCTACTATGTGCCCAGCCAGGATCCATGCCAGGAACACAGAGGATGCAAATATGGCCCCAGGTCCTAGAAACGCCATCTGGAGAGGGAGCTGGGGCATGGGCCGGGACATTGTGGTCCCGTATCCATGGAGGGATGTCAGGCAAGAGGAGTGTGGGTAGGTAGTCATGAGGCCTGGGATGGCAAGGGGGCTTCACGGGGCACAGGGCAGCTGATGCCGGGACAGAACACAGACAAAAAGGGCACCAAGAGAAAGAGAGCAACTAGGCTAGCAGCATGCCATGAGCCGAGGCATGCACATGAATGGCATCTGGGGATCTGCCAGGAGGGAGCCACTCATGCTGGGGTGAGAGGGAAACAAGGAAGGTGGGTTCAGAGTGGAGGTCTTGCCCGCTCAGCTGAGGGGCTTTGTTTTCATCCCATGAAGGAGGCTTGGAGGGTTCCTGAGCACAGGCAAGGCCTGCTCAGAGCTTACCTATGGAAAAATGGCCCCAGTGAGGACACAGCAAGAAGACTAAAGGCCTAAGCTGACTCCTCCTGCTTCCTGTCCTGGCAGGACCCAGGCCAGGAAGTATGGAGGCAGAAGGCAAGGAAGACAGTCAGGGCCACTGCAGATCAGAGGACAAAGTCAGCTAGATGCACAGAATGGGGGGCGGGCAGTCAGGCAGACCTAGGAGCCAGGCTCCCCCACAAAGCCAGCAGGACTGGGGGTGAGGCACCTGTCGCCTAGTGGCACACGCTACCCTTACACGCCATTGCCTGGCATCCTCCACAACCCTAGGAGGGCATCACCATCCCTCCCCTCTACAGAGGGGAGAGCTGAGGCTTGGCAATGTGAGATCTCTTGTCAGGTGTGGACCACCCACCTCCCCCCTCCCGCTAGTGAGTATGAGGCCAAGAACTCAGGCCTCCCAAGAGGCACAAGCTGCCCACCCCAAGCCTGGGCTGAGGGCCCAAGGGGCAGGGCAGGATAGGAGCTGGTGCCTTCCGGCCCTGTGGGGAGTAAGGCCAGCCCTTCAGCCCGCAGTCGGCGTCTGTGATGTCCCCGGAGGCTTGAGAGAGCTCTAAGAGAGAGAACTGTATGCCAGGAAAGGAGCCAGTGGAGGAGAGTGGATGAGGTTGGAAAGGAAAAGCGGGCCCCTCACCCACCTCTAAAGGAAACCCTATGGAAGCCATTCATGTCCGGGGCTGAGCCTGAGGGACACAGACACACTGGCACACCTGGCACCCAGTAGGCAGGCTCACCTCCTGAATGGGGTAGAGAGGCCTCTAAAAGATGCACTCCACGAGAGCCGGCCTGCCACGCAGGGCATGAGAGTGGAAGGAAGACCCTAAGTGCAGGGGGTCTGTCACCGGGACTGATCACGTGTAAGACCGCTGACAGGGACAGAGGGTATAGTGTGGGCAGAGCCACGTCATGAAACTCTCCAAGCCACAGTGGGCACAGTGGGTACATGAGCCTTTCCCTGGAGCCCAGCTGGAAGGGAGCGGGCGCCCCTTCCTCACCATCATCCAGGCAGGAGCTGGCAGTGCCAGGGGCACGTGCACAGAACAGCACCATCACCAGGTGGGGGCACGCCAGCCTCCTGTGTGAGTCTCCGCTGGCCAGAAGAGGAGCCTGGGGACTACTGTTCCGTGCCGCAGGCCTGCTTCTGGAGGGCGCTGTGGCACATCGAACCAGGGCAGGGAGGCTCTGAAAACCAACGAGAACCACCCTCCTGCCCCCAGAATCCCAACACGATATGCGCTCGTTGTGATTTGCACTCCCTCGGGGCATTTTCTTGCTATGAAGCAGGCTCCACTTGGATGGCTAGGCCTAGAAAGCTCCAGAGGTTTAAGTGAAGCCCAGCTCCAGCCCTGCCCTGGCCATGAAAGTCAGCGCCCCTCTCTCCTCTGCTCAGACACCCTCCCTGGAGAGAGACAAGGAGGCAAAGGGGTGGGAGGACACGGCCACCAGCACACACAGCAGGACACGCCCCACACACCAGCGAGCACACACACACCCACGTGGCACTGAGACTTCCCATGCGGTGCGGGCGCCTTCATGCTCCAGCCCACTGACCCCTGCCAGGATTTGGCAGGGATGGTTCTGGGCAGATCTGGAGATATCTGAACTCTGCGGCCTCCTCAGCATTGTCTCTCCTCTGCAGGGACCTCCACCCCAAGGAAGCGCAGTCCAGCTCAGCCCTTCGGACAAGCCCTTCCATAGGCCCACAAAAGTGGGCACCCCTCAGGCGGTCCCGAGACTGCTCTCCAACATGTGGCTGAGGTGGCACAGGCAGCAAGTGACAACCATGTGCTGTGTCTCATCACAGAGACACAGTGATGCTGTGGGCAAAACGGGCCAAGGGAAAGACCTACCTTCCTGAGCAAACTGCTCTGTTCACAGCAGCTCCCCTTCCTTTTCTTGTTTGGTTTGCCTTACAATCTTTTTAAGTTGTTTTTTTTTTTGTTTTGTTTTGTTTTTTTATTCTGAGAGAGAGATAGCATGCATGAGCAGGGGAGGGACAGAGAGAGAGAGAGAGAGAGAGAGAGAGAGAGAGAGAGAGAGAATCAGCACTGACAGTGCCTAGCCCGATGTGAGGCTCAAACTCACGAACCTGTGAGATCATGACCTGAGCCAACATCAAGAGTCAGATGCTTAACCAACTGAGCCACCCAAGCACCCCTTGCCTGACAATTCTGAGGTAAGGATTATTGTCACCATTTTTCAGACGAAGACACTGAGGCTTAGAGAGCCAAGTCGCTCCTTTAAGGTCACATAGCAAAAGGCAATGGAGCCTGAGTCCAAACTCAAGTAAGTCTGATTTTGCAGATCCTGCCATTCCCACACTCCCAAGTGGTACAGGTGAAGACCGAGAAGCAGCAGGTGAAGATCAAGGACCAACAGGCAATAGATCGATGTGCAAAGTCCCCCGGAAAAATGAAAGAAGGAAAACCTTCCTGTTCTCATCCCAAGCACATATCCCCACTAACTGGCCTCCATATCCTACCAAACCCCCAGAACTCCCACCCACTCATGCCCCCTCCCCACTCCTAACATACACAGACTCACAAAACTACTTCCTACACCTATTTAAACTATTGGTTGAAGGAAAGTGCTGCCGACCAGCTGAGTGAGCCTATGCATCAGCACCTGTCTGGGCAGAGGCTTACCAGAGAAGAGTATCACTCCCCACCCCGGCTGCCCACACTCCCACACAGTTAATAGGAAGATGATCCCTAAAGCTCAGAGCCTAGCAATGTGCACAAGGAGATACAAGAAGACGTGGGCGCTGGGTTGCTGCTGTCTATCCTGGCCATGGTCAGATCCACAGTCACCCTACCCTACCAGCCTTGCCTGGGCCTTCCCAGTATGGCAGCTTCTGCTCTAACAGGGCCATATGGAGGCTGGGCATGATGGGATGTGGGGGGACACACAAATAGGTCAGACCCAGCCCATTCCTCCCACATAGCACCTGAGCCCTACACCTCCATCATGCCCCAGGGGCCCTGACCTCACCTGGGGAGACAATCAGCTGACATCCATAATACACCCAAGATGCACTCCCTCAACATAGCCTTCCAGAGCACTGGCCATTGTCACACCAACACCCAAGATCCCTGTCCCTCTCCTCCTCCTCCTTCAAAGCTCACCTCAAGTGTGCCCTCCATGAAGCTTCCCGGGACCTTCTCAACCACCCCCCCACACACACACATACACACACACATACACAGAGTTCAGCTCAGTCTGGCACCTGTCATTCTGAATGATCGCCCTCTGTCTCTGCCACCAAACTGTTAAGGCCACTACAGGATCCCCAAGGTACAGGTGACCAGGGAATGTTTATTGAAGGAATGAATGAAACTGTTGAGTTAGATCAAGCGGAGATGCTGAGGACTAGCACATACCACGTATTGATTTTGCCCTACAGAACTGTGACTCAAGTTGTCCAGCTGAGGGCCCTGGTGTGAAGCAGGGGGAGGAAGAAGGAGGGATGCCATTTCCCAGTCCTTCCCACAGGCCGGCAAGTGAGCTGGACATACACAGAGACTTGGCTAGGGCCCCAGGTAAACCACAGACCTGAGATCCAAGCGGCGCTCACCGCCTCCACTCACTCCCTGCATTTCTGCAGCTGAGGCATCAGCAAAGGTGGATGCCCAGAGCAAATGCAACACCTTTTTGCCTTAAGTGGGTGACTTCTTGAATGGTTTTTACCAGGATATAACACCAAGGGAAGCACCGTGCAAGGCTGAGAATTACATATATTTATAGTGTTTAGGCAGATCTGTACTCAGACAAGGACTATCTCATTGCTCACCACAATTTGCACTCTCCTTTGAAGCAGGTTTTTTTGCAAGGAAGGAGGCCTGACACCTGGCAGTGGCCGGGAGACAGCAGTGTCTGGAGGTGCCTTAAGAGGTGTTGCTGTCCTGGCCCCCAGCCCCACCCTAGGCCTAGCCTGAAGCAGGGACAAGAAAGCCGAGAGGCCCTAGGTTGTCAGAGAGAGACACGGGAAGATCTGCTAAGAATCTACCTTCACGGCATGGAAATCCACACCTCTTTGAGTGACAGGACCATCTCTTAAAGTTCAAAAATGGCTCCGACCTGAGGTACTTGTACTTTAAGTTTCCATTGATTGAGAACATTGCTAATGAGCAGATAAGCCTTCAGTATGTGTGTGCCAGGGTCAGGCTGGGAGCATTCGCGGATTCATACCCCCTTTCTACGGACCTGCAACTGGGTAGCTGGGCTGACGGGGCCCAGATCGAAACACGAGGAGCAAGGAGAAGGTATGGATAAAAGAGAAGAATCACATCAAAGACATCCCAGAAGACTCCCAGGGTCATACACCTGGAAAGAGGGGAACACTCTACTCCTTCCCACTCAACCCTGGCCACCACACATAACACACATACACAACGCATGCGCGCGCGCGTGCACACACACACACACACACACAAACACACACACACGCCTGCGCCTGCACCATACACACCCATAGCATTCACATACCCCCACACACACACACAGAACTGACACATATGTGAAACTATTGGAAGAACCATAGGCAGAGCCCGCCCAACCCTCCCACCCTCTGTGCTGCCCAGAGGAGTGGGAGTCTTTGCCGCAACAAGAGGCCCCCCCTGGGCAGGAACCCCAGAGTCCGAGCCAACCTCCTCTCTCCTGCCTTTCAGAAGAAGCTCAGAGGAGCGGTCTCAGCAGATAGATGACCCAACCGCATCTCTCCCACAGCCCACCCTGAGTCCAGCCAGCCTGCAGCACTAATTAGGAAACTGAGAGCCAGAGGTCACCAGGACAGACAAGTGTGGAGAAACGCCATGCCTTGGCCTTGCCATTTTCCCTGGTTTGATGCTGTGTGCCCCACCCCCACGGGCTCCGGTGCCCAAAGTTCACCCTTCTCGGCATAACCAGACACCTGGGGCAAGAGCCACCCTGAGCTGTGTTTATGCAGCTCATAGAAACAGCCCACGACACAACAAAGAACTGCCAGGAGAATGCGGTCATCTCCAAGATGTGCCTCCCCTGGCTGCCCGTGGGGCTGAGTGTGGTGGCAGTGGGTCCACCTCCTGGTGGGGAGAGGAATGACAGCAGGGACCTAGCGGTGGGAGGTGTGGTCAAGAAAAAGAAGTCACAGGACAGCGGTACCCTATCCATTTGAAGAGGCCCTCCTTCTGGGGCAGAGGGTGGGCCTGAGGTACCTCAGGAAATGCACAAGCCCAGCATTAAGAACTCCCGCAGAGCTAGCTGGACAGTGGCTCAACCTACACTCTTTGAGAAGAGAGAGAGGGTCCCAGCACAAGGCAGGGAGAAGGGCTCTGAAGCAGAGCTCATGGTCCTTTCATCTTCCTGCCTCCAGCCTTGCCCCTCTGGCACATTCCTCACCCAGGCAATCTTCTAAAACCCTCAAGGATCCCCATCCCTATGGGACCTGCCACTCCAAGGTCTGGCCCAACACCCTCATAAACCGAGCCTCATCCAGCTCTCCACTCCTGTCCCCAACACCTGCCCCACCCTCATGCTGCATCACACAGGTGACTTCCTGCTCTCTGCTGCCCTTCTTCCCACCTCTGAGCCCTCATCCATGCTGGCCCTCTGCAGGGAGGGCTGTCAGCCCAAGTCCCACCCATGAAGTTCCTGTGGGGTTCCCAAGACACAGCTCAAGCTGTGGACCACCTCCCAAGGTAAGCCAGTGCTCCCTTCCATCATGGGGCCTCAGCGCATCATCCCCACCACTAGACCACGCACAGTGCCTGGCATATAGTTCAGTGAACACTGAAGGAGGCAAGGAATGAATGACAATAGAAGGATGGATGGATGGATGAATGGATGGATGGATGGATGGATGGATTGGTGGATGGATGGGAGGTAGATGGATGGATGGATTGGTGGACAGGTAGATGGGTGGATAAAAGGGAGGGAAAATGCAGACAACCAGGGGAAGTCTGACCTTGCTCCAGCCTTGGCCCCCCACCCTCACTCCACACTGCCAGAGCACAAAGGCACTTAGAAGGATTAAGCCTCCTTGATACAATTGGAGCGGCTGGAAATAGCTCTGTGCAGCCTGCAGATGCTGCCTCCCAGCAATCAGCCTCAATCAACACCCACCTGTCCCCGCTGCCAGTTAATTCCACCTGACACCCTGGCCGGGAAACTCGAAGCCGCCAGGTGTCGGCCCCATATGAAGGATCGCAGGGGCTGGATATGCTCAGCCAAGGCCAGAGCAAAGTCACCCTCCTGGGTCCCCAATGTCCTATAGGGACAACAGTATTCATGAGCTGCGGCCCACAGCTGAGCTCAGAGACCTCAGGAGATCATATACCCCCAAGGGAACTAGGTCAGCCTCAGGAAACAAACGTGTTCCCCTTCTGCCCCAGCCGCTCTCCTCTCATATACCCAACACAATTCATGCCTTTATTTTTTTTTTCAATATATGAAGTTTATTGTCAAATTGGTTTCCATAAAACACCCAGTGCTCATCCCAAAAGGTGCCTTCCTCAATACCCATCACCCACCCTCCTCTCCCTCCCACCTCCCATCATCCCTCAGTTTGTTCTCAGTTTTTAAGAGTCTCTTATGCTTTGGCTCTCTCCCACTCTAACCTCTTTTTTTTCCCTTCCCCTCCCCCATGGGTTTCTGTTAAGTTTCTCAGGATCCACAAAAGAGTGAAACCATATGGTATCTGTCTTTCTCTGTATGGCTTATTTCACTTAGCATCACACTCTCCAGTTCCATCCACATTGCCACAAAGGGCCATATTTCATTCTTTCTCATTGCCACATAGTATTCCATTGTGTATATAAACCCACGGAAGAGGGTAGGAAGGGCGGCGAGGCGGTGCGCGCTCCACGGACTGGTGGGAGGGAACTGGGGCGGAGGAGCAGCCTGCCGGCCAAGCAGAGCCCCCGAGTCTGGCTTGCAAAAGCGGAGGGGCCGGACGGAGTGTGTTCCGACAGCAAGCGCGACTTAGCGTCTGGGAGGTCATAAGTTAACAGCTCTGCTCGGAAAGCGGGAAGGCTGGAGGACAAAGGGAGGGAGAGCTGCTGAGCCCCCGGGCGACAGAGCTCAGTTTGGTGGGGAACAAAGGCGCTCGCCAGCACCATCTCCCTCGCCCATCCCCCAGCCAAAATCCCAAAGGGAACCAGTTCCTGCCAGGGAACTTGCTCGCTCCGCGCAAACACCCAACTCTGTGCTTCTGCGGAGCCAAATCTCCAGCAGCGGATCTGACTCCCTCCCGCTGCCACAGGGCCCCTCCTGAAGTGGATCACCTAAGGAGAAGCGAGCTAAGCCTGCCCCTCCTGCCCCCGTGCACCTTGCCTACCGACCCCAGCTAATACGCCAGATCCCCAGCACCACAAGCCTGGCAGTGTGCAAGTAGCCCAGACGGGCCACGCCACCCCACAGTGAATCCCGCCCCTAGGAGAGGGGAAGAGAAGGCACACACCAGTCTGACTGTGGCCCCAGTGGTGGGCTGGGGGCAGACATCGGGTCTGACTGCGGCCCCGCCCACCAACTCCAGTTATACACCACAGCACAGGGGAAGTGCCCTGCAGGTCCACACCACTCCAGGGACTATCCAAAATGACCAAACGGAAGAATTCCCCTCAGAAGAATCTCCAGGAAATAACAACAGCTAATGAACTGATCAAAAAGGATTTAAATAATATAACAGAAAGTGAATTTAGAATAATAGTCATAAAATTAATCGCTGGGCTTGAAAACAGTATAGAGGACAGCAGAGAATCTCTTGCTACAGAGATAAAGGGACTAAGGAACAGTCATGAGGAGCTGAAAAATGCTTTAAACGAAATGCAAAACAAAATGGAAATGACGACGGCTCGGATTGAAGAGGCAGAGGAGAGAATAGGTGAACTAGAAGATAAAGTTATGGAAAAAGAGGAAGCTGAGAAAAAGAGAGATAAAAAAAAATCCAGGAGTATGAGGGGAAAATTAGAGAACTAAGTGATACACTAAAAAGAAATAATATATGCATAATTGGTATCCCAGAGGAGGAAGAGAGAGGGAAAGGTGCTGAAGGGGTACTTGAAGAAATAATAGCTGAGAACTTCCCTGAACTGGGGAAGGAAAAAGGCATTGAAATCCAAGAGGCACAGAGAACTCCCTTCAGACGTAACTTAAATCGATCTTCTGCACGACATATCATAGTGAAACTGGCAAAATTCATGCCTTTAAAGAGTTGGTACCTCGAGGCAGGATTTTTAAGGGCTTCAGGTATTGGAATATGGAGTGTCTTCAACACCAAAAAACGACAATGCAAGGGAATGAAGGAGAGGGGTAATCCCCTCCAGATCCTCTACTTGCCCAAG
The DNA here is from genome assembly GCF_046562875.1 of Panthera onca. NCBI lineage: Eukaryota > Metazoa > Chordata > Mammalia > Carnivora > Felidae > Panthera > Panthera onca. Next base: position 43,287,274 of record NC_138349.1, on the reverse strand, counting down.
GGTGCCCCAAACAAGGATGGGCAGTATGGAGGCAACTGGCACCCCCAGTGGGGAGGGGCCACCTTGGTCCAGAAGGGGCTTCTGTGCCTTCAAAATAGGGACTATGTGAAACTCAGGAAAGGGGCCCCTTGTGACCTCCTCTAGGCCTTTTACTTTGTAACCATGCCTCCCGGTCCCCTAACCCCTCGGTCTCTCCAGTCATATACCTTCCATGCCTCCCACAATAACCCCAGCCACTCAGCCCCAGCAAGTGCACAGGGCCAGCATGGACAGTGCCCCACCTCCTTGGGCAGAAGGGAGACCCCCAAAACACCAGGGACCACTCAAAGAGGGGGTAGGGTTCTGAGTAAGGACAGGGAGTCAGGCTGCCAAGTTCAAAGCCAAGCTCTGCCACTTCGTGAGCTGTGTGACCTTGGGTAAGACACATAACTTCTCTGTGCCTAATTTCCACACCAACAAAATGGGCTAATAGTAGACCCACATTCACAGGGCTAAGTGAGTAAATATTGATAGTCCCCAATTTACAGTGATCGGACTTAACAATTTTTAAATTTTACAACCGTGTGAAAGCAATAAGCATTCAATAGAAAGTGTACTTTGAATTTGAATTTTGATCTTTTCCCAGGCTAACGATATGTAGTATGATACTCTCTTGTGACGCTGGGCAGTGGTCTGGAGCCTCAGCTCCCGGTCAGCCACATAATCATGAGGGTAAAAAAGCAACACATTTACAACCATTCTGTTTTTCACTTTCAGTACAGCATTCAATAAATTACAGGAGATACTCAGCATGTTGTTATAAAATTGGCTTTGTGTTAGACGAGTTTGACCATCTACAAGCTAATGTCAGTGTTCAGCACATTTAAGGTAGGCAAGCCTAAGCTCTGATGCTCGGAGGGTTAAGTGTATTAACTGCATTTTCAACTTAAGATATTTTCAACTTACAATGGGTTTATGAAGACATAACCCTGTCATAAGTCAAAGATTTATAGTATGATGGGCTAGGAACAGAGCCTAACCCTCAGGGTGTCCTCCGTGTACTTTGTTATGATCTGGAGGGGGCAGTGGAGGCGCTTCTGGGAGCAAGGGGACTCCCATCATTCCATCCCATGGAAGCTTAATGCCTAAGGAGGTCTGTCATGCCCAGCGCTGCCTGGAACACACAACTATACAACTGTCTCACACCTCTGTCTACTGCTGCTGGAGGTCATGGGATTTTCCTGGATTCTGCTCCACTGTGGGGGCCCCAGTGAGGCTCCAAGTCATGCTCTGCTGAGTGACTGCAGTTCTCAGGCATCCCACCCATTCCCCAACCCCTGTACCCTCCAGGAGGGCTTCCTGGAAAGGACAGCAGAGGCAGGCACTGTACCCCCAGTGCTGCCCTGAAAGCATGGCCAAGGCCAAGTCCAGGGGGCTGAATAGCCAGGCCAGTCCTCCCACTCTGGCCTTGGTACCTGCCGTAGGCTCCTCCACAGCCTCCCCCTCACCAAGTCTGGCCTGGACACCTCTTCTCCAGGGGACTTCCCTGACCTGCCCCAGCCCCCAGTCTAGGCTATGTCCTCTGTACGGATGTAGCCACCATACACCCTGCCCTGTTCTCAGAGCACTCTCTCGGCACCTGGACACACCTGTCTGGTTCACCTTGCAATCACCACAGCAGGCCCTACGGGTGTTTGTTGACTGAAAAATGACCGCTAGTAAGTTATGGAGCAACTCCCTCCAGGGCATCCCAAGCTCCTGGGACCCAGTTAATGGAAGACACTCCTCCTCCCTGCCTCAGCCCTCCTATCTGTCTGGCACACCCACCTCTTCACACAGCCCAACCTGCCCCCGCTTCCTCAACCTGGCTCCAGACTCCACCTGGCCTGGCCCTACAGTTCCCGCCCCATCCCAGAGCCTCTGCTCGCCTCACCAAAAGAGTGACAGGGGACAGAGCCATCACTGGCCCCCACTATTCTCTGGTCATACTCACGGCCACCTGTGGGAGTTTTCATCATGATCTCCATTTCACAGATGAGGAAATGAGTCTCTGAGTGGGGAAAAGAACGAGAGGAATCCCTGTGCCACCTCTCCCCAAATCCTCACCTCCCCCAGAAGCCATCAGGTTACATGATACACAATGCAAGAGCAGCAGACAGATCTCTTATGGTTTTTCCTGATCAATTCTGGATGAGCCACCATCAACACCAAGCCCAGAGCAAGGAAGTATGCACTCCCCTCTGTCTCCACACCTGAACCACCTCACCATTCAAGATTTTGCCATTTTGCGTGCCCTATTACTTCAACCCTCAGAATTCTCCCCTGGCCACTATAAACTATAAACTATAAACACTATAAACTTGAGGTATATACTCATACCTCAAGAACTTGCTCAGTTATCACCTCCTCCAGGAAGTATTCTCTGGTTTCTCCTAGGTCCTTCTCTGTGTTCCCAGAGCTGCCTCCCACTCTGGTCTGTGAGCTGCTCCAGACAGGGCCATGTCCCAGCTATCTATTCATCCTCTGCCTAGGACTGGCAGGAAGGAGCTTCGGCAGACGGGCTCCTTCCATGGATGGGTACATGAATGATGCACACTCACCACTGTCCTGCAGTGTAGACAGAGATGGGCACCAAGTGGCCCTGCATCCATCCAAGCTGCCATCCCAGATTCCCTGAGACTTTCCTGAGGACCGAGTCTCTCAACAGTGGGCTCTTTCCAAGGTCTCTAAACACAACTCTGGCTCCAGCAAGCCTGGAAACCTGTAGTGATGGCTGGGGACAGAGGAAACGCTACCTGCCTAGTCAGGCTTCCAGAAGGGGCTTGTGATGCACATTTTGCAAATGGCAGGAGACATGCATGTCAGAAAATTGTCCACGATCGATTTAAAATTCTAAATGGAAATGGTTGGTTTGCTGAAGTCCCTATTAATTTGCCTGAAAATCTGAGGAGAGTGTCTCCTGGGAGAGTGGCAGAGGGTCTGAGGCCAGTTCCTGCAAAGTCAGAGACAACTTCTTAACCTCCTGCACCCAAGACAGAGAGTCCAGCTCTAATGACCCCTGAACTAGCAGGCCACCCATAACCCTGTTCCAGCCCCACCCTGCAAACCCTTGTGCCTCGAGCCAGGAGCAGACTGAGCTTCAGCAGGCACAGGAGTCCTACTATTCAACCATTCTCTCACACCGCAAGCACCCACAAAGAGACCACATCACAGTAGGTGTCCAAACAGGGCCACACTTGATGTTTTGCACGAATGGCATAGTTGGATCTTGGTGTCTCTCAGGGCCTTGGTTTTCCCAGCTGACAAATGGGAAGAATACCCTTTCAACTCTTCCAACTCTGTCTCAAAAGCATATTTGCTACCATGGGAGATAGCAGAGGGCTAGCAGCTATTACAAACCACTCCCAGGGGTCATTAGCCACCCAATGCCGATCCAGTACGTATCCCCCGCGGTTCACTGACTCACCAGCAAAATCCTCCACAGTAATCTGCATTTGTCAGTCTGCCTCCCCAAGAAAGCAGGCACTCAGAGCCTCTGTTACAACTCCCCATGAGCAGCACACAGAAGGCACTCAGTAAGTGCTTGCAGAGTGGGAGACAGAGTGAGGGCTGAACCCGTACTGCAAACCCTCATGTGCACCTGCACTGACAGCTCTTCTCCCTCCTGAGGACTGGGGGGCCCTGTTCTCATTGTTCTCACTGCACTTGGAGATCAGAGAGGGGAAGAAAAGATAGAATAAGAAGTCGTGGGAACCCCGAATCCTAACTCCCCTCCTCTGTAAGAATGTAGCAATGGAAGGCCAGAAAGGGGCCTGGAGTAACAGAACAGCCATCCTATGGGGGCCATGAGAAACACAAGGCTGAGCAGCTCTTGTCCTCCAAACACAGGAACATTGCTCCTTTGGGAACTGATACACTGTGGATTCTCCAGCTGGCAGTCTTTTGGCATCTCTCTGAGCCTTGGTTTTCCAGTCTCTATAATGGGGACAGAGTTGACGTGAAGACTCAGTGATGTTTCATAAGCCCGGAGTCTGCACAGTACCAGGTGAGGTGAGGCAAGGCGGGACTTGGTACAGCCTAGCCTCCTCACCTACTCTATGTCCTGCCCTCCCCACCACTACACCACCAGTGGGACAAATCAGGCCAGCCTCTGAAGGACAGAAACACTGAGAAGCAGTTGGAATGCAAGGAGGAGGGTTTAGTGGAGGGAAGAACACTATGGTACAAATGCCCATTTTTAAGTTTTTCTCAAAGAATAAAGAATGCTTAGCAGGGCTCAGAGTGAGGCTTCCTTTTCAGGGTATTAACAATTTGTATTTTTTACTATCCATCTTCCTCACAGTCCTTTGCAGGGAGGGGAAGTCTATAAGTATTTTTTTTTTTAAGAAACGACTGAATTTTGATGAACTCAGCTAAGGGAGTGCTTTGCATATGAATGGGAACTGATTAGCCCCACACTTTCCCACAGCCGAGTGGCCTCCAACTTCAAGCGTTCAGAGAGTTAAAAAGTTGAAGCAGCCACATTTATGTGGCTCCTCTAATAAAAAAATCATGCAGCATTTATTATTAATGCCCGGCTCTGATAAATATCCTCATCTAAAATTCTTCACTTGCCGGAACCCTTCTGTATAATTTCTTAGGATAACCAGAGGGAGCACTTCAGCCAGACCTTTGCAGAGACCATGGTGTCTGTTGGTGGCAGGGGGACAGGAAGCAAGACCAGCTAAGTGCGAGGCAGCCGTGTTCGGGTGGGAGCTGTGTCAGCCTCAGATGGGGCTCTGGCTCTGCTGTCACAAATCCACCCTGGCTCAGCACAGCTAATGAAAAGATTGGACAGATTAAATACCCATGTGAGGGGCACCTGGGTGGCTCAACCCGTTAAGCTCATGATTTCACGAATTCGTGAGTTCAAGCCCCACGTCAGGCTCTGTGTGAATGGTGCAGAGCCTGCTTGGGATCCTCTCTCTCTTTCTCTCTCTATCTCTCTCCTCCCCTGCTTGCACACTCTCTCTCTCAAAATAAATAAACTTCAAAACAGAAATACCTATGTGAGATGGCTGGGAAGCAAGGCACTGGCTTTCTATAATCTGGAGGCATCTGCTAATTGACACTAACATCCCCCAAATCATGGTGTGGTGTGGCGGTCATTCTCGAGAGGGCCATCCTCCCGTTCCTGCCTGCTCCAAGTGTTGGGCTCTGATGGTCATAGCTGCCCCTTCCCCAGCAAATCATCCTCGCCTGAGGGAGCCGCCTTGCCCAGAGTTGATGGCCTCACTTCCCACCTGAGGGTAACTCACACCCAGTGGCCAACAGTCATGGTAGGAGAGAAGCCTCCCCCGCTTCACCCCTAGAGGGGACAACCCTATGTCCCAGAGTCCCCACACAAGGTCAGGCTGCCCTTACATGACACCATGTCCTTGCTTGGCACTTTCCCCTTCTCTAACCTACTTCTTTCAATAAACCATACCCCCCAACCACTGTCCCAGGCTCTGCAACCAGGGAGATTGAGCGGAGATGACGTGACCTCCCTCCAGAGCCACGCCTCTGCTCTGGAAGGCAAACCACTAAGGACAGTAGTATCATCAGGACTTCTTGTCTTCTGGCTTCCTTTGGAATCTGGCCAAGAGGACCCAGGCAGGAAATGACAGGGTGAGAGGAGAGAGGTGGGGTTCTCCCCTCTCCCTCCTTGCAATGGCTGCCTCTGTGCCTAGAAACTGTCCCCACCACCCCCCCCCCCACACTCCCAAAGGAGTAGGGAAGGAAACAGCTCCCCCGTAGCATGACCCCAGGTGCTTTAACAAATCTGTTGGTCTCCTTAACCTTGTCCGCACTTCTGTAGAGACTCACTCAGTTCATTAACCTCGCTCCGATTACCCTTTGAGCACACCCTCCCTTTCCTGCCAGCCCTTGACTGGTATGAAACCAAAGCTCCAGCCCTCCCTTGCCTTCTCAATGTAAAATGGGTAGTTTCGTCACAAGTAGCCCCAGGAAGAGAAGCACGCAGCTCTCAGGGTTATTGAGACTCCCCCAACCCCCCACTTCTGCTCCCAGCTAATTTACCTTACACGGAGCACAGCTCTCTGCACTATATAATGGGCTCTCCTCCCCAGCGGGGCCATAAGAATGAAAGCCAAGCAAAGGAATTGATTTTCCCAAAATCCCCAGTGCATCCAAACACTCGCAAGTGCCTGAACCCTCAACTTACCCGCTCCTTAGTAACTAACAACTTATCAAGGATGCAATGTGAAGCAATGGATTAAAATTTCATGCATTTTGCTTCAAAAATCTATAAAAACTAAGTTTCTTGGAAGGAAAAAAGAAAACCCTCTTCTCCAAGCAACACAGAAAGCAAGCCCTCCCCTGGCTGGTATTTCAGTGTAAATCTTTAATTTCATTTGCTGCTCTGTCCTCTGACCCCCGCAGTATTCCATAAATATTTAGGCAGCAAGCACCAGGCTTGTTTTCCACTTTGGAATGCTAATGATGGAAACAGGGCGCGAGAGAGAGCGGCTTCTGGAGTCCAGGACCCATCAGCAAAATACAACAGACGTTCTGGAGGCCCAGGGAGCCACAGGCTTCCTTAATGAACCTGCAGGTGCACTGATGGCCAAACCACCAGCCCAATCAATAGCACTAAAGACACCTTGAAGGGAGGGAGGTGCCGTGGAGAGGAGAACGGACGTGCAAAACAGACTTCGCAGAGAGGACCGAGAGCTGCCAAGCCAGCACCCCCAGGCTCCCCACCCCTAAATCCAGACCCTCACATATCCCTGCCACATGTACACACATCCCTGAAAATCTGGGACTTCCAGATGGCACTTCCCAACTTCCCAGTCCTTCACCAGCCGCCAGACGTAATCATAACTTCACCCGTCCCTCCACTGCAGAGACCAGACATCTCTTGACTCCCGTCCAGGCTCATCTCTCCATCTCTACCTGGCACTGGGGGGCCAGAGGCCAGGGCTCTGCAGGAGGTGAGCCTTGGTTTGAATTCCGCCTTGGCCATTTGCCAAGCTGTATGGTCTTCAGTAAGATTTCATTTAACAACTTTCTAGAGGTATAATTTATATACCAAGACATTCACCCATTTTAAGTGTGAAGTTCTTTGAGTTTTGGGAAATGTATACAGTTGTGCAACCATCATGACTATCCAGTCCTCAGACACTTCCATCACCCCCAGGAAGCTCCTTCATGCCCATCTGCAGTCAATCCTTGCTTCCAGCCTCAGCCCCAGACAACCAGTAATCTGCTTTCCGCTTCCACAGTTTTGCCTTTTCGAGAAATTTCACATAAACGGAATATACGACATGTAGTCTTCTGTGCCTGGCTTTTTTCACTCAGAATGAAGCTTGTGAGGTTTTATCCATGCTGCGGTATGTCTCAGTGTTTCATTCCATTTTACTGCTGAGTAGTATTCCACTGAAGAGATATACCCAGTTTTGTTTACCTGTTCACCAGTTCACCAGATGGACATTTGAGTTGTTTCTAGTTTGGAGCTATCATAAATAATGCTGCTAGGAACATTCTTATACAAGTCCTTGTATGGACAGATGTTTCCACTTCTCTCACGTGAGTTCCTAGGAGTGGAATTGCCGAATAATATAGTTAAGTATATGTTTTTCTCTTTAAGAAACTGTCATAGTGTTTTACATTTAACGGCAGAGGATGAAGATTCTGGTTGCTCCACATCCTTACAACACTTGTTACTGTCTGTCTTTATTACAGCCATCCTAGCAGGTGTGAAACGGCATCTCTGTGTTTTGATTTGCATTTCCCTAAGGACTATTGGTGTTGAGCATCTTTTCATGTGTTTACTTGCAATCTGTATGTCTTCTTCGGTGAAGTATTCGTTCAAATCGTTTGTCTATTTGGTCCTGGGTGGTTTGTGTTCTTGAGTTATAAGAGCTCTTTATATATCCTGGATACAAATTCATGATCAGATATGTGCCTTGTAAATATTTCCTCTTAGGCAGTATTTCCTCCTCTCTATTTCTTCATCGGCAAAATGGAGCTCATCATAACAACCTGCCACGCAGAGATGATGGTGTGAAGTGCCTGGCATGAGGCCTGCCACACAGAAGCCTTTCAATAACTGGAGATGTGGTCTTTACCTTTGACTTGAGGTGCCCAGTGTGAGGCCTGGTGCAGAGGAGGACCTCAGCCAGGTCTGGTTCCCAGCCATGCTGGTATCCTCCTGCACATTCTCTCCAGGATCCCCCGTCTACCCTCAGCAGCACCAGCCCTGGTCCTCACAGAGCTAAGTGCAGGGCAGCAGACAGGAACTCATGTGAGCACTGAGAAGGGAGCCCAATCTCAGGGGTGATGGGATATTAGCAGGGGTAGAAGGGTAAGATATCCTGGCAGAGGAGAGAGCATAGAGAGCGACAAGGTGCACGGCACATTCTAGATACCCAGAGCAGAGGTGCACACCTGACAGGGAGTGTGGCAGACCCAACGGTCAGGCTCACCAGGGGCGTGAGGGGTGCTCTGGAGAGCCAGCCATCCTGGAGCCCCTGGGGCATCTCCGCTGAGATAGTGACACATCAAGATGCATTCGTGAAGAATCTTTAATTCTTTAGTCCTCTGCTCCTGCTTCTACACCCCCTCTCCCTAGAAGGTGTCCACAGCCCAGGGAGAGCCAGAAGGTAACCCCCGGTGCCAGGGTCTGTGTCTGGACACTGTATCATCCCTTCACTATAGTCATGAGAGGAGGTGACATTATCCCATGTCACGAGCAGAGCTGTGCCCCCAAAATCCATATGTTGAAGCCCTAACCCACAGCATCTCAGAATGTGACTATATTTGAAAAGAGGGCCTTTAAAGAGATCATTGATTTAACAAGAGGTCATCAGGGTTGGTCCTAGCCCACTATGACTGGTGTCCTCATAAGAAGAGGGGATTAGGACATAGATTCACACAGAGAGGCAAGACCGTATCAGGACCCAATGAGAAGATGGTCCCTCACAAACCCGGGAGAGAGGCCTCAGAAGAAACCAGTCCCACTAACACCTGGGTCTCTGTCTTCCAATCTCCAGGACCATGAGACAATAAATGTCTGTCACCTAATCCCCCAGTCTGTGGTACTTTGCTACAGCAGCCTGAGCAGACTGATACATTTCCAGATCAGGAAATGGGGGCTCAGAAGGTGGCAGGATGCCTGAGGCCCACAGCTGGGGAGAGGCCGGCCCGGGCCATCTGGCTTCAGGCCCTAGGTCTCCATCCTGTCCCCCCGACGCCACCCCAGCACACACCCCACTAGAACGCGGAACCTTGCCTGGGACCGTGCTGGGCACACAGATGGGCTCAGGGCACCATGAGGGGCGGGGCACGTGGAGGAGAGAGTGGAGAGGGAGGCAGGTCAGTGAGCAGATGGGAAGCAGGCTCCCAGCAAGACCTTAGGGACTATGTAAGGACGTGCCCTGGGGCCCTGCCTCTTCACAGAGGGAGCAGCCGGCCATGCCCTGGGGCCCCAGGGGCATATCCAGGACCCACAAAAAGTGGATTTTAGCTCCAGATGAGGAAAAACCAACTGCCGACCCATAAGATGTGTTCCATGGTAGAGAGCCAGGGCAGCCACAGCACCCAGAGGGGCCACACACAGGCCTGGAAGCTGAGGGGATGCTTTCCAGACCTCTCCACCTCTGGGGCAATACCAGCTTGGGCTCCCCTAGCTGCCAGCACACAGCAGAACAGCAGCCAGAATGTTCCAGCATTCCAGCCACGGCATCAAGGCCACCGCCAAGCAGTGGCTCACCTATGCCTGTCTCCAGAAGAAAAAGGATGGGAACCCCAAACTAGCCTCAGAAAGCCCAAAGCACAGAACAGCAGGAGGGCCACATGCAAAGCCATACCCCACACACACACCGAAAGGCACGGAAGACACCCTTCCTTCCCCTGAGCACCCCTAAACACCACCTGCCAGGTGGAGTCTGAGCCCCTGAGAAGGGCCCTCAGTCTCCTGAGGAGCTGCAGCCTGAGTGGACACTCTCTCTTTATAGATGCACATGAGGAGACAGTCTGATGCTGAAGTCCAGGCAATGGGGCTTTGGGGAGAGGTCACCATCCTGCTGAGTGGGTGGCTGTCACCCATGCTCCTGCAAGGGATCCGAAACTCATGCTTCAAGCTGCCCCCATCGCCCACCAGATGAGAGTCATTCACTCTCCGACCATTCCCATCCTGCTCAGCCACCTGCCCTGGGCTGGCTGCTTCCTGCTTCCCCGACCTGCTCCAGGCCTCTGAGCCATGTGCGGTTACTCTGGTTCTTCGTGGTAACTCCAGCCCCCACCCCAACCCTTCCACAGAAAGGCTCTGACCCCTCGCTGACCCTGGCCACAGGGACCCCTTCATCCCAGGCAGCTTAGAAATGAGGCATCCCTTACAGGTGTGCTGTTTCAAAGCGGGTACATGCACCCCAATGTTTACAGCAGCACCATCAACAATAGCCAAAGTATGGAAAGAGCCCAAATGTCCATCGGCGGATGAACGGATAAAGAAGATGGGGTATATATCTACAATGGAGTATTACTCAGCAATCAAAAAGAATGAAATCTTGCCACCTGCAACTACATGGATGGAACTAGAGGGTATTATGCTAAGCAAAATTAGTCAGAGAAAGACAAATACCACATGACTTCACTCATATGAGGACTTTGAGATACAAAACAGATGAACCTAAGGGAAGGGAAGCAAAACTAATATAAAAACAAGAAGGGGGACAAAACCTAAAAGACTCATAAATATGGAGAACAAACAGAGGGTTACTGGAGAGGGTGTGGGAGGGGGGATGGGCTAAATGGACCAGGGGCATTAAGGAAGACACTTGTTGGGATGAGCGCTGGGTGTTATACCTGGGGGATGAATCACTGGAATCTACTCCTGAAATCATTATTGCACTATATGCTAACTAACTTGGATGTAAATTAAAAAATAAATAAATGAATAAATAATTTTTTTTAAAAAGGAAAAAAAAGAAAGGAGGCATCCTTATGTTCCCCCCCAACAGTCACTCTGGGCAGCACCCCAATAAGACAGAGCACCACCATCAGTCTGTCCCCCTTCCCAACGGGCAACCAGAGTCCCCAAGTCTTGGCCAGTCCACACTTCCCTTAAGCAAGACTCCTTCACCACTATCTGACCATCAGGGAGTTAATAGCACTGACTTCATCCCAGACTTTACATAGTTTTTTCCACTTTTTCGTTCAATTAATTATTGCAATATCAATAGATCTTTAATTTTCTCATCAGTGTGTAATGGGAATAAGTTTCAATTCCACAATATAATTAATTAGTTATGAGTGCACAAGCACAAGGTCCTACTCAAAGTCCTGCATGTACAAACTTCTGGCTGCTGCCCCCAGGAGGCCGGCACCAGCAGACAGATGTCCTGCCGGAAGCTTGAGGACACATGGCCCAGCCTGCCCGGAGAGGTGACAAGAATACCCCAACCCGACCTGCCAGAGCCCAGGGAGTTCACCAGATCTTCAGGAGGCATCTCCTGCGTGCTGACACCCACACTGGGCCCCTGGGCGAGGGACCAAGCTGACACTCAGGGACAGCCCTGCCTCAGGGGCTCACATGTTAAAGATCACAGAGATATGGCACAGACAGCTGGAAATAATGGGTGCTAATTCAGTTACACAAATCTTTGTTGAGCATCTACAATGCGCCAAGCCCTGTACCAGGTTTTGGTGACACAGCGGTGTCTGATGGAGGCAATGACCCCACTTGGCAGAGGTTAGGGGTTTCTAAAAGCATGACTCAGCTTTGAAGACTGAGGTGGGTTTACCAAGTAAAGAACAGGGTCAGGCATCCCAGGCAGAAGGAACAGGATGTACGAGAACCTGGAAACGGAAGGACCATGCGGTCCAGGGAAATGCAGTCGGTTTTTAGATCCCAGAGGGAGTATTGGGGGCCCATACAATGCCAAGAAGGGTATAGAAGGACAAGACTTCTTCCCCATCCCAGCGCTGGTCACAGAGAGCCTTGGGGAGCCAGGCCAAAGGTCAACCAGGCAGGAGGCCCGACACACTTGCACTTCCAGGAGGGAAAGGGGGTGTGGGGGAAAGAGTTGGGGTGGGAGCCTCCAGAGCTGCCTGCTCCAGGTGCGATGCCCCATGGGAAGCTTCTTCCTGACGGGCCCCGGCTCAGCCTCACTTGGATGGCTCCTACAAGTCCATATGGGTAAGACAGCTGACAGTGTGGGGCCCAAGCTCGGAGGCCCCCAGTAAGGGAAGTGGTCCATGCCAGGCCCACGAGCTTGGTGCCAGCACCAGGCCCCCTCTTCCCAGAGGGCCCCCAGGAGCACATGCTCCCCACCCCTCAGCCCCCAGCAATCAGAGCCTTCCATGTGCCTGATACGGGGCTAATGGCTTTACGTGGGTGAACGTACCCCTCCATGTGATGACACTGCAGGTCACAGACGAGGAACTCAGGCACAGCAAGGTGACTTGCCCCCAGTCACAGTGACAAGTGGCTGGGTGAGGATCTGACCCTGACGGTGGATGAACAGATGGACACAGCCTCTCCACCAGCCCCTCACCTGGTCCCTCCCACAGCCCTGCCCACACACCCACCCCTCTGGCACAGCCTGAGACCTGGCCCAAGCTCCCTGTGCCTCATCTGTAAAATAAGGGTCCTAAGGGCACCCACTTGCCAGGGTGAGGATGAGGATGTCATTCCAGGGACAGCGCCTGGCACATGGCACAAGCACAGTGCATGTCGACAGTCATTCTTGGTGCCATTGCTGCTATGGTGGACGTTGTGGTTGGTAGCAAGGATCCTGGCACAGGTGTAGTGCCATCAGGAATGGGCACCAACCCTAAGGAAGAGGAGGAAGTCTGGCTTGACAAACCAGAGCTCAGTGGGGCAGGTCTCCAATGGGGGAGGCCAGAACAGGAGTCAGGTGTCCTCAGATGAAGCCTTTGAGGTCTCAGTCACTCTCGAGCCCCACCACAGGCCTGTGAACCACACTGCCAGCCTCCAACCACCCTTCCACGTTCATCCCCATGGCCCCCAAGCCACCCGGCCAACTAGGTTCTGCGTGCCAAGCTCCAAAGGGGGCTCAGCTCCTCACATCACCCTGTGAGCAAGGCAACATCACCCCATTTAACAGATGAGGAACCTGAGGTAAAGTAACAAAAGGAGAATGAAAGGAGCTCACAGTTGTTGAGCAATTGCTCGATGCTAGGCCCTGGAGAAAGAGCTTCAATTGCAATCTTTCCCTTAATTCTCAGAAACAGCCTCTGAGCTAGGGACGGTTGCTGCCAGTTTGCGGATGGGGAAGTCGAGGCTTGGAGATGAGAGTTACCTACCCAAAGTGGCACAGATACTCACAGGCAGGTGTGGGATCCCCACCCGCAGGCCTATTGGCGGCCACCCTTCTGTCACTCACAGCCCCCAGCACAAGCTCAGGCTCCAGGGTGGAGAAGGGGCCACCCGATCCTTAAGGATGTCTGATGTGGTCTCCCCAGCCCTCACTGCCACCCCTTCCACGCACACACACACACACACACACACACACGCACGCACGCACAGGTGCACACACACTTCCTCCCTTCCTCTCTGTGTCTCTGTTCCCAAACCAGAGGCATAACTAGGAGGACACTGGAATTTTTTTAAAGCAACCCCACTCCCCACCAGCACCACCTTCCCCAGCTACCCCCAGAGGAGACAGTGGCTACACGGGAACCCCTGGCAATGTCAGTAATCCCATCAAAGTCCCCAATTGGCAAAAGGGGTCTCGGGGAGGGGCAGACTCTTCTTCAAGGCATCCAAGGCCAGGCTCAGGGCTCAGCAGGGCCAAGGCAGCCCCCAGCCCCCTGAGAGGCCCAAGCACGTGGCAGAACAAGAACTAGAATTTGGTAGAGTGACATGGGGATTTGACGCTAGAGCCCTGATTTCTCTGACTGCTACAGATTAAATCAGGGATAATGTCCCCCATCTAGGAACCGGATTCGATGCAGCTTAAAATCTGCTCAGATGCCGCACCATTATGCTAAGCAGCTCAGCCGTGAGGGGGCTGCACTGCCTTCCTCGTTCATCATCCCTGGCAGCAGAAGCACAGCCAGCCAGGCCACCACCGCTCCAGTGGGAAACAGGAGGGGCAGCGAGGCCCAGGGTACCTTCCCCCTCTCCTGGACGGACAAACAGATGGAGGGCAGCCAGGGCCCCCTCTCTAGTCCCACAGGCCCAGAGAGGCAGCCACGATGAGAGGCTGCGTTGCAAGACACCATTTCTGAGAGCCTGAGCTGAGCTAGTACTCGAATATCCTCTGAGATGTAAATTATGTGGGTTGAACTAATGAGCTATATATGTATCTTTCATCCCCTAATTAACTGCGGTTTAATGAATTTCTCAGCGCATTGCTGCCAGAATAGCCTTGCAGCCCAAAAGATTTTTTCCCCTCCATTTCAGGTAAATATTTAAACACCCCAAATTAAAGAGAGCACCCGGGCCCAAAATTGGAGGTTTGATGCTATCCAGAGTAATTAGACCCCTGTCTCATTGATTCAGCATTTTCATTTCTTCCTTTCTCTTCCGAGGGCAATGGCGGGTAACTTTGGCACCAGGAATGTGGCCCAGTGCAGGGCCTGAGGCTCCTTGCAGACCAATGGGCCTGTGTCCAGCTCTCCTCACTTAGAAGTTCCTCTCCCAGGCTCTGGGGGACTGGCTCCACCCAGGGAAAGGGTGCAGGAGATACTATCCACCCGCCATCCTGGGTTGGCACAGAAATCCTCAGGGCAAGAGGGCCCGTAACGTAGCCTAGTGTCCTGGGAGATAAGGATGCTGCCCACCCATCTTAGTGGGCCATCCTAGGGCCCACTCCTCCCCTCAGATGGTCAACTATTCCCAAGGTTCATTAGCATTATTATCGTTATCTCCTATTATGATTAGCTTTACTCTATTACTTACAGCCAACATGCATCCGATGTTTAAGGCACTATAATCTGGGGACCAGGCCTGGCCAGAACCATCCCACTCCAGGCCTCTCTGCCTTGGGCTCAGGGCCAGCTAGGGAAGCAGAGGACACTCTGCCCTCACCTCTCTCCACTGACCCTGCCACTTCCTGCCCTTTCTGACCAGAGCCACTCAGGCAAAGCCAAAGGCTCCTGGGAAGCCGCATAGCCCACCTGTGTTCCCTGAGGGCCTGCTGTGGGCATCTCTCCTCACTCTCCCCTAGCCTCTCTGGTGCCCGGGACATGTGTCTGGGCCCTGAGAGAAGCCCAGGTAGGGGCTAGACTCCAACCACCAGAAGAAACAGGCAAGGGAGTTCCTGATAAGGATTCCATCAGCTCTCAGTACCCCAAACCCAGGCACCCAGAGGCCAGCTCCCAGAGCAGTGGAGTATAACCCTGGAAGGAGCTGGGGGTCAGTCCAACCACACGGGACTACAAAGCCCAGAGATTCCCCTCACTGACACCCCCATTGCCCACCCAATGCCCCTGTTCCAGCCTACTGGCCTTGTCTCCTCCACACCTGTCCCTCGCCCCAGGGGTGCTACTGCCCAGGTCTCCCCAGGTCACCACTGCCCAGAGCCCCTTTCAACCCCATGCACCCTGCACAAGAGACCCCCTCATCTTCCTGACACCACCTAAAAGCTTATTCCAGGCCTCCCTGTCCTCACCACAGTTACCTATTCATAGCCACACCCCACCCAGGGCCTCCCCCAGCCAGGGTAGGCTCCTGCCCGCCCCTCCAGCCCACCCTGCTCACATCACGTTCACCTAGATACCATTATGATGAGTCAACCTATGCAGAGCCCTTAGGCAGCTCACCATGCCTGTGACAGCTTCCGGTCACTAAGTAATAACTCACACCAGCCCCATGAGGGTGACTGATGGCCCCTCTGCACAGACGAGGAAAGGGCTCTCCTCTCCAACTGCAGACAGGACCCATCTACTTTAGAGTCCCCAGTACCTGGCACTGTGCCTGGAACACTGTAAGTATCAACAAATACTTGCTGGCTGGATGAGGAGACAGACAGATGGACAGACAGACAGACGGAGAGATAAGTGGGTGGGTGGATGTATAGATGAATGGATGGATGGATGGATGGATGGATGGATGGATGGATGGATGGACAGATGGACAGATGGGTGGGTGGAAGAACGTAAGAATAGAGGGATGGACAGACAGAGAGACAGATAGACACAAAGACTCTCAAACTAATCACTAAAAAGAGACCCCAACCAGTCTCCCAAAACCAAAGGGTTGGCTGTACACTGTCTCCAAGGACAGCAAGCCAGGAAGAGAGGCCCCGGGGCTCCAACAAAAGGCCATGACTGGCAGCTATGCCCTCTAAGGATCGCTCCAAAGTGGGGGAGCCAAGATGCGAGAGGCAGGAGCTAGAGTCCGAAGTCAAGAAGGGGAAATGAGAGGAGTGTGGGAACCAGCAGCACTAAGCACAGCAGAGACCAGCTCAGGCCAGGCCCCAGGAGGCCCCAAGGAGCATCACACCATGAGCTGGAGAAATGGGCTGGGCCAGAACTCCACCCTTGAGCAGACCTGGCAAAGTCTGAAAGGGCCAGCATGGGCCCGATGCCAGGCCCTCTGAGCACCTAGCATGAGTTGGTAGCTGTGTTTACCTGTCTCCAGGCCCTCCAGGCCAGACTGGAATGTGTTTCTCACCACTCTAAAGGCCAAATGCCAGCACAACCTCTAGAGACAAGTGATCAAGAAGTCCCTGCTCTGGGGATGCCCAGGTGGCTCAGTAGGTTAAGCATCTGACTTCAGCTCAGGTCATGATCTCACGGTTTGTGGGTTCGAGATCCACATCAGGCTCTGTGCTGACAGCTCAGGACCTGGAGCCTGTTTCAGATTCTGTGTCTCCCTCTCTGTCTGCCCCTCTCCCACTCAGGCTCTGTCTCTTTCTCTCTCTGTCTCTCTGTCTCTCTCTCTCTCTGTCTGTCTGTCTGTCTCTCTCTCTCTCTCTCTCTCTCAAAAATAAACACTAAAAAATTTTTTTTAAAAAGTCCCAGTCCTGGAGGCCCCAGCATGGCTGGGCAGTGGAGGGACACTGTCCCAGGGCCCAGGTGAAGTTAGCACTAGGCTGGCAGGGAGGAGCGGGTGGTACGTCCTGGACAGAGCTAGGGCTCCTCCTTTGAGCAGAACAGGAGGCCAAGGGGTTTGGGCCTGCATCTGTATCCCTTCTCTGGAGCCTAGGGAATGAGTCTTAGACTCAGGGACCACTAATAGAGGGGGCTGCCCATGCCTCCCATTGCCTCCCACCTCCACTGGAATGTATAGAATTTCCATCCTTGCTTATTACACTCCTTCCCAAGAACCCACAAGCAAAGCATGGAGATGGCACAGAAAGAGTGGCTTCCGAGGCAAAGGCAATAATGAGATGGCTTCCGCCAGCCAGCAATCGCCTCCACCCACCGACACTCCCCACCTCAGCAGGCTGGGGGCCGCCTGAGCACCGAGGCCTCACTCACTCAGGGCAAGGGAGCATATTCCACACATCTGCAGCACCAAACTAGGAGGAAGAGGGCTGGGGAGGGGTGCTGCCTGGATGGGTCGAAACAACAATATTGTATGGATCAACCAAAAATAACCATGAGTTTCAGAATTAGCAGATTTGGAAGAAATCTCTACTTTCCGCTCTGGTCATATAACCTGGGATAAATCAGTCACTCTAGGCCTCAGCCCCCATCTGTAAACTGGGTGTGACAATCCCCGCCTTCCAGTTACCACCAGGATTGAAGAGGCTGGAGCAAGCACATCAGGCCACAGTGCCCTGGCCCGCTGTGGGTGCCAGCACCTGCCCCTCTACAGGAGGAACCAAGACCAGAAGGGGACGGAGGCCCATACTCTGGTGCAGAGCAGCACACGCGGGTCCCCAGAAAACCCTCCTATCCCCAAATACTTTCCCCTTCAGATGGGAAGAGGGTCCCATATTCCTTTGGAGATGGAGGGCTCCCAGAGTGCCCCTTCCTGACAGCAGGGCCTGTGCTCTGGGGTGAGGACTCAGGGGCAGGAAAGGACCCAGCATTTGGCCACCACAGACCACCAGTCCTCCCTTGCAGAGCAGAGCCAGATATTCCCCCCATCCAGGTCTCCACTTTACCCTCTCCAGTCTCTGAACACGGACCTGACTGTGCCCCTGTTCGACCCTCAAACCAAAGGCCAAACAGTTCATTTCCTCACTGAGGGTCTTGTCTACCGTCCAAGCTCTTCTACCACTCTCCACCTCCATTTGTCCTCCACTGATCCCGACTCACCTCCCTTTCTCCACCCTCTCCCCTCCCCCACAAGCAGAGAGCTGTTCCAGGCCTCTACATCTCTGTAGACAGAGGGGACTGCCTGGGACCCCTTTCCTTCAACCACCATTGGCTCCATAGAGCCAATACCTTCTTTAATTTCAGACTCAGCCCAGCACCCCCTCCTTGACAAAACCTCCAATTTCCACCCAACTACTGCACTTCCAGGTCCCCTTACACAAGTTTGCTTGTATGTCTGTATTTCTAATCCCTAGTTACATAGAGGGCCTCATCAATGTTTGATGAGTGGATATAGCTATGGATAACTAGATAGATGGATGGATGGATGGATGGATGGATGGAAGGAAAAAGGGATGAATGAATGATTACACAAAGAGATGAATGAATGATTTCATAAGATGGATGAATCGGTTGAACAAGAATGCCACCTGAATAAGATGCGAAGGCAGGAGCCAATATGGACATGGTTTCCAGAGTCAAAGATTCCCTCCATGCAGATGGGGCTCCACCAAAGTGTGAATATGGCACATTTCCCTCTTTTCAGAGCATTCGGGGCAGCCCTATGCAGAAGCAGAGGGCTGGACGAGGTGACCTCCCCAACATCGCTTAACATTAAGCTTTCCCCGTCTGCTGACTTCCAGCAGCTCCTTCATTTCCACGGTCACTTTCTCAGTGCACAGACTGGGATAGATGGGGAGGCCTCGGCACTGGAGTGGGCAAAGGGAAACCCTTCCAATAAGCAGCAGGATGCCAAGCCTCCAACTGTTTCTACAGATCTCATCTCCACAAAGGGACACTCAGCAGGCTTGTCCAAGGGCTATTTTAAAATGGTGTGTATTTGACATGCAGTGTGACGACATAACAACAAAGGATGCAGTCTTGGGGCTACAGCCTATTTCTACAGGCCCCTCCCCTCTGCCAGGAGCTGGTGCCCTCAAGCCTTGAAGGGCCACCTCCCAGCTCTTCCTGGAAAATCCTAGATTTGTGACCTTCCGTTCAGCTCCTATAATGCCAGACCCCAGAAGGAGAGGCCTGCGGGTCTGGAGTCAGCACTGCCACCGGACTTCACTCAATCCACGACCAGGAAGGGCAGCACAGGAGTGCCTCCTCCAACGGCCTCACACTTTGGAATTTGTCTGCTGATCACTGCCAACAAGATTCAGAGCCAGGATGAGGTGGCAGCCAGAGTGAAACAGGCCCGCAATTACCCAGCTGCCTCAACGGTCACTCAACAGGATCACTGGAAATCAGGGAGCACGGACACCTGGCCCAGACATGGATACCTCCCACCCACCTGCGCATGCAGGCGACAGCTCAGGGTCAGGCACCTGCTGAGGCTTCTCTAGGTCCAGCTGAGCCAAGGGCTGTCCTGGAAAGCTCTGTGAGCCAAATCTCCTACAGGAACATCCTGATGGGCGCTCTCAGATCCTCAGCGAGGTGCCTTCAGCAAGACCTCTCGCAGCACACGCATCCTGATGCGTCTCACATCATCTTCACTGCCACTCTAGGAGGTGGGATGAGGGTCCCCATTTGATATGTGGGGAAACACACGCGTGGGGCCTACCTGAAGTGGCCCTGCTACTAAGTGGCAGAGATAGGCGTAGAGCCCGAGTCGTGCTGACCCCCAGGCCCAGTGGGGCTCTCCCTCAGTCCCGCAGACCTCTGAAGCAGTGATGGGCTCAAGGGGAGACAAGGTGATGCCAGTCCTCTCTCCGTCCAGATGCTGGACTTGGTCCAAGAAGAGTTCTGCTATCATGACCAACCTGGAGGACCTGCCTTCAGCCTCAGGCTGCCCAGCTCCCTCACATCCACTTAGACCCCTGGTGAGTGGCACCTACCCAGTGAGCCTCCTCGGACTCCCCCAGGCAGCTCACATGCCTGCCCTCCCCATGCTTCCTCCTGTCCCAGCACCCCTGGTCCTCTCCATCAGAACACCCGGGACATTGCACCATACTAATTATTGATGGGGCTATGCGACTGGATCTGGAAGGTGCATGAATAAATGGATGAACAAACGAATATGTGGTTTGGCACCAACTCTGCGTTGGTGTGCAAAGCCTTCACGAATCCAGGAACAGACAGGAAATGCGTCTTCCCCTAACAAGCTACAGCCAAAGACTTCCATTTTCCTAGGCCAAAGATGCTCAGCATCTATCATCTGTGATGGTAGCTGAGTGACACCGTCTGACGCCTACCGTGGACGAGTGGCGGAAGGATGTATTTACATAGTTTGTGCTCCCTGAAATAACATTACATCTCCGGGGGCCTCCAGCTGCGTGTGATACTGGTGCACAGTCTGAATTACCTCCACGATGATTTCATGCTGAATTTGCTGAGTCTCCAAGCAGAGTCATAAATGTAAAGGAGGAGCGTTTCTCTGGGCCTTCACCACATCTTTCATCCAGAAAATAAGTGGTGATAATATTTGTAATATGTTTACTGACAGGACCAGGGGCTCTGTGCAGATAACTCTTTTATGACACAAAGTACTTAACTAAGATGGAAAATGGCATTACTCATGTTAAATTCAAAATGAGCATTTTGTCCCAGATTGCTAGAAACCCAGTAAATGTCATTAGCTATCTGAGGTTACAATGAAATCCGCAAAGGGTTACTCTTTGGTAATTACATTTACTGTAGCTATAGAAACAAGGGACATCAGACTCAGCCGGCTGACAGCTCTGTCTTTTCCCCCAAAAGAACGGCTCATCTGCGTGTTGTCGTCTCCAAAGACTAGGCTCCAAATCATGCATCTCAGCAGCCTGCTCTTGGGAGGATTGTTTTCCCCACAGGCACCAGGCCGGAGCCCCAGGACACGGGCTGCTGTGATTCTCAATTGGAAACTGATGATAAAAGACAGAGATGAGGAAAGATGCCCTTCCTGTGGTTTCTGCATTGAAATGTGCCTCCTGAATGTGTGCGGGGAAGTTATGCTTCCTGGGGCCCTCCTTCTGTGGCAGATGCATTATTCATGGCCAGCCTGCTATTGTGCAAAGCACTTCCCCCCACAATGCCCCACGCTGCCATTTCCCAGCCTGACCTTAACACCCTTCCCTCCAAGACCAAGAAACATGCCCAACCTAAAGGAGGCCTCGGGTCTCCACTGGCCTTCTTAGACCCATCTGAGCTGCAGGCAGGACCTGAAGGCTTCAGGACACAGAGGACACGACGCACAACTTGGAGCCAGAGGTCACTTCTGCCTCCATGGCAAATGGACTGATGGAAGGACCCTATTAGCCAAATAGACGAACCGGCACCTTCCTTCTTCACCTGTAACTGCCAGCACCTTCCCTCAGATCTGTGACAAGACACCCCCTTCCCTCATTTCATGTGTGTGATGGCCAACAGCTTTCCTCACCAGCTGGTAGCCCAATACCTTCCCTCTCCAGCCACACATAAAGCCACCAGCTCTCCTCAGCACCTACTAACACTAACACTTTCCTTCGCCCCTGTCACAGCCAGCACCCTCCTTTGCCTCTTACATCTATAGCCAAGAGCCTTCCTCATTACCTGATATAAGCCAACACCTTCTACCACTACCTGTGTGAGCCAGCACCTGTGGGTGTGACAGTAAACACCTTTCCTTGCAACTGGGTGGCAAGCAGCACCTTCCCTCACCACCTGTGACAGACAACCTCGTCCCGTACCACTTTGACAAACATCTCTCACCACCTCTGTGTGACAGTCAACACCTGGCCTCACCACCAGGAACAGCTGACACCTGCCTGCCCTCATCACCTGGAAGTACCGGGATTTTCCCCAATCACCTTCCTCTGGGTCAGGGGTTCTCAAAGTGTGATTCCCCAGACCAATAGCATTAGCATCTCCTGGGAACTTGTCAGCATTCAATTTCTTGTAAATTCTCAGGCCCCACCCACACCTAATGAATCAGAAACTTTGGAGGTGGGGCCCTGCAATTTGTGTTTTCTAGAAAGATTTCCAGGTGATTCTCATGCATATGAAATTTGAGAACCACAGTGGCTGCTCTTTAAAAATCACCTGAGGAGCTTTCAAACACCCTGACACGCTGGTTGCACCCCCAGAATATAGAGGCCCCAGAGTCACTGATTTTACAAGTTCCCGGGTGGTTCCATGTGCGCCTGGGGCTGAGGGCCAAGCTCTGGACCGGCATGCTTCTCCACAATGGCACATAGGGCCCGGCAAGCTCCTAGCTGTGCTGCTGGCCATCATCTGTCCAATATCCAACAGCTGCCTCTAGGCCACAGAAATGCCCAGGGGACCAGAGTTCCTGGCAGCAGAACTGCCAGGCCCCACGCCTGTCACATGGGCCCAGTCAGTGTCCCTGAGAGCAGAAGGATCCCGCTGGCTGTGCCTGTCAAGGCACTGCTCATCACCTCACTGACAGCTGCCTGCACTGACAAGGGAAAGCCTCTAGGACCCAGATTAAGGACCAGCCCCCAGGGCAGGCTGCATGAGGGAACCCACTGTGACAAGTCCTGCTTGGGCCTGTACCCTTGAAGCCCAAGACCAGGCCTGCCCTCAGTAGCCAACATCTCTCCCTCATGCTCCCCACCAAATCTCCAGCCCCGTAGACCCTCTACCACTTGAATGTCACCCCACTGTGATCCCTGCCCTCTGCTTCCTGAGAAATCACGATTATTTGAGAAAGGCCTTAGAAGAAAACAAGCCAAAATGCAACCCTGATTGGGTTGCAACGCAGTGGGGTTTTTTTTCTTTCTTTCATTTTCAAAGATTCTGTCACACAAATATTATAGTACATTTATACTTTAAAATTAATAACAAAAACAGATTTACTCTATACTTTGTGCCTACGTCAATGTCATACACACACACACACACAGACACATGCACACACTGGCCCCTTCAGGGATACCTTCTCTGGCCTCTCCACCCTTGGGATCCCTTGGCATCTGGGTGCACACATGGCTAGGCTCTGAGCACCCACAGCTTGGGAGGCCCTCCTCCTGCTGCCGTCACCAGCTCTCTTGCCCAGTGCCCAGCCTTGGGCGGCAGAAGAGTCCCACGCTCTCCCTAGGAATCCTGGGATATCCTCAGCCTTGAATGTCAGGTAGAGGCCCTGCATATGGCAGCTATGGAGACTAGCCATGTGCACTCACCTGTGCTGGGCAGGGCCGGCAGGTGGATAGACAACTCAAGAGGAGTTCCAGGGCCCTCGCCTCAGCTGCCCAGCCCAGAACACACTCCATCTCAGCTCTCTGCAACCCACACACCCCTGAGCACCACACCACCTGCCCCAGGATGGACACCATAGCCAGTCACCAGAGCTCCTGGAGAAACAGGATCATTCAGATCACAACCCGACCTTCCCTTCAGAAGCAAGCCTGGAACAGAAACTGCTCAGCTCTTCAGAAGTTAATCAAGTCCCCCAGCCCCACAGGTGTGTCTGCTTGAATTCTATCCATGTGTCTTGCTCCCAACAGCGTCAGGCAGAGGGGCAATTCCATGGGCACCCATCAAACCCTCCCCCTCCTGGGGGCTCTCCTCCCACAGGAATTGGCCAGCTAGCTCCCACAGCATTGACTTGCAAAAATCAAGTATCATCATATCCCCACAACCATAATTAAAGTCACCCCACTGGCAAGAGAATCCACAGGTGACAACAGACAAAGAAGCCCTCTCTCCATTTCCGGGAACCAGCTCCCAAACAAATATTTAATTCACAGAATCTGGGGGGACCTTAATAAGTAACTGCATGTAGCACCACACGGAGGTTCGGTAGCACTTTTGTAGAAGCATGTGCAGTCAGAGCCTGACCTGGGAAGCTGCTTATTCTGCTTGCACCTCACGATCCACCCTGGTAAGTGTCCCATGAGGCTGGCCTCCAGGGACTCTACTCCCGGGCTCCCTCGCTCCCCTGGCTCCTCCTTGGCTTCAGCCACTAAGAGGCATCAGCAGAGAGAGAGCTGAGCTGGGCCCAGATTTGCAATGGCCGTGTTCCCCCATCTGAGGCCAAGGCTCCCATCGGGCAACTTCCTCTTGCCTTCTGCATCCTTCTATCCTTCTCGCAGGCTCCGTAACACTGCCCCTTCCCCTGCCCCTTCAGGCCCACAGATGGTGTAGCTCCCTGTGACTGCTGGTCCCTCAGTGTTTCCCTGTCTCTGGTTGGTTCCTCTTCATTCAACTCTGTTCAGTGATCCTTGGGAATGTGTGATCAGTTTCTTGCCCAACACTAATTTACCTGAAGAATCTGCACATTAAAGTTTAGAGCTGGGTTTCGGCAAAGTAGTCCAGAGTCTTCTCTGAGGTGGGGTGGGTGCTAGTATAATTAGGTGGATTCAGAGATTAACCAGATCCAAAACAGGATGATTCATAACAACCGGCAAAGTGTCTCTAGTGACATGCCTCAGGGCTCTGTCCTCAGATCTGTCCATTCGACTTTTATGAGTGACTTGGCAAAGGACACTGATTGCTACTGATCCCACTGCACAGAGAGTTAATTTACTGAATGGCAGTGTTGGTATCCAAAAAGATTTTGGCCGTCTGAAACAATGGCCCATATTCAGCAAAATATAACTCAGAGATAGATAGAGACTTAAAAGTTTAGAAGGCCAAAGGCATAAGCACAGAAAAAGACTCAGTGAAAAGCTTTGGGGCAGACTTGGGTTCAGCCACCTTGAAGCTGAGTGTGAGCCAACAGACTGATGTGGCCACTTCTGGGTGAATTAACGGTATGACAGCCAGGATAAGGAGAGAGAGCCTCCACCCGCCCCCACCCAGCCGTGGCCAGTTTAACAGTCCAGATGTCAGCTGAGAGCTGAGTTCCACTCTGGTCTGGGCTCTAACGGAGCAGGGACAGTGGTACTATGGGGAAGGCTTGGAAGGCAACAGCCAGGCCGGGTGTACAGGACACAGGGACTCGTCACGAGGTGTGGCTGAAGAGACCAGAGAAAGCCTGGGAAGAGGCCAGCCATGTAAGAAGGTGACATGAGAGCCAGCTCCAGACACCTAAAGGGATTATCTCCAGGAAGATAAAGAACAGGGGAGCAGTGCCAAGGACTTTCTCCCTCTGATCCAATTAAAACCGTCTGCAATCACTGAAAAAAAGAGCACCGGCAGCACCCACAGTGACAAGCTGAAAACGTGCCCAGCCTCAAACCACACACTTCCTCCCACCAGCCAGGGTGCTGGGTGGGTGTCCCGCTCCAGGCTTACAACCCCTAGCTTTCCACCCCGAGGCAGCCACCAAATCCCACAGCAAAGCAGGGAGGAACAACCAAGAAAACACAAAGAGGAATAAATAGGTAAAGGAAGTAAAATCTCTACAGTCCAAGAAGAGAAAAGAGGGAAGAAAAGAAAAGAAGAGAAAAGAAGAAAAGAAAAAAGAGAAAAGAAAAGAAAAGAAAAGAAAAAAGAAAAGAAAAGAAAAGAGAGCAGGACAATTTCAGAGCAATCATCAACCCTAAAACAGACCCACATAAGAAGATTTTGGAAAAATGCTACCAGTTGTTTTCAATGAGAACAAAAAATACATTACATCAATTGAATAATAGAGTTCAAAACAAATTAATATCTCTATATAAATCAGTGGTTGCCAGAAGGGAAGGTGGGTGGGGGAATGGGTGAATACAGAGATAAAGGAGATTAAGAGGTACAAACTTCCAGTTATAAAATAAATAAGTCACGGAGATGAAAACTACAGCACAGGGAATATAATCAATGACATCGTAATAATGTACAGTGACAGATGGCGACTACGCTTATAGTGATGAGTGGTGAATAGCGTATAGAAGTGTTGAATCAATATACTGTACACCTGAAACTAATAGAACACTGTAGGTTGATTATACTTCAGTACTAAATTTTTGTTTCAATACAAAATTTTTTTAATTAACATCTCTGTGATTGGAAGCAGCAAAAAACAGAATCGGCATTATTGTATCAGAAAACATTACTATATCAGAATTATATCAGAAAACAAATTATACTTATATAATTTATATCAGAAAACAAAATTATATCAGAAAACAAAAACCACATTTGAGACAATTAGTATTAGTATTGTATTCGTCAGTTGAAGCTAAGATATGCTGTCATAATAAGCAACCCCCAAATCTCAGTGGCCTGCATCAACCAGAGGTTATGTACCCCTCACGCTACGTGTTTATTGCAGCTTGGCCACAGCTCTGGTTTATGGCATCTTCATCCGGGCTGAGGAAGCAGCCCCCACCTCCCCAGGCAGAAGAGAGGACAAACATGCCAGAACCACGCGATGGCTCTTAAAGCTTCTGTTCAGAAGAGGTTTAAGGTATCCACACCCCTGTTTCATTGGCCCAAGAAAATCACGTGGCCAGAGATGACACTGTCAGAGCAGAGCCTGTACATCCTCCCACTGACAGAAGCACTGAATATCTTGAACAATAAGACAGGCTACCACACATATCCAGAACATGGGACGAATGAATAGAAGCCTTGTTTCACGGGGAAGATGATCAACAGAAGAGAAAATGCTGGAAGAACCCAATGTGGGGGTTCTCTCTTTCACAGAGAACACGTAAGAAACAGACTGCAGCTATATTCATAAGCCCATCAGAAGAGTTACAGGAATTGAACAAAGAACTGATATTAGAAATCAGAAGGACACAGTGTGCCAAGGAAAAGTTTATACACAAAACGGCATGCTAAGTTTCATGACTGAATAACGTTTAAATTTCAAAGAAAAAGAGAGGGAGATATTCTGATGAGGGAAATGGTGCACTTGTGGGCTTCACAGAAGTGGGTGCTGACAGGGGACTCGTCACATGTCCTCCCCAGCTCTGCCTTCAACGCTTCAAGAGGGGGCACCTGGGTGGCTCAGTGGGTTGAGTGGCTGAGTATCCAACTCTTGATTTTGGCTCAGGTCATGATCTTGTGGTTCATTAGATCAAGCCCCGCATTGGGCTCTGTGCTGAGAGCATGGAGCCCGCTTAGGATTCTCTGTCTCCCTCTCTCTCTCCCTCTGCCCCTCCCCCACTTGCTCTTACTCTCATGCATGCGTGCTCTCTCTCTCTCTCTCAAAATAAATAAACTTTAAAAGAAAAAAAAAGGCTCGAGAGAACCCATAAGAACATGGACTTGCTTCCTTTCATGAGCTCAGCCCCTGCCCACGGGCAGATGAGCCAGGCTACCCCCCAAAAAGTACAAAGACCAGACTGGTTGCTCTCAAACCTCAGCAGCTCTCCTGTCACTCAGAAATCTGGATCTGCCCACATTCACTGAGGACAGTCTAGTGCCCGTCCTTCCTAAGTTTTATCTGCAAACTATCTGCGTGCAAAAACAAAATGTCTCTGAATCATTAAAATGATTAAACCATACACATGTATATAATCATATATAAAATTACATAAAGATATTAACACATAAATTATAAAGAAAAACAGGGGAAACGCAGGTACCACCAACATGGCGGGAAACACCTGGAAGTGTCAAATCAGAACAAGAGTGAAATTACTTCCAATTTAATCAAGCCGAGAGCCCCGCTGGAAAACTGCACCCCCAACAGTTCACGTCTGTGTCAGGGCATGTGTAGGAGAAGGGGGACAGATGAGAGAGGGAGAAGGAGGCAGAGGAAGGAGAAGGATGGGAAGAATCCAGTACGAATGGAGCAAGCCAAGGAGGCTGGTTAGAGGCCATGTCCTGACCTCTGTCCAGAGCAGGCTCCCAATGGTGATCAAGAAGGTCCTTGGAACCACCCAGTAGGGTCCCCCCCCCCGCAGGAGAGATGGATGTGGGAAGCACGCAGGAAGGACCTGGCTCCTGGAGAAGCTAGCTAAGATAGGACTTCCCACCGCAATACCTTTTGGGGGGAGCATGTGAGAACCCAGGCAGTGGTTTCTCCCTGGGAATTAACACGCTGACATGTATTCAACAAAAAATCAGTCTCTCATGAGCTTTTCAGTGGGAGTCATTCCCGCCCAGTCCTAAGACAGCCAAGAGTCTGCCCCTGCCCTCTCCCCACCTACGGAGTGGCCTGGGCAACAACCACCCTCCTCTCCTATGCCCCGTTCTCTGCCCTACTTTCCACAGGGAAATTCAAACACTGTCTACATGGCTTCTTGCCACTTTTGACCCAGCGTTTCTAAGCACTGACCCCTGTGACAGGCACTAAGCTACGCACCGTGGATATAACTTCATGATAACCTTTATACCAACTCTTAACAGCCAGCAGGTACCCGTATCACCCTCATTTTAGAAATGAAGAAAACAAGGCTCAGAGCAGTTAGGTAACTTTCTCCAGGTCATGGAGCAAGTAACAAAGCTAGATTTAGAACCCAGATCTGCCTCTGAAACCTGAGATCCCCACAAGTGTCCTGCTGAGTGCTCCTCATCAGAGCTTTTCAGTGATCCCTGCAGCACACGTCAGCCTGGACCCCAGCAAGGTCTTCAGGAGTTCATGATCTCAGTGGGGACACAGACAGACACACTGAAATGAACTACACCAATACCAGGTGACATCACAGGAGGCTCGAGGTGAGGCCTGAGAGGGCCATAAGGAGCTGGGCCAGTGGAATAAGGGAGTGAGAGGAGGTGGGAGCTGCACCTCCAGAAAATGGAAAATCACTGGTCAGCCCTGCTTCCCCAGAGTCTGCTTGGGAATGTGATAACCATGATAACAGACATGGACAGTGATGGAAAGCAAGCCTCCCAGGGGAGGCCCCCACAGCCAGACTCCACAATTACCAGCAGCTCACCGGCAGCTCTGGAGCTGACAAGACAGTTCCTTCACTTGCGATACAGGAAATATTTTGTGTTTTCTGCCTCGGCTTTAATTCTAAGCTAAACAAAGACAAGGTGGGTGGGAGATGGAGTGCTGCCCAGGGAGCCCCCTTCATGCCTCCCAAACATGGTTCCAAAACCAGAGGAATAGTAGGGACTGGGGCTGCAGGGGACATGGCTGCAGTCCTGGGAAGCAAAACACTACCTGGGGAGCAAAACACTCAGCCACTTCGGGCAAGCCCCAGGACCGTCCAAGCTCTGTGCATGGTGGCTTCCCTCTCATACCCCTGGGAGGCAGTATAAGTATTATCCCAATTTTGTGGATGAGGAGATGGGCTCACATGGATTATGTGACTTGCAACATCAAAGGAGGACAGAGCCACATTCCAACCCACGAGTCCAGAGCTCTATCTTGGTAGGGCTTGCGGGACCCTAGGAAAGAGGCAGGTCAGACAAGGCATGCCAGCATGGGAAAGGAGTGGGGTTCAATATCGGCCACAGACTGTCCATTTTGCGGCGAGGATTAGATGTGAAAAGCACTAACACCAAGCCTGGCACTGGGAAACTGGTCAGTAATTGCCACCACTGAGAAGACTGAAAGCTCCTTGAGGGCAGGGACCTCATCTGCTCTGCCCACCTGGGACCCTAGTGCCCAAAGGGTGCCTGATGATCCTGCTGGGAGACGCCTAGGGATCTGTGCCCCATGGATCTGCAGCAGGCTTCATCTCACCAAACCCAACCCCAGGACATTTTCTGGACTTTCCTTTCCCAACCTCTGGGCTGGATCAGTCAGAAACTCTGGGGCAGCAGGTGAGGAGCAGGGAGAGGGCACAACAGAGGAGGAAGAAGGCAGAGCAAGACGCAGGCAGCCCACTGCCCCAAAGGCCAGATTCTGCCACATGCAACCCAACTTTGAGGGCTCTGGGCAGGTGCACATAAGTGGCTCACAGGGACATGTGTGCATCCAGGCAGCCACCAGCACACTGGTCAGCCCTGCTCCCCAGTCCAACTCCCAGAAACCATAACATGGCTGCCCTGCTCACCATCACATGTCCAGAGACCAGCCCTAGGCATTTCATAAACATTGTTGCAGAACATTACTGCCCAGAGCCTACTATGTGCCTGGCACTGCTCCAGGAGCTTCTCTCTTCATAATCAGTCTTGCAAAGTGAAAGCAGGTGGTGAAACTGAGGGTCAGAGAGGAAGCAATTTGCCCAGAGTAACACAGCTAGAAGGTGATAGCAAAGAGTCTGGCCTCCACTCATGCTCTATCAACTGCCACACATGGCTTCTAGAAGGAGGAGAAGGAAAAGGGAGAAAAGGGCTGTTCTGGAACAGAAAGCAGTTACGCTCCCCTGACCAGCTTCTCTGAGCCACGCTCTTACTGTGCCCAGGGCAGCCAGGGCAGCAGCTCGAAATCTGCCTTAAATTTAGCCCAGGCCAGGGGCGCCTGAGTGGCTCAGTCAGTTAAGCGTCCGACTTTGGCTCAGGTCATGATCTCACCGTGAGTTCGAGCCCTGCCAGGCTCTGTGCTGACAGCCCAGAGCCTGGAGCCTGCTTCAGATTCTGTGTCTCCTTCTCTCTCTGCCCCTTCCCTACTTGTGCTCTGTCTCTCAAAAATAAATAAATGTAAAAAAAAAAATTTTTTTTTTTTTTTTTTTAATTTAGCCCAGGCCAAAGCCAAGTCTCCCCTAAGATTCTAGTCCCACCCAACCAGGAGCCTGCCAGGCTCCGGGCTGACCTTGGTGAGCCAGGAGGAAGGCCTTGTTCGCCCAGCCACCTTGAGGAGCTTCGATCTTTCAGCCCAGCCCCCTGGTCCATGCCACGGGGTCAAAGTCCAGAAGCACGCACCACCCCAGAGTCCCCATCCCTCCCCTCTGCTAGGACACCAAGCTTGCAGAAGCAGGAGGCGGCGCCTTGGCGGAGCTGCGCCCACAGCTCCGCCCCCAAAGGTTGGCTGTGGCTGCCTGCGCTGTCCAGGGTTCCCGCACTCCCCGTTTGCGTTATCTCATTATCCCTCCTCACCCTAGGTTCAAAGCGCCGTCAGCCCTATTTCAAGGATAACAAGAGCTCAGAGAAGTTAAATAACCTGCCAAGATCGCACAGCTGGTGAGCCGACGTGCAAACCCAGGGACGTGAAAACGCAAAGCCCTAACCACAACGCAGCTCACTGCCTTTCAACGCGCCCAAGTTGCAACCGCATGCCTCATGAGACTCCTGCATTGTGCACACAACTGCAGGCTCCTTCCCCCCAAAGCACAGAGGCTGGCGACGGAGAGCCCGGGAGCCAGAGCCCCTGAGGCCGGTACCCTCGCCCCGGGCAGGAAGCGCCCCTCGCGGCGTTCCCAGGCCCGCACCGGCCCCCTCCCCCGGCGAGCGGAGCCTGGAGCATAGGCTGCATTTGTGGGAAACAGGGACTCAGCGCGCTGAGAGGGAGTCAATTTATTCTGGAGAAAACATCTTTGTTCTGCGAGTGAAGGGGAGCCATTCCCAACAATTTAATGCTCTGTTCGCGGGCCCGGGTGCTGGGGTTGCAGCGCGAGGCTTGTTCTTCGAGGCAGAGCCGCACATAATGAGGCTTCTCACTGCCGCTCCCCGCCATCCTGCCAAAAACCAGAACGGTTATTTATCCATTAATCTGACATTACACCCCCTGCATTTTATCTGCTTAAATAAATTTGGTGGTTAGAGTGTGTGCCTGGCGGAGAAACTCCCGCATTCAATTTCCTACGCGCCAACGCGTGCAACGTTGCTGTTATAAACTCGCCTTTGCCATCTTGGGGCCTCCGCGGTCCCAGCAGCGGAAGATAGGCCTCTCCCAGCTCCACCAGATCCAGAGCCCAACGGGCAGTTCTCCAGAGACTGTCTCGGTCTGCACCTGCAGAAATGAGTTACCTGCTGGATGGTCCTTCTGCCAGGAGACAAGCCACCTCCTTCTGCTGTCACCTACAGACAGCAGGGAAGTGGGGGGAAACCTCAAATCTAGACCCCTAGCTTGGGCTGGAATTCTGGCTGTGCCACTCAGGAGCTGTGTGACCTTGAGATGTCACCACCTTTCTGTGCCTCTCAGTTTTGCCACCTCCTTCCTAGGGCTATTGTGAGAAATAAGAGCTAATATTTGTTTAAGTGCTTAGAACAGTGCCTGGCACATAGTAAGTGTTCAATAAAAGTTGGTTTAAAATATACATAATGTTTAAAATCCATGACAAGCATTTGTAAGCAGGGTTTTAGAGATGAGCTAGACTACTAGGTCCTAAATGTGTCCTGAATTAAGAAGAAAAGTGAGTAGAGCACTGACTTTCCCCCCCTCCCCCCCACACACACCACCATTTCACTCGGTTAATTAAGAGTGGTCATGGTTAGGAGGATTCATGGAATATTTCATTTGAACAAAGGGTTCTGCTGCTTGAAAATGTTTGAAATCCTTTTTCCCCTCTATGGTTTGCATTTTACAGAGGAGCAAATGGAAAGCCAGAGAGGGGAAGGGACTTGTCCAGAGCCCCCAGCAAGTCCACAACAGAACTGGAAGCAGAATCCAGGCCTTCTATGCCCAAGGTCAAGTTTTTGTTTTGGGTTGTTTTGTTTGTTTGTTTGTTTGTTTGTTTGTTCTGCAGCATTAGACCTCCTGCCCATTCACCTCAATTTCAGTAAGGATCTCACCAGGTACCCAAGGCCGGGTCAGAATGACCCAGGACGAGGTCCAGCTGGGCCCCCCCTCCCATCAGCTGCAGCACCACCACCACCCCCCCACCAGAGCTGGAGCATAGCCCAATGGCAGGTGAAATCCTGTAACCCCCAGACTTTAACATCCACACTCAGGAGCCTGGCAACCCCCTGCCCGTTTGTCCTTCATTTATTTCCTTTCATCCTCTGCTTCTCTGCAGCATCTCCTTGGCCTAGAAACTTGATGGAACTACCTACCTTTCCTCTCTACATCTTGTCTGCCCCTTAACACCCTGTACCCTCAGCCCCATGGCTGCCTGTGCCCTGCCCGACAGACCGGAACCCAGCACTGAGTGACACCTGGGCCCGGCTGCCCCACCCTCACCCTCACCACACAGCTTTGGATGTAGGCCCCTTGGGTGCAGCACTGCCCAGCTCACACCCAGCCGGAGCTCACTACACTCCTCCAGGGGCTGTCCCCAGCCAGGCCCATTCCCTGAACACCTCCCAGAGGGCTGGCAGCTCCACCTAGAGAAGGTCATTTCCACAATCTTCTTGCTCAGGAGAGGCCGGCCCGATGCCCCACGCAGACTGTTGAGGTGAGTGGAGAGCGAAGCGGTGAGTCTGGACCAGAGAGAGGAGCTGTGTCCCACGCAGGAGCCGCTCTGCCCAGGCAGCTGCAGGCCCAGCCCCTGCCTCCTTCAGAGCAACAAAGAGGCAGGCATGCGGGCAGACAGACGCCCAACACAGAACCTCCCACTCGCTCGCTGTGCCACTACTCGCCCCCTCTTCCCCGACCCCACAGATGAGGAAGCCCCTCCAACCTGCAGCCAGCTGTACCCTTTGCCAACCAGAAGCTCCCAGGGGAGGATGGCTGCCCACTAATCTCCAGAAAATCCCCTGAGGCCTGGGACCAGCCAGGGCTAGCTGAACTAGGCCAGCCCTTTTCTTTCTAGCCACATTTAAGCAAGTAAAAGTGTTCCAGGCAAGAAGAAATCCCTCCCCCGGGGGGGGGGGGGGGGGGCGGAGAGTGGTTGCAGGCAGACTGGAGCTGCTCATCACTCCTGGGCAGCTGGCCTGCCTGGACCCCGGTAGGCACATGCTCCTGACACAGTCTCATCTTAACTGTCCTCACTAGTCTCCTACTTCACTTACCTGACTATTCCCTCTCTTTTGACTCACGTCTGCCCTCAAGCTCACCCCTGATCAACAGCTGCTCCTGGGAAAGTGAGCAGAGTCCTGAATCCCATCAGCTTCTGTCACCAGCAGGACCCAGCCCCATCCCCTGATAACCTGTGCCAGGCACTATGCCAAGTGCTCTGAAATCTAAGACTTAGCGAAGTATAACCACCCCCCCGCCATTTTACAGATGAGGACACAGGTTTACCCAGAGCACAAAGCCTCTAAGTGGCCCAGTCTGAATTTAAACCCAGATGTGTCTGAATCCAGAACCCCAAGTCTCACCACCAGCCCTGCCAGCAGCCAGCCTGCCCACAGACCTGTTCTTGCCTCATGAATGAAATCAGACATGGAGTCTCACTCCCACAGCCACAGAGGATGGAGGAGAGCTGGGCTCTGTGGGTTCTGACTGGGGGTCTGTCTTCCTTCAGGGCCACTAAGACTCACCTGTCATTGGCAGCAAATGGAAATCAGCATTTTGCAGCAATAAAAGGCTGCTCCTGGTTAGACATCAAATGAATCAATCTTCTCTGACAGTTAATTTTCATTTTGCAACTTTCCCTGGTGACAACGGCAAGTAATGACCCCTGAGCATCTGCAAAGTCGTGGAGCAGCAGCCCAGCCTCCCACACCCCTGGCTCCTGGCTGCCCTGGCTCAGACCCTCCCTCCCCTTCTGTGCCCACTGCTTACTCCTGCCCCTTTCCCTGGCCCCCAAGACCCAGCCCACAGAGACACCTCTCTGCCCAGGAACCCCTCAAAAAGGCTCAAGCCCAAGCTGTCCTCCCAGGGCACTGAGACCAGAAACAGATGCTGCAGAGCTGGGACAGGCACGGAGCTCCCTCATCCTCACTGATCCCTCCCCACCACCACACTATCAATGATCTTCTCCAAATACCCCATCGTCAGACTCCGCAACATACCTCTGGCCCCAGCTGTGACCCCGGGACCTGCCATCAACCCCCAAGGCACAGCACCAATGACTCTATCAGGAAGTTCCCCAAGTACATCCTTCTCCCTCCCCCAGGCCCCATCACAGAGCATTCACATAAATGGCACCCCTGACTACCTCCAAGTGTCATCAACAACCCCAAAACCACCACATCTGACCCCCCAAATGCACTTCACAGATTCCTGGCATTTCCACACATCTGAGGAGCCCCTGCATCTGGCCCAAGGCTTCCCCTATCTGTGCGTGGGGGTGGCAGGGGCAGATGGGACAGATCCTTTCCCGGGGGAAAGCTGTCTGCCCCATTCGCCCGACCCCCAATCTCTGATGGGCTGTCAGCTCAGCTCAGGGCCTCCCGACCCAGCTCTGCACCTGCTAAGAGATGATGAGGGAAAGGCCCACTCTGCCCTGGACTGTGACTCCCTAGTGGGCCCCAAAGCCAAATGCAGCCGCTTTCCCTGGCTCAAAAAACCCTCTCAGCCTCCCCCAAACCCTGGGACCCACAGCCATAAGGAAGCCTATGTTCACGGAAGCGTCTTCCAATGATCCCCAGGCCCTTTCCAGCAGGGCAATGGCAACAGGGACTGGACCTCCCTCTATCCCTCCACTTCCCAAAATACTCAAACTGTTAGAGGAACTCTTCCCCTAGCAACCCACCCCCATCCGCAGAGCCCCTGACCTCAAGAACAATACTAACTACCACTCAGTGAGTGCTCCTGTGTGTATTAGCACAGCTCCAGCCGGGCTGTCTATTCATCATGGGGCCACGTCAGCCTCACGTCACTGCATGGATCCCAGCCCTGGGACAGTGCTTGGCACACATCAGACAGCAATAAGCATTTACTGAATAAACGAACAGATGGAGGGCTTTCCACCTATGTTCTCACGAAATACCTCAGCCACCCTGCAGGCTGGGTATTACCCCAATTTGAGGAAACAGAGCACAGACTGGGGCCCTAAACTCACACGGCCGTCAACTGGCAGAGCCACATTCCAACACAAGTCTCTCCTAGTCCAGAGCCTCTGCCCAGCTCTGACCCACAGAGAGCCCCATTCAACAGGGATGCCACCGAGAGGCGGCTCAACACAGCCTTGCCCTGCTCAGGACAGAACTCCGCTCCAGGCACTCTGAGTACTCATTTCTTCCTGACACCAAACCACAACTCCAGGAAGTGCAGGCGGCAGCCCCTGGCATCTCCCTGGCAACCTAGGAGCTTTTGTTCTTGAAGAATGAAGCTGATTCATCTCCCCCCACCCCCACCCAGGGTGAACAGCAGGGGCTGCCAGCAGCAGAGAGGGGTCTAGACCCCTGCTGCAGCCAGGAGCAACCCAGGCTGAGCTGATGCACGCAGGGAGGGGCCCTAGCCGGGTTTCCAAACCAAGCGTTCCCAGTGCCCTCCATATCCACTAGCCAGCACCCCACAACCAGGGCCCAACAGGGAGCCACGGCAAGCCAAGAAAGCCTCACTCCTGACCCTCCCACCCCTCCGGATTTTTCCTCTCCACCATAATCCCACAGGCCTCCAGGGCTCTAAACGAGTAGCCCACTGGCCCTCACCCAGCACCCTGCCCTTGGCTCCACGCCTTTGCACACCTGTCCCTCAGGCTGCAAAGCCCCTTGCTTTCTTCTCCCTTGCTGGGGATTTCTCATGGTTGAACCAAGGGCTCAGACATCGCTTCCCCACCCCCAGTTATTCTCCGTAAGCAAAATGCCTCACTGTTCTTGTGTACCCCACAGTCCTGTGCTCCCCCAGAGGCATCCCTTTCTTAGGGCTGGGGCGTCCCTCCACTAGATGGTGAGCTCCTAGAGGCAGAGAGCAGGGCCCCTCTCCACCGAGCAGTCCCAGCTCCAGCATGGAGTGAGGGAACACCCACAGGAACTGTGAAAGCCAGTGCTGAGGGGACGGCACAGAGCATCCACTGTAGACTGTTACTGTCCGACATAATCCCGTATACCACTCAGTCAAGCCCGGTGACTGACCTACTCCGGCCAGTGAAACGTAAGCAGTTGTGACAGATGCATTCATTCCAAGCAGAAGTTTTGGGTCTCAGAGCTGGTTCTTGCTTCTCTGCCCGTATCGTGAAAGGCACTTTGGATGGTGGTTGCTTCTCAGCCTGGCTCCTGAAGGGAGGAAGATGGCAACGGGCCAGCAGTGCCCCCACACCAGCCCATGATGGACATGTAGCCTGTGTGAGAAATAAGTCACCAAGATTGGAGGCTGCTGTCACTGCCACATAGGCTAGCCAGGCCGGGCAATGCAAGGAATGAGAAAGCATATGCCTCCTGCACCTGCCCAGGACAACATAGGTGTCAGGACTTTGCAGGATGCCACTAACACGCCCCTGGCTGCCTTTCTAAGCAGGCCTAGTGCACTATGATGACCCCATGACAAATTTCTAAAAAAGGAAGAGAACCAATGGGGCATGTTAGAAAGATTGAGGTTTGGAGGCAGGCAGATCTGAGTTCAAATCCAAGCTAGGACATATCCATGACTTTAAGCAAGTCTCTTCACCTCTGTGAACCTCAGCTTTCTTATCATACAATCAATACCTACCCCCCAGGGCATTCTTAAGATGTGAGGAGTACAAACACTGCATGTAAAGTGCCTAGCACATTGGG
Source organism: Panthera onca (assembly GCF_046562875.1). Classification (NCBI taxonomy): domain Eukaryota; kingdom Metazoa; phylum Chordata; class Mammalia; order Carnivora; family Felidae; genus Panthera; species Panthera onca. The sequence continues at coordinate 43,249,969 of NC_138349.1, read as the reverse complement.
CAATCTTCCATTGCCCATACTTGCCAGTCCCTCCCATTAGCTCCAAGATGCCTGAGGAGTGGGGAGCAGGGTAACTCCATCCAGCCAACTTAGGACAGACTGTATCTGAGATGATGCCACCTGTCACCTACACCTGGCATAGAGAGGCCCAGGCTCCTGCTGTGCTCAACTCACTGAGATCATCAAGCCAGTGCTCCAAGTTATATCCCCCACCCCCACACCCATGCACACAGACAAATGGTGGTATTCTGAAAGATCCCATCTCGGCCTCCTCTGGGGCACCTGAGCCCTGGCCTGCATGGACCCTTTGTTCATTAGTAGTCCTTCCATCCTCATCCTCATGCCTGCTCTGGTCCTTAGTCCTTCCTCTCCTCCTCCCTGACCATAGCTGGCCCTTTTCTCAGGCTCAATTCCTAAACAAAAAACACTTTAGAGGCAGGTTGGCAGCAATGTTGTGAAGATAGGAACACATCCTGTTGCTTCCTGCTGTCCTAAGCTTTCAGACTTGTCTAATTAAGTGGAACAAGAGGGAGTGATTCCTTTAAAATTTTTTCTTTTAATGTTTATTCAATTTTTTTAAGAGAGAGAGAGCATGAGTGGGGTAGGGGCAGAGAGAGAGGGAGACAGAGGATCCAAAGTGGGATCTGAGCTGTCAGCACAGAGCCCCACTGCGGGACTCAAACCCACGAGTCGTGAGACCATGACCTGAGCCAAAGTCGGACGCTTAACTGACTGAGCCACCCAGGAGCCCCAAGAGAGAATTATTCCTAATGAACAAGGGGCCCCACAGGAGCCAGAAATGGCATCTCTCAGAATGCAGTGCAGAAACCAAAGCCACCATAGCCCCTGTCTGTGGAGGCTCCAACTCTGGCAGGCACAGGGACTTGGGACTCATGAGAAATGCCCATCAGAGCATCACACTGTGCAAAGACACAAACCAAGGATTCATATGCAGACACAGAAACCACATTTGCTGATCACCTCCTAGCTAGCTGCCTAGCTGTTAGGCACGCTGAGGGGTGCTTGACGTGTTCACCCCGTGAAAACCCTGCATGATGCCTGCCATTATCCCGTTTTACTGTGCACGAGGGCACCAAGGCTTCCTGCAGGGGAAGGGCCAAGGAGGCTCACATGTGGGTCTCAAGCTCCTTCCTACAACCACCTCACACAATTAACCATCCTCCTCCCTTAATGGCTGAACGAATCTATCCTGATTTGTAGGCTTTCCTGGAACAGCATTTATAATTGCGTTCAGTGTAAAATGTTTTAAATGAATCTAATTCTTCATAGTTTGGAAACACGAAACATCTGCTTTGTCTCAGCCACTGTACCTCTTGATTAAAACAACTATAAACCATTTCTCCCACCCCTTTAGCCCTTTAGATCATGGGCTCCTTGAAGGCAGGGGCTATGAATTATTCTACCCAATACCCACAGGAGCCTGGCAGAGAGCATCGATCAAGAGCAGATTAAAAAACCAAATTTTTCCTTCTCCTCTCATTCCAACACCTACCTCCTCTCCACCATCCCTCACATCTTCACCCTCTCCATTCCCTCCATCATTAAATAAACTCAAATTATCAATATTAAAGAAAAAAACCTTGACTTCTGCTTCTAACCAAGATGGATTAACAGGGACCAGATTTACCCTCCTTCTTGAAACAACCCCCCCAAAATGGGTAAAATATATGAAACAATGGTTTTCAAGATACTGTCGATGAGGCAACAAAGGACAGTGATCCTTGAGAGACTAAAAAAAACAAGGTGAGCCCTACAATGGCCTCAGCTTACTACCTTAAGTTTCCAGAACAACACAGGAGGGGGAGGGCACAGGCAGAGTCCAGGAGATGCCGTGAGTTGATGATTTGAATCTGAGTATCCAGGGAGACTGAGGCAGCCAGAGGCACAAGACAGAGTACCAAAGAGAGATGTACACAGGGAGAGAATTCTGGGGATTTTCCAAAAGACCCCACTGAAATATTCAGCAGAGCTGATCTTTTCCAAGGTCAGGAAAAGAATCACCAAAAAGATTTGAGGGACTAGTACTTCACACAGGGCCACGAACAATGCTATTTCCAATAAGAATCCCATGATCCACATTGGGTAGAGTGCATAGAAAGCTCCTGCCTCAGCAGTAATAGCTGTGATCCTGCCCAACAAATGGTAAAAGCAAGACTCAAAAGGATCAAACTGTTTCTAAGTAATTTAACTGCATCCCAGAATAAAGCTCAGGAATATTTCTAGGAATACAAAAATATCCATCACAATATTTGGAACCACATCAAAACTCACGAGGTTTACAGAAGTAGGAAAACACAGTTGACCTTTGAACAACGTGGGAGTTAGCGGTGCCAATCACCTATGCAAAAATTCATGTATAACTCTTGGTTCCCCCAAAACTTAACTACTAATAGCTTACTGTCAACTGGAAGCCTCACCAATAACATAAATAATTGATTTACCATATTTTGTACACAATATGCATTACATGCTGTATTCTCACAATAAAGCAAGCTAGAGAAAATGTTATTAAAAATCATAAGGAACAGAAAATACATGGACAGAACTATTTGATATTTATTTTTAAAAAAATCTATAAGTAAGTGGATCCACACAGTACAAACCCATGTTGTTCAAGGTCAACTACACTACCCATATGAAGAGAAAATCAATCAATCCAAACCAAACCAGAGCTGGCAAAGATGTCAGAATTAGCAAACCACGGTATTAAAACAGTCATTATTACTACATGCCATATGTTCAAAAGTTAAACAGAGGCATGAAAGATTGAAAACAAGATGCAAATTAGACTTCTAGAGATAAAAACTAAAATGTATGAGATTAAAAAATAAACTGAATTGGATTAGTGCCAAATGAGATATAGCAGGAAAAAAGAACTTAAAAAGATGACGTATCCAAAATGAAATACAGAAAAGAGGAAAAAGAAAGTGAAGGAGGGAGAGAAGAAAAGAAAAACAGGAAGAGGAAGGAAGGAAGGAAGGAAGGAAGGAAGGAAGGAAGGAAGAGAAAGGAGTGAAAAGAAAAGCAGATTAATGAGCTGTGGAGCAACTTCAAATGGTCTAACATATGTGTGATTCAAGTCCCATAGAAGAGGAGGGGGAGAGGGAAAAGAAAATATATTTATAGAAATAATTCATGAAAAATTTCCAAGTTTTATTAAAACTATACACCCACAGATGTAAGAATATTAAGAAATCTCAAGCACAAAAAACATAAAGAAGAAAACCACATCAAGGCATATCATAATCAAACGCTCAAAATTGGGATACAGAGAAATCATAAAAGCAGCCAGAAAAACAAGAAAACTTATTACAAAGAGCAAGGATAAAGATGACAACAAATTTATTATCAGAAACAGTGCAAAGGAGAAGACAATGGAGCAACATGTTTAAGGTGCTGAAAGAGGAAAACTATAAACCTAGAGTTTTTTTTGAGAAAGCATGTGTGTGTGCACGCATGCAGGGGCACAAGCAAGTGGGGAAGGGGCAGTGGAAGAGAAGAAAGAGAATCCCAAGCAGGCTCCACACCAGCATGGAGCCCAATGTGGGGTTCAATCCCATGACCATGAGACCACGACCTGAGCCAAAATCAAGAGTCAGAGGCTTAACCAACTGAGTCACCCAGGAGCCCCTCAACCTAGATGTTTATATCCAACAAAAATATCTTCCAAAAAATAAAGGCAGAGCAAATAGCAGAGTAAGCAACTCTAAGTTCTTATATCCATAAAGAAACATGAAAACACATACACACACACACACACACACACACACACACACACACACATACACACGCGTAGAAATGGCCAGAACTGAGGCCCCTGACTGTCTCAGTCGGTAGAACATGCAATTCTTGATCTCAGGGTTTTAAGTTTGAGCCCCACACTGGTTGTAGAGGTTACTTAAAAGTAAAATATTAAAAAAAAAAAAAAAGAAAGAAAGAAATGGCTAGAACCAACTTTGTCAGAACTCTGGAAAACAGTCAAAGGTTTATAGCAACAAAGAGAATAGTTCACCAAAAAAAAAAGGGGGGGAACGTGAAAACAACAGGAAACCATTGTGACATTTCTACTCGCCTTTGCTCCACTCAATCTCCAGCATGACGGCAGTCTTGAAGTGGTCACAGCCCATGTTCCCAGTTAAAAACCTTAATCCCCGATTCCACAGAAAGCAGAACAGAGCATGTTCACAAATTATTCTACATGTCTATTATAAGATGTCTGGGAGCTACCCGAAGGACTGACGCAAGGCACTCATCTATATTTTGCAACTCAGAATGTAAACCAAAACTCACAGGCATTGGTTGGAACACTGCAAGATGAACTAATAACCCACACACAGACACCTGGGGCAAAAGATACACTTGGGAAACTACTTGAGACTCAGGAGGAAAATCTGAAAGAGATTCTTTGGGAAATTAAGACATTCAAAAGTACCCATTGATAGGAGGGAGTTTGGAAAGCCACACCATACCCAAGGAAAGATACATGCCCACAAGAGACCTGAGAAGACACTAAGATTTCACCTCAGGCTGATCCACAGACTCGGAGCAAGCCTGGCTAAGTGCTCAAGGAGTTCTCTAGCAGAGAGGCAATCTGCAAAAACTGGGAGAAATGTTTGGGGTTTGGGGTTTGTTTGTTTGTTTGTTTTTCATTTTTACTTGTGTTTGTTTTGTTGTTGCTGTTGTTATTTTTCTTTGATTTGTTTTGTTTTTAACTCCTGGCGTTCAAGGAAATCTCTCTCAAACCATTAGCTGAGCACAAGCTAAAGGAACAGAGACATCAGTATAAAGTCTTTTCTGGGTTTTTTTTTATGCTTATTTATATTTGAGAGAGACAGAGAGTGAGCAAGGGAGGGACAGAGAGAGAGGGAGACACAGAATCTGAACCAGGCTCCAGGCTCTGAGCTGTCAGCACAGAGCCCGAAGCGGGGCTTGAACCCACATTGGTTCGTGACCTGAACCGAAATCAGACACTTAAATGACGGAATCACCCAGGCGCCCCATAAAGCACAACATAAAGTCTTTTCAAAAAAAGTTTGAGGGTGCCTGGTTGGTTCCGTCAGTTAAGTATCCAACTTCTGCTCAGGTCATGATCTTGCAGTTTGAGAGTTCAAGCCCCATGTCGGGCTCTGGGCTGACTGCTCAGAGCCTGGAGCCTGCTTCCGATTCTGTGTCCCCTCTCTCTGCCTGCCGCTCCCCTGCTCATGCTCTGTCTCTCTCTCTCTCTCTCTCTCTCTCTCTCTCTCTCTCAAAAATAAATAAACATTAAAATTAAAAAAAATAGTTTGAAGGGCATCTGGGCGGCTCAGTTAATTAACCATCCAACTCTTGATTTCCACTCAGGTCACGATCTCATTATCATGAGATCAAGCCCCTTCTCGGGCTCCGTGCTGGGCATGGAATCTGCTTAAGATTCTCTCTCTCCGTCTGCTGCTCCCTCCACCACTCTCTCAAAAAAATAAAAATAAAGTTAAAAATAAATTTAAAAAAATAGTTTGGATGGGGCACCTGAGTGGCTCAGTCGGTTGAGGGTCTGGCTCTTAATTTCGGCTCAGGTTGTGATCTTGCAGTTTGGGGGATGGGGCCAACATTGGGCTCTGCATTAACAGTGTGGAGACTGCTTGGGATTCTATCCCTCCCTCTCTTTCTACCCCTGCCCTGCATGTGGACACTCTCTAAATAAACAAACAAACAAACAAACATTTTTTTAAATAAATAAATAGAAATAAAAATTGTTTTGAAAAAATCACTAAATAATAGACTACTCAGCCTTCAATAATTTAAAAAATATTAAAATTTGGGAAAGGGGGAGAATCTAATTTCTCAGCTCTAGCTGAAAACCAAGAGGAAGGCACAAGTCTTCATTTAAATATTAAGTAATTAGAGGGGGCACCTGGGTGGCTCATTCGGTTAAGCGTCCGACTTCGGCTCAGGTCATTCATCTCACGGTTCGTGGGTTCGAGCCCCACTTCGGGCTCTGTGCTGACAGCTCAGAGCCTGGAGCCTATTTGGGATTCTGTGCCTCCCTCTCTGCCCCTCCCTGCTCACACTCTGTCTGTTTCTCTCAAAAATAAACATTAAAAATTTTTTAAAAATAAATAAATAAAAATAAATATTAAGTAATTAGAGACACCAAAGAAGCAAGATGTTCATTAAAGTACCTAATTATCATAATAATGTATTCTGCTTTGGTTTTGTTTTTGAAAAAATAAAATAAAATTATAAATATAAATGTAAATATAGGGGCGCCTGGGTGGTTCAGTCGGTTAAGTGTCCGACTTCGGCTCAGGTCATGAAATTCATGGTCTGTGAGTTCGAGCCCCACATGGGGCTCTGCGCTGACAGCTTGGAGCCTGAAGTCTGCTTCAGATTCTGTGTCTCCCTCCCTCTCTGCCCCTCCCCTGATCATGCTCTGTCTCTCTCTGTCTCTCAAAAATAAACGTTAAAATGTAAATATAAATATTCTCCCAGGAATGTATTGGACTCTATTTATAAGTAATACAAATTTTCAAAACTTAAGTGTGATTGACGCAATAGAAGGCAATGTAAATAAATGTTCAATTAAAGCCACAAACGGCAAAAGATAGAACAGGAACAAAGAACAAGGGCAACAAACAGAAAACAGTAACAAATTTGATAGATATTATTCCAACTATATTAATAACTATTTTGTCTTTTTTAATTCTGAATTTTTTTTAATTTTTCTCATGAACCATGAGATTATGAGCTGAAGCCAGAGCCACTGAGCCACCCAGGCACCCCTCAATAATTACTTTGATGGGAATGCAAACTGGTGCAGCCACTCTGGAAAACAGTATGGAGGTTCTTCAAAAAACTAAAAACAAAACTACCCTACAACCCAGCAATTGCACTAGTAGGCATTTATCCAAGGGATACAGGTGTGCTGTTTCGAAGGGACACATGCACCTCCATGTTTATAGTAGCACTATCAACAACAGCCAAAGTTATGGAAAGAGTTCAAATGTCCATCGATGGATGAATGGATAAAGAAGTGGTATATATATACAATGGAGTATTACTCAGCAATCAAAAAGAATGAAATCTTGCTATTTGTAACTACATGGATGGAACTGGAGGGTATTATGCTAAGTGAAATTAGTCAGAGAAAGACAAAAATCATATGACTTCACTTATATGAGGACTTTAAGAGACAAAACAGATGAACATAAGGGAAGGGAAACAAAAATAATATAAAACCAGGGAGGGGGACAAAACAGAAGAGACTCATAAATATGGAGAACAAACTGAGGGTTACTGGAGGGGTTGTGGGAGGGGGGATGGGCTAACTGGGTAAGGGGCACTAAGGAATCTACTCCTGAAATCATTGTTGCACTACATGCTAACTAATTTAGATGTAAATTTTTAAAAATAAAAAATAAAATAAAAAATAATAAAAAAATAAAATAAAGAAATTTCAAGCTAAGGATTTAGAGGAATATTTTAATTGAATGGACTGACTCTTGGTTACGGAATACAGAATTAACAAAACCACTCTGTCACTGAGGACTGTTATCATTAAATACTGCTGAAAAAGTAAAAGACCTAAATAAATGGAGAGATCTACTGTGAAAAAATAATAATAATAATAATCACTTTGAATCTCAGTGGTCTAAATGCACCAATTAATAGAGATTGTCAGAATGGATCAAAAAACATGACCCAATTGTATGCTGTCTATAAGAAATCCACTTTAAATATAAAGACATGTATAGATTAAAAGAAAATGGTTAGAGAAAAATATACCATGCTAATACTAATCAAGAGAAAGCAGAAGTAACTATTAATTTCAGACAGAGCAGACGTGAAACTAAGGGAAAATATCAGGGATAAAAAAAGGTATTACATAATGATACAGGGGTCAATTCTCCAAGAACACATAACAGTTTTTAATGTGTATGTACCTAATGATACAGCATCAAACTATGTGAACAAAAACTGATAGAACTGTATGGAGAGATAGATGAATCCGCTATCATAGTTGGAGACTTCAACACCCCTCACTCAGACATGGACAGATCCAGCAGGCAGAAAATCAATAAGGATATAGTTGGACTCAACAACACCATCAATCAACTGGATTTAATTGACATCTATAGACTACTTCATCCAACAACAGCAGAATACACATTTTTCTCAAGCTCACATAGAATGTTCAAGATAGACCACATTTTCAGCCACAGAACACACTTCAACACATTTAAAAGGAAAGAAATCACACAATGTCTTTACTGAGACCATAATGGAATTAAACTAGAAACCAATAAAAGATAGCTGGAAAATCCCAAGTACCTATAAATTAAACAACACCCATCTAAATAACACATGAGTCCAAGAATATTTAAAATATTTTGAACTAAATAAAAATGAAAGCACAATTTATCAAAATTTGTTAGATGCAGGGAAAACAGTGCTTAGAGGGAAATTTATAGCATTGAATGCATAAATTAAAAAAGAAGAAACACCTAAAATCAATAATCTAAGCCTCACCTTAGGAAACTAGAAGGGCAAATTAAATCTAAACCAAGCAGAAAAACATAATTGATAAGATTAGAGCTGAAATCAATGAAATTTAAAACAGGAAATCAATAGAAAAAAAATCAACAAAACCAAAATGGTTCTTTGAAAATAAGAAATAAAATAAAATCTATAAAGTCTCTAGCTAGGCTAATTTAGAAAAAAAGAGACAAGACACAAATTACTAATACCAAAAATTAAAGAGTGAATATCACTATAGACCCCATGGAAATTAAAAGGATAATAAAGGAACACAATGAACAACTCTATGCCCACAAATTTTATAACCCTGATGAAAAGGACCAATTGTTTAAAAGACAAATCCCACACAGGAAGAAAGATAGACGATCTGACTAGACCTACTATCTATTAAGGAAACTGAGTCAATAATTAATAACCTTCCAAAATAGAAATCACCAAGCCCAGATAGGTTCACTGGTAAATTCTACCAAACACATAAAGAAAAAATTATACCAGTTCTCAACAATCTCTTTCAGAAGACAGAAGCAGAGGGAATACTTCCTAATTCATTCTATGAGGGCAGCATTACCCTGATACCAAAACCAGACAAAGACCTTAGGAGGAAAGAAAACTACAGACCAATATGTCTCCTGAACATAGATGCAAAAATTCCCAACAACAGAACATCAAATCCAAAGAATCATACCCCATGATGAACTGGGACTTGTCCAAGGTATGCAAGGCTGGTTCAACATTCAAAAAATCAATTAACTCAATCCACTACATCAACAGACTAAAGAAAAAAATCACATAATCATACCATCAGATGCAGAAAAAGCATCTGACAATATTCAACACCCCTTTGTAATAAAAAAAAAAAAAAGTCTCAGCAAACTTAGAAGGGAGCTTCCTTAACTTGATAAAGACTGTCTACAAAAAACCTACAGCTAACATTAAACTCAAAGCTTTCCCACTAAGATCAGGTACAAGGCAATAATGTCTTCTCTCATCACTCCTTTTCAATATCATAGTGGAAACCCTTACTAAAATTCAGTAATGCAATTAAAGGATATAAAAAGGTATACAGATTGGGAAAGAAGACCTAAAACTCTTAATTCACAGATGATATAATCATCTATGTAGAAATTCCAAAAGAACTGACAAAATAATCCTGGAACTAATAAATGATTCCAATAAGTTTGCAAGATACGAGGTTAATATACAAAAGTCCATTGCTTCCCTATATACCAGTAATGAGCATCAGAATTTGAACTTAAAAACCTAATACCATTCATATTCACACCCAAAGAAATGTTTAGGTGTAAATATAACAAAATATGTATAAGATCTATATGAGGAAAACTGAACAAAATAAAGAACTAACTCTATGGAGAGATTTTCCATGTTCATGGATAGGAAAACTCAGTATTGTTAAGACATCAGTTCTTCCCAAGTTGTTCTATAAGATTCAGTGCAACCCCAATCAAAATCCCAACAAGTTATTTTATGGATATTGACAAACTGAATCTAAAGTTTACACGGAGAGGCAAAAGATGCAGAGTAGCCAACATAGCATTGAAGGAAAAAAACAAAGTTGGAGCTCTGATGCTACTTACTATAAAACTACAGTAATCAAGACAGGGTGGTACTGGCCAAAGAAAAGACAGATCAACAGAACGGAGATCTCAGAAATACTCACATATAAATATAGTCAACTGATCTTTGACAAAGGAGAAAAGGCTATCCAACGGAGCAAAGATTGTCTCTTCAACAAATGGTGCTGGAACAATTGGAAATGCACATGCAAAAAACTGAATCTAGACACAGACAAAAATCAACAGCCTTCACAAAAATCAACTCAAAATGTATCATAGACTTAAATGTAAAACACAAAACTATAAAATTCCTAGAAGATAAAATAGGAGAAAATCTAGATGACCTTGGGTATGGTGATGCCTTTTTAGATACAACACTAAAGACATGATCCATGAAAGAAATAATTGATAAGCTGGACTTCATCAAAATTAAAATCTTCTGTTCTGTGAAAGCCAATATCAAGAGAATTAGAGGCAAAAGCTACAGAGTAGGAGAAAATATTTGCAAAAGACACATCTAACAAAGAACACTTATATAAAGTATGCAAAGAACTCTTAAAACTCAATAATAAAAAAACAAGCAACCCAATTTAAAAAATGGGCCAAAGACCTTAAGTGAACCCTCACTTAAAAAGATATACGGATGGCAAATAGGTATATGAAAAGATGCTCCACATTATATAACATCGGAGAAATGCAAATTAAAACGAGATACCACCATATACCTATTAGAACAGCCAAAATCTGAAACACTGACAATAGCAAATGCTGACAAGGATGTGGAACAACAGGAACTCTCATGCATTGCCTGTGGCAATGCAAAATGGTCCAGCCACTTTGGAAGACAGTTTGGAAGTTTCTTACAAAACTAAAAATGCTCTTACCATGCAGTCCAGCAATCATACTCCTTGGTATTTACTCAGAGTTAAAAACTGTATCCACATAAAAACCTGAACAAAGATGTTTATAACAGCAGCTTAATTCATAATTTCTAACGCTTAGAAGCAACCAAGATGTCCTTCAGTAGGTGAGTGGATAAATAAGCTGTGGTACATCCAGACAACGGAATATTATTTAGTGCTAAAAATAAATGAGCTATCAAGCCATAAAAGGATATAAAGGAACCTTAAATACATCTATGGGTTTGGTTCCAGACCACCACAAAAAGCGAGTATCACTATAAAGCAAATCAAATGAACTTTTTGGTTTCCCAGTGCACATAAAAATTATGTTTACACACATTATAGTCTATTAAGTGTGCAATAGCATTATATCTAAAAAAAGAATAATGTGCATACCTTAATTTAAAGATACTTTATTGCTAAAAAATACTAACCATCATCTGAGCTTTCAGCAAGTCATAATCTTTTTCTGGTGGAGAGTCTTGCCTCAGTGCAGATGGCTGCTGACTGACTAGGGCGGTGGCTTCTGAAGGTTGAGGTGGTTTTGGCAATTTCTTTAAATAAAAGAATGATGAAGTTTGCACATCAACTGACTCTTCCTTTCACAAACAATTTTTCTGTAGGATGCAACGCTGTTTGCTACCATTTTGCCCACAGTTGAACTTCTTTCAAAACTGGAGTCAATTTTCTCAAACCCTGCCACTGCTTTATCAACTATGTTTATGTACTATTCCAAATTCCTTGCTGTCATTCAACGATCTTTACCACATCTTTACCAGGAGCAGATTGCATCTCAATACACCACTTTCTTTTCTCTACCATAAGAAGCAAATTCTCATCTGTTAAAGTTTTATCATGAGACTGCAGCAATTCAAATATGATAATAATGAAAAGGTTTGAAATATTTTCATCGTTACCAAAATGTGACACAGAGACACAAAATGAGCAAATGCTGTTGGGAAAATAACACCAATAGACTTGCTTGACACGGGGTTGCCACAAACCTTCAATTTTTTAAAAAATGTATTATCTGTGAAGCTCAATAAAGCAAGGCATGATAAAAGTATGCCAGTACTAAGTGAAAGAAGCCAATCTGAAAAAGCTACATACTGTATGATTCCAACTATATGACATTTTGAAAAAGACAAAATGATAGAGACAATAAAAAGACTAGTGTTTGCCAAAGGTGGGGAAGAAGAGATGAATAGAAAGAATACAGAGGATTTTTAGGGCAGTGAAAACACTCTGTATACTATAATAATTGATATCACATCATAATGATTGTATATGTCATTACACATTTGTCCACACCCACAGAATGCACAACCCTAAGTTAAACTACAGACTTTGGGTAGTTACAACATGTCAGCATAGGTTCAGCCTCAGTTAAAAAAAACAACTATGCTTCTGGCATTCTGGTGAGTAATGTTGATAATGGGAGAGGTTATGCATATGTGAAGGCAGAAGTGTATGGGAATTCTCTGTACCTCCCTCTCAACTCTTTTGTAAACCTAAAATTGCTAAAAAAAAAAAAAAAAAAAAAAAAAAGTGTCTTTAAAAACAAAGAGCAAATTACATCCAAAGTAAGTAGAAAAAAGGAAATAATAAAGTTCAGATCAAAAACTAATAAAACAGAAAAACAATAGGAGAATCAACAAAATGAAAAACTAAATTTTTTAGATTAATAATATGGATAAACCTCTAGCCACACTGATCAGGATAAAAACCAGAAGATACAAATTATTAATACCAGGAATGAGAGGGGCACCTGAGTGGCTCAGTCAATTAAGCACCCAACTCTTGATTTCGGCTCAGGTCGTGATTTCACAGTTCGTGGGATCAAGTCCTGCTTCAGCTTGTTTGGGATCCTCTCTCTCCCTCTCTTTCCAACCCTCCCCCCACTCATATGTGCACTTTCTCTCTCTCTCTCTCTCTCTCTCTCTCTCTCTCTCAAAATAAATAAATAAACTTTTAAAAAATATATCTGGAATGAGAGAAGTGACATAACTACAGAAGCCACAGATATTAAATGGATAATAAGGGCATATTATGAACAACAATAAATTCAGCAACATAGATGAAATCAACCAATTTGAAATATATAAACCACTAAAGCTCACTCAAGAAGAAACAGGTAACTTGAACAGACTTAATACCTACTGAAGAAATGGAATTTGTAGTTTAAAAACTTCCAACAAAGAAAACTCTAGCCCTCTGTGGCTTCACTGGTGAATTCAATCAAACATTTCAGAAAGAAATGATACCAATTCTACATAGGCTCTTCCAGAAAATTTTAAAGGAGTGAATACTCCCCAATTCATTCTACTAAGCCAAAATTACCCTGATAACAAGTTATCCCGACAATGCCAAAGATATTATAAGAAAAATAATGAATTATATCAATATCCCTCATGAATACAGATTGTTTTTTTAATTCAGCAAATCAAGTCCAACAGTATATAAAAATGGTAATAAATCATGATTAAGTGAAATTTAATCCCAGGAATGCAAGAGTAATTTAATACTTGAAAATCAACTGATGTAATTAACCATATTAACAATTATATATATAAATAATTTATAATACATATATATGTGTATGTACACACACACACACACACACACACACACACACACACTCAAACATTCATCCTAATAAAAACTCTCAGAAAACAAGACAGAGAAGGAAACGACTTGATAAAGGACATCTACAAAAAACCTATAGGTAACACCATACTTAATGGTAAAAAACTGAATGGTTTCCCTCTAGGATCAGGAAGAAGACAGGGATATTCACTCTCATCACTTTTATTTAACACTTTACCAGAAGTTCCATCATTTCAATAAGGCAAGAAAATGAAATAAATAACATCAAGAATGGAGAGAAATAAAACTGTCTTTATTCACAATGTGATTATTTATGTAGAAAATTGGATGGAATACACACACACACACACACACACACACACACACACACACCCCTAAAACTGAGTTTAGCAACATTGCTAGATACAAGATAAATATATAAAAGTCGTATATAAAAGTCAGGATACTAGCAATCAGAAGTCAAAATTTTTTTAAATACAATTCACTATAACATCAAAAACATCATTTAGAGACAAACCTGACAAAAGTTCTACCATGACAACCTCCTCCTTTTCTTCTTCCTCCCTTTCCTTCCCTAACTTGCTGCTCCTTCAATGATTCCTTGTTCTTTCATTTCAGGAGCAGAGTCAAGGCTAAACTCAACAACTCCTCAGCGTGGCCAGCAAACTCAGGGCATCATTGTTACTAACTGCAATGAGACTTATAAAAGTTAACATGGGGATCATTCTTTATAAGAATCCTTATGAAAGCCAGAGGAGCAAGGCCCTCCTCTCTCAGTCATGAGTAACCTGCATTGTAATGGTCTGGTGGCTCTCCATGTGTTCCATCTCTCCTCTCAATTTATTTTACAAAAGTTCTCATCATATCCCCTCCACTATGAAACCAAGTATAGCCTATCACAGCTTTCAAGGTTATGATCTGGCCCCTACCTACCTTTCCAACCTTATTCCCCTTTTCACTGACCCTTCCACCAGCTAAACTGATTCACAGTTCCCCAAACATACCCCACAGCGTCCCCTGTCAGTTCATAAAATTTCCAAGTATTTTCTCTCGGCCCCTTCCTCCTTCCCTCCTTGGATGGTCCCCACCCAACAACCTCAATTACTCTTCCTTCTACTCACATACAAGTTCTCCCCTGCACTCAGAGATAAGCTGAAAATGTCTCTTCCTCCAGGAAGCCTTACCTGACTCTACCAGTCAAGGGAATCGCTTCCTCTGAGTTCTCAGGGCACTCCGTCCCTCAACTGGGCTGGGAGCACTTTCCCTTTGGGACATGTTTCTTATCCGATACCTGTACTGAAAATTTAATAGACAGAGGCAGAGACTGTATCTGGCTTATCTCTACAACCCTAAAGCACTTCCAACAGGGCCTGGCACACACAGAAGAAACCATCAGTAAGTGCTGGAAGGAAAGAAGGACGGTTGCTCCTTCCGGGAGGAAGAAAATGCAACACTTGGATGAAAAGAAGCAGAAAATGGTTATGGGAGGGTATCTGACATTCATCTTGTTCCTAGCACTGAACTGCTCTGATTGCAGAAGCTGAGGTACACAAAGGAGTTGCACCCACCACCAGAGTCAGAATCTGCTAAAGGGTTCCAAGGTGCAGCAAGGAGGGTAAGCTCTTCAGGGAGAATTTCTCACCAGGGCGGTGCTAGGCTGGAGGGAAACTACAGCACTCACATGTCTGCATCTACTCTACTCTCCTGCTCACTAGCCAGGTGGTTCAGCTTAACGCAGGCCTTTCCAGAGTTCATTTGAAAACTCAGTACAAAAAACTATCACCAAAAGTGACTTTGTCCTTCATGAGATTTTCCAGACTCAGGAGAGAGTCATGTCCAGCAGCTAGAGGGAGGAAGCAGCAAGGACTCTAGACTCCCTGCTGCCCACATACCACCTGCCTGAGGCCTGGGGACCAGTAGTCTTAAGCCTTCACTACAAAAGACAATCAGCTGGGGCATTTAAAAAGTGTAATTGTCCATGCCCCACCTCAAGAAATGGAATTTCAAATACTCAGAGCCTGGGCCCATCCTAAAAGCTCCCAAGGGGATTCTCCTGAGCAGCCAAGTTGGAAAGCTTGGCCAACCTACAGGTGCATAGAGAGGGCACCTGCCACTATCTGCAAGGCTTGCTTAAACACCACTCCTCCCTGTACCCCTCAGTGGAAAGCAGGATAGCCCAGTGGTACAGAAAGACCCTACCATCAGTCACCTAGGTTTGCATCCCTACCCTACAGAGTGGGACCTTGCAAAGTGACTCTAACATTTAAAGTCTTGGCTTGCTCATAGGTAAATTAAGAAAACAATCCTCACCTTGCATGGATGCTAGGAAAACTAAATGGGAAGGTGTAATTCAAAACCCCACAGAGACCCTAACACACTGTACATGTTCAAGCCATGCCCTCACATGGTCAGCCTGGCCTCTAAAGGTACAGGTAGAGGTCCAGGTGTACCCCTCTCTCCATGGGTGACTTGGGTAAGCCATCAGACCCCCCTGGGCTTCTGCTGCCTTATCTGTAAAATGAAGATAACTACAGACAGTAGCTGAGCCTTTCTCCTTCCCCTTCTTCTTCTTCTTCTCCTTCTCATCCTTATTATGATTATTATTATTATTATTATTATTATTTTATTTGAGCCTTTCTTTTCTTCACCCTATCAGGGAAATCAGACACAGAGAGCCTTTGAGCATAGCCCTTCCATGGTGTCCATCCTCACAGGGGCCCTATGGTCCATCTCAGGCAGCAAGTCAAAAAGTACAATCTGTCAGCAATCTCTTAAATCTCCACCAGTAGAGGGAGAAGGTTGGTACATAATTAAGGAGTCACTGTGAGCAGCAACAAGATGCCTTAGGATGTGGGAACCCAAGGATGGGCACAGAGGGCTCTTGCCAGAGAGCTGCTGTGGACAATAACTTCCCACCCCCCAGACATGCCCTAATCCAGGCATCTTGGCCCCTCCATCTTCCTCCTCATCTCAGCAGTCCCCAAGCCCTCCCTGGAGGGTCCCCCTGGGACCTCAGAGGCCTCCTCTCCCCACTGCTATGGCCCCATATCAGTCATTGTCTCTCACCTAAATATTCACACCAACCTGCTTCCAGCCCACTTTCCACTCTTAGCAAGAAGGACCCTCCTAAAATTCAAGTCTGTTCATATCACTCACTCTTTTGCCTAGAATCACTCAGCAGCAACCCATTTGGCTGCAGTGGCATGAAGGGTCCTTCATGGTCAGAGTCAGACCTCTACCTACCAGTCCACCCTCACCTCTTCCCATCCCCTAACTCATACCAAACTGCTTGCACTTCCTCTAAGACACCAACGCCCCCTATCCTGGACATTGCTGTGCCTATGCATGCTGTTCCTTGGCCTGGAATGTCCTCCCCAACCTGTGTGCCTGGCTGATTCCTCCAAGGCTCTGCTTTGTCACCACCTCCACCAGGAAGCCTTGCCTGAAGACCCCTCCCCAGGCCGGGTTAAGAAACCTCTGAGCCAGCCCAGTTCCTATGCTGTCACTGCAGTTGTGCTGCTGTTGACAAAAGTAAGAGAGAACTCAGACCCTCAGAAAGCTGGGGAGGACTCAGACCCTCTCAAGACCAAGCCCAGGACTTTCACTCCATTCAGTTCACTACAGGTGGCAGGTGCACACAGAGTCTAGCCCACTGCCTGGCCTGTGGGAAGACTTCAGAAGAGTTGAGCCAATTTTAATGGAACTGGCCTAGTTGGGCAATGAGAGCTGGGCTCAGGCACTCAGTTAGAACAAGCTGTAGTTGTATAGCATGCTTCTCTCTCTCTCTCTCTCTCTCTCTCTCTCTCTCTCTCTCACACACACACACACACACACACACACACACACACACCCTGGCACATACACCTACACACACATGCCTGCACACACACCAGCACACCTGCACACATACACCTGCCCTTGCACATTATGTGCACAGACACACAGCCTGTGCCTCTCTTACAACCACTACATTTCAGTTACAGATGGAGACCCCTCCCAGCAGCTCAGCCGCCTCCTAATCAGGTTCTACTTCATGGAAGCACAGGAATTGCAAGGTTCAGTCTCCAAGCCAGAGACTCCAAATGCTCCTCTTTGAACAAATCCAGAGCACCAGCTGGCATAAGAGCACCCACTTCCACCACTGCTAAGCTGAGGCCACCCGATCCACTGCTGGAATAAACCAATACTTCTGCCAGCTCCTGGGGTGGGAGTGGAAAAGGCAGGGTAGTAAAAAGGCCACCAAGCACCATCACACACCAGGGCCACTCAGACAGAGCAGGCCTGAGTGATGCTGACCATGCTGTAGCATAGCTCAACAGGTGACAAGTGGGGCGGGTGGGGCAGGCAGAAAGGTCAAGTGAGCTCCCCAAGAAGAGGCGGATGCTATGGGGGAGACCAGACGTGGACACTGTCTGCTGTCAGGCACCAACATCCCAGGCCAGAGTCTGAGGAAAGGGCAGCATCACAGCAGAGGGGTGAGGTCAGATGCCAGGTGGGCACAGTGGTACAGGGGTCACTCGGGTCTGGTTCCATCAGACCCACAGGGTGGCATGGGACAGCCTTATCACTCACAGTCTTAGTGCCAACACCTACACAACAGGGACAATAGCAGTGGAGTTGCCGGAGGGTGCAGAGAGGCCATGCCCAGGCTTGTACCAAGCCCCATGGGCTGACAGCCCTCCCTCCGTGGTGAGGTCAGGAGAGGACCTGGCCCTTCTGGTGGTCAGGGACCTTTGCCCCTGCCCATCCCAGGCCATGGGAAGGATCCAGGATGCTCCTGTAAACACCCCCCCCCCAGTACCTGGTGAGGCCTTGTGTCCCCCAAGCCAGGGCACTGTTGCCATCAGAGTGACACGTAGGCATCAACCACAGTCTTGGGCTGCCAGCGGGGGAGTTCCCGGATGGTGTCTAGAGGGTTTCCCTGTGCATGATGCTCACAGAGAAACCCCATGGTGACATGCTTGCCTAAACCAAATGTGACATTCTTAATGACCCCCAAAGGAGATGCAGCCAGGGAGACTTCGGACACAGAAACAAAGGGAGCGGCTTCAGCAAACCTGCTGCTCAAATGCCCAAGCCCAGAGCCCCTGCTTAGCGCATCAGCAAGAAGGGAACCTGTGCCAGGTGACCTGCAGGTCAGGCCTGGGGGCAGTGCGGGATGAGGAGGAGACAGAGGGCAGCATGGGGTGGGCAGTACAGGGTGAGCATGCTTCCAGGGCCTCAGAGAGACCCAACACCGCACCCCTGAACTTGGCCTTCCGTTAATAATAATCCTAAGTCCACTAACGTGTGCACAGTGTCACCACACACCAGCACTGCTCTGAGATAAGTAGATACAGATGCAGGTGTAGATGCAGGTGTAGATGAGTGCAGGTATAGGTATAGATATAGATCAGATATATGGATAAGCATAGAAAAAGGTGTAGATTAGACGTAGCTATAGAGATAGGTGATAAGCATATAGAGGGAGGCAGGCACATAGGCTCAATCTTAATCCTCACCACAAACCCGTAACAGGACTGATATTCAACTGTACCACTTTACAGATAAGGAAACAAGGCTGGGAGTGAGCCTGGACCACTACCCAGCAGTGACTGTGGGAGTTTGGCCCTCATCAAGGACCTAGGAAAGACACCTCGGGGACCAGCCTGTTAACCCCACCTCTGGACAGCCAAGGGACAGATGGAGGCAGTCACTACCACCACTCTGTCATCAGGGAAGATTCCTGGGCCAGATATCCTGCCCTCCCCTGCCTTTTCACCAGGTTCAGAGAAACCACCATGGGCTCCACAGGGCGCCAGCTTCAGCCCACAAGTAAGGCCACAGCTGCCGAGAGGGAATTTGCAGCAGGAATGCCCTCCACAAAGGGCAAAGAGGGAATGCTTCTCAGTAGCTCAGCATATGGTTAAGATCCTGGAATCAGATCAAAAGACACAGGATGAAATCACAGCCCTGCCAGGCATCAGCTATGTGACCGAGAGTTACCTGACTTCTAACCTCGCTTCCTCATCTGTACGGTGGGGATGACAGCAGTATCTACACCACATGATGGACTCGACACAGCTCTGCTCAGGGCCTGGTGCCCCACAAATGCTTCATCAGCATTGCCTGCTTTCCTGGTTACTGAGAAGCAATCGGTGTCCCAGCATGTGGAGAACCAGAGGGGGAGAAATTAGGGCCCTGTGGGAACCCCCCCAGTCAAGAAGCCCCTGGGATTGGGCCACCATTGCCTGGGCACCTACAAGGCCCCAGGCCCTGAGCCACGGACATGGTCATGTGTGTTTGCTGAGTCAAACTGGGCTCCTGTAGGCCATGCTCCCTGTTCCCGGGAACCCCTCAGGCCAGTGGGGGAAGTGGACACAAGACACATGACTCCTCCTGGTGCAGTGGGGACCTGGGGAGCAGGACAGAGTAACCACCCTCCCCAGGGACTGGAAGGCTCCACAGAGCAGGAGCCTCAAGGAGGAGAAGCTGGGATCCAGAAGGATGCACAGGACAGGCCTGGAGACATGGAAGTAGCTGGAACACCTGGGGCACAGGAGGCAGGGTGGAGGGGACACAAAGCCAGACGGAAAGCAGGTATGCCACACGAGAAGCCTGAACTATAAAAGGTCACCAAATTCTCCAAAGTATTCCTAAAGAGCTGGATCAGGTCATTCACTAATTCACTCCCAACTGACAAGCCGGTGCCCATCCTCAAGGCAAGAGATAATTAAGGACAAGTCCAGAGTACTGTGCCCAGCCCAAGTAACGTATCGCTCAATTAAAAGGAGCTACTGCTATTGTTTTATCAAGTGCTTTTTGCAAAAAAGAAAAACATGCACATGAACGACTGCACAGTGGTTCAAATGAGCTGTATGGACTGTGCCAGGACCACACAGCAGCAGCCCCAGCAGTAGGCTCATCCTGAGGACACAATGCTCAGGCAGGCCTGCCACACATCAGGGGCTTGCCCCCCACCCCCCGCCTCTGACCACGAGCAGCTGGGCCATCAGAGAAACCACAGGACAGAGCTGGCCAACCCCCTCTGCAGAGCCCGCCCCAGCAGGATGACCGCCCATCCTGGTTCGCCTGGCACGGCCAGCTGCACTTGTTGTCTGGAATAGTTATTAATAGCACCACCTTTCCCTTTCAGAAGTTTCTAGGTTTGGGTGACAGCTCATGTGATCAAACTCACCTCTGAGCCATGTGCTTTTAGCTCAGAACTCCGTTGCCCTGGGATTTTCTGAGATTACCTAGACACCCAAGTCAGAAGGCAGCTGCAATCCAGATCAATAGAGGAGGCACGGAGACTCCAGGAAATTTCTGTTCAGTACCTCACTGAGGCAGGGCCCGGAATTTCAGGGTCACATCCTCCAGCTCTGACATAGGCCCCATGCAGACCCAGGGCCCCTACCACGGCTGCTCCATCCCTGCTGTGTTCTGCCTCCACCAGAGGTGCTGATTGCTGAGTCATACCATTGCCTCCTGGGGAACAGGCACCCGTGGCTGTGCCTGTGGCAGCCTGAAGATGCCATGCCTAGCGAGACCAGAGTCTGTGCACACAGAGGGAAGATGGGGCTCTCACTGTGACCACGGGGTTGCATTCACCCCCGGTCAGAATCTCACCAGTGATGCAGTTCCCTGCCACGCTAGAACTGTGCTCTGCAGCAAACACCGAGACCTCAATGTCTCCTGAACAATCACCCCCTCAGCTGGAAGGACCAGGCACAGCCTGCCAAGAACGTGCTCAAGGAGGTTGAGAGAGCCCATTGTCTCCAGTTAGGACTTTACAAGGATAACAATGGTGCCTTTGGCTTGGAGAGTGTGTGTTCATTTACATATCTGAGGGAGGACGTTCTCTCTAGCAACATTCAGCTCAAGACATGGGTAATATGCCCATGAGGGAGGCTTTTATGGGGCACTGTCATTCTAGTACATGATCACCATTCACTTTAGAAACTTGCTCTTACTTGCCTCAGAAAATGGAAACAAGGTAGAACCTCATGAGGACCCAGAAGTCCTGCTGAGCACCCATGCTGGCCCTTCAGGTACCTTTGGAGAAAAGTGTCTTGGTTGTATCATAGCCGCCTCAAAACGGCACCTTGATCTTCAGGTTCCCTCTCAAACCCCACTGCAACCATTACTACCCCAAGCCCCAAGACGGCAGCACACAAATTGCCAGGAAACGTTGCCAGGGCCTTTCTCTAAGCATCGCTAATGGCTGCGCCAGCCTCATGAACAACAGGCAGTGTAGGCAGTGTAGACGCAAGACAGCCAATTCAGCCTGCCACCCCGTTCAGCCACAGGACCTGGCCCTATACACCACTCGCCTCCCTTATGTCCGCCCCAGCTTAGATGTGAACAAAAATGTGCTCTGCCCCACCCTTTTGCTCTCACTGGGCCCCAAGGGCCTACCTTCACTAGAACTACAAGTGTGACAGGTGAATTCCTAAATCCCTGTCATTCAAGTTCAGCAGACAGAGACCAGTAGACCCCACCATGCTGATTGGGAAAAGTGTCTGACAAAGATCAGTCAGTATCCATGAACGTCAGCCCCAGCCCATGAGAAACAGAACTCCTGAAGCATGCAGCTGCTTAAGGAAGACAGGAAGGTCTCATGAGACCATTGCCATGGTTATTAACATTTACATATGAATCCCTGATAAACAAAACATTAACAAGCTGAACCATCCATAATTTACAATCCCCCTCACTCTCCTGTTGTGTCCTTAGTGATTCAGTGCAGACCAAAATCAAGCTCTCTTAACTCAGCCTCTTCCACCCTCTGTGGACCCAGGCCCACCCAGACCAACCCACTCTCCTAATTGTTGCTGGCTTAATCTTCTAGAGACAGCTCTGATCTCCTCAGTTCCTTGCTTACCAACCTCTGATGGCTCTTGCAGGGCCATCCCCTTCCCAGTCTCCTATCCCCAATTGTTTTCGCAGGGCCACACACCTCTACTCCTAGCCCAAGACTTCTGGGGGGCTGGCCCCACTCCCCTACAGAGCGGTGGCCCACCCCAACCAGAGTGCCAACCCTCACTGATTGGTTCAGGGATGGGTTGGTGACCCAAGCTTGGCCTCACAATATCCCCAGAGCCTGTCTGGAGCTTTTAGAACAGAAGCCCTCACTCGTGTTGAGATTGTGGACACCAAAGCCCAGATAATCTGGTGCATCTGGTGATCGCCTTTGTCACCAGGTAGGAAGGGCATTCCTGAGAGTGAAGACAATTGAGAGGAGAAGCAAGACACACAGAAGGAGCAAGAAAGAGAAAGCAAGAGTCTTAAGGATAATATTTAACCACTGGATCCAGCCATGCCTGAAGCTAGACATGCCCTTGAACCACCCAGTCTTTAAGCTTCAAAAACTTCTCTTTTCTACTCAAACCAGTTTATCTTGGATTTCTGTCACTTGTAACTAAAATAGTCCTGAGGAATACAGCTTGGACCATGACTCCAAAAGGAAGTGGACTTGATGACAGATAAATAAGTAATCATCCTGAACTAGAAGGCTAATACAATGAAGGGAAACCGCAAAGTGCTCTTGGGAGCACTGAAGAGGGAGTATATACTCTGTCTGAGAGCTATGGGGTGTCATCCAAGTTGTCTCTTAAAGGACATTCCAGGTGAGGGAACAGCAAAGACAAAGCATGAAAGGCCACAATGTGTCAGGGAAACAGGAAATAGTACCATGGGGCAAGGCATGGGGTCACTGTGGGAAGCACACATATCTTACTGCAAAGACAACAGAGAGAAAAGTTGCCATCAGACCACACTACATCCCTGAGGCCCAATCCAGAGAGAAAGCAGCCCTGGAAAGAAAGCCCTCCCAGGGAGGGCAGTGAGATCCTGACAGTCCAGTTCCCAATCCAGCAAGGCAGAGGAAAGAACAGCAAAGGTGCCAGTCTCCAAGAGTCTCACGGGACCAGGAGAGCTCAGAAAGATCATAGGAGTCCTAGCACCCTGCTCCCAGCAGCCCAGAGCCCACCAGGAGTGTGGCCACTCCAGGCCACGTACATGAGGCTCAGTGATAAACCACAGGTGCAGGGGAGTGGGAAGCAATGCACAGGAGTCTCCAAGTCCACAACCCACACAAGCAAGTCAGAATGGAAGGAGCCGGGAACCCAGGCCCCCACCCCCGGACCCCATACACTCTACAGCCCTTGGCCTGGCCCAACGTTTACCCCAGAGACAGCATCGGAGGCTGGCGGGAGAAAGGGGAGCTGAGGAGCCCAAGGCAAGCAGGGGTCCCTCAGAAAAGGGACAGGCTGAGTTAGGGACCATGTCTCCTCAGGCAGCACCCGGCAGCAGCCTGCTCATCACCAGCCCTGCCTCAGCCCAGGGACACAGGGCAATAACCCCACTCACCCTTTGGGCCTTGGTGTAGGCCATAATCCTCCAGGAAGCCCTCCTGACACTCCTTCCTGGGCTGCTCTCGGCTGCCATTTTGCCCCTCAGCCCCGGTGCTCATCTCATCTGCTGTGGGGATCAACAAAGTGCTGAGTTTCTGTTTTCATGTCCATCACCCCTCCAGACAGGGTTCCTGGGAACAAAGATGGCATCCAGCTCATCCCCACACCCGGAGCGAAGTACTGTTCAATAAATGCCAATTGCGCACCCTGACCTCGCCATGTACAGACACAGCACATACCAAGGTCCTTCGGGTGAGGATGGGTGGCAGAGATCCAACACACAGGCCCTGGTGGAGGGGTCAGCATTCCCATTTGACAGAGAAAAACAAGGGCCATGACCCCACCAGGGCCCCAAAACTAGGACTCAAACCGAGGCCAGAGCTTCCTCCTTCCCTTGGTTGTCATCATCACCTGGAGTCTGGGCTGCCAACCCTGGAAACCAGGCAGAGAGGGGGGCTGCAGGGCCCACACACCATAGGAGAAGCCAGAGGCTTCCCCTCCACAGACACCCCTCATCCCCTGGCAGGCACGGGGGAAGCAGAGACTGCAGGCCTGTCTGGGGAAGGAGGCTGACCCCAGCACACTCAGGGGTACACACCCACCATTCTGCCCACCAGCCTTGCTGCGGGGATGGTGGCCCATCCACAGGCTCCAAGCTGCAGGGAGCTCTTTGTTTGCTCATCTGCAAGCTCCATTTCAAGATCTGTCAGGACTGATGGCAGCCAAGATGCACAGGGTGACAGAGTGATAAGAAAAATGGATTCCTCTGTCGCCCTGCAGCCACATGCCCCAGGGAAGCATCAGTGGGAAGAAAGACTGTGTTCTCAGGAAAGCAGAGCCTACTGAATTTGTTGGTAAGCTCATATTGACGGCTCAGGGGTAAGTGTCGGCCACGGGCTCATCATCCTCTGCACCTCGCTGCCTGGAGAGAAACAGAAACCCACTGCCCCAGGGCTGAGAGGAAGCCTACCTGGGCCCAGGGCCGTCTCTTCACCGGCTCCCTCCTGCCTTTCCTCAGGGGACAAAGTGTTTCTGCGAGTATGTGAGTGTGCATGTTTACGTGTGTGAGAGAGTGTATGTGAGTATGTGAGTGCAGATGGTTGTGTGAGTGTAGAGTGAGCATGGGTGTGTGTGAGTGTTTGAGTATGAGTGTGTATAAGAGGCAAATGGGGACAGACAAATGGACTTACTGAAAGATAGTGCACGGGGCCTGGGCTCTAAGAAAACCACAGGCCTTACTGCCCCAGTGGCCTGGCCACAAAACACCCCACTACAGATGCAGGCCTCAAATTCGCTCCTGTCCCCGGCACAGTGCTCAGCCCAGAACAATGTCCAACAGTTGTTGTGGGAAGGTCCCATGATGCCCGGGTTCTCCCAGATACCCAGCCTTTTGTACAGACATACAGTCACTTCTCTTCTCTCGGAGGCCCCCTTCAGGGCGGCCACAGGATTCCTGGGGGCTCATACACACACCAGCAGGCGGGGAGAAGGAGCAGTCCCTGCCCTCCCTGTGTCCTGCCCCAACCGGCCCCTCACAGGTGGGCACCCTTGAGGCCCCACAGCCCTGGTCCCACAGCCGCCCCCACCAGCTTGCTCACAAAGCCCCACAGGAACTTTTCAGAGCCAGCAAACGCCCTGGGAATCAGGGTGGGCATAAAAGAAGAGCCATTTGATTTGATTACTTGGCTCTGACAAACAGAGCCATTTACATGTTAAAGACTTTTTTCTTTTATTTTATTATTCTGTATATTACATTTCAAACAAAACCCTCAAACCAGTACTGGAGCAAAAGCCTTTTGCATTTTCCACAAAGCAAGCTGTTGTTCCTAGCCCTAGGCCTCAAGCTCAGGGGTGTGGCACCATTGGGAGTGGGGACAGCAAGTATTCACCTTGTAGGAGGGCTGGCAACACTGACTCCATCTTTGGCCCTCCGTCTTGCTCAATGTTTGCTCAATGGCCTCTCTTGGGGCTACATGTTCTGGGCCCCTTGGAGACTAACACACAAACCTTAGAAATGCCCAGCAAGGCTGGGATGGGGGGAGGCTTGCTTTGGTTTCCCCAGAATCTGTTAGGAATAACACAGACCTTCCCCTTCCTGATGCACAGAGAATGCCACAAGATCTCATTAAAGGTTAGCTGTCAGGTGCACACAAGCCCTTTGAAGTGCATGTGAGCCCTCTGATCTCACTACAGTGCCCTTCTGTGTGTCCCCTCGCTCTATAAACTGCAGACTAAGGTCCGGATTTTGTGGAGAGAGAACCATCCAGCTGCTGTGGCTCATCCTCTGCCTGATGCCCCCCGTCAATGCGTTACCCTGAACAAACTCTGTGTAAACTGCACGGAGTGGCCCCAAAAGTTTTCTGGCCCCAAAGTACCTTCTCAGTCTGGGGGAACTTTACTGGCCCCCACCTTCTAACAAACCCGCATCCAAATAAAGCTTGCAGAGTAAAGACACTGTCCTTCAGAGGAGTGTCACCACCAGCCATGCAGAAGGTAGGCGACACCTGGGTAGGCAATGCAAGGACGCAGGTGGAGTGGAAGGCATTCATTCATTCATTCACCACTCATTCATTCCACAAACACCACAGGCACTCACTCTGGCCCAGGCGCCGTGCTGGTTGCAGTAGATTCACACCAGACACACCTCTCTGATGTCTCAGACTCACACTCTAGTCCAGACAATACCAAGTAGATTATAGAGCATATTCATTGGTGATCCCAGTGAGAGTAAAACTAAATCAGAGAAGGGGATCTTGCAAGCCAAGGGTGGGAGATGGAGGGGCACTGAAAGGAGGCTGGGGACCCTCCTCCAGGGAATGCTTAAGCAAAGCCCAGTGGACAAGGGAGGAGCCTTCTGAGCTCTGGGAAGAGCCGCTGGGGCAAACTCCTTATGGAAGGCATATCTGGTGCTCGAAGGCAGCAAGGACCACTGTGGCTGAAGGCAGTGAGCAAGGGAGCCTGTGGGAGCTGGGCAGGGGTGGAGAGGCAGGGCTGCAAAGGGCCTGCCCACCACCACCCCACCACCTCACCACCTGCCCCCCCCCCCCCGTCACAACCTCAGCTTTTGCCCTGTGAGATGGGGAACCACTGGGGGCTTTGATCAGAGGGGTGGGGAGATACAAGTTGTTTGTATCGGCATCACTCCAGCTGCTGTGTTGTAAACAGATGGAAGGCGTGAGGACAGAGGCCATTCTGATAATCTGGGTGAGAGATGGCGGTGGCTCAGAATACAGCCGCAGCCTGTGGGGTGGGAAGTGTCACCAGCAGGAAGGATGGGTGCCTGGGGCATGAGAAAAAGAGGAGAGTGAGGGGGACCCCAAGAGGTTGGGCCTGAGCACTGGGAACGACGGGCAGATGAAAAGGATTCAGGAGCCTGCTTGGGCCAAAGAAAGGGCTTGGCTGGGGACCTGCATATCTTAGAAGCCTATTAGCCACCCAAGGAGGCAACCTGGCCGTCCAAGTGACAAAAGAGTCTGGAGTTGAGGACAGAGGCCCCCAGAGTTGGCACACTTAGGAGTCATTGGTGTGTATGCAGTATTTAAAGGTATCAGAAGGTCCAGACTACCAGGGAAGGGAGTGTAACTGGAGAAGAGAGACATCCAAGGTCTGAGGTGTGGGACACCACAATGTGTGGCTATCAGGGAGATGAGAAGGACCTGGGACACTGCACTGTGTGGCAGTCAGGTGACTGAAAGATTCAGGAACGAGCGGAAGGGAAGGCACTGGAGGTTGAGGGCAGATCAGCAGTAAAGGGGTGGGACATGGGGCAGTAACAAAGGCAGAGTAGGACCAAGGAAGACACTGGCTGAGGCAGGAAGCCTCCAACACCTTCCCTCTCCTGTGCTAGCAGAAGACCATCCCCTGCTAGCAGAAGACCTGCTTCCTACATATTTCATTGAGAAAAGAGAAGCCCGAGGAATAGAAATAGAACCATCCCGTGCTCACGGGAAGGTGTTGGAGGGAAGACAAAGAAAGTCAAAAGCAACAGCAGAGTGAATGGACTAGAGAAATG
The DNA here is from genome assembly GCF_046562875.1 of Panthera onca. Taxonomy (NCBI): domain Eukaryota; kingdom Metazoa; phylum Chordata; class Mammalia; order Carnivora; family Felidae; genus Panthera; species Panthera onca. The sequence goes on along the minus strand of NC_138349.1, from coordinate 43,221,945 downwards.
CATTGTGATGCAGCCAGCATGCACAAGTGTCCCCTGAAGTTGGCACCAGTGAGACTGGTCGACGTGGATGTCCCTGTTTCTCCACCAGGAGTAGCAGGTTAGGGCTTGGCCAGTGATGGTATCACATCTGAGCTTGTCCTGTTCATCTGTATTTCCCGTACCTATCAAAATTCTACAGGTACTCAACAAAGGTTTGAGAGAAGGAACAATCACATATACCAACGAGACATATACCGTGACCACCTGGCACCACAGCCAAAGAGATCTGGAAATCACAGTGTTCATCCAGGCTGTGGAGGGCCATTTCAATCAGTTGATTCCGAAGTCACCTCCCCCACTTCTCCTGCAGACTGTACTTCTGATTCCTGGCTCCTTCACCAGGGAGGTACCTGAAGCTAGGATCGGCCTTGCCCTAGCAAGCCTTACTGGGAAGCAGGCAGCCTCCCCCGTGCCCACTCTGCCAGCCTCCTGTTATTCACTGAGCCTTCCACACCATGGCCAGCAGCTACAGCCAGTCTCCCATGCCCCACACACTCCTCAGGATGGCTGAGAACCTACATTCAGTCCCCATGGTTCACCATTAAATGGGATCGTTAGCAAAACTCTGCAGCAAGAGGGGAAAATGCTTCTGAGATAATATAAGAGAAGCCACAGGGTGTAAAATGGATCACCACTGCGGTTATAGCTGTGTACATCTGTTTGCAGATAAGTTCTAGAAGGAGCCACAAAAAAAGTGAAATCATTTGCCTGTTAAAATGATGAGATTGTGGGTTACTACCTTGTTTGTTTTTTTAATTCTGAAAATGTTATTACCTTCTTGGTTATACAATAAATACAAAATATAATTTTTATTATTTTTTTTTTATTTTAGAGAGAGCACATGTGAGCAGGGGAGGGGCAGAGAGAGGGAGGGAGACAGAGACAGAGACAGAGAGAGGGGGAAAATCCCAAGCAGGCCCCACACTCAGCACATAGCCCAACGCAGGACTCGATCCCATGACCCTGGGATCACAACCTGAGCTAAAATCAAGAGTTAGATGCTCAACCAACTAAGCCACCCAGGCACCCCAAAAAGTATAATATTTTAAAAATGAGTTATTCTACTACTATATTCTAGACAGGCATAAATATAAAATAAAGTGAAAGAAGATCCCATTCACAGAGGCAACAAAAAATATAATTATTTAAAAATAAATTTGGGGCACCTGGGTGGCCCCGTCGGTTAGGCGACCGACTTTGGCTCAGGTCATTATCTCATGCCCTGTGTCGGGCTCTGCACTGACAGCTCAGAGCCTGGACCCTGTTTCAGATTCTGTGTCTCCCTCTCTTTCTGACCCTCTCCCATTCATACTCTGCCTCTATCTGTCTCAAAAATAAATAAACGTTAAAAAAAAATTTAACAAAAATAAACTTAACTAGAGATGTGCGTGACCTACTAAAGAAAACTAGCAGGGGCATCTGGGTGGCTCAGTCGGTTGGGCGTCCAGCTTCAGTTCAGGTCATGTTCTCATGGTTCCTGGTTCGAGCACCGCGTCAGGCTCTGTGCTGACAGCTCAGAGCCTGGAGCCTGCTTCTGATTCTGTGTCTCCCTCTCACTGGCCCTCCACCGCTCATGCTCTGTCTCACCCTCTCTCTCAAAAATAAATAAACATTTAAAAAATAAATAAATAAATAAATAAATAAATAAATAAATAAAAGAAAACTAGCAAACTTTATTGGGAGTTATAAAAGATGATTTGACTAAATAGAGAAAATAACCATTCCCAGCTGGGAAGACTGTGTTATGAAAATGTCAATTTTCCCCAAAAGTTAATTTATAAATTTAATTCAATCCCAATCAAAATCTCAAAAGGGTTTCCTAAAGGAATTAAATAAAATCATTATAAAATCATTTTGAAAATAAACAGATGAGAATATTAAATAAAATTCCATAAAGGAAAAAAATGAGAGGAAACTAGATATAAAAATAGGTTATACAGCAATAATAATTAAAGTACTATATAACTGGCACAAATACAGAGATATGGATCTGAATTTAAAAATCCAGAAATAGACCGAATTGCCCATGATAATTTCATGTATTACAAGGTAGACATCACCAAACAATGGAGACAGGAATTCTTGATTAATAAACTGTGCTGTGGCAACTGGCAGTTTCAAGGAAAAGTAGTTAATTCAGAAACGCGCTTTACCTCACACGCCAGAAAACAAACTCTGGAGGGATTAAAGAGTCAAATGAGGAAGTCAGACGAAAGAACAACTTAGCAGGAAATATTTATCTGTTCTCTGGAGGGAGTGATAACTTTTCAAGTTTCAAACTGATAAAAGGAAGTACGAAAAAAATAAATAACAGATTCAACAACATAAAAGCTTTGTAGAAAGGGAACAAGATAACTAAAATTAAAATAGTCTAAGAGAATATTTGTGGCAACGTGTCAGGCTGAGTGTTGATAGCACCATAATATAAAGAGTTCACACAAACCGGCATGAAAACTTCAAGATGCCAACAGATGAATGGGCAGAAGGAACAGAAATCCGCACGAGGAGATAGCCGAGGCAAACACACACAAGGAGAAAGGCTCCATCTCTCTGGTAATCAAATGGGAAATCACTTCACGTCTATTAAAATAGCACTAAAGAACAACAAAGGTTTGTCAACGCAGTGCCAAGTGCTTGTTGAGTTATAGTAAAACTGGTCTTCTCATGCAGCTGATGGGGAAATGATCCTTTTGGAAAACAACTTGGCTTCACTATGGTTCAAGTACCATGAACATGGCCAAACGATCTGACCCAAGAATCTCCCTTTTTCTGAGAAAACAGTTAGAAGGAAAAGGCTACTTCAAGATGTTCAACATGGCATGAAGTAGAATACCCAGAAACCAGAAACAGTCTCAGCAATCTAAACCTCTAACAAAGGGGCATATTTAAATAAATTAAAGAACATCAACTTTAATGGCCAATTTATGCAGCCATTGAAATGATAATTAGGAAAACTCGGTAGCTACAGTGAAAAATGTTTACAGGATAATAAAGAAAGCTGTAACCAAATCTGCAGTTGTGCTATGATTGAAAATATGCCTATGGACCAAGGGCTGGAAGGGAATAGAGACAATGAAAATAGAATCATGGGGCTTGGTTCTATTCTTCCTCTTCCAATGGAATAGCATTTTTGTGTGTTACATAAAAACTTAGACACAGGAATCTCTTTGGCTGTGTGGTCAGCCTCACCTGACACTCCTCTCTGAGCTCCAGAAACTGTCCTGGGGCTGAGGGGTCATGTCACCTCCTGGCCATTCTGTCAGGACCTGGGGCCCATTAGGTCTGGCCGGCCTGGGCTCTCTGGGAGCTCCGGACCTCTGCTGTGCTTCTCCTAGGATGCTCGAAACACTAACCCTAACCCTGGAACAATCCTGGGAACAATCCTGGAACAATCAACAACATAAAAGCTTTGTAGAAAGGGAACAAGATAACTATTGTTAATAGTTAATAGACAAATTAAAACAGTCTATCCTCAGGATTCATCCTGAAACACGCTCCATGAAGCTTCCTCAGCAACCTCCCTCTACCATATACAAACTCCACTTCATAGCACAAACAGCTGTTCTGGACACAGAGCTCCCAGCACGTCTGTGTTGTGTTCCTGTTTAGCCTCAGGGGCTCCTTAAGGACAGCGATTCTGTCCAGTCTGCCTTTGGAAGTCCAGCACTGAGCTCCCACCAGGCACAGAAAGTGTATCAGCAGAGACACTCTGCTTCTCACTGACACTCACAGCATCAATGGCCATCCCAACTGGATGATGGGACAGACCTGCGAGCTGGAGACGGTCTTGAGGGCAAGAAATGCTGGCACCACTAACTCACCTCTCCCTGGGTTGCCCAAGCTTCTGCCTGGACCCAAACAGAGAGGATATGTAGTGTGTTCAGTAGTCTCCCCCAAAAAAGTCACATTTACAGGGAACCTCAGAATGCAACCTATTTTTGGAAATAGGATGTTTGCAGATATAATTAGTTAAAATGAAGTCATATTGGATTTGAGTAGACCCTAAATCCTTATATGGCCCAGGGTCCTTATGAGAAGAAGAGAGCACACCCAGAAACACAGAGAGGGAAGGTCTTGTGACAATGGTCATAGAGACCAGAATGATGCATCAACCAGCCACGGAATGCCAAGGGCTGCTGGAAGCCACCAGAAGCTAGGAAGAGAGAGGCAAGGAAGGATTCTTCCCACAAGCCTTCAGAGAGAGCATGGCCTTGCTGACACCTTGATTTGAGACTTCCAGCCTCCTAACACCGGGAGATAAATAAATTTCTGTTGTTTTAAGTCACCCAGTTTATGGTAGTTAAATACGGCAGCCCCGGGAAGATGGAACAGGATAGTGCCCCAGTCTACCTGGAAACAGCCTTTCTTCATAGGGAGCTCCAGGACCTGGCCAGGTCCTGCCCTGAGGCCCACCCACCAGCCAAATCAAGGTCCCACTAGAGTCATCAAACACTTACAAATGAGGCTGCAGTAATTTGGAGTAGAGCCTCTGAGGCCCAGGGACTCCAAGCAAAGCATTTGCCTGGGCTCCACCCCAGTGGAGCCAACCATTCCCCACCCCAACCTCCCTGCCTCTACCTGAGCACAGCATGGGGCCCAGGAAGCCTGGGCCAGGAGGAAAAGATAGAAGACAGGCCCACAGCATCATGGGGCACAGGAAGGGCAGAAGCTTTGGAAGCAGGCAGACTGAGTTCAAATTCCACCTCCACCATTTACCAGCTGGGTGGTCTTAAAGAAATCACTGAAAATGGAGGATCATGTGAGAGTAGGGAGCCTGGCATTCCTGTTCCCCTCTACTGCTGGTCCATTCCATAGAGCTAAAATATGTGTGCAGGACCTGGAGGGTCCTCCCTCTCTCCCTCCAAGGAAGGCAAAAGGAATAAATCCTTATTTGAAAAGTAAAATAAACCCTCCACAAGAGCCAAAAAGAGGCAGCTGAGCTAGTTCACCATGGGGGCCAAACCACAGGTCACAGGTAAGCTCAGAGGTACACTGGCTTACAACCTAGAGGCCACGACGCCCCAGCCTGGCCGTGCTGCTGGGGCCCTAGCCGACTCTGGCTCAGGGCAGCTCATTGACTTTCTGCTTCAGGTTGCACTGAAGAAAAACCCAAAATCAATCAGCCCCATCTATCTATATCTGCCACTGACACCCTTCATTTCCACTCATTTTCCTTCCTGTTGTGCTAATGGTGTGTGGCTAAGCCACAGTATAAAAGAAGATATAAAATTATACAGCATTATCTTTCCCCCGAGCCTGAGCACATGTGCTTTTCTCTCCAGCTCTGCTGATTCTTTCAACAAGGGAGTGGACACAAATCTCACCCAGATTTAGACCCATTTCTCAAGGGGCCCGCTGGTCCAACAGATGGGCCCTCAGACACAGAGTACCATTCTAACCTGTATCCCAACTTTTCTAGGGAAAGGAGCAGCAGGGACCACAGAAGCCTGGGCAGGAGAGAGCCAGCACACAAGCCCCTTGCTTTGACTTGCCTCTGAGCTGTGTTTGCCTGAACCACTGGCATCAGGGGTTCCAGGGGTTGGCAATCATCACTAGTAACTGACCCCAGGATCCTCTTCCACAATCAGGCTCTTCACCCTTCTTGAGAGCCCAGTACTATTAAAGAGAACAGCTGATCTGATTCCATAGAGAGAACACATTCTAAAATCTTCGGTTGTTCTGTACCTGAAGGAGCCTCTTAAGACATCAAGGCGACCCCCACACCCCCAAAAATGGGCTTCTGACTCAGGGCATGGTTCATTACCTCCGGCCCACATCCTACAAGCCAATGTCATAGGAAAGTAATGGGGGGATTGTTCTAGACCTTTGCTACTCAAAGTGTATATCCATGGACCACCTGCAGCATCACTTAACAGTTAGAAATGCAAACGCTTGGGCCCCTCCCCAGCCCCCTGAATCAGAATCTGCATTTCAGCAAGAACTCCAGGTGCCTGTACATACATACGAAAGTCTGACAAGCACTAGTCTAAATAAGAAGAGACTTAGAAGAAATAACAACAAATGGCAACACACAGTCCTTGATTGAATACTGACTTAAGCCAATCAGCTGTAAGAGATACTTTGGGGGCAACTGGGGAAATTTGAATATGGAATGTTAGATTATAGTAAGAAATTATGATTATTCTGCTAGGCATGATAATGGTGTTATGATTATATAGGAAAATGTCCTTAAATTTTTAGGGATACGTACTTGAGTATTTAGGGATGAAGTGTCATGTCTGCAATTTACTTTAAAATATTTCAATAACAGGGCACCTGGGCAGCTCAGTCAGTTAAGCATCCGACTTTGGCTCAGGTCATGATCTTGCAGCCCGTGAGTTCAAGCCCTGCGTCGGGCTCTGTGCTGACAGCTCAGAGCCTGGGGCCCACTTCAGATTCTGTGTCTCCCTCTCTCTGCTCCTCTCCCTTCCTTCCTCCCTCCCTCTCGCTCGCTCTCTCGCTCTCTCACTCTCTTGCTCTCTCAAAAAATAAACATTAAAAAATTTTAATACTTAAATAACAACAAAAAAATAGATGAAGCATATACATAGCAAAATAGTAACACCTGTTAAATCTAGGTGATGGATGTGGGTGTCCATTATATTATTCTACTACTTCTCCGTATGCATGAAAAATTTGTATAATAATCAGAAATAAAGGGTTCTTTTACTTCATTAAATAGATCTTTCTAAACAAAGAGAGAGAGTAGTGCTCAGGTAGGAGCCTGCTCCGGTGAGTCCCCCTCTTGGCAGGGATTAGGTTCAGCAGGTAGGCAGTGAGTGCGGAGGGTGTAGGCAACAGGTGAACACATGTTTCTTGAGCACCTACTACCTCCTAGGCACAAGAGTAGTTAGTATTTGTTTTCCTCATTTATCTTCACATCACCCCACAAGGTCGGTCTTTTTTTTTTTTTCAAGAAAGAGAGAGAGCATGAGCAGGGGTGAGGGGCAGAGGGAGGGAAACAGAGGGAGGGAGTGGAGAGAGAGAGAGAGAGAGAGAAAGAGAGAGAGAGAGAGAGAGAGAGAGAGAGAATATGAATCCCAGGCAGGCCCCACGTTCAGAGCAGAGCCTGACACAGGGCAATCCCACAACTCTGGGATCATGACCTGAGCCAACACCAATAGTCAGATGCTCAACAGACTGGACCACTCAGGTGCCCCAAGGTTGGTCTAATTAGCTCCATTTTATAGATAGAGACACTGAGCTGCCTACCAGACACCATATCACCCCACATCACACAGCTATTAGAGACTAGGGTAGGACTTTTGGTGATAGCCCCTGTCCCCTCCAGCATACCAGCAGCCCGCCTGGCTCCACAGGGAACTATTTCAAAGGCCTCACCCAAACTCCCTTCTGGCCACCACAGTGCTGGCAGGACGTGCAACAAGGCTCATCGTGAGCTGTTCCTACCTACACTGGTGTCTTTCCAGACACTGCCTCCTAGTCCCGCCTCTGCACCACGTCTCCTGGCTAATTGACCTCACGGCTGCTGACCTTTTAAAGACCCAACAAATTTTCTCCTTTTAGTCTCAGATCATTACTTCTTCTTGCACTGCCCTTTTCAATCTCCAGCCTTTCCTCTGGCTGGATGCTCGCACAGGGTATCCATTGGCTGTGCCATGTGAAGATATAATCTTAAGTGTTCTCAACCACCTCCCTAGCAGGCTGTTAGGGCCCCTGACCCTGGTGGCGACCCTCCCTGCTCTCCACCTCACTCAGAGGAGGCACATCCCCAGCTCACTCCACTGCACTTTTCCATACTGCCGATCTGCCCCGACTCCTCCATAACCTGCTTCAAAATGCACTCTGCCCCTTGGCACACCACATGATCTATGCTGGGGAGCCCAGGAGCTGCATATTGAAAATGCACAAAGACAAAGGGAGGGCATGAGCAGGGACCTGATTAAAATGAGGAAGACATCAGCAGAAAGAATTCCTCACCCCCTTCCTACCCTTGAACTCATGCTTCATGTATACCATCTTCAGCTGCCGCATTTGGCTTCTCATTTCTATACCCCCCAGGTCTGCTGCCGGAGTCCCGCAGAGGGCCTCACCTGCTCCTGGACCCCAGATATGGACCCAACAGGAACATGCTGAGCCCCACAGAGCTCTGTATGTCTACTTCTCCCAGCCCAAAGGGCATGACAAGTGCCAGAGCTTCAAGCAGAGGTCCCCCCAAAGACAGGAAGAGAAATTCAGAGGAAGCTAACACTGTGCCTACTCTGCCATATCTGTGATCTCAATCTCCAGCATTCCTGTAAAACACAAGCTATTGTCTTCATTTAGCAGACAGGAGAAATAAAGAAGGATGAGGTGTCTTGTGATTTCCAAGAAAGTGGGGAAGCAGACATCAGAGCCCATACTGCCACACTCAAGAGCCACATGCTCTCCGTGGTCAGGGTGTAAAGTGTCCGCAGATCTAAAACTCTCAGATTTAAACATGGACTACAGGAGCATTTTTAAACCACTGGATGCCATTGTCCCCATCTTTGATGACTGCTTTTGTGTGTCGACTTGCTAGGCTATAGTGGCCAGTTATCTTGTCAAACACACTAGTCCACACGTTGCTTGCTGTAAAGGTATTTTTTAGATGTGATTAAAATTAACATTTAAATCAGCAGACTTTGAGCAAAGCATACTATCCTCCACAATATGTGTGGGCCTAATCTAAGCAGTTGAAGGCCTTAAGAGAAAAGATTGAGGTCTTTGCAGAGCTTCAGACTTGAGTCTGCTTTCAGATCCAAGACTGCAACTTCAGCTCTCTCCCCTGGGACTCTGGCTTGCTGGCTTGCTCTGCATATTTTGGATTTGCCAGCACCCACAATCACATGAACCAATTCCTTAAAATTAATCTCTCTTTCCCACTCTCCCTTGCTCTCTCTCCCTGTTTGTCTCTCTGTCTCCATCCCTGTTTCTCTCTCTCTCTCTCTCTCTCTCTCTCTCAATGGATGGAGAAAAGAAAGAGAGAGAAATATGCATGCCCATTGGCTGTGTTTCTCTGGAGAACCCTGACTAATACACCACCTCCTAGAAAAAGCCCTCCCTCAAGATCCTGCTACTGGTCAGAAGTATGAGGGTGCTGAAAGACAAGCAGAGAAGCAGGGTCTGTGCCTGCCCTGATGTGTGCCCCATAAACCTTTCTTTATTTCTCTTAAAGTGACTGGAAAGTGACATGGCTAAGGATTGATCTTAGCTTTATGATTGTGTAAAACTCAAAAGAACTGTTAGTTTATAACCATGTGGTTTTCAGACCTCACTCCCCATCCCTCATTCCCTCCTTCCCTTGGAAGCAACAGAATATCTAACATCTATATCAGAGTCCCCAAAGGCTGTAGGAGTGGAAGCACAAGGGGTGGTGCCACCAGAGCTGAGAACATCTCTGCACAGAGAAGCTCCTCCATTCAGCCTCTCTGGACGGAGAGAAGAGGGTGGGATCATTAGTCCTGGCATCAGCTCCCAGAAACTATGGGAACTGGGAATTCCAGTGAGGTCTTCCTCCAAGGCCAGACCACTGTGACTGCTATGGAGACTTCAGAAAGGAGGATCAGACAATGTCTTCAATGCCCTGGGAAGGTAGGGCTGAGACTCCTACTGAGCACTTTCTATAATTTGTCTCTACGCAATTACTCTATAAAGTAAGCAACACAGTCCCCATTTACAGCTGAGGAACAAGCCTCAACCTGAATCTACATTTGAGGAACAGGCCTCAGCAAGAATTGTCACAAGCCCTCTTTCCAAAGACCTTGTAACAAGATGGTAGGAAGCCAGGTTTACAAATGGGTGTTTTGACTTCAAAATGCATGGTCCTGTGTTCCAGCCCAAAGCCTTCTACCAACACTTGGGGATGATCAGTGCCCCAACATTTACCTTGACCACATTTTTAAATTATCCTTCCTCAGATGTCTCCCAGTCAAGAAAAATGCTAACTCCACCTGACACGTGAATGTAGAGAAGAGGAAATGCCTTCAGGGATCATCCCACCTAGACCTCTCAGTGAATCTTTAGGCAAACATGGGATCCCAGCCTTTACTCCAAAACTTGAAAGAAGAGTCATCCAACCCAGTTGGCCCAGTTTGGGGCCTCTCCTGCTACAGCCCCAGGCCCCAGCTGACCCCTGCTTTGACCCTGAAGCACACAAGACCTGTAAGTATTAATGGACCCTGGTAGCTTATCTAGGGCTCTCTTGAGCCAAGGTCAATGGAGAAGGCTCTTTGTTTGGGTAACCTTCCCCACTCACTGTCCTCTGATTTAAAATAGCTCCTAATCACATTTGGCATTCCCTTATCTGCTTCTAGGAGACTTCCAAATCCCAGGGAAAGACAGAGGCAATATTTGGAAACTCCCAAACATATACCTGTGGCAACCTGGGCTCAGAAGACAAAGAAAGGATCTCCTAGATGGTAAGACCCCATATGTCTGGGCTCAATTCCCCCCATTCTCTCTCTTGCCATAAGTCTGGATCCCTAAAGCCAATGGTCAAATCAATGGGAAAAAAAGAGAAAAAAAAAGCCACACTCTGTCCATGGACAGGATGTGGGGTGTTCTCAGATTTGAGCCTCGTGGATGTAAACATGGACTAGAGGATAATTTTTAAGCCACTGGATGACACTGTCCCCAGTTGTGGTGGTTAATTTTGTGTGTCAACTTGGTTAAGCCATGGTGACCAGCTGTTTGATCAAACACTAGTCTAGATGTTGTTGGAGGAAGAGAGGGGGACAGGGAGGAAGGAGGTCCATTTCCCAGGCCAGAAGACAAGGACCTCCCCTGACACAGAGATCCAAACTCCTAAAGATATGCAACATAAAGAGCTCCAAGTTCTTCTAACAATAAAAGTCCCAGAGAGAGGGCAGAGCATCCTCGGCAGTCTGGACTCTGGAGCCAGATAGTTTGACCCCAGAAGTACTGGAGATAATGGTGCTGCCCTGGCGCTATCCGAGGTGCTGACCTGCATTCCTGAAGTGTGCTTTGATGAGCACGGGGATTGGAAGAACCATTCTTTATCCCCACACCTTGCTGCCACTTTGATGTGAATTCTACTGTCCAGAATTCAGGTGCCAGGTCTGTCCTCACCTCCTGAAAACCTATCCTTCTTGCCTGCTCTCCCCAGGCACTTAACTTTCCATCTGGACTCTGCTCCAGAAGCAGCTTATCTTTAGCTTCATGGACCCATGAACTGAGTCCACATCTGAGTGGCCAGCTGGGTTCTTCCACTCCCAGACCTGAACTAGTGTCCACCATACTTTGGAGTGAGACCCTGACACTTGGCTGTGGCCCTAGAGCCACTTCCAGAATTTGTGAATATTTGGTTCAAGTGGGCTATTGCTTCTATACATTCTGACGAGTTGGGGAGTCTATGCCCAAATGTACTAGTGGAATAAGAACACAAAACACCCAGCCTCAAGTCATAAATCCTCCTACATGGTGGTGTTGATCAAAAGAGAAATATGTTGTGCTGGAAAAGGAAAAGGTATTAGGTTCAATAGCAAGTATATAGAATATTCTTGGCTAGAGGGATTCTAAACATATAATTATTTCATTACTTATGTTTGGAAATAGTCCCTATTTTATGTTAATAGGATGATGATATAGTAAATTAGTGGATTTAGGAGAACTGGTCTTAGAACTTAGGATTTATAAAGTCATAGGAGAGATAAGGGATGGGAAGCTGCAGAACATTAATTTTCTTGAGACTACAAAAGTGAGGTGAGCACTAAACACAGCTGGTTTTGAAAGAGTGAAAAAGTGGAGCAGCTGACTCTGAAACCTGCAGCCCAAAAATGGGCTTCCTCCTCATGCTAATGAATGATAATTAACAAAGCCATAGTAAATGAAGTAACCAACAGCATTTGGTCCTCTAAAAACTACCCTGGAGGAGATACTAGGATGGAGTCTGGAGGTGTTGAGTAACAAAGAGAGGGCATAAGGGTAAGAACCATGGTGATCCATAAAGGAATCAAGTGAACCTGTGTTCTAGAGGGTGCTGGGCATGGTACCTGTCTGTCATGTCTCCTACAGACACAGTTTCAACCAGGGTAAAGAATCAGAGATGTCCACACTGCATCATCTGTTCTATCCACAGCACCCCCACCTGGAAGGAACCCTAGACAGGAGAGGACAGCATTTGTTCCCATGAAGGCTCTTATGAAAGACTTAAATTACCAGCAGTGTAGCCTCTGGTTTCCATAATTAACACTAACAAAGAACCCACCCAATGGAAGTCCAATAAGTGGAGTGGGGTCAACATCCTTCAACAGAATTCCTTCTGAAATATACCTGTGCAATTTGCACACAAAGGTTGCACTAAAGTTCCTCCTACAAACCCCCCTTGCTTTGAGAGACCATCTTCTCCATGTGTCTTTGAAGCCAATCCTCAATGAGCTCAGCCTCTAAAACCCTGCCCACCACTCCATCCCTGCAATATGCACAAACCCAGGACTGAGCCAACTCCACTCTATTTCCCCACCCCCACCTTCTCAGAACTCACAGCCAGATCTGTTCAACCCCACCACCACTCCCTTAGGTCCCAGCTGGCTTGCCTGAAGCCACCTGGAGAGTAATAGCCTCAGGTCCACCATCAGGACTGCTTCAGGTTGTTTCTATTGTCACCCAAGCCAGAACCCAATGCACAGGCCAGTGCCCCACCATCCTCCTCTCCTGACGGCTCCACCCTGACTCAGAGCAATTTAGTGACAGCCCTCACACCCTCCTTTCCCCTTCCCCAAGCCAAGATCCTTCTAACCAGGCCCACAGTCACTAATGAATTCTCACTATGAACAGACACAGCCCAATGCCTCAAATCTTTCCATGCCCTTCTCAATGGACTAGACCCCAAGGTGCTTCCCAGGACAGAGTCATGGAGTTTCTGCATACACTTGGACTTGGTATCTCCTGCAAAGCACTCTCATCAGGGCCAGCATCTGCAGTGGGTGTTTTCCAGCCCAAGGTGGGGAACAGCAGTGGGAACAGGGCTCAATCAGCTCGCAGCCTGTGCATGACCCCAACAAGGAGCCTTGAGTCCCCAGACCCCAATCACAGTTTGATGCATCAGCCAGCCCTGCTCTTGCAGGGAACCCCAGTATCTAAGTGATGTGCAGAAGGGTACATACAGGTCCAGACTCCAAGTTTCCCACTGCCTAGTTTATGGTGTCTGCAAAGAGGCTAGAAATTCCAGAAGAGGCCGTTGATCGCACTCAGGCCCCAGCTAGACACACCTACTGCCCTTCTGTCATCTTGTCCCAGAGACTCCACATGCACTCCAGTCAGCTAGAGCCTGAAATGTCCCCACTTTTATTTCTGAAGCTTCCAAAAAGCCAAAGTCAGAGGAATTCACAACTTGGCCAGCTTTGCTAATACCGTGCAATGGTCTGCACAGTAACAGCCTGTTATCTCTGAGCCCAGATCTCTCCGTCCCAGACAGTAGAGGCTATAGGAAGGTGAGCATGATAGATTTCCAGCCAATCCATCCTGAAACAGCCTCGTGGGTCAAGAGGGAGGAGGAGAAGCAAGAAAAGGAGGTGGGGAAGAGGACGAGGAGAAACAGCAGAGAAGGAGGAAAAGGGTTAGGAGGGACAGGCTAATATTTTCTGAGAACCTCCTCTCAGGTGCCACCCTGTGCCAGCCAGGGAGCTAAGACATCATGTATTGCTATCTTGTTCAAACCCCCAAGAGTCTGTTAGGTTTCCCTGAAGTTTTCAAATGCCAGTGGGAGAAAACCCTGGGGCAGCCGGAAGAGCTGGTCACAGCAGATGGGGGCCACCCACATCCTTTTTCCCATAATGTTCCATTGTATCACGCACGGGGTGTGATCCCCCCTCCACAAAAAATGCTCCATCAAAGCCTAAGGGTGTTACTGATTCCCACACAGACCTCCCTACTCCAGCCAGGCAGGACAAATACCTAGACCACACCTTTCTGACCCAACACTAGACAGATGTCAGGGGCTTCCCAGTTCCTGAGAACACTGGACCACCAGAGGGAAGAAACGCACCATGATTCTTCTCTATCCTCCCCCACCCCCTGTCCCTCCATCCCTCCAACTTGAGCTCAAGTTCAGAAGCTAAGTCAAAAACCCATCAGCAGCACAACTATCTGTTTTGATGAACAGGTTTTAAAACCCACGGGTCTACAGTTCTGAGGGTCCCAAATGACTCAGTCCAAGGTACCTGCCCCACATGGATGAAGTGGGGAGCCCAGAGACTCCCTTGGGCCTGGCCTCCGCTTCCCAGCACTTGTAATTTGTGCAAAGTGCCTCCTGGCTGAGTGCCACCGTGCAGGCTCTTTCTGCTGACAGGGGCACTTTTGTAAAGTTCAGACAGCCTTGGCTACTGTTAAGTTAAATGTGGGCGAAAACAAAGCAAAGCTATTTCCAAATGTTTCCAGGTGGTTTAGCTCCGTCAAGCCCAGATGACATCAGAGTCATTTCACTTTCAAAACAGAAATTCCCTCAACCCGGGGAAATGACTTTCCATGGTAGTGCTGAAAAGGGAAGGCAAGAAATGCACTCTGTGGACCCCTCCCCCTGCCCTCAGCTCGGTGTTCCTTTCTCTGTGGACCCCCACCCCCCTGCCCTCAGATCTTCGTCCCTTTCTCTGTGGACTCCCCCTGCCCTCAGTTCTCTGTCCTTTCTCTGTGGACTCCCCCTGCCCTCAGCTCATTGTCCCTTTCTCTGTGGACCCCCCCTGCCCTCAGTTCTCTGTCCCTTTCTCTGTGGACCCCCCCCCCGCCCTCACCTCGCTGTCCCTTTCTCTGTGGACACCCCCTGCTCTCACCTCGCTGTCCTTTTCTCTGTGGACCCCCCCTGCTCTCACCTCACTGTCCCTTTCTCTGTGGACCCCCCTGCCCTCAGTTCTGTCCCTTTCTCTATGGACCCCCCTGCCCTCACCTCACTGTCCCTTTCTCTGTGGACCACCCCTGCCCTCAGCTCGCTGTCCCTTTCTCTGTGGACTCCCTCTATCCTCAGCTCATTGTCCCTTTCTCTGTGGACCACCCTTGCCCTCAGTTCTGTCCCTTTCTCTGTGGACCCCCCTGCCCTCAGCTCGCTGTCCCTTTCTCTGTGGACTCCCTCTATCCTCAGCTCATTGTCCCTTTCTCTGTGGACCACCCTTGCCCTCAGTTCTGTCCCTTTCTCTGTGGACTCCCCCTGCCCTCAGCTCATTGTCCCTTTCTCTATGGACCCCCCTGCCCTCAGTTCTCTGTCCCTTTCTCTGTGGACCCCCTGCCCTCAGTTCTCTGTCCCTTTCTCTGTGGACTCCCCCTGCCTTCAGCTGTCTGTCCCTTTCTCTGTGGACCCCCCTGCCCTCACCTCACTGTTTCCTTCTCTGTGGACTGCCCCCCCACCCTCAGTTCTGTCCCTTTCTCTGTGGACTCCCCCTGCCCTCAGCTCGTTGTCCCTTTCTCTGTGGACCACCCTTGCCCTCAGTTCTGTCCCTTTCTCTGTGGACTCCCCCTGCCCTCAGCTCATTGTCCCTTTCTCTGCGGACTCCCGTGCCCTCAGTTCTCTGTCCCTTTCTCTGTGGACTCCCCCTGCCCTCAGCTATCTGTCCCTTTCTCTGTGGACCCCCTTGCCCTCACGTCACTGTCCCTTTCTCTGTGGACCCCCCCCCTCAGTTCTGTCCCTTTCTCTGTGGACTCTCCCTGCCCTCAGCTCGCTGTCCCTTTCTCTGCAGGAGCTCCGGATGAGAGCATCCACCAGCCCCTCCCAACGAGCAGATGCACCCTCTCTTAGTCAGCCAAGGGGAAGTGACTGCTTTCCTTTCCTTCCCAGCTGCCCCGCCAGTCCTGCCTCTCCACAGACCATACAAGGGGGGTCGCCTCAGACCTCAGACCCCAAAGGCCAGGCTCAGTCCTGAGGCAGGGAGATGGGAAGAGCTGGAGCAAGGGAAGGGATGCAGGAGGCAGGTTCGAATCCTGGCTTTATCACTTACCAGCTCTGCAACTTGGACAAGATGCTCCCCTTTTCTGACCCTGGAAGTCACAGTTGGTCACATCTCACAGGAGAATAGGGAGACTGAGCTCTTTGTAAGTGGTTAAGTATAGTCAGGGCTACCACCTGCCACACCCTGGAAGCACCATGATCAGTGACTACAGTGACCAGTGCCCAGGGTTGTGCCCCCTGCAGTGGAGGGCGTGGCAAACAAATCCCAGTGACAACATGAGCAGTGACACACCCACACCGGTGCCGCAGGACAGGAAACCAAGACAGAGGATACCAAACCCAGGGGCTCCTTCCCCAGTACCACAAGGCACTGTGGCAATGGTACCACAGGATGAGCCACAGGCTCAGCCACAGCATGGGCTCCAGGGCTGAGGGAGAGACTGAGAGATGGGGCAGACCCAGGAGGAGAAGCAGCCTAGGCAGGAGGCACATCTTGTGCACGGAATAAGGCTGAGGGTGAGCAGTGTGGGGAGGGCACCAGGACCTGGGACATAGCAGGCTCTCTTTTACTCCCCTGCCATTAATAACACATTGATTATCCCAACAGCTGCCATTACCCAGCACTAACTATGTGCCAGGCACTGTGCCAGGCTTTTTACACACACCTTCTCAGGCCATCCTCATGACAGCCCTGAGATGCTGACAGATAAACATACAGAGGTTCTGAGATGCTCCACAACTGCCCCCAAGTTACTCAGCCACCGGGTGGTGGGGCTGGAATTGGAACCCAGGCCCTCCTGCCTTGCCCATCTCTTGGCTTCAGCTGAGTATAGGGATGTTTACGTGATGAATGGAGGACTCTCCAGGCCTCTGGGCTTCTCAGCTCAGGTCCTCTGTCCCCCAACCTTTCAATGTGCACAGGATCAGTAAGAGCCACCTGGGAGGCCTCCTTCTCCAGGTCTCCATGGCAGTGCAGCATGACCTAGCACAGGATGCCATGATGTCCCAGGACTGAGCTGCACCCTGGGTCTCACTCATCCCTGACCACCCCTACCCATTGCCCAGGCTTTGCCCCCACCAATCCTGACCTCTCAGTCTAGGTTCCAGGCTCCAGAACCTCAGTGCCAAAACCCAGGAAATTCACAGGACAGGAACAGCCTCCTCCTGGCTGGGGAGGAGGTGAGAGCTGGGCTGTCCCCCAGCTGGGGCACCCTGCTGCCCCCGCATCCTCAGCCCATAGACTTGCTGTCCTGGTGGCTGGCTCTCTGATGGACAGCCGGGCCTGCCAGTGCTTGTTGTTTCTGCTAAACTTGATGCTATTACAACAAAACCCCTGTATTTCTTGCAAACAATTTTCCCCTTTGCAATCTCATAAATTAATTCCCTCCTTTCGAGCTGACTGGCTTCCTGCTAATCTAACCGCTAACCTATCACCATCCGTAAACTAAATGATCCGTAAACACTCTCACATCTGTAGCCTAATGCACTAAAATTACTTTTCTGTTTTTTCCTACTTTATCTTTCTTTGCTAAGGCCAGCTCAGGTCCAGCTTCCTCTCTCCTTCCTCCCAAAGACGGGGCTTGCTGCTCTTCTCTCTTGAGGCTCCATTCCTCACCCCTTGGGCTCCTCCACCAAGAGCCCTGGGCACCAGGGTCTAAGTGATGAGGACTGCCCTGCCTGAAACATGGGTGGCATGGAAGTGGCTCTGAGACCAGGGCTCCTCCCAACCCTGTGCACCTATGTCCAGTGGCCAGCTGTTCCCCCAACCCCTCGAGATAGGATCAGCTGTGCCCACTGGGCCTAGCCTGGGAACATATCAGAGGAAACCCTGAGCTGGCCTAGAGACAGGGGCAAGGAAGCTTTAGGAGTCCCGGGGATGTTTCCCGCCAGGCCTGGGAAATCCTGACAGAGTGCCCTTGGAATGAAAGGGTGAAGGGGCTGCAGGAAGCATCTGCTGGTCACCAGAAGACCCCTGAGGAGGTAGCTCTCTAAAGGCAGCGCTATTATGAAGCCGCTTTGATTCTTAGGCCCACAGTCTCTCCTCCCAGCACCTCTCACAGGTAAGCCAGCTGTCCAACCCTCTGTGCTTAGCGGGAATATGGTGCTGCCTTTCCATCACCCTGCCCAGTCCCCTAAGACCCACTGCAGGAGCATCAGAAAGGCCACATGGGCATGGAGCCCAGACAGAGGACCCAGGGCCTCATGTCTCAGCCAACAAGTCGCTATGTCTGTTCACTCCACAGGGAGCACTCCTGAAGAACCACCCTCTGTCTTAGCCTGCAGTCAGGGATCCCCACATAATCTGTCCTCCCAGGACTGACCTCCTGCCCTAGACCCATTGCTGATCTGATCTCACTGTGATGTCTCTAGTCCAGAGCCGCCAGTCTCTGCCAGATCTCCAGGCGCTGCCCCTGTCAAATAGCATGACCTTGGACCAGCCACCCACCCTCCCTCAGCTCCATCTCCTCCTCTATGGGGCTGACACCTCCCCAGATGTCATGAGGATGAAGGTCATGGCTTCCCCTCAGCCTTTGTCCTCCAGACCCCATGTCATGGCTCTCATCTTGTCACTCAGGCCAGGCACAGCCATATCCCAGGCAGGACTCTCAGACTCCAGGTAGCCACACTCACCAAGGAAGGATGGCAGAGGCCACAGGGAAGAGAGAGACTTTCAGGGCAGGAACCTGATCTGGGTGGCCCAAGGAGCAGTGCAGGGCTGCTTCCTTTCATGGGTCTCAGGCTGGGCAACTCCTCCCAGAACCTCTATAGCCTCTCCGAGTCCCACAATGGGGCTGAATTTTTGCACATCTGGCTGTAGCTTAATTTTATATTATTTAGTCTCATCACCCACCCGATCTGCCTCCTACCCAGCAATCCATCCTTCCACGCCCACTAACCATCCACCTGTAGATCCATTCATCCATTCGCCCTACTCTTCATCCATCCAGCTTCCCACCCACCCACACATATATCTCCACCTATCCATCTTCTCCTTCAGTCACTCTTATATATCTCCCTCCAGTCATCCAGCCATTCATCTACTCCCATCTATACTCCATCAATCCACTCATCCACCCAGCCATCCCCATCCTCCATCCCATCCATCCATCCATCCATCCATCCACCCATCCAACTCTAATCAATCCTCCATCAGTCCTCCATCTACCCACCCACCCAGCCAGCTGGCCATCAACTCAATTAACCATTCATCCACCCATGCATGTATACATACATCTACCATCTTCCTAAACACCATCTGTCAACTCTATCCACTCATCCGTCTAGCCCCCATCTACCCATCTATCCATCTACACATCCAGCCATTCACCATTATCCACCCACCTGTACCATCCAACCAACCTCCATTCCCCCTGCTCGTCTCCTAAGACCGAGAAATCCTGTCATAGAATGCAACATTGGTGGGCGGTGGTTAGCATGGCCATGGACCCAGCCCATGGCTACCCTATTCCACTCTGGTTGATACTGGGAACCTCTACTCAGTCAACACCCCTCACAACCATTAGGCACAACACTCTTGGAAGTCTTCCCTGATCCCCCAAGCAAATTCTGTGCCTCCAGCATGTTCTATAAGGATCACACTGGGCTCACTCTGCACCCTATCTGCACACTCCCATAAGCCAGGGCTGCCACCTGCTTCATGTCAAGGACTTCACAGCCCTGACTTGCAAGTAAGTCAAATCATATGTCACTGCCCCCTCCAGAGTCTCCAGAGCTGTGTGACCACATATAGCAGTCCAGCCTGGCCCTTGAGGCTCTATACATTCCTGAAACCAGATGAAAGAACCTTTCCCTAACACTGAACCCCAAGGCCCCTCAAAACTGCCCCCAGCCAAGTTAGAACAGCACAAGCAAGATCTTCAGGCTTGGTAGGGCTAGACCCTACAGAAGACAGGTACACAGAGCCCAGCCTAGAATGACTCAACAATAAGTGCGTAAAACCTGAGTGCTCCTGGACCCCGGCCATCTGTTGCTCCAAGGTCATCTTTATGGGCATTGCTCACAAACATATAATCCCTAAACTACTACCCTGTTCATCCTCCAAATAAGGGGCTTGTCTTGGTCTTGTGTAGTTTCTGCTGAGGCAAGGACAGGCTGAAGTTCAGAACAGCCTACTCCAAGCTAGTGCTCCTCACACTACAGTGTGTACAGAATCACAAGAACCACCTTGGCTAAAATCCCAGGCCCTCTGCAAGAGACTTGATAGGATTGGTGGGCACAGGAAACTGTATAAAAGTCCAGCCTTGGTGATTCCATGATACCAGTGGCCCCTGGGCCACTCACTAAAGAACTAAATATCTAGGGGTGCCTAGATGGCTCAGCAGGTTAAGTGTCCAACTCTTGATTTCAGCTCAGGTCATGATCTCATGGTTCGTGAGCTCAAGCCCTGCACTGGGCTCCACACTGAGAGCACGGAACCTGCTTGGGATTCTCTCTCTCTCCCTTTCTCTCTGCCCCTCCCTCTGCCATGCATGCGCCCCCTGAGCTCTCTCTTTCTCTCTCTCAAAATAAATAAACTTTAAAAATACAATTAAAAATACAATTAAAATAAATAAATGAAAAAATAAAGAACTACACATTTAAATCCCCTCAGAAGAGAACTGTCTGGTTGCCATCCCTCACCTCCATGCAAAAGGCAGACCCCCCACTCATTCCCTCCACAACTCAGCCCCCCACCCTCTGCACCAGCCCACCCTGGGCCCTTGGTCAGGGCCTCAGGACTCAGCCCAAGTATGGAAAGCTGACCCTTTGTTCTGACTTCCTCATTTCCTGATTCTGAACGCTGGGCTTGCAGCTCACTGCTAAGACCAGGCTGTGCCTTGTCCTGCAGGGTCAGACCCCTGAATCCAGAACCTTCTCCATCCAGGCCTACATGCTCCCACCTGCATGGATAGCCCCTCTTCCCCCTGCACCTACTCTGAACAAGATAGACTCTGCAGAGTACAGGAATGCAGTGAGTGTGTGCTCTGTGGGCCTGGGAGTTTCTCCAAGTGTTATGAATAACCTACGGAGAAAGCACTTGTAAAAATTATGACAAATAGCTTGACAGTGTTTTCAATTACCCACAATTACATCTCACCTTCTAAAAATGGTTTGTCCACACTGCCATTTTTCTTGAGGCACCCATCTGGCATTCTCACACCCTGCCTCTGCTGGGATAGCAAGGAGAGGTGAGCAGCCCAGGTGCGTGAGGAGCCCCTGTATGTGGCGATCTAGCCAGTGCTCCTGGCTGGGCCATGAGGGCATGTGGGCCCCCTCCCTGAGCTCTGCTTTAGTGAGCAGCCAAGGGATACCTCCTGGGTTGTGTCCATTTAGCTTATACAGTCTGAAATGGCTTCCCAAGTGGAAATAAAAGGCCCCAGGTGCTTAGGGTACTTCACCCAGCTGTCAGCCAGCTCTTCAGAAGCATGAAAAAGGATGTAGCCCACCTCAATATAGGCAGGTACTAGCACTGACTCAGTACCTGAGTACTGGTACCATGTGGCTGTTTGGCCCCTACTGCTATGGACCCCAGTGCCCACTCTGCAAGGGTGAAGAACCCAAGGGCAGAGGTGTCTTTAACCGACACCCCCCAGGCCCTTCTGGTGGTCTTAACCTCCTTCCAGCTTATCCTACAGCAAAGACACCCCAGCCTCTCTCTTAGATCATGAGGGACCGAGCCTTTCACTATTCTGTCGATAGATTCTGACCCCTCTTTCCAGCTGTCCCCATTGTTCCTGAGCAAGCATACGAGGCTGGTGCCTCCCAAAGTGCCATGCCCCCTGTTAAGAGTCAGCACAGTCAGGCATCAGTAGGACCCTCAGGGTGAAAGAGGCAAGGGGCAAGGACTTTGGGGCCAAGGGACACACTGGAGCTAAGCAGCCAGCTCCCGAGCTGTCTACCAAAGTCCCTCTCCATTATGGAACAAGGTTGACCCCAGAAACTATGTCTCACTCTGGCTTTCATTCTACACATTTCACTTAACTTGGACTCGGTCAAGGCCACAGCTGCCACACAGAAGCCATGCCAGGGCTGGAAAATGCCTCCTCTGTCCTCAGCAAAGTGCTGTGCTCTGCTCCCATGGCTACCCCAAGGCTCCTGCCCTCTACCTGCCAGGGCCAGCCACACCCACGGCGACCAAGCTGGTGAGCTGCAGGTAAAGTTCACACTGTTGCCCCCTCCTGCTGTGAAAATCCCACTGCCAATATCCTAGGGATGTTCTGGGGACTGTCCCCAGAGAACACAACCAGCTAGGCCTAGCATCCTCCCCATCCACCCCCTGCTGAGACACATCCAAGCCATGGGGCTGGGTCTGAGGTCATGGGCAGAAGAAGAGAGTGTGGGAGAAAAAACAACTCTTCCTGAGACCCTATCATGAGCAGGACCACTTGCTAGACACTTCATTCATTCATCCATTCATTCATTCATTCAACTGAACACCTACTGTGTACCAAGCACTTGGGATTCATCTGAGAACCAAATAGATTTAGAACCCTATCCTCATGGAGTGTGTATTCTATCAGAAAGAGGGTGTGAAATCATGAAAAGATGCTCAATGTCACTCCTCATCGGGGAAATACAAATCAAAACCACACTCAGATATCACCTCACGCCAGTCAGAGTGGCCAAAATGAAATCAGGAGACTATAGATGCTGGAGAGGATGTGGAGAAATGGGAACCCTCTTGCACTGTTGGTGGGAATGCAAATTGGTGCAGCCACTCTGGAAAACAGTGTGGAGGTTCCTCAAAAAATTAAAAATAGACCTACCCTATGACCCAGCAGTAGCACTGCTAGGAATTTACCCAAGGGATACAGGAGTACTGATGCATAGGGGCACTTGTACCCCAATGTTTATAGCAGCACTCTCAACAATAGCCAAATTATGGAAAGAGCCTAAATGTCCATCAACTGATGAATGGATAAAGAAATTGTGGTTTATATACACAATGGAGTACTACATGGCAATGAGAAAGAACGAAACATGGCCCTTTGTAGCAACATGGATGGAACTAGAGAGTGTGATGCTAAGTGAAATAAGCCATGCAGAGAAAGACAGATACCATATGGTTTCAATCTTATGTGGATCCTGAGAAACTTAACAGAAACCCATGGGGGAGGGGAAGGAAAAAAAAAAAAGAGGTTAGAGTGGAAGAGAGCCAAAGCATAAGAGACTCTTAAAAACTGAGAACAAACTGAGGGTTGATGGGGGGTGGGAGGGAGGGGAGGGTGGGTGATGGGTATTGAGGAGAGCACCTTTTGGGATGAGCACTGGGTGTTGTATGGAAATCAATTTGACAATAAACTTCATATATTGAAAAAAAAAAAGAAAGAGGGTGTGAAAAATAAATAAGCAAATACCTACATCTAGAATAGTGTGTTATATGTGATAAGCATTTGATGAAAAAATCAGGGAAAAGGAAATAGGGACTGGTGAGTGAGCTTTAATTTAAAATAGAAGGTTAGGGTAGCTTTCCCTGAGAAGGTGACATTTGAGAAAATACTCCGAGAAGATGAAAAAAGAAGCCATGTGAGGGTCTTGAAGAAAGCACTCCAGACACCAGGAGCAGGGAGTACAAAGGCCCTGAGGCCAGACCATGCCTGGGTGCTTGAGGAGCAAGGAGAAGGCTAGTGTGGCTGGCATGAAAAGCACACAGTGAAAAGAGGCAACAGAGGGCCAAATACTGAGGGCCTCATGGGCTTGAACTCCAAGAGAAATGGAGGGAGCCTTGGCAGGTTATAAGCAGAAGAATGATGTGACCTGCTTTTGGGTTTTTTGTTTGTTCTGGGGTTGTTGTTGTTGTTGTTGTTGTTGTTTGGTCTTATTTATATTTAAGTAACATTCTTGAATACCAGTATGTAATGGCTGGAAGAAGAATTTGAGTTTAAAACTAATTTTCTCCTAGAATATAAAGACATTCAATATTGCTGATTAGGAGTTTGATGTCAATCCCATTCTCAATGTTTTGAGGATGACTTTTTTTTCTTTATTGACATATAGTTGACATACGTTATACTATTTTCTGGTATACCACATGCAGATTCAACAGCTCTCTGCACTATGCAATGCCCACCACAAAGTATAGTCACCATCTGTCACCATACGAAGTTATTACAATATTATTCACTATATCCCCTATGCTGTACTTTTCATCCCATGACTCATTTATTCTATAACTGGAAGTTTGTACCTCTTGATCCCCTTTACCTAGTTCACCCATCCCCCCCTTCTTCCCTCTGGCAACCACCTCTTTGTTCTTTGCAGTTATGATTCTGTTTCTGTATCTGCCTTTGTTTTCAAAGCATCTCTATGACAACTAGTCTGAGAAGAAAAGCCCAGAGACCAGGCAGACAGATCAGCCTCACCAAAACTCAGCACAGACCAGGGAGGAGTACAACAACAGGGCTGAGTCTCAGAGAGGTTAAGTAGCTGACCCCAGATCACTCAGCCAGAATCAGAGGGCCAGGAATCCATTCTGGGTCTCCAGCTTGTTGTCTCCAGGACCCTGCAAAGGCTCTGCCTACCACCACGTGGCTGGCCCAGCCCTGCACATTCCTGGAGACAGCCCCTGAACTGGGCAGGAAATAACGCAGTGACTGAACTAGCTGAGTTCTGCAGTCCCTTCCAGGCCTGCTCTGGGTGAGCCCAGGGGGTGCAGAGTGGGAGTGTATGGTTCTCCCTCTCTCCACCACTCATTCTGCCTCCACCAAGTCCCCGTGGACCTCTGACTGCCCACATCAATCCCAAGAATAAAGCATCCAACCTTCCAAGAGGCACTAACTTGAGCCATGACTCTGAGCAAGGAGCCTCCGTTTACCCATCTATAAAACGGTCATGCTAATGGCCCCCTCTGAGGATTCTTGAGACAATCTGGGAGGTGGGAAGTCTTGGGGCCTGCAGAGTTGCTGATGAGGACAGTGACTGCGGCAAAGATGCTGATGGCTTTCAGGAGCACTTGCTGGTCCTGGTACTCAGGATGCTACAGGTGCTGCCCTCCCCTCCCCTTCCCCAGACTCTATCAAATTCCCTCACAGAGTCAGATCTTAAAGCATGAACTGCAGTGAGAAACAGCTGTACCAGGAGCCCCCTCACTCCTCAGGACAGAAGCAGCAATAATCAAGCGATAAAAATGCAATTACATCTTTAAACCGCACCCCTCGTGATCACTATCCCCACCCACCCCCTGGGCACAGGGCATTCCAGGGCCGCCCCTCACACCTGGGCCCCGTGACACGTGGCGATACATGTAGCAGAAGCAGGAGAAACAGAGCAGGGACCATGATAAAACTCAACGTATAGATTACTGTAAAGCAAGTTTATAAGTACAAACTTTCAGACCAGCCCTGCTGGGAATGAAATTCCATTTCATTTGGCTCTGGCTCTGAGATGAATCACTAAGCGAATGAGGCTGGCAGAGTCTCCGGGAAAAGCCCTCTCTCTGCACACGAATGAAGAGTGATACCCAGGCCACCTCCCGGGAGAGCACTGTTGATTCCCGAACATGGACTGGAGGTGGGGAGTGGGGGTGGGGGGCTCTCGGTGTAGACGGGGGCAGAGTGGACACTTTAAAACACACAGTGACAATACGGATGAACCTTGAAAACATGGTAAGTGAATAAGGTAATCACAAAAGGACAAATACTGTATGATTCCACTCCTATGAGGCACCTAAGGCAGTCCAAATCAGAGATGGAAAGTAGAGTGGTGGTTACCACGGGCTGCAGAAAGAGGGAATGGGAAGTTGTTCATTGGGTGTGAAAACGACAAGGATCCCCTAAGGATTCTCTTAGGAAAACACCGATCTTCCTGGACTTATATGATAGGGGCTCATCGCAATAAACCCATTTTTTAAGCTTATTTATTTATTTTTGAGAGAGATAGAGAGCGAGCAGGAGAGGGGCAGAGAGAGAGAGAGAGGGAGAGAGAGAATCCCAAGTAGGCTCCATGCTCAGCACAGAGCCCTACGTGGGGCTCCATCTCATGACCTGAGCCAAAACCAAGAGTCACACACTTAACCAAATGAGCCACCCAGACACCCCTCAATAAACCCATTTTAAGTGGAAAATATCATAAGTTGAAAATGCATTTAATATACCTAACCTACCAAACATCATAGCTTAGCTTAGCCTACTTGAAACATGCTCAGAATGCTCACTGAATTCTGAATGTGTACTGAATGTGTACTGAATGTTACAGTAAACACATTCAGTAAAGTGTTATTCTGTCTGTCCTAATACCTCTATATCCTCAGGTGTTAGTTCTGGTAGTTGATGGATTTGACTTGCCTCTTTCAATGTGTAGCTTTTCTTAAATATTGGTGGTTGATTCTGGGTTGTGTTCTTCTCTTTGGGTTTGAAGTCCTGTTGGACTATCTGTGAGGCTAAACACAGCCCCAGCAATGGGGGGCTGGGTTGGGTCCCTGGGTTGCTGCATTGGTGGTATCAGATTCTCATGTTTGGGGTGTGAGGATTCCACCTCACTGAATGTGTACTGACAATGAAAAACAGAATGGTTCTAAGTGGATCAGTCATTTACCTGTGTGACCGTGTGGCTCACTGGGAGCTGCAGCTTGCTGCCACTGTCCAGTGTCACAAGAGAGGATCATACTGCATGCCATTAGCCCAAGTAAAAATCAAAATTCAAAATTCAAAGTGCGGTACTGAATGTTTATTGCTTTTGCACCATCGTAAAACTGAAAATTCGTTAAGTCAGACCATTACTACTCAGGGACTGTGTGTAGTCCCAAATGTACACAAAGTTTCAGGTATAAGATGTTCACTGCTACATTTTTTTATTATAGTAAAATGTTGGGAAGTAAAGGGAACTGGATGAGTCAATTAAGGTATTGCCACTAAAAGAAATATTATGCAGTCACTGAAATAGTGATTACTTTTAGTGACCTGGGAAATGATTACCATATCACAGTAATTATATGGAAGGAACTGTATGCAACATCATGAGGCCCTTCTAGTACAAGGTCATCCATAAAAAAACGAACAGAGATTGGATCAAAATGGCAGCCCAAGGACATGTTCGACCTCTCCTTCCCAACACAAATGCCTTAAAATGACAACATTAAAGGTAAATAATTTTTTAAAAACCTGCACCAGTGATAGGAAACAAGAATGGGTCTCTTAAGAGGGCATTAATCATGAGGAATCTCTGAAAGGATGAAGGCTCATGGGTTCATATTGGAAATGGCACCAAAGCCCAAAGACACTCAAGAGATAGCTGCCATGAGGTGGCAGTTCTGAGTTGGAAAGCTGAGGGTATGGTGGCACAAAGGAAAGCTCTGAACAAATTTGAGAGTGGTTAAAAAAAATGGAGAGTGGAAATGGTAGGGTCTTGGGAAAGGCATTCAGGTGCACCCCACAGTGCAAAGCAGCGAACTACAAAAGTGACTGCCCACAGGAGCAAGAAGTGGGAGGTACTTGATTTCCAGGGGGCAGGCAGCTTGACAGTGGCACCAACACCCAGGAATCCTGGTGGAATCCTCACACCCCGAACATGAGAATCTGATACCACCAATGCAGCAACCCAGGGACCCAACCCAGCCCCCCATTGCTGGGGCTGTGTTTAGCCTCACAGATAGTCCAACAGGACTTCAAACCCAAAGAGAAGAACACAACCCAGAATCAACCACCAACATTTAAGAAAAGCTACACATTGAAAGAGGCAAGTCAAATCCATCAACTACCAGAACTAACACCTGAGGATATAGAGGTATTAGGACAGACAGAATAACACTTTAGAACAAGGAAACTCTTAGTGATGGGAGAGGTATCGCATCCACTAAAGAAGGAAGAAGAATGAACTAGATCTGGGAACCAAACACTTCGTTATCAAAGTATAAAAACAGGCTGAATAGCAGCATGGAGCAGCTGAAGATCAAATTCCTGACCTGGAGACTGAGACAGGAATTCTCCCAGATGGTGGTACAAAAGCTCAGTGACAGAAAGGATGAAAGGAAACAAAAGGGAATGGGGGTTTGGGGGGGTATAAACTCTCACCACCACCTAAAAGGAATTCTCAGGAGATATCTGAAAGAATACAGGAAATTAGTAAAATAAATAACCTCAGAAGGACGCAATCCTCAGACTGAAAGTACTCACCACATGCAAAGCCAGATTCTGTACAAAGACAATTATTTAGGCACAAAGTGGAGAAATTTCAGACTCAAGGGAAAAAGGAAAAATGGCAAATTCTTCCAAAGAAGAAACAACACAAATTGCATTGCCTACAGCAGAACAGAAGTTACTGACTGGTGTCAACTTCTTGCAAACCAGGCAGCAGGGTGTGCACTGTACCCCTCTTTCTTTGTTGCGGGGCCCCTCCTCACTCTGCCTCACTTTCCCCATCCAATGTGTGGGGAACAGTCCCTACAACAGTTTCACATCGTTGATGTCAGAGTTACATGGGTTGACATGCATAAACCCCAGACACAGAGTGCCGACTAAGTAAGACTTAGCTCTTACTATTTATGTGATCAAACACACACAGGCCAATGAAACAGTAGTATCTCAAAAGGCGTGTTTAGGGGAGAAATGGCATAAAACTTGAATACTCAGCCTTTGGAAAGAAAACAGGAATTTTCTGACATGTGAGAAACCTCATCGCCCACAAACCCTCTTGGAAAGAATTACCAAATGGTATGCTCCAGCAACTACAAAAATGAATCCAGACAGAGACTAGACAACTGGTTGGCAGGCACTGGGGGAGAGAGGAATGGAGAATGACTGCTAACAGGGAAGGGGTTTCTTGTGGGGGTGATGAAAATGTTCTGGATTAGGTAGTGGTGATGGTTGCACAACCACTGCAAGTGTACCGGATATTACTGAATTATACACCTGAAAATACTTAAAATCATGATTTACAGTATGTGAATCTTGCCCTAATGACAAAAAAAATGAATCTGAGAACAGGATGTGGAATACAAGAGCAGCAGTGGGAAAATTTTTCTAATTTACTGTTAAAACCATTTACTGACTATTATTAAAATTTGGAACAAAATCCCAGTTGGGTCTCATCTTTTAAGTGGTGATAAAATTCAAGTGTGGAAGCGTCAAGGCGTATTAAAGTTCTTGATTTGTTCAGGAAGATAATGGAAACACTGATTATGTGGTGAGAGACAAATGGGAGCCTAAATAGATCTTTAAAATACATGTCATCATACAACAAAAATATAACGTATTATTTGAACCCTTAGCAGATGGCTCTCCACTGGGAACAGAGGGAAGGGGCATTTGGGATTGTCATAGTGACAGGCAGGGGTCTACTGTAATTCGGTGTCCAGAGCCAAGAATATTAAATGTCCTCCAAGAAGGCAAAAGTATCACATCCCAAAGGACAGTCTTTCCAAAATGATAGCAGTGCTCCTATTGAGAACATTGCTTTAAGGAACAAAAAACCGGGACAAGGAAAACCCAATCAACCCAACAAAAGGCAAGAAAGGGGGAAAACTGCCCAAGAAAGCATAGTAAGTGAGAAACACAAAATAAGATGGCAAGAAAAGAGTCCAAATGTGGCAGTAATCTCATCAAATGTAAATAGGGTACCTTCGCCTAAAACCTCAATAAACGAATCAGATTTTTTAAATTATTTTTACAAAAGATACAAACACCCGGAAAGGCTTAAAATAATAGGTTGAGAAAGGCAATATTAAGCAAAAGGTAAGCCAGAAAAAGAAGGTGTTTATCAGACAAAATGGAATTCAAGGTAGAAAGCACTCAAAGGAATAGCCAGGGAAATTTCATATTGATAAAAGATAAAAGCCACACCAAAAAAATGGAACAGCTGTGGCATTTTATGAACTTTACAACACATCTGCAAAATAAAGCCAAACTAACAATAATTAAAGAGGATTCTGACAAACCCACAATCATAACAGTGACTTCAATATTTTTATTTCTGATTCAGTAGGCAAAAAACAATAATATGGAAGATTTGCATATCTCACCTATAAGTTTATCTAATAATATATATTTATTAAATACTTCAACTATGTTCCAGCTTTTGTTTTATAGTTTTGTATATATTAACTAATTTAATCCTTCCACAATGCAACAAAGTAGGCACTACATGATATCCATTCTACTCATGATCAAACTAATGCCCAGCCACCTGCCCACCATCATGCAGCCAGTGGGAGGCAGGCTAGGACCCAAGTCTGCCCTAATCTGCTCTCAACTCAACTCTGGGCTTACTCACGAGACCCAACAGAGACAGCACAATCTCTCCCATGCCACCCAGCTCTCCAACAGTGGAAATCTCAGTGAAATCCTAGAGAAAAAACTATTCAGAAATCCATCATACATTAACTGAGTCCAATGCAATAAGGTTGGAATTAACAACAAAAAGAAACTGCCCCCATCTACCTACTTAGAAAATTTAAACCTTTTCTTTATGTGTGTGTATATGTATATATATATATATGTATATACGTGTGTGTATATATACACATATATATGTGTGTATATGTGTGTGTATATATACACATATATATGTGTGTATATATATGTGTATATGTGCGTATATGTATATATATATGTGAGTGTATATGTATATATATGTACATATACATATATATATGTACATATATATATACATATATATGTATGTATATATATACATACACACCCGTATATGTGTGTGTATATATATGTGTATATATACATACATATATAACTGCTCGCTTATGAACTCATCACACACACACACACACACACACACACACAAAATTCCAAAGTATTTAGAAATTAATTTGAATCAGGTCACCTGTGGTATTTGACCAAAATAATACTCTCAGTAAAACCCTTGGTAACTCTTAATGAAGAAGGGATCAAAAAGAACTACCCTAACCAAATAAAGGCCATCTCCTAGAAACCCACAGCAAGCATCATACTTAATTGTGAAACTTTAGAATATTCTACCACTATCAGTCCTAGACAATGTGATAACACCTGAAAAAGAAATACGAATAAATGTGAAAAAGGAAACAAAATTGGCATGAATTGTAGAAAATATGAGCATCTATCTATAAGCTTCAAAATAATCAACTAATAAACTGTTAGGAATTCACATGAAAGTTCAACAAAACTCACGGATAAAAAAAAAAAATCCATAGGCAAAAATCAATAGCTTTCGTGTATGCCAGCACTCCCAATTAGAAAATGCAATCCAAAAGAAAGTTCATTCATATCAGAAAAAAAAAAAATCTATAAAATCCCTGGGGATAAACCTAATAAGAAATGTGCAAGACCCATAAGAAGAAAAACATAAAACTTTACTAAAATCATTAAAAAGACTTCCAACTAAATAGAGAGACTCACAATGCCTCTGGATGGTAACTATCAGTGTATCAAGATGACAGCTCTCGCTTTATTAACCTATATATTTAAAGCATTCAGTGACAGACACACCATTTCATTTATAACCAGTGGGTGACAAGTAGATGATTGTTTATGAGAACTACATTCATTTTCTGAGCATTTATTTAGTTAATCAAATGTTTGAAAGTTCTAAGAAGGACAAGATGGTCTGAACCACATGAACAAAAACTGAGAAATCAGAGAACATTAATGAAATCGTGAAAAGCAATTCAAATAGACCACAATGACACCAAAGGGCATAAAAGAGAAGAATGGCCACTGGAAGAAAAGTAATGGAGCACTACTGGCCCAAGCAAATGGTAGTACCAGGCTCCGGTTAGAAGTGAACGTAAAGCCCCACAGACACACATAACATAGGAGGTACACCCCACGGCTACAGGCACCTCACAGGTTAAACTGAAGGCAAGGGTCAAGCATGTGCCAGACTACCCAGCAGGCAACCAGCAAAGTGGGAAGCCCCAAAACAAGAACATATTTTAAAAATAATTTGGTTTCAGGACATCTGGGTGGCTCAGTCAGTTCAGCATCCAACTTTGGCTCAGGTCATGATCTCATAGTTCATGAGTTTGAGCCCCTCTGTGCTGACAGCTCAGAGCCTGGAGCCTGCTTTGGATTCTGTGTCTCCCTCTCTTTCTGTTCCTCCCCCACTCATGCTCTGTCTCTCTGTCTCTCAAAAATAAATAAACATTTTAAAAATTTAATTTAATTTAAAAAATAAAAATAATTTGGTTTCACAGCCATCCTGAAAAAACCTAATACTTTTCTTGGACATCCTTGCATATATGTTACAGTTTGGTGCTGTTTTTATTCTCAATTAAATATGAAGGTAGAGCAGCCTAAAACCCCAGGGCTCAGAGATTCCACAGGTCTCACTGTAACTCTGGATATGCACTAGTTATCTCTACCCAGTTACTCTGCCTACTGCTGGAGACCACACGCTTCAACAACAGCATCTTAAAGAATTTATACAAGCAGCAAGAAAGTGCATCAAATCCACATGAGAACAACCCCACCGCGTCAGTGGGCCCCCATCAACCCGTCACCGTCAGTATTGAGTCTTGGGGCAGCATATACTGCCCTTTTAAAAGTTTCATCATTGAGGGGCGCCTGGGTGACTCAGTTGGTTGAGTATCCAGCTCTTGATTTCAGCTCAGGTCATGATCTCACAGTTTGTGAGATCGAGCCCTGCGTCAGTCTCTGAGCTGACAGTGTGCAGCCTGGTTGGGATTCTCTCTCTCCCCCTTTCTCTCTGCCCCTCCCCCCTCAAAATAAAAAAATAAACTTTAAAAAAATAAATAAAATAAATAAAAATAGAAAATAAAAGTTTCATCACGGAGCACTGAGGCCAATGCCTCTGTTAACTGTGTTTGCAATGAACTATTTGGATCAATAAATATGTGATAACATTTTGATTAACAATTAAGATCTACTAGAATGGCATACATGATGAATGTGATATAAAAAGACTCACATCAATTAGGGAAATGCAAATTGAAATAACAATGAAGTACGGCATGTCAGCTATCAGATGGGCAAAACTCAAAAGGCTGATAATATCAAGTGTTGGCAAGAATGTAAGAAAGCTGGTGTTCTTCTTACAATGTCAACTGGGAGCGCATATTGATTCATTTAGCTTTCTAGAGCACAATTTGGCAGAAGCTACTGAAAAATTTAATTGTGCATGCCATTCAGCCAACCAGCTCCACATCTTGGAATCTACCCTGATGAATACTCATCAGCATGTGTAAGAATTTTCATCACAATATGGTTTGTAATTGTGAAAAATCAGAAATAACTTAAATATTTCTTAACATGGAAACATGTTATGGGATTTTTTAAAAAGTGATAGATTTATGGGTGCTTGGGTGGCTCAGTCAGTTAAGCATCCGACTTTGGCTCTGGTCATGATCTCATGGTTTATGAGTTCAAGACCCACATCAGGCTGTGTGCTGACAGCTCAGAGCCTGGAGCCTGCTTCGGTGTCTCCCTCTCTCTCTGCCTCTCCCCCACTCACACTCCGTGTCTGTCTGTCTCTCTCTCTCTCTCTCTCAAAAATAAACATTTTTAAAAAGTGATAGATTTATATGAAATAACACAATGAGCTCACCAAGACATATTAGTGAATAAAAATTAGCAAGGTAGAGTATAATATGGGTAGTCAGCATTATTTATATATTCAGAAGCATTATTATTATTGCTTATTATTAGGTATTATTTATATATACAAAGCAAAACTCTGTGCAGTTATCCCTGCTTTCCAAAAGTTCTCAAGATGCCATTTCAATTTCACCAAAGACCTACATTAGTACAGTAACAGCTTTTTTTCATAAAAGTGCAAATCCTCTTTGGGTTTCTTTCGGTTAGCAAAACAGATACTACTGTAGGTCTTTCATAAAAAGCAAAATGGTGTCATTTGAACTTTTGGGAAGTAGGGGATACTCTTTGCTTTATACCATTTTGGCCCATGAAAAGTTTCAGAGGAATGCTCTTATCTGTATTCCATTTTGTATGTACATAAATGTAAATACCGAGAGAAAGTTCTGGAAGGATATACAGCAAACTGATTTCAGTTTTCCCTCTGAGGAGGGAAATGGGACTTCTATTTCTTTTCATTATCCTTAACTCTTTTACAGTGACACTTATCTGTGTGTTACTTGTGACATTTAAAGAAACAGAAGGACTAAGGTTTAAGACAAATCCAAGTGAAGAGAATGAGCTCAACCATATGAGAAGGAAGTCTGCAAAGACCAGAGGCTAGAAGATGTAAACAGCAGTTCTCTGTATGGTTGTGGTCCTGGCAACATTTATCTATTTTCTTGTGCTTTTCATTAGGTCCTAATTTTTCTATGAAGTCTAGGTATTGCTTTTACAACCGGAAAATTTCAGGAAACATGTTCATATGCAAATGGATGGTGCCCCATTGCTCCCACTGGGAGAAATTCCCTATAGAGTCTCTCACATTTTGAGAATTAACTCGGGGTCAAGAGCCCCAGGACTCGGCACCTGTCCTGGCACCCTCAGACTTGCCATGCCAGTGGGCCAAGAGACACTGGACTCAGGGACTCACTGAGTGAGGCCCTTTAGCTCTGTTTATGGCCCTCTCCATGAGGGCCCTGGCTCTCCTCTCACCCCCAGCCCTCTACCTGTCAATAAGCCCAGAACTTCCCCATGCTGCCGAGTGCTTGCAAGAGAATAGGGCTTGAGATTCAGACAATGAACCGCACACCCCCAAGGTTGCCACCCCGGCATGGGTAGACAAAGCCAAGAAGCACCAAGTGAGGAAAGAAGCATGGGCATGGAGTCCTCAGCAAATATCTGCCAGCATCTTCTTCCACATGTGAGGATAGACGCGGCAATCTCTTCCCACCCTCTGAAGTGAAATAATGAGCTGGCTGCCTGGCTCACCTGCCCTCCCCAGCCCTGCCAGCCTCACACATGCATGCTGCCTGTGGCAGGCTCCACCAG
This sequence comes from Panthera onca, assembly GCF_046562875.1. Taxonomy (NCBI): domain Eukaryota; kingdom Metazoa; phylum Chordata; class Mammalia; order Carnivora; family Felidae; genus Panthera; species Panthera onca. The sequence continues at coordinate 43,187,181 of NC_138349.1, read as the reverse complement.
GCTGCCTCTGCCCCCCGCTGTGGCCCTGCCACATCCCTAAGGACCATGTCAGGATTTCAAGGACCCTCTGAGGCAAGTGAACATGCTGTGGTTACAGAGCACCACCAACCCCTAACGAGCCAGGGGTCTATGGCCCATGTGGTTGGAGGACAAGAACCCTAACATGTCACCATGAAACCAAGGAAGGAAGACAGTTATGTCCAGAATCAGAGCCTGTGGGCTGCCTTCCCTGGGTAGAGCTTGGGGCAAGGCACGCCCTGCCTTTCAGCCAGAGGATGAGAGCAGGCCCAGGGAAGGTGGGGGGAGGGGGGATCACTCCATCTGGCACTGAGAGAATGGCCCAAATGACCTTCAGCATGTATATGCTACCTTCTGTGCCCATCTCCTGCGCTAGGCCACTGACCCCGTCACCAGCAACTGGCAGTACGTGCATGTCCCAGCTGCAAAATCCCAGGGGACGGGGCCCTGCTGGGGTCTTGCTGTTCGACCCCACATTCCAGCCTCCTCCTCACCCATACTTTGGACAGGTCCAGATTTAACCCCAGGGACCCAGAGCCTTGATCTTCCTGGAGAAGTTGGAGGGAACCTCCTCCAATGCAAATCAGCCACAACAGGGCTTAGCAGCCACATCATCAAGGGCTCCTCACTGTCCTTAGATTCAGTTCAACAGCCTGAGCATTGCAGCCTCCTCCCCGGCTCCTGTCCAGACCCCATGAGGCTGCCTCCATGATGCCCCTTCCCGACACAGAGCTGGCCAACAGGCCTTGCCCTCCCTTCCCATTACCTGTCCCTGAAGTCCCCCACCCTGTCTCTGGAGCAGTCAGGCATCAGGGCCTGTATCATGGATGTGGCTGTGAGCTCCCTCAGGACAGGCCCTCATCTGTTTCCTCTGAGTCCCCAGCCCCAGGGAGAGGCTCAATAAATGTCAATGAATGAACCAGACACCCAGGGCTTCCCTCTGACCCCAGACTCACCATTCCCATCCTGGGGAGTTGTATGCATACCCCTTCCCTCCTGGAGCCCTTCCCTTCCTCCTCTGGCTCTCCATCCTGCCCAGTGGAGATCTTCAGGCAGGCACAGGACACCCCTGGCAAAGAGCAGACGGCACTGCCCTGCCTCACAAGCTTTGTCCCCAGTCAGCAGGCTGGCAGTGCCACCAGGGCTGAGCAGGTCTCCCCCTACACAAGTTCACCCACAGCCTGGAGCTCAAGAGAGGCCATGGGAGCAGAGCCCTGGAGACTGCACAGTAACAGCATGGTCGACCATACCCACTCCCCAGCCCTGACTGAGCTGAGTGAGGCAGTGGCCGTTAGGGTCCCCACAGTGCCGAGCAACAGGAAGGCCTAGACAGTCCTCATAGTTCGTGCAAGGCCACGTAGCCGGAAAGCAAGGCTGGAAACTAATCTTGGTGTGGCACACGGCAAAGTCCAGGTGAGGCCAGGTGCAGGGTTTCCTGGAAAACAGAAGCCAGGAAAGCCTGGCTGGGAGTTGACCCACAAGTACGGGGCGCCTCCTTCATGACAGGCAGGCCCACTAAACATCGAGCACGTCCCAGCATGGGAAGTGAGGCTGGAGGACCAGCTCAAGGCCATGCAGCAAAGGGGCAGATTGCAACGCCCAGGAGGCAGCCTGTCAGCCTATAACCCTGCTCGCTGTGGTGAGCACAAAGGAAGAAGAGAAGAAAAGCAGGGTGGCAGGAAAGGAAGGCAGGCTGTGTGTCCTGGGCTGGGCTCAAACCCAGGCCTCCTGAGAGGATGTCCCATCACAGAAGGACTGCAGGGGTAGACAAGCGGGGGAGGCTGTGACCAGGCCAGCGCACGCAGGCAAGGGCCAGGAGACGACCACGGTCACCAGTGCAAAGCTGCAGGCGTGGCTTGTTCTTGTGGGATGTGCTACAAACCCCACTTCTCCTCACCCCTCACATCTCCAGCTGTCAGAGCACTGTGATTTCTGTAAGCACCTCCCCAATTCCCCCTGGGCATTCTGGTCAGGCTGGGCACCCCTGAGTGGGGCAGGAAGCACACCCAGAGCTGCCCTGACAGGGTCTCCCACCCCGGCCACTACACAACTGAGCCTGAGCAGCTCCAAGAACAGCGAGGAGGGTGGCTCAGAAGATCAGTTGCCACGGCGGTGCCCCCTACCCCCCCGCCAGGCACCCACAGCACCATTTGAAACTTCACAGCCGGAGTCAACACTGCTGAACATTCCCACCAGTGCCCCAGCCACGCAGGGCTGGAGGCGGACAAAGCCTGCCAGGCTCCCCACAGGGTTACCCCAGGACCCCAGGAGCAGGTAGAATAAGAGCCCAGACTTTGGGGTGACCAGACCAGAGTCCCCAACTCAGCTGTCATTTCTACCCCAGCTCTGTTCCCCGGGGCAGGCACTGAGTCTCTTGGTTTCCTCACACGTACACAGGCTGTCCTGAGCAAAAACACACTAGTGCCTGTAACGCACCTGGCACAGAGCGGATAAAACAGGGCTGCTTCGTCCTCTCCAGAGAGACGGGTAGCCGGCCCACCGTCACTGTTAGATCTCACTGGACATAGCAGGGTAGGCAGAGCTGAATCAGATACAGACCCACTGCCCCGGACACTGGTCATCTGGTCGGATGGGGATGTCACAGTGAGCAGGAATTGACTGTAGGGGACAGACCCGACACAAGCTGGGGAAGTGTGGGGGCAGACCTGCAAACCAGAGCCACCTACATATGTGAAAACAAGCTGAGTCCAGACCATTCACTTCAGAGCTTCAGAGATGGAAAAACTGGATCCCAGGGGTAGTACGACTTCCCTGAGGTCACACAGCCAGCCAGTAGGAGGGCGGGGCGTGGAGATGGCTGGCCGTGGCCTTCCCCACCCTCTCGGGTGGACTGGCTCTCTCACAGTCTTCTCCTACTCTCTAGAATCAAGATGGACTTCCTGCCTGAGGAGGGAAGGCTACTCGGGTGAAGGATGGGGAAGACAGTCCATGGAGAGAACAGGGAGACATTCCAGGAGGAAAAAACAAGACAGACAGAAGCCAGCAAGTGGGAGAAGCAAGGGTTAGTGGGGCCCTGGGAAGGGAGGCTGGGGATCCCCTTCTGTCTCCTTCAACACCACGTGTGGTGGACACTGTGCCCCAGATGCCTCTTCTGGAATTAAGGATTCCTGGGACACTGCTTTCTGATGCTCTTTGCCGACAGCCTCCAAAAGGGACCGCCCCAGCTGATGAGAAACCCTGTGCCCAAGCCACATCCCATTCCTGAGGCAGCCGCCCCAGGGCTGAGTGGCAGGGGGCATGAAGGTCCAGCCCTCTGTCCCTGAGTCAGGAGGCCTCTGTAGGGTCACTGCATCTTGTCTTCAGAGCCCCCCGGGTGTCCTCCCCTGGGATGGCCTCACCCCCTCTCTTGCCTCTTGCCCAGGACTCTGTCCCTTTCGTTCCTTCCCCAGGTGTGGACCCCAAGAGTGCCTGCTAATAGAACCTTAAGAGCCAAGCTCCGCATATATTTTGGAAATTAACCCCTTGTTAGACATATGATTTGCAAATATTTTCTCCCATTGCCCCCTGTTGACTGTTTCCTTTCCTGGGCAAGTTTGTAAGTTTCTAAGTAGTTCCATTTGTCTGTTTTTGGTTTTGTTGCATGTGCTTTCGGTGTCTTATCTATGAAATCGTTGACAAGACACTTATCATGAAGCTTCCCCCTGTGTTGTCTTCTAGGAGCTTTACAGTTTTAGGTCTTACAGTTAAGTCTTTCATCCATTTTGAGTGGATTTGGTGATTTTTGTGTATGGTATAAGGATCTGATTTCATTCTCTTGTATGTGGACATTCGGTTTTCCCAACACTACTGGTTGAACAGACTACCCTTTCCCCATCGTGTGTATTATTGGCACCCTTGTCAAAAATCAGTTGACCAAACAAATGTGGTTTATTTCTGGGCTCTCTACACTGTTTCATTGGTCTACGTGTCTCAATAGCAAACAAACAAGGACAACAACAAAGACACTAATAACCCAATGAAAAATGGGCAGAGTACCTGATCTCCAAAGAAGACAAACAAATGCCCAACAGGTACATGAAAAGATGCTCACATCATCATCACAGAAATGCAAACCAAAACTACAAATGAGGGGCACCTGACTGGCCCAGTTGGAGGAGCGTGCAACTCTTGATCTCGGGGTTGTGAGTTCAAGCCCCACACTGGGTGTAGAGATTAGTTAGATAAATAAACTTCAAAAAAAACCCTACACATGAGATATCACTTCACACCCACTAGGATGGCCACAACCACAAACAAACAAGCAAAGAAGAACAACAAAGTAAAGGGTATGGAGAAATTGGAGCCCTGTGCACTGTTAGTGGGTCCAGCCCACTTTTGAAAACAGTATGGAGGTTCTTCAAAAAAAAATTTTACAAAGAACTACCATATGATCCAGCAATCCCACTTCTGGGTATATATATCCAAAGGCAATGAAAACAGGATATCAAAGGGATATCTGCACTCCCGTGTTCATCGCAGCTTTATTCACAATAGCCAAGATGTGGAAACAAACTACGTGTCCATCAATGGATGAATGGATAAAGAGAATGTGGTGTGTCTGTAAAATATTATTCAGCCTTTAAAAAGAAGAAAATCCTGCAAGATGTGACAGCATGGATGAACCTTGAAGATGTCATACTAAGTGAAATAAGCCAATCATAGAAGGACAAATACTGCATGATTCCACTTATATAAAGCATAAATGACAAAGTCATAGAAACAGAACAGAATGGTGATTGTCCAGGGCTGGAAGGAAAGGAGAGGTGAGGGACACCGTTCAAGAGCTATAAAGTTTCAGTTGTGCCAGATGAATAGGTTCTAGGTTTATGCCATCAGTCATGTACCTACAGTTAACAAAACTGTATCACGCACTTAACCTGTTAAGATGGCAGCTCATGTTAAGCATGCTTACCACAATAAAATAAAAATTTTAAGTCATTTAAAAAATGTTTTAACTTGTTTTCCAAACTCCCTGCCTCATCTCTGTGGGGGATTCCTTTCCCCACCTTCCAATAATGCTTTCCGAAGTGCTGCCTCCGGGACATCTCAGCCAGGAGCTCTCGCAGGCAGCCCCAACTCATCAACTTCCCCAGCTCCTCCCCAACTCCTCATCTCAAGGATGGCAACCTCTACAGGCCTGAGCCCAGACTCAGCCTTCAGCCTGACCCCCCCTTCCCTTACCCCAATGGCCAGAATCCAACCTCCATGCTCTTTCCCTGACCTTCACAAGCCCCTCCTCACTTCTCCTGGCTGCATCATCAGCCTCTCTGTCCTACCTTCCACCAGGGTGATCTCCCAGAAACACAAATCTCATCAAATAACTCCAGCTTCAAATCTCACCCAGCTCCTCTTTGAGATCCAGCTCCTATCCTTGGGACACCCACTTATCACTCAAACCTCCAGCCACATCTCCTTCCAGACCTTCTCTCCTGGCAATGACCCAACAAACCACTAGGCACTCCTTACACATCCCATACAACTCCCCAACTCTGCTTAGATGCCATCCCCCCACCACCATCTCCTATCCTTAACTTCAGACAATTTAGCCAACTCCTATTCACACCTCAAAACCCCAACTCAAGTGTCCCCCAGGAAGCCCTCCCTGACATCACTAAAAAACAAAACTTCTCCCCTAGTCTAAGCCACTTCTATGATAATTTTCCATTTATTCCATGAACTGTAATTGTTTCTTTCCCACATAGATCCACTCTTCCCCACCAGACTGGGAGCATGTTGAGGGGAAGAATTGTACCAGAGTCATTCTGGAATCCCCTGCATTTAGCACAGAGCCTCCTTTACAGCAAGCTCTCAATAAACATTTGTTGAATGAATGAATGAATGAATGAATGAATGTTGAGAGTATAACTGAATGAATAAATGAATAAATCCACTCTAGCACTGGACGCCAGCCATCTCCTTGTCCCCTCCCCCTTCCTCTCCCTCCCCTCTCCTCCCTCGCCTCCACTCTTTCTTCATGTTGTGCTCAGCCTGTCCAGGGCAGGACCCTCACCTCCTACATCACTCAGAGCAAAGGCTGCTTCCCCTCCCTTTTGCCCCCTGCCCCCTTGGCTCCCTCCCAGCCCTTCTAGCCCATCCATCTGCTTGACTAATGAATAGAACAACCTGTGCTCCTTTTCCAGGGAATGTGCCTGCCTTAAACTGCTTTGAAGAGCACAGCACCTGCTCGCATATCAATTAAAATTATAATTAGGTGGTGAAAGTATATAATTAAAATAACACGTTCCATCTCCCTCATTTATTGCTGCTGCTGGCTGTCAGGATGAAGTGAACCCGTTCTTCAGAGTGGGGTGGGGGCAGGAATCACTCTGGTCTCTGAACACACCATGCTTCCCTTCCTAGTGTCTCTTCTCATACAAGAAGCAGATTCTCAAGGCTGCCCTAATCAACCTGAGTGAGAAGTGTTTTCTGTCACTTAGCCTTTACACACTCCCTGTACCTCATTACATATGGCTCATATCACATGTCAGATTTTCCAGGCCTCCATGACTTTGTACATGGAGTGCTATCTGCCTAGAATGCCCTCCTCCCATTTGTGTGTATTAGAAACTCCTATTTACCCTTGAAAACCCAATTTTGATTTTCACCCATGCTGGATTATGAGAACACAACGGGGAAAGATGTGTTATCTACTTTGAGGAACATACATTGTTGTCCATGATGGTCCCCGTGCTCCAGAGAAGTAAACTGAGTCTTCCTGATCCTTCCCCATGGCTGGAGGGATCTCCACAGGCCCCCAGTGGAGGGCAGGGAGAGGAGGCGCCCTCCCGACATCTTTGGAGAGGTGACCATGGGTCGTGCAAGGAGTTGGGAGGGCTGTCCCTGCTCTCCCCCATGTGCCATTCACAAAGCATCTCTTCACACAACTCCCACTCATGTGTCAAGGGCCTGCCGTGTGGGGTCCCTGTGCTGGGTGCTGGGGATACAGCAGTCAATAGGAGAGACCTCATGATCCTGTGTTGTTTTTTTTTTGTTGTTGTTGTTGTTGTTTTTTTCTGTGTTGTTATTTTTAAGATGAGGACAATCATAGCTACTTTCCAGGGCTGGTGAGGAATAAAATGACATAGCAGCATGTCCCAAATTGAGTTCTGCACAACTAATTCTACAAACTGCTGTGGGAGAAACAGTCTCTGTTGTTGCATACATTGTGACCCAGCTAGATGCTTCTCTTGGAGACATCACCATGTGCATTGGCATACTTAAGGCTCTGAGAAGTCCTGCAGTAAAGAAGCCTGTTAACTTTTGTGAGCTCAGTTGTGAACTCTTGCGGGCTCAGTTGAATGTGGAACTTTCTTTGGCAGAGCGTTTAATCTTGTATAATTACTGCTTCACAAAACCCATTTTGGAAACGCCAAGACAGCATATGTAATACCCCACGGAGTACCCTGTACCTGGGAGGCACTCAATAACCGTGAGTCTCTCTCTGCCTTGGTGTCCTGAAGAAGGCAGAGGGACAAAGCAGGGCCTCAGCTGCCCACAAATCAGTGTGGTGCAGCTGCCAGTAGCTGTCACACTCAGATTTTAGTGGTGTTAGCAATGAAAGTCAAAGTAAGTTTAATTTTGAAAAGGCAAGGAGTGATTTCCCCTATGCTATGCCAAAACAGGACTGCAGCAACATGAGCTGGGTGCTGGGCACAGCTCCTAGCTGGGAAAATCTCCGCATAGCACCATCAGATAGCAGCTGGCTTCTCCCAAGCCACACTCCTGTTCTTCTTAGCAGAATATGCCACTTGATGGATTTACCTGTCAGGGCCACTAGCTGGCCCCCTGGATGGCTGTGGATTTAACAGGCCTGTGTTCTGGAAAAGATGTCCCTGCAGCCACCAAAGTGGAAAGGGACTGAGGGTCTGGGAGACCCCAGGTTTGGCTGAGCATGGTTTCCGTGAGTCCTCAGGAGCCAGGGAAGGGACGGGAGCCCAGTGGTCATGTGAACATCACACCTGTTGATCACAAATGTCACCCCTAATGGAGTCAGGAAGGTGGCAGGGCCTGTGCTGGCCACAGACCACTTCAAGTTGCCTTCCTAGGAATTCGATCATTGGACTTCTGGGGTTTTTTTTTTTAATTTTTTTAACATTTATTCAATTTTGAGAGACAGAGTGTGAGTGGGGGAGGGACAGAGAGAGAGGGAGACACTCCGAAGCAGGCTCCAGGCTCTGAGCTGTCAGCACAGAGCCCGACGTGGGGCTCGAACTCACAGACCATGAGATCATGACCTGAGCCGAAGTCAGACGCTTAACTGACTGAGCCACCCAGGCGCCCCAGATCATTGGACTTCTTAATCCAATGCCATGTCCTAGAAGGAGATTTGTTTCATTGTGCTTGCAATAAAATATACATGTGCACACATTAGAAATCACCAGTGGAGATCAGGCTGGAGTGAGGGCTTCTAGGACCATCAATGTGCCAGGATCACAGCATGTGAAGCCTACTGGTTCACGTGCTCTTCTGAAGAGCCCAAGCAGGCAGCCGAAGAAGAAATCGGAGTCTCTCCACCACCTGGCCTGCCCGCTGTGACAACGAGGGCTCCTTGACACCCCTACCAGCTCCACACCTTCCCAGACATGGACGGGCTCCCTGCCGCCATCCCCTGGGTGCTGGAGCCCAGTGGTGCCCCTGCCCAGCCCAGCCTCAGGGCTGGCTTTCATAATAGGTACTAAAGTGCAATGATCAGATGACAAAACTCATTTGCCAGGAGGCAACATGCAAAGTCATAACCAGGCCTGGCTCCATGGGAACATGGCTACAAATTATTTTTGACAGTTGTTTTATTTCGTGTGAGCATTGCCCATTCATCTGTACACATTCTAGAAAGACCCTATCCCACACCACAGCTGACTGCCTGGCCCACTCTATCTCACTGACTGATCAATCAACAAACAGACTGACCACAAGCCCAGCCACCAAGAATGCAGCCCAGCACTAGCTAGAGAGGCCCCCAGCAAGTCCACCACCCCTCCAACCTAAGTGTGGGCAGGACCAGAAGCTGCCTCAGGGTATGGCAAGAGCTGGGCGCCTCTGACCCTTGAACTGTGTGCCCAGGAGCCTGTGCCCAGGACATCCCTCCAAGGATGTTGTCCTGTAAAGGACAGGCAGTTCCAATCACAGCTGAGCCCCAGCTACAACACCACAGAATCCCCTGTCTGGGGGGGAGACACTGATCCACCTTTGAGACACCCCTTGGAGCTGTAAAGGTAACAGGTGCTGTCCTGACCTAAGGGAACTCCTTAGCAGTAGGGAAAGCCCAGGCCAGCCCTCAAAACAGCATGGTGAGGACAACAGAGTCCCATGAGGAGTACTAATCCTCACGGAATGGCCTCTGGTAGTGGCTGTACCAGTTACAGTTCGGAATGACCAGCACATTTATTCATTCACATTATTCTGCCAACAGCCCTTCTCTTGCCCTTTGAGTACTTTTTCTTCCAATTCCATGCAGTCTCAAAGAGGAGTGAGGCACACTGCTAATCAATAAGGATACCCACATCCCTGGTGCACTCACTGGTTCCTGGATGGGCGTATGACTCAGGCTGAGCCAATCAGGATGCTCCCATCCCTAGTAGACCTGACTGGTTCATGGATGGGCTCATGACCCCAGCCAAGCCAGTCAAAATCTTCTGAGGTCCTCTTCCCTTGGGGTGGAGAGAGAGAATAGGTCTCTTTCCTCTGGCATTTTTGCTAAGGAGGAAAAATGACCTTCAAATAAGGAGAAAGCCTGGCAAAAAAATGAAGTCAGATAGACCCACACAGTCCACTCCAGAGCCCAAGATCCAGTCTTGCCTGAGCCCCTTTTGGCAAATGCCAGGGTGAGCTGGATTCTTGTCTCCTGTAAGTGAAGGAGCTCTGATCAGTATTCATTTAGGAAACTTGTTGCTCCTTCCCATCTCAGGAGTCTACCTGCCATCAGAACCCCATTATGATGCCCACCCAACACCTACACAGTGCCTCCCCTGTTCTATTCCAAGTTCAGCCTAATCCTTAATGTCCAGCAGCACAGGCATCCCTGTCAGGGACCCTGGAGACCCTGGCTGACCCCATGACCACTGGTAGTTGAACTTTCAACTCTGTCCTACTCCTCTGTTACTTTGCCTCGCACAGCTCTCTCCTTGCTGCTCCGCCCACCTACCCCCTCCCCCCAAAGCACACACACACACACACACACACTCCTTCCCTCTGTCACGAGTTCCTAAAACTGTAAGGCCAGGTCAGTCACCTCTGCATTCCTCACAGCACCTAGCACACAGCAGGTGCCTGGCATGTGCTAGCTGCCCTAATATGTGTTGGGATGGGGATGGGGCCACCTTCAGTGAGCACAAATACCCCAAGTGCCAGGTGCTATGTTTATCCCCATTTTATAGATGAGGAAAGTGAAGCTCAGGGAGCTTAAATAAGTTACTCAAGGTCAAAAGCTGGAAGAGCTGGGGTTCAGACCTAGCTGGCCCGCCTTCAAAGTGCTATCTCTCACCCACTCTTTCCATTAGACAATGAGCTCCATCCATGCACCTGCCATGTCCACTGCCCATCCCAACACCCAATACAGTGCCTGGCCAGACCAGACACCAGTAAACACCTACAGAAGTGAAGGTGCCCTCCTCCCCCCCACACACCCAGCAAGACTGCACCTGGGCATCTCCCAGCAGCCTCCCAGGGGTCCTGCCCTCCAGAGAAAAGCCCCCTGGGAGGAGCTGCAAGGGAAGGCAGGAAAGAAGGCAAAGGATGAGACAGGAGAAGCCTCCAAGGCTGGCAAGGGCCAGGCCAGAGCACCTCAGAGCCCCATGCAGGAGGATGGGGTGGGCCAAGCTGGGGTGAGTGAGAACTGGGGCAGGCACACGCTGCCCTTGGGATGGACTCAGTGATTACCCAGTGCTAGCTGTAGCCACACGAATGAACCTGCTGCTCCCAGAGGTGGGGTAGTTCCCACTGCACTCTGAGGCTGAGCCAGGGGCTGTACGGAGGGGGGCCGGGGAAGTTCTGCTGAGGAGAAGGTCCTGGAGCCCTCAGGGATGGTCACACTGAGCACCCTGAAGAGCAGTGATTAGGCCAACCACACCTACCTAAAGAGCCCAAGAAAACAAAACAGAGAGAGGAGAGGAGGAAGGCTGGGAGTCAGCAGCAGACCCCAGGAGACCTTTACAGGGAAGTAACCTGGGGCGCCAGGGTGGCTCAGTCAGTTGAGCAGCCACTTCAGATCAGGTCATGATCTCATGGCTTGTGAGTTCGAGCCCCAAATAGGGCTCAGTGCTGACAGCTCAGAGCCTGGAGCCTGCCTTGGATTCTGTGACCCTCTCTCTCTGCCCCTCCCCGACTGGCACTGTCTCTGTGTGTCTCTCCCTCTCTCTCAAAAATAAATAAACATAGGGAAAAATTTAAAAAAAAAAAGAGGGAAGTAACATGAGGAAGGAGGTGCCAAGGAGCCAGCAGGTGGGGAGAGAGGCCGCTCTGAGAGATCACAGGACAGCATTCTGCACCGGGGTCTGGCAACCAGCTCAGAGGTATTCAGTCCTGACTGGGCACCTGCTGTGTGCCAGGTGCTGTCCAGAGACAGGGACCCAAAGACAGCAATCCCTGCCCTCCCATAGCTTCCACTGGTGATGGGGGTGAACCAACAAAAAGAAGGTCAATCATCTAGATGAATGGCCTGTTACAAGGACGCTCATGACACACTACAGAGAAAAACAGGGCAATGTGGGAAGTGCCAGGGAGTGAGATAGGTACAGAGTGAAAATCTAAAGAGGGTGTCGGGAAAGAACTCTCAGAGGTGGGGACATTCTGAGCATAGACTGGGGAGAGATGAGAATGAGCCCCACAGATATTTTAAGGGAGAGTGCCCCGCCCCCCCGCAGCAGTCAGAAGGCTCCAGGGGTCATGGGTCAAGAGGTGGCATGGAAACCACACCTGATGCAAATGAGTGGAGCAAGAGGGAATTTGGATGACCCACCAGCTGAGAGCGTGGGAATGAATTAGCATGAAATGCATGGAAAGCGAAGCCCCAGACGGCCACAAAGTCAGTCATTAACTCCAGGGGAAACGAAATGTATACAAGAAAGGCAAAGGCTTCCCCCGCTGGGCCGGGGCTGAGCTGCGATGGCACAGGCCTAAGGCAGCATCCCAGAAGGTGCGACACAGCTGGGAGGAGATGGGAAGTGAGGGTACAGGGGGAGGCAGAGCCCGAGAATTGAATCCCTCCCCTGAAGCAAGAAGCCCGTGCCAGAAAATCACAGGTGCAAGCCAAGCCCGTTCCTGGGATCTACGCAGGTAAACACCTAACATCCACTCACAGACAGGTGCTGCCACTGGCGGGGACAATGCAGGGAAGGGAGCTGCTGGTTTTCTAAACTTTGTGGAAATTGTCAACTCTTTAAACTACCTGCATGTATAATTTTGATTTAAAAAAAAAATGAGAGAGTGAGAGAGGAAGACAAAGAGTGGACAAGAACTCCCTGCTCCTTGGGGCTCACAGGGCAGCCAAAAGCCTGCAGGGGAGAAAGAGCAGAGCGGCTGGGGTGAAGACTGGAGGCCAGAGAGGCCCCCTGGAGGAAGTGGCCTGAGGAATGCATGGAGGGTGCCCATCGAGGAAGGAAAAGGCCAGAGCTCTCTGCCTCCCAGAGCCCACCCAGGTCCATGTTTCAAGGTAAGCCCTAAAACACAAGAATAAAAGGAGCACAGTGCTCTAGGAACAGAGAGAAAATCCTACTGCTGACACAGAGATCCTGAGGGCATGCTGGGAGGTTCCCGGGTCCTCCATGCCCCACAAAACTAGCCAGAAGGACAGCAGAGAAGATGGGGCTAATGCCCCATGGCAGCCACACCCCCTCTGCAGCCAGAGGCTCTGGGCACTCACACTGCACTCCCCTCAGCGCATTTCCAGAAAGGCCTGCTCAGGGTAATACTTCACCTGAAAGAGCTGGAAGGTGGCATTTCTGCAGCCAGTGAGAGTGGACAGTCCTTCCCTGCAGAGCCCCCAGCCCCACTTCAGCCTGAGCATCCCCTTTCTTATACTTTCCAGAGCTACTCCACTTGTCACCAGCTGTAAATGGCAGACCACGTGTGTGTCGTGAAACCCCACAGGAGAGACCACGTATCGTGAAACCTCAGTTACATTTCACAACACGTGGTCTCTGGCTGTAGGCTCTGCATTTACATCTGTGTATGCAGTGATCAGGTGCCCCTATTCCCCAGGCCTGCCCGCCCGGAAGAGTGGGGGGCTGTGCTGGGGCTCTGGGCTGGGGCTGGCTTCAAGAGCATGGTCGTGGGACTCTGTAGCCTTAGCTTGGAGCATCTGGGCTGCGTGGCTTCCAAACTGCATCTCCAGGCTAGACAGTTCTGCATCTACATCTCTTACTCTGAGGAGCTGATATAGAGGTTTGGACCCTGGGGTTTTGCCATGGTGATTTTTAGCTTGCTATTCTGGGGTTTCTGAGTCTAGCAAAGGGGTCCAGTTAAGGGTGCCAATTCTAGAAGTTCTAGCATGGGTCAGGAGGGGCTTCTGAGCTTGAAGTTCTATGCTGGGGGGAAGGGGCTTATAAAAAGGAGTTGCTCTGGGCTTTTCCAATGGAGGGGTTGATGTGGGTGAGGGGCAGATGGGCCTCCCAAGTCTTGCCCACCTCTGCTCACTCCTAAACCCTTGGGGGAGATTCTGGCCTTTTCCCCACACCACTGCTAAAAGACCATTAACCAATGGGACCCCAAACACAGTGCCCTTGTATTCCAAGAGGTGGGACAAGAAGCAAGGTCTGAAGAAGGAGGGATTCTCACTGCCCTCATGGTGAAAGGCACACCCCCCCTCCCTGAGATTTCAGGAGAGGCACCACTGAGCAAGTTGCCACAGCCAGCATCCGGAACAGAGAGGGCAGCAACACACAAAGGCCACACAGCACTTCTAGCTGATCCCAGACACTGATCCCACCAATGCCTCAGCCCTAGGCAGGATAACCAAGGAGGCTGAACCCCACTCCCCACAATGCACACACATGCCCACACACAACATCTCACTGGGTCCCCAGCCAATGGCCAAGAGGACCTGGAGCCTTATCTTCCAACCTGATTAGCCTGACTGGGGCAGCCCCACCCAGTTACAAGGTGGCCTGAACCAAGGCTGGGCCCTGATAAATACCCACAGGGGTCCTGAGACAGGGCCAGGCCCCCAAGACAGAGTAGGGAGGGCAGGGCTAAGGGACATTCTGGGTCTGCAGAACAGGAGATGTGGCCTGGTCCAGCCCACCCTCCAGGAAGCCCTAGGGACTCCAGCCTGGGTCAGACCTCGGTAAGCCCTTGTCAGTCTGTACCATCCACAGAGAGCGAGCCCTGGGTAGCCCTGTGTGCCGCGAGTCCTGTCGGGCAGTCCAACCCAAGGAAGCACTGACCATTGGAGACGTCTCACTTGAGAGGCATACACACAAGTGTTTGTTTCTCTGGAAAGTGCCAGATGTTCAAGGATAAAGATCATGGCTTTCCTTGTTGCGTATCCTCAAGTTCAGGGCCAGGCCCACAGTAGGCACTCAGGACATGAATGAGTGAATTACTGTATATTTCCTTTCTAATACCTTCACTGAAGGATCAACAGAGAAATTTATGTGAATGCGGTCAGAGCATCACTTGTGCTCTCAAAACCTTATTCCAGGGATGGGGAGACTCTCCGAATTCTATCCACAGTTTGGGCTGAGTTTTCTGCAGACATTTATTTGCCTTCTCCTAAGGTGATAGAACCTCCCAACACTCCTCTGGAGCTACCTCATCGCTAATTCTCTCAATTTCCATATATAAAATAAATCTCTTAACAAAAACCTGTATCTACAGTGTATGGAACAAAGGGAGATTTCAAAGCCCATTAACTCACAGAGATGGTATGTTACTGGGAGAATATGGGCTGTATAATTAAAAACAATTTAAATCCGATTATAAAAACACAGTGGGCTTTACTGTCTGCCACCATCTCACTAAATGGAAAGAAAACCAATATCTTGAGTTTTTTTTAAATTACTGTAAAATTATGAATTAGAACATGCACAGACCACTGCTTTACTGCTTCACGTTACTGATAAGATGAGGTGAAATACTCCTTGCAGAGAAATATTCCTTACAGAGAACATAAGCTATCTTCAGCTCAGAGCTCTGTGGGGTGTATGTAGTATCTGGCAGGTGAGACGCCTGAGTCAGGAAAGGAGATGGTCTCCACGCAGCCAGTGTGAGGATGGGTCCTTTCTGAAGACCCCAGTCTCAGCATTAGTGATGTCTGGCTGTCACTGTCCTCCCTACGCTGAACTCCAGAGCCCAGTGTCTGGGGGAGGGAAAACCAAGGGACGAGGGGTTTGTGATGAAGGAAACTGGCAGTGAGAAGCACCCCCATGAGCTCACCTACCATGAGCCAGGAAAGAGTCCAGCTTTCCTGGCTGAGGGCGATGCCCAGCCCTCAGCATCCCACCTCTCCATCACCAAGGGCGGTGTTGATTGGCTGGCCCTGTCTGCATATAAGCATCAGCCAGGAAGCTCCTAGAGAATATTGGTGCCTGGGCCCTACCTGGGCTTGTAAAATCAGAATCTCGGGGGTGAGCCCTGGGCACAGGTACTTGTCTGAGATCCCTGTGGGTGGGGACTGGGTCTGCTATGCTTACACAGCCCTAGCACAGTGGCAGGCACAGGGTTAGCCCTTGGTAGACATGTAAGCAAGAAATGAATGGGCACATACTGTGTGCATGTCCTCTTTATATACCACTCCTTTGGATTTCATAACCATTCTTCAAGCTAAATGTCAGTATCTCCACTTTACATAAGAGGAAATAGAAGCTAGGAAACATAGAGAAAGTGCCATGGATCACAAGCCAACAAGAAGCACAGGAAGAATTCAAACCCAACCAGGTTACTGGCCAGGGCCAAAGGCCATTCAGGAACTTCCCATTACACTTCTCCCCTCCCCATCTCAGTCCATCAGAATTGGCCAGGGGGCTTCATGTGCCCCCACGCTAGGCCAGAGGCTGGTGGAGGAACAGGGACAAACAAGACTCAGTTGCTAGGCTGTCCAACTCTAGTGATGTCATCAGATAGATGACACTGGGGATAGATCCAGGCACCAAATCCTCCTATGCCAGTCCCTTTGGGGGCCAAAGCACACTTGCAGGATATGATTTCAGGAAAGTCCCTGCCCTGATGCCTGAAATTTCACCATCAAGTCATTCTAGGAAGTCTGGCAGAATCTGAGTATCAGTCAACTTTTATGGCCCAGGTCACATCCCCTTAGTCCACCTTTGGACTGTTGCCGTGGTGACTGGCTGCGAGCAGGTATAATGCAGCAGCGCCTCACCTCCCCTGCACCAGGGCTCCCTGCCTCTGCTGGCACCACATGAGCTGCACACAGGGGCCTACCCAGCCAAGCTGCTGTGCAAACCTGGAACAGCCAGGGAGGGAATGCCCTTGGACCACCCTGACCACTGGGGAGTTGGCTGGTGGATAAATACTCTCCTGTCCCTTTGCTAGGGGGGCAATCCAAGAGTTGGTCTGCATGGTCCTGATGGGGATGGGCCCCACTGCTGGGACTGGCTCCGACTAGCTTTCTCTCTTTCCCTGGTTCATACTTCCTACCCCTTTAGAACACATTCCAAAGTATACTGCTACACATCTGCCTTTGTCTCAGGCTCTGCTTTGGGCTTGGGCAGGGGACCTCAGGCTTTGATATCTGTGAAAGGCAGGTACTCTTGTCATTAGCAGTAGATGTCATCAGGTGACTCCAAGAAAGGCCCAGCTTGGGTTGACAGGAACAGAAAAGCCTGGGGTTACCTCACCTGCCAGCAGGAATTTGGGGCTCTGGGCCCTGCTCCCCCAGCCTAGGTGGGGCCAGGTGGCATTCCCAGAAGAGCCTAGCAACCTGCCCCTCCTCTCCCCTCCACCTGACCCATCCATGGATGACCAGGCAGTTGTGGGCATGAGAAACAGGAGCCAGACATATAGGAAGGGCCACACTATGCAGAAATCCTGAAATCTCCAATAATGACTCACTCTATATCTGGGATCTTCAAGGACAAGCCTCTATCCTCAGCCCCTGGGAGCAGAGCATGGAGGTCTACAAGGGAGGGAGTAGAGTGGAGGGAACTGACTGTCCCCTTGTGTTCCCCATCGTCATGGGTCTCTTCCCTCATGACTCAAGGCCTACATCTAGGTATACATCTCTGGGCCCCGAAGCCTACAGCCTACACCCCCTGCCTGCCCTAGGGGCTCAATCCCCAAAGCCTGGGCCACTTCTGCCAGGACAACAGAGCAGAAGCTCTAAGACCCCCGTAGACCTTACGAGGCTGTCAGTACCCTCCTCCTCCACTTAATCCCAGTCACCCTGGTCAGATCAGTGAGCTGATCTGTGATCTGAGCCTTTGCTCAAGCTCTTCCACCACCTGGAATGCCTACCTCCCTTTCTTTGCCTGACCAACCCCACCCCACCCCCCCATTCCTCACTTAGGACTTGACTCAGGAGTCACTTCTTCCAGAAAGCCTCCCATGATTGTTCCCAAGCCCCGGCTAGGTTAGGCACCACATCATTGCCTCCTTGGGCTGGCTTCATTCTCTTGTAGCACAGGTCACGTTCCAAGCCCACTCGACTATCCCTGCCGCTCCCAGCTCTGTGGCCGCAGCGTGCAGGATGGTCAGTCCGGAGGGCCTGGCCCTCACTGCTGGACACAGCCCGCCAGGGCTCTCCCAGAGAATAGTCTTGGTGGGGCTGGAGACCATCCTCTCAGTCCTGGCCCACCTCACACCTCATAAGGATGTTCATATTTCTTCCTCGACCCCTACCACCTGCTTTCTCCAGCTGAAGTTAATAATTTGAAAGTAATTAAGTCCAGCAAACCGAAACCGATTAAGTACAGACTGGCAGTGGCCGGCTGAGCTGCACGGCCTCACGTCTGCCTGGACCCGTATTTGGAGGGCAGTGGGGTGGGGGCCTGATCCCAGGTCCAGCCTCCAGGGACCTGACCACCCTGTGGCAGAGATAAACCTCTCCACGCAGCCAGCCGCCTAATGAGACTGTCAGGGGACCTCTTAACGAGATTAGGCAAGGCCGGAGCTCTGCCTCACGGTGTGTGGAGGGTTTCTATTCAATTAGTCATTCAGAGCAGGGCAGACATGGCCCAGGAGGCTGCAGGAGCCCTTGACGATAGGGCCAGCAACTCCTAGTTTGTCGTGGTGGCCCAGCCTCCGGGGGCAATGGCCCCACTATGCAGAAGGATGAGCAGAACCAGTCCAGGACAAGGGGCAAGGCCAGGTCTCTGGCTACCAGCCCAGGGCTCCTTCCCTCCTTTGGAGGGAGTTCTCGGGAGCAGCCACAAATGGGCCACTTGGAAAAGGGAGGAAAGACCCCAGCCCACAATCGGTGTGGGGATAGAAAAGACCTACTAGGTAGGCAAGGCTGAGCCTGGGTCCAAGGGAAAGGTCTGTGGCTACTTAAAACTGGGGGCCGAGTGTGTAAGGCCATGACCCAGTGCCCTGCTCTCTCCTGCAGACAGGGTGTTCACATCAAGCTCAGAGAAAGGGAGAGGACCGAGGTCACCCAGGAGCTGCAAGAGCCCAGGGAGCAGTGAGTGACACCTCCTGAGAATAAGGCCCTGCCTCCTATCAGGACTTGGGGGTGCTAAGGGAGGCCTGGGTCACACCACACCCACAGAGACCCTTGGGACACTGGGGAGAAAGGGACTCAGGTCTCAGGTCCCCTCCTATCTTCCCGCTCCCCAGCGCTGGCCCCACCAGTCTAGTCCCAACTCTTCCCTCACTGTCCTAAACCCACCCTGAAACAAGTGTCACCCGCCTCTCTCAAAGCCCCCTGGCCCTCAGGCCAGCACAAGTGCCCCTCCCCCAAGGAAACCTTCCAGAAGGGCTCAGCCGCCAGCCTCCTCTCCTTTCCCCACCTACCCCGAGCTCAAACCCTGGCTCCTCCCTCTCTCAACCCTGCCCGAAAGAGAGGTTTCTAGTCAGCATGCTCTGGGATCTCTTGGCGTCCACTGGGTATGGCTCCAGGGCTTTCAGTCCAATCCCAATCCCAGCGGCCCATGGGCAGAAAGCTGCTCAGGGCAGCAAAGAGAAAATGTGAGGGCATGCTACTGTGGGCCCAGCATCCTCTCTCCTCTCCCAGTGACATGACCACATATGCTCTACCCCTTTCAGTCTTAGCAGGGGTGCTGAGGCAGCACAAGCCTGACCCATCAGGGCATCCCACTCCTCTGGCACAGGACTGATTCCGGGAGGAGCCCGTCCCCATGCCAGACCAATGAGTGGCAGTCCTGGGACCCTTATGAGACTCCTTTTAAACAACCCCCCTCTTCCCATGGGCAGGGACCATGGGGCTGGTCTGATTAGACATCAGCCTGCAGCAGGCAGGAGCACTGAGTGGATGGGGCTGCCTGGGAAGGAAGCTCCACAAGGATGTGGAGATGGAAGCAGAGTCCTGGGGATACCACTTGAGCCCCTGGATCCAGCCATGTCTGAAGTTACACAACCTCTGGCCTTTGCCATTACATGGCCTGATAAATAGCCCTGTTTTGCTTAGGCCAGTACCTAAGGGTTTCTAACTCCCACATGATTAATACAGCTAATAGAGACGGTGATTTCAGACCCTCAGCAGGTTTCCCTGATGTGAGGTTAGGATGTGGTTTTTCAGATGGTCCAGCTTAGAATTCCCACAAATGCATGGGGCAACAACTTCCTCCCAGGCCATGAGAGGCAGAAACTCTCCACAGCCTCTAGGGCACTGTGGGTCAGCCACCTTGCCACAGTCCCAGCGGGGTCCTCAGAACATACTCTCAGCAGGCAACCTGACATGCTCCCCCAGGGAGGGGTTCTCTGGGGAGATGATCCCTGGACCCACCCACCACTGGGGTCTCAGCCAGTGTGCAGGCGTGTGTCTGTGAGTTCAACGGGGCACTAGGTATACACTCCTGTGTGTATTTGCAGGCCCACACGTGTAAGTGCCAGAGGGACAGTCAGATAGCCATTCAACAAACAGTTGCCCCAGTACTGCATGTGCCCAGGAGTCCTGAGATGCGGAGCTCATGGTGCCTGCACTCACAGACCTCACAGGCAGTGACTAGGACATGATGGGAGACACACAGGACAGTGTGGCAGCAAACAGGAAGCCCCAGCTAACGGAGAAGAGCAGCCAGGGGAGGCCTTCTGAAGAACCTCCCCAGCTAAGACTGCAAAGTGATGGGGAGACTGGGGCACAGGGGCAAGTGGGTGGACAGAGTCAGGGGAGAACCAGGCCCTCTCTGCTGGCACAGCAAGTGCACCAGGGCATGCAGCAGGGACAAGGCTGGACCCCAAGGACCCAAATGCTGAGCACAGACATCATCCTGCAGGTCAGGAGCAGAGGGGTCTGGCCAGACACGAGCGTCAGGAAGAGGCCCTGGTGAGCTCTGAGGGGCAAGGCGGGGCAGGAGCCTCCCCACTGGTGGCAGGCGCCTGGATGTCTGTGCACAAACAGTGTCCCGGAGGTGAGGGCAGGGCACAGCAGGCATGTGGCCCCCATCTAGCTTTACCCCACCATCTAGAAGCTGCCCTGGAGCATTCACCAGGACTGATCAATGGGTGCTGATACTCATCACAAACCTGCCGTCCTCCTTTTAATGAAGTTAATTTTCTTGACAGGAGCTAAGCAGCCTGACACAGTCAGACCCCCTGAGCTGCGCTCAGGCGGGCGTCTCCTGATGAGGTTTTGATCATTAACAACAGAGCTTCAAAGCCCCTCCAGCTCCCGAACACTGTGAGGGCTCCAGCTCCTGCTTCCTCGGAGGCCAGTGTGGCAGGGATAGCAGCTACATCTCTCGTTGTACAGAGACAGCAAGTTCTCTGTTCTCTTCTTATGCCTGACCCCACCATGAAGGGCCCTACCCTCAAGGCCCCATCTCAACCTAATCATCTCCCCAAAACCCCACTTCCAAATACCATCATGTTGGGAGTTGAGGCTTCAACATATGAATTTGGGGGGGACCCATGCAGTCCACAGCACTTCCAAACCTTCGCTGGCCTTGGCTTGCAGGCCCTCCTCCAGCTCTGGATACCAGAACCCTGTGCTGGCTGCTGACCCATGTGGCTGGGACCCCCAGAGGGCCACTCCCTGGGGTGTGCAGGCAGGCTGGCTCCCACCCTCACCCCACTGACATGATGCCAAAGTGCCACCGTGGATGCCAACAATAGGGAAGGGCCCAGGCTGTGGCCCTCAGCCTCTTCCTGAGCTTAGTCAAGTCAAGGTTCCACAACCACAATGACCATCCATTGGAGTGATCTCCAAGGGGCCCAGGGGCAGGAGCACATATCTGGGTCCAAGGATGTGCCTGCCCCAGGAGGAACGGGGAAATGATATTTATTGATCGTTCCTCATGAATGTCCCTCAGAGCTGAGGACATAATAGGGCACAAAAGAGAGCAAGTCCCTCCCTTCCCACAGCCCACAGCCTCCAGGAGACATCACCAAACACAGGAGGATGGGGGCACGGGGCAGGGCCAGCCTCCTCTGGGCATGGGGGGACTCCCCAGGGATGCCACATCTGAACTGAGACCTGAGGAGGGTAAAGAGGGACAGGACTAGAGAGGCTCCAAGCAGCGGCTGGAACTGCTGGCTCTTTCTGCAGAACTTGCCCAGACAGCATGGGTATCTACAACACACACACACACACACACACACACACACACACACACACACACGCTCGTGCACACATACTCACAAGCACACATACTTGTGCACACGCACATACATGTGCACACACATGTATACACTCACATACACCCCCATACACACACACTTGTACACACACATGCACACACAGGGCAGAGGTGCTCTGCCTCGATTCCATGGGATGCCCGAGGACCTCCTCAGCACTGCCCAGAGGTGTGGCCACCGTACTTGCCTGTCCCTGGAAGAACACTGGCCATAGGTGCCCTGTGCAGCCTCAGTTCAGCGCTGTGAGCCATGCAGTTTCCTGTGTCAGCCCTCGAGAGCCTTTATCAGATACACAGGAGAAGCCCTGAGCCAGCCCTGAGCTGAGGCTCCAGCTGGGGGCTCAGTGACAGGGAGAGACATACCCTCAGGCTGGCAGCCTACATACAGGCCTCAGGGGCAGCCCAGGGAGTTGTTTGGACCACAAGAGCCCCAGGGAGAGGCGAGTGAGAGCAGGTGCCCTGGGAGCCAACCAGGACTGAGGAGAAGTAACATTTGATGTCCGCAGCCGTGACAGGAATGGAAGGCAGCAGGACCTAGCTCTGAGCTAAGTCAGGATCACCTCAGCTCCTGGCCCCAGCCCTCTAAAATGGACACCAGACAGACAAACGCAGGGAGCTCAGACCAGGGCCTAGAAAGTGACCCCTCTCTCTCTCTTTCACTGTGCCTCTGGGTACCCAAACAAAAGGACAGAAGACAGTCCCCAGCCCCAGTCCAGGGACAGAGCCAAGGCAAGACCTCAAGACTGAGCAGGAGGAGCTCATGGGAAGCAGACAGCCTGCAAAGCCAGGCCAAGGTCAGGTCCACAGGGGCTCAGGCCATGCAGGGCGAGCAGATGCATAGGCTAAGCCAGGAGCACCGGCCACAGTGGGGTGAGGATGATGTCCACCCAGCAGGGCCCATGTCTCTACCCTGACCAGGCAGTTGGTGGCACCCAGGCAGGCCCAGAGACCAAGGAGTATCATGTACCCTTATCAGGGGCCCAGGAGGACAGGACAAATGGTGGCCAGGACACAGGGAAAACAAATGCCTACGGAGTGTCCTATGTGCCACCACCCACACACTTAACCCCAGCACTAGGCTGAGCACTCCTCTGCTGGGCATTCCGAGGATGACCGCTTGCCGAAAGCCTCCTTCCTTCCAGGCATACCTCACCTGTGTAGATCTATCAACACGACACCAAGGTAACCCCACTTCACAGATATTGAAATTGAGGCTCAAAGAGGGCAAGTGACCTTTCAAGACCATACAGCTAATCACTCACAGAGCTGGGATTTGATTCCAGACTTGTCTGAGCCCTTTCTACCCATACAGAGCAAGTAGGCTGGGCCAGGCAAGCTGGATTCTGGCTGTTCCATGCACTCAGAACAGCAAGGTTGCAGCATGATTGCAACAGTGTGCAATGACAGTCTCCAGGGTCCCTGAGCTCTGGCCCACACAGATGGCTCCAGGTAGCTTCCATATGAGCCATGTCATCAACAGCAACCTGCTTCCCTGCCCTTCTGGGACACCAAGAAAGGCCAGACTCAACTCTAAGCTGCCCTAAATGCTACAGGGGCTGGGGGAGCCTGCCCAGCCCAGGTCACAAAGGGGAAGGGGGCCAAGAGCCCCTTGGGACCACTCTTCTACCTCTTCTACCTCTTTGCTTGGCCTTTAGCCAGGCATTTTATTAAATTTCCTCAACTGACCCTGTGAGCTATCTGTCCTCTGTGTTGTCACTCCCATCTTCCAGTTGAGGACACTGAGGTAACCTGCCCAGAGTCAAACAGCAGAGCAGGGACGAGAACCCCAGTCTATGAGTGAGAGCACAGGGCTCCTTCTGCCCCCATCTTGGCTTCTGGGCACCACATCCTCCCGTGTGGAGGAGTAGGAGGGCCGGGCCGAAGAACAGAGGTGGAGAGGCAACATCCGGCTGCCCCTGCCTGGGACCAGCGAAGGACTGATGTGAGGGAAGCAAACAGGGTAGACGGGACTGGCCAAGGCCACATATGCCAGATCTGGCTGGAGGGGGGGCGGTACAGCCTGGGCTGAGGACCACCCTGGGGCCCCAACTGGCAGTCCCTGGCTTCACCCCTTGGGAGCCTACCTCACCCACAGTCTGGACCCAGAAACAAACAAATGGAAGCCATCTAATCACTGCACAGCTACCCTGCCTGTGCTCTAGGCCCAGAAGGGACAATCATGGGTCTTTCTCTTCCCACCCCATGGCCATTGGCCACAAAACTGGCTGTTTATAGGTTGGAAAGAAGGTCTTTAGAGAACTTAACTGATGAGATATTGGACACGGACCCAGATGCCTTCCTGGGCCCCATGCCTGTCAGAAAGGCTAGACCCCAGAGAGAGAACCTGTCACTGGCCAGCCCATGGCAGTGATGAGTCTCTGCTCTAGCCCAAAGCTATAGTGAGAGCCAGCTGCTGCTGTGTGGGGAAGGCAGGGGTGAAGATGGCCTGGGGCAGGGGAATTCTGTGAAAGGAACAGGACCACAGGAAACCCTGCCAAGGCCACAGGCAGCTGAAGTCTGGCTGCGGGGGCTCACGGATGCTGGGTTCAGTGATGGCCAGGCCTTACCCCCATCTTCACCTCAACACTTAGGAAGCAGCTAACCCAAGCCTTCTGAAGCTGTGCCTGTCTGGTCCCTAGTTTACAGAGGACAAGGCTGGTAGACACAAGATTCTCTCTCTCTCTCTCTCTCTCTCTCTCTCTCTCTCTCTTTAAAGTTTATTTATTTTTGAGAGAAACAGAGCATGAGCAGAGAAGGGGCAGAGAGAGAGGGAAACACAGAATCCAAAGCAGGCTCTAGGCTCCAAACTCAGCACAGAGTCCGACATGGGGCTCAACCTCACGAACTGTGAGATCATGACCTGAGCCAAAGTCGGACGCTCAACTGACTGAGTCACCCAGGTGCCCCAAGATTGTCTCTCTTTTGAAAGTCCAGTGGGGGCTGGGAACCCAGGCTTCCTGACTTCCCCCAACACCAAAGCCCAGAGTTTTCCGGAGCAGAGGGACGTGTAAATGAGTGGACAAGGGGGAAGTGATGGGAGCAATGGATTTGGCCCAGATGGGATCCAATACCTAAGCCTGTTTTGGGTTGTTTCTCTGTTGTTTTAATAAGTCCCCAAGGAAATGGAAGGACTGTTTTGATATGAATAAGTATTTGGTTTTTTGTGTTTATTTGTTTGTTAAAATTTTTTAATTTAAAAAAAATTTTTTAACATTTATTTTTGAGAGCAAGACAGAGTGCGAGCAAGGGAGGGGCAGAGAGAGGGAAACAGAATCTGAAGCAAGACCCAGGCTCTGAGCTGTCAGTACAGAGCCTGATGACCCACGAGATCATGACCTGAGCCCAAGTCAGACACTTAACCGACTGAGACACCCAGGCGCCCCTGTTTGTTTGTTTTTTAAAGTTTATTTATTTTGAGAGAGAGAGCACGTGAGCAGGGAAGGGGTTAGAGAGGGAGAGAGAGAAAATCCTAAGCAGGCTCTGTGCTGCACAGAGCCTGATGCAGGGCTCGAACTCATGAACCCAGAGATCATGACCTGAGCCAAAATCAAGAGTTGGGTGCTTAACCAACTGAGCCAGCCAGGTGCCCCATGAATACGTATTCGTGTCATTCACCAAATGTTTCCAGTTGTCCCTCCTTCCAGGCCCACAGTAGGACTGTGCTTCTTGGATGCCTTATGACTAGCTGGAACCATGTGAGTAGTTTTGGCCAATAAGCTATAACCAGAAGTGACACATGTCCTTCCCCCCCGCCAACTTTGGGCTGAGACCCCCAGAGCTCTCTTTCCATGTGGCACAGCAACTGGCAATATTCAAGCTGAGTGACCATCACGAGCCAAACTCCACACTGACCAATGCCGGACATGTAGAATGAGAAGGAGATAAATTTTTGTTATGTAAAGCCACTGAAATGTTGAGATTGTTTGTTGCTACAGCTTAACTTAAGTCTTCCTAGCTGATACAAGGGAACCATAGAACAAAACCAGGGGGCAGGGACCTCAGTAGCCAAGTCTGAAAAAATTCATATCCAAGGATCGCACTGGGTTATAAATGGTTCAGGAATAGGCAATACAGACTAAATGTTTCAAGTTTTTAGCATTTTCTGGTAATGAAAAGGCAAAGTAAAGAGGGAATATGGCTGCTAGAGGGGACCAAGCTAGGGGATTTTTCACCTGGAAAATACAAGAATTTGGAAGGAGTCTATCTGCCCTTATAAGATACAGCTCCAGGTACTAAGGGCCAGTCTTAGTTGTCCTCCACAAGAAATCTGGAGAAATGGCCCCATCAAGCTGCTCCAGACAGGATGGTTGTTAAAGTCCCCCTGTCACCAAGAAAGGGACTAGCAGCAGCTCAGAGGCAGCCTGAGGACAAGTGTCTCACTAGACCCACACACCCCTGGCCTACATGCCTGGCACTAATAACCATCTATTCACAAATTGCCAGTTAGGTCCAAACTCCCAAACTGGGGATAAGGATATGGCAACAGGGATACTAAAAGGAAGCCTCTAGAACCCAAACTATGAGGATGTGAGTGAGGCAGGTGTCCATAAAGTGAGAGAGTGTGTGTGCATGTGTGTGCCTGCCTGTTTGCACACACAGGAGTGACCCTAGAATGAAGGAGAATTCTGGAGCCCGGTTACTCAGCTGAGGGAGGGATGGGGACCACTCCTTGACACAACCACAAGCTGGTGAGCAATCCAGAGAGGGGACTAGATGGTTCCCTGTCCCCAGGCCCCCTCCAGCGTGGAGCCATCACTGCCTGCAGCCACAGCCACAACCATCTTCCAGCCCAAAAGTCTTGCTGGCAGCAGGCCCTATGGGACCAGGAAGAGCTCCAAGCAGCGGCCAAGTAAGACGGACTCAGTTAAGGCCCCCCACCTTGGGCTCTAGGTGGGCATGGTGGATGACGTGGGGGAGGAAGGAGGGTTTGAAGCACCTGCCCAGAGAGAAAAGGAGGTATGGGCCTGTGTGGTAGATGGGCCTTACAGTCTGGCTCTTCAAAAAGAAGATTCTCCTGGGACCTTCCTTAGGCACAAGCAGCTTCCAGGCCCAAGGAAGGAAGTCAGTGCATCACTGGAGAGCACAGGTGAGTCTATAGAGGCCTGCAGGCTTACTGCCACCTCCAGAGCAAGCTTGGTAGACATGGAAACACGGCCATAGGTCCCACGTGCCTCTAGCAGGTCTGGCTAAGACCAGAAGATGCCCCCCAGCAAGCAGGAGAGCAGTCAACCGTGCAGAAGAAAGGAAAGAGGGGACAACGTGCACTGGCTATGATGGGCACTGACAGGTGTGCCAACATGGCAGCAGGGCGATGGCCCGCAAAGACCCCCACACCCTAATCCCCACAACTGTGACCACGTGAGGCTTCACGTCAGAGAATTAAGGTTGCGGAGGGTTAATTAATCAGCCAACTATAAGACAGGGAGGTTGTCCTGGATTATCCTGGCGGGCCCAGTGAAATCACAGGGTCCTAGGGAGGGAAAGGCAGAAGAGTCAGAGGCCAACAGGAGATAGGAGGACAGAGGCGAGATCAGAGTCACTCTGTGAGAAGGACCCCACCCACCATTGCTGGCAGAAGACGGCGGAAGGGGTCCAAGAGCTGAGGAAGACAGGCAGCCTTTTGAAGCTGCAAAGGCAAAGAGACAGATACTCTCCTAGAGCCTCCAGAGGGAATCAGCATCTGGACTTCAGTCCAGTGAGACTTGTATCAGGCTTCTGACCTACAGAATCGTAGATGATAAATTCCTGCTTTTGACCAACTAAATTTATGGCAAAATTTGTTTCAGCACCTGGGGAAAATTGCTCCGGCCAAGTGGCTGGGAATGACGGTCGCGGGCCTACACACATCTTTATGATATCACCAACATCACACTCAGAAAGCCCCTGCTGGTATCTCCTGGGCAGGGACCCATAAAGCCCCTCCCAGAGACAAGTGGGTCGGCCAGAGGGTCTAGATGGATTTGCCCTCACTGGCCTTATCCTTCTGAAAGGAAGCCATGGAAGATGCCAGAGGCATCAAAGCTCAGGGCAGGAGACCTTCTAGCAGAACGTCTACATCCCAGCATGGCACACAGGAGGCAGGATGACCATCTAGGAGAGACCAATATAAAATGAATGACCAAGGCCATCAGATAGGCACCAACATGCTCACTGTTTTACTGTCACTTTATTTCATTGTCTCATTGTTTTATTAGGAACACCAAGCTATACTTGGGTAATTTTTACCTTGTCTTCCTAAAACACTTTTGTGCTTATTGGAACTAAAAGGAATATTGCCTCCCATGCACATTCCTCTTTCCTTCCTCTTCCCTAAATTGTTATCTTTCCACTGTATGATAGATATGTCCACAGTATAACCAATAACTCAAATCTTTTACTTACAGTAAAAGATAATACTGTGAACAGAGAAGACTCCTGCTCAGCCAGTTCTTTTATGCATTTACTCATTTATATGATATTCTCTTTGAGCAAGCACTTTAAAACAATATGAAATTTTTTTACTTGACAAATTAGTGTTTCTTCTAGTATCCAGAAGACAAATTTTCACTTACTATGAAGATGGGCTTTGCCAACTGAATCTCAGGCACAACATTATAAAGATTTAAATGTCATTTCGGTGTTACCATTTGCTAACTTTAAATCCTCATCAAACACATATTTTATTAAATGCGACCCATTCTTTTACATCAACTGACCAGGTGTCTTGAAAGGTAGTTTGTCAGGAGCTTGTACAAAACCAGCCTGAAGAAATCGTAGGTATAAATCTTAGTACCAACAAAT
Source organism: Panthera onca (assembly GCF_046562875.1). Classification (NCBI taxonomy): domain Eukaryota; kingdom Metazoa; phylum Chordata; class Mammalia; order Carnivora; family Felidae; genus Panthera; species Panthera onca. The sequence goes on along the minus strand of NC_138349.1, from coordinate 43,158,679 downwards.
CAAAGCAGAGTTTCTTGTTCTCTTCAGTGACACTTAAGCATACCTTAGCATATAAACGACTTCATTTTTTAAAAAATTGATTGTCTTGAATATTGAAAAATATATGCAGCCGCTAAGCAGTGTTTACATGTATGTTGTAGCAATTTCAGAAAGAGCCAATAAGATGTTACATGGAAGAAGAAAAAAAAACAGGGTATCCAGCTGAACAGAACAGAATGGGAGCTCTCACTCAGCACTTAACAAAATACAGTGAGTGAAAAAAGACTGGAAGGAACTGGTAGGATTCTGAACGATTCTGTTCTGCCTCGTGAGGCTTTCCTGTCCCTTTCATGTTTTATATAATGAACATGCATGGCCTTTTCCTTTTCTACATTTTTTAATTGATTCATGCTCACTGTAGCGATGCGTTTCTTTTATAATCAGGGGGGAAAAAGTTTAGCAAAATGCTGAAAATGGAAAGGTCAGTGAGAGTGTGCTCTCAAGGAATTCACCAGCTTGAGAAACGATGTGGCTGAAAATATCAACAGCCTCAAGAGAAAGTGAGATGGATTCACAGCTGGGTCAGGGGACAGAGAGGGAATTCGTATTTACTGAACACCTACCACAGGCCTTCTGCAGACAATTTATACATGTCTTGTCTCATTTCATCTGCATGATAATCCCATGAGCCAGGTACTATGGTTGGTTCCTTTTAACAGATATGGGAACAGAAGCTCGGAGCAAGGCTAGGACATCTCCATCTTGCACATGAGGTAAGACAAATTTGAACCCGGTTTCTTGGACTGTAGCGACCAAGCTCTTATCCTTGCATGGTGCTGCCTCGAAGGCAAAGTAGGGACAGGATCACCTCAATCCCAAATGTACTGGGGGTCCATTGGGATCTTGTCCAGCCCATGATGGAAACTGAACCCCGGTGTGCCTCTGCCCTCGGTCCATGGCCACTCTCCACCAAGAAGTCCTTTCCTTTCCCACCCAAATTATATCCACCACCCACGGCCTGCTGCAATGATCATCCAGGCCCAGGAAAGAGAGAAGATATCCACCAAGCAGGACCACACCACAGGATGGACAGCAGCCCAGAGCACAGAAGGAAGGACATGCAGAGAGTTGAGTGCCTGCCCAGCTGAGCCCCAGGCTAGGGACAAGGAGCCTCTGAGCACTGCTCTGCACTCCCTGAGGCCGTTGAGGGGCTGGCTCTTCCTATCCCTTGTCAACATCCAAGGTCTGTGCAAGGTCATGGGATAACAATGTGGATTTCTGCCCACACGGCTCATCAGTTGAAAGCACATACCAGCTTTAACCAGCACACACTCTCTGGGCAGCAGGCATCCCAGTAGCACCCGGTCAGTATGCTTCTACCCGGATGTCATCAGACATCCCTCAGTCACGAGGATCCAACTCCCTCCTTCTGGACAGGTACACATGCTCCCCCTCACACCCTCTGAGACTGTCAGCCTGTATCCCTGGAGCCTGAGACATTCTTCCAATCATAAAAATACAGAAACTGAGATCCAGAAAAGCAAGACCCCGGGTCTCCAGGACAAAGGTGCCCTGGGGCTTGAAGGTTGAATGGCCCACAGGTATGTTTTGTTTGGCTTATTGTTTAAATGGTTTGATTCGTTGACAACAGTTAGAAATCAGATTTTATAATTAAAGTCCAGATTTGGGGCTCCCCTTACAAAAAAAATCGGCACATCTACTATACTAGGATTTTCATTCCCAAATGGCAAAATCGGCTACGGCTGTATAACAGCTGCTCCTTTTAACAGAGATGACCTCTCCAGACCGCACGCTACAGGCCCTGCAGGGTCCAGCTGCCCAGTTCACCTATGTGTGTCACCTGCCTAAGACTGTAACCCTGGGCAAGAGCATCATCTTCATTCCCTGGAGACCTGCTGTTGGAGGGAGGGGGGATGGGCGTCATTCAGGAGCAAAATGAATGAACATGGAATACTCCAAACAGCAGAGGGGAAGTCAAAAGAAGCAAAATATGTCAACAGAGAATGTGGAACAGCCAAAGCAGCATGTGGAACACAGGCAGGATCACCACCACACTGTGAGCCCCTGGGTGCAAGAAATGCATATGTCCACCTGTGTCCTCAGCTCCCAAGCACAGAGAATGACTGTCCACAGAGACAAATGTGTAGAAACAGTGTCAAGGGAGCAAGAAGCACTGTCAAAATCATGGCATGTGACTGGATAAGTCCGTGTCACCCCGGATCCCCACCCCAGTTAGGGTCATTCCTGGCTAAGGAGGCCCCACCCTCCCTGGCTGGAGCTCACACCAGATACTTGCAAGGAGGTGTAAGGAGATCACACAGAAAGGAAGTCCAGGGGTGGGCCATGTGAGGGCAGGGGCTGTGGTAGGCCACACAGACAACAAAGGATGGGGATTCCCCCTTCTGTACCTCAGTGGACATCAGACAATAGACGTCTGCCAAGGCTGGAAGCAGCAGTCCCCACGATAGGCAATGCCAGCTTCACCCCACTCGCCACCACTCCAAAAACACACTCAAAACTCCAGGCCTATACACCCACTTTAAGGCATCCTTGGGCCTTCAGGACTCACAGTTGAGCCTCCCCCTTCTCTGCTGCACCCAAGAATAGGAGACTCCCAAAGACCTCCTTCTAGCACAAAGTTCTCTCCAGCACCAGCTCTGACCTTCTGGACACAGATCAGAGGCTTCACTGAATCACCCTACCTGTGCAGGTACCCAGGAGCCCAGCAGCCAACATATAACCCAAGGCAGCAGGAGGGCTCTGGGCCCAGCCACTGGAGGGATGGGCTGGGGGGTGCAGGAGCTGGCCTGGAACACTCAACCAAGCCACCTCTTACCTTTACCGGCTGTCCTGTCAGTCCCTCCTGGGAGGAATCCCTGCATCCTGTGCCACCAGCTGTGTCCCCTATCCTCACACTCCAGGGCAAGGGCCTCAGAGTCAACCCATGGATACGGAGAGCAAGGCAGAGCATAGAAAAAGGTACCTAGGCTAGGCAGATGCCAGAGGTGGAAGGAGCCCTAGGCCCTGATCAGGAAGGTGGCTAGTGACATGGAGGAGGAACGGGGCTCCAGAGCCCAGCCCTGAGCCAGGTGAGAAGGAAAGGAAAGAGAGACGAGGGGGAAACAGAGGGTGCCGCCGTTGAGAACACCCCCGCCACGCACCCGTTAACCCCCTGCTGGCGGGTCCAAACCGAGGCAGCGGCTGCAGGCCACGGCGGCCGCACAGGCAAGGGCTAGGATTCCCTCCCCGCAACCCGGCCGGCCCAACTCCGCTTCGTTTCTGGTCAAACAGCGCCCACCTCCGGCCCAGGCGACGGCGCCTCCGCCCGCGGCAGGGACAGCGAGAGAGAAACCGGTTCCTCCAAACCCGGAGGAGAAGCACGGCACAGACACGCCGGCCGAGGCACTCAGTGGGCGCAGGGCACAACATGCCGTACGTAACAGATTGTGCTGCGTCGAGGGGAGTCGGAGGGCTCCGGCGCCAGGCGCTCCTTGCTTGCAGACGCGGAAGACCCCTGCCCATGGAGGTCAGGGGCGGTGCACCGACACAGGTACCCGGCACGCAGACACGCCCACCCACAAACACTCAAGAAACAAAGACGGCCCTGAGCTACATACGCCTGCGCCGCCAGCGCTGGGCGCACACACGCGCGCACCCAACTGTAAAAGAACCGCACAATCCCGCAACACGCCCGGCAAAGAGCCCAGCTCGCTGTGCTCACAAGCTCCCGGCTCCAGCTCGCCGGCGCAGAGCACTCCTCGCGCCACCGTTTGGTGGGCTGGCGAGGGCGCGCGCAACGTGCTTGGCACCGCGCGTCTGCCCAGGTGCACAGGGGGCTTTGGGTGGCCAAGCCCGTCCCAACCCCGCGGGTCTCCGCTGCTGCGCCGCCTGGCAGGCCGCGGCCCTGTTTAGTTAGCCCTGGGCGCCGCGGCCACTCACCTTCCTGAACGGCCTGGAACGGGTTGTTGGCCTCGATGACCTTGATGGAGTAGGTGATCTTCTCGCTCTGCAGGATGTCATCGTTGAGGCTCAGGTCTGATACGGCCAGCTGGAACACCCTGTCGTCCTTGGCCGCGTTCTCCTCGAAGATGGCACCTAGAGGAGAGGAGGGGTCAAGACCCGGCCTAGAGAGGAGCTCTCCCTCCCCACCCCACCCCCACCCTAGCCTTGGCCCTCGGGTCATGATGCTGGCAGGTCGGCTGGTTGCCTGGTGGGGAGTTTCTCGGACTGGGGTTTCAGCTTGACAGGACAGTTCAAGGCTCTCCTCGTCAACCAGCACGGGAAGACGTCCCCCACACACTGAGTACATGTGCACACAGTTGACACGAGTTACACATTGCATATGCTGCCACCAGGTCACACATGTGTCTCACAACCAAGCCACCTCGTGTCCCAACCATGCCCCACGGACTGAGGCAAGCTGGAGTGGCCTCAGGCAGCACCTAAATGCCTTGATATGGCCCCTTGAATCCCATGGCAGGAGCCAGGAATTTCCCCTGCAGGGCAACGGTCCCAGACCCCAATCCCAAAATGGAATGATGACTTCCTTCTGCCCTGAGATCCCCCTTTGAGTGAAGCTGAGTAAGCAGGTCAACATTGAGTTTGCTGCACCTGGGGGCTTCTTTACGCAGGGGCCTGGATGACCAGCAGGTCAGTCCCATCCTGGTTCCACTTAAGGCTACCCAGCCTGGCTCCCTGGGCTCCACCCCTCCTTGCTTATTCCTGCGTGTATGTGGAAGGAGAGGGGACTGTACCCTAGACCACTTCCCTTCAGACCCAGTAGAGCTGAGGCCCTCATAAGGTACTGCTCTTGAAAGGGCCTTCTAGAACCGCGAACATCTCCAGGGCAGCCTCGGGCTGGTCCTTTGCGCGCTTAGCACCGCCTTGGCGGACTCTGCGCTTCCAGCGGAGATCGGTCCGATTCGCCAGAGCTTGGCCCTGCAGCCTGGGCAACTCTGGAGTCTCCCCAGCCTCGCCAGGCCCCGAGGGTCCCCACGGTCCCAGGACTGGGCCCGATGATCCCGGGAGCTGGGGACTGGGCGGGAGGAGGGAGGCCCGGGTTCCACGTTACACCCAGAGCCGCAATGCTGACCGCGAGACCCGAGGCCACCCTCCCCCCGGGCGGGAAGCATGTTTGGCGCCGGGCCCCTGCGGGGGGCGTTGCAGCTCACCCAGCCGAGGCCTACTCCCTCACCACTCCTCCCCACCCCCCACCCCACGCCCTGCCCGTCCCATCATCCCTGCCTTCTCACACCTCCCAACCCCCAGTTTCTCTGTGCTCGCTGGTCTTTCCCAACTTCCGGAAAGGCGACTGCAGAGGGGCTCCCCCAAAGCAACCGCTCTCAGCCCCCCAACCTGGCCCAACTTCCTGGGATTCCTCCCCTGTCGCCACCAACTCCCACACACTCCCCTTCCGCGCGCCCCCTCCTCTTCTCCTCTAGCTCATCTCTCCTGGTTCTATCCCTCCATCCATCTCTTCCCGCTCAGCGCACACACACACTCCTCCCCACCCCCCGCCGCCCACGCTTTTTCCCCCGGCTCCCACCACCTGGACCGTCTGCCGGCCCCCAAGACTTGGACCACGGGAAACTCTGGAACTGTCCAGGATTGGGCTGCAGTCGCCACAACCAGAAACACAAACACCCACACATATACTGCGAGATACACAGACACACACCGGGGAAACAGGCAGACACTGTGTCCACTCTAACAGGCTGACAGTCGTGCACGCACCAACGCTGGCTCAGATGGACCCACACATCCCAACGCCCTCTCGCAGTGACACCAACACGGTGCCAGGCGCACACACAGCGATACACGCTGACAACACCCACCCACCCACATTCACACACGGTTCCGGTCGGGGCCTCTTTGATCCTGCCCTGCCAACTTGGCGAGACCCGGGGCCATGCCCGCCCCCTGCCCCCCGCTGCTCGGAGCCCGCCGACGGCCCAGCCATGGGCGCGGGTCCGGACGCGCGTCCAGCCCCGGGCTCCCCGCAGCCGCGGCCCTAAGTGTCGGCAGAGGCCGCAGGGATTGGAGCCCCGGGGAGCGGCGAAGAGCCCGCGGGAGCGCGGCGCGGCCCATGCACAGCTCCTCCGCGGGGCGGCGCGACACGGCCCTTCGGGGGAGCACCGCCCGCCGAGCCCCTCGGCCCGGGGAACCGCCAAGTTTGGACGCCGCGCACCCCCCACGCCGCTGGGGCCCCCGCCCAGCCTCGACCCCAGCTGCCCGCCGCGCTCACCGATGTGGATGATGGAGTCGGCCCGCACCGACACGCACTGGCATATCCAGGGGAGAAGCCACAGCGTCAGCGCTTCCATGTCCCCCGGGCGCGCGGCTCATCCGCCCGGGCCCGGGGCGAGGCCGAGGGCAGCGCGGAGCGGGGAGGCGCCGGTCCGGGTGCAGTCCCGGGCCGCTCCCCGGGAGAGCCGAGCCCGCCCGTGCGTCTTCTCCCGCGCGCCCGCCCCTGCGCCCTGAGCCCGCCCCAGCCCAGCCCAGCCCAGCCCAGCGCGGTCGGGCTCCGGCTCCCGCTCCCGCTCCGGTGGCGGCTGCGGCGGCGCTGGCAGCCCGAGCCGAGGCCGGCTAGGCGGGGGCGGCCCGCGGCGGCGGCGGCGGCGCTTCCCGCGGCTCGGGCGGCTTCGGAGGCGGCGGAGGCGGCGGCCGGGCCGGCGCGGCGGCTCCGGGCTCGCTGTGTGTCTGAGCCCCGGCGAGGAGCGAACTGCGGAGGACGCCCCCTCCCCTCCCCCTCCCCCTCGGCTCCGCTCCCCCTCCCCTCCCTGCCCGCCTCCCTCCCCTCCGCCCTCCTCTCGGCCACGTGACTGCGGAGCTTCAGCCTCGCCGCGCGGCGCTCGCCCGCTCGCGGCTCGGAGGGGGCGCCCGGTGCTCCGCGCTCCTGGTCCGGGGGACACTCGGGGGCCGGCATGGCAGCAGGGACCGGCCGAGTCCGCGGCGCGCAGACACTTGGCGGCCCTGGGTCTTATGCCCACCGTTCGCTGGGGGCAAGAGGATGGAGAAGGGTCGGCCACAGCCTGCCCTCGGGGGATCTCGGAGCGCCCGCCGACCTCAGCCTCCGAGCGTCTCGGGCCATGCCCCCCGCCCCGGACAGAGAGCCCTAGCGGAGCAGCACCAGGGGTAGCGGAGAGAGAGAGAGACGGGGCGGGTCTCTGAGGCAGGCTCCGGGATGCAAGGGGAGCCAAAGGGGACCCGACGCAGCCGAGCGTCGCGGAGCAGAGCCAGAGCCGAGGCTCGCACCCTAGCTAGCGGCGCAGACCTCGGTGGGAGCCCATCCCCCGCCCCGCGGGCCCGGCGTTCAGCCGCGAGTCAGGCAGAAGGCTCGGACTCTGAAGCCTAATTCATGGCCGGAAACCGGCGCAGCCGTGACCGCGGCGCCTGGACGTGAGGAGCCTTCCAAGCGGCCGGCGTACTCAGACTCCCCACTCTGCACGGAGCCTTCACGCGCGAGCCCGGGCTGAGAGCCCGCTCCTGGCGGCCCGCGCCGAACCAGCTCTCTCTGCCGCCTGGTGAATGCCTCCGGCGGGCCACCACCAGATGCAGGGTTAACCAGTCTGGGCTCAAAAGCCTGGGAGGAGGTGGCAAGACTGATACGCAGCTCCCCCACCCCCAAGTCCCAGACTGGGCTCCACGTGGCACACCCAAGATTTCGCGGAGACAGCTGAGACTTCCTGGACCCCAATTCAGCGGAAGCTCGGTCTGGGCGCGCCTGGCAGAGCCTAGTGTAAGGGGCCGCTGGAGAAAACCCAGGAGCGCCCCTTGGCCCTGTAGTCGGTCAGCCAGAAGGTACCTGCCATGCCTTGCGCTGGAAGCAAGGGACCTGGAGAGGCTTAGCAACAGACCTTGCCTGGAACTCCCCGTGCAGTGGGAGAGGCGGACACCTAAACAGATCATTAAAAGATGTCACGAGGACCTTGAATGAGCCATGTATACACGTGGCCAAGCATGCGAAGAAGAGCCAGGGATGGCTTCCTGGAAGAGGTGACAGTTCTAAAAGCTGAGTGGAGGTTACCAAGGGAGAAGGAAGAGAGGCCTCCAGGCATTGAACACTGGTTATCCAGCCAAGGCAGGAAGATAAAGAAGTGTGTGTGTGTGTGTGTGTGTGTGTGTGCGCGCGCGTGCGCGCACACGCGCATGGGTGTGTGTCTCTCAAGCTGCCAACCACGGAGGAGTCATTGACAAATGTTACTTTGGAAAGGTGGGGGAGGTGGCTGTGCAGAGAGGACCAAGTACAAGCTTGGAGAGCAATGAGGCAGCCCTTGCAGTGGCTGCTGGGGCTGACTCAGCCTGGTGGGGGCAGCCTGGTGGAGAGTAAAAGCTGGGGTAGAGAAATAGCAAGGAACCACACGAGCAGGCAAACAGCTTCCAGGATGAGGGACCAATGGGCAAGAAGAGAGGAATGACCAGGCCTGAAGGCAGTTGGGCTTGGGGGCTGGGTGTGGTGCCCACACAAATGCACTTCCTCGAGAAACCTATCTTTGGGGCCTTAAAGTATAAAGTATGCCCCACCCAGCCTCTCCAAACCCCCACTCACCCATGCCTCCATTCTTATCCTCTCAAAATTCCACCATTTGCTGGCCAAAAAGTTATAGAAAGTAGAGAAATAAAGGATGGACTTTATTATATAACAATTTGGTTCTTATGAGACTGTCCACCTTGAAAAGATAGTGGGTGTGGTCGTCCAGTAGGTGCTCAAACCTGAGGTCAAGAGCCACAGGGTCAGAAATCCCAAAACTCAACTTGTTTGGGCCTCTGCAGTGTGTTAGTAAAGTATGTGATACTTCTAACCCAGTTAGAAGTTTCCTTGGTGTATGTAGTAGCACTAAGAAGAGGTAGCATGATTGTAGCAGGCCAATCCTCAAGACCTCCCTTCTAAATATTAAGAAAGCAACCTATCAATACACAGTTTTGAGGAGACTTCTGTCAGTTTCTAGTTTGGATGATGAGATCCCTCTGTTTGGGGCCATGAGGGTTGTGACTCGGGTTGGAACCCCCTGGGAAGCTGTTGGCCTGGGGCAACCTCCCCTCCTGTCCTAGGTAGCCTCTCCTCCTCTACCTTCCACAGAGTGGGGTCCTCCGCCATCCCCAGATGCTCATCTCCTAGTGCTCATACTCCTACACTCCCCAGCCGGGCTGGATTTCCCTGCCAGGCTGGAATGGCCTGGGTTCCACTTGCCTGGCCACAAGGGGAAGTCTGCACAGGTTACATTTCTCCTGGAGCTGGGAGGCAGGCCCAAGGGTCACTCCTCCCTATGCACACCCACCTCTAGGCAAGACTGTTAATCCTCTCTGCCACCTGAGGTTGGGACTGCCAGCTTTCAAGGACATTGGCTATTATTGGGGGCTTTATCAGGCTCATCAAACCCTTAATTACTTATTGATCCCAGCCAGTCTAGTCCCTCTAAGCCCTAATAACCCCCTGACACCACAAAGCTGCCTCCCCAAAACCAGGCTCTTGGTGAAGCGGTTCTACCTGATGAGTAAGATCACCCCCACTGTAATAACTTGGCTGAAGAAGATAGATTAGCAAACTCTGGGTCATATATTACCTACCCATGGCACAGAAAGGAAAACCAAAACTCAGATAAAGGAGTGACTTACCCGACGCATCAGGTCAGTTGCTGACAGACCCAGGACTCAGTCTTCTTGATTTGCTCCTAACTACACAAAGATATATTCACAGAAATTAAAAGTGAGTCAATAAATCCTTCTTTTGCACAGAGTTCAGCCAATACAGGTGATTACTTTTACTAAAGAGATATTCAGTTATACTGATTGTAACTACATTTATTTAGCATATACCACAGGTGGGCATTGTGCCCAGTACACTACATCTTACCTGTGAGGTGGCACTCCCATTTTGCATACAAGGAAATAAAAAAGGCCGTAAAAAGATCGATTGCCCCTCAGGAATCTCAACTGGAAGGCTGCTAGAAGCCAGTAGTTTACTGCTGAAGCTACAGACAAACCTCAAGGCAAAGTGAGAGGCCATGGTGGTTGGCTAGGAAGCCATGATCATTGTAACTTAAAGCTTTGTCATTCCAGAAATGCACACCTCTCCTTTCTCAACCCAGCCAATAACTGTGCTACGGAAGGGCCAGCTGGAATCCTGTCTGCCCAACCCCTGCAGAGGTGCCCCTCCCCAATGTTTCCTCCCAGAGAGCCCCGCAAATGAGATATGATACTGTACCCTGAAAAACTGCCTTCCTCTTCCCTCCCCAGCATAGAGCCCACCCAGAACTTCTAAGACAATTCAGCCCAGGCCCTACGTGAAGGTTGCTGCTGGCAAGAAAGACCAAAGCCCGGCTTGGGGGGATTCTGTGCAGGCTTTGACAGCGAAGACACGGTCTCCCAAGTACACTAGGAGGAGGCCAACCCAAGTCCTGAGGTCATCTCCCTAAGGTGGGGTCTGCCAGCAACTTAGAAAGAGCCAGGCTTGGAGCCCTGCAGCCTGAGTTCCAGGCTGGGCCCGTGGGCTCCAGAAAACCCACCCTCTGCCAGGATTCTGAGCTCAGAAAACTTCACTGCCACTTGCCCCTTTTAATCCACTGGGTTTTTCTTTAAAACAAAAACAAAAACAAAACAAAACAAAAAAACAAAAACCTGTATTTATCGCTTATTCCCCCTTTGGCTCTCCAGTTCTATGTAAGTGGCCCACCTCCACTTTGTCTTCCTTACCCTTTCTTGCCAACCTCTTTCATCTCACTTTCACGGTTTCTCAGCTTATATTTATTTTATTTGATCTTCTTTTATATTACCATATTTTTTTATTTTCTTTTACTCTTGGTTAGCCTCATGGGCTTTTACTTTCAATTTCCCAAGCCAGCAATCTTTTGCATCGCTCGTTCTACTATTTGAGCCTTCTATTCATTTGGTTTTCCTGAGGTTGGGGATGGGGGAGTGGAGTCACCAGGGCAGGACCCACTTGTATGCCCCATTCTCTGCCCACACTCAGGTGCTGCACCTTCTCCGGGTACCCTCTCTGCTGCACTGCCAGTGGCACAGTATGGCACCCATGGCTGGCAGCCCAGGTAGAGGAGGACTTCTGCTTGCTGGAACCATTCCCAGTGAGGAGGAAGAAAACTGTACATTAGTGTGTCCTCCCTAGATAGAGCACCTTGTTTTTGCAGGGTAGAGACCCCTTCTTTATCCTCATTATATGGTCAGGAAACTAGGGCCCAGGACAGGGCTCTCAGTCTGCTTAAAACCAAGGTAGTCTAAACAGTTACCCGCATAAAAAGTTACTTCTTTCGAAAAAACAAGCTGGACCACAGACGTCTGGCCCCTGGACCCATGCTCTCTAGGCAGGGTGGGTGGTAGAACCAAATACCAGCTCAGGCCCATCTGGGGCTCTTATACTGACTTCCAGGTTCCCCTTGGCCTCCTAAGAGTCCAGCAAGGTCCATCCTTTCTATAGGCTCCTCTGAAGATCAGACAAGGCAGGCCAAAGAGCACAAAAGCATTACCGCATGCCAAGGGAGAGCGAAAAGAAGGAAGGAAGGCTCCCAGGAGGGATCCCTGTGGCCTGTCATTCTTAGTCTCGGGCCTCCTGGGGCAGTCTGAGTCCCAACCTCCTCCAAAGCAGTGATCCTCCAGGTGTGTGTTCCCCAGCCTGGATCTGGAAGGTCTTCAGAGGAGGCTCAGGGCCTTTGGGGCTCTAGACCCACCCCACTTCCCATGTCTTGCACGTGGGTATTCTGGGCCCATTGCTTGTGAGGAAAGCGTTCCACAGATGAGAGTCTAAAGTGTAAAAATCACAGCCCCAATGAGTCTCTCCCTGAGCACAAAACCCCTCCCATGTTGCCTGTTGGAGTCCCTGCTTCCCAGTTACACGGCCTGGGGAGGCTTTTCCCTCTTTCCCCAGCCCCTGAGCCTTAGCTTTTTTGCATTCGGAGGAGCTCCCAATTCCCCAGGAAGGACCAAGTAGCAGGGAACTGAACCCTGGCCTGTCTGTCCGTCCCTACAGCCAAACTCAGGGCTCCACACCCTCAACAGCCACTGTCCAGGGCTCCAGATCCAGGACACAGAGCTCCGCAGATGCCCCCGTCCCTCCCACCACCGCCCAGGGCTCTTCCTGCCCCTGCCCTCCACCGCAGTGGGCTCCATGCAGGTTGAGCTGAGACTGTGGACTAAGGAGAAAGGTACACATTTCAAGCAGAGAGAACAGCAAGAGGGAAAGAGTGGAGGGAGAAGCACATGAAGAAATGCACAGGGGAGAGAATGTGAAGGACAAGTTGGTGGAATGCCCTGGGCAGAAGTTTCCAGAATAGCCCAGGTGAGAGATGCTGAGGCTAGATTCACTGGTCCCCATACACAGAGCAGCACCCCGGGTGTCTCCACAGCCAGAAATGTGTCAACTGTGTGTCTTCAGTGGGTGTCCTAGGGGAGGGAGCCAGAATGCCACTGGTGTGCAATGGAGAGTCACGATAGAGGGGTGAGGCCCTTGTCCCCGGCCACCAGGGAGCTCACAGGAGACTCCAACCCTGGCTCTGCCAAGAACACTCTGTGCCAATCATATGCCCTCTGCCCTCCGCAGGGATGGGGCTGCAGGTGTTCACAGGTGAGGTGAGGCTCACTAGACCCCAGTCCTGGCCTGCTCCACACCTGTAATGGGGTACTCAAGTGTCAACCCGCACACCGACTGGGAGCTACACAGTGGAGACCCAGGCCACTTTGTTGACTGAATGTGAGAGGCCCACCGCCTCCCACCTCATCCCATCCTAAGCCAGGTGCAGCCCAGCAGCTCGCACCAACCCGGACCTGCAGTCTCTCAGAGCTAGCCCCTCCTATTTTCCCATCGGAGTGGGGATTAGGGAAACTGTATCTGCCTGGAGCCCTGGGTCGTCTGGCAGATAACCTCTTCCCCAAACCCAGGCCTCCTGCTAGAAACAAGCCCTAACAGATCAGATCACCCTGCTCATGGACACACCTATTTCCATAAGGAGGTTTTCTGGCCTGTAAACCTCTTCTTTTATCTGGAGATGAAATGAAATTGTGATTGATTTTTTTCCAGTCTGGTTGTCATGACGCATTTAGCACCCTGTAAACCCAAAGGACGAACGTTCTACCTCCCAGGGATGTTCCTAGGGACTCGGCTTGGAGCAGGGGCTGCCCAGTCGACTTCAAATGAGGTGGGGAGACAACACAGGCCCTGGAGCCACTGGTAATAGGCTGTGCAACCTTGGGCAAGGTCCCTAACTTCCCAGAGACTGCTCTGGAAAAGAGAGTCCCAGGGTGTTGGTGGGAAAACAGGGGTGGTAGGAGGGGGCAGAAGCCCCAGCAGGAGGCCCCCAGGGGAGGAAGGGAGCCTGTCTGTGTCTAACCCTTGCCACATTCCATGCCTGGGCACCACAAACACCTCACTGAGAGGGGGCGCCCACAATGCAAGAAGGAGAAACAGTGGAGATGGGGACAAGGGTCTGCAGACTGGAGGCCCTCACAGTCTACGCCTCCCAGCTCCTCTTCAACCGTCTCCGGGATCAGAACAGGTCAATGACAAAACGGAAGGAGGGGGACACTTCCTTAGGAGATGAGAACAGAGGGGAGGGGCAGGGCTCCACCACAGAGAGGCCCAGACCTCCTGCTCATAAGGTTGGTGGTCACCACAAGGCGCTGTGAGAATGGGCTTCTCATCCCCAATCTGTAGACACGATCACTGAGGCTCAAAGCAGTAAAGTCACTGGACCGTTAATGGGTATGATATACTGAAAGGTGGCCCCTCAAAAGATATCCACATCCTAATCCTCAGAATCTGTAAATGTGACCTTATTCAGGAAAAAAAAAAAATGTCTTTGCCAATGTAATTAAGGAATTAAGACGAGGAGATTGTCCCGGATTACCTGGGTTGACAACAAATGTCATCACAAGTGTCTTTATAAGAGAGAGACAGAGGTAGACACACAGACAGAAGGTGACGTGATCACAGAGGCAGGGATTGGAGAGATGCAACCATAAGCCCAGGGACCGTCAGCAACCACCAGGACCTGGAAGAGGCAAGGACACATTCTCCCCTAGAGCTTCTGGAAGGAACGTGGTCCCACCAGATTTCAGACCTCTGGCCTCCAAAACTATGAAAAAATAAATTTCTGTTGTTCTAAAGCACCCAGTTTGTGGTCATTTGATACAGCAGCCATAGGACATGAACACAAAAAGGAAGCCAGGATGCGAAGCCAGGTGGGTCTGGCGTGAGCCCCCGGGGGCCTGTGCAGGGGGACAAACTCCAGCTTGTTTGCAGAGAGAGGCCCAATGGCCAGTGGGCCCAGCTTTGCCTTAACACACATCCACCCCTCTTGCAGACCAGCAAATAGAGACAGCTAGGGCAGGCCGGCAAGGCAGCCCGCGGAGGGAACAGCCCTTATGGGGCAGCCATGGACTTGCACTTCACTGCGTGTTCTCAGAGCAGCACTAGCCTGAGGTGGTCCACACACCAAGAGGCACCGGAATCATCAGGAGAGACCTCCAGCAGTCCAGCTGCTGTGGCCTTCGCTCTGCTCTTGTGTCCCATGTAGCAATCTACTCCTACCCCCTTTTTAAACCCCCAAAAGCCCTTTTCTCCTCTATGCAAAAGCTTGTTTTAGGGTCTGGCTTGATTTAGAAAATGCCAGAAGACGTGGAGAAGAAAATTATAATCACTCATCACACCACTTCCATGTTCTTCTGCAACCTCCTTCAGCTAAAAGCAGCCATGTGACTCTTTCTGACCAATCAGACATTGGCTGAAGCTCTGCTCCTGGGTAATAAAAAGGCAGTGCCTCGAAGGGGAAAAAGTTGGCTCTTCCCCCTTCTCTCCAACCTGGAATGTGGATGGGAGATCCAGAAGAGAGGCTGCCATCTGGTGACCTTGAGAAGCCAAGCGTGGGACTGACAGCCTCATCCCAGGATGGCAGAACCACCTGATGAAAATGGTAGGCTTTTTCAGCTTTGGACACATGAGACAGTTAAGCTTTTGACTATTTAAGGTACTGCAGTAAATTGTCAGTTACTTGTAATACAAATCCTAACTGATATCACCAACCAGACATAGCCACTGTTGACATTATGAGTGTTTCCTCTGTGCTTTTTTCTATTCAGATATTTTTTTTTAAATAGAAGCAGACAGAAGTACCACTATCTGAAATTATTTAATTTTTGCTTGTTTATTGTCTGTCTCCTCCCTCTAGAAGATAAGCCTCATGAGAAGAAGAATAGTATCTACCTTGTTTATAATTGTATTCTCTGTATCTAGAACAATGTCTGGTATGTCTAGATGTTCAATAAATGTTAGTTAAATCAATGAATTAATTAATAAGTGAATGAACATTCTAATATGAGCACTTCCCCCGCCATGAAATTGTTTTCTGAAAACATGATTTTTAATGACAGATTGCAATTCTAGTCCACAGACCTATCATACTTTATTTAACCAGTCACTTGCTGTGGGATGGTTTTTTTCCCACTTTTACCATTATAAACAATGCCCCTGTAAAAGTGCTTATACAGGCATGTTCAGCTTTTATGCAATTACTTTTTTTAGGATAAATGCCTAGAAAGGTTATGCATAATTTAAATCTCTTAATATGTATTTCTAAAATTGCCCTCAAAAGCTGTTTTTTAAAACCAATTTACATTTCCATGACCGATTTATGAAAATGTTTCTCTGTACCTTCACAACACTAGGCATTGTTAATTTCTTGTGTTTTGTTTATTTTGGTAAGTGAAAAGTTGGGTCTCAAAGTTGTTTTAATGTGCATTTCCCGCTCACTGGGGTCACTGAGTGCTCTCTGTCAGTTCATGGCGCTTTGACAGGTCTTTTCCTGTCCCAGGTTCCTAAAGAAGGTGAACTGCATCTGTCATCATCTGCTAGAGGTGTGTGACCACAGATGGTGACGGTGGGGTCCCCTTGGCCAGTGTTCAAGCCCCTCCAGGAACTATGAGGGAGGGCAGCCAAGGGCTAGACCCCTAGAGTCCTTGAGACCCCAGGACAGGGATCACTGACCTGAGACCTTCTTTAACTCATGCCAGGCCACTCCTGTGGTCCACTACTAAGAGCCATGTGAGACAGATAGGAGTCCTGATGCGAGGCCCAGAGCCTGGCACAGGCAGGGCCAGGACTGATATTGGAGCCAAGGGAAGCTGATGCCAGGCCTGGGACACCTAGGAGGCTGTTAAAAAACTTCTGAGGAGCATAGAGTAGGTTAGAAGAACAAACAGGGGAGCATTCCAGGAAGGACAAGCAAAGGCGCTGAGCAGGTTCAAGAATGGCATGTGCTCACGCCCAGATCAGCCCTCTCTTCAGGACCACACAACCAGCCACAGACTGGATCAGAAGCCAGTGGCCACACTTTCCCTCAGTTGGTCGCACTTGCCCAGATAACCCCCCGCCTGACGCCAGCCCTGTCTAACCTACTTTCTACGGAAAGCCGTGGCAGAGGTTAAAACATTTCCTGCCCGTCACTCTGCAGCCGGCCTGAGCCAGGCCCTAGGACACTGTGCCATTACTCCCATTTCACAGATGGGGAGATGGTGCATGGGAAGCAGTGCACGCGAGAGCTCCTCCGGGCTGCACAGAGGCAGAGAAATAAGGAAGTCGCGGGGGCCAAGAGCCTCGCGCAGGTGAAGGAGAGACGCCAGGCCAGGAGAGGAGCCCGGGGTCCAGCAGAGACCGCGCTCACCGAGCCCTCTTGCTCACGGCGCCCGCCGGGACAGAGGGGACAGTGCGAGGCAGCTCCCAGCTTCCGAGGCTGGACCTACTGAGCTGCCCAGAGGCAGCCGTGGTGCAATGCTGCCCCCTGCTGGCAGCTGGGGAAGCAGACCCGGCTGCGACCCGCAAGAGGTCACTGGAGAGAGGGGGGAACAGGGAAGCAGGCGCCTTGACAGGACCTGGGAGAGCTGAGGGCAACTGGGCTGTTGGTCAGAAGCCAGACAACCCTGGTCTCAATGAAAATAACAGTAATAGCCAACATTTACTATGATCCAGGCACAGTCGTAATACTTTACACTCATTTAATCTTCACCCAATCCTTAATTAGGAAGGCATGCTAGTTATTCCCATTTTGCAGAGGGGGAAACTGAGGTACTAGAAGATTATGTAACTTGCCCAGCTAGTAAGTGGCAGAGTAGGATTTGAACTCAGGCAGTCTGGCTCTACAGCCCTTTGAACCATTTGCTAGTCAGAAAGGGGACTGGGAGAGTTTGCTTTTATATGTCCCAACATAGTGTCACTTTCTGCGATTTCCTCCCAAGGCCAGGCGACCTCTGCAGAACAGCAGACAGGTGTCCTATAGCACCAATTATAAACCCACCCTCTGCTTGGCCACGTGGAAGGACTGAAACCCTGGATTTCCTATGGACCTGGGACTACTCCGAGCCTCTCCAGGGAGCTTCCAAAGGCTAGGATCTAAGCTTGCCCCAGAATCCAAGGAAATGGGCTGGGTCGCTCTCATCTGAGGCCACCCAAGATCCAGAGCAGGAAGGGGGCGCAGGTGAGCCTTTGTGAAGAGCACTGTGTGCAGTGTTCTTCCTCCCACAGCTGGCGGCTCTGGTTCTCATCGTCTCTCAACCTGGTTACTGCAAAAGCTCAGTTCTCTCCAAACCACAGATCAAATTATGACATCCTGCTTAAAACCCTTTCCTACAATTCAACAACAACAAAAAACAAACAACCCAATTAAAAAATGGGAAAAGGGGGATGCCTGGGTGGCTCAGTTGGTTAAGCGTCCGACTTCAACTCAGGTCATGATCTCATAGTCTGTGAGTTCAAGCCCTGCATCGGGCTCTGTGCTGACAGCTCAGAGCCTGGAGCCTGCTTCGGATTCTGGGTCTCCCTCTCTCTCTGCCCCTTCCCCGCTCACACTCTGCCTCTCTCTCTCTCAAAAATAAATAAACATTAAAAAATTATTTTTATTTTAAAAAATGGGAAAAGGAATTAAACAGACATTCCCCCAAAGAAGATATATAAATGGCTAATAAGCATGTGAAAGATGCTCAACATCTTTGTCATGAGGGAAATGCGAATCAAAACCACAG
This sequence comes from Panthera onca, assembly GCF_046562875.1. Lineage (NCBI taxonomy): Eukaryota > Metazoa > Chordata > Mammalia > Carnivora > Felidae > Panthera > Panthera onca. Next base: position 43,140,661 of record NC_138349.1, on the reverse strand, counting down.
TGAGATAGCACATCACACCCATAGGATCAAAAAAATATCAATCAATCAATCAATAACACATGTTGGCAAGAATGTGAAGTAATTGGAACCTTTATGCACCATTGGTGGGAATGTAAAAAAAGTGTAAGTGCTTTGGAAAATAGTATGGCAGTTCCTTAAAAATTAAAAATAGAATCACCACACAAGAAAAAGAACTTTGTAATTATGTGTGGTGATGGATGTTAACTAGACTTATTGTGATTATTTTGAATCATTAAGTTGCACACCTGAAACTAGTATGTCAATTATATCTCAATTTAAAAAATCCTAGCAAAATACAGACTTAAAAAAAAAAAAAAGGATTACCATGTGGTCCAGCAATTCCACTTCTGGGTATATACTCAAAAGAATTGAAAGCAGGATCTCAAAGGGATATTTGTATACCAATGTTCATAGCATTCACAATAGCCAAAAGGACAGGGGCGCCTGGGTGACTCAGTCGGTTAAGCAGCCAACTTCAGCTCAGGTCATGATCTCACAGTTTGTGAGTTTGAGCCCCATGTCGGGCTCTGTGCTGACAGCTCAGAGCCAGGAGCCTGCTTCAGATTCGTGTCTCCTTCTCTCTCTCTCTCTGCCCCTCCCCAGCTTGTGAGTACTCTCTCTCTCTCTCAAAAATAAAAATTAAAAAAAAAAGTTTCACAATAGCCAAAAGGAGGAAGCAACCCAAATGTCTATTTGGTAGATACGTGGATAAACAAAAGGTGTTATATATATTTATTGAATATATATAATACGTATACTGAATAATGGAATGTTATTCAGCCTTAAAATGGAAGGAAATTCTGATGATTTTTATCAGAATTGTTCATTATGTGAAGTGAATAAGCCAATCACAAAAAGGCAAACACTGTATAATACCACTTAAATGAGCTTCCTAGAGCAGTCAAATTCATAACAACAGAAAGTAGGCTGGTCATTGCCAGGAGCTGGGGGGAGGGAGGAGGGGGAGTTGTCTAATGGGTACAGATTTTCCGTTTGGGAAGATCAAGAAGTTCTGGATAAATGTTCAACTCTGCATTTCTGTGATAGCTGTTTTACTCAAAATTGATTTGAAAATTAATTTTGTTGAAATTTTTTCTATTTAATCATACAAAATGGTGTTTAATGTATGGAAGTATGAAACACATAACTGAATTGTCCAAATAATATTTCAATCCAGTGTATTTAGGTACCATGAATGTTGTGAATGATAAAGCATACTAAAATGAGTTATATTTCTTACCACTAATAAACATAATAGCTCCATTTTTTTAAAAGCTCCATTTGTTTTGTTTCTTATATTCCTCATATGAGTGAAATCATATGGTATTTGTCTTTCTCTAACTTATTTCACTTAGTATTATACTCTCTACCTCTATCCATGTTGTTGCAAATGGCAAAATTTCATTCTGTTTTATGGCTGAATAATACTCCATTGTGTGTATTTACCACTTCTTCTTTATCCATTCATCTATCAATGGACACTTGGGCTGCTTCCATAATTTGGCTATTGGAAATAATGCTGCAGTAAACATAAGGGTGCATGTATCCCTTTGAATTTATTTTTTTGTATTTGGGGGAGGGAGGGTAAATACCAGGTAGTGCAATTACTAGATCATAGAGTAGTTCTATTTTTAACTTTTTGAGCAAACTCCTTACTGTTTTCCACCAATTTGGCTGCACCACTTTGCATTCCCACCAACAGTGCAAGAGGGTTCCTTTTCCTCCACATCCTCCCCAACACTTATTCTTGTGTTTTGTTTTGTTTTGCTTTGTTTTAGCCATTCCGACAGGCATGAGGTGATATCTCATTGTAGTTTTGATTTGCATTTCCCTGATAATGAGTGATGTTGAGCATCTTTTCATGTGTCTGTTGGCCATCTGTGTGTCTTCTTTGGAGAAAAGTCTGTTCATGTTTTCTGCCCAATTTCTAATTGGATTATTTGGGTTTTGGGATGTTGAGTTCTGTAAGTTCTTTATATAGTCTGGATACTAACCCTTTATCAGATATGCCATTGGCAAATATCTCTTCCTTCACTAGGCTGCCTTTTCATTTTGTTAATGGTTTCCATTGCTGCGCAGAACTTTTTACTTTAATGTAGTGTCAACAGATTATTTTTGCTTTTGCTTCCTTGCTTCAGGAGACATATCTAGAAAAAAGCTGCTACAGGGGCGCCTGGGTGGCGCAGTCGGTTAAGCGTCCGACTTCAGCCAGGTCACGATCTCACGGTCCGTGAGTTCGAGCCCCGCGTCGGGCTCTGGGCTGATGGCTCGGAGCCTGGAGCCTGTTTCCGATTCTGTGTCTCCCTCTCTCTCTGTCCCTCCCCCGTTCATGCTCTGTCTCTCTCTGTCCCAAAAATAAAAAAATAAACGTTGAAAAAAAAAATTTAAAAAAAAAAAAGAAAAAAGCTGCTACAGTTGATGTCAAAGAATCAACTACTGCCTGTGTGCTTTTCTAGGATTTTTATGGGTTCAGGTCTCACATTTAGGTCTTTAATCCATTTTGAATCCATTTTAGTGTATGGTGTAAAAAAGTGGTCCGGTTTCATTCTTTTGCAAGTAGCTGTCCAATTTTCCCGACACCATTTGTTAAAGAGAATGTCTTTTTCCCATTGAATGTTCTTGCCTCCTTTATTGAAGATTAATTGACCATGTAATTGTGGCTTTGTTTCTAGGCTTTTTATCCTGTTCTATCGATCTATGTGTCTATTTTTGTGCCTGTATCATACTGTTTTGATTACTACAGCTTTGTAGTATAACTTGAAATCTGGAATTGTGATACCTCCATCTTTGTTTTCCTTTTGCAAGATTGTTTTTCCTATTTGGGGTCTTCTGTGGCTCCATACAGATTTTAGGTTTATTTTTTCTAGTTCTGTGAAAAATGCTATTGGTATTTTGATAGGAATTGCATTAAATCTGTAATTGCTTTGGGTAGTATAGACATTTTAACAATGTTTGTTCCTCTAACCCATGAGCATGGAATATCTTTCCATTTGTTTGGGTCATCTTCAATTTTTTTCATCAGTGTTTTATAATTTTCAGAGTACGGGTCTCTCACCTCCTTGGTTATGTTTATTCCTAGGTAGTTTATTATTTTTAGTGCAATTGTAAATGGGATTATTTTCCTAATTTCTCTTCCTGTGGATTCATTATTAGCATATAGAAATGCAACAGATTTTGGTACACTGATTTTGTATCTTGTGACTTTAATGGATTCATTTATCAGTTCTAATAGTTTTTTGTTGGAGTCTTTAAGGTTGTCTATAGAGAGGAGCAGGCCATCTGCAAATACCGAAAGTTTTACTTTCTTACCAATTTGGGTGCTTTTATTCCTTTTTCTTGTCTGATTGCTGTCACTAGGACTTCCAGTACTATATTGAATAAAAGTAGTGACAGTGGACATCCTTGTTTTGTTCCTGATCTAAGGGAAAAGCTCTGTTTTTCCCCATTAAGGATGATGTTAGCTGTGGGGTTTTTATATGTGGCTTTTATTATATTGAGGTATTTTCCCTCTAACCATACTTTGTGGAGGGTTTTTATCATGAGTGGATGCTGTACTTTGTCATATACTTTTTCTTTGTTTATTGAAATGATCCTATAGTTCTTAGCCTTTTTCTTACTGATGTGATGTATCACATTGATTGATTTGTGAATATTGAACCATCCTTGCATCCCAGGAATAAATACCACTTGATGGTGGTAAATGATTTTTAATGTATTGTTGGGTTCTGTTCTGTTGGCTAATATTTTGTTGAGGATTTTTGCATCTATGCTCATCAGAGATATTTGCCTGTAATGCCTTTTTTTTTTTTTTTTTTTGTAACATCTTATTCTGATTTTGGTATCAGAATAATGCAGGCCTCATAAAATGAATTTGGAAGTTCTCCTTCCTCTTCTATTTTTTTGGAATAATTTGAGAAGAATAGATATTAACTCTTCTTTAAATGTTTGGTAGAATTCACCTGGTCCTGGACTTTTGTGTGTTTGGAGTTTGGGATTATTGATTCAATTTCATTGCTGGTAATTGGTCTGTTCAAATTTTCTATTTCTTCCTGATTCAATTCTGGGAGGTTATATGTTTCTAGGAATTTATCCATTTCTTCTCTGTTGTTCAATTTGTTGGCACATAATTTTTCATAAATTATCTTATAATACTTTGTATTTCTGTGGTATCAGTTGTCATTTCTCTTCTTTCATTTCTGATTTTGTTTATTTCAGTCCTCTCTCTCTCTCTCTGTCTCTCTCTCTGTCTCTCTTTTTAAACTGAGTCTGGCTAAGGGTTTGTCAATTTTATTGATATTTTCAAAGAACCTGCTCTGGATGTAATTGATTTGTTCTACTGTTTTTTTACTTTTTATTTCATTTATTTCTGCTCTGAGCTTTATTATTTCCTTCCTTCTGCTCTGATCTTTATTATTTCCTTCCTTCTACCAGTTTTAGATTTTGTTTGTTCTTTTTCTAGATCTGTTAGGTATAAGATTAGATTGAGATTTTTCTTGCTTCTTTAGGTAGCTTGTATTGCTATAAACTTCCCTCTTAGACCAGCTTTTATTCCATCTCAAAGATTTTGGACTGTTGAGTTTTCATTTTCATTTGTTTCCATATAATTTTTTATTTCTTCTTTGATTTCTCCATCGACCTACTCATTGTTTAGTAGCATGCTATTTAACCTTGACATATTTGTGCTCTCTCCAGATTTTTTCTTCTGGTGGACTTCTACTTCCATAGTATTGTGGTCAGAAAAGATTCATGGTATGACTTCCATTGTTTTAAATTTGTTGAGACTTGTTTTGTGGGCTAATACACAATCTATTCTAGAGAATGTACGTGGGCACTTGAAAATAATGTGTATTCTGCTGTCTTAGGATGAAATGTTTTGAATATATCTGTTAAATCCATCTGGTCCAATGTGTCATTCAAAGCCACTATTTCCTAGTTGATTTTCTGTCTGGGTGATCTGTCCATTGTTGTAAGTGGGGTGTTAGAGTCCCCTACTATTATTGTATTACTATCAATTACTTCCTTTATGCTTGTTATTAACTGCTTGAAGTATCTGGGTGCTCCCAGGGGAAAGTGGGTGATGGGTATTGAGGAGGGCACCTGTTAGGATGAGCACTGAGTGTTGTATGGAAACCAATTTGACAATAAATTATATTTAATATAAAAAAAAGTATCTGGGTGCTCCCATGTCAACTGCATAAATATTTACAATTGTTATATCTTCTTGTTGGATTATCCCCTTAATCATTATATAGCATCCTTCTTTGTCTCTTATTACAGTCTTTCTTTTAAAGTCTATTTTGTCCAATATAAGTTTTGCTACTCTAGCTTTCTTTTCACAACCATTTGCATAACAAATGTTTCTTGACCCCTTCACTTGCAATCTGCATATGTCTTTAGGTCTGAAATGAGTCTCTTATAGGCAGCATATAGATGGGTCTTGACTTTTTATCTATTCTGTCACCCTAGAGACATAACAATTTTAAGTTTATATGTACTAAATAACAGAGTCTCAAAATATAAAAAATCTAAAATTATAGATCTACAAAAAGAAATAGACAAATCCAAAATCATAATGAAAGACTTTAACACACGTCTCTCAGTAATAGAAAAAGCAGTCAAAATCATTAAAATTCAGTGAAGAAGTAGGCAATTTGAATAATATTATTATTAACACATTTGATCTAATGGACACATATAGAACTCTGCACCAATGAGAGCAGACTACACATTCTTTTCAAACATACATAAAACGTTTACAAAAAGATCATGCTTACTTGAAATAGCATTAAACATAATTCCTGAAAATAATGTAATTAACTTGGTAACTGATAACAAAAAGATAATTAGAAAGCCTCCATGTATTTGAAAATTAAGAAATCTACTCCTAAACAGCCCAGTGGACAAAAAGGGAACGACAAATGGAAACTAGAAATACTTAGAACAGAATAACAACAAAAATACTACATATCAAAATTTGTGCTTCTGTCAAAAATACTCCTTAGGGTACTTAGAAAAAGATTTATATAGTCTTGAATGGAGAAAGGCAGAAAATTAATGAGAAAGCATCCATTTCAAATATTAGAAAAAGAAAAGTAAAAAACTCAAAAAAGTAAAGAAAATAATATAGAGTATAAATTAATAATATATAAAGCAAGCATACAATACATACAACAGAACAATAGAGACGTTTTTAAAAAAGCCAAAAGTTGGTTCTCTGAAATTATTAATAAAGTTGAAAACCCCTGGTAAGACTGATCAAAAAGGGAGAGAGAGAGAGAGACAGAGACAGAGAGAGAAAGAACACACACACACACACACACACACCCAAGACTAAGAAGAGAAACTTAAGATCCTATAGACAATAAAAATAATGAGGAAATATTATGAACACATATTTGAAAATTCAGATGAAATGGATAAATTTCATTGAAAAATACAAATTACCAAAACTTATACCAAAAGAAATGGAAAGTCTGAATAGTCCTATAATTATTAAAGAAATGTAGGTTGAGTGTCCAACTCTTGATCTCAGCTCAGATCTGATCTCGTGGTTTGGGGTTCAAGCCCTACATCAGGCTCTGCGCTAATGGTGTAGAGCCCGCTTGGAATTCTGTCTCTCCTTCTCTCTCCCCCTCCCCAGCTTGTGTTCTCTCTCTCTCTCTCTCTCTCTCTCTCTCTCTCTCTCTCTCTCTGTCTCCCTCTCTCTCTCAAATAAATAAACTTAAAAAAAAGAAGAAAAAAAAAGAAATGTAAATCTTCCAGGCCCAAATGGCTTCATTGGTGAATTCTGCCGAACATTTAAGAAAGAAATAATGTCAATATTACAAAAACTTTTCCAGAGAATAAAAAAAAGAAAAAGAAAACACAGCCCAGCTTATTTATGAAGGCAGTCTAACTTTAATACTAAAACTTCACAAAGAGAGAGAAATAAAAATTACAAGTCAATCACTTTCATGAAAGTAAACACAAAAATTCTAAACAAAACATTAGCCAACAAAATCCAACAATATACAAAGAGGATAATTCATTATGACTAAATCTGGTCTATTCTAGGAATGGCGGTTGGTTTAACATTAGAAAATCAATTAGTGATATTCACCACATTGTAACGGACTGAAAGAGAAAAAAGATAACATTTATAGTCATACCAAAAACTATGAAAAACGTATGGATTAAATGGGACAAAAAATGGAGTGCCTGGGTGGCTCAGTTAGTTGAACGTCTGACTTTGATTCAGGTCATGATCTTGTGGTTCGTGAGTTTGAGCCCTGTGTCAGGTTCTGTGCTGACAGCTCAGAGCCTGGAGCCTGCTTCAGATTCTGTGTCTCCATCTCTCTCAGCCCCTCTACTGCTCACACTCTCTGTCTGTCTCTCAAAAGTGAATAAATATTAAGAAAGCGGGGGGGGGGGGGGGGGGGAGGAGGAGACAAAAAGTGGGCAAGTAGAAATCTATTAATAAGGATAAAGGAGTACCTAAATAATGGCAAAAACATATGATCAATAAATATTGGAAGACTAAGTATGGAGTAGGTGTCAATGCCAATCAAAATCCTAGCAGAGGTGGGAATGCAAACTGGTACAGCCACTCTGGAAAACAGTATGGAGTTTCCTCAAAAAACTAAAAATAGAACTACCCTACGACCCAGCAATTGCACTACTAGGCATTTATCCATGGGATACAGGTGTGCTGTTTCGAAGGGACACAGGCACCCCCATGTTTATAGCAGCACTATCAACAATAGCGAAAGTATGGAAAGAGCCCAAATGTCCATCAATGGATGAATTCATAAAGAAGATGTGGTGTATATATACAATTCAGTATTACTCGGCAATCAAAAAGAATGCAATCTTGCCATTCGCAACTACACCAATGGAACTAGAGAATATTATGCTAAGCAAAATTAGTCAGAGAAAGACAAATATCATATGACTTCACTCATATGAGGACTTTAAGACACAGAACAGATGAACACAAGGGAAGGGAAGCAAAAATAATATAAAAACAGGGAGGGGGACAAAACATAAGAGAATCATAAATATGGAGAACAAACTGAGGGTTACTGGAGGCGTTGTGGGAGGGGGTATGGGCTAAATGGGTAAGGGGCATTAAGGCATCTACTCCTGAAATCATTGTTGCACTATATGCAAACTAACTTGGATGTAAATTTAAAAATTAAATTAAATTTTTAAAAAATCCCAGCAGATATTTTGGTGGAGCTTGTCAAGTGATTCTAAAATTTGTGGGAAGTGTAAAGGGCCAAGACAGCTAAGTCACCCTTAAAGAACAAGATGGGAAAACTTACTCCACCAGATAATAAGACCTATTACAATGCCAAAGAAGTTCATTGGTATTCATGAGCTAAGGACAAATAGACTGGAACAGAATGGAGGGCCCAGAAAGGACACTTACAGAAACAGTTGATATCTGGCAAAGTGGACCACAGAGCAGTGCGGAAACTTTATTCTTCCTCATAGATGGTACTTAAATAAACTAAATAAACATATGGGGGAAAAAAACTACTACTTCACCACCACACACTAAAGTAAATTCTGGGTGAATTAAATACCTAAATAAGCAAGACAAAATTAGAAAGCTTTTAGAAGTTTAGAAAGTTTTTTTTTTAATGTTGGTTTTTTTTTTGTTTTGTTTTTTTTTGAGAGAGAGTGGCAGCAGGGGAATGGCAGAGGGAGAAGGAGACACAGAATCCAAAGCAGGCTCCAGGCTCTCAGCTGTGAGCACAGAGCCTGATGCAGGGCTCCAACTTGTGAACCTCGAGATCACAACCTGAGCCAAAGCTGGTTACTTAAGCTACTGAGCCACCCAGGTGCCCCAGAAAGTTAGAAAGTTTTTAAGAGAATATTTTCATGACTCGGAGAGAAAAACTTCCTAAACAAGATTCAAAAAGCATTAGCCACAAAGCAGGGCGGGGATAAAAAGAGTGAAAAGAAAGCCATGATGGAAGAGCTCATCCCAAAACATGTAACTGACATTGGACTAATACAAAATATACACAGAACTCCTTAGTAGGAAGGAGTTTTTCAATAAGAAAAGCTCTACAACTGCAAGAGATGAAAATGATTATAAATTTTTCCTGCTCCTCTCATTGAAAGGTGGCATCTAATTCCCCATTCCCTTGAATCTAGATTGGCCTTAGTGACTCGTTTGACAAATATTAAGTAAACCCTACACCCAAAGTGGGGTTTGAATTCACAGCACCAAGATCAAGAGCCATACACTCTACCAACTGAGCCAGTCAGCCACCCCACATTTGACAAATAGAACGCTGCTGGGACGTGCAAGACTAGATCAAAAGAAGCCTTGCCTTTTCCACCTACACCTCTTGCAATGTTTGCTGTGGGGGAAACTGGCTACAATGTAAGAAGTCTGATTGCCCTGAGACTTTGATGCTGTGAGGAAGCTATTCTCCAGCAGGTCCAAAGAGCAGCCATTGAAACATCCCAGCTGAGGCTGCACCCTGCTCAAAGTAAAGATCCATGAGCCAAGTAAATTATTGTTGCTATTTAAATCATTAAGTTTTGGAGTGGTTTTTCATGCAGCAATAAAGAACTGAAATAGCAACCCAATAGAAAAAGGGGCAAAAAATTTGAATAGGCACTTTTCAAAAAAGGAAATCCATCAATGATGAGGGAAATGCAAATTAAAACTGGAACGAGAAACCATCAGACATCCACCAAACTACCAGAGTGTAAATTTGTATATCCACTCTGGAAACAGTTTGCTACCATCTATCCAAGCTGAGGATACACTAGGCCCTCTTCCAGCAATTCCACTATCCCCTAGAGACACTTCCACACGTGTACACAAATGACAGACACATAGATAAGCTAAAACTACAGAAAATATGAATGCTTAGAGAGCAGGATGTCCACCTTTGTTTCATGCGTGAAGAAAGAGCAATTTAAAAATAGGTGATTGGGGCTCCTGGGTGGCTCAGTCGGTTGAGCGTCCGACTTCGGCTCAGGTCACGATCTCGCGGTCCGTGAGTTCGAGCCCCGCGTCAGGCTCTGGGCTGACGGCTCAGAGCCTGGAGCCTGCTTCCGATTCTGTGTCTCCCTCTCTCTCTGCCCCTCCCCCGTTCATGCTCTGTCTCTCTCTGTCTCAAAAATAAATAAATGTTAAAAAAAAATTTTTTTTTAAATAAATAAATAAATAAATAAATAAAAACAGGTGATGTCGAGAAGGGCAAATTTTTTGTTCAGAAGTGTGCCCAATGTCATACTGTGGAAAAGGGAAGCAAGCCCAAGACTGGGCCAAGTCTCCATGGTTTCTTTGGACAAAAGGCAGTCCAGGCCCCTAGGTTTTCTTTTTTCTACGTGGGACTCCATCCCACGACTGTGAGATCATGACCTGAGCCGAAATCAAGAGTCAGACACTCAACTGACTGAGCCAGCCGGGCACCTCAGGCCCCTGGATTTTCTTACCTGGATGCCATGAAGAACAAAGGCATTGCTTGGGAGAAGAGACACTGATGGAATATTGGAGAATCCCAAGAAGTACATCTCTGGAACAAAAATGATCTTCACTGGCATTAAGAAGAGAGGAGAGAGGGCAGATTTGACAGCTTATCTCAGGAGCTGCTAAGGAGTAAAGTTGGCCACTGCCTTATTTATTACAAAACAAAAATGTCTCATGACTCCTTTTATGTGTACCGTATTTAAGTTGATCTCATACACCAGAATCCAGATCATGAATGGCTGATAAAATATTTCTTTTGGACAGTCCTGATTTAAATAAGATTGGCTTATGGTTAAATGCATGTGATCAGTTTTTTGAACTTTGATAGTAATTCTGGGTCAGCAAGTGCTGTCACTGGTTTCCCCTTCTAGAGATACGATTGGAGGGGAGCCTGGCAGGCTCACTTGGTGGGCGACTCTTGACTCAGGTTGTAAGTTCGAGCCCCACGTTGGGTGCAGAGATTACTTAAAAATAAAATCTTAAAAAAATAAATAAAAGGATTGGAATTGATCAGTAATATTCGTCCTTTCATAGAGATGGTAAATGCCATCTCTGAACCTATCGGAGATTGGTTTTATATTTAGATTTATGTAACTGGTCATATTAATATATTTAAATACTGAGGAAATCTTTTCACTGTCTCATAGAATAGCAAGATTTAGCTGTATTTCAGGTTGTGTTCGTTAGCCTGTTAAAGGTAAGGGCTGAAGATAAGCTGGCAATGTCCACTTTATCTTTTTGATCTTAACTGTGCCAATTTAATTAAAATTCCCTGCATCTAAAATGTTGCCTTTTGCTTAATGAAAGGCATTTTAGTATGGTTTATGTATAATATTACATAAAGAATATTTACTACTTCTCACATTTTACAGATAATCTATAAGCTCAGATGCTTTTAAAATTCAGTGTGACAAGTTATAGTAGCAAACTTGGCTTCTGAATTCTTTACTAAGTCAGACTAAGTTACAATTCAGGATTGTCTTCTAAACAGCTGTTCAGGAATGCAACTGCAGAATTACGGCATACGCACGATTGGTAATGGTGCTTTTGCCAGCTCATTAGAAGGATTAAAGTAGAGGAGATATATCATCAGCACAAATTTGTAAATTATATGATAAAGCTTAAGATAATTAAAAACAAAATCACAGATCATGAAAAAAAAAGAAGATATGATGTTCAGAAACATAATGTTGAACAAAAGAAATGGAAACAAAACAAAACAGAAAGACTATATGTAGTAGGGCTCCATTCAAATGAAGTTAAATAAGGGACACCTGGCAGTTAAGCACCCAACTCTTGATCTCAGCTCAGGTCATGATCTCGCTGTTTGTGAGTTCAAGCCCCGCATCAGGCTCTGTACTGACGGCACGGAGCCTGCTCGGGATTCTGTCTCCCTCTCTCTCTGCCCCTCCCCCACTTGCTCTCTATATCTCTCCCAAAAGTAAATAAAAATAAACTTTAAAAAAATGAAGTTGGAGGCACCTAGGTGGCTCAGTTGGTTAAGCAGCTGACTTGGGCTCAGGTCATGATCTCACAGTTCAAGAGTTCGAGCCCCGCATCGGGCTCTGTGCTGGCAGCTCAGAGCCTAGAGCCTGCTTCGGATTCTGTGTCTCCCTCTCTCTCACTTCTCCTCCCCTGCTTGTGCTCTGTCTCTCTCAAAAATAAATAACATTTAAAAAAATGAAGTTAAATAAGCCAGAGAAAGACAAATATCGCATGGTTTCACTTCTATGTGTAATGAAAAACAAAACAAAAAAAGAAGTCGAAATCCTAGAAACAAAGAGTAGAAAATTGGTTGCCAGGCAGAGGCTGGGCCTGGGGGAAATAGAGGTGACAAAAGGGTACAAACTTTCAATTATAAGATGAGTAAGATCTGAGGCTGTCGTGTAACATGGTGACTGTACCTGATCACACTGCTTTGTGTAACTAAAGCTTGATGAAAGAGGAGAAATTCAGTGTTCTCGCACACACACAAAAGTGAATACAAAACGCTTGGGTGGTTCAGTCAGTTGAGCATCTGACTCTTGATCTCAGCTCACGTCTTGATTTCAGGGCGCTAAGTTCAAGCCCCACACTGGGCTCCACACTAGGTGGATATTATTTATTTAATATATATATATATATATTAATAATTAATAATAATTATATATATGGTGGATAAATAAATATTATTTATATAAATAAATAAATAAATAAATGTGGTGATGGATGTGTTAACTCAAAGGGATACCTTTCACAGCATATACGTGTATCGTATCATAACATTGTACACTTTACATGTCTCACGAGACGAGCACTGAGTAATGTCTAGAAGGAGCAAATCACTGAGCTGTACACCTGAAACTAACATAACATTGCATGTCAAGAGTACTTCAGTAAATACATAAATAGATAAATGAATAAACATCTTACAATTTTATTTGTCAGTTATACTTCAATAAAGCTGGGGGGGGGGATTAAGTTTTTAAAAATCAAATGAAGTTAAACGGCAGCCCAAAATGATTTAGGCATACATTTAGGTGGTAAAATTAATATTTAAACTGTTATCAGTGAGGCCAAATGGTGGTTACACCTAGGAAAGGATTCTGATTGGAGAGGATCACTGGAAAGATTTTTTAGGGTGTTAATAATGTCCTTTTTTTTTTTTTTTTTTTTTGCCCTGGGTGATGGTTACATAAGTACTTACTTTATTCATAAAATGGTACACATGTGTTTTGTGTGCCTTTCTATAAACACATTTCACAAGTTAAAAAAAAAAATCGTGGCGGGGGGGCAGGGAGAACTTCCACAAGTTGCATCTTGGCACACATATCCGTTCTCTCTCTGGTTGCTATGAATAAAGTGTACTCACTCCTGGAAAATCAAGCGTTCCAACATAGGATATTGTGTCAGCAACTCTCGCCTCTCTCGCATCAATATGTTTCTCTCTCTCTTGTAATTGGGTGCCTCCCATCCCCTTTAGTCATGACCCCATCTCTCTCCTTCCCTTTAAAGCAGACATCATCAGGAGCGCTTGGGTGGCTCAGTCGGTGAAGTGTCTGACTTTGGCGCAGGTCATGATCTCACGGTTTGTGGGTTTGTGCCTTCCGGCATCGGGCTCCATGCTGACAGCTCAGAGCCCGGAGCCTGCTTCGGATTCAGTGTCTCCTCTCTCCCCCTCCCCCACTCGTGCTCCGTCTCTCTCTCTCAAAAATAAATAAACATTAAAATAAATAAATAAACATTTTAAAAAATGTTAAAGCAAACACTGTGGGAGGTTTGTTTAGACTCACCTCCAACTCCTCTCTCCTGGCTCTCTCTAGAACCCACTCCAGTTAGGCTTTACCCCCACCATTCACCCAGACTGCTCTGCCAAGGTCACCAGTGGCATCCATGTTGTTACATCCAGTGGTCACTTTGCAGTCTTCGTTTTGTGCCATCAGCAGTTGCTACAGCTGACCATCTCCTCCTCTGTGAAACACTCTCTTCACTTGGCTCTTGGGCTCCCCCTTCCTGGTTTTTCTCTCACCACCCCAACTATTCCTGTCCAGTCTCCTCTGCTCCCCCTCCACCCCCACACACATGCCTTTGCTCTTTTCTTTCCACACTGACTCTCTGGATGATGTTATCCAGTTCCAAGGCTTTAAATACCATCTACATCATGACTCCCAAATCTTGATTTCCAGCCTTGCCCTCCCATGCATTTCCATCTCTTTAACCAATCAGCATCTAACCAGCATCACCACTGATAGGTCAAAATTCAGCTCTAACTGGACATGTCCCAGGGGAGCTCCTCATCTCCCTGTCCCCAAACCTGCTTCTCCTACACCCTTCCCCATCCCAGATAATTGCATCCTCCCGGAAGTTCAGAAACTTACGACTTTCCCTCAAACCCGGCATCCAATCCAGCAGCAAATCGTATCCTCTCTAGCTTCACCTTACATCTGAAATCCACCCACTCCTCACCCCTCCACCACTACCACGGGTACTGGCCCCACCTCTCCTCTCCTGTGCCCTGCAGTGTGTTCGCCATAGCAACAACCACGGAGATTCAGTTATTGTGTATCAATCCTGTTCCTCCGGGGTGGAGAGCCCTTCCCCCCTCCTCTTTCTCCTTTCCTTTTAGAGAAAAAGTCCCCCTCCTCATGAGGGTTTCCTCCCTGGCCTCATCCCAGGTGCTCTGCCCACCCCTGCCTCTAGCACCTTGGCCTGTTTGAATCCCTTGAACACACCTATGCATTTGCTGTTTGCTCCACCAGAAGGCTCTGGGCCCAGATATCTACCTCTTCAAGTTTTAATCACTCGCTCCCTGTCAGGGAAGCCTTCCCAAATCGCCCGACTTAAATTTGCAGCCCTCTTTCCCAAAGTCCCTATCCTCCTTTCCTGTTTCATTTTCCCCCAAGGACTTGTTAATATACCATGCTTTTTAAAGCCTATGTATTTTATTATCAGCCTCTCCACACTAGACTGTAAGCTCCAAGAGGCAGGCTTTTTGTCAGTTTTATGCACTGCAGCATTCCCAGTCCCTGGCACATAGAAACGATCAGCCGCCACGTATCAAAAGAAAAAAGGTGATTTGCATAACCCGCACTGTAGAGCTGCAGGAGTGAGGACTTGCATCCATCAGCGATCTGATGAAGACCTACCTGGTTAACCACTTAGGAAACTGAAGGGGCGGGGCCTGAGGTGGGCGGGATCCGTATCGGGAAGCCACGCCTCCAGTTCCGACCTTGCTTTTTCCAGGAATTCCCTAAATTCCTAGTGGAAGCCAGCTAGGTGGCAGGGCCAGAGGAACAAGAGGGCGCCTCTTCTCCTGGGGTGGCGGTCCGCGCCAGGCCTCTCAGGGCCGGTTGGCAGGACCAGCGTGTAGATCCGCTGCTGCCGCCAGGGGGCGACAGAGCCCGCTGGGCACACCTGGGCGCACCTGGGCGCAGGGGGCGAAGGGAGCCGCAGGGCTCCTCGCCTGAGTTTGCCTGGAGCCGCAGCCTCCCGCCCCTTCCTCATCTGAGCGCTGGGGCCGAGCAGGCGCATCTGACTGCTCTGGACCAAGACATGGGGGAGGAACTGCGGGTCCCAAGCGGAGGGACTCCGGCATTTGAGCTTAAACCTGACGGGTGAGTCGTTATCCAGATAAAGTGTTCGAGTCTGGGGCGTTTGAAACTGGGTACGGGACTGTTCAAGGGAGAACAGTCAAGGCCAGTGTGGTTCAGCTGAGGGGAGCAAAGCAAGGAGGGCTGCCAAGCGGAGGAGAAACTCGAGGTCTGGCCGAGGATTTGGGCTTTTTCTGAGAGAGCCACTAATAATTTTACTGTTTGCTAGCAGAATGACAGGATCAGATTTGTCTTTTAAGCATCCCAGATACACCTGACAATCTCATTTACTGCTCCCTTTATATTTCTGTCCGTAAGTGCCTCTCCCAAAAACTGAGGCTGGCTGTAACACCAGATGTTTCTGGTGATGGCAGGCTGTCATCTGCCTGCCTATCCCTGTGTCACACTATGTGCCCAGTCAAAGAAGCCGACCTTGCCATCCTCAGTGCCCAGTGAAGGCAGCACCCTCCCTGCCCCCAGCACTGTGCTTATGGGTGTGAACAGCCGAGCCAGACTGGGTTTGTGATGTCAGTTCCTGCTACCTGCATGGCCTCCGGCAAGTTTTTGTGTCTCAGTTTCCTTGTCTGTAAAATGGGAATTATATCCATGTCATATGATTGTAGGGAGGCACTTAAAACAGTGCCCCGTATATTGTAGAGGGTTTGCTATTTGATTAGGAAGAACCGTGACGGGGGCGGGAGGGAGGGGAGCGAGTCCCTTGGACCTACTCTAACTGCAACCACAGATTTCTTTAATAAGCTCACCAGATTTTACAAGTTAAGTTTCTTTGCATCCCACCGTACGTCCTGTGAAAGCCGCCAGGTGGAGCTCTCACACTGGCAGCCCGAGCTCCGCAAAGGAATCAGGTAGGGAAGGAAAGTGGGCGTCAGAAAGACCTGGGATAAAAGACCAGCGACCCCGCCCCTCCCCTGAGGGCTGCGATGCAAATGGCCTGGGCTCCCGCGTTTACCGAGCTTCCCAGGCGATTGTAGTGCACCGCTAGGGCTGAGAAGCTCTGACCGAGAGAGGTCCAGCTGGGAGAGAAGCGGTGGTGGAGGAGGGCGGGGTGCTGTGTGAGCGGCGGGCTCAGGAGGAGGAGCGAGGGAACGACTGCGACTCCGGCCCTAGCGTGGGAGCTTGCAGCATGCTCCGGGAGCGTGCAGCACCGGGGGGACTGGGGAAGAGGCAGGCGCTCGAGCTGCGGAAGTCAGGGGCAGCAGGGCTTGGACGTGGCCCCCAGAGGTCACGGGGGACCTTGGCAGACAAGACGCTGGGTGCAGATAGAAGCCAAAACCGGAAAGCAGAGGCACCGAGGGAGATAGGCAGAGGAGGGTGTGAGCAGCAGGGCGAGTGTAGACAATTCCTCTTAGAAGCCTGTAGGCGTAAAAAGAAGGGGAGGCAGCAGACGGTAGCTGGAGGGACCTGTGGAGTCAAGGAAAGTTAGACTTGTTTTTTTTTCTAGGGTGGGGCCTCCTGGGCATGTCCGGGTGCAGGGAGAATCCTCCAGGAGAAAGAGAAAGGAAGGCGGGGGCGTGGGAGCAGGTCCCCGCGGGAGGAGAGGGCGAGGCTGAGCACTGTGGGCCCTTCTCGGAAGAGGAGGCAGGTGCTGTGGGAAGGCCCCGTAGCTTTGGTATGTAGTATCGGTTACTGGGTTAAGTACTGCGCTCTAAGCCCTGGTTGACTTTTCTACACTTTGATAGATGTCTGTTTCCGTTAATGATGTATATTTCAGTTTCAGTGTGTTTTTTACATAAATTATTATAATGGGATGCATAGCGTGTTGCCACTTGCTCTTTCCTTGCATTTTTTTTTTTTTTTTTTATATTTAAATGTGTTGCAGGTGGAGTTCTTTCTCTCTGGCTTTGCTGCTTTACAGCAATCCATAGTTCACTTACCCATTCCCCAACCAAGGTAGAGTTGAGTCATTTCCATCCACATTTCTAGGATGATCACTAGTGACCCGGTAAACATCTTGGTGCACGTGTCCTAATGAAGATGGGAAAGGGCTTCTCTAGAGCAAACACTTACAAATGTCTCCATCGTTGTTTGCAGACCTAAGTAGAACTGCCAAGTTCCTCTCCAAGTCCACTCATTTATATTCCAACAAGCAAAGTATAAGTCTTCTGATTCCATCAGTCTTACCAGCTCAGTGTATTATCAGGCGTCTTAATTTTTTGCAAAATTTATGGGTATGTAAAAATATATATCTTGTTTTTTAAATTAGCATTTCCCTGTTATTACTAAGGTGGAGATTCTTCAAGCCAATCATATTTTCTCCTTAGGGAAATGCCCGTTCTTATCCTTCACATATTTTTGATAGAGTTGCCTATCTTTTTCTTACTATTTTCTAGGAATTTGTCATATGTAGGCTAATTGTCAATTATATGCACTGGAAGTACCTTCTTCTAGTCTGTATTTTGCCTTTTCTCTTTATTATTTCTTTATAAATTTAGTATCAGATTTATCATTATTTTATTTTTTAGGTTTTGCTTCTTATAGCCTGCTCTTCCTTACCTCTGATGCCATAAGAAATATTTCTACATTTTCTTTAAAACATTTTACAATTTCATGGTTAGATTTTTTAATCCATCTGGAAATTTCTCTGGAAACACTAGCTAATGCCACTAGTTTTGATATGCAGTGTTTTCAGTATAGTTTAGTTTTAAATGTTTTTCTAATATCTATTGTGTTTTTTTGACCCCTAGATTATCTAGGATTCTTTTTTTTTAATATTTATTTATTTTTGGGAGAGCACAAGCAGGGGGGATGACAGGGAGAGGGGGGCAGAGGATCTGAAGCCAGCTCTGCGCTGACAGGCTGACAGCAAGACTGATGTGGGGCTCGAACTCACAAGCCTCCTAGGAACTGAGAGTTCATGATCCGAGCTGAAGTCGGATGCTCAACCCACTGAGCCACCCAGGTGCCCAAAGGGTTGCACTCTTGATCTCGTCTCAGGTCATGATCTCACAGTTTGTGAGTTTGAGCCCTGTGTCGGGCTCTGCACTGAGAATGGAGCCTCCTTGGATTCTCTCTCTCTCCCTTTGTCTCTGCCTCTTCCCCGCCCCCCTCAAAATAAATAAATAAACTTAATAAAATAAATATAAGTATACTTGCATACAATGTTCTATTCCTTTCAAATGCACAACTAGTGAGTCAGCAATTCTGTTCATTACTCAGTGCTCATCACCGTAAGTGTTGTCACCATCTGTCATCACACGGCATTCATGCAGTATCATTGATGATATGCTGCCCTTTTCATCCCATAAATTATTTAATTTGTAAATGGAAGTTGGTATCTCTCAATCTCCTTCAACTCTTTCACCATCCCTCCCCCTCCCCCACCTGTCTCCCCTCCAGCAACCACCAGTTTCACTCTGTATTTATGAGTTTATTTGGGAGGTTTTGGGGGATGGGGGGGGAAGAGAAGCTATTTTGTTTAGTTTTGGTTTTCTTGTTCATTTGTTCTGTTTTTTAGATTTCACGTCTAAGTGAAAACATGTGGTATTTCTTTTTCTCTGTCTGACTCCACTTGGCATTTACCCTCCAGGTACATCCATGCCAGGCTCTCATCCTTTATTATGGCTACCATTCCATTGTATGTATATTTCCATTGTATGTATATACAGCACATCTTCTTTATCCATTCATCCATCAAGGGACAGTTAGGTTACTTCCATATCTTGTCTATAGTAAATAATGTCGGATAAACGTAAGGGTGCATATATCTTTTCAAATTAGCGTTTTCATTTTCTTTGGGTAAACACTCAGGGGTGGAATTACTGGATTCGATCATATTTCTGATTCTTTGAGGAGCTACCATACTCTTTTCCATGGTAGTTTCACCACCAATAGTTCACAAGGGCTATTTTTCTCTGCATCCTTGCCATCGTGTGTTTTTTGTTGTCTTTTGGATCCTAGCCAGTCTGCTGGTGTGAGGTGATACCTCATTGTGGTTTTGATGTACTTTTCCCTAATGATGAGTGATGTTGAGCAACTTTTCATGTATCTGTTGGCCATCTACATGTCGTCTTTGGAAAAATGTCTATTCGGGTCCTCTGCCCATTTTTAATCAGATTCTTTGTTTTGTATATGTGTGTATGGGGGGTTGGGAGTTGGTGTTGAGTTGTGTAAGTTCTTTATATATTTTGAATATTAACCCCTTATCAGATTCACTATTGGCAAATGTCTTCTCCCATTCAGTAGGTAGCCTTTTCATTTGTCAGTGGTTTCCATTGCTTTACAAAAGCTTTTATTTTGGTGTGGTCCCAGTTGTTTATTTTTGCTTCTGTTTCCTTTGCCCAAGGAGACATACCCTGAAAAATGTTGCTAGGGCCAATGTCAAAAGTTTGCTGCCTTTACTTTCTTCTAGGAGTTTTATGGTTTCAGGTCTCACATTTAGGTCTTTACTTTTAGTTGTTTTTTGTTTCTGTTGTAAGAAAGTGGTCCAGGGGCGCCTGGGTGGCTCAGTCGGTTAAGCTTCTGACTTGGGCTCAGGTCTTATCTCACTGTTTGTGAGTTCGAGCCCCACATCAGGCTCTGCGCTGATAGTTCGGAGCCTGGAGCCTTCTTCGAATTCTGTGTCTCCCTCTCTCTCTGACCCTCTCCTGCTCATACTCTGTGTGTCTCTCTCTCAAAAATAAATAAACATTAAAAAATTTTTTTAAAAAATGGCCCGCTTTTGTTATTTTGCATCTAGCTCTCCAGTTTTCCCTGCACCTTTTATTGGAGAGACAGTCTTTTCCCCTTGTATGTTCTCACCTCCTTTGTCATACATTAAGCGACCATATAAGCATGTGTTTTCTATTCAGTTCCATTGATCTATGTATCTGTTTTTGTGTCAGTACCATACTATTTTTGATTACTATAACTTTGTAGTGTATCTTGAGATCTGGCATTGAGATACCTCCAGCTTTGTTCTTCATTCTCAAGATTGCTTTGGTTATCTGGAGTCTTTGGTAGTTCCATGCAAGCTTTAGGATTACATGTTCTAGTCTGTGAAAAATGCCATCGGTATTTTGGGGATTGCATTGAATCTGTAGATTGCTTTGGATAGTACAGACATTTTAACTATTAGTTCTTCCAGTCCATGAGCATGCTATACTATTTTATTTATGTAGCCTTCAATTTCTTTCACCAGTATCTTCTAGTTTTTAGAGTACAGGTCTTTCACTTCCTTAGTTAACTTTGTTCATAGGTGTTTTATTATTCTTTGTACAATTGTAAATGACATTGTTTTCTTAATTTTTCTTTCTACTCCTTTGCTATAAGTTCATAAAAATGCTTCGTTTTCCCATATATTAACTTTGTGTCCTGCAACTTTACTGAATTCATTTGTCACCTTTAATAGGTTTGGGGGGGGGGGGGGCGGCATGTGGGTGGCTCAGTTGGTTAAGCGTCCAACTTCAGCTAAGGTCATGATCTTGTGGTCCATGGGCTTGAGACAGTGCGGAGCCTGGATTCTGTGTCTCCCTCTCTCTCAAAAACGAACATTAAAAAAAAAAAAAAAGATTTTTTTGCCTTTGGTGGAGTCTTTAGGACTTTCTGTATGTAATATCATCTGCAAATAGTGACAGTTTAACTTCTTCCTTACCAATTTGGATGTCTTTTATTTCTGTTTCTTGTCTGACTGCTGTGGAAAGGACTTCCAGTACTAAGTTCAATAAAAATGGTGAGAGTGGACATCTTTGTCTTTTTTTTTTTTATTTTTTTTTAATATATGAAATTTATTGTCAAATTGGTTTCCATACAACACCTAATGCTCATCCCACAAGATGCCCACTTCAATACCCATCACCCACCCTCCCCTCCCTCCCACCCCCCATCAACCCTCAGTTTGTTCTCAGTTTTTAACAGTCTCTTATGCTTTGGCTCTCTCCCACTCTAACCTCTTTTTTTTTTTTTTTCCTTCCCCTCCCCCATGGGTTTCTGTTAAGTTTCTCAGGATCCACATAAGAGTGAAACCATATGGTATCTGTCTTTCTCTGTATGGCTTATTTCACTTAGCATCACACTCTCCAGTTCCATCCATGTTGCTACAAAGGGCCATATTTCATTCTTTCTCATTGCCACGTAGTACTCCATTGTGTATATAAACCACAATTTCTTTATCCATTCATCAGTTGATGGACATTTAGGTTCTTTCCATAATTAGGCTTTTGTTGAGAGTGCTGCTATAAACATGGGGTACAAGTGCCCCTATGCATCAGTACTCCTGTATCCCTTGGGTAAATTCCTAGCAGTGCTATTGCTGGGTCATAGGGTAGGTCTATTTTTAATTTTTTGAGGAACCTCCAACTGTTTTCCAGAGTGGCTGCACCAGTTTGCATTTCCACCAACAGTGCAAGAGGGTTCCGTTTCTCCACATCCTCTCCAGCATCTATAGTCTCCTGATTTGTTCATTTTGGCCACTCTGACTGGCATGAGGTGATATCTGAGTGTGGTTTTGATTTGTATTTCCCTGATGAGGAGCGACGTTGAGCATCTTTTCATGTGCCTGTTGGCCATCTGGATGTCTTCTTTAGAAAAGAGTCTATTCATGTTTTCTGCCCGTTTCTTCACTGGATTATTTGTTTTTCAGGTGTGGAGTTTGGTGAGCTCTTTATAGATTTTGGATACTAGCCCTTTTGGACATCTTTGTCTTGTTCCTGATCTTGGGGGAAAGCTCTTGTTTTTTCCCTAATGAGTATGATATTACTATGGATTCATCATGCATGGACTGTTTTGTGTTGAGACATGTCCCATCTAAACCCACTGCTATGAGAAGTTTTATCATAAATAGATGTTGAATTTTATCAAATCCTATGTCTGCATCTATTGAGATCATATTGTTTTTATCCTTTGTTTTGTTAATGTGATATATCATGCTGATTGATTTGCAGGTATCAAACCATCCTTGCATCCACAGAATAAGTCCCACTTGACCTTGGTGAATGATCCTTTTTTTTAAAAAAAAATTTTTTTTAACATTTATTTATTTTTGAGACAGGGAGAGACAGCATGAACGAGGGAGGGTCAGAGAGAGAGGGAGACACAGAATCTGAAACAGGCTCCAGGCTCTGAGTTGTCAGCACAGAGCCCGATGCGGGGCTCAAACTCACGGACCGCAAGATCATGACCTGAGCCGAAGTCGGATGCTTAACCAACTGAGCCACCCAGGCGCCCCAGTGAATGATCCTTTTAATGCATTGTTGATTCATTACGATATAATTTAATGTATTATATTCAGTTTGCTAATATTTTGTTAAGGATTTTTGCAACTATGTTCATGAGGGATATTGGCCTGTAGTTTTCTTGTAGTGTTTTTCTCTGGTTCTGGTCTCAAGATAGTGCTGGCCTTAAAGAGTTAATTTGGAAATTTTTCTTCTTTCTGTTTTTTTTTGAATAGTTTTAAAGAACAATTAATGCCTATACTTCTCAATGCTTGATAGACTTCACCTGTGAAGCCATCTGGTCTTGGACTTTTGGGAATTTTTTGATTATCAATTCAATTTCATTACTAGAAATTGATATGTTTGTATTTCCTATTTCTTCCTGATTCTACTTTGGAAGATTCTATGTTTCTAGGAATTCATTCATTGCTTCTTTGTTATCCAATTTTTGGCATATAATGTTTCATAGTACTTTTCTTTAATGCTTTGAATTTCTGTGGTGTCAGTCACTTCTCTTTAATTTCTGATTTGAGTCTTCTCTCCTTTTTTTTTCTTGGAGCTTGGTCAAAGGTTTTATCAATTTTTTTTTTTTATGTTTTCAAAGAACCAGCTCTTGGTATCATCGATCCTTCCTAATAGTTTTTTGTTTTGTATTGTTTTCTAGTCTTCATTTATTTCCTTTCTGATCTTTGGTATTTTTTTCCTGCTACTAACATTGGGCTCTGTTTGCTCATCTTTTTTTCTAGTTTCTTGATATGTAAGACTGTTCATTTGAGATTTTTCTTGTTTCTTGAGATAGGCCTGTATCACTATAAACTTAAAACTGCTTTTGGGGGCGCCTGGGTGGCTCAGTCGGTTGAGCGTCCAACTGCAGCTCAGGTCACGATCTCGTGGTCCGTGAGTTCGAGCCCCGTGTCAGGCTCTGGGCTGATGGCTCAGAGCCTGGAGCCTGCTTCTGATTCTGTGTCTCCCTCTCTCTCTGCCCCTCCCCCATTCATGCTCTGTCTCTCTCTGTCCCAAAAATAAATAAACGTTAAAAAAAAAAAATTAAAAAAAAAAAACTGCTTTTGGTGTGTCCCAAGGATTTGAGACATTGTGTTTCCATTTTCATTTGTCTCCACGTTTTGTTTTGTTTTGTCTTGTTTTTTGTAATTCTGGTTTCATACTGCTGTGGTTGGGAAAGATGTTTGATATGTTTTCATTCTTCTCAAAGTTTGGGAGAATTGTTTTGTGACCCAACATATGATCTATGCTGGAAAATATTTCATGTGCACTTCAAAAAAAAAAAAGTATATTCTGCTATTTTTGGATTGAATGTTCTGTGTATATCAGTTAAGTCCATGTGGTCTGATGTGTCATTTAAAGCCAGTGTTTTCTTATTAATTTTATGTCTGGATGATATTATCCATTGATGGAATTGGGGTGTTAAAAGTCCGCTAGTATTATTGTGTTATTGTCAATTTCTTCCTTTATGTCTGTTAACATTTGCTTTTATGTATTTTTGTGCCCCTGTGTTGGATGCATAGATAATTACAATTGCTATATCCTCCTGTTGAAGTTATTCCCCTTTATCCTCTTTGTTTCTTGTTACAGTCTTTGTTTTGAAGTCTATTTGGTTTGATGTAAGTTTTGCTACCCCAGGTTTGTTTCATTTCCATTTACATGGGGTATCTTTTTCTATTCCTTCACTTTTGGTCTGTATGTCTTTAGGTTTGAAATGAGACTCTTGTAGGCAGCATGTAGAAGAGTCTTCCTCTTTAATCCATTTAGTCACCCTTTGTCTTCTGATTGAAGCATTTAGTCCATTTACATTTAAAGTAATTATTGGTAAGTATGTACCATTTTGTTCATCCTTTTCAGATTGTTTTGTAGTTCTTCATTGTTCTTTTTCCCTTCTCTTGTTCTCTTCCTTTGTGATTTAATTACTTACTTTGTGTTATGCTTGGATTTTGTGTGTGTGTGTGTGTGTGTGTGTGTGTCTATCTCTTATAGGTTTTTAGATTGCGTTACTGTGAAGTTCATATATAACACTGTATATAGCAGTCTGCTTTCAGCTGATGGTCACTTAGGTTCAAACACATTCTAAAAACACTTAATTTCACCCCTTCTTTTACATTTTATTTTCACGATGTCATGTTCTATGTTTTATTTCATGAGCCTCTTAACTAATTTTTTAATGTTTATTTATTTTGAGAGAGAGAGAGCATGCATGTGAGCAAGTAAGCAAAGAAGGGGCAGAGATAGACAGAATCCCGAGCAGGCTATGCACTGTCAGAGATCTCACAAAGTGTGAGATCATGGCCTGAGCTGAAATCAAGAATCAGACACTTAACTGAGTGAGCCACCCAGGCACCCCTCTTATCTAATTTTTAGACATAATTGCTTATACTTCTTTTGTCTTTTGACCTTCATACCAGATTTATAAGTGATTACTCTATTTCCTTTATTTTATGTTTGCTTTACTCGTGAAATTTTTTTCTTTTCATAATTTTTTTCTAGTTATGGCCTTTTCTTTTCTGCCTAAAGACCCTTTAACATTTCTAGTAAATTTAGTGGTGATTAACTTATTTAACTTTTGTCTTGGAAACTCTGTCTTCTTCAGTTTTGAATGATAACTTGCTGGATAGATAATCTTGGTTGTAGGTTTTTTTTCTTTCAGTCCTTCTCACCTGCAAAGTTTCTGCTGAAAAAAAAAACAACTGATAGCTTTATGGTTCCTTTGTACATAACTAGTTGCTTTTCACTTGCTGCTTTTAATATTCTCTTTAATTTTTGATGTTTGAATTTTTACTTGTCTTGGTATGGACCTTCTTGGGTTCATCTTGTTGGGGCCTTTTGTGCTTTCTGGACCTGGATGTCTCATTCCTCTTCCAGGGTAGTAAATTCTTCAGCTATTATTTCTTCAAATATATTTTCTACCTCTTTTTTTCTCTCTTCCTGTCTCTTAAGCAAATGTCATTACACTTGATGTTGTACTAGAAGGCTCTTAACCTATCATCTTTTTAAATTCTTTTTCCTTATTTCTTTTTAGCTTAGGTGCTTTCCATTACCTTGTCTTCCAGACTGCTTGTTTTTTCTTGCATCTTCTATGCTACTTTTGATTTCCTCCAGTGTATTTTTCATTTCAGTTATTATATTCTTCAGCCTTGATTCTTCATAGTTTCTCTCTTTTTGAAAATTTCACTGAGTTCTTCTCTCCGTTATGGTGAGTTTTTATGACAATTACATTGAACATTTCTTCTGGTAGACTTCTTATCTCTGTTTCATTTAGTTCTTTTTTGAGGTTTTGTCTTGTTCTTTCATTTTTTGCATATTCCTTTCATCTCATGTTGTTGATTTGTTGTGTTTCTATGAATTAGAATAGCTAGTCTCCTACTTTTGAAAGAATGGCCCTGTGTGGGAACTTCCCTTGTGTATACTATATGTACCTACCTTCTTTGGCTGGCTGGAGCTGTAGCAAGTGCAGGCTGGGGTCACAGGGCACTCTGCATTGGGGTCACCCTGTTGAGGTGGCTGGAGCTGAAGCAAGCACTGGCCACTGGGTCCAGGGTGCTCTGTGAAAAAGATGCAGGATAGCTGGCAGGATAGCTGTAGCTAAAGCAGTTGTGCGGTCGGTGGTTCTAGGGCCCTCCGTACGGAAGGCATCCTGGTGGGTCACCGGAACTGAAGTGGGTGCAGGCCACGGAGGGGAGAGTCCTAGGGTGCTCTCTGTAGGGGGTGCCCTGGTGGGATGTCTGGTCCAGTGCATGCTTGGACCAGCGATCCCAGAGTGCCCCATGTTGGAGGCACCTTGGTGAGATGGTTGGATCTGAGGTGGACACAATCCAGGTAATCTCACGGTACTCCATGCCAGAAGTGTCCTAGCAAAACAACTGAGGCTGACACAAGTGCAGCCTGGGAGTTCCTGGGGAACTCCACACAGGAGGTGCCCTGATGATTCATCTGGAGCTGAAGCTAGTGTGGGTTGGGATGTCCCAGGATGATTTGTACCTGTGTAGCCTTGATGGGATGGCTTGATATACAGTGGGTGCTTTCTGGTGATTTCTCAGTGTATACCACACTGTCACCACAGTGGTGGGACAGCCGAGCTCTGGTGGGCACAGGTATTGGAAGCCGTCTTGGAGGAGCAGCTGGAGCTGGCATTGGATAGTAGCCTGGGACTCACTGAGATGGCAGGCCAGGTAGACAGCCTGGATCCTGCTCTGTCTGTGCTTTCAAGGTGGAAGAAAAATGAAAACACTGATGCTCACCAGCACCTACAACACCAGAGAGCATTCCAGCAGCTCCCCCATCGTTTGGCAGAAGTTCTATGGCTAGTTCCTTTATCTTCTAGTTTCCTTTTAACTCACGGCTTATTGTTTTGTGCCCCAGCGCTGCCAAAGCTCATGTGCACTAGCGGCCAGAACCCCCTGAAGCAGCAGGTTGGCTAGAGCACTCATTCCTTGTTTTGTCTGCGCCATCAAGGTGGAGGGGGAATGTAAACAGTGGCACTCACCAGCCCCTCCAACCCTGGAAAGCATCTCGCAGGTCCCCCACTGAAAGTAAATTCTTTCATATTCTGGTTGCCCTTTTGTACCATGGCTTTCTCCCTATAGCTCCCGGCAGAGGGATCTGCTCCAGGTTTCTCATACTATCCTCCTCACTGTGGTTCACGGCATCAGTGTGGAGTCCCTGTGTCTCCATCTCTCCTGCCACTCTCCGTGTGATCCCTCCATCCCTTGTTGTGCAAAAGCTGTTCAGTCTGCCCTCATTTCATCTTCAGGAGAAATTACTCTATATGTAGGTGTAGATTTGGTGGGTTCGCACAGGAGGTGTGTTTGGGGTTTTCCTATGTCGCTATCTTGGAGCTTCACCCTCCCTTAACCAATTTTTGTAGATATAGTTGATTTGACTGCTTTTGTTTTTTAACCTTCATAGTAGGTGTATTGGTGATTACTACCTCTTTGTTTTACAAAGATTACTATCTTTGTTTTTACCAGTGAAATTTTTTCCTTTTTACAATTTTCTTCAAGTTATGACCTTTTTTCTTTTTTTTTTCTTTTCTTTTTTTTAATTTTTTTTTTTAATGTTTATTTAGTTTTGAGACAGAGAGAGACAGAGCATGAACAGGGGAGGGGCAGAGAGAGAGGGAGACACAGAATCGGAAGCAGGCTCCAGGCTCTGAGCCATCAGCCCAGAGCCCGACACGGGGCTCGAACTCACGGCCGTGAGATCGTGACCTGAGCTGAAGTCGGACGCTTAACTGACTGAGCCACCCAGGCGCCCCGCTGACCTTTTTTTCCTTAAAGAAGTCCCTTTAACATTTCTAGAAAGGTTGGTTTAGTGGTGCTGGACTCCTTTCACTTTTGTTTGGGAAACTTTTTATCTCTCCTTCAATTTTCAACACTAACCTTGCTGGATAGAGTATTTCTTGGTTGTAGGTTTTTCCCTTCAACACTTTGAATACATCATGCCACTCCCTTCTCACCTGCAAAATTTTTGCTGATAAATCAGCTGATAACTGTATGAGCATTCCCTTGTGCATAACTAATTGCTATCCTCTTGTTATTTTAAGATTCTCTTTAATTTTTTACTTTTTAATTCTGTGTCTTCATGTGGACCTCTTGGTGTTTATCTTCCTTTGGGGCTCTCTGTTATTCCTAGAAGTGGATGTCTATTTACCTTTCCAGGGTGGGGAAGTTTTCAGCTATTATTTCTTTAAATAAGTTTTCTGCCCCCTTTACTCTTCTTTGGGGATGCCTATAATGTGAATGTTAGTGTGCTTGATGCTGTTCCAGGAGTTTCCTAACCTATCCTCATCGTAAAAAATTCTTCTTGCTGCTTAGCTTGGATGATTTCCACCACCCTGTCTTCCAGATTGGTGTTCCATTCTTCTGCATTCTCTAGTTTGTCATGGATTCCCTTTAGTGAATTTTAAACTTAATTTTTTAAAATCTTAATTCCAGTATAATTAACATAGTGTTATATTGTTTCAGGTGTACAATATAGTGATTCAACAATTCTATACATTACTCACTGCTCATCACAATAGGGGTATATTCTTATTTTACCTATTTCACCCACCCCACACCTACCTCCCCTCTAGTAACCATCAGTTTCTTCTCTATAGTTAAGAGTCTGTTTTTTGGTTTGTCTCTTTTCTTCTGTATTTCTTTTCAAAATTATTATCATTATCATTGTTGCTATTATTATTATTTTAGAGAGGGCACGCAAACAAGGGAGAAGTGTAGGGGTGGAGAGAGAGGGAATTTTAAGCAAGCTTCGCACCTAGCACAGAGCCTGATGTGGGGCTTGATTCCATGACCCTGGAATTGTGACCTGAGCTGAAATCAAGAGTCAGACACTCAACCAACTGAGTCACCCTGGTGCCCCTGTTTTATTTCTTAAATCCACTTAGGAAGAAAATCATATGGTATTTGTTTTTATCTGACTTATTTCACTTCACATTATACCCTCTGGATCCACCCATATTGTTGCAAATGGCAAGATTTCATTCTTTTTATGGCTGAATAATATTCCATCCAATACACAACATTTTCTTTATCTGTTCATCTATCAATAGACACTTACATTGCTTCAATAATTTAGCTATTGGAAATAATGCTGCAAAACACAGAGATGCATGTGTATTTTCAAATTAGTGTTTTTAAATTCTACAGGTAAATATCCAGCGGTGGAATTACAGGATAATTCTATTTTTAATTTTCTGAGGAACCTCCATTCTGTTTTCCACAGTGGCTATAACAGTTTTCACTCCCACCAACACTGCTGGAGGGGTATTTTTCCTCCACATCCTTGCCAACACTTATGGTTTCTTGTGTTTTTGGTTTTAGCCATTCTGATAATTGTGAGGTGATATCTCATTATAGTTTTGATTTGCATTTCTATGTTGATGAGTGATATTGAACATCTTTTCATGTGTCTATTGGCCATCTGTATATCTGTGTTAGAGAAATGTCTGTTCATGTATTCTCATTTTTAATTGGATTATTTACATTTTGAGTGTTCAGTTGTATAAGTTCTTTGCATATTTTGGATATAATCAGATATGTCATTTGTAAATATCTTCTCCCTTTCAGTAGGTTGCCTTTTCATTTTGTTAATCATTTCTGTTGCTGTGCAGAAGATTTTTATTTTGATATATTGCCAACAGATTATTTTTGCTTTTGTTTCCCTTGTCCCCTCAATAGACATATCTAGAAAAATGTTGCTATGGCTGATGTCAGAGACCTTACTGCTTATGCTCTTTTCTAGGATTTTTATGGTTTCAGGCCTCACATTTAGGTCTTTAATACATTTTGAATTTATTTTTGTGTATGGTGTGAGAAAGTGGTCCAATTTCATTCTTTTGCATGTAGCTATCCAGTTTTCCCAGCACCATTTATTGAAAAGACTTTCTTTCTTTCTTTCTTTCTTTCTTTCTTTCTTTCTTTCGAGGAGACCATCTTTTACCTGTTGCATATTCTTACCTCCTTTGTCAAAGATTAATTCACCATAAAATCGTGGGTCTATTTCTGAGCTGTTTGTTCCATTGCTTTGATTACTACAGGTTGGTAGTATAACTTGAAATTTAGTATTCTGATATCTCCAGTTTTGTTCTTTTTAAAAATTTTTTGTTTTGTTTTGTTTTTGTTTTAGAGAGAGAGAGCACATGAGTTGGGGAGGGGGCAGAGAGAGAGAGAGATTGAGAATCAATCCCAAGCAGGCTCCATGCCTGGCATGGACCTCAATCTCATGATTCTGGGATCGTGACCTGAGCTGAAATCAAGAGTCAGACATTCAACTGACTGAGCCACCCAGGCACTCCATTATTCTTCTTTCTCAAGGTTGCTTTGGCTATTGCGGTCTTTTTTGTGGTTACATGCAAATTTTAGGATTATTTGTTCTAGTTCTGTGAAAAATGCTCTTGTTATTTTGATAAGGATTGCATTAAATCTACAGATTGCTTTGGGTAATATAGACATTTTAATAACATCTGTTCTTCCAACCATGAGCATAGAATATCTTTCCATTTGTTTGTGTCATCTTCAATGTTTTTCATCAATGTTTTATAGTTTTAAGAGTACAGGTCTTTCACTCCCTTGATTAAGTTTATTCCTAGGTATTTTATTGTTCTTGCTGTAATTGCAAATGGGATTGTTTTCCAAATTTCTCTTTCTGCTACTACATTATTGGTGTATAGAAATGTAATGAATTTCTATACATTTATTTTGTATCCTGGGACCTTACTGAAGTCATTTATCAGTTCTAGTAGTTTTTTGCTAATCTTTAGGGTTTTCTACAGAGAGTATCGTGTCATCTGCAAATAGTGAAAGTTTTACTCCTTCCTTACCAATTTGGGTGCTTTTGTTGGTTTTTCTTGTCTGATTGCTATGGCGAGGACCTCCAGTATTATGTTATATAAAAGTGGTGAGAGTGGACATCCTTGTCGTGTTCCTGATCTCTCAGTTTTTCACCATCATGTATGATGTTAGCTATGGGTTTTTCATATATGACCTTTATTACGTTGAGGTATGTTCCCTCCAAATATACTTTGTTGAGAGTTTTTATCATGAATGGATGATACTTTTGGATTGTACTTTTTAAAGTACAAAGATGATACAATGGATTGTACTTTTTAAAATGCTTTTTCTGCATTTATTGAATGGTCATATGGTTTGTATCTTTTCTTTTGTTTTTGTTTTTGTTTTTGTTTTTTTAATGTTTACTTATTTTTGAAAGAGAGCGTGTGTGTAGAGTGCAAGCAGGAGAGGGGCAGAGAGAGAGGGACACAGAATCTGAAACTCCAGGCCCTGAGCTGTCAGCACAGAGCCCAATGTGGGGCTTGAACTCACAAGCTGTAAGATCATAACCTGAGCCGAAGTCGGATGCTTAATCAGCTGAACTACCCAGCATCGCATATCCTTTATTTTGTTGATGTGATGTGTCACATTCTTTGATTTGTGAATATTGAACCACCCTTGCATCCCAAGAATAAATTCTACTTGATTGTGATGACTCATTTTTTTAACGTATTGTTTTGAGTTCTGTTTGCTAATATTTTATTGAGGACTTTTGCATCTGTGTTCATCAGAGATATTGGCCTATAGTGAACTTTTTTTGTAGTGTCTTTATCTGGTTTTAGAATCAAGGTAATGTAGGCATCATAAAATGAATTTGGAAGCTTACCTTCCTCTTGTATTTTGGGGGATAAATTGACAAGTATAGGTGTTAACTCTTCTTTAAATGTTTGGTAGAAGTTGCCTGTGAAGTCATCTGGTCTGGTTGGGAGTTTTTAGATTAGTTTTTCAATTTCTTTGCTGCTAATCAGTCTGTTCAAACTTTCTATTTCTGCCTAATTGTTTTGAGAGGTTATATGTTTCTAGGAATTTATCCATTTCTTCTAGGTTGTCCAATTTGTTGGCCTAAGTTTTTCATATTCTTATAGTCCTTTTCAAAATTGTTTAAGTTTCATTCTTTATTTTCAGAGAGTGTGAGCGGGGGAGAGGCAGAGAACAAGGGAGAGAGAGAATCCCAAGCAGGCTCTGCTTTGGGAGCACAGAGCCTGATGAGGGGCATGAACTCATGAACCACAAGATCATGTTTCTGTGGTATCAGTTGTTATTTCTCCACCTTGATTTGTGATTTTGAGTTCTCTTTTTTTATTTATTTTTGGATGAGTCTGGCTAAAGGCTTACCAATTTTGCTGGTCTTTTTAAGGAACCAGTTCCTGGTTATATTGATCTATTGGTTTTTTAGTTTCTATTTTGTTTATTTCTGCTCTAATCTTTTTTTAAAAAAAATTTTAAGTTTGTCTATTTTGAGAGAGCAAGCACATGCCAGTGGGTGAGGGCAGAGAGAGAGGGAGACAGAGAATCCCAAGCAGGCTCCATACTGTCAGCACAGAACCTGATGCGGGGCTTGAACCCATGAACCATGAGATCATGACCTGAGCCAAGATCAAGAGTCGGATGCTTAACCGACTGAGCTGCCCAGGCACCCCTTTCTGCTCTAATCTTTATTATTTCCTTCCTTCTACTGTTTTATGTGTTATTTTTCTAGCTCCTTTAAATATAAGGTTAGGATGTTTAAGATTTTTCTTAGGCCTATATTGCTGTAAACTTCCCTCTTAGCACAGCTTTTGTTACTTCCCAAAGATTTTTGGACCATTGTGTCTTCATTTCTATTTGTTTCCATGTATTTTGTTTGTTTGCTTCCTCTTTGATTTCTTGGTTAACTCATTCATTATTTAGTAGCATGTTATTTAATCTCCATGTATTTGTGTCCTTTCACATTTTTTCTTGTGGTTGATTTCTAGTTTCATAGCATTGTGGTCAGAAAAGATGCATGGTATGACTTTGATCTTTTTTGATTTTGTTGAGGCTTGTTTTGCGGCCTAATATGTGATGTGTTTTGGGGAATGTTCCATGTGCACCCGAAAAGAATGTGTATTCTGTTTTAGGATATAATGTTCTGAATACATCTGTTTGATCCTTCTGGTTCAATGTGTAATTCAAAGCCACTGTTTCCTTATTGATTTTCTGTTCAGATGATCTATCCATTGATGTAAGTGGGGTGTAAAGGCCCCTACAGTTATTATATTACTACCAATTACCTCCTTTAAGTTTGTTATTAGCCGCTCTATATATTTCTGTGCTTTCATGTTGGGTGCATAAATATTTATAAATGTTCTATCTTCTTGTTGGATTGTTTCCTTTATGATTATATAGTATACTTCTTTGTCTCTTGTTACACACTTTGTTTTAAAGTTTATTTTATCTGGGGTGCCTGGGTGGCTCAGCTGGTTGAGCGTCCGTCTTCAGCTCAGGTCATGATCTCTCAGTTTGTGAGTTCGAGCCCTGCGTTGGGCTCTCCTGACAGCTTGGAGCCTGGAGCCTGCTTCGGATTCTGTGTCTCCTTCTCTCTCTGCCCCTCCCCCACTTGTGCTCTGTCTCTCTCTGTCAAAAATAAATAAAATATAAAAAAATTTTTTTAAATAATAAAGTTTATCTTATCCAACGTATGTAATGCTACCCCAGATTTTGTTTCACTTCCATTTGAATAATAAGTGGGTTTTTATCTCTTCACTTTCAGTCTGCATGTGTCTTTAGGTTGAAATGAGTCTCTTGTAGACAGAATATAGATGGGTCTTGCTTTTTTATCTGTTCTATCACCCTATGTCTTGTGTTTGGGGTGTTTAG
Organism: Panthera onca; assembly: GCF_046562875.1. Taxonomy (NCBI): domain Eukaryota; kingdom Metazoa; phylum Chordata; class Mammalia; order Carnivora; family Felidae; genus Panthera; species Panthera onca. The sequence continues at coordinate 43,106,766 of NC_138349.1, read as the reverse complement.
TCCATTTATATTCAAAGTAATTATTTATAGGTATGTACTTGTTGCCATTACTTGTTTTATGATTGTTTTTGGAATTCTTCTCTGTTCCTTTCTTTTCTTCTCTCATGGTTTGCTGGCTTTCTTTAGTGATAGACTTGGATTCCTTTCTCTATTTTTTGCGTATCTATTACCAGTTTTTGATTTGTGGTTATCATTAGATTTATATATAACGTCTTCTGCATATAGCAATCTACACTAAGTTGATGGTCGCTTAAACTTGTTACTGAAGGCACTAAATTGTTACTCCTCTCTCCCTCCACATTTTAAGTATATGGTATCATACTCTACAACCTTTTATTTTGTGAAAACCTTGACTGATTTTTTACAGATATACTTGATTTTACTGCTTTGTGCTTTCTGTTTTTCTTACTCCCACTTATGCTCTTTCCTTTTCCACTCAGTCTCCTTTAACATTTTTTTTTAAAAAACGTTTTTATTTATTTTTGAGAAAGAGAGACGGTGCAAGCAGAGGAGGGGTAGAGAAAGGGAGACACAGAATCCAAAGCAGGCTCCAGGCTCTGAGCTCTCAGCACAGAGCCCAACGCAAGTCTAAAACCCACAAACTGTCAGATCATGACCTGAGCTTAAGTTGGACGCTCAACCAACTTAGCCACCCAGGTGCCCCCCCTTTAACATTTGTTATAGGGCTGGTTTAGTGGTCATGAATTCCTTTAACTTTTGTTTGTGTGAGAAACTCTATTTCTCCTTCTATTCTGAATGACAGCCTGCTGGCTAGAGTATTCTTGGTTGTACCTTTTTTTCTTTCAACACTTAGAATATATCCTGCCACTCCCTTCTGGCTTGCAAAGTTTCTGCTGAAAAATCAGCTGATAGCTTTATGGGTTTCCCTTGTATGTAACTATTTTCTTTCCTCTTGCTGCTTTTAAAATTCTCTCTTTGTCACTACTTTTTTGCCATTTTAATTACTATGTGTCTTGGTGTGGACCTCCTTGGGTTTATTTTGTTGGAGACTCTCTGTACCTTGTGGATCTGGATTTTTGTTTCCTTCCCCAAGTTCAGGAAGTTTTCAGCTATTATTTCTGTCCCCTTTTTGCTCTCTTCTCCTTCAGGGATTCCTGTAATGCAAATGTTGTTATGTTCAATAGTATTGCTGAATTCCCTTAATCTATTCTCACTTTTCATTATTTTTATTTTCTCCTATTCAGCTTGATTACTTTCAATTACTCTGTCTTCTAGGTCACAGATCTATTACCTTATTCATCCAATGGCATGGTCATTTCCCTGGCTTTTTGAGAGGAGGGTTGTAGAAATTCTTTTTATGTATTTTTTTTTGTTTTTCCATTTTTTCATTGGTTTTTCATATTCTCTAATTCACTTATGGTTTCAGTGCAGTCATTTAGGTCTTTAACCTAATTTTATATTTATATTTTATAACTTAATCATATTGTATAGTTTTATCAGATTATTCTATTTCCCGAATTTTCCCAAAATTCTGGAGGTTCTAATCCCCCCATTACCACTTTATTAAATGGGTTTCAATCAGAAAAGAATATTGAATCTTCTCAAATGCATTTTTAGGCCCCAGGGAGATGAACATATAGTACTCTTCTTACATATCATTTCCTTTATGTTCCTCCTGGACAAAGACTTTACTTAAAATAAAATGTTAAAATAAAATGTTCCCATCTCCTTCCTCTATTTTATTTATATCCATAACACTTATCAGACAATAGCTGTCCAAATCACAGTCTGCCTTATTCCTTTGGGGCTGCTGTAACAAACTGCCACAAACTGGCATATAAACAACAGAAACTTATTTCTCACAGTTTAAGAGGCTTGGAAATCCAAGATCAAGATGCCTGCAGATTTGATGTCTGGTGAAGGCACATTTTCTGGTTCGTAGACAGCCATCTTTTCACTGCACATTCACATGGTAGAAGGAGCAAGGTGGCTTTTCCCAGGCCTCTGTTAAGGGCACTTATCCCATTCCTTAGGCCAAAGCCCTCCTGAAGAACCCTCATTCTAATATCACTACCATATGGGTAGGATTCCAACATATGAACTGGGGGGGGTGGGGGGGGGTGGATATAAACATTCAGTCCATAGCAGAGGCTTAGGAATTCTTCCCCCTCAGGGGAGTCTTTTCCTTCCCCAGAGCCCAGACAATAAAGCTTCCTTGATGAGTAGAATGTTTTCTTTTTTGTTTTTAAACATGTTTTATTATTTATTTTTGAGAGAGAGAGAGAGAGAGAGAGAGAGAGAGAGAGAGCGCATAAATGGGGGAAGTGCAGAGAGAGGGGGGTCAGAGGATTGATAGCAGGCTCCGCAGACAGCAGAGAGCCCAATGTGGGGCTCGAACTCACAAAGCGGGAGATATGACCTGAGCCAAAGTCATACACTCAACTGACTGAGCCACCCAGGGGCTCCAAGTAGAATGTTTTCAAGTCAACCTCCTATTAGGGGCACAAACCACCCAGGGACCTGGCCTATTGTATGTGTATCCCCATCCCTAATCCCTGCCTCCCATCAGAAAGCAATGAAACTTAGTCACCTTGGCAACGTAGACCCATAGCCGAACCCCCACCCTGGCAGCTGAAATATTGAATCATAGTCTTGCAACCCAGGATTTTCCCTTTCCTCTTCACTAAGGGGACATTGCCTTTCTTCTGAGCTTGTCTAGGCCGTCACATGTCTGGGTGTTTGTAGCACAAGGGGGTTTGGACTGTCTTGCCTGGACCAGGACCTGTTACATTCCCAACAGTTGCAATGTCCCTTGTTAACAATGAGAACAGACCCAGGCCTTGAGTAGACAACAGTCTCTGTTTTTTATGCAGTCATTTTTTCTTTTAATGCTTTGTGTACATGAAAAAATAATTCTGGCTCTCCATTGTTTTCTTTTAAAGTATCCTGTTAAAAATATAAGAATTCTGGGAAGATGGCGGTGGTAGTGGAAACATAGTTTTGTGCCTTCCAAAATTCCCACACAAATACAAACAGAGCAGTAAGAAATTAAAACCAAAACCCATGGACAGTCTTTACAGGACTGGGTGATATGGTATATCCCCCATCACCACAAAATAGAACTGGGTGGACAAGAGCCATGAGACCTGTAGTACATCACGATGAGTATTAGGGAAAGCAAAAGGAATCAATAGGGTAACTAGAGGCCTGAGGGCACACTCTCAGTATAAGAGCAGAATGAGCCCCCACTCACTCCTGGCAGGAGAGCCTCTCCTGGGCACAGTACGGGGGCAGAGCGAGGATGTGCAGCTGAGACTGGGAGGGCGTGGCTCACCCCACCGGTGGGCAAGGTAAGGCTGTACAATAAGGTCTGAAGGTCTGTGAATTCTCACACTAAGCTGCCTGAGCTCTCTTGGCAGTGGACCCGACAATAGACGGCAGCTGACAGGAGTGGAATCAAAATTAAGTGGGATGGGAAGAGGAAAGACAAAGGAAAAGCTCCAATTTAGGGCTGGAACCAGAGTGAGGCCAGAAAGGCTCTGTCCTCAGGCGCAAAATTTTAGGGAGCCTCAAACAACTCAGTAATCAAGGTAAATGAGATTTTAATGCAATACTTTTTTAAAAAGCAAATTTAATGCCAAAAAATCCTTGATGAGCAAAATCTCAAACTTTTAAATGAAGAGAGAATCATTAACAGTTCTGTGCTGAGCCAGATGGGAGCCTGAGTCAAAGGGGAAAATCAGTAATACTGACCCTGCCTTTATTATGCTGTTATAGAAGAGTGATCCACCAGCCCCCCTGAGGAATGCACTGAATAATCAGCTTCCAAACCAGAATAACTAAAGAGACATTATGGTAAGAGGTGGTGGTGAGCAGTAAATCCATATAGTTACTTGTAGAATTAAGATTACATGAGAGTCAAAAAGAGATGATACTATGTAACGGCTTTACGTCCTGAGAATGTAGTTATGGTACAAACAGAAGAAATGGAGAGTGGAATTTAAATATTATGCAGAAAGAGTTAACTGTTTTCAGAAGTCTAGTTCTGCTATTTTTTCCTAGGATATAGTAGTTTTTATTTTTTTAATTGAGGTACAATTGACATAGAATATTAGTTTCAGGTGTACAGCATAATGATTTGATATTTGTATATGCTGCAAAATGATCACTACAGTAAGTCTAGTTAACATCCATTACCATACAGTTACAAAAATGTTTTTATCTTGTGATAAGAACTTTTAATATCTACTCTCAACATCTTTCAAATATGCAAGACAGTATTAATACTGTCTGTAGTCACCATGCTGTACATTCTATGCCCAGGACTTATTTATTTTATAAATGGAAGTCTGTACCTCACCTTCACCCATTTCCTCCCTGTCCCCACCCGTGACACCATTAGTCTGTTCTCTGTATCTGCGAGCTGAGTGTTTTGTTGTTTAATTCCACATATAAGTGAGATCATGTGGTATTTGTCTTTCTCTGTCTGACTTATTTCACTTAGTATAATGCCCTCAAGGTCCATCTATGTTATAGCAAATGGCAAGATTTCAGTCCTTTTTATGGCTGAATAATATTCCAGTGTGTGTGTGTGTGTGTGTGTGTGTGTGTACACACCACCATTTTTGTAATCCACTCATTCATCTGTGGACACTCTGGTTTCTATATCTTGGTTATTGTAAATAATGCTACAATGAACATGGGGGTGCAGATATCATTTTGAGTTAGTGTTTTTGTTTTCTTCAGAATAAATGCCCAGAAGTAGAATTGTTGGATCATATGACACTACTATTTTTAAGTTTTTGAAGACTCTCCATACTGTTTTCCACTGTGGCTGCACCAATTTACATTCCCGGCAACTGCACACATCGGTTCCCTTTTCTCCACATCCCAACATTGGCTATTTCTTGTCTTTTTGATGCTGGCTATTCTAACAGGTATGAAGTGATATCTCACTGTGGTTTTCATTTGCATTTCCCTGATGATGAGTGATGTTGAGCATCTTTTCATGCGTCTGTTGGCCATCTGTATGTCTTCTTTGGGAAAATGTCTATTCAGATCTTCTTCCTATTAATTGATTTTTCTTTGGTATTGAGTTGTATGAATTCTTTATATACTATGGATATTAACCACATAGCAGATACATCATTTGCAAGTATCTTTTCCTATTCAGCAGGTTGCATTCTCATTTTGTCATTGGTTTTTCTGGGCCAAAGTTTTTTAGTTTCGTGTAGTCTCACTTGTTTGCTTTTGCTTTTGCTTTTATTTCCTTTGCTTTTGGAGTCAGATCCAAAAAAATCTTCACCAAGACTGATGTCATGGTGCTTACTGCCTATATTTCCTTCTCAGAGTTTCATGGTTTCAGGTCTTACATTCAAGTCTTTAATCTATTTGAGTTAATGTTTGTGTGTGGTATAAGATAGGGATCCAGTTTCATTTTTTTATGTGTGGCTATTCAGTTTTCACAACGTCATTTACTTTTTTAAGTTTGTTTGTTTATTTTGAGAGAGAAAGAGTGTGAGTAGGGGATGGGCAGAGAAAGAATCCCAAAGCAGGCTCCACACTGTCAGCACAGAGCTCAGTCTCACAAACCATGAGACCACGACCTGAGCCAAAACCAAGACTGAGCCAAAACTGACTGAGCCACCCAGGCGCCCTCCCACAACATCATTTATTAAAGAGACTCAGTCAGTTGAGCATCCAACTCAGTCAGCTGAGCGTCCAACTTCGGCTGTGGTCATGATCTCACAGTTTGTGAGTTCGAGCCCTGTGTCAGGCTTTGTGCTGACAGCTCGGAGCCTGGAGCCTACTTCAGATTCTGTGTCTCCCCCTCTCTCTACCCCTCCCCTGCTCATGTTCTGTGTCTCTGTCTCTCAATAATAAATAAATGTTAAAAAATTAAAAAAAAAGAGAGACTGTTCATTCCATTGTATATTCTTGGTACCTTTGTTGTAACTTAGCTGGCCAGATATGCATGGGTTTATTTCTGGGCCCTCTATTCTGTTCCACTGATCTAAGTGTCTCTTTTAATGCTAATACATACTGCTATATGAGTATGGCATTGACTGATATAGCTTTGTAATATACTTTGAGTGTAGGGAGGGCGATGCCTCCGGCTTCGTTCCTCTTTCTCAAGATTGCTTTGGCTATCCAGGGTCTTTTGTGATTCCAGACAAATGTTAGGATTATTTGTTCTGTGGGAAAATGCCATTGGAGTTTTGATAGCGATTCCATCGAATCTGTAGATTTCTCTGGGTAGAAAGAACATTTTAACAATATTCTTCCAACCCAAGAGCATGGAATAAATTTTCACTTATCTATCTTGAATTTCTTTCATCAGTGTCTTTTGTGGTAGTACTGTGATTGTTATTTTGAACCCATGTGTACATAAATTGAGATAAAAAAATAAGTGACTAATTGGATATTCTAATTTAATTATTCACTGTGTCCTTGAGAAGCAGGTTTCCCTGTGTGGAAGGGGAAATATAGATGTAACAGAAAAGGTTAAGTAAGAACCCTGGAGTCCTCAGTTGGAATTGGATGGAGAAGCATGAGTATTTTATCATATATGCTATTTTTAGGTTTTCTCACCAAAAAGACCGTTCTATGAGCAACCCAGCAGTAAGGAGGATTCCTAACATTCCAGCCGTGGTCTTCACTATTATTTCCCATTAAAAGAAACCAGGGCTTCTTGGAGAAATGGCTGATTCTAGTCTTGGGCAGGAAATAATACAAGATGAGCTGGAAACATCTGGATAGCAAGGAAACCAGATAGCAAGGAAACACTCATCCTAATGGGGTCGTGTAGGAAGGACTTAAGAGTTAACCTGAAGAAGTTCCCGCTGGCCAAAGATGGGACAGTTTGAACATCAGTAATGATAATAACTGCAATGTACTGAAATCCATCAAATATGTTTAAATCCTTAACTTCCTCGCGGTATTCTTAAAAACTAATTTATCGAGGTGCCTGGGTGGTTCGGTTGGTCCAACTCTTAATTTTGGTTCAGGTCACGATCTCACAGTTGTGAGCTAGAGCCCTGTGTCAGGCTCATGCTGAACGTGCAGCCTGCTTAAGATTCTCTCTCCCTCTCTCTCTGCCCAACCCCCTCCTCCCCTCCCCCCACTCATGCACACATCGTCTCTCTCTCTCTCTCTCTCTCTCTCTCAAAATAAATAAACATTTGAAAAATAAAAATAAAAACTAATTTATCATCTTTGGAGGATGACAGTGTAGCAGTTCATTATCTTGAATATGGGCAAATAAATGAAAATTTTCAGCTATCCTGCCTTTCCTCCATGAACTGTTTGGGTGACCAAATAATAAATGAAGGGAGGTGTCCTTATAAAATCAACCCAGCTCCTAAATGAGAAAGACTCGGGCAGGGAAGTGCCCGAGAAACAGAACCAACCAGACCCGGTGCCCAGGGTTGTCCCCACCCTACCCCGGTCATCCTTCAACCCCGCATCCTTCCCTCCTTCTTCCGCTTGAACCTCTGTCCTCAACTCTCTTCTGTGCCCTTCCTCAAAGGACATCACTCACTCCCAGGACCGCACCTTCCAGAGCTCTCCCCCACCGTCACTGCCCCAGACTGCCAGATACGCCTTCGACTCCTCAATCTGCTTTCTATTGGGCGTGGGGCGCTGTTCTAAGAGCTGGGAGAGGCTCTGGGCGAGACAGACTCGGTCCCTTCACTGTTGGTGGCCTCCAATCAGTGCCGGGGACAACAGAAACTGGCGGGTATACTTCTGTGTCAGCTAGCAACAAGGACCTTGAAAACAAGTTAACCAGGCGAGGGATGGGAAGAGGTGTCTTAGGTGGAGAAGGCCTCTGCTAAGGGACAGGGGTAGCCGAGATTTTTCGTTGCTTATCCTTTTCTACCTGGTGAATGTTGGCCTATGTACATCTCTTAACCTTCCAAATTTCTCTTCTTCTTTGAAGAGAAAGTATTTCAAAATAAGCAACAATAAATAAGGCTGTGGGGGTCATCTGTACATAAAATAGGATATAATTTATGAAAAAAAAAAAAAAAAAAAGGCCAGAAGACATCCCAAATGGGTACCTCAGAGAAGAGAAACCAGATTAGAAGAGTGAGTCAGTGGGACTCCAGCTTTATCACTGTTTTGGTTTTTTCACTTTAAAAATTAAGTTTAGGGACGCCTGGGTGGCTCAGTCGGTTAAGTGCCAGACTTTGACTCAGGTCATGGTCTGTGTTCTTGAATTCGAGCCCTGCATCAGGCTCTGAGATAGCAGAGTTTGCTTCAGATTCTCTGTCTTCCTATTTTTCTGCCCTTCCCCTGCTCATGCCAGCGCTCGCTCTCTCTTTCTCAAAAATAAATAAACCTTAAAAAAATTTTTTTTTTAATTTCAAAATACAGTAAGCATATATATCCAGTAGGGAAACCTGAAGAAGAAAAGAAAGGCAGTTATCCTGGAGAGGAATCCCGGAGGACTGTGGGCATCTTTAGGAACCGCAGGTGCTTCTGAAGAAACGATGTGGGCAGAACCTTCTTAGTGAGTGGCAGCTTCAGCGGTTGAGAGTCAGGTGTTGGTAATGCCTCTGAAGTAGGGACAGAGGGGCTTGTCGATGGAGCAGGGGAGCCATAGCAGAACATAGGAGTCATGGGAATAGCAGGACTGCAGGCAGGGGACCAGTGTACATGTGCTCCTGAGGGCTGGTCACCATTGCTGAGATGTGTCCTGACTTCCAGCGTCTCCATCTCTAAGGGACCTGAGAGGGTGGTGGTTCTTTGCAGCCTGAGAGGACCTAAGGAGAATCAGCCTGCAGGTGAAGCAAGGGCTTCTGGGGAGCAGAGTGTGAGCGCACTGACACCCAAAGCAAATATGGTTTTGTCGCAGTGTGGGTCACTTGTAGCTGAGAGGTAAAAAATGTTTGAGAGGTAATGAGAGCAAACTGCGCGGATCCTTGAATGCCAAGGTGATGTGTTCAGATTTCGGAAAGGCTGGACAGCCATGGCCAGTTGTTAGTTAGGTTAGGGCAGAGGCAGTTTCAGAGCTAGGCTGCAGATTGATGCATCTGGAAGCCAGGGAAGGTGATTGCCTAAGGGCCAGCCTAGAGACTTGTTTGCCACCAGCATGAGAGTTCTACAGAGACATGAAAAAGACCTGAATGAGGTTCTGGGGATGGAAAAGCAAGGGTCAGTGTGACAGATGCTGTGGAGGTCAGCATCATAGGAACTGATGTGGCAGGAGATATGGGTCAGGCTTGGTTAATCGTGTGGAGAAGCCCAGTGAGACAACTAGTAAGAGGAAAAGAAATTTTCTGTAAGAGCAGAAATGAAGCAGAGCCAGGTTTCATGAGAACAAGGTTGGGATCTGAGAATCATTAGGATCAAAAGAGGCAACTCTTTGCGTGTGTGTGTGGGGGGGGGGGGGGGGTGGGTGGGGTGGGGAGTCTACGTATCTCCTTCCTGTGACTCTGCCCTATGCTCCATGGTTCCAGGTTTCTGCTCCCTGTGACTTCATCTTGCAGTGATCCAGCATTGCCATGACCAATTCTGACCCCTCATCTCTGTGGCTTGGAAGCTCCTAGGCTCCACACTTTTGAACACAGGTTAGGGTCTTGACATTGGAATACTTGGCCAGCATCGAGCCACATGTGCATTGGGTCATATGTCTACTCTTAGCTGAGATCACCCAGGGCTCCCCTTCCTGAGCTTTGGCAAAGCACATTAGGTCAGAAGTTGAATGACATGTCTCATAGAGATGGCAGAGAGAAGCAATCAAAGACAACAGCAGGGACAGTCCATTCTTACTAGAAAATGTTGCTGTATTTCACTGGAAGGAAAGCATGAGGAGGACCATTTGATGAAGTTCAACACCAGATCATAATTTAAAAAGAATCTATACCAGATATTATTGTCATGGGAAAATGTTAAAATTCCTTTAAAACTAGAAATATAGAAAGGATTGTCACAATTACCACTTCTATCAATGTTATATTGGTGATGCTAGCCAATGCAGTAAGAGAAGAAAAAAATGTATTTAAAAAATGTATAAAAAAACAGTGAAATCAAACTTTCATTACACAGGTGATATTGTCTAATAGAAAACCAAAAATAATCTATAGACAAATTATTGTAGTAAGAGATTATATGAAAAAAAATTTAATTACATTTCTATATACCAACAGCAGTTAGAAAACATAATCTTAAGGGGCACCTAGGTGGCTCAGTTGGTTAAGCACCGGACTCTTGATTTGGGCTCAGGTCATGATCCAAGGATCGTGCGATCCAGCCCCGTGTGGGGCTCTGCACTGATAGCATGGAGCCTGCTTGGGATTCTCTGTCTCCTTCTCTCTCTGCCCCTCCCCCAGTTGCATGCTCTCTCTCACTCTCTCAAATAAATAAACATTAAAAGAATGAGGTCCGTTTTCCCCAAATTGACTATAGAGTCAATGTAATTCTAAGTAGAATTCCAAAAGTGTCTATTTTGAGGAACTTGACAAGTGGATTCTGAAATGTATCTGGAAATGCAAAAGCCTAAGAAGAGTCAAGTAGCCAAGACATAGGGAGAAGGTGAATGAAGGATCTGCTTTACCAGGTATCAACATTTATTATAAAGTTACTATAACTAAAACAGCGTGGTGTGGGCAGAAGAATAATGGAACAGATAGCCCAGAAACAGCCTCAGAAGAGCATGAAACCTTTACATATGACAAAGGTGAGGTTGAAGACTATATTAGTTTCCTGTTGCTGCTGCAACCATTTGCCACACATTTAGTGGCTTAAAGCAACACAAATTCATTGTCAGTTCTGGAGGCCAGAATTCTAAATATGTCCACAAGGCTGTGTTCCTTTTGGAGGCTCTAGGGCAGAATGTGTTGTTATGCCTTTTCTAGCTTCTAGAGGCTACCACATTGCAATCCCATGGCTCATGCTCCTTTCCTCTTTCTTCAAAGTGCATCATCAATGTCTACTAAGTCTACTCCTCACTCTTATGAGGACCCTTCTGACTACATCAGGCTCACCGACACAATCCAAGATAACCTCCCCTTCTCAAGATCCTTAATCATAGCTGCCTATTTCCTTCTGCCATATAAAATAACATTTGCAAGTTCCAAGGACTAGGAAGTGGACATCTCTGAGGAACCATTATTCAGCTTATCACAAAGACTAACAGAGAAGGGTCAGAACTGGTGCTGGGCTAATTGGTTGTTCACATGGGAAAAATGAAATTGATATTTTTAACATAAAATCAATTCCAAATAGATCATGCACTTACATGTGAAAAGGAAAGTTCAATATTTTTAGAATACAGAAGAATGTCTTTATCAACTTGGGTAGAGAAGGATTTACAGACATACCCCATCATAGGGTGTGCCTTGTTTTATTGCACTTTGCAGAAATTGAGTTTTTTTTTTGCAAATTGAAACGTTGTGACACCCCTGCATCCAGCAAGTCTATTGGAACCATTTTCCCAACAGCATTTTCTTACTTTGTGTCTGTGTCACATTTTAGTAATTCTCACCATATTTCAAATTTTTTCATTATTATATTATGATGATCTGTGATCAGTGATCTTTGATGTTATTATAATCGTTTGGGGGTGCCACAACTGTGTCCATCTAAGGCAGCAAGTTTAAATCATAGATGTGTGTTTTCTGACTGCTCTACTAGCTATTCCACCCCCTCCTTCTGCCCCAGGTTTCCCTCTTCCTTGAGACACAGCAATATTGAAATTAGGCCATTAGGGGCAGCTGGGTGGCTCTGTCGGTTGAGCATCCAACTCTTGATTTTGGCTCAGGTCATGATCCCAGGGTTGTTCGATCGAGCCCTGCATCAGGCTCCACATGGGGCCTGCTTAAGATTTTATCTCTCTCTCTCTCTCTCTCTCTCTCTCTCTCTCTCTCAAAAAAAAAAAAATGAGAAATTAAAAACAAAAATAAATTATCCCAGTTAATAACTCTACTATGGCCTCTAAGTGTCCAAGTGAAAGGAAGAGTCACCATCTCTCACTTTAAGTTCAAAGCTAGAAATGATTCAGCTTAGCAAGGAAGGCATGTCGAAAGCTGAGATAGGCTGAAAGCTAGGCCTCTTGCACCAAATAGTTAGCCAGGTTGTGAATAAAAAGGGAAAATTTGCAAAGGAAATTAAAAGTGCTACTGCAGTGAATACATAAATGATAAGAAAGCCAAACGGCCTTATTTCTGCCATGGAGAAAGTTTTAGTGGTCCAGGTAGAAGATCAAACCAGTCACAACATTCCCCTAAGCCAAAGCCTAATCCAGAGCAAGGCCCCAACTCACCTCAATTCTGTGAGGACTGAGAAAGGTGAAGAAGCTGCAGAAGGAAAGTTGGAAGCCAGCAGAGGTTGGTTCATGATGTTTAAGGAAAGAGGCCATCTGCATAGCATAAAAGTGCAAAGTGAAGCAGCCAGTACTGATGCACGAGCTGGAGCAAGTTCTCCAGACGATCTAGGTAAGATAATAAAGACAGCTACATTCAACAACAGGTTTTCCTGTAGAGGAAACAGCCTTATATTGGAAGAAGATGCCTTCTAGGACTTTCAGAGCTAGGGAGAAGTCAATGCCTGGCTTCAAATCTTCAAAGAACAGGCTGACTCTTTTCATAGACATTAATGCAGCTGCTGACTTTGAGTTGAAGCCATAGCTCATTTGCCTTTTTGAAAACCCTAGGGCGCTTAAGAAGTATGTTAAATCTACTCTGTGCTCTGTGAATGAAAGAACAAAGCCTGGTGACAGCACATCTGTTTACAAGAGGCTTTCCTGAATGTTTTAAGCCCACTGTTGAGACTTATTGCTCAGAAAAAGGGATTCCTTAAAAAATATTACTGCTCACTGACAATGCACCAGGTCACCCAAGGGCTCTGATGATGTATGCTGAGATTAATGTTTCGTGCCTGCTAACACAGCATCCATTCTGCAGCCCATGGACAAAGGAGTAATTTCAACTTTCAGGTCTTGTTATTTAAGAAACGTATTTTGTAAGGCTGTAGCTGACATCCATAGTGACTCCTCCAATAGATCTGGGCAAAGTAAATTGAAAACCTTCTGGAAAGGAGTCACCATTTCAGTTGCCATTAAAAATATTCGCGATTCATGGGAAACTGTCAAAATATCAACATTCACGGGACTTGGAAGACATGTATTCCAGCCCTCATGGTCAAGGCTTCTGTGGAGGAAGTAACTGCAGAGGTGGTGGAAATAGCAAGAGAACTGGAATCAGAAGTGGAGCCTGAAGATGGGACTGAATGGTTGCAACCTCATGACGGAACTCCAACAAATATGGAGTCACTCCTCATGGATGAGCAGAGCAAGTGGTTTCTTGAGATGGAATCTACTCCTGGGGAAGATGCTGTGAGATTGTTGAAATGATGATAAAAGATTTAGAATATTCCATAAATTTAGTTGATAAAGCAGCAGCAAGTTCTGGGAGAACTGACTCCAATTTTTAAAAGAGTCAGACTGCGGATAAAATGCTATCAAACAGGCATCACATGCTCCAGAGAAATTGTGAAAGGAAGAGTCAATAAATGCAACAGATTTTTCTGTTGTCTTATTTTAAGGAATTGCCACAGTCGCCCAGCCTTCAGCAACCAGCACCCTGGTCAGTCAGCAGCCATCAACATGGAGACAGGACCCTCTACCAGCAAAAAAATTATGATATGCTGAAAGCAAGTCTAAAGTATTAATTAAGGGGTGTACATCTTTAAGATTTAATGCTATTGCACACTTAAGAGACTATGGTATAGTATAAATATATATTTTACATGCATTGGGAACCCAAAAACTTCATTTGACCCACTTTATTGTGGTGGTCTAGAACTGAACTCTCAATATCTCCAAAGTATGCCCGTATTAAACAATATAAAATAGTTCTAATCATAATAAATGCAACTACATCAAAATTAAGAACTTCTATTAGAAAACACTGTAAAGAAAGTAAAAAGTCCAGCCCCAAACTGGGAGTGTATGTGTGTGTGTATGTATGTATGTGTGTGTGTATATATATATATATATATATATATATATATATATATATATATGGCATAGAGCTTATTTAAGAAAAAAATATTTAAATAAAACCAGAGATTTTTTTTTTGAAAGATGAAGAAATGACATTTTATGTCCACAAAATTAGAAAAACATTTAAAATCAGATAATTCGAAGTGTTGGGGAAAACATGGGACAATGGGGGCAACTTTAACTGCGGGTGGAAGTATAAATTGGTACAACCATGTTGGAAAACATTCAAAGGCATTTGGAAAACCACTCTGGAAAATTCAGTATTTTGTGAAACCCAGTATGTGCACATCCCATGATCAGGAGAGTCCACTCCTAGGGATACACCGTAGAGAAACTCTTGCACAGGTGAACAAGGAGATATTTGCAAGATGGACCACAATAGCATTCTTTGAGAAAAAAAAATACTGAGAACAAGCCTTATTTCCATGGATGTGCGAAAGCACAAGTGTGAAAACTCCATGTAATAGAATATTATCCAGCTGTGGGAATGGACCTACACCTATCTGCAGCAATAAAGATGAATCCTAGAAGCAAATAATGATTGAAAAAAAGAAAGCCTCAGAAGACAACAAAAACACTGTAAGACACTATTTTTATTAACCTCCATGACAAGCAAAACTGAGCAACCTGTTGTTTAGAGATGGACTCATACTAGGTGACAGTTTTTTAAAGCATGAGAATGTAACAGTAGTTCTCTCTAAGGGAGCAGTTCACTTAAGAAGGAGCATGCTACCCCAAAGCAGGGCTCGTGTTCTACTTTGGGATAGCTTTACAAGTATTCATTTTATTATCATAACGTACATATACATTATATATTCTTAAAGTCCTGGTTCATTAAAATTAAGTGCTTATGTTAAGCTAAAGACATCACTGATAGGAAAGCCAGCAACTGAGAGAATAGATTCACCATGCATTTGTCTGACACAAGAGCACCGATGGATCACCAAGAAGAGGACAAACAACTCAATTAGAAAATGGGTAAAGGACCAGAGGCACTTCATAAAGAGGGTATCCAGATGGCTGATAAGCACATGAAAAAGTGTTCAACCTCATCACTCATGGGGAAAATGCAAATTAAAACCTCAGTGAGTTACCACTACCTACCCGACTGGGCAGCTAACATTTAAAGACTGACAGTGTTAAGTTCTGACAAGGATAGGATAGCACCCAGAAATAGTCTTTAATAGACTGGGGCAGGAAGGGATGCCTGGGAGGCTCAGTTGGTTAAGCATCCGACTCTTGACTTCAGCTCAGGTCATGATCTCACAATTCGTGGGATCGAGCCCCACATAGGGCTCTGTGCTCACAGCGTGGAGTCTGCTTGTGATTCTCTCTCTCCCTCTCTCTCTGCCCCTCCCACACTCGTTCTCTCTTCTCTCTCTCTCTCTCTCAAAATAAACATTTTTTTTTTTAAATAGAGGGAGCATAAATTGGTTTACCCAGTTCAGAAAACTGTTGGACATTATCTACTGAAGTTAAACCAATGCCCAGCCTTATGATCCAACAATTTCACTCCTAGACATTTGCCCAAGAGAACTGAATGCATTATGTCCACAAAAGACATGCATGAGAATATCCATTACAGCTTTATTCATAATAGCCCCAGACTGGAAACAACGTACACGTTCATTAACAAGGTAAATAAATTGTGGCACATTCATACAGTAAAAAAGAAATTACTGATACAACAACGTGGATGAATCTCTGACGTTATGTTGAGCAAAAGAAGTGAAACACATACATGCTGTGTAATTCCATACATATGAAGTTCAAGACCAAGTTATTCTGTGAAGAGGGAAGTCAGAATAACGGTTACCTCGTGGTACCGACGAAAGTGCACAAGGGAACCTTCCGGGACAATGGAAATGTTCTCTAGATTTGATCTGAGTGGTAGTTACATGGTGTATACATAGGTAAGCAATTAAGATTTGTGTATTCTGTGTAGGTGATATCTTTTTTTAAAAAAGTCCTCTAGTACTGCCTTCCAACCAGGTTTCTCCTCTCGGCATGCTCTGTGTAAGAATCCTGGAACCCTTGACATTTTGCCTGAGGAAAACTGCAGTCACAGTGAGCAAGCACAGCAAGGAAACCCAGTATCATTGGGGGCACAAAATGGCTTGCAAAATAAATAAGAAACCAGAGGACACCATTGAGAGGAATGTATTTCACTGACGAAATGGAGATAGGTAGAACAGGAGAGCTGACTGCCTCCTGAATTCACTTGTTTATTCAACAAAGACTTCTTCAACTTTTGACACGTGCACACATCGTACAGTTCTCCACTAAGAATCAGGCCACCTTATTCACCCCTCAGCAACAGAGCTGGCTTGACCTTCCTTCCCCTTCATGACCAGGCTCCCTCTGTGCCTGCCTCCACTCCCTCGCCTTTTCACCCCCTTCTCTGTGCACCTTGTATATCTCATGAGTTTAGCTTACTTGAATTCAGCCTTGGCCGATGAATCTATGCATCTTCCCAGCTCAGGCTCTTCCTAATTAGTGTCTGTCTTAGCTGTAGCTGTGTAACAAAGTACACCAGAATTTAGTAGCTTCAAACCGTTTTGTCAGCCCTGGTGCTGGGGGTCAGGGATTTGAGCAGGACTCAGTGGGTGTGGCTTCTCCTGCACATGGTGTCATCTGGGTGGCTCAGCTGGGGCTTCCCCCTTCTTAACAAGGCTGACTCATTAGGAATTACTTGAACACATCAGCTCCTTGCCCACTGAGCTCTTACAAAACTTGTAGATAATGCCTGCAGATAATCCCTAACCCAAACATAAACAAATGTCAGATGTCCTCTGTGTTTCTAAACAACCATGCGTAAGGAAACACACAGAGGGGCGCCTGGGTGGCTCAGTAGGTTGGGCGCCTGACTTCGGTCTAGGTCATGATCTTGCATTTTGTGGGTTCGAACCCCACATGGGGCTCTGTGCTGACAGCTCAGAGCCTGGAGCCTGCTTCGGATTCTGTGTCTCCCTCTCTCTCTGCCCCTCCCCTGCTTGCATTCTGTCTCTCTGTCTCCCCAAAATAAATAAAGTTAAAAATTTAAGGAAACACACAGAAACAGTGTCCATTCTATGATTAAGAGACTAAGGCTGGTCTAAAAATATTTTCTTTCCTTTTTGTTTTTTAAATTTTTTAATGTTTATTTTTGAGAGAGAGAGAACACGTGCTAGAGGGGCAGAGAGAGAGGGAGACAAGGATCCTAAGGGGCTCAGTGGGTTAAGAGTCAATGTCGGCTCAGGTCATGATCTTGCAGTTCAAGTTTGAGCCCCGTGTCAGGCTCTCTACTGTCAGCACAGAGCCCCCTTAGGATCCTCAATCTCCCTCTCTGTCTGCCCCTCCCCCCTACACATGTGCTCATTTCTCTCTCAAAAACAAACACTTTTAAAATTAAAAAAAAGGAGAAGAAGAAATTTTATCTTGGGTAAACCCCATACTGAATGATTAAGTCACTCCCTTCCCTTGAAGGGAGTATTCCCCACTTTACCCAGCTTCTTCCTCAATTTCTCTTCAGATAAGATCTTCATAAAATCAAGGCATCAGTACAAATGGGGGTGGAGCAAAACAGAAATAAATGTCAAAGCTGCACAGATAAAATACATCCATCAGCCTTCTGATCCAGCAGATTATTTCAGGAGACACCCACGGAGCTCTGACAGGAAGTTCCTGTGCCCTGCACGGCTGGCAGACTCAGGGAGCACCTGCTGTCACAGGACAGGCTTGGAGAACTGGGTCACAGCCCTGAGTTTAGCCCTTCCCTTCTAACTGTGAGCCTGGCCTTCTCTAGGCCAGAGTCCCCACACCATCGGCGTGACCGTGAATGAGACGGGGCACATACAGCCCGCGGCACTGAACATAGCACCTCATAGGTGTTCAGTAAACGTTGGCTTCTACCGGGACACCTGGAGCAGCCCCACCCTCCGGACAGCTGTCCACGTCTGCCCACTTTATAAAACCAGGATAAAGTGGAACCAGGCCGTGGGCTGTCCGCACTGGGCACTGCCTTTTGCAAAGGAGTGGTTCATTTTCCTACAGCACGAGGCTGTACATGCCTGTGGCTCCCCGCCTCCACCCGCAATACGTACATCACCATCAAGTCATTTTACCAGGGATGGGCAGAAGAGATGTGTATGCCACATCATAAATGACTTGTTAACATCTAGGCAAGGCGCAAAAAAAACCTTTTTTTCTTTTTTTCTTTTCTTTTTTTTTTAATGTAAGCTCTATGCCCACTGTGGAGCTTGAACTCACAACCCCGAGATCAAGAGTTTCATGCTCTACTCTAAGCCAACCAGGCGCCCCCTCGCCTCCTTTTTTCTCTTAACTTCACATTGCCTCGAAAATTAGTTAGAAGATAGCTGGTACACATTTCATGAACTCTTCCAACACGGACCTGGAGCCCCAGAACTGAAACAACAGCTTTTTCTGGAGGTATCTAAAAATTGAAACCTGTGCCAGGCACACCCTAGAGGCTCAATAAACATTAGCAGTTTATCCTAAAAATTATCCTCCAAAATGCACCCTAGGTTTGGAAAGGAAGATGAATGAGGTAGTAGTTGGAAAAAGAACAGGTACTTTAAATAGATGGGCTTCCTTTACTCTGGTCTCTCATGTATGTGATTTTGCTATGTCACTTACTCCTAAAACCCTAAAAATAAATGTCGTATTTAATATTAGGCCACCGAAGCTATTTCGGGACGGACACGCTAGATTGTGCAGTCACTCACGCTTACCAGTTCAGAAACTGTTCAGTGATCCAAAGGTCAAAGGCAGGATGTGGTTGACAGGGGTCTGGCATGTATAGAGGGAACGTTCAGTACAGGTGGGCCGTTTTTATGAAGATAGGCTTTCATTTTCCCCTTGGAGAACAGCCACGGAAAACAGGAAAATCTTGGAGCAAGCACATGTGCTTAAGTAGCGTCCCACTTTGCATTATTTTATTTTCCGTGATATGCTGTCTCGAGAGAGTACTGACGATGACAGTACTGAAGCCCTGAGACTTTTTTGACATTTCAGTTTAGCCACCAAAAACGATTTGATGTTTCCCGTGGCCAATCATGTGAGCATTCATGCTCAAGTGCTTTAGAAATTGTTCCATGGTCTGAAGGTTCAACTCAGGATGTGGTTTCCACCCCGAAGCCAGGCTCAGCTGCCACTCACTTGACTTTCACAATTTAGGTGTTCTCTCTCCCAAAGCGTGTGCATATGTGTATGCACTTTAAAAAGTCAAAACTTTTACCATGAGGGACACCCAGCTGGATCAGTCGGTAGAGCAAGCGACTCTTGATCTCAAGGTCATGAGTTCAAGCACCACGTTGGGTGTAGAGATTGCTTAAAAATAAAATATTTAAAAAAAAAAAGTTTTACAGTGAAAAAGCTTACAATGAAAAATAATAGTTCTCTGGGCTCTCCTCCAATACATGCTGAGCTTGTTCCCCAGAAGCATCCGGCACCGGCCCTTTTGGCTATTTCTTCAGCTCATGTCACCTCTGTATTTCTAGACAATATGCTTATACTATTTCTTGATTTTTCCACGGATTGGCTGACCTAGAAGATTAGGATTTCTCTCTCCTATGTCCCCTGCCTCCACATACTTATTCTCCCCAAACAGCTAGATCACAGGTTTGGGGGAATCAGTGGTTAATATTCATTACTGCAACCATGTACGCATATATTACTCCCAGACGAGCCATATATACATACCACAATTGCACTTCGTCTTTCCTTGTGCAACTTTTTTCTGACCTCTAAATTAATAATTTACTTTCTTTTCTAAGTATCTCTGATTCATCCCACATTGCCAAATGTCATGTAAATCACTTCTCAAAACATTCAAACCAATGAGCTATCCTATCAGCCGAATTTTTTTTTTTTTTTTTCTTTTTCTTAACTGTGTCTGTCCTTCCTGGAGTCCTGCTTCTAATTAGTCTCATCCCTGGAACTTTAAATGGTTTCTTCCTTGCTGTAAGAAATCAGAATTTATTTTAGAAATTGGTGGAGATAAAAATAAAAAGTTATTTTAAGCTAGTTCCATCGGGACCCTGTGCATTGAAACATGAATAAATCCTGCTTCCTGCTCTCAACGAGCTCAGTCTGGACCAGGAAAGCCGTGAAACAGAAAGATGCAGGGATACTTACAGACAAGGGAAATACGATGAGAGGTTACCCCAGAGAGGACAGCATGGGGTACTGAGGCCCCTGCCTTTGGAATCAGGCAGATCTGGGTTTAAATCTTGATTCTGCCTCCTCTGGGACCTCAGTTAACCACTTAACCTGCCAGAGCCTGGATTTATTTCTCTGTGAAATGGGTACCACTCTTCCTCCCAGGGTGTTGCAGAGGTGATGTCAGAGAAAAGACACATGAAAGCACGTGGTACCAAACTGGACCCTTGAAATGGCCCTTCAACCTCAGCAGTCTCAGAAACACTCTCCAAATAGAATCCAAGGGTTACATACCTTATGATTTATGTCAATATTAATTGAATGCTGCCATCATCCTCCCAAAATCACCATAAAATTTTCTTGCACTTTTACAGTTTTGTAAAAGAAAAGGAAAGAAAAGCCAAATGTTACTGGAAGGCAATGACTTCATTTCAGTTTACGCCCACTTCAGAGCTTGACTCAAGTTTTGTGTGTCAGAAATTCCTTGCAGTGGTTGTGAGAAAAATCCCCCCAGTAAAAATTCTGATGTTTCATATTCTAAGAGAAGTATACATTTTTTTAAGTTTTTAAAATTTTTTTAAATAATTTTTTTAAATGTTTGTTTTTGAGAGAGACAGAGCACGAGTGGGGGAGGGGCAGAGAGCGAGAGGGAGACAGGGAATCCAAAGCAGGCTCCAGGCTCTGAGCTGTCAGCACAGAGGCCAATGCTGGGCTCGACCCCACAAACCATAAGATCATGACCTGTGCTGAAGTTGGACACTCAACTGACTAAGCCACCCAGGCGCCCCTAAAGATTTTTTATTTTTAAGCAATCTTTACACACACTAGGGGGCTCGAACCCATGACCCCAAGATCTGGAATTACATGCTCTACTGACTGAGCCAGACAGGAGCCGCAAGAAGTATATATGTTTTCAATCAACCGTCCATTAGTATTACTTGAAATTAAAGGGACGGTTTTAACAGTGTGATGATCCTATGGCACCTTGCTCAGCTTGGCTCTCCATCAGAGGGTCAGGCTCCTGCTGTTCATGCTCCTGCTTTTCCTCCCAAAGTCTTCGTTGGTTGTCAGCAAATAGTTGTCACATTCTCATCATATCCTTGCATAGAGTTACTTTGAATTACATCCTTGCTCCTGGTGTTTTTCAAACACGTTATATACCTTCAATTATTTGGAAATGGACTCTGTTTTCAGTAGTATTTGCTCTTTTCCAGGATAGTTTATTTTTTTTAATTTTAATGTTTATTTATTTTTGAGAGAGAGAGAGACAGAGTGTGAGTGGGGGAGGGGCAGAGAGAGAGGGAGAAACAAAATCCGAAGTAGGCTCC
The DNA here is from genome assembly GCF_046562875.1 of Panthera onca. Lineage (NCBI taxonomy): Eukaryota > Metazoa > Chordata > Mammalia > Carnivora > Felidae > Panthera > Panthera onca. The sequence continues at coordinate 43,085,313 of NC_138349.1, read as the reverse complement.
AGGCTCTGAGCTGTCAGCACAGAGCCCGACACAGGGCTCGAACCCATGAACCGTGAGGTCATAACTTGAGCCAAAGTCGGATGCTTAACTGACTGAGCCACCCAGGTGCCCCTTTCCAGGGTAGTTTAAAAGGATCAAGACATGCACAAAAAGAACAAGAATTATTTCCAAGGTTGCATTTATCTATTAATATTATGCTCATTGAAATATACATTGCATGTTAGCCCCTCAAGAATTCTTAGTTGCAGATACCATGTTAATATTTACCACTTGCCAATGGCAGTAAGTGATGATTTGCTCCCACAAAAGTCAAGTTTCCACTGACCTATTAGGACAGTTTTAATTAAATTAAGTGTGGTTTGCTGGGACACTCTTGAATGTAACCAGATCATTTATGATCGATACTCGATACTTAGCACCCTTTGTGGACAACTACTAAGTAGCAATGCCAACAATACCAACTTTTTGTCTGTTCATGATTTTCTGTCCTTCTAATTTTAATTTTCAATACATATGAACAAATATATTTTCAGTAAAAAGAAATCAAAGCATTAAAGATTTTTTTAATGTTTATTTTTGAGAGAGAGAGAGAGACAGAGACAGAGACAGAGAGACAGAGAGCACAAAGAGCACAGGGGCAGAGAGAGAGGGAGACAGAGAATCCCAAACAGGTTCCATGGTGCCAGCACAGAGCCTGACAGGAGGCTGAAACTCACGAATGGTGAGATCGTGACCTGAGCCGAAATCAAGAGTCAGATGCTTACCTGACAGCCACCCAGGTGCCCCAAGTCAATAAAGTTTAGACGAAGTTCACCTTGACATCTTCCTCATCTCATCTTCCCCCCGAAATAATCACTGTTATTGCTTGGCTATGTAGCCATCGAGAACTTTTCTATCTATGCACTCACAAGCATACATGCACATTATCTATACTTTAACTGATTATTGTATACTGTACATATTACTACGCAACTTATATCCCCCCCCCCCCCAACAGTATGAGGTTGAGTCCTTGTCAGTATAAGGACAGTGCATGATATTTCAGAGATTCCCCTTCTAGGGAACATTTGGGTAGTTTTGATCTTTCACTATTCTGATGTTGTAGAGAACATATTCATATTCACTCTTTGTGTACAATGCAAGTGTTTTCTCTGGTGGATTGCTAGAAATCAAATTTCCAGGTCAAAGATAGACATCTGTAAAATTTCAACTGACCCCATTAAATTAACCTCTAAAAATTTTATACTCAGACCCACAGTGTATGAATGTGGATCTATGGCCCTACATCCTTACAGAATTGGTAATATCAATCTTTTAAGTTTTTGTGATGTGTGAGAAGTTACTGTAGGTCATTAATTGTAAAAATATTGATTGGACGCCTACTATGTGTCAGTCGCCGTCTGGACACTAGAATTTAGCAGTAATGAAAAAGACAAGGCCCCACCTTCATGAAGTTTGCATGCTAGTAGGGGAGAGAGATGAGAAACAGATGAATAATAAAAATATATCTGGCAATGAGAAAAGGTGGTGAGAAATAGTTGGATTCCAGGTATATTTGAAGATAGAGATGAGAGGATAATGGATAAATTCAATGTAAAGCCAGTGGGAGGGTCAAAATTATTCCAAGTTGGGAGCATAGGAGCTCAATGGAAGCAAAGAGACACGAAAGTTGGATGGGTTAAGTACAGTTGGGGGTGAGGAGGGACCCAGAGTTCACTATAGACCTTAGGTATGAGATATCCTAGTGGGAAGGGCGAATAGGTACCTGGATATAGACGTTCAGGGAAAGGTTTGGATTGAAGTTCTCAATTTGGGAGTCATCAACACAGAGACAATACTCAAAGCTATGAATTTGTATAAGACCACCAAAGAGTGAGGGAGAATCGAGGGCCATGAATGGAGATCACGGGCGCTCAAGAAGCTTCTATACCTGCACCCTGATTGGTGTTTGTCCTAACGTAAATTCAACTTGTTTGTGAGGTATTAACATTTTTTTATATTTTGCTAGAATCAACTCACTAATATTTTATTTAGCGTTTCACATCTAAACATGGAAGACTGGATTATAATTTTTCTTATAATGTCCTTGTCAGGTTTTGATATCATGGGCAAACAGTGGTTTGGTTGGGAAGTATTTCCTTTTTTCCCCAATTCCCTTAAAGCATTTGTGTAGACTGTTATTTTTTTCTTAAAATGGTGAAAAGTCAGGTGCCTGGGAGGCTCAGTTGGTTAAGCATCCGACTCTTGACTTCAGCTCAGGTCATGATCTCATGGTTCGTGGGTTCAAGCCCCACATCAGGCTCCACACTATCAGTGTGGAGCCACTTAGGATTTTCTCTTTCCTCTCTCTGCCTCTCTCTCTCTCAAAATAAATAAGTAAAGATTCAAAAAACTGGTGAAAAGTCACCAGTAAAGGTAAATGGGCCTAGTGTTTTCTTTATAGGAAGATTTATTATTTTTTAAGAGATTCATTGAGGTATAATTGATATATAAAAAACTACATTTATTTAAGGTATACAATTTGATAAATTTTGACATAGGTATAACCCATGAAACCATGACCACAGTCAAAATAATGAGTATTCTTATCACCCCCAGAAGTTTTTTCATGCTCCTTGGGAATCCCTCCCTCCTACTCTTCCTTTCCCTTACAAATCCACATAACTGTTGATGTGTGTATTGTATTTACTTAAAGATTTTATTGAAATCTCTTGCCCATTTGTTATTGAGTTGTTTTCTTATTATTGAGTTTTGACAGTTCTTTATATATTCTGGTACAAGTCTTATCTGATAGGAGATTTGCAGATATTTTCTCCTAGTCTGTGGCTTATGTGTTGGCTCTCTGAGCAGTGGCCTTCTAAGAACAGAAGTTCTTAATTGTGATAAAGTCCAAATTATAAATTTATCATTAGAATTCTGAAAATTGGAGCGCTTGGGTGACTCAGTTAAGCATCTGATTTCAGCTCAGGTCATGATCTCGCAGTTCCTGGGTTTGAGCCCCGCGTCAGGCTCTGTGATGACAACTCAGAGCCTGGAGCCTGCTTCGGATTCTGTGTCTCCCTCTCTCTCTGCCCCTCCACCCACTCATGCTCTGTCTCTCTCTCTCTCTCTCAAAAATAAATAATAAACATTAAAAAAAAATTTTAAGGAATTCTGAAAATTGCTTCATATATTTTGAGGTCATATTACTAGGTAAAAAAAATTTTTAATTTTTGTATCTTCCTTGTGAATTGACCATTTTATCGTTAGGAAATGAGAATCTAATGCTTATGACTTGTAGTACTTTTTGCTTTAAAGTTTCACGGTTATTTCTTCTGGAATGGCAAATCCCTCAGGGCAAAAGTGATTGTGAGTGCTGGGTTCTTCCTCCTCACCTTTTCTGAGGCCAAATAATGTCTTACTAGTCTGTTAACCTCGTCAATTCTTCTGTAAAAAGATTTTTCTTTTGATTTTTTTCCAGTGTTTTAACTGTCTTCAGCAGAATGGTTGGTCTGAATTCTGTTGGCTGCTTGTCTTTTGAATTTCCACCTACCACATTGCTAAGCTATCTTTTTATTTCTAAAAATCATCTATGAACATTTGGATTTTCTATGTAGACAACATCTACATAGATCATCTGTAAATACTTTCAGGCTTTATGTATTCCTTTCAAACTTTTGCATCTATAACTATTTGTCTTATCACACTAGATAAGACCTTTAATATAATATTAAATAGAAGTACTAACATTGAAAATCCTTGCTTTGTTCCTGAATTTAAAGCAAATGCTTTTAGGATCTTACTTAAGATGAATTTCTGTAGGTTTTTATTGGATACTTTCAATTGTTTCAAGGAAGTTCCATTCCTACTTTGTTAAAAGATTTTTTTTCTTTCAATATCTTCACTTTTGGGTGTGGAGGAGATAAGTTAAATAGGTGATGGGGATTAAGGAGTGCACTTGTTTCAATGAGCACAGATATCTATCTTTGCATTTGATTTATTAATATCAAATCTTCAAATAAAATATTTCTTTTAGCTACTCTTTTATTTTGAATATATATCTTTTTTTTTTTAATTTTTTTTTTTTTAACGTTTATTTATTTTTGAGACAGAGACAGAGCATGAACGGGGGAGGGTCAGAGAGAGGGAGACACAGAATCCGAAACAGGCTCCAGGCTCCGAGCTGTCAGCACAGAGCCCGACGCGGGGCTTGAACTCACAGACCATGAGATCATGACCTGAACCGAAGTCAGCTGCTTAACCGACAGAGCCACCCAGGCGCCCCTTGAATATATATCTTTGAGTAGTACTTGAGTTTAATTTTTGTGCATCCACTTAGAAGAACCCATGGTTTTCTTCCTTTACTCTGTTAATGTGATGAGTTGTTTTTTTCTGATGTTCACTTACTGTTGCATTCCTGTGATAAATCCAACTTGGACATGTTGTATCTTTTCTATATTTTCTAAAATTGCCATACTCAATTTGCTAGCATATTTTAAAGGAATTTAGTGTCTATGGTTATGGGTGGGATAACCTTACAATTTCTTTTTTCCCTGTTGTCCTTATTTTGTTGTATACAGTTCACTGAGTTTTTAGGGTGTTTCTCTCTTTTTCAGTGCTCCAGAATAATTTGCATAAGATTCAGATTATTTACTTCCTGAAAATTTAGTGGTAACAGCTTTCAAAACCATTAACTTTGTTATATGTGTTACAGAATTTTTTTTAACACTAATTCAATTTCTTTAGAAGTTATAAAACTCGGGCGTCTGGGTGGCTCAGTTAAGCATCCGACTTCGGCTCAGGTCACGATCTCCCCGTTCCTGAGTTCAAGCCCCACGTTGGGCTCTGTGCTGACAGCTCAGAGCCTGGAACCTGCTTTGGATCCTGTGTCGCCCTCTCTCTCTGCCCCTCCCCCTCTCACACTCTCTTACTCTTTCAAAAATAAACATTAAACAAAATTTTTTTAAGTTATAAAACTCTTGTTTCCATTTCTTTTGGTGTCAATTTTTGTTCACTTTATTTTTCTAGATACTTATTCACTTCATTTAAGTTACTGAGTTCATTAGCATATACTTAGTCCAGTCTTCAGTTAATGTCTTTTTTTCCCCCCCCCCAGTAAGAGTTTTCAATAGGAAGCTACCAAATTCCTTCGCCACAGTTTCTGGCCAATATCTGAGCAATGAATAGCTCCAGAAAGTGCTTCAAAAATATTTGCATAGGGGCATGTGGGTGGCTCAGTGGGTTAAGCAACCAACCGTTGATATCGGCACAGATCAGCTATCTCAGACTTATGGAATGGAGCCGCGTGTGGGGCTCTGCACTGACATTGCAGAGTTAGCTCGGGATTCTGTCTCTCCCTCTCCCTCTCCCCTGCTGGTGCTCTCTCTATCAAAGAGTAACGACAACATTTATATAACTCAGATGTTGCAAAGGAAATATTGGTTTTATTTTAACAATTAAAAGAAATTTGAGGCACCTGGGTGGCTCAGTCAGTTGAGCAACCGACTTTGGCTCAGGTCATGAATTCAGGGTTGGTGAGTGTGAGCCCCACATTGGGCTCGTTGCTGACAACACAGAGCCTGCTACAGATCCTCCGTCTCCCTCGCTCTCTGTCCCTCCCCTGCTCACACTCTCTCTCAAAAATAAGTAAACATTAGGGGCGCCTGGGTGGCTCGGTCAGTTAAGCGTCCGACTTCGGCTCAGGTCACGATCTCACGGTCCGTGGGTTCGAGCCCCGCATCGGGCTCTGTGCTGACAGCTCAGAGCCTGGAGCCTGTTTGGGATTCTGTGTCTCCTTCTCTCTGTGACCCTCCCCCGTTCATGCTCTGTCTCTCTCTGTCTCAAAAATAAATAAACGTTAAAAAAAAAAATTAAAAAAAAAATAAGTAAACATTAAAATAATTGACAGAAATGATTGCAGTTTAAACAGTCTTACCAGAAAATCAGTATTGCCAGTGAAAATTGGAAACAACTTAGGAGTAGAAGCTGGAACTCCTATAATTTCTTCATTGCCCCTTTATTTACAGTCTATCCAAATATGACTCACTAATGTTATTCGTTTGTTTAGCTGAAGTATGATTAACATACAATATTATATTCATTTCAGGTGTGCAACATAATGATTCAACAATTCTGTATATTACTTATTACCACAGTAAGGGCAGTCTCCACATGTCAGCAGGCAACATCATTACAATATTACTCACTGTATTCCCTGTGCCATACTTTTCATCTCCGTGACTTCTTTATTTTATAACTGGAAGTTTATACCTCTTAAGCCCCTTCATCTAGTTTATTCATCCCCTACCCACCCACCTTCTCTCTGGCAACCATCAGTTTGTTCTTTGTATTTAAGGGTCTGGTTTTGTTTTGTTTTTTAGATTCTGCATATAAGTGAGGTCAGATGGCATTTGACTTTCTCTGACTTATTTCACTTAGCATAATACCTTCTAGGTCCATCCGTGTTGTCACAAATGACAAGATCACATTCTTTTTTTATGGCCGTGTAATATTTCATTGTATGTATTTCCCACAATTCAATAGATTTATCCATTCATCTGTCAGTGGACACTTAGGCTGCTTCTGTGTCTTGGCTATTGGAAATAATGCCGCGATAAATATAGGAGTACATGTATCTTTTTGAATTAGCATTTTCATTTCCTGGGGGTAAATACTCAGTAGTAGAATTGCTGGCTCCTATGGTGTTTCTTTTTTTAATTTTTTTTGAGGAAACTTCACCTTGTTTTCTGGGGTGGCTGCACCAATTCACATTCCCACTGACAGTGCAAAGGGTTTCCCCCGCCCCCCCCCCCCCCCCCCCCGCCACATCCTCACCAACACTTGTTATTTCTTGTCCTTTTGATTCTAGCTATTCTGACAGGTAATATCTCATTGTGATTTTGATTTGCTTTTCCCTGGTGATCAGTGGTGTTGAGAATATGTTCATGTGTCTGTTGGCCAGCTGTACATCTTCTCTGGAAGAATGATGATTCAGGTCCTTTGCCCATTTTTAAATCAGATTCTTTGTTTCTTTGGTGTTGATTTGTAGATGTTGGATATTAACCCCTTATTGGACATATCATTTGCAAGTATCTTTTCCCCTTCAGTAGGTTGCCTTTTCATTTTGTTAATGGTTTCCTTTGCAATGCAAACCTTTTTATTTTACTGTAGTCTCAATAGTTTATTTTTACTCTTTTTTCAATTGCCCAAGGAGATATGTCTAGAAAAATGTTGCCATAGCCACTGTCAGAGAAATTACAGCCTGTGTTGTCTTCTAGTTTTATGTTTTAGGGCTCGAGTTTACGTGTTTAATCCATTTTGAATTTATTTTTGTGTTTGGTGTAAAAAAGTGGTCCTGTTTCGTTCTTTTGCATGTAGCTGTCCAGTTTTCCCTTCATCATTTATTGAAGACACTGTCTTTTCCATGTTGGATATTTTTGCCTTCTTTGTCATACATTAAGTGGCCATGTAAGCATGTGTTTCTTTCTGGGCTGTCTATTCTGTTCCATTGATCTAAGTGTCTGTGTGCCAGTACCATACTGTTTGGATTATTGCAGCTTTGTAATATATCTCGAAATCTGGGATTGGGATATCTCCAGCTGTGTTGTTTTTTTCTCAAGATTGCTTTAGATATCTTGGGTCTTTTCTGGTTCCATACAAATTTTATTTTAATTTTTTTTCATTTTATTTATATGAGAGAGAGAGAGAATGCCAGCAGGGGAGGGGCAGAGAGAGAGGGAAAGAGAATCCCAAGTAGGGTCAGCACTGTCAGTGCAAAGCCCAATGCAGGGCTTGATCCCATGACCCTGGGATCATGACCTGAGCTGAAATCAAGAGTCAGACTCAACCGACTGAGCCACCCAGGCACCCCCATACAAATTTTAGTATTTTTGTTCTAGTTAAGTGCAAAATGCTGTTGTTATTTTGATAGTAGTTGCATTGAATCTGTAGATTGCTTTGAGTAGTATGGACTTTTTACCAATATTAATCTTCTAATCCATGAGCATGAAATATATTTCCATTTGTTTGTGTCCTCTTTAATGTCTTTCATCAATATCTTTTAGCTTACAGAGTACAGGTCTTTTACCACCTTGGTTAAATTTATTCCTAGGAGTTTGAATATTCTTGCTGTACATGTAAATGGAATTGCTTTCTTAATTTCTCTTTCTGCTACTTGAAATATATTCTGTGTATAGAAATGCAATCGATTTCTGGGGTGCCTGAGTGTTCAGTTGAGCATCTGACTTGATATTGGCTCCAGTCGTGATCTCATGGTTGTGAGATTGAGCCCCACGTTGGGCTCCGTGCTGAGCGTGGAGCCTCCTTGGGATTCTCTCTCTCCATTGCTCTCTGCCCTTACCCCGCTCTTTCTCAAATTAGATACAGAAACTTTTTTTTTTTAATGTCTATTTTGGAAAGAGAGAGTGTGAGCAGGGGAGGGGCAGAGCAGGGATGGGGGTGGGGAGCAGGGACAGGATCTGAAGTGGGCTCTGCACAGACAGCAGTGAGCCTGATTGGGGGGTGGGGGGAGGCGGGGCTCGAACTCACTGTGAGATCACGACCTGAGCCGAAATCAAGAGTTAGATGCTTAACTGACTGAACCACTCAGGCTCCCCAATAGCTTTTTCCTTTTTTATTAAGTAATCTCTATGCCCAACTTGGGGCTCAAACTCATGACCTTAAGACCAAGAATCACACACTCTACTGACTGAGCCATCTGGGCACCCCTCTAGTGTTATTACATTAATAATAGCTATCAACATTTTTTCTGCAAGTTTTTTTTTTTTAATGTTTGTTTATTTGAGAGAGAGAGAGGCAGGGGGAGGAGACAGCAAGCAAGCGCTCAATCAGGAGACAGGCAGAGAGAGAGGGAGACACAGAATCTGAAGCAGACTCCAGGCTCTGAGCTGTCAGCACAGAGCCTGATATGGGGCTCAAACCCACAAACCCATGAATTGTGAGATCATGACCTGAGCCAAAGTTGTACGCTTAACCAACTGAGCCACCCAGGCACCCCTCCCCAAGTTTTTCTGTTGAATGTTTTAATGTCTCCTGGACAAAATGGAAATGGATTGAAAGACCAGTTGTATTTTTAATTTTACAAGGAATTTATAATTTGGAAAATTTTTCTAAAGTGATGGTAATTTACATTCCCAGCAACTACATTAAGAAAGTTTTAATCTTGTGCCAGCATTAACATCTTTTGAATTCTGTCTGTTCTACTGAATACAAGTACTATCTTGTGATTTAAATTGGCACTTCCATGATGACTAATGATGTTGAGCACTTTTACATGTATTTATTTTTCATATTTTCATCCTTTATGAAGTACCTATTCAGGATTTTTGCCCATTTTAAAACTGGATTGTTTGCTTTTTATTATTGAGTTGTGGTTCTTTACATATTCTGGACACAAGTCCTTTGTCAAGCATACAATTTGTGGATATTTTCTCCCAATCTGAGACCTGCCTTTTCATTTTCTTTTGAAGTTTATTTATTTTGAGAGAGGGAGAGAGAGAGTGAGAGAGAGAATCCCAAGCAGGCTTCACACTGTCAGCACCAAGCCTGATGTGGGGCTCCGACTCAGAAACTGCAATATCATCACCTGAGCTGAAATCAGTCGATGCTTAACCCACTGAGCCACCCAGGCACCCCTTGCCTTTTCGTTTTCTTAATGGTGTCTTTTGATAAAAGTTCTTGATTTGGATGAAGTCTAATCCATTTTTTCCTTTGTTGGTTATCCTAAAAAATCTTTGCCAATCCCCAAATCATGAATATGTTCTTTCATGCTTTCTTGTAAAACCCTCACGGATTTAGCTTTTACACTTAGGTCTATATGATCCACCTGGTATTAATTTTTGTCTTTGGCATGAGGTTGTAGGGGGTCAAGGTTTTTTGGTTTCGTTTTAATGGATATCCAGATGTTTCAGAACCATGTTAAAAATACTTTCTACATTAAAGAGTTTTGGTGCCTTTGCCAAAAATCAATTGACCATTACATGTAGGTGTTCATCTAGGCTCTTTTTGTACTGATTTTTTCTCCCTGCGGTAGGTAATATCGCATGGTTTTGACTACTGTAGTTTTATAGTGAAACAAAGTTCGGTAGTATATATCCTCCAGTTTTGTTATTCTTAAAAGATTATTTTGACAACTTTAGCTCCTTTGCATTTCCATGTGAATTTTAGGTCAGTTTCTAAATTCTAGTTTAAGAAAAATAAAAATAGAAGTGTTGAGCTTGAACATCTCTGCCTTGTTCTTGACCTTAGGAGTGAAGTATTATACAACGGCACTTTTTATATATGCTCTTTATCTGATTAAGGTAATTCTCATCTATTTCCAGTTTGCTGAGGTTTTTAAATTTTCATTTTAATTCCAGTATACTAATTTGCTGAGGTTTTAAGATCATAAGTGGTTATTGCATCGTCAAATACTTTTTCTCTGTGTAGAGGGGATCATATGATTTTAGTCCTTTGGATATAGTTCATTATGTTGATTACAAATGTAAAACCAACTTTGGACTCCTTTGACAACTCCTTGGTTGTCATGTATTATGCTTCTTATATACGAGTGGGTTTTATTTTCTAATATTTTATTATTAAAGACTTTGCATCTATGGTCATGAAATGGTCTGTTGTTTTTTGTTTTTTTTTTTTTCTTTCCTTTTGCCTCTAATATTAGGGCATTATGGGTGAGCCTCATACCACGACTTGAAAAGTACCTCCTTCTATTCTTTCTCGATAAGTCTATTTAAGATTGATATTTTCTTAAATGTTTTACAAGGTGCCACTAATCTTCTGGGATAGTACTTTTATTTGTAGGAGGTTTTTAAAATATAAATTGCTTTTTGAAAATACAGGGCAAATAAATTTGAGTCCGTCTTAAATTTTTCAAGGAATTTGTCCAATTATAAAACTTAATGACTTAATCATGTTAATATCCTTTTAAAGATCTGTAGCGTCTATAACTGATAGTCCACTTTTCATTCCTGACATTGCTAATTTGTGACTTCTCTTTCTTCTTGATTGGTCCTGCTAAGTGTCTACCAATTTTGTTAATTTTTCAAAGAACCAAATTTTGGCTTAGGTAAAATTTCTCTTTAGTTGTATTTTATTCTTATTGCTTTCTGCTCTTAGTTTGCTTTCTTTCTTTCAGCTTACTTGGGCTTAAATTGCTCATTTTATCCCTTTAGTTTCTTCAGGTAGAAATTTAGATGTTAAGCCTTCTTCCTAAACATTTTAAGCTAATTTTCCAAGCACTATTTTACCTGCATCCCATAGATTTTATTTGTATTTTGTTATTCAATTCCAACTATTTTCTAATGTCCTTTGTGATTGACTCATAGGTTATTTAGAAGTATATATGACTTTTTAGTGTTATTTTCTAGATATTGTACTGTATTGACTGATAGAATTCCTTGCAAAGGGTCCAGTCATCTGAAATATTGAGATTTGTTTTATGACCCATCATGTAATCTGTCTTGGTGAAAGTTTCACATGCATGAGAAGAACTGCTGAGTAGCGTCCCATAAATTTCAGTTAAGGTAGTTGATCACTCAGATCACCTGCTCCTACCGATTTTAAAAAATAAATCCTATCGATTCCTGAGGGGCGTTAAAATGTCAAACTATAGTTGTGACCTTGTCTACTTCTACCTTTTGGTTTTTGCTGTATTTTAAAAGTTCTGCTAGGTGCATAATTATTCCTTACTGATACATTTTCCCTCTCCCCTAATCATTATGAAATGTTTTTAGTCCTAATACTCATCTTTTGTCTTAAAACAGTCACTCCAACTTAGTGCTTGCATGGTCTATCTTTTCCCATCCTTTTTCCTTCAAAAACTATTTGTATTTAGCATCTCTTTCTCAAAGGATTTTTTTAATGTTTATTTTTAAGAGAGAGACAGACAAGGGAAGGAGGGGCTGAGAGAAGACAGAGGATCTTAAGCAGGCTCTGCACTGTCAGTGCAGAGCCCAATTGCAGGGCTTGAATTCAAGAACTGTGAAATCATGACCTGAGCCGAAGGCAGATGCTTGACTGACGGAGCCCCCCAGACACCCCTAGCACATCTCCTTTTCAGTCTGACAATCTCTGCCTTATCATTGGGAGTATTTGGTTACTTACATTCATTAGAATTATTGGTACTGTTAGATTTAGTGGATATTCTTGACTTCTTCCTGTCTTATAAAAGGATTTCTTTGCTTTTACTTAAATTTGCTCTTGGTATTTGTTTTCTATTGTTCTCATTGGTTTTTGTTTTTGTTACTCTTCCCCGTCTTCCTTTGGTATACTCAAATACTTTTCAGTGTTCCATTTTCATTCTTGTAAGCAGCTCTGGCTATATGCTTTCACAATGTTTTTTTACTAGAGGCTGTAGGGGTTAGAACATGCATCTTTATTACAATCTACTACTAAACTACTTTACACTAAGATTTATGAACCTTTCAACAGCATAGTTCCATCTACCCACACCCTCTGTAATACAACTGTGGCTAACAGTTCATTTTAGACCATTGAAAACTAGGTAATACACAGATACTGTTTTCTATTTTTGCTCACATCAGTACAGGGCCTTTGGGGTATTCAAATTGCACAGAAGCTAAGGGAAGAGACGTTTGACCAGGACACTTGATATTCTTCTTTGTTCAAAGATTTTTCTAGGGGAGCCTGGCTGGCTCAGTTGGAAGACATGGGACACTTGTTCTCAGGGTTGTGAGTTCAAGCCCCATGTTGGGTGTGAAGACCACTAAAAAAAAAAAAAAACAAACTTCATCTAGAAAAATTTTAATCTGTGCATCCAATATCAGATTAATGGACACTGAATTATGCAAACTCTTCCAGTTCTTCCTCCTAACGTAACAAAATACCAGTGGTACGTTTGAAACATTTTAATCACACTGGTTTGTTCCATTTTCTCCCTGCTTTAGTCACTAACAAGGTATTAACTACTTTAGAAATAATTTTAGAGACTTGCAGTTAAAGGGACCCAAACCCAAGGACCTCAGCAATAGGAAAGCTATTATCCCAGGTGTGGACAGAGTCCCAGTAGTCTACTCTGTTTAGAACATTTTCATTTCCTGACCGTGGAAACAGAATTGGTTGGCGAAAGCTACCATTTACCAAGACCTAGGTTTGAAACAGGGTGCTAATGCTTCATACGCACGGTTCCGTTTAGTCTTCACGGTCCTGAGGTCAGGGAGAGCCCCATTTGTGGCTGAGTAAGCAAGATACAAGTCGTTTGGGAAACTGCTCATACATCAGCACTTATTTTCCAAATGTATGTGTGTGATTTAGGTCTTTCTATATGCATAGCCTGCCCGCTTCCACATGGTTATACATGTTGTGTATGTGTGCAAAAGGGGAGAGTGGATGCGAGCTCACGGGAGAGGCCCCTTCAAATCTAGTTTTGAAAGCAGTGAGGAGAGGTTGACGAATCCACTTGTGCAGCAAACTTAGAATCTGACATCTAAGAAAACTGAAAAACTAAAAGCAGCTGTAAAACAAATCAACAAAGTCTTGGGTCATATTCAGAGGGGCAAAAAGACTAAGGCAACTTAACAAATCCATCACGGGCCTAACTACATACAAGCAGAAAATCACCATCCCTAAACGAATCCAAGTTAAGAGTTGACATTCGGATGAGTATGAGGAAGGGAGAAGTTATGTAACGTTTAACAAAAACTGGTTAAATTTTATGTGTATGTTGAAAGGGAAATTCACGTAACACATCATATCTCCCCTTAGTCAGCTATATCAAGTTCATGAGCTTTCTTCCTCCAAAACAGTTCAATAGATTTATGTTAAAGACAACATGTGTATTGAAAGTAGCAATTTTATTTGAGTTAAAATTATTTACAAAAACCCAAAGACATACTTCATGAAACTGGTACAAACTATTTTTTTCCTGCCGTTGGCTTTTGCTCCAAAGATCACAGCTGAGAAATACTGTATAAAATAAAAATAGGATTGGATTCAGAAAAGTACTCTACTGTTCTAATTTCCAATTGGTAGTATTTACAGAAATATTTACAATGGAAAAAAGGTTACTTTAAAACTTTAATTTGCAAGTCAGCCTCAAGTACCCTAAAATGCAGAGTTCTCTGAGGGTTAAAAACACACAAATGCACTGCAGTTGGTGAGGTGATTTCTCCCCCACCACCCCCACCACAATCTGCATCTCTATCAGTGCTTGACAATTAGTTATTATTTAAAAAACAAAACAAAATAAAAAAAACCTGTTAAACACGGAGGTAAATCAATTCTCAAATGATTACCAGTGTAACAGAAAAATGTAGTTCGCCCTGACTGTTCTCATCCAAACATTTTAGAAGACTCTTTACCATCTGCCACAAGTCAGGTTTTTTAACCAAAAATCTGTTCAATTCCTAAAGCCAATGATTAATATCAATGCATTTTAAAATTATTAAACAAAATATATCTAATTCAATTTTATGGATATCATTTACTGATATACTTTTAAAATAGGTCACTACACTAGCATTTATACTCAGGGCAAATAAAACCTCGGTCCTTCCCAAGTTACACTGGCATAACTAGAACTATGCTGTTAAGAGGTGATGGGTGGGGGTTGGGTGGGTAGGAGGAAGAAAACAATTTGCCTGGAATCAGTTACTTCCTTATAGATTTCCCAACAATCTGCATTATCAAAAATAGGAAGACAATAGAAGGCAGCCACTGCATTAAAAAACATTACAGCTGGCACTGATACAAGAGCCCCGATTTGTCACTTTATACAAGGAAATAACAAAGTCTAAATGGATAACAATTAGACTTTTAGCTATTTTCCTCAATACACACCAAACTAATATATTTTTATGGCTTCAAGTTTTACAAATCCAATGAAGAAACATGATATAACTACCTGAAAGGTATTTAAAAGTATTTATGAAAGAAATCTCTGGAAAGCCTGTATTCAGGCCCAATCAACAAAAAAAGTTTAACCAGTGGTCTGAACAATAATTAACATAAGGAAGAGTTGCAATGTTGTGAAATTAAATATATAAAATGTGTTTTGTGTGTTCCATGACTGTTTTCCAAACACACTGTTCTATGAACTAAGAATTTGAATGAAAAAAAGGATCTTCTCTGAACCAGCAATTTAAGGCTTTGCGTTTATGCATTTGATCCTGTCACTCTGTAGAAGAATATACACATTATCTGGAAACATGAATTCCACATTGGTGTTTTAGCTTCCTTATATTTATTGTACTGAACATTAGAAAATATATCTAGAGAGCCCTCCCTCAAAACAATGTTTCAAGAGCCTCCTCTAGCATTAAGCGTAAACTACCCTGGGTTTGTTTGTCTATTTTGCTTCATCCTTTAACAGGGCACATCATCTTACATAATATTCCCTCAAACTGTTGTTTTCTTGTGTCTATAGCTATGACTCATTATGGTATGATAATATGGTCATGGTCTCAAAAGTGAAAAACAGCTCAACAACCCAAACCAAATCAAAAATAAAAAAATATACTATTAATCCCTTGTGTCTTTGGATTCCATCTAATTTTAAATATAGACAGTAGTTCAGGGAACAACAACAAAAAAAAATTCACAAAATTATTAAAAGCTTTATTTACGATTGGAATCATTCAACAAAAAAGCAAAAGCAAATGAGCCTGAAAAAGGAACTAAGCTGTTGTCTAGAATGTCCTCAAAACATTCGATACCTCAGTAGCTAAGCTGCCTTTGCACCTGGCTGGCATGACAACAGTGGCTCAACATACACAGCAGTTGCACTAACAGCAGCACAAATTTTCCCCTTAAAACTTGCCCAGAATGAAGCAAGAGAAGAGGGGAGAGTATAAACTCTGCCAAAGTTAAGTGTATTTAAATACTGCATGGAATTGTTAACAGCCTGAACCTTTTCCCTCATTTTTGATAGTTGCAGATTGATGTAGTAACTGTCATTTAGCAAATGCAGAATGCATGACGAAGAAATCAGGTGGCCTTAAAAATCCAAACATGAATGATACGGATGAATGTTCTTGGTATATCTTCAAGGACTTCTTTCATGACTTTTCTTTGTCTAAGAATAGCTCCAGCATTACCGAGCACCTGAAGCAAAGGTAAAGCAGCTAGCAATGTTCCAAGTATTCAATCACTCTAGAGATAGATTTCTGGCCTGTGGTTCCAACAGCACACTGAAGGGAAGGTGGGGAGGGGCAGAAAGGAAGTAACAGTTAATATTTAACCAATTTTATCAAGCATCAAATCAAAGCTTAGAATCTTTGGCTTTACTAAACTGAACACTATCAATCAGAACATATGAAGATTAAATTGTGGCTTTGATAACATAATGCCAATATATTTGGCCATAGTAATGAACCTTAAAAGAACACATTAAAAGAGAATCCCTTTTCGCTTCTAGTCACTATGGCCATACAGCATTTTAATTCCTACCGTTTAATGACAGTATCATATTTAAGACCACACAAGCTGCAACAGAAGCTACTTACAGTAAGATTCATGAAGCTCAGGAATTTTTTGAGCATCTCTGTCATTATTGAAAAGTCCCCTTCTGGCAGATATTCCCGCACCGTGGTCACATTGATCTGAGGAAACAGATCAAAGAAACATGGGTCAGGCAGCAGAAAACAGGAGTCTGCCCCCGGCACTGGGTTGTTGGTGTTGGCACACACCCTGTTCGAAACTTCCACAAGGTCCTTGAACTCCTTGGTTAATGTGCAATTTCCTTTTCTACCCTCCTAAATCTGCCGGTGTAGGTGTCCATTCCCTACTCCATCCCATCCTCAGAAAGGTAAAACTGGGAAAGGCTACAATGAAACACTTGTGTCCTTATTTACTTTTGTAAACCTACAGAGAAAAATGCCTGAGATAACAAAATGCACTGTTGGGGGGGGGGGGGGGCGAGGGGGGGCAGGCATGTCAAGAAGACAAGAGGGAAGTTGAAAATGTCCTCAGAGGTGCTTATGAAATCAAAAAAAAAATTCCTCATGTTCCTATGTAGGCTAGGAATTAACTAGATCTTTCCAAAGATAATCTAGTTTCATGAGAGAATGTCAGCAATGCCAAGAAAGGACATTAAGGTGTTTCCCTTCACTGTTAGCAAGAAGCAGCCAAACTATATATATATAACCAATCTGTTACAAGGAAAATATATAACTTGCTTAAAAAACCTGTTCTATTTCAATATATTTTTGAACTGTTTTAAAGGTTCATAATAAAAGGAAAGGCTCTTTTAAGAAGGTTCACCTATAATAAAAAGGCTCTTTTAAGAAGGTTCACCTATAATAAAAAGCACAAAAGAAAATATGTTGTCCTGAGTTTGGGGCCAGAAGGTGGGGGCTGAACTTCGGATTTTCGTGATGGGGGCAGGTAATGAGATTACATGCTATGTTTTTAAGACATTTGCCAGCAGTCCCCTCTCTCCCTTTGTAAAACAAATTCCTGTCAGGGTACTTTTGAAATTATAAAGAAACAAAATAATGTATGGATACAGTTTCAGAAAAGATCTAATAAATGTTACTAAAATAACTACGCTAAGTTATGTGCTATCAATCGCCCATAATCTAAGTGAACCACCTCCCCACCGAAAGCCACCGAAAGCCAACTAAGCCCCCAGCTGTGCATATTTACTCTGGAGTTAATCTTGCACCTAAAACAGATTTTACAAAATGCTTAAAAAATATACTGAAGTGATGAATGTTATAAGGACAATCATGATGGAAACTATAGAGCTAAATGAAAGCTAATTTAAGAATGTCTTTAAGCAATTTCTAGGAGAGCAGCGTGCTAGCATAGTGGTGGCAAAAGCAGTAGCTATGGTGCTATGAAGACTGCTCAGTAGAAAAGCGATTTCTATGACACAGAATAAATGATTAGATCCAAGGTTTTGAGTGAAAGCCTCAATAATCAAATCCCTTTCCATCAAAACAGAATGCAACATATAGTGGCTGGGGCGTGGGAAGGACAGTCACAGCATTTATTTTTAAACAGAGAGCAGCAAGTACAAAAAGAAAAAAATGAGAGGGGCTCTGTCAGAAGAACATGCGACTCAATCTCGGGGTCATGAGGTTAAGCCTCATGTTGGGTTGTAGAGATTACTTAAATAAAAAGAAAAAAATGAGAAATGGCATGGCCTATTTGGGAAATTTAGAAAAGTACCCAAGGGGAAGAACAGATTTGGAAAATGGAGAAGGCAGTTTTAACAAGTTTTACATGAAGCCATAAACAAAGTTATGATTCCCTAAATGACTGGGAGACAAGAAAGGTGGTCTTAAGAAAGCTAGCTATGGTGCAGTGTCCAAGATTTCAGGAATGGAGTCAAGAGAGCAGAAAAGACAAAAACGAGTGAGGAGACTATTACAATGCACTAGATACATGGTATGCAATGGAAAATGACCTAAGCTCCTGGGGTTCCAAAGCATGCAGCCCTTTCCCACAGGCAGCTTTTACTATAATATAACCACCTGCTTTCTTGTGTCTCTTTTACTTACACATTCAGCAAACCAATTTCCATTACATTTTATGTATCAGCTAGCTTTCTGGGGTTAATCATAATAATACCCCAAGGCAATAAAGACATCCAGCGTTCTATGAATTCACAACTGCCTACAATTTAAGGACCTTATGACCTCTTTAGAGATAAGAGATACAGACAAATAGAAATTTATACATGAGAAAAATGGCCAAAGGTAAATTATATGTGGTAATACCACAAATTAATTTCTAGACCTGTTATTTAAGAAAGAATATAAATGAAACTAGGGTGTGTGCAAAACAGAATACCTAAAAATTGTTAAATTTAAATAGTATGCCCACTGTTTTTGACACCTGCCTCTTCCTCTTTCCCCTCTGCTTGATAAGCATTTCTCATCTACCCTTAAAATCTCTGAATTCAAGGGGGCGCCTGGGTGGCTTAGTAGGTTAAGCGTCTGACTTCAGCTCAGGTCATGATCTCAGGGTTGGTGGGTTCCAGTCCTATACTGGGCTCTGTGCTGACATCTTAGAGCCTAGAGCCTGCTTTGGATTCTGTCTGCCTCTCTCTGCCTCTGCTCGTGCTTGCTTGCCCTCTCTCTCTCTCAAAAATTAAACATAAAAAAAAAAAAAAAAACAAACCCTTTTTTAAATCTCTGAATTTAAGGAAACAAAGAAAAGGGCTGAGCTGAAAAAATCTTGCAGGGCCTCTAGAGCCATGATGAGAACTTTGGTCTTGATCTTGAAAGCCATGTGCCAGGAAGGGCCACAACGGAGCAGGCTAGTCTGCATTTAGATCAGAGCTTGACTAGAATATAAATATGGAAGAGATGGATAAGAAAGGATCAGAAAAAACATTTAACACAAAAGAGAAGCAAACTTGGGGCACCTGGGTGGCTCAGTCAGTCAAGAGTCAATCACCTCTTGATTTTGGCTCAGGTCATGATCTCAGGGTTTGTGAGATCCACATGGAGCCTAACTTGGGATTCTGTCTCCTCTCCCTCTGCCCCTTCCCCTGCTTGCACATGCTCTCTCTCTCAAACATTAAAAAAAGAGAGCAAGAAGCTAACCCAAAATTTCACTATAGAATAGACTTCCATTCTTGCCTCCTGAATGCCCTTGCTCCTAAGGAAAAGAACTTCCCTTTCATTTTAAAATTTGGCTCTTCACTAGACCTTCCCCTTAAAAAGTCCTCCCAATGACTGTCTCATTAGCCAGAACTGTCTGCCCTCATGCTGACTCAGCCCTACCATCTGGACACTAATACTTCTAGTTAAACCATCATAATCTAAATCTTCCATAGTAATCCCATTTTCCCTGCGAGTAAGTAAGTTGTTTAAACAAAAGCCATGTGAGCCAAAGTTGGCCAAGATAAGAGGACTGTCTACTTGGTGCAGTGGGTGTGGAGGGATGGGGGGCGGAACTCTGCTCTTAAAAAGAAATATACAGGAGGGAGGCTACCTTCTTCTATTGGACCTTATTTAACTAGAGGAGACTGGTAGCTAGAGCCAGTATGGGGCCAGGAGGAGACCAAGCACAAGACAAAACAACATGCAGAGGGCAGTAGGGTTTAAAGACACATTATCTGAGTCCTTAATAATAATATCACTGAGACTAGATTTTTCCTTCCCCCCACTCCCCCAGCCCCTCTGAGACTAAAGCCAGCTCAGCACAGGTTTTATATTATGCTTTTACTTCAACCAAAGCCATTTCAATAAATTCATCCATCCATCAAAAACTTTCTCATTGGGGCGCCTGGGTGGCTTAGTCGATTGAGCATCCGACTTCGGCTCAGGTCATGATCTCGTGGCTCGTGAGTTCAAGCCCCGCATTGGGCTCTGTGCTGACAGCTCAGAGCCTGGAGCCTGCTCCATATTCTGGGTCTCCCTCTCTCTCTCTGCCCTCTCCCGCTCATGCTGTCTCTGTCTCTCAAAAACAAACATTAAAAAACAAACCAAAAAAACCTTTCTCATTAAATCCGATGTACTCTTATTTTGGAATAAGAAATAATTAATACCTTTAAAAGTTCACCAAATAAGGGTGCCTGGGTGGCTCAGTTGGTTAAGTGCCCAATTCTTGACTTGGGCTCAGGTCATGATCTCATGGTTCATGAGTTTTGAGTCCTACATCCTCTCTCTCCTTCTCCCACTCTCTTTCAAAATAAATAAGCTTTTTAAAAAAAGTCATAAAATATTTGAAAGCTTTAACATGAAGATGAAAATAAAGTAATACAGAAGTAAATTAGGTAATGGTATGAAGCTGTCACAATGGAATCTTTTCAAGACACATAATACTGAACCATTACTTACTGGACTCTCCTGGCAGAGACACCCGAGAAGCAGCGCTGTGTACGAGGCCACTATGCAATCTTCCATGTGTTTGCCAGCATGCTGAAGGGCTAAGAATATTTAAACAAAAAACTGTAACGGTATATCAAAACAAACAAGAAACCACCCCACAAAACCACCAATTCTGTTATCTTTTCTTCAGAACTGCTTAAACATCGATAAATGCCACTAGAAAAATGGGATATCCACACAAATTAACAAAAAATTACTCAAATAGAAGAGGGACCTTAATATAAGCATGAAAACCATAAAACTCTTAGACAAAAATACAGGACTAAATCTTTATGATCTTGGGTTAGGAAATGGCTTCTTAGCCACCACACCAAATCCACAAGTGACAAAATTAGATAAACCAAACTTCGTCAAACTCAAAACTTTTGCATTTCAAAAGACACCATCAAGAAAGTGAAAAGACAACATAGATAGGTAAATGAGCAATAAGCAGGTGAAAACATGCTCAATACCATTTATTCAATAGGGAACTGCAAATCAAGTAACATATACCTTCACACCCACTAGGATGGCTAAAATGAAAAAGGCAAATAACTATTCGTAAGGATTTGGAGAAACTAGAACCCTTGTTATGTGGCTGGCAGGGACGTAAAATGAGGCAGTCACTTTGGAAAACAGTTTGATAGTTCCCTAAAATGCTAAACATTGAGTTAACAAATAAGCCAGCACCTTCCACTCTTAGGTATATACCCAAGAGAACTGAAAATATATGTTCACACAAAAACTTGTATGTGAATGTTAGGTCATGGCAGCGTTATTCATAAGAGCCACAGGTGGACCCAACCTGAATGTCCATCAATTGAAGACTAAAGTGTGGTACATACCAACAATGGAATATTATTTGGCCATAAAAAGGAACTTATGTACTGGTAACATGTTATAACATGAAAAACATTGAAAACATTGGGCTAAGTGAAAGAAGCCAGTCACAAAGGGCTACTGTTATTATTCCATTTACAGGAAATGTTCAGAATAGGCAAATCCAGAGACAGAATTAGTGGTTGCCACTGGCCAGGGAGGGGAGAACAGAGAGTGGTGGCTGCTAAATGGGCATAGGGTTTCTTTTGGGGATGATGACATGTTCTGAAATTAGGCCGTGGTAATGGTTGCACCTTGTGAATACAGTGAAAACTACTCCAAAGTTTCCTTTAAAAGGCTGAATTTTATCTTGTTGTGGGCTGAACTATTACCCCACCCCCTGAATATGCTGAGCTCCTAACCCCCAGTGCCTCAGGGTAGGAGGTAGATAGGGTGTTTAATTAAACAGGAAGTTGGTTTAAATGAGGTCACTGGGGTGGGTCCTCATCTGTCTGTTATCCTCATAAGAGGAAATAAGAACAAAGATACATTAAGTGAAGACCATGTAAAAAGACAGGGAGAAGATGGCCATCTACAATCCAAGGAGAGATCAGCTCTGAGACCAACCCTGACACCTTGATCTTGGACCTACAGCCCCCAGAAGTGGGACAGAATCAACTTCTGTTGTTTAAGCTGCTCGTCTACAGTTACAGCAGGTCCTCACAAGCTAACACTTAGGCCAATAAAGCTATTATTTAAAAAGAATGCTACACAACCAAAAATATTACCCCAAAGGAAACATGAACACTGAGAAAACGGAACAGCTGGGGCGCCTGGGTGGCTCAGTTGGTTAAGCGACCAACTTCGGCTCAGGTTATGATCTCGCAATTCAGGAGTTCAAGCCCCGTGGTGGGCACTGTGCTGATGGCTCAGAGCCTGGAGCCTGCTTCAGATTCTGTGTCTCCCTCTCTCTGCCCCTCCCCTGCTCATGCTCTGTGTGTGTCTCTCTCTCTCTCTCTCTCAAAAATAAACATTAAATTTTAAAAAATTTAGAGAATGGGACAGCAATTTTTTACAATATTAGAACTAATGGCATTAGTGGAACCGTGGACATAAGAGAAAGACTAGGCTCAGAAAAAGACATTTGCTGGGGCTTGCCTCCTAGCTTGGTAAAGCTCACCATATTATTTAATTTCATAACCAGAGTGACATGAAGTTACAAATGGCTATTTTGCAGTACGTGCATAAAAAGTAAACCCAGTATCAGCTGCTGACAACAGTGGATAATAAATGTAATGACTCCATCAGTTTATTCCTTACAGTGCTTGCAAGCTAATACCATTTGAGAACTGTTACTGTAATTTCTGGTAACAGATCTCACTTTATAAAGTGAGACCCATAAAAAAATCTCAAAACTGTAAAAACCTTTAGGAGTCCCAATGTTCAACCACTCTCTTTTCACTGAGTAAAGCCCAGCCTGGGAAAGGCAGACCTTTCGTACACTGCACACGTGCCTTCCTCACCGCTAGGAAACCAGCAAAGAAAAATTCCTGTGAGCACCGAAATATGAAAGCTTGTCTGCACTGAACTAGAGAGGCCGAACAATCATAGCAAGATTATGACAACACACGAATTAAAAAGGTGTTAAGAGGGAAACATTTTCAATTTGAATACACGACTTAAAATAAATGTACCTTTATTGAGGTCAAGTTCTTCATCGTCCTCCTCCTTCTTCTGTTTCTCTTCTGTACCATCGGTCTTTTCAGTTGATACCCACTGTATTTCTCCACTTGTTTCTTGCCACTCTCCACTCTTATCATGCTGAGTGGTGGGAGCATCTTTGATCAATTCATCTGTTTTACTTTCTGCCAACTGAGCTGCTCGTTCTCGCTCAAGGAACAGCTGATAAAAATTTTTTTTTGAAGATCATTAAAAGAACACCAACCAACATGTATGTACCCAAATATAAGATCTGTTTGCTTTCAAAATCACTAACCCTAAGAAGCATGCTGTCTGGTTAAAAAGGGTAAGTTACGATAAAAGGCTTTGTTCTACATCCACCTGAAGGCAAAAAAGAAAGTATAAATGCTATTGGGATTCAACCAAGTAAATTAAATGTATCTACTAATGTTATAGGCATTCCGTTTATAAGAATGCAAATCTCAACATGTGCCCTTAAATTGGATAATAATGACAGGATATTTCAAGCAAAAATACAAACTTGATTTAAAAAAAAAAAATTTTTTTAAGCCTGAGCAGACGGGATAAAATTAAGAAAGGACACTAAATAAAATTATATAACATTAACACACACACACACACACGCATGCACACACCTATGTAATATTAGGGAAAAGCAACATGGCTTCTTTAAAAGAAATCTAAAGAGATAAACAAACACCAGTAAAAATAAAAAGCAAAAGGTCTCAGAGAAAACACTCAGAACTGGATCGATCTCAACTGATATTATTAACAATGAAAATGTAATGGTCAGTGGAAGTACACAGGGAAAACTCTTAAGTCAAAAGGGAACGTACTGAATTCCTTGCCTTCATGTACTTTATTTTCCTTGTGCTGGGCTAGTGCTGAATGTACAGAAAGTATTTACTGATAGAATCTGGGGAAAACTCCAAGTTACTAAAAACAACTACCTGAAAATCAAATGCCAAGTAAATCTCAAAAAGTTGCTGAGTATACAGAAGAGTGGTATAGAAACTTTTAATACCCTTAAGAAAATAAAATTTGAGCTTTATACAAAAGCCGTATTTCTTAAAATTGGTTCAAGAATCTCTAGGGGTCCCCAAAATCCCTTTAGAAAATCTGTGAGGTCAAAAATCACATTCATAACAATAAGAGGTCAACTGACTTCTTTCATTCTCTCATGAATGTACAGTGTTTTCCAGAATCTACATACCATGTGATTATGTTAGTGCTTTGATGGCTAAGGGAACGAAGGCCTCTGTTTTATAATTTTCTGCTTTGATTTCAAATTCAGTAAATATCAATAGATCAAACACACAAACAAAAAATTTTTATAATTTTTTTTTTAATGCTTATTTTTATTTTTGAGAAAGCGAGTGAGTGAGCGAGAGAGAGCGAGAGCACGAGCAGGGAAAGGGCAGAAAGAGAGGGAGACACAGAATCTGAAGCAGGCTCCAGGCTCCAAGCTATCAGCACAGAGCCTGATGCAAGGCTCGACCATGAACCGTGAGATCATGACCTGAGCTGAAGTCGGACCCTTAACCAACTAAGCCACCGGGGCACCCCAAACCAAAAATTCTTTTTAAGTTCCCAATAATTTTTAAGAGTATAAAAGAACTCCGGGATCAAAATATTTGCTAAGAGAATGATGGGGTCATAGTTATGACTCAGGAAAAGATCAAGTTGTTGTGGACTGATTACCTTCTTTAAAAAGGTAGTTTCAGGGGTGCCTGGGTGGCTCAGCTGGTTAAGCACTGACTTTGGCTCAGGTCATGATCTCACACTTCGTGAGTTCAAGCCCCATGTTGCACTCTGTGCTGACAGCTCAGAGCCTGAAGCCTGCTTTGGACCCTGTGTCTCCCTCTCTCTGCCCTTCCCCTGCCTGCACTCTGTCTCTGTATTTCAAAAGTAAAATAAACATTAAAAGAAAAAAAAAGGTATTTTCAAAAAGGCCAAAAGGATTAACAGGATAGTAAAAGTTTTGGAAACAATGAAAAGGATAGTTCATTATCAATTCTAAACATGCAAATTGTCATTTAAGGAAAGAAAAAGGTAGTTAGGAACCTAACCTGTTAGAC
The DNA here is from genome assembly GCF_046562875.1 of Panthera onca. NCBI lineage: Eukaryota > Metazoa > Chordata > Mammalia > Carnivora > Felidae > Panthera > Panthera onca. The sequence goes on along the minus strand of NC_138349.1, from coordinate 43,059,938 downwards.
TGGAAAAGAAAAACTACAGTGCCCACTATTGTTCAAGAAACACAGCCGTGCGGTTTTTTGGGAGAAGCATAAATTGAGGACAGGGAGTGTGTTTGGTAACCGGGATCCACTGAATTGAGGACATCAATTTTTACTTATTTATTTATTTTTAAGTTTACTTATTTAATCTCTTCACACAATGTGGGGTTCAAACTCCCAACTCCACGATCATGCTCCTCCAACTGAGCCAGCCAGATGCCCCACAGGGACATTAATTTTTAAATACAGTTATTCGTAACACAATTCCTAAGCCAGGAAATTACTCCACAGACATACTCTGAAAAGTGTGCACCCCACCCCCGCTTCCAAAAACGGGAAAGATATGGCCCAATATTTAGAAACACAAAAGTCCGAGACACGGATCACACGAAGAAGTAAATGCTAGAGGACTTGAACTGGATGGGATTGGGGCTGGAAACGGATTCTTGACCTGCAATCTTTTGATAAAACAAATACGCCTTGTTTCTGCTTTTCACTAACAACGCCTAAGGAGTGATTATTATAGTTAAACTGTCAGTGGAGTGCAGTAAGGAAGGGTATACACTCTAACCCGGTGTACCTTTCAGTGAACTGGCGAGGGTGAGCTAGATAGAGTGAGACACCCATACACACCCACAAAAGAAAAGGGGAGGGAGAGAGGCGGGAAAGGCACAAATGATGAAGAAGTTGGACAACGCAACAAACTGAAGGTGTTAGCTTGTTCTGAAGTTGTTGCTTACCTGCACTAAAGCCTGAACGGCATGAATTTGTCCAGCTATCCTTAAACTATCATCTCCTTCTCCACTACAGAGGGAAGAATCAAAAGAACATGATGTTTCCATGTTGACAAGACAGTGCCGATTCCGAGCACTATACTCCACTAGATTTATCAGTAGACCTAAGCCCTACAAAAATTAAAACATGCATATTACCACAGGTGAGAATTAAAAGCAAATCAACACAGTATACATAACTTTTATTGGCAGCTAGAAACCTGTGTTCTGCCATCCACTAAATGGTTAAAAACCAGTGTGAAAGATAATGATCTTCACAATGATTTCACTGCTTTTTAAAAATCACAACTTTTAGGTTTGTTTGTTAGTTTTTTTTTTTTTTTTAACTTTTAGATTGTTTTCATACTTAATACTTTATTTTTGCACAGAGCCCTTCCTGGCTCTCTTTTGTATAATATGAGGTGTGTTCACAAGTAGTCCACTGAAACCCTCAATATACTGAACAGCTGGTTCTTAAACCCAAAACTAAGATGAAGTTTTTATCATTTTAATAGATTAAATACTAATTTCTGAAATAGTCACTCCAACTCACCAGCACTCGGATATCAAATCTCTGCTCCTGAGGTAGGTACTTTGGAACCTGAAGCACACAGTTCATTGCTGTGCCAATCAAGCCATCCTGTTCTCCCGTTTTGGTGCTGCCCCACTCTGAAAGAGTTAGGAATGTAAGGAATATGAAAATTGTTATGGATTCTTCTCTAGGACACTACCAACCAATATTCATTAACACTGATATAAAAAGTTAGAAATACATAACTATTTCTTTATTAAAAAATATTTTTGACCATACTATTTCCAAACCAAGGTACCAGGCTGACCCTAAAAATACTGGGGTGCCTGAATGGCTCAGTAAAGCATCAGACTCTTGATTTCAGCCCATGTCATGATCTCACAGTTTGGCAGTTTGAAGTTCCATGATGATAGAGTACAGCCTGCTTGGGATTCTCGCTCTCTCCCTCTCTCTCTGCCCCTCCCCTCCTCCCACACATGCTCATTCTCAAAAGTAAACTTAAAAAAAAAAAAAAAAAAACCCCTACAAGTAGTTAAATCTATACATGAGTGAGTTACATGATGGCAATTAAAAAATCACTACATCGAGAAAAGAAATAAGGGGAATAACTTGTTTTTACATGTAATATACAATCTTTCAATGAGAATACATGTAGAAAATATAACTTACCATTGTCATTAGTTAAATTGAGCAATACCCCAATGATGGCCCTCATACAGTCTTCCACTGCTTTGCCCACATGGTTGGTTACATTCTGGTGAGGCAGAGGCTTACTGTCAGGTAAGCATATACTGTTCTCAGCACGGTTATACTGCTGAATCAATCCTTCACAATGTTGTAATGCTCTTAAGAGAAAACAAAATGTAGACTATTATGCTAAACAAAATTAGTTATACTAAGAATTTCTATTTACTTGGACCTTAATGTTTTAAATGTCATAAATGCTGCCAAATTAATCTCTATTATAGAGGTATAATGTATTAACTATTTAATCATATACCAAGTAGGTGTAATATCACACTAAGTGCTAAATTTTATTTTGAGAAAACTCGATAATTTAAATTTTTCTAAGTTAAAACTATAAACTCAGTGGAGAAGCTTACACCTGTACTACTTACAGTTGTCCCCACTTTACCAATCTCTCCCAAACAGACCTACCACAATCCTTCCCTAAACAAGATAATTTAAGAACTATACTTCTGAATTTCATTTAGATGATTTTCATTTAGGATGCAAACTCTGAGCAGGTAAAGAATATTATTTGTGTTAATAATGCATAATAGGGGCGCCTGGGTGGCGCAGTCGGTTAAGCGTCCGACTTCAGCCAGGTCACGATCTCGCGGTCTGTGAGTTCGAGCCCCGCGTCAGGCTCTGGGCTGATGGCTCGGAGCCTGGAGCCTGCTTCCGATTCTGTGTCTCCCTCTCTCTCTGCCCCTCCCCCGTTCATGCTCTGTCTCTCTCTGTCCCAAAAATAAATAAATAAATAAATAAATAAATAAATAAAAAGAACTACCTTTTAAAAAAAAAAAATAATGCATAATAAATAACCTTGTATAGATGATATTAAATACTTCATAAACATTAGAGTACATCATATTTTTTTAACATGAGGTCATTTAACTGACATGTCTCCTGGCAGCCATAAGGTTTATCAGTTACATTCCAAGGATTTTCCAGATGCTACCCAAAATAACAAGGAAATATAATCTTTAAGTGAGCCTAGTATTTATGAAGACTGTCTTTAAATCACCAAGTCCATTAGTTCAAAAAAGTATATGCTCTCTCAGTTGATTATATATACACCACACAAAACTCCTAAAGAAAACTGTACTGTAACTCATCCTTCTCTAGCCTCTCCTGTTAAAACACATTATTAGGAAGGTGTTCCTCATGTCTAATCTAAAATAATTTGTTGCTCGGGCTTGTGGATGGCTCACTCAGTTAAGCATCCAACTTCAGCTCAGGTCACGATCTCGTAATTTGTGGGTTCAAGCCCCACGTCAGACTCTGTGCTGATAGCTTCAGATCCTGTGTATCCTTCTCTCTCTGCCTCTCCCCTGCTCACACACACTCTTTCTCTCTCAAAAATGAACAAACGTAACATAAAATAAAATGAAATAAAATGAAATGAAATAAAAAATAAAATAAAATAATAAAATAAAATAAATTTGTTGTTTAGATGTTTGAGGATGTGAGCCAGAACTAACTGTGCTATTATTGTTAACTGCCTTCAGTAGTACTGAGCTAAAACATGGTTTTGGTTGGTAAATGAGGGGAAAACATCAGAGGTATATCATTTTATCTTTCAATATGCTATCCCTGCATTTATCAGGGTCCTACTGAAAAGTTTAAAAAGTCAGAGGAGTGTTACTTCACAAACATCCAATTCTGACCCTTACGGCTACTTCTAAGATTTTTGACAGAAAATTCCTAATCACAATGAAAGAGATGAAAACTGTCATATTAAATACCTCCTGAAAGACACCATGTGTACAGGGGTCATGAAATATACGTTTTTAAAGGAAGAAACTGATTTAACCTGCAGGAATACTCTTTGGTAAGGGAGAATAAAACATAATAACAACTAGAACACAAGCCTTAAAGGTACTAAATGTGATACAAAATTTACAAATGTAAGGCCAAAAAATAAGACCCAGGGGAAACCTACAGATCTACTGGAAACTAAATACTACCAGAAATTTGAATACTGACTGGATGTATGATAACATTAAGTCAATAATTTATAGGGTATGAAAACAGTATTGGGGTTACACCACTCATTCATTCATTCATTCATTCGTGTGTTTAGAATTTTGGGGCCAGTGCCTGGGTGGCTTAGTCGGGTAAGTGTCTGACTTTGGCTCAGGTCGTGATCTTGCAGTTCCTGAGTTTAAGCCCTGCATCGGGCTCTGTGTTATCAGCCCAGACTGCCAGATGATTTTAACTAAGAAATTAACTTTAAAAAATTTTAAGTAATATTTACACCCAATGTGGGGCTCAAACTTACAACCCTGAGATCAACAGTCACAAGCTCCACTGACTGACCCAGCCAGGCACCCCTGTGGTTACATCTTTTAAAGAGTCCTCTTTTAAGAGACTTTATATACTCAAGTATTTAATGGATTAATGAAATCTGTAATTTGCTTCAAAATAATTAATACAGAAGAGTTATCAACAGGGTTACAAATGGAAACAAGACGGGCCATGGTTGATGATTATCCAAGCTTAATGGTACATACATCAAGATTTACCATATTAGTGGGGCACCTGGATGGTTCAGTCTGTTAAGTGTCCGATTCGTGATCTCAGCTCAAGTCATGATTTCAGTTTTTGTGAGTTCGAGCCCTGCCTGGGCTCTGTGCTGGCAGTGCAGAGCCTGCTTAAGATTCTCCCTCTTTCTCGGCCCCTCCCTGGCTCGCACTCTCTCTCAAAATAAATAAATAAACTTAAAAAAAAAAAAAAAGGATTTATCATACTACTTTGTCTATTTTTGTCTTTGTTTGAAATGCAGTAAAATAAGGATTAAAAACACATGAACTCGAGTCAGGCTACAGTGGGCTTTTGATTTCATTCCAAAGACTATGAACACACATCCAAGGCCAATAAGGAACCAGAGATTTGGGCCATTTGCAACTATGTGGATGGAACTAGAGGGTATTACGCTAAGTGAAATTAGTCAGAGAAAGACAAATATCCTATGACTCGACTCATATGAGAACTTTAAGATACAAAACAGATGAACATAAGGGAAGGGAAGCAAAAATAATATAAAAACAGGGAGGGGGACAAAACATAAGAGACTCTTAAATATGGAGAACAAACAGGGTTGCTGGAGGAGTTGTGGGAGGGGGGATGGGCTAAATGGGTAAGGAGCACTAAGGAATCTACTCCTGAAATCATTGTTGCACTATATGCTAACTTGGATGGAAATTAAAAAATAAATAAATCCTTAAAAAAAAAAGGAACCAGAGATTTGGCATTGGGGATTGTATTTACAAAGCAGAGATTTGGGAAAGTTAAGCCCCTGTGGTATTGGGCTGGACAGGCTGAAGGTGAGATATCAAGAACTAAGATGGAGATATTAGGAAGAGGCTGTTGTACTAAACTTGAACCAAGGCTGGAAACATAACTGGAAACTTTATGTGAACTGAAGTGATAGCATTAACCTAATGTCATGCAAGTTGGGCAGAGAGAGTACAATAGAGAGAGCTACATATAGATCTGGAAAAACACATATAAAGGACAGGAGAGGGTTAGAAAAGGTCATTTACAATAAAAATAAGGACTAATACTTAGTTTTTACCATATCTAAGAATTATTTATGCATACACATATATATTAACATCGTAATATATACATTGTATACAATAAGACATTTAAAGACATTTAAAAATCATTTAAAATATTTTAATATTTTACAAATATACCATTTAAAACATATTTTTGAAAATGTTATATATAACATATATTAGCATATATACAAATTATTTTTAATAACAACAACCTTAGGTAGGTAGATGCAATTATTACCCCCTTCTAAATCACTTGTAGCAAGTAAATGACTTGCCCAAGGTCACAGGGCTAAAGTCATGAAGCTGGGATCCATACTCAGTCTTTCTGGCTCCATAATCTGCACTCCTAACTTTTGTACTACACTGTACTACCTCTTGTTCACAGAACTTGACAAAAGTGTTTTATGAAGGAAGGTGATACAATCATACTTCCTTTATGGTCAACTCAAATGCCTTTTTTTTTATATATACACTTTATTTTTTGAGAGACAGAGAAGAGACAGAGTGCAAGTAGGGGAGGGGCAGAGAGGGAGACAGAATCCAAAGCAGGCTCAAGGTTCCAAGCTATCAGCACAGAGCCCAACAGAGGGCTCAAACCCATGAATGCGAGATTATGACCTGAGCTGAAGTTGGATGCTCAATTGACTGAGCCACCCAGGCACCCCCTTTTTAAACTGTTTTTAATGTTTGCTTATTTTTGAGAAAGAGAGACAGAGACAGAGTGCGGGTGGGGGAGGGGCAGAGAGAGGGAGACACAGAATCCAAGGCAGGCTTCCAGGCTCTGAAATGACAGCACAGAGCCCGATGTGGGGCTCAAACTCACGAACTGTGAGATCATGATCTGAGCCGAAGTCGGAAGCTTAACCAACTGAGCCACCCAGGCGCCCCTCAACTCAAATGCTTTGAATAAACAGCATGATATTTCAAAAAAACTTACTTAGCTGAAGAAACAATGAGCTGTGAATCTTTATATGCTATCAAGTAGCTTTGATTCTCTGGATTATGTACTGTTACCTAAAAGGGAAAAATATGAAATAATTGTGGCAATACACAGCTTTTATTCATTTACATACAACATACGATCCCTTGTACAGTAAAGACAAAGATAGGGAAGAATCAGCCCTTGTCATCTAAGGGAATAACCAACATGTTCCATATTTAGAATAATAGAGCTATTCCTTTGTTATAAAATTAAAGCATTTTTACAACTGTTTGCTCATAAGTAACATTCTGAACTACACGTTCACTGTAATGAATTACCAATCACTCTCAATGTCAGAAAAGAGCAGTCTCTAACTTATAAACTATTAAAGTCCCTAAATGGATTAATTTAGAATAAAAAAATGCTACCTGTTTAATGTAATGCACCTGAAGCACTCTAAAAGAGCAGGAAAAATTTCAATTTTGTCTACACCAAGAACTTTTAATTCTATATTATCCTGAAATGCACTGCCAGCATAAATTATAACCTACACCGAACTAGGTTTAATCATTCATAAAAGCCAAAGAACAAATATACTTATGGCATACACAGTTCAACAGTAGCATTCTTCAAAGTCAAATATTATTAAGAGCTGTGATTACGATCTGGCTCAAATAGCTAAATCAAGAAAATCCTTATTGATTAAAAAAAAAACAAAAAAAAAAAACCTGACAGCTCTTAATTACCATTTTCCACAAACAATATATTTAAGCAGAATTCCACACTAAGGAAAGAACAAGGACATTTTATAATAAAAACAAACTTAACCTGCAAGGTTTCCTAAAGAGTGACAATATGCATCCTTAAACCAAACTGGTTATTTAGCTTGTTCATTAACACTGGCTGCTCAACGAATGCATTATAATTTCAGTTTGGATTAGCAAAGTAAACTTTTGGGATACTTCATAAAAAATATCTGACGGTCTCTCACCCACTCAGTCACAATTTTCTCAACATAGTTGTCCATACTTATACTCACACTTTCTAAAACTCGTAAACATCTCTCTGCTCCCCATAATGAGGCTACTAGTTTCTCTTCATCTTCATCACTACTTAAATGATCCACACATTCTTTCACTAGGAGAAACAAAATGGATACAAAATTAGTATGTCTCATCACCTCAATATTTATCTCCTTAACTAACATTAAACGCCATCTGCACCCACGAACATGCCAGAACCTCTCTGAATATAATTTATTCTGAGTTTTATAGAACACCGAAATGTTGAAATATAGGAGACTCTTATTGTTGCTCTTTTATTTCCATAACTCCCCAATATCAGAGTGCTAATGGCTTTTCCTTTAAAAGTCAGAGATTTGCAAGATGCTGCTAAAAGAACAGACCTTGGGGCACCTGGGTAATCAGTAAGTTGAGCATCCAATTCTTGATTTTGGATCAGGTCAGGATCTCACGGTTTGTGAGATCAAGCCCCACGAGCAGAGTCTGCTTAGGATTCTCTCTCTCCTTGCTCTCTGCTCCCCCCCTCCCCCCCCCCCGCCCTGGTTACATTCACGTGTTCCCTCCCTCCCTCTTTCAAACAAACATTAAAAAAAATAAAATAACAGGGATGCCTGGGTAGCTCAGTTGGTTAAGCATCCAACTCTTGATTTCGGCTTAGGTCATGATCTCACGGTTTATCCCTTTGTGGGATCGAGCCCCGTGTTGGAGCCTACTTGGGATTCTCTCTCCTCCCTCTCTCTCTCAAAATAAACAAACATTTAAATATATATATATATCTTAAAAAAAAAAAAAAGTAAAATATGTTTAAATTGATGCCATTATTTTTTTGAAGTATGTAAATAGATTATTTTCTTCAGGCTTTAAGTAACATTAAAAATGTTATATACATGTGTATGTCATACCTTTATCTACAATATGATCCAGACCACCCAAAAGCCGGAGTTCTTCTTTAAACCAGTCTCCTGCTCGTTTAGAAGTAAGGGACAGCAAGGTCTCCATAGCTAAATGCCCAGTCTAAAAATCAGAGGCATCATTAATGAATATTGAATCTTGGTGAGATTTCTGAGGCAACACTTCTACAGATTGTTTTACTTTAGAAAAGTTCACTGCATGCTACCAGCCCATAGTATTTTTTGTAACAGTAAGTGCTTTCATAAGTAAAACTGAACTAATTTTTATCAGACTAGTCTAAGTTGAAGAAACACTTTAAACCACTGGCTTGTTTTTACAGAGAAAACCCCTTATTAAAAGTAGTCTATCTAGGAGCAGCTGGGTGGCTCAGTCCATTAAGCATCCAACTTGTGGTTTCAGCTCAGGTCATAATTCTGCAGTTCATGGGTTTGAGCAGCCCTGCATCGGGTTCCGCACTGACAGCGTGGAGACTGCTTGGGATTCTCTGTCTCCCTCTTTCTTCCCCTCCCCTGCTCGAGATCTCTCTCTCAAAACAAATAAATAAGCTTAAAAGAAAGAAGTCTATCGACCCCTGGCTGGCTCAGGACATAGAACATGCGGCTCTCGATCTTAGGGTTGTGGGTTAGAGCCCCACATCAGGCACGGAGCTCACTTTAAAAAAAAAAGTATCATTTGTCAATTCAATAAAATAAATGCTGATACTGTTCTTTCTATAGAACAGAGGCACAAAGATAGAAAAATAGGACTGTTGAATCAAAGTGCCTATGTATTAACTGTAATACACTATATTGGAATAATTTACCACAAAGGTTGTAACATTTAACTCTAGGAACAAAGTGTGGGTGTTATCAGTACACCTTGCTTTTGAATCCTCAAAAGCACTAGCTATCACTTTAAATTTTTGCCAAAGGATAAAAAATGATTACCTTATTGCTTTGGTTTGAATTTTTCAAACTACAGTAAACTTGTACATTTTTTCCACATATTTATAAGCTAACTGTATTTCTTCTACTCTGAGTCCCTGTCAGTAATTCTTTATTTTCCTTGCAAAGCTGCTTGGGATTTTTTGTTTGTTTTGTTTTTAAATTCTGTATATTTTCTTATCTCTTCTGAATAAAAATCCTGTTACTTTTAGGGTTTCAAATTCACTAGTCTTGAACTTGACATGCAGTGTTAGCAGCCTGGATACACATGATATGTCTATCGTGACAAAATTATATGTAAATAATGATTGAAGACCAGCACTACAGTAAGCCCAGAATAGTAAAGTCACGACAGTAAAGTCAGTAGTATTTACAACCGGACTAGAGTTTTTCTTTCTCTTCATTTGCCTTTAATTATTCATTTTCTTTCTTATTATGTTTCTTTTTAAAAGCATACAGCCACCCCCCCAAGAAAGAACAATCTGGTTCCTGTAACAATATGGAACTTCAGCTTAACAAAATTAGCAAAGCTGATAAGACCTGGTTTTCTTTCCAAAGCTTCTTTCCTTTCAAAGATACAAGTTTACATTAAGTCCTCCTGGTTTGGAACTGAATATAAATATTTAGAAATTGAAAAAACAGAGCTTACCAGCAAAAATCTTACTAGTATTACAGATTTAGAGGAGATCTAGAATATTTTAGTCTACTCATTAAAAAAACAAGGTTGATGTCCAAGGTGACATATATAGAATGAGAAATTGTCACTATAAAAACAGATTCCGTTTTGCCCAATTCTCATTCTAAGTCCCTGAAAGAGTAATTTAATGAGATCAGTTCAGGTATATTAGCTCAAGAGTCATAGTAGTAATAAAGCTGAAGCCTAATGAGGATTTCTTTGTTAAGGACGAAAGGGAATAGTAATTTGATGCCAATATACAGCAAACAATCATTAAGTTTTTATGCTAAAAGAGGCCTTGGTTTGTCTCTATCAACATAAAAAGGATCGTTTGATATGTTAAGCTATATTCATTAAAAACAGCCTACAAATCAAACATTTTATATGCAAACTGGAATAGTCCTTAAAGAGTTAAAGCACAATCAAATCATTAATCAGAATACTAACCAGCAATTGTTAGCTCTCAGTTATGTGAATTATACCTGAAAACATAATATATTTTAAATTCTCTTCCCAAGGTGCATCAGGAATAGGAATGTATTTTTAAGAAGTTAAGCAGTTAATAAAAAACCAAAACTAATGTGTAGGGGAACAGTCACTGTACAAAACAATGTCTACTGTACAATTTAAAACAAATACAATATTCAAGTATAGCTGAAGTTGGGAGGAAAAAGAGGCATCCTAAAATTAGCAACTGTGTTCTCATTTTAACCATGTAAGTAAATTATTTAATACAACATAAGAAAGTTATTATACCGCTATTTGCCACCCTAATAAATTCAACAAACCATAGAGAAATTTCAAGGAACAAGTTTATCATCATGCTATTTAACAGCAAATGCTTGGAAAGGATCTAAATGTTGAACAATATGGGAAACCCCCACAAAAAAGATACATTTATTTAATGATGCAGAAAATAAAAATCTCAAATTTATTTTCATATCATTAAAAAATTTGTACGCATTGCAAAAGGTTAAAGGAAAATAAAAATTACATATATATTTTAATGTAGTATACAATGTGGTGACGTACAGGGATCTTTATCCACCAGCTGAGCATAACAGCTATTTTCCCAACTTTACTAAGTACTGAATACATTCAATTCTATATCTTGTCTTTTAGTGTTAACCTACTTTCCCCTCAAACCCCACTTTATACAAATCACTCTACCTTAATTAAACAGAGCACTACCCCTAAATCATATTTAATTAGTACAAAGCATTCTATAATTTTTGAGGCAAATGCTGCAGTCTTCAGTTTATTAGTAGTCAGTAGAAAAAACAATGCTAATACAGTTTTGAGATTGGAAATATCTCAAAGTCAGATTATATATAAACAAATAACCTTTTTTCAAAATGACAAGGCCAATTATCTTCTACTGACCTAGTAACCTGTGGGGATACTACTGATTCTACAAGTAAAGCAGCCAAAGGAAAGGAGAACTAGAATCAACCAGAAGCAACACAGTCATCTTAAACTTCGGGAGTTGTGTTGAGCCTAAGGGTTACTGGCCATGACCCCAATTGCTGCAGGCAGGAAACTTCTTTCAGAGCCTTGGGCCCTTGAGGAGTTAACCAGACACCTTGAGATACTCTGGAATATGTGAATGCTCATTTAAACGGCCCCTGAAAATCCTCTGGATCTTTATTCCTGAAACCTACAGAGAATAAGAATTCAAATTCCTAACAGTCTAAATATAGTTAATACACTAAAAAAATAAACAAAACAAACAAAAAAACAAAAAAAAACAAAACAAAAGGACAGACAGAACGCAACAGAAAATTTACTGGCAAAAAATCTAAATATAGATGGGCTAGTTTAGGCAGGGAACAGAATCATGCTCAGAGCTAAGCCTTAGAAGAACTTGCCCAATTGTTGACCAGGAGATTAAATGATCTGTCCAAAGTCACACACCTGCTGTGACTAACTTAAAACTTTCTGAAAGTAATTTTCATTTTATAATGGACGGAAGGAAGAAACCTACCGTTATATTTTCTAGATCAAGATGCTTGTTGTGGACAGTTTCACACAGTCTTCGAATTTTCTCTTTGATTTTGTTCATGTCTTTTTCATTCAGTAGCTTAGCTGAAGAAGCATCTTGTTCCAGTTCCAGAAGTCGAATCATTAGATCTAGGCTAGCTCTATCAAGATCCATGTTCAAACGATCTCTACTCAATATGTACATGAGGGCTGCTGTACAAAGGGACAGATTCTTCAACAGACAAAAATAAAAGTTAATGTACACAACTGGTGACAATTTCATTTACGAGACTGTTTTGAGATTTGTTGGAAGCCTTAAAAATGTTATATTCAGTGCAAACTGCCCCCTTAAGGGGCATACTCTAGGAAAATATAAATTAAATGAATAAAGGTCTGTTACTTAAAATTTTCCTTTCTATCACTACTTAAAATTTTCCTTTCTATCAGTGCTCCCTATATGCATGCTCCCAAACTAGAAAAATGTTAAGTGGAATTACATATTTTCTTAGCCATTCTGTGCTAAGAGTTTATAAAACATTTTTTACACACACCTGTTTTTATACAATAGTTCACCTTAGGATATAGTTGATAAAGTTGAATTTCAATTTTAAATCAAGAGCATGTTTTAAAATCTGTACCACTTAGGTTATTATTTTTTTTTCTATAAAATAAACACAGCTGAGTTTGTGTCAATACTATAAAGTTAAAATGCTCAAATAAACATATTTAGACTCATTTCTTTAAAATAAATCAAGCAGGAGGTGCCTGGCTGGCTGGCTCAGTCAGTAAGTGTCTGACGCTGGGCTTAGGTCATGATCTTGCAGTTTATGGGTTCAAGCCCCACATCGGGCTCTGTGCTAAAAGCTCAAAGTCTGGACTGTGCTTCAGTTTCTGTGTCTCCCTCTCTCTCTCACCCTCCTCCACTTGCACTCTGTCTCTCTCTCTCTCTCAAAAATGAATAAACATTAAAAAAAAATGTTTTCACATTAATATAATGTGCTCTCAAAATCATTGAGATCAGGCAGTTATTAACATACTCTGCTTATAATAGATACTAAAAGCCAGAGTACTGAGGTAATATATTTTAGGTAACCATTAATATTAACAAAATGGTCTATGTTGGGATAGTCTAACATTTGGAATATTTTGTACTTACACTTATTTCATATGTACAGAAACTTAATTATCTAAAGATTTAAACTCTGATTCTCCCAAAGTAGAAAAATTTTTGACTAGGTGACTAATTAAATGCTTACAGAACAAATTATTTTTAGAAATTAGGATGTCACAGTATAGGCCTTGGGAAATCCACTGCCCCCAAGAGCACACACTAATGCCTTGGTCCTCTCCTAACTGTGTAACAAAGCAAATTAATTCTTAGTTCTTTTCTCTTCCTCTCATTGTTCTGTATCTGCTACAACTTGGCAATGGAGTTCTCCCAACTCAGGGTTAAGTACACTGTTTTCAGTTTCAGAATATTCACTATCAAACTGTGTCACCTAATCTGCATTTAAAACATAATTTCCTTGAGCAAAAATATAATAAAATGATCTGAAAACACCACTACTGATAATGATAAATAATTTTTTTCCCAATTTGAAAAATGTTAAACCCAACTTTTATTACATATGCTTGATTTTTAAGAGATAGTGTCAAAGCCATAATGAAAATGAGATTTCTTTTCACAATGGGCTAGAACTAGATTCAACATCCAAACAAAATGTCTAAATATTTTTTTTTTAATTTCAAACCATTTTTCTCATGCTTTCAATAGAGTAATTAAAGATTTTTTTTTCAGCATCTTATGATTAAAGGAAATCAATGCATACAGAATTAAATATTCAGTATAGCATGGCATAGTATGTTAGGTATGAAATCAGAATGATGTTTTAATAGTATAAATTAACAAATTAAGAGAAAACAGGGTCATGAGAAAACATCCTTAAATAATGTATTAAGCAAAAAACTTCTAGCATTAAGCTCTATATATTCAGCAAATAAAACTAACTGAAACCAAAATTAGGAAATACTCATATATGAATAACCAATATTTTTCAATAGCTAAATAGACTAAAATTTTAAAATAATGCTTCCTAATCCCAGAAACTTAAAAATACCTGATGGTGCTGGGAATCATCCAAGGTTTTAAAAACCATTGCTACCATTCCGTGTGCTCTCAGGTGCATTCGAAAACTGGGCATGGCACATTTAGTAGCCAAGCTAATAACACTAGGAGAAAACAGACTAGGTTAGGGGGACTGAAAATAGCTAGTGCATTAGTTTTTTGTTTGTGCAATACCAAAACAAGCAAATGGGGAGAGGTGAGGGGTGTCAAAGCACTACCCATTGAGATCACAATATAAAACACATGGGCAAAATGAATTATTAAAAACCTGTTGATGCATAGTGATTAGGTATGCTATATTAAAAAATGTAACTAACACACAGTAGTCTTTAGTGTATTACTACTATCATTAAAAGCGAAAGGTCTCAGCTACTTTTTGTAACTAACACTTTTGTTGTATCAGGACTATAGATAATGTTTGATTGGATATATTCCAATTGACTGGATAATTCAAACTAAGATATTCAATCTATTACAGTGTGCAAAAGATGATCCAAATCAAAACATGCTTAAAACAAATTTATTACTTGTCTAAAATTTAGGGATGAAAAATAACTTTTTTAATGATTTTTTAATGTAACACTTCTTTTAAGCATCTGTAAACTGAAGCCTGTACTATGCTAAATGGCTACGATCATCCAACTTTCCATTGTCCATGTAGAATCAAGTTCCTCATGAGAAATCAATCACATTCTAACTTATCACTGACTATAAAATACATTCATGATAATAAACTCACAAATGTTTGGCTCTACTCGGCTGGAAAGTGTTAATAAGATATAGCATGCACATAATTATCAAATATAAAAATAAGATCTTACCTAAGGCAACGTGTGTTTAGAGGCTGAGTGCTCTTTAAGCCACTTAACAGGTACTCAATGTCATCAGTGAACTCTTGATTTTCACCAAATTCCACCACATCATTGAAGTGCTTCACATGCTGAACAACTGTATATAACTGCCAAGAAAAATAAGTCCACCTCTTTTATAACCACGAACTAGCAACTTAAATCTACGGGCTTGCTGTACTTCATTTAAAAGTGTATAAAACAATTCAATAGATGGCAACTAAAAGAAATGTTTTTAAAATCATTGGTAGTACTAGGAAAAGATAAGTTCGTGGATATCTGTTCAAGACATTAAAAGGCTAAATGTTACATACAAAAATCTATCCACGTGCAGTAAAACTGTATATAGCTGCTTACTTCTTTGTCTTCTTTTCTGCATTTCAGTGCAGTAACTATATCTTGGTAGGGCTGAGTAGGTATTGTCACAGTTTTTATCACTTTGGGTGGTGGTGCAGGAGCCTTAAAAACTCCATCATCTTTTTGATTTGGTTCCTTTGAAGACAGCCTCACCTATTAATAAAGGTATTAAATTATTGTTCTAAATAAATATAAAAAAATAGTAATAACTCATCTACCTAGTAAATTTGGCTTAAAAAAAAAAGTGGGAAAAGCCTCTGAAAGGTCATAAAGGGCTACTTTGAAATTCCATGCACTACTAGGTAAGACTCAACAAAAGAACCACTCGGGAATTCTTTCTGGTCTTTTTTAACCTCAGATTTCACAGACAATCTATTATTTGTCTCCAGGACCATTAGAAGGAATAAAGAACCACAATTACATACATAACACTGAGAAAAGCTAGGAAAGGGAGAATCGAACTACAACAGATAGACAAAAGAACTTTTAAAGTACAAGAATCCGGGGGCGCCTGGGTGGCTCAGTAGGTTAAACATTCGACTTCGGCTCAGGTCATGATCTCGCGGTTTGTGAGTTCAAGCCCCGCGTCAGGCTCTGTGCTAACAGCTCAGAGCCTGGAGCCTGCTTCAGATTCTGTATCCCCCCTCTCTCTGCCCCTCCCCCAATCATATAATGTCTCTCTCTGTCTCAAAAATAAACAAACACTAAAAAAAAGAAAAGGTACAAGAATCTTCAATTTAGGGTATAAATAGTCATAATAAAAGGCTGGTATATAATTACTAATACACACAATGATGATTCTATACTAGTAAGCACAGTTGAATATACTCAACTTAAGGAGACAGGGAACTGTATATATAGAGATATCTATCCCTAACTCTTTTGAATTCATCACTTGATAGCTCCAGATGACTGAGGTATTATCATTAACCTAGAAATATTAATCTACGGTCCTTTCAGTTATTCTGAAGAAAATAATTTGATAACCGTTTCAAATGTGTTTTGAACTGAAAGGTATTACTGGAATGAAGGATAAAGCTCTCCTCTGAAAAGTAAATGAACCACTCAAAGCTACTCTAAGATCTATGTAGGATGTAATTTATAATATAGCTCTAGTAGCTAATTACAAAATTCAAATATAGAATAATTTACCCTTAAAACACTAAATACAGTAATTCCAGAAAATGTGGGTCAAGGGTAAAAAGTGGTCCAATATTTTTTAAGGCTCTTATCTATAAACTAGTAGCACCAGATTTTCCATTATCCTGTCCATAATCCTCACTTTTCCAATGATTAAACTGAAGCCACTCAATTTTAATGAGGAAGTCCAAAACACACTGTTGAAATCAAAGATTTTCAAACTGTGAATAAAGATAGCAATGGCTTAATTTATAATCTATTAAACAAAAATGAAATAAAATGTACAGTTCACTTACTGTGGCACTCTGAGGTTTTACTATTGGTGGCCCAGGCAGCTCTTCCGAGTCTGGATGGTTCCAATGTCTGGCATTATATACAGCTTTTGTAGGAGACTAGAGAGATGAGAAAAAGGTCACCTGTTTCCTTATTTTGCATCATTATAAAAGTAACTCATTTAATAAATAAAAATTCACTAAGAATAACTTAAATACATAAACATATATCCTAGACAAAGCAGGACAGACAATACCTAGCTTGTATTCCCACCATGCTCTCATGCCTATGGAATCACTGTGGTATTCTGCCACAAAATCAACAATTAGTGCTGTGGGCAACTATTACCAATCTTGTACTAACTTACTTATCAACACAGTCTACTGTATACACGTATACTGTATTCCTCCTACTACTGGTTCATGCTCCATATTCTTCCAGTGGTGGAAATAAAGCAGCTTATGAAAAGTAATAAAGTTCCGTATATTCATATGTAAGTGAAACTATGGGGGGCCAGATGAGTACCATTACTGAGAAGTTTTCAAATTTTTTAAAAGTAGTTACATATATTTAAATAGTTAAATATTAGTAGTAACTATTAGTGTAAATTAGTAGTTACAAATTTTTAAAAAGTAGTTACATATATATATTTTAAAAAGTAGTTACCATGTATTACATAACATATATTACATACAGTGGAATCTAAAGCAGTACTACGTAATACATATATGATTTCTGCAGCAAAATGTCTGCATATTCACATGAAGTGGGATAAAGATATAAACGAACATGCTCCACCTCAGTCCAGGTTAGTGTGCTGGCAAATTAATTTAATATAAACTTAAAATAACTTTCAATTTTAACATTCTCAATTTCAGAATTGAGAATAAAGAACCATGAACCCCTATAATCAAATCCATAGATTAAATCTGTATGAAAAGCACAAAAATCTTCACTTTTAAAAGGTGACTGATTGGGGCGCCTGGGTGGCTCAGTCGGTTAAGCGGCCGACTTCGGCTCAGGTCATGATCTCGCGGTCCGTGAGTTCGAGCCACCGCGTCGGGCTCTGTGCTGACAGCTCAGAGCCTGGAACCTGTTTCAGATTCTGTGTCTCCCTCTCTCTGACCCTCCCCCATTCATGCTCTGTCTCTCTCTGCCTCAAAGATAAATAAACATTAAAAAAAAAAAAAGGTGACTGATTAAACAAAAGCTGAGAACACTTTTGCCATTCTTTACAAAAGTTATGTTTCAAGTTTGTTCTTTAATCGTCAAATAAATGTTTGATCTCCTTAAGAGATCTTCTGTTTATAAGAGTATAACTCACACTTTCAGTACTACAGACAAAAAATAGAAGTACAAGTTGGGAGGTGCCTGGGTGGCTCAGTTGGTTAAGCACCTGACTTGATTTTAGCGTTCAAGTCATGACCTCATGGTTCTGTGGGTTCGAGTCCCATGTCAGGCTCTGCGTTGATAGTGCAGAGCCTGCTTGGGATTCTCTCTCTCTCTCCCTCCCCTGCTGGCACTAGCTCACTCTAAATAAATATACAAACTTAAAAAAAAAAAAGTACAAGTTGGGAAACATACTTTTAAGACAGGCCAAAAATTTACATAACAAATAACCTTCTTCCCTTACTAGCTGCAGTAAACGAACATAACAGGAATCAAGCATCAAAGTTATCTTTTTCCAAATACTATCTTTAAAACAACCATGTTGTGACATCAAGGTAACAGTGTAAGCTCTACAATAACTAGTTTATTGAAAGATAAAGTTTAAGTTGATTTGCATATTAAATGTGTCAGAAAAATCATAATACTAAAAGGAATCCTACTTTGAAACTTGCATAGTCTCTCACCTATACTACGTATATAAACCCATTATTCTTACAAACCGGCTTACATAAAGTGAGGATGCATTAGTAATCTAAAGCAATTTATGCACTCCAACAATGATTTAATCAGGCCTCTTGAGGTACTACCACATAGAGAAGATCCAGCATGAATTTTAAAATCTAGCTCTCAGGGTGCCTGGGTGGCTCAGTCGGTTAAGGGCCAACTTCAGCTCAGGTCACGATCTCGCCGTCCGTGAGTTCGAGCCCCGCGTCAGGCTCTGCGCTGATGGCTCAGAGCCTGGAGCCTGCTTCCAATTCTGTGTCTCCCTCTCTCTCTGCCCCTCCCCCGTTCATGCTCTGTCTCTCTCTGTCTCAAAAATAAATAAACGTTAAAAAAAAAATTTTTTTTTAAATCTAGCTCTCTACTTCTTACTGTTCTTCTCTCAAACATCAGCTATATAATCCATATGCCTGCTAGTTGTTAGATTCTTCATTTAAGCAACTTCTGACACCCAAAGCATAGTAGTGAGCCCAGGAAGATAAAGGACATTTGGAAAGAACAGGTGCC
Source organism: Panthera onca (assembly GCF_046562875.1). NCBI lineage: Eukaryota > Metazoa > Chordata > Mammalia > Carnivora > Felidae > Panthera > Panthera onca. Next base: position 43,040,748 of record NC_138349.1, on the reverse strand, counting down.
TCAAAGCCCAATCACTATACTTCTTTTTAAAAAGCACTGATCTCCAATAATAATCTTCTGGATAATAATAAGGTATCTGGTTTCACAGGTAACAAAACAGCAGGGCAGATCTAAATTAAATAGACCACCTTCCAATTAACTGTGAGTGGTGATATACCTAAGCAGACTTAGGAACCAGATGGTCTGTGTTAAAATCCAGATGAACAGTGAGCTCTACTATTAGTTACTAAACATTTTACTTATCTGAGGATTAAATGAAAATATATAAAACATTTAGAAGAGTGCCGAAAAGAATATGTGCTCTGTTAAGTATTACCTATTATCAATAATATTAATGGTAATAGTTGCTAAGTGATGATGTGTAATTCTGACACTAGCATCTCCAAAAGAAAATTGGGAGTATGTGGTCTATTCATCTAACAGAGAATTGCAATGAAGAAATGAAATAACTGACATGAAAACACATCTTACCAAGTATTACTGTTATAAAAATCAGACTGGGATACACTATTCTAACTCATCTCAAAAGTCTTTGAACAATATCATTGATGAATACAGATGGAAAAACTCTCAACAGAATACTAGAAAACTGAATTCAACAGCACACTAAAAGGATCATATACCATGACCAAGTGGGATTTATCAGTGGAATGCAAGAAAAATTATCAATGGAATGCAAGAATAATTCAAAATATGAAAATCAACCAGTGTGATAAATCAAACTAACAGAATGGACAAAATTCTGTCCATCATCACAATTTGGTGCAAAAAAAAAAAAAAAATCATTTGACAAAACTGAACAGCCTTTCATGATAAAAACACTCAACAAACTAGGAATACAAGGAAATTACCTAAATATAATAAAGGTCACATATTAAAAGCCCCAAACTAACATACTCAACAGTAAAAAACTGAAAGGTTTTCCTTCAAGATCAGTATTAAGGCAAGAATGGCCATTCTCACCAATTCTATTTAACATAGACATACCAAAAAGGAATTAGGCAAGATAAAAAAAATAAAAAATATACAAATTGGAAAAGAAGTACAATTTTATCTGTTAATAGATGACACAATCTTGTGTGTAAGAAAACTCAAAAGATTCCACCAAAAAAACCCCAAACTGTTAGAACTAATAAATATATTCACTTAAGTTGTATGATACAAACTCAACATACAAAAATCTGTTGCATTTCTATACAATTAAAAAAGAACAATCCAAATCCAAAAAGGAAATGAAGAAAATCCCATTTACAAAAGCATTAAAAAAAAAAAAAAAGAAAGAAAGAAAAAAGAAAAAGAAACCTTAGGAATAAACTAAGGAAGCAAAAGACTGTACACACTGACAGGTACAAAACATTACTGAAATAAATTAAGGAAGACACAAATAAATGGAAAGACATCTTGTGTTCATGGATTGTAAGGCTTAATATTGTTAAAATGGCCATACTACCCAAAGGGATCTATAGGTTCAATGCAATTCCTATCAAAATCCCAATGGTATTCTTTACAGAAAAGATAAAACACAAACTTAAAATTCATATGGAATCACAAAAGACCTTGAATTGCCCAAACGATCTTCACAAAGAACAAAAAAACTGGAGGCCTCACACTTCCTGGTACCAAAACACATTATAAGGCACCTGGGTGGCTCAGTTGGTTGAGCACCCGGCTGTGGCTCAGGACTACATCAAACTGAAAGGTTTCTACACAGCAGAGGAAACAATCAAAAGAATAAAAAGGCAACCTATAAACGGAAGAAATATTTGCAAACCATATATTTAATAAGGGGTCACTATCCAAAATATATAAGGAATACCTACAATTCAATCTCACAAAAAACCAAATCAAAACTGATTTAAGAAATAGGCAAAGGACTTGAACAGAAATCGCTCCAAAGAACAGAAAGAAACAACAGGTTTTTGAAAAGTTCATCATCACAAATCACATGTGAAATGTAAGTAAAAATCGTAATAAAATATCACCTTACACCCATTAGAATGGCCATTATAAAAAAAAAAACCCAGAAAATAACAAGTGTTGGCAAGGATGCAGAGAAAAACTGGAATACACGTGCACTGGCTGGTGGGAATTTAAATGGTGCAGCCACTATGGAAAACAATTGAGGAACAGGAGATTCCTCAAACACGTTAAAATAGAACTTCCCTCAATAGCCAAACTATGGAGAGAATCCAAATGTCCATTGATTTATGAATGGATAAAGATGTAGTGTGTACACACACACACACACACACACACACACACACACACGATGGAATATTACTCAGCCATCAAAAAGAATGAAAAAGAATGAAATCTTGCCACTGGCAATAACATGGATGGAGCTAGAGAGTATAATGCTAAGTGAAATAAATCAGAGAAAGGCAGATACTATTAGATTTCACTCATATGTGGAATTTAAGAAACAAAACAGATGATGGGGCAGCTAGCTGGGTGGCTCAGTCAGTTGAGCATCCAACTTCAGCTCAGGTCATGATCTCGTGGTTCATGGGTTCAAGCCCTGCATTGAGCTCTGTGCTGACAGCTCAGGGCCTGGAGCCTGCTTCAGATTCTGTGTCTCCCTCTCTCTCTCTCTGCCCCTCCCCTGTTCACACTGTCTCTCTCTCTCAAAAATAAATACACATTAAAAATTTTTTAATTAAAAAAAAAACAGATGAACATATGGGAAGGGGGAGAGAAGAGAGGGAAACAAAACACAAGAGACTCTTAATGAAATCAAACTATGGGTTGACGGAGGAAGGTGGGTGGGAGATGGGCTAAATGGGTGATGGCTATTAGGGAGGAAACTTGTGATGCGCACTGGGTGTTGTATCTAAGTAATGAATCACTGAATTCTATCCCTGAAACCAATACTGCACTGTATGTTAACTAAAAAATTTAAATTAAAAAAAAAAAAGGAAAAAAAATAGAACCAATTATCAAAAAAATTCAAATCAAGATCTTGAAAATTTTTCACTCTAATGGTCACTGTAGCATTATTCACAATAGCCAAGAGGTGAAAACCTATCAAAAGATGAATGGATAGGGGCACCTGGATGGCTCAGTTGGTAGAGCATGCAACTCGATCTCAGGGTTGTGAGTTTGAGCCCTACGTTAGGTGTAGAAATTGCTTAAAAATAAAATTTTAAAAAAGAAAAAAACCACGGATACAGAGAATGTGATATATCCATACAATAGACTATTATCAGCCATAAAACAGGAAAATCCTATCATATGCTACAAGACTGATAAACCTTCAGGATGTTATGCTAAATGAAGTAAGCCTAACAGGACTAATACTGCATGATTCCACTTATGTAAGGTATGTTAAGTAGTCAAACTCATACAAAAAGAAAGCAGAGTAGTAGCCAGGACCTTAAGGGAGGTGGGAAATAAGGGGCTGCTGCTATTCATTGCATACAAAAAAATAATATAAAATGAAAAACTTCTAGTGTTCTGTTGTATAACATTGTGCTTATAGTTAACAATAATACTGTATTGTACACTTAGAAATTTCCTAAGAGGGTAAATTCCATGTGGTGTTTACCAAAATAAATTCTTTTTGAAAAGCCCCTAAAGCCTAACAGGATACAGAATAATCAAATAACTTATATTAAAGGGACATATTCAAGGAACTTTCTATTTACTCTGTTGAACAAAGAGATTTAGTAATACTGTTATTTTATTTTTTTAATGTATTTATTTATTTATTTTTGAGAGAGAGCGAGCAGGTATGGAGGCACAAATGGGGAAGGGGCAGAGAGAGAGAGAGGGAGACAGAAAATCCAAAGCAGGCTCACAGCTGCCAGGACAGAACCCTATGTGCGGCTCAAACTCATGAAAAGATGAGATCACGAGATCATGACCTGAGCCGAAGTCGGACACTTAACTGACAGAGCCACCCAGGCACCCAGTAATGCAGTTATTTTAAAAGTTTTTGTAGGGTGATTGGGTTGTTCCATTGGTTAAGCATTCACCTCTGGATTTCAGCTCAGGTCATGGTCTCAGGGTTTGTGGGATCAAGTCCCACATCTGCTTGGGATTCTCCTCTCTCTCTCTCTGCCCTTCCCCCCACTCATGGCTCATGCTCTCAAAATAAATAAACTTTAAAAAAAGGTTTTGACTTTTTACCATTTTAGTACTTAACTAAATGAAAGTGGATCTAATTAGATCCTCAACTATTATTTCAAAGTTTTACGTGATTAATATAGGTTTAATAAAGGGAGGAGATGAAGATACATACTATTATCTAAAAATTAAAATAAAAAAATCTGCAGGTAGCATGCACATGGACACACAAGGGGCAATGGTTGGGGGGTAAGGACAACACTGACAGACTCTGAGCTCTTTACATCATTCCAAAATGATATATGACAACTGCACATGCACTGAAGTGAATTGTTTATGGAGACTACACAAAAATACTACGTCACATGCTAAGGTCACTCAGTGAAAGTGACTGTGTATAGTACCTGCAAAAATACCACTTAAGAATTGACTTTTCATGGAAGATGAAATCATCCTTATCATTCAGCAACCTAGCTAAGTTTAAACTAGGTCATTCTGACTGCACCACTACACTAGGCTTACCTTTAATCTCGTTAATTTTATTCTCGCTTAAAAACCAGACATATCACATTAAACAAATTCCTTAACTTTTCGCTGTGTTAAAATATTTGTGGGTTCTGTTTGTGCTGTAATCTAATAAGGAGAATATTACAAAATAAGTAAGAAAGCTCCTTAAGAATACTCAAACATTTGGGGTGCCTGGGTGGCTCAGTCGGTTAAATGTCCGACTCTTGGTTTCAGCTAAGGTCATGATCTCACAGTTTGTGGCTCAGAGCCTGCTTGGGATTCATTCTCTCTCTCTCTCTCTCTCTCTCTCTCTCTCTCTCTCTCTCTCTCAAAACAAACAACAAAAAAGGAGCACTGTAACATTTTTTAAAGTTAAAATGTTCATTTATTTTAGACAGGGACAGAACGTGAGTGGGGAAGGGGCAGAGAGAGGGAGACAGAATCCAAAGCAGGCTCCAGGCTCTGAGCTGTCAGCACAGAGCCTGATGTGGGGCTCAAACTCACAAACCATGAGATTGTGACCTGATCTGAAGTCGGAGGCTTAACCAACTGAGCCACCAAGGCGCCCCTTATATTTCTTTACATTTATTTATTTTGAGAGAGAGAGAGAATGTGAATAGGAGTGGGCAGAGAAAGGGAGAAAGAGAGAATTCCAAGCAGGCTCCACACAGAGCCTGATGCAGGCTCAAACTCACAAACCGTGAGATCATGACCTGAGCCAAAACCAAAAGTCAGACTCTTAACCGACTGAGCCACCCAGATGGCCCAAGAATACTCTAACATTTTAAAGATCTGGAATCATTTTAACATATTTCAATCTTAGTAATCTTAAACACATACTATTTTATTCAACTATCCAGGGGCACGACAAACAAGAACCCTAAGTACAACACTCTATTAGAGCTAAGGGAAAAACATTCCAGTAACAGACCTATGGGAGCATTTATCCATGAGAGAGAATCCAGTTTCTATGAGAACAATGGATAAAAATTGGGTCTTTACAATTTTAATGCCAAGGCCATGCTTAACAGATTGGCTTATTGAATCATAATTACAAAGCAGAGGAAAGAATTCCTTCACCAAAAGCTAAGAAGAAATGACAGTATTATGCTATCCTTCACTGAGATGGCTCCCAAAAGGGAAAAAAATTGGATAATTGCTTTTAAGCCATATGAATTTTTTTAACAGTACCAAATTTATTTCTGAGTTTTAAAGAAGACTATGTACTAAATGAGGACAAAAATAGTAAGCTGATTAGAATTCATCTAGTCTTACCCACACAAGGATATCATGAGAACAGAATCACACTCTAACCGGTAATTCAATCAGCAGGCTGTACAACGAAATGAGTTCTGAAAGAATCAAGTGCTGCAACACACAACTGTGTGTGTGTGTGTGTGTGTGTGTGTGTGTGTGTGTGTGTGTGTGAGAGAGAGAGAGAGAGAGAGAGAGAGAGAGAGAGAGAGAGAGATATCACATGCACACATGCGCCTGTGGTACTTTAGTGGCAATTCAAAAAGGGGAAATTAAGTCTGGCTTTAAAAAAACGTTAAAGAGTTAAAAAAATTTTTTTTAATGTTTATTTATTTTTGAGAGAGAGAGAGACGCAGAATCTGAAGCAGGCTCCAGGCTCTGAGCGGTCAGTGCACAGCCCATGCGGGGCTCGAACTCACGGACCGTGAGATCATGACCTGAGCCAAAGTCAAACACTCAACCGACTGAGCCACCCAGGTGCCCCTTAAACATTAAGGAGTTTTTTAAAAGATGGATGATAGCAGAGGAAATCTGAGGGAGAAAGGTTTACAAAGATTAAGATAACTGGGGCACCTGGGTGACTTAGTTAAGCATCCAACTTCGACACCTCACGGTCCCTGAGTTTGAGCCCCGTGTTGGGCTCTGTACTGACATCTCAGAGCCTAGAGCCTGGAGCCTGCTTTGGATTCTGTGTCAATCCCACCCTCCCCAGCTCTCTGCCCTTCCTCCACTCATGTTCTGTCTCACACAAATAAATGTTTTAAAAAAAAATTTTTTTTTAAACAAAGATTAGGATAACTTTTAGCTTTTTATTTATTTTTTTTAAAGAATGAGTGATATCTTTTTTTTTTAATTTTTTTTAATGTTTATTTATTTAGTTTTGAGACAGAGAGAGATAGAGCATGAACGGGGGAGGGTCAGAAAGAGAGGGAGACACAGAATCGGAAGCAGGCTCCAGGCTCTGAGCTGTCAGCCTAGAGCCCGATGCGGGGCTCGAACTCACGGACTGTGAGATCATGACTGGAGCCGAAGTCGGACGCTTAACCGACTGAGCCACCCAGGCACCCCCTTTTAGCTTTTTAGAACTTTCCTTTAATTATAATCACATAATCTCAAGTTGTTCCACCCTATTACAAAAAAAACCCTTAAAAAGATTTTCATGTGCTATTAAATATTTAGGTTAAATTATTTGAGGAAAAAAAGGCAGATATCCCTAAATTAAATAGAAAATGTACTTCTGTGATGCCTGGGTAGCTCAGTAAGTTGAACATCTGACTGTTGATTTCAGCTCAGGTCATGACCTCACAGGTTCCTAAAATGGAGCCCTGCATTGGGCTCTGCACTGACATCATGGAGCCTGCTTGGGATTCTCTCTCTCCCCCCTCTCTCTGCCCCTTCCACGTACATGCAAAACCATGTGCACGCATGCACACTCTCTCTCAAAATAAACAAACACTGGAAAAAAAAAAACACTGCTAAGAACAAGACATTTATAATAGATTAATACAGAGCACTATGCAGAGAATACAGTCTATAAGTACAAGGGAGAAATCTGAGCTTAAAATCTCTTCTACTGTATTCAATTAAACTCCGTAAATACCTTTTAAAGAAATGGCCTATTTTTATGAAAAAATTGTTAATTCCTAGCTACATGAAGAACAAGGCACACTACTACTCAGTTATTTGTTGAGTATACATCAAAAGTGTAACTGGTAGCAATGACTTTATAGAAACAGGCCATGACCGGGGCACCTGGGTGGCTCAGTCGGCTGAGCATCCAACTCTTGATTTCAGCTCAGGTCATGATCCCAGGGCCATGGGATCAAGCCCCATGTCAGACTCTGCACTGAACGTGGAACCTGCTTAGGATTCTCCCTCCCTCCCTCTCTCCCCCTCTCCCTCTAAACTAAAAAAGAGGTGGGGGCAGGGGGGACGCTTCGGTGGCTCAGTCGGTTAAGCATCCACTTCAGCTCAGGTCAGGATCTCAGGGTTCATGAAGTTCGAGCCCCTCATCGGACTCTCTGCTGTCAGCACAGAGCCCACTTTGGATCCTGTCTCCCTCTCTCCCTGCCCCTCCCCTGCTTGTGTGCTCTCTCTCAAAAATAAACATTAAAATAATAATAATAATAATAATAATAATAATAACAACAACAACAACAACAAAATCTTTTTAAAAAGAGGCTGTTGTAGGGGTGCCTGGGTGGCTCAGTGGGTTAAGCGTCTGACTTCGGCTCAGGTCATGATCTCGCAGCTTGTGAGTCTGGGCCCCAGGTCAGGCTCTGTGCTGACAGCTCAGAGCCTGGAGCCTACTTTGGATTCTGTGTCTCCCTCTCTCTCTGGCCTCCCTCACTTGTGCCCTGTCTCTCTCTCTCTCCCTCTCTCTCTCCTTCTCTCTCAAAAATAAATTTTAAAATGTAAAAGAAAAAAAAGTTAAAAAAAAAGGTAGGCTATTGTCATGTTAGAATTTAAAATATCATAATTTGTGCATAAACTGCAAAATATCCAGATAACAAAGCATAAATTCAATCCTTGGCACTTTATGAAAACTATTACAACTTAGCCTACAATTCAACAACTATAAAAAATACTACAATGAGCCATGATAAAATTATCAGCTGAATTAGGGGCATCATGTTTTATAACTAAAAATGTCATTAAGTATATAATGGACCAGATGCATTAAGCTGAGGATTATCAAATTTAGAAATATGAAAAGAGAAGCCATAAATATCCTGAGACACCTATGGCTTGAAAACATTCATTTCCTCTTCTTTTTCTTTCACAATATGTAGTTAGAGGAACACCTGGGTGGCTCAGTCAGTTAAGTGTCCAACTTTTGGCTCAGGTCATGATCTCACTGTGAGTTTGAGTCCTGTATTGGGCTCGCTGCTGGCAGCAGAGTCCACTTTGGATCCTCTGTCCCACTCTCTCTCTGCCCCTCCCCTGCTCAAGCATGCAGGCACTCACTCTCTCTCAAAAATAAATACACATTTAAAACTGTCTTAAAAAAAAAAATAGGTAGCTGCACACATGCTTGTCCTGATTTTCCAACCTCTCTTGCTGCTTGTGTGGCACATGACTAAGTCCAAGTCAATGATGAGTGAACAGAAGTACAGTACACCTTGTGGGTCCTGGTCTAGGAATGGATCACTGCTCACACCTTCCCATTCCTTCTATACACTTTAATAGTATAGAGATGACAGAACACTATCACAGAGGAAACTCGACTCTGACAATACAGCAACTTGAAAATAGTCCAGAGGTAAACAGCCAAGGACTGAGAAAAGTAAGCTACCTACTTAAAAATTTATTTGGGGTGTCTTTTATAGTAAGCAAAGCTAAATCCTAAAACACCTGAATAATCTTCAGCTGAAATTAGGACCAAATAATTATAGTGATGTACTGAATATACAAAATTTTACCAATACTGTATTTGTGTATCTACATAACCTACACATGTGTAACTACAATTTAAAAGATGTAAACAGGGGCACCTGCTGCCTGGGTGGCTCAGTTGGTTAACTGTCCGACTCTTGATTTCAGCTCAGGTAATGATCTCACAGCTCATGGGTTCAACCCCACATCAGGCTCTGCATTAACAGTGCAGAGCCTGCTTGGGATTCTCTGTCTTCCTCTTTCCCTGCCCCTCCCCTGCTCACACATTCACTCTCTATCTCAAAAATAAACAAACGTTAAAAAATAAGAGATGTAAACATGTAAGAGAATGGACAAACAAAAAAAAAAAAAACAGGAAAAAATGCAATCCAAACCCAACATAAAAAAAATTAGAACTATATATACTCTGAGGATAAACCCAGAGTGATTTCCAAGAGTTATTAAATTTAAAAAAGCACAAAAGAGCACATACAGATGCTACCTTTTATATAAGAAGGAAGAAAAATGAGATAATTTGTGCTTATTTTTTAAAAAGGAAACACAGGGGTGCCTGGCTGGCTCAGTAGGTAGAGCATGCGACTCTTGATCTCGGGGTTGTGAGTTCAAGCCCCATATTGGGCATGAAGCCTTCTTTTAAATAATGAATAAGATAGGAAACACAGAAAGGATAAAGTAGAAAATAATGAAGTTGGTTCTCTACACAAGGTAGGTGATGGGCTGAAACATATCTCAACGACGTGACTCTTAACTTACCTTTTTGTGTATTTGTGACTTTTGGAAGCATGTTACCACTGTAAATATTCAAAAAACAAATCAATAAGAATGGAAGGGGAAAAAAAAACTAAAACTGGAAGCAAGCCAGAAAAAAAAAAAAAGAAACGTATTCATAATTCAAATGAATACCAAATACACTGAAGAAAAAACAGAAAGACAGACTAAGAGGCAGACAGACAGAACTAATCAAAGCAACTTACAAACATACTATTTCACTTAATATCCTCAGTGGGTAGCAGCATTGGGTGGGGCAAATACAGGATTGCAAAAATTAAAATAAAAATCCTGAGTACATTAGACTTATTGTAATACATGGACAAAGCAATTCTCTATTTTAGGTGTATTGTAGATATTGTATTGTAGGTGCATTGAGTCAATGTGTTGATGTTGCTGGGAGTCAAGGTTAAGAAAGAAGGCAAGAAAGAACCCTATGGGGATAGATTAATATTGGAGATAGTATGCATTCGTGATTTTTAGAACAGATATATGCATATGCAGAAACATGTATGCAGGTGAACATATACATGCATGTTTTCTACTGTCATCTGCTAAAAGGGCCAAGAAGCAATGAGCACATCTAGTGCCCAGATCCTAGTCTCTAATACCACTGCCCATAGGGAAGAGGGACTCATTAGAGAATGAAACTGATTCCAGGGCTAGAGCAGAGGTACAAGATGAACCTGGAATATTGTGTTCTGCCAAAAAAGTACAGAAGTGCTCATACAGAAGATGGTATGTTACAGGCACAAAAGAGTCAGCTTTAAGAGGCCAAAAGAGGACAAATTTAGCTCCAAAATAAGTAATGAATTATAAGCCATTAAAAGAGAGAGAGATATTCATAAGTCTATACTGATAAAAGAAAAAAAAAGGGAGATGGGCTCATGCAGAGTGCTGAAGAATGTGGAGGGAGTGTGAGAGATGGGGATTATTTTGTAACCAGCATAGTAATAAACACTGGATCATCAAAGAATCATCAGGTATACTAAATCTAAGAGTATAGTCTAATGAAAGGGTATTTGAATAGTCTTAAAGTATCTCCTCAAAGACTGCTTTTTAGTTGCAAGGGAAAAAAATAGTTATATACAGTAGAGGAATAGACAAACCCTTGTGTGGGTGATCATAATGAACATCCTCCAGATGTGATACACTGAAAAGAATACACCATCACTTATGCAGTATCTGGATCTAGAATGAATAACATGAATCCAATCAAGATGAAGCTTGAGACTAAACCAAAATGAGATGCTTTTTCTTTAAGGGATCAGGTGTGTCAGAGTCATAAAAGATAAAGATTATGGAAACACTCCAGTTTTAAAAGAGACTAAAGAGATTTAACAGCTAAATGAAATACCTCGCCCTAGACTGGATCCTGTACCAGAAGAGAAGAAAATGCTACAAAGGACATTATTGTGTCAGCTAACTAAATTGAAACAACAGTTTAGGTAAAAATATTGGAACAATGTTAAATTTACTAGTTTGAGTACTATGATGTGGACCTAGCACTGAGTAGGAAATGCACACTGTATTTAAGGGTAAAAGGCCAGGATATATGTGACCTAAATATCCAAAAAAAAAAAAAAAAAAAAGTACGCAAGTATATGGATGTATACAGACAAATATAGACAAAGAACAAATGAAAAAAATACATGTTACGTTAGTCAGGATAAGGAGTGTTCTTTGCACTATTTTATTTTTCCAACTCTTCTGTAGTTTTAAAAATATTTCTGGGGCACGTGGGTGGCTCAGTCTGTTAAGCATCTGACTTCCACTCAGGGCATGATCTTGCAGTTCGTGGGTTCGATCCCCACATCAGGCTCTGTGCTGACAGCTCAGAGCCTGAAACCTGCTTCAGATTCTGTGTCTCCGTCTATCTCTGCCCCTTCTCCACTCACATTCTATCTCTTTCTCTCAAAAATAAACACATTAAAAAAAAAAAGGTGGGGGGGAAGTATTTCCAAATAAAAAATTTTAATTTAAATTATTTTCCAAATTAAATAAAATGTAAGTTCTCTTAGGGACACCTGGGTAGCTCAGCTGGTTGACTGTCAACTCTTGATTTCAGCTCAGGTCATGATGTCGTGCTTCTTGAGTTTGAGCCCTTCATCAGGCTCTGCACCGACTGCAATATGAATGCTGGGATTCTCTCTCTCTCCCTCTCTCTGCCCCTCCCCAGATCCTGCTTGCTCACACGCATGCCTCCACTAACATGCACTCTCTCTCTCTCTCTCTCTCAAAATAAGTAAACTTAGAAAACCTGTAAAATAGAGAAAGTAGAAATTAGGGCACCTGGTTAAGCTGGTTAAGCGCCCAACTCTTCGTTTTCACCTCAGGTCACGATCTCACGCTGACAGCATGGAGCCTGTGTGGGGTTCTCTCTCCCTCTCTGCCCCTCCCCTGCCCATGGTCTCTCTCTCTTACTAACTTAAAAGAAATTTTTAACTTTAAAAATAAAACAAGGTAGAAATCTTTTACCATTGTATCAGTTAATATTTTAATTTCCATGAAGCAATTATATCAAATGCAGATAAATTAAAGAAAGTAGGAAGTCAAAGAGTAATAAAAAAATGAATACAACCTTAGAACAGGCAATCTTACAAGTGGGAAGGGATAAAGATATCCTTCACTAATAAGCTGAAATTACTGTTAATTAAGTAACCTACCAATAACAAATGAAAGTTTTTTTAGGCTTATTTTTTTTCCCAATAATTTCTACACCCAATGTGGAGCTCAAGTTCATGACCCCAAGATCAAGAGTCGCATGCTCTTCCGACTGAGCCAGCCAAGTGCCCCAACAAATGAAAGTTTAATAGCAATACCTTACTTGGTTGAGATACAGAAAAAAATAAAAATATAACCCATACTTGGCCCAAGGGTGGTAAGGGTTTTCTATTTTTAATAGTCCTTCCTAAAAAGTAAAGGGGCCACTAACAACCATCTCTGCCCCAGCTTCTAAGCTTGAAGTTGTATTTGTGGTAGGCCCTAGGAAATCTATCAAGACAAAAGGCTTGAATTTTGTCTTCACCTCATTCTATTCCTTACTGTTTCTTAATATAATTTCCTCATTTATTTTTAACCTGGTCCTACCAAACTTCTATCTGTATATTTTCTCCAATGTTTTTTATATAGGCAACATATAAATCATAATTAAGCATAAATAGATACAACTGTATTTCAATTTAATATAAAATTTCAAATCAAGTCAAATTAAAAGGCTAAAACAGAAAAAACAAGAGACAGAAACAAGAATGGACCATTAGTTTTGGAGATAATTCTTATATGCTTTTTTTTTTTTTTTTGATGCTATTTTGAGAGAGCGAGAGAGTGAGAGCGAGAGAGCGAGAGAGCGAGGGCGAGAGAGAGAGAGCGCGCGAGAGAATCCCAAGCAGGCTCTGGAACCTGGAGCCTGATGCAAGGCTCGATCCCAGGAACCATGGAATCTTGACCTGAGCTGAACCAAGAGTCAGATGCTTGGGGAACCTGGGTGGCTCAGTCAGTTAAGTGTCAGGCTTCAGCTTGGGTCACGATCTCATGGTTTGTGGGTTCGAGCCCGACACTGGGCTCTGTGCTGACAGCTCAGAGCCTGGAGCCTGCTTCAGATTCTACGCCTGCCTCTCTCTCTGCCCCTCCCCCACTCTGGCTCTCTCTCTCTCTAAAATAAATAAACATTTAAAAAAAGTTAAAAAAAGAGAGTGAGAGAGAGAGAGAGAGAGAGAAATGCTTAACTGATTGAGCCACCAGGTGCCCCGATTCTTTTATTCTTAAGTCCTCATGAAGAGAAAAAAACCTTATTTTTTAGACTTCAAGGATATAGAACATAATGACTATCATAACACATACATGAATCTAGAGTTTACATTTCTGGACACAATGTTGTAACAGGGACCAAATTCACTTTGCCACATGAAAATAACAAACTGAACAAAATCTATGAAACAGTTTTCAGACAACGGACATCAAATAGCATATAGCACAATGATCCCTAAGAAGGCAAATATATAAGGTAAGCCCTATAATTGCCTGGGTTCCCAGGGAGTGACACAGGAAGGAAGAATTCACAGTCCAACCAGTAGCAGTCTCTCTTACGGAGATGGAACCAGGAGCCCGGGGAGATGAAGGTGGCTAGTTTGTACAGCACAGTACCAGAGAAGAGAGCTGTTCAAAGAACTCTGGATATACAAAGGGGCCCCACCGAATATGTAGCTGAGTAATGATGAGCAAATATGTGAAGAAAGTACCTAAGGGAAAGAACTTCCCTCAGAAAAGCAAGGAAACAATCCCTAGGCTGTTCTTTCTCAGAGCTGGGGCAAGTTCATGTCCCCACTAGCCACAGTGAAAAGCCTTGTAATTCAGGGGAATCAGGTGATACATTTTTTTGGGGGGGAGGGTGAACCCTAAAAGCTGCTCACCCATCTAAAATTTAAATGCCTTGTAAGGATCAAACATAACTTAAATGTATCTCAGAATAAGTCAAATCATATAAGGAAATATCCAATGCCCAACAAAGTAAAAGCCTAAATGAGTAGGATTCAATCAAAGATTATCAGGCATGCAAAGAAGTAGGAAAATACGACCCATAATACGAAAAATCAATCCACAGAAACAAACCCAGAAACAATACAGATGATAGAATCAGTAGACAAGAACATTAAAAAATAATTATAACTATATTCCAGATATTTAAGATAAAGGAAATACTGAATATATGAAGTAGACAATAAAAATACAAAACAGATCTAAACTTTCAGAGATGAAAATTGTAATGGTTGGGATTAATACCTGATACACACTACAGAACATCAAAATGCAATAGCAGAAACAATCAAAAATACAACAGAAAACAAACAGACTCTTAACTACAGAGAACTGATGGCTACCAATGCGGAGGTGGGTGGGTGGGGATGTGTGAAATAGGTGATGGGGATTAATGATACACTTATCACAATGAGCACTGAGTAATGTTCAGAACTGCTGAATCCCTATACTACTGGGAACTAATAGAACACTGTACTGTTAGCTATACAGGTAAATAAAAATACAGTAATACAGATTTTTGATTCATTAAAAAAAAAGAAAAAGGTGAAAATATCCCATTCTAGCTTGGAGGATCTAAGTTACTTTGAAGAGATGCACAGCTTTAAATAAAGAGTTTCTGGACACAACCCACAATTACTTTAACTTCATAATTTCCAAGTAAACTGGAGCCCTGGGTCCACTTTGCAGCCCAAACCTCAAATTGATCTCTTCACAAACAGCACCACTTTGCTGTGAGCCTCTCAGACACCGTTTCATTTAAGTTTCACCCAAACTCCCCAGTTCCCCCAAAATTCTACAAAAACTATTCTTTGGTAAGATGCTCCATCATTCTTCTGGTGTGCAGTATGCTTTATTGCCATAAGCCAATAACATTCTGTCAGACTACAGGTTTTAGCAGCTGATTTTTGGCTGACTGAGGTAGGACTAGTGTAACTCAAGTTCTGAAAGGGGGATAAAGAAAAAAGTATTTGAAGGATATTGGCTGAAATTTTTCCAAATCTGATAGGCTTACCAATTTTGAAATAATAAATATATATGTATTTAGTACTAAATATTCCTTGCTGAAAGATACTTCCATGAATCCCAGCAATAAACATTTATGAACTCATTCTGTAGCTCAGACACTGAGAATGTGAAGGTAAAAAAATATGGTCACCATCCTCAAAAAATTACACATCTTTTGTTAACTTGTGATCATCATTAGCATGAAGTCATCAGAGCATCAAGAAAATAAAGTCTAGCTAAGAGTTTTCTGGATGTCTGAATCCAATGAACTCTAAATAAAATATATTACAAACTGGAAAGACAAATTCCAAAAAATAAGCACCCTAATACGCATGTACACACTCTTTGGCTAAGTGTCAAATGTATGTCAAAGCTATCAGGTTCTTGATAACCTACAGCTATTATTTTTTCATTTCAAACTTCATTTTCCAGGAAATAAGTTACAGAAAAATATTTGGAACTTTCAAACTTTAAAGGCACTTGAACTATAGAAAATGAAAAGATTAATAGTACTTTTATTCTTTATTAAAATCCTTCCAGACTAAAATATTACAAGAAAAAAAAAAAAAAAACACAAGAATTAATCAAGAAAATAATTTGTATTTTCCTAAGTCTTTATGTAAATCAGATCAACAATTTAAGTACCTGATTTACTATTTAAGCTAAATTCTACCTATATAAAAAGGTGACAGTTGCTTCTGCTTTGAAACAAACACAATGATGAAATATTAAGACTAACCAAAAGTTCTCATAGAGAGAAAAACATTCTACCTCAGACAGCCTTTTACAGACTTATTCTTTTTTGTATCCTCAGCACCTAACACAGTGAAAGCAAGTATTATATGTTTAATAATAAAAACAATCACAAAGAAAAGCCAACTAAAACTGACCTTCTTTCACACCCTGGATCAGCCAGAACATGCTCAGCTTCAACAACTCTTTGGATCAGCCACCTAGGAGCTATAAATGGGTAGTTGTGGCTTTTTACTTGTACACTTTGGCCAGTACCCCCATTAGCAAGCTGATGGCTAGAGTCTTTTTTTTTGCAGGCACCACACCCATTTATATCTCAGGTTTCTAGTCCATGAGAATATAGTAAATTTCACACTACCACCTTGATGACTGGATCCCAGGATGATCAGTGAATCCCCAGGCACAGAACAAAGGTAATCACGGGTAAAACAATTTGATAGAAAAATAAGCTACTTTATGAGAGTGAATTTTAACTGCTGAAGGAGGATACTGTGAAGGAACATCTGCTCTTGGGTGGGAGGTGGAACTACTTGTCCTTTAAAAATCTCTTCTGTTGTAAGAGTTGACAACCTATATAAATTCATTTTATGAAACAAAAAAATGGGCTTATAAAATTATAAAGTTACACTTAACTTTAAAACTGCAGCTTTATGTAATCTTAACAAGTATAATATATAGCCACAATTTACACTGATAATCAAATTTTATTTTATTTTTTTTAATGTTTATTTTTGAAAGAAAGTGAGAGAGTGCGGTGGGGGGGGGGGGGGGTGGGCAAGAGGATCTGAAGTGGGCTCCTCACTGACAGCAGAGAGCCCAACATGGGGCTCAAACCCATGAACCATGAGATCATGACCTGAGCTAAAGTCAGATGCTCAACTGCCTCAACCCAGGAGCCCCAATCAAATTTTAATTCAATTACTCAGAAGCCCACTATTCAGTATCATACTGAATGACAGAAAGGAAGAAAAAAATAAAGTCCACAAAGTTCCTTTGAGAGTCAGATAAAAGATGCTACCAGATGGGCCCAACACTAAACTATAGGAAAATGATAAAAATGAAGATACTGGGTAAGTATTTGAGAACTGAAACAGAGACTGACAAATACAATTAGTTTCATCAGTGACCCAGCAGCAGTCTTTACTAGCAAAATAAGATGGCCAAACTCCCAGGTAAAATATAACCCTCCAAGCACTGAAGATTAGTTAGGATGATCACACAGATAATGGGGCAGAAAGAAAAGAGGGCAGAAAGGCAGCAGCTGAATGGAAAGCTAGAAATCAAACAAAAAGCAGGGAAAGCAAAAGAAATTAAGTATATTAGCACATATATGACAACTGCAAATAACAGAATGCAGGAAAACGATATCCAACAATCAGAAATAGGATGGCACTTTTTTTTAATGTTTATTTCTGAGAGAGAGAGAGAGAAAGAGTACAAGCAGGGGAGGGGCAGAGAAAGAGGGAGACAAGAGAATACGAAGTGGCCTCTATGCTGGCAGCAGAGAGCCCAATGCCGAGCTTAAACACACGAACCATGATATCATGACCTGAGCCTAAGTCTGACACTTAACCAACTGAGCCACCCAGGTGCCCCAGGATGGCACTTTAAAAACAAACCAAAAAAAAGGCATCAAAATTGACAAATGACCAATAAAACCATATATAGAAACAACAGGCACTTAAATACAGATACATTCCAACCTAATTCCTCAAACTCTCATTTTTTCCCTCCCTAGCAAGTGACAACTTTTCTGGGTAATCATTTCAACTATTCTTTTTTTTTTTTTTTTTTTGGTAAAGTTTGTTTGTTTATGTATGTATGTTTATTTTTGAGAAAGAGACAGAGCGTGAGTGGGGCAGGGACAGACAGAAAGACATGGAATCCAAAGCAGGTTCCAGGCTCTGAGCTGTCAGCACAGAGCCTGACGTGGGGCTTGAACTCATGAACGTGAGATCATGACCTGAGACGAAGTTGGATGCTTAACTGACGGAGCCACCCAGGCGCCCTTTATTTATTTATTTTGAGAGACAGAGAGAGAAGGAGGGAGAATCCCAAGCAGGCTCCACAATGTCAGCACAGAGTCCTACTCGGGGCACCACAAACCGTGAGATGACGACCTGAGCCAAAATCGAGAGTCAGACGCTTAACCAACTGAGCCACCCAGGTTGCCCCTCAACTATACTCTTACCAGAAGTTTTCCTCACCCTGCTCATCTTCATTCTGCCACATGTGTTCCCCTACCCAGCCCTCAATCCTGTGAACAACCCTTCTCTGTATCCCTGGTTAGGTGCTGGGAAAGATTATCACAGCAGCATACTTAAAACATAAATGTTTTCAGGGGCGCCTGGGTGGCGCAGTCGGTTAAGCGGCCGACTTCAGCCAGGTCACGATCTCGCGGTCCGTGAGTTCGAGCCCCGCGTCAGGCTCTGGGCTGATGGCTCGGAGCCTGGAGCCTGTTTCCGATTCTGTGTCTCCCTCTCTCTCTGCCCCTCCCCCGTTCATGCTCTGTCTCTCTCTGTCCCAAAAATAAATAAAAAATGTTGAAAAAAAAAAAAAAAACATAAATGTTTTCAGGGTGCCTGGGTGGCTCAGTCAGTTAAGCATCCGACTTCGGCTCAGGTCATGATCTCACCACTCGTGAGTTCGAGCCCCACATCCAGCTCTATGCTGACAGCTCAGGGCGTGGAGCTTGCTTCGGATTCTGTGTCTCCCTCTCTCTCTGCTCCTCCCCTGCTCATGCTCTCTCTCTCAAAAATAAACAAACATTAAAATTAAAAAAAGTTAATGTTTTCTAACATGAGCAGATGGGGAGAGGGAAGAGGGACCTCCTCTTGACTAGTGGCACTAAAGCTGAGGAGACGGCCTGTGTTGTCAGGAAACTGGTTATTACACGAAGATTGAGAAAATATATAAATATGTCGACAATAATGGAAACCAGATTTCTGTCAGCAAAGTGAAGTAAAATGTGGAAAGGCTAGAATAAAACATGGTGTTACACTCGAATTTGAGTTATCAGTGTGAACTCATGGTTCTAAATATAGATACAAAGTGTGTGTGTGTGTGTGTGTGTGTGTGTGTGTGTGTGTGTGTGAGAGAGAGAGAGAGAGAGAGAGAGAGAAAGGAAGAGATGCATATATTTACATGTGGAGAGAGAGAGAGAGAGAAAGAGATGCTTCCCAGCTCTGTCAACTCAAAGAAGGCCTAGAATGACAACACAGGAGAAACAACCATACCTAATGACCAGACTTTTATTTCTAAATACCATTTTCCACTTTTCCACTAAACAAAACAGGGGCCTTTAGATAAATGGGTGATGTCAGGGCTAGGAATGTATATGATGAGTCTTGAACATCTCAGCAGGTCAGTAAGAAATGCAAAACAGTTGGACACATCACAAGTCAGTTTGAAGAAACATCCACCTGCCAAATCCACAACAATCTGAGTGTTGAAATAATGATAGTATCATTTAAATAACAGTAACAGGGGCGCCTGGGTGGCTCAGTCGGTTAAGCGGCCGACTTCGGCTCAGGTCATGATCTTGTGGTCCGTGAGTTCGAGCCCCGCGTCGGGCTCTGTGCCGACAGCTCAGAGCCTGGAGCCTGTTTCGGATTCTGTGTCTCCCTCTCTCTGACCCTCCCCTGTTCATGCTCTGTCTCTCCCTGTCTCAAAAATAAATAAAACGTTAAAAAAAAATTTTTTTTTAATAACAGTAACAAATGATTAAATAAAACAGGAATCCATGTTCATACTGACATAAAGAAATGAATATATAAATATATACATTCACATATTCTTACATACATGGATGTGAGGAAAAGATCTATCTTAGAGGAAAAGGCCAACTGCTAATAACTGTAGAAGGAATGATGTAATTAGGAAAAATCACTCAACAACCATCACAGTAAAAAACTGATCTGGGCAAGAATGAGTGCTAAAACTAGTGGATCAAAGTTTAATGAGGAAAGCTGAGGAACCTGACCAACACCAAGGGATCAGTTAATATCAATAGTAATGGTACAAACACAACTGTGTGCCACCTGATATGATGCAATGAGAACAGAACATCTCTTCTGTGGTATTTCTACCAAATACATATAACCTAAATCACAACACAAATTGAGGGTCGTTCTACAAATAACTGATCTTAACCCTTCAAAGATGTCAAAGCCATAGAAAGACCAAGAAAGAAAGATGTTCCAGATTGAAGGAGACTAGAGACTTGTCACAACAAAACACAACATGTGATTCTGGACTGGATCACGGGCTCTTTGGGAGAAATGTGGGGCATTTATTTTGCCATAAAGCCATTATTGAGGCAATTGGTAAAATCTGAATGGATCTGTGACTTAGACTGTATTACAGTATCAATGTCAAACCAACTTCCTGGTTGGGAATGCTGTAGCTACAGAGGAGAGTGCTCTTGTGTTTTAAAAGTACAGACTAAGGGATTTAGGAATAATGGGCATCAAGTCTGCAACTTATTCTCAAGACACACACACACACTCCAATGGGAGGGAAGCCCACTTTGATCCCCACAAGACATTTAGCAATATCTGCAGACATTTTTGGTTGAAACAACTGGTGGTGGGTTGGGCAGTGGGGAGAAGGATTGGAGTGGGAAGCAGGTTCTACTAGCATCTAATGGATAGAGGCCAGTTACTAAATATCCTCCAATTTACTAGGGCCAACACCACAAGTAAGATTTATTGAGTCCAAAACATCCACAGTACCAAGCCTAAGAAAAGCCCAATAGGTAGGAAGGCTTGCCACCACAAGCCACCTCTTCACTTGGAAATGAGGTCATTAGTGTCTTTAAATCTAATCAGATTAGAGAAGACCCAGATACTCCCAGTGACCTATCAGCTACATGAAGGTGTTTCTATTATAACGGAGAACTGGAAAACGGGAACAACGGCTGAGAACATTTTCTACACCCAGCTACTTACCGCCCCCCCTTCCTTCTCCTCTGGAGATTTGGGGTAACCTACATAAAAATTCCTTTGAGAATTGAGCTTATCTATTTTTTTTGCACAGACAACATGAATCCTAATTTTTATATATAAAACACCTATCATTTCCACTGTATTAATTTACACATATGTTTTAACTAAATGCTTAAAATTTTGATCCACTTATTTCCTCTATTCCTTTATACTCATCAAAACTCTACAGGTAAAATTTCCCTTATTTCTGTTTCTCAATGGCTCTCTCCTTTTTAACAACTCTGAAGTAGTCTTTTAGTGTCCTGAAGGTAAATGGATGACCTATTTCCTATGAGCTATTTTATACCATTTAACTTCTTGTTGCTCTCTTCCTGAAGTAAGCTTCTAAATCCTTTACCTAGATATTTTCATAAGAGTACGTAACTTCCATGGGATCTAAAACATTTTTATTATTTTTATTAAGGTACAGTAATGATCAAAGTTTCTTTTTGAAAACTGCTGCTCCACCTAAATAGTACTAATATATGTGAAGAAATTGTGACACAATCCCACTTAAAATAAAGAGGGTTTCGGCAAATATTTCAGTAGGCTGTTAAAAAAGGAAATCAAGGGGCGCCTGGGTGGCTCAGTCGGTTGAGCGTCCGACTTCGGCTCAGGTCACGATCTCACAGTATGTGAGTTCGAGCCCCGCGTCGGGCTCTGTGCTGACTGCTCAGAGCCTGGAGCCTGTTTCAGATTCTGTGTCTCCCTCTCTCTCTGACCCTCCCCCGTTCGTGCTCTGTCTCTCTCTGTCTCAAAAATAAATAAACGTTAAAAAAAAAAAAAAAAAAAAGGAAATCAAAACACTGAAGTTAAGCCTCTTCAGGGAATAAAATGTTATTTAGGACTATTGTTTTTAGGTGTGCTTCACCCATATTACATTTTTCAAATGAGTTCAATTTCATAAGTTCTTTTGGTTTTATAAATTAACAATCACTTTCTGAATTTTTCTCAGATACTATCCATCAACAGTAAATAGGTCTTCAGCCTACTAGGTTATATGACCCGATTTACTTTAGGCCAGACAGATTCCTTCATAATCGGGTCAAGTACGTATACACTACTGCCTTCTAAGCCACATTAGTAGCAAAGAAATGACTCCAATATTAAAATTAAAACTAAGTTAAAAACCTGAACACAAATGAGTAAAAATGATTGCAAATGAGTATCAAATTAACAAAAGCACACAAGATAAAATTACTTCAAAATTTGGGAACACATTACTATGACTTCATCCTTAGTGAAATAATCTAAAGACCACAAGAACTGGAAAAATCTTAAACTTCACTCAATGTACTTATTTTTCATAATAATACTAGTATCGCCATTTTAAAAATAACATATACTGTAAGAATAAAGCACGTAAACTAAGTACAAACTTTCATAATCTTAACATTTGAAATGAAAACTATCAACATGAACTCATAGTTTATTTTTCTACATGTTTCATAGCTCCATTCAACAAAAGAAACTATAAGAAACAAATACAGCCAGCACTCAGATCTGGGTTTCAAAATACTATACCCATACAAAAAGAACCAAGGATCCTTGCATAAATGGATGATTCTGTGACTAAAACAGGTAAAATATAAGAGGAGTCTCAGGGGCGCCTGGGTGGCTTAGTCAGTTGAGTGTCCAACTCATGGCTTTGGCTCAGGTCATAATTTCATGGTTCAGGAGTTTGAGGCCTGTGTCGGGCTCTGTGCCTCTAGTGCAGATGCTTGGGATTCTCTCTCTCTGCCCCTCCAGCACTCTCGCAAAATAAATACATAAACTTAAAAAAAAAAAAAAAAAAAAAAGATGAATCTCAAGTCATCTCTTGTGCAGGAAGCAAGGGAAGTACTCAAAGATGATGGGGTTGGGACTCCTGGCTGGCTCAGTCAGTGGAGCATGAGACTCTTGATGCTGAGGTTGTGAGACTGAGCCTCACATTAGGTGTAGAGGTTACTTTTAAAAATAAAATAAAATCGTAAAAATAAAATAAAATAAAAAGATGATGGGGTTATAGCAAAAGGACACAAGAGATACCTTGAAATGGTTCACACTGGCCAAATCTATTGTAAATACATTTAATAAGTAAAAGTTATTGAGTCTTCTCTGCTGTCAGCACAGAGCCCACTTTGGATCCTGTCTCCCTCTCTCTCTGCCCCTCCCCTGCTTGCTCACTCACTCTCAAAAACAAATAAACAATTAAAAAAAATAAATAAAATTCTTTTAAAAATTGAGGGGCGCCTGAGTGGCTCAGTCGGTTAAGTGTCCGACTTCGGCTCAGGTCATGATCTCGTGGTTCATGAGTTCAAGCCCCACATCGGGCTCTGTGCTGACAGCTGAGAGCCTAGAGCCTGCTTCAGATTCTGTGTCTCCCTCTCTCTCTGGCCCTCCCCTGCTCACGGTCTGTCTCTCAATAATAAATAAATGTTAAAAAAAAATTTTTTTTTAAATTACTGAGTCTTGAGGCATGTGGGCAGTTCAATCAGTTAAGCGTCCAACTTCGGCTCAGGTCACGATCTCGCAGAATGTGAGTTCAAGCCCTGCATCAGGCTCTCTGCTTTCAGTGAAGAGTCGACTTTGGATCCTCAGTCTCCCTCTCTCTCTGCCCTCCCCTACCATGCATGCACACGCGCTCTCTCTCAAAAATAAACAGTTAAAAAAAGTATTGAGCCTATAGGGTAGAAGAGAATGAGAGCAAAGGAGTAGGGAGAGGAGGAAGAACATTCTTTACAGAATTCCAGTTTTTAAATGCAGAAGAAACGGCAATTAGAAATCTCACCATTCTGCAACCATCAGTGTAATAAATGATGCAAGCAACAGTGGATGCTAAAATGATGAAGTGAAACATAATGGGGAACAGGATATTCGCATGGTGCCAAGGTGGCACCTAGAAGCTTACTTCTAAATTATTACTAAATTATAAAAGGAAAAATATGCCTTTATTGGAGAGCTGGTGATCACAACCTTCATTTGGTGGTCAAACAATATTAAGAGTAGAATAACCAGGTGTTATGTAGCTTCTGACGTAAAGCAGCATACACAATTATCACTTTGACTTAGTCTTGTCGAAATGTTTAACCCAAACCTAATCAAACTTACAGAATTCCAGTGGTCTATGCAACTAAGCTACTTTAATATAGTGGAGTAATGACTTAAAAGACATCACCAGAGGAAAAATCATATAAATTCTGAATGTGGAACATTCTGTAAGGAAAATAACATGAATTCGTTAAAATAAAATCAGTGCCACAAGAATTTTTAAAAGATGGGACTGTTTAAGACTCAAGAAATATTAACAACTAAAAGATTATGGTTTGAGGGAAAAAGAAAAACTAAAAGACAATCAGGAGATAGCTGGAGAAAATGAAATACGGGCTAGATATCACATAATATCAAAGAATTTCTATTTTTAAAAAGTTCATTAGAGAGAGAACATGCAAGTGCAAGCAGAGAGAGAGAGGGAGAGAAAATCCCAACCAGGCTCTGCACAGTCAGCGTGCAGAGCAGGCCTTGAATTCACAAACCACAGTATCAGGATCTCAGCTGAAATCGAGAGTCGGATGGTTAAAAGACTGAGCCACCCAGGCAATGAACAGAATTGCTAATTTTTTTAAGTACTGTAATCATATCACCACAGTTGAATATGAGATTGTCTTTTTTCTTTAAATGTATGCCATCTATAACTCCACAACTTTCAAATAAGACAGAAAAAAGTTACACATACATTTATATACGGTAGGGGAGGAGATCATGTATATGCAACTGAGTCAAGATATTAACTGGGAATCAATCTAAATAGAGGATGTGGGTATCCATCATACTGCTTTCACATTTTCTAAATATTTTGACTTTTCATAATAAAAAGTCTAGAGGGAGGAAAATAAAGTAGAATGCTATAAATCAGCAGTTCTCAAAACATGTGCTAGGCATCCACGAAACTCAACCATTTTCACAAGATGGTTATTTGCCTTTTTCACTGTCTAGTCATTCATAAGGACAGTGCAAAAACAATAGTAAACAACAGGTAAAGCTGTTGGAGTCTTAGCATGAATCTAGATAGGGGCTCCAAACTGTGTAAGCAGTCATATTCTTTACTGCCAGATACTTCGTAGTTTAAAAATAAAATGCAGTTTCATATAAGAAAAAGCCTCTGATGAAGGAGTAAAAATTATTCATTTTATTAAATCACAACTATCAAATACACTAATATTCTGTGCAACAAAAAAAGTATGCATAGGGGCGCCTGGGTGGCTCAGTCGGTTGAGCGGCCGACTTCGGCTCAGGTCATGATCTCGTGGTCCGTGAGTTCGAGCCCCGTGTCGGGCTCTGTGCTGACAGCTCGGAGCCTGGAGCCTGTTTCAGATTCTGTGTCTCCTTCTCTCTCTGACCCTCCCCCATTCATGCTCTGTCTCTCTCTGTCCCAAAAATAAATAAACTTAAAAAAAAAAAAAAAAAAGGAAAAAAAAAAAAGAAGTATGCATAAAACACTCTTGCTGCATACAGGGGCACCCAGGTGGCTCAGTCGGTTAAGTTGGTTAAGTGACTGAATCTTGATTTCAGTTCAGGTCATAATCTCACAGGTTCGTGAGTTTGAGCCCCATTCCACGCTGACAGCGCAGAGCCCACTTGGGATTCTGTCTCTCCCCCGCTCTCTCTGCCCCTCCCCTACTCGTTCTCTCTCTCAAAATAAACTTAAGAAAAAAAAACCCACTTCTGCTACATACAAAGTACAGTGGTTTTGTCGAAGAAGAACATGTAACTGCTCAAGCTGCAAGCTGAACTACTCACATTTTGCCTGGAAAACCATTCTTTTTTAGAGTTGGGGAGGGGCATAAAGTGAGGGAGAGAGAGAATGCCAAGCAGGCTCCACACTCAGTGCAGAGCCCGATAATGGGCTCAATCTCACAATCCTGAGATCATGACCAGAGCCAAAATCAAGAGTTGGACACTTAACCAACTGAGCCACCCAGGCACCTCTGGATCACCATTCTCTATCTGAAAAACTAATTGACAAGCTATGCTTACAGGGCTGTAATACAGACTTGGTATTAGGCACACATTTTCTCAAATATGAACAAAGTGGACCTATCACTGTCATTCACCCTGAAGTATTTTCTGCCAATGAAAACATTTCAACTTTTAAGCAACTAAAATTTTAGACCTTTTACCTACCACTATGAAACTGATAGCTTCCCAATACTTAAGACTTCTGATGACTTTGGCAGTGATACTGTGATTCTGATACCATATAATGAGATGTGTCACCATTCGAAAGATCTGCACATCAATTAGTGTAACCAGTATTTTCCAAATGACCAATGGATGATGTCACAAAGTATGTACGTGTAAAAATTCCATTCAAAGTGAAGACAAAAAAAAAAGTGAAAGACCGACAGATTTCAATGTAACAATATGAAAGGTTCATTGGCATGCTTTTAAATTCCAAACTGCAACTAATCTTTAAGAAACTCCTATTTGTTGAGTCTTGGTATCTTATGGAAGAACAACATTCACAATTACCTGAAAAGGCTATTAAAAATATTTATCTGTGTGAGGCTGGATTTTCTTCATATATTTCAACCAAAACAGCATTAATGAAATATATTGAATGCAGGGGCTATGAGAATCCAGCTGTCTTTCATTAAGCCAAACTTTAAAAAAGATTTGTAAAAAATGTAAAACAATGTTATTTTTCTCACTTTGAGAAAGTAATTTTCATAAAATGTTATACTAACATGTAATGGGTTGTCATTTTAAGTGAATTATTAATATGTATTTTTGAAATGTTTTCACTTATAATTTGATACTGATCTGCACATATAATCAAAAGGTCTTTAAAAAACAAAAGTTCTTTGTGATTCTCAGTAAATTTTTTAAGATTATAAAGTAATCCTGAGACCAAAGAAGTTGATAACTATTGCTCTGGAATTAACACATGCCATGCACAATTTCATACAAACCAAAGCGGCACCTAAGCATTAATGACTATAGTCTATATATTCCATACAGACTATATCCCACACTGCCCTGGCCCCTGGGCTCTCACCCCAGAGCAAAGCTCTGAAGTTTTAAGTTTGTTGATATTAGCACCGGGGCGCCTGGGTGGCTCAGTCGGTTGAGCGTCCAACTTGGGTTCAGGTCATGATCTTACAGTCTGTGAGTTCGAGCCCCGTGTCGGGCTCTGTGCTGAGAGCTCAGAGCCTGGAGCCTGTTTCGGATTCTGTGTCTCCCTCTCTCTCTGCCCCTCCCCCACTCGTGCTCTGTCTCTTAATGTCTCAAAAATAAAGATAAACATTAAAAAAGATTAAAGAAATAACTCGAGTTCAAAAAAAATTAAATTAAAAAAAATTAGCATCAAGCACTTTTTTTTTTTTTCTGGTGAGGGGTTGGTCACATGAAGGGGTACAAAAGTATAGCACAATTACTTTGAAAAGATTCCAAATTAGCTCTTTACAGAGGTAAAAGAATAAAAATAAAATGAGGCCATTAAGACTTGGCTTTACTCATTCTTGGACACCCTCATTCTTGAGCTGCTCAAAAGCAGTTCAATCTGCAAAAGATGTTGACAACTTGCAACTTTCAACAACAAAACAAAGAACAAGTTATATAAGGAATTTTTTATTGAACAGGTAAAGTCAAGCAAATTATTCTGAATACCCATGCTGGACCATATTAAATGACTTACATAATGCATAAGAATGGACACCCCCCACACCCAAAGAATGAAGTTGGACCCTTAACTTACACCATATACAAAAATTAACTCACAATGGATCAAAGACCTAAAACTATAAAATTCTTAGGAGAAAACATAAAGGAAAAGTCATGCATCTGATTTGGCAATGACATTCTGGCAGCAAAAGAAAAAGCAAATCGGGACTTTACTGAAATTAAAAACTTGTACATCAAAGCATACTATCAAGAGAATGAAGGGACAAGTCACAGAATGAAGGATCTATGTGCAAATTATTTATCTGAGATTAATATCTAGACTACATAAAGAACTATTAACAACAACAACAAAAAAAACTCAATTCAAACATGCACAAAGGAGCATCTGGGTGGCTCAGTCATTTAAGCACCCAACTCTTGTTTTCAGCTCAGGTCATGATCTCACGGTTCATGAGTTCTGATGTGTCACTGCAGAGCCTGCTTGGAAGTCTCTCTCCCTCTCTCTCTCTGCCCCTACCCTACATGCTCCCTTTCTCTCTCTCTCTCTCTCAGAATAAATAAACTTAAAAAAATTTTTTAATTAAAAAAAAATTTAAGGAAAAAAATCAGGGGTGAGAGGCATTAAGGAGGATACTTGGGATGAGCACTGGGTATTATTATATGTAAGTGACGAATCACTAAATTCTATTCCTGAAATTATTACTGCACTGTATGTTAACTAATTTGGACTTAAATTTAAAAAAATGTTAGGGGCTCCTGGGTGGCTCAGTCAGTTAAGCGTCTGACTTCAGCTCAGGTCATCTCACACTCCGTGAGTTTGAGCCCCACGTCAGGCTCTGTGCAGACAGCTCAGAGCCTGGAGCCTGCTTCAGATTCTGTGTCTCCCCCTCTCTCTGCTCCTCCCCTGCTCATGCTCTGTCTCTGTCTCAAAAATAAATAAAAACGTTAAAAAATGTTAATGAACAATTTTGTAAGATTAAAAAAAAATCAAACATGTACAAAGGACTTGAAAAGATATTTCTCCAAAAAAGATATACAAATGACCACTCAGTACCACAAAAAGATGCTCAACATCACTAGTCAGGGAAATGCAAATCAAACCATTAGATATCATTTCTCACCCATTAGAATAGCTATTATAAAAAAAAGAAAGAAAGAAAAAATAGCTATTATCAGAAAAAAGGGGGGAGCACATGGGTGGCTCAGGTGGTTGGGCATCTGACTCTTGATTTCAGCTCAGGT
Source organism: Panthera onca (assembly GCF_046562875.1). NCBI lineage: Eukaryota > Metazoa > Chordata > Mammalia > Carnivora > Felidae > Panthera > Panthera onca. The sequence goes on along the minus strand of NC_138349.1, from coordinate 43,011,571 downwards.
CTTGATCTCAGGGTGTGAGTTCAAGCCCCGCATTGGGCTCTGCGCTGGGCGTGAAGCCTACTTCAAAACAAAACGAAACAACACAACACAACCCAGAAAATAAGTGTTGGTGAAGACATGGAGGAAATGGAACCCTCTGCTGGTGGGAATGTAAAGTGGTTTAGTCAAGGTATAAAACAGTGAGCTAAACACACACCTACTCACTCAAAAATTCTACTCCTATTTATCCAAAAGTATTGAAAGCAGGGACTCAAAATGGCCAAAAGGTGAAAACAACCCTAGTGTCCACCAACAGATGAATAAACAAGATGTGATAAATACGAAATGTTCCTCTAAGAGAAAGAAGACAGGGAAAGAGGGAGAAGGCCATGTGATGGAGACAGACAATGGGGTTATGCAGCATAAGCCAAGAAACACCTGGAGCCACCAGAAGCTGGAAGAGGCAAGGACAAATAACCCCCTTAGTGTCTTTTAGAAAGCAAGACCCTCCCAACATCTTAATTTTGGATTTCTAGCATGCAGAACTGTGACAGAATAAACATGTTTTAAGCCAGCCAGTTTATGGACAACAGTAACCTTCAATATATTTATATCACATAATAGAGGAGTTGTACCAGTGGATGGCAGAGTCTGGTCTTCTCTTCAATAAAATACCCTTGAAAAACAACAACAAATGTAGTATATACATACAATGGAATGTTCTTCCACCATAAAAAAAGGACTGAAATTCTGATATGTGCTACAATATGGGTGGACCCTAACAACATTATGCTTAGTGAAATAAGCCAGACACAGATAAGGTAAGAATTGTAAGATTCCACTTACACGAGATAACTAGAATAGGCAAATTCATACAGACAAAAAGTAGAATAGTGTTTACCACAGGCTGGGAGGACAAAGGGGGAGTTATTGTTTAATGGGTAGAGTTTTTGCTATGATGAAATGTTTTGGATATAGATAACGGGATGGTTACAAAACACTGTGAATGTATTTAACGTTACTGAATTGTACATATAATAAAAATTATGCTAAGTATATATTTTACCACACTTCAAAAAAATGCTTACAATTTTTTTTAAAAATTGACTTACATTCTTTGAACCCAAAATTTGTTAGTAATTTTCAGATTAAAAACTCCAGAACTGAGTCCTCCAATAATATATAAATAATACAAATCACTGATAATGCTTTACTTACCCGTTTGGGACCACTAAAAATCTTTCTGGTGTTTTCTTTTGATTTATCTCCTTGTTTATTTGGGGGCTTCTTCACACTTTCAGGCACACCAGGCAAATCCTCTGTAAAATCCAAGTTTTCTGAAATGGTAATCAAAACTAGCTAGCTTTCCAATATTTCAAATTATCTCCCAAACAACCTATGAACATTTGGGGAGTGGCATTTTGCAGGGTAAAAGAATACAGGAATAAAAAGCACCATTCAGTTGACAAAATATCCCTAACGATATTAAGTCTCATTTTGCCATTCTCACCCTCCTGGCCTGCCGACCCCAACTTTAGAAGAAAATCAGAAACCAAGTTAGTATGTATGTGCTTCAGTTTTATTTTCTGTAAATGGCAAAACTGATTCTTTTCTAAAATAACTGCTGGGTATCTACGGACACTGACATTGGGCAGTCTAGTTTAAATATACACACAGTTATCTACCTTTAACATTTTTCTAGAGCTTAAGTATACTGAATCATGCTGGCCTTCAAAGAATGTCTGCTTGCACCTACAAAAGTCACATTAAAAAAAAAAAAAAGACAGCTATTTTTGGCAAAAGATATAAAATGACCTAGTACAATGTAGCTCAATGATTTGTGGGTCTTCATACAAAAATAACCAAATAATTAGATAAATTCCTAAGCAGTTAAAATTTCTTCTAGCCTAAACAAAAAAGTAAAATAGGAAGACTTTTCACTATCACTAGCCCAACCATTAAAAATGTTCGCTATTTCATGGGGCACCTGGGTGGCTCAGTCAGGTAAGTATCCGACTTCGGCTCAGGACACGCTCTCAACCGTTTATAAGTTCGAGCCCCGCACTGGGTTCTGTGCTGGCAGCTCAGAGCCTGGCGTCTGCTTCAGATTCTGTGTCCCCCTCTCTCTGCCCCTTCCCTGCTCATGCTCTGTCTTTCTCTTCCAAAAATAAACAAACATTAAAAAAATTTTTTCAAAATGTTTGCTATTTCATACATCAGTTGAAGACCCTGGATGTATCAAATGGTCTCTAATTTTTTAATTTTATTTGGTAGCAATATGAAAGAAGTTTTTGAAAGGGAGCCTGATGATCTCATATTTCAAAGCTTAAAAAGTTACATTACCCCAAAATGTAAATTTCAGCCAGAGATTTTTCAATTGCTGATCAAAATAACTTGCTACCAAAGTTAGAAGAAAGAGCTAAGTAAATTGCAGGAAGAAAGGAGCTCAGGTTTTGTGCATGATTACTTATCATCCTCCTGACAAAGCAACCCTAAGCTGTCTGCCCAGTCATCTCATGTGACTAGCAAGGATGCTGCAAACTTCAATTCTCCAGAAGAGATTCAAGACAACACTGGCTGAATTGATAACCCCCTTATTTATTTATTAATTTTTACAGTTAGAGGAGTAAGGAGTGAGCCCTTAGGGACTATTCTTATATGCCTCTAGTTTTGAAGAGTGACTCTAATCTAACAAAACTATTTTTAGGCCAAATAAAGCAAAATAGTAGGTAGTCTCAAGTATGACTTATAATGTACACAAGAATCTATATGTAAGAATACTATTAGAATTCTAATTCACCATAATGACACTTCTTATATGACTTAACAAGACAAAAACGTTATTTAACAAGTAAAGCGATACAGAGAAACTATGTATTTGGTTAAATATATATAAATATAGCCCCTGGATCCCAGAGGCTTTTGCTTACTCTTCCTCACTCAACAATCAATCCACTTCACTAAGCCCTTGTCAGGTAGTGACTTAATTATAGCGAAGCTAACCTACTTGTGTTGGTCTCTCACAGTAGTAACTATCAACTCCTTGAGAGCCTCCAGTCATTATTGGCCCTACTATCTTAAGAGACAAATTAAATTTTCACTGGTAAGAGTGAATAAATACTTAACTAGCACTTTTTAATTTTATTAAATCAACTCAAGAGGATGATTTTTAAGATTAACATTTACTTTCTAACTTTAAACTTAAGATTTCTTGACAATGTTTTAAAACATTAGTTTACTTTTGAGCCAACTACAAATGCTTTTAATCAATTTTAATTTTCTAATATTTCCCTCATTACAAACCATCTATTATCTATGTAGTTCTAAATGTCCAAAATCTACCAAGTCCCCAACTGCATTTGGATTTTCAAAGTTGAAACATCAAGATGTCTAATATCCCTGTACACACACACACACACACACACACTAAAATTCTCAAGTGCTAAAGGCAGAATTAAAACACAAATATTAAAAAACCCAATCTATAAATTGATCCTTACAATGTGGAACTTGATTATGAACATTTAAAACACTGTACCTCTGGATAAGGTACAATCTGTGGTTCTAAATAATACTTCTATTAAAATTAAACATAACAAGTTAAAATTAAGTACCTAAGCAGAAACTCAGTAGCTGTTGACTTAAACTTAAAATGCATTTACTTGTAATAATTTTTTTAAGTCTTACCTGCATTATTAGTACTAGACTGACTGTCCTGGGAATTATCACTGTTTTCAGGAGGAGGCTGCAAGGAGGGTGATGGAGCTGTTTTAGTTCTTTTTTTGCTTGTCTTTCTTTCCACTTGACAGTCATCTTCATCATCATCTTCACTTTCACTGAGATCATCAAAGCCAAAATACTTAATTTTGTAATTAGAACTCCCAGAACCTCCTTCATCACCTCCTGTCTCATCATGATCTTCAAAACCAAAAAATTCAAGTTTAACATCCTTTTTGGATTTAGTATTACTAGGTCGAAATCTAGTAGTGGTCTTAGAAGTCGCAATATCTGCCTTTTTTCTTAGACGACCAGCTTCTCCCAAATCTGCAGGGGTTGATGCAGTGAACTCATCCATGCTACGTTCCATAGTATCCTGTATGGTAACATTACAAACTGACAAGCAAGATGGATGTAAAACAGTGTAATCTCTAGTCCGTCCAACCGTCCCTCTAAAACTGGTCCCAGAACTTACACTGCCTTTCTTTGCCTGATTCAGGCCATCTTTACTTGATTCACTGTTTGCTTTGGCTAAGGCCTGACTGGTGCCGTCCATTAGCTTATCAAAACTTGATGCTCCTTGTGAGGATTTTGCTTTATTCGCCCTACAGTACGTCCTACAGTTGCTTGGCCTAAGAACACTTTGCACGATGTCTTCTTCAATGGCTTCATTTAGATTTTCCAACCGGTTTTTAAAATCTTCATCCTTCATCTCCAAAAGAGGATCACTATCCAAACCTAAAATACAATCTTCTGATCTGATATCTTCAAAATCATTATCCCATTCATACAAACCAGTTCTTACAGATCCCTTGATGGAAGATATTTCTGATGGAGATTCTGACCTTTTTCCAAGTTGGGAGTTCCAAGTATCATTTGTTTCCTTGATTTCATCAGCTTTGTATCCAGAAGCTACTGTTGTTTCTGCATTGGATTTCTTAGTACTGTCTTCAGCATTTTTGTAAATATGGTGACTATTCTTTTCATATTCTTCACTAAAATTCTCCACTTTATCTATAAAAATTAAAAATAAGTCAAGGATAAAAATTTAAATGACATCAATGTAAAATTTAACAAATAATGATATCTGGCTAAGAGCACAGAATCAGTCTTGAAATAACTGCAATAAGGTTAAACTGTAAAGAAATTAATGAATGTTTACATATTTGACATTTCCCCTTCCACCTTTTAGTGACCTCTCCCTAGTCATTCAAGTCCCTTAAAATCGTTATCCTTAATTCAAGAGATTTCAACAGCGTTAAGCAACTAGATCAATTCAGAATTAAAGGACTCAGCAAACCTTCTTGGAGATTATTATGGGTTTTTCAAATAAAAATGCTTGAACTAAAATTTATTTAGTAGAATCTAAACAGTGTAACACAATAAATGAAAACATTCCAGCAGTTTATTTCTCTGGTGTAGGGCTGCCCATAAGGTATGCCAGCTCTGTCTAGAAACCCATCTCAGGGTCAGGTTTCTTTCTCTAATTCTGTTTCCATTCTTTCTCCTAACCCTAAAAGCCATATAACTTCAAAGATTTTTTTTCTTAACAGCTGCTCTGGTGCCTAAGTGACTACAGTGGCTATCTATGCATATCCGCAAGTAGTAAATCTTACAGTTACTATTCATTTTGTACTTGGGCAATTCATTTTTACTATCTTTAATTTCTATCATCATAAACATTTTTTGTTAGCCTTTCTAAACAAGATGAAAATATGACTCAAACTGGTATTATGATTAATTCTCCCAGAACTTAGCAGTAGAAAAACAATGGCAAAATGTTTATGCCAAACTTAACTGTTTATACTTAAAAAGTGCACTTACATTTAAGAAAAGCCAAATTACAGATCCCAATTAACAAACCATCAAATATAGGCAAAGGGATGATTACATGAATTCAATGCACAATTTTTAATACTACCCAATGGCTTTAAATCTAATTTAACTTGTTAGATTAATATTTACTTACCTTTAGAAGGGACCTAATACCTGTTTTAGTCTTAGATATTTTCCAGCAGAAAGAAAGGAACTATAGCTTTCATAATCTCAGAAGTACCAATCACTAAGCCTAAGATACTGAAAAGTTGAAAATTAAAAGGTGACTCTGACATCTGAGTCAAGCAAAGTCAAGTCTAAATCAAACCAGAAGAAATACCACCACAGCTTTTACTAACAAGTGAAAAGAGTAGGGTAGCTGAGTCTGGAGACTTACGTTGCCCTGGTTAAACGAGCTCTTCAGAGCTCAGGCAAGACCCCTAACTTCAGGAGTTTTCCTGAGGGCTTTAATTTCCTCATCTGTTCAGAAGGGAAGTCACTGACCTAGGCTACTTTACAGCCTTACCGAAGGAATTATTTCCTAATGAATACATTATGGGAGTGCTTAGTATGTTTAGCTTCACAAAGGTCTGTGAGATGTCATTAAATGTATTATCACATCACTTTTGCCACTGCATAGCACTCTACCATCTTAATGCCAAATTTTATGTAGGCTGTTTCTAATTGTTTTATGTAATAAATATCTTTCTGACTAAAAAACAAAGAACAGCATTTACATGAACAATAAATGTCAGTATCCCTATTTGTAAAAACTACTACTTCGGGAAGCACCTGGGTGGCTCAGTCAGTTAAGCATACGACTTTGGCTCGGGTCATGATCTCACAGTTTCTAAGTTCAAGTCCCACATCAGGCTCTGTACTGACAGCACAGAACCTGCTTCCGAGCCTCTGTCTCCCTCTCTCTCTCTGCCCCTCCCTCCCCCAAAATAAACAAACATTAAAACAAATAAAATATAACAAATTAAAAAAAAAAGAAACAAAGAAAACTACTTCAGGGCACCTGGGTGGTTCAGTCAGTTAAGGTTAAGCATCCAACTTCGGCTCAGGTCATGATCTCGAGTTTGAGCCCTATGTTGGTCTCTGTGCTGACAGCTCAGAGCCTGGAGCCTGCTTCTGTGTCTCCCTCTCTCTCTGCCCCTCCTCTGCTCATGCTCTGTCTCTCTCTCAAAAATAAGCAAAACATTAAAAATTAAAAAAGAAACTACTTCAAGTTTCACTTTTATTACTCCCATTTCTCCTAAAATCAGAGAAAATACATGTTGTCATGTTGTGTTACTATTCTTATAAATAAGCCATCTTTCCTATGTCTAACTTTGTTGTGTGCTTATTATATAAATCTACTTTAAGTACAAAGTAATAAAGAGCCCTACAGAAAATATTCTCATTAAAAGTTGTAACTAAAAGTTACATTAGCAAGTATAATCAACTCATCTATTCAATTGTATAGCAAAAACAACCCTACAGATGAATTATTAAAATACATTACCTATTTTTAAATTTCTAAACATACATTACCAACAGAGTTCTGCATAATAAATGCTGTCCAAGTTCTCCACAAGAGTATTCTAATATATAAAATAAACACCTTCCCTTCATCATTTAGCTCTGCAACAAGTATTTACAACTATATCTTTAGAAGAGAGAGCAAGGCTATCTTATCCTAAAATGCAGAACAATTACTTTCAACTGCTTTCCTCCCTCAAATATCCCAGCTTCTCTGTCACATAAACTCATTTGGTATCTTAAAACATCAAGTGTTAAAAAAAAAAAAAAAAGTAAATAAATATCAGTTATTTTCTTCCAGAGAAGCTATGCATTACTGTTTTAATCTAAATTGACTATATAAACAGAAACATGTTCCTAGCTAAGACAGGTTTAGGAGTTCAATGAACGTGTGTCAATTCTGCCACTTTCTGGCTAAAACAAGGCCTTAAGAAGTTCAGGCTATTTCTTCAGCAAAAAATTAACAAAATATTTCTGAAGGGCAGGTTGAACAGATAAGTATATTTTACAAGTTATACAACATCACATAGATGCAAATTAACATAGCTATTACCACTCTGCCATAATACAGGACGTATTTTTAATAATCTTTTAGCAAGATTTTTCTTAGTGGGCTCTAACCTGTAAGTTCATCAATTCTCCTTTATGCGCCCTGTGTCTACCAGCTTCACGCAAGGAATCCAAAACTACATTCTAAGTCCTACTGTTCTTCAAGCTAAGTGTGAAGACTGGATGTATAGAAAGTTCTTAATTTAAAACTTAGCCCAGCACTATCCGCTATCAGATACTTAATAAATGTCTCTTAACATCACTTGATTTTAACATTTTCTTATTTAAGTAATCTCTACACCCACCATGGGGCTCGAACTCACAAACCCAAGATCAAAAGTTGTACACTCTTCTGACTGAGCCAGCCAGGTGCCCCAACATCACTAGATTCTAGCATCACTAGTTACTCAATCTTTAGTACGTTAGCTAACATATAAAGGAGGGAATTTATCGTAATGAAGGAAACACATGACAAGCATGATGTTAAACAACATAGCTAAGCCAGTAACTAGATGTGCAAAAGTTTGGCAAGCCGTATTATCTCTCTAGGCCTCATACTGCTTATCTAAAACACAGAAAGCAATGGCACATAAAAGATTAATTAAATGCCCACTATTCCCTTGAGGATTCTTAATTTTGAAAGGAAATGGATGATTCCCTTAGCAACAGAAACACAAACATTATCAGTCATTAAAATACTAGGAGTATAGATAGTTTTGTAAAGAAAAATAAATAGGTGGGGTAACAAGTCTTCTGTGAATGAAGGATACTCCTTGAAGTATTTAAAAAATTGGTAAGTTTGATCAGAGATTTATGAATGGGTTTCACAGTTTCTTCACATTTTGTGAAACTGTATGAAAATGTGCACACATGTCTCAGGGAGAGTATGCATAGTTTCAGCAAATTTTCAAACTAAAAAATATTTTTACTGGCTTAAAAGAGAGAAGGAGCAAAATATATGCAGGACATCAGTGTATATTGATTGTGGAATTTCAAATCTCTATGGGAAAGATGGATTATTCAATAAAGGTACTGGAATATCTCAGGGAAATAAAGTTGGATTTTTACCTCAAGTATTACAATATATCCTGGATTAATCAAAGACTTAAATACAGAAAATGAAACTATACATACATTATAAAAGAGAATTTTAAGGGGCGCCTGGGTGGCTCAGTCGGTTAAGCGGCCGACTTCGGCTCAGGTCATGATCTCACGGTCTGTGAGTTCGAGCCCCGCGTCGGGCTCTGTGCTGACAGCTCAGAGCCTGGAGCCTGTTTCAGATTCTGTGTCTCCCTCTCTCTCTGACCCTCCCCCGTTCATGCTCTGTCTCTCTCTGTCTCAAAAATAAATAAACGTTTAAAAAAAAAAAAAAAAAAAAGAGAATTTTAAAAAATACATTACACTGGAATGGGGAAATTCTCAGATACAAAGCCCATAATCCATATTAATTTACACAAAATCTAAAATTTGAGCATGTTAAAGTTAAAAGAAACAATAAAATGTGAAAAACCTAACTGCAACTAGTATTACCAAAAAAGAGGTAAATTTCCTTCACTTAACAAGAGTTCTTACCTATCCAGATGCATTAGAGACGTACATATGGGGGTAAATGCAAAGTTTTTAGAATACAGGAGTGTATCTTTAGGACCTCAGGCGGGTTAAGTTTTTTTAAACCAGATACAAAAAGCACTAACCATAAAGGAAAAGAAAGAAATTTCACCAAAATTAAATCTGTCCATAAAACAATACTATTTAAGAACTACCAAACTAGAGTGGAGGGTATTGAGACTATATAAAGAATGCATATAACTAATAAAAAGATGCCTAATTAAAACATGATCAAGAGACTTGACAACTCACTCAAAGAGAAAGGATATTCAATAAACATATAAAATACATTAAAAGATGCTTAATTCATTAGCAAATTAAAACCATAATAAGATACCACAACACAACCATCAAAAGAGCTAAAATTCACAATATCAAGTATTGTGGGGAAGGTAAAGCAGCTTCAACTGGTGGTAGAGGAAACTGAACTTTGGCATTATCTATAAAAACTAAACATAACACTTAGGACACAACAATTTCATTTCAAAGTACTTACCAAATAGATACTTGTGCAAACATACACCAAAAGATGTATTCAGCTGAACCATATGAAATCTCTGTTTTAAAAATAATCAACTAATAGCAATTCCACATGGTTCAGCATAACAGAACTATGCCCATAGCAACATCATTCTAAAACAATGAGATCTAAATATTCATTAACAGGACAGTCAATAAAGTGGTCTGCTCATTCAAAGAAATTCTACAGAGTAGTAAAAGCCAAACTACATTTCTAGGGCAACTGGGTGGCTCAGTTATTAGTTAACCCTCTGACTCTTGATTTCAGCTCAGGTCATGATCTCAGGGTTTGTGAGATCGAGCCCTGCATCAGGCTCTGTGCTGACAACACAGAGCCTGCATGGGATTCTCTCTCTCTCTCTCTCTCTCTCTCTCTCTCTCTCTGCCCCTCCCCAGCTTGTGCACACAAGCTCTCTCTCAAAATAAATGTTTTCAAAAATGTACATGTCAAATAAATAGACTTACCCTTGAAGCAAGCAGTTTTATTTACACGCATTTACTCTAAAATGAGTATGAAATTAACATAAGTAACAAGGAAACTCACAACTTTGTTTCCTGGTTTTTGCTTTCATACACAATATGAACACCTACCAATAAAGAACAACTTAAAGTATCATACAGCCACATATCTAAATACTATGTAGCTATTTAAAAAGAATGAGGCAGATCTGTGTTATGTAGAGATAAGGTCATTGTTAAGGATGGGATGAGGGACAAGACTTTCCTATCTCTTGAATTGCCTACAGTCTGAGAATAGTCTGTTCATACGCTTAAAACATAATAAAAACTGCCAAAGATACATATTAAGTACCTTAAAGAGTAACAATGGTACTGCAGTTATCTTTTTTGGAATCCTTATCTTTTAAAGAATTCTATCTATGTATGAAATACAATGTCTGGAATTTGCTTCAAAATAAGGGAGACTTTAAAAAGGAGAGTAGACAGGAGCGCACGAGTGGCTCGGCAGTTAAGCATCCAACTTTGGCTCAAGTCACGGTCTTTGGTTCATGAGTTCGAGTCCCTCATTAGGCTCTGCTGACAACTCAGAGGCTGGAGCCTGCTTCAGATTCTGTGTCTCCCTCTCTCTCTGGCCCTCCCCTCCTGGCACTCTGTCTCTCTCAAAAATAAACAAACATTAAAAAAAAAAGTATATAAGAATAAAAATGAAACAAGACTGACCATGAATTAATGTTTACTGAAGCTAGATACATACAGATATACACATGTAACTGTATGCTAGTATGTATATACATACTAACAACATATATACTTCTTTCACCCTTGTAAGAAAGTGAATATATTTCCTTTCACTTTCACCAAAGCCATCAACACAGATGAGGAAAAACAGGCCCAGCGAGGCTCATGACATGAACAGTTACCAATTAAACAAATGGCCAAAACACCCCATAAAAAGATCCACCCTGAGTTCTATTACATTTTACTACCTTTGGTAGCAGCTAAAAATTGAAATACTAAAGCAGATAAACCATCATAATCCACATTAATAGAAGAGATCCAGATAAAGAACTTAAACATCTAATGTTTTGGACAAATGTGTATCACATGATTTGCTGAAGGTTAAATTTAAACAAAACCTTTGACTTTTGACAAAGACGACTGCACAGACAGATAAAGAGGCTTTGGAGACGATTACTGACTAAATACAGGTGAGGTAACTAGAAAAGTTAATTTGGGCAGTAAGGGGTACCTCCATCATATGCAAGCTGCCTTTAAATATCAGAGTGGTTGTCATGAGAAGAGAGAACAAACATATTCAATGTGTAAAGATCATTCAATTCATTGAAACTATAAGGACTAATGAGCAAAAATACTAAAGATCAATTAGAACTGTCCAACAAAGGAATACCTAGGGAAGAAGAAAGTGTACTCCCTTGCCATAAAAGAAGTATTTGATAAAATGGGACTTGATTAAAATCAGTTCTGCTCTGCAGAAGACACTGTTAAAACAATGCAAAGACAAGCCACAGACTCAAGAGAAAATGTCTGCAATAAATATACTTGATAAAAGACCTTTATATAAAATATATAAAGAACTCTTTAAAGTTCAATGAGAAAATAAACAATCCAATTAAAAATGAGCAAAAAAATGTGAACAGGCATCAGCCAAGAAACTATACTGACATCAAATAAGCACATGAAAAATGCTCATCATTAGTCATTAGGGAAATGCAAAAAGCTAATAATTTCCTTAATATATTAAAAATTCTTGGGGCGCCTGGGTGGCTTGGTCGGTTAAGCGTCCGACTTCGGCTCAGGTCACGATCTCACGGTCCGTGAGTTCGAGCCCCGCGTCGGGCTCTGTGCCGACAGCTCAGAACCTGGAGCCTGTTTCAAATTCTGTGTCTCCCTCTCTCTGTGACTCTCCCCCGTTCATGCTCTGTCTCTGTCTCAAAAATAAATAAACGTTAAAAAAAAAAAAAAAATTTAAAAAAATTCTTGGGTGCCTGAGTGGCTCTCAGTTGGTTAAGTGCCTGACTCTTGATTTCAGCCCAGGTCATGATGCATGACCTCGGTTCATGAGTTCAAGCCCCACATTGGGCCCTGCTTGGGATTCTCTCTCCCCTCTCTCTGCCTCTACCACGCTCATGCGCTCTCTCTCAAAGTAAACTTAAAAATTTTTCTTTAATTAAAATAAATTCGTACACATTAGTAAGTCCAACATCTCACACACACAAAAAAGCTGGAGACATAGACAATTTATAGAAAAAGAAACAGAAATGAATTAATAACTTATGAAAAGATACTTTATTTCATACACAATTAAAAATCAAAGTACAAAAAAGGGGCACATGGGTGGTTCAGTCAGTTGACCATCTGACTTCAGCTCAGGTCATGATCTCCCAGTTCATGAGTTCCAGCCCCACATTGGGCTCTCTGTCAGGTTGTCAGTGCAGAGCCCACCTCTGGATTCTCTGTCCCCGACCCCCCCCCCCCCCCCCCCGGCTCCTTCCCTGCCTGCACTCCCCCCCAAAATATATATATATATACACATAAATAATCAAAGTACAAAAAAAAAAAAATCAAACTAGAGGGGTGCCTGTTTGGCTCAGTCAGTGGAGCATACAACTCAATCTCAGGGTTGTAAGTTCGAACCCCACATTGGATGTATGGATTACTTAAAAATAAAAAATAATAAATTTTTAAAAATCAAAAACTAAAAAAGTACCCAATGTTATATGTTCATTATTTCTCAATAAAGCTGGGGGGGGGGGGGGGACGAAATAAAACCAGGCTGAACTATACCTATACTTACTTAGCCCTCAGTATGTGCCTGGTACTGTTATAAATACTTTCTGCATCTTAATTCATTTGATTTCACAGTAACTTTTTGTGGTAGGTACTACTACCAGTTCATATGCTTTTATCACAATTTCAACACCCAGAAAGCTCTGAAAACTAAATTTTTTCATAATACATTCTGAAGCAAAACCTGACCTCACCTAAGTGAGGCTGTTTAGAGTATCCTACTTAGAAATGTATTTTCTTTTTCTGAACAAACACTGATTAGAATGCTGTCTCAGACTCTGATGGGGTATTGATGTAAAATATACACACTTTCTATTTTCCAAATTAATCCTGAATTCCAAGACAAATCTGGTCCCAAAGGTTTCAGATAAAGAAATGTGAACCTGCATCCCATTCTGCAGATAAAGGATAAGAGACATAAGTTACTGTCTGACAGTCACACAGTTATTAAGTGGTATCTGAAAAATAAAGCAACTTAAAAAGAAAACAAAAATACCGGAAGCAACCCAAAAGTCTCACATCAACAGAAACCATTTAAGGAATTTATAGCACATACAGAAATGGACGTGACCATGCAGCAGCATTTTAAATTAAAAAGGGGGGGCACCTGGGTGGCTCAGTTGGTTAAGCATCCGACTTGGTTTCCACTCAGGTCATGGTCCTGTGGTTTGCATGTTCAAGCCCCACATCAGTCTCTGCATTTTACTTAAAGATTTGAATGGTAAAAGGCATTAAAAAAAAAAAAAAAAAAAAAAAAAAGCTTTAAATGGTAATTTAAGACATCTTTATATTTTGGGAAGGGAAACAACCAAAAATGAACTACTGGGGCACCTCATCAAAATAAAAAGCTTCTGCACAACAAAGGGAACAATCAGCAAAACTAAAAGGCAACCAACAGAATGGGATAAAGTATTTGCAAATGACATATCAGAGAAAGGGTTAGTATACAAAATCTATAAAAAAAATCAAACTCAACATCCAAAAAACAATTCAGTGAAGACATGGGCAAAAGACATGAATAGACACTTCTCCAAAGACATGGCCAACCAACACAAGAAAAAACGCTCAACATCACTCATCATCAGGGAAATACAAATTAAAACCACAATGAGATACTACCTCACACCAGTCAGAATGGCTAAAATAAACAACACAGGCAACAACAGATGTTGGTGAGGATGCAGAGAAAGATCTCTTTTGCACTGCTGGTGGAAACACAAACTGGTGCAGCCACTCTGGAAAACAGTATAGAGATCCCTCAAAAAATTAAAAATAGAACTACCCTACGACCCAGCAATTACACTACTAGGTATTTATCCAAGGAATACAGGTGTGCTGTTTCGAAGGGGCACATGCACCCCAATGTTCATAGCAGCTGACAATAGCCAAAGTATGGAAAGAGCCCAAACATCCATCAACGGATGAACGGATAAAGAAGATATGGTATATATCTACAATGGAGTATTACTCAGCAACCAAAAAGAATGAAATCTTGCCATTTGCAACTACGTGGATGGAACTAGAGGATATCATACTAAGCGAAATTAGCCAGTCAGAGAAAGACAAATATCATATGACTTCACTCATATGAGGAATTTAAGATACAAAACAGATGAACATAAGGGAAGGGAAGCAGAAGTAATATTAAAACAAGGAATGGGGCAAAACATAAGAGACTCTTAAATACAGAGAACTGAGGGTTGCTGGAGGGGTTACGGGTGGGGAATGGGCTAAATGGGTAAGGGGCACTGGGGAAGACACTTGTTGGGATGAGCACTGGGTGTTGTACGTAGGGGATGAATCACTGGAATCTACTCCTGAAATCATTATAGCACTATATGCTAACTTGGATGTAAATTAAAAAATAAATAAATAAATTTAAAAATAATAAAAATAGTTTTTAAAAAAACAAGAAAAAGACATCTTTATATTTTATAAAGTATACCAAAACACCAAAGTTACATGTAATTTAAAAGATAAAGCCATAAAAAAAAAAGATAAAACAGTAAATATCAAACAGCTTTCAAAAGTGCTACTCAGCTGGGCCCACTACACAGATAGTCCAAATCACAGAGCAGTCCTGGTCAATTTAACCTTCCCACATGCCCCATCAACATTACCTATGGAAAGCCTTAACTATGACAACGTACCAGCAACGAAGGAGCTTGTTCACTCCAGTGGCTTTTTTTTTTTTAAATGTTTGTTTATTTTTCAGAGAGACGGAGACAGAGCTCCAGTGGGGGAGCAACAGAGAGAGAGAGAGAGACAGAGAGAGACAGACAGGGAGAGGGAGGGAGAGGGAGACAAAGGGGGAGGGGGCGAGAGGGGGAGGGGGAGAGGGGGAGGGGGGAGAGAGAGGGAGAGAGAGGGGGAGAAAGAGGGGGACGGGGGAGAGGGGGAGAGAGAGGGGGGAGGGGGGGAGGGGGGAGGGGGGAGGGGGGAGGGGGGGAGAGAGGGGAGAGAGGGGAGAGAGGGGGGGAGAGAGGGGAGAGAGGGGAGAGAGGGGGGGATAGGGGGAGAGGGAGAGGGAATCTGAAGCAGGCTCCAGGCTCTGCGCTGTCAGCACAGAGTCTGACTGCAGAAATCAAACCCACAAGCAGTGAGATCATGACCTGAGCTGAAGTCTGACGCTTAACTGACTGAGCCAACCAGATGCCCCTGTTCCCATGGCTCCTGCTCAAGATGCCCATCTCTGCCTACCTACCAGGAGACAGGAAACATACCCCAGTCACTCCTCGACCAATGCACCTACCTTCCAAGTGGCAATTAACTCTTCAAATTAATACAGACACACCCAGAACTACGCTAAAACCTTTCAAAACATATATAGGCACAACTGAGGTTTAAAGATATTCATTTCTCGGGCAACTGGGTAGGTCAGTTGGTTGAGCATCCAACTTCAGCTCAGGTCATGATCTTGATATTCATGGGTTCAAGCCCCATATCCAGCTCTCTGCTGACAGCATAAGCCTGCTTTGGATCCTTTGTTCCCCTCTGCCACTGCCCCACCCTTCCCGTGCACACACACACACACAAATACATACATACATACATACATATACACACACAAACACACACACACACACACACACACACACACACACCCTCTCTCTCTCTCTCTCAAAAATAAACGTTTAAAAAAAAAAAAGAAAAAATTCATTTCTAAATCCTCAATTCCACATGTACTCTGGTCCAAAATCTGAAATGCCAACCCACCTGGGATTTAATCATTCTCCCACATTATAAATAATGGCATATTGCTCACCCATTCCTAATCTTACTGTGATATATTGCTCCAATTCTGGCATAACCTATAAAAAAATAATATGATAGATTACCGGCTTCTGTGCTTACTACGTGAGTAACTCTAACGTATGGGTAACATCCTTTGCATGTCAGGCAGTTTCCAATTGTTGCTTTCAAATAGAAACTGCTGTAACAACTCTTCCCCTTACTTTTGTCACTATGCTTTCTCAATATTTACATGTATTAAGAAACAAGAATAGATTGATACCAAAGCTTTTTATTATCTAAGCAATGACATTCATACACATGCACTAATTGGAAAAAGTCCTGCCCATCAAGATGTACATTTCCAATAAATTCCAAAATTTCAATAAATTTTGCCTTTAAAATGTATAGTATTCATAGTTGACCAACATGCACTAATAACTGTGCTCATAACAATCTAGAAGAATTTTTAAATTTAAACATATATACATATTCCTGTACAAAGAATTATGAAAAGGATGAATTATTAAATAAACATAAATACGTGCATTAGGATAAAATTCTGAAGGCAAAGTGGAATAGAAATACAAGCATCCGACTCCTGATTTCAGCTCAGGTCATGATCTCAGGGTTCATGGGATCAAGCCCCGCGTCAGGCTCTATGCTGACAGTATGGAGCCTACTTAGGATTCTCTCTCCCTCTGTTCCCCTCACCAGCCCCTGCCACGTGGATGCTCTCTCAAAATAAATAAATAAAGTTAAAAAAAATTACAATTTCAAAAAGATAAAGGGGCACTGTAAATCTTCTGGCTGTGAAAGAACTTGTTTTGTTTTTTTTTTTTAATATTTGAAAGTGAACAGCAAATAATTTCAACATTTCCAAGTAAGAAGGCGATTATGATAAAAGACAGGAAAGCAGTCATTCTGGGGGTGAAGGAAGAGACAGATGGAAGAGATTCTAGAGTGGTTGCCAAAATTCTATTTCTTAATGTGGGTGGTGGTTATAAGCATGTTGCTCTTATAAATAATTCATTAAACCAAACAGGTATTTCTATACATTGTATTGTATGGTTTTCTGTATCTGTGTTTTTATAATAGAACGGTCAAAAAATCACAGCTACTTAAATGTTTTATTTTAAAACATCAATATTCATAGGAAATTCTTTTTTTTTTTTACAGGAAATTACATCTTTTGCAAGCATTTAAATTTAAGATCAATATTTTCATAACCTAGGTACTTACCCAAGAGAAATGAGGAAATATGTCTAACAAAAATCTAAATGTGAATGTTTATGGCAGCTTCATTCATAATTGCCCCAAACTGAAAACAATCCAAATGTCCTTCAACTAAAGAAAGAATTTGGGCATATATAGAATGGAGTATTACTCAGCAATTAAAAAGGAATGAACTACTGTTACGTGGAATACTCTTAAAAGCATTATGCTAAATAAAAGAAGCCAGACTGATTAGACTACATACTACATGATCCCAGGTGTATGACATTTTGGAAAAGATAAAAACTACAGGGACAGAAAAGAGATCAGTGGATGCCAGGGGTTGGAAGTGAGACAAGAGACTGACCAAAAAGAAGCATGAAGGAACTTTTGAGGTAACAGAAATATTCTATATCTTGATAGTAATCAGTTATATACATTTTCATAGAACTATATGGGTTTGTTTTTAAAATACTACACCAGGTATATTCCACTTGTCCTTCCAGATCCACTCACCACCCGAATCTCAGCCCCAGGAGGCTGACCTATATCAAAAAGTTTCCTTCCTTCTTCCACTGGGTTTTACCCATAAGGAGCCCCAGCAGGATGAATGGAGGAACTTTAGGTTCAGGTATGATACCACCCTGCCCCCCCCCGCCCCACCCCCCCCCACCTCCCCACCCCCCACCCCCCCTCCCTCCCACCAGCACTTTCCTTATTAGGCCTCTCAACAAAAGGATACTGCTCCCTTAAGGTGGCTTCCTCTATACAGCTCAGATATTCCCCCTGTCCCTGTGAAAATGGGTGATAATAGCTTCACTGCTTGCTAACCAAGTCTAGGGCACCACCCCTTGTGATTTCCGTAACATTTTCCCCACAACTTTGTAAATAGTCCCTTTATAAATACACTTTCTTGGTATTAGCCTAATTGGGGCATGCCGCCTATTTCCAGCTGGGATCTTGACTGATAAGACTCAAACTTAAAAAAATATATAGGGGATATATGAAGCAGGGACAGTTTTCAAACACTTTTCAGACAATGAGTGAACAAACAAAGAAGGTTTGAAAATTGCCATCAGAAAATTTGGTTCTAAAGACACCATGCTTCTCATCTGTTTCTCTGGGTCATGATCCAAAATGTAAACTCATCTTGTCATCTACCTTCTCCCAAACACTTTAATACTCAAAACGTATCGGTACTTCTTTCCAATCTCAAAATCCAACAACCAACTGCCATCACCACCCAAACCCTTAAGTCTAAATCACGCAGGACTCAGTGATCAGCACACTCACATATACCTGGGGGCTCATTCCCTCTACCACTTCCGGGCCCTAGCTGAACCCTGACTACATACATATGCCTCTTACCCTGCAGCCCCTTTCAGTATCTGAGAGTAGGATGCTTTGGGGTCACTAGTATGCTGACTCTCCAGAGACTTTTTATAAAACTATTCCTACTCCACCCTCTTATAAAAGCCCATCCTTTTGAGGCTTGTGTCACTTAGCTAGTTACCCTCTAATCTTCCCCAAACTCATCATTTAACAACCTCTTATTCTTCATTTAAGGGTTTTACATAGGATTTATAACCTATCCCTTATGCCAGTCTTGCTACCATCCTGAATTCCATCAAATCCCAATCCCCTGACCTCACAGTTCTTTAAGCTTCTCCCAAAGACAGTCTTTTACATTCCAGCTCAGCCACCAGTTCTCAGTTTCACCCGGAAACTTGTCATGTCCTAGAAGGCTTCACCTCTTAAATATTAAAATCTAGTAACTCACTTCTCAATCACAACCTACCAACTATCCAACCTGTTCCAGTAACCCCATTCCTGACTTTTATTTAACAAGACTCTCAGGGGGCGCCTGGGTGGCTCGGTTGGTTGAGTGGCCGACTTCAGCTCAGGTCATGATCTCATGGTCCAGGAGTTCGAGCCCTGCGTCGGGCTCTGTGCTGGCAGCTGGGAGCCGGGAGCCTGGAGCCTGCTTTGGATTCTGTGTCTCCCTGTCTCTCTGCTCCTCCCCTGCTTGTGCTCTGTCTCTCTCAAAAATAAATAAATGTTGAAAAGAATTAAAAAAAAAAAAAAAAAGACTCAGTATACTGACCTCTCTCCTTTCTCCTATCCACCAGCCTTGTCCAACTCCTAAAAGTTTTAAATTTCACAATCATTTCACTCACTCTGGACAATACCCTAAATTCTTTCTTCTCTACCTATTCACACCACATCTTGTCAGACAAAAATGACAATCCAGGATAATTCTAATTTTCCTAATATTCTACGTTCTGTGCAGGTTCTGGCTAACAGGGCCTACTAAAGCAGCGGGGGGTGGGGGGGGGGGGGGTTTGCACTCACAATGAGGTAAGTGACCATAAGTTTTTAATGATACAGACTTCACTAAGGCTTCATTGACGTCCAGAAATTCTCTCTATACAGCTCCTGCTTCCATTTTCTGCAACACCTGTTTGGACCCTTTATCCCTCCACTCTAGCCCCCACATTTCCTTGCCCTTATCTTCCTTTCAGGGATAATCTCTTCTATCATTTCATGGGAGAAAATAATGTCTTCATCCATAAAACCACTCTATCTTCCATCCTTTCACTAAGTTCACATTCTCATCCATCTTTCCTCCTACCCAGGAAACATGGTTCTCTTCTTCCAAGACCAATCTCCCCACCTTGTGCTTTGAATCCTATGCTCTAAGGCTCTACTTTGCAATCAAACCTTCCAGAAACCCTCATCACCTCATAACTTTTCAGAACCTCTCTTCTCCCCTTCAAATATCTTTAATAAGTTATGTACACTTGCTACTCCCATATCCTATGTACTCACTACTCAGACTGTTCCAACCCAAGCTGCACACTCCAATGCCAATTCTGCAGTCCTCATTCTTGTTGATTTTGCAAGTAGCATTCCAGTTCAGTTGATCCTTCATGAACACCTCTCTACTGGCTTCTATAAAATACCACTGGCTCAATTTTCCTACTGGTGCTCTAGCTGCCTCTATTCAATTTTCTAATCTAGTTTTTTTTTCTTCTTCTCTCCATCAATTAAGTATAACAAGTTCTTCATTATTCAGTGCTTTCTCCTCTTACATTCTCCTTAATGACTTCATCTAATCATATAATTTCAAGTAACATTTACAGGCTGAATCTCAAATTTATCATCTCCAACCAAGTCTTATCTACGTTCATACCAGCATACCCTATGCCTCACAAATGTCTCAAATCCAATGTGCCCAAACCTACACTGATGAACCTGCCCTCAAAACATCCCCTTATCTTGGGGCACCTGGGTGGCTCAGTCAGTTAAGGTCTGACTTCGGCTCCGGTCATGATTTCACAGTTGGTGAGTCTGAGCCCCGTGTCTGGTTCTGTGCTGACAACTCGGAGCCTGGAACCTGCTTCAGATTCTGTTTCCCACCCCCCCCCGCCCCTCCCCCATTCGCACTCTGTCTCTCTCTCTCTCTCAAAAATAATAAACATTAAAAAAGTAAGTCCCCTTATCTCAATACCACCATCTGCTCACATGTTCACATTAGATAACTGAGAGACATTCTTAATGTCTCCTCCTTCCTCACTGTCCACGCCACTAAGTTCTGCTACTTTCATGCTTGCTCAGTGTAGCAGTAGGTCCCAACTTAAGGGTCAGCTTTGGGGGACCTGGGGGGCTCAGTTGGTTAAGCATCTGACTCTTGATCTTGGCTCAGGTCAGGTCTCACGGTTAATAAGATCGAGCCCCATGTCAGGCTCTGTGCCGACAGCATAGAGCCTGCTTGAAATTCTCTTTCCCTCTCTCTGCTCCTCACCCACTCTCACTCTCTCAAAAAAAACGAGTAAACTTGAAAAAAAAAAAAAAAGTTGAAACACTGTTACAAAATTTTCAAGAAGTCAGCTTTGCCCCTATCCCTCACTCAGACCATACACTCTTAAAGGACCCCACATTTTTCTTTTCTTTTTTTTAAAGTTTATTTATGTAATCTCTACACCCAATTTGGGGCTTAAACTCACAGCCCTGAGATCAAGAGTCCCATGCTCTTCCAACTGGACCAGCCAGGCACCCCAGATCCTATATTTTTCTGTAATTTTCAGCACACTTCTTATTCTCTATTCAATCTCTGTCTTGCCCACTAGAATGTGAATAAGGCAAAACCTTGTTCATTGACATACATGAGCATTCAGCATACACAGGACACTAAAATAATAGCTGAATGGCTGGAAGGAAAGCAACCCCCAGACTTTCCTATGAACAAATTCATCCTCCTCTACCATCAGCGCTCTGGAAAAGTTGAGGACTGTTTCCTGGAGTCAAAGATTGGGCAAGAAAATTGTGTGAATCACCTGGCTCTAAATTCTAAAAATATGGAATGCATATGGAAAATCTCTGAAAAGCATCAAGTGTTGTACAAATGTGTTGTCACCGTTTTAAAAGCAGTTATTACCAGCAGAAATCAGTAACTCCATTCCTAGAAGGCATGGACTATGCTCACAGTTTCTACATACTACCTCCTATGGCTGGTATTCAACCTGGATCCGAGAAGAAACTTGTCAGTGGTCACGTGCACTTTTGTTATTGCTCAGACCTTGAAAATAATCCTCCTTTTGGGCGCCTGGGTGGCTCAGTTCATGATCGGGTCATGATCTCGTGGTTCATGAGTTCGAGCCCCACGTCAGTCTCCGTGCTGACAGCTCGGAGCCTGAAGTCTGCTTCCGATTCTGTGTCTCCCTCTCTCTCCCTGCCCCTCCTTTGCTCATACTTTGTCTCTCAAAAATAAGTAAATGTTAAAAAAAAAAAAAAATTTTTTCCTAAAAAGAAAATAATCCTTTTACTAAGAAAATATTTTACAAGAAATTAAAGTTCTGGGGCACATGGCTGGCTCAGTCAGAAAAGCATGTGCCTCAATCTCAGGGTTGTCAGTTCAAGTCCTATGATGGGTGTACAGATTACTAAAAAAAAATAAACTTTAAAAGAAATTAAAATTCCACTCATAAACAAAATTTAAAATTACAGTGTGTCTTTCAGAATTTGCATACTAAATTTCCATTTGTATAATATATATTGCAAAAAATGAAAAAAGTAGAAAATACTTATTACTTGTAAAAATAAGGTCAGTTTTATTTGCTAAGTATTATAATTACTTAGGCCACATTTTTCTTTTTAAGTTTATTTATTTATTTAGAAACAGCAAAAGGAGGGGAGGGGCAGAGAGGGAGGGAGGGAGAGAGACTCTCAAGCAGAATCTGAGCTGTCAGCATACAGCCCCACACAGGGCTCAATCTCATAAACTATGAGATCATGACTTGAGCCGAAATCAAGAGTCGGACACTTAAAGGACTGAGCCACCCAGGCACCCCAGGCCACAATTTTTATTGAAAAGAAAAGTATTCAGGGTCACCTGGTGGTTCAGTTGGTTGAGCGACTGACTCTTGATTTCGGCTTAGGTCAAAAGGTGCTTGGGATTCTCTTTCCCCTCCCCTGCTTGCTCATAAGTGTGCTCTCCTCTCAAGATAAATATTTTTTTAAAAAAGAAAATTATTTAAATAGAGGCAAGAGGGAATCTAGAATGTGTTCCTATCAATTATCTCCAATGCCAAGATAAAACTAAAACTGTACAGTGACACTATTTTTTTAATATACAAAATTTATTGTCAAATTGGTTTCCATACAACACCCAGTGCTCATCCCAAAAGATGTCCTCTTCAATACCCATCACCTACCCTCCCCACCCTCCCACCCCCTATCAGCCCTCAGTTTGTTCTCAGTTTTTAAGAGTCTCTTATGCTTTGGCTCTCTCCCACTCTAACCTTTGTTGTGTTTTTTTTTTTTCCCTTCCCTTCCCCCATGGGTTTCTGTTAAGTTTCTCAGGATCCACATAAGAGTGAAAGCATATGGTATGTGTCTTTCTCTGTATGGCTTATTTCACTTAGCATCACACTCTCCAGTTCCATCCACGTTGCTACAAAGGGCCATATTTCATTCTTTCTCATTGCCATGTAGTATTCCATTGTGTATATAAACCACAATTTTTTTATCCATTCATCAGTTGATAGACATTTAGGCTCTTTCCACAATTTGGCTATTGCTGAGAGTGCTGCTATAAACATTGGGGTACAAGTGCCCCTATGCATCAGTACTCCTGTATCCCTTGGGTAAATTCCTAGCAGTGCTACTGCTGGGTCATAGGGTAGGTCTATTTTTAATTTTTTGAGGAACCTCCACACTGTTTTCCAGAGTGGCTGCACCAGTTTGCATTCCCACCAACAGGTGACACTGTTATTTTAAATGTAAGCCTCTAAATATGATAAAATTAAGTTCATTCACATCAGAATACAGAAGAGAACACTTTGTTTCTCGAATCTTCTATTAGTAATCTAAGTTATTCACTGAACTGTGATTTACCCTCTATAAAATGGAAACAAAGCCTGACTTACATAGTTCTGATTAAGAATCAATTGATATATAAGATATAAGAGCTCAACACAAAAGTAGGAACTAAATAAATAATTGGTCTCATTACTTCCCTTAAAAGAATTTTAGGTGTGACATATACATTCTAAACAACAAATATGTCCAATACCTAAATAAGGGTTAGGAGCTCTTGGTGATGCTACACTTTCAGAATTCTTTACTAATTCTCATTAGTGGTACCTGAGTGGCTCAGTCGGTTCAGTGTCTGACTTTGGCTCAGGTCATGATCTCAGTTAGTGAGTTTAGCCCCGTGTCGGGCTTTGTGCTGACAGCTCAGAGTCTGCAGCCTGCTTCAGATTCTGTGTCTCCCTCTCTCGCTGCCCCTTCCCTGCTCGCTCACTCGATCTCTCTCTCAAAAATAAATAGACATTAAAAATTAAAAAAAAAAAAACACCCTCAATCATCTGTACTTTATCCAATGCGCAGATGAAAATCTCATCTCACCTCACAAGTTCCTGGGCTACTTTAAGTTTTCAGGAATAGAACAATTTATTTCCCTTTCCTAAAATCATCTTCAGGGGTGGCTCAGTCAGTTAAGGGTCTGACTTAGGCTAGGCCATGATCTCGCGGTTTGTGAGTTCGAGCCTTGTGACAGGCTCTGACAGCTCAGAGCCTGGAGACTGCTTCGGATTCTGTGTCTCCCTCTCCCTGCCCCTCCCCCGCTCGTTCTCTCTCTCTCTCTCTCTCTCTCTCTCTCTCTCTCTCTCTCTCTCCCCCCCCCCCCTCAAAAATAAACATTCAAAAAATAATAAGCATCTTCAGTTCCAAATCAAAGTTCTTAAATTCCTGACAATAATATCCCTAACACACAAACACTCAGTACAGCTTTAAGCAAATGGAAAAAATGCATTGGCTACAAAACCAGTCATGCAAATTAAGAGCCTATGCAGTAGTTATCTCAATATTTGGCAAGATGTGTAGACTGAATCCCAGCTGGCTGGCAAGGAAAGTGTGCCAAGTGGAAATATAAGTCTTTGCATACTTTATTCTAGAGTCCAGATTAAAAACCTGTAGCAGAAAGCACAAAGATGGAAAATGGAAGTAGCCTCATATAAAAGGCAAGAGAAACCTTTCATCCTTAATGCACACAGCCCTGGATACCACACTTTACAGAATATTCCAAGATCTTTTAAAAGGACAAAACTTTAGGTACTGCTAACAGTCATTTTTAAGTGGCAAAGCTGTTTGAGAACTCAACTTAAAAGCAATTACAACTGAAGTATTTGCACATAAAATAAGAAGTCCTGAATCTGCATTAAAATAATCCAGGGATTAGAGGATAGGAAGTGGAAAGAGTAGTGTGTAGAGTAGATAAAATAAGGTTTGCCATATATTGACAACTATTGAAGCTGATATAAGTTTTTTATTTTTTAAATCAAGAGTTAGGACATTGAAAAAATTGTTTTTAATCTCTATTTTTGCGGGGGGGTGGGGAGAGACAGAGTGTCAGCAGGGAGGAACAGAGAGAGGGTGACACAGAATCCAAAGCAGGCTCCAGGCTCCAAGCTGTCAGCACAGAGCCTGATGCGGGGCTCAAACTCACTAACTGTGAGATCATGACCTGGGCCAAAGTCAGACGCTTAACCAACTGACTGAGCCACCCAGGCGCCCCAAGAGTTAGGACATTTTAGCAACTCAATCCTTCTCTGCAGTTCTCATTCACAGTTTATAATCTAGATTCTGGTTCTCATACCCATCAAAAATCTATCTGGGGGGTGCCTGGGTGGCTCAGTCCGTTAAGCGGTCGACTTCGGCTCAGGTCATGATCTCGCGGTCCGTGAGTTCGAGCCCCGCGTCAGGCTCTGTGCTGACAGCTCAGAGACTGGAGCCTGTTTCAGATTCTGTGTCTCCCTCTCTCTGACCCTCCCCTGTTCATGCTCTGTCTCTCTCTGTCTCAAAAATAAATAAACGTTAAAAAAATTAAAAAAAAAAAATCTATCTGGAAAATGGCAACTATAATACATTTTATCATAACCTTATTCTGTGTTTCCTCTTCAAATGAGCCACAGTTTTTAAAAGTAATACCTGGTATAAAATATTTTACCTATAATTTTAAAAGTAGCTAAAAATTAACCACATATTCCCCTGTAGAGAAAGAGATGCACTTTAAAACTTGATGCCAGGAGAAATTTTTACAGTAAATTTGAGCTTGGATAAGCCCTTTTCACCGAAATAATTTCACAGTGAAAATGATCTGAAGGAGCAGGCACTTCCCACAGGAAGGATACAATGGAACTTAGCTACTACACTACGAACAAACTACAATAAAATTTCTCAAAGATTCTTTCTTGAATAAAGTGTGTAAAAACGACCTGCAAGGGTTTTCTGAGACATTACATGTACAAGCAGTTTCATCTTAAGTCCAAAACATTGTCATTCTCGAAGAATCTTTAATCCAAAAAGACCCCCTTTATCAAAAATTTAAGTTTAGTAGGGTGCCTGGGTGGCTCGAGTCGCTTAAGTATCCTTTTGGCTCAGGTCACAATCTCACGACTTGTGTGATGGAGGCCCACGTTGGGCTCTGTGCTCATTGGGCTCTGTGCTCACAGCGTGGAATGTGCTTGGGATTCTCTCTCTCTCTGTCCCCACCCCCCCACCAAATAAATAAACATTAAACACAATTTTTTTTTCACAAATTTAAGTTTGGGTTTCTAAACTTCAATTACAACCAGAAGGCTTCTTTCTGCATGAGAGTAAAGGCAATAACAATATGACAGACAGTAATGCAAGAGTCTAGATACAGGGAAACGCCCAAATGTTAGAGGGGAGGGGGAATGAAAAGCAAGGTCATACCATGTAAAAATATTTCCAAAACTATAACTAACTTACACAAACCTATAAATGGTTTTTAAGACCTCAGAACCACAACTACCATGAGAACTAAAAGCACTCCTTCAAAGTTCCCTTCTTATCCTACAGGGGGCTGCTAGGGTTGCTGCAGCTCTAGGTGGCCAAGGGAAAGGAGAAAAAAATGTTCATAGTGCTACCCCATTCCCTTTACACTAAGGATGACCTGTGAAGGAGGAAGAGGGATAAGATGTTCTTGAACATCTATCTGTATTTTAGTACCCATTTTCTACTCATAAAACCATCACCATGGAGTTTGGATTCTTAAGTCCACAGTGTCAGCATTAGAACTACAATTTAGCTTTATCAGACTGGGAAGCTAATATCTCATTTCTACAGAAAACTGTTTCCAATTCCCACCAAACAACTTCAAATGGCAGTTTGGACATACACAGATGTATATGCAATATAAGCAACTTCTATCTATGTAGATTTAATTTCCAAGTTTCTATTGTCCCTCTACCTAAACACTTTGCCTGCTAGTGATGCCCAGTTCTCCAAAAGTTAGCACTTGGGGAAGCTGTGTCTGCCTTCTTGACCAGTTTCGCCACTTCCTCAGCCTCACGTTCCTTCCTCCAGCCTATCTGCCCCCATTGTGGATTAACTATCAGAGGACAAGAGAGCAGTAAGAATACTGGATAACGCAAGTGGAACAGCACTCTCACAGCCTATCACAGTGGAGGTAATGTAGTATGTGCTCAATATGTTGAAAATCAATAAATGAATATTATTCCAAATCTGCCACTAGCCAACCTTGGACAGTCACTTGACCTCTTTGAGCCTCATCTGTACAGTAAGGAGAACTGAGTTAGTTTATTTTGGTTCAACAGTCCTGTGACTTATAATACATGCTTAGAAGCTGAATTGGGAAAGTTTTTAAGCTGTTTTTTATTTTTTTTAATGTTTATTTATTTTTGACAGAGAGAGTGAGTGCAAGCAAGGGAGGGGCAGAGACAGAGGGAGACACAGAATCTGAATCAGGCCACAGGATCCAAGCTGTCAGCAGAGCCTGAGGTGGGGCTTGAACTCACAAACTGAGAGATCATGACCTGAGCTGAAGTCAGATGCTTAACCGACTGAGCCACCCAGGAGCCCCTAAGCTGGTTTTTTTTTTAGTGAAAGATTAACCTAACCTTAAGTTTTGAACAATGTGTCAAGAGAAATGTGGGCAAAGCATAAGGACAGCCAAATCAGAATTAACCAAGAGGATCAAGGGAATGACAATAACAGCTGGCTCGCTCATCCTCTCATCCAAGGGTGAGAAAGAGTGAAAAATGTCCAGCATTTTTAGTAAAACTATGCAAGGCAAAGTCTTTTATTATATTGTTTGAGGCACTTATATTAAGCCTCGAGGACAAACTCCTCTTGAGAATTCAGTACTAGGAAAGTTTTGTCTTTACTTCCTTTCAAAATATGAGATCTATATAACCTTTCGTATCACCAAACTTTGCCAAGAAGTCGGAAACTAAGGTCTGTTTTCAACTACAGTGCCATCCTTGTCCTATTGCTAATAAAGCAAGCACACTGTCTCTCCTGCTACCTCCAAGCTTAGTTCTTTAGTGTTTCAGTTAATTGCACTTTTACCGTTTACCCGAAGTCTCAAATCCTTTACGAAGGGAGTAGAGGTAAAACGGATAGAATATGTTATTTTTCGAATGAAGCCTAGATGCCAGATTTACAAATTAACACTTTAAAAATACAACTGGTTTTGTGGATTAAAATATATTAATACAAGTTGCTACTGGCACCAGACTCCACAAATCTCAAATTGCAATGAAGTTCAATTCCTCAATGTTTCCACAATACCTCCTTAATCTTTCTAAACTAGTTTTGAAAAAAAGTCTAACACTCCTAAACCTAATCCTCATTGTAAATGCTCATCTCATTTTCATTATCAGTAACAATACAAATCTTCCCCACTAATGTAAGATACTGTGTCATCCTAACACAACAAAAAGACATGTTTCTTACTAGAAATGGAGTTGGGGAGGAAGGAAAAACTGTTCCCAAAATGCACCACAAGTAACAGTCTGGAAACATTAATATCCAAGCTGCTTAAGTAAAATTTCAACCCCCAATTGGTTTCTTTAATGTTTTTAAGTCTCTTCTACAAATTATCTAAAGCCCCCATTAATCACAAATGCAGGAAGAAAACCCAAGCAGCAGGATATTTTAGAATTTAAAGCATTTAATAATAAATGGCATACACAAAGGTCTCCTGGCTCAGAATAAAGAAATTCAAGGGGTGCCTGGCTGGCTCTGTCAGAAGAGCATCCAACTCTTGATCTCAGGGTCATGAGTTCAAGCCCCATGAGTCAAGTTGGGTATAGAGATCACTTAACCAAAAAAAAAAAAAAAAAAAAAAGAGAGAAAGAAAGGAAGGAAGGAATTAAAAACTTACCTGAAGTCATTAATTTAGCACAGCTACTTTTGCTTGCATCATCTTCTAAGATTCGGTTTGTGCTCTTTTCTTTCCCAACCAAAGTTTCTTCCAAATGTAAGCATTTATCAGACCCAACGCTGTCTTCACCAACTGCATGACTAATTTTGCTATTAGCTTCAAGTACAGAAGTGACATCTTCCAGCTGAGCAGCTTCACTAGATTCTGAATGAGAGGAACCCTTACCCTGGGCTAAATTCTTTGAAGAAACTGGTAGAGACTCATCATCACTATCAAATCCAAAAGGATCTCCAGTATTTTCTTCTTCCACCTTAGGTTTCTTCGGAATTTCTTGGATATCTGGTTTGAAATTGGGCCTCTTCTGCCCTAATTTAGCCATAAATGTTGTCTCTCCCCATTTTGTGCTAAGGGTGGTCCGTTTGTTGGAAAAGACTTCATCAAATTTTGAACTGCCATTTCCTCCTTTCCTACTGTAGGTTTTCCCAAATCTGGATGTCATTTTGACACCTGTTTCATATTCTCTGTGGGGGGGGGGGGGGGAAGAAAAGAAAATATACAATCACCAAACACTTAACCAGCGTTAACACTGAATATAAAAATAACCCAGGGATTCTCCCCCATGGGGGCTTTTCAACAGTCAAGATACAAACTTTAAAAATGGTTGAATACATACAGGGAAGGTGTATAAAGAGAGGGGCTCATTTTTTTATTCTACATACTTCCATATCTCATTTTTTTTTTTTATAATGAGTACATAGTCATACACTTACAAAGTAAGCAAGCATAAGGATTAATCAACTTATCCACAAAACCAACTTAAGAGTGGAATATCCATTTTTTTTAAGTTTCAAATGAATCTATGTACTATTCTCATAAATATCACTTTTACCTTAAGAAAATAATCTGAATAGGGTCATTACTCCTATAAAATCTTATGCACAAAATGTTAATTTTTTTCAGTATCTCAGAATTATCAAGTAATTGACTCAATTAGGTCTTGAAATGTCAAAGCATTTATTCATAGGAGGGGGAAAAAGTCGGGAAAATGGTGCTACTTTCTTATGTATTAGAACCTGCAGCCTTTAATACAATCTTAAAGATCCTGATCCTTGGTCTAATGTAGTTTAAACTGTGGCTTGAAAAATATTCTCTAGTCGGTCATCTCCCTAATCACAAAAAAACGTATTCTATCTTCCTTGTCTTCAACTGCAGAGTTACGTTTTCTGAAGCTGGTGAATTCCAGCATATTACACCAGTCTGCTAATTATTAAATGAAGCATCAGAAACCTGTAAATTTTCCTCTTTGCTTTATAAAGGATAAGTGGACTCATCTGTTGTATCTACATAATAATAACAAATACTATAACAAAAAAAATTCAAAATAGTAAATCAAAAGAATAAAACACTTTTTAAAGTAACAGTACTTCTTAAACACTATCAATTCTTATCATTTCCTACACTTTGACCTCCTAAAGTTTAAATGTCAATTTATTAAATATACCCAAAACAGATCACTGTCTAGATTTGGGGGAAAAAAAGCTTCATAATTTGAAATTTAAAATATGACAAGTAGAATAATATTTGACTTCTACTCTTGAATACGTTTTTGGTCTATACTTTAAACATATTTTTCCTTTACTAACTTAAACTCTTGCAACTTATGTCACTATAAACTTAGTTTTATGTATATTCAATGATAATTTTCCTCTCTCGTGTTTGGCTAGAAACCAATTCTAATTTGACAAAGTAATAACTTAGTCATCATACAGATCTGCATTAAGAAAAAATAGTGTGAAGACCTTTTAAAATGTCACAAAACTTTTTCCTGAGATCTACTGTAGATTGACACTAAAGAATCTTTGGCTTTCCTGTTAGGTCCAGTCTAAACAAAACTAAGTATATTTGGCAGCTGCAAGAACAAAAGAAAAAAGTCATTTCATTCCTTCAATAATTTAAAGCCCTCATCTACAGACCTGCATTTACATGTACACCAACAAAGCTGAAACATTTTGTATACACTCACAAGGTAACCACCTAAAAATGCTGACTAAATGACACACCAAAAATTTAGACTTGAGCTCCTTTGGGCCCGCAGGAGAAAAACTAGTGGTCTTGCAGTAAAATGGTCTTGGAACCACAAAGCATTCACTGTTGCAAGTTGAAAGTCTGCAAATGAACACTTGATATGAAAGAGTTAACTATTTTAAGCGATAAGAAAATCATGCTTGTTTTTTAAGTGTCCACGTCTTTTACAATTATGTACTAAAATACTGATGAAATAATGTCAGCAATTCTCTAGCTTTAAAGGATGTGGAATGGAAAGCGTGTAGATGAAAAACACTCGGTTAAGAATTAAGAACTGTTGTATCTGAGCGGCAAATACATGGGAATTCATTATGTAATATCCCCTACTTTTGATTTATTTTATAGTTTTCCATGTCTGTCTGTAAAGTCACTAGACATACTATCGCGATAACATTATTAATGCCTAGAGTGTAAAGTACGTACAAATTAGTGTAAGAGTGCGGACACAGTTGACATACTTTAAGTATATCTCAAGTACACAAGCTATCTTGCTCAGTCAGGCTTCAAACTCCAAAGACTTTCCTAACTAAAAAGGAAAGAATGATTCACAACTAAGTCTTTACAGTCGTTGGGCCCTTGCCTCTCTGCCCAAAACCAGGTCGAATTTTCAGGAACGTGCGCTGGGATTAAAAAGTCCTCACACTTAACCCTCAACCAAGTGTAGCTTCTTTAGGACCCCCAGGGGTTTAGGGGCTTCCACCAAGGAGTGAAAGCCGGAAAGGATGAAGCTAACCACCTAGAGATTCTCACCTGGGGGCGGTCGGTGCACCGGGGGGGGGGGGGGGGGGGGGGGGAGCAGGAGACGCGGTCCCCTCCCTCTGGAAGCTCACGCAACTTTTCTCCTCCCCACCCCCACCGCCAGGAACGGGATGTAGCTTCCGACGCCCCGGAAGCCTCTGCCACTGAATCCCCAGGGCAGTGTAAGGCCTTAGTGGCGGCCAGGGGCGGAGGAAAGACGGCAAAGGATTCAGGGCTGAAACCAACGCACTTGACCGCGCTTGGGGAGGGAGGCAAATCAGTGGCCGCCCGAAAGGAACTCAGAAAAAGGAAAAATAAAAGAGGGAAAAGAGAGTTCTCCAGGTCGTTCCCCTGCCCAACTTCCTCAGAGGCTGTGTGGGTGAAATAGCGAGACTCCCAGACCCCTGCCTCCCCCACCCTCCCTGGCTCCCTCCGGGCCTAGGCAGCCGCCCGAGACCTCACTTACCCTCGGCGCCTGGCGGGTGCTTTGGCCTCGGGCCGCCTCCGCCTCTCCTGCTCCCAACGGCCCACGGACGGGCGCGGGAGCCCCGCGCGAGAGAACAGGGCCGGCTTGTGCGCGAAGAGAGGCAAGGGGCTCCGCCACCGTCAGAACCCGCGACTCCGCTCTGGGTAAATAGGAAACCCGGTGGAGGGAGGGGGGGGAGCGGCGGCACCGCAACTTCCCTCCCCGCCTTTAGCGCCGCCGGCCGGGCCCGGGCCTAGGCCTCTCTGGCCGCCGCCGCCAGAGCAGGTACCGGAGCCCGCTACGTGCCCCCGCTAGGCCGCCGCCGCCTCCTGCGCCGCCGCTTCCGCCGGTGAATGGTCAGCGCTGGAGTTTGAACAGGGCCCTGAACCATCTCAACGCCATTTGCGCTCCCGGCCCCCACCTCCTTCCTCCAACAGCCGCTCGCTCCGTCACTCCGCTTCCCACAGGCCCCGCGCGGCCGTCCGACCCCGCAGCCAATCGCGCGGCCGCTTACTCAAACCGCCGCGCAGGCGCTGCTTCCCGCATGCTCCGGCGCCCGCCATTGGCCCGGCCGCAGCGCCCGACGGGAGTTGTAGTCCGGGTCCGCGAGGGCGCTATACTCGCGGCTAGGCGCGGGAGCCGGCGGCGGGAGGAGCGGTTGTGGCGGGCTTTGCCCGCCCGGGCTCGGGAGCCCGTTGCAGCTCCTGACCACGCCGGGAGACGCAGGTGCCGCCAGGGAGGGCCGGGGGCGCAGTGCAGGCAGCTGTGTCAATCGTTTCCCCTCCAGGGACTCGCCCGTGTCTAGGGACGGTGGGTTGTGCAGCTGCGCCAGGCCTGCTGGGGCCGCGGCCTGGGAGCGCGGAGGCGCGGATTTCGCGGCTGGGAACCGCCCTCTACCCGGCCTGGCGAGTGCTGGCCCGACGCAGGTAACGACTGCGGGAACTGGGAAGCCCGGGGCACTGGGCACCTAACGCCGCGAGGGATGTCGGCTCCGGCGCTTGAATGCTCCCGCGACCCCTCCGCTCATACTTTCATAGTTCTCCGGTCTGCCCTGCACGCGTTAAGAGAGACCCCAAGAATACTGGATAGTAGTATCGTTAACTTTGTTGTGTGTAATAACGCTAACGTGGTTATGTAAGAATTTTTTTAAAAAGTCTGAAGTTTTGACGGGTAAAAGGATTATGACTCTGGGATTTACTTGAAAATAACTCCTACAAATACCGACCGAGGGAGAATAAAGCCAGTGGGGTGTTTTTCCATTGTTGTGTAATGCGTACACAAGGGCTGATTATTCCAGTCTCACTAACGTTTCTGAAATTTTCCATAAATGAAAAATTTCGAGAATTGAACCAGTGATTGCCTCTGGGGAGGACAGGGAGGTGGGAGATTGATGGGAGAAAAGAGTTAATTTTACACTACGCTCCTTTGTGGTCTTTGGGTTTTGGTTTTGTTTTTTTCGGGTCAATGTATTGATTATCAAAGTTGGAAATTTGGATGGGGGGATCTTTTTTTTTTTAAGGCTGCCGTGGGAAAACAGCGTTCTAAAAAGTAGCACAATCGTTTCGTGCTGAGAGGTGCATGATTCATCTGGCTTGGACGGCCCAGCTGTTTGGTGGGTGGTTAATGGAGATACACCTGGGAAATTAGGAAACTAATTGCTTCTAGTGAAAAGCCCTCCCCTTCTTCCGCAAATGGATGATTTGCCTTGAATGCACCCAGAAGTTAACCGGGTTCCTCCAAGTATATTCAGGAAACTCTGAGTCAAGAAAAAATAGTTAAGATATCCTGCAGCCCTTCGCACTAGAAATTTAAGGTGGATTTTAGCATGGCTGAACTGTTTTACTTTTGCCCTACTGTTTACAAAATTTTTTTTCTGACATTTAAAGTTTCCCAAATATTGTAACAGTACTTTTTCTTGATAAGTCAACTTTTGATAGCTTATGTGACTGGAAGTTATAACAGGTCTGTGCATTCCACTGTGGGCAGTATGCGCATGGCTTGTATTTGGGTCAGTTTTGTCTTTTCATTTTTTTTATTTTTTTAAAGGATTTATTTTGAGAGAGCCAGCAAGCGTGAGTGGGGGAGGGGTAGAGGGACAGAGAGAGTATCCCAAGCAGGCTCTGACCTATCTGTTCAGAGCCTGACTAGGGGGGTTGGAACTCAACAACCTTGAGATGATGACCTGAGCGGAAACCAAGAGGTGGACATTTAACCGGCTGAGCCACCTAGGCATCTCAGTTTTGTCTTTTTTTTTTTTTTTTTGCTTGTTTATTTTTGAGAGAAAGAGGGAGACAGAATCTGAAGCAAGCTCCAGTCTCTGAGCTGTCAGCACAGAAGCCCTATGTGGCACTTGAACCCATGAACAGCAAGAGCCAAAGTCAGACGCTTAACCAACTGAGCCTCCCAGGCGCCCCCCACTTTTGTCTTCTTAAAAAAATCAGCATAGGATCTTATTTTATCAGTTTCTTCAGAGATTGTAAGCAGAGGTGCAAGCTGCACTTACTATAATTATTTAGATGACAGAGTACTGGGTGCTAATTAAGGGGTCATTATCATCAGAGGCAAAGGCTAAGATCAAAAAGCCGAAAGTGGTGCAGAGATGAGACCATTGCAAGATCTTCCTGTGGAAGAGTGCTGTGAACCCTCCTGGACCAAAGGATGCATTTTTTATGACCTAGCCTGGTTAGTTGGCTGGGTCAGTGACTCCACATGAAGCTTAAATAGAAGAGTTAATTTTTTATAGAAAGAGATAATCCGTGGAGCCCATTTAGGGGCTTCTTGTGCAGTAGTTGTGTTATTGGAGCTTAGTAGAGTTAAATTCTTGCTGCTCAAAGAGTGATCCCTAGTCAGCAGCATGGCATACCCTGGAAGCTTAGTGGAAATGTGGAATCCCTGTCCCCAACTCCACTGAATCAGAATCTGCATTTTTAACATGATTCACCAGGTAACTGGCCCATACGTTAAAGGTCAACAAGCCCTGATTTTTGAAGTACATCTATAGCCTTTAACAGAAGTCTAATCTTTTTTGTTAAGGTGGGGGAAAGGAGGAAGAGAAAACATTAAGAACCTATTATACATCAGGTACGATGCCAGCCTCTTCATTTGCATCCCTGCCTGTTATCCCTGTTTTACAGGTGAGGAAATTGAGAGGTTGGCATTTGCTCAACATATGGTAACTAATAAAGAAATCAAACTTTTTCTTGAACATTGGATATCCATTATTATAGACATTGTTGAATCTGGTAGAAAATGGTACGTGATTTGAAGAGTAGGAAAGTGTGTGTGTGTGTGTGTGTGTGTGTGTTTAGTCTGTGGAAGCTTAGTGTATTAATACTGAAGAGAGCTGTGCTGCGGCTCTCTGCTCTCCTGTGCCTCACACTAAAGACTGCCTACGCCAGGGCCCCTTCTGGAGGCAGTTCAGTCTCTGGGCCTTCAGGCCACACCACTCCCTTTACCTTTTACCTCCCTGATTCCAGTGAGGCAAGTGAATACCCTGAAAGCCCCACTCCATTCCAGTGCCGTGGCCCTGAGTCCCACACCAGAGTGAGCAATGTGGACTCCAGTCTGGATAACACGTGGGAAAGCAGCTTTTTGGATGTTGGTGGTGGTTTTCCTTTGGTTTTCTTAGTTCCCTCAACTTATACTCTGCCACCTGCCTATCCCCATCCCCCACCCTCTCTCCCTGCACCCCCCCCCCCCCCCAGATTGGTTCACTTCACTTCATTCAAATCTGCTTCACGCACATATTAGGTAGCAAATAAGGGCTTTTTTGTTTGCTAGAATGCCTCGGTGTCTGATGTCTGATTTTTCTCCCCCATTAAATTATATTTATGGCAGAGACTAAAATCATAGATCTGAACCACACTTGTACCCTTTGATGCTACAGGCTGCCCTCCTGCATGCTGCCTGGAGGAGGGTAGAATCTCCACTACCTTGAGCTCCATCCACTCAGGTGGACTCATCCTTTGCTTCAGTGGAAGAAAGAAAATCCTGCCAGGAAAACTAATAGAAGAATCTGTTGTGCCATTGTTGGGTCTCTGTTGCAGCCCGGACATGAGAACTGTCAGAACTGGAATTGCTAAGTAGAACTGTGTAATCTTTTTCTGATAATGTGTAGTACAATGTATCACAACTTTCAAAATTCACTTCAGAGAGCTTGAAGTCAGAAATTTCCACACTGGTTACAGGAAATGTTTCCTTGTTTTAGGATGGGGAATCAGAATTTATAATAAAAATTATAAATCATACACTTGCACGTTGTGGTGATTGTATTACAGTGCCCTACAAAATGAGGGCCAGGCCCTGCCCTTACCTCCCTGACACTCCCCAAACATTTCTGTTCTGCCCAGTATGGAAAAGGAACTTTTCAATCAATCTCCCATGGACCAGCCTGTTTTATTTATTTATTTTTTAATGTTTGTTTATTTTTGACAGAGAATCCCAAGCAGGCTCCATGCCCTTGGCACAGAGCCCAAGGCGGGGCTCAGACTCCCAAACCATGAGATCATGACCTAAGCCAAAATCAAGAGTCAGACACTTGACCAACTGAGCCACCCAGGTGCCCCAACCTATTTTAAATTGTAACACCCCACTCCCAAATGCTATTTCTACTTTATTTTTCTTCAGGGCATTTATCTCATCTAACATATCTCATGTTTTTTTGTGTTTGTTACATACGTATCTTCCCTATGAGGGAAGGGATCTTTGTCTCCTCTTGTATATCCCTACCTCATGAAAGAGTGTGTAGCAATAGTAGGTGCTCAATAAATATTTAATTGCCTGCCCCCCATTTGCTTCCTTTCATGTTAGATTGTGTCTTGAAAGGAAAGTGACTTGAAACTGTCAGTAGTAGTTGACTGGGTTTTCCCAAGGGAGAGAGGAGTGCTTTCTGGACTAACCTGTTCTTGCTTTGGATAGGTTTTCATCCTGAGAATTGAGAAGATGAATACTACTATAATCACAATTGTCTTGTTTTCCAGTATAATTGGAATATGTTCTCCTGAGATGGTGACATCCTTTGGGGAATAAACTGCTGTCTTGGTAGTTGAAAAGCAAAGCAAGAAAAATTCCCTGGGGACATATTGCCTGACAAGGATTGGTACCCAGCAACCTCTAAAGGTCTGTCTGGCTACCTGACCCTTGTCTCCAAACAGCCATCTACTCCCCAGTGTCCTCACCCCTAATGTTCTATCATATTCCTCCTCCCCAACAAAAACCCTCCTGGGGCTTCCCATCGCCAAGACTAAAATCCAAAACCCATCTTGTGGCCTGTAAAGCCATGGGTGATCTGGCCCCTGACTACTCCTTATCCCTCTCCATCTTACCAATCCTGCCTCTGTCTACTAGAACCTGCCAAACCTGCTCCTGCTTCAGGCCTCTGCTGCTGTTCCCTCCACTAGTCCTGGAGATAAGCACATGACTCACTCCCTCACCTCTTTTAGGCCTCCGCTCAGGTGTCTCCTCAGTAGTGCCTACCCTGAGGTGTTATTTAAGTTAAATCCCTCACCCTGCCAGCCCAGCACTCTATCTCTCCTTTCCCTGTCATTTTTCTTCGTGGCAGACTTCATGTTTGCTTTACTTATTAACTTGTTTATTATTTGTTTCCTTCCACTAGAGTATAAACTCTATGAGGACAGGGATTGCTGACTTGTTCACTGCCATGCACCTAGCACACTTAGAATAGGACCTCACACACAGAAAGTAGGCTATAAATGTTGACTGAATAGCTCATAAATTGTGTTCAACTTTTCTGTATCTCCACTAGTTTTTTGTGTGTACTTGACCTATCAATAAGAGCAAAAGGTACACTGAAACCTCCCAGTATAAGAGTAATTGTGTCAATTTCTCCCTGGGGTTCTATTTTTGTTTTTATACTTTGAGGATATTTTATTGGGCACACACAAACTTAGAATTTTTTTTATAACATCCTGGTGGAATTGAAAGCTTTTTAAGTGCTTTGGGAGATTAATCACAAAAATCGCCTGAATTTTCCATCCTTCCCTGTATGCACACCTTTTGTAATGTGACTTTGCAGCTCCTCCCAGAATCTGGGCTGGCCTTGTAACTGGGGTTGGCCCAAAGAACATGGCAGAAGTGATAGAGTTCTGAGCTTGAGTCTTAAGGAAACTTGAACGCGCCCACATTCTTTCGTGGACCTCCGCCTCTGCCATAAAAACAGGCCTGGGCTAGCCTGCTGAAGGCTGAGACGCCACGTGGAAAAAAGCTGAGGTCATCCATGCCAGTCAACAACCAGCAGACCCCAAACACGCAAGCCAAGCCAGGATTAGCATGGCCACCTACCTGACCTGCAGCTGCCCACAGATGTGTGTGTGAGCCCACTTGGGGCCAGGTGAACTGCCCAGCTGACTTTAGGCTCATGAACAATAACAAATAGTTCTATGTTAAGCGTATGCATTTTGGAGTGGTTTGTTACACAGCATTATCGTGGCAACAGAGAATTGATGGTTAATGCCTCCTCATTTGGTTCTCAGCCTCAGAAAGGCTTTCCTGACTACCCAAACAAACTAAATCAGCCTCCCAGTCTATAATACCACTGTATTATTTTCTCAGTAACACCTCACTCTCCAAAATGATTTGTTTACTTCGTTTTTCTCTGTCTCCCATACTAGACTGTCACCTATGTGAGGACAGAGACCTTGTCCGTTTTGTTCCCTGCTCTATCCTCTGCACCCCGCATGGTAACTGCTTTGTCCTGCTGCGTGTGTCCACTGGACGCTGGAAATGTGACTAGTCCAAGTTAAGATGTGCTGAAAATCTAAAATACACTGGATTCCAAAAGCTTAGGGCCAAAAACAAAAGGATATAAAGTATCCGAATAATTTCTACAGTGATTAAATGTTGAAATGATAATATTTTAAATATATAAAGTAGAATGTCTTACTAAAAATTACTCTCATCTGTTTCTTTTTACCTTTTTTTAAAAATGTTTATTTATTTTTGAGAGGGGGGAGGGGCAAAGAGAGAAGGGGACAGAGGATCCAAAGCAGGCTCCGCACCCATAGCAGAGAGCCGTACACCGGCCTCAAACCCATGAGCGACGAGATCATGACCCAAGCCAAAGTTGGGCACTTAACCAACTGAACCACCCAGGTGCTCCTTTTTTTACCTTTGTTAAAGCGACTACTAGAAAAAACAAATTTGTGACCTGTATTATATTTCTATTGGACAGTACTGATACAGAAGTTCAGTAAATGTTTATGGAAGAAAAATATTTGTTAAAGGCTTGCTGAAAGAAATGAGAAATTAAGCCACAAAAAGACATAAAAACCTTAAATACATATTAATAACAGACAGGAACCAGTCTGAAAAGTCCATGTAGCATATGATGTTCGGGAAAAGACAACACTGTAGCAGTTGGTGGTTGCCAAGGGTTTACAAGGAGGAAGCTGGGAATAATGAATAGGTGACGTGTGGGGGAGTTTTTAGAGCGATGAAACGATTTTGTATGATACTGGAATGGTGGGTACATGCTATTATGCATTTGTCAAAACCCATAGAAGTGTACAAGACAAAGACTGAACCTCATGTAAACTATGGACTCTAGTTAATGCATCATATTGGTTCATTGATTGTAGCAAATATACCACACTAATTCAAGATAATAAAAATAAACTATGAGGGCAGGGATGGAAGTATGTGGGAGCTCTAATATACCCTCAATGTTTCTGTGAACCTAAAACTACTGTAAAAATTTTTTTTAAAGCTTTCAAAAAATGAATTCACCCAGGGCACCTGGGGGGCTCAGTTGGTTAACCGTACAAGACTTGATTTCAGCACAGGTCGTGATGTCACGGTTTGTGAGTTCTGGCCCCACATCGGGCTCTGCCTGCTTGGGATTCTCTCTCTCTCTCCCCCTCTCTCTCTGCCCCTCCCATGCTTTTGATCTCTCTCAAATAAATAAACTAAAAAAAAAAAAAAAAAATTTCACCCTTGCACAGCTACCAAATAAAACATAAATTTAACCACTTCCCTCTTTTAGAACAAGTTTGGTGACTCCCCATTGTCTACTAGAATAAGTTCACCCACTGCCTGGCCCTTGCAGCCCCCATGATCTGGAAAGTCCTTCTTCCTCTCTACTTGTGGAACCCAATGAGTCATACACCCACCCATATAAATCGAACATACTCTATTCCTTGTTTCTATAAATACTAAATGAAAAGTAGACACAGAAAAATGTGCATGTGAAGGTTTGGTCATATTGGAGCTTTGTGTCTCTTTCTAAGTAAGTTTGGAAAATGGATATGGAAATGTTGAAGAAGAAGTCTGATAGCCACAGGCAGGCTAGGGATTAATATCCTTGAGATGGAAACAATGGAAGCAGAACAAGGCTATTTAATGTCAGTGAAGATCTGCTGGGGCTCATCTCCCAGGAAGGAGTCAGTGGGATACTGTGCTGGGAGCAAGATCCATCCCAGCAGTGAGGTGGTGTTAGCTGACCGCCCGCCTCCCGTGATAGGAGACAAGCCACTGGGCTGTCACCTGCTCTGAAAGCCAATCTGTCTCTGACTGCTGCTCACCCAAGCCAGGATACCAGGGTGATTGAGTTTCAGGTATTTCACTTCCAGAGCAGATGACAGTGTGGCAGTGGCATTTCCCTCTCTATCACCATATAGTGGGGCCTCAGGAGAATGCGTGAGAACACGCGTGAAGTGTGCAGGAAGTGAGCAGGCTTCCAGGTGCTGTTTACAATGCAGATTTCCCTACCTCTCCTCCTTTTCAGGAATGTTCTAATTTCTGACCACTTTGCCAGTGGGAAACTTAAGGAATACCGAGCAAGGATAAATGACTTACCCAAGATCACTCAGCTACTTGACAGGTGTCTGTTTTTCTCCAAAGGTTATGGACATAAAGCATATGCTACCCTAGGTTGTTAACATCACACCAGGTAGAGGAACCGTATTCTTTTGCTGTCCTTTCCAGCCAGAGGTCCATGCCCCCTGGAGGAGTAAGGTTAAGACCCCTGGTTAAGACCTCAGGGGTGTTTAGAGGAAGAGACCAGGTTGGAGTCAGAATGGTCTTGTGCCTGCGGGAAGGTTTAACAAACCTGGGAGATAAAGTATCTGTGACCACTGAGGGTAGAGGGTCAGATGAGTGTCTACAAGGCCAGGCTTATTTACCAATAGGAGGCCAAAGCACTCTGTCTTAACCAGGTGATATACAATCTCTTTCCACCCCGTCCATCAGGTCCTCTGACAACATCCAGATGTTATAACTAGGATGAAGGTGGGGGGTCCTCTACCATAAGCTGTTTGTCCTCCCTTCTCGCTGTCACTCAGCTGATCCAGGGAATTCGCAGCTGACACTTGGGGCAGAGAAAACGCAGGAATTGGGATCTGTAAGAAATGCTTATGAATAACCTGGGCTGGCATTTCTTCAAGTGACAACTCCAGCGTTTGGGTGGGTAGGAGATCTCCTCAGTGAACCCTCACCCCTCTGTATACTCCCCCGCCCCCCCAAGCCCATAGTCTGGGCAGTTGGGCAGCTCTGAAGATTGCCTGGGCTGAGGGGCCTCTCCCTGGAGAATGGGAAAGAATTCTTTCCTTTGTGTGACTTGCTTCATTATATGAGTGTTACTGACTCCCATGGTTGAAAAATGATCATTCCTTTATTGGGTTTGCCCAGCTCCAGGCAAAAGCTTTTGGAAGGCCAGGCTGTGCCTGGGAGGATTTAGTGGATTAAAGAATTCTGAAGTTCGGGAATTGTGGGGACCTGGCTGCGTTCCAGAACCACAGTGGTGCCCTGGTCACCTCCACAGCCCCTCCCCAGCACACATGATTCCCGGGCACGTGGAGTCATACGTGCACAATTGGGACCCCATATCCAGCGGGGGCACATGCCCCAATTTGCTCTCTCCCTGCGAGGATGAGTGGAGAGTACGTGATGTTCCCATTCTAGAAAGAAGCAAGTTGATGGCTTGTGTCATCTCATCACAGGTTACTCCACGCGCAGCGCTTCGAACAGTGCATGGCAGAATGTCAGCCCTCCTCCCAAAGTGACCGCGGGCACCATTATCATCGTTAGCAGCTGGGCTGGGCAAGGAACCCGACTTGATAAGATTTTGGCAATAACCCTGACCAACTATCGAATGTGTACAGGGAAACTCACGCCAAGGCTTTTGAAAAGCACCCGCTGGGACACCCTTTTGTGTCCTCCGCAGGCGCAGTAGCCGAGCGAGTTACGCTAAGGCCGCCCGGCCAGAGAAACCCAGCCTCGCGGTGGTCAGGGCTACCCGAGGACACCTGAGCCCTAGCGGCCGCCTGGCTAAGGAGCTGCGGGCCGTGTTCCAGCCTAGGAGGACCTGGGCGGGGCCTGGGCTTGGCTCCGCCCGAGCGCGGCCCAGCCGGTGCTCCACCTGTGACCTGGATTCCTCAGTGCCAGGAGGGGGCGGAAGGCAGCGCCGCCGGGGTCCTCGGCCTGGAGCGTGCAAATAAGGGTCTCTTGATTGGGAAAACTCCAAATCCTGGTATCGGTGCACAAAGCAGTCTTTTTAAAGCGAGTGGCCAGGGCTGTGTAATAATTTACCGCGTTTGTCTACGCACTCCTGCCTCTCTCTTTTAGACCTACAAATGTTTACCCTGTTCCCACCCAGGCCGAATGCCGGTTTGTTTATTAATCCCAGAGGTTTCAGCCGGTTTTCAAAGACACAGATCCGGGCCTAGAAGGAAGCTTCAAAACATTAACATTTCAAATGAAAGCGCTCCGGAGTTGTGGGGGAGGGGTGCGGAGTGGGGGCTGGTGCCTCGG
This sequence comes from Panthera onca, assembly GCF_046562875.1. Lineage (NCBI taxonomy): Eukaryota > Metazoa > Chordata > Mammalia > Carnivora > Felidae > Panthera > Panthera onca. The sequence goes on along the minus strand of NC_138349.1, from coordinate 42,968,381 downwards.
CTGCTGGTACCAGGGGCTCCACTTTGCCTGGGGGCGGGACCCTATATTTACAAGACAGAAGGCGCCGCTTGGGGCCGCCTTTGTTGTGCGGATGACCTCGCGGGCACTTCCAAGACTGATCGATGGCCTGGGGGGCTAAGCGGGGCTGTCCGGCCGCGGCCCGGGGAGCGGATGTGGTGTGATGAGCCAAGGCCCATCCAGGAGCTGCACGGGGCCGGCGACCGCGTCGGGGACGCTTTCGCCCGAGCGCACCGGCTTTGCTGTCCCGCGCGGTGCTTGGGAGCGGTTGGGGGACTAGCTAGCGGCGGCGGGATTGGCCCGTCCACCTCCACCTGGGCTTTGATCTCTTCACCCGAGGTTTCTGGCTTAGCTAGAACTGCTCCTGTCACCCGGCACCTCCGTTCCTCCTGCCCACTGAGTCCCATCGCGGTGCGGCCTATGACGCTCCAGGAAGGAAGCGTGGGTGCGAACCCGCAGTCGGGAGCTGGCCCTGGGCGCCCAAGGCCGCCGGGCGGCGCGTCACGAGCTGCCATGCCCATCCAGCCACACTTCGCGCCATCCGGGCCTTTACATCCAGGTACATGATTCCTGAACATCTTTGCCGCACTCAGGTCTCCAACGGTCACTTCTGCGTTGCTTCCTCCGTCCCGCTGAAGCTGATGTACACAACAAACCGGATGCCTCGGGACCCGGAGTCTTCTCCGCCCTCAAAACCCTTAGCGACCCCTAACAGAGAGCTCCTGGAAATTGTGGTTACATTTGTAATTAGCTGTGCGCCCTTGGCCTCCCCAGGCCTTGGCTTCCCTCGCGACAGGGTCCGGGGTCTCCTCCAGAGAATGAATGTTTGCATGCGGGGTTTCCTGTACTCACCTCAGGCTGTGCATCCTCTCCTCCAGAATCACGGAGATACTCCCCAGAGGACCCCTGGGATTATGGAAAGGGAGTGAGGTGTCAGTTTTGGTAAAATGAGGGCAATTTATACCAGTTCCCCCTTACCCCCCCCGCCAAGGGTTTTAGGAGGTAGCTCTGAGTTAGTGGCCACCGACTTCAAGCTCTGTTGATAAATTGCAAGGTCCTATCCCAGCCGGCTTTTGAGTTTTATTTCGCTCTGCCCAGAAACTGCAGTGGGTCTCCTGACATTGCAGAGACTCCACAGTAGTCTCAAACTTTGAGGAAAGGATGTGCTCTGTTAACTCGGTGTCCTGAAAAATACACGTGATCTCCCAATTTCGCACCTGGCTTCAGGCTCCAGGCCATGAAATTTGTCCAGGTCCAGGTTTAAGAATCCTGTTCCAGAACCTTCCCAGGCTCCATTTATTAATCCTCCTTGCTCCTGCCAAACTGGCTTACCTGTTATTCTCCAGCAGGTGTCTGGGCCATGAAGCTTCCATGTTTTTGTATAGCAGTCAGCTGCCTACAGGAATGCCCCCACTTGAAGTTCTTTCCCCCACACTCTCCCCTGCAGCCAGGGGTCATCACCCCTCAACTGCTACAGGACTGGTTGAACCTTCTACCTGCAGCCTACTGCCTCCTAGCCTTTGTCTTCATTGGGTTTGTCTCAGTCCCCATGACTGACACCACTTGGGATAGGGCCTTGACTTCCTTCTTCTGTGTCCCCTCTCCACCCCTTTAGTCCAGTCCACTCTCAGAGTTTATCAGGTTGCACTGGTGACTTTTGGACCCATTTGATGACTTGACCTTCAAGATAATCTCCCAAGTGCCAAGGATGGTTCAGAACTTGCCAGAAGACACACAGAATAAGTTCTTTTTTTTTTTAAGTTTATTTTTTTTTAGTAATCTGTGATATGGGGAACAAAGGCAAAAGGAAAATACATTTCCTTACTACTTACAGCCCATTGACAAGTCCTTGAAATAAGCAGAGTGACCTTCCTCCAAGAAATCAGCTGCCTCCATGTTGACACTTTGCTAAGGGCAAAGGGCAATCTTAGCCTGACCCCCCAGAATCCTATGAGTCTACTTTAAACATATAAAAATTCCTTTGGAAGCTTCCTTTATCTCTATCTGGCAAGATGTATGTTGGTAATTATACTCCAAGCATATGGACCACTGATACACATCTGAAGGGTCTAGGACCCATTTGATGACTTCACCTCCAGGATAATCTCCCTAATGCTGCTTTGGTGCCACCAAGGATGGTTCAGAAATCTCCAGAAAGCACACAGAATAAATCCTTTTTTTTTTTTTTTTTTTTTTTAAGTTTATTCATTCGAGGGAGGGAGAGAGAGGGTGGGAGGGGCAGAGAGAGAGGGAGAGAGAGAATCCCAAGCAGGCTCTGCACTGTCATTTCAGAGCCTGATGGGGGGCTCGAACTCAAGAACCATGAGATCATGACCTGAGCCAAAATCAAAAGTCAGACGCTTAACCACCTGAACCACCCAGGTACCTCCCCCCATTGTTTTAAGTTTATTTTTATTTATTTTGAGAGAGAGAGAGAGAGAGAGAGAGAAGCGTTTGCTCACGTGCATGTGCGCACACACACACACACACACACACACACACACACAAGGTGGGGAGGGGGGCAGAGAGAGAGGGAGACAGAATACCAAGCAGTCACTGCACTGTCAGCACAGAGCCTGATGTGGAGCTCAAACTCATAAGCCGTGACATCGTGACCTGAGCCACCCAGAATAAATTCTTAAGCACCAGAAACTCTGCAGGATTCTTTTGCCTACAACAAGCAGCAGGGCTGGAGAACTATTTGGGATGTCCCAAATTGAGGTCTCTGCTAATATTCTGTGGTTTGCTCTGAGCTCAGTGGAGTAAAACCACCAATAGGTGTTGATGGAGGACTACTGCGGGCCAGGCAACAGGTGGAGTGATAGAGGTATAAAGAGCCTGCGGTCTAGAAGATGTCAACCATACTGTCTGCTCTCAAGCAGCAGTTCTTGAGCTTCTCTCCCCACTGAATTAGTTTCTCCTTCCTCTATGAACCTTTACTTTCCTCTCTTGGGGCACTTACTCCACTATCATCTGTTAGTTTTTTTTTTTTTTTTTTCTTATGTTCTATGTGTGTTTCTTTTTATTCTGGTTGATATTGATCTTTCTGAGTTCTTCAATTTGGTATTCCTAGCCCCTAGCACACTTTTTTTTCTTTAAAAAATTTTTTTTAATTTTAATTTTAATTTTTTAAAATTTATATCCAAATTAGTTAGCATATAGTGCAACAATGATTTCAGGAGTAGATTCCTTAATGCCTCTTATCCATTTAGCCCATCGCCCCTCCCACAACCCCTCCAGTAACCCTCAGTTTGTTCTCCATATTTATGAGTCTCTTCTGTTTTTTTCCCCTCCCTGTTTTTATATGATTTTTGTTTCCCTTCCCTTACGTTCATCTGTTTTGTCTCTTAAAGTCCTCATATGAATGAAGTCATATATTTGTCTTTCTCTGACTAATTTCACTTCGCATAATACCCTCCAGTTCCATACACATAGTTGCAAATGGCAAGATTTCATTCTTTTTGATTGCCGAGTAATACTCCATTGTGTGTGTATATATATATACCACATCTTCTTTATGCATTCATCCATTGATGGACGTTTGGGCTCTTTCCATACTTTGGCTGTTGTTGATAGTGCTGCTATAAACATGGGGGTGCATGTGTCCCTTTGAAACAGCACACCTGTATCCCTTGGATAAATGTCCAGTAGTGCAATTGCTGGGTTGTAGGGTAGTTCTATTTTTAGTTTTCTGAGGAACCAACATACTGTTTTCCAGAGTGGCTGCACCAGCTTGCATTCCCATCATTTGTTAGTTTTATCAGGACTCACAAGAGCCAGACTGGTACCCACCTAACAGAAGGCCACCAAACAGGTGATGGTCAGGATAGCCTCCCACCCTGACTCTCAAAAGACATCAAGGAAAGGGACAGGATTCCAAAGCTAGGCACTGGCCGATCTGGGGTGGTTGGCCCTGGGGACTCTAACATGTGTTTTTTAATTTGGTTTTCTTTCTTTCTTTTTTTGTTTGTTTGTTCGTTTGTTTGTTTTTGGTGTAGCAGGATATAAAAATTATACCTAGCTCTCAGACCTTGGTTTCAAATACCATTCTGCAATAAAAGGAACCAGAGACTCCTGGAGAAATGGCTGATTCCAGGACTGGGGCAAGAAATGTGTAAGACTGTGTAACTGAACCAATGTGAGTTCATTCCTGGGTGAGTCTGAAATTGCACCAGGTTGAGTTGTTGCACAAAGAAAACTTTTTTTATTTTTTTTTTAAATTTTTTTTTTTTAACGTTTATTTATTTTTGAGACAGAGAGAGACAGAGCATGAACGGGGGAGGGGCAGAGAGAGAGGGAGACACAGAATCGGAAGCAGGCTCCAGGCTCTGAGCCATCAGCCCAGAGCCCGACGCGGGGCTCGAACTCACAGACCGCGAGATCGTGACCTGAGCCGAAGTCGGACGCTCAACCGACTGAGCCACCCAGGCGCCCCAAATAAAACTTTTTTTAAATGTTTATTTTTGAGGAGGGGGGCAGAGAAAGAGGGGAACAGAAGATCCGACGTAGGCTCCGCTCTGACACCAGAGGGCCCAACACGTAGCTGTAACTCCCAAACCGCAAGATCATGACTTGAGCTGAAGTTGGACACTCAACTGACTGAGGCACGCTGGTGCCCCAGAAAACTTTTATTTGCAGCAATTAAGATCACAGGGAATGGCTTCCAAAGCTGAGACTCCTTGAGCAAGCGTGGGTAAGTTCCTTTTATATAGGGTTAGGATGAATATTTAGACAGGGAAGCCTTGTCATAGGGTAGAGGCAGGCATAGGGACACAGGCACATGCACCTTAGGGAAACTTGCCTATACACCTTGTATGTTATGTAAATGTTCCTCTTTGGGCAGAGATTTTAGCATTATAATGAGATAAAGGTAATTGTCAGTCATTCTGCAGGTCACTCTATGGTCCATCTGCACAGGTATGAGCCAAGGGTTAAGTTCAAATTGGTCTGGCTGGTTTGGGCTGGCTGGAGGTCTTCTCAGGGCAGTCGCTGTGACTCAGAAGGCAGTTTGCTTTCCATTTGCCTGAGTTAAGAGGAAAGCCAGAAAGAAGAGTTTAAGGGAAAATGTGGGACAAAGGTCAGTGAGGACAAGCAGGTGGACAGTGCAGGTCAGGTTTTGGGGTCTAGCTGGTGACAGTAAGCCTGGAGTATCCCCTAGTGCCAGAAAGGAAGTACTGAAAAATGAACAAAACCCCACCAATGCTGGAGGTGTCCGAGGGACACAGACGCCAACTGAAAGAGCTCCTGATGGCTAAAACTGGAGGAACCTGAGTGATATGAATAGCACTGGATTATATATAACCCAAAATATAAAATAAATATCCATGAGTCATGCTGATATAAACAATTGAAAAAATAAATACATGGAAAAGAAGAGACAAATCTTCCATGAAGAAGAATTCCAAATAATGTATATTGCTGGTATGAGTAGGATAAATCTTGCAATTATTTTTCTGTGCAATGCTGCTTCTGGGTTTCAGCTGTAATCTGACCTTTGGACATGCTGGGTTTTATCTCTAGTTTGGTGTGTAGTTCTCAGTCTTGGCTGCAAGTTAGAACCTCTTTGGGAGCTGCTAAGACCCAAATTAAATTGCACCACAGACCAATTAAATAAAAAATTCTGGGCATGGCCAAATGTCCATCGATGGATGAATGGATAAAGATGTGGTGTGTGTATATATATATATATATATGATGGAGTATTACTCGGCCATGAAAAAGATTGAAATCTTTCCATTTGCAACTACGTGGATGGAACTAGAGGGTATCATACTAAGCGAAATTAGCCAGTCAGAGAAAGACAAATATATGACTTCATTCATATGAGAAATTTAAGATACAAAACAGATGAACATAAGGGAAGGGAAGCAAAAATAATATAAAAACAGGGAAGGGCACAAAACAGAAAAGACTCTTAAATATGGAGAACAAACAGAGGGTTGCTGGATGCGTTGAAGGAGGGGGATGGGCTAAATGGGCAAGGGGCGTTAAGGAATCTACTCCTGAAATCATTGTTGCACTATGTGCTAACTAACTTGGATGTAAATTAAAAAATAAATAAGTTATTTAAAAAAATTAAAATTAGGGGTGCCTGGGTGGCTCAGTCGGTTAAGTGGCCGACTTTGGCTCAGGTCATGATCTCATGGTCCGTGAGTTCGAGCCCCGCGTCGGGCTCTGTGCTGACAGCTCAGAGCCTGGAGCCTGTTTCGGATTCTGTGTCTCCCTCTCTCTGACCCTCCCCCATTCATGCTCTGTCTCTCTCTGTCTCAAAAATAAATTAACGTTAAAAAAAAATTTTTTTTAAAATTAAAATTAAAATTAAAAAAAAATCTGGGCCTGCAATCCAGAGATCCAGTAGGTTTTAAGATTCCCCAGGTGGTTCCAATGTGCAACCAAGGTTGACAGCCACAGTTCCAGAGGTAGGCCTGGAGCCAGTACCAGTGAGATTGGCCTCCTTTTGCAGGTGACTGGCTCCAGGGTCTCTAAGGGGTCTTCAGGCATGAGGTGACTCCTCAGACATACCAGGCTGAGTGTGGTTAGGAGTACTGTAAACCTCACTGAACTTGTAAGAATCCTGTTCTCTCATTACTGCCTTAACTTGCACCCAAGAAATGGTAAGCCTATGAATTCAACTGATACTGTAATTTTATCAAATTACTGTTCAAACATTGGGTCTGCTTTTTGGCTCCCTCATCCTGTGACTACAAGAGGTTAGCGATTATTTTAGCACAATCATAGAAAGTCCCTGGGCTGTTCCTTAGATTAAGAATTTACAGCATTTTCCTTCTTTCTCTTTCTTTTTAACCTTGACACAATCTCAGACTTCCTTTTTTGTTTGTTTCTTTTCCAGAACCATTTGAGAATAAGTTGCTGACATGATCATCCTATAATACTAGAATTCAGGCTCTCTCAACCAGGGTTCCTCAGCTGGATGACAGAAGAGGAGAAAATGATTTGAGTGACTATTCCAGTTCTCCTACGGATGTTATATGATTAGCAGCATTATGCTAAGGAGAGAGTTAATGCATATTATATTTGGAATGCCTTCAGATACTAGGGCTTACTTCTCTCATAGAAAATTAAATGTGGGAGCGCTTGGATGGCTCACTCAGTTAAGCGCGTGACTCTTGATTTTGGCTCCAATCTCACAGTTCGTGAGTTCGAGCCCCACATTGGGCTCTGTGCTGACCCACAGAGCCTGCTTGAGATTCCCTCTCTGCCCCTCCCCCACTCTCTCGCTCTGTCTCGAAATAAACTTTGGAAGAAAAAAAATGATGGAAAGATGGGTAGATAGATAGACATACAGAGAGACAGGGTGTGTGTGTGTGTGTGTGTGTGTGTGTGTGTGTGTTTCCTACTGCTATCCAAGGAGCCTGGAAGAGCAGAGTCCTAATAGCAACGAGCATGCATAGCACCCAGAAATACCATTTCCCCTAAAAGGATCCAGTGTTCTATAGAGAAATGGCAGATTCCAGGCTTAGAGCAGGAAACATACAAGATGAGCCCAAAACATTTTTTAAAATTTTTTAATGTTTATTTATTTTTGAGAGAAAGAGAGAGAAAGTGGGGCAAAGGCAAAGAGAGGGAGACACGGAATCTGTAGTGGGCTCCAGGCTCTGAACAGAGCCTGATGCGGGGCTTAAACCCACGAACTGTGAGATCATGACCTGAGCCAAAGTCGGACACTTAACCAACAGCCTCTCAGGCACTTCCCAAAACATCTTCGTAAACCAGAAAGCAAAGACTTGCTCAAGAATGTTGGGAACATGTCAAACAGACCTATGAGCCAGTATGAAGGGGCTCCACTGATCAAATCTGGGACAATTTGAGCCAGTCAAAATAAAAAATCACATAAAGAAAATATATCCCATTGAAATAAAATAGGAAAGCACAAGTCTATATGATATGCATTGATAAATGAGTAAATTGATGAGGAACGGGGTACTTACAGAATTTCAAAATATCCACCAAATACTTATTAATTTCAAAGGGAAAACAGTGCTTTACAGTGGGGAAGCAGACACCCACGAACCGTGAGATAATGACCTGAACCTAAATCAAGAGCCGGTCGGTTAACCAACTGAGTCACCCAGGCACCCCTATCTTTTCATCTTGAGAGCTGTGAGTTCACACTCATACCTACAGTTCCCAATCCAACGTCACAGGATTATGTTATTTTTTTCTTTCCATATTTATAACTCACTCTTCTGACAGTGAGAAGCCTGGCTCCAATTATCCTTAATATATTTACTTATGTGATCAATCCCCTGTATGCAAACCATCTTCCAGCACTACTCCCACCCCCACATGAGCACAGATGCCTTCCTCAAATACACTTGGACTCCAACTCCCCCACGCCAGTCTGTCTTTCCCACATGGATGCCTTCTTCATCCTGCTCAGGCTCTGAAAACCCATGCCACTCTTCCCTTGTACGTATATGCCCTCCTCACTCTGCTCAGGGTCTGGGACACCACAACCGAGCTGTCCCTACATATCTTTTGTAAATTTAAAATAGATCTGCAAATTCTTTGATATTCTCCCTTCAGAACATGTAACCTATTTACCCCCTCCTTGACTATGGGTTGGATTTAGCAACTCACTTTTTTTTTTTTGAATGTTTATTTATTTATTGATAGAGAGAGAGAAGGAGGGAGAAAGAGAGCACATGTGGGGAGGGGCAGATAGAGAGGGAGAGAATCCCAAGCAGGCTCTGCACCACTGTCAGCATGGAGCCCAATGTGGGGCTCGAACCCAGGAGACGTGAGATCATGACCTGAGCCAAATCAAGAGTCAGATGCTCGGGCACCTGGGTGGTTCAACTGGTTGAGCATCCGACTTTGGTTCAAGTCATTATCTCGAAGTTCCCTGTGTCAGGCTCTGTGCTGATAGCTCAGAGCCTGGAGCCTGCTTCAGATTCTTTGTCTCCCTCTCTCTTTGCCCTTCCCCCCACTCTCAAAAATAAATATACATTAAAAAAATTTTTTTTAAAGCGTCAAATGCTTAACTGATGCCATATGACTGTCTAAGCTAGTTCATTTTTTAAAAGATCTCTTCTTCCTGGCTCACTCTCTGGGATCACTGGCTCTCAGGGAAGCCGGTTGCCATTTTGTAAAGCTACTCAACAGTCCTGTGGAGGGAGTCATGTGTGGATAGGCCACATAGAAAGAAATCAACTTGTTAGCGTTGACTTTCAGGCATAAAGTGAGCCACCGTAGAAGAAGATCCTCAAGCCTCAGCCAGGACTTCAGATTATTTTAGCCCTCAGCTGTCAATTCTGCCAGTCTAGGCCCTAGACATTGCAGAACAGAGACAAGCCAGAGAATTCAAGTCTGAATTCTCAACTCACAGAACCTGTGAGATAGTAAATGATGATTGTTCTAACCTACTAGGTTTGAGGGTAATTTCCAATGCAGCACAAGAGGGTATGCTTCATTACCCTGCTCAGGTTGTGACATCCTCACTGAGCTACCCATCTGCAGTGCTGTCCTTCTCACCATTCTCAGTCTCGGACACCTATGCCAGGCCACCCTCCTCCACAAATGCTCTCCTTATCCATTCAGTCACCAGTACCCCACTCTGTGCCACCAACACTCCTTCCACTCCAGGTACAAATGTCTTCCTCTGTCCTACCTCATGCCTTTAGGATTGAATTTTCCAGGAATGTAAGGGGAGAGATGAGATGAGATGAGAAGAGAAGAGAAGAGAAGAGAAGAGAAGAGAAGAGAAGAGAAGAGAAGAGTAAAAATAAACAGAAGTAGAAGAGGTATAAAATGTTATGACCTTGTGCTTCTCAATCACCTTCCTTCAATTGTCCAGCAGAGTCCAAACCAATGGCATCACCCGCAGTCCTTGAATTCCTTCTTTCCTCTGTGATGTTTTCTGATGTCAGTCACTAGGAGCCCCAGAGCCTTGCCTCAGTGGATATTTCATTACAGGTAACCCTATGCAATAGTTAAGTCAGTGATTTCATCACCACATGACAGAACCTGCAAGTTCCCATCCCTAAGTAATTACTGTTAGTTATCTATTGGTGCATAACAAATTACTCTACAATTTAAGGTATCGAAACAACACATACTTATTATCTCACAGTGTCTGTGGGTCAGCATCTGGGCACAGTTTATCTGTGTCTTCTATGTCAGTGTCTCTCTCAAGGTGGCAATCAAGGTATCAGTCAAGGCTGTGGGATTATCTGAAAGTTGACTCAAGAAGGATCTATGTTCAAGGTCTCTTACCTGGTTGCAGACAGGATTCAGTTCCTTATGAACTGTTGATTAGTTCCTTGCCATTTGGACCTCTCTAACATGACAGCTTGCTTCATTAAAGCATGCAAAAATAGAAGGTCATGGGGCAAGATGGACGTCACAGTCACAGTCTTTTGTAACTTAATCATCCCATCACTTTTCCATATTCTATTTGTTAGAAGCAAGTCACTAGATCTGGATCACACACTAGCTTAAATACAGGAGGAGAGGAGCTTTGGGAACCATCTTAAAGTTTTTTTATTTATGTTTATTTATTTTTGAGAGATAGAGAGAGACAGAGTGTGAGTAGGGGAGGGGCAGAGGAAGAGGGAAACACAGAATCTGAAGCAGGCTCCAGGCTCTGAGCTGTCAGCACAGAACCCCATGCAGGGCTCCAATCCACGAACCGTGAGCTGAAGTGGGACTTAATTGATTGAGCCACCCAGGTGCTCCTAAAAACTGGAGCTTAATACTATGAAGCCATTGTCTGAAAAGCAGGATATCTATATTTGCTCATTTGGAAAATTGTCAACAATATATTACTAAGTGAGAAAAGCAAATTCTAGAACATGAACCTGTTCTGAACAAAAATTCAGTTACATTTAATTCCAAGAAGTTATCAACTTTTCAAGTATCCAGGAACAAAATCCAGCACAAACCATAATGGGGAAAAAATAAAACTTCAGAGTTATTTATTTATGAAATTTGGACATTTTTATTTTATTTTATTTTTAAAGTAGGCTTCACAGGGGCATCTGGGTGGCTCAGTTGACCGAGCCACTGACCCTTGATTTCTGCTCAGGTCATGATCCCAGGATCAGAGTCATGGAATTGAGCCCCACACAGGGCTCAGCGCTGAGCATGGAGCCTACTTAAGATTCTCTCCCTCTTGACCTCTGCCCCTCTGCCCTGCTTGTGCTTGCTCTCTCTCTCTAAAATTAAAAAAAAAAAAATAATAATAATAAAGTAGACTCCACACCCAACATGGTGCTTGAATCATGACCCTGAGATCGTGCTCCAGCAACTGAGCCAGCCAGGCACTTCAAATTTGGAGTTTTGGGGTTTTTTGTTTGTTTGTTTTTTTATATGAGTTCAAAAACTCATAACCCTGAGATCAAGAGTTGAATGCTTTACCAACTGAGCCAGCCAGGTGCTCCAAACTTGGAAAATTTTTAAAGAGACTTAAAGTAATATCCCAGAACATATTGGACAGCCCAAAGAGAATCAGTATTGAGGGTTCTACCCCTTCTATGCAGAAGGAACTTTATTGGTTTTCTCTGCTATGTCGCACATTATCTCAAAACTTAGTGACTTAAAATGATGGCAACAATTTTATTATTATCTCTCCCTGTGCCTGTTGACGGGGCTCAGCAGGCAATTCCCAGTGGCATCTCTCGTGTAGTTGTAATCAAACCATGGCTGGGGCCTGAGTCTTTCTCATGGCTGGAACCTCAGCGAGGGTTTCAGCTGGCTCACCTGTCTGTTGCCTGGCATCTGGATTTCGTCTCATGAATGTCCTAAGAGGAGAGAGGCAGACAGAAGCTGATCTGCTTTTATGACCCAGCCTTGAAACTCATGGCACATCACTTCTCTATTCTACTGGTTGAAAGCAAATTACTAGGGGCAGCCTGTATTCATGGGAAGGGGAATTAGACTCCATTCCTGATGGAGAGAATCTTTAAGAATTTGTGGACATATTTTAAAAACCACCACAAGAGTCATTAAAGGAGACTGCTCAGGGCTCTGCAAGCAAAGGCTTCCTGGGCAAACACAATGGCAGCTGAATGATGGGGAGGGCACATACCAACTTCAGGAGACACAGAAGTGGTGATGGGCCCTGGACATGCAGTGGTGTAGGGCACAGAGCAGAAGAGTCCATCTGCTGTGCCCAGCACTGGACCTCATCCCGGGTGCCCGATTTGCCCATTGTTCAAGTAGGCCCCTTCCTGGGCAGTGAAGTCTGACCTGGCAAAGGACTCAGACAGACCTGTTTCCCATCCCAGTTATGCTACTACTATCTCTCAAACTTGGATAAGCTACCCCCTATCTCTAGGGGTTATATCAGCCAGAGTCCTAGCAGAAAAGAGATGACACACTCAACTGAGTAATCTGAGGAGAGTTTAATAAAAAGACTGTTTACAAAGGTGTGAATAAGGTGTAGAGTAACCACTGGGGGATTGTGCAGTACTCCGACTGGGGACTAGGGACTAGGAACAATAGGGCTGTCTGTCACCTCCCCTGGGCCTGAAGGACAAAACCTGGAGAAAGAGAGGGTGTGCGGAGGGCTACCCTACAGGCGGTGGAACCATGGGTGGCAGGACAAAGCCAGCCAGTGGGAGTTCTGCAGTGGGAACTGGGAACAAACTTGTCACGTGCTCATTCTCCTGTGTAGTGCCCCCTGCAGGTGCACCCAACTGGCCAAACCCAAGGGGAAGTCCCAGGAGGAGTGCGCTGGTTAGTTCTGTCTCGACAGCTCAGCCTCTGGGGCACACAATGGTTGGAGAGGGGTGGGAAGCTGATCTGGAGGGGCAAACAGATGCCAGTCACAGAGATTAAATGGAAAAATGAATGAAAACTGGCCCAGAGAAGACACTCTGTAGCCCTAAGCTCCAATACTCTGTTCAAAAGATGTAGAAAAGGTGGCGTTTCCCATCCACTGGGCTCTACCTTGCATTAAAATGCATTAGTGTTGGGGCGCCTGGGTGGCTCAGTCAGTTGAGTGTCCGACTCTTGATTTAGGCTCAGGTCGTGATCTCACGGTTTGTGAGTTCAAGCCCCTTAATCAGGCTCTGTGCACTGAGCCTGCTTGGAATTCTCTCTCTGCTTCTTCCCTGCTTGAGCTCACAAGCGCTCTCTCTCTCTCTCTCTCTCTCAAATTAAAAAAACAAATTAAAAATCCATATGAGTGTGTCCTAACACAAAGCATTTAAATAAATGAATGTTGGTTGTTTCCCCATAAGGAGGAAAGGCAAACATAGCCTGCTTGAGGCATATCACAGCCTTTAGCAGCATCTAGTGGTGGTTTAATGCATGGAAAAATGTAGGATTCAGGATATCCCTATCAAGCCATTACAAACCTCAATAATACTTTCCATCCAAATTTCATGAATTATCCAGGCTTCCCAGAATTTGGACACCACAGTTTAAATCAAAACTTCCTTGGAACGCATCTAAAGATGCAACCAGGCAAAAAGCACTGGCAGAAGATTCAGAATAAATTTCATAATCATAGTGAGATGTGCTGCCTGACAAAAATAAAAACTGATGGGGGCTCCTGGGTGGCTCAGTTGGTTAAGCGTCTGACTCAGGACCGTTTGGCTCAGGTCAGGATCTCATGGTTTGTGAGTTGGAGCCCTGCATTGGGCTCTGTGTTGACAGCTCAGAGCCTGGAGCCTGCTTCAGATTCTGTGTCTCCCTCTCTCTCTGACCCTCCCCCACTCACTCTCTCTCTCTCAAAAAATAAACAAACATTAAAAATAAACAAAGAATAAATAAATAAAAACTGATGGAGAAGAGACTCTCCACTCCCATGTTCATTGCACAACAGCCAAGTTATGGAAACCTAAACATCGCTGAATGGGAGAATGGATAAAGAAGATATGGTATATCATATGACGGAATATTTTTCTGGCAGAAGAAAGAAGGAAATCCTGCCATTTGTGATGATATGGATGAAACTTGGCAACAGTACACCAAGTAAGATAAGTCAGACAGAGGAAGACAAATCTTGTATGAGATCTTTCATATGTAGAATCTAAAACAAACAAACTCAAAAAGACAGGGGCTGAGTTACCTGGGTGGCTCAGTCTGTTGACCCTTGGTTTAGGCTCAGGTCATCATCCCAGGGTCGTGGGATCGAGCCCCATGTTGGGTTCTGCACCAAATTCCATTTAGCTCATTGCCCCACCCACTTCCCCTCCAGCAACCCTTAGTTTGTTCTCTGTACTTAAGAGTCTCTTATGGTTTGCCTAATTCTCATTTTTTTAATTGAGATATAATTGACATATAATGTGGTGTAAGTTTAAGCTGTACAACATATTGATTTGATGCATTTATATTGCAACATGACTGTCACTGTAGTGTTAGTATCTCTGTCATGCCACACAATTATCATTTCTTCTACTGATGGGAACAATTAGGATCTAACCTCTTAGCAAGTTTAATGTTTACAATATGTGATACAGTTTTGTTGTCTGTAATCACTGTACTGTGTCTTAGACCTCCAGGAAACACTTACCTACTATTGCAAGCATGTACCCGTAAGCAATATCTCTCCCATTCTCCATCCTCAGCTCCTTTCTTAAAAAAAATGTTTTTTAATTTAAAAGACATTTTCTAAGAGAGAGAGGTGAGTGCATGTGCACACAAGCGGGGAAGGGGCAGAGAGAGAGGGAGAGAGAGAATCCCAAGCAGTCTGTGCACTGTCAGTGCAGAGCCCAACGTGGGCCTCAAAGTCATGAACTGAGATCATGACCTGAGCTGAAATCCAGAGTCAGATGCTTAATTGACTGAGTCTCCCAGGAGCCCCATATTCTGCTTTGTTAAAACAAATGTGCTTGGGTCTCAGAAGGGTCAGAATGTGGAGTAAAAAACTCAGATCGGACAGGCTTGGCTATGCATCCCTTGTTTAGTGAGGTTATGCATCAAAAGTAATTAGGCCACAATGAGGGCACCTGGGTAGCTCAGTCAGCAAAGCTTCTGACTCTTGACTTGGGCTCAGGTCATGATCTCACGGTTCATGAGTTTGAGCCCCGCATCAGGCCCTCTGCTGACAGTGTGAAGCCTGCATGGGATTCTCTCTCTCCCTCAATCTCCGTCCTCCCCCACTGGTTCTTTCTGTCTCAAAACAAATAAACTTTTTAAAACAGAAAGAAAAGTCATTATACCACAACAAGATACCACTTCATACCCTTTGGGATGGCTATTATTAAAAAAATGAAAGATAAGTACCGGTGGGGATGTGGAGAATGTGGAACACTTGTATGTTACTGGTAGGAATACAAAAAAAGATGCAGTTGCTGTGGAAAACAGTACGTGGTTCCTCCAAAAGTTAAATATAGAATTACCATATGATCCGGCAATCCCACTTCTGGGCGTGTACCCAAAAGAACTGAAAGCAGGAACTCGAACAGATATCTGTACCCCAACACTCACAGCAGCATTCTTCCCAACAGCCAAAAAGTGGAACCAACCCAAGTGTCCATCAACAGATGAACAGGTTAACCAGTAGTGATGGATTTGTACAATGAAATATTATTCAGCCTTAAAGAAGAGATTCTGATACATGCTATGACATGGATGAAGCTTTGAAAACATTATGCCAAGTGAAATAAGCCAGATTTTAAAAACCGAAATATGACTCCACTTATATGAGGGCTGTAGAATAAGCAAAATTATAGAGACAGAAAATAGAACAGAGGTACCAGGTTTGGAGGGAGGGAAGAATGTGGGGTTAGTGCACCGTGGGTTGTTTGGAATGATGAAAAAGTTCTGGAAATGGCGATGGCTGAACAACATTATGACTGCACTTAATGTCACTTAAGTGTATACATAAAAATGGTTAAAATGATAACACATTTGTACCGTGTCTTTTACCACAATAAAAAAGATGTATAGATCCAAATGAAAGAAAAAAAGCAGTTATAAATCGCTTTATTGAAGTTTTATTGGGGTTTTCAGAGGAGTGAAATTAGATGCACGTTTTTAATTCACTTCTCTATCTGCTCAGTGAACATGTGTTAAATGAATAAATGAGTCACGTCTAAAAGAAGTTTCTTTGGATAGACCCAGAGGAGCAATCACACATACCTTCACCCCCGAAGGCCTTTGTCCCATCCATCTGTCTTTTGAATTCAGAAGCACCATACGAACTCATGATCATTATTTAAAAAAAATCATACAACTTCAAATTGTAACCATGTGCCAGAATGTTCACTCTCACAGTTTCTCTATGCTACCTTACCCTCAAGTTTTTACCTCCAATCGCTAATTGGCTAATACCATCACGTGTGTACGGGTCAACGCTCCCAGCAAGCTTCAGATCCAGCCTAACCCAGGACCCAGGACCAGCAGCGTCTTCTCAGGAAAGCCACCCACCCCACCCCCCACTGCTGCCCTGTAACACACACACACACACACACACACACACACACACACACACACAATTCTAAGATTTATGGAACTGTTTTACCCTCTTCTCTATTTCTTTTCCATCAGAGGTATAGGCTTGAGATCCTGGCTAGGTTGTCAGTTCCCTTATTTCCTCTGGTTTCCAGCTAGAGAACCCCTAATGCAATCCAGAATCAGATTCTTCAAGCAACAGAAACCAATTCTGACAGATTTAAGGAAAATGGAACGTATAGAATGAAACTAGGGAGATTTGGAGACACTGGCCTGGAAAATAGGCAGGTCCAAGGGAGGCTATGCAGTCAGAGATGCAGCAAAATTTTATGCTGTAAAATGAAACCAGAGATGTAAAGTGAGGCCACTGCCGAATCTGTTTGGTCTGTCAGCATGGGACGAAGGCTATCACCATTGGACCTACTGTTAACCCTGGAAGCTACTAACATTGGTTTTAGGATACTGTCACTGTCCCAGGACACAGATGGTGGCTTTGCTACTGGTGATGACCTAGAAAGGATTCTTCATACCATTAGCTCTTATTTCAGGTTCTGGGGAGGATGCAGCTGATTAGCTCTGACCCTGTGTCCTAGGAGCCTATGCCCTATGTGCAAAGGCAGCTGGAAAAGCGAGTATTTGGCCATTACGGCTTCCGTAGTGGAAAATGATCATCTCTGCCTTCCACCAAGAGTCATAGGCAAGTTCATATGCTTGACATCCTTAAAAGAAAGAAAGCTCCATTTTACCCATCTTCACCTAGATTTTTTTGCAGCCTCTGTGATACTGGGCTAGTCACTGCCCCGGCATCACATTTCCTTGCAGTGTACCACAGAGTTCCAGAAGATTTAAAGAAAAAAATTTTTAAAAATCAACTGGAGGATGACCTCTGACATTGGCAATGAATGATGTTTGCTTGAATGGAGATGACTGTGTGTGTGAGTAAAATAAGTTTATCACATCCTCACTAGATGTGATGATGCCATTGTTGCTGGGTTTTTCATAATTCATTTTTTCATAAAGGTAATACTTGCTTCAAATGTCGAAACAATATTAAAAGGTCTGTGCTTAGAAGTCTTGGTTGCACTTATACCCCCAGCCAGCTCATTACCTCCCCACCTGCCATCTATAGAGAACCACTTTTATTCACGTATTGTGAATCCTTCCAGTCTTTATTTATGTAAATAGAAGTACATACAAGATGTCATGTACAGCATGATGACTACAATTAATAATACTGTTTTGCAGGGGTGCCTGGGTGGCTCAGTTGGTTAGATGTCCAACTCTTGATTTCGGCTCAGGTCATGATGTCATGGTTGTGGGATGAAGCCCTGCGTTGGACTCCATGCTGAATGTGAAGCCTGCTTAAGATTCTTCCCTCTCAGGGTGCCTGGGTGATTCAGTCGGTTAAGTGTCTGACTCTTGATCTCTGCTCAAGCTATGATCTTGCAGTTGGTGAGTTCAAGCCCTGCATCAGGCTCTGCACTGATGGTGTGCGGAGCCTGCTTGGGATTCTGTCTCTCCTTCTCTCTGCCCCCTCCTTGTGCTATCTCTCTCTCAAAATAAATAAATATAAAAAAATTAAAAAAAAAAAGATCCTTCCCTCTCTCCTTGTGCCCCTCTCCTCTGTTCATGCATTCTCTCTCTTTAAAAAAAAATATTTTAAAAATACTGTATTGCATATTCAGAAGTTGTTCAGAGAGTAGATCTTAGAAGTTCCTATCATAAAAAAAACTGTTTTATAACTATGTGTGGTGATGGATGCTAACTAGACTTACTGTGGTGATCATTTTGCAATATGTACAAATATTGAGTCGTTATGTTGTACACCTGAAACTAATATGTCAATTACACCTCGATAAAAAAGTGAATATAGATAAGTTTCTATTATTCATGAAGTTGTACACATCAAATTTGTACAGCTTTTTGTATGTCAATTATACCTCAATAAAGTGGCTTAAAAACATATTTTTTCTTATTTCTCTCTTTCTTACAAAAACAGGTAGCATGCTATTTACACTATTCTGTTTCTGCCTTTTCTTTTTCATTTTTTAAAATTGAGGTATAATTGACATAGTTGGCATATAGTTTCAGTTAACATCTGTCACCAACCAGTTACAAATTCTGTGTGTGTGATGACAACTTTTTTTTAAAGTTTATTTATTTATTTTGAGAAAGAGAGAGAGAGAGAGAGAGAGAGAGCAGGGGAGGGGCAGAGAGAGGGAGAGAGAATCCCAAGCAGGTTCCACACTGTAAGTACGGAGCCCCATGCAGTCTCGAACTCACCAACTGTGACGTCAACTTGAGCCCAAACCAAGAGTCAGATGCTTACCCCACTGAGTGACCCAGGCACCCCAAGAATGGGAAAATTTAAATCCATCCCAAAGCTAGCCCATCATAAAAGTTTAATGAGCTGTATAATTTTCCAGGGTTTCAATGTATTTATAGATTTCTATTTTTATACAGAAGGATTCATTGGGAACATACTAGTTTTTAATCTTTTTTTTTTTTTAACTTGACAATACTTGGAGGACATATTGACTACATCAAGAGGTACAGATCTACCTTATCCTTTTTAATAGCTTCGTGGGCTATTGTATGTTTAACCAAAAGTTGAACCAATGTGCTCTTTTTTGAGGGTGTGGGGGGTGGGGTGGGGAGTTGCTTAGAACTTTGACAAAAACAGAAGGTAAAGTATGAAAAGAGCTTACGGGTTGGCAGGTGGGGATGGTCAGAGGTGGCTACTGAGGGGGAGGGTGTACAGCAAGGCTAAGGCCTTCACTTGGCTCCAGGCTTCCCGGCTTCCCAGCTTCTGGGGCCTCAAGCTGGCTGGGCATCGAGGCCCCCACGGTGAGCCTGCCCTCAGGGGACAGAGAGGAGGAGACCAGGGTGGGGTCCACCCCGGGGGGGCAGCGTGTAATTTTGAGCGAAGCCCGGGGAGAAGCAGCCATGGCCGTCCTACCTCTCTTCGAGCTTGCCAGTGATCTTCCATCCACTACGCATTCCTCGCTCTCGACCGTCGGCTCCTCGGAGGCGGAGCGGTTGACTTCCAGGGACACGCGCCAACGGTCTGCGGCTGCGGGATCTTCCAGACGCCGCCGCTGAGCTAACCGGCCGAGCCCGGGGCCGCCGGCGGGCGCGGCCCCCGCGGCGGGGCCCTAGACCGCGGCCACGGGCAGCGAGCGCACGTAGAACGGCCACCCGCTGTGGCCGAACCGCTGCGCTCACTCCCCGGGCAGCCCGGGCCGCCCGCAGGCCTGGTGGGAGAGGCGGTTGTGGGCCGAGTCCCGGTCGCGGAAAGGGTCTGAGCTGGGGCTTCGCAGGAGGGAGAAGGGCACTCGGCGCTCGGTCGGGCTGGCTCAGCTCCGCGCGTCTGGCGGAGGCTTGGAGGAGTCCCAATCTACTCTCTTGTTGGACTTTCCCCCGGTTTTCCTATAATAAATTTCCGGTAGTAAATAATGCTACAACGAAAATCCTTGTACGTCCATTTTAGTTGGGCAGATGTTTCCATAGGATACATTTGGAGAAGTGGAATTGCTTGATCGAAGAGTATACAGATTTGAAACATTTTTAAATTATTATTATTTTTTTTAATGCTTATTTATTTTCGAAAGAGAGAGAGAGAGACAAAGTGCGAGCAGGGGAGGGGCAGACAGAGAGAGGAGGGAGACGCAGAATCCAAAGCAGGCTTCAGGCTCTGAGCTGTCAGCACAGAGCCCTAAGCAGGACTCACACTCACAATCTGTGAGATCATGACCTGTGCAGAAACCAAGAGTCAGACTCTTAACGGTGGGAGCCATCCAGGTGCCCCTGAAATTATTCTTAGTCGTATAAAATTATATGCATAGTCCTAGAAGGTGAGGGATAGTTTCACTAACACTGGGCATTTCTTAACTTTTTATGAATTGTATTTTTCTTTTTCTTTTTAATGCTTATTTATTTATTTTGACAGAGAGAGAGAGAGAGAACGAGCAGGGAAGGAGCAGAGAGAGGGGAGAGAGAGAATCCCAAGCAGGCTCTGTACAGAGCCCGAGGTTGGAGTCCACCTCCCCAACAGGTGAGATGGTGATCTGAGCAGAAATCAAGAGTCAGCCACTTAACTGACTGAGCTACCCAAGCAACCCTGAATTATATTTTTTCATGTTTTTTGCCCATTTTTCAATTAGGGTGCTTGTCTTCTTTTTGGCTTATATGTGTTCTTTGTGTATTAAAGATAATACACCACCAAGATATTGACAAAGTCTACCGTAAGCTCTGATTGATGGGAAGACCAGACACAAATCACTTGCTTAAAATTACATACCTAAAATTTATAAAAGAAACTCAGGGATGCCAGGATACCCTGCAAAGAGATTAGAAGCATTCTGCAGAACAGATGAGGGATATATAAATTCCCATGTCCCCCAAAAGCCTCTTCTGGGACACAGTTGCACATAATAAATCTGTGGGGGGGGGGGTCATATCATACCCTCTGGAAACTCAGTTGCCCCTCCTCCAAGGCCAGTTTTCTGTGCATAAAACTGAAGCATTTCTGCACCTAGTCTAGTCTGAGCTGACTTCTTGCAATTTGGGGATGCAATTGCGCACAGTCTGCCTACAGTGTGGTACCCCAAAGCCTGGGCCAAAAGGATTTCTTGATTTATTGCTGCATGACTCTTTATATGTTAAAAAAGTAATTGATTAGGAACAAACGGACCAAGGCAGAGAGGAGAATGGGACTGAAAGGGCTCTATCTCCCTTAATCCCCATCAGCTCTCCTTAGGTGTCCTCTCATCATTATTCAAATAATTACATAAAATGTATATTGTTTGTAGTAAAATGTGTAGGTGAAAGCATCTTTGGAAGACTGCAATTTAACTGAACTGGTCATACACTATCTATTTATTTAGGGTGCAAGTAAGCGAGGAGCAGAGAGAGAGAGAGAAGCGGAGCTCACAGGAAGCGGGGCTCGTGTGTACACAAACTGGGACTCATGCTTAACTTGATGCTGGGCTCGAGCTCACCTGATGTGGGACTCCAACTCACAAACTGTGAGATCGTGACCTGAGCCGAAGTCAGATGCTTAACCAACTGAGTCACCCAGGCACCCTATTTATTTATTTATTTTTAAATTTTTTTAGAGAGAAAGAGCACGTGAGAGTGGGGCAGAGGGGCAGAGGGAGAGAGAGAGAGAATCTTAAGCAGGTTCCATGATCACTGCAGATCCCAACTCTGGGCTGGATCCCACAGTCCTGGGATTATGACCTGAGCTGGAATTAAGAAACACTCAACCATGTGAGTCACGCAGGTGCCCCAGTAATACACTATTTAAGTGAAAAGGATTTACATGCCGTTGCTACGCAAAGTGCCTGTGCCTCTTCTGGAATCGCCATTGGGTGGAGGGAATCATCTCTCTAAAAGGTGACCTGGGCTCCCCAGTTGGGTTGGGCAAGTCTGGCTCTGAGGCTGGACAACCGGTGGAGGACAGTGTGAGGAGAAACCCCTTCCCTGGCAAACCCTGGGTGCCTCCAAGTGCCTTATCACCTCTCAACAGCTTCACTACTAAATGACAAAAGAAGGTGGGGAGTATCTGCTTGAAATGATACTGTGGGCCCTGGCCTGCAACCCTGAGCGCCCTTGCCCCACCCCTGGTTTCTGTGAAGGGGGTATAGTGGATACAATGGGTGCCCCCTTCTGGTGATGGGTGCATGTGGACCAGAGTGGGAGGAAGCCTGGGCCCATCATCCAGGGAGGGTTTGAAGTCTTGTCTGAAACTTCAGCCAGTCCATCTCTGCTTGTGTTTTGTTTTAGGAAGCTGATTTCAGTTCAACTGCTTGGATGTGGGTTTCAACACCATGATGAGTTAACTTCTAAATAGGAAATTTGAAAATACAGTCTTTGTTCCATCTTGAAAAATTTAATGAAAATGTATCTACCAGATATTAAATTGTTTCCCTGCTGCAAAGTTCTGCTTATTGAATTTGGAGATGAATTGTTCTCCAAGGACAAATAGATATATTCTGGTTTTGTATTGGGTCCTGCTCAGGCCTGAAGGGGAGCCAAGGGAGTCCTCCTCCCCAACTGCCCCACCTCTAAAAAGAAGACCAGGGCATGCCTTCAAGCCAGCAGGAAACATCATGGACAGTTCTTATTGCTGTTTGACTTATTTTTCCCCCCTCTATATAATATATTATATATATATTATACATATATATATGTTATATATATATATATATAACATATATATAACATATATACGTATATATGTATATATATACGTATATATGTTATATATATGTGTATATACATATATATGTATATATATACATATATATTATACATATATATATTTCCCCCCATATAATATATAATATATATATTATACATACATACATATATATATAAATGTTTATTTATTTTTGAGATGGGGAGGGGCAGAGAGAGAGGGAGACACTGAATCTGAAGCAGGCTCTAGGCTCTGAGCTGTCAGCACAGAGCCCGAGGCAGCGCTCAAACCCACAAACTGCGAGATCATGTCCTGTCAACTGGGAGATCATGACCTGAGTGGAAGCTGGATATTTAACCGACCGAGCCACTGAAGCGTTCTGCGCCCCCCCCCAACTCTGTGGTTTCTGATTAACTTTTTTCATTTTTTAACATATTTGTGCACATGAAAGATCACTTTTACAGATGCAGTCACTGAGCGCCAAGACCTGTGGTGTCTGGCCCCAGATCCCGCAGCAAGTTGGGACCAGAGCTAGGACTGGAGGCTGAGTTCAGAAATGCACAGAAAGAGGACAAGATGCCAGCAGTCTTCTGTGCCTGCCAGGGGGTTCCAGCATTTTCTAGTCATCCTAGCACCAGGGGCCTCACCAGGTCCCTGAGCGAAGTGCTCATGGAGACAAAGAGCACCTTAGTGTGGTGGTGCTGAAGCCCTGTGCACAGATGCCCACCCTTTCCCACCTGCGGCAGGCACGTGGCTGATGGAGGCCCCCGGCCCCAGCTGGGACTCTGGGAACCCCCCTTCCCCACATCTGTGCCTGTGCCCTGGGAGCCAGCACCGTCACAGCCGTCCTGTCCTAGAACGGCCAATCCTGTATCAAGGCTCAAATGCCTCCTCCTTCCCTGGGCTCTGCAACTGGAACCGGCTGTTGGAGCAATTCATTATGGCTATTATTGGGGTAATTAATTAGTTACCCAGGTGTCTGCCAGCCCCACCACGGGTCTGCGAAGGCAGGAACTGTTTCTTGTACTTCTTTGTAACCCCAGTGCCCAGCGCAGGAGGGCCGGAATGGTGCTCCCTCTCTTTTTTGTGACCAGTCTCCCTGTGGGCGCTGTTCCCTCTCTGAGGAGTCACAGTGCCACCCAGCGGCAGGCTGGCTGTACTGAGGGTGTTCGCCGAGGGCCCTTCCGCCCCACCCCCTGCTGGTGGGGGCCACTTAACTGCCCGAGTTGACTGGTGGATCACCTTCCCCGCAGGGCTTTCCGGCACCCCACCACTTAGGGCAAAATGGAAGTGGAACGGCAGAGAAGCATGCCCACTGCCTTTGGGATCCTTGGGCACAGAGACTTGACTTCATGTTGCTGTAGCTGGTGGAGGCGCGTGTGGTTCTCCCTGTCCTGCTGTCCTTTCTCCCTTCCCAGGCTATTAAAATACACTTCGAAGGTTCAGTTCAGTCACCGCCTTCTTCCCCCCTGCTCCCATGCATGCCCCCACAGATCCCTAGCTTATGCAGCCTAGATTCAAATCCCGGCTTCGCACATTATCCGTTGTGAGACTACAGGCGAGTTCCTTAACTTCACTGGCCTCAGTTTATCTATAAAACGGGAATAATAATAATACTACATGCCCCATGGGGTTGTGAGGGATAAATGAACCCAGACTGGTAAGGTACATGTAAGTGTAGTGCCGGTTTAATTTGTACTTTTGTTCCTCAGTCACGTGTACCACTTGGGGGCAAGGACTGTGTCTGATCCATTTTACCTTCACTGCACTAGCATCTGCCAGGAACTCAAAAGGTGCTACATCTGCCAGATGCAGGGCAACAGGCAGCCTTTGATTTGGGTCTTAGTGAGCAGTAGGTGGCAGAGGAGGTCCCTCATCCTGGTCCTGGCTGTGATACTTTCTCACTATGTGGCCTTGGATGTGTCACACCATCTCTGGGCCTCAGTTTCCTCATGAGCAAGTGGAGGGGGTTGGGCTATACTGTTCCAAGTCCTTTCTGACCCTCTTGGGGGCCCAGGCCTCCTGATACTTTTCCCTCCCTGAACCTCCCTTACCCGCAAGCCTTTGTTTGTTTGTTTGTTTGTTTGTTTGATTGGCAAGACTCTTAGTTACAGGATAAGGCTTCCCTGATCAGGTAAATAGATGAGAGCTGTACTCCAGAGAAGAAGGAGTGATTTTGGCTTTGAGAGAGAGAGGAGCAGCTCTGGGACAAAGGGAAGGGATATATTCCTTTCTTAGGAAGGATGTATCTATTATAAGGTGAAGCCAGGAGCAGAAACACTGTAGGTCTGGGGGCACCTGGGTAGCTCAGTCAGTTAAGCATCTAACTTCAGCTCAGGTCATGATCTCACGATTCCGTGGGTTCCAGCCCCGCGTCGGGCTCTATGTTGACAGCTTGGAGCCTGGAGCCTGCTTTGGATTCTGTGTCTCCCTCTCTCTGCCCCTCCCCTGCTCATGCTCTGTCTCTGTCTCTCAAAATGATACATAAACATTAAAAAATTAAAAAAAAAAAAAAAAGAAACACCATAGGTCTGGGTTCAGATGGAGGAGTAAAGGAGTAAAGGGGTGACTACCACAGCTGGGTCTAGGAGAGGATGGGGTTACCCTGGTGTATGCAGTTTCTGAGCCTGGGTACTGGCTCTCCAGACTGGTAGGAACTGATAAGAAACACTCTAACAAATATGGTGGATACTAACCCTGCAGGCAAGGAGGAAAGTCATCTCTGATGAAAGGTGCCAAGATCTTGGGGGAAGTAGGGGCCACGAGCAGCTGAAGAATTATGTTAAACAAATCTATGATTTGTAATATAACCTACGGAAAGTAAGGGTCTAGTGGTGCCTGGGTGGCTCAGTCAGTTAAGCATCCAACTTCAGCTCAGGTCATGATCCCACAGTTTGGGGGCTGGAGCCCCGCGTTGGGCTCTGTGCTGACAACTCAGAGCTTGGAGCCTGCTTCCGATTCTGTGTCTCCCTCTCTCGCTGCCCCTCCCCCTACTTGTGCTCTATCCCTCTCTCTCAAGAATGAATAAATAAACATTAAAAAATTTTTTAAAAAGAAAAGTAAAGGTCTAAACATGTGTGAATTTTCTAATTCTGAATGGATTCTTCAAAGCTATTTTCCTCACCTTATCTGTTTTTAGACCCATATCTTGAATTTTTAATTTGTGCTATTATATTTTTCACCTTCTGAATCCTCAATTTCTGGTTGTTGTTGTTTTTTTAGATTTTATTTTTAGGTAATTTCTCCAGCCAACATGGGGCTCAGACTTAGAACTCCAAGATCAAGAGTTGTATGCTCTACTGACTGAGCCAGCCAGGCACCCCAATTTCTGTTTTTTTTTTAGTTTCCAACTTTGTATCAAAAATTCAATTTTTAGGGGCACCTGGGTGGCTCAGTTGGTTAGGCAACTGACTTTGGCTTAGGTCATGATCTCACAGTTTGTGAGTTCAAGCCCTGTGTCAGGCTCTGTGCTGACAGCTCAGAGCCTGGAGCCTGCTTCAGATTCTGTGTCTCCCCCTCTCTCTACCCCTCCCCTGCTCACGCTCTGTGTCCCTCTGTCTCTCAATAATAAATAAATGTTTAAAAAATTTTTTTAATTCAATTTTTATCTTAATGATCGTACTAAGATAGCTTTTTTTCTCATTTATGTCTAATAATTCCCCTGTCTGGACAGTCTGTAGAAACTCTATCATCTATTGTTTACATTGGTTCTTGTTCTTACTTTATCTCCTTCTGTGTCTAATTGTCTTTGTGTGCTGAAAATTGTAATTGAAAATTTTATTGAGGTAATTTTTTTAAGTCTTTAAAAAAATTTTTTTTAATGTTTATTTATTTATTTATTTTTTTTTTTTGAGAGAGAGACACACACAAGAGTGCGAGCAGGGGAGGAGCAGAGAGAGGGAGACACAGAATCCGAAGCAGGCTCCAGGCTTCGAGCTGTCAGCCCAGAGCCCGATGTGGGGCTTGAATTCACAGACCATGAGATCATGACCTGAGCCGAAGTTGGACGCTTAACTGACTGAGCCACGCAGGCACCCCTAGTCTTTTTTTTTTTTTTTTTTTAAGTATATTTATTTATTTTGAAAGAGAGAGAGAGAGTAGGGGAGGGGCAGAGAGAAAGAGTGAAAGAGAATCCCAATCAGGCTCTGTGCTGTCAGGGCAGAGCCCAACTTGAGGCTTGATCCCACAACCAACTATGAAATCATGACCTGAGTTGAAATCAAGAGTTGGATACTTAAAGCAACTGAGTCACCCAGGAGCCCCTAGTGGGGTAATTTTCAGACTAGGATAGTATCATCTTCCTACGGAAAGGATTTTCATGGACTTTTGCAGATGTGTAGGGGCATTAGCAATCCAGAAGCACCTTAAGCATTTTTAGTGCCTGAGATTTTTCTGAATTACCCAGAGTACTTGAAACTGAGCTGAAATATGGGAGAAAGCTTACTCTTCCTTCCTTCCTTCAGTTTACTCTTCCTTCCAGGGTGCAGCCACTCAGGATTACAGTCCTAAGCATGGGGTAGTTTTCCAGAATTGCTCCTGCCTTGCAAAGCCCTAGATTCCAACTTACATGACCTTAGCTCCCTCAGCTTTTTAGCCACCTCTTCTGATTGCAAAAGTGGCCCAAATACTGAGCTCTCCTCTCTGGAGTTTCACCTTTTCTGAGCTATTATCTCTTGCCAATAATTGGCAAGGTGATTCCTTGCACTTGTTAGCTTTTTTTCTGTTATAGGAAAAAGCTTTTTATATTTCATATGAATTATTTTAGTTGTCTTCAGTAGGAGGGTAGTTCTGAATTACTTAGCTCACTATTTCTGAAAGTGAGGGTTCTTTACTTGGTTTAAAATTGTTTAATGGCTTGGTATCTCTCTAGAAGATTGTGGAATGCGGGAAGGCTGATAGCACTGATGATCTGAAATCATATATTAGATACCCAAATACAATGATTTTTAAAAATTTTATTTTAATTCTAGTGTAATTAATAGACAGTGTTATATTACCTTCGGGTGTACAATATAGTGATTCAGCAATTCTGAACATTACTCAGTGCTTGTCACAATAAGTGTCCTCTTAATCCCCTTCACCTACTTCACCCGTAGCCCCACCGACCTCCCCTCTAGTAGCCATCAGTTTCTTCTCTATAGTTAAGAGTCGGTTTTTTTAGTTTGTCTCCTTTTTCCTCTTTTCGTTTGTCAAAGTACAATGATTTTGAGTATTTTTCTTATAATTCAATACTGAGGCACTGAAAATTATATGTAACTATTTGCTCCAGGATTTCTGATCTTAGAAAGCTGGGTTTGGGAAAAATTTTTTTAAATGTTTTATTTATTTTTTTGAGAGAGACAGAGAGAGAGAGAGAGCAAGCTAGGAAGGGACACAGACAGAGGGAGACACAGAATCCAAAGCAGGCTCCAGGCTCTGAGCTGTCAGCACAGAGCCTGACGCGGGACTTGAACTCACAAACCATGAGATCATGACCTGAGCTGCAGTCAGACGCTTAGCTGACTGAGCCACCCAGACGCCCCTGGTCTTTGGAAATTTTAATTGTGAATGTTTGAATGTTTTTTAATTTTAATTGTGAAATTGTAAATGTTTTTAATTGTGAATGTTATAAGGAAATTTATAATAGAATTTTTTAAAGTTTATTTCTTTATTTTGAGAAAAAGTGAGAGAGAAAATGAGCAGAAGAGGGGTGGAGGGAGTGGGGGACAGAGGATCCCAAGCAGGCTCTGTGCTGACAGCAGAGAGCCTGATGTGGGGCTTGAACTCACAAACTGTGAGATCATGACTTGAGACAAAGGTGAGTCAATCAGTTGATTGAGCCAGCCAGGCTGTCTGTCCCTATAACAGAATTATTGATAATTAATAGAGAACTAGTTAAACTGCTTCCATAAGATGGGATATTGTGCAGCCATTAATAATGTAGGATGATATCTAATGGCTTAGACAACTAGTCACATCATATTGAGAAGTGAAACCAATCACAATATGATCCCTCTTTATGTATTTACATATATTAGAAATATCACTGAAAATATATTCACTAAAATGCTATGTTATGGTTATATTGGTTATGTTGGCAGGGTGAGATAGCTAGTGATTTTTACCCACTGGTTTTTGCATCTTTATATTTTTATAATTTCCTAAAATGAACATTTATTACTTTTGTAACAAAAGTTGACTTATGAAATAAAATTGGCTGCTCTTATTATGTTGCATTGAAATTTTTATCTACATAAATAATACACCATTCAGATTTAAGATGTTTTTATGAATATCTAGTATATGTCAGCTTCTTTCAGACATATATTTTCATTAATGCTTGTAAGTGTTTAAGGTTCAGTCACAAATGCAGTGAAAGTAGGGACAAAGCAGTCTGAGCTCCTTTCAAAAAGAAATCAAGGGTGGGACACCTGGGTGGCTCAGTCAGTTGAGTGTCTGACTTCGGCTCAGGTCATGATCTCAAGGTTTGTGAGTTCAAGCCCTGCATTGGGCTTTGTGCTAACAGCTTGGAGCCTGGAGCCTGCTTTGGATTCTGTGTCTCTGCCTCTCTCTGCCCCTCCCCTGCTTGTGCTTGCTCTCTCTCTCTCTCTCTCTCTCTCTCAAAAACAAATAAACATGAAAAAAAAGAAAAGAAATCAAGTGAACACATTGATTGATGCAAGATAAACGGTATGATTTTCATAGTCAGAAAATATCTCCAACATATTAAAGGCTAAGTGATGGATACTATAATTTACCCTAGTAAAACAGATGTTGAATTATAAAAATTATACAAATACTGCAAAAATAGATGATATGAGAATGGGAAAATAACAGTAATATTCCTATACTCTGCTGCAGCAACAGTTAACATATTAAGATATGCAGGCTGTTGGATTATCAATTCCAACCACCTGCTCCCTTCCCTATAAGAGGATTATATGTGTAATCTGCAGTGCCTTACCAAAGGTAGAGTGTACTTTCCTATTCCGTTGTCAATATGACTTGCTTTGGCCAATGAAATGTGAGCAGGAGTAATATATACCACAGTCAAGCAGAAACTTTAAGAACCGTTAGATAGTTCAGTCTCATCTGTTGCTTGTTTCCCTTGGCCATAAAAATGTCATTTCCTAAACAGGGACCGATCCTTCAGGTTGGTCTCAGAATGAGAAGAAACATGAAGCAGAGCCACCACCACTAATTCATAGATACCAACGTGTATTGCGAACGAGAAATGTGTATTATTGTAAGTCAATGAGATTAGTGTGGGGGGATGTTTGTTACCACACCAAAGCTAACTAATACATTATTTCCTCACAAATACAGTAGCAACTCTCTTACACTGAATTGTACTTTTAAAAAAAATTATTTAAAAAAATTTTTTAACATGTATTTATTATTGAGAGACAGAGAGTGAGCAGGGGAGGGGCAGAGAGAGAGGGAGACACAGAATCTGAAGCAGGTTCCAGGCTCTGAGCTGTCAGCACAGAGCCTGACGTGGGGCTTGAACTCACAAACTGCGAGATCATGACCTGAGCCGAAGTCAGAGGCTTAACTGACTGAGCCACCCAGGCGTCCCCCAAAAATTTATTTTTAAGTAATATCTACACCCACTGTGAGGCTCAAACTTAAAACCCTGAAATCAAGAGTTATATGCTCCACTGACTGAGCCAACCTTGTGCCCCTGTTTTTTTTTTTTTTTGTTTTTTTTTTTTTAGGTAATCTCTATGCCCAATGTGGGCTTGAACTCATGATCCAGAGATCAAGAGTTGCATGCTCTACTGACTGAACCAGCCAGATACACCTTAACTGAATTGTACTTAACTGACTTTTCAGATTGACAAGTGTTCTCTTTTCCTTCTTTAAAACATATTCACACACACACACACACACACACACACACACACACACACACTAACAATGCCCATGGCATTGAATATCCAAGGCTGGTAGGCTACTTTCCATCATGAGTGTTCAAGTCTGCCTGATTAGCCAACAAAGTGACCCAAATCAAGATAGATGCGAGGGCTATCATATAAACTAGTTTGAGGTTCTGAGGTGGTTGGCTGTGACTCAGTGTTAAGAGAGAGAGCTCTGGAGGGAAGCTGCCAAAAACCAAATTTCAACTTTACCATGTGGTAAATATGTGACCTTGGTCAAATTACTAACACAGACACCAATATTGAGAGCTACTCATTTTCAAGGACTCTTTCAGAGAACGGTAAATAATAATCTAGTCCTGAGCTGACTCTCCAAGGGTCATTAGCATCAAGATCTCCCCACAATGACAATATCTTCCATTAGAATTGAGTGCATTTGGCTGGAGAATTTCAGGCGTGGTGAATCTCCAGTGTAGGAGGAGGCATCCAGCTTTCTGCTCTTCATACATATTCCTACAAAAAAGGCTTGTCAGTGGGATTCTCTCAGCAAGTGCAGCATGTGACCGTGGATGCCTCTGTCAGCTCTGTGGCCCTTTGCCAATCAGGAGGCTATGTCACCACCATTGGAACAAAGTTCTGTGCTATGAACTGGAAAGATCAGTCAGCAGTTGTCCTGGCCACAGTAGATAAAGACAAGAAAACTGGTCTGCTGAGAGATACTTTGCTGGCACCATGGCTGAGGAAATGGCCCCCGCAGTTCTGGAGTCGCACCAGGGGTCCCTGTACTCCCTCTTTCCTGACCACTGCCTGGAAAAGTACTGTGACCAATAGTTTGGATGGTCCCTGGGCCAAAAAATCTATTACATTGACAGCTTGTCCTACTCCGTGGAAGCCTTTGACTATGACCTGCAGATAGGAAAGATCTCCTACTGCAGATGTGTTCACAAGCTGGAAAAAGAACAATTCCCAGGTGGAATGTGTATTGATACTGAGAGGAAGCTCTGGGTGGCCTGTCACAATGGAGAAAGAGTGATGCACTTAGATCCTAAGACAGGGAAAAGACTCCAAACTGTGAAGGAGCCTGTTGATGAAACAACTTCATGCTCCTTCTGAGGGCAGGACTTCTCTGAAATGTTTATGACCTGTGCCCAGGATGGAATGGACCCCATGCATGGGTCTTCTGCAGCAACCTGAAGCTGGTGGAATTTTCAAGATAACTGGCCCAGGAGTCAGAGGAATTCCTCTTTATCCCTATGTCAGGTCTTCTTTCCTACTGGAAGAACTTTTGTTAAATAAAAAGTGATTTGAAGACTTTTGAAGCTCTAGAAAATTCTAGAGCTAAAATTTCAATCTAGTTACCAAAAAATGTATAAAGAAATTACATTATGAGTAGGGTTACATTTTTATTTACAATTTTTAAAGGTAGATCATTTTAGTAAGGGGTGACAGGTAGTTTTTTTATTTTGTTTTTTAAAATTTACATGCAAATTAGTTAGCATACAGTGAAACAATGATTTCAGGAGTAGATTCCTTAATGTCCCTTACCCATTTAGCCCATCCCCCCTCCCACAACCCCTCCAGCAAGCCTCAGTTTGTTCTCCATATTTATGAATCTCTTCTGTTTTGTCTCCCTCCCTGTTTTTATATTATTTTTGTTTCCCTTCCCTTATGTTCATCTGTTTTGTCTCTTAAAGTCCTCATATGAGTGAACTCATATGATTTTTGTCTTTCTCTGACTGACTAATTTCACTTAGCATAATGCCCTCCAGTTCCATCCACGTAGTTGCAAATGGCAAGATTTCATTCTTTTTGATTGCTGAGTAATACTCCACTGTATATATATACCACATCTTCTTTATCCATTCATCCATCAATGGACATTTGGTCTCTTTCCATACTTTGGCTATTGTTGATAGTGCTGCTATAAACACGGGGGTGCATGTGTCCCTTCGAAACAGCACACCTGTATCCTGTGGATAAATGCCTAGTAGTGCAATTGCTGGGTTGTAGGGTAGTTCTATTTTTAGTTTTTGAGGAACCTCCATACTGTTTTCCAGAGTGGCTGCACCAGCTTGCATTCCCACCAACAATGCAAAAGATATCCTCTTTCTCCGCATCCTTGCCAACATCTGTTGTTGCCTGAGTTGTTAATGTTAGCCATTCTGACAGGTGTAAGGTCGTATCTCCTTGTGGTTTTGATTTGTATTTCCCTGATGATGAGTGATGGGCATTTTTTCATGTGCCAGATGGCATATATCCAGTTGGCCATCTGGATGTCTTCTTTGGAGAAGTGTCTATTAATGTCTTTTGACCATTTCTTCACTGGATTATTTGTTTTTTGGGTGTTGAGTTTGATAAGTTCTTTACAGATTTTGGATACTAACCTTTTATCTGACATGTCATTTGCAAATATCTTCTCCCATTCTGTTGGTTGCCTTTTAGTTTTGCTGATTGTTTCCTTTGCTGTGCAGAAGCTTTTTATTTTGATGAGGTCCCAGTAATTCATTTTTGCTTTTCTTTCCCTTGCCTCCAGAGACATGTTGAGTAAGAAGTTGCTGCGGCCAAGATCAAAGAGGTTTTTGCCTGCTTTCTCCTTGAGGATTTTGATGGCTTCCTGTCTTATGTTTACGTCTTTCATCCATTTTGAGTTTATTTTTGTGTATGGTGTAAGAAAGTGGTCCAGGTTCATTCTTCTGCATGTCGCAGTCCAGTTTTCCCAGCACCACTTGCTGAAGAGACTGTCTTTATTCCATTGGCTATTTTTTCCTGCTTTGTCAAAGATTAGTTGGCCATATGTTTGTGGGTCCATTTCTGGGTTCTCTATTCTGTTCCATTGATCTGAGTGTCTGTTCTTGTGCCAGTACCATACTGTCTTAATAATTACAGCTTTGTAGTATAGCTTGAAGTCTGGGATTGTGATGCCTCCAGCTTTGGTTTTCTTTTTCAAGATTACTTTGGTTATTTGGGGTCTTTTCTGGTGCCATACAAATTTTGGGATTATTTGTTCTAGCTCTGTGAAGAGTGCTGGTGTTACTTTGATAGGGATTGCATTGAATATGTAGGTTGCTTTGGGTAGTATCGACATTTTAACAATATTTGTTCTTCCTATCCAGGAGCATGGAATCTTTTTCCATTTTTTTTGTGTCTTCTTCAATTTCTTTCATAAGTTTTCTATAGTTTTCAGTGTATAGATTTTTCACCTCTTTGTCTAGATTTATTCCTAGGTATTTTATGGTTTTTTGTGCCACTGTAAATGGGATCGATTCCTTGATTTCTCTTTCTATTGCTTCATTGTTGGTGTATAGGAATGCAACCGATTTCTGTGTGTTGATTTTATATCCTGCAACTTTGCTGAATTCATGAATCAGCTCTAGCAGTTTTTTGGTGGAATCTTTAGGGTTTTCCATTTAGAGTATCATGTCATCTGCAAAGAGTGAAAGTTTGACTTCCTCCTGGCCTATTTGGATGCCTTTTATTTCTTTGTGTTGTCTGATTGCAGAGGCTAAGACTTCCAATACTATGTTGAATAACAGTGGCAAGAGTGGACATCCCTGTCTTTTTCCTGACCTTAGGGGGAAAGCTCTCAGTTTTTCCCCACTGAGGATGATATTAGTCTTGGGTCGTTCATATATGGCTTTTATGATGATGTTGAGGTATGCCCTTCTATCCCTACTTTCTTGAGGGTTTTTATCAAGAAAGGATGCTGTATTTTGTCAAATGCTTTCTCTGCATCTATTGAGAGGATCCTATGGTTCTTGTCTTTTCTTTTATTGATGTGATGAATCACCTTAATTGTTTTGCGGATATTGAACCAGCCCTGCATCCCAGGTATAAATCCCGCTTGGTCATGGTGAATAATTTTTTTAATGTATTGTTGGATCCAGTTGGCTAATATCTTATTGAGGATTTCTGCATCCATGTTCATCAGGGAAACTGGTCTATAGTTCTCCTTTTTAGTGTGGTCTCTGTCTAGTTTTGGAATCAAGGTAATGCTGGCTTCATAGAAAGAGTTTGGAAGTTTTCCTTCTGTTTCTATTTTTTGGAACAGTTTCACGAGAATAGGTGTTAACTCTTCCTTAAATGTTTGGCAGAATTCCCCTGGAAAGCCATCTGGCCCTGGACTCTTGTTTTTTGGCAGATTTTTTATTACTAATTCGATTTCCTTACTGGTTATGGGTCTGTTCAAATTTTCTATTTCTTCCTGTTTCGGTTTTGGTAGTGTATATGTTTCTAGGAATTTGTCCATTTCTTCCAGATTACCCATTTTATTGGCATATAATTGCTCATAATATTCTCTTATTGTTTTTATTTCTGTTGTGTTGGTTGTGATCTCTCCTCTTTCATTCTTGATTTTATTTATTTTGGTCCTTTCCTTTTTCTTTTTGATCAAACTGGCTAGTGGTTTATCAATTTTATTAATTCTTTCAAAGAACCAGCTTCTGGTTTCATTGAGCTGTTCTACTGTTTTTGTTTTTGGTTTTTTTTGTTTTTTGGTTTTTTTTTGTTTTGATGGCATTACTTTCTGCTCTAATCTTTATTATTTCCTGTCTTCTGCTGGTTTTGGGTTTTATTTGCTGTTCTTTTTCCAGCTCCTTAAGGCGTAAGGTTAGATTGTGTATCTGAGATCTTTCTTCCTTCTTTAGGAAGGCCTGGATTGCTATATACTTTCCTCTTATGACCGCCTTTGCTGCGTCCCAGAGGTTTTGGGTTGTGGTGTTACCATTTTCATTGACTTCCATATACCTTTTAATTTCCTCTTTAACTGCTGGGTTAGCCCATTCATTCTTTAGTAGGATGTTCTTCAGTCTCCAAGTATTTATTACCTTTCCAACTTTTTTCTTATGGTTCATTTCGAGTTTCATAGCATTGTGGTCTGAAAATATGCATGGTATGATCTTGATCTTTTTGTACTTACTTAGGGCTGATTTGTGTCCCAGTATATGGTCTGTTCTGGAGAACGTTCCATGTGCACTGGAGAAGAATGTATATTCTGCTGCTTTAGGATGAAATGTTCTGAATATATCTGTTAAGTCCATCAGGTCCAGTGTGTCATTCAAAGCCATTGTTTCCTTGTTGATTTTTTGATTAGATGATCTGTTCATTGATGTGAGTGGGGTGTTGAAGTCTCCTACTATTGTGGTATTATTATCAATGAGTTTCTCTATGTTTATGATTAATTGATTTATATATTTGGGTGCTCTCACATTTGGCACATAAATGTTTACAATTGTCAGGTCTTCTTGGTGGATAGACCCCTTGATTATGATATAATGCCCTTCTGCATCTCTTGATACAGTCTTTATTTAAAGTCTAGATTGTCTGATATAAGTATGGCTACTCTGGCTTTCTTTTGTTGACCATTAGCATGATAGATGGTTCTCCATCCCCTTATTTTCAATCTGAAGGTGTCTTTAGGTCTAAAGTGGATCTCTTGTAAACAGCATATAGATGGATCTTGTTTTCTTATCCATTCTGTTACCCTATGTCTTTTGATTGGAGCATTGAGTCCATTGACATTTAGAGTGAGTACTGAAAGATATGAATTTATTGCCATTATGTTGCTTGTAGAATTGGGAGTTTCTAGTAGTGTTCTCTGGTCCATTCTAATCTTTTGTTGTTTTGGAGATATATATATATATATATATATATATATATATATATATATATTTTTTTTTTTTTTTTTTTTTTTTTTTTCATCTTTTCTCCCCTCAGAAAGTCCCCCTTAAAATTTCTTTCAGGGCTGGTTTAGTGGTCACCAACTCCTTTAATTTTTGTTTGTCTGGGAAACTTTTTATCTCTCCTTCTATTTTGAATGACAGCCTTGCTGGATAAAGAATTCTTGGCTGCATATTTTTCTGATTCAGCACATTGAATATATCCTGCCACTCCTTTCTGGCCTGCCAAGTTTCTGTGGATAGTCTGCTGCAAACCTGATCTGTCTTCCCTTGTATATTAGGGACTTTTTTCCCCTTGCTGCTTTCATGATTCTCTCCTTGCCTGAGTATTTTGTGAATTTGACTATGATATGCTTTGTTGATGGTCGGTTTTTGTTGAATCTAATGGGGGTCCTCTGTGCTTCCTGGATTTTGACGTCTGTGTCTTTCCCCAGGTTAGGAAAGTTTTCTGCTATGACTTGCTCACATAACCCTTCCACCCTTATTTCTCTCTCTTCCTTTTATGGGACCCCTATGATTCTGATGTTGTTCCTTTTTAATGAGTCACTGATTTCTCTAATTCTTAAATCGTGCTCTTTTGCCTTAATCTCCCTCTTTTTTTCTGCTTCGTTATTCTCTATAAGTTTGTCCTCTGTATTGCTGATTCTCTATTCTGCCTCGTCCATCCTTGCCGCCACTGCATCCATCCGTGATTGCAGCTCAGTTATAGCATTTTTAATTTCATTCTGGCTATTTTTTACTTCTTTTATCTCTGCAGAAAGGGATTCTAATCTATTTTCGACTCCAGCTAGTATTCTTATTATCGTGATTCTAAATTCTGGTTCAGACATCTTGCTTGTATCTGTGTTGGTTAAATCCCTGGCTGTTGTTTCTTCATGCTCTTTCTTTTGGGGTGAATTCCTTCGTTTTGTCATTTTGAAGGGAGAAAAGGAATTAATGAGGTAGAAAAATTGAAATTAAAAAAATTAAAATTAAAAAATATTAAAATTAAAAATTAAACACACACACACACACACACAAATCAAATGATGCTAGGTCCTAGGTGTGTTTTGGTCTGGGTGTTGAAAGTGGTTTGACAGATTAGAGAAAAAAAAAGGGGAGGGAAGGAAATCATTTGAGAATTTGAAAAAATGAATACACTGAAGTAGACTAAAGTGAGATGATGGGGTTAAATAGAATTTGAAAAAATATACACAAAAGTAAAGAATATAGTAGAAAAAACTTAAAGAAAAATATTTTTAATAAAAATTAAAAATAAATATGAATTTTTCGTTTTTCTGTATTTAAGAAAAAAGAAATGAAAAAGAGAAAAAAGATAAAAAAGAGGAAAAAAAGAAATCGTTTGAAAATTTGGAAAAGTGAATACATTGTCATAGACTAAAATAAATTGATGGAAGTAAAATAGAATTTGAAAAAATTTGCATAAAAGTAAAAAAACATAGTAATAAAAATTAAAGAAAGATATTCTTAATAAAAATTGAACATTAAAACGAATTTTTGGTTTTTATTCAAGAAAAAGAAAAGAATTGTAAAAGAGAAAAAGAAAAAAGAAAAAAAGAAAGAAAGAAAATTGAATAGATGAACCTGCTAACAGATTGAAGTAGGACTGAAATTGCTTTGTTTTCCCCTAGAAGTCAGTCTATGTAGCTCTTTATAGTCCATAAATTAAGCCGGTGGTGAGACATGAGCTCTTAAAGAGCGAATTTGGCCCAGTTGGGCGGGGCTCAGTGTAACGGCTCTGCTCTCCACTAGATGGTGCTGCTAGCCTACTGGGGTGAATTGTTGCAGTGCTTGTAGGTGCGTATGCGCATGCGTGGGAGCGGTGAAAATGGAGTCACCCAGCCACCCAGTCTGTTCTTCCAGATCAGCAATCGTGTACTGGTCCTCTGTCCAGCTCTCGTCCACTCCCTGCCTTTCCACTCTCCGTGACCAGGCCCCAGGCAGTACCTCTCTCCCAAGTTTGTCTCAGATGTGCCTGTTTTCCCCAGCCCCTTAACGTCTGAAGGACTGCGGCTTTGACCCGTTCCGCCCCTCTGAGGGAGGGTCTCACTGAACAGTGGCCAAATGAGCAGTGGCTGAATGAGCAACGGCCGAATGTCAGCTGCACCCAGGAACGCCCACTGGACCCTGCTGTTGCCGGTGCCCGGAGACTGTGGCCAGGTGTCAGCCCGTCCCAGAAAAAGTTCGCAAGACAGTGTAGCAGCAGTGTTTCAGGGATTATGGGAAATCACAACACACATCTGGCACCAGGCTTCACCCTTAACGATGTTGTTCAGCTCCAGTGAATGTGGCCATTTTCGGGGGTCTGCTGGGACTAGGTGGCTTCAACAGTCTCTACCAAATGTCCTTCCAGCAGTGGAACCACTTTTCCCTGTGTGGCCTGAGAACCTCCCAGACCCCACTCTGTTCCTGGGGATTCGCCCTTCCCACCAGAGCACTGCCAGGTATTGAGCTGTGGAGTTGCATCCTTTGCGCTCCCCTTGTTTACAGTCTTAATGGAATTTAAACCTTCTCCTTTCTCCCTTTTTAGTTTAGTCCCTGCGGCTGTTTCCAATTTCCACTTTCTCTCCAGCTGCTTTTTGGGAGGGGTGCTTTTCCTGTATTCTCCCCCTTCCCCCAGTCCTCTCTCCACCTGCAAAAGTGGCTCCCTGCCCACCGGCAGCTTCTCTCTCCCCAAGTTCACCTCTCTGTGCCACGTACCTGCTGAATTCTGTGGTTCAGGTTGTGCAGATGTTGTGTTAATCCTCCAATCATTTTTCTAGGTGTGTAGGATGGTTTAGTGTTGGTCTGGCTGTATTTCATGGACACGAGACACACAAAAAAACTTCCATGCTGTTCCGCCATCTTGGCTCCCTCCCCCCAAATCTCCTCCTTATTTTTAACCTAAGCAACCAATATGGATCCTTTGTCCATAACCTAATCTGTTGTGACCATGTCACAAGTCCCAGGGACATTTGTTTTTCCCACCCTTTAGTAGACAGTGCTTTGAAGGTTCCCTGGGTGTTACACCAGCCTCACACCTCCACAGGGGGGTCAAGCAGGTCCCCATTTCCACCTATGATAAATGTACCATATGAAAACTTATTTCCTTGAGACGTTTTTGATGGCAAGTAGGGAATTGGAATTCTCAAGGCTTTTGCTTGTTCTCGAGAAATGAGTTTTTCAAGAAACCCGTTGGGTGACTCAACAAGAGGCTATAAGGGACATAAAAACACTGGGGTTGTTTCACAAAATGTGGAATAAAAAAACCCAAACACTTATAGATGGAAATATTACTTTGTAAAATACATGGTTTCAAATACGAGTAGTTAAATTAATAAACTAGATGAACACAGACATAACTATTTCTTCTATGTCTCAAAAGTTTTACATATTCATGATGAATAAAAGTTGGGAAAATTGAGATATTTTGGTAAGGAGTTGTCATGCATTGGGTTATATAAGGTGGTTTTTCAGTTACAGAAGGAGACTCATTTCCTGAGAAGACTCTGACTCCCCTGTCCTTCCACATTTTATTTTATTTTTTTAAACATTTTATTTTATTTTATTTTTTAACTTTGTGAAGTGACTCCTCTTTCTTTTTTTTTTTTTTTAATTTTTTAATGTTTATTTATTTGAGAGACAGAGCATGAGTGGGGGAGGGACAGAGAGAGACAGAGACACAGAATCTGAAGCAGGCTCCAGGCTCTGAGCTGTCAGCACAGAGCCCCAAGTGGGGCTCCAACTCACAAACCGCGAGATCGTGACCTGAGCCGAAGTCAGACGCTCAACTGACTGAGCCACCCAGGTGCCCCAGTCACTCCTCTTTCTATTGCTCTTGATTAGTTTTCCCACTTTTTCCACACAAAGAGTTTTCTGGAATATGCTCTGGATTTGGTCTCCGGTCATTGACCATCCTCAGGTACCACTGGCTCTGCTCCCCTTTTATCTGAGGTTCTGCTGGCTTCTCACTGATTCTCTTCCCCTAGTTTTATACATCCTTCATGATACATGGGAACAACTGCTCAAGTGCAGGAGACAAGGCAAACCCAACTCCAACGACCTCAAACATTAGGAGTCAGGGAGTCAATTTCCTTTTTCATTACCTCCTTAGCCTGGAGGGATACTCCAGTGGTTTCTACTTGGCGTTTCCTATTACAATAAACACTCTTTAAATCCTGGAGCAGCTCCATGGCAGTCAGGCCTTGGGGAAATGACCCTGATGTCTGCTGCCTCATAGGACCTGCCGTTGACACTGGTCAAATCTTCAATTGTCACCTGGTGCTATTAAGGCCATGATTAGTGGACCAAGTTGGTGGTCTGAGTATTAAGGAATCAGTTCTATCTCAGAGTGAGGGTCAATTGTAACTGAAAGTTTGGGGGGAATCCTCTCTACCTGGCACAGTTTCCTGGCAAAATCACCACAGGTTTTTGGTGAAAGACTAGGAAGAAGGTGCGTAGTATGCACTTGTGCTGTTGAAGTTCATCAGGGGCCTCTTAAGTCTGCAAATAGGCTTACCAGGGGCTGCAACTCTAGTAAAGTTGGGCCTCTATTCACCAGACCTAAAGTACATTTGATTATACAGTTTATATGCAGTTGGATGATGCTGTTGACCAAATATTTCCTACTCTCTACCTTCAGGGCACCTGCCTGTTTGCACTTCTTACCCCCTTGTGCTTTAGTGGGGAACACATGACTAGTTCTGGCCAATCAGTTATGATCAGATGACGTGTGCCACTTCAGGACCAAAGCATCTGGTCGCCAATTTGTCACCTTTCAGAACAATTCCTCTGCTTGTGAGTCTGGCAATGTTCAAGATTGTGACGGTCCCATCAGCCTAAATCCTAGAGTGAGAAAGTCAAGTGAAAGGGATCTGGCAACTAGCAATAGATACACAACATGAACAAGAAATAAACTTTTGTTATCTTATATCATTAAGATTTTGACATAATCGGGGCACCTGGCTGGCTCAGTTGGTTAAATGTTTGACTTCAACTCAGGTCATGATCTCTGATTTGTGAGTTCGAGCCCTGCATCTGGGCTCTCTGCTGTCAGCATGAAGCCCACTTTGGATCCTCTGTCTCCCTCTCTCTCTGCCCCTCTCAGAAAGAAAGTCAGACTCTCTCTCTCTCTCTCTCTCTCTCTCGTGCACGCCACCAATGAATCAAATGAATAAAAACATTTATTCAAATGTTTTGAATGAACAAAAATGAATAAAACATTAAAGAAATTTAAAAAAAGATTTTGACATAATCTAGTGTACTTTTGTTTTTGTTGCCTTTTTTTTATTACTCAACAAAGCTTCATTTTTTTATTTAGCTTTCTGACTCTGAGCTTGTGCCTTCAACACTTTCACAACATCTTCAATAAGGAAAGCACACTTGATCCTGTCACAAACACACTCAGCACGCAAGGAGTCACCC
This sequence comes from Panthera onca, assembly GCF_046562875.1. Classification (NCBI taxonomy): domain Eukaryota; kingdom Metazoa; phylum Chordata; class Mammalia; order Carnivora; family Felidae; genus Panthera; species Panthera onca. Next base: position 42,926,859 of record NC_138349.1, on the reverse strand, counting down.
TAGGCCCTGCCGACATGTTTTTTTAGTTCTAGGCAACCTCATAAGTTCATAAGAACTGTAGACCTCACAACACAAACTCCTCCAAGTCAGCCTGGGTGCGTGCCACACGTAGATTTTGGTGCTTTCCCAACCTACCTGGTATAAAGGCAAATGGCTTTATTACCAGGGGTTTAGGACAGGCTAGTTTTGTTAGAGGTTGTATTGTAGGACAGCCTACAATGATGTGTCAAATGCGCCACCATTCTGAATGCCTATGGATGCTGCCCCCAGAAGAGAGTTAGCATACTATGATCGACCCAGAAACTGATGCTGGGAGATGAAGCATGCCTCAACAAAAACCTGACTCTTGTGGCTTTGACTTAGGGATCAACTCATGGAGCAAGAAAGCTGACTTTGGAAGCTGTTTCATATTGATACAGTTGACAAAACCATCACCTGCAATTACTCGGAAGGTAGATAATGAACCTAGTAAGCTTGTGACCTGATAAGCTTGTAGCTTGTAGCTCCAGAAGAGCCTAAAAAAAATATGTTAGTAGCTTGTGTTGGTTGGTGTTGACTGCATATTACACGATACTTCAAGAAAATGATATACTCAGGAAATAATGAACTAATTTATTGTAAGCAGGAATGGAAGGGAAGAGAAAGTTTTGGCAGTCTTAGTTCCATCCTGAGGCCTCCTCCTTTGGCTTGTAGAGGGACTATCTTCTCCCCTTTGTCTTCATGAGGTCTTTGCATGTGTCTATGTCCTAATTGCCTCTTCTTCTTCTTCTTTTTAATGTTTATTTACTTATTTTGAGAGAGAAAGAGAATCCCAAGCCGACTCTACACTCAGTAGGAGAATAGTGCAGGGCTCAACCCCATGAACCGTAGATCATGACCTGAGCCAAAATCAAGAGTCAGCCCCTTATCCAACTGAGCTACCCAGGCCCCCTCTAATTGTCTCTTCTTATAAAGACACTAGCCATACTGGAGTAGAGTCCACCCCAATGACCTCATTTATCCTTAACTATCTCTTTAAAGACCCTATCTCTGGGATGCCTGGCTCACTCAGTCAGAGTAGCATGTGACCCTTGATCTCAGGGTTGTAAGTTCGAGGCTCATGCTGGTGTAGAGATTTCTTAAATAAATAGAACTTTAAAAAAAGACCTTACTTCCAAATATTCTGAGGTTCTGAGGATTAGGACTTGAACACATGAATTTGGGGTGGGGGGTGGCACAATTCAGCCCACAAGACTCTCCCACCAAGCTTGATGGGTTTAAGGTACCTGGAATTAAATAGATGGAGATGAGAAGAAAGAACTGTGGTTATGCTACTGCAAATAAAGCTGATTGGAATCAAATTGTTTAGAATGATAATGAAATGTCTGGGGCGCCTGGGTGGCTCAGTGGGTTGAGCGTCAGACTCTTGATTTTGGCTTAGGTCATGATCTCATGCTTCATGGGATTGAGCCCCATGCCTGACTCTGCTTTGATAGTGTGGAGCCTGCTTGAGATTCTCTCTCCCCCTCTCTCTCTCTGCCCCTGACATCTGCTCAAATGCTCTCTCTCTCAAAAAAAAAAAAAAAAAAAAAAAAAAAAGAATGATAATGAAATGTCACTCCATATCTATGGTAGTTCTCCTTGCCTTAAATCTAATTTGATCATAGTAGAGCCTTATCAGGTGTTTTTTTTTTTAAATGATTAGTGTTTTAGATACAGTGCTTCCATTTTGTTTTCAGTTTATGTATAAACAACAGATAGTTGTGTTTTGCTTTATTGTCCAAGATGAACTCTCTGCCTTTTAATGTTTTCCCAGTTCTATTGAGAAATAATTGACATATAACATTGTATTAGTTTAAGGTGTGCAACATCACGATTTGATCTATGTATATATTGTGAAATGATCAGCACAATAAGTTAACATCCATCACCTCACACAGTTATACATTTTTTTATTGTAGTGAGAACTTTTAAGATGTACTCTCTTAGCAACTTGCAAATATACAATACAGTAGTGTTAACCAGTCACCATGTTGTACATTACATCCAGAGAACTTATTCATCTTGCGAGTGGATGAGTTGGTACATTTTGACTACCTTCACTACCCCCACCTTTCACCCTTTGCCTTTTAAATTAATTGGATTTAATAATTTTTATTTAGTGTAATTTTTATATGGTTGAGTTTAAGTATTCCATCTTATTGTTTATTATTTGTCCTATTTGTTCTTTGTGTCACTTCTCTTGGGTTCTTTTGGGTCAACTGAGGATTTTTTAGTATTGTAAGCATTGCAAGCATTTTTTTTAGTATTGTATTTCATCTCCTTTATGGCATTTTACCTACAGCTCTTTGCATTTGTATTTTAGTGATTGCTCTAAAAATTATAATATGCAAACTTAATTTATCAAGTCACTGAAATTCTGCAACAAAGTATTTCAGATATTGTTTATGCTTAGTTTTAGAATTTACACTTGGTTTCTTTTGTGGAATTTCCACATCTCTCCTGAAATTCCCATTTCTTTACTTTTTATGTTTATCTTTTTTATACATTCTTCAATGTACTTTCCTTTAAAGTTTATTTATTTAGTGGGGGGAGGGGCAAAGAGAGAGGGAGATACAATCCCAAGCAGGCTTCCCACTGTCAGCTCAGAGCTCAATGTGGGGCTCGAACCCACAGACCATGAGATCATGACCTGAACTGAAATCATAGTTGGATGCCTAACCGACTGAGCCACCTAGGTGCCCCTGGAATACTTATTTTTAAATCCTTGTCTGCTACTGTCAATACCTTTATCATCTGTTGGTCTGCTCCCAGTGACCATTTCCCTCTATATTATGAGTCACATTTTCCTGCTTTTCAGCATGGCCAGCAAATTCTTAATGGCTTCTGAATATTTTGGATCATACAATTTAAAGACTCTAAATTTCATGATCTTCCACTTACAAATGTCAAGTGTTATTCTTGGAGGAACTTAAACCACAGGCAGATCATTTTGATCCTGAAGGCTTGGTTTTAGACTTTTTTAGAGTGGGTCTATTTCAATTTTGCCCTTAGTCCTAGGATGTAGTCCTTAATTCCAGGAAGTGGTCCTTACTTTTAAGGTGTGGCCCTTCCGGCGTTTCAACGGAAAGCCAGAATGTTTACCAGGCTTCTCTAACTTGACAGGATTTGAGCTCCAAACTTTTGTTTCTCTAGCATTGGACAGCGGTTGAAATTTCCATTCAGCTTTCACCTTCCTCTGGATTCCTTGGAGTCTTGCCCTATACATGTGCAGTAGGAGTCAGCCAAGGATTTCAGAGGAGTTTGTACACAGATCTTGGGGTTCTTCCTCTGGTACATCTTTGTTTCTGGGATTGTCCCCTCAATTTTAGATGCTCTGAGGCCTTGACCTCTGATTCCTCAGCTGGGTATGTTGGCCTCTTTTTGCTTGAGATCTATCCCCACCTCCACTCCACCCACACCTACCCCCACACCCCCACCCGGCTGAGTCCTACACTGCAGGGACTGAGTGACCTGGGAGAAAAGTTGGGTAAATGGGGATCTCACTCCACGTTCCTCCCTTTTTTTCAAGGATCATATGCCCTTCAGTTTCTGCCCACTTTTGGTTGCTCTTGAATTCTTTCAAACAGTTGGTTTGTAAACCGTTATATTTTGTCCAGAATTCATAATTGTTATCAGTGGACAATTAGTCTAATAGAAGCCACCACTACTAACTAGAAGTGGAAAGCTCCTGAAGACTTGTAAGTCTGATCATTGCTTTTTTAATGCTCATTTCTTTATTAGGAGGTGTAGTGCTTTTTGTTTCCTTATTGGCCATGTATATTTCTTTTATGAATTGGCCATATTATGTGTTTTGTCCAGATATCTATTGGGATGTTCATTTATTTTTGTTAGGACTTAAATATTAGTAACATCAACTCCCTTTTCTCTCATACATGTCATAAATGCTTTTTCCTGGCTTTTTTTTTAATTAAAAAAAATTTTAATGTTTATTTATTTTTGAGAGAGAGAGAGAGAGAGACAGGGTGCGAGTGGGGGAAGGGCAGAGAGAGGGAATCCAAGCAGGCTCCTGGCTCTGAGCTGTCAGCACAGAGACCATGTCAGGGCTCAAACTCAGGAACCAAACCATGAGATCATGACCTGAGCGGAAGTTGGACGCTTAACTGACTGAGCCACTCAGGCACCCCTTTACTGGCTTTTTATTTGCCTTTTAACTTGGTTTATTGCATTTTTCCATAGATAATGTTTACATTAAAAATTATTTATTTATTTATTTTGAAAGAGAGAGCATGAGCAGGAGATTGGGAAAGAGGGAGAGAGAGAGAATTCCAAGCAGGCTCCACCCTGTCAGTGCAGAGCCTGAGGCAGAGCTCAAACACATGAATCAAACCTTGAGATCGCGACCTGAGCCAAAACCAAGAGCTGGAAGCTTAACCAATTGAGCCACCAAAGCGCCCCGATAAAATTTACATTTGTATGTAGACAAATATGTCAATATTTTCCTATGTGTCTTTATTTTTCCTGAAATGTCTGGGAAAGGTCTATAAGATTATGAAAATATACTTACATTGGGGCACCTGGCTGGCTCAGTTGATAGATATGACTTCATCTCTGTGGTGAGTTCAAGCCACCTGTTGGGTGTAGAGATTACTTAAAAAAAAAATCTTAAGAAATATATATTCTTGCATATTTTCTTGGCTGTTTAGTTTTGCTGTTTTGTTATGGCTGATTTCATTTTAAGATTTTATTTTTAAGTAATCTCTACACCCAACATGGGGCTTGAACCCACAATCCTGAGATCAAGAGTTATACGCTCCACCAACTGAGACAGCCAGGTACTCCATGACTGACTTTTTAAAAGCATTAAATCTTTGCTCTAAGATTTGCTCTGAGATTTTTGTGAAAGTGACATCTTTTTTTTTTTTTAGGTTTATTTATTTATTTTGTGTGAGAGAGAGCAAGCAGGAGAGGGGCAAAGAGAGACAGAGAGAGAGAGACAGAGAGAGAGAATCCCAAGCAGGCTCTGAGCTGTCAGCACTGAATCTGATGTGAAGCTCAATTTTACAAACCATAAGATCATGATGGGGGCCAAAATCAATAGTAGGATGGTTAACTGACTGAGCCACCTAGGCGCCATGGGACATCTCTTCTTAAAATGGGTCAAAATCACCTATTTAAATGTTTAACTATGTCATTTATTGAAAAATCTATCCTTTTTCCAGAGTTTAAAAGTGTAGCCCTGCCACATATAAATGACTAGATGTGTGATTCTGTTTCTGGTCTCTGTTCTGGTTTCTGTTCCACTCATCTGTTTATTTATCCTTCTGCTAGTCCCACAGTATTTTATTACAGTAATTTTCTGGTACATATTTTATTTATATCTGGCAAGACACGGCCTCTCCTTGTTCTTTTTTTTTTTTTCTTCTTCTTTTTCCAAGAATTTCTGTTTGCATGTGTTTCTTCCTGAAGATGACATTTTACAGCCAATCCCTTGGGTTATAAAAACTATGTGTGAATTTGTTTCTGTTGCGGTGGTTCAGGCAGCAAAGCCTCTCTAGCAGGATTGTCACTGCTCTAAGGCACCTGCTCGCCTTGTTTACCCACAAAGGCAGCCTGTGAGGGCCTGGGGTCGCTAAGGTTGGGCAGAGGCGTGGGTCTGGCTAACGTGGGGCCTCCGCAGCACCCTGAGGTGGTGATGAGGCCCAAGCCACGGTGCACGGCCTCCCCGGAGGGCTGCCTCTGATTGCGGGCGGGGAGTCTGGAGATGGACAGGAGTGGGACCTCTGGGTCTGCGCAGGTAGTCCTTGCTCGCGGGGTGCCCCTCGGAATGCCCAGGCCGGCTTCGCGTGCTGGCGGTGCATCTGGATGGGCGCCTTTTGCTCCTCTGGGGGTGGAAGGGGCCAGCAGGTGGGGCTCTGAGCGGCCTCAGGGCTGTGGGTGCAGAGCGAGTCCCCCGTGATGCCACGTGCCACGGTTGCAATTAAAATCAGGACCTAGAGACAGATCCCAACTGTTGTCATTATTACTTAATATTGTTTAGGACACTCAAGCAGAGAAAATGAGGAAATGAAATAACTGATATGACATCTGGTAACAAGAAGTGAAATCACCTATTTCTCAGATAACTGGACAACTGAAGAGACCCTAGTAAAAAAAAAAAAATCTGGAATAGGTGAATCTGGGAAGTTTGTTCAATCAACCTAGACATACCAAAATCTGTGGCTTTTGTCTCCTTTAGCAACAGGAATCTTTATAAATTAATTTCACAAGAAAATTACATAAGTTATATTTTAGACAAACTATAAGATCTCAGTGAAACACAGAAAATAAGATCTGACCGAATGGAAAAGCATAATAATGATGGGAAACTAAAAAATAAATGTCAATTTATTTATTTATTTTTTATTTTTTTTTTTAACATTTATTTATTTTTGAGACAGAGAGAGACAGAGCATGAATGGGGGAGGGTCAGAGAGAGAGGGAGACACAGAATCCAAAACAGGCTCCAGACTCTGAGCAGTCAGCACAGAGCCTGACGCGGGGCTTGAACTCACGGACCGCGAGATCACGACCTGAGCCGAAGTCGGACGCTTAACCGACTGAGCCACCCAGGCGCCCCAATAAATGTCAATTTAAAAAAAATCAGTATTTTCCATTGAAAGCAATTCCAACCATCTCAAATGATAATTATTGTCTTTGGATGGAGAACTATTTAATAAAATAACCCTAAGAGTTTATCTGGAAGAGTAAATGCCCAAGAGCAGTCAAGAAATACACAAGAATAGGGGCACCTGGGTGGCTCGGTTGGTTGGGCACTAGACTCTTGATCTCAGCTCGGATCTTGATCTAAAGGGTTGTGAGTTCAGGCCTGTGTTGGGTTCCATGCTGAGCATGAAGCCTACTTGAAAAGAAAAGAAAAGAAAAGAAGAGAAGAGAAGAGAAGAGAAGAGAAGAGAAGAGAAGAGAAGAGAAGAGGAAAGGAAAGGAAAGGAAAGGAAAGGAGGAAGAAAGAAAGAAAGAAAGAAAGAAAGAAAGAAAGAAACAAGAATACATATTCTAGAACCCCTATAATCAAATCAGTATGACATTGCCATAGGCAGAGATAAATGGATCACTGGAACAGTTAATTAGAAAACCCGGAAATGCATTGCAGCACCCATGAGAATAGAATATATAACCCAGTTGGTAGCTCATTGTAGTGGAAACAGAAAGGTGTATTCAATAAGTGGTGCAGGCACAGTGGCTGGCTAGCTGAAAGAAAAGAAACAAGTATCATCCCCCTTTGCTGCTGGAACATCTTTAGCTCCAGTTCCATGGACCACATTGCATGAATGGCTGCACCAGCGAGGTGGGACACCACTGATGTCCAGGTATACTTACTCAATGGCCTGCCAGGCCCTCTTCTGGTCACTGACGTTGCAGCAATGACTAAAGAATGAGCCCACCCCAGAGGCCCTCACCCATGTGGAGAGAGGGGCAGCATGGGGAGGTAAGGTGTATAATGGAACCCTCTATAAAATAAATGGAGAGGGAGATACAGTTGCCTGGCAAGGGACGTGTGACCCGAGTTTGAAGAGTGAGCAGGCATCTTCACTGCTGAGGCTGGGGAAGGGCGGGTCCATCTCAGAGGCTCCCGAGGCTGCTCCCCAGTGACTGACTGACCGGCAGCCCAGAGCAGACCTCCACATTGACCGTCAGAAGCACCAGAGAGGGGCCCTGAGGGATCCAGTGGGGATCCAAGGGCCTGGCCAGGCAATGCAGGGGACAGAGCTGACTGGCCGTCCATGTTCTATCTGTGTCATCTGCACTTCCCCCCTCAGTAGAAACCAGAAGGTCCAGAAGAGGGGGCCCTGGCCTCCAGCCAGGCTCTCTGTCCCCTGGAGCCTGGCTTGGTCTCTGCAGTTGTTGTACGAGCTGGTTCTGTAACCTGCCCAGAGAGGGATCCATGTGCGTGGTCCAGGGCCTGCTCAGGGAGGTGAGAAGAAGTCCATCCCAGGAGCTCCAGACTGGCCTGACAGTGTACTCGTATTCATCAGTGGCCGGAAAGTCTTTGTTCCTTTGTATTTTCCATTAAATGGTAGATGCTGGCAGAATCTGCGTTAGCTTCCTTGAGGAAGGGCACCCTCCTCTGGAGCTCTCTGGCGGGTATGGCCTGTGGTTGTTTGGCCCGTGTTAGTCTTATCTCCTCAGCTCAACTTTGTCTATCAGCCCTGACTTCCAGAGCAGAGAAAGAGGAGACTGAGGATGATGGGGGCAGAGTTGGTGATCTGCAGGGGCTGTTGGGAGTCAGGGACAGATTCTCGGATGTTTCTGTAGACTTTGGGTGTGGGGAAGTACAGTGGGGGTATGAGGGACAGCTAGTGATCAGGACTAGGAAGAAGGAGGGGAAGAAAGGGGCACACAGCTATCCCAAGAAACAGGTGTGTTGGTGCCAATGCACAGGGATGGGTGGGCTGAATGTCTCCAGGAGGAGCTGGGGCATGCCAGCTGAGTGGCTCCCAGAGTGCCACAGCCCGGCAGATGGAGCAGCACTCACCTGTGACCCTCCTAAGGGTGAGTGGATTTACTCCATTAAGCTCACCAGAAACCGAGGTCAGAAAGCCGACAGCCTGGTTTTCCCGTCCCCCAGAAGAATGTTTTCCTGAGTCAGGGTCTACACCAGAAAACATGCTAGTCTCTAAAAGACACACTCAGGTTAAACTGATGAGGCTTTGTAGGGGGCCAGAGGGGACAGCCTAGGGTCTCCAGCCACCTCAGGCCATAGCCGGCTCCAGATGGCTGAGGAACTCAACTTCTGAGCTCCCCGTAGCCCACTTTGGGAAGCTCAGGGCTAAGGGTGCAGGCAGGCAGTCCCCTCTGCTCACACGACACCACCCCTGCACACCCCCTTCCTTGTCAGGCACATGATACCTGGGTAGCTTTCTCTCCATAGAGCATAATCACACCCCAGCACCGCCTGCCAAGGAGACCTGATGTCACCAGGAGGAGTGATGGAGGCTCCCCAAGATTTTAACCACACTCTACCACAGATGAGTCCAGGCTTGCTTATGTTAGCGGGGGTTACTCATACACCTGAGTATGTGAAGTCCTATGAGTTCATTTTCCAGGGGCAATGTTTTTTCTATGCTATCCAGGTTCTTTGAGAGCATCTCAGTTCTCTCCAGTATACTCCCTTTGTCATATAATACACAGCAGAGAGGCTCCTGTCCAGTCTCTAGGCAGGGGTATGGCTCATATTAGAAAACAATGAAAATGTCAAATTTTAAAAAATGTTTATTTATTTTTGAGAGAGAGAGCATGAGTGGGGGAGGGCAGAGAGAGAAGGGGACAGAGGATCTGAAGCAGGCTCCACGGATCTCAGAGAGTCCAATGCAGGGCTCGAACTCACAAACCATGAGATCATGACCTGAACTGAAGTCAGATGTTTAACTGACTGAGCCACCCAGTTGCCCCTAAAATGTCAAATTTTATCAAATGTTCTCTAATTGTCAATGAAGATGGTCATAATTTTTCTCCTTTGAACAATCATTGTGTCTGTTCTATTCATCAATTTCCTAATGTATCTATCCATGCAAATCTGGTAGAAACCACACTTAGTCATGGTATATTAATTTTTGATGTACTGTTAGATTCAATTTGGATTCTTGCTTTGCTATCTGTAAGTGCTGTTAGGCCTTAGTTTTCTTGTATTTTTCTGAGTCCTGGCTTAGGAAGAATGCGGGAAGCCCTGATGTTTATAGGGAATTGTGAACTTAACTAGCTACTGAAATAAGGAACAACAGACAAAATCACTGCCTCCTCCAACCCCTCCTGTAACCCCCATCCAGTGTGGTAACCATTGTGCTTGGTTTCCCCAAATTTACTCTCCCAATTCCCTTAATGATTCATCTAAGTCACTGCTGTCTAGTAGAACTTTCTTCAGTGATGCAAATGTTCTATAATATGTGTTGTCCACTATAGTAGCCGCTAGCCACGTGTGGCTATTGAGCACTTGAAATGTGACTAGTGCAACTGAGGGAATGGATTTTACTTTTGTTTAATTTGTTTTAATTTTAATAGCCATATGTGGTTCGAGGCTACCATATTAGACAGTGCAGATCTAAACTAATTGTGGTCCTAAGGCCATTTTCCTTGATAGCAGTTTGTTTAGGAATGGGCATTTGACCCTATATTAAGGGAAAGATACATGGGACCTTCCTAATAAGAGGACATTCTTCTTCTTCCTTGGGGTATCATTTCTGAAAATGACGCTTCCATCCCTTAAGCTTGGATCACTCACCAATAAATGAGACCATTTTATCACAAGCTTGAGATGATAAACCAGTGCAGAGGAAAGCACAGTTAGAAAAACCATACAAAAGCAGACTGGGAGCCCTGGTGGGCTGAGACTACAGCATCTGGTTCTGGTTGTCTGTTACTGTGGAACAAGCTACCCCAAAGCCTAGAGGCTTAAACCAGCAACCACTTACTTATATCTCGCAATTCAATGGGTCAGGAATTTGGCAGGGCTCTGCTGCACGATTCTTCTGTGCATGAACTGAGGTCACTCGTATCTAACTGGCAGATGGCAAGGTCCTAGGCGGCTTCCCTCATGTGGCACCTGGCAGGTGTGGCTGGAAGTCTGAGCTCTGATGGACCATCAACTGAAGCAGATGCATGTGGCTTTTGCCGCAAGGCAGGCTGAGTCATCAGACTTTCTTGCGAGGCAGCCGGGGCTCCCCACATAGAATGTCCCAAGAGACAGAAAGTGGAAGCTTCCAGTCTCTTTCTTTATTATTATTATTATTATTATTATTATTATTATTATTTTAAGTCTACTTATTTTTGAAAGAGAGCATGAGCAGGGGAAGGGCAGAGAGAGAGCGAGAGAGAGAATCCCAAGCAGGCTCTGCACTGTCAGCGTGAAGCCCGGTATGGGGCTTGAACTCACTAACTGTGAGATCATGACCTGAGCCGAAACCAAGAGTCAGATGCTTAACTGACAGAGCCACCCAGACGCCCCAAGCTTCCAGTTTCTTAAGGCTGGGGCCCTGTCTGGTACAACATGACTCTCACCATATTCTACTGGTTAAAGCAGTCACAGGACTTGCCCAAGTTCAAGGAGAGGGCATTTCACATCTCAATGGGAGGAGTGTCAAAGACTTTGAGGCCATGCGTTGAATCTACCACACTGCAATGCTTACTGTGAACACCACTTTGGGTCAGGGCAGCTGAAACCATGTGAATCCCACTCTCAACCTGTGTATTTCTCATCTCCAAAATGTTCGCTCTTGCCCTCTGGGCCATGGAAGAATCTGGGCAGTGGGTTCCAACTCCTTAATGCTGCCCCACCTGGCCACTCACCTCTCCCTTTCTGGTCTACTACCTATTCTTCTGGGGTCTCAGGCCCTCCTCTGGCACTTCCTGGCACCTCCCCATGAGAACCAGTTTACAGAACCTGAGTGGGTGTGGGGCCAGACACCCTGCTCTGATGGACAGGTGTCTTTTTCTCCTACAGCTGCCGAGAAATGCTTGTGCTAGATCCAGTCCGTGCCCCTCCCTGTTTTTACTCCATCACTGTCTACCCGATGTTATAGGTGACCCTTCTGGAGGACCACCTGCTACTGCCACATCCTCGAGGCACAGGGAAGGTTTGGATCTTCATTGGAGCGAGTTTGCTGAGCTGGGCTCAGCCTTGTGGGGCAGGCCATGTCTGCCTAGTGTGCTCCCCCCACCTGACTCTGTAGAACCCCTGCCCCCACATTCTTGCTGCATGTCTCTTCCTCCTATGCTGGAGCTTGTCCCTACTGATGCAAGCAACTGCAGCATGCATGTGGGCCTGCTGGGCCAGCCTACAGAGCTGTGGGCTGCAAGACGGCAGATGGGGTGGAACACTGGCTTCTACCCACTGGCTGGCTTATCCCACCAAGCTGTGTTTTGTGCCAAAGGTGCACCACCACGGCCTTGGGATTCAGCTCTTCTGGTGCCTACTAGGGCCATGAGGGGCGCCATGCATAAGCACAAGGGTAGAGAGCCCCCTGGTGTGGGCACCCAATAAACACAGCAACTGGGAGACGGGACTTTGTTTTCCCCTTCTTCCTCTGAGGCAGACTTCTCAATGCCATGGTGGTTCATACAGCCCCCCTTCAGATGTCTTACTCAGCTCAGCAGCAGTCACTGTCCCTATTATAGCACTGTGGCCAGCTTCCTCAGCCCTCCCTCAGGCCTTCCCTCCCACTTTGCTTGCCTCACTCCTGCTTCCCTGGGATTCACTCCTCAGAAAGTGTTAGCATCTAAGCGTTTGCCTTAGACACTTTCCCAGAAAACGCAGGCTAAAACAAAGCTCCTTCTTCACACTTGGTTTCACGAAAATCCTGTGACATCAGTTCTGATCAACGCAAAGTCACTTAGCACCTCCTCCTGTTTGCTGGGCACCAGGAGAGACCTCGGGGACATGGTGGCGAACACAGCAGGTGTGGCCCTTGCACCCAGGGCCCTTGGGGCGGGGGACGCACCAAGGGAGACGAGGGGGACAGATATCCTACTATGCCATAGAAATTGAAAGAATAGGAAGGGCAAATTCTAGAAGACTTATGTCTATTGGTGGTCAATTCTAGAGCCTGTAAGCAGGAGAAAGGGGGCTGTGGCTAGATTCATTAGAAATTCTGTCCGCCACGGGGCACCTGCGCAGCCCAGTCTGTTGAGGGTCTGACTCTTGAGAGCCAACTCAGCTCAGGTCATGATCTCACAGTTCGTAAGTTCGAGCTGTGTGTTGGGCTCAAGCCCTGTGCATTGCCTCCTTGGGATTCTCTCTTTCCCTCTCTCTCTGTGCCCCTCCCCTGCTTTCTCTCTCTCTCTCTCTCTCTCTCTCTCTCTCAAAATAAATAAATAAATAAATAAACATTAAAAAAAAATTCTGTCTGCCAGACAGTCTCTTTCCTGAAAGCCTATGAGAGTGGGCGGGCCACCAGGCTGATGAATGACTGCCGGGGTCACAGCAGTGTCATCTGAGAAGACACTGACCCAGGCTCTTTTGGCACCTTGTGGCCAGTTCTACCACACTGGCTGGAGGACAGGACATTCGGTGGACCTGAGAGAGGATGACAAGTTTGGAATGTTAAACCTTTGAGGGGAGGGGACCCTCCCTATCCCCACAGAGGGTGGACCAGAAGTTGGGAATCCACTTGTGATGACCTTGACCTTTCATCCCGCTCTGGGATTCTGTGCCTCACTAAACCCCAGTCTTTGGCAGAATTTCATTCTAGTTGCTTGTTCAATGCAGCAGACATTTTTTGGTGCTCTGCCCAGGTCCTGTGGCCACCATTCACTGGGCCTGTGCACCCACCCACCTGCTTCTAACGGCTGGCTTTTGGGAGTTCTTCACCCCTGGAGGGAGCTCAATGCTTGGGTATTTAGGTACCTGCAGGATAGCCCACAGCAAAGAATTGCTCACTCAGCCTCCTTGTCCTGAGGTTGGATTAAATTCCAAGGGTAGATAGTTTACACCCAAGAGTTCCCAGTAGTATCTGGTGGAGGCTGGGACTTTGCCTGATATGACACCTTTGGATGCCTTGCATGTTCCCTCCTCTTATACTACTCCCAGGTCTAGCTGGACCCTTCCCAAACTGACATTTCACTGTTCTTACATTTGAAGTCCTGGGAATTCCAGATCAAAAGAGGCAGGAGCATCATCTGGGTGGGCCCTCAAGAGGTGGCCAAGAGTGCCCCTGCTCCCAGGACTCTATGCCAATGTGTAGGGGGCAGGATCCAGTGGCTGGCATGGTAAGGGGAGGGCCTGCAGGGCACCAGCCACAGTCCTTCCTCTTGTAAAGTTGCAGGGTTACAGGAAGGAAGGCTCAGGGACCCTTTCCTGAGCCTCACCTGAGTCAGCCGTACCCAAACACAGTGCTGCTTCATGGTCCCATCAGGAGCCAGCTCTGAGCACAGGATGGCTGAGGCCAGAGCCAAGTCCAGGGCTGCGGGGAAGGAACAGAGATGTGGAGGTAGGTGGTTCCTTAATGGACCTCCCAGACAATTCCTGCTGCTGTGGCCCTCAGGGAGGTACCTAAGTGCTCAGCTAAGTACGTCCACCCTGCTCAGGGTGCCCCCAAGGCCCAGCTCTGAGGGAAGGTTTTGTCACTCCTGATACGGGTTTCCTCTTCAAAGCCCAGCCCTGCTCCCAGCTCCTGCAGACTTTTGTCTTTGTGTCCTCAACAGGCACTAGACCCAGGAGGGCCAGGAGGGAGCACTGTCCTAATTGTGAGGCTCAGAGGTGCCCGAGGTGCCCAATGCCTCGCACCTAGGCCTCCTTGATTCTGGCCTCTCCAGGGGCACTAACCAGAGGCAGGAACAGCAAGATCTGTAATGGAGAGAAATGCAGATCAGTTGTCTGCCATGAGGTTGAAAACAAAATAGTCAGGGATCCCCAGGCCTGGATCCTTTCTCATGGGGACACATCACTTCTGTACAACAAGTCTAAAGATCAGAAACCTGAACCCAAGGACACTCTAGCTCAGGGTTGGGCTTCTGGGGAGAGGAGTTTGAAACTCCTATTATGCTTTTCCATTAGATCTGGGGTTGGGAGGGCATGTATTAAAAACTCCCAGGTTTTTAGTCTCAGGGTTCTGTAAAATCAAATAATGTTTTTCTGTCAAGTCTCCACATTTAGGAAGTTTGTTCTAATCTGGGCTTTTCCATTCAGCGCAATCCAGCCAGGTGCTGTATGTAGGGGTGGCCATGCTGGGGATCACGCTGGGGAGGGGAGGCCACAGATGATGGGGGATGCCAACCCTCAGAGCAGGGGTCTGGATCCCTGATCCCACTAGAATCTTGTTTCAGGAACTTTGGGAATATAAGCCTCCAAAAGGACCAAGCTGATGTACAAAGATGCTTATGGAGAAACTTCAAAGTCATGGGTCGCAATAGTCAATTAAAACTTCCCCATCATAACTGTCCCCTGGTAACTAACAACGTGAGCTACAAAATAAATAACAAAACTCCAGCTTTTTGAATAGTTAATCATTTTTAGAAGAGAGAGCAGAATACAGATGCCCTAACAAAGATGGGCAGTGCCTCAGTGTGGTGCTCCTTGCTAACTCCTGACTCTACCTGTGCCCCCTCAACCTACAGAGAAGGAGAAGAACATAAAAGACTCTAGCCTTGCAGTGTACCTCAGAGCATAAAGCAAACTGGAGACTTCTGGATCAAGATGGCAGATGGAACACTCATATCTAAGTTTGTTGTCTCTCCAAAACTTCCACAAAAATCACAGTCAGTGGATATTTGAAAGGCATCAACCTCCAAAGATGGGGAGAATGGCAGAGGAAACCACAAACCATCTGGAACCTAGAAGCAGGTGGATAAATGGAAACTGATTCAGTAACCCTGAGAAAGCCAAGACCTAAACTAGCAATGGGAACAACCATGAATCACCCACAATCACTTGATTACGTGGTGGGATCCACCAAAGGCTTCACTGTGAGCAGAACCAGGTACCTCGGAAGAGGTGAGGGGGAGGGAGGAGGCCAACAGGGGGATCGCAGGATGCTGTTTGGAGCCCTTGGCGTCTTCCCCATTCTGCACAGCTGTATCCCCATCATGTAGAAGACTGAAGGATATCCTTGGAGTGGGCAAGGGAGGTACTTGGGGGATCTCTGCACTGGGGGGGGGGGTGGCCATCAGACAAAGGTACTGAGCATGGGGCTACTGAACCAAAACAGGGGCTAAGTAAATACTGAGATGCGTTCTCTCCCACCATCCCTCTTCTCTACTCGGCTCCTCTCTGGGAAAACTGGTATCAGGGTCCCCCAACAAAGAGCCCAGCCAGATATCCCTGTGAAGAAGTAGGCGTGAGGAGACTCACCGAGTCTTCAGCTTCTTGGGAGGAAAAACACCAGTGTACTTCTGCAACATGGTGGCCGGCTGGGGAAGAGGTCCAAAGGCCAGTTTGGGCTCCTCTGAGGTGGCCTTGGAGGGCTGTCAAGCAGCTCTGTGATGTTCTTTCTAGAATGTGGGGGCCCTTAAGCCTCTTGGCTTCTGCTTTGGGTCTTTACCCAACAACAGGAAAAGTCCCTTTCCACATCCTTCTAAACAAGATTCAGTGACATAAGCCTTTTGTTTACAAATATGGAGATAGCTGGCAGAAGAGATACTAAGGGATTGAAAATGGTTGCTTCCAGGAGGTGGAACTAGGGAAGTAGGAGGGTTGGGACAGGGGACGAGTTTTCATAGAAGCCTTTCTGTATGATTTCATTGTTAAAGGATGTGCTGGTATCAGTTAGGTCACACAAATAAAAACTACAAAACAATCCCAGGAATTCTCTTGCCCTGGCCTGTCCTTGGGGCTTTGTGAGGCAGGGGGGGGCCCTCACTCTTCAAACCCATCACATGGTTACTTACTCACCCCACCACTCCTGGGGACACAGAGTCCCGAGCAGGGAACACATGGGCAGGGCTGGCCAGAGCAGCTGCTGTGAAATTGTAGGCTTCCTGGTCCTCGGGGAGAAGCTGTGAAGTGTTTGCTTTCAGAACTAGAGTTCTGAGAAGCTTTTAGATGATGAGGGAAAGGCCGAGTCCCTTGGTGGAGACCACAGCATCTCGGAATGAGAAGAGCAGAGAGGCAGGCCCAGCTGGAGGGTCCGTGTTTTGGGGCATGAGTCTGGGCCTCCACCTGCTCTGTATTGGGAAGGGAGGACCCCTAGGTTCTGCAAGTCAGCCCCACCTGGGTCCCATCTCCTAGTCTCCAGGTCACCCCCATGCTCTGTTCAGCCCTCTCCAGGAGGCCCAGCAGCTTTCTGGCCTGCAGTGAAGGCCACTTCTAGTTCTCCAGTGAGGCACTAAGCTCACTTGCTCAGAGTGAGCTGGATCAAGATGGCAGATGGAACATTCATCTCTAAGTTTGCTGTCTTGGGGGCAGCACATCCTGGATCCACCCTGCCACACCCTGGGTCCCCTTGCCTCTGGGTGGCCAAGGCCTCCTATAGACTCTGTCCCCACTGGATGTTGGTGAACTCTGTTGCTTGCAAGGAAGCGAAGTTTATCTGGGCAAAGGGGAAGGCAAGACTTACAGGCTGGCACCAGGGTTCAGGGATTGGGATGGATGGGGGACCCTGAGGCCTGGCAGTTCTTGCCAGATGCTGGCTGCATCTGGGGATCCAGACAAAGCTAGATAACCAGGCCTGAAGGATCCAGGGGCTTGTCACAGGCAGTTGTATCCCAGTTCCCAAGATCTCCAGGCAGCCTTTGTGGGGTAGTCGGGGGAGGACCCTTCTAGCCCCTCACAATCGTGGCTTCCATGCCCTGGTCTCTGAACATTTGCCTCAACTTCTACTCCACAGTTCTTTTTTTTTTTTTTTTTTAATTTTTTTTTTTTAATGTTTTATTTATTTTTGAGACAGAGAGAGACAGAGCATGAACGGGGGAGGGGCAGAGAGAGAGGGAGACACAGAATCAGGAGCAGGCTCCAGGCTTTGAGCCATCAGCCCAGAGCCCGATGCGGGGCTCGAACTCACGGACTGCAAGATCATGACCTGAGCTGAAGTCGGACGCCCAACCGACTGAGCCACCCAGGCGCCCCTTACTCCACAGTTCTTAACCGTGGTGCCAGGGACCACTATGGAGTCCCGGGGAGCCTATGGAACCCTTTCCAGGCGTGTTGCATAAAATGCATAAAATCAAATACACAAGATTACCAAGGAAACCAATCACAGTGAAATATTGTTACTAAAAGATTAAATAATAAATGTGTGAGAGAGTAACGTGCATGCTTCCTAACAAGTCAACAAGGTCTGGTGGCAGGTGTAAGGAGGGCCCATAATTGAGAAGTAGTGCTGAGTAAAACCAATCGTGTGCCATTATGCAACAACCCTACCATCACGTAAAAGTAGCAGTGATACCCACTGGTGACCAAGGCACAGGTTTTGTCCACACTTGTAATGAAGGAAAATGCTAAATTTCAGCCAGAGGTCCGTGCAAACAATATCATTTTTTAAATATATAATTTATTGTCAAATTGGTTTCCATACAACACCCAGTGCTCATCCCAACAGGTGCCCTCCTCAGTGCCCATCACCCACTTTCCCCTCTCCCCCACCCCCCATCAACCCTCACTTTGTTCTCAGTGTTTAAGAGTCTCTTATGGTTTTTTTCTCACCCAAGTTCATGGATGCCCTGAACTCTACCTGCAGACCCCAGGCTAAGAACCCTGCCTCTTCTGCCTGCCTTCCATACTTCATAGCTCTGCTCATCACAGCCCTTGCCACGTACTGGATTCCTCAGCATCAGGGATTTTCTGTACTTTTCAGGGGCTCAGGTAGGTCGGGTTGGAGCGTGGATTCAGACCTTGACCAGAGAAGGTGCATGTCAGAGGAGGGGGGAGAGTTCGCTCCTGGGTGCAGGCTGCTTGCAGCCACAGCACTGTCCAGAGCAGATGGAGCCAGAGCTGAGGGCACTGGAATGAATTGTGGGTTGGGGACAGGGCTCACCTGTGAGTCCAGGTGTGTAAGTGGAAAGCAATAGCATAAAGATGCAGGTCTTTATGCTTAAAAAATGTTTAAAAAAAATCCCGGTGCTTAGGCCATATCCTAGGCTAACTAAATCAGAGACTCCAGGGGTGGGCTCCAGGTGACAAAATTTGTACTGTGCCAACATCGAAGTCAAGGCTTCCTCTCTTCTGCCTCGGCAGCCCCTGTAAACTTGGGGCCCCAATTATGTGTGAGGCAGGCCAGGGCACCCTAGGCATTTCCTCATGAATGAAGCAAGTTTTAACACTTTCATTCCATGGATGAAGAAACTGAGTCTCAGAGATTTCTGTTCCTTGTGACTTCCAGATCCTGACAGCAGATAGGGGTAGAGCTGGAAGGCCAGCCAAGGTCGCCTGACCTGCTGGGCCAGCATGAGAGGAAATTTTACAATGTTTACAGCTTTGGGAATCCTCCTGCAAAGGTAACAGGTCCACAGTCACATAAAAAGACAAAGCCAATTCAAATTCAGGGATTTCATCCAAAATCTTCCAGGTCCACGCATGCAATGCTCAAATAAATGAGGGCTTATGGGTTTACTCACTGAGAACGGACCCAGACATGCATCATAGGCTGGAATCACTGTTCACTGAGAACATCTCTGTGTCTTGTGTAGATTTCCATCCTGCCGCATACCTTGTTATCTCTGAGCAGTCAGAAATAGCTCTGGGCTCTCAGAAGTTAAAGTGGATACACTCCTCCCATCTCCCCTTCCCCCCAACTCCCAGCCCCCGCCAGACAAATGCTCCACTTTGTAGGCAAGAGCTCAGGAACTTGGTCGAGATCAGTTAAAACACTGAGAGGAAGAAAATTGCTTCTCCTGCTGTTCCAGCATGTTACCAAAAGGTCAAAAAAAGTGTATAGTGCCTAGGGTGGTTCAAGCCTCTCTCTGTGTGACCCAGTTGGGGTGCTCTGCATGCCACTAGGAAATGTCAGAGGCTCTTAGGAATGAATCTCATTGTTGAAATCTGTAGCAAGTTCTTGCTTTACACGGGCGGCTGGGCGTGCCCAAGGTACATGCCTCTCTAGGGTGTGTAATCAGTTTTCAAGTTAGAAGTTTGTTCTTTTGGCTTTACTCAATTTTCCTTGACTTTCTGTTTCCCAATTCCTCTCTTGTACCTGTTAACCGGCTCTGACTCCCTTTGACAGAAACTTCCAGCTAAGGGGAGAAAGTGGCCAGTGTCTAGGGGGGAGGATTGCATCATTTGCCTCCCAATAACATAGCAAGCGTGCCCAGGGCAGCCACTATAACTGATGCTAGCCCAGAACCTGGCACACTGCTGTGGTTTGGTAAGTGCATGGTGCTTGGCTGGGTGTGAGATTGGAACCCCCAGACTGGACTTACTGAAACATCACACATGGACTTGGCAAGATGGGCATAGGGAATACTTCTTAGTGCCTGGCCAAGAATGTGGGCATCAGAAGGTACAGGAAAGGGTCCCACAGTGCTATGTAAACTCTGCCCCATGGCTGTACCCAGGCTAGTCCCTGTTTTGGCTCTCACAGGCTGCACAGGAGGCTCCTCAGTGGTAGCACTCCAGAATGGGGAGTAAGGGTGGGAGGAGCCACAAAGAGGTGGGCCCCAGGGAACAAAAGGACTCTGGGATCCCTCTGGGGTCATTAGCAGGACCGGTGGGCCACTTAGCTGGCTCCCTATGGGCAGGCCTATACTGGTGGAGGGGCACGGATGGCGCTCACAGCAGGTGAAAGGGCAGAGTTACACCTCCTGCCCTACAGTAGAGGTTAGCAGAAGAGCAAGCTTTTCTGGATTTCTGAATTTATGCCCTCTACCCCCACTCTGGGTCTTGGGAAAGAGGGCCCTATCCTGACAGGGTTTGTCTGTAACCCCACCGGTTCCAGGTGAGGGGCGGCCCAGGTGAGCTGCTGGCTAGGTGCCTACAGGAACATACTCATTGAGACATTTAATATTCCCCTGGCAACAGCTCCTGGGAGTTTCCCAGGAGTCTCTGGGTAACCAGATAGCCCTTGCCAGCCTCAGGATGAGGAAGCTGATCCCTAGCAGTAAAGAGGTTGGGAATGACATGGGAATGGCACTACAGGACTGCCTGCTAGACCAGTCAGAGAGACCTGTCTCCCTGGATGCTGGTGCTGTGGCCAGAAAGACAGAAATGCAGGGGCCAGGGGCCTGCCCTCCTGGCTTTTCTTATAAGACCTTTCAGGACTTCTCCATAACAGACAGGAATTCTGGGGCTCAGAAGAAAGTAAAGTTGGCATCAGGGCCCTGTGGACAGTGTCCATGACCCTGGTTGATTCTAGTCCCCCAGCAAGTGTGGGTTATGCGTTGGCTGATGACTCAAGACTGAGTTGTGTCTTAACTCATGCTTGATCTAACATAAAACGTCATACCCCCTGCCTCCCTGGCCCCTTAGCTGTGCAGACACCCAGGCCCCCTAAGCCACCGAGGGCGGCCCTCGGGCTTCCTGCTTCCTATGCTTCTAAAACTCCCCTGAGGATGAGGGGCCTAGAAAGCTTTTCCCACTTCCAGCCATGCCAGTGAGGTATGAGGAGCAAGCAGCATGTCAGTGGTGAGCTGTGGGTGAGGGCTCCATTGTGTACCACAGTGCACACACAACCCCTTTTTCTCCTGGCACTCTGTGTATGTGTGTGTGTGTGTGTGTGCGTGTGTGTGTGTGTGTGTGTGGGGGGGGGTGATGCGTGTGATGGTGCATAGACTCCTAGGTCATGCTGGACATAAGGGTGGCTCTGGCTGGTTCAGGGAACCCAGAGGCCGGCCAGGCAAACAGCTCGTACCAAGACTGCCCACCCAAGACTCAGGCCACCCCTCCATGAGCAGCCCCTAGAGAGGGGTGAAACAAATCAAGGAGCAAGAGCACCTGTAGGTGAGCTGAGAGAGCTGATCTGCCTGCTGGGGTGGGGGACCCACACCATCTACTGGCTACAGTGGCAGGTTGGGAGTGGGGTCGAAGAGCGATAACCTATGTGCCCCACTGCCCTTCCCTACTCTGTTCTCTGTCCCAGGGAGCCACACCTGTCAAGCCCCCCTACCTCTGGCTTCCAGGCAGGTTTGGCCAATAGGAGGCAGGTGCAGAAGACAGGAGACCAGAAAGGAGGGATGGGAGTTCATGCTCCACACTCTGCTCACCATGGCACCTCTGCCAGCAGCTGCATCCCCACCTAGGCTCCAGCTCCCACTCATGAGCACAATCAACAGCACCCTGCTGGACCGCTCCCACCCCTGGAGTCCCAGGGCCCACCTTCCTCCTGCTGTCCTTCCAGCTTTCATGGCAGCATGTACTGCTCTTGCTAATCCCTGGGTGGCCTCGGTGTGCCCTCAGGGCAGCTTCCACCACCCCTACGTCCTCTGAAGAGTCTAGATCAGCACCTCACCCATTTAATGTGGATGGGTCAGCTGATTCAGTAGGTCTGGAGCGTTCCTAGCAAGCTCCAGGTGACAATGATATGGTCGGTCCTTGGACAGCACTTTGAGAAGCAAGGACCATGGAGATTTTCCAGA
Source organism: Panthera onca (assembly GCF_046562875.1). Classification (NCBI taxonomy): domain Eukaryota; kingdom Metazoa; phylum Chordata; class Mammalia; order Carnivora; family Felidae; genus Panthera; species Panthera onca. Next base: position 42,904,887 of record NC_138349.1, on the reverse strand, counting down.
GACAATGTGCAGGCACTTTGCAGGGCATTAGGTCACAAAGATGAAACAAACAGACCCATTCGTGATCCAGGGAGGGAGAGGACACAATCAGATGACAATCACTATAAATGACACAATTAGTGAGTGCCCCATAGGATGGACAGGAGGCTGTGAACAGTTGGGTCCTCAGGCACGTCCTTGAGGTGGCGTTTGAACAGAGACCTAGAGAAGGGGTGGAGGGAAGTTTCAGGAGAAATGCATGAGCAGAAGCTGGTGACAGAGCGACTGTGTGCGGTCTGTGGACCAAGAGGAGGCCAGCTCACCTGGGGCACAATAAGGACTCCTTGGTGAATGAGCCCGGAGGCCCAGGCACCAAGCTGGCTCCTCCTCCCCCAGAAGGAGGGTTTGCACCTGAACTCAACTCCCCATGCGATCAAGCGTCCCCTTCCCACATGGCCCAAGTCCAACTCCCAGTAGGGTCTTCAGGTACCAGAAGCTGGCATTCTCAGATACTTCCCTGCTTGCAGGCAGCCACACCCAGACTGCCTGGCACCTGCACCTGGTGGCTCCTTCCTGAAAACAAGGCTGTTCTGGAGCATGCATTCGGTGGGGGATTGCAGGCCTCTTCTTGCCATGTGCTGGGTGGTGCTGTGTTATTTTCCTTCACCTCCTTGCCAAACTGGGGCTTTGTCTATGTCTCAAGAGCAACGGAAGCCACCAAAGGACGAAGCATGAGGCTATCTGACTGACTTTGTGGTTCTAAACGACTTTAGGGCTGTAGCATGAAGAATGGGCTGTAAGGAGGCAGGTAAGAGAAAAGGGAAGGCCATGAAGAGAGGAACCATATGTGGGGATGGCAGCCTGCTATCAGCTGCCCAGGGGCCTGGGACCTAGAAGACCCCAGAGCCAGCAAATGGCCCTGAGCACTGAGATCAGCTTGCCCTCAGTGACCAGACCAACCAGACTGGAAGAGGAAGAGATGCCTGACCGGCCTCCGAGGAAATGGGCACTAACTAGGGTGGGGCCTGTGAAGGGTTTGAGGACCCCTCCCTGTCTGTTCTTGTGCTCACTCTTGGATGGAGTGGGGCCCCTGGGACTGTGGACAGAGAAGCCAGGATGGGCATGGGAAGGCTGGGTTCCACTCTGAGCCAGGCCTGGAGAGAGATCTAGGGGGCAGAGTGGGGAGCAGAAGTGGGGCTCAGGGGTGGGAGTGCAGCTGGGCACCCGTGAGGTCTGAGGAGAGTGATGGCAAGCCAAGGGCTTCCCCACCTTGGACCCATGGCTTGTAACTAGGACAGCTTGGGCAGTGGCATGCCCAAGGGGGACAGTTAAACACTGTATCCTTGGAGGCTGAGTCTGCCCACATGGCTCTCTTGGCTCAGCCTGGACAGCAGGCTCTGAGCAGAAGCTGGGCGCAGAGGTGTGGAGGCGGAGGGTTGCGGTGGGCCCTCCCCTGAAGAGTTGCGGCACAAGACGAGAGGGTGGGACATCTCAGCTCATCTCACCTCCAAGGGCAGCTGTGCGTCAGCCACGGAGAAGGATGATGTAAAATGGGCCATGGGCTTCTGAAGGCCCCAGGTGTGGGGGATTCAATATCTCAGGGCTTTAGGAGTTGTTTTGAGGCCTATGGTGCCCAGGGTATGGCCCCTGCTCATCTGTCCACTGGCAAACACTTCTGGGGGCCTGTGGTGCTAGGTACTTCACCTGCATTCTTTCCTAATTATCAGGGTAGAAAGTTGGGGAGAACAGTGAATGGGACTTGGTGTCAGTTCAGAGTGGCTCCCAGCTGAGATCAGTAGGTAGAACCCCATATTCAAAGGCCAGCAGTTGGTAAGTCCATGCTGGGCACTACAGGGAGAAACAAAGCCGGGGTCCAGCCTCACCCACCACCCAAGTGAGCCTCTGTGAGCCTAAGACTGACATGGAAGGTCCCAGGAGGAAGTGTGTCTGAACAGCGAGCTGACGCCTGTTGGGAAGTGTAGCTTCTCTCTCCGAGTGTGGGTGCTCCCCCCTGCCCCCCATCCCACCCAAATCTGGGGCTTAAGGAAAACTGTTTGTAGAGACTGGGGGTGGGGGGAGTCCTGGAGGAGGAGTCGGCATATGTCTCCACTCCAGGGCTCTACAAATCTCTGCGCTGTGCCTCTGGACACACTCCCAGGTAGGATGTTCCTGGAAGCCAAGTGGGCCCCCTGCGAAGATTACTCAGCTCTGGGCTCTTCACTTGGCTCCTGCTGCCTCCTCCAAGAGGGGACCCTTCCACCCCGACACTCACTCATCTCAGCCAGGCCTGAGTCCCCAGGTCTCTACCAGATTTGCCTTTTTGGATTTTTAAAGTATTTATACTTCAATAAAAAAGTTTATTATCAGGACGCCTGGGTAGCTCAGTTGGTTAAGCGTCCAATACTTGGTTTTCGGCTCAGGTCATGATCTCACAGTTTGTGAGTTTGAACCCCTCACCAGGCTGTGTGCTGACAGCGTGGAGTCTGCTTGGGATCCTCTCTCTCCCTCTCTCTGTATGCCCCCCAACATAAATGAATAAAAATTTTAAAAATTTATTATCAAAGGCAAGAAATAAACAAAATGCCTTGTGATGTGATCTCACCCTGATTGTGTGATATCCTGGCACATCCTCAGCTTATTCATCTGTGGAGTGGGTGACCAGCCTTGGTTCTGGGAGGGGGGTGGTTGTGAAGATGTGATGGACTCATGTGGGCTGAATCTGAGGGCAGGGCACCCCATGGAAAGGGTGAAGCTGGGCGCCACTGGGCAACCCCGGGCATCATTGAGGGAGCAGAGGCTGTTCTTGATGAGCTCGGGGAAGAGAGAGAGCCTTGTCAGAGGGGAGGACAAAGTCTCCTGTCCAATGTCCAGGAGGCCAAGCACAACAGTCTCGCCTGAAATACACATATACACACACATTCACACTGACACACACTTTCATACTCATGCGCATGCGCGCGCGCGCGCACACACACACACACACACACACACACACACACACTTTCACACATGTATACTACCATCATCAAACCTTCTGTGGACAGATACCCAGGGACCTGTATCTGAGGGAGCCCGCAGGACCGAGCAACTGGGCATGTGCACTCCCCGCTCCGCTACTTAAAGGTGGGGACAGACCCCGTGGCTGTGAGTCGCCATAGCTGTGACACTCGTTCCTTTGTGCTTCACTGGACACAGCAGTCATCAGCTCGAAGAGCAGCTCCAGGCTCGGTCCATGCTGGATGCAGGAACAGGCAGCCAGCCAATCAAGCCGGGATGCTAAGGAAGGAGGAAATTTGGGAGACGGGGCACAGCTAATATCCTGAGCACCTTGTGCCCTTGACTTCTCTGTGGGCTTGAGAAAGGACGGCCCTACTTCAGGATGAACCCTCCTTCAGGGCCCAGAACCCAGGAGCCCAGCTGTGTGGCCACCCCAGCTTCACCCAGCAGGTGGGACGGCTACCAGAGCAGCACTTCCAGCCTGGACCAACCTCTACCCATCAGTCCCACGGTAAGCCAGAGGCCAGCATGTGCACACACAGAGCCTCCCCTCCCCTCACCCTGGCCTCCATGTTGGGAACACACAGGGGCTTTGACAGGGAGATAAAAATGGCCTGAGCTCTACTGTGCGATCTTGGGCATGTTACTGGACCTCTCTGAGTCTACCCCACAAAGAGGACAAGGAAGACAGTGTAGGGAATGTCTTTCCCTGTGGAGTCATTCGAGGAACAGAAAGGCCAGCCCTAAAGGACAAGGGGCTGGAATGGCCCAGATCTGTCCTTGGCTGCATCCATTCTTTTCTGAGGGTGGTTGGATGTCCCATGAAGCCTTCCAGAGAGGAAGGCATACCCTAGGTCTCTGGATTTGTCCAGCCCAGAGTGAGGTGTTAGGTGCCTTCTGTTGCGTCCAAGATCCTGCCAGGGCCCCAGGACCATAGCCCCCAAACCCACTGTTAACTGGGGAGGGCTGGCCCTTAGGACCCTGGGATGCAGGCCTATATCCTGGATAGGATGGAAAGGCTCTGTAGCTATAGGAGGCAAGGCAGAGACTAACTTGTCCTCCTTCCCAGGAAAGGAGCTAGGGCAGAGGGGTCTTTAAAGCCCTTTGTACTGGCCTATAGGGTCATGACCTCCCTGAAGTGACCCTGGGAGACTTAAGTGTTCTTTTTTTTTTTTAGTTTATTTATTTATTTAAGTAATCTCTACACCCAACATCAAACTCATGACTCCGGGATCAAGAGTCATATGCTACTCTGACCGAGCAAGCCAAGTGCCCCGTAAGCTTTCTTTTTAAAGGGAAATTCCTTTCCTCTCTCCCATGCCAGGCATCAAACTCAGCCCCATTCCATTATACTGTGGCAGTCTTTGAGGCTGGGGGTCTTGAGGAGAGGGGCTCTACCCAACTCCACCACCCCAGAGTCTACAGGGCCTAGAATACCATTGCGGACCATCTTGAGTGCTTGGGTCAGGGCCACATAGTGGAGAGAAAGCCACCCAGGGGATGGCTCTGCCTTCTCCCCAAGGAAAGGTAGACTTACTCCAGCTGTGTTCCTCCTTGTCAGACATGTGTCTGTCTGTCCGACCAGCCTCCAGATGATGATCCTAGACAGATGATCCTAGACAGATGATCCTAGAATCCTTGTGCCTCTGTGTCATGGTATAGGTGCTTGAGCTTGACTTTAGAGAGATCTGAATTTCCACTCTGGTTCAGCCACTTCCTAGTAGTGTGGCAAGTGGCTGTGCCACTCTGAGCCTCAGTCTCCCTAACCACCCTATGGGAACCCTAACCCTTCTTTCTCGGGGTTATTTGAAGATGACAGGATAACGTGATGCTCTTATTTCTCTGCCTCTCCGCAGGCAGCCAGGGCTCAGGCTGCTGCCTGGATCCCTTTCCCCACAGTTGATGTTCCGGACCATGCCCACTACACCCTGGGCACAGTGATCCTGCTGGTGGGGCTCACGGGGATTCTGGGCAATCTGATGGTCATCTATACCTTCTGCAGGTACCTGGTTGGTGGGCATGGGCACTGAGGGCAGCTGGCCATGCAAAGACAGGGCAGGAATTCTAGTGCCAGTTCTGCCAGGGCTCCGTTGAGCCTGGGTGGGGACACCACGGCCAAGCCCTCAGTGGTCTTAGGGCAGGCCTCCATCTTCCAGCTCAGGGAAGGGGCCAAAGAGTAGTCCAGGGCAACTTGAGTGGCACATGCCAATGGGCCCCAGGCATAGTTTCTGTAAGACAAATGTCCCTACAATACCCGAGCCTCTGTCCATTCTACCCTGCTCTCAGCTTACCTCCATGTCACCTGCCCCAGTGGGTATCCTTCCTCTGCCTCAAAAAGCAGCCCAGGCAACAGGATCCTTAATCCTCAGGACTCTCAGCAGCCACCCTTGGAAACCACCCCCAGCTTCTTTCCCCACTTGCCCCATTCTTGGGCTGAATGGTGAGACAGGAGGTGAAGAAGTGAATTTTGACCCTACTACCTATTAGCTGAACCAACTTTGAACAAGTCACTTATCCTCTGGGAGTTCGTTTTTCTTGTTGGCAAAACGGAGTTGTGATTGATTTCACGGAGTCAATGTGATGGTTAAGTAAATCTACGCCTCTGCAGTGCCCATCAAATAAGTGTTTGAATCCTGGCAGTGCCACTTTACTGAGCCTTGTTATCTGGAAGAAGCCACTTCCTGGGTGGGAACCTCCATGTTCCCATCTGGAAAAGAGGGAGGGGATAGATGCAAAGATGGATAATTATGGGAGAGAAGTCTGTGAAAGTGCCTGACCTGTAGGGCACAGCCTGGGCCATCCCCGAGGGTGAAGACTGCAGAAATACTGAAATGAGGGGGACAAGGAGGGGCACCTGAGGAGGAAGATGTGAGAAGCTCCGCGGGAGAAGCCACTTGGGAGAACTTGGCCTGGAGGGGTTCAGAGGAATGAGGGATGTGTCCAAGGAGAGAGTGTGGGTCATGCAGAGGGTTCCAGAAGGAGAGAGGAGGAAACAGATGAGCCCTAGAGCTAGCTCCTGCTTCTGCTGGGCTGCACGACACTCTGGGAGTGGTATTGCTCTCCATACAGGGCAAGAGTTGCTGTCTTTCAGGGGACCTCACTTCTTAGTCCACACTGTCAGGCTCCAGAGCTGTCTGGCTGGTGCTGGCTAGGCAGCAAGACGGATTATGGCCCAGTGGCTGGTGACTGTACATGTGCACATGTGTGTGTGGGCACGCGTGTGTGTGTGCACATGTAGTTCAGGGAAGTTCCCCAGCAGAAGCACCTCCTGACAGCTTCTGACCCTCCACAGGAGCAGAGGACTCAGGACACCTGCCAACATGTTCATTATCAACCTCGCGGTCAGTGACTTTTTCATGTCCTTCACCCAGGCCCCTGTCTTCTTCGCCAGCAGCCTCCATAAGCGGTGGCTCTTCGGGGAGGCAGGTAGACGTTCAGGGTTCCCTTATGCTGGAGGGAGGAGGAGGGTTGTGGCGGGCCATGCCCACAGTGGAGGGTGGCCTTGGACAAGGAGGTGATCTGCTCTTCCTGGGCAGAGAATGGGTGGCCGCCCTCAATCCTATGAGTGAGCAAGAGGGAAAACTCAGCTTCTGGGCTAGATGTGGCAAGTAGCCAGGTTGGAGAGGGGCTCAGGGCTGCTTTTCTGGAGAGAAGGCAGGAGCTGAGTATGTGACATCCTCAGACGCTCCCTCCCCTGGGGTACCTCATGGGCTCCTGCCAAGATCTGAGGTCAGGGAGCTGTGCCCACAGGCTGCGAGTTCTATGCCTTCTGTGGGGCTCTCTTTGGCATCACCTCCATGATCACCCTGATGGCCATTGCTCTGGACCGCTACCTGGTGATCACGCACCCACTGGCCACCATCGGGGTGGTGTCCAAGAGGCGGGCGGCGCTTGTCCTGCTGGGCGTCTGGCTCTATGCCCTAGCCTGGAGTCTGCCACCCTTCTTTGGCTGGAGTAAGTGGACTGGGGGAATCGGGAGAGGGGAAGATAAGCTGGGAAGGGCATGTTCAAGGGGCAGGTTGGTAGACTCGGGGTGGCCAGCTGGCAGGTGGGGCCAAGGGAGTGCTTGAGGCTCAAGGCAGATGGATATTCAGGGCACACAACTAGCAGCAGGGAAAACTGATGTGCCATCAGCAATCAGAGCGTGACCTGGGTCCCTCTCTCCCAGTACAGGGGAAGACCACATGGCTCTTGGGTGGTGGGAAGTGACAGGTGTATCCAATGCTGAGTTGCAGAGTCAGACACGCAGGCCTTGGGGTGTGGGGCTTGAGCGGGTAGGAGAGTTAGCAGGAAGGCACCCACCTTTCTGTGGCAGGATCGAGCACCTGGCCAAATCTGGTGGAGTGAGACCCTGGGGCTATGGTGAGGTCTCTGTTCCAAACTGGCAAAAATGGGCAGCAGTGGGCTTTGCCTGCTAGAACTGGCTTGGAAAGCTCTCCTCCAGGTGCCCTGCTTTCCGCACTGAACTGGGAAGGGCAGGGCTTGGGACCAGTGTTCAGGGATCCCAGACCCCACCTCCAGAGCCCCTGCTGGAGGAGGAGCCTGAATCACACTACCCTGAAGGCTGAGCACCTGCCCCCCACCCCGGATTCCAGGCGCCTACGTACCAGAGGGGCTGCTGACCTCCTGCTCCTGGGACTACATGAGCTTCACGCCATCAGTTCGAGCCTACACCATGCTGCTCTTCTGCTTTGTGTTCTTCTTGCCCCTGCTGGTCATCATCTACTGCTACATCTTCATCTTCAGGGCCATCCGGGAGACAGGCCAGTAAGAGCTGGGTGCGAGGAGGGGCTGGATGGGAGGGTAGCCATACCCCTTTCCAGGGTGCCCCTACCTTGCCCCCAGGCTCACATGTGCACCCACCCAGGACATTCCCAGCTCCAGGTGGGCAAAGACAAGCTGAGCACATGTGCGTAGTAGATGGGATGTCTAGAGATGAGAGCAACCTGGGTGCTTAGAGGAGTCTCAGAAGATGGGGACTTCTGAGGAGGGGACCGTTAGGCTTGGTCAGGAGGTCTGTGGGGGTAGAGAAGACATCACAGGGGGAACCACAGGGAGGCAGCTTAGGCTGGATGTGGTGGAGAACTTTTTGGGAGTCAGGGCTTCCTGCATTGGAGGGAATGTCCAGGCAGCCTCCCCCACAGTGGCCATGATCATGGCACTCACTGCATCCAGAGTGGGGTCAGACTCAGACTTTGCACCTGTCCTAGGGCTCTCCAGACCTTCAGGGCCTGCGAGGGCGGTGGTAGGTCCCCCCGGCAACGGCAGCGGCTGCAGAGAGAGTGGAAAATGGCCAAGATCGAGCTGCTGGTCATCCTTCTCTTCGTGCTCTCCTGGGCCCCCTACTCCATTGTGGCCCTGATGGCCTTTGCTGGGTGAGCAGTGCCCAAGGGGCTGGGGCAGGGGGAGGGAGGAGGGTAAGGGGACCCTCCTCAGTCTAAGCCCAAGCCAGCCATCCCCACAACCGAAGTCAGTCCTCAGAACTTTGTTCATTCTCCCCGGGCTGTAAGGTTCCCTGCGGGAGATGGGCCCACCCGCTCCTGGAGGCACTGGCACACATACCAGGTTAGGGGTGCGGGGAGCTCTGGACCACAGTGGATTTGACCTGAGGGCCTACAAGGGCTACTAGGTCCTGCCAGATCCCACGGGAACACTTGACTCTCCCTGAGTTTCTGGCTCCCTCTTCACCTGTGGACACACAGCCAGGAAAGCCGCTCACCCCCTGCCTGCTTGTCGTTTGTGGCTAGAGTCTGGGGACCTTGATGTCCACAGCAGCATGGACATAGGCCAGAATGCAGAAGCACTTTGTGACAGTGATACTTATTAATCCTGGGACGTGTTTGGGTACGAGACCTCCTTGTGCAGGAATGGCCTGGTCCTCCCTAAAGCTCTCTGGTGAAATCACTCTAAGGCAGCCAGGGAAGCAGTGGGTCTCAGGGTTGGGTGGGGTGGGGGAGGAGATGGGCGGAGGGCCAGAGTCACTGGGGGTGGGGAGGACTTATTGCCAGCAGCACAGGCTCCAAGCTATAGTGGACCTGGCGGAACCTCCCAACCTGGCACATCTTCCTCTCAGCCGCCCACCCTCAACTGCTCCCCTGGTTCCCGCTCACCTCCAGTCAGAATGCTCCCTGCATGGCAGTCCCTCCTGGGGGGCTGATGTGGCTGTGTTGGTTTGGGCCAGGTTGGGCTGTGCCCTGCAGGGCCTGGCCTAGAGGAAGAAGGTTCCTGAGTGGGAAGGTGGGCTGTGGAGGCTCTAGGAGGGCCAGCTGGCAGGGGGACCACTGCTTCTCTGTCCTAGGTACGCGCATGTGCTGACACCCTACATGAACTCGGTGCCAGCTGTCATCGCCAAGGCCTCTGCCATCCACAACCCCATCATTTATGCCATCACCCACCCCAAGTACAGGTGCGGCCCTCCTCCGGGACCCAGCCCCAGGTCTCCAGACCCACCCTCATGGTCACAGAGGGCCTGAAGCAGTGAATGGGGGCAGAGGCCAGCCATCTTTCCTATCTCTCGTATATGTGGGGACCTCTAGCAGCTGGGAGCAGCCAGTGACAATAGGTGGGGTCTGGAGCTGCTGTCCACCCCCCTACCCACTGCCCCAGTTTCCCAGGTGGCTCAGCTTGGAGGAACATCAGAGCTCCCTGGGCAGTGTCCAATCCTGACTATGGAATTTTTGGAGCCAGGGCCCAAAGGCAGCAAAATGGCCAATAAGCAGTGATACCCGCTAGAAAGAGAAGCCCCCAGAGAGCAATGTCCTAGAGAGACCACAGTCGGGAGAGTTCAAGGGCCCTAGCAGAGGCCTGGGACTGGTTCTGGCCCAGAGCCTTCTCTGCTGATAGAATCCCGGCATAACTGGCCTCTTGCATGAGGAAGCCTTCAGTGCTTTCTTTTGCCTGGTGATGTCAGTAACTCCCCACCCTGCTGAGGCCAGCTGCAGGCTCAGAGGAGCGTCCCTGGTCCCCATTGGAAGAGATGTGCCTTGGGCCAGCCACGTGAGAGCTGAAACCAAGCACCTTGCTGAACCTACTACCCAAAGCCTCTCCCTCCATGCCCATGGCCTCAGTGTCTGTCCATCCCCAACACTATGAGCCTGTCAGTCTCTTTCACCCCAACATCTGTCTGTCCTTCCTCATCACCTCCTCTGACTGCCAGTGTCTTTTTGTCCATCGCCATCACCCTATCAATTGTCTATCCTCATAACTACAATGTTTGAAACTCCCCCATTTCCCCAGTGGCTTTCTCTCCACTCCCATTAGCCCTGTATCAGTCTGTTGGTCCACCCCCATCTCCTAACCAGATGTGTTGTTCTTGCAGAATGGCCATTGCCCAGTACCTGCCCTGCCTGGGGGTGCTGCTGGGCGTGTCGGGCCAGCGCACTGGCCCCTATGCCAGCTACCGCTCTACCCACCGCTCCACACTGAGCAGCCAGGCTTCGGACCTCAGCTGGATCTCCGGACGGAGACGCCAGGCATCCCTAGGCTCTGAGAGTGAGGTGGTAAGAATGCTGGGCCCTTGCTGGCTAGCACCTTGCCCTCCTTTCCTCAACCAGGCCAGCCTCAGGCCTCTGGGCAAGGCTGCCTCTGAGACTCAGGGACCCTCAGGGACCCTGAGGACCCTGGGATGCGGTCAGGAAGAGCCCCTCACAACTGTTCCATGGCTTTCCCTTGCACCATCCACCCCTGACAGGCAGGGACCCTGGTGAGGCAATGCATTGGCCCAAGGTCACCCAGGAGCAGGGCCAGGACTGAACATGCATCTTCCAACTCTAGGCGATCTCTCTTCCATGCTGGCATTATTCTAGGAGCTTAGAGCCACAGCTTGAAAAGACAGGCATTTGTGGCCCTAGAGGGGCCTCCCAAGAGACAGGCAGGAGCTAGCTGTCCCCAGGAGAGCCTTCTGTGCTGTGGGCTCCTGTCTCCCAGCCACACCTGGGCTTCTCCATCACTGTAACTACAGGGCCCACCATGGGCCTCACCAAGAATCGCCACTGACCTTTTGCCACTGCTTCCATCCCTGGAGGTCTCTGTTAAGGGGCTGAGGGAGGAGCTGCCAGCAGTCCCTGCCTTGAACCACTGTAGTGCACGACATCAAAGAGTGAAGACAGACCCATCCCACATGCTTAGGAAGACACACAAGTGCACACACACACACACACACACACACGAACACATGCACTCAGAATTTGCAGGGGTTTGGTGACCAGCAAGCCTACAGTATCACAGACCCTGCCTCAGTGAATATCTGTGTGGACGATGGAGAGACACTTGGCTGGGGAAGAGGGCAAGAGCAAGACTCTGGAATGTCCCTCTCACCTCATAGTGACTCTCTCACCTTCCCCAGGGCTGGATGGACACGGAGGCGGCAGCTGTGTGGGGGGCTGCCCAGCAAGTGAGTGGACGGTTCCCCTGCAGTCAGGGCCTGGAGGACATGGAAGCCAAGGCCCCTGTCAGGCCCCAGGGACGGGAAGCAGAGACGCCTGGGCAGGTGATTGGGCCCGGCACCTGCCAGTCTATAAGGGGGTGGGGACAGGGGGCAAGTAGCCCAGGGAGTGGCCTGGAAAGGGGAGCTGTTCTTGTGGGCGGGCCCAGTGCCCTCTGGGAATCACTCCCTCCCCACCCAGATTTCCCTTGCCTGCCTGGGGTGCCTGGGGGTCTCTGTGACTCCAAGATGCTCCGAGCACGCCTGAATGTGGTCTGTGACTGTACCTGAGAGTGTCTGTGATTGCGTGACCCTGACTATGCACATGCATGGCAGGTGGTGGTAGCTCTACAGTGCTGTGATGATTGTATAGCTTGTGTGTGTAAGTATGTGTGACCGTGACAGTATGTGGTATGTGGTGTGCAGTGAGTCAGTGGAGTGTAACTTGTGCATGTGTGTGACCATGTGCACAGCACATATTCTCTGTCTCTGTGACACCACAGGGCATAGGACTGAGTATGCCCCAACCTGTCCGCTCTAAACTGCGTGTGACCACGCTGTCTGCGTGACTGGAGGCTGGATGTACCTGGGGGGTGGGTGTTGTAAGCTGTTATGTGCTCGCTGTGAATGCCCTGAGATTAGGATGTCACCCAGAATACTTGTGGCTATTAAAAGAAGGCCAGCTGTCAGCCCAAGTGCCTATGGAACGGAATGTCGATGGCGATTAGAGAAGGCCATATTCTGGAACGCTGGAAATGCCGTGTGCACAGGCCCCGAGGCTACCCTTCCCCCTCAGCTGACAGCTCTCTACCCAGCCCCTCTGTTCACACTGGTGCAACACCCCCAGCTCCTGGGATCTCTTGGGCTTCCCTAGCAAGCCTAAGACCATGTCCTGCCTTACGTCCCCAAGGCTGCCCCCTGGGTGTCCCAGAGAGGGGGAGCCCTGGGCTGCTCCCTGCAGTTGCAGAATCCCTGCCTCTCCTAGGAGCACAGCTCCCTCGATGCTCCAGCTCCAGGGATGACTCACCCCCCAGCCCTGACCCTGGGCACTGTGAACAGCCACAGAGGCCAGGACGGAGACAAGCAGTGAGGAAAGGCAGTGCGCCTGTCCTGGAGGGAATACTGGGCCGGGCTAGGGCACTGGGCAGGGAGGGACAGCATATCAGCCATCACCTAACACGTGTGATAAGCACTGCCATCAAGGTATCAGCACACAGGGTGCTGAAAGCAGAGGCAAGTCCCCAAGGCCTCCCCAGGAAAGGTGGAGGTGAAGCAAGGGTTGCCAGGCAGGATGGGGGTGATGTTGAGCACTCCAGGCCAAGAAAAGAGCCTGTGTGAACACAGTGGGGCCACTGGGGAGCTTGGCGTGTCCTGGAACAGAATGTTGCTCTGTGACCCAGGAGCAGCCAGAGGGACTCCGGGAGCTAGTGGTGGGGAGAGAAGAGGAGAAAAGAAGGGCAAGAGGTGGTAGGAACTGTGGGGAGGCCCAATCAGATACTGACCTGAGGGGTCTCTAGCCTTGACCCTGGGGGGATCAGGGAGCCCTTGGAGGACTTAGCTAGGGCTTTGAGGTAGGCTCGGTTGACCTTGTGGGGTGGTTGGGTTCCCTGCAGCGGCTGGAGAAGGACAGCTGGAATGTAATGAATGGGCAGGGAGAAGCCTGGAGGAAGCTGGTGCTGTAAGACAGGCAAGAAATGAGGTGACTGCGGCCGCAGGGCGAGAGGAGACGCAGGCTCCCCAGAGGGAGTAGAGGAAGAGGACAACTGGACGGTGGGGGTGAGGGGAGCTCAGTTCTGACTTACTGCAGGAGTCTGAGAGCCTAGGGGACGGCCCCGGGGGGAGGTCTTGCCGGTGGCCTTAGATATTGCAGGCTCCATCGTCCAGGCCATAATGTGGCCTCGGAGAAGGCCCATCCCCCAGCCAGGACACAACCTGGCCTCTCCATGCGACCGCACTTCACTGCTCGGTGACCCTAAACATGGAGGGTCACTGGGAGAATGCTCCCAGTGGGACACTCCTGGAGCTAAACCTATGTGTGCTGTTTGCTTTCAGACCAAAGGGCTGCTCCCCAGCCAGGACCCTAGGATGTAGGGTGCCTATTGGCTCACCTTTTCTTCTGGGACACATCCAGCTCCCTCACCTCCCCCTCATACACACAGACCCAAGATCACCCCATGAGCCTTCAGGCTTTGGAAGTGGCCCTGTCACCCAGGCTGTGCTGGATTCGGGACCCCACACCCCAAAACACCTGCCCTGCCATGTGCTCGGCACCCACTTCTCATCTCAACAGCCTGCACCCCAGGCTCAGCCCAGGCCCTCCTACTTCCCGGAGTCATCTGCCTCTCCTCAAATGCTGTGTGCTGTGATTGTCCAGGCGATGACAATGGCGATGGCTCCGTGGGACACGCCAGCTAATTGCGAGCTGCCGCTGCACCCGGGCTGGGCATTTCACTGACGTGGGCAGGCCAGCACTGCATCTCCCGCGGCCAGCAGTTGAAGCCGAGCACAGACTTTCATGCGCCGGAATCTGTTCTTCACCGCTATCCCCTTTCTGCTTCCCCAGTGCTATTTCTGCCATGGCCCACCCTCTTGTGCACACATACATTTTCGGGCACACTCTTCTACCTGCACATGTCTGCATGCCCACCAAACACACGTGTGCACACACTGCACCCGTGGCGTGTCTCGAATCAGTGACCTAAGATCATCCCAGGGCTGTATCGCTCTGACAGCATATAGGAAAATAAAAAGCAGAGAAGCATGGTCTTCACCTGTTGGTGTCGCGATGGGAGAGAGACCCAGGGCCTGGCCTCTGACGCCCGCAGCATCTCTTTCTCCCCTCCCTCTGTCCCCCACCTTGCAACTCTCACTCCCGAAGCCTCCACCTCAAACTGCGAGGGGAAGAATGGAGGAGGGACAAAGACCAGGCTTGTCCCCACCCCCACTCCCCAGTGAGCTGCTGTTATCAGGAGGCGGTTCATGCCCAGCCTGTGGGCACCAGCTCCTCTCTGGCTGGGTCTCCCAGGGGAGGCAGACGGAGGGAGGCTGGCCTTCCCCTTTAAGAGCATCCTTCCCATCACCCCTCCCTTTCCCCAGAGGCAGCATCAGGCAGTGTGGGTGCCAGAGTCCAGAGAAAGAGCCTGCAGCTCCAGGTACTTCCTAGCCCGGGGCTTCCCCTCCCCCTACAGGGTGGGCTTCTTTCTTTCCCCACACTGGTCATACCTCGCTGCCGGGTCCTTTCCAGCTTGGCAGGACAGACCCCTCCTAGGAAAGGGGGTAAACCTCGAGGTGGGGATGGATGGGAGGGGGCCTGGGAGTGAGGTAGGGGATGGTATGGGGAGGGTGGGGTGCTGGCCATGAGCTTCCTGGACTTCCTGGCTTCCTGGGCCAGGCCTGGGCAGGGGGGCAGCCTGGGCTGTCTGATACCCAGCAGAAGAGGTGGTGTAATGGGGGAAAGAATACAGGTCCTTCTTTGGCGTCTTCCACTTGATATTCTTGTGAACTTGGGCAAATTACCAAATGTCCCTGTGATGTGAGGATGCTACCATGCATGTTGTATGTGCCAGGCCATGAGGTGGGGTGATGGCAACTGGGAATTCGTCACACCCCAGGCCCACTCTGAGTCTTCAGGGCCTAGCCAGGGCTAGAGCCTTCCCAGAGGGCCAAAGAACTGCCAGCCCTGTCACCTTCACCTTCCCTGAGCCTCAGTTTCTCCAATCAGAGCCAGTTTGGGCCTTGATCTATCTCCAGACCACACAGGGCCTGAAGTGTCTTCTGAGGAAGGGCTTCTGGAGGTATCTTGGCCCAAAGAACACACTGGCTGGAGTCCCAAGGGGCCTAGGCCCCCAGGTCCCCACCCAGAACACACTGTCTCTGGGTTACAAGCTAGACACACACCGCACGCACTTCCCCCTCCTTCTGCCTTCTGGCCCCACATCCCAGCAGCTGAGCAAATGGCATCTCCTCCCCTCCTCCCTACCCACTGCCATTCCAGTGCAAAGGGCATGGGGGCCTGGCGTGCGACATTGGCAGCTGGAGCTTTCCATGCTGCTGTCAAGTTTTCCAGAGCACAAATGAGACAGGAGAGCCAGGAATAACCTCTGGGCCCCTAGAGGGTCTGGAGGGTGTGGGCCTGCCTCAGACCTGCTTTCAGACCCTGTGCCAAGACCCTGTGCCCTTCGCCCCCATGCCTGGCCTGGGAATCGGGAGGTGCCTGCGGCCATGGGGAACGCATTATCTGGCACAAGCCCAGTAGAAATGAGCACCATTCAGGTGTTCCAGCATGGCCTGGGTCCACTCCCTGTGTGACCTTGGAGAAGGCACTTAACCTCTCTGAACCCTGGTTCCTGCAGGCCAAGGTGGCAGCCTCTCAGAATCTGAGGGGATAATGGCATGAGGGACCTGGAGCTGAGCTCAGCCAGGACCATAGACACAGTTATTATTTGATCATTTTTACGGCTGGACAACCCTGGACCAGTTGCCAGTCTCCTGAACAGAAGCTCTGTCCAGACCAGCTGGAGGCTCAGCTTGGTCCCAGGCTTTCTACTGGGTAAGCTTCAACCTCAGAGTCCTCACCAGGGAGCACAGGGCAGAAAGACACAAATTGCAAAGCCCCAGTCTTCTGGGCAAACGGGTGGGTTGAGCTGGGCCGAGAGAACACACATCTGGGCTCTCTAAAGGGCAGAGGGAGCAAGGAGGAGAGAGCATTATCACTAACCTGGCCAGTCCCCCATCCTGCCCCTTGGGGGGTGCTGGGTGCTGGACACCCCTCCCCAGGGGCAATATTAGCCGTGTGAGTCACGGTGGGAGGCTGCGGGCGGGCAGAGTGTAGGGTTACAGTCCATTTATGGGCGCAGCAGAGGGCAGATATCAGTGTCGATGGCATTCGTTCCCGGCTATTCTTAGGAGCCTCTCAGGAGCTCCACACAGCCTGGCTAGGCAGCAAGGGACGGAGCAGGCAAGGCTGGGGGTCGGGGGTAGGGGCCCAGGTATAGGCTGGGAGGTGGGTGCGTGAGGGCCCTCTCATTCTTCTCTTCTCTTGTTCACAGAGGCTGCTGCTGTCAGCACCAGCATGTCTTACAGCGTGACCCTGACCGGGCCTGGGCCCTGGGGCTTCCGTCTCCAGGGGGGCAAGGACTTCAACATGCCGCTCACTATCTCCCGGGTGAGTGTGCACTGCCCACACAGCCTGACACCCACAGGGGCGGGGCACACTCTGAGGAGGGTGTGCGCATCCCTCTGTTGTCCTCCCTGAGGCTCTCGGAGAGCAGAGCATGTCCCATCCCCAGACTTGGGGCTGGGACCGGCTCCAACTGGATACTGCCGGCCACAGGCCCTTGGTTTTGGCCATAGCTGTTGTCTACCTGAGCTCGCCAACCTGTTGTGAGTGTGAAACATGGGCAAGTGGTGGGTGTTTTGAGCCAAGAAGGAAAGGCCAAGTTCGCTGGGTAGGCAGGCTGGTGAACAGAGTATAGTGCCTTCCTAAGCCCTTCCCTGGGGAGGGTGGGCTCAAGGTGCTCCCCAGCCTGGACCATCTCCACGGAAGGGGGCAGCTGCTATGGGGAGAGAGCACTCCTAGCATGGAGAGGGCAGGTGACAGGCCAGCACATAGATAGGTGGGCAGACTGGTGACTTCAGCTGCCCTGCCCTTGGGGTTCAGGGCTAGGCTAGGCTGGTAACTGGGCTCCAGCATCCCCTTCATCCCAGGCCCCAGGTAACAGCCTCATCTCTACCCCCTTTCCTGGGCCTGCTGGGGATCTCCTACTGGTTTCCTCCCTCACCTGGCCGGGCCCTTACCCATTCAGCCACAGCTGCTCTGCCTACCTGTTTGACATTTTATTCCTCATGCTCACCTGGGCAAATGGTCCACGTGTTCTGGAGTGTCTGTGGTCAGGGAACAACTTGCTGGGGATGTCACAGATCACTGGAGATTGTCTGAGTAGCTCTACTGCCTAGCCAGGAACACTCAAGTCCAGAGAGGCGATAAGCTAGATCTGCTTGGGAGAATCTGTCTTTGTTTTAACCACTGCTGTGTTCCCAGCACCTGTACCAGTGTCTAGAACACAGTAAGCATTCAGGCAACACTTGTCAAAGGACTCTCCAGCGAGTCTGGCTGAGCTGCGAGTCTCAGACCCTCTCTCCAGCGAGTCTGAAGGCCCTGAGGCTCAGGGTGGACTGTGAGATGTGGGAGGGCAAAGGCAAGCCCTGCCTGATGGGGTAGGGCTGAGGCTGAGCTCCTGTGCTGCTGGTGTGGGCACGAGGGGGCAGGCTGAGGTTCCAGGCTGTCACTGGAGGGTGATGCATGGGCCAGGGAGCTGGGACTGCTGCCCACCGGGGGACAGGGAGGCAGTGTCTTCTCAGGGCAGCAGAGCTCTGCTGTGGTTCTGGGGGTGGAGGGTGGGGGCGGGAAGGGAGGCACTGAGGTGGGCAGTCAGTGCTTGGTAGAGGAGACAGGGAGCCAGTGCCCCCATGGAGGAGCGATCCTGTTTGTGGAACTTGGTGTGGGTATTTGGGGGGGATGCGAAGAAGGAGAAGCCCCATTCAGGGGTGACATAGGAACTTCATAATAGCTATAAAAGCCACACTCCTCCAGCGGGGGGCACTGGACCAGCTCTGGTCCCAGGAAATGGCCATGTTCTCCATCCTGCCGGAGATCTTGTTCATCTGACCTGAGTCCCCACCCCTTCAGACCCACTGTCCCGGAAACCGCAGGGTGCAGTACCAAAAGGACACCCAGAGCCTTGGACACCCTGCCTGATGATGGGGTGATACATGGGCATTTGAGTCCCAGTGGACATGGCCCCTCCCCCACTGGACCCTGCACTGCTCTCAGGTGGTTACAGGTTTCCTGTATGTCCAAGGAGGGGTCATCTACCCTCACTGTCATGGATCCACAGGCCTCCCATGCCTCAGACTGAGCCCACATCTCCCCCAGCCCTACAGTCCTCCAGGCCTCATGCTGGTGCTCCCTGCCCCATCCCTGCGGGTGGAAATTAGCCTCCTGTCGCAGTGGCACCCAGGATAGTCAATGACCTCACCCAGGATCTATGTACCACCTGGCCTCAGCCAGCCCAGGGCTTATATTGCAGCACAGAGGCCTTAAGCTAGACAGCAGGAAGAATGTCCTCACTGCAGGGAAAGGGTGTATTGGGATGTCATGGAGCCAATGACTAGGGGGACCTTTAAAAATAGAACCCGCTGCTCATGCAGGGCATCGGGGGATAGGTACAATGGCCTCTCAGCCTCCTTCAGAGCCATGCCCCAAGTCATCAAGGCTGGGAACAGGCTGGGATGGATGCTGGATCCTCCCCAGGGCTTAGAACCTCTTCACAAATTTCTCGGGTGGGCCACTGATATCCTGGGCTTGGGCATCCCAGGCTCAGTGCTACTGGCCAGGCAGGGCCCAAGACACTCCCACCAGGGCTGTGGTATTTCCTGCTGGGGCTCTCAAGGCCCTTCTGGACCAGGAACTTATTCCCCAGTGGGACACAGGGCCAGCGGATGCTCCAGTGTCCTGGCCTGAGCCTTTGCAACAGGGCAGTGGTGGCGTATTGCAGCGGAGTAGGGATGGGGGCAGCAAAGGCAGGGCTCGCTCATTCTCGGCAGGGCCGACAGCCCTGGGCACCTGGACTGCGGTCCTGAGAGAGGTGGTTGGGCAGGCGGGCCTGCGATTACCGTCTCACTTCAGAACGGGGCAAACCGAGGCTCGATTTGCTCAGGAGCTCTTGTGACCTTAGGAACCCCTAACTCCCTGGCCTGCCGCTCAGCCCTTTGGCTGGGGATTAGTAACAAAGTACTGAATGGGGCCTGTTCCCTGTCAGCTGTAGACACAGGCTGCTCCTCCTGGAAGAAGGCTGCCACCCTCACGCTGGGTGGTACCTCCAGTCCCCACCCGACCCTGCCCACCAGAATCAACCTTGGGGCTGTAGCAGCCCCCCTCCCTCGCCCGGTCTCCCTTCTGAGGATCCACAGAGAAGTGGGTTCAGGAGGGAGAATGGGAGGGTGGAGGGGAAATGCCTTTATTTATCCTGGACAGGTGCGGCTGGGCCTGCAACATGAGCTCCCCTCTCCCCCCGCCCCTCCATCCAGCCGCAGCCAATTCTCCAGGAAGTGGGGGAGGGGTGGGAGCAGCCGCTAAGGAGCAGCTCCAAAGGCTCAGCCCATTCTGGTCCAAGAGCTGGGGCAGAGGCAGAGGCTGTGGTCTGGGGCCTTGTCCTTGGTGCGTCGTGCAGCCCTTGACTCTACTGAAGAAGTGTGTGTTTTTGTCTGGCTCTGCTGCTCACAGTTATAAAATTCTGTGCACCTGTTGTTCCACTGAGGTGGTGGTGAGGATGGGGGAACCGTGGGGCTGAACCTGGACCCCGGTGGGGGGAGGGGGGAAGGATGCCCGGCTCTCTGCACCAAGGCCTCTATCTCTTACAGCCTTATTCGCTCGGCCTAGCAGGCTCTCCTGGGGCACCAGCCCAGAAGCCTTTGTTTCTTTGCTGTTTTTGGTTCCAGTATTTGTCAGATCTTCTAGCTACAGTGGGGACGCAGAGGACGGAGGGTCCCCTGGGAGGGGGAGGGGGACAGGCTGAGACTATTCTGGGGCAACTGTGCCGGCAATTCCTGGAATTTCGAGGCCATAGTTGCTGTTTCTTGGGCAGCGCCTAGCAGTGCTGACAGGCTGTGCTGTTTATAGCCACCCTGAAGGTCAGGCAAGCCTCCGGAGGGCTGCTGGGCGGCTGGCCGGGGCCTTCCCAGATGAAGGAATAGGGAAGATAACCGGACAGAGGCCCACGGCTGGGGAATGCATTCTTGGAGGTGCCCAGGCCCTGCTTCCCTCCCAGGTACTCAGAGATGTCTTTGACTCTGTGAGGGCCCTGAAGGGAATGGGCATGAAGCTGGCTGGGCCCTGAGGAGCAGACCCTCCAAAGCCTTGGGCCAGGACCTAGGACAAGGGCAACTTCATGGACAGCCCCCGGGGCTCCTCAGGCTTAAGCCACTGTAGGACAGCAGCAAGTGTGAGGAAGGCCGGGCTTCCTGAGTAATGCCTGCTAGGTCCCCCTGGGGCAGCCCTCCCACCTGGGAGATGTGTCCCCAGTTCCCTGACTCTCCGTCCCTCTCTGCACGGTCCCCCATCATCCAGAGACTGTCCATGATTTCAAAGGCCCCCTCACCGGAGGCCCTCACATTCCCAAACACAGCTTCTCCACCTCTTTGGAGCCAGGAAACACCTCTATGCTGGGACCATCCTAAGAGGCATGAAGTGGACTTTACCATGCCCTAGTGTTGTCTGGGGTCCACTGAGAGTGACACCTAGGACATCCAGGAGAGAACTGTGGGAAAAGAGGAGAAGAAGAGAGAGACTCAGAAGGTCCTGCAGGGAAGGGTGTGATCCGCAAGAGAGAGGACCAGTGACTCCTGGTTTTGGGTACAGGGAGGTCACTTGCATGTGTGGAGTGGTGGGGGCTGATGCTAGATGGCTGGGTGTGAGAGGGATGGGAGACAGTCAGAGGCAGGACCTGCTGGTCATTCTTGGAGAAGCCTGAAGGTGAAGGAAAGGAGAGACATGACAGGAGCTGGTTGGAGCAACTAAGGCAGGGAGATCCGTTTTTTAAAGACTTAACTTCTTTTTAATTTTTTTTTTTTTTTTTTTGAGAGACAGAGAGAATGCAAGCAGGGCAGGGGCAGAGAGACAGGAAGACACAGAATCCGAAGCAGGTTCCAGGCTCTGAGGTGTCAGCACAGAGCCCGATGTGGGGCTCGAATTCATAACCACGAGATCACAACCTGGGCCGAAGTCGGATGCTTAACTGACTGAGCCACCCAGGTGCCCCTAAATTTTTAAAATATTTTTTTTTAATGTTTATTTATTTTTGAGACAGAGAGAGACAGAGCATGAAAGGGGGGAGGGTCAGAGAGAGAGGGAGATACAGAATCCAAAGCAGGCTCCAGGCTCTGAGCTGTCGGCACAGAGCCCGACGCGGGGCTCGAACTCACGGACCATGAGATCATGACCTGAGCCGAAGTCGGACGCTTAACTGACTGAGCCACCCAGGCGCCCCTTTAAAATATTTTTAATGTTTATTTTTGAGAAAAAGAGAGAGACAGAAAGCAAGCGGGGGAGGGGCAGAGAGAGAGGGAGACACAGAATCCGAAGCAGATTCCAGGCTCTGAGCTGTCAGCACAGAGCCCTATGCAGGGCTTGAACCCATGAACTGTGAAATCATGACCTGAGCCAAAGTCAGCCACTTAACTGACTGAGCCACCCAGGCACCCTAAAAGACTTAATCTTTAAAAAATATGTATGTATGTATGTATGTATTTAGAGAGAGCATGCAAGTGGGGTGGGGGGCAGAGAGGGAGGGAGAGAGAAAGAGAGTCCCAAGGAGGCTCCATGCTGACAGCATAGAGCCAGATGTGGGGCTCAAACTCATGAACTGTGAGATCATGACCTGAGCTGAAACCAAGAGTCACATACATAACCAACTGAGCCACCCAGGTGCCCCAAAAGAATTAATTTTTTTTAATGTTTATTTATTATTTTTGAGAGAGAGAGAGACAGAGTACCAGGGGGTAGGGGCAGAGAGTGAGGGAGACACAGAATCCGAAGCAGTCTCCAGGCTCCAGGCTCTGTGCTGACAGCTCAGAGCCTGATGCGGGGCTCGAACTCACAAACCATGAGATTGTGACCTGACGTGAAGTCAGACGCTTAACTGACTGAGCCACCCAGGTGCCCCAAGACTTACTTTTTAAAAAAAAAAAATTTTTTTTTAACGTTTATTTATTTTTGAGACAGAGAGAGACAGAGCATGAACGGGGGAGGGTCAGAGAGAGGGAGACACAGAATCCGAAACAGGCTCCAGGCTGTCAGCACAGAGCCCGATGCGGGGCTCGAACTCACGGACCGCGAGATCGTGACCTGAGCTGAAGTCGGACGCTTAGCCGACTGAGCCACCCAGGCGCCCCAAGACTTACTTTTTTAAGAGTAGTTTTAGGTTCACAGCAAAATTGAGTGGAAGGTACAGCGTATTCCCACATACCCCCAGCCCCACACATGCATAGCCTCCCCCTGTTATCAATATCCCCCATCTGTGTGACACATTTGTTACACACGATAAACCTATATTGGCACATCATTATCACCCGGAGTCCGTAGTCTACATCTGGGTTCACTCTTGGTGTTGTGCATTCTATGGGTTTGGACCAAGGTATAATGACATGGATCCACCATGTAGTATCATAGAAAATATTTTCACTGCCCTACAAATCTTCTCTGGGCAAGGAGAGGCTTTTTGAGCATAGACAAGACTCTGGCTTGTCTATCAGCCAGGGTGTAGTTGGGGAGCGGGGTCATGGGGAGACAGAAGCTTCCAGCTAGGGGATGAAGGATGGAGAGATGCCCCAGGGGAGGCCAGATGGGAAGGGAGCAGAGCATGGCGTGACAGTAATTTGATCACATAATGGTAAATGCACTTCGAGCTCCATGGGAAATCTCCTGGGGTGGTCAGCCTGGGTCGGTTGGGAGGAGATGCTGGAAGTTGCACAGTACACAGCATCTACTACATACCCTTACCCTCCCCTCCAGCCCCTGCCACACCTACACTGGCAGGGGCTGGTCGGGGGGCAAGCGTACGTATCTAGAGGGAAAGAAGGCAGGCGCCTGTCTGGTTTTGAGCACTGAGAGTGATGGCTGAGCACTTCTGCAGAGCCCAGCTACCCCTCTGCTGCCAGGGAGCTAGGGAAATTAAAACCTTACATGTATGTGCCTGAGCCCTGGCCAGCGCCTTGCTTCCCTGGGACTGTGGACAGAACTTCCACTCTTCCAGCTGATGCTCAGGCCCCTCTAGGGACAGCAGGCTGGCTCAGGACTGGTCAGTTGGGGCTGGCCCCTTACACGCCACTCTCTGCCAGCCCCAGATCTTATTTCCCTGTGGGGACCAAGGAGGCAACTTCCCAGCCTCCACCCCTCTGGCACCCTTGGGGGATAGGGGTTAGGGGCCAGCCCCTGTACCCCCTCCATTGGGAGCTTCCCTGAAACTTTCTTAGCTCTGCACCTCCTTACAGGATAACCTGCTTAATTTTTTTTAATGTTTATTTATTTTTGAGACAGAGTCAGAACATGAGCAGGGGGGAGGGGCAGAGAGAGAGGGAGACACAGAATCTGAAGCAGGCCCCAGGTTCTGAGCTGTCAGCACAGAGCCCAACGCAGGGCTCGAACTCATGAGCTATGAGGTCATGACCTAAGCCAAAGTTGGATGCCTAACCAACTGAGCCACCCAGGTGCCCCTACAGAATAACCTATTTAAAAATGTAATCCTCACAGAAATCCTGGGCGAAAGGCATTATTTGTGTCTTTACACAGAGGGTGTGGAGGCTGCTCCGTACCCTGAGGTCTGGCTCAGACCAGTCTGTGCTCTCTGCTTTACTGCCTCTCCTCAAGGCACCCACAGTTGCAGAGGCCACAGTTGCTCCCTGGCACCAGCTAGCCCTGTGTCCCCTGTCAGGTGCCCTAAACCACAGCCCAACAAAGAGGAAGGGCTCCCGTGAGGTGAGCCTGGGGGCAATTTTGGCCCCCAACCATCTAAAGCCTGTCCTAAGGAGCTTTTGAGACAGGCCGGTGCTCCTGGAGCTCGGCCCACAGCTGGGCCCTTACTTGAGAGGTAGCTGGTGATTGGGGATGACTGAAAAAGTGGAATGGGGATGAAACAGTGGTTATGAAGAGTTTTTCAAATGCTCAAAAGAGGATAGAAAGACTTCAAAGAAAAAAAAAATCCTCCGAGGATGTAGTGGCTTTGGGTCCTTTGTAGGACAAGGATCGAAGAGAGAGGGGCAGAGTCAGACAAGAGCTACACGGGGCACACCGTGCCTGGACTGCAGGCTTCATGAGCCCTGGACTCCAGGCGAGGGTCCCAGGGTGGCCCCACCCTTTTGCAGGGCAAGCTGCTCCTGAGAAGGGCGTGGGGATCTGATGGCCCTTGGGCAGAGCAGGGGTGACTTCCTTAGGGTCCCTGCCTCTTCTCAGGAGACCCAGGCAGAGCCAGAAGATCGCCCACCTAGCAGAGAATTACAGCACCCTCCACCCCATCAACCCCAGGGGTCATGGGCCCTGCTCAGGGCAGCCAAAAGCCAGGCCAGCTGAGCCCTGATGAGCAGACACAGGTGCAGGAAGAGAGGCGCCAGGGCAGACAGGAGCCAGCTCGGCGCTCCCCTCAGGAAGTTTGGCTACTGACCAGGCCCTGGGGAGACTGAACATTTCCCAGGGAACAAGAATCACCTCAGTCTATACCTGAGGACGAAGGGGAGTCAGGCAGGACCAGGCAAGAGGATGGCGGTAGGAAGGTATGGTGTTACCCCACGCCCGAGGGTGACAGATGTCCTGAGGGCAACTCTGAAGGGAGGGCATTCCAGATAGTCCTACGGCTTGTCCTGGCCGATCTGGCCCCAGCAGCTCTTGGATGTCATTCTGGTGTCCTTGCTCACACCTGCTTCCATGAGCTTCTGGACACAGCTCCGGTCTTCCCTGGCAGGAATCATCTCTACAGGCATGAGGCTTGCCCTTCTGTCTCAGGGTCTGTAGTGGCCCGACCTGGGAGTTCCTTGCTGCAGAGTAATGGCCCCCTTCTCTGTAGATGGTGAGAAGCATCTGGGGGAGCCCTGGTGTGGGCGTGTCTTGCTGTAGGGGAGCTCTGGTGTGGGGTGTTCTACTGTAGGGGAGCCCTGGTGTGGAGGTGTCCTGCTGTGGGGGATCCCTGTGGGCAGTCCACTAGGACAACAGAGGCATTGCACAATTCACCCTGAATGGAGACACACTGGTAACTGCTATTTTCTCTGAAATGCTTCCCAGCTAAGATGGACTGATGGATTGTCAGGGGGACTGACATGTGACACAGCAACTTGAACAAATGCTAAGGTAGAACCTCAGTGGTGGCTACGTGGGTGCTCACTGTAGAACTCTTCAGATGTCTATAAAAAAAAGTGTCTGGGATAGCATTGACCTGAACGTGAAGCCCGAAGGTGTACATAAAGGTGATTTTCTGCAGATGGGCCCAGCTGGGCAACTCAGCTTGCTCTCAGGAGTCCCCTCTTAGCCTAGAAAGTGTTTTCTTTTGCTCTGTTGTTTTTTACCCTTTGTTCAACCCAAATCAAAGGCAACAACATATTCCTGTCATCAGTAGAGGCTCCCTGCAGCCATGAATTTTGGGATATGGGATGTGTATTTTCAGAAAGCCCAAGTGGTTCCAAGATACCCCAGTGGGAGCCAGGAAGGCAGGCTGGACTTTGCAAACCAGACAACGTGGCTTCCTGGCAGTCTATGGGTTGTTTCTCTACTATCCTTGCCTCATCTCGGCAGATTTGGGGGTGAGGGGAGGCTACTCTGGGCATAGGGTGGTCAGTGTTTAAGAAAGTAGTACAATCCCTGGGGCTGAAAGAGTGGGTCCACAGTGGGGGCTCACCTGCTCTCCCTGCTATCACCAGGTTAGCACACGCGCTTCCTGGCCTGCCCTGTAGAGCCCACTTGGGAATGGGCTGGAGACTGGTGACTGCAGGTGGCCCTGGTTTGGATAAAAGTTCCTTGTGAAGGGCCTGGTAGGAGGCTTCCCTCCATCTCTGGGAGCCCAGGGCCTGGCCAGAGGCCCACCCAGACCTGGCACCCAGGGTGTGGGAGTTTCCCTAGGTCCTTTCTGGACTCCTTCTAGGATGGTCCCCCAGGCCGGGGCCAGAAAGTAGCTTCTGCCAGCATTAGAAGCCAGCCTTGTCCCTGGGGTGTAGACACGGAAGTAACTGGGGTGTGCCCAGAGAAGCCAGGAAAGAAAGCTGGCTGGTGGGCATGTTGTGGAAGAAAAGCCAAGGGATATCCTCTAGTTACAACTTGGTGGGGGGTGGCTCCCAGAGGCTCCTCTTTCCTATGATGTCACTGGGGGCGAGGCCTTTATGGCATTCCACATGATGTCATTGGGGGGGGGGCCTCCACATGATGTCATGGGGATCAAGTCATAAAGTCATTCTTTGTGTTATCAGTAGAGGGTAGGGCTTGCATGGTATTTCATGTGGTGTCATGGGGGGAGGGTAGTTGGGGTAAAGCCAGTCTCCATGACATTCTATGAGACAGCTTTAGAAGTGGAGCTTGATCACATTCCATGTAATGTCCCTAGGGGCCAGCCATCAAGTTATACACCTAGGCCCTCCAGAATTTGCATTTCCAGTGACATCACTGCAGGGGAGACCACGACCAAATTCAGCGTGCTAGTACTGAGGGCCAGGCAGGCAGAATTTGGCTTTGTGCACGATGTCTTTGGGAGTATAGTCTGAGCCATCGTGACATCCCACAGGATGTCCCACACTGAGAGTGTGGCCTTCCTGACATCAGATTGGGTATTCTTGGTGTGTAGCAGCTATCACATTCTGTATGATCATGCCATGTGGGGTAGGGTCCCCCAGACTCTAACATTCTGTGATGTCATGAGTGTGCAGGATTTGGAATGTGGGCCCCATACCTGCACTCCCCACCCCCCACCTTTCTGGAAGTGTGAAGCCAACCACAGTGCACTGGACCCTGCCCCATGTCCCAACTGATCTTGCTTCCCCAGGCTGAGCTGATGACTTTCCCAGCTCTCTGCCTTCCTGCCACGGTAGCACTAGGCACTTGCCCCGGGATGCTTTTGTGAGGGTGCATTTGTCTTGCCTACTCACCTGGCAGAGTCTCTGTGGTGATGCTCAATCTTAGCTCTTACATATACCCTCTCTCCTGGAGCCTGCAAAGTGCTCCATGGGTTTTGAGGATACAGATGTTATAGTAGGCTAACTGGTGTAACAAACAGCCCCCAAATCTCAATGGCTTAGAATAGCAGAAGCTTATTTCTCACTCATGCAACATCCGATGCAGTATTTCTTAACGATGTCTCCTCCCAGCACTGACTCTAGGATTCAGGTCCCTCTGTTGGTGGCTCAGCTGTCCTCTTCTGGGTCCTCTGCATCCAATCAATTGACAAGCAGAGAGAGTGCAGGATGGGAAGCATGGTTGCTGGGGGCAGGCCTAGAAGTGTCATACGTTGCTTCCACCCACATTCCCCTAGCCCGAGCTAGTATCATGGTTGCATTCAGACACAGAGCACTAGGAAATGAGGTGGCCGTGTGCCAGGAAGAGGAATCAGGCTTGGTGAGCAGTGGGTACTGGTCGCAGTGAGTGAAAGAGGAAATGGCGGGCCTCTACTGCATGATCCCAGGCGACTCTTCCCCGAGGACTGGCCCATCCTCAGGCCCACCCTTCGTATGTTTATCCCCCATCTGTCAATTCTCTCAGATCACACCGGGCAGCAAGGCCGCCCAGTCCCAGCTCAGCCAGGGTGACCTCGTGGTGGCCATTGACGGCATCAACACAGACACCATGACCCACCTGGAAGCCCAGAACAAGATCAAGTCTGCCAGCTACAACCTGAGTCTCACGCTGCAGAAGTAGGTGGGAGCTCTCCAGAGCCAGGGGGTGGAGCCTGGGGTGTGGGCATCAGGGGCTCGAGAGAAGGGCTGTCTGACAGCAGTCACATGGGCCCAACCTGTGCTACAGGACTGCACAGGAAAGTAAGGACAGCCTCTGGACCAGAAGGACAGGCCCGAGCCACCATCAAACACCTGCCACACCTGTGCCTCACTTCACAGATGAGGTTTGAGGGTGCGGTGGGGGTGGTCACACTGCTGCCAGCATTTGGGCAGTCAGGCCTGAAAGTCAGGGTCTTCCCTGCCTTCTCTTCACCCCAGACGGCCTCCCAAGGACCTAACAGAGGCTCATGGGTGCAAAGTGCTTAAGGGCCATGATTTCTCCAACCCGGTTGGGCTCAGTGCCTTTCTGGGGTCACCCGGTTCATGGCGTGTCCTCAGGCTCTCTGACCTCTCCTGTCACCAACTCTGCCCTGGCAGGAGCTCCTGGTTCTGGTCCTAGCAGCAATTGTCTTCACTTGGTGCCCTTTCTGGTTTTTCCAGGTCGAAGCGCCCCGTCCCCATCTCCACAACAGCACCCCCGGTCCAGTCCCCTCTGCCGGTGATCCCCCACCAGAAGGTAGGTGCTGACTGGCAGCGGCAGGCTCCACTCTCCGCTGTGGTCCCGTGGTGGAGCCCCTGATCTGCCTGCCTGACCCTTGCCCCACAGGGGCAAGGTGGTAGGATCAGCCCTGCCCTACCCATGCCCCTGCCATGGCTGACCCTGAGGGAGGCGGGGCAGGCCTCCAGGGAGAGGCATCCGAGCCCCCATGAAATACCAAGCTACCGAGTGTGGGGCTGCTAGCCAACACCCTGGGATCTCGTGGCTGGGCCTGTGGGAAACCAGCTTAGGAAGTGGTGTTCGCAGGAGAGGGATCATCCTCCCAACTAGGTGGGGACAAGTGTCCGGGAGGCTTGGACCCTCATTCTCCTGAGGGTGCTGGGAGGGGGGATGACTGGGGCATGATGCTAGAGGCCCCAGTCTGAGTCAGCCACTCCAGGCTTGAAGGGACCTGCTGCCCCTCAGAGCTTCTCCTCTGACATAGGATCTCTGTTTCTGGTTTCCATTTGCCCTCCTGACTACACGCCCCATTAGCCCACTCAGAAGTGCTAGTGGTAGCCAAACAGCGGGTACAAGGTGGGCACACCTCACCACCGTGCCTGCCACCCCTTCCCAGCTCCCTGTAAGCAGATAAACCCCTTGGGCCCAAGCGACTTGGCCCAGAGCACGAGAGGCCCGCCTCACCCGTCCTGCAGGGACCCACTCCCCACCCATCCCTGAATGACCTCAGACTGACCCCTGTCTGTCCAGTGGGGCAGAGTGGGCAATAGGCAGGGTTGGGGGAGAGGACAGGAAGAGGCTAACCCAGAGTTTGGGGTGGGTGACAGATTGGGGAAGTGAGCAGAGGGCTGCTTGGGAAAAGTGGCAGAGGTGGCCTGTGGGAACCAAATGTCAGCCCCCGGATACCCTCCTGCACCTCCACCCTGCCTGTCCACCGCCAGCCCTGGGGGCCCTCTCACTGGCCATGTGGGGGCATTTCAACATGGGGTCAATGGAGCAGGCCAGGCTCTGCCCACCGCCACCAGGAGGCCAGGAAGCACCACCAGATTCTTCCACTCAGGCGAACAGGGAGCAGACAGAGGATGGAGGGAGTTGCCCCAACCAGCAGAGACCCACCCCCCCTTTCCTCCAGCCCTGTAAGCAGGCTGGCTTGGCCTGGCCTTCTGTGTGGGGCTTGCACTTTGTCCAAGTGGGTGTTAGCCTCAGGGCCAGGGACTGTATGCCTCCCTCCCTCCCTCCCCTCCCTCCCCTCAGCCAAACGCTTCCGTTTCAGGAGTCTGGGCGGCCCCTCTTGAGCTCTGTGCAGCGGGCTGCAGGCTGCGGGGTGGTAGGCTGCTGGGCGCTCGCACTAACACCTCTGTTTCAGGTCCATGCAGACGTACTGGGACACGTGTGGCCTCTAACTGCTCTCTTCTCTCTCCCCTGCATGGTGCTGCCCTGTGCCAGGACCCTGCTCGGGACACGAACGGCAGCCTGGCAGCGCTCAGCCCCAACCCTGAGGCGAGGGCCAGCCCGGGCACCACAGGCACCCCGGAGCTCAGGCAGACCTTTAGCTCCTCCTTCTCCCAGACCTCCGTCTTCTCCTCACACACAGAGGCCTCTGACCCCGGCCCTCCATGGGGCAGCCCACGGGCCAAGGCCAGCCTGGAGGGAGCCCTGGACTCACTCAGCCCGAAAGTCCCACAGGGCTCGAGCCAGCCAAGGCAGTATAACAACCCCATTGGCCTGTACTCGGCAGAGACCCTGAGGGAGATGGCTCAGATGTATCAGATGAGCCTCCGAGGGAAGGCCTCAGGTGCTGGACTCCCAGGAGGGTAGGTAATGGGTGCGCAGCTCTCCGCTGGTGGTCTGGGGCCACCGGGGTCCTCAGTGCTCACAGAGGCCTGGCCGGGCGGTCAGAGCGAGGAGCTGGCCTCAATCGGCTCATGAGGCGGCACAAGCTGAGAGCGATACAAGTAATGATGCTGTTGGTATATTTGCCATGAGCTGGATGTGTCATTGCTTTACACAGCCTGGCGTGACGTGTTGGCTCCTGCAGAGGGGGGAACTGAGGCTCAGAGAAGGTTAAGTCAAAGTCCAGCTGTCCAGCTTCTAAGTGGCTGAGCAAAGCCCGAATGTGAGACACTGACTCTCAAAACGTTCACACCAGCTGGTTTCCCAGGATGGGATGAAGCCTGCTCCCTCTAGGAACTCCGGAGCAAGCCTCAGGCTGGTGGCCTCTAGGAGCCCTGAGGCAGGAGCAGGGAAGAACTAGAGAGGTGGGAAGGCAAGTTCCTTAAGGCTGGGAGTGGTCTGGGCAGGCTGCCTGGAGAAGGGAGCACTTGAGCTGGGTGCAGAAGATTCAGCGATGGAGTGAGTGTCAGGGGCTTGTAAGACTGACGCTCGATAGAACAAGGCAAGGAAGCAGGACCGGGAGGAGAAAGGGGCTGTGCAGGAGAATAGTAGCCTACTTTCCACCCACCGAGCTCTAGCCGATGGACTCTGCAAGTGTAGCAGCTAAAAGAACCTACAGTCCGGGTGGGCATCACGGAGAGGCCGAGGGGAGGGAGCCCCCAAGCTGAGCACGTCCTAGCTTCTAAGCCCTTCATGTTTGTTATATCTCATTCTAACTTTGCCCGTGCGTTCGGTATAATTGTCTTCTCCTGCTCTAGAGGCAGAGCAGGCTGAGGCAAGGCGATAGGGCCCAGTGCTTAGGGGTTCAGGGCTCCTCCTCTGTACAGGGACATGAGCCTGTCCATGTCTCAGGGTTACTGAGAGGATGGAAAGAGACCCCACATGCGCAGCACTGAGCTCTGTTCTGGAACACTTGCCGTGTGCTACCTGAAGTCACACAGCTGTTGCCCTTGTGAGTCAGAATTAGAACCCGAGTCAGTCTGACCCACGCCCATGCCCTCCCACTGCTCTTGCTACAGAAGGTACCTGTGCCCCACCAGTTCACTGCTCCTCTCCATTTCCCAGTTTCCCCATACCCTTCAGCTCTTCCTGGGATCCTGAGTGAAGCTGGCCTTGGATGTTTCACAGGCCGGGCACCTGGATCCAGGCTTCCTTGGACCAAACTGGCAAAGTCATAAACCCCTGGGCTTTTTCCAGCAAGGGGCTTCTGCCAGAAAACTCAAGGAATGGCAGAGTAGAAATGGCGTCCTTCTGGTAGCTTTCTCTGGTCCTCTCTAGGATTGGCTCCTGGCAGGGAAGTCAGCCTCTGACAGATTGAGACCTTCATGAGGGCCACCATCAGTGACAGTAATGTCTCCCCTTACTGAGCCCTCAGTCTGGACTTGGAGCCCTAAGGCAGTCTTGTGCTTTATGTAACACACTCTCTCAGCAAATTCAGAGTTGGGTATCACTTTCCCCATTTAAAATTTTTTTTAATGTTTTATTTATTTTTGAGGCAGAGAGAGACAGAGCATGAGCAAGGGAGGGGCAGAGAGAGAGCGAGACACAGAATCTGAAACGGGCTCCAGGCTCTGAGCTGTCAGCACAGAGCCCTACGCGGGGCTCAAACTCACGAACCATGAGATCATGACCTGAGCCAAAGTCAGACGCTTAACTGACTGAGCCACCCAGGCACCCCTCCCCATTTTATAGCTGGAAAATAGAAGGCCAGAGTGGGTAATCTGCTCAAGGTCACACACAGCTCATGAGTGGCAGATGGGGCTGGTACCCAGGTCAGCATGACTCCTGGTGGTAGGGACCTAACTAGCTGCCCAGGAAAGTCAAAGGCCAGTCCCACCCCTGCTTCCCATGGCTCCAGTGGTGCTTTCCTGTTGGTGTAGAACCTGACAAGGGTTAAATTGTTACTTGAATAGCAGGTCAACAGTTTCTCCAAGGTAGACAGACTAGGGGAAGGAGTGCAGTGTTTCATCCACAGTAGAGGCTGACGCCGTGGTCTCTGGGCAGTGCTGGCTGGAAGGGTGGAGCCTATGACCTGGGCTAGCCAAGCCAGCCTCTGATGGGCTGAAGCCACCACCTTTGCTGAGTGTCTGAGTGCTCGAAAGTGACAGGGTTGGCAAATGCTAATCCTCACATCCATCCGTTGCACCCCAAACCCATGCTGAGGGCTTTACACTCAGGATTCTGTTTAATCCGCACAGCTCGCCCATACAGTGGGCACCACCATCTCGATTTTGCGAATGAGGACACTGAGGCTGAGGCGGGTGGGGAACAGTGCAGAGTCACAGTGCTAAGAAGATGCAGGGTCAGGATTTGAACTCTGTCCTGCCTGGCTCCAAAAGGAAGCTCCTTCCCCTCCTCTCTGGGCAGCTTGCGATGTGATTTCTTGGCAGCTTGAATCCTCTTGGCAGGAGTGGAGAGAACAAAGGCTGGGCTGGAGCATCCCTGCAGCGCCACCCCCCCCCCACCCCGCCCGCCTTCTCATCCTCTGTGAGCTGGCCCTGAAGGGCAGTATCCCACAAGTCACTAAATGCAAGGGCCCCTGGGCAGGTCTTACATCTTTGATTTATTCTCCCCAAGACCTGGGTGCTGGCTCCTCTCTGAGCTGTCTGCTGCAGGCCTCTCAGCCCCCAAATCTTCAGGAGGAAGCGAAGCAGGGGGTGGGAGTCAATGCCAAAGAAGGTGCCAGCTACCAGTTGCCGGGACAGGGAAGGGCAGAGGCAGCACACCCAGACTAATTGACACGTGCTGCCCCCCGCCCCCACCCTGTGCCTCCAGGCCAACACTGCCCTCTGCAGGGGGCACTGGGCTGGCCAGGGCAAGAGCTGACCCTGCTGCTGTCGGCACTGGCCAGAAATGGAGAAGGGATAGAAGACCTTTCCTAATATAGCTCCTCTCGCTGCTATTTGAAGCTAGAGGACAGAGGGAATTTTATCATTTCTGAGACAGTGTAGGGCCTGGGGCTAGAGGCCCTCTGGCTTTGGCCTGGCTCCCCTGAGTGGTGGCCAAGGAATGACTGGGGTCAGGCAAGTTGGGGCCCAGGTTCTGGCAGCCAGAGCCCGGAGTGGTCAGATCTGGGATGGCGGCAGTGTTTGGGGGCAGGTACACCCCTCTCTGCACTCTTTCCCCTCTTCTGACGGGGCCATTGGTGCTGTCAGGGTCGGCCCTGCAAGGAATTTGCATTTAAGGAAACCTAATGCAGGCAACGCCTGCCCCAAGGAGATGATGCTCCAGGAGGCTCGCTCTAGACAAAAGTGAGGGTGGGGTTCATCTTGTGTCCAAGCTGCCTTGGCTGGGGCCCTACCTGTAATTAGCCTTGGACCCGTACTTCTCCTGAGCCTTCGCGTTCCTCCATCCTGCCTCGGTGACCTTGCACAGGGCCTTTAGGGGCCAGGACTGCCTGCCCCTCCTCTGGGAGGGAGAGTACATCCCAGGGCAGGGGGGTTGTGGATAACCCCCCCATACTGCCAGTCCTGCTCAGGGAACAGAACTCCCAGAGCTGGTCCCCATTAATCAAGGGCAAGTCCAGAGCTGCTGTCTGGCCGGGAGGCACGTCCGGCCTTGACTCTGCCTGGAGCAGTCACAGCTGGTCCTGTCTCCCTCTCCATCTTCCTCTCTTGGGCTCTCCAGCCGGGCTGTATGTGGCGGAGTCACATACATGGTACGCAAGCATCCACGAAGATGGACTAGAAAACTCTTATCCCTGGCGGAGCTTCAGGTGCTGTGAACCTGCTGAGGGGGAAACACTGCCATCAGCACCTCTGACCCAGACTCACAGGCCATGACCCTGACTCTGAGCTCTGCCACCTCTCCTTGGCACTCTCCTCACCCAATGCCAGTCAGGGCTGGCGCGGCCCCCACGATGGCCGGTCTGAGGATGGTCCCCGCGCTCAGAGCCCCTGGCAGGACCTCATGCTGATAGCCCTGTCTTCTTTGCTCTTTCTCTCCTCCCCAGGTGGTAGTCAACTCTCCAGCCAAGTTAGTATCAAAGGAAAGCATGCGCGTGCGCTTGTGTGCCTGTCCTCGCATGCGTCCGCGTGTCAGTTAGCCTGGACAGCGTGCGCCTGTGTCGGCATGGGTACATGCGTGTGCATGTGTGAGTGGGGGTGCATTCGCGTCCCTGAGCGAGCCTGCATGCGTGTGGAGCTGCAAGTGTGGAGTGGAGGCCTCGGGGAGGGGTGCTAGGGCTCTGTCTGATGTGCCCTTTCCGTTCCCCATTTCCTGCTGCAGCTGCTTAAGACCAGCAGGCCGGCTCAGGGGGGCGGGGGGCGGGGGGTGGAGCGTGTGCCGAGCTGATGCTGGGTTCCACGTGAACCTGAAGACAGTTCTGTCCTGACGGGACTCGCAGAAGGGCTGCGCCTGACCTTCTTTGCCCCAGGAGTGCATTCATCTGTTGGAGGGAAAAGCCTCGATTGGCAGAGACTGGCGGCCACACAGCTAGTTGGACTAGAGGGGGACTGAACAGACTGAGTCCTGTTCCAAGGAAGAAGCACTTGCACTGAAGCATCTGGAGGAGCAGAGCCCTGGGCAACCCAGAGGGTAGCCAGCAGGACGAACCCCTTCATGGAGGAACCTTACTCAGAATCCCCATGGGTGCCCAGTGGGGCTGCTTTTCGCCTTTGGGGCATTCTGGACCCTGCTTGGGCTGCCGCTGCCTTTCACGCGTGGCCCAGCTCCTGTCGCCTACCCCCGACCCCTTTTGTCTCTGCTTCCTTGCTGATGTGGTGAGAGAGCTTTCAATGCCTGGCGCCCCCTGCTGACCCTGAGAAGTGGCTCAGGCTGAGCCGAGACCTCCCAGGACCTGGGAAAGCCAAAATGGGCAAGGAAAACCTTCTGCAAAGGGCTTTGGGGAGGGTCCTGAGGATTTTCCCTACCAGACCCAGCTGTCCGCAGTTCAGGGGGCTTGGGTAACTTACCTGGGATCAGGCCTTGGGAGGTCTCTCCACCACCAGCCCTCACCTTGACTCCTGTGTAACACCACCTGTTGCCCTTTTCTCCTTCTACCTCCCTTCCTCTTCTTCCTCTGCTCCCCCTGCTGCCCTCCCCCAGCGCCGACTACCAGGAACGGTTCAACCCCAGTGCCTTGAAGGACTCTGCCCTGTCCACCCACAAGCCCATCGAGGTGAAGGGGCTGGGCGGCAAGGCCACCATCATCCATGCGCAGTACAACACACCCATCAGCATGTACTCCCAGGATGCCATCATGGACGCCATTGCTGGACAGGCCCAGGCCCAGGGCAGTGACTTCAGTGGGTAAGCGCCTCCCCTCCTCCACAGTTGCTCATCGTTCACCGCCTACACCACTGGCTGGGCCTCCTCACTAGTGGAGGCCAAGGTACCAGGCTGCCGGGCGCCATCAGAGACTTTAGGCATCGGGACCAGCTTTCCTCCCTCGCCTTGGGCCTCTCAGGGCACAGCTGTTCGAAGGGAGCCAGCCTTTGCCAGGGCCCTTCCAGAACACGGTGTTCTCTCTTCAGAATCAGTCTCACAGTCAGCTTTAGAAGGGTGGAGGATTGAAGAATATGGTGGTTGCTCCGAGTGCTTTTCAAAGCCTCTGCATTTTCCCAGGCTCCACAAGGGGGTCAGTTTAGAAAGAGACTTCTGGAATCCTGGGCCACATTCTGGATAAACCAGTCTTCTCACAAACTAAGCCATTCTTTGGGGGAAGTTGCTGCGTTCTTCCAATGATGAGAGCAATGCAAATATGTGACCAGGTTTCTTGTTTGGGAAGGGGCCTCTGGACCAACCATCCAAGGTGCTGTTGGCAGTCAGCCCCACTGCAGAGCCTGGGAAGCACCCAGGCCCTCCCGTTTGTTCCAGGGAAGCCCAGTCTCAGGGCAATGGGATTTAGGACATCCTTGTTTCCTGGAATTTGCCTGTTAGCAATGGTTGAGGAACTTGAGTGTTGAATAGGGAAAGAGTTGGCTGAAAATCATTTGTGGAAAAAACTGCTAATAGTGCAAACATTAATAAGAAAGTCTCTTTCTTTCTCTGTCTCTTTTAGTGTCTTTCTCTCCCTGTATCTGTCTTTTTCTCTGTGTGTGTCTCTATCTCTTTATCTCTGCCTTCCTCTCTGTCTCTGTTTCTCTCTCTCTCTTTATCTGCTCCCTGTCTGTCTGTCTCTCTCTCTCTCACACACACACACACATGCACACTGTTTTCTATTTGAGAATATCATTGCTGTTGACTTTCAGAATTGACTGATGATCTCTTTGGGCAACATCTTATCCCCAAGTCAGGATCTCAACCAACTCAAGGCAAGAAATCTTTTCTTTTTTTAATTAAAAATTTTTAATCTTTTTTTTTAATTAAAAATTTTAATTAAAAAATAAACATTTATTTATTTTTGAGAGTGAGAGAGACAGAGTACGAGCAGGAGAGGGGCAGAGAGAGAGAGGGAGACACAGAATCTGAAGCAGGCTCCAGGCTCTGAGCTGTCAGCACAGGGCCCGACGTGGGGCTCGAACTCACAGACCTCAAGGCAAGAAATCTTAAAACGACGGTTGTACTTTTTTTCTGAAGCTAGGAAAAACAGATGTTGTCAGAGGGATAAAGTGGTTTGAAAGTCCCAGATAACTCCTATAGTGTTTGACCTTGGCAGAATCCAGCCCTTGCGGCCATGACCTATGTACACATTATAAGGGCAGGGTCCAGGGGCCAAAAGGATGGAGTGTTGTGTGGGGGTCTGGGGACCCCCCAGAGGGACACAGTGCTTCCTTTGGGCCACCACCAGGGGGCAGAGGTTCCTTGCCCTGGAGCCATGAGTCTGAAACCAGCCAGGCTCAGAGCTATCGCTCTTTTGCACAACTCTGGACAGTGCTGATTTATTTAATCCCACCATTCAAAGCAGAAACTATGACCACGCAAGTTTTAAAAACACAACCATTAGCTCATATGTACCCAGGAAAACAAGGCTGCTCAACTAAGCCAAAAAGTTAACAGGGATTTCCTGTTAACATTTGTTTGCCATATGTGTCCTTGCTGTGCTCTTAAAAGCGGTAACGTCGCAAACGTCACCAAAGGGAAGTTCGGTGGAAAATAATGGAAGAACCACTCTTCGCTAAGTTTATATTTTCTGCACCTTGGGAAAAAGACTGCTCTCATTTGGTTTTACCACTAGGGCACCCATGATTTATTTTAACGTGATGCACCATTGATCTAATCCAGGCTTCTCAGAGTACCTCCCCTACCTTCCTCCTCTCCCCTCCCCTCCCTCCCTTTCCCTTCCCTTGTGTGCCTGGGAAGCAACATGCTTTCCCCTTCCTTCTAACTTGGTCCTGCCGGGCTGATGCTACCATGGTACCGGTGGGTAAGAGCTAGCCCTCTGTGCCATAAGGTGCTCCGTTTCTGCTGTTAATGCCCACGATTCCTTCCTCACTGACAGTTTTCTTTTTGTCTCTTTCTCTTCCTCCTTTATCTGCCCCACTCCCGTAACTCATTTCTGACCCTAACCCTGCTCCCTTGCGTGTGCGCCGCCCCTCTGCCATCCCCTGATGGACACACACTCACTGCTGGGCTTTCTTCTGCTTGGCAGGGCATCGCCGCTGGCGTAAGTAGACCCCACAGTGTCTGTTCCGTCGTCGTCGTCATCGTCGTCTGTCTGGTTGAGGGATGGTGTGTGGGTTTGGTGGGATATGCCTGAGGACAGTGGTTCTGTCCATGTTCTTCCTCACACACACCTCACAGCCAAACGACATGCTCAGCAGCCTATGCAGGCAAGTGCTTTGGGGCTTGGCCTCAACTAATGTCACTGTGGACAGAAATCAGAGTGATGACATCACACCGCGTCCCTTGCACACAAGGCTGGAAGCGTATCTCTGTGCTGTGCTTTGCGGGGGCTCCCGGTAGACTTTCCTGTCTGCACTGGGACAGCATAGACCTGAATGTCTGAATGCACACTGGACCATTATTCAGGGAAGAGGGCAATGAGAGGGCCCTTGGAAGCCATTTCCTAGGACCCTCATGGGAGGTGGGTCTGGAGGAGCCAGCACCTGCCAGTACCACCCGTGGGAGGTGAAAGATGAGCCAGTTTCGGGGAGCAGCATACAGTGGAATTAAGTGTCCAGAGGTGACCTGAATGTTGTGGTAGCCGTGGAATGTTTTTGGTGGCAAGAAGACCATACTGGGGGTGGCTCCAGAGTAACCCCAGACCCAGGGTCCCAGGACTGTAGGGCCTATACATATTCTCCCTTAGGCCCAGAGTCTCAAAAGGAATGAGAATTCCTTCATCTGACCCCCAGTATCTGTCGTGGCAGCAACACAAGTCCCTGGTCTTTGCACAGCATTGTGGGAAATGGTGCCAATAATGTGAGTCCCAGAGGACTCACTACTGGGAGCTTTCTCAAACCCCTGGAGCTGTGGAAGGAACAGGGGAGCGCCTCCAGGGCATGTTCTGGAGAAATGGCAGCAAACACCTTCCGTCTGCTTTCTGGACCACAAAGCTGTGTAGCGAGGCTCAAGGGCAGGACCTGGGCTTGGGTCTATACTTTCTCTCTCCCATGGCACAATCCACACTTCCTCCTTCCCTTCCGGCAGACCAAGGAGTCCTGGTTGTGCGTTCCTACTACACCTCTCACCCAGAGGTAGCAGATCCTGCCTCTGCTTTGGGAGCCCTTGGGACTCCTCCTTATGCCAGAAATGGCTTCTCCCAGTGAGACCCCACTCTCTTCTCTGCTCTGTGGGAAGCTCCAGGATCCTCCCTGCTGGACCCCAGAGGGATCCACTGGTCTTCCCCATCTGATCCCAGGCTGCCAGTACCTGTAGCTCTCCAGGGCAAGGCAGAGCCTTCAGGACAGTTGGGGTGGGGGCTCTGCCCCAGTCTTGGCCACCTTTCATCACCTTCCTCCTCTCTGCTCTCAGAGCATTCTCTGAGCCAGACACTGGGGACCAAGCCTAGGAAAGCAGGCCAATGCTTGCATTTAGCTCCTTGCAGAGAGGCTAGAAGACATGGGCACTGGAGAGGTCCCTCTCCTAGCCAGCTGGCCCTCTGGAAGGCAGGCAGAGGCAGTGGACAGAGTAAGTGTCTGAGCTGGGCCATGTTTCCAGGCATGGAGCATCTGGGGTGCACAAGGGAAGTGGGCAGAAGCGGCCTTTCTGAGCCTACATCACTGCAGTTTGATGGAAAGGACAGTGGGTGGGGACCCAGGAAGCTTGAGTTCTGACTCAGCAAGGCCCCTACACCTGGAGCTAGCTGGTCAGCCGCTCTGGACCTCAGTCTCAGCATCTGTAAGAGGAGAGTGCTGGGCCACTGGTCCATAGGGTAGAGAGCCAGGCTGTGCTGGCTGAGAACTCGTCCCAAGTCCACCCTGATTCCTGGGAGGGCATGTTGGACCCTCCCTCGGAGGGTAGGTTGGAGGGTCCAGAACCCTCCAGCTCTTGCCGGCCAGGGTGAGTGGGTACCCCACAACCTGCCTTGCAGTCTGGTTAAGGCTAGGAGGCACTGGACCCAAGAGATTCTGTGGTCCCTTGTGGCTCTGCTGTAGGATTCATTCATTTAAGTAAGTTTTGAGCACCTGCTGTGTGCAAGACACTGGGAGTCTGAAGGAAGGTCACCAGGTTCCCCTCCAAAGGCTGCACTGCCCTGGAGCAGAGGAAGAGTGATCCTTCCTTTAGATCTTCCCCCAGGACCCCAGGCCAGAACCACACTGCCTCCCCCGTCTGCGGGCAGTTCCAGACCACACAAGCCTGGTTGCCTTATTTCTCACACCACCTCTCCACCAAGCCCGCCCGTTTTTGCTGAGCAGAAGTCCCCAGTCCACTTTTAGGGCAGGCTTGGCATTGGGGGCTCGCTGTTGGGGTCCAAAGGTACAAGGAGGACAAGGAACTGACCCTGAAGAAACCTGAGTCCCCCGAATGGTCTGTTGTCACCCTGCCCCAAACTCAGGAGCTGTTCAGGGAGGTTGAAATTATTTCAAAAGACCTATTCTGCCTCCTCTTTCCTTAAAGGAGATCCCAAGAGGGTGGGGCCTGGGATGTGGATGGGTCTTCAGGCCTGTGCCTGGGGTTAGCCCGGGGTGGGGCAGAGGTTTGCCAAGAGGGATCTCAGAGGAATCACCGTCTCGCTTTGGCCACCCTGAGCACTGAGGACCCAGGCCAAGCCCTTGTCTCAGGCTTTCAGATGACAGTGGGTAAAGGGCATGGGGGAGGGGGGTTGAGGCAAGTAGGGGCCACCAACCGGTGTGCTGGGTGTGGGGGTGCAAGCAGATGAGCCATGGGGGTAGTGGGAAGACAGGAGCAGGGTTCCAGCCTAGCCCTCACTCATGGCCTCTTTCTGCCTTGCAGGAGCCTTCCTATTAAAGACCTTACGGTGGACAGCGCCTCTCCCGTGTACCAGGCAGTGATTAAGAACCAGAACAAGCCAGAAGATGAGGCTGATGAGTGGGCCCGCCGCTCCTCCAACCTGCAGTCTCGCTCCTTCCGCATCCTGGCCCAGATGACTGGGACGGAATACAGTAAGTGAGGCCGGGGGTGGAGCACGAGAGATGCTGAGGGGCCCTGAGGGACCTGTCCCACAGTCCTAAGGCCCACAGAAGCCAGGGAGTCAAGCCCCCTGACCCTTGAAGATGAGCTGCTTTCCACAGAGAGCTAGCGATGTGCTGATCCCCTCTGGGCCCCTCGGGGCAGGTTACCGAGTGACACCGGCCTTCTGCCCAGCTCCCTGACTCCAACATTAGGCCATACGTGTGCCAGGTGGCTTGTGGGCAAAATGATGGCCCAGATCTGGGATAAGAGGACCTCAGAGGTCTCCCTCCCAACTGTACCCTTTCCTCTGTGTCCCCCTTCTCCCCCTGCCCTCTGCCCAGCACACAGCATTTCCCTGCCACCATTTTCAGGCTGGGGGCAGTAAATTGTTCTGTTATTGGAGGGGACTTAATGTCCATAGCTCTGGAGGGTTTTCTTCCTATGTTTCCTATGATTCCTCCTGATCAGCAATTTTCTACCCACAGTGCAAGATCCTGACGAAGAAGCTTTGCGAAGGTCAAGGTAAGTGCCTGGACTCAGGCTCAGTGGCCTTGTCCCTCCTAACCCAATCCCTCCCCAGGCAGCCCCTAGGTCACATGAATCATGGAAGGAACCTCTCAAGTTCATGTATTTGGAAGCTCCTGGCCCCTAAAGGGCCCCAGCAGATGCTGGCTTGGGGCCTTCGTCCCAGGTCACTGAGGTAGGTGCCTGGAGCTGTCTCTAACCCCTGGGCCCAGGCTGCAGGAGTAAGGATTCTGGGCTCTCCTGGCTCTGTCCCTGGGCAGAGGCAGGGCTGCTTTGGCCTTTGCTGGGCTGTTGAGAATGAGGGCATCTCTCCCTGTGAGGGCACCGGGCCGGCTGCCTTGCCTTCCCCACTCATCTCAGGGTCTGTCCCCTGTGAGTCTGGAGGCTAGGCACTGGAAAGCAGGCACGGGGAGGGCTGTGCTGGGCATGGGCATCTGACCTCGGGATCCACCTGTCCAGACCTATGCTAATGTAGTAGTTCCATAAATCGCTCAAAGCACAATAGCTCTGCTAGGAAGGACAAGCCTGGGCGTGAGAAGAGGCTTCTGCAAGGCGAAGCGGCTCAGGGTCTGGTCTCCCACCAGTGGCAGGCCTGGGACCACAACTGCTAACCTACCACCTGCATCCTGCCAGGTGCTCATGAGCCTGGGCATGAGGGGGGCACGCTGCCCTGGAACCCACTGGAACCTGCTGGGGCCTTCCATGGTGAGGCATGGAGCCCCTGAGGATTGTGTTTCCACTTCCGGCGGCAAATGTTGTGCATGCTCTTCTTGGGAGAGTCTGCTTTGGGCCAGTGCGTCCATGGGCGGCCTCTCCGCACGGGACTGGGGCTCAGAGGTGCTCTTTTACCTGGGGCCAAGCTTTCTATACTTGCTAATCAGCATGTAGTGATCACAGGATCGTGTGGAGAGTGGAGCTCTGGGGTCAGCTCAGAGTTGATGTAGATTTCATTTTTGAACCTATGTTTTTGCCAATCTAAGCTGCTTCCACTTTTTGGCTGGGGCACCCCAGCCTAAAGTGTGGTCCCCCAGGCCTGCTAATGATGGCATGCAGTTCCAGTAACGGTTCTTAACCCTCCAATGCCTGCAACGTGTCTACACAGAGCCTGAACTGAGATGGTGTGTGATTTAGCTCAAAAGTTAGTATCTAGCTATTTTAAGTGTGACTGAGCCCTCAGCGGTCCTGCTCCTGTGCTCTGTGGCTCCCGCGTGCTGTTTCTGTTTTTTCCACCTTCCTCCTTGAAGCCACCCATATACACCCAGGGAGCAATGCAGCTCACTGATAGAGGGGTCTTACAGCCCCCCACCCCTCACCCCCAGCAAACAGCTTAAGCATCCCTAGGTTCCTTCCATCAGGAAGCCAGCAGGGTGTTTTCTCTCCTTCCCATGAGACAGAGCCCTGCCTTTCAGGCCCTGACTGTCTCCTCTGGAGCACTTCTGGTGACCAACCACTCTGAGCTCACACCTCATTAACCAGACACCATTTAGAAGGTGGAACTTCTGTCTTTTGTGTTTCCCCTGGAGTATTTTCAGGCTCTGCAAAGTTATTGAGTGAGAACACAAAAGACAGTATTAAAGGCAGTCTCCAGTCCTCATGGGCCATTCCCTCCTTTTAGAAGCATCTCCTCGGTACTGTTCTGCCCAGTCCTGTGGATATGAGGGCAGGCTCGTCTTTCCCCCCACGGCCTAACCCCACAGGAGCATGGCTCAGCCCCCAGCAGAAGGCATAGGACCTTGGGGTCTTGAGAACTCTGCTGCAGGTTTTAGAGCCTCTCCCTCAGCTACTGCAGGTGTTTCTGTAGGGAAATCTGGAAAGAGGGCCTAACAAGAGGCTCCATCCTGCTTTCTCCCTCAATTCTACCCCTCCCAATTCTACCCCCCAGCTCAAAGCAGCTCCCCTTCCTCCCACAGGCTGAATCGCTGTCAGCCCTCTGCCCTGGGATCTCTGGCCCTGCGGTGAAGGCTTTGGGGACACCCAACAACCCAGGACTGGAAAGGCATAAGCCTTCTTCTCCTCTCCCTTTTCCTGACTGTAATTTCTGGAAAGTTGTCCTCAAAGCCTTCCCCCAAAAGCCCATTCCCCCCACGGCCGTAGGAGGGGGTGGACATTTTCATTTGAATTCCAAGCAGCCTGAGGACCTGAGAGTGAGACTTGTAGTGGGCACAGTGGTTCAATTCTGCTTGTGATTAAAGTCTGAAGTAGTGACTGGGGCCACTGGTCACAGCACGGGCCCCGGGCTGCCCAAGTGGCCCACTGAGAAGAAGGGATCATGCTTGTTCTCACCCTGGGTCCAAGCTGGTCAGGGTCCTTGCTCCCCAGGGGGCTAAGCCCCAATCCCAGCCTTCCCCACTGCCAAGTCGGAAGCTGCACTCCGAGACCCTGCTGACCCATCTTGTTGGCTGAGGGCAGCTGGCCTCCTCTTTCTCCCAATTTAGCAGCACTGACAGGAAGGAATCTTAGGGTCTCTTAGGAAGGCTGCCTCCCCAGGGTGGGCTTCACTGCACACCGCTGCCATGTAGCTGACTCCCACAGAACCTGAGTTTGCCAACCCTGGGGCCTGGCAACCTGTCCAAGGTGACAGATAGCCTCTATAGGCTTGTACGTGTGCAAAGGTGCTTTCTTCTTCCTGTCGCCGTGTGGTGGGGAGATAGGCGGGAATGCCATGGTGTCAGGTGCTCTGTACCAGGTGGCGGCACTGGTGGCCTCGGGGGCAGGTGGCAGTCTGTGTGTCCGAGGACCCTGCAAACTCTCCCCTCACCTGTCTCTGCTCCACCTCCCAGGCCTCCCCGCCCCCAACCCTGAACCCTGTAGAGTCCCAGAGCAGCTCAGAGCCCTGCCCTCTTCTTGGGGTCCTGGCTCCTGACACTCAGGGTGTCTCCAGTACCTGGTAGCAGGTAGCTTCTCTCTGAGGTTCCAGTGCCCATGTGCTGGCCAGCCCAAGGCAGAGCCTAATCTCCAAGGACCCTATCCTTACAGGTGAGGCAGGCCAGGTCCCTAAATAGCCCAGGCACCTGCTGTGGACTTGGCTTCCCTCTCAGGAAAGACCCCAGCATGTCAGCAAACTCTTCAGGCAGGCTTAGACTGCAGCCCCCTGCCGGCTCCTGCACGGGTGCAGGTAATACTGTGGTTCCTGGCCTCCATCTGAAGTAGCGCGAACAGTGCCTCCATCCAAAAGCCGAGCCTCTAATCTGAGAGAGGTCACAGAAGCTTCCCCCTGACTTGGAGAAGGCACTCCAGGGGTCGGATGTTCGGCTCCACGTTGGGCAGCCCTGACGAGGATGGGAGTGGGGGCAAGCCTCACTTTGTCCTAAGCAGAGCTTGAATCTTTGAGGCATGGGGTTCCC
Source organism: Panthera onca (assembly GCF_046562875.1). Taxonomy (NCBI): domain Eukaryota; kingdom Metazoa; phylum Chordata; class Mammalia; order Carnivora; family Felidae; genus Panthera; species Panthera onca. The sequence continues at coordinate 42,860,252 of NC_138349.1, read as the reverse complement.
GCTGCTTGGGTGTAACCATCCCAGAGGAATCCGGTGTGAAACCCAGACATCCTCTGGCCCCCACCTTGTGCTCAACTGCCTGTAAGAGCAGTTTCTGCATTTACCCACTGTTCACCTGTGCAAAGAACTCTGTGCCTCTCTGAGACCCCAGATGTCAAGGAACACAGTTGATCTGAGAGACAAGTTCACAGAGGAGCTGAAGGCGAGGGTTGTCTTGCACACTCCTCCACCAACAGCGTAAAAATTTCCCAAGTCCCTTCTCCATCGTGTACCCTTCTGTGGTTCATTTTCTTCTCCCTCCCCTACTTCCTACAGAGCTCAGGGACTCACTGCTCACTGGCTCCTCCCTGTAGTCCCTGTGGCCTCCCTGGGCACCTCAGTGTCCTCTTTCCTCCCTGTGCACAGCCAGCTCAGTTCCAGCTCCTGTGGCTGAGTCTCCCGGTGCCAGCACAGCCCAGAGCCCTCCCTCCAATGGAACCTTCGTGAGGATAACAAAAGTTACCTGAGTTTTGTGGATTTTTCATTCCGGGTGTCCTGTCTAGCAAGTTTGAAAACCACACCTGGAGAACCCAGGACCCCCCTGGGGTGTCCCTGAGAAGCCCTTGTGGGGTGTCCCAGTTCTTCTCGTCCATTCTCTTCTGCCAGCTCCCTTCTCTCTCTGCCCCATCTCTTCCTTCCTCTCCCTGCTCCTCTCTTTGGCAGGCTGTGAATTTACAAACAGCTGCAAGCAGAGCAGGCTCACTAGGGTCCACTGACTCTCCAGGACTGTCTCTGAGCCCGTCACTGAGCACTGATGACAAAGGCTGTGGGCCTGGCTGGGCAAACTGGTCACACCCGTGTCCTGGGTGGTCTCTATGGGATGGTGGATTGTTGCCACGCGTAGTGCTATCGGCAGGGCCCCCGCTTCTGCTCTCTTCCTTCCCTCCCTCCCTCCCCAGCCTCAGAGAGGCAGGCAGCAGGAGATGCCCGGCAGGTGGATCATAGTTCTGCGGCTGAGTTTCTGTGCGGTTTGAGGCCATTCGCATGATGTCTGTGGGCCTTGGTTTCTTCTTTGGTATCAGGAAAGTTTGGTCCCGAACAGTGGTTTTCAACTATGTTGGCAGTGGGCCCGTTTTGTCTAACAGAATCTTCTACAGAGACACAATATCAGGACTTGAGGTGTAGCGAGGGAGTCTACCTCGTAATGTAGACGTGGGAAGGGGGCAAGGTGTGTATGTGGGGATGCAGAGCTACTGGGGAAACGTAAGACCAGCATTGCCCCATCTCTGTTTTTAGAGACCTAAACCGGGTCTTCCTGGCTTTTATATGCTGGCAATTCACTTCTTGAGCTACTTATTTTTAGATAATTGCAGATTTGGGCACGTAGTTGTGAGAAATGATATAGAGAGATCCTACGTTCCCTTTATCCCCCAATGGTAACATTTTGCAAAACTATAGTAAAATATCACAACCAGGCTGTTGACACTGGTATAGCCAAACACAGACTATTTCCATCGCCCCAAGGATCTCCCCCTGTTGCCCATTTACAGCGACACCCACCTCCCTACCGTGGGCACCCTCTCCTTAACCTGTGGCAACCACTAATCTGTTATCTGTCCTCCATTTCTATAGTTTTATCATTTCAAGAATGTTATATATATGGAATTGTACAGCCTGTGACCTTGTGGGATTGGCTTTCTTCAGTCAGGCCAGTTCCCTGGGGATTCATCCAAGCTGTCACGTGTACCATAGTTCATTCATTTCTTTTTATTACTGAGTGGTATTCCATGGTCTGGATGTAGCAATTAATTTTTAAAAGGAGTTTTAAATACTATCTGGGCTAAACACTGCGTTTGTGGCTAGATGCGGCCCCTGAGCCACCAATTTGCACCTCTGGTCTGGAGGATGTTAGCTGCCCCTCCGGCCTGGAAGATGTAGGATTCTGGCATCTGTGGCACTGGCCTGGCCCAGGCACGCCCTCTCCTCCATTCCTATGTTTCTGGCTGCTCTTTGCCCGTTTCGTCCTATGCCCTCGACTTAGCAGACTGTGGGGTGGGCCCCAGAGGCTCTATTGATGGGAAGTGTTGGCAAGTCCTGGTCCTCTGTCTGTGTGCCAGTGGTCTCGTGAGTATGTGTGTGCACACATGTTCCTGCCTGGCCGTGCTCAGGCCTGGGCAGATGGGGGCAATTGGTGTATCTGAAGGCTTCTCTCTGGGGACAGAGAAGGCTTGGTAAAGGCCAGGGAAGCATAGGGAGGTGAACGGTCTGCTCACCAAACCTCATCATGGGAACAGGCATTCCTCTTTCTTGATGCCCAGCTTGGGGACAGAGACCATGCTAGGCCCACCTGCCTATTTGGTTCAGTCCTGAGAGCCTACAGCCAAAGCAGCCCTGCCCAGCCCTAACTACACGGGCCAGGGAGAACCAGTGACCACCCCCCCCCCCCCGCCTTTGCCCAGCCTGTCCTCAGGCCCACTAGCCAGGCCCCTTCTCTATAGCTTCCTACTCACTTAGCTCAGGGACTTCAGTCCCTCAGTCCTGGCCCTTAGGACTCTGGTCTTGCCCCAAACCAGTCCTGACTATCTGGAAAGTACTCCATGGGTGGCAAAGCCTCTCCAAACCAAATTCCTGCCCGCCCCGTGCCCCCTGCCCGAGCTGTCAGACAGGGGAATGGGACACATCCCCTAACCCCTTTCTCTCCTCCTCTCTTCTTTCTGTCTCTGTCTCTGTCTCTCTCTCTGTGCCACAGGGAAAGGTTTGAAACGGAACGTAACAGCCCACGTTTTGCCAAATTGCGCAACTGGCACCATGGCCTTTCGGCCCAAATCCTTAATGTTAAAAGCTAAGAGGCTATCTGGAATCCCCCCACTCCTCTCAGGCTGGACCCCCACCTTCCACCCCCCACACACAGATCTGGCATGTGAGCCCCATGGTGATGCTTGAGAATGTATAGGGGTGCTGGGGGGCACCTTTGACAGCCAACTGTGGCAGTTCTGCTCTCTGCTCCCCCAGAGCTGATGGCCGAGGCCCAGCCCCACACAGCACTGCACCCCCTCCTGGCCACCCGCCGAGTGCAATCCTCCCCAACCCCACGTGGCCCCAGCCTCTGCTCCCCTGCCCAGGGCCTTAGCCATAGATCAGAGAGGACGTGGCAGGGTTTGCTGGCATCACGCCCCAGAACCAAGGGAAACAGAACATGCCACTGGTTGATTTCCCATCCCCTTCAGCTGCTAGGAGAGGCAGCCTGGCCTAGTGCTGTCCTGGAACAAGCCACCTATAGATCAGGGTCCCGGGAAGAGGCCAACCCCTGGCCCCACTCGCTCCCTCGCTGCTCTCTGGAACCTGGGCAGCCTGGAGCAGGGCTCTGTGCAGAGTAAGTGGAAACCCCAGGGTAGATGAGGCAGAGGCCCCTCCTGGCCGTGGTGAGATTGGGCGTGTGCTCTCCTCTCTGTGCTGTATGCGCTGGATCCCTAGTTCTCTCTCCTGTACATATAAGCATGCTTGTTCTGAAATAAAGAGGATTGAAAATGAATCAAACCAGCCCCCGTCATGCTGTGCCTGTGTGCGTACCACTCGAGAGGGACATTCCAAGATGGGGAGAGGACAGGCACCACCAGGAAAGGGGCAGGGGCAGGGGCAGTGCCCGCTGGGGCTGGAACCCCGGCGCAGTTCTGCCTGCTGTGCATCTCCTGACTTGAGGGCCCCACCCAGGCTGTGGAGCTCAGGTGGGCCGAATGGTGGGTGGGAGTCCATAGCCTCCCACAGGGCAGTAGGGGTGGGGGCATTCTGGAATGCCCCCTGCCTCCCCCCCCCCCCCCACACCCAGCCACTACCAGCAGGCTGAGCCAGCCCTCCTTACTGATCAGAAATCATCCCCATCCCTAGCATGCTGCAAGCCCCTCTCCCAGGAAGGCGCTGTCATGCTCAGCCCTGGTCCAGGAAGTGAGAAAAGGGACTTGCCTGGACTAAAGAGCAGTTCACAAGGGGATTGCTGGGAGTCCTCGGTGGGCCAAGGCCATGGCTGAGAGGAGAGGAGGTGGAAGATGTGTTTGGCAGAGCCTTGCCCAGGTGGCAGGTGCGTGTGGAAGACCTGTCATGGTCTTGCTGTCAGCCCCAGCCACCTGTGGCCTTGTTCTAGTCCTGACCATTCAGGAAGGGCCCAGCTGACAGGCTTATGTCCCCCCCACCCACCTGTCTACCCATCGGCCTATCCTCTGATTGAGGGAACCACAGGCTGAAAGTGTGAGACCAGCAGCACTTAGTAAGTAAAGGCAGATGCCAAGGTCCATCCCTCAAACCACGCCCACCCCCACCCCACCCCCCATTGCTAGACTGGGCCAGAGACTTGCTCCGTCTCCCACTTCCTGGGCACAGGCTTTCTTTCTGCCTCTAGGGACTTGGCAATCCCACCTGGAAGAGATGACCAGGGAGAGAGCTCTATCCTGTCAACCACACTGAGATGCTCCCCCAAATCCCCCACCAGCCTGTTCCACTTTGGCCTCCCATCTCTTCCTGTCTCTAGCAGTCTGAGTCCAGGGCCAAGGCCAGGACCAGGCAGGGCAGGCTGGCTGGGGGATCAACAGGGGAGGGTTGTTGTGGACTTCTGCTTACATCTAGGCATCCTGTAGCACACCCATATTTAGCTGACCTTTTACTAAGGACTTCTAAGGCCCAAGGGTAGGTTGTGTGGCCATGAGCTGCTAGACAGAGAGAAGTCCCAGGCAGTGGGTATCCTGAGGCTGGTGGAGGACCTGGGCCAACTAGTCAGAGCTGGTAGCCTCACAGACCCCTGTCTTCAGCCCCTGCCCATTGAAGCCCTCTTGAAGCCCTAGAAGGTCCTTATTTGTTTTCTAGCCTGCCTGGTGTCTTCCCAATGACCCCAGGCCCCTGCACAAGCACATTGGGTGGCCCCAGGCCAGGGGTCTACGTAAAGCCCTCTAGAGTAAATAGGAGAGATTTCCTCATCTGGCATTCAGCGTCTGTGGGCATTAGTCAAGGCACCATGCCTGACTGCTGTGGGTGCCAAAGGAATCAGAAAGGACCAATGTGGGCAGTGGCTAATCATGATGCAAGGTTGGTCATGTGAGGTCCAGAGATAAGGAGCACCCCCCACCCTCCGACCAAGTGGAGGGTCAGAGAAAGCTTCCTGGAAGAAGGCATTTGCGTGTTTGAGCTTCATGAGCAGTTAGGATTAGGACAAGGGCAGGTAGAGAAGGCTGGACAGGTGCTCTAAGCAGAGAGGAAGGGTGCTGAGGAGAAGAAGGGGTGTCCCAGAACCCCAACTTAATCATTTTGGCTGGAATGGAAGGAATGTAGAGGATGTTATGGTTTGTGGTCCAGAGCTGGGATGCCAGCCTTGGGGACTTTGTATTCTGAAGTCAACGTGGAACTAGCAAAGGCTGCAAGGCCCCATTCACACTACCGTCTGTGGGGATCGCCATACACTGTTCTCGAGGGGTGTCGTTAGCATAGACTCCAATGACAACAGGGCCCCTGGAGTTGTGCAGTGCAGTGGCCTCACTGCAGAGTGATATGGGCAGGGCTTCCCTGAGCACTAGCCATTAGGTTGCAAGATGGAATGCCAGCTAGATAGGTGGCAGCGTGAGTCATTTCAAGACCAGCCCCCTGACTGGTGTTCTGCCCATCATGCAATCACCAGAGGTGTTCATATCCCATTTTCTTAACTAATACAAATAGCATCCTCACCTAAATAATGGCAACCACCCCCCAGCACGATCAATCACACCTCCGCCATCACCCACAGTTCCAACCAGAGCCCATGACTGTAAAAACCCAAGACCTGGCACCATCACCAAGACCATCCTCATCCTTGCCATACATATCGTCACCATCAATAAGAACATCAACCAAGTCCTGCCATTCTCTCCATCAAGAGCCATCACAACAGAGCAGGGGCACGGGGTTGGCACGCTCTCCTTGATGCCGACCAGATTGAGCGAAGATGTGGGCTGATGGGGGTCTGTAGCCAGGGTGTGTTTTCCCTCTGGCCATACACTTCCCATGCAGCTGTGAGCATTTGAGTACGTGTTGTTTGCTTTGGTTTTGCTTTGATATTTAAAGTGGATTATGATCGAGTCAGGAAGCAGCTGTCGAATCCTAGACCAGGCTGCAGTGATCTCATGGGCACTCTCTTTGGGGCCGCAGCCAGGGCCAAGTAAGTTCCCTACTCTCCTTGGGGTTTTGGGGGGCCTGTGGAACTTCAGGCCAGAGCTGACCTGGACAAGAACCCGAGATCCTCAGGATTCCCTCAGTGCCATTCCTACTTCCCCTAGGCCCTGGCTGCTTAGTGTCTGTCAACAGTGGCCCTAAATAGGATGCTAGATCATGAATTTTCCTAGGGCCCACAGCTCCCCCCCCCCCCAACTCAGAATTCAGTGTTCATTTGGAGCTATGCCTGGGGAGAGCACCAGGTAAGCTGATCTGACAGAGAATTGGAGCAAAAGAGACAGGCAAAGCCGACTTTCTATTTGTCCTGCAGAGTATTTATTGTCTCTAGCCCAGATATTTTCATCACTCTTGTCCTGAGTGGTGTCCTCAGTTCCCAGAAGCCCACTAGAAGCATGCAACAGGGTCAGGGAGAACCAATAAAGGAGACCAGGTGTCCTGTGTCGGCCGGAGCCTTCCCAGGCAATGGCTTCCGGAAATCAGCTTCTTTCATGGAGGGTGGGTGAGTGGTCTCATGGCATTGCCGCAGGCCTGAGAGCTGGGCTTCCTGAGGCTTTCTGTCAGAACCACTGAGCTGCGAAAGTGCTGGACAGGACATGGCCAATGCTCTGTCTAACCTGAATGCTTCCCACACAGTCAATGGAGAAGAATGGCACTCCCTTTCATGGGACAGTCAACCTAAAGCCTCGCCGTGCCTCTGGTTCTCTTCCCCAACCCTTTCACACTGTTTCATGCCCTTCTCTGCCCCCGCGCCTCGCTGGATGGAAGAGAGAACTTTGGCAATGCTTTGGTAAACCGCTCATGGCCCACTTGCATGGCTACCTGGGACAGACCTCCGCAGCACCTTGCTACTCAAAGTGTGGTCTGGCAACCAGCAGCAGCAGCATCACCTGGGAACTTGTTAGACATGTAGACTCCCAGCCTGCCCCAGACCTACTGAACTAGAAGCTGCATTTTAACAAGATTCCCAGGCGATTCATCTTCATACTGAAGACTGAGTAGCCTTGTAGTGATTAGGGCTCACACCCTTCTCTGCCCCTTGGCAGCTGTGTGATGTTCAGCAGAGATTCAATCTCTCTGGACCTCAGGTTCTTCATCGGTAAAATGAGGATCATGATACCAAACGCTCAGCGAGGTTGAAAGGATCAAATGGAGTGATGCTTGTACAGTTGTTTGGCACAAGGCCTGGCATACAGTAAACACTCACAGAGGGAAGATTAGTATTTGAATTCTTTTCAAATAAGAGTGTGTTTTGTTGGGGAAAGATTCTACTTGACTAGTCACAAGGAGAAGTGTCTTTCTTCCTCCATCAGGGGCCACTTGAAGTACCCGGTAAGGCTTCAAATCCAAAGGCACCTCACTCAGATCCTTCTGTCACTGCCAATAAGTTCCAGGAGGTTGAGCGATTGATTTCTCTCAGTCTCCCTTCTCTCGTCTATTAAGCAGAGTCGATGATCAGAGGGTTGTTGTGAGGAATTAAAGACATATACCTGGCACGTAGTATGAGTTCAATAAATGAATTACAGAGGACGGGCAAGGTCATTTCCACTCGCAGGCGCTGCATATCCTGCCGCTGTTGTAGCAAGTACAAATCTTAGTCCAAAGACCCCAATGAGCAAAGAATGTGCATTTCTTTGCTTGCCTATAATTTAAATTTTAGTCTCTGCCTTGCTTTGCAGATGGCAGAGATCTAATCCCATCACCCCAGGCTCTGATGCTCTTTTTTGCCTGGAGTGTTTCTGGGGATGAAGCGTTTACAGGATGTCAAGGCGTGGGGGGGGGGGGGGGTGGGCACGTGGGCATTTGGTCCTTGGTCGTGGTCTGCCTGTGCTGCCATCTGCTGGGATATTCCCAACCCGTGAGGATACGCTGGTCTACACTGGAAGAGCTGTGACCTCTCTTGTTCCCAGTTACAAGGCTTCTAGGATGTGCAGGTACTCAGGACCATGTCCATGTCACTCTGGGGTATGGGAAGCCCTCGATGATGGCGTGGGGATCTTTGGCCTGTCTTGGGTCGGCCTGCCCCTTCACCATGGGCATGAGGGCCCCTGGGGTCTTGCTACTTCCCCAGGATTTATCCAGAACAGGGGCACAGCTACCTCTATTCTTGAATCCCTCGTTCCACATTGCCTCCTTTCTGGTTCAGATGACCTTGATCTTCCTGGCAGGTAGCTTTCATCCCTCTTCCAAATGCTTTCAGTGCCCTGGGTCCTCCACAGACTAGGCCCTTGATGTGCAAATATCTTACCTCTGTTTTGTGCCTTGTATCATTCCTTCTCAAATGCAATGCATGCTTCTAACTAAATGGGGAAGGGCAAAAGAAAAAGCAAAACAGGATGGGGGAGGAAATTTGGCTGATACTTCAATCTACTTTTCCACCACATTGTGTTTTTATAATATACACAGAGAAAGCAAAATTAGGAAGTCCACAAAAATGGTGGTGTGTGTGGAAACTCACCAGGCTTGAGAATATTTTTGATGTTCTTGTGGCCCTCCAAGAGCTCTGAGCCCTTCCCTCTTGGGGTCCTGGGAGGCTCTTTCCCTGAGGCTGGAAACACACCTACCGGAAGACCATGCTCGTTTTACAGAATGGATGGTGATTTCCACCCAGCCTGCCTCTGCTGCAGCCACCATCCCCATACAGAGGACCCCCTTGACCTGTTGTCTTTTTCGGTCCCGCCTCATCAGCACCCCTATTGAGCATGCTCCAGTGTGCACCAGCCAGGCCACCACCCCGCTGCTGCCCGCTTCTGCCCAGCTGCCTGCTGCTGCCCCTCCCAGTGCGGCCTCGCCACCCTTGACCGCAGCCACTGCCCATGCTGCCACCGCCTCTGCTGTAGCCCCTGCCTCAAGCCCTGCGGACAGTCCAAGGTAATGGGCCCACAGGTGCCGACCCTGACCTCAGGGAAGGGAGGCAGGAAAGTCCTCAACCAGGGTCCACCTGTTGGCAACTGTATCCAGCCCTCAGAAAAGTCCGTGAAAGGTGGTTAGGACCCCAGGGTCCTTGGAAAGCCAAACCTAGCACTGTCTGGTGCTGAGAGTGAAGGGGAGACTGGGAGTCACCGCAGGGGAGCACACTGTGTGCAGTGCAGCACAGAGACTGGAATGCGCTGCCTGGCCCCCTAGTGCCTCTCTCTGTCTCTCTCTCTCTCTCTCTCTCTCTCTCTCTCTCTCTCACACACACACACACACACACACATGCATGCACGCACGCATGCAATTAGATAACAAAGAGAGACTTCGTGCACAGTCATTGTTCCGGGAACTAGAATAAGGGGGAGAATGAAAATTGTCCTTGTGGTCCGGGGAAGTCAAGAAAGGCTCTCTGGAGGAGGGAGCAGATGTAGCATTGACCTTGGTAGGTAAGGTAGATCAGATTTGGGCAGATATTTAGCACTAACTTGCCCTCTTCCTTTACCCTCTCTTCTCTTGATGGAGAGCAGGCTAACTCCAGAGGCACCCGATGTCATGGGATGTAACTCTCTGCTCCACCGCTTACTGTCTGTAATCTACAGAAAGTGACTTAATTTCTCTGAAGCTAGGTTTCTCATCTGCTAAGATATTTAATGCAACATCTATTTTTTTAGGGTTGGGACAGAAAAAGTGTACATAAATCACTTAGCACATAAAATTCTCTCGAGTATTATGAGTTACTGCATTTCAACCTGACCTCCTGGATACCCAGCAAAGGCAGGGCTGGAGATGGTGGGAGTGGGTGGGTGAGGGTTGCAGTTTGCAAAGGATGCAGGGAGGTGTGGGGAGGTGCAGGGGGTAGGCTGGATGAGTCATTCTGGAATGGCCAGGCAGTGTAATAGCTGGACGGGCCCAGCTCTTTCTGGGCTTCATGGAGCTGTCAAGTTGATGTTTGAGGTCACAGCCAGCTTTCTCAGTTTCCCATGCTCCCCTCCCAGGGTTTTGCTGGAAAGGACATGCTTCTCTGGATCAGGGTTCATAAGTCCCTGGCACAGCCTGAGACAGGATAAAGGGTGGGCACAGTAGCCTGCAGACCTGTGTGCTGCACCCCTACCCCCAGGCTTCACAAGGACCTAGGTGGTGTCAAGCCCAGCCTTTGCCCAGCCCAGCTCAAGCCTCAAGGGTAAGCCCAGTCTGGGCCTCCGGGGGTTGTTTTATTCCAGCTTCCTGGGGTCACTTAGCAAGTTGCTCCCCCTCTACACACCAGGACCTCTTCAGCTAAGGGCACCAAGAAGAAACTTTGAAGAGGGTAAGAAGCGTCCCTGTTGTTAAGTGGGAAGATGCCTCCCCAGTTGGATGGAGAAGCTCTAGATGCTGGGGCCCTGCTCAAGGACAAGCTCCAGCACTATGCTTCAGGCCTCGGTGTCCTCAGTGGCCTGGGGCCCTCAGGACTCCCTCAACAGGGCAAACCCTTCCTTCCTCGGCCTTGCAAAGGGAGATGAGGCCTGGGTGGAAGTTGGAGAGATACTTGGAGGGCTCCCAGCATCAGGCTGGAGCAGAAGGAACCCAGGGATCACACCAGCTACCTCCCTGTCTTACACAAGGCTGGGATGGAGCTAGAGGAAGCCAGTGGGGGGCAAATGGACACCTTAGCCTTTCTTGGAATGGCCTCAGAGTCCTTGCTAGATGTCATAAGCCTCTGATTCCTCCCCTAACACCAACCCTGGACACAGGACCTGTAGCTCCTGGGCTGCTGGGAAATCTTCTTCCACTGGTGGGAGAGTCTGGCTAAGCCCCACTGACCCTCAGCCTTCTCCCACTGCAGTGGAAGCTGGGCACCCCTTCGACACTGCCTCTTTCTCCTCCATTGAGGCCCCTGCTCCACTGTGGTTTATCAGAGAAGCAGACAGGCCCAGGGAGGGGAGACAATGGCTTCACCCAACCAGAAACATGATAACTTGGCCCGGTAAGTCTGCACACCCCCTAGGTCTGGGATACTGGCTGTCTGAGGCTCATTCTACCTCCATACTGTCTGAGCAGCACTACACACCCTTCTGAATCCACTAAGGAGCTTGGCAGTGGGTCCTTAGCTCCAGGCCACCCCCTCCCAGAGCTCTGGAGAAGAAATTACTTCCTTATCCTATGACTCTTCCCAGCACTTGGGCCCGTGGGGAACAGTTGGAAAGAAGGCAGGAAGCCTTGGACTGGGGGAGGATGGTATATTATCAGGGGCTCACTTCTCTAGCATCCCCATCAATGACCCATTTGCCCTGGGTGTGGACATGTGGTCCCCAACGGGATCTGAATGATGCAGGGAGAAACCAAAGGTGTATTCAATAAGGTGTTCTTTAGCTTTAAATGAAAAAAGGAGGGGAGTTGTTCACTGACAACAAAATCGGGAAACACTGAATAAGACAAAGTCAAACATGCCCCTTAACTCCAGTTCTTGGAGCCTTTAGTTCTCCAAGGGAAAAGGCCAAGTACGGCATTTCCTGAGGGCAATGAACTGGGACACTTTCACTCTATCACTTTGGTCCCATGGTCCCTGGGTCACAAGTGGGAAAAGGCTTTAAGACCTCTTGGCAGCTTACTCAGTGGGGAGAGGGCAACAGGAATGCTGTGCAGGGGAGAAGCCTGTGTGTGTGTTTGTGTGTGTGTGTGTGTGTGTGTGTGTGCGCGTGCGTGCACATACTGGGGGGCTGGTCTCCTGGCTTCCCATGAGACCTCTCTGGAGCACTCTTATCCAGAAACCTGAGATTTGGCGGCTCCTTCCAGCACCAGCAGAAAGGGGAATGAAGAGGCCAGTGGTCTGAGGCTGTGAAGTGCCCCAGGAGGTCAGAAGGTTGAGGGAGAGGGGTAGTTCTGACCTCCTCCATCTGTCTCCTCTCTCCTGCGTCTGCCCCTCCAACCCCAGCCTCACCCTGGTAGTCTCTCCACAGGAAGTGAGGGGTTTCCTGTCTGTTTTCCTGTCTGGCTGGTGGTTTTCCTCCCTCTTTCCTAAGGTGGTGACACCAGCAATGGGCCATATGGCTCTAACCAGACTCACGAAGACTCAGCCCCCAAGGAGCAGCTTCCTCCCCTCTAAGACCCCCACAGTCTTTCCTTCACAGCCTCTGGCAAATCCCCAGCATTTCTGTCAGGTTTCCTCCTCACAGAGGCTCCTGAAGACCAGGCTGCCATGGTTGCAGGCCTCAGGGCCTGGGTGGGGCTGTCCTTCTACTGCTAACTCCTCCCCCTTGGTTCCAGGCCCCAGGCCTCTGCCTACAGTCCCGCCAAGGCGACCTCTCCAGCACCTGCCACTCATTCATACAGTGAGGCCCCAGCTGCCCCTGCGCCCAAGCCCCGAGTTGTCACCACCGCCAGCATCCGGCCTTCTGTCTACCAGCCAGGTGAGAGGCAGATTGGAGGGGAAGCTGTTAGGCTGGACGTGGCTTCTAGGCCACATCCCAAGAAGGATGGTGGCCAGTGAGGTCCTGCTAATGAGGCTCAGCCCTTCTTCCCCCAAATGTGGGCCAGCATCCTGTGGAGCCTGCCTCTGGCCCTGGGGAGACAGGTGAGCGGTACCAGCCAGGGGTGGAGCCTCCCGGCTCTTAGGCAGATAAGGTTCCTGGCTGGGGATTTCCAGGCTCAAGGTAAAGGATGAGAGGGTTTAGAGGGAAGGAGTTTGTTTCCCCAAGAGTCTGGGTCTAGCTCAAGCTGGAAGACAGGCAGCTATAACGAAAATGCCATGGGCTTTGGCCAGTGACCCCAGGCAGGCTGTTCATTCTGTCTGGTCTTTGGGTTCCTCAGCTGAGGCAGGACAATGGAGGCTCAGAGAGCACACATAATAAGCAACAAAATGGTCTCCTGGTGGCTGAGCTCCCTTGACTATCTGTTCCATTGCTCTGGTCCCCATTCTCATCACTGCTCAGGGCCCCTTCACAGGGATGAGGACTCAATCCCACTTCCCTCTTTCCTCAGCAAAGTTTGGCCTGCTCCCCAGAGCCCGAGGACAATTCTCAGTCTGGCTTGCACCTCAGTTTCCCCTGCCTGCCCCTGCTGAGTGAACCTGAGGGCTCCTTAGCTAATTTCCCAGGTTGGGGGAGGGTCCTGTGTGCCCTGGTCTATAGGATGTGCCCACAGGAGGGCTCTGGGCAACTACAGCCATCCAGGGCTGACATCACCATCCTTCCCGCTGGATTCTGACTCTGAACTCCAGGAGGGCAGGGCGGTGGCAGATTTTCTTCACTGTATCCCCAGCACCTGACTCAGGCCCGACACAGAGGAGGTGCTCAGCAAAGGTAGTGAATGAAGGAATAAATGAATGAATGAATGAACACTGGTGAGGAACTCCAGTTGGGGGTGAGAAATGGAGAGGGAGAGGCTGTGAACTGTGCACTCTGGTGGTTGAACACACGGGGTAATGGATCACAAGGGTTCCCAGAGTGGTACCCTGGTGCAAGTTCCATGGGTGGGTGAGATAGGGTTTTAGGTGGGCACACGCTTCTCATTTAAAGCATTGTACTTCCAACATATTTCTCTGTACAGCCATCTTGAATACAGCAACAATGACATTTTCCACTTGCAGTAGTATACAAACTGTTCTCTGCCCTGCTCCCAAATCGTTACACACACAACCATCTTCACATATGGTAAAAGCGATGGAGTGAGGAAGCCAATGACCTGTTAGGGAAGCAGGTAGCTAACTCTAAGGGAACAGGGAGGGGGCTCCCGTGTGTCCTGCAAGAGACAGGGAGTTGGTCCAGCAGTCATGAGGTAGAGGAACAGCAAAGTCTGGACTCAGGAGCATATCCTGTTAAGGAAAATGAGAGACTCCAGAGAGGATCCTCAATGAAGCCGGAGAGCTGGGGAGGTAAGACAGAGAGTGAACAGAAAGGGCCTTGCTTTGGGGAGCTTGACTTGATGCGCAGGGCCGAGGAGCCCTCATCAGCCTTCCGGCTAGAAAGCAGTCTGACGGCGGCGGTGGTAGAAGCAGCTTGGGCATCAGGCACGTTCCTGTGCGGGGGGTGGGGGGGGGGGCTGCTCTGAAGTCAAAGCGCTTCATCTCCGCAGCCTGGGTTTCCCGCTCTGAAAACGACCGCGAAACTATGTAGACCTCCTGTTCTGGGGAAGAAATGAAGGGTACTTGACCCACAGGAGGTGCCCTTCCCTGTCCTTTCAGAGGCAGGGACACACAGTTCTGAGGTTAAAAATCCACAGGGTTAGAGAGCAACTCGGAGCTGGTTGCAATGATGAAAAATCTCCGAGGGAGCTGGAGGACGCGGTGCCCTGCGGGGACGGGGACCACCGGAGGGAGGGTGGAGAGTTGTTTGGGTTAAGCCGCGGCGGGTGGAGGTGCGGCTCTGTCCCGGCGCCAGAAGCGCATTTCCGTCCCGGCCCAGTCCGGGCTCCCTTCCCAGGCGGGTCCTCCCGAGCACCTTCCGGGGCGGACCCCGGGCTTTGGCGCCCCCGCCCCGGCCGCCGGCTCTCCTCCGCAGGCCCGCCAGGGGGCGGCAGGGCTCCGGGGGCGCGCGCTGCCTGGGCGCGCCCGGCGCCCCTCTCTTCGCTCCAGGGCTGGGGCCCAGGCGGACGAGACGGGCCGGAGCCCCGGGGCGGCGGGCCTCCCTGCGCGGCGTTCCCAGGCGGTGCAGACGTTAACTCATGCCTGCCCGCAGGGAAGGGGGAGGCAGGGCTGCTGGCAGGAGGCCCGGGGAGAGCGGGCCCGAGCCGCTCCCGTCCTTCGCCGACCTCGGTCCGGCCGCAGCTCCTCGCGGGGCTCCTCCGGGCCGAGGGTGGCGTTCGCAGCCCGGGTCTTATCGCTGGCGCGGGGGCTGGGCGGCCGCTCCCCAGGAGCACCTGGGGCCGAGGAGGCTGCCGGGCGGGCCTCACCGTGGGCGGAGGGGCCCCGCGCGGGCCGGGGGAGGCCATGTCGGCCTGAGGGCCGGGCGGGGGCCGGCGCTCGCGGGGAGCCAGGCCCGACCTGGAATGAGTCAGAAATCACCTTGTTTAATTACACATTCCCGAGGCCGCCGAGTGCGATAGGGGCCTTTTGAACTTGCCAATTAGAGGTGAAATATCACCTTCTAATTTAGACGGGCTTAATTCCGTCAAGCAGAAATAGCAACAGCCCCGGGCTCGGAGATGGGATATCAAGTCTCTCTCCTGGCACGTCTGGGGTGACGCGACCAGCCAGGAGGAAGGGCGCAGAGGGAAGGGGACTGTGAAGCAGCTGCTGCTCGCGCTCTCACCCTCACCCCACTGGAATGGGGGGACGCGATGTGGAGGGGAAGCTGCCGGCCCGAGCCTGGGGGGGAAGGGAAGGTCCCTAGCTCGGGGTGGGCGTATATCTGAGCAAGGGAGCGGCCCACCGGGGTCCAGACTCTGGCGTGCCTCTGACCTGAGGAGGCTTTCTTGGGGGCTTAGAAAAGGAGGCTGGATCTGGGAGTCTGGGAGGCCTTCCGGAGTGGGGGGGGGGGGGGGGGGGAGAACGTCTGGCAGGCGGAGGGAAGCAGGAAAAGTGGGCAAGGGCCCGATTTGGAAGCGGCGTGCTAAAACCTGTTTTGCTGCCCAGGGGGTGGTTAAGCAGGGAATCTGGAGTTGAGTCCAACTGCCCAAGCTCCAGTTTGAGATAGGTAGTTCACTAGCTCCCTAACTTTGCCGTAATCACTTAGGCTCACCAAGCTTCATTCCCCATCTGTAAAATGGACTAGAAAATATCTGTCTCCTTGGATTGCAGTATTACATGCAGTAGGGCAGGTAAAGGGCCTGGCATGTGGAAGCAGTCAGTACTTGGTAGCCGCTGTTCTGTTGAGGGCAGCACTGCCCAATGAAAATAAATCTTCTTGTTAGCCACATTTCTAATAAAGGAAAAGGAAGCAGGTGAAATCAGTTTTAACATATTTTATATAACTCAGTATATTCAAAGCATCATTTCAATATATACTCAATATAAAATTATTGAGATACTTTATATCCTTCACTTGTACTAAGCCCTGAAATCTGGTGTGTATTTTATGTTCTTGGCACTTCTCAATTTGGACTAGCCTCATTTCAAGTGATTACTAGCCACATAGGGCTGTGCAGTGGCACAGGATTAGGGCTTTGTTTTTAATCCTTTTAGCAGAGATCCCACACTTTACAAAAAAGAGAGAGAGAGGAGTGGGGACAAAATCTTGCACAGAACCCCATTATATATACTAGAGAGGAATGACTCTGCTCTGAAGTTCTTCTAGATCACCTCTCCCCACACCCCCTCCCTGGTGGTGTTCCCCTCATCACCCCTGCCCCCAGCACTTTGAGACCCTCTTGCTCTGAGCACTTGGCTGTTATGCAAGGTTGTTAGAGAGGATGACAGCATTTCAAATTTGGGCTTCACAAATGTTGTTCCAGTAGGTCCTCACCACTCCCTTTGAGGCAGGTAGGAACATCATACATTCCACCACAGGTGAGTAGACTCAGTCCCAGGTTATCTGATTACAGGGTGTCACATCTCCCACCCCCACTCCCAGCATCCTGTGGTCTCCCTGGACAGGTTCCCCTAGGTGACCATCAGGCAGTTCATCCACACACTGAGACCCAGGAAGCATCATCCTCACCACCCTCACTAATGTGAAAGGATGCATACACTGTGCCCGGCACTAGGCTAAGCACTTTATATTTCTTGTCTTCTTTAATCCTCCTGTAAGGTACTAAGAATTATTAATGCCATTTTAAAAAAAGAAAATTCAGGGGGCGCCTGGGTGGTTCAGTCAGTTGAGCGTCCAACTTCGGCTCAGGTCACGATCTCGCGGTCTGTGAGTTCGAGCCCCGCCTCGGACTCTGTGCTGACGGCTCAGAGCCTGGAGCCTGCTTTGGATTCTGTGTCTCCCTCTCTCTCTGCCCCTCCCCTGCTCATGCTCTGTCTCTCTCTCTGTCAAAAATAAAAATAAACATTAAAAAAAAAAAAAGAAAATTCAGGCCCAGAGACGTTAAGGAACTTGCCCAAGGACACACAGCCAGGATGCAGTAGTGTTGGGACCTGAACCTAGGGCTTTTGATGGTTGTGCTACATGTCAGAGCATGGGACCTCCTCCAGGTGGATAGTTCCTCCTCAATGACACGGTACACCGAGATTTTCTGGAAATCAGACTCCTATTCTTTCCAGAGGCAGCTTGGGGTAGTAGAATGGTTTTGGAGACTCACTCTGCCACTTACTGGCTCTGTCTGAGCCTCAGTGACCTCAACTGTCAAGGGAACTAACCCAGGTGACTTGTTATGCGCCAAGCCTATTCCCTTAATAAGTGGGAAGAAGATTGATTCCTCATGGAGAGAATTTTACCTTTAGAAGCTAGCATCACTCCCGGGATGGTTCCAGGGCAGGGCTGTGGACGATTTTACCCCTTTACCTTTCAATAACATAGGCCTGATCCCTACCCACCCACAGCACAGGGGTTCCCATGTTACCCTGCTCTGAAGGGCCAGTAATCTGGGAGCAGAAGGTAGAGTTGGAGCAGCAGGCCCCCAGGGTGGTCCAGAAGAACCAGGTGGGAGAGATCAGAGGCCAGGTGGGGAACTTTAGCCCTGAGCAAGACCTTCCTTTCCAGGCTAGCGACTGATGGGGGCTGCCTCAGCACCCCTCACTATAGTGCATCCACCTAGGCAGGCTCAGGAATGGAGGGAGGCTGCCCCAACATGTTTCCCAGGATAGGAGGAATGAGGCCTCTTTCCAGAGGCTCAGACTGTGAGCTGAGGTGAGGCTTCTGAACCCTCCCTGGCTGGAAGAGGAAGCTGGCTGGAATATGTGTGCAGGCTCCACAGCAGAGGCAGCAAACCTGAGAGATCTGGGTTTTGAGGGCTCAGGCCTCAGAGGGCCTCTGGTAAGCAGCTGCAGTGCTCTTTGGCGTTGTCACCCCAAAAGCGTGTTCAACTCTCAGGGAGCAGGAAGAGGGGGTTCCAGAACTGAGGCAGTACATTCTCGACCTGCACTCTGACTTCCATGGTAATTTCTGCACAGCCACTCAGACATTCTCGGTTTCCACTAAAGTGATGTGGGAGAGCATGGGTGTCCCAGAGGCAGCCACAGACTCGGGTGAGCTGTCCCCCCAACATCTCTGCCCAGGCTTCCTCTGTGCGGTTCTCTTAAGACCCCCAACCCCCACCCCAATCAAAGCAAGGTGAAATGTCCCCCCAGTACAAATCAAGCCAAACTATTTTTCAAGAAAACAATTGCAGCTGAACATGAAACCTGAACCTGAAAACCCAACTGCCCTGTCATCGGCTCTGTCCCCAAGGCTGGACTAGGTCCAGGTTCAGCAAACACATTTGAGGCATGTCAGATGTCAAATCGCTGGTCAGAGTGCAACCAAAAGCATCTTCCAGGCAAGGCCAAGCCGACCCGCTCCCACCCTCTTCCCGGCCCAGAGGACCCAAATATGAGGCTTGCCTGGCACCCCCGCCCCCCATTCCCTGTCTTCTGCAGGCCTCTGGCAGCCAAGGCCTGGCCGAGCCCCACCCCACACAGCTGCAGATATTTATAGCTATGTCCCTTTCCCAGCCCTGTCCCAGCTCCCGAGGGCTCTGCTCTGGCTGTTCTCTATCTCCCTTGGCTCCCTGCTGCAAAATCAAATCTGGGGCATCAAGAAGTTCAGGAACGTGTCTGCCATAGGAATTGGAATTGTATTGCTCTGATATTAAGCCACCTTTTACAGTTTTCTGGCGGTGGGGGTGGGGGAAGTTGGGGGAAATGAATTCCTGATACATTTTTCTTTGGCTATTTTTGCCTTGCAGCGCCTGCATCTACCTACAGCCCATCCCCAGGGGCCAATTACAGTCCAGCTCCCTACACCCCCTCACCTACCCCTGCCTACACCCCCTCGCCTGCCCCCACCTACTCCCCTTCCCCGGCACCAACCTATACCCCCTCGCCAGCCCCAAGCTATAACCCTGCATCCTCAGTGACCTACAGCGGGGGCCCTGCGGAGTCTGGCAGCCGCCCACCGTGGGTGACAGACGACAGCTTCTCTCAGAAGTTTGCCCCTGGCAGGAGCACCACCTCCATCAGCAAGCAGACCCTGCCCCGAGGGGCCCCTGCTTATACCCCAGCAGGGCCCCAGGTGTCCCCCCTGGCCAGGGGCATCGTTCAGCGGGCTGAACGCTTCCCAGCCAGCAGCCGGACTCCGCTCTGTGGCCACTGCAACAACGTCATCAGGTATGGTCCAGCCTTGGCCGTGAGCTGGGGTGCTAGAAGGGCAGTGGGGAGGCTCGCCCACTCTCTGAGCCTTGGTGGGGGGGTGACAGGGGGAGGGAGGGCAGGTATAGGAAGAAGGCTGCGGAGCAGCCTCGGGTGCCTCTGGCTTGCCACCTAGTCTGACCCCCTTTGAGCTTTAGCTTCCATACCTGTGTGACACCCACATCCCTGGGGAGTCGGGAGAATTCCATGAGGTAAGTGACTGAAGCTCCCAGCGCAGTGCCTGGTGCCAGGACCTCCCCCTTGGGCTAAGGCCGGGTTCTGGGAATTGTTGGTCTTGTTGTCAGTAGGTTTATAGGGCATGTTGCAAGCTGGCTGACAGTGCTAGTTTTGACCCAGCTTTCCTTTAGGGTTGCTTCTGGGTCTTTCCACAGACAGGCCTGTGCTGCTCAGGGCTTTGGTGGGCATCTACTACACTAAAAGGAAAACAAGTCATTTCATGGACCATAGGTGATGCTTGTTGGAACATAGTATGTTTATAGTATGTGTGTGTTTGGGAGGTAAGATTATATATGTGATAAATACACTTTTATTTAAAAATAAAGTAACACAGAAAAAGGAAAAAGAAAGAAACAGAGTACACTTGCTCACTAGAGAAGAATTAGAAAATTCAGAGAAGTGGGCCATGTGGGTGGCTCTGTCAGTTAAGTATCCAACTTCGGCTCAGGTCACGATCTCATGATTCTTGAGTTCAAGCCTCGCATCAGGCTTTGTGCTGACCTTGCGGAGCCTGCTTGGGATTCTCTCTCTCTCCCTCTCTCTCTCTGCCCCTCCCCAACTTGTGCTGTCTCTCTTTCAAAATAAATAAATAAACTGAAAGATTAAAAAAAAATTCAGGGGGTGCCTGGGTGGCTCAGTCAGTTGAGCGTCTGACTTCAGCTCAGGTCATGATCTCGCGGTCTGTGAGTTCGAGCCCCACGTCGGGCTCTGTGCTGACAGCTCAGAGCCTGGAGCCTGTTTCAGTTTCTGTGTCTCCTCTCTCTCTGCCCCTCCCCCGCTCATGCTCTGTCTTTCTCTCTCTGTCAAAAATAAATAAACATAAAAAAAATTTTTTTTTAATTCAGAAATGTAAAAATTTAAATTTAAAGCATTTCCTTGTAGTCCCACTGCTCTGACTGCTAATCTGGAACTAGGCAACGCGGGCTCATATACTGGGTCTACTGTACTGGCCTTGAACAACCTACTTCACCTCTCTGTGCCTCAGTTTCCTTATTGAAAATGGGTACTCTAATTCTACTTCTTAGGATTGTTGTAAGAACTAAATACGTCAATAAATGCACATTTCCTCTTAGGTAGTGCCACAGAGTCAGCGCTCAATAAACCTCCACCATTGGCGTGGTCATCTTTGCTGTTCGTATTATAATTATCAGGCGTCAACTGAATGGATATTCTACAGTATGCTTCCCTGGTCCCCTACTGGCAGATATCTGAGCCGCTTTCCCCTTTCTCTTTATTGTAATTGATGCAACAACGAATATCTTTTTGCATAGAGCTTTCTCTGAATTTCACATTAGTTCATTAGAACAGTCACAAAAGTCAGGGTTATGGGGTCACAGCATGAATACTGTTGGGGGGTCCTGAAATATCTGGTCTCAAGCTTGGTGCTGTTCTCTGCTTCTCCAGGGGCCCCTTTCTGGTAGCCATGGGCCGTTCCTGGCACCCGGAGGAGTTTAACTGTGCCTACTGCAAGACCTCCCTGGCGGACGTGTGCTTCGTGGAGGAGCAGAGCAATGTTTACTGCGAGCGCTGTTATGAGCAGTTCTTTGCCCCAGTCTGTGCCAAATGCAACACCAAAATCATGGGGGTAAGTGGGCAGCATCCCTCTCCTCTGACCCTGTATTTTCCCCACCAGTCTCTTCCCATCCCCAGGATTGTGGGGTCCCCTTAGGAAGCCAAGAAGGGGCCGCTAACAGAGAACGACTCTCTTTCTATCCTACAAGGGAGTTGGTTTGCCACCAAGGGACTGGGGAGCAAATGAACTTGAAGGGAGAGATGGTTACATGCCCCGGGCCACACAGCTTGAAGCGTTGGCAGAGCTTCTGCAAAGCAAGTTATCACTTCATAGACTGACCTTGCCATGCACCCACGTATGGCCTTGACCCCCCCTCCCCAAGCTCCTTTGGGAAAATGGTGGCCATAAGCAGTACTTCCCCACCAGCTTTGATGGGAGGGTTAAGAATCACAGCTTAGGTAACCACCTTCCAGATGATTCTGACACAGAACCTGGTACCCAGCAAGTGCTGCATGAGCAGGAACTCCTCTGCCACTGCCCTCATCCCTCCACTCCCAGGCCTTTCCTGAGCACGTCCAAGGCCCACTTAGTCCTGGTCCTCTTTGGGATGCTCCAGCAGTAGCCAGGGCCTGGTGAGGGAGAGCAGGCCCAGCTTCCTCTCTCCCCGGGAGCTTTCTGACCTGAGCTGAGGCTCTTTCCCCCAGGAAGTGATGCATGCCCTGAGACAGACGTGGCACACCACCTGCTTTGTCTGCGCAGCCTGCAAAAAGCCCTTTGGGAACAGCCTCTTCCACATGGAAGATGGGGAGCCCTACTGCGAGAAAGGTAGGACCACTGTGCTGCGGGGAGGCCTGGTGGTGTGGGAGAACAGGGCAGGTGCGGGGAATTCCTGCCTTTGTCTGTTCACATGGGACCATCAGGAGGCTCCAAATGGCAGAATCATGGTTTTCTGGGAGTCGGGTCTATAGCTTCTTCCCCCCCCCCCCCATATTCAATCTTTGCTCCCTTCCCTGCACCAAATATGTGGATCACAGGTGGCATCTTGTAACCACTTGGGAACCCATCAGATGATTTTGATCTGGAGACCACAAGGTCGAGTCTGAAAAGGCTTTGGCTCTGGACTTTGAATTAGGTTCTGTCCCAGGCTCCACCTTGGACGGGCTTTGTAACCCTGAGTGAGTTATTAAACTTCTCTGAGCCTCACTTTCCCCATCTGTAAAAAGGGGGCATATAAACACCTGCCTCATGAGTTGTAGTGAGGATTTAACCTGAGAAAGTGTATAAAGCATCAAACATGTGAAAGCCCCTTTTCCTGCCCCTCTCATGTTCTTCCAGAGTCCTATGATCTCCCTGTCTGAATTCAGTTTCTCTTTTCCCCAAATGCTACATTTTACCTTAAACTTGGAGTAAAGTATTGTAAATTCTGAAGACAAAGCACTCTACTAGAGATTTGCTGTCCTGGCTAATCAGCCACTCACTCACTCATTTATGCATAGCCTGCCTTTTTCAGAAGAGGGTTTGAGGCAGGTTCCAACAAAGGTAACGTGGACATGAAGGTTAATACAACAGAACTAGAAAATCAGCACCAAGCAGAAAAGGGAAAAGCAAGCAGGCTGATTGTGAAGAATAACAGAGCAACAGTGACTGGGCAGCCAATTTGAGGGCAGAAAGAGAAACACAGTAAGTTAGTTTACTTTAAAATGAGAAAGGAGAAAACATTCCAGTTCCTCAAGGGGAAAAGCAAAATAGACAAAACTATTTTCCCCTGACAATAAGTTAGAAAAGAAATTTCTTGGGTTCTTGTATACCGGCAAGTTCTCTTTCTAGCTCTTATTAATTGAATTACTTAGTTACTGAGTCATTCTGTGCCTCAGTTTCCATATCTGTAAAAGGGAGCAGATAATGATGTCATTTCCTTTCTTATGAGTGCGTGGTGATAATTGTTAGATAATTAGTAGATAATGGATAAGTGTGCAGTTGTGTCAATACAAATTGCTATTATTCATTGGCTGAGAGCATTACAACTTCCATAATTTGTGTCTGAGGCTTGCAAAAGAATGACAGATTTCCACTATCACCACTGTCCCTCTCCATGGTAACCACCCCCCGCCCCCCGGCAAAAACACTGATGGACATTTGGGTTGCTTCCATTTTTTGGCTATTGTGAATAATGCTGCTATGAACATGGGTGTCCATAGATCCTGTTTTCTTGTTTTTTAAGTTTATTTATTTATTTATTTTGAGAGAGAGAACGTGGGTGAGGGGCAGAGAGAGGGAGAGAGAGAATCCCAAGAAGGTCCTGTGCTGTCAATACAGAGCCTGATGTGGGGCTTGAACTCACAAGCCATGAGAAATCAAGAGTCAGATGCTGAATGGACTGAGCCACCCAGGTGCCCCTAAAAGACCCTGTTTTCAATTCTTTGGGGGTATATACCCAGAGGTAGGATTGCTGGGTCATGTGGTATTTCATTTTCTGAGGCTTTCAGGAACTTACATACTAGATGCACCCTTTTACAATCCCAACAGTGCACAGAGTTCCAATTTCACTCCATCTTTGCCTACACTTGCAAATTTTGCTACGTTTTTTTTGGTAGCTGCCATCCTAATGAAGGTGAGGTGGTATCTCTTGTCATCATTTTTATCAGCAACTTGGAAGAAGACACAGAAGGGAGAATGCCAGAATGATAGGATCTAGACTCAAAAAAGATTTCATCAATTGCCATGATGAGCTGACACTTTTATATATGATACCTTGCACGTAAGTAAGAGAGGTAGGAAGGTCAGCCCTTCATGGATGGGCCTGCCCTGGAGCAGTGACCCAGACTGGTGGGGTGTCACAACCACCTGGGAAACTTTAAAGATATAAAGAACACCTGGGTGGCTCAGTCGGTCAAGCGTCTGACTGTGGCTCAGGTCATGATCTCACAGTTCGTGGGTTCGAGCCCCGTGTCGGGCTCTGTGCCGACAGCTCAGAGCGTGGAGCCTGCTTCGGATTCTGTGTCTCCCTCTTTCTCTTCCCCTCCCCTGCTCATGCTCTTTCTCTCAAAAATAAACACTAAAAAAATTAAAAATTAAAAAAATAAAGGTACTAGAAAGATCAATTCTCAGACCTACAGATGCAGAATTTCATCACTCTCCCCCCACACAGATGATCCTATATTCAGTTAGGTTTGAGAATTGAGGTATGATCCCAAGACCAGCAGTATCAGAATCAGAGAAATGCAGATCTTTGGGTCTCACCCCAGATCTGCTGAATCAGAAACTCTGAAGGGTGGGGCCCAGCAATCTGTGTTTTAGTGAACACTCAAGATGATTCTGTTTGAGAACGACTACTCTAGGAAAGCGCTAAGCCCTTTTTCAACAGAGAGCACCTGTGATTTGGTGGATGGAAACCCTTTTACAATAGCAATAAAATCCATTAAATACAGGGTATGAATTCAACTTGGGGCATAAGAGAGTAAGTCGAAGAAAATTATAAAGACCTAATAGGAGAAATAAAGTAAGAAATAAATGAGGAGCTAGATTATGCTCCTGGTGGGAAAGACCCATGCACAAACTTACTTCCAATTATATTCTCATTGTTTTAGGATAAATGAGAAATATATTAACTTCAAAAAAACGTATTAGGGCCAAGACTTGTGCTACCAAAGTTTAAAACAAAGTGGCAGGCACTTCTTAAGACCATACAGAATCAAATATAAAACAGAAAAACCGATCAGTAGGCAAGACTAGACGTTCCATTTTAAGAGCTTAATCTTAGGCTGCACAACGAGAAAAGGAACCAGTATTTAATAAGGTTTTCTGAACATTTCTTTTGTTTTTCCATTCATCATTTATCCATCAAGTATATGCCAGTTCCTATGAAAGACACTGTGCATTGAGAATGGGTCTTTGTCCTCAAAAACCTCAAGCAGATACGTCATCATGTGATATGCCATCACATAAATGGATAGTCCAGCGATAATGATTGAATGGATGAATGAATGGAATGAGAAGGCAGGGAAGCCAAGAGAAGCCCCCAGGAAGGTCATCTTGTCTCTCTTGGTTGAGGTAGAGGATGAAGGCTTCCCAGGAGGAAGGCCTGGCTCAAAGGATTGTCGAGATCCAAGGTAGACAAAGTGGGGATGGTTTTCCAAGCCCAGGGCCTGGTTCATACACAGGCATGATGAGGTAAAGGAGAGAGACAGGGCCAAGGGCATCTGGAGGCTGGGAGTAATGAGAGAGAAGTCAGAAGTGGGGGTGCAGGGCTGGCCCTCCCGTGGAGATGGGGTAGCCTATGACCCTGTTTCTCACCCACACTAGTTCCTGCAGAGCACAGAGTCAACTGTAAACTGTAACTTTGTAAAGGAAGCAAAATAATGTTTTCTTTGCTCTGGTGAGGTGATAGATTTCTGCCCACCAAACAAATTAAGAATCCTGTCAGAGATAGGATTAACAGACTGTGATATTTATAACGACATTTGCATGACAAACTGTAATTAAACCCCAAAGGGAAAACCATACATTGGAAAAAATACGCAAGAGATATAACTTATCAAAGCTCAATGGCAAATAGATAACTGAAGACCGCATAAAGTTGTGGAAAGAGAATGAACTTTGGAGTCCATCAGGCTCCTACTGCTTGTGTGCTGGAACCTCTAGGGCCAGTTTCCTTGTCTTTAAAATGGGAATAATACTTCTTCACAGACTGCTGTGAAGATTCACCAAGAAACTTAGGAAAGCACTAATATCGGACCGGTGCATAATAGACACTTGGATCACGTTTCCTTCCCTCCTTTTATCATTTATAAAGACATTCACAGTAAGAGCCACTATTTCTGAGTGTTTGTGCCAAGTACATGCACATGCATTATCTTATTCAATCTGTACAACCACTCCACAACTTAGGTACTGAAAGATGAGACACTGAGGAGTTAGGTGGTTTGTCCCAGGTATGAACAATTCCCGAATAGAGCTGGGACTTGGGCTCAGTGCTTTCTTTCTTCAGAACCCAAGTTCATGGGGCGCCTGGGTGGCTCAGTCAGTTAAATGTCCAACTTTGGCTTAGGACATGATCTCGCGGTTCACGAGTTTGAGACCCACATCGGGTTCTGTACTGACAGCTCAGAGCCTAGAGGCCGCTTCAGATTCTGTGTCTCCCTCTCTCTCTGCCTCTTTACCACTCGTACTCTGTCTCTCTCTCTCTCTCTCTCTCTCAAAACAAAAAGAACCCAAGTTCATAACACCCTGTGGCTCACTGCCCCTCTGCATGTGGTCTACAATGGCAAACAGGCTCACTGTCCCCAAGGAGAACTGAGCAGAAAAATGATAAAATGAAAAGCCAACTGTGGAGAGACAAGTGTACCTCTAGGGGAATGAAGGCTTTGTAAAAGGCATCTAACTTCTCTAAAAGAATCTGGAAGAGTTCTACAGTGAGTGCAGTGGAACTGCTGCCCCTGGGACCCAGACAGGCAGCTCCTGAGTTGGAGAAGGATGGGCCCACTGTGTCTCAGCTGTGTGACTCTGGTGAGCCTCAGTTTCCTCATCCACAGAACAAAACAAAACAAAAAATGATTATAGTTCCATCTCTAAGGGATGTTTTTTGAAGATTAAGTTTATTCATTGACTTACTGATTCACTGGTTCATCTATTCATGCATTCATTCAACACGTATGTGTTGGGTATGGATTTGTGTGTCCAGCACTGTGTTGAGGGTGGAAAGAAAGCTAATACAAACTTATACATAGACCATGACATTGAGATACTAGTAAATAATACTATCTATGTGAGAATGCTTGATAGGCTGCAAAGCATTATACAAATAATACTTGCTATTATTATCTCTTTGGCTGGGGTGGGGGATGGGGGTCATGTCTTAACATAGTAGTTCAAATATTGTTTCTAGTAGTGAAAATTTGTTATCAACACAAATGCCCAATGACAGAAGAATTTCCAAACAAAGAGCATACTATAATTCCTAAAAATGTTAAGGGCTCTCCTTCTTCCAAACTAAGCATAGCTGTTGGGAAATATGATTTTTTTTTCTTTTTTGGGATTGGTTGGTTTAGGCTATAAAAGCTGACAGAGACAGAGGAGAAAATCACCCTGCAGAAAGTGAGTGACAGATCCAGAAAGCGTTTGCAAATCAAACCAGCCAAGAGTGGCAACTAAGCCTGAATCCATACAACACCACGACAAAGTATTGAAAAGGAAAGAAACCCAATCATGTAACTAAACATTTGTCTGCAGGATGACAAGTAACCAGTTCGGTTGTACCCACTGCCCCAGTTCAGTGATATGGGGTGCTCTCCTGGCATTGGGTCAGTGCGTCCAGGGTACTTCTCCCAGCCTGCCTGGATGCCAGGTCCTCACTCTGCCTTTCATTTCAGACTACGTCAATCTGTTCAGCACCAAGTGTCATGGCTGTGATTTCCCTGTGGAGGCTGGAGACAAGTTTATTGAAGCCCTGGGCCACACCTGGCATGACACCTGCTTCATCTGTGCGGTATGTTTTTAGCCTGGGGTTCTCACTTTCTGAGAAGGGGCAGGAGGGACCTAGTGGGGCCAGGTGACCAACCCTCTACACCCCTTTCAACTCTGGCCTTCTGATACTCTGGTCATTTTTAAAAGCTGGCAAGTACCGTGATGCCTTGATATGTCACAGTCAGGCAAAGTTTTATTACTAATAAGTATGTATAAAGCAATGTGGCTTTGTTACTCTCCATCTCATAAGGACAGCAGAGTGTCCTCCCAGGGTCTGTCAGACCAGCAACTGGCCTCACCAGCAGTGCTCTCAACAGTTGGGAGCAATGACGTGAGTTCGAGCCCCGTGTCAGGCTCTGTGCTGACAGCTCAGAGTCTGGAGCCTGCTCTGGATTCTGTGTCTCCCTCTCTTTCTGCCCCTCCCCTGCTCATGCTCTGTCTCTCTCTCTCCCTCAAAAATAAATAAATAAATAAATAAATAAATAAATAAATAAATAAATAAAATACTTGGGAGCAGTGAATGATGCCTGGGTTAAAATAGAGATGGATGGTTTCCTATGGTTATAAGATGTGTTAGATATGATGAAGTGATTTAAGGGTTTTCCCCCAAATTTTCACCGTGAAACACCAGATTGTAGCTTGTTGACTCATCCTATGAAAAGCTGAGATAAGGCTTTTTTTGAGAGAATCTTTAGGAATTGGGGCTGAGTATCATTTTATTTTCCTAAATGGTCTTGTTCTTGATGTGTAGTTGCCAGGAGATAAACCCTAGATTAACTATTAACCACGTGCCATTTATTTCTGCCAAACAGCCAGGTCATTTTTCCCATGAGATTGGCACTTTCCTTCCGAGGGCTTCGGGTTGGGGAGGAGACACAGCAAGAAGTCACTGACATTTAGACTCTGCCTTAGATTTAGGGAATATTCAGCCCTGAGAAAGTCCTGTCATGTGAGTCTGCAATTGCCTGAACTTTATTTGGGAAAATTAATGTGCTGCTACTACTTTCTTTTTCCTTTTCTTTTTTTTTAAACCAGAGCTGCCAAGGTAAAGTGTGGTATGTATCAAATATCCATGCAGTTTAAACTTGAGCAATTTTTATAGACTGAGGAGATAGGACAACCCTCGCCATAAAGTTTACTGCAATGCGCTTCAGGTTTCCACGCCTCCATTCGTGGGGTGCACTGTATTGACTCGGTGTGTTTGTTTGCTAGGGCAGCTGCAACAACATACCAAAATCTGATGGCTTCAGCAGCTGAGATGTATTCTCTCACAGTTCCAGAAGCTAGAAATCCAAATTCAAGGGCCACGTTCTCTCTCCCGGCTTCTGGTGGTTGCCAGCAATCTCTGACGTTTCTTGAATTACAGCTACGGAACTTCTGTCTCTGCCTCCACGGTCACACGGCCACCTTCCTTCTGTGTGCCTGTGTCCTCACATGGCGTTCTCCTCTGCGTGTGTGTCTCTATATGCTTCTCGTTTTCTTATAAGGACACTGGTCATATTGGATTAAGGGCCCGCCTTACTCCAGTATGACCTCATTTAACTTACATCTTAATTACATCTGCAAAGATCCTCTTCCAAATAAGGTCACCACTGTGTCCCTGCGCTGGGTAGATTGAAGGTACTGGAAGTAAGGACTTCAGCATATGAATTTGGGGAAGGAAACACACAATTCAATCTAAACACTGATTTTCCAGCTTTTGGAATAGATTTTCTCCTTGCCTTTTAGGGTCCTTTAAATATATCAGGTCCTCCCCTCTGCAAAGGAGTAACAATGTGAATATATTGGGTTTTGGGTTGTCCCCTACAGAGCCATGGCTCAGCAAGGCACATAGGGCTGTCTGACCCTTATATTCAAGCCATGGCTTGTCTTATCCTAAGATGCTGCCTGCAAGTCTGGTTACCCAACTTCTAGAAGAATCCAAGTGACTTGGAGAAGGTCCAGGGCAGACAGTGGCACAGAAGGCCTATTCTCTGAGGGCAGGATAACAAGAGGTCTGTGTCACATGGAGGGGTGAGCATGGGTCTCCTCCCTCAAGCCCACTATGTTTGGCTGAGGGTCACAGTGGCATAAATCCCAGAGAGAGACCAGAAGAAGCAGTAAAGCATGGGGTTGTTCAGGTTGAGATTGCAAATAAATTCCAGTCAGGTGTGAGAGACCCATAGCAGTGCCCAAAGAATCCACCCAAAGAAGCCAGGCTCATCCTGTTCTTTGGAGAATCAGTGTGGTGAGTCATTACATCTTCCTCCAAAGTGGTCCTGTGTGGCGCTCACTGCCCTGTTTAGATATATCGAAGTGGAGCACAGTTTTTGTTTTAAGTTTTGGAAAGCAATCTTTTGATTGGAAAACTGTGAGGGTCTTTTGTGGGGAGCGGGTCCTTTATCCACCACTTTATATTTCCAAATCACCTTTGATGAGCGTATATTTTCCTATAACTTAAAAAAAAAAAACCTAGTAAGAAAAGAAGATCAAAAACTAGCTCTCCCAGCTGATATGCTGTTTTCCTATCAGTTAGATCTCAGGAGAGCACATAACTTTAGACTAATTCAATTTACCAAATATTTCTTGAGCTTGGGGACTACAAGAGTATCCCAGAACAAGTCTCCACCTTCAAGGAGTTTGGAATCTTGAAAGGAAAGCAAAGCTGACGTATATGAGCAATTAAAGAACAGGAGAAGACAGCCCCTCTAAAGTCCCATGCATATAAAATGATGGCTGAGAAGGGCTGTGTGGGTCAGGATGAAGGTTAAGCTCCTGTCTGGCTTTGGCACTTGAGTTCCAATGGAAAGGATGTGGGACAAAGGTGTCTTACTGTGGCCCCTCTTTTCCTCTAAGTCTTGTTGGGTTTCTAGCCCTTCCTCACTGGTGTGGGTATCAGGAGGGGAGGAGGGCAGTGGTGTAACTTTTGTAGGAAGCCCTCATAGGAGCTGTTGTAGCTGGCCCATTTCATTGCCTTCCAGCACTGTCCATGACCCCCACTCCTTCCCAGTCAGGCCCTGATGCCACTTGACCATGGAGCCTGGGGGTTGGGCCATCCCTGCTGTGCCCCTCTGCTGAGTAGTCTGGGTATCTCCACCACAAAGCCACCTTGTATCCCATACAGGGTCTCCTAGCCCAAGACAATGAGCATGACCTCTCTATGATGTTTTCTGCCCTCAGCTCCATCTTACCAATGAGTCACCCCTGAAGCTCTGGCCCTTCCTCACTTCTTGGTCTTTAGTCCCCAACACGCTCTCCAACTTATATCAAAGTTCTCACAAGTAGCCAGCATTGTCCCAGACTAGAACAGGAACCCCAGATGTTGACAGGCAGCTCCGTGAGAACTCGCTCCAGAGCTGCCTTTCTGTCTTCCCTGAAACCCTGGCTTGTCTTCACCAGCAGCTTGAGGTCACACAAGAGCGTGGCTACACTCAATATCACTGTACCCACCTGGGATATTTTCAGTCACTTTTCTAGGTCATTGGTTTCTGGGGCCCACTGGCAGCCCTGTGTGATCCCAAGTATAACATCCTCAACTGGGTCATTAGGGACTTGCACGTGGGCCCACCGTGATGCCACTTTTCTTTCCAACTGTCTTGGAGTGGCCACATGCTCACTGACCTACACTCACTTCAAGAGGGCGATTTCTCTATCCTCATGCATTCTGTGTGGGAACTGCACCTACACTTCTCCTTCCGATGTCAGTGTCCTGAATGTGGTCCCCAATTCTTCTCCCCATCTGAAATGTTCAGTGACCTCTATGACACTGGGGCCCATCCCAGCCAATGTAACCTCCCAGCTGACTCTGATACATTGGCGTATTGCCCACCCAGGGCCAGACTGTATATACGACTGATCCAACAAACGTGGAGGGCTACCTCTATACAAGTCCATAAGCCCAGAACAATTTCAGGTAAGTATAACTCCTCTTTGCTGTAAGGTGTAGGGAAAATGAGCTTGAAACTGGAGTCTTGCAGATCTGGACATGGAGTCCCAACTCCATAACTTGCTAGGTCTGTGACTTAAGCAAGACACTTGGCTCTGAGCCACAGTTCTTCACTTGTGGAATGAGAAAAAGTTATACCTTCCCAAAAGATTTTGTGATTAAATGAGATGATGTATATAGAGTGTCGGGTCTCCTGCTTGGCCCATAGTAGCCTCAACAAATGTTACTTAGCTTTCTTCTTTCTGTGATGTCTCCATCTTCAAACTGCCCTCATATGTTGTCATCATGTGGATGTATAATTTTGCCTTTTTTCATATAATATCTCTCTGCTTACACTTTTCCATATTTGATTTATCTTTTGCATGATGGCATTCCATTGGAAAACGTACCAAAAGAATTTACTTAGTTACCTCCCTATAGAGAGATGTTTTAGTGGTTTTGAATTTTTGCTTCAGCACACGTTGTTCTGTGCAATAGTTTCTGTAAGATAAACTCCTCCCCAGTGGTACCAGGCAGGCAGGCACATCTTTATGGCTCCTTTTCAGTGCTGCTGCCACATTCCCTACAGAAGACTGAGCTGATTCACCGAGCTGTGTCCCTAGCAGTGCACAAGTAGGCTTGATTCCCTTTTGGCATCGTTGACTGTTGATAGATACTTTTTTTTTTACTTTTTGGCTACAGTCATGTAAGATTAATGGTAGCAAATGATTGGGGAGGTTTTGTTGGTTTGTTTTATCTCGTTAGATTAATAGATACCTAGTGGTCTCTCATGGAGATTTTGATTTATTTTTCCTTTACTTATTGATGAGGATCATCTTCTTTGATGTGTTTGCTAATTTACTAATGCTATTTACTTGGATGTTAATCAGCTGTGTGGATATTGACTCATGATTCTATACTGGTTTGTAATTTACTGGTTGTAAATTAAAAACATTTTATTTATTTATTTATTTTTGAGAGAGAGAGAGAGAGACAGAGCGTGAGCAGGGGAGAGGCAGAGAGAGAGGGGAAACACAAAATCCAAAGCAGGCTCCAGGCTCTGAGCTGTCAGCACAGAGCCCGACGTGGGGCTTGAACTCACAAACCATGAGATCATGATCGGAGCTGAAGCCAGAAGTTTAACCAACTGGGCCACCCAGGTGCCCCTTTTGTAAATTTTGGATAGCATTGGTCAGTCATCTTCATCTTGTAAATTTTGTGTCTGCCATTTAATTTAATTGGAATTTAGTTCCACGTTCCTCTTTGGAAGCCTTAAATATGCCATAATTCGAACATCTACGCTGCTCACGTCATTAAGAATCTGTAGTGAGGAGAGACAGGGCCTGCCTCATGGCCGTCTGTTCTCTATCCCCAGGTCTGCCACGTGAATCTGGAGGGGCAGCCATTCTACTCCAAGAAGGACAAACCCCTGTGCAAGAAGCACGCACACGCCATCAACGTGTAGAGAGCCTGGAGCGTCTGACGCGGACAGGCTGGGAGCTGCTCCTGCTGCTGGCGACAAAGGATTCAAGGAGGCTGATGTTTCTTTTTGGGGGGAAAGGGGGAAGACAGGAAGCTACTGAGCCCTTTTGAAGTGTAATTTTAGTCCTTCCTTCTGCACACAGATCGTGTATTTGCATAGTTCAGACTAGAAGCCAAACGAAGATTCCTAAACCAAGCTAGTAATTAATCCAAGGCTGGAGTTGTAATTCAGACGTTCGGGACAGAATTCCAAGAACTCTACAGTGAAAAACAAAAAGTCATCTTCTTGAAGTGATACACTTTCCCGAGGTCACTAGAGCAGGGACAGAGCTCAGAGCAGTTATGGAGAATCTGAAACGTTCTGTGGAGTTCTCTGGCAAACAGAATGAAGTGCCAAGCAGTGCTTGCTGCGGGGTATTTTTAGAGCCATAGCTGAGGGCTTGTTAGCTAAGACCGATTGGGCTTTCCTCACCAAAAAAGGAAGTGTTATTCTATTACTAGCGTCATGGAGCTACCTCTGAGCATCAGACTTCCTCAGACCTTGAGCAGAGTCGAGCGTGCTGAGGGAGTCCAGGCGTCTAAGAGGTGTTTTCTGGGAGCCGCTGGGCAGCTGACAGGGCTTCAGGAAGGGCTCTGGCTCATGCTGCAGACAGCTGAGAAAAGAAGGGCCCTTCAGCCACCTTCTTTCCGTCTAAAACATCCTATGTCCCCAGAAGGTTTAGCTCTTTTTTGAATTTTGATGGGAAAGTGTAATTGGGTTTTTCCAGTTTTGCTCTGCTGTGTGTGAGAGGTGGTTTTAAAGCGACTCCGGGTTGTGTCGAGCCTTTGTTTTGCTTTATGAAGTTCGTGAGCATGAATGTTCGGTCTTGTGCATGTATTTCACTCCCAATCCCGTGACTGCTCACTTATGAAGTCTTCCTCAGCACCCCTTCCCCCAACAGGCTTAATGACCTGTGGACAAGAAGGGAGAGACAGTGTCTGAAACAGGATGGCAGGATGGGCTGAGAACATGCCCAAACTCTGGATGGGGAGGAGGAACCTTGCATTCTGCCAGCCTCAGTAAAAACGCAAGTGTTGGTAGGACCTCCCACCTCCGAGCTGCGCCGTCCTTCACAAATGTTCCTTTAAGTGCAGCACACTGATTATGTACAGTTGTGTTGACTGCTGGAAGGGAAAGATGGACCGATACGTACTCATTTGCCATTTTGGCCGACGTTTTGAAAATGTAGGAGCTGAGTTGATCTAGCAATTATTGAAATGTTTATTGAAATAGTCTTGAGTCTTCAAACTTCTTTCAAATGTTGGTGATAGTTTGAGTTAAGTAAGCATTTTAAAGCTGTTGGGTGATAAAGAGAGAAGCTTGTTAGTTTCTGAGGTTAGAAACGGTACATTCTCTTTCCCTTTAGGATGCACTGTTATTACGCTCATTGAACAAGGCGTTGAAGTAGGCAGTTTGACTGGGTGTTTCTCACTTGCACACAATCCTTAGGCACTCTTCCAACTCACTGCTAGTTTCTCCTCACTCCTGTTTTGGATTTTCTCTTTGCATGTTTTATGAGAATGCATTAGAACACTTTTTCTTCTGAGAACTGAGGCTTCCAGGGGACTGCCTTTCTACCAGCGTGTGTCCCTTCTCCCTGAGGGAGAGAGTAATGGCAGGATGCATCCCTAGCAGGAGGCCCGTGTTTTTTCCCAAGGGTGAAGCCATGTCCCCGAGGGAGCACCAGGAGGGACGTGAACATGCTCCTACCACAGGGCCCTCCTTTTCTTCTGTGGTGCCTTAAGAAAGTGAATCTAAAAAGTACCAGACAGTAAGATCTGTTGGGAGTGACTGGAGATTTTTCAGGAGTTGCCAACAAGTACCTTGGAGCTTTCTGTTATTTTGGGAAAGTTCAAATATACAGGGATAAGGAGGTTGCTGACTGTACGGAAAAGCTCTAGGCAGGTTTTCTTTGAAAAACAAAAACAAAAACAAAAACAAAACAACACATTTTTAGGGACTGGTCTCGAGGAAAGGAAAAAAAAAATGTTCCCTAGAGTTTAGAGTTTTTTAAAAGGGTTTACATGTGCGCGCGCACAGACACACACTCACACACACACACACACACACGATCACTGCAAAGTACATGATCATTAAACAGAAAAGTGACGCATCTCAGAGGACAACTTCATCATTCAGAGGAGGTCATTGATCGAATCGGTTTTTCTACATCTCAGAGCTAGTTTAGATTCTGAGGGACTCTTATTTACCAAACACACAAAACAAATATAAAACCATTTTAAAGGTAGCAGAAAAAGAAGGCAGTTTTGAATATGGTTCCCTTGGTGTTTGCGAGTTTGGCGTAACTTTGGGGCTAAGGTGGTATCTATTTGAAGTTAATATCATGGATGTACTACAACATCAATTTTTAATACTTCCTGGTGGGGAGTACACTTTGGATCTACGGTTTTTGTCTCTTCATTGTTGACATTTATTTAAGCCTTATAAACATTAACTTTTTGCAATGGAGTGACTTGTGTCTGCAGTGTTTGTGTTAGGAATCTAGCTTGTATAATGTTAACTTTTCAACCCAGGTACTCTTGCTTTGGGATTTTTTTTAATTTTAAGATTTCAAAATCTTCAATGGTGGAATGTAGTGTGTTCGAGGTGTGTGCACAAAAATATTTTGCATGTTTGGGTTTTTTTTTTTTTTTTGGCCGGTGTGAATTCTACTTTTTAGCACAATAAAATCCCAAAAAAGAATGTATAAGTACAGATTTTTCTGTGTAAAGTTTTTTCACATGACACCAAAAGTAGATTATTTCTATATGGCCACAAAAAAAATTTTGAGACCAAACAAAATGTCCTGTGAAGAAGAAACACAAACAACTCACTTGCTCTGTTGGCTGTGTAGCCCAATAGTAGTTTTATTGCCTTGCCTTAAACAGACAAGGATATGTGAATAATGCAAATGTTTTGCATACAAAGGGAATTTATCAGGTAAAAAAACACAGTGAGGACCAGGCTTTGCCTTTTCTTTTTGGAAAGTTTTATTTATT
Source organism: Panthera onca (assembly GCF_046562875.1). Classification (NCBI taxonomy): domain Eukaryota; kingdom Metazoa; phylum Chordata; class Mammalia; order Carnivora; family Felidae; genus Panthera; species Panthera onca. Next base: position 42,824,351 of record NC_138349.1, on the reverse strand, counting down.
TAGCTACTAGGTGATTAAATATTTCTTATTTATTTATTTTTATTCTGTTCTAAATAGCTTCATTTCTAGAAACATTGCTATACTTTCTCCATATTTTTTGTTTTGAAATAAGCTCAGAGACAAATCCTCTCACGGCATTTTTTTTCTTTTTTAATAATGAAGACCTTTCTGAGGATACTAAACAAAACCAATTCACTTTGGTAAGGTATTGTTTGCAGGCATTACTTAAAAAGAAAGAAAATTTTCATAATTTCTTTGATTTTCTTTAGCACCTCAATCAGATTTTAAAAGAGCTGTGCAATTGCAAGTAGAAATAAAATTTTATTATAGTACTTTTTAAAGCTATAGCACTTTATTTATTTATTTATTTATTTATTTATTTATTATTTAAAGTAGCCTCCATGCTCAATATGGGGCTTAAACTCATGACCCTGGGATCAAGAGTAGGATGTTTAGCAATTTAGATGGAGGGGAAAAAAAAAAAAAAAAAGCTCACAGAGTCATAGAATGTAAAGTTGGAAGGAACCTAAGAAATCCCGTGGGCATTTTTCAGATGTGGGAACCAAGAAAGGGGCAATGGTTTCCCAGCACATGGTCAGCTGGAGAGACAGCCCAGGGCCATGGAATGAACATGGACTTTGACAAAGTGAGACCAAGGCTTAGATCAAGGCTGATCTAATACCTCCAGAGTGGCATTGGGAGAGTGTCTCTCAGCCTCCCTGTCCACCTGAAAATGAAGGTAATGACACGTGCCTCCCAGGTGTTTTGAGAGCCAAATGCAATAACTTTTGGAAGAAATTCCAACACAAATGTTAGTTACCATCATCACCAGTAGAGTGGGGTCAGAACCCAAGGCCCTCACTCTTCCTTCATTTTCTTAAATCCTTCAATGTGTCCATTCAGGAAGAAATGCTTCAGGAAAACAGCAGCAAGAATAAATATTACACAAATAGCCCAGAAATATAAACCACATGGATCAGAATGTATAATTACCTTGTACTAAAATTTCTGCCCTTTACACAGAGGACTTTCTGGACAGAACAAGAATTGTTTTTATTCATTTGCTCATTCATTCATTCTTTCCACAAATATTTATTGAGCACCTGCTGCTATATGCCAGGCACTGCTATGGACATTGAGAACACGATAGAGAATAAAACAGACAAAAACCACTATTGTCATGGAAGTTGGATTCTAGTGGTTTGAGATCAGCAAAATAAGATAACTAAATTATGTTGGATTAGTTCTGAGGAAAAATATTTGACTATTTAAAGCTGCTCTACAGGGTAACCACTGGCATTCATCTGGACTTAGGCTCATTCGTGATAAAGACATGGCATGAAGAATGGGTTCTGGATCAAATCTTAGGAAGTAACTACATATGCTATTCACCCCAGAGAGTCACAGTACACATGTGAGCTGTGTAAGTACTCAGTCTCTCAATAAAGAAACCCGCTTAATTTTATTTAAACACAGAATATGGAACTTCAGTTTGGGAAACACTGCCTAACGTTTTGGCTTAGGCTTTCCTGATTCAAGCTTTCCCAGGCCAGTCCTGATGTCAAGTAATTTTTCTCAACGTTCTACTCACACACTTAAACCATTTCAACAACTTGGGCCACGTACTTTTTTTTTTCTTAAATATGTTCCTTTTCTCAAGTTTTAGGTTCACAGCAAAATTAAGCAGAAGGGACACCAATTTCCCATATATTCCTTGCTCCAGCTCATATATAGCCTTCCCCATACCAACGTCCTCCGGCAGAGTGGTACATTTATTACAATCGCCGAACCTATACTGATGCATCATTATCACCCAGAGTCCACAGTTTACATCAGGCTTCACTCTTAGTGGGTTTGATACATTCACATTCTATGGGTTTGAACAAATGTATTAGGACATTCCAATATCATACAGAGTTGCAGTAAGAATCCTCAGTACTCCACCTATTCATCCCTCCTTCCCCCTTGGCCCCTTGACAATCACTGATCTTTTCACTGTTTCCATAGTTTTGTCTTTTCCAGAATGTCATATAGTTGGAATCATATGGCAGGTAGCCTTTTCAGATTGGCTTCTTTCACTTAGCAACATGCATTTAAGTTCCCTCCATGTCTTCTCATGGCTTGACAGCTCATTCCTTTTTAGTGCTGAATGATATTTCATCAGTGTATCATTTCATTCCACAACATTCAGAGAGTGGCTAGGCTCTGTTGTAGGGACGGGGGATGACAATTCAGACAAGGTCCCTGCTCTCACAGAGCTTACACTTTAAGGGAAGAGACAGGCAATAAGCAAGTAATACATAATCACTATAATTTGAGACAGTGAGTGCTATGGGGGAATAAAATGGCGCGTTGTGTCGGGGGTGGAGTAAGCTACTTTGGGTTGGGTCGTCAGAGAAGACCTTACTGAGGAGGAAACATCTGGGCTGAGGTCTGAATGATGAGAAGAAATCAACCATACCAAAGTATGAGGTAGAGTGTTCCGGACAGAGGGGAAAATAAACGTGGAGGCCTTAAGGGACCAATCTTGGCACATGAGGCACAGGGCTCGAGAGCACAAGTGAAGAAAGAGTAGTAGGAAAGGGGTTGAGGAGCACCAACGACCTTGTAGGCCTCATTAAGACACGCCAGATGACGCCTTCAAATGCCTGCCAGGTGAAAGGAGATAAAATAAATATTTGATTCCAGGAACTTCATTTTTGATAGAAGACTACATTTTACTTTTCCTATAATACTTTTCACTTGAAAAAAAAATTCAAAGCTGTTCGTCAAGCAGTTCTGGATGAATATGGCAAAATTGGTTCTATGCAGTTGTGTGAAGTCTGGAAGACAGTCCCGTGTAGATATGGCATGGCATTGTTTTCTGCAATCTGGGGAACAGACCCATGCTTGTACACACGCCCACACAAATTGCACACACACATTATGTTTTACTTAATTGGAATCATATTACACATACTGTTCTGAGATTTGCTTTCTTTTAAAAATAAAATATGTTTTAAGTATGAATTTCACTGATCATTAAAAAAATTTTTTTAATGTTTATTTATTTTTGAGAGAGAGAGAGAGGAAGGGGCAGAGAGAGGGGGAGACACAGAATCTAAAGCAGACTCCAGGCTCTGAGCTGTCAGCACAGAGCCTGATGTGGGGCTCGAACCCACAAACCATGATGAAATCATGACCTGAGGTGAAGTCAGACACTTAACCAACTGAGCCACCGAGGCACCCCTCAATGTTTGATCCTATTTAAACCTCTATAGGGATGCCTGGCTAGCTCAGTCAGAAGAGCCTGTGGCTCTTGATCTCACAGTTGTGAGTCTGAGCCCCAAAATGGGTATAGAAGCTATTTTAAGAAATAAATAAACTTTAAAAAATCAAATAAACCTCTATAAAGTACATATTAAGTGTTATCTGAATAATAGTGATCTCAAGTGAATCTATTTATGGAGCGTGTGGAGTAAATACTGCCATTAAATTTGTCAAGGTGATCAACTACTTTTCTGAACCATTAGACATCTACATCTTCCATGTACTGCTCTCCTCTGATCCTCCGGTTGACATATCCAGATTTTTGTTTTGTTTTATTTAATTTTATTTATTTATTTTAAGAGAGAGAGTGTGTGAGAGAGGGAGTGGTGGAGGGGCAGAGAGAGAGAGGGAGAGAGCTCATGACCCGAGCTGAAGTCAAGAGTTGGAAGCTTAACCAACGGAGCCACCCAAGTGTCCCCAGAGTGCTTATTTTTGTAAACATAGATTCGAGACCAATCCCATAGCCCTGCTGCCCTGCACCTCTTCTATGTAGGAATTCTGGACCTGCCACTGGCTGAATTTACCACCCTATCATCCAACCTGCTTCTTCTCTTGTATTCTTTCTTTCAGCGAGTGCAGGTATCAGCCAGTCATCGAAACTAGAAATCTGGGAGTCACCCTGTGTCTGTCTTCTCTTGCAACTTCTTCTTCTGACAACCAATAATTACCACAGACTTCCAAATTATTTTCTGATCTGTCTTGGATCTATTCCCTCCTCTCCATCCTCAGGACCCTTCCTACCTCCAAACGTCTCTCTTCCAGCTTCCTGACCTTGTCTCCATTTTGTCCCCCATCTACCACTAACCCATCCCTCACACCACAGGTAGAGAGATCTCTTCAAAAATAAATTTGGCCACGGAATGGTCCTGTGTAACACTCATAAATGGCTTCCCATTATCCCTCAATAGAGCCCAAACTAATCTGCATACAAGACCCTACGCCCAGCCCTGTTGATTTCTCTAGCTTCTTAACCTGTCATGGATTTACCTTCACATCCTGGCCTCTCTGTGGGCCAGCATTCCCTCCTTGGTGTTTCCACAACACTCTTGCATTTTCCCATTACTCAATAATTGACCATTTATGTATATCTTTCTCACCTGTTTACACAAGCAGTGGCTATAAGCAATGACTCTTTGGAGCACGTTTTTAGCCAAACTGAAAACTCTGAATGCTTTTCCACAGCAGTGCATGCACTGGATTATTTTTCCCCATCTATAGCTAGACAGTAAACTGGAGAGATTCCTTAGAACTTAAATGACAAAAGGATGCCAACGTTATCATTGGCTAGCTGGGAACTGAGTTCCTTTTCTCACAAACATATCCTATTGAAAAATCAGAGCATTTGGGGAGCCTGGATGGTTCAGCCAGTTAAGCATCTGACTTAGGCACAGGTCATGATCTCATGGTTCGTGAGTTCCAGCCCTGCGTTGGGCTCTGTACTGACAGCTCGGAGTCTGTAGTCTGCTTCAGATTCTGTGTCTCCCTCTCTCTTTCTCTGCCCTTCCCCTGCTCGTGCTCTCTCTCTCAAAAATAAATATATGGTAAAGAAAAAAAAGCCAGGGCATTTCATTAAGTAAATTCTTCAGGCTGCATTTCCATTTGCAAATCAGCTATCCCCTTATCTAAACCTAACTCAAAGTCTCATTGATGCATAAAAGTAGGCATATAGACGGGTGGCTCAGTTGGTTAAGCGTCAGACTCTTGATTTCAGCTCAGGTCATGATCTCAAAGTTTGTGAGATCAAGCCCTGCATCAAGCACTGGGCTGACAGCATGGAGCCTGCTTGGAATCTTGCTCTTCCTCTCTCTCTACTCCTCCCCAGCTTGCTCCCTCTCTCTCTCTCTTTCTCAAAAAATAAATAAATATTAAAGAAAAAAAGTAAGCATAAAGAGACTATTTCAAAATTGTTTTCAGATTCGGGGGAGAAGCCAGCTCATAGAGGTCTTATCTTTTACTTCTAAGGAAGCACTTCCAGCGTGAGAGGGTCCTAGCATTTGTAGAATTGGTGTAAGACATCCAACGTGTGCCTGCAGTTCAAGATAGAAAGCAAATAGTGAGGGTGATTCCGTCCTCCATGTAGTCATCACTACAGAGACCCCTGCAGAGTCTCCTTCCGTACTTGTGATGTTTTGGTGGACAGTAGGATGGGGAAGCACTGAAGAAAAAGTAGGCAAAGATTGGATAAGAACCTGTTCTAGCGTGGTATCCAGGTTTTGTGGGGCCATCTTTAAGGAAAAGAATACAATAAAATTTTAAACACCAAATTGATTATAAAACCAAGCAGTCATTTATTTATTTAAATTTTTCTTAAGTTTATTTATTTTTGAGAGATAGAGACAGAGTGTGAGCAGGGGAGGAGCAGAAAGAGAGAGGGAGACACAGAACTCAAAACAGGCTCCAGGCTCTAAGCTGTCAGCACAGAGCCCGATGCGGGGCTGGAACTCATGAACTGAGATCGTGACCTGAGCTGAAGTCGAAGGCTCAATTGACTGAGCCACCCAGGTGGCCCTCAAGCAGTCATTTAAAACAGGGAAAAAGAATCAGAAGAAATGATTGGAATCGTGGATCTCTAGGTCTCTTTCTTCTGAAATCTCTTTAGGTAAGTATCAGAAAAGTTACAAAGGAATGCTCCTGGATTGCAATCTGACTTCCCTGTCTCAATTTAGAACATTCCAGTGACTCTTAGCTTTCACAGGGGCCTGTGAAAGTGAGGGACCCTGAAGCTTAAACTTTGTTAGTTTCCTGATAAAACTGCCCTGGATTCAGGCCAATAGAATGAAGGACACAGCCATTTGGGGAGCCTGATTCCCTAGCGCAGGCTCTGTTAGGAATTGGCAACATTTGTCCAGGGCTGTCTCCAGAACCAAGACCAGGCTATGCCCCAAAGTTGTGAGAGTGAACCAGATTAGTGAGGGAGGCAAGGGTTGAAATGGACCCTGACTCTGCAGCCTAGACCTCCTAACAGGTGGCTGTGTCTCTCCACCTTCTTCTTAAATTATTCCCATCTTACAAGCCCAGGTTTCATGTGAAGGTAACTGAGACAGTAAATAAGCTGTGGGATAGTATGGTAATATTACGTTAGAGGTTTAGGAGGAAGAACCAAAGTGTTGCAGAAGAAGCCCCAGCTGCTGGCTCAGCCTGAGTCATGGATATCAGGACCTTTTGGAGTTGCTTAGAATTATTACAAAGGTAAGAATCATTTCTTAGCTTGTAGATTAATAATCAGAATATGACTTTAGAGGAAAGTTAAGTCATGCACCTTCTCTTATTTATTTGTTTTTGAGAGACAGAGAGAGAGAGAGAGAGTGAATGAGGGAGAGGGGCAGAGGGAAGAGACAGAGAATTTTGAGCAGGCTCCACACTCAGCACAGAGCCCAACGTGGGGCTCCATCCCACGACCCTGTGATCATGACCTGAGCTGAAATCAAGAGTCGGACGCTCAACCGAGCCACCCAGATGCCCCTTCATGTGCCTTCTGTGTGTCAAGCACAATGCCTGGCACTTAATAAAAAATTCTCATTGAATTTTCCCAACCCTGGCAGGTTGGGAAGCCCAAGGTCAGATATACCTTTCCCAAAAAGGACAGATAGAATTGTACTCTTTCCAGTAGGCACTCAGTGTGAAGTCCCATCAGTTATACACTTTCAAAGTTCCTGTCTTGAGTAGAAATGCTCTATTCTCCTCAAAGTACTTGGAGAAGAGAGTTGAGTTCAGGTCCACATTCATGAAGCCTCTACCTGGAGCCTGGCCTCATGCTAAGTACCTATGTATTGCGATTTCAGAGGTGAATGAGGCACAACCCCTGCCCTCACAGAGCTCACAGTCTGGTGGAAGAAACTGACAAGTTACCATGTCATTTCACTGTCATATGGCAATAAGTGTTTCTCCAACTTTTCTGCAAGGCAGATCTAAAAGCAAAGGACCATAAACACAAAAAACAACACTCTAGGGAACCCTCTGCAATTGTGAAATTTCTTTTATAACTTAATATTTTAGCTAAAAAAAAAAAAGCATGCCCTTTGCTTTAAGTCATTTATTATCTAAAGTCATTATTTATCTAATGATAAAACTGATGCCGTGGAAAAGATGCTGTATAACCTCACGAATTCCATGCCCAATGCTGGGTACTCTGGTTTGAGAAGCAGAATGCAAGGTAAATGATAGGACAGAAATAAACTTAAGGTGCCATGAGACTAATCAGGAGGGACACTAATTCAGCCTGGGAGTGGGCAGCGAAGGCTTTCTAGAGAAGGAAATTCCTGAGCTAAGGCCGGAACGAAGAACTGGAGACCAGCCCAAGCTGAAGCAGAACTTAACATGCTAATTACTGAACTGCACTGGGCTGTATTTGAAGTAAGGCTCATTAAGACTTTTACAGTTTGTTTTCTTTTCCCTTCAACATAAACACAGATGGACCAATCACTTTCTAGAAGGAAAAGGAAAGGTAACGACAATTAATTGAGTGTTGACTCTATGCCAACCGTTTTCCACATATTCTCAGTTAATTTTCACATCTGTCTCATTAGATTGGTATTATTTATCCTTATTTTATAGATGAAGAGACTGGGATTTAGAGAGGTTGACAAACTCACACAAGGTCAAAAATTAGGAAGTTCAGCCAGAATTCTGGCTGCAAAGTTGACGTTCTCCCCACCATATCGTATTGCTTAGCCTGTTTCTGAAGTGTCTCTCTACTGGGGTGGGGGGTGCAATAGCAATCAAGCAAATAGCAGACTGGCTTCAAGTTTTAAGGATAAAAGGAAAGAAAAACAGACATTTTCCATGAGCTATTCAGCCATCTCCTTTCATCATGGAAAGTTCTGGAAAGGGATTTCTGGGAGACTCCTCTGGCTGACATGGCAGCACCCTACCTCACCAAGCCAGATCTGCTGAATCTGGACTTGGAGAAGTAAGGGTTCATGGGACATCCTTTGGGCGTGTCCACTGAGGTCTGCTTTATACAGTTTATAATTTGCTGTAAACAGCTTGCTGTTCCTAATTAAACCTGTATGATCATGCCTGAACTTTTAGGAAACGAGGACTTCTTTTTATGGTTCTCTTCTCAGTGGTAAAATCAGAGCCCTCTTCAGCTCCACAAGTCTCCTTAACCTGTAGGGCCTTGATCCTAAGACTCTGCTCTACAGTCTAGAAATGCAAAGTGCTTGACAAACGCTTGGGGGAGGGGATTGCTAGTAATCACGAGCCATTTCTTCCAGAGTGATGTTCTGTGATTCCATTTAGCAGGGCTCTAGAGCACCCCAAATGCAGGTTCTTGGACACTTTTCATGCTAGGATCAGAGGGAATACAGATCTCTCAACTAAAAGCTGCTGGCTGAGAGTCATCTTTAAAGAAACAGTTGCTTAAAAGGACTACTTTTTCTGTTAGACACGGGGACTGGATAAAGCCACCTTAATTTGAAATTGGTGATAAAAGAAATGAATGGGTTTAAGGATCTTAAATGTAATTTTTTAATTAAGAAAGCAATATATACTTAATAAATTCCAAAAAACACAAATAAATAGGAGGAAGAAAAAAGTAATCATGATCCTACTACATGGAGACAACCACTATTAGTATTTTGGCCTATTTTCTACTATTTTATTTTTATTTTCTACTATTTAAAAAAAACTAGTTTACTGTGGTATGAACACTTCTTACATAACTAATTTTTATAGCTGTTGAACAGCAACCCTCTATTTCTGGGTCTTTACACGTTCACAAAAATTTCTCTAGTTGCAACCCATAAAAATGATCCCTGAAAGTAGTCTACCTTTTTTTTTTAAGTTTATTTATTTATTTTGAGAGAGACAGACACAGTATGAGTGGGGGCGAAGGTGAGAGAGAGGGAGAGAGAGAATCCCAAGCAGGCTCTGTGCTGTTAGCATGTAGCCCGATGTGGGGCTGGAACCCATGAAGCCATGAGATCATGACCTGAGCTGAAACCTAGAGTTGGACACTTAACCGACTGAGCCACCCACGCACCCCTCTACCACTTGTTCTGAATGGTGAAAAACAGAAACAGAGGAACAGAAGCAGTTCAGCAGATGGGCTCGGATACTGTTCACAAGACCTGAACTGAGCAGGTCACAGTCTATACCAACCCTGCCCTACAGAACTTTCTGTGCAGACGGAAATATCTGCGCTCTTCCAAGACAGTCACCACTAACCTCATGTGACTACTGAGCACTAGTGGGCCTAGACTGAGAAGCTGAATTTAATTCTATTTATTTTAACTAATTTAAAATTTACATAGTCATGGATGGCAAATGACTATTGTGTTGGACCGTGCAGGTCTACACAGAAGATTTATAAATGGGTTACTTGCTGGTCTTCAAAGAGTACGAGGGCCAGGGATTGAGAGTTGGCATTAAAATGCTGCATCTGTCATTTCAAATAATGACGTAGCTCAGAATATTTCTCAGCAATGAGAAAGGCGGCTCCAAGAAAAAATATGGAGACAGGCTCACAATTAGTCTCCGAAAAGGAAGTCAGTCATTAGCTACATTCTGACATCCTAGCAATTAACCAGTCTTGGGAGAAGAGCAGGTATCTCCAGAGAGGTGCCAAATAAATAGGAGATAAGAGACTATAAAAATGAAAAGCCTTTCAGTCTTTCATCACAGGATAATCCAATGCATGTGAATTAATGGCAAAAGGCTCACTAATAGCCTTTGTGAGGAAATAGAAGCAGTGTAGCAGGATATCCTTTTTCCGCACTAAAGCACCCAATTCTTTCAATTTTATATACAGCGGAAGCAATTAATTGTACTAGAAAGAAATCCACAGCTGGCTTTTCCTGATGGCCCCATAAGCAACAAGCTCTATTGTTCAGCTTCCGGGATAGATGTAAAGTCATTCTTACTGCGCTGGTGAGATTTTTCTGATTGTTTAGTTTGAGTTTTCCAAAGACGAAAACCTGTGGAACACTCACGTTTCAATTCTTCTGGTCATCATATGATTTCACTATCAGCAACTGTGAAAAAGCTAATTTTTTATTTGCAATATAATCCATGCACGTGACTCGATGCTAGTGTTTCTTCTAAACTTAGTGACTGCATCCTAAGTCATTCACTTTTGTTTGTTTAACATGTTTATATGCAGTTGAACTGTACTGTTTCTGCTTTCGTGGTTAACATTCATAGGGTGGCTATCCGAGGATTGTGCATAGCAAACAAATAAGATTATATGTCAAAAACCTAGAAACTCAACATTTCAATCCATTGGGCCTGTATGGTGTTGTTTTTCCTTTAGGATGCATTAAAACACATTGTATTTCATCAATTCTTAGATGCACAGTTGTGGACATTTTATCATCTTTGAAATGAGGATGTCTTACAATTGATAATGTGTCACAGTTTAATTGGTAGTGTTTTCCTTCCCTAGTTGTGCATGAAATAATGATGCTTCTTATAATTAATACCATGTTAGTTTTGATGAAATACGGTGTACATATGGTTAAAATTGGACTAGAGTGGTGTATTATTGTAAATATAACAGTGGAACAACATTTGTCATGAAAACATCCACCTTGATCAAATAAAATTTTTGATTAATTACACATCTTACATAGGATTAAAAAAATTTTTTTAAATGTTTATTCTTGAAGGGGGGGGAGAGTGGGGAAGGGGCAGACAGAGGCACAGAATCTGAAGCAGCCTCCAGGCTCCAAGCTGTCAGCACAGAGCCCGGTGCGGGGCTCAAATCCACGAACAGGGAGATCGTGACCTGAGCCGAAGTCTGACACTCAACCGACTGGGTCACTCAGGCACCCCCACATCTTACATGGGATTCTAATCGACTTAATTCTGACAAATACGCATCCTGCCACTTTCATTTCCCCCAAATGCCCTGAAAGTATAGATTGTTATACATGAAGTATAATATAATAATGTTATATATATAGATATATAATGCTAAACAATAAAAATGCTGGTTCTTCAAGCAAGCCAGTGACAAGGCTCCCTGCCTGCAATTGGACTGGTACTTATCTGGTGTTCAGGAGGACCAGGGGCAGGTATTACACTTCACACCTCCAGGGAGCACCTTTCACACAGAGCAGGACACAAACGGTGCCCCTATGGTCCTGCGGTGTAACCACCGTGATGCTCAGTGCAGTGACTACAGCCAACTGTGGTAAGAATCCGGGCAGGGGAGGGCAGAAAGGAGGGAGGAATGCCCTCTTTGACTTTGAGAGACAAAGCGGGACAGCAGATGCATTGAGGAGTTTGTGACACCCTCCTCCCCCCCACTCCAGGTGGACCTTGAAAACAAATGGCTAGCAGAGGCAAAGGTTTTGATAATTACAATGGTAGACCCCAGTTTGGGGCTGCTATTTTGATCCTTGTGTATTTTGATACTCCCTAAACTGTCCTTCCCTAGGCTGGGAAGCTCAGAAGCCCCTATTCACATGTAAGTGAATAAAGGTATGAAATCTTACTCAGGAGAAAGACATAGGAACTGTGAAACTATGCGAAGAAGTCAATGATATAGAGGGAAAAGCCTAAGGAATTTAGGATGGAGCAGAGACTACTTCCTGTAAGAGGTGGTATTTGGGCATTGAGGGAGGGAGAATGGCATCAAAAGAATGAATGTGGCCCATTTTGCAGGACTTAGACCAGTTGAACAGAACGTTGCCAATCATCAGTGGCTCCCAGATTTTGAACACAGTGGCGTTCCATTAAGAGAAATCTGGAAAAACTGAGCAAGATCAGTTAAAGAGGGAATGACCAATTAGAAGGATAGCTAGTCCAATTCAGGTAGACAGTGAGGAAGACATGTGTTAAAATGTGTTACTAAATGTAAAAGAATCTAGATTTTTGCCTAGGTGGCTGAGTCGGTTAAGCACACGACTTCGGCTCAGGTCACGATCTCATGGTTTGTGAGTTCAAGTCCTGTGTCAGGTTCTGTGCAGGCAGCTCAGAGACTGGAGCCTACTTCGAAGTCTGTGCTTCCCTCTCTCTCTCCGCCCCTCCCCTGCTCATGCTTTGTCTCTCTCTCTCTCAAAAATAAATAAACATTTAAAAAATAACAAAATTAAAATAATCTACATTTTTAAAAAACACTGACAGGTATTGGTTCCTAGTTGAATATATGTGATTATGCTTCCCCATGAAAGAAGGACGTTGTTTTAAAGAGCATATAGAACTCTAGAACTCAAGCATTATTTGTTGAAAACCAGTGGTCAGAATTTAAAGTCAATGATACAACCCTGCCTTTGTTGATAAAAATAAATAAGTGAAATGAAATGTCAACTATCTTAAGGGCAATACATCATGACTTGGAAACAAATATCAAATGAAGGAATTATTGGCATGTCTTATTTTCTTACTAGATTTTAAGCTTTTAGAGGACAGGAGTCCACTATACTGCCTAGTACATTCAGTCATTCATTCAATTAAGTATTTACTGACCACCCTCAGGGGTGCCTGGCAGTATGCTAGGTACCAGGGATATAATGGAGTGAAAATAAGACAGTTTCTATCCTCTAGAACTTTGTGTCGAGTACAAGGAAAGGTACCCCCAACATATGTGGTATCGGATAAACTAGTATGCCTGGTCACATTGGTGGCACCACCCCGCACCTAGAAATACATCTGGATTACCATGTAGACCATGGACAGTAGGTACAATATGACTGTTAATGACTCAGCATTCCTGATCCAGGATTGCTTTCTTCCCCAGTTATCTCAACCTGAATTTTTATCACGACACCTTGTCTTCCTTTGACTAGTCATGCACAAGGTAATCATACTTCGCTCTAGATGCGGAATTTCTGGACTACTGGTCCCAAAGGAATTCTTGAGGGGAATCAGTGTTTAGGAGTAGTTAAGTAGAATCAGGTATGGGTTTATATATATTTATACGTACACACACACACACACACACACACACACCTGTTATACTTTGATTAATCTTTAACCAGATAAAAGAAAATATACACATATATGCATAAAAATATAGTTGTTTTCTGTTTTTATCTGGTTAACAGATAATCAAAGTATAGTAAGTCACAAACCCACTGCTCTCAGGAAAGGGAAAGGCAGGGTGGTGGATTGCTATCAGATGGAGAAGGACAAGATTTACCATGGGCTGGGGTGGGGAGGCCCCAGCTCCAGGTGTTGGGTGGGAGGAACCCCAGCCCTCCAGGCAGCACCTAATAGCCAGAGCCATGAGCAAACAACAGGTGGTAGGTAGTCCAGGACTGCAGCAGGCATCAGGATGTCCAACCTGAGGCAATGGGAAAAGGAGGACTGACAGAGGGACAGAATATGGACAGAGAATCTAGAACAAAGAGCTGGAGGTCAAGTAAGTGTTGCCACTAGGGGTAACGATTAGTGCACCAGGGGTAACCATCTGTTGCAGGGCTGGGGCAGACTCTAGAGAGCAGAGTCCAGAAAATAGGCAGAGAAAATCAAGTTCCACACAGGTTAACAGGCCAGGGCTTCAAGCACAAGAAAAGGACTGTGAGTCAGTCCTTAGACAGGGGCCAAGGTTGGGGCTTCCCAAGTGAGTAGCAAAGGCAGCGGGAGGCTGGGTTCTGGCTTGGGACCGGAGCTCTGAGAATTCTTCCTGCCACAGGGCCAGGGAAGGATTAGGTTCTGTGGTAAGGGGTGTGTTGATAGCAGGGAGAGGAAGACTATAGTGACCATGGGCCATAGCACTAAGTGGTGGCTACTTTGCAGCAAGTGGCTCTGTAAATGATCTTTTAATCACAGTAAACAAGTGATATGATGCAAGAAGAAATGGAAATGGAAAAAGGAGAGACTGAGAAGCAAAAGTAGAAGTAAAAACAAAATCCATTACAAAGAAAAGAACAAATTTGGATTTTTAAACTTTATTTTGTACACTGATTTATAGATAGATCTTTTTTTTAATATTTATTTATTTTTGGGAGACAGAGAGACAGAGTGCAAGCAGGGGAAGGGCAGAGAGAGAGAGAGACACACACACACACACAGAATCTGAAGCAGGCTCCAGGCTCCGAGCTGTGAGCACAGAGCCTGACGCGGGACCCAAACCCACGAAATGCGGGACCACAATCTAGGCTGAAGTCAGACGCTTAACCGACTGAGCCACCCAGGCGCCCCTAGATAGCTCTTTTTCTTAAACACAATTTCTGTTTCGGCTTGTTTCTTCTAAACCATGACAGGGTATTATTTTTATTAGCTTTTCTTAAAGTTTATTTATTTTGAGACAGCGTGCATGTGCACAAGTGGGGGAGGGGAAAAGAGAGGGAATTTTATATATATGAGAGAATCCCAAGCAGGCTCCACACGGTCAGCGCAGAGCCCGATGTGGGGCTTGGACTCACAAACTGCGAGATCATGACCTAAACCAAAATCAAGAGTCAGATGCTTAACCACCTGAGCCACCCAGGCGCCCCCATGACAGGGTATTATTAACCAAGAGGATAATGTATTAGTGTCCATGCTGAAAAATACGGCTGTTTCCTCTACTCTTTACAATGTTTCTGTCCGTTTAACACTGAGTATTAAACTAAACTAAAGCCTGCCAAGGGAGTTCCTTCACTAGTCCCTCCTTACTGAGCTCTAACTTATCTCCCTATCCACAAGCCTTAATGCTGCCTTTGCCTCACAAAATCTTTACAACAGGAAAATGACTGTGAATGGATTAACTTGGATCTATCTAGAACAACTGCCTTCTCTAAAGATGGCATAACCCAGTTTTCCTGACCCGCTCGTATCCTTTTCAACATAGTCCATGCCACCCTCTAAAACTAGGTCTTGATGCCAAGGTTCAGAAATGCCTAGAGGAAATTCTACCCTTATCTCACTCATTCGTTCAACAGATATGAGCACTTGTGTGGCAGGAGCTAAGCATTGAGGAAAGAGCTGTAAACAAGATGGGACAAAGTCTTTGCTCTCATGGAGTTTACATTCTAGTGACGCAGAGAAACTCAGACTATAAACCAGTAACTGAACAAACAAGGTAATTTAAATTAGTAAAAAGTGGTATAAAGAAAACAAAATTGGCTAGGTTGGGTGCTAATTTAAGTCAGATGATCAGGGAAGGTCTTTGAGGATCTGAGAACCTTCCAAACTAAGGCTATGTGATTTGAGTACACAACTACCACTCTTGGGGGCCTACACCTCAAACTGTACAGAGAAAAAAAAGCTCACTTCCAGCCCATTCTATTAATCTACTTAAAGGAAAACCATCACATTATAGAGAATGTTAAATTTGGACTTTGAGGTATTGTCTGAGTTTGGGGGCCAGACAATACGTGTCCAGATGTTTCCTTGGGCTTCCTGGCTGCTCTGTTCATTTAGTGGGCAAACTGGAGAAACAGGCTGGCATGCATACACATGCCAGGAACCAAAGAGAACACCATGCCCTGCTCTGTTGTAGGTAGGTAGGTTGCCTGCTATGAAAAGGCTAAGGATTTAAGCTTGGGCACTAGGCGGGCTTTACCTAAGGGAGAGCAAAAGGATGTCAAGTAAAGTCCCAAAGACTTGAAAAGGAGATCCTTTCGTAGAGATGCAAAGAATCATGACTTAAAATGTCATTGCCTCTATTTTGCTACCATTTCTACAGTGGCATATAACAAAACCCAGGTAATGCCAAGTTGTACATTTCAGGACCTTGATGTACTAAAGTTTTAAACTGAGATTCTTGTCTATTTTATGGTCTGATTCATATGCCTAAAAATTGGACTAGGCTTCAGAGGGTATATTAACACACCTGTCATGATTTTATCTGCCATGACACATTACTCAGCATACATCATTAATTTCTTTGGTCAATGAATCTTAATCTCCTTAAGCAAAAGGTCGACCCTTGCCCCTAAAATTAAAGCCGTGTAGTATGTAGAAAACTTGAAAAAGTGGCAAGTTTTAGTTGATGTAAGGAAACTCATAGTTGATGCCAGGAAATTCATATACCATACATTCCCCCTGTAAAGCAAGATACAACCACCTGTGACTCAAATCTGAGACAGCTCAAGAGTTCATTAAAAAACTTCAGAGAATAACCAGAATTGAAAAATAATTTGGAATCACAGAAGATATATAAGGCATCAAAAGTGGTTTGCAAAAGGAGGAGAGAAAAAAACCTCTTTAAACAAGAATGTAAAAGAATTTCGACATTTAAACAAGATTATTAGGGAATACTCTGGAATCCAAACATCTCTTTAGGGAGAATGTGTATAACAACAAATGCCAGTGCCTGGCACATTCTTTTTCTTCCCTCTTTCTTTTTACCTAGTTGAAAAAGTGATTTTATGAAAGGACCTTAAAAAGAGTTATCTTTTAGAGATTCATAAATATGCACAACAAACTGAGGGTTATGGGAGGGGGTGTGGGAGGGGGGATGGGCTAAATGGGTAAGGGGAACTAAGGAATCTACTCCTGAAGTCATTGTTGCACTATATGCTAATTTGGATGTAAATTTAAAAAAATAAAAAATAAAACAAGTTAATAAAAAAAAAAAGTTATCTTTTGTAGAGACTTAACACCATACACACTGTTGCAACACTTACCAAAATGATTAAGGTCACATTTGGTTGTTAAAAGGGAGCCTACGTTCTTTCTTCACATGCAGGACACTGAATACGTTTACCAGCATTTTCCCCAAATGAAGGGAAATGGAAGAAAAGGAGTAGTGACAATTATTTGCATTTTCCAAAAGGAGGGAACGGGACTCCGGAGGGCACGCAAGGTCCTAAGAGTGAGCCAAAGTAGAGGAGGGAGCAATATTTATAGTCCGCGGACTTCAGCGGGCCCGGGGTAACGCCGCCGCTCCTCTTCTGCTTTGGGAGTTCACCGGCTCGTAGGTCACAGGGCCCGGGACAGCCGGGGCTCGGAGCTGCGGGGGTCCACGCGGAGAGGCCTCTTCCCCCAGCCGCTCCCTCGGAGCCCGCCCACCTGCGCCTGCCTACCTAGGCCTCGGCACCCTGGCAGAGAGCCCAGACCAAGAAGCCGGGGAGCGGTGGGTGGATAATGGGAGCGGTGTGGCCACATTTCCCTTTCTTTGTCGCCACGACCACTACCACGACCCGGCAATTCCCCGCCGTGGCGTGTGAGTGCTGGCGCCCACGTGGAGCATTAGAGCGTGTCGCAGAGGGGGTCCACGCGAAGGGACGCGGGAGGGCCCAGACCGCGTCCGCGGTGTCCGCGCTCCTCCACCGCGCTCCGTCATCATGTGCGTCCCGCACGCGGCGTCGGTGGGTCGCGGCTCCCGGAGACCAGCCGGCCCTGCCACGGCGGCGGTAGGGCTGCCTGGTGGGGAGGGGCCGGTGGGGCCGCGCGGAGGAGAAGTCCCCCCACCGCAGCCCGGCGCCCCCTTGCCGGCTGCGGGCCCTCTTCCCCGGCAGCGGGGCGCCGGACCTCGCGGACCCTTCGGGCGCTTCCGCCGCGCGCTCGGCTCCTTTCGTGTCCGGGGCGGGGCGGGCGTCTTCCCAGTGCGCGCGCGCGGCGCCGAGTCCCGCGGAGGCCCGCCCCTCCCCCAGGCCCCCGCGCCCGCGCCGCCCCCCCACCCCTGCGAGTGTCGGCGGCGGCGGCAGCGGCGGCGGCGGCGGCGGCTGCCGAGATTGGAATCCGCCTGCTGGCTCTCGGCGAAGGAGGAGGGAGGAGGGCGGGGAGAAAGGGCAGGAAGGCTCGGGCTCCGGCGCGTCCGTCCGCGCGAGACGAGGATCGCACGGCCGCTCGAGGGGCGACCGGGCCGGGGCCGCTGCACGCCGAGGGCGGAGGCCGAGTCGGGCCCCCGCCGCGCCCCGGCGGCTCGCCGCGCCCACCCCGCTCCGCGCCGAGGGCTGGACGATGAGTTCCCCGGGGTCCGGGTGAGTTGGCTCGTCCGAGAGTGCGTGTGTGCGCCGGGAGAGGCCGGCGGCTGCGGGGAGGCCGGCGCGGGCTCCGGGAGAAGTTTCGGGGGGAGCGGGGCGCGCGCGGGAGGCCTGAGCTGGGGGCGGCCCGGTCCGGCCGCCTCACGGGGTCCCCGCCGCCTCGGCTCTGTCAGGCCGCGGCCCGTTGGGCCCCGCCGTCCGGCGCCCCCACCCCGGGCCCGACCCCGCCGGAGACCCCGGCCCCCCGGACTCCCGACGTCGGCTCCTTGCAGCTCCCCGCTGCGGCCCCGCCGCCCGGCCCCTCTTTTGTTCCCCACCCCCTGGGTTTCAGGCCGAGTTTGGGGAGGCGATGTGGGCGAAAGCCGCCTCCAAGGACGCTTCTTGAATCCTTAAATGGGAAAGGCGCTCACCTCTCTCTCCCAGGAGCTGCGAGGTTGCTGTTCGCGTTATGTCTCTCTACGCTGCTGCGAAGGAGAAAAAAAATGTCTGTTTCGTGGGGTGGTAGAGTCGGGGGGAGTTGCAAGCCCTCCCTGAAAACTTGCCCGCGGGAAGGTGCCAGGTTTCTCGGAGGTTCACCTGTTGTCCTGCGCGGCCTCCGCTGCCATGTCTGTTGTGATTCTGCGCTTCAGTTTCTGAAAACTTTCTGCCGGAGTGAATGTAACCTTCCCCCCCCCCCCCCCCTTTCTTTCCAGACTCCTAGTGGAAAGATTTGGCAAGAAAAGAAAATAGCTTGAGTCAGGAAAGAAAAATAATGTGCTATGTGTTAGAGTCTGGCGTTTTGTGACTTGTATACTCTTTCATGCTCTCGGATGTTTTAATTTGGTCAAAGCGCTGCAGTTTTTCTCTTTCAAACGGTTAGCAAACTCTTTTGAGTACACAGTGCGAACTTGGCACATTTACCTGTGTGACGTCATTTAATCCTTGTGATAACCCTGGTTATGGTGTTCATTTTTTAGACGAGGAAACCGAGACGCAAAGAGGTTAAGTAACTTGTCTAAGTGTGCTGGGATTTGAACTCTGAATTTTCTCTGCTAATCAGGAACTGTCAAAGTGAGATGTACTAGGAGTTTGAAAACAGCAAAACCTCTTTCTGCAAACAGGTTTATGGTTAGGAGCATTTTCAATTACTCATACTTGAAATGATCGCTGTTTGTTGCTTGAGTTGAAAACAACTCCTTTATTGTATTTACTTAGGAGTTCACGTCTGAATTAAAACTGTGAATTACGATGTAACTTTAATGCTTATCACTGTTTTCAATTCTTGAAACGAAAAGTGTGTGGGCCAGAATTATTTAAATATTTAAAATTAAAGTTAAAATACTGGCAGTTCTGAGCTAGAAAGGGGTTGAATTTACAAAGGGTGATTGAAATTTAGAAGACACTTTTCAGAGAACCAGTATTCCACTCACGGTTGTTGGGTTCCCCATCCGATTCATATTATTCGTGGAACTCATTTCAAACTTTTTTCTGCTTGCTTCACTTCTTCACACCCTTTACTGAAAAGCTTGAGGCATTCAGTGGGAGGGAGCTCTTGCCAGAATGTACTGAGTTACTTCTATCATGTGCTTTCTTTCCTTCCATTTCAGTGGAACATTTTTTGTCCTTCCTACCAGTTTAACACCTTGTTTCATTTTTCTCCTCTCTCCTGCTTAATGGAATAGGAGTTACTCCCTTTTGTCTTAGAGATGTTAGAAGTACAGATGTGCTAAAGGTTTTTTTTCAGTTTACAAAAACCTTCCCTTGGGCGTGCTACTCCCTCAAGATGTCATGTTGCTGCTTTTCCTTTTCAAATCATATTAACGCTAAAAAAAAAAAAAAAAAAAAAAAAAAAAAAAACCCAAAAAATAAAAAACGTTGTTTCCTTGTAAAAGTAGTACACGTTCATTAAAAAATGGTAAATTGGAGCAAAATTGAAGTAAAATTAAAATTCATACCTTCGTAATCCCATCTCTGGAGATTGTCAAGAGTAGTTTATTTTTCCTGCATTTACTTCCTGGCCGGGCATTCAGTTCTTAACTCCTTGTTACCTGGATTTCACCCTCACAAGGTTCACCTATAAGCTAAGTGGCACATTTATTAATGTGTTCTAAATCAACTCCTTGAGCTTTCTGTGATACTTAACATCAACTTCTCATTCTTGAAATGCCTTTCCTTGGCTTTTGTTCATTTATCCATTGTATTCAACGAATACTTCCACTGCAAGGCTATAGGATGCTACAACAGACAATGCCCTTGCCTTCATGGAGCATCAAGAATATTGGAGGAAACATAGATTGAAGAATTAATTCTATAACCATAATTGTGATTACGATTAAAGTACCCAGTGTTAGAAGACCTGACCTGGTGCTGGGAGAATGGGGGAAGGCCTTAAAAATGTCACTTTGCAAAGGCCTTCGGTGACACACTGACTTTGTTCCTATTTGCCCCTTTCTTTTCTTCTTGCTTAATATGTGTTCTCCAGGTTTTACTGGTCAGTTCATTTTTCTGTATGTCACTAGTCCCTTGGCATTATTATTGTTCAGACACTTCTGTCTGAATACTTCTCAGACCTCTATTCTTTATTTCTCCTCTGCACGTGAATCCTTGTTTTTTCCCAGTTGCTTTATGCATACCTCTACCTGGTTGTTCTAGTTGAAACTAAACTCCTTTCTTACCAAACTTGTTTCCCTGGTGTTCCTTATTTCTGTTGATGTCATACCAAATCCAGACCTTTCTCCATTCTGTCACATCGTATCTGTAGCCAGCGCCTACTGCTTCTGCTTTTCATGGTATTGTCCCTCTTTATTCCTGCTGACTCAGGTACAGCTCTTGATACATGGTGGTATGAAGGTTATAATAGACTCATAAAATGAATTGGGCACCTTTCCTTTTCCTCTTTTCAGGAGTGGTTTAGACTGGAAGGATCTTTCTTGCGAGTTCTGCAGACCTCACCTATAACACCATTCAGGCTTAGATTTTCTTTTCTTTTTTCTTCTTTCTTCTTTCTTTCTTTCTTTCTTTTCTGTAGAGGACTTTGAATACCATTTCAGTTTATTTAATAACTGTTGGTCTGTTTAGGTTTTCTATTTCTTGTGTGAACTTTAGTGTTTAATATTTTCTCCAGAAATTTATTCATTGAGTTTTCAAATCTGTTATTTGGTTTTAACACAGTTCTTTTTCTTAAAAGAAAAATTTTGTTTTAATGTTTATTCATTTTAGAGAGACAGAGAACCAGTAGGGGAGGGGGCAGAGAGAGAGGGACACACAGACTCTGAAGCAGGCTCCGGGCTCTGAGCTGTCAGCACAGAGCCTGATGCGGTGCTTGAACTCATGAACCAGGAGATCAAGACCTGAGCCAAGTCGGATGCTTAACTGACTGAGCCACACAGGGGCCCCTAAATTTCTTTGATTGAATATATATTTGTATGCAGTGTTACAGATTGTGTATGTATTAGTATAGTTGATAATTTTCCTTTTTCCTTTTTTTTTTTCCTTGCCTACTGAATCAGGTTCTCATCCCACTTGGGCTAATGCTGCGCTCTTCTTCACTTCCACTGTTATATGGGTTATCTTATGCAGTTCTGCTGAAGTTAATCTTGAAGCCCAGTTTGTGTCACTTCTCTACTCACAAGTTTCCAGTGTCTTCTGTGAAATGAAGTCGTTTCATGAGGATTTACCCAGATTTCCCTCATTCTCATCTCCCATTATTTTTGTTTCCTGCACATGCGCTTTGTCCCCTTTCTGAAATCTTTCCCATTTTCTTCTGAGTGGAATCCCTTCTGAAGGAAGGGATATTTTTTTTCATTAAAAAAAAATTTTTTTTTTTTAGTGTTTGTTTATTTTTGAGAGAGAGAGAGAGAGACAGAGTGCGAGCAGGGGAAGGGCGGGGAGACACAGAATCCAAAACAGGCTCCAGGCTCTGAGCTGTCAGCACAGAGCCTGACACGGGGCTCGAACCCATGGACTGCAAGATCATGACCTGAGTGCAAGTAGGACACTTAACTGACTGAGCCACCCAGATGCTCCTGAAGGAAGGGATTTTTTAAAGGCAAAATTTTTATCTAATATTTTCTTCCTGCACTTACTGGTTTTTTCTTTTTAAAAATGTATTTATTTATTATGAGGGGGGAGGGGCAGACCGAGAGAGAGAGAGAGAGAGAGAGAGAGAGAGAGAAAGAATGAATATGATTTGCAAGCAGGCCCCGCACTCACCGCGTGGGGCTCCATGCAGGGTTCGAACCCACAGACCATGAGATCATGACCTGAGCCCAAATCGAGAGTCAGATGCTTAACTGACTGAGCCACCCAGGCACCCCTATTGATTTGTCTTTTAAAAAATTCAGCTTTTATTGGGGCGCTCAGTCAGTGGAGCATGTGGCTCTTGATCTAGGGCTCGTGAGGTCAAGCCTCATGTTGGATGTAGAGATTATTCAAAAATAAAATCTCTAAAAAAAAAATCAACTTTATTGAAGTGTCATTTATATACAGTGATATGCACGTGTTAAGTATGCAGTTCCGTGAGTCATTTGGTCTTTTATAGCGATTTGTATACAAATACTGGTTCAGCTACTAAACTGCAGACTGGGTGTGTAACTGACTTTGTTGCATATTAAAATGAATAATTGGAGGAGAAAGACCTTCTCATTTTTGGATTTTGGGAGCAGAGAGCCATGGAGAGAAAGGAAAATGGGTTTCCTCTTAGGCTAAAGTTTAAACCAGAAAGTCTTTCCTTCTTCCCTCTTCCACCTTTTATTAGTGTTTATGCTTTTAAAATGCTTTTTAAATATCTTAGGTCCAAATGACCAGGTCAGTCCAACTCTTTAATGCTTACAAGATTAAATGCTGAGTTGTATGGAGTTAGATCTTACAAGGTGCACCATACTTTTTTGAGCCGTTCATAAAGAAAATATGCTTCTAGTTAATTTTAAGAAGCCATTGATTGTAAGGTCTAATTTCAGAGATACTGAAATATGAAAAATATATGTGCCATAGAATTGAATATGGTTTTTCTCCGTTAACCAAAGCTACCATTCCTTTAGTGTAGATATTGGAAAGAAGAATTTAAGCCAGACTTATTAGTTGTGTTGTTTACTATGAAAAGTTTTCTTTAAAAGGAGGGTGTTTGTTAAACCTTTTTAAAGAGTAAAGCATTTCAGGCGGTATAGAGAAATATTTATTTTTGGATGGGGTCTCCCACAACTCGATATGCCAGTCTGATTGTGAGGCGCTTTGAGAGTTTTTATAGTTAATATTTTAAAGGCTGTCAGTTTTTAAAAAATAGAAACAAAATGATATGTCTGGAGAGCCCCAGTAGTGTTGTGGTTTTTGAAAACAGCACTAGGTTAGAGTAGGGCTTTAGATCAGATGATGGTGGGCCCAGTGGATTCCCAAGCCAAGTTCTTACAGACCTTGACTAGTTAAGGACATTATTTTTGAGTATCTTTTATTAAAAACAGGTGAATATGAGCTACTCCGATGCCATGGATGTTCTTTTTTTATACTTCTGTGTTTCTGATGAACTTTTTTTATGGTGTACATTTGTTATACCACTAATAACGTGCAACAGTGGAGCTTGGCTATTGCTCTAGTCATATGTAATTGGCTACTACTGATTTAAGGAGGATGGGGGTATGTCAGGAGTAGGGATAAAATAATCAGATTTGCAGTTTGGGGAGAGGAGTTAGTGGGGAATCATTTTGAAGGAAGGAAGACACAGGACACTGAAACTTGTAGGGGACACTGAAACCTGTTCCATCTTGGCCCGGACTAGGATGGTGGCAGATAATTAGGGTCTAGAATGGACAGGACTTGGTAGTTAGCTATGGATGAGAGAAGGAATGGGATTGGCAAGAATGACTGGCGGGTTTCTAGTTCGGAAACCTGATAGGGTAAATGTGTGTTGGTCGAGATGAAAAATGAGACCAGGTTTGTGGAGGACAGTAGTTTGGTTTTGATAATACAGAGTTCTGAAATACCAAGTAGAGATTTCCACTTAGCAGTTGCATGTATGGGGCTGGAGTTTGATAGAGGTTTGGACTGCACATAGATCTTTGGGAGCGATTGCCATGTAGGTTGTAAATTCTATCAGTGGAAATTGGGTGGCTTTCTCAAGTGACTTTTGCTTAAAAGTGACAAATTCAACTCTTAGCTTAAAGGTGAAAAGGGGTCATTACCCCCTCTCCCCCCTTCATGTTTTTAAAAAGACTGCAAATACTCATGTTTGGATAGAAGTGCTCAGATGATGTAATCAAGGGTCTGTCTGCTCTCTACTCTTTGGGCTTGATTTTCAGACAGATACTTTTCATTTGGCAGAGGATGGACAGTGTCAACTCCAGGCTTATGTGGCCCATATGGATTCAAGATGTAAAAAGGGCACCTCTTTCCCAGATGCATATATTCTGTCCCAAGGAGAGATTCTTACTGGGACCGTCTGGAGTCTGGGGTGCCGACACCTGCCAGGCCTAGCTTACATGCCCCGGAGCAGTCAGCCAGTTAAACACTGGCACTCATAACCTTCCTAGAACCATGAGAGATGCGAAAGTGGTTGTTCCCCCAAAGAAAGGATGGCTTTGGGCAGTGAACAACACAAATCCACTGTCTTTTGGTTGTTAACGTTTTTTAAGATCTTTTTTTTTTTGAGTATCTGAAGAAAAATACACAAACATAGCAATTTTGTGTATAATTTCATGGTTATGTTATGGATTTCATATCAGGAACTCTTGCTGTACACAGTAAAGAGCCTAGAAACCCTGAGAAACACCAGTTTAAGACCTAAATAGAGAAGATAGACGTTAAATAATTTCAGAAATAATTGTCTACTTGTATTTATATTAAGATCTACAGAAGGGAAGTACAGGAGCTCATAAGTGTGTAATAAGGGAATGGGTCTATTTAGGTTACAGGTGCTTGGGAAGGCTTTCCTGAAAAAATGGTCTGTAGAGTGACACTGTAGATCAGAAAGAAGAGGGAGGATGTTTCTGGAAGTATTCAGTAGTTTTTGAAGCAAACACTTTTCTGCTTTTTAAAAGTTACGAAAGGAGGGGCACCTAGGTGGCTCAGTTGGTTAGGCATCCGACTTTGGATCAGGTCATGATCTCATGGTTTGTGAGTTTGAGACCCGCATTGGGTTCTCTGCCGTCAGCATAGAGCCTGCTTCAGATCCTCTGTCCCCCCAACCCTCCCCCCCCCCGACACCTCTCTCCCTCTTGTGCGCTCTCTCTCTCTCTCTCTCAAAAATAAATATTTTTTAAAAAAGTATTTATAAAAAAAAGTTCTGAAAGGAATGCATCTAATGTGAATAACTTGAGAAATAATGAAAAATTATAAAGCAGCAGTAGAACACTTAAGTTTTGGCTTCTGAGTTTTTCTTTTTTTAGATTGTTTTAATGTTTATTTACTTTTGAGATAGAGATAGAGTGTGAGCAGGGGAGGCGCAGAGAGAAGAGAGGGAGACAGAGAATCCAAAGCAGGCTCCCCGGCTCTGCGCTGTCAGCACAGAGCCCGGCGCAGGGCTCGAACTCATGAACTGTGAGATCATGACCTGAGCTGAATGAAGTCAGACGCTCAACTGACCAAGCCACGCAGGAACCCCTGAGTTTTTATAAATTAAAATCTAGTACTGGTTTTACCACTAAGTTAGCTGTGCAGTTTTGAATACTACACTAAACCTGTCTGGATCTCTGTTTCCTTATCTTAAAAACTGAAGGGGACTTGGCGAAAAGAAAAAAGAAAATTCCATGGCTTTAATGCAGAGCAGTTAGTTGCTGAAATTGCAGGTCATGTAATGCTTTTGGTCATGATGACATCACTGGGTTTCTGACTCTTGGCTGCAGAGTCCCTCTTCCTGCCTTGGCAGTCATTGTAAGTAACGAATGGAATGGCCTGTGGCCAGTGGTGTTCTTTCATGCCCTGCTTTCTTATCTCATTTCTTGAGCATTAAATTTTTTTTTTTTCTTTAGCCTTTAGGTAGATTATCTGAAATGTTAGAGGCTCTCAGTTTTGAAGTTGAGAAATCTGGAGGAAACTTGCATGGTTGTGATACTGTTTTCTGTAAGGTAAAATTCGTGGGTAGTTTTCCTACTAGCAGTTACCATTTTTTGTGATGTAGTCCATCAGTTTAACATCTTGAGTGTCTGAATTTTGCATTTAATTAAGAATAATTTAGATTTCTAACTAAAGGGAGCTGTTGATAGGGAGTGTTAAAGTAAAGGCCATTAAACTTTGGTAAAGTTCTTACCAACGTATTTTTCAAAAAATTGTTTAAAGGTACCATGAAATAGGGGCGCCTGGGTGGCTCAGTCGGTTAAGCGTCCGACTTTGTCTCAGGTCATGATCTCACGGTTCGTGAGTTCGAGCCCCGCGTCGGGCTCTGGGCTGATGGCTCGGAGCCTGGAGCCTGCTTCTGATTCTGTGTCTCCCTCTCTCTCTGACCCTCCCCCGTTCATGCTCTGTCTCTCTCTGTCTCAAAAATAAATAAACGTTAAAAAAAATTAAAAAATAAAGGTACCATGAAATAAAAATATTTCAACAGTAGCTATTCAGAAGCATCTTAAATCAACAAAATGTAGTCGCTTGATGACAGATACTGTTTTACGTCTCCATTTTAGTACTCTTTCACAGAATAAAAGTGTTGGGGAAGAAAACTGCATGTTGAATTTATGTATGATCTGATTAAAGAAAAAGAAGTTAATCTTCCTGAAATAGTGCCTTAGTCATCATTCCTACTCGATAAATATTTTCCACTGGTTTCTTATTTGCTTACAATATAAAATTCAGATTCTCTCAGACTGGCCTCTTGCTCTGGCCTAGTCTGCCTTTTTGCCTTATTCACTTCATACTACTATTTTATTAGCTTAAGTCACTGAAATATCCAGTTCTGAGTTTCCGTTCAGAGTCCTTAGACTTCTGCTGTCCACTCCAGTAGCCAGTACCGCACGTGGCTGTTGAACATTTGAGATGTGGCTGTTCTGAATTGCGTACCACATTTTGAAGATAGTACAAAAAAAGGAATGCAAAGTATCTCATTATGCTTTTAAAATACTGATTACATATTGAAATGATACTGTTTTGAATATGTTGGGTTAAGTAATAGTAAAATTAACTTTCAAAGAAAAAGGATCAGATTTTCTCTTTTGAAAGATGGCTAGAAAAAACTTAAAATTGTACATTAAATTGTACGGTGTTGCCTTCGACTTTCCTTCCCCCTATGCTTATCAAAATGCTTCAAAATCTTACTTCTGTGAAGCCTTCCTCAGTGGTCCACACTTAAAAGAGCTCTTCTGTGTCATTATTTAAAAAAAATTTTTTTAATGTTTATTTATTTTTGAGAGAGAGACAGAGACAGAGTGTGAGCAGGGGTGGGGCAGAGACAGAGGGAGACACAGAATTGGAAGCAGGCTCCAGGCTCTGAGCTGCCAACACAGAGCCCAATGCGCGTCTCGAACTCACGAACTGTGAGATCGTGACCTGTGAGATCATGACCTGAGCCGAAGTCAGTTGCCTAACCAACTGAGCCACCCAGGCGCCCCTCTTTCATTGATTTCTACTTTTTTTTTTTATTTTTTTAAAAAAATTTTAAATGTTTATTTTTGAGAGAGAGAGAGAGAGAGAGAGAGAGGAGGGGCAGAGAGAAAGGGAGACACAGAATCTGAAGCAGGCTCTAGGCTCTGAGCTGTCAGCACAGAGCCCACAGGGGGCTCGAACTCATGAGCTATGCGATCATGACCTGAGCCAAAGTTGGACACTCAACCGACTGAGCCACCCAGGCACCCCTTCTGTGTCATTATTTGAAGGCAGTATTTTGGTGTTTCTTGTACCATCTATTAACATATTAGATTTCTTTACTACAAGCCTTCTCCGCTTTTAGTCTTGTAAAACCCCAATATAGTCTCCCTAACTGTATTGCCATAGCACCTTCCTTTGTTTCTTCTGTTTACAGAAGTTACACGTATTTGGTTGAAACTTCAGGCATAAAGTGAGTCTTCCTGCCCCCACGTCCCCCCTGGATTACAGTGTTAAGAGTATAGAGATAAATGTAATCTTTCTCTTCCACTGTCTTCATTTCTTTTTCTTTTTCTCTCCCCATTTCCAAAAAATGAGGTGATACTATGCATCCTTTTCTTTAACTCTGTCTTCACTGAATATAGAGTACTCTTTTTATGTCATTAGGTGTTGATTTACTCATTCTTTTTAGTAGCCATGTAATATTCCCTTTTATGAATATACCGTCATTTTATTTACCAGCCCCCTATCGATGATTAGATTGTTTCCAATTTGTTGCAAGGTATTTTTCTTTTTTCTTTTTCTTTTTCCTTTTTTTTGCATTGTAAACAGTGCTGTGGTGCTTGTACATATCCTCTGAGACTATTTTTATTTTATAGGATGAATTCTTAGACATGTGTTTGCTGTACATAAGAGAAGCCATGTATAATGCCTATAGTGCCAAACTGCTCTGCACAATCCTTGTAACAATTCACATTCCAGCCAACAGTGTTTGAGAGTATTTCCCCTAACCCCTCACCAACACATCATAGTATCAGTCTATTTTAATCTTTGCCAGGCTGCCAGCTGAAAAAACAGTATTGTAGTTTTAATTTGTATTTCTTTGATTGACTAAGGTTGAGGAGAATTTTATAGTTTGTTGGTTCCTTGCATTTATCTCTCCTTTGTTTTTCTAATCTTTTTTTGTTACTCATTTTGCAGAAACTCTTTTTTGGGGTATGGATATTAACTCTTGGTATAATGCATTTTTTTTTTGTCATTTGTTTTTTTATTTTTGTTCATAATATATAAAAATTCTTTTGCTGTTGTAAGAGTATTTAGAAACAAAAAAATAAAAAGTTTAAGTTGTCTCATACTCTCAATTTATTTTATAAGCTCCTTGGTGACTGAATTTTGTCTTAAAATATTTTGTTTTGCCATCAGTACTAATTCAGTGCCTTGTACACAGTAAGCGTTCAGATATTTGTGTTGGTGGTGAAGGGGTACAGAATACATCACTGTGGCATAAAAATTATTTTGCGCTGAAGGTATTTGAGAATAGGCTTTTCTGGGGAACTTCCTGATCTGCCTAAAAACAGAGACTCACAGAGAAAACTCAGTTATCACAAAGCTGCTCCCCAGAGTTTTGAAACCAGGGAAGATTGACTTTTATCACTAGAGAGCAGAGAGAAAAAGTGGCACCACATCTAAACTGACATTGTCACACACCGTATCATATATCCATTTTCCTAGGGGCCCATGTATCTTTCTTAAAAGTCATTTGTTTCCTGTAAGTGTCCTCCTCCCCTCTCCCCATATTAACACAGGAGCCCCAAATTCTAACTGCCTCTTTTAGTCACACTTGTATGTAAATGGTGGTGAATGAATAAAAATCTTTTTTTTTTTTTTTTTGCTAATCTGACTTCTGTCAGTGTAATTTGCAGGCCCCCAAATTCAGAACGTAAGAGGGTAGAAGAAAAGTTTTTCCTCCTTAGCAATGGCAGGTTGTTTCTGACTGCTGGGGCAAGGGATAATAAGCAAGTGAAGTTTCACTATCTAAAAACAAAGTTAAGTATTTTAAATATAAAGAGCATAAGTCAAATTTCTTTAAGCTACAGTTTTCAAAATGTATTCTTCAAAACTAAAAATTTGTTAAATGAGGTTGAATGTACAATTAGAGAGACATCCCCCTCTTCCTGAATATATTCCTACAATTATAATGCTATTTCTTAATCAAGTGGCATAATTACTCTAATTGTGTTGACTAAGCCTGTTCTTTCTAAAGTTATTCACTGTTTCCTGTTCTTTCTTAGCATCTTATCAATTTGCGTAGAAGATGGTTTGTGACAGGTTCCACTGGTCACAATCAGAAGAAACAACAAAAAAGGTCATTCAGTTAAGATTAAGTAAGTAAAATATACAAAGAAGCCTCTAATTTCTTAAACCGGTAAAGGGCTCTTGAGATGATTACAGTGACTTCCCGTTTACCTGTATTCCAGATAACTTGAAATGTTTATTAAACCTTGAATTATTGACATGTTATCTAGCTTCACATTTATTGTGTTCCATAACTTACTACTCTGTTTACTAGGTTCGTGACCTTGCACCAAAGTGGTTAATCTAAGCTTTATTTCCTTGTATGTCAAATGAGGGTAATAATCGTTTTCTCACAGAGTTACTGCGAAGACTGAGTGAGTGAGTGCAGTGAAGCACTAAACACTATTTTTGCCACATAGTAATGCTTAGTAAGTGTAAGCGAAGATGAATTATTTGTGTGGGGGAAGATGAGGTCAGTTCTGTCTTCAAAAGCAATTTGAATGGCTGTATATATAGGGTCCTTGAAGATGAAATCTAATCCTGATACCTTCTGAAAGTGTTATTTTGTTAGCATTATTAACACTTGAATTTGCAAAGTACTTTTGTGTACTGGCAGTACTTACTGGTAAGTTGATACTGGGAAGTTTTGTGGCTTTTCTGGTTGTATATGTTAAGAATCTGAGGCTAATGAGGGTTAATTGCCCCAACAAGGTCAGAGAGGTAAGAGTAAGAAGTAAGTAGAATCAGACTTTCCTAGTTAGCTCGGAACGGGGACTAGGTCCTTAGGGTTAAGGATAAGTCAGTGATTCTACAGTCTAAAGAAAGCCCCCAAGCATTTAGTGGCCTGAATCCTTTCTAGAGCTTATTAGGGTGTGACAGAAACCTGTCAGAGAATGGAGGGGAAGGAAATTGTTCACAGCAGTCACCTCGGTGGCTAGTTTGCCTAGGTGGGGAGCATTGTACACTTTTTGCTCCGTTCCTCTTCCCTTGGGGTGGCCTTTCCTAGAAGCTTAGTGCGGGGAGGTCTAAGAGAGCCACTCGTGAGGTTAGGAGTGCTAGCAAAAAGTAGAGCAGCACATCTCATTTCCTAGCCGGTAGTCATGATGCAGCTGATTGGTTGATCTGTGCCTCCTTGAGCAAAGGGTAAAAAAAAAGTGCAGAGAAATCTCCTTGTGGACTGAGGGTAGCAGTAGAACACCCTGTACTTGTTTCAAATTTCTGTTCACATGGGGAAAGCAGAAGGTAACTAGGCTTTAGGCATCTTGACAGGGCTGGCTCTCCTGGAGAGGGGGGCAAAAGTAGGAGAGGTTGAGCTGAAGCAGGTCTTTGGGAAGGGAAATGTGCAGTTGGGTTTGAGCCCCTCACCTCTCGGTCACCAGAGCGCTCCAGCCTGTCCCCAGAGGAGAAGCCATCATTTGGCTGCCTGTATCATGGTCCGTATTAGCCAGGTGGTGGCAGCCACCCCAGAGGACTGCAGGAGTGCTCAGATGTTGAGACGTTTATTCTGTTCTCCCTCATCCCCCTCTCCTCCCAAAACAGGTCAGACCACACCCCTTCCCCAGTTGAACTTTTCATGGACCATGGACCCAGCCTGGGTTTGGAAGGGAAAGAGATGATTGCAAGATTGAAGATTAAAGTTTTAGGGGCGCGTGGGTGGCTCAGTTGGTTAAGTGTCTGACTTCGGCTCAGGTCATGATCTCACGGTCCGTGAGTTCGAGCCCTGCGTCGGGTTCTGTGCTGACAGCTCAGAGCCTGGAGCCTGCTTTGTATTCTGTGTTTCTTCCTCTCTCTGCCCCTCCCGTGCTTATGCTCTGTCTCTCTCTGTCTCTCAATAATAAATAAATGTTAAAAAAATTTTTTTTGAAGATTAAAGTTTTAAACAGCAGTCAACTGGACTGGACATTTTTATAACTGAAAACTACTGGAAAGCTGTAGGAATTGTTCCAGATGTCATTAAGGGGAGGTGGTGTGTGAAAGGGAAATTGGACCAACCATAGTTGGAGGTGGAAGCTGGAGAAGAATAAAACCTTTTCTCATGTTTGTACCAATTTCAGATCCCTTATTAAAGTCATAGAAGTATCAGCTTAAGTTCCTACTAAAGCCCCTCTGACACCAGCCCCCATTCTTTTTTCTGTACAAAGCTTTTAGAGTTGTACATGATCCTTTGATCATCTTAATGGTTCTGTTTCCAAGTGCATTCCAGTTCTGCGCAATATAATTTTAACATTAAACATATTTTATTTAATTCTAACTAGTGCATTTCAAATTTATAAACTGTATATGTTAACCTTAATTGCAACATTAAGTAAAATATGGTATTCCTTAGTTTTTATGGAGTTGTAAGAGTTTATCAAGCCTCAGAAACGTTAAAGTAAAAAGTACTCAGTAAAAAGCATTAGTGTAATATATTTTACTCAGTATAGGAGATTTTGAATTCATGAAGTTTTAAATTAACTTTCAGCTGTTCATGTTGAAAAGGTGAGTGGGTTTTAGTTTAAATGCTGTAGAACAATAAAATAATGAGGGACTAGGTAATACCTATTTTCCTTACATTTGCCTAGCCCTATTTTAAGTGCTGTTCTATGATAGGTACGGTTATGAGAGGAGAATGAGGCCACAGAGGTGGAATAACTTGTCAAGGGTTGTGCAGCTAGTAAGTGGCAAAGCTAAGGACTCAAACCCAGGTAGTCTGACTGCAGAGACCGTGTTCTTAACCACAGAATTATGTTCATTTTCAAAGGGAGTAGGACAATTTTAAGATAAGGATGTGTACTCTACACATGCACACGTTTTACTTGATTTTCACCTGCTGCTTCTCGTGCCTGTTCACATACAGTAGATGGATTTGCCTGTTTGCTGGTGTGTTAAGTTAACTGAGGTACCTGGTAAAACGTTCTCTCCTCTCATGGTCTAAATCTACGTATTTGATGGGTTAAACTTGACTTTTGACAATTAACACCTACTTCTCTTTTTTTTAATTTTATTTTTTTTTAATGTTTTTATTTTTGAGACAGAGAGAGACAGAGCATGAACAGGGGAGGGGCAGAGAGAGAGGGAGACACAGAATCTGAAGGGGGCTCCAGGCTCCGAGCTGTCAGCACAGAGCCTGGTGCGGGGCTTAACTCACAGACTGTGAGATCATGAGCTGAAGTCCGACGCTTAGCCAACTGAGCCACTCAGGCGCCCCCCTACTTCTCTTTTTAATACTAAAATTTGTCAGAAACTTTTCATAGGTATTTTTAAATTAATTAATTAATTAGTTAATTAATTTTTTTGCTTCCCTGATGTTTTGCATCGTGGAGAAAACAGTATTCAAAGTCCAATGGAGCAGTTGCTTTTATAGCATTTATCCAGAATGCTTCCCATAAACAGTTTTTAAAAATTAGTGCTGTATCATTTATCTCATTTCTGAGATACAGACACGTTTAATTGTTAGCGATCACACAGCTAGGCCTTTTTTCACTGCTTTACCTTGACTGTTACTCGTAAAGTAGCTGAAACTGGACAGAGTTTTGCTTAACATAATCATGTTATTTGTATTGTTTCTTAGAATACATTGAAAATCTGCCCTGTGAGAGAACAGGAAGGAAAAAAGATAAAAAATAACTGCCACATCAGTTGAAAATAGAAAATGAGTAAGTCCATCTGTGGGGCCGTTTTGGGAGTCAGATAGGCTGAGGAATGAAACCTGATTTTTACCCATTAATGATGCCGATATTGTCCTCTGGAATATTATTAATTTGCTTGTGTTCCACAGAAATTATTAAAACACAATTTGTTAGACATGTAGACATTTAAAAATAATCTCTTTCCTTGCAAGTTTTTGTTCAAAAGTCTTTTTGCATCTTGATTACGAAAGTAATGCTCACTGGACAAATTTAAAACCTAGAGAAGCTCTGAGGAAAAAAAGTAAAAATCCCTCATATTCATATTATGCAAGAACACTAGTAAACCTTTTGGTATATGCAGTATCAGTTAAAACAAAAACTTTATTGCTTAACGATTCTCCCATAACTTAAAGAGTTTGAGGAAATCAGGTGAGTAAAACTGGAATTCTCTGCTTGTGTGAAAGCCAAGTGTCCGAACCTGAAATAGAAGAAACAAGGTGGCATGGAGTGGGGCTATTGAGATAGAAGTTTTGGGGTGCCTGGGTGGCTCAGTTGGTTGAGCGTCTGACTCTTGGTTTTGGCGCAGGTTTGGAAATTTGGCTGTCTTGTTTTAGTTACCTGATTATCTTTTTGTCTGTATATTCTCCCTTTCTTTTTCAGCTTTGCAACTTTTAAGCTTTAAAACAAAGTTAAGATGTTTCAAATTTGATGTGTTTTCTGTAATAATGGACTAAAATAGAATAAGATGTGGGGAGGTAGAACCCAAACTGAGGGAGGTCAGAAAACCATATGGAAATAGAACATCCAAAACCTCTAGCAGAATGAAACTAGAAAGAATGGAATCTGAACACTGAAATTATACATCTGCTAGGCAGCTGTGCATTCTTTATTCATAGGTTCCGTGCAGAAATAGCAAAGGAAACTTTGAAAGGAAAACCTATCCTCAGTGGATTGAGCATGTATTCTTATCACTAATTGTGATGTGTACATTTTTTGTTATATAATGTATATTTAATTCATCTTTAAATGAATTATTCCTTTTTTTTATGAGTTATAAAAATTCTTTTCTGGAAATAACATCACTTTTTGGGGTTAAATTTAGAGTTCCTATTTGTATCTTCAGCACCGAATCAACATTTTATTAAATTACAGATCAGGGTATTTTCAGTGGTACTGAGAGAGTGTAATGCTTTTGTAAATTTGTCATTGTTTTCCTTTTTGTCAGTGTTCAAGGATATGTGGCACTTTAATGTTCTGCCTTTCAAAAACCAACTCTTCTGAATTTGTTTAAACAAAATATTTGTGTTTTCAAAGTTAGATACTTTAAATTAGCAGCTGAAATTTAAAAGGGGAAAGACATGAAAAAGCTTTTATTTAGTCCTAGGATGCTTTGTAATTATTAACATTTATATATTACGTAGTTTACAGAGCACTTTTATATCCATTATCTCCTGTGATTTTCATGGTCTTGCTAACGTTGTCTCTTTTCACTTGAGAATTAACACAACATTGTCAGTTCAGTTAGGGACTGTAGTAGGCTCTTGTGTTCTTCACTCTAAGGGTGATACATAGTATTTAGAAGTCATGGGATAGGAGAACAAAGAGCATAAGACTCGTCAACATCTCATAATAACTGTGGATCTTATTTCATATAATTCTTTTTAGTTTCTTTTCCTGTTCTTATTTTTTACATAGTTTGCCCTGATACTGAGGATGCAATAGTTATTAAGTACTTTCAAATTCACATTGTTAAGTACTTCTGATAAAAAATTGTTCTTAACTATTTTTGGGGGCTCTGTTGCAGTAGAATCTTTCTCTACTTGAGGGAAAACATTTTATCATAGGATCATTATCTTTGTGTGTATCTATAACATATATAAAATATATATACAAAGATATATATCCATGCTCTTAACCACTCTATATGCATATATATATTAAAGCCTATATTATATATGTGTGTTTATATTGTGTGTGTGTGTATGTGTGTATATAATTTAATATTATATAATTAGTGGTTAACAGCATGGACTCCATTTGGGTTTAAATCCCAACTCTTCTTGGGTTTAAATCCCAGATCTGCTTCTTCCTAGCTGTGCAACCAGCACTTTGGGCAGATTGGTTTGACAAACATCTCTGTGTCGGTTTCCTCATCTGTAAATTGGTAATAATGCTCCTTACCTCATGGAGTGGTTTTAAGTTTATATATATATGTGCGTGTGTGTGTGTGTGTGTGTGTATGTGTGTATATGTATATATGTGTGTATATATATATATGTGTATATATATATGTGTGTGTATATATATATGACCTATACATATGTTTTATATTTTAGAGCCATACCCGACCCATAGTGAGCGGTGTATAAGTTACCTAAAATTTTAGATCAGGGCCCATAATCAATCACTGACTACTGATTTAACTAGCAGACAGAAAATTAGTAAGGAGATAGAAAGCCAGAGAACACTAAAAAAATGTAATAGAGAACACAACACCCAGTGAAGATAGAATATGATCCATTTGTTGGTCTTAAAGCAAGCCTCAACAGATATCAAAAGATTGAAATCATTCACAGTGTCCTCTGACCATAGTGGAATTAAGTTAGAAATCAATTACAAAAGATAGTGAGAAAATCTTTGAAATTAAGCAGTGCACTTCTAATTCTAAACCCGTGAGTTAAATAAAAAGTTATAGAGGAATTAGAAATCAATAGGATTCAATCATAATGAAAATACACTCATAGCAAAATTTGGGATACACTTGATTCTATACTTAGAGGAAATGTTACAGCTTAAAAAATATGTATTAGAAAAGTAGAAAGGCTAAAGATCAGTGATTTAAGTGTCCATCTCAAGAAATGAAAATGATTGGCAATTCCTCTTATTTTTGATTGGATTGAGGGAAAATTTTAGTTTTATATTTTACATCAGATTCCTTTTTTTTTTTTTAATTTAAAAAGAAAATTTTTTTATTCTTAGAGAGAGAGAGAGAGAGAGAGAGAGCATGAACAGGGGAGGGGCAGATCGAGAGAGGGACACAGAATCTGAAACAGGCTCCAGGCTCTGAGCTATCGGCACAGAGTCCGATGTGGGGGCCCGAACTCACAAGCCGTGAGATCATAACCTGAGCTGAAGTCAGACATTTAACCGACTGAGCTACCCAGGCGCCCCTCCCTTTTTTTTTCTTTTTTTTTGGAAAGAAAGGGGGAAAGATATGGTTGAAATAACTGAGCCACCAGGTGTCCCTACTTTTTTGGGGGGGGGGGCTCTATTGCAGTAGAAATTTTCTCTGCTTGAGGGAAAACATTTTATCATAGGATCATTATTTTCATGTGTATCTATAACATATACCCCTTATGAAAACCTCCCATTTTCTTGGCCCTTTCATAGAACCCTTAACTTTTCTAAGGAGAACAGGCTTTCTGAAGAAACACATAAGAACTCTGAGATGATCAGTTTTAGTCTTGGTAATTATTTCTAAGTTTTTAAGACTTGGAAAGTATACTTCAATTTGGTAAGTATATAATGAGCACCTGTGATAGACCAGAAACTGTCCAGACTTGGTTATATAATAGTGAATAAAATAGCCCTGAGTTCTGCTTTCATGGAGCTTATGTTCTAGTTGGGGAGACCAGCATCAATAAAACCACAAACCTACTCAGGTATACAATTACAGTGTGATGTTGGTGCTAGGAAAGACAAGTTTAGAGGACTAGAAGAGTGGTAATAGGAGACCTAAACTTATTTATGTTGAGAATGTGGTGAGATAATGTACAAAACTGATTAGGATAAAGTGGGGAAATAGACCCATGGAGATTCATAGGAAGTCTGTTTTTAAAAAATGAGAGAATACATCTTTTTATTTTATTTTTATT
Source organism: Panthera onca (assembly GCF_046562875.1). Classification (NCBI taxonomy): domain Eukaryota; kingdom Metazoa; phylum Chordata; class Mammalia; order Carnivora; family Felidae; genus Panthera; species Panthera onca. The sequence goes on along the minus strand of NC_138349.1, from coordinate 42,786,983 downwards.
TTTTCATTTAAAAAAATTTAAAGAATTTTTAATGTTCATTTATTTTTGAGAGAGAGCAAGAGAGCACGAGGGGAGGGGAAGTGGGGAGGGGGAGTGAGCATGGGAGAGGGGCAGAGGGGGAGGGAGACACACAATCTGAAGCAGGCTCCAAGCTGTCAGCACAGAGCCCAACGTGGGGCTTGAACTCCTGAACTGTGAGATCATGACCTGAGCCGAAGTTGTATGCTTACCTGACTGAGCCACTCAGGTGCCCTGAGAGAATAAATCTTAAAGTGTGTTATGTTGACTGACTTAAATTTGGCAATCCAGAGGCCTGAGTAATTATCCTTCATCCAGTACCGACTAGTTGGATAGTCCTCAGTACATGCTTCATGTCTCTGTTCTGAATGAAAGTGGTCAGGACTAGACTAGCTGATGGCTAAAGTGTGTAGTTCCAAAGTGCTAAGTCCATTGAAACTTTCATGAGCACTTTAAAGAGTATTTTTCTTATGATTATGAAAACCATATATATTATTTTTAGAAAAAATTGTAGAGACTACAGGAGAGAAAGACCCTCTCTCCCAAATTTCATTTGTACTAGAGATGTCAATTTTATTATAAATAGGGAATATATCAGAGAACTTGACTTCCCCGCAGCTCTGGAAGGTATTGGTTAACAGGACTATATTAATCAGGATAGGTTAAATTATGCCTCATTAATGAACAAAGTCCTCAAATTTCATTGGCTGGACAGAGCAAAAAGTTTATTTATCGTCCCATGTTCAGCTCGAGGGAAGTAGGCAGTTGAGATAAAGCCTGTCAGGTTTTACCCTCTTGCAGCTGTACCTTTGGAACACATGGCTTTCTTGGTTGCTGTGGAAGGGAAGAAAACATTGGAGGGTCTTGCAACCAGCAATTATGTAACTTCTCCAGTCAAAACTAGTCATTTGGCTTACCTAACAGCAAGGGGATGGAGGAGTGGACCCCATGCTCCTGGAAGTAGAGGAGGCCTGGCTGTGGGTGAGCTTTATAAGGTCTTTACAACAATGACCTTGCTGTTCCTGGCTGTAGTTGGGTAGAGTGAGGATGGAATCCAGATCCAAGTGGGGCCAGTTGGATTGTTAGGCCTAGGAGTTTGCTTTGGGTACTGGAGACTGATGGGACTTAACACTGGAGTGCTCAGGTCATTAGACACAGATTCAGGGGTGGGATTCAAGTAGCTGAGTGATCAGAAGTTGATCTATAGAGAGAACAGTGAATCAGATGCATTGCAGAAATAAGGTATTGTGGAACTTTGGGGAGAAAGAAATAACTATTGGTATTCAGTGGGTTTACAGTTCTCAGTTCTAGATCATTAATGAAGACTGGCTGTAGTTCCTGCAGAGATTTCTTAAGAATATGTATGCTTTCTTTCCCAACACGGGGAGTCACAAAAAGTGAGCCTGTTTTGTGCTGCAAAGAAAATCAGATTTTCAGAAAGCAAAACTTAAGTAGGTTATATTTATATTTTCTGACCATAGTGCAATAGAAATTAACAGCAATAGGATGCCCCCCCCCCCATATAAAATCATACAGAACAAACAAAAACATAAATCCAAAACAAAAACATCTACCTTCTTTGGGAGCAAGGGAAGAGACATACCTTTTAAACAGCTTAAAGGGATGATCGTAACTGAAGTGACACAATTTAGACATTAATTATAGAGAGAAGCACTACATATCAATGTTGCAAATGTGAAACTTTCTGGAAAATTCATAGCAATTAAATATGAATTAATAAACAGGAAAGATTAAAGCTGAATGGACAAGATATTCAGTTTAAACTGATTAAAAACAAAATAAACCAAATGATGTAAAACAAAGCAATTAATAAATGTAAAAGTATAAGTTAATGAAAAGTAAAACAACTTTTTTTTTTTTAAGATTTGATTTTTAAGTAATCTGTACACCCACTGTGGCACTAGAGCTCATAACCCTGAGATCAAGAGTCACACTCTTCACCAACTGAGCCATCCAGGCGCCCCCAGAATAAACCCTCTCTTGACAGTAAAATCAGAGCTGGCAGACTCTTGGCAAGTCTGGTTAAGAAGAAAACAAGCTGGAGGCAGACACCACAAGCCGTGGACACCTCTATAAGTGCCGAGATGAGAGCCTCAGAAGGGGACGCTGTGCAGAACTTCATGCCAGTCAGCCTAGAAATTAATGAAACCGATTATTTCCTAGGAAAGTATAAATTACTGAAATTTTCAGAAGGAATAGAAAAGCTTGATAGTCCAGTAGCTGATGAAGAAGTAGACAGAATTGTTCAAGATACAGCCTTTAAAAGGGCCAGATATTTTTACAGGACTTTAAAGTAATCGATGATCCCTGTGTTACACAGATTTCCAGAGGAAAGAAGAGAAATGTAATAGAGAAGATGCCCTTTGAAGCTAGCATAGCACAGGAAGAGAAAACAATAGGCTATTTTCCTTTATCACATAGTTGTAAGATCCAAAATAAGATACTAGGAAACTGAATCTAACAGTGTGTTAAAACTATATAGGGAAAAACTCTCCCTGGGAATCAAGGATGATTTGACCTTAGGAAATCTTTCAGTGTCGTTTACACTATATTAGTAAATCAAAGAAGGAAAACAGTACGATCATTTCAATTGATGACAAAAGATACCAGATAAAATTCAGTAACCATTTCTGATAGACTAGGTTTAGGAAAAGAAGGCAACTTCCTTAACTTGAGAGGGGGTAAAACTACTTAAAGAATGTAGTAAACCCAACTGGTAAAAATTTTTTTATGAAAAAAAGAATAATACTAAGCTCATTAAAAAAAAAAATTTTTTTTTAACGTTTATTTGTTTTTGAGACAGAGACATAGCATGAACAGGGGAGGGTCAGAGAGAGAGGGAGACACAGAATCTGAAACAGGCTCCAGACTCTGAGCTGTCAGCACAGAGCCCGATGTGGGGCTTGAGCTCACGGAGCGCGAGATCATGACCTGAGCCACCCAGGTGCCCCTTTACTAAGCTCATTTTTAATGCTTCTGTTAAGCATTTAACTAGAGGCCCCAGCCAATGGAGTAAGAGAGGACAAAGGAAAAAAAAAAACATATAAATACTTGAAAGGGAAAGTCAAAATTTCAACTCCTTGCATATGCTCTAGAAAAACCAGGAGAATCCATTGACAAACTTGGGAACCTAATAAATGAGTTCAGTAAGATGGCATATACATGGTGAACTAAAAAATAACTGGGTTCCCTATACATCAGCAGTAGCTGTTCAACTTGAGAGAAGTACTATCATGTTTGCTACATTTGATAAGTGTCTATTAAGCATGGACTGCTTTGCAGTTTTCTGTCCCAGACATGTTTTGATCATGAAGAGAAAGCTCCAGGAGATGAAGCTTCCAATTTCCTACTTGTCTTAATACAGAAGTCAAATGTTCGAGGGCCTAACGCAAGGCAGATTGCTTCATGACAGCCCCACATAGCTAAAACTATTCTCTATGATGCCCATCTCCCCCTGGTATATAAAAAAAATCGTTTTTAGACAACATTTCTGTGAAAGAATGCATCACTGAGTTCCCTGGAGAACCCAGAGGCCTAGCCCTTAGTGTCCTGCAAGAATACAGAAGAAAAATATACTAAGGAAAAGAAGATTTCTCTACAAAGTAAGTTTAAATTTTTTTTTTAATGTTTATTTTTGAGAGAGCAAGCGAGCATGCAAGCAGGCAAGGGGCAGAGACAGAGGGAGAGACAGAATCTGAAGCAGCCTCCAGGCTCTGAGCTGTCAGCACAGAGCCCAATGTGGGGCTTGAACTCACGAACTGAGAGGTCATGACCTGGGCTGAAGTTGGATGCTTAACTGACTGAGCCACCCAGATGCCCCTTGTTTTTTTGTTTTTGTTTTTTTAATGTAATACATACTTGCAGCAAACTGTTCAAATCATACAGAAAAGCGAGCTTTCCATTTTCCTCCTCTCTTTAAAAAAAATTTTTTAAGTTTATTCATTCACTTCAAGAGAGACAGAGTGAGCGGGGGAGGGGCAGAGAGAGGAAGAGAAGGCTCCGAGCCTGATGCAGGGCTTGAATTCATGACCCGACCCAAAACCAAGAGTCAGACAAGAGTCAGACACTTAACCGACTGAGCCACCCAGGTGTCCCTCCCCATTCCTCCTCTCTTGCTGCTCTCTCCTGAGTTTTCTTCTCATTCTAAACCACGGCTGCCACTTTATATATCCTCCTCAAATTTTCCTTTACAAAAGTTTATTTCTGTTTTGTGTGTGTGTGTGTGTGTGTGTGTGTGTGTGTGTGTGTGTGTGTGTTTTATACCAATGGCTTCATGCATTCTGTGTCTCAGCTTGCCTTTTTCACAGAACATTTTCTACATCTCCCTCATTCTGTTTAACTTCACATTGAATTTATGGGGACATAAAGCTGTGTTTAATCTCTTTAGCAGACCCTTTTCTTCCACTGCCCTCCAATCCCTGGAGCCTTTCTGTTTGCCTCATTTCTGACCATTCTATTCACCTTCTTGCTCTCAGGCATTCTGAAGTTTTGGGGGCAGTCTGTCCCCCTTTTCAGACTAATGTTTGTAAATGTATAAAATAAAACACACTGGATTACTAAGGAAACCAATTATATTGAAATGTAGCTATTAAAGTAAACTTTTTTTTAGATATAGTTAATACAGATGTTCTTTTATTAACTTATTAAATAACCCAATGGCAGGTTTTAACAACTACCCTAATTTTTTTTACAACTACCCTAATTTTTAAATAATGGTGAGGCATAAATAATACTTTAAATTATTTGCAACAATGTAATTTGATCAGAATATCCCATTTCTTTTTGGTTACAAAGTTGTAGGTACTGCTAATACTACTGTGGGTTTTGCCTACTCTCCTACTTAAATAATTTAAGTTAGAGGTTAATGAAACTAAAGATGTAATTTTTTCCCATCTAGACATCAAGTTCATGGACGTCCTAAAACTTGAGTCACACTGGAAAACCCTGATTCTTTGCAGCCCACTTAAGTTGTGATTTTTCTTTGGAAAAAGAAAAATCTTTTCTCCTTTGGACCTAAACATGAATCTGTTTGCCCTTCTTCGCTACTCTAACACCACTCTCCCTCTCACTTTACTTAACATCAAACAGAAAACATGATTTTTCAGTCTCCTCATCAGATAATACTGTCTACTGCTATTGCTCCTCCCAGTTTTCCATGGAACCTGGGCTTACTCTGTCCTCTTCCCAGCCTCCTTTATTCTGTGAAGGTTTTATTTTATATGGCGCACTGTCTCCGATAGCAATTTATTTTAATTCTTGATGATCTATCTCAACATCCACGTGGCTCATTCTTCCACAACCTTCCTGGCCTCTTGTCTCTTGACCTCTGCCAGTGTCTTCCACTCTATCTCAGCCACCTCATCATACCTCAGATCTGTTATACGATAATAATGTGCTCATAATTATAGTAACTGTAACCTCCTCCATAATTTCAGTTTCAAGAACCCTACTCTCTGATCATCCATCACTTCTGATCTTTCCAGCCCATGCCTTCTAGAACAAACAATCCTTTTCCCTGAGATCTACAGAACCCATTGACCCTATTACCTTTTTAGTGTTTCTCACTACACTGCCCCTTATGTTCTCATTCTTCTCCTTTCTCAGTTTCAATTCTGTGGCCAGTCATAAATGTTCAGCTGCAAATATTCTCAACACCCTTGTCCTCGCTTGCTACATTGCTTAGTTGAGAAACTCCAGTATTGGATAAATCCAAATCTACCTATTCTGTACTTTGTAGTTTGTGGTAAGAAACTTATAATTTTACCCTCTTAATGATTTTTAAGTGTTCAGTATGGTATTGTTAATTATGTGCACATTGTCATACAACAGATCTCTAGAACTGTTTTCATCTTCCCATTTCTCTCTCTCTCTAGCCCCTGGCAGTTTGCTGCCCTTCTGCTTTCTGTTTCTGTGGATTTAATTACTTTAGGTACTGCAGGTGTAAGTGAAATCATGCAGTATATGGCTTTTTGTGATTGACTTTTTTTACTTAGCATAATGTCCTCAAGGTTCATCCATGTTTGTAGCATGACAACATTTCCTTGTTTTTTAAGGTTGAATAATACTCCATTGCATGTGTATACCACATTTTCTTTATCTGTGTATCTCTTGATGGACATTTACATTGCTTTCACTTCTCGGTTTGTGAATAATGCTGCGATGAACATAGGTGTGCAAATCTGTCTTTGAGATCCTGTTTTCAATTCTTTTGAATATATACCCAGAAATGGAATTGCTGGATTATATACTTCTATTTTTAATTTTTTAAGAGCTTCCATACTGTTTTTCCATAGTGACTGCACCATTTTATTTATTTATTTTTATTAAAAGTTTTTTTTATGTTTGTTTATTTTTGAGAGAGAGAGAGCGCGTGCACGGGTGTGCACATGAGTGGGGGAGGGGAGAGAGGGAGACACAAGAATCCACAGAATCCGAAGCAGGTTCCAGGCTCTGAGCTGTCAGCACAGAGCCTAACGCAGGGCTTGAACTCATGAACTGTGAGATCGTTACCTGAGGAAAAGTTGGACACTTAACTGACTAAGCCATCCAGGTTCCCCTATTTATTTTTAAATAGATTATACCCTTTTTCTTTTTTAAATATTTGTTTATTTTTCAGAGAGAGTGCACACTCAAGTGGGGGAGGGGCAGAGAAAGAGGGAGACACAGAATCTGAAGCAGGTTCCAGGCTCTGAGCTGTCAGTGCAGAGCCCAGTGCAGGGCTCGAACCCACAACCGTGAGATCATGATCTAAGCCAAGGTCGGATGCTCAAGTGACTGAGCCATCCAGGCGCTGCAGCTGCACCATTTTATTTTTTTTCAACCTTTTTTTTTTTTTTTTTAATTTATTTTTTATTTATTTTTGGGACAGAGAGAGACAGAGCATGAACGGGGGAGGGGCAGAGAGAGAGGGAGACACAGAATCGGAAACAGGCTCCAGGCTCCGAGCCATCAGCCCAGAGCCTGACGCGGGGCTCGAACTCACGGACCGCGAGATGGTGACCTGGCTGAAGTCGGACGCTTAACCGACTGCGCCACCCAGGTGCCCCTGGCTGCACCATTTTATACAGCCACCAGCAGTGCACAAGGATTCTAATTTCTCCACATCTTGCAACACTTGTTATTTTCTATTGTTTTGATAAGGGCCATTCCAATGGGTATTAGGTGGTATCTCATTGTGGTTTGGATTTGAATTTCACCAGTGACCAGTGATGTAAGTATCTTTCAGATGCTTGTTGGCCATTTGTGTATCTTCTTTGGAGAAGTGTCCATTCAAGTGAGTCCTTTGTCCATTTTTTAATTAGGTTACTATAATTTTTGTTACCAAATTGTAGGAATTCTTTGTATATTCTGAATATTAATAACTTATCCATTATATGGTTTGCAAATATTTCTGCCATGCTGCTGGTTGCCTTTTAATCTGGTTGATTGCTTCCTTTGCTGCAAAAGTTTTTAAGTTTTGACGCAGTCCCATTTGTCTGTTTTTGTTGTTGTTGCCTGTGCTTTTGACGTCATATTCAAGAAATCATTGTTCATTCCAGTGTCGTGAAGCTTTTTCCCTATATTTTCTTCTAAGAGTTTTATAGTTTCAGATCTTATGCTTAAGTCTTTAATCCATTTTGAATTAAGTATAATTAATTAAATGAATTATGGTGGAAGGTAAGGAAGGACCTGTCTTCATTCTGTTGTATGAGCATATCCAGTTTCCCCAGCACGACTTGTTGGAGAGACTAGCCTTCCCCCACTGTGTAGTCTTAGCACCTTTATTGAAGATAATTTGACCATATATGTGAGGGTTTATTTCTGGAGCTCTTTTCTCTTCTCTTGCTCTACATGTCTATATTTATGCCTATACCATACTTTTTGATTACTGTAGCTTTTAATATGTTTTGAAATCAGGAAGTGTGAGACCTCCGGCTTTGTTCTTCTGAATTCTTGAGATTGTTTTGGCTATTTGGGGTCCTTTGAGATTCTGTATGAATTTTAAGATAGTTTTTTCTGTTTATGCAAAATATGCCATTAGGATTTTCACAAGGATTGCATTGAATCTGTAAATAGCTTTGGGCAGTGTGGACATTGTCTTTGTGTTTATTTGTGTCATCTTTAATTTGTGTCACAGTTCATTTACTTCCTTGGTTAACTATTATTCCTAAGTATTTTCTTTCTTTCTTTTCTTAAAGATTTTATTTTTTTAAGTAGTCTCTACGAGTGTGGGGCTAGAACTCACAGCCCCAAGATCAAGAGTTGCATGCTCTACCCACTGAGCCACCCAGGAGTCCCCTTTCCTTTTTTTTTTTTTTTTTTTTTTTTTTTTAATTTATTTATTTTGAGAGAGAGCATGAGCAGGGGAGGGCAGAGAGAGAGACAGAGAGAATGCCAAGCAGGCTCCGTGCTGGGTTCAAACCCATGAACCATGACATCATGACCTGAGCCAAAATCAAGAGTCAGACACTTAACTGACTGAACCACCCAGGTGCCCCACCTTTCCAGTTTTTAAAAAAATAGGCTATTATGTTTTAATATAATCTGCTTCATGTCAATTTATTATTACAAAGCATTGAAATGATTGTAAACTGAAAACATTCTTTATATTGGTGAATTTGTAAATATACATCTTTCAAAACAAAAATTATTTCAGCATTTTTCTTTTTCTCTTCCATTTTATTTGTTTTTTAATATTTATTTTTGTATTGAAATATAGGTAACACACAAAGTTACATTAGTTTCAGGGGTATGGTATACTGATTTGGCAAGTTTTAATATATTCTGCTGTGCTCACCACAAGTGAGCATCTGTCTCCATACAGTGTTACTACAATACCACTGACTATTCCCTATGCTGTGTCTTTTATTCTTGTGATCTACTTATTCCATAACTGGAAACCTGTTTCTCCCACTCCTCTTCCCCCATTTTGCCCATCCCTCCCCCCATTGTAAACAAGGTTGTTTTCTAGCCCCCTCCCCCCCTTTTTAAATCGGGTTATTTTCTTAATTTCCTTTCTGGATTATTTATTGTTAGTATACAGAAACACCACTAGTTTTTGAATGTAGATTATATATCATATATCTTATAAGTTTGCTAAATTCATTTATTCTAACAGTTTTTTTTTTTTCTGTATTGAATCTTTATGGATTTCTACATATAATATGTCAGCTGTGAACAGGGATAATTTTATTTCTTCCTTTCTGATCTGAATGCCTTTTTTCCCCCTTTGCTTAATTGCTGTGGCTAGGGCTTTCAATACTATGTTGAATAGAAGTGGTGAGAACAATCACCCTTTTCTTGTTACTGATCTTACAGGAAAAGCTTTCAGTTTCCATCATTGAGTGTGATGTTGGGCTTTTCATACATGACCTTTGTTATGTTAAAGTAATTACTTTCTATTTCTAGTTTGTTGAGTGTTTTTTATATGGAAGGTTGTTGCATTCTGTCAAATGATTTTTCTGCACCAGTTGAGATGATCATGTGATTTTTGTTCTTCATTGTGTTAATGTGGTATATTACATTTATTGATTTTTTTTTTTTTTTTTTTTTTTTTTTTTTTTTTACACTGAACTATCCTTGCACCTCAAGGGTAAATCCCACTTGGTCATGGTGTGTAGTACTTTAAATGTGCTGTTCATCTTGGTTTGCTGGTATTTTGTTGAGGAATTTTGCATCTATATTCATCAGCGATATTGGTCTGTAGTTTTCTAATACTATCTTTGTCTGGCTCTGGTATCAGAGGTTGTAAAATGAGTTTGGAAGTATTCCTTCCTTTTTAGTTTTTTGGAAGACTTTGAAAAGGATTGACATAAATTCTTCCTTAAGTGTTATATAGAATTCTCCAGTGGAACTGCTTGGTCTTGGGCTTCTTTGTTGGAAGATTTTTGATTAGTGATTCAATTTCCATACTGGTTACAGGTCTGTTTAGGTTTTCATTTCCTTCATGATTCAGTCTTGGTGGGTTGTATGTTTCTAGGAATGTATTCATTTCTTCTAGGCAATCCAAATTGGTGATGTATAATTAATCATCATAGTCTCTTAAATCTTTCTTTATTTCTGTGACATCAGTTGTAGTGTCTCCTCTTTCATTTCTGATTTTAGTTATTTGAGCCTTCTCTCTTCTTAGGCCTCGTTAGGTTTGTCAGTTTCTTTGATCTTTTCAAAAAATAAACTCATTAATTTTTTCTATTCTTCTGTCCTCTGTTTTATTACTAGTGGAATCTTTATTGGTTGCTTCTGTACAACTTTGAGTTTAGTTTGTTTTTCTTTTTCTAGTTCTCAAAGGTATGAAGCTAGATTATTGATTTGAGACCCTCTCTTTTTTAATTGTAGGGATTTACCACCACAAACATTCGTTGTAGACCTACTTCTGCTGCATCCCATGTTTTGGTATGTTGTGTTTTTGTTTTCATTTGTCTCAATTTCCCTTAGTTCTTTAAGCCATTAGTTGTTTAAGAGTGTGTTGTTTAATTTTCACATCTTTGTGAATTTTCCAGTTTTCCTTCACTTGATTTCTAGCTTCATTCCATTGTGGTTGGAAAAGATACTTGGTATGATTTCAGTATTCTTAACTTTGTCAAGACTTGTTTTGTGGTATAACATGTGATCTATCCTAGAGAATGTTCCATGTGTGCTTAACAATGTGTGTTTGGCTGCTGTTGGGTGGAGTGTTCTGTGTATGTTCTGTGTAGGCCCAGTGGTCCAAAGTGTTGTTCAAATTCTGTTTTCTTATTGGTCTTCTGTCTGGTTCTATCCATCATTAAAAGTGGGATATTGAAATCTACTGTTGTTGTTTTACTATTTATTTCTGCCTTCGATTTTGTCATTGTTTGCTTATATTTGGGTGCTTTGATTATACACTTGCACTTTTGCTGCTGCAAGTGGCTGGAGAATTTCTTTGCTGATTGGTTTACTTCCAGTTAATGACTACTGAGGTCAGATGAGCCCTTCGTGTTGGTCAACAATTGCTCTTAGTCCTTTTACTCTCCTGGTCTGACCTAGCTGGTCATTTAAACTTCCTCCTCTTCAGACCTCTGACATTACCTTTTGTATTCTTTACTCTCCATACACAATTTTGCCCTTCATTTGACTGAGAAAATAGGTGCCTTAAGAAGATAGATACCCCGTGTATCCTGCCTTCCTTCTGTCGTAATGGAAAGAACTGACCATGCTTCTAGCAAGGGCCACAGCCTGCACTGTGCTTCATCTAATTCCATCTCCTCTCTTACGTGATGCAGGATCATTCTCATAGGCACACCAACATACTCTTCTCTCATCTTAAACAACAGTAAAACCTCTCTCTCTCTCTCTCTCTTTCTCGCTCTCTTTTTTTTAAGATTCTGTTTTTTTTTAAAGTAATCTCCATACCCAATGTGGGGTGCAAACCTACAACCCTGAAATGAAGAGTCACATGCTCTACTGACTGAGCCAGCCAGGTTCTCCGACAAAACCTCTCTTAACTCCACTTTCCCTTTTAACTGTTGCTCCCCCCTCCCACCTCTTTTTTCCAAAAGATGTGTCTGTACTTTGTTTTCAGGGTTTTTTCTCCCAATATCTTATGAGTCTGCCCCCTCTCATTAGGTTTTCCCTCCCAGCACCCTGCCTAAACCGCTCTTACAAACCTTACCCATGACTCTTCCTTTCTCATTCTCCAGTTATTTGTCCCGTTAACAGTATTTGACACAGGTGGTCACTTACTCTCTCCTCGTGAGGACACTTTCTTCACTTGGTCTTCAGGATGAGTACCCCTTCTTTGTTTCCATCTCAGTCTTTTTTTCTCAGGGAGCACCTCAAGGGGCCGGTTCTTACACCTTTCTGTACTCTTTCCCTTGATCTGATCTGACCTCAAGGCTTTGCAGCTCTCTCTGGATGATGTCCAACTTTTAATCTCCAGTTCTGAATGCCTCCTGAGTAATACGGATTTATACTTTGCTTGGATGTCTAATTGGCAACTGAAATGTCACTTTTCCTGAAAGGAACTTACCATTCTTTCCCTCAGTAACTTAATGTGTCATGCTTAGAATGGCCTCCCCTTGTTGGAGAATATTAAATAATGAGAACAAAACTATTTTCTTCTACTTTAAATATCTTTTTAATCTACAATTTACTTTTGGTTTAAGGAATGAGATAGGGCTCTTTGTTTGTTTGTTTGTTTGTTTAATTTATTTATTTTGAGCCAGACAGCCAGTTTCTCAACACACTTTATTGGATATTAAGGTTTTACTTGGTTGACATATCATCTTTATCATTCTGTGAGTGATGTCAGAGTTAAAAGTTACAAATAACAATACCACCTAATGTTTGCATTATGGATTTCACATTCTTTTAAAACATGTTGTCTCAGTTCAGACCACAACCATCTGAAGTAGAATAACTGATAATAGATTTAAAAATTGCATTAATTAAATAAATTGTATAAGAGTACAGAAACAGGTTTTAAATTTAGCACCAGGAACAACACACCTGTGGAGAAAAGGGCCAGTAATTAATGCTTGGATACTTGGATTTTAATTTGAAAAATAAGTAACTTTTGTACAGTAAAACCAATAAAATTATAGTGGAAGGCAACAGTGGGGTATGAGATATATAACCAACAGGTGGAAGCTTTTAATGCAAAATAAAATATTCAGATTTGTTGAATAAGTATTTAGGGTTAGAGGTTGGTGAACAGTTAGTGGACATGGGCAGAAATACTTAGTAAATTATCATGTGTGAAAATGCTGTCTGTGCTTAATTCCAATTAAAGGCATAGGAAATGAAATAACCGCAAAGTCACACTACAAACCTATTAAACTGTCAGAGTTACGTGATAAGAGGAAATAGATAGCCTATCTGTTTTGCCAGTGTCACAAATTGGACTGATCTCAGGGGAAAAGAATTCGACTAAACATACATTTTAGAGGAAAGGGAAGTGGTGTATCATGGGGACAAGGGTTTGACCTAAAAATTTCTATTCACCGATGCCGTACTATGTCCCTAGCCTAGGAGGATTTGTTTCAAGGGAGCCTAGGCATAAAGTGAGTAAACTAGTAGACTCAAAGTAGACTTTCTTAGTGCTTTTTTTGTTGTTATTACTCTCGCATCAATAAAATAAGATTTAAAAGAGAATTCCATTCCCTTAATGCATGCATTGAACCAAATACATTTCATGTAAAACAGGGAATAGAAGTGAACTTTTCTATTTGGCTGAGTGGTATATATAGGGTGAAACCCCTCTAGACTTCCTCTTATCACTAGATTCATCCTAAGCTCCGTCTCATTTTATTACTTACACAATTGAAATATAAAAATACTGTTCACAAATGATCCCCCACCCCCACCCCCAGAGTTGAGGCAGTAGTATAGGGCAGCATTCAAACATTGGTCTTGAACTTTGAGTGGAGACACAAACTCCTGGTGGTACACAAGCACATGGATAGTTTTAAGTGAATCAATTTCCAGACCTTAAACTTCTACATGTGCTCTTTTTTTTTTTTTGAAGTTTATTTATTTATTTATTTTGAGAGAGAGAGAGAGAGAATGCAAGCAGTGGAGGGGCAGAGAGAGAGAGAGAGAGAGAGGTGGGGGAGAGAGAGAGAATCCCAAGCATGCTCCACACTGTCAGGGCAGAGCTGGACCCAGGGCTTGAACTCACGAACTATGAGATCATGACCTGAGTCGAAATCAAGAGTTGGATGTTTAACTGACTGAGCCACCCAGGGGCCCCTACATGTGTTCTTTCTTAAAATTGATCTTTCTGTGAACTGGTCTTTCAGGCAATTCCTTCTTTCCCCTAATCCTCTCCACTGTTGTCCTTCTTCATTTTATGACATTTATGACGTAACACTTCCCCTGTTCTTACTCTTATCATGATGCATTTGCCCTCTGGTGGAAGTACTTCTGTGGAAAAAAAGGATATCAAGGTAATTCTGAGACAACAATTGCAAAAGAATGAAGTTGGATCCCTACCTCATATCATATGCAGGAGTTAACTCAAAATAAATCAAAGACCTAAACTTAAGAGCTGAACTATGAAACTCTTAGAAGAATACTTCAATGTAAATCTCTGTGGTGTTGGATTAGGCAGTTGTTTCTAAGATAGGACATCAGAAACACAAGCAATCAAAAGGAAAATGTAGATAAGTTGGACTTCTTCAAAATGAAAAACCTGCATACATCATAGGATACTATCAAGAGAGTGAGCAGACAACCCACAGAATAGGTGAAAATATTTGTAAATCATATGTCTGATAAGTGACTTGTGTCCAGAATACATAGGAACACTTAAAACAAACAAAAAAATACCCTGAATTTTATTTTATTTATTTATTTAAAAAAAAATTAAAAAAAAAAATTTTTTTTTTTAATCTTTATTTTTGAGAGAGAGACAGCATGTGAGCAGAGGAGCAGAGAGAGAGGGAGACACAATGCGAAGCAGGATCCAGGCTCCGAGCTGTCAGCACAGAGCCCGACGCGGGACTTGAACTCACTGACAGAGTCGGATGCTTAACCGACTGAGCCACCTAGGTGCCCCCAAGATACCCTGAATTTTTAAATGGGGAAAGGATTTGAATAGATGTTTTTCCAAAGAAGATGTACAAGTGGCCAGTAAGATAGATGGAAAGATGCTTAATATCATTAGTCATCAGAGTCATCAGAGAAACCACAGTGAGATACCACTTCACATCCATTAGGATGAGGAGAATAAAAAAAGATAGGTAATAACAAGTGTTGGTAAGGATGCGGATACATGGGAACCCTCATACTGTTTGTGGGGCTGTGAAATGCTGCTGCTGCTTTGGGAAATAGATCAGCTGTTTCTCAAAAGGTTAGACATAGAGTTAGTATGTGATCCAGCAGTTCCACTCCTAGGTATATGCCATAGAGAATTAGAAATATATGTTGACACAAACACTTGCATATGAAAGTTCTTGGCAGCATTATTCTTTAATAGCTAAGAAGTGGATTCAAGCCGATGTCCGTCAGCTGATAAATAGATAAAATGTGCTCTATCTATGTAATGGATGCTCACCCATGAAGGAAAATACTGTCTCATGCTACAACATGGGTTAACTTGAAAGTATTATGGTAGGTGAAAGAAGCCAGTCACACAGGACCAAATATTGTGTGTTTCCGTTTATACGAAATGTCCAGAATAGGGAAATTCATAGAGACCAAAAATGGCTTAGTGGACTAGATGGAGTGGGCGGGGGTGGGGGGGGGGGTTGTATGTGCTTGTTAATGGTTGTTAATGGTTTTTTAGGGTAATGAAAGTGTTCTGGAATTAGGTAGTGGTGATGGTTGTACAAGTTTGTGAATATGCTGATAGCCACTGAATTGAACACTTTAAAAGAGTGAATTTTATGGTATGTTAATATATTTCCAAAAACTAAACAAAACCTCAGGGACCCCTAAAAGTGGTAATTCCAAATGTTGGTGTTAGTATTGAGAAAGTAATTAGCTCTAATTTCTGGGGAATAAATCTGTTAATGGCTTCCAATTTTTTTTGCCAATGACATTGAAAGATTTCTCAATTCCAGTATTCAGAAATAATCAGCTGCTAAATCATTAAAAATATTTTTGATGGTAAATCAGTATGGGATTTTTCAACAAATAACTCAGAAGGAATTTTGAAAATTATGTGACTGCTGACAAAATACCTTTCATTCCCATCCCATTCACCTATTTATATGAACAAAATTTCTCAGTGCTTTCTTTGACAAAAATTAATAACAATATGCTGAACTGTCAGCAGATGAATGATCTAATTGAAAACAGAAAGCCCCATCCATTAACAGATACATTTCCAGTAAAATTTTTACCTTTAATGTTGTTAATTTCTTATCAAATCTGTAATATGCTTGTCATTTAAATCCATTGTGTATGCTAATAGTAATGATAATTGAGTCCCAAGTAATTTTTAAACAGAGGCTTATTGATGGTCAAAGGAAAATTTCTAAAAATTTCCATTTAAACTGCAGACATGTATGACTGAATGATTTGTAATAGACTTTATAGAAATAACATTGGGCCAGAATATCATTAGCAGCAAAACCATATCCAGTTGTGTAGTGACAGATGCCTATGTTTTTATTTCATCTATACACAGGGCAGGATTTCTGATTACACATGTGCTCACTGACCGACTGTTTTTAATATCGTAAGATTTTAAAATACAGAATAGTCTATTGTCTTAGTCTGTCCAGGCTACTAGTACAAGATACCATAAACTGAGTGGCTTATAAGAACAGAAACTTATTTCTTACCATCTGGAGGCTGAGAGGCCTACGATCAAGGTGCTGGCATTTGGTGTCTAGTGAGAACCTACTTCCTGGTTCATAGATGCCATCTTTTCTCTGTATCCATCCTCACATGGCAGGAGGAACAGGGGAGCTCTCTGGGTTCCCTTTTATAAGGACTCCAGTCCCTTCTTGAGCTCTCTACCCTTGGGACCTAATTACCTCCCAAACGCTCTGCTCCACCGGCAGATACCATCACCTTGGGCATTAGGATTTAACATGTGTTTTGGAGGATACAAACATTCAGTCTATAGCAGTCAGATAGTACAATTGGTATATTAGTTTTCTGTTGCTGCTGTAATACTTACCACAAACTTAGTGCTTTAAAGAGGACAGATTCATTATATTACAGTTGTACAGCTTAGAAGTCCAACACCGGTCTCACCAGGCTAAAATCAAGGTGTCCACAGGACTGTGTTCCTTTCCGGAGGCTCCTAGTGGGGAATCTGATTCTTTGCCCATTGCAGCTTTTCCAGCTTCTAGAGGCCGACCACAGCCCTTGGCTCACGGCCTCCTGCCTCCTCATCTTCTAAGCCAAACGATCTCATCTTTCTGACCCTTTGTCATCTCTGTTTCTCCCTAACCACAGCTGGGAAAGGTTCTCTGCTTTTAAGGACTCATGATTAGACTGAGGCCAACAGGATAATCTCTCTCAGAGTCCATGCCCTTAATCACATCTGCAGAATCACCATGATTCTACCACAGTTGGCTTTTTTGTCAGTTACATAGCATTAAACTGTTGGTTTTATATATTTATTTTCATAGGTGTAAGGACTACAGTTCATGTGTCAGCATTGTGATTTTAGGCAAGTTATTTACTTCTGACCCTGTTTCTTCTCTGGTAAAAAGGGGATAATAATACTTACTAGTATGTACTGAAATAGAAATAGTTTAGGCCTGTAGACTGGAGTCTAGAGACTTCGACCAACCTTTTTGTGACTCTCAACTAAGCAAATTTGTGATCACCTAACTCACAAGGTTTTTGTGAGGATCAGATTACATCATGAATGTAGGACTGCTTTGAAATGTATAAAAGTCATATAAAATTTTGGTGGTTTGAGAATACCTTTAAACATTTTTGACAGGGATGAGAATGTTCAGTACATCTTTGATACCTGGCTAGCAAATTTTTTTTTCAGGTTTTTATTGTTCCTTTCTAGATTTTCAGATTGACTTGTCTTCTTTATTAAATTAGGATAAATGAAAAGATAATACAAAAATTTAAAGTATTTATAACTTGCATGATTCATTTAGACATTTCAAATTTATCTAGATTATTTGTATTCTTAATTATTTTTTCTTCTGAAAACTTCTTAGGAGCTAATTACTCCCTTTTTTGTAGAAGCAAAATAAATACTAAGTCCACCTTGTATTAATAAGACCAATTATTCTTAAAACCTGAGCTGTATTTTTTAATCTTGTGTTGTGGACCTTCAAATAGCAAAAATAAAGGCTTCATTTATAATTGGCTTGTCTATATACTCAATGTTTTGACATAAAAAATATCACTATAAAGCAAGAACCATTTTTAAAAATGATTTGATTTCGTATTTTTTCCCTTATGCTGTAATAGTGAATAGATGTTTTTCCCCTAAGCAGCACAAAGATGCCATTTTGAGAGGTTAAATTACTTTCTAAATGTTGCTGTGAAGGAGGAGAGAAGGAAAAGAGATCAAGTTACACATTCTTTGTTCCAGAGCCTACCACTGCACTTCAAGTTTAGAGCCACACTGGTGAGGCTAGAATCGCTTTTGCCACAATATCTTCAACCCTGCCCCCACTTGGGGAGCAAGAGACTTCGGTATCTTCTCTGAGAGGGCTCTAGAAGAGAGTCATTTTAACTTAAATATTTGTAAAAGTCACTATTTTTTCTATTAAAGCCTATACCTTCATGTAGTTTAGGTTCCAAGTAAGCCTGAAGATTATGTCTTGGTATATTTATTCAGAGGTATTTAAAAAAAGATACTTTCTTTGAAAGGCCTGCAAGTTATATATTTTAATGTTGAAGTTAAACATAAATTCAACTTAAATTGAGTTAAAATTAGCGTATTTTAAATTGTATTTTGAGGGGAAAAATAGCTTTCTTGGCACAGAATGGCATGAATTGGACTGTTTGTGTGTTTTTTTTTTTTTTTTTTTAATTTTTTTTTTAACGTTTTTTATTTATTTTTGGGACAGAGAGAGACAGAGCATGAACAGGGGAGGGGCAGAGAGAGAGGGAGACACAGAATCGGAAACAGGCTCCAGGCTCCGAGCCATCAGCCCAGAGCCTGATGCGGGGCTCGAACTCACGGACCGCGAGATCGTGACCTGGCTGAAGTCGGAGGCTTAACCGACTGCGCCACCCAGGCGCCCCTGTTTGTGTGTTTTTGAAACGCACTTGCTGCTCTTAGATAAATGAAGACTTTAAAAAGATTTTTCACATAAAACCTCCTAAAAATCCTAGTGCCATATTCTGAATGTCAATTGGACTTATGTTGTAATTTTTCCCACTTTAGTTTTAAGTAAGAATATAAACTTTTTTTTTAACCTTTAAGGAATCATTAAAAAATGGTTATTAAAATTTAAGTATGTATGTTTCCCCTGCTGTCTGAAAGTGGATTGTTACAAACACTATGAGACCTTTCCTGGTAAAAACCAAAATGGCATGAAGTGAAGAAGCAGTTACAATAATTTATATGGAAATTTTTTTGAGCGTTCCCAGACCCCCAAAATAACTTCTCTTAGGCTTTTTTTGATACTTTAAGACACATCTTGCTAACATGCACAAAACAAGTCGAGGTACAGCACAAATGCATACGGACCCGGTTCCAAGCACGGCAGCTTGCTGCCGAGATGCTGAGTGTAGTTCCTGGAGAAGGAGCCTGGTGGCGCCACTCTAGTTGCTGGGGTGCGTACTGCTTCTAGAATGGCTCGCTGGGAAACAAACACTGAACGCTAATTTTTGCCTTTTGCCTTTTTCATAAAAGCGAAAATCCTCCTTGGATTTCTTTTGGTTAGCGAAAACAGGTGCTAATACAGGTCTTTCATAAAAGCAAAGTGGCCTAGTTTGAACTTTCAAAGAGCAGGGGATACTTACATTTCATAAATATGTTTATGTGTAACCCCGTTTCTGAGGGGTTAAGAAGCTTATATACCTCTGTTAAACATTATCAGCCCATTAAAAAGTACTGCGTTTTCCCCCTCATTTTAGGTCATTTTAAGTATTAGTAATGTTCATCAGTTTGCTTAATAGTCTTCTAAAGAAGGTCACTATAATCAGTAGTCAGATCATATTGTAGAAATACGTAGTCACATTTGTATCAGTCTTTTTGGTATTTTGAGAGTAGGTGTTGTATTTGCTAAACAGACTTGTCTTAATCCACTTTTTCTCAAAGAGAAAAGACACCTGTGGTAAAAATTTGTGATTGGGTATTGGGACTTGATGTTCTGTTTTGCCCTGTTCATATAGGTTTTACTGTCTCTAGCTCATGATTTAGTTCTAATTTATTTACTTTTTTTTTTTTTCTTACTAATAACGATACTGGATTTGGCTTTCTATGTTGTGGCCCTAATTCTGTACTCTTACGGCTGTAATTCTGTAGTCTTATCTCCGCTTCTCTGTGAATCCTTCTTCCCTTCTTGTCTGCTAAGTCCCAGACTTCTCGACAGGCAGAGCCTGTCTCTTACCTTCTCCGTGAAACTTTAATTTCAGCTGGGCTCCTGGGCAATTCTTCCTTTTCTGTGCTTCTTTGGGGCTTCTTATGCCTGTTTGTACTGTTCATTTTCTTCCTGAGTATTTGTTTCCTGTCTCTAATTTGATTTAAAATAATTATACTGGCTACCACTTGGGTACTTACAGAATGCCAAATACAGTGCCATTGTGGAGGATCTTTAAAATAGTCTGTAAAGTAGGTATTAGCTTACACACGAAGAAAGTGAAAGGCAGCCACACTATGCTGGAAGTTTGGTTATGTGTCTTTCTGTCTGGCCCCAATCACATCACATGTACTGAGTACCTTAAATGTATTAGATTTTTAATAAATATGGGATGTTAAGATGACTTCTGTTTTTTGGTTCACTTGTCCTTTTTAATTTTTTTTAATGTTTTTATTTATTTTTGAGACAGAGACAGAGCATGAGCTCGGCAGGGGCAGAGAGAAAGGGAAACACAGAATCCGAATCAGGCTCCAGGCTCCAAGCTGTCAGCACAGACCCCGATGTGGGGCTCAAACTCACAGACTGTGAGATCATGACCTGAGCTGAAGTCGGACGTTCAACCGACTGAGCCACCCAGGCGCCCCTCACTTGTCCTTTTAAAGGTGGTTTTTGGAAGGGGCAAGAAAAGCTGTGTTTGTTAGGATTTGTGAATTTTTCATTCTTTAAGTTACATGGGGCTTTGTCAGGACCACTTAGGACTTTTTTCTGAACTTCATGTGTCTAGGTATGGACCTTGTTCCAAACAGATTGACATGTGGTTCCCTATATTGTTAACAAATCTATGACTCCATGAAGCAGGGAAAATGTTTAAAAGCGACTAGTGAGAATAGAGTATGCTGATGTAGGATGTTATTTAAACCAGTAATATATAAATATATATATATATTTAAAAATTAGATGTAGTAAACCTTGGAGAAAATAGGAAAATGGAGATAAATCTCATGAGAGATCTTTATTGCATTTATGTTTATATGTTCTTATTATATTTGAACAGTTTATACATTTGTTATTTATATAAAATCACTAATTGATTTGAGACACATTTTGGACACATTTTCTGTTTTTCTTAAAAAATTTTTTTTGGTGTTTATTTTTAGGAGAGAGAGAGAGCACACACATGTGGGGGGAGGGGCAAAGAGGGAGAGGGTTAAGAAAGTCACTTAACCTGAACCACCCATGTGCCCCTTGGACACGTTTTCTTAAGCATACTTTAAAAATTTTTGTATTTATTCCTTATGTTAAGTGTCTGTTTTTTTACTCGAAGACCATGACCAGTTTTAGTGCTTTGTTGCTTTTGTACCTTCCTGACCCCTTGTTATTTTTATGTTTTTGCGAAAGCCAAGTAATTGACCCATTTATCAGTTTCCATACTTAAAAAATTAACATTAAATTTTTCTACATGGCATCAATAAAAGTTGCATTTTAACATTATTTGATAAATGTTATTGGTTTTGTTTTTTTTTGTTTTTATAAATATATAACATGCTTTAATTATTTAAATATTTGTTGAGCCTTGGACTTAAATGCTGATAAGTGTTCTGCTTTTTAAAATATTGAGGTTTGGGGAGCCTGGGTGGCTCAGTCGGTTAAGCATCTGACTTCAGCTCAGGTCATGATCTTATGTATTGTGGGTTCAAGCCGCACATTGGGCTCTGTGCTGACAGCTCAGAGCCTGGAGCCTGCTTCGGATTCTGTGTCTCCCTCTCTCTCTGCCCCTCCACCACTTGTGCTCTTTCTCTCAAAAATAAACATTAAAAAATTTAAAAAAATAAAATATTGAGGTTTATTATTTGTGTGTGTGAGTGTGTGTCTTGTAGGGAAGTGAGTAGCTTTGAAGATGTTAAAATGAAGACTTAAACTTATGCTAGGATATATAAAATATAAGTAGAATTGGTTATTTATAGAAGTTTAATGTAATCCTTGAGACTAATATTCTTAAAGGATCCACTTGACTGGAACAGAGCAGTTTGTCTTTTTTACCTCCCTGGTTAGACTGAGATTTTGCCCAGTTTTTACTTACACTTACACAGCTTTATCAAAGCTATCTATTATAGCACCCCATTTTTAATTTCATTGGTGGCACTTATTATGACTGTAATTAAATTGTAATTTGTATGAACATTTCTTTAAGATCTGTTTCCATTCCTACAAACTGTGAGGTCCACGTAAGTAGGGAATCCTCCTTGGTTGTGTGTTACTGGGCCTAACACATGGCCTCACCTCCACACTTGCCTGCTGCTGCCTTAGTGGCAGCAGCCCATGTTCTTTTTGTGGTCCTCTTTAATTAATGAAAAGCTTCGGTTTTTGTAAAATGGCCAGTGTTTTTTGAGGCCCTAGAAAAGAAACATTAACCAAAAAGAAGAGCTGACTTCAATTTTAGTTATCTTGAAAATAACTATGACTCTTTCAGTGATTGGAAGATCAACAGAACTAAGGAATTCAAGGAGTTGAAATTAAGGTTTAGCTGTTTTTTCAAAGGATATCATCCTTCAATACTTTTACTTTGCATTTTTGTTACTGTGATTTAAGACGGTTGTAATTATTCTTGATTGATGATACCTGTCAAAAAAGCAAGCCTAACCAACCACTTTGCTGGCTTCTGAGGGCAGAGAAACAAAACTGAGAACTTTGTGAACTATTGCAAGTCGTCTGTAAAATGAGTTAATAAAATCTACTTTACAAGGTAATTTAGGCTTTAATGAAATACCAAAGTGTGAAACTGCTTCGTAATGTGCCTGGCACACTGTAGGTGCTCTGTAAATGCTAATTGTCATACTTCTGTAGATATATGAAAACTTCTCAAGAACAAGTGTAAATTTAAAGGTGAATCTCATTCCCATCCCAAACCAGTTATCGACATGCAAGTAATGGTATAATACTTTCAAAGAGAGAAGTGTTTAATGGCACTTGGTAATGTTGGTAGGTCATTTAACCTCACTTTGAATCTCTGAATGAGTACCTTAAAGGCTTGTGAAATCCCTGCTTGGAAGGAAGAATTACCTAAAATCAAGAAAAAAAGTGAAAGAGAAATAGGCAGGCCCACTATGATTCCTTCCCTAGAGGTTGGAAACCAATGGCCTTTTGGCTTGATTTAGCCTGCAGGCATCTTATGTTTGGCCTATACTGTTTTTTTGTTTTTAATTAGTTGCAAACAATTAAAAATTGGGAGATTTCATAAAAAGAAAATCCAGATTTTTGGCTCATCTGGAAAAACTGGGTGACAGGGGCGCCTGGGTGGCTCAGTCAGTTAAGCATCCGATTTCAGCTCAGGTCATAATCTCACGGTCCGTGAGTTCAAGCCCCGCGTCGGGCTTTGTGCTGACAGCTCGGAGCCTGTAGCCTGCTTCGGATTCTGTGTCTCCCTCTCTCTCTGACCCTCCCCCGTTCATGCTCTGTCTCTCCCTGTCTCAAAAATAAATAAACATTAAAAAAAAAAATTAAAAAAAAAAAACCGGGTGATAGACAGCACAGGTCCTTTGTTCCCCAGTTACAACAATCAACGGAACTAAGGGTAGGATGCCGTCATCTCTGGCACTCCCCTGGTGTCTCCCTAGTACTGAACTGACAGTGCCAATGTCTCTGTCAAAAGAGAGAAACCTCAGACAGAGCTGTTTGTGTTTCAGGAAAAATAGGAGAGCGTATAATTCTTTATGGAAGATAAAGAACATTTTTACATGTTCCAAAGACCACAGGTTAGGATCTAAGAAACAAGTTTTGGTAAGAGCTGTGATTAGCGTGATATGTGGAAAAGATGTGTGATGAAAAGCTTTGCCTACAACAAGAACTCGAACATCAACGGAGATTCTTTTAAAAAAAGAAAACGAAAGAAAGTTAGTGATGCTGCTGTGAGAATAAAAGTCATATACAGATTATTTAAGTCGCTCCAGTCATTATTCTAACTGCCCCCCACCATTAATGTCTCAGAACCCATTCTTGTCGGTATCACTGATGGACTCCATGGTGCCACATTTTTTGTCCTCATCTTCCACATCTCAGTGGTGTTGGCCACAGCTGACTCCTCTGCATGAAACTCACCTGCTGTGCTAGGACTCTACAGCCTTGCACATCTTTCAGCTAAGTCCAAGTGGTGACTGAGGGACATACTGAGTTGGGGCTGAGGATGGACTCTTGCTGGTTCAAGCCCTTATACTTAGGCCTTTAAACCCTGTGTGCATTCAGTATCATCACTGAGGTTTTATGCCTTATATGCTGCATTTTGGGCTAATTTATGAAAGGACAGAAGAGGATTTGGAAAGTTAAAAATAATGACGTTAAGCCTGAACTACATTAGGAATACTTCTTGGAATACTAGGAATACTACTGCAGGCACAATGCTTGAGTGACTATGACAGAAGGGAAAGGGAATCTAAAAAAAAAAAAAAAAATGGGGTGCTTGGGTGGCTCCAGTCGGTTGAATGTCTGACCCTTGATTTTGGCTCAGGTCATGGTCTCAGGGTTGTGGGCCCCCATGTCAGACTCCACACTGAGCATGGAGCCTGCTTGGGATTCTCTTTCTCTCTTCCTCTGCCCCTCTCCCCTACTCACACTGTCTCAGAAAGGAAAGGAAGAAAAAGGGAGAAGAATCTAGGTATGTGACATGGGATATCACATTTAAATAAGGGCTTTTCTTTTCCTTTTCCTGAAGAGTAAACATTATCTTATTTTTTTTTTTAATGTTTATTCATTTTTGAGAGAGACGGAGCTTGGGTGGGGGAGGAGCAGAGAGAGGGGGAGACAGCAGGCTCCAGGCTCTGAGCTGTTAGCACAGAGCCCGACATGGGGCTCAAACCCATGGGCCATGAGATCATGACCTGAGCCAAAGGCAGACGCTCAACCGACTGAGCCACCCAGGTTCCCTGCAGACATTGGCTTATAATGCAAGTGATTTAACCCAGTCACGGTGCAAGTGACACTCGGATCCAGTGGTACTAGCTTGAGGGAGAAAAAACGTTTTTGTAGGTAATTCTTATTTCTCTACCTAAAATATTAATTTTAAAATTTGATGTTTATTCTAATAACTCAGTACCAACTTACAGGAAGTTACCTGAATTTTAGATAATTTTTCATTCCAACTGAAGATAGCAATTACAGAAATGTGGAAAAAAAGGTGTTAAAGACTTTTTATTATTCAATAACCTCCTAACCATTACAGGAAAAGCCAGTTGTCAAATCAAAGTGGAAGATTGTTCTCTATGAAATGAAGTCAAATAGGTAGAATACAGTACTCTGATCTTACTGCCCTAGTCACTACTCTGAAAACACAACATAACTGTAATAATGTTATAGGCTTATTAAGACTGATCCATAAAACAGAAAAAAATTGTATTCAGTGTTACCTTCAATAACAGTTTACATCAGCCTTTCCTTACCTCTGATGTCAAACTTAGAAATTCCTTCCTCATTGCAGTATTATTTTCAAGTTCTTTTATAGCTTCACATTTTACATTTTTAACCTTTTATTTATCTGGAATTAATTTTGTTGCGTGAGGTAAGGATCCAACTTAAGTTTTTTCCCGAATGGTTAGCAAGTTCTCTCAACACCTTTTATTGATTTGAGATGCTTTTTTATTATATTCTTCTATTTCTGGATCTACTCTTGATCTTGTCTTATTTTTTTAAAATATTTATTTGCTTAGAGAGCTAGGGCAGGGGAAGGACGGGGAGAGAGGGGGAGAGAGAGAATCCCAAGTAGGCTCCGTGCTGTCCGTGCAGAACCTGACATGGGGCTTGATCCCACGACTGAGATTGTGACCTGAACCAAAATCAAGAGTCAGGTGCTTAACCAACTGAGCCACCCAGGTGCCCCTTGATCTTCTCTTGTAATCTATCTGTCTTGTGATAGTAGGGTCACACTCTTTATATTGACGTAGGTTTCACTGTATTTTATTTATTATTTATTTATTTATTTTTGAGAGATGGAGAGACAGAGTGTGAGTAGCAAAGGGGCAGAGAAAGGGGGAGACACAGAATCCAAAGCAGGCTCCAGGCTCTGAGCTGTCAGCACAGAGCCCAATGCGGGGCTTGAACTCGCGAACTGCAAGATCATGACCTGAGCTGAAGTCTGGTGCTTAACCGACTGAGCCACCCAGGCACGCAACTTTCACTGTATTTTATTTTTTTTTTTATTTTTTTTAAATTTTTTTTTTTTTTTTCAACGTTTATTTATTTTTGGGACAGAGAGAGACAGAGCATGAACGGGGGAGGGACAGAGAGAGAGGGAGACACAGAATCGGAAACAGGCTCCAGGCTCTGAGCCATCAGCCCAGAGCCGGACGTGGGGCTCGAACTCACGGACCGTGAGATCGTGACCTGGCTGAAGTCGGACGCTTAACCGACTGCGCCACCCAGGCGCCCCCACTGTATTTTAATAATTGGTGAGGCAAATGGTGTTTTTCTAAAAAGGTAGGATATTCCAATGTTTATTTTTTCAAATGTCTTCAGACTCCTTTTGTCTGATTCCATTTAAAAGCCTGTTAACACTTATTGATAGATTTGGAGAGAACTGACATTTTTACAGTGTATGTAGTTTTCTAACTCCTAAAATGGCATAGCTTCTTTTATTAGTCTTCTTTGACATTCAGTAAAGTTTTGTAGTATTATTTTTAAGTGCCATTTTGAGATTGTTTTTCCATTATATTTTATAAACTGTTAATATACAACTTACCAATTGTGTATTTAAGCCATTCAACATATTTAACTTTTTTTTTTTTAGTTTTGATACTTTTTCCATTGATCCAAAGTGAGGATTTAAAATGTATATATAATATGATCTTTAAATAATGATAACTTTGCTAAACCAATTTTAATGTATTCTCAGTTTGGGATTTAGTTTGTGTTAAAAGTGCTTATTTTAGGGATAGTGCATTGAATTTGGTTAATCTTTTTACATCACAGTTTTATGTTGCAAGGTTGGTGTTTGATGATTTCTTCCATTTTTGGTGAACAACAGTGAATACAAATATTTGTGTTTTTAAAAATTGTAATTTGGTGAAAGTATATCTCATATATCTGTGAAAAGCATTTTATTTTAGCATAATACCCTAAAGGTAGTTTTTTTGCTAGTCTAATTCTTTTGTTTTTTGTTTTTGCTTAGAATAGCAGAAAATTATTTTCTCCCACTTCTGGAGGCTAACATCCAAAATCAAGTTGTTGCCTGGGCTGTACTGTCTCTGAAGGTGCAGGGGAAGGTTCTGTTCCAGACCTCTTACCTTCACTTCTCATAGCTTCAAGCATTCATGGGATTGTGGATGGCTGTTTGCTCTCTCTCTCTCTTTTGGACACATCTGTGTCAAATTTCCCCTTTTGACACCAATCACATTGGATTAGGACCCACTCTGATGACATCATTTTAATTTGATGACTTCTGCAAAGACATTGTCTCCAAATAAGGTCACATTCTGAGGTACTGGGGCTTAGGGCTACAACATACGAACTTAATTCATTTTTGTGTTTTTTTAAAAATTTATTTTATTATTTATTTTGAGAGAGAGAGAGAGAGAGAGTGTGTGTGTGTTTTGTGTGTGTGTTGGGGAGGGACAGAGAGGGAGAGAGAGAATCCCAAGCGCTGTCAGTGCAGAGCCCAACATGGGGCTCAATCCCACGAATGTGAGATCATGACCTGAGCTGAAATCAAGAGTCTGACGCTAAACTGACTGAGCCACCCAGGTGACCATAATTCATTTTTGGTTTTATTTTGTTTTTATTTTGTTTTATTTATATAGAAAAGATGCAAGAATTGCACAGTGAACTCCGTATATTTTTACCTACATTCAGCAGTTTTTGACAGTTTTCCACTTTTGTGTCATTCTCTGGTTCTCTCCCTCTTTCCTTCACCCACCTACACACATGCAAATTATTTTTGATGAACTGTTTGAAAGAGTAATGTTGTATATATTATGTCCTTTTACCCTTAATGTCTCAGTTTCTGTTTTCCAAGAACAAGGATATTCTCACATGTAATCCCACTTAGGTTATCAAATTCAGGGAACTTAACATTGAGACAGTACTTTAGTCTACAGTCTCTCTTCCTGTGTTGTCTCTTGTCTCAACTAAGCAGTCAAAAAAGGTTTTTGACTTTTTTCCTCCAGAGAGGATTAAGCATGGCATCACATATGATATTTAGTTCTCCTGTTTCTTTAATTTGGAGCAGGTCCTTAGTTGTTTTTTATTTTGCATGACATTAACATTTTTGAAGAATATAAGTCAGTTATTTTATGCCATATTCCACCATTTGGAGTTATCTGACATTTTCTCATTATTGGATTTAGATGATGCATCTCTGGCCAGAATTTTACATAAATGAGGATGTGTCCTTTCTTAGGGTATCGTATTCAGAGGCTTAATATGTTTGTCGTACGTTGGTAATGTGAATTGCTAATATTAATTTTGATTGCCTGGTCAAGATGTCCTCCTTTTTCTCCATCGTAGAGTTACTCCTTTCCCCTTTACAACTAATAAGCAATTTATGGGGAGATACTTGAAGACCAGGCAGATTTCTTAGTTCTCATAAAATTTCTCCATAAAATTCCATATATTCTCTTATAAAATACCCATAGGATGTCAGAATGTGACCTTTTTGGAGATAATGTCTTTGCAAACACCATCAAATTAAAATGATGCTGTTAAAGTGGGCCCTAATCCAATGTGATCTGTGTCCTTATAGAAAAGGGAAAATTGAAACACAGCCATGTGAAGAGACAGGGAGAAAGTGGTCATCTCTAGTTAACTCACTCCTAGAGTTAATGGAAACAATACATAGGAACCAGGATATAGCCATTATAGGTGTTTTTATTGGTACTGGCTGTCATTGCTTTTAGTCCCTTTCAGTGAACATATTTAGGAAATAGATGTTTTTATTATTTTTTCAAAAATAATTTTAGTTTGTACAAATACCTTCAACTGTAATCCAACCACTATATATATATGATATATATATATATGATATATATATGTGTATATATATATCATATATATACACACACACACATATATAAAGTGAAATGCACAGGGCTTATGTGTACAGTCCAGTTAGTTTCGAAAAATGCACAGATCTCTGGAACCCACATCCCTGTCATAATACTAATCTATAATTTTTTTAATGTTTATTTATTTTGAGAGAGAGGGGATGACCGAGGGAGGGGCAGAGAGTGAGGGAGAGAGAGAATCCCAAGCAGGCTCCATGCTGTTGGTGCAGAGCCCGATGTGGGGCTCGATCCCATGAACTTGTGAGGTATGACCTGAGCCGAAATTGAGTCAGATGCTTAACCAACTGAGCCACCCAGGCACCCCATGATCTATAATTTGTTAAAGAGTGTTTTCATTGTGCATAATATTTATTAACTTTTAGATATTCTTGAATGTGCTCATTCACGAATTCATGTGCACTGAAGTTGAACAGGCAGAGGCATAAGTAATTTTACTGGTATTGCTCTAGGAAAACAGACAAACAAAAAAGGGTCATATTCTGTGGCTTCATGCAGAAATAATGATTTCTCACCTGTCATTTGCATTTTATTTTGTTAGAAATGGGCTGCAGAAATGTTGACTTTTCTTTAAGGATTGTTATCACTACATTTTTCTAAATTCCAGATTGCGATGGTGAAGAAAACAAAGTGTGCATTTCCTTATGAGTGGGTGAAGTACATTGTGGTTTCTGGAGTTTTACCATGTGTTTCTTAGAACCCTCCTATCAGTTGGTGGCATTGTCCACAGAAATTTATAACTTTCAATAGCATCCTTTTTTTTTTTTTTTTTTTTAACTGGTAGAACAGGAATGGACAGAGTTGACTAATTTTCAGTGAGTTTGATTTTAAAAGGGTATTTTAGAGTGGAGAATCTGTCTGAGCTTTTAAATTAATTTTACAGCTTACTCCGTAAAGCCAGATGGGTAAGATTTTGCAGGGCTGGAGAAATGACCAGAAGTGGGTGGGGAGAAAGAATTGGCAAAAATGTAATAATTATGGTCGAAGGACCAGTAGTGAATAAAAAGCCAGCCTTTTTCCTGTAGGATTCCAAAAACAAACTATCCATTCATTAAATACTAAAAAAAATAACTTTAATAACTTTACAAATCTGATGGAATGTGTTAGAATGGATGAGTTTCCAAAGCATGCTTAGCATAAGAGATGAGGGCAGCTCTTAATGCATCTAAGGGTTGTGCATGTGATGATTCTTACATCTGAGTGACTGAGCATCTGAATGAAGAAATTCTGTTTAGGTTAGGGAGAAAAATGTAGCACCGTGAGTGATACATAAATAGAGGTGATTAATCATAGTAAGTAATACTAAAGTTGAGGATTTTGAACATATTAATCCACCGATGAATTAATTAGAAATCAGTCTGCTGCTAGTGGAAAACTCATATTTATTACATTTTACAAGGTTTGTATATGAAAAAACATTTGGCGGTTAGTACTAGCAAACTCATCTAATTCTTTCTGAAGTTAAGTTATATATTCTGGAATGTGTTTCATCAACCCTATAGCACATATATCTGTATAATCTGCAGGTATTGATAATACTGTTATTCTAACCATTAAGAAAAAAAATGATACCTTTTAAATACTATATTGATTTTAGGATGTTCCTGATTTTACACTTGTTAAAATGTGAAAAGATGTGTGTCTTAGAATTGATGAATTACATTATATTAATAAAATGTAAGAAAAATACACCATAAAGACAGACACACACAAACACACACACACACTTGAAATAGATTTTATTTTTTAGAGAAGTTTCACGTTCACAGCAAAATTGAGCAGAATGTAAAGAGATTTCCCATATACCTACTGTCTGCACCTCCATAGCCTCCCCCATTATCAACAACCCCCACCAGGGTGGTACATTTGTTATAGTTCATGAACCTACATTGACACATCATCACCCATAGTCCTTAGTTTACATTAGGGTTCACTCTTGGTGTTATACATTCTATGTATTTTGACAAATGTATAATAACATGAATCCACCCCAGTAGTATACAGAATAGCTTTTCTGCCCTAAGATTCTTCTGTGTTCTGCCTGTGCATCCCTCCCTACCAACTAACCCTGGCAACCTCTGATCTTTTTACTGACACCATAGTGTTGCCTTTTCCAGAATGCCATATAATTGGAATTATACGGTATATAGCCTTTTCAGATTTACTTAGTAATATTCGTTTAAGTTTTCTCCATGTCTTTTCATGGCTTGATAGCTCATTTCTTTCTAGTGCTCAGTAATAATCCATTGTTTGGATGTACCACAGCTTATTTATCCATTCACGTACTGAAGGACATCTTGGTTGCTTCCATGTTTCAGCAATTATGGATAAAGCTGCTATAAATATCCTTGTGTAGGTTTTTGTGTGGACGTAAGCTTTTAACTCACTTGCAGTACCAAAGAGCATGATTTCTAGATTTTTGCTACTAGTACTTTTAGTTTTGTAAGAAAGTGTCACACTATTACAATGTGGCTGTATCATTTTGCATTCCCGCCAGTAATAAATGAGAGTCCTTATTCCATATCCTTATTGGTGTTTAGTGTTGTCAGTGTTTTGTTGACTACTCTAAGTGTGTAGTGACATCTGTCTGTTGCTTTGATTTGCAAATCCTTAATGATATAAGATATTGAACATCTTTTCATATGCTTATATGCCATCTGTACATCTTTATTGGTAAAGTTCTGTTTGAGTCTTTTGCTTATTTTTACATTGGGTTGTTTCTTTTCTTACTGGTAACGGTTGTTTGTATATTTTGGAAAACAGTCCTCAGATATATCTTTTGCAAGTATTTTTTCTTAGTCTGTGGCTTGTCTTCTCATTCCCTTGGCATTGTATTTTATAGAGCAGAAGTGTTTAATTTTAATGAAGCCCAGCTTATCAGTTGTTTCTTTAATGGATTACGCCTTTGGTGTTACATCTCAGAATTCATTGCCAAACCCCAGGTCATCTAAGTTTTCTCTTACACTGTTTCCTAAGAGTCTTGCATTTTACATTTAGGTCTGTGAACCATTTTGAGTTAATTTTTGTGAAGGATGAAAAGTCTATGTTTAGGCACTCCCCCCCCTCCCCCCCCCCCCCCCCCCCCCGCCCCAGCTTTAAAAAAATGTGGATATTCAATTGTTTTAGCACCATTTACTGAAAAGACTTTGCTCCATTGTTATGGCCATTGCTCCTTTGTCAAGTGTGAGTTGAGTATATTTATGTGGGTCTATTTCTGGGCTCTGCATTCTTTTTCATTGATCTATTTGTCCGTTCTATTGCCAGTACCACCCTGTCTTGATTACTGTAGCTTTACTGTGAATCTTGAAGTTGGTACCATCAGTCCTCCAACTTTATTCGTCTCCTATGATATTGTGTTGATTAGCCTAGTTTGTGTGTGTGTGTTGTTTTTTTTTTTTTTAATCTCTGTATCAACTTTAGAATCAGTTTGTCAAGATTCACAAAATAATTTGCTGCGCTTTTGACCGGGATTTTACTGACTCTGTAGATCAGGTAGGGAAGAACTGGCATCTTGACGGTATTGAGTCTTCTTATCCGTGAACATGGGTCATCTTTCCATTTATTTAGTTCTTTGATTTTTTTTTTTTTATCAGAGTTTTGTAGTTTTCCTCATACAGATCCTGTACATATTTTGTTAGATTTGTATAAACCTAAGTATTTCATTTTGGGGGGATTCTAATATAAGTGATAGCTTTTACATTTCAGATTCCACTTGTTCATTGCTGGTATATAGGAAAGCAGTTGACTTTTATATTGTAACCCTGTATCCTGAAGCCTTGCTGGAGTCACTATTCTAGGAGTTTGTTGTTGTTGCTGTTGATTCTTCTGAATTTTCTACATAGATAGTCATGTCATCTATGAGCAAAGACAGTTGTATTTCTTCTTTTCCAATTTGTAGACCTTTTATTTCTTTTTCTTTTATTCCCTTGGTTAGGACTTACAGTGTGAAAAGGAGTGGTGAGAGAGAGTATTGTTCCCTTGTTCCTGATTTTAGTGGGAAAGCTTTGAGTGTCTCACCCTTAAGTATGATATTAAGTAGTTGTAGGTTTTTGTAAATTTTTTTTTAAATCAAATTGAGAAAGTTCCTTTCTATTCCTAGTTTTCTGAGAATTTTTATCATGAATGGATGTTGAATATTGTCAAATACTTTTTCTGCATCTAATGATAGGATCATGTGATTTTTCTTTAGTCTGTGGATATAATGGGTTGCATTAATTGATTTTTCAAATGTTGATCCAGCCTTGCATACATAGGATAAATCCCACTTGGCTATGGTATGTAACTCTTTATATATATTTTTTGGATAATATTCTGTTCAGGACTTTTGTATATATGTTTATGAGAGATGTTAATCTGTAGTTTTCTTGTAATGTGTTTGTCTTTTTGGTATTGGAGTATATAGCATGAAATAGGAGGTATTGCTTTAGCTTCTATCTTCTGGATAAGATTGTAGAGAATTGGTATAATATCTTCGTGTTTGCTAGAATTCACTAGAGAACTCATCAGAACCTGGTGCTTTCTGCCTTGGAAGCTTATTAATTATGATTCAATTTCTCTAGTAGAGACAAGCCTGTTTAGATTGTCTGTTTCTTCATTTCTTCATTTGTGTGTTTTGGCACATTGACTTTCATTTGTTTCAAATTTTTATTTAAATTCTAGGTAATATGCAGTGTAATATTGGTTTGAGAAGTAGAATTTAGTGATTCATTCACTATATATAACACCCAGTAGTCATCATAACAAGTGCCCTCCTTAATATTCATTATCCTTGTAGCTCATCCCCCACCTACCTCCCTCCTTCAACTCTGTTTGTTCTTTATAGTTAAGAGTCTTATGGTTTGCTCTTCTCCCTCTCACTCTATTATTTTTCCTTCCCATATATTCATCTGTTTTGTTTCTTAAATTTTACATATGAGTGTGAAACCATACGGTATTTGTCTTTCTCTGACTGACTTACTTTGCTTAACATAATATATTCTAGCTTCATCCACATTGTTGCAGATGTCAAGATTTCATTCTTTTTGATGGCTGCATAATATTCTGTTGTAAATATATACCACATTTTCTTTACCCACTCATCGGTCAGTGGATATTTGGGCTCTTTCCGTAGTTTGACTATTGTTGCTAATGCTGCTAAAAACATCAGGGTGTACATACCCCTTCGAATCTGTATTTTTGTATCCTTTGGGTAAATACCTGGTAGTGTAATTGCTGGGTCATGGGTCATAGGTTAGTTCTATTTTTAACTTTTCGAGGAACATCTATACTGTTTTCCGGAGTGACTGCACCAGTTTGCCTTCCTACCAATAGTGTTAAAGTGTTTCCTTTTTCCACATCCTTGTCAACATAACATCTATTGTTTCCTGTGTTTGTGATTTTGATTTGTGTTTCTCTGATGATGAATGATGTTAAGCATCTTGTCAGGCACATTGTACCTTTCAAGGAATTGGTCCATTTCATCTGTGGGCATAATGAGGTTCATGGTATACTGTGATTATTCTTGTAGTGACCGTGTGATCTGTAGTGATAATTCCCTCTTTCGTTTCTTATGCTGTTTTAGTACTTTGTATCATTTCTCTTTTTATCAATTTTATTGATCTTTTCAAAGAACCAGCTTTTGGTTTCATTGATTTTTTTTTTTTTCCTGCTTCAGTTTCATTGTTTTCTGCTCTAATTTTTATTGTTTATTTTCATTTGCTTACTTTGAATTTAATTTGCTTTTCTTGTTAGTTTTTTAGGTGACAACTTATGTTATTGATTTTAGATCTTTCTTCTTTTCTAATATATGCATTCAGTGCTCTCATTTCCCCTCTAAGCACTGCTTTCATTGCATCCTACAAACTTTGAAAAGTTGTATTTACATTTTCATTTAGTTCAAATTATTTCTAAATTTCTCTTGAGGTTTCTTCTTTGGCCTTTTTTAAAATTTAGAAATAAATTATTTAATCTCCATGTATTGGAGATTTTCCAGCTATCTTTCAGGTTTTGTTTCTACTTTAATTTCATTGTGGTCTCAGAAGAGACATTAGATGAATTTGGATCTTTTAAATTTGTTAAGGTATATATGGCCCAGAATTGTGGTCTGTATTGGTGAATGTTCCATATGAGCTTGAGAATCATATATATTCTGCCATTTTTGGATGAAGTAGTTGATAAATACAAATTATATCCAGCTTATTGATGGTGCTGTTGAGTTCAACTATAATCTTATTTTTATTTTCTGCCTGCTGTATCTGTCCCTTTCTGATAGAGGGGTGTTGAAGTCATCAATGTAATAGTGGATTCGTCTGTTTTTCCTTGCAATTCTATCAGCTTTTGTCTCTTGTATTTCGATGCCTCCTGGTTAGGTGCATATATACACATTAAGGATTGTGTCTTCAAAAAAAAAAAAAGAATAGTGTCTTGAGGTGCCTGGGTGGCTCAGTTGGTTAAGTGTCCAACTCTTGTTTCCAGATCAGGTATATCTCATGGTTCTCTGTGTTGAGAGCACAAAACCTGGTTGGGATTCTTTCCCTCTCTGCCTCTTCCATGTTCATTCCCTCTCTCTCCGTCTCAAATATAAATAAATAAACATCAAAAGAAAAAAGAATTGTCTTCTTGAAGAATTGACCCCTTTATGATTATGTAATTCTTTTGTTTATTTCTGATAACTTTCCTTGCTCTGAAGTCTACTCTGTCTGAAATTAATACAGCTACTCCCACTTTCTTTGATTAGTGTTAGTGTGGTGAATCTTTCTGCATCCATTTACTTTTATTTAATAACATGTCTTTATATTTAAAGTGGGTTTCTTACAGACCACATATATCACAGACCACTTGTTTTTTGATTTATTCGGACAATCCCTGTCTTTTTGTGTGTGTAGACTCTTGACGTTACAGTGATTATTGATGTAATTTACCATATTGCCCATGTTCTTTGTTCCCCCTTTTGTCCCACTCTTTTTCTTTATTCTTTTGTGTGTGTGTGTGTGTGTGTGTGTGTGTGTTTTAATTATTGAAGTATAGTTGGCATACAGTGTTATATTCGTTTCAGTTGTACAACATAAGAATTCTACAATTCTGTACATTCCTCATTGCTTCCCATGGTAAGTATAAACACCACTTGTCACCATACAGCATTATTATAATATTGATTATCTTCCCTATGCTGTACTTCTAATCTCCATGACTTACTTATTTTATAACTGGAAGTTTGTACCTCTTAATCCCCTTCACCTATTTTACCCGTTCCCCCTCCTCCCGACCTTCTGGAAACCATGTTTGTTCTCTGTATTTATGAGTCTCTTTCTGGTTTTTGTTTGTTTGTTTTGTTTTTAAGATTCCACATTTAAGAGAAGTCAGAGTATTTCTCTTTTTGTGACTTGTTACACTTAGCACAATACCCTCTAGATCCATGCATGTTTTCACAAATGGCAAGAACTCATTCTTTTTTATGGCTGAGTAGTATTCCATTGTATATACATATACACCACATCTTCTGTATCCATTCATCCATTGATGGACACTTGGCTTGCTTCCATCCCTTGGATGTTGTAAATAATGCTGCAATAAGCATAGGGGTGCATATATCTTTCAGTGTTATTCCTTTCTTTATTTTGATCTGTGTTTCTGAACTATATCATTTTCCTTCTCTCTAAAGAACTTCTTTTCAGTGTTATCTGCAAGGCAGGTCTACTGGCAATGGATTGCCTCAATTTTGTACACCTGGTAAAATCTCCATTTCTGCTCCACTTTTGAAGAATAATTTACAGGGTATGGAATTCAAGGTTGGTGGTTTGGTTTTGTTTTGTTTTTGAAAAGTTTTGACACTTTATTTTATTTTTTAAGTTTATTTATTTATTTTGAGAGAGAGAGAAAGTACAAGCTAAGGAGGGGCAGAGAGAGAGGTGGAAAGATCCTAAGCAGGCTTTGCATTGTCAGTGCAGAGCCTGATATGGAGCTTGAACCCAGGAACTGTGAGATCGTGATTTGAGCCAAAGTTGGATGCATAACTGACTGAGCCACCCAGGCGCCCCTATTTTGACACTTTCAGTGTTTCATTCCATTCTTTTCTTGTCTGCATGGTTTCTGAGAAATTGGATGTAATTCATATCTTTGCTCCTGTATAGGTAAAGTGGTTTTTTTGTGTGTGTTCTTCTTTCAAGTTTATTTCTTTCTAGTTATTTCTTTATCTTTGGTTTTCTGTAGTTTGAAAATGAGCTGTATAGACATAGTTTTTTTGGCCATTTACCCTGCTTGGTGTTCTCTGAACTTTCAGGATCTGTGGCTTGGTGTTTGACATTAATTTGGAAAATTTTTCAGTCATTAGTGTTTCAGATATTTTTTTTCTGTTCCTTTCTCTTTTTCTTTTCCTTTTCCTGCTGCTTTTTCTTTTGATACTCATATTATATGTGTTATACTTTTTGTAGTTGTCCCACAGTTCTTTGATGTTCTGTTCTTTTAAAAAATCTTTTTCAGTCTCTTGATTTGCTTTTAAGTTTTGGGGATTTTTTACAGTGATATCCTCAAGCTCAGAGATTCTTTCCTTAGTCATGACTAGTCTACTAATAAACCCATCAAAGACATTCTTCCATTTTTGTTATGCATTCTATCTCTCTGCTTTTGTTATGTATCTGTTCTTGCATACTGGCTACTTTGCCCAGCAGAGTCCACAGCATAGTGATTGTAGTTGTTTTAAATTCCCAGTCTGATCATTCTGTTATCTCTACCATATCAGAGTCTGGTTCTGATGCTTGCTCTGTCTCTTCAAACTGGTGTTTGCCTTTTAGTATGCCTTGTGATTTTTTTCTTGCTGGCTGTACATGATGTACAAGGTAAAAAGAAACTGCTGTAAATAGGCCTTTAGTAATGTGGTATTAAGGTACTGGGGGGAGAGGAAGTGTTCTGTAGTCTTATGATGAGGTCTCATTTTTTTGTTTTTAATTTATTTTGAGAGAGAGTGTGTGGGCGGAGGAGGGGCAGAGAGAGGGGGGGAGAGAGAGAGAATCTCAAGCAGACTCTGCACTGTCAGCTCAGAACCCAATGTGGGGCTTGAACTCAGGAACTGCAAGATCATGACCTGAACCGAAATCAAGAGTCACTCGCTTAGTGGACAGAGCCACCCAGGTGCGCTGATGAAGTCTCATTTTTTTAGTGAGCTGGTGTCTCTGGACCTTGAACTTCATAAGTGCTTCTTAGTTGTGTTCCTCCTTCCCGCACATGGACGGCTAGCCTGGGCTAGAGTTGGGTGTTTCCCTTGTCCTAGGCTTTTTAGGCTTTGGCAAATAACAAACAAAAAAACATAATTTAGGCTCTGGTAAAATAGTTTTTCTTGAAAAGGCAGGCCTTACGAATGATAGAATGCTGTGATGTATTTCAAAATGGTATTTTCCCCCCTCTTTCTGACAGAATCTCAAGGGGATTTTTCTTTGATACTCACTGTGATGACCTAGTAGAACTCCCGAAGGTTAAACTCATAAAGCGTGGGGGTCCCCCATCAGTGGGTTGGTCCCTCATAACAGTTTTTAAAATGTTAAAATGGCTCCATATCTTCTCTGAAGGTGATTGGTTTTCTTTCCTCCTTTCCTCCCTTCCTTCCACCCCACCTTCTCCTCCCCCTCCTCTATCAACCTCCCTCCTCTGCGGCTTCATCCATCGTGGATTTAAACACATTTGATGAGATTCAATCTGTTCCAATTCTTATATACTTGCTAAAGCCCAAAGCATCCCATCTTTGGCCCATTAGGAGTCTCTTCAGGTTGGTTCCTGAGTCCTTTGACATCACTCAAATAGTTGTTGGTTAGCTTCTTTACTACCTTATAAAACAAGACATTCCAAGAACATCTTGAAACAATTCTGCCTCAAACATGAAACATTTCTATGAATCCTGGTTTCTTTCATTGGCAAGTAGTATTTCAAAACCATGATCTGGACTCTCAGGATGCTCATTGCTACTGTTTTGTCTTCGTTTGTAGGTCTTTTAGGTGAATAGTACTAGGAAATAGATATTGGGAATCCTGGTTTTCAAGGATATAGGGGCAATAGAATATTCTACCCTCATTTATTTTATCGTATTATATCTCTTATAGTTTCACAATAACAGAACTAATACATCCACCACCAATATTATTGAAGAGAGTTAATACTTTTTTCATATGCTCTTTATTTCTTGGTAGTTATACCCTCTATATTATCAGGTCATATAGCCATTATGTGCTATAACTTTCCTCCTTTTCACTGTATTTAGTGAGTCTGTAAGTTGCTATTTATTTATTTATTTATATTATTTTTTTTAATCTTTATTTTTGAGAGAGAGAGAGACAGAATGTGAGCAGGGGAGGGGCAGAGAGAGAGGGAAACACAGAATCTGAAGCAGGCTCCAGGCTCTGAGCTGTCAGCACAGAGCCCGAAGAAGGGCTTGAACTCACAGACCGTGAGATCATGACCTGAGCCGAAGTCGGACGCTCAACCGACTGAGCCACCCATGCGCCCCAGTTGCTATTTAATGCTCACTTCTAGTCCTTATGTCCGTATTCCTTTAATCATATTGGCTCTCTGAAGCTTATTCTCTAGGAGATTTCTCTAGAAACACTCGTGAGAACATTATTCCCTGAATTTTTGCATGATGATAATGTGTATCATTTATACTGGAAAATTAGTTTTGCCAGCTATAAAATTGTTGGCTCTCATTTTGTTTCTTGAGTATTTTAACTTTTTTTCTGTCATAAACTGTTGCTTTTGGAAAAACCTGCCGATAATGTAATTCTCTCTTCCTTATTAGTTATTTGACATTTTGGCCTAGATGCTCACATAGGTTTTGTTTATTCTTATAAAAGTTCTGTGATTTTACTGTAATATGTTTTGGTTTTATTTTGTGTCGGTATTCTCAAGTGTATGCATTGTATGCCATAAACATGTAGTTTTAAATCTTATTTTAGGAAAATTTTCTTGAATTAGCTTTTAGTGTTTAGTTCCCTTTCTTGGGTTTTCTTCAGTGATTACTTTTTTTTTTTTTTTTTAACGTTTATTTATTTTTGAGACAGAGATAGAACATGAACGGGGTGGGTCAGAGAGAGAGGGAGACACAGAATCTGAAATAGGCTCCAGGCTCTGAGCTGTCAGCACAGAGCCTGATGTGGGGCTCGAACTCACGGACTGCGAGATCGTGACCTGAGCCGAAGTCAGACGCTTACCCTGCCACCCAGGCACCCCAGTGATTACTATTTTGAACAAAAGTTAGAACAATATTTTTCACTTTTCCTAGAATCTAGAATTCTTTTTATTTCTTCATACAAAAAAAAATTTAGTTTTAATTTTTAGGGATAGACTCCTTTTCACATTACCTGTTGTGTTTATCTACTCTTATGCTCTTTTGTTTTTAGTCTTTATATCTAAAATAAAATTTTTAAAATTCTGATTCTATTTTGAGTCATGTTCTCACATTTCTGAGGTTCTCCATCTGATGTTGTTTTTTCCATGCCTTATATAGTTTTCTTAACACTTTTAGCTTCTTAGTAGGTTACAGTTTTTATCAGTTTTGTGTTGCTGCTCTTCCGGTTTGCTTTAATTGCATAAAAGGATGTTATTTAACCTTATAGTAACTTGTATGAGATTTGATTCTGGAAACTTCTTCATGGGACATTTTGAAATTAGTTTTCCTGGGTTTTTAGAAGGAAATATAGTGATTCAGGATAGCATTTTTAACTTCACAGAATTGGGGTTTTTTTCTTTTTTTTTTGTTAAAAAAATTTTTTTTAATATTTATTTTTGAGACAGAGAGTGTGAGCGGGGAGGGGCAGAGAGAGAGAGAGACAGACAGACAGAATCTGAAGCAGGCTCCAGGCTCCGCGCTGTCAGCACAGAGCCCAATGCGGGGCTCGAACTCACAGACTACGAGATCATGACCTCAGCTGAAGTTGGACACTTAACCGACTGAGCCACCTAGGCACCCCCAGAATTGTTTTCAATTACGTTTCAGAAGTTGGCTGATCACCTTCAAGGATCCCCTGATTCTATCACTGTCCTTTACTTCTCCATGAGCTTTCTTTTTCCATTGCCTCAGCTATACCTTTTCTGTTCAATTTTGTTTTTCTTCCTAGCAGTTTATTCTCCAGTGAAAGGCTCTGTGCTGGAAGGGAGGCCTGGTTGGGTATTTTCTAAATTCAGAGGTTGGACTACTACGTCAACTTCAGACCATTTGCTATTAGGCTCTTTGACATTATCTGCAGTTAGATTCATCAACTCTTGCACCCTCCCTAGTTTTACTTATATTTTCAAAGTCACCTGCTGTTCTCTCCAGTGTGTTTAGCTTCTAGAGGTATGTGCTCACAAGCAAACTGGATTTTACCCCTGTAAGTGTCCCAGAATTGCAGGCATCAGTTTTATGGAACAGGGTTAAGAATTCAGGCTAAAAACTGGTTTAAAAATCTGTAAGAAACAGTTATACCCTGGAACCTAGGGCTTAGATCTTCGTCTCACACTTGCCACATAGCCAGGTGCATGCCTGTGCTAATGACTTCTTAGTGCTCTTTTACATCCAGTTCTTTCATTTCAAGCAAATGGGAACATTTAATCCCTTTGTTTCCTTCAGCTAAAGAGGTATCATGTGACTGATCTGGCCAGTGGGCTTTGAGGGGAAGTGCATGTTGCTTCTGGGTTGACACGGTGAAAGGTCCATGAAGATTCTTTGGTCTTTACTTAGGAAGTACCTAGCCATGTGCTTCATTTGGTACAGGAACAAGATGGTCAGCCTGGGTCTGTGGATGACTGTGAAGTGGACTCTGCCTGCCCATGTTGGACATTTTACATGAGACAGAAGTAAATTTTTCGTTATGTTGAGCCATTGACATTTTGGAGTCCTGTGTTACCCTAGCATAACTTAGACTGTACTATTTCATATGGTAGCCACTAGCCAGCCACATGTAATTGTTGAGCATTTAACATGTGGCTAGTCCTAATTGAGGTTGTGCTAAATCTCAAGTATAAATGTAAATGCAAAGTACACATCAGATTTGGAAGTCTAAGTATGTAAAAAGGGTGGAAAATGTCTTAATAATTTTTATATTTTTTGCATTGAAGTACTATTTTGGGTCTCTTGAGTTAAATAAAATACATTCAAATTAATTTCTGTTCTTTTTCTTTTTTCATGAGGGTACTAGAAAATGTAAAGTTATATGTGTGGTTGCACTTGTAGTATTATATTTATCTTGGATGGTGCTGGACCCATCCTGGTCTAATTCAGTATCCCAGCAGAAATTGGGAATTTGGCTGTCTAGAGAAACTACACCAGTGAGGCTCCAGATTTGGAGTATACAGAAAAGTACACTGTAAATGGGGATTAAGCAGAGGTCTGTACACTACACATCAGGTGATGTGTCCTTTCTGTTCTTTGTCCCTTTCTTCACCTATTTGTAGAACACTGGCAGTCAGAAGTGTATACCCTAAATCTAGGAGACTCTTTTTTTTTTTAATGTTGTATTTATTTTCAAGAGACAGAGACAAAGTGCGAGTGGGGGAGGGGCAGAGAGAGAGGGAGACACAGAATTTGAAGCAGGCTCCAGGCTCTGAGCTGTCAGCACAGAGCCCGATGAGGGGCTTGAACCCACAAACCATGAGATCATGACCTGAGCTGGAGTCGGATGCTTAACCGACTGAGCCACCCAGGTGCCCTTGGAGAACTCTTTTTTCTAAGAAACTCAGTGACTCCAGAGAAGAGAGCAACAGAACTGGACATTTGAGGGTCTCCATATCTACACCAGCAGGTGACTGCCCAGTTACCCTGTGGTGAAGCCCACTCGTTAACAAGCCCATCCTGTACCTACAGTGTTGTCCAGTCAGGGTCCCTGTCCTTATGTGAACAGCACCCTGTTGCTACTTACTTTTTTTTAGAGCTGCTTTAGAAAGGTATTCGTACTAAAAAAAAA
This sequence comes from Panthera onca, assembly GCF_046562875.1. Taxonomy (NCBI): domain Eukaryota; kingdom Metazoa; phylum Chordata; class Mammalia; order Carnivora; family Felidae; genus Panthera; species Panthera onca. The sequence continues at coordinate 42,744,104 of NC_138349.1, read as the reverse complement.
AAAAGAAAAGTGTACTAAAAACACCATGTTTCAGAACAATCTACCTGTTTGGGGAAAACTTTTCAATTATACAAAGTTTATACATACATAAAAAATACATGCTAAGATCTTTGCAACTTGATTTTTCCTAGAAAACGATCTTCTTTTTGTCAATTTTGAAATTTATGCTTCAACTCTGGTGCTTCCTTAGATGATTCACGTCATCTCCTAAAAATGATAGCACTTTGTAACATCAGCTTCATAGACTATTATGTGGTTGTTACCCTAGGAATTACTAATAGAGTAATAGTCTTCAGGCACCCATGGATTCTCCTGTGTTTGTGTGGTGCAGCTTCATGTGCACGCTAACTGTGGGGAAGAAGCGATTTTCCCAGCTTCCTCCAGTACTTTCTGTTATGTCATGAGATCGTTAGGTGGCTACTGCTAGTTCTGGCCAATTAGTGAATCCAGTTGCTTTCCGGCATTTTTGCCACTACTCCATACCTCTCTGCCTGTGCCTAATCTCCACCCTTTCGGTTTTGGAAGATGACTTCACTTTATATTTTCTAGAAAAGTTTGAAGGTACCAGATGGAAGTTCTGGTTTTTCTCCATCTCAAAGATCTCTTTTTATGAGTTTTTTTCTTCTCTCTTCTGTTTCACAAGTAGTTTCCCTTTTTCTAAGACGGAGTTCTTATATTCTGAGACCTCCCTTTCCTTGTCTGTCTTTCCATCCTTGACAGACTATTTCCGGTTCAATTATAACCCTGATCAAATTCCCTTCAGATTAAAAACAAACCAGCAAAACCTTTCCTTGACACTGCTATTACTGAAGCTATGTGCCATTCTTATAGCCTCCAAACCTCTCAGAATGTTAGTGTGTACCTGAATAGTGCCTTACAAAATTTTTTTTTTTTAATTTTATTTTAGAGAGAGCGCATGAGTGGGGAAGAGGGGCAGAGGGAAAGGGGGAGAGAGAATCCCAAGCAGGCTCCACACTCAGTGCGGAGTCCCAAAGCAGGGCTTGATCCCATGACCCTGGGGTCATGACCTGAGCCAAAGTCAAGAGTTGGACACTCAACTGACTGAGTCATCCAGGCACCCTCCCCCCCTTTTTTACATCTTCCCTGCCATTGTCATTTATGCCTTCTACCACTTACCTTGAATTTGTCAGTGACCCATTTAGCAAATTTAGCAGCTTCTTCCATGTTTTGTTACTTGTCCTTTCTGCAGTATGTAAATTTGTCACTATCTTTTTACTTTTTTTTTTTAAAGAACTTCACTTAAAAAAAATTGCCTTGCAATATAAAATGTGGAAAATACAGAAAAGTATAAAGAAGATAATTATCCATTGTAATACTACCTCTCGGAGATACCCAATGTTAAATTTGGGGCCATGTCTGTTCCATCTGTTTTTTTAACGTGTATTAAACAAAAGCAGGCTCATACTTTATCTGTTGTTTCTCTGATCTCTGGTTTTTTTTCTATTTTAATATATTGTGAGTATATTTTCAAGCACTTACTCTTCTGCAGTATGAATTACTATTCACACAAACTAGCAGTGTTGAGACTGCCCAGGTTGGAATCCTGGCTCCAGGTACTCAGTAGCTGTGTGACCATAAGCAGGATATTCCTCTGTGTTTCTGTTTCCTCCTCTGGAAAATGAAGATAACATTCTTTTCTCACACCTAGGGTTGTTGTAATAAATAAGATAATACATAAAAAAAAATTCTTGGAGCTTAATAAACGTTAGCTATTGTTACTATAGAATATGAACTTTATTTAGATTATTTTTGTTTTGTTTTGCTATCAAGAATGTTGTAAGACCATTGATATAGCTAAATGCACATCATGATTCTTTTGATAGATTTTTATTGGTGAAATAGAAAAATCTCTCTTAGTGAATTTAAATTGCACTTGTCTTGAAGTTCACCCATTTAAAACGTATATTTCAGGGACCCCTGGGTGGCTCAATCGGTTAAGCGTCCAACACTTGATTTCATCTTAGGCCATGATCTCATGGTTCATGAGATCGAGTCTCGTATGGGGCTCTGTGCTGACAGTGCAGAACATGCTTGGGATTCTGTCTCTGCCCACCGCCCCTCCTCTGCTCGTGCTTGCTCGCTCTCTTTCTCTGAAAATAAGTAAACTTAAAAAAAAATAAAGTGTACACTTCAGTGGCTTTTTATATATTCACAAATGTGTGCAACCATCACTGCAGTCTGTTTTAGAACATTTTCATCACCTCAGAATGAAAGCTCATACCCTTTAGCTGTCACCTCCCTTTCCATAACTTGATTATTTTAATATAGTATTTTATATTTATCCTATTGTTATACATGACCAGTTGTCCAGGGTTTGTCACAGTTTTACTTTTTGTGATTTCAGTTACCTATGGTTAACTGGGGTTGGGAAGCAGATGTCCAGTCAGTAGTAGCCTAATGGTGTCACAACGCCTGCATCATCCACATCACTTCATCTCATCACATAGGCGTTTTATCATCTCACATCACCACAGGAAGGGTAAGACAGAACAAGAAGATACTTTGAGAGAGACCATATTCACGTAACTGTTTTACAGTATATTATTATTGTTCTATTTTATTATTAGTTAACTTGTGTATGTTAAACTTCATCATAGGAATACACGTCTAAGAAAAAGCATAGTATATAGTGGGTTTGATACTGCCCGTGGTTTCAGGCGTCTACTGGGGGTCTTGGAACACCTTCCCTGCAGAGAAGAAGAAAGGGACTACTGCAGGGTATAGGATTAGAAGTGCACCCTCTGGAGGATGCCTGCCCTGGGTTCAAATTCCATCTCTATTATCTATTACCCGTGTGACTTTGGATGGGTTACTTAACCACTCAGCATCAGTTTCTTATATGTAATGTGGAATTAGTAGAAGTACTTGCCTCATAAGTTTACTTTGAGGATTAAGCTAGATAATAAATGTGTAGAATTTAGCACAGTAATTGGCACCTAGAAGATGTTCAGTAAACCAGAGTTCAGTGAATTTAGAGAACGATGTATTTGTTCCAGTACTTTTGTTCTTAAGTCAACTAGCAAGTGTTTGATGCTATTAGGCGTTGTTATTGAATATTGAAAGGTGTTTCTGTCAGTGATTCAAATGTTTTGTGTACTTTGCAACGTTTTTATGCATTTTATATTATTACCCCTCATTTAAAATTCTAATTACTTTGAGAGTACATTTGATTTTTTTATTTGATAGAAAATAATAACAGTCACTTACACTTAGGAAGTACTTCTGTTTCCATGGCACTGTTCTAAGTGCCATACCTACAGTAACTCCTTCGATCGTCGTCTTTCAGATACATGCAGTCATTGTCCCTATTTTACACATTAGGTACAAATGAGGTTAAGCAACTTTGGATCAAAGTATCATAATGGATAGTGGTGGAGCCAGGATTCTAACCTTGCTACTCAGGCTGGCTGCAGAGGCCATGCTGTTAACCCTGTATTCTCTTTATCTTCTCCTTCTAGAAGAATGGTAGGTAATTTCAAACATTTTGACATCTTGGCTGTTCTGTATTTAGGAGGACTGTGAAGTCTTCAGTGCTTGATTGGAAAGAGAACTAAAATGAGCATTGATGTCTGCTACAGACATGAGCTTCAAGGGTGGTTTTGTATGTGTCATCTGGGTCAGACCATACAATGATTATCCTGCTCTACCCCTCTAGAGTCCAGGCCTCAGGTGGGACAGTGGCCAGGCACAGTGTACCCTCCCTGGGCCCCACTCCTGGCATAATGCCCATTTTAACCTACATACACTACTCCCGCCTTGAATATTGTCAAACCCTGTCAGTCTTTGGCAGACCAGTTTAAATTCAGCCCCCAGTGATCTCTCCCCCTGTGAAACAATGGTCTTTGAAACTTCTCGATAATCATCATGTATGGTGGTATGGCACTATTTGTATTATCATCTTGGTACTATTGTTTGAGTTTTAATACATTTATGGCTGACTCAAGGTGATTAAATGTTGCTTACCGGCAGGAAACTGTGTCTTAAATGTTTTAAAATACACTATCGTGTCCTCAGAAGTCTTATCAAGTGATCTTGTTTTCCTTTCTCTTTGAGTCTCTCTTGCCTGTTAACAATAGATCTATTCTCTGCAATTCAGACCTATCTAACTTCACAAACAGTCCCAAAAGTGCATGACGTGTCTTACAAGAAGGTGGTTGGTTAGTCCATAGTCCTGCTGTTGGCTTATGTGCATTATATTGGGATGGGTGCTTCTAATTGTCTGTCTGAAAGTTTTCAAAACCTGTTGTTGCTTCTGTTTGAAATCTTACTTCATTGCCTTGGTTGTTGCTCATCCTGCTTATAAGCTCCTCCCTTAGGCATGTGACTCACTGATTTAAAAGACAGTACTGTTTAGTAATTAACTACCTGCCTCTCATTACATAGAGGTGAGAACTTCAATGCAGGCTTCCCAGCTAAAACTTTCTTCCCTATGTTTTTACCCACCTACGGACATGTAGCAACACTGTCCCACGCCCAGCCTTTGGAGGAAATAGCTGTAGTCCATTTCCCCTCCTGTTGGATGTGATTCCTTTTGCATATTCCTGTACAATGATAGATTTTATATGGATGCTGTTAATCAAAAATTATTTTCTGTAATTTCTGGAATATCATTTCTTCAGTCTCCCTGATGCACACATTTGGATGAATGACAGCTGGGTATTTAATGAAGGCAGTTTTGTTTTTAATAAATAATAATTAAGTCAAATATTTTATAACAGATTATTAGATTAAAGTCTGACATAACCAGTACATCCTTGAGGTGATAAGTGTTACCTATTTTCATGAGATGTAATTAGTTGTTTTAGGAAACTACCCATGTTTTAGAGGAATTCATTCTATCCTTTTTACCTTGCTTTAGCAGCCTGAAAAATATGGTATCCATCATTAGGAAACAGATCTGTTTGGAGAAAGAAGTTTTAAAACATTCTTCTATTTGCTAAATAGAACATTTGAAAATATGTTCTAACATATCAGTGTGGCTATCTCTACTTCAGGATCAAATAAAACCTTTGTAAATTTTACATAGTACAATTGATTTGCAGTTCTTTTAAAGCCATATGCCTTCAGGCTGGTTATAGTGCTCTGTGTCAGAAGCACAGCTGTAATTTTTGACCTTTTGAACAAAATGTAATTTTTCATCCTGTTGAACAACTCATAATTTACAATTTCTAGGAAAAAGTTTTAAAATTTGTCGATGGAAGGAGGATCTTTGGGACTTCCTTATAGATCTGTCAGTATTTGATTTTAGTAACTTCTGTCGTACTGACATTGTTTACTAAAATCATGTGTGGAATTAAAACTCGTACCTAATTAAGGGGCTTCTGGGTAGTTCAGTTGGTCAAGCATCCAACTTTGGCTCAGGTCATGGTCTCTTAGTTCCTGGGGTTCTGGGCTGACAGTGTAGAGCCCACTTCAGATCTTCTGTCCCTCGCTCTCTTCCCCTCCCCTGCCAGCTCTCTCTCTCAAAAATAAACGTTAAAAAAAAAACCCTCATAACTGATAAAGTATATATTTTCCCCAATTTTTTTACTTTAAAAACTTTTAAAATAAAGTTTGAACAAATAGTAAAAACCCATTTTACCAGTTCACTTGCTAATAACCTTTTGCTTCATCTACTTTCTCTGTTTATAAAAACACATATACATTTTTTTTTTTTTTTACCATTTGAAAGTTATCTGCAAATGTCTTGAAACTTTACCCCTAAATATTTTAGCAAGTGTAAAGGAACAGGTTGTTTTCCTTAAGAGCTACATTATCATAGCTAAGAGATTTAATACCAATATAATATTGTGTAATATACTTCCCTTACTTAAATTTCTTATACTTTCTTTTCAAAAGAGTTCTTTGTAGCTATTTTTATTTATTTGTTTTTTAAGTAGGCTCCACACCAAACATGGGGCTTGAAGTCACACCCTTAGATCAAAAGTCACATGCTCAGGGCGCCTGGGTGGCTCAGTCGGTTAAGCATCCGACTTCAGCTCAGGTCACAATATTGCGGTCCGTGAGTTCGAGCCCCGCGTCGGTCTCTGGGCTGACGGCTCGGAGCCTGGAGACTGCTTCCGATTCTGTGTCTCCCTCTCTCTCTGTCCCTCCCCTGTTCATGCTCTGTCTGTCTCTGTCTCAAAAATAAACGTTAAAAAAGAAAAATTAAAAAAAGAAAAATTTGCATGCTCTACTGACTGAGCCAGGTGCCCCATTTTGATATTTGATCTAGGAACTAAATAAGGAATATATTTCTCATTTGGTTGTCATATATCTTTAGTTTTCTTTGATTGAGAGTTTCCATTATCACTATTCTACTGCCCCTTATCTCCCGCCCCCCAGTGGTCTTTTCTGAAATCTTACCTAGTTTTTTTTTAAATGATTTTTTAAAAATGTTTATTTTTTTTTGAGATACAGAGCACAATTGGGGACGGAGCAAGAGAGAGAGAGGGAGACAGAGGATCCGAAATGGGCTCCACACTGACAGCAGAGAGCCTAATGTGGGGCTGGAATCCACAAACCACGAGATCATGACATGAGCTGAGTTGGACACTTAGCCAACTAAGCCACCCAGGCGCCCCAAGGTTGTTGTTGTTGTTTTTTTTTTTAAGTAGGATATCCCACAATTTGCTGCTTGTATTTTTGTATTTCATGACTAGATTAAAGTTAAATTTTTTTGGAATGAATGCTATATAGATAGCATTGTGTATTTTCCATTGGATTATATCAGGAGAGGAAGTAAATTACTAATAGTCTGTGGTGATTTCACTATATTGTAGCGTAACGCTGTAATTGGTGTTCGTAATGTTAATTCTAAATAATGTTTATGCTTTATTGAAAAGTATAAACAATGCCCATTTTTAGAAGAATTGATGGACTCTTAGCAGTCTAAAATCAATTCCTGATGATTCCTCAGAATAGAAATTTTCCTGTTTATATAATGTAGTGAAACTATCCAGAGGAACTTGCCCCGTGGGTGCTTTTACAACTAATAAAATAAATGTTCTGTTGGTAATTTCTTATTATTTTATGGAAATAAATGGGTGATACATATTTCTTCACTGACTTAGGTTTACTTGGAAAGGGGAAGAAGATATATCAAGCAATTTAAATGCCCATGTGTACAGTGTGTATTGTGCTAATAAATTATAGAGAAAAATTAAAATGAAAACATAGAGGTGGTTTCCATGCTTCTTTGTGAGGAAGGATAAATTGGAAAAGAATATATGGATAGATCATTATTTGGGGGTTCATCCTGGGGCAGGTGGCTGCATCAAACTTCCTATGTGTGTCACTCTTAGAACAGATGGGTACCCATTGAAATAGCAGTCACTGCTTCCCAGACCCAGAATTTGTTCTAGGAACTGCTGGTTTCTTTAGACTTCTATTATGGGCACTCCTCATTTCTATAGGATACTGGAAACCACTGCAGAATTGAAGTTTTCTAGCTGATTGGAAAGAAGTAATATATCTTGAATAGTCTTTGAACAGTTATTTTGTTCAAAATCTAATTTAAAGCAGAGGTAAAACATTTTTAGGAAATAGAGTTTAAAAATGTTTAATTGCTTAGAAGTAATTCTAGATTCATAGGACATTGCAAAAATAATGAGAAGTCCCTTGTACCCTTCACCTTCCTCCAGTGGTTACTTAATACTACATGATGTACAATACCAAACCAGCAACTGACATTGGTTCATTTTATATGTATTGTGCTATGCCATTTAAGTATACATGTAGATTTATGTAACCACGTCAGCAACAAGGTACAGATTCTGTCACCACAAAGATCTCCCTTATGCCACCCACACAGCTGCCCCCATTAGTCTTTTTTCCATCTGTATAATTTTATCATTTTGAGAGTGTTTTATAAATGGAATCCTACATTATGTGACCTTTTTGCACTCAGCCTAATCCTTTGAGATTCACCCAAGTTGTTTTGTGTAACAGTAGTTTATTCCTTTTTATTGCTGCGTATAAGATTCTGTTGTATGGATGTACTATAGTTTAACCATTTACCTTTTGAAGGACATTTTATTTTCTCCAGTTTTGGGCTATTAAAAATAAAGCTGCTACTGACATTCATGTTCGTTTCTTTGTAACCAGGAGTGCATTTGGTTACATGTGAGTGTGTATTTCGTTTTTAAAGAAACTTCTAAACCATTTTCCAGAGTGGCTGTTGCATTTTACATTCTCATCAGCAATGTAGGAAGGATTCATTTTCTTCATATTCTTGCCAGAACTTGGTATTGTCCTGTTTTTTATTTTAGTTATTCCAGTGGGTGCTTAGTGATCTCAGTGTAGTCTTAATTTGCGTTTCCCTGATGGCTGTTGTTGTCCATATCTTTTCATGTGCTTATTTGCTATCCAAATATCTTCAGTGAAATCTCTCTTCATGTTCTTTGCCCAGTTTCTAGGTGAATTTTTTTTTAATGTTGAGTTTTGATATTTCTGGATATATTCTAGATATGGATCTTTTGTCACATCTATGGTTTGCAAGTATATTTTCCTATTCTGTGTCTTGTCTTTTCATCTTTTTAACAGGGTCTTTTGCAGAGCAAACAGTTTAATTTTGATGAATTCAAATTTATCCTTTTTTTTCTTATATAGATCATCCCTTTGGTGTCTTTCTCCGTTCCCACTCTCCACTCCCAATCCCACACAACCATTAATCTGTTTTCTGTCTCTGTGGAATTGCATATTTTGGGTATTTTGTATAAATGGAACCATATAACACATGGCCTTTTGTCTGGCTTCTTTCACTTAGCGTAATATTTTCAGTGTTCATATGTTGTATTGGAATTGATTCTTTTTATGGCTTAATTTATTTTTATGGATAAATAATATTTAGTTGGATGGATATACCACCCTTTGTGTATCTGTTCATGAGTTGATAGACATTTAGGTTGTTTCCACTTTTTTGCCTATATTCCGATGAGTTGGTGTGTACCTTTTCATCTCTACCTTCCTCATACATGTTGCATGTGTGTGCATACACGTACACACACACACGCACACACACTGCTGTTTGTGTGTATAGTTTTATTTTTAATAGTGGAGTGACTCTTTTTATAATTTTTATAACTGCAGGATATTTGGGATATCATTCTATATCAGCACAAATAAATGATTCTCATTCTTTTAAAGGACTGTGTAATGTTCATTGTGGCTATTTAACTGATCCCACCCTGATAAATACTTAGGTGAGATTGGATGGTTTTCTGTTTTTCTTTCTTATGTAACCAGCTTTAACCATACTTACACAAGGGTCTTTGTGGTGCAGAGCTCATTTTGCCTACTTTGGGATTTTTCTTATTCCTGTCATTTTTCATCAATCATTTATTCAAAAATACATGGATTATCTCCTTTGTGCTGGTCACTGGACTGTGCTTAAAACACAGGTAACACAAGTATTAGTAAAATGCAATTGCCGTACACAGGGGTTATCTTAATAAGTAAGACATACCTTTATTTTTTTTTTTTTTATTTTTTTTTTTTTCAACGTTTTTTTATTTATTTTTGGGACAGAGAGAGACAGAGCATGAACGGGGGAGGGGCAGAGAGAGAGGGAGACACAGAATCGGAAACAGGCTCCAGGCTCCGAGCCATCAGCCCAGAGCCTGACGTGGGGCTCGAACTCACGGACCGCAAGATCGTGACCTGGCTGAAGTCGGACGCTTAACCGACTGCGCCACCCAGGCGCCCCATGAGACATACCTTTAAATAGATCATCAGAATTCAGTGTGCTAAGCACTACAGTGTGTTATTACCAGACTCAGCAAGTTAGCAACATGTAGGGAGTGGAGAGGATTCAATGAAAGGAGGTATTTGAGATGGATCTTTGTGAGGACAAATGGAAGTTCACTTGGCAAAATATAAAGATAACATTTTGATTTTTGAATTAGAATAGCAAGTTCAAAGAAAGGGAGAAGCATTAAATAACTGGGCATATTTAGGAAATAGCAAATAGTTTAATAATGACCAGCAGGAGGCTTTTTGGCAGAGATTATAGTAGAAGATAAAGCAGGTTAAATAGATGGAAAGCAGATTATAGCAGTCTATAGATAGCCTTCTAAAGATTTTGGCCTTCATTTTATACACAAGTGGAAATTGTTGAAAAATTTTAAAGCACACTTGTATTTTTTTATTTATAGTAAAATTTTAGAGTTGTGCTGTAAATATTTTAGAATATTTCATCACTGCTCCAAATTTCCCACTTCTACCCCTTGCTTTAGGTAACCACTGCTTTGGTCTGATTGTCTAAATTTGCCTTTTCTAAATATTTCGTATGCATGGAATCACACGATACATGGTATTTTGCAACTGGCTTCATTTACTTAGCATGTGTTTGAGGTACATTCGAGTTGTAACATGTGCCAGTACTTTATTACCTGATAGTATTCCATTGTATGATTATGCCACACTTTATCCATTCACCAGTTGATGGACCTTTGGGTTGTTTTCACTTTTGGCTATTATGAATAATACTGCTGAGAACATTTGTGTATAAGTCTTTGTATAGACACACATTTTCATATCTCTTGGGTATTTCCATAGAGGGAATTTTGGATCATATAGTGAATTTATGTTTAACTTTTCAAGAAATTGCTGAACGGTTCTTCTAAGCGGTTGCATCATTTTATAGCGGTGTGTGAGAGTTCCAGTTTCTCCATGTCCTTACCAACACTTGGTATTGTCTGTCTTTTTTATTATGACCATTCTGGTGGGTATGTGGTGGTTTCTAATTATAGTTTTAATTTTTATTTTCCTGATAACTTATGGTGTTTACAATCTTTTCAAGAAGCACAGTTGTATTTTAGAAACAAAGGTACAGTGAAGGAGGTAAGAATGAAGGCAGGCTGCAGTGAAAGATGAGAGCCTGTACTAGGTGTGTATAGATATAAAGGAGACAGATTTTAAAGATATATCAGAATGGGCAGCATTTCTTAATTACCTCAATATAATAGATGAAGCAGAGGGAGATGAGATTAGTGCTTCCTAGATTTCCAACTTTGACAGTTGGGTAGGTGGTGGTGCTGCTGTTAGCCATGCAAGTGAATATGAGTGCATAAACAATTTTTGTGCTGGTAGATGATGGCTTTTATATTACTTCTGTTCTCTTAATGTGCCACTGGAATAACTATTTAATATTTAGTACTTTGGAAATTTGTATTAGTTCAAGAGAAGGATCTGGATTGAGATATAATTTATTTTTTTTTAATTTTTTTTAATGTATGTTTATTTTTGAGACAGAGAGAGACAGAGCATGAACAGGGAGAGAGAGACAGAGCATGAACAGGGGAGGGTCAGAGAGAGGGAGACACAGAGTCTGAAACAGGCTCCAGGCTCTGAGTTGTCAGCACAGAGCCCGACGCGGGGCTCGAACTCACGGACTGCGAGATCATGACCTGAGCCCAAGTCGGCCGCTTAACCAACTGAGCCACCCAGGCGCCCCAGGATTGAGATATAATTTAGATGAGTTATCATTGAATAAATAAAAGTTGAATTCATGAAAGTAAATGGCGTATTGGCTTCTAAATCACTGTATTTGCTGGGTTACTTTTGGTAATTGAAAACTGGTTAAACAATAAAAAGATTTAATATAATAAAAAGATCCAACCTAGTTAAAACATTCAAGCATTATAGCATCACCAAGGACCCAGATTCTTTCTGTCTTTTGATGCAGCCATTCTTTTTTTTTTAATAATTTATTTTTTAATTTACATCCAAGTTAGTTAGCATGTAATGCACCAATGATTTCAGGAGTAGATTCCTTAATGCTCCCTTACCTATTTAGCCCATCCGCTCTCCCACAACCCCTTCAACAACCCTCTGTTTGTTCTCTATATTTAAGAGTCTCTTATGTTTTGTCCTTCTCCCCATTTTTATATTATTTTTGCTTCCCTTCTCTTATGTTCATCTATTTTGTCTCTTAAAGTCCTCCTACGAGTGAAGTCATATGATATTTGTCTCTCTCTGGCTGTCTAATTTCACTTAGCATGATACCCTCTAGTTCCATCCACGCAGTTGGAAATGGCAAGATTTCATTCTTTTTGATTGCTGAGTAATATTCCATTGTATACATATGTCACATCTTCTTTATCCATTCATCCATTGATGGACATTTGGGCTCTTTCCATACTTTGGCTATTGTTGATAGTGCTGCTGTAAACATTGGGGTGCATGTGCCCCTTCGAAACAGCATACTTGTATCCCTTGGATAAATACCTAGTAGTGTAATTGCTGGGTGTAGGGTAGTTCTATTTTTAATTTTTTGAGGAACCTCCATAGTGTTTTCCAGAGTGGCTGCACCAGTTTGCATTCCCACCAACGATGCAAAAGAGATCCCCTTTCTCTGCATCTTTGCCAACATCTGTTGTTGCCTGAGTTGTTAATGTTAGCCATTCTGACAGATATGAGGTGGTATCTCATTATGGTTTTGATTTGTATTTCCCTGATGATTAGCGATGTTGAACATTTTTTCATGTGTTGGTTGGGCATCTGGATGTCTTCTTTGGAGAAGTGTCTATTTATGTCTTTTGCCCATTTCTTTACTGGATTATTTGTTTTTTGGGTGTTGAGTTTGATAAGTTCTTTCTAGATTTTGGATACTAACCCTTTATTTGAAATGTTGTTTGCAAATATCTTCTCCCATTCCATTTGTTGCCTTTTAGTTTTGCTGATTGTTTCCTTAGCTGTGCAGAAGCTTCATTATTTGTTGGGTTGTCTTCTTAGGCCATCTCTTTCCTTATGGTCCTAAGATAGCTGCCTCATTCTGCTTGACAAACTCAAACCCAGAGTTGCTTGGAAAAAAAGGTTGGGGGATGGAAGGGGTTTTCACCCAAGTGTCTTTTTTTCATCATCCAGAAGCTCCCCAGCAATTTAGTCTCTTGTCTTACTGGCAAGGAGAATGGAAATTGCCACAATTGGCTTAGACCAGAGCTTTCCAAGCCTGGTGTTGAGAATCTTTTTCACATATCTTTTGGAAGGAGCTTTTCTCCCCTTGCCTTTTGGTTATCTGCTATAATTAAGATAGGTAAGGTTTTCTAGACAGGCTGGTTTCATATCATTGAGTTGTTGCTATTCAGTACTTCAGATCAGCTAGTATTTGTTGAAATCCTACTCTGTGTCATCAACTGTGCTAGATTCTAGAATACAACAATGAATAAAAGCTTAGAGTTTGGTATGGAAGTATGCTTAAGCAGAAGAGTGCTACATAGAATCGTGCACTGTAGTTCATTTGTATTGTGGGTTTAATACTGCTGTTTAAATCTTTGCTTTTATGGGAAAGGCATGTTAAGTTGTAAAATCATGCTTATATTCAATTTGTAAGTGATGTTTTAGAACACAACCCGTCCATAAGTTGACCCTTCCTTTCTGTGTTATGTGGTACTAACCTGCTTTATTATAGAAGTACTTGATAGGGGCGCCTGGGTGGCTTAGTTAAGCATTCAACTCTTGATTTTGGCTCACGTCATGATCTCATGGTTGTGAAATCAAGCGCCATGGTCAGGCTCCATGCTGGGAGTGGAGACTGCTTGGGATTCTCTCCCTCTCCCTCTTCCTCTTCCTCTCCCCTGCTCTCACGATCTCTCTCTTCTCTCTCTCTCTCAAAAAAAAAAAAAAAAAAAAAAATAATAATAATGCATGATAAACCTAAATTACACTGCTCATTTGAGTTACTTATAGCTAAAACTGTATTGTATTTTTCTGAAGCATGATGTTGGAATTTTCCAGTTAGTGTACCAAAGGTTGTAATATTAATGCATTTAGTTTAAGAGCCCAGCTGGAATGTTTTGTCAAATATTATTTTGTAGTTTGGTTCTGATTTTTTAAAACGGTTATAAGAATGCAGTGATAGTGTTAACAGCAATATTTGTCCAACATTTGGGGTACTTTTTATGGTGCTTGGAGAGGAGAAATGAAGATGAGAAGGAGAGGATTTGGAGTGGTAGAAAGAAAAAATATGCTGTCAGTATTGCTGATTTTGTGAAGACTAGGAAATGACCACTTTTTGACATTTTGTACAAACTCAAAAGTAATCTTAAATTTTGTCTTATGAGTATATTTATCAAAAGCATATGTACACTATTATTTCTGTAAAGCAATTCTTACATAGGAGTGAATGGTCGATGTCCTAAAACGTCGGAGTCAAAGATGACTATAATATCCTTAGTTCGTGTTTGTCACTGATGGGTTATGTATGGTTAGTGATCTTTTAAGTACCCCAGTGGTTTATTTATTTTTTAAACATTTATCTAATTCTCTTTAGAGAGAGAGCATGCAAGAGACAGCGAGCTCGTGAGCAGGAGAGAGACAGAAGATAAGGGAGAAAGAGAGAATCCCAAACAGGCTCTGTGCTATCAGTGCAGAGTCCGACTTGGAGCTCGATCCTCCCACCGTGGGATCATGACCTGAGCTGAAATCGAGTCAGCCACTCAACCGATTCAGCCACGCAGGTGCCCAGTACCCCAGTGGTTTAAAGTTTAACAACTTTTGGGGTGCCTAGGTGGCTCAGTTGGTTAAGCGTCTGACTAGATTTCAGCTCAGGTCATGATCTCCTGGTTTCATGAGTTCAAGTCCCACATCACTTTCAGCCCTGACAGTGTAGAGCCTGCTTGGGAATCTCTTTCTCCTTCTCTTTCTGCTCCTCCCCTAATCATGCTGTCTCTGTCTCTCTCAAAATAATTTTTAAAAAAGTTTAACAACTTTAATAATTTTGAGAACCGTGAGGGATCTGTACATTTTGGTGGCAAATAAAGGTATTTTGTAAAGATAACGTGGGATTAAAATGCACTTTTCACATTTGTTTGCCCATATTTACCAACTTTGAAATTCTAACATTAGCTCAATCATAAAACATTAGAATATATCTAGAAAGGTTTGTTTTTCACTTATTCTATCATTAAGAAGCTCTGATGTGTTTTTAAAAGAATTATTTTTTCTTCAATGTGTTTTCCAGCACTAACAGGCTTGAAAATTTCAGACACAAAATTTTTGATGAAAGTATTATCATACTTGTTTAGTATTCAGTTTTGACTGGATCTTTGTGGTTGTTAAACCCAAGTTCATAGTGCTAAAAGCCTGTGGTATATTACCTTGTAAGTTAAGTGATCAAAGCTGCACATGTTTACTGATCTCTGCTTATAGGACTGTAGCACTATATTGCAAAGGTTAGGGAAATCTTTAGTTTATTCACACAGTTTTAGTTTGTAAAAAGTGATTTGCAGACCTGTACTGTGAAGCATATCCTGTCCTTTGATTAATCTTTTATTTACCTCTTAGTAGTAAGGTCACATTTACTTGGTTTTCATTAGTTGGTCTTAGATTCAATCTTTAGACAGTTATATTTTTTTGTCATTTATTTCTGCATTGAGAGGATGGAGGGAGGATAGAAAATTCAGGCAGGATCTTGGACTTTGAAGGTGGCATATTTCCAGATTCTTTAATTATGTATTTTTCTTTTTATTAACTTTAGACTTAGCCTAAAGCTTCAGTTATTTTTTTTCACACCAAGGAAATGGTGTTGTAATAAATAGTGCTGTAATAAACAATGGTGGGTAAGTGGTTCACATGTTAATTTTATTTGATCCATTGGAAATAACCTGGTAGAATTAGAATCAAGCCATGTATTTTTAAACATAGTCATTTTGATGGATTGTTTTAACCTTTAGGAGAATAGGTTAATCTGAGCTTTGCTTAATATAAGTGATTGCCTTCCCTCTTTTCTTCCACACACACCATTTGGGAAGAATGGAGTTGTTGGCAAAGAGGGGCTTTCGAGGAAAATATTTGTCATTTCTAAAATGGAAATACAATGCATTTATTTTTTGATTATATAAGGGAAATTTTTTAAGACTGTGAACATCTCAGAAAAACAAAATCCTAAACAGTGTATCTCCATTCCTGCCCTCTTTTCTCTAAGTGATATTCTAAGAGTTGTATAGTCCTGTCAGTACCCTGAAAAATGTTAGGGACCAGTTAAGTTGTAGGTAACCAGTGCATTGCGAAGACAGTAAAAGCTCTTAAATGCAGACAAAGCATTGCTAATTGCTTTCAGGGTCAGTCTGTCTTTAGTTGGACCATGAAAGATTTAGCATGGTCCTATGGCAGCCTGTCTGCTGAGTGGAGACTCTTGTCTTTAAGAAAGCCTGCTATCTGATATGCTAGACAGTTTCAGGTTGCCCAGTTTACATGAATTCAGTCATTATTGCCAAGAGTATTAAACCTCAGTGTGACACAAATGATACTTCTAAATGCACTTGAAGACAAAGGCATTTTGACCTTGCAGTGGGACATAGGTAGTGTTCATGCAGCTTAAAATTTTTCCTTTTACAATATGAAACAGAATACCTTGCTATTTGAAGTTTCAGTTAAAAGATACATTCAACAAAATTATTTGCAAGATCTCTAAGTAAACAACACACTTCTTTAAATAGATTTAAATTTTTCATTGTTTCCCTCTTCCAGATTTGTGAATTTTGTCTCTTAAGGCAGCAGGGGAACTGAATGTCAGGGGTCACATAGTTGTAACCCATCCCCTGGGCTTAGACCAAGTGATGCGATTCATTCCTGACCCCTCCAGTTCCTGATATTCTAGGGGAAAGCTTGACTGAAATGAAAACTGCTTACAGAGATTTTGTGATAAAAGTGAAAATAGGGATATTAGCTGGGTGGTCAAATATAGTTTTGCCGAAGTAGGGGTTTGAATGTTGTAGAATTATAGATTTTAGTGTTGCTTCTAGCTGCTCCTGCTTTTCCAGTTTAAGATGTGATTTTTTTTTTTTTCAAAAATCTAAGCTGATACAGAAATTTTACACGTGAGTAACTTTTTCCACAGAACTGCTATTATCTTTGCAAAGTTGAAAATATGCAAAATGGGAAACTTCTTTGGGCAGAGGTTGGGAAAATGCTAAAGCAATAGGTTAAAGTACTTTAGAATTTTCATTGACTTTACATTGAAAATGTATAGTTTTACACAGGACCTAGTTTTAGTATTGCTTCTCTATGTTTCTTTTAGTCTAAATAAGTTCTTTTTTTTTTTAACAGATTTATGAAAATATGCATCAGTTTAATACTGTCTTGGAATTCATGAGATGGAAGCATAGGTCAAAGCTGTTTGGAGAAAATTGGAAGTACAGTTTTATCTAGCCACATCTCTGAGGTAAGAAAAAGACTTTTAAGAAAATAATTAGAATTATATGAAAATTCTCATTTTCTTAACAGTTGAAAATAGTCCTTCTGTATCAACAGTAATTTCTGACTGGATGTTGGAAAGAGATGATGATGCCCATGCATTCTGTCTGGATAGTACGGATAATGTTGGGCAGCATCCATAGCAAATATAAGTAATTTTTCAAATCTAAGTTTCCTGAGTTTATTTATTTTTAAAGTTTATTTTTATTTATTTTGAGCTAGAGATAGAGAGCAAGTGGGGGAGGGTCAGAGAGAGAGGGAGACAGAATCCCAAGCAGGCTCCATGCCCTCAGCACAGAACCCCAAGTGGGGCTCAAACTCACAAACTGTGAGCTTATGACCTGAGCTGAAATCAAGAGTCAGACATTTAACTGACTGAGCCACCCAGGCACCCTAAGTTTTCTAAGCTTAAGGAAACATTAAAATTAATGTTTTATTGTCTTATTGATCTCTTCATTTTGTCATTTGTTTACATACAACAAATATTTTTGTACATCATGTTTCAAGTCTTAGCATATTGTAAGGGAGATACCACAAAAAAAGCAAAGTATTGCCTTTTTTATTCTTTTTGTTTGTTTCTTTAGAGAGACAGAGAGAGCACATGTGCATGGGATAGGGGCAGAGAATGAGAGAGAATCCCAAGCAGGCTCTATGCTCAGTGTGGAGCCTGACGAGGGGCTTGATCCCACGAACCTCAAGATCATGACTGAGCTGAAATCAAGAGTTGGATGCTCAACCGACTGAGTGACCCAGGCATCCCTATTCTTATTTTTAAAAATTAATTTTTTTAAGGTATTGCGTTTTTTAAAAGAGCAGTTTTTAAAGAAAAAAATACTGTTCTGTTCATATTACATCTTTTGCTATAGTTTTAAATGCTAAGCAAGATTTAGTAAAAAAATGTTTAAAATATTCCTTCAGGTATAATTCTGACACTGTTACTGAAGGATGTATCTTATTTTAATGGAGTTACTGCTCAGTGAATTGGGATCAATGAAGAAATTTATGAAGCAGAATTTGATGGTTTCATGTTAACAAATAACCATCAGTATGGTAATGTCCTTAGAGAAATACCTTTCAGTGAGGTAATAAGTTACCTCATAATATAAAACTAGCTAGTTTTGGTGCTTTTATTAAAGTTCTTTTCAGCTCTTAGTTGATGACTGATTTAGGACTTTGCAATATTTAGAAATATTCCAACATTTTATATTGAAAATTAAGTACTCACTGTTTTGTGATTATACATTGTGTAACTGGAAAACATTACATTATTGAGGAAGGAAAGCATTCACATTAAGAAAAGGCTTTGTGATTAAGCTCTTATCAAGTTTTCTCTTTTTAAAAAAATTTTTCGTGTTTTTTTTTTGAGAGAGAGAGATACCTGACCTGAAGTTGGTTGTTTAACTGACTGAGCCATCCAGGCACCCCTCAAGTTTTCTCTTTAACATAAATCTAGTTAAGCTCTCAAATTAATATTTTTACTATTAAAATGTATATTAAAGGTGTTTTTAATGTTTATTTATTTTTGAGCGAGAGCAAGAGCATGAGAGGGAGAGGGGCAGAGAAAGAGGAGTACAGAGGATCCCGAGCCTGCTCTGCGCTGACAGGGAGCCCAGTGCAGGGCTTGAACCCATGAACTGTGAGATCATGACCTGAGCTGAAGTCCAACTCTCAACTGACTGAGCCACCCAGGCACCCCAAAAAATATATATATTTTGAAGATCCCTCTATCATTCTTATCTCACAATAGTGACAACAGTGTTTCTCAAAGTATGGAATGTGTGCTGCCAGTACTGTTCAGAATGATTTTAGGTCTTAACACAGGTGAATTTTTAAAAATATTTTCAGGGGTGCCTGGGTAGCTCAGTCAGTTAAGCGTCCGACTTTGGCTCAGGTCATGGTCTATGCTGACAGCTCAGAGCCTGGAGCCTGCTTTGGATTGTAATGTCTCTTTCTCTGACCCTCCCATGCTCACATGCATGCCTGCACACACACTTTCTTTCTCTCTCTCAAAAATAAACATCAAAAATAAATAAGTAAATAAAAATATTTTCAGAGTTTTATATTTATTTTGATAGCTTCCGATTCATAACAAGTACTGTCGACTTTTCCATGTAATATTGTGACAGTATGTTCGGACTGTGACTGAGAAACTCAAGTTAATCATATCTTACATTTACAAGAGTAAAATTACTTTGTTCTTTATAATAAGGTCCCTCAATTGATTTATTTTATTTACTTTCTTCTTGATCTCCACTCTCCTTTTGTCTCCTCCTGCCATAGGAAAGCAGTCTCATTTGTTTGCTATATGTCTTTGAATATGTCTTTGGTGTGTGTGTATGTATGTATTTAATTGACTTAGGTTTGGCTACATATAGTCTGCCCCTTTTTTTCCAGTTTTCTTCACCACTAGAAAGTTAAAATCTCTTTGTTGCTGTGTATATGCTTGCTCACTGGTATTTACATTTAGGATCCCATAGTGTATTGCACCCTATTCTGCTGCTTTAAAGAGGCAATACGCTCTTGTTAAAGTGCAGGCTGTGGAGCCACATTGTTTTAGTTTGAGTCCTGACTGCACCACTTCTTAGTTTGGGCTCCTTTGAAAGTAGAGCCTGAGAAAAGGACTTACGACTAGGTAGTTTATTTGCGAGGTGATCCAAAGAAGCAGAAATGGGAGAAAGGGAAAGGTGAGAGAAGTTACATAAAGTGTGGTAAGGAGCTGGTTATCACTATGGGCAATCCTGGGGACCCTCGGAATGCGCCGTAGTATTGTCCCATCAAAGGACAGGGAGCTTGGACATTTATCCACTGACTTTCATCATCTTTTTTTTTTTTTTTTGAGGTTTTTGTTATTTGAGGAATCTCTACACCCAACAAGGGGCTGTAACTTATGACCCTGAGATCAAGAATCAGATGCTCTTCTGACCTAGCAAGCCCGGTGCCCCAATGACTTTTCATCTTCTGTTAGTTGAAGATTGCTCCTGGAGCTTTAACTCTAGCGTTTGTATGGCTGTGCCTGCATATTGCTGAGCCGTCTTCTTTAAGTTTGGAGAAAACCCTAAGGAGCAAAACAGCAGTGCCTTGGCTTATACTTGGTATCAGATGCTGTCAGGCAGTGCATAGAGCTGTCCACCATAGCTATAATGAGGCCGGTAGGGTAAGGGGATGTGTTGCCAGCACCACAAGTGTTTGCTATAGCCTGTTTTTATTTCTCAGATTGCCTCATGTTCCATTAAGCCCACTTTGTCTGCTTCAAATTGGAGGCTGGTTGTAATCGCTAAAAGAAATCTCCAAAACAAGAAGGTTAGTGGACCAAGCTGTAATCCCCAATCCTGTAGCTGATCCTGAGGCCATAATTGATACTCCTCATGAGGTGATCTGTAAACCTTGGGATAGTGGTGCTGGCGGGACGATATACTGTGGGCAAGGAAGACAAACGCATATCTGGAGTGTCAGTTCTATACCCACATGTGTCAGTGGCAGTGATTAGGCCACCTTCAGTAAGGAAGAACCCATGCTGTTGGGCCTGTGTAAAGCCTTCCTGTCTGTCACTGTGGCTCCTCCATTCATGACCCTGTTGGTCAAGCACTGAGGTGGCCCAGAGCAAAAGCTCACTGCAGTCAAGTGACAAGTTATTCCATCTATAGTTGGGAATGTAGTTAAATGCACCTCATTGTTAAATGCACCAAAGCATTGTTGGTGTTTTGTGGTGGGCATTAACGTAAGATATAAAGGTTGGCACTTTGGGCTCTTCTAGAACCATCAACATGCTTCTTCTCCAGGTTCCTTCTCTTTTATTTTCCACTTTTGCTCCTTCCATCACCCTACCCAATCAGCCATACCATTCACCACTCCTAAGGAGTCCATGTTTTTTCTTGTTTGGTCACTTCTCTCTTTGCCATGCCCGCTGAGAGAATTTCTGCCTCCTCATTGTCTTCAGAGTCATCCAAGTAGGGCTGTAGAGCAGTAGTCATTTTTTATCTGTCTTTGTCAGCCAGGACCCAGGTTTTTCTTTTTTGTCATTGGTTACCAGGAACCCACCATAAAGTTGTTGGTGTGAGCATAAGTAAAGACATCTGTTGTGATAAGAGTAGGTGACATGAGGTTCTGGACTTGTATTTACTAGTGCCCTCTACCACTGCCTAGGTACTATTACAAAAATACCATTTCTATCATATAATGGCTTGCTGCTTCACCTGACCTTGTGAATCATGGATGGGTAGCTCTGGTCACTAAATCCTTGATGTTCCATAGTTGGGTTCTCTACTGGGGCCCAATGGCATGCCAGGAGCTACAGTTTTCATACAGTGTTATGAAGTCATATCCTTGCCTCAGAAAATCTAGGGGTCTGTGCTCCAACTCTCCTATTGGAACTTGTCAGAGAATCTACCACAGATTATTTCTTGTACCTTTGAGTCTGAGCATCAGGGCAGCTTGTATTGGAGCTTGATCTGCTGAGAGTCTCTTCTCCTCTGCATCCTAATCAAAACTGGCAGCCTTCTATGTCACCCCAAAATTTTAAAAAAGTTTGTTAATGTACAGTCATCTTCCACTGAGCATTAATTCTCAATTAGGATATAAAAGGATTCACCAAAGATGGAGTTCCTCAAGGGAAGGTGCAGGACAAAGGTCATGATAAGGAATGCAAAGTACCCTTCTCAATGGGTCCTGTTCAGTGGCTCTTCAGTGGTTGTGGAGCTGTTCATGTTTGAGTTACTTAGGAGAAAAGCAGTAACTGATAAGCACATCAACTGCCCGCACTATAGAAACCCAGGGATGCTCCCCTTTCTTCACATTGACAGATTGTCGTCGTAATGGTGGTATCCTCTTTGAGCTGCTGTGACAGTGTCTTTGGGGCTGCAGTCCTGCATCAGTGTCCTTTTTGGCAGCTCCGGTACTTGGACATCTGTGAGTGTTCTTCTTTACTGAGAGGACAGACACCATCCTGGGGTCTCGTGTGTGCACTGTCACCCACTGTCTTCTGTTAGCTCTGCCTAAGTAGAAGCCACCTGTTCTCATTTTGAGCTTAGCCTTTCCTCTGGTTGCAGAGTTCCTTTTAAAACAAACTGCATTTTATTTTGCGCCCACTTATGGGGGTCTTGGGTTCCCTAAGCACTCATTTAGTTCTGGCTGTAGGTATCTGTTCATTGGCAAACCGGTCAGCATGGGAAGGCAGAATTGTTTCTGTCCTGTTGACTGATAACAGAGGAGTCAACAAATTGTTAGTGATTTCTTGGCACTCTGGGAGGAGTCCTCAGTGCTTCCAGGCACCGGCAGCTGGGAGATTCTTTAGCAAGGTAGCAGATCTGTTAGATCTAGCAGCTTTTTGAAACCCTGCATTGCAGAAAAGCAGTTATAGCTCCAGGCTTGGAAAAAAGATGTGCTCTGCCCTTACTGTTGGTATCTCCCTGGACACCACTGAAAATTTAGTCTTATTCCTACTCTCTGCTGTAGAGAAATCTAGAACTCATCCTGTAGATAATCTGTGGACCTTGCCCTCAGGCTCTTTGCATATTATGCTACCCACCCCCTTCAAAGGGAGGCAGAACGTTTATTCCCATTGTCTTAAATTAGGACTGCCCTCTCATAACTAAGATACCATTCTTCTTATTTTTTTTTTTTTAATGTTTATTTTTGAGAGAGAAAGAGAGTGAACAGGGAAGGGGCAGTGAGAGAGGGAGACACAGAATCTTAAGCAGGCTCCGGGCTCCAAGCTATCAGCACCGAGCTTGACACGGGGCTCGAACTCACAACTGTGAGAACGTGACCTGAGCTGAGGTCAGACGCTTAATCGACTGAGCCACCCAGGTGTTCCAAGATACCATTATTCTTAATTTAAGTTGGTGGATACACTCCTGAGTTAACTTATTTGGTCATTCTCCATTTTGGATACTTTTGGGTTTGGGTTGCTGTCTATGTTATTGCAGCTATATATGATACTGTGGGGAGAGCATGCCACAAGATTTCCAGTAGCATCTTTTCATATTCTGTAGTGACAATTCCTATCCTTACCCTCCATCTGAAATACTTGCTTCCTGCTCTCCTGTCTTATATTTTCACCTGTTTGTGAGGTATTTCCAATCTTAAGTATCTCAGAAATTCCAGTTTAACTCGAGCTCATCAGTTTCCTCCCTTTTCTCCCTTTCTTCCACCCCTTCCTTGCTCCTTCCCACCCAGTCTTTGTTTGTAAGGGACTAATAAGGAGGTCTGATAAGCTCATACTATATAAAATCTTGAACAATGTACACCAGAGCCTGAGCTCCTCCTCACTGCCTCCCACCCCACTGCCTTCTTTACCACCCTCCCCTCCATCCCATTTCCAGCCCGTTGACCACCACTTTATAGTCAGGTTATGGTGTATTTAGGTATTCTACTTCCTCTTGAGTTAATTCTAGTATTTAATACCTTTCTTTAAAAAAATCATGCTTCAGGGGCGCCTGGGTGGCGCAGTCGGTTAAGCGTCCGACTTCAGCCAGGTCACGATCTCGTGGTCCGTGAGTTCGAGCCCCGTGTCAGGCTCTGGGCTGATGGCTCGGAGCCTGGAGCCTGTTTCCGATTCTGTGTCTCCCTCTCTCTCTGCCCCTGCCCCGTTCATGCTCTGTCTCTCTCTGTCCCAAAAATAAATAAAAAAAAAAAAAAAAAAAAAATCATGCTTCATTTTCAGGTTTATTCTTATAAAATTATGCATAATGAGAATACTTGCCTCATTAGTACGACTTTTATTTTTTTATTTTTTTAATGTTTATTTTGTTTTTGAGAGAGACAGAGAGAGAGAGACAGTGCAAGTGGGGGAGGGGCAGAGAGAGGGGGAGACACAGAATCCAAAGCAGGCTCCAGGCTCTGAGCTGTCAGCACAGAACCCAATGTGGGGCTCGAACTCCCGAACCGCGAGATCATGACCTGAGCCAAAGTTGGACGTTTAACCAAGCCATCCAGACACCCCGAGAATACTTGCCTCGTAAAGTTAGTAAGAAGATTAAATGAATTAATATATGTAAAGTATGTAGAATATATTAAATTTTTTATTTCATAGTACTAAAAAAATGTATGATGGGGCACCTGGGTGGCTCATTCTATTAAGTGTCTGACTATTGATTTCGGCTCAAGTCATGATCTCACAGTTTGTGGGATCAAGCCCTGCATGAACACAGAGCCTGCTTGGGATTCTCGCTCTCCCTCTCTCTCTCTGCTCCTCCTTCACTCACACACACACACTCTGTCTCTCTCAAAATAAATAAAGATAAACTTTTTTTTTTTTTTTTTTAAAGTATGATAAGAGGGTCACCTGGGTGGCTCAGTCGGTTGAGCATCTGACTCTAGGTTTCGGCTCAGGTCGTGATCTCGCAGCTTCATGGGTTTGAGTCCTGCATCAGGACCCAGTACAGAGCCTGCTTGGAATTCTCTCTCTCTCTCTCTCTCTCTCTCTCTCATCCCCCCCACCCTCTCTGCCCCTCCCGGACTTGCGCTGTGTCTGTATCTCTCAAAATAAAGGAAAGTGTGATAAGTAAAAACTAATAAACTTAGAGCTAAGATAATTCAAAACATGAAATAAGCCCGAAATATTTTAGGAAGAGGGCTTTTGAATATATGGAGATTCCCCTATTTCATGACTTGGATCTAAATTTCTTTTCTCTGATTATCTAGAAATCACCAGAGGTGATTATGGGAGTGAAGTTCCTTAGCTAGTACTCGGATAGAGGTAAGATAGAGATTACTGGATTGGTAGTTACTGGCTATAACTGTAAGGTTTGGAGATGCATTTTTAGATGCCAGCATACTTATAAAGAATATTAAAGTATGTTATGTGGTTTTTATAGTGAATTTAACTCCTCAATTATGTTTCTCTTAAGAGATTAATATAATTTTTTATTCCTTTTATTCATTTATTGAGCATTTATTGCTTTGTTTAGTTATGTGCCAGAAAATGGAGATTACAGATGCTTCAAGATAAGTCAAAAACTCACCCGACTATATAAGTCTTTTAATGGGAGGAATCATGTCTGTTTCATTTACTGTTGTGTAATCAGCATAGAGCACATACCAAGGGATTAATAAATAGTTTTTAAATGAATGTTAGCCAAGAGCTGTGAAGCAACTATGGTCAATGTTCTGGGTGCGCTGGAAGTAGAGATGGGACCTCACTCAGCCTGCTGAGGAAGGATCGGGGATTGCCTGCCAGGATTTCTTGTGGACCAATTCTTGAAGAATAAATTAGACTCAACCTGGTGAAGCACAGAGGCTGTGCAAAGGAATGGAAGTCTGGAGGGAATGCCTATAGAGAGAGCGCTACTGTGATTTCAGTACAGTTAGAGCGTTGGAAGGGTGTGGAGGAGGAGGAGGAGGATATTCGAAAGGCTGGCAGAGGCCAGGTTATGACACTTCTTCTGGTGTCTTGCTAATTCTACCCTATTAAAATGAGAATATTCATAGATTTTTAAAGCAGAGAGCATGACAAGGTCATTTGGTTCTAGAAGTTAGCATTTTATTAAATGTGACCATTTACTAGGCTGTACAGCAAATTGTAATACATTTTAAAATATAAATAAATAGTTTTAAAACATTTTAAATAATCGTATCAACCATAGTTTTTGCCAACAAGTGCACGTAACTAAAAATGAATAGCAAACAGTATATACACACCCATGTTTGGAAATTTTAAAACAGACTTCTGTAAATCCCACAGCTCAAAAATAAAATGACAATACAAATCAGAAAACATCTAGAACTGAACAATAAAGCAAACTTGGATGTTAATACTTGTCTGACACATTGAAGCCTTAAATACTCAAATTCAAAAAATTAAAAGTATTAATAAGCTAAGTATCTAACCTAAATTAGGAAAAGAACAACAGAATAAATTCAAGAGAAGTAAACAGATGATGAAGATAAAAGCCAGCACTTGCTATTTAGCCCTTGTATTGTTCCATATGCTTTACAGGGATTATTTCATTTAATCTTTATAACCTTGTGGGGTAAGTACGGTTATTATTCCCACTTTATAGATGAGAAGACTGAGTCACAGAGAGAAGCTTATGCAAGCTTCTACGTAATAAGTGATAGAATTGGGGTTTTAAATTATATTTTAACATATATAGGAAAGGATTACAAAAGCCAAAAATTGGTTCTTGAGAAGGCTGATAAAATAAATCATTTAAATGGTCAAGAAAAACCCAGAAAACACAAATAGTATTGGGTATGTAAACAGGGGGGCACGTGACTTCAAATACAGAAGAGATTTTTTTTTATCAGAGAATACTTTATGTCAATAAATTTTATAATTTAAATAAAATGACAGTTTTCTTTTTAAAAGGTAACTTAATAGGGGCGCCTGGGTGGCTTAGTTGGTTAAGTGTCCGAGTCTTAATTTCTGCTCAGGTCATGATCTCATGATTCATGAGATCGAGCCCCACATTGGGCTCTGTACTGACAGAGCAGAGGCTGCTTAGGATTTTCTCTCTCCCTCTCTCTGCCCCTCCCCTGCTCGCTCGCGCGCTCTCTCTCTCTCTCTCTCTCCCAAGATAAATAAAATAAACATTAAAAGAAAAAAGTAACTTAATAGCGGTACCTGCGTGGCTCAGTGGGTTAAACGTCTGACTCTTGATTTCAGTTCAGGTCATGATCTCAAAGTTCATGAGACTGAGCCCCATGTCGGGCTTTGCACTGGTGGCATAGGGCCTGCTTGGGATTCCCTCTCTCTCTCTCTCTCTCTCTCTCTCTCTCTCTCTACCTGTCCCCAGCTCCGATGCTCGTTCTCACTCTCTCTTTCTCTCTCTCAAAATAAATAAATAAACTTAAAAGAAATTTAAAAGATTTTATTTGTAAGCAATCCCTACACCCAATGTGGGTCTCAAACTCAACCCCCAAATCAAAAGAGCCACATGCTATACTATCTGAGCCAGCCAGGCACCTCTTGGCCCAGATGATTTTATCTTATTTTTATTTCTTTGTTTTTATTTCTTTTGAGAGAGGAAGAGAGAAGGCAGTGAGCAGAAGAGGGCCAGAGAGAGGGAAAGAGAGAATCCCAAGCAGGTTCCATACTGTCTGCACAGAGCCAGATGCGGGGCTCAAATCCATGGACCCGTGAGATCATGGCCTGAGCCGAAATCAAGAGTTGGGAGTCTCAACTGACAGAGCCACCCAGGCGCCACATTGGCCCAGATGATTTTAAAACTGAGTTCTATCAAACTCAAACTATTCTATCAAACTATTCTAGTGGTAAATATGTCCAAATTTATACATATTGATCCAGAGAACAGCAAAATAAAGCAAGTTCCTCAACTTACTCTGTGTGGCTAGTATAACTTTTATACCAAAACCAGACATGGATAATGTGATAGGCCAGTCTTGCTTATGAATACAGATGTAAAACATAACAAAATTCTAGCAAAACAAATCCGAGAGTATATTTAAACATAATCATATCAGGGCGCCTGGGTGGCTCAGTCGGTTGAGCGTCCGACTTCAGCTCAGGTCATGATCTCACAGTCTGTGAGTTCAAGCCCCGCGTCAGGCTCTGTGCTGATAGCTCAGAGCCTGGAGCCTGCTTCGGATTCTGTGTCTCCCTCTCTCTCTGCCCCTCCCCTGCTCATGCTCTGTCTCTCTCTGTCTCAAAAATAAAATTAAAAAAAAAAAACAACATAATTATATCTACAATACTGCAGTACCATTCTGATAATACTTACCCAACGTCAGCATCAGGTATAAGGGCACAGTCCCCCAACAAGACTGCCCTCACTTGTGGGACGCCTGGGTTAAGCATCTGACTTTGGCTCAGGTCGTTATCTCGTAGTTTGAGTTCAAACCTTACATTGGGTAGTGTGCTAACAGCTAAGAGCCTGGAGCCTGTTTCAGATTCTTTGTCTCCTTCTCTTTCTGCCCCTCCCCCACTCGTGCTCACTCTCTCTCAAAAATAAAGAAACATTTAAAAAACAAACAAAAAAAAGACTGCCCTTTCTTGAGATGCCAGTAACAAGTCTGGAACTGCAAATCCCAGAGGATTCCCTGATCCCCTCAGACTTTGTTTAATGATTCACTAAAATGTCTCACAGGATTCAAGAAAGTGGTACATGTACAATGATCATTTTATTATAAAGGATACATATTGGGACCAGCCAAATGAAGAGACACATAGGATGAGGCCTGTGAGAATTCCAAAGGTGAGGCCTCCTGTCCCCCTGGAATCAGGGTATGTCATCTTCCTGGCACATTGGTGTGTTTACAGGAAACTTATCTCAGCTAGGGTGTACAGTGTTTTTATTGGCGTTTCATTGTGTAGGCATGATTGAACAATTGGCTACATGATTGAACCCAATCTTCAGCCCTGTCCCCTCCCCAGAGGTGGGGCTGATTCAGTGCCCCAATCCTCTATAATCACATGGTTGGTCTTTTTGGTGACCAGCCCCCATCCTGAGTCATAAACTCAGGTATGATCTGTGAGGCTCATACATAACAAAGACACTCCTGTTACCCAGGAAATTCCAAAAATTTACTTTAGAGGTTCCCTTCTAGGAACCAGGGACAAAGACCAATTTACTATTCAATAATGACAAAATTGAATTTATCCCAGGAATCCAAGGATGGTGTGTAAATTATTGCTGCATAACAATTTATCCCAAAACTTAGGGACTTGAAACAACAAAAACTTAAATTAACTTAAATGAATTTAAAAGTAGTGTACTGGATGGTTTGGGCTCAGAGTGTTTCAAGAGGTTGTAGTTAGGATGCCAGCAGGAGCTACCTTCACCTGAAAGCTCTCCTGGAGGAGAATCTACTTCCAAGATGGTGCACTCTTACAGCTGTTGGCAGGAGGCCTCTCAGTTCTTCACCCCAGAGTGAATGACCCAAGAAAGAGAGCAAGGAGAAAGCTGCATTGCCTCTTAAGACCTACTGTCAGCACATACTTGGTCACTTTCACTTTCATCTGTTTGTCAGTCCAGCACACACTCAAAGTAATTAGGTCCCACCTCTTGAAAAAAGGAATATGAAAGAATTTGTGGACATCTTTAAAAACTAGCACATTGGGGCACCTGGGAGGCTCAGTCAGTTGAGTGTCTGACTTCGACTCCGGTCATGATCTCACAGTTCATGGGTTCGAGCCCCGCATCAGGCTCTGTGCTGACAGCCTGGAGCCTGCTTCAGATTCTGTGTCTCCTTCTCTCTCTGCCCCTCCCCCGCTCATGCCTTGTCTCACTCTGTTTCTCAAAAATAAATAAATGTAAAAACAAAATTTTTTTTTAAACTAGCACAGATTATTTACTCTTTAAGAAAGCTTTTAATATGGATCATTCCTAATTAATTTATCCATTAACACATGGAAAGAGGAAAACACTGTGATCATATCAGTAGATGGAGAAAAAACACAATAAAATTTGACCCCGTTTATGATGAAAACTCTTAGCAAACTAAGAAGAGAATGGAACTTTAATGTGATAAAGAGTATCAGTAAATTTATAATTAATGTAGGGAAAATGAATAGTCATGATATTGAGGCTTTCTATACATAATATAATGTCTTTCCATGTGTTAACATTTATTCTGTGTCCTTTAGGAGTATTTAAACATTGTCCTTACATCAGTGTTTTGTATTTGGAAGTGCAAAATGTCACAGTCCCAGGGAAGTTACCAAAATATCTACCAGCACTACCATTGGACCCAGGGTCCTACTTCTGGGATTCTGCCTTACAGATTTATTTGCTCAAACAGCAACAGCAGAAGCAGCTATTCAAGTGCTTTGCTTACTATGCTTATGCTTATTATAAGCACTGCTTATACCAGAGTATGGAAACAACTTATATCATCAATCAACAGGAGAATGGATCAGTACAGCTGTAAGGTATTCATAGAATGAACACTCTATGTAACAATGACAGTGAATGAAAAATTCAAAAATATTGTGGAAATCACTCACAATGTTGAGTGAAAAATAAGCAAATATAAAAATATACATATAGAATGATACAGTTTTTTATACAGCTATAGAAGATTCAAAAATAGGCAAAGCAATGCTGTGTATTGTTTGGGGTATGTATTATATACGGCAAAAGCCTACGAAGCCATGGATGTTAAATACCACATTCAGAATAGCGGTTACCTCAGAGGGAGGGGATGTGAATTCATGGTTTTTGCCCTGCTTTACTCAGCACCTAGGTAATCTTTTTTTAAAGCCGTGGTGGTAAATCCAGTGCAGTTCACTTACAGTGTTCTATTAGTTGCAGGTATAGACAGTAACATCTAGGTAATTCTTAGGTTAAATCTTTGAAGTACTGTATTGAGTGGGCACAGTTCATAGACTCACAGGATTGAGATGTGGAAGACTTCATGGCATTATTTTACAAATAAGGAAACCAAGGCCCACAGAGGGAAGTGAATCGGTCAGGATCAGCTAGGCACCTAAGGCAGAATTCGAATTAACTCAGAGGCCGCCTGACCTGAAGACAGTGCTTACCTATAGTACTTTCTTTAAAATAAAAATATAAGTTGATAAGTATTTAAACTAGGTATCTCAGCTGAAAGATACTAAAGGGGGGGGGGGGGGGAGTCCATCCCACGCCACAGAACTTCTTCAGCAAACTACTCTGAACCAGCATGTTTTAACCTGAAGCAATGTTCTGACACAGAGTAACAAAAATAAAACCTAAATGTTCGTCCACAGGGTGAAGCGCTTCCTGGATTTCCAGGTGCTTCATGTTAATAAACCGGGATTTATAGTCTCGAGGGTGCTCTTTCTTAGACCCACTGGTTCACAAGGTTTAGTTTTCTGTAGTTTGTGGTTTAATACAGGGAAGAATTACGGATGATCTGATTGCAACGCCTTCTGGTTTACTCAGGGCCTTTGGTGACCTGCAGTTTACTTGTAAGTATTGCCTTTGAAACTTACTTTGTCTGCTTACTGAAGTATTGCAGTCGAGCTTGGACGGTTTGCAGTTCCCTTTGTCAGACCACATTGTACGAAAGGGCTGTGTTTTCTCTTTCTCTGTGATTATTTCCACAGTTCTTTAACTTGTTATAACTATATGGTACTGTCAGAAGTATAACCCAAGCCATTGTTTGCCTTAAGCAATATTTTAGATCCTGAGAAGTTACGTTTACTTGTACAAGACTTTCTTAAGACCTTTTAATTTATATCTCAGACTTGAGTATATGCAGTGAAAACAGTGGAAAATTTCCCCCACAGGATCTTGACACACGTCAGGGCTCAAAGTGAGTAGAAGGAAGTGGGGTGGTTTTTGTATCATTTCAGTTGTGTTGAGATAAGGAAATGGAATAGTTTATCCAGAGTACAGCCCTTTTGAGAAGGTTTCATTTGTATATGAAAGAAATTGGCATGATGTTTTCATTCTTTCTGCTATATTTGAGTCATTCCCTCAGCAAATACTGAGTACCAGCTCTTCTTGGTGCTGGCCAGACACTCTTCTTGGTGCTGGCAATACAGAGTGAAAAAATAGACTAACACCCTTGCCCATATGGGGCATGCATTCTGGAGCAGGTAGCAAGCAGTAAGCGAGATAATTCGTAAAATGTATATCAAATTAACGGGTGACAAGTGCTGAAGAGAAAAAACAGATATAAATCTGGGAAGGAGGATATGAGTGCCAGGGGTGAACACCAACACTGTCAATAAGAACGAGATATTTGAGTAAATCCTTGGAAGAGGTAAGGTATCAACTCATACAGATGTCTGGGGGTGGGGGGAACGCTCTGGGTGGAGGGACCCACGGACATCAAGGTGTCCTGCAGCAGGGCCAGGCCTGGCATGTCCTGGGACGGGGGTGGGGGGGGGGGTGCGCAGTGCAGTTGGGAGTGGAGGAGCTGGGGTCCTGTGGGCCATTGGAGACATCAGCCCATACTGTGCGTGAACAGGGGAGTGATGTGACCTAACATGCTTCCTATCACCACTCTGCTGTGTTGACAATATACTGTAGGTGGACAAGGGTTCAAGCAGGGAGACCAGTTAGGAGGCTGTCTCAGTAATCCAGGTAAACAGTGTTGGTGGCCTGGACTAGAGAGAGGTAGTGAGAAGTGCATATGTTTTGGGTATATTTTGAAGGTAGAACGAGCAGGATTTGCTGACAGATAGGATATGGAATATGAGAAAGAAGGAAAGAGTGGTGAAGAATGAGTCCCAAGATTTTAGGCCTGGGAAACTTGGAAAGTAGAGAGGCTGTTAGCCGACATGGGAAAGACTGAGGGACTAGCAGATTTGGGGAGTAAGAGTTTCTCTTTATGTAGCTGCTGGTCACGTTTTTAAGTAAATTTGTATACTGCTTGAGCTATCTTTAAAGTAACTCTTTCTCACACCAGTCTCTGTTGTTGTTTAGTTTATTCAGAATTACTGATTTTATGCTAACCCAGAATATTCAAGTGTGCCTTTCCCTTAAGCCTTCCTATCAACTAGAATGTTTTTGGTTGTAACGGAAAAACTGACTCTCTCTGACCTAAAAAAATAAAGGGAATTTATTGACTGTAAACTGACAAGTGCCTGAGTAATTGAGGCTTCAGGCAAGGTTGCTGCTCACTGACCACTCTAAGGACCTGGCTTCTTTTAGCGTCCTGGCTCTGCCTTCTGGTTCCCCTCCGAGTCCCAGCATAGCTGCCAAAAAGCCTCTTGGGCTGCTGTTTTCTTATGCATGTTCAGTCTGAAAGAGTGACTGTGTCTCTGCAGGCACAGCCACAGTCCTGAGTCCTAGTATTAGACGAGCTCTCCTTGTAGCGTGGGGGGATAGAATATGCCAAGTGGCCGAGCCTGGGACGCCTGTACTCCTGAGCTTCAGGGGAACCTGTGTGCTCTGAATTTTTTTTTAAAAAATTTGTAAGTAGAGAATAAAGTGGAGAAGAAATTTCGGTTGATTTTTCAATTGTTTTTACATTGTGTAAACACTGTGGTTAATACAGCAAGACGATGATTTTTTTTTAAAGTGGTCAAGTGAGAAGAAAAAACAGAGTAAAAGTAAAATTGCATTCAGAGGTTAGTTCAATCAAGATAATTTTTCTTCTTAGAGGTCTAATGCTGTTGCTTCTTGAACATCTAGAACCGCAGAGGAGCCTTCAGATAATAATGAAAAATGATAGGTCATTTAGTCAAGAATCCATATTTCTCAACAAGGGGAGGACTATGGACATTGGGTTGAACTGATTCTTTAAGGGATCGTCCCTGCACATTGAATTGCATTTTCTATTTTGGTCCCTTGTCACCAACCAAAAAGTCACTCGCATATTTCCAGATCTTCTTAGGAAGGGACACATTTGCAGAAACTCGTGACTGTTTTTGAAAGGGTGTTGTTTCATACTGAGGGCATGATTTGGTTTCCTGAGTGAAATATAGACGGGGGCTTTTGGTTGTTATTTTTGAAGTTCTGCTTGATTTTTTCTTTCCTTGTTCTGGAAGTTGGTTATATTCCACTTAAAGATTGATTTAGGGGCACCTGGTGGTTCAGTCGGTTAAGCATCTGAGTCTTGATTTCAGCTAAAGTCAAGAACTCACGGTTCATGGGTTGGGGCCCCACAATGGGCTCTGCACTGACAGCATGGAGCCTGCTTGGGATTCTCTTCCTCCTTATCTCTCTGCTGCTCCCCCAGCTTTTGCGCTCGCTCTCTCTTTCTCTCTCTCTCTCAAAATAAATATTTTTTTACAAAAGATTGATTTAGCATTTGAATTAATTTTTTGGCCAGAGGGATTGATTGAGTTAACTCAGGAAAGTCTTTGATTACATGTAGTGTTGCTTAAGGAAAAGAAAAATCTGTTTTGATACCAAAATTTTGGTATTCTTCAAGCATTTTGATTTGGGGTCACATAGGTTAGAATAGAAAGCCTAGCCAATCCTGAACAAATATCTAACTTCGATGGGTTATAATTATTTGTGGGAGAAAAATTGAAATGTAATGAGTCTAGAAGAATTCATTCCTAGGGTCAAAATATCTTCAATCTCTTTGAATATATATTAAAACACACTTTATAGCACTTAGGAAATATTAGCTATGTTGTTGGTTCCTCTTTGATGAAGTGAATACATAGAAAATATGTGTGTAGTGCGTGTATAGTCAGTTACTCTCTGAGATATGTCTTCTGGAAGTATTTGTATCAATCAAGGCCCAGTCAGGAGCCCTGAAACCATACTGGCTGTTTTCACAGGAAGAATTTGGTATAGGGAATTGACTACCCAGGTATTAGAGAATTGAAAAAAGCTAAAGGAACACTGGGATTAAGCAGAAATGGTCATTGTGGGAAGCAGATACCACCCCTAGGAGACTGAGGTTTCAGAACCTAGAGGAGAAAGTGTGTCCCTGTGGAGGCAGCTAAGAGCCCGGCTGCTGCTGGCACCTCAGGAGCTCAGAGCATAGGTCTTGAGGAGCTGGCACTCAGATCTTGGAGTGCAGGCACCAGTGAGTCTGAATGGGGGCCCTGGGGCTGGTTCTGGGAGTGTGGAAGGAAGCTGAAACCTGGAACCTACTTCTGCCGCCTGTGTGGAGGGTGTGAATCAAGTAGATGGTGGGAACAGCGAAGTTGGGAAGAAGGAAGTCCCTTCTCCCTCTTCCAGCTTTCTCTGTTCCCCTGGTTCCCTTGTCGGCTGAGCCTGTCAGGGAGCCAGCTGGTGAAAGACCCAGCTCAGTATCACAGAGCTGAGTACTGAGATTTTTTTTTTCTTTCTGAAAAGCAGTGGTGTGTAATAAGAGGCATACTGGTTTCTCTTTTTTTCTCATTATCTACCAGCTCCTGACTTTGCAGTAACAAGTGGAATTTGGGCTTTGTCAGCAGCAGACTTGCCTCTTACTGTTTGTGTGCACTTGGGCAAGTTTCTTAACTTTGCTGAGCTTCACCTTTTCCTTGTAGAGTTGTGAAGATGAAATAAAATCTCACGTGGCTCAATAAAAAATAACTTCCTGTTCGTACTTACTCATGTACCAACTGGATGAAACACAGCCTTTGGTGTTCGAAGACCCAGGTTTTAGTTGTTCCTTCAAGTTGCCAGCTATTTGAAATTCAGCAAGTTGCTTTAGCTCTCTGAGCCTGTCTTTTCTCTGTCAAAGTAGGAATAATTTTACTCACTGTTAGGGTCATACAGATGGTATAATGCAGGTAAAACTAATTTGCAAATTATAAAGATGATGATATGGTAACATAAAGTTACCATTAAATAGTATTTGAGTTTCTCTCATTTAATCTGCACAGAAGACCTAGATCTGTCTCATGCGAGACCCTGAACTCTTCACTGCCACATTATACTGATTTTGTCCGTGTAAAAATACTGTGCGGAAAACACAGACAGTATTGCTCACCATTACCTCTAATGCACCTGCGGGGTGACCAAATGCTGTCCCTCCTGGGCATCTCTGTAACCACTAATTCACTTCGGGTTTTTTTTGTTTTGTTTTGTTTTGTTTTGTTTTGTTTGTCATTTGTGTTTATTCCAGAGGAGAGACAGAACAACACCCAGACCATTTCAATTACCACCCCTAGGAGACTGAGGTGGCAGTAAGAATGTCTTCTGAGTGCGGATGTGCCAAAGATTGGTGTATAGCATGATCTAGTTCTAATTATTTGTGAGCTTTTTCATTTAATAAAATGAAACCAACAGAAAAACTAGAGTCATTAAGTTAGGGGATTTGTAGTATAAAGTTGAATGGTTGAAAACAGAGTATCTCCTGTTTTGGAAAATACTTCATAAACCAAGAAGCATTTATTGTGCATCTACTGTAGAGGCCCTGGTGAGGGTGTAAGGCATATAAATGCATCACCAATGTATAATACCATCCTAGTTTGAATTGCCTTTCTGTTCCTGGAAGAATTCATACTTGTGTTGGGGAGAATGGTCTGTTGGCACAGAAGGAAAGTGAAAGGTTTTGAATAAAGAGGAGATGATTAAGCAGGAATACAAAGGTTAAAAGTGTTAAATTTGCTTTGAATAAGTAATTGAGCTTTGGGGAAAAGTTAAGTCTAGTTAGGAAGTAATTTCAGTGGCGATGATGAAATTAGTGACCTCAAGGTGTTGGAAGACATGGCAGTTAGAAATGTCTTTGTAAAGTGGAACTTCTCTATCCCGACTGTAGCTTGGAATTTAGTAAGACTTTCCAAAAGACCTTATTATGAATGTCTCACTCATCACAAATTCTCACAGCATAGCCTCCAAGGCAGGCTTTTTGGTGAGATTCCTGTGTATTACCACAGATACACTTACATAACTATTTATTTAAGCATGTTATTTTCTTAAGGGTTTATGTTTAGATTTGGGTGAGATTGTTTTTTACACTGATATAAAAATAACCGTGAATGGTGATACTACGGTTGCATGTGTATATATTAGCTTAGGGATTGTTGGGGGTAGAGGTTAGAAATGGGGAAGGAATGGATGGGTTGCTCGTTAAGAGAAAAGACAATATTCTTATGCTAATCCAAGCTCTGGATAAGGAGCACAGCAGCCATGCAAACAATGGCTGTGGAGCCAGAAAGTCTGCAGTGAGTCTAGTCCTTCTCAGAAAGCTTGTCAGACCAGGCGCCTGGAGCTGCCTTAGGGGGAGGGACCCCTGGAAGGGGGAGTTTTCTCCTCACTACTTTATGGAATTGGCAGCTGGCCAGCTTGTTGAAAATTCCCAAACCTCACTACTAGAAAGTAAAAATTAAGGGTGGGGGGCTTAACGGGAAGAGGAAAGAATGACTTTAGTCTGTTTTTTCAGCTGACTTCAGCCTTTTCCTGTTTTGTTTTGTCTTTTTTTTTTAATTCTGATTGAACTGTTGGTTCTTCCTGTTTGCAAAGCTTTATAACTTTTTATTTAAAAAGAAATTATTTATATTTTATTGAATAATTTGCCTTAGTTTTATTTTCCTGAAGAAGAAACGGCACCAGTCTGTGTGTATAGCAAAGGAGAGTAAATGTATCTAGATGCCTATTTGGACTAAATATTTTAAGATAACTGTTAAACACCAGCATCATTTAAAAATTTTGATCACGTCACATTTCAAATATCTGCATTTCCTTATATCCTTAGCTTGGCAAGATTAGATATTTTAAATTTTAATATAAAAATTCCAGCAAATTGTTCTAGGAATTTAAAAAATATATTATTTTCAGATGTTCGAATTATAAAATACCCTGTTTCAAGAATGGTTGCAAACTATGGTTACTGTTTTGTTATATCGTGATTACAGAAACAGTTAATATGGTGGGACAAATAAAGGGAAGGTCATCAGTATTTATATTATGAATAATAGTAATTACAACAATAAAACAGACATTTGTTATTTATCAAATGGTTAATACTGAGACACGTTGCTAACTTGTTTGGGTTAGTAATATCATTCCCATTTTGTGGCTAAGGAAAAGAGCACGTGTTTAGCAGTATATAGAGTAGAACCAGGGACTGTTTTCTCCCCACGAAAATGAACCTTACTTGTTGAGATAATTTTAAAACAAAGAACATACTTTTGATTACTCCTTTTGAAAGAAAGATGGATGTTACTTACATTAACCAGTTCTTTGGGCATTGTAACTATCTTATACTTTCGTTGTTATGCTCTGATTTGACTATGCTTTCCAGATTTTTCTGCTTTTTGTTTGGCTGCACAATAACTTAC
The DNA here is from genome assembly GCF_046562875.1 of Panthera onca. Classification (NCBI taxonomy): domain Eukaryota; kingdom Metazoa; phylum Chordata; class Mammalia; order Carnivora; family Felidae; genus Panthera; species Panthera onca. Next base: position 42,706,345 of record NC_138349.1, on the reverse strand, counting down.
AGTGATTAGGCTTTTTATTATTTCAGCAAATTTCTCATAATGATTGTGTTATATAGCAGTGAGTGTTTTCTGTTGCTGCTCAACAAATTACGCCAAAACCTAGCAGCTTCAAACAACCATTTATCATCTCCTACATTTTCTGAGGGTCTGGAATCCACCAGGGGCTTAGCCGGCTGGGTCTAGTGTAGGGTCTCATGAATTGTACCTGTGAAGCTGCCAGGTCCACGTGCAAGGTAGCTCACTCACATGCTGTCAGCAGGAGGCCTTGGCTCCTTGCTGCGGGGCCTTCTCTGTAAGGCTGCTTGAGTTGAGTGTCCTTATGACATGGCAGCTAGCTTCCTCAAAGTGGGTGTTTTAAGAAAGAACAAGGAGGAATCTGAAATGCCTTTTATGATCCAGCCTCAGAAGTCATACCCTGTTGTTTCCATCTCATTTTATTTGTTAACAGTGACTCATTAAGACCAGTGGGAATTCTAGGCATGGAATTAGGCTCCACCTATTGAAGGTACTGTCAGAGCATTTGTAGACTTATTTTAGATCACCACAATGGTTTTTTGGTAGATTTTTTTTTTTTGACCTGTGAAAACATACCACTTGTGAATAGTAGTTTATATTCCAGCTGTGCTAATCTACACTATGTTAATATTGCACAGGATAGATCCTGGACCATGAACTTATTTTATCACTGAATGACAAATAAATGTATATGGTTTTAATGCTTTTATTTATTTATTTATTTATTTATTTATTTTTAATTTTTTTTTTTCCAACGTTTTTTATTTATTTTTGGGACAGAGAGAGACAGAGCATGAACGGGGGAGGGGCAGAGAGAGAGAGGGAGACACAGAATCGGAAACAGGCTCCAGGCTCCGAGCCATCAGCCCAGCGCCTGACGCGGGGCTCAGAGCCTGACGCGGGGCTCGAACTCACGGACCGTGAGATCGTGACCTGGCTGAAGTCGGCCGCTTAACCGACTGCGCCACCCAGGCGCCCCTATTTATTTATTTATTTATTTTAATGTATATTTATTTTTGAGACAGAGACAGAATATGAGCAGGGGAGGGGCAGAGAGAGAGGGAGACACAGAATCCAAAGCAGGCCCTAGGCTCTGAGCTGTCAGTACAGAGCCGACGCAGGGCTCAAACCCATGAATCTTGAGATCATGACCAGAGCCAAAGTCGGACACTGAACCGACTGAGCCATCAGGCGCCCCTGTGGTTTTAATGCATTTATTAATCCAGTTTTTAAACAAACATTGGTGTTCTGGGACCCTCTTCTCTTTTCATTCTTAGAAGGCCATCTCATACAGAGCCATAGCTTCAAATACCTCTGTGCTATTGACGTAATAGATTTATATCTTCAATACCAAGTGTGTCCTTTAAGCTTCAGGACCAAGTGCCCATTAGACATTTCCCTTTGGGTAATCCCCAGTGTCTAAAATTGAACCCTTGATCTCTTCCCCTCATTCCTTTCAAAATCCACTTGTCCTCATCTCAGTAATTGCTCATGCCGGAAATGTAGAGATCTTCTTTGACCCCTCACTCTCCCTTATCCCCACATCTAATTCATTACTAAGCCCTTCCAAGTCTGTTGGTGAAGTATCTACCCACTGTACTACCACCACCCAAATCTTAACCACCATTGTCTTTCTCCTGACTACTACACTGTCCTTACTGTTCTGTTAGCTTCTGCTTTTGTCCCCTCCAGTTCATTACATAGAAACCAGGTAATTGCCTTCCCATCCCACTTGGATTTAAAGCCCAAATCCTTCATCTGCCCTTGCCTGATCTAGTCCTTGTCTCTCTTGTTTCTTCAGACCCCCATGCTACCAACTATCCCTTATTTTCACCATTTCAGAAATATCATTGTTCCATTGCTCCTTTCTGCCTCAAGATCTTTGCACAGGCTCTTCCTTATGCCTAGAATTCACCCCCATTTCTTTATCTGGCTTTTATTCTCTAGATCTCACCTTGAATGTCACTTTTGAGCATGGCTTCCCTTAGTCTCTCCAGATGAGAATAAGTCCCTGCCCCATTCCTCTCTAGGACCTGGCACTTTTCTTTCCTCACACTTACCACAAGTTATGATTACATATGCTTTGTACTGTCTTGTTCAGTGCCTGTCTTCATTGTCTTGTTTAATGACTATGAACTCCATGAAGACTGGGTCCATTTTGCCCTCATCAGTATATTCTCAGTGTCTAATACAGAATCATGTATGTAATAGGTACTTAATAAATATTTAGGAAATAAGTTAATAGTCAGTGACAAGAACACCATTCCTGTGAGACTTCAGAGTTAGAAGGAACCCGATGAATCACTTACTTGGTGCAGTCTCCTTTCCAGCTTGTCTGTCCTTGACAGGGGTGCATTCACACTTTGTTCCTTTGATATTCTGTGAGCAAAGACCACCCCCCCCCCACCCCCGCCTTCTTTGAGTTGTATCTCAAGTGTAGTTATTTCCCTATCCTTTGCATTCCTGTCATTCTTCTCTAAAGTGTTGAAGGGGCCTGATCAGGTGGAATAAAGTAAGGTGGTGACCCTCTTTGATTACAGCAGTGTGCTTCTAGCCCTGCTTGATAATATTGTCTTTATGTCTTAGCAGTTGTCATAAGTGCTGATGCATATTGAGCTGGTAGTCAGCTAAAACCCATTATTTTACTTTTAAAGATTAAGGCTTCCGATTGTTGGATTACAGCTGAGGCAATTGAAGCCATTTTACCTTTAGCCTTCCCTTGGCTGTTGGCTGTTCTCCATACAAGTTATTGCAGGGTTTTAGGCTATCAGAATTTCTTGAAGTTGGGAGTGGCATAGATCATACCTGTTACTTCCTGTGCCATGTATAAACCTGTATGAGGGGAGGAAACTTATTGAGCACCTCTTCCATACCAGGCTTCATGATGTATAATTTACGTTGTATAATGCACATAAAATATCCAGCAGGGCAGTCTAGGGTAGTAGGTAACACATGGACTCTGGAATCAGATCTCCTTGATTAGAATTGGAGCCCTGCCACTTACCAATTGTATGATCTTTGATAAATTTCTTAAACTCTGCTTGCCTCAGTTTCCTCAGCTGTGAAATTAAAATAATACTTGCACCTACCTGATAAGGTGGTTGTGATGATTTGATAAATTAATATTAGTATATTCAAAGCATTTATAATGGTACTGGTACATAATTAGAGGTGACTGTGTGTTAGCTATTACCTCATTTAGTTCTTAAAATAATTATGAGTTAATAATGTAATTTTAGTTTTACAGATAAAGAAACTCACCCAGAGAGGTTAGGTTACTTATTTTCGGCAGATCAGGATCCGAACTTGTGCCCACAGATAACAGTCACGGGTCTCATATTTATTTTCTATATTTGAAATCACACATAATCCCCTGCCTATGAAAGGGACTGAAAGTGGCAGGTGCTTAGAGCCTCACCGGCTGCTTTGCAAGGTGCCTTGGTTGTCCCTATAGTAAGGCTAGACCACATACTATCTTTAAATAAATTGATGAGGAAAAACAGTAGCACTGAAATATGGAACCAGTCACAGCAGTCAGTGTCCTGTCCAAGACTGTGAGCTCCTTGAAGCAGAGATGGTCGTATTCGTATTTGTATTCTAGTACCTTGCACTTGTCATATGCACTCAGAAAGTGCTGTTGGTGGGTGGGTAGGTGAGGGAGTGAGTGAATAAGTGAGTGAAAATATGGAGGCAGGAGAGCTAGTGCGAGAGGCAGAAGTGATGTCAGGGCTTTTGGCCTGGGTGACTGAAGAGATGGCGCCACCCTCTGTGATAACAAGTGGAGGAGGAGGAGGCAGGCCTAGAGGGTTGGAAGCAAAGTTAATACATTTGATTTAGACGCGTGGTGTGTAATCCTAGCAGAGACACTTAATAGGCAAATGGAAGTATGGAGAGAGATCACGGTTGGAGTTACACTGCAAACGTCTTTTGACTTTGAAACCTGAAACAAGCATCCCTAGAATCACAATTGTATAATTTCAAGAAGGGAGTTTTCCCAAGAAATGCAATTAAGTCACAGTGTAGATGTTGTTCTGTAATTATTTTACACTTTACACCCTACACTCTCAGCACTTCTGAAGATGGGAAGCAGTTTAATTTCATAGTAGAGAAGTGAGAAATGGCAGAGATTTTGGAAGTAAGCCATATGTAAAATACACAATATAATTGATACTCTGTAAACCTTACTTCCTCAATCCTGTCAGTGTCTTTGGAGAGCCAATTAAAGTGGAAAATTCTTAGGTTGATAAAATAGAAAGTTCAGGTTATTTGTGGTAGAAATCACGCCAGGAGTAATTGCATCATAAATAAAATATTTTTCATTCAGGAATAGTTTAGGCTGAAATCAGTAAAATCAAATTGCTGGAACCAATAGGATGGGAGGAAAAACAGAATTATATTCATCTATAAACAAACTAGTGTGGCTTTTTTTATTACCTATTTAACTATTTTATAATAACCAAACCTTAACTGGGGAGGTTATGTTTCACATCATCCATCCTAAAAACTCAATTTTATACTAGTGAAGTCAGATTTGCAATATTTTAGGAAAATAATTTTAAGGTATATTTCTGTTTTAATGATGACACACACTGCATATTTTAATATGTATGATTATCTTGGTAGGCTTTTTTTCTATAGAATGAATTATTATAAAGATTTGAGGTGTTTTTGTCACATCTACTAGGATTTGAAAGATTATGATGAATAGCTTCGTGTTTTAAAGTTTTTATTTATTTTTATTTGAGAGAGAGAGAGGGAGGGAGGGGGAGGGAGAGGGAGAGGGAGAGGGAAGGAGCATGTGTGCACAAGCACTTGTGCACAAGCCCACAAGCCGGGTAGGGGCGGGGGGGGGGGGGGGGTGGACAGGATCTGAAGCGGGCTCTGCATGCACAGCAGAGAGCCCGATGTGTGGTGCTCAAACTCACGAACTGAACTGTGAGATCATGACTTAAGCCAAAGGCAGATGCTTAACCGACTAAGCCACCCAGGTGCCCCAATAGCTTCATATTTTAAAATTAAATTTTCCTGCTTTATTCTTAGTATATTTAGAAATGTTCTTGTTAATAGTAAAACAATTACTTTAGAGCAGCCAGAAAAGACTATTGGGATTATTTAGTGTATTTATTTTACCTGTGGTTAATCTAAGATCAGGAATGGTGGCAACCTATTACTGAATTATTTTAAGTTTCTGAACTACAGTGCCTTTTTACTGTTGTTGTTGTAAATAAAGATAGCTTTAATCTTTAAAAATGTATTTCATCATTTAAAGGTATGTTTGAGCATTTGTTTTTCTTAGTTTTGAAACTTTCCAGAATTCAGTTATATTCATTACCTTTTTTTAATTTTTATCTTTCAGGAGTCAAGAGAAAGCAGTGGAAGTTGGAGTCATTGTCAAGTGATTGAGACCTTTTACAAGAAAATCTCTTTGAATAAGAGTAATTAAAATTAGCGACATAACAAGACCAGTTATTAGAGGTCACAGTATACAGGAAACATTAAAACTGAACAATGACTCAGCTGTATATTTACATCAGATTATTGGGAGCCTATCTGTTCATCACTTCTTATGTTCAAGGTAAATCAGTGTTTTTTTAAGTAATCTTATATTTTTTAGTAATTTATTTCTATATTTGAAACACTCATTCTTGCAATTGATCTTTCAACTTATGTCCCTTTTTGAACAGTTAGGCTAATATGCCAGCATAGCTTTTAAATAAAGAGGCAAAGAGTGAGGCACAGAACAAATACATGCCAGGTAATTTTGAACTTGACTGTGATAGAAACATTTTCAAGTATTTGTAAAATCTTAGCTTCTCAGAACCTATTCTCTTATCCGTAACATAGGTATTATGATGTGCAATATTAAGTCTTGTGAGGATTAAATGAGATAAAGTATAAAATAAAGTATCTGACCTAGTAAGACTAAGACACAGGTAGTAGAAACTGAATACTTAATTTTTCAAATTCCTGTCCTCTTTAAAATACAATAAGGGATAAATGTAAATAATTTAAAAAATCATTTTGTCATTAAAAATCTTCAGAATGGTAAGTTGCACTTGCGTGTGCTAATACTAAAATTTTTTCATAGAATACTCAAAGTTTTACTTACTAACAACATTGTAATTTTGTGTTCACTGCTTGTAACTCCCAAACAGGAAATTATTGTCATGACTCTGCAGGTCATATGGGCTATATTTGCACGTGGGCTTTTTCCTGTATGGTTTAATTAGGACATTATTCCATACTGAAGAGATAGTACTACTTTGCAAAAGGATTTTAGAGTAAAGTTATTAGGCATCTTCATTTAAGTTTATGTCTTCACAGATCGTTTTTTCATAATGTTTCTTCATTCACAGCAACAAAGGTTAATATCTACCAACAAGAGATACTATTAAGAGCACAATTTTTTTTTAACATTTTCGTTTTAAAGAGTGAACATAAAAATAAAATATAGAGCTTCTCCATATTTTGTCATAGGTGTAATTAATATCTTTATTATTTTCTTGCTCAGAACACAGCCCACTTCCAAAAGCCACTTTTTTGTGTGTGAAATACCAAATTATTTAATAAAACACCTTTATTTTAACAGCTCTTGTTGTATGTCTTGTTGATCAGCATTAACCAAAGTGTCATAGTTTTGAAGATGAGTTAAATTAATAATAACATTTCCTACCTTACCCCCAGGTAATCAGTATTTGATGTTAAATTTTCTAAAAATCTATATAGATCACACAGGCAATATGATACAAAATTCTTTCCCTACCCTAATTCAAGTTGCTCTATAATAAACTTTCGTTAGATGAAATAAATTGATATTTAGTTATCAGGCATAAATTAAAAAATCTCAATAGGAATTATATTTCTGTGATGAAGAGCAAAATTTGTTACATTTCCTTTCAAAAAGATTAGTTTGATAGTTGGTTCCAATGATAAGATAAAGGGATGCCTGGGTGGCTCGGTCATTTAAGCATGGGGCTCTTGATTTCAGCTCAGGTCTCCATCTCACGGTTTGTGAAATCAAGCCTTGTGTTGGGCTCTGTGCTGACAGTGCGGAGCCTGCTTGGGATTCTCTGTCTCCCTCTCACTCTCCTTCTTTCTCTGTCTCAAAATGAATAAATAAACATTAAAAAAAATTGTTCAATAAATTTCAGTATAAAAAAATGATAAGATAAAAATATTTAGTCTTGGGGCGCCTGGTGGTGCAGTTGGTTAAGAGTCGGACTTCAGCTCAGGTAGTGATCTCGTGGTTCATAAGTCCAAGCCCCGCATCGACAGCATGACAGCATCTCTGCTCCTCCCCGACTCACATTTTTTCTCTCTCTCTCAAAAATAAACATAAAAAAACTTTAGTCTTAAAAGAACTAAACCAACATAGAAGAAAATGTTATTTCTTAGAGGATTATTTCTAATGCTATTTCTAAGAAGGATTGCAGAGTGGTTATTAGTGGAAATTACTTTTGACTTGGGCATCAGTTGTGTTTTAGGAAAGTAAATTTCTCCATATGTTGGTTTTCTTGTTATAAAATAGAACCAATAACACATATCCTAGATGTAAACAGGAATATTTTGAACATTAAATGTTATGATTAAGATTAAAGTGCTTTACATTGCGATTGTTACTCAAGTTGGAACAGAAGAATGAGTCACTTGATATTAACATCTAATAGCTATTTAGTCCTTGTTTTTGGCTTGGTCACACATTTTAGAAATGGATTTTAGCTTTAAGTAACTGATTACTCCACAAACAGTGACTTGAACAGATAATTTTTGATGTAGATGGTAGGTATTTCCTGGTGTTCATTCAGTAGTTCAGTGGTGTCAAGTTTGACATCTATAATTTTCTTGGCTTCTCCTTAATGGTTACAAAATGGCTTCTGTACCTACACTGGAGGAAGGAAAAATGGGGAAAGGTTCAGCGCTGACCTCAACTGGACATTACTTCAGGAAAGCAAACTGTCCCCAGAAACTAACCTTCTGCTGGCAGATTTTATCTTGTTTTGTTGGATAAACTGAGACAGTTGCTAAGGCTACTAGAAAACTGAGAGACAGGACTGACTGTCATAGTCAGCTCAGATTCATCTCAGTCCATTGCCTCCCAAGACCAGAGTTTGGTCAGCTGAGAAGACAGGGAAAATAGATATCCTTTGGACAACTAAAAGAGTCTGGGACAGATTTTATCTCTTCTGTCATTTAAGATGTTTTCAGTCTTAGGTTACAAACAAAACAATTCAAAATAGCTTAAACAATAAGGAAAATGTTGTATCACAAAACGAGAAGTCTGAAGGTAGGGCAACTTCGGTAAGTTAATTCTGTGGCTCATCACATTCTTTCTCTATTTCAACAGTGTTGTACTCCACCTATTAATTTAGTCCTGCGTTAACTTACTTCATGGCCACAGGTGGCTACTGTGGAGCCAGATGTCACATGCAGATGTGGCAAATTTGGGTTGACAACATTAAGTAGAAGAGGAGTGGATGTCTCTCATGGCTCTTTTGTTGTTGTTGTTGAAGTTTATTTATTTATTTTGAGAGAGCAAGCGAGCGTGAGCAGGGAAGGAGCAAAAAGAGAGAAAGAGAGAATCCCAAGCAGACTCCACACTGTCAGTGCACAGTACAATGCGGGGCTTGATCTCATGAACCGTGAGATCATGACCTGAGCCGAAATCAAGAGTTGGACACTTAACCAACTGAGCCACCCAGGCACCCTCCTCGTGGCTCTTTTTAATTGGTAAAGAAATCTTTCCTCAGACACCTCTCCCCTTCCCCTCCCTTCCCCTCCCCAGCAGACTTCTTTCTAACCTTATTGGCCAGAATTAATTTATGCTTTTGTATAAACAGTGGCAAGGGGAAGGGAACTGAAATTGTTGGATTAGACAAAATAATTGTCTCTACTGAGGGTAGGTCTGTGCTTCTCTGAATCACAGGAGGAGGAGCCAATACTTAAAAAGGGGTGTGGGGTGTGGGGTGTGTGTGTGTGTGTGTGTGTGTTGCCAGCAAGGTAGAGGGGAGAAAACAACTAACGGCATCTGTTGCAGGGTACCACATTTGTCTACCTAACATCATACATACCCTTCTTACATGCATATATATACTAAAAGTGCTGGTGTTGGTAGAAATACTCAATTCGTGCTCAGAGGGGTATATACATATAACCCAGAGGTTTATCCACATGTTGCACTCAGCCACTCATATAGTGTGTATGTAGTATATAGCCTTGTCCATCAGATTCATATATGCCTCTTCACGGTCCAGCAGTGTGTGGCTAAGGGAGAAATTGTCGGTGCCCGACACACCCAGTATTTAGTGATGAAGAAGAAATAGGATGAGTGCTGTATAAACTCCCATTCAGAAGGACGACTTGAAAGCAGCCTTCAGTACTCATGCGCCGTAGCACATAGATTAAGGAGAACTGTTACTGATTACTTCATACATGCAATGCATTGATGTCCCATTGGTCTCTGCAGCCCTCCTGCCTTTTGCTTTCTAATTATTCCTATTCTAGACATTCTGCTTTAAGGACAGGGGAGGAGTTTCTGTGCTTTGTACAAAGGAAACCCATAGATTACTGGGAAAGTGAGAAAAATTATTTAGCCGGGAATAAAAATGCAGTAAAATCAGGGGCGCCTGGGTGGCTAACTTGGTTAACTGTCTGAATTCGACTCAGGTCATAATCTTGCCTTTCATGGGTTCAAGCCCTGCATCGGGCTCTGTGCTAACAGCTCAAAGCCTGAAGCCTGCTTCAAATTCTGTGTCTGCTTCTCTCTCTGCCCCTCCCCTACTCATGCTCTGTCTCTTTCTCTCACAAAATGAATAAACATTTTAAAAAATGTAGTAAAATCATTGATGCCAAAAATTACCATTAATGACAAAGGAACATGGTGTAAATGTGCCTATAGGTAGTTACTTGTATCTTTTAGCTATTGGTCTCCATATTCGTATATATTTGTGTGTTTTTTTTCCTGAGCTGTTACACTAGAGCGTGCAAACTTTAAATATTTTTTGCGTGTGTTTGTTTTGAGATACATCCTAGAGCTTCAGCCCAGCCCAGACCCCATAATTTTATGCCATTGTAAATGCAGGACTTGAAAGAGATTGGCAAATTCTAGGAGTTGACGGAAGACCCGCGTGCCTTGAGCATGGTGGAGGACAGGTGCTATAAGTTGATGTTGGAGCGGTACAGAGGTTCCAAATCCTGCTGGCAGTAGGCATGGTGAAGGAGGTTGGAGTTTATTCCGAAGGCATATGGAGCCATTAATTGGTTTTAAGCAGGGGAGTGAACAGGATCAGATTTATGTTTATAAGATAACTCTGGCTCCTGTATGGGAAATAGATTGGAGGGGCCAAGAACAGAAGTAGGGAGGTCAGTGTGGAGATTCCTATCTCAGAAGTAACATGCCATGATGGGCCCAGGTAATAGCAGGTGAGCTGGAGAAAAATGGGAAAAACTTGAGATCTATTTTGGAGAGTGAGCCAAAAGACTTGGGGAGACAGGTTTGAGGAGAAAAGTCAAGAGTTCCATTTTGGACAAGCTAATTTTGAGATTACTTACAAGCAGCTCAAAGCTAGAGGGGTAAATCTAGGAACCATAAACAGATTTGCTTAAACTGTGGGAATGGGCGCTGTCACCTAGGGAGGTGGTGCAGAGAAGCTGTTGCTACCTATTTTTCTTTGCATCTAGGCCTCTATTTTGGGAAAGTTTATAACTTTAAGATACAGCTTAGTTTTTCTTGCCTTTGACACCCAGGCTGAGTTTGTGTTACAGGCTCCTTCCTTTGTTTACCTTTGTATTGTATCCCTGTTCACACTGTGTTTATCTGCGTGCTTACCGCCCCTCCCCTTCACTGCCCTCCCAAGTTTCCCAAGGACTCCATCAGTTTCCAGCATTCAGTAACTTGCCTGCACATAGCTGGCCTCTAGTTAGTGTTTTGTTAAATAAATATCTGAGGTAATATAAATCCCAAATGCAAATTATTATAATTAGGATTTTTTATTTCCTAAATTCAGATAGTGTTTGGGAAATTGTGTGTATTAACCATCATAGAACTTTGCATAGTCTAGGTATCCGTGATCTTTAAGTACAGTACAATCTTTGTAAATAAATATTTCCATTTGTACCTTATTTTATATTTAATTAAGCCCTTTACTGTCTATTCATTTCTTCTGTATATAACCTCTTGGTGTGAATTGGGAAGGAATTATTATTACTGTTTTATAGAGCTAGAGAATGAGATTCAGAGAGTACCACCTGTGGACATATTTGGGAGTTGAACCCTTAACTTCTCACTGTTATTTCAGTGTCATTTCTACAACACTACCACTTCCTCTGTGTATCATTAGATTTTTGGAAAATTAATTGCATGTGGTATATTATTTGACGATTTTTCTCCATAGTTAAACGGATGCTTCCTTCTGTTATTGTGATGGGTTTGAAAGCTGGTTAAGAGACTTCAGGTGTCCTCTAGTCCTGGAGTCTTATTCGCTAAATGAGGCCTGGAGAAGTGGTGGCTTCTCCGTGATCACCCAGTGAACTAAACTGGGGTACGACCACAGTAGGAGAATAGTAGACCACAATCCAGGTCTCCTTGTTTTTAGCCTAGTGGATTTCTTCCTTTCCTGGCCACTACCCTCCCTTTTTTTATTTTTGCAGTTGACATTGCTAGCATAAATGAGGTCTTTAAGTTTTGTTATCAGTTTAAAGGATTAAATGAAGATTATTAAAATTCAAGGCATGGAGGGGCACCTGGGTGGCTCATTCGGTAAGTGATTCTTGATTTTGTCTCAGGTCATAATCTCAAGACTTCTTTGGATCGAGCCCCACCATCCTGCTTGAGGTTCTCTTTCCCCTCCTCTCTCTGCCCCTTTCCCTGTCCACTCTCGCTCTCTCTCAAGATAAATAAGTAAACATTAAAAAAAAAATTCCAGGCATGGAATCGCTAAAACTTAATTAGCAGCACATTCTCTTCCTGTTATCAAATGTGTGCGTATGTGTTACTTTTTCTCTTTTCATCTCACCAGTATGGCTACATTTTAAGTCAAGTCTACATTATGCTTGAACGTTATAATGAAATGTTGCTTATACGCAGTTCTCTTAATATTTTATACCTGTTTGGCTCTACATTTTATTTCTTGGAGGTCAATCCTCCAAGGAATAAGCTAGCCAATTTCAGCTGATTCAGAGGGAGGGAAGAATTACTCACACATTTTAAGAAGTCCTGTTCTGCTTTCAGCCTGAAAGATTCAGTACCAAATGTGACAGTATCTGTCATTTGAGGCTACTTGACTCTAATGCAAAAACACAGTTCTGTTTTCATAAGCTGACTACTGCCCTACAGTAACCTTCAGTTTCTGGCAGCATAGTCTGGATTCGAACCAGTGACCTTCAGATAAAGGGCACCAGATAATATGATTAGTCCCCATGCTCTCACAATACCCTTACTTAAGCAATTAAAGTCCAAAGCGAGATGCTTAGTAACTCCACTTCCGCATAGAGGCACAAATAGAGGACTTATTGTTTTTAAGCTAGTCCCAAGTTTTGAGACAAAGAGCTTAAGAACCATAATTTGTATATATATATTTTTAAGTTTATTTAGTTATTCTGAGAGAGAAAGCATGCGAGTAGGGGAGGCACAGAAAGGCACAGGGAGAATCCCAAGCAGACTCCTCTCTGCTAGTGCAGAGCCCAACACAGGGCTCAGTCTCACAAACCCTGAGATCATGACCTGAGCTGAAATTAAGAGTCAGATGCTTAACCAGCTGAGCCACCCAGGTGCCCCATAATTTGTGTATTTTTTAATAATTGTAAATAATCTCAGCCTTCCCTGAAACCATTTCCCATTTTGTACCTTTCTTGTAGGTTATGACCATATTGTATGTCTGCCACTCTTGTCTTCCACTGGTGCAAAACTTGTGACATAATCTTCTCCATATGTCCATCAATACCTGGGGCAGTACTCTGTGCATCATAGGTTATTAACAAATGTTAAATGTATGAATGAAATGTATTTTTTTTAATGTTTATTTATTTTTGAAAGACAGAGACAGCGGGAGCGGGGGAGGGCAGAGAGCGAGGGAGACAGAGTCTGAAACAGGCTCCAGGCTCCAAGTTGTCAGCACAGAGCCCGATGCAGGGCTCAAACCCACAGACGGCGCGTTCATGACCTGAGCCGAAGCTGGACGCTCAACCGACTGAGCCACCCAGGCATCCCTGAATGAAATGTATTTTTAATTAAACACATTAGCTGCCATTACATAAGAAAGCTGCCATTACATAATAATTACACACTAAGAAAGCTTAAAAATTTTCATTGAAAATTGAAATGGAAGAATTAGCTTTTCGGAAATGATGTTTTCACAAATTTCATACTTGAATACAGGGCAGAATCTGGACAGTATGCTCCATGGTACTGGGATGAAATCAGACTCTGACCAGAAAAAATCAGAAAATGGAGTAACCTTAGCACCAGAGGATACTTTGCCTTTTTTAAAGTGCTATTGCTCAGGACACTGCCCGGATGATGCTATTAATAACACATGCATGTAAGTACTTTATGTAGTCCTTAAAGTTATGAGAATAGGATTGCATTTAGTGCTATTTTAAGAATTGTTTACATTGTCTTTGTTGTTTTTTTTTTTCTTTAATTTTATATGATATCTTTTACAAAGAGCCAAAAAACTTCTTGTTCTTTGTAATGGGAACATTTAGTACTATTAAATGATTGATGTTTCATTTCTCAGAGTTAACGTTGTAATACAGCTTTTTAAAGGAGATAGAAGGATTTGAATCTGGTATTTGTCTAACGTTTTGAGTTTATTTAATGATCTTTTTATCATAAAGTTTACTGATACTTACTGTAGAAAATTTAGAGATTACCAAAAAAAACAAACAAACAAACTCACTCAAAATCTTGTAATTCTAAACTGGTCGAAATATTTTACAGAAAGATAGGCGTGATATTGTGATATTTAATTAATTTTATATTATTTTGATACAAGTGAGCTCCCAGTCCAATTCTGATTTATATAACCATTTTAATTTTCCTACTTTATTTTATGTTAACTATTCAACACATTTATATATGATCATGTAATTCTGTTCCATATTGTTTGGGGACATTGAAGAATGGGCTTACTAGCCAAAAAAATTCCCTGAACAACTGAGTGTCATCAGTTAATTGTCTCCCTGTTATGAAAGTGATAATGTCCTGTTTTTGTACTTTACTAATAACTGTATGCTCTTTGAATATCACCAAATAGAAAGCAAAAACGTATATATGTAAAATACTGAAATTATATGATAGTTCATCATGTCTTCAATGTGAAGTTATATTTTTGGTCTTTCAGAACGAATGGGCACTGCTTTGCCATCATAGAAGAAGATGACCAAGGAGAAACCACATTAGCTTCAGGGTGTATGAAATATGAAGGATCTGACTTTCAGTGCAAGGTAAGATCTGATTTGGGGCCTGTGAAATAAAGAAGGGAGGGATCACGTGAAAAGTATTCATTTCCCCAGGAGAAGTGTGCCTGATCTGCATGTCACTCTATGTTCTTATAAACCAAGTATATTGGAGGAAGCTTAGCTCTTACTTCAGGTAATATGATTGTGGTAATTGAAGTTCCAGATTATTTTACTTTATTTTTTTTTAATTTTTTTTAATTTTTTTTATGTTTGTTTATTTTTGACAGAGAGAGAGAGAGCGCGCGCGCGCGCGCGCGCGCGCGCATGAGTGGGGGAGGGGCAGAGAGAGAAGGAGAGACAGAATCCGAAGCAGGCTCCAGGCTCTGAGCTGTCAGCACAGAGCCTGATGCGGGGCTTGAACTCACAGACTGAGAGATCATGACCTGAGCTGAAGTCGAACACTCAACCAACTAAGCCACCCAGGCGCCCCTATTTTACTTTAAAAAAACGTTTTAAATCATATCCTATTTCTAAATTGTCATGACTGCAAAAAAAAAATGTTACAGTATCACCTGTGGATTATCAAATTGACTGGAAAGACTTCAAGGTGATTAACCTTTGTATCACTCTGAGACAATGCAGAAACATTAAGTCCTTGTAAGGAAATCTCAGTGGAGTTGTTTTAACAGCAGCAGCAAAGGCATCCAAGGGCTGGTAATGAAGAGTTTATGAATATCCTCATGGCTCTTGGTTATAAACCTAATCTCTTCAAAATCCTGTATAGTAATTTTGCCCCAGGGATTCTTCCAGCTTTAGATAGAACCGTTTGTACACAAATTTAAGCTTCAACTATTTTAGGAAATGATTCACATTATTAAGAAACTCTCAGGATTGATATATGTTCCAATCTCTGCTAAAAGTTTGGGATCCATGTGCCCCCTCTGCACATCTCCCTTCCCCCCCACACACAGAGAGAGAGAGCACACAGAGGAGGGGCAGAAAGAGGGAGACAGAGGATCCCAAGCAGACTCTGCACTGACATCAGAGAGCCTGATGCGGGACTTGAACTCACGAACCGTGAGATCATGACCTGAGCTGCAGTCAGATGCTTAACCGACTGAGCCAATCAGGCACCCGCCGCCCCCCCCCCCCCCCCCCCCGCCAATTTATTTTCTTCTTCCCCTCCCCCTCCTCCTCCTCCGAGAGAGAAAGAGATAGAGTGACTATCTTAAGCAGGCTCCATGGCCAGCCCGATGTGGGACTTGATCTTAAGACCACCCCAACCCCAGGGCTCTATTTCATAACCAACCGTGAGATCATGACTTGAGCTGAAATCAAGAGTTGGATGCTTAACCAACTGAGCCACCCAGGCACCCCTCATCCCATCTATTTTCTAGGTGTGACACCTCTAGTGACAAGGGCTCATTACCTCCCAAGACCATCTATTTCATCTGTACTAATGACCTGACATGATCTTTACAAAGCTTTTCCTCCTAATGACTACAAATCTCTCCCTGCCCCTTTGGATCAAATCTAAAGCCTCTTTCATATGACAGCCTTTTACTGTGTGAAGGAAGTTTTTTGGTCTGTTTGTGTGGTCCTGTGTTCCTCCCCATTCCTATAGTCTTTGCCTGGTGAAAATGATAGCTCACAGTCCCCTCCACTGCTCCATGTCTGATCAGCTTCAGAGTTACACTGATTTCTCAGCGTAATATGCAGAATTGAGTGTGGTCCGACCTGGGGTGGGAGGGGGGAAAGCAGAGAATAAGTAACTCCTTTCCTTTTCCTAAATACAGCCAGAGCTCATGTTGGATGTTGGATGTTGGATTGTTACACCACACTTTGAAACATACTGAGCTTCCTGTCAGCTAAAATCCCCGTCTTTCACTTGTGCTACTGCTGAACCATATCTCTTAGATTCTATATTGATTCTTTGGTTTCTTGCCACAAATAAGAGGATGGAAATGGAATGAGTTTTTGAAAATAGTTGTTACATACCTGTCTATGTTAAATTTTATCATATTAGAATTAGCCCTTTGGGGGTGCTTGGGTGGCTCAGTCGGTTGAGCATCTGACTTCAGCTCAGGTCATGATTTCAGTTTGTGGGTTTGAGCCCCGCGTCGGGCTCTGCACTGACAGCTCGGAGCCTGGAGCCTGCTTCGGATTCTAGGTCTCCTTCTCTCTCTGCCCATCCCCTGCTTGTGCTCTGTCTCTGTCTCTCAAAAATAAATAAGTAAATAAATGTAAAACAAAAAACAAAAAAAGAGTTAACCCTTTGCTGTGATTTGGCAGGATTTTTGGGGGGGGGATAATAATTTAATTATTTTTGCAGTTTTATGCCATTTGCATGTTTATCAACCACATATTCTATACATTTTTTTTAATCACTAAAAATATTGAAGGAAGAACTATGGTTAGAGCAGTGAGCTCAGCAGTAATAACCCGTATCTTGCATGCCCCTAAACGAGGCATATCACAAATTGACTTCACTAATATAAATTAGTTGTTAAACTTCACAGTCTGTGTTCTTTTAACATAAGAAAGAGTCTAACATTTAGCTCTTCAGTTTCCAACACTTGTCCTTTCTAAATTCTTCCTGTCACACCTGCCTTCCAGCCCTCTCAAAGTGTTCTCTTACCAGGGCGTGATCATGAGGGCAGCCACTCACCAAGAATACAGAAGCCCTGGAGGGTCTCTTCCGGCATCTGGGAAAGCAGCTGCCATGTAACAGTGCTTTTTCCTTGTCCTCCATCACCTCCTGGTTTTCAGCAACACATCCATTGCTTGGCGGTCTTCTAGCATTGCTAGAGAAACCCCTTCTTGGTTGTTCTTTACATTTTGTCTTCTGCAGGGCTAAGCTCATTTTGAACATTAGCCTTCCTGCAACTGTTTGTAGATGCTTCGTAGTCCTTTTATTCACCTTCAGTTAATATACTCTCCATTCCCTCCTTCATGTAAATGTTCTCGATCTGGGGTTATTTCAGAGTCACTTGTGTAACTCCTAACATCTCTCTCTTTTCTTTCTCTTTATGGTCATTTAAAAGTAAAACCGTTTGGAGGCATGTGGGTGGCCCAGTCAGTTGAGCGTCTGACTTCAGCTCAGGTCATGATCTCGTGTTTGTGGGTTCAAGCCCTGCGTCGGGCTCTGTGCAGACAGCTCAGAGCCTGGAGTCTGCTTCAGATTCTGTGTCTCCTCTGTCTGCCCCTCCCTCCCCTGGTCACCGTCCGTCTCTGTCTCTCAAAAAATAAAACATTAAAAAAATAACTTTTTTTTTTTTTTAAGTAAAACTTTTTTAACATTAAAAATTTAGTTAAAATGGAAAACTTGTGCTTTTGGAAGTTTCCCAATACTCTCAACCCATCTTTCCTGGTAGGATCAAGTCGTGGACTCCTATTCATTCACCTTTTTAAAGTAATACTTGATTATACTGAGGTTTTTCTGTTTTAGCCATCTGATACTTAAGAATAACATGGTCAGTTTCTGCTTATGTTCCTGCTACTTTTATAATGACAAGCAATTCCTTTCTGTTGCTATTTTGGTCCAGAATGGCAGTTTTCCCAGGCAGTGCTGAAATGTCAGCATTCAAGTTAATAACTTGTCAAGTACTGTACCAATCACGTAAAACTTCACACATAATTGTTGATGTTTGCTCTCTTGACTGAAGTCTTTTCCTGTGCTCATTTTCTGATCTGTCAGGGACACATCTCCTCTCTGGTCGGTGGTCTCTAAGAAACTCTCAGGAGTATGGTTTCTGCATTTTGCCTTTGTCCTCACCACATCTGCTTTAACTTGCTTCTGCATTGGGTTCCTTAGTCTCAACATAGTTGTTCTGTGCAGACTCTGCAGTATCTTCTACCTCCTCGACTACTTTTCGTCACGTCTCCTTTCTTTAGACTATAACGCCCTCCACTTAAGTCGTCTCGGTGCTGCTGTGAGATCCTGTGTACCCTACTAGTTCATCACTGCAATAAAGTGTATTACCCATGTTTTTTAGGAAAAGATCTCATGATTTAGATTTTTACTACTACAAACAGGTGAATAGTAATACATTAAGATATGCCAAAGTTTTGGTGAAAAATACTTGTGAACTTTTGTTTATAATTTAGTTATAGTCCAGTGTTCCAACACATCATCCACATACATATGTTCTTAAGAAATACCATTTTACAATCCTTACAACACTATTTCAACACAAATAATTTTTTGATAATCTTTTCTTAACACGTAAAACTTGCAGGTCCTTTTCACTCAACAGAGCTAGAAATCGTGTTCATGAATATTAAAAAAAAACCCTCATTCTCACCTGAAAATATCAAGCCATTTTTAATTTTGTCCTTACTCTTCCTCTAGGATTCACCAAAAGCACAGCTACGGCGGACGATAGAATGTTGTCGGACCAATTTATGTAACCAGTATTTACAACCTACACTGCCCCCTGTTGTCATAGGTAGGTTCGCCTAGAAGAGGGTGATTGTGATTTTCAGTAAAATATTTTCTGATTTTGACACTTAAGCAAGCTTTCTAGAATTTAACACTCCCAAGTTATTTTTCTCCTTTCGTATGTGATGAAGAGATCAGATGTGTGCTTTGTTGTTCACTTCCCTTGTCAGGTCCATTTTTTGATGGCAGCATTCGCTGGCTGGTTGTGCTCATTTCAATGGCTGTCTGCATAGTTGCTATGATCATCTTCTCCAGCTGCTTTTGTTACAAGTAAGATCATTATTTTTATATAAAATATGTTGTTGAATATTGGATGTAAGTAGTTCTTTAAAAGGCAATGGGCATAAGTTATTGACCACTGAATGCAGTTCAAACACCATTAACTTGTATTCTCTGGGTCTGTCTTCTTTAACTAACCAGATTATATTTTTCTTAAGGAAAAAGAGGACCTTACTATTAATCAGTTAATTGAACCCAGCTTTATACTTCTTGTTCATGAGTACTTAGGATTTTTCTTGTTTATGGAATATTGAACTTCTTATATCTGAATGTTTAAAATCTGTCCCAAGAAGACAACTGCGTTACCGTTCTTTAGTTACTTGGGGCTTCAGAATTGTTTGTAGTTAGTCATGATTTCAGAAGACAGATGCCAAAAGAGAAGAGGAATGAGAGGAGGGGATAAACTTCAGTAATAAAGCATTATCTTATTGGCATATGAATAGACTGAGAGATCAGTGGAACAGGTTCCTAGACCCATAAATAGACCCCAGTATATAAGTAAATTTAGTATATGGTAAAGGTAACATTCCAGATCACTGGGGAAAACATGGAATTTTTGACAAATGGATTTAGTAGTAGGTGGCTATATAGAAAAACATGAGGGGTGTATAGTTAGCTCGTTTAGTTGAGAGTTGGTTGACTCTTGATTTTGGCTCAGGTCATGATCTCACAGTTGTGGGATCGAGCCCCCCATCAGGCTCCATGCTGGGTGTGTAGCCTGCTTAATTTTCTTTCTCTGTCTCTGTCTCTGTCTCTCTCTCTCTCTCTTTCTCTCTCTCCCTCTCTCCCTCCACCCCCTCTTTAAAAAAAAAGAAAAAGATGAAGTTCAGTCAGTAACCTACATCGTAATAAGTTTTACCCATCTTGGATCTAAATACGTAACATTAACTGATTAAAGCACTGGAACAGACCGTAGAAGAATTTAAAAAAATAATCTCAGTGTGGAAGACCTGTGATTGACGTAAAACCAAGAAGCAAAGAAAAACACCCCATACACAGAAAATAAAACCTTAAAAAAGAAAAACTTGCGTCAAGTACATAAAAATAAGACTTTACTATGTGGCAGAAACCACCATAAACAGAAGACAAAGAGTGAAAAATATTGGTATCTCATATTACAAAGAGCTGATTTCTCAAATATAGAGAGCTTTTATAAATCAAAAACAAAAAACTTAGCAGTTCAATGGGAAAACATTCCCCCCAAACTGAACTCACATTTATCTAAAAGGAAATACTTACAGCTCTGAAAAGAAAAATAAAAAGATGACTCAAGAATATTCACAATATGAAAAATAGAAATTAAAATCATACTGAGATACTGTTTTCCACCTGTAATACTGGCAGAAATTCTTAGATAAAGAGACAGATTGAGCATCTCCCTTTTGCTGTCTCCAGTAAAAAAGCAATAGTTTTTACCTTCTTTGTCCAGCTAGGACAAGGAGAATGGGATACCAGATAACAGCAAACAACAACAACAAAAAACCTTTGGAACTTGGGAAACTTTTGGATGACTAGTAAGTGACTTTGCGGACCTACAAAATCAGACTCCTAGGCTAGAATTTGAGAAAGTAAAGGTGCAACCAGTTTATACTATAGAATTCCCCAAGAAGCTCGAAAATTGGCAGCACCAGTTACCTCTGGGAGTAAAGCTGAGAGTGGCAGTAAAACCAAGAGGATTGCTTGAAAGTCTATTTTTAGAAAGTCAGATGCTGTGTTATGCAATACTGCATTAGGAAATCACTCCCAACCATAGTGGCTTAAAACAGCAATTATTATCTCTCACTGTGGGTCAGAAATTCAGGAGTGACTGACTGCACGTCAGAATCTTTGATAAGGTCCAGTCAGATGTCAGCAGGAGCTGTGCTCACCTAAAGGCTTGACTAGAGCTGGTAGATCACTTTCCAAGGTAGCTCACTTCTGATGCTCACAGGTTGAGAGGGGAGCTTAGTTTCTCTGATGTGAGCCTCTTAACAGAGCCGTGTGAGTATCCTTGCAGCATGAAGACTGGCTTCTTCCTCCTAGGGTGAGTGATTCAAGAGATCAAGGTGGAAGCTGCAATGCTGTTTACGATCTAGACTCCAAAGTTACACCATCACTTCTGCCACATTGTGTTGGTCACACAGGTCAGCCCTACAACATTATGGAAGGGAAACAGGGACTTACATACCGGGAGGTGAGAATGTTGTGGCCCATCTTGGATGACAAGTCCCACAGATGTTGAGACCCCTACTCTTGTTCAGAACAGTCACCCTTACTATCTCCCTGACAGAAAGCTAGAAGTTTCTCTGTAAAGAACAAAGAGGGACTCCTGGGTGGCTCAGTCGGTTAAGCGTCTGACTTCAGCTCAGGTCATGATCTCGAGGTTCCTGAGTTCGAGCCCTGCATCAGGCCCTGTGCTGACAGCTCAGAGCCTGGAGCCTGCTTCGGATCCTGTGTCTCCCTCTCTCTCTGTCCATCCCCCACTCATGCTCTGTCTATCTCTGTCTCTCAAAAATAAATAAAAATCTTTAAAAAAAAAAAAAAAAAAGAACAAAGATAAGATTCTTAGTTGTGGCATCCCATTATTGAGGGTGAGATATTATAGTGAAAACATGGAGGTAAAGTGAACATTTATATACTTATTGGTGGGCCCCTCAACCCTCCCAGAACTCTGTTAGGCAGACTTATTCAAACAAGAAATAGGAAGAATCTTCTTGGGGAAATCCATCCAGCCCAAGAGAAAAAAACCTAAATATACTCACCTCCATGGGCCCAGTGAAATGTCCCAGGCAGTTATCTCACAGTGAAGTCTGTAATCAGTAAGCTCCACTCATGTATCAGTGCTTGCCAATGAGGCAGTGAGGGCACTAATCCCTGAAAAACAGGAGACAAATGAAGTAAGCCTTATGATTGCCCACCATACTGCCTAGAGAGAGTTTCTAGCTGTAGGACATAGGAGGAACCCAGCTGTAGCCCATCAGGCTCTGGCTCAAGGATATGTAGCTGAGTCTGGGGTATGAATAACAGAGTACTAAAGAGGAGAGAACTTCACAGGGAAAGAACTCTGGACATCTGCAGAAGGTTCTTATCAAATATTCAGCTGAATCTTTATCAGCATGTACAAGTGAGGAAACTGCCCAAGACTGGGTAAGAATGCCTGAAAAGATCGAAGGAAACAGTGTTCAGTGCTCACACAAGTCTGGGAATAGTGTCTGTTTCCATCACCTGGGAGACTTGAAAACCTCATAACCCCCAGGGCTTTGGTTAGAGTACTCAGAAGGGTCTTGCTTCAGTATTGGGGAATAATTAGCTCTAAACTAAACATGACATTGGTCCCACCTCAAAAGGAGTATACTGTTTCCAAATAGCTGCATCCTAGAGCAAAGTTCAAGGATATTTAGAGGGGCGCCTCGGTAGTTCAGTCAGTTGACTGACTGACTCTTCTGACTCTTGATTTTGGTTCAGGTCATGATCCCAGGGTCATTGGATCAAGGCCAGTGTTGGGGTCCTTGTTGAGTGTGGAGACTGCTTGAGATTCTGTCTTAGTCTTCCTCTGTCTCTCTTCCCCATTCATGCTCTCTGTCTCTTTCTTTAAAATAATAAATAATAAATAAGAATATTTAGAAGAATATAAAAACACCCAGCACCAACAAGGTAAAATTCACAGTATCTGCCATCTAGTCAACAATTACCAGGTATACAACTAATACAGCCAATAATGAGGAATCAAAACACCAACCGAAAACTGATCGAAGTTTTAGAATTAGTGGATAGGGGCATTAAAATAGTTATTATAACTGTATTTTATACGTTCAAAAAGTGAAATAGAGACTTGGAAGATCTAAAAGAGACCCATATCAGACTTTAGAAAATGAAATCTATAATACCTGAGATGAAATATACACTGGATGAGATTAATGACAGATTAGGTACTGTAGAAGAAAATATGAGTAGGCATGAAGACACTGCAAGAGAAACTAAACAGACTAAACCATCAATACATATTTTAAAAATAAATTGATAGGACACCTGGGCAGCTCAGTCGGTTGGGTGTCTGACTCTTGGTTTTGCTTGAGTCATGATCCCAGGTTCATGGGATTAAGCCCTGCATCAGGCTGAGCTTGGCCTGCTTAAGGTTTTTTCTCTCTCTCTCCCTCTGTCCATCTTCCTCACATGTCCTCTCTCTCTCTCTCTAAAATTAAAAAAAAAAAAAAAAAAACTAAAATGAAAAAAAAAATGAGCACCAGTGAACTGTGGGACTTCATGCAACCTAATGTATATACAGTTGACAGTTGAATAGTGCAGAGGTTTGGGGAACCAACCCCTGTGCAGTCAAAATCTGTGTATAACTGACTCCCCCAAAACTTAACTACTAATAGCCTACTGTTGACTGGAAGCCTTTTCAATAACATAAACACTTGATTAACACATATTTTTTAGGTTGTGTGTATTATATGTTGTATTCTTAGAGTAAGCTAAAGAAAAGAAAATGTGTCAAGAAAATCATGAGGAAAAGAAAACACATGTATATGTAGTACTGTGCTGTATTGAAAAAAAATCTACACTTAAATGGATCCATGCAATTCAAACCCATGTTTTTTTCAGTGGTCAACTGTATATATAATTGGACTTCCCAAAAGAGGGGAGAGAGCAAATTTTTTAAAAAAATAATGACCAAATTTTTTTCAAATTTAATTAGAACTGTAAACCCATAGAGCCAGAGTACAAGCAACAAAAAGAAATCTACACCTAGGCACATCATTATCAAATAGCTCAAAACCAGCGATAAAGGAAAAAAATCTTAATTGCAGCCAGAGAAAAGGCAGATTAGGTACAGAGGAAGATGGGTAAGGATGGTAGCCAACTTTTCAGGGGAAACAGTGTGCATAGAGCAGAATCTGTAAAGTACTCAAGGGGTAAAAAGTCATAAACCTAGAATTCCGTATGCAGAGAAAATACTTTCAAAAATGAAGGTAAACTGGGATACCTGGGTGGCTCAGTCAGTTAAGCATCTAACTCTTGGTTTCAGCTCCAGTCATGATGTCAAGGTTCATGAGATCGAGCCCTGTGTGGGACTCTGTGCTGACAGTGCAGAGCCTGCTTGGGATTCTGTCTCTGTCTCTAAATAAATAAGCAACAAAAAAATGAAGGTGAACTAAAGACACACATACAAAAGCTTGAAAGAATTCATATCCAGCAGATTTGGACCACAAAATATGTTAAAGGATGTTCTTTAAGTAGAAAAAAAATTGCATTTTAACATATATATAGAATTCTACTTCACAGGCTCCATTTCTGGATATTATTTTAACAGAGAATATATTATCCTGTAAGACTAATTTGGATGTGATCCTATCTAAAGGAAAGATGGTGTCGACAACCTCAACATTTTTCTTAACCCTAGAATTTTATAGTTTTAGAATTTTAATGTAGCTTATTTTCTGCTTTTTCAAAAGACATTATTGCAAGAGCATCTCAAGCAGACGTCGTTACAATCGTGATTTGGAACAAGATGAAGCATTTATTCCGGTTGGAGAATCATTAAAAGACCTTATTGACCAGTCACAGAGTTCTGGTAGTGGATCTGGACTACCCTTATTGGTAAGATAAAATGTCATACAAACACAAAGCGTTTATCGATACAGAATTTGTCCTCATATGATCATACACAGCATATTTGTTACAGAGTAGGGAACATTACTAAACACACATTTTTTTCCCTTCTTATTTAGAAAGATAGCTACCATAATGCAAGGAGAAATCAGTTAAAAACAAGAAGTATGAAACAAGAAAAATAGAACAGGCAATTAAGATAGAGTCTCAAACAAAATTAGGGGGAAAAACGTGATCATGAGGCACTATATAAATGCTAGAGTTAACTCTCAAGTTTTGCTTTTAACTTGTAGAGGAATCAGATATAAATTCTTTGCATCTAAGGTTAAACTCATTGGCTGGGAGAAGTATAACTATGTCAAATTAATAAGTACTAGATATCCAGATATATTTTTAATTTAATTGCATTTGTTTAAATACATTGATCTCTGATTTTTAAATTTATTGAATTCTGTAATTGAATTGGAAAGGTAAAAGTAAAACTATCTTCATATGCAGACCACATGATATCTACATAGAAAATCTCAAGGATGGTACCATAAAGTGAGTTTATCAGGGTTGCAGAATATATGGTCACTGTACAGAAATCATTGAATTTAGGTACACTGGCCACGAGTGGTTAGGAATTAATGTTTTATTTTTAAAAATGTATTTTAATGTTTATTTTTGAGAGAGAGAGCGTGCAAGCAGGGGAGGGGCAGAGAGAGAGGAAGACACAGAATCCATAGCCAGCTCCAGGCTCCGAGCGTCAGCCCAGAGCCCAACACTGGGCTCAAATTCACGAATTGTGAGATCATGACCTGAGCTGAAGTCAGGCACTCAACCAACTGAGCTGCCTGGCACCTCAGGAATTAAAAATTTTAAAGCAGTATCATTTAAAATAGCTTTAAAAGACATCATATATTTTAGAATAAGCTTAACAAAATGTATATAAGACCTGTGCACTGAAAATTAGAAAACATTGCCAAAAAATTAGCAAAACCCTAAATAAAGGGAGATGTCTATCCTGTCTGTGAATCAGTAGATGCAGTATTAAAATTTCAATGATCCTAAATTGATTTATAGTTTGCATTCAATATGAAATCAGAGCAAACTTTTTAGAAATTGATAAGCTGATTCTAACATTTATACGGAAATGCAAAGGACCTCGTAGAAGAGTCAAAGCAATTTGGAAAAAGAATAAAGATTCACTACCTGATTTCTGTACTTACTATAAAGCTACAATAATCAGCACAGTGTGATCCTTACATATAAGTATGTATATCAGTGGAAGAGAATGGAGAGTATAGAAATGGATACAAATATCACTTGAATTGGGTGCCAGAGTAATTCAGGGGGGAGAAGACAGTCTGTTCAACAAACAGTGCAGGGAAGATTGGGTATACGTTTGCCAAAAAGTATATCTCAACCCTTATCTCCAAATACAAAATTACTTTGAAATGGTTCATAGACCTAAATGTAAAAGTTGAAGTATAAAACCCTTCAAAGAGAATGTTTTAGAAAATCATTGTGACCTTGGGTTAAGCAAGGGTTTCTTAGCACACAAAAGGCATGAATCATTTTTTTAAATGATACATTGGACTTTTTTTTTTTAAGTTTATTTATTTTGAGAGAGACCGAGACAGTGCAAGTGGGGGAGAGGCAGAGAGAGAGGGGAGGAGAGGGAATCCCAAGCAGACTCTGTGCTGCCAGTGCAGAGCCCAACGTGGGGCTTGAACTCACGAAACTGTGAGATCCTGACCTGAGCCAAAACCAAGAGTTGGATGCTTAACCTACTGAGCCACCCAGGCACCCCGGTGAATTGGGCTTTCTCAAAATTTAAAACTTTTCCTATTCAGAAGACACTTAAACAAAGGAAAAAATAAGTCACAAACTGACAATGCAGATCTGAAAGAATTTCTATTGCAGAATGTATAAAGAACATTTATAATTCAGTAATAAGGCTACCCAGTTTTTAAAAATGGACAAAATTTTGAACAGATACTTCCCAAAAGAAGATAAAAGAATGGCAAAGAAGCACATGAAAAGGTGCTCAGCAGCATCAGGCAAATGCAAATTAAACATTAAAGCAAGACACTGTACATCCACTAGTGTGACTAAGGCTGAGAACATTAAGTGCTGAAAAGAATATAGATCAGCTAGATACCTCATACATTGCTGATGGGAATGAAAATATTTCAGCCACTTTGGGAAACAGGTTGACAGTTGACTGAAAAGTTAAGTTTATACTTTCTATACAGTGAAAGTTCTTCCACTAAGTATTTACCAAAGAGATATGCAGACATGCCCACACAAAGACCTGAATGTGAATGTTCACAGCAGCTTTGTTTGTAAGACATAGGGTTATAAACAGCCCCCAAATCCATCAGCTGGTAAATGGACAAATCATAGTATATTCATACAGTGGAATACCACTCTTCCATAAAAAGAAACTAGTGATACAGGCAGCAACAATACAGATGGATTTCAAAGTGTTTTATGCTAAGTGAAAAAAGCCAGACAAAAGACTACATATTGTGTGTTTTCATTTATGTGATATTCTAGAAAAGGCAAAACTGTAGGGAAAGAAAACAGATCAGTGATACCAGCGCCGGGGGGGGGGGGGGGGGGGTTGACTTTAAAGAGCCAGGAGGGAACTTTCTTGGGTCCTGGGAACGTTCTATATCTTAATTGGGGTGTTGGTGGTTGCATTACTGTATACATTTGTCAAAACACAGTCCTCAAAAAGAGTAGATTTTGTTGTATGTAAATTATGCCTCAATAATCCTGACTTTCTTTAAAAACTATAAAAGGATTCTGTAATAAATGATACATAAAGTTAAGTCAGTTTAGGTATGCACAAAATCAAGTCCATTTTAACTGCATTTCCAACATGGACCTTAGGGTTCTTATTAATTTAGAATGGCCACTAGTGCTTCTGAAAATGAAGGGTAGCAATCAGTGTGCATCTTTGATTCAATGAAAATTAATGAAGATACTTGTACTTTAGGTATTGCCCTAAACAAATCCCTATATTCTGTGAGTAGAAGGGAATAGAGTTCAAACAAATACATGTATACATAATAATAAAATTATAATTGTGAGAAGTGTAGCAGCTGCGAGGTATACGTGTGCTATGAAGGTGTTCCACAGAGAAATAACACCCTTAAGTGAATTCTGAAAGCTGAAATAAGAGGAATAAGAGGGGTGGTGGGTGGGTGATTATAGCAGATGATGAGGCTGGAGAGTCAGGTGGGAGCCAGATCACATAGGGTCTTCCAGACTTGAGTGGAAGATTGGTAACTGTCATTTGGATTTTGCTGCATGATAAAGCACCCCGAGCTTAGTGGCTTGAGCAATAAATATTTATTATCCCTCATGATTCTGTGGGTCTGCTGGACAGTTCCTTCTCTAGAGTTGCCCGGCTGGAGCTGGATGCTCCCAGACATGGCCAGGGCTTCCCGTGGTATCGTTCATCAGTCACAGAGTTCCCCAGCTCAGCAAGAAAGGGCGAGCCCCAGAGCACAGACACTTTTCAGGTCTCCACTTGTATCACGTTGTTCTGTTGCTAAGAGCAAGTCACATGGCCATGCCCAGAGTCTGTGGAGGAGACTACCCAAGGGGGTGTGGACTAGGAGTGGAATTATTTTGACCATTTTTGCAGACGGTCTGCCACATTGACATCAATCCGTTAGTGTGTGATTTCACAAAATATGTTGTGCATTGTTTCATCTACTTTTAAATATGTTATAAATTCTAACAGGGCTATTGACTGGTCGTACATCCCATCCTTTTTGTTGGGATGGGCCATCAGACCACTTTCTCAGTCTTAGCAGGTTCTTTTCATCAGGAACTCCACAAACATTTTACCTTTTTCTATGAAGGTGCAGCGAACTATTGCCAAACAGATTCAGATGGTCCGGCAAGTCGGTAAAGGCCGATATGGAGAAGTATGGATGGGTAAATGGCGTGGTGAAAAAGTGGCAGTCAAAGTATTTTTCACCACTGAAGAAGCTAGCTGGTTTCGAGAAACGGAAATCTATCAGACAGTGCTGATGCGCCATGAAAACATACTTGGTGGGTACACATTCGGTTTCAGTCGATTCTATACTCTGACACGGTTAGTGGGGTGCAGATAGAACCCTGCCACATGGGCTTTGAAAACATACATGAATTCGCTTATGTGTGTTTGGCTGAAGGAGACCCAGGAGAATACAACAGTTTAAATACAAACCAATCCTGAATGCCCACCAACCACTTTATTTACTGTCCAACTAAGAAAACAAGAGTGAGTTTCAAATTGGAAGTAGTGTTAGTTTATTGGACTTACTCATACAGTAACAAAACCCAAGTTTTTGAAAGGTAATTTAAGCAGTTTTCTAGTATAACTTTAACGGTATGTACCTTTTTGCCTTTTGTAAATTAAACTACCCCCCACCTTCATTTACAAAGTAGAAAAATAATTTAGGTATGATCTGATCAGTAGGGTACATAGACTCCTTTAGCTTTCCTGACTTTTCAGCTACTATTTCCCTACCCTTTAATTTCGAGAGTGCATAGCACATTGCCACAAGTATTCCAGACACTTAACTATTAGTTTCCTAGTGCTGTCATAACAAATTACCACAAACTGGGTGGCTTAAAACAACAGAAATTTATTTCCCAGAGTTATGGAAGCCAGAAGTTTAAAGCGAGGGTGTCAGCAGAGCCATGTTCTTTGAAGGCTCCGGGAGAGGCCCCTTCCTTGTCTCTTCCCAGCTTCTGGTGATTGCCAGCAATTTTTGGCATTTCTTGGCTTGGAGACCACACTCTTGCTGTTTGTTGTCATATGGCCTTCTCCCCTGTGTGTCTTTGTCCAAATTTCCCTCTTCTTGTAAGGATGCTGGTCATTAAGTTAGGGTGCATCCTGATGTCATATGACCGCATCTGAATTTGATTACAGCTACAAAGATCGTATTCCAAATAAGGTCACATTTACAGGTACCAAGTGGACATGAGTTGAAGTGGGGGGGAGGGGAATGCTGTTCAACCCAGCACTCACTGACCTTTTTCTGAAGGGAAAGAGGACAAGAAAAAAGAAGGAAAGGAGCCTAGTATCATGGACCTGCTTGTCAGTGAGCCAGACGGAAAGGCAGATGCGATGAGGCTTGATGGACAATTGGGAGTTGGTTTAATTAGGAGCAGACTCTTAGTTGAACATTTTAACTTTATTATTGTAATGTGTCCACTTTTCAATTTCAGAGCTTTTCCACATTCCTTCTTCTTGTAGTTCTTCATGCTTAGAGAATCATGTATATGGATAACATCCCCCCAGGTTATTTTCTGATATGTGATCTTTTTCTTAGTGATATAATTGTCGTTTTCATGATTATCATTAAGATTATTTTAAAAGTATTACAGAATTGTAGAGGTGTGTGTATAAATGGCAGGAAAAAATTGGTAACACATTCAAGAGATTTTGTTAGGCAAATTAAATTTTTATCTGTACATGATGCCTAGGTTATTCTCTGTATCCTGAATGAACATTCATTATTCTTCCTACACACCTCCGATAACTAACCTTTTAAACTCATCAATTGAACAGGTTTTATAGCAGCAGACATTAAAGGTACAGGCTCCTGGACTCAGCTCTATTTGATTACTGATTACCATGAAAACGGATCTCTCTATGATTTCCTGAAATGTGCCACACTAGACACCAGAGCCCTGCTCAAGTTGGCTTATTCAGCTGCCTGTGGTCTGTGCCACCTCCACACAGAAATTTATGGCACCCAAGGAAAGCCTGCAATTGCTCATCGAGACCTAAAAAGCAAAAACATCCTCATTAAGAAAAATGGAAGTTGCTGTATTGCTGACCTGGGCCTTGCTGTTAAATTCAATAGGTAAGTGGTTCTTTGCCTGCTGCTTTGAAGTCATTTTAATCTCCAAAAGATATTTGCCTGTTTGGATTCAGGATAGTGGAATTCCAAACACGTATTTGTACTTACTCCTCTAAAGAAATAGTGGGGATTTTTTGGTCTTGGTGTTTTGTTTTTCTGTTGTTTTTTTACAAAAATTTCATCCTACCGTACATAATTCTTGATTTCCTGCTTTTTATTGTTTTAGACATCATTCTATTTCAGTTTATGTAGCTCTGCTTCATTTTTTTTAAGTTTATTTATTTATTTTGAGAGAGGGCATGCACACACTTGTGGAGGAAGGACAGGGGGCTGGAGAGAGAATTCAAAGCAGGCTCCACACGGTCAGCGTAGAACGAGTGTGGGACTCTAACTCATGAACTGTGAGATCATGACCTGAGCTGAAACCAAGAGTTGGATGCTTAACCAACTGAACCGTCCAGGCAGGCACCCCTGCTTCATTCTTTTTCACAGTGCTGATACAAAGTTTTCCGTTATATAGATGTATAGTATAGTTTATTTCATCTATGACCTAACTGATGGGCATCAAAGTTGTCTGTATTTTATTATTTTTTAAAAAATACTTTAATAAACATTGTATTTTACCCATTTATAATATCCTCAAACACTTGTACAAGTATTTGTTTGTGGTGGATTCCTGGAGAG
This sequence comes from Panthera onca, assembly GCF_046562875.1. Taxonomy (NCBI): domain Eukaryota; kingdom Metazoa; phylum Chordata; class Mammalia; order Carnivora; family Felidae; genus Panthera; species Panthera onca. Next base: position 42,675,079 of record NC_138349.1, on the reverse strand, counting down.
GAGGCTAAACAAAGAGTAGGTGCCTATCAAAGGATAGTGTGATTGCAGGCTGCCCCTTCAGGGGCCATGCGTTGCTTTACACTCCCACATCAGTATACCATTCTCCATCACCATTTGAAATTGTCAGTATTTTTTAAATAGAATTACCAAATTTTTAGGAAACCATTGAAACTATTTTCATATTGTTATAACTCTAGGAAACAGGCAATTTACATTTCAGAATTCCTTTCAGGTTATAAAATAAAAGTACTCCATCTGTCCGTCTGTAATAAATTAATATTAAAATTGAAATCTTCTTCCCTAGTGGTTACAGTCTTCTGATCCTGTTGTTGTTCTTTGCCATTGTAGTGTTCATTGGCTCAACTATTCATCAGGTGCTGTTTAAGAAAACCTAAAATAGGGGCTCATGGGTGGCTCAGTCCGGTTATGGTTTGTGAGTTTCAGCCCCGCATCGGGCTCTGTGCCAACAGCTCGGAGCCTGGAGCTTGCTTTGGATTCTCTCAAAAATAAATAAATGTAAAAAAAAAGAAAAAAGAAAAAAAGAAAACCTAAAATACATTATATTAATCTCAGCTTCAGAGTAGTTTCCAGAACCTGCCAGAATTGGGTGCCTGAGCAACAAAGCATTCATGGCTTCCAGCTCTAAAATGTAGTCCAAGATTTGAAAAACCAATAAACATCATTTATTACTGATTGTCAATATGATTATGTAAACATTACTCACAACAGAACTAAGTGGATTGGATCCATAAAGAAGAAGAAAATGTAATCCTGCGTCACAAAGACTGAGTTTATCATGTGGGAATGGTAAAAACAAATGATTCCTCTCAGTTTAGTTTCATATTCACTTGTTCTGGGATATAATTATCTACCACTTTTTCTTATATTCAGTACTGTCATTTTTCTTGAAGAGGCACTAAACTTGTTTGGTGACAAAACTTGACTTGATATGTAACATATTTAAGGGGTATGTTACTGTTCTAAAATCTGGAAAATGCTAACTTTTAAAGTCTATCTGGCCCCAAAGAATTCTGTTAAGGGAATGTGGAGATATTAAGTAGGTAGGTAGATAGGTTTTGTTTTAATTTTATTTTTTATATATTTATGTATGGGGTGTGTGTGTGTGTGTGTGTGTGTACACATGTAGATAAACTGTTTTGTTCCTGACCCTCAACCTGAACATTGTCTCTGTTTCAGCGACACAAATGAAGTTGACGTGCCCTTGAATACCAGGGTGGGCACCAAACGCTACATGGCTCCGGAAGTGCTGGATGAAAGCTTGAATAAAAACCATTTCCAACCCTACATAATGGCCGACATCTATAGCTTTGGCCTGATCATTTGGGAAATGGCTCGTCGTTGTATCACAGGAGGTAAGACTAGTTAGTGTGTTTCCAGTTATGTTTATATCCTCATTATTGAAAAAGCAACAGCTCCATTTATATAACTTAGATGTCATATATGTTGGGGATCAAGTCCACTGCCACATTTTGTGATTTCACTACAAGGACTCACAGGACTCAGCATATAGTTGTCCTCACAGCTAAGATTTATTACAGTGAAAGAATACAGATAAAGTCAGCCAAGGGAAAAGTGCACGGAGCAAAGTTCAGAGGAAATCGGGCACAAGCCTCCAGAAGCCCTCTCCCAGTGGAGTCACACAGGATGTGCTTAATCCCTCCAGCAGTGAGTTAGGACACTTGTGAAATATTGTCATCTAGGAAACTTCATGAGAGACCTAGTACCCAAAGATATTTTTAGAGCCAGGTTACATGGGCACCCTCCACCTAGCAAGGACCAGAATTCCAAACTCCTAGAACGAGAACAGGTGTTCAGCATAAACCATATTTGCACAAACCGTCTAGGCACAGTGAGCGACCTTATCACTTAGGAGAAGTTTTATATGCGTGTAGGGGACTGTTTACCTGGCAAGTTCCCAGACACTGGCCCAGCGCCAGCCCTCTACACAGGCCTTTTCAGGACAGCAGTCTCAGGCCTGCCATGTTCACTATTCCCCACAAATCATGTTGTCTTTCTGCTGTAGAACAAAAAATAAAAACTGTATTCATTAGTAAGAACAAATATGTTTGTAAATAATTAGACTAAAAAGGTAAATGAGCATTTACCTTACTTTTTTTAAGGGATATACATAGCTAAGTCCATAAGTTTCATAGGACCCTACCCTGATGGAGGTAGAGAAAATAATTAGGCATGAAAAAGAGAAGAACATACATTTACTGTTAAAAGTGAATCAGTTACTCTAATTCTTTTCTTCTTTGTGTAGGAATCTGTTTTAACTCCCATAGTTGAGTAAGAGGTGCTGAGTAGGTTGACATTTTTTGTGCCCACTGTGTTTTCTCACTCCCTACAGGGATAGTAGAAGAGTACCAGTTGCCTTATTACAATATGGTACCCAATGATCCATCATACGAAGATATGCGTGAGGTTGTGTGTGTCAAACGTTTGCGGCCAATTGTGTCCAATCGATGGAACAGTGATGAAGTAAGCAGAGCTCCGTCCCCTGAAGTGGTTGGTAAGTGTCGTCAAAGATCTTCATGTGCTCACCACATTCTCTTTACTTTTCAGTGTCTACGAGCAGTTTTGAAGCTCATGTCAGAATGCTGGGCCCATAATCCAGCCTCCAGACTTACAGCTCTGAGAATCAAGAAGACACTTGCCAAGATGGTTGAATCCCAGGATGTAAAGATTTGATAAACAGTCCTGAGGAGAAATTCTAGACTGCAGGAACTGTTTTCACCCAAGGAATGGGTGGAATTAGAGTAGAATAAGGATGCTAACTTGGTTCTCAGACTCTTTCCTCACTACACCTTCACTGGCTGCTAATATTAAACCTTTCAGTACTCTGTAGAATACAAGCTGGGAACTTCTAAACACTTTGTTCTTTATATATGGACGGCTTTATTTTAAATGTGGTTTTTGATGCCTTTTTTTTAATTGGGTTTTTATGAACTACGTCAAGACTTCAATCCTGATTAATAAGTCTCCAGACTCTGGGTACTGAATTCCCTGTTCATAAAATGGTGCTTTCTGTGAAAGCCTTAAGAAGACAAATGAATTCAGCGGAGATGGAGAAATACACACTTTGCCTTCTACCTGAGGAAGTTTAATCTGTTTGTATCCCACCTTTGTAAACAGCCTATGGATTATGATCTGTTGGGGATACTCCTTAGTTTATGATAGTTTGTCATGCTTTGATGGTGGTGTGTACACACGTGCACGCGCGCGCACACACACACACACACACACACCAGGATTCTTCTGCTGCCATTCGAATTAGAAGAAAAGAATTTATGGATGCACAGGAAGATATTGATGGCTGTTGGTTTTGTGCTTTAAAAATGCATTATCTGACCAAGATTCTCCAATCACATAAAAGCCATTTATTTACCTTGCAAGTGAGCAAGCTTCTCTGCCAACTTTATTTTTTAACATGAAAGTTGATACAAAGGCCAAAAGAAGTTTAAAGTGTCTGTAAATTTGGTCTGTTTTCCTTTCATTACCATCTTTTTCTTCCTCCCTCCCTCCCCACCTGCTTCCTCTCCCCTCCCCTCCTCTCCCTCCCTTCTTTCCATCTCTTTCTTTTCTTTTTTTCTTTTTGGTAATTCTTACTTTTGTCCTGAGAATCATCTTATCCAAAGTTGGAACTTCCAATGCCATGAACCTTCTGAAGAAAAACACTTCTTATTGAAGTGAACTACTAATTACTGCATTTGATAGCAATGTAAGTGCCTATAACCATGTTCTATATTCTTTATTCTCAGTAACTTTTAAAAGGGAAGTTATTTATATTTTGTGTGTAATATGCTTTATTTGCAAAACACCTCCTTTACAACCATATTTTATATATGTACATACATGTATACTGTAGAAACCAGCTCCTGTGTACCTCATATCCCATTCTTAAGGGAAAAAAATTAAGAGATCATCAGAAAAAAAAAGAAGTTATAAAGTAGAACTACATATAAATTTTCAGAATTAATGCATTCAAAAGCATATATCAAATCTAGGACTTTGTTATTTCAGGCATAGACTTTCAATAAGATGCTGTCATCTCATGTTTTCTTTGTGAAGGGATCCTCCAATTAGAAGTTTCTATTTCAGGGCTGATAGAAACTTACCAACAACTATTTTGGGCATTTAAATCATTTGAGACTTTTGGTTTTATGATTTCTGTTCCATAACTTGTGATGACAATGAAGAGTCAGGCAAAAAAAGCTCAGTATCTAGTGATATGACTATAGACTATGAAATGTCTGTAGCCATTACCTGTGTCTATTCCATAGAACTATTATTCCGTACAATGCGACATATTTTATGCATGCCTTGTTATCCCAAGGAATAATCCTGATTTACTTAAACTTACACTTCTGTAATGCCTTTTTCCTGTTAATATCTTATCCTGAACAAACAGCTCACGGGTGCATAAAGTGAATAGTTTTTTTTTGAATGTAACATAAAATAAATGTGATTATATCACAACATAGTTAAAAACCTTTAAAGGGGAGGAATCAGAGCACGTATCCATCCATTACTAAAAATCTGGCTGGCGTTTAAGGATGAAACTCTTACTTATTTATACATGAAACTTCCCAAGTTTGAGATTTTCTTGAATAGTTTTGACTAAGCTTAGTAGTTTTCATCTAACATAATTAAAGCTTGAAGTGTTCATCAAAATCAGTAAATGTATATATTGATAGTTTACAATAACGTGCTCTTTCAGAATGTTCTCCCTGTGTCTGTACTGACAGATTCTAATCCATGCTGCCATGTGATTTAAGAACAATTCTGAGCTCTGATCGTAATCTAAGGTTGCTTTATTTTTTATTGGATAAACTATAGATCTTGGAAATTATTTGTCATCTTAATAACAAAGTATGTAAAGAAAGGCAAACTCTATTCTTAGTAATGTTAAAATAGTGTGTGAGAGCAGACAATTACAGATAGTATATAAGTAGAAGACCACTATAATGATTTTTTTTTAATAAATAGATCTATGAAAAGTGGTATCAAGAATTAACTGCAGCGGCTTGTTCAGTTAAAATATTTTCTAAGATAGCATGTTCTTTAGAAAGCAAATGATGCCATATTTGAAATACTAAAGTCCAAAAAATATGCATGAAACTTATTTTCTTCTCTCCTTCCTACTCTCACTGTTAAATTTCTAAGTTCATCCAGTAAGTGAAATATTTAAAGACTAAGAGGAAGTATTACATAGTACTATATAGTTAATAATTTGTAAAACCCCAGGAGCCATTATTTGGCCCCGCTTACAATTTAGCTTGAATCTAGTTTCTCTGGAAATGTCTTCACAAAAGATATTTCGGTCAACATTAGAAGTGTCCCTAAACTTAGAGAATGGCCTATAGCTTTTGAAAATTATGTTTTACAAAACGTGCCAGATTTTTTATTTATGCAGTCTAAAAATACTCAGTACCTTTTTCTTTCATGCGTTTTACTTCTATTTAGGACAAAAATGTAATACAACTTTTAAAAAATCATGTATCTCTTAAACTGGCCCAAGATCAAATTCGATATTGAATTATTTATTCCAGGCAAGATGTTATAAATTAAATCACTTATGTTTCTTTTCATACACGTTGTTTGGAAATGTTCCAAATACCTAAATTAACCTCAACAGGAGAAATACTAATTGATTTTCTAAAAAAGATTGTTGTAGCTCTTGTACTGTCGAAAGGGGTGGTATTTATTACTTGCTTGGGTCAGGTGTTAAAATAGGGTAGCAGTTCATCGTATTGCCTCAGTGCTGTTATGAGAGTTACAGTGGAAAACCCCACAGAGCTGACTTGTGCATAAACACCAAATTAAATCTCCGGCTGGCAGCACGTGAAGCCACGTGTGATGATCATCCCGTAAGGAAAGTATGTGAATACTGCTTTTGCAAAGGAGTAAATCTATTACTGTAATTTTAGCTTGTGCTCTGTACTATGCTTTCAGTGGAATTATTTAAGCTCTTTTAGTGACCATTGTCCTTGCCCATTTAAAAACTAAAATGTAGTATATATATTGTATAAATGAAAATATCATTATAGCTTAATTAGGGAAGTTGTACATAGACATCAAAAGAAGGGTTAAAAACAAGCAGTTTTATTATGCAATTGTAAAACACCAAAAATATAGATTCATCTTTGATATGTAACACACTAAATGTATTTTGTACAGCATCTGGTTTAAAAGGTGCCTTATTAAGTTTACCATTAATTGCTTTGTTCTATATATAGATTACATCCAATGTATCATTTTTAAGTAAATAACCTTATTTTAGTATACTTTAGTGATGTGTTTTGTGATACTCTGCTCGGACGGTATTGTGTGTCAAAAGTCACATGTCTGGTGAGATTTTATAGCAAGTTAGTGTATGTACACATGTCTCTGAGATGTGCATTTCAGCTACCGGAAATCCAGTGTGGGACACACAGCGGGTAAGTGACCACACACTCTTTCCTTCATGTAGATAGAGAAGTTACAAACCTATTACAATGAAGGGTTGTTTCCCTCTAAAAAAACTTTTTTTCTAATTCTAAAACTATGCACTCATTGCAGAAACTTTGGAAAACATAGAAAAGCATAAAGAAGCAAATAAAATCACTCGCAATTCTGCCACATGTTACCCCTATTCACTTTTGGATGTTGCCTTTCACTCTTTTCTACTGCATACTTTCTACAAAATTAAGACCATAGTATGTCATTAATATCCATCGAAACAACTTAAAAAAAAGTTGAATACATAATATTCCAACAAGTAGATGGAATAATTTATTTTTGTAATTCCCTGTTGAATATTTGGGTTATTTCCATTGTTTTCAAAAATATAACGAATGTATTGCACATCCGTATACCTAAATCTTTTAAATCATGAATTTATTCTCTTAGATTACATTCCTAAAAGTGAGACTAGTGAATATGAACTTTTAAAGGAATATTTAAGATGAAAAAAATCAAAGGTTCTTGGTTAAATGTTGCCATATTTCTGCCCGGAGGGTTTCTCGTGGACACTCATACTAGTCATGTCAAGAGAGGGTTCATCTTGCTACGTTGCTTCCAATTTCCATCTCTCTCTGCTACCATAGTGCCTGGTTTGTTGCCATTTAACTCATTTCTTTCTTTTTTTTTTTTTTTTTTTAGCGTTTATTCACTTTTTGAGAGACCGAAACAGAGTGCGAGCAGGGCAGGGGCAGAGAGAGAGGGAGACACGGAATCCGAAGCAGGCTCCAGGCTCTGAGCTATCAGCACAGAGCCCAATGTGGGGCTTGAACTCACAAACCATGAGATCATGACCTGAGCCTAAGTCAGACACTTAACCGACTGAGCCACCTAGGTGGCCCCAGTAACTCATTTCTTTATTGAGAGTAATGGAATCCATTTATCTGGCTTTACAGTGTTCTTGCTTGCAGCAAATAAGCTGGAAATGCAAGGAGGGACAATAGCTCTCCTTCTGTTTTGCAGCAGTTTCATTTACTCTCCTGCGTATATTCCCAACACCAATCAGAGCTGTGGGCAGTTGTGTGTAAATTCAATGTACCTTATGATGCCTTAGGCAGTTGAACATGTTAAATCATCATAAAAGGTTTGGGACTGGTCAATGGTCTCCTTGCCAAAAAAGATGCATGGTTGGAGATAGCCTATTCTAGATTCCTTACAGGAACCCCCATTTCATTTCACTGTAAGATGCTTTCTTGATACAATAGCACACACTCTCCTGCAGCCTGGGAAAGAAGAATCAGGCATTTCTTGGGCCTATCAAATACTTGCTAGCTTTCCTTCCATCTGTTAAAAGCTGACTCAAAACCCGGATCAGTATATTCATTTTTCCTTCCCAGCATAATCTGTTACTCTCACTGATTAGTTGGAATAGTGACTATTTCCAAGGTTTCTTTAATAGTAGTAGTAGGACTATTAGAGTAAACATTAAGGGATGAGGACACTATTCTTTCAGAATAATCTAATCCTTGTAGGTAGTTTCAAGCAGACGCTAATTCAGTCATTAAATCTTCGCTCACTTGGAGAAATATTTATCTGCCTGTTGCTAGCACAAGGACCATTTCTGGCACTTTAGACTGTATGAAGTTAGACGCGTGTTCCTGCAAAGCCTTGCTTCAGCCCTTGGAGCAGTCCAGCCGTGACTAAGCAGACACGGTGCACCGAAGGTAGCCAGCCAGCAGTGTAAGGCAGAGGCCACCCAGTGGCAGCGGCACTGCACTGGTCTTGGAGTTCAGTCCTGTGAGCTCAGGTTAAGAGCAGAAGAGCAGGTTAAGAGCAGAAGAGCAGGTTAAGAGCTGTCCCCCTAAAGCTGGAAAGCAAGAGGAGGCTTAGTTCAAGTGCAAAGGTACACCCAAAAAATATTCCAGATCGAAGCCAAGGCTGGGGCTGAAAGGTTAATCCCTAATTGCCCTTTGAGGTAGAGATTGTTACTCTCCTGTTTAGATGGAATATGTGTGGCCTGCCTGTTACTCCTCTAAACCGGATAGTCCTGGCCTTTGTCCAGTTAGTTTTACTGAGTGTCCACCTGTCTGCTCGGAACGAAGTTCAAGGTGATTCCAGCTTCCCCAGTGCTTCCTACCTCCACCTCAGTGCTCTAAATATCCCTTCTACAGGGAACCTGAAATGTTACCGTTATTTGAAAGTCAAAGGTCAGTATGAAATACTCAAAATATTTTCAAGCTAGAGGAAGAAAGAACTAAGGCCTTCGTCGTTGAGAGGGGAGCCGTTTTTAAAGCAAAGTGAAAATTGGCTGATGACTGAGGTTGGTGATGGGCACCTGCTGCTCTGCTCGCTGCTACTTGCTGCATGACTAAAATCCGAGTAAGCGTTGAAAACTATTAAAAAGACGATCGAAAGGCCGTGGCAAAATAAAAGACCAACACTGTTATGGAAGACATTTCAATCAAACACTCAAAAATCAAAGCTTATTGTTTGGTTCTGTCTTCCTTCTTGGCTAGGACTTTGGCTGGAGATAGAATCTAACTGAAGATACTTCCAGCATCCCTATTGCCAGTAAGAAGTCTGATGTGTCTAATTCAGTCCACTGTAATTTAATTTATTTCATTCAAGAAACAGGATTTTTTTGTTTTTTGATGTTTTGAAGTTTAAACTTGCCATGTCTGGATACATTTCTTTGTGTTAGTACTAACTGCATGTTTTTAACCTTTCCTTAAACCTGAGAACTTCCACTATTTCCTCCCTTTCCTTCTTTTACTTTTCTTTCTAGAACTCCCATTAGGCAAATATTAGGTGTCCTGGATGTTTCTTCCATATTTCTTAGTCTGTCTCTTTGTTCCCTCCTACCTTCTTCTTTTCAGCCCATCTACTAAGTTGTTTTATTAAACCAAAGTTTTTTTTTAAATGTCTATTTTGAGAGAGAGAGAAGGAGAGAGATCCCAAGCAGGCTCCACTCTGTCGGTGCAGAGCCCAACACGAGGCTTGATCTAATGAACTGTGAGATCGTGACCTGAGCAGAAATCAGGAGTCAGATGTTTTACCCACTGAGCCACTCAGGTGCCCCTCCACCAAATTTGATTTTAGCTTTTTTTGAAATAACTTCAAAATTCCAGAAAAGTTGTAAAAATAGTATAAAGAATGCCATTTACGCTTCACCCAGATTCATAAACTACTACTACGTTTTGCCACAATTGCCTTATCAGTCTGTGTGTGTGTGTGTACAGGCATAAAGGCTTGTCTTAGAATGTTTGTGCACACGTGCGTGCATACATACATACATACACCTTTTCTGAACTATTTGGATTAAATTACAGAGCTCATGTTTCTTTCAGTATTTCAGGGATATTCTATTACATAACCATTAGGTACAGTTTTCAAAATAAAGAAAGTTGACATTGACACTATAATCATCAGCAATACTGTAACCTGCAGACCTTTGCCAGTTTATTCTAATAAAGTCCTCGAGAGCACACTTTCAGGGCCCAGAATCTGTCGCATTGCATTTAGTTGTCATGTCTCCTTACTCTTCAGTCTGAAACAGTTCTCCAGTTTCTGTCTTCTGTGATACATTTTCTAGAGTAAAAAGGCCAGAGGATTTGTGGACATATTTGTGTCCCATTGGGAAGCCATTATCGATAATGTCATTGTTGATCCCTTACTCGAGGCGATGCCTACTGTCTTCACTGCACAGTTGGTTCTTTTCCCTTTGTAATTACTATGCTATGGAGATAATTTGAGACTGTTCCAGCCATTGGTAATGCCAGTGTGAATCAGTGGTTACAAAATAGTGACTTTTGCTTGCATTATTACATTTATGTTTATTAATTGGCATTCTGTAAGGAAGAGGTCTAGCTTCCCTTGTTTATTTTTTATTATCAGTAGAAACTCATGGATTCTTATTTTATACAATGAGTTATAGTCTATGAGGTCATTATTTGTTTTGATGCTCAAGTTGATTCAGACTTGACCCCTGGAAATTCAAGTTGGCTCTTGAGGCTTTTTCCACATGCCCATCTTTTTTTGAGCACTTCTTACCTTTTGGGGGGCTGAAAAGATGTTCCAGGGTCATCTGGTACTGTACCTGCCCCAGCCATGGGGTCAGCCATGCTCCCAGGCACTCTGATTCCTTTTAGAGAGGATGGTATTTAGAAACCAGAATCTGAGTGGCAAATAAGATTTTCAGTTTTGTATTCTCTTGTTCATGATGTTAGTTTTCCACAAATATTTAGCACTTTGGTGTAGTTGCTAATCTTTGTGTTACTGAACCCCTACTCACGTCAGTTCAGTGTTCCTCAGCTTCCTGTTTTTATCAGGAAGTGATGGGGTAATAGTTGTTTGTTAGAGCAAAAATTGAGAAATGATCCTTTCTGAGGCACCTGAGGATCCTTTCTGAGTCGGTTGAGTGTCTGACTCTTGATTTCAGATCAGGTCATGATCTCACGGTTCATGGGTTTCAGCCCCGCATCCGGCTCTACACTGACAGCGAGGAGCCTGCTTGGGATTCTCTCTCTCCACACCCCCCCCCCCGCCCTTCCCCCACTCATGCTCTCTCTTTCTCTCTCTCTGTCCCTCCTCCCCTCAAAATAAAATTTAAAAAAAGAAGTGATACTTTCTTTTCGCCTACTCAGGAGCATTCAGGCTTTTCCCACTCCACATTTAGCTCGCCCCCCACCCCCACTGCCCCTCAGCAAGTTTTGTCACTGTTAGGCCAGGTTTGGGGGAGCTTTCTTGATGGAGGATGGAGAAACGCTGCTCAGACCAGAGCTGATGATGTTTGGTATTTTCAAAAGAAACCTAGGATGCCAGCGTTGCTGCAGAGTGGCAGAGGAAAGGAGAGCTTTAAGAAGCATCTTTTACAGGGGCTCCTGGGTGGCTCAGTCGATTAAACGCCAACTTCAGCTCAGGTCGTGATCTCACAGTTTGTGAATTCGAGCCCCACATCAGGCTCTCTGCTGTTGGCAAAGCACCCGCTTTGAATCTTCTGTCCTGGTCTCTCTGTTTCTCCCCGACTTGTGATCGCACTCTCTCAGAAACAAACATTAAGGAAAAAAAAAAAAAGAACAGTCAGATCAGCCCCCGACTTCGGCTCAGGTCATGATCTCACAGTTGGTGGGTTCGAGCCCCATGTCAGGCTCTGTGCTGACAGCTTGGAGCCTGGAGCCTGCTTCAGATTCTGTCTCCCTGTCTCTCTGCCCCTCCCCCACTCTCTCCCTCTCTCTCTCTCTCTCTCAAAAATAAACATTAAAAAAAAATTTTAAAGGAACATCTTTTACAGACCATATATCCTCTCCACAGAGTTTCTGAAATAAAAAAGTTGTTTCTGAAATAAAAGTAAAGGTCAGGCGTTACTTTGACAGTATGTTGTGGTCTGGGAACATGCGTCTGGACTGCTGCGGGTAAGGTTATTCATGTCTTCTGGGAGCTTCCTGCCTCCACGGGCAGTAGCCAGCCTGCAGTTGGAGGCCCAGGATCGCCCCGCACTGCCTAGGTCGGGGCAGAGGCCACCGCCGCCAGCCGCTTCGCACAGGCAGGGGACGGCTGGGACCCCGGGCCTGCTGCCCCTCGGCTGCGTCGCCTCCGCTCATCCCCCCAACTGTCTTAGGAGCTGAGTTTCAGTTTGGGGTTCCCTCGAAATCACTCCCATCTCCAACAGTCTCAAAGGTTTTGGGTTATGATTTCCTACTCCTATTTCATTTCATACTTGATCCCTTCTACTTCCCATTTTTCAGGAACTAGGAAAATTTTCTGATCTGCTTATGGTACACTTTCTTGTTTTTCAATATTGTTTTTGAATATATTTATGGTTTTTTTCTCCCCATCAAATTTGAGGAGGTAGGATACCACCATTGCCTTGTTCTGGATGCCACAGTGAAGTATGTTTTAACCCCTGGGGAACGCTATGGCTGGTGGGCAATGGAAAAAGAGTCTGTACCCAAAGATATTAGATGCCATAGTGGAGATCAGAAATCTGTCCAATGAACTCTAGAATTCTTGCTAATCTGGTGTCTTCATTATAGAAGTACTTAAACATAATATTAAGGTTTTGTGAAATCGGTTTTGTTGACTGGAAAGCATCCTATTTAAAAGAACCACTGTTGGGGTGCCTGGGTGGCTCAGTTGGTTGAGCGTTGGGCTCTGCACTGAGCGTGGAGCCTGCTTAAGGTGCTCTCCCTCTTCCCTTCCCCCACTTTCTCCTCTCTCTCAAAATCAAAATAAAATTTAAAAATAAATAAATAAAAGAACCATTGTTTTCTCCAGTTCTCATCCCAGAAACTTCTGGAGCGATTCATCCATGCTGCTGGCAGAATTTACCAATTAGCACTTGCATTTACAACCTTCCTGTTGAAGAGCACCATGCCACGTGAGGGTTAGAGGACGTATGTCCGTTATGGAGATCAGTTCACTCTGTTTATCTGTAATACATTCCAAATGAACATCTTAAATGGTAAGACCACGCTACCCTAACATTTCCACTTAGTACGGCTTGACCAACAGTAGCCAGATTGAGCAGAAAGAAGACACAGTGAGGTCTTTCTAGCAGCAAGGGGGACCAATCTTTGGTCGGGAATGGCCAAAATGCATCATGCCTTGGGTTGGGATTAGTCTTGGCAACTGAGAGCCACATTGGGCAAGAGGCCCTGGCCAGAGCGAAGGGCAGGAAGGCCAGAGTCAGCCCTGCGGTCGAGATAATAAAACACCAAGATACTTAATGAAAGCTATTAGCCTAGCCACCTCATACTACCAATGGAAAAAGTTCAAGAGAGGTGGTGGTTTACTCCAGGGTCAAGCTGTCAGTGGCAGAACGGCCTGGCACACTTCTTTGAACGTTAATGTTTGAGCACACTGAGCACACAGAGCTTAGTGGTAAATAAATTCTGAGGGACAACTGTTTGAATTAATGACCCTTAGGAAACAAGGAGAAGGGCTGAGAACCTCGTTAACCCTGACAACCAACTCCCGTCCTTGTTCACTACCCAGTCCAATCCAATTTGCTTATGGGGAAGTGTGTTCAACAAGTTTTGAGGGGCTCCTGGGTGGTTCAGTCGGTTAAGTGTCTGACTCCTGATTTTGGCTCAGGTCGTGATCCCAGGGTTGTGGCATCAAACCCCAGCGTCAGGCTGTGCGCTAAGCACGGAGCCTGCTTAGGATTCTCTTTCTCTCTCTCCCCCCTCCCTCTGGCCCTCTCCCCTGCTTGCGTGCACTCTCTCTCTAAAATTAAAAAAAAAAAAATTTTTTTAATTAAAAAACCCCAAATATTGAACACCTACAAATATTTCCTGACAATTCGATGACGGCTTTCCCAAGCCAGTTTGCTCCAGGCTCTGTAATGTTTTGAAAACCATATATCGATATTGCGGAAATAGGGGCAACTCTGGGCTGTGCTGTCTCCTCCCAAGATTCACATCACCGCCTACCGTGGAGGACTCTTGCGTGTTTTATGTGGAACTTAACTGAAGTCGTGAAGTCAAACACGGCCCGGAATGATGAGAGTCCCATTTATCCCAAAGTTTCATTTCCTCCATTTCTACTTTACCAAATCTTTCTGCTCTCCACAAGTAAACCAGGCAGAGATTTGAAGGGCATTGCTTTATTCCAGAGCTGATCATTATTGAGGAAGATTTTGACCATCTTCCTTCACTTCCTCCCTCAGCCTCCTTCCTGGTGAGAGATGTTAATAAGAATGAGGGCGCTCATTAGCTAATGGAGGAAGTGGGGGAAAAAAAAGGTAAAGGCTGTACACATTTTAGTTCACGTTGGCATGCTTGGCCTTTATCTTCTGGCGGCAAGGAGAAAAAGAAGTGAAATTAAGGCTACAGGTAAGTTCAAAGAAGGGCTAAAACTGAAGAGAAGATAATAATTTTGTTCCTTTGGTCACTCAATGAGGCCTTTGTCCCCATTGCTAGTAAAGGCCAAACAGGTTGGTTTTCTCCTACTGCCCTGTAGTGGGGTAGAGACTGGTTTCCAACATTGTCTAAAATGTCACCTCCGTGTGGAACGTTCCTTCCGGGAAAGAACGCTTTTCTGGCATAAGGTCAGGGAGAAGAAGCGGGAGAAAGGTTTCAAGTTTCCAACCCCAGGAGGAGCAGCACACCAAAGATGCCGTAAAACACAGGGTGTGGCAGAGAGCCGGAGTCCAAGCCATGCCGCCTCAGAAGGCGCGCCAAGCTAACGTTCACCCGTCCCGGGCCGGGTTCTGCCCAGAGAGGAGTATTCCGGTGCTTCTCGTCAGTAAGAAATAGCGAAACCCAGCGCATCTAGAGGGAGGCCACATATACCACATTGTCTTTGCAGAAGTTTTCCAGGAAGAACTGGACCGGCTGGATGGTCTCCAGACCACCCCTGGCCAGGGCTCCAGGCCAAGGAGAGCTGGGCGAGTCCGCAACGTCTGGTCGGGGCCGTGTCCAGTGTTCAGGTCTTGAACATAAGGAATCCCCCGAATGTCGTGCCTGGCGGGTGTCTCTTTACTACGGATCCCTGGGTTAACTCAAACCACACTCTCTCGCCTTTTTGCAGCTCGGCCATGGCAAAGGTTGTTGCCGTGCTTCCGCCCTTCCGCTCCTCAGTGGAACCGACAGGGGTCTGATGGTGACCTCCAAACACCAGCTGCCCCGTACCTGGCCCTGGGCCAAATTCAATGCTCACTGCAAACAGGTAGACCCCACGCTCTGGGGCTCGGAAGTAGCCATGTTCGGGGAAGTAGCTGCTGCCAATGTTGACGTAGGTAGTGTTGAACTTCACCGTCTGCAGGGCAGTCGTCCCTTCTGAAAAGCTGGCGTAGAAGGCCACAGGGGAGCCTGGAATGCAGGACGAAAGCGCTCAGTGACTCAATCCCTCACTCCCTTAGACGGCAAATTAAACCCTGAGACCTGCCTTTCTCACCTTGTTAACAGTAGGAATAAGCCACTATTTCTAGATACCCTACGTGTTCTCAATAGCAACCTCAGAGAGTGGGAGCCAACGGGCCAGCACTCACCATGTCACTGAGAGAAAGGAAAATACAAGTCTGTTGTCTCTCCTGGTGTACGTTTTTAAAAAGCACTTCCTCCTTTGCTCCCTTTTCCTTCCAGCATCCTGAGAGGTAAGTACCCTTCTTTGAGGAAACTTTGAGTCTTGAGTGCTTACCCGGTTGTCCAAAGCTACGTGGCTTGCCAATGGCAAGCTGGGACAGGACCCGGGTCTCCGACTCCCAGACTACTGCCACCTACTGGGGATCTTGAGATCTCTCCAAAAGAAAATAACCCCTATCCTCAAGGTAATAATGCTAACGCTGGTGAGAGGATGAAAGAACCCTGAAGGGTCCTTCCTCCTTGTTTGGCACAAGACCTTAGAGACAGGACAGCAGGTAGGGCTGGGCAAGAAAACTCTCCGAGCTGGTCATCTTAACGTTTTCCAACCGTTGCACAGAGCTCCGGGATTACAGATGGGGACACGGGCCCAGAGAGGGAGCCCTTGCTCCAGGTGACACAGATCATAAATTACCACCCTGGCAGCTGTCTTTGGATCTCCTGATCTCTGGTGCTCTTCCCATTGCAAGAAGCATTTTAGGGGCACCTGGGTGGCTCAGTCGGTTGAGCATCCGACTTCGGCTCAGGGCATGATCTCACTGTTTGTGAGCGTGAGCCCTGCGTCGGGCTCTGTGCTGACAGCTCACAGCCTGGAGCCTACTTCGGATGCTGTGTCTCCTTCTCTCTCTGTCCCTCCCCCACCTGTGCTCTGTCTCTATCAAAAATAAATAAATGTAAAAAAAAATTTTTAAGAAAAAAAAAAGAAAGAAGCATTTTAGCCAGCCATAGGAGGACAAGCGAGACGAAGAGAACATAGGCGTGAGGCCTGCCAGGGCCACGTGCAGGCTTGAAGGCAGAAGGAGCCACTCTGCGTAGGGAGGTGAGCGTACAGTGAGGAAGGAGCCAACCTGGCTGCCTGGCCAAGACTCTCAGGCAGGGGAGGACAGGGCCAGGAGACGGGAAGGGTGAGTCCCACTGGGGTTCTGGCCATGACACTGGCCTTGGCACCAATGAGGTGATGTTCCTCACGTGCTCCCTCAACTCTCTATCTCTCTGTATCTCTCTCTCTGTCTCTCAGATGAGACCAAACTTTCCCATTTCGTAGGGGATAAAACCAAAGCCTAAAGGAGGGGCAAGCGGCATAGTGGTTAGTGACTTGATCCCACCTACAGCCCCAGCTCTTTGGCTCCCGGTCCAGCAATAGTTTTGTGAATGTCAAATTTCTGCTCTTCTTTAGTTCTGGAAGATTTTCTGAGAATTAGGAAGTTTGGAATAGCCTTCCCATTTGTGGAAGATCACAGGCCCGCTGCTGGCTCTGCAGTTCCCCCAGCGTCCAGGAGGTGGGGCGCTCGGCCAGCAGAAGGAATGCCCGCCCGGCGCGCCCTCTGCCGGTACTCGGCACTCTCTCCACATGTTGCAGCCGGCCTGCCGCCCCGAGTTCAGCCTTACCGACCCCCAGGGCCCAGCCTGCCTCGCAGGAGGCTGAAAGGCTGTGCTTCACTGATTTGCTAGCTGGAAAACTGACAGTGGGCTTCCCTGCAGGGCACAAAGTGATTCTCCCATTTTACAGAGGGAGAAACTGAGACAAGGAAGTGGTGCTAGAGGCGGTCCACTGCCCCCAGGCACACAAAGGCCTCCAGGGCCGTGATGGAGAATGACAGGAGCAGGAAGAGCTTGGGATGGGATCCTCAGACTTCCCACATGCCAGGCTACACCAGCATACAGACAGCCCAGATAGCAGCCCTGTACTCAGTCCTGTGTCTGGATGAGGATGTGGCCATAGCCCCAGGGCCAGCCTCTCTGGCAGGGGGGAGTCACTTGAGGCACGGAGTCTAGTGGTCTCCTTCCCCAGGCCACATTCAGGGAGGGGCCAGGATGGCTGGCTGCACATCACATCAGCCTCAGAGCCAGCTTCCCAGGCCCAGGGTCCCGGGGCCCTGCAGGGACCCGTCGTCAAGGGCCTTTCACAGGAGAAGAACCAGCATCCTAGAGACAGCTGGACAGGGTTCAGGGCTCCCTGTGCCACTTACTAGCTGTACGAACTAGCAGGACACTTGCCCTGACCGAGCCTCAGTTTCAGGTAAGATGGCAGTGATGACGGACTGTTGAGCTGTTATGATGACTCCGCGTGGCAAAGCCCACGGAAGGCCTGGCGCAGAGCAGCAACATGGGTCTACTATGTTAGCAGGACAAGCTCCTTTCAGGGCCCAAGGCCTTCCCCTGTATTCTCCTCTTGCCGAGTGCTGCCCATGGCCGGTGACACCAGTCCCTAGTCACATATTTGTATACAGGGGAGCTGATTAAAGACACGGGGTGAAGCAGGGTGGAGGGGAAGAGCTGGGACGGAGAGATTTGAGGCTGTGGCCTGCGGGGAAGGGAGGCATCCCCCTCCTCGCTCGAGTGGCTGAGTGGCAGACAGCTCCGTGGTGTATATATGGGCCTCAAACGTTTACATGGAGGGCCTCTGCCTGCTCATTGATGGTTGGTTCTGGTGACTTCTACCTGCTTACACTTCCGGTAGCTTAAGAGGCCCCTGGCCGTCAATGAAAGGGGGATCTGGGCAAAGCGGGCCCTGAGTACCCCTGAAGGATGCTCACCCTGTTCTCTTTCATCCCGTCTTCTCCGAGGCAAAAGAGCTGCCAGCAGCCAGCCCTGTCCTCCCTGACTTACCCAGCCGCACCCCTCCCCCTCTCAGGAACTCACCTGCTTCCCAAAGCACGGGCCCTTTGATATGTGCATCCGCCCTGGGCTCTGCTTCCTTCCTGTCCCTCCTCCGGGAAGCTTCCAGACCTTTCTGCCGCTTCTTCCCTTTCTTGCTCAGCATGGCCTGCAGCTTCCCCAGGTCCAGGCTGACGTTGACTGCCAAAAGCCCTTGGAAGTTTCCGAAGAGGCTGTGGAAGAGGCGCTGGTGCTGCTCCAAGTCGTGCTCGGTGGCGGACAGCGCCTCCTGCAGGCCCTCCAGGGAGCTGTTGAGGGAGGAGACCCCGGAGGCCTCGCAGCAACGGCCCACCCTCTGGAGGTCGGCGTCCAGGCGCTCCAGCTCCTGCGCCAGCCCGGCGGGGACCCGCCCGCCGGCCTCCCCCGGCGACGCATCGCGGCCCCCCGCCGCCTCCGCCGCCGCCTCCAGGGCCGCCACGCGGGCGGCCAGCGCGTCCCAGGCGAGCGCCTGCTCCTGCAGCCCGCTGGCGGCGTCCTGCAGGCCGACGCGGATCTGCTCGTAGCGCAGCGGCAGCGGGCCGGGCACCTGCTCGGACATCTCCTCCATCACCTCCTCTCCGAAAAGGGCGGCCAGCACGGCCTCGTGCCGCAGCGCGTCGTCCAGCAGGGCCTTGAAGTAGCCGTGCAGCTGGCCGAGTTCGCGCCGCATCTCCCCGTGCGCCGCCCGCAGCGCGCTCGCCTCGCCGTCCAGCGCCCGCAGCTGGCTCCGCAGCCGCGCCCCGTCAGCCCGCGCCCGCTCGCCCTCCGCCCGCCGCTCGTCCACCGCCCGCGACAGGGCGGCCACGGCGTCGCTCAGGGCCTGCAGGGACGAGCCCTCGAGCCGGCGCCGCTCGTCCGGGCCCACCTGCGCCTCCTCCAGGGCCCGCGTGGCGTTCAGGTCCAAGTAGAGCTTCTGGCAGTCGCAGTCCTTGACGTACTTGATGAGGTCGGCGTTGGTGCCGTGCAGGTGCTGGATGGTGAGGTTGAGCTCCAGGAGCTGCCGCTCTATCTCCTCCTTGTTCTCCTCCATGATCAGCGACTTCTCCATCAGGATCACCCGCAGCTCTCGCAGCGCCGTGTGGTTCACCTGCAGCTCCAACAGCTTGTGCTCCACCTGGCTGATCTGATCGAAGGTCTCATCGGATTCCGAGTACAGCTCCTTGATCTCTTCCACGTGCTGCGCCAGGGTGGCCTGCATGTCCGCCAGGATGCCCCGCAACTCCTCTTCCCTGCGGCCGGCGGCCGCGTGCAGCGCTGAGAGGTTCCTCTGCAGCTGGCCCAGCCTGGCCTGCAGGCTCTCGGGCTCTGGCCTTGCCGCTGCCCCCGCCGCCACGGGGACCAGGCTGCCGTTGGCCCCCACGGGCCCTTGGGCCTTAAGGAACCTCTTCAACTTGGCGTCCACATCCGCGTGGACCTCGGAGAGGGACTGCTGCAGGGAGAGGTGCTGGGCGTGCATGCGCTCCTCCACGTCCTGCCGCAGCTTTCCCACTCTCTGGGCGTTGTCCTGCACCTTGGTCTCAAATTTGGCACCAAGCTCCTGGAAGTCAGCTCTGGCCACCGTGCTCTCCTGGACCCCCCGGATGGCCTGCTGGTTGGCCTCCACGTCAAGAGAGAGGTTTCTTACGGCCTGGGAGAGGCTGTGCAGGCTTTCGTTGAAGCTGCTCCAAATGGGGCTGAAATGCACTCGCAGGAGGGCGTCCATGTGGGGCAGTAGCACCTGCTCCAGGGATCTGCCAGGAAGCACTGCAACAGAGACACATTTGTACACAAGCCCTGCAAGGACCAGACACCCCTCCCCAGGCAGGGACCAGAGGGGGCTCCTCTGAGATCTGGGCCTTCCTGCCCCGCCTTCCTCTCTCCCCTCAGATGTGAACAGGCTGTTCCTCCACCCCTGGAGCCTGCCACTCACCAGGCTCTGTCTGATTTGCCTCCATGGTCGCAGCTGTGACGTTGCTTTCCAGCGCCTTCCACAGGCCTGGGAGGCTGTCTGCCACCTGGTGAATGTCGTTCTGGAGATCCTCCTGTGGCACCATGGTGTCGCTGATCTCTGCAGCCAGGTGGCCTGAAGACACACAAGGGATAAGTGTCGAGGTCTCACTCCCCAGACCTGGGCAGATCGTGAGGTACGGAGAAAGAAATTTCCAGGGTCGGATAGAAATATCAGGGAGCTGCATGCTGACGTCCTGTGAACAGGAGCTCAGAAGCCTTTAGCTCCAGAGGGGGATGCTTGGCGCTTGAGCCCTCACCCTCACTGGGCACCCACAGCAGACACGCCTGATCAATCATGGCACACTTTTGTCCTCAGCTGTGTGGACATGGCCTCTCAACAATCATCCTAGGCAGCCCTTGTCTAAAGGTAGGAGTTCACCGCACGATGAAATTTGTTTGCCACGTCGGCCGTGGTCCAGCCTTGAAAGGCCTCACAATTGGTGCCTCTTGGTGGTTCTGTGCTGACTATACACCAAGGCCAGCACGACTTCCTGTCCCTGGTTAGGAGACATGGGGGAAAGCTTCTTCCAGGCCATGGGATCTTGTCCCATTCAAGGGGCAAGGCAGGTGCCGGATGAAGCTATCCTTCCCAGAAAATGCAGTCAAGGGAAAGGGTGTGTGTGCTTAGCCAACAGGCAGTGACCGAGGGCCCTGCGGCTCTGCCCTCGGTGTGGGGGGTAGGGTGATACAGGGCCACAGAGGGACCCCTGCTGATTCTGGGCACAGAGTTTTCCTGAAATGGCCTGGGCATGTGGGTTCTTTCTGCCTGCTTGCCCCTCCTGTACCTTCTAGGAAAGCAGCATACCTGGTTCAAAGCCGACTGGCCCATCCCAAGACTCCTGGAGGCCATCCCCTGGATCCTCGGGCTCAAGGATTGCCGTGGGATCTGCAGAGAGGAGGCGACAGATGTTGACACCACAGGTCAGAGGAGCTGCCTGACCTCTGGGTCAGAGGTTGGAGGGGAGGGAGCCACAGGGAGCCCTACCGTAGTGTCGGCAGTCAGAGCCTGAAAAGCCTGGGCAGCACTTCCAGGCCACGGAAGCCAGAACCTTCTGCTTGACCTTGTACATCGGCTTGTGTATCATGCGGTACCTGGGGAAAGATGGCCAGCTCAGTGACTCCAGAGTGAGCCAGTGTAGGACTTGGGTGGGTGGCGCCCCTTGCCCCATCCTGCCCCCACTCACATGACTTTGACTTTCTGGCAGTCCGGAGTCTCCTGTGGACATGGCTGCTGCGAGTGGACAAGGAATTTCTCTGTTTTGCAAGCAGCTACAAAGGTGACCAGCCTAGACTTCTGGTAAGGGCACCAGTTACTGGAAAAACAAGCCAGAGGAGAGGGCTGCTGAGCCACACCAGGGTCCCACATGACCCTTCCTAGATGCCAACAGCGGTGCCAGTGCCCCACTCCTGCCTCCCTGCCCCACCCAATGCCTGGGATTCTAGAATCCATTATCCTGAGAAGGGAGCACTCTGCATTATTTATCCCTCGGCCCCCGGACAAAGGCTCCACAAACCCTGCCTGCAAGGGCACCTGCTCCACTGGCTTCCAGGGGCCAGCACAGAGAGGTTGACAAGCACCCCCAAAATCACACAGAGCCAGGAAGGCCTCTCGCTGTCTCTGTTGGTGCCAGGGAAGCAGCATCATGCCGCTGGGGCTGGAGAGTCCTGGGTTCAAGTCCTTCGCACTCTGACTTTGAGTGAAGCACTTAGGGAGTTTCCACTCTCCCATTTATCAGATAGAGATCATAATACCCTCCTCCAAGTGGGCGGATGGGTACCAAGTGCCGGGATCCTGACAAGTGCTCGGCGATCACTGCCGCCCTGCCCTGTTATGCTCACATCTGTCTTCACCACAGACCAGGCTTCAGGGAGGACACCTGCTCCCTGGCCATTCCCCATTATGGCCATTATGGAAATGGACTTTCAAACAACTGTGGGAGATGGCAGCTGAGTGGAGCAGCCCCTTCTCTGGGAAAGAGCCTACAGGGTAGTTTGGGGGTCACATTCAGCACCCTGAATGCCTGAGAGGTAGCCTCTCCATCTACATCCTTTACGAGTGCATGTTGTTGCAAGTCCCAGGAGCAGGGGGTGCTCATGGCTGACACAGCCCCAGCTCACTGACCCGTTGGCAGGTTTGATGGGGTCAGTAGAATAGATCAGAGGGTCCTTCCCCCAGCAATCAGCTCCCAGAACGGAGCTCTCCAGTGCTGCAAGCGGCAATGACCTCCAGGGCTCAGTTCAGCTCAGCACCCCTTGGGTATTGGGTGCCGGGCTCAAGCTGAACAGGATTCAGTGCCAATATGGAGTAACAGACCTTTCCTTCCAGGGTCCCCAGGGAGAGCAGGCCATCTCAGATGGTGTGGAAGGTGCCAGGACCCAGGGAGACTTTCAGAAGGAGATGATAACTTGGCACCAGGAACTGTGCCAGAGATGTGTGGCCCACTGAGATGCAGAGGGTTGGGGCAGGGAAGGGGCTGCTGAGGTAAGGAGAAGCCAGAACGTGGAGGCCTTGAGCTCCTACGGAGGAGCTGGACTGTGTCCTGAAGGGACAGAAAGTTGTGGAGGGGTTTGAGCAGAGACGTCACACATGAAAGGGCCACCTTGGTTCCTGGGTACAGAAAGGCCAGGGAGAGGCGAGGTATAGGTGGCTGTGTCAGGGATCTAGGTGGGAGATTCTGGCAGGTTCCATGGGTGATGGTGGTGGATGTGGAGAGAAATGCCACACTTGTCAGATATTAGGAGGCAGTGTTCGAGGGCCTTGGAGATGGAGTGGCCGTCAGGTTAGGATTTTATTCTCTGGACCTGGTCTCTTTCCTGGGACCACCAGGCACCACCACACCGGGATTCTGCTGAGGAGGGCAGGGGGTAGGATTGAGGGGAATTGAGTGGCCATATCTGTCTTGAGGGCTGAGACCCCCAGCCTGACTTCCTGCTTGGCTCCCAAAAGCCTGGCAGCCAGCCTTTACCCTCTTGGTAGCAAACTGAAAAAGCCCATCGGGAAAATGACCCCACTCAAGAGGAAAGACCTAAAAACAATGACATCAGGGGCTCCCCCAGTGAAATAGCCCAGCAGAGCACATTATGACAAAAGAGGTTAGAAAGACCCATCCACACATCCAGCTTCCAGTGGGCTTCTTTGTCTGCTCTCAAGTGGGCAGATGTCCAAGATGACTCCTGAGAAAAATCTCTAGTACAAAAGAGGGAGATCAAAAACAAACAACTGGGAAAAAAATCAACTTGGAGAAAACCAACACTGTGCAGAGAAGTCCCCCAAATTTGTATTCACAGCTCCAGATCTATAAGAGAAGTTACTGCATCCAAGAAACAAGAACAGGAAACTACTAAAAAATAGGATGAACATATAGGGATGCCATACAGCGTGGCTCAGTTGGCTCAGTGTCTGACTTCAGCTCAGTTCGTGAGCTTGTGGTTCGTGGGTTTAAGCCCCACATCAGGCTCTGTGCTGACAGCTCAGAGCCTGGAGCCTGCTTTAGCTTCTGTGGCTCCCTCTCTCTCTGCCCCTCCCCCACTCACACTCTGTCTCTCTCAAAAACAAACATTAAAAAAATTTTTTTAATGGAAGCACATACAGAGAATGAAAAATACAACAGTTGGAAATTTAAAATATAACAGTACAAATACAAAAGAAAATTAATGAAAATGTTAGAGGGTAAAGTTCAAAAAATTTCCCCAAAAGAAGAGCAAAGGGAAAAAGAAAACAGGAGAGGAAAGCTCAGGAAAACTGAAGACCAGTGTTGGAAATCTGTGGGGAATAAGATTAGGAATTCCCAGAGCTTGCACCAACGGGTTAACAAGGCATAAAGAAATAGAAAGCCACAGGATGAAAGCATCCAAGATTAGGTAAACAAGATTAGGTAAACATGGCAAAGCGCCCCCAGTATAGAACAAAGGTATAGAAATAGGAAACCTCAGGATGAAAGCATCCAAGAATAGTAAACAAGATTAGGTATTCAGGGAGGAAACGCTCCCCAACTTAGTACAATAGCAGAAAGCTGCTTTCACAGGAAGGAAGGACCAAAATAGGTAAACAGTAAACAGGACTATAGACTGCAGCAGGCAGGGCAGCAGGGCAAAGTTGCCCAGAGTGGAGCTAATTAGCAAAAGAAAGGTGCTTTGTTGACCCTGAGGTAGCAAGCTCTGTCTGTCTTGTCCCCTAAGCTAGCTAAGATAAACAGACATGGTGCATCATGCCTGCTGTAAACAACCATCCGCCTGGCACCAGGACTTTGTTTCGTATTGACCCAAACCCCTAACAACACATATCTTCAAAACCCCCTTTCCCTCATGCCTGTGAATTAATGTTCACGGTTTCATTGTCTCTTTGTGCACATCCATCATGCTTGTAAGCCTTCTGATCCTAATAAAAACAGAGCAAGGACCCTTACTCGGGGCTTTTGTCTCCTCCCAGACATTAGCCTCTCTTGCATTTTAAACCTGTGTCTGCTCTCTTGCTGGACAAGACAGAACTCCAGACCCAGGGTCTACACCAGAAATCCAACATCTGAATAACAGGAGTTCCAGAAAGAGAACAGAAGGAGGAAATCATTTATTAAAAAAATCAAATATTACAGAAGTGAAGGACTTGAATTTTCAGATGCAAAGGGCCCACTAATTACCCACAATGTGATGAAAATAAACTCACATCATCATGAAATTTTAGAACTCTGGGAATGAAGGTAATTTTATACTTTCTAGAGAGAAAAATCAACACACACACACACACACACACACACACACACACCAGCAATTAGAATGGCCTTGAGCCTCTCAACAGCAATACTGGAAACTAGAACACAGTGGAGAACTGCCTTCAAAATACGGAAGGAAAAATATTTCCAATTTAGAATCCTATACCCAACCTAACTATCAGTCAAAGCAAAGAGAGCAAGAATAAAAACATTTTCAACACACCAGTTTTCAAAACATTGCCTACCCAGGACCCCACATCAGGGAGCTACCAGAGCAGTGGTTTGCAATCTTGCCATCAAATCTTCACATCAAAACGGTTGTGTGGCCCTTTCAAAAGAAGAGCCTCTGGGCTCCACTCCAAGTCAATGAAGCAAGATTCTCTGGGATTGTAGCCTGGGCATCAACATTTTAAAGCTCTCTGTGGCATTCTAAGTCACAGCCCAGGACAGGGTACCACTGTGCCAGAAGTGCCCCACCGACACAAGCCAGGGTACCAAGAAAGAGGAAAGCAGGGCATCAGGAGACAGGAATTCCATCAGAGAATTGAGGGGAAGGGAGTCCCCAGGAAGACGGTGCAGGCGAGCCCAGGTCAACAATGGGCAGTGGGTGCAGGGCCAGCGTCCAGAGCTAGAGCTCTGAGACCAGCAATCACCAAGAACACACAGGTAGTCAAACACCTGACGTGATTGAAAGGGGAGAGCAGGTGTGGACAAACTGGCCAAGAGTTTGGGATCGAACAGTGACAGAAACGCAGGAAACTAAGCAAAAGAAGCAAAAAAATGGAAACCGTTGTTTGCTCCAGGGAAGATCAAAAGTATGAAGTGTCTCCACTCTGAATAGCATACATAGTCACATGAATGTAATCACTCAAAATGACAATGTGGGAGGATGATGGATAGGGTGTGTGTGTGTGTGTGTGTGCACGTGCATATGCACATGGGTGTGCTCTTGCATGCTTGCTATGCGTGCATGTTGGGGTTAGGGTATGGAGTGGGAATGAGAACTTCCCAAAGAAGCAGCAATATAAACATGTTAGTTAGAGACATAGAGACGGATGCCAAAGGAATCACCTAAATAGTTGAAAATTATTGCCTGTGGGGACCAGTGAGGGCAGGGGCTTCTGGTCATGTCAACAAACTTTGTAGAAGGTTTGACTCTAACCCAAAGGGTCATGCAGTTTTTCTGCAAAGGAACAGATAGTAGATATTTCACACAAAGCTAACTGCATAATCTGTAGTGTCCAGTGCAAAATAAAAATACGGTACAACAATAAAGATTAAACCAAGTGTGGGGCCCTACTGTAGGGGCACCCTGTGTGACTGCTCAAGTCACGTGCCCGTGGACTTGGCCCTGATTTTAAGCAAAGACTGTTCACTCAACACGGGGAGAGAGAGAGAGAGAGAGAGACCGTGAAATTGCTGGGTCCAGAGTTCAAGGACCACGGGTGAGATGGCCACCTTCATGGACTGTTCCAGGACCAGAAACTCCAGTCCCCACCCCACCCCCACCCTGGGCTCCCTGGAAATTCTGCAACTTGGGCTCAGGCCTGGGGAAAATTGTTTCTCTAAACCAGTGGTTCTCAGCAGGGGGTGAAGTGATTTTGCCGCTAGGTGTATTTGTCAACCTCTGGAGACCTTTACAGTCATCACCACCAGGAGTGGGGAGGAGTGCCTGGCATCTAGTGTGTGGAGACCAAGGATACTGCTAAACACCCCGCAATGTGGGCAGCACAGCCCGGCACCCCCACAACCAAGAATTAGCCAGTCCCAAATGCCAGGCGTGCCAAGGTTGAGAAACGCCCACTCAAAGCACAGTTCCATTCGTTGCTCCAAACTGCTGCTGAGGGTCCAGAAGGCCTGTGCCCCGGCGCACTGGGTTTGGTCCAGCCTGCCAGGGAGTGACTGGGACTTTCCATCTGGAGCTCCTGGAACCGGAAGCAGTGCCGCCCACCCTTCCTGCCCAGGAACTTTCTCTCCTGACCTGCCCAAACCTCAGGCTCCAGCTATTCTCCCTGCCCACACTCCCCCTCCCTTGGCGGCCCAACCCCCTTGGCACAGTGCAGGCCCTGGCCCAGAAGCCCTGGGAACATTCCTGACCTTTGCTTTGGTTTCCTCCAGCTCCTGGCAGCTTCACGCTGGCCCTCTGCGCCCGAGCCCCCAGCCCGGCTTGCTGAGGCACCCATTGTTCTCGCTGCCTCCTGGTCTCAGGCCTGGGCGCTCTTTGCACCCTCGTCTCCTGGGGCCAGCTGGGTTTGAGCTACCCTGAGCCTCTGACACGGCCCCCACCTGACCCCTTGCCCCAGTCAGGAAAGCGTCTGCTGACCCCTTTGGAGCTTTTAATGGGAGATGAGAAGCCTGGGCCCTCCTCCCCTCCCCCTTCCCGGACTCAGGTTGACTTTGAGCAAGGCCCTTCCCCCAGTCCTGGAAATGTGGAGAAGATTCCCACTTCCGGCCCCTCCCTGGGGGCAAAGGGAGGGGCTACGTGGGAGGCTGAGGAGCCTCTAGCTGGGAAAGGGCTGTTAGCTGGGGCCTTCTGAATTATGGATGTGCTGCTGCTATTGTCCAGTGGGACACTTAAATGCCAGTAAACCTCACCTCTGACTGCCCCTTAAGTCCTTAAGGCTTTCTGGGGAAGGAGGGTGTGTTCTCGGTATCCTTGCTTTCTGAGACCCTGAAGGCAGCCATGAATATGACCACTCCAGGGGAGAATTTTGCAGGGCTTTGTCTCTGAAAGGGGCTTTGGCAGAGGAGCCTGAAGCCCACTCAGTGTCCAGAGTGGGAGTTCCCTGAGTGTGCCCAGGGCCCTGTGCTTCTGACAACAGGAACAGGTGCAGGAGATACAGCCATGGCAGTGGCTGGCGGCCTGGGCTCCACCCTGCTCCTGTGTGACCTCCAGCCGTATGCTTGACTCCTCTGGGCTACGAGCTCTCAGTTGCAAAAAAATCACAAAGGCTACCTACTTGTACATGGGTCAAGAGAAGCTGATGCTGGTGGCCAGGGCCAGCTGGGCTGCTGGGAGCAGCCTCCCTACATTACCACCATCCCGGGGGAGACAGGACAGAAGACACCTGGAGTTTGCAGCCCGGTGGTTGCAGGCCCCTGCTCTGATCAGTCACTTAGCTGTGGCGTCCAGGGTGGCATCCCCATCCCTCTGAGCCTCACAGCACGGAAAGTGGAGAGAGCAGAGCTCTCATGACAGGTAGAGATGGGGCACCTTGCCCAGGGCTCAGCTTGGTCCTCAACGCAGGCTCAATCCTGCAGGGGGAGCAAGTGCAGGCTCTGAGAAGCCTACCTCCTAACTGCCGCTCTGTCCCACTCCTACCAAAGCCAGGGGGCATCCAAAGAGCCTTCTCCCCACGGAGTCCAAATACATGGGTGACTAGGGCACCCAGGGACAGGGGGAGCATTCAACCACGTCCTGCCTCCACCCTGGGACCAGGCATCCGGTACCCAACTGTTCTGTTCAAACTTCTCTTTGCAAAGGGTCTAATCTGGGCCCATATCCAAGGCCTGCCATAGCCCTGGAGCTCCAGAAAGAGGTGTGGGGGGCCAAGGCCCAGCAGTCTTGTCGATGATGGTGCAGGGGCCCCGCCTCCCCTTCCCCTGCTGCAGGAGGGAGACTGGAGCAGCATTTCCGCCTGTCCCTTTACAGAGCACGGGAAGCAATCAGCCCGAGGAAGCTGAGCAGGATTTCCTTCCTTTCACACCAGCCCCTCTGGAGGCCTTGACAACCTAGGCTGGGCCTGTGGGGACTGCCGCTTCTGGGTTGTGGGAAGGAGACCTAGCAGGTCTGCTGGGACCCCCCGGGTTCCCCTGGGAACCCGGGTGTTCCTGGGCTGGGGATCCCTTCTACGTACATCTGCACATGCTGTGCACACACTGGGACCACCCAGGGAGTGGATGAGCGCAGCCCACAAGCCTCTCCCCACAGCCAATGGGGTAGGGAGAAAGAGGGGTGTCTCCTACCTCTTTTTGATCCACCTGGGACCTTGAGCCTCCCTTTTATCAAAAGGAAGCAGGTCACTGAAGAAAGGAGCTTTGGGGCAGGGAGGCTTGGTTCTTACACCTGAAATCAGAGTTCGGTGGCTGGAGCCCCCCACCAAGAATCACCTGCTCCACCCAGCCCTGAGCCGACCTGGTGGTGGGGCAGAGATGGGCCCCCTCCTCCCCACTTGGCCAGCCCCTCCCTCCCTGAGAATCAGTGTGCACTTGCTTATTACTCTTTCCTCTCCATGGCCAAATCCACTTTCAGGAAAGTGTCCAACAAACACATTCACCTTGAAGTGTCAGAGCTTATAGGACAACTGTCCCAGGCAGATTCATTCCATAAGCTAATGTGATAGTGAATCTCAGGGAGCCAGGTGGAAGGCTCTGGGTGGGTGTAAACTGACCCCTTTCACCTTCCAAACCCATATAAACACCCTCACCAAGTCTGGTGTGTGTGTGTCTGTGGTCGGGGGTGTGGTAGGCATATAAAGTGCGTCTAGGGGGTGGGGCTGCCTCTGAGTGCTCGGGAACCAGATCATGAGCTCTGAAGTCAGACCTAGATCCTGGTTCTAGATCCCCTTAGCTGTATGATCGTGGGTCAGGTGTTTAGTCTCTCTGAGCCGTGGGTTCCTCCCCTGTAACCCCGGCTGTTGGCAGGATTAACCAAGCTAACACCCGGCAAAGTGCCTAGCCCCAAGGGGGACCCCATGAGGGCACCTGCTGTTGTGACTGTGGAGCACCCCGAGGAGGAACCCACAGGTCCAGCACCTTATCAGCAGGGGCACCTGAGTCTGGACAAATAAAAGACTGGGAAATGGTGTCCTGGATCAGTCACAAGACCATTCCACTCATTTCCAGGGGGGCACTGAAGCAGAACTCACTGGATGCCGTGGCTTCCTCTTTGTCTGGAAATAGGGCAGAGTACCCTGTCTGCTCACTGCTTGTCTCTCAGGGCTAGGCTGAAGACCCACACCAGTCCTCCTGGGCACTCAGATAAAAATCCAGTCCCCAGGAGTGTCTCTCTTCCATGACTTATGCCAGGCCAGCCTCACGGAGGCTCAAATGTCAGTTGACTTACTTCAAAGAAGGGGAGACACTGCCAGGCCAGCTGGAAACTTCTGGAACTACTGCCCCTCATCACCCCTTGCTAAGTGGTTGATGGCAAGAAATGCTCTTGCCCGACCTCCAGGTTGCTCCCTGTCATGGGCCAGGTGAGGAACTTCCTGTGGTCCTTAGGCTGGGCCCTGGGGTGCCCAGTCTGGGCTTGGAGGGGTGGTGGCCTCCTGAAGGGAGTCTGACACCAGGCATCTCATTCAGCCTCACAGCCGGCCCCAGCAGGTACATAATATTAGGTCATTTCACAGGTGGGTAACTGAGGTTCCAAGAGACTCTGTTCTGGCTGAGCTGGGACTCAGATCCTGTACCATGACCTCCCCCCCAAGGTGGAGGTCCTCCTTACCGTCTGACGGGGTCCCCGCCGATATCCTCAGCCTCTGCCCTCCAGACCGCAGGCGGCCTTGGGCTATGTGGATCAGAGAACCTGCTACCTGAAGCCTTGGCGCAGGCCCCCAGCAGCCCCCAGCCTAGGGGCCCCCCAAGACCGAGCAGCAGCGTCAGGATCATCTTGGCCGTGGGACGGGCTCAGCCGCAGCAAGTGACTCCACACACTGCTGGTGATGTTGACGTCGTCTTCAAGTTAAGCCTCAGAAGGAAAAGAAAGCACAGGGACAACAAAGAGAGGAAGTGGCCTGGGCCGGCCCACCCGGTGAGCCTCGTCCGGCACCCCCCTCACCCCCCCTAGCTACCTCCACCATCCCCTGCAGAGGCAGCCAACAACTCAGACCGGTTCCTGTGCCTCTCTAAGAGGACTCAGGTCAGGGACACTGGAGGTGTGGAACACACGGGGGGTGGCCCCACCAACACGTCCCCATAGGAGTCAGGAGAAGAGCACAAGCCTCGAGGTGGGTCTGCAGGAAGCGGTCGGCTCAGTCTCAGGGAACCTGCTGCCCATCCATGCTGGTGGCCAGGAAGCGAGGGGCACTTCGTGCTTACTCAGCGCCTTTCACCACTGGGCTGTGGGTGGGAGCCAGCAGGTGGGCGGAGATTCAGAGGGAGAAAGCTGTCCTAGGGTCACACAGTGTTAGCCAGAGGCCAGGACACTGGGAGGCCCTTTGTGTGCTCCTCTGCCCCATCTCCCCCACTGCCCTTGATGCCCTTGATGGAGCCCTGGGACGTGGGGGCATCCACGGTGCTAGTGAGTAGCCAGGCAGGCCGGGCCGGTCTGGGAAGTTGGCCACTGTTGTTTAACCCCTGGCCTACATGGCCCTGCCCCCCTGCCCTACCTGAGAAGCTGGTAGCAAAGGTGCCTCCCCTGCCTGACCACCTCTGTCCCAGATGTATACAGACGCAACAGCCCCAGGCCTGAGAGCACTCAGCCAGGCTGTGGGTGGGCAGGGCAGCGAATGAATGAGGGACAGTGATGGATTAGGATGTGTCCAGCCCCCTGCGCCACTCCCTGGAGGGCAGGGGGCAGGAGGGAAGGGCTGGGCAGCAGGGGCCAGGGGAGCCGGACCCCACTGCCCAACCCCCGGAGAAGGTGAGGGCAGGCCTCCTCCCCCGCCCTCCCTGGCCTGCTGGCTGAGCTCCCACCAGCCAGCCGCCGCCGCATCATCAATATTTCATGGGCGTCAATAAGAGGCAGCGGCAGCAGCGGGGACAGCGGCTGCAGCAGCGTTCTTGCCAGCTCTAGCCATAGCTCACTGGAAGAGTCAGGCTCCTGGTACTGCCCACCACCATGGACGTCTTCAAGAAGGGCTTCTCCATCGCCAAAGAGGGTGTGGTGGGCGCTGTGGAGAAGACCAAGCAAGGGGTGACGGAAGCAGCTGAGAAGACCAAGGAGGGGGTCATGTATGTGGGTGAGTCTGGGTGAAGCAGGGCGTGGCAGGGTGCAGCGGCCGGGAGGCCAGAGGCGGGGGTGCCCGGTTACCCTAGGCCAACCTTCTCCCCCAGCCCCAGGGGGGCATTTTGGGTGGGGATGAGGCCCTGGCCATTGGGTCAGGGTCTCCACGCCCTGGAGCACCCCATCCCCCTGCATACCATCCCCCACACCCCACAGTGTCTGCTCTGACCTCCTCAGGGCTCCAGGGTCTCTGAAGCAGAACAGCAAGAGGGGCACTCGGCCTTCAGACACGCTTGTTTGCACACACACACACACACACACACACACACACACGAGTGCACAGATGCAGACCAGTGTCCCCCACGCCAGCATCCCCTCCAGGCCCTTGTGCTCAGATAAGAAGCCAGCTTGAGCCTAGAGCAGGAAGGTGCTCAGAAGCAGAGCCCCAGGTCCCCACCCTATTCAGAGGGAAGGGTAAGCAGGGGAGAGGAGCCTGAGCCCCAGTGTCCTGTGCAACCCCACCCCCTTCAGCCCCTCGGAAGCTGGTGACTCAGCTCCGTCCTGCTGCTGCTTCCGAGGCCCAGACCACACCCAGGTGGGCCTGGACCCTACCTCAGGCCTGGTCTCTCTCATCCCCCTGTCCTGTCCTATCCACTTCCCATCCATCCCCTTCCTCCAGACACAGCAGGAAGCAGCCTTTGAAGGGACTGCCGGCCCCCAGACACCACCTCACCCCCCTACTAACCCCACAGCTTGTTCAGCTGTTCTGTGTGTTTGCCCTGACCACCCTGCTCCCAACACCAGGAGGAGTAGGCTGACGCCTCCATTTCCTCCCCAGGAGCCAAGACCAAGGAGAATGTTGTGCAGAGTGTGACCTCAGGTAAGGGGCCCAGGACCAGGGGATATGGGGGTTGGGACCTCCAGGGACTGCAACCTGGT
Organism: Panthera onca; assembly: GCF_046562875.1. Classification (NCBI taxonomy): domain Eukaryota; kingdom Metazoa; phylum Chordata; class Mammalia; order Carnivora; family Felidae; genus Panthera; species Panthera onca. The sequence continues at coordinate 42,642,377 of NC_138349.1, read as the reverse complement.
ACTGAAGGCTCAAGCCCAGGGTCCTCCTACCCTCCAACTAGAAGCCTAAGCTGTACATGTACATGAGGTTAGATAGACCCAGGGTGCCCCTCCTGCATCAGGGCTCCCCCGGAGTCAGAGAAAGGCGCAGTCCAGGGCCTCCAGTAGAGGCAGAGTTTTGAGCGCCCTGAGAAAGGGGTTGCTCAGCCTGACTTGGGCAGGCCAGGCCCGGACAAGGAGGGGTCAGGACCACGGCCAGCCAGAGTCCTCTTGCAGTGGCTGAGAAGACCAAGGAGCAGGCCAATGCTGTGAGTGAGGCCGTGGTCACCAGCGTCAACACAGTGGCCATCAAGACGGTGGAGGAGGCGGAGAACATCGCCATCACCTCCGGAGTGATTCGAAAGGTGAGATCCAGTCCTGACCCTGGCTCTCGGGCCAGTCTCATCCTTTCTCCTGGGCCCCAGAGAGGCTAGCTGAGGAGAAAGCAGTATTGCCTCATGACATATAGGGAAGCAGAGATTGAGGGGGCCCATGGTCTGTGCTTGGTGTTTCTCACACCCATTAACACCTAGAACCCTCATAATTCCTCTTGTGAGGGGGGCAGTTTGGGGCCCACCTGGAAAGTGAGGCTCAAAACCACGTCCTCTTGAGGCTCCGCATTTGGGAGGTACCACATTTCACTAGTGAAAGCAGGGTGCTGTGGGCCTCACGCAGTGACAGGTGGCCTCCGGGGCAGAAGACACCAGGCTGGAGCTGCCAAAGTCACCGCCCACCGGCCTGCTGTCCAGCCTCCCTCCAGGGCCTGGTGGGAGGAGCAGGGAAGCAGCGCCCCCTCGTGACAAAGCAGCGAGGGTCCTGACCCCGCCTTCCACTTTTGTGCACGGGCGAGGGCGTGTGCCCCCGTGGGCTGCCAGGTGCAGAGGGCGCAGGCACAGTTGGGCGCCCCCAGGAGGTGGAGGCCCGCTAGGCGAGCTATTCCCGCACCCACCACAGAGCAGGCTCTGCTTGAAGCATTTTACACGTATTAACTCATTCAATCGGCACAGAATCTGCGGAGACCGGGTGTGGAAATGAGGCCCAGAGAGGTTACGTTATGTGCTCAAGGTCCCAGGGGCTAGTCCCGCAAGCCTGGGGTTCCCAGGGCAGCCTGGCTGCAGGGCCTGTGCTGGGAGAGATTCTGCATGAGTGTGAGGCCGTGGTGGGAGCCCGGTTTATATGGGGGCCAGGCATGGGCCGCTCTGAGGCACCCAGCAATGAGGACCCCTGCTTCAGGGAGCAGATGGGAGGAAGGGGAGGGGGCCCCCCTGCCAGGAGGCAGCGCCTAGGCGTCCACTTTGGGGGCCAGCACAGGTTCTCCACGTCTTTGGAGCTGGCAACCGGTCTGCTCATTCCCAGCTCTGCCCCTTGCCAGCTATATGACCTTGGGAAGCTACTTAACCCCTTGGCACCTCCATTACCTCACCTGTAACAAGGGAGGGGGTGACCGTCCCCGTTTCATTATGACATTGTGTGATCGTGCAGGGAAATGGCCCCCACGAAACTGTTACACCTGGGTCATGGTGAGCACCCAACAGAGGCAGGAGACTATACCATCATCATCTGTGCCTCCGGGCAGGACCCATAGGTGCTCGGGAGAGCAAAGGAGGCACTGGGGGGGGGGGGTCAGGCTGCCACTGAGCCTCTGAGAGGGAGCCTGGGCACTCCTCTCTGGCCTTGAAGGAGGGCTGGTAAGCCCATGGAGCCACCCCAGGGCCTGGAGTGGGGGTAGCTGCCCCAAGGGAGACATTTCCTGGTGACACCCAGAAACCAGTCACAACTCTTCCTCCAGTGAACCATAGAAGGATGCAGCACTGCCTGTCTGACAGCCCTTTCATTCCACTGGCCTCATGCATCTGCCTTGGGTGGCAGGGCTTGGCCTGTGGCCACCTACCCTTTGCCTGGAAAGCTGCCCCTACTGTGACTGACAGAGTTCAGTGCCCATTTAAGCCCCAATCCACCAAGGATGTCCCAGAAGTAGCATGGAGATGGCAGAATCCTCCAGAGGTTGGTGCTAAGACCAGGATCCAGGCTGATCACCCAGTCTGGCCCTGCCCACAGCTGTCACTCGACCACCTCCCGGGCAGGTCACCTTAGGCAAGTGTCTGAGCGGGGGTAAGGTGGTAGGAGACAGGAAGTGGGGAGGATTGTATAATGCCTGCTGGCCCCAACTGGACCAGCTTGAGCCCGGAGCCCATCCAGGAGGCAGGGAGAGAGAAAGCTGCTACTAGGGATAGGGATGGGCCTGGAGCAAGCCGAACCTGATCTCTACCAGCCCCATTGCTTTGAACTGTGAGGCTTTTAGCTGGATACGTGGCCTCCCTGGCCTCAGTATGAACAGTAAAAACACCCCTCTTCCTAGGGCTATTTGGGGGCTCAGTAGGACAAGAATGTGTGATCATATGATGCAGGGACACTGAGGGTGGGGTCAGGGCCATGGCCCACCCCCACCTCACTCCACCCCACCCCACCAGTCCTCCTCCATAAGAAGGCCCAACCACAGACTGCCCAGAGACTCCACATTAGTTCAGGGGTGTGTGAAGCTGGGCTCCAAGATACATGGTGCCCCCATAAGACCTCGGCATCATCAGAGCCCCTGCTGTGGGTCCTCACGTGAGGCTCTGTCGCTCCTCTGGTTAGTCTGGTGATGACACACCACATACAGCAAGGTGATAAGGGCCTCTGCTCCTCTTTGAGGCCAGGTGGATGAGCCGTGGGTGCAGAGAAGCTGGGGCCTCTGCACCCTCCACCCTGTCCCACATCCCCTTTTCTCCCTCACAGGAGGACCTGGAGCAACCAGCTCCCTCGCAGGAGGACAAGGCAGCCAAAGCGGAAGAGGAAGTGGCTGAGGAGGTAGGTGCTGGGCTCCCAGAGACCAGAGGGTACCCGGGCAATCCTGCTTCCCTCCCAGGGTCCCCCGAACCCTCAGGGAAGCCTTGTGACCTTCTGCAGCCCCCTCAGCCTGAATGTGAGGTCCCTTCATGAAAGGCTCCTCAGGGCGGAGGGGCAGAGATGACTCCCAGCCCCACCCCACTCAGGGTGGCCACTGAGGGTGGGAGCCTGGAGCTGTGTGTGAAGGTCACTCTCTCTCCCAGGCCAAGAGTGGAGGAGACTAGAGGGATGCAAGTCAGCCATGGAGGAGGAAGAGCCCTCTGCCTTGGACCCCACCGGGCATGAGGACTGCCCAGCCCTGGAGCATGACCTGGGTTGCCCATGTTCCCACACCTGACCACCCACAGGGCCTGTCCTCCTACACTGCCTTCACCTCCCTCACCTCCCTTAATCAGTCGCTTTGCCCCCTGGTCCTTCTGACCCCACAGATGCTGCTGTGAATTTTTGTTTTTAATGATTCCAAATAAAACTCAAGTCCTCATTCCTGACCATAACATGCCCATGCTTCCTTACTGTGCTGCCTCATTCATGAAGAAATCTCCTACCCCCCACCCCCCCTCAACCGCCCCCCCAACACCCTCCCCCCCACCCTGCCCCGAGGAACAGGAGCCAGGCCAGCCTGCTGGTGGGTCTGGGAAGCAGGTCTGGAGCCAGGTACCCTCCAGGCATGCCCTGGGCATTTCGGGAACCTTCTGACACAGGCACTGCCTTCAGGGCCCCTGCACCAGTTGCCTTTTATAATAGAGGAAGCTGCCCTGCTTTTGGCTCCCCCAGACAACCTAACACCCCTCCTGGAACAGATGGTAACTTTCAAAGATGTAAAGTGCAAACCCATAGCAAGACCTGTCTGAGTCCTCCTCAGCACAGAAGGTTGTGACCCCACGGCTCCTCCTGCCTGGCCCCACCCAGCCTCAAGCTCCCACTGCTTGGAGCTGGGCTTTCCTGTCCTTCGGCACGAAGTCCTGTCAAGTATCATTAGAAAAAAGGACAGCTGAGATGCAGGAGAGTGAGCCTCCGCCTCGAAAGTAGTAAAAGTGAGCTCCTCCCAGCCTCGAGCTCTTTACCTAATTTAATCCTCAGAACAAACCCGGGGTGTGACCCCAGTGTTCCTGAGAATGAACTGAGGAACAGAGAGGTTAAATACCTTGCTCAAGGGCACAGAGCCTAGGAGGTGCGGAGACCGGGCAGAAGGCAAGGTGGCCTGGCTCCAGAGCCACCCAGTTAAGTCCCATGCTCTGCTCCGGCCACCCTGACCGGGTGGGCTCAGGTGCTTATGGCAGTTGTTTCAAAACCACCTGGGGATCCGGCTGGTAGGTGTCCTACACGAAGGGCTATTGGCATCATGCCCTGGGGGGCTCGCTCATAGGCAGTGGGGGGATTGCATCCCCTTTGATGCCCAGATGGTTTGGGCTCAGAGCATCTAAGTGACTTGCCCCATGCCTCCAGCCCTGGATGCCAGAGCCAGAGCTTCAGTCCACATCCTGATGCAAACACTCCCGAGACCACAGCACTTTCCCATACTGCCTCAGGTGTGGGGAGCAGGGGTCCCAGGCAGCCCTGGGGGCTGGGAACCCAGCTGAGCCCAGCCGAGCAGGAGTGTATCCCAGTCTGCTGGCCATGGGCACCCACTGCTGTGGAGGCTGAGAGGAGCAGGAGGCTGCGGGTCCCCCAGACCCCCAAACCTACCATGGGAGGAGTGAAGGGTCTGGAGGAGGTTCAGGGCAGTCAGGGGTTTCCCTGCTTCCAGACCCAGATGCAGGCACACAAGCAGTCCTGTGCATGCCCAGGAGGAGTCTGTCTGGGGCCTGGGTGTGCCTGAGAGCTCTTTGGACTGTAAGGGAAAGAGAGAAGCCAGCCCGATAAGGTATAAGGGGGAAGGGGACACCTAGACCCAGCCCCTGGGGACAGTGCATCACCAGGCTCCCAGTGTCCTCTGCCTCAGCTGAAGGAACCTGGGAGGGTCCCTGCTGCTTGACTTCCACCCTAGACACATATTCAGGGCTTGTTCCTGGGGTCATATGCCAAACATCTAGGTTCACCCTGTCCAGGAAGCCTGTTCCCTGCCCCACGGCACCTGCAGTGCTCTTAGCCTTTAAACCCATGTTATGCGCTTTCTGCTCTTGCAGCTGCACGTGACTTCGCTAGAGGAACAACTGATCTCTCCCTACCCCTCTCCTCACCTGAGAAGCCCCAGGTGAACTGTGGGGTGCTGGGCTGAGTGTTGGACATCCTTCAGTCCATTTAAATGATCACAATAGCATTTGAGGAGATTCTGTTATAGTCTTCCCCCTCCCCATCAAGGATGGGGACACTGAGGCTCAGAGAGATGGGCTTGCCCTAAGGGGTATTTGAACCCTAGAGGTATGACTGCAGTGCCTGCTGCTTTAGAACCACCAGCTGTCTCTATTGTCACCTGCTTGGGCCAGACTGTGCCTCCCTGTCTTGTTCTTGCCCACTGGGACCAGCACCGGCATTGAATAACTTTAATAGTCACTGCTATTTTCACTGCTGCAGTGAAAAGACCCTTCTGGCCAAAGAGACTGGTGCTACTGGTGGGAATTCAGGAGGGCAGGGGCTAGGCTGGTCTCCGGGGAGTCCCCCAGGCAGCAGTCTGGCTCCTGCAGTGCCTTTGGGCTCTGGGCTTGGCCCTGCCAGAGGCCAGGAAGAGCGGGGGAGTGGCAGGGCTGGATTCTTCAGGGCGTGGTGTCCCCTCCCCCCTTCTGATCTCAGTGCCTGCCCCTTCTACTTGACCAGGGTTGCCCTTATCTCCATTAATCCTTCTCATTGTGTGTGCACGCGTGCCTCCAGACTTCCCACACCGCAGCTGCTGCTCCCAGGTTTATCCCGGGCCTCTCCTTGCCGCCTCCCCCCACCCTCTCCCCGCCACCAACTGTTAGAGGCAGGGCATGCCCTAGCGGAGTGGACCTGGATAGGGGAGGCCTCCCCAGAGCTCCAGAATAGCAGAAGCTTCCACAGAGACGCAGAGACAGGCCCGGAGAGGAAGAATCAGAGGGCAGGCATTAAAGGGAGGGTTAAGATGCAGCACCCACAGCAGAAAGGGTATGCGGTGGAGGCCTCCAGGCTGCGCAGGCGGGCTCCAGGGTGGGAGAATGCAGGGTGGAGTGGAGGCCCTACGTGCACACTTGAGCTCCAGGGGGTCACGGCTCTTGGGTCATTTTGCTGTCCTCGGGATCTCTGGCTCCCCTGCTGACGCCCAGGTCTCTAACCCCTCTCCCAGCGCCCCCGCGTGGCCACCACGTCTGTCCTGCGTGCGCTCCATCCAGGGAAAGGCTAACTGAGCGGTCTGAGGCTTGGCCATCCGCTTCTTCGCTGTGTGGACCGGGGTACGTCCCTGCCCTCTCTGAGCCTCGCCTCCTGCCTAACTCGTTGGGCTTTGGTGACCTTAGATTGCGCCCTGGGCTGGGCGCACCTGCAGCTCCTTCCGTTGTTCCCCCTCCACTTTGGGCTATTTCCTCCCCCAGGAGCGCTTGCCAGTGACTGGCTCTCTGTGAGAGGGAGTTACTCGACCCTCTCTGTCCTGAGCCTGCCTGGTCCCAGTGGCGGCAGGACAGACGGCCATTCTACAGTGTCCAGGCTGAGTGTGTGAGGACAGCTGGGTTGCCTGTTGTCAGGGCCCTAGGGTTTACAGCCCACCCACGTGGATTCGAGTCCCTGCCAGGTGAGTTCATGAACTCATTTCACCAAGTTGTTACAAAGATTATACAAGAGGCTGAAAAGCCTGAGGGCAGAGCCTGGCACAAGGTAAATGCTCAATAAAAGGCAGCTGCTATTATTAATGTCAATTCCAGCCTTGAGATTCTGACCTGGCGCTCACCCAGCGCCCACCGGATCCTCAGGGTTAGGGACAAGGGGTCGGGCCGATGTGGAGGCTGTTGGTGTGTGCACCCCCTTCCACTCCTGCCCCTCTGTGGACCCCTGATCCAACCCCCACCCCCTGCAGCCCCGTGCCCCTCTTCAGACCCCGCACCGCCTTCCCACCACGGCCGGCCTGAGGCCAGGATGTGTTCTCAGTCCAGGGAGGCTGGAGCAAGGCCCAGTCAGTCCCCGGGGAGGTCTGCTGGGAAACGCCCCGCGCCCCCTCTTCCCCGCCCCGCGCGGGGCGGGACAGCCCTGGGGCGCCTTAAAAACCAGAGCTGGAGCTTCGGTCGCAGCCAAGGTGAACAGGATCCAACTTCGCTGCAGCTATCCTTGACGACCTCGCAGACCCCCGGCAGTCATGGCCAGCAAGAGCTTGCAGGACCTGAAGCAGCAAGTGCAGGGGGTGGCCCAGGAAGCAGGTGAGGACAGTGCTGCGACCCGGGGCACTTGCAGGGACTCACGGAGGCAGAAGTCCTGGGTTACTCATCCCGAAAGTCGGTGGGCCACTCCGGGTCCTGAGGGCCCTCCCTTGAGATGCAGGGATCCGGCAGGACGCCCACCCCGCCCAGCCCAAGGGATGATGCCTTGAGGGAGGTGGGGAAACATTGGTGCACCAGGAGTTCGGGGCGATGTGGGCATTGCCAGAAGCCAATATAAAGAGACTGCGCGGGCGGGGAGCGGCCACACCCCGATCGTGAGGAGCCCCACCTCGGTCCTTAGGGGAGGGTGAAGGTCCACGGAGAGAGCGCAGTTCACACCCCATGCACCGAGAGATCCATCTCTGTTCGCTGGGGTCTCAGAGGCGCACTAGACCGGATGGGATGGCAGAAGGGGCTCCTCCTGCCACCACCCGGCTTTGAGTTCCCCTACCTCCCCCGTCCTACCGAAAAAAATCATTTCCTTCTAAGTCCTCACCCAGAGGGCCTTCTCACCCCTCACCTCAGAAGGTAGGTCCCCAGCCTTGTTTCTCCACCTCCAGCTCTTTCCTCCTGGGACCTGAGATTACACAGCTGGGGTGGCATAGGGTGGACTGGGATTAGGGAATGTGTGGAGACCCCTGCCCTAAGGCCCACCAGCTGTGGCTTTTCCAGCCCAGCTCGGCCTCCCCTGGGACTCCAGCTCCCAATTTGTGCTGCACATATCCCAACGAACAGACAACACCCAAACTAACCCCCTCCTTCATCAGTACCCCAGGGAATGCCCACAGTTGCTCCCCTGAAACTAAAATGCTACCAGGAAGCCTGTCTACAAGACCCTTTCTTCTGGGCCACACTTTCCCGATCTGTAAATTGGGTGCAAAAGCTCCTTCTCTGTGGCCCCTACTGGTTCTGTCATATAAGGACCCACAGGAGCCTCTGTGAGCCACAGACCCCGGGCCTGCCTGACCCCCCTACACCTCCCTGACCCAGGGTCTGAGTAAAAGCAGCTTCTTTCTGGTTCAGCTGCAAGGATGAGTCAGGTCTCTGGAGGCTGGAGCCACTTGTCTGCTCCCCTAGCAGGTGGGACCCACTTGAGCCCCTGGAAGCCCTGTTCACCACAGGCACAAACTCTGGTCCAGGGGAGATGGCCTGACTTTGGAAGTGTCACCTCCTTTCTGGACTTCATTTCCTAATGCCTTAAGTTGCATGCCCACAGAGGCACCAGCATCATTGTTTGTGTGCCTTCTGGGGAGAGGCATGGGAGAGAAGCAGTGGTGAAAGGGCCTTGCAAGGGTGGGGCCCCTGTGCACTGGAGGTGGGAATTCAGGCATCTGGGCCAGGCTTCTGGGGGAGAAATTGTGAAAGAGGGACAGGGTTCTTCCCGGGCGGTGCCCAGGAGCAGCCACAACCCAGATGCCAGCTACAGCCTCTGTTGGGATGTTTTCTCTGCAATCCTGGAGATGAAGAGAGAAGCAGGCCAGAGGGGAGGAGCCTAGAGTTATAAATAAAGAAGAATACCCCAGAGGCATGGAAAGGGCCCCTATGCCTCACTGGCACAGGACTTTTTAGTCAGAGGACTTTACTTTGATGGCATCCATCCCTTGGGCCTGTAGGACACACTACTCTAGAGAACAGATAGAGGTGGCAATGGTGGGGCCCCTGTGGTCGGCAGTGTCTCAATAAGGGCTAAGGGCCACATCTCTCTGTTCCAGTGACTGCGGCAGGATCATCGGCCCAGCAAGTGGTGGACCAAGCCACAGAAGCAGGGCAGAAAGGTCTGGTGGGGCTGGTGGGCAGGAGGGCGGGCAGCCCCAGAACACTCCCCACCCTATTCAGCTCTCAGCCAGACATACCCTCCACTCTGAAGCCCCTCTGCCCACATTGCTTCCTGGGGATGGAGACCCAGGCCAGGCTAACCCTAGAGGACTCTGGTTCCCAGGGCCTGGCCCTCACCTGCTTTCTCCTTTCCTTCCCCAGCCATGGACCAGGTGGCCAAGGCCACCCAGGAAACCATCGACAAGACTGCTAACCAGGCCTCTGAGACTTTCTCAGGTTTTGGGAAAAAAGTAGGCCTCATATAACGACAGAAGGGAGACATGGGTGACTGCCCTCCAGCCCCTGGGCTTTGGCAGGCCCTTGGCCTGCTGCCTTATTAAAGCACATGTTCCTACCTCCTGTCCACTTCATTCCTCCCCACAAGCCGGGCCCAGCCCTCTCTCGCCCCTGCCCTGCACAGTGTGCAGAAGCCCAGCCCCGACATCCAGAGTTCTGGCATTCCAAATTCGGAAACCCAGACGAACTGTCCAAGAATTCTTTTCCCATGGTCTCAACCGCAAATCCAGATGCTCCCTTATCCGAAGTTCAATGAAGTATGTGTGCCTCCCGTTCTGTTCAGGAGCCACCCGGTCCCCGTTCCCAAATCGCTCCCTCAGCTCCAGGAACCCCGCGCCTCCTAGGAGGGGATACTTGGTCCCTAGATACTCGAGGGGCTCAGCTCAGGGCAGGGGAATAGGGGCCCCAAGGGCTGGGGCTTCGGGAACTTCTCCCCGCTAGCTGCGCCTGGAGGCTGCGAGCACCGGGGCTCCCTCGCTGGGATCCTGTGAGGACCTCAGGTGGCGGGATCTCTGGGGACGACGCAGAGTCGCAGGAGCAGCACTTAAAGCCCTCGCCGCACCCCGGTCCCCGCCCGCGGGGTGTTTGTGTGCCGGCCCCACCCGGCGGTGAGTCACCGGGCAGGACCGAGAAGGCTAGGACAAGCCAGGAGCCGCCGCACCCCGCGGCTGGACTGGAGCTGGTTCGGAGCTGCAGCCGAGAGTAGCCCCGCCCACGACACGCCCCCTGGGGGAGGAACAGCGGCGCGGGGGGTGGTGCACGTGGGCTTGCAGTGGGGTAGTGGGGTACAGGGCGGTGTACGTGCGCGCGCGACCCCCTCCCGTGAGCACCCCTTCCGGCTCGGAAGTACCAGGACTTTCTGTTCCAGGATGGAGGCCGGCCCTTTCGTGCCACAGGGTCCCTAGAGGGACTAGACTTCCCGCAAACTTAGCCCCCCCCCCCCCCCCCCAGCACGTGTCCACGCACGCGACACCAGCTCCGGTACGCCTCGCTGCAGGATGACTCACAGTTGCCACAGGATAAGGCCCAGCCCTGGCGCCTGGCGCTGGCGGCCCCCTCCATCCGGACCCCCTGCCACACCGCGTTCCCCTTACCCACCTCCGAGCCTTTGCTCACGTTATTCCCTCCACCCGTGAGGATCTTATTCTCTCTGGACGAGCACGTACGTAGCCAAGCCGTTTCCATTCAAAGATACTAATGACACGTCCCAATTCTGGGCAGATAAGAGAGAAAAGAGTAGTCTCCCCTCACTCGTGGACACAAGGCCGGCTTCATGGGAGGCCTCGCACGGCCGCCAGCAGGGAGCAGTGTCGTCGTGTGGCGCCCCGCCCAGGCCCAGGTGTACCTGTGGGTGCAGCTCTGCTCCAGCGACCTTTCTCTTCTCCAACCTGAGAACCCTCCCAGGCCGGCCACAGATCTTCTCCCGCTCCCGGTCAGGTCAGCGTCTCCCATCCTCACCCGGGGGCCAAACCAGCTTCCATTCTTGTTTCCTTATTACTGACTGTACCGGAAAGAAGGCCTCGCTTGATCTGCAAAATGGGCCAAGGCTGCTCCCTCTGGTCCAAAGAGAAGGTCCTCAAAGAGACACCTGGGTAGTGTGAGGGCACTTCCAGCATCTCCAGGGGCCCCTGCCTCCAAGGAGTGAATGCCAGGGTCAGGAGAGACCACCTGGGGAGGGGGGTGCACAGCTTGGGGGAGACCCCATGGGCTGGGGTGGCAGAGCCCACACATATTTTCTGGTGTGAGTCCTTCCCCTGGTGACTCAGAGAGAAATCCTCGTGGGTCCAGCAATCCCTTTTCATCCTGCACTCCCCAGGAGATTGCCTTAGGGATGGGTGTGGGGCCCAGCTCTGGCCAAGGAGAAGGGAGGTCACATCTGAGGGCCTGGGAGCTTCTAGGAAATATTCTCCATCCTCAGAAAAAGACAGACAAGGGAAGAAACAGTCCCCCCTCTTCCACCGGACATTTTTGTGGCTGGAAATGATGCTTAGAACTGTGCCAGCCACATGTAACCACAGGAGAAACAAGCCTAAGGAAAACACAACTTTATTCAGTCCCTAAACTAACCAGTCTTTCAGCCTGCCATGCTAGCAAGAGGATGCAGTTTCCCTCATTGTTTGAGCCACTGTGAATCAGGTTTTGTCTTACAAACAAAAGCTTCAATCCCCATGTTACCTGGATGCCAGCCAGCATCCTGCACTGGCCGGCCTCACCCGCCTCCCCAGCCTCCTCTCTCAACACCCTGGCCCTCTCTGCCTCAACCACATTGGCCCTTTTCCATTTCCCTTGACATCATGTTGCTGCTCACCACAGGGTCTTTGCATGTGCTATTTTTACTGCCTGGACCACTCTCTGTCCTCCTCCATTAACCATTCTTGTCTAGAGCTCCTACTTTTTCATTCTTCAGATCTCAGTTCCCTTGTCCATCCTCCAACACGCACACACACTCAGGATGGGTCCAGCAACCGCTGATACGGTCTCATACCTTGTCCTCCTTTTCCACAGTTATTCTAACGAGACCCTTCCAGTATGCTTCTCTGATGGTTGTCCATGGGGCTGCAACCAAGTTCCTTCTACTGATGAGTGCACGCCAGTGCCTAGAATGGTGCTCTGGCAACATCTGCTAAATGAACACAAGCCTGACCTCCTTTGGTTCTCCTACCAGATAACAATGAGTTTGCATATTGTCAGATGAACCCTGGGTGCCGTCTCTTTGGTGCAGCCCCTTCCACATTCCTGATGCCCCATGTACCATGCAAATGCCTGTTTCTATGTGCCTCTGTTCTTCCCAACATTGCAAACCGTGGGAATGGGGGGAAGGCCAGTTTGAACTTGGTTTTGCTACACGTCTGGGACACAGTGGGTGCAACACCAGGGGAGCCCATGGGAGCCTATAGGAGCCCAGGCCTGTCTCCATGAGGGTCATGAGGCTAGTTGAGCCCAGACCGTGGCCACTCTACCTTTGGGTCCTGGTCAAGGATCCAAAGAGCAATTCTTCCATTAGCAGTTCCTCCAAACGATTCTTGATTCTCCAGGTTCTACTTCCTCAACTAGCTAAACGCAAGGTCACTAAAAAGAGAGACAAGGGCAGGTTCCATTTTGGTTCCACTTGACTTCTCAGCTCTGATTCCTGTCGAATTGCAAATTTTATGAGAGACAAGGAGCAGAGTTTTCTATTTTCTGCTTTCAACCCCCTTCTCTCTTTTTCTCTTTCTTTCTCCTTTTTGGTTGTTATTTGTCTCATTCTAGTTTCTACTTTTTGTAAATTTTTTTTTTTTTTGGTGTTTATTTATTATTGACAGAGAGAGAGAGAGACAGAGCATGAGCAGAAGAGACGCAGAGAGAGAGGGAGACACAGAATCTGAAGCAGGCTCCAGGCTCTGAGCTTGTCAGCACAGAGCCTGATGTGGGGCTCGAACTCACGGACAGCAAGATCATGACCTGAGCCGAAGTCGGGCGCTCAACCAACTGAGCCACCTAGGTGCCCCTCTAGTTTCTACTTTTTGAAAGCATTTACATTCCATTCCTCTACCCTGAGCCACACCTTTGTTTTCTCTTAGATCTGCAACTGAAAATATTATAAGCTCTCTGCTATTCCTGTTGCTAAAATATGTTTTGCTATCTGTTACTTGGTTGGAATTAGTCTGCTAGAAGGTTCCTCATGGCGACTGGGTGGCTCAGTTGGTTAAGCGCCTGACTTCGATTCAGGTCATGATCTCACGGCTCATGAGTTTGAGTCCTGTGTCGGGCTATGTGCTGACAGCTCAGATCTTGGAGCCTGCTTCAGATTCTGTGTCTCCCTCTCTCTCTGCTTCTCCCCCACTCATTCTCTCTCTCTCTCTCAAAAATAAATAAACATTAAAAAAAATAGAAGGTTCCTCAAGAATAAAATATTTACAGATGGACTAGGAAGACTTGGGGTCTGAGCTCATAATTGTTATAGCTAGGCCTCTTGGGTTATTGCAATGTATCCATGAAGATTCATTGTGTTCTATTTTTGTGTGTGGCATTTAATATTTAAAAAAATTTTTTTACTGTTTATTTTATTTTTGAGAGAGAGAGAGAGAGCCTGAGGGGGGAGGGACAGAGAGAAAGGGAGACACAGAATCTGAAGCAGGCTCCAGGGTCCGAGCTGTCAGCACAGAGCCTGATGCGGGACTCAAACACATGAACCACGAGATCATGACCTGAGCTGAAGTCAGACGCTCAACCGACTGAGCCACTCAGGCGCCCTGGCATTTTCTGTTTTAAAAATGTTAAAAAGTTAAAATAAAAACTTTTTTTATTATTATTGAAATAATTTTAATTTATTTAGTTAAAATTGACTAAATTTAGATTTTAATTTAGCTAAATATGCTAATGTTAATTCCCGGCTTCTGATCGTTGTATTGTGGTTGTGTAAGATGTGAACACCCCCGTCAGGGGAGTCTGGGTGAGGAAGACAGGAAAACTATATTACTTTTGTAACTCAATTAACACTGAGTTGGAAGACAGAAACTACCCTATTAATCGTAAAACCCTTGTATTCCTGATGCTGGAGGCTGTCAGGAATCTGAAGTTCAAATCTGAAGTGGCATTTCCCAGATGGCAGTGGGAGTCTGGGTTGGGGGTAGGGGCAGGGGATTCACCCAGACTCCTCTGCTCAGGAGCCTGCCCCTTTTTCATGTAAGTGCTGGACTCACCTGTGTAGCCGCGACCCCTCCACCCCTCTGTCTCTTAGAACCAAACTGACTTTTAGAAGATTCTACGGGCAGCCTTCTCTTTTCCCAGTTGCAGCCTCCAGGGGTTTGTTTAGCCCTTGTTTCTTCAAAGGCTCTCTTCACTCTTGGAAGGTGGTGGTCTTATGTCTGACACCTCTGGAGATCCTTGGGCATCTTCTGCTTCCTCCTTCACCTGCTCAGGTTCTTAGTTCTGTCTCGAAGAGTTCTCATTCAACACCTGAGACCACCCACCCCCTCCCCGGGTCTCTCCCACTCTTCTGCACTTGCCTGCCTTCCCACATTGGTTCTGGTCTCACCTGCTCCTGGATTTGCATGGTTTCCCAGCTTCTCTGAAGAGAAATTTGATGTGTGTGTGTGTTGATGATGGGCTGCCTTCCTCCTCCTCCTCCTCCTCCTCCTCCTCCCCCCCCCCTCCTCCTTCATATGGTTTCAAGAAGGAGAAATGGGACTATTTAGAATTAAGCTGCTGCCCTGTTGCCTCCAGACCTGGCAGTCTGGCAGGCTGAGCTGGTATTCTGTTTACAGAGAATCCATATCCACTCTCTGCCTGCTCCTCCCTGCCCTCGCCCCAGGAACCTGTCCTCCTGAACTGCATTACCAGGGCTCTCTCGCCCTCAGTCCCAGTTGGGTTCAGCCAATGGGCGACACATGGCTAGGTCACAGAGGGAGAGGAGAGGTATTTGTTCCCCATGTACCCTCCTTGCGTGACGTGGTTTGGGAGGGGCTGGGTTCCTCTGCTGCTGCTCCTGTCGAATGACCTTCTTGTAAAGCCACAGCTCTCCTTGGCATCTGTATGGCCTTGCTCCTTACCCTTACCCCTCCAGGCCCAGGGTGGTGACAACTGTCACCATGACTGGTCCCCGGGCACCTTGCCATCCTTTATTGGTTCTCTTAAGTCTCCCCACAGCTTTGTGAACAGTCCCTTCCTTAGGAACCCCTTTGATGTGCCCTGATTTCCAACAGAATCCTGACTGACATCCATGGATGTGTGATGTTGACATGCCGAGGGGCCACAAAACATCTCCAGGAGTCAGGATTTGGTTCCCTGTGGCTGGGAGGGGTCGGTGTGTGCAGGGTATGTGGGCTCAGTATACACTGTGAGCTCAAATCCCTGAAGCAGAAGGAGGAGAAAGCGGAAGGAGGATAGGCAACCATAGTTCAGATCACACAAGAAGTTATCACTTTAGACGTAAGACAGCCCTGAGTATTTGAACACTTAAAATAAGCATTTTTTATTTTTATTTTTCAGAACTGGTAATTGACAAGTTGGCAAATTGTCATAGGAGAAATTGGCTCACCGTGACTTGATGATGCAGCCAGTTGATCCTTTGCCAAACTGGGTTGTTGCACAAATTCCGCTTGGAGGATTAGTTGGCTCCTCTGAAGGCCTGATGGTCCTGCCCCAGGGGCTGGACTTGATCTTCTGTCTCAGGACAGGTGCCTGTGTTCAAGGGCTGCTCTGCTGGGGTGCAGGGTGAGCCAGGCCTCTTCTAAGATGGGATGGTTCCCACCTGAGTCATCTTCAACTCATCCAGGCAGTAATGTTCCCTGCGGGAGTCACTGGAGCCCAGCCCCTCACATCTGGATCCATCCCTGGTTAGGAGGGTCTTGGGCTGTCTTGGGTTTCTTTGCCTGGAAAGAAGACCACCCTCAGTGATCCACAGGCGGGGCTGAGAGAACAGGAAGCTGGTCACAGCAGGAGCTGGAAGGCCAAAGGGAATGGCCCTGGGCCAGAGCACCAAGGTCAGGGGTCCCCCCGTCTGGTCCCAGGCAGCTTGGCGAGGCCCCTCGCTTTCCCCTTGCTGGGCATTTGGGATCTTTGTCTGGACCCGGTCTTGCCCGGAGATCTGGGGCCACAATATGTTGTCACTGGAGCCAGGGTGCTCCTCCCAGGGCAGTGCATTACAGAGGAGCAGGGGCTCACGGGCAGGGAGGGTGATGTGGTAAGGGCAACAGTAGCCAACAGTGGAAGAAAAGCATATCCAGAGGCTGTACTGGGCGGGGCTCTGGACTAGCCCTGGGACCAGAGTCCTGCGGAGGGACTGAGTCTTAGCAAGGACCTACTGAGGAGCTAGTGAGCTCCAGAGGAGAGGGAGAACAGTATCCCAGGATGGGAACTGGTGTGGAGGGGTCTGTGGGGTCTGGAATCTGTCCCAGAAACACTGGATGACACCACCATCCTGTCAGGGGAACAAGCACGGCGAGGGACCCTGTGGGCTGGGGGACACACACCACCTCAGAGGAAACAGGGAAGGAGCTTTGCTGGGTCCAGGGAGATCCCTGTGGGTCTCTAAGCCCAACTCCCCCCAACTGTGTCCCCAAAGTCCCCCACCCTTGGCAGCACTGCCCTGAGCAGAAGACTCTGGAATTCGCCTGTGCTGAGGGGAGAACAGTCTTCTGGACCTGCTTAAGCTCCAGAGCCCCTCACTTCACAGCCTCTTCTGAGTCCACAGGGGCACACACAGCCATCTGTAATAGTTGCAAGAGTAGTATTATTGTGTTCTTTCTCTCAAAGATGGCTTAATACCCGACCACTCCTGCCAGTGGAGAATGGTGTGTGTGGCCCTGTGACCCAGAGTTTCTGCTGCCACAGCACCCACTGCCTGCCCCCCCGCCCCCCGCCATGGGGGCCGGCCACAGCTTGGGGCTTCCTAATACCAATCAGGAATGTGGGAGGGCCTCAGCCCCGTAGGACCCAGGCGGTGAGGGCCCGGAGTCGGGTAAACACTAATTAGGGTTCACCACACCCTCCTGGGCATCTGTACAGGCTGAGAGAACAGGCATGGGGGCAGGCAGCCTCAGACTCCTGCCCCTGGCCTGGATGGCATGAACAAGGACTTGGGAGGACTTCTTTCATGACTCCTTGCCGCTGGGGTCATAGTCCCCGGCCCTCTGCCCCCGCTACTGGTCGGTCAGGGCTCACTCCTGAACAGCCCCTCTCTAGCACAATCAGTGACAAGAGGGAGGGAGCGGAAATTTACCAAGAACTTGCACACATGATCCCTCTATCAGTGACATGGCCAGGAAGGTGTGGCTGTCCCCATTTTATAGATGAGGAAACTGAGGCTCAAGTTTGGGCTGGTGAGTAAGGGAAGCGGCATGTGACATGTGGCTTGAGGCATCACTCTTCAACCTGAGTAACTAGGGAGGCAGCCTGGCCCCTTAAGCATGTGATGTATCAGGGGCCTGTAGAGTGGCTTTCTGGGAATTCTGGCCAGGGCCAGATGTACCTCCCCTACTGGTGCCGGGGTCCTCCATCTATTCCTGTAGGACCTCCTGGGGGACACTGCTGGCCTCACAGGACCTCTCCGAGAAGCCAGGCCCTGAGGTGCAGGGGTGCTGGGCTCTCTCCTGTGCTGCCTGCCCCTGAATGGGGCTGCGCAGGGGTTCAGGTGCTCCTGTGAGCGAGAAGCAGCTGACTGCAAGCCAGGATGACTGGGTTTCCGGTTAATGCTATGTCCTCCTCAGCTGTAGGCAAGGTACCACCATGAAGCCCCCTTCCCCCGCCCCTCAAATTTCCAATGAAAGCTGCAGAGACACTGCAGAGCTGAAGTCCTTGGGAATGGGGAGGTCAGTGGTGCCCATTCCACTTGTGCCCCTGGCCTGAGGGACCGTCCAGGTCCCCAGGCCCACAGACCCCCAAGCCCCTGACTAGGGCACCCTGAGGATCCTGGATAGCAGGCTGCAAGTCCTAGGCCTTGTCTGGATACACAGCAGTGCTGAGACTATGGGGAGCTTGAAGCCCAGGGGACTGGAAGGGCTGCTGTCCCCAAGTGCCTGTCATCTCCCAGGGCAGTCAGGCCTCCTTTCCAGTCTCAGCCCTGCTCCTGTCCCTGCCCCTCAGAGGGTCCCCAAGTACTGGGTGTCAGGGTCTCATACTGCCAGAGGGGCAGGGCTGCAGTCATGGCACTGGGGCAGCCCCACCCAGCCTCGTCTTCCTGCCGCCGCCTGTGCTGACTCACCACCTGATCTCCTACCTGGCTGGGGCGGGGGCTCCTGCCCCAGAGCCCAGGCAGGCATCAGAGGCATCTATAAAAGCACGCTGATCCAGACCGCAGCATCCTGCTTGGTTTGCCACCTGTCACCGCACAATGCTGGGAGGTCTGGGGAAACTTGCTGCTGAGGGCCTGGCCCACCGCACTGAGAAGGCCACCGAGGAAGCTGGTAAGGACCCAGAGGCTCCTTTCCACCTGGCCCTTCTCCCTAGGCTGGGGGGGGGGGTGGTGGTGGTGGGGACAGACTCGGGGCCTGTTGGAAGCTGATCCCAGCAGATTGGGGGCAGGCCTTGGCCCCTTGAGGAACCCATCAATCCCACAAGGACAGAAAGGAAGTGAGGGGTGTGGAAGCTGAAGAGGGCAGCTTGGGTGGAGTCATGAGGGGTCTATTGCCCCCAAACAGGCCTCCCTCAGTCGGACCCATTTCTGGGGTCTGTGAGGCAGGAGGGACACAGCTCAGAGGAGACCCCTGGGAGCAAAAAGGGAGCCCAGGTGCTGGGTGAGCCTCCAGTGGCTAGAATCCTCCCCTCTGGAAACCCGGGAGTCCTTCCATATCAAAGCAGCCTGTTTTGAATGTCCTATACAGAAACAAGAAAATGGGTTTTTATTTTTAGCATCACTTGAATGCCTCAAAGATTTCTTTACTAAGAAACCACCAAGTCTGATTCTGTTCAAAGTCAGCCCCCTGGGTTTATACAAAGGACGTTTTCAATTTCTTCAAAGTCCCCAGAAACCCTTTTCTTAAATAAAGATTTTATTTTATATATTTTAAATGTTTATTTATTTTGAGAGAAAGAGAGAGTGCAGGGGAGGGGCAGAGAGAGAGGGAGACAGAGAATCCCAAGCAGGCTCTGCACTGTCAGCCCAGAACCCAACATGGAGCTCGAACTCGTGAACCTGTGACGAAATCAAGAGTCAGATGCTTAAACGACTGAGCCTGCCCAGTCACCCCTGAAGACTTTATTTTTAAGTAACCTCTACACCCAGCATGGGGCTCGAACTCATGACTCCAAGATCAAGAGTCACATGCTCTTCTGACTGAGCCAGCCAGGTGCCCCAAAACCCTTTTGGTGTGTATGCAGCAGCAACTCTGTGCGGGAGGCTAGTCCTGCCATTTTGTGACAAACAACTGGTGTCCGCGTTGACTGTTCGGGTTCTGCATGGCCGCAAACATGTCTGTATTTCGTATGTTAGCTCTGCAGCTGGGGTTGACCTCTCTCTTGCATATCTCGCTGGCCCCGAGTTCGGCATCATCCCCATTCCACAGATAAGGGAACCAAGTGTGCAGAGTGGAGGTAAAATCAGAAGCAGTTCTTCTGACTCCAAAATCTTCCAGTTCTAGCAACTGCCGCACGAACTTTAGACAACTCCGAGGTGGTGGGAGAGTTCCTCCTGTTGGAGGAATTGCTCTGGGGGCTCGGGTTTGGCTGGAGGAGACTTCGGGATCTGGCATCCCCAGTGGAGCTGTGGTGGGACAGCAGCTCACCTGAGAGGTGCGGTGACCTGGGAGACAAGCTCCGCCTTGGCCTCAGGGGCCCCGTTGGCACGAGGGCCTGCTCATCTGCATTCCAGGCCTTGCCAGGCCAAGGGGCACGGAGGGCCCTGTGCTCTCGTCTGACTGCCTAGGTTTGTCTTCTGGCAGCCAGGCCCGCTGGAGTCTCTGAATTAAGGCAGCTGAGGGTCCTGCTCGTGAGGCTGCCTGGTCTCACTGGGAGGTGGGGCAGAGGTGGGGCAGGGGCGGCATCCAGGACATCCAGACGTCCTGGGCTCTGCCTTGAGGAGAAGCTGGCTTGCACTGCGCTCACTCTGGGCTTCTCATCTTTTTAGTTCATGCCGTTGAGGAGGTGGTGAAGGAGGTGGTGGAACACGCCAAGGAGGCCGGAGAGAAAGGTATCATTGAGGCTGGGGCCAGGAGAGGAGGGAAGGAGGGAAGCTAGATGCTGGGAGCAACCCGTTCTTTGCCTAACCCGGTCAAACCCTGACCTTGATGTTGCATCCTTTCAGTTGGTATGCAATTATCTACGCTCATCTGCGGCCACAGACTGTACTTTGCTAATAAGCAAGATCCATCCAGACAGTCCTTTCCGTGGGATGTTAAGGAGACGGGGTCACAAAAGACTATGTGGCAGCACGCTCTGACAAAACATTTCAGACAGGAGATTGTCTGTGTATTTACATGTATATTTGCATAAATGTTTATGTGTGTGTGCTGTAGTGTAACTAAAAGTGCCTCATTCCTTACAACATGATAGGTTCCAGATAGATCCAGGGCTCACGTATTAGGTACATGAAATCGTTAAACTGTTAGAAGAGAAGGTGGTGGATTGGGGATAATATGGGAGAGGAGAGGATCTTTTTAACTGTGACGGAAAACCCGACAGCCACATAGGAAATATTAGATAGACCTGGCAATATAAAACTTGCAACTTTTCCATAATAAAAAAAAATGCGATAAGCCAAGCCAGGAGAAAGACCACAAAGGGAGGAAAAACATTTGTAAATAAAAACGATGGACCAATATAAAAACGACAGAAGACACAAGCAGGCAGTTGACAGAGAAAAGAGGTCTGAGTAGGCAGCGCGCCCTTGGGAGGAGCAGGTGCCGCCTCACTCAGAATTGGAGAAACGCGAGTTGTGGAGGGAACAAAAACCACGTTTGAATGCGTTCCTCCGGGAGCCCCGCTGCCCTCTGTCCCATCGGGGCAGAATCCAGCAAGGCCAGGCCACTGTCCAGTAAGACCGCCACATCCCTGCAGGCCACTCCAGCTGACGCGGGCCCTGCTAGCTGGAAATGTTTACTTTGCTCACCGGACGTTATTCCTCTTTCTTCCTGACAGCCATTGGCGAAGCCTTAAAGAAGGCCCATGAGGCAGGGGACAAAGCGGTGAAGGAAGTCACTGAGACGGTGACCAACACAGTCACAAGCGCTGTCACCCATGCAGCGGAAGGCCTGGGCAAGCTGGGACAGTGAGCACACCCGCCTCCAGCGGACTCTTCCTGAATCTCAATAAAAAGCTGTGAAATGTGTACACTGAGCCCTGGGTTTATTCCTGTTTGGACGGCAACGCTGCCTGTGTCCCGAGTGTCTGCAGGGGCAGGGGGCCGGCATGTGCACCTTCTGGGGGGCAGTAGGTCCCCATGATTGATCAGCTGTGCTGCTCTCACACTGAGATTTCTCACATCAGCAAGGAGCTCTTGAAGAATTGTTAGGGTCTGTGCTACATTTCTTCAGGGATCATTTCCCCAGACACTATATATAGCTTTCAGACACCTCAGCGCGTGTCCTCACCTTCAGGACATCCCAAGGGAGGAATAGAATTCAGCTCACACGTGCTTTGGGTTTTCCCAAAGAAATCCTTAGAGGATTCAGGGAAGACAATAGACTAACCTGATTGCGAGTTTAGCCGGGCAGGTTCAGACATTTTGAGATGCTTCACGTTCTGAAAGAGACTATGGAGATGTGTTTCTGCCGGACAGTCACAGAATCAGGTCAAGTAGTAACTGAGTCCTCCGCTTATTGGCTGCTGAAGCCACTGTTTGGATCTTTCCCCGGAGACCGGTCGGGCCTGAATAGTGGCAGCGACCAAGAATGCTGACCTGGGCTTCTTCCTGCCATGAGTGGTCAGCACCCTAAAGGTTAAACGTGTGTGTAAGCAGCATTTAGCTTCACATTTGGGATTTAAGAAAGGAAATGATTTGTAAAGAAAAGGCATTGCTGATTTGTCTTGCCAGAAGTTACTCGTTCTTAGCAGAAATGAGGAGAAAAGGTGTTTTAAGGAGGATATCACTGGCTCGCCACATTTCTGGCTTTCTTTTGAGAATTGGCTTTACAAGTCTCTGAACAGCCCAGGAATATCCAATGTCCTGCCACTGTTCAGTTAGATCTGGATTCTATATCTTGGTTTGGTTCCTGAAGACTTTTTAATTCCCCCAGTCTAAACCCAAGCTCAAATCAATGGAAGCACTGTGGGTGGCAGTGTCAGCTGGGACAGTCTTCGGACAGCAGTTCCTCTTACCAGACCTTAGTCTTCAGGTGTGCACAGGTGCATACCGATGCCTAGAGGGTGTACACACAGCTTCTTTGCAGCCTGTATGTAATAGTAAGAGCTGGAAACACCCTAACATGCCAGTCGGAAATCACTTAGATGGCTGGGACATCTGGGTGGCTCCGCTGGTTAAGCATCTGACTTCGGCTCAGGCCATGATCTCTCGGTCTGTGAATTCGAGACCCTGTGCTATCAGCTCAGAGCCTGGAGCCTGCTTCGGATTCTGTGTCTGCCTCTCTCTCTGCCCCTCCCCCACTCGTACGCTGTCCTCTGTCTCTCTCTCTCTCTCTCAAAAATAAACATTAAAAAAAATTTTAAAAATCACTTGGATGGCAAGTTTTGCTCTGCTTATTAGGTGCAATGCATAATATAGAGTTGACACCTCTTACTTCTAGTGGACTGTAATGCCTTAGCTTGAAAATGGTACCTGGGCCTGGATGGCCACCAATAGGGCCTGGTTAACAATTATTGCATGTATATATGAAATGGAATACCCTATAACTGTCAAGAATGAGGAAAATGTGCATGTACCATATAGGAACATGTCCAAATAAGTTATAAGTTGTAAAATACATATGTAGAAAGAGTTCGTTTTTGTAAAGCAAACACATACTTGTGTAAGAATGGGGGGAAAAAACTGGTAGTTTATATATAGCAAACATATTAACAGTGCTCATCTCTGTGTCCTTGGGAATATGAGGAATCTGCATTTTCTGCATTACAGTTCCGTGATGCTTGAATTTAAGAGAAAAACCAACACAGATAGACTTTTAAATGTTGTCGAGGAGGCCTCGTACTAGCTTATTCAAGATCGTTTGCAGGTTAAGTGCTACTCAAAGTTTACTGGTTTGCAAACCTTGTTATTCCCACATGGTGACAAGATAAGTGAAAAAACAGAGCATTCAGAAACTTTCCTAACAATTTGACATTGCCTGGACCTCCAGGAGTGTGATCAGCAGACAATTCTTGTTGAACAGGGTAGAGACCGGCTCTGGTTGTTGAACTTGCAAGGCAAGCTGTATGTGAACTAGTCACATGAAGTAGGACAACATACAACGATGAATTAGATTAATAAACAAATTTGTCCTTCACTACAGAGTTGGAGAAGCGCTCCCTATGTTCCCTTAACTTCACCTTGCAGTGTGCTGTTCTGGAATAAGTCCTTCCATCCTTCACTTTCTCTTTACTGTGTGTGTTGTGCAATGAGGGTATGACATCAGCCTCAGACAAACTTTAAGTGTGCTATAAAAAGCAACAGTGGGGGCGCCTGGGTGGCTCAGTCGGTTGGGCGTCTGACTTCAGCTCAGGTCACGATCTCACGGTCCGTGAGTTTGAGCCCCACGTCGGGCTCTGGGCTGATGGCTCGGAGCCTGGAGCCTGCTTCTGATTCTGTGTCTCCCTCTCTCTCTGCCCCTCCCCTGTTCATGCTCTGTCTCTCTCTGTCTCAAAAATAAACGTTAAAAAAAAAAAAAAATTAAAAAAAAAAAGCAACAGTGACATCTGAGAAACTGGTGGAGCAGGGACCTCCAAAAATTCCCTCCTCCATAAAAATAATGAGAAAACTGGCAAAAATATAGTCAGAATCTTTTTCAGAATTCTTTTATTTTTTAAAAATTTACACCCATATTAGTTTGCATATAGGGCAACAATGATTTCAGAAGTAGATTCCTTAGTGCCTCTTACCCATTTAGCCCATCCCCCCTCCAGTAACCTCTGTTCTCCATATTTATGAGTCTCTTCTGTTTTGTCCCCTCCTGTTTTTATTTTTGTTTCCCTTCCCTTATGTTCATCTGTTTTGTCTATTAAAGTCCTCATATAAGTGAAGTCATATGATTTTTGTCTGTCTCTAATTTCACTTAGCATAATACCCTCCAGTTCCATCCACGTAGTTGCAAATGGCAAGATTTCATTCTTTTTGATTGCCAAGTAATACTCCATTGTACATATACATCACATCTTCTTTATGAATTCATCCATCGATGGACATTTGGGCTCTTTCCATACTTTGGCTATTGTTGATAGTGCCATGCTATAAACATGCTATAAACATGGGGGTGCATGTGCCCGTTCGAAACAGCACACCTGTATCCTGTGGATAAATACCTAGTAGTGCAATTGCTGGATCATAGGGTAGTTCTATTTTTAATTTTTTGAGGAACCTCCATACTATTTTCCAGAGTGGCTGCACCAGCTTGCATTCCCATTGACTTTTTCAGAATTCTTAACCAAAGGCTTACAGCCATCCAGGGATCATTTATGTAGAACAAATTCAATAAACAAAATCTTGTTAAGAATGGCAAGCTTTGTGATGTTTTTAGCTTACCCTATTCTGTGCCACCCATGCCCCACCCCCACCTTTTCCAGCTCCATGGTAGCCTTGAAAACCAACAGCCTGGCAGTTACTGGAAAGCACTGAACAGAGTTGGAGTTCCTTCAAAGCCTCATTCCCAGGGAACTGTGATTATTTCACTTGACTGGTGGTTCCTAGGAAGACCCAACTGCAAGGCTGCCTCTATTTGTCCAGAGTAGGAGCTCACTTAATGTAAGCTGCTTTTTCCCTCGGGCTTTGTCATAAAACAGAGTCAATTTTGTAAGTTGGTGGGTGCTAAAGGTGGTAGATAACAGTTTGGGAAAATAGGCTAAGCAAAAAGCTTAAAAGGAAAACCTGGCGAAAGAGATATCCATAGGGAGTTTGAAAATTCCAGCACGTTCCTGGGAATCTAGAAGTCCATGCACATGTGTAGGGCTGTGCGCGTGCTCAGTAAAGACCGGAGAAGGCTCGAAGCTCTCACCTCTAAACAATCTTGAGGCTCTGTGCAAGCAGGTAGTGAAACCAAGGCAGAGATTTATAAACCGCCGAACTGAGTGTTGGAGGTGAGGCCCAACCTGCGCGAGTTCCCTGGCAAAGGAGGCAGACCTGTTGGTTCTAGGTAAAGAATCTGATCATTAGCTGACCACTAAGCTGAGTAGAAACTTCAAGGGCAAAAAACAAAAACAAAAACAGACTATAGAATTAATTCAGAAAAGTTTACTACACAAACGGTCAACAACAAAAAGCAACAAGCAATCTAGGGGGAAGGGCGTGGAATCCAACTTCAGAGTGGCCACAGTGTATTATTTAATACGTCTAGTTTTCTGGAAAAAAAAAAAAAAAGATTCGCAAGGAAGGACATTATGACCCATTTAAAGGGGGGAAAAATGGAAACTGTGCCTGAGTAAGCCCAAATATTGGACTTACCAAAGACTTTATTTTTTAAAGTTTATTTATTTATATAATTTTTAAAACAAGTTGATTTACTTATTTTGAGAGAGTGAGACCTGAGGAGGGGCAGAGAGACAGGGAGAGAGAGAGAATCCCATGTAGGCTCTGTGCAGCCATCACAGAGCCCAGTGTGGGGTTTGAACCCACAAACTGTGCTATCATGACCTGAGCCGAAATCAAGAGTCAGATGCTTAACCAACCAAGCCACCCAGGCGCCCCATTACCAAAGACTTTAAATCAATTATTCTAAACATGTTCAAAGAGCTAAAGGAAACCACATTTACAGAATTAAAGTGTAAGATCAACACCAGATAGAGAATACAAACAAAGGGATAGAAATTATCGAAAATAACAGAATAGAGATTCTAGAGTTGAAAGCACAACTGAAAGAAAACATTCATTCGAGGGCCCAATATCAGATGTGAACAGACATATGATAGATTCCGCGAACTTGAAGATACCTTAAGTGAGATTATCCAACCTTAAGAACAGAAAGCAAAACAAATGAACCAAAAAAAATGAAGAGACTCAGAGACGTGGGTCACTGTCAAGAATGCTCCCTTATGCACAATGGGAGTACCAGAGGGAGAGGAAAGGCAGGAAGAGTATTTGAAGAGATAATGGTGGAAAACAAATTTGATGAAAATTTAACTAACCTAGACTTCCAAGGAGGAAGACTCAAATAGATATCACCTAGGCATATCCTAATCAAACTGTTCAAATCCAGAGACAAAGAGAGACTCTTGAAACAGAAAAAGAAGTCATCACAGAAAAGGGAGGTTCAATGAGATTAACAGGTGACTTCTCATCAAAAACCAGGGGTCAGAGGCAATAGGGTAACCTATTTGAAGCGCTGAGAGACATCAACCAGGAGTTCTAATATCCAGCAACCACAGCCTTTTCACCTCACATTGGCACAGTCCCCTTAACCCATAGGACCACCACTCCATGCTGCTGACCCTGCTGTCATCAGGGGAGACCTGGCAGACCCAGGCCTCGACCTGTCCCCCAGCTTCAAAAGGTCCACACAGCCCCGGGTTCCTGCAACTTCCTGAGCACAGCGGTCTGTGCTCACACTTGGTACTCCAGGCTTCCCAGGGGAGGGTGTGCTTAGAGCAGGACCCACTGCCGCTCCCCCCAACAGGATACTTGCTGTGAACATGTGTCCTCAGAAACTTTGGCCAACTTGCAACTAGACTCCCTGGATGCTTCCTGAGGTTCAATGCTGAGTGGGGGTTTTTTTTTTTTTGGTAGTCCTTCACTAATTTTTAAGTGAATTTTATATAATGCACAATTAAATGTTTTAGAGTATAGTCCAGTGGCATTTAGCACATTCACAATGTTATACAACTATCACTCTTAAGGTCTTTTTTTTAAATTTATTTACTTAAAAAAAATTTTTTTTTAATGTTTATTTTTGAGAGACAGAGAGAGAGAGCAGAGGAGGGGCAGAGAGAGAGGGAGATATAGAATCTGAAGTAGGATCCAGGCTCTGAGCTATCAGCACAGAGCCTGACGTGGGGCTCGAGATCACAGACAGTGAGATCATGACCTGAGCCGAAGTCGGATGCTTAACCGACTGAGCCACCCAGGCGCCCCTTAAGTTTATTTGAGAGAGACAGAGAGTGCCAGAGAGAGCAAGCACAAGTGGAGGAGGGGCAGAGAGGGAGAGAGAAAACCCCAAGCAGGCTCTGTGCTGTGCTGAGCCCGACGTGGGGCTCAATCCCACAACCACAAGATGGTGACCTGAGCTGAAATCAAGAGTTGAAGGTTAACCGACTCTGCCACCCAGGTGCCCCGTCACTCCTGGTTTTAAAACTTTGTTATCACCTCAGAAAAACAACCTCTACCCATTAAGTAATCACTCCTGACCATCCCCGTCCATCCCCCCAGGCCCTGGCAATCACAAATCTGCTTTCCGTATCTACGGATTTCTCTATTCTGGATATGGCACATAACTGGACTTATATAGCATGTGACCTTCTGCATCTGGCTTCATTCATATTCCACTGCATGTAGATACCACTTTGGTTTTCACCAGCATGATGGGAGCTGTGGGTTTTTGCAAATGCCTGTGTCATGTTTAGAAGTTCCTTCTGTTCCTAGCTGGTTGTTTTCTTACGAGGTCTTGAATCCTGCACGAGGTCAAATGCTTTTCCCGCATCTATTGAGATGACTAGGTGTTTTTTCTTTCCGTTTATTCTTTTAATGGAGCGTAATGTGACGGTGATGGATCTTCTTATGTTGCACCACCCTTGCATTCCTGAGAAGTCCTACCTGGTCATGATGTGTAACACACCTGTAATGAACTGTTGGATTCAGTTTGTTAGTATTTTGCTGAGTATTTTTGTGTCCGCATTCATAAGGGATACTGGTGTGGTTTTCTTTTTCCTGTGATGTCTTTGTCCGGCTTTGGTATCAGAATAATGCTGGCCTCCTAGGAGGTGTTGGGAGGTGTTTCTTCATCTTCTATTTCTTTGGAAGAGTTTGAAAAGGATTTGTGTTAATTCTTCAAACATTTGTTATTATTCACTAGACCTGTGTAACCTTGGATTGGGCAATGGTGTCTTAGCTGTAACATCTAAAGCATAGCAACCAAAGAAAAAATAAAATGGGACTCTGTCAAAAAAACACAAAACAGCGACACCTGTGTTGCTTGGTCAGTTGAGCATCTGACTCTGGATTTCAGCTCAGGTTGTGATCCTAGGATATTGGGATCAAGCCCCGCATCAGGCTCCATGATGAGTGTGGAGCCTGCTTGAGTTTCTCTCTCTTTGCTCCTCTCCCCAGTTTGCTCTCTGCTCTCTAAATTCCCCCCCACCACCAAAAAAAACACAAAAACTTTTGTGTTAAAGGGTACCGTCAAAAAATTGAAAAGACACACCAACAGAATAAAATATTTACAAATCATATATCTGATAAGGGTCACATATCCAGAAAATATAAAGAACTCTTACAAACCAACAACAAAAATATAATTATATAAAAATGATATAATATATATTATATAATAAATTATATTATAAAAATATAATTAGGGGCGCTTGGGTGGCTCAGTTGTTTAAGTGTCTGACTTGGCTCAGATCATGATGTCACAGTTCGTGAGTTTGAGCCCCGCATTGGGCTCTGTGCTGACATTTCAGAGCCTGGAGCCTGCTTCAGATTCTGTCTCCCTCTCTCTCCCTGCTCCTCCCCCAATCACACTCTGTCTCTCTCTAAGATAAATAAACATTAAAAAAAAATAACCCAATTAAAAAATGAGCAAAGGATTTAAATATAATGAAAATGAAACATTTAAAGTTGCTGAAAGTGGTTGCCTGTGGGGCATAGAGAATGGTGAGGTGGGGTGTACAGATGGGAGGGATAAGCTGTTGTTCACGGTAAGACTTGTAGAACTGCTTGGCTCTCTATACCGGTAATTCTCACCGGGCACCCCTCAGGGGACATTTGGCAATGTGAATACATTTTTGATTGTCCCATCTGAGAGATGCTATTGGCATCTAATGGGCAGAGGCCAGGGGAGCTGCCAAGCACCCTACAAAGCACAGGGCAGCCCCCAAAACAAAGAACTACCTGGCCCCGAACGTTAATAGTGTTGAGGTTAAGAAACTGTCTAAACCACTGTGGAAGCTTTGATTAAAAAACAAAGAAGCCAATAAAAGTTATTTGTGAAAAAAAAACCAAATCAGAACGCCCATATTACAAAGAAAAAAAATTAAAGAAAATTCTTTTGCAGGGGTCTCTGTGCCAGCTTCACAGATGTAGTTTTCTTCACGTGCCATGTTTTGACTGTTTTAATGTGTAGCATGGCTAAGAAGGTCTACCAGAGATGTTTAGGGATTGATGAATTTACCTAAAGCCTGCGAGTTAAGATGCTAAGGTTTTTTGTTTTTTTTTTAAAGTAAATCACCAGTTCTAGTAATTGAGCTGCCAGAAGCACTGCTTAAAACAACAGCAACAACAACAACAACAACAACACCCCCCAAAAGCCAAGCTTTTGTGTCTCATTTCCCTATCAGGGTAATTAAACACATTCTGGGGCAGAGGTTCGTGAGGCAGCATTCTTCAAGTGTAACACAGGCTGTCGATGGCTCTTTCAGAGGCAATTTAACTTTAGAGTATTATATGTTTTTAAAAGAATTATAAACGTAAATAAACTAGAAAATTTCAGTGAAGCTGAAAGACTAATTGACCAGAATTTCCAAACTCAAATCCCCAGAAACCAAGGCTGACACCAGCACTGTGTTGTCTTTATATAGCCAGCAAGCACAATACCGGTTTTCTCACCCGAATCTCGGTAACACATCGATGTGTATCTAATCTTTAAAAAACCACTTATAAATCAGTCCTAATGTTAGCCACAGGCCACAGCGAAGACTTAACTTGTCATCCCTCTTGCACATGACCTGATTTGACTGCCCCGCCCGGTTCCAAATATGCTGGGACTTGTTTGCCTATCGCTCTGCAACCCCACATGTTAGAGCTCCACCCAGAGTGCAAGTAGACAGACCAGCTGGGGAAGGGCTCACTGTGTCCACGGTGCCAGGGGGCTTGTTCATCCACTGCTCGACTCAGAACTGCAGAGATGTTCTGGGCAGAATCAGGACAAAACAGAGTCCAGCTGCAAGTTTCAGATTTGGCAGCTAAGTTACTGGCAGAGTCGGGTCTAGGATCCAGTTCTGCTGACCACGGTTAGTATTCAGTCTTAAGTTGTTACATTCTGTGGCTAAATTATTAAAAACAAAAACCCCAATCGATGAAAATGTCCTTCATTAAAAAGAGACACTAAGAATTACTTCAGTATATCAGTTATGAGCACTAAAACCTCTTCCAAGAATAGCCATTGATACTATTTAACAGAATGAAACACAAAAGAATTCACTAATAAAATCTGGGCAGCTCATAATGTAGTGGAAAGAAGTGGTACATAGGTGGTTGTTGCAAAAGTCCTTAGAAACCCAACTGTAGTTTTATTATTTACTAAAAGAGATACTATCAAATATAAAAACACAGAAGAGAAACACAAGCTTTGGAAAAGGTAGACTTTTAATAACTGCTTTTATCACCAGGTTAAGTCATGCAGTTACAAAGTAGTTAGAAATTTCTGAAAGGATATTGTCGTTTAAAAAAAAAAAAAAGCTCATTCTTACATAAATAATATCTAGTACTTCATTGGGACACTACTGTTCAAAAGGCCTTGGCGAAATAACCCCCAAACAAAACACTCAACCCAAGGTTGTTTTCAGCCCACTGGTAATGAAGCTGTGTGCAGAATACAGGCCTCTAACAGAGGACACAAAGTCAGGGCGAGTCGGGGCCATTGGCACGGCTCAGAGTCGCCAGCAAGACTCCAAAGTGGGAGCCCAAGTGGTATTTTTTCTGGGACGCTCTACTTGAATTATTGTTCAATTAGACAACACAGTAGATCTTCAACAGAGAACGATTAATTAACATGATAAGGAGGTTACTGCACTCTTTGGACTATATGTCATAATTGTGGTTAGTGAATTCTGACAGTCTTAACAAAAATAGCCTCCATCATTTGCAGTTATGAAGATAACTTAATTCTCCATCGGGCCTTTTATTTTTGCTGGACAATACATGACTGATAAGCTATAAATGATACTGTTTTATGTTATAAAAATACTAGCTTTTTCATTTATTATGTTTATAGGCATTCACTGCTTGAGTCAAGGTTAGGCTTATTAAGTGATTAAAGGCAATTTTATTACAGCAGCACATACTTATTTTATTCTAAAAGAATAAAATGCATAAAGAGAAATAGCTTTTATTTTTGTTGCAATCTGTAAAATTGAGTTATTTTGCTGATGTAAAAATACCAGTAACTCACTTGAGGACCATGCCACCTTCTGAAAATGCCACACACCTGCTACTTAGATGTATCAAAGTTACAGCACGTCTCAGACTTGTCCAGAGCTGAAGTAATAAGCAACTGACTGCTCTTGGATGACAGGTGCTTTCCTAGCCACAGCTCTGGCTGTACTGGGAAGCAGCCGTGGAGCAAGGCGGTATAGCCGGATGGAAGGGACTTTTCATTTAAAGGCAAAATACCCAAATCGCTCTCTGGCTTAGGTAATTTCTATGTTCGTATTCATCAGCTTGTACATGATCCCCTAACCTTAATTTCTTTTTTCTCAAAGGGCCTGATTTGGACTGACTTGTTGAGAATGATGTCCATTATCTATTAAGTCAAGAGAGAGAGAGAGAGAGAGAGACAGATTCCTGTGGTTACATGTAAACTTGTGAAGGGCCTGCAGATGAAGAGGGAAGAGGGCAGTGAAGAGGTCAGCCACACTCCATCTAGGTGAAGGTCACACCGGCTTCATTGTATACTTTGAAGACTTTCTCAATGGCGTTGACATAGGCAGCCGTTCTCAGGTCTAACCCCAGGTTATACTTCATAGCCGTGCGCATGATTTGCTGAAAGGCAGGAGAAAACATGGTGAAGTGTGCATGCGGGGCACACGTGGGCCCGGTGCGAGGAGCCTCGGCCACCATGGCAGCGCAGGACTCAGGCACAGAACCCGTCAGGAAGGACCTGTTCTCTGCAACCAAAGTACGCCACTGACTAGGCAGCAGTAAGGAGCTGCTCTTTAGATGTGAGCTGTCTCCGGCCTTTAGACGCCCTGTTATCTGGAGTAAGCTCCTTGTTAGACTTGGTGATAATTTTATAAAACTCAGAATGGGGTGCTGAAAATGTGCTGGAGCTTTGTGAATATGCTTAAGGCTGTGGACCGTATACTTTAAAAGGGTGAATTTACGGTATATCAGTTGTATTGACAACAAATTGTTATAACAAATTAACAACGAGCACCATCATCAATGGCTGCTTATGCTATTTCAACTTAAGGGTGGGTGGACAGAGTTTGAACTGAAGAAGAAATGAGGGAAATGCATCAAAGTGCGTTTAAGGTCTTGAAATAAGGAGCAAGGGGTCAAAAAACCTTTTGTTTATACCAAATTCTCCAGTGAGGTAGTTTCCTGCAGCGATAAGAGAGTGGTGTACTCAACTGCAATCCAGTTTGGCTGACTGTGTGATGTCTAGCTAAAGCTAACTGCCGAACACCATTCCCGCCTAACCTGGTATTATCATTTCTTTCCCAAAGCCCAGCAGACATACTGAACACCCTGAAAACACTGCCCGTCATTTAAGACTGAACAAGCATGCATTTTGCTACACACGAATGAAGAACGTGTAAACAGACTGCTGTCTTCGACCACAGCACACACAATCTGGCAGCTGAGGTGACACGGTTGAGCTGTGCTGCAGGTCACCAGCAGAAAGGCAAACAGCATTGCACACGTACCCTGGCAGAACGCTCCATAGTGTAAGCTAAGCCAGAGTGCACGATGTCTTTCTCGGATGCCCCCTGTTAGGGAAAAGACCAGAAGTTTAACAAAACCACAAAAAGACATGCTTCAATTGTAAGAGCACAAGGGATTCTCAAGTCAATATACCGCCAGACAGAATTGTTTTGTCTTTTGGCAAAAATACATTTAATTTCCATACAGTATCTCGATAGCTATTTAAATAGTTGTGCTTTAACCCCAGTTTAGTTTTCATTGCATTTGATGGTGAACAGATACTCCTGAAATAAGATCATGGTAAAATGAACGTACACAGAAAAGTATGCACAAGAAACAGGAGGGCAAGTAGTGAGGCCAGCACTGGTCACCCATCTGATTCGCAGATGCCCACAGCAACAAGTGTTCATCTCTTCTTCCCAGCTAACAGGGACACCTGCCCCAGCTAACAGGGACACCGCACAGGGCACAGAAAGGAGTGTGGCCCCCTCCAACAGTAGCTCTGTGGCAGAACCCCAGCTGTGTACTCAGGAGTGCTCATCTCGTTCCAATGCCAATTATTTCTGTAAGTCAATTTGTATCAATGGATTCCTCTAAGTATCTAATTTGGTTTTTGGAATGCTTTCTAAAATTTTAGGACAGGGAGCCTGGGTAGCTCAGTTGGTCAAGCATCTGACTTTTGATTTTGGCTCAGGTCACACATCTCATAGTTCCTGAGATTGAGCCCCGCATTGGGCTCTGTGCTGACAGAGTGGGGCCTGCTTGGGATTCTCTTTCTCTGTTCCTCCTCTGCTTGTGCACAGGTGCACATGTGCACTCACTCTTTCTCTCTAAATAAATAAACAAACAAATAAATTACAATACAATTTTAGGACAGTTAACTACTGCCCCATTCCAGTATGTCCTACCTAGCTATCAAACATATATCCTGCTATGTGAGATGAAAACTTAAAAGTGGATCACCACCCAAATGTGATCAGAGATCTACTCTGATCTTCACATAGTTGGCACTCTATGTATGCCGGAAGGTGTATTTCTATATACATTTGTATCTGTTAACAAACAGCTGGGTCAAACCTTGATCTGTCCTACTAAGGAAGAAAAAACTTGTTCTATAGGTGCAGTACTGCCTTACTCTCCCTCATTCATTTACTCATCAAACATTTATGGAGTGGCTACTACGTGCCAGGCACTCTTCTAGGCACAGGGCACAAAGCAGAAAACAAATAATGAAAATTCTCTGCTCTCGTGGAGTTTATATTCTAGTCGGGGGAGGCAGCCTACACATGGACCGAAAACCGGACGTCTGGGTGAGATCACAAAGATTCTGAATTCAGACAGAGCAGTGATTCAGGGCCGGGGGCCTTGCCATGTTAAGAGTGTGGCGAGGTGGTGAGGATCACAGAAGGCAATGTGAGGGAAAGGCAGGAAGAAAATCAGTGAGGATGTGGGGTTCTAGAAGCTAGGAGACTAGCTTCAGGGGGGATGATCACTCGTGACAGCAGGTGCTGACAGAAGTAAGATGAGGGCAGAAAAGCGGTCACTGGATCTAGTGATGCTGGTGCTTGCACAAGACGAGTTGTGGTGGAGTGGTAGGCACCAGGGCAGGTTTGAGCCTAGGAGAACTGGAGACGCAGTGGACGCAACTCTTAGGGTGTCTGCTGTGAGGGAAAGGGAAATGAACACAGCAAGAACAAAGTTTGGAAGAGAGCTGGGATTGAGACGCATTTTAAGACCGCATTCGGCACGCTGATAGGAGTGACTGATGATGGAGGAGGGGGAGGATGCACACTTGAGCAGTGCACCCGGGGAGCTGAGAATGGGCTTAGATGCAGGCACACGGAGTCGCTCTGTGACAGGAGACAGGGTGCAGGCGCCCGGAGTTGGGTGCCGGGAAGTTCTCTGACTGCTGTTTTCTCTGTGGGCAGATCCCAGGTCAGGTGCTGGAGTGCAGGGGACAGAGAAGAGGAGAACGTGTGATACAGCCAATCAGAAGAATGAGAAAGTGAAAGACCAGGAAAAAGTAGGATGACTGCCGGACAGCACCGGTTGCGCACTTAAGTTTCGTGGTCAGGATTATGGTGACAGGGCTGCAGGTGTGGAGGGAGCATGGTTGGGTTTCATGAGGGTCCAGGTGTCAGCAAGGGGTATGCTGAGCAAAACAAGCCGGAGTGACTGTAATGACGGAGTGTGGAATTCAGAGAACGGAGGACATCCCGGGGGGACAGTGAAAAGACGGTCAATAATGTGGGGCCTGGAAGGGCCAGAGCACGGCTGTGGAGGGGGAACTGGAGGGAAGGAGCTGGGGAAAAAACCCTGTTTTTTAAACTTACTACAAAACTCCTGCGACAAGTCATTCAGTAAGAGGTGAGACACAGGATTAAGGTCCGGAATTTGAAGCACTGAAAGGCCAGTGTCCTGGCAAAGGTTATTTTCAGAGAGCACAAACAGCAAGCCATCGGGCTGCCTCCCTAACTAACTGGCTGTCCTCCTCTGCACTCCTCCTCAGGTTTCGGCCTGAGCGACAGCTGCATGCCAGGCCTGGGCTGGGACACAGGCGACCACAGGGAGGAGCAAGAAGCCCATCTAGGGGTGGTGGCCATAGCAAGGGCTGCCTGGATACGTGTGGTGGAAGGATGTGTGCGATTCCGGCCCACAGCGGGATCCTCAGGGGCGGGCTACCTAAGCAGGGAGCGGGTCAGGGCACCGCAGACAAAGGGACCGCAGCTAACAGAGACATGGTCCGGGAAAGATGAAGGTTCATTTAGGGGGATGGTTAATACCCTGAGTGGCAAAAGCATCTTTTCTTCTGCAAAACAAAACCTTAACTTCCCCCGCTCCCCATGTTGTTATATAATCTTACATTACTTTCCATGACTGAATATTTCAGAAGATACATTACAACTTAGCCATTTCCCTGCCATGTATATGTAGACTATCAAACCTGATTAAAAAACCTGACTGCAAACACCGTTCCAATGACATCATCTTGCATGGAGCCATTTCTCTCCTTTAGAATTATTTCCTTAGGATAAATTTGCAGGGGGGATGTTAGGATAGTGTCAACGGGCAGGAAAACTGTAATAGCTCTTTAAATTTCTAAAGAGCTGCACCAATCTGCCTTGTCATCAAAATAAAGGTACAACTGTTTCGCTACAGACATGGTGAGTATAAGATCCATTGTTTTTGCTAGTTTAATACATTAAAGAAACCTTATTTTAATTTGTATTTCTTTAACAATGAGATTGAACACTTTCCTTTCTAGGCCTATTTCCTATGACTTTTCTCTTTTTTTAATGTTTTACTTTTATTTTTGAGAGAGAGAGAGAGAGAGAGAGAGAGAGAAGAAGAAGAAGAAGAAGAAGAAGAAGAAGAAGAAGAAGAAGAAGAAGGAGGAGGAGGAGGAGGAGGAGGAGGGAGACACAGAATCCAAAGCAGGTTCCAGGCTGTCAGCACAGAGCCTGACATGGGCCTCGAACTCACAAACCGTGAGATCATGACCTGATCCGAAGTCAGACGCTTCTCCGACTGAGCCACCCAGGCGCCCCTGACTCTGCTTTTCAAGTCTATGGCATTTACTGGGGAAGTTCCCTTCATGGCGTGTGAGCACTACCACTCAGTCCCGTCAACAGCTAATTCACACACACCTGCTTTCTTTCACTCTTATTCATGCCCACATAGCAATTTCAATTCTTCATATAGTTCAATTTAATGTTTACTTTGTTTTTATTTTAAAGATTTTTTTTTTTTTTTAGAAGTTCATTTAATTATTTATTTTTAAGTAATCTCTACACCTAACGTGGGGCTCAGAGATCAAGAGTCCCATGTTCTTCTGACTGAGCCAGACAGGCGCCCCTAATGTTTACTTCTCTATTCTATTTCTCTGGAGCTGAAGAGATACATAGTAATTCTGCACAATTAGGTTAGAACCACCTGTTGAGTCATCTGTATTGCACAGGGATCAAGATTGGAAGAACCATTAAATATATTTATTTTAAACTAAATTTCTTACTCCACATTTGGAATGTAGTGAGAGAGGAGCGTACAAAGCACACACAGAGCCTATCATCACTGTCATGTTGCTGACCACCCATAACCCCAATCAACTGGCCTGGGTCTAAAGTAAGAGCTGGCTGGGTGTGGAAAGTGTAATCCTGTCACAGCACACTCACCGATATCCTGTCTTGGAACTCTGCTGTGGGCACAACAGGAATAGTTCCACCATGCTTTCCAAATTTTCTTTCCAAACTTTCTTGAACAGACACTATAAAAAACCAAGAGATGAAGTTAAGACATTGCTAGTAGGAAAAAAAACAAAACTGAAATACAACCAAAAGTAGTCTCAAACTATATCCACAACCCAAAAACGAATACAGAGTTTAGAAACCTTCAACACTAATGACATAAAAGGGTTAATCATTTAAAACTCTGTTAAAAGGGAATAAAGCACTTTGCCAAATTCCTACATAAATGTGAATTTAGGTCACTCCTCTGTTTCCATAACACCCATTACCACGGTTTTTCCTTGGCTCTGTTAAAAAGAAAATGCTGAGGGAAAAAGAAACGGAAATCGATGGAACACTTCACCCAGATTCTCAGAGAGGGCTGAGTAAAGCTCGGTTGGAGGTCTTGGTCTTATTCCAGCCTGATGAGACTGGACCATTAACTCTGGAGCTACTCTCGTCAAGGAAAAACCACACTCGCATCAGAAGACTCCAAAAATTCTTGACGCTAGAAAGGCCTTTACTAGGAGCAACCAGAGACTGGAATGGATGAGTCTCACTAGGAGTTCCTGGCTTAAAAGGATACTCTATATTTATTAACTTATAGATGATGTTATAGAAACATTATATCACAGGGTAAACACCTGAATATAATTTTTGGTCCTAAGACTCATGAGAGAGAAGAATATGATTTTCTGTTCTGAGATTAAATTCTCTAGGATTACAAAAAGCGAACAGTCCTTTTCAAGTGTAAGCTAGTTCTAGCCTTTTAGCTGGCCCCAAAGATTGTTTTTGAACAAGGTCATCAGAACTCACTGAGCAAGTGGTAGTTAGAATCCCTTTCATATTTGAAGGTCAAACGACCATAGCTGACGTGATTTAGATTCTTCAGCCACTCAAAGTAGGATACTGTCACTCCTCCAGCGTTCAAGTAGAGATCCTACACACAAAAATGTGACAGGGAAGACACCAAAGAA
Organism: Panthera onca; assembly: GCF_046562875.1. Taxonomy (NCBI): domain Eukaryota; kingdom Metazoa; phylum Chordata; class Mammalia; order Carnivora; family Felidae; genus Panthera; species Panthera onca. The sequence continues at coordinate 42,604,510 of NC_138349.1, read as the reverse complement.
ATGAGAAGATCATGGCTTTACTGAAAGCTTTCAATGAACATCAGAGATCCATTTTAACATCAAAGCAGATTAAGCTTCAAACTTCCCAAATATATCTTAGATTGTATCAGGAATTTCACACTCAGGGGCACCTGGGTGACTCAATCGATTCAGTGTCCGACTTCGGCTCAGGTCATGATCTCACGGTTTGTGAGTTCAAGCCCTGCATCGGCTCGCTACTGTCAGCCTGTCAGTGCAGAGCCCACTTCGGATCCTCTGTCCCCCACTCTCTGCCTCTCCCCCGCTTGCACTCTCCCCCAAATAAATAAATATATTTAAAAAAAAAGGAATTTCACATTTAAATTTAACTAATGTCCTTCCTAATCCACTGAAGTTTTTTTTCCATTTTGAAAAAAATTAACTTTTTTGTTTATTAACTAACAAGCATTTGATCAACTATGGTTAGAGCTTCTTTCCCAAAGAAGTTTTTAGACAAAACTGTTTGCCCACTCAACGATGCACTGGATTGTCCACAGGGTGCCTCACCAGATCAGCGTTCCTTCTCCTACTACCTAAGGGCAGTCTGTTTCAGCTAAACTGAATTTCTTAAGTGTTTTCAGCAAAAGTCCTAAATGCATCGTAAGTCCACACTAACTTCCACTTGAAAATAACCCCATGCTTACCCAGTGAAAACCGAAACACATATTCCTCATACTAGCTTTCTGAGTAAAGCAGCAAGGGACATTTGAAATGCATAAGGTTAGAAATTACACGAAACCTCATTGTTCACGTTAGAATTTGTATTTCTAGCACAATGTACATTTATATAATTGGATTCTTTTTTTAAAGTTTATGTATTTATTTTGAGAGTGAGAGTGTGCACATGAGCGAGGCGGGGAGGGGCAGAGAGAGAGAATCCCAAGCAGGCTCAGTACTGTCAGCACAAGCCTGACACAGGGCTTGATCCCACTACTATGGGCTCATGACCCGAGCTGAAATCAAGTGGCGGATGCTTAACTAACTGAGCCACCAAGGCACCCCTATGATTAGATTCTTAAGAAGGCTAAATACATACTCAAGAAAGAGCCTGAAGTTGGAAGAAAAAGTTCAGGTCAAAGTGAAAATTGATAGGCTTTTTATACTAAGCATGCTTCTACTTTATTTACTTAAAAGCAAAATACAGATGAAGAATTCACTATAGCTTGGGAAATGAATGACGATCTTCTTCTCCCCACAATTCCTCACAGAACACAGTTAGGGTTTCAAGTACATTTAAAACCTGGCAAACACAGATAGATGACTTACTGGAATCACCATAATGTTCCTCTCCAGGAAGATCTTATCAGCCTCTGGAGTTGTCGGCCCATTGGCACCCTCAGCAATGATCTGCAAGAGAGTCAGGACATACAGAAATACCAACATCACCACAAATCCCTCCAGCAGGTGCAAGAGGTGTGTGTGTGTATGGGCAGGGGGATGGGCAGGGGAGTGGGGGCGGGAAGAGGCAGAACTGCAGTTTGAATACAATTATTAAGAGTTATTTTGTTCTATAAAGCGTATACAATTATTTTTCACCTTTCTATTTTCCTAACTGCTTTTTGGAAGCTTGGTTTAAGAGGAAACTCATGGTGATGGATGCCTGCATAACTGCGAATATACGAAAAGCTATGAAATTTTACACTTGGGTGAACTGTATGGTATGTGAATTATATCCCAATAAAGGTGTAAAAAAAAAGGAAAGCCAACTAAGAGCTTTTCTATGACCCTCAGGGCATTCTACATTGGTAAGGCTGAGCTCAGGTTCTATCATGCTCTCACCTTGGCTTTGACTCTGGGTGCATTGGACTTGGTCAGCTGCTTCTCGCTGGCAGCAGGGATCAGTATGTCACAGTCAGCCTCCAAGATGCTCCCTTCATAGGGTTTTGCCTTGGGGAAGCCCAGGATTGATCCATGTTGCTGAAATTGATTGAAAAATCAGAATTAATGGCTACATCACTGTTTAAATGTTTATGTTTAGAGCCTATGACATGAAGACTCATCTCTTAAGAGCTCTTTGGATTACATTTTAAAAAGTAAACAATGGAAATAGATTTTAATAAGACTTATTTCAACTTTACAATATTCAGGGTAGTCAGACTATTGAGATATTAGATTGACATACCAATTTGAAGTCTTCCAGTTCCTTTGGGTCAATACCATCTGGATTCCATATGCTCCCATCAGATTCACCAACACCAATACATTTAGCACCGAAACGATGTAAATATCTCATAGAGTGCAGGCCCACATTCCCAAATCCCTGTAAAGAACAATTACACGTGATATAGAAACTGAAGTCTTAGTGCACATGGTAAAGTCGATTCTGACCAGTACCCCTTCTGTAAGTTTAGGAAGAATTCTCAGAATCCTTTGCCATAAGAAACAATGTACTAAATCGCTTCTCTTTAGCAATTTGTTTCAGAACGTGGAACCCATTAATTTGTGATAATGGGTCCCAAAGAACTTTAGTTTGGTGCAGCCTTGTGGCTTATAAAGAACTGGCAGTGGTCAGTCATGCCACCCCAATCCTCAGGCCCTGATGACCAGGTGTCCTATGGTTGTAACAACATAAAGTCACTCACTGGGAGGCATATGAATTCTATTCTATTTCAAAATAGGATTCAAAAACAAAAATAAAAAAGTAGCATTCAACTTAATTTAGATTCCACTCCGTAAAATATCCAAATAGCAAGCCCATTCTTCCTCAAAGTTGAAATATTCAACTTTTAATTCAAAGTTTAAAATTCAATTTAAACTTTGACCCAAAGAAGTTGGTGATAGTTTCATATGTATCTGCAAGATACTTAAATTGGTACTAGTCACACGAATTATACCAAGGTTCAAAAAATAAGGCATGTATTACTCTGAAAACATTCACTCTAGAATTTAAAAGATTCAAAAGAATGACATTTTAAAAACTGTAAATCTAAAAACACTGAAAAACTTCCTTTATGTAGATCAGTTATTCTTTAAAAAAGCAAACATTCTTACCTGAACAACAAACGTTTTGTCTCCAAACCCTGGTGTCATTCCTAAAATACTCATGTAAGAAGCTTCATTGATGAAGTTTTCAATTCCATGGAAAACTCCCCGGCCAGTAGCAGAGATCCGTCCATGGATTCCACCCTGACTGATGGGCTTACCAGTAACACAGGCATGGGCATTAATATCCTGCAAGAAAAAGTCAAGATGTCACATTTCTAACTAATATGCTCATTAAGACTATGTGTGTGCTCATGGTACACATTCACCAATAGGGAGAAAACTTACTTTTTCAGATTTCTATTCTTAGAAAATATATAATAAAATAGACTATATTGTCCAATGGGATAAACAAGGTTTTTAGGAATTTAACATCATCAAGTACAAATAATTATATCACGAAACTAGAGATAGTTCTGCTTAAAATATTATTCCCTCAAAAATATTTAAGCCCTATTAAGTTGGAGTACACATCTCACATGTGTCTTAAAATCTACTATAAAACTTGAGCTCGTCACCAAAATGGAGCCTAAGTAGGAAGAGATATTATGGTGTTCTCGGTTAGATGGGAACACTCGATACGGTTAAGATACTCTTCTGCTCAACTAATTTAGAAATTCAATAAAATGCCACTTAAAAAAAAAGAACTTTATTTTTTAAAAATGTTTATTTCTGAGAGAGAGAGAGAGAGAGAGAATGAGCACAAGCAGGGGAGGGGCAGAGAGACAGAGGGAGACACAGAATCTGAAGCAGGCTCCAGGCTCTGAGCTGTGAGTGCAGAGCCCGATGCGGGGCTTGAACTCACCAACTGTGAGATCATGACCTGAGTCGAAGTCGGATGCTTAACCGACTGAGCCACCCAGGCGCCCCTAAAAAAAAAAAAACTTTAAAAGATAATATTCAAGTTCAAATAAAAGAGTGGATTAACAAAAGTATTCAAGAAATTAAAAAAAAAGACAAAATAACTAAGGGGTTTGCAGGAATACCTACCAAATAAAAATACCCATTAATCCAAAGATTCTATTTGTAGGAAGTCACATTTTTTTGTGCACTTAGTATGGTATCGTTGGGGTTAGGGAAGCAGAAAGGTATATGTGGGTGAGACGGAGCCGCTCCTGCCTACACCGTGAGGGGAGGGCCTCTGGTGGCAGCAGTGTGCTCTGGAAAGCAGGGTGGGAGAGGATCTGTCTTCACCACCCGACTTTCTGTAGTCTGTGAACTGACCATGTATTCTTGTTCAGAAACAACCATATTAGGAAAATGAAAGGGCTTGGGAGAGCGTCCTTTCCGAGGTATATCAAATATACCGTCAACTGTATCAGCCAGAACAGTGCAGGAGAGACAGACTGATCAGTGGAGCAGGAGAAACTAGACAGTCCTACCACATACAGGAAACCAACACAAAATGAAGGAGGCATTTCAAATTCGTGGATAAAGTATGGATGGTATGGCTACTTAATAAACTCGTGGGGCACTCTGTTACCCATGTAAAGTAAGATGAAGTGCCTTACTTCACACCATAGTCCTACTCTCCAATAGATGTTCTAGCTGGGTGAGTTAAAAAGTGACCTGGATTTTATCTGTATTGTTTAACTATTTTTACCAGGACAACTTAGAATTATATTAGCTGCATAACTGCCAGCAAAAAGAATAAAAGCTAAAAAAAGAGAAAGTAGTTAGTAAAGTGATTTACAGAAATTAGTAGTTTTCCCACAGTTTGCCTTCATGAATAATTAACACTTGTGAACGCAGAATTGCAAACCTAGTGCCAAATGCTTTTAAACAGTGCAAATGCAAATGCTGGAGCCACAGTCCTGTCGAGGTCAGGCCCGGCGCCAGCTGCCCAGCTGTCCAGCCCCCCAGCCCCCCAGCACACCTGACTGTCCCGGGAGCCCACCGACAACACCCCTCCCTCCCAGGCCTGTGCCTCTGGGCAGGATTAGACACAAGTTGCAGCATGTTCAGGTCTACATCTGGAAATCAGAAAAACTGTAGCTTCCTTACTTTTAGGCCCTGATTTTGGTGTCACTTTAAGAAGGAAGTCTTTCACCGGGGTTTGCTGGCAGAGCCTCACAAAATTTCCTTTTGTTGTTAACCACTGGGAATGAGCCACAAATAATGATTGATACATGGCCCACTACTCTGCACTCTTCAGTCTAGTGTCTCGCTTAAAACGAATGAGAGACCATATCCAGAACTCATTTAACATCAAAAGGTGACATGGAAAAGCATCATTTTAGGGAGTGGCAGTTGAAATAAAAATTCTTTCAAGAGTCTCATACTGCTCCTGTTTCATTTCAGGGATTTATGCAATTCACCTGATGTAATACTGTGTGTTTTACTAAGGAGTGGGTGCTGTTTTAAGTGCATTATATTACTAGCCACTTAACCCCCACTGGGTGCTATTACATTGTCGTCTTACACACGAGGAGACGGAGGCACAGAGAGCTCTACGCACCTGTCATGGGTCACAGAGCTGGTGTGTGAGGGAGCCTGAGAATCCAGGCTGCCCACCCGTGCTCCCACCCACAGACTGCACTCCCTCAGAAATTCAGACATCAGCCCGGGGTCTGAATTCCTCCCCTGAATGCTGCAGCCCCCTTCCTTCTTCTCAGGAGGGAATATTTCTCTTCTCCAAGGCTCATCTTTCCACTAAGGCCCTTAAAAGGAAAATTCATGAGGACTTTGTTCCCTTGGAAGATTCTGCTACCTCTACTGTTCACACCTTTCTCCCATCGTCTCTCACATGGAGGAATCTGGGGCCATAGCCAGATGGCAACAAAACAACAAAAACCTTTCTCTTTGGGCAACAGCCACCTTTCAAGTCTTCTCTCTGCTGTCCAGTGCCATTTTTCTCAGGGAAGGCTACTCTTCATGCCCTACTTCCCTCTCTCAACACCCCCTTGCAGCCTGGCTCCAATCTCCGTCCCATGAATGATCTAGTTGCTGAACTGGTCTCTTCCCAGAAACCCCTCCCTTAACATCACCACATGGAACTCTTAGCACTTCTCATTCTTCTGTGACTGACTGCTTTCCCTCTAAATCCCTCTTTAGTCCATCCATTTCTCCCCAGCTCCAGGGCAGACCAGTACCCCCTCTCTTCTGGGCTCCTGTATGGTGTCCTGCCCCCATCAGTCCCAATTCTCTGCTGCACACAGAGTGGCACTCAAAATGCCTCACACCTGCTTATAGTTAGCAGTCCCCAGCTTCCTTCTGGTTTCAGGACAAAGAACCAGAGTCTCTGCTGTCATTCGTGGGGTGATGATCTAGTCCGACCTTCCTCTAACTGGCCTCTCCTGCGCCCTACTCTCTCACTTTCCCCTCTGGCTACCACAGTCTCCTCTCAGTCTCAGGTTCCCCTCTTCTGCATTCCAGAACTTTGCTCAGTGGTTCCTTCTGCCTCCCACACTCGCACCCCCACCCATTCCCCAGCTGATCCTATTCGATGTTCAGAGTGCAGAATAGAAGCTTACTCCTTCACGGAGGCCTTTTCTGATGTCACCTGCAAAGGCTTGGCCAGGCCCCCTTACACCTTTTCGCAGCATGAGAACTTCGCCTGCTCTCATTTATCCCAACTGTACTGGAAACCCTGCTTGCGTGGCAGAGGTACTCCTTGTATGCATTTTTAATGTACGTCTTTTCAACTCCCTTTCGATTCCTACCCCTTAAATGTTTTTCAAGGTTCCAACCCTTTTCCAAGAACGGAAAGTTGGCTTTTCTTTTTGTGTTCCGCATTAGTGGCACTACTTCTGCTCAGTCCCCTAGATTCAAGTCTTCCCAGGTCTCCTGCTCCTTGATGACACACATCCACTGGAGTCCTGCGGAGCCTATCTCTGCCATGCACCACTGCTTCTCCCTAGCCCCCAGGGCCCCTGGGCAGCCCAACACCACCAGCCCCCTCAGCCCCCAAGACAGGGTCAGCACCAGAGGCTCCCCTCTCACTGGCCTTGAGTATTTTTGTCCTAGTTCATGTATTTCCTCGCTCTTCTATCACCCTTCTAATATGCCTCATCTCCTAACGGTCTGAGCTCTACTGTTTCTCCTCCTATCCCCGCAACCTCCGTGTTCAAATTCTACCCATTTTCAAGGTCTAGCCCAGACACCTCATCCAGGAAGCCTTCTTTCAGAGATGTAACTCCATCTCTGTATTACACTATCTCCATACCTCATCTGCTTCTTTACTTCCCTTCTAGTGTCTTGCAGCATGTCCTGCTCTGCCTAGCAGGTGATCCGTTTTCGAGGTTCCATCCCAGCTTTCGGGATGGGGAGGCATGTAAATGAAAGCTCAGGCCATATTCACTACATTTATGGTTTATGACTGGAGAGAGGGAAGTAAAATAATATGCCAATCAAGACATGATTAAAGGAGAGGAGAAAAACCCAGAGGATTCTCACCTTCCACATACAATGAGCTTAACTGCTATTTCTCGTAGATGGCGAATGAGGCCCTCAGGACCTTCGGTGGGTACTTACATAGTGCCCGATGGTGCTGGCATAGGTATCAGCAATCCAGGACATCTCCCGCTCGCCTGTGCTCATGTCTGGGGCAGGCACATCGATGCCAGGACCTGGGGCACAAGGAAAGGGCAGCTTTTAAGATAAACTCCTCTCAAACACATAGATCCTTGGGATTTTCTATAATAACAAAGCTACCACTGTTAGAAAACTTTAGATTTCATCTGTGTAACTAATTGAAGCCATTAGTTGAAATTAGCCACTAATTGAAATATTTGCTAAATGTTTCGCTACACAATTATACACACACACTGTTACATAGTAATTTCTTACGGTGGCGTTTCCTTGCTCTATGTTTGGAGGTTAGCTCTGCTGTGACAGATGTGAGCCACTCAACTGAACTTCTGAACATGTGAGCATAAGCAAATCAGTGTACCCCTCTTGATGTCAGTTCCTTGAACTGCAGTTAGAGTAAACAGTACCATCTTGCCCTACAGAAGGATGACTCTTACGGTTAGGGAGTGTATGAGTCTGAGACAGCACAGAAACACATCACTTCTGGGGGCGGGGTAGGGATGGGTAAGCCCTCCCCACCAAGTAGGAAAAGAAGAAAAAGACACATTGTTGAAGCAACTGAATTAAGTCCCATTAATACCTTCACACCTGTGCTTTGGCCTGTTGTTCAAAGCTTACTCAGTGTATGCAATTTTAAACCTTAGCTTTCAATTCCTCAGATCACAGAAAATTAAAAAGTTTGAGGATAATAAGAAGTTAGTCCACAGGCAGCAGCAACAACAACAAAAAGTCTAGTGACAGCACTAATACTGATGGCCACACTGAGATCTCAGATAAAAATGCGTTAAATGATGCCTACTCAAATCGGCCAAAGTAGGGATACACAGAGATACATCTCTCGAAATAGTAAGAATCAAAACAACCTAAGTATCTAGTGAGTCAACTAAATAAAATACGGTGGGGGCGCCTGAGTGGCTCAGTCGGTTCAGTGTCCGACTTCGGCTCAGGTCATGATCTCACGGTCCGTGAGTTCGAGCCCCGCATCGGGCTCTGTGCTGACAGCTCAGAGCCTGGAGCCTGTTTCGGATTCTGTGTCTCCCTCTCTCTCTGACCCTCCCCCATTCATGCTGTCTCTCTCTGTCTCAAAAATAAATAAACGTTAAAAAAATTAAAAAAAAATAATAAATAAATAAATAAAATACGGTGTATCTATGTAAAAAATATTCACCGAAACACACGTGGAAAAAAAGGAGATTTCATATAGCACGTATATAGTATGTTCCTATTTAAATAAAATTCTTTTTCCCTCTCTAGTTAGATCTGTGTAATATCTAAGCATCTATCCTTCCACGTGTATACACTGTCTGCGTGCAGAAGTTTGGAAGGACACGCTCACACTTGTTCACTAGGTTTCCATTTCGGCCTTGTTTATAACTTTCTATATTGTGTCAATTGTATCATACAAACTCATTACCTTCATAAAAAGGAAAACAACAACTTTAAAAATGATTAAACTATTTAAAAATTTTTTTTAACGTTTATTTATTTTTGAGACAGGGAGAGACAGAGCATGAACAGGGGAGGATCAGAGAGAAGGAGACACAGAATATGAAGCAGGCTCCAGGCCCTGAGCTGTCAGCACAGAGCCCGACGCGGGGCTAGAACTCACGGACCGCGAGATCATGACCTGAGCCGAAGTCGGCCGCCTAACCGACTGAGCCATCCAGGCGCCCCAAATGATTAAACTATTAAGTCTCTCAAATAAAGTTCTTTCTAAGGGCTGTCCCTGAGTTCTACATTTTTTACTTTTTAACCAATAGAACAAGGTACGTTTTAGTATTTTCCTACATCTCAGACGCCCAGATCCTAGGTGATGTGTTTCTCTGCACAAGTTGTGATGCGATGGACACAAGATGGCATAAGACAACTGCGAAGTGGTCAAGCCTTGCTTTTACAGTCCTGCCCCTCCTCCCAGCAATCTGTCACACTCCTGAGTTGAGTACCCTTTCCTTTAGGCAGCTTCTAAACCTCATGAAGTCTGACTTCCCCAAAGTTACTCTCCTTCCATATAACTCTCCTACTTGGAAGGATTCATTCCACATTCTAGCCTCATCCTCTGACAAAAGGGCTCTACCATCCCCATTTGCTCATGATGTCCATTCCTTTAGAGTGACATACTTCGAGGATGTCAGTAAAGATTTGTTTAATCATACTGCTTTTCTCCCAAGGTATCAATGACAAATTGCTCCTGAATCCTTCTGGTGGTTATCTACAAAAGTATTTTAGCAATATCAAGGGTCAAGTAACCTTGTTGGCTCAAATAACAATTCCAGTTGGAGAAGGGCTATTGGCAAGGAGCAAGTATGAGGAATATAGTTTGTAAATCAGAAATGTACCATGATACATTGCTTCTCAAAAACCTCAATTCATCTAGACAGCCTAAGGTGAGACAGCTCTCTCTACCCAACGCCAAAGTCACAAAATATTATTAGGCTTGTGAGTTTTCTATTCCACACAAAAATCGACATTCAGATCACAAATAGTTCCTGAGTTGCAGAAAAATTCTCAAATATCTTACAGAGAACAGGTCTGAAAGTCCATACCTTGTAGAACATGTAACTACCCTCAGGAAAGCTAAAATGCCATCACTCAATCCCATAATAGTATAAAGAAGGTGAAAAACTGGCTGGAGAGTGCAGTTGCTTTAACAGAGCATGAGCAAGAGCTGAAAGGGCAATTCTGGTGCCTGATACACTAGGGGAATAAAAGGAGGGAGACATCAGGTTATTGCAAGGGAACTTCACCATTTGCAAAGGTGGTACCTAAACTCACACAGCAGAATTAGCATCAACCTTCACAAGCTTTAAAAAAAAAAAAAGACACAAGGAGAGAACACCTCTTAACTCATTCTGTGAGGCCAGTATTATCCTGATATCATAGACATTGCAAGAAAAGAATCCTACAGACCAATATCCCTTAGAACACACACATGCATACACACACACACACACACACACACACACACACACACACACACACACAATTTATGAAAGAACTTGTCAGAAGTGGTATAAATCTGTGCATCGAAGACTACAAACTACTACTGAAAGACCTTAAAGGACGCCCGAGTCCGTGGACAGTCAGTATTCCTGGACTGGAGCACTCACCATGGTGAGGACGGCAACATCCCTATGAAAACCCCAGCTGACCGTTTTTGCAGAAAATCAAAAGCTAATCCTAAATGCACACAATGTGACAGGGCCAGGACTCCAAGCCAGCTTCAACTCATACTCTCAAACTGTGTGGAAAGAGAAGTTGGAGAAGAATGGAGAAATGACATCAGTTCCAGAAGTTTGCTCAGGACCAGTTCTGTCCTGGGGGAAGAGAAAGAACTCCTTCACCTCCCTCTACGTGCCACAATCGGGTTAGCTGCAGTGTGAGGCAATGAGGCCTCAGTACTTAAACCAAGGAGTCAAACTGCTTCTAACTTTTGGAATTATAAGGTACTTGACAATATAAATGCAGAGAAAATTAGCTGGTTATACACTAGATAAGGGCAATAAATACAACTGAATAAGTCTGAAACCACTCAAGACCATTAAATATGTTTGTGACTTAAGCTAAGAGGAAATATGATATAAAAATCATGAAGGCTATCAACAAGCTGAACATGACAGCAGTTCCCCAAATCTCAGAAGTAGTGGGCATTTCTGTAAAGGAGGCAGTCAACTCCAGCTACCCAGTGCCTTGCTTTGCTGCTATGGTGGTAGTATGAGCTCACAGCAGTGCTGAGGGGGAGGCATGCCAGGAATCCACATGCCTTTTGTTTACTTACAAATTTTTTTTTTAATGTTTATTCATTTTTGAGAGACAGAGAGAGAGAGAGCAGGGGAGGGGCAGAGAGAGAAGGAGACACAGAATCCAAAGCAGGTTTGAGGCTCTGAGCTCTCAGCACAGGGGCTCGAACCCACCAACTGCGAGATCAAGACCTGAGCCCAGGTTGGATGTCCAACCAACTGAGCCACCCAGGTGCCCCCCACCCCTGCATGCCTTTTAAACGATGAAAGACATATTGAATCTGGTAAAGTTCTAGTGTTAACTTTTATTTATTTCTATGCTAGTTTATTTATTTCACGTCCTTTTTTTTTTCCCTAAAAAGAGGGCATTTCAAAATAAACATATCTTAAGTTCATAGGAACCTGTCAACCAACAGTTGGGAGAATATTGGGGAGTAAAAACACAGGGGCTGGAAAACAGAGAAAGAGTAGATTTTCTTTCTTATTTTAGTCAGTCTTCTTTATGTTACAAGGGCAAACATTCTATTAAATATTTTTTTTTTATTTAAACAAATTAGAATCCCTCTAGATCAACAAAAGAAATATAAAGATTTAATTTGCTTGAAAATTAAAGATTAAATGAATATTTACACATCACAGCAAAGAATTCACACCTCATATGAAAGAGCACGTGAGATAGATGACAGTATGATACGGAAATATCAAGCCAGTGAAGATCAGCACCTCAGAGATCTAGTGTTTGAGGAAAGGGCCTAGTAACAAACATTAGAAGCCCCAGGAACCCTCCAAACCAGCCGGTGATGGCAGCGTGAGCTATTAGTGTGAGGCCCCTCACCTCCCAGCCTGTGCCCACTGTGCTGAACCTCCGATTCCAAAGGCATCAGATTTCCCACTGCTTTCAGAACAGGATCACTACTGTGAAAGTGATTTCTACATATTAAAAAAAATGTTTATAATACAGGTATTATTCAGTTCCTAGAATCTTTCTGGACATCACAACAGAGATTGTACAAGGAGACGAGGTGGAAGCGATCCGTCTGGTGTCCATACTGCATAGTGAGAACCTGAACTTTGCTATTAGAGATGTATCAAAAACAGGCCCATGTACGTCCACCATATTTGTCACAGAACCCAGCTTTTCAGAGTAAAAGGGCAGTTCTACCCATGTACACACAGGTAAAAGCAGGAGTTTACCTTAAGAACATTACTTTTTAGATGTTCCTACTCTGTGGAAACCTGCATGGTAATACGTACCAATAAAGCCCTTCTTTGCCAGCTCCATCGTAAACCTCCTTGTGATCTTTTCTAATTCATTATCCTATAAAGGAAAAACATGAAAACAAAACAACAATGAAACAAATGTTTTTGACAGAAAACCACCGGTGGAGATAGGTAATAGTTGGATTTTCTATTTATAGGACATTTTCACCTATCTTCTTGTGTAATCCTCAAAGCTCATAAAGCAGGCATTTACATTTTAAAGATGAGAAAATGACAGATCACAAATTAGGTCATATAAACAACAGACAGTAGAATTAGGGCTCAGATCCCAGTTCCTGTTCTCTTTGTATTAATATAGGACCCTATGAGCAATCCCTATGGTATATTTTCATTTAAATGGTTAATCTCAAAAAGAATGAAATCATACATGTTATGTTTGTAACAGATGTTACTTTGGTGCTGCAAAGTATAGTAATGGCTTAAATTAACTTGGAACTGATAGGATAAACAATAAGATTTTTACTGAATTAAGACATTTGTCATTGGACCTTGATAACCCAACACAAAAATCTCATAGTAATATATACTATATTTATATAGAACATATTTATATTTATGTTATAGAATACATAACATGGATATAAATGCCTAAGAATATGAAGGTATTAACTACCTTCTAACCAAGTGAGAAAATGAAAAAGGACATTGATCATTGATGTTAAGCCAGGTGACCTTTATATGGCACAACACTCAATGTGTTAATTCTTTACTTGTTTTTCCATTCCTTTAAAAAGCAATAGGGGCCATTAATCTCACTGATATGGGGGACACACAGAAGCCCAGTAATTACAAGTCCCCCATCAGTGTATCATGTGCACAAATGTCATTTTGTTACTTACAGTATAGTTCTTGGGATTAATCTTAACACCAGCCTTGGCACCCCCAAATGGCACATCTGGAAGAGAAGGCTGCAAGTTGTTATTCCAGACAAAGGGTAAAAAAATTAAAGATGCAGAAAGTACTATGCAATGTATAAATATGACACTTTAAGCTTTAGTTTAAAAAAATTCAAGAAATACACCCACGTCAATCTCTTCTAAAATGTTGTACTTTAACTAAAACTCTAGAGGAACAGAAATGATAAGGCTAGGCAAGTTACGATGTGTAATCAGTGTGCTTTCCTAATTCTAAAAGAAAAAAACATTTATTCCCCTTCTACTATGATTTGGTCTTATTTACAGTGTACAGAAAGGGATTTAAAAAAAAGATCTACACTTCAAGAAAATCCAATTGATTCCTATAACAAGTCCTCCATTAAAAAAAAAAAAAAAAAAAGACTAACTCTTAATTAAGGCTAATTGAAAAATGGTGTGGGCATTAAACTGTGCACCTTGAATAACATCCTAACAGTAACCCTGTATGTAAACATATTTCCCCAAGCGCCATTAGGTGGCAACAAAGGAGATCACTTACCAACCACAGCACACTTGTAGGTCATCAGAGAAGCCAGGGCTTTCACTTCATCTACACTCACATCAGTGCTGTAACGGATACCTGAGGGGGTGAGAAAGAAGGGGATGCATTTAGAACACCCTTCTGGCAGGTTAAAAAAAAAAGTGCTAGAAATTGAACTGTCCACACTTTTTGCATTTCAATACCTTGGTTATTTCCAAGAACACTTAAAGAAACTTATGATACAAAGTCAAGGGAAATCTAAGGAGTCACCTAGCAAGAGCTACAGAATGAGCACTGAATTTAAGTATTTGGACAGTTATGAGCGAAAGACTGGTGTTGGAGTGCAGTTTCTGTGTTCTGGTACAAGCTCAGGATGAGACCATGGAGCAGGGCTCCTGGGGATTAAGAGGTGAATGGAGCACAGTCCTGTCCTCTGGGGACTGACAGCCCAGTGGGAAAAACCAGTAACTATGATTCCACAAGACAAAAACCACCTTCAAATGAATGTTACACTTTTAGGAAGGCAATTAACTCCGGGAAGGCTTTAAAATTTTTCTTTTATGTTTTGACTTAGGTGATTTGGTAGCAAGGAGCTCAAAAATTTTGCTTTCTGATAGCATACAGATATGAGCAAATGGATAGTCAACAGATTGATTCAATCTAATATTAGATGTCTAAATAGAAGTTCTGGCTTCAAACGAGTACACCCAGATGTCCCAGTCTCTTCCTCCCTTCATTCACTGTCAGCCTGTCAACCAAGAGACGAGAAGGTGACAAGTCATTTCTTTTTCTTGGAGATGAGCAATTCCCTCTATCCTTCCTGCAAGGATGGCAGAAGGCCAAGCGACAGACAACTAACTGTCTCAATGCGCCTGTACTTGGTAGTGTTAGGTGTTTGGTAGAGTGGACGTGGAAAGTGAGTATGTCTACTACTTTGGTTTTGTGGGTCCTGGGCACTCACCCTCCCAAGTTTTTCAGGGTTAGGCCACCCTTTGTCCTCTGCAGTTCACTGTTTCTCAACCCAAAGGAAGAAGGCCAGGGTGAGGTTAATGTCTGCATGCTACCTGGCGCTCCCTGGCACAATGTGTGTTTGTGAGTGATGAAGGATTCTTGAATGACGCTGGGTACAACTTCCACTGAGTTACAGTAATGGGGGGCCTCGGGGACATCTCTTAAAGAATTTTGGGAACAAATGTTTTTCAGATAGCAATATACAATATCTCAAACTGGTGGTTGGAGAAAACTTCCCTAGTCATTTTAATTTTTTTAAATGTTTATTTTTGAGAGAGAGCAGCATGAGTGAGCGGGGGAGGGACAGAGAGAGAGAGAGAGAGAGAGAGAGAGAGAGAGAGGAGAGGACAGACGATTTCAAATAGGCTCTGTGCTGACAGCAGAGAACCCAATGTGGGGCTGGAACTCATAAACCACGAGATCACGACCTGAGCCAAAGTCAGATGCTTAACTGACTGAGCCACCCAAGCAAGCCCCCCCGTCCCCGTCATTTTTAAAAGATGGCTTCTTGTATATTTCTGCAAACATCTATCTAAACAAAATGATATCTTTTCCAATTAGCAATAACTGCACCTTGGATAAACCTCACTGGCTATGATACTGCCACTGCACAAAGCTAAACGCCAATGATACGACTTAAGAGAATTTTATCTGTGGTACATAGATCATAAAGAGCAAATTCTAAAGCTGAACATATTTCTTTAGCGTATTAGAAAAATAAAATGATTATATTTAGAAAAGGGAGCTCTTGGAACAAATTTACTTGTTAACGAAATTTTAGAATAAGGAAGGACAATTTTTTTAATGCTTATTTAGTTTTGAGAGAGAGAGAGAGCAGGGGAGGGGCAGAGAGGGAGGCAGAGAATCTGAAGCAGGCTGTGCACTGTCAGCGCAAAGCCCAACATGGGGCTTGAACTCATGAACCGTGAAATTGTGACCCGAGCTGAAGATGCTCAACCAAATGAGCCACCCAGGTGCCCCAAGAAGGGATAGTCTTTTTAAAGATAGACCAGCTACCTGTTGCTTTAGAGCTTGCTTCCCTATTTTGTTCAGGCCTCTATTAAAACTTTCTTCATTCCAAGAGGCCTTCCCTGACCACCTTCTTTAAAACAGCACCTTTCTCATTCCTACTCTCTAGCCCCCTCTACGTTAATGTTTTACCACTGACTTTATATTATAGATTTGTTTACTGTCTTGGCTTCCCCACGTGGGAAGTTATCACCATGAGGACAGACTGTGTTTTGTTCAATGCTTCAATTCCTGGTCCCTAAAATAGAAAATGGCATGCATGTATCAGGCACGCAAATACAGGATGATTAAATATATGAATATTTCTTGACTCTTAAAACTTAAGGTATTAAGACAGAAAAACCGTAGTCTCTAAAAATTCTGACAGGCCTATAAGTTCTGAACAATTCACAATACACTGCATGTATTACAAAAGGACTATAAAGCAGTAAGAGGCAAAAGCACCAGGTCCTAAAAAGTACTCCAGAAAAAAAAAAAATTTGTAAGTAATATTACGACTAAACATTTGTTTCTTTAAATTTTTTTTTTAACGTTTTTATTTTATTTTTGAGACAGGGAGAGACAGAGCATGAGCAGGGGAGGGTCAGAGAGAGGGAGACACAGAATCTGAAACAGGCTCCAGGCTGTGAGCTGTCAGCACAGAGCCCAACGCGGGGCCCGAACCCATGGACTGCAAGATCATGACCTGAGCCGAAGTCGGCCGCTTAACCGACTGAGCCACCCAGGCGCCCCAACATTTGTTTTTTTAAGGCAAAATTGGGGGGTGGCTCAGTCAGTTAAGGGTCCGATTCTTGATTTCAGTGCAGGTCACGATCTCACGGTTGTGAGGCTGAGCCCTGAGTTGGGCTCTATGCTGAGTGTGAAGCCTGCTAAAGATCCTCTCTCTCTCTCTCAAAAATAAGAAAAAAATTTGGCTTAAACACTAAAATATGTTTTGCGGCGCCTGGGTGGCTCAGTTGGTTAAGTGTCCGACTTCGGCTCAGGTCATGATTTTGCGGTCCGTGAGTTATAGCCCCGCGTCGGGCGCTGTGCTGACTGCTTCGGATTCTGTGTCTCCCTCTCTCTCTGACCCTCCCCCGTTCATGCTCTGTCTTTCTCTGCCTCAAAAATAAATAAACGTTAAAAAAAAAATTAAACACTAAAATATGTTTTTAAAAATCAGTGAAAATGCTACTATGCAATGTGGCAAATGCCTCAGTGAAGGCCGTGCTAGGCCAGTGATCTGGGCTGGGTACTTCCTGACCAAGTGGACCCAGCTCAGTGGCAACTACTGTGGTGACTGCACTTGCTTACCTGGGGAGGCACAGCCTCTGTTCTCAGGTTTAATCAAGACCGCACAGGACAATGCACGTGAAGCAGCTGACATGGTCAATAGTTCAATCTCGGCTATATTATCACTGCTATTGTAAGTATTAGAAAGCAGTGGCAGATAACAAAGAAATCTATGTCTTAAAAAGGCTAAACTTATAGGAGTTTAAACAGACAGCTTAATAAACCTTGATTTCATTACTTTAAGATAAATTCATGAGGGCAGAATAGTCTGCTATTGAGAATTAGTATTTCTATCATACACAAAGCACTTTCTTCTTGCTCGTTTAGAGTCTGTGGAAGTAGTCATTAAGTTATTTTAATTTCCCTTTCTTTTTAAAAATTTTTTAAATGTTTATTTTTGAGAGAGAGAGAAAGGGGGGAGGGGGAGAGAGAGAGAGAGAGACAGAGAGAGACAGAGAGAGAGAGAACGTGAGCAAGGGAGGGGCAGAGAAAGAGGGAGACATGGAATCTGAAGCAGGCTCCAGGCTCTGTGCTGTCAGCGCAGAGCCTGATGCGGGCTGGAACCCACCACCAAGAGATCATGACCTGAGTCGGACACTTAACCGACTGAGCCACCCAGGCGCCCCCAATTTCCCTTGCTTTCTTTAAAAATATTCCATTAGTTTCAGGTGTTCCACATAGTGACTGGGCAATTCTATATACTACAGCATGCTCACAAGTGTAGCTACCATTTTTCTTGCTTTCTTAAGGGAAGGGAAAAGTTACTTTCCCTTATCCAGTGTTTCAAACTAATACATTCGGTGGGAAACTAAACACAGCCTGAAACAGTAACATTTACAAATCTGATTATAATCCTGTTATTCTAGACATTGATGCTAATTAGAAACTGGACCCCTCCTAGTACAAGACAGTGTAAACAAAATGCCTATGTTACTGCAACAGTTCTAGAACCATGAGTCAGAAACTGTGTATGTATAACAAAAAAACATGTTTCCACTGGATGGAACCCAGGCATTCTTGTGTGTAAAGTGAAATTTTCTTTCCGAGCCACACCCAATCAGAAAACTCAACTGCAAGATACAGAAGAGAAGTAGTTACATAAATTACCTTTCACATCAGCATTTTCTGCAGGCTATGAGCCAAGAAAGGCTTCTAGTGAACTGAGGCAAGGGAGGGGTAGTAAGGAAAGGAGCAGAAGAGTTAGTGGGGGGGGGAAGCTCTGGAGCAGAGGAAGGAGGAGGCAGGGAGGTACCCAGAAAGGAATGCAGGTGGTCGGTTACTACCTGGGATAGGATGGGGGCACAAGGGCAGAAACTAAAAGGGCCAAGAATTTTATTCCAGAAATGGAAAGGAGTAAATTAGGTTTTTTTCTATTCTAAAGTCCTGTAGCACTACCCATTAGCCCATGTTGCAGCTGGCATTGCTAGTGTCTGGGAAGAGACAGATGGGGTCTGTGAGCGACAGCGCTAGTAGGTATCACGACAGAGGTGGATGCTTTCAATGAAAAGCAGAGTCCACAGCTGGCAGAACTAGAAAGGAAATGGGGTGATTACGCAGGTATGGACCACACGGCAGATGTCCTTAGAGACAAGGACCCCCAAATCAAGACCCCTTTCTCACTGGCCCACAGAGTAACCTGTACTTCCAGTTCGCCAGCGGAAACTGAACACCACCCATGACTGTTTATTATTTATCAAACCTGGTAGAGCTGGAGGAAGGGTTGGTGGTAGAAGTCTGAAATCAGACCTCTTATTCTGAGGAGTAATTAACTCTACCACATAGTTATTTTGAGCTAACTGGTATCCAGATGTTTCAAAAGAACATTAATAAAATGCAGACATCTGCACACTACACAGCACAAAGCATTTCTCTGCCTTTTGACTTAATGACCAAAGATATTCCTTACTACACCAGGTTTTTCTAGGAGAAATCAAAATCAAAAGCAAAAATTAGCTAAAGCTGCTATAGTGATGAAGAAACCACACCAGTTCCTTACTTTGAAAAATTTCAGTGAAAACCACAACTGAGTAGCTTGAATTTTTTTCCTTTTGCAAGCTGACTCAAAACCAAAAACATACAAAAAAGCTCCTAGCAACTAAGTCACCATTGTTTTTTTCTGTGATGAATCATTAACGAAACACATTCATGACAATTTAAATGGTTTTAAAAATTACTTGAGCCTGGATCTTTTAATAGGTCTTTGATTTATTTATCACAAATTCAATTTCCAACTGCATTCTCTCACTTTTCAGAAAACCAAGAGTTCTACCACAAGCACAGAACTCACAGAAAAGCATAAAGACCTCAGAACTCTTGAAATGCATGCCCTAGCACTCTTGCCATTTACTCATGAGAATATCTTTTCTCACTTAATACTAATATAATTTCCTAACGTGTAACAGAGTAACATAATTACAAATGAGGAGAGGAGGGCAAGGGGCAGTGGGAAACTGGGACCCTCCAGCATGTAATGACCTCGGAAAACATGGGAAGTCTCAGACAAAAATTCAGTTGGCACTGCAAGAAGCAGGCCACATAGGAACGAAGGAATATCATACCCTTTAACTGCTTTTGACAGTGTCCATGTCTATGTAGGAAGGCAAGGAACCAAACACTTAAAGAGACAAACTTCATAATAAGTTCTGGGAAGCATATGTTTAGCTGATGTTGGAGAAATGAAAAGGACATTTCACTTCTTCTTTTCATTAACATTAAAAAATTATACAACACATATGTGTATGCGTTCATCAAAACTTAAAAACAAAACATTGGAAGTCTCCCCTGACCTCCCATTACATACCACTATGTAATCCCAGTCTTCTCTTATGGGGGACTGTTCTTGGTGATTGAAGTGGGTATATATAGATCCTTCCAAATAATTTGCCTGCATTTAAGTACATATTATTTATAGGACACAGAGTTCTGTTGTGTGCCTAAGTATTGAACTTCCTGCCCAATGGATGGAGGAAGGATTACACATTAAGAGGGGGATCCTGTTGATTTTTTTCATTGACTTATTGGGATAATAGCAGTAAACTTAGCCACACCTTCCTACCAAACCGGTCTTGGAAATGATGCCTAGTAAAAGTGGTGAATATAAAACCGGACAACATTTAGTAAAACATAACGATAACCTGTTATAAAAAGGTTCAAAGGGTAAAGTATTGAAATTACAGATATCCAGTTTCATATAAATTATTTAAAAGTCTAGGTGATATTTGAGATGGTTCTGAAGAGGAAGAAGAGAATTAAAGGGAGAAAGGAGATAAAGGATAGATGGGCACTACAGGTAGAGCGACTATATGTTGCAAGAGTAAGATCGGGAAAATATCTATGCCTGTATTTCCAAGTTTTGCTAAGGATCATTTTACACCAAATCTCCTTTATTTTCAAAATCCAGTCTTCTTTCCTAATAATAATATCACCTTTTCTTCCTAACAGTGCCTCAGGCTAGAAACTTGAGTTATCTTTGACTTTTCTCTCCTTCATTGATACATCCTACCTGTTGGGGAATACTGTCCTTCCTTCAAAATGTTTTTAGCTGCCCTTTGCTTTTCATTTCTTCTGCTATTACTTATCACCTCATCCTCAGCTCCTCTGCAGCCTAGCTCTCCTGGATTTACCATTATGCACCCAACAAGCATAAAGGGAAAAAGCTGTTTCTGCTCGCATACTTCTGACACCATATGTGCGGGTTTTCCATACCAACAACCAGCTCTCTAATTCTCTGTGGACACCAACTGGTTGTCATACACAATTTAATTCAATTTTGACACCGACTACCTGGAGTTAGCACAGACCCCACAGATTAAGGGCTTAGTTCCACAAGACTGGCCTTCATTTTAATCTCAAGTATTGGGTGCCCACAGTACCCATACTTTTGTCCAACTTGGCTGGACGCTCCCACACCCTCTCCTCAGGTTTAATAATTTGCTATCATGGCTCACAGAACTCAAGTAAACACTTTACATATGTTTAATGGTTTATTATCAGGGTCCTGAGCACAGGAGCCTATCTCTAGGTAACAGGTGCACCGTCCTCCTGACACATGGAGGTATCCGGAAAGCTCTCAGAACCTAGTGGTTTACGGATTTTTATGAAGGCTTCCTCACAGAGGTATGATGGGTGTTAACTCAATGTCCAACTCTTTTCCTTTCCATGGAGGGCGGGGGATGGGGCTGAAAGTTCTAGGCTACTAATCATGGTTTAGTCTTTCTAGTCACCAGCTGCCATCCTGAAGCTATCCAGGAACCCAGCAAGAAGTGCCTCATTAGAACAAAAGATGCTCCTATCACCCAGGAAATTCCAAGGGATTTAGGAGCTCTATATCAGGAACTGGAGTCCAAGACCAAATATTAGGACAAAGGAGGCTCCAAGCACCCCCATCACTCAGGAAATTACAAAGATTTTAAGAGCTCTATGTCAGGAATTGGGAGCAGAGACCAAGTAAATATTATGTCATAAAACCTCATTTTCCACTATTTATAAACACACAGTCTGTCCCTATGACTCCATCACACACAGTCCTGCATCTTGTCTGGGCTGAATCAGTCACCGCCTTTATTTCTCTTTCTCTAAAATGACCTTTCAGGGCGCCTGGGTGGCTCAGTCAGTTAAGTGACTGACTTCAGCTCAGGTCATGATCTCAAGGTTTGTGGGTCTGAGCCCCGCGTTGGGCTCTGGGCTGAACACTTGGTCAGAGCTTGGAGCCTGCTTCAGATTCTGTGTCTCCTTCTCTCTCCGCCCCTCCCCGCTTGTGCTCTGTCTCACTTTCTGTCTCTGTAAATAAATGTAAAAAAAAAAAAAAAAAAATTTTTTTTAAATGACCTTTTCCCCCATCCAACTCCTATCCAGCCTTCCCTACCTGCAGATCAAGACTGTCTCTCCCTGGTATCTCCTTTGAACTCCTATTGTAGCAATGCATTGTTTAGTGTTTTCAACTGTGTCATTTATTGACTGTTCCTGGGAAAGGAAAATGTAGAAATAGAATACTGAACTAAAAGCAAAAGAAGAATGATATAGATACCAGAAGGGATTTGGGATTCTGCTCTATTTTGAGGAAATCAATTAAAAACATTTTAAGAAAAAAAAATCAGCTTTGTTTTCTTCTTTTTAAAGCTTTCTTGTGAATAGTTCCCTTAGCAAAGAGCAGGGTACCTGACACAGAGTAGGCAATTAAAAGACCTGTAATGAACAGGTTAACTATCAGAAATCCCCATGAGCTAAGGAATGTTCCTTAATCAAGCATAAAGTTTAAAGCTCTTGCCTGCAGAGAAAATGAACACATAATGGAAAAACTGATTTATTTGGAATATAGTCTATAGCTCATATAGCTTATTCAGTAAACCCCCAATGGGGGTACTATCACCCTTGACTATTCCCTTGCTGTTTTTCTCTTGCTAAAAGGGATTAAAAAAAAAAAAAAGAGTCCTAAATCCTTCTAAGGCTTAAATGTACAAAATGTTTTGAAGGCCTGTGTTCACATATTTATGATAACGATACGTGGGCAAAAGGAGTCATATTACTGACAACCTTTATAATTTCCATTTGTGTCATCTTTCACATTTTCCTCTAGCCAAGAAGCAATTCAGAAAAGTTAAAAGGTCTGACAGACTTTCTCCAAGAATAAATAACCAGGAGAAATAGCAATTCATTACAAACTATAACTTCTTCGTTTTTAAGGAATAGACACTCAGAAGCAAGCCGTGTTAAAATGAGTCCACTGAAAACCCTTAAAGATACATGTCATACACTTTGGCAGAGAAATGAGCCACTGTTCAACACCAGAGCTCTTCAAACCTCTTTCAGTAGAAAACTCTAAAATGTTCTTCCATTGCCTAAGTAACTGGAATAAGTGGGCCCATAAAGATATCATATACGAGTGAGTTCTACATGCACACTTGTTAGCATATACTTGTTTTTTCTAGGAAGAAGGCAGGCCTTCTAATAACCTTTAACACATTTCGAATGAGCCCCAGTGTTGGGAATTATCGTGTGGATGGCATGGTTCTCAATCACTGCTTATGATACAATGTATAATTTTTTACATGAAAGCCCCCAGAAAATAATTATTAAGAAAGTGGGTGCTGGAGTCAGAGGATGGGACTCTTAACAGGGCCCAACTCCACTAGGTAACTAGGTGTGTAACCTTACCAGGAGTCCTCCACTTTTCAGCCTTGGTATTTGCATTTGAAAATCAGGGCCAACAGTGTATCTCATGAGGTTGTTATGAGGGATAAAAGCGATGATGCATGAAAAGCTCTTAGCAAAATGCCTGGTATACACGGAGAACGCAATAAATGTTAGATGTTAGGTTATCCCTTGCTTTCCAGTTGACCTTTGTGGAGGCAGGATCTCCCAAGTGTTGTTACCTTGTGAAAGGAAACTTAGAAGGTCTCGAAGCAGCCCTTTTCCAGGCTGTCTTTTTGCCCTTTGCAAAACCTTTCCTGCCTTTATCCGTAGTATTTCCTACATTGATGCTTCAGTCTTGATAGTGAGTACTGCAATCTGTATCAATTTCTGCAAAGGGGAAAAAACACTGGTTCCTCAGAATAGCTAGGTCAGTTTTAGATAATGGCTTTGGATTTAAAGTTGTTGACGGTTATTTCCTGGGGAAGAACTGGGGGTAGAGCTGTTTTACTTGTCATTTTACAACTGTTATCACTATATGAATATTTGAAAGACATACATGTATTTTAACAGGAGTTTGTTGGGTGGAGTCATCATGGGCCATTTATAAGTTGATGCTCTTCACTAAGTGATATTAGAGGTTAAAAAGTTTTTTTTGTATTATGAAAATCTAATTATTATGCAAAGTAAACAGGAAAGAACCCCACAACATCCCAGAATTTTTTAGCATCCACAAGCTGATAGTTTAGTCTTTATTGGTTCCTGGCAGAATCCTCAGCACCTTTAACATCACTGGACAAAAACAATTTTCCTAAGCAATCTAAATTATCATCAATAGTTGTAAGGCCAATTTCTTTCCCCTATAAGTCAGAAAGTTCATGTTTAATTCTTTTTTTTTTTTTTTTAATGTTTTTATTTATTTTTGAGACAGAGAGAGACAGAGCATGAGCAGGGAAGGGGCAGAGAGAGAGGGAGACACAGAATCGGAAGCAGGCTCCAGGCTCTGAGCCATCAGCACAGAGCCCGATGCGGGGCTTGAACTCACAGACTGTGAGATCATGACCTGAGCCGAAGTCGGACACTCAACCGACTGAGCCACCCAGGTGCCCCTCATGTTTCTTATTTCTTATGCTTAAAATTTAAACACTGCAAGTTTTATTGGGGTTTAATATACTGGTGCTTGTCCTCCAATTTTTGATGCCCCAATTCCTGCAATGTGTACTCTGCATAATGAGTGGGCAGTGGGCAGCGTCTGTGTTCCTGCGTATGGGGTTCTGAATGCCAAAGCAAACCAGCTACGTGGATTCACACCAAATGACAGCAAGACCGAATGGCGATCTCTTCGTTCTCTAGTATATTTGTGAGAGGGGAGCGGTTTAGAGGCTTTGAGCTATTTGGATTCCATGATATTAAAAGGCCTTTATCATGGCAAAACAGTTCTGGATTTAATTAAAAAGTATTAAAAACAACAGCAGTGGCACCACCAACAAAAACCTTAGGGATGAGGGCTAGGGAGAAGAACACATTACAATTACCTTAAAAAAATTTTTTTTTTTAAATGTTTATTCATTTTTGAGAGAGAGAGAACGCGTGCATGCGAGAGGGGCAGGGGCAGAGAGAGAGAGGGAGACACAGAATCTGAAGCAGGCTCCAGGCTCTGAACTGTCAGCACACAGCCTGACACGGGGCTTGAACCCGTGAGCCGTGAAAGCACGACCTGAGCCGAAGTCACTTGAGCCGAAGTTGGACACCTTGCCAACTGAGCCACCTAGGCACCCCATACAATTACTTGTCTTTTAACTGAATTTTCAGAATGCATTAAATCCTAAATTTAATCTATCTACAAAGGTTACATTTTATCTTGTGGAAGTAGATGCAGATACACAGTCACACTCTGAGAATGTTAGAAAGTGTGAGAGTCTATTCAAAGTTAACCAAGCTTTGGGGTGCCTGGGTGGCTCAGTAGGTTAAGCATCCAACCTCGGCTCAGGTCATGATCTCATCCATGGTTTGAAGGTCTGAGCCCCACACTGGGCTCTGTGCTGACAGCTCAGAGCCTGGAGCCTGCTTCGGATTCTGAGTCTCCCTCTCTCTCTGCCCCTCCCCTGTTCGCACTGTCTCTTGCTCTCAAAAATAAATGTACATTAAAAAAATTGTAAAAAAATAAAAACAAAAAAACAAAGTTACCCAAGTTTTGATGGTTGTCAATTCGACCCAGCAGAAATAAGTCAGAAACGTTTTTCTTTTCAGTGAAGACAGAGGATGTGTCCTTTTAAAACAGTAAAAGTACTTTCTGTAGTGTTGCCCCAAAGTACCATCATCATCAGACAATTATATTCCAGAGGACGAGTGGACTAATACTACACAGACTCCAATCCTGTTGCCTCCCTTGCCCTCCACCCCTGCATCCTGTCCCCCAGAGACAAGAACAAAGCCTGTCTACCTCCCACTGTTTTCTTTTTTTTTTTTTGCATTTTGGCTCTTAAAAAACAAGTCAATGGGTTAACACAGTTTATACCTTTTTTTTTTTTTTGATACTGATATTTACAGTTAAACAAAAGATTTAGGGTCAGTATATCAGAGCATTCCATTTACAGTCAATCAACTTCATTTCAATAATGATAACTTTAGAAAGTTCTATGATAGAAGGAAGAATCAGTAACAGAATTTTGGCTTAATAGTTTTAATATGAGGAAAAGAGGTGGGGGAGGACAAGTTGGGAGAGAAAGTTAAATTGCTCCTATATCAATGAATTGCTATTACCAATCTGTACTTCTCCCTCAAAACTGACTTTTAAATGATAAACTTCCTTTCTAAAAAGGTACATGGGTCTCAGGCAGAAGCATGGCCAAAAATATACAGAATTTATTCTGAGAAAGATAACAGGAACAATCACTGATAATGTTTTCAAACATGTAAGAAACTTTGAAGAAGTCTTCTCAAAGCAGAAATTCCCACACTATTCATCTTTGCTGAAAATATTAAGACTGCTCTTAAAACTTCCCTTCAAAGCCTATAGCATACTCTTTTGCAAATCCTTAATAGGTACCAATCTGATGGTTTCAGTTAAATATGCTTTGCGGGAAAAGAAGCAAAAAAACTAAAATGTATTATTAAATATTTACTTGGAAGAAAGTACACATCAGCCACCCCAGGTCTGAAAACCACCTGTTTCCCTTACACAGATTATAATTAGATTGTTACTTTCAACCTTGAAAATTTTATTTCTGAAAACTCAGGTAGAAGGTCCAGGAAAGATTAGATGCAGAAAACTGAGGGTTATGAAAAGTATGAAGAGGAGCAGACAAGGCTTTTTTGGGTTTTTGTTTGTTTGTTTTTGAGAAGAACTATGGTAGAGAAGGCAGTTGAGGAGGTGAGAGCGAGTGTGTTAAAGTATGCTTAAAAAGGAAAGATTTACTGAAGTCACAGGGATTATTCGAAGCATCCTTAAAAATTTCAATCACCTAATGTATTCTGTATTTCTAAGACCACAATACAACCAAGGAGGTCAACAACTTTCTTACAAGCAAAGCAAAACAAAATAAAGCTTTCATGTTTAATTGGAGACAAAAACTACCAAAAATAAAGTGCTCTTAGAATATGTATTCTCTGCAATGAGATGAAGGTGGCAATGGGGAGAAAGATCCTGGAGTGTTATGAAAGGAAAGCATGTTCAAATTTTGATGATCACCTATTTAGCACACTGTTCATTATGTTAAGCACACTAAAATATTTTTAAGGGCTTTCAGGGCTATATAATCCTCCCAATCTCATCTCCATGATGTCTTTCAAATTCCTTAAGATAATACATTTATCACTTTATAGTGGCCAATTTTCTTACACGTTCTGTTATCTTTCAATGCCTGTTATTAATCATTAGTTGCAAATAGGTTTCTCCATGTTTATATGCTGGGAGTTAATAGTGCTTTTAGTATATGCCTTCTGGTAAATGGGATAAACTGAAGAGAGAACTGTATCTTACACTTCCAGTGCAAGCAAGTGCTACAATAACAGTGTCTCAAGAGGGCTGATGTGATTTGTTGCTAGGTTCAATAATTTGGTACGAAACTGCCGTGGAAACAAGAGGATAAGGACTGACAAACTATGGTAAATTTTAGTTGCTTTAGTGGGTTTGTGGAGTTGTGATTTATAAAGATAGGAGAGGGCTTGGCATATAAAGAACAGGAATGTAAAGAACTTCAGGGAAACTAAATTAGATCCTGCCGGAAATTTACATAATGGTTTATTTGTGTATCTTTTAAGGGACTGGAAAATACTGCCAGCAGGATAGTAATATAAACTAGACGTCCATTTTAAAATTTTTTTTTTTTTCAACGTTTTTTATTTATTTTTGGGACAGAGAGAGACAGAGCATGAACGGGGGAGGGGCAGAGAGAGAGGGAGACACAGAATCGGAAACAGGCTCCAGGCTCCGAGCCATCAGCCCAGAGCCTGACGCGGGGCTCGAACTCACAGACCGCGAGATCGTGACCTGGCTGAAGTCGGACGCTTAACCGACTGCGCCACCCAGGCGCCCCATAGACGTCCATTTTAAAGACACATTGCAGTTTAGTATTTGCTAACCTCTCTTCCTCCGTCATCCTTGTTTGCTTTTCTTGGGAGTCTAAACTTGTATTCTTGGTTTAGAGAATAAGGGAGTGGTAGGAAGAAGGAAGGTGATGTAGGAGACTGACTGTGTACCTTTTATGTAATTTTGGAGCTGCAAAGGGAAATTAGAGGTCAAAGTGGTTCAAACAGTTTGAGAAGAGGAAACAGAGCTAGAGGATAATTAAGCACTAAAGGTATGTCCTAGAAGAGGGTGGGGCCAATGCAAATTTAACAAGTAAATCATTAAACAGTTTCAGGCAACCTTTGTTCCCAGGCTGGGAATGCCAGCAGAGTTCAAATTCTTCTAGTAGAGAGATTTCTAAAAATTATCATTACAAGTCAGCTAGTGTAATAGAACACTGTGACAGGCTTATGGAGACAAAGGGTCCAGCCCAACATCCTCTCTGTGGTTATTAGCCAAGCAACCTCAAGCAAGACTTCACCTCCTTGGGGCCTTTATTAAACATCATTTTTTTTTAATAGAAAAGAAGTGGTTTTACCTTTTTCTTTTTTTTTTAAAGTTACATTTATACATCTTTAAAGATGTATTGAGGAGAAATGTTTGAAAGTTTTTATTGGCCCAAAGGAAGCAATCTGACTGCAGAGGCCAAATCTACACATATTCGAAAATTTAAACTACGGGATAACTTGGTGACTATCAAATTGTAACCGATTCAACTCCTTTCCTTCAGTACTTTATCTTTTACCCAAGCTCAAATCTGGTGCTAGCCAGGACCAGTCCACACCCCCAGGGCTATTTCATTCCATTGGCTGGCGGGCTGTCCTGCATTCTACACCCTTTAAGATTTACTGTCAGGGCGCCCGGTGTTTATTTGTCGGAGATGTTACGTGGCTCATGTATTACTTTGTGTGTGTGTGTGTGTGTGTGTGTGTGTGTGTGCGCGCGCGCGCGCAAAACTGAGGCTGTCAGGGTAGAAAAACAACTTAAAAAGCCAATGGTGTAATTAGTAAAATCGTTTGTCTAGTAAAACTGTCTAGATTTCAAATCCACAAGACAATTCACTTTGTAAGTTCCTGTATCATTTGCCACTGATGTAAAAATGAGTGGGGGAAAAAAAGAGCTGGAAATAACTATCTCATAGTTTTCGTTCGGTGAGTCATAGATGCTCACAAAAACTTGCAGAGCACAATGAGATGGGCCGGTCATTCCCATTTCTAGAAGTGCATTTCGTCAGGATCCACCCTGGGTGTCACCTATACTAAGATCAAAAGGAGAGCGGTGCAGCATCTATTCAGCATACAGTGTTCACACTTGCAGGAACCCGGAATGATGGCTCACGGGGGAGGAAGACAGGACCACTAACGTGGCGGATTTCGGGAGGAAAACCCACCACCCGCGCCGAGACTGACACGCCTGCTGCGGGGGGCGGGGGGAGCGTGGGAGGGGGCCAGATCCCCGGCCAGGCAGGGCGGCGGGGAAGGGCGCGAGGGGCTCGGCCGGCGCTCACCTCCCTTGCAGGGCGTGCGGTGCTGGCTGTGCTGGGCTCGGTAGCCTTCGATGACCTCCCAGGAGCCGTCGTCGCGTCGGATGGGGAAGGACAAGCTCAGCACATGGTTGCAGGGCTTGATGATCCGCAGGATGCCGCGCACCCGGTTCCGCTTCTGCTCCTCGCTCTCCCGGGTCTTGAGGTCCTCCACCAGCTTGTCCTCCACGATGCTGGCGCCGCGGTCGAAGAAGCCCTCCACCATCTTGAAGAAGTTGGGGTCGTCCTCGCGGTCGGCCGCCGCCTCGCTGTAGTGTCGCCGGGCGGTCGGCGCGAGCCCCGGCTGCGGGGCTGCGGCGGCGGTGGGCTGCCCGCGGGCCCGGCCCAGCAGCGCGGCCGAGTCGGCCGCCGCGGAGCCCAGGGCGGCGGGCCCGGCGCGGGACAGCAGCAGCGCTTCGCCCAGGCAGCGGTACATGGCGGCAGGGCGGAGGCCGCGGAGCAGAGGCGCTCTCGGAGGCCCGGGGACGAAGGGAGGGAGGAAGGGCCCGGCGCGGGCTGCCCTTTTAAGCTGCAGCTTCCTGCCCCCTGGGCTGTCCCCTCCCCTCCGGCGCCCGCCGCCTAACAGGGAGGACGGACTTTGGGGGCCGAGGGCCCAAGTCGCCAGTGAATGGCAGGGCGGGGGGCGGGAGGTGCGCGCCGCCCAGGGAGCCGGGCCTCCGCCTCTGCTGCGGCCTCGCCCGGCCTCCCAGGCGGCGGCGCGTGCCTTGCAGGGGCGCTCGGGGGCGCGCAGGCGCGCACGCGGGCCCAGTGCGCATGCTCGCGCCGGCCCGGGGGCGGGGCGAGGGACCCACCGGCTGCCGGATCTGCAGGGAGGCGGTGTCTCAGGTCAGTGCGCGCCCCCACCGCGTCCAGGGGAGCGGGCCTTCGTAGGGAGTGGGCCCATTCCGGGAGGGGGCCTGCCCCGGAAGGGGCCTGTGTGCCTCTGGGGGGCGCTGACAGGCCGGGCCGCGGGGGGGGGTGTGTGTGTGTGAAGGCGTGCGGTCTGGCGGCGGGCTGGGCCTGGTGAGTCACGGGTGTCCCTCCTTTCCGCCCGCACGCCCTCGGGCTGGGTGGCCGCCCTGCACTCTCTGGCCTGCCCTCTGGTGTTCCTGCGGGGCTGGGCTCCGCGACCCGGGAGCGGCGGTTGAAAGCCGGGCTGTGGGCTTGGCTCTGACTGCGGGGACTGCGAAGGACTTAATGTCATCCGGAGTAGGATTTTTGAGGTGGCTTTCAGGAAAGGAACAAGCCTGGGAGCTGGGGAATCCCTTACCCACTGGCCTTAGTCAAAAAACTAAATTTTTAATTTTGCTCCATGGCAGCCATTCATTAATGTCAAGATAAAAATTATGTGAGTCATTGTATCTTTGTAACATTTACTGACCATGTTTCCCCTTTTCAGAAGTATGTTCTTGAAATAGTTTAAAAACAAAAAGGCACTATAGAAATGCAATAATAATACTGCAGGAAGTTCTCAGTAATATATGTGTTAAGTGGTCCAGAATAGGATTTGTAAACTTTAAGCTACATGAGGGTTAATTTTGTACTTACACGTATGTGATGAGCAATGCTAAAGTTATAGGCTCCTGTAGGTAAGACGCATGTAAGTCCTATGACTCAGTCTTCTGAAAAGCTACCAAAGGCCACAGTACCAACTTCAGTGGCTCCAGTGTACTTTGGTGGTTTAAAATGGCACCTTTTTGATCTGCAAAACAACTTCCTGACATTCACTTTATGCATCTATTAGAATATGGAAAAGAATGTCCTTAATTCTTACAATATACCACAAAGTATAAAGCGACAACCTAGATCGTTAGATTATATTCATCTATCTCAGTGTGCTCTCAAAGAAGATGCAGCTGATACTTTATCTTATTTGCTAGATAAATGTATCATTATTTATATTTGTATGTTGTTTTTCAGTGAAAAATACTCTCTGAACTGAATCCTGAATTTGTCTTGTTGGTAAAAAAAAAAAAAAAAAAATCGAGGTACCAGATTTCCTTTTCACTTGATGGTATTATTTTACATTGCAAAAAACCGCCATGAAAACCAAACCCCAAATCCTAAAATTTTAGAATAAAGTGACTAACATCAGTAAATATGTGGACATTTTTTTCTCTTCAGATTAAATTCTTTGGTATGTTTTGAGGAAAGTGGTTTGAAAGCTTAGTTTTATTACCCTGTTTATCTCTTTCTTGATAGCCATAGCCTTCTGAAAAATAAATGTTTAACTTCTTCCAAGTTGTATTCACCTGAATTCAAAAGTTGGAAAGGCTATGGAAGTAGTGAGGAAATTATGTTTGAGAGCCTCCTATGTATAAATATCTTACAAAATGGTTCCATAAGTACCCTATAAAGTGGATGCTTTTATTTTTAAATTTTCCATTGTGTTTTAAAATTATAAGTTGTAAAAAAAATTCAAATCATACGGAAAATTCAAATGGTATAGGTAAAAGAGTGATATTTTCCAAACACTACTTTCCTTTCCCCCATTTAGTAAGTAGTTGGGAGTATTTCTCTTTAAACTAAAGTAGGTATTGTAATTCCCGATTTAACAGAAGGGGGAACTGAGGCTCAGAGAGGCCAAATACATTGTTGATGGTCACCTTGCAGGTAAATAGCAGTCTGGGAATCAAACCTGTGTATTCGACTCCAAAGTTATTCTATTGCTACTGTCCAAGAAATAGTTTAAGTATTTGTTGCATTTAAACTACTGTGATATAAAGCCTAGTAAGTTTCAGCTTTACATTGATGATTTTTTCTTATTTTATTTTATTTAAAATTCCAGTATAGTTAACATACAGTATTTTATTTGTTTTAGGTGTACGATATAGTGATTGAACAATTCCATATATTACATTGATGATTGCCTTTATAAAATATACAGTTATTTTGTAAATTAAATTTTTATTATTAGTAATTTCCATTTCAAAAGGAGGCCAGAATTTAACTTGAAGGGAATTTTGGTCACTTGATAACCTTCAACAAAGACAAATCCATGTTCTGCCTTTGACATTTATGAGTTTTCCTTAGCTGTTTTAAAATTGCAGGTTATTTCTCTTTGATCATTGCATGCTTTTGTGTTTGAAAGTGCTTTTAAAAATATTTCAGAAGAAGAGTTTTAGGATTTAGAAAGATATAGCATATAAATAAATGAACAACATAATCTTTAAAAAAATGATTTGAAAAAATGCATACTTTCTACCGTGTCTCTCTTTGTCTCTTCTGGACATTTCATTTAAACAGAATGATACAATATGTGGCCCTCTGTGATTGGCTTCTTTCACTTAGGACAGTGTTTTAAAGATTCATCTATGTTGTAGCATGTATCAGTATTTCATATTTATGGCTAAATAGTATGTATTGTGTTACTGTATCACATTTTTAAATCCATTCATCATGGACATTTTAGCTATTGTGAATCATGCTCTTATGAACATTCTTGTACAAGTTTTTGTTTGGACATAGGTTTTCTCAACTCTTGGGTATATACCTAGAAGTGGAATTGCTGTTAACCTTTGGGGGAAAAAAAGCTTTCTTAACCTTGAGAAACTGCCAAGCTGTTTTCCACAGCAGCTGCACCATTTTCTTTCTTACTAGCTGTATATTAGGGTTTCGATTTCTCTGCATCCTCCGCAACACTTGTTACTATCTGGTGTTAAGTGGTAGCTCATTTTGGTTTTGATTTGCAATTCCTTGATGGGTAATGATGTTGAACATCTTTTCACCTGCTCATTGGTCATTTGCATATCTTTTCTTGGAGAAATGTCTGTTCATTTCCTTTTCCTATTTTTTTTTTTTTTAAAGTTTATTTGTTTTGAGAGAGACAGAGAGGGAGAATGAGGCCGAGCACTTATGCCTGAGAGAGCCAGGGAGAGGCAGAGAGGGAGAGAGAATCCCCAACAGGCTCACAGCTGTCAGTGCAGAGCCCGAGGCGGGGCTTGAACTCATGTCATGACCTGAGTAGACCTGAGTAGACCTGGTTACTTAACCGACAGCCACCAGGCCTTCCTCCTTTTCATATTTTTTAACTGGATTATTTGTCTTTTTTATTGTTGAGTTGTAACACTTCTTTATATATTCTAGATACAAATCCTTTATAAGATGCCTGATTCGTAGGCGTTTGCTACTGTTCTGTTGTTGCCTTTCTACATCTTTGGTGGTGTCCTTTGAAGCACAAACATTTTTAACTTTGATGATGTTCAATTTATAAATGTTATCTTTTATTGCTTGTGCTTTTGGTGTCATGTCTAAGAAGTCATTGTCTAATTGGAGGTCATGAAGATTTACACCTATGTTTTCTTGTAAGAGTTTTATAGTGTTAGCTTTTACATTAGGTCTTTTTACATTTAGTTCTTTTACATTTTGGTCTCAAAATGGACTTTGAGTTGATTTTTGTACATGGAATGAGGAAGGAATCCAGTTTCATTCTTCTGTCGGTGGATATCCATTTGTTCAAAAGGTTGTTTCTTCCCCCCATTTAATTATCTACACACTCTATCAAAAATTAATTGACCTAAATGTGAGGATTTATTTCTGGACTCTTCAGTTCATTTTTACTTGCCCATATGTCTTTTTTTACACTGGTACCACACTATCTTGATTACTGTAGCTTTGTAGTAAATTTTGAAATTGGGAAGTGTGAGTCCTCTCACTTTGTTCTTTTTCAAGATTGATTCTTCTGAGTGCCTTGAATTTTCATATGAATTTTAGGATCAAGTGATCAGTTTCTGCACAGACTCCAGCTGGAATTTTGATTGAGATTGTGTTGAATCTGTAGATCTGTTTGGGGAGTTGTACCATTTTTAAAAAAAAAAAAATTTTTAATGTTTATTTATTTTTGAGACAGAGAGAGACAGAGCATGAATGAGGGAGGGTCAGAGAGAGAGGGAGACACAGAATCTGAAGCAGGCTCCAGGCTCTGAGCTGTCAGCACAGAGCCTGACATGGGGCTCAAACTCACGGACCGTGAGATCATGACCTGAGCCGAAGTCGGACGCTTAACCAACTGAGCCACCCAGGCGCCTTGGGAGTTGTACCATTTTAACAATATCCCATCTGGGCTTCATGAACATGAGATGTTTTTTCATTTGCTTAGGTCTTTGAAAATTGCTCTCAGCAGTGTTTTGTCTTTTCAGAGTAGAAGTTCTGTACTTCCTTCGTTAAGTTTATCACTAAGCCTTTTATTCTTTTTCATGCTATTGTAACTCAGATTGTTTTCTTCATTTTCAGGTTGTTCACTTCACGTTATAGAAATATAATTGATTATTATATATTTTTATTTTTAAAGCTTATTTATTTATTTTGAGAGAGAGAGAGAGAGAGAATCTCCAGCACTGTCAGTGCAGAGCCCAACACCGGGACCAATCTCAACAACTGTGAGATTGTGACCTAAGCTGAAACCAAGAGTTGGACACATAACTGACTGAACCACCCAGGTGCCCCGATTATTGTATATTGATCTTTTATGCTTTCACCTTACTGAGCTCATTTATTACTTATGATTAGTTACTTTAGTGGATTTCTTAGGATTTTCTACTTACAAGCTCATCTGCGAAGGGCGATAGTTTTACTTCTTTTCCAATAGATGTATTTTATTTCACTGCCTAATTGCTCCTTATTTTTCTTTTACTGCCCAGTATTTCGTTGTATGTACATGCCATAGTTATTTTTGCTAGTCTCTCACTGATGGGCATGTAAGTTGCTTCTAATACCTTGAAGTCACAGCAGTGCAACCATGAATAACCTATTACATAGAACATCTGTTTTCAGACTTTTTTCTCTCAGGATGACTTTATCTTCCTAAGTATGAGCAGTGATTTTGAACTTAGGAAGAATTTAATAGCCATCAGAATTTTGTTTTCCTGTGAAGTTGTTCACTTCTCATTTGACATAAGTAGAAAAGTCAAATATTTGATTTTTTAAACAAGAGTTTCTAGGGGTGCCTGGGTAGCTCAGTTAAGCGTCTGACTCTTGATTCGGCTCAGGTCATGATCTCACAGTTCGTGAGTTCAAGCTGTGCATTGGGCTCTGTGCTGGTGGTGAGTAGCCTGCTTGGGATTCTCTCTCTCTCCCTCTCTCTCTGCCTCTCCCCTACTTGCTCTCTCTCTCTCTCTCTCTCTCTCTCTCTCAAATAAATACAACTTAAAAAAAAAGTTTAAATAAGAGCTTCTAAACAAGGAACTAAAGAATTTGATGTTTCTTTTATTAGGTCACTATCTTTCTAATTTTAATAGTTTTTTTTAAAGATTATTTTGTGACAACATTTTATTTTATTTTTTAAATGTTTATTTATTTTGAGGGGTAGAGAGTGCACTGCATGTGTAGGAGGGGCAAGGAGAGAGGGAGAGAGAGAATCCCAAGCAGTTTCCACACTGTCAGTGCAGAGCCCAATGTGGGCTCATGAACTGAGATCATGACCTGAGCTGAAATCTGGAGTCAGACACTTAACCAACTGAGCCACCCAGGCACTCCTATTTTATTTTATTTTACTTTACTGTACTTTATTTTATTGTTATTGTTATTGTTATTGTTATTTTATTTTAAAGTAAGCTCTATGCCCAGCATGGGGCTTGAACTCATGACCGTGAAATCAAGAGTTGCATACTCTAGTGACTGATCCAGCCAGGCGCCCTATATTTCAAGAGGTTTTACACAAGTGCTTATTAGTACTTCATTAATCAGCCAGTTGAGTGTGAGGAGAGAAGAGAACCTTGTGCTATGGGAACACCAAATGCAAAGGCCTGAAGGTAAATGAGACAATGATTTGAGAATATAGGGTAGCATACACTCTGGGTGAAAGCAGTTTGATCATGATAACAGTTTGGCTTAAACATCAATTTGGTTGAAAATTAGTATTCTCTAATTCTGTTTTTTTTTTTTTTCCAATATTGGTAATTTGGGTGCATCATGGATTGTTTTTCAAGCCTGTGTGCTATGATTTTCAGGAAAATTTTTTCTGATACTTGGTTTTGTGTTTCTAATTGATTTTCAGAAAAGTTTGTCATTTTCATTTTTCCCCTTTAGTGAGCATGTTTTTTTAGTAAGCAGAAAACAGTAAACAAAATCCAAGAAAAGGATCTGAGTTTGTAGTCTTTTTTCCTCTTAAAAAAACTTTTTTCCTAATAAATTAAATGTCACTTATATCTACTTGTCTAGTTTGGTTAAGGTGAATAATATTCAACAAAGGTTTTTATCAACTCTTGCTTAAGGGCTCTTTCCATGTTGTGGATAAACATAAAAACTCATTGTAGGAACTTTATCTCTTTAAGCATAGTATGCAAGAAACAAATAGGTCTCTTAAAAATTAACTGTACTAAGAAGGGATTCTGAACTCACCTGTACGTAATTCATTATGTCTGTGTCTTTGTTTTTAAATTGAGATCTTTTGTTTCCCTTGTATGTTAAAAGGGTGCCTCACCCCTCAGCTCTATTTATTGATCTATGTAGATGACCCATTATAAAAGCAAATCTTTATTCTAGGTTTTGCATTTCCATTTTGGAAATTTTAGATCACTTGTGATCTTACTATGGGATTGGAGTTAGAATAGTAAGGAAAAAAGTGTAAAAATTTTTACTAAAAATTGAGACATGTCTGTGATGCTGTTAAAAGCAGACATAACTGAAAAGCAGGTCAGAGAAGCAAAAAGTACCTTCTCATTGACTATCATGGAAGAGTTATGGAAGAAACAGACTTTATTGTGAAGCATAGCTATGAGTGTAATGGCACTGAGTCTGCTCTTATTGAAAGGTAGAAAAGAAAAACATGAATGAGGCAGTATGGATCCAGGAAGAGACACTGGTAATGGTTGGGGTCAGCTAAGTA
Source organism: Panthera onca (assembly GCF_046562875.1). Lineage (NCBI taxonomy): Eukaryota > Metazoa > Chordata > Mammalia > Carnivora > Felidae > Panthera > Panthera onca. The sequence goes on along the minus strand of NC_138349.1, from coordinate 42,567,209 downwards.
GCATTGGCCTAACTTCCTGGCCTTGAAGTGAACAAGATATTTGCTAGCTGTATTAGTTGGGACATTATCCAAATAAAAGTGCCTTAGACTGAAGCTGCAAACTAAATGAGATAACTATAATCTAACAAGAAGCCTGGGGGCAAGGCTATTCCCGTAGGTTATTGGTATAGGGCTCAGTGATTCTATCAGGGAACCAAGAGCTTTTCTGTGTTACATTCAGCAAGTTGGTGGTCTCTTTCTTCATGGTTGTAAGTTTGCTATATCAGTTCCAGGGGTCACATCAAGTTAACAACCAAGTGCTATGTAGAGCATAGCACTATGCTATGTAGGAACAGCAGTTTCCTCCCATACATATTTCTTTGTTGGTAACAGAAAATCTTGGGGCACCTGGGTGGCTCAGTCAGTTGAGCATCTGACTTCAGCTCAGGTCATGATCCCACGGTTGGTGGGTTTGAGTCCCGCATCAGGCTCTGTGCTAACATCTCAGATACTGGAGCCTGCTTACAATTCTGTGTCTCCCTTTCTCTCTGCTCCTTCCTACACACACACACACACACACACACACACGTGCTCTCTCTCTCTCTCTCTCTCTCTCAAAACAAACATTAAAAAAAAACATCTTTTCCAGGGGTGCCTGGGTGGCTCTGTCAGTTGAGCGTCTGGCTCAGGTCATAATCTCATGATTCATGAGTTCAAGTCCTGCATCCGGCTCTGTGCTGCCAGCACAGAACCCTCTTTGGATCCTCTGTCCTCCTCTCTCTTTCTGCCCCTCTCCTGCTCATGCACTCTCTCTCAAAAATAAATAAACATTAAAAAGAAAATCTTTTCCAAAAGCCTGCCAGCCAGCTTCAGCTCTTTCAGGCGGGCCTCAGTAGCTAGGAATGGGTTATATGCCATGCCCTTGCTGTGAAGGAAGCCAGAAGTAGGGCTTTCTGACACTTTGAACTTCTAAGGTACAGATAGGCACTGCCAGCAAGGAAGAAAGAGCAGGAGGAATAATTGTGAAGTTGGCAACCAGCAGTGTTTGCTGTATTTGCTTCAGAAAATAGCTCGCCTGCTCTGTGTTCTTACTGTGATAATATTATTTCCTTAGAATTTAAACACAGTTTCAGAGGGGTTAAACATTCTTAAATATAATACTGGGAATTATGCTTGTGGTTTCATGTCTCTACATTGAGAAATCTACAGATTCTAGTTCCCTTTGAAAACTATCATTATGTTTTATGTTCTCTACATTGAGACATTTGCTGAGTCTAGTTCCCTTTGAGATTTTATATAATGATTATAGTTTTAAGATTATGCCTCAATTTTTTTTTTTTTTTTTTTTTTGCCATTGACATCTTATAAGGCAATATTTACTGTGTTGCCAGATAAGAGAACAGAACAGAAACCCATCCTCAGCTTCTGGGGGACAATATGGGAAATATAATGAAATATAAAATGCTCAGATGATTTCATGAGCTCTTCAAATTAAGCTGCCACCAGCAATTTTTGTCAATGGTGTAACACACAGGCAAGTGGCTTAAGTCAACAGGAGGGCTAATCTGGCCTTTATGTTGAAACTGGAAGTTCTTTTGTTATGCTAAGGGCAGAAGTGACCATTTCATTGGAGCCTCTATGTTATAGGACATACTATCAGAAACACAGTTTGGGATAAGACTATTTTGAAGATACTTGGGGTAGATATGTAATGATGCCCTTTACATATATTTGTCCTCCACAATTTTCTTGTCAGAGACAGAATCTTTATCATTGTATTCCTGGAGGGCCACATAAAACCAATGAAACACAAAGGTTTCTAGATTCTAGAAATTGGTATCACCAGCCACCCACAGTGGAAGTTCTGGCCAGCTGTTTAAAAAAAAATTAAGTGTCGGTGTGACTGAGTAGCTCAGTCTGTTAAGCGTTCGACTCAATTTTGGCTCAAGTCATGATTTCACCGTTTGTGGGATCAAGACCCAAGTTGGGCTCTCCTCTGACAGTACGGAGCCTGCTTGGGATTCTGTCTCTCCCTCTCTCAGTATCCCTCCTGTGCTCTCTTTCTCTTTCAAAAAAAATAAGTAGGCTTAAAAAAAAATTAAGTATTGGTGCTCCTGAGTGGCTCAGTTGGTAAAGCGTCCGACTTCAGCTCAGGTCATGATCTCACGGTTTGTGAATTCAAAGCCTGTCATCGGGCTCTGTGCTGACAGCATGAAGCCTGCTTGGGATTCTGTCTCCTTCTCTCTCTGCTCCTCCCTCTCTCTCTCTCTCAAAGCAAATAAATAAACTTAAAAAAAATGAAGTATCAGCGTGTAACAGTGTATCAGTGCGAAAGTGCTGATACAGAGATAGGAGAGGTGTCAGGACTTCAAGAGCAAGGGAAGTTGTGTTGAAAGGCTCTTTTGAAAGCAGGTATTTATCCATACTTTCATGTGTTTTTTTCTAGGTCAGATATAAATGGAATTATTTTTGAATAACAATTGTTTGGTGTATTTTAATAAGTATTCTAAAGAATGACAGACTTTGACTATCTTGTGTAATTTCATATTGCCACGCCTCTTTTCTTATGAAATACAAACACCAAAAAAAGTGAAGGAAATATGAGAGAAATAATCACACTTGGCTTGAAAGTAACTAGAAAAAAATTAAATTGAAAAAAAAAAGCAAAAAACTAAAAGACCTGAACCTTGAGAAATTCCAGTTCCTTACCTCTTATGGTTGTCATTTATTTTAACATTTTCTTAGAGAAAAATTTAAAAGTGTGCCTATGAAAATAATAGGAAGACTGCCCCATCAGTCTGCAATGACTGTGCGTTTTCAACTACAGGCATTCCTCGCTGATCCAAGATCTGCTGTCTGAACTCAGAAACATAACAGATGGGACAACAAGGGATAGTTACATTTATTCCTAACCTATTTCTGCAGACTCATGTCATTTCTAATCCAAGTCACTTTTTCTCATATTGGTTCTCATGATGAAAAACTTAAATCTTCCTAATTTTTCTCTATAGTTATTAGTTAAAATAGTAATAACTGGCAAAAACTGAATTTGATTTTTTATTTTTTTTCTTCTGTTTTTACCCCTGGCCCCCCACCAATCCCCCAGCCTGACTCTGAATTTGAATTTTATTTTATTTTATTTATTATTATTATTTTTAGATATATATATTTAACAAATTTTTAATGTTTATTTTTGAGAAAGAGACAAGGTGAATGGGGGGAAGGGCTGAGAGAGAGGGAAACACAGAATCTGAAACAGGCTCCAGGCTCTGAGCTGTCAGCACAGAGCCTGATGCGGGGCTCAAACTCACGAATCGTGAGAGATCGTGACCTGAGCCGAAGTCAGACGCTTAACCAACTGAGCCATCCAGGCACCCCTGAATTTGAATTTTAAAGAGTAGATTAAGACCTGAAAATTCTGAAATAGGAAAGAAGAATGCTTAAAAATCGGTATCTAGGCACATAAAAGCACTCCAGGATATATTTTAAGATACTAACAGTTGAAAAAACAATGACTAGATATATTCATTTTTTCCACTTCTTAAATCTTATTTTTATTTTGAAGTAATTATGCTAATGATAATTTGTTCTGAAATAAGTTTTCTTTAGAAATAATTTTAGATATATAGAAGAGGTGCAAAGATACTGCAGAGTTCCCGTCACCCATTTTCCCCTAATGATAACATCTTATATAGCCAGAATACATTTATCAAAATTAAGAAATTAGCATTGGTACAGATTGATTTTTTTTAATTGTCATGTTAGCCAAATTGTCATATTGACCAACATGCTTTTTGCTGAATTACCTGGAGCTGTAGTATTGATCTTATCCGTGATCTGTGTTCTTAGCTCAGCTCTTTCTGATGGTCACGTTTGGTACCCTGTGACCTTCATCCTGTTCCTCAGGTTACAGATGACTGACTGCCTTTTGGGCAGATACCCAACCATGTCCAGTCTAAATGCTGGCCAGAAACCTGTGATGTGACTTGGTCAGAAGGATGGCTTTCCAATTTTAGTTTTATTTCTAATCCATGTGTCTCTTAATAATATCCTCCCCACTTACAGAGCTGGTCGAAATGTCTTTTTAAACCAAAAAAGCCTGATCAAAATGATATGCGTTAGGTAACTGCACCTTGGTTCATTGTGGCTAGAGTGTGTGTATGTGTAGGTCTGTTGGGGAGGGAGGGAGAGGCAGAAGAAGAAATGGCAAGAGATTAGGGAGGCAGCTCACCAGACAGTGTGTCTCTTCATTTGACTAGTTTATTGGCTTTACTGATATCTTCTGTTGTATATTTGTCTTTGCGATTTTTGAATCTGGAGATGCAAATCTTTTCAGGTTCTAGAACATTTTCTTTTCTTTTTTCTTTTTCTTTTTTAATGTTTATTTTTGAGAGAGAGAGCCAGAGCACAAGTGGGGGAAGGGCAGAGAGAGAGGGAGACACAGAATCAGAAGCAGGCTCCAGGTTCTGAGTTGTCAGCACAGAGCCCAACGCAGGGCTCAAACTCAAGAACCGAACTGTGAGATCATGACCTGAGCCGAAGTCAGACACTTAACTGACTGAGCCACCCAGGGGCCCCTTTAGGTTCTAGAACATTTTCAACTGTTACTTCTTCAAATACTGTCTCTACCCCATTCTGTCCTCCTTCACTTTATCTTCTGTGTTTCTTACCTACTCTTTTTGTGTTTTCAGCTTTTTATTTTTTTGTGCTTCATTCTACAAGGATTCAGTTTTTCCACATAGCTCTCTCCTTTTTTTCTTCTGGGTTGGGGCTATTGGTAGAGAAGCTTTATAATTTTTCCTGGCATTGAGGAGGGGGCATCTCATCTTTGTGCCATTTTCTGACTTTGGCCATTGCTGAGCTGTACCTTGGCTGGCTTAGTCTTGATTGGCACTGCCTGCTGTGCTGTGTCTGAAGCTGATGTCCCTGCTACTACTGACCTCTGGTCAGCAGGTCTGTGTGTGCTGGATCCACCCTAATTCTGGGCTCTTTTGGGCCCAGTGGCCCCAAACAAACTTCTTAATGGTTTCTACAGCATGCTGGTGTGCTTGGGTCTTTGAGGCAGCTTTTCAGGAATATAGTATGAGCATGTCCTTGGCTGTTACTGAGCTACCACATTGATATAGTGGCAGGTGCGAGGTTTTTGCTAAAAGACATACAGTTCTCTGGACCATAACTTGCAAAAGGGAAAGACAGTTATCTTCTAGTCTGAGTCCTTACCCACAAACATTTTCTCACCCTTTCTCGTCCCAAGACATAGTCGCAGATGGGATAGGAAGTAAGAATTCCAAACTTTTAACTATTTTCTAGCTCCCCATTCTCTCTGTACTCCTCCTTCAGGTTTTTATGTCCTCTCAATTGTTGTGGGAGAATTGCATTTACGCCAGTACCTCCTACTTCCTCTATGCTGTAGTTTACAGTATAAACTCTACCAGGAAAGTTTTCTTGCTTTGGTCTGTGGTGCTGAAAGCCAGGGTTTTAGAATTTAAAAAAAACCCTGGGGCATCTGGGTGGCTCAGTTGGTTAAGCATCCGACTTCAGCTCAGGTCATGATCTCACTGCTTGTGAGTTTGAGCCCCGCGTCGGGCTCGGTGCTGCCAGCTTGGAGCCTGGAGCCTACTTCAGGATCTGTCTCCATCTCTCTGCTCCTCCCTTGCTTGTGCTCTGTCTCTGTCTCTCTCAAATATAAAATAAAACTTAAAAAAAATTTTTTTTTTAATTTAGAATTAAAAAAAACCCTTAGATCTTGCACGTGAAATTCTTAACTTTCAAGAATTGTGGTTTCATTGGACTAAGGACCTAAATGTAAGAGCCAAAACCATAAAACTCTTAGAAAAAATGTAGGTGTAAATATTCATCATCTTATATTAGGCAACAGTTTCTTAAATATGACACCAGGGATGCCTGGGTGGCTCAGTGGGTTAAGCATCCAACTCCTGATTTCGGCTCAGGTCATGATCTCATGGTTCATGGAACTGAGCCCTGCATTGGGCTCTGTGCTGATAGTGTGGAGCCTGCTTGAGAATCTCTGTCTCCCTCTCTCTCCACCCCTCCCTGGCTTAGGCACGTGCACTCTTTCTCAAAATAAATAAACTTTAAAAAACGCTTAAATATGACACCACAAGCACAAAAGGTAGATAAATTTGTCTTTATCAAAATTAAAAACTTTTGTACATCAGAAGTACTCTCAAGATAGATATTGAAGTACCAATATCTTTTCATAGAATAAGTGAGTCCACAATTCAGGATAGAATTCTAAACTAGAGATATATATTTGGTCATCATCAGTGAGTAGGCAGTGTGAACATGGTAATCCCAGGATGGAAGTGAGAAGAGCAAAGGAAGGAGTCCTGGGGGAACGTCAGTCTCTGAGCACCGAGTAGAGAAAGGAAGGAGTGATCTGCAAGGTTGAAAGAAGAGTATGAGTTATCATAGAAGTTTCCCCACTTGACTCTAAGCTCCTTGAGGGCTCGACTCTGTCATGTTCCTCATTTTATCCCCAGTTCTGGTCATAAAGTAGGTTTCTGGTTGTCAAATGAAAACTGAGAAGTCTTAAGGAACAGTGGTCAGCAGTGTCAAATGTCTCAAATAGGTCAACGGACATAAGGACTGAGCAAACAAGGAGCTGATTGACGGTCTTTAGAAGAGCATCGATGGAGCGTCTGTGGTGGAGATAAATGCCAGATTGCTGATGATGAAGGGTGAAAGGTTGCGAGAAGGTGGAGACAGTAAGTGCAGACATTCTTTAAAAAAAAACTTGAAGGATAGTAGGTAGAGGGCATGCTGTATCAAGATGAGAGTGACTCCAACATGGTTATGCACTACACAGAAGTTGGCAGAAAGGGAGAAGTTGATACAGGCAAAAGGAAGTATGTGAGACTGAATGTTATCCTCAGGATTAGCGGGAATGGAGGGAAGATATAGGGCTGGAGTAGGAGTAGGAGTATAGTTTCTACTGACATAGGAGTAGCAGAAGGAGAGATGGTGTTGAGGAAGAAAAGTGTTTGGGTGGTAGGTGAGGGATTTGGGGCCTCCTTACACTTGATTAATTTTCTCAGTAAAGTGTGGGGAGGTTAAAGTCATTAGCTGAGTTTATCGAGTAAGAAAATAGTGATTGTAGGGGAGAGTTTGAGGAGAGGGGAGCATTTTCAGAAGGCCATTGGTGGAAATGAGAGGGCTAATGGAATGGATTACTTAGACGAATTGTAATGACACATATTTCATGGCTCTGGTGTATATAGTTGTATGAGTGATCTTCTCCCCCCATTATTTCTGAAGCAGAAATAATACTCTCAACCTGAGTGAGCAGACAAGTTGAACAAGTCCCCGTCTAATGGGCCAGTGTGGCAGAAAGGGAGGCAAGAGATTTCAGCAGTGACAGGGTTTAAAGCGATGGGCCATTGAGGCTAAGCTGAATAGGGGGTAACTTTTGAAACCGGAAAGTAGCAGCTGGGATATGAAGTGTCGAGACTGGATATTGGAATTTAAGATTAAGTTAAATTTCAGATTAAATAGGAGGAGCAGTTGCTGGTTATGACTGACTGCAAGAGCTGGTTATGGAGCAGATTTCTGAAGTAGAGAGAAAGTGAAGGTTACGGGGGTTGAACAGATAAGGGAACTGTAAAGCTAGGGTGTTAACAGGAGCCAGCTACAGAGGAAGTAAGTTGCTCAGAATGGTTCTAGGACAAGGGTTGGGAAGGTTATGAACTTTGTTCCAAAGTCTTTAGTGAACGTGGGAGAGTGACCAAGAGGTCAGTCGATGACAGAAACAAGGAGAGAAAGGCAGGAACAGGACATAAACCTCTACAGAGGTACTTTTATATGAGGGTAAAGAACTGCATTGGTGAACAAAGAATGACCTCCATGCCTCACCTTGGCTGAGCAGGAGAAAGAATAGCTTGCATTCAGATTTTAGTTTAGACAGAAAGACTGCTGGAATGTTATTCAAATTGGTTCAAGGTTTAGGGTATTTGTTTACAGTGGAACATGTAAAGGGTTATCAGGAAATATAGCTATTGGACATGTGCGCTAGTCGAGGAGGGGGAGTACACACCAGAAATGAGATCAGAGTGCAGCAACAAAGAGGAATTAAATTGGAGGGGCTTAGGTTTGGATGATTGTGGTAGTGATGAAAAACATGGTAGTCTTAGCTGGTCTCAAAATTTTTATTGATTTTGTGGGAAAATGTATTTATGCTGACAGACTGAGATACTGGTTGTGCACAAAACTGGATGACTTCATTATTTTCAGGTCTACTTAGCAATGTTTAGCAATCTGTGGCCTTTGCTCAGCATGTCATGAAGAACCCTAGCACGGAGGTGTTTTCTTCTTTGGCAAGGCCTAGCCCTGGTAAGGAGGATGGCAGGGCAGAAGCAATTGGTGGTCACGTGATCTTTTGACCAGGACAAACTTGTCTCTAAGGGGTGGGTAGGTAGGTAGAGATAATCCTGAGTCCAAATTGGGGTGAGAAATCATGTCATCAGTCCTTTGGAAAACCTGATGCCAGCTTGAAGGGGTATGTAAAAAATTCTGAGTCCCAAAAGGAGGGACTAGCAGTAAGGATGATTAATGATCTTCTTCATGACTTAAAAATTTAATACTATTGCAGCAGTATTTAAGTCATATTTAAGTTAAAAAGTATAACCTGAAATGCTACATATTAAATGTCTATTTTTAAAATTAGAAAATGTGTCAAATTATAAAGTTGCAAAATAATACTCTCAAAATTTTACCTCTCCCAAAATGCCTTTCTTGAAGCCAAAGGTTTTACGTTGATCTTTGGCATATTAAAAAAAAATTTTTTTAATGTTTATTCCTGTTTGAGAGAGAGAGACACACACACACACAGAGTACAAGCAGGGGATGGGTCAGAGAGGGAGACACAGAATCTGAAGCAGGCTCCAGGCTCTGAGCTGCCAGCACAGAGCTCGACGCGGGGCTGGAACTCACAAACCACGAGATCATGACCCGAGCCGAAGTCGGGTGCTTAACCGACTGAGCTACCCAGGTGCCCAATCTTTGGCATATTTAAAATATGCTTTCAGACTTCCTCGGGGCAAGGAATACTTAGAAGCATGATGCATGGTGTTTTTGCACAGCCCTAAGAATATTGGTGTGCTCTTGAGCACTGACCTTGATAAGCACTGAGTAATGTACAGATAGAATTGTTGAATCATTGTATTGTACATCTGAAGCTAGTATAATACTGTGTGTTAATTATACTTCAATTAAAAAAAAGAAAGAAAATAAATTAAAAAAAGAAATAATTGGTATGTATGATTTCACTATACAAACCAAGAACAGTTCTCCCAGCAGAAAACATGATTTCTTTAGATATATAACTATCTCTGCCTCTCACAAAATAATAGATAATATTCAAAAGAAATCACATGCCACAATTTTTTAAAATCTTTTTAACCACTAGGCTGATCTGCCTCACATTGTTTCTTTTGTCATATTAGAGCTTTAGCTCAAAGGCAAGTGGTGGCAAGTAAGAGTTAATGACAATTTGGAGAGAAAAATTCAACCTTTAAAAAAAATTGAACCTTTTATTTTTTTGAGTTTTCAAGAAATGTTTTAACAGTAAGATGCACTCAGTAAAGAAAACTTGGACAATGTAGGATGTTAGGAAGGAAGGGTTACCTATGGCTCAAATCAACCACACTTGGTATTTTGGTGTCTTTCTTTTTAGATTGAGTTTTTCTCTTAAATTTTGATTATTTGGTGTTTTGTTGGTTTGTTTGTTTTAGGTAAATAATTATGCTTATACTGTAAACCTAAACTAGTAATCTGCTTTTTCACATAGCATTGTTCATAACCTTCATAACATCATTTGTAATGACTACACAATACAATGAATATACCACTCTGTATTTAACCCTTCCCCTAAAATTAGACTTTCTGAGTATAGTTGACCTTGAACAATACAAGTTTGAGCTACGCAGGTCCACTTATATGCAGGTTAAAAAATTGTCTATTTATTTTGAGAGTGAGAGAAAGCCCATACACATGTTAGCAGGGGTAGGCTGGGGGGGTGGGACAGGGGGTGGTGGGTAGAGAGAGAGGGAGAGAGAGAATCCCAAGCAGACTCCATGCTGTCAGCACAGAGCCCAATGTGGGGTTCAACTCATGAACCGTGAGATCCTGACCTGGGCCGAAACCAGGAGTCAACACTTACCCAACTGAGCCACCCAGGCATGCCCATGCAGATTTTTTTCAACAAATGCAATGTAGTACTGTAAATGTATTTTATCTTTTTTAGGATTTTCTTAATAACATTTTCTTTTCTCTAGCCTACTGATTCTAAGAATAGAGTATATAGTACATACTACATACCAGTAGGTATTTTATCACCTGTTTTTATACCTACCAGTAGGTTTTAATCACCTGTTTATGTTATTGGTAAGGCTTCAGCTCAACAATAGCTATCAGTTAAGTCTTTGGGGCGTTAAAAGTTATGGTCAGAATTTTGACTGTGTAGGAGTTGATGCCCCTAACCTCTGCTTTGTTCGAGGGTCAACTGTATTTCTTTTCTTTTCTTTTCTTTTTTTAGAGAGAACGAGCATGCAAGTGAGGGAGAGGGGCAGAGGGAGAGAGAATCTTAAGCTCCACACTCAGCACGGAGCCTACATGGGGCTCGATCCCATGACCCTGGGATCGTGACCTGAGCCAAAATCAAGAGTTGGACACTCAACCAGCTGAGCCACCCCAGGCACCCCAAGAGTCAACTGTATTTCTAATTTTTTAGAATATTAAACCATGTTACAATATGTGTATTTGCATACAATTTTATTGTGTATTCTTTATTTATTTGCATAGTATAGATTCTTGGAAATGGATTTGTTTGATCAAAGGCTGTACACATTTCTGAAGATCCTGACACATATTGCTTAGAAAAATTCTTAGTGATAGGGTGGCATGGTTGGCACTTCCAGCAATGACTGTAAATTTCACAAATGGGCACAGTAAACATCAAATGCAAAAACACCATCTGAATATTGACTTTAAATCTATACAGGGGATATGAGACTTACATAGATGGCCATATCTTGATAATGGGAAACATTTTTTGTTCTTATTCAGATGATTGCAGGCTGGATCATGACTGAATAGGTAACACACAGTATTTTGGATAATTGAATGAATGATCTGATGATCAGTCCATCCAGCAGTATGTTTACAATCATACATGTAGAACAGAATTGCTTATATTTTTACATTTGCTACTGAAGGTTTATTCAGTTTTCCTGGCAGTTAACTTTGGAGTTTAGGGGGCAGTATTTAATGGATTGAAGCCAATGCAGGCTATGGAATGGAAAATAAAATGGTATTTCATTCCACTACATGTATGGGTTCTGGGCACTGAATCCATGTGCTGGAATCTGTAAGGAGGTATTACTAGTTTATTTTTAAGGACAGCCAAATAGAAGAGACAGGTAGGGCAGGGCATAGGGGAAACAGCACTTCCACGCCCATTCTGGACACGTCACCCTTCCAGCACCTTGATGTGTTCACCAACTGGGAAGCACCAATCTTGTTTTTGTTCTTGTTTTTTTTTTTTAACATTTTATTTTAGTGATGGAATTCTCTATTATTTCTCAGAGTATGGTTTTTTGTTTTTTGTTTTAAAGACATTAACCAGAGTGTCTGGGTGGCTCAGTCAGTTAAGCGTCCCACTTTGGCTCAGGTCATGATCTCATGGTTTGTGGATGTGACCCCGCATCAGGCTCTGTGCTAACAGTTTGGAGCCTGGAACCTGCTTCAGATTCTGTGTCTTGCCCCTCCCCCACTCATGCTCACTTTCTCTCTCTCTCTCAAAAATAAATAACCATTAAAAAAAATTAAAAAAAAAAAACCACATTAACCAGTCTTTTTGATGGGCTGCGAAAAAGTGGGTTCCGTGATGTAATTTTGAGAGGAAACTGCATACTATATCCCTTCCCCATTTGGTGATTAATAATGAGCATCAATTTTCAGCAGCTTAGTAAAGACTCAGGGCAATGATATATTACCACTGACAATTTAACATTTATTGAGTACTTAGTATTTTGAGGCTCTGTTCTAACAATCCCATATATATTAATCTTTACAACAAGTCTGTCTTCTGCAGTTACCTCCTTTTGTTTACAGAGGAGAGAACTGAGGTCCAGATTGGTGAAATAACATGCCCAAAGTCACTGTCATGGCTTAGTATGTAGAAGAGCCAGGACTCAAACCCAGATAGACTGACTCCAGAAGACTTTTAAGCACTATGTTGTACTATTTGTAACTGGAAAGAAGACTGGCTTAGTGTTAAGTCTGGCATTTCTTTCCATATCTTTATATTATCTCATTATCTTTCCATATTTTTATAGGGATTGGTTTTTCATGGAGTTAACCGGGAAGTGCTACCTTAAGCCAGCCTACACTGGTCCAGTCTCTTAAACACCATTGTTTTAGAATAGAACTTTTCCTTTTCCTTTTTTTCTTTTTTAACTTAATTCTCTGTTGATAATATTCAGTATTATGTTTATTTTTTAATTTTAAATGTTATTAAAAGACTATTATTTTAACTTTAAGACACTTTATATTCTCTTTCACAGTGACCTTCCCAGGAATTTTTAATAGGTCAACATCACCCTATACTACTTTTGAGGTACTAAATCAGTTTATAATCCAAATCACTATGTTACTCTGCTTTCTCTGCTATTATTATTATTATTATTATTTTTTTTTTTTAATAAAATTTTCTTTACAAGGTAAGAAACTGATAGCTTTTTAGTGCTCTGGAACATGATGATAACTAACATCTGAATTTGAGCTTTGGCTCTGCCTCTCTGAAAGCTGTGTGACCTTAGAAAACTTATTTCACTTCTCAAAACTTCTGTTTCTTCCTCTAAAAGACAAAGTTAATATCTTGCACGGTGGCTATGAGACTTAAATAAGATTCATGTCATGTCTGGTACATAGAAAGCTCTCAGTAAATGTTGCTTGCCCTCAATTCTATACTATGATTGAATTGCAAAAACAATTAGAAAAGAAAGGTCAGTTTTAAATTTGAACTGTCTCAATGTTATGCTGACATCAGCTCCATTTCTGATAAAGTGATGTTGTCCTGATACAGGTTGTATGGGAGTTAAAACCAGTTTCCTTCTGGCTTTCCAACTGACATAATAAGCAAAGCCTGACTGGGCAAACATAGGCCTATTTATTAGATCACTTATTATTAATGTTAAACCAGCTCTGGTGCTGACTTATCCTGTTCTTTTTGAAATTTCACTGTTGTCACTTAACATCTGATAGACCTTTAGAAGCTTCATAGAATGCTAAAGGGTTTAATTCATCTTTCAGAACATGTGAAGTGTATTTTCCAAAGTGGTCTTCTCCATCCAGCAGTACGTTCAAAATCATGCATGTAGGACAGAATTGCTTCTATTTTTACATTTGCTACTAGAGTTTGTTCAGTTTTCCTGGCAGTCAGCTTTGGAGTTGAGGGGGCAGTACTTAACACATCTAACCAAAGCATGAATAATTATTTAAAAAAATTTTTTTACATTCATTTATTTTTGAGAAACAGAGTGAGACAAAGCGTGAATGGGGGAGGGGAAGAGAGAGGAGACACAGAATCCGGAGCAGGCTCCTCCAGGCTCCAAGAAAGCTGTCAGCACAGAGCCTGATGTGGGGCTCGAACCCACAAACTGTGAGATCATGACCTGAGTCGAAGTTGGACGCTCAACTGACTGAGCCACCCAGGTGCCCCAGCATGAATAATTATTTAAAACAAAGCTATTGGGGCGCCTGGGTGGCTCAGTCGGTTAAGCGTCCGACTTCGCTCAGGTCATGATCTCACGGTCCGTGAGTTAGAGCCCCGCGTCGGGCTCTGTGCTGACAGCTCAGAGCCTGGAGCCTGCTCCAGATTCTGTGTCTCCCTCTCTGTCTGACCCTCCCCCGTTCATGCTCTGTCTCTGTCTCAAAAATAAATAAACATTAAAAAAAAAATATTTAACACAAAGCTATTAAAGGAAAAAATCTACAGGGATTTTTCAGTTTCACAATGACTCACTCCTTAAGTGAAAAGAAAATGGGTTTGGTTTGAGCTGTATGTGGGGGGATCTCTAATATTCTATTCTAAGTGCCTCTTCTAGCCCTGAAATCTAGTAAGCACCGAGTAAATATGTATTGATGAACTGAATTTGATTTCTAATCCCAGTTCTGTGCCTTGTGATGTCTTTAAACTTGGACCTTCTTGAACTTTCTAAGCTTCAGCTTCCTCTTATGTAAAAAATGAAATACCGGTATTTATGTCCCAGGATTGTTGTAACAGTTCAATGGTCATGCCAGCACACATGTGGCATATAGTGGGCACAGAATGCATTGCATGTTTTTCCAGACACCTCACTTTACTCTTTAATAATGTTCTTCTCAATCGCTTTTTTCTTTCTCATTTCCTAACCACTTGGAAACCGTGTTCAGGAGAGAATATGAACGTTTGCCAATTGAACTGAAAATATATTCTTTTGTAGTCAACACTCAGAATGTTTTGGCAAAAACAGTTGTATGCCCAACAGACCTTGGTTTCAATTCTGGCTTTACAACCTACTGTTGTGAACTTAGATAAGTTAGTTAACCTGTCTTGTAAAGTATCATGAGGTTGAAATAAGTAATAATGTATATAAAGCAAATGGCTCTATTTGGAGCAAATGGTGAGACCATGACCTGAGGCAAAGTCGGATGCTTAACTGACTGAGCCACTCAGGCACCCCTGCAGCCATAAGGTTTTTAAAGGGCTGCCAAAATAATCCATGTTTCTCTGATAGGATGTCAATGTCTATTTTTTGTGACATAGAGTTTCTTGTATTAATTGAGATGTAATTCACATAACGAAAAGTTTCAGTGGTGTTAAGATGTTCACAGTCTTGTGCAGCCACCCCACATCTAGTTCCAGACCTTGTTCATCACCCCCAAAGGAAACTCTGTACCCATGAAGCAGTCGCTCCCCATTTCCCCTTTCTCCCAGCCTGTGGCAGCCAATAATCCGTTTACATATCTATGGATTTGCCTATTCTGAATATTTCATGTAAATGGAGTTGTACCATATACTGCCTGGTGTGTCTGGTTTCTTTCACTTTGCAGGTTTTCTAGTTTTGTCTTTGTTGTGGTACATATCAAATTCTTCATTCATTTTTAGGGTGGAATAATACTACATTGTATGGATATACCACATTTTATTTATCCATCCAGTTGGATGTTTGAGTTGCTTCCACTTTTTGGCTATTGTGCATGATGCTACTATGAACATTTGTGAAAGTTTTTGTGTGGACGTAAGTTTTCACTTTTTCTTGGTATATAGCTAGAATGGAATTACTGGGTCATATGGCAACTCTATGTTTAACTTTTTGAGGAACGACCAGACTTTTTCCAAAGCAGTGACATCATGTTATGAAGTTTTTAATGCTAAGATACTTGGAAAAATGAGAAAAACGTTTATTAAAATGTTAACCTGAGAATATTATGACAAGCCAGATGGATGTGTCAATTTGCCTATAAAATATATTGAAATCATAGAAAGAGTGTCAAATTCTTTATGCCCTCTTAATCTTTATTTCTTAATCCACCTAATTCTCCTAAAAGTTTGGAATATGCTTGCAATTAATGATGTTTACTTTTTTCACATAAGGATAGATCTCTAAAAGTGATACATTAATGGTTCCTGCTCTGCTTTTCCTTAGTGAGTTTCATGTTTTATTACATAGGTTACCAATGCAGAGACATTGCACATTGCTCTTTTTACAGAAAACATTCTTGAAATGAAAGTCAACATAGATTTAATTAATTATGATTAAATTTTCTTGGATGTACAAATATTTTTCAAAAATATCACATATAGACCTCACTTAAAAATCTTTAGTTGTGTTCATGTAGTCGGTGGTCTAGGTATGCTTTTGTCTCCTCAGCTGATGACATGACCTGTGTCTCTGCTTCTGTTGTCAGTAGTCATCATCAAGTAGTCTTCAGCCTCCTACCTTTGTTCTAACAAATATTTAGATAGCCTTCATACATTTACATATGATGAAAGCATTATAAAGAAATAAAGTAAGTTGGTTTTATTGGGGGTTTAGAATTTTAGAGCAGGAAGAGTGCTCAAGAGAAATAACATTGATGGAGTAATTTATGATACTAGATTGGAGCTTAAGCAGTTTCCATGCTTTATCTCATTTAAGGTGACAATCTATATGAATTTTGTGTTTGGAAGAAGAAACGTGATGATCAGTCATTCAAAAAAGCTTGAAGTGAGCTCTCTCTCTCTCTAGCATAAATTAATCTTTATTCCTGTTTGGGTATATTATACAGATTGAATTGTTTTTTTTAGAGTAATGAAAAATTAAAGGAGTTCTTTTTAAGGTAAATTTCTCTCAGGTTTTAAACTATGAAAATCAGTATCATTGTGCATATTGGATATGTTTACTAAATTCTATAATTTTAACCTATAATTTTCAGTTATTTTTGCAGTTATTTTGGTGCCTAAAATAATTTGTTATTGTGTTGGGTAACTTTATCTATTTTGCTTCTGAAATATCAAAGAGTAGGTAGTTCCATTTGAGCTACAGAAATACTGGGTTTTAATCAGATCTTTTTGTTTGAATATCGTTTCTTTTAATACGGGGTGGGGTTTTTTTTTGGTATTTTTGGGGAACATGGTATTAAGTTTGCAGTTGATAAGCTTCTGTACTAACTTGAAGTAGTACAGAAACTGAAAATCAAAAATCTACCTCAAAAAATTAAAAATAGGATGACCATTTGATCCAGTGATTCCGCTTCTGGGGATATATCTGAAAGAAATGAAATCACTATCTTAAAAGAGTCATCTGTACCCCCTTATTCACTGCAGCATTATCTATAATACTGAGGACATGGAAACAACCTAAGTGTCCATCAGTGGCTGAGTGGATAAAGAAAATGTGACACACACACACACACACACAGACACACACACACACACACACACACACATTGGAATATTCAGTCATAAAAAAGAAGGAAATCTTGCTGTTTGCAAAAAAAAAAAAAAATGGAACGTGAAGGCATTATGCTAAGTGAAAGACAAATACTGTATGATCTCATTTACATGTGGAATCTAAAAAACCAAAGGCCCAGACACAGAACCAATCTGTGATTGCCAGAGGTGGGGCATGGGGGAAATGTGTAAAGGTGGTCAAAAGGTACAAATTTCCAGTTATAACATAACTTAGTTCTAGGGATGTAATGTACAACATGGTGACTATAGTTAAAAATACCGTATTGAGGGGCACCTTGGGTAGCTTAGTCGCTTAGGCATCCAAGTCTTGATTTCAGCTCAGGTCATGATCTCAGGGTTGTGAGATCTAGCGAGCCTGTGTCTGGCTCTGTGCTCATCATGGAGCCTGCTTAAGATTCTCTCTCCCTCTGTTCCTTCCTAGCTCACGTGTGCTCTCTCTCTTAAAAAAAAAAAATACTATATTGCTTGTTTGGAAGTTGCTAAGAGAAGAATAGATCTTAAATGTTCTCATCACATTTGTGATGAAAAAAATTGTAACTATGTGGTGATGGGTGTTAACTAGAATTATCATGATCATTTTGTACTATATGTACATAAATTGTTATGCTATATACCTTAAACTAATACAATATTATATGTCAATTAAATCCCAATAAAACTAGGGAAAAAACCTTTCCAGATAAAATGTTGATGGCTGCTATTAAAAGGGAAAGAAATCAGGGAAGTTTTGAAGGTCAAGTTTTATATTCGGAAAACCCAATTTAGTGATTTTTATATACTTAGCAATAATATGAGTGATCTCTGACCAAAATATGATTTCTAAGGAGGAATGACTATTATGTCGATGGAGTATCTGCTGACACTGTATTATTCTTGGTGTTCAAACTGGGCTTGTTGCCAGGATAAAGGAAGATGTTCCTTCAGTTGGAAATTATAATGCATTTCTCCATAGGAAAGAGTATGGTTAAAGCTGGACTCTTAATTCTAGGTATTCATTCATTAAGTAAATATTTTAAGCTCCTGAGAGAAGGCGGCTACTTTGTTTTATATGGTTTATGTTTAAAAGGATACAAAGATGAATGAAACCAGATGTGGCATATAATGTCTAATCTCAAATAAGAGCTATTTTTTTTTTTTTTTTTTTTTACTAGCTGTGGGAGCACAAAAGAAGTGGTTTTATTTCTTTTTCTATGGTTTTTAGGTACTTATGGACTTACTATGGTGATTGCTCAGGGTCTCAACTTTATTTCATAATTTTGTTTCTTTGGAAAAATGATTCTCAAGCTTTTTAACAATGTATAATTGAACTTGGAGAAGACAATCTGTGCATAAGTTGGAGACTTTGCTTATTTTGAAATGGAAAAATTCTTGCCTCAGGATTACTGAGTTAATGTACAGTTGGTACAAAGTTTTCAATTCTAATTGCTGATTTGCTTAGTGAGTGAATGATTGATCATAATCAACGAAAACCTGTAAGATAAAGCATGGTGACCTGGGTAGTTTTTCTGGTACAGTCAATACTTTAGTGTGATAAATATTTTTTAAAACAATTTCTCTTTCTCTTGGATAGTCAGTTTATCTCCCTCCCTCTTTTTTAGGAGACATCTGTGAAAGGGTTGGAAGCCTTGATGTTTGAGTAGACAAGGTAACTCTTCAAGTAAACTCTTCAGTATTGTGATAGTTGAATTGGCTGATTTGATATCAAAAAAGAATTAGGTTATTTAAAGAAGAGTGAATTATTAACTGTGTTAATAATATTTATATCTAACATCGCTATAAGCACTTCATGTGCATTATCTTGATTTAAGCCTACCAGTGGTCCTGTGAGAGATACTGTTACGCTCACTTTACTGGCTAGGGACATGGAGCCCAGAAACTTACGGATTTCTGTTGTTGATGCTGAGCATTGGACCAGAGTTTTGGTAGCATGGAAGTAATGTTACTTCCTTCTTACTCTTCCCCCACCCCACCCAAACTCATTCATTCTTGTCATTTTTTACTTTATGGGACAATTTTGTCAGACTTCTTTGTTTCCAGAGGTCAGATTTAGTTGTCAAGGTGGATTTTCTATACTCTTTCCCCATCTTCCATATTCTTCTATGTATATATTTTTTCAAGTTTATACAGTTCAGCAAGTTAGATAGTTTGTCAGGGATTGTTCAAACAGGAATTCTCAGTCCCCGCCTTCATTCCCCTTTCTCTGAGGTAGCTATCCTCAACTCTTAGCTGTTTGGGATTTACCTGTGGGTTTTTAAGTAATATCTTTGACATACTGACATTACCTGACTTTTCAGTTGAGGGGATAACTTGTGTATAGGAATTTCTGGGTCATTATCATCACTAACTCAACTCAGAAATTTCTACCAGTTGCCCAAAGTTCTGTTTTCTCTCACATCATTTATTCTGTTAGCATCGTCATCTTGAAGAAATGCCTCCCAGGGCAAGGTGCTCTGGTGTGGGGTAGCTTCTGTTTTCTGAGAGCCCAGCTATCATTCCAGGGGTTCTCTTTTCTTTTGTGTTGGATCTTCTATTTCTTCTCTCCTGAGTTGTCTTCTTTCCCAGTTCACTCCCACATTTCACTGAAGAAAGGGAATAGGAACATATTACTTGATACGTTGCATGTCTGAAAGGACCTTAATTTTTCTCTCAACCTTGATTAATAGTTTGGCTGTGTATTATTGTCAGACTGGAATCATTTTCTTTCAGAATTTTGATGATTTTATTCCACTGTCTTCTAGCTTATACTGTGGCTGTTGAAAGTTTGAAATCATTAACTCCTCATCCATTGTAACCTATTTTTCCATCTTGGGAAGCTTGTAGGATTTTCTCTTTGTTTCTACTGCTTTGACATTTCAAAAAGATATGCTTTAGTATAAGTGTACTTTTGTAATCCATTATGCTGTGCATTCTGTGTTTTCAGACAGGATCGGGTGCATTCAGGGTGGTATGGTCATAGACGGCATTCTGTATTTTCAGTTAGCAAACTTACGTTAGTTAACTTTGGGACATTTTCTTGAATTATTTAATTGACTTTTTTTTCCTCTAGAGCCTCTACTATACAGATATTAAATTATCTTGAGTGGACTTCCAATTTCCTTATTTATTTATTTATTTATTTATTTATTTTTATTATCATCTATTTTATTCTCTATTCTTTCTGATAAATTTCCCTAAGTTTAATTCCCAAGGTCTCTTTTATTTTATTAAAAAAAATTTTTTTTTAATGTTTATTTATTTTTGAGACAGAGAGAGACAGAGCATGAACAGGGGAGGGGCAGAGAGAGAGGGAGACACAGAATCTGAAACAGGCTCCAGGTTCTGAGCTGTCAGCACAGAGCCCAATGTGGGGCTCGAACTCACGGACCGTGAGATCATGACCTGAGCCGAAGTCGGACGCTTAACCGACCGAGCCACCCAGGAGCCCCTCCCAAGGTCTCTTTTATTTATTTATTTATTTATTTATTTATCTATTTATTTATTTATTTTTTTTTTTAAATTTTTTTTTTTTAACGTTTATTTATTTTTGAGACAGAGAGAGACAGAGCATGAACGGGGGAGGGTCAGAGAGAGAGGGAGACACAGAATCTGAAACAGGCTCCAGGCTCTGAGCAGTCAGCACAGAGCCCGACGCGGGGCTTGAACTCACATACTGTGAGATCGTGACCTGAGCCGAAGTCGGACGCTTAACCGACTGAGCCACCCAGGCGCCCCCCAAGGTCTCTTTTAAAAAGCATTGTATTTTGGAGGTGCCTGGCTGGCTCAGTTGGAAGAGATTGAAGATACAAGGAAACCTAAATGAACCAAACTCCAGAAAGTAATGAAAGCTTCACACTAGAGAAGAAACCCATCGCTGCTCTGGGATAGAACAGCCCACAGAGGAGGAACCTTCCAGCAGCAGATGAGGGGAGAGGAGAAACCAGCCACACTTTGGCAGGGTGGGCTGGTGTGGGCTGGTGTGGATGGGCTAGTGTGGACGGGCTAGGATCCTGAGGAGCCCCGGCTGCTCTTATACCAAAGGGCAAGTCTGCACCTGGCCCCAGCTCTCACCTACAGGTCTTCCCTGAATGCTTAGGGGTAATGAGCCACACCCCTGGGGCAAGTAAATGGAGCTGACAGAGACCCTACCCGAGGCCCACAGAACTCCCCCCTAGTGCACAGCAACCACCTTCAGCAAGCAGGGGGTTGACCTGGAGAGATGAGAGAAACTCCCCAGAAGCACCCCAGGTTTTCAGTTATGGAGGAGGGCTGAAAGCAGGGAAACAGCTGGAGATGACCTTCCCCCAAGAGTCTGGAACTACTCTAATGGAAAACTCGATGCTTCCAGTCCCCAAGGAATGGGGACGGGGCAGGAGAGGTGAGAGAAACTCCTCTAATTCATTCCAGGCTTTCACACAACGTTGGAAGCTGCCCTCCAAAAGGAAGGCTGGGGAGGAAGAACAGGATTGAGAGAGATCTCGTGTGCTGCGGAAAGCAAGGTGTGGGACTGGAAAGTAAAGAAAATTCCCTAACAGATGGGAAAATCTGGCAGTCATGCTTAAAGCAGAGAGTGAGTTCCCAGTCTTTTTCTTTTTTTAAAATGAACTTCAGAGGTGCCTGGGTGGCTCAGTGGGTTAAGCATCTGACTCTTGATCTCGGCTCAGGTCCTGATCTCGTGGTTTGTGGGTTCGAGCCCTGCATCAGACTCTGTGCTGATGGTGTGGAACCTGCTTGGGATTCTGCCTCTCCTTCTCTCTGCACCTTCCCCACTTGTGCTCTCTGACTCTCTCTCTCTCTCTCAAAATAAATAAATAAACTTAAAAAAAATTAAAATGAACTTTATTTTTTGGAATAGTTTTAGTTTTATGGAAAAATCACAAAGGTAGTACAGAAAGTTCCCTTATGCCCCACACCGAATTTCCTCTATTATTAACACCTATAGTAGTATGGTATATGTACTGTAAGTAATGAACTAATATTGATATGTTATTTTTAACTAATATCCATACTTTGTTCATATGTTCTTTGACTTTACCTAATGTCCTCTTTCTGTTCTAAGATCCCATCCAGGGTTCCACGTTACATTTAGTTTTCATGTTTCTTTAGACTCCTCTGGGCTGTGGCAATTTCTCAACTTACCTTGATTTTGATGACCTTGACAGTTTTGAGGAGTATTGTTGAGGCATTTTGTAGAATGTCCCCCTATTAGTATTTGGCTCATATTTTTCTCATAATTAGGATGGGGTTTTAGGTTTTGGGGAGGAAGACCACAGAGATTAATTGTCATTTACTACACATCGTAGTAAGGGTACATGACCTAGTGGTGTTGATGTTGAGCTTCAGCATGTGATGGAGGTAGTGTTTTTTAAGTTTCTCCTTTTCCCTCTCTTTCCATGCTGTACTCTGTGGAAGGAAGTCACTTGTGCAAAGCCCACACTTAAGAAGTGGGTAGTTACTCTTCCTGTCCTTAAGGGTGGAGTATCTGTGTAAATTATTTGGAGTTTTCCTGTGCGGGAAATTTGTCTCTTTTCCCCTCATTTATTTATTTGTTCAATCATTCTTTTAACAGTATGGACTCATGGATATTTATTTTGTACTTGAGGTTATAATCCAATACTACTGTATTTTGTTGGTGAAATTGTTCCACTTCTGGCCATTGGGAGCTAGTTCAATTGGCTCCTATGCCTCTTTGACATACCCCCATCAGTGTGTGTGTGTGTGTGTGTATGGCCACTTTTTTTACTTTTTGGCACTGCTGATGCTCCAGGTTTATCTTCTATATTTCCTGCCACGGTCCTAGAGTCAGCCTTTTCTCCAAGGAGCCCTGGTTGCTTTAATTGGTGAATGGAGAAACCAAGATCTAGGTGTTAGATGTGCTTGTTGCTACTGAGATGTTGTGCCTATAGGCCCTCTCAGCTGACAGAGCCAGGAAGTATACTAATCTGTATATATACAAATGAGTTCATATTGACATATCCAACTCAAATCCATTGCCACATAGATCATTCTAAATTCCTCCCCTTGTTTATCTGTAAATTCTTACTCCAGTAGTGAGAAACCTGTTTCACACCATCTGCCATCTGTTTACTTAAATTGTTCAATCACAGTGTACACATAAAAGCACTCCCACAGTTTTGAAAGCCCATGGCTTAGCTGTGAAGCACAGGCAGATCTCTGAAATCCTACCTGGGCTTGGATTCCAGGCCCTGCTCTAGTGAAAGTACTGATTCCCACCCTCTAAATATTTGAAGCCAGTGATAGACTGTATCAAACTAATGCTGCATCCAAGCCCAGGCCCAGATTACTTACATATGAGGACATTCTAGTGGCCTGACAGAAGGGTAATGTCTCTTTCTAGAAGTAGAATATTACTTACCTCAACCATTAATGTATTTTTATACAGAATGTCTGTCTTATCATAAAAAATTACAAGACACAAGAAAAGGCAAGAAAATGTGGCCAAATATCAGGAGAGGAAATAACCGGTAGAAAGAGACCCAAAGATAATCCAGCTGGTGGAATTATCAGATAGGGATTTAAAGATAACTATGAAAAAAAGAATGCTAGAGGATCTAATGGTAAAGGTAGACATTATGCATGAAAAGATGGGGATTTTTAGCAGAGTCTTGGAAACTCTACCAAGGAACCAAACAGAAATTCTAGAAACGAAGGGGCACCTGAGTGGCTCAGTTGGTTAAGCATCCGACTCTTGGTTTTGGTCCAGCTCATGATCTCACGGTTCATGGGTTCAATCCCCACATAAGGCTCTGTGTTGACAGTGAGGAGTCTGCTTGGGATTCTGTGTCTCCTTCTCTCTCTCTCTGCTCCTCCTCTGCTTGCTCTCCATCTCTCTCTCAAAATAAATAAAAAATAAATAATAAATAAACTTAACAAAATTCCAGATATGAAAAATACAATATTAGAAGTGAAGAATGTGTCACATGGGCTTAATATCTTCTTAACATATCAGAAGAAAGGATCAGTGAATGTGAAGACTTGTTGATGGAATATATCCAAATTGATAAACAAGAGAACAGAGAGTTGGGGAGAGGGAGGAAAGAACTCTTCTACCTATGGGATAATGTCAGTCTAATGTGTTTATAACTGGAATTTTAGAAAGAAGAGAGAAGTGGCAGAAGACATATTTGAAGAGACCATGGTCAAGAACTTCTAAAATTGATGAAAGACTTTAGTTGACAGAATCAAGAAGTTCAGCAAGCCCTAAGTAGTCTAAACGCAAAACAAAACAAAAGCAAACCCAACAACAACAAAATTCCAGACCTACGCACATCATAATCAAACTACTGAAAACTAAAGAGCAGATTGCACAAGCAGCCAAATAGAAGATACAGTATATACATGGGAATAACAGTATGGGTTATGGCTAACTACTCATCAGAAAAAACTGGAGGCGGGGTGCCCAACTGGGTGGCTCAGTTGGTTGAGCATCTGCCTTTGGCTCAGGTCATGATCTCGTAGTCTGTAGGTTCATGCCCCGTGTGAGACTCTGTGCTGACAGCTCAGAGCCTGGAACCTGCTTTGGATTCTGTGTCTCCCTCTTTCACTGCCCCTCCCCTGCTCGCTCGCTCTCTCTCTCTCTCTCTCTCTCTCTCTCAAAAATAAGTAAAAACATAAAAAAAATTAAAAAAAAAAAGAAAAAACTGGAGGCTTAAAGACAATGGGATGATAGCCATAAATGTGCTGAAGGTGAAAAAAAAAAAAAAAAACAAAAAACCCTGTCAACCTAGAATTCTATGTTGAGCAGAAATAGTCTATAGAAATCAAGGTAACACAAAGATATTTTCACACAGATTAAAAAGTGACAGAATTTGGGTCATCTGGGTGACTCAGTCGGTTAAGCATCTGCCTCTTGATTTCAGCTGAGGTCATGATCTCATAGTTTGTGGAGTTGAGCCCCATGTTGGGTTTTGCACTGACAGTGTGGAGCCTGCTTGGGAACCCCTCTCTTTCTCTCTCTCTGTACCTCCCTGGCGTGCATGGCGCCTCCATGGCGTACTCTCTCTCTCTCTCTCTCTCTCTCAAAATAAATAAACTTAAAACAAAGATGAAAGAATTTGTCTCTAGTAGATCTGAACTGCCAAAAAGTGCTAAAAAATGTTCTACGAGGTAAAGATGAAAGAGACCAGATGGAACCTTGGGTATATAGAAAAGAACAAAGAACAGCAGAAATGGTAAATAGTGGCACAAATACATAGAAAAACTTTTTGGTACCTTTTTGGATAATGTATACACATAGGCTATTGGCTATGTATAATATATGCACACACACTATTGGCTATTTAAAGCAAAAATATTAACATATGTGGGGTTCACAACTTATATAGAAATAGAGTATAATACCATGAGGATGCCACAAGAGGGAAATGGAATTATGCTGTCATAAATTTCATAGACTGAATTAGTACACTTTTATTTGTAGGTAGACCATAATAACTTACAGCAGGTGCATATTTTAATCTGGAGAGCAACCACTAAAAAATAACACAGAGAGAGTTATTACAAAAATGGTACATCTTCGTGTGCAGGATCAACTGCTTTGAAAATTGCCCTCCTATTGTAAACTAGAAAACAGGATTAAAATATACGAAACAAGTATTTTTAGACATGGGAAAACAGTCAATGCAGGATGGCAAGCCTTGAAATAAATGACATGAGCACTATAGGTGCCCCAGCATACTGCCTGTAGGCACTTTCTAGATTGCAGCACAGAGTAAGGAAACCCCAGTGGAACCCAGGAGAGATTAGAGAAGTTAAGACAACTAGAATTTGTGGGGTAAAAAAACTGGAGCAGAGGGTACTACACAGAAATTCATAGAACTAGGAGATCTCTGGAGATCTATAGAAGGGTCCTTTAGAATCTTTTGTTGAATACTCATCTGCATATGCAAAGTATGAAACCACATAATGCTGGAGAAAGCCACACTGGAACTCAGTACACCAAACACTTCCAGGAGCTCACACAGAGATTGGAATAGTGTGTGTTTCTACTAGGCATGAAGGGAGGGACTGTTTCATACATGGACACTGGCTGGAAATCTTGGAGTGGGATTAAATTAGCCATAGACTGCAGCCCTATCTAAACTCACCCTAACAAAGCTCAGAAGCAAGTTAGGAAAGTGTCAAATGAATTGCAAGTAACTCAACCGTGTACCCAAACTAAATCCATCGCTCTTTAAAGGAATACAGCCAATACATAAAAGCCAACACCCAACAATTAGAATGTCCAGTGATGGAAGAATAATTTCTACCACTTTTATGTGTCAAAGGACTTGTATTTGGGGCATATAAAAAACTGCAAAAGCCCAACAGCAAAATGAGCAAAAGAGGAATAGTCCAGTAACAAAATGAGGAAAAGACATGAACAGACTTCCCAAAGGAGGATATACTAATGGCCAATAAACATTTGCAAAGGCTGCCAACATCACTTAGTCAACAGGGAAATAATGCAATGTAAACTCACACTGAGATACCATTTCACACTGTCTAGAATGACTAACAAAAGAAAGACTAAGTATACTAAGCACTGGGGATGATGTGATACAACTGGAACCATACATTGCTGGTGGTTGTGCAAAAGGGTACAGTTACTTTGGAGAACTGTTTGGCAGTTTCTGATGAAATTAAATACATATCTATCTGATGATTTGTCAGTTCTAGATATTTGATGAAGGGAAATGAAAAATATGTCCTTGAAATTATGAATTCAAAACTGTTCATAGCAGCCTTATTCACCATAGCTAAAAAAATTGAAAGCAACTGAAATGTCTGTCTATAGCAAAATGGAGAAAAAAAATTGCGATGTGTTCACAGTAGCCAACAACAGATTGGCCCAGCAACACAGATGAATCTCAAAACCATTGGGTGAAGTGAAAGGAATTAGACATTAATGAACAGAATATATGGTTTATATGAAATCCAAGAAAAAACAAAACTATTCTACACTGATAGAGATCAGGAAATAATTACAGACTGGAGAGGGAGGGAAATTGTTCAGAAAAGGACAGGGAAGGGGCATCTGACTGGCTTAGTCAGTAGAGCATCTGACTATTGATCTTCAGGTCATGAGTTTGAGCCCCATGTTGGGTACAGAGATTACTTGGGAAAAAAAAAAAAAGGACAGGAGAGAATTTCCTGAGGTCCATGCAAATGTGCCATATCTTGTTTCGGGTGATGGTTACATGGGTGTAGACACTTGTCAATAGTCACTGAACAGAACCCGTAAGTTCTGTGCCTATTATTGAATGTTTAACTATACTTCAGGTTTAAAAAAATAATAAACAAGAGTCTGGGGGAAGAATATTAATGCAAGTGTGCTTGGGTGCTGGGGTATACTTTAAGGATATTAAAGGTAAAAGGGAGAAAGTGTAAGGTTAGGTCAGGTAGGTAGCTCTGTCATCCGAAACTTTTTTTCAACCAGCTAAGCAACAGGTTTTAAAATTTTGAATATTTAATTTCTTGGAAGCTTATCATCTCCTTGCCAGGTGGTTAAAGTAAAAAGTGAGAGAGAAGATAGAAGAGGTGAGGGGTAGGGGGAGGAAGGGATGGGAGGCAGGGAGAGAGGATTGGGGCAGATAGGAAGGAAGGAAGGGATAAAAAAAAAGATGCTTTCTTAAAAGCCATTTATTATTTACTTCATTATTAAGTTACAGTGAACTTTCCCAGTGGAATCCTTTGATAGTGAAGCATCTTTATACTGAAGTTTTGTTTTTTTCACACCTCTTTAGATAAGTCAGTGTTTTGTGAGGATATTTCATGATTCAATGGCAGGGTCCTAGCTTGGATTCTAGGTGCACAGATGTGTGAAGACAGAAAAGGGACATCGAGAACAGTGGTTAGGAACATAGGCTCCTACTTCCTGCATTCCAGTCCCTGCTCCACTACCTTCAGATTGTGTGACCCGGGGCATGTGTTCAGAGTGAGCCGGAGGGGAAAAAGGGAAACCAATTAGACTATTATTGCCAATTATCCAGACCATGGTGGTTTGAACCAGGGCAGTGGCAGGCGAAGGTGGAGCAAAGTGGCCAAATTCTGAATGAATTTTAAAGGGAGGGCTAAAAGCATTTGATGACCAATTGGAAGTTATGAGAAAAAGAAAGCAATCAGTGAGGATGCCAGGCTCTTTGGCTTGAGGAACTGGAAGGATGAAGTTGCCGTTTGCTGAGTGTGACGTTTTATAAAGCAAGGTCATGGCTTAAGTTGCAAAGTTGTTTTTGTTTTGTTTTGTTTTTTCCCTTGATTTTGTTTTGTTTTTCATATTTTTAGGGAGTGGGTGGAGATGATAGCAAGCACAGGGGTTGGCAGGCAGACCCCTGGGACCCACCTTATGTGTATGAGATTGTGATTTCCTTTCTCAGAGTTTAGTCCTTTTGCTGTGGGGGAGGGGGATGTGAAGTGTGATATTTTAGGGTATATTTAGGATTTCTCATTCGACTGGAATTCCTGAGAAAGCATGAGCCTTGGACAAGTTAACATCTTGCTGTCTGAGATGTTTTGTGGGAAGACTGGATCCAGAAGTTTTAGTACCATTGTCTGTTGCTTCATTACCTAGAACTTGACAGCCATAGTCCCCTTTTTCCCCTTAGTTACCAAACATATTAATTCTTTTCTCTACCTCATTTAATTCTTTGTTGTGAGATTCTCAAATGCATATTATAAGTTTTAGATACTATTCAACCTAATTTCCATTAGTATTTCATTACTTAAGAAGTCATAAAGGAAAACTGAACAGAATGTTTCCTTTCTCCCTTAAATTGTTCCTATTATTAAAATGTTTCTGATAAAATGTATCAGGAAGCACACTCTTCACTGCTAGAGCATTTATTCATGTAGTTGTGTGGTTCTTAACTTGGTGACTGTAGAATTTATCTCTAAACCAGTGAAAAGGGAAACTGAACAGGACACCAGGATAGCACGCTTAACCTAGGACTCTTCTGGGCAAAGCCAAATGTCTGGCCACCGCATTCTTATGGTAAAAAAGCAGCTAGATTCAGGTTTGCTTCCTGTTTAAATTCTTGGACTTGACCGGGAGAAGGGTGAATGCCTGGAATAGGGAGCGGGAAGGACAAAGTCCTGCAGTGTTGCCGTAGGACTAAGGACGCTCCCTGCACTGTGTGGACCTTTCGTGGCTATGGGCCCATGACAGATGCCTCACTTGAAGACCAGAGTGTTGCAAATTAAGTCAAGGTTATGCAAGGAGATTTAGGGAATCAGTTGTCTGCTCACAGGTTTGTTTTAGTAGCTGTTAGTTTAGCTACAAGAATGAGTAATAGCTTTAAAAAAAAAAAAGAAAGAAAGAATGAGTAATAGCTTTAAACTTCAACTGCTTTTGTTTTTAGGACAAATACTGTATCTTTTAACCTTTCATAAGTCACCTAAAGTGTGGTGCTGTTCTGTCATCTTAAATGGGAAATTCTGGTACTAGCATTTAGTAGCTATTGATGATTGTTTGGAGTAGAGTTCAACATGAATGTACGTAATACATGGGTTATTAGTACTCCATGTCACTTCTTAGCACAATGACATAAGGTAACAAATTGGATTAATTAAATGAGGTTAAAGTGTAGAAAAGCTATTTTCTTTTTTTTTTACTACCACTTGTATCAGTTACTATGGAGAACACACATTTTTCTGACATAGGAGGGGAAATGGTTTTTAACTTCAAGGTAAATGGTGGTACATTGAATACTGTATTTTAAAATATAGGAGTGTCTAGTGGGTCAGTTGGTTAAGTGTCCGGCTTTGACTAAGGTCATAATCTCATAGTTCGTGAGTTCAAGCCCTGTGTTGGGCTCTGTGCTGACAGCTCAGAGCCTGAAGCCTGCTTCTGATTCTGTGTCTCCCTCTCTGTCCCTCCCCTGCTCATGTTGTCTCTCTCAAAAACAAATAAACATTAACAAAAAAAATTTTTTTAAATATAAAATTCTTCCATATACAATTTTCTATAGTCTCCTTGTTTTATATATCAGTATACTAAGGAAAAATATGATATTACATGTGTTCATGATTTTTAAAAATTTTATTTATTAAAAAATTTTTTTAATGTTTATTTTTGAGAGGGAGAGAGAGAGGGAGAGGGTCAGAGAGAGAGGGAGACACAGAATCTGAAGCAAGCTCCAAGCTCTGAGCTGTCAGCACAGAGCCTGATGCAGGGCTTAAACTCATCATGAACCATGAGATCATGACCTGGGCCGAAGTTGGCCACTTAACCGACTGAGCCACCCAGGTTCCTCAATTTATTTAAAGTAATCTATATCTGTGCTGAGCAGAGTGGCGCAGCAGAAGCGTACTGGGCCTGTGAAGTAATATATACCCAATGTGGGGCTTGAACTCACAACCCTGAGATCAAGAGTTGCATGCTTTTCCACTGAAGAGCTGGGCACCCCCTCTTCATGATTTTTTTTTTTAATGTTTATTTATTTTTGAGAGAGAGAGAGACAGAGCATGAGCAAGGGAGGGGCAGAGAGAGAGGAAGACACAGAATCTGAAGCAGGCTCTAGGCTCTGAGCTGTCAGCACAGAGCCCAATGTAGGTCTTGAATCCACAAACCATGAGATCATGACCTGAGCTGAAGTCAGATGCTTAACCGGCTGAGCCACCCAGGCGCACCCTCCTTTGTGATTTTTAAAAAAAATTTTTTTTTTTTTAATGTTTATTTATTTTTTGAGACAGAGAGAGACAGAGCATGAATGGGGGAGGGTCAGAGAGAGGGAGACACAGAATCTGAAACAGGCTCCGGGCTCTGAGCTGTCAGCACAGAGCCCGATGCGGGGCTCGAACTCACGGACCGCGAGATCGTGACCTGAGCCGCGAGATCGTGACCTGAGCCGAAGTCGGCGCTCAACCGACTGAGCCACCCAGGCGCCCCCCCCCCCTTGTGATTTTTAATGGCTGTGTATGGCTGTGGAGTTTGCCTTTGTATGGCTGTGACATAATTTATTTAACAGACCTCAATGGATGCACATTTTCATCACTTTTTATTTTATTTTTTTTAATATTTTACTATTTTTTTACTATTTTTTTCTATTTAGATATATCTAGGGAAATGCAAATGAAACAGCAGTAAACTACCTCACAATACCCTTACTAGTACAATTATTTTTTCAGATGCTAACAAAGTTGTATAAAGCTGGAACCCTCAGCTGTCCTGTGTGGCTTTATAAACTGTTCAGTTCTTTTGCAAATGACACAATAATACATTTTAAGAGCGGTAACAATGGACGTGTCTTTGACCCAAAAATCCTGCACCTGGGAGATTACCACAAGATAATAATTGAAACGTAATGGTCAATGCCCCAAATCATTTATTGCAGCAATGACTATAATAGTGACAAGTTAGAAACAAATTAATGAATTGGAGATTAATGGTTAACTAAATTAGATTCATCACTGAATTATTAAGCTAGCATTAAAAATGATTAGGAACATTATAGATTGACATACAACGGTGGCCATATAAAACCGTGGAAACAGAATACGAACTTATTTCAATTTTATAGTTACAACTATATAAAAATATACATAAAAAAACAAAACCTTGGAGGAAATACAATGGCTTGGTTTTTGTTTGTGTTACCAAGTGTGTGTGTATAGAGTGTCCAGGTTTTAAGACTAACATTTACTGAGTGAGTACTGTGTCCATCCCACAACAACACTGTAAGACAGGGATTGATGTTATTCTCATTTGACAGGTAAAGAAACTTGATTCCCATGTGACCTATAAATAAATTTAACTTTTTGTTATGGATGTTTTCAAATATATATAAAAGTAGCAAGATGAACCCTGTGTAATGATCACCTAGCTTCTACAATTTCAAGTTTACATTTTTAGTAAAGTCATAGAATAGGGTTGTAACCCATATACCCTACTCTAAAACCCATGTTTCTCATTACAGTCCTGTCTTGACTCTTCATTTTGTCATTTGATGCTATTGAATATCTATGATGCTTAGTGGTTTTGGTAAAATAGACGTAGAAAGGCATTATAACTGAAATTTATAGGTTGGTAATAAGATGGAGAAAGCACTCTCTTTAAACCACATATATTTTGTAATAAGCATTTTTAGTTGCAGTGTTCTGCAAAGACAAAACTTGCTGATACAGTTCATCCTGCTTTATAAATCTTTGACCCATTCATCAGACTCTGACCACTCTAAAGATAAAGGATTATGGTTGTATTGGTCTTTCTGACTGAAGTGGCCTTCTGCAGATTGAGAAATTGTGTAATTATTAACTACGGTAATGGATATGTACTTGCAAGTTTCATCTGGTATCTTAATGAGCTTTAACCCTCTGAGTACACCCAAAACATATCCTAGAATCATTGAAATTTATCGGTTGTCTATAACAACTCTCCAGTCTGTGTATTTTTGCTTTGATAAATATTTTGTTTCCCCTGCCCTCACCTAGGATGCCCACATCCCATTCCCCTGTTCACATACAACTCCTATAAATTACTGGATTTCATAGCAGCAGCCTTAGGTATAAAGACTTTGTAAAAAATTACTGTTTTTTAAATTAACAGGACCATACTTTCTAGTCCATTTTTTTTTGGTGTGTGTGTGGGAAGTTCCACACTTGTGTTTTATAGAACTGATTCATTTCAGACATCTCTTTTCCCAGGACATCTTTTCTGAACTCTCAAGATGCCCTGTGTCACCTCTGTGCACTTCCCCATCCTCCCCTGTCTAGAGGGCACATAGAGCTCTAAATCTTGGGGACTTATGGTCTCATGGCCCTGTAACCATAAACCATACTAGAGTTGAGTCCAAGGACTGTGTAATCCAGGCTAGATGTAAGGTCATTTAGTCAGATTTTCCCTTCAAGAAAGCTAAATAGAATGTTGCTTTTTTTTTTTTTATCTACTGTGATTGTGTCAAATATAGTGAAACTAGAAATGTGTCTGATAATAGGGAGAGTGGTTGGTTAAATATAGATTGGTAAAGCATAATTGGATATTTAGTAGTTAAATGAAGGAGATTGGATGAAATTCTGCAGAGTTGTGTGGAGGGAAAAGAAGATGGTCCAAGGAAAAAGAAAGAAGAACCAGAGAGGTAGAAGAAACAGGAAAGCATAGCATTCTAGAAACGAAGGAAAGAGAGTTTTATGATTGGAGTAGTCCTGTACTGTGAGTGCTTATTTGACAATTTGGACTTCACTGTTGTCTTAACAGAGATAAGAAATAGAAGTCCGTTTGCAGGACATTTAGGAGAAAAGGTTAAGTAAGGACACAGAAGCAGTGAGTGTCTTAAACTATCTGTAAAAACGTTCTGGAGATTAAAAACGTTCTGTAGCTGGTGTCTCTTGGGTAAGGCAACTAAAGCTGCTTTCCTGGGTCCTGTGCTGGAGTGGGGGCAAGGGGACTTGGGGGCTGTATTGTACTCCTTTTTTTTCCTGTATTTATTTAAATTTAGTTTCAAAATTTTGTTGTTAACTGTAGTCCAAAGAGCCTATGAAAAATGCAGATAATAGGCAGTCCTATTTTGGTTGGTAGCCCCCACCTTCTGCTTTCTAGGCACACCCCTGCATTTAATCCCATGGCAGTTCAATGTCACTATTGTGAATTGTCATTTTATCTCTCTCATCAGGCTATTAAAACTCCCTGTTGTTATCGCTGAGTTCCCACTACTTAGCATAATGTCTGGCACATAGTATTGAGTAGGTATTTGTTATGTGAATGACTGAATGAAGAAACCAACAATTATCTGTCTCTTAAGCACAAAGTAATTCCAATTTGATGCTCTCACAGAATAAAAAAAAAAAAAAAGAATGTTTCAGGAAAGAGGGACTTACAGTTTCAAGTAGTAGTAAGATAAGGATCAAATACTGACCTTTGGTTTAGCTATTAGAGGGCATTGGTTTTCATGGTAAAAAGTGTTCTAGCAAGATGCGTGGAGTAAGAGCTGTATTTAAGTGAGCTGAAGAATAAATGGGAAATAAGAACATAGAAACAAAATAGAAGTTTGCTTTTTTGTTTTGTTTTTTAAAGATTTGAGATTAAAGGGAAGAAACCATTGGAGAGAAACCCAAAGATTTAAGAGAAGGGAGGTCATTATCATAGTAATTTTATACATTTTATTTGAAAATAAGTATTCTCACCTGCTTGTCAGTCTGTTTTATTTCTCCTGCTTGGTTTGAACACATCTTCACAACTTGAAGGTTTTTGCTCTGCTATTTGGGGGCCCCCTAGTGGCCAATCTGGATAATGATATATAAGTAGTAAATTGTTGATTGGTCCAACATATAAGTTATTCCTTACGCAGGTTATTCTTTCTGTGGATTAGACAAGGGTGGGATATGTAGTTATGGTAATTAGTGATGCTTACTTCTCTTTTATTTGTCAAAACTTGACACCTAAACACTATAATTTTGTTTCTATGGTAATAATTCATTATTGTGAACCTTGAAAATTGCAGTGTATCTTTGTTTAGCTGCTAACGCATTAATAACTGCCATCATTGTGCTCAATTCTTACTCTGCAATGTTAGATTTGGGTCCTTTGTTCTACAACTATTGGAACATCATATTCAGTTTGAAGATTGTAAAAGAAAAACCTGAATTACCAAGCAAAAAAGATTTAATTATTAAGAAAATAATGCATATTCATTATTCATCACAGTAAAACTTGTAAAATATAGAAAAAATTTAAAAATCATCCTTAATATTGCTTCTTAATGTTTTTCTTTCTAGGATTTTTTAATATTAAAATATTTTTGAACAATATAAGGAACACCTCTTTAACCACACTGCACTAAAAAACAAAAAACAAAAAAAAAACATGTTCAGAACAGTTCAAGCCCTTTACTCTTTACCTATTATATCCCCATTCCTCTCTCCCAAAGTTAACCACAATCCTGAATTTGGTGTTTTATACTCAGGCATATTTAAAAATGAATATATTGTAATTCAATACAGAGAGTAGCTATACTTGTGGTGAACATAGCATAATGTATAAACTTGTCAAATCACTAAGTTGCACATCTGAAACTAATGTAACATTGTGTGTCAACTATACTCAAATTTAAAAAAATACAAAAAATATTCAATATATTGATACCAAAAGTTACATATTTTTCAAATTGTTTCTTTCATTTAAAATTATATTTGTAAGATGTATCCGTGCTGACCTGTAACTGCTTTTTACTGCCATATAGTACAGTAATCTTTCTCTGGATATTCCATGATGTATCCATTCTCCTCTCCAAGGACTTTTAGGTTCCAAATTTTTTTTGCTTATAAAGTATCCCATGATCATTCTCATACATGTTTTCTTGTATACGTATATATGTACCGGAGTTCTCCAGGGCAGAAACTTGGAAGTGGAATTATTTGGTAGAATGCTAATTTCCTGTTCTACCAGCAGTGTGAGAGTTCCCCAATCTTAGGTATCTCTGCATAAACCTTTTTGCAGTCCTGTGGGTATGAAACAGTGTTTCTTAAGAGCAACAACAAAGAGGGCCACCTGGGTTGAGTGGCCTACTCTTGATTTTGGCTCAGGTCATGATCCCAGGGTCGTTGGATCGAGCCCTGTGCATTGGGCTCTGTGCTGAGCATGGAGCCTGCTTGGGATCCTCTCTCTCTCTACCTCTGCCCCTTTCCCTGCCTTGTGTTTGCTTGTGCACACGCCATGTGTGTGCTCTCTCTCTCTCTCTAAAATAAGATAGTAAAAAAAGCCAACACAGAAGTGAAGACTTGTATTACAGGATATTTGAAACATACAAAAGGAGAGTGATTAGTGCAGTGACCCTCTGTGTGTTTCGTCATCCTGATCACACACGGCCCATCTTGCTTCATCTACACCTACCCTCCCTCTCCCTCCCAGTGTTCTAAAGGAATCTGAGATGTCACGCTGTCTTGC
Organism: Panthera onca; assembly: GCF_046562875.1. Taxonomy (NCBI): domain Eukaryota; kingdom Metazoa; phylum Chordata; class Mammalia; order Carnivora; family Felidae; genus Panthera; species Panthera onca. The sequence goes on along the minus strand of NC_138349.1, from coordinate 42,531,366 downwards.
CTGCAGACACTCCTGCATCTCTAGCACGTAACTCTTTCATACATAGCCTCGGTATCGTTATCCCACTAAAAACTAACAATAATCCCTTAATGTTATTAAACATTAGAGTTTCAGTTCCTCTAGCTGTCTTGTAATACAGGTATTTTTACATTTGTGTCTTCAAGTCAGAATCTGAATAAGGTCTGTACATTATAATTGATCTCAGTCTACAGATTCCCTCCATTCTCCCTTATGACATCTACCTTGCGATGTTAACAGTCACTTATGCTTATTGCCTAGAAAATCTGCTACTTCATCAGGAGTGGCAAAGTGGTGTGTTTCTGTCATTTCTTTTTTATTTGTTGGTTTATTAGCAGGCTACCTCTGTAAAGAGAGATTTCTTTTTTTAAATAGTTGGTCATCTTACAATACTGTTAGTAAAGAAAGGATAAAGTTTCTTTTCACTCACCAGCTTTTAAAACAATTGCTTAGGGGCGCCTGGGTGGCGCAGTCGGTTAAGCGTCCGACTTCAGCCAGGTCGCGATCTCGCGGTCCGTGAGTTCGAGCCCCGCGTCGGGCTCTGGGCTGATGGCTCGGAGCCTGGAGCCTGTTTCCGATTCTGTGTCTCCCTCTCTCTCTGACCCTCCCCCGTTCATGCTCTGTCTCTCTCTGTCCCAAAAATAAATAAAAAACGTTGAAAAAAAAACAAAACAAAACAATTGCTTAGTCACTAATATCCTCTCAAGGTGATCACTGAGTGAGCTTGTTTTAGTTATCTTTGTGAACTCATGGGCTTAAACATATTTGGTGATTTGGTGTGTTTCAACCTATTATGGTAATTATTCTTATTGGTTGCTCAACTTTGGCCAGTGGGAACCTCTTTAAGTTGGCTCCTGAGTTATTTTGACACCATCCTAGTAGTCTTTGCTAGTTTTACTGCTGCCTGGTGTGATGAGATATTTCAGGTTTCTTTTGTATTTTGTACTCTTCCTGCTCCAGACCTGGAATCAGCCATTTCTCTAAGGAGTGCTGGTTACGGAGCTACCGTCTGCATAGCGCACACATTGATGTTTCCAGCTCATCGTAACCTTGTTTACATAGATAGTATAGGCAGGCTGAACTATTCTTATTAAGGAATGGTGGGAACCCTCCTGGAATTTAAATTCCTAGATGCCAACCTGGGCCCACCTTGCAAGCAAGCCGTCTTTAATGACGGTAGTCTCAGGCCTTACTGTGTTACCTCTTTTCTGCACAGCTGACTATTAGACATTTTGTGGTGGTGGGGAGTACGTAGAAAGTGGGTTGAAGAGTCAGGAGTTCAGAGGAAAGGTTGTGATGGAGGTGAACTTGTGATAGTCATTCGTGTATAGAAGGTATTCAGAGCCTGAGGCTGAGTGAAGTCACTTCAAGAGTGAGCACAGAGAGAGATCCAAGGACGGGCCCCTGAGCAAGAAGTTTGGCAATGAGGAGGAGCTAGCAGAGGAGACCAAGAAGGAGCAACTGCTGAAATAGAATGAAGTGGAGTGGGAACCAAGAGAATGTAGTATCCCTAAAGCCAAATTAGTAGAGTGTTCAAGAAGGAAGGCATGGTCAGCAGTGTCAAATGCTGCTGATGGGCTGAGTGAGCTGAAGATGGAGAGTTGACTCATCATGGCAATGTGGAGGTTATTGGGGGCCTCGAAATGTGCTGTTTTAGTGGAGTGGCTTGGACCAAAGCTTGAGAGGAGTGGGTTTAAGAGAGAACAAGAGAAGAGGGAGTATAGACAATTCTCTTAAGGAATTTTGCTAAAGAAGGGAGCAGAATGGTGCAACAGTTGGAGCGGCAAAGAAGGTGAGGAATAACAACATGAGAAGGAACGGTAGCATGTTTCTATGTGGATGGAGATGCTCCAGTATGGAGCAAAAAAATAACGTAGGAGCGAAGGGGAGAATTATTGGAACCTGAGGAAGCACAAGGGAATAAGATCTAATGTCTAAGTGAGGAAGAGATGGCCTTGCATCGAAGCATGGACTGTCCATCCATAGTAACAGGAAGGTGGGCACAGTACATAATATGACAGGGGTGGGTTGGTAGGAATGTTGTTGAGAGCTTGTAATTGGAGATGGTGGTAGCATGGTCACCAGCTGTACGCGAGGACTGGGGAAGAGATTCTGGAGACTTAGAGAATGAAGAGGTATGAAAGAGCTCCTTAGTGAGTGAGCAGATAGGGAAAGATAGATTCCTAGGTACCACCTGGAGGTTAGTGCTAATGAACTTAAAATGAGACTAGTTTTCAGATGAAGGTGTAATTTTTTTTTCCTAGTTACTTCTAGCCCATGGGCTATAGGTGCAGAGTAGGTGGTGATTCAACCAGTGTTTGAGTTCAGCTGGGCAAATATCTTAGTGAGGAGAGCAGCAGAATTAGCGATGTGTGCTAGGGAGTGATTATAATAATGGACCATAGCGGCTGAGCTGGTTAAGGAGGGAAGTGAAGAATGAAGCTGTAAAAATGTGGTATGTATGATCAGTTGTAGATCCCGCACGTTCAGAAAGTTGTTGGAGTTGTGCATTTAGAGAGTGAGTAGGAAGATGGGAGAAGCTAGTCAGAGAGTTGAAGGTTTAAAATTGAGTTTAGGGAAGGGTGTGCAGTTATTGAAATGGGAGGGTACATGACTATACGAATGGATAACTGGGGTAAGGTGGAGAATACAGTCAATGGAGGAGAAGAGGTCAAGGAGCCGAGAGGCCAGGGATCGTCCACACTGATATTGAAATCATAAGAATTATAATTGGATAAATTATTAGATTTGGAAAAGGTGACAATGAGTGAATCTTCAAGGATAAGAGTGATGGGAGATTATAGTTGTCATTTCTTGATGGTTCCTCCTTCCTATATACTTCCATACTTCTATATGGACTTTTCACGATTTGAAAACATCTTTTTACAAAGGACCCTATACTCTAATCAAAAGTCCTTAGTCATACCATGGTTTTTCATAACTCTGCCTGTTACTGAGGCTGTTTCCTTTGTTTAAATGCTCTTAGCCACAATGCTTGCTTTCCGTAGCTGCGTTCTTCCCTGGCTGATGGTTGTTTCCTGTTTATAGTCTATAGTATCCATTACATTATTTTGAGAATGTCAGTTTACACTCACTATTTTTCCCTCCTTTTTGTTTTTGTTTTTTAATTTTATTTTAACTTTTTTATTTTAGAGAAAGAGAGTGTGTGAGTGGGGGAGAGGGGCAGAGGGGGAGAGAGAATCTCAAGAATCTCTACACTGAGTGTGGAGCCTGACACGGGCCAGTCCCACGACCCTGGGATCATGACCTGAGCTGAAATCAAGAGTTGAACCCTCAGTCACTCAACCTACTAGGCCACCCAGGCACCCCCTCCATTTTGTTTTTTTTAAAACCAGGCTGACAGTTCCCTTAGGCCAAGAGCCTTATCTGTCTTTTTGTCCCTGGAGCACTGTGAAAGAGTTCTCAACAAACTCCAGGACTGGATCTCTTTAATAAGTTCCTTTTGAAAGTCAGTTATGATCAAGTAAATCATGGTACAATTCTTCATTTTTACCTTAATGAATAAGATGCTTTCTTAGATGTACTTATATCAGGTGCCACAGTTAATGAAAAAAGTTTAAATTATAACGAGTTTCTTTTATCCATGTATTACAAAATGACTACTCTTAATTCTTTGTATTTCAGAGAAGATTTAAAAATACAGAAGTAATTATTATGCTAACAGATTGGAGTGAGCATAAATGACAGTCACTTCTACATCTTGAAGAGAGCCTCAAGCCTCAGTTTTTTAATTTTTTCTCCCTTCCTGTTTGAACTTCTATTTTGGTCTCGGGAACTGAGTTCACAGTTGAAGGAAGGAGGCCCCAAAGTTACTGAGATAGTCTATGGAGTGAAGAAAACAGGAAATTTAAAGGTGACTGTAGTACAATTAAACCAATGCTTTATTTTTCCTTCTCTACTAACTTGTTATTTAAATGTAATTAAACACCATTTGATGTCAGTGTACTTAGCTTTATTTTTTTTGTAGTCTTTTTTTAAGTATCCCTTTTAATGTATTAAAGAGTCTTCATGTGAGGATATTTTCTGGCTATTTTGATTTCCCTTTATGATTTCTTGTATATTTATGCCTTTCATAATTTAATGGAATACCAAAATAAACAACCTTTATTAATTATGTTTTTGATGGCATATAATAAGTTAATATATAAAAAATCTGACAAAATACTCATTTAAATTTTTTTCAGAAACTATGAGTGGAGGATCTCAAGTCCACATTTTTTGGGGTGCCCCAGGTGGTCCACTGAACATGACAATGTCACAGGAGCGAACTTCTTTAATATCCGATGATGACCCCTGGAAAAAAATTCAACTTTTATACAATCACCGTTCTTTACATCCGAGGGATGAAAAAGGCATGCACGAAACTCTTGAAGACTATCAAGTCCTAGAAGCTGTCGGCCCTCCAGATCTCCCTCGTGGTGATTTTTTAACAAAGGCAATGAATGAACCTGTTCATGTGAAAGAAGACTTTACACATTGTATTTCTGAAACGGAGACTGGAAAATCCCAGAAGAGTCACCTCTTAGGGGTGAGTGATATAACTAGTTCTGATGTGCAAATACGTGAACTTAAGGACAGAGTTCAGCATTTAACTGAAGGAGAAAAGTATCCAAAGCTTTTCGGTGACAATAAGAAAATCACAGATGAACAGCACAAAGATCAGTCAAATACATGTGGTCAAAACTTTCACAAAAATGTCTTTCAGTTAGATCATAAGCATGCCGCTGCACTGGATTTGGTCTGTGGTACAGAACACATTCATACAGGGCCGGGAGCTGTTGAAACAGAATGTGTGCCAACCGGACATTATGAGGGACAAAACCAGTGTCTGGGGTTCTTTTCCTTGAAGACGGAAGATAAGCCAAGGTCTGAACCTGTTAGAAGGGTCTCAGACCTTAAAATATCTACTGATACTGAATTTCTTAGTATAATGACTGCCAGCCAGGTTGTTCTTTTATCTCAGAGGAAGTATAAAGGACAAAATTCTAGAAATAAAGGGCCCATAAGTGTGGAGAGTGAACCAAAGGCAAGTCATGGGGAAATAAGGATAACTGAAGATAATTCGATTCAGCCTAATAATGATTTTGCAGGAGATGAAAGTGGACAAAACCAAGCACATTCCCTTGAACTCTTCAGTCCTGTTTGTCCTGAAACAAAAAGTGGTGACACTCACGTGAAGCCTGATAAACGTCTTGAAGAAAATATAGGATCTCAGGAACTTTTCAATTTTGAAGACAAAGTGCCCCCCAGTGATGTATGTATTGAGTCCTATTGCTCAGGAATACTGTGTTCCCAACTAAATACCTTCCACAAAAGTTCTACTAAAAGAAGTTGGACCTCTGAAGATAAATTGGGCCATTCCAAAGCTCTGTCTAAAGCCTTCCAACCATCCAAGAAAATTAAGTTGGTTTCTGATGCAAGAGATCCTACTGCAGCAGTGGGCCAGAGGCATGTGTCTAGTTTTAAGGGGATTAAAAAGACATCATTAATAAAAAATTGTGATTCTAAAGGTCGGAAGTATAATTGTTTAGTCATGGTATTATCTCCATGTCATGTGAAAGAAATAAATATAAAATCTGGGCCAAATTCTGGCTCTCAAGTGCCTTTAGCAACGATTGTGGTAACTGACCAATCAGAAATTAAGAAGAAGGTCGTTCTGTGGAGGACTGCAGCATTTTGGGCACTTACAGTGTTTCTTGGAGATATAATTTTGCTCACAGGTAAGGTCATCATGGGATGGTGGTAGCTTAAAGCTGTAGGCTTTTCCGCACTCCCACTTTTACCCCGCCTTTTTACCGTTTGCCTCTGTGGGAGCCAGCGTGGTCCAGCCCCTTCCAGCATCTGCTTTGGTCTCCTAAACATTGCCCTGTATCCTGTGCTTTGCTGTTTCTGGGCCTGTGCTCTAGTCTGCTTTGTTCTGAACCTCCCTTCCACTCCTCTTTTAAGAAGCCTTCCCTGGTCGCACCCCTCCTTCATTTGCTCTGTTAGCAATCAGGTCATATCATCAGGCTTGCTCTTTGTTTTCTTATGGCTTTGTCTACGTGTGTCTTATTTTTAAGCCTTTTCTTTATATTAGCAGTCTTATGAAAGGACAGTGTTTCTACTCCTTACTCCCTGATAATGCTGTGCACATCGCATTCTTAGTGAGGGATCAGAGACAGATTTTCTATTGTGTTTTTAATTACTAAAATTGTATTAATCACATTTGGAAATGTGGAAAGGAAGAACTCTTGATAGTAAACCAGCCTCATGTCACCACCGGTAACGTTTCGGAGAGTTACCGTCCCGTTGTTCTCCCTGTGCTCCTTAGAATGTATATACGTACACAGAGGATGGTTGATGTTTATTGGGAACTTATTTTGTGTTTTAAACTTTGCATGTATGTCAACTCATTACAACAACTGTATGAAAAAGGTATGGATTATTATCCCCATTTTTTACTTTGAGGAAACTGAGACCCAGAAAAGTAAAGCCACTTACCCAGTTTCACACATCTAGGAAGTGGCAAAGCCAGGATTTCACCTAGACTCTGGAACCCATACTCTTACTATATACTTGTAATCATTAAGAACATTCTTTTTTTTTTTTTTTAAACATGACTTATTGTCAAATTGGCTAACATACAGTGTGTACAGTGTGCTCTTGGTTTTGGGGGTAGATTCTCATGATTCATCGCTTACATACAACATCCAGTGCTCATCCCAACAGGTGCCCTCCCCAATGCGCATCACCCATTTTCCCCTCCCCCCCGCCATCAACCCTCAGTTTGTCCTCTGTATTTAAGAGTCTCTTAGGGTTTGCCTCCCTCCCTCTCTGTTTGTAGCTATTTTTTCCCCCTCTTCCCTTCCCCTCCGGTCTTCTGTTAAGTTCCTCAAGTTCCACATATGAGTGAAAATATATGATATCTGTCTTTCTCTGACTGACTTATTTCACTTAGCATAATACCTTCCAAGGAACGGTTTTTACCTTGCTTCTTTTTCTGACATAAGAAATCTAACATTGTGTTACAGGTTCTTTATTAATTGAAAATAAATACACATTGTATTAGACCAGAGATACCAGTCATTTTAAGGATGAGTCCCAGACTGGGAGGAAACTGATTAAGCTCAATAACGTGTCTAAAGAAAGAATGTGGTAGAGAAGAAGAGTGGGTGAGCCTTAGAAGCTAGGAAAAAGAAAACATGAAGGCAATCATTAGTGGTTCCCGCCTAATGGCTTGCTGGGGGAATGAGAGCCTTGGCTATTGTACATTAGGTGCATCAGGCTGTACATCAGGTGCAGCCTCTAATAAGGGGATAAACGTGGGCTATAACCCATAGGCCCAGCACAGTCCCGTCCCACTGGCAATGTCATCTTATTTGTTGGCAAGGCGGTTCATCCAGCTCCCTCTGTTCTGATTCAGTGCTCACTGAGCTGCCTTTTGCTTATGATCTGGCTTCCCAGGTGTGAAACTGCCTACAAGGTGAGAATTGGCTGCCAATGTTGTTTCTGTGGCAATTAATGCCTCAGTGAAAATTAAAAAAAAAAAAAAATTGTGTTCTGTTTTTTTTTGTTTGTTTGTCTCATGAACCTGTTTAATGTGAGCTTATGTTGCAGAGCTGAAATCTATTTTGGGGATGCTGACAAAATCAGATTCCCCAGACTATAAAGAGAGAGCTGAGCCCTGGACTGGTTATTTTACCAAGGCAATTACTGTCACTGTGTGGGCCCCATAGGAGGACTTTTCCTGGTAGATGGAAACTCAGACCTGCCATCTCTGTGTTTTCCCCTAGTGTCCATACGGTTGTTAGCAACTAGGTAACCTGTCAAGTGACTTTACCGCTTTACTTAGCCATTTTCTCATTATAGGATATTTAGATGATTTCTATCAGCACCTTTAAAAATAATATCAGGGTTTTTTTTTCCCCTCTTTTACCTTATTTCCTTAGTAAAGTAATCTAGTTCATCAATTTCTGAATAAGTTTCTTTTGTTTGTGGGGACAGATGGAAACTTCATGGAAAACAGAGAAACCTATACTTTCCTAATTAGGTAGTAAAATTATATTTACATAGAAATTTGTAGGTAAACTCATGTTAATTAACAGCATCCAATTGTACATTTTTATATCTCTATGTTGGATATCTCATACTATCTACTGATATACACCCCAAAACTGAAAATTTTCCCACAGCAGATGTATTCTAGATCACGTTCCGTTCAGTAACACAGTTGACCTTTTGCCGTTAGACTTTCAGCAATAGAATGAAGAGATGCTGTAAGTAAGGATGGTCTATGGGAGACTGCTGACCAGAATTCAAAGAGGACCTTGGGCCCTATCTGGGGGAAACCACAGATTTTTAAGAACAAATAGGAGAGGCTCTAGGGCACATAAGTGAGAGGGAATCAGGACAGCCAGGAGGCAAGGGCTGGGCCATTGATTCCACTCCACCCTGTCACCAGTGATTAGCAGGTCACTAACCCAACATAGGTTTTACAACCTAGTTTTCCGAAGTCTGTCCTTGAAATTTCTTATTTGTTCCTTCCTGAAGAGCAGGCATCCTGATGGTCAGATTATGAAGAGTCTAAAATGCTGTCCTAGCTATTTCTGGCCAGGCAGAGGGGAGCTGAGTGTTTTTTAAACTAGTTAATGGATCACATTAATGTTCGTGAAAAATTACTCATTGGCCCTGGGGGACATGGATTGGAGGTGGGAAGGGGACCTACCAGGAGAGAAAGGAATGCACGATATAAAATAGCACTGTCAAGGGCCGGTGGGGAGACTCACGGGGCAGTGTTCAGCAGGTGGGGGTTTGGAGACAGAAGGTGGGGAGGGAGAGGTAGATGTTCAGGATGACTTCACATTTTAATTTACCTGGCTAGCTCCACAGTGCCAACAAATGAGATGGGTAATGTGAGAAGAAAAGCAGGTTTGAGCAATTTTTGAATTTGGAGAGCCAATAGAATATCCAGTCAGGAATGTCCGTGAGGCAGTTGTGGATAAATGGGTAAGTGGGTTTGAAGCTGGGGAAAGGGTCTGGGTGTAAATTTGGAAGTGACTACTTGGAATGTGTGCATCCTTGTTTTTCTTCCTTATTATCTCAAAAATTGGCTACTATTAGGATATCTTTATACCTCTAGCATTTTATGCACTGTTTATATTCTTTTATGCACTGTTTATATTCTTCCAGAGATTGCTATGTCTCTGTCTCTAACTTACAGTTTTGCTCTACTTGAAATTGTTTCTACCTGTTGGTATATTTAGTGCCACTTTATGATTCTTTTGTATCCATCTTAGATCATAGAGCTCTCTTTTTCCTATTGGAAAGTGTTCCTTACCTCCAAAATCTTTCACTTTTAACATCTGTAGATGAAGATTACCATGCTATTGAGGGGAAAATAATCCAAGTCCTTTAAGGATGTCTTATATTCATATGTGTTTGTGGCAGAAGGGGTAAATGCATACTAATATTATTTACTCTGTTAGACACTACTGTTTTGGAACCATTACTTTGCTTCCTGCCCCTAAATGATTTCCTTTTAATTTCTCAAAATAGACACTATAACATTTTTTTTTTTTACATGAACAAAAGCCATTAAACCATTCTTTGTGGAGCAATGAGCTTCCATATTGATACTGTTCGAAATTCTGTTGTTGCTATATTATCATTTTGTGGCTTTAGATGATTTAACCCACTTGATCTTTAGTTGCCTGGCCTGTGAGAGATGTTAATAATATTTTGCTATGATTGGCAAGTTAACCACAGTGTGAAGGAATTTATGACATGATCAGAACTTTTGTTTCCCCCTGTCTAGATGTTACTGTTCATGAAGATCATTGGGTTGGTGAGACAGTACTACAATCAACTTTTACCAGTCAGTTATTAAATCTTGGGAGTTACCCGTCTGTCCAGTCTGAAGAATGTAAGACACGTTTTAAATGTAATCATTTCTTAGTATTCAAAAGTATATATACATATTAGAAAAAAAAGTTAAAATAGTAATTTTACAAAATGTTTTCTAAACGGATTAGCTGGACAGTATTGGTTTATTTTCTTTAGTAAGACTGAAAATAGAATTTATAAAAATAAACTTGTACGTTGTAAATCATATTTGTTTTAAGAAATATTGGGGTTCAGTTTCCATTTTCTTACTTTCCTTAGAGTGTCCACATAGTGGTAGTTCTTAACCTTTTAGGGAGTCCTAGCTCTCTTAGAGAAGCTATGTGCCCTTTCTCCAGAAAAATAGACTTAGGTAGATAGACACAGAATTTTGCACATAACTCCAAATGGTTCCTTGGACCTCTAAAGTTCTCTGTTGCCAGGCTAAAGTTCTCTGTGGGGTTCCCCAGCCTCTGGTTAGGAACCCTTGAGGTCGTGAGAAAAGCCTGGGCCTTCCACTCAGACAGTTGTGGTTTGAATCCTTGTTCTTCAGTCCAGCACTGCAAGGAAAGACTACCCTCCTTCTCTGACATCCATTTTCTCTTCTTTAAAATCATCACTGAAGAGCCCAGAAGCTATCTTTTTCTCCAAGAAATATATAAAAAAAATAAAAAAAAATAAAAAAAAAGAAAGAAAACAAAGTAAGGGAGACAGTATAAACTGGTAGTTATAGTCTCTGGAGTCAGAGCAAGATTTGAATCCTGACCCTACCACTTGCACAGTCTGTGTCTTCCGGCAAGTTACTTAACCTCATTGTACCCTTGTTTCCTCATCTGTGAAATGGAAATTAAAATACATACGTAGCTTATAGGGTTGCTGTGAAGATTAAATGTGAGGTATTGAACCTGCATGTAATATATTGAACCATGAGGTATTGAACCTGCATGTAATATATAATAACAATACAGAAATATTAACGGAGAAATAGTAAGCAAAATGTATTTGATGGAATACTGAAACAGTGTCATAGAAAGATAGCTATGAGTACATAAGAATACACTGATTTTACAAGAGATTAATTAGAATAACAAGAAAGTTGTGTGGCATGTATGGAAGGTACAGCATATTCCAACCCGTGAATAATAAGTATTCTCAAAGGAAGGCAGGGTAAGTAGAAGAGAGTAACAACAGTTAGAACAATAACAAAGGTGTTTGGAAAGGGTTAAGATTTCCCTGTTTCCGAGGGAAACTAGTCAACAGAAAATCAGCACTGACATGATCTCATAAAATAACTAAAGTTGAGTTCTTCACCTACCCAGTTTATATGTATGAAGTGTTGACGTTGTTTGAAGCACTGTGCACCGGGGGTACAGTGGTGAACAGTGTCCACCTGGTGCCAGCCTTCGTGGCACCGATGTCCCTGTGTGGCGGGCCGATAAGGAAGAACCTACAGACATGAGGGTGATATGAGTGCTATGATGGAAACTAACAAAGGGCAGAGATAGGAATACCATAGATCTGGCTGCGAGGGGCTGCTCATGGAGCTGAATTAGGGAGTTAGGAAGTTACTGCAGTAGTCGAGGTTGAGAGATAATGGGTGGCCAGCAGAGATAATGAGAAATGGATGGATTTGAGATATAGCTTAGGCAGACCAGTTCTATAGAAGAAATAGAGAAAATTATTCAAGAACTACCATACAAAAATGTTGCCAGGCTCACATCGTTTCACAGGAGAATTCTACCAAGAGACCAGATAGTTCCAGTGCTCTGAAAATTCTTCTAGAATATTGAAGAAGGAAACTTCCTGATTCCTTTTATAAAGTAAGTAAGACACTGACACCTAAACCAAAGAAAGACATTACAAATAAGAACACAGACTAGTATCGTACACGCATACAAAGTCTAAACAAAATATTAGTAAACGAAATCTAACACTACCTTAAAGAAATAATGACCAAGTGAGATTTTTTCCAGAAATGGAAAGATGTGTTTCAATATTAGAAGGTCTATGACTATCATATACCATATTAATAAATGGAAAGAAAAATTGTATGATTATCTCCATAAATATTGACAAAATTGAGCACCCCTTTATCATAAGAAGCTTTCCAGGAAATGGAGTTGAGGATACTTTTTCCTTCAGGATCAATAAATATAGTATCAACACAGTGGTAACAATTACAATACAGTTGATACTGTGTCACTAAAACAGATGTATTTAGTCCTAATGCCAGTATCTTATTTAATGGAGAAACACTAGAGGCATTTCCACTAAAATCAGGAACAAGGTAAGGATGTCCACTATTTCTGCTGCTTGTTGCTCGTTATCATGATACTGGAGTTATCAACCAATACAACTAGACAAGCAGAGGTATCTGGATGGGTGAAGAAGAGTAAAAACTATACGTGCAAATGCTTTGATAACATATCAGAAACACTCCAGGGAACCAAAGAATCAATTCAAACGATAAAGGAATTCAGTGGTGCAACAGGATACTAAAATTAATGTTGAAACCGTCACTAGCCTTCCATATACAAACACTGAACAGAGGACATGACGGTAGGGCAAAAGTCATTGGTGAAAGCAATAAAGAAGATACTTCGGAATACATTTAACAAGAAATTTGCAAAGCCTATATAAGGAAAAAAATTTAACCACTCCAGAAAGAAAGAAAGACAAGAAGAAATGGAAGCACAACATTCCCTGTTCCTGAATAAGGTGACTCAACATTATAATGGTATCCGGTCTCCATAAGTGAATTTATAAATTCAGGACCATCTCAATAACAATATTGGGAAGCCATGCTATGGCATATACAACTTGATACTAACCATCGTATGGAAAAACAAACATGCAGGAATATCCAGGAAAACATTCAAAAAGAGAAAGCACAAGGGACCATGCTTACGAGACAGGCATTGAACTGTAAAGCCTCTATAATTAAAATAGTGTGATACTGGTACATAAATAGACAAATGGACCAGTGGAATAGAACAGGAAGATCAGAATTAGACCTGTATACATATAATTTAGTATATGACAAAGATATTATCTGAGATCACTGAGGTAAAGGTAAACTTTTTAATAAATGGTGGTGAGGCAACTGGGTAGCCATTTCGAAAAAAGAGAAAATTAGAACAATATCTCACACAAAATAGAAGAATAAACTCCAAATGGATTAAAAATCTAAACATAAAAAATATAACCATTCAGTTACCAGAAGGAAACATGGATGAATTTCTCTATCATCTTGATGTAGGGAACACTTTCTTATTATTACTCAGAATACAGAAGCAGTTAAAGAAAAAAAAGACGGATAAATTTGACTGTAGAAAAATAAAATTTTGGGGTGCCTGGGTGGCTCAGTCGGTTGAGCGTCCGACTTCAGCTCAGGTCACGATCTCACGGTCCGTGAGTTCGAGCCCCGCGTCGGGCTCTGGGCTGATGGCTCAGAGCCTGGAGCCTGCTTCCGATTCTGTGTCTCCCTCTCTCTCTGCCACTCCCCCGTTCATGCTCTGTCTCTCTCTGTCTCAAAAATAAATAAACGTTAAAAAAAAATTTTTAAAAAAAAAGAAAAAGAAAATTTTGCATGACCAGAAGCACCATTAACAAAGCCAAAAGACAATCTGCAGACTTGGAGAGAATATTTGCAACATACACCTAGACGAAAGGCTAATATTCCTAGTATAGGGAGAACTCTTACAAACTGAGTGACAAAGGACCTGATAGGAAAATGGGAAAAAGACCTGAGTCATTCAAATTAAAACTACACAGAAATTTTATTTCTTACTATCAGATTGGCAAAAATTTAAAAATATGATAACACATGCTATTGATGAGGCTGTGGGAAAACAGGCCCTCTGACACATTGCTGGAGGCAATGAGAATTGCTGCAGTTTCTGGAGAGATATTTGGTGATACAAAATTACAAAGTACGTATGTACTCAGCTTTCAACCCAGCAAGCCTACTTGTAGGAATCTGTCCTAAAGATACAATTATAACAACATGAGGCAGTATTTGTAATTGCAAGAGGGAAAAATTGGAATGCCTCTACATAGCAGAATGGTTGATTAAATTGTGTTACATTTCCACAGTGGAATACTATGCAGAACTAAATTATTTTTATTATTATATTTTATTTAAAAATTAAAAAAATTTTTAAAAAATATTTATTTTTGAGAGAGAGAGAGAGAGAGAGAGAGAGAGAGCAAGCGAGCATGAACTGGGGAGGGGCAGAGAGAGAGGCAGACAGAATCTGAAGCAGCCTCCAGGCTCTGAGCTGTCAGCACAGAGCCTGACAAGGGGCTTGGACCCATGAACTGTGAGATCGTGACCTGAACCGAAGTCAGGTATTTGACTGAGCCATCCAGGTGCCCCTTTAAAAAAAATTTTTTTTTTAACGTTTATTCAGTTTTGAGATAGAGACAGAGCATGAGTGGGGGAGGGGCAGAGAGGGAGACAGAATCTTGCTCTGAGCTGTCAGCACAGAGCCCGATTTGGGGCTTGAACCCATGAACCATGAAATCATGAGTTGAGCTGAAGTGGGATGCTTAACTGACTGAGCCACCCAGGTGCCCCATTATTTTTTCTTTTCTTTTCTTTTCTTTTCTTTTCTTTTCTTTTCCCTTTCCTTTTCTTTTCTTTCCATTTTTAAAAATTTTATTTTTGAGTAGACTTCACACCCAACATGGGGTTTGAACTCATGACCTTGAGGTTTAGAGTTGAATGTTCTACTGACTGAGTCAGCCAGGTGCCCTGAATTATACACTTTAAAATGTGAATTTTATGCATGTGAATTGTATCTCAACAAGGCTGTTATAAAAATACTATTCTGATAAAGATAATTTTATGCATGTGAGTTATATCTCAATAAGGCTATTATAAAAATATTATTCCGATAATGGATTTATACTTCATCAGACTGCCAGAGGCATCTATAATACATAAAGGAATACAGACCCCTTTCTCTTTACCTGGAGATATACCCCCTCCTCCAATTATTACCTAGAAAACTCCAGGACATTTTTCCAAAACCCAGCTCAAATATTTCTTCAATAAAGCCTCTTTCCACTTGCCTGGGCAGTTGATTTTGTGTGTTGCTAGAATGCTTCCATGTATCTCTTATACTCTAAGCCCTGTGTTTGTTATTGACTGTCTCTAGGTTGATAATTCTTCTGGGCAGGTATAATGGCAGGTATACAGACAAGGTATATCTTTGTATCCCTAGAACCTGGCATGACGCCTGGCACACAGTGGATGGTCTTCTGATTAGTGAATGAATAATGAGGCTTTAGTGTGGCATAAGAAATACATTAGGAGGAGGGTGTTAAAGGGAGAAGGAAAGAAGAATTACTTGGTTTTTTTTTCTACTGAAATCGGCAAGTAGACCCAACCTTCTAAAAAGGTACGTAAGTGCCTTTTGCTAAGATTGTATTTTGATCAACAATCCACCATATATTCAAATACACCTCCCTTTCCTTCAAGGAAATTAAATTTTAATCAGCAAACTTATCAATGTGTGCATTTTATTATATGTAAATGTATCTCAAAAAATGAGAAAAATTGAGACAAATAATTTAAACATAGGAGAAAAACATGTAAATGGCATAATGACCAAAGAACTAAATAACTTCTAATAATCAAGGGACGATGCCAGTGTAGCACATGCTCACATGCCACACGGGAGCTGGAGCTAAAAACCCTCTAAGTTCAGGGGAAGAAGTCACTGAGAGCCTCTCCATAGTGTATTCTGTGTAGTATTTGGATAGGTTGAGAGGATGGCAGCATTGTAGCCAGGGACAATCGTAAGGAAAGAGGCATAGAAGTGGGGAAAAGGAAGACATGTTCAGGGAGGGTCAGGTAGGTGACCCTTAAGAGCATTTCACGTGAGAAATGTAAGAGCCTTGAGGAAGAATAGCAGTGGTTGGGATGGTCGTGGAAGGTGTGAGCCAATCAGACTGCAGGATTAGGGGACCGATTGGGTATAAGAGGGTAATGGAGGAGTAAAAAAAAAAAAAAAAAAAGAAATACTGGTCTTAGTTAATTGGTAGAAAAATGGAACCGAGAAGGGAACAGGGCAAGTTATTTCTGGAGATAGTAAATAATTCTAATTCCGTTGGTTAAAAATAATCAGGCTTATGTTTTGCATCTACACATTTAAGAATAAGTTACATATTTGTAGAAATGAAAGCGTGGTTTTTACACTTAATCACACTTTACAAGATAAAATGCATTTCTAAGAAAATACTGTGTTTTCAAGAAAATATAATTTTGCCATCTTTTCTGCATGTGTGTGTTTTTCTTTCTTAGATTCCAAGATAGTCAGTGATGCCGTACTTCGAGACTTACTGGCATACGTGTCTTCAAAACATTCCTGTCTCCGAGATCTTCCTCAGAGGCAGCCTCAGAAAGTGAGCAGTATAGAATTTGTAGAATTGGAGGAGCTGCAGCCGGACACGTTAGTCCATGCGGTGCTGAGGGTTGTTGATATCACTATACTGACAGGTAAACACTGGGGGCCCCTTCTCAATTTTAGATTATAAAATAATTAAGATACAAGACTTTCTTAGGATATCATTTGGGTATCACGGTTGTATTTATCATGAGACATTAGAGTATGGTGTCACCTGTGAGAGAGTAATGCCAACTAAAATATTTCTTTTCCAGAGGCATTATACAGTTATAGAGGACAGAAGCAAAGGAAAGTTATGTTAACAGTGGAACAGGTCCAAGGTCAACATTATGTGCTTGTATTATGGGGTCCTGGAGCAGCCTGGTACCCTCAACTTCAAAGGAAAAAAGGTAAATACACCAAAAAGCATTTAATCTATTTATAGTTAGGTAAATGATTAATGCTTATGAGCTTCAGATGAGGAACTTCTTAAGAGATTAAGAAGGTCTGTGTTTGAAATAGTAGGTGGTCATAATTGACTATTCTTCTTCAGATTTCTTCTGTTATAATTTTATACCTCCTGTAAGCAGTTTAGTGATCTGAAAAGTCCTCTATAATTAATGGTGGTAGAATAAAAGCTTCTACTTATTCCCAGGTATACTACTTTACCTTTTTAGCGAAGGTCTTATCTCCTTCAGGAAATGTTCTTTAAAATTGAATTCTGGAGAAGCTTCTACAGTTTTTATTCAGCCAAAGTACCCTGATAAATAAACTTCTCCCTGGTTATAAGGCAGATGTTAGGGGAGCTGCATTAACCCTTTCAAGTCTCAATGTTACTGTTTAATAAATGAGTGCATTCCAGGCTTTTATACCAGTTGTTCTAAAAGTGCGGACTATTAGCCATCCATACAATGTTCGTGTTTAAAATATGACCTACGATTCCATTTTCTTTAAAACAGGAGTTAATAATAATTTATGATGTATTTAATTAAATGGAATTGATGTTTCAAGAAAATGATGTATCTTCATTTTGATATTGTGAGATTCTTTAGTTGTGACAGTCAGAGACAGTTTAATTAGTGGCTTACCAGTCATTTTATCCTGCTAAATTAATCTACAGATTGATTAGGTGTGTGACTTTTTTTTTTTTTTTTTACCCCAAAGAGTTAATGCCTCTTCCCAAACTTCTACCTACAAAATAATTATCTAAGGATACGATCTGTCACATTCTCTCTTTTAATCATTAATAGCCCATAACCAAGATTTGAGATAAGTCTGACTTTTGACTTTCATGTTAGGATCAAACAGCAACAAATATTTGTTCAGTTGAGAAATCCGACAAACACGTGTCAGTGGTAGACCAGCCATCATTATTGACCATTATGTCAGAGCTGGGAACATGAGTCTAGTGCATGCGGGACAAAATGTAGGTCAAAGGTGTTATTCCATTGATGATAGAGCTGTAGCCAAGCACACTGCTCTGGGCTTAATGTGGATATTCTTTGAAATATAGAAGAATATAGTAGTTCTTTGGTTAATAGAAGAGACATTCCAGTTGTCTCTAGATAATTCTATGGTATTTAGGTTAATATTGAAAATTTGTGAGTCCAGGAATTAAGATACAGTTGTTCTTTGTTCACTCAATAATTTAGCACACTTTATTCATTGCCATCACTTTTAAGTTATGATAATCCACCTCAATACCTCAAGATTATTCTTTTTAAAATAGGATAATACCAATTTTGAAGGATCATCTAAGTAAGTAATTCTCCCTTCAGAAATGGTTAGCATTTTATGTATTCATTTAGGACTTCTTGAGGCATTCTCTATGTTAACCTCCACACTGGGCACTGGTTTTACTTGTTCCTGAGGATAACAAACTCACATGTAGGTGATATAACCAGAAATGACCGTCAGGTAGTTGTTACTGAATACTGGAGATCACAGAGCTGATATTTTGGGGGAAGAATAATAAGAAATCCCAAATCCACATTCTTTTGAAATATGCATGGGAATTTGGGATGCCTCATATGTAGCAAGTGTTGATCACAGTCTAGGTCCTAATGAGTGTGGACTTCTTAGGGATAAGTGGGTACATAAAATAAGCTATTCAGAAGTGAATGCCATTCTAATGCAATATTCACCTGAAAGTATCTAATAGAAATCTAATACTTTAAAAATGTAACAAATTGTAGTAAATCACTCTTGTGATATTACTAAATAGGCAGAGTAATGCAAATGATCCCAACATTTGTGATTATACTTCATGCAAAATCATAGTTAGGTCTGCATGGCAGTTTGAAATCTATTCACATCCTTAATTCATGATTCAATATAAAAATGTATTACAAATTGTCTCAATACCAGTCTCCCTCAGACTAACTAGTCCAACCTGCACATGACTCCTCTCTGTTACTTGAACTTGCTGATCTTTTTCCTGGCTTGGATCCTGAATTTACATGTTTCCCTTGTCCAGAGTGCTTTCTCCTGAAGCTCCCTGCGTGGATGGCTCCTTCATTTCTCAGCCCCAATTTCATATTCTTAGAGGGGCCTCACACACATATGCATAACCACTCTCTATCAGATCAACTCTTTGAAGGCCATTTGTGCCACTGAACACAATCAGGATTATCCAGCTTATTTGCTTGCTTGAAAACTGATTTTCTCCATAGATTAAAATTTCTATGAATACAAGCATCCTGCCATGCTTGTTCACCACTGTATGCTCATTACACAGCACTGTGCCTGCCCTCATAGATGTTTTCTTCTTTTTTTAATGTTTATTTATTTTTGAGAGAGAGAGAGAGAGAGAGAGAGAGAGAGAGAGACAAAGTGTGAGCGGGGAGGGGCAGAGAGAGAGGGAGACACAGAATCCAAAGCAGGCTCCAGGCTCTGAGCTGTCAGCACAGAGCCCAGACGTGGGGCCGAACCTACAAACCGCCAGATCATGACCTGAGCTGAAGTCAGACGTTTAACCGACTGAGCCACCCTCGTGCCCCTGTTTTCTTTATGAATAAATGAAGTAAGAATAAAATACAGATTAAGCAACCAGTCAAAATTCCCAGTCTTTAAGAAGTAAGAGACTCAAGTTTGAGGAGGGAGTAACTTCATTTCAAATGATAAGAAAAAAAAAACACACACACATTTGAAAATGTCTGTGCACAGAGGTTTTGCAATCCATGGAATGTATTAAGAAATTACATTTAAACTTGGGCACAGAGGGCTTGTAGTTAGAACTGGACCTCTTCTCTGGGTAATTTCAACAATTCAGGGGGATGTATCTGAAGTATACAGGAATGAATGTCTCAGGGTGCAGAGAGCAAGAGCGCTGATGGGTTCAGGGGTTCTTGGGACTGGGAGCTGAAAAGCTTTGTGGGTACCAGGCAGCTTCTCTGTCTGTCTGCTTTATTCACTCCTTGCAGACTTCCTCTGCTTTTCAACCATAGGGAAGGCAGCAGAAGATGGTTACCCTGTAGCTCCTGCTCTTACTTTTCCTTTTAACCTAGACCAGTGCCATTTCCAAATTCCTAGCACGGAAAATCTGATTGCCCGGATTGAATTCTATTCAATCAACTGTGGCCTCAGGGGCAGGGTGGGAAAGTACAATAGGAATGCCTGAGCTTATTTCAGAGGGTGAAGGAGCAGTTGAGAAGGTCATTTGTGGTCTGGGTGGACACAGAAAGGTATTCACTACCAAAGATATGTATGTTCATTAGCCTGGAGAGATGGAAATGATGTTAATATTTAGTTTAAACAGTACATGATAAAATTGAAAATGAAATATATATGTGTATAAAGCATATGCCGTATTGGTGCAATAATGGCAATTAAAAACATGGAAAAAGGAAAAAATAAGTACATTATATAGTTTCATGTACAGTAGGATCCCATTTTAATAAAGCAGGTATGTAAGTATGTGTATACATTAAAAGAATTGGAAATACTAAATATTAAAGAATTGGAGATACCAAAATGCTATGTGTGTTTTTTTTCTTTATGCCTCTAGTTTGAATTATATGGATGTGTGAATCCACATTTATTTTTTAAACCTTTAGTAAAAACTTCAAACTTAATATATACAAAATAATATAATGAGCTACAGTACCCATTATCTACTATATTAAAACATTGGCCAATCTTATTTTATCTATTACTGCTCTTTTCTTTTATTGTATAAATATTTTATAGTAAATATATTTTATTTATAATTAAGAAATAAAGGAAACTTTTTCCTTTTGGAAAAAGAGCAGGTAATGTTTGAAATATCGAGCTAACAATTTGGGAAAAAGGAGAATTGAGTTTATACTTCATATTTGTGCCAAAATAAATTCCAGATGCATTAAAGTTTCAAATATCTTTTAAAAAAAGAAACTGTGAGTAGTAGAAGAAAATATAAGCAAACTTATTTGGTATCTAAAGATTAGAAGGTTAGGGGCGCCCGGGTGGCTCAGTTGGTTAAGCGTCCGACTTCGGCTCAGGTCATGATTTCGCGGTCCATGAGTTCGAGCCTCGCGTCGGGCTCTGTGCTGACACCTCGGAGCCTGGAGCCTGTTTCAGATTCTGTGTCTCCCTCTCATTGACCCTCCCCCGTTCATGCTCTGTCTCTCTTTGTCTCAAAAATAAATAAACGTTAAAAAAAAAAAAAAAGATTAGAAGGTTAAAAAAATGCAGCAACAAGAACCGTACATAAAAATCACCATATACCAAATTAAAAAGAAAGTGAAAAACCAGAAAAAAATATTGCATTTTGTCAGAAGATAATGCAATAAGCAAAAGACAAATATCTGTAAGGATAAATGGGCAAGAGATATGAACAGAAAGTCCCCCAAAGAAGAAATAAAAATGGCCAATGAATGTATGAAAAAAATTTACTTACTAGTAATTGAAGGCACACAAATAAAATAATGACAGCCCGTGATTTTTCTCCTGAGAAATTGATAGAGAATATGTGGAGGAACAGCTACTCTCATAAACTATTGGAAATGTAACTTGGCAAAACCTTTCTTGAGGACAACTGATAATGTGTTTGAAAATCTCAGAATTTGGAATACCTTTCGCCTAATGATTATACTTCTAGGAATTTCTCATGGCTATAGAGATGTAGCTAAAAATATATTTATCACAGTATTGTTATAATAATAAAAAATTGAAAAAACAACCAACATGCTTTAAATAGGGAATTGCTATAATAATTTTTAAGATTTTGGAATATCTGTGCCAAAGTATTGACATATTATGTAGTATTTAAAAATAATATAAAATAACGGGACGCCTGGGTGCCTCAGTCATTTGGGCATCCGACTTCGACTTAGGTCATGATCTCGTGGTTCATGGGTTCGAGCCCTGCATTGGGCTCTGTGCTGACAACTCGGATCCTGGAGCCTGCTTTGGATTCTGTGTCTCCTTCTGTGTCTGTCTCTCCCCTGCTTGCTCTCTCTCTGTCTCTCTGTCTCTCTCTCTCAAAAGTAAATAAACATTAAAAAAAATAATATAGAATAATACTTAAGGACATACAAAATATATTTAACATATTAAGTAAAAATCACATTGAAAACAACTGGATGTCCACAAAAGTGTTAACTGTGTTGATTTGGGGATGTTGAGATTACAGGTGTTATTTATTTGCTTATTTAGCTTCTCTGATTTCTGAGCATGTATTTTATAATAAGACAAGCAAACCATTTTAAAAATAGCGATTGTTTTTAAGCAATAACTTGGAATATATATGCTTTAGCTCTTCCTAATGATGCTCTGTCTGTACAGATTTACCGTTTTTAAGACTGTCCATTTTTCCAAAAGAAACTAAGGAAAAAAACTAAGGCAGTGTTGGGGAGGGGTGTGAATTAGATTTATTGCCTGAAGGAAACTAAAAATACTGTTTTATAAAAATAGCTGTTATTATTAGAAAACTTAGTGCTAAGAAATCTTTTTGTTTTATTATAAAGTTGAATTTATTAATATAGAATGTGATTATTTGGAAAGGAGCTCTGTGCTACTGTGGTTTTAAGGATTCAAATTATTACTGATGGAGCTAAAAATACATGCAGTTGTCTCTCAATGCTTTTTTTTTTTTTTTTTTTTTTTGTCCTGGAAAAATTAGCTAAATAAGAAAACAAAGGTGTTGGAAAATCAATGAGAGGTATTACTTATGGCAGACATGTGTCCATTTCTATGCCTTCCTATTTTTAAAAATCTTTGCCTGTAGACACCAAAACAGGAAATAGCTACTCTGAAAAGCAGTTAGTTATGATAAATTATGACTGTTTAAGAGACCAGGAAATCTTTAGAAAACATTTTTATTAAAATTATCTCCAGCATCTTTATCCTATTGCCTTAAAACAGCGTTCACATTTTGTCTCTTTACACCCAAATTCCTTAGTGCGATAAATGTTGCATTTAACTGATTTAATCAGATTGATCTATTTAATTTGATTCTGAGCCTAGATTATTTCTTTTTTGGTGACTTTTTGTTTTTGTTTGTTTGTTTGTTTAAGATTATATTTGGGAATTTAAATATCTTTTTGTTCAGCGCAATTACATCCTAGAAAGCTTAGAATTGCATACAACATCTTGGTCATCCTGTGAGTGCCTGTTTGATGATGATATAAGGGCGGTTAAATTTAAAGCAAAATTCCAAAAAAGCATGCCCTCCTTTGTGAAGATGTCAGATTTGGCAACACACTTAGAGGACAAGCGTTCAGGTAAGATCTCTAATATGTAAGACACTGCTAGTTTAAGCTGCCATTTGTGGGGAAAAATGTACAATTGAACATAAAAGTGAAATACAGATCATCATAAATAGCCGAACCAGATATTTGCATCTTCTGAGCTTTCTGCCTACCAATCCTTTGAGGTTAAGTTGTAATTATTAGAGAATTACTTAAAAATATTTTTTGCATATTTATACAAGCCATTCATCATTTAATAAACCGGAAATAGAAAAATGACCCTAACCAGAGTGACTGTTGAGATAAGCATTTTATCAAGTTACTAAGCTGCTACCTGTACATGGTTGTTAAAATTTAGCATTGATATAGAATCCACGCAATTTGCTTACTGCTTAGTAAAATATAATGTACTTTCTGAACTTACGTATTTGTATGTGTGTGTGCATATATGGGTATAAAATTAATCCTCAGAAACACTACATGAAAGAATGGCTTTGGAAATGGATTTTATTCACGTACATGCTTTCCATGAACTTAATACCATTGAAGTAATTAGAGTGCAGTAGTAAAAGGAATGTGCTTTAGGTTCAATATGTTATACACTTCAGAATAAAGAGAGTCAAATAGTGAAAATAACTAGATAAAGTGATACAAGTTAAGTGGAAAATACTTCTCATATATTGCATTGGCTTCCTAAGTACAGAGATGATGCTAAAAGTATGCTAACTCCTAGTTAAAGGTATAACAAATTAGATGGCATTCAAGGCTATATTTAAGGTTGAAATGCCAATAATCAATCAGTAAATGTCAGTGATCATCAATCTTGGAAACTAATAGAATGTTTTCTAGTGGTTATTGTAGCAATTGTTTTTAGAGGGGAAATGGGGGTTGAAAAAAATGGAATGTATCTGTAGGTTTATTGTTACATAATTTAAATTTTCTAATGAAGAAGAAAATATTTGGTCAAATTTTTTTTCTCAGAATTTATATAAGATTACCATTCTTGGTGCTTTTGTAGGTTAAGTTTTTAAGAATATCTCAGGAACTTTGGATCTTGATAGTAAGTTTTAATTTTATTCTCCCGTCTGCATGAGTAATTTTCTGAATTCTTATAGATGGTTTTAGATTTTATTAAATGCTAGGTGTGGTTTAAGTGAAATAAGATTATTTTTACAATTCTAATAAAAAAGAATCTGTTCCAAAATGAAATGGGTTGAAGCTCCTAAGAGATCACATGCTAAGATTTTCAAGTTTATTTCTGGGACTTTTTGCTGGCACGCTATACCCCCTTTTGGTACATCCACAGAAACGTATAAGTTGTATCATAGGCAGAGCAGAGGATCTATCACAGTGCTTTTCAAATACGGCTCAGAGTGTCAGATTTAAAAAACTTTTTTAACTGAGTTTTTAGGGTATAATTTTCATACAGTAAACTGCCCTTATTTGAAGTATACACATTCACACTGGTGAGTTTTGACACGAAACCCATGAAACCATCACCACAGTCGTTAAACCATCACCAGTCTGCCCCTTTGTAATCTCTCCCTTCCACGCATGCCTGCCCCCTGATCCTTCTAGGCAATCAATCTGCTTTCTATCACCAGAGATTAGTTTGACTTTTCTATGATTTTTTATACATGGAATCATATATTATGTACACTGTTTTGTTTGGCATCTTTAAGCAAATTCTTTTGAGATGTGTCTCTGCTTTTGTGCATATCACTAATTCATTCCTTTTTATTCTGTTGTATGAATGCACTGCAATTTGTCTGTTCATCTGCCGACGAACATCTGGGTTGTTTCCGTTCTTGGCTATTATAAGTAAAGCTTCTATAAACATTCATGTATAAAGTGTTAGATGGACATAGTCCTTTCTTTTTTGGTGGGTAGGTACCTAGGAGTTGAATAAATAGCTGTATTGTATGGTAGATGTGTGTTTAATTTTTTAAGAAACCGTCAAACTGTTTTCCAAAGTAGTTGTAGCATTTTACATTTCCACCAAGCAGTGTGTGGGAGTTCTGTTTTTCCCACATCCACGTCAACACTTGGTATGAGCATTCTTTTTAATTTAGGTAATGATAGGTGGTTGTGGTTTTAATTTGCATTTCCCTATTGGCTAATGATATTGAGCATCTTTTCATGTACTTCATTGCCATCCATATGTCTTCTTTGATGAAGTGTCAACTGAAATCTTGTGCCCATTTAAAAAACAAGGGTTGATTATTATTATTGAATTTTGAGAGTACTTTATATTCTGAATAAAAATTATTTATTAGATATATGCTTTGCAAAGATGTTCTCCTAGTCTATCACTTGTCTTCTCACCTGTTCTTTTAACCAGGTCTTTTGAAGGCCCTAAGTTTTGAATCTTGATAAACTCCAATGTATCCATTAAAAAAAAATTATTATTTTGAGAGAGAGACAGGACGCGTGTGAGCAGAGGAGGGGCAGAGAGAGAGAGGGAGAGAGAGAAGACCAAGCAGGCTCTGCGCTGGTGCTGTCAATGCAGAGCCTGACACAAGGGCTCCATCTCACAAACTGAACTGTGAGATCATGACCTGAGCCTAACTCAAGAGTCAGCCGCTTAATCAACTGAGCCACCCGGGTGCCCCCGGAACACTCTTTATTTGCGTTTAGTGGTTTGGTATAAAGGATACAACTCAGGAACAGCCAAGTGGAAGAGATGCACAGGGCGAGGTATGGATGAAGGGGCACAGAGCCTCCACCCTTTTCAAGTTCTCCCAGTACCTCAACATGTTCATTAACCCAGAAGCTCCTTGAACCCTTTTGCTTAAGGGTTTTTATCAAGGTTTCCTTGTGTAGGCATGATTGATTAAATCACTGGCTGTTTGTGATTAATTCAATCTCCAACCTCTTTCCACTCCCCAGAGTTTGGAGGGGTGGAGCTGAAAGTTCCAACCCTCTAACCATGCCTTGGTCTTTGTGGTCATCAGCCCCCTTCCCCACCAAGACCTGAGGCTGCCCATGGGCCCCCAGCCGCCTGTCATCATCTTATTAGCATACGGAAGTCACTCTTATCACTTGGAGATCCAAGCATTTTTTAGAGCTCTGTGCCAGGAACTAGGGACAAAGATCAAATATTTATTTTTTATTATATCATAAGATGGGAGCATAAATCCAGTCCCTTTTTCTACGTTGGCCAAATGCCAGATTAAAATTTTCTGACTTGTGTAGTGTTAATTCACATATGTATGCATATATGTTCTCCAAGATATGACCATTATTAAGTCTAAGGAGAATGCAAGTGGAAAACAAAAACAGTAACACCTCTCAAAAAACCCAACTTTTAATGGAATACAGAGATTTATTCTTAGAGAAGAACTCCATATACCTAGTTCTACATTGCAACATTTATTAATACTAACAGTTAATTAATTTTTTTTAATTTTTAATGTTTATTTTTGAGAGAGACACAGTGTGAGCAGGCGAGGGGCAGAGAGAGAGGGAGACACAGAATTCAAAGCAGGCTCCCAGGCTCTGAGCTGTCAGCACAGAGCCCAATGCAGGGCTCAAACTCATGAACCAAGAGACCATGACCTGAGCTGAAGTCGGATGCGTAACTGACTGAGCCACCCAGGCACCCCCATACTAACAGTTAATTTAAATTAATATTCCTGGGGGCGCCTGGCTGCCTCAGTCAGTAGAGCATGCAACGCTTGATCTTGAGGTCATGAGTTCGAGCACCATGTTGGGTGTAGAGATTATGTAAAAATAAAACCTTAAAAAACTAACATTTCTGGAAGATGAACACAGATGATAGAATATACAAATTTTTATACTGCTTCATATTTATGCACCCCTCCTCTGCCCTCCAAGAGCACTATAGGCTTATGGAGCTGGTCGCTGCAAGAAAGTATGCCACAGGTAGAATAGGGGCTACATTTAACTTGGTGTCATGGAGAAGTCAGCTCTATTATCTACTGCTTACACAGAGCAGCTCCCTGCTGGAATTGAAGACATAGAAATAGATTTTAAAATAAAAATGACTATCATAAACACTAACAAAATAGGTGCTCACAGCTCTGAAGATCTGGTTTGGGGGCTGAGGCTGAGGATTGGGCATGTCCTTGCAAACTCTGGAGATGGACTCCCCGTTGTTAAACCATGCAAAGACTTTGTGCTGTACAGTCAGTCCCTGGTAGGCTGTGTTCAGAGTGGTCCTTTTAGCCGTTTTTCCTTCTCTTTACGTTCACTTATGAGGGCTAAATTCATTGTTTCTCTCATTGTTTATGTGTTTTTAAGACAGAAATGGATAGAGTATATAGAAGTACAAACAGTTTTTTCCTGACATGTTTCAGTTAAATAAAAGGAGGGAGAAAGGGAGCTTAACATGGGACAATTTCCTAAGAAAGTCTGTTCTCTTAACAAAACTTCACAGAAGCCGGATGGGGTGAGGCTGTGCCTGGCTCCTTATAAAGAAATGAAGATGCTTACTCAGCATCTGGTCCTTCCATCAGCAGAATGTCAGTACCCAGCAGGCTATAAGCCCCCTTGAAACAGAAGCTACATTAATAATGAACTTTTAATTCTTTTATAGAGGCATGTAAATTTATAAAATGTTAGGAGTGATGTTAGTGTTCTTCTAAAATTATTGAATTCTTTCATCAATGTTTTAGTGATTCAGCATGTCTGTGGAAAGGTGTGATGTAGAGTCTGCTGTAGTTTATTAAGTATGCTGACCACTACGCATTCTTGCAATTCATGTAGGGATACAGGACATGATTGGAAAAGTCTTTGGGTGCCAAAAGACTAAAGCAAACAGAAGGACTTAGGAATAGGAAAGTCACCATTAGTGGGAGTCTTAAAGATAACCCAAAAAGAGCATAGGTAGCCAGAAAGATGAGTTCCTGACCTGGAGTATACTCCCTGCTAAAAGGATGAAGAAGAACAAATCCAAAGGCTTAAATAAAGGCTTTAAACTGAATCTGGAGAGGAGGGGAGAAGATGAACTCAGATGAACTCACAGACCTCACTAGTATATAATAAGGCAAAGGTGAATTAGAAAAAGGGAATGCCTGATAGATACCAGATACTCAGTATTTGTCTAACAGGTGAATGCATGAGCCAGTGAGCAGTCAAGGAACATGCTCAATGTCCTGGCGAGTCACACATTTCGTAAATGCAGACTCTCGGTGCTCATGTGCTGTGTAACCTATGCCCAGAGAATGGATGGTGATGGGCAGGAAATTGAAAAACAAAAACAAAGTTTAAACAGAGGATAAGCTAGTGGTGTATTATTTTGGATAAAGCAGAGACTGAAAGAATAGCTGACCTGCCATTTGGCTTTTAGCAATGATCAGGCCATTTGGCTTTTAGCAATGATCAGAAGAAAGACAGGACAGGGAAAGAGGGTATATTAGCTGGTTTCAAGTGTTTGAAGGAATTTCTCCTGAAAGAAGGATAGACCTTATTTTGCATGATGCTAGAGAACAGAGAGGAAGAAAACACCCACCTCTGCAACCAAACTCTCCAAATAAATCTTCACTTTTAGTTACCGGCAGCTCACCCCTCACTTCCCAGAGTAAACACTGAAGTTGCAAGCGGGTGAGATTGTCCAGGGAAAGAGTGAACAAAAGAGAAGACCAAAAGCGAGTCCTCAGGGATATCCTTCAGTGTAAAAGCAACTGAATCAACCATATCATTAACCATGTTTGTAAATTGCAGTTATAATTTTGGTCCTGTCATTTATAAATACGTCTTTTTGTTGGTCTCTTGTAGGAGTGATTCTAATCAAAGCCCAGATTTTAGAGCTAGTGATACCTGTTATAGCAGCTCAGAAGATAACTCTGAATGCCCACAGCTCCCTGAGGAGCATCTTCTCTTCCCTTCCTGACATCGTATATACTGGCTGTGCAAAGTGCGGATCGGAACTGGAAACTGATGGGAATAAGATCTATAAACAGTGCTACAGCTGCTTGCCCTTTACGATGAAGAAGCTGTACTACAGGTGAGGCAGCCAGGCAAGCCAGTGGGATGGAAGATATTTATTATTAGAGGACCGGAAATGACCAACAAATCGTGTATATCAATTCTTACTTTCTTTTTTTGTTTTTTTTTGTAAGTTTCTTTTTTTTATATATGAAATTTATTGTCAAATTGGTTTCCATACAACACCCAGTGCTCATCCCAACAGGTGCCCTCCTCAACGCCCATCACCCTATGAGAACAAACTAGAGCTAAATCCAAGAGAATACATTTTTTCCCCTTGAATGACAAATGGTTATTTATGAAAGCAAAAATTACCCAGTAATCATAACAGGAATTTTTAAAAGCAGTAATTGGGAGATTTTTATTGTCTTCAAGCAGCTATACTGAAGAAAATTTTTACTTGGTTTATATTTTTAACCAAGATCTAAATGGCTCATGAGAAACTGATTTCCCTACCTTAACATATAATTGGAATTTAAAAGTTAAAAGTATTCTATGATCTAACCTCTGAGTTCTGGAAGCTAATAAGATGTTTAACTTTTCTGTGCCTTAGTTTTTCCAACTTTATATTAGAAATTAAGGATTGCAAATGTTCTTTGGTAAAATTGCAAACCAGCTCAGTGGAAAACACATTTTTCAAATAATAAATGTTCAGAGTCATGGATAATATTTTTCTTTTTACCTTGTAAATTATATGGCTTTACAGAATAGCCATCAGTGTCTTATGCTCTTTTCTATTTCTAACTACTGCTGTATCTAAAAACTAAATGCACATGTATTCAGCATGTTATCATGGTATACATTAAGAACATTTTCAGAAGCTTAATCTATAAACCTTATAAATAAGTAAGTACATTTTGCTCTTACTCTGAAGGTTGCTTGTATGAGAAAGAAAATTAAATTAAGATGCATGGTATATAAGAAACATAATTAATTAAAATTTATTTCTTATCAACAGTTACGGCTCCTTACAGAGTATATGTGTTATTTTATGCCATTCTTAATGTTCCTAATCAATATATTGTTTATTGGACAAAAACATTACCCAATAAATATCCCTTAAAGAGAAGAGAGACTTTGAATATTCAGTCTAAAAAATAACTGTTCAAGAGAAGGACCTCACATATCAATATCACCCGATTATGGTATAATCTAGTATGAGGTACATAAGGTCTAATCCTAAACGATACTGCGTTGAAGAGGTAGTGCTAATTCTTTGTGTCACTCGAATGTTGATAGCCAAAGTAAGAGTTGGGTTTTTTTTTTAAATTTATTTAAAAGTCTTTAAATTGTTCTTAGGTTTAGGATCCAGATTAAAAGAAAACTTTGAGATATTAAATGACAGCTTCTTTCAAATTATCACATACGTAATTCAGAAAACATCGCATAAATCATCACTTAGGACTCTACATAACTCAGTCAGCAAACTGAAGAAGAAAAAGCTCTGGTTATTTTTCAAAGACTCCATCAATTAGGCAGTTATTAGGTGTCTATGTATGTTCACCTGATATTTATTGCTGTGGAGGTTATATTGATTGATACAAGCATACTTCTTGTACTTAAAAGTCTTTTATGAAATACTTAATGAACATTCCTATGGCAGGAGAGTCCCATACTGTGAGTGGATCAATCACATTTTATGTTGGTTACTGGCAACTTGGAGCTGATTTTCCAGTGGAAACATTAGATACCATGGTTTGAGTCTCATACTTGCTTGCAAAGGATTCTCTATGTGCTGGTGACTTTCATTTGCATCTTTACCCTGGTTTTTTCCTCCAAGCTCAAGTATTGAGATGCTGAATTCCCTACTTGACTATTTGTCAGGTATCCCACATTAAAAATGCCTGAGATTGACTCTCTTATTTTTTCCCATCTATATCAAACTGGATTCTTCCCATTTTTATACTTCCCAGTGAATGGCATCACCGTCTACCCCCGTAACCTAGAAACCTGCACATAACCTTTAAATCATTTCTTATTCCTTACCTCTCATGTCTGATCCACTGGCAAGTCCTACAAATTTTCATCCAAAACTGTATCACAAATTCACTTGCTTTTTTCTGTCTCCACTGCTGGCATCTTAGTCCTGTTCCTCAGACTCAGGGGCACTATTGACATTTCAGGCAGGACACTTTCCAATTGTAGAGGGGATCCCACACATTGCAGAGCACGTGGCATCCTTTTCACCTGGCCTTGCTGAAACCCCAGTGATTGTGAAACAAGAAAGGGAAGTCAGTGCGTCCTGGTCCAGCAGCACGTGGGCCTGGTCCAAGCCGCTGCTATGTCTTGCTCAAACTGTCAGAGCAGCATCGTCTCTCAGTTGGTCTCCTTCTGCCTTTGCCCGCTCCAGCCCATTCTCTACGCAGCTGACTGGGTGATCGCTGCCTCACTTAAACACCTTCCAGGAGGTTCCCCTTACACTGTCGTGCCCATGTCGCGCCCGCAACCTTGTCTGCTGCCACGCCTACCCCGGCTCGCTGTGTTCCAGCCACCCCAGCCTTCGGGCAGTTCTTGGACACTTGTTCTTCTTCTCCGTGGGCTTTCTTGCGTGTTCTTCCCTCTGCCTGATTCCACCAGCCTGGCTCCCTCACGTCTCTGTTCAAATGGTACTTCATCAGGAGGCCTTCCTAATCCCTCGATTTTCTGCTACAGCACCAGGCGTGTGCACATTGCAATTTGTACTTGTCTAGTTGTGTTCTGTCTTTTCTAAAAATCGTCTTTATTGGGTAGAACTCACATAGCATCAAATGAACCCATCCAAGATATACAATCCATGGTTTTAGTATATTCACGGAGTTATGCAGCTGTCACCATGGTCAATTTTATGACATTTTCATCACCCCTGCCCCCAGTAGCCCCATTTCCATTAGCAGGCACCCCCCCCCAACTCAACGTTTGGACTGTTCCCCACCTTTTGGCTGCTATAAATAGTACTGCTGCGAACATTTGTGTACACATTTTCATGTGAATGTACGTTTTAGAATTGTTGGGTTGTATGGTAACTCTATGTTTAACTTTTTGAGGAACTTCCAAACTGTTTTCCAAAGGTGTTGCCCAGTTTTACATTCTCACCAAGAGTATATGAAGTTCTGCACATCCTTGCCAACATTTTTTTATTATGTATTTTTCTTTTTGTTGCTTGTGCTTTTAAATGGTATCGTAGCTAAGAAAGCTATCATTCTTAAGCTGAGATCATAGAGATTTACTCCTATACTTGTAAGAATTTTATGGTTTTGACTCTTACATATAGGTCCATAGTGTATTTTGAGTTGTCAGGATTATAAGGAAGGGGTCCAACTTCATTTTTTCACATGTGGATATCCGGTTGTCCTGGCATGATTTATTGCAGAGTCTATTCTCTCCCTGTTGAATCATCTTGGCATCACTGTCAAAATGCTTACTGTCTTTTCGCCCCTCTAAACTCTTACGCTCCTCATGTGAGGGAACCAGATTTGTCTTGTTTCCTAGCAAGCACCCAGTGCTTAGCATGGTGCTTGGCACATAGTAGATATTGAGTGTGTATTTGCTGAAATAAAGAATGGAGGAGGAAAGACAGCATGGGGGAAAGAGTAGAGTGAAAAAGAGGGAAGACCTAGAATCATCATGTGGGTAAAGGGGGAAAATCAGGAGTGTGGTTTAGCTGTTATGTTAAATTCCTCTATATTAATGAGTCTGTTTCTAAAACCTGTTCTCAATTTATTTTCTACAATTTATTTTTAAAAGAGGTAATATAGCCATGGTAAAAATGCGAACAGTAGAGGAAGATACAAAGCAGAAAGTTCCTCCCCACCCACCCCATCCACCACCAGTGCTGATTCCATGCTTGTCAAAGTTTTTTGTATATTCGTCTAGTAATTTATTATGCTAACACCAGCACATGTATATCCCTTTCTTTTTTTTAATTTTTAAAAATTGTTTTTAATATGTAAAATTTAATGTGTAAGACATTCCTAATACCAACATAGAAATGTTTAAAAGATACAAAAGCCTTACTGTGACAATATCCCCTCCCTCCCTCCCCCCACCCACTGTGTCCTGGGCCTCCGTCCAGACACAAGCTGTGCGCCTCCCTGCCCAGATTTCACTCCCCTGTGACACACAGCACTCTCTCCCCATCTCATCGTTTTCACTTTGGAAATCAGTGCATGTCAGCAGTTAGGGAGCTTCCTCACACTTTAGTTGGCTGCCTCATATTCCATACCTGAATAGATCGGCATATATTTAATTGGTGCCTTGTGGGTAGACAGTGATGTGTCCAAATGTAACGCAACTGCTAACAGTATTGCAGTGCACGTCCTGAGACAAATGCCACTCCTATGAGTGATTATATGGCTGCAGGATAATTTCTGGGCTGGCAGATACTGTAGAGTGCCTTCCATCGACACTGGATCAATTCCATACTTCCTGCACCAATGTATGAGAGTACCCATGATCCCATAACCTTGCCAACAAGAATCATGCTCCTCGACCATCTAGTAGTTGCAAATGGAACCTCAGTGGCCCTTTAAGTGTATTTCTCTCATTACAATTGAGAAGTAAGGTTGAACTTTTATTGTTGGTGGTTTAAGAGCTATTGCTTTTGCTTTCCTGCAAAGCTTTTTTTTTTCTGTGTCCTCATGGCCTTTGCCATTTTCCTATGGGTACTTGTAGGAAACGTTCTATTAAAGGACATGAGCACTTTTTTTTTTTTTTTTAATTTCTATCTAGGTTAGTTAGCAGATAGTGCAATAATGATTTCAGGAGTAGATTCCAGTGATTCATCCCCTATGTATAACACCCAGTGCTCATCCCAACAGGTGTTCCCCTTTAATGCCCCTTACCCATTTAGCCCATCCCCTCCCCACAACCACTCCAGCAACCCTCAATTTGTTCTCTGTATTTAAGAGTCTCTTATGTTTCCCCCCTCCTTGTTTTTATATTATTTTTGCTTCCCTTCCCTTATGTTCATCTGTTTTGTAACTTACATTCCACATATAAGTGAAGTCATATAATATTTGCCTTTCTCTGACTAATTTCGCTTAGCACAATACCCTCTAGTTCCATCCATGCTGTTGCAAATGGCAAGATTTCATTCTTTTTGATCACTGAATAATATTCCATTGTATACAGATACCACATCTTCTTTATCCATTCGTCCATCGATGGAAATTTGGGCTCTTTGCATACTTTGGCTATTGTCGATAGTGCTGCTATAAACATTGGGGTGCATGTGCCCCTTCAAAACAGCATCCCTGTATCCCTTAGATAAATACCTAGTAGTGCAATTGCTGAGTCATAGGGTAGTTCTATTTGTAACTTTTTGAGGAACCTCCATACTGTTTTCCAGA
Organism: Panthera onca; assembly: GCF_046562875.1. Classification (NCBI taxonomy): domain Eukaryota; kingdom Metazoa; phylum Chordata; class Mammalia; order Carnivora; family Felidae; genus Panthera; species Panthera onca. The sequence goes on along the minus strand of NC_138349.1, from coordinate 42,497,133 downwards.
GTGACTGCACAAGCTTGCATTCCCACCAGCAGTGCAAAAGATATCCTCTTTCTCTGCATCCTTGCCAACGTCTGTTGTTGCCTGAGTTGTTAATTTTAGCCATTCTGACTGGTGTGAGGTGGTATCTCATGGTGGTTTTAATTTTCATTTCTGTGATGATGAGGGATATTGAGCAGTTTTTCACGGGTCTGTGAGCCATCTGGATGTCTGCTTTGGAAAAGTGTCTATTCATGCCTTTTGTCCATTTCTTCACTGGATTATTTGTTTTTTGGGTGTTGAGTTTGATAAGTTCTGTATAGATTTTGGATACTAGCCCTTTATCTGATATGTCATTTGCAAATATCTTCTCCCATTCCGTCAGTTGCCTTTTAGTTTTGCTGATTGTTTCCTTCGCTGTGCAGAAGCTTTTTATCTTGACAAGGTTCCAGAATTCAGTTTTGCTTTTGTTTCCCTCGCTTCCGGAGACGTGTTTAGTAAGAAGTTACTACAGCTGAGGTCAAAGAGGTTTTTGCCTGCTTTCTCAAAACTCTAGGATTTTGATGGCTTCCAGTGTTAGGTTTAGATCTTTCATCCATTTTGAGTTTATTTTTGTGTATGGTGTAAGAAAGTGGTCCAGGTTCATTTTTTGCATGTCGCCGCCCAGTTTTCCCAACACCTTTTGCTGAAGAGACTGTATTCCATTGGATATTCTTCCCTGCTTTGTCAAAGATTAGTTGGCCATATGTTTGTGGGTCCATTTCTGGGTTCTCTATTCTGTTCCATTGATCTAAGTGTCTGTTTTTATGCCAGTACCATGCTGTCTTGGTGATTACAGCTTTGTAATACATCTTGAAGTTCAGGATTGCGATGCCTCCAGCTTTGGTTTTCTTTTTCAGGATTGCTTTGGCTATTCAGGGTCTTTTCTGGTTCCATACACATTTTCGGATTGTTTGTTCTAGCTCTGTGAAGAATGCTGATATTATTTTGATAGGGATTGTATTGAACATGTAGATTGTTTTGGGTAGTATTGACATTTTAACAATATTTGTTCTTCCAATCCATGAGCATGGAATGTATTTCCATTTTTTTTGTCTTTTTCAATTTTACAAGATTCCTATAGTTTTCAGCGTATAGATTTTTCACCTCTTTGGTTAGGTTTATTCCTAGGTATTTTTTTTTTTTTTTAATTTTTTTTTTTTTTCAACGTTTTTTATTTTATTTTTGGGACAGAGAGAGACAGAGCATGAACGGGGGAGGGGCAGAGAGAGAGGGAGACACAGAATCGGAAACAGGCTCCAGGCTCCGAGCCATCAGCCCAGAGCCTGACGCGGGGCTCGAACTCACGGACCGCGAGATCGTGACCTGGCTGAAGTCGGACGCTTAACCGACTGCGCCACCCAGGCGCCCCTATTCCTAGGTATTTTATGGGTTTTGGTCCTTTCTTTAAAAATACAGGGGCGCCTGGGTGGCTCAGTTGGTTAAGCGTCCGACTTCGGCTCAGGTCATGATCTCACGGTCTGTGAGTTCGAGCCCCGTGTCGGGCTCTGTGCTGACAGCTCAGAGCCTGGAGCCCATTTCAGATTCTGTGTCTCCCTCTCTCTCTGCCCCTCCCCTGTTCATGCTCTGTCTCTCTCTGTCTCAAAAATAAATAAACATTTAAAAAAAATTAAAAAAAATACATAGATGGGGCATCTAGGTGGCTCAGTTGGCTGAGCATCCAACTCTTGATTTCAGCTCAGGTCATGATCTCAGGGTCATGAGATCAAGTCCTCCATTGGGCTCCAGGCTGAGCGTGGATCCTGCTTGGGATTCTCTCTCTCTCTCTCTCTCTCTCTCTCTCTCTCCCTCCCTCCCTCCCTCCCCCACCACGACTCCTCCCCTGCTCCTACCTGCATGTTCTCTCTCTCAAATAAATAAAAAAAATGCATAGATAGAATAATATTCACTTTGTTTTATTCACGTCGTTGGTTCCTTAGAGTCCATCTAAGGACTGGCATTCCTTCCCTAATAGCACTTATAACCCTTCCTCATTCTTTTTAACACCCACATAGTATTCTGCTGTAGGACATACTGGAAATGATTTATCTTGTTCCCTGTTTAGTGACATGCAGAACAGTTTGGTTAATAGTTTGGTTCTGACAGGAAAGAGCCCAGTTGGGAAAAATGACTTGAAATTGTGATTTTTGAAATGTGTGATTATCTTTATTTTTATTTCTAAAAATAATTTACACAACGGTGTAAAAATATGTTTTCTTATATTAGTATCTGAAATCTTAAAATGAATCTGGAATAAATCAAATTTATCCATTTATTGGTTGAAACTAAAAAAAAAAAAGCCCTTCCCTTATTCCTAGGATGTCTCAGAGCATTCTAGAGTCATTTTAGTAATTAAAATGGACTCTGAATAAAAACCCAGTGCTCTTTGAAATGACCTTGTATTTAAGCATTCCTTTAATTTGAAAACCTTGTTGAGGGTCGTGTGTTATTTGCTCTTTTGTAGGCCAGCTTTAATGACCATCACTGATGGAGTACATAATGTGTGCGTCCATGTAGGATCAGAGCTGATTGAGAAGATGCTACTCAACATTTCTCCTGACTGGCTCAGCAGAGTTGTCGGTAAGGTATCAACACGCCGTCCAGGGGCTGCTGTTGGTGAGACCATTCATTTCAGGGGTGTCCACAGTACACTGGAGCAGAAAGAACACTAGGCTGTAAATTAAGGTCTTTTTTCTATCCACGTAAAAAGGAAACAAAGGGGACATCAGTTGGAAGCTAAGACCTGCCCCTCTCCCCGCAGTAGGGCACCCCGGATGGTCTTGATCCTGGGCGGTTTCCTGCTCCTCCCCCAGGAATGGGGGGATTTTTCTTTCACCTTCCCCGCCCCTCTCCCATCTTCAGCACTGGAGCAGTAGGATTTGCCAGTCCCTGCTGGAGCACTTTAAGGTTCTTGTTCCTTAAAGGAGGGCGGAGGGGTCCTGGGTGGGGGGTGGTTTGTGTTTTCCTTGTGGCCGCTTCTCCCCTTCTCCTGGCCTCACCAGGTTGGAAGCTTTCTCTCTGTCCTGCCCTCAGTCCAGGCTTGTGAGCACCTGGTAGGGACGAGAAGCACACTTGAGGGTACGGACTCCCCTCGCCTGTGCACTGGCCTACACTCGGCTTTTAGCAAGTCATTAAAATTGTAGCTCACCTGTACTCCTGTTCTGTCCCCGCTCACTTCGGTGGGTGTGGCTGCCTCACTGCCTCTGCCTTCTTAGCGGCTCAATAAATTGTGATTTTGTAGTTTCTTCAGTTTTCCTAATAATTGTTAAGGTTGGAGCCATGTTCTTTCCAGCTTTTCACATCCTAACTGGAAGGCTCTCTGTTCTTTTTTTATTCACTGTCTTTATTAACTTGCATTCTTTTGGCTCTTTCAGGCCTTCTCTCAAGGTTGTTTGTTGTATTTTCAGTCTTGTCCCTTCGTTTTAGGCACAATACCAGTTAGTCTTCGTTTCTCACAGAAGCACCATCATCCTCAGATCAAATATATGTCTCTTTTGCCCACAGGGTCAAAGTTGTCCTTCCTGGCATTAATTAAATAGTAACCCTAAGGGAACATGTGGGTACCAGTTCTAAAGTGGTCATCAGACCATTCAAATGATCACTAATCTTGACTTCTTTTAAGCTTATCCAAGTGAAAATACAAAACAAACAAACAAACAAACAAAAACAGAAAGAAAGAAAGAAAGAAAGAAAGAAAGAAAGAAAGAAAGAAAGAAAAAGAAAAGTATCGTTAAGAGAATTCTCTCACTTCCAAAAATTTGTGATTGGCTGCCCAGGAGTCTGTAGACCCGATCCAAGAAAGGCTGGTGGTGTTGGTCAGGGAGCGAGTGTAGCTTGACGTGTGCCTGGTCAGTCTAGTATGGAGGCACCCCGCTCAATAACTGGATTTGGTGTCCTAAAAAAATAAAAGGAAGCCTATAGGACAAGTGCAAACATAGAGTGACATAGCTATGTCTATAATTTCAGTATTTTTGTGTTATGAAGATTTGATGCTCATTGCGTAGCTGCTTCAGGGTTCTGTTATATAAATTTATACATATGATAAGGGCTGTAGACTGGATAAATAAGAGTTCTTTTCTGACCCGGACACACTCTTTTTGTCTCAGACTTGACTTAAGAAGATGTTAATGTCCGCTCTTTCCTCTGTTGTTTTAAGAAGCGCTTAGCTGTGCGGAATAGGAAGTGCCATCAGCCTGAACAGCCTGTCCGTGAGCGGCAGGAACTGTGGGTCATCAATTCTAGAGTATCCTCAGCGCCCGTCACTAGAAGGAGAAGGGGTAGAAAGAGAACTAACTGTAAAGTGGGTTCGGGGCTTGAGAAACCAAGGCGAACAGTGAACCCTTCGCCCTGTGCGTTTCCGTCGCCCGGAAGGGACGGACGCTGAGGCTGTGCGCGTTTCCTTGTTCTGCAGCCCCTTCGTCAGAGGTCACGTACGGCATGGTCGCCGCGGACCTGTTCCACGCGCTGCTGGCAGGCGGAGGGGCGCCTTGTGCGGTGAAGCTGCAGAGCCTCTTTGTGCTGGATGAAAACAGCTTCCCCTTGCAGCAAGAGTTCTCCCTCTTGGATGTCTATCCGGACGGCACAAAGCCCGCGCCCAGTGCCCTTCTCTGAGGCCACGTGAGGAAATCGCAGGTACTTCAAGGAGGACCGCTGGAATGATTTGTGTCTTGAAATGAATGTCTGGCAGGGCTTTAACTTGGGTTTTGAAAAAAAAAATTTTTTTTTTTTTTTTTTTTTTTTTATAAAGAGAATTGTGTTCAATATATAAATTGAGAGTTTTTTTCAAAGAGAATTCTGCGAGGTTTTCTGTTTGTTTTTTGGCCTTTTCCTTTCCTGCTTCTAGAGGAAGGCTTTAGCAATAAGGGCAACATGCAGCAGTGTCCTGGGAATTAAAGGTTCACTCCACGGGTCCCTGCGCCATTCGAGAGCTATACTAAGGCCACAGGACACAGATGAAAGCCGTTTCCTCGGGAGTTGCTTTTCTGCCATGCTTACAGACTCTCCGTGCTTTCCCTTAGTCCTGCTTGAATAAACTGTCGATGTGAAATGATTTCCTTGGTTATAACCACACATGATAATGGGTTAGTTTGCCTAAGCCTGTGTTTAGACAAGTTCAAGACAAGCATGTCTAAGAAGAAGCATTTGAAAATGAAGGCAACAAGATCCTGCTTCAACTCCTTTTATAAACGGCGGAAGAGAGCCACGTTGCTAGTTCATCTCTAGGATCCGATCACCTTACTGAACTGACATACTAACAAACAGCCGTTTGCACTCTCACGGTTGTAGAAGGAGCTCGTGTCAAGTGGTCGTCACTGATGAGGAGATGGTGCTCGACCCGGACGGTTGCAGTATGCTGAGGGTTAGTAGAACGATAATACTGCTGGAAAATAACTAAATTCATAATTAAATGAACCAGTTTGTTTTTCCGTGCATGTACTTTTAAAAATTCTTTTGGTTCATTGAAATTGTTTTCTCTAATTCAGGGTTTGTTAGATTTTTTTTTTTTTTAATTTGGCTTTTCTAAAAATGAACCTCAGGGCTTTTGTGATCCTCCCAGAAATAAAATGCAAAAATGTGTGTGAGAGAGTGCACACATACAGAAGCACATCTTTCCGTGGAGGAGGTCAGTAGTTTTCAACAAATCCTTGGAGGGAGCCTTGACCAAAAAAAAAAGGGGGGAGGGGGGGTAGAGGAGGAACAGGTACTTTACTTGGTGAGTTAATTCCTGGGGAAGTAAAGGGATTAAATGAAATGATTGCTAAGGTTTTATCCAGCACCCAGTAAGGTGGGTACAAAAAGAGTTGTCCCCATGTGTACCTGGAGATAGTGGAATTCAAACAACAAAACAGTTGCCTCTCCCGAATAATTCATGTGATGGGGGATGAGTCTCAAGCCCAGAGCTGATGTCTTCTAAGCCATGCTCTTTCAGTGATAACCACAGTAGAAGCCAATCCGGAGTTCCGATATAAAATGCGCCCAGTCAGTGTAAGCCCACCAAGAGCACTATTCTCTCAAACTTGCCCTTCCCCACTTTGTCCTCAAGAATCGGCCTAATCCTTTTATCAACCAAAGCATAGCTCCCTGGAGTAGATGGCTCTTCACACCTTGTTGGGAAGAAGTCTTTAAGCCATTTCAAGTGACACCAAGAACAGCAGGTCACACTAATCTGCCTTCACATAGTTTGGTACATAGTTCATGGGTTAACACATATTTCCATGAACCCTTATTTAAGCTGAAAATGACTTCCTTATGTCCTGAGGAAATTATCATCTATTTAATTGGGATCAGGGGAGCCACAGCTCCCAGGTATATTCCTTACCTGAGATGTACAAGTAGTTGTATTTAACCTACTCCATAAATGTTTATAACATTCACTTGGGTAGCCTAAGAATGTCAGCCAATCTAGCATCTGTATCTCGCAACCCCATTGTAGACATTTTAGGCAAATCTAATTTTTCATCTTTGGACAGTCCAGCTGAGAGGGACAGTTCTCCCATCTTCGAGAACCATTCGTACTTGGTATTAACCGACACCTTCTCCAACAGCTGTTAGAAGCACTCACCTTTCTCCACACTAGTGACATCTGGGCTAAATCTCCTTTTATATCTTGGGGTGTATTTTAAGGGGTGGGGTTTCTGATCTTCAAGAGGTGTAACAAAATTGGACACGTGATTCACCCTGCAGACTTTTACTGAGAATTCACCGTGGTCAAGGCACTGGGAATTTAAAGACAAATAAGAAGGCCTGCTTTTAGTGAGTTCATAGGCAAGCTGGTGAAGAAATATTTAAACAAGGGGCGCCTGGGTGGCTCCGTCGGTTAAGCGATCAACTTCAGCTCAGGTCATGATCTCGCAGTCCATGAGTTCGAGCCCTGTGTCAGGCTCTGTGTTGACAGCTTGGAGCCTGGAGCCTGCTTTGGATTCTGTGTCTCCCTCTCTCTCTGCCCCTCCCCTGCTCATGCTCTGTCTCTCTCTCTCAAAAATAAACATTAAAAAAAATAAAAAAAAAAAGAAATATTTAAACAAAAGTTTATCAGTGCTAGAATTAAATCTGTGTGGAAAAGGCAAAAGAAGTCATAGAAGGATGGGTTTATTTGGACTCTTGGTTGCAAATGATAAAAACCCAACTCACACTAGCTTGAGCAAAAACAAGGGGAAGATTTACTGGCTCACATAACTGGCTTAAAGCACAGTTGCATCTGTTGGCTTAAATTTTGTGATCTGGTTACCCCAACCCACTAATTCTTTCTTTTCCTTCCCTTCAGTTTTTTCCATTGTTTCTTTCCTTGCCCTGTTCTCTCCTGCTCTCCCATCCCATATTTCCTTTTCCCTTTCCTGTCCTTTCCCTCCTATCATCTTCCCCTTTGTCTCTTCCTTCCTATCTTTTTTTACTTTTAAGTTTATTTATGTATTTTGAGAGAGAGAGGGAGACGAGGAGGGAAGAGAGAGAATCCCAAACAGGCTCCACACTGTCAGCTCAGAGCCTGATGTGGGGCTCAAACTCACAAACTGAGATCATGACCTGAGCCGAAATCAAGAGTTGGCCACTTAACTGACTGAGCCACCCAGGCGCCCCTTCTGTCTTTCCTACCTATCCACATGGAGAAAAGATGGCTGTAGGAAGCCCCAAACTTTCTTCTTTACAGAATGAGAGGAGCGCCTGGATGGCTCAGTCGGTTAAGCTTCTGACTTCTGCTCACGTCATGATCTCCTGATCTGCGAGTTGGAGCCCCACATCAGGCTCTGTGCTGACAGCTCAGAGCCTGGAGCCTGCTTTGGATTTTGTGTTCTCACTTCCCCTCTGCCCCTCCCCCACTCATGCTACGTCTCGCTCTGTCTCTCAAAAATAAATAAATGTTAAAAAAAATACAGAATGAGAGACTTTCTTTTTGTGAGTATCCACATAGCAAATTTCATGGAAGGACTCTGAATCTCCCCCGGTAACCAGGGGTGGGTGGGACACTGGGTTTGAAAGAGCTAGAACCACATGGGATGAAAGAAGCCTTTCCTTAATGGAAGGAGAGTTCTAGGCAGACACAGATGTGTTGCTGCAATGGAAGATCCAAGAAGCCTTCAGAGGGAAAATATTTAACCTGCATCTGTAAATACGAGATGTGTTCACCACGAAAATGGTGCTGTGCATAAAATCGCGTGGCATATTTGGGAAGCAAAAAGTCTTGAACAAATTAAAATGTCACTATTTTACACATGATCTTAGCCAAAAGGCCGAGAAGCGATAAAATGTCACTATTTTAAATGGCTGGAATGAATACACAGAAAAATAACCTTAGGAAACCAACCAAAAATATATTGGTAATATATTAATTACATATAACATGAACTTAAAAAATTTAAATGTAGCAATATACTACTACATAACAATAATATATAGTTCTAAATATAGTAAAAATAATCATGCTTACAGATAAAGCCAGAAACGTTTATTTATTCAAAGGAAATGATTTAAAAACCATGAAGGAAATAAAAGGGAGATAAGAATCCATGAAACATTATACCATATTCCTGCTGTTTGAAAAGATCTGATATGCAGAGTTGATTCAGTATTAACCAAAGTCCCTGAGGGATGACATATAGAAGTTGATAAATTGATTTACAAATTAGTTGAGAAGAATAAAAAGGAATGTAAACATTCTAAAAACCATTGAACTGTACACTTTACATGGGTGAATTGTATGGTTTGTGAATTATATCTTTATAAAGCTGTTAAGAAAAGAATAGGCAGGAAAAAAAATTTAAAGCTAAAACGAGCAAAAATAAAGTAAGCAAAACAATGAAAAAGACCCAGGGTTTTGGTGTGTACAGTGTATTAAGTGAAAAATCACCTTAGGAAATGGTACCATGGGGGCGCCTGGGTGGCTCAGTCGGTTAAGCATCTGACTCTTGGTTTTGGCTCAGGTCATGACCTCACATTTTGTGGGATAGAGCCCTGTGTCAGGCTCTGCACTGAAAATGAGTAATTAAGACATGATGGTATTAATATAAAGGTAAAGATTCATTAATGTAGCAGAAGGAGCCCAGAAACACACCCAAACTTAACATGGATGCTTGATTTATTCCCTAGGTGCTACCGCAGACTAGTGGGGAAAAGGATAGTCTTTGCGATACATGGTGCTGGGATAATTTGGTATCCTTATGGAAAAAAAAAAAAAGAAATTTAACCCCAAATTATAACTTATACAAACATCTATTTCAGGTACATTCTATATCGAAATGTGAAAGGAAAAATAATAAAAGCTTCTTGAAAATAGTATAGAAGAATATCTTCATGTTCTCAAGGTAGGAAAAGGGTTAGAAGGTGGAGGAGGGGCAGTAAAGTATCATCTAAACTGAGAAGGCGCTTTGAGACCAGAAAATGAAACAGGCAGCTCCATACAATTTACACAGTTTTATTCAGGGTAACTTACTGATGTGGGAAATGGGTGGGTGATGATCAGAGCCGCACAGCGATTCTCCCCAAGGTCCAGACCTTAGTCCACGAATTTTCTAGAGTGAGAGGATGTTCAGAGAACACTGTGGTGAGGACACAGGGTCTAACACTTAACAGACCTTGTACCACCATCTGTGCCAGAATGAGGCAGGGGCTGGGGTGGGGGTGGGGGGAGGTGGTTAGAAACTGTTATCTCTCTTAGTTTTCTAAACAACTTCAGGGAAGACCAGAACAAGTCTTCCCACATTCTGGTCGGGGCATACTTTAACCTCCAAAGGGCTGAATACGTAGCCCAAGAGAGGTCATTGTGTGGACAGGATGGAGGGCTGAGGTGGAGTCAGAATTGTCAGCACTCCTACAGAAAGACTTCTTAAAAAGAGGACCAAAAACCATCAATATAAAAGATGGCTTCAAGGGGGGCCTGGGTCGCTCAGTCAGTTAAGCAACTGCCTCTCAGTTTTGGCTCAGGTCATGATGTCATGGCTGTGAAATCGAGCTCTGCATCAGGCTCTGCACTGGACTTGGGGCCTGCTTGAGATTCTCTCTCTCTCTCTCTCTCTCTCTGTCTGCCCCTCCCCTGCTCTCTCTCTCTCTCTCTCTCTCTTTCAAAAAAAATTGTTTAATTTCACTACATTAAAATTAAAAACTTCTATTTATCAAAAGAAAGCCATAAAATGGGAGGAAATCAACCACAAATATATTAGTAATTAAAAAAAAAACCAGAATGGGAGAAAAAATTTGCAATACATCTAATCAAAATGAATTCCTACAAATCAATAAGAAAACCACAAATAACCCAGTAGAAAAGCAGGTAAGATCCATGAGTCAGCACTTCATAAAGGAGGAGACTCGAAATGACAAAGTAACATATAAAACATGTCCAGCCTCCTTCGCCAAAGGCAGAGTATAAATTAAATCCACAATGAGGTACCTCTACATACTAAAAAGAATGACTAAAATGAAAAGACTGACAATACCAAGGATACCAAGTGTTGGCAAGGATGTGGGAGCGATGGAAACTCACACTGTTGGTGAGAATGTGAATTGACTTTGGAGAACAGTCTGGCTTTATCTACCAAATTGGAAGATACGCAAACCCTATGATCCGGCAACTCTACTTCCGATTTTATGCCCCACCCCGCCAAATACATAATGAATTCAAAACATAATGTGGAGCGAAAGAAGCCAAATACAAAAGAATGCGTCCTTTCCAATTCCTTATATAAATTTTGTAACAAAACAAAAAAAAAACCTGGAGCATTTACGGCTGCGTGGTCAGGTAGTAAAAGCAAAGAAGTGATTTCCACAAAAGCCAAGTTAGTGGTTATTTTGGTGGGGCGGGAGAGTGTGTTTGGGCGGGGGCACAAGGGAAGATTCTGGGGAGGCTGGTTTACCAGTTACCAATTTCCTAACCACTCCACATCCATCCTTATTTAATACATGCTCTGCAGTGAGTACGCTGCTGAACAGTAGAGGGCGCGAGAGGCACACTGCGGGAGGCAAGCGCTTTTCTTGCTAGTTCTAGTAGCTGTACATCAGTCACGATAAGGGTGTGAGGACACTGGATGGCGCTCTGTGCCTGCCACACGGCCCGAGCTCGCGGTCCTTAGGCCACATTGAACCCATGTCTGGCCTGTCAATCATGTTCCCATGACCCTCCTGACCTCGAAACCAGAGCTTCAGCCCTCTCTCCACCTTCTGGAAATTTGTCTCATCAGGTTAGTTAATCAGCAAACTGGTAAGAGCATGTTATCGAAACAAAGGGAAGACAAGAATCAAATCTGGTCACTTGCAGGATCATACTTTACATTCGTGGAGATGAGCACATAATTTACACAAATGGAAGGGAAGGAGGGGGGAGAGGGAAGAAAGGAGGAAGGAGAGAGAAGAGAGGAAGAGAGAGAGGAGAGAAAGGGGGGGAGGGGAGGAAGAGGAAAGGGAGAAAAAGGAAAGGTGGAGAAATGCACAGCCTCACTAGCAGCTAAAGGTGCACAAACAGAAGCGGCTTATCTAATAGGCACACAAAGGTCCTTTAACACGTCCCAGGCGGTGGGACTTGATGGCACTTTGTGTTGCCTGGGTCTTTTTTGGGGTCTCTCTGGCAGTGTGTAACAATGACACCATTTCAGACAACTGGAATCTGATAGAAATACCAGCTTCACCACTTCCTGGCTATAGGGCCCTGAGAAATGGCAACCCCTCCCCGATGCTTGCATTTATCCTTGTTTTTAAAGTTTGTTTATTTATTTATTTATTTATTTATTTATTTATATCCATTATGTTGAAACTATGGGATGTAATCTGCAAACCACTTCATCCTTTTTTTGTTTTTTCCCCAGTGACCCATTCGAACCTGCTCGGCAGGTAGCTTCTCCCTGCCCTTTGGATAAAAATCTGGGGTGAGGCCCATGACTTTTTTGATCACTCTTAGATAACAATAATTTTTTCCTGTAACTTCTACTTAAAAAAAAAAAACCAAACAGGCTGTGTTCAGCACTTAAAATGTCCAATCTCATGTAGTCTGAATTCCCAACTTCATTTAAAGTTTGAGCTTCCCCTTCCCTCCTCCCCTCACCCTGGCTCCTGCCTGCAGGAGGCTGCAACAGGAAATGGGCAGGTAGCACTGTTTTCCTGTTTCTCCATCTTGTGCTTTCACACCTTCCCCAACCTACTAACAGAGGCTCCTGGCTGTCCTAGCAGGGGCAGGGAAGGGGCACGACCAGTAGGCCACTGAAGGGGCAGGAGAGGTTCTCCGTGACTGGTACGGTTATGAGCTGCAGTACTCACGTGGGGACTTCAAGAGCCTCCTTGCCCTACGGATCCCTCACCTAAGGTCCCCTTGACCCAGGTTTGCCCCAGAGTGTGGGATGGCACACAGCACCACCCCCAACCCCTTTAAAGGTCTTCATTACATTGTCTGGAAATTATACTTCCCAGACACTCTTATGAACAGTGTTCCAGGTTGAGTTTGCCAAACGTGAGATAATTGGGTGAGACAAGAAACGGGCGCCTGGGTGGCTCAGTCAGTTAAGCGTCTGACTTCGGCTCAGGTCATGATCTTGCGGTTCGTGAGTTCAAGCCCCGTGTCAGGCTCTGTGCTGACAGCTCAGAGCCTGGAGCCTGCTTCAGATTCTGTGTCTCCCTCTCTCTCTCTGACCCTCCCCCATTCATGCTCTGTCTCTCTCTGTCTCAAAAATAAATAAACATTAAAAAAAAAAAAAAAAAAAGAGAAAGCAGAAAGAGGGTAAAAATCATCCTTTTCTCCCTTTGACTCTGAAACAGGCCAGCAAGATGCTCCAAGCTCCTGTAATAATTTGGGCAAAAAATGCTACAGTGAAAAATCAGAAAAAATGTAACTGGCAGATGGCTGTGCAAATTCTCGTCACTCATCACTACAGGATAGTGAGTGGGCAACAGCAGCCGAAATAGAGGATCTGAGGTTCTCGCCTTCACCGAGAGCACCTGTGCAGCCAAGCACAGGCCCCTGGAGTTCCCCACTGCTAGAACATATCAGCAAAGTGCATTGAATTATCACCCCAATTCTTGACCCCTTTGGCAGCTATGTCCAAGGCTATGTTGCTTACAGTTCCTCTCATAAAAAGGCATAGTTTGCCTCCCTGCCCTTTGATTTTGAACTTTTGAACATGCCTCAGCCAACAAGATATTAAGTAACAACACAAGCAGAAGGTAGAGATGTGTTTGCCCTTCTGCCTTCTCCAGGAAAAGAACCCTCTCCTGGGTAGCTGCTGCCCCCTTGGACTTGTGCTTGGAATGAACAGACACAGAGCAGGCCTGGGTGAGGACCTGGAGCCAGGCAGACCTATTGTTTGAAAGTGAGTTGCCTAATCTAGATTGGCTCACGCTCAGCTGGCCATAGATGGATGAGAAGTAAATGCTCATTCTAGTGCGACACTGAGATGTCATGATTGTTTGTTATGCGCCATTACTGCAGAAACAGAGGACATGAGTGGCGTTTCTCTTTTTGGCTTCGCCAGCCATCCCAGGAACTGTGTAATCAAGTTCCCTGTACAAACCATTGAGATGTTGTGATTGTTTGTTATGCACCATTACTGCAAAAACAGCTAACTGATACAAGCAGCTTCTCTCCTTTTAGTTACACCAGCCTTCCCATGAATTGTGTAATGAAATTCCCTGTATAAAATCAGTCTTTGAAGAACATTCATTTTCTGGGAATTCTGAGGAAAAAAATTACTTTTCTGCTTGAGACAGAACGATGTTCATGGCAAGAACCCCTAGAAAAGCTGAATAAAATACAGAAAACCTCTTTTTAGTTACCGGGGAGCTGCTAAGTTGACAAGCATTTGACAGGCCATGATCTCATAAGAAGGAAAACACAAGGAGGTGAGCTGACATTCTGTGATCCACTTTTTCCTTCAGGAAACGTGCTGATTCCTGTTAAGAGGCTGAGCATTTGGCCAGAGAGCTGTGGCTATGAGACAGAAAAGGCAGCTGAGTGTCTGGAGCTGGAGAGACAAGAAATTGGAGATTGGGGTCGCCAATGCAGCTAGGACAGAAGGGGCCAAGGTGTTGAATAGAAAGGAGAGAGAAAAGTAATTCTGACACTTAGCGGTTTTCCACTTTGAGGCATTTGCTGAATTATGAAGCTGTGAATTAATTTATGCAGAAAGCCTATGAAAGATGGCAGGTCCTTTCCTTTTCTTTCCTTTCCCTACCCTTTCCCCTTCCCCTTCCCCTTCCCCTTCCCCTTTCCTTTCCTGTTAGTTCTTTTTTCTTTTCTTTTTTCTCTTTTCTTTTCTTTTCTTTTCTCTTTTCTTCTCTTTCTTTCTTTTTGTTCTCTCTTTCTTTCTTTTTCTTTCCCCTTCCTTACTTCCTCCCTCCCTCTCTTCCTCCCTTCTTCCCTCCCTCCTTCCTTCCTTCCTTCCTTCCTTCCTTCCTTCCTTCCTTCCCTGAAAATAGCATGATACTAAGGAGATAAAAACTAGAGTTCAGGACCCACCAAGGAAGAGGGGCCCACTGAACACAACAGAGTCTCCTTTAGTGATCCAAATAGTACCCTTGGAAGACTACCCTCTAGAAATGTGGGAAAACCAAAGGTGGTGATAGAGCCTTACAAAAACTGTAACCCAGACTCCAGTGAGTTCATTACAGGACTGGATTAAGGTGACCTCTCCCCATTCTGGCGGCCAGAGGATATAGTAAACCCTCTCTGGAGGAATAATGTCTCCTGGGGCTACTATAATTTCTCATAATGGTCAGTATTTGACAGTATATTGCCAGGCATACCAAGTAACAGGAATAAAGGGAGAAAACATACACAATAAAACTGGCCCACTAATGACACAGATATTGGTGTGACTGACAAAATAGAGACTTTCATCAAAGAACTGGAATATATTACAAAGTATCAAATGGAAATTTAGAACTGAAAAATGCAGTAATCGAAATTAAGTACTCAGCATATAGGTTAACTACAATTAGACTTAGTGGAACAAAATTTATTGAAATGTAGGAGGGCAGTATAAAAACTCTAAGCTGAAACAGAGACATAAAGAGAATGGAAAATACAGCAGAGTGCATAGGAGTCCTGTGGGAACTGACAGAAAGATCTAATATGTGTGTAATTGGAGTCTCAGAAGAAGAGGAGGGGAAGAATGGGGCAGAAATCATATTTGAAGAAATATGGGATGAGAATTTTCCAAAACTGATGAAGCTTTATTACTCCCAAGGTGGGTAAATAAAAAGAAAATTGCTTGTAGGCACACCAGACTCAAGCTGCTGAAAACCAGCAACAGAAAATATTAATAACAGCCAAGGGTAGGGAGGAGAGGGAGATACATTAGTTTCAGAGGAGAAACAATAGCACTGATAACTCACTTGTCAACAGAAACGATGGAAGCAAGAAGACAATGCATACCATTTTTAAACTACTGACAGAAAGACAATGTCAGCCTAGAATTCTACTTCCACAAAAAATCCTTTAAAAATGAATTTGAAATAGACATTTCTATTCAAAACTAAGAAAATTTGCTGTGAGCAGATCTGCACAAAAAGAAATACTAAAAAGAAATTTTTAAGTAGGAGGAAGATGATCTCAGGTAGAATCCCAGAAATGTAGGAAAGAATAAAAAGCAAAAGGAGGAACAACTATGTGGGTCAATATAAATGAATATTGACTGAACATAGCAATAATAGTAATGTCTTGCTAGGTGTAAAATATATGTGGAATTAAAATGAATCATATCTATACCATTAAAAAACGGGGAAATAGAGATTGAGTTTTCTAAGATCAGAACATTGTCTGGGAAGTGATTAAAAAGTAAGATTTGTCTTAGACTATAATATACAATAGATATAAGTTGTAATCTCTAGGGGAACCACTAAAGGAATAACGAAATGTGTAAGTAGCGACATACAGATGGGAAGTGGCAGGATTAAAAAATGAATTAATGCAGGAGCACCTGGGTGGCTCAGTGGGTTAAGTGTCCAACTCTTGATTTTGGCTCAGGTCATGATCTCATGGTTCATGAGATTGAGCCCCGCATTGGGCTCTGTGCTGACAGTGAGGAGCTTGCTTGGGATTCTCTCTCTCTCTCCCTCTCACTCTGGCCCTCCCCCCATCAAAATATGTAAATAAACTTTAAGATTAAAAAAAATGCAGTTACAATATGAATTAATACAAAAGAAGGCAACAAAGGAGAGAAAACAAAACAAAACAGGACAAATGGGAATAAATAGCAGTAATTACATGTAAATGAGCTAAATACACAAAAGACAGAGGTTGATAGACTTGATTATATTCAAGAGATAATTATGAGAACATAAGAAAGTTGAAAAATATGGGGAAAAATGGAAAAGTTATGCCATTTTGAGTGTTAGAGCTGTTTCACAATAATACATGGCCTAATCCACCAGAAAAAACAACTGAAAATGAATATGAGCCTAATAACACAGCCTCAAAATATACAAAACAAAAATTGATAAAACTAAAAGAAGAAACAAACAAATCCACAATCACAGTGGGAGACTTTAACCTCTCTCAATAATGAATAGAAAATACACCTTCCTCCCCCCAAATCAGTAAAAATAGATGATTTGACCAATCTGATTCATAAACTTGACCTAAGAATAACACAGGACACCTGCTCACACAAAATACAGATTTGTTTCAAGCGCGAGGACATTACAATAAAAAAAAATTACAGAAAAATCTCTTATGAACATAACTGCAAGAACACTTAAAAATGTAATAACATGTCACCAGACATTTGTCCATACCCATAGAATGTGCATCATCAAGAGTAAACCGTGATGTGAACTGTGTTTCTTAGGTGATTATGATGTATCAATATAGGTTCATCAGTTGTAACAAAGGTACCACTCTAGTGAGGGATGGTGATAATGGGAGGAGGCTCTGGATGTGTATGAAAAAAATCTCTGTATTTTCCCCTCAATTTTGCTGTGAACCTAAAACTGCTCTAAAAATGTAAAGTCCTAACAAAAATAATTTAAAAAATGATGTTGGTATGTAAGGATATTAAAAAGTAATTAAAAACATAATAGCAAATAAATCTAGATTTTAAAGAAATAAGTCCAAGTACTACTGTGTGTGTGTGTGTATGTGTGTGTGTGTGTCCACACAGACATACAGACAGACAGAGGAACACAAACACCACTGGCTTCCAGTACAAGAATGTAAGTTTGGTTTGAAATTCAATTTTTTTTAATGTTTATTTTTGAGAGAGAGAGAGAGAGAAAGACAGAGTGCAAGGAGGGGAGGGGCAGAGAGAGAGAAAGAGAGGGAGACACAGAATCTGAAGCAAGCTCCAGGCTCTGAGCTATCATTACAGAGCCTGACTTGGGGCTCAAACTCATGGACCACGAGATTGTGACATGAGCTGAAGTTGGTTGCTTTACCAGCTGAGCCACCGAGGTGCCCCTGGTTTGACATTCAGAAATCAGTACAATTCATCACATTAAAAAAAAGGAGAAAAATATGATTAACTGAAAAGATGCAGAGAAAGTATTTGATAAAACAATGCTATGATAAAAAAACTTAAAAACATTTTTATTTATTTATTTATTTTGAGAGAGAGATCACGGGGGAGGAGCAAAGGGAGAGAGAGAATCCTAAGCAGGCTCCAAGCTCAGTGCACACAGCCTGACAAGGGCTCAATCCCATGAACCATGAGATCATGACCTGAGCCAAGATCAAGAGTCAGATGATTAACCGACTGAGCCACTCAGATGCCCCATAAAAAAACTTAACAAATTGAGAACACATAATCATGAGTAGGTTAAAGGTCCAATAGCAAATATTCCACATAGTAGTGAATATTGAAAGCTTCCCCCCTAAGACTAAGAAGGCTACCTGCATGCTCTCCCCACTGGCAGCCAGCACTCTCTGGAGGTCTTAGCCAGTGCAATTTGGGTTTCCATCTTGTACCCTGTAACCTTGCTGAGCTCGTTTATTAGCTCTAACAGTTTTTGACAATTCCTTAGCATTCCCTATAGACAAGACCATGTCATCTGCAAATATAGTTTTGCTTCTTCCTTTACAATCTGGTTGGTTTTGTTTCTTTTTCTTGCCCAGTTGCCCAACCACTGCAGTTTGACGAGATAAAGAAGCCATAACGATTGTGAAGGAAGAAACACAACTGTCGTTTGCAGAGGTCATAGCTATATGCAAAGAAAATACAAAGAATCTACCAAGTATTACAATTTAAGTTATTTTAGTAAGACCACTCAATAGAAACAGTCCACATACTAAAGTTAATAGAATCTCTACATACCAGCAAACATAAATATAAAACATCTAAGAATCTAGTGAAAGATGCACAAAAATACTTTTCTGAAAACCACAAAATGGTTTTAAGAAAACTTGCAAAAGACCAAAAGAAATGGAGGGATATACCATGTTAATGGATTGAAGATTCAGTATTGTAGGGATAAAAAATGGCCCCCAACTGGTCTGTATACTCCATGGAAATCAGTCAAACTCTAGCATTTCTTTGGTGTGGAAACTGACAAGCTGATTCTACAATGCTTTGTGGAAATGCAAAGGCCTTCTTCATTCTGCAGGGATCACCTGGAGGACAGGATTGAGACAACTCAGGTCACCTCTCGCTCGTCCAATGGAAGCACTTGTGTGTTTTTTGCCCTGACCATGTCTGTAGACATTCCAGCCCAATACAGCAATCCCTTCTTCTTCCCCATCAGACCAGAGAACCTGTCAATCTCTTGCCATTGAGAATGTTCAGTTGTGAGTCAGTTGCACCAGTTCACTCTGTCCTGCAAAGGGGATACTTAACAACTTTTCCAAGTGGCCCGGAAAGGCCACTGATAGGCGTGAACGTCACCTTGAAAGGTAGGGTGGCTGGCACCTCTTGTCTCAGGACCCCAGGTGAAATGGAAATAGTCCCAGTTTAGTAGCCTGCTATCCAAACATATAGAGAACCCCTATCACGTGTGTGCTATGATGTTATTAGAAATTACTGGAGGGGCGCCTGGGTGGCTCAGTTGGTTGAGCATCTAACTTCGGCTCAGGCCATGATCTCGCAGTTCCTGAGTTCCAGCCCCACATCAGGCTTGCTGCAGTCCTGCAGTCAGTGTAGAGCCCACTTCAGATCCTTTGTCCCCCTCTCTCTGAGCCTCCCCCGCTTGTACTGTCTCAAAAATAAAATAAAACGTAAAAAAAAAACTAAAAACAAAGAAACTACTGGAGTGTGGGCTTTGTTGGAATGTGTGTGTACAATAAATGAGAAAAAGTAAACAAGATATTCTGTTTGGACCACTGCCAGGTAAAGTGAGTCTTTGTGCATTGACAGAGATCAGATCGGAAGCGAAGTTAAAGAGGCACAAACGGAGAATAATGATGGCTACTTTCTTTTGGCGAAGTTGCTTCACTGCATAAGAAAAGACACAACACGAGTTTAAAGTTTGTTCCATTTTCACAATACGGTGTGTTGACCCCGCAAGTTCAACAGCATTTGGGTGAAAATGCAGGTTGCCTGTTAACAGAGACAGACGCGATGGCTGCTCATTACCTTGAGTACAACTTCACGGGGATCAGATGACTGTGGTTTGTGGGGACTTCCATTTTAATGAACTTCACATGGACACCTGCCACAACACAGTCCCCATAATGAAATCACTTAGGTTTATGGGAAAAGCTCTCAGCCCTGCGGGCTACGCTTTTGACCGCATGCTTTCACCATTTCCTGCCTAAAGTGAGAGCCCCAAGGAGCTGAATGCTGTCAACCAGGGAGACCACAGAAGCCACTAGAACACCTGTAAGACCAGGGGCGTGAGGCTTGGATTCTGGGCAAGATGTGGCATGATGTGGGCCAGGGTCTGACCCAGCCCTGGGAGGGACCTAACACAGGTGAAGTCCTCCTCCCTGGCACAGGGACAGGACGCCGAGAACACGTCCACCACTTGGTACCTGGGTGGGCTGTTCCCAGTGTTATTTCCCAGGTCCTAAAGCCAGCGAGTCTTGATCCCTGAGAGCTTTCTCTCCTGAGCTGTGGGCACGCCGTGCTGCCCAGGAATCCTGGGGCTGTTCCACACCGAACTGCCCAACCCAACTCTCAGACTGTGCTATTTATTGTGGACCAACTGAAATCAGTGCTTTGGGCGCCCCCTGCACCCCATTATTCCCCCAGCACAGTCTGTGTTCTCTGCTAAGTGGAAGGCAGGGAAACCAGAGCCCATATAGGTTTAGCATCAACATGCCATCAGCTTTCTGGGATGGTGGAGCCTAAGTTTCCAGTGAGCACACAGAGCTCTGCTATCCCTGAATAGAGTATTTCTTCTGAATGCCTGAGATTCCGGTCCAAATCGGGACTGTGGTGCCTGGGATTCGGAGCCCAGGTAGCCCCACGGGGAGAGGAGGATGGAGTGAGTCGGGAGGGTACCTGAGGCTGGCGGGTGGCAGCCAGCCACACTGCCGAGCTGGCCGGGGCTCCCTCGTCCCTTCTCTCCTGCGTGGCGGCACTCACAGTCCCCTGGCTCCGGCCGGCCTGGCAGCCCAGCAAGATGCTGGCTGGAGCATCCAGGCCTGTGGCTGCCACAGGGGAGAGGAGAGCAGGCTCCCCCTGCAGACCCGAGGGCGCGAGCCGGGTCAGGGCTCAGTGGTGCGACAGAGGGCATGCCAGCGCTTCACCAGCTCCTTGGGCTTGCTGAACATCTCGTTCCAGTGCTCCAGCTGCTTGCCCCGGGCATACATGTAGGGGCCCACCACCACCCGGCCCAGCGCGTGGCTCTCTGCGGGGGAGGGAAAACGTCGTCACTCTCTGGACCACAGAAACCACATCACTTTAGCAACATCCCCCGTGCCTTCTCTCTCTCTCTCACTTACTCCTCCTTTCGAAGGGTGGAGCAAGCCCCTCCCTCTCTAAGCATGAGCTGACAGCCCCCAAAGGACCCTGACTTTGCTCTGGAGTCGGAGATGGAAAAGGGAGCCCAGGTGGAGAGCCAGCCCTATGGGGTCTTAAGCCAGCCTCACGCCAAAGAGCTGAGGGAGAAAGGGGTCCCTCCGGAAAGAAGCCCTCTTCCATCACCTCCACGCTGCCTGAACGCTCCTCCTTTGCCCGTGTCCCCAACAGCCCTGCCGGGGTGGGGGGGGGCAGCCTTACTCTCTCCTTCGGCGCCCTGCAGCACGGTCAGGCTGAGGCTGGCAGTGTCCAGCTCAGCGGGGTCAGCCTTGAAGCTGAAAGTCTCGCTGTACACGGGGTTGGCGGAGCCTAGGACAGCCGAAGTCTTCTTGCACTTGACAAACTTGTTGTGGTTCATCAGAGACACTTTGACACACACACCTGCGGGGCAGTGCAGACCGTGGGCTGGGAGGAGTGGGTGGGGTCCAGCCTCTGGCCTGTGGGAGGTCTGGCTGGGAGGGTGCGGCCCACCCTGGGCGCCAGGACCCCCCGTTGCTCACAGCCACTATAGCCGGAGGGCGTTACAAGAGGAAACAGGGTTGATTAGTGTATGGCCTCACGCCCCGAGGAAACGCTGGGCTCCCTTCCTCTTCCTTCCTCTGTGCCTCCTGAACGCGCCCACGGCTTGGCTGGCCCTTGTTTACCCGGGCCTGGCACCACACGCCCATCCCTCCCTTTGGTGGAGGGGGGCCCTCCCTGCCTGCTGACTGCTCAGGCTCCCTGGGGCCCCTTAAACACCTTCTGCTTCAGAGGGCTGAATTTTTGGAGTGGGGCTCATATGGGTTTTGGATCCACAGTGGAAGGTTGAATGACAACTTGCTTACAGTGACCCAGATGCGGAGACACACAAATGGCAGACAGCCACCACCTTGCTGGCGGCGGGGGGGGGGGGGGGGGGGGGGGTATACATAAGGGCAGGACATTATGCTGAGCCAGAGCAGGGCCTTCGCTCCTCCAGCTGCTGGGTTCTGGGGGGCTAGAGGAAGCAGCACCCCATGCTGCCTGTCGGCCCGGGATGCCTCTTCTTCCAGCCGGGCGCCATGCCTTGTGTGCAGGGGAACCCTCCCTGGGGGCAAGGGGGCACGGGGTCTGGCCCTGGAGGAACTGGAGTCCTTCACAGAAGGGCAGAGGTAGAGGCAGGATCAATCTAAGGTGGGTTCAATCTAAGGAAGTGGTTTCCCACATCACAGTTGTCCACAGAGGGTGGTGAGCACTCCCGTGGCGGCTCAGACACAGGCAGGAATTGCATGGCCAGGGGCAAGGGGCAGACTCCAGCTCCCGGCCCCAAGTTCACAGGACAGAACCTGCCCGGGGGAGGAGAACTTACTGACAAAACTCGTGTCCTCCTGGAGCTGGAGGCCCTTGGCTCGCAGCACGACCACGGTCAGGCGGCGCAGGCAGTCGTTGTAGCCGAGGCAGAACTGCAGGTCTCCAAACTCAGAGGGAGGCTGGGAGGCCGAGAGGAAGGCACCCGGGTCAGTTAGCAGGTGCCGGAGGAGCCACGGTGCCTTCCCGGCTGTGCCTTCCTCCTTGGTCCCGGCAGTCAGGCACTGGTACTGTGTGGCACTTTTCTCCTTTAACCCCACCCTCATTTGGGCTTGGATGGGGAAACTGAGGTCTGGCCAGCTGAAGGGACTTGCTGAAGATAACTACCATGAGGGGCAGAGCTTAGGACACAGATCCAGGTCTAGGGGATTCCAAAGCCTATTCCAAGCTGCCACCATCCTCTCGGGGGTCAGGAAGATAGAGGGTAAATATTTTCCTCGGTTGGACCATTTGGGGTGTCACCTTTCACAGCTGACTGATTTGGGTGGGAATTTAAGTGTGGACTTTTTACAAGTCTCTGATCTCCAGGGCGAGAGAACCTCAGGCGGCCCTTCCCTGCCCAGGAGCGGCTCCACTCTGCCCCCTTGTCCCATGCACTTGCGGCCCAGGCCCAGAACACTGAGTCACACCAGTAGGCGCAGTGGGCAGTAGGCTGAGGGCTGTCGCTGGCCGACAGGTGCTGGGTCACACCTGCCCACGGTAGTCTGACACACAGTGGTATATGCCTGGTGACCTTGACCTTTACCTCCAGGCTCTCAGCCTCCAGGTCTCTCCAGATGAGACGCCGGCAGTCAC
The DNA here is from genome assembly GCF_046562875.1 of Panthera onca. NCBI lineage: Eukaryota > Metazoa > Chordata > Mammalia > Carnivora > Felidae > Panthera > Panthera onca. Next base: position 42,474,136 of record NC_138349.1, on the reverse strand, counting down.
CTGCCAGGGTCTCGTTTTTCAGGGGGAAGAACACCTGGCCCAGGAGCTGGTGCTTCCTCTGTCTGTCCACGTGGTACACGGAGAACCTGAGTACCCTTTGAGTGATGCTCTTGCTGGACACCTGGGGGAGATGAGGGTCTGCGCTGGGGTCAGGTGTGGAGACAGGGGATGGGATAGGATGGCGTGCTGTTCTGGACCCAGGAGCTTTTGGTGACAGGTGACTCAACCAGGGACCTGCACACCCCAAGCCCAGGCATCCTCAGGGGGCCCTTTCCAGCAGCGAGCCCAGTACCCCTGGGAAGCGGGAGTGTGTGCCACAGCCTTGCCTTGCAGGGTGTGTTTCGAGGACCAGCAGCGTTCACCACTCACCTGGACTTTGCTAGAAATATAGGACCTGGGCCCCACCTCAGGCCCATGAAGGGAATCTACCATTTAACAGGACCTCCAAGTGATTTGCCTGCACATAAATGTATAGACGGTCTCACACCGGAGCCCAGGGAACCTGCCTGTCTCTGCCATCTGAGTTGGGCACCCCTCTCCCTGAGGCTGTGTCCTCATCTGTAATGGGGATAGTGTTTCTTACTCTTTGAGTTCCCCACGCAATCATGGGGTCTGATGTTTGGCAGATGGTCAATTAATACTGATTTGCTTCTCTTCCTCTTCTCCTTCCCCTCCCCCATTAAAACACAAAGAGGCAGAATGAAGTTGGGATGGGGCAGGACAGTGATGGTTAAACAAAAATCAGTTTGTGAGCGTGACATGTGGCCAGGCCGGTCAGCAAGGCTACATGCCTTCATGTCACAAGGCTTCATGCCCCGAGAAGGGCGAGGTCACCTGTGAGTTCCCACAGCCTTGGCCCCCAGCAGGAGGCTGGGAGATGGGCCCCATGCCACCCCTCCTTTCAGCTACAGCTCTCGGCCCAGAAGAAGGCAAGAATCAGGGCTCTGGCTCAGCAATCACCCTCTTCTGGATGCTGCCTGGACTGTCCTTACCTTGCCAGCCAGCCTGCTGTCTGCTCTTGAAAATGTTTGCCCAAGGCTTCAAGGCAGCTCTTGATGGCTGGTTTCCCATAAGGGGCCCCCAGTCACCTGCTCAGGCTCCCAGGTACCTGTGAGCTTGGCTCAGTGCCCAGACAGCCTCTGCACCTCCAGACCCTGAGCCAGCCCGCCCACAGGCCAGCAAACGCACCACCTGCTGCAGGATGGCTCTAGGGTCCTGCACCGGTCTCTGATGGGATAGGCAAGTTCCTGCCCCCACCCCAAGGGGCATGGGGGGCTTGCCCTCTGCCTTCTTTAGATAACCTTGCCAGAAACCTCACAGTGCTCCAAAGCCTTGGAACACTTCTCCAGAGCCCCATGGGCCAGAGCGAGGCATTCAGTAGGTGCTCCAAGAATGTGTTTTCTCCTTCTCTCATCCAGGCAGCCTGGCCAGAAGGAGCCCAGCCCTCTACCCCCTCACCTCCCTAGTCTCTGCCCTACCCCCATCATCAGCGGTCAGGACAGGGCAGGCAGGGGAAAGCAGAGCTGGTGGCATCAGGGGTCTTGGGGGGCTGCAGGGTCCTGGCTAGCACAGAAGGCTGGAGCTCACCTGCACGACATCTGCTTCTTCCCAGGAGGCCAGACCCTGTCTGCACCAGAGGCCTTACCTGGAAGATGAAGTGCTCATCAAACTGCGGGTTGGAGGTCTTGCGTTTGGTCTTGGACTGGAGGAAGCGCCGCTCGTCGGGCAGCAGATGAAGCTTCACCAGAGGGCTGCAGGTCTCTGAGGGGCCTTGCAGCCTCCGCACCTTGATCAAGCCCACCAACAGCCGCTCGGCTTCCTGCTGGTATTCCAAGGAGAACCACAGCCGCCCCAGGCAACCCTCAGGGAAGTCCGTCTCACTCGTGTCGTCTAAGAACTTGTATAGCTCTGGGTTGATGGTCCCCACTATGCCTGTATTTCCAACGACACAGGGGCAGGGTGGTCTGCCAGGCCAGAGGAAGGCAGGGCCATGGGGGACAGCGAGCTCTGGGCTTCACCACCCCTGCCCCCTGCTCGTCTCTTCTTGGCTGAGCCTCCAGTGGGCAGTTCACTGGCCTCTCCAGACCACATCCACCACCTGCCCTTCTCTAGACTGAACACAACCTCTCTCTCTAGTACAGCTCCTCAGGCAGCCTGCCAGCACTAAGGCAGGGCATATCCAGGCCTGCTTCCCTCTGCGGCTCCCAGCAGAGTGAACAGTGTTCATTTAATCCCTGCCCCTTAGTTCGGGGCCTGCTTGTTGGGCAGGGGGTTCATAGTGCCCAGGACCTGACCTGGCCCCTGTCCATGGTGCCCAGACGATGTCTCAATGATAAAACTTTGCCTCTTCTATTCCTGTTGAAATTAAAAGGGCCTCGCTGATAACTGGGTGGTTCCTGGGAAGGTATCTTGGAAGGTCTTCAGAGCAAAGGTTTGGGCAGAAAGCTGAGCACCCAGCTCCCACCCTTCTGAACTCTGGATCAGCCAACCAATCAGTCTAGGAAAGAACCCATCAAATGTTCTGCACCCGCATACCAGGGTTCCAATCCCTCTGTTGCCTACAACCTCTGTGACCTTGGGCAAGGCACTGTTAGCCTTCCGAAACTCTGTTTATGAATGTGCAAAATGGGGTGAGGATTTCTCCCCCCAAAGAGGCAGGGTGATGTCTTACTCCACAATGGCACATGAGGCCATATCTGGTAGAGGCTAGGGTGCAGCAGGCATTTGGTAAACCCAAGTACCTGGAAAGAATGGTCACTGGGCCACTCTTCCCAAGGGAAACCAGAAGATTCTGCCCAGAGCACTAGGATCCCAAGGGAAATGGCTTTATTGCTGAGACTCAGCAGAGCCCAGCCAGCAGCACCCCTGCTTCTGTTTCACTCCTGGGGTCCAACCCAGGGGGTGGGGCTGCTGCCCAAATTCTGCCCCCAGGAGGCCAGTGGTGTGGGCTTTCCCCAGGCACCACAATCCTGGTGGTCTCTGCCCCCAGAACAAGTGGACCTGGTAATTGGGGGCATCACTGGAGGGCTGCTGGTCCAGGCTGTTTTCCAGGGTCAGGCCCATGAAACCAAATGGTTCTACCCCGGCCAGAGCAGACCCCGACCCCAGGCAGGCTCTGGCGGGAGCACTCACCAAGGTTGCTGCTGGAGGTGTGGGGCAGGAGCTCCGGGGCTGGGCAGGGGTCCCGTGGGACCTGAGCCCACTCTCCACTGTTCAGGGGTACCCAGTCTCGGTCTTGGAAGGAAGGGGGCACCACAAATGGCACACCTGGTGGCCTGTCCCGAGGCGGGAAGATGACATGTTGGTGGCAGGTGGAAGGTGTGGCTCCCACAGCCCATAGGGGTTGAGTGCCAGAGGCTGGGGGAGGAAAAGCCAGCAGGAGCCGGGAGGAGGCAAGAGCACCATTTTCTGGGCCCACACCTGCCCCCGCCTGCCCCCCACCCTCACCCGCAGCCAATACCTCTGCCTGTCTGCAGCCAGTGGGGCCAGCACTGCCTCAGCCACTTACTAGTGGTGTTCCCTGGACCCGTTACTTACGTCCTCTGAACCTATAGGAAATAAGCTCATTCTGGAAAACGAGCTTCATAATGCTTGCCTCATAGCTTGTGGTGACAATTCTGGGGTTTCTTCATGATCGCTCCCAGCATGATGACCGCATACAGGAGGCACCCCCTAAACAGACCTTTCCTTTCCCACCCTACTCCAAGGGCAATGCCACAGGGAGGGCCCTAAGCAAGGTCAGGGGCTTGCTTGGCCCCACACCCTGCCTTACCTGCTTGTCTGGGTCCTGGTGGCATATGGCGGGCAGGGCTTGTCCTCTTGTGTGCTGGACGCAGCTGTGGTCCCTGACAGCTCCTCATAGGTGAATATGGCACAAAGCCTCTTCCAGAGACAGCAGCTCACCCAGATCAATAGCAGTAGCAGCAGCAGCCCCCCAGCGAGGCCCCCGATTACCAGGGCCACCTGCTCTGGGGGCAAAGACCACTAGGACTGTGATGCCTGGAGAAAGCCACTCCCCTTCACACCACGGACCTGCTGGGGGCAGGATTTGGGCAGCAACCACATGCCCTGAGTTGGACCCCAGGAGCGACATAGAAGCAGGCTTCCTGTTCCCTTGGAAAGCAGCTGGCCCTGGACTTGAGATTCTGGCTGAAATGAACCATTTTCTTGTGCTTCTGAGTAGAAATTAAATCCGTTCTTACCAGAACCTTTATCTTCCCTGGACTCCTATTCAGGCTTGAGAGCAAACCCGAGTGTGGGCATCATGTACGTAAGGAAAGCCCAGGAAGGGGTGATGTCCTGGTTTGCATTCCCAGCCCTATCCTTTGGGGTCCTGGAACCCGCTGAGAGGTCGAACTCACGTTTGAATTCTGTAACTGTCTCTACAACCCAATCCCTTGTTCAACCCTCTATCAAGATGAACCCTCTTAGGGGAGTCCGCTGGAGACAATGGGAGTGTGGATGAAGAAAAGGGCAGTGGACGTGAGAAACGGAGACACAAGTACCCTTTGCTGCTTGCACCCCTACAATTGCGGGGACCTGGCAGGATCCACTCCCGTTTCAGCGCCCTCTCTGGGACGCTCGCTCCCAGGCGCCTGCTGCCTTCCCTGACAAAGAAGGGGCCTCCTTCGGGTCACGTGCGGACACGGGGCTTCCGGGGCTCTGGGGTCTGGACGAGGGGAGTGGTGAGGAGACACTCCCCCCCACCTTCCTGACCCCCAAAGGTCCTCGAGGGGCAGGCCTCCCTCTCCACCTCTTCCCGCGCTAGGAGCCACAGGCAGGTGCGGGCGGCGCCCCACCGGGGCAGGGGGGGGGGCGGGGGGAATTGGGGGCCGAGGGCCCCCGACGCCGCGCTGGGGGCGCGGGTGGGGAAGGGGGCACTTACCCGCCATGACACTGCTCGGCGGGCTGCCGGGGCTGGGGCGCACTGGTCTCCGCGCCTCCACTCGCCGCGGGGCAGCCTTTTAAAGCGCGGCGGGGCCGTCGGCGGGCGCGGGGGCGGTCCCTCGTCGGGTGCTGGCGGCAGTCGGGGGGGAAGGGAGCCCGCCCCCGGAGGCCGCAGCTCCGCCCCGGCCAGGCCCGGGTCGCCGACGAAGGGGGAGCCGCCGGTGAGCTCCAGGAAAGTGCAGGACTCTGGGCTGCGCGGCTGGGGCGGGGTGGGGTGCGAGGGCGCCCCGCTCTGGGAGGGCAGCGGCAACGCCTTGGCCGCCGAGTCTGAGGGAGGGCTCGGCACCTGGCCCTTCACGCCCGGCCGCCTGGACACGCGACACGCGGGTCTAGGAGTGCCACTCCATCTTCCGCGATCCTCTGCAGGCTGTGGCTGCGCCCCCCGCCCCCCCTCCCGGCTCCCCCCATATCTCTTTCCCCCCCACCCCGGGCCTGCGCCCACTCCTGCTCCCGAGGCCTGCCGGGCTTCCAGGTTGGACTCTCCGCGCGCGGTCCCGGGCCCCGGCGCCGCCTGCCTGACCGCGGGGGGCGAGGGGTGCCGGGCTGAAATTCACAGGTCCGCCATGGCAGCACACAAAGTAATGAGGCGTTGGACAGCCCGGGTTCTGCAGCGGGACCACCTGGGTTCCTACCCTGGCTCCCCACTAGCCAGTTGTGACACTGGGGAAAATTTCCTTCTGGGCTCCCTGTCCTCAATTGGGTTAGTAATAGTAATCTCTCTGGGGTTAAAGTATGTAATGGACACGGCTTAGAATGGAGGTGACTTGGCCCCACGGTGCGCGGGGCGGGGGGGTGGGGGGGGAGTGGGTGGTGCACAGTGCGCGCCAGCCACCGCTATGGTGATTATCTGACTCAGGGTGACGTCGCCTGGATCCCCTGGACACCCGCAGCCCCTATTACTGAAATGCTTATTATCAGACCGCGGGGGCAGTGCCAGTCGGGACTAGTGAAGGCAGCCAGAGCCTTGACCAGAGGCTCCGGTCCTCTGCCAGCTTCCACCCGGCGTGCATCCCATTGGAGGACGCGCACCCTCTTGGCGTCCCATGCAGTGTCCCTGCGGGGTGCTCTGGTGGGAGCATCTGAGACCTTGAGGGGGCGTCTGGAGATGGGGACCGAAATGAATATGTGTGTGTTGGTAAGGTGGGGTGGGGGGAGGGTCGGTCTTGTTTTATAGCCTTGAAGGTTTTGACCAAAGACCCACTCTGGGCCCTGCTCCAGCCTGGCATCTGTGCCCATCCCGGTAGGGAGGAGGCTGACTAGACAAGACGGACAGCCCACCAGGCTGTCAGTGTGCAGTTCCACCCTGCCCAAGCACTGCTTGACCCGAGGCGAGGCGGGATGGTGAGGTGAGCCTGGGTCCCCCTCATCTCGCAGGGGCAGGGGGAAGAGTGGCTCTTTTCTTTCCAGGGTCTGGTGAGAAGGCGGGTCCCTGCATCTCTGTCCAGTAGGGCATGCCTCTCCACTCCACCCCGGAAGCCTGCTGGGAGTCTGCTGGGAACCTGGTGGAGGCAGGGCATTTTCCTCCACCAGCCTGCCCCCTCCTGCATACCATTTTGGCTGGAGTGTCTGGAGACCTGGGACTCTGACCTTTGCTTCTGCTGGGCTGGTGATATCTCAGGAAATGGAGTCTGGGTCTGCCTCAAAACCTCCTCATCTTTGCCCTCACCTCTGAGTTGAATGTCTGTTAGTTTCCTGTTGCTGCTGTAACAGATGACCACAAATGTAGTAGCTAAAAACACAAATGTAGTCTCTTACAGTCCGAAGTCAGAAGGCTGAAATGGGTCTGCAGGGCTGTATTCCTTCTGGAGGCTGGAGGCAAATCCACTTCGCATCCTTTCCCAGCTTCTAGAGGCTGCCTATGTGTGGCTGCTTCCTTTATCTTCAAAGCCAACAGCAGCATTTTCTAACCTCTCTGAATCCAAGTCATGTTCACATCAACTTTCCTGCCTCCATCTTTTTTTTTTTTTTTTTAACGTTTATTTATTTTTGAGACAGAGAGAGACAAAGCATGAACGGGGGAGGGGCAGGGAGAGAGGAGATACAGAATCGGAAGCAGGCTCCAGGCTCTGAGCCATCAGCCCAGAGCCCAACGCTGGGCTCGAACCCACGGACCACAAGACCGTGACCTGAGCTGAAGTCAGACACTTAACTGACTGAGCCACCCAGACACCCCCCTGCCTCCATCTTATAAGGACCTTTGTGATTTTGTGGGGTCCACCCTGATAATCCAGGATAATTATCCCATCTCAAGATCTTTACCTTAATTGCCTCTGCAAAGTCCCCTTTGCCATGGAAGATAACCCATTCCCAGCTTTCAAGAATGAGGACATGGACATCATTGGAGCCAGAGTGTCCACAGAGCCCTCTGGGAAGGGATGGTTTACATTCTCTCTCCCCCTGCTGCTTAAAGCTCTCAGTGGGCCCGAGCGCTAGGACCAGGCAGCTAGCAAAGCCCACATACCCCCTTGCGTGGTAACTTTCCAGTTGCCATGAGCCTCTTCCTGGCTGCTTCGCCTGTCCTGGTTACCCCTGACAGGGCATGGCACCCATCCACACCCAACCACCTCCATGATTGGCCCCAACCTGAGTGAGTGGGTACTTCTGGAAAAGCGAATGCCTTGTGGCCACTCTGGCCAGGTCCGGAGCTGGCCATCCTCCCCCCCAGGCCCATGCTGTGCTTTTCCAAGGCCTCCTGGCTTCCTATCTGTTTCCTTTCCTCACCACCTACCTCCAAGCCTTGGCTCGCTCCTGCCAGCTCTTCTTCCTCAGTCCGTCTCCATCAACACCAAAACCTTCTCCCAGGTCTCCGCCATCTCTAACCTGGAGCACTGCACCAGCTTCCTCCCTGCTCTTCAGACTCATCCCTAAACCCTCTCCTCAGCTTATGTCTTCCAGGCTCCCCTCCCTAGTCTCACCTGGATGCCTCCCCACTGCCATCCCTCTGCAGTGCTCACAGCCTGTGACGATTACCCCACCCCACTCTCCCCAGCAGACCAGGACCTCATGAAGGCAGGGAGCCATGCCTTATTCAGCTCAGCGTCCCAATATCTGCCTCCAGGGCCAAGCTGTGCTGAATGGTGGATGAAAGGCTTGCACCCTCAGGATGAGCTGCCTTCTGATTTCTGCCAGTGTTATCCATGCATCGCACACACCCTGGGCCCACACTTCAGGGCCCACCAGGATCTCTTTCCCTTGCCCTGGAGACCAGCTGCTGGGTCCTGCACTCACATTGCTAGCTCAGCCTGCAAGCACCTTATGTGTGCACCCAGCCCTCCGAATTTTGAGTCTTTGTTCCTCCACAGGAAGATGAGAGCAAGTGTCAGGGGAGAAGCTCACCTTTTTGCTGCTTCTTATGTTTTGGGCATCACAATGCAGGCTCAGCGTACATGACCCGTTGAGGCCTCCATTGTGTCAGCCCTGCAGAGCTGGGGCCGCTGCTTCAGATGAGGAAACCACATCAAAGAGGTTCCATGGACTACCCAGTAAGTGGTAGGCTAGACTCAGCTCCTGGACCCCCTCATTCCTTTCCCCCCACTGGCCAGCTGAGGGGCCCAAGCAAGGCCCCAGGAAACTACTTCCTGTGGAGATGACTGTGAACTTAGGCCAAAAGCCACAGGCACCGTGGCCAGTATCCCCTCTCTCCACTGGCCCACAGGGGCTCTGAGCCCTGCTGGCCTGGAGCCTGCTCACATAACAATGGCCTCCAGATCTAGCTGCAGCCGTGGCCCTGCTTCCTGTTTTCAGATCTTTCTCCTCCCTAGGTCTCTGGGAGCTGGGAAATCTGGAAACAGTGGCAGACAAGGTTTCTTTTTGCCGTGGCCAAAAGGAAACCATATTTCAATTGGTGAAAGCATTCCCAAGGAGGGTTGCAGGAAGTCCAAGTGTTTAAAGGCCTGCAAATGCCTGCAGGTGATTAATAATTCAGTGCAATGGATGATTCAAGAGAAAGGCCACTTTCAATTAACCTTAAGAATCGGCCCGTCTGAGGAAGTGTCATCTCTTGTCACCTAGGAACAGAGAGAGAGACCAGAGCAGGATAAAGGCCACTCTGAGAAGCATGTGGAAGACTGTGTTTCTCACAGTTATGTAAATTCCACCCTGGTCAGCCCAGATCTCTCTCTGTGAGGTGTGGAAGCGTTCTCCCCACACCAGCATCATAGATTTTCTCTGGTTCCACTACATTGGCCTTACTTTCCTATTTTTGAGGAGATTGGAGGAAATAACTTTCCATATCGGGTCATAAGCTTCTGCCTTGTCCCCCACTCTACCATGCTTGTTTCAAATATGTCCTGTCCTGTGGACAACCACTCGGAGTCCTAGTATGGGGCCCAGAACCCCTGGCTCACTCCTGCCTCCTGGGAGTTTTCTCTGCTGCCCTGCGCGGTTCTCCCTCCTTGCTGCCCCTGCTTGGCAGCTTTTCTCTCTACTGGCAACAATAGCCTGCCTTTTCTTCTCAGGAACTACCCTCTCCCCTCTTTGCTCACATGGTAGCTGAGGGAAGACGGTCTCTTCCCTTTGCCCACATCACGGGCTCACCCTTGTTCCGGGGCCTTGCACATGACCCAGGCCAGGCCACCCAGTGTGCTTCGTTCCCTGGGGCAATGAGATGTTTCACTCTGGAATTTTTGTGGAATCAGCATTTGTGGACACTTCCTTCTTTGCAGGCCCCGTGGAGCTGGAGGAGCTCAGTCCGGGGTGGTTGGGAGCACTTGTGTGGAGGAGGGTGTGTGAGACCAGAGTCAGCACAGGAGCACAGAGTAGGGTGGGAGGTTTCATGATGCTGTCTGACCCCTGGTCCTGGAACCCTGGCGGCCATCTCTCCCCAGATGGTTCAATAAATTAAATTAAAAAAAAATTTTTTTTTCTTAAGCCCGTATGAGGTGATTTCTGCCACTTGCAATTAAGAGTCGTAATTAATCGTTAACAGAGGCAGGCCACGAATGGGTGGGCAAGGTCTGTGAGCCTCATTCCCATCTCAGTCAGGTGGAAAGTGAGACTCGGGGGTGATGAGTTGCCTGAGGCCACCGAGCCAGGAAGTGACTGGCCAGTCTTGACACCAGCTGCTCTGTCTCCTGACCACCAGCATTGGCCCTCAGACGATGCAGAAGGCAGGGATGGAGGCAAGGCTTGTCATTTCTGAATTGTCACCTCTGGCCCTGCTGCTGTCCCAAGGATTGTTGGCCTCTCGGGGGCGGGGTCTAATCAGTCAGGGCTGTTGTGGCCAATAGCAGTGAATTTATTCCTCAGCCCCCGGTGCCCACCCCACCTCCTCCAGCTTTGTTGCCAACACCAGAACCCACACTCTGTCAGGGCAGCAACACAGTGGGGCCCGGGGATGAATCTGAATGGTCTGGGCCATATTCACAGTGCTCTCGGCCCCCTTTGCTGGGTTCTGACTCGATGAGCCATCTTTGCAGCTACGGGTGGCCCCGTGGCAGTGTTCTAGCCAATGAGACACGTGAGGACATCTTTCAGGGGGCTGTTGGGAAATACTTTAAATTTTTTTTTTTATTTTGATGTGTCAAGGTGTTGATGTTTTGGCGAAGATACGAAGAAGTTTGCTATCAACTCCAAAGAGGGGTGATAGAGATGCAGATTTTCAAAGGTGGCTGAGAACCAGCCACCCAGCTGTCCCACTGGGGGAAAGACAAGCTGAGCGAGTGGAGGGGAGAGACAGGACTTTGGCAAAGGTTGGAGCTGAGAAGGGGACCCCCAGCACGGGGGACGGGGTGGGTGGACATATCCCCCTCAAGCCCAGAGAATGCGTACCTGAACAGGACCACTCTGAGAGCTTGGTTTGCGTCCCCAGAAATTTGGGATTCCTCTGAAGCTTCCTCTCCCACTGCAGTGATGGGTTCGGGGAGACACAGGCATAGGGACTGACCAGGGCCAATGAGTGGCAACATCAGTGTTCCTACAGTGTTGGGCCAGAGGCTCTTCCCGAGGGCCTTGAGTCTTGCCAGGGAGTCTGTTTGAAAGAAAAGAGCCTGACCGGCGGCTGATGCACACAGGCATTTGTGGCTTTTGGCTTGAGGTGGTGCAGGCAGAGTGACAGGTGCGTTGCTGCTGTATTGGGAGGCAGGTGCCCTCCCTCTGATGGGGGGGGGGGGGGCGGGCCAAAGACTTGTTGACCTTAGGGGTCAGATCAGCCACTCATGGTGGGAGTGTGGGCCTGGGGAATTGCCATCAGCCTGATCCAGGTACTTGTCAGGATGGGGAATGTGTGGCACGTTCCCCATGACTAGAGGTGAGCCATGTGATCGAAAGAGCCACTGTGCCATTGTCTCAGACCCTGCCCCAAGCCTGCCCGGAGCTGATGGGACCACAGCAGAGGGGAGGAGGAGGTGAGCTTTCTAGGGGCTGAAGAGGGAGCAGGTGGCTTCAGATTCATATGCTGGGATCAGGGACTACAGCTGGAGCTGGGGGTGGGGACGGCGGGGTGGGGAGTGTCAGTGGCAGGGGACGGTCTGTAAGAGACTTTTGAAAGTGCCCATGATGGCAGTAAGCCTCTTTGAGATCCAGAAAGCATAAAGCCATCTTATGGGACCATCAAGAAAGAACTTTCCATATTTCTTCCCTTTCCTCTCTCCACATGCTCTGACCTCAGGAGTCCGTGTAGGCAAGGTGCAGGAGGAGAGAAGGTGCAGACCATGCCGCTGTGTCAGAGACCAGGGGCTTGTCTGAAGCTGGCCTTTGCTGTGGGAGGGAGGAAGACTTAACTCTAACCAAGTTGTCAGGTATGATGACTATCCGGGCTGGGCCTTCTGAGGACTGGGCCCAGACTGTTGAGGGACAGAATGAGGGGGGGAGGGGTAACCTCTGTTGGATGTTGCTCCATTCCAGGTGTGACCTCCATGTGGAGTTTAGGGCTCTCCTCTATCCTCCCCCTCCCCTCCTCCCTTCTCGCAGAGAGATCACGTGACCATGGACAAGGCCATTTTATTTGGCTTCAGTGCTTGCAGTTGGGCTTTCGCTATGACAAGGAAATCAATTAAAAGTGCTGAGCCTGGGGGGAAGGCTGTTCCTTGGCGACCTTGTGTGGCAGATTAAATTTTTGGTCCCAGGGTGCCTGGGTGGCTCAGTCAGTTAAGCGTCCGACTCCTGATTTTGGCTCAGGTCCTGATCTCACGGTTCATGAGATTGAGCCCTATGTGGGGCTCCTCGCTGACAGCTTGGAGCCTGCTTGGGATTCTGTCTCTCCCTCCCTCTCTCTGCCCCTCCCCCAATCTCTCTTTCTCAAAATAAATAAACTTAAAAAAAAGTAAATTGTTGGTCGCAGGCCCTCTCTTCCTGGTTACTAGTGTTGCACTTCCCCATCCCTGCAACATGGTGGGGAAGCATACTTCCCTACCACTTGACTTTGAGCTTAGCCATGAGACGAGCTTAGGCTGATAGAATGTTAGCAGAGATGATGCAAGGCTGGAAATGCCTTGTCCTCTTGAGCTTCTGGCACTGTGGTAAGGAGAGCATGCCCCAGGTAGCTGCTGGCTGCAGGCCAGTGAAAGATCTGTGGGGTGGCTCCAAACCCAAGTGGGAGCCTGGAGTCAATGGGCCCACCCTACACCAGCTGACCCCAGCCAACCCCGCAGACATGGGCGGGAGATACAAACGCTCGTGGATGATTGCCATAGAGATTCTGTAAGCGGCAAAAGTTGACTGAAATACACTCTTTTTGTTTACTAGAATGAAACCAGAGTGATGAGCTGAGCAGGGCTCACTTCTGGAGGGCTATACTCTATCTCCTCTTCCACAGTTCTTGAAGTTGGGGCCCTGGGGTGGATGGACTTGCCACTTCTCCTTACTGGCTGACTTTGGTCTTCTCTGGATCAGCTTTCATTGTCGAGGGAGTGATAAAGTGCTGAGGCCTGGGTGGTGGTAGTGGGCTTAGGGGAGAGAGAGAAGAGGGCTTGGGGAGGACATCTGGGGTTGTTGTAGCACAGCATCCTTTTTCCTTCTGGTAGAATGGTACCCCAGTGTGTTCTGGGAGAGCACCTTTCTCCTGTCAGTGCCAATGGCTCAGGTGTGGTTGACTCATCCCTCTGCCTTGATTCCTCTGAAGCTCCTTCTCCTGCTGTAGTAATGGGTCCAGGGAGACACAGACACAGGGACTGACCAGGGGCAGTTTTCCTGACAATGCTGGGCCAGAAGCCTCCCAGAGGGCCTTGCATGGGCCTTGCACCAGGGAACCTTGCATGAGAAAAGAGCCTGACTCCATATGAATGAAAGTAGCCATAGGTGATACTGGAAAAGAAGTCTGGGCCCAAATCATGGAAAGCTTTGTATGACACAGAAATTATTTTGAACTTAATTCTGTAGATAGAAGTAAGCCTAATAAGATTTTCTTGAGATCAATGTAATATTTATTACGTACTTTCTGTGAGCCAAGGCAGATAGGACTAACAAATAAATATAAAAGCAGTTACCACTGCAAATGATAATAGCCTCAGAAAATTAGTTGTGGTACTAAGGGATGCTGTCTTAAATTTCTGTACCAATATGGCAGGCAAGTCTTTCATAGATCTGAGCACAACCGAACAGAATACCATGACTTATTACAGTGGTTGGCAAGCTTTTACATGTAAGGAGTCAGATAATGTATATTTTAAGCTTTGAGAGCCACACGTTATCTTAGTTGCCACTCTTATTATTCTAGTGCAAGACAACCATAGTCGATATGTAAATGAATAGGTGTGGTTTGTGTCAATAAAATTTTATTAACCAAAAAAAAAAAAAAAAAAAAAAGCCTAACTAAGAACAGAATCAGCATCAGCTAAGGGCAGTTGGTGCCCAGGGAAGAAAGGGAATTACTGGGTCTTAGTAACAGATGAATCAGGCTGTGTCTGAAGCCAGAGCATGACCAGACTTTTCCCCTAGGTGAGTCAACAAATTCACATTTGTACTTAAGCAGGTTTGAGTAGATATCTACCATTCATAATCAAAAGTCTCAAATGATACAAGAGTGCCACTTGCTTTGAGTTCTCTGTTGCCCAGATTTGTAACTCAGTGCTTACCTTGGACTTATTTTTTGGATATATACCTCTCTTAGAGGTGTGTATGTGTGTGTTTACAGTTGGACATGGTAGAAAAAATAATTTATATAACTAGATATTGAGCCCCTGACAAAAATACCTTCCCTTTAAAATAATCTACATCAAGTACTTTACTTACATTATTTTATTCATTCATTCTTCACAACCACCCTCTATAGTAGACATTTTTTTCTCAGTTAAGAATTCTTTTGGCTACAGCTTACATAAAACCTGACCTAATGTGACTTAAACAATAAGGAGATTTATTATCATACTTAACTCTAAGATGCTTTTGATTGTAAAATGTACCACTATTGTATCACTTTCCTTGCATTAGAAAAAATGATGTCAAACTATGAAGCAATTCTTGGGGCGCATGGGTGGCTCAGTTAGTTAAGCTTCTGACTTCGGCTCAAATCATGATCTCACGGTTCGTGGGCTTGAGTCCTGCGTCGGGCTCTGTGCTGACAGCTCAGAGCCTGGAGCCTGCTTCGGATTCTGTGTCTCCCTCTCTCTCTGCCCCTCCCCTGCTCTCACTCTATCTCTCTCTCTCAAAAATAAACATTAAAAAAAGAAACTATGAAGCAATACCTTACTATCAAATCAGCTGTAAGATGTGACTTGATTTCAGAGGTGTTAAATGTAAAAGAGAATGTGGGTCTTAGGACTGGCGAAATGTAGTATTAACAAGAAATTTGTAGTTAGATGGCTTCACATTTGGTTGGGCAGCTGAAGGTTATCATCCAAGACCCAGGCTCCTTGTGTCTTTCTGCTCTGCCATCTCAACATGTACACCTTAAAGTTGCAAGATAGTTACCACAGTACCAAACTTGGTGTCCTCTGGCACCAAGTTCAAAGGCAGAAAAGAAGGAAAGGAACATTGGGTGGGAATAGTGCTGCTTTCCTCACTCACTTCTCTCCTTTCATAAGAAAGCTCCCGGCACGTTGACTCTTATACATCATTGGCTAGACCCACACATAGCCAAGCTGGTTTCAAGGGGGTCAAGAAAGTGGGCATCTGATCTTTTCAGTCTTACAGTGGGAGGTAAGTAAGGGAAATGCCTATGTCACAGGATTTTTATTCCCATTTTACAGATGAGGAAAGTAAGGCTCAAAGAGCCTAGTTATATGTCCTTAGTTATCCATTCAAGGCCACATAACTGGAAATTGGCTGGCCCTAGAATTGAAGCCTTCACTGACTGATCCAAAGCCCATGTTCTTTCCACTGCACCGTGAACCATCTGAATGTTAAAGACTGAACACACAGTCTTTAACTGAACAAAACTGAAATTTTGAGAAATTTCAAACACAGAAAGGGTAAAGAGTAAGGAATGCAGATCCCATACAACCCTGCTATCAGTGGATCAAAGAGATATGGGTTTCTTGTTCTTATGTAACAAGCAGCCCACAGACTAGTAGCCCAGGACAAGGCAGCTGCTCAGAGATTTTATCAAGATTCCAGGCTCCCCCATCCCCTTCCTTCACCTTCCTTATCATGTGGCTTCCGTCCTTATGTTCACAGCATGGCCACCGTATCTCAGAGGCATCATGGCATCTTTCTTTCCCAGTGGTTCCCTTTTACATCTCATTGGTCAGAACAAGGTCACATGGCTATCTCTAGTTACAAGGGAGTCTGGAAAGGTACAGTTAGCTGGGCACACTGTCACCCTGGACAAAACTGTGACTCTTTTAGGAAGGAGGAAGAGAGAGAAACTGGGTAGTGGTTATCATTAGTGCAGTGTATATCTGACTTTCTTCTTTTCATGCAGGTGGTACGAAGTCCCCCTTGGGCTTAGACATGGATGTGTGATTAACTTTGGCCAATGAAATATGAGCAGAAGTGACATGTATCACTCTCTAATGGAAGCTTTAAGAGTTGGTGCTTGATTCAACCTAATCTCAGACTATGTGATAGGGTGGGCTGACTTCTTAACTCCAGAGTTCAACTTGATCTGGAACTGGTCAGTCAGAGAGCCTCACATTTCTTAGGCTACAGTGATGGGTTAAGAGCTGGGTGGTGACTCACATTAGTTTACTGTAACTCAAACCTAGAATTTTGGGGGAACTGTAGGGAGGGATAACAACAATAATAGCAATACAATAACTTGGCATCGTTCTCAACTCTTTAAATTCTTTTCCATAGACTTATAGGTGTGAGGATAAAATCCAGGAGCTACTGAGAGCCAAATATTTATGGGAAGTCTGGCTAAAAGAGATGGTGAGGTGCCAGGTTCTGATGACATCCCTTACACCTAGATCCAGCCAAACTCACTGCCTTGGACTCTTGACTTACAAGAGCCCAAGCAATGTTTTTTGGCTGGTTCAGCCGATTTGAGTTGGGTTCCTGCTTCTCAAAGTCAAAAGAGTACTGGCTAACACAATATTTCTGTGTAGACATGCAAGACACATCAGTAGTGGTACCTGCCATGCCCATAGCCCTAGCAGGGAGGACAGCCAGTAGGTGGACGTGTTTTAGACCATGTGACCTTTGGGTGGGAGGAGGCCCCTGACCTAGGTGCTGAATCCATCAGCTGGCCAGGACTTGTGTGTTCCTTTGGCATGAAAGATGACCTCTGTCTATCAGCTTTCTCTTGTTTGAACTGGGAGTTGGGGGAGATGGCAGGAGTGAGGCAGCTAGCAGGATGAGTGAGAAGGATGCATTAAGAGATGCCACCAGGAGGAGCTGGGGCCTTGGCGATTCAAGGTATTCAAGCAACAGAAATTCTGCATCAGTAGAGGGCACTAGTTGGCAGAGAGCACAGAGCAGAGGAAAGTCAGGAGGAAGATGGTGCTCCCAGGCTCCAGGAAGAAAGCAATGCAACAATGGATATTTCTGGATCTGTCTTGCTAGTTCCTAAAGACTTCCCAATTAAAGTTCAGATGTATTCTTATAATGGATCCGTGTTTTCCCAAGCAAATTTCAGGTGGTCTCTGACTTCCCTTATAAGACTGAACTCAGGTAGCTGCCTTCCATGTTGCCTCCATAATACTCCAAGGCTTGGCTGAAGACTATCACTGAGGCTACTTTTGGTAGAAAAGGATGGAAATTTAACCCAAACTAGTTTAAATAAAAAGGATAATTATTGGCTTCCTTAGTTGAGAAGTCAGGGAATGAGACCAGTCTTAGCCTAAACTGCATTCAAAGCTCAGATGATATACCTGGGACATTGCTTTTCTTCACATCTTTACCTTGTCAGGTGGTGGCTTTAGTCCCCACATCTCCTTAGGGAAAAGAGTGAGTTTCTTCGGACTCCCAGAGAAATTCTTTATGGCACATCATTGGCTCTAAGTGGGACACATGCTTATCCTGAACGATATCTGGAGCCAGAGTAATGTGATACAGTGATTGGCTTGGGCCTAGTCATATGCTCCTCTTCTGAGACGCACCCAAAGCACATGGGCGTAAAGGAGAGGGTGAGTAATTTTTAGAATATAGGTTGAACTGCTGGAAGAGACACTTCACATAAAGTTGGCTTAAACAAGACAGAAGTTTCTTTCTCTCTCACCTGTCTGCAGGTAAGCAGCCTGGGAGCCCAGATTTCTTCCTATCTTGTTTATTCAGTACTCGCAAGTATGGTGTATTTGTGTGGTTTGAGATATTGCACGATCTCTACCACCCAGCCAGTGGAAACAGAAAAGAGAAAAGAGGAGGGCATGCCCCCCCACCACTTCTGGTTAAAGACATCACCTCTCCCCACTTCAGGTCTACTGGTCAGTTACTTGGCCAAATATAGCTTTTCCCCCTGGATTTCCTGTTGCCAGGTAAAAGGCAGGGATTCTTTAAACAAATGAGGGGATCGTGACTACTAGGGGCAGTTAGCAGTCTATATAGCAATCTGTTCCTTTAGCCATCCAAATATCAGTGTCCCCCATTCTTCAAAGTTTGGAATGCCCTCTCCCAAGTGCATCCAGGGCAGGCACACAACTCTTAGACTAGCATCTGGGCATGGACCACACAGTGCCAGGTATGGGTATGGTTCATCATAGTGCAGTGTCCTGTAAACTCATATACAAACTGTCCCATCATACCCAATATACAACAGGTAAGAATAGGGTAACATAGTAGGAACCCCCGTCCAGATGAAGGAAAAATGGGAACCCACTGAAGCCACTCGTTGGCTGCTGGGCAGAAATTGGGCAGGGAGTAGAGCAAATTCCTTGAATGACAGCCCTTTCTCTATGACTGTCCCTCTGGGCCCTGGTGGTCCCCTCTTTGTCTACTGCCGTCTGTGGCCAAATCCAAAGCTGGCATTGAAGATGTACACCTCTTGGGGCTATACGGTTATGTAGCCCACTTCCTCCTGGTATGGGTTTGGTGGCAAGAGGTTGGTGGCTGGGTTTTTTTTTTTTTAATAGTTTTTATTTTAATTCCACTTAGTTAACATACAGTGTTATATTTCGGTGTACAATATAGTAATTCAACAGTTCCATACATTACCCTGTGGAGGTTGGTTGTTTTATGGAGTCAACAATGAAGGCATTGTACTGGCCAGGCTCATGCTTTCTTTGGTAATACACGTCCCTCAAAATCTTAGTTGGCTTTCTGCCTGTTTGCTCCCAGCTGTTCTCATGGGCACACATTTAAGATTTAAGCCTAAAAGCTTTGGTCTTTCATTTAGCAGACACCTGACCACCTCCCTCTGAACTTGCATCAGCAAAGACGTTCAGCTTAGATTGGAAGGCAACATCCTTGGTCTGGTCTTTGCCGTGGAGCTGGCTGTCATTGTCAGGCTGAGAACTCTTAACTCAAAGTGCTTGACAAAGACTAGTGTCCATAGTCTTGTCTCCTGCTAATGCTACTTCAAAAACATCTTCTATACCTGCTTCAGTTTGGGGTATAGAAGCAGTTGAAGTTTCCAACTGCAGAAAACTTTGTGACTTAGGTTGTGGTCATAGAAAGAGAGCTCCTCCTAGCCCCCCTGCATTCCCTCCCATCTCTGCCAGCATGCTGGCTAGCTCTGGTCAACTTCTTCTGGCTCACGTAGGGCTTTGCTGAGAGTGGCAAGATACAGGCAGCAGACACAAGTACTGTAAAATATTCCACCGTGTTCTTACAGCTACAGACGACTTTCCAGGGTACGCAGGGAATCAGCTTATCAGCTGCTTCAGCATGTTACAGCAAGGGTTTCCAGCTTTCCAGCCTACAACATCTATGTGTTGAGAACACATTTGAAGTTTTGTTACCTCGTGTACCTCTCTTCCAGGCACAAAATTCTGTCTCAATTAGTATATAGGCTTTCCTTCGGTAAGAGAACCTCACTCCAAACGGCAGCTTAAAATAGACTACAGGCTAATTTCTCTTTCATGCAAAGCTCGGTCGTAAATGGTCCCGGGCTGATAGACAACTGTATAGTGTTGAGATTTAGGCCCTTCTATCCTGTTGTAGTGATGTCTCTGGGGCCTTGCCCTCATCTGAATGGTCCAAACTGGCCTAACCCCAGTTGACTTGACTCCTGAGAACAGAAGTCCTGGCCACCTAGACTGTATCCTCCTGCCACCAGCATCCAGAATACTGTGGCCTTTGACTCTCTTTTTTTCTCTCTTGCAACTGTAAGTCAGAATTAAAACTCGGTTTTCCTTGATGGTTCTTTCTGGGGGATATTACTGCTGGTCACAAATCTTGCATGGGACCCAATATTGCCTAGCAATATTGACTTCATGCCAACCAGGGGAGAGAGAAAGAACGAAGCACATTCTTGCTGAGGGGCACATCCCTGAAACTTCATGCATCACTTCTGTTAACATCTCCCTGGACAGAGCCCAGTCAGTCACACAGCATGCCTTGCTGCACGGTGTCTGACGAATGTGCTCTCCGCTCTGGGCAGGCATGTTCCTGGCTAGGGCAGTTCTATGCCTACAGAAGGGGAGAATAAGTACTGGGGGGCAACTGGCAGTCTCTGTAGTGGGTGATCCCTTAAATGAAGTGGGGTTGCGGACTGTGGGGAGCTAAAAAGTAACAGGTGTCTACCACAGGGCCTCTTCTCTGTGTGCCCCAGCCCCATCTGTCTCCTTTTACCACTCTGATCTAATTGTCTGTGTGTCTATCAGGGCTGTCCCTGAATGCCCCATCACACAGTCTCTGAGGTCAAGGCACCATTGATACAGCCTGCCTTCCCAGCTCATCATGTAGGACTGGCACTTACTAGGGACTCAGTAAAATGTTTGTGGATGAAACTGAGGTGGTAATTAATAGGTAATAGGTAATAGGTATATCTTGGTAAACTAGTTCCTCCCTCCCTCCCTTCCTTCCCCCCCTCCTTCTTTCCTCCCTCCCTTTCTTTCAGCATCTATTATATGACAGGTCCTGGGAAGTCAGTGTCTTTTGTCAGACAAAAAGACACAGTCTTTTCACTCATGGATCTTATGGGTACAGGAGTCTCTCATACTCTAGGGATTTTCTTGTCTGAAAAACAGACACTGTTGAATTTAGTCAATGCTCTCCCTTCCTTAGGCATTGATGACACACTGACACATTTGGGCTCCCAGTGGCTCCTTTTCTGAGACTCCCAGAGACCCTGCTGCCTGTGGTCATCTGCGCTTTGGGACAGCTCAGTGTCACTTTCCCTGTAGTCTGGCGACAGCATCTTGCCGGCCCACCACTCTCTGTGACCCTTGAGGGGCTGCCAGTTATAGGACAGTGCCCCCACTGTCCTGGGTAGAGTGCATGACACAGGCTGGCCAATCAAAAAGCTCTTTCCCTCTGGCCCGGGATTGTCAGGCAGGGTCAGTAAGATTCGGTTTGTGGATCCAGAGATGTGAGGACGTAGATTTGGGGCTGCTGGCTTTCTTGTTTCACAAGAGGAGAGAGTCTATGTAAGGATGAATCTAACCCAGAGTGGGGTGCCTGGGTGGCTAAGCTGGGTGAATGTCTGACTGATTTCAGCTCGGGTCAAAATCTTGCGGTTCGTGGTTTCGAACCTTGCGTTGGGCTCTGTGCTGGCAGTACAGAGCCTGCTTGGGATTCTCTCTCTCTGCTCCTACCTCGCTCGTGCTGTCTTTCTCTCTCTCTAAATAAATAAATAAACTTAAAAATTTTTTAAAAAAGAAATGAATCCAATCCAGAGGGAATCAGGGGGAAGGAGCAGGTGATGGAGGGCCCTGCCCACATCATTTGAGTCTTTGACTTCAGCAATTGCCTGAAGCTGTATTCAAAAAATTCTCTTATTTGCCTAAACTATACAGGATTAGCCCTCTTATCCAGCGTTCAGGTCTAATAAATGATTGGTTCATAGGCAAGTCAGTCAACTTCAAGACACCTGGGAAGCAATCCGATTCAAGAATTTTCTAGATTGTTATGGTTTTCCTCCTGTTCTGTTTCAAGTTGCCCTTCCCACACTCGACTGTCAGCAGTTTTTGTGACTCACTTTCCAAAGCGTTTAACCTAGTTTTCATAGGAACAGAACTTTCTTCTTCTATGCATAGTCCATCCATTCATGTGCTATTTAATTGAATTAGATTTAATTATTTATGTAATTGCATAATGACAGCATGTACAGTTAGAGTAAGTAACTTGGATATGAACTCAGCTGACTCTTGGTAAGCCAACGTCTCCACCACTGATGGCAGAAGGGCCAGCCGGCTCAGCTGTATCCTTCTGGCCACCAGCTTCCAAAATGCTGTGGTCTCCGACTCCCTTTTTCACCCTTACAACTGTGAGTCCTGATTAGAGTTTGTTTTTCTTTGATGATTCTTTCTGGGGGATGTTAGTGCTGGTCACGAATCTTGCTTGGGCCCCAGTACTGCCTGGCAATCTTCTACTGCTTTCTTTGGCCCACAGAGGCTCGTCTCCCCTCTGCAATCTCTATTTCATACCTCCTCTGCTCTTCTCACCCCTTCCGATCTTTCCATCTTCCCCTTTCTGTCTCAGAACAAGAGCCTGCCTGTTCTTTCACAGAGAAGATGGAAACCATCAAACTTAGATTTCCAAGCCTAGTAACCTACCTAGGTACTACCCCTGTCATTTCTGCTTGCTTTCTGGTTACATAGAGACCTTATACCAGCAGCGGCTCCCACTCTTTCCACCTCTTCATCTGCTCCCTCTTTATGGCTCCTTTACCATCACCACCCTGCCCCCACTCCACTGTCAAGCGTGCTCAGTTTGTTACAACGTGCAGTGGGTCTATCTGGCGACCTGGACTCCATTGCTCTCTCTGGGGGAAAATATCCTGGTAGGCTGTAGGTACTCCTAGAGATACACTCAGACAGGTATTCCTCTATTGTCCAAGGACAGAAGGCATATGGCCATGGCTCGCCCAAAAGAGCTCCTGCTTCCCTGAGACTTTGAATCTTGAGCTGAGAGGCAAAGGACAAACAACCAGAATCCTTCCTTTGTGGCGATGACAGGGCAAGACTGTGGCGTGGCTCCTGTTGTTGAGGTCTGGAGTCACTTGGCTCCCATCCTAAAGGACCAAGGCTAGCTCTCCACATTAGATTCCATTCTGAGCTCCCTGCAGTCTTCCAACCCTTTCCCTTTGTGCCCAACTTAGCCTGAGTTGTTCTGTGTTGCTTGGAATCAAGGAATCCTATTCCATGATGCAGTGTATTAAAAAGCAAACCAGAAAAAAAAAAACAACCCATAACCAAGTCCCCCAAATCTCTCTCATGACCCCATATCCCTTCCCAAGTAATACCTTTCTTTTCTTCTCCCTTTTATGGCCCTGCTGAAAAGAGTTTTCCCCTCTGACTCCTCCCTCAGTGCACTCCTTGGGTTCTGCCTCCAGCAC
This sequence comes from Panthera onca, assembly GCF_046562875.1. Lineage (NCBI taxonomy): Eukaryota > Metazoa > Chordata > Mammalia > Carnivora > Felidae > Panthera > Panthera onca. The sequence continues at coordinate 42,451,437 of NC_138349.1, read as the reverse complement.
CTTGCTGAAGCTGCTTGTTCTAAGTGCCCCATGTCACAGCAGTGTCCCAGTTTCCCTCTTTCCTTTCTGGCCACTCCTTCTCAGTTCTTTGCTACCTGGTTACTCATAGCTGGGTCCTAGGTGCTCTTTGCTACACTCTTCCTGAAGACCTTACCCACTCCTGTGACTTCAGGGACCCCTGTGCCCGTGATGCCCAGACCTTCTGGGAGACTCCAGTTCCTCATGTGCAACTCGCCTTTCCATCTGGTGTCGCCCATACCCCCACAGAACTCCTGAGTACGCCATATTTGCTTCTCTTCTGCCAGATTCCAAGTCTCAGGAAATGGCACTTGGCCCATGGGGTCCTAAACCAGAGCCTCCCCTCTCTACTAAAGCAGTCAACAAACCCCACTCCTGTCCTACACCATGCAGTCCTGGCTTTTTATCTCCTGAACCTGACACAGGAGGAGCTTGATAAATATTGACGACAGCAAGAGCATTCTGCAGAATACTTTCACAAACCCTGTCTCTCCCACAACCCTGGGAGGAGGTACAATTACTGTCACTGTGCAGATGAGGAAATCGATGCCCAGAAAGGTGAACAGTTTTGCCTGGGTGTGGGATCGCAGAGCAAGTGAATATGTGGGGGTGGTTAGGATTGCAATTCATGGCTGACTCTCCCTGGGCAGCCACTGCAGCCAGAGAAGCTTCTTGGCCAAGCCACAATTGGAAGAAGAGGACGAGCTGGACAAGATGCCAAGGCCAGGGTGATTCTCAGAGACCCCGGTGGCAGGTCCAGCCAGGTTGCATCTGCAGATGGACACCCAACTCCGAGCCACCTCCCTGAAACATCCGTCTTGAGGTTCTCAGATGGCTCTCATATAACCAGGGAGCAGGAAGTCCCAGGGACTGGCACCAATTCTCAGTGTAACCCCAGGCAGCTCATCCCTTCTTGGAGCTCAGCTTATTTCCCTAAATGGGGAATATGAGTAAGATTCCTGAGATATGAAAGGAGGTGCCCTAATTGCTAGGCGGGAGCAGGAGCGGGTTGGTGATCTCACCAAACAAATCTCTCATTTGCCTCCTTTGGGCAAGATCCCTCTGCCCATCTGTGTGTGGTGGGAGGACAGGGCCTGGGGCCTCCACTTGGACATTCCTGTTACCCCTCAGTGCTTACTGCCCCCTCCATAGCTCTGTGCGAGACTCTGGGTCAATGCTCTAAGACCCCACTGGAAAGGGGCGCTTAGGGCAGTCTGAGTCTTTCTGAGCAGAATGTCACCGACTCCACCAGTGAGTGAGCCCTGACTGGAAGCTGTAACTGACTGTGGTGAGAGGGGCAGAGGAGGTAGGGCCAAGGCTTCCAGCCAGGCCCTAAGCAGCAGGATTCCAGGTGAGAGAGGAGGAGCCTGGGGAGGCACGGATGCCTGTGTTAAAAGCCAGGTGGAAAAGTGTGAGGGTATGACCTGTGGGCCCAAAGGCTGTGTGTGACAGGGTGGTATCGTTGTCTCCTTTGGTCCATGAGATAATCTGATGAGGGGCAGTTCAGAACTACAGACAGGGATACTGAGGCTGGGAGGGGTCCCGCATGCAGGGAATATACCCGGGGTGGCGTGGGGTGGGGGTAGCTGGGTGTGAGGTACCAGCCACACCTGTTGCATAGAGCTGCACACCCCTGTTCTGGACTAGGTGCCAGGCTAGGGGCTGGGGGAAGGGTAGTGAATGGTGCACCTTCCTGCCTCGGCTTTCTACTCTCCACCTCAATCCAGGGGCTGAGGGGCTTTCTGCTGACCCTCTCCTGATGCTCTGGCCTCAGAGCAGGGCTGGGAGAGGCTGGAAAGGTGAGGCTGGGGTCCGGGGTCTTCCCAAACTGGAGGGGGGGCAGAGAGACATTGGCTTCTGGGGGCACTGGACCAAAGGGATGCAGACCCCCTCAGCAAGAGGTTGGGCAAGCAAATCAGGGGTTCCTGGAGTTGGATACAACATTGGGACCCAATTCTCAGAGACGGGGGCCCTGAGACAGGTCACACTCTTCTTACTGTGTGGCTCTGGGGGTGCGTGGCAGGAACCGCTCAAGAGCTGAAGGTGTCATGGGGAGGCCTGTGTGGGGGGCTACCTGTTGTGAGTCTGTGAACCCCAAGCTCTGCCAGATACTGGGGGACATAGAGGGAACGGAGGCAAAACCAGGTGTTCCCAGGGCCTGGACGCTTTCTGGAGCGGGGCAGAGAGGTTGGGAGGGAGGGAGGGAGGGAGGGACGGTGGGAGGGCATACTGCCAGCTAGAGGAAGCGGCAAGATGGGGTGTGGGCTTGGGTGGGGTTGACTCACCTTCTCACTCACGGTCATTGCACATGCCAGCTGTTGGGGTCCATGGCGGCCGGGCTGGCGACTGAATGCCTGGAGTGAGGTTGGGTTGGGGGGCAAAGGTGGGGATGGGGACACGGGCGGGGAGAAAAGGGTGGGAAAATACAGGCTTTGGGGACGGGGCCAGGGACGCAATTCTAGAAATGGAGTCTACCAGGCTGGGCTTCTGGGAGCTGGGCAGTGGGCTCTGGGGACAAGGCTGGCTGCGTGGAGGGGCCGTGCAGGCGGAGCTCAAAAGACCGGGGTCAGTCTTGGAGTCCGCGAATGTGGATCTGGGAGGATGGGACTGTGGAGTTCAGTCTGGGAGAACGGGGTGCATAGCGGCGGGACGATGGGGAACGCGGCTTGGTATCCGAGGGTGGGTGGCCCTGGAGCAATGGGGGCTCGAAGGTGGGGTCGGAGGCCGGAAACTTGTGAAGGGCGGGGCCAGGATGACGAAGGACACGGGGCGGGGCCGTGAGGAAGGGGGTCGACGGAGGACCCGTGGACTTCGGTGAGGGGTGTGGTGAAGGTAAACAGGGATCGAGGGGGCGAGGCAATGAGGAAGTGTACTTGGGGGCTGGGTCGGAGGCTGGAGGGCTGTGGGGAGCCAAGCCTATAAGACCCGGGGAGTGGGGGCAGGTCGGGAAGATGGGTATCTTGGGGGTTTGTTGGGCAGCCCGGTAAAACAAGGGATCGTGGTGGGGGCGGGGCCGCAGAGACGGGACAGTGGGGACATGTCCTGAGCACGGGAAGGAGGACCGGGGGCTCGCGGACAGAGGGGTGGGGCTCCGGCGCAGTGGGCCAGGGGCAGTGCGGGGAGCGGAGGGGCCGTTCGTGTCCGGGGGCGTGGCCGCGGGCAGGGGGCGGGGCCGGGACGCCTACGCGGGCGTTGAAGCGCGGGGGCGGGCCCAGGTGAGCAGGGCCACCGCCCCCCCCCCCCGCCCCTCCTCCCGGGTCCCCTAGCCGCCCCCGGGCGCCACCCCGACGCTGGTTCCGCGGGCCAGGCGGGCGGCGGCGGGTGGCGTCTTCGGCCCGGGCCGGGTCCGGCTCCGGCTCCATCTTGGGCCGCTGCGCCGGGCACCTGTGGCGGCCGCAGGAGCAGCGCTTCCGCAGGCCTGCGCGGCTCCGGGCGGGCGAGTGGGTGAGAGGCCGGCTGTGTGCGTGCCCGCGGTGGGGGGTAGGGGAGGGTGGTGGGATGGGCGGCGCCTTCCTTTCCTGCGCCCCAGAACCCCACTCCTCACCTCGTCGTGCGCTCAGACCCTCCGCATCCCAGGCCCCGCCTAGTGCTCAGCGCCCCCCATGGCCGCGTCCCTCCTCTCATCTCTCCTCTCATTGCCTATCCCATCCCCTCTTCCACGTCTCGTCTGCCCATCCTCCCATTTCCAGCGCTCTGCCTAGGACCCCGTCGTCTTCTGCCTCCACCCCCGCTGCTGTCGCCGTCCCCTCCCATTCCTCTTCCCTTTTCCACCCCCACCCCTCTCTCCACCCTTCCCTGCTGCCCCCAGCCCCAGACCTCCCTTCCCTCTCCTTCCTTCTGCCCCCCATCCCTACCCCATTGCCCCATAGCCTCATCTTTCCTCAGTCATTGCCTTAGCTCCTGGGAAGATCTGTAGCCTAGTTTGGGGGATTGTGTTTAGGACCTTCTCCCCGAGTCGGGTGGGCTTGGTGTGGAGGGGCGGGGAAGGGAACCCTGTCCTGGGAGAGAGTGTATGGTGTGGTGTGTTCAGGCCTTTGGCCCCACAGCCAGAGGCGGCCTGCGTGCAGCCGTGGAGATGCTGTTTCCTGCCGGCTCCCACAGTAAATGGGCCTGTGCGTCGTCGGCCTCTGATGTGGCCACGGGTGGGGCTCCGGCCCATGCTGGTGCATGGGTGCACGGGTGCCTGGGAGCACGCAGGTAGGGAGACACTAGCTTCCTGGGGCTGCCTTTGTTTTGGGGCACCTGGGCCTGGAGGCTTACCTTCTCCACCCCAGACACCACTTGGGAAGTGTGGGCAAATCCTCCTCAGGGGAGAAAGCTCTGGGGCTGGTGGGGGCCTTGGCCTCTCTCTAGTGAGCAGAGCGGGGTCCTTTGGGCCTTTGCCTCACAGTTATCCCAGAACCCTTTACTAGCACAACTTGTGACCTGGGCATTTTGTACTTAAGGCCCCTTTGTCTTCTCTGTGGTGAGCAGATTTTGTCCCCTTCAAACAGTCCTACTTGGTAGCTCAGGAATGCTTCTTGCTGCATTGCCCAACTTTGGCCTTGAGAGGTCCTGTCAGGCCCCCTTTTGCCGCTGGGATGGACCAGACCACCTGCTGGAGGTTGCCATGCCCCAATATCCAATGAGGATTTTGTGTGGTGCCCTACCTGGTCCTTGAGGGTTAAAGTCCATATTTTAACATTGGAGCTGTTTCCCCTCCTGACCACCTGGATTTGCTTTTCCGGTTTTGGTTTTGCTGGAAGCAGAAGTCATCATCCAAATGCCTGTCGCTTAACAAGAGATGTATATGGATGCCACAGTGTGGTCTGAGACAAGGCCTGCTTGCAGTGGCTTTGGTGGTCCCCCTGGGCACACCCCAGAAGGCCTGGGTGATATGGTGGGAGCTAGAATCTCTGACCAAGTCAACCTAACAGTTTCTTTGGTTGGGCCAGTTTGAAAGTTTCTGCAGAACTGGGAGGTTTTACTCAAAATAACATTGGTTGATTGCTGCATGTGAAACTGGCTGTTCTTCCATTTACTGACCAGCAGAACTGAGGCACCAGGAGAGTCCTATATTGGCCACAAGGCACGGCCACATTGCAACTTTGGCATCAAATGGGGCAGGAGAGAGAACAATAAGGTGTCAAAGAACACCAGGGGTCTTGGCTACCTCCATGTACCTGTCATTTATCTGGTGCTAAAACATCTTCCTAGGGTCTCTTTGGGGTGAACCCAGAGCCTTTTAGATGATTTGTAAGGCAGGTGGGCATGCCACTCAAGCCAGTTGGAAGGCAGACTTCACACTTGTGTGTTTCCACATGTGTGTGTCTGTGTGCATGCATGTGTAAGCATGTGAATGTATATCCTCCCAAAGTAAGGCTTGGGAAGCTTCGTATGGTGATGGAGACCTGGGGACACGGGTGGTGACTGGGTTCTAGGATGAGACGAAGACAGGAAGGGTTGGGAAGCAAGACTGGGCTAACCTGTTGGGTGTCTCAGTGGCTTCCTAAAAAGGCCTTTCTGTCCACCAGTACTAGTCCCTGTGATACCTTGAGCACAGGCCACTCCTGATGGGAGGAGGAAAGAGAAGGTTATTATTAGCAATTGCTGTTCCATCATATTAGGATTCACAGAAACCTTGCAGTGGAGACTTACTTCCGTTCTGTAGACTGGGGAACTGAGGCTCAGGGAGGGAGGTGTGCACCTGCGGGTGCTTTCACAGGAAGGGGAAGAGTCAGCGTTAGAAGCAGACCCCTGTCCCTCCTGCTTACCCACAACTCCCAAGGTCATTTGGTCAGCTCCCCTCACTCCCTGGGGGCCCTGTTCTTAGTGATAGGGGGTGTGGGAAACCTCCTTTCCCTGGGATGACTTGAGTGGCGTTCCTCAGAGTACTTCCCTTCTTCAGAGCTGGGAAGGCCAGATGGTAGGAGAAATATCCTGTTGGGGTTCAGCTGTGGGCTCTCTGAAATTTCTGAGCTTCTCTGGGCCTCAGATTTGTCACCTGCCACTTGTGGAGGTGAGGTGAGGAAGGGAAGCCACAGATACCCACCCAACTGGGGTCTCTGTGATCACTGCTCTCTCTGGGTCATGGCTAGTCCTGGTCACTGGACAGCCATCTGGTGAGGCAGGGACAGTGGGACCCTTGTCACTGGTGGCTTCTCACTAGCCCCTGGGGGGGTCTGAGGGCACCCCCAGCCTCATCCCACCTGTTTCCTCAGGGCAGGGGGCAGGGCCTGGCCTGGCTCTTCATGGCCCTGCTCCCTAGGAGGGTTTGGGGTAGGTGGGGCTCAGCCAGCGGCTGTGTAGGCTGTCCAGATAGGGCTTTCTTGGTGTTCTTGGACCTGTAACTGGGTGCTTGTCGCCTGCCGGGAGCTGCTGGTGACCACAGCTTTCCCAGCTAGCAGGTATATCCTCTGCTCTCCTGACTCCAGGTGGGTGGGGGTCCAGGCTTTGTTCCCACTCATTCAGTCATGGACTGAGTCGGGACTCAGCCAGTCCCACTGGCATGTCATGGAAGCCACTGCAAGTGCCAGATGCTGTGTTGGGTGCTGGGGCTTCAGCTGAGTCAGGGCAACAGACAAGTAAAAAGATGGCCACAGTGGAGATCTGCACAGGGCTCAGAGTGGGCACAGAGAACCTCAGGCACTCCTGGCTTTGCTTCCTGACTTAGCACTCACTGTGCCTATGGGCAAGTCAGTAAACCTCTCTAAGCTTTGGCCTCTTCATCTGTAGAATGGGGTTGATGTATCTCATGAGCCTGCTCTGACACTTAAATGAGACAGTGTGTCAAAGGATGTGGCACATGCCTGGCGCAAGGTGAGTAGGTACTGGGAGCTGTTATTATCATCACTGTGATGGTTAATGGCTTTGTTGCCCTTTATACATCCATCTTAGAGCTCCTTGAGAATGGGGACTGGGTTCTAGTCCTCTCTTGGCTACTCATCCTTTTCTTGGCTGTTCCAGGGACCAGTCTGGCTTCAGCCCCAAGGAGCAGCAGGGATGGGACACTCCTGTCCAGGCAGGAGCTGTGTCTAGAGCTGCACGGTCCAGTATGGTAGTCATTAAGCACATGTGGCCATTTCCATTTAAATTACTTCAATTTAAGTAAAATTAGAAAGCCAGTTTCTCAGTCACACTAGCCGTCTGTCAGGTGCTCAGTAGCCACATGTGGCCAGTGCTGATCTAATCGGACAGTGCAGATCTTTCCATTGGCCCAGAAGCTGTGCTGAACTGGACTCCACAGGAGGCCTCGAGCTCTCAGGGGACTGCAGCTCCAGAAGCATCCTCACTGTTGGCTTGAATAGCCAGCAGCTGTCTCCTGAGTGCTGGGGCAGAAGAAGTTTGTCATTATACAGAAACGGAGTTTCCGAGAGCCCTTTCCGAATTCCCTTTCAGGTGGCCTTTCTCCCCTGGTCAAGGTGGCTGGTTTCCTGGCGGTTCTTATCAGCCCCAGGGGTGGGAGGGCAGGACCGGGATTGCCCAAACTGCGGCTGTTGCTTCTTCCCCCACCCTGTTTCTGCAGCTGGTCCTGCCTGGCAGGGAGTCTCTGGGAGATATTCCTCATTCACAGCTTTGGCCAGGGCCAGGCTGGCCCACATGCCCTGACCCCACTTCCTCCCCCTCGGGCCCTGCCCGGCCTTCAGCCCGCTGCTCCCCTCATGTGCCTCCTGCCTTCTGCTCATCCTGTTCCTCCTCTCCTGACACCTCTCCTTCCTCTCCCTCCAGTCCCGACCTCCAGAAGGCCTTTCCTGATCCGTCACACAAAGTGAGCTCTCCTGGAAATGCCCTTTCTCAGACCCCGTTTTGGTGCTCAGCACTTTCCTCTGTGGGTTTACTCTTGTATTCTCTTGTTCTCTCGGCCAGGCACATGGCAGACATTCTCTGAGGGCCACCTGTGTGTCAGGGCAGCGCTAGGTGCTGGACAGATAGAGGGGGACGGGGCGCAGGCCTGCTTTGACAGCTTTGGATTGGTGGGGTGGCCAGGTTATTGCATCCAGGCGAGACAGTGCTCAACCAGAGATGGAGCCGGCCCAGCCTGGGAGAGCTTCTCTGGGAGGAGGTGCTGATGTTGAAGGGCCAGAGTCAGTGAGCAGGTCCAGAGGGGTCTGTGTGGCTGGGAAGAGACAGGAAAGGCAGGGAAGGAGGGAGGCAAGGTGGGTGCAAGCACACTTGGCAAGAGGTCATTTAAATTTGATGGAGGGCATTTCTGATTGGTGATATTAGACCACATTCTTGGAGGCACAGGATCTTAGTTCCATGTCCCCTAACTCCAAGGCCGGGCATGCAGTGTGTGCTCTGAAGATGGCTGTGGAATGAGTGAGCATTTGCCAAGTGTCCTGTGTGTAAAGGGCTGGTGCGTGGGGTCTCTCCCTACCCTGGAGCCAGACAAGGGGGTCAGAAAACCCCTTCCTCTTCACAGCTTCCAAGACTGAGTCCCAGAGACATGATCGCCCAACCAGGCTAGGCCTGAGAGGGTGGGGAGGGGGCCAGGGGAGAACCCAGGGCGTGTCCTCTATGTGCCCTCTATTCATTGTTCATTTATCTCACAAACCTCTTTTGAACGACAACTCTGTACCCAGGAGGCCCCAGTCCAAACCAAGATGGATACGGACAGTTCTGGGAGGAACCCAGCTAGTATTTGCCAGTCAAGCTTTACTGGTTATTAAAATACTGCGATACTCCTGTGCTGGTTGACTAAGAGTTATTGTCCCAAAGCGCCCGCCTCCAGTGTCCTGGCAGCCTTGGCCTCTCCCCTGGATTCTCCTCCCTCCACATAATCCAGGACCCTACCCTAGGGCTGGTTCTAATCACTTGGTACCGGTTATTAGATATTTGCAGGGTCATATTGTGTATGATGTGTGATGATCTTGATTTGGAGTGTCTGGTGTCCTATCACTGTTTGGCTCCTGGCTCTGAGCCATCATCCAGGCTAGCGCTGAAGCTGTGCCCTGCTGTGTGCCTTGTACCGTGTGAGCCGAGAGCAGAGTCCATTCAACTCCCTTCCCTCCCTCTCTCTCCTGCAGGCATCATGAGCACCAGCCACGCTGACCAGGGTGCCCGGCCACCCCGGAGTCCCTGCCCGCAGCCCCTGTCCCGGAGCTCTTCCAGCCTGTTGGAAGGCCAGGGGCAGAGACCAGAGCTCCGCAAGAGCGCCAGCAGCACTGTATGGCAGGCCCAGCCAGGCGAGGCCAGCGCCAGTCCGCAGGTCCTGGAGGAAGAGGAGCACCATGCTGAGAGCACGGAGCAGACGCAGGCCTCCAGCCCCCGGCCCCGGCCCCGTGCTGTGGGCCACTGGCGGAGCAGCACTGTGGGCAATGTGTCTACCGTGGGTGGTGGTGACCTGGGTCGCCTGAGGGCCCCCGGTGCCGCTGCCATGCAGAGGAGCCACTCGGACCTGGTGCGCAGCACCCAGACCCGGGGCCACAGTGGTGCCCATAAAGCCAGCCTCAGCTGCTCGGCCCTTGGCAGCTCACCGGTCCACAGGGCTCAGCTGCAGCCCAGTAGTACTTCTGGCCAGGGAGGCTGGGCCCCTGCAGGCCTAGAGAGGGACCTGGCTCCAGAGGAAGGGACTTCGAACTCAGCCTGGACACTGGGAGACAGTCAGGTGTGGGTGGCGCCATTAGACCTGGGAGGGACAACCACCCACAGCAGCAGCCCCCAGGCTGGGCCCAAAGCCACCGGGCAGCCAGCCACAACCTCCTGCCATGCCCTGTCCCCAGCAACTCTCCTCTGCAATATGAGAGAGGTGGGGACCGGTGGCTGCTGTCATGCCCTGCCAGCCCCGGGGATCCTGGCCTTTCCCAAACTAGTGGCATCGGTAAGTGAGTCTGGGCTGCAGGCTCAGCATGGGGTGAGGTTCCAGTGCAGGTTGCCTGGGGGGCTCCCTGGGCATTCCCACTGCTGTGCCCACCCTTGGGGTCCCACCGGGTTAGTCACGGAGCCTGGTACCAGGACCAAGGATGTATGGACCATGACCTCAGCCAGTGACTTGGCCCCTGTGTTGGCATCCTCTCTGTCAGCCCAAGATGCTGGTGTACAGGCAGCCCCCATGGCGGTTTGCAAGGCTGTGGCCACCAGCCCACCCCTGGAAGCCCCCGTGGCCCTGCACACATTCCCGGAGGTAACTCTGGGGTCCGGCCTGGAGGAGGCACCATCCCCTGTGCGGGATGTGCGATGGGATGCCGAGGGCATGACCTGGGAGGTGTATGGAGCTGCAGTGGACCCTGAGGTACTTGGCGTGGCCATCCAGAAGCATCTGGAGATGCAGTTTGAGCAGCTGCAGCGGGCACCCACCAGCGAGGACAGCCTGTCTGCGGAGGGCCGGAGGGGGCCTCTGCGTGCTGTCATGCAGTCCTTGAGGCGCCCCAGCTGCTGTGGCTGCTCCAGTGCAGCTCCCGAGTGAGGAGCTGTGGCCCTCAGAGCTATCCTGGGCCTGTGGACTCAGCCCCAGGCCAGGGACAGTGGGGGCCCTGGGCTCCTTGGACCTCCTGGCAGCCGTGGATGTGTCTCTGCTGTTGGCTGACCGCAGGGCACAGGACTGCAGCCTGGGGACTTCCTGCTCCTTGCAGCTGGGCTGGTTTTTAAGGGCTTCATTCCTGAGAGCCACATCCCTGCACATCCAGGCTCTGAACTTTGGGACAGACTTTCAGCACTGTGCATAAGGGAGATCCTGATTTTTCTGTAAAAATTCTCGACGTTCTGTTTAGTGTCTCCTCAGAACTCTGCCATGATTTCCCCTGGGACTCTTGGTGGCTGTATTTTAAAGCAGGGCTCAGATACAACCAATTCCTGACATGAAAGTTGGGGCCTCACGTGACACAGGGACTGGCTGGGTCTTTGGGGATGGCCACCGACACTGTTTAAGACCTCCTATGTGCCGCACACTGTGCTTGTCACCTTCCCTTGTTGAGTCTTTGCCTCTTTGCCCGATTTATGGGTGAAACCACAGGCATTTGGCAAGGCCGTGGCTGACATGCCCGTTGGACTGCTGGAGGTGGTGGGCCGAGATTCAGAGCCAGGGCTGGCTGAAGCCTGGGCTGCTTTCCCGCAGCACACTGGTGGTCAGTGCAGTGTAGTCATGAACCAGAAGGATTTATTGAGTCTGTATCCTGTGCTAAGTTCTGTGGAATCCTTGGGGAATGAGATGGGCTGTCTGCACCCTCACTGAGCTGACAGGGTTGGGGAGGCGGGGTCTACATCCGTACCAGGGCACCGGGCATCCCAGAAGGGCCCGGGGCTGCTGCTAAGAGCCAGCCCTCCTTGTTGGTCATTGGGTCAGGGGCTGGCCTCAGGAAGGGGAGAAAAGGTGGCCACTTGTCCCCAAATACGTTGCAGTGCCTGAAACGACACCATTATCACCTCATTCCTTTGGCTTAAGGACTTATTCCCGGCCAGTGTGGTTCTTGGAAGGAGAGAAGGCAGAAATGGATAGGAGGAGGGAAGGAGCCTGGGGTGGGGTTTTTCACCTGGTGGGAAATGGCCAGAGCTGTGAGGCCGTGGGGAGGTGGGAGGCCTGTGGGCCTGTCCTCCCAGCCCTGCCCATGTGAGCTGACATGGGACAGGAACAGGGGGCTGGGGTCATGCGGTGAGGAACCCAGGGCACAGGCTTGGCACAGCCTGGCTTCATTGCCCAAGGACCTCCCAAGACCTGTGGAGTTTGGGAGTGGGCCTGTGTTCTCATCCTGGGGCTTAGCGCTGAAGATCCTAAGCTCCTGGGACAATCCGCCAGCCTGCCCTAAAGAGGGAGCCAGGTTAGTGTGCTGCTCAGGGTCCCCTGGCTTGGGAGGGTGGAGTAAGGGCCCATGTGCAGCCCTGCCCGTGACCTGACCCTGTTCCTGGGCCTCCTGCACTTAGGAACCCTGGACCTGGCAGCTGGCTTAGCTTTCCCCACCTCAAGGACCCTGTACTCACTGTGGCGGAAAGGACTCCTCCAAAAGCAGGTTGAGTTGGAAAGCAGGGCTGGCATTCTAACGGGCCAAAGGAACAAGGTGAGGAAGGCATGCATGAGGTCTGAATGCCTCCCATGGCCCTGAGGTGGGGCTTTCTTACCCCCAAACGCACCCTTCCCGCTCTGCTTAAAAAAAAATGACAGCACATCAGAACTGCTGAGGGTGGGGCTGGGGCAGAGGGGTTTGGCGTGGTGAGTGGTGAAAATGTGCACAAGCAGGTTTTCATGCACGCGTAGGCTCTGGCTACTGCGCAGTGCGTCTGTGCCTCTGGGTGTTCTGCGAGGCAGGCCATCACACTCTGGGCGATGACACGTGCGTACCAGGCTGCCCACGTGCCTGGCGTGGGCTGTGGGAGCCCCAGCTGTGGGGCCATGAGGTGACAGGTGATGAAACAGAGTGGGGAGGGCACCAGCACACAAGGCCACAACTGAGCGGGGTCTTGACACAGGCTAGACAGGTGGCAGTGGGGAGGGGCGTACCAGGCAGAAAGGACAGCCTGGTCAGACGCATGGAGGCCCCTGTCCTGCCCTCGCCGTGGTGAGTCACCGCAATGCACGTTGGGCTGGGTGTTTGTTGGGTTGGGAGGCTGGCAAGGGGTCCCTGTAGTGAGGATCCCTGTGTGACTAAGGAAGCGGACTTCGGGGAGCTGCGGAAAGGGTGACGGGGCCAGATTTCATTTTGGAAACATCCCTTTGGTTGCCATTGGAGAGATTAGTGTGGGAGAGGTGGGAGGCTGGGGCCCAGGGGGATATGGGTATGCGAGCCAAGGAGAGGCCTGTCGGGGAGATGGAAAGGGAGCTGGGGGTTGGGCATTCATGCACATACATGCACACACACATGCACGCACGGGTGCACACGGCCTGCAGTGGCTTCAGGAAGGAGGAAGAGTTTTAGGAGGCTGAGGTTTCCAGTTGAGCAAAAGGAGGTGAGGCCACTACCTGGGAAAAGGAGAGGCAGGTGAAGGGCCACATGCCAGGATATTTGGCTGAAACCCTTAGAGACTTTCTCTGTCACATGCAAATTCCCTTGAGTTCATTCTCTGTTTGGCTGCTGTGTGCCAATCAGTACCCCTTCCTGGCTGTACCTGGTGTGCCAGGATGGCAGGCTGGGCTGGGCCCCAAGTGGGAAGGCCTAGCCAGTCCTTCCACCCAACTCATCGTGACCAAGATAAATGTTTGCAAGGTGGTGCTGGAATCCAGTCTGGCCTGTGTCCAGCCTTGGGGCTGTGCATGGCTGGGGGCCCCATCGTAACTTCCTGGTTAAGCTTGCTGCCCTAGCCGTGGCCCCACTAGCCAGACTGCACAGCCTCGGCCAGTGGGTCCACCTGGACTGGCTGCAGCTTAAATCTGAGTTTGACCTGGAGAACGAACCCTGGCCCCATCCCCTTGCTGTGGCCCCTCCCTGGCTGGGCCTGACCAGCAGTGGTTTAGGGTCTCAAGACATGGCCACCAGCTTAGTTTACAGATCTCCCTTCAGATTCCAGATTTCTGACCAGACTTTCTGGGTCCCCTTCAGGCCCTGCTCTGGCAGGTGATGGATTTCATTATTTGTACATTTGTTTTGTTTTGAATTTGGAATAAAGTATTGGAGGTCAGAGCTTTGCTAGGGAAGGGTCCATGGTCCTGGCTGGTCTTGTTTTTTTCTGACAGATTTTGTCCTTCAGAACATCCGCCCTAGATTCTGAGCTTCCGTGTCCAGGCAGCAGCCCCCCTCTTTCTTCTCCAGGGACTCCTCCCTTCTGTCCACTGTTCGCTCCTTTCTGGCAGCCTTCCGGGCCCCCAACAGCTGAAGCCCGGCTTCCGGGAGCTTATCACCTCTGGGCGTGGCCAGGTCACAGAGCAGGCATCTTTTGTCAAGCCCCAAGGTATCCCTGCTGATACCTTCACAGGGAATCACTAGTCCACCCTAAGGGAGAAGGCGTTGCTCCCAGAGTATAGGCTACTACCCGCCTGAGGTCACGATGTGTGTATGGGGTGGGGCTGGAAAAGCAGAGAATGGGCCTGTCCCACTGTGACATCACCTCCTGTGTCAGCTGGATTGGGTCTCTGTCCCCAGAAGTGCTGGATTCTTATTTGACAGGTGCACGGGGCCTTCCCAGTGCAGATCCTGGCACTTTGGGCATTGTGGGGAGGGTGGGCACTACAGTTTAGTGGTCTAAAATTTGAGTTTGAATCCCGGATCTCACCTGTAGCCATGTTGGGTAAGTTGCTGACCTCACTGATCCTCGACTTCCTCACGATGATATGATAATTGTGCCTCCTTCTTTGGCTTGCTCTGAGGATTACATGGAATAACCCACGTAAAGTGCTTGGCACCGAGCTGGCATTCACCACGTGTGCCAGTGTTCCTTTGGCCTACCTCCATGGCCACAGGCAGGGGCTAGCTCTTGCCTGGCCAACTTGGCTCTGATCAAGGTCCACATCCCGTCTTGGCCATTCCTCATTTAGAGCCTCCTTCAAGGTCCTTTACCCTGTGCTTCATACCCTGCTTAGGTCACATGTACTCTGGCCTTGGCTTTCTGATTGTGGTTCCTGGAGCCATGCTGAGGAGGCTGGTCTGGGGCTGGGCTCCCAGAAGCTCATGCTAGGATGAGGATTCTGGATTGACTAAGGAAAAGGGAGTGGGGAGTGCAAGTCAACAAGGGTGTGATTTCAGGTAGAGTCCTGGCCTTGGCCAGGTCCCGTAGGGGAGACCTGGGGCATGCCTGCCATGGGGGCCAGGGGTCTGTGCATGTGTGTGGGTAGTTCCAGGCATCCTGGCTGTGGCAGGCAGGCTATGAGGCTCCAGGAGCCCTGGGGAAGGTCTCTGCATGGCGTTGTAGGCCCCTTATCCCAGGGGAGGTGTGCACAGAAACCAAGGGCATCTGTGGGGTCTGGGGGGCACACTCATGAACGGTTGCACTCGTGCCCTGAGCAGCCCTCTCACCCAGTAGACGTGTATGGAGTCCACAGCCTGCAGAGTGCCCAGAACTTCTCCCCGTGAGCAGCTCGGAAAAAGTTGTCTCCTTTGTGTTCATGCTGAGTGACCTTGGTCACTCAACTGCAGAGCTTTGCATTTGCCGATGCTAAATTCCTTCTTGGTTGTCGTTCTGGCCTGGCCTAGTTTGGTCATCTGAAGCTATGACTAGTCCTTTATCAGTTTCCAACCAACTTGTCAGGCAGAGCAGGGCCACACAGAGCCCACGGCCTGTCACTGAGTCATCTTATAGGTCAGCACTGGTCCCCAGGTCCCTGTGAATCAACAGTCATCATGGGCAAGTCCGTTTAAGGTGAATTTGTGCAAATCTGGGTCTTCAACATCAGTAGCACTCTTCTGACCCAAGTCCCGGCCCAGGGACCCTCCCATCCAAACAAGGAAGGGGGGTAGGGGCTTGACTGGAGTCCTCGCTGTCCACATAGCCGGTTCTGGTTCTGGTGATCGCTGCTTCCCTTTCTAACATCTTACTTCTGTTTAACAAGCTGTTCTAGAAGTTTGAGATCTGCAGCAAGCTAAGATTCACAGACTCTCCCTTGTAACCTTTTTGGAGATGGGAAGCCACCCCACTGTGTGCTGGCACACCTCCTTTTCATCCCCCCCTCCCCAGCCCCGGGCACATCAGGGCTCACCTCGAGGTTCCTGGGGGGTGGCTGTGAGGAGCATGACACTCATCACGGCTGGCCTCTATCTAGCACCTTCTTCAATGGGCCTTTCCGTGGGGCTGCTCACCCTTTTTTGATAAGAGTCTTTCTGAAGCTGGGTGGAGGTCTCTCTAATGGATAGACATGGGGCTAGTTCTGTTGCTGTGGTTATGTAAAGATAATAAGCCATGAAAAATACCTCAGGAAAGTTGATGTTGGTTAAAGAAAACCAAACCAAATCAGAGTTGCATTGGCCTTTAGGACTGGAGGTGGACAGGTAGGGTCTGACTCTCTTGCTCCAAGAGTTGGGTAAACATTGCCTTTGCTCCCTTCCGTGGTGACCCTCCATGACTCATTCGTCATTTCTCCCTCTCCAAGCGTGGGGTAGCTCAGCAAGGAGGCAGGTCTGTACCCTGAAACATGTGCTCCCAAATGGGTGTCCTAGAATTCATGTTTTATGGCCCCACTTTATAGGACAGAATGTGGGAATTGAGCGAACATGGCAGTCCACATCTGAGGGGCTCAGGGCTGGTGAGCGTGTCCCATTTTAAGGTATGTGGCTCTTAGCCATGTACGCTTCACCCAATCTGTCCTGGCCTGGAGCTTTCCATTTCTGAAACACTCCTGAGAAGAGACACCAGGCACCCAAGAATGTGGTCATGGGAGTGCAGTGCCTCCCCGGATGTCCAGACAGGGCCCAGTGGGAAGGCTCTGCTCTTGGTGTTTTTCTCCCCAACCCCTGTTTCTCTTTAATCTCAGTCTTTCCCTTCTCCTCTTCTGTATCTGGTCCTCTGTGCCCTCCAGAAGTCTTGTGTCTCTGCACTGTCCCACAGTCCTTGCCCCTGCTGCCGAGGGTCTGCCTTGCCCTAATCCTCCTGCTGCAAGCAGCTGCTTGCTCTTCTCGTGGCCACTTCTCCCCCAGCCATGGCTGGGTCTGGGTTTCAGCATTCCTGCTTTTCACAAGTCTGGGCTCTTCCTATCCACCTGTCTGTTCTCTGTCTCGGTAAAAACCAAAACATCTGAGCGTGCCAAAGAGCTTCTGAGCATCTCCCTAGAGAAGGAGGCTTCCTTGGGCTAACCTGGGATCACATTGTCAAGTTTCCATCCTTTTTGCCTCCAAAAGGGAAATCAGTTGTCCTGCCGGGTAAGTGCAGGAACTTTGGTATCCCATCAATCTTCAGTTTTGGTGGCCCTTATTGGCGCCTGGCTGGTTAGGTCACCTGAGGGGCATACTGGATGTGTGGTCTCCATCTGCTAGTTTTAGGCAGGCCATCTCCTCTTTCGTGCTTTCAAACTCTTCTTGCTTGGCTTGTAATTAGATTGGGAGATTGGGGCATGTCCTGGGCCTCATTGGGGACACAGCGTGCTGTCCCATCTCTGTGCCTCTCTCTTGTGTGGGACTGGTTTGTGTCTAGGAGCCAGGGCTGGGGACAGGGGGACAAGATTTCTGTCTTTGACACCAAGTAGGCACCTGAGAAAATGCCCACTGAGAAAGCCTGAGCAAGCCCAAGTAGGTAGCCTCTGTTGGGTCTGGTATTTTCTGTGACTCATCATGGAACTAAATTTGGGGTGCTGGAGCCCTGCTAGGGAGGACTGGAGTTCCTCACCCATGTCCACTTGGCCCCTTACCTGTAACCTTCTGCTTTGCCCTACCTCTGTCCACTTCTCATTGTTAGCAGTCAAGGTCCGGGGAGGTGTTGGCCAAGGGTGCCATTTTGTATTCAGGCTTTGTGGCTTTTGTAAGCCCAGCCTGTGTCCCTTGAGGAAGACTATGCGGTCTGATTTTCTTTCCCTTCAGAGTTGAGGCAGTTCAGGGAGAGGGGAAGGGGTTTCCTGAGAAGTTTCCAACCCCTAAACTCCCTTCTGCCCTGGTGCAACTCAGGGTGTGGTTCAGACTCCCACTAGGTCACACCCCTGGGCTGGGGAGGGAGTGGGCAGGAACCAGCAGGGCTCTGGGCCCAGGAGAGCTTGGACACACAACTGGGCACTACTGGAGGCACCAGGAACATTGCCTGAGTCTTGCTGAAGGTGCAAAGTGGGATCCTGCCTTTATTTGGCTTTTTGATATTTTGTCATTTATTTTTTTGCATTTATTCTGATTTTAAAGTATTCACTAAAACATTATTTATCTTGATTACCGAGCCTTTTGCCATCCCCTTACATTTTGTGCCTTGTCCCTGCCTGGCACCCTCCTCTCCTAGAGCTTTAGGTCCCCTGGGCACCCAGCCCCCCCCCCCTCCCCCCCAGGACTCTAGTGCGGAGAAGGAAAGCCAGAGGTGCCGCCCGCGGGAGGAGCTCGGTCGCCCCCTAGTGGCCTCAGAGCCGCTCCTTCAGAGACACCTGGGGGCGCAGGCTGGGAACCAATGACTTTGTCCCCTCCCCAGCAGCCTCAAGCTACCTCCAGCCATCTCGCCCCGTGCCTGCGCTCTGCTCCCGGCTCTTCTCCTCCTCCAGATGCTCCAGGACGGGGGCTGAAGATTTCCGACGGGAGGATAGCGATGAAGAAGGTGGAGGGAGTGGAGTCCAGGCGGAGGTGGGGAGGCACCCGAAGCCCTGAGGGGAATACAGCCTCATTTTACAAACCTTTGGATTCCAATTGTGAGCTATACTCTCCAAGGGGGCTGGATGTGGGACCCTTTGTCATTCCACCCTGAACTTGGGTGTGTTTTTATAACCCTTCTTTGACTTGCCTTTGTCTTAAAATTTACCTGGAGCCTTTAAACACAGGGTGGTCCCACCCCAAGGGAGTCCTCTTCCTGGGCCTTGGGGAGAGCAGGCGTAGACAGCCAGGATTGTGTCTTCCCTCATGAGTCACTGACTTTGTTGGCGGAGGGAGGATGGGGGGCAGCGGGCTGAGAAGGGGGGTTCTGAGCTGGAGTTGACTGTCAGAGAGGGACTGGGGTCTAAAGTTTGTTGCGGTGGGGGCTGTCCTGAGAGCCTTTATTCCTGTTATTCCTTGTCTTCACTGACTCCCTGTGGTCCCCAAGGCCAGCTGAACATGTTAGAGGTCATGCGAGCCAAGAGAGAGGTTGGAGAGAGAACCTCACATGTGAAGTGTGGCTGAGAGGTGTGCCTGGGACTAAAAGAGGGAGTTGAGGGGGGGGGGGAGTTCTTCTCTTCTTTGGTGGCACGAGGGTGGGAGGGAGAGAAGGGAAGTGGCTGTGCCAGGCAGGTGTTCCTATCTCATTCCATGCCCACACAACCTCTCCAAGGTGATATCTCTCTTAGGACATTTTTGGCTGCAAGTAACTGAATTATGAACCAAAGGTATCTGAACAATTAGGATGTTTAATTTCCCACTTAATTTTTTTAAGTTTATTTATTTATTTGGAGGGAGGGGAGGGGCAGAGAGAGAGAGAGAGAGAAAGAGAGAGAGAATCTCAAGCAGGCTCCACACTGTCAGCACAGAGCCTGATTTGGGGCTCGAACCCACAAACATGAGATCATGACCTGAGCCAAAATCAAGAATTGGACACTTAACTGACTGACCCATGCAGGCGCCACAATTTCCCACTTAATTCTTAACTTCATTTCAGAGTTGACTGAGTCACTTTTAGAGTAGTCTCTGTGGCTCAATGGAGACATCAAGGATTCAGGTTCTTCTCTTAATTCTGCTCTGTCATCTTTACAGTATTAATGAGGGCTGTCCTCATGGTCACAAGATGGTTGCTGCACCTCCAGATATCGCATTATGATGGGAAGGAAGAAACCAAAAATCTGCCACAAAAGGTTATTGGCATAGTCAACTGATTGAAAATGTCAGCTTTTCATAGCTCGCAGATGAGTGAAGTCTGTCGCAGTTTGACACTAAACAAATGGCAGAAGCACTGACTATGTTTTGCATACATTATCTTTTCACTGCTCACGATTACTTCACTTCACAATGACAACTGAGGTTTGGAGAAGACCAGTAACTTGCCCTGTTTTATGCCAGCAACTGACAGTGCTGGAATTCAAACTCCAGTCTGTGTGACTCTAGGCCTGGCTTTTCATTTGACTCTTTAAAAATGAAAGAAATACATATTTATGATAAGAATTTCAAACAATGCAGACCTTGGCTTTTTGCTTTGAAACAGTATATGTTCATGATAAGAATTTCAAGTAGTGTAAAGGGCATAGTGAAGATCTGCCTCTCGCCCCTCTTTGTAGTTCCCGCTGTAATTTCAGTGAATCTTCCAGATTTCCTCTGTGGTCACAAGCTCAGACTTCTAAATATTTTATACAAATGAGATCAACTCTGATACTATTCTGCACTCATTTTAAAAATTAGTGCATCTTGTGAGGTGCCTGGGCTCAGTCAGTTGAGCATCCAACTTTGGCTCAGATCATGATCTCGCGGTTCGTGGGCTTGAGACCTGCATCAGGCTCTGTGCTGATGGCTCAGAGCCTGGAGCCTGCTTCGGATTCTGTGTCTTTCTCTCTCTGTCCCTCCTTGGTTCACACTCTCTGTCTCTCTCTGAAAATAAATAAATAAGACATTTAGAAAATGAAAGAATATTAATACATCTTACTAGTAATATTGCTATATAATAGAGTCTACCTCTTTCGTTCTCTTGGGTGTATTGTATTGCATAGAATACAAGAATTATTACTGATATTGTTCCAGTTCTCTTCTGCTGGTCTTTATGTCATTTCTCATATTTTTTGTGTTTATAACAACCATGGAAAAGTAAATTTCCTTGTATATATAGTTTTGTGTCCATATGTGAGAATATCTTTGGATGAAGTTTTTATCAGATTGTATATACAAAATGTCTATGGATATTGGCAAACTGTCCTCCAAAAATATTGTACAAATAACACATGGAAATCCTTATTTTCTCATACCTGTGCCAAATTTGAATGTTACCACACTTTAATATTTTGGCTAATTTGATAAATGGAAAACTAATATCTTAATGGTTATTTTGATTTGCACTTCCTTTACTGTGAGTAAGGTTGTGTTTAGCCAGGCTGCTTGGGTGAGAATTCCTCTCCGGTGTTCTCAAGCTGTGTGATGTTGGGCAAATTGCTGTACTTCTCTGAACCTCAGTTTCCTCATCTGTAAAATGGGGACAGTAATGGTACTAGCCTTATTAGTTGGTTTTCAGGATTTAATGGTGTCATACATATAAATTGCTAGCAGAGTTCCTAGCTCAAAACAAGGGCTAAGTAAATGTTTGGTATTATTATTATTATTATTATTATTATTATGTCATATATTTACTGACAATTTGAGTCTGCTTATGATTTGCCTATTCATATCTGTTTTCCATTTTCACTGGATTCTTTTTTCCTTATTGATTTATTAGAGCTCTTTGTATATCAATAACAAAAACCTCCTTTTACGTGTATTACAAGTATTTTTGTTTGCCTTCTAATCGACTTTATTGTTGAGAGCAATTTTAGGTTCACAGCTAAATTGAGAAAAAAGTACCCAGATTCCCATATTCTTAATTAATTCAGTGAGCTAATGGACCCATTCATCCATTCATTAAATAAACACTTTTTGGTATGTCAAGCTCATGCCTTGCAAACAGTGGCAGCAGCTTAAGATACCAGGCACATCTTGTCACCTTCAACTGGGGACAGTGTTTGCTAATACCAGCATTGGAGAGCATTTTACGAGTTGCGGCGTGAAGGAGGCCTGTCCTGGGCAGGGATTTGGGTTGGCCGTCCAGGCATGCTGGGGGCCCTGCCCACTTTGAGCAGCGCTATGGTCACCGGGGCATAAAGATGTCTGCCCTGGCCAGCTTGCTGCCTTCCAGGTGCACCCACCTGACTGATAATCCCAGACACCACACACAGGCCTGGATACTGTGTGTAGAACAAATGTTTATGAGAGGCTTTAATAGAACAAGGCAGATCTCACAGAGAGACAGGGAGAGAAAGAACTGGAGAGAAGGAAGAGAGAGAAAGGGAAAAAGAGGGAGAAACAGAGACAGTGAGGAGGAGAAAGGATGGTTAATTTGTCCTGGTTTTCCTGGTTTTCGCCTCCAAGACCCATGGCCTGGAGAGCCCTATAGGCTTGGGAACCTGAAATTGTTAGCCACCCTAAAGGAGGACAATGAGGGAGAGACAGAACGAGGAACAGAGAGCAAAGAGACAGACGCGGAGAGATGGTGTACCCCCTGCTAGGGCTCCTGTAACTGAGCACCACACACTGAGTGATTTAAACAACAGACGCTAACTGTCTCAGTTTTAGAAGTGAGAGGTTAAAGATCAAAGTGTCAGCTGGGCTGGTTCGTTCCGGGGACCAGGAGGGAAGGATCTATTCCAGGCCTCTCTCCTTGGCTCATAGGTGGCTTTTTCCTGTGTCCTCACATCGTCTTCCCTCTGTGCATGTCTGTCTCCGAGCCCAGATTTCCCGTTTGTAAGGACACCAGTCAAATTGGATTAGAAGCCACCCTAATGACCTCACTTTAACCTGATTTTCTCTGTAAAGATCCTGTCTCCATAGAAGGATGCATTCTGAGGTACTGGGGGCTAGGACTTCAGCAAATGAATTTGGGGGACACAGTTCAGCTTGTACCTGATGGGAAGTCAGAGAGAGACACCCAGAGGCCAGGGGGCACAGAGGGAGGAGAGTGGTGGGTGACAGTGAGGGGACCGAGGACCGGGAGTGACCACCCACCACAACCAGTTTCTTCTCCTGACAGTTGGCTTCTGTCCATGGTCTATATCTCTCCCAGTTACGTCCTGCCTCCACTCTCCATCCCAGCCCAGGGCCCTCCCCGGAGCCTTGTGTCATCGCACTGCAGACTCCACGTGGGGTATGGTCCCACCCCCAGTTCCAAGTGCAAGGAGTAGTGGCCCCCGCAGAGCCTCAGTGCCACCTCTGTCCCTCTGCAGCTTCTCTGAGCCCATGGGCTATGGCATGCCATCCTACACGGCCATCTCTGGCCTGCAGAACTGCTCCTGGGCAAGGCCTGCTACTCCCCGTCCCACGGGGTGCCGCCAGGGACCATCTATCCCCCTGGGCCACCGGACTTGGAACCTCATTCTTCTCAGGGCATTTGTGGTCCGACATTTTTGTCATTTCCACCCCCACCCTACCTCCCACTTTCAGACCTAGTCGTGTTATGGGCAATGTAATCTGGTCTGCTGGGATTCACTTACCAGCTGATTTGTAATCCCAAACAAAACAAAACAAACAAACCATTCCAACCTACAGGTCTTGCGCAGCTTCTCTGACTTTGTTCACAGGTGTTGGGGAGTACTCAGCATGCTTACAGTCAGTTTCTGAACTATTGGCTGCGAGGTGGGGTTTGGTCTAACACCAAGCCTTAGTGCTGAGTTTCATTCTGTTTAGCCTGAGGATCTTGGCAACGATAGATGGATTCTCTGGCTCCAGCAAAAGTTTCTCTGTTGTCTCCTCCCTCTTTGTTATTGCTGTTTTCTCTCCCAACCACTCAGTTTATCCATGGATATTCTCATCCATCCACTTGCATTCCATTACCCATCATTCACCACCTTCCCATCCATCAATAATCCATCCATCCATCCATCCATCCATCCATCCATGCATCCACCCGTTATCTCTCCACATGTTAATTTATTCACAATCCATCCATTAATCATTCATCTATACATCTTCCTACCTATCCATTTTTCATCATTCACCACAATCCAGATATTCATTTATTTATACACCTTCATCACTTAACAACCCATCCCCATCTAACTACCATTATCCATCTATCCATTCATCTATATCTCCATCCACCATCCATCACTGACTGTTCTCCCATCCACCCACCCACCCCCCACCATCCATCCTCTCCCATCTGTCCCAGCTCTCCATTTATCCATTCAGCAAGTATGCTCTATATTTTGGTAATATGACAGGGAAGGTCTTAAGTCTTGTAAGGAAGGAGATGAAATGAAAACAAAATGAAACAGTACTCTAAAGCACTGCAACAGCAGTAAATCCAGCAGGGTACTGTGGGAACCCAGAGCGAGGGAAAAATCACTAAATTTCTAAGGCTATTGGGGAAAGTTTCAGAGGAGGTGACATTTGACTAGGACATTGAAAGATAAATGGGAGTTGGTCATAGAGAAAATGAATGGGTGGTGACTGGGGGTGTGTGTCGGGAGGGGAGAATACACATTCCAGGCTGAGGAATTGCATGTGCAAATGTGCGGATGATGCAGGGGATTCCAGGGAGCAGGGAGATGTCTAGTGGGGCCAGGGTGTGGGAGGTGGAATAAGGAATCTCTGGAGGCTGAAGCTTTGGAGGTAGATAGGGGCCAGATCAGGGGTGTCTTGAATGCCGGGCTTCATTCCATGGACATGGGGAGTCACCGAAGACTATGAAGAAGAGGAGGACCTCAGTCAGGTTTGGGCTTTGGAGGATCATTCTGGCAGTGGGGTGGAGAAGGAGCAAGCCTGAGGTGGAGGTGCCGGGGCCCACACCAGGCCGCCAGGAAGATCAGCCCTTGGTATGGGGGTGGCAGGTACCAGCGAGGAAGGGGCTGGCCCCCGGGGGAGCTAGGGTCTCGGTAGGAAAGTGGATCAGTGACTCCAGCCTCAGATGGAGTCCTGGGGCCCAGTTAGAGCTGACTGTGGGTAGGGAGGATTCTGCTGGTAAGATAGAGGTTGGCGGGCAGTGTTTCTGTCAGCATGACAAAGGGGCCCCTGTGGGCTTCAGTGGAACTACTGCCAGCAGCCAAGAGGCCACCCAGGCGGGGTCTCAGGCAGCAAGAGCCCAGCCCACCCACAGCTGAAATCTGGGGTCCCACGCCCAGGCCTGAGGGAGTGCTGGGGTCAGAGGGCAGGAGTAGGTCCTGATGCTTGGCACATGGAGGTGGCAGGGACTGTTCACAGGGGTCTGTGATTTGAGTGGTTGTGAGCCCACGCCGTGTCGAGCTCAGCCATCTCCCTGGAGATCCTGGCACCGGTAAACCCTGGTGGGTAGTCCAGGGTTCTCTCTCAGTCTGCTGGCGCCTCTGACTTCCTCTCCGGGACGGGTCGTCTCACCGCTGACATGAAGGCTTCTTGAGGCCAGTCCCCAGTTCCCCAAAGGCTGGGGGGAATGGGGGACTCAAGCACCCCTGTGTCAGTATGTTGCCTGAGGGGCTCCCGCTGCCTCTCTCAGGGAATGGTGGAGGGGCTGCCGTGGAGTTTCTTCTGTGACCTTGGGGGAAGGGCTTCCTACCCTCCTGTAGTTCAGTCGGGTTCTTGCCCTCTTGTCACTGTCTGCTTTCTGACTGTCTCTCCCCACAAAGCATTCACTTCCATCCCCAGGGTCTAGCCCGGGATGTGGTCCAGGTGTAGCGTGGCAACCCCCTAAAACAGCCCCCTGGCTACTGTAGGATCCGTTGTCCCCAGCCTGGCCCCGGTGTCCTGTGTCTGCTGGTCTGGGGGCTCCGAGGTACCTCCTGAGGGCTGGATATATTCTGGTGGGACCTTATACCTGTAGGTGGGGGCCCAAGGCAATGGCAGAGCTGGGTACAGGGATCCCTGGGTCCCAAGCTTTTTACCTGCCCTGCTAGATGTGTTTGTACAAACATTTTTTCTAACAGTCCAGCCAGGCAGCACCGTGCAGGGCTGGGGACATAGGCTTTGGAGCCCGATTGACTTGGGCTTGGATCCTGCCTCCCTCCCCCACTTCTGCAACTGCTGTGCAAAACTGGATGAGTCACTGGGCCTCTGCGAGCCTCAGTTGCCATTCTGTAAAATAGGTCTAAATGCATGTACCTCCTAGGGGCTGAGGATACATTAAGGAGCCAGTGCGGCATGGTCCCCATGTCTCCCTGGGCAGTTTCTGCCTGGCTCTGCATCAGCTTCTTCCTCTCCTCACAGTCTCCAGAAGGAGCTCCTCTCTCCAAAGCACTGGTGAGAAATCTTGGCTTCATTGAAAATGCTGTAGGGACCCGAGTGGGTTATGCCGTACCCTCCATGGAAATTGCCTCACCACCTGCCACTTGCCCATTTCTTCTCCCTCTTCTGCCGCCCACGTGAAATCCTTTCTCTCCAATCTCCATCAAGTTTCTGTGTCAGAGACCCCAGTGGCCCCCATCCCTCCTTTCCTTCCCCCTTCTCGTCTCTCTCTTCAGCTCTTCCTACATGGCTGGGCTCCCTGTGCTCAGGGATCCTCCAAAACCCAGGACCCGAGCTCAAGAAGAAGGCAGTGGCAGATTAGCAATAATGAGACTGCTGTCCTGAGACATGATAAGTGCCCAGAAAGCAGCAGCACGTACTATTTCTACTTTAGATAAAGGGACACTGAGCCTCTCAAAGCTTCAGCAAGTTGCCCAAGGTGACATGCCAGTTAGAGCTGGGTTCAAAGCCAAGTTCTCGGGCTTCAGCAAAGTTCTGTCTCTGTGGGCTCCAGACTCTGCTATTCCTAGGGTGTGGCCAGGCTTGGTTTTGGGCTCCCAGAAGCCAGGAAAGCAAGTTCAGGCCAGAACACCCCTTGTGGGTGGGGCTTTCAGGCCATGATGGATGCTCTCAGGCCCAGAACACCCAGAAGATGGGGTCTGGGGGGGGGCAAAATGGGGTCCATGCTGACTGCTGGAAAGCACAACCTAGGACTGTGGTGTTGAGGCAGGCATCCTATGTGGGGTTGGGTGGGGCAGGTCCTTAATGAGGGCGCCCATGCTTGCTTGGCATTTTGGTACCTCTTCTACTCTTGGGTATGATGTTCACTGAGGAGGCCAGGTGCTGATGGGTGGCCTATTGGGGTGCATGGGGGCTGGTTTCAGGCAAGCCAGCTGAGGTTGGGCCAGGTGGGGTGTCAGGGGAACTCCTGGCAGGTTCTTCAGACAGTGGTTTTGAGGGCAACACGTATGAACACACCTGCCAAGTAGAAGTCCCTTGGGGCTTTTCCCCCCATTCCCTCCTAGGAGCGTGTGGGTGAGTAGGGGCAGAGGGGAGAGTCTGGTGCAGGGAACCCCATGCAAAGACATTCCTAGCACAAGAAGATAGCATGCCAACCTTCCTTTGCCATCTTTAGGGCTTCCTGACTCAGAACTTCTGGTCAGCTGAGTAATGGCTCCCTGAAGGTGTTCATCTCCTAATCCCTAGACTCCGTGAAGGGTCCCCTCCCATGCCTGGCAAAGGGACTTTGCAGATGTGGTTCAGTGAAAGATCTTACAATGGGGAGATTATCCTGGATGATCCCGATGGGTCCAATGTGATCACCAGGGTCTTTGTAAGAGGGAGTCAGGAGAGTCAGGGTCAGAGCGAGAAGATGCCAGGATAGAAACAGAGGGGGGAGAAATGGAAATTTGAAGATGCTGCGTTGCTGGGTTGAAGATGGGTCCAGGGGCCAGGAGCCAGGGGATGCGAGAAAGGCAAGGAAACTTGGGGTGCCCCCAAGCCCCTCATGGAGGTGCAGCCCTGCAGACCCATCTTAGATTCTGACCTCAAGAACTGTAAGATAATGGACTTGTGCTGTTTTAAGCCATTAAGTCTGTGACAGTTTTATTACAGCAGCAACAGGAAACTCCTACAACTTTCAGCTCTGGAGATGGATATTTTTCCACAGGGACAGGTCCTGAGTTTTTATGTTGTCAGGCCTGGGAGCATGGATGCACTATGTAAAAGTTCATTCAAGTTATTCTTTTACTTATTTAAAGCTGTTTGTCGGTGCCTCTGGTGGCTGGGCCGTGGGATGGTGCTGAAGACATTGGGGGTGAGTCAGGCATGGTCTCACAGCTGTGGGCAGCTGTGCACGTGACTGATCTCACGCAGGAGTGATATATGTGGTGTGAACAGGGTTTGGGAGGACACAGAAGGGGGCACCTTGCCAGCTTGGGGTTGGGCCTGCTGGCACTTGGTTTGTGAGGTTAATCATTTAGATGAGGGAAGAGAGAAATGGAAGGCATGAGAGGGGGTCTCATTTCAATGCAATGCAAATGACACCTGCAAATGACAGCAATGGCTAACATTTTCCATAAAAGACTGCCAAGCCCAGGTGGGATGTCTAGGTGAGATATCCAGGTGGCCTGTTCAGGTGGGATGCCTAGGTGAAGCAGGTGTGATGGTCACAGCCCCAAGATTAAGAGGAAGGTCCAGACTCCTGCGGGCTGTGGCAACCTCCCACCGGCTGGGAATGTACAGGATTATTGAGATTGCAGAGAGGGAATCTCTGTGTAAACATATTTTATGGCTTTTCCACGGTGCTCTGGCTACAGTTGTGGCACTCAGGGGTAAAGGGAGGCTGCTGGTGTTTGAATCCATGGGTGACTTCCAGAGAGGAAGACAAGGTGACAAGTCTCACCTGATGAACACTGAAATGTGTCTCTGCTCTGACAATGCCAGGGAGGCTGTGACCCATGGAAAACAGGTCCCGATCCTGCTGATGAAAGGGAGCTTTTAGGAGGAGACGGAGGCTTGCAGACTGAAGGGACAGGCTGAGGAGAGTTTCAGAGTAACAGCCTAGAAAATGCAAAGTCTTGGGGGCCAGTGAGGGTGCAGCATGTTGGTGGTGTGGGCTGGTGGGTGAAAAGGAGGCACATGTGGGCTGTTGGGCACCTGGGGGAGGGATGGATGCTGGGAGATGGGGCCAGAGTGGGAGGCGGGCCACTAAGAGGGTGTTGCTCTGGGCACTTGTGACTGGATAAGTAGGGAACATGGCTCAGTTGTCCTGATGGAGAGGCCAGCCCCTTTTGCAAGAACCAAGGTGCCTGGTACGCAGGGTAGGGCTGCCTTCACCTGGGTCCTCAGTGGAACGTAGTTGCCCTGGCCATAAGCTGGGTGTCCCACGCCAGGAGATAGTTGTGCTTTTGTCAGAAGGACCTCCTGGGCAGGGCTTGTGGGGGCTGTTAGAGAAAACCAGAGCTGGACAGCAGTTAAAAAGATAGATTTGGTTCATGAACTATTGCAATTGGGGATAAGAGAACTTAGTAAATAGAAGTGAGCTCACTTGCAAATACAGCATGGACAAGTGGAATTTACTGCCAAGGAGCAGGGTGGGGGTCAGTGGATGGAAAGTTATGGAGAGGAAGCCTTAGGGGTGAGGGTGGGGGTTCCACTAAACCTACCTGACAGGATTCTGCTGAAGGCAGGCCAGGGTGAGCAGATAGCAACATGGGGCAGCAAGAATTTGATCAGACATTGAGGGTGATCAGATATCAAGGGTTGGGAATTCTCACTGAGCTGACTTGGCAAGGCTCTTGGCTGAAACTGGGCAATGCAGGCTGGAAGGACACATGCCAAGGTCCAGGCCCTGAGGGCTTAGGGGAGACTGACTAGAGTTTGGTCAAGGGCAGAGACTGTCAGGGTCCAGCCTGGGCAATGCTCCTGCCTCAGAGTCAACCTTGGTTGGGAGCCAGTTACAACGCCACAGGTGGGAGCTGGGGGAGGGTCAGCCCAGAGCCTGGTCACTCTGGAGCAGCTGGGGAGGAGGAGAAGCCTGGAACCTTCTCAGAGTGCACGCTCCCAAAGTTCTAGTCAGGAGAGAAGGAAGGGCTCCTGACAGGAGCTGTGGACTGGAACGGTCCTCACTGTCCTGCTCTGCCTTGGTTTTTTCTTCACCCACCAAAGCACAGAAGGAAGCAACGCCTACTTGTTCCTATGCCTGATGAAACTCACCATATTGCTATCAGTTTTCCCAAGGGCATAGCTGTCAGTGCTTCCATTGGTGATGTGTTTGGTAAAGAGAGTTCTGATCATGTATTCGTGCCTTTCTTGATTTGTTTAATGAGCAGATCTGGGGTGTGCCTCGCAAGTGTCAATCAAACGTGGTTGCTATTTCCGAAGAAGGCACAGGCGGATGGGGGGAGGGTGCGCAAACAATGAATGCTCACCAAAGCTGTTAACCCTGACTCAGGACTTCGCAGATGCCAGTAGTTCTTAGCAAATACAGAGCGCTTTGCAGCAGCTTAAAACCACTTTAGGAGAGCTTCTGCTGTTCTCCTTTTACAGATGAAACAGTTGAGGTTCAGAGAGGTGAAGTCACGTGACCATGACCGCATTCCCTGGATGGAGGCTGAACCAGGATCCCAACTCAGATGGAGGCCACATGTGTAGCATCTACCTCCCCACTCTGGAGTCTGAAAACAGAAGTTGTGTCTTCAGGAGTCCTCCAGGCAGATACGTGGGGAGGACAGCCTAGACAGGAGACTCAGGCAAAGCCGAGGGATGGAGATACGTGGTCTCAGTGACTGCTGGCTGGGCTGGGGGAGGGGAGGGGCACAGGACTGGAAGGGCGTGATGGAGAGGAGGCTGACCAGGGCCTCTCTAGTTGTCCTAGGTTTTGAATCAGCATCAGGATCTGGAGGGGAACCTGACCTTAGGCTGCAGCAGGAGTATCGCATCACCACTTGAAGCCCCCACCCCCCACCCTCGCCTTGCTGTCCTCAGCATCTGCATCAGGAAGAGGGAGGAATAATGCAGCAATTCACAATCCCAGACATCCCTCTGACAGCGGTGTCCTTGGGCAAGCGACTTGCTCTCTCCAGCTTCAGTTCCCCCTTTGTGAAGATGTGACAGTTAAGGGGGATAATATACATAAAGGATGGGGTCTGTTAGACCACTTTGAGTTCAAGCCATGGAAATGTTGATGAATTTAGGAAGGAATTTAGCTCACAGACTCAGCAGGGAGATGGGCCAACTGGGCCCTGGGTCGGAACCAAGGCACTACAGAAGGCAATGTGGGGAATGGCCTCATTCATGAGCAGTCTCGTCAGCAGGTGAGGATGCTAGAAGGAGTGGCTGGAAGAAAGCCAACCCTTTCCAGCCCTGACTCTGTGACCCAGATCCAGATTCTGGGGGGAGGCATGTGACAGGCCACTTCCTGATGAGGGCTGGGCTAGGAGCCAAGAGACAGATGATGGGGAGAAATAGGGCGTGGTTAGGAAGGGAAAGCAGACACGATGTCTCCTGCTTGGGTTGGTATAGGATCAGACACTTTCTACTAAGTCTCTCCTCTCCTCCCTTCTCTTCCTCCTCCTCTTCTTCCTACTTCTCCTTCCCCTTCCCTCCTTTTCTTCCTTCTCTCCCCAACTCCCCAGAATGGGGGGTTCTCAGCAACTTTCATCTAGACTGTAGCAACTGCCCTGCCTCTCACCTCCCACCTCTGACAGCTCACCCATGCACCTTGCAGTTTTATTTCTAAGATGTAAATATTGTCTGGTTGCTTCTCTGCTAAAAAGGCTCCAAATCTTCTCAACAATGCAGGATAAATCTTAGAATTCTGAATCTTGTCTGCCTTTTTGGTGTCAGCCCCATTACCCGCACTGCTCCTCTCTGATCCCATCATTTGTCCAGTACTCCAACTCCTGGTGTTCTGTCTTCCTGAAATGCACCATCCCAAACCCAAAGAGCTCCTGTGTATCCTTCAGGTCCGTCCCAGATGGGGGATGGCCCACACGTATTACAGAAAAAGTGTTCATCCAAATGTCAACGGGTCAATGGATGTTATTTAAAGATTTTAATGACCTGGGTGACTAGCCCAGATGTCATGACATACCTGGGACAAGGGACCTGCCCAAGATGATGTGGCAGGTGATGATGGGAGGTCTCAGGTCAGCAGAAGGGCAGCCTCCTGGGTGCAGTTCTGTGGTTTGGCCTCATAGTGTCACCAGTCCGTTTCTGGCGCTTTCACAAAGTGTAGTTTTTTTCTTGTCTTCCTGCCTCAGGGCAGATGATTGGCTAAGGAGCCTGTATGAACCTCCCACTTCCAACTCTGGAGTGTCAAACAGCTCATGCTGTTTCCCCATCCAAAGATGGAGAGGCGCTTCTGGTTTTCACGTCTTTTCACTTGATAGGCTTCTAATAGGTCCATTCCACAGGTCACAACTGCTTTGGTCATGGCTCAGAGTAGGGACCTTTACACTAACCTGTCTTCTCTCCTCTGCCCCTTTTGACTCCCTTGGACAGTTAGTGCTTCTGTCCTCTGGGGTTCCACAGCATGAGCAGTGAGACCATGGATTTACTGGCTCTGGGCTCTGACATGGGCAGGACCAGGAACTAAAGGCAGCTTGTTTGTGGTGGGGATGTCAGGAACTGGGAGCCACCTGTGCAGGGAGTCTGGAACAAACTGGAACTGCTACTTGGGGTTAAGGCTTGAAAAGCCTGCATCCGTAAGAGGGCAAGTGGTCCAGAGGAAGAGCTGGGAAGACAGCTCTTGGGTCAGGCCCTGGGCCAATGACTGGATCAGTCTTGTCCTCCAATATTGGCATTTTGGAAGCTCTAACTTGCCATTGCAAAAGTTGGTTTGGGGATGAGTACTCTGGAAGGCCAGATGGGAGCAATGAGAAGATCTGGGAAGATGTGTGTGGGCACGGGAGGTGAATGTAGTGAGAACAGTAAAGAAAACAGAACTTCTTTTTTTTTTTTTTTTTTTTCTTTCAACATTTTTTATTTATTTTTGGGACAGAGAGAGACAGAGCATGAACAGGGGAGGGGCAGAGAGAGAGGGAGACACAGAATCGGAAACAGGCTCCAGGCTCCGAGCCATCAGCCCAGAGCCTGACGCGGGGCTCGAACTCACGGACCGCGAGATCGTGACCTGGCTGAAGTCGGCCGCTCAACCGACTGCGCCACCCAGGCGCCCCAAGAAAACAGAACTTCTATTGCCAACTAAAATTCCAAAGCACACAGGAAAACTAATCATAAGAAGAGTGAGAAATAAAATCAACAATGAGGAGATGAATTCACTGCAGGGAAATGGAAATGGGGGAAAAAAAGCATTTTGAGACCTTCAAAGAGGAAAGAGTGTTTACAAAAATAACAAGAACTGATAAAAGGAAGCCAGAAAGCTATGAATCCAGAACAGATTGGCTTTGGGAAAGAACTGATTAGAAATCTGGGTATAAAAGCCATGCTATTCAAATCAATAGATGAAAGAGTCAAAGATAGAATTAGTGACAACCACTCACAGGTACAAGGAGATGAAAAGATGGGAAAGAATTTAAGAGGCAGGTAGGGCAGAAGTGACAGAGGAGTAGAAGAGGGAATGACTGAGAATCTTCTATAATTTAAGAAAGACATGACTTCAGAGTAAAAGCATGCACAGGATGCTGAACAGGATAAACATAAGGAAATTGAGAGAGAGACCCCGCCAAGACCAGGTTAGTCCCCCCACCCTCCCAACCTCAGGTCACCTTCTCCTCCTCATTTGTAGATACCAGGGCACAGGTCATGATTGTTCAAGAGGTGATCTGGTTCCATGTCTGTCTGGATTTTATTTTTACTTTTTGTTGTTAATGTTTTGTTTATTTTTGAGAGAGAGAGAGAGAGAGAAACAGAGTGAGTGGGGGAGGGGGAGAGAGAGAGGAGGACACAGAATCCAAAGCAGGCCCCAGGCTCCCATCTGTCAGTACAGAGCCCCATGTAGGGCTCCAACTCACAAACCACGAGATCATGACCTGAGCCAAAGTCGGATGCTCAACTGACTGAGCCACCCAGGCGCCCCTGTCTGGGTTTTACATGCAGCAGGTACTCAGGTGGTGTGGTGCATGGTGTCGAAAAGGTGCTCAGTAAACATGTGGCAATTAATAATTTAAGAACCGGTGAGTAAGTCGGTGCTGGGAGAAATCGGTGCGCATGTCTTAGTGCATGGCCAGGGTGCAAGACATGAGAATCACTAGAGTGGAGTCTGGGAAATGGCCATGGACAAGCTCATGACCGTCTCTGGTTGGGCTGGCCAGGCCTGCTGCCGATTCTGAGGGTTGCTCTTGGGGTCATCGTGCCTGGGGGCAGTGTGAGAGAGCTGTGTGCCCTCTGGGAGAGGCCTGCTCAGACCATGCTCAGCGCCCAGGGATGTTTGAGGACCAGCTTCCCCATGAGATCTTTCTGGCTTCCATACCTGGAGAACGGCTGGCCCAATGGAGGTGCAAGCTCATTCTCCATAAATATGTTATTGGCAATGATTTATTAATAGAAGGATAGCCCTAATAGCAGCAGGATCAACTAATATTGATACAACACTTTATGGGTTCCAAAGTGCTTCACATTTGTTATCTCATCTAATCCCTATAATAGCCACAGAGGATGTTATTTGTGTAATCATTTTGTAGGCTGGAAAAAACCTAGGTTTGGAGAATTGGAACATATCACCCGAGATCCCCGAGCTCCTGGGGGCAGAACCAGGACTCCGCACTACGGCTGTTTTCCTGGGCTCTTCCGGCCTCTGCCCTTCTGCTTGTCCAGACAGAGGTTGGGCTGCCAATGACCTTTGTTCCTCAGAAACAAAGAGTTTACCGAGTAAGTGAAGAATGTATACAGTACTGCACAGCCAGCCATGTGTAATGTGTTCCCTAGGCATGAACAATCTTCAAACATGGAGTGGGCAGGGAGTGGAATGCGTGGAGGCCTAGAACAGACCGATGTGTGTGGGGGTGAGGGGGACCCTTTCAGGGAGGTAAGGAAGAGATGAACGATGGTACAGTCCCTGCTTCTTCCTCCACATCTGGATACAGGACTCCCGGCTGCATTGCTAGCATTTCATACGTACAGTTTAATTTTACTCTTTTCCTTCACGTGTGGCCTGTGGACTTCTGCTCTGGCATGCCTGAAGACCTATACTCTCATCTCAGTTGAATGCATCCTTCCTGAGTCCTGAGCACTTTAATTTAGAGTTTTCCACTATTTTATTTTATTATTTATTTATTTTTAATATTTTATTAAAATCTTTTTATTTGAGAGAGAAAGGCAGAGAGAGAGAGAGAGAGAGAGAGAGAGAGAGAGAGAATCCTAAGCAGGCTCCATGTTGACATGAGGCTCGATCCCACGACCCTTGGATTATGACCTGAGCCAAAATCAAGAGTCGGATACTCAACCAACTGAGCCACCCAGGTGCCCCCAGAGTTTTCCATTATTTTAATAAAACCAGGGGAAAAGAAATAAAGCACTGGAATAATGGACAAATACAGCTATACAGACGTGGAGGTCTTCAGTCTGGATGGGCTGGGCCAAGTAGAACTCAACACCCCCATCCCCTCCCACAGCTGTGAGCGAAAGTCTGAATCAGGCAGAGGCAAGACCATATACCAGATACACTAAAGGGCAGGTCGTTTAAAAGTAGAACGTGTGGGGCCTAATTCAAAAACAAGAGGCTTTGCGTTGGGTGGGGCGGGACAGGGAAGGAAGCCTGGGGCACTGGGCACAGGTCCAAAGGCACAGAGCAAGTAGGCAAAGCATGAGGTGTAAATGCATTGGGGTCCACAGGGCTGGCCCGTGGGAGCCTGGCTCTGTCCAGGGCAGCCCCTAGGCTCTTACACTCCAGAGCCAGCTTTGCCAAGAATCCGACAACTCAGCTCCACAGAAGAGCCATGGTTATAGTGACCACCGGCCTCGGAATGTCCACTTTACCTGTCACTTATCAGTAAAGTCCCTGCATTTGAATTTCCATGTGACAGGGCGCCTGGGTGCCTCAGTCGGTTAAGTGTCCGACTTCGGCTCAGGTCATGATCTCCCTGTTCGTGAGTTCAAGCCCCGCGTTGGGCTCTGTGCTGACAGGTCAGAGCCTGGAGCCTGCTTTGGATTCTGTGTCTCCCCCTCTCCCTGCCCCTCCTCTGCTCTTGATCTGTCTCTCTCTCTCAAAAATAAATAAACATTAAAAGAAATAAATAAAAAAGTGGAACATGAGGAAGCTGATGACAGCTTCTATTTCCAAAACATTTATTCATAAAATAATCAATTGACCTATTTGTGAACTACTCATTCAGCAAACATTTATTGTGTGCCTGGCCGCCTGGAAATGACTCAGAGCAGGCCTCACCCACAAGGAGCTCATGGCCACAGCGGAGAAATCATGTGGGGTGGAAAGTCCTAGGTGGTGATTAAAGCACATCACCGTCTATTGATTGGAGCAGTCTCTTTGGGACCCTCCCAAAGCTGTGGTTTCTGAGCGAGGGGCTGGATTTCAGTGTTTCTATACACATACATTCTGAGAGTCAGACTGGTCTTCCCCTGGCTCCTCTGAGTGTAGTTTACTTGCAGAGAAAATGCTACTTAATAGGGGAAATGAGAGGAATGCAGGAAAGAAGCCTTTGTGCGGTGAGGCGGGCTGGGGCTTGGGAGAGGAAAGAGGCAGCAAGAGTGGGAGGGAGGAGCGACTGAAGCCAGGGGCCAGGGGCCGGGCCGCCCTCCGCTGCGGTGACAGAACGTGGCAGACGTGGTGTATTCCCAGGGTTTGTGTAGGGCAGGAGGAAGTTCTTACCTGTCCGTGCTGACAGAGCTGCAGAACAGGAGGAATCCCTTTTGTCTGCAGGTTTGAACATCATGGAGGCTCATTTGACAGATACGTTAACTGCTCGTTAGCTGTCCCTCTTTTGAGCAGTTGTCCCCCTGCATCTACTTGAGTTAACTGCCCTGCACAAATGTGTCTTCCTCCCAGAGGCTGCCTCTCGCCTCTGCAGGCTGTGAGCAGCCTTGGCCCTGTTCCCAGAGGGCCTCCTGCCCCTCTCCTGGGGGCACTTAGAACCTTCTAGAGTGAACCGTTCATTACTAGGTCTCTGCCTTGAGAGGATGAGTCATCTAGGAGCCCCCTCCCCCCTCTGAGTCCTCAGTGCCGGGCACAGTGCTGGACAGGAGCGCCAGGGTGCCTTGCCAAGGGCGGGAGGGAGAAGGAAAAGGGAGCACCCCAGGGACATGGAGATCAACGCTTGTAGGTGGGAGTGAAGGGCTCCCGTCTTTCCTCTTTGTATCACCCTGAGGGTCCCTCCCGGCATCCTTCTCCTCTTCCTCCTCACAGCAGAGGCAGAGATGCTGGCTGTTTCCAAAGCATTTTCCCTGCCAGGTGAGAAGAGAGAGCAACAGCAGTGACCTTGGAGAGGGGAGGGTGCTTCTGCTGTTTGCAGAGGTCCAGGCAGCAGGGGGTTGCACACTATTGGTGTTGTCGGCCGGGGAGGTGGGGGGGGCCGAGTGCCATAGCTCCAGGCTGTCGCTTACTGACCGCACTTGGACACATCACTTCTGTTCACTGAGTCTGTTTCCTCACCTGTAAAATGGGGGTAATAACATCAACTCCCAGGATGATGTGAAGATTAAGTGAGAGATACAGTATGAAGCGCTTGGCACCTTACAGACCCAAGATGGAGGCCGTCGTTACGTATTCTCGGCCTGAACCCCTGGAGGAGATACCACAGATGGACGATGCCTGAGTGTGACCGGCACTGTGGTTCACCGTGGTCTTGTTATGGGATGTTGAATGTAGAGGACAGAGTGAGTGGAGAGAGCACTACCTCAGGAACCAGAAGAGGCTGAGGTTTGAGTCTGGGTTCTGTCTCATTGCAGCTACATGACTCTGAGCAAGTGAGTTACCTTCTCTGAGCTATTGTTTTTTCTAAATTGTTTAACATGAATGGAGCCTTTCAGATACTCTCTTTAAGAGTGGAGACAGTGATCTCCAGAAGAAAGGCAAAGTGTCACCGTTTTCCTCCCGATAGGACATTTCTTCCACTGGAGCTTTAGGCTCACAGATGGTGGGTGGGCTCCTGGCAATTGTCGTGCATTGACTGGCACCCTAGTGAAGCTGATACCAAGGAGCTGTTTTCATACCCTCTGTCTGACCTCTTACCAAAATGGCACCAAATATTTACCAAGGTCTCTGGCTGGCGGTGGGAATGCTGGTCTAAACATTATGATGGGGTGGGGATGAGATTGAATCGGGGGCATCCTGGACTCATCACCTATGTCCCCAGATGTAATTATGTCATGTTACCTTTGACGGCCCAGAATGTACGAGGGCTGCCTGAATTATGAAACGTGGGATTTGGTGAGTAGCAGAAATCACCACCCACTGTGTGTCGTGGGGGACAGCTGAGGGGCAGGAGCGGCTGTCGGGCGG
The DNA here is from genome assembly GCF_046562875.1 of Panthera onca. Lineage (NCBI taxonomy): Eukaryota > Metazoa > Chordata > Mammalia > Carnivora > Felidae > Panthera > Panthera onca. The sequence goes on along the minus strand of NC_138349.1, from coordinate 42,414,150 downwards.
CTTCCAGCTGGAGGACACTCATAGAGGGAACAGCGGGCCCTAGAGCAGCAGCAGGCAGGCTGCCTGGGAACCAGAGTTGGGACTGTTGGCTCTCACCTCCCTCCCTGAACAGCAGGCAGTGGATACTAGGGTGGCAGCATGAGGGCAGCACCCAGGAGGAGTGGGGAGCACCCCCCGCCAGAAGGCTAACTATTGGCACATCCAGTCCAACAACACTCTCTATAAGCCCCCAGCCCTGGAGGACACCTTCATTCCCTTAAGGCAACAGAGCTGATAATGCTCACTGCAGGCTTCTAGTTGAAGTCTAAGATGGGCCGTCAAACAACACCCTCCAAATATTTGTGGGAAAAAAATGACAATTGAATAGAGACACCAAAGAAATCGAGTTAAATGAGCAAGCAGGAGATTTAAAAGAAAAAAAATATTTAAGAGGGATGGGTTTATCTAACCCATTAAACGAGAGCAAGCAATTTTATTTTGAAAGTAAGTAATGAGGTTTGGGCAATGAAAAATATGATTGTCAAAGTACATTTAAAAAATGAAAGGGAAGGACTCCTAGCCACAGTAGTGAAGAGGGAGTTAGTTAGCTGGAAGAACAAGACAGGAAGTATTTCCAGAACCCAGGGCAAACATCATAGAGAGACCATTGGAGGTCTACCGCATTCCAGCCTCCCCTTTTCCAGAGCTCAGGCTGGAAGGTTTCCCAGTACTCACAGTGGGTTGATGTGGCCACGTGACTAAATTCTGTCCAATGGACGCAAGAGGAGGGGCTGGGCCCCTTCTGGACTGAGGGTCTGCTCCCTTGCTGCTGGTCCCCCTGGGGAGGGGGGGAAGGGAGAAATAATCAAGTAGAAAATGGAAGAAAATATCCAAGATGTGAAGAAAGGCAACACTAAATTTAAGGACCCATTGAGGGTCAAGCAGGATGAAAGGAAAGAAAAAGAGAAAGAAAGCCTGACTTAAATCTTTGTTGTGAAATTTAAAAACACAAAGGATAGGGAGAACATCCCAAGAAGGGGAAGGAATTAATAAATAAACTTAAGAAATAAGGATTAAACTAACGTCAATTTTCTCACTTGGCAAAACTGAATACAAAAGTTTTGGAGCAGTATATTTGAAATTCTGGGGAAAACTGCTTTGAATTTATAAGGCTCTCTATACCCAGCCAGTCTGGTAAGTCAAGTGCAAGGGCGAAGTAAGGATATCTGAAGGGAGAAAGTTCTGTTTACCACTGATCTTATTATCTGTGAATTTATTTGAAAGAGTTGCTGCAAGATGTACTTCAGCAAAATGAGGTATGAACCCAAGAAAAAGATAATGTATTACAAGAAATATATGGATAAAGCTACCAGTAAAACTCAATAATTCCAAATCATTGATGATACTGTCAGTATAATGTATTGATTATATTGCTTATGATTATAATAATCTGGAACAAAGATTCTAAATAACCTCAACATTGGGGGGAAGTGATGAGGAAAATAAAAACATGTTAAAAATGGCTATAATAGGAGGCTCCGGGATGGCTCAGTCGGTTAAGCGTCTGACTCTTGATTTCGGCTTAGGTCATGATCTCGGGGTTTGTGAGATTGAGCCCCACCGGGGCTGTATCTGTGCTGTCAGCACAGAACCTGCTTTGGATTCTCTCTCTCCTCTCTCTCTGTTTCTCTGCCTGCTCTCTCAAAATAAAAAAGTAAAACTAAAAAAAAAAAAAAAAAAAAAAAAAAAGGAAGTAGTAATCCCCCTTTTTACAAAAAGGAAAAAATATGAGATCAGAAACACAAGTCTCTTTTTAAGAGAGGAGTCATATGGGGCGCCTGGGTGGCTTGGTCGGTTAAGCGTCCGACTTCAGCTCAGGTCATGATCTCACGGTCCGTGAGTTCGAGCCCCGCGTCGGGCTCTGTGCTGACAGCTCAGAGCCTGGAGCCTGTTTCAGATTCTGTGTCTCCCTCTCTCTCTGCCCCTCCCCTGTTCATGCTGTCTCTCTCTGTCTCAAAAATAAATAAACGTTAAAAAATTAAAAAAAAAAAAAGAGGAGTCATATTTAATTAAAGGGAAACTATGAAGCAGATCACTTCAATATATTGTAAGTTGCCTTCTCTGTGCTACCATGAAAATGGAAGGATGTAGTATATTTATGACTTGGTGAACTAAAACATAGAATCAATTTGCTGACAAATCTGATTGATGGCAAGGTCTCAAGTCAAATGAAATTTTATTCTGCTCTAACTTTATCACAAGTCATGGATCCTCCCTGCTGTGTTTCCTGATGTTCAATATAAAGATATAACAATTATCTTCATTATAAAGTTGTCCCTTGTTATCTACTTGTTTTTCTACTGAGCATGTCTTTACTCATCAAAAGTGTAATTTCTTAACTTACAAATGGTATGCACTTCAAGGCTTTTGAAACATTTTAGTCAATTTTGTAACACATGACCACCAAAGGAGACAGTGGTTATTCAAAAATTGTACCTAGTGTTAATCACTCCAGACATAATTGACTCACTTCCTTTCCTTCCTTCCAGGTTAGCACTCAACGTTTTGTTTTCCTACGGTGTTATTGCTGGGAGTTGCAATAGTTTTTTCTGCTAGTTCTCCTGGCTATACATATTTAATATAAACTTGAGTTAAAAACAAATGCAAAATAAAAAGAAAGTAGTGTTGGGGCTCCTGGGTGGCTCAGTCAGTTGAGCGTCCAACTTTGGCTCAGGTCATGATCTCACAGTCCGTGAGTTCGAGCCCGACGTTGGGCTCTGTGCTGACAGTTCAGAGCCTGGAGCCTGCTTCGGATTCTGTGTCTCCCCCTCTCTCTCTGCCCCTCTCCCTCTCACACTTTGTCTCTCACTCTCAAAAATAAATAAACATTAAAAAAAAAATTTTTTTTTTTAAAGTAGTGTCAATGTTAGATGTTGGCAAGGATGTGGAAAAATTGGATTACTCATGCATTGCTGGTGGGAACATACAATGGTGCAGCCACTCTGGAAAACAGGTTGGCAGTTTCTTAACAAACAAATAATCAAACAAACAAACAAGCAAGCTAGACTTGCAACTACTATTTGGACCAGGACTGTACTACTGTACATTCACCCCAGAAATAAAAACATTTTCACCCCAAAATGCAACACAAATGTTTATAGTGGCTTTATTTGTAGTAGACCCAAACTATTGGTACCAACCCACCAACCATTGTCCTTCAACAAACAAGTCAACGGTTAGTTACATGGTACATCCTTACTATGGAATACTTCTCAGCAATAAAAAGAAACAAACTATGGCTACGTGCAACAACTTGGGTGAATCTCCAGAGAATTATGCTGAATGAAAAAGCCAATCCTAAAAGCTTATCTGTTGCATGATTCCATTTATATAGCATTCATGAAATGACACAATTGTAGACATGGAGAACTGTGGTGCTTGTCGGAGGTTAAGGAGGTGGTGGGAGCAGAGGGTGGGAACAAGTGGGTGTGGCTATCAAAGGTCAACAGAGGGATCTTTGTGGTGGTGGAAATATTCTGTACCTTGACTGCTTCAATGGCGATATTCTGGTTGTGGTATTACACTGTGGTTTCACCATGATGGATGGAGATAAAGGGCACAGGGATCTCTGTGTTGTATCTTAGAACTGCATGTGACTCTATAATTATCTCAAATGAAAGTTTCTTTTTTTTTAAAAAAAGAAAAAGGTTATTTGTTTATTTTGAGAGAGAGAGCAAGAGTGAGCAGGTGAGGGGCAGACAGAGAGGGAGAGAGAAAGAATCCCAAAGCAGGTTCTGCGCCGTCGGTACAGAGCCCCTTGTGGGGCTCAAACTCACAAACCATGAGATCATGACCTGAGCTGAAATCAAGAGTCAGATGCTTAACTGACTGAGCCACCCCGGTGCCCCTCAAATAAGTTTCAATTAAAAATGTGCTTCTGAGAATTTCTATACATATAACCCGATTAAGAATTTTATCTTTGGCATTATGGTTCTCTTCTCGTTTGGGTGGGATATAAATTATTGTTCATATATTTTACTCTTTCCCCCCCACATCTCATGAGAAGAGTTCCTGGTTCTGTTAATGTTGGTGGCAGCTCTGTGACTTGTTTTGGCTTTAGAGTGGGTGGAATACAGTTCCTTGCCCCCTGACTTTGTGCTCAGCCATGCAGCTTGCTTGGCCAAAGGATGTTAGCAAATGTGACTCAAATAGGGCTGGAGATGAACTTGCATAGTTGGGCTTATCCCCTTGCCCTTCTGTGGTCTCCATGAGTGAAGCTTTTGAACTTGCCCATCTCTTGAGGGCCCAGAATGAACACAGATGGAGGAGCCTTAACCTCAGTGAGCAACCAAGTCCTGTCAGACCTGCAGCTCAAAGCAGAGCTTCCCCATCGAGCCCATCTTAGGTCAGCTAAACCCCAGGTGACCTGTAGTAGTTTGTATGCCACTGAGAGTTTTGTGGTTATTTGTTACTCAGCAATAGCTGACCCATACATCATTGTATCAAGTAAACATGTTAGGACAGCACAGCTGAGCACAATTTCAGATGAAAGAGTGGATTCTTCATCCAAGACATATGGTAATCTGGTGGATATTATACTTAAAATCCCATCTGTATCCATTTTGGGAGTTTCTGGATCAAAATCCCTTTTTTTAAAAAAAAAAATTTTTTTTTTTACGTTTATTTATTTTTGAGACAGAGAGACAGAGCATGAACGGGGGAGGGGCAGAGAGAGAGAGGGAGACACAGAATCGGAAGCAGGCTCCAGGCTCTGAGCCATCAGCCCAGAGCCCGACGCGGGGCTCGAACTCATGGACCGCGAGATCGTGACCTGAGCTGAAGTCGGACGCTCAACCGACTGAGCCACCCAGGCGCCCCTCAAAATCCCTTTTGTAACATGTCTTGGGGAGCTAACTGTATGTCCAGCATACAGCACATGTAGAACTACTTAAAAATACTTGTTAAATAACTGTGGACTGTTTGAATGAATCCCAGAAGGTCCCAGAAGGCAGGGATGGGGATTGGGGGGCTGATGTAAACAGTGTAGGATGGACTGCTTTGATAATTTCTCCCCTGTCTTCCACAGAGGGGCAGTCGATGCACTGTGGGCTAGTAAGTCCATTGGGGTAGCAAAAGGTAAGGACTATAAGCCTCTAGGGGAATGATGTCCCTTTTCCCTCATCTTTTTCTTAATCTCTGCTAAGGAGGAAAAAATGCTGTTCTGAGTTGGTCATCTTCAAGATCATGGATTGTATTGGGGAAATGGAGCTTTAGCGACAGGGGGCAACTGTGCCCTTTTCCTCCTTTCTCTCTGGCTGGTGGGGATGTCTCGCATTGCCTTTCTTGGAGATGGAGTAGAGAAAGAGTGAAGCATTGCTAAGGAGAGGCAGGGAAAAGGCAGCGGACATCCAGCCTAACCTGGAGAGAGCCAGGGAAAGGCCAGCTGCCTGGGGTGGGTCACAGGAAAGGTGTTGGCTGCCAGCGGGCATCCCTTATCTTTCTTTCCTGCGGCCAGTATAGGTTATTTTACAGCCTAGCCTCTTTATGGCCTCAGTAGGGAGCAAAGGCAAACAAAGAAGGAGTGATCCTGCAGGGTCTAGGGAGCCACCTCCCACAGCAGATGTGCTTTCTTTAGCAGCCCTGCCTGCTACCTGAAGCACTTTGTGGAAAACCAGGCCTTAGGGGCTGCCTGACCTTGAGGTCCCTCGTTTATATCTTCCTTTCAGGTGGCTTTGAATGTATCCCCATCCCTTAAACCTTTGCATCCTTGCCAGCTTGTCATGAGCTGGAAACCAGTCTCGGCTGCGTTTCACAGATGATGAAACTGAGGCTGGGATGGTTGTTACCAAGCTTCTTTACCCTCTGTGCTGTGGAATGCTATTTCATTTCTTTGATTTATTCTTTTCTTCAATACTTACAATTATTCTTCTTTAAAAGAGAGACTGCAACAAACAAATGGGCTATATTCCTATTGCTTAGATAACTGATGTTAACACCCCCCTCCCCATTATTTCTAGAGGTTACTACTTTCAACTTTTATTTTTGTCTTATTCCATGAAGGTGCAAGATTCTTTTATTATTTTAAAACTTTCTGATTTAAACAATCTAAAACCTAGAGAAAAGTTACAAGTGAGGATAAAGAACATTAAAAAAAAAAATTCTGAACCATGTGAAAGTAAGCTGCGACAAGATGCGTCTCCCACAAAGATTGGTTTAATTGTATATTTCTTTAACATTTTTTAAAATGTTTATTTATTTTTGAGAGAGAAAGAAACAGAGTGTGAGCTGAGGAGGGGCAGAGAGAGAGAGGGAGACGCAGAATCCGAAGCAGGCTCCAGGCTCTGAGCTGTCAGCACAGAGCCCGACGCGGGGCTCGAACTCACAGACTAAGATCATGACCTGAGCTAACATGGGATGCTTAACCAACTGGACGCCCCCTGTATATTTCTTACAGAGAAGGACATTCTCCTACTTACCAAAACACAACCCTTGTGATTCAGGAGATTAGCATTGACATATAACTACCCTCTCATCCCTAGGCTTTATCTATCAGTGGTCCCAAAGTGTTCAGATTTAGGTCTCCTGAATCTGGCCTCCTTTAGTCTGGAACAGTCTTTCCTTGAGTTTCATGGTTGAGACATGTTCCAGACTACGAGGCCAGTTACTGGTAGCCCATCCCTGGCTTCGTGCTAGTCTGATGTTTCCTCAGGATTGGGGTCATTTTTATGCACCGGTTGGCAGGAGTATCATAGGCAATGATGTGCTCTTTTTGTATCCTATCGTGGGTACATGATTTCAATTTGTAGCATTAGTGAGGTGGTTGTTTTGATTGCTTTGATTAGGGTGGTGTCTTCTGGGCTTCTCCACTGAAAAGCAACTAATTTTCTGTTTGTAATTAATGATCATTTTATGCTGAGGGACACTGAAGCCGTGCAAATATCCTGTCATTCATCAAACTTTCACTTTATTCATTTAATTATTTATATTGGAGTGGACTCATTGGTTCCTATTTTATTCCATGGGCTATTATCTATCACAATCGTTATTTATTTTACTGCTCACAGTCTCCCAGATTTGGCCAGTGAAGGTGCCTTCCGGCTGGATTCTGGGTCCTTTTAACATGCCCCCATCATTCTTAGAGCACTCTGTTACTTTCTAGCTTCCAAGGATCTCTCGGGCTCCTCTTGTACGTTCCCTGTCCTTTGGATTCTTTTAATGGAGAATGACATTGGAAGCCATGTATGGGTGCTAGGAGTGCTCATTGTTATTGGTGTCACCACTCCAAGGCTCTGTCAGTGGACAGAGCAAGGAGATGAGTGTGTGTGTGTGTGTGTGTGTATCTCACAACTACATTCATTCATTTATATATACAGATCTTCCTTGACTTACAATGGTTCTATGTCCTGATAAACCCATTGTAATTTAAAAATAACGTAAATTGGGGCACCTGGGTGGCTCAGATGGTTAAGTGTCCGACTTCGACTCAGGTCATGATTTTGCAGTTTGTGGGCTGTCAGACAGCTCAGAGCCTGGAGCCTGCTTCAGATTCTGGGTCTCCTTCTCTCTCTGTCCCTTCCCCACTCGCACTCTTTCTCTCTCTCAAAAATAAGTAAACATTAAAAAAATAACGTAAATTGAATATACATTTAACTAACACCTAAATCAAACATCGACGCTTACACGCTCACAACCCTTAACATTTGTCTACAGTTAGGCAAAACCATCTGACACAAAGCCTATTTTATAATAAAGGGATATAATAAAGGGAATATCATGTAATTCATTGGATACTGTGCGGAAAGTGAAAACAGAATGGCTATATGGGTATCAGTTGTTCAGTTTTGTGATTGCGTCACGGACCGGGAGCTGCCCACCGCTCAGCATCACAAGAGAGTACGGTACCACATATTGCTAGCCCGGGAAAAGATCAAAATTGGGAATCTGAAGTACTGTTTCTACTGAATGTGTATGGCTTCCACACCACCGTAAGGTTGAAAATTCGTTTAAGATGAACCATTATAAGTTGGGGACCACCTGTATGTTGAAAGCTGTGAGTTGATACGCTACCTTCAATTCTAATTTCAAGCCACAGGGCTCATTCTATTTTTCCCCTTCTGTGTTTGTAACCACCTTCTCCATCGGTGAGAAACCCGGCTCCATTATCTTTGATACACTTCCTTTACTTGGTTGACCCCCCTGCGTGGAGCCAGGCTGCCGTAGCAGAACTCCCTCCCACCAGCTCTTCACTCTACTTGGGCTCTGGCACTCCACCTCGGCTGTCCTCTTCTCTCACATTGTATTTGAGCTCTGATGCCCTGTGTTGGGCTGCCGGTTCCCCGCCTCCCCACGTGGACACTCTCTTTGTCCTGTTCTGACACCCTATGCCAGGCCCCTCCATGGGGTGCCGTTCTCCATGGGCTTGGCTCCCACAGTGCTGGGCTGTTGGGGCTGCTGTCCTGCCCTCTGCAGATATACTCCTCCCCTGCCAGGTTCCAACACCCACTGGCATGTCCCTTGGTTGGGGGGGGGGGTGGGGACATCTTTGCACTCTGCTTGGGCTCCAACTCTTTGTTCTTGGCCACCAGTCTCCATAACCCTGGCCTCACCTTCCCTCATGGGACACCATCTTGCTCAGCCCTACCTAATGGCTTTTGGACTACACTCAGGCATTTGGAACTAATTTTGGATATGGATATGGGTGTTCGGAAGGGAAGGGAATGGAAGAAGAACAACACATGTGCTTTGAAATTATTTAAAAAAATTTTCTTTATTGCTTATTTATTTATTTATTTTTGAGAGAGGGAGACAGAAGGTGAGCAGGGTGGAGAGAGAGAGAGAGAGAGAGACAGAATCTGAAGCAGGCTCCAGGCTCTGAGCTGTCAGCACAGTGCCCATGGGGCTGGAACCCACAGACCATGAGATCATGTCCTGAGCTGAAGTTGGACACCCAACAGACTGAGCCACCCGGGCCCCCCCACCCCCCTACTTTTTTTTTGAGCAGCACCCAGGAGATCTTTTCAATTTGCATCTCTGGGAAAGTTTCTTTTATTACTGAGAATTCCCTGTGCTGGGTACTCTCTGTTTACACTCCACCCAGGTCCATTCTCCACCATTGTTCTGGCCTTCTTTATGCCCAGAGAGGCTGGATTCTGGGTGGCTTTGATCAATGGCAGGAACCCACAGGAGAGCAGAAGTGGACCGAGACAAGTTGGTATACTTCTGCCCTACTTCCTTTTGTGTCAATGCTGAGTCTCTGGCGACAGTGGCATGCTTCCAGAGTACAGTAGCTCATTGGGTGGCCTTTCTTCCACAGTCCCCTGGCTCTGATGACACGATTTTCTTCCCCTCATTCTTTTAGCTGGAGGGTGGTTACTGCCTTTGCTAACCTCTGAGTGCCTCACCACTTCTTGTATTTCCCCTTACCCCTGTCCACACCTCTAGAAGTTACTTTTCGAATAATGTCTCTTCATTTGACTATCTGGGAGTGAATTCGGCTTCCCACTGAGTCTATCACTGATGTGCTTTCATTTTCTTGGTTCTCCCTTCTGGAAATTTTATTAATTGGATAATAGATCATCTGCATTAATCATCTACGTCTCTTGTTTTTGCTCTTAGGTTTTCCATCTTTTTGTGGTTTTGGCTCCATATTATGTGACATTTCCCTACCTTGTCCCAACCATCCCTTCCAATAAAATGTTTTTGTTTTTTTTTAACTTCAGCCATCATATAGTTCATTTCTAAAGGTTCTTTCTTGTTTTCTAGATCGCTCTTGTTTCCTGGCAATCTGCTCCTGTTTTACAACTCCAGCAACTTTTTTAATCTCTAAGGATTAATGAAAGTGTTTGATCTCTTAAAGTTCTTTTCTGGTCCCCTAGTTACTTCAGTTTTATTTGGGGTCAGTTATTTTGTTTATTTATCTTGACCTGTCTCCTCTGTGCTATTGATTTCCTAAATGTATGGGATTCTTTGGTTTTGTCACAAGAATGGGAAAACAAGCAGATTTTCCTGGATAGCTGTTGTGGCTTTCTTTTGCTATAGCTCTTCCAGGAGCAAAGCAGGACAGCTGCCCAGGAGCTCTCTGTGTCAGCTTGCCATTAGAATGAGCACGCGGTGGGGACGCCTGGGTGGCTCAGTCAGTTAAGGCTCTCCGACTCTTGATTTCAGCTCGGGTCATGATCTCACGGTTCGCGAGTTCGAGCCCCACATCAGGCTCTGCACTATCAGATTCTCTCTCTCCCTCTCCCTCTGCCCTTCCCTTGCTTGCGTGCTCTCTCTCTCTCTTTCAAAATAAATAAAAAGGACATTTAAAAAATAAAGAAAAAAAAAAGAATGAGCACGTGGTGGGGCAGGAACATTTCACAGAGGCCTGGCTGTATGGGCTCAGTCTCCAAGAATGAGTGGGAGTTTTCCAAGTGAAAAGTGAGCTCAGTGAGTCCCGGCTGTGGAAGTAACATCTATACAAGCCTGGATATGTCAAATGCATGATATTCTCTAAAAATGAAGAGTGTGAGTGGAGAAGGAGTCTGGGGGAGACACCCTGGAAGGGTTTAAGGAGAAACAGACTGGCGTGAAAAGCCATGGATGTGCATGGGGCCTGTCAGCACCATGTCGGACTAATTCTGGTGGGAGTGTGGGTCTGGAGACTGCTGGGTTGGAGAGGGGTGGGGGCGGCGCTCAGGGAGGTGGACGAGCACACAGAAGCCCGGGGCGGAATGATGGCAGCCACAGATCTCTAGGGCATGTTTCCTGTGCTAGGAGCCGGTCACATCTCATCTCGTTTGTGCCAGCAACAGCCCTAGAGGTGGATTTTATTAGCTCCATTTTACAGAAGAGAATTTGAGGCTTGGAGAGTTGGCTCCTGGGCCCAGCTCTTGACCATCCGCCACACTGGATCTTAAGGTGGTGACAGTAACAGTGAAATGGGCCTGATTTCAAGTCTCAGTGCATTGCCAGCAAGGAAGTAGTGGGGATCCTTCCCCCCCCCCCCCTTCCTGACCCTCAGCTTTCTCATCAGACCAAGGAGAGCTTGCAGTGGACCAAGGGGTCAATCTGCAAGCTGTTGAGGGCCACTCATGCCTGATGGATTAGTACTTGCGCTCATCTCCAGGGTGATTCACGTGGAACATACCTCAGGGAGCAGGAAGTGAGGTCCATCACCAGGCTGTTAAGGAGACTCCACGTCTAGGAGGTCAGACCAAAAGCCAGCCACTTTTGTGGCACAGGGAGAACCTTACCGAGCCCCTTCCTCAGAAACTGCAGAATGTAGCCTGCCCGGCCGGCCAGACCTCCCAGTCTGGGGTCCTGGCCCCAGGCTCCCACGAGAGGGGAGGTACAGTGGCCAGCTTCTTGCTTGAGGCCTCGGCTTTCTCGGAGGGGAGCTTCAGATGCTCCTGCTCTGCTGGGTGCCCAGCTCTGCCGCCAGAGGGCGCTGTTTCCTTCTCCAGCAGAGGCGCGGGGTCTGACTGCCAGCTCCCTTAGTGTCCGTCTAACTAGGAATTCTGCTCTGAGGCGCTCCCTCCCCCTCTCAGAGGAGCCACTGCCTGGCCTGCTGTCTCTGCTCCTCGGCCCTTGTCTGACCCATGGGGCAGTGGTTCTCAAATGCGGCCATGTGGCAGCCTGCCTGAAAGGGCTCAGCAGCAAGGCCTACACAGCTGCTCCACGAGAAGGCGGTGACAGCATCTGAATTCTTGCCTCTACAGAGAACAGGTGTCTCTAGGGCTTCCTGCCAGTTGGGTAGTTTCTGGATAGACAATATTCTTTGCTTTAGACTCCAGGAAGCCACTATTATGATTAGGTCCCATTAAATGCATACCTGCCTTCCTTTGGAGACACTGGTGACTTAGTGATGGGGGATGGGGCCACAAGCGTCATCTGCCTCTGCCGCAGAGCACAGAGGGCTGCAGGAATGGATCATAGCAGAAGGGTCATTGCAGGGTCCTTGTGAGCAGAGGCGTGGGTCTGGGTCTGTTGCTTGGCTGAGTGACTGTGGGGGAGGTGCTCAATCTTTGAGTCTCACTTGGCTTCATCAGTAAAGCAGGGATACAAATGCCCACCTCTTGAAGCTATTGTGACGATCAAATAAGGTAGTGTTTGCAGAGTCCACATGTGCCTTGAGTGGCAGCTGCCATTCCAGAAAGAGCCACTGCCCACAACTCCAGGGCCATATCCACAGATGAATAGTACCTCTGGGGTTACTTGGGAAGAGTGGCTGGGAGGCGTGTGTCATGTTATAGGAGAGTGGTCCATGTCCAAAATCTTGAAGCAGATCTGCTAATTCTCAGGAGATTCTCCAAGCACATACTTAATTTTACCCTGTGGCCTCCCTGGGAAAGAAAATTATAAGTTAGCGTATTTAAAACAGGAGCAACCCTTATAACAAATCCTGTTCCATTTTGGCCAAGCCTTGTGTCACCTGGGTTCTGACGGAAAAGCACTTTCTCTGTTCATTCTCGTTGCAACAACCTTGGAGGCTCTTCCAGGACCTAGAAGTCCCTCCCGACTGATCACCTGTGCCTCTCTGGAAGCCTCCTTGCTAACATTCTCCAGCCACACTGCCTCCTGTGGTCTCCAGGGGCCAAATGCCTGCAGCCTCAGGGCCTTTGCTCTTGCTGTGCCCTCTGCCCGGACCACCCATCTTGAGCTGACCTATTTCCCCACAGCATGTCACTCCACACTAACTCATTGACTTGTCCCTTGTTTGTCTTCCCTCTCAGGACTGGGAGCTCCAGGATGACCCAGGACAGGCACCCCGTCTTCTTCAGTTCTGTGTGCCCACCTGGAGAGTCAGGCTCATAGGAAGCCTGCAATTAATATTCGTGAAGGAGTTTATGAAAAGCAGGTCTTCTTAGGCCCATTTCATACATGAGGAAACTGAGGCCCAGGCAGGGAGAGAGCAGCGCAGTTCCAGTCTGTGCCGTGCAGAGCCGGGGTGGGCGTGGGGGAGACCCGCGTGCAGGGAGGGCGGTGGGGCCCGAGGCGCGGCTCCCGCAGCGGGCGCCTGGGTCTCAGGGCGGCGGGAGCGTCCCCGTGGGCGGTCACCGGCGGCAGACTGGGCGGGCGCGGGAGCGCGGGGTGGCGGAGGAGGGAGCCCAGCTGGCCAGCGGCAGAGCGGCAGGGAGGCTCCGCTCCGCAGGCAGAGAGCGCCAGGGCCGCCGAGCGGGTAGGCGGGCTGGGCCCCGAGACGGGCCCCGCGGGTGCAGGGGCGGGGGTGCCTGGGGCCCAGTGCGAGGGGTCCTCTGGGAAGCCGTGCGCGCTGCTGCATCTGGGAGCCTGGGGAGGGGGCGTCGGTGGGGGGGGGAGGCTTCAAGGAGCCCAAGGCTCAGAGACACGCTACCACGGTCACGGGTGGAGGGCGGGGTGGGCAGGGGGGCATCCCCAGCTCCTCGTGTGGCCTTGGGCTCCCGTAGCCTCCGGGTCCTCCCCTGAAACGTTGGTGGCTCTCTGCCTCATCTTGTGGACTGCGAGGAGAACGGTAAGGGGTGCATGGCAAGTGTCTGGGCGCCTGGGGCATTCGGAGACCAGGAGCTATTGGCTGAAATTTCAGGAAACAAAATAGATGTCCTTTCCATTCTTACTTCCTTGGGAGATTGATAGGATTTATATTAGTTCTTAATTTTTCTCTGAGTGGGGGGGGGGGGGGACGCAGGCTGCAGGGGAGACCTCCCTCAGGGGTTCAGGTGTTCCCCCCATCCCTCTTGACTAGCCAGCTGCCTGGGAAATACATCTGAAGGCATCATTTTACTGCCATTGCACAATAATCCCCTCCTTCCTCCCAGACTGGCCATCCCCTGCGGCGTACCTGAAGGACCCAAGATCTGGTCCTCGCTGGGCATCTTTGAGGTATGCAGTGGGAAGTGAGGGACAATCTTTGTATGAGGTCCCATGTGGGGGGGCCCCAGTCTCTCAGAATGGTCTGAAGTGGTCCCTGTGGCCGCTGCTCGCTGCTCAGCAACCCCGGGGAGTGGATGTGATCACCCTGAGGGGGTCATTGCACTGCTGGAGGCTGCAAGGGACGGCATTGGACACCCAGTCACTCGGAAGGGACCGGTACCTGCCCAGTCGTGTCTCCTCCATGGGGAGCTGTTGCTCTCATGGTCTGCCACAGCGAGGTCTTTGAGCCTCCAAATTGTATCAGTAAGGCGGCAACTCTAAGAGAGTCATTGCATTAGAGATTCCAAACCCAGGTCAGCTTGGGGAGGACAAGGGCCTGAAGAGGCTGGGTGGTCTTTGGAGCTGCTGGGGAGGTGGGCGTTCTGAGCCAGCATGCTAGAACCAAAGTCCAAAGCTCTCAGTGTGACCAACGGAGGTCCCTGGGGTACCTTCTTATTTGGCTGAACCGCCGACCGGCACCCCTGGGCACTCCCTGGGGCCCTGGGCTCCGTCAGGCTTTGTCAGGGATATTCGTCTGCTATGTTTGCAGGTCAACAATGGTTGGATACTGGCAATTTCACATGGTTCAGTCTAGGAATGCCTTCCTCCTCCTCCAGGGCTGTGGTGTGGATCAATGCTCAGTGGAGTATCAGGCACCCGAAGCTCAGTGAAAGCTGATGTCCTTCTGCCCTCTGTCTCCAGGAAAGCGTGTGATCTCCAGAGTGAGGCGAGCCCCCTCCCTCTTTGGGGTCTCTCCTCCAAGACTGGGTTCCCGCACTCCCTCTCCTGCCTGCCCTTCCAAGTCCTCTTCCTGCTCCCCTGGCTGCACCAGCCTCAGATCCTGCCCCTCCCCAGGTGCAGCCTCTTGGGCTGTTTGGGCATCTCCCAGGATGTCCAGGGACCAAACTTGTCCCTCAGCATCCTGGGGCCCTCATCTACAGACAGGTCAGTGCAGGTGAGGCACCGACTCACCTGCATGAGGCCTGTAGTGAGTGTCTCTCAGGCTAGTCACTGGCCTGTGGACAGGGTGGTCTTCTGCTTTGAAATGGTGGGAGTGTGGCCCTTTCCAGCCCTGCAGGCTTGTCCTGGGTACTCGGCTGTGGGGCAGGGTTCAGAGCAGGAGGGCGCTGAAGCAGGGCTCATGCCCTTTTGAGGCCAGGCACTTGACAGAGGACTGGAGTAGGGGATTTGTCCCAGTGCTGTGCCCTCCTGCAGGACTTTCTAAAGAGGCTTTGGGTCAGAGCTGGAGCCAGGTGCACTCAGAGGCCTGTGCCTGGGTTCGTAGGATCACTGTGGCCAGTTCTTCTGGTGGAAGGGAGCAGGGCCCCTCCGGTGGGGTTGGCGGGATGTGTGGGAAGAAAAGGCAACTAATGTTCGATGAGCACTGCTCATGCCAGGCTGGTCTTGTTGTAAAATGGGCAGCTCAGCTTCCCAGGAGGTGGCAGAGAGAGCTCCTGACCAGGACCTGGTCCATCGAATTATGTTCTTTGTCCAAGGGACGAGATGGGGACTGAACTGAAAGAGTCTAAGGGAAGGGGAGCTCCAGAGTCCTACCTTTCAGACCCCCCTCTTCCCTATTTCACCCCCTGACTTTGGGGAACCAGGCTGTCCTATAGGTATCACACCCTGCCTCATACAACTGAGGAAACTGAGGCTCAGAAAGGTTCAGCGACTCTCCCAAGGCCACTCTACAGATAGGTGGCAGGGCAAGGAATTTGAACCCAGGACAAGCCTGCAGCCTGCTGGCCTCCCTAGGTTCCTGATAGGTTTCTCTGCTGTTTTCCTAGATGCCTGTGGTGGCTCTATCTGTGCAACAAAGGACACTGTTCTTGACCCCAGGGGCACTCAGACAACCCAAGAGACAGGCCTACGGCCTGCTCTTGGGTGAACCCCGCTCCCAGCAGCCAGGTGACCCACTGCCCGCAACCAATGGTTTCACTCTGACCATTCCTAACCCTGAACCCTGAAGTCCCAGTTGGTGGAGCTGTGGCTGGATCTTGACCCCTTTGCACCAGGCCCTGGCGGCATCCAAGTTCAGTCTCCTCCCTTGATTCTGCTCAAGAGCACCTGTCCCGAGGGATCCTCTGTTCCGGGGGGTCCCCACCTCTCAGCAGGTTCTATAGAAGGAATCTGACCTTTCTGCTGACCCGGCTGTTGGATTTGAATTACTGCTACCTTGCCCCTGGAGTGGCTTCTGGAAATCCTCAGTCCGTGCGTGCAGAGGGCCCTTCTGGGGTGGAGGTTCATGGAGTCCTCCCGGCGGGCCCCTCCCAGCCTCTGCAGAAACATGCAAGGGCCTGCTGGCAATTTTGCTCCTTTCTGGGTCCCCCGGCCCCCTGGCCCCCCATGACACTTTCCTGCCTTGCTCTTCTCCCAGTGCCAGCACTTCCCTCCTTTGCCCGGTCCCACAAGCTGCTGGGAAAGGGCTGGTTTGGGTTCAGACATCCATGTGGTCTAGTCAGCAGGGGCTGGTATGGGGTGTCCTGGACCACTGTGACCATCCCTTGTGTTAGCTCTTCACTGGTTCTCTAAGAAGGGGTCTGCAAGCCTGGCAGACCCCCAGTGCCATCTTCTTCGGCCCTCCCTTTCCTCCTGCCCTGGCCCTCGTACTCAGTCTATTCTCTACATCCAAGTGATCTTTCTGGAACGGATTTGGCCTTGCTGGCCAGATTGCATGCCTCTCCCAGCATTCCTGCTCTGGCCCACCTCTCCGGCCTCATGGCTTACCATTGCCTTCCACCAACTTGGGAATCCAGTTGTTCTGAACTGCTCACTGTTCTCTGAGGAGGCTCTGCTCTTTCTTGCCTGCACCGCCCCCCATCTTTGCCCATGCTGTTCCCTGCACCTTGAATTCCCTCCTCTATCTTGCCCATTGGGTTGTTGACTCCTCTTCAACTTTGAGGCCGTGGATCAATGTAACTTTCTCTCTCATCTTCCTGCTTCTTCTCTGATCTCCCCACTCACAGGCATCCCATTCCTGCTGGTTTGGGCCATGGCAATATGGCCTTGAGGTTCACCTGTATTCCTGGTGGTCAGTTCCTGTGGCTGTATATCATCTTGGCCTTTGTTTCTAGCATGGGGCTTCGCACATGTTTATTGAGTGAATGAGTTGAGTGACAGTTTTCTGGAGTTTCCATGAACTCTGCTGTGATCGTGCTGCTTTTGGCCAGTTTGGAGCCGCTGGTATTGCCTCCCACCATTGACTCAGCCCTGGCTGGTGGTTATCCAGAGCCTCGGGTTTGCGTCACATTTGCTGTTTCTGAGCACAGTGTATCCACCACATTTCTATGCAGCTTTGGCTGCTTTTGGAGTTGAATACTGGGCCTTGCATTTGGCCTTGCTATGTTTCATTTTGTCAGGTTCTGTTCCAAATAGCCCTTTCTGCCAGAAGACTGTGGTGTCAGAATAATACTCCTGCCTCTGAGATTCAGTAGTCAAAATAACCAGACTGTAAACTGTTAGTTGAATTCACGACTTGGTCTTATAAATGGCCAAATGTACCTCATCTTTATGAGCCAAATTAAATGCACGGTGAGTGATGTTCGTGAGAGCTGACAAATAGAGTTTACTGCTCTCTGGTTAATTTTGGCCATACTCTATAAAAACTGCCTTTAAATTAGCACTTGATGATGAAGAACATATATATGTTCACAAATGGACATGACCATTATGTAGGACTTAAAGAATATCTGAAATAGGGTCTTCCTCTCTGAATAGTATTTATCAGAATGGGACTCAAGGACGAAGTGCACAAGAATTGCATGGGCCGTATGTTGAAATATATGGACCCCTGGGCGCTATCTTAGACTCACTTAACTGCCTGTCCTGGTGAAGGGCTCTGGAGTCTGCACTTTTGACATGACCCTGGAATGGGTCTGATGCTTTCTGAGGGCTGGGGACTGCCTGAGAGTTTAGTGACAGCCAGAGATCCCATGGAGAAGGTGTATCATGGTGGTGTGTGGAATGATCTGGTGGCTTTCCCTGTCAGAATATCTATCACTGGCATTACCACCTGGAGATTCTGGAGTTGAAATCCCAATGTGGTCTTGGCAGAGGGTCCCTTGTGTTGAGGAGACACCAGGGGAAAAGAGATGGGCTGTGCCAGGGCACAGAGATGTGGACCAGGCTGCTGAGTTTGGAAACTGCAAACTGTTTTGGGTGACTTAAGCATAGGCAGGTCAGTAGGCAACCATAACCTTGGCCCTACCCATGTGTAGCATGATGGACGTGGGGAGAGAGCCAGTGTGCCGATGACCCAGTATTTTTGTACCTGGCAGTCATCAACTCTGTCATGTGTCACCTGAGAAACAGGGCTGACAGGGCAGGTAGGGGCTGAGACCTGGAGGGTGTACTGTGTTTCGAGCCCTGAGGTTTAGTTCTATTCTCAAGGGCGTGGGGTGCTGTAGAAGGACCTGAGTGCCAAGTGGCATTTACTGCGTTTCTATTTGGATAAGATGTGACAAGAGGATTTCTACCCATACTCCTTAAGCAGTTCTGTCTTTGAACTCTGCTTATGAAAATCTAGTTTCTCTACCATTAAAGCAGACTTGGAAGCCTGAGGTTAGAAGGAATTTGTATAACAACTTCTGGCATCAGACCCGGGTTCGTATCTGAGCCCTGTTACTGATTAGCTGTGTGACTGTGGGCAAGTTGCTTACATCTCTGAGTCTCAGGTCCTCGAGGTCCCAGCAGCCTTGGGTTGGAAGAAGCCATGACCCTCTCTACCTGACCCCCACTTCTCCCTGGGGTCCACGCAGGAGGCATGATCACTGAGTACCATTTGTCTGTTTGCTTTGTAGGCACTGTCACTGAATCTTCTGGAATCTTCTCACCTGCACCATGAACATCTCTCACTTCCTGGCCTTGCTGCTCCCGGGATCCCCACAGGGTCAAAACAGGAGCAGGTCAAGGAGCATTCCATACAACTTCTCTGACCACTGCCAGGATTCTCTGGACCCGATGGTCTTTATTGTTGTCTCTTATAGCATCGAGACTATTGTGGGGGTCCTGGGCAACCTCTGCTTGATATGTGTGACCATTAGGCAGAAAGAGAAGACCAATGTGACCAACCTGCTCATTGCCAACCTGGCTTTCTCTGACTTTCTCATGTGCCTCATCTGCCAACCACTCACGGCCATATACACTATTATGGACTACTGGGTCTTTGGGGAGGCCCTTTGCAAGATGTCAGCATTCATCCAGTGTATGTCGGTGACAGTCTCCATCCTTTCGCTTGTCCTTGTGGCCCTGGAGAGGCATCAGCTCATCATCAACCCAACAGGCTGGAAGCCCAGCATCTCCCAGGCCTACCTGGGGATTGTGGTCATCTGGCTCATCGCCTGCCTTCTCTCCCTGCCCTTCCTGGTCAACAGTGTCCTAGAGAATGTCTTTCACAAGAACCACTCCAAGGCTGTGGAGTTTCTGTTAGATAAGGTGGTCTGTACAGAGTCCTGGCCGCTGTACCACCACCGCATCATCTACACCACCTCCTTGCTGCTCTTCCAGTACTGCATGCCCCTGGCCTTCATCCTGGTCTGCTACGTCCGCATCTACCGGCACCTGCAGAAGAGGAAGCGGGTGTTCCGCAAGGGCACCTACAGCTCGCGGGCTTGGCAGATGAAGAGGATCAATGGCATCCTTGTGGCGATGGTGGTTGCCTTCGCCGTGCTCTGGCTGCCGCTGCATGTGTTCAACAGTCTAGAGGACTGGTACCATGAGGCCATCCCCATCTGTTATGGCAACTTAATCTTCTTGGTGTGCCATCTGCTTGCCATGGCCTCTACCTGTGTCAACCCTTTCATTTATGGCTTTCTCAACACCAACTTCAAGAAGGAGATCAAGGCCTTGGTGCTGACATGTCAGCAGAGTGCCCCCGTGGAAGAGTATGAGCATCTGCCCCTATCCACAGTGCACACGGAAGTCTCCAAAGGGTCTCTGAGGCTCAGTGGCAGGTCCAACCCCATTTAGCCAGGTGTAGGCCTTCTCCCTGCCATGGTCATTGTCAAGTTCCTTTACTTAGCCAAGTGGGCCAACTGCATCATTACTGGCATCATTATTGGCATTCTGGTGGACACCATCCTTACGGGCTTTCTGGAGCCCAGAGAGGCTGGAAAGAACCCATTTTTGCAACCATTTGCATTGTGAAGACTGACATTCAGTTGGTTCAGCCATTTGTTCCTGGGAGAATTCTGAGCATGGATTCTGCGGGTCACAGTATGTCATGTAGCCTGAGCAGGTGCCAGAGCCAGAGATGGTCTGCTCGTTGCAGGCAGAGTTCATTCTGGTAATTCAGAAACAGATGCTAGGCTGGGAGCCCAAGGGTTTCACCTCCTCCAGTGAGACCGTGAGGTCACTGT
The DNA here is from genome assembly GCF_046562875.1 of Panthera onca. Classification (NCBI taxonomy): domain Eukaryota; kingdom Metazoa; phylum Chordata; class Mammalia; order Carnivora; family Felidae; genus Panthera; species Panthera onca. The sequence goes on along the minus strand of NC_138349.1, from coordinate 42,393,946 downwards.
GGAGTTAGGGAGGGAGCACGGGGGTCAAAGCTCTGGACCTTGGTCAGGCTCTCACCTCTTGGAGAGATGATGTTGGTGGACAGGCTTTGTAAGTGGTAAAGAAGTCTATGAAGGCAAGTTAGCACATCCAGGTGCAGAGAATGGATCATGCTTACCTTGGGTCCTCATGCTCCAATGCAGGAGGAAAGTCAGTCCTGAGCAGCAGGAATCCCATGATTCATATCCTGCTCCGTATTCCTCTTTCACTGCCTCCGCCACCTCATGTGGAAGTGAGCCTGCAAGTATCTCCCCTTGATAAACACCTTGAGGGGGACATCTGCATCACCATAGAGCTTGTCCTCCATGCCTAGGACAGGACCTGGTGCAGTGAGAGGGCTCCAGCAAGGTTTGCCATGGTAAGCTGATGGTGTAAACATGCCCCTGCTGAGGTCCTGGCTGAGCACGGGCGCCCTGTGCCACGGTCCAGCATGGGAAGGGCCAGGTTGCTGCAGCTATGCTCTCTTACCTGCCTTTCCTAGCCTTTAGGACCTCTCTTGCCAGACAAGGAAGCAGGCTAGGGACTCTGTGACCTTCCCCCATGTTGACCCACTGCCAAGGCTGACAGCACTCAAGGTTGTGACTCCGGCCTCTGTTCCACACTCTGACCACTAAGCTGACTTGCTCTAGGTGATGTGCATTGTTGTTCCAAAGCCTCCCCAGGCCTTCAGTAGGGGCAGGGGCAGGGGCAGGGGGTTCGTGAATTTGGCTTAACAGGACATTGGCTGAAAGGAGTAGGAGTCCTCCTTCCTCCAGCCCACCAGGGAAAATGGAGAAATGGCTACAATGAATGTGAATATCTCACCCATGGAGGTCTTGCCCCAGTCTTCTGGCTGCTGAGCCAGATCCAAGGCTTTATCTCTGTGTGGACCAGACAAGTCAAGCTTACCTGTGGGCCACTTTCAATGGGACACCCAGGTCTGGCTCTGCCTGCTCAGTTTCACCTACCCTCTGGCAGAGTGGGCAGTGGCTAGACCCACCATGGCCTCCAGGGGCAGGGTATTCAGGTGCCCAAAGCCCTCAAGTATCTCACTGGGAGGCTGCTAGGACCGCTGTTCACAGGATATGTGGCAGAGGGCCAGGCAACAGAAGATTGAACAATCACGACTGTCTCTCTGATCTGGCCCCTGATCGAGAACTTGTGCAGCTGACACCCAAGACAAGTAATCTGTGAGCCACCAGCCCCCTTCCTGGAGCTGTTTATTTCTTCCCAGGTTTTGGTCATATCTCTCATTCTGTTTCTTTATTGACTTTTACCCTGGCTTTTGGAATAGATTTTGAGCCACTGTATTGGGTGCAGCTTGTGCTTGTCCTCTGGTGCCATCTGCTGCTGGCTGCTCCCGGTAACCACCTGCCAGCAAAGCCCAGACCCTGGGGCCCATCCCAGCAAGATGTCATTGACCAAGCTTCCCAAAGAATGTGGGGGCCTCAGACGCCTCCAGAGCCCATGCAATTGCCTGGGGATTATGCCTCATCACTCGTATCAGTGGTGCCAAGATGCTTGGGGACAAGGATGTTTTAGGGTGCCCACATGACTGAGGACAGGGGGACTGGGTTGGGCATATGGCAGAGGTGCTTGGCATTAGGAATTGGGGTAGTGGGTGAAAGCTTTGTTGAGCATCTTCTATGCTGTCTTCACCTTGCTTGGGTTGACACAACTTACCTGGATGGCTGTCTCCTGCTCCCAGTTCCTAATGACCCTTGGAGTTGTCTGGTTCCCCAGTGTACCCTGGGACCTTGCTGCTCAAAGTATGTTCAGAAGACCAGCAGCCTTAGCAGCACTTAGAACTTGTTAGATATGTGGAATCCCTATTGCCACCTGAGACCTATTGAATTAGAATCTGCATTTGATCAGAACCTCTAAGTTAATGGTGTACATGTTCAAGTTGGAGAAGCTCTGCTCTAGGAAACAGAGTGCCTGGAGCCTGGAGCTGCTCGGTGAGCACCTGTGGACACCCACTCTGGGATCTCGACTAGAGTTCTAGGAATCCTTGTTCTGGAAATAAGGCTTTAAGATGGTATGGCTGAAAAGGTGGGTTATTCCACTGTGGTTGTTTGTCTCTTCTCTGACTGCATGTGGACATATTTCTTGTGAGACCTGCTCATTCCTTAAATAAATATTTGCAAAATGAACAGTTTGTGTAGTTAAATTCTCAGTGAATGTGCCCCTCTGTATTCTGCTCTGTTTCCCTTCAAGCTATATTGTCAACCGTTCTTTATGTTGCTATATATCATTTTTGACAGCTGATTAAGGATTTAGAAAATGTGCCAGTGAAAGCTGGTACCTCCGAGCGATATCTCTCTTTAGCTCCTGGAAGGGCCTTTCTCTGTCCCTGCTAATTGGCATGTCCCTGATTGTAGTGGGGGGACCCTTCTTCAAAGGAGCATCAGGGCTGGAATTGGAGACTCATGCTCATGAATACCACCAGGGGACCCTTAGAGGGCACAAAGGATTACTGAACCCTGGTGGTGGGAATGTAGATCCTCCCTCACTCTAACATTTCCTTTTTCCAGAAATGACATTGGCTTGTTTTTTCCCATTATAAAAAGTGAATTATATAAATTCTCAAAAATATGCAAAATATGAAACAAAATGAAAAGGAGATCACATGCCACCACCCAAAATACTCAATGTTTTCATTTTGGGGAATCATTTCTTTAGTTTTTATATAGAGTGTTAGGCTTTTTTTGAAAAACATGGTAGAGATTGTACTGTAAGTATATGCATATTTATCTATAAAGATATTTTTTACAATCTTTTTTGCTTAACATTATAAGAATTTTTTTAAACATAATTTATTGTCAAATTGGCTTACATACAACATCCAGTGCTCATCCCAACAAGTGCCCTCCTCTGCCCATCACCCATTTTCCCCTCCCCCTTTCCTCCCAATAAGCCTCAGTTTGTTCTCTGTATTTAAGAGTCTCTTATGGTTTGCCTCCCTCCCTCTCTGTAACTATTTTTCCCCTCTTCCCTTCCTCCATGGATTCTGTTGGGTTTAAGAAGTTTTATTCATTCATTCAACAGATATGTCAGACACATGGTAGATGCTGGAGATACACCAGCAAGAATAGACATTTTCCCTATTCTTATGGAGTTTGTAGTCCAATGACAAGGTCCATCCTGCATCCTTAATCGTTATCTGTTGTGGCATATTTAGATGTTTCTAGACCTATTGGTTATAATTCTGTGATGAACTTCTATGCAGAGAACTTTTTCTGTATTTGGAATTATTTTCTTAGGAGAGATTTCCAGAAGTGGAATTAGTGGGTCAAAGGGCATGGACGTTTTTCAAGGCTTATGATGTGTACTGCTAAACTGGTTTCCAAAGAGTCTGAAATGGTCTGTGCTCTGTGACTAGTGCCTGTTTTACTGTATCCCGGCCACTGTTGGGGGGTTACCATTAATGAGCAAACCTCCATTGTTCACTAGATCCTGTCCCCACTCACCTCCTGAACGTGACTCCAGCATCCGTCATTTTCTGGGCTCTCCTTTACGTAGAACTCCTCCAAACGCTTGTCTAATCTTGAAGTCTCTGCTTCTTCTCCTTCCATGCTCTTTTGTTCTCACCTGTTCATCCAAATAGCTCTTGCCAGGGTCACTAGTGACCTCCATGTTGCCAGATCCCAGGGTCAATTCTCAGCTTTGTCTTTTGTGACCAATTAGCAGCATTTGGCAATTGATCAATCTCTTCTCCTTGAATCTCTTTCTGTGTGTGGCTTTTTTAGGACACCTCACTCATGGTTCTGCCCTGCCTCGCTGGGCACTCCTTCTCAGGCTCCTTCCTGGACTCTGTCTTCCTGCCCTCAGAGTATTGGTGTGTCCCCAAGGAGACATGGAGGCCCACTTCTGATTCCTTAGGTGGGCTCACTCAGTCTCCTGGCTTTCAACACCAGTGAATGTTTATATGTCTAATGCTCCCAAATGTGAATCTCCAGTCTGGACTTCTCTCTGCTCTTGGATTTGTATATCCAGCCACTGCTTTGTGTTTACTAGATCAAACTTGGCATGTTCAAAAGCAGACTTCCGATTTGCTGTCTTGCCTCTTCTCCCTCAGTTTCCCTCCCACCCTTCATTAAATGGCAACTCTCTCATTTCATTGGCTTGGGTCACCATCCTGGGATCAACCTTCCGTTCACAGCCCACATCCAATCCACCAGTGAGTTCTGTAAGCTGTGCCTTCAAAATGTATTCAGAATGACCACTTCTCACCTCTGCTGGCTCTGCCACCTGGTCCAAGCCATCACCATCTCTACCAGGGGGACTGTGGTGGCCTTCTGTCTGCTCTCGCTTAGGCAGAGTGATGCTTTCAAGCCGAAGTCAAAACCCTTCCCTGGCTTTCTCTCACTCTCAGAGCCAAATTCAAAATCCATGACCTGTCTAAACTGGCCATCTGCTTGTCTCTGACCTCAATTGTTACGGCTCTTCCCCTCTCCCACCCCCTTCAGGAGTGCTGGCCTCCCTGCTGTCTCTTGAACACTCTAAAATCGCTCCTACCTCAGTCCCTTGTACTTCCTACTCTTGCTGCTGCCCTCTGATATCAACATTTTCACTCCCTTGCTTCCTTCACTTTAAGTGAACCTTTATCAGAAGATTACTTCCTCTACTACGCTAGGAAAATACAACCTCCTCACTCTGTATTCCTACTTTATGCCACAGGACTTAGCACCCTGTGATACGCTTACACACATTTATTGCTTCATTGTTGAATACCTCACTTTCCCTTTAGGATGTAAACCCCATGATGGCAGGGATATTATATATTACATATGATCACATATTATATATTACATATGATCACATATTATATATTACATATTATATATTAATTATATATTACAATAAAATTATATATTATATGTTATATATTATTATATATTATATATTATATATTCTACCTCTTAATGGTGGAATGCAGGCATTTGATTTTGTAGGATTTTGGTCTCAGGTGTGCTAGCTGACTATGTGACTCTGATAGACCCCCTCTGCATCTTGGTTTCTGATTCTTCACCTGTAATGACACTGGTTGCTGTACATTTAGTGTTCCAAAAGCTGTGCTAGACACTCTACAGGCATTGCTTCTGCTCAACCTTGAGATGGGGTAGATGAAGAAATGGGTATAGGGGTAAAAAACTTCATCCAAGTTTTCAAAAAGAGCCAGATTTGAAACCTGATCTTATGGATTCCAAAGTCCATGACTTGGACTGTTACAGTAGGGAAGAAGGTTGACCAGATGACCTCTGAGCTGCATTCCAGCTTTTAGCTAGAGAGTTTGAACTTTATGGGTAATGGAGAGATCATGAAGGGCTTTAAGCAGAGGAATGGCATGGTCAGGTTATAGTTAGAGAGATCAGTGAGGCCGAATTGGTCTGGGTTCTGCTAAAGCAGAAGCTGAGGCAGAGGCTTATGGGCTTTTCCTTTATTGGAGAATGTAATCCCAGGGAACAAAGTGAGGGACACAGGGAATGAGACAGGAAAGGAGAGAAAGCCAATTTGAAGATGTGTTATTGAATTGGCTATTTTTCAAAGGCAACTAAACACTCGATCTATTGTGTAACTCTCAGGACAATCTGTCTGGAAAGAGAAAAGTAAGAATTTTAACCACTGATCCCTGTTGTTTCACTTGTCAGAAGTTTGCCCCATGAAGCTGTGCATTCGTAGACACTGAACACACTCCCATGTGAACAGAACAGCTCCAGGGAGAGGTGGGAGGATGTGCTGCGAGGGTATAAGGTGACGTGGCATCGGGTCACACCTACAGGAAGTCGGTCAGAGCCTTGCAGAGCTGGATGATGCAGTGGCCACTGGACCAAGCAGCAGGTGAAGATGAGAGGAACCGCATAAGCGGTTCCGATGCAGGGCAGAGCTAGAGGTGGGATGGCTGGTGTTATCAGTTGAGTTGTATCCCCCGCTCCCCAATTCACGTGTTGAAGTTTTAGCCCCCAGCACCTTAGAATGTGACCTTATTTGGAAGTGGGGGTATTGCAGACATTAGTTAAGATGAAGCCATGCTGGAGTAGGGTGAACCCCTAATCCAATATGACTGGTGTCCTTATAAAAGGAAGAAATTTGGATACAGAGACACACATACAGGAAGAATACCACGTGAGGATGAAGGCAGATGTCTGGGTGATGCTTCTACAAGCCAAGGGAGGTCAGAGATTGCCAGCAAACCATCAGAGGCTAGGAGAGAGGCATGGACACATTATTCCTCACAGCCTTCAAAGGAACCAACTGACACCTTGATTTTGGACTCCCAGCCTCCAGAACATTGAGACAATACATTTCTGTTTTTTCAGTCACCAGTTTGTGATATATTGCTATGGCAACCTAGCAGGCTAATACAGGAGGGTAAGATTGAAGGCAGAGAGATCCATCCACGTGAACTGTTGTGTCAGCCTTGTGTTCAGTTGCTGGAGACAGACCCCAACTCAAGCTGGTTATGCTGAAATAGGGATTTATAGACCCATGTAATGGGGTGGAGTTCTTCCAAAGGAAGTTCTTTGGTTTTAGGCTGCATTCAGGGTTCAAACAATTATATCAGGGCTCTCCTTTCCTTGCCCCTTTGTCTCCACTGCTTTTTCTGATCCCTTAATTCTACTGGTCTCTTCATGGCCCCACACTCTCTACATGTGACAATAAGAGTCTCCATAGCTCCCACCCTTGGTACTCATGAGCCCAGAGAGAAGGAGCATAGCTTCCCCCGTGCCCAGTCAGAAGTCTGGGGAGGATTCCAATGGCTCAGTCCTGAACAGATGGCCATGGCCAAGTTTCTGCACACTTTCTTTAGCCAGGCCTGGGTCCCTTGACCACCCCTGGATCAGGGTGGTGGGGCCAGCCTCACTCAAATCACATGGATGTGATAGGATTACTATAGCAAGGGCTAGAAGTAGTCTCCTAAAGAAAGTGATGCCAGGCAGGCAAAACACACAAGCAGAAGTGGGCTTAGAGATGAGAGATGGAGTGGAAAGATATTTAGGTGTTGAATGGACAGGATGACTTGGGTGTGGGGGAGAGAAAGAAGAGTCCCAGGTTCCACACGTGGGCAAGTAGGTGTAAGTTGGCGCATTTAGCAGAATTTGGGGGGGGGGGTAGGTGGGTAGTTTATTTTTGGATATATTGTTTGAGGCACACTTGGACAGGCAGATGGATGGTCAGATACTAGAGTCTGGAGCTCTAGGGAAAGCTTGGGTCAAGGCCTGACCAAGCCATGCAGATAGGCATGAGATTGGGGAGTGGGGCTGATTGGAAGCTGGGCATGGGCCAAAGGAATTCTATTACCTGGAACTGAATCTGGTTGGGGTCCTGGGACATGGAGTAAGGGAGTGCCCAGCAAGGAGGCCCTGGTAGACAGGACAGAGTAAGTCAGATGCAGGAGCTATTTCCCAGAGCTGAGCCCAGAGTTGATATCAGGCAAGTTGTCCTTACCAGGTTAAGTTTTTCTATGGCCTCCCTTTAGGGAATCAAGGACAGCTTCAAGGTCAAGTTTATTGGCTGGAAGTTGGGAATTGTTGCTGTTACTTAGTGCTTTGCAAAGATGCAATAATGCCTGAAAAAATGCTGAGAAGATCTGGAAGTTTCTCATAGAAGAAATCTTTGACTTCTACAGCATGTTGAGGGATGGTCTGGTGGTCGAGGAATGAGCACAGCTGTTGTCTCTCTTCAACTGGGTCATGCTGACTTGGGACAGACATCCTTTGGTGACAAAGCTCTTGGTTTGGCCTTGTCTGGTGGTGAGGCTTCCTCCCAGAGTAACTCTTCAAGGTTCTGATACATTTTTACAAGACTGCTGCAAATACAGACATGGACTAGACTGGAGCTCCTGGGTCCTGAGAAGACACTGGAAGGGGTTTGCAGAGCATATTAGGACTCTCTCTTTGCTGAGCAGCAACCAAGTGCTTCCTACCCTGGGCAGCTGAGAAGGCATCAGCAGGGTGAACTTGCCAATGACCCACAGAGCAGGGAGGTTCTTATGAATGTGGCTATGTAATCATGGCCCTTGAGGTTTCTAGTTGTTTAAATGTCACCATTTATTTGAAATTGGTTCCCGTCAGACTTTGAAAAATTTATCAGTGCAATTGTGTGTCAGTACAAAGCTCCCTTAAAATATGTTTCCTTTCATTCATAAACCTGTGTAGGCATTTGATTAGTCTTTCTCTTGACTGCCAAGGAAACCATACTGAAAGTAGGGCACACATTCAGAACAAAGAACCTCAACTCACGGGCGAAAACCCTGTGATAGCCTATCTCCTTCCCCAGATAGTGTGCTTTGCAACAGCCAGCAGCCTGTTGCCACCTTGTAAATGTCGCTTGCAGCCCCTTTATGACTTCAAGGTGCAGGGCGGGGCTACAAAAGATTTACCAAATAGAGACCCCTTTTCCTACTTTTTCTTTTAGCTTCTTCAACACACAGAGCTGGGACATGTGGGAGACTTGTACCTTACCTGGGCAGGTGTGAGCATTGGTCTTTTCCCCAGGTTCCTGGGTACTGTCAGACTGTACTGCCAGTTGGTGGCAAGACGTCAGTCACATCCTGGCGGAAGGAACATTGAGGTCTCTTATCAGTACGTTTAAAAATTCAGAGGTAATGGCCTGCACCACCTCTCCCCCCCCAGTACACAACTTTAAAGCAGTTAAATATAGCATAGTTTATATAAGACGGTGGGTGTTTCACCATCTATGAAATCTGGGGTCTAGGGCTGTAGGCAGGGCAGAGAGGCCTGGAGCCAGAAGTTTGGGGAGAAGCATATGCAGCTGGTGCATTTCATCCCTCTTCATTGGCATCTTCTCTGCAGATGGCACGATTGAGACACTTTCAGACAGGCAGGTAGGAAAACAAGTACCATGTGCAATGATAAATGCATTCATAGAGTCAGGGCACAGGGGATGAGCCCGTCATTCTCCTCGAGGGCATTTGGGAGGATGTGCCTTTAAGTTCACAGTGTGGGCAAGGTGGGAAAAGGCTAACACTGGAGGGAGCAACAGCAGGAGGTAGCAGATCCATCGCATTTAGGGATGGGGGCGCTGGGGGCCAGGCTGGATGGAGAGGTGAGATCCAGTGCTGAAAGCTTGCATCCCAGGCCGAGCGGTTTGATACTATCAGGCTGGTGAGGAGAGGACACTTAGGTGTCTTAGCTGGGGGTACCATGATTAGGTTGAAGGTTGGGAAAGCTGCCTTTGACTGCAGTGAAAAGAAGAGCCGGGAGTGATAACTAATGTACTCAGCACCTTTCTGGTTTAGCATTTCCTGTGGGGCTGGCCTCACACAAAGCTCCAAGGAGGCTGGCTCCAGCTGCACCCTGAAAAAGGCCAATCTTGGTGGAACGCTGCTGTGTCCTAAGCTGGAACCCCACCCTCCCCCATGCTGGAGTGGGGCCGCTGCTCCCCCAACCATGCATGCTGAGCTGGAAGAACAGGGCAGATGACCAGAGTTCTGCCATACCATGCTACGATCAGATCCCAAGCCCTGATCCCACCAGAAGAGGGCTGGTGCTTCCCTAATCATGAAAGCGCAAGGTCTGGGGTCCCTTTCCTGGAGTCTGACATCGGCCAGCTGGATCCCTATGCACTGCCCTGGAAAGGGTCAACACATTTGTTCCTGAGCTTATCTCTGTGGGTTTCCCCCGACTGAACCCTGCTCGGCAGGCCGTGTGTGGGCCGCCAGGTAATTTTCCCTTGTTTGTATAAGGAGTTTGGGCCCTGAGGCCATTTACATAGCCTTTTGGTTCAGCCTGCTAAAGGGAGGCCACTCTCACAAGCGCGGAGTCCCTGATGAACGCAGGCACGGGGGAGGGTGATGCGGCTGTGTAGGGCCTCTTGAGGATGGGGGCGTGTACTTCTGTGATCCCCGACCTCCTCCTCGGCCCTTCTGCCCACTTCCCAGATCCCCTCGCACATCACACCCCCCCAGGCCTGCCCTCCCGCTTAGAAGATATGAGGGCTCCGTGTCCGGTTCCGAACTGCACAGGGTATGATTTGCTGTCCAGAAGTGGTGACTGGATGTCATAGAAGCCTTCTCACATCATGGTAGCCATCTTCTCATTGTGGATTCTGTGTCACCAACTCACTGAGAAAGTTCTGGAAATTGCTAACACTGAGTCTCAGTTTCCATATGAGTTAAACGAAGGGTTTGGACTAGAATATTTTCGGGATTCTGTGCTCTTTTAGAAGAGTCCATTATTTCTCCATCTGTAGCCCTCTGACATCTTCGTGGAATGAAGCAGGAGCCCTTGCCAGGGCCAGCATCAGGACCAATGAATAGAATTCCCAGTACATGGTGGGAGTTGCCCAAATCGAACTAAATTCGTGGTCTCATTTTCATGAGGACTGTCCTTATTTATTTATTTGGCCTGGCATCTGCAGGCCAGAGCTCGATTCCATGGCTCGGTTAGTTAATTTCGTCATTTAAATTAGCATTAGCCATGTCAGAGCTGTGCAGTTGGCCATTAAAAGCCAGACAACAGTATCATCAATCTGAATTATTACTGAGCACTGACTGACACATGGTGCTAGATAGCGAGCCATAAATGTCCAAAATGTTGAGAAAAAATGTGGGATGAGCGGGGTGGAGACTCCCACATCACACTATTGCCAACTTGCCTTGCCAGTCTCCACACGCAGGCCTGTGTCCAGCATCGCATTCTGTGACACTCTTGGGACTCAGAATGTCAGCACTTGAGCCTAGCCAGGAGGCTTCTCTATGGGGTCCCAAGCCTTCTCCTCCCCCCACTGCTTGGCCTGAACTGACACGAAGTCTGGCACTGGCGAGTGTCAAAGTATCGGAACCTGTAAGAGGGTGACAGTTCCAAAGCATGTGAGGATTACTCCTTTTGGGAAAGTTTATTCCAGGATGAATGACATCATAGGTGTCTAGTCTTCCAGCTTAGCACCATCTAAGCCATCCTCATTCTCTTTCTCTATAAGCTCTGTCATTCTGACCTACAATCCTGTGAAGTGTCACATTGGAACAATTCCTCCCAACACTTTGCCAACCCTTTTTTGGACCTTCTTCCTTCCAAAGCCAAGTTCTTCTGAGAGTATTCTATACTCTTTAAAAAAATTTTTTTAATGTTTATTTATTTTGGAGAGAGAGAGAGAGAGAGAGGAGGGGCAGAGAGAGAGAGGGAGGTGCAGAATCTGAAGCAGGCCCCAGGCTCTGAGCTGTCAGCACAGAGCCCGACACGGGCTCGAACTCACAAACCGCGAGATCATGACCTGAGCCAAAGTCGGACGCCCAACCGACTGAGCCACCCAGGCGCCCCGAGTATTCTACACTCTTGACCACCACTTCCTCACCTCCTTGCTTTTCAGCTGATGGGTGTTTTATATCCACAGCTGCTGAAGTTGCTATCCATAAAATCCCAGATGGCATACTAATCGCCACACGTTTGGGTCCTCACCCTACTTGATCTTCGTAACATTTCATTCTTGATCTCACATCCCTGAAATCCCCTCTACTGTTTGCTTCCATGACAGGACTCCACCTCTGTTCTCTTAACTCTGGCTGTTCCTTCTCAGGTTCCTCTGCCCCTCAAATGTCAGGCTTTTTCTGGTTCTGCCTTGACTTTCTTGTCCCACCCAACATGCTTCCCATGAGCAATTGCCTTGTGTTCCTTTGGCTTCAGCTGCTACTTCGAAGATGACAATGCCCAAATTATACCCCCCCAAACTTCATCTACTTGCTGCTCGACATCCCCCCCACACCTGAAGTGCACATCCAAAGCAAACAAACCCTACTCTTGCATTCCTGCTGGATTTCCCTTCACAGTTACTCCTAACACCAACCATCTGATTGCCTGAACCCCAGCATCAGATTCATTTCTGTTCTTTTGGACTATTGCAGGAACCTCCCTCTATGTATCTAGGAGGCACCTCTAGGTATCTCCACGTCCAGTCTTGCTATCCAGTGGATTAATCTTACTCTAGTCCTTGGAGTTTGACCTTGACTTTATCATGTGGCAGTTCCCACCATCTATAGGATGGAGTCCCAGTGCTTTTACGTGGCCTTTGGCCCATTTGTGGTCCACCTGTAGCTGGCCTTCTCATTTTCTGTTCTGACATCCACCCACCCACCCACCCTCTGCTGCGGTCCACCACACTGCTTCTTTTCTGTTCCTCAAACATGCCACACTTTGCCCAGATTGACATATGTTGAATCCCTGCACACTAAGTTTTCCTTCTTTGAAAACTTTTTCTGTCTCCTTTGTTTCAGTGTCTGTATGCCCAGAATACTTTGCAATGTCTCAGTTGGCCACTTAGAGAGTCTTAGAACTGGATGGAAGAAAGAATGTTTCTTTGTCTTTCCACCTGGCTGTAGCCTCCTGAAGCAAAAAAACTAAGCCTTTATCTCCTGGGTACCCAACATACGGCCTGGCCTTGAGTAAATGCCCCATGAAAGGGCAGTATGCTGTTGTCCATCACAAAGAACGGACAAATGAACTTTGAAGCTCGGAGGTGAGCTAGGCCTCAGGGAGGAGACCAGGAAGAAATGGGCTGGCAACCTCTTTTCCCATACAGTGCAGCTAATTGAGATTCGGTCACCTCCAGCTCCAGCATGCACAAGACAACTCTCCATACGGAGCATTTAAACTAGGCTTTGGGGCCCAGGGGCCTGCCTATTTTTTTTTTTTTTTTTTGTATTTAAGTAATCAGGACAGTATAATATAAATTAAATGAGAGAGATAGATAAAGAGGGAGAAAGAGAGACAGAGAGAAGGGAGAGAGGAACCGAGGCAGAGCACTGTTCTCTGTAATTTCTTGGGCATGATGGAAGCGGGTTCGGGATCTTGGACTCCGTATTTTATCACCTGATCCTACTTCTTCCACATTTCCTCAGGCACAGCTGTTGATACAGGAATCTACAACATTTGTATGTATCAACAGAGACCAATTCACAAATGCATGCGTTCCTGTGTAAACATGGAAACTTCCTTATGCTGACAGGGGTAAGCGGACATTTGGCCTGGAAATATTTGGTGTTTAGAAATATTTAACGAATTAGAGATTGGCGGATGAGATGTCCGCTGCCCCACTCTCCTCTGGGTGGCCAGGTGCCTAGACTCATTTGGGTTTTCTGGTAAGTGAACTTTTCTTGAAACAAATGCTATATGAATGATTTATATTTATTCATAAACAAAAACCAAATTTGCCTTTGTCTAATTTAAACAAAAATTAGGAAATACAGATAAACCAAAAGAAACCTAAACCACAGATAATGCCCGTTAACATTTTAGTTTATATACATAGTCCCTTTTAAATTCTATTTATTTATTCACACAGATTTTAAAATTAACTTATCCTAGACATTATCCTTTATAACATTCTTCTTTTATTTTATTTTTTAATGTATTTAATTAATTTAATTTTTTTTAAATGGACCTAGAACCTATTATGCTAAGTGAAATAAGACAGACAGAGAAAGACAAATCCCACATGATCTCACTTATATGTGGAATCTAAAAACCAAAACAAATGAACAAACAGCAATAGCAACAACAAAAAAAGAGGAACGATCTCATAAACATAAAGAACCAGTGGTTGCTGAAGGGAAGGCGGGGGGCGGGGGAAGAAGGGACGAAATAGGTGAAGGGGACCAAGAGGCACAAAACTCTAGTGATAAATAAGTCACGGGGATAAAAGTACAGCACAGAGAATATAGTCAATAGTATTGTGCTATCTTGGGTGACAGGTGGTAACTATACTTTATTGTGGTGAGCATTCCATAATGTACATACTTGCTGAATCACCATATTGTACACCTGAAACTAATGTTAAAAGTCAATTAAAAAAATAGACCCACCTGTTTTTATCAGTCTCCCCTTGTGTCGCTCTAAGCATTTCAATGGTCATTGTCAGCTTCCTTGAAGCTAGCACATTCTTTAGTGGGTGTGTCAGAGGCATGTACTCTCTCACTTAACAGTGGAAGGAATCGACTATGGGTGAGTCATCAATGAATGAGGGTCATTCAGCCAACATCGTCAAATGCCTAGGCACATGCCAGGCCCTGGGGCTGAGGAAGGCAGGACTGCAAAGGTGCATAAGGCGGCCTGGAGGAACTCAGAGCTCATAAGGGAAACCTATATTTGATGGTAAGATTCATGGACAAAAAGGCCTTTCTGGGTACTGTATCATATATGGGGAACAAATAAATGTCCAACAATCAGAAAAGGCTTAATAACACAGTATGATGGGCTATGGGGCTGCAAGTGAAGACTTTTTTTTAAAATTTTTTTTTAATGTTTATTTTTGACAGAGAGAGAGAGAGACAGAGCATGAGCAGGGGGTGGGCAGAGAGAGAGGGAGACACAGAATCCAAAGCAGGCTCCAGGCTCCGAGCAGTCATCACAGAGCCTGACGCGGGGCTCGAACTCACAGACAGTGAGATCATGACCTGAGCTGAAGTCGACACTCAACCGACTGAGCCACCCAGGCGCCCCAGTGAAGACTTTTTAGTAGGGTTGAGGATGCTTAAATATTTTATGTTTGTTTATTTTCAGAGAGAGAGAGAGTGAATATGAATGAGGGGCAGAGAGAGAGGAAGAGAGGGAATCCCAAACAGGCCCAGCCAGCACTGACAGCACAGAGCCTGATGTGGGGCTCAATCTCATGAACCACAAGATCATGACCTGAGCTGAGATCAAGAGTCAGACGCTTAACCGACTGAGCCACCCAGGTGTCCTGATCTGTGAAATATTTTCAAATCGCGATGTTGATCCATGGAGTATACTCCCCACTATTTGTCAAGTGTGCTTACACGTTCATAGAAAAAACAAACAAACAAACAAACTGTAATCCTGGGGGGAAAGACTACAGTGATTATGACATTGTAGTGATATTTTTGTTTGTTCTCTTTATATTTTTCACATTTTCCAAATTTTCTACGATAAGCAGCCGTTGTATTTGTAATCAGAAAAAGCTATTTTTAAAAGACTTCATGCCTGGCTGTAAAAGACTGTTTATGAAACTTTTAGGGTCTTTCGGGTCTGCTCTTCTATCAGGAAAGCCGTGTTCTAATAATTCACTTAGGAGAGTTACCTAAAAGTAAAATGAAGGGCAAAGGTTATGCCCATTTCCAAGCTTCTGATATGTCTGCAAAACTACTTTCTAGCAAGGCTGTGCTGATTCACCTTCTCCAACAGCCCCTGTGAGAACTACAAGGTTTTGGAGCAGACACCTTGGTCCTGCGGGGACAGGTGCTTTGTCTGATGACATTTGGTGGCAGGCTCACTTACCTCCCACAAGACACTTGCTGATCTAGCCACCAACACTCCTGCTTATATCCCATCTTGTCTCCAAACATCCAGGCCTGGTTAAGAGATCAGAAATACATGAGTTTTGACAAAAGGCTGGAGCACACTTCAGCTGGCTTCCAGCAGTACTATCTCCTGGAGCAAACTTGTCCTGCTGTTGCTATGGACTTTCCGCTGCCTCAGTCGGAAGTGTCAGGGTCTGCCTGAATGGTCTGTTACCTCTGGAGAGACAACATCAAGTTTGCAGGAGGCTGGATCTGCCAGCTGGGCTGTCTGTCGCTAAGACGGTGCTCAGAATACAGGAGGCAGGAAGCAAAGGGGCAGAGCAGAGACAGCCTGGAGTGGGCGTGAGGCAGCTGTTGACCCCGGGCAGGTGACTGTCCTGTCCTGGGCCAGAGCTTCCTCACCTATGTCATGCATTCTAATGTTCTTCCTGCTTAAATATCCAGCCATTCTGCATGCTCTGGTATAAGGAGATGCCAGGTAAATTTTCCAGACAGTGCCCAGATAAGCTCCTCAGTGAGTTTGCTTCGTGTCATTTAAGGGTTCCACTCTGAACCTGAGATCAAGAATTGCTTGAACTCAGAGAGTTAGGGTTGAAATCTGGCTGAGTTAGGACTCTCCAGTTACAGATGAGGAAATTGAGACCTAGAAGGATGGAGAGGCTTGCCTGAAACTCCATGGTCATTTGGAGGCTAGCTGAGAGGACACCCTAGGCTCCCTTGACCGTATGGAGCCCCTCACATCACCTTGCTTCCCTGAAACATCTTGTCTGATCTTGCCCCTCAGAGAGGAGCAGAGCAAGCTAGGACTTTTGAGCATGATTTCCTTGCGCGTTTGCTGACCAGCATGCTGTTCATATGAGGCCGAGGTAGGCACAGTGAAGCAAAATGCTTTCTGTTTCAAAGTGTTTGTGTAGAGGCTGGGGGGTAAAAAGCCACTAAGGAGAAACCCAGGACTGTATCAGAAAGGAAAGAAGGGGACTGTCCCCTCTCAGGCCCTGCCAGACCCTTAGCGGAAGGCCAGGACTATTCACAGCGTGGGGGTTAGGGAGAGAGGGAGGGACAGGAATGGGCTGTGTTCCCTTTGAGCCTGGTTATGGAGGCCGATGACGCCACTATGACGCAGCTCCTGGGGGGGGGGGGTCATAGTGGGGCTGTGGGTAGGGGGAATGGCAGTAGATTTCTCTCCTTAACTTTCTAGCAAGCTGGCCGCCTGAGTGGGAAGGCAGATCCCCCAGCCTTGCCGTCTGTTCTTGAATTGCACTTGAACCACAAAATGGGCTTGGGATGCAACTTGGTATAGTGGAAAGACAGGGCTTTGGACGTGGGCTGAAGGCCCTGCTCTGCTGTGTAACCAGCCCCAGCATCTGTACTTGTCTGCTGTGAAAATGGGGGTGCTCTTGCTTACCCTGAGGCAGTATACCAGACCACTTTGTACCCGTGAGTCTAGCTCTTTCAATACTGGCCAGGGCTGGAGACCTCCGGTGGGGGACAGTGCTGGGCCCCAAACCCCTGCTGTAGACAGTCCCTTTCTCCATGGGAACCCCATACATCACAGCTTGCTCCCAACCCCACCCTAGCCTCTGGACTCTGTTCCCATCTGAGTCCTGGAGAGGCTGGGCTGGAAGGTCCCACCAAATGTCTTGATAGCTTGGGACCCTCTTCTCCATCTCTTCTTGCCTGAGTTTCTGTCTCCCCCACCCCCATTCTGACTCCACGTGGGCCTCTTTCTTCCTTAAACACTCCCTGCTCCCTTCTGCCTCCAGAATTTTAGATACATGGCTCCCTCTGTGCAGAATGTTTTTCATCCCCCGCACCCTCCACATCCTCAACTAACCTGGAATGGTTAGCTTTCATGTCACTCCTTCTGGGACACCCAAGACTGCCTCAAGCCCTCTGTTCCACCCCCTGTGTCTCCTTGAATTTCCTGGCACAGCTATAACCATCTTTCCAGAGTCTCCACACCTTACCCTGCCCTGGTGTCTCAGTGACTGTCCCCAGAGAGGCACTTTATGGATGCAGAGCTTGGCGCCTCAGGCCATGGATATGCCCTTACTGTAGATTCATGGATTTTACATGCTTTAGGGTTGGGTGGTGGGCAGAGGAACAATGTCTTCAGTGATGGGCCATTGACATCAGCTCATGAATATTCATGAGTCTCTTTGTGCCCTGAACTTCTTGTTTTTTCACAAGAGAGGGATTTCAGGGCTGTCAGGCCAAGGATGGGCTAACATGCTTTGTCAACTGGAGCTCTGAGGATAAGACCTCAACTAGCTGCTGAATTCTGCCAGGTGCCTGAGGATTGCGTGACATATCCCTATATCCCCTCCCACCCATATTTTTTTTTATTGTGGTTCTATGTATACACACACACACACACACACACACACACACACACAGGGAGTCAGGTGGTCTGTCAGTGTCTCATAACATCAGACATGCTTATTCTCTTGCGCATGGCATGTAACACAGCAGGGCCAGCCAGAGGCCATCTTTAGGAACTGAGAATGAATTCTGGAAAAGGGGAGTTCTCTATCCTTCTATACGCACCCTGTGGGCTATGTGAGCTTGGGGCTTCTGCTCACCATCTTGTTGGCTCATGGAGACAGCGTGTCTGAAACTGAAGCCGTGCAGAGGCCTGCAGAGTCTAGAAGTGAAGAATGAAAGTCTGAGGACCTTGCTTGAATTCCTGGGCCCAACCATACCTCAAAATCCTGGTTGTGGACTTCCCAGTTAGGCAAGCCAACAAGGTTGTTTTAAGTAGTGTGCTTTGTGGAAGATTAAGGATGGTCACAAAATCTTTGACAGAGCTCCTCTTGAGAGGTGGGGTGAATCCAGGGTGGTCACCTAAGTCAGAGGACTGTGTGCAAGAATCAGGTGCCCAGGTAGCCCATGGATGGTGCTCCTCCAGGCAACTTGGGAGGAGAGACCAGAGGTCAGAGTCTGAGGAACTGGAGGAGGAGATATTTACTACATCTTGACCTCATTTCATATGCAGGATTCAGAGGTAGGAGCTGATGCTCTTACCCTAAGGTGGAGGCAAAGCTGTGTCAGGTGAAGGTCAAGGCCATCTTGTAAGCAAGTAGACAGATCTAGAGTCCATGCTCACCCCCTCTCCAAGTCAATTTTCCTGATAATCAGTCAGTGACCACTGTGCCCTCATGACCTCCCATTCCTGCCCCCCCCCCCCCCCCCCCCAACTGACTCTTCTATTTTTCTGCTGCACAGATCTCATTACCGCTGGGAGCAGGGAGCGTGGCTCCAGCCTCGCCCACCTCAGCCGCTAATGAGCGCCCTAATTTGATTGGCTCCAAATGAATGTGACCCAGAATTAAAAGATGCCAGAAGACACTGCCATAAATCGAATGAGTTTGCTTCAATTTATTATGTTTCGAATTCAATTAGATTTCTCCTCCAACCCTCTCCGAATATTAATCCAGCTGCTGGCTATAGAACAATAACTAGAAGGGCTATTGTTGAATCCCAGCCCCCACTGTTCAGCTTGGGCTCGGGCAACAGTGGTGGATGGAAAACCTCAGCCTGGGTGTGGGGAGGTCAAGGGAGTTCAAGGCCAGCTGCCAAGCATCCCACCAGCCAGCCAGCATATTTCCTGTTGGGGAAGGGATTCAAAGCAATGTACCCAATTAAAATGGTTTAAAAATTATTTTTAGTGCATAAACACTTCAAAAGACTACATAGAAGGAGTGCTGGAGTCATGGACTTTGTCATGTGACAGGCGACAGGGGACAGGATGACCCAAGGTCTGGGCTTAGCCTGGCCACAAACTGCAACTAGGACTCTGTACAACCGACTTTTCCCAGCCTCGGTTCTCTCATTTGTAAAACCAGGGGGCTGGACTCCAAGAACGGTTTCGATGACCCTGGTTTCTACTCTTCTCCTTTTGTTCCCAGCTGCCCACCCAGAACCTCTTGCTGGTCCATTTGGCTTGGGAACCACACCTCCTCAGGCCGCCTAGGACTCTCTTGCTGGGCATAGGTTGGACTCAGCCAATGGGAGACTTTGGTTGGAGGGTAAAAGGATAGGAAGAGAGAGGGGTCAAGGCTGTGTCTCTCCAACACCCCACTCCAGCCAGCAGCATCCTTTGCATCTCCAGCTTTCATGGCAGCCACGGCACTGTGGCCTCTTTGTCTCTTTAGTCCCATGGGTAGTCACAGTTGCTGCCATGTTCTCTATACCCTTTACTTTTTCTCTGTGCCCTGCCCATCTTTCTTTAGGGAGTATTGCCATTAAAGTCTCAGGATTTGAATCATCTGGGATGAATTCCACTTCATTCCATGACTCTAAATAATGCAGATGAGAAATCCACTTTTGATTGAGGTTTCCCATGGGGAAGGGTCCTCCAAACTGCTGCCCAGATGAAAGTGGGGGGTCCTGGTTTGGGAGTCTGGCATGAAGCCAGGGAAGCCCAGGAGCTTCCAGATGGAGCACAGGAGAGGCTGTCTCCATGGACAGTGTTCACCCTCGGGTGGAGAGCACAGGGTGACCTGGGAGGACCTAGGAGATGGTTGTTTGGGGAAGGTTGTCTCTCCCAGCCCTCGTAGAGCAGATGATGCCTCAGAAGGACAGAGGAAAGAGGGGAAGGCTCCAGGCCCCACTCCATCCCTGACCCAGTTGGATGTGGGGGAGTGAGAGCCCTGGCCTGAAGGCGAAGGGCATGTATCCTCAGGGAGGGAGGGAACTCTGCAAAAGGGCTGATGACAGAGGGTTTGTTTGCTCTGAAATGGGGTTCCCAAGGGCACAGTGACCAGGACTTGGAGTCAGTCATGAGGGAAGAGACTGATGGAGAGGAATCCCAGAGCAGGAGGGAGGGAGAGAGGGAGATGGTGAGTGGCCAGGGGCTTGCCTTTGGGATGGTGACCAAAGATTACAGAGGTAGGATCAACTAGGGTTCTATATGGTGCCCAGCATCAGTGTAAGTAAATGACCTGGGCCCTGGAGGAGGGTGGAGAGTGCCTCTCTGAATGTCTGGTCCAGGAGCCCTGCGTGAGTGAGCAGGGACCCAGAAGGGAGCTGCAAGTCAGTATCACACCTAAGTCATGGTGTATGAGCATCCTAGGGCTGTAGTCTGTCTGCCTCGGGGTCAGCAGGCAGGGCAGGCCAAGTTCTGCCTCAGTGGCTTGCACATCTTGGTCCTAGTGCTACCCTTTGTGTTGAAGGGAAGCTTGGCAGTGATTGTTGAGTTATTTGGAGAAGGAGCCACCACCCGGGAGGGATGGTGTCCTTGTCACTGAAGATACTCAAGACCATCTGGAAGCTTGGAGTTGATGAAGAAGGAATGCAGATAAACTTTGTGACTTAAATGAGCTTGGGGCTTCAGGGAGCTGTGATCTGTGAATCAATAGGAAATTCGGGTTCGAGGAAGCTAGACCTGGATTCTGGGCAAGTGGAGGTGGGGGTCTAGGCTAAGAGTCTGAGCGCCAGGTCAGGCCCCAGAGAAACAAAGGCTGTTGGGAGCCTGGCCAGCTGCTCAGGTGGCTTCCGGCCATCCCCTAGGGCCAGAGCCAGTGGGGACTGAGGAATGTACAAGCACGATCAGTGTTCTGGACAGACACTGGAGGCAGATGAGCCACATGGCCTGGGAAGCAGATAAATGGGGAAGGGCAAATCTTCTTGTGAGAACAGAGACATCTTCCTATCTCCTGGAGAGAAGGTGTGGATAAGCAGTCCATTTACTCATCCATTTGTGATAGGTTTTTAAAAATTAAAGTAGGGGAAGGTTTCACACCCCCCTCCAGACTTGGAACATATTTTTTTTATTGACCTGTGATACAACAGGTCAAACT
The DNA here is from genome assembly GCF_046562875.1 of Panthera onca. Lineage (NCBI taxonomy): Eukaryota > Metazoa > Chordata > Mammalia > Carnivora > Felidae > Panthera > Panthera onca. Next base: position 42,372,855 of record NC_138349.1, on the reverse strand, counting down.
CCTAGAGGTTCAGCCTATTAGATACGAAATTAAGTAGTTTCCCCTCTTAAAAGGCATAACTCAAATATTAATAAAGATAAGTCCAAATTATATATTTTTTCCTTATGATCTTAAAGTTTCATCTCAAATGGAGTCACCATACTTGATATTGATCAAATCCTTTTCAAAGCTTATGTTGTTGGTCCAAATATTTAAAAATATTTCACTATCACAGTGTGTCTGGTCATTGACGTGATACATACAAATAGGAACAAATCAAACAGGAGGGAAGGGTTTATGATGAGGGAAAGCAGATTCCACCCTCACTCTCCAGTAAACTTCTTTTAAACATTTCTATTTTTAGTACTTCTGGTGGGTACCTCCATAACTCTCAATAGCATGCATATGTACTCTTAGTTCTTGACTTATTCTCTGTAGAAAGTTTATGGATCCCTTATAGTTGAACATGAGAAATTGCTCCCTGTATATGCCTTTTTTTCCTCCCTTCATTATCCCAAGTTTCCTCACAATTATTTTTAGTTCTTCCATTAGTCTAATAACTTTACACTATGTAATTATACCTTAATTCTGTATTTTGTCAACCTCAGTTAGGGTAACGGACCATGGCAAGCGGTTTTGGCCTGTTCCCATATTTACCACCCCACTTTCTTTTGGGAAGGACTCTTCCTTTCCAGGGGTGCGTGGGAACACACTCCCCACTGGCCCATCAAGTGCACACCACCGCCCGTCACCCCCGCCCTGCCCCCGCAGCCATGGGTGGCAACTGCTTGAACCCTGGGCATGTTTCCCAATGCAGGCCATTAAGAATCAAGAATGTATAATGTTAAATGAAATAAGTCAATCAGAGAAAGACAAATACCGTATGATTTCACTAATTTGTGGAATTTAAGAAACAAAACAAACGAAGAAAAAAAGGGAGACAAACCGAGAAACAGACTCTTAACTACAGAGAACAAATTGATGGTTACCAGACGGGAGGTGGGTGGGGCTGTGGGTGAAAGAGGTAAAAGGGATTAAGAGGACATTTGTGACGAGCACTGAGTAATGTATGAAATTGTTGAATCACTATATTGTACATCTGAAAATAATATACCTGTGTATGTTAATTACATTGGAATTAAAAAAGTTAATTAGAAGAAAAGAATCCTCCCTCTTACTTTCATTACTAAAATCTTCTCTGGGATTACCTCCAGCAGGCAAATGGAACATTCTTGCTGGTAGTGTCCCTCTGGACCACTGTGTACAGAGATCCTGCCTGAGAGGACCAATCCAGAGGCCAACAGCAGTGAGAGAGGGAGCTACTGAGAGAGAGATGAGTTTCAATGATGACAAAGACTGGTAGTCCATCTGTCCTGGAGCCTCGTTCACCTCTTGACCTTCACAACTGCATGAGCCTGAACATTTCATTATTAGCTTCAACCAGTTGTATTTGCTTTCAGACTACTACAGCGCTAATCATGGCATAGCAAACACCCCATCGTGTATAAGATGAAATGAGAATCAGCAATTCTGCTTCTAGCATTATTTTCCTATGGCTGCTATAACAAATTACTGCGAACATAGTGGCTTACAACTTTATAAATCTTGTGGTTCTGGAGGTCAGAAATCCGAAATGGGTCTCCCTGGGCTAAAGTCAAGGTGTCTACAGGGCTGTGTTCCTTCTGGAGGCTCTAGGTGGAGAATCTGGTTTTTGCCAGCTTTGGGAGGCTGCCTGCTTCCTTGGTTTGTCGGCTTCTCCCTCCGTGTCCACCACTGGCAGTAGTGAGTGGGGTCCTTCTGACCTGGCATCACTCTGACCTCCTCTTCTGCCTCCATCTTCCCCATTCAAAGGCCATCAGGATTACACTGGACCCACCTGGACAACCCAGGATGCTCTTTCTGTTTTAAAGTCAGTTCATTAGCAACCTAATTCCATCTGCTACCCTAATTTCCCTTTGCCGCTGTGATGTTCTTTCTGACACTGCTTCTGACATCCAATGTGTGGTGTATTTTCCAACATCAATCTTTTCTCCAATTTTCCAATATCAACCCTAAATCTCTGGTTCTCTGACACCAACTTGGTGCCATTATTCTACCTACCAGACTTCATATTTTAAATGAAATTTCATAGCTCAGCTCCCATTCGGTACACATTTACCTTTCTTTTGTTTTTAAATTTAAACATCTCATGGGGGTATAAAATTGATATACAATAAATGGCACATATTTAATCTGATGAATGTTAGCATACACCCATAAAACCATTGCCACAATCACGAAAATGAACATTGTCCCCCAAAGTGTCCTTGTGCCCATCTGTAATCCATTTCTCCCCCCTTTCCCATCCCTATCGTCAGGGATTTTTTTTAGAAGTTCAAAGACATTTATAAATGGAATCATACCATATGCATGCCTGTTTTTCTGGTCTTTTTGTCTTTTCAGTAAGCATGATTATTTTGAGATTCATTCCATGTTGTTGCACGTATTTTTTTTTTTTTTTTTTTTTTTGTGGCTCAGTAGTGTTCCAGTGTATGGATATAACACAATTTTAAAATTGAGAACGCTCTGAATAAGGTGAATGCTCTTGATAAATGTTGAATTGTTCCAGTTATGTGGACATGTAGTTTCATCTCTCTTGGGAAAATACCTAGGAACAAAATGATAAAATCATGTGATAGGTGTCTATTTGACTTTCTTTTCCTTCATAGATGTTGCCATGGATTTTGCATCGCATGGCATCAGAAGGCACATGATTAACCATTTATTTATTTATTTATTTAAGTTTGTTTTAGTTACAGTCAAATTCACTTTTGGGATGGTTATAGTTCTACGAGATTTAAAGCACCACCATCAGGATGTCGAACACTTTGATTACCCAGAGCTCCCTTGTGCTGCCTTTTTCTCTGCAGAACCTCCCCTGTGAAACTCTTGATCTACTTCCTGTCCCTAGAGTTTTGCCTTTTTTATTTTTATTAAATTTTTTTTTTAATGTTTACTTACTTTTGAAGGAGAGAGAGACAGAGCATGAATGGGAGAGGGGCAGAAAGAGAGGGAGACACGTGATCCAAAGCAGGCTCCAGGCTCTGAGCCGTCAGCACAGAGCCCGATGCGGGGCTTGAACTCACAAGCCTGTGAGATCGTCACCTGAGCCGAAGTCAGATACTTAACCGAGCTACCCAGGTGCCCCTTTATTTTTATTTTTTTAATTTTTTTTTTTTTTTGAGTGGAGGGGAGTGCAGGGGAAGGCAGAGAGAGAGGGAGAGAGAGAATCTTAAGCAGGCTCTGTGCTGTCAATGCAGATCCTGACATGGGGCTGGAGCTCGTGAACTGTGAGATCATGACCTGAGCCGAAATCAAGAGTCAGTTGCTCAACTGACAGAGCCATCCAGGCACCCCAGTTTTGCCCTTTTTAGACTGTCTTATAAATGAAAGTATACAGTATGTAACTTTTTGAGACTGGCTTCTTTCATAATGCCTTTGAAATTCATCCATGTCATAACATGTATCAATTTTTTGTTCCTTTTTAACCGGGTAGAATTGCATGTGTAGATGTGGTTCAGCTTATCCACTTCTCTGCTGAAGGACACTGGGCGGGGGGGTTTCCAGCTTTAGGCAATTATGGATCATCCATAATCGTCTTCTCTAATCATCTGTATACAGGGTTTGAATGAAAGAAAATTTTATTTCTCTATGGTGAATACCGAGGAAGGGAATTTCTGGGTATATGGAAGTATATGTTGAATTCTATAAGAAACTGACAAACCATTTTCCAGAATGACCGTACCATTTTGCATTCCTACGTTAGTTGTTAAACTCCTGTGTTAAACGTAGGAGAGCCCCAGTTGCCCTACATGCTTACCATCAACCACGTCAGATTTTTACTTTTTTAAATGTTTATTTATTTATTTTGAGAGGAGGGGGAGGGGCAGAGTAGAGAGAGAGAGAGAGAAAATCCCAAGCAGGCACCGTACTGGCAGTAAAGAGCCCATCGCGGGGCTCAGTCCCACAAACCGAGAGATCATAACCTGAGCTGAAATCAAGAGTTAGATGCTTAACGACTGAGCCCCTCAGGTGTCCCATAATGTCAGATTTTTAAATTTTAGACATGAAAACCGCATGGTTTTAACTTGCTTTTCCCTAATGACCAATGACATTGAGTATCTTCTCGTGTACTGATTTGCCATCCGTATGCCTTCTCTTCTGTCCAAATCTTTGGTCACTTTTAATTGAGTTGTTTTTTTATTGTTGAGTTTTGAGATTGGTTTTTTGTTGATCCTGTATCCTATAACCTTGCCAAATTTTTAAATTAGTTCTGGGAAGTTCTTTGTTTGTTTTTATTTGTTTCTTAGGTTCTTTGGTATTTTCTACATAGACAATCATGTCATCTGCAATAGAAACAGTTTTATTTCCTCTTACCAATGTGTATTTCTTTTCTTTCCTGAGTTGTTGCAGTCATAACATTTCTAGTTCTGCCTTGAATACAGTGCTGAGAGTGGACATCTTTGTTTTGTTCCCAGTCTTAGAGGAAAATATTCCATTGGGCCATTAAATATGATGTTAGTTGTAGCTTTTTTTGTAGATGATCTTGGTCAATTCGAGGTAGTACCCCTTCTATTCCTAACTTCCTGAGAGCTTTTATTATGAACGGGTGTTGGATTTCACCAAATGCTATTTCTGCATCAATTTGTAGGGTCATAGGGTTTTTCTTCTTAAGCCTGCTGATGTTGTCGATATCCTCGATGGATTTTCAAATGCTGAACTTGCTTGGCATATCTAGAATAAATCCTACCTGGCTGTGGTGTCTAATTCTTTTTCACATGGCTTGGTTGGATTTGCCGACACTTTGTGGAGGACTTTTGGGTATAAGTTCACAAGAGATATTCATGTGTTGTTTCTTTTTCTGTCTTTGGTTTGTATCTGGGTAATACAGGCCTCACAAGATGAGTTAGGAAGTGTTATCTCTTCTTCTCTTTCTTGGAAAAGCTTGTGTAAAATCGGTGTTAATTCTTCCTTAAATGTTTGATAGAACACTCAAAGGAAACTGTCTCGGCCTGGAGATTTATTTTACTGGAGCTTTTTAATTATTAATAAAATGTCTTTAGTTGTTATAGGGCTAGTCAGATTGTTTCTTAACAAGTTGGCTTGGTTTTTGAAGTTTCTGATTTTTGAGGAATTGGTCTATTTGTTCTAAGTTTCAAATCTATGAATGTCATAAGTTGTTTATATCATTCTTTTATGTCTTTTAAGGGGCTGAAGGATCTGTACTGACATCTGCTGTATCATTTTTACTTCCTTCTTTCTGCTTACTGTGGCTTTATTTTTCTCTTCTATGTTCATGAGGTGGGGACTTATGTTGATTTGAAAACTTTCTTCATTTGTAATAAAGTTTAGTGCTATACATTTCCCTCTCTTTACTGTTTAAGACATGTTGTAATCTATGTTCTTTGATATTTTGATATACTGTATTTTAATTTTCTTTCAGTTCTGTATATTTAAAAAATTTCTTTAGAGGCTTCCTCTTTCACTTATGGGTTATTTAGAAGTGTGTTGTCCAATCCCCAAGTGTTTAAAGATTTTCCTGTTGTCTTTGCTTTTGATTTCTTGTTTGAGTCCATTGCGGTTAAGAGAATACGCTCTAAGATTTTAATTCCTTGAAATTTGTTGAGGTTTGTTTTATATGGCCCAGGATATGGTCTATCTTGGCAAACAGTCCAGGGACACATGAAAAAATTATATTTTTCTATTGTTGGATGGATTGTTCTAGAAGGGCAATTAAATTCTTTTGGTTGGTTGTGGAGTTCTGATCTTCTACATCCTTGCTGATTTTCTGGGTAGCAGTTCTATGGGTTTCTGAGACAGATGTTGAAGTCCCCAAATACAATTTTGGATTTGTGTGCTTTTCCTTCGAGCTTCATCAGTTTTTCCTTCATTTTTTTTGAAGGATTTGTTGTTTGGTGTGTATACATATAGGCTCATTATGTCTTCCCCCTGAATGAATGAATCCTTTTATCATTTTGTAATGCTCCTCTTTGTTTCTAGTAATTTCTTTATTAATATTGATAAAGATATTAATATAGCTGCAACTAATTTTTAAGGTTCATGTGTGCATTGTGTATTTTTTCCCATCATTTTATTTGCAGTCTATCTCTGTCATGGAAGTTGAAGTGAGACTTTTTGTAAGCACGATAGAATTGTTGTTTAAATCCACCCTGCCAGGCTCTGTTCAGCTCGGCGCAGTTAGACCATTGATAGTAGGGCAATTATTGATATGTTAGGGTTTAAATCTGCCATTTTATTATTTGCTTTATGTTTGTTTAGTGTGACTCTTGTTCTTCTGTTGCTCTTTTTTTGGGTCTTCTTGTGGGTTACTTGAACACTGTTTAGGATTTCATCTTGATTTATTTATCATGCTTAAGAGTGTATCTCTTTGTACGGATTTCATAGTGGTTGCTTCGGACATCACAGTACACTTGTATGTCTTATCAAAGTCATACCCAAACTGGATTTTACCACTTTGAGTGAAGTGTTAAGACCCTGTCTGTTCGAAGCCACTGTCAGGCCTGTTGAGTGAAAAGAGCTTCTCCTGCCTCTCCTGGGATCCTTAACAATATATTTGGCACTGCAGACCCCACCCCCCAATTCTTTCTCTCCACACTTCGTGAACCTTCTGTCTTCCAGAACCGTGTTGCACTCTGTCACTTATTAATGTCCCCCCTCTCCTTTCACTTCTGCCTTATTTTTGTTATTATTATTATTCCATTTTAAATCTACAAGCTTCGATTTCAGTGATGTCTTCAGAAAAACAGGAGATGAAGGAACAAAGGAATGGAAAACCCCAAGGGCCCTTTTAAAGACATACTGTAGGAAGATCCTGGACTTGGGCTCTGGGCAAAGCTGGTGAATCAAGAGCTAAGCGCTGCTCACTCGCTCCAAGCGTGGCCCGCGTGAGTGTGTGATCACACTGAGCCCGCGCGTCCTCCTGGGCGGCACACAGTGGTGCTGGAAGATGAGTGAGCTTGGGGAGTCTGGTTCAGGGCCTGGCACAGAGCAGCTCAGTAAAGGGCCCTTGCTATCTGTGTGCCTGCACGGTGATCCAAAGCGGGGGGCTGGGAGGGTGCGGCTCGTCTTTGTGGGGCCACCACCGGCCTCTTTCCCTGGCTCCTGAAACAGGGCTGACTTGGCCACTTTTGGTATCAAGGAATGTCTCAGAAAAGGAGGAGTGTCCCCCTTGGAGGGGACAGCGGACTGGTGGCTGACCTGAGAGCAAAGGAGTGGGTTAGGGCCATTTTAAGAAAGTCACTGGCCGCTACACACTGTTTGTGGGAGGCCCCCCCAACAAACCACCACATCCAACATCATTAAATGCAGTGTATATATAATGATATAAGTTATATATAACTACTATATATATAGTACACATATATTTTTCAGTAGGCTCCATGCCCAACATGGGGCTTGAACTCACCGCCCTGAGGCTGAGAGTTTTATGTTCTTCCAACTGTGCCAGCCAGGGGACCCAGTATTGAACTACTCTAAAACACGTTCACCAGGTGACATAATGCTGTATATCGTAAGACCTTTCATTAATGAGAAATTTTTTGCAGTTTTATTTGAGTATTTCAGAGGTCCCGATAGTTCCCCACGCCTGAAACATTTTTACAAGCCCTGGAAAAGCCCCGAAGGCTCTCATTCTCAGCTCACAATGAATGAAGCAGCCCTGCACAGTGTTCTCGGGAGGGTGGTGAGGGCCCGGTCCACTGACAGAAGCCTCGGCCGGGACGCTCACTGCACCAGAGGCAGAGCTTTGTGCCACCACGATCAGGTTGCGTAACGCACCTTCAGCAGGACTGATCCCACGGAACCTGCAGCAACTGGCTGGTGAGCAGGGCACAGCAGGAAAGACATCTGGGGGACGAGCAGGTGAAATCCTGGCTCTATTGCCTCCTGGCTGTGTGACTTCAGTCAACTTATTGCCCACTCTGAGCCTCAAATGCTCTAAAGTCCTTCTACCTCTAAAATCTCTAGGACAAGAATGGCCATGAGGTTCTGATTTGTTGGTCGCTGCCCCTTATTTACTCTTTTTCTCAAATATGGGTGGTTGAGTGTACTTAAAAGGGGTATTTCTGTGTACTGTCCTTACGCTGAGACCATGAGGAAACCCACCGTGCAGAAGGAATGGGGGTACTTGCAATGGAAATGCCTTTGTCTTTTTTTTTGTTTTTAATTTTTTAACGTTTATTTTTGAGAGAGACAGACAGAGTGTGAGTGAGAGAGAGGCGGAGAGAGAGGGAGACACAGAATCCAAAGCAGGTCCAGGCTCCGAGGTGTCAGCACAGAGCCCGATGCAGGGCTTGAACTCACAAACTGTGAGATCAGGACCGGAGTTGAAGTTGGACGCCTAACTGACTGAGCCACCCAGGCACCCCTGGAACTGCCTTTGTCTTATTGGCAAATGGAAGGGGAGAGAGGGGATAAGGTGCTGGATTTATAGAGAATGAGGGTCACACCCCTTTTCTTGGAGTAGAGACATCCCTGGCTTCTTTATCTCCCCTGTTGCAACTCCTGAATTGCTAAGGCCTGAAGCTTCCAGGTTGGCCTGACAAATGCTCTCCATGCTGATGGGAGTGAAGGAGACTGAGATATTTCTCGGGCGAAGGGAAAAGAAAGGCCAGTTGAAACGTACCCAGCATCCCACTGTGGGGCTTGAAAAGAGTAGGCACCATCAGCAGGTGCTTCATGAAACCCAGGTGGGCAGCTCAGGTGGGCCTGAAAGCTTCTGCTTGTGTTTGCTCTGGGCCGGCCAAGTCAGGGTTTGGGAGGAGGGCCATGCCCGAGAAGATGGGGCTGTCTCTGGGAACATACCTAGGCTGCCATTACTCAGTCCAGGAGAAAGGCCAGGCTGGTGCAAGAGCCACAGGCCAGAATCTAGGGTCACAGGATGGCCTTGGCCTGGTGCCCTTCCCAGCAAGGGTGGGTCCAAGCCAGGAATTATTTCTCTTCTGACAGTGAAGTCCAGGTATGGGGTCAGGATGGGAGAGGGCGAAACTATTTCAGCTCTTATTGCTGTTATATTATTGCTGGTGTTGGAAACACACGTTGAGCTTCCTTGTGGTGGGCATGGGACATTAAACACGAATGACAAAGTATCTCTCTGATGAGGCTCACATTCCAGGGGGAGACAGACATCCCCTCCCCTAATAATCAGGCAAGTGCAAAATGTAGTACTTCCTGAAGAGAAAAGCCAAGAGATGGAGAGAGAATAATGGTGGTAGGGTTAGGTTAGAGTTCAGAAAAGGAAAGGAGGAGTGGTCTCTGCCCGAGGAGTGGGGAGGAGGAAGCTGAGGCTCAGAGAAGTGAAGTTACTCACCCACGGCCACCTGCTGGTCATAGCAGGGCTAGTGGGCTTTCCCTCTCGCTTTGCCCTCCTCAGTATGTCTACCCACTGGGACAGGGTCTGAGCCAGGACAGAAACTATGGCACTAGGGTGTGGAGACGGTGAAGGGCTTCATGCAGGCTGTCAGGCTCAACCTTCAAAGGAATAACTCGGAGTCCAGTGTCCTGTCCCCTTTCCCATTACCCTTGACTTTTCCTGGCTCTGCTCCAGTGGGCTCAGGAGTGAGGCCCACCCTTTGCAACATGTGACTGAGGAGAAGTCAGATTGTAAAGGAGAAGTTGGAGAATTCTAGGATGGAGAAAACAGGTACAGAGGGGGTGAGTGATTTGCCTAAGGTCACACAGCTGACCTGGAGTAGTCTCCCCAGGAGTCCCCTAGTACTCTTCCCACTGCCATGGTTATCTTCCCTCCCAGTGAACTTATAGGGACCCCAAGGAATGCGTCACTAATGATGTAATTTCACGGAATGTGGGAGCGAGGGGTGTGTGTGGCACAGACACAGTGTACTAACAACGTAATGTGAAACTAGCATATGCCTGGCACATGGTAAGCCCTCCATGAGTGATTGCTTCCCTCTCTTTCATCACCTGGTTTGGGACGTGATGTCAGAGCTCAGAACCTTGCACGTGGTTGGCACTCTACTCAAGTTTGCTCATTGACGGCATGAATGCTGAGGTGTGGAGATGGGCTCCTTCCCACTTACTTATACTCAAAGGACGCTATTTATACACCTGCTGGGGGGAAGGTGTAGAGGGAATCAACTTTCATTTCCTCTCCCCCAATTATACGATCCTGCCTGCACCTGTGTACCTGTGCACATGTGTGCATACACACACACGTGCACACACACATACAAGCTTTGGGGATTAGTGAGGAACATAGCCAGGTCTAAGATTATATTTGCTGGCCTCTTTTTTTTTTTCTCATGCTTTAGTAGAAAAAGACATTCCTCCAAGCCCACAGCTGCAATCTTCCTGAGCAGTGTTCAGTCTTTAATCATGTTGCAGAGGACAGGATGATCCGTGACTCAGGAATCTGCTTCGTTGATAACTCAATTCGGTGGCTGGGTCATATTTGTAAGCAGTGATAGCACATTCTACGGAAACCCGGAATCCAATTAGGGCTAAGGGCTGCATCATTTCTCATCCCTCACTGTCTTCCACAGCCCCCGGCCGTTCGTCTTTCATGGTTGAAGGCTCCCTGAGGTCTGCAGGGCCAACCTCTGACCCTCCCATCAGGGGCCTTGGCTGCTTTTCTCATCTTCACAGCAGCTGCGAGTATTGGAACCAAAGCTTGAGGGGACAGGCTCTTCTTGTTCCCTGGGCCTGGGCCTCTCAGGACAATCCCAGGCTTTTGGTGGTTAAAGGTATTTCATTACCTCGATCCCACGTAGTCTTGGAGGTCCTGGGTATTTTCAAAGCCCACTCACCAGAGAGCCATTTGTTTGAGGCTGTGTGCATTAGTTATTGGCAACAAATGTTGAAGCAGAGACCGTTAGAAAATCAGACGTGAGGGTTTTAACAACACAGAAAGCAGACCCCAAATAGGTTTAATTGGTTGCACTCATATAAAAGTGCCAATAGATAAGGGTTACATGACTGGGCCACAGGCCATAACCAGAAGTTTCTGGATTTTTCTGAGATTCATACTCAGCTCCCAGATTCTAGGACTATTGAGGATTTTTTTCCCCCAGAAATTTCTGATGGACTACATTGATCCCATGGTCTCAACCTCCTCATTTTATGAGAACTTCACTTGTTCCACTACATTTCCCCCTCCCTCAGTGTTCATTCAGCCTCTTCATTTAATGAACTATTTAGATAAGTGACAGCAAATAACTTTCAACTTGCATGTCAGCTCCAATAGATCGGTAGTGACGCTCTAAAAACTGGGTCTAGAAGATTCTGACCTAACTGAGCACAGAGGGGAAGAATGCCATGTTCAATTAGCAAAGCCCTCCATGCCTGCCAGAGGGTGAGAAATGGCATTGTATGTCACATCATTTGCTATCTTTGCACTGAGCCATTCTAAGCTCTGAGAGGGGCCCTGTTAAATAAGATGAATAGACCTGGCCCTCACCTTGTTCCCAGTGTCTCTCATCTTAGGGATGATTAGCAAGCAAGTGTTCCCAGATCAATCGGTGGTGCCCTGGTCGAGGCAGATGTAAGTGTCACTAAGCCATCTTGTCGAAGCACATGGACTTTGGAGTTGGATGTTCCTTAGTACAAATCCTGCTTCTGGCACTTCATGGGCAAGGGGAGGGCAGTGGGCTAGTTATATAAGTGCTCTGAGCCACTCGCTGTATCTTCAAATGTAAAATGAATACCTATCTCACAAGAGAGTTGTCATTAAATGGCATCAGATTTTGAAGTATAAGGTGCTTACCTTATGTTAATGATTACTATTATAATTATCATTGGTTTGGAAACACAGATAGGTCTCTAAATTTTGTCTTGGGTACAGAGAAGTCTCCACAAAGATGCCTTCTTTTGAATTGCAAGCGGTACACAGGCATCCTTCAGTAGAAGACAGAGACCATTCAAACAGAGGAGGACATTCTGCTTCTTGGTTAGGGAAACCTGAACTATGGAATATAAAAAAAATTTTAGGGTTAAAATTCAAAGCAACTTTCCTGAAATAAAAGAAGACTTGAATTTATTGGCTGAAAGGAAAATTGATATAGAGTCGTCAACACTGAAACAGATGCTAAGAAATGAATGTTTGACTTCAAAGAAAAAAAATTCCAGTGAAAAACCATCCCTTCAAAAACCAGGTAAAAACCCCCACAAAACTCCAAAAGAACAATCACACAAAATCTCAGACCAAGAAAAGCACTTCCAGAGTGGCAGAATAATGACCTCTGAAAATATACATCTTCATAAAAGCAATGAGAACACTAGTGAAAGTTGTCCAAGTCAACTTTTTCAGAGCTCTGGAAATTAACCAAAGGCTTTCAACAATCTGGGTATTATTGAAGAAAAATGGATGAATTGTGGTAAGAATAGCAAGTTTTGTGGTGTTTTAACTTGCCTTACTCCCATCCTCCTTTCAAGGGCCATGGTGCATTTGAAAACCAAAATTCTCACAGTCGTGGTAAGGAGAGCCAGCAGCCTGGCAGCCACTGGAGAGGACAGAATGGGTTTGGAGCTTTCCAAAAAACCCCATTCCCAGAGAATTGTCACTATTTGATCTGACAGCTCCCTGGAAAAGCTCCCTTCTCATGGATTATCTTTATTTGACATGGATCAGTGCTTACTCTATGCAAACAGCCCTATCCTGAGGGCATTTGTCAAAAACAATCAGCAGCTTGGGGTAGCAATATCAGTTGGGGCTAACAGGGGGCTGATCAAAGCACTGAAAAGGCAAAACTGGAGAATGAAATGTCCATAGGGACTTGGAAAAGCTCTGGCATGTTCCTGGAATTCTAGAAGGCCACATGTGTGTGCTGGTTTGTACATATACCCAAGAAAATCCTGTGTAAGGCTTAACCTATTATTGACCTTGAGGCTCTGAGAAGGCAGGAAATAAAGACTGAGAGTTGGAAGTTGCTTACTGGTGTGTTGAAGACATACCTCAACACACACACACACACACACACACACACACACACACACACAGTTTCATAGCAAAAGTAGGGAGTCTTAGTGGTTCAGGTACTAGAGGAAATCTCTGTCCAGTCATTAGGTGACCATTAAATTAACCAGTGAGAGACATCAGTAGCCACGTGTGAGAAAGAATATAGAATTTAGATGATTAGTCCAGCAAAACCACAAAACCAACAAACCAACAAACCAACAGAAGACACCAGCAGAACAACAAGAAGAACCCTGGAAGACTTTTGATTTCCAGACTGGCCACATTATATAATTAAAAATGTCCAATTTTCAAGAAAAAATTATGAGAGATGCAAAACAAACAAACAAACAAACAAACCCAGAAACTAATGGTCTATTCACAGAAAAAAAAAAAGTAGTCTTTAGAAACTACCACTGGGGAAGCTCTGACATTGGAATTATTGTTAAAGACTTTTTGACCAACTGTTATAAATATCTTTAAAGAACTAAAAGAAACCGTGTCTAAAGAACTAAAAGAAAGTATGGTGATATCTCACCAAACAGAGAATATAATACACTTTTCTATAGAAATTACAGAAAAGAGCCAAATAGAAATTCTGGAGTTGCAAAGTACAATTAGAAATGAAAAATTCACTAAATGGTCTCAAGACAGATTTAAGCATGAAGAGGAGAGAATTTAGCGAAGGTTAGTCACTTGAAGATAGGTAAATTGAGATTATACATTCTGAGGAACAGAAAAAAGAAAAATGAACCTCAGAGACCTGTGGTACATCGTCAAACATACCAACATATGCATAATGGGAGTCCTAGAAGGAGAAGAGAGACAGATTTAAAAAATGGCAGAGCAAATATTTGAAGAAATAATTGCCATTAGGTTTTCAAATTTGATGAAAAATGTTAATCAACACCCCTTGTACTCCATGTAGGATAAACCCAAAGAGATCCACACTTAGGTAAATCAGAGTCAAACTATCAAAAGTTATGACCAAGCAATTCTACTCTTAGTATATACCCAATAATTTGAAAATGTATGTACATGCAAAATCTTTCATCGTATATTCGTAGCAGTTTTATTTATAACAGCCTTGAAGTAGAAACAATCCTAATGTCCATCAGCAGATAAATGGGCAGACAAATGTGGTATTCCCTTCCAGGAATGGGGAAGGATTGATGAGGAAAACATGGCTGACTCACTAAGCTCCACTAAAAGGAAGGATCTGAGCTGGCAATTCACAGAAAAACCAATACAAAGGGCTTTTAAATATACAAAAAGCACCATATGTTTAAAACCGTTTGTCATCATAGGAAGATTATGCTTTACCCATCAGATTGACAGTGATCAGATTGTGAAAACTTACTGTGTTAGTGAGATGATTAGGAAACTGGTTCTTTTCTTTTCTTTTTTAAATGATGCAAATGTCATTTTGGGGGCAATTTGGCAAAATTCCTCTCAATTACAACTCCACATGACCTTTGATCCATGCACTATATTTTAGGAGTCTATTGCCTGACTGCAGGGTAACAAGCCTTACAAGAATATTCATTGGAGTATTATTTCCAATAGCAAAAGCCCCCAAACATCCTAAATAAATGTCCACTGAGCAAAGAATTGCATTTACTGGGTTATTCGGCAATCACATTTCTGGGCATTTCTCAGAGACATTAATGTAAGTCCACCCAAAAATCTGCACACAAGTATTCATAGCAGCTTCATCTATAATATTTGTATCGATGGTTACTTTACATACAATGACATGTACCATTCTTAAGGTTTACAATTCTATATGTTTTGGCAAATTCATACTTGCCTGTAGCCCACCCTTTATGGTATTTAAAACATTTCCAATACCCCATAAAGTTCTTTTGTGCCCTTTCTATTTCATCTCTGTCCCCTCAACCCACCCTCAAATCTCAGGGCAAGTACTAGCCTGATTTCTTTCACTATAGATCAGTTTTCATATAAATGGAATCATACACTATATGTTCCTTTATGTTGGGCTGTATTTGTTCAGGACCATGTATCTGAGATTCTTCTGTGCTGTAATGTGCATTGATAGCTCACTTCCTTTTCTGAGCCACCCAGGCACCCAGTAAGGCATATGTTTACACTTACGAGAAACGACCACATTTTTTTTTCTAACGCATTGCATCATTTACTTTCTCACCAGCCAAATAGATGGGCCTATTTGAAATTTTTAATGAGCATGCAGTTTTCATGTGCGTGTTGGCCATTTGCATATATTCCTCTGTGGAAGTGTTTGCTCAAGTCTTTCGTCCATTTTTGAATTGGGCTTTTTATTATTGAGTTGTGAAATTTTTTTTTCCTCCAGCTTTATTGAGATGTAATTGGCATATAACACCGTGTAAGTTTAAGGTGAACAATGCGTTGATTTGATACCCTGATATATTGCAAAATGATTGCCACCATAGGACTAGTTAACACCTGCATCTCGCCACGTAGTTACCATTTCTTTCTTGTGGTGAGAACATTTAACATCCACTATCTTAGCAACTTTCAGGTATATAACAAAGTAGGAATTCTTAAACATTCTGGCATGAAGTCCCTTAGTTGGTATGTTTTGTGAATACTTCCTCCAGTCTTTGACTTGTCTATTTATTTTCTTATCGGCAAAGTTTAAAATTTTTGATAAGGTCTGATTTATCAGTGTTTTTGCATTGTAGTTTCTGCTTTCTGTGTCTTGTCTAAGAAATATTTTCTTTCCCTAAGGTGGTTAAGATATTCTGTTTTATCCTTTAAACTTTTAAGTTTATGTCTTTGCTTTATTTCCGATGTTTGAAAAACCAGATGTGTACGTTACATTTAATATTTAAAAAATAACTAATTAAAGGGAAACATGTAAGAGAGTCAGTGGGAGCTGCACTTGGGTTTTGAAGCCCAAGATGTAACTTGGTTGTGTCCAGCCAGGTGGCCTTGGGCAGATCACTCCCCAGGGAACAAAATGGGCCAAAGAGTATAGCAATGGCCCACTGAGGGTCCGTATAGGTAAGTGGTTTTGAAACCTAATTGGAGAAGGGTGCGGCTCAGCGGTGAGGACACACAGCCCACTAGAGCTGGCGTCCAAGAAAACACAGAACGTCCCCCACATAGTGATGAAGAAGAGGGCCAGGTTTTCCCCTCCACAGTCCCTCAGCCTTCTCTGCTGGGCAGTGGGGGTCAGCTCCTGGCTGACAGTTAGCCTTTCAGCCACAAGAGGGCACTGTGCGAGCAGGTTTCTAGGCCAGCTGGGCGCTGCCTTGCAGCACGGATTCGGTGCTGGGTCCAGATAGCAAAGGTGGTGGTGTATTGGCTTTCCAGCGGCAGCGGGAGGCTTTATAAGTCATGTGTGGTCACACGGAGAGGTGGAGAGGAGGGCAGAGCAGTGCCTTCACCGGTGATGTAGAAGGCCCAGCCAGTGTGTTCCCTCCGAGCTGGAGGCCTCAAGATGGTGCCATATCACAGCCCAAGGGCCAGGAAGGGGCTGGTGGAGGAACGAAGGTAGAGGCCACTGGGCCATCATCAGACAGGGCCCACTTTGGCCCAATACCATGAGGAAACTTGGACACCAACATGGGGCCATGAAAGTCCCTGGACCCTCACTCTGATGCCGAGAGCCACCAAGCTATTTCAGCTGTTAATGTGCTGAAAGGGGAGCTGTGGAAGGTCAGCACTGCTCCTCACCACAGGGTCAAAGATGCAGTGGCCTGGGGCTACATCAACACCATGTAAAAGATTTTCCCACACCGGGACAGAAGGTGGCCAAGGCCAGTCTCCTCCTAAGGAAGTAGCTTCAGGACCACAGGGTACTAGGCTGGGAGGTTGGAGGGAATCACTGTTTGTAGTTGCAGCGGCCACAGCACTGGGCCTGTTCCAGACTCATGCAGGTGAACTCGTCATCTGTGGGGTTGCCAGAAATCGTACCTAAATCCATCCCAGATGCTCCCTTTCCCGATCCCTTAAAAGCTCCCATTGTCCTTTGAGCTTCTCAGTCTGATAGCTTGAGTCCTCCCTGACTTGAGTCCTGAAAACACCTTTATCTTTTGACTCTCCCACCTTGGGAGGCCTGAACACACGGTTCCTGTAATCTGATGGAGCCCAGATCTGCCCTGCTGTGTTTGCATTCCTCCCTCTGCCTGGAATGTCCTCCTCTATCTTGTCTACCTGATAAGCCTGAGTCATCCTTCAAGACTCTGCTCAAGGGGCACCTGGGTGTCTCAGTCAATTGAGTGTCCTACTTCAGCCCAGGTCATGATCTCACGGTTCATGGGTTCGAGCCCCACATTGGGCTCTCTCCTGCCAGCACAGAGCCCGTTTCAGATCCTCTGTCCCCCTCTCTCTGCCCTTCCCCTGCATTCACTGTCTCAAAAATAAATACACATTTAAGGGAAAAAAAAAAAGATTCTTCTCAGGCATCACCTTTCTTACAAAGCCTTACCTGGTCAGCTCCAACCTGGCTGCAAGTAGAAAGCTTGGCCACGGAACAAAAGTACAGGGTGCTGAGCACAAATCTGTTCCCCCCTCTACTCCTTGCCAAGACAATCCTGATTTTGCCCAAGTAGTCAGTCCTCAGCAAGGTGACCCTTCCCCTGGTCAAGGATAAACATGGAAGAGGCCAAGCCCAATATGGTTCTGGCCATGTGTGCATGGCCCACTGGACTGGTGGTTGGTGGGTGGGGAGGGCTGAGTGCTTCCAAAGGGACTCAGACAGGGACGGATCCTGCTGGGCTTGTTCGTCATTGCATGCTCAAAATCTGAAGCAGGGCCTGGTGCTAAGCAGGTGCCACAGGAGTTGAGAGAAGCTGTCTTCTCCATCAGATCTTTTAGGACTATTTTCATTAGGGCTGGTGAGTAGGTTTCCCTCCTCCCAGAGTCTAAGAGGCCCAGGGTGTCTTCTTAGACTCAGAGGTGATGAAGAATTAATTCAGGTCCCGTGGCTAATTGGGTCTTCTGTCCCCAAAGCCTGTACTCTTGTTTGTTTTTGTTCATTCAAAAACATTCATCAAATGCCTGCTATATGATAGCCATGGAATGTTCAGGAATGGATAAAACCAAGTTCCTGCCCTGCTGGGGCTCCTAGCCTTTTTGAGGGACACACATAAACAGGTAATTATCCTCTGATGCCATAAGGGCATGGATTCTTCAGAACAGAGAGACTTATTAGTTGCTCATAAGAGCATCCACTCTGGACAGTTTAAGCAGAAAAGGAATTTATGAAAAGCCACAGGACAGCTCACGGAATCCTGTGCCAAATGAAAATGATGTCTCAAATCATGCCATGAGACAAACCCGAACTCAGTTTACTAGATCAGGTCCTCCTTCCCTACCAGCTGGTATTACAGAGGAAGAGACCAGGTCTAGCTTCTGAGGATAAGGAAGCTTGGATCTGAGGATTGAGAGGGAGTTTATTAACATATGATTTCCTGTAGAGAGGTACAGATAACAGTTTTCATTATAGAGTTATGGCAAGGCTACAATCAGGGAGCACCTTGCTTCTCCTTTTCCTCCTTTGCTGAACTCAAACCGATCAGACCCCAAAATATTATTTTTTACATTATTTTTTAATTTCAGTTTTTACATTTACATCCAAATTAGTTAGCATATAGTGCAACAATGATTTCAGGAGTAGATTCCTTAATGCCTCTTGCCCATTTAGCCCATCCCCTCCCCCTCAACCCATCCAGCAACCCTGTGTTTGTTCTCTATATTTGAGTCTCTTATGTTTTGTCCCCCTCCCTGTTTTTATATTATTTTTGCTTCTCTTTCCTTATGTTCATCTGTTCTGTGTCTTAAAGTCCTCGTATGAGTGAAGTCATATGGTATTTGTCTTTCTCTGACTGACAGATTTTGCTTAACATAATACTCTCTAGTTCCATCCACGTAGCTGCAAATGGCAAGACTTCATTCTTTTTGATTGCCGAGTAATACTCCATTATAGATATATCCCACATCTTCTTTATCCATTCATCCATTGATGGACATTTGGGCTCTTTCCATCCTTTGGCTATTGTTGATAGTGCTGCTATAAACATTGGGGTGCATGTGTCTGTTTGAAACAGCACACCTGTATCCCTTGGATAAATGCCTAGTAGTGCCATTGCTGGGTCGTAGGGTGGTTCTATTTTTAATTTTTTGAGGAACCTCTATACTGTTTTTCCAAAGTGGCTTCGCCAGCTTGCATTCCCACCAGCAATGCAAAGAGATCCTCTTTCTCTGCATCCTCGCCAACATCTGTTGTTGCCTGAGTTGTTAATGTTAGCCATTCTGACACCAAATTATTTTTAAGAATACAGATGCATTAAAAAGAAAAAGGACAAAAGAAAAAAATCCCAGAGCAACTGTAAAAGTACCTTAGGACTATGTCTGTTTTATCTGAAGTGCCCAAAAAGTTATTCTAGCAAAAATGATTTGGAGGTGCAGAGGACACTTTCAGTGCCCTGGCCATGTCCCCTTTCCCACCTGTGTGCTCAGGTTTGTTTCAGCGCCTCCCCACCCCCATGACAAGCTCTTAAAGATCACATTTCTTTTATGAACGCGGACAAATTAAGTTGGGCCTGGTCTGGCCACTGATAAAAATCCAAAGGCACTTAGATTTGAATGTACAAGTCTTTATTATTCTGAAAAGCACAACCCAGGCATCTCAGCTTTAGCTGCCATTGCCATTTGGTTGGAATGAGAGATGCTCCCTGCTCATGTCAGGGGAGGAAAGAACAGCTTCTTTGATCAAGGATTGGATAAGCCCGGGCCCCTCAGAACACAGCGTCCCTGGGGTGGGACATCAATTTGCAGCTTTCTCTATTAGTTAGACAGCAAGGGAATTTTTATTCTACCTACAGACTCAAGTTGTGAAGAGTTTTTAGAGGAGGCTCATGAATGAATGTGAGGGGCCTCCCAGTGGGCCCGAATGTGTGTGTTTCTCTCTCAGCGGCTCACATGCATGGGCTCTGAAACACATGGGTTCCTCTGGCCTCCCTGGTGGCCTTTCAGAGAGGCGTATCAGCTGAGATGCTTATGCAAATTCCATATTCTCTGGTCTTCGCAGATCTTGATTTAGTACACGGGGTGGGGCTGTGTACCTGCGTGACCTGGACACAGGTGACTCTGGCACAACTTGGGAAGCTCCTTGTGTGGAGGAAGAAACAACCCCTTCACACCAAGGTGTCTGTCAGGCCAGATTATACTCAGGTTGGCAATGTGCTCACATCCAGAACTGACTGGGGGAGGGGGCAGTGGAGGGAGGAGCCCCAGGCAGAGAAGCTGGCTGGAAAGCACTAGAAGCTGGGAGACAGAAAACTGAAAGGCAAGTTGTGCCCCCCCACCCCCACCCCCCCAATCCATGGCCAAGGTTGAGCAGGCAAGACCCTGTGGCTCCGGCTTCGGCCTTTGCCCCACTCTGAGCCTTCAGGAATCACTGCCCACCAGGTTCAGCAGGGCGTTCTTGTAGTCACCACTGGTGTCTCCCTGAAGACAGGAGGGACAAGAGAGTCACAGGGGTATCTGTCAGCTGCGGTTATTACTACAAGTCATGGTCTTCGGGAAGAGACCTGGCACATCCCCTGTGGGTTCCCATGACACAGGCCCACGCTATGTCACCCACCTGTTCTTGTTTTCCATTTCAGGCTATTTCTTTGTATCTCCTTTGATTCTCTTATGAGTACAGGGGAGCTTAATGTAGAAAATGAATCACAGACACAGTTCTGCTCTGGAGCAAGGAAGGCATTTGGATGGTCCCCTACCCCCGTCAGCTGTCCCAGGACTCTTCCCCATGTCAGGGCCTGGGCAGGCCCCACCACTCATTTATTTGACATGACCCATCATTTATTCAACACCTCCTACTGCAGATCAGGGAACCGAGGTTGGAAGTAGGGCCCCCAGGGCCATATACCCATACCCACATACCTAGAGGCAGTGGGGGAGGTGGTGAGAGCCCCGGCTTTGGGTCCACGCAGAACCCAGACGAAAGCTCTGTCACTCACTGACCCTGTGGCTGAGGCAAGTCCTGTCTCCACCCTGAGACTCCCGCTCATCATGCTGATAATACAAGCATTGCTAAGATGTGCTGAGGAGTGACTAGCAGGGGAAACGTGGGCTTGCCTGCATAGCAGGTGGCTCACATAGGGGTGCAGCAGCTGTCTCCCAATAGGATAGACCCCACAAGGCCAATGGCTGAACCCCATATGTGTGGTCTACCAGTCCCCTTTAGCTATGAGGCGGGTCCTGATAGGTCTGGCTGGTCCAGGATCTGCACACAGAGCCAGGGAGAACAGGGGAGGGCATATCACCAACTCCCTTTTTATGAAGTTGAGGAAAAGGGGAGGGTGAGGATATAAGTGATAGGGGTGGGCCAGTTCCCCTTTCCTATGCGCTACAGCAGTTTATGCCTCATGAGAATCACCGAGTCCTTATCGGTTTAGTCAGCTTTGCTTGTGCAATCATTTGGGCGTGAAATTTTCTTGTAGATTTTTAACCACATTTAAAATTTCTTCCTTCCTTCCTTTCTCCCTCCCTCTTGTCCTCCCTCCCTCCCTCCCTCCCTCCGTTCCTTCCTTCCTCCCCCTCCCTCCCTCCCTCCCTCCTGTCCTCCCTCCCTCCCTCCTTCCTACCTTCCTTCCTTCCTTCCTTCCTTCCTCTTTTACTATTCACAAAACAATTTTTGTAATATAGCATTTTTGTTTCTGTGTTATTTTGCTTTTTTTCAGAAAACTATTCATGGTGTCTATCTTTTTAAATGTGTGGGTATAAAGTTATCCATGGTTTTTTTTTTAATTTTTCTATTAATTTCTATACAGAAGTTTTTAATGCTGGTATCACCATTGGGCATCATTTTTGCTTTGATGACAACTACAGAGAGTGGTCTATATTAAAAAGAAAATATTTGGCAATTCCAAGTAAATTTTCGTAAGTGACAACAGTAGGCAAAACCTAACGAGGGCGGGCTTTCTTGTATGTCTAGACGGGGGACTAGATCATCGATGATATTTTTCAGGCGCTAATTAGCCTGCTAAGTCTCCATCATGAAGTCTATACACTGGATGCATCAAAGTGATCATTTTCGCTCAGTGTTTCTGTTCCTCTGAAGTCTGCCTGTGGCTCAATCTAACTGTGATGGTGAGAAGGTAGAGACATTTCCCCGATGCCATAGAAACCATGTATGGTTGAAAATTTTCCTAACACTCTCCTGGGACTGGAGGCTGGGAAAGCCATTGCTGCAGGTGACACGTCAGGAGCCAGGGGTGGGTTTTGGGCAGCCCTCCTGTCTTTTGACAACACTGGCTGGAAAGCCAAAAACAAAACAAAGAATAATCCCGCGGTCCTTCACCCCCACCTACCCACTGGCCCATCCTGAGACATTTTAAAGTAGAAATGTCTTTTTACCATACTGTGAGCTATGTGTTTCTTGGAAAGAGTGGCTGACAACAGA
The DNA here is from genome assembly GCF_046562875.1 of Panthera onca. Taxonomy (NCBI): domain Eukaryota; kingdom Metazoa; phylum Chordata; class Mammalia; order Carnivora; family Felidae; genus Panthera; species Panthera onca. The sequence goes on along the minus strand of NC_138349.1, from coordinate 42,350,491 downwards.
TATTTGTAGAATAACTAGAGACTTGACTTGACCCAATGGAGACTTAAGGGTGTACTTCTCGAGGTTTGACTTCTGTTCATAAAACTGTCAAGACCTCATTTGCATTAATAACTAGAAGAGCTATTACAAAATTACAGCGGTGTGATTATCACTGCATTTTCTCAGGTCCAGAAGGTTTACTGACCAGCATCTGGTTTGGTAGTGTGCTGGAGCCCATCTGACTTATCTCCTTAAAATCATGCTGCTAGGATGAGATGTGAAGTCTAGATTTGAAAGCTACTGCCTCAACTCCTACCAAACTATATACTGTCATTGACATTTGGACATGGCTTCCTCCCTCTGAAATGATTCAGTGTGTCATTTTCAAAGGGACGACCATAGCTCGAACGCAAAGCCAACTCCGGGTGTGATGTACACGGGCCTCCATGATCTGGTCAGTGTGCACCTGCCCAAGTTCCCTCCCAGCCCTAGCCACACTCACCCCCTTGCCAATCCCTGTACCCACTGCGTGGCAATGAATGCTCGAGTGTGACACCCACTGGGAAAGGATGGACACATGTGACTTAGGACTTTGGTCACAGCATCCAGGCCTCCCAGTAATGCCTCCGTTTCAAACTAGTGGTAGAATCAGGAACTCATGGCTTACCATGATCATGCTGCTGAGGGTCTTGCCGTACATCTTCGTGAACTGACACTTGATAAGATTTAAGTCAATTTCGCTTCTTGAAACGATGTTTCTTATCAGGGTTCCATCACGCGTCCCTGCTCCCTGGACAAGACACAGCAATCAACGATCACTGCTGGCCCTTCTGGTCCATCTCTGTGATGAGGGACGCATCTGTGCTTTGGGTGCAGGGGGCCTTACGGGGGGACGGAGATGCAGGAATGAGCCTCTGCTTCATCGGGTGAAGCACTGAGAGGGGTACTTTCGTAGCTCAGGATCTCCATTCCCTCAATCTCTTCTCCCTCACTGGCCCACGTATCAGCCCCTACTGGGAGCCAAATGTCCCAAAGTGCACTGTGTGTTGGCTTTGCCACATCAGATTCTAGGCACAGAATACTCACCACTAAAGGAATACGACGTCTTCCTAGGGTAGCGACATCATGAAGCTCGGCTCAACTGGCCAAGTCACAAGCAGGACCTTCCTGCTTACTTTCATCTTTGACTAGTCTCATGTCAGATGGCCAAGGGAACCCCATGCCCTCTCTCACTTCCTGGCCATAGAACTTAGGACTCTAATTGCAGGTGGTACCAACAAGCACAGATCAGAGAAGGTGGCCACTGACTTCAGTCTCAGGGAATCACTTTGAATGTCTATCTTCCAGTTTGGTTCCAGGTGCCGGAAACTTCACCCGATACAAGTGGCTTGGATGTCTGTTTGAATGGCTAGTGCAGCCTCTTGGACAACAGACAAACCCAGATTGGCATATCTGGGATGCACACGAAAGTTGAGTGCTGCGTGTGACAATCTCCCTCTGAACTTCCATTCAAAGGGCGCCTTGACTTCCTGCTCTCTCCAGGACGTCACATGGTGGGATAAAACGGACAGGTGGACTGGCTTGGGTTCAAATCAAGGCTCTGCCACTTACCAGCTGTGTGACCTTGACCACAAGCCCTACTTTCACCATCTCTAGGATGGCAGCTATGACACAGGTCTCACAGGATTGTGATAGAAGGTCAGTGCAATGAACACCTGCGAAAACACCTGCTCAGATTCACCCTCACGAGGTGTGGATTCCCTTCTCTGGACTCAGCTTGCCCTTTGAGAGCTACAGCATTCTGATCACAAGAGGTTGGAATAAGAGAAGACACAGGGTTGAAGACGGTAGTGGCTCTGAACACCTTGGCTTTGTAGTTGGTGCCGAGTAGGGCTGACAATAAAGGGAACAAAAGGCAGAATAGTTACCTTCAAGGCGTAGTAAAGTCGCTCTGCAAAGTAGCTGTGGAGGTTCCGGGTGCATTTCACTGACAAACAAGAAAGCTCTGTTAACACTAGAGGTTGTAGGTGGCATTGTGTACATGTTTATTTATTTACGTCCTGCCTTGGGTCTTAAGGGCCAGCATTATGAAATTCTTGGCCTATTTATTTATGCTTTGCCTCGTTCAAAAACAAGAGGCTTTGCGTTGGGTGGGGCGGGACAGGGAAGGAAGCCTGAGGCACTGGGCACAGGTCCGAAGGCACAGAGCAAGCAGGCAAAGCATGAGGTGTAAATGCACTGGGGTCCACAGGGCTGGCCCGTGGGAGCTTGGCTCTGTCCAGGGCAGCCCCTAGGCTCTTACACTCCAGAGCCAGCTTTGCCAAGAATCCGGCCACTCAGCTCCACAGAAGAGCCATGGTTATAGTGACCACCGGCCTCGGAATGTCCACTTTACCTGTCGCTTATCAGTAAGGTCCCTGCATTTGAATTTCCATGTGACAGATGGGCCCCAGCCCCAGAGCACTAAGGGCATCAGAGGGTGGGCCCCACACTCGCTTTCATAGATGCTGCTGCAGAGACTCGGCATCTGGGTCAGGGAGGTTGGCACTCTAGCCCAGGGCAGCAGAAAGAGTGTGGACTTTGCTTGAGGTAGGCTGGTGTTCAACAGCCTGCTGATGGCCTGGCATGACTTCATTGTCTGACCTGCCTGCCTTACCCAGTCCTCATCTGTGAGGGGGATGATGGGAGTCTTCAAGGAGAATAGGAAGTGGCCAGCACAGGAGGGAACTGCACACCCTGCTTTTCCCTGTCTGAAGATTTACCAGGAGGTCGTTCAAACTCCATGCAGGGGCTGACTGACTGAGATTGGAGCGGGGGGTATGCTGAGATGCTCCGACATAGACGGGTTTTTATCACAGCAGTCAAAGCCTGCTGGGGAGTGTCAGATGCCCCGGGCCACCCTGCAAGACCCAGGCACACCGTGGAGCTCCCCTGACTGCCCAGCACCGGACGGGGACAGCCTGGTGTGGAGGTGAGTGTCCTAGCCCCGGGGCCCTGACCTTGGCTCCATCATGGCAGGGAGGAGAGGACAAGTCCCTCTGCCCCTGGGCCTCAGCTCTTTGCTGTGCCACGGTTCCCCTCCCTGTGATCTCAGTTCTGGCCCCCAAGATGTGGTCAAGCTTTAGGGAAGGTTCTCAGTGCTCCCCAGCATCAGCCCATCAATCACTCAGTTTGGACTCCAACTATGCGTCATCATTTCTTCGATGAGCAACCAAGGAAGAGACCAGGCTGCTGGCTCAGGTCTAGACAGGTGGCTTTCTTCAGGGCTTCACAGCCAGAACCAGAATATTCCCTGTGTGGCTGTTGGAGGGGAGCACAGGCCCTGGGTCTGACATAATCCTGCAAACGCACACACACATTCACATACTCACTTATTCTCACATGCCTCCTGCTCACACTAGCACTCACACTCACACTCGCACTCACATAGCACAGGGATTACGTGGGCAGTACTGAGAATAGTCCTTGGTGGGACACGCCACACGGAAGACACGGGGGGTAGAATAATTCCAGTGTCCTGGGCTGAAGGGTACATGTGTGTGGCCTGGCGGTGGCCAGCGGTGGTCCCTTGAAGGTGGACATAGGGACCCAGTTGCTTGCTATTGCCACCCCGGGCACAGCCCCACTGCCGAGCCCCGTGACTGTGGACGCACGCGTGTCTGAGCACCGAGCCCCATCTCTTACCCACTGTGAGCATGGCCTCCTCCAGGGAGCCGTGGGTCTCACTCTTGATGCTGTCCTCAATGCTCTTGCTGGCGATTTTCTCATATTCCTCAAACACTGTAGAGAAACACCCTTTCTTAAGGGATATGCGGTCTCAGCGCGACACCCCCGGCGTCTCAGATCAGAGACTGCATACCCATGTGCCATCCCTGACCTCCACCTGTTTACCGGGGAAAGGGTCCCTTTCCCTGGCTCTCACCCCAGCTGCATGACTAGACAAGGATGCACACTGGATAGTCAGCGTGAAGGGAGAGGCCCTGTGGCCAGGCCGCCCTGTGCCGCCTTACATTGCCTCCTTCCTTCCCCGGTACCTCTCATCAGGTGCGTGGCACTGCGTGTGCACAGGATGGTGATGAATTTCATCTCGTCAGTCCCGTGAATCTTCTCGCCCGCGGCGTACAGATCCTAGCATTGGGACAGCCGCAACAAGCCAGTGAAGGGGAGCAAGGAGGTGAGGTCTCCCCCCGACCCACCCACCAGGTCGGTTAAAATCCCTTCTGGATACCGGGCCAGAAGCCACCCTGCCAGCTCCCCTGCCTCCCCCTGGGGCTTTGCTCTGCCTCTGGGCATCTCCAAGCACTCTGCCAGCAGGCAGAACTATGGCAATCTGAATGTGCCCAGTGGGTCCTCAGAGGCCTAGAGTCCCCAGGTTGGACTGTTCCAGGACAGAGCTCCAGTGGACCCCTCCCAAGTCACTCCCCTTCTTGCTTTCTGAGTGTCTCCGACAACCTCACTTTCCTCCCGGGACACCAAGGAGATAAAGGTCTGCAGAGAGCGGGGCGGGGTCCCCGCCTAGCTTAGTGCCAAAGAGAACCCGGATGGGCAGAGGGGCTGAGTGAGGCTTCCAGGCATCAGCCCCAGGAGTCTAGATGGCAGAGGGTGGGGCAGGAGGCCTGCAGGGCAGAAGCAGCTGAGGGTGTATGTAGCCTCACCTGTGCATCTTGGACGGCCAGTCCTGGGTCCACAAAGCCGCTCACGTCATCCCTGCTGCCCTAGGAACAGAAAAGGTGACCATGTAAGGCAGGCTAGCCCAGCAGAGCAGCTGAGGCAGAGGGGAGAGCTGGGCAGGAGGGAAGGCAGGGCTCTACAGCTTTCTGGCCATGGGCACTTCAGCAGGCCAGTTACCCTGTCCGGGGCCAGGTTTTCTCATCTGTAAAATAAGAGTAGTAAGGGCTGCCTCCGAGGGAGCTGGGGGAATCAGTGAGCTAAGGTAAGCAGAGTGCCTGGCAAGGGCTGCATGTGTGAAGCACCCCCTAGGGGACAGGGCACTTTCCTCCCAGTTCTGTGGCGCCCCCATGTGGCTGTCAGGGAGGTGCAGGTGTGAGAATCCTCCAACCACGCAGGGAGGTAGGTACCCAATGAGCCCAGGCCGCTGGGGAGGTACCTCGGCCCTTGCTCCACCCCACCCCAGCAGCTCTGCCCAAGAACTGCTCCCTGGGGCCCAGCTGATGCGGTTCTCCAGGCAAGGGGCTCCCAGCAGCCTGGGCTGTGATACCTGCAGGAGGCACACCAGGATCCTCTCCAGGTAGCCGCTGGTGTCTGCCTGGATGTCTTCCTCCAGGCTGGCCCCATAGTCTGCAGGGGAGACAGAACCGTGAGGCACAGACCCGCTTTCCTCCTCCCAGCCCCATTCCCTGCGCTTCCCCCAGTTAAAGCCTTCTGGTAAGAACGAGTCACGTGGAGTGGACATACTCCCCAGGTGCCTGAATGGCAGAGGCCCCACCTCCTGGTGGGGAAGCAACACAGACTGCCAGCCCACCTCCGATCACAAAGGTGGGTCAGGCCAGAAAGCCCCTCTAGGGGCTGCCTCCTGAGTTCTGCTTCATGTGCAGTTTGGCAAAGCCAGAGCTTTCAGGCACATTGCCCACCAGGCAGACCACGGGGAGGACATGCTGGCTTCCGTTTGCCTTGCATCCAGCAGACTCCACGATAGCTGGCCTGTGGTCTACACCCCCCATTGCAATGGGGCCCCCGCACGGTCCCCAGGGTCAGCCTGTGTCCAGCCAGGAAGGAGCCAGCCCCATCCAGCGTGGACACAGCCCGGGGCCCACCGCACTGCCATGCCCTCAAGGGGCAGAGAGTTTAGCGTGCGTGCCCCTCTCCCCCAGCAGCCCGTGGGCTTCAGGGGGCTTAGAGACCATCAGGCACAGGACTGGACATACAGTAGGTGCTTAGCACCCATGTGTGGAAAGGCCCAGAAAGGGTCTCTTCCAGTGTGGCTCAGTGCACCGCTTGTCCCTCATCCCCTCCCAGGCTGCCAAAGCCTGTGGCCATTTCCAAGTGAGCCTCGATCTCAGGCCTCGCACCTTCCCTCACCTTCCTCATAAGCCTTCATTATCTCCTGCAGCTGGTTCTTGGTCCGAGAAGCCAGGATTTCGATGATGACGCCCTCTTTGGTTCCCAAGCCCTGTGGATAAAAACCTCTGTCTGCTGGAGAGCTCTGCCCGTGCCCTCCTGCTCTGTCCACACCCTCTTAACTAGAGGCAGAACCGGTCACTGCTCTGCCCCCTCCGATGGGGGCCTTCACTGGGGGGTGTTTCTGGAGGAAGTCGCACGTGTTTGTCTCCAGTGGTGGATCCTGTGGGCAGGTGAGGTGATGGGAAAGTTCTGTTTTGGCTCCGCCCTCCATGCTGGTTGGTCTCCAGCCAGGTCTCTCCACCTCTCTGAGCCTAAGGCTTCTCTCCTCCGGATAAAAAGCTGCCCGCCCCGAAGGAGGATTAGAGATAACAGATGTCAAATGCTGGGGCCGCACACCCAGTGAGTGTCCTTTCTATGGAGATGATTCTTCTAGCCGGACCCTGATTCCCTCCTTGATCATCTGCCAGGGTGGAAGGAGCAGTGGGAGTAATAGGAAATCCGAGAGACCAGGCAGAGACCGCAGACGTAGCTCTCTATTTCTTACACACCTGGTCTGGCGCTGTCCTGAGAAGTGCTGAGTTTGGCTTCCTTGTGGTGGGGGGACGGCAGAGGCCAGCCAGTCTGGGTGTGGGGGCAGTCAGGGCAGCAGGCTGCAGGCTCAGCCGGCCCGGTCATTTCAAAAGGTGGCTCAAGGGGAGCTCGGAGCTCCCAGTGCCAGGCTCTCTTGGGAAAGGTGTCCCAGGCAGCGCCCCCACCCAGTCCTCCTAGGTGTTTCTGCCCCTCCCCCACCCCACCTGCTTAGTTACCTTCATGGCATCGTGCAGCTCCTTGGCTTCATATCTGTATGGTGGGTACATGAGGGCCACGATGAGCCTCTCAAACTTGCCACTCAGCTCCGACTTCAAGGTCTCGGTGAGATCCTAATGCAAGAGAAGGAAGGACAATGTTCTGGGTGTCCTGCCCACCTGAGTGTGGACAGCAGGGTGTGCCAGCCAGTCCTGGGGGCTCTGGCTGGACTCCCCTGTGGGCTCTGCCACACGCTGGTGCTGGCTGGGGTTTCTTGGGCCAACCGCTTTGCCTCTCTGAGTGTCATCATCCTTACCTGTGAAATGGAGACAGAGATGCTCCTGCTTTATACCATTGCTTAGGGGACTGGCCGAGAGATGTGTGTGGCTCGACTCAGCTCTCAGTGCGGTGCTGGGCCGAAATACACATTTATCATTGCTCATCATCAAATCCCATCATAGCCCATGGGCACTGAATAGATGCATGATTGAATTAAGGAATCTATCTCATGTGTGTCTCCTTCTAGGGACACTGGTCTCCAGAAGAAGCCACAAGACCACACCCAGCTGATCTGCACGACACAGCAAAGGACCAAGGACCTTGTCAGACCTGGATTTAAATCCCAACCTTGTTGCCTGTAGGCTCTGGGATCTTGGGTAACTTATTCCACCTCTTAAAACATCAGTTTCCCCTAATGCTGAATGCAGAGAATAATGCCAGTTGTGAAGATTAAGAGAAAGAAATTTAAAAAAAAAGTTAAAAAGGACACTGGTGCCCCCTGGAATATTTAGACTTCATCATTCACTTTCCTGCGTCAAATCTTCCAACTCATGGCATGCGTTGGTGGAGGTTTCCTCCAGCCATGGCTATGTGTGCCTTTGTTCCTGTGTTTGGCTAGTGCCCCAGTGCCTGGCTCTGACCCGAGCTGGTGGAAGGAAAGGGGAGAGAAGAAGGGTCCAGCCTGTGTGCTCCCTGGAGCTCCCTTGAGGCAGAGAGAGGAGGCACAGGGCACAAGAAGCTCCAAAATGAAGGGAGAGTCCTGTGCCATAGAACGGAGCGGAGCTTGGCCTGCACCTCTGTGCGTGGGCAAGAGAAGGGCGTTCCAGGCTGTGGGAACAGGGTGAGCAAGGTACAGAGGCCGGGAAACAGCTCAAGGACAGGGCTGTGGAGCCAATGTCAAGGAGCTCGGTGAGAGAGACGGGGGTGGAGAGGAGGAGGCGGGCAGGCTGGACTGTAGAATGTCTGACACCAAGCCAGGGGTGTGAGGAGCCATAGGTAGCTTTTCCCAATAAAACGCAGGATGGCTAGTGAAATTCTAACTTCAGATAAGCAATTAATATTTTTGGTGTAAGCGTGCCCTATCCGCCCCATGGTTCTAGAAGCTGGCCTCAGACAAGGGCCACACCCAGAAGAGGCTGTCTCCGGCCACAGCAGTGCCTGCCCACCCCCACCCCGAGGAAACCGGACTCCCGTCCCACCCTTACCTTGCCAAACTGCGCCTTGAAGGACTTGGCAATCTGTTGCCGCTGTGCGTTGCTTCTCTTCGTGAGCACATCAATGATGGCCTGCTCGTTGGTCCCTGCAGGGGGTCACAGTGTGAGCACCCCCACTGCTCCCAGGGAGGCTGGGGGCTGAGCAGGAAGGAGGGAAGCTGCCTGGTGGCCAAGAAGTGGGCACACACCTCCTAGATAGCTCCAAAACCTGACGATTTCATGGTGTCGATAAGACACCTAGGCCGGAAATCCTTCTGTCCTTTCCCCACCTCCTACCCACACAGTGTTGGGGTGCTGCCTGGGGCCAGTCTCAGGGTGATAGAATCTGAGGACCCTCTGGTCATCTGGTCTGCTCTGGACGTCGCCTGGGGCCTTTGGAGCTTGGACAGTGAGACCTCCCATCCTGTCTTCTCTTGTGCTAATGGCAGTGGGGGGAAATAGGACCGAGCGCCCAGCAAACTGGTTCTTAGTCCCATTCCAGCAGCCCGTGGGCAAGCAGCTTCATCTCCCCGAGCATCCCTTTCCTCCTTTGGGAAGTGGAGATGATGGCAGAGATCTCACAGGAAGTAGAGGTCATGAGCATGCTGTCAAGGTTCACCTAGAAACGGCGCTTCCAGGCCCTGGCTGGATTCAGGAATGCGCACACCGGAGACAAGGAAGGAGGCCCCCTGTGCCCAGCCCAAGCAGAGGAGGGAAGCTGAGTGTCCCAGTTCAGCCCTACAGAACCTTCAGCTTCATCCCTTCCAAAACTTACAGTGACAGGCGGGTCCAGAGTTCCTGAGGCCATTCTGTGAGAAGCCTCAGACCGAGCCGGGTAAAGTTGCCCACCCAGGGACGCATAGGCATGCACAGCAGATGGCCTCTTCTTCCCGCCCAGGGAGGCGCAACCACCCTTCCCCTTCTCCTGCCTTGGGGGGTGGGGGTGCACGTAGACCAGGGCTGGGGGAGGGGGCCTGTGTGCTTCTCTGGGTGCCGGGAGTCAGTCCCAGACTCCCAGGCTGTCCCCTGACATCCCCTTTGCAGAGCCGTGAGTGCAGCGGTCTTGAGCAGAGTGGGCAGGCGCTCCTGAGGGAAGGCGGAGGACGTCCACTCACCAATCCCCTTCATGGCTTTGTAGAGGGTCTCCGCGTCGGGGTCTGGGTTAAAGTGGGGACTGCCCTTGACGGTAACACCCTCCTGTTCAATCTGTAAAAGAACCCAGGCCTGTTCAAAGTGGGAAGGCAGGGAAGGCAGAGCAGACTGCCAGCCCACCTCGCAGGCTGCCCCTGCAGGGCGAGCACACAGTTCAGCCTCTGTGGGCCACTGGTGGAGGATCTCAGCTTTCGGTGCCAGCGCCAGCCCTGGGGAGTTGGGGGACGCAGACTCGTGAAGGTGGCTGGCACTGTGGCCACTTTCAGAGCCGCCGCCCAGCCTCTGGTGTCGGGAGGAGGGAAAAACCAGAAGGAGGCCCTAGGATGGGGGGCTGGCCTGAGAAAGGAGCAGCAGGGGCTTGGGGGGACCTCCTTCAGAGTCCAGCAATGGTTCTATGGGGATGACAAAGGCAATTAACCACGACGTGCTCCTGTCCACCTGGCTGCCTTCGGAAGAGGCTTACAGTTTCCCTGCCTCAATGTTCTCACCAGACCTGTTCTTGGATCTTTTGTGAGAAGAATCCTGAGGCTGGGGAGGAGGTTTACCTGAGGTGATGGGAGCTTGGGAGGAGAAGGGGGGGCCCTGCAGGGTGTGTGTACAAAGGAACACGAATGGCAGTATATCCTATGAAGTGTAGCTTGGGGTTAGACCTCCTGGGGGGTCTCTGACTCAGGCCAGCCGCCCAGGAGTCAGCTGTGTGGGGAAGCTACTATTAAGTGAGGGTTCCCTGAGAGACCACAGCCTGCCTGGCCTGGTTGTAAGGGGTCCGTGGTTCTCCTCTGGGCTCTGTGGGACTGCCAGATCACCTCCCCAGAACCGCTCTTTGGTTAATAGGCTGGCACCACCCAGAACCACAGCTTGTGGAAGGGAGCCACATAACCTCTCCTGCCCCTGCCCCTGCCCTGGGGTGTGGGCTCCGATCAGGCCAGGCCTCTCCCAGCTAGTGCCATCTGAGGGCAGGGAGCAGGCCCCACCCACCACACCCCCCAGCTCCCTCCAGCATGGTTGACAGGCAGTGGGAAAGGACAACGCACCCCAAACCACAAGGACAATGAGCAAGCAAGGACAGGCTTCATGGAGTTGAACGCGCTACCTGGAGAGTGGGCAGACAAGGCTGGGAAGAGAGGCATGGTCTGAGCTCAAGCTGCCTCCTTTCTGAGAAGCGGGTACTTAGAAGAAGGTAGAGAGTCAGGGCACCCAGCTGAGCATCCTGACAGCTTAGGGCCTTTGCAAGTCCCCAGGCTCATGGAGGACAGAATGTTAGGTTTAGAAAGACCTGCATGGTGCTCTGAAAATTGTGATATAAACAAGATAACCAAAGTACTTGGGCCCTTGACCTGGGCCAAATCTTTAATTAAGGGCTTGCCTGAAGGCTCTTTAGAGTTGTGCCCTGTAGAATTTCACAGATGCAAATGAATGATCTTTTTTAAGTATGTGTTTGCGGGAAAGGGATAGTAGAGGAGTGAAGGGAGATTGGACATTGGAATCTGAAGAAGACTCAAGAGATCCTTCAAAGGAAAGGAGTTTAGTCCCATTGTGTTTGGTCTCTCGTGCACTTACACACCTACTTCTTCTATCTGCCCCTCATCCACTCATCTACTTTCCCACCTACCCACCCACCAGCCCACTCATTCATTCATCTATTCATCCATTCTTCACCCATTCAACAGCCACATCCACTCATCCATCCACCCATCCATCCACCCATTTAATCACCACATCCATCCTTCCTTCCTCCCTCCCTCCCTCCCTCCTTTCCTTTCCTTCCTTCCTTCCTTCCTTCCTTCCTTCCTTCCTTCCTTCCTTGTCCTGATTAGATACAGGGCAGATTGCCATCCATGGGGTATATATGAGGATATTCCTTTTGAGTAAGAGGTAAAAAGCCTTTCTATACCCTTTGGTTGAATGTCCAATGTCCAATGTCTGGTAACAAATTTTCCTATCTCATTTCTTAGCACCATGCACAAGAAACATTTCCTTGCTCAAAGTCCATCCAGAAGAGCCTGTGTGGTCCCAGAGGTTGCCCAATTGTGTGCATGAATACAGTGTATCCCTTGTTTTGTGGAGTCTGAGCTGCTGTTACTACCCGTAGCCATTTGATCATCTCCTTTGGGCCAGGCCCTCTGTGCAAGATGCTGTAGGTGTTGTAAGTGCAATGCTGCACAACTCCTTGACTTCTCCAATAGTTGCACTAGGTAGGTATGAATGCCCCATTTTACAGGACAGGGAGTTGGGCTCAGAGCACTTGGCAAGGTGACACAGCTAGTAAGTGGTGGTGTCGGCACTGGTCCCAGAATCTGACTCAGAAGTTGAGCTCTGTGTACTTCCTTCTTTCGATGATGACTATTGATGACTCCACCTTTTCGAGACAGTGAACTTCCCTAGAACCCTTCACTGAAGGAAGCCTTGCCCACAGGGTGTCTGGGGGCTCGAGCTCTGGGTGCCACCCGTGAGGGGCTTTCTCCCTGCCCCCAAACTGGCAGTAAACGTGCAGTGACCGAGTCACTGGGGAGCAGCCCATTCAGCAAGTCTGAGGTCAGCTCGGGCGGTGGTGTTAGTCAGCTGCTCCCAGGGGGCGGGGGTGGTGATTTTGCTGCATTAAGAAGCCTCAGCCTCTCTGCCCACTCCGAGGTTTTAGGGGATAAAAAGTACAATTATCTGGAATCAGACCCCCGAATATTAGCAGGGAGGGATAGAACTCCAGATCTTCCTATCTGAAACACCGCGCTGTTGGAGGAAGAGTCTGTCTGGACCCCCTGCCTGGAGTGAGCTTGTCCAGACAGGAACATTTTCACCGAAAGGATGACCGCCCTGCCTGAGACTCTATCTGTAAGAGCTCTGTTCAGGGAAGCCGCCACACCTTTACCCTCCCTCGTCTCGTCATGAGGCTGCCCTGGGAGACAGGACTTCATCTCAGTGAGACAGGCACAGACAGGCGCCCTCTAGCTGATCTTTCACAAGCCACCCCCCACCCCCACCCCCACCCCAGTCCTGGGCCTGGTCCTCACTGGCAGCTCAAGCTGTCCCAGGTGGGGTCTACCTGTGATCTTGCTGACCCAAACCAGTTCCCTCCACTGGTTTTGGGGCAGCCAAGGTCCACCGTTTGGGCTCTGGAAATGGGTTTCTCAGAGTCTAACCCAGATTCTAGCACTTACTAGCATGGCCACCTTGGGTACCCGCTGAGCCTCCCGTGCCTCAGTTTCTTCATCTGTGGATAAGGACACTGGCATCTACATTGTAGAGGTGGGACGAGGCTCAAGGGAGATATTGAATGTGAGATGCTTAGAGGGATCTCTGGCACACGACAGGTGCTCAGCGAAGGTCATCATTATCCTGCCAGGTTGGCAGGTCCCTGCAAGGAGGCTTCACCCTGGGGTTCCTGCCACACTGAGAGCAAGGCCCAGAGCCAGGCAGGCTAGGCCAGCAGCTGACAGTGGGAAAGTGCCCAACACCGGGCTCTCCCTGCCACATCTGCGTCAGGCCAGGCCAGGCCAGGACAAAACTGGAGGCCACTGTAGCCCCTTGACCTGTCCCGGCTGCTTCGCCGGGACCCAGACAACTGCCCCACCATTGCCACTAGCTTCCTCTCTGTCCAGGCCTGGTTTGTCTGAACCCAACAACTCCTGGGTTGAGACATTTGTGGCAAAGAGATTTCCTGAAGCAGGATAAGCCTGGGTCACCCACTGCCCCTCACAGACAGCTTGGGGACGGGGTGGAGAGAGACCTGAATTCTAGCTAGATCCCTGCCTGCTAGCTGTGGGACTGAGCAAGTCACCCAGTGTCTCTGAGACTCAGTTTTCTCATCTGTAAAATGGAAAGAGCAGCCCTGATGTCCTGGGGTGCTTGGGGATGAAATGCAGGAGTCGTGCCTGGGCACAATGTCACCTGCAGGTGTCATCTGCTTGTCCTCTTTGTCCCTGTCTTGTGTTTTCAACTCCTTTGCATGAGATGGCCTCAGACTCAAAGCCAGGTGAAACACTCCCAAGAATCTGTTAATTCAGCTGGGACGCAGGAGACTTGGGGACAGGCTGTGCTGTCTTCCCCACCTCAGTCCTCCATGACTCTATAAAGCATGGATTTTAGCCACTTAAGGCCCCTGTGGGCCAGGTCCTCCTGCCCTCTCTTCTCTTTCTTCAATCTTGATGAATAAACACCACTGATCGCCGGAGGACTGCCTGCCCTCCCATGCCCTAAGGTGTAGGCATTGATGGGTCTGCCAACATCAGCCAATTTGATCGTGTTGCTCATCATCTCAAGGGTCTTCAGTGGCTCCCCATTACTCTTAAGGTAAAGCCCAAGCCCCTTGGCCTGCCATGCGAGGCCTTTTAGGACCTGCCCTGCCTGCTTCTTTAGGTCTCTCTGCCCCCATTCCTCTCTCCTCTCACCCAGGACCCTCTCTGGAGCCACTTCTCTCCAAAGCCAAGCTGCCCACCCTTCTGGGCTTTTGCGTGTGTGTTCCCTCTGCAAGGAGCCATCTGCTTGATTCTCCTCAAACACACGGATGTGCACACATACCACATGCATGCACATATGACTCACACATGATAACCCGTAGCTTCGAGCAGCCTGACCCCTCCTTGCCGGGGCTTGTCCTCTGGGCTTCCCCAGCCTCTCAGTTCCCCTCAGTGCATTTCAGGGTTTCTTTATCTGTCTGCCCCCCGCCCCCCACTACACACACACAACTTCTCTCCTAACTGTGAGCGCCTCCAGGGCTGGGACAGTCTCTTCTCTCTTGCCTCCTCAATGGGCAGTCTGGTGCATGGCCGGCAGGCAGCGTGATTGTTGACTGAGCTGTCTTCTGTCTACCGACACCCTGCAGGCACCCAACCTTCCACCTCTGCTTGCTCTGCACTTACCCAGGCTTTCCACCAGGCCATCTTGTTCACCTCTCGATCGTCCTTCCCCAGGGAGACGAAGTAGGACCGGTCCACCTTCCCTCCGCTCCGAGAGGCACAGGACTGGCCCTCCAGAGGAGGGGCCGGGTTGCTTGGGGTTGGGTGTGGTGGTGCAAGCAGGCCCCAGGCCCCACCCTGAGCCGCCCCCGCCCCCCTCCCTTTCCCTCTGGGCTCTGCCTGGCTCTGGGTCCCTCCTGTGGCTCCCAGGCCGCACCCAGGCACCGCCCCGGCCTGCCGGTGGAATTTTGCCACTCGCTGCCAGACGTCTGGGCTGTGGCTGTTATGCAGACTGGAAAGTCTGAGTCCCGACCTTTGAAGTCCCCCCTTAGTAAACATCTTTACTAGATCCGATCTATATAAAAAAAAGAAGGAAACCACCTCTCCCTTTCTTTTATGGCGCAGTTTCTATGCCATTAACAGGGCAGTGGGGAGCCCGGCAAAGGACATGGGCACTGGCGGCCTCCATTTGTTGGGGTGTCTCTAAGTCTGGACACCTCTTTAATCACTGCGTGCATTCTGTCCCCCTTATTCTTTGCCTCAACCCCAAAAGCAGGTGTGGGCGCCATGTGCTACAGTGAGAAAGAGGTTCCAGTGTTCAGATCCTTTGCACAAATCCTGCTTCTTGAGCTGTCATCCACCAGGTCTCTCTGACTTGTTCTGCGCCTGCTCTGTGCTGGGCCTCATAGGATGCCAGCCGAGGGAGGGAGCCAGCTCCCTAGGGAAGAGGTTCATTTTTTCCTCTCTGGAGCTTGGCTTCCCTGGGTCCCCTGACTAGAATGTTCCGCAGCACACTCTTTCTACCCAACTCTTAACCCTCCCTTCAGGGTAAACACAGTGGCTCAGGGTTACAGCGAGGCCCCTCCATCCTGGGGAGGCTCTCCCAGGGCTTCCAGAACCCCTGAGCGAAAAATAGCCCCACAGTGGTGTGATTGTTTCATGTTTAGTGAAACCTCTCAGGGTAACAGATAAAAGTGATCCCTTGATGCAAAAATCCTCTGGTTTCCTGACCCTGAGTCCAATACTCTTTGCTCCACACGCACGGTGTCCCAGGCTGTTCTTTCTGGAAGTGTGGGCTGGGGTGGGTGGGGACAGAGCTGGATGCATAGGCTGAGGGAGGCAGCCACCACCCAGAGCTGCCTGAAGACTGGGTATCACTATTGCATAGCGCTGTGCGGTGCCATCAGAAAGTCACATGGACTTTGGAGGCCAACACTCCCAGGCTCCTTGGGAGCCCTTTGGGTCAGAAGCGAGGTGCCCTCAATGGTGGGGCTTCTCAGGACTTCAGCTGCCCATGCCCATGTGCATGTGGGGGCGTGCCCATGCTGTGGCATGAGTATGAGTGTCTAGTGAGTGCGTCCCCTCCAGGAGGCTGCGGTTGAAGTCTAGTTATGAGGATGACCTTAGACAGGCCTAGTGTGATGGGCCCTGGCAGAGCCCAGAGAGTAATGCTGGACCCTGAGACCAGGACAGGCCACAGAGTTTGGTACAGACACGATCTGGCCCTCTGAGGGGCCATCCTTCTTAGTCTCTTTATTACTACCCTAACTGACCCCTGGGTCTCCTTCCTGGGCCCTCTGTTCTTCCCCCTCCTCATCAGAGGTTCTGAACCTTGGCCGTCCTTTGGGATTGCTTGGTCACCTCCTACTCCAGGGACAAAAGCCCTGAGCCTTCCCCGTCTCCCATCCCCCCTCCTGCAGGGTCCCTTGACTCAGTAGCCCCATCCCTGGATCATCCATTGGGCCCCACATTCCTGTGGGCCTCTGACATCATGTGTTGTCACCATGCCCATTCTGGAGTCTCTCACTTGCCCCCTTGTGCCCACGTTCTGCCCTTGTGCCTATTTCTTCCTCCTGATGGCCTTTCCTCACTTTTGGGTGGATGTGGGCAGCTTGCTGGCCTTGGCTATAGTCCTCCACCCCATCTGGAGTGACACTTTGTCCCTGGATTACTGGGTCACTGAGTCAGGCAGGCAGAAGTTGCCTGAGGCCACGTTGAGTGCCTGAGCACAGTGCCTGCGCCCTGCTGAGTGAGCTCTGGCCCAGGTGTCAGACAGAACAGATCGCTGGCCACCTCTGGGGTGCCTGTCTGAACACTTTGTGTAGGCTCCTCATGGGGGAAATCACTGCAGTCTGTCCTTCCCACAGCTCAGGCAGATAGTGTGAGGGCCACACCCAACAACAAGGCTGGCAGAACCTGGCCCAGGGCCTGGGGGTGCTCAGTACCTACCCAGGCTAAGCTAGACTTCTCATGAGCAGTGTTAGGAGCTTCCTGTGGGGTGCCAAGATCTCCAGCCACACGTGTCACTCATGGCACAAAGAATGATGGATGCTGCTGTGTTCCTGACACCCAGCTGTGCGGGGGAGTGGGAGGGTGCTGGAGAGCAGTGGGTGCCATGGAGCAATGCGGTTGGTATGAAGGCAACACGAGCAGAGAGTGGCCTTACCAGGAAGGCCGTGTGGGCCAAGGAAGGCGTTTTTAAGGCAGGAGGGCATTGAGAGTGTTTAAGTGCTCTTGGAATGTCGAGAAGGAGAAGTGAAGACATAGGAGAGAGAAAACAGAACAGTGACACCAGTTCCCTAAGAAGTGGGAGCCAGGGCACAGCCAGAGACTTTGACATTAGTTAGGAAGGAAAACCCCAACCCCAACCCCAACACTCTTTGTCGTGATCTGTAAAGGAGATGGGCAGAGAATGAGGGCATGTCAGTAAAGAGAAGGCATTCCTTCCAAGTGTTCTCAGGTTGTTTTAGTCTGTTTAGCAGGAGGTGATAGAAAATGCTGAGTGTGGGGTGAAGTAGTGAGGTCGGAGGTTGGCCGAGGTTTGAAATTGTCATTGTGGTAAAAAATGAACCTACGGCGGATATCCAACTTGAATATTGGTCATAGACTGAATCACCCTGACGTGCCAAGCCTGAGTGAAGACCTCCCTGGTCCATATGAACATGGGACTTGTTTTAACCAACTGTGTACAGACCCAGGAACCCGTTCTGTCCCATCCAGAGAGCTAGTTCTGCCTCCTTGATCAGCCCCACGAGCCCTTCTAGAGCCTTCTGGAGAGTCTGCTGCCTCTCCCTCTCAGCAGACCTCTCAGTGGGTTTCTCTGTGGTGTTTGCTCTCTGGCCTGGTGAGTCAGCAAACGTGGATTTGTTCCTTTGTGTGTTTGAGTTCCAGGGCCTTTGTTTTATCCTTTGATCACTGGGGATGAAAGAATGAGCTGCTATGGCTATAGTGTCTCATTCTCTCCTCATTTATTAATTTCCCTTTTCTGGTTTCCATCTCAGGGAAAAACCAGGGACAGCATCTGCAGATCCATCTCTCAAATTCTTCCATTTTTTTTTTCTCTTCAATTATGTCTAGTCGTAGTAAATTTCTAAGTTAATGCCATTTTAAAACTTTGATCTTTGGTAAGCTCTGGCATTTTCATAATTAGTTGTTCTTGTCTTACAGCTTTTCTTTCTTTCTTTCTTTCTTTCTTTCTTTCTTTCTTTTGTTTGAACCTTTCACACAATCCTATTTTAATGTCCCGTTTAGACTTCTCTATTATCTCTACTTTCTGGGCCCTGAGTCTTATCGTTTCTTTTATCTGCTGGCTCTCTTTGGTTAGACACCTAGAATTTTTTCCCCTTGAGCTCCTTTTCAGCAGCAAATGTTCTCCAAGAGACCCCTATGCCCTGGATGGGGAAGGCATCTCCAGAGGGAGAGGGTCATGGTTGGTTTTGCTGAAACCTGGTAGATTCTGTTAGGTCCAGAAGGACTTTAACGCTAGGTTTCAGCTCATATTTTCCACACCCTCTCATACCACACTGGGGACTTAGGGCCCTAATTTCCCCTCATCTGGGCACTGGCTTGGGCTGGGGTTGAGGATTCTGGTTCTGTTTTATGGGGACCATTACCCTCTGCAGCTCTGACCTAAAAGGGAGTAGATCCAATCTCTACGTGCCTGAGGGCTGAGGCTTCACCTCTCAACGCATCTGGCCAGAGGGCCTTTGCTCTGACCAGATGTAAATATCGTGCTCAAGTCTTCAAGGTCTAATAGCCACACACCGTTGTGAATCGACTTAACTTCAAGTTTCTTCCTCCTCCTCCTCCTCTTCTTCTTCTTAAATTTCTGGCAATTAGAAAATGGCCTCTCTTGGGGCGCCTGGGTGACTCAGTTGGTTAAGCGTCCCGCTTCGGCTCGGGTCACGATCTCGCGGTCCGTGAGTTCGAGCCCCGCGTCGGGCGCTGTGCTGACAGCTCAGAGCCTGGATCCTGTTTCAGATTCTGTGTCTCCCTCTCTCTCTGACCCTCCCCCATTCATGCTCTGTCTTTCTCTGTCTCAAAAATAAATAAACGTTAAAAAAAATTAAAAAAAAAAAAAAAAGAAAATGACCTCTCTTATGTTTAGCCAGAACTTGTGTTGAAAGTTGTGTTCAGCACTGAGGCCTCAGTGGCATAGGTTTCCCCCAGTAGTATTCAGTAGCCCAGGGCAGGCACAGAAAAGGCAAAGAACTGGTTCCATCCATGTGAATCAGAAGTTTTACGCTGAGCGTGTGACACAAAGAAATGGGACCAGAGAAGTGCATCATATTGGAGTGAGGTTGGTCTAGATGCTGGGCCCTGGGGCCTGTGCTGTAAAGAGAAGGGGAATGACTATGGATGGGCCGTCCTGACAGGGTTAAAAAGCAATGGGGTGGGAGGAACGAGTCAGTAAATTGGGAGCATACATGGTGTTGGTGAGAGGGAGAGGTCTGAATTGTGCAGTTAAGGGATTACGGGGCTCAGGGTGCATTCAGGGGTAGGGAGATGGAAGTTCGGTGCAGGAAGGTGGCCAAGAGGTCAAGGATTAAGAGGTCACGGCATTGGATGGGACATGCCACGAATGTTGAGGTTCCCTGGGATAACAGCATGCGTCGGACTGCATGGCTGTGTCAGCCAGGTGCCCACGTGTGCAGTCAAAGGGGAGGAGATGGGCGACTGGGGGGAGAAGGGAAGAGGGCGGCACAGCAGAGTGGGTCTTCCCTGAGCCTTGGCAGTGTGCAGAGCCCATGCACTTGGGCACACTGGGCTGGGGTACAGAGGCTGGAGTGGGCCCCCTGGCACAGATCTAGCCGCCCCAGCCATGAGTCTGCTGTTAAACAGGAGGCTATCTGTTTGGTGAGAGGCCTGTGGGTTGGAAAAGTGTGTGCTGAGGGTTTAGGGCATTTCAGACCCCCCCAGCCCTGCCAATACTCTCCCATTTCTCCAGGTTTTAAAGACATATCTACTGTCTCCAGAAAAAGGAAAAATATGTGTGACGCATAATGGACGCTCAGTTAACTAAGTGGCGAGACAGAAGCCTCCATCATGTTTGTTCCATGGCTCTGTTTAACACGGACATTTTAAAATGGATCTTTAAGTTGGGCTAGTAAATGAATGTAAGCTCTGAGCGCCATCTCCTGGAACGATCTATCACATCATACTGGCCTCCGGTCATCCTCATCCCATCCCTAATGAGGCACCTGGGTACCTACTGCCCGAGGTTACAGGCAGGAAGGCTCCTGGGCTGGGGACATGGGGGAACACTACAGGAGATGCCCATCCATCTCTGCCTTCTGCCTCCTGACCCCCCGGGAACTTCTGCTGATTTAGCCCCGTCCCATCTCGGCCCAGCTCCTGGCCCTGGCTCACCTAAAGCAGGGCCCCTGCTCTTATCCTCCTTCCCCTTTACGGCCTCCTGTCTGTGTGGCAAACACCTTTCGCCACCAGCCATCTGCTGTCTGAGCCAGAGTTTGCTTCCCAGGGATGTCCACCACCCATGGGTAGAGGAAAAGAAAACAGAAAGGTTCAGGGTTTCCAGTTACAAGGAACTGCACTTTTGGGTTTGAGCGTCCCAGCTCACCTTTGGGCTTAAGGACTGCAATGCTGGGCATTCTGTATGTCATTGGAGCCCCAGAACTTCTGCAAGGATCATGGACACGGGACCGTGGCCCCCAGAATGATGAGGCACCAACACTCTCGTTTTCAGCTCCTCATTCGTCAAAGGAGGTGATGAGCCCCCAAGGTCCCTTCCCTATCTTGCAGTCTGACCTGAGCAGGTGGGTCCTGACCCAGCATCGCCTCAAATTCCCAAGAGAGCGTCACAGGATCTGCCACTTCGGAACCCCCACTCTGTGTGTGAGGTCAGGGAGCTTTGCACATCAGCACACTCAATCCTCACATGGCTGTAGTCTCTACAGAGGCAAGAGTCACCTGCCTGTGCTCCCCCAGCTTGTCCTTAACCATGGAGCTTTTTCACAGGACCTCCCCCATCTCCCCCAGAACCCCCACTTCAAAAAGTATCAGCTGATAAATAGCTATTAGGGGCTGAACTGTGTCCTCCCCAAATTAATCTGTTGACGTCCTCATCCCCTAGTACCTCAGAATGTAACTATTTGGAGATGGGGTCGTTAAAGTAATAATAAAATTAACTGAGGTCATTAGGGCGGGCCCTATTCCAATATGACCACTGTCCTGAATGGAGAGGTTAGGACACGGATACACATAGAGCAGACACCTGTGAGGACACAGGGAGGAGATGGCCATTTATTTACAAACCAAGAAGAGAGGCCTCAGAAGGAATGAAACCTGCAGACACCTTGACCTTGGAATTAAGAAAATAAATTTATTTTTTTAAAGATTTAAAAAAATGTTTATTTATTTATTTGAGAGAGAGAGAGAGAGAGAGGCAGAGATAGAGGGAGACAGAGAATCCCAAGCAGCCTCCACACTGACGCAGGCTTGAACACATAAACAGCAATATCATGACCTGAGCCAGACGCTCAGTGGACCGAGCCACCCAGGCACCCCAAGAAAATAAATTTCTTTTTTTTAAATTTTTAAAAAAAATTTTTTAATCTCACTGACATCAGGTTCTGCCATGTAAATTCCTTTTTTGCTGATTAAAGGTGAGTGTGTAATATGTGACCCCTCTGAACAAACGTTTTTTGTTTTTAATTTTTTTTCTGTTTATTTATGTTTGAGAGACAGAGCGTGAGCTGGGGAGGGCCAGAGAGAGGGAGACACAGAATCCGAAACAAGCTCCAGGCTCTGAGCTGTCAGCACAGAGCCCGATGCGCGGCTCAAACCCACAGACCGTGAGATCATGACCTGAGCCGAAGCCGGCTGCTCAACTGACTGAGCCCCCCAGGTGCCCCCCAGGTGCCCCAAGAAAGTAAATCTCTAGAAAAAAAAAAGAAAAGAAGTTTCTGCTGTTTATGGCCCCAAGACTCTGCTACATTGTTCCGGTAACCCATGCAAACAAGTGCCACTGGATATGCATACACTGCATGTACTATTTGCTGTTAACTGAGCCCGGACTGCACATAAGGGACCAGACTTCTCTCTCCTCACACTTGCCCAAGCCCTTCTCTCCCAGCTGGCACGGGCCCAGTCTGTAGGTTGGAGGCAGCAGGCAGGTGTGGGACACTGGTAGAAGGGGCAGGTGCTGGGGGCAGGTGAGAGCAGATACTGAGGGGCTCTTACATGCTCACACGGCTTCCTGGGGCATCAGGAAGACAAAGTAGGTGGGAGAAATGAGTGGGAGTGAAGGGGGTGGGGCGACCAGGGCCACTCGTGGAGGGACAGATGGGTCAGGCTCCTCAGCGTGTCGCAGACCACACTGGAGGCACCTGCTCAGCCTGCAGTCACACAGTCAACACTGTTCCCACACCCCAAGCTGGGACTGACAGCAGCCATGTGCCCAGGTGGATGTCTTTCCCCCATCAGTGTGGCACTGGGGAGTAGCCAGTCAACCTGAGCAGCGGACCAGCAACCGGGGGCTGTGGGGGGCTGGGCAGCTAAGTGCACAGGGAGGCGGAGATGGGGGTGAAAGAAGCAGATGCAGAGAGAGGGGGACGGACAGAGGCCACATGGCCCGGAGAGCAGGAGAGCCTGAAACAGAAAGCCAAGCATTGTTCCATGGGCTTTCCAGTGCTGCTGGGGCCTGGCTGCCTGTCTGACCCCAGGTCAGGACCTACAGCCACTGTTGTTCTGTCCTTCTGGCGTCTGCCGTGGGCTCTGCCTCTGTACCGCCCGGAGGCAGGGTCGGGTGGGGTTGGGCTGGGCTCTCCTGTCTGGAGAACCCTGATGGCAGGATTTCTTAAACTTTTCCATGGAAATTCCTCAACTGACGGAAGGCGTGAACAAGGTGGGGGTACATCCTGAAGCGGTATGTGAAACTTTTGCGAGCTTCGTGGTTCGTCTGAAAGATTCATGATTTAACAATGCAACTCTTCAAATTTCAGAATGTAGTTTTCATGTGCTCATTCCTCGTCCATTCTACCCCCTCGTTCTGAGATGCTAAAGCACTGCCCCTGAGAAGCTTCAGTCTTGACACAAGGTGGGAGGCAGGTGGCCTTCAGACCACTTGTCTCCCACTGAGACCAACCAGGCAACATCCAGGGCCTGGGTGCCTACTTGGAATGTGGAATGGAAAGCAGAGAGAGCGAGCGGAACTGAATGGACATTTCCGCAGATTCCTTCACCATGTGAGCAGACCGCCGAGCGCAGCGCAGTTGGAACACCAGGCAGTGCCCGAGACAGTACCCTTCTTCCACCCTGACCTCGTCTACTTCCTGGGCCTGCTCTGGGAGTCCTGGTGCATGACAAGGAGGTGGGGGAACTGTTAAGGCCACAGCTTTAAGTGTGCATGCTCCAATATGGCGGTGGGTGTGCGTGGGTTTCTTTTTGCGTGCTTGTGAAGGAGGTTTGTGTCTGAGCCGGGTGGGGTCTGAGGGAGGATCCTGGCTTCCAGAAGCACAGGCTTTGGCCCAGGCTTGGAGGTCTGCTGTGAGTCCACGTGGGCTGCTTCACAAGACACCAACAGGCCTTCAGAAAATGTCTAAAATGAGGAAGAAGCATTGCCCAGCGTATTCTGTTTTGTAGACATGTCAGCTTGGGACGGCTCAGATGTCAGACTTGTTATAAAGATAGCTTGCCCCAGGTAGGAGGGGGAGGTGGGAGACCAAAGGCAGCCCACCTCTGAGTCAGCTGTGAGCAGCGGGCTATGCCCCTTTCTCTCTTCACTAAGGTGAGGAGCCCCCTGCTTATGACAAGCCAGAGGCTCTGCTGAGCTAGAACTGGGGAAGGCAGGGCAGGAGCCTGGGCCCAAGGAGGGATCCCCAATGAAATTCCCTTTTGCTGCTACCTCCTGATACCGTCACTCCTGGAAGCGAGGCCAGGGTCGGTGGCTGTGGATGGCCAAAGGCAGGCCGATGTTCCTCTAAGATGTCCACATCTACCTCCCTCTTCAGCTCAGGGATGAACAAGGTGTGATGAGACCTAGTTATTATCGGCTAAAAATAAGAAGGCTCTCGAGGTCCATTAATGAACAGATTTCATTCGCAGTCACATTAAGCCCTTTTATTGAATCACAGATACATTTCTCCATATAGGGTCACAGAGGCTGCGAGACGGGCCTGCACTGTCTTACAGTCATACTTGGATATGATGCAGAGGCACAGAGCTACTTTCAGAAAAGTGTCCTTGAACCTCTCAGGCCAGGACACTGCTTTCACACCAGTTACAGACAAAACAAAATATTCTACTTCTTGAGAAGAGATCAAAATCTCTCTCTACACTTTCATGCTGTTTCATTCTCTTTCTTTCCAATAAAAAAAAATGTTTCACACAGTTTTCTTGGTATTATAAGTACAGTAAACATTTTCCCCCTAGATTCTCAAAAGACCCATGGTCTTAGCCACCTTTTAAAAGCTGGATGTGGCTGTTCTTGGCTCATTTGTATATGACCCATAAGTAACTGCAGCTCAGTGGAGGCAGTCTAGAACCAGTGGGACCCATCCCGCACTACACAGGCATCTGAGACCCACCGGATGCCAGTCCTGTGGGGCCAGCCCTGTGTCACCTGCCAGCCTTGTTAACATGCTCTGTGCTTATACAGCTGGTGATTTTCACTCTTGCAACACTAAACCAAAGCAGAACATTGGCTAAGGCCTCACAGTCCATGAAGGACCTCAGGAAGTGAGGCATGGAGGGGTTGCTTGTGGTCTTCAAGCACCTATCACTCACTGCTCTGGAATGAGTCGCTGAATGGAGTCCCAGTGAAACTACTGAGTCCCATGCCACAGGGGCTAGGCCCCCTCCTCTATTTCCTCCATCTTGAGTTGGCTTATTTCTCTGAGACACCCCGTGCCTGGCATTTCGTGCCAGGAAAAGGCTTCCCATAAATAGCTTGCAAGACAGATGTACTGGCAGAGGTAGAAAAGGCCCACCATGCGGGTGGACATGTTCTCTGTCACCGTTCCTGTCCTGGCAGGACACTGATCTGCGGCCCAGGCTGGGACAGGGCAGATAAGTGGGGGAGGGTCCACAAGAAAGAGCAACTCCAGGTAAAAAGGCTTTGGAGAGTTACCCTGCAAACACTTTCCACATCCATAGCCATTCCAGGAAAACCGTTATTTATTTGTTTATTTATTTATTTATTTATTTATTTATTTATTTTAACGTTTATTATGAGAGACAGAGAGACACAGAGCGTGAGCAGGGGAGGGGTAAAGAGAGGGGGAAACACAGAATCCGAAGCAGGCTCCAGGCTCTGAGCTGTCAGCACAGAGCCCAACGCGGGGCTTGAACTCACAAACTGCAAGATCATGATCCGAGCCAAAGTTGGTCGCTTAACCAACTGAGTCACCCAGGCGCCCCCAGGAAAACCTTTTCTTTTTCTTTCTTTCTTTCTTTCCTTCTTTCTTTCTTTCTTTCTTTCTTTCTTTCTTTCTTTCTCTTTCTTTTCTTTCTTTCTTTCTTTCTTTCTTTCTTTCTTTCTTTCTCTTTCTTTCTTTTAATTATGGGCATCGCTATGCAGCCATTTTAATCAATACAGACTAAGAACCCAAACCTGATGTATTTTTTTTACCTATACTTGTCTTACAGAAATTCTACTGAAATGCATAATTATGACATTCAAGGACATGAGGCTGAGGGTGCAGAGTACTTTAATTTACTATCGACATGGGTTAGAGATAACTGGTTGTGGTCTTGCAAATGGCAAATGACAAATAGGGGAGGTTTACATTCCCTAGGGAAACAGAGAGGATTCTCTAAAATTCTTCTGGGCCTGGGGACGGTTTGGGGTATCTGGAAAGAGAAGTTACCCTGGCAGCTGGTGACCTTGGGGGAGGCTTGTCTCTTTCTAGGACACATTCAGAGTGTGGGTAGTGAAAAAAATGAAAACCAAGAACATGGAGTGAAGGAGGGTGAGAAACTCAAGTCTTTCTCTCTACACAAAATTAGGGAAGGAGACACAGGATTGGATTCCTATTTCAAAGACATGTTGGGCTTTTTTCAAAGAGCAGAATTTGGCTAAAATCCCAGGTGTCCCAGCCCTTGGTGACAGATGAAGAGTGGGCCGTGGGGACTGGAGCACATCCATGTCTGCATCCACAGGACACCAGGGTGCTTTGTCCTGGAAGGAAGCAGTATAGATCGTCTCATACAGTGGAGCAAAGTCCACCAAATTCTCTTGCTGATCAGCAACTAATTCCAACTCCCTTTGACTGTAAACCAAGACTCAAAACGTATGTCTAATTCAGTGCACAAAGGGCTCTTAATAACCTTGGGGTTTTGGTGCGATGGAGGCTGGGCTATGGGGGTGGGAGTGACAGAGTGGTTCCGCAGAGTGCCCGGGAAGAGGGGGCCATCAGTGGCAGCATCCTGGAGGGAAGCCGGGAACACTTGCGTGATGGGCATTGGCAGCATGAGTAGCAGTTGCTGATGGGGAAGCACTCCTGGCTGGGTGGAAAGCAGATCTTTGGGGTGCAGGGTAGAAGGCAGATCTTTGGGGTACAGGGATACTTCATGCAGGGGGGCCTCAATCGGGCAAAGTTGAGGCACCTCCTCTGTAGGGAAGAGAAGAGAGAGAAGGTCACTGAGAAACCAGTGGAATTGGGTCCAGAAAGCTGTGGTTTCTCTGGCTGCTGGGGCCTGTCGAGCTCCTTCTCTAATCACACCTGTGCTCTTCCTACTGCCCAGATCCCCAGTGATCCCCTGCTGAATCTGTCTGGGCCTGTCGGTCCCCAGAAGGTCCCACCAGTCCCCACAGGTGCTCCATGTAGTGGGCAAACTTTGGGCTTCTGTGAACCCATCATTCCCTCATAGTGTTATGCTTGAGTGCCTGAGAGTGACAAAGGGTACTGACCACTGCTTTCTTTTACTGAGACTTTCATTGTCATCACCCTACTGTTAAAAATCCTTACTAACCCTTTCGAATAATCTTGGTTTTCCCTCCTAACAGTAGCCACATTAGAAAAACAACACACCTAAAACCCCTTGAATTTATAAGTATGTTATTAATGAATCTGGGACACTTAGAGGCAGACCTTGTCCTTTCCCATATCCACAAGGATATTGATCCAATGAAAAGTTCAAGAAAGACACACACCCTTGGGGACCTGCATGCCTGTGTGCAGAGTGGAGCCAAGCCCACAGATGGGTAGGGATTCCTCGCTGTGACTTTCCCTAGCAGGACAGCAAGACTGACATACTTTGTAAAATGTCACTTTCTAGGCAACTTTCTATGTAATATCACCTTAGGCTTTATCAAGTTAATATTATTACCTTTTACAGATAAACATTTCTGCTTCTCTTGATCATAACAGAGATATTGTAGAGAGCCCAGACAATACAGACATGCACGAGGAAACAAAAGTTGTTTATTTCCCAATCCCATTCTCTAATGCCGCCTTTGCACAACCACATTCCAGGGCCGAATAGGGGACCCTCTGGTCCATAGCCCAGAGCACTGCAGCTGGGTCTCTTCTCAATACCATAGACTGTTTTGGGCCCATGGGCAGAGTCTCGGTCATCTGGCAGGACGTTCACCATCCCTGCCCCAGGATCACATCAAAAACTCCCAAACTATACTCAACTGTAATTTTTTTCAATTCATCCTTAAATCAGTTTGATCAAATTCCCTAAGCATGTTCATTACAATTACACTAAAGCAGAGCTAAGCGCATGATTCCTCTGGGAAAAGCTGACGATGTGGTCTAGGTTTTCACATATTCAAATCTTCTGTTATAGCAGTGAGTGAAGGTTTGTGGTTTCATTATAGGTCAGTACACTTGCGTTACACGTGTGCATGGGTGTGCTGCTGCTGAGAACAGATCGGAATCTTTATCTTTATTTCAGGCTCCTTTATTTCTGCTTATTTACTCCTGAGCATAAACAGATTATCTAGACCTAGCAACCACTGTGGGATCTCTCTGATTTCATCAAGGGATGACTGTGGGGCACCTGTGCGGAGGCCCGTCCTGTCTCCCACGCCTGAGTCCATCTCCGGGAGCTGCAGGCTGCATCTTCCCATGGACTACTGGGAGAAAAGAGGGGCCCCACGTGGCAGGGGGAACGCAGAGGGCCAGAGAGACCCTGAGACTGTGTTGCAAGTGTCATGGGCTGAGTGGAGGGGTCTGGGGGTGGAGGCGAGTCTCCTTCCTCTCTGCCTTCCTACCATTTGATGACCTAAGGCAGTGACCAATTACTGTTTACATCAGTTCAGTGCTGCACAGTGAAGGGACTAACCTTGGATCCACTGGCAAATGGGTGACTGCTAGCCCGAATCTCCATGCTTTGGGGCATGGGCTCCATTACCTTGTTTCCTGCTACTTCATGGGGAATGTGTGCATGTGTCAGCATGTCCTTGCACATGCTTGGGTTGCCTGTGTGTGTGTGTGTGTGTGTGAGCGTGTGTGTGTCTTTGAGTTTTGGGTCAGGGGGAGGAGAGGGTTGCAGAGCACAGGAAAGCCAGCTGCAGCACAATCCCAAGGTTATGATCTGAGATCTTCTCAAAGTTCACTGGCTTGACAGACAGCTATCAAGTTCAGTCTTCCTGGAGAGGGGAAACTACGTCCCAGCTTTGTCACACCCCCCTCCCTGAGGGAGCTCCCTCCGTGCCATGGGCAAGGACAGAGGACTCAGGAGCTCCTTGGCATGAATACATCATAAGGCCGATCTGTATCCAGGTTCTAATTGTTCCATGGAAGAACACTTTCCCAGCAGACATACATGAGCTCATATTTAGAAGGAGGTCTGTTATCAGCATACCATCAAAATAACATAGTGACATTCACAATTGTTTGCATATATAACACACGGTGCTGTGGACAGATGGACTCTGTGGACTCTGTGGACAGAGTCCAGATGTTTCCCTATGACCCTGGCAGCAGGATATGGGTATTGGAGCCTAGACTTGTACGTGAACCTTCCGGGGGTCATCACCTGCCCTGCCGCACCTCTCCACAGCCCCGTCACATTGAGTCCATCACTAAAATTCAGGCACTCAGTTTCCACAGCTGTGACATGCAGAGAAGTGACCATCTTGCTAGAAGAGAAGGAGCCAGGGTGGCAGTGAGGCGTCAGCTCCTGATGCGGGCCCTAGGGCTTCTGGGCAGGAGACTTCACTGTGCGGGGCCTCGGCTTTCTCCCCATGGAATTGTGGGGGGGATGAAAGAGTTAGTTGTATTAAACACTTAGAACAGTGTCTGGCCTCGGGAAGCTCTGTGTCACTGGCAGGTGTGGTCCCTGCGGGGTGGCTGTGAGGAGGAAAGGAGACGCTGTGCACAGGGCGTTGTGTGGGGGACACGCAGGGTATGTGCACTGGGACACAGCTCTGTGACCGTGCATCATGTGCAGTTGGGGAGGGTAAGGTTGGCCACTGTTGGCCCGATTTCCTGGCGGACCTGGCAGTGGTCCAGTCGGTGAGCTAAAGGGCTTCCCTGGGATAAAGCAACAAAGGAAGAGAATCAGGACCTTGGATGGAAGCCAGGGTTTGACTCAAGATTAAGAAAGTAGAATGAGTCTTGTTGGGTCATTCTGTATATGTGCGTAGGGAGAGACGGTCTTGAAGAAAACAGCCACACTCGGGTCTCCAGGAGGATGGTCAGAGGGACAAAGTCACATGGGAGGGACCCAGGAGTGGGAAGGGAGCCCACACCCAAAGGGCCTACTTATGGGCTCCCAGCTCTGCTCAGGATGAGGGGGGTTACTTTAGATGGCCCTGGGTGTTGCCACTTGCTCTCTGGGTGGCCTCTGTGACTTTGCTGGCCTCTCAGGACTGTTTTCCCATCAGCAAACAAACGGGGTCACTGCCATTCTCAGCTTGAAAGAATACTGGGCTGACTCCAGAGCTGGCATGGTAGGGGCCTGGCAGAGCGCTGGGCAGCTGCAAGTGCCCCACAATCCATGACACTCCCAGTAGGGTCTTGGGAAAGGGACCATATCAGAAGGCGCCCAGTGCCCCTGCCCTCCCCTCGATGGGGTAGGATGGCCCTTTCTGGTATCTCTCCCTTGTCCTCCCTCTGGTCTTGGGCCTCCCTCCATGTCTTGCTCTGTCCCTCTGCCCGGAGTGGACGTGGCTGGGTGGGTTCAGGGCACAAGGCCGGTGTGGTGCTAGCGACCATAATGGGACTGTGGCCCTGGAAGAGGCTCCAGGAGATCCAGATGCAGAATGGGCGTCTGTGCAAACATGGCTGGGACCGCGAGTTCTGTTCAGACCCAGAGCCAGGAGCCCAGTGGTCTCCTGAGGAGCCTTGAAACCTCTGACAGCAGACATGGCCCTGCTGGGTGTCAGCACACATCCATGAGTCTCCTCAGCAGGGTCCCCACCCCCAGGTGTGCTCAGGACTCCTAATGCTCACCTGGCCACCAGGGACAGTCATGCTTGCCTGAACCAAGCAAATGACTAATGCAGCCCTCACTATAGATACTGGGGACACCACGTCCTCCAGGCACCTGGCCCAGTCTGAGGTTCTGATCATGGGGAAGCTTAGGCACATGAGTCCCAGGCAAGCCAGGAGCATGCTCTTCATGGGCCCTAATTCTGAGCCCTGCATTGGTTTTGGGGAAACCATTATGGTTTCATGAGTGCTGACCTGATGGGGGCAGGGCAGTGAGAAGGGTGGTGGCAGGCCCTGGGGTTCAAGTCCAGCTCTGCCACTCCTAGGCTCTGTGACCTGGGGCACGTTGCTTGATTTCTGTGTGCCTTGGTCCCTCCTTGGTAAAACTGGCATATTAGTAATACCTGCACGTACAGTTACTGGCAGGATTGAATGTGAAATTATGGAAAGTTCTTAGACTGGCAGCTGGCATAGGAGGAACTCTAACAATTAGCCGTCACAACTAATAAATTCCAAGGGGGACACCTGTAACATGCAGGCTTCTCCCCATTGTCACAGGCAGTGGCACGTGGAGGGACTCTACTAGCTGGCAAAAGCACGCAATGTTGGTCAACAACATGGGGATGTCACCATGACCTCCAGCATTCCTGGCACATGAGGGAGCCGCCCAGGAGAGTCTCAGAGGATGAGGGTGTGGATCCAGCAGATACAGGTTGGGGAGCTCGGTGGGGAGGGATGATGGCTGGGGGTCAGGAGAACTTGTTGGCCTGCTTCCTTCTCCAGCCTCTTTCACTTAAGTTTGGAGGCACCGGGTAAAACTCTCCCCAAGAAAGCTTCTTGTCCTTCTGATGGGGACCAGCAAGGAAATGCAGGCGCCCCACCCAGAATCCACACGGGAGGCTCATGAGCACCGCGTCTCCTCGTCTGGGGCATCCTCCCGGCCGATGCCTGGACAGGGCTCTCTGACCCATAGTCCCTGAGCTCAGCTGCCAAGGGCAAAGAGAAAAGGGCGCCTGCCCAGGGAACATCCCTGTGCCCCTGCTTACCGCGTTCCTGGGCTGACACCACATCAATGGGATCTGGTTGCAGCCTTGCACAAAGTCACACAAGGTGTCCAGTTTGCCCTGAAAAGCAGATGTGGCTGTGAGGAAGCTCCAGGGCCTGGCCGTCACCTCCAGAGGGGTAGAGACCCCTCTGCCTGAGATGGCTCCAGAGGGCTCTGTCCCCAGGAACACACCGAGGCCGCCCTGTAGTCTCCACCTGGGGCAGGGGCCTGGTGGCCTTGTGTGTTTCAGGGCAGGCAGTGTCAGTGTAGGTCACAGATTGTTTTGGAACCCGAAATGAGTCTGTATTTCTGGTGTAGGAGGAGAAGGCAGGGGCTACTTTGAGAGGAAGGGTCCAAGGTGGGGGACATGCAGGGTCACAAGGAGAGGTCTTGCAGGGGAACGTGATGTGGGCATCAGGGAGCTGGGCAGGAGCTGGGAGAAGGGGACAAGGGCCTGCACGGGGGCACACCAGGAGCAGGTGGGGACGAGGGCTGATTCTGGGGCTGCTCTGGAGAGAGGAGGGGAGGACACCAGTGAGAGGCCCTGGACCCAGGGGCAGGTGGCCTCCTGACTTTAGGACCTGCAGTTCAGGCCTCTCTGGGCCCTACTGAGGGGGCAGGTGGGGCTGTGCCTTGTGAGCAGGAACAAGCCCCAGGCCATGACCTTTGCCCTGTCTGGAGGCGGTTTGGCTTCTTTGAGCACCCAGGCTGAATGTCCACAGGCTTTCCAGCTGCCATCTGAGGTTCCTTGAGGGGTCAACAGGGAGACAGCCGGACTAGGACTAATGTGCCCGGGCCCTGGTACGGTGGTTCCAACTGGTGCATCACCTCAGATGCAGGACCAGGAGGAGGCCAAAGCTCACGAAGGAAGATTATGGGGTTCTTCCTTCCTCAACCAGGGCCACCTGGGGCTTCCCCACCCTGTCTTCATGCCCCCCTGCAGGGCTGGGAGCTCCCACCCAGGGTGTGGCCCTAGCACTTCCTGTGAGGATATTTCCTCACAGCCTCCTCCTCCTTGAGGCCCTTGTCCCCATGTCAGTGTGTCCAAGGACAACGTAGTTAGCTTAGTCCCTCACTCTGCTGAGCTGACTCATGGAACAAACTTTGCTCAGAATTTTCCTTAAAGGATTCTTTTTCTGACTTGTGGGAGACAGTTTGTGATTGAGCTTGTGTTTTACCCCTCTGCCTGCTGGCCAGGAAAATGGAAGCCATTGTTGGAGCCGCTGAAAACCTCAGACAGCCTGGGACTGGCGGGCTGTGGCCAGCCACCAACATCTGCAGACCTGGGCCCCTTCCAAGCCTGGTGCCGGGCTCCAAGTGGTGTTGGTGATGGCAGGAGCCCTCACAGTCTTGCCCTCTCCTGGGGCCCAGGATCGGGATGGCTTCTGCAGTTTTTCCTGTGCCCAGTGATCGATGTAGTGCCCACAAAGCTCATCTCCACCCAAGCCACGGTTCATGTAGGGCCATGGACTGGCTGCCCTCCCTTGTCCCTCAGCCCCACCTAAAGGCCCTTCTCACCTCTATCCGTCTTATCCCACCTCCTCGGCACCTACAAGGGACCACCACTGGGCGGGGCTGTATACATTCCCTCACGGGTGCCTAGGAAGAGAAAGTACAGTTTGCTTCCTGGTCTGACAGCTCCCGGGTGCAGACACATGACATCTGTCTGTTGCCCCAGCAGCTGTCAAGCACTGGCCACTCGACAAGGGGAATTTGGAGATACCAAGGACAAATGAGGAGCACTCTGTACTGTGACAGTGTCCTCCTTGTGAAAACAAGCAAACTCCTTTGGTTTGCAGATATGGCTTTTCCCCAAAAGGCCAACAAACTCTGTCCTGTCCCTCTGTGCCCTGGTGCCGCCCTTGGTGGAGAAGCCTGGTCCTGCGGCTATCAGTGGATAGGAGGGCCATCAGGGTAAAGAATTGGTGGAGGACAGGGCTGCATTCACCTGACCCTGGCACATCCAGTCTCCTCAGGTGACAATGTAACCTGCTACTGTACAGCCCCAGACACTGAGGGCTGTTTCCTACCAGCTCTCAGGCTCAGGTCTCCCTGTTTGGACACTGTGTCCCTGCCACTGAGTGAGCCATACCCGCTCCCCAGATCCCTGCTCTCTGTGCTAACCCGGCATGGGCCTTACTCACACTCCATGCCAGGGAAGACCCCTTCCAACCTTCCCAGCTCTGCACTCCCCACAGTACCAGCCCGGTCAAGCCTCTTGCCTGCCAGGTGACAAGGATAAAGATCAGTGAAATTCAGCCCGATATTCATTAGAGCCTGAAGGAGGCGACCTGGTCCTGAGACCTGAAGCTCTTTTTCCAAGAACTCACGTGAGACCGGGTGAAGGTACAGCTATGAACTGTCCTTTGGGAACTGGCAGAAGTTCCAATATTTTTGGGTCTACAGCCGTTGCTGAAATAGGCTACCCCAAGTTGCTAACTGAGTGGCACAGCTCTTGATCAGGCTGAGTTGCACACTCGGGAAAGGTGTTTTGAGTCCTAAGTCCTCCCGAGGGCCCTCCCTGCCCCTCCATCACCCTCTTCTTTCAGCCAGCTCTCTCTGCCCAGGTAGGTGAGAGGTGGTGGGGTAGGGGGTAGAAATATCCCACAGGCAGCAGGACCCCTTGTGTGAAGGTCAGCGTGGGCACCAGGCACACTGACATGAGGACAAAAATCAGGACTTACCATTACTATCTTCTGCACTGGTGGCTCCTTGCAGGGCTAGAATGTTAAAGAGACATGAACATAGGCTGGAGGAGCATGAGGGCACTGGCTCGGCCATGCAGACAGAAGGGGACCCTACTCAGCAGCAGTGGGACAGAACGTGGGCTTTGGGTGTCAGTCTGCGAGCCCACTGTCTATGGGATGTGGCCAACCGGCTCCAGCATCCCGAGGCTCAGGCTCCTGGGTTATCAAAGGGATATCGGACCTCCCTTGCGGTGGACAGGGAGACAGCCAGACTAGGGTGCCTGGTCCCTGGCGGAGGTGTCCACGCAGTAGTTTTCATTAGGAGCCCTTCCATGACATGAAGACAAGAGAACACATCCAATTCCCTTCCTCCTCTCCCCTCACCTCCCACAGCCCGCAGCCTTCCCTAGTCCCCACTCTGTGCTGACAGCCCCCACTCCCGCTTTCTGTCCTCACAGCTCCCCCTCCACAGCAATCTGGCCTGCTTCTGTCTTGCTGCTTTGCTCTGTCCTTTCCCACCTCTGTGGTTTCCTCTTCCTTCACCCAGCTCTGTCCCGGGTCCTTGCAAACCCAGCAGCCAGTACGTCTGCCCTTCTCCCTCCCCGGAGGCCAGTGTCTCTCCTTTGCTAGGGCCCTGATGCCACAGCCTATGAGGCTGACATTTTACCCGCCACCCCCAGGTACCAATACCAGAGCAGACACCAGACTGTGAGCTCCTGTGTGCAAGATGGTGGCAGCTCCTTTCCCATCCCTGTGTGCCAAGTATGGGGCCCATCATGTCCTGGCTCTTAGTAATGACTGAGAAAGGAAGGAAGGCACACTGGCTGTGTGCAGAGATCTGGTTTCCAAAGCTCAGCTGCCCCAGAGTCTAGGAATCATCCCAACCATCAGGATTGTCCCTTGGGGCCCCCAATGCCTCCTGTGACCCACTTTCTTCCCTCAGCAGCAGAGGCCTCTTCTGGTGCTTGGTCTCCCTGAGTTCTCCAGAAGCCTGGCTGCTGTGATGCCTCCCTTGTCACTGGGTACTGGGGTGGCTTATCCCCAGAGGACAGGGTAGCTCATAGGATGCCTCTGGAAACAAGCATGAAGCAGGGGGTCCCTGAGATGCAGGCTGAGTTTCTGCCCAGGAATGGTAGACACAGTCTGTGCTTTTGTTTACTCATCTCATGGCCTGGGAGTTTATGGGAACCCGCCCAGAGGCAGGATCATGGGGCAGGGGTAGGGGCTGTATCCCTCAAGTTGTTGGCATGGGCCTGGGGAATGGTACTATGTTCAAGATATCACTTACCTTTTTGCAACAGCATAGCCAGAAGCAGCAGGAAAGACACAGGACTGTGAGCACGGCTGCGAGGAGCACAACCAAGTAGATAGGTTGGATAGGTGGCATAAATGATGCCAGGTTTTCCGGGGGAGTCGTGACTTCTGGAGAAGGAGGAGCTGCAGAGGGTGGTTCATCACCTACTGATGGCATATTCTGCAGAAAGCACACGTCAAAAGTCTAGGGGAGATCTGGATGGTCCTTACTGGGTGCCTCCCCCCAGCACACTATACCTGCACATTGCGTGTTCCCACTCACCTCAGATTTCCCCACCTCCAGGGAGCACTGAAGGCCTGGAGGACAAGACTGCACTCAAAGAGCCGCTGCGGAGCCCTGGGCCACAGAGCCCACCACTGGCTTCGTTCCGAGGCTCTGGCCCAGAGCCCTGACAAGGACCGGAATCCCCATGTGTGACATGCCAGCCCTCACTGCACGCCTCAGCCGCACGCGGTGCAGTCCTGCCCTAAACCAAATGCTCGGCTTTCCCTGACGCAGGGGAGCTACAGGGGACAGAGTCTGTGCCCAGGAGGGCGAAGCAGGGTGGGGGCCCATGAACTCAGGCTCCTCCTGAGTTCTTTCCTAAATGTGCCTGCTGAGGGCGGCCTGTCAGGCTCCTGAGGGACAAATGGCTGAGTGTGGTCTGCTGGTCGGTGAGTGCCTGTCCTGGCACAAGTGAACACACAGTCGGAGGACTGTCTGTGCTGCTGGAACCCTCCCAGCTGGGACTGGACACTAGGCTGGTGGCAATCAGGCACGGGCATCGCTCCTCCCAGGCAGCCCTCTTCCTGTGCCTAACGTGCTCTGTCGCCCATGTCATGCTGCCCCGCCCCAGGTGTCCGGGTGACGTGGAGCTCCGAGAAGTGGGCACCTGGGAGCAGCACCCTCTTTCCCACGTGCCCGTCCCTGAGCTGAGTCCCAGGCCCTCCCCACAGCCCTGGCAGCTTCCCACCAAGTGCCGGAGAGCAAGGTCCAGCAGAGGTCAGAGAGTTAGCGGAGACGGAGCACGAGAAAGCAGCAGAGGCAGAGGGGAGGCTGATGCCCTCTGCAAAATGACAGGGGTGTTCCCCAAGTGGGCTTGGGCTTGCGGGCAGTGATGGGCGTGTGTGGGTTCAGCTGTGTCAGCAACTGCTGAAACACCCTGACTGCACAGGGCCACAGTGGGTCCCGCTCTCCAGATCCCCTGTGCCTGGGGCCCGGGTTTGGAGCACCTCGCTGCCCCAGAGGTTCTGGACTCAGGCTCCTAACACACTAGCCTCCCAGCCTCTCCCACCTGCCCAGCTGGAATGCAGGATGGAGCCCCGAGCTCCCCACTGCTATTCTTGGGCCAGCAGAGGTGGCAAGGGGCGAGGCGGGGTGGCAGAGCCCCAGCACCATTTCTGGACTCTGCTTAGAGCTCTAACTGTTCCCTTTCCTTTGCCTTCAGGGACACCTGGTTCCCAGAGAGAGAGAGCAGAGGTTCTGCAGGACCTGGACAGAAGGCTACATGGCAGGTGCTCTTGTGGAAGCACTCCCAGGGCACCTCACAAGCCCCATGTGCGGGCAGCTTGCCAATGAAGGGCTGAGGGCCCCAAACTGGCTCTGAGAAGTCATCCCAGCCCCCTGTCTGCACAAGCTACTTTCTTGGGCCATTGGCACTGTGTCCCTTCTCCTGCCTCCCAGGGCATGTGCTCCTTAAGTGTAAGTGCTCTGGACAGCCCCAGGAGGGAACCTGCCACCTTACCCTGGCACTCATACAGTTGTCGCTGGTGATGTTAGCATCACTCTTGATGAAGCTGATGGCATTATTCAGGCTAACTTCCACATGGACCAACCTGCAGCATAGAAATTGTGGATAGACAGAAATAGCCCCAACAGACATAGTTCTTGCATGTGGATCAAACCACATCCCCCATTTCTTCTCATTGTAACTGATCATCAGGGATTGGGGCCACCAGTGAGCACATGGCATGGGTAAGGAGAGCTCACACCAAGCCCTTGAGATCAATCTCTGCAGTGAAGACTGACCAGGCATGAGGAGTCCTGCCTGGGGTCAGATGCCCTCCTGGCCATGGGCTACGTTTCCAAGGAGGGTGGATGGGTGTCACCATCCTGACTTTTCTCAATTTGCAGAGTATGTTGGCTTAGCTCTGATGGCTACCTGGAGCAAAGACTTTCCCTGGGGACATCATCTCCAGTAGTCTCCCTCCTTGGCAGAGACTGGGCTATAGCATATCCCTGAGCATCTCAGGTGACCACCAACAAGGAGAAGTGGAGAGTATGCCCTGAGACTTTGGGAGATACACATGTGCTGCCCCAGCAGAGGTGACATCCCACAACCTATATACTTCATAGTGGCAAAAACTGCACCTGTGGCCCTTGACCTGGGCACTTACTGGTCTGGTTTTTGTATCATTACTCCTGAGCATGTTATGGTGTTATCATCCACAGTGGTGGCTTTTTTATCTAGGAGAAAACCACAAGAGAATAATGTCAAGGAGCATGTCCATCCATCCATCTCCCCTCAGCTGGCCCCTGGCAAGCAGACTAACACTGGCAGATGCCAGCTTCTCTTTGCTGCCTTCCTCTGAGCCCCTGCCATGCACCAGGCCCTGTGCAATGCCTGGTTGGAATGGAAAAGGTTGAGTCCCTGCTCTCAAGGGCCCTACATTTGAGGGATGGGAGGGAGACAATGAAATAACAAAGAAGAAAATAAATGTGGAGAGGGACACTTCTTGAGACCACAATAAACAACAGAAGGCACAGCGAATAGAGGGGAAGGGACAGCTGCTTAGGAATGTGGGGCCTGTCCTGTTCCTAAGAGACACCATTTCCCTTAAGGGACTGAAACATTTACCGTGTAATGTTGTGATGTCTGGAGGTAGTTCTGGATTTACCAGATGGCCCTGCAGTAAGACATCACTGCACATAATCTCAGGTCCAATGAATGCACTGGGGGCTCAGTGGGAGATAGTCCTACTGTACCACCCTGCTCTCTGGGGAGGATCACACCCATCTCAGTGTGGGGGCACATCTATGTGCTTCTACTGGCCACTCACCCATCATGGAGGAATACCTGATGCCTGAGTATTTCCTTACATTATAGGCTTACATAGGTGATATGGTTTAGCTCGACTATCATATTGGCTTCATTTTGCAGTAGAGGAAAAAGAAGCTGAGAATAGAACCCTCATTTGGTCAAGGTCAGACAAGTAATGTGTGCCTGTGCCAGGATTCCTGGGCCTGGGCCTGGAAGCTGGCATCCTGTCTCAATCCCAGATGCACACATTCTCCTGTGAAGCTCCCAGTGTGCCTGGTCCAGGGCTGCCTGTGTTTCTCGCCAGCAGACTCAACAGATTCGGGTCCTTGTCTCTCAAGGCCAGAGAGCTGAGCCAAGGTAGGGGGAATACAGCTCTGGGGCACACCCAGCACACCACAGCCATTCTTGGCAAGGGTTAAAGCCCTGCTAGGAGAGGCTCTTGTGGTTGATGACTTCCCAGCTTTGAGGTATAGGTCACCAGGCTTCCCAGCCAGGTATCTCCTTTTACTTGATCTATCCTCACAGGACCCACAGTGAATGGTAAGCAAGGGCTCTGAAAACTTGGCTGGCTGAGGGGAAGGCAGCCTGTTGTAGGGAGTTTGTCACTTGGAGGCACCAAGAGAGCTACTTACCTAAGAATTTATCATCGCTGAAGCGGAATCTACAAATAACTTCCTCCTTGTTTATTGCATTATTAAATCCTTTTCCAGAAATCATAATTTCATAGTCTTCTGCAAAGCAACATTCAAAGGTCTGTGTAAGGTGGGGCTGAGGGCTGCCTTCCCTCTGTCTTACAAGGCATGTCCCCCCACAAAATGGAATTCTCAGGAAGCAAACATGTTGAAACAAACAAGGCTGACCTCTGGAGGCCAGATCCTCACCCAGTGTAATGGAGGGTCCACTCTGAGTAACAGGGGAGATTTAGGCTGTAGGGGGGCCTCTCATCTTCACCCCGATACTTGGAGTCCAAAAAGGGACCCAACCTCATCCTCTGTATATGCTAAGATTCTGGGGCCCTGCACAAAGAATCCCCCATGGAAGAAATCCTGTCTTAGCTGTGGTTCTGGAAGTCTCACATGATTGCTCTTCCCCTGCCTTTGCCTGAGGCTTCGTGGACTACACATAACCCACCTGGGGTTCAGCAAGCACTTCCTCTTTGAGTGTGGAGACACTGATATGTGAGGTGCAGGTCTAGACCCTAGACCTTCACCAGGCTGCTGAGCCTCCCCTGAAGCAAACACCAGGGGATACAGAAGACAGCTGGTAGACTGGATCCCTAAGGATTTAGCCAGGATAACATGTGGGTCTTTAACTGCAAGCCCAAGGTCATTAGCCTCCATCACTGCCTCCTGTCCCAGACTGGGTCATTCCAATCCTGGAAGCTTGGTTTGCCCTAGCTCAATTTATTTATTTACACAACCTTTATTATAGCACAACCTTGGACCTGGCTGCCCTTATTTCTCCTGCTTCAGGTCTCCCTGCAACTCCCATTGATCAGGGCAGTGTTTGCAAATTCTCTGCTTTGAAGAAAATAGATTCTGGGCCTGTGGCCCAATGCTGGCTGCTGTTGTGGTTTGTTAGGCATTCAAGTGTCTTCCAAAAATGGGTATCAACACTTAAAGCCTGCACATTTTCCCTAATAACCCAGATCACTAGCATTCTTCAAAAATGGGACCACCTGGAAATGGTGGGTTCATACTTCTGCATGTCAACCATTGTCTGGGCCCTGTTCACATCAGGGGAGCTCCTCAGGGGCCAGTGCCTGCCTTACTGCACTACACCCCACATGCAATCAACCATCCTTGGCTTGGCCTGACACATGCCTCCTGCTCACGGCACCAGCCTGGCCCCCGAGGGCACTGATGGCAGTGGTCCACCCAGCGGAGGCTTGATGTCTGTAAGTGACACGTCCTCTCCCACACACAGTAACCAACAGTACAATGCTGCTTTGAACTCAGTTGTGCCAGGCTGCCTGCTCAAGGCTCACACTTCATAAGGACCCTTCCCACCATGACACGGGGCTCTGTGATTGGCCAGGAAGGAGCAGTTGGGCTTATCTCCTGTGCACCCTTTCGCCAGCCTGGCTAGGGACACCCTGAGCAGAGCTTTGGCTCTCAGTCTCAAGGAAGTGTCATCTGCAATTTATATTCCAGGATTTTTTATTGCAAAGAAGCATTTCCTTGCAAGACAGAACTGTAAATTGACAGCCCACACTGTAATTAGATACAGACAGAGAAGGGAACAGTCAGCTGGCTGCATGTGGACAGATCAGGCTCCAGAGGAGCCAAAAATAGTGAGTAGAGCCTTCCTGCCACAAGCACACAGGCAGAAGGAACCAGAAGTGGGCAAATCTGTGCCAGGCCAAGCCATGTAACACTGGTGTTCATCCAAAATGACACTCCTCACTAACTGAGCGTATACTATGGGCCGATCTACACTTTCCTTAACCTCTAATACCCGTGAGCTAGGCATTCCTACCCAAGCTTACAGAGAAGGAACCTGAGGCTAAGAGAGGGCAGGTGGCCTCCTCCAGACCCCTGGCAGGTACAGGGCCAGGACCTGACTTCAAGTACCCATTCCAGGACCCACTTCTGCCCCCTTTGCTCTTGTCTTAGTTCTGAGCAGCTATCATGAGGCTGCTTCAGAGGGATGGCCCCATAGTGCCTGCACTTCTCAGGAAGAGCACGTGCTGTCCATATGCCTGTGACCCCCTTCCCAAAGTGTGAACCCTGCAGCCTTCAGGCCCTGCTCAGTCACCACTTCTCCGCAGCAGCACCCTCTGTGTCCCCAAGGCACTGCCCCTTTAGAGGGTCTTATCACTCTGGCAAGTCTCGGTAAGTGGAAGGCAGGGTGATGGTGTCAGACTTTCGAGCAGAAGAGATGTGGACTTAAAGGATTTTGCTTTGTCTAGTAGCTGCTCCTTGGTTCCAACACCCCTCACCCAATTCCTCCAACAGTAACACACACAGGAGGAGAATGAAGCCAAGGATGGATGAACATTGGCTTGCAGGGAGCTATGTCTCTTAGGTAGAGTCCCACTGTGTACCTGCTCTCGGGTGGCACGGGGACCATCCAGTCCCTGGCAGGGAGACCAATCCTTCTTTATGAGAACTTTCTTTCTGGAGGAAGAGTTCTACATCAGGCCTCCTGGGGCTCCAGAGAGAGGAGCTGGGAAGGCAGGCAGCCCACTGACAAGGTCAGGAGGAAGCCAAGCAGTGAGGAAGGACAACCAACCAACCATGAGACTGACAAGGGCACCAGGTGGAAGTGACCTGTCCTGGGAGGGTTGGGCTCTGGGAACACCATCTGTTGCCCAGCACAGGCTCTTTGGGAGAAATTCGACTCTACTGACCAACGTTTAAGCTGTGTGTCCTCTTAATGCTACAATTCTACTTCTGGAATTGATCCGGGGAATCCTGACCCATGCCCACAGAGAGGTGAGCTTCAGGGTGTGCACAGCCTGCTGTAGCCACAATATCGACCAGGGGAGACTAATGAAAGAAATTTCCCCCATCCGTGTAATGG
Source organism: Panthera onca (assembly GCF_046562875.1). Classification (NCBI taxonomy): domain Eukaryota; kingdom Metazoa; phylum Chordata; class Mammalia; order Carnivora; family Felidae; genus Panthera; species Panthera onca. Next base: position 42,308,912 of record NC_138349.1, on the reverse strand, counting down.
GGTATGTGCAGATGGCTGGAAAATGTTATGAACTGCATGATCCCATTAATGTAAAAATACCTTGAAAAGCATATGTAAATATCTATTTGAATCTATATGATCAATTATATATGGTAGCTATTTCTGGGAGGCAGTAGTAGTAGAAAAAGGGGAACCTCATTGTAGAGGGACAGTAGCTATCCAAGCTGGTAGCAATGGTGTCTTTGCACTGCTTTTGCCTTCTGGGTCCTACTGCCCCACAGTCTGCCTTGCCTTCTCACACAGTGAGTCTCCTGGCCACCCTGCAGGAGCTGTCCATCAGCTCTCAGAGAAAAGCCCGCCTCTGCCCTGTGTCCTACTATGTGCCACCACTGATGTGCCATGGTTGTTGGGCTTTGTAGACACTCGCTCTGGGCCAGCCACACACAGGAAAAAGAATGAGAAGGTGCCACCTCTAGCTGTCCTCCCAGACACAAAAATCCAAGTATACCCAACAAACATACAGGAGTGATGATTCTCCAAACCACTGTGCCAAGAGTACCTGGCCAAACAGAATGTTTAAATACAATGTTCATATTACATGAGTCTACTGAGAAGAGATTTTAAAGGATTAAACAGCCTATGGAGGAAAAACTGAGAAGAATTGCCTTCAGGGGTTAGGGACAAGGATTGTCTGGCAAGTGATCTGAGGGGATTTTCCAGGGACAATGGTAAATTCTGTCTTCCTGGAGTGTGCATTTTTCAGAAGTTGTCAAAAAATACACTGAAGTTTGCTGAAATTTAAGGAGAGCTCTTAAGTAATATTTCTATAAATAAAGATATGCAGAATGATGGGCTTTAGAAGTGAGGTAGCCTGATGTCTGTAATTGACTTGAAACACATAAAAAAATAAGATGCACTGTGTGTGGTTGTGTGTGTGTGTGTGTGTGCGTGTGTGTGTGTGTGTGAGAGAGAGAGAGAGAGAGAGAGAGAGAGCACTGATTAGATAAATGTTAAAGAAATATGGTGAGATATTAAATATTAACTGCAAAATCCAGGTAGTGGAGACAGGGGTGTTCATTGCACAGTTGTTTCCACTTTGCTGTACATTTGAAAATTTCCTTCATAAAAGGTTGGTAACACATCAAAGAACTGAATGAGAAGAATCAACCGTGACACAGCCAAGCAGAAGTCATGGCACATTCAAGGTGAGAAGCGACTAATGAGAAGGACAGACCAAGGGCTGTGGGAATCCAGAGGGGCCAGTGAACCAAGAAAGGGACAAGGATGAACCTCCTGTGAGTGTGGCATCAAAGGATGGATGGGCTGGACCCTGTAAAGTGGGGGGAAATAGGGTCTTGTAGGAAGCCTAGTGACACCCCCAGCCTGAGAGCTGAGGGAAGACCTGACTGGCCCTGCTGTGGGGCCAGGGGCCTCAGACTTCCAGGCCAGGCTGGGGTTAGGGAAGGGGCTTTCTCAGTGCCCTCAGGCACTGTGCAGAGGATGCCTGGAGCACAGGCCTAGAGGCAGGAAGGCCAGCAGAGGCCTCTCTGCCTCATCCTGGAGAGCACCCTGAGAGACTGAAGAGGTCAGGAGTGTCGTGCTCATGCCCTGTCTGCTTCCCAAGGCACCCTGACCCACTGATTTATTTCAAATGACAGCCTGATGAAATGGCTCTTTCTATTTCATTTGGGGTCCAGGTTCCTGCCTTGAGCTTTGCCTCCAAGTGACTGTCATGTCGTGTGGCAGCTTTCGTCAAGAGGGCGACAATCTTAAAGGTCAGAGCAGGAAATGCTGAGTTGAGCTGTCAGCGGGTGTGTGGCAGGCACCTGTAACCCTGGCCAGGCCGCCATGGGGGATGGACAACGACTGATGTCTGCACCTGCAGTTTGACATGCTGCTCAGACGCCATGACCTGCGTGTGTGCAGGGGACATAATCAGAGGAATGAAGCTGTCAGGTCGGCTGCACGGTGGGGTGCTTTAAAGCAGAAGCAGGGCAAGAGCCTACTTGTGTGGGAGTCTCCTGCCCGCCTCCAACCTCTCACTGCGAGTTGGTTAAGAAGACAGGAAGAGTCGGAGAGCTGCTGCCAACAGCTGGCTCAGCGGGAGACGCTTTCATACTGGTGATTTTTTGTCCTCCCCCCCCGCCCCCCCCCCCCGCCCATGAGCTCAGCCTTGGGGTGGAGGCGTCAAGGATGGTGGGACTATTAGTACCACTACTATTGGTTAAGGCTTCCCAGCTTCTAGATCCTGTGCCGGTCCTTGTAAGATCGCCCGGCCTTACGTCTTACGAGAGATGTGCGAGTGGGTGTTGTTGGAGACGAAAGGGGAGCTCACAGATATTTGGTAATTTGCTCCAGGTTGCAGCAGAGCCAGATCTGAACACAGCTGTGTCTGACCCCATGGTCTACTGCACGATAGCCTTACAGTTAAGAGCACAGAGGCCGACCCGGTCTCTGGGTCTGCGTTTGGCCAGATCCAGCTGTGTGTGCTGTTACCAGGGGAGTAAGTGTGCTTATCCACCCTCCTCAGTACCAGTCTCCATGATGAGACATATAAGCCTGTACACACAGAGCTCATCGCAGGGAGGGGGCTTCTATCACAAAAGTCACTGCACAGGATGTCCTCACCAGACTGACTCAGGGACCTTTGTAGGGGGGGAGAGGGCACGCTTGTGAAGTTCCAGATGTCGGGGAGAGGCGTTCCCCACAGAACAAGGTGTGTTGTTTGCTGTATTTGTGTGGATACCTTTTGTCGGACTATGTTTCTAGTATGATGCTGGCCATTGAACTGTTCCAATTCTTTTATTCGTCCTTTGAGATAATCATGTTTTTCTTTCTTCATGTTGCTGATGTGGTAAGTTACACTGATATTTCAAATACTGAATTGACTTGCATTGCTGGGGTGATACCTAATTATTATTGATGGACTCTTCTTTTTACATGTTGTCAGATTCAGATTCCATTTGCTGGCATTTTGTTGAGGGCTTTCAAAATATACTTTTTCTTATTTCTTAATTAAACTTTTGGTTCTGATATTTTAAAAAGTTATAACAGGGGGCACCTGGGTGGCTCAGTCAGTTAAGCGTCCGACTTCAGCTCAGGTCATGATCTCGCGGTCCGTGAGTTCGAGCCCCGCGTCGGGCTCTGTGCTGACAGCTCAGAGCCTGGAGCCCATTTCAGATTCTGTGTCTCCCTCCCTCTCTGCCCCTTCCCTGTTCATGCTCTGTTTCTCTCTGTCTCAAAAATAAATAAAAGTTAAAAAAAAAGTTATAACACTAAACGTATTGTGGTACTCATTTTGCAATATGTGTATGTGAAATCATGGTATATTTTAAACTTATACAGAGAGATATATACAAATTATGTCAAAAACAAAAACAAAAGAATTACACACATACCCACTTATCATTCCTGGCATGAACACCTTACAAAATGATACAGTTGCTTACATATCCAATGCACACGTCTATACAACTACGCATGCATACACACACCACACACTGAAACTGCATGCTCACATCACACCCACCACACACACAACACATACTCACAACATACACCCCTGTGTTTACAACAGTGACTCTAGCTCTTACCTCCTGCACACAAATGCAAAGGCTCTACTTTTGTAATTTCAATACACGCCTTACTTGTGAGCTGGAATAGAAAGAGGGGTGGCAGGTCAGGGACAGTGTACAGGAGGTTGTGGTGAGATGTCACCCCATCCCCTTTCTCACATCCCTTACTCACTGGTTCTACGATGCTTCTCAGTTCCTTAAATCCGTTGTCCACTCCAATCATGTGTTCTGGGCTGTCTGCAATTTCCAACAGCTACAAGGGAGAGGAGGTGACTTGGGCGCATAGGTAGGGGATTAGGACCCAGAAGTCCCCATTCCAGGAGGCAGTCTCTTGGCTCATGCCACGTTAGACTCTGAGGGCCAGACCCTGGCCTTGGCCAGCAGCCCACCATTAGGGAAGGGAAAGCCCTTAGTTTACTTTACTCCGCACTTTGGGTGTGGAGATTTGACACGATACTTGTTATTCATTTCTTCCTTGTTAGCCATTATTCTCCTCTACCGAGAAGCATCCTTGGGCAACCCTGGGAAAGCCGTCTTTGAAAGTTCCTCATCTAGGATTATAGGTGGCACCTGGTTACCTGTTTGGAATTACCTGGTCTTTCCTATAGTCTTTTACACCAATGGCATAAATGGTTGACCCCATTTTCCGAGCCTTTGCAGCCTAAGAGAAGGAAAGTGGTAAGTATAAATCACTAACTATGTGGAACAAAATACTGGTAATGATGGACTGGACTCACTTCGTACTTAGTCTCATCAAAGGACTCTGGTAGCAGTGTTCCCTCTGTCAAGGAGATAATCATGGAAGGAACTTTGTTTTCTGCAGAAAAAGCAAGTGGCCTGGTCAGTAAAGGCACCCAAGTGACACTCTGTAGGCTGCTGGGTCCACAGCACTGTTCCTCACACCTCCTCCTCCAGAGGACAGGCACCCGACCTTAGCACCCAGTATCAGAAGTGCCTGGAGGACTAGAAGCCCAGTCCTGGAAGGAGGAGGGGACTTAGACAGGACCCACATTACAGATGGCACTGAGCCCTGCTCCAGCCCTTCCTACTACGGTCACTATGACCAGACTCACAACCTTTGCCCTGAAAGGCAATTCCATTGGCTTCACTGGACAAGCGTCAGCCTTTTAGATGAGCAAAGGGAGTGACAGCCAGACTCGACTGTACAAGGTGTCTCGCAGCTCGGTGGAAGGCGGGACTCTGGCTCAGGCAAGCACGTGCAGAAAGACCTGCTGTATCCACAGGCCCAGGGATCCAGAAAGTGAGGTCAGAGGCTCTCGGGCTGAGGATGCCGTGCCCAGCTCAGTGCCTTTCCCCACCAGGCCCATGCTTCTTTCCTGGCAAGAGCTGGAGCCCTAACCTAGATGAACATGGTTCCGGGCAGAGCACAGCCGTTTCCAGTGTTGGAGGCACAGTCACAGGATGACATCAACCAAAGGGAAGGAACCGCAGGGAAAAGGCACCAGGGCCAGAGATGTGATGGAGACAAAGTGTGGGCAAAGGGGAAATCCAGCTCTTTTTTTCTGAAAACAGAATCCTGTCTGCTCCTGGTTCCTTTGGCTTTTCTTGTTCAGGCAGCCCAAGTGTTGGTCAAGCACCTCACAGTTACCAAGAGCCTAGATGGTACACACATGATCCCATGTGGTTCTGAGACTCATCACTGGGGGTGGTTTTCATCCTCACTGCACAGAGGACGAACCTGTGGCACAGAGAGGGCAAGCACCTTGCTCTAAGAATCAGCGCTAGGAAGGGGCCAAGGAGGGTCTGCACCTCGTTGAGGTCCAGGACTGGCTCTGTCCCCACACCTGCCTGTAATGAAGTCACCAGGAAGCTTACCTCCAGAGTTTGCTTTTTCAATCTGCTCATTTGCCTGCAAGGAAATGAAGGAGTGTTGGAGTCCTGGGTGGGAGGACCCAGGATACTCTAAGAACTCCATAAAGCATCTCTGCTCTAGATTCGGTACCTTTTTAAATCCTTCATGCATGTTTGTGGCTCCAGTAGGCACTGTATTCTGAAGTTTATTAAGACCATCACTTATTTCATTTCTGAAAAAAAAAATCAGAAAAGGGATTGTGGTGGTATGAGGTATTGACTATTAAAAAGAGCCCAAAGCTAACCTTTGTGCACTGCTGGTGGGAATGCAAACTGGTGCAGCCACTGTGGGTAAAATTATGGAGGTTCCTCAAAAAATTAAAAATGGAAATGCCATATGATCCAGTACTGGGTATTTACCCAAAGAAAATGAAAATGCTAATTTGAAAAGATACAGGCACCCCTACGTTCATTGCAGCAATATTTACAATGACCAAGGTCTGGAAGCAACTCGTGTCCAATGATAGATGAATGGATACAGAAGATGTGGTGTATATATTCAATGGAACATTAGCCAGCCATGAAAATTAACAGATCTTGCCATTTCCAACAACATGGATGGATCTAGACGACGTTATGTCGAATGATTAAGTCAGACAGAACGATAAAATACTATATGATTTCACTTATATGTGAAATCCAAAAAACAAAACAAAGAAGAAAACAGACAAAAATCAGAAACAGACTCATAAATACAGAGCACTATCTGATGGTTGCAGAGGGGAGGGGAGGGTGGGGACGGGCAGAATGGATGAAGGGCAGTGGGAGATACAGGCTTCCAGTTATGGAATGAAAAAGTCACATGAATGAAAGCTACAGCAAAGGGAATATAGTCAAGGATGTTGTAATAATGTCGTAGGTGACAAATGGTAACTACACTTGTGGTGAGCACAGCTAATGTATAGAAGAGTCAAGTCACTATGTTACACGCCTAAAACTAATGTAAAACTAATGTGTGTCAGCTATATTTCAATAAAACGAAAAAACAAAACATCTCCAAGCCATCCTGGAGCCACTGTGCACTGTGCAGACCTGTCTAGTCGGGACAGAATACAAATCAAGTAGCCTGGTCATGACCTTATGCTCTGTGTCCTTGATATGAACAGGCCTTGCTCAGGCCTCCTCTGTCCCCCATCTGGTGAGCATGGGGTGGGGGGAGGCTGCTCTGCTGCTCCCATGGGTATGGCCTGGCTTTTTCTGCACTCACCACTGTCTCAGGCACACTACCTGGGGGACCCTCAAGAGCCCTGCCTTGATCATCCATGGTGAATGTGGGGCACACCCATGGATGTGCCACTGTGAATCTGTACTCGCAGTGTAACTGGCAGGGCTTCTAGCACCTACTGGGTCCCTTGGGAAGGCACACTCTTCCTTCAGCAGGTAAGGCTGAGTTTGGAAAAGGTCATTCTGCTGATAGCCCTGCCCTGTCCCATCTTACCCTATCACAGAATCCTGAGGTTGGCTCGTTGCCCTCCCACCACCCCAAAAAAGCCACTTCCCCTTCTGGATTGACACCAAAGGAAGAAGCAAGCTGCTTAATGAGAGAACTAGGGCTCCTGGGTTCACGTACTCCTGAAGAAAAAGGCCAAAAGCTGGGGAAGTGCCTCGAGGGCTGCCCATGCAGGTGGAGGGGCAGTGCTCCCCTTGCTGCCATGGGTATGTGGCCAGGCGGCTGCTGTTAAGGGGGATTTCACAGGTGGGACTGGGGCCCTAGGTTCAGGATAATCCCATGTGACAGGCCGAGCTGGCACAGCAAGGCTAGGAGAGCTGGGACCCTGAGAGGGCTTCTCACTGTGGGAAGTGGAGATGTTGCTGTGGGGTGAGATCTGAGAGCCCCAGGTCCAGTCCCACCCAGCCCAGGAGGTGAGGCCTGGCACCCATGGACAGTGGAGGCCAAACCAGGTGCTGTTCCACTCAGCAGAAGCCCTCTCCCTCCTCACCACATACCAGAAGATTTTCTTCCACCCCTTCCCAGTGTCTAGCCTAGGAGCCCCCAGGCTTTTTCTTGCCCAAGCAGGCTCTCCCCAGGGAGTGTTGCTCCTCTAACTTTGCTCCCAGCTATGTCCACGGAGGGGATACCAGCTCCTTGTCTCCTAGAGTCCTTCTTACTCTTTAACATCTGTCTCAACCCCTTGGATCCCCTCCATCTCTTCCCTGTCGTCACCCTCCTCACCATCAACCCTGGGGGCTTCCTAGCCTCTGGGCCCCTGGCTTTTCTAGTACCCAGAACAAACCCCCTTTCAACTCTGTCTCCTCAGCCTACTCTCTCCTAGCAGAAAGGGCTCAGAAAGCATTAAGCAGGGTCCCATCCCTGCTCCCACATTCTCTGCAGACCCTCCAGAATCACACCCATATCAGGCTCTAGTGTCCCCTCCTGGATTCTCTCTGCATGAGGTCCTTCCCAGGCTCCCTGCCAAAGGCCTCCTCAACTCCTAGGCAGTGGAGCATGTTTAGGAAGGCCAATCCCAGGCTGAGCCCAGCTCCAGTCAAGGTCCTGTGGGGGTTTGGGAGCTGGCAGCTTTAGGGCCCTGATCTGAGTGTGAGTTGTCTTCCCAAATGCACATCTTGCCCCTTCCCACCAATTTCACACCATTTCCACTCCCCTAGGCCTCACTCCCACTCCTGAACCCTGGCTTGGGGAAGATGTTACTTTGTTCACTCTCCAGAGATGACCATGGAGACCCTACCTGGCCCCCCCCCACAGCTTCTCACATCTGGGCCCTGAGCCCCCCACCTTGGAGGAGGCAGAGGTCTTACCCTCCCCAGTGGGCAGCTCTTCCTCCAGAGCCCCCTGCCCAGCAGCCCTGTATCTCTCTGCCACCTGCCAGCGTCTCTCTTAATGGACTTGCTTCCTTCCACCTCAACCCCACTCAGGTCTCTCTGTCCTAATGCAAAACCCCACCTATGCACAAATTTGTGCCTCCACTAGTGCTTGGAGCAGTCAGCCCTCTCTTCCTGCTTGTCCTGGAGTCAGGCAGGAGAGTGCTGTCTCCATGCACTGACACCACCACACCCCTCCCCTGCAGGTTGGCTGTTCACTCTGTTGCTCTTGGCTTCTTCCCATGGTCCTGAATGCGGTTCTGTGCCACAAATACTGGGGCCCATCTAGTCCTGAGGGTGCTCAACCTCTCCTTGATGCTTAACTTTCTCTGAATTGGGCTCCAGTCATTTGTGCTTTTGAGAATCTTAACCTCCTTACCCAGCTACTCAAAGCTCCATAATTCCCAGTTTACAGACTTTGGGAAAACTGCTGGTCCCACCATGGCCAACCTAGGATGGTGGTCATGACTTTCTCAAGCACCCTCTCCCAGCCTGATGCTTAGGACCCCACTCTTGGGGTCCCATGTCTCAGACCCACTTAAGGAACAAGATCCCTTCACTGAGACCATCAAAACTTTGATGCTGCTCAACCCTTCCTCCCTGGTTATGACTTTTTCTCACTGGAATCCCCACTGGCCCAAGGTAGAGAGTGACACACAACAGCAGGTTCTTAATGCAGGTCACCATTTATAAAGAAAACATACACCTGCTCCAAAAAATTCTGGGAGTCCTCACAGCCAGCCTGTTCTAAGAACAGGGAACAATGAAGATAGAAGGACTCAGGCAGGTGAAAGGCAAAGCTTAGAGGGGGTGGAGATAGTCAAGCTGCACAGGGTTGGCCATTGTCAGAGCAGCCGGGGGTCTGAGAGGGCAGGGGAGCTAGACCTGGGCATCAGGGTATACAGTGGAGTCCAGGCCTGCCCAGTAGTCTTCACAGCAGTGGGCTCCCCACTGTGATCTCAGGGAACCCATTTTCCCCCTGGCTGTTTCATCAGTCTCACCCACTGGGCCTGTCTTGGGGATCAATGTGGCACTTACTTATCTGAGGTGAGTTTCATGAGGGTGTGGCCCTCTGTGGAGTAGGTGATGAAGGATATCCGCAGTTTCGGGCTGGGGAGAAAGCACATGCTTGTGAGAAGTCACCAACACAGGTGGCAAATGATGAACGAGCAGCCAGGGAGAGGTGCATGACAGTTTCCCTGCCCCATCCCAATTCTTCTGCTTTGGGGTCCATTTCCCAAACCCCAGAGCTTCCTATAACCTTAGTAAGGAATTCTGAGGTCTGTAAGATGTGTGGCCTTCTGGGAAGGGAGGAGTGTCCATCCTTACACTCACAACACCCCAATAGTGTTTGTCTGTTTGCCTGTTTGTCTCTCTCTCTCATGTGCGCATGCATGTGCACGCACACACACAGGCACTCACACAGATAGTTGCTCACACAGACAGCTGCATGCAAAAGGAGATAGACATCTACACACTCCTGCAGGAGGGACTTCCACTTGGCCTCTCTTCTGTAACATTTTTTGGAGCTTCACTGCCCTTCCTTCCTTGCCTGTCTTCCCCAGCTCAACTCTTCTCATCTCAAAGAAATTATCTTCCCCCTTGCCAGCCATTCATATACATCCCTCTCTTTCCTGCTCCTGTCCACTGTCTTCTGGTTTGTTGACCCTCATTATCCCTTGGCTAAATTGGTACCATAGATCCCCAGCTGAATTCCCTACTGCTTTTAGCTCTTGTTCCCATTCATTTTACCCACTTTTGCCAAACTTTTCTTCTTAACGCACTACCTTACTCATGTCAGACCTCTAATCATGAATCATCTGTTGCTCCCTATTGCTCACAGCAGGAGATCTAGGTCCTGTGTGCTGGCACTATGAGCTGCTATGGCCATGGCCCCAAGCTGACATGCGCAGCCTCATCTCCCAGCCCTACCTTGAGTTAAACCTACTCTGCTGCCAAACAGACTACTCACTCCACAAGAAGTCTCCCTGATGGTTCCTGTTACCCTGTCTTTCCCATCCATCAAAGCCTAGTTAATATTGCCACATCTTCTGGAAGCTATCCTTGAATTAAAATTCTTGCTTTTTCTTTAAGCTCATCATATAAGCCCTTTGCCTTTTCTTTTGACCCCTGACACCTTTAAACCAGGTGTTTAATTATTATGTTACTGGTTTGCCTGTTTCTTAATCTATTAGGTCCTCAAAGGCAGACTGTGTCCTCAGTCATATAGCTTCTCAGGCAGGAGCCAAGTAAAGCTGTTGGGGCCCTTGGAATCACTGCGATTTGTCTTTTCCTCACTGTGGGCTCTGTGCTCCTGCATGAAGGGACTCCAATTCTCACTGAGTCCAAACAGCTCTGTGCTGGGTTTAGCAGAGGAAATCACACTATTAACACAGAGAAGCCATACTTTTCGAACTTTTTGACAAAATCTTCCACAAGGTTGTAAATGTCCATCCAGTTGTTGTTCACACTGCCTGACCTGAAAATGAAGAAACATGAGTGAGAGGGATGAGTTACATCTGTCGTGTAGGAATAGTTTCTGCCTTCTCTGCCCTCCTGCAGGCTCTTCAGCAACCTCCTCATCCCTACTCTCTTCCACATAGCTAAAGTCTGCCACACACCTTCAGTGACTTCAGCGGGTCACCCTGGTGGTGACTTTCATCAGTGTGAATTATGGGAGACCTGTGTGCTTGGGACTGAGGGACCTCTGAGGTTGCCACCTCTGGTGGCAAACCAGGATATTTGGTCATGCTAGGTGAGACTGTTGGACAAGAAACAAAGGGGATGCATTGGTTGGCAAAGCCTCCACCAGTTCTGATCTGTTGGCTCTCCTGGTTGCCATTGTCTCCCAGATGAATGCTCCTTCCCTGCCCCTTGAAGGTGTGGGTGGCTTGGTGTGAGGCAGAGCTCTTTGGCACCACATCCCTACAAAGTACTCTTGGCTTTTCCTTTCCATTATTCCTTCCACCTCTTCTAGGCTATATCTAAAACTGCCAGTAGATGATGAGGAAACTAAGGATAGACGTTCCTGATGATGTCAGGATTATTATTCATGGGCACATACATACCAGACACTTTACATGCATGATTTCCAATTCCAGAGCAACTCTATGATATCAGCATTATTCCCATTTTACACATGAGATTCACAGGTCATGACATTTGCCACATTTCCATAGTTAGCATGGATCTGAACCCAGATCTAGCTTCAAAACCCATGCTCTACCCATCGTACTAGGCAGATCAGGGTGAGTTAGACAATTGCTGGGTAGCAAATTACTAGACTCTGACAACCAACCTATGACGCAGACTTTATCTCAGAAGCTTCCATGCTAAAGTGCAGGACAACTTCCTTAATTAATGGTAACCCTTTCCATGCTCCTTCTTATTACTTTTCTTTCCTGTTTTCCCCCTGTGTGAAAAGGATCTTCCAAAGAATATTTATAGGAAACAAGAGTCTACAACTCACCTACTTACTCTGGGGAAGTTTCCAGTTTGTGATGATTTTGAAGAAAGGTTTAGACTCTAGAACATAGACAAACATGAGTATTCATTGGCCATAGAAGATACCACAGGACTTATAGATCCCTAGGAAGGAGGCAGTATGGAAAACAACCATGTGGGCTTCTAGTACAAAGAGCTCCAGTCATGTTCTAGTGACTCACTCTTAAATGAGAATGGAGATGATTAGCAGATATTTGAAGATATTGTTATCATTGAAGCTTGCGGCCAAAACACCTAGTGATACAACTATGCTGGGAGAATGGAAAGGATGGGTAAAAATCAGATAGGGGAGCTGAGCTATAAGAAAGCTTAATTCCCTTTCCTCATAATAAGAAGTCAATAGAGAATGAGTAAATCTCGAACAGCAAAAAGCAGCATCAGTACTAACATGTTATTAGAAACAGGGTCATATTACCAGAAGAAAAATCTGCAAAATGATGGACAAAAACACAAGTCCCAACTAATTGCTTCCTGCCAGAGACTCATTAAGCTTTAAAGACACATGTAGGTTCAATGTGAAGGAACTCAAGATATTCCATCCAAGTGAAACCAAAAGAAATTAGATAGTTATACTTATATCAGACAAAATAGACTTTAAGCCAAAAATGGTAACAAGAGTCAAAGAAAGTTACTACATAATGATAAAATGGTCAATACATCAAGAAGATATAACAATCATAAATACATATGTACGCAACATCTGAGCACCTAAATATATTAAGCAATACTAACAAATCTGGAGAAAAGATAACAATACAATAATAACAGGCAACTTCAATGCCCCAGTTTCAGCAATGGATAGATCATCTAGGCAGAAAATCAACAAGGAAACATTGGAATTGAACCATATCATGGTCAAATGGACTTAATAGACATATATAGAATATTTCATCCAACTTTTGCAGAATGCACATTCTTTTCTGGTCCACACAGATTATTCTCCAGGATAGATCATATGACAGGACACAAAACAAATTTTAGCAAATTTAAAAATACTTAAATCATACCAGCTATCTTTTCCAACTACATGGAATAAAAAACAAGAGGAAGGAGCACCTGGGTTGCTCTGTTGGTTGAGCATCCAACTCTTGGTTTCAGCTCAGGTCATGGTCTCATGGTTAATGAGATCAAGTCCTGCATCGGGCTCTGCACTGACAGCACAGAGCTTACTTGGGATTCTCTCTTTCTCTCTCTCTGTCTCTCTGCCCCTTCCCTGCATGTGCTCTCTCTCAAAATAAATAAACAAACATTTAAAAAGCAAGAGGAAATATGTAAAGTCTACATTTATGTGAAAATTGAGCAACATACTTTTGAACAACCAATGCATGAAAGAAAAAAACCAAATGGGAAAATAAAACCTTAAAAGTAATGGAAATGGAAACAAATAGCAAAACCTACAGAATGTTGCAAGCTCAGTTCTGAGAGGAAAATTTATAGTGATAAATGCATATATTAGGGATATAGCAAAATATAAAAAAAAACCCTTACTTTACATGTCAAGGAACTGGAAAAAAAAGAGAACAGACTAAGTCCAAAGTTAGCACAAGAAACAAAATAACAAAGGTGCTGAAATACATAAATTTAACTTAAATTAGAAATAGAAGAGGAGACATTGCAACTGACACTATAGAAATACAGGATCATAAGAAACTACTCTGAATAATTACATACCAACAAGTTAGAAAATCTAGAACAAATGGATAAATTCCTAGAAACACACAAACCTGCCAAAACTGAAACATGAAGAAATATAAAATTTGAATAGACCTATGTCTAGTAAAGAGATTGAATCAGAAAACACAAATCTTCCCAAAGAGAAAAGCCTGGGACCAGATGGTTTTTTAGGTTACTGTCACCAAACATTTAATGAAGAGTTAACATCAATCCCTTCCAAATTCTTTCAAAAAATGGAGAAGAGGGAACACTTCCAAACTCATTCAATGAGGCCTGAATTACCTTGATATCAAAGCCTGACAAATACTACAAGTACAGACCAATATCCTATAGGAATATGGATGCAAAAATCTTCAACAGCAACAAAAATCTAGCAAACTGAATTTAGCAACATATTAGAAGATTTTTATTCCATGACCAAGTAGGATTTATTTACACAATGGAAACATGGTTCAACATGCAAACATCAAACAATGTAATTAACAGAATAGAAGAGAATTAGCAGAATAGATTGGAAAAAAAACCCAACTACATGATCATTTCAATTGATGTAGAAAAAGGATTTGATAAAATCCAACATACTTCCTTCACAAAAATACTCCCACTAGGAATAGAGAAATGTTGTATGACAAACATAATAAGGGCCATATATGAAAAACCCACAGTTAACATATTGATGGTGAAAGACCAGAGCTTTTCCCAAGATCAAAAGTAATACAAAAATGCCCAGTTTCATAATTTCAATTCATTGTAGTATTGGAAGTCTAGCCAGATCAATTAGGCAAGGGGAAAAAAAGGCATCCAAATTTAAAAGGAAGATGTAAAATGATCTCTTCTTAGATATGATCTTACTTGTAAAAAACCCCATAGATTCCACACACAAAAAACTATTTGAGCTAATAAAAGAATTCAGCAAAATTTCAGGATACAAAATTAACATATAAAAATCAGTTGCATTTCGATATACACTAACAATGAACATTCCAAAAAGGAAATCAAGAAAATAAATCCATTTATAATATTATCAAACAGAACAAAATATTTATGAATAAATTTAACCAGAGGCAGAAGACTAGTACACTGAAAACTACAACATATGGCTGAAGGAACTTTATATTTGTTTAATGTTTATTTATTTTGAGAGAGAGAGAGAGAGAGAGAGAGTGGGGAAGGGGCAGAGAGAGAGGGGGAGAGAGAGAATCCCAAGTAGGCTTCACACTCAGCACAAAGCCCGACATGGGGCTTGATCTCACGACAATGAAACCATGTTTGGAGCTGAAATCAAGAGTCAGATGCTCCACTGACTGAGCCACCCCTTAGACCCTATGGCTGAAAGAAATTTAAAAGACACGAATCACTGGAAGAACATCACATATTCATGGACTAGAAGAGCTAATATCCTAAAGCTGGCAATACTAGCCAAGGCTATCTACAGGTTCAATGCAATCTTTATTAAAATGTCAATGACGGGGTGCCTGGTGTCCAACTTTGGCTCAGGTCATGATCTTGCAGTCTGTGAGTTTGAGCCCCACGTTGGGCTCTGTGTTGACAGCTCAGAGCCTGAAGCCTGATTCAGATTCTGTGTCTCCCCCTCTCTTTGTCCCTGCCCTTCTCATGCTCTGTCTGTCTGTCTCTCTCTCAAAAATAAATAAAGATTAAAAAAATTTTTTTAAAAGTCAATGACTTTTTTCTTGCAGAAACTGAACAATCCATCCCAAAATTCATATTGAATCTTAAGAGACCTTAAATAGTTTTAAAAAATCTTGAATAAGAGCAAAGGTTGTGGACTCACATTTTCTGGTTTCAAAATTTATTACAAAGCTACAATAATCGAAATAGTGTAGTACGGGCATAAAGACAGACATATAGACTAATGGAATAGAATAAAGAGCACAGAAATAACCCCTCATATATATGTTCAGTTGATTTTTGACAAGGATGCCAAGGCCATTCAATGTGGGAAAGGACAATATTTTCAACAAATGGCGCTAGGAAAACTGGATGTTCACATGCAAAACAATGTAGTTAGGCTCTTATGTCATCCACAAAAATTAATTCAAATGAATCAAAACCTAAATGTAAGAACTAAAAATATTAAACTTTTTAGAAGAAAATATAGGGGAAACCTTCATGCTGTTGGATTTGGTAATGGTATTTTGGATATGGCAACAAAAGCACAGGTAATAAAAGAAAAAACAGATCAAACTACATCAAAATTAAAAACTATTGCATGATTCCACTTATATGAGTTACCTAGAATAGGCAAATTCATAGATATAGAAAATAAAATAGAGGTTCCCACGGTTTGGGGAAGGATGAATGGGGAAATAGTGTTTAATGTATACAGATTCCAATGACTTCTGTCCTCATCAAAGCACATAAGCCATGGCTAGCTTGAGGGGTTGTGAGGGGTCCTGAGAAGGAAAAAATAAAAGGCATGGGATAGTTCACCAAAAGTGGTACACAGATCAACAGACTGTCCCTGCATAGTCCTGTTCTGTTCACCTGAGCTGAGGGAGAAGCTATGAGAACACAAACATGCTGAGTACGGATGCTCTTTCAAGGATGCTCCTTCAGCTGTCATCCCCTCTAAGATCCTTTAACCTGCAGAGTTGCCTTACCTAAGAGCATGCCTTTCCTGAGGTTCCCACCTGAAGTGACTGATGGCCCAATCGTTTGGCCCAACTTGGCACAGCCCTGAAGGCACCTTTTAGCTCCAAAGCTCCCCATGAATCAGGTGAGGCTGTCATGTCTGCATTGAAGCTCCACTGAATCCTATTTTTGCCTGTTCCCTTGCACAGATATTAATGTCAAGGCATCCCCTAATGAGCATCCTGCACAGGCTTCGTCCTTGGTTTGGATGGGTCTTGAAGCTCTCCCTCTCTCCTCTATGGAAACCCCTCTTCCTCCACCAGTGCCACACATGTGGGTGCTCCCTAAATTCTGTCTGCCCTTTCTCCTCTCAGTAGACACACCTGTTCTGAGCTTCTAATTTTTTCTCCAGCCTCACAGTCCTCCTGGGACCTTCTAGGCCCTTCCCCTTTCCACTCCAGCCATGCTATCATCCTTCCCCCTTCCAATCTATCCTTCCCAAGGCAGCCAAGAGGTATTTTTGAAAACACAGGTCTGATCCTTCTCTCTTTTGATAAAAGTGATTCTTTAAATAATGTCCATATGCCCTTGAAGTGAAAAACACACCTCTACATGTGCGCAAGGCCTCACTACTGGCCTGTGCCCTTCCCTTCTCCCCCCGCCCACAGGATCCTCTGAGGGCCTCACTTCTCAGGCCTTTGCACTGGCCACTCCCTCAGCCTGGAGCTCCCTGGCCCACCACCTCCCTGGTGCCTGAGAAAATAGTGCAGGCACACAGCAGGGCTCACTAATTTTCATCCAATTCAATCTAGTGTATGACCAAATAAATAATGAATCTAATGAATAAGGTTGGAGTGAACCACTCAAGGCTTTCCTGCAGGTGACAGACTATGTTTGCTTCCAAAACCACCGCAGGGACCCACTCAGCCTCAGGGACTTTGGAATGGGCTTTGGAGGGAGACATTCCAGAGTTTCAACTCCTGTTCCATGTCTTCCCATCTGAGGGCTTTAGGGGGTCACTCCTTGGCCCTGCGTGGCTTCCTTCCCTCATCTGTGAAATAGGGGTAATAACATTTACCTACAGAAGACTCAGTGATGAAGCTGCTTCCCCCTTTACCCTTGTCCCCAGTCCAGAGAAATGCCCCAGTCATGAGCAACTCCCTCATTCAATATGTATAGATTCTTCAAAATAGATCCAGAATCTGTCCACTCAGCACCTCCACCCCTACCCTACTGGTCCATACTCCCATTATCTCCTCCCTGAATCCCTGCATTAGCCTACCCCCCGACTCACCACCACCACTACCACCACACTGGTCTGCCCTTGGGCCCTTCATTTGTGATCTTTTCAGCCAAGACCCAATGGCATGCCCTCTCTGCTCAAAAACACCTTCTTATCCCCCTTCGCCTTCTAGTCTGTCAGCCCCACCTTCCCAGACCACCTCTTCAGAACAGGCCCTCCCTCAGCACTTCCCATCTTTCTGCCCTGATTCCGGCCCCCACCTCCAGCCTGTGCTAATCCCATCTGACACACTACTTCCTCTCCTCTTTTATTTATTTCCTCTCTCCTCATGGAAACTCCAGGAAGTGTTTGATGCCTTATCCCCATGCCCAAACAGTGACTAACATACTCAGTTGCTCAGTCATTATTTGTGAGTGGACGAATTGTTAAGGGAATGAATGAACAAATAGAACTGCTCATCACATGGGTGAGAGGTCCCAGAGAGCCTTGGGAGAGTCAACAAGCAGAGGCATTTGACCTCTACCCTGGCACCCCAAAGGGCAGTTCAGAAGAGAGCTGATCTAGGGAGGAGAGGGGGGCCCTGCAGTTCTGGGGAGTTCCCAGCCCCAGTGTGCATGACTCTGCCTTCTCTAGTAGCATTTTATACTCATCTTCCACAATTGTATCTGCTGCTGTGCTGGGAAAACTGCCTCCAAACTTGCCTTCATCCTCATCACAACCTGGTGAGGTGGGTATGAAGATCCCCATCATACATACGGGGACCCTGAGGCACAGAGAGGTGAAGCAGTTTGTTCAGGGTTTCGTGACTGGTGAGTGCCGTCTGCCTGACTTGCACACTTGGGGCTGCCCCCTCAGTGGTCATTACTCCCCTTTCCCCAAGAGCCGCAGGGAGAAGTGCCTGAGGGAGTCTGTCCTCACCCTCCAGGAATCTCTCATCAAGCTGGCCCTCAAAGGAAGTGTAAAGCCTTCTTCAACCAGACTGGGTGTGCGCAGGTCCTGGGGAGATGGTGTTATTTCCCTGGGGCTGAGGAGTTTGCTATGGTTTCAGACAAGCCTGGCCTGGTAAACCACAGGCAGGATCTAGCTGGACTCCTCACTGATGACCTGGGGCTGGGAAGGGGGTGTGTAAGGACTCTTTCATGGACACCCTCAGTTCCTCTCCAATCCGCACAATCCAGCAGGATTCAGTCCTGACACTTGTTATTCTGGCTTGTCAAACTGAATGACCCAGAGAAAGGCTGTCAACCCCCTTACTGCCTTTCTACCCCCAGCCCTAATGCCTAAGAGAGAAACCTCCATCCCCCTTGGCCGTGCCAAGTATCACTGAGGCAAGACCTGCCCAAGGCAACTCAGAAGTCCCTCCACAGGACAGTGAGGAAGGACTTATTCCAGTGGGCAGGGTGGCTCCCATCTCTGCAGGCTTTGCTTAGAAGCTGGTGGCTGGACACACATCCCCCTAGTCATCAGCCTCCATGGAGAATAGAAGGACACACAGGAAGCTGAGTCTTGCCACGCCCATCAGCTTTGGGGCTACTTCATCTAGCCTTTAAATGCCATCCCCGGGGCGCCTGGGTGGCGCAGTCGGTTAAGCGTCCGACTTCAGCCAGGTCACGATCTCGCGGTCCGTGAGTTCGAGCCCCGCGTCGGGCTCTGGGCTGATGGCCCAGAGCCTGGAGCCTGTTTCCGATTCTGTGTCTCCCTCTCTCTGCCCCTCCCCCGTTCATGCTCTGTCTGTCTCTCTCTGTCCCAAAAATAAATAAAAAACGTTGAAAAAAAAAAATTAAAAAAAAAAAAATAAAAATAAATGCCATCCCCTTTCCATGAGATCACAGATGCAAATGCCTCTCTACTCTACATTCCACGGTGGTTTTGTGGATGACAGAAGTGCAGTGGAAGGGCTTTGGAGACCAAAATGTGCTTCAACAGTATTATCGACAATCATATCACTGATAGTATTGACTCACTAAAGTTCATTCTCAATCCAACAGACAAGTTGCAAATGGAACCAAGGCAATGTCTCCAATCTCTCCAAGCATGAAGATCCGTCCCCTTTTGAGGATCACAAGGTGCCCTGCTTCCCAGGACAATACCAGGTCAGACATAACTGTTCTCAAAGTGCAAACAAACTGTAACTAGTCTCCAAGCAGTCGAAGAAGAAAGCAAAACCGTTGGCAGGAAAACAAAGGGCTTTCTTTTCTTTTCTTTGCCTTGCCTTTTCTTTCTTTCTTTCTTTCTTTCTTTCTTTCTTTCTTTCTCTTTAAAGTTTATTTATTTATTTTGATGGGGTTGGGGCAGAAAGAGAGAAGGAGAAAGAATTCCAAGCAGGCTCCTGGCTGTCAGGGCAGAGCCCGCTGAGGTGCTTGATCACTGTGAGATGGTGACCTAAGCCAAAATCGAGAGTCAGTCGCTTGGGGCGCCTAGATGGCTCAGTCGGTTAAGCATCTGACTTCAGCTCAGGTCATGAGCTCATGGTTTGTGAGTTCGAGCCCCACTCAAGCCCCACTCGAGCCCCACTCAAGCTCCACGTCAGGCTCTGTGCTGACAGCTCAGAGCCTGCTGCCTGCTTCAGATTCTGTGTCTCCCTCTCTCTCTCTCTCTCAAAAATAAACAAATAATAAAACATTTAAAAAAGGAGAGAGATGCATGACTGAACCACCCAGGTGCCCCGGGAAAACAAAGGAATTTCCAAACTGTGACACTATGAGAATGCCCAGTGGAAGCAACACATAATCTCTCTGGGGCCAGTAAAAATAAAACTTTCCACTCACTTGGGTGGAAAACAACATAAGCAAAACACCTCACAAAGTAGAAACTGAAACCCAGCGAGCTTCTAACAACTGCTGAGAAGGAGCTCCTAGCAATCACTTGCCTATCCAGCTATTTAAGGGGCATGCAGGCCACAGATCCAGTCCATGCTGGTGGGAGGACTTAGAGCCATTCAGAAACCTTATGGTGGCCTTTTATTCTCTCAAAAAGGAAAAGTCCCAGAGAACAAATTTTGGGGGCATTCCTTCTCCCTCAGGAACAAGGGGAGACATACAGGTTCCTTGGCTCTGACCAAGGTTACTCCCTGGCCCCTCCACTCACAGAAGCTGGCATCCCCTTTGGCCATCACCTTCCCATATTGACTTCAGGGACCACACCACCCTGGAGCGCTGGGTAGGGCAGGAGGACCACTCACTTATCCAAGATGAAGTAAAGGTCATATGCGCTCTGGCAGGATTGCTTTGTATCTTTTTCCGGGTTATCCCAGGAATAGTGGCTGCGGAGGTGGTGGACAGCTCCCCCCTTTGGGCGGAGGTAGTTATGGAGGCTTTTCCCACTTAGAACGAGGCCATGCAGGTCTCTGGAGCCCCGGACGCTGTGCTGCAAACTTCCGGCTTTCAGCAGTGGAGGCCGCAGCACAAGCAGCAGAAAGAGCACGGGGCCCGGCACACCCAGGCCGTGGTTCCCCATTTTCCTGGCCACCTTCTTGGAGCTGCTGGCTGCTGGCCGCTTCAGGTCACCTCAGGCGGCTGCCTCCGGAGACTCCACCTGTGCCCTGGGGCTTTGGCTCCCGCCAGCACTTTCCCAAGGCGCACTTCAAGCCTGCACCTGCTATCTGCCCTTTGGGCGGAAGAGGCAAACAGCTGGCTCTGGGGCGATGGGCCCAGTACCTGCTGGCCCTTCCCCCACGCAGCTGGGGCAGAAGGCCTTGTTATGATGGACAGGGGGGTTGGCATGGTGACTTTGTGACCTACAGCTCTGCTCAGTGTCCTGCCTGTTGACAACCCCAGGCAGGAGTCATGGTATCTTTAGATGGGGGGTAAGATGAGGCCTCCATTTGTCTCTTATCCTAAACCCTCACAGGTGGCCATTAAAATCTCCCAAGACTCTCTTTTTTTTTATAATTCAAAGAAGGCAGCTGAGGTGGCTTAGATGAGGACATCCCTGTGAGTGTTCACGAGGTCAAGGAACTGGGAGACTAGAGTACAGTAATTAATGGTCATTGGTGAATACTGAAGTCACCTGTGGACATGGAAGGATCTAGAAGGAGAAGAAGACAGTGCAGTGTTACCATAGTCCTTTGTGAATGAGGGACATTCCTGTTACCTACTCCTGTGTAACAAACTACCCCCAAATTAATGACATAAAACATTTTATATGTGCACAGTTTCTGTGGATCAGAAATGCAAAGAGGGCTGAATAGGGATGGTTTGTCTCTGCTTCATGGAAAAACATGGAAAACCCATTTGGTCTTTCATATAAATTTTAGAAGCAGCACATCCTCAGTGCTCCCCCAATCTTCTTAATGCTTGATTACAGTAACATTAAATATATAGATACACTTGGATGGATTTGAATCTTCCCTCTAGACTCCCCTATCAGTGAACCTGGCAATGTTCTCATTTATCTACTCCTTTTCCAGCACCTTAAATAAACTTCCCTATGAAGATCTTCACTTTTTTTATCAAGTGCCTTCCCTAAATATCTTATATATTTGCTGTTATTGTAAATGGCATTTAAAAAATAAAGCTTTTAAACTGTTTATTGGTGTTGTGGACAAATGTATTAATTTCTTGATTATTCACACAGCTTGTTAAGCTTCTTTATTCTAAAATATATCTGTAGAGTGGTTTTGGTTTTTCTATAAAAACAAAACCCAAAAAACATTGCTCTGACGAGTTCTCCAATGACATGTTGCTGGAAGGTGTGATGGAAGTATTATTGATTTTAAAGAGAATACTTCTGGGGAAGAGCAAAGATGGCAGAACAGCATGGATGTTTTTTGTGTGTCTTGCATCCAAGAGATACAGCCAGACCAACGCTAAACCATCCTGCACACCCAGAAAACTGATCTGAGGATTAACACAACAATCTGCACAAACTGAACCACAGAACTCAGCAGGTACACAGTGTGGAGAGGTGAACTTAGGGAGAGAGAAGCCATGGAGGACAGGGAGCCGTTTTGCATGCGGAGAGAGGACAGAGATGGGGGGAGGGGAGAATATGGGAAAAGCACCCCCCTGCCCTAAAAGCAGCTGGAGAGAAAGTGGGAAAGTGGAAATAGCCACAGGGACTGAACTAAAAAAGGATAAAGGAGAAAGGAGAGGGTTTAAATTCCATTAAGACTATAAACAGGGGAGCTCAGAGACTTAAACTCTGAAGCTTGATACCTGGAGGAGCTCTGGTGGGAAGGGTGAATCCCCAGGAGCAGAGTGGAGTCTGGGGTTCTTCAGGCCACATGGGGAGAGGTGGTTCCCTTGCTGAGAGGACACCTGAGAGGACACTGTGGGTTTCCCATAGGCAAGGCCCCAGTGTACCTAGGAGAACAACCACATTCGCTGGTGCTGGAACAAGGTCGTTAAGGGTGAAGCCTGGTGCCAGATGTGTATTGTGATTTTCCCTAATCCCTGAAACGCTGCTGGTACACTATTTCGCAAACTTTTTCTGGGGCGGGCTGGCACCCAGCCACAGTTTCTGGGTACTGGCAGCAGCATGGTTCTGCAAATGTTCCTGGGTGCAGCCGGCACCCAGCCATTGCTTTGTGAGACCCTCCACAGAAGGGCAGAATGGGTCAAAGCCGCTGTCCCTCAGAAGTAAGGAGTCGGGAAAAACAGCCACATATCAGACAAAACTCAGGAGAGAAGTGCTTCCTGGGACTTGGTCACAACAGTGTAAAAGTGGGGAGTGGATGAAAGCTGAAGACAAAGGATGGGTGTGTGATTGTTGATTGGGGAGAAGAGAGTTCTGATACTAGAGACTGGGTAGTTGGGTGATGCCATTTTCACCACTCCTGCTCATGCGCATATGCACCTACAAGCGCCATAACAATCCACCCCAGTAAGCTAAGCAGCACTATCTAGTGGAGAATGGAGCTGTTACACTAAGCCCCACCCAACTGGGCCAACCTTGCTCTTCAGGATTACAAGTCTCTCCTCCTGCTTAGTTTATGGACTATAAAGCACTTCATAGTTTGACTTCTAGGGGAAAACGAAGTAATTTCAGACATATTTCAGTCTGTTCACTGGTCCATCTAAAAACTTTCTTTTTTTCTTTTTTCTTTTTCTTTTTTTTCTTTTTCATTTCTTTTCTTTTTCTTGAATACAGAAAGAGAAGAAATTCATTTTTATTTTCAATTTTTATTAAATATGTTTCTTTAATTTTTTCTACTGTATTTTTTACTTTTGTGTAAATTTTTTCAAATTCTATTTTACTTCCATCATTTCATTTTAGTCTCCTTCTGTGTATTCATTTTTTCAAATTTTCAAACGATTTCCTTTTTTTTTCTTTCCCCTTTTTTCTCTAATCTACAAAGCTCCTTTCAACACCCAGACCAAAACACACCTTGGATCATTTATTCGATTTTTTTGTGTGAATGTGTTTATTTTTATTTTTTTTTAATTTTAATATTTTTTTAATTTTAATATTTTTTAAATTTTAATTTGTTTTACCCCATTAATTCCTTTTCTTCCTTCAAAATGATGAAATGAAGAAATTCACCCCAAAAGAAAGATCAGGAAGAAACAACAGCCAGGACATAACCAACACAGATACAAGCAAGATGTCTGAACCAGAATTTAGAATCAGGATAATAAGAATACTAGCTGGAGTTGAAAATAGATTAGAATCCTTTTCTGCAGAGATAAAAGAAGTAAAAGCTAGTCAGGATGAAATAAAAAATGCTATAACTGAGCTGCAATCTCAAATGGATGCCATGGTGACAAGGATGGATGAGGCAGAGCAGAGAATCAGTGATATAGAGGACAAACTTATGGAGAATAAGGAAGCAGAAAAAAAGAGGGAGATTAAGGCAAAAGAGCAGGATATAAGAATTAAAGAAATCAGTGACTCATTAAAAAGGAACAGCATCAGAATCATAGGGGTCCCAAAAGAGGAAGAGAGAGAAATAGGGGTAGAAGGGTTATGTGAGCAAATCATAGTGGAAAACTTTCCTAACCTGGGGAAAGACATAGACATCAAAATCCAGGAAGCACAGAGGACTCCCAGTAGATTTCAACAAAAACGGACCATCAACAAGACATATCACAGTCAAAGTCACAAAATACTCAGGCAAGGAGAGAATCATGAAAGCAGTAAGAGAAAAAAAGTCCTTAGTCTACAAGGGAAGACAGATCAGGTTTGCAGCAGACCTATCCACAGAAACTTGGCAGGTCAGAAAGGAGTGACAGGATATATTCAATGTGCTGAATCAGAGAAATATGCAGCCAAGAATTCTTTATCCAGCAAGGCTGTCATTCAAAATAGAAGGAGAGATAAAAAGTTTCCCAGACAAACAAAAATTAAAGGAGTTTGTGACCACTAAACCAGCCCTGCAAGGAATTTTAAGGGGGACTTCCTGAGGGGAGAGAAGATGAAAAAGAAAACCCAAATTAATAAAGACCAAAAGCAACAAAGACTAGAAAGGGCCAGAGAACACCACCAGAAACTCCAACTCTACAAGAAACACAAAGGCAATAAATTCATATCTTTCAGTACTCACTCTAAATGTCAATGGACTAAATGCCCCAATCAAAAGACATAGGGTAACAGAATGGATAAGAAAACAAGACCCATCTATATGCTGTTTATAAGAGATCCACTTTAGACCTAAAGATACCTTCAGATTGAAAGTAAAGGGATGGAGAACAATCCAGCATGCTAATGGTCAACAAAAGAAAGCCGGAGTAGCTATACTTATATCAGAAAATCTAGACTTTAAAATAAAGACTGTATCAAGAGATGAAGAAGGGCGTTAAATCATAATTAAGGGGTCTATCCACGAAGAAGACCTAACAATTGTAAACATTTATGCGCCAAATGTGAGAACACCCAAACATATAAATCAATTAATCACAAACATAAATAAACTCATTGATAGTAATACCATAATAGTAGGGGACTTCAACACCTCACTCACAGCAATGGACAGATCATCTAATCAAAATATCAGCAAGAGGGGCGCCTGGGTGGCTCAGTCGGTTAGACGTCCGACTTCGGCCCAGGTCACGATCTCACGGTCCGTGAGTTTGAGCCCCGCGTCGGGCTCTGGGCTGATGGCTCAGAGCCTGGAGCCTGCTTCTGATTCTGTGTCTCCCTCTCTCTCTGCCCCTCCCCCGTTCATGCTCTGTCTCTCTCTGTCTCAAAAATAAATAAACGTTAAAAAAAAATATATCAGCAAGAAAAACAATGGCTTTGAATGACACATTAGACCAGATGGACTTAACAGGTATATTCAGAACATTTCATCCTAAAGCAGCAGAATATACATTCTTCTCCAGTGCACATAGAATGTTCTCCAGAATAGACCACATACTGGGACACAAATCAGCCCTAAGCAAGTACAAAAAGATTGAGGTCATACCGTGCATATTTTCAGATCACAACGCTATGAAACTCGAAATCAACCACAAGAAAAAATCTGGAAAAGTAACAAATACTTGGAGACGAAACAAAATCCTACTAAATAATGAATGGGCTAACCAAGAAGTTAAAGGAGAAATTAAAAAGTTCATGGAAGCCAATGAAAATGATAACACCACAACCCAAAACCTCTGGGATGCAGCAAAGACAATCGTAAGAGGAAAGTATATAGCAATCCAGGCCTTCCTAAAGAAGGAAGAAAGATCTCAGATACACAACCTAACCTTATTCCTTAAAGAGCTGGAAAAAGAACAGCAAATAAAACCCCAAACCAGCAGAAGACAGGAAATAATAAAGATTAGAGCAGAAATTAATGCTATCAAACCAAGAAAACAGTAGAACAGATCAGTGAAACCAGAAGCTGGTTCTTTGAAAGAATTGACCAAATTGATAACCCCCTAGCCAGTTTGATCAACAAGAAAAAGGAAAGGATCCAAATAAATAAAATCAAGAATGGAAGAGGAGAGATCACAACCAACACAGCAAAAATAAAAACAATAATAAGAGAAAATTATGAGCAATTTTATGCCAATAAAATGGGCAGTGTGGGAGAAATAGATAAATTCCTAGAAACATATACACTCCCAAAACTGAAACAGGAAGAAATAGGAAATTTGAACAGACCCATAACCAGTAAGGAAATTGAATTAGTAGTCAAAAATCTGCCAAAAAACAAGAGTCCAGGGCCAGATGGTTTTCCAGGGGAATTATACCAAACATTTAAGAAAGTGTTAACACCTATTTTCTTGAAGCTGTTCCAAAAAATAAAAATGGAAGGAAAACTTCCAAACTCTTTCTATGAGGCCAGCGTTACTGACCAGCATTATCTGACCTGCCAATTACCTTGATTCCAAAACCAGACACAGACCTCACTAAAAAGGAGAACTATAGACTAATTTCTATGATGAACATGGATGCAAAATCCTCAACAAGGTACTAGCCAACCAGATCCAACAATACATTAAAAAAATTATTCACCACGACCAAGTGGGATTTATACCTGGGATTCAGGGCTTGTTCAATACCCGCAAAACAATCAATGTGATTCTTCACATCAATAAAAGAAAGGACAAGAACCATACGATCCTCTCAATAGAGGCAGAGAAAGCATTTGACAAAATTCAACATCCTTTCTTGACAAAAACCCTCAAGAAAGTAGGGATAGAAGGAGCATACCTCAAGATCATAAAAGCCATGTATGACCCAACGCTAATATCATCCTCAATGGGGAAAAACTGAGAACTTTCCCCCTGAGGTCAGGAATAAGACAGGGATGTCCACTCTTGCCACTGTTATTCAACATAGTATTGGAAGTCTTAGCCTCTGCAATCAGACAACGCAAGGAAATAAAAGGCATCCAAATCGGCCAGGAGGGAGTCAAACTTTCACTCTTCGTAGATGACATGGTACTCTATGTGGAAAACCCAAAATTTTCCACCAAAAAACTGCTATGACTGATTCATGAGTTCAGCAAAGTGGCAGGATGTAAAATCAATGCACAGAAATCAGTTGCATTCCTATACACCAACAATGAAGCGACAGACAGAGAAATCAAGGAATTGATCCCATTTACAATTGCGCCCAAAACCATAAAATACCTAGGATTAAATCTAACCAAAGAGGTGAAAAATCTATACACTGAAAACTATAGAAAGCTTATGAAAGAAATTGAATAAGACGCAAAAAAAAAAAAAAAAAAAAAAAAAAGGAAAAAGATTCCATGCTCCTGGATAGGAAGAACAAATATTGCTAAAATGTCGATACTACCCAAAGCAATCTACATATTCAATGAAATTCCTATCAAAATAACACCAGCATTCTTCAGAGAGCTAGAACAAATAATCCTAAAATTTGTATGGAACCAGAAAGGACCCCGAATAGCCAAAGCCGTCTTGAGAAAGAAAACCAAAGCAGGAGGCATCACAATCCCACACTTCAAGCTGTACTACAAAGCTGCAATCATCAAGACAATATGGCACAAAAACAGACACTCAGTTCAATGGAACAGAATAGAGAACCCAGAAATGGATCCACAAACGTATGGCCAACTAATCTTTGACAAAGCAGGAAAGAATATCCAATGGAATAAAGATAGTCTCTTCAACAAGTGGTGCTGGGAAATCTGGACAGCGACATGCAGAAAAATGAACCTGGGCCACTTTCTTACACCATACAAAAAAATAAACTCAAAATTGATGAAAGACCTAAATGTAAGACAGGAAGCCATCAAAATCCTCAAGGAGGAATCAGGCAAAAACCTCTTTGATCTTGGCTGCAGCAACTTCTTACTCAACATGTCTCCGGAGGCAAGGGCAACAAAAGCAAAAATGAACTACTGGGACCTCATCAAAATAAGAAGCTTTTGCACAGCGAAGGAAACAATCAGCAAAACTAAAAGGCAACCGACAGAATGGGAGAAGATATTTGCAAACGAAATATCAGATAAAGGGTTAGTATCCAAAATCTATAAAGACCTTATCAAACTCAACACCCAAAAAACAAATAATCCAGTAAAGAAATGAGAAAAAGAAGGACTAGTTACTTCTCCAAAGAAGACATCCAACTGGCCAGCCGACACATGAAAAAATGCTCAACATCACTCATCAACAGAGAAATACAAATCAAAACCACAATGAGATACCACCTCACACCTGTCAGAATGGATAAGATCAACAACTCAGGCAACCACAGATGTTGGTGAGGATGCAGAGAAAGAGGATCTCTTTTGCACTGCTGGTGGGAATGCAAACTGGTGCAACCACTCTGGAAAACACTATGGACGTTCCTCAAAAAATTAAAAATAGAACTACTCTATGACCCAGCAATTGCACTACTAGGTATTTATCCAAGGGATATAGGTATGCTGTTTTGAAGGGACACATGCACCCACATGTTTATAGCAGTACTATCAACAATAGCAACAATAGCCAAAGTATGGAAAGAGCTCAAATGTCCATCGATGGATGAATGGATAAAGAAGAAGTGGTATATATATACAATGGAGTATTACTAGGCAATCAAAAAATGAAATCTTGCCATTTGCAACTATGTGGATGGAACTAGAGGGTATTATGCTAAGCGAAATAAGTCAGTCAGAGAAAGACAAATACCATATGACTTCACTCATATGAGGAATTTAAGATACAAAACAGATGAACATATGGGAAGGGAAGCAAAAATAATATAAAAACAGGGAGGGGGACAAAACATAAGAGACTCTTAAATATGGAGAACAAAGAGAAGGTTACTGGAGGTGTTGTGGGAGAGGGGATGGGCTAAATGGGTAGGGGGCATTAAGGAACCTACTCCTGAAATCATTGTTGCACTATATGCTAACTAAATTGGATGTAAATTAAAAAAAATAAAATTAAAAAAAGGAAAGTATATCAATTTTTAAAAGAAACAAAAAGTGAATACTTCTAATATATCACTATTAAGAATAATATTTATGGAAGGCTTTTGGTAGAAATTCTTTATTAACTGAGAACAAACTGAGGGTTGATGGGGGGTGGGAGGGAGGGCAGGGTGGGTGATGGGTATTGAGGAGGGCACCTTTTGGGATGAGCACTGGGTGTTGTATGGAAACCAATTTGACAGTAAATTTCATATATTAAAAAAAAAAAAAAGAAATTCTTTATTAAATTATGGAATTTCCTTGCTCTTCTTGGTTTTCTACAAATTATGAATAAGGGATGAATTTTATCCAGATTGTTTTTCTGCATATTTTGTATGAATATATATTTTCACCAGTAATCTATTAATATTTAATTACATCAATGCATGTAAAACTAATTTTAACATTTTACAAATAAAACCTAACATGGCCATAGTAATTTTTTTAAAAAATGTTTATTTATTTTGAGAGAGAGAAAGAAAGTGTGAGTGGGGGAGAGGCAGAGAGAGAGGCAGTGAGAATCCTGAGCAGGCTCGCAGAGCCTCACATAGGGTTGATCACATGAACTGTGAGATCATACCTGAGCTCTAAATCAAAAGTTGGATTTACTTAGCTGACTGAGCTACCCAGGTGTCCTGGGAATGGCAATTTTTTAAAACATTGCTGAATTGAGTTTCCCACTAGTTTAAATCACAATCATGAGAGAAGTTGGCTTATAATCTCCTTTTTTTGTCCTGTCCTTATCTGGTTTTGATATTATGTAATATTAGCCTCATAAAATGCACTTGGGAGTGTTTTTATTTTCTTTTCTCCTGGAAAAACTTTGAATATGAAAGATACAATTTATTTAGTATGTGCTGAATATCATGGACTGAATTCTGCCCCTTCCTCTGTTTATACTTTGAAGTCCTAACTGTAATTTGACTGTACTTGGAGATAGGGTCTTTAAGAAGGTGATTAAGGTTAAATGAGATCCTAAGTGTAGTCACCTAATCCCACAGGAGAGGGGTCCTCACAAGAAAAGAAACACCAGAATCTTTTCCTATGCACGCACAGATAAAGGGGCCATGTGAGGGCACACCAAGAAAGTGGCTATATATAATCCAGGAAGACAATCCACACCAGAAGCTTAACCTTGATGGCACTTTGATCTTGGACTTCCAGCCTCTAGAACTGTGAGAAAATAAATTTCTGTTGTTGAAGCCACTCGCCTATGGTACTTTGTTATGACAGACCAAGCAGACTAACACTGGATTATTTAGTGCTTGTATTTCTTTTATAAGTCATTTTAGGTAACACAATTTCCAGGAATTTGAACATTTATTTGCATATATTGGTATAAAGTTGTTTGATTTTTATATTTCTGCTCTATCTGCAGTTATATCTTCTTTATAATTCCTACTGTAATTTACTTATGTCTTTTCTGAACGCTATACATTGACAACAGGGAAGATACTGCCCTCAAGGAGATGAAAATTAGTCTTACCTTTTATTTTTTTAAAAAAAAATTTTTTTTTTTAACGTTTATTTATTTTTGAGACAGAGAGAGACAGAGCATGAACAGGGGAGGGGCAGAGAGAGAGGGAGACACAGAATCAGAAACTGGCTCCAGGCTCTGAGCTGTCAGCACAGAGCCCGACGCGGGGCTCGAACTCACGGACCGTGAGATCATGACCTGAGCCGAAGTCGGACGCTCAACCGACCGAGCCACCCAGGCGCCCCTAGTCTTACCTTTTAAAAGTATGAAGCACAGCACATAAAGAGATATAGACTATATCTGTGGTATTCCATTATTATTGTTGTTGTTGTTATTAGTTTGACCTTCTTTTATATCATCCAATTTATGTTAAAAAATTTTTTGTAGAATTTCCCACATTTCAGATTTGGTTGATTGTTTTCTAATAGTCTAATTAACTTTTATCCTATTGTCAAATTTCCTGTAAGCCAGTAGTTAGAAGCTAGAAGCTTGCTGAATTTCAGGTTCATTTTTGTTGTTGTTGATGGTGTTATTTTTCCTGCATTACATCAGGAGACACATATTGTTTAACAGTTGCACTTCTAGTGATGCTAAATGGGTCAGTGGGATCAGGTTTGTGAGTCTGCTACCACCATTAAACATGAAACAACATTTCTACTTATGGTTATATCCCCTGACATTAAAAATTTTTTTTTAATGTTTATTTATTTTTGAGAGAGAGAGAGGAAGACACAGCATGAGCAGGGGAGGGGCAAAGAGAGAGAGAGAGAGGGAGACACAGAATCTGAAGCAGGCTCCAGGTTCCGAGCTGTCAGCACAGAGCCCGATGCGGGGGTCAAACCCACGTGCCCACAAGATCATGACTTGAGCGGCGTTGGACGCTTAACCAACTATAGCACCCCTATATCCCCTGACATTTTATCTGATGGTTAAAACAGTTATTGGTAGATGTCTGAACCTATTATTTTAATAGATTCAATAGCTGTCTGAATCTATTATTTCAATTGCAAAAATGGTGATTTCTAATTTTCTTATTTCTTCTGCATTTATTAACCGAGATTCCCCTTTTCCCAGTCTTATTTAGATATAATTGACATATAGCACTGTGTAAGTTTAAAGTGTACAGCAAAATAATTTGGCATATATTGTGAAATTAATACCACAATAAATTTAGTTAGCATCCATCATCTCATACAGATGCAGAAAAAAATTTTTTTTCCTGTGATGAGAGTTCTTAGAATCTCCTCTCCTGACAGTGTTCGAATATACCATAAAGCAGTGTTAACTATATTCATCATGTGCATTACACCTCTATTCCTTATTTATCTTCTAACAGGAAGTTTGTATCTTTTGACCAGCTTCATCCAATTCCTCCTCCCACCCCTGCCTCTGGTAACCACAAATATGATTTCTTTTCCTATGTTTCTAAAATTTGATTTAGATTTCACATATTAAGAGATATCATACAGTATTTTTCTTTTCCTGATTTATTTCATTTACCACAATGCTCTCAAGTTCCATCCATGTTGTTGCAAATGGCAGGATATCCTTTATTTATGGCTGAATAATATTCTTATTGTTTATATATGTTACAACTTCTTTATTCATTCATCAGGTAATGGCCACTTAGGTTGCTTACATATCTTGGTTATTGTAAATAATGGAGCACTAAACATGGGGATGCAGATATATTTTTGACATAGTATTTTTGTTTCCTTCACATGTATTCCTAGACGTGGGAGTGCTGGATCATATTGTAGTCCTACTTTAAAATTTTTGAAGAACCTCCATACTGTTTTACATATTGGCTATACAAATTTCCAATCCCACCAATAGTGCACAAGGATTACCCTTTTTCCACATCTTTGCCAGGATTTGTTACCTCTTATTTTTTTTGATGATAGCTATTCTAACAGGCATGAGGTGAAATATCATTGTGGTTTTTATTGAATTTCCCTTTTGATTAGAGATGTTGAGCACCTATCCTGTATCTGTTGTTAATTTATATATCTTCTTTGGAAAAATGTCCTTCAGGTTCTTTGCTTATTTTTTAATAGGATTATTAATTTCTTTGCTATTGAGTCATATGTGTTCTTTATATATTTTGGACATTTTAACAATATTAATTCTTTCAATCCATGAACCTGGGATACCTTTCCATTTATTTGTATCTTCTTCAATTTCTTTCATTAATGTCTTTAAATTTTCAGTGTAGAGATCTTTTGCCTCTTAGTTAAATTTATTCCTAAGTACTTTGTTTTGATGCTATTGCAAATAGGATTGCTTTCTTTATTTCTTTTTGGACTATGTGTTGTTAACTGCTTCTTATCATATATATGATTTGCAAAATTTTTTCCCATTCTGTAAGTTTTTTTCATTTTGTTTATTGTTTCTTTTGCTGTGTGGAAGCCTATTAGTCTGGTGTACTCTGACTTGTTTATTTCTGCTTTTGTTGCTTGTGCTTTAGGTGTTATATCCAAAAAATCCTCACCAAGACTGATGTCAAGGAGACTTTTCCTATGTTTTCTTCTAGGAGTTTTATGGTTTAAGGTCTTATATTTAAGTTTTTAATCCATTTTGAGTTAATTCTTGTGTTATAAGATAGGGGTGTACTTTCATCCTTTTACATGTGAATATCCAATTTTCCCAGCACCATTTATTGAAGAGACTGTCATTTCTGCATTGAGTATGCTTAGCTCTCTTGTCAAATATTATTTGACCCTAAATGCGTGGGTTTATTTCTGGACTCTTGATTCTGTTCCATTGGTCTATGTGCCTGTTTTCATGATAGCAACATACTATTTTGAATACTATAGCTTTTATAGTATACCTTGAATTCAGGAAGTGTGATGCCTCTCACTTTGTTCTTCTTTCTCAGGATTGTTTTGGCTACTTGGAGTCTTTTTGTGGTTCTGCATAAATTTTAGGATTGTGTTCTGTATTCTTGTAAAACTGCAATTGGAATATTAATAGGGATTGCCTTGAACTTATAGATGACTTTGGGGAGTATGGGTATTTTAGCAATATTAATATTTCCAACCCATGAACGTAATACCTTTCCATTTATTTGTGCCTTCCATTTCTTTCATTAATGTCTTTAAGTTTTTAGTGTAGAGACCTTTCATTTCCTTGGTTAAATTTATCCCTAAGTATTTTATTGCTTTGATGTTATTATAAATGGGATTGCTTTTTTATTCCTTTTTGGATAATTTGTTGTTAAATGCTTGCATTCGTATAGAAATGTTACTAATTTTTATATGTTAATTTTGTATTCTGCAACTTTACTGGATTCATTGATTAGGTATAACTTTTTTTTTAGTGGAGTCATTAGGATTTCCTACATATAAATTCATGTCAACTGAAATGGGGCCAATTTAACTTCTTTTCCAATTCTGATGCTTTCCCTCTCCCCCCTTAGCTTATTGCTTTGTCTAGGACTTCCTACTATGTTGAGTAGGGGTGGTGGGAGTGGATACCCTCATTTGCTTCTGATCTTAAAGGAAAATATTTCGACCTTTCTTTCCTATTGCATCTGGTAGCTATGGGCTTGTCATATGTAGCCTTTATTATGTTGAGGTAGGTTCCTTCTATACTTAATTTGTTAAGAATTTTTATAATGAATAGGTGTTGAATTTTGTCAAATGCTTTTTTTCTTCATCTGCTGAGATGATCAGATGATTTGTTTCATTAATATGATGTATCACATATATTTATTTGTGTGTGGTGAACCCATCCTTGCATTCTGTGGATAAATCCAACCTGATCATGGTTAATGACCCTTTTAATGTACTGCTCAATTTGGTTTGCTAGTGTTTTACTGAGAATTTTGCATCTATATTCTGTATTTGCATCAAGGATATTGACTTGTAGTTTTATTTATTGGTAGTATCCTTTCTGGCTTTGGTATCAGGGTAATTCTGACCTCATAAAATGAGTTTGTGAGTATTTTCTAATCTTTGATTTTTTGGAACATTTGGAGAGATATTGGTATGAAATCCTTTTTAAATATTTGGTAAAATCCACCAGAGAATTCATCTGGTTCTGGGCTTTTCTTTGCTGGGAGATTTTTGGTTACTGATTCAATCTGCTTATTAGTAATTGGTCTGTTCAGCTTTTCTAACTTTTCTGATTTAATCTGGGTAGCTTGTATGTTTATAAAAATTTTTGCATTTCTTCTAGGTTGTACAGTTTGTTGGTATATATTTATTCATAGTAGACTCTTAGGATCCTTTGTATTTCTGTGGTATCAGTTGCAATGTCTATTTTTTCATTTATAATTTTATTGATTTGGGTCCTTTATCTTTTTTTCCTTAGTTAGTCTAGTTATATGTTTGTCAGTTCATCTTTTCAAAGAACCAACTCCTAGGTATGTTAATTTTTCTATTGTTTTCCTCTTCTCTATTTCATTTATTTCTGTTCCAGTCTTTATTTATTTATTTTTCTTCTGCTAATTTTGGGCTCAATTTGTTCTTCTTTTTCTAGTTCCTTGAACTGAAGAGTTATGTTGTTTATTTGAGATCTTTCTTGTTTCTTAATGTAGATATTTATTGCTATAAAGTTCTCGTTTAGAGCTGCTTTTGCTGCATCCTATAAGTTTTGGCTTGTCGTGTTTCCATTTTCACTTGTCTCAACATACTCTTAAATTCTCCTTTTTTAAAAAAAATTGTTTATTTATTTATTTTGAGAGAGAAACAGAGAGAGCAAGCAGGGGAGGGGTAGAAAGAGAGGGAGAGAGAGAATACCAGTCAGGTTCTGTGCTGTCAGCATGGAGCCTGATGTGGGGCTCAAATTCACGGACGATTCCTTCTATACTTAACCTGAGCTGAAACCAAGATTCAGACACTTAACTAACTGAGCCACCCCAGGTACCCATTAAATTCTCCTTTTAATGTCTTCCTTCATCTACTGGATTATTCAGGACAGTAGTTAGTTTCTATGTATTTGTGAGTTTTCTAGTTTTCCTCCTGCCATTCTTTTTTAGTTTCTCACCATTGTGGTGAGAGAAGACACTTGGTATGACTACAGTCTTCTTGAATTTGCTGAGATTTACTTTGTGGCCTAAAATATGGTCTATCCTAGAAAATGTTCCAAGGGCTCTTGAGAAGAATTGTATTCTGTTGTTTTCAGATAGAATGCTCTGTATATATCTGTTAGGTCCATTTGGTCTATAGTCTTGTTCACATCCACTGTCTCCATATTGATTCTCTGTCTGGAGGATCTAGCCAGTGTTGAGAGTGGGGTATTAAAGTTCCAAAATATTATTGCATTGATATTTATTTTTCCTTTTAGTTCTGTTAATTTTTGCTTTATATATTTAGGTGTTTCAAAGTTGGGTGCCTAAATATTTACAATTATTATATTTTCTTGATTTATGACCCCTTTATCATTATGTAATGACCTTCTCCGTCCCTTTTTACCATTTTTAGGTTGAAGATTGTTTAATCTGATATAAGTATAGCTACCTCTGGTTTTTTTTGTTGTTTGTTGCAATTTGGTTGAAATATCTTTTACCATCCCCTTCCTCTATCTATATGTGTGTCTTAAAGGCTAAAGTGAGTCTCTTGTCGGTAGTATATCATTGGATCTTGGGTATTTTTTTAAATCAGTTCAGTGATTCTATGTGTTTTGATTGGAAAATTCAATCAATTTATGTTTGAAGTAATTATTGATAAGGACTTATTAATGTCATTGTGTCAATTGTTTTCTGTTTTGTAGATACACTTTTCCTTGCTTCTTATCCTGCTGTATTTTAAAAAAAATGCTTTGAGGGGTGCCTGGGTGGCTTAATCGGTTAAGCATTGGACTTTGGCTCAGGTCATGATCTCGCTGTTCATGATTTCAAGCTCCATGTCAGGCTCTGTGTTGACACCTCAGAGCCTGGAGCCTGCTTTGGATTCTGTGTGTGTTTCTCTCTTTCTCTGCTCCATCCTTGCTCATGCTCTATCTCTTTCTCTCTCAAAAATAAATAAACATTAAAAAAATTTTAAAAATGTTTTGATGTATTTTGATATCAGTATACTTTGACTTCTTTATCACATTATTTTGTGTAATTATTATAGGTTTTTCCCTTGTGGTTACCATGAAGCTTATTAAAATTGTAGCATCCTATTTTAAACTGGTAGCAACTTAACATTGACAACATTCCTAAACTTCACACTTTTGCTTCTCTTTTTCCTCACATTTTAGGTTCATGTTACATATATATTTAAATTTAAATTTATATTTGTAATTTATAATGTTGTGTATCCAATAACAGACTATTGTAGTTATGGTTACTTTTACTATGTTTACTTTTTAACTTTTAAAGTAGGAAGTGAATTATGCACCATCATTACTATATTACAGAATCTAACTTTGATTATATATTTACCATTACAAGAAGGAGTTTTACACTACCTTCTTATGTTTTTATAATATTAATTAACATCTTTTTACTTCTCAAAGAACTCTCTTTTGTATTTCTTGTAAGTCAAGTCTGTTAATGATGAACTCTCTCAGTTTTTATTTGTTTGGGAAAGTATTTCTCTTTTATTTCTGAAGGACAGCTTTGCCAGATACAAAATTCTTGGTTGACAGGTTTTTTTCCCTTACAATATTTTGAATATGTCACTCCTTTCTCTTCTGGCTTGAAATGTTTCTGTTGAAAAATCTCCCAAAAGTCTTATTAAGTTTCTGTTATATGTAACTTCTTTCCCCTCTGTAGCTGCTTTCAAACTTTTCATTGTCTTTGACTTCTACAATTTAATTATAATGTATCTCAGTGTAGCCCTGCTGCGATTTAACCTGTTTAGAAGTCTTTTGGATTTTATGGATCTTGATGTCAATTTTTCCAAGATTTGGGAATCTTTCAGCCATTATTCTTTTAAATATATGTTCTCTCCCTTTCTGTTTCTCTTCTCATGTTGGAATTACCATAGTGTGGATATTGTTTCTTTTAATTGTGTCCCATAAGTCCCATAGGCTTTCTTTACTCTTTTCCATTCTTTGTAATTTTTGCTCCACTGGCTGGATAATTTCAAATATCTTGTCTTCTAGGTCATCGATTCTTTCTTCTGCATGGCTGAGTTTTCTTCAAAGGTCCCTATTGAATTCTTCATTTCAGTCATCATATCTTTCAGCTCTAGGGTTTTTATTTTATCTCTTTTGATGGTTGCTATTTCTAATTGAATTTCTTACCTTGTTCATGTATTGTTGCCTTAAGTTTATTTAGTTGTCTGTGTGTTCTTGTAGTTCACTTCTTTAACAAGATTATTCTGAATTCTTTGTCTGACATTCATAGTTCCCAATTTCTTTAGTATCAGTTATTGAAGTTTTGTTAGTTACCTTTGGTAACTTTGATTTTTTGTGATTCTTGATTTTTTTATGTTGGTATCTTCATGCTGGAGTAAGTGATCTCCTCTTCCAGACTTTACCGGTTCACTTTGGCAGAGACAGTTCTTCACCAGCCAGCTCAGTTTGGGTTTCTGGATATATCTGCTGGTCATATCCTTGGACAGGTAAAGCTTGCCTTTTTAGGGCAAGGCCACTGACTGAGCTCTGAGTTCAGGGTGTCAGTGCTAGTGGCTGAGAACAGTTGGATAAGACTGTTGGCTTAGTTATTTCCCCAAGTGAGACTGTGGGATGGGTCTGCAATTGCCTGGGTTCTCTGGTCAGGCTTACTCTGGTTAGAACTGATACTATATGCAGTAGTAGGTGGGGCTCTAAATTAGTTTCCCTGCCCTGGTATGGCAGCAGAATGGGCCTCAGGGCCAGCATGGCTCACTGTTTAGGGACCTGAATTGAGAAAGACTATGCACTAAATTCCCTGTCCAGACAGGGTCACTGGTTTTGCTACACAGATGGGGAAAGCCATGGGCTGTGTTCTCTGTTCAAGTGCCACTATAATGAGGGCTGGTAGATGGCATACGAAGTCTCCTGTGTGCTCTGGTTAGGTTCCCTCCTAGGGAAGGCTGAAAGTTATATTCAGCAATTTGTGGGGCTATGGATGAATTTCCTTGTCTGGGTAGAGCAGTGGAACCAGCCCCAAGACCTATAAGGCTTTATTTGTGCTTTTTATTTGTGCTCTTTATATGTGCTCGTGACTCAATCCAACTCAACCCTAAGTTCCCTGGCAAATCATGTCTGTAGCTTTGTTCTGCAG
Organism: Panthera onca; assembly: GCF_046562875.1. NCBI lineage: Eukaryota > Metazoa > Chordata > Mammalia > Carnivora > Felidae > Panthera > Panthera onca. The sequence continues at coordinate 42,270,257 of NC_138349.1, read as the reverse complement.
ATGATCGGCTTTGCATGCCAGAATATTTGCTCAAGTGTTGCTGGGCTAGGACGTTTTCTGGTGTTCTAGCTAGGCTTTCTGGTTAGGTGGGCAAGGAGCTATGCTCAGCAGTGGGTGGGGCTATGAATTAACTCCCCTGCCTGGACAGAATAGGAGGGCCAGCTCCAAACCGTCTTCCAGGTGTTCCTGGTCAGGCTTTCTGGTCAGAGGGGCTGGGAGCTATGCTCAGCAGAGTGTGTTGGGTGGGACGTGGGGAGGGACTATGGATTAGTTCCTAAGAAGAGTATGGAAAGGATATAGCTCCAAGGCCAGAAGAGATCTTTGTGGTATTGAAACAAGCCAACTTGCTCCCCAAGTTTTCTGGTTGAATGGTGCCTCTGGCTTTGCTCTGCAGATGACCAGCTCTGCCTGTTTTACTCTCTGCTCAAGTGTTGTTGGGCTGTGCAGCTGCCAGGTGTTTTGGACAGGCTTTCTGGCCAAGTGAGTCTAGGAGCTACACTCAGCACTGTCCTGGGCTATGACTCAGCTCCCATGCCTGGGTAGGAGCAGACCTGGCTCCAGGGCCACCCAGAACATTTATTGAATGATTATAGAAGGAGCAGGGACTCAGGGCTGGTTTCCCTTTAAGTTCCTCCAGAATTTTCTCTTGCTTAATTCTCATCTGCTCTGCATCCCTGGCTCAGCTCAAACAATAACCCAATTGGTGCAATTGCACCAACAATTTCAGTTATGTGAGACTCTACTTCCATTTTCTTTTCATTCACTATAGGGGACAATTCTAGGTTTTTCAAGCCTGGCACAAAGGTTGCATACTCAGAAGCCATTCTGTTTAATCTCTAGGATCTCTATCTTTGCTAGTCGAACCCTCCATGGGGAGTTAAGTTCCCTGAAGTCTTTGAATTCTGTGAGGTCACAGACTTCATCAGTATCTGGAACAGTGCTGTCATTTCACAACTGAGGAGGCTTGGAAAAGGCATAGAGGCAGGACAGCTCTAGAGCCTTGTAATGGGTAATAAACAACGACAACAACAACAACAACAACAACAAACCACGTGCTTTTCATATCATGGGGTGTGTGATGGTTCATTCTTCACAATGAAGCACTTCCTAAGTTGGTTAGTAGAACCCTGGTTGGCAGCCCAAGAAGGGTGGGACCTGAGGGAGAAGTATCCCCTTTGATAGGGAAGGGTGGAAATGGTCAAAGGTCCTGTCAACATGGGGAGTTCAGTTTCAGAGTTTCAAAAATCATTACTTCATGATCCCATGCCCTAGGGCTCATAAAAGGTTGGACAGTCTGGGATTATTTTGTAGTTTATTTCATTGTAAAACATGGTGTAGTACTGAAATATGTCTGTGTGGCTCAGGGGGTTGTCTTGCCAAGCTCAGACTGAAAAGAACCAAAGACAAGAAAAGCCTTTTTCAGGACACATAACAGAGACACGAAGATGAGTAAATAGTGTCAGGGGGTGACAGTCCAGAATGAACTGAGGCTATTGAGGACAGTGGAGGGACAGCAAAGGGCCCCTTAAGATTGCATAGGAACAAGGAGAACAAGGGCTGCATACATCCACTGGAATGTCTGGCTGGGAACCGTCTCTAGTGGCAAAGGGCATGGGTAGGTCCACGTAGGAAGAAGGAGCAAGGCAGCACCAAGCTGCTGTGCCTGTGATCTCCTGACTCAGAACTCACTGGCCAGGGCATGATGTGATCCCAGAGGTGACATCATGCATCTGCACAGGTCACCTGAGTGCTGGATCACAGGTCATCTGAGTGCTGGATCACAGGGGAGGTGCATGGAGCCTGGAGCTGGATGAGACCCAGAGTCTGATGCTGACCCTGGGAAAGGGCCTGTGAGTCCTTCAACAAGAAGAGACGAGCATCAGGAGCTAGCACAGGCTCACTGGGGACAGGCCACGCCAGGCACATGTCATTTTCGGCTGTGAGAGGTTTCAATCTGTTAATGTCATAGACAGTGGACCAGTTAAAATTTTTTTAATGTTTATTTATTTTTGAGAGAGACTGAGACAGAATGAGAGTGGGTTAGGGGCAGAGAGAGAGGGAGACACAGAATCAGCACACTCCAGGCTCTGAACTGTCAGCACAAAGCCCAACAAGGGGCTCAAACTCACGAGCTGTGAGATCATGACCTGACCTGAAGTCAGACGCTCAACCGACTGAGCTACCCGGGTGCCCCAAGAGTGGACCAGTAAGAGGGAGCCCCAGACAGAGTTTTGTAGGACATTGTTTGCACTTGCCTGAGTGACCTTACCTCAGCAGTGCTGATGCATGAGACAGAGGTGACCCTCCGGGAGCTTGGTCATGTCAAAGGTCTCCAGCCAGTTCAGTACTCTCCTCCTTTTCATCTTCTTCCTCCTCCTTGTTCTTCTATTTTCATCTCTTTTTCCTCCTCCTCCTTGTATAATAGTTGTTGTTGTTATTATTATTATTATTATTATAACATCATCTCATTTTCATCTCCCCCTTATTATTGTTATTATATATTCATCATATGATTTCTTCCTCCTCCTCTTGTTCCCATTAGTAAGACTTGGGTGATACCATAGATGGAGCTAGAAGTATGGATATCTAACACTGCAATTGGCAGAATCTAGACACACAATGGTCTCAAGAATCTGGCAGGCTGTGTTTAGGAACATGGCATTTGGTGGGTTGGAGATGATGCACATGTGGCTTCCTATGTGTGGTTGTTAGGAAAATTACATGCAATAAAGAGAATTAAGCCTTCAGCATGTAGACACTTATGTAGTCAATAAATGGTGACTTCTGTAAAGGAGACACCATTATTTCCATCTTTTCAATGAGGAAATTAAAGCAGAGATAAGTAACAGCCAGTGAATGGAGAAACGGGTTGCATTCACATTTCAAAGATATTTTGGGCTTTTTACAAAGAACAAAATTTGACTCAGACCCCATGCATCCAAGCCCTTCATGACAGATGAAGACCAAGCTGTGGGGAGTGGGGCACATCCACGTCTGCATCCATACATACCAAGGTGCTTTATCCTGGCAGAAAGAGTATAGATACATTTCCTACAGTGGCACAATGCTCAAAAAGTAACAAAGTCTCTTGTTGATAAGCAACAATTTTAACTCCTTTAGACCGTAAACCAAGACTCAATTTCTATGTCCAATTTGGTACACAAAGAGCTCTTAACATTCTTGGGTCTTGGGGGTTTTAGAGGCTGGGCTATGGGGCTAGGAGCGGTAAAGTAGTTCTGGAGAGCACGTGGGCAGGGGGAGGCAGCAGTGGCAGCATCCTGGAGGGTGGCCGGGAGCATATGGGAGAGGGGTGTTGGCACCATGAGCAGCAGTTATGGAGAGAGAAGCATTCCTGGCTGGCTGTAAGGCAGATGTTTGAGTCACAGGGCAACTGCCTGCAGAGGGGATTCACTAAGGTAAAGTTGAGGCATCGACCCTGCAGGGAAGAGAAGAGAGAAGTCACTGAGAATACATTGGAGCTAGAACCAGAAAGCTGTGGTGCCCTTGGCTCAAGAGGTTCAGGCTCATGACCCATCAGGGCCCACATGGTAGGACCTTCATGATGCCCTTCCTCTTCCTGGGTGCTGGCCTCCAGGCTGGGCTGTTATTTCAAGGCTCAGTTGGAGTCTGCCCTGCCTCCTTCAGGCAGCTCCAGTGTTCTGACCCTGGACTCCTTCTGTTCTGGTATTGAACTTGTCTGCTCCTCCCTGGACTGGGAGACTCAGGAACAAGAACAAAGCCCGACTGCCGCAGCAGCATGAGCCTTGCCCAGACTCCCTTCCCTCAGCAAATGTATGCTGAAGGGTTAAGTCCTCACTACAACTCTCAGGCCAGGCTCTGGGCTCCCAGGGCAAGGGCAGCAAGGGGCATCCTCGGACTGGAGATGGGCTGTGGAGGCAGCAGCAAACATGAACCCCTTGGTTTGGGAAAAGAACAACACAGATGCTTCGGGACAGTGAACTTTGCCCCTAGTTTACTGTCATCGCCTCCTTGTCCCTAGCTCTGAATCAGCTGAGAACTCCTGGGTGAAAGGCTCAGATAAGCCAAAGAGGGTGGCCTGGGCACACTGGCCATCTGGCAGTATCTCTGGCCACTCTAGACAGTGATAAGAAAGGGCCTGCATCTTCCATAGGCAGCACACCTGAGAGGAGGGAGACCATGTTGGCCTTTCCCAGACCTCCAGCTCCCTTCTAGCAAGTAGTTCCTCTAGGGCCACAGGGTCTGCTTTTAACTCAAACAAACCTACCAGCACACCAAGGTAGCCAGACCTTTAGGAACACTGACTGGGCAAAGTCTCTGGGCATGGCCCTTCCTTAGTGTGGTCTTTGCACACCCCCCTCCACAACAGGTACACTTGCACCTTCAGGCCTTATGACCCACTGCTCATTCTGTGCTGCACAAGGTGCAAAGTGCCAAATTGGACAGTCCCTGCTCTCAAAGGAGCTTCTAGTTCATTGGCTTGCTGTGGTCACTTGAACAATGGCCCTGACAGATACCCAGGTCCTGGTCCTTGGAACCTGTAGCTGTTTTGGGGTTACACTGGAAAAGGGCCTTTGAGGTGTGATTAAGTTAAGGATCTTGAGATGAGGAGGTTATCCCGGGTTATCTGGGTGGCCTGCAGGCGACCACAGGGTTCCTGTGAGAAGGTGATTTAACCACCGAAGAGGAGAAGGTGTTGGGAGGGGGAGGAAGAGAGATTTAAGGTGCTGCTCTGCTGACATATAAATGGAGAAAAGGGCCAGGAGCCAGGGAACCCTGGGAATGCAGCTCCAAAAGTAGAAAAGGCAGGAAGGGGATTATTCCCAGACCCTCCAAAACGAGAGCAGTTCTGGCGAGAACTGGATTTCTGCTCAGGAAAACCCATTTCACGCTGCCAGGCTCCAGGACTGTGAGAACTCTGGAACTGAAAACCTATTGCTTTCTGCTACTAAGTTGGTGACACTTTGTTAGAGCAGCACAGGAAAGTAGTGCACTTGCTCAACTGAGGACTCACAATGCGAGCAGTCATGCAAAGCGCTGGAGGAAAGAGCAGACTTAGCCTGGAGAGCACACCCCGTTTAGGATTCATGCTGAATCTTTGGAGTTGTGCACACCATTCCCCTGCCAGCTCCCACTTGTGTTGTGCATGTATTATGAGTGGCTCAGGCCACGAGTAGGGTTTCATCCACAGAGGAGGCGGGCAGACTCAGGAAGCAGGAGAGGGGGTACCTGTTCTGGCCCAGCTGTCTTTTGCCTGAGGGGGCCTGGGTAGGCTTTGACCCTCAGTGTTTTTCTCTGGAAAATACAGATCATGCTGCCAGGGATACAGCAGGGATGAGATTAAGGCAGCAGACGTGAAAGAGCTGTGTTAATGACACATGTGGTGACAGGCCAGTTAATGACAATACTGTACATACGGAGTGACCTAAGGATAGGGAGAGAGCTGTTGCTATGACACACAGGTGCTTCTGTGCCCCACCTGGGCTGGGCCCCTTGTCCTGGCTTCTGTAGCACCCCTGCCCCCCAATTCTGATGTCTGCTGTCATGGTCCTTACATGTCCCCATTTGTAGCCTGTCTCACTCTTCCCTATGGTCTTTTGCCTTGACTTCCAGTGGCCACAACCAGCTGTTAGGGCAGCCTGCACATGAAGACTCACAGGCTCCAGCACAAGGAGAAAAGGCTTTTCCTGGATGAGAGAATGCATGTCCTCTGGCACAAACTTGTGGCTGAGTGAGATGCTGTGTCTGAGCAGTTGTCAAGCCAATAATGTCACAGCCAGACTTACAGTGGAACTGAAGAGAAGCCAAAGAGAACAGAATGGGGAGGCTTCATGTCCATGCTATGTTCCTGATCTGGAGTCTCCTGGGAACGGAGGAGGATACAGGGGCCTTGGGAATGCCGGATGCTACAGCTCTTTGTCATTTTTAACACGGGTTTATTCAGGCCTCTATTCAGTGTGGATGCTGTAAGTGCTCATGGGTCATATACAAGAATGACTGCACTGCCATAGGATTTATTTTTCCCCAAATACCTGTTCTCCCCTTTGCCAGTGTGCTGATGCTAATCTGGTAGCAAGGGTGCTGTGTTCCACCCAGAACAGGCTGCACAGAAAAGACTTTACTTCAAAGAAAGCTGGTGGGGGAGGGGGCTGGCAGGTGTGAAGAAAGACAGGAAAAAAGTGGTTCCTGATGCACTGGATGCCTGTCTTCAGAGGTCCCCATCCCTCTCTGCTCTGGACAGCTTCAGGCCCATCCTGCCCATGGGCGCACATCAACAAAGGCCATCCATACGTCACACAACAGCTGCAAGACACACAGGTTTCTCTCCAAGTTTCTCTGGGTTATTATGCCTTTCTGTGAAAAGTTGATTTGGAAAAGCACTAAATATTGCACACTCTATGTGAAGGGGAAGGAGCTGGTTCCTATTGTGTCTCTGACCACAGGCAAGTCACTTGGTATCTTGGTAACTATTTTCCCATCCTTAATATGGGGCTAAAATCTTTAATGTGGTGAGTGGGGAATGGCCATGTCCATTCTTCCTGTATTCCTTGGTAACAAAGACCTGATTTTGTTGGGGGAGCCAATGCACTCAGCTGTAAAATGACATTTCCAAGTCTCCCTTGCTGATCAAGGTGGCCATATAAATCAACTCTGGCCAATGGAAGGAAGATGGGGTTGTTGGGCAGTGATTTGTAGAAAGCCCCTGTGCCTTTCCTCCATCTTTCTCCCTGGAATGTGGATGTGATAGCTGGAGCTCCAGAAGCAATCTTGTAAGCATGAAGGCAAATAGAGAGCCTGGACTATTAAAGATTAGGTAGGTTTCTTGGGGCGCCTGGGTGGCTCAGTCGGTTAGACGTCCGACTTTGGCTCAGGTCACGATCTCGCAGTCCGTGAGTTCGAGCCCCACGTCGGGCTCTGGGCTGATGGCTCAGAGCCTGGAGCCTGCTTCTGATTCTGTGTCTCCCTCTCTCTCTGCCCCTCCCCCGTTCGTGCTCTGTCTCTCTCTGTCCCAAAAATAAATAAACGTTAAAAAAAAATTTAAAAAAAAAGATTAGTTAGGTTTCTCATAAGGCTGTGCTCTGGAGCTTAGGATGCAAGCAATCTGATAAAAGTCTTTCTCAGAACCACTAAGTTCCCATTTATCAGTTTTTGCTCAGGTTGTTCTGTCTCTGTGGAGTGCCTTTTTTATCTGGCCTGCCTAGGGGATTCCTAACCACCTTTCAAGACTGACTTTTCAGCCTTTCCATGTTCCAAGACCCAAAGCCCTGAAGAATTGCTTGGCTCTTTTATCTTCTTGGAAGGACTTCTGATTTTCACTCTATGGACTTCTTATCAATTGGCTCTCAGCTTAAATGTACTGTCACTGAGATTCTGCTCTGGCAACCAGGCACTAGGCATACTCATGACTTTCAAGTCTCTAGACAGTGTTTTTCACCACCTGATACTCTTCAAAAGAAATGCATGACATGGCTCCTACCCCCTCTTCCTGACAGGAGATAGCTTTTTTCTGCCTAACTTCTGTCTCTCAGCACCTGACATGCAATAAATCTTTGTTGAATTAATGGATACAGTTCAATCTGTGAATACGAACTTTTGTGATTTCCTTCCTCTGGTTTAATACTTACCTAGACACCTAACCTTAAATAAATATTTGTTTGCATTTTATTCTATTACTACTACGAGTTAAAGCTTTTTAAATATTTAACTTTCAAAGCTACTTGGAATTTATGTTGGTATGTTGTTAAATGTGCTTTAATTTGTATTTTTCCCCAAGAGCTTGCCAAATTAAAAAAAAAATCATGTTACAGAAAAGACTCCAAATAGCAAAGCAATCTTGAAAAAGAAAACCAAAGCTGGAGGCATCACAATCCCTCACTTCAAGCTGTATTACAAGCTATTGTCATCAAGACAGTATGGTACTGGCAGAAGAACAGAGATTCAGATCAATGGAACAGAATAGAGAGCCCAGAAATGGACCCACAAACATATGGCCAACTAATCTTTGAAAAAAACAGGAAAGAATAGCCAATGGAAAAAAGATTCTCTTCAGCAAATGGTGCTGGGAAAACTGGACAGCGACATTCAGAAGAATGAACCTGGACCACTTTCTTACACCATACACAAAAATAAACTCAAAATGGATGAAAGACCTAAATGTAAGACAGGAAGCCATCAAATTCCTACAGGAGAAAAAGGCAACAACCTCTTTGACCTTGGCCGCAGCAACTTCTTACCGGACATGTCTCTAGAGGTAAGGGAAACAGAAGCGAAAATGAACTATTGGGACCTCATCAAGGTAAAAAGCTTCTGCACAGAATAGGAAATAATCAGCAAAACTAAAAGGCGACTGACAGAATTGGAGAAGACATTTTCAAATGACATATCAGATAAAGGGTTAGTACCCAAAATCTATAAAGACCTTATCAAACTCAACACCCAAAAAACAAATAATCCAGTAAAGAAATGGGCAAAAGACATGAATAGACAATTTTCCAAAGAAGACATCCATATGGCTAACTGACACATGAAAAAATGCTCAACATCCCTCATCATCAGGGAAATACAATCAAAACCATAATGAGATACCACTTCACACATCACAGAATGGCTAGAGTTAACAATTTAGGAAACAACAGATGAACAGATGTTGGCAAGGGTGTGGAGAAAGAGGAACCCTTTTGCACTGCTGGTGGAAATGCAAATGTGTGTAGCCACTCTGGAAAACAGTATGGAGGTTCCTCAAAAAATTAAAAATAGAACTACCCTATGACCCAGCAATTGCACTACTAGGTATTTATCCAAAGAATACAAAATTGCTGATTCAAAGTGGGTACACGCACCCCAATGTTTACAGCAGCACCATCAACAATAGCCAAATTATGGAAAAAGCCCCATGTCGTTCGACTGATGAATGGATAAAGATGTAGTATGTATATATATGTATACACACACACACACACACACACACACACACACACACACACACTGGACTATTACTTGGCAATCAAAAAGAATGAAACCTTATCATTTGCAAAAATGTGGATGGAACTAGAGTGTATTATGCTAAGGGAAATTCATCAGAGAAAGACAAAAATATGACTTCACTCATATGTGGAATGTAAGATACAAAACAGATGAACACAAGGGAAGGGAAGCAAAAATAAAAACAGGGAGACAAACCATAAGAGACTCTTAAATACAGAGACCAAACTGAGGGTTGTTGGAGGGGTTCTGGGTGGGGGGTTGGGCTAAATGGGCAAGAGGCAGTAAGAAGGACACCTTTTGGGATGAGCAGTGGGTGTTATATGTAAGTGATGAATCACTAAACTTTACTCCTGAGACCATTATTACACTATATGTTATATAACTTGTATATAAATGAAAAAACATAACAAAAAAAAGATAAAACCAAAAAAATATCATGTTAATAATTAAACATATGTGAGTACTCTCAAGTTCACATGCTCACACAGATGTGCAAACACACATACTCTCACCAACTGGGGCCATTCCTTATTTATACAATCGCTTCCAGTGTATAAGTGTTTAGTTGAATTGAGACCATTATTCTATAGGATCATTATATTTATTCTTTAAATTGCTGGAGCTTAATGTTTTAGTATAGGATAAGGTAAATCTTGCATTGCTTACTTTTTCAAAAATTCTTAAATGTCTATTTTTAGAGGAGAATTTTAAATGAGTTTGATCAAATTCCCTAAGCATGTTCATTACAATTACACCAAAAGAGAGCTAAGACCATGAGCTCCTTTGGGAAAAGCTGACGATGTGGTCTAGGTTTTCACATATTCAAATCTTCTGTTATAGCAGTGAGTGAAGGTTTGTGGTTTCATTATAGGTCAGTACATTTGCGTTACACATGTGCATGGGTGTGCTGCTGCTAAGAACAGATTGGAATCTTTATCTTTATTTCAGGCTCCTTTATTTCTGCTTATTTACTCCTGAGCATAAACAGATTATCTAGACCTAGCAACCACTGTGGGATCTCTATGATTTCATCAAGGGATGACTGTGGGGCACCTGTGCGGAGGCCCGTCCTGTCTCCCACGCCTGAGTCCATCTCTGGGAGCTGCAGGCTGCATCTTCCCATGGACTGCTGGGAGAAAAGAGGGGCCCCACATGGCAGGGGGAACGCGGAGGGCCAGAGAGACCCTGAGACTGTGTTGCAAGTGTCATGGGCTGAGTGGAGGGGTCTGGGGGTGGAGGCGAGTCTCCTTCCTCTCTGCCTTCCTACCATTTGATCACCTACGGCAGTGACCAATTACTGTTTACATCAGTTCAGTGCTGCACAGTGAAGGGACTAACCTTGGATCCACTGGCAAATGGGTGACTGCTAGCCCGAATCTCCATGCTTTGGGGCATGGGCTCCATTACCTCGTTTCCTGCTACTTCATGAGGAATGTGTGCATGTGTCAGCATGTCCTTGCACATGCTTGGGTTGCCTGTGTGTGTGTGTGTGTGTGTGTGTGAGCGTGTGTGTGTCTTTGAGTTTTGGGTCAGGGGGAGGAGAGGGTTGCAGAGCACAGGAAAGCCAGCTGCAGCACAATCCCAAGGTTATGATCTGAGATCTTCTCAAAGTTCACTGGCTTGACAGACAGCTATCAAGTTCAGTCTTCCTGGAGAGGGGAAACTACGTCCCAGCTTTGTCACACCCCCCTCCCTGAGGGAGCTCCCTCCGTGCCATGGGCAAGGACAGAGGACTCAGGAGCTCCTTGGCATGAATACATCATAAGGCCGATCTGTACCCAGGTTCTAATTGTTCCATGGAAGAACACTTTCCCAGCAGACATACATGAGCTCATATTTAGAAGGAGGTCTGTTATCAGCATACCATCAAAATAACATAGTGACATTCACAATTGTTTGCATATATAACACACTGCGCTGTGGACCGATGGACTCTGTGGACTCTGTGGACAGAGTCCAGATGTTTCCCTATGACCCTGGCAGCAGGATATGGGTGTTGGAGCCTAGACTTGTACGTGAACCTTCCGGGGGTCATCACCTGCCCTGCCGCACCTCTCCACAGCCCCGTCACATTGAGTCCATCACTAAAACTCAAGCACTCAGTTTCCACAGCTGTGACATGCAGAGAAGTGACCATCTTGCTAGAAGAGAAGGAGCCAGGCTGGCAGTGAGGCGTCAGCTCCTGATGCGGGCCCTAGGGCTTCTGGGCAGGAGACTTCACTGTGCGGGGCCTCGGCTTTCTCCCCATGGAATTGTGGGGGGATGAAAGAGTTAGTTGTATTAAACACTTAGAACAGTGTCTGGCCTCGGGAAGCTCTGTGTCACTGGCAGGTGTGGTCCCTGCGGGGTGGCTGTGAGGAGGAAAGGAGACGCTGTGCACAGGGCGTTGTGTGGGGGACACGCAGGGTATGTACACTGGGACACAGCTCTGTGACCGTGCACCATGTGCAGTGGGGGAGGGTAAGGTTGGCCACTGTTGGCCCAATTTCCTGGCGGACCTAGCAGTGGTCCTGTTGGTGAGTTAATGGGCTTCCCTGGGATAAAGCAACAAAGGAAGAGAATCAGGACCTCGGATGGGAGCCAGGGTTTGACTCAAGATTAAGAAAGTAGACTGAGTCTTGTTGGGTCATTCTGTATATGTGCGTAGGGAGAGACGGTCCTGAAGAAAACAGCTACACTCGGGTCTCCAGGAGGATGGTCAGAGGGACAAAGTCACATGGGAGGGACCCAGGAGTGGGAAGGGAGCCCACACCCAAAGGGCCTACTTATGGGCTCCCAGCTCTGCTCAGGATGAGGGGGGTTACTTTAGATGGCCCTGGGTGTTGCCACTTGCTCTCTGGGTGGCCTCTGTGACTTTGCTGGCCTCTCAGGACTGTTTTCCCATCAGCAAACAAACGGGGTCACTGCCATTCTCAGCTTGAAGGAATACTGGGCTGACTCCAGAGCTGGCATGGTAGGGGCCTGGCAGAGCGCTGGGCAGCTGCAAGTGCCCCACAATCCATGACACTCCCAGTAGGGTCTTGGGAAAGGGACCATATCAGAAGGCGCCCAGTGCCCCTGCCCTCCCCTCAATGGGGTAGGATGGCCCTTTCTGGTATCTCTCCCTTGTCCTCCCTCTGGTCTTGGGCCTCCCTCCATGTCTTGCTCTGTCCCTCTGCCCGGAGTGGACGTGGCTGGGTGGGTTCAGGGCACAAGGCCGGTGTGGTGCTAGCGACCATAATGGGGCTGTGGCCCTGGAAGAGGCTCCAGGAGATCCAGATGCAGAATGGGCGTCTGTGCAAACATGGCTGGGACCGCGAGTTCTGTTCAGACCCAGAGCCAGGAGCCCAGTGGTCTCCTGAGGAGCCTTGAAACCTCTGACAGCAGACATGGCCCTGCTGGGTGTCAGCACACATCCATGAGTCCCCTCAGCAGGGTCCCCACCCCCAGGCGTGCCCAGGACTCCTAATGCTCACCTGACCACCAGGGACAGTCATGCTTGCCTGAACTAAGAAAATGACTAATGCAGCCCTCACTATAGATACTGGGGACACCATGTCCTCCAGGCCCCTGGCCCAGTCTGAGGTTCTGATCATGGGGAAGCTTAGGGACATGAGTCCCAGGCAAGCCAGGAGCATGCTCTTCATGGGCCCTAATTCTGAGCCCTGCATTGGTTTTGGGGAAACCATTATGGTTTCATGAGTGCTGACCTGATGGGGGCAGGGCAGTGAGAAGCGTGGTGGCAGGCCCTGGGGTTCAAGTCCAGCTCTGCCACTCCCAGGTTCTGTGACCTGGGGCAAGTTGCTTGATTTCTCTGTGCCTTGGTCCCTCCTTGGTAAAACTGGCATATTAGTAATACCTGCACGTACAGTTACTGGCAGGATTGAATGTGAAATTATGGAAAGTTCTTAGACTGGCAGCTGGCATAGGAGGAACTCTAACAATTAGCCGTCACAACTAATAAATTCCAAGGGGGACACCTGTAACATGCAGGCTTCTCCCCACTGTCACAGGCAGTGGCACGTGGAGGGACTCTACTAGCTGGCAAAAGCACGCAATGTTGGTCAACAACATGGGGGTGTCACCATGCCCTCCAGCATTCCTGGCACATGAGGGAGCCGCCCAGGAGAGTCTCAGAGGATGAGGGTGTGGATCCAGCAGATACAGGTTGGGGAGCTCGGTGGGGAGGGATGATGGTTGAGGGTCAGGAGAACTTGCTGGCCTGCCTCCTTCTCCAGCTTCTTTCACTTAAGTTTGGAGGCACTGGGTAACACTCTCCCCAAGAAAGCTTCTTGTCCTTCTGATGGGGACCAGCAAGGAAATGCAGGCGCCCCACCCAGAATCCACACGGGAGGCTCATGAGCACCGCGTCTCCTCGTCTGGGGCATCCTCCCGGCCGATGCCTGGACAGGGCTCTCTGACCCATAGTCCCTGAGCTCAGCTGCCAAGGGCAAAGAGAAAAGGGCGCCTGCCCAGGGAACATCCCTGTGCCCCTGCTTACCGCATTCCTGGGCTGACACCACATCAATGGGATCTGGTTGCAGCTTTGCACAAAGTCACACAAGGTGTCCAGTTTGCCCTGAAAAGCAGATGTAGCTGTGAGGAAGCTCCAGGGCCTGGCCGTCACCTCCAGAGGGGTAGAGACCCCTCTGCCTGAGATGGCTCCAGAGGGCTCTGTCCCCAGGAACACACCGAGGCCGCCCTGTAGTCTCCGCCTGGGGCAGGGGCCTGGTGGCCTTGTGTGTTTCAGGGCAGGCAGTGTCACTGTAGGTCACAGATTGTTTTGGAATCCGAAATGAGTCTGTATTTCTGGTGTAGGAGGAGAAGGCAGGGGCTACTTTCAGAGGAAGGGTCCAAGGTGGGGGACATGCGGGGTTACAAGGAGAGGTTTTGCAGGGGAATGTGATGTGGGCATCAGGGAGCTGGGCAGGAGCTGGGAGAAGGGGACAAGCACCCGAAGTGGGTCACACCAGAGGCAGAAGGGGAAGAGGGCTGATCCCGGGGCTGCTGGGGAGACAGGAAGGGAGGACACTGGCAAGAGGCCCTGGACCTAGGGACAGGTGGCCTCAGGACTTCAGGTAGAATGGTTCCAACCGGTGCATCACCAGAGATGCAGGACCAGGAGGAGGGCACAGCCCATAAAGGAAGAATATGGGGTTCTTCCTTTCTCAGCCAGGGCCGCCTGGGGCCTCCCCACCCTGTCTTTATGCCCCCCTGCAGGCCCTGAGCTCCCACCCAGGTGCGGCCCTAGCACTTCCTGTGAGGATGTTTCCTCACAGCCTCCTCCTCCTTGAGGCCCTTGTCCCCATGTCAGTGCGTCCAAGGACAATGTAGTTAGCTTAGTCCCTCACTCTGCTGAGCTGACTCATGGAACAAACTTTGCTCAGAATTTTCCTTAAACGATTCTTTTTCTGACCTGTGGGAGACTGTTTGTGATTGAGCTTGTGTTTTACTCCTCTGCCTGCTGGCCAGGAAAATGGAAGCCATTGTTGGAGCCGCTGACAACCTCAGACAGCCTGGGACTGGTGGGCTGTGGCCAGCCACCAACATCTGCAAACCTGGGCCCCTTCCAAGCCTGGTGCCAGGCTCCAAGTGGTGTTGGTGACGGCAAGAGCCCTCACAGTCTTTGCCCTCTCCTGGTGCCCGGGATCAGGATGGCCTCTGCAGTTTTTCCCGTGCCCAGTGATCGATGTAGTGCCCACAAAGCTCATCTCCACCCAAGTCATGGTTCATGTGGGACCATGGACTGGCTGCCCTCCCTTGTCCCTCAGCCCCACCTAAAGGCCCTTCTCACCTCTATCCGTCTTATAGTGTCTTCCTGGTACATACAAGAAAGGACAATCACCGGAGTACGTGTCTGTATACATGTCTCTGGCTTCTAGGAAGAGAAAGCACATTTTGCTGTTTTGTCTGGGAGCTTCTGGTGCAGACATATAACATCTGTTGCTCCCGCACCTCTTAGTGGCCACTCAGCAATGGTGCATTGGGAGATTTTAAGGACACATCAGTAGCATCCTACACTATGGCAGTGTCCCATATGGTAAAAACCAGGAAATGCAATTTATTTATAAATATGACCTTTTCCCCAAAGGCTGACAAAGTCTCTCCCGTCCCTTTGGTCCCGGGGTCTGCCTTTGGTGGAAAACCCTGGTCTTAGGGCTATGCAGTGGACAGGAGGGCTGTCAGGGTGGGAGCGTTTTCAGGGGCCCGGGCTGCATTCATTTGCCCCTGGCAGATGCAGCCTCCTCAGGCAACAGGGCCATCAGTCAGTACAGCGCTGGCCAGTGGGGTCTTTTTCCTACCCAAACCCAGGCCCGGTCCCCTTCCTCTGACATAGTGTCCTGCTATAACTACTTCCTCTGGATTTCTTTTAGGCTTCTACCCTGAGGATCCACAGACAGCTCACCGGCCCTGGCTCTTTGTGCTCATCTGGGCCGGGCCTGCCTCACAGCTCAATGCCAAGTAACACACTCTCCTCCAAGCTCCCCAGCCTGTAGTCACTAAAATATAATTGTGGCCAAACCTCTTGCCCTGGCGGGTGACAGGGATGGAGATCAACAAAATGCAGCCCAACATACATCAGAGCCTGGGCAGGGACCAAGTTCTGAAATCGAAGGCTCCTTTTCTGAAAGTTCACCTGTGTTTTGTAATAATCTTCCCTCAGCATCAGAGGCCTCTTCTGGTGCTTGGTCTCCCTGAGTCCTTCAGAAGCCTGGCTGCTGTGATGCCTCCCTTGTCACTAGGTACTGGGGTGACTTCTCCCCAGAGGACAGGGCAACTCATAGGCCACTTCTGGAAACAAGCATGAAGCAGGGGGTCCCTGAGATGCAAGCTGAGTCTCTGCCCAGGAATGGTAGACACAGTCTGTGCCTGTGTTTGCTCATGTGATGAACTGGGAGCTGCTGGGAACCTGCCCACTGGCAGGATCATGGGGTGAGTGGGGCTTGGTTACCTTGTGGCCTGGGGACAGTTTGTGTCATAGGGCCGTGTGGATCACTCACAGGGGTCACTCACCTTCCTGCAGCAACAGAGACAGCAGATCACCACCACGATAATGATCAGGGTTGGGACGAACAATGGGAATAGGTAGTCAAGGGTAGGCTTTTCTGTGACAGCCATGGGTGCTGGTGCCTCCTGTGTGACAACTGTGGGCACTGTTGTCTTCTGTGTGCCAACTGTGGGGACTGAAGTCTCCTCCTTTGGGGCATCTGTGGGCTCCGATGTATTGGCCTGAAAAAAGCACAAAAGTCAGAGTCCTGGGTGGGTCTGGATGGCCCTCACTGGGTGCCTCCCCCCAGCACCTTACACTACACCTGCACATCGCCTGTTCCCACTCACCTCAGATTTCCCCACCTCCAGGGAGCACTGAAGGCCTGGAGGACAAGACTGCACTCAAAGAGCCGCTGCGGAGCCCTGGGCCACAGAGCCCACCACTGGCTTCGTTCCGAGGCTCTGGCCCAGAGCCCTGACAAGGACCGGAATCCCCATGTGTGACATGCCAGCCCTCACTGCACGCCTCAGCCGCACGCGGTACAGTCCTGCCCTAAACCAAATGCTCGGCTTTCCCTGACGCAGGGGAGCTACAGGGGACAGAGTCTGTGCCCAGGAGGGCGAAGCAGGGTGGGGGCCCATGAACTCAGGCTCCTCCTGAGTTCTTTCCTAAATGTGCCTGCTGAGGGCGGCCTGTCAGTTAGGCTCCTGAGGGACAAATGGCTGAGTGTGGTCTGCTGGTCGGTGAGTGCCTGTCCTGGCACAAGCGAACACACAGTCAGAGGACTGTCTGTGCTGCTGGAACCCTCCCAGCTGGGACTGGACACTAGGCTGGTGGCAATCAGGCACGGGCATCGCTCCTCCCAGGCAGCCCTCTTCCTGTGCCTAATGTGCTCTGTCGCCCATGTCATGCTGCCCCGCCCCAGGTGTCCGGGTGACGTGGAGCTCCGAGAAGTGGGCACCTGGGAGCAGCACCCTCTTTCCCACGTGCCCGTCCCTGAGCTGAGTCCCAGGCCCTCCCCACAGCCCTGGCAGCTTCCCACCAAGTGCCGGAGAGCAAGGTCCAGCAGAGGTCAGAGAGTTAGCAGAGATGGGTGGCTGAGGAGCAGGAGAAAGCAGCAGAGGCAGAGGGGAGGCTGATGCCCTCTGCAAAATGACAGGGGTGTTCCCCAAGTGGGCTTGGGCTTGCGGGCAGGGATGGGCGTGTGTGGGTTCAGCTGTGTCAGCAGCTGCTGAAACACCCCGACTGCACAGGGCCACAGTGGGTCCCGCTCTCCAGATCCCCTGTGTCTGGGGCCCAGGTTTGGAGCACCCCTGCCCCAGAGGTCCTGGACTCGGGCTCCTAACACTTGCCTCCAAGCCTCTCCCACTTGCCCAGCTGGAATGCAGGATGGAGCCCCGAGCTCCCCACCACTATTCTTGGGCCAGCAGAGGTGGCAAGGGGCGAGGCGGGGTGGCAGAGCCCCAGCACCATTTCTGGACTCTGCTTAGAGCTCTAACCATTCCCTTTCCTTTGCCTTCAGGGACACCTGGTTCCCAGAGAGAGACAGCAGAGGTTCTGTAGCACCTGCTGG
Source organism: Panthera onca (assembly GCF_046562875.1). NCBI lineage: Eukaryota > Metazoa > Chordata > Mammalia > Carnivora > Felidae > Panthera > Panthera onca. The sequence goes on along the minus strand of NC_138349.1, from coordinate 42,252,750 downwards.
ACAGGAAGCTACATGGCAGGTGCTCTTGTGGAAGCGCTCCTAGGACACCTCACAAGCCCGATGTGTGGACAGCTTTCCGATGAAGGGCTGAGGGCCCCAAGCTGGCTGTGAGAAGTTGTCCCAGCTGCCTGTCTGCACAAAGTAGTTGCTCGGACTGGCTGGGACATTTCCCCTTCTTTTGCCTCCCTTGGTGTCTGCTCCTCCCGTACAGTGGTCCTGGATAGTCCAGGAGGGAGGCCGCAGCCCCACCCTGGCCCTCACACAGTCGGTGCCATCGAAAATCATGTTGCCTCTGAATGTTTTGCCATTTTCCAGGCTGTATTGCACGACGAGGGTCCTAAAGCGTACAAAAGGTATATGGTAACCACCAATCTAGATAGGTATAGTTCTTGCAGTTGGCTCAGCTGTAGCCAGTAGCTTTCTATATTGCAATGATTTTGATCATCAGGCATTGGGTCCATCAGTGGGCACATGGCATGAGTAAGGAGGACTCACCCCAACTCCTACAAGATCAACCTCTGCACTGAAGTGTGTCCAGGCACAAGGAGCCCTGCATGGAGACAGATGCCTTTCCAGGGAGGGTGGCTTGGTATCACCAACACTGACTCTTTTCTATTTACAGTGCATGTCGCCTTGGCTCTTGAATGGCTGTCTGGAGCACAGTTACCATCCCCAGGGACATCATCCTCTCAATCCTACCTTTCCCAGCAGAGCCTGGGCTGAGAGAATTCTTGAGTGCCTCTGGGGACCACCACCAGGGCAGGTGGCCAGGATGCCTTGAGTCCTCCCTAAGTTAGGCACGTACTGCCCATGACATGGCATCCCACACTCTGTACACCTCATGGTGGCAAAAATGCCCATCTGACCCCCAACCTGGGGTACTTACTCTCCATCTGTCTTAAATTCATGGCCATGGCAAAGTACTGAGTCTCCTTTTGGAGGGTAAGGTTTATTAGCTAAGAGAAAACCACAAGAGAATAATGTCAATGAGCATGTCCATCCATCCATCTCCCCTCAGCTGGTCCCTGACAAGCAGACTAACAACATTCTGGTAGACGTGAGCTTCCCTTTGCTGCCTTCCTCTGAGCCCCTGCTATGCACCAGGCCCTGTGCAATGCCTGGTTGGAATGGAAAAGGCAGGCTGAGTTCCTGCCCTCAAGGGCCCTATGTTTGAGGGATGGGAGGGAGACAGACAATGAAATAACTAACAAAGAACAAAATAAATGCAGAGAGTGACAAGTCATGAGACAATCATAAGCCACAGAAGGCATAGAGAACAGAAGGGAAGGGACAGCTACTTAGGAATGAAGGGCCTGTCCTGTCCTTTAGAGAAACCGTTTCCCTTAGGGGAACTGAAACATTCATCCCACAATGATGCGATGGTTGGTATTTGCTTCAAAGTAATTCACGATGAAGGCATCAACAAAAACAGACTAGCCAGTGTTGATTATTGAAAGTAGGTGAAGCTGTGTCAAGTTCATTATACCATTTTTGCTACTTTTGTATATTGTTGAAAATTTCCATTAAAAATAAAGTATCTTTGAGGAGGAGATCCAGGAGGTGAAACCAGGTGAGGGGAAATCTGAGGAAATATTCAAGGGAAGAGTGTCCAACCTGTTGAGCAGCATGTGCCAAGGGCCTGGGGCAGAACTAGCTGAGCTTACTGAGGTAAGACGTGAGTGAGGAGAGGTGTGCAGGGCATTGTGGGCCCTCAGAAGGGGTTTGGGTTTTATTCTAAGAATGATGGCTCTGACAAGGGGCTGGCCAGATCCAGGTATGTTTTGGACACTGGGGCAGCAGGACTTGCTGGTGGACTAGATATGGAGTGAGAGCAAAGAGGAACTACAGTTGATGGGCAGGGTTTGGCTGGAACAACTGGGATGATGGTACCATTTAATGAGATAGCAAAGCCTGAGGAAGTGAGAGGGGCTTTGTTTTGTTTTGTGCTTAAGCAGGAGCTGGGAGGTGGCACTCAAGAGGCCCAAAACAATTGTGTCTCTTGTAGCTGTGGCACCCTCTCTCTCCTGAGACCTAACTCTTTTCACACCCCGAACTTTGGTCACAAGTTATGTATATTCCCTCAGAATGGTTCATTTTCTTGTGGGTGAGCTTTGGCCCTAACTCACCCATCAGATTAGGTATAAGCTCCTGAACTGTTTGACCCTTTCACTGGGATGATAACAAAAGTTAATCGCCACGTATGGTTATGGGAAAAGAGTTGTATCGGCGAGGTAGGATGGTTGGGGTTAGTGGGGAAAAAAATCCCTAAGAAATGCAGTTTACTTGCCAGTAGGGTGTTCCCAGCAGAGAATAGCTGATGGCAGGCAGCCAGCATACTGAGGCTCAGAAGCTTGCCAGAGTGTAAAGTTTTCAAACCACTATTAACTGATTAAATTGAATACTTAATTTGCCATGTTACAGAATTGCTTAAAACATAAAAACATTATACACTAAAGACAGAAAAGATAAAACACAAAGAAATGTTAATTTTAACACTTTCTATAAGCTTCTCTATATTTTCTAAAATGTTTTCTCAGATGTGTAAATCTCAGAAAAATGTAATTAGAAAAAAAAATCAAATCACTCCTCATCAGTGCATCAGGGGTCTTGGCAATAAAAAAAAAATCTTGCTGGGCCACTTCCGACCAGCCTCTGAATGGATTCAGACTGGCCATCAGCTGAGATGCACAGGAATTTATGTTGGATTCTCCCACGTGAGGCCCTGGCACAGGTCCACACTGAAGAGAAACACTGGTGACCTCCATAGTGGGAACCAGTACGGTCACAGACCACAGGGGAAGTATCTGTGCACATTTCCTAGGAGATAGGTTGTGTCTAATGTTCCCCAAGAACTATCAGCTCAGCAAGGCAAAGGCCCAGACTAGGCAATCAGATCACCTGTCTACTTTCTGGCTCTTCCTACACTGGCTCCTGGCCTTGGGCAAAATCATTAATTGCCCCTGTGCCTCATTCCACAGCTCTACTGAGAAATGACAGTAGGTCTGTTTGAGAATTTTGGGGATAGCATATGCAAGGTACTTAGCACATTACCTGATGTAGTGAGTGCACTATCAACATTAGTTCTCCATGTAAGTCATACTCAGTCCCTAAGCCACTCCCAAGGAAGTACAGAACAAAGAAAACTCATTTCCTGAGGACATCTACACACTGCAAGTGTGGAAATGTGGCAACAACAGTTCCCTGCCCCGTTCTGTGGACCCACGGAAAGGAGAGGGGCTAGAGATGCTCTGGGGGAGAGGATTTGCTATGGGTTTACCAGATGGCCTTGCAGTAAGACTTCACTGCATATAATCTCATTAGGTCCACTGGATGCACTGGGGGCTCAGTGGGAGATAGTCCTACTGTATCACCCCGCTCTCTGGGGAGAATCACACCCACCTCAGTGCTGAGGGCACATCTGTCTGCCCAACTGTGTGCTTCCTCTGACCGCTCACCCACCATGGAAGAACACCTGATGCCTGAGCATTTCCCAATTATAGGCCTACATACGTGATATGACTTAGTCAGCCCAGCTACCACATTGGCTTCATTTTACAGTAGAGGAAAAAGAGGTTGAGAACAGAACCCTCGTTTGGTCAAGGTCACACATGTGATGTGTGCCTGTGCCAGGATTCCAGGGTCCTGTTCTGGCAACTGGCATCCTCTCTCAATCCTAGATGCACACATTCTCCTGGGAGGCTACCAGTGAACCTGGCCCAGACTCGAAGCCCTAGGGCTGCCTGTGTTTCTCTTCAGCAGACTCAATGGATTTGGGTCCTTGTCTCTCAAGGTGAGTAAGAGCTGAGCCAAGGGAGGGGGAATACAGCTCTGGGGCAAACCCAGCACAGCACAGCCATTCTTGGCAGGGGTTAAAGCCCTGCTCTGAGAGGCTCTTGTGGTGTTGGGGGTTGATGACTTCCCAGCTTTGAGGTGTAGGTGACCAGGCTTCCCAGTCAGGTCCCTCCTTCTATGTGTCCACGCTGATCTATCTTCACAGTGCCCACAGTGAATGGCCAGCAAGGGCATTGAAGGCCCAGGTGGCGGAGGGGAAGGCAGCCTTTTGTAGGGCATTTGTCACTTGGAGACACCAAGGGGTATACTTACTGAATACAGTGATGTTGTTCTTAACATATTTGCAAAGAAGTTGTTTATTATTGGTTAGATCCACGCCAATTACGAAAAATTGTGCATATGTGGTTCTGCAAAGAAAACATCCAAAGATCTTGTGAGGTAGCACTGAGGGCTGCCTTCCCTCTGATTCTTCCCAGTGACTCCTGTGAGAAAGCAAACATGTCGAAACCTAGATGCGGGACTCCCTGGGGCCCGATCTTCACCCAGTCTCACTCTGAGGGTCCATTCTGAGTGAAAAGGGGCCTTGAGTATTCAGGGCCACTCTCCACTCCTGACAGTGGGACAGCATTAAAGGCATTCAGCCTCAGTCTTGCATAGGGGCAATTCCAGCCATAAGTTTCTGACCCTGAAATGCCCAAGTACACACTGAAGGGTGCAGACAGTCCTCTCCATGGGGTCTCCCACATTAATGAGAGAAGACCGAGGACAATGAAGCTGGAGACCCCAGGAGCAGGGCTGGGACTCAGATGAGGCAGACAAAGAGCCCAGGACCCTGCACAGAAGTAAAGATAAGTTAAAGTAAAGATAAAGTAAAGGTAGGTTCTGTCTTAGCTGTGGTTCTGGAAGTCTCACATGATTGCTCTTCCCCTGCCTTTGCCTGAGGCTTCATGGACTACACACAACCCACCCGGGATTCAACAAGCACTTCCTCTTTCAGTGTGGAGACACTAATATGTGAGGTGCAGGTCTAGACCCTAGACCTTCACCAGGCTGCTGAGCCTCCCCTGAAGCAAACATCAGGGGATAGAGAAGACAGCTGGTAGACTGGATCCCTAAGGATTTAGCCAGGATAACATGTGGGTCTTTAACTGCAAGCCCAAGGTCATTAGCCTCCATCACTGACTCCTGTCCCAGACTGGGTCATTCCAATCCTGGAAGCTTGGTTTGCCCTAGCTCAATTTATTTATTTACACAACCTTTATTATAGCACAACCTTGGACCTGGCTGTCCTTATTTCTCCTGCTTCAGGTCTCCCTGCAGCTCCCATTGATCAGGGCAGTGTTTGCAAATTCTCTGCTTTGAAGAAAATAGATTCTGGGCCTGCGGCCCAATGCTGGCTGCTGTTGTGGTTTGTTAGGCATTCAAGTGTCTTCCAAAAATGGGTATCAACACTTAAAGCCTTCACATTTTCCCTAATAACCCAGATCACTAGCATTCTTCAACAATGGGAACACCTGGAAATGGTGGGTTCATATTTCTGCATGTCAACCATTGTCTGGGCCCTGTTCACATCAGGGGAGCTCCTCAGGGGCCAGTGCCTGCCTTACTGCACTACACCCCACATGCAATCAACCATCCTTGGCTTGGCCTGACACATGCCTCCTGCTCACGGCACCAGCCTGGCCCCTGAGGGCACTGATGGCAGTGGTCCACCCAGTGGAGGCTTGATGTCTGTAAGTGACACGTCCTCTCCCACACACAGTAACCAACAGTACAATGCTGCTTTGAACTCAGTTGTGCCAGGCTGCCTGCTCAAGGCTCACACTTCATAAGGACCCTTCCCACCATGACACGGGGCTCTGTGATTGGCCAGGAAGGAGCAGTTGGGCTTATCTCCTGCGCACCCTTTCGCCAGCCTGGCTAGGGCCACCCTGAGCAGAGCTTTGGCTCTCAGTCTCAAGGAAGTGTCATCTGCAATCTATATTCCAGGATTTTTTATTGCAAAGAAGCATTTCCTTGCAAGACAGAACTGTAAATTGACAGCCCACACTGTAATTAGATACAGACAGAGAAGGGAACAGTCAGCTGGTTGCATGTGGACAGATCAGGCTCCAGAGAAGGCAAAAATAGTGAGTAGAGCCTTCCTGCCACAAGCACACAGGCAGAAGGAACCAGAAGTGGGCAAATCTGTGCCAGGCCAAGCCATGTAACACTGGTGTTCATCCAAAATGACACTCCTCACTAACTGAGCGTATACTATGGGCCGATCCACACTTTCCTTAACCTCTAATACCCATGAGCTAGGTATTCCTACCCAAGCTTACAGAGAGGGAACCTGAGGCTAAGAGAGGGCAGGTGGCCTCCTCCAGACCTCTGGCAGGTACAGGGCCAGGATCTGACTTCAAGTACCCATTCCAGGACCCACTTCTGCCCCCTTTGCTCTTGTCTTAGTTCTGAGCAGCTATCATGAGGCTGCTTCAGAGGGATGGCCCTGCAGCGCCTGCACTTCTCGGGAAGAGCACATGCTGTCCATATGCCTGTGACCCCTTTCCCACCGTGCACTCCCTGCAGCCTTCAGGCCCTGCTCAGTCACCACTTCTCCTCCACAGCAGCACCCCCTGTGTCCCCAGGCACTGCTGCTCTCAGAGGGTCTTTTCACTCTGGCAAGTGTCGGTACATGGAAGCAGGGTGATGGTGTCAGACTTTCGAGCAAAAGACATGTGGAGTTAAAGGATTTTGCTTTGTCTAGTAGCTTCTCCTTCTGCTCCAACACCCCTCGCCCAATTCCTCCAACAGTAACACACACAGGAGGAGAATGAAGCCAAGGATGGATGAACATTGGCTTTCAGGGAGCTGTGTCTCCTAGGTAGACTCCCACTGTGTACCCGCTCTCAGGTGGCACAGGGACCATCCAGTCCCTGGCAGGGAAACCGATCCTTCTTTATGAGAGCTTTCTTTCTGGAGGAAGAGTTCTACATCAGGCCTCCTGGGCTCCAGAGAGAGGAGCTGGGAAGGCAGGCAGCCCACTGACAAGGTCAGGAGGAAGCCAAGCAGTGAGGAAGGACAACCAACCAACCATGAGACTGACAAGGGCACCGGGTGGAAGTGACCTGTCTTGGGAGGGTTGGGCTCTGGGAACACCATCTGTTGCCCAGCATAGGCTCTTTGGGAGAAATTCGACTCTACTGACCAACGTTTAAGCTGTGTGTCCTCTTAATACCACAATTCTACTTCTGGAATTGATCCGGGGAATCCTGACCCATGCCCACAGAGAGGTGAGCCTCAGGATGTGCACAGCCTGCTGTAGCCACATATTAGGAACCACCACAATATCGACCAGGGGAGACTAATGAAAGAAGTTTCCTCCATCCATGTAATGGAGTATGTGCAGACGGGTGGAAAATGTTATGAACTGCATGATCCCATTAATGTAAAATTACCTTGAAAATCACATTTAGATAGCTATGTCCATCTATACTATCAACTATATATGGTAGTTATCTCTGGGAGGCAGTAGTAGTAGAAAAAGGGGAACTTTATCATCATAGAGGGACAGTAGCTATCCTCGTTGGTGAAAATTGTCTTTGTGCTGCATAGTGGGTCCTGCCTTCGCCCTTTGGGTCCTACTGCCCCACAGTCCACTCTACCCTCTGCACACAGTGAGTCTCTTGGCCACCCTGTGGGACCTGTCCACCAGATCTCAGAAGAAAGTCTTCTTCTGCCCTGTGTCCTACTATGTGCCCCCACTGATGTGCCCTGGATATTGGGGTTCTTTGCAGACAGGACACATCAATGATGGCACATATTAGGGCCATCTCTCTGGGCCACCACGTGGAGGAAAAAGAATGACAACGTGCCAGCCACAACCTGCCACAGTGGGTGAAAAAGCCTCGAGTATACCCAGCAAACACACAGGAGGGATAAATCTCCAAATCACCATGCTAAGTGCATCAACAAAACACAGTGTTGATACCACATGGACCCATTAAAGAGAGGTTTTTATAGAGCAGCCAATGGATGGACAATCAGAACATTAAGTGCCTTTAGGTTTCAGGAGGAAGTTTTGCCAAACAAGGGTATAGAGTGAATTTTCTAGAAGCAAGTGTAATGGTCTGTGTTTTCATGGGGGTGTAGTCACACATCGGTTGTGCACATTTGTCAGAACTCATCAAATGATACACTTACGTTTGTCCTATTTCATAAAAATAACTCTTAACAAATATAGGTCCCTAGTTCAAGATATGCATATGAAGGGTTTGGTAGCAGAGTAGGCTGATACATGTAATTTACCTTAAAATGTGACAAAAATTAATATGAATTGATGGAGAGAGAGAGCGAGAGAGAGAGAGAGAGAGCGAGAGAGCAAGATACTAGACAGTGGCTTGTCTTATGCCATGTTAGACTCCAAGGGCCAGACCCTGACCTTGGCCAGCAGCCCACCATTAAGGAAGGAAAAGCCCTTACACCTGCACATGGGTGTGGAGTGGCTACCAGCTGCCCAGACACTAGGGGTGGGTTAGAGAAGCATCCTCTGGTTACCTATTCAGAATTACCTGGTTTCTGTCATATTCATCGAATGCCACAAAGTAAACTAGGGACTGCTTTCTCATAGCTTTTCTAACCTAAGAGAAATAAGGCTTTCAGTACAAAATACCCAAATATATGCAACAAAATACTGGTAATGATTGGCGGGACTCACTTGGATCTTAGTCTTCTGAAGTGATGTTGTTGATAGTGGTGTGGTGGTCGTAGCGATAATCAGCCTAGGCATGGGGCTGCAGAGGAGGCAGAGAGTGGTCTGGTCAGTAAAGGCACCCAAGTGACACTCTGCAGGCTTCTGGGTCCACAGCACTTCTCCTCACACCTCATCCTCCAGAGGACAGGCACCCGACCCAAGCACCCACTATCAGAAGGGCCTAGAGGACTAGAAGCCCAGTCCTGGAGGGAGGAGGGGCCTTAGACAGGAACCACATTATAGACGGCACTGAGCCCTGCTCCTACTACTGAACTGTCCTTCCTGAATGGCCCTTCCTACTGAACTGTCACTACGACCAGACGCACAACCTTTGCCCTGAAAGGCAACTCTATTGACTTCACTGGACAAGCGTCAGCGTTTTAGATGAGCAAAGGGAGTGACAGCCAGACTCGATTGTACAAGGTGTCCTGCAGCTCGGTGGAAGGTGGGGCTCTGGCTCAGGCAAGCACGTACAGAAAGACCTGCTGTATCCGTAGGCCCAGGGATCCAGAAGGTGAGGTCAGAGGCTCTCGGGCTGAGGATGCCGTGCCCAGCTCAGTGCCTTTCCCCACCAGGCCCATGCTTCTTTCCTGGCAAGGTCTGGGGCCCTAACCTAGATGAACATGATTCCGGGCAGAGCACAGCCGTTTCCAGTGTTGGAGGCACAGTCACAGGACGACATCAACCAAAGGGAAGGAACCACAGGGAAAAGGCACCAGGGCCAGAGATGTGATGGAGACAAAGTGTGGGCAAGGGGGAAATCCAGCTCTTTTTTTCTGAAAACAGAATCCTGTCTGCTCCTGGTTCCCTTGGCTTTTCTTGTTCCGGCAGTCCAAGTGTTGGTCAAGCACCTCACAGTTACCAAGAGCCTAGATGGTACACACATGATCCCATGTGGTTCTGAGACTCATCACTGGGGGTGGTTTTCATCCTCACTGCACAGAGGAGGAACCTGTGGCACAGAGAAGCCAAGCTCTATGCTCCAAGAGTCAGCGGTAGGAAGGGGCTGAGGAGGGTCTGCACCTTGCTGAGGCCCAGGCCTGGCTCTGTCCCCACACCTGCCTGTAATGAAGTCACCAGGAAGCTTACCTTTGTGCCACTGATTATTAATCTGCTCATTTGACTGCTAGGAAATGAAGGAGTGTTGGCGGGGGCAGTGGGAGGACCCAGGATACTCTAAGAACTCCAGAAAGCAGAGATCCTCAGAGCTCTAGATTCGGTACCTCCATAAATGCATACTTTATGTTTGTCTCTCCTGAAGGCTCTAGATTCTTAAGGTCTTTAAGAATGTTTCCTACTTTCCCCCTTAAAAAAATTAGAAAAGAGTTTGAGGTATAATTTGGGGTTGAATTTACAAGCAGCCCAAGCCGTCCTGGAGCCACTGTGCACTGTGCAGACTTGCCTAGTCAGGACAGGGCACCAGTCAAGTAGCCTGGTCGTGACCTTATGCTCTGTGTCCTTGATATGGACAGGTCTTGCTCAGGCCTTCTCTGTCCCCCATCTGGTGAGTATGGCGTGGGGGGAGGCTGCTTTGTTACTCCCATGGGTATGGCCTGGCTTTCTCTGCACTCACCACTGTTTCAGGCACACTACCTGGGGACCCTCAAGAGCCCTGCCTTGATCATCCATGGTGAATGTGGGGCACACCCATGGATGTGCCACTGTGAATCTGTACTCACAGTGTAACTGGAAGGGCTTCTAGCACCTACTGGGCCCTTTGGGAAGGCACACTCTTCCTTCAGCAGGTAAGGCTGAGTTTGGAAAAGGTCATCCAGATGATAGCCCTGTCCTATCCCATCTTCCCCTGTCACAGAATCCTGAGATTGACTTGCACCTGCCCCAAGCCTCTTCCCCTTATGGATTGGCACCAAAGGAAGGAGAAAGCTCCTTAATGAGAGAACTAGGGCTCCTGGGTTCACATACTCCTGAAGGAAAAGGACAAAAGCTGGGGAAGTGCCTTGAGGGCTACCCATGGAGGGGCAGTGCTCCCCTGTATGCCAAGGATATGTGGCCAGGTGGCTGCTGTTAAGGGGGATTTCACGGGTGGGACTGGGGCCCTAGATTCAGGCTAATCCCATGTGACAGGCCGAGTTAGCACAGCAAGGCTAGGAGAACTGGGACCCTGAGAGGGGTTCTCACTGTGGGGAGTGGAGGTGTTTCTGTGGGGTGAGACCTGAGAGCCTTGATTAGAGCTGGGATCAGCCTGGGGTTGGCTTTCCTAAACATGCCCCACTGCCTAGGATTTGAGGAGGCCTGTGGTGGGGTTCCTGGGAGGGACCTCATGCAGAGAGAATCCAGGAGGGGACACTAGTGCCTAATACAGGTGTGATCTAGCCCTGCCAAGCCCAGGAGGTGAGGCCTGGCACCCATGGCCAGTGGAGGCCAAACCAGGTGCTGCTCCACTCAGCAGAAGCCCTCTCCCTCCCTCACCACATACCAGAAGATTTTCTTCCACCCCTTCTCAGTGTCTGGCCCAGGAGCCCCCAGGCTTTTTCTTGCCCAAGTAGGCTCTCCCCAGGGAGTGTTGCCCCTCTAACCCTGCTCCCAGCTATGTCCACGGAGGGGACACCAGCTCCTTGTCCCCTAGCAGTCCTTCTTACTCTTTAACACCTGTCTCAACCCCTTGGATCCCCTCCATCTCTTTCCTGTCGTCACCCTCCTCGCCATCAACCCTGGGGGCTTCCTAGCCTCTGGGCCCCTGGCTTTTCTAGTACCCAGAACAAGCCCCCTTTCAACTCTGTCTCCTCAGCCTACTCTCTCTTAGCAGAAAGGGCTCAGAAAGCATTAAGCAGGGTCCCATCCATGCTCCCACATTCTCTGCAGACCCTCAAGAGTCACACATATCAGGCTCTAGTGTCCCCTCCTGGATTCTCTCTGCATGAGGTCCTTCCCAGGCTCTCTGCCACAAGCCTCCTCAACTCCTAGGCAGTGGGGCATGTTTAGGAAGGCCAATCCCAGACTGAGCCCAGTTCCAGTCAAGGTCCTATGGGGGTTGGGAGCTGGCAGCTTTAGGGCCCTGATCTGAGTGTGAGCTGTCTTCCCAGCTGCACATCTTGCCCCCTTACCCTTATTTCACCTCATTTCCACTCCCCTAGGCCTCGCTCCCACTCCTGAACCCTGGCTTGGGGGAGATGTTACTTTGTTCACTCTCCAGAGACGACCATGGAGACCCTACCTGGGCCCTCTCACAGCTTCTCACATCTGGGCTCTGAGTCCCCTATCACGGAGGAGGCAGAGGTCTTACCCTCCCCAGCGGGCAGCAACTTCTCCAGAGCCCCCCTGCCCAGCAGCCCTGTATCTCTCTGCCACCTGCCAGGGTCTCTCCCAATGGACTTGCTTCCTTCCACTTTGAACCTATTCAGGTCTCTCTGTTCTAAATGCAAAACCCCACCTATGCACAAATTTATGCCTCCCCTAGTGCTTGGGACAGCCAGCCCTTTCTCCCTGCTTGTCCTGGAGTCAGGCAGGAGAGTGCCACCTCCATGCATTGACATCACCACTCTGCTATTCCTGGCTTCTCTCCATGGTCCTGAATGGTGGCTCTGTGCCACAAATACAGGGGCCCATTCAGTTCTAAGGGTGCTCAACTTCTCTTTGGTCCTTCACTGTCTCTTTTTTTTTTTTTTTTTTTTTTTAATTTTATTTTTATTTTATTTTTTAATATATGAAATTTTCTGTCAAATTGGTTTCCATACAACACCCAGTGCTCATCCCAAAAGGTGCCCTCCTCAATACCCATCACCCACCCTGCCCTCCCTCCCACCCTGCCCTCCCTCCCACCCCCCATCAACCCTCAGTTTGTTCTCAGTTTTTAACAGTCTCTAATGCTTTGGCTCTCTCCCACTCTAACCTCTTTTTTTTTTTTTTTTTTTTTTTTTTTTTTCCTTCCCCTCCCCCATGGGTTTCTGTTATGTTTCTCAGGATCCACATAAGAGTGAAACCATATGGTATCTGTCTTTCTCTGTATGGCTTATTTCACTTAGCATCACACTCTCCAGTTCCATCCATGTTGCTACAAAAGGCCATATTTCATTTTTTCTCATTGCCACGTAGTATTCCATTGTGTATATAAACCACAATTTCTTTATCCATTCATCAGTTGATGGACATTTAGGCTCTTTCCATAATTTGGCTATTGTTGAGAGTGCCGCTATAAACATTGGGGTACAGGTGCCCCTATGCATCAGTACTCCTGTATCCCTTGGATAAATTCCTAGCAGTGCTATTGCTGGGTCATAGGGTAGGTCTATTTTTAATTTTCTGAGGAACCTCCACACTGCTTTCCAGAGCGGCTGCACCAATTTGCATTCCCACCAACAGTGCAAGAGGGTTCCTGTTTCTCCACATCCTCTCCAGCATCTATAGTCTCCTGATTTCTTCATTTTGGCCACTCTGACTGGCGTGAGGTGGTATCTGAGTGTGGTTTTGATTTGTATTTCCCTGATAAGGAGCGACGTTGAACATCTTTTCATGTGCCTGTTGGCCATCCGGATGTCTTCTTTAGAGAAGTGTCTATTCATGTTTTCTGCCCATTTCTTCACTGGGTTATTTGTTTTTCGGGTGTGGAGTTTGATGAGCTCTTTATAGATTTTGGATACTAGCCCTTTGTCCGATGTGTCATTTGCAAATATCTTTTCCCATTCCGTTGCTTGCCTTTTAGTTTTGTTGGTTGTTTCCTTTGCTGTGCAGAAGCTTTTTATCTTCATAAGGTCCCAGTAATTCACTTTTGCTTTTAATTCCCTTGCCTTTGGGGATGTGCCAAGTAAGAGATTGCTACGGCTGAGGTCAGAGAGGTCTTTTCCTGCTTTCTCCTCTAAGGTTTTGATGGTTTCCTGTCTCACATTCAGGTCCTTTATCCATTTTGAGTTTATTTTTGTGAATGGGGTGAGAAAGTGGTCTAGTTTCAACCTTCTGCATGTTGCTGTCCAGTTCTCCCAGCACCATTTGTTAAATAGACTGTCTTTTTTCCATTGGATGTTCTTTCCTGCTTTGTCAAAGATGAGTTGGCCATACGTTTGTGGGTCTAGTTCTGGGGTTTCTATTCTATTCCATTGGTCTATGTGTCTGTTTTTATGCCAATACCATGCTGTCTTGATGATGACAGCTTTGTAGTAGAGGCTAAAGTCTGGGATTGTGATGCCTCCTGCTTTGGTCTTCTTCTTCAAAATTACTTTGGCTATTCGGGGCCTTTTGTGGTTCCATATGAATTTTAGGATTGCTTGTTCTAGTTTCGAGAAGAATGCTGGTGCAATTTTGATTGGGATTGCATTGAATGTGTAGATAGCTTTGGGTAGTATTGACATTTTGACAATATTTATTCTTCCAATCCATGAGCAGGGAATGTCTTTCCATTTCTTTATATCTTCTTCAATTACCTGCATAAGCTTTCTATAGTTTTCAGCATACAGATCTTTTACATCTTTGGTTAGATTCATTCCTAGGTATTTTATGCTTCTTGGTGCAATTGTGAATGGGATCAGTTTCTTCATTTGTCTTTCTGTTGCTTCATTGTTAGTGTATAAGAATGCAACTGATTTCTGCACATTGATTTTGTATCCTGCAACTTTGCTGAATTCATGGATCAGTTCTAGCAGACTTTTGGTGGAGTCTATCGGATTTTCCATGTATAATATCATGTCATCTGCAAAAAGCGAAAGCTTGACTTCATCTTTGCCAATTTTGATGCCTTTGATTTCCTTTTGTTGTCTGATTGCTGATGCTAGAACTTCCAGCACTATATTAAACAGCAGCGGTGACAGTGGGCATCCCTGTCGTGTTCCTGATCTCAGGGAAAAAGCTCTCAGTTTTTCCCCGTTGAGGATGATGTTAGCTGTGGGCTTTTCATAAATGGCCTTTATGATCTTTAAGTATGTTCCTTCTATCCCGACTTTCTCAAGGGTTTTTATTAAGAAAGGGTGCTGGATTTTGTCAAAGGCCTTTTCTGCATCGATTGACAGGATCATATGGTTCTTCTCTTTTTTTTTGTTAATGTGATGTATCACGTTGATCGATTTGCGAATGTTGAACCAGCCCTGCATCCCAGGAATGAATCCCACTTGATCATGGTGAATAATTCTTTTTATATGCTGTTGAATTCGATTAGCTAGTATCTTATTAAGAATTTTTGCATCCATATTCATCAGGGATATTGGCCTGTAGTTCTCTTTTTTTACTGGGTCTCTGTCTGGTTTAGGAATCAAAGTAATACTGGCTTCATAGAATGAGTCTGGAAGTTTTCCTTCCCTTTCTATTTCTTGGAATAGCTTGAGAAGGATAGGTATTATCTCTGCTTTAAATGTCTGGTAGAACTCCCCTGGGAAGCCATCTGGTCCTGGACTCTTATTTGTTGGGAGATTTTTGATAACCGATTCAATTTCTTCGCTGGTTATGGGTCTGTTCAAGCTTTCTATTTCCTCCTGATTGAGTTTTGGAAGAGTGTGGGTGTTTAGAAATTTGTCCATTTCTTCCAGGTTGTCCAATTTGCTGGCATATAATTTTTCATAGTATTCCCTGATAATTGTTTGTATCTCTGAGGGATTGGTTGTAATCATTCCATTTTCATTCATGATTTTATCTATTTGGGTCATCTCCCTTTTCTTTTTGAGAAGCCTGGCTAGAGGTTTGTCAATTTTGTTTATTTTTTCAAAAAACCAACTCTTGGTTTCGTTGATCTGCTCTACAGTTTTTTTAGATTCTATATTGTTTATTTCTGCTCTGATCTTTATGATTTCTCTTCTTCTGCTGGGTTTAGGCTGCCTTTGCTGTTCTGCTTCTATTTCCTTTAGGTGTGCTGTTAGATTTTGTATTTGGGATTTTTCTTGTTTCTTGAGATAGGCCTGGATTGCAATGTATTTTCCTCTCAGGACTGCCTTCGCTGCATCCCAGAGCGTTTGGATTGTTGTATTTTCATTTTCGTTTGTTTCCATATATGTTTTAATTTCTTCTCTAATTGCCTGGTTGACCCACTCATTCGTTAGTAGGGTGTTCTTTAACCTCCATGCTTTTGGAGGTTTTCCAGACTTTTTCCTGTGGTTGATTTCAAGCTTCATAGCATTGTGGTCTGAAAGTATGCATGGTATAATTTCAATTCTTGTAAACTTATGAAGGGCTGTTTTGTGACCCAGTATATGATCTATCTTGGAGAATGTTCCATGTGCACTCGAGAAGAAAGTATATTCTGTTGCTTTGGGATGCAGAGTTCTAAATATATCTGTCAAGTCCATCTGATCCAATGTATCATTCAGGGCCCTTGTTTCTTTATTGACTGTGTGTCTAGATGATCTATCCATTTCTGTAAGTGGGGTGTTAAAGTCCCCTGCAATGACCACATTCTTATCAATGAGGTTGCTCATGTTTATGAGTAATTGTTTTATATATCTGGGGGCTCGGGTATTTGGCGCATAGACATTTATAATAGTTAGCTCTTCCTGGTGGATAGACCCTGTGATTATTATATAATGCCCTTCTTCATCTCTTGTTACAGCCTTTAATTTAAAGTCTAGTTTGTCTGATATAAGTATGGCTACTCCAGCTTTCTTTTGGCTTCCAGGAGCATGATAAATAGTTCTCCATCCCCTCACTCTCAATCTAAAGGTGTCCTCAGATCTAAAATGAGTCTCTTGTAGACAGCAAATAGATGGGTCTTGTTTTTTTATCCATTCTGATACCCTATGTCTTTTAGTTGGCGCATTTAATCCATTTACATTCAGTGTTATTATAGAAAGATATGGGTTTAGAGTCATTGTGATGTCTGTATGTTTTATGCTTGTAGTGATGTCTCTGGTACTTTGTCTCACAGGATCCCCCTTAGGATCTCTTGTAGGGCTGGTTTCGTGGTGACAAATTCCTTCAGTTTTTGTTTGTTTGGGAAGACCTTTATCTCTCCTTCTATTCTAAATGACAGACTTGCTGGATAAAGGATTCTCGGCTGCATATTTTTTCTGTTTAGCACACTGTAGATATCGTGCCAAGCCTTTCTGGCCTGCCAAGTTTCAAAGGAGAGATCAGTCACGAGTCTTATAGGTCTCCCTTTATATGTGAGGGCACGTTTATCCCTTGCTGCTTTCAGAATTTTCTCTTTATCCTTGTATTTTGCCAGTTTCACTATGATATGTCGTGCAGAAGATCGATTCAAGTTACGTCTGAAGGGAGTTCTCTGTGCCTCTTGGATTTCAATGCCTTTTTCCTTCCCCAGTTCAGGGAAGTTCTCAGCTATAATTTGTTCAAGTACCCCTTCAGCACCCTTCCCTCTCTCTTCCTCCTCTGGGATACCAATTATGCGTATATTATTTTTTTTTAGTGTATCACTTAGTTCTCTAATTTTCGCCTCATACTCCTGGATTTTTTTATCCCTCTTTCTTTCAGCTTCCTCTTTCTCCATAACTTTATCTTCTAGTTCACCTATTCTCTCCTCTGCCTCTTCAAGCCGAGCCATCGTGGATTCCATTTTGTTTTGCAATTCGTTTAAAGCGTTTTTCAACTCCTCGTGACTGTTCCTTAGTCCCTCGATCTTTGTGGCAAGAGATTCTCTGCTGTCCTGTATACTGTTTTCAAGCCCAGCAATTAATTTTATGACTATTATTCTAAATTCACTTTCTGTTATATTATTTAAATCCTTTTTGATCAGTTCATTAGCTGTTGTTATTTCCTGGAGATTCTTCTGAGGGGAATTCTTCCGTTTGGTCATTTTGGAGAGTCCCTGGCGTGGTGAGGACCTGCAGGGCACTTCCCCTGTGCTGTGGTGTATAACTGGAGTTAGTGGGCGGGGCCGCAGTCCGACCCGATGTCTGCCCCCAGCCCACTGCTGGGGCCACAGTCAGACTGGTGTGTGCCTTCTCTTCCCCTCTCCTAGGGGCGGGATTCACTGTGGGGTGGCGTGTCCCGTCTGGGCTACTTGCACACTGCCAGGCTTGTGTTGCTGGGGATCTGGCGTATTAGCTGGGGTGGGTAGGCAAGGTGCACGGGGGCTGGAGGGGCAGGCTTAGCTCGCTTCTCCTTAGGTGATCCACTTCAGGAGGAGCCCTGTGGCAGCGGGAGGGAGTCAGATCCACTGCCGGAGGTTTGGCTCCGCAGAAGCACAGAGTTGGGTGTTTGCGCGGAGCGAGCAAGTTCCCTGGCAGGAACTGGTTCCCTTTGGGATTTTGGCTGGGGGATGGGCGGGGGAGATGGCGCTGGCGCCTTTGTTCCCCGCCTAGCTGAGCTCTGCCGTCCGGGGCCTCAGCAGCTCTCCCTCCCTTTGTCCTCCAGCCTTCCCGCTTTCCGAGCAGAGCTGTTAACTTATGACCTCCCAGACGCTAAGTCGCGCTTGCTTTCGGAACACAGTCCGTCCGGCCCCTCGGCTTTTGCCAGCCAGACTCGGGGGTTCTGCTTGGCCGGCGAGCCGCCCCTCCGCCCCGGCTCCCTCCCGCCAGTCCGTGGAGCGCGCACCGCCTCGCCGCCCTTCCTACCCTCTTCCGTGGGCCTCTAGTCTGCGCTTGACTCCGGAGACTCCCTTCTGCTAATCCTCTGGCGGTTTTCTGGGTTCTTTAGGCAGGTGTAGGTGGAATCTCTTTGATCCTCTCCGGATCTCTGCGTCTGCATCTGTGACCACATTCCCTTCTCTTCCGAATAAAGGCTCTTTTTGTCCTTCACTGTCTCTAAATTGGGTTCCAGTCATTTGTGTCCATGAGAATCAACCTCTCAACTACTCAGAAGCTCAATTATTTCCTATTTCCAGGTTTTTGGGCAAACTGTTTGCCCCACCACGTTCCACTTCAAGCACCTTATCCTAGCTTTGTGTTCAGGACCCCACTCATGGGCTCCCCTGCCTCAGGCACACCAAAGGGCAAAGATATGTTTCCTTGTGATGAATCAACACTTCAATGCTGCCTATCCCTCCTCACCAATGGCCCAGGGCAGAGAGTGACACACAACAACAGGTGCCCAACATTGGCCAGTGTTCATAAATAAGCTGCACATCTGACTTATCCCATTCTGGAAGTCCTCACAGCTGGTCTCTTCTAAAGACAGGGAAAAGCATAGGCAGAAGGATTCAGGACACATGAGGTCTGGCACCCATGGCCAGTGGAGACCAAACTGGGTGCTGCCCAGCCCAGCAGTAGCACCCTTAGAGGCCTTAGAGGGGTGAGGGTGGTCTAGAAGTACATGGTTGGCCATTGTCAGAGCAGCCAAGGATCAGAGGAATCAGGAGAGTTGGAGCTTGGGGTCACGGTGCACAATGAGGGAATGCCAGCCCAGCCCATGTTGCACATCAGTGGGTGCCCACTGTGTCTCAGGGAACCTCTTAGCTCCTTGGCTTTTTCTGGGGTCTTGCCCACTAGGACTGCCTTAGGGTCAATGTGACACTTACCTGTCTTTGTTGAGTCATAAATGGGTGAAGCCATATAAGGCATAGGTGATTATGGAGATCCGCAGGTTTATGCTGGGGAGAAGCACATGCTTATGAGAAGTCATTAATGCAGTCTCAAAATGAAGCCAGAGACCAGGCCACACTGCTGGGGACACAGCTCCCACCTCAACTTTTCTATTTTTGGACCCACTTTTCAACCCCCAGAACTTCCTGTAACTTCAGTAAAGAATTCTGAGGACTGTGGCCTGGGCAGATTTCCTGGAAGAGTGTGCCAGAATGGCATCCTGATCCATCCTTATACTTACAGCATTCCAACACACACACACACACACACACACACACACACACACACACACGATCATGAGTACAGTGCATCACAAAGAGATAGACACCTTCTCACTTCTGAATGAGGACCTCCCAAATGGCCTCTTCTCTTCTGCAACCTATTTTGGACCTTCCTCCCCCCCTTCCCTCCTTCTAACTCCTCCTCTACCTCCCTTTCTCCTCAAAAAGTTATTCTCCCTTTTGGTAGCCATTCATATATATCCCTCCCTTTCTTCCCCTTGGTTACTGTTTTCTGGTCTGCTGACTCTCATTATCTTTTATCTAAACTATTTTGGTTCTTTTACAACTCATTTTACCACTACTATCCGACTTTTCTTCTTGGAGCACAACTTTGATATTATCACACCCCTGAACAAGAATCATCTGTGGCTTCCTATAGCTCACAGCAGGAAATTCAAGCCCCATGGCCTGGCTTGAATGACTATGTTTTGGCTCCAAGCTGATCCATCTGGCTTAATCTCCCAACCTCTCCCTGAGTTAACTCTATTCTGTACCCAAACAGACTACTCAGTCCATAAGAAGTCTTCTTGTTCCTGTTACCCTGTCTTTTCCATACTTCAAGAAATAGATCAAATTTCCACACCCCCTGGGAAGACATTCTTGATTTTTTTCTGTGAATTCTTAATTTTTCCTTAAGGTTGCCATGTAAGTCCTGTGCTTTTTCTTTTGACCCCTGATACCTTTTAACCAGGTGCTTAATTACTGTGTTACTGGTTTGTCTGTTTCCTAACCTGTTAGGTCCTCAAGGGCAGCCTGTGTCCCCAGCAGTGTGGCCTGAATCTCAGGCAGAAGCCAGTTAAAGCTGTCACGACCTAATGGAATGACTCTAGTCTATCCTTTTTTCCTGTGTCACAGCACTGCCCTGGGCTCTGTGCTCCTGACCTAAGGGACACTCATGCCCACTAAGCTAAAGAGCTGTGTACTCTGCCTGGCAGAGGAAAACACACACCTACTTTGTGAACCTCTTCACCACTTCCTCCACAAATTTGTGAATGTCCTTCCAGGACTTCTTTGTACTTCCTGACCTGAAAAACCAAGAAGACATTGAACAGAGGGATTGCATGCCTCCACTGGGTGGGCAGTGTTTCTACCTCCCATAGTCCCTTGAGCACTCCCTCCACAGCCCACATAGCTGATGTCTGCTACACCCCGTCAGTGGCCTTCGTGGGTCACCTTGGTGGTGATTCTCATCAGTGTAAGTGGTGGGGAGGATGTCCATGTAGACCTGTGCTTGAATATGGGGGACTTCTGGTGCAAACTTGGATGGGTGGTCATGAAAATTGCTTTGTTAGACAAGAAGGAAGGAGGATGGAAGAGCCCCCAGTGATTCTGATATGTTGTTCTTTTGGCTCCCCCACTTACCAACACATCAGTAGGAGCCCTGGCCTCAGCCAGGAAGGATGTGATACTCAGAATATTTTATTTCCCTCTTTCCTGTCAGCCTACAAAGCTGAACCACTCTGGACACAGTATGCCTTTTCCAGCCTCACTGCCATGGAAGGTGTTGGAACAGGCCCAGGACAGTGCTGTTCTAGTGTCATCATGATCCAACCATCAGGGAAAGCCACTGGTACCTCCTATCCCTACTTTCAGTTTCTTACTCCCATTGGCTCCCACTTTACTCCCTGGATGGACAGTAGGAGTATAAAGAATGTTTGTGTCATGATGACCCCTCTGCCTAGGTGGGAAGTACTTAACTGCGCCCTAGGTGCCAAGGGTTCAAAAAGTCTTTGCAATGCTACATCTCTCTATGTCTGTACAATTACAAATTGTGGAGGCTTATTAAATGTTTTGGTCAGGGTTCTGTAGATGGTGAGAGCAAAACATACTGATGCCAATACCCAGACTCTTTCCTTGGATCTGTGATGTTTTGTGTCTTTCCCATATCATAGGAGTCAGAGAAACCCACAAGGAGGCTCTTCCTTTCGCCTCCAATTATCCCTATATTCATTAACATCCTGAATGTCATGTTTACATGTGTGATTCCCACACATCCAAAAGCATCCTTATCCTCTCTGCCATTCCTTCTGCCTCCTCTAAGATGCTTATAAAACTGTTGATAGATGGTGAGGGAACTAAGAATAGATGATTCTAACCATGTCAGGATGATCATCATGAAGCACATATATATGAAGCACTTTACATGCATGCTTTCCAATTCCAGAACAACTCTGTGATGTCAAAATTATTCCCACTTTACAGATGAGAAAACTGAGGTTCTCATAGGTCAAAGAATTTGGCACAATAGATACGAACTCAGATATAGCTGTAAAAGCCTTATTCTTGCCATTGGACTTGGGAGACTGGGGTGACACTGCTGTGCCAATAATTGCTGGGAGCATAGCAGTGGACTCCAACAACTTACCCATAATATAGACTTTCTTATGGAAGCTCCATGCTAAAGTACAAGGAAGGCAATTGCTTTTCTAAGTAATTATAACTCTTCCCACTTTTCTTCTCATTATTACTCTCCCCTGTTTTTCCCAAGAATGAGGAAGATCTTCCAAAGAAGATTCACAGGATGAGTCTTCAACCCATCTACCAGCCCTGGGAAAGTTTGTGGTGGTTTTGAAGGAAGGTCTAGCATCTAGAACATGGAAGAATGTGAGTGCTCTTATGCAGTGGGAAAAACCACAAGGATATAAGTGCCTAGGAGAGAGGCAGTATGGAACAGAGCAACCACATAGAGTTCCAGCACACAGAGCTCCAATCATATTTTAGCACCCCATACCGAAATGAGAATGGAGAGATGGGGATCACCAGACATTTGGGGGCATCTCTACTGTTGAAGCTTGAGTCCAAAATATCTTAGTGATGTAACTACTCTGGGTGAATGGAAAGGGTGGGCAAAGTCCATGTAGGAGAGCCTACATGCATTATAAGAAAACTAAATTCTCTTCATTCCTAGGCAGAAGTCAATAGAGAATGAGTAAACATCAAACAACAAGAAACAGTATCAGTACTAGCATGTTCTTAGAAACAAAGTTATAATACCAGAAAAAATACCAGAAAAAATCTGGAAGATTTGTAAGTGCCTGTCCCTGGGGAATGAGATGAGAGGAAATGAGAAGTGGTGCAGGAGCCCCAAGTTCTTTATTGTCAAGTTTGTAATGTGTTTAAATTTAAATTTATGGTCAAGCATTTCTTCCTAAATGTAAAAAAAGGAATTAGAGGGGTGCCTGGTGCCTCGGTTGAGTGTCCAGCTTCAGCTCAGGTCATGATCTCGCAGTTCGTGAGTTTGAGACTTGTGTTGGGTTCTGTACTGACAGCTCAGAGCCTGGAGCCTGCTTAGAATTCCATGTCTCCCTCTCTCTCTGTCCCTCCCCTACTCACTCTCTGTTTCTGTCTCTCTCAAAAATAAACATTAAAAAAAAGACGATTTCTGCATTAGCTTTGTAGGAGCTTCAGAAAACAATGAAAAGTTTATCACAGTAAAGCAAATGTGCAATCCAGAAACAGCCATCTTCAAAAATAGAGAGGTTAAGATGGTGGTGAATTAGGGGGACCCTGGGCTTTCCTTGTCCCTCAAACACAGCTGTATTGAGGTCAGATCACTCGGAACACCTAGGAAATCAATCTGTGGACTGGCAGGAGGACATCCATGGTTGGAAGGAGACAATGAGGCAGGTGTGAGGTGCATGGAAGTGAACTGGGGGAGAGAAAATTGTGGTGCTGTGGAGGGGAGGGAACACTTTCTGCAGGGAGACAAAAGGAAGAGAAAGGGAGAGGGGTTGAGAAAGTGCGGCATCAGGTATGCAGAAGAGGAAAACATCTCCCAACCACGGACTGGGGAAGGAGAAGTACCGAGTGTTGCACGTTTTTGCAAACAGCATGTGGAGCTCAAACTCTGAGGTTTTGGAAGTGTTTGACTTTCCCCAGAGTGGAGCTGTGGTATGCACTCCTGGGGATAAGGAAGGAGCTGGCCTCAGAGTGCATAGCATGATATAGGGATTGTCAGGGCACATTGGGAGAGAATAGTCCCCTTCCTGGAGTACTTTTGGAAGAGCGAATATTGCCTCTCCAAAGACAAAAGACCCTATAGGTGCCAGCAAAAGGTCTTTCATCAGCAGGGGACAAAGGTGTGCCCAGAGGGAATATAACCTTTGCTACTTTTAGTGGTGTTACACCATAGGTTCTGCACACTGTGCAGACTTGAGATTGTTTTTCTAGAATAAAGGACATCAGACAAAGTGTAGAGAGGCTCCATTCTGGAGGAGGGGGCAGGTATACGTGGTGCCAGGTCCTGTAAGATTTTCAGTTTTGAATCCCAGGCACATGCCAAAGAAAAAATGCAGGAGAGCTGTGTCGCAGGGCAAGCCACAGTGTCCTCACTGCACCCTCACTATTCTGTGAAGGCTGCCTGAACAGCAGGGCTCTGAGATCCCCTGTCTGGGGATGAGATATTGGGGTGGCACCATATTCCTCATATTCCTTCTTATGCCAAGCACTGTCCCCCTTTGCCTGGGAACTGATTATTTACTGGGGCAAGACTGACTCTGAACGAATGGAATGGGCCTCTCCTCCAGGAGACCAGCACAGCCAGGTCCCTGCCCACACCAAGCGTACTGAAAATCAAGTGCTTCAAAATGACACCTGCAGTTCTGGTGGAAATAGAACGAGGCCTACTTTTTTTTCTTTCTTTTTTTTTTTTCTTTTGAAATCAGGCTCAAAGTTTTTTGTTTCTTTGTTTTCATTTCCTTCTCTCTCTCTCTCTCTCTCTCTCTCTCTCTCTTTCTGATCAGAATTCTTCTGTTATTTTCCTTTTCTTTCTTTTTCTTTGGGATCAGGCTTATAGTTTTTTGATTGTCCATTTTTTTTCATTCCTTTTCATTTTCTCTTTTTTGGAATCATGATTTTCCCCCTTTTTTCCAGGTTTATTTTGACAAACTAATCTAAGCATATCTAGACAAAGGTCCAGACACTCCACCACTGCAAGCAAGGAGGAGATCTGCAGAGGACTGACTAATGGAAAGAGCAGCCAAAATGCAATAGCAGAGTGCACACAGCCTATACCAGAAACACTTCCTGAAGTGTCAGGCTCTGAACAGTGTGTGACCCCTTTTTAATAGAGCAGTACTCTCGGGTACAGGAAACATAACAAGCTTTCAAAACATGCAAAAGACAGAAACTTAGCCAAAATGACAAGATGGAAGTATTTTCCCCAAAAGAAAGGTCAAGAAGAAATCACAGCCAGGGATTTGCTCAAAACAGATATAACCAATATATCTGAGTAAGAAGTTTGAACAACAGTCATAAGACTACTAACTGGGCTTGAAAAAGCATAGAAGACACCAGAGAAACCCTTGCTATAGAGATCAAAGACCTAAGAACTAGTCAGGATAAAATAAAAAAGGCTATAACTGAGATGCAAAACCAACTGGATATAGTCAAAACGAGGACTGAAGAAGCAGAGGAGAGAATAGGTGATATAGAAGATAAAATTATGGAAAATAATAAAGCTGAAAGGAAGAGGGAAAGAAAACTATTAGATCATGAGAGGAGACTTAGGGAATTTAGTGATTCCATAAAATGAAACAACATTCATATCATAGGAGTCCCAGAAGAAGAGAAGCAGGAAAAAAGGGCAGAAGGTTTATTTGAACAAATTTTGGCTGAGAACTTCCCTAATCTGGGGAAGGAAACAGGCATCAAAGATCAAGAGGCACAGGGAACTCCCATTAAAATAAATAAGAACAGATAAACACCATGACATTTCAAATTTAAACTTGCAAACTACAAAGATAAAGAGAGAATTTTTTTTAAAAAGCTTTTATTTATCTATTTTGAAAGAGAGAGAGAGTAGGGTAGGGGCAGAGAGAGAGGGAGGGGAGAATCCCAAGCAGGCTCCATGCTGTCAGTGCAGAACCCAAAGCAGGGCTTGAATTCACAAACCATGAGATCATGACCTGAGCTGAAATCAAGAGTCAGATGCTTAACCAGCTGAATCGCCCAAGTGCCCCAAGAGAGAATTCTGAAAGCAGCTAGGACACATGACCTTAACCCACAAAGGTAGTCACATAAGGTTAGCAGCAGACCTGTCCACTAAAACTTGGCTGGCCAGAAGGGAGTGGCAGGAAATATTCAATGTGTTGAATTGGAAAAATACACAGCCAAGAATTCTTTATCCAGCAAGGCTGTCATGCAGAATAGAAGGAAAGATAAAGCATTTCCCAAACAAAAACTGAAGGAGTTTGTGACCACTAAACCAACCCTGCAAGAAATTTTAAGGGGGACTCTTTGAGTGGAGACAAACAAACAAAAGAACCCAAAGTGACAAAGACTAGAAAGGACCAAAGAACATCACCAGAAACACCAACTCTACAGGTAACACAATGGCACTAAATTCATATCTTTCAATAATCATTCTAAATGTAAATGGACTAAATGCTCCAATCAAAACATAGGATATCATCAGGGAAATACAAGTCAAAACCACACTGAGATAACACCTCACACTGGTAAGAGTGGCTAAAATTAAGAACTCAGGAAACAACAGATACTGGCTTGGATGTGGAGAAATGGGAACCCTCTTGCACTGTTTGTTGGTGGGAACGCAACCTGGTGCAGCTGCTCTAGACAACAGTGTGGAGGTCCCTCAAAACATTAAAAATAGAACTACCCTATGATCCAGAAATAGAACTACTAGGAATTTATTCAAAGGATACAGGGGTGCTGATGCATAGGGGCACATATACCCCAATGTTTATAGCAGTGCTTTCAACAATAGCCAAATTATGGAAAGAGCCTAAATGTCCATCAACTGATAAATGGATAAAGAAGATATGGTTTATATATACAATGGAATACTACTTGGAAATGAGAAAGGATGAAATCATGCCATTTGCAGCAACATGGATGGAATTGGAAGGTATTATGCTAAGTGAAATAAGTCAGTCAGAGAAAGACAGATATCATATATTTTCACTCATATGTGGATCTTGAGAAACTTAACAGAACACCATGGGGGAAGGGAAGGGGGAAAATATAGTTACAAACAGAGAGGGAGGGATGCAAACCATAAGAGACTCAAATATAGAGAACAAACTGAGGGTTGATGGGGCGGGGAGAGGGGAAAATGGGTGATGGGCATTGAGGAGTGCACCTGTTGGGATGAGCACTGGGTGTTGTATGTAAGTGATGAACCATGAGAATCTACCCCCAAAACCAAGAGCACACTTTATATGCTGTATGTTAGCCAATTTGACAATAAATTCTATTAAAAAGTAGGGTATCAGAATGGATAAAAAACAAGATCCATCTACGTGCTACCTAAAAGAAACTCATTTTAGACCTACCTAAAGAAACCTTCAGATTGAAAGTGAGGGGATGGAGAACCATCTATCATGCTAATGGACATCAAAAGAAAGCCAGAGTAGCCATACTTATATCAGACAAACTAGATTTTAAAATAAAGACTGTAACAAGAGATGAGGAAGGGCATTATATCATAATTAGGGGGTCTATCCATCAGGAAGATCTAACATTTTTAAACATTTATGCTTCCAACTTGAAAGACCCAAATATATAAATGAATTAAAAACAAACATAAAGAAATTCATCAATAATAATACAATAATAGTAGGGGACTTTAATAACCCAGTTATAGCAATGGACAGATCATCTATGGACCAGATAAACTTAACAAATATATTCAGAACATTTCATCCTAAAGCAGGAAAATACATTCTTCTCATGAAGAATGCACATGGAACATTCTCCAGAATAGATCACTACTGGGTCATAAATCATCCCTCAAGAGGCACAAAAAGATCGAGATCATACTATGCATATTTTCAGATCACAATGCTATGAAACTTGAAGAAAAAATTTGGAAAGCCCTCAAATACATGGAGGTTAAAGAATATCCTATTAAAGAATGAAGGGTTAACCAGAAAATTAAAAATTGACTTAAAATACATGGAAGAAAATGAAAATGAAAACCTGATAGTCCAAACCATTTGGATTGCAGGAAAGGAAGTCCTAAAAGGAAACTACATTGCAATTTAGGCCTATCTCAAGAAGCAATACAGGTACCAAATACACAATTTACCTTATGCCTAAAGGAGCTAGAAAAGGAATAGCAAATAAAGTCAAAAGCCAGCCAGAAGAAGATTAGAGTAGAGATAAATAATACAGAAACAAACAAACAAACAAACAAACAAACAAACAAACAAACAGTAGAACAGATCAATGAAAGTAAAAGCTGGCTTTTTGAAAGAATAAACAAAATTGATAACCCCCCAGCCAGACTTTCAAAAAGAAAAAAGACACAAATAGATAAGATCACAAATGAAAGAGGAGAGGTAACAACCAACACCACAGAAATACAAACAATTATAAGAGAATAGTATGAAAAATTATATTCCGACAAACTGGACAATCTGGAAGAAATGGACAAATTCCTAGGAACTCACAAACTACCAACACTGAAACCATAAGAAATAGAAAATTAGAACAGACCCATAACCAGCAAAGAAACACAATTAGTAATAAAAAATCTCCCAAGAAACAGGAGTCTTGGGCCAGATCATTTCCTAGGGGAGTTCTACCAGACATTTAAAGAGCAGTTAATACCTATCCATCTCAAACTCTTTCAAAAAATAGAAACGGAAGGAAAGCTTCTACACTCATACTATGAAGCTAGCATTACTTTGTTTCTAAAACCAGACAAAGACCCCATTAAAAAGGAGAATTACAGGTCAATATCCCTGATGAATCAGGATGAAAAAATTCTCAAAAAGATACTAGCAAATCGAATTAAACATAACAGTAAAAGAATTATTCACCATGGTCAAGTGGGATTTATTCCTGGGCTGCAGGGCTGGTTCAATATTTGCAAATCAAGCAACACAATACACCACATTAATATAAAAAGGATAAGAACCATATGATCCTGTCAGTAGATGCAGAAAGAGCATTTGACAAAATATAGCATCCATTCTTGATAAAAACCATCAACAAACTAGGGATAGATGGAACATACCTCAACATAAAAAAATTCCATATTTGAAAGACTCACAGCTAAAATCATCTTCAGTGGGGAAAACCTGAGAGCCTTTCCCCTGTGGTCAGGAACATGACAAGAATGCCCACTCTCATTATTACTATTTAACATAATACTGGAAGCCTTAGCCTCCGCAATCAGACAACAAAAAGAAATAAAGGTCAGACAAATAAGCAAGGGAGATATCAAACTTTCACTATTTGCAGGTGACATGATACTGTATGTAGACAACCCAAAAGACTCCACCAAAAAACTAATGTATGAATTCTAGAACTAATATACGAATTTAGCAGAGTCACAGGATATAAAATCAACATGCAGAAATTGGTTGCATTTCACACATCAATAACAAAGCAACAGAAAAAGAAATCAATCCCATTTATAACTGCACCAAAACCAATAACATACCTAGCAATACACCTAACTAAAGAGGTAAAAGATCTGTACTCTGAAAACTATAGAATACTTATGAAAGATTTTGAAGAGGACACAAAGAAATGGAAAGACATCCCATGCTCATGGATCAGAAGATCATTGTTAAAATGTCTATACTACCCAAAGCAATCTACACATTTAATACAATCCCTATCAAAATACCACCAGCATTTTTCACAGAGATAGATCAAACAATCCTAAAATTTGCATGGAACCACAAAAGACCCCAAATAACCAAAGCAATCCTGAAAAAGTAAAACAAAACTAGAGGTATCACAATCCTAGGTTTCAAGCTGTATTACAAAGATGTAGTTATCAAGACACTATGGTACTGGCACAAAAACAGACACATAGATCAATAGAACATAATAGAAAACCCAGGAACGGACCTATAACTATATGGTCAGCTCATCTTTGACAAAGCAGGAAAGAGTATCCAATGGAAAAAAAGACAGTCTCTTCAGAGAATGGTGCTGGGAGAACTGGACAGTGACATGCAGAAGAATGAAACTGGACCACTTTATTACATCATACACAAAAATAAATTCAAAATATATGAAAGACCTAAATGTGAGAGAGGAAACCATAAGAATCCTAGAGAATACAGGCAGAAACATCTTTGACTTTGCTGTAGCAACTTTTTTTACTGGTTGTGTCTCTGAAGGCAAGAGGAACAAAAGCAAAAATGAACTATTGGGACTTCATCAAAAAGCTTCTGCACAGTGAAGATAACAATCAACAAAACTAAAACACCACCTAAGGAATGGGAGAAGATATTTGTAAACAACATATAAGATAAAGTTGTAGTATCCAAAATCTGTAAATTACTTATCAAAGTCAACACTCAAAAAAAACCCCTCAAAAAACAAAAAACCAAACAATCCAGAGAAGAAGTGGATAGAAGTCATGAATAGATACTTTTCTAAAGAAGACATCCAGATGGCTAACAGACACATGAAAAGATGCTCAACATCACTCATCATCAGGGAAATCCAAATCAAACCCATGATGAGATGCCATCTCACACCTGTCAGAATGTCTAAACTTAATAATGCAAGAAACAACAGATGTTGGTGAGGATGTAGAAAAGGGGAACCCTCTTGCATTGCTGGTGGGAATGCAAACTGGTGCAGCCACTCTGGAGAACAGTATGGAGTTTCCTCAAAAAACTAAAAATAGAACTACACTATGAACCAGCAATTGCACTATTCACTATTTACCCAAAGGATATAAAAATACAGATTCAAAGGGGCACATGTATCCCAATGTTATAGCAATGTTTATCCCAATGTTATGGCTATTATTAACAATAGCCAAACTATGGAGGGAGCCCAAATGTCCATTGACTAATGAATGAATAAATAATATAATAATATGTGGGAGATATATGTATATATATGGGAATATTGCTCAGCTATCAAAAAGAATGAGATCTTGCCATTTGCAATGACATGGATGGAGCTAGAATATATTATGCCAAGTGAAGTAAGTCAATCAGAGAAAGACAAATATCATGATTTCACTCATATGTGGAATTTAAGAAACAAAACAGATGAGCATATGGGAAGAGGAGGAAAAGAGAAGAAAGGGAAACAAACCACAAGAGACTCTTAATGATAGAGAAAAAACTGAGGGCTGACGGAGGGAGGTGGATAGAGGCTGGGCTAGATGGGTGATGGGTATTAAGGAGGGCATTTGTGATGAGCACTGGGTGTTGTATGTAAGTGATGAAATCTACTTCTGAATTAGTTTCTACTTCTGAAACTAATATTGCACTGTATATTAACTTAAATTTAAAGTAAAAAAACCCAAAATGGTAGTTTGGTGGCATTTTTAATCACCCTTCTCCCACTCTCTTTCTAGCTGGTGGCAGTTTTGGTCTTGATTGGTAGTCTAGTTCCAAGTTCTCCTTGAATCAGAGGGAGTAGTAAGAACCTTACTTACAAATTATTGTGTACATCTGTTAGAATGGCTATCATAAGAAAGAGCAGACATAACAAATGCAGGTGAAAATGTGGAGAAAATCTTCCCCCTTATATAAAGAAGCAAATTGAAGATAGTGTATTAGAGGGTGGATCAGTCCCTTGATATCATTCAGACTGCAATCCAGTTCTTTGAGTAATAAAAACAACTGCACTCATCTTACAAATTGAGTCTTTATAAGAACAGAAAGGATCTATAGAAGTGATTCAAAGCCCACCTATCCTTTTTACCAGTCCCAAGAGAGTACAGTACCAAAGGAACACTTCTGATCAGTGCATCATGGTATTGGAGTCACCAACGAAATCACAGTGGTTGAGCACTGGATGGAACAATGCTTTACTGACATAAAGTGACAGAACAAAATCAACTTCACTAGTGGGCATTGGTCCCCAGGCCCAGTGGGTGTATTCTGGTGGCTGAGTCATGGCAATTGGCCTAAGCACACCTCTCCTGCCACAGTGGAAGGAACCTTGTCCCTTTCCACATAAGACAGGTATAACAGTGGATTGGTCAGGTACCATGTGATGCATATCCTTTAAGCAGAGACAAAAGAACATTCAGAAAGTTAAACAAGGAGCAATATATCCAAAGTGATAAGCCTGACACAGGCTATATAGGCTCTTTCTCTTTGTATCAGGAAGCACTCCATACCCAAGGTCTATTCTCATGTGGCTGAATGGGGGGTCAAAAGCCTGCATGCATGAGACTGTCTTTATAAACAATTTCCAAATAAGGTATAAAATACTGAAACAATTTGTTAACAGGTTTATCTAATTTTGGCTTATTATAGAGGAACTAAAAATATTTGGGCTTGTTAATAAATATGTGCCACACTGAAAAAATTCCTATGAGGAAGAATATACTAGCAGAAATTATGAAATGCATTAAAAAATTTGCCAATCTACAGATTGCTGGGATAACAGTCTATACATGCTTACTTCTTGGTTTTTGCAAGAATTTAAGGTTTCTAAAAGTTAATAATTCTAATCAATATATGTAATTAAAACCACTAGAACTAATAAAGAAAATGAGTTCGTACAGGGAGAATAGGATGTGTTTCTGGTAAGATAAGGTATAAGGCATGGAAATGTGCTTTTGTTAAGGGGAAAAGTAAAATTGTTTAAAGGAGAATAGTCATTTCAGAATGAAAAAAGGAGGGATAATGGCTAAAAATTAAATAAATGGAACTAAAAAAAGGAATAGAGAAAAAAATCTTATGTGGTCCAAGTGGTTAAAATGGAATTAATTCATTATAAGAATTTTAAAAATAAGCTTTGATACCAATACTATGCCTATCAAAATTAAAACATAATTCTCTTTCATTTGTTGAACAAAGTTTTCTTGGACTATTGGTGTGCTCTTAATAAGAGATTATGAAAAGTTGTTCTTTACCCTTTTTGTAATCTATCTTCAAAGAAATATTTTGTGTCTTACCAAAATATTTTCCTGCATCTCATGTTGTCATTAGCAAGTCTTTGATTACTTGGAAGAATTGAGTCATCTCTATTCAAAGATCTAAGCCTTTTTACAAGAGCTACGGTTTTTCACCACTAGGTAACTTCCTGTGTTTGCCTTAGAAATCTCTTGTCACTTTGCTTAAATAGATAACCCAGAATGTATTTAATCAAGTGTTGATACCTTTTGATTTTTTTTTTTTTTAGAAACTTCTCTTTGTCAATTTTGAAATGAAGTCTTTTTGACCTCAAGATAACTTTGGGATATTTAAGAGAGTCCTTGGAACATCTCAAAATATTTTTCGTCTCTCCTTAGAAAAGAGACATGTTATACTAATTAGGCTAGTTTGACATGTTGAATTACAATGGAAGCATTGTCAAATAAGAAAAGATGTTAAACCCTTTTTAGGTTATATTTGTTTGGATATATGTTAATATGTGTTCCAGAAATTGTATGGAATTCCTAGAAATCAATATGTCTTGGTATTACGTTATTAGTCATAATTCTCAGCCCAACAGACAAGTTGTAAATGGAACCAAGGCAATGTCTCCAAACTCTCCAAGCATGAAGATCTGACCCCCTTTGTGGGCCACAAGCTGCCTAATGCACAGCTCACCTTCCCAAGACAACACTCAGTCAGATTTAACTGTTCTGAAAGTGCACACAAACTGTAATGTGGTCTCCAAATGACTGAAGAAAGAAGCAAAACACTTAGCAGCAGGAGGTCAAAGGACGTTGTAAGTAGTGACACTATGAGAATGTCCAACAGAAGCAACACAGCAATCTCTCTGGGGCCCAGTAAAAATAGAATCCACTTGGACAAAAAACAACACAAACAAAAAACCTCACAGATGGAAACTGAAACACATCAAGCTTCTAATAATTGCTGAGAAGGAGCTCCTAGCAATCACCTGCCTCTCCACCTGTAAACGGATATGCAGATCACAGATCTAGGCCTTGTCAGAGGAGGGACTGAGAGCCACCCAGAAACCCAATGGTGGCTTTTTTTTTTACCTTCCCAAAAGCTCCAGGGAACAAATTCTTGGTGCATTCCTTCTGCCTCACGATCAAGGGGGACACAGAATAAGGGGCTCTTATCTTGGGTGTTGGTAAGACTATCCCCACCTCCCTTTTCCCAAGGCTGGGGTCCCCTTGAGCCCCTTTATGACCTGAGGTCAGAGGTGCCTTGAGGGACACCCAGGGCCAGCATGGGAGGGCTGCTCACATGTCCAGGAGAAGTAGACATTAAAATAACCCTTACAGGTTTTTGGCTTCTCTATCTTGCTCCTGTAGTGCCTGGTGCCCTGGTGGAAGGGTCTCCAGGCTGGGAGGCGGTGCAGGAAGCTCCCTGTGCTCAGCAATGGAGGTGGCAGCAGCAGGAAAAGGAGCAGGAGCAGGGAGAGTGCAGGGCCTGGCACCCAGAGGCTGCTGCTCCCCATTTTCTTAGTTGTCCCTGAGGCCCCACTCTCTCCTGGAGCAGGGGGATCAGCGCTGGCCATGCCCGGCCACCACAGGCTTCTGCCTCATCTGCTGTCTCCCCTTCAACCCTGTGTCCTGGAGCCTTGTTCTCTCAAGCTCTTTCTCCAAGGTGCTCTTAGAGCCTCCACCTGGTACCTGCCCTTTGGGCGGAAGAGGCAAACAGCTGGATTTGGGGCAGTAGTCCCACTACCTGAGTGGCCCTTCCCTGCCCCACAGAGACAGAATTCCCTGTGATGTCCCTTATGATGGACAGGAAGGTTGGCATGGTGACTTTGTGACCTGCAGCTCTGCTCGGTGTCCTGCCTGTTGACAACCCCAGGCAGGAGTCATGGGATCTTTGGATGGGGGATAAGATGAGGCCTCCATTTGTCTCTTACCCTAAACCCTCACAGGTGGCCACTAAAATCCTCAAGACTGTGACTTTTTGTATATCAAAGAAGGCAGCTGAGGTGGTTTAGATGAGGACATCCCTGTGAGTGTCCAGGAGGTTGAGGAACTGGGAGACTAGAGTACAATAATAAATGGTCATTGGTGTGAACACTGAAGTCACCCATGGACATGGAAGAATCTAAAAGGCCTAGAAGGTTTGTGTAAACATTCAAAGTTCTTTGTGAATAAGGGACATTCTTGTTATCTACTGCTGTGTAACAAACCACCCAAACGTAGTGACATACATGAGAACCATTTTATATGTGCACAGGTTCTATGGATCAGACATGCAGAGAGGGCTGAGTGGGGATGGCTTCTCTGTGCCCCATGGAAAATCATGGGCATAGACACCTCTGAGTCTGATTCCGTTACTTAGACTGTGATGTAAAAAAGTATTTAGAAATTCATCAATCAACTTATTCTGTTTTGTTTTCTTTATTTTGTATGCACAAAGGAAGAGTGATACACCATAAAAATCATTCTAAGCCTAAAATAGATCTTTCAATACACATTACATAAAAATTACAAGTGATGAAAAGCATGGTGTAGGTGTGATTTTTTTGAATGGTATTTAAAAACATAGGATATCTTAAATAAATGATATTTTGGAATTAATGGAATTAGTATACATCTCTCATTAGCATATTAGCTTTTCTTTGCTTCACATCCTTTGTAAGACTTGGTATTATCACATTTTTATATTTATCTATTGATTAGACATCTCATTGTGGGCTTAACTGGCATTTTCATAATTTCTGGTAGGATTGGTTTTTTGTTCAAGAGATTTTGGGTCACTCATTTTTCTTCATTTGTGAAGCACTGTTTCCTACCTGTACCCATTTCATGATTTGGGTGTTTAGCTTTTTCATACCAATTCCTCAGCATTTCTTACATAATCTGCATACTAATCTTTTATCAATTGTTGTGAATAACTTTTCCAAGAATGTAGCTGTTCACTCTATTTATTGCCTTTTAATAAACCAGGAGTTCTTGATTTTAATGGAGTTGATGTCATTTTTAAAAACTTTTAAGATTTGAACTGTTTTTGTATCTTATTTAAAAAATTCTTCCTCGTTGGGGTGCCTGGGTGGTTCAGTCAGTTAAGTGTCCGACTTTGGCTCAAGTTATGATCTCACGGTTTGTGGGTTCCAGCCCTGTGTTGGGCTCTGTGCTGAAGAGCTCAGAGCCTGGAGCCTGCTTTGGATTCTGTGTCTCCCTCTTCCTGTCCTTCCCCTGCTCGTGCCCTGCCTCTTGCTGTCTCTCAAAAAGAAATAAACATTTTTTTTTTGAAAAAAAAATTCTTCCTTGTTAAAGTGGGACACATTTTATATTAAAGTTTTAAAGATTTGATTTCACATTGAAGTATTTAATCAACCCATAATTAAATAATAAGTGTGATTTGTGTCAGGAATTTAACTTCATGTTTTATCATATAGAGCAATGTGTCTCAGCACTATCCTTTTTGATTTGTTGACTATTCCATCTTCTAAATGATTTGCTTGTCACGTCTGATGTGCTCCAAGTCCCATGTAGGTGTTGATGTACTCTCTTATCCATTCCATTTATCCATCTATTGGCTTATGTTTGTAGTGTCAATACTACACTATCTTAATTATTATAGTCTGGATGAGTTCATAATTTTCCTTGCTGTCCCTTCGTCTGGTAGGGAAGGATTGTGCTTCCCTGCCACATTCATAGCAGGCTTGGACTTGATCCCACCAATGAAATGTTAACAGAAGTACATGTGCCACTTCTGGACAGAAACTTTAAGAATCTAGGTATGATAAAGGTAGACCCAACAGCCTGGTACCTGAGCAACTGTGTTGTGCAATGCCCTCCTGGGAACCTGAGGCAGATATGTATATGCAGGAGAGTGAGAAATATGAGTGGAAAATAAAGTTTGTGTTTTCAAGCCTATCAGATTTGAGTGTTCTTAACAGAAGATAATCCAGCCAAATCGGATACACACAGAGCATCGGTTACGTAATCTAACATACAGAGTTCAATGCAAGCCTTAGCAGGGTAAGGTAAATCATCCACCTTATTTTTCTTATGGTAATTGTTCACTATTTGCTTTTTGATGTACATTTTAGAATCAGTTCATTAATTCTCCACTCCCCCAAACCCTCCTTTTTTAATGATCGCTTTTTTTTTTTATTTTGAGAGAGAGAGGTGGGGAGGAGCAGAAAGAGAGTTAGAGAGAAAGAATCCCAAGCAGGCTCTGCGTTGTTAGTGCAGAGCTGGATGCGGGGCTCGGATCCACCAACTGTGAGATCATGACCTAGACCCAAATCATGAGTTGGATGCTTAACTGACAAGAGTCACACAGGCATCTCCTCCCAAAACCCTCTTAATATTTGATGACAACATTAAATATATAGATATACTTGGGGAGATTTGAATCTGCCATCTGGACTCCCCATATCAGTGAACCTGGGCTTTTCTCGAGTAACATTTATTTAGGTCTTTTCAATGCCTTTAATATAAAATTCCCTATGAAGACCTTGATCTCTTTTGCCATTTTTAAACTGTTTATTGGTGGTGTGGAGAAATATATTAATTTATTAATTATTCCCCAAGTTTCTGGCTCAACTTATTCTAAAACATATCTGTAGAATCATTTGGGTTTTCCCACCATATTACAGTACTTCTCCAGTTAAATGCTATCTAGTAGCTGTGATGGAGGAATTCTTGATCTTAAAGAGAATGCTTCTTACACATTAGCATTAGGAATTATCTATATTGAAGGCTTTTGATAGAAATCCTTTATGAGATTAGGGCATTTTCCTACTACTCTTTGTTTGTTACAAATCATGAATAGTGTTGCATTTTATCTAAATTATTTTTCTGCATATTTTGTGAGGAATATATATTTTATTCAGTGATCTATGAATATTAATACCTGTAAAACCAATTTTAACATTTTATTTAAAAAAAACTATGAGCACCTGGGTGGCTTAGTTGGTTGGGTGGCCGACTACAACTCAGGTCATGATTTCATGCATGGTCTGTGAGGTTGAGCCCCACGTCAGGCTCTGTCCTGAGCACTCAGCCTAGAGCCTGCTTCCGATTCTGTGTCTCCCTCTCTCTCTGCCACTTCCCTGCTTGCTCTCAGTCTCTCTCTCAAAAATAATAAACAATAAAAAAATAAAAAAAAAACAGCTTGGCCGTGAAAATATGGTTAAAACACTGCTGGATTAAATTTACCATTAGTTTATAATTTACCTATGATTATGAGAGAAGCCGGCCTATAATTTTCTATTTTAGTGCTGTCTTTATCTGGTTTTGATATTATGTAATACTAGCCTCATAAAATGCACTTGGGAGTGTTTTTACTTTCTTTCCTCTTGGAAAGACTTTGAATATGATCACAGTAATCTGCTTCTTGAATATTTGGTATGATATCATCTGTGCCTGTTTTCTCTGTGGGAAGTCTTGAAGTTACCGATACAATTTATTTAATATTTACTGAATGTTATGGACTGAATTGTAGCCTCCATCCCCCAATTCATATTTTGAACCCTAATCTGCAATGTGACTGCTTTTGGAGATGATAGAGCCTTTAAGGGGGTGATTAAGGTTAAATGAGGTCATGAAGGTGGGCTCTAATCCTACCGTCTGATGTCCTTCCAAGAAGAGGAAGAAACACCAGAGCTCTCCTTCCATGCAACACAGAGAAAAGGCCAAGTGAGCACAGAGCAAGAAGGCAGCTGTCTGCAATTCAGGAAGAGAGGTCTTTTCAGAGACCAACCATACTGGCACCTTGGACTTGCAGCCTTCAGAACTGTGAGAAAATACATTTCTGTTGTTTAAGCTACCCAGCTGGGGTACTGTGTTATGCCAGCCAGAGCCAACTAACACGCTGGATTACTTAGTGCTTCTATTTCTTTTGTAAGTCATTTAGCTATTATATTTTTCTAAGAATTTGAACACCTATTCACATATATTCGTATAAAGTTGTTCAGAATATGTTTGACTTTATATTTCTGCTCTACCTACAGTTATATTTTCTTTGTAATTCCTACTGTAAGTTAATTATGTCTTTTCTTACTCTATGTATTCACAACAGAGAGGATATTGCTCCCCAAGGGGGTGGAAATTCATCTGTTTTTAATTATAAGGCACAGTACATTAGGGAATAGAGTAAATCTGCAGTATTAACATTTCATGGGAGGTTATAAGGAAAAAATTTGTTTAAAAAAGCTCTTGGCAGGGGCGCCTGGGTGGCTCAGTCGGTTAAGTGTCTGACTTCGGCTCAGGTCACGATCTCGTGGTTCACGAGTCGAGCCCCGCGTCGGGCTCTGTGCTGACAGCTCGGAGCCTGGAGCCTGCTTCTGATTCTGTGTCTCCCTCTCTCTCTGACCCTCCCCCCATTCATGCTCTGTCTCTCTCTGTCTCAAAAATAAATAAACGTTAAAAAAAAATTTAAAAAAAGCTCTTGGCAGAGTTTACAATGAAAACATAGTCTGGGTACTCACTGTTATCTGCTAGAATCATCCCATTTCACAACTGAGGAGGGTCATCAAAGGCAGAGAGGAAGACGATGTGGTAACTTTATTCTCTAATCTGTTCTGCACTCCATCTGTTGCCATTGCACCAACAATTCAGTTACCTGAGTCGCTTCTTCCATCTCCTCTCAGCTGTCACGTCACTACAGGGCAAAGCTCTAGGTTGTTCAAGCCTTGGCACAATGGACACCTACTCAGAAGCCATTCCCATCAGTCCCCACCTTCTTAGCCCTTGCCTATTCCACCCTCAATAGGTAGTTAGGTTCCCAGGTACATTTGCATTCCATCAGGTCATAGAACTCACTGTTACCTGGTACAATCATCCCATTTCACAACTCAGGAGGATCACCAAAGGCAGAAAGGGAGAGGGACAGCATAGATTACTATCATTTGTAGATCCACATGAATTTTAGAGGTTTTATTCCTATTTATATAAAAAATGCCATTGGGATTTTTTTTTTTTTAAGAGAGAGAGAGCAAGCACAAGAAGAGGAGAGGGGAAGACGGAGAGAGAGAGAATTTGAAGCAGGCTTTACGCTTAGTGCACAGCCTGATGTGGGGTTTGATCCCATGTCCCTGGGATCATGACCTGAGCTGAAATCAAGAGTTGGATGCTCAACCAACCAAGCCATCGAGGTGCCCCACCATTGGGATCTTGATAGATATTGCATTGAATCTATAGATGGCTTTAAGGAGTATGGACATTTTAATAATATTA
This sequence comes from Panthera onca, assembly GCF_046562875.1. NCBI lineage: Eukaryota > Metazoa > Chordata > Mammalia > Carnivora > Felidae > Panthera > Panthera onca. The sequence goes on along the minus strand of NC_138349.1, from coordinate 42,213,519 downwards.
TTTCTTCTGATCCATGAACACAGGATATCTTTCCATTTATATATACTCCTTCATCAATGACTCACAGTTTCAGTATGCTGATATTTTTTACCTCCTTGGTTACATTTATTTCTAAATACTTTATTGTTTTTAATCTTATTGTGAATGGGATTGCTTTCATTTCTACTTTTTCAGACAATTCATTGTTAGTGTATAGAAATACTAGTAATTTTTATATGTTGATTTTGTATTCTGCTACTTTACTGAATTTAATAAATTTTAATAGTATTTGGATTCTTTGGATTTCCTATATAAAATATCATGTCATCTGCAAACAGAATATTTTACCTTTTCCTTTCTGATTCGGATGCCTTTTGTTTCTCCTGTATTATTGCTCTGGCTAGGACTTTCAGTACCGTGTTTAATAAAAATAATGATGGTGGGTTACCTTGTCTTATTCCTGATCTTAAAAGAAAACCTTTCAATCTTTGCTCATAGTATGACATTGACTGGGGGACTGTCATATAAAGCCTTTATTATGTTAAGGTACAGTCCTTCCATATACAATTTCCTGAGGGTTTTTTTAAATCATGAATGGATATTGATTTTGTCAACGATTTTTCTGAATCAATTAACATGATCATAAGATTTTATTCTTTCATTCTATTAATGGGATGTATCACATTTATTTATTTGTGTATGTTGAACCATCCTTGCATACCAGGCATGAATCCCACTTGATTATGGTGTTTGATCTTTTTAATGTGCTGCTGAATTTGGCTTGCTAGCATTTTGGGGTGGGGGTGATTTTGGCATTATAATCATCAGTGATATTGGCTGGTAGTGTCCTTTCTTGTGGTTTCTTTATCTACCTCTGGCATTAGGGTAATATTGCCTTGTGAAATGAATTTTGGAGTCCTCTTCAAGGTTTTGGAAGAGCTTAAGGACTGGTATAAATTTTTCAAATGTTTGGTAGAATTTGCCAGTAAAACCTTCTGGTTCTGGGCTTTTCTTTTTTGGGAGGTTTTTGATTATTGATTGAGTGTCCTTACGATCAGTGTGTTCTGATTTTTTATTCATGATTCAATATTGGTAGGCTGCATTTTCTAGGAATTTTCCATTTCTTCCAAATCATCCAATTTGTTGGTGTATAATTGTTCACAGTAGATTTTTATGAACCTTTGGATTTTTGTAGTATCAGTTTTAATGTCTTCTCTTTCATTTATAATTTTATCAATTTGGGTCCTCTTTCTTTTTTTCTTGATTAGTCTAAGTAAAGTGTATCAATTTTGTTTATGTTTTTAAAGAACCAGCTATTAACTTTTGTTAATCTTTGTATTTTTTTGTTTTTGATTTCTGTTCCAATCTTTATTATTTCCTTCCTTCTGTTAATTTTATGCTTAGATTATTTTTGCTAGTTTATTGAGATGTAAAGTAAGGTTGTTTATTTGAGATTTTTTTCTTGATGTGTTTATTGTTATAAGCTTTCCTCTTAGTCTGTTGTTTTCCCGCATCCTATACATTTGGTATGCTTTGATTCCATTTTCATTAAAAAAAAAAAAAAATATATATATATATATATATATATATATATATATATATATTTAATTTTCCATTTTATTTACTCCTGATCCACCGATTGTTCAAGAATATGCTGTTTAATTTATATGTATTTGATATTTTCTAGGTTTCCTCATGTTATTCATTTCTAATTCCATAATTCCATACCTTTGTAGTTACAAAAGATACTCGGTATTTCAACCTTCTCAAATTTTCTAAGACTTGTTTTGTGGCCCATTACATGATCTATTTTAGAAAATGTTTCATTGGTTCTTGAAAAAATTGTGTATTCTGCTGTTGTTGGATGAAATGTAACATATATATATCTTAGTTGTTCAAATCTACTGTTTTGTTTTCAATTCTGTTTGGATGGTCTTTCTATTGTTGATACTGGGATATTAAAGTTCCCAACTGTTATTGTATTGCTATTTATCTCTTCTTCTGTTCTGCTAGCAATTTATTTATATATTTAAGTGCTGTGATGTTGGGTGCATAAATGTTTAAAATGGTTATATCTTCCTGATGGTTTGACCTCTTTATCATTATATAAGTACTTTCTTTGTCTCTTGATCACTTTTTACATAAAGTATATTTTATTTGACTTAAGTATAGGTATCACTGCTATCTTTGGGTACCATTTGCTTTAAATATATTTTTCCTCCCCTTCATTGTCAAGCTATGTGTTTCTTTAGGGCAAAGTGAATCTCTTGTAGGCAGAGTACAATTGGATCTTTTTTTGTTTTTATCCATCCAGTCATTGTATGTCTCTTGATTGAAGAATTTAATTTTTTTTTCTCATTAATTATTGACAGGTAAGGACTTACTATTGTAATTTTTAAAATTGTTTTTGACTGTTTTGTAGGTCCATTGTCTCTTGCTTCTTATCTTGCTGTTGTTTTGTTATTTGGTGACATTTTGCAGGTCTTTGCTTTGGTTTCTTTTTCATAATCTTTGTGTATCTACTATAAAGTTTTTCGTTTGTGGTTATCAGGATGCTTACATAAAATATCTTTTTTTGAAGCATAATTAACATACAGTGTTCTATTAATTTCAAGTGTAAAACACGATTCACATGATTCAACAATTCTGAACATTACTCAGTGTTCGCCATGATAAATGGTGCTCAGTCACCATCTGTCACTAAACAATGTCAATACAATATTATTGACTATATTCCTTATGCTGAAATTTTCATCTCCATGACTTATTCCTTTCATAACTGGAAGTCTGTACTTCTTAATCTTCTTTACCTATTTCGTCCACTCCCCACTCACTTCCCTTCTGGCAAACACCAGTCTGTTCTTTGTATTTAAAAGTCTATTGTTTGTTTTTTTGTCTCTCTGCTGTGTTTCACAGATTCCACATATAAGTGAAATCATATGGCATTTATCTTTCTCTGACTTACTTCTTATTTACAAAATCCTACTTGAAGCTGACAACTTAATGTTGATGCCATATATAAACTTTATTCTTTTACTTCACTGACCCTCTCATTTTAGGTTATCAAAGTTATAATTAATATACTTTTATATAGTGTATTCAATAACAAATTGCTGTAGTTATAGTTAATAATTTCTTTAAATATTTATTTATTTATTTATTTATTTATTTATGGTTAATACTTTTTTATTTTTATTTTTTTAATTTTATTTTTTAAATTTACATCCAAATTAGTTAGCACATAGTACAACAATAATTTCAGGAGTAAGTTCCTTAATGCCCCCTACCCATTTAGCCCATCCCCCCCTCCCACAACACCTCCAGTAACCCTCTGTTTGTTTTCCATATTTAAGAGTCTCTTATGTTTTGTCCCCCTCCCTGTTTTTATACTATTTTTGCTTCCCTTCCCTTATGTTCAACTGTTCTGTGTCTTAAAGTCCTCATATGAGTGAAGTCATATGATATTTGTCTTTCTCTGACTAATTTCCCGTAGCATAATAACCTCCAGTTCCATCCAAATTGTTGCAAATGCAAGATTTCATTCTTTTTGATTGCTGAGTAATACTCCATTGTATATATATACCACCTCTTCTTTATCCATTCATCCCTCGACGGACATTTGGGCTCTTTCTATACTTTGCTATTGTTGATAGTGCTGCTATACATTGGGGTGCATGTGTCCCTTCGAAACAGCATACCTGCATCTCCTGGATAAATACCTAGTAGTGCAATTGCTGGGTCATAGGGTAGTTTTATTTTTAATTTTTTGAGGAACGTCTATAGTGTTTTCCAGAGTGGCTGCACCAGTTTGCATTCCCACCAGCAGTGCAAATGAGATCCTCTTCCTCCACATTCTTGCCAACATCATGGTTGCCTGAGTTGTTAATGTTATCCATTCTGACAGGTGTGAGGTGGTATCTCATTGTGGTTTTGATTTGTATTTCCCTGATGATGAGTGATATGGAGCATTTTTTCATGTGTTGGCTGGCCATATGGATGTCTTCTTTGGAGAAGAGTCTATTCATGTCTTTTGCCCATTTCTTCACTGGATTATTTGCTTTTTTTGGGTGTTGAATTTGATAAGTTCTTTATAGATTTTGTATACTAACCCCTTCTCTGATATGTCGTTTGCAAATATCTTCTTCCATTCTGTTGGTTACCTTTTAGTTTTGCTTATTGTTTCCTTTGTTGTGCAGAAGCTTCTTATTTTGATGAGGTCTCAGTAGTTCATTTTTGCTTTGTTTCCCTTGCCTCCGGAGATGTGTTGAGTAAGAAGTTGCTGCAGCCAAGATCAAAAAGGTTTTTGCCTGCTTCCTCCTTGAGGATTTTGATGGCTTACATTTAGGTCTTTCATCCATTTTGAGTTTATTTTTGTGTATGGTGTAAGAAAGTGGTCCAGGTTCATTCTTCTGCATGTCGCTGTCCAGTTTTCCCAGCACCACTTGTTGAAGAGACTGTCCTTATTCCATTGGATATTCTTTCCTGCTTTGTCAAAGATTAGTTGGCCATATGTTTGTGGGTCCATTTCTGGGCTCCCTATTCTGTTGCATTGATCTGAGTCTCTGTTCTTGTGCCAGTACCATACTGTCTTGATGATTACAGCTTTGTAGTATCCTTGAAGTGTGGGATTGTGATGCCTCCTACTTTGGTTTTCTTTCTTAAGATGGCTTTGGCCATTCGGGGTCCTTTCTGGTTCCATACAAATTTTAGGATTATTTGTTCTAGCTCTCTGAAGAATGCTGGTGTTATTTTCATAGGGATTGCATTGAATGTGTAGATTGCTTTGGGTAGTATCGACATTTTAACAATATTTGTTCTTCCTATGCAGGAGCATGGAATCTTTTTCCATTTTTTTTTGTGTCTTATTCAATTTCTTTCATAAACTTTCTATAGTTTTCAGTGTATAGATTTTTCACCTCTTTGGCTAGATTTATTCCTAAGTATTTTATGGTTTTGGGCACAATTGTAAATGGGATCAATTCCTTGATATCTCTGTCTGTTGCTTCATTGTTGGTGTATAGGAATGCAACTGATTTCTGTGCATTGATTTTATATACTGCCACATTTTGCTGAACTCATGAATCAGTCATAGCAGTTTTTTGGTGGAAAATTTTGGGTTTTCCACATAGAGTACCATGTCATCTACAAAGAGTGAAAGTTTGACTCCCTCCTGGCCGATTTGGATGCCTTTTATTTCTTTGTGTTGTCTGATTGCAGAGGCTAAGACTTCCAATACTATGTTGAATAACAGTGGCAAGAGTGGACATCCCTGTCTTGTTCCTGACCTTAGGGGGAAAGTTCTCAGTTTTTCCCCATTGAGGATGATATTACCGTTGGGTCTTTCATATATGGCTTTTATGATCTTGAGGTATACTCCTTCTATCCCTACTTTCTTGAGGGTTTTTGTCAAGAAAGGATGCTGAATTTTGTCAAATGCTTTCTCTGCATCTATTGAGAGGATCATATGGTTCTTGTCCTTTCTTTTATTGATGTGAAGAATCACATTGTTTTGTGGGTATTGAACCAGCCCTGTATACCAGGTATAAATCCCACTGGGTTGTGGTGAATAATTTTTTTAATGTATTGTTGGATCTAGTTGGCTAATACCTTGTTGAGGATTTTTGTATCCATGTTCATCAGAGAAATTTGTCTATAGTTCTCCTTTTTAGTTGGGTCTCTGTCTGGTTTTGGAATCAAGGTAATGCTGGCTTCATAGAAAGAGTTTGGAAGTTTTCCTTCCATTTTTATTTTTTGAAACAGCTTCAAGAAAATAGGCGTTAACACTTCCTTAAATGTTTGGTAGAATTCCCCCTGGAAAACCATCTGGCCCTGGACTCTTGTTTTTTGGCAGATTTTTGACTACTAATTCAATTTCCTTACTGGTTATGGGTCTGTTCAAATTTCCTATTTCTTCCTGTTTCAGTTTTGGGAGTGTATATGTTTCCAGGAATTTGTCCATTTCTCCCACACTGCCCATTTTATTGGCATAAAACTGCTCATAATTTTCTCTTATTATTGTTTTTGTTTTTGCTGTGTTGGTTGTGATCTCTCCTCTTCCATTCTTGATTTTATTTATTTGGATCCTTTCCTTTTTCTTGTTGATCAAACTGGCTAGGGGGTTATCAATTTGGTCAATTCTTTCAAAGAACCAGCTTCTGGTTTCACTGATCTGTTCTACTGTTTTCTTGGTTTTGATAACATTAATTTCTGCTCTAATCTTTATTATTTCCTGTCTTCTGCTAGTTTGGGGTTTTATTTGCTGTTCTTTTTCCAGCTCTTTAAGGCGTAAGGTTAGGTTGTGTATCTGAGATCTTTCTTCCTTCTTTAGGAAGGCCTGGATTACTATATACTTTCCTCTTATGACCACCTTTGCTGCGTCCCTCAGGTTTTGGGTTGTGGTGTTATCATTTTCATTGCCTTCCATGAACTTTTTAATTTCTCCTTTAACTTCTTGGTTAGCCCATTCATTCTTTAGTAGGATGTTCTTTAGTCTCCAAGTATTTGTTATCTTTGCAAATTTTTCTTGTGGTTGATTTCGAATTTCATAGCATTGTGGTCTGAAAATATGCACGGTATGACCTCAATCTTTTTGTACTTGCTGAGGGCTGATTTGTACCCCAGTATGTGGTCTATTCTGGAGAACATTCTATGTGCACTGGAGAAGAATGTATATTCTGCTGCTTTAGGATGAAATGTTCTGAATATACAAGTTAAGTCCATCTGGTCCAATGTGTCATTCAAAGCCATTGTTTTTCTTGCTGATATTTTGATTAGATGATCTGTCCATTGCTGTGAGTAGGGTGTTGAAGTCCTCTACTATTATGGTATTACTATCAATGAGTTTATTTATGTTTGTGATTAATTGATTTATATGTTTGGGTGTTCTCACATTTGGAGCATAAATGTTTACAATTATTAGGTCTTCTTCGTGGATAGACCCCTTAATTATGATATAACGCCCTTCTTCATCTCTTGATACAGTCTTTATTTTAAAGTCTAGATTGTCTGATATAAGTATGGCTACCCTCGCTTTCTTTTGTTGACCATTAGCATGCTGGATTGTTCTCCATCCCTTTACTTTCAATCTGAAGGTGTCTTTAGGTCTAAAGCGTGTCTCTAGTAAACAGCATTTCGATGGATCTTGTTTTCTTATCCATGCTGTTACCCTATGTCTTTTGACTGGAGCATTTAGTTCATTGACATTTAGAGTGAGTACTGAAAGATATGAATTTATTGCCATTATGTTTCTTGTAGAGTTGGAGTTTTTGGTGGTGTTCTCTGGCCCTTTCTAGTCTTTGTTGCTTCTGTTCTTTTTATTTGTTTTTTTTCCCCATCTTTTCTCCCCTGAGAGAGTCCCCCTTAAAATTCCTTGCAGGGCTGGTTTAGTGGTCACAAACTCCTTTAATTTTTGTTTGTCTGGGAAACTTTTTATCTCTCCTTCTATTTTGAATGACAACCTTGCTGGATAAAGAATTCTTGGCTGCATATTTGTCTGATCAGCACATTGAATATATCCTGCCACTCCTTTCTGGCCTTCCAAGTTTCTGTGGATAGGTCTGCTGCAAACCTGATCTGTCTTCCCTTGTAGGCTAAGGACTTTTTTCCACTTGCTGCTTTCATGATTCTCTCCTTGCCTGAGTATTTTGTGAATTATACTATGATATGCCTTGTTGATGGTCAGTTTTTGTTGAATCTAATGGGAATCCTCTGTGCTTCTTGGATTTTGATGTCTGTATCTTTCCCCAGGTTAGAAGTTTTCTGCTATGATTTGCTCACATAACCCTTCTACCCCTATTTTTCTCTCTTCCTCTTGTGGGACCCCTAGGATTCTGATGTTGTTCCTTTTTAATGAGTCACTGATTTCTCTAATTCTTGTATCCTGCTCTTTTGCCTTAATCTCACTCTTTTTTTCTGTTTCATTATTCTCCATAAGTTTGTCCTCAATATCGCTGATTCTCTGTTCTGCCTCATCCATCCTTGCTGCCGTGGCATCCATTTGAGATTGCAGCTCAGTTATAGCAATTTTTATTTCATCCTGACTAGTTTTTACTTCTTTTATCTCTGCAGAAAGGGATTCTAATCTATTTTCGACTCCAGCTAGTATTCTTATTATCGTGATTCTAAATTCTTGTTCAGACATCTTGCTTGTATCAGTGTTGGTTAAGTCCCTGGCTGTCGTTTCTTCCTGCTCTTTCTTTTGAGGTGAATCCCTTTGTTTCATCATTTTGAAGGGAGAAAAGGAATTAATGAGGTAAAAAAATTAAAATTAAAATAAACATTAAAATAAAAAATCTTAAATTTAAAAAAAATTAAAAATAAACACACAAAAAAATCGAATAAATGATGCTAGATTCTAGATGTGTTTTGGTCTGGGTGTTGAAAGAGGCTTGATAGATTAGAGAAAAAAGGGGAAAGAAAGAAAGAAAAAGGAAATCGTTTGAAAATTTGAAAAAAATGAATACACAGAAGGAGACTAAAATGAAATGATGGAAGTAAAATAAAATTTGAAAAAATTTACACAAATTAAAAAATATAGTAGAAAAAAATTAAAGAAAAATATTTTTAATCAAAATTGAAAATAAAAATGAATTTTTTCTCTTTCTGCTGATTTCTCTGGTTCAGGTTGTACAGATTGTTGTGTTAATCCTCAGATCAGTTTTCTAGGTATGCAGGATGGCTTAGTGTTGTTCTGGCTGTATTCATGGATGTGAGACACACAAAACACTTCCATGCTGTTCCGCCATCTTGGTTCCTCCCCTTTGGTTAATACTTTTTAAACTTTAAACTAGTGTTCTACATGAATTATGCACTACCATTACAATATTAGAGGATCTGACTTCCACAGTATTTTTGAAATTACTAGTGAGTTTTACAAATATATTCTTATGTTTTCATGATGTTAATTTTTCTTTATTTATGCTTGATGACCATCCTCTAACATTTCCTGTAAGGCAGGTCTCCTGGTGATGATCTCCTTCAGCTTTTGTTCACTGGGAGTATTTTTCATCTCTTCTTCATTTCTAGAGTACAGCTTTGCTGGGTAAAGTATTTTTAATTGACAGGTTTCTTTTTTTTTAATATTTGAATATATCATCCTTCTTTCTCCTGGCCTACAAAGTTTCTGCTGAGGAATCCAACCTAGGTCTGATGGGGCTTCTGTGTTTGTGGTAACTTGTTTTGCTTGCTGCTTTCAAAATTCATTCTTTAACTTTGGACAATTTACTTAGAATGTGTCTCAGTGTAGTGTTTTTGTTTTTGTTTTTGTTTTTTTGGCTCAACTTATCTGGGTCCTTTGGGCCTCATGAAGCTGGATGTCCATTTCTTGTTCCACATTTGGTTACTTTTCAACCCCTATGGTTTACAAATATTTTCCCATTCTCCTTATCTTCTCATTCTGGTATTCTTATAGTTCATAGTTCTGCTGATACTGTCTCATAATTAAGTCTTTCTTTACTCTTATTTCATTTTCTTTTTGATCCTTTGATGGGATAATTTCAAATGACTTTTTAGTTCATTGATTCTTTCTTTTGTTTGGTCACATTTGCTTTGCTGTTGAAGCTTTCTATTGTATTCTTTAGTACAGTCATTGTATTCTTCAGATATAGTATTCTATTTGCTTTTTTGATGGTGCTAACCTTAAAAGTAAAACTGTCAGACATTTTATCAGCAAAAATGGGGTTATTCAGGAATAGCAGAGAATTGCAATTTGGGACAAGTAAGCTACAGCAAAACCATAGGCAAGTTCTGAGAACAAAGGAGAGAAATGTTCTTTTATAGAGGAAAAGGGGAATTTGGGAGGGTTGCTTTAAACAAAACATCTATTGAAGTAAACTAGAGGTTCAAAGTATAGTGAGTTCATTGGTTAAGTTGAAACAGATTCACTGGGTGGGCTGTTGCCAAGAGTGGAGAAAAGCTTTTCTACCTCCTGCTGGGGTAGCAAAGTAGTAGCTAAAATACTATGGACTTACAAGGTTCATCTTCTCTTGGGTTTGCAATTCATGATGGGCGGTAGGGCACAAGAGCTCCTCCTGCTGGCCTCCTAACTCCATTTTAGTAAGGTTTCCTTTTATTAATTTCCACATTTCCCCCTTTTGATCAAGATCTTTTCAAGCATCACTGAGTAAGAGTCAGGTTTTCCACATTTACTGGTTTTGTCCCTCAATGCCAGGAAAGACCTTACCTGGTTATTATGTTCTACATCAGAGGAACCACTTACAGACACATTTAAGCAACAAGAGCTCTCAGACATTTCCCATATAAAGTCTATGTCTTCTCAAGGCATCTGGGTGGCTTAGTCTGTTTGGCATTAAAGTTTGGCTCAGGTCATGATCTCATGGTTCCTGAGTTTGAGTCATGCATTGGGCATCATTTCCCAGTTCGTGAGTTTGAGCCCTGAATCGGACTCTGCACTGTCAGTGCAGGGCCTACTTTAGATCCTCTGTCCCCTTCTCTCTCTGCCTCTTCTCCACTTGTGCTCTCTCTCTCTCTTTCTCTCTCTTCCTCTCTCTCAAAAATAAATAAACATTAAAAGAAAATAAAATCTGTATCTTCTTAATGTCATAAGTGTTGGAAATCATCTCAAAGTGTTGAGCTAGCCAGTCAGTTGAGTGTCTGACATCAGCTCAGGTCATGATCTTGCAGTTGGTGAGTTTGAGCCCTGCGTTGGGCTCTGTGCTGACTGCTTGGAGCCTGGAGCCTGCTTCAGATTCTGTGTCTTCCTCTCTCTCTGTCTGCCCCTCCCCTTATTGTGCTCTCACTCTCAAAAATACATAAACATTAAAAAAAATTTTTAAGTGTTGAGTCAGCATCATCTTATGGGATATGTCATCTATACAAAGGCTGACAGACAAGTAAAGAATAAAAAGTAATGTGACAATTCCAAATTGCATTATGGTTCTAAGCCAGGACTCCACTCTAGGTCTGCAAGCCACCAACTGAAACATTTATTGGCACTATTCTGACTTAGGAGAGGAAAGTTTTTCCTATGAAGGCTAACCCAAAGTCATGTATCCTTCCTGGAAGTTTCTATTTACAGCATCCATGAAAATGGAATAGTGAACACTGCAGAATATACTGAAAAAAACTGAGTGCATTTGGGAAGATATGGTGAAGGTATAAACATAAAGCAATAACTAATGAACTTTTTGCAAGAATAGCAAAACTTCAAAAATGTTTAAAAACAATATTTCTCTCAAAATAACTGTTTACAATCAAATGTATTGGCAGTAATACAGTCTGTAAAATTGTAAATTCAGAAATCATGAATTTGGATAAGAGTCCAGGGTCAGTTCATAGTTCAGATAAAGAAAAGACTTTTGTGAATTCTGAACCTTCTAACCCTTCAGAAAAAGCAGGTGGAAGAGTTATTTGTTATAGGATCATGATAAGGCTGTTTCTGAAAGACTATAATCATGGGAGAGTTTTCTCCCTTTTGCAAGAGTTAGGGAAAGGAATATAAGGGTCCCCCCGCCCCCAACCCAGAAAAGAGATAGAAGAAACAACAGTGAGAATAAAGGCTGGTCCAGACATCTTGGGAAAGCTGTCTTGTCAGATGTCATCTGCTTCAACTCTAGAAAATCCTTACTTTCTCATCACCAGAATGAGTACAGGTCCAATCAGGTTTGGTGCTTTCTTTAGATGTGTCATATGAATCCAAGAATCTATTCCTGGAGTTTGGCAGCACAAGGGTTGGTTAGCAGTTCCTGATAAGAACCTTTCCAGCAAAGATAAAGAGTCTTTCTGGAGGTGTCCTTTCCAATAGACAAAATCTCCAGGTTGCAAGGTATGATACCTAAGGTCAACATCTGGGAGTACACTATGAAAAGACTGTTCTACCAAAGCATGATTATTTTTAAATAGAAGCCATTAGGGCTTTACAATATTGAAGTATATATCCTTTTATCCATTGTGGGTCAAAGGAGGCAGGGGCCAAGTGCATTCAACATCCTGTGACTAGCTCAAGGGATGAGTCCATGAGTATCAACAGGGATGGATCTGAGATTTAGAAGGACTAATAGCAGTGCTTTTGGCAAGATGGTTGAAAGTCTCTACACATTTTGCCAAATGAGTCTTAATAGTGATGTTTATGTGTCTGACTAACCCTGAGGATTAAGGATGGCATGCACAATAAAAGTCTTGTGAAAACTCTCCAGACAGCACAAATTTGTCAAGGCACCCAATCAGTAAAATGGGTTCCCCAATCATTATGGAGTTTGAGGGTGGTTCCCCAGGTAGGGACAACATTTTCTTGCAGAATTTGAGCTACAAAATAAGCACTGTCCTGTCTATAAGGGAAAACTTCAGTCCAGTGAGAAAACATACAAACCATGACTAAAACATCTTTACATCCACAAGATGGGGAAAGCTGTATGAAATCTATTTGTGAAAACAGGTTTAACTGGATTATACTTTGAACAGGTGGGACAAGAGAGGTCTTATTAATGCTTTTTATGTATGTACAATGGTAAGTAGTGAGAATTTTAGAATTTCTGGTAGGGCTGGACTGTTATTTCATACAAACTAGAGTTTTTATCAAGCCAACAGTTATTAGATTTCCAATATTGCTTTTCCCTTTCTGGGGCCAACTGTTGGGTATCTCTTGTCAATTTTTTCAAATTATCATTTGGGGAAATATTCCTTTGGATATGACAGAGGTTTGGCTGTTGGTTTCCTTGACAGCAGAGTTTTTGGTGGAAGTATCAGTGATGTGGTTTACTTTTGCTTCTAGGGATTGAGCCTGGAATGCCCAGGAACCTTAATAATACCCAGAGCAGCCAGCAAATGTATGGTATCTAATAAATATTGGGCGGAGGAGCCATTTTAAATTTTATCCCCAATTGGAGGTAAGAATACCTCATTGTTTCCATAATGTTCCAAAGTCATGAGCTACCCCAAAGACATACTAACTATTGGTATAAATGTTTGTGCTTTTACCCATGACTAAGGTAACAAGCTCAAACAAAGGCATATAACTCAGCCTGTTGGCCCAAAATAGCCAAAGGTAAAGGTACTGCCTGAAAGACTTCAAAAAGAAGTTGCAATAGCGTACCAATCACAATTTTTATCATTTTCATACTTTAAATAAAAACCATCAGTAAGCCGTGAAGAATCCGCAATTGGTAGAGGAGATTCGTATACATTGTCATGGGGAGTCAAAAAGTAATATGTCAGCATCAAGCAGTTGTGAAGGGTTTTGTTTAGATCCAAATGCATTCCTTGCTCTGAGGTCAAGTGCCCTAAGTATTGAACCTGAATTTGAGCAAAGTGCAATTTTCTCTAGAGCTTTTATGTCTTTTTAAGGCCAAAGATTTTAACAGGTGGATGCTATCTTCCTGTGAAGAGATGTGAGAAGGGGAGTATTGAAACACACTAAGTATTTTTAACAAAGTAGAGCCTGAAGAAAATGTTCTATCATCCAAATCAGCTTCTAAGGTTTGTAAAAAGTAAGAAGGACTCTGTGAAACCCTGGGGCATTACTGTCCTGGTGTATTTCCATTCTTCCCATGTGAAAGCAAAAAGACAGTGGCTATCCTTCTCAACTGGAATGCTAAAAATGTGCTGCATAGACTAATTACAGTGAAAAATTTTCTTTCAGTGGGAATGGATGTTAGTGGCACATGGAGGTTAGGATCAACAGGGTACCAAGGGATAATAGTGCCACGTATTGCTTGAATATCCTGGAAAAACTTCCATCCCAAGTCATTGGCTTTTCTCACAGGAAAATAGGGGCACTGCAGAGACCAGTGCAGGGAATAGTCAGGCCTTAATTCTCATAATCTTCTATTATGGGCTTAATGCCTTGAAAGGCTTCTTTATTTATAGGGTATTGATTAATTCTGGGGAGAGGTTTTGAGGGATATATATGAATCTTTATGGGAGATGTAGTGTTGATTCTTCCAGTATCAGTTGTAGATTTTTCCCATAGAGGGGATGGTAGCTGATCCAATAGGAACACATGATCATTGTCCCCAGCTCTAGTGCCATCAGAGATGGAGCAAACAAAAGATGTTAAAATGTCACTTAACTCTCCTGGTTGGCTATTTTGATTACTACTGTCAAATTCCAGGATTATTTCCCCCTTTTGAAAGATATTCTGGCATGATAACTTTTCTAAGAAATCTCAGCCCAATAAATGAATAGGGGTAGAGGAACTAAGGAGAAAAGTGTGGGTATATCTCAAAGGGCCTAGATAAAAGGGAATAGGTTCAGAGACAGGAACCTGTTGAGGTTTATTACAGAACCTTACTATCTGAACTGTTTTAGCACTCTGAGACTGGGGCTGCTTTATAGGAATGGGGTTGAGCCCCCAAGAGCATAGCTTCAGGGTCAATAAGGACAGAGACAAATTCATTCTCTACCTGGAGACAAATTCATTCAATTTCTCAGCCATTTAAGAGGGAGATTTGGGAAGCACCCCTCTAGCTCCTTGGAAACCCATCATTAGGAACTAAGAGGACACTGGAAAGACTGAGTAGAGGCCTGAAGGTGTATGGAATGCTTATGTTTGTAACAACCTTTTTGCCCAATGTTCTGGTGCTGTGCAATAATAACAGAAACTAGGAGGTTTTAAGTTCTGTTTAGGGCCCTTCATTTGCTGGGGCTGAAAACTGAGAATTGTTGTGGTCTTTCTTTCAGGTGAGTAATACAGGATGCAAGTGAGCTGGTTTGCCAAATCCACTAGATCTGGAGTGAACATAGTTTCCCATTCTTTCTTGGTCCTTTTATCTAAAGGAGAAAGCTCCCAATTCAGTCCATTAATAAAGAGAGTTGAGTCCTATCTTGGTGGATTCAGTGTCTAAATGAAAACAAGAATTTCCTTTAAAAACAATTTATACTCAGTTGTAATGGTCATGGACAGGTTCATCAGGCTTTCGAGGACAAGACTGAAGTTTGTTCTAGTCAACAGGCTTGGGAAAAGCTACTATAATTTCTCACTGGAGATTTTCAGCAAGTGTTCTAGCATCTTGCCAAAAATTAAGGGGCTGTTTCTCTAAATTCTTCCCAGGATGTTATTTGACTAGTTTCATCCAGAGTTTAGCCTTGACCTTACTAAAAAGCATGTGGAGTAATTGATATAAATCTGAGAGACTGGGTTGGTAAGTTTGAAGCACTTCAGCAAACCTACGGAGGCCCTCAATTAGTTTAGGAGGCTCTTTATGCCTTGCAGTTCAGCCATAGTCCAAGGAACATAAGAAATTTGGGGTTTATTTAGATCCTCAGAAGACTTAACTTTAAAGAGTCAGGTTTTAATATGTTCAAGAAAGGAGGGTGTGGGGAGAGGTTTAGAGCAAAAGTTAAGTTTGGCAGAGAGGACAGAGGTGGAGTCTGAGCACAAGGTGGCTGCCAAGTGTCTACAGAAAAAGAAGACAGGGGAAGGGGGAAAAGGTCTTAGAGACCATTTTGACTTCTTTTAATTGTTTGCCTCAGTTAACTTAAGAAATAGTGTTTTTGTGAAGGAGGAGTTAAGATGGCAGAGAAGTAGGGGGACACTGGGCTTTCCTCGTCTCTCAGACACAGCTGTATTGAGGTCAGATTACTTGGAACACCCAGAAAATTGATCTGCAGAGTGGCAGGAGGATCTCCACTGTTGGAGGGCGACAGCTTGGCAAGGGAGAGGTGTGTGGATGTGAACTGGGGAAGAGAAAAATGATGGCGCTGTGGAAGGGAGGGAACCCTTTCTGTGGAGAGAAAGAGAGAGGCATTGAGATAGTGTGGCATTGATATTAGCACAAGAGGAAAACCTCTCTGGAACATGGACTAGGGAGCGAGAAGTACTAAGTGTCCCAGTTCATTTTTGCAAACAGCTTTTGGAGCTCAAACTCTGAGGTTTTGGAAGTGTGTGACTTTTTCTAGAGCAGAGCTGTGGTGTGTGTTCCTGGGGAGGAGGGAGCTAGCCCTGGAGTGCATAGTGGGGTGTAGAGATCTCTGGGGTGCACTGGGAGAGAACGATCCCCTTCCTGGAGTACTTTTGGAAGAGAGTTGATTGCCTCTCTGAGGACAAAAGACCTTCTAGGTGCCAGCCAAAGGCCTTTTATCAGCAGGGTGGAGAGGCTCTACTTTGGAGGAAGGGAGCAGATCCACACCACGCTAGGTCCTTTAAGACTTTGGGTTGTGGAACCTAGCCACGTGCCAAAGAAAAAATGCAGGAGAGCTGTGGCTCAGGGTGAGCTACTGCCCTTGCTATTCTGTGAGAGCTACCTGAATAGTGGGGGTTGTGATTCCTGGTCCAGGCATTCGAGATTGGGGTGGCGCCATTTACCCCCAAACACCAACATGGTGGGACTTCAGGGAGCAACACAGCAGCCCCCATTGGAAGCGGAACTGGCTTACATGAAACCCTGCCCCTTGGTGCCTGGCAACTGCTTATTTACTGGGGCAATACTGACTCTGACTCTCCTCCAGACAAGCACAGCCAGCACCCTCCATGCAACCACAGAGAGCTCTTTTTTTCTTTTGGAATTGGGCTCATAGTTTATTTGTTTTTTGTCATTTCATCTATTTTTTTTTTTTTTTTGGATCAGGCTTTTTTATTCTTTTCTTTTTCCTTCTTTTCCCTTTTCTTCTGCTTTTTTCCCCCATTCTTATTGTTTGCTTGTTTGGAATCAGCCTTACAGTTTTTTTTTTATTCTGTTTTTGTTTGTTTGTTTTTGTTTCCCTTTCCTTTTCTCTTTTTATGGGATCAGGTTCCCCCTCCCTTTTTCCCCAGGATTGTTTCAACAAACAAATCAAACACCTAGTTAAAGGTCCAAACATTCCACCACTGGAAGCAGGGAGGAGCTCTCCAAAGGACTGACCAGTGGGAAAGAGCAGCCAAAATGCAAAAGTAGAGTGCACATAGCATATACCAGAAACACTTTCTGATGTGCCAGGCCCTGGGCAGTGTATGAATCCTTTTTAATATAATAGTATTCTTAGGTGCATGAAACATAATAAGCTTTTAAAACATGCAAAAGGCAGAAACTTAGACAAAATGACAAGATGGAGAAATTCTACCCAAGAGAAAAGCCAAGAAAAAGTCTCAGCCAGGGACTTGCTCAAAACAGATATAACCAATATATCTAAACAAGAATTTTGAGCAACAGTCATAAGACTAATATCTGGGCTTGAAAAAAAGCATAGAAGACACCAGAGAAACCTTGTGGTAGAGATCAAAGACCTAAGAACTAGTCAGGATGAAATAAAAAATGTTATAACTGAGATGCAAAATAAGTTGCATACAATGACAGCAAGGATTGAAGAAACAGAAGGGAGAATAGGTGAAATAGAAGATAAAATTATGGAAAATAATGAAGCTGAAAAAAAGAGGGAAAGGAAATTACTAAAGTATGAGGGGAGACTTAGAGAACTAAGTTATTTCATGAAATGAAACAATATCTGTATCATAGGAATCCCAGAAGAAGAAGAGCAGGGAAAAAGGGGCAGAAGGTTTATTTGAACAATGTTTAGCTGAGAACTTCCCTAATCTGGGGGAAGGAAACAGGCATCCTAGTCCAGAGGCACAGGGAATTCTCTTCAAAATCAATAAAAACAGGTCAAAACCATGACACATCATAATGAAACTTGCAAAATACAAAGATAAAGAATTATTAGAGAAGCTAGGGAGAACACATCTTTAACCTACAAGGGTAAACACATAAGGTTAGCAGCAAACCTGTCCACAGAAATTTGGCAGGCCAGAAAGGAAGTGCAGGAAACATTCAATGTGCTGACTAGGAGAAATATGCATCCTAGAATCCTTTATTCAACAAAGCTGTCATTCAGAATAGAATGAAAGATAAAGAGGTTCCCAAACAAAAACTCCAGGAGTTCATGACAACTAAACAAACCCTGCAAGAAGTTTTAAGGGGGACTCTAAGTGGAGGAAAAAAAAAAAAAGAAGAGCAAAGCAACAAACATTACAAAGTATCAGAGAACATCACCAGAAACACCAACTCTACAGGTAACACAATGACACTAAATTCATATCTTTCAATAATCAATCTGAATGCAAATGGACTAAATGCTCCAATCAAAATATAGGGTATCAGAAAGGATAAAAAAATAAAATCCATCTATATGCTGCCTATAAGAGACTCATTTTAGACCTAAAGAAACCTGCAGATTGAAAGTGAGGGGATGGAGAATCATCATCTATCCTACTAATGGACATCAAAAGAAATCTGGAGTAGCCATACTTATATCAGACATATTTTTAAAAATTTTTTTAATGTCGATTGTTTTTTTGAAAGAGAGAGAAAGAGTACAAGTGGCGGACGGGCAGAGAGAGAGGGAGACACAGAATCCGAAGGCTGTAGGCTCTGAGCTGTCATCATAGAGCCCAATTTGGGGCTTGAATCCATGAACTGTAAGATCATGACCTGAGCTGAAGTCAGACACTTAACAAAGCCACCCAGGCACCCCAGACAAACTATATTTTATTTTACTTAAAATTTTTAAATGTTTATTTATTTTTGAGAGACAGAGAAAGAGCACGAGCAGGGGAGGGGCAGAGAGAGAGGGAGACACAGAATCTGAAGCAGGCTCCAGGCTCCAAGCTGTCAGCACAGGGCCTGATGTGGGGCCTGAACCCATGAACTGTGAGATCATGACCTGAGCTGAAGTCAAATGCTCAACCAACTGAGCCACCCAGGCGCCCCTGGGAGAAACTTTTTTTTTAAAACAAAGACTATAATAAGAGATGAAGAAGGGCATTATATCATTTTTGAGGGGTGTATCCATCAAGATCTAATAATTGTAAATATTTATGCCCCCATTTTGAAAGCAATCAAATATATATACCAATTAATCATAAACATAAAGAAAATTGATAATAATACCACAATAGTAGGAGACTTTACTACCTTACTTACAGCAATGAACATATCATCTAAGCATAAAATCAACAAGGAAACAAAGGCTTTGAATGACACACTGGACAGATGGACTTAACTGATATATTCAGAACATTTCATCCTAAAGCAGCAAAATACACATTCTTCTTGAGTGCAATGCACATGGAACATTCCCCAGAATAAATCACATACTGGGTCACAAATCATCCCTCAACAGGTACACAAGGATTGAGATCATACCATGCATATTTTCAGATCACAATACTATGAAACTTGAAATCAACCACAAGAAAAAATTTGGAAAGCCCTCACAGACACGGAAGTTAATGAATATGCTACTAAAGAATGAATGGATTCACCAGGAAATTAAAGAAGAAATAAAAAAAACATGGAAGCAAATGAAAATAAAACAAGTAAGTCCAAACACTCTGGAATGCAGCAATGGGACTCCTAAGAGGAAACTACATTGCAATTCAGACCTATCTCAAGAAGCAAGGAAGGTCCTATATACACAACCTCACCTTGCAACTAAAGGAGCTAGAAAAGGAGCAGCAAATAAAGGCCAAAGCCAGCAGAAGAAAGGAAATATTAAAGATGAGAGCATAAATAAATTATAAAAACAAACAAACAAACAAAAAAACAACCCAGTAGAAAAAATCAATGAAACTAAAAGTTGGTTTTTTGAAAGAATAAACAAAATTGGTAATGTCCTAGCCAGACTTCTCAAAAAGAAAAAAATGAGAGGATGCAAATAGATAAAATCATGAATGAAAGAGGATAGATCACAACCAACACTACAGAAACGCAAACAATTATAAGAGAATATGATGAAAAATTATATGCAAACTAACTGGGCAATCTGGAAAAAATGACAAATTATTAGAAACTCACACACTACCAAAACTCGAACAGGAAGAAACAGAAAATTTGAACAGGCTCATAACCAGCAAAGAAATTAATCAGTTATCAAAAATCTCCCAACAAATAAGAGTCTTAGGCCAGATGGCTTCCCAGGGGAATTCTGCCAGATATTTAAAGAAGAGTTAATATCTATTCTCATCAAACTGTTCCAAAAAATAGAAATGGAAGGAAAGTTTCCACACTCATTGTATGAAGCCAGCATTAACTTGATTCAAAAACTGGACAAAGGTCCCACCAGAAAGGAGAATTACAGGCCAATATCCCTGATGAACCAGGATGAAAAAAATTCTCAACAAGATACTAGCAAATTGAATGCAACAGAACAGTAGAAGAATTATTCACCATGATCAAGTGGGATTTATTCCTGGTCTCAGGGATGGTTCAATATTTGCAAATCAATCAATGTTATACACCACATTAATGAAAGAAAGGATAAGAACCACATGATTCCGTCAATATGATGGAGGAAAAGCATTTGGCAAAATACAGCATCCTTTCTTGATAAAAACCTTCAAGAAAATATGGATAGAAGGAATATACCTCAACATCACAAAAGCCATATATGAAAGGCCCACAGCTAAAATCATCCTCAGTGAGGAAAAACTGAGAGTTTTTCCCCTAAGGTTAGGAATATGGCAGGGATGTCCACTCTCACCACTGTTGTTCAACATAGAACTGGATGTCCTAGCCTCAGCAGTCAAACAAAAAGAAATATAATACAACCAAATTGGCAAGGAAAAAGTCAAACTTTCACTCTTTGCAAATGACATGGAAAACTCGAAGGACTCCACCAAAAAACTGCTGATACATGAATTCAGCAGCTACAGGATATAAAATTAATGTACAGAAATCAGTTGCATTTCTATACACCAATAAGGAAGCAGCAGAAAGAGGTATCAAGGAATCAGTCTGATTTATAATTGCACCCAAAACCAGAAGATACCTAGGAATAAACCTAAAGAGGCAAAAGAGCTGTATGCTGAAAACTATAGAAAGCTTATGAATGAAATTGAAGAAGACACAAAGAAGTGGAAAAACATTCCATGCTCATTGACTGGAAGAACAAATATTACTAAAATGTCGATACTACCCAAAGCAATTTACACAGTCAATGCAATCCCTATAAAAATAACACCAGTATTCTTCACAGAGCTAAGACAAACAATCCTAAAATTTGTATGGAACTAGAAAAGACTCTGACTAGCCAAAGAAGAGTTGAAAAGAAAACCAACGCTGGAGGTATCACAATTCCAGACTCGAAGCTGTCTTACAAAGCTGTAATCATCAAAAAGGTATGGTATTGGCACAAAAACAGATACATAGATCAAAGGAACAGAATGGAGAACCCAGAAATTCATCCACAAATGTATTGCCAACTAACCTTTGACAAAATAGGGAAGAGTTATCCAATTGAAAACATACAGTCTCTTCAGTAAATGGTGCTTGGAGAACTACTGGGCAGTGACATGCAGAAGAATGAAACTGGACCACTTTCTTACATCATACACAAAAATAAATTCAAAATTGATGAAATACCTAAATGTGAGACAGAAAACCATCAAAATCCTGGAGGAGAAAACAGGCAGCGATCTCTTGAACTTGGATGCAGCAACGTCTTACTAGACATGTCTCTGGAGGCAAGGGAAATAAAAGCAAAAATGAACTATTGGGACCTCACCAAGATAAAAAGTCTCTGCATAGTGAAGGAAACAATCAACAATACTAAAAGGCAACTAATGGAATGGGAGAAGATATTTGCAAATGACCTATCAGATAAAGGGTAGTACCCAAAATCTATAAAGAACTTATCAAATTCAACACCCCCCCCCCAAATAATCCAATGAAGAAATGGGCAGAAGACATGAACAGACACTTTTCCAAAGAAGATATCCAGATGGCTAACAGACACGTGAGAAGATGCTCAACACCACTCATAATCAGGGAAATACAAA
Source organism: Panthera onca (assembly GCF_046562875.1). Taxonomy (NCBI): domain Eukaryota; kingdom Metazoa; phylum Chordata; class Mammalia; order Carnivora; family Felidae; genus Panthera; species Panthera onca. The sequence goes on along the minus strand of NC_138349.1, from coordinate 42,191,837 downwards.
TCAAGACCACAATGACATATCTCACACCTGTCAGAATGGCTAAAATTAACAACTCAGTTAACAACAGATGTTGGCAAGGATGTGGTGAAAGGGGAACCCTCTTGCACTGCCGATGGGAATGCAAACTGGTGCAGCCACTCTGCAAAACAGTATGGAGTTTCCTCAAAAAATTAAAAATAGAAGTACCTTAGAGCCCAGCAATTGCACTACTAGGTATTTATCCAAAGGATACAAAAACGCTGAATTGATATGGTACTTGCACCCTAATGTTTATAGCAGAACTATAAACAATAGTCAAATTATGGAAAGACCCCAAATGTCCATTTACTGATGAATGGGTAAAGAAGATATGCCATATATATATACATATACGTATATACATATACATATACATGTATATATGTATATATATACATACATATACACACACACACACACACAATGAAATATTACTTGGTGATGAAAACGAATGAAATCTTGCCATTTGGAACAATGTGGGTGGAAATAGAGTGTATTATGCCGAGAAAAATAAGTCCATCAGAGGAAGACAGATATTTTATGATTTCACTCACATGTGGAATTTAAGAAACACAACAGATGAACAACAGAGAAATTAAGGAAAAATAGGAAAGAGAGAGGGAGGGAGAAAACAGAGGGAGACAAACCACAAGAGACTCTTAAAGAGAAAAAGTTGAGGGTTGCTGGAAGGGAGGTGAGTGGGGGGATGAGCTAAATGGTGATGGGTATTAAGGAGGGTACTTGTTAGAATGAGCACTGGGTGTCATATGTAAGAGATGAATCACTGGATTCTACTCCTGAAACCAATACTACACTGTATGTCAACTAACTTGAAATTAAATAAATAAATAAAAGTAAAAATTAAAAAATAAAAGAAAAAATAAAATACTATGTGCATATATACTTATGTATACATTGATTAACTTTGGAAAGAAACAGAGGGGTTTGTAACTGAGGCTGCCTTCCAGGAAGGGAACTGGGCAGGCATAGTGACGGGGAGATTTCTTTTTCATTGCATACCCTCTGTAACTTTTGAATTTTGTATATATTATGTATCAAAATGAATTTTTGATTAGGAGTAAATGAATTAAAACACCCCCCAAAAAGACAGAGGCAAACTTAGAATCCTGAAAATGTTTGGAAGTTTCAAGATACCAGTTAAAACAGACATCCCATTCAATTTGCTTGTTTGTTTTCATTTGTTTTTGTTAGCCGAAGCCATGACTTTCTAATTTAATTTTGAAAAAAACAAGTGTGGGAGACTGAAAATTCCCCACAGTGGTCAATGCAGTTCTAAATTACTTTTGGTTAAGTTGGTCCACTTAGTTATAAATGTGCATGAGGAGGCACCACAGATTTTAAATCTAAAGTCCCAGTGGTGGTGGGGAAAGTCTCAAAGCATTTTGATGACTGGGATCCCATTCTTGGAGGGTTTGTTGTTGTTGTTGTTGTTGTTGTTAATCTAGAGCAAAAAGAACAATTTCTAAATGGTGCAGTTTCAATAGGAATGGGCTAGTTCCCAAAGGAATCAGACCAAAGGCCAGTACAGTTCAATAGCAATAGTCCATTTCCAAAAACGTGTCAGGCCAAAGGCTATACTCACAGAAAGGACAAGGCCTGAAAACAGATTCTGAATAAAGCCAGGAGAACTCATACACAGAGAGTGGAGCACAAAATCCAGGAGAAAACTTACCCTCAAACTCCAGGGTTGGCAAGAAAGCAGTGAGTCCAATTAGCTCTGGGGGTACCACCATCTGTTTGCTCACCAGCCTTGGAATTGTTGGGGGTCTTCTCTAGATCCCACTTCTGATCACCAATTATTGTTAACCTTAGAAATAAAACTGTCAGTTATTTTACCAGGAATAGCAGAGAACTGCAATTTGGAACAGGCAAGCTACTGCAAAACCACAGGCAAATCCTGAGAACAAAGGAGAGGACTGCTCTTTAAACAGAGGAAAAGGGAAGTTTGGAGGGCTGTTATAAAAAAAAAAAAAGTCACTGGAGTAAACTGGGAATCTGAAGTATAGTGAGTTTCCATTGGCTGAGTTGAGACAGTCTCTCATTGGCAGGGCTGTTGCTGGGGAAGGAGGAAAACCTTTCTTCCTCCTGTCAGCATAGTAAAGTAGTTGTGGACTTGAGGGGTTTGGTCTCTTCCTGTGGAGTCTGAAATTGAGGAAGAGAGGTAGGGCCTGAGAGCTCCCCCTGTTGGCCTTTTTAATTAAAAAATTTTTTTTTTAAATTTTTTAGTACAATTTATTGTCAAATTGTCTAACATACAGTGTGTAAAGTGTGCTCTTGGTTTTTGTGGTAGATTCCATGTTGGCCTTCTGACTCCATCTCGGTAAGGCTTTCTTTTCACAATGTTTCGATTTCCTTGCTGATCTTCTCATTTTGTTCATGTATTGTTTTTCCTAATTTTGTTTAGTTTTGTGCCTGTGTGTTCATGTAGTTCACTAAAGTTCTTCAAAATGATTATTCTGAATTCTCTGCCATAAAGTTCATATATCTCCATCTCTTTAAAGTCAGTTACTGGAACTTTATTAGTTTGTACTCACTGTGTCATGTTTACCTGATTGTGATTTTCAGATTCATTGTGTTGGTATGTACACATTTGACTAAACAGTCTCTTAGTGCTGACTTTACAAGTTTGCTCCGGCAGACACAGTTCTTCACAAGTCAGCTCAGCTTGAGGTTCTGGAAGGGTCAGTAGACAGTGTATTTGAGTAAGTGGGGCTTGCTATCAGGCTTTCTATTTGAGTGAGGCCACTGTCCAAGCCCTGAGGTCAGTGGAGTGATACTGGCTGGGAACAGTCGGATAGCACTGTTTTCTTGATTCCATGCACCAGTGTGGTTGTAGAATGGGCTCTGTAGTTGCCCAAGTTCTCTGGTCAGACTGCCTAGTGCTCTACTCAGTAGCATGTGGGGCCATGAACCCATTTCCCTCTCTAGGCAGGACAGCAGAACAGACTCCAAGATGCTTCATTGGTTATAGACAAAAATCAGGCAGAACTGCCCACGAAGTTCTCTGGCCAGATAGGGCCACCACTTTGGTTCTGCAGTTGGGAAGAGTTGCCGGATGCATTCTTTGCTTGGATGCCACTGTAAGCAGTGCAATAAGATGAGCTATGCAGCTTTCAGGTATTCTGGTTAGGCTTCCTGACTGTGAACTGGAGGCCATATTCACTCGTAGATGGGGGTAGAAATTTGCTTCCCTGCCTGGGTGAAGGGCTACAACAGGCTGTAAGGGCTGCATGGCTTGTTGGCTGGAGGCCTGAAACAGGCAGAACTGCCCTAAGTTTCCTTGACTAGATGGGACCATTGTCTTGGTTCTCCTTGAGAACTACTTGCTAGTATCTGTACTCCGGGATCACCAAGAGGGGGAACACAATCTGCCAATTTCTGAACACTGGTTGCTATGAGACCTTCCTATCTATTCCATCCAAATCAAATTCCACACTCAATCCCTACAGCTTACACCTGTGATTCTGGTTAGGGAGACCAGAGTAGGTTTTCTGGGAGTGTCCCATAAAGGTGGGAAAGGCTAGATGTCCACCTTAGTCTCTCCCCTCTCCCCCTCCCCCCCCCCCCCCCCGGAGAAACCATAGGCCGGAGGGAACCCTTTCACTGTAGTGCAATGACAGCCTGGGAGAGGGGTGGTGAGGTCAGAATGTAGTAATTTCTCCTGCCCTTTTCAGACACCATGGTCCAGGGAAATGCTATAACGTCACTCCCATGTTCTGGAATTTTAAAAATGGGGCCTTATATATGGATGGTTTTCAAACATGTTAGTGTAGAAGAAAAACTTTGATCAGGTCAACACAGACTTAATGAGAAAGGGTTTGAACAACTGGGAAGTCTGCCTCTGTCAGGAGGGAAGCAGATTTGAAAGCTCAGGAAAGTGGGCACCACGGTTCTCCTTTGTATCATGAGAAATATTAAGGGTATGGAAAAGGAACTAACATTTTTGAAGGAGGTAGTAAATACCATGGCTTTTCCCACTGGTGTTTTGGAGGTTATGTGCGTGGTGGACCTGGGGGTATACCAACCCCATGCCCTGGTGGCCAGAGCTGAAAGGCTCAGGCATGGTCTCCATTCTGACTGCCCTGACCTCACCAGATATTTCTTGATGTCTCTGAGCTCATCTTTCTGTCCACTCCTAAAACAAAAAACAAAGACATTAGCTACTGGACATCTGAGTCTTTAGTAGGGACCTGGCCCTGTGCTAGGCACACTGCAGTGCACACCATCACCCTAAAGGCCATCCTGTAGAGAAGACACCATTATCTCCATCTTTTCAATGAGGTAATTGAAACACAGAGAGATTAAGTAACTTGCCCCAAATATTAAATAATAGCCAATGACTGGTTGACACAGGGCATATTCACATTTCAGAGACACTATGGGTTTTCCTCAAAGAACAGAATTTGGCTAAATCTCCACATGACAGATAAAGAGTGGGCTGTGGGGACTCGGGCGCATCAACGTCTGCATCCACAGAACAACAGGGTGCTTTCTCCTGGCAGGAGCAGTATAGATACGTCACATACAGAGAAACAGTGCTTACCAGGCAACAAATTCTTGTTGATCAGCCACAATTCCAACTCCTTTGATCGTAAACCAAGACTCAATATATATATATCCAATTTGGTACATAAAGAGCTCTTAACAGTCTTGGGTCTTGGGGACTTTAGAGGCTGGGTTATGGGGGTGGGAGTGACAAAGTAGTTCTGGAGAGTGCATGGGCAGGAGGAGGGAGCAGTGACAGCATCCTGGAGGGTGGCTGGGAGCATATGAAGCAGGGGTGTTGGCATTGTGAGCAGCAGCTGTTGAGAGGAAAGCACTCCTGGCTGGGTGGAAGGCAAATGTTTGGGCTATAGGGCAACTGCCCGCAGAGGGGATTCACGAAGTTGAAGATGATATACTTCCCCTGTAGGAAAAGAAGAGAGAGAAGGTCACTGGGAAGCCACTGGAATTAGGACCAGAAGGCTTTGGTGTCTTTGGCTCAGGGATTTAAACCCTTTGGACCAACACAGTAGGCCTTTCTTGATGCCCTTCCTCTCTTGGGTGCTGGTTTCCAGGCTGGGCTGCTATTTTAAGACTCTGTTCAGCTGTTGGAAGTCTTCCCTGTGTCCCCCAGCCACCCCAGGTTTTCTGACTCAGAACACCCTTTCCCTCTGGTATTGGACTTGATGTTCCTTGTTGGACTGGGGGCCTGGGAAGCAAGGAGGCCTTGCAGCTCCAGTGTTTCCCAGGCTTTCTGTGGGAGTATGTGATGAAGGGATAAGCCTTCATCTCAGCCCTCAGGCCAGGATCCAGGTCCCCCAAAGTCAGGGAGTGTAGGGGTACCTTCCCATGGGTGATGGGAAGATGGCAGCAGAACCCATCGGTCTCTTGGTGTGGGAAGAGAATGATACTGCTCAGCATTCTGAAGGTCCATCTGCCCAGCCAGACAGTGAGTATTCATTGAATGTGACCAGGGCAGGCCTCACTACAGATACTGGGGACCACAACATTCTCTAGGCACTGGGCCCAGTCTTTGAAAAGGGTCTGATCATGGGGAAGCCCAGGGAATGATTCCCAGGCAAGCCTGGATGTGTGTTAGCACACATCCAGTGTGTCTCCTCAGCAGGGTCCCCACTCCCAGGCATGCCCAGGACTCCTAATGCTCACCTGGCCACCAGGGACAGTCATGCTTGCCTGAACCAAGCAAATGACTAATGCAGCCCGCACTATAGATACTGGGGACACCACGTCCTCCAGGCACCTGGCCCAGTCCGAGGTTCTGATCATGGGGAAACTTAGGCACATGATTCCCAGGCAAGCCAGGAGCATGCTATTCATGGGCCCTAATTCTGAGCCCTGCATTGATTTTGGGGAAACCATTATGGTTTCATGAGTGCTGACCTGATGGGGGGGGGGGGGCAGGGCAGTGAGAAGGGTGGTGGCAGGCCCTGGGGTTCAAGTCTAGCTCTGCCACTCCCAGGTTCTGTGACCTGGGGCAAGTTGCTTGATTTCTCTGTGCCTTAGTTCCCCTTGGAAAAAGTGGCATATTAGTACCTGCACGTACAGTTACTGGCAGGATTGAATGTGAAATTATGGAAAGTTCTTAGACTGGCAGCTGGCATAGGAGGAGCTCTGTAACAATTAGCCATCACAACTATTAAATTCCAAGGGGAACACCTGTAACATGCAGGCTTCTCCCCACTGTCACAGGCAGTGGCACGTGGAGGGACTCTACTAGCTGGCAAAAGCACGCAATGTTGGTCAACAACATGGGGGTGTCACCATTCCTCCAGCATTCCTGGCACATGAGGGAGCCGCCCAGGAGAGTCTCAGAGGATGAGGGTGTGGATCCAGCAGATACAGGTTGGGGAGCTCGGTGGGGAGGGATGATGGTTGAGGGTCAGGAGAACTTGCTGGCCTGCCTCCTTCTCCAGCTTCTTTCACTTAAGTTTGGAGGCACTGGGTAACACTCTCCCCAAGAAAGCTTCTTGTCCTTCTGATGGGGACCAGCAAGGAAATGCAGGCGCCCCACCCAGAATCCACACGGGAGGCTCATGAGCACCGCGTCTCCTCGTCTGGGGCATCCTCCCGGAAGATGCCTGGACAGGGCTCTCTGACCCATAGTCCCTGAGCTCAGCTGCCAAGGGCAAAGAGAAAAGGGCGCCTGCCCAGGGAACATCCCTGTGCCCCTGCTTACCGCGTTCCTGGGCTGACACCACATCAATGGGATCTGGTTGCAGCTTTGCACAAAGTCACACAAGGTGTCCAGTTTGCCCTGAAAAGCAGATGTAGCTGTGAGGAAGCTCCAGGGCCTGGCCGTCACCTCCAGAGGGGTAGAGACCCCTCTGCCTGAGATGGCTCCAGAGGGCTCTGTCCCCAGGAACACACCGAGGCCGCCCTGTAGTCTCCACCTGGGGCAGGGGCCTGGTGGCCTTGTGTGTTTCAGGGCAGGCAGTGTCAGTGTAGGTCACAGATTGTTTTGGAACCCGAAATGAGTCTGTATTTCTGGTGTAGGAGGAGAAGGCAGGGGCTACTTTGAGAGGAAGGGTCCAAGGTGGGGGACATGCAGGGTCACAAGGAGAGGTCTTGCAGGGGAACGTGATGTGGGCATCAGGGAGCTGGGCAGGAGCTGGGAGAAGGGGACAAGGGCCTGCACTGGGGCACACCAGGAGCAGGTGGGGACGAGGGCTGATTCCGGGGCTGCTCCGGAGAGAGGAGGGGAGGACACCAGTGAGAGGCCCTGGACCCAGGGGCAGGTGGCCTCCCGACTTCAGGACCTGCAGTTCAGGCCTCTCTGGGCCCTACTGAGGGGGCAGGTGGGGCTGTGCCTTGTGAGCAGGAATAAGCCCCAGGCCATGACCTTTGCCCTGTCTGGAGGCGGTTTGGCTTCTTTGAGCCCCCAGGCTGACTGTCTGCAGGCTGTCATGTTGCCATCTGGGGCTCCTTGCAGGGTCAACAGGGAGACAGCCGGACTAGACTAACGTGCCCGGGCCCTGGCAGAATGGTTCCAACAGGTGCATCACCACAGATGCAGGACCAGGAGGAGGGCACAGCCCATAAAGGAAGAATATTGGGTTCTTCCTTCCTCAGCCAGGACTGCCTGGGGCCTCCCCACCCTGTCTTCATGCCTCCCTGCAGGGATGGGAGCTCCCTACCAGGGTGCGGCCCTAGCACTTTCTGTGAGGATGTTTCCTCACAGCCTCCTCCTCCTTGAGGCCCTTGTCCCCATGTCAGTGTGTCCAAGGACAACGTAGTTAGCTTAGTCCCTCACTCTGCTGAGCTGACTCATGGAACAAACTTTGCTCAGAATTTTCCTTAAATGATTCTTTTTCTGACCTGTGGGAGACTGTGATTGAGCTTGTGTTTTACTCCTCTGCCTGCTGGCCACAAAAATGGAAGCCATTGTTGGTGCTGCTGACAACCTCAGACAGCCTGGGACTGGTGGGCTGTGGCCAGCCACCAACATCTGCAGACCTGGGCCCCTTCCAAGCCTGGTGCCGGGCTCCAAGTGGTGTTGGTGATGGCAGGAGACCTCACACTCTTTGCCCTCTCCTGGGGCCCAGGATTGGGATGGCCTCGGCATTTTCTCTGGTGCCCAGCAATCGATGTAGTGCCCACAAAGTTCATCTCCACCCAAGCCATGGTTCATGTGGGGGCATGGACTGGCTGCCCTCCCTTGTCCCTCAGCCCCACCTAAAGGCCCTTCTCACCTCTATCCGTCTTATAGTGTCTTCCTGGTACATACAAGAAGGGACAATCACCGGGGTACGTGTCTGTATACATGTCTCTGGCTTCTAGGAAGAGAAAGCACATTTTGCTGTTTTGTCTGGGAGCTTCTGGTGCAGACATATAACATCTGTTGCTCCCGCACCTCTTAGTGGCCACTCAGCAATGGTGCATTGGGAGATTTTAAGGACACATCAGTAGCATCCTACACTATGTCAGTGTCCCACATGGTAAAAACCAGGAAATGCAATTTATTTGTAAATATGACCTTTTCCCCAAAGGCTGACAAAGTCTCTCCTGTCCCTTTGGTCCCGGGGTCTGCCTTTGGTGGAAAACCCTGGTCTTAGGGCTGTGCAGTGGACAGGAGGGCTGTCAGGGTGGGAGCATTTGCAGGGGCCCAGGCTGCATTCATTTGCCCCTGGCAGATGCAGCCTCCTCAGGCAACAGTGCCATCAGTCAGTACAGCGCTGGCCAGTGGGGTCTTTTTCCTACCCAAACCCAGGCCCGGTCCCCTTCCTCTGACATAGTGTCCTGCTATAACTACTTCCTCTGGATCTCTTTTAGGCTTCTACCCTGAGGATCCACAGACAGCTCACCGGCCCTGGCTCTTTGTGCTCATCTGGGCCGGGCCTGCCTCACAGCTCAATGCCAAGTAACACACTCTCCTCCAACCTCCCCAGCCTGTAGTCACTAAAATATAATTGTGGCCAAGCCTGTTGCCCTGGCGGGTGACAGGGATGGAGATCAACAAAATGCAGCCCAACATACATCAGAGCCTGGGCAGGGACCAAGTTCTGAAATCGAAGGCTCCTTTTCTGAAAGTTCACCTGTGTACTATAAATAGTCCTTTGGAAATTGATAAAAATTTAAAAAGCCACTAATATTTCAATGAGGATCACAGCACTTGCTGAAACAGGTTATCTCAAGTTACTAATTTGGTGGCAAAGGCCCTGGATCCGGCTGTGGCGCACACTTGGGAAAGGTGTTTTGAGTCCTAAGGCCTCCTGAGGCCCCTCCCTGCCGCTCCATCACCCTCTTTTTTCGGCCAGCTCTCTCTGCCCAGGTAGGTGGCAGGCAGTGGGGCAGGGGGTAGAAATGTCCCACAGGCAGGTTTTGTGAAGGTCTGTGTGGTTCCCTTTTGTGAAGGTCTGTGTGGGCACTGGGCACGCTGACATGAGGACAAAAATCAGGACTTACCATTACTATCTTCTGTACTGGTAGCTCCTTGCAGGGCTAGAATGTTAAAGAGACATGAACATAGGCTGGAGGAGCATGAGGGCACTGGCTCGGCCATGCAGACAGAAGGGGACCCTACTCAGCAGCAGTGGGACAGAACGTGGGCTTTGGGTGTCAGTCTGCGAGCCCACTGTCTATGGGATGTGGCCAACCGGCTCCAGCATCCCGAGGCTCAGGCTCCTGGGTTATCAAAGGGATATCGGACCTCCCTGGCGGTGGACAGGGAGACAGCCAGACTAGGGTGCCTGGTCCCTGGCGGAGGTGTCCACGCAGTAGTTTTCATTAGGAGCCCTTCCATGACATGAAGACAAGAGAACACATCCAATTCCCTTCCTCCTCTCCCCTCACCTCCCACAGCCCGCAGCCTTCCCTAGTCCCCACTCTGTGCTGACAGCCCCCACTCCCGCTTTCTGTCCTCACAGCTCCCCCTCCACAGCAACCTGGCCTGCTTCTGTCTTGCTGCTTTGCTCTGTCCTTTCCCACCTCTGTGGTTTCCTCTTCCTTCACCCAGCTCTGTCCCGGGTCCTTGCAAACCCAGCAGCCAGTACGTCTGCCCTTCTCCCTCCCCGGAGGCCAGTGTCTCTCCTTTGCTAGGGCCCTGATGCCACAGCCTATGAGGCTGACATTTTACCCGCCACCCCCAGGTACCAATACCAGAGCAGACACCAGACTGTGAGCTCCTGTGTGCAAGATGGTGGCAGCTCCTTTCCCATCCCTGTGTGCCAAGTATGGGGCCCATCATGTCCTGGCCCTTAGTAATGACTGAGGAAGGAAGGAGGGATGCACTGGTTGTGTGCAGAAATCTGTACTGGTTTCCAAGGCTCAGTTGCCCCAGAGGCTAGGAATCATCCCTTCCAGCAGATTCTCTTTTGTGGGCCCCAGTGCCTCCTATGGGACCCGCTTTCCTCTCTCAGCATCAGAGGCCTCTTCTGGTGCTTGGTCTCCCTGAGTTCTCCAGAAGCCTGGCTGCTGTGATGCCTCCCTTGTCACTAGGTACTGGGGTGACTTCTCCCCAGAGGACAGGGCAACTCATAGGCCACTTCTGGAAACAAGCATGAAGCAGGGGGTCCCTGAGATGCAAGCTGAGTCTCTGCCCAGGAATGGTAGACACAGTCTGTGCCTGTGTTTGCTCATGTGATGAACTGGGAGCTGCTGGGAACCTGCCCACTGGCAGGATCATGGGGTGAGTGGGGCTTGGTTACCTTGTGGCCTGGGGACAGTTTGTGTCATAGGGCCGTGTGGATCACTCACAGGGGTCACTCACCTTCCTGCAGCAACAGAGACAGCAGATCACCACCACGATAATGATCAGGGTTGGGACGAACAATGGGAATAGGTAGTCAAGGGTAGGCTTTTCTGTGACAACCATGGGTGCTGGTGCCTCCTGTGTGACAACTGTGGGCACTGTTGTCTTCTGTGTGCCAACTGTGGGGACTGAAGTCTCCTCCTTTGGGGCATCTGTGGGCTCCGATGTATTGGCCTGAAAAAAGCACAAAAGTCAGAGTCCTGGGTGGGTCTGGATGGCCCTCACTGGGTGCCTCCCCCCAGCACCTTACACTACACCTGCACATCGCCTGTTCCCACTCACCTCAGATTTCCCCACCTCCAGGGAGCACTGAAGGCCTGGAGGACAAGACTGCACTCAAAGAGCTGCTGCGGAGCCCTGGGCCACAGAGCCCACCACTGGCTTCGTTCCGAGGCTCTGGCCCAGAGCCCTGACAAGGACCGGAATCCCCATGTGTGACATGCCAGCCCTCACTGCACGCCTCAGCCGCACGCGGTGCAGTCCTGCCCTAAACCAAATGCTCGGCTTTCCCTGATGCAGGGGAGCTACAGGGGACAGAGTCTGTGCCCAGGAGGGGGAAGCAGGGTGGGGGCCCATGAACTCAGGCTCCTCCTGAGTTCTTTCCTAAATGTGCCTGCTGAGGGCGGCCTGTCAGGCTCCTGAGGGACAAATGGCTGAGTGTGGTCTGCTGGTCGGTGAGTGCCTGTCCTGACACAAGTGAACACACAGTCGGAGGACTGTCTGTGCTGCTGGAACCCTCCCAGCTGGGACTGGACACTAGGCTGGTGGCAATCAGGCACGGGCATCGCTCCTCCCAGGCAGCCCTCTTCCTGTGCCTAACGTGCTCTGTCGCCCATGTCATGCTGCCCCGCCCCAGGTGTCCGGGTGACGTGGAGCTCCGAGAAGTGGGCACCTGGGAGCAGCACCCTCTTTCCCACGTGCCCGTCCCTGAGCTGAGTCCCAGGCCCTCCCCACAGCCCTGGCAGCTTCCCACCAAGTGCCGGAGAGCAAGGTCCAGCAGAGGTCAGAGAGTTAGCGGAGACGGATGGCTGAGGAGCACAAGAAAGCAGCAGAGGCAGAGGGGAGGCTGATGCCCTCTGCAAAATGACAGGGGTGTTCCTCAAGCGGGCTTGGGCTTGCGGGCAGTGATGGGCGTGTGTGGGTTCATCTGTGTCAGCAGCTGCTGAAACACCCTGATTGCACAGGGCCACAGTGGGTCCCGCCCTCCAGATCCCCTGTGTCTGGGGCCCAGGTTTGGAGCACCCCACTGACCCAGAGGTCCTGGACTCGGGCTCCTAACACTTGCCTCCAAGCCTCTCCCACTTGCCCAGCTGGAATGCAGGATGGAGCCCCGAGCTCCCCACCACTATTCTTGGGCCAGCAGAGGTGGCAAGGGGCGAGGCGGGGTGGCAGAGCCCCAGCACCATTTCTGGACTCTGCTTAGAGCTCTAACCGTTCCCTTTCCTTTGCCTTCAGGGACGCCTGGTTCCCAGAGAGAGACAGCAGAGGTTCTGTAGCACCTGCTAGACAGGAAGCTACATGGCAGGTGCTCTTGTGGAAGCACTCCCAGGGCACCTCACAAGCCTGATGTGCGGATGGTTTGCCGATGAAGGGCTGAGGGCCCCAAGCTGGCTGTGAGAAGTTGTCCCAGCTGCCTGTCTGCATAAGCTACTTTCTCAGGCCCTCCAGCATGTGTCCTCTTTCCGTGCCCCCCCTCCCCCCCGCCAACTATCTTCTCCTCCAATGCCAGTGCTCTTGACAGTCCCAGGATGGAGGATGCCGCCCCACTGTGGCACTCACACAATTCAGGCTGGTTACTTTCATGCTCTCCTCAATGAAGGTGACACCATTGTTCAGGCTGTATTGAACGATGACCACCCTAAAGCACAGAAAGGTCATGTCGTGTGTACTACCCTGCAGACGTTTTGTTCTTGCACTTGGCTCAAACCACAGCCTACAGCTGTCCTCATTGTAAAGACTCTGATAAGCAGGCTTTTGATCCATCATTGAGCACACAGCATGGATAAGAGGGGGCTCATCCCAAGCCCTACAAGGTCAACCTCTGCAGTGAAGGCTGACCAGGCATGAGGAACCCTGCATGGGTCAGATGCCATCATGGCCATAGGCTAAGTTTCCAAGGAGGTCGGCTTGGTATCACCATCCTGACTCTTCTCTATTTACAAAGTTTTGGCTTAGCCCTGATAGGCTGCATGTAGCAAAGGCACCACCCTTGGGAACATCAGTTCTCATATTCTGCCCTCCTCAGCAGAGACTGGGCCACAGCAGAACCCTGAGCATCTCAGGGGAGGACCAATAAGAGTAGTTATGAAGGATGCCCTGAGCCCTCTGAAACAGACATGTAGTGTCACAGCAGAAGTAGCATCCCACATTCTGTATAGCACATGGTGACAAAAACTGCCCACTGGTCCCTGACCTGAGGTACTTACTGTCCAGGCTCCTTAAATATATGTCCTGGGCAAGCTAAAGATTCATCATCCTTAAGTAGAGGTTTTTTATCTAGGAGAAAACCACAAGAGAATAATGTCAAGGAGCATGTCCATCCATCCATCTCCCCTCAGCTGGCCCCTGGCAAGCAGACTAACACTGGCAGATGCCAGCTTCTCTTTGCTGCCTTCCTCTGAGCCCCTGCCATGCACCAGGCCCTGTGCAATGCCTGGTTGGAATGGAAAAGGTTGAGTCCCTGCTCTCAAGGGCCCTACATTTGAGGGATGGGAGGGAGACAATGAAATAACAAAGAACAAAATAAATGTTGAGAGGGACACTTCTTTAGACCACAATAAACAACAGAAGGCACAGCGAATAGAGGGGAAGGGACAGCTGCTTAGGAATGTGGGGCCTGTCCTGTCCCTAAGAGACACCATTTCTCTTAAGGGACTGAAACATTTACTGTGTAATGTTGTGATGTCTGGAGGTAGCTCTGGATTTACCAGATGGCCCTGCAGTAAGACATCACGGCACACAATCTCATCAGGTCCAATGAATGCACTGGGGAGGCTCAGCGGGAGATAGTCCTACTGTACCACCCTGCTCTCTGGGGAGGATCACACCCATCTCAGCGTGAGGGCACATCTACGTACCCAACATGTGCTTCTACTGGCCACTCACCCATCATGGAGGAATACCTGATGCCTGAGTATTTCCTTACATTATAGGCTTACATAGGGGATGTGGTTTAGCTCGACTGTCATATTGACTTCCTCTTGCAGTAGAGGAAAAAGAAGCTGAGAATAGAACCCTCATTTGGTCAAGGTCAGACAAGTAATGTGTGCCTGTGCCAGGATTCCTGGGCCTGGGCCTGGGCCTGGAAGCTGGCATCCTGTGTCAATCCCAGATGCACACATTCTCCTGTGAAGCTCCCAGTGCACCTGGCCCAGGGCTGCCTGTGTTTCTCGCCAGCAGACTCAATGGATTCGGGTCCTTGTCTCTCAAGGCCAGTGAGAGCTGAGCCAAGGGAGGGGGAATACAGCTCTGGGGCACACCCAGCACACCACAGCCATTCCTGGCAAGGGTTAAAGCCCTGCTAGGAGAGGCTCTTGTGGTTGATGACTTCCCAGCTTTGAGGTATAGGTCACCAGGCTTCCCAGCCAGGTCTCTCCTTCTACTTGTCCATGCTGATCTATCCTCACAGGACCAACAGTGAATGGCCAGCAAGGGCTTTAAAGGCCTGGTGGGCTGAGGGGAAGGCAGCCTACTGTAGGGAGTTTGTCACTTAGAGGCACCAAGGTGGCTACTTACGGAGGATATTGTCGACATCCAACTTATATCTGCAAACAATTTCATCCATCGTGTGTTGATGTAAGTCAGTATCATAAAATCTCATATCATATTCTTCTGCAAAGTCAATATCCAAAGATCTGTGTGAGGGAGGGATGAGGGCTGTCTTTCCTCTGATTGGCTACTAATAGCAGGTCACCCAAAAACTGCATTTCCAAGGACTCCTCATAAGGAAGCAACTACGTCAAAACCAAGATGTGTGACCCGTGTGGTCAGATCCTCACCTGATTTCACTGAGGGTCCACTATGAGTGCTGAGGGGGCTTGAGCACTCAGGGTCCCCTCACCTCCACCCTTGATCTTTGGAGCCCATTAAGGCATTCAGCCTCATCTCCTGCATAGGGGCAATGCCAGCCCTGGGTTTCTTACCCCGAAATGTCCAAATACTCTCTGAAGGGTGCAGGAGGTCCTCTCCATGGGGTCTACCATATACATGAGAGAAGAGCTAGGATAACAAGGCTGAAAACAGCCCTGTCCCATGCCGGAGCTGGTTGTCCAGGCCTGGGTGCCTTATGACTTCCTGATGCATGGAGTTTCCTCCTCCTCCCAGTCTTTCTGTTTGCCTATCACAGGCTGAAGGCCCAGGAGCAGGGATGGGACTCAGGTGAGGCAGGCAAAGAGCCCAGGACTCTGTACAGAAGAATCCCCCAGGTAAAGATAAGTTCTGTCTTAGCTGTGGTTCTGGAAGTCTCACATGATTGCTCTTCCCCTGCCTTTGCCTGAGGCTTCATGGACTACAGACAACCCGCCCAGGATTCAGGAAGCACTAACTCTCTCAGTGTGGAAACACTGATATGTGAGGTGCAAGTCTAGGCCCTAGACCTTTACCAGGGTGCTGAGGCTTCCCTAGTGCTTCCCAGACCCTGAAGTAAACACCAGGAGACAGAGAGGACAGATGGTAGACAGGATCCCAAAGGATTCAGCCAGGATAACATGCAGGTCTTCAGCTGCAAGCCCAAAGTCATTAGCCTCCACTGCTGCACATGTCCAAGACTGAATCATTCCAGTCCCTGAAGCCTGATTAGCCTTAGGTCGATGAACTAATGGAACAATTTCTCAAAATTCCAGGGCAACCTTGGATATGGCTATCCTGATTTCTCCTGCTTCAGGTCTTCTTGCAGCTCCCACTGATTGAGGCAACATTTACAAATTCTGCTTTAAAGAAAATAGATTCTTGCCCTGTAGCTGAGCAAGTCCTGCTGATATGGTATGTTAGTCTTTCAAGTGTTTCCCCAAAATTGAAGTCAACATTGAAAGTCTACATATTGTCCCTAAAAATCCATATTACTAGCTTTTATGGAAAATGGGAGCACCTGGCATCAGCGGGTTCATATTTCTACATGTCAACCATTGGCTTGAACATGGGCCACTGTTTTGTTCACAAGGGAGCAGTTTGCCATGGCCAGCAGACCACCACTCCAGAACCAATCACACTGCAGTGAATCATCCTTTGTTTGGCCTGAGCCCATCCTAATGTGCATGGAACCTGCCTGGCACCTAAAGGCTCCTGCTGGCAGTGGCCCTGCCCAAGGAAGCTCATGAGTCTTACAGAAGTGAGAAGAGAGCACTGAGGTTTTGATAGAGGGCAGGAGGGGCAGCTGATGGCCCTGTGCTAAAAAAATCTGCATGTTGTCCATCTAGGCAGGCTTGATGTCCTTAAGGAATATGTTCTCTCTAACCAAGCTTCAGGGACTGGAATGATCCAGTCTTGGACATGTGCAGCAGTGGAGGCTAATGACTTTAGGCTTGCAGCTGTGTAAACTGTGGTATACAGTAACCAATACCACAATTGTGTCAGGTTGCCTTCTCACTGTTCACACTTCATAAGGACCCTTCCCATCATGACACAGGGCTCTATGATTGGCCTGGAAGGAGCAGTTGGCCTTGTCTCCTGCAAACCCTTTCACCAGCCCAGCTAGGAGCACCCTCAGCAGAGCTGCTGGCCCTCAGTCTCAAGGAAGTGTCATCTGCAATTTACATTCCAGGATTTTTTGTTGCAAAGAAGCATTTCCTTGCAAGACAGAACTGTAAATTGATAGCCCACATTATAATTAGATACAGGCAGAGAAGGGAAAAGTCAGCTGGCTGCATGTGGACAGATCAGGCTCCAGAGGAGGCAAAAGGCAAGTAGAGCCTTTCTTCCACAAGCACACAGGCAGAAGGAACCCTAAGTGGGCAAATCTGTGCCAGGCCCAAGCCATGTAACACCGGTGTTCATCCAAAATGACACTCCTCACTAACTGAGCATATACTATGGGCCAATCTACACTTTCCTTAACCTCCAACACCCATGAGTTAGGCATACCTATCCAAGCTTACAGAGAGGGAAACTGAGGCTAAGAGAGGGCAGATGGCCTCTCCCAGACCCCTGGCAGGTACAAGGCCAGGATCTGACATCTAGAGCTTAATCCAGGCCACTTCTGCCCCCCTCTGTTCTTGTCTTAGTTCCGAGCAGCTATCACGCCATTGCTCAGGATGTAGGGCAGCCACTGAGGATAGGGCTGCTTGACAGCCTGGAACCTTGCAGTGTCTGCACTACTCGGGAAACTTGCACACTGTCCATACGTCTGTGACCCCCTTCCCACCATGTACGCCTTGCAGCTCTTCAGGCCCTGCTCAGTCATTACTTCTCCTCTACAGCAGTGCCCTCTGTGTCCCCAGGCACTACTGCTCTCAGAAAACGTCACTATGGAAAGTCTTGGTAAGTGGAAGGCAGGGTGATGGTGTCAGACTTTCGAGCAGAAGGGACATAGAGTTAAAGGATTTTGCTTTGAAGCCAAGGACAGATGAACACTGGCTTTCAGGGAGCTGTGTTTCCCAGGTAGAGTCCCACTGTGCACCCACTCTCGGGTGGCACAGGGACCATCCAGTCCCTGGCAGGGAGACCAATCCTTCTTTATGAGAGCTTTCTTTCTGGAGGAAGAGTTCTACACCAGGCCTCCTGGGCTCCAGAGAGAGGAGATGGGAAGGCAGGCAGCCCACTGACAAGTCAGGAGGAAGCCAAGCAGTGAGGAAGGACAACCAACCAACCATGAGACTGACAAGGGCACCAGGTGGAAGTGACCTGCCCTGGGAGGGTCAGGCTCTGGGACACCACCTTCTGCTCAGCACCGGCTCTTTGGGAGAAATTCAACTCTATTGACCAACATTTAAGCTGTGTGTCCTCTTAATGCCACAATTCTACTTCTGGAATTGATCCAGGGAATCCTGACCCACGCCCACAGAGAGGTGAGCCTCAGGGTGTGCACAGCCTGCTGTAGCCACAATATCGACCAGGGGAGACTAATGAAAGAAATTTCCTCCATCTGTGTAATGGAGTATGTGCAGATGGCTGGAAAATGTTATGAACTGCATGATCCCATTAATGTAAAAATACCTTGAAAAGCATATATAAATAGCTATTTGCATCTATATGATCAATTATATATGGTAGCTATTTCTGGGAGGCAGTAGTAGTAGAAAAAGGGGAACCTCATTGTGGAGGGACAGTAGCTATCCAAGCTGGTGGCAATGGTGTCTTTGCACTGCTTTTGCCTTCTGGGTCCTACTGCCCTACAGTCTGCTTTGCCTTCTGCACACAGTGAGTCTCCTGGCCACCCTGCAGGACCTGTCCACCAGCTCTCAGAGAAAAGCCCGCCTCTGCCCTGTGTCCTACTATGTGCCACCACTGATGTGCCATGGTTGTTGGGCTCTGTAGACACTCGCTCTGGGCCAGCCACACACAGGAAAAAGAATGAGAACGCGCCACCTCCAGCTGTCCTCCCAGACACAAATATCGAAGTATATCCAGCAAACATACAGGAGTGATGATTCTCCAAACCACTGTGCCAAGAGTACCTGGCCAAACAGAATGTTTAAATACAATGTTCATGCTACCTGAGTGTACTGAGAAGAGATTTTACAGGACCAAACAGCCTACGGAGGAAAAACTGAGAAGAATTGCCTTCAGCGGTTGGGGACAAGGATTGCCTGGCAAGTGATCTGAGGAGATTTTCCAGGGACAATGGTAAATTCTGTCTTCCTGGAGTGTGCATTTTTTCATAAGTTGTCAAATGATACACTGAAGTTTGCTGCAATTTAAGGAGAGCTCTTAAGAAATATTAGTATAAATAGGGCCACCTGGATGGCTCAGTCAGTTAAGCATCTGACTTTGGCTCGGGTCATGATCTTGCAGTCTGTGAGTTCGAGCCCCATGTCGGGCTCTGTGCTGACAACTCAGAGCCTGGAGCCTGCTTCAGATTCTGTGTCTCCCTCTCTCTGCCCCTACCCCATTCATGCTCTGTTTCTCTTGCTCTCAAAAATAAATAAAACATAAAAAAAGAAATATTTGTGTAAATAAAGATATGCAGACTGATGGGTTTTGGAAGTGAGGTAGCCTGATGTCTGTAATTGACTTGAAACACATAAAAAAATAAGATGCAATGTGTGTGTGTGTGTGTGTGTGTGTGTGTGTGTGTGTGTGTAAGAGAGAGAGGGAGAGAGACAAAGCACATTGGATAAATAAAGAAATATGGCGAGATATTAAACAGTAACTGCAAAATCCAGGTAGTATAGACAGAGGTGTTCATTGTACAGTTGCTTCCACTTTGCTGTAGGTTTGAAAGCTTCCTTCATAAAAGGTTGGTAACACATCAAAGAACTGAATGAGAAGAATCAACCGTGACACAGCCAAGCAGAAGTCATGGCACATTCAAGGTGAGAAGCGACTAATGAGAAGGACAGACCAAGGGCTGTGGGAATCCAGAGGGGCCAGTGAACCAAGAAAGGGACAAGGATGAACCTCCTGTGAGTGTGGCATCAAAGGATGGATGGGCTGGACCCTGTAAAGTGGGGGGAAGTAGGGTCTTGTAGGAAGCCTAGTGACACCCCCAGCCTGAGAGCTGAGGGAAGACCTGACTGGCCCTGCTGTGGGGCCAGGGGCCTCAGACTTCCAGGCCAGGCTGGGGTTAGGGAAGGGGCTTTCTCAGTGCCCTGAGGTCCTGTGCGGAGCACAGGCCTAGAGGCAGGAAGGCCAGCAGAGGCCTCTCTGCCTCATCCTGGAGAGCACCCTGAGAGACTGAAGAGGTCAGGAGTGTCGTGCTCATGCCCTGTCTGCTTCCCAAGGCACCCTGACCCACTGATTTATTTCAAATGACAGCCTGATGAAATGGCTCTTTCTATTTCATTTGGGGTCCAGGTTCCTGCCTTGAGCTTTGCCTCCAAGTGACTGTCATGTCGTGTGGCAGCTTTCGTCAAGAGGGCGACAATCTTAAAGGTCAGAGCAGGAAATGCTGAGTTGAGCTGTCAGCGGGTGTGTGGCAGGCACCTGTAACCCTGGCCAGGCCGCCATGGGGGATGGACAACGACTGATGTCTGCACCTGCAGTTTGACATGCTGCTCAGACGCCATGACCTGCGTGTGTGCAGGGGACATAATCAGAGGAATGAAGCTGTCAGGTCGGCTGCACGGTGGGGTGCTTTAAAGCAGAAGCAGGGCAAGAGCCTACTTGTGTGGGAGTCTCCTGCCCGCCTCCAACCTCTCACTGCGAGTTGGTTAAGAAGACAGGAAGAGTCGGAGAGCTGCTGCCAACAGCTGGCTCAGCGGGAGACGCTTTCATACTGGTGATTTTTTGTCCTCCCCCCCCGCCCCCCCCCGCCCATGAGCTCAGCCTTGGGGTGGAGGCGTCAAGGATGGTGGGGCTATTAGTACCACTACTATTGGTTAGGGCTTCCCAGCTTCTAGATCCTGTGCCGGTCCTTGTAAGATTGCCCGGCCTTACGTCTTACGATAGATGAGCTAGTGGGTGTTGTTGGAGACGAAAGGGGAGCTCACAGATATTTGGTAATTTGCTCCAGGTTGCAGCAGAGCCAGATCTGAACACAGCTGTGTCTGACCCCATGGTCTACTGCACGATAGCCTTACAGTTAAGAGCACAGAGGCTGACCCGGTCTCTGGGTCTGCGTTTGGCCAGATCCAGCTGTGTGTGCTGTTACCAGGGGAGTAAGTGTGCTTATCCACCCTCCTCAGTACCAGTCTCCATGATGAGACATATAAGCCTGTACACACAGAGCTCATCGCAGGGAGGGGGCTTCTATCACAAAAGTCACTGCACAGGATGTCCTCACCAGACTGACTCAGGGACCTTTGTAGGGGGGGAGAGGGCACGCTTGTGAAGTTCCAGATGTCGGGGAGAGGCGTCCCCCATAGAACAAGGTGTGTTTAGTTGTATTTGTGTGGATACCTTTTGTCGGACTATGTTTCTAGTATGATGCTGGCCACTGAACTGTATCTAATTCTTTTATTTTTTTTTTCAAATTTTTATTTAAGTTCTAGTTAATATACATTGCAATATGGGTTTCAGGAGTAGAAATCAGTGATTCATCACTTACAGATAACACCAAGTGTCCTCATAACAACTGCCCTCCTTAATACCCATCACCCATTTAGCCCATCCCCTGCTTACCTCCCCTATCAAGCCTCAGTGTGTTCTCTATAGTTAAGAGTCTTTTGTGGTTTGCTTTCCTTTCTTTCATCTTACTTTCCATATGGTCATCTGTTTTCTTTCTTAAGTTCCACATAAAATGAAATCATGTTATTTTCTTTTCTGACTGAGGTATTTCACTTATCATAATACACTGTATCTCCATGGCAAGAGATACACTGTATCTCTTTGCAAATGGCAAGATATCATTCTTTTTTATGGCTGAGTAATATTCCCTTGTGTATATATAGGGCATCTTCTTTAATTATTTATCAGTCCATGGACATTTGGGCTTTCCATAATTTGGCTATTGTTGATAATGCTGCTATGAACATCAGGGTGCATGTACCCCTTCAAATCTGTATTATTGTAATTTTGGTGTATATACCTAGTAGTGAAGTTGCTGGTCATAGGGTAGTTCTGTTGTTAAATTTTTAGGGAACCTCCATACTGTTCTTCAGAGTGGCTGCACCAGTTTGCATTCCCACAAACACTGTAAGAGGGTTCCCCTTTCTCCACATCCTCACCAACACCTGTTGTTTCTTGTGTTGTTAATTTTAGCCACTCTGACAGGTGTGAGGTGGTATCTCACTGTGGTTTTGATTTGTATTTCTGTGATGATGAGTGATGTTGAGCATCATTTCATGTGTCTGTTAACCATCTGTATGTCTTCTTTGGAAAAATATCTGTTTATGTCTTCTGCCCATTTCTTCATCGGATTATTTGTTTCTTTGGGTGTTGAGTCTGATAAGTTTTTTTTATAGATTTTGAAAACTAACCCTTTATCTGATATGTCATTTGCAAATATCTTCTCCCATTCAGTAGGCTGCCTTTTAGTTTTGTTGATTGTTTCCTTCGCTGTGCAGAAGCTTTTTATCTTGATGAAGTCCCAATAGTTCATTTTTCCTTTCGTTCCTCTTGCCTTCGGAGACACATCTAGTAAAACGTTGCTATAGGAAAAGCAAACAGGTTGCTGCATGTGTTCTCCTCTAAGGTTTTGATGGTTTCCTGCTTCACATTTAGGTATTTTATCCATTTTGAATTTATTTTTATATATGGTGTAAGAAAGTGGTCCAGTTTCATTCTTCTGCATGTCACTGTCCAGTTTTCCTGACACCAACTGTTGAAAAGACCGTCTTTTTTCCATTGGATACTCTTTGCTGCCTTGTTAAAGATTAGTTGACCATATAGTTGTGATTACATTTCTGGATTTTACATTCTGTTGCATTATCTATGTGACTGTTTTTATGCCAGTACCATATTGTCTTGATGACTACAGCTTTGTAATATAGCTTGAAGTCCGGAATTGTGATGCCTCCAGCTGTTTTTCTTTTTCAGGATTGCCTTGGCTATCTGACGTCTTTTTTGGTTCTATGCAAATTTTAGGATTGTTTGTTCTAGCTCTGTGAAAAATGCTGCTGGTATTTTGATAGGGATTGCATTAAATGAGGAGACTGCTCTGGGTAATATAGACATTTAACAATGTTTGTTCTTCCAATCCATGAGCATGGAATATTTTTCCATTTATGTGTCCTCTTCAATTTCTTTCATAAGTGTTCTATAGTTTTCAGAGTATAGAAATTTTACCTCTTGTTAGGTTTATTCCTAGGTATCTTATTGTTTTTGGTGCAATTGTAAATGGGATCGAATCCTTGATTTCTTTTTTTGTTGCTTCACTATTGGAGTATAGAAATGCAATGAATTTCTGTACATTGATTTTATATCCTGCCACTTTGCTGAAATCATGTATTTGTTCTAGCAATTTTTTGGTGAAGCCTTTAGGATTTTCTACATAGAGTATAATGTCTGAAAATAGTATGGGTCTGTTCAAATTTTCTATTTCTTCCTGTTTCACTTTGGTAGTTTGTGAGTTTCTAGGAATTTATCCATTTCTTCCAGATTGCCCAGTTTGTTGGCATATAATTTTTCATAATATTCTCTTATAATTGTATCTGTGGTATTGGTTGTGATCTCTCCTTTTTCATTTGTGATTTTGTTTAATTGGGTCCTTTCTCTTCTCTTTTTTTTTTTTAAATTTTTTTTTTCTTTTTTTTTCAACGTTTATTTTATTTTTGGGACAGAGAGAGACAGAGCATGAACGGGGGAGGGACAGAGAGAGAGGGAGACACAGAATCGGAAACAGGCTCCAGGCTCCGAGCCATCAGCCCAGAGCCCGACGCGGGGCTCGAACTCACGGACCGTGAGATCGTGACCTGGCTGAAGTCGGGCGCTTAACCGACTGCGCCACCCAGGCGCCCCTTCTCTTCTCTTTTTGATAAATCTGGCTTGGGTTTACAAATTTTATTAACTCTTTCAATGAACCACCTCTTAGTTTTGTTAATCTGTTCTATTATTTTTGTTTGTTTGTTTCTCTATTATTTATTTCCTCTCTAGTTTTTATCATTTCCCTTCTTCTGCTGGCTTTATGCTTTATTTGCTGTTCCTATTCTAGCTCCTTTAGGTGTAAAGTTTGGTTGTGTATTTAGGACTTTTCTTGCTTCTTACGGTATAGCTGTTTTGCAATATACTTCCCTTTGGGACCACTTTTGCTGCATCCCAAAGGTTTTGTAGTGTTGTGCTTTCATTTTTATTTGCTTCCATGTACTTTTTAATTTCTTCTTCAATTTTATGGTTAACCTATTCATTCTTTAGTAGAAGGTTCTTTAACCTCCATGTATTTGTGGTCTTCCCCAATTTTTTCTTGTGGTTGACTTCAAGTTTCATAGCATTGTCATTTGAATATATGCATGGCATGATCTAAATCTTTTTGTACTTGTTGAGGGCTGATTTGTGACCCAATATGTGATGTATTCTGGAGGATGTTTTTGTGCACTCAACAATAATGTGTATTCTAATGCTTTAGGATGAAATGTTCTAAATATATCTGTTAAGTCCATCTGTTCCAGTGTGTCATTTAAAGCCATTGTTTTCTTGTTGATTTTCTGCTTAGATGATCTGTCCCTTGCTGTAGTTGGGGTGTTAAAGTCCCTACTATTATTGTATTATTGTCAATGAGTTTGTTTGTTATTAATTGATTTACATATTTGGGTTCCCCAAGTTGGGGGCATATATAATTGTTAGATCTTCTTGATGGATTATGATATAGTGCCCTTCTTCATCTCTTTTTACATTCTTTGGTTTAAAATCTAGTTCATATGGGTAGACAAAAGGACCACGGAAGAGGGTAGGAAGGGTGGAGAGGCGGTGCATGCTACACAGACTGGTGGGAGGGAGCCTGGGCGGTGGAGGGGCAGCCCGCCCAGAAAGGCAGAGCCCCCGAAGTCTGGCTTACAAAAGCAGAAGGGCCGGACTCTGTGAATTCTAACAGCCAGAGGGACTTAAAATCTGGAATGTTAAAAGTCAGCAGCTCTGCTCTTGGAGAGCGAGGAGGGCAAGAGGACACCAGGAGGGAGAGTTGTTGAGACCCGGAAGACAGAGCTCAGCTTGGCAGGGGAACAAAGGCTCTGGCATGCGCCATCTCCCTCTCCCATCCCCCAGCTGAAATTCCAAAGGGAACCAGTCCCCATCACCAAAGTTGCTTGTACCATGCAAACGCCCAAAGCTGTGCTTCTGTGGAGCCATCCCTCTGACAGGGCTGTCTCCCTCCCTGTGCTGCAGGGCCCCTCCCGCAGGGGACCACTGATGGCAAAGCGAGCTAAGCCTGTCCCTCCTACCCCTTTGCACCTTGCGGATCCAGCCCGGCTAATATGCCAGATCCCATCAAAGCAGCACCACAAGCCTGGCAGTGTGCAAGTAGCCCAGACAGGGGGCACACCACTCCACAGTGAGTCCTGCTCCTGGGACAGGGGAAGATAAGGTACACACCAGTCTGACTGTGGCCCCAGTGGTGGGCTGGGGGCAGACACTGGGTCTGACTGCAGCCCCACCCACCAACACAAGTTACTCCTGACAGCACAGGGGAAGTGCTCTGCAGTTTGGAGCCACTACAGGGACTACCCAAAATGATGAAATGTTAGAATTTTCCTCAAAAGAAACATCAGGAAGTAGTGACAGCTAATGAATTGGTCAAAAACGATTTAAGCAATATAATGGAACAAGAATTTAGAATAATAGTCACAAAATTAGTTGCTGGGCTTGAAAAAAGCATAGAGGACAGCAGAGAATCTATTGCTACAGAGATCAAGGGACTAAGAAATAGTCATGAGGAGCTAAAAAATGCTATAAATGAGGTGCAAAATAAAATGCAGGCAGCCATAACATGGACTGAAGAGGCAGAGGAGAGAACAGGTGAATTAGAAGATAAAATTATGGAAAAAGAGGAAGCTGAGAAAAAGAGAGAAAAAAAAATCCAGGAGTATGAGGGGAGAATTAGAGAACTAAGTGATGCAATCAAACGGAACAATATGCATATCATAGGAATTCCAGAAGAAGAAAAGAGAGAGAAAGGGGCTGAAGGTGTACTTGAACAAATCATAGCTGAGAACTTCCCTGATCTGGGGAAGGACAAAGGCACTGAAATCCAAGAGGCACAGAGAACTCCCTTCAGACGTAACTTGAATCGATCTTCTGCATGACATATCATAGTGAAACTGGCAAAATACAAGGATAAGGAGAGAATTCTGAAAGCAGCTAGGGATAGACAGGCTCTAACTTACAAAGGGAGACCCATAAGAGTAGTGGCAGACCTATCTACTAAAACTTGGCAGGCCATAAATAAATGGCAGGAAATCTTCAATGTGATGAACCAAAAAAATATGCAGCTGACAATCCTTTATCCAGCAAGTCTGTCATTCAGAATAGAAGGAGAGATAAAGGTTTTCCCAAACAAACAAAAACTGAAGGAATTCATCACCACTAAACTAGCCCTACAAGAGATCCTCAGGGGGATTCTGTGAGTGAAATGTTGCAAGGACCACAAAGTACCAGAGACATCACTACAAGCATGAAACCTACAGACATCATAGTGACTCTAAATCCAGATCTTTCAATAATAACACTGAATGTAAACGGACTAAATGCTCCAACCAAAAGACATAGGGTATCAGAATGGATAAAAAAACAAGACCACATCTATTTGCTGTCTATAAGAGACTCATTTTAGACCTGAGGACACCTTCAGATTGAAAGTGAGGGGATGGAGACCTATCTATCATGCTACTGGAAGTCAAAAGAAAGCTGGAGTAGCCATACTTATATCAGACAAACTAGACTTTAAACTAAAGGCTGTAACAAGAGATGAAGAAGGGCACTATATAATAATTACAGGGTCTATCCATCAGGAAGAGCTAACAATTATAAATGTCTACGTGCCGAATATGGAAGCCCCCAAATATATAAAACAATGAATCACAAACATAAGCAAATAAGAATGTGGTAATTGCAGGCGACTTTAATACAGAGGACTTACAACAATGGATAGATCATCTAGACACAGGATCAATAAAGGAACAAGGGCCCTGAATGATACATTGGATCAGATGGACTTGACAGATATATTTAGAACTCTGCATCCCAAAGCAACAGAATATAATTTCTTCTCCAGTGCACATGGAACATTCTCCAAGATAGATCACATACTGGGTCACAAAACAGCCCTTCATAAGTTTACAAGAATTGAAATTATACCATGCATATTTTCAGACCACAATGCTATGAAACTTGAAATCAACCACAGGGAAAAGTCTGGAAAACCTCCAAAAGCATGGAGGTTAAAGAACACCCTACTAAAGAATGAATGCATCAACCAGGCAATTAGAGAAAAAATTAAAAAATATATGGAAACAAATGAAAATGAAAATACAACAATCCAAATGCTTTGGGATGCAGCGAAGGCAGTCCTGAGTGGAAAATACATTGCAATCCAGGCCTATCTCAAGAAACCAGAAAAATCCCAAATACAAAATCTAACAGCACACCTAAAGGAAATAGAAGCAGAACAGTAAAAACACCCCAAACCCAGCAGAAGAAGATAAATAATAAAGATCAGAGCAGAAATAAACAATATAGAATCTAAAGAAACTGTAGAGCAGATCAATGAAATTAAGAATTGTTTTTTTGAAAAAAGAAACAAAATTGATAAACCTCTAGCCAGGCTTCTCAAGAAGAAAAGGGAGATGACCTAAATAGATAAAATTGTGAATAAAAATGGAATTATTACAACCAATCCCTCAGAAATACAAGCAATTATCAGGGAATACTATGAAAAATTATATGCCAACAAACTGGACAACCTGGAAGAAATGGACAAATTCCTAAGCACCCACACACTTCCAAAACTCAAATAGAAAGAAATAGAAAACTTGAACAGACCCATAACCAGCAAAGAAATTGAATCAGTTATCAAAAATCTCCCAACAAATAAGAGTCCAGCACCAGATGGCTTCCCTGGGGAATTCTACCAGACATTTAAAGCAGAGATAATACCTATCCTTCTCAAGCTGTTCCAAAAAATAGAAAGGGAAGGAAAACTTCCAGACTCATTATATGAAGCCAGCATTACTTTGATTCCTAAACCAGACAGAGACCCAGCAAAAAAAGAGAACTACAGGTCAATATCCCTGATGAATATGAAGTAAAAATTCTCAATAAGATACTAGCAAATCGAATTCAACAGCAGATGAAAAGAATTATTCACCACGATCAACTGGGATTCATTCCTGGGCTGCAGGGCTGGTTCAACATTCGCAAATCAATCAATGTGGTACATCACATTAATAAAAGAAAAGAACCATATGATCCTCTCTATCAATGCAGAAAAAGCATTTGACAAAATTCAGCATCCTTTCTTAATAAAAACCCTCAAGAAAGTCGGGATAGAAGGAACATACTTAAACATCATAAAAGCCATTTACGAAAAGCCCACAGCTAATATCATCCTCAATGGGGAAAAACTGAGAGCTTTCCCCCTGAGATCAGGAACACGACAGGGATGTCCACTCTTACCGCTATTGTTTAACACAGTGTTGGAAGTTCTAGCATCAGCAATCAGACGACAAAAGGAAATCAAAGGCATCTACATTGGCAAAGATGAAGTCAAGGTTTCACTTTTTGCAGATGACATGATATTATACATGGAAAATCCAATGGACTCCACCAAAAGTCTGCTAGAACTGATACATGAATTCAGCAAAGTCGCATGATACAAAATTAATGTACAGAAATCAGTTGCATTCTTATACACTAATAATGAAGCAACAGAAAGACAAATAAAGAAACTGATCCCATTCACAACTGCACCAAGAAGCATAAAATACCTAGGAATAAACCTAATCAAAGATGTAAAAGATATGTAGGCTGAAAACTATAGAAAGCTTATGAAGGAAATTGAAGAAGATACAAAGAAATGGAAAAACATTCCATGCTCATGGACTGGAAGAATAAATATTGTTAAAATGTCAATACTGCCCAAAGCTATATACACATTTAATGCAATCCCAATCAAAATTGCACCAGCATTCTTCTCAAAGCTAGAACAAGCAATCCTAAAATTTGTATGGAACCAGAAAAGACCCCGAATAGCCAAAGTAATATTGAAGAAGAAGACCAAAGTGGGAGGCATCATAATCCCAGACTTCAGACACCACTACAAAGCTGTAATCATCAAGACAGCATGGTATTGGCACAAAAACAGACACACAGACCAATGGAATAGAATAAAGACTCCAGAATTGGACCCACAAAAGTATGTCCAACTAATCTTTGAAAAACAGGGAAGAATATCCAATGGAAAAAAGACAGCCTCTTTAACAAATGGTGCTGGGAGAACTGGACAGCCACATGCAGAAGAATGAAACTATACCACTTTCTCACACCATTCACAAAAATAAACTCAAAATGGATAAAGGACCTGAATGTGAGACAGGAAACCATCAAAACCCTAGAGGAGAAAGCAGGAAAAGACCTCTCTGACCTCAGCCGTAGCAATTTCTTACTTGACACATCTCTACAGGCAAGGGAATTAAAAGCAAAAATGAACTACTGGGACCTTATGAAGATAAAAAGCTTCTGCACTGCAAAGGAAACAATCAACAGAACTAAAAGGTATCCAACAGAATGGGAAAGTATTTGCAAATGACATATCAGACAAAGGGCTAGTATCCAAAACCTATTAAGAACTCACCAAACTCCATACCCCAAAAACACGTAATCCAGTGAAGAAATGGGCAGAAACATGAATAGACACTTCTCTAAAGAAGACATCCAGATGGCCAACAGGCACAGGAAAAGATGCTCAATGTCGCTCCTCATCAGGGAAATACAAATCAAAACCACACTGAGATACCACCTCACACCAGTCAGGGTGGCTAAAATGAACAAATCAGGAGACTATATATGCTGGAGAAGATGTGGAGAAATGGGAACCCTCTTGCACTATTGGTGGGAATTCAAACTGGTGCAGCTGCTCTGGAAAACAGTGTGGAGGTTCCTCAAAAAATTAAAAATAGACCTACCCTATGACCCAGCAATAGCACTACTAGGAATTTGCCCAAGGGATACAGAGGTGCTGATGCATAAGGGCACTTGTACCCCAATGTTTACAGCAGCACTTTCAACAATAGCCAAATTATGGAAAGAGCCTAAATGTCCATCAACTGATGAATGGATAAAGAAATTGTGGTTTATATACACAATGGAATACTACTTGGCAATGAGAAAGAATGAAATATGGCCTTTTGTAGCAACATGGATGGAACTGGAGAGTGTTATGCTAAGTGAAATAAGTCCTACAGACAAAGATAGATACCATATGTTTTCACTCTTATGTGGATCCTGAGAAACTTAACAGAAGATCATGGGGGAGGGGAAGGAAAAAAAAAGTTAAAGAGGGAGAGAGCCAAACCATAACAGACTCTTAAAAACTGAGAATAAACTGAGGGTTCACAGGGGGTGGGAGGGTGGGGAGGGTGGGTGATAGTCACTGAGGGCACCTGTTGGGATGAGCACTGGGTGTTGTATGGAAACCAGTTTGACAACAAATTTCATATTAAAAAAAATCTAGTTCATCTGATATAAGTATGGTACTCTGGCTTTTTTTTTTGATCTCCAGTAGCATGATAGATTATTCTCCATCCCCTCACTTTCAATCTGGAGGTGTCTTTAGGTCTAAAATAAGTCTCTTGTAGGTAGCATATAGATGGGTGTTGTTTGTTTGTTTGTTTGATTGTTTGAATCTATTTGATACCCAGTGTCTTTTGATTGGAGCATTTAGTCCATTTACATTGAAGAGTGATTACTGATAGATATGAATTTAGTGCCATCATGTTACCTATAAAGTTGGTGTTTCTGGTGATGTCTTTTTTTCCTTTATACTCTTCGTTGCTTTTGCTCTTTCATTCCCACGCAGAGTCCCCTTTAGTATTTCTTGCAGGGCTGGTTTGGCGTTCATGAACTCCTTTAGTTTTTGTTTGTGTGGGAAACTCTTTATCTCTCCTATTCTGAATGACAGCCTGGTGGATAAAGTCATTTTGGCTGCATATTTTCCCCATTCAGCACAGTTTATATATCATGCCACTACCTTCTAGACTGTCAAGTTTCTGTGGACAGATGTGCCATGAACCTGATCTGTCTTCCCTTGTAGGTTAAGGACTTTTTTTCCCTTGCTGCTTTCAAGATTCTTTCCTTGTCTGTGTATTTTATGAATGATATGTCTAAGTGATGACTGGCTTTTGTTGAATTTGATGAGAATTCTCTGTGCCTCTTGGGTTTTGATGTCTGTTTCCTTCCCCAGATAAGGGAAGGTTTCAGTTAAATTTGCTCAAATAAACCTTTTTGCCCCCTTTCCCCTCTCTTCTTCTGGGATTCCTATCGTATGTTACTACACTTTAAGGTGTTGCTGAATTCCCTAAGTCCACATTCATGATCCAATACTTTTCTTCCCCTCCTCTTCTCAGCTTATTTCCCATAATTTTATCTACTATATCACTGATCTGTTCCTCTATTTTGTCCATCCTCTGCATTGTACCAAGTCGGTTTTGCGTCTTGGTTGTAGCATTTTTAATTTCAGCCTAACTAGATTTTAGTTCTTTTATTTCTGTAATAAGGGATTCTCTAGTGTCTTCTATGCTTTTCTTAAGCCAAGCTATTATCCATTGTGATTACTGTTTTAAATTCTGGTTCAGGAATCTTACTCATATCTGTTTTGATTAAATACCTGGCTGTGATTTCTTCCTGTTATTTCTTTTGGGATGAATACCTCCATCTTGTCATTTTTGTCTAGGTCACTGTTGTGTGTGTGTGTGTGTGTGTGTGTGTGTGTGTGTGTGTGTGTTAGGAAAGGCTGTTATATTCCTGCTCCTGAGAATAATGGCTATAATAAGAAGGGGTTCTATACTGTCTTGTGCCTGGTGCTTCAGGAAATGTTTCAGAGTGTGGACTCTACTGTTGTGTTTTGGCTGCTCCATCCCTCAAGTCAGTCCTCTGCAGAGTTTTTCCTTGCTTACAGTACAGAGTGGTTGGACCTTGTCCACTATATGGAAAGTTTTAGGTGTGTTTTGGTCTGCTTGTTAAAAGAAGCTAGATCTTATTTCCGCTAGGCTGAAGCTTTGGAGCACTGTATATGATCACTGAACTTGGTGCATGCAGGGGATTTGTTCCAGTCTTCTGGGGGAGGGGCCTGTTGTGCTGGTACTCAGAGTGACTTGTCCTTGTAAAGATGTACCTGCAGGTGCAGTGGGGCGGGGCTTGGTGTAAGTCGCTGCAGCCTCCGGTGGAGTTGATGTGCTGCTCACCGAAGTCTGTTTGTATTAATGTGCAGGCAGAAAATGGTGTCATCCCACTCT
This sequence comes from Panthera onca, assembly GCF_046562875.1. NCBI lineage: Eukaryota > Metazoa > Chordata > Mammalia > Carnivora > Felidae > Panthera > Panthera onca. The sequence continues at coordinate 42,160,076 of NC_138349.1, read as the reverse complement.
TTCATCCCTGGAGAGGGGAGTACACACCTGCCACTATTCAGGAAGCCATCACAGAAGAGCAAACAATCTCGACTCTTGTATCCCAGATTTATGTCAGAACGCTGCCTTCACCCTGTCTGTCTGAGCCGTCTGTCTGCCTGGCAGCACAGTACTCCTGTGTTTTATCTCAGGCATGTGACTGGGTTTCAGAGCTCCAAATTTAGGGACCTGGTGTGGCATGGACCCACACTGATCCTCTGGGGGAGAGTCTTGCTGTGCTATGGCTGGTGTTTATTTGTGCCAGAAAAACAGTTGCATGACTGTGCAGTGGTTTGACGTTTATGGTAAAGCACAGAAAAAGCCATAACCAAGGTTTGCTGCCTTCAGCAAGTGTCTCTGTTCCTATTCTAGTGAACAGGGCAGCATGTTGGTGCCCACCAGCTCTTTTTTTCCTGGGAAGCCATGCCACCTCTCCCAAATGCATTCCAAGAAGAGGAACTGTCTCCCTGTGTGTCTCGGGGGATCCTCAGACCACACTGCCCACTCCTGGGCTTCTGGTCTCCTTCCCCATAAGAGCACTACTAAGCCCACCAGGTATGACCCTGGCAATGGCATGGACTTCTAAAACTTCAGCCTTTGAGCTCTGCTGCTTATAAAACCTTGTGGTAGTCAGTCCCTCTCCTTTTCCCAGTCCATGGTTTTGGGGAAGAGTTTCTCTTGTGCAATCCCCTGCACTCTGCTTTCTCTCTCTCTCTCCCCCCCTCCACTCTTTGTCTCCATGACCAGGGCTCCCTCCCCTCCAGAGCACATGCAGTTCTTTTCTGCCCTGAATAAACTCTCTGCAGTTCCTACATTTAACAATGTGGCCATTTTTCTCCCTCTAAATGTGCAGTTTGTTTTCTCAGCCCTCAGATTGATTTTTTGGGTGCTCAGAATGATTTGATATTTATCTAGCTATGTTGAAGGGACAAGGCAAGCATAGGATCCCTCTACTCCTTCACCACCTTAACTCTTCCCCCCTCTAATTCTTTTATTCATCCATTGAGATAATCATGTTTCTCTTCTCCACATTGCTGATATGGTAAGTTACATTGATATTTGAACTACTGAATCAGACTTGTATTGCATGGGTGGCCCCTAATTAGTCTCGATGTTTTGTTCTTTTAATATGTTCTCAGATTTCATTTTGAAGTGTTTTGTTGAAGGTTTTTAAATATACTTTATTCTTATTTTGTATTAAAGTTTTGGTTTTGAGATTAAAAAAAGTAATTACAAAGATCTTATTGTGGTAATCATTTTACAATATATGCATGTCAAGTCATTATATGGAATACCTTAAACTTATACACAGGTGTTTGTCAGTTATATCTCAATAATAATGGGGAAAATAATTACACACACAAGCACACCACAACCCATGCTTGACATGCACACTCCAATAAAATGTAGACACACCTGTATACCCCAGGCACACTCATATATCCAACATATTTCTACACTACCATGCTACACGTGCACAACACAGACAGCCACACACTACCCACATGCCACATATTCACACACCTCACAGAGCCCCCCCACCCCGCCCACCACTCTCCATTCTGCTAGAACAGTGACTATAGCTCTTACCTCCTACACAAACAAAGTAACTCTCCCCAGCCATAATTTCATGACAGGAATTTACCACCAGCTGGAAATAGAGAGAGGGGTGGCAGGTCAGGGATAGTGACATGGGGGGAGGGACACGGTGAGAAGCCATCCCATTGCTCTTCTCACATTTAGCCCACACTCACCATGTTAACGATGTCTTCCAGGGACTCGAATCCACTGTTTACCCCATAAAATTGGTCATTTCTTTCTACAATGTCTTCTAGCTACAAGAGAGAGGAAGCACCTTGGGCACATGGCCTGGGCTTGAGGACAAAGAAATCTCCACCCCAGGAGACAGTCTCTTCCCTTATGCCATATTAGACTCCAAGAGCCAGACCCTGGTTTGTGGGCAGCAGCCCACACTTATGGAAGGGAAAGCTCTTCTGCCTCCACTGCTGGTGGGCAGGTTTTACACGCTGTTATTCATTTCTGGAGTAGCTATCTGCTGTCCAGACACCGGGGTGGGTTACAGGACCACCTTTGGGAGAGCTGACTTTGAAAGCATACCCCATTTGGGCTCGCAAGGGGCACCAGGTTACCTGTTCTGAATTACCTGGTCATTCTTATAGTCTTTTACACCCACAGAATAAACTTTGGCGCCCCTTTCACGAGCCTTCTCAGCCTAAGAGAAAGAACCCTTTGAGTATAAAGTACCAAATACATGGGGCAAAACGCTGGTACTGATGGGTTGGACTCACTTCAGACTTAGTCTCCTCAAATGTCCTTGGTGTCAGTGGTCCTGCAGTCAGACCAATAATCAGACTGGGAGCATTGCTGCCTGCAGGGGAAATGGGGAGTAACCTCATTGGTAAAGATACACAAAGTGACTCTCTGCAGGCTGCTGGGGCCACAACACTGCTCCCCATACTTCCTCCTCCAAGGAAGAAGCGCCCAGACCTGAGCACCTGCCATCAGGAGTGCCTGGAGAGCTAGAATCACAGTCCTGGAGGGAGAAGGAGACTTCTCTCTCTTAGATGAAGACAGTTCTGGGTAGAGCACAGCCTTTTCCAGTGTTGGAGACACAGTTACAGGACATCAGCCAAAGGGAAAGAACTGAAGGAAAAAGGAGCCAGGGCCAGAAATGTGATACAGACAAAGTGTGGGCGGCAAAGGGTAAACCCAGCTCTTTTTTTCTGAAAATGGAATCCTTCTGCTCTTGGTTTCCCTGGCTTCCTGTTTTCTTGTTCAGGCAGCCCAAGTGTTGGTCAAGCACCTCACAGTTACCAAGAGCCTAGAAGGTACACACATGATCCCATGTGGTTCTGAGACTCATCACTGGGGGTGGTTTTCATCCTCACTGCACAGAGAAGGAACCTGTGGCACAGAGAGGGCAAGCACCTTGCTCCAAGAGTCAGCGCTAGGAAGGGGCCGAGGAGGGTCTGCACCTTGCTGAGGCCCAGGCCTCGCTCTGTCCCCACACCTGCCCGTAATGAAGTCACCAGGAAGCTTACCTCCATAGATTGCTTTTTCAATCTGCTCATTTGCCTGCAAGGAAATGAAGGAGTGTTGGAGAGGGCGGTGGGAGGACCCAGGATAATCTAAGAACTCCATAAAGCAGAGATCCTCAGAGCTCTAGATTTGGTACCTTTTTAAATCCTTCATGCATGTTTGCGGCTCCGGTAGGCACTATATTCTGAATTTTTTCAAGACTATTATGTATTTTACTTCTGAAAAAAAATTAGAAAAGGGGTTGAGGTATAATCTGGGGTTGAATTTATAAGCAGCCTAAGCTGTCCTGGAGCCACTGTGCACTGTGAAGACCTGTCTAGTCGGGACAGGATACAAGTCAAGTAGCCTGGTCATGACCTTATGCTCTGTGTCCTCGATATGAACAGGCCTTGCTCAGGCCTCCTCTGTCCCCCATCTGGTGAGCATGGGGTGGGGGGAGGCTGCTCTGCTGCTCCCATGGGTATGGCCTGGCTTTCTCTGAACTCACCACTGTCTCAGGCACACTACCTGGGGGACCCTCAAGAGCCCTGCCTTGATCATCTGTGGTGAACGTGGGGCACACTCATGGATGTGCCACTGTGAATCTGCACTCACAGTGTGACTGGCAGGGCTGCTAGCACCTACCGGGTCCCTTGGGAAGGCACACTCTTCCTTCAGCAGGTAAGGCTGAGTTTGGAAAAGGTCATCCTGCTGATAGCTCTGCTCTGTCCCATCCTCCCCGTCACAGAATCCTGAGATTGACTTGCACCTGCCCCAAGCCTCTTCCCCTTCTGTATTGGCACCAAAGGAAGGAGAAAGCTCCTTAATGAGAGAACTAGGGCTCCTGGGCTTACATACTCCTGAAGAAAAAGGCCAAAAGCTGGGGAAGTGCCTCGAGGGCTGCCCATGCAGGTGGAGGGGCAGTGCTCCCCTGGCTGCCATGGGTATGTGGCCAGGTGGCTGCTGCTAAGGGGGATTTCACAGGTGGGACTGGGGACCTAGGTTCAGGCTAATCTCATGTGACAAGCTGAGCTGGCACAGCAAGGCTAGGAGAGCTGGGACCCTGAGAGGGCTTCTTACTGTGGAGAGTGGAGATGTTGCTGTGGGGTGAGACCTGAGAGCTCCAGGTCTAGCCCCACCCAGCCCAGGAGGTGAGGCCTGGCACCCATGGCCAGTGGAGATCAAACCAGGTGCTACTCGGCCCAGCAAAAATATTCTCCCTCCTCTCGCCACGTTTTGTAAGTTTACTTAACTGAGCCCCCAAATCTGGGGCGACTCTCATGCTTCCCCAGTCTATGGCCCAGGAGCCTCCTGGTCAGGCATATGGTTGCCTGAGCCAGTGCCCTTAAGGGAGTGCTGCCCCTCCAGCCCTACTCCTAGCTCTGCATTTGGAAGGAATACAGGCTCCTAACACCCTCAGCTAGACTCCTTCCCTTAAAACATTACTTCCTCAGAAAAACATAATTTCATATAGTTTCCATGCCCCTGGGCCCCATTCCCACTCCTGAACCCTGAATCAGGGAAGACATTACTGTGTTCACGCTCCAGAGAGGACCAGGCGGGTCCTCCCTGAGCCCCCTCCCCGCCACAGCTTCTCACATCTGGGGCCCTGAGCCCCCCACCTTGGAGGAGGCAGAGGTCTTACCCTCCCCAGTGGGCAGCTCTTCCTCCAGAGCCCCCTGCCCAGCAGCCCTGCATCTCTCTGCCACCTGCCAGCATCTCTCCCAATGGACTTGCTTCCTTCCACTTTCAACCTACTCAGGTCTCTCTGTCCTGAATGCAAAACCCCACCTATGCACAAATTTGTGCCTCCACTAGTGCTTGGGGCAGCCAGCCCTCTCTCCCTGCTTGTCCTGGAGTCAGACAGAAGAGTGCTGCTACCTCCAAGCATTGACACCACCACTCTGCTATGCCTGGCTTCTCTCCATGGTCCTGAATGGTAGCTCTGTGCCACAAATATTGGGGCCCATCTAGTCCTAAGAGGTGCTCAACCTCTCTTTGGTGCTTCATTGGGTTCCAGTCATTTGTGTCCATGGGAATCTTAACCTCCTTAACCAGCTATTCAGAAGCTCCATAACTTCCAGACTTTTGCCCAAACTTCTGGGCTCACCATGGCCCACCTAGTATGAAGGCATGTCTTATCTTCCTCAAGCACCCTATCCCAGCCTGATGTTCAGGACCCCACTCATGGGTTTAGACCCACCAAGGGAGCAAAATTCCCTCCACTGAAAACATCAATGCTTCGATGCTGCCGATCTCTTCCTCCCTGGTTCTGATATGTCTCCCACCCACCCCTCCTTACACACTGGCTCAGGGCAGAAAGTGACATATAACAACAGTAGGTGTCAGACTCATATCACTGTTCATAAAGGACCTGTACATCTGCTCCCTAAAATCCTGGGAATCCTAGCTAGCCCATTCTAAGAAAAGGGAAGAGCATGGAGGGAAGAACTCAGGACAGCTGTAGGTCAGGGCTTAGAGGGGTGGAGAGGTCTAGCAGCACATAGTCTGCCAGTGTCAGTGCAGCCAGGGGTCAGAGAGAGCTGGGGGCCCAAAGCTAAGGATCAGGGTGCACAAGGAAAGAAGTCCAGGCCAGCCCAGCCTGCACACCAGTGGGCTCCCCACTGTGGTTTCAGGGAACCCCTAAGCCTCTTAGCTCTCCCTGAGACCTGGTTTTCTAGGTCTGCCATTGGGGATCATATCAGTGCTTACCTGTCAGAGGTGAGATTCATGATGGTGTCGCTCTGTGTGGAGTAGGTGATTAAGGACATCCTCATTTTTGAACTGTGGAGGAAGCATGTGTGAGACGCCATCAACACAGGCTCAAAATGAAACCAATGAAGCTCAGAAAAACAAGGCTCAAGGCAGCCAATGAGGGGGTCTATGTCAATTTCTATACTTCCCACCACAACTCTTCTGCTTTGGGACCCATTTCCCAAACCTGAAAGTTGCTGTAAATTTAGTGAAAATTTTTTTAGACTGTAAGATGTGTGGCCTCCTTAGAATAGAATGACAAGATGGCATCCTGATCCATTCTTACACTCTTACATTCTTACAGTATTCCAAAAGACAGACACACACACACACACACACACACACACACACACACACACACACACACCCCAAGCCATGTGAACAGTACATTGCAAGGAGATAGACACCTGCACATTCCTGCATGAGGGGTTCCCCCTGGTCTCTCTTCTACATTCTTTGGACCTTCATTCCTTTCTCTCTAACTCCTTCTGTACTTCCTTCTCTTGTCAAAGAAATTAATTCTCTTTCTTGGCAGCCATTTATCTAAATCCCTCTCTTTCCATCCTCTAGCCACTGTCTTCTGACCTGTTGACCCTCATTATCACTTAGATAAATTGGTACAATAGGTCCCTAGCTGAACTTCTTATTGTTCTTGGCTCTTAATCCAGCTCATTTTATCCACTATTATAAGAATTTTTTTTTGAAGCACAACCTCGATCATGTGAGACCCCTGCTCAAAAATCCTATACCCACCTATTGCGCACAGCAGGAAATTCAAGCTTGTGGTCTGGCATAATGAGCCCCTATGTTCTTGGCTCTTGGCTTACTTGTCCAGCCTCATCTCTGGGTCTTCTCCTGACTAAACCTACTCTGCAGGCAAACAGACCATTCCCATCACCAGAAGCCTCTTTGATGGTTCCTGTTACCCTGTCTTCCCCTATCTTTCAAGGCCTAGTTCAAATTTCACATCTTCTAGGTAGCTATCCTTGGCTTTTTCTCTAGGAATTCTTGCTTTTTCCTCCATATTGCCATGCAAGACTTTTGTCCCTTTCTCTTGGCCTTCAGCATCATTTAACCAGGTTTTTGGTTACTGAGTCAGTCTGCTTTAACTTCCTCTCCAAGCCTGTAAAGTCCTCAGAAGCAGACTGTGTCCCCCTTAATGTGGACTGACTTTCCAGCAAGAGTCAGTGAAAGCTGCTAAGAACTAATGGAATCAGTGTGATTTTCCTTTTTCAGAACACCACCATGGGCTCTGTGCTCCTGGCCTGAGGGACTCCCATGCCCACTGAGTCTAAGCAGCTGTGTATCTGTCTGACAGAAGAAAATACCCTGGAGCATGGAGAAGCCTTACTTTGGAAACCTCTTCACCAGATCATCCACAAATTTATAAATGTCCTTCCAAATGCTGTTTGCATTGTCTGACCTGAAAGCAAAGACTTGAGTCAGAGGGATGAAAGATAATCATCAGGAGAGCAGTTTCTGTCCCCACCTCCCACAGTCCCTTTAGCAAGCTCCTCTGCATCCCACATAACTGAAACCTGCCACATACCCACCACCCTGGTGGTGATTTTCATCAGTGTGAATGGTGGGGAGGTTGAATAACCAGGCCTGTGTCCTTGGGACCACGTGACTTTCATGGATTAAGGACTTTGGGTGGCAAACCAGGATGGTTGGTTTGGCCATGGTAGGGAGACAAGAAATGAAGGAGGATGCATTCATTGGAAAACACATTCTGATTTTGAAATGTTGGCTCTCTTGGCCCCCCACTTCCCTTTGGAATAACCATTAACACTGTCCTCTTCTACCCCTTAAAGGTGTGTAGTGGGATGCAAGACAGGGTTTTCTTGCACCACATTCCATCAAATGCCTCTGGAAAGCAATACATCTAGGCTGAGAGAGTGACCCAAGCTTTCCCTGTAATTCTTTAATGGACTCTGGATTCTTGGGTATCAGAGCTATCCTGACATACCTCCTTAGATTGGAGATCCATTTGTAGGCCAAAGTCTGACCTGCCGACCATTCCTCATGACACACACACAGATTCTGTTCATACTTTCATGTTTTCCAGCACTCACAGAGTAGGAAAAGACATTCCCAACAGGAGCCTGCACCTCAGGCAAGGGAGGCTATGCTACTCAGACTATTTAATTTCCCTTCATCCTTCAAAGCTGAGCCACTCTAGACACAGAAGGCCTATTCCAGCACCACTGCAAGGGGAGAGATAGGAATAGACCTAGGATACTGATCTTCTGTCACCATCATGCTCTGGCCAGCAGGGAAAGCCACAGGAAAAGCCACTTCCTCTTCTAATTTTCAGTTTCTCACACTCATAGGCTCCCACTTTAGTTCCTAGTTGGTGAAGATGCTCAAGCAGGTTAGAGCCTTATGATGTCTCCTTCTGTCTAAGCAGGAAGCCCTTAAATGAGTCTTACCAGCTCAGGGTTCAATGATCTTTGCAATCCAACATCTCTATAGTTCTGCACTATTCCAGGTTATGATTGGCAAATGTGAGGGTCACTAAGAGTCTTGGTCAAGATCCTATGGATGTTAAGGGGTAAAGCTGTCTGATTCCCTGGCCTGGATTCTTTTTCTGCATCTGACAGTTTATGTCATATGAATTCGAGGAACCCACAAGGAGGCCCTTCCTCTTTCCTCCAGTGATAACTTTGTCAATAAACATCCTAAATGTCATATTTATATGTGTGGTCCTCATATCCAAGGACATCCTCCCTTTATCATTTTTACTGACTCCTCTAAGTTTCATCTAAAACTATCAACAGATGGTGAGGAAACTAAGAATAGATGATTATAACTATGTCAGGATGATCATTCATGGAGCACTATTTATGAAGCACTTTATATGCATGATTTCCAATTCCAAATCAATCCAATGGTATTAGCATCATTCCTATTTTACAGATTAAAAAACAGGCTCTCGCAGGTCAAGGAATTTGGCACAATTTCCATGAATAGCATGGATATGAACCCAGATCTTCCAGCAAATCCCATGCTCTACCTATTGGACTTGGGAGACTGGGGTGACACTACTGTACCAACAGTTGCTGGGAGCATAGCAATAGACTCTGACAACTTACCCACAATACAGACTTTCTCATGGAAGCTCCATGATAAATTACAACAAAGGCAATTCCTCTCCTAACCAATGGTAATCCTTTTCACTTTCCTTCTCCCTACTACTCTCCTCTGTTCTCCCCCAGAGTGAAGAGGATCTTCCAAAGAAGATTCACAGGATAAGAGTCTTCAACCCATCTACCAGCCCTGGAAAAGTTTGTGATGATTTTGAAGGAAGGTCTGGCTTCTAGAACACAGAAGAATGTGAGTGCTCTTGTGTAGTGGGAAAAACCACAAGGATATAAGTACCTAGGAGAGAGGCAGTATGGAACAGAGCAACCACATGGAGCTCCAGCACACAGAGCTCCAATCATTTTTATCACCCCACACTGAAATGAGAATGGAGAGATGGGGATCACCAGACATTTGAGGGCATCTCTACTGTTGAAGATTGAGTCTAAAATATCTTACTGATGTCACTACTCTGGGGGAATGGAAAGAGTGGGGAAGATCCATGTAGGAGAGCTGAACTATAAGAAAACTAAATTCTCTTCTTTCCTAGGCAGAAGTCAAAGTGTTTGCTTTTAAATTTATGTTCAAGCATTTTTTGACAAATGAAAAAAATTAAAGTACAAACAAAAACTAATAGCATAGAGGATGTCAGCAAAAAGGCAGATTCTGAAACTCCAAGCCTTCATTCCCCAATAATAACATTCAAAAAAAAAATAATAACCAAAAGCTTTCTTCACCAACTTTCTACTCTGTAGGAGCTCTACAAAACAATCAAAGGTTTATAGCAATAAATAAAATGCCCAAATCAAGAAACAGCCTCTTCAAATGACAGGAAAGATTTGTGGCATTTTTAATCATTCTTTCCCCACTCTCTTTCTAGTCTGGTGGCAGTTTTGGTCTTGATCTGTAGCCCAGTTCAAAGTTCTCCTTGAACCAGAGGGGACAGCATGGACCTTACTCACAAATTACTGTGTACATCTCTTCTAACCTGGCTGGGGTAAATTAGAATGTACAAAAGCAGGTGTGGACAAAGGTACATCTAAAAAGCCACATGTATGCCCAGTCAGAAGCATGCTTAGAAAAATCCCATAAAAACCCTTAAGCTTTCCAACAGAAAGACAAATAAAGAAACTGATCCCATTCACAATTGCACCAAGAAGCATAAAATACCTAGGAATAAATCTAACCAAAGATGTAAAAGATCTGTATGCTGAAAACTATAGAAAGCTTATGAAGGTAATTGAAGAAGATACAAAGAAATGGAAAGACATTCCCTGTTCATGGATTGGAAGAATAAATATTGTCAAAATGTCAATACTACCCAAAGCTATCTACACATTCAATGCAATCCCAATCAAAATTGCACCAGCATTCTTCTCGAAACTAGAACAAGCAATCCTAAAATTCATATGGAACCACAAGAGGCCCCGAATAGCCAAAGTAATTTTGAAGAAGAAGACTAAAGCAGGAGGCATCACAATCCCAGACTTTAGCCTCTACTACAAAGCTGTCATCATCAAGACAGCATGGTATTGGCACAAAAACAGACACATAGACCAATGGAATAGAATAGAAACCCCAGAACTAGACCCACAAACGTATGGCCAACTCATCTTTGACAAAGCAGGAAAGAACATCCAATGGAAAAAAGACAGTCTCTTTAACAAATGGTGCTGGGAGAACTGGACAGCAACATGCAGAAGGTTGAAACTAGACCACTTGCTCACACCATTCACAAAAATAAACTCAAAATGGATAAAGGACCTGAATGTGAGACAGGAAACCATCAAAACCTTAGAGGAGAAAGCAGGAAAAGACCTCTCTGACCTCAGCTGTAGCAATCTCTTACTCAGCACATCCCCAAAGGCAAGGGAATTAAAAGCAAAAGTGAATTACTGGGACCTTATGAAGATAAAAAGCTTCTGCACAGCAAGGGAAACAACCAACAAAACTAAAAGGCAACCAACGGAATGGGAAAAGATATTTGCAAATGACATATCGGACAAAGGGCTAGTATACAAAATCTATAAAGAGCTCACCAAACTCCACACCTGAAAAACAAATAACCCAGTGAAGAAATGGGCAGAAAACATGAATAGACACTTCTCTAAAGAAGACATCCAGATGGCCAACAGGCACATGAAAAGATGCTCAATGTCGCTCCTCATCAGGGAAATACAAATCAAAACCACACTCCGATATCACCTCACGTCAGTCAGAGTGGCCAAAATGAACAAATCGGGAGACTATAGATGCTGGAGAGGATGTGGAGAAACGGGAACCCTCTTGCACTGTTGGTGGGAATGCAAATTGGTGCAGCCGCTCTGGAAAGCAGTGTGGAGGTTCCTCAGAAAATTAAAAATAGACCTACCCTATGACCCAGCAATAGCACTGCTAGGAATTTATCCAAGGGATACAGGAGTACTGATGCATAGGGGCACTTGTACCCCAATGTTTATAGCAGCACTCTCAACAATAGCCAAATTATGGAAAGAGCCTGAATGCCCATCAACTGATGAATGGATAAAGAAATTGTGGTTTATATACACAATGGAATACTACGTGGCAATGAGAAAAAATGAAATATGGCCTTTTGTAGCAACGTGGATGGAACTGGAGAGTGTGATGCTAAGTGAAATAAGCCATACAGAGAAAGACAGATACCTTATGGTTTCACTCTTATGTAGATCCTGAGAAACTTAACAGAAACCCATGGGGGAGGGGAAGGAAAAAAAAAAAAAAGAGGTTAGAGTGGGAGAGAGCCAAAGCATAAGAGACTCTTAAAAACTGAGAACAAACTGAGGGTTGATGGGGGTGGGAGGGAGGGGAGGGTGGGTGATGGGTATTGAGGAGGGCACCTTTTTGGGATGAGCACTGGGTGTTGTATGGAAACCAATTTGACAATAAATTTCATATTTAAAAAAAACAAAGGAACTAAATATAAATTTGCAGAAACCAACCCTGAGGAAGCCAAGACATCAGACTTAATAGGCAAAGGCTTAAAGCAACTATCTTAAATATGCTCAGAGGTAAGGGAAAAGTAAGGACTAAGAATCAAGGAAATCAGGAAAATGATATATGAACAAAATGAGAATATCAACAAAAAACTAATTATTAAAAAACACAAATCTGAAGGTGAAATTTGCAATAATTTTATTGAAAAAATTATTACAGTGGTTCAATAGCATATTTGAGTATAAACAGCAAAAAATCTGGGAAGCTGAGGATAGGAAAATTGAAATTTTCTTTTTTTTTTTTTTTTTTTAATTTTTTTTTTTTCAACGTTTTTTTTTTATTTATTTTTGGGACAGAGAGAGACAGAGCATGAACGGGGGAGGGGCAGAGAGAGAGGGAGACACAGAATCGGAAACAGGCTCCAGGCTCCGAGCCATCAGCCCAGAGCCTGACGCGGGGCTCGAACTCACGGACCGCGAGATCGTGACCTGGCTGAAGTCGGACGCTTAACCGACTGCGCCATCCAGGCGCCCCTGAAATTTTCAAGTGTCAGGAGTAGAAAGAAAAAAGAATGAAGAAAAATGATAAGCATCTTTTGGACCTACATGAAACCATGAAACAGACCAACATCTACACTTCAGGAATCCTAGAAATAGGTAAGAGAAAAGAACGTAAACATTATTTGAAGAAATAGCAGCAAAAAAAATGTCCAAAATTGAATATTATTCAGCCATAAAAATGATTGAAATCTTGCCATTTGCCACAAAATGGATATATCTAGAGAGTATAAATGCTAAGTGAAATAAATCAGGCAGAGAAAGACAAACACCATATGAATTCACTGGTATGTGGAATTTAAGAAACAAAGAAACAAGCAAAAAAAAACAAAGGAAAAGAAGAGCCAAACCAAAAAAACAGACTCTTAACTGCAGAGAATAAACAGATAGTTTTCAGAGGGGAGGCGGGTGACAGACGGGTGAAATAGGTGAAGGGGATTAAAAGCACAGTTATCTTGATGAGCACTGAATGAAGTATAGAATTGTTGAATTACTACATTGTACACCTACAATTAATATAACACTATATGTTAACTATACTAGAATTATTTCTTTAAAGTACATGATTGTATGAAGTATATAAATCAACCTATCCAAGAACCTCAACGAACTTCAACTGTGATAAACTAAAGAGACCCACCCTAAGACATATTATAATAAACCTACTGAAAGACAAAGACAACAAAAGAATCTTGAGCAGGAAGGAAGACTTGTAACATGCAGGTTGTCCTCACTAAGATTATTTCTCATCAGAAACCTTGGAGGACAGAAGGTAGTAGAGAAAATATTTAAAGTGATGAAAGGAAAAAAAATCAAATTAGAATGCCAAATTCTACAAAACTGTCCTTTGTAGGTAATAGAGAAATTTAGATATTCACAGATAAACAAAAGATGAGGGAGTTCATTTCCAATGGACCTGCCCTAACATTAAGTAATGTTAAAAGAGCCATACAGATTAAACAGGAGGGCACTAACCAGTAACTTGAAGTTATATGAACATAAAAAGATACAGACTTAGCTTTCTGGTAAAGATAAATACAAGAGCAAATATAAAAGCTAGCATCATTGTAATCTTGGTTTGTAACTGAACATTTACTCTCTATAGAATTCAAAAGAAATGCATTGAAGTCATTAGAAATCTGTTACTGGGCACACAATGTGTAAAGCTGTAATTTGTGACACTGATAACACAAAGGAGGGGTTGTAGCAGCTTAGGAGTAGAGTTTTTTGTTTTTGTTTTTGTTTTTTTTTTTAAATTTTTTTTTTCAACGTTTTTTATTTATTTTTGGGACAGAGAGAGACAGAGCATGAACGGGGGAGGGGCAGAGAGAGAGGGAGACACAGAATCAGAAACAGGCTCCAGGCTCCGAGCCATCAGCCCAGAGCCTGACGCGGGGCTCGAACTCACGGACCTCGAGATCGTGACCTGGCTGAAGTCGGACGCTTAACCGACTGCGCCACCCAGGCGCCCCAGGAGTAGAGTTTTTATATGTGATTAAAGTTAAGATGGCATTAATTATAATTAGATTGCTATAAATTTAGCATATTACAGTTAGTGGTCATGTAATCATACAGAAAATATCTATAAAGAATGCACAGAGGAAATGAGAAGGGGATAAAAACTTGATTATTCTATTTTGTACTAATAAGTTTTGATTCCCTTCCCAGAAGTAGGCAGTAAAGGAGAAAATAAGGAGCAAAAGGGCCTAAGACAAACATAAAATAAACAGCAAAATGGCAGAAGTAAGTCCTTCCATATAGCAATTATTTTAAATGTAAATGGATTAAACTACCCAGACAAAAGGGATAGATTGGCAGAATAGATGAAAGAAAGATCTAAGTGTATGCTATCTACAAGAGACTCACTTTGGATGTAAGGACATAAATAGGTTGAAAATGAAAGAATGCAAAGATATTCAAGGCAAACTGAAACCCAAAGAGAGCTGGGTAACTATATTATATAAAAAAGACATTAAATAAGAAACTGTTATAAATAACAAAGGACATTATATATTCATAAAAGGGTCAAATAATCAAGACAGTAAAACAGCTATAAACAGATATTCATCAAACATTGAAGCTCCAAAATTTATGAGGCTAACATTGACAGAATTTAAGAGGGAATTAGAAATTTCTACAATAAAGGTTGAAGACTTCAATACTCTACTTTCAATAATGGATAGAGAAACTAGACAAAATATCAGGAAATGGATAAGGGAATTGAGGATGTGAACAACACTCTAAACCAGTTGTACCTAACAGATATGTAAAGAACGCTCTATGTGACAACAGCAAAATGCATTTTCCTCAAACGCTTGTGAAATATTCTCCAAGGTAGAGAATATAGGCCACAGAACAAGTCTTAACAAATTTAAAATGATGTAAATAATTCAACAAAGAGATAGAAACCATAAAAATAAATCATGCAGAAATCCTGGAGCTGAAGAATATAATGACTGCACTGAAATATTCAATAGAGAATTTCAATAGCAGACTCGAAGAAGCAGAATAAACAATCAATGAACTAGAAGATAGGACATTTGAAATTATCAGTCAGAAGCAAAAAGAAAAGAGAATAAAAAAGAATAAGGAAAGCCTACCGGGCTTATGAGAAATCAACAAAGGAAACAATACAGGTATGGAAATACCAAAAGAAGAAAAACAGAAAGGGACAGAAAGTATATTTAAAGCAATAATGGCTAAATAAACTTCCCAAACATGGAGAAAAAATAGAAATCCAGCTTCAAGAGGTGCAATGCCTCCAAATAGGTTAAGCCTAACAATGGTTACACCAGACACATTATATTTAATTTTAATAAGTCAAAGACAAAAAGAGACTTTTGGGAGCAGCAAGAGAAAAACACAGTCACATATAAGGGAACGTACCATAAAACTGTCAGAAGATGTCTCAACAGAAACTTTCTAGGTCAGGAGAGAACGAAATGATATATTCAAAATAATTAAAGAAAAAAATTGTCAACCAGAATACTATACTGAACAATTCTGTTTTTCAGAAATGAAGTAGAGATAAAGACTTTCCTGAATAACAACAAAAGAAGGTAAGAGAGTTCATCACTAGACTTGCCTTATAAGAAATGCTATAGGGAGTTCTTCAAGTAGAAATAAAATAATGCTACTTAAATAATAAAAACATAACATTGGTATAAAATCCATTGATAATACTAAATATATATTCAGAGTCACATTCTCTAATAAATTGGTGGTTCATAATTCACTCACAAGTCTAATTTAAAAGTTAAGAAACAGACATAATAAAATTATTCATAACCACAGCAATTTGTTATTGGATACACAGTATAAAAATGAATAACTTGTAATATCAATAACCTTAAATGTGATGGAAAGAGGTAAAAGTATATAAAGTTTAGTTAATGGTAGCAAAGTTAAATTGTCAGGTTATATGTCAGGTAATGTTATAAATATAAGATATTTTATGTAAGCCTCATCATAACTACAAAAACAACAACATACGGTTGGCCTTTGAACAACATAGGAGTTAGGGGTGCTGACCCCCCAATGCAGTTGAAAATCTATGTTGTTAAAAAAAACACAAGCCCCAAATAGCATCACTTAGGTTAAGGTCCCAAGTCAGTAAACCAAGACAATATTTAAAAAAACATTTTTTTAAATGTTTATTTTTGAGAGACGCAGAGAGTATGAGACGGAGGGAGGGGGAGGGAGAGAGAGAGAGTGAGATACACAGAATCTGAAGCAGGATCCAGGCTCTGAGCTGCCAGCACAGAGCCTGATGCGGGGCTCAAACCCACGAACTGTGAGATCATGACCTGAGCTGAAGTCGGATGCTTATCCAACTGAGCCACCCAGACACCCCAAACCAAGACAATATTCAACCAAACTCAGTTTCAACCCCCCATAAATGTAACCATTAACTAGTCACCATGAAGATTTCCTGGTCAGTACTGATAGATCCCTTCTGTTCCTCCTAGGAGTGAAATCTTGCCTAAAACAATTAATTCTTTGCTAATAATTTCCATTTTCCTACATCCTTTCTACATTTATTTTTAAAATGTTTACTTATTTTTTAGAGAGAGAATGAGTGTGTGCATGCATGCGTGCAAGTGGGGGAGGGGCAGAGAGAGTGGGAGAGAGAATCCCAAGCAGGCTCTGCACTGTCAGCATGGAGCCCAACATGGGGCTCAATCTCACCAATTGTGAGATCATGAGCTGAGCCAAAATCAACAGTTGGACTCTTAACCAACTGAGCCACCCAAGCCCCTCTATTCCTTTATACATTAAAAAACCTTTCCTTTTCTGTAGCCCTCTGGGTCTCCCCTCTACTTGCTAGATGGGGTACTGCCTGATTCATGATTTTTTAAAAAATAAATTCCAATTAGACCTTTAAAATTTATTTGGTTGAATTTTTGTTATTTGACAGCATATAACATTTGACTCACCCAAAACTTAACTACTAATAGCCTACTGTTGACTAGGAGCCTTACTGATAACATAAATAGTTGATAAACACATATTATGTATTTATATGTACTATATACTATATTCTTAAGATAACATAAGCTAGATAAAAGAAAATGTTAAGAAAATCATAAGGAAGAGAAAATACAATTATAGTACCACATAGTATTTATGAGAAAAATCCACATATAAGTAGATGTTTATACCTGTGTTGTTCAAGGGTTAACTGTAGTAGTTACACAAAAAAATTATGATAAAAGAGTCAAAATATACTGTCACAAAAAGTCATCAAATCACAACAGAAGACAAGATAAGAAGGAAAGAACAATGGATTTATCAAACAATCTGAATACAATTAACAAATGGCAATATAAATGAATTAAATTCTCCAGTCAAAAGACACAGAATGACTGAGTAGATAAAAACATAAAACCAAAACCAATAATAACACAGACCCAATGATACACTGTCTACAAGAGACTTACTTTAGCCTTAGAAACACACATCTTAAAGTAAAGGGATGATAAAAGATATTTCAAGCAAATGGTAACCAAAAGAAAAGAGTGGTAGATATATTTACATCAGACAAAATAGACTTTAAATTTAAAATGGCCAAAAGAGACAAAGAAGGTCATTATATAATGACAAAGGGGTCAATCCATAAGGCAGATATAATAATTGCATATATTTATGCCCCAACATCAGAAAACCTAAACATATAAATCAAATACTAACGGAAATAAAAAGGGAAATAAACAGCAATACCATAATAGTTGGCCCAGGTCTTTAATACCCCATGCTCAACAATGGACGTATCATCCAAAGAACGAATAAGTAAACAACAAATTTTAGTCATACTATAGGTCAAAAGGACCTAAAAGACATCTATAGGATAGTTCATCCATCCATAAGCAGCAGGATACACATTCCTCTCAAGCACACAAGGAACATTTTCCAGGATTGATCATATGTTAGGACACAAAATAAGTCTTAATACATTTAAGAACACTGAAATCACACCAAGAATCTTTTCTCACTGCAATGGTATGAAACTAGTAATCAAACAGGAGGAAAACTGGAAAATTCACAAATGCATGGGAGTGAAGAAAATACTTCTGAACAACCAGTGGATCAAAGAAGAAATTAAAATGGAAGAAGAGTATCTTGAGACAAATGAAAATGGAAACACAATATACCAAAACTTATGAAATGCAGCAAAAGCAGTTCTAAGAGGGACGTTTACAGCAATAAACACATACATCAAGGAAAAAGAAGTATTTCAAATAAATCTATCAACTGAATGAATTAGAAAAAGAACAAATTAGAAGCTAAGTCCAGTTTAGTACAGAAAGGAAATAATAAAGAACAGAAATAAGTCAAGATAACAAGAAAAGAATAGAAAAGATTAAGACTTGGTTCTTGGAAAAGATAAGCAAAATTGACAAATCTTTAGCTGAACTAACCAAAAGAAAAAAAAAAAAAAGAGAAGTCCCAAATAAATAAAATTGTAAGTGAAAGAAGAGAGATTACAACTGATACCACATAAATACAGAGGAACATATGAGATTATTACGAACAACTATATGCCAACAACTGGGCAATCTAGAAGAAGTGGATAAATTCCTAGAAACATACAAACTACCAAGACTGAATCAAGAAAAAAGAAAAAACCTAAAGAGACCAGCAATGAGTAAGGAGATTGAATCAGTAATCAAACCCCTCTCAACAAGGAAAAACCCAAGAGCAGATGGCTTTACTAATGAACTTTACCAAACATTTAAAGAATTAATGTCAATCCTTCTCACCCTGTTCTAAAAATTGAAGCAAAAGAACTTCTAAACTCATTTTACAAGGCCATTATTACCCTGATACCAAATCCAGATAAGTATACTATTAGAAAAGAAAACCACGGACTAAATCTCTGATAAATAAATAAATATATATACAAAATTCCCAACATAATACTAACAAACCAAATTCAGCAACACATTAATAAGATCATACACCATGACCAAGAGGGATTCCTCCCTGGGGTTCAAGGACAGTGCAACATATGCAAATCAATAAGTGGGATACATTGCATTGGTAGAATGAAAGATAAAAATTATATGGTTATTTCAATAGAAGCAGAAAAAGCATTTGACAAAATTGAACATCCATTTATGATAAAAAAAACACTCAAGAAATTAGGTTTATAGAAATAACACACCTAACAATATAGGCCATATATGAGAGCCCACAAATAACATCATACTCAATGGTGAAAGTGTGAAAGAAATTCTAAGATAAGGAACAAGACAAAGATGTTTACTCTCATTACTTCTATTCAGCACAGTACTGGAAGTTGCAGCCAGGCAGGAGAGAAAAATAAAAGGTATCAGAATTAAACAGGAAGAAATAAAGTTGTTCTATTTCCAGATGACATATTTTATACCTAAAAAATCTTAAAGACCACACACACACACACACACACACACACACACACACACACCTAATCAACAAATTCAGCACATTGGCAGGATGTGCTGCCAGAAGCATTTCTATATATTAGCAATGAATTACCTGAAAAAGAAATAAGGAAAACAATCTTACTTACAATAACACAAACAATAAAATATTTATGAATAAACTTAACCGAGGTGAAAACTCTTTACACTGAAAATTAGAAGACATTGATGAAAGAAATTGAAGAAAACACAAATAAATGGAAATAAATCCTGTGCATTGAATGGAAGAATTTATATTGTTAAAATAGCCAAACAACTCAAAGCCTTCTAAAATTCAATGAAATCCTTATCAAGATTCCAACAGCATTTTTCACATATATTGGAAAAACAGTTCTAAACTGTGTATGGAACCACAAAAGACCCCAAGTGGCCAGCCAAAGCAATCCTGAGAAAGAAACTAAAGCTGGAGGCATCATAATTCCTGATTTCAAACTGTATTACATGCTATAGTAGTTAAAAACAGCAGGATACTGGCATAAAACAGACACAGTGATCAATGGGATAAAATTTAGAATCTGCAAAATAAACCCATGCTCATATGGTTAATTAATATTCAACAAGGAAGTCAAAAATATTCAATGGAAAAAAGACTATCTTTTTAATAAATGGTTCAGGGAAAATTGGACATTCTAAATCAAAAGAATGAAACTAGATCCTTATATCACTCAAATTAACTCGAAATGGAGTAAAGACTGAAATGTTAGCGTTAAAAAAATGAAATTTCTAGAAGAAAATGTAAGAAAATCATTTATTGACTTCAGTCTTGGGAATAATTTTTTAGTTATAACACCTAAAGACAAGCATCAAAGGCAAAAATAAACAAGTGGGACAACATCAAGATAAAAAGGCTTTGCACAGAAAAAAGATCAACAAACTGTAAAGACAATCTACACAAATGGGAGAAAATATACGCAAATGATATATTCTGCTAAAGGGTTAATTTCCAAAATATATAAAGAACACATACAACTCAATCACAAAAAAACAAACAATCCAATTTAAAAATGGGTGTATGACCTAAAATGACATGTTTTCTCAAAGATATTCACATGTCCAAGAGTTACAATATAATAATTAAAAACCCAATTTTCAACAAAGTAAAATCACAAAACATAGAAACAGCAGAACATTGCTCATTCAAAGGATCTAAATAAATTTACAGAAATCATCCCCAAGAAAGCCAAGGCATCACACTTACTAGATAAAGACTTAAAAAACTATTTAAAATATGAGAGGAGGCAAAAATAAAGTAAACCAATTTTAAAATGGTAAAAAACCCTGAAGAGACATTTTTCCAAAGAGAGTAACAGGTGCTCAGGATCACTAATAATGAGGGAAATTCAAATCAAAACCACAATGAGATCTCACCTTATATCTGTTAAAATGGTTACCATCAGAAAGACCAGAGATAACAAATGAGAATAAGGAGGTGAAGAAAATCTCCCTGATATACAAATTGAAGGCAGTGTAGTTAGAGGGTTGGTCAGCCCTTTGATATCATTCAGAATGCAATCCAGTTCTTTGAGTAATAAAAAATAATCTTACAAATTATTTCATTATGAGAACAAAAAACTTCTACATAAGTGATTCAAAGCCCACTTATTTTTTTTTTTAATTTTTTTACCTCTCTTAGTTACCTAAGAGAGGAGACTACTGATCACTAGTTAACAATTCCAGGAGAGAACCCTAACACTTTTGATCAGTACATCATGGTTGGGAGTCCCCAAGAAAAACCCAATAGTCAAGCACTGGATGGAACAATGTTTTATTGACATAAAGAGACAGAACAAGATGAACTTCACTAGTGGGCATTAGACCCCATACCCAGTGGGCCTCTCCTGGTGGCTTAGGCATGGCAATTGCCCTAAGCATGCATCTCCTGCAACAGTGGAAGGAGCCTTGCCCCTTTCCACAGAAGACAGGTGTAACAGTGGATTGGTCAGGTACCATATGATGCACATCCTTTAAGCAGAGACAAAAGAACATTCAGAAAGTTAAACAAGGAGCAATGTCCTCACTCAAGGTGCTAAGCCTGACACAGGCTGTACGGGTTCTTTATCTCTTTGGAAAAACATGTTCCAGGCTCAAGGTGTATTCTTATGTGGCTGGATGCACATGAGTCTACACACATGAGACTGCCTTTTCCAAACAAGATAAAATATGGAAACACTAATTATTCAACATAAGATTACCTACATTGGGCTGCTTATTACAGAGAACTAAAGCTATTTGGGTTTGTTAATAAACGTGTCTTATGCCACACTGAAAAATTTACTATGAGGAAGAATATACATACTTCCAGAAATTATGAAATTTATTCACAAACTTGCCAGTCTACAGAATGCTGGTATAATAGTCCTTAATAGCTCAATTTTAGTTTTCACTAGAAATTAAAGGACTAAAAATTTGAATCAACATATGCAATTAAAACTACTAGAAATAATAAGAGAAATGACTCTATATAGGGAGAGTAGAATGTATTTTTGTAAGAAAAGGTATGAGGTATGAAAATAAACTTTTGTTAAGGGAAAAGAGTAATTTTGTTCTAAAAGAATGGTCATTTTAGAATGAAAAAAAGGAATGGAAGATTAAAACTAAATGGAAATAGAAAGCAGAAAGTGAGAGAAACATTTTACTTGGTCAAGCTGGTGAGAAATGAATGATTTTATTAAAATATTATAAAATATTTTAAAAATAAGCTTTAATATCAATAGTATACTTATGCAAAATTAAAATGTAATTCTCTTTCATATTTTGAACAGAAAAAGTTTCTTAAACTATTGGTGTGCTCTTTTTAAAATTTATTTATTTTGAGAGACAGCATGAGTAGGGGAGGTACAGTGTGAAAGAGAGAGAGAGAGAGAGAAGAATCCCAAGCAGGTTCTCACTGTCAGTGTAGAGCCCAACATGGGACCTGATCTCATGAACTGTGAGATCAAGACCTGAGCCAAAACCAAGAATTGGATGCTTAACCAACTGAGCCACCAAGGCACCCCTCTTGGTGTGCTCTTAATAACAGATTATAAAAGGTTGCTCTATACCCTTGTATAATCTATCTTGAAATCAAATATATTGTGTCTTACCAAAATAATTTCTTGTGCTTCATGCTGTCATTACTGGGTCTTTGATTACTTGGGGGAACTAAGTCTCCTCTACTGAAAGATTTTTTTTTTGTAAGAGCTAAGATTTTTTACAACTATGTAACTTTTTATGTTTGCCTTAGAAATCTTTATCACTTAAAAAATTTTTATTGTTTATTTATTTTTGAGAGAGACAGAGACAGAATGTGAGTGGGTTAGGGCAGAGAGAGAAGGAGACACAGAATCTGAAGCAGGCTCCAGGCTCTGAGCTGTCAGCACTCGAACTCACGAGCTGTGAGATCATGACCTGAGCCAAAGTCAGACGCTCAACCGACTGAGCCACCCAAGCGCCCCAGAAATCTTTATCACTTTAGTTGGATAGATAACCCAGATGACTTTTAATCAAGTGTTCAAATCTTTTGCTATTTCTTATAAACTTCCCATAATGAAATTCTAAATGAAGTCTTTTTTTATCTCAAATTAACTTTGGGATATTTTGGAGGGTCCCTGGAACATGTCAAAAGTTGTTTTTCTCTTTCCTTATAAAAGAGACATGTTAGACAATTAGGCTAATTTAACATGTCAAATCACATGGGAATGTATGAAATTCCTTAGAATTCTGTTATGTCTGTTATGTCTATGTAGAATTCTGTTATGGTATAACGTTATCAGTCATAATTCTAATTATTATCTTAAAGTTTATGTCAGAAAAAATAAAATTTCCTTATCAATTTCACTGTAATAGGCTCTCATAAGATCTTTAATATTGGCCACTTTTACGTCTTTTGACATTTACAGTTATTGTTTTACTCTCATGCTTTTGCAAAAGTGCTTCCTCTTCAAAGAGATTCATAAAAGGGACTGCCAAGTACAGATTCTGAATAACTTTAATGTCATACCTTGAGCTGGTAATGCCATGAGAATTTTTTGAACTCTAGTGGAGAAACTGATAGATTCATAAAACTTTTAACAAGAATTAACTATATGGAGCACCTGGGTGGCTCAGTTGGTTGAGCATCCAACTCTTGATTTCGGCTTGGGTCATGATCCCAGGGTTGTGGGATCAAGCCCCGCATTGGTTCAGCATGGAGCCTGCTTGGAATTCTCTCTCTCCCTCTGCTCCTCTCCCTGTGTCCCTCTCCTATGCTTGTACACATTCTCTCTCTCTCTATCTCTTTCTCTCTCTCTCTCTCTCTCTAATAATTTTTAATTTTTTTAACGTTTATTTATTTTTGAGAGAGAGAGAGACAGAGCATGAACAGGGGAGGGTCAGACAGAGAGGGAGACACAGAATCCAAAACAGGCTCCAGGCTCTGAGCTGTCAGCACAGAGCCCGACGCGGGGCTCGAACTCACGGACCGTGAGATCATGACCTGAGCCGAAGTCGGACGCTTAACCGACTGAGCCACCCAGGCTCCCCTCTCTAATAATTTTTAAAAAGAATTAACTACATGGAATGGGACTGAAATAACTGATGAGGATGATTATAATTTTTTATGACTTTGAAACACAGCTGTTTCTTCTACATTTTGTTTTCCATACTTAAGAGGTCCCTTTTCTTCTTTCTTTTAACCTATCTATAACTTATAGCAATTTGGCAAAGCAAACTTTTTTAAACAAAAATGCAATACTGCTGGTTTTTGTACAACATCAGTGTTAGGGGTGCCAACACTCTGCACAGTTGAAAATTCACATATAACTTTTTCCTCCTCTCAAAACTCAACAACTGTGTTTAACATTGTGATTTAAAAGTATAGAAATTACCAAATGACTAGAAGTGAAGGGAAGTTGGAGCAAAGATGCAGGGAAGGCTGGAACAGCAGAGTTCTGGTCTGTTCCCGGCACTCCTCACTCCAGTACCTATGTGAAGCTCATATCATTGAGGTCTTGAACTGAGAAGCACAAAGAAACCAGTTCTGTGAAGGGATTCTTGCCAAAGTGGTGGGTCCAGTCACTGGTCAGAGTTGGCAAGGACCACAGAATAGGAGCTCTTCGGTAGGGAATCTGGGAGAACACCAGGGCAGGATGGCACCAGGCAGAAGAAGCCTGGGCCTTAGAGCAGACAGCAGGAGGGGCACTGTCCACGGTGCTGACAGTTCTCTGAGGCAGCACCAGGAAACTGGAGGCTCACTGCTTGCCAGAACTTCCTGCAAGCAGAAACTGTACTAGAACCACATAAGAGGGGTCAGGTAGAGCAAGTGACCTAGGGAGGGAGATGGTCAAAGGTACTCTGTCTTCTCCTAGACTCTGCTAGGAAAGAGGGTTCCCATATTCCTGGGTAGAAAAGCCAGGAGTAGGTGTCACTCCAGGATCTAGCTTTGCTAACTTTGGGTGGAGATGAAGAGATGTGTAGTGCCTCTTTCTACGAATGTCTTGCATTTATAAAAAATTCATGTGTAAGTGGACCCATGCAGTTCAAACCCCTATTGTTCAAAGGTCAACCGTATTTCTCTCTTTCTTTCTACCTCATCCTTCTATTATCCGGAAATTCTTGAGTATTCTTACTGTACATAACAATATAGACATTTGCGTAAGTTCAGTGAAAATCTGTTCTTATTACAGGACAAATTTGGGCAACAGCTTAGTTTGGCTTCTTAGACTAAGAAAACTTTTAAAAATTGAATCTAAGTCATTTCCAATTTTAAGAAAACAACATGGACTGTATAAAGACAATCCCTTTAGATATCACCAAAGCTTTAACTGGAATATTCTTGCTGCACATATGCAAATAACTAGACCCAGTTTAATAAGACTAGACATGTTTTGCAAACAAATTAGTCTTATTATGATTGTTTTTGGTAGAAATTGGGGTAATTGTAGAGATGAAAAATATTTTCAGTAAAACCTACAACACACCCTAATGGATATCAGATTCTAAACCTGTTCATTGTCTTTGAGGCACTGTTATCCATTTGTAAAATGGAGTGGATACTAAATTATTCTATTTTTCTCCAATATCTGTCTACAACTTTCCAAATTAATGATCCCAACTTTCTTCCACCCTTCTGATTTGGAATTGCTAAGAATAAAAACTGCCCTTTTCCCAAAGTCCTCCAAACTGAACTGGATAACTTGATATAAACTTCATAGAAATCAACACAATGGCTCATTTACAGAAAACCATTGTGTCTGATGCTGTGTGGACCACTCAGAACAGTCACTTGAACACCCAATAACATCACCAGAGACAATTAAATTACACAAGAGACACTTTGAACCCACATCTAGAAGCCTAATGTCTGGAAGTCTTCTCAATTGGCTGCTCTCTCGACTCAGGACCTGATGTATAGTCTGCCCCAATCATTAACTGTTTCCTTGTTTTCACTGAAATATCTCTTATTAAATATCTGATTGCTCACATGGTATAGGTCTAATTTTGGGATCCTACCTGCAACACTGCCTCTTGAAATGAGACATCACTGTTTAACTGAGTTGGCCTATTCTCAAGACGAAGGGATGGATTCAATGAGATGAAACAAGCTACCAACTCAACTTCTAGACTGAAAATTCTTGGGGAAATTTCAAAGGAGGTAGATAATAGGTAGTAAATTATGCTACCCCAAAGTATGCCTCTTTGTTTCAAGGATTATTTCAAGCTGATAAGGTGGTTTTAGAAAATAGGATTTGTTTAGATTCCTTACTGGCTAACAAGGAGGAGTCTCTGCCATAGCAATTACTTCCTGCTGTATCTGGTCCAACACCCCTGGTATTGTAGACATTGAAATATGAGAAATTAACAAACAAGCCACTTAGCTAAACAGGTTGATGCCTCTTGTGATATATTCTTTGATTTATCTCATGCCAACTGGTTTGGTTCATGTGTACCCTGGCTAAGGAACATTCTTTAGTCTCTTGCTGGCTAAGGAATATTCTTTAGTCTCTTGCTATTATCCTCCTGATAGTCAGCATGGTAGTCTCCATGGTGTGCTGTATTCTCTCAAAGGTCTTAAATATGTGTCCACAACCATCATCAATACATCAGATGGTCTCATTGCACTTGGAGAAATAGAAAAAAAATGAACAGATGAATAGCAAAACAAATAATTCTTCCGATGTTCCTGACATCATTACCTACAAGTTTCATGAAAGACAAGAACAACTTAACCCTAATGGTAACGAAAAGTGGCACTAATACTAAATTGTTGGTCAGTCTCTCCTGTATGAGAGGATGACCAAAAGGGAGTAATTATTAAAGTATTAACACGAAAAGCCATTGGACTGAGGTAGCTCTGATACCTTGAAAGCCTACACAGGCAAACCAATCACAAGCAACAAAATAGGCTTTTCCAAATAAGGCTAGTAACTACTTAAACTACAATCATTCAAATAATTTCTTTGATGTTCTTTCATATATTCTCTATATAAACCTTGACACTGGATCCTGTCAGTGCTCCTAATAACTGAGGTTTGGTGTTTCCTGATTCCAATTCATATATGCTCAAATCCTTAAAAATTACAAAGTGTTTCAGTTTACCTTTTAATACTAGGAAAGACAGTGGTGAGCTCCTCTCCAATCCCCAATGCACCCACAGTGGCAATGCCCAGAGTCCCAATGTCCCCAGAATGAATGGATCTTGAAGCTCTACTTCTCTTCTCTACACTAGCCCCTCTTTCTGCATCCATACCACACATGTGGGAGCTGCCTAGCAGTCTGTCTGCCCATTCTCCTTTCACAGGGCACATCTGCCTTAGGTTCCTACATATTTTCCCTAGTCTCTCAGGCCTTCTGGGAATTTCTAAGACCTTCTCTTTTTCACTGCAGCTGCTGCTTCCATCCTTCCTCCTTCTTACCCATGCTTCTCAAGGAATCCAGTGGCTCTAATAAAAGCATAGATCTGATCCATCTCTCCTCTGTTAAAAGCTTTTCTTCTATTGATCCCCAGTTGCCCTTAAGGTGAAGAACACACCTCCTACATGGGCCCAAGGCCTCCTCATTAGCCTGTCCTCTTCCTTCTTCCACTCTTTTTCCTTCTTCCTCCTTATACTTGGATCCTCTGGGATCACCTGAGGGCCTCAGTGCTCAGGTCTTTGCATAGACCAGTCCCTCTGCCTGGAGCTCCCTGGCTTTCATATGCCACTGGCCAATAAGGCAGGCACATGGGAACACTCACTCATTTTCATCCTGTTCAATCTAATGAATGACCAAATTAATAAGGAACCTAATGAATAAGCTGAAAGCAAACCACTCAAGACCTTCCTGCAGGTGACAAATTCCGTTTGTCTTCAAGAACAATCACAGGTATTCCAAGAAAGCTACCCAGCCTTGAAGTCTTTGAAATGAGCTTTGGAATAAGTCACTTCAGAGTATCAATTCTGGGTCCATGTCTTCCTATCTGAGAAATCTGAATGAGGCAATGCCAAACCTTAAGGGCATCATTCCTTCCCCTGAGCAGCTTCCTTCCCTCATCTATAAAATAGGGATAATAACATTTACCTGTAGTTGTGAGGAAGATGCAGTGATGAAGCTGTTTTCCTACCTTACTCTTGCCCCCAGTCTGGGCTCACACATTGCCTCCCCCATCCAATCTGTCTGGATTCCTGTGACCTCTAGTTTCAAATAAGATGCAGAACTTGGCCACTCTTTATTACCACGCCTACCCTATTGTTCTATGCCACTATCATGTCGTCTGTGGACCTCTGTGCCAGCCCCTCACTGGTCTCTGCCTTTTTGCTCAACTGTGATTCACTTAAAACCAGTTCCAATCATACACCTCATCTGGTCAAAAACACTGCCCCTGCCTGAACTCCTCACAATCCTGTCTGTCAGCCCTGACTTTCCTGACCACCTCTTTAGAATGGTACCTTTTCATACCCTTACTTTACACCCTCTTTGGGAGAGAGGGGAGGAGACCAACCCCTATTATCTAATCTTTTGCAGCAAACTAGCTTAATTGACACTGAGAAAACACTGGACTCTCCAGACTCCGTTGCATCACCCTAAAATAGGAAAATAGATCCTGTTCCTCTAAGCAGGAGGAGACCAAAGTGGTCAACACATTGCCTGGCACACAATAAGTGCTCAATTAATGTTTTTCTCACATGTCCTACTTGTGCAAAGAGCCCTTCTTATCCATTGCAGGGTTGAACCGTACCCACATCGGGCCTAATGGCAGAAATATGCATTGGCAGGAGCACTGTAACAGCATGGCACCTGAGGGGCCCCTTTGGACTCATTACCATCCTCTGCAAAGACTGACCCAGAGAGGCTTTCATTCCTTTACAATGCCCATCCGTCTCCCAAGCCCAATGCCCAAGAGAGAAATCACCATCCCTCTGGGCTGTGCCAAGTATCAATGAGGCATAACCTGCTGAGGACAACTCAGAAGTCCCTCCACAGGACAGTGAAGAGGGACTTATTCAGTGGGCATGGTGGCTCCCAGCTCTGCCGGCTTTCCTTAAATGCTAGTGGGCTGGGTACACAACTCCCCAATCATCAGCCTCCACGGAGAATAGAAGGAATCAGAGGCAGTACAGCCTGGGATGCTGCCATCAGGGCACACATGAAGCCTGAGTCTTGCCAGTCCTACCAGTCTCAGTGCCACTTCATCAAACTCTAGATTCCGTCCTCTTTCCAGGAGATTGCAAATGCAAATACGTCCGTACGCTACATGCTGGGGTGCTCCCCACCCCCTGACCCCACGATGATTATGAGGATGACAAAAGTACAATAAATGGGCTCTGGAAACCAAAAAGTGCTATATTGACACTATATTGACAGTCATGCTACTGCTACCACTGAATCAGTAAAGTTTATTCTCAACCCACCAGAGGAGTTGAAAAGGGAACCAAGGCAACCTCTCCAGTCTCTCCAAGCACGAAGATCCACCCCCTTTCCATCAAAGACCATAAGATGCACATCCCAGTTTCCTAAGACAAAGCTTGATCAGACCAAACTGTTGTGAACGTGCACACAAACTGTAACATGGTCTCCAAGTGGCTGAAGAAAAACCAAAACATTTAGCAGCAGGAGAGCAAAGAACTTTCTAATCGGTGACACTATGACAATGCCTAACAAAAGCAACATGGCAATCTCTGTGGCCCTGTAAAAACAGAAATCATTTGGGTAAAAAACAAAACAAACAACAACCAAAAACCATACAGAGTTTCTAACAACTGCTGAGAAGGAGCTCCTAGTAATCACCTGCCTCTCCAGCTATATAAGGGGCATGCAGGCCACAGATCCAGGCCATGCTGGTGGGGAGACTGAGAGCCATCCAGCAACTCTATGGTGGCACTTTTTCCTCTCCAAAAGGAGAAGTCCCAGGGAACAAATTTTGGGGACATTCCTTCAGCCTCAGGAACAAGGGGATTGCAGAGGGTCTTATCTTGGGTCTGATCAAGACTGTTCCCACCTCCCCTTTCTCAGAAGCTGGGGTCTACTTGAACCGCTTCATGCTAGCAGTAACCCTGAGGTCAGAGGTGCCCTGAAGAACACCCAGGGTGGGAGGGCTGCTCACGTGTCGACGATCAAGTAGAGATCAAAGGCACCCTCGCAGGTTTTTGGCTTCTCTATCTTGCTCCTGTAGTGCCTGGTGCCCTGGTGGAAGGGTCTCCAGGCTGGGAGACGGTGCAGGAAGCTCCCTGTGCTCAGCAATGGAGGTGGCAGCAGCAGGAAAAGGAGCAGGAGCAGGGAGAGTGCAGGGCCTGGCACCCAGAGGCTGCTGCTCCCCATTTTCTTAGTTGTCCCTGAGGCCCCACTCTCTCCTGGAGCAGGGGGATCAGCGCTGGCCATGCCTGGCCACCACAGGCTTCTGCCTCATCTGCTGTCTCCCCTTCAACCCTGTGTCCTGGAGCCTTGTTCTCTCAAGCTCTTTCTCCAAGGTGCTCTTAGAGCCTCCACCTGGTACCTGCCCTTTGGGCGGAAGAGGCAAACAGCTGGATCTGGGGCAGTAGTCCCACTACTTGAGTGGCCCTTCCCTGCCCCACAGAGACAGAATTCCCTGTGATGTCCCTTATGATGGACAGGAAGGTTGGCATGGTGACTTTGTGACCTGCAGCTCTGCTCGGTGTCCTGCCTGTTGACAACCCCAGGCAGGAGTCATGGGATCTTTGGATGGGGGATAAGATGAGGCCTCCATTTGTCTCTTACCCTAAACCCTCATAGGTGGCCATTAAAATCTCCAAGACTCTGCCTTTTTGTAACTCAAAGAAGGCAGCTGAGGTGGTTTAGATAAGGACATCCCTGTGGGTGTCCAGGAGGTCGATGAACTGGAAGACTACAGTACAGTAATTAATGGTCATGGTGTGAACACTGAAGTCATCCATGGACATGGAAGGATCTAGAAGGCCTAGAAGGTTTGTGTAAACATTCAAAGTTCTTTGTGAATAAGGGACATTCTTGTTATCTACTGCTGTGTAACAAACCACCCAAACGTAGTGACATAC
This sequence comes from Panthera onca, assembly GCF_046562875.1. NCBI lineage: Eukaryota > Metazoa > Chordata > Mammalia > Carnivora > Felidae > Panthera > Panthera onca. The sequence continues at coordinate 42,129,242 of NC_138349.1, read as the reverse complement.
AAGAGAACCATTTTATATGCGCACAGGTTCTGTGGATCAGAAATGCAGAGAAGGCTGAATGGGGATGGCTTGTCTGTGCCCCATGGAAAAGCATAGGCACTGACAACTCTTGAGTCGAAAGTGATTGCAAAGAGTCAGTATGAGATGCAAAAAGTATTTAGAAATTCCTTAACTGATTTATTTTGTTTTATTCATTTTTTTGCATGTACAAAACAAGTGTGATATGCACTAAAAATCCTTCTAAGTTTAAAATAGAGCTTTCAGTATGTATTTACAAAAAAGTATAAGTGATAAAAAGCTTTGTGTTGGCAGTTTTATTTTGTTTTTTATTTTGTTTTTGGGGGAGTGGTATTTAAAGCCATGGAATATCTTAAATGATATTTGGAATTGATACGATTGGTATGCATGTCATTAGCATATTAGCTTTTCCTTGTTTGACACTTGCTATTGTCATATTTTTGCATACTCATCTATTGATTAGACATCTCATGGTGGGCTTAATTTGCATTTCCATAATTTCTGATGGTTTTCTGTTCAAGAGATTTGGGGTCATTCATTTTTCTGTTTGTGAAGTGCTTGTTCCTACCTGTATCCATTCTCTGATTCAGGTGTTTATGCTTTTCATATTGATTCTTTGGCATTTCTTATACATTTTGGATTCTAATCCTTTATCAGTTGTTGCAAATATTTTCTTTTAGCATGTGGCTTATTTTATACTTTAAAGATTTGCAGGATTTTGTATCTGACTTAAGTAATTCTCCCCTGTTAAGGTCAGGGTGAGACACACGTTATCCTAAAAATTTTAAAGATTTTAGGGGCGCCTGTGTAGCTCAGTTGGTTGGATGTCCAACTTCAGCTCGGGTCATGATCATTCAGTCAGTGAGTTCAAGCCCCATATTGGGCTCTGTGCTGACAGCTCAGAGCCTTGAGCCTGCTTCGGATTCTGTGTCTCCTTCTCTCTCTGCGCCTCCCCTGTTCAGGCTGTGTCTCTCTGTCTCTCACAAAATGAATAAACGTTAAAAAGAAAAAATTTAAATTAAAAAAAGTTTTAAAGATTTTATTTCACATTGAAGCCTTTGATCAAACTGTAATTAATTAATAAGTGCAATTTGTGCTAGGGATCTTACTCCATGTTTTCCCAAATATATGTCTCAGCACCATCCTTTTCTATTTGTTGACTATTCTATGTTTTTTTCAATGATTTGCACGTCACCTCTGATGTGTTTCAAATCCCATATAGGTGTGGATGTGGTTCTGTGCTCTCTGTCCTATTCCTTTTATCCATCTGTTGGTTTGTATTTATAGTGTCAATACCACACTATCTTATTATAGTATGGATGATTGTGTTATTTTTCCTTCCTGTCCCTTACTCCTGTAAGGAAGGATTGTGCTTCCCTGCCACATTCATAGCAGGCTTGGACTTGATTCCACCAATGAAATGTTAACATAAGTACATGTGCCACTTCTGGATAGAATCCTTAAGAATGTAGGTATGATTCAGGTGAGCACCTGTGTTGTGCAATGCCCTCTTAGAAACCTGAGGTGGATACGTATATGCAGGAGGGTATGGAATATAAGTGGAAAATAAAGTTTGTGCTTTTAAGCTAATCATATGTGGGGGGCTGTTACAAGAAGATAACCCAGCTGAATCTGATACACACAGGGCATCAGTTATTTTATCTAACATACAGAGCTCTACAGCAAGCCTTTGCAGGGCAGGGTAAATCATCCGCCTTATTTTTCTTATGGCCACTTGTTCTTTCATGTACATTTTAGATTCAGCTCACCAATTCTCCACTCCTCCAAACGCTCTTAATATTTTATTACAATAACATTAAATATATAGATACATTTGAAAGGATTTGAATCTGCTATCTAGCCTCCCCTATTGGTAAACATGATAATGTCTCTATTTATTTGGTCTTATTCAACGCCTTTCATATAAACTTCCCTATAAAGATCTTAAACCATTTTGCCAAGTGCCTTTCCCTACAGTGTGTATACATATACATATGTACTTATATATATACATACATACATATACATACATACACATATATTTACATAGATATATATACATATATAGCAGCTCTTGTAAATAGCATTTTAAAAACAAAGTTTTCAAACTGTTTATTGGTGTTGTGGACAAATGTATTAATTTACTGATTATTCACCTAACTTGCTAGGCTCCCTTATTCTAAAATATATCTGTAGAGTTGTTTTGGTTTCTATAAAAAATAAAAACCAAAAAACACTGTACTGACTAGTTCTCTAATGACATTTGACTGGAAGCTCTGATGGAGGCATTCTTGACTTTAAAAATACCTCTAATACGTCACCATTAAGAATGATATTTATGAAAGGCTTTTGGTGGACATCTATCAGATTAGGGAGTCTCCCTACCCTTCTTGGTTTGCTACAAATCATGAACAAGTGTTAAATTTTATCTAAATTCTCTTTCTGCATACTTTGTGATGAATATAATTTTTCTCCAGTAAGTTATTAATATGATTAACTACATTAATGCATATAAAACCAATTTTAATATTTTATAAATAAACCTGACTAGGCCATGATAATTTTTGTAAATACTGCTGGATTGAGTTTACTATTAGTTTAAAATTTTTTTTATCTATGAACATGAGTGAGGCTGATCTGTAATTTCTTCTTTTTGTGCTGTTCTTAACTGGTTTTATATTAGGTAACAATAGCCTCAGAAAATGTGCTTGGAGTGTTTTTACTTTCTTTCCTTTTGAAAGTAGTTTCAACATGATCCCAACAATCTACTCCACGTATACTTGGTATATTATCATCTCTGCCTAGTGTTTTGTTTGTGAGGATTTTTTAAAACTACTGATATCATTTGTTTAATGTTTACTGAACATTATGGACTGAGATGTGCCCCCCCCAATCTCAATTAATATTATGAAGTTCTAACACATCATGTGACTGTATTTAGAGACAGGCCCTGTAAGGAGATGATTCAAGTTAAATGAAGTCATAAGAATATGGCCCTCATCCTAAAGGAACTTTCTTGTGGTACTTTGTTATGGCAGTCTGAGCAGACTAACACACTGGATTATTTTGTGCTTGTATTTCTTTTATCAGTCATTTAGGTACCACATTTTTATAGGAATTTGGATATTTATTTCCACATATTGTTATGAAGTTGTTAAGAATATGTTTGAGTCTTAACTTTCTGCTCGATTTGTGGTTATAGCTTTTTAATTCCTAATATGACTTGTGTCTTTTCTCATTCTATGCATTCACAACAGGGAGAATATTGTCCCAAGGGAGTTAAAATTAGTCTCACAGTTTTTAATTATAAAGCACAGTACATAAAGAGATATACAATAAATCCTTGGTACTAAAATTTCATGAGCCTATAAGGAAAAATGTGTTTGAAAAAGCTCCTGGGGTGGGGGGGGAGGTTATAATTTAAAAAAAAAAATTGGGAAGCACTGTCTTATTTTACAATCAATTTCATTAGAATATTATTTATATTAACAACTTTTCAAATAACCTTTGGCTTTGTTTTACTATTTTACTATTTTCTGTATTTTTTTTCTCTAATATATTCTCCCTTTCATTTTCTTTGGGTTTAATTTTATTACTCTTTTTCAACTACTTTAGGTCAGTTATTAACTCCTTTATTTTCACCATTTCCTCCCCCATAACATAACCATTTGGGGGCACAAATTTTCCTCTAAGCTTCTCCTTCACTAAGGCTATATAAATGCTCACATTAGGGATTTCCATATTCACCAAAATAAAAGTTTTGCTTTGTGGACCACCCCCCAAAGTTTTAATGTTTATTCTGAATCAGCTTTCCCCACCTCAGATTTAGCATCATTTCATTCCTTTACAATCTTATTTGTGTAATAGGGACTCCAAAACCTGGGGAAAAGCACAGAGCCTGTCACCTTATGTCCCCGCACCCTCTGCCTCCCCAAGGGCGTCCAGAACATTTACAGAGTGACTGAAGGAAGGCAGGCGCAGGGACTCAGGACTGGTTTCCCTTTCAGTCCCTCAATGTCCTTCCTTGGTCTCATCTGCTCTGCACTCCAGTCTCTGTGCTCATGCCCTGTGACCCGCACATCTGGCTGCCACTGCAACAATTCTGGTTACCTGAGACACTTCTCCCATCTCTTCTCTCCTGTCACCACGAGGTCATTCAAGCCCTGCCATGACCGTCGCCCACTCAGAAGCCATTCCCTCCCGTCCCCCAGCCCTTCTTTGGGGCCGAGTCCGTCCCACCCTCCGTGGGTGGGTCGGTTCCCTGCCACCTTCGCTTCCTGGGAGGTCGCAGAACTCACCATGACCTGGCGCGGTGCGGCCATCTCACAGCTGAGGAGGCGGCGAGGCGGAGGCACGGCTCCGCTGAAGTTTGGGAGATTCTCGGGCGCGCTGCGAAGATGCAGTTTGCCCGGCCGCTCAGCGGGCAGGGGAACGACTGCCCGGACGCCCGGGGGACCCGCCGCGGCGGGGCGCAGACCGCGCGCACTGACGTCCCGGCCGTAGCCTGGGGGCCCTCCGACCCCAGCGAAAAGTAGCGGCGTCCAGAGCGAGTGAGCAGAGGCAGGGGCGGTTCCGCCGCGGCCCAGGAGCCGCCTCCAAAGGCACCCGGGCTTTCCGCGCGGCGCGGCGGCCGGCGCCAGGACGCCCCCTCAGGCTCGCCGCTGCAGCCAAGGCCGAGCCAGCTGGCGGCGGCTGGGGTTTCGCGGAGCCGAGCGCACCGGGCGTCCTTACCGCACCCCTGGCGGCGGGTCGCGTCTACTCCCAGGCCCCTCCCGGCATGGTTGGGGGGGGGGGGGGGGGAGGGTGCCCGAGGCCCCGCCCCGGAGGCGGGAGCAGTCCGGGAGGGCGGGGTCCGGCCGGCCCCCGGGGCTCGCGCGCTGGGTTCCCACACGCGTGTCGCGCGGCGCAACCTGCAAGCGGCCGGGGCTGCCAGCGCGTCTCCAGCGCCCAGAGCGCCGCGGGAGAGCTGAGGTGAGACGCGCCGTCCTGCCCCCGGGACGGGCCGCGAGTGGACGTGGGCGGCGCGATTCATCCCACTTCTACCGGCCTCTCCCTAGGGCAGAATGCTCCGTCCTGCCCTTGACTGCCTGCCTCTTTCCTCCCCTCGGGCGCCTGCTTCCTTGGTCGCGCCCTCCTTTTTTTTCACCCCGTGCCCCCCAGTCCCTGCCTTATCTGCCTCTTTTGTCTCCTTATCTCTTCCTGTTTTTCTCTGTCGTCTATCTCACTTTTTCTTGTCTGTCTCTTCTTCATTACGTATTTCCCCTGTCCTACCCCTTCTTTTCTTCCTTCTCTGTTTCTCTCGGTGGTCTTTCCCTTTGCCCCCACCCCTCCCCGCCCCAAGAATTCCGCCTTTGATTTTTCTTCTCCTAGGTTGACTTTTGGGGCAGCAATTATTTTCATTCATCCATCTATCCATCCACGCATCCTCTCATCCTGTTGTTGCTCTGTCCCTGTCAGCTAGGGCTTGTGCTGGGCACCAGGGTAATGGTGCATCTGCCCCAGATCCTTTCTCCCAACAGATTATATCCAAAGATTCGAGCACGTAACACATTCAGTGTCTGTTTTGGGGGAAAAAAACCCATAAATGATTCAGTCGTAAATATCTGAGTTTTTATGGTGAGCTGGAAGAAAATACTTGGTTTTACAGACAAGGAATTGATTGAATCCTTTCTTGACACTTGCCTTTAGTAATAGGCACAGACAACACACCGGGAAGCTAAAGCATGCAGAAACATTTAGGGGACATTGGGGCCCACACCTTCCTTCTGGGGAAGTAGGGTAAAGCCAGGTTGGTGGGGAGGGAAGGGGCGGAAATCAGAGCTCAGTTGTGGGAAGACAATAGGGAGGTCAGGGCTTTGCGTGTGAAAACGTTAGCTGAGAGTTAAAACATGAAATTAAGTGTATATTTCTAAAATACATACTTGTCAATGGTGCTGATGTGCAGAAATTAAATTACTGAATCAGACAGTATGTTGAATCAGACAGGCATCTTATAGCAATTATTGTGCCATTTAAAATTAATGTTTTTGTGTACGTTGGGTAGGACCACAGTTGAAAATATTTTAGTATCAAAGATTATCTTAGACACATATTAAGTGAAGAAATCTAGAAAAACAAATCTGACTCATTTGGGGAGAATAAAGTAGAGGTATTGTATGTTAAAGCAATGTTTTGTTTCTTGTTAGCAATGTAATTTTGTCAGAGACATAATTTTATTATTTTATGATATTTTTATGACATCTATAGAGCTGTATGTTCAAACACACATATACACACGATATATATATATATATATATATATATGTATGTATGCACCATATATATATATATATATATATATATATATATATATATATATCTCATATGGTTGTAAAAAGAAAGCCTGTTTATTTTTAAAGCTATTAATTGCCACCTAACACTTGAAGCTTTTTTCAAATAAATAATTTAACCTTTTAGTTTATGATTTTTAATGATTATTCAGTTTATTTGACTTTTCAGTTGCTATGGAAAAGGAAATTTGTCATTACATAAATCACACAAGAAGTAAACAAAAATGAAATATGGAAGAGGATTGGAGTGTGTTTATTGAAAGAATTTTTTCATTTTAAATCAAAGAATGTTGGACAAATTCTTAAGTATATGCTTGGAACTTTGATTCAGGGGACTATTTTCTGCATCAAAGAGTCAAATTGCCTTTTATGTCATTGTACCACTGACTTCCCATGTGTCAAACTTCTGGAGGGGTGGAGTGAAAGGGATGCTTTGCAAATGATTTAAAAATATCATACCTTCTTTGCTTAGCAGATTTCTTTTTCAGAAACCCAGGAAGTGACAAATTTTCTTTAAAACAGAAAATCACAAAATTAAAAAAAAATTTTTTTTCAAGGTTTTGTGTCGAGCTCCAGTGCTTTTAAATTTCTTTTCTTTCTTTCAGTAGGCTGTGTTTCTCTTTTCTAGAAGGTTATGCTGTCATTGGCATCAGGTAGAATCTGGCTGAACAGTTTGATGTACAAGCCATGGACTTACCCTTGAAGGCTGCCACTGAAATTGGTCTACATGGCCAAATTGTGTTAGGACTCCTGCTGACGTCATTATGGCCCTGATGTGTGGTTGCATCCTGGGAGTCCTGCATTTGGTTTTGCTTGAACACAATAAGCATTGCTGCTGAAGCGGTGCAGGCAGAGCTGGACATAGAGCCTGTGGTGACTGGCTGGCTGGGAAGCCTTCCCCTCTCCCAGCTCCAATGGCACTACCAGCCAGCCTCCAGGAAAGCCTGGATAACTCTCCAGTTTTTAATTTTCTCAGGGGTCCAGAGCTAGGAGGATGCATGTGTATTTCCCTTCTCAGGAAAACCCAGGACATCACAATCCATATGTAGAAGAGATGGATAGATAATTATCCTCTGGAACCTTCCTTCAGGGTCTGAGAAGCATCTCCAAAGTCTAGGGAAATCAAATGATTGGAGCACAGGAGATATTATCTTCTCCTGTTTTAGCTAAAAAGGAAGGCAGACACAGGAAGACACTAGCTGGTGATATAAATGGTATCATTGAATAAGATCCAGTTTCTGAGTGAGCTGCAGTTTGGAAAAGCTGGAGACTGGCCAGCTGACATAGGCTGGAGAGTACCTTCAGATCTCTCAGGAAATGAGGTTGCCCAGTTGTTTGCTAAAACCTCTTTCTTATGTGAATGAAGGGGAAAGGAGGAAAATGCCCAGGGCATTTGGTCACTCATTAAACAGTATTGTGCCCTGGTTCCAGGGAGCACGTGAGTAGAGGGAAGGCAGCCATGAGGTTGACTCTGACCCTTTGTACTAGTGTGATAATAATTGATAAATTGATGCTACCTAACACTTACTGAACCAGGCTCTTTAATACTTTAGGTATATTAATTCATCTAATCTTTACAACCACCTGGTGAAGCGGACCCCAGGATGATCCTTTTTAGAAAGGGTCCTTTTTTAGATGAGAAAGTCGTCAGAGAGAGGATCAGCACCTTGCCTATGGTTAAAAGATTGGTAAGAGGAGAGGTGGGTTTGATCCAGACATCTGACGTAAGAGGCCATGCACTTAACCTCTATGTGATGGAAGGCTTGATGAGTACATGGGATGGGCCAGTCATAGCACAAACAGAAAAGTAATATGGAAGAATGCGGCCAGTGTTTCCCAGGTGAAAGGATGATTGGAGTCTGCACTCAGTGCCCTGGAAATGGGTAATAAACAGAGACACACATGCTTATAACACTGTGGGGTGGGTGAGTCTTCATCTCCAAGTGGGTAGCCGTTCCTGTGTTGGTCAGTGGAATCCTCACTGTGGCCCAGGAAGATTGAGAGTCTGAGGGAAAAGGATCATGTATGACAGGGAAGGCTGGATGTGGTCACACCATATCAACTTAGGAAACTCAGATTCAGAAGGTTTCAAAGATCATTACTTCATAATCCCACAATCTAAGGGCTCAGAAATGTTGCAAAGTATGGGATTGAAATCAGGTCCACTCAGTAAGAAGACACAGGGTGGCACTGAACAATGTCCGTGTGACTCAGAAGACTATCTTGCTGAGCTCAGACTGAAGAGATCCAAGGAGGACAAGAGAACCCTTCTCAGGACACACATAACAGAGTGAAGAGGACGAGTAAATAGTGTCTGGGTCGAGAGCCCAGAATGAACTGAGGCTATTGAGGACAGTGGAGGGACAGCAAAGGGCCCCTTAAGATTGCATGGGAACAAGGAGAACAAGGGCTGCATACATCCACTGGAATCTCTGGCTGAGAACCGTCTCTAGTGAAAAAGGGCATGGGTAGGTCCACGTAGGAAGAAGGAGCAAGGCAGCACCAAGCTCCTGTGCCTGTGATCTCCTGACCCGGAACTCACTGGCCAGGGCATGATGTGACCCCAGAGGTGACATCATACATCTGCTCAGATCATCTGAGAGCTGGATCACAGGGGAGGTGCATGGAGCCTGGAGCTGGATGAGACCCAGAGTCTGATGCTGACCCTGGGAAAGGGCCTGTGAGTCCTTCGACAAGAAGAGACGAGCGTCAGGAGCTGGCACAGGCTCACTGGGGACAGGCCACGTCAGGCACACGTCATTTTCGGCTGTGAGAGGCTTCAATCTGGCAACGTCACAGACAGAGTGGACCAGTTAGAGGGAGCCCCAGATAGAATTTTGTAGGACATTGTTTGCACTTGTGTGAGTGACCTTACCCCAGCAGTGCTGATGCATGAGAAAGAGGTGACCCTCTGGGAGCTTGGTCATGCCAAAGGTCCCCAGCTAGTTCAGTACCGTCATCTTCTCCTTTTCTTCTTCTTCTCCTCCTCAATATTATTATTTTTTTTTTATTTAAAAATTTTTTAATGTTTATTTTTGAGACAAAGAAAGAGAGAGAGAGAAAAAGAAAGAGCGCATGTGTGTGAGGGGAAGAGAGAGAGAGAGGGCTGAAGCAGGCTTGAGGCTCTGAGCTGTCAGCACAGAGTCCGATGCAGGGCTTGAACCTATGAACTGTGAGATCATGACCTAACCTGAAGTCAGATGCTTAACTGACTGAGTCACCCAGGCGCCCCAATATTATTATTATTATTATTATTATTATTATTATTATCATCATCATCATTATTATCATGTCCTTTTCTTTCTTCTCCTCCTGTTGTTCTCATTATTATGATTAAGATTTGAATAATAAAATTGATGGAGCATGAAGATGGGTGAATGTCTAACATAATGATTGGCAGAATCCAGGCCCATATTGGTCTAAGAAGCTGGAAGGCAGTGCTGCCTTTAGCAACGTGGCATTTGTCAGGTTGGAGATTAATGCCCTTGGGTTGGATCATGCACTTCCTTTGTGTGGTTATCATGAAAATTCCATGCAATAAGTCATACGAAGCCTTTTAGCATCTCTGGCACGTATTCACTTACATAGTCAATAAACAGTTACTTCTATTCTCATATCACAAAGCATCCCTGGTAGCAAATATTTCATCCTGCAGTAAGATCCCATGTTCTAAATTTGAATGCTGAAAGCAGGGTTGTGACATCTGTGGCTCAGGGCACTCCAGACACTTCTGAAAACTAGGTCTACATGACTGTGGTTGGCAAAGCTGTGAAGACAGCCCAGTAGAGCTGTCTGCAAAGGGATGTGGGGGTGCAACAGGACCGGGAGGACAGCAGGGTGGGCTCCAGCCCAGGCTCGGGGAAGACATTGTATGGTTCTAAAATATAATCTGGAAGGCTGTCTGAGGCAGAGCTGGGTGGAGAAAGAGAGAAGGGTTAGAAAAGGGATGTTTGTGTGTGTATGAGTATTCCAGTGTGAGTGTATGTAAGTGTGTGTGATCATATGTGTGTGTGTATGTGTGTCTGTGAGTATATGTGTATTTGAGTGTGTGAGTGTAGTGTGTGTGAGTACATGTGAGGGTGTGAGTGTATCTGGGTGCGTGTGCATCTTTGTGAGCTCAGAAGCTCAGCAGTGGGGCTTCAAGCAGACCAGCTATTCTTTGAGGATGAGGGAGAATCGGCTTCATCTCAAGTAGTCATACACTGGTAGATCTGGAAAGCACAGTGAGATAATTTAGCATCAGCTCTAGTTTATAGACGGGACATTGAGGTTGAGAGAGGTGGGATGGTCAGTGCAGGGACACTTGGTAGACTGGTGTGGTCGCCTCTGCCTCTTCAAGAAGCATAAGCTAGCACTAAACTTTGATGCCAAAGGCACCCCATTTGAGAATGAATTCAGAAAGGATGTTAGGAGTGGCTTGGACTCCCCTGGAAGCATATAGTTTGGACTCAGAGCTCACCACTTGGGGTATCGTGAGGGCCACATGGGCAGTTCAACCAAAGTGTGCTTTGGGGACACACCCTTGGGTTTCATTCCCAGCAGTGCCTCATACTGCAGAGGACTTCAGACGGGGTGTTCAGCTTTCCAGAACCCATGTCCTCTTCCTCTGTGAAAGAGGGTGACGGTCCTCCAAGTGCAGTGAAGGTGGAAGGAGGTAACACGTGCAAAACACCTGTCCACACTCTTGCCACTGAGACAGAGAGGAGGAGGGCAGGGTACCTGTGCTTCCATTTACAGGTGGGCGGGAGCTGACTTGAACCCAGTGATGTTTATGAATAACAAGCCCGTGGAGGTCCCTGTGAGGAAGGGGCTTGGTCGCCCACTCATCACGGTCCTCCTGGGCCCGAGGATAACTGCTTTCTAACTATGAAAACTCAGAACACTCAGTGGGGTCTGGTTCAGCCAGTGCTGCTCGCCAGCTGGGATTGGGGAGCTTGAAGATGGGTGTCCTGGTTTCAAGAACTGGCTGGTGGAATTGATTAGGGGAGGGCAGGTATGAAAGCCTCCCCAGCAGGGCTGGTGGCACTCTCCCCTCTTCAATGCCACCTCACATGTGGCCGTGAGTGTCTTTCCTCTGAGCCTTGAGCACCTCCAGGCTGAGTGGAAGCTGGTCTCCCTGAGTAGGCCCAGCAGGTTGGCTGGCACGAGAGGACAGTTGACAGGGGAGCAGAGGAGAAGGAAATGGATTAATGTCTGAATGGATACAGGGTAGACTCATGCTTGTTCCAAGGGGCAGGGCTGGGTGGACAGGTGGCTGCCCCCCAGGAGTGGGAGTGGGGCCAGGTACAACCACAGACGTACTCGGGATGCCTGGACATTTACTGTCCAGCTTCTACCCTCTGGCCACCTGTGCTGCAGGAGCTCCAGTCCCCAGGTGCTTGTGCCCTGGCACTTCTGATGCTTCAGAAGAAAAATTGGCATGCTGAGTAGCAAGAATGCTCTAAACAAAAATGAAAACTTTCATAAATCAGGGTGCAAGCACATTAGAGTTGGCAACCAGGTCAGAACTGCCTGGTGGACACCTCGTGTGCCGTGTGAACATGGCAGCTGCTGCCTGGATGCTGGCAGGTGCGGGGCAATGCTGAGCCATGTTCCTGGGTGGCAGGGTCACGCAGTGTGGTCCTTCCTCCCCGACGGAGTCCTGGAGGTGAAAGCGGGTGGCATAGCGCTCTGAGTCAGGGTGAGCTGTCGTGTCTATAGCAGTCAGGATTCTTTGGATGCAAACAATGAAGATGGAGGGCTCGTGTCTCACTGCTGTTGCTTCCTCTCTATGCAGAGTCCTGTGGTCCAAGTGTGGCTGGCCCAGCCAACAGGGGAGCTTTCCAATCTCACGGTTCCTCCCCGGGGCAAGCCCTCCGCAATGCCAAAGCCTTGAAGACTGACAGCCGTTGGAGCATCCGCCTTCTTCAGCTGGCTCACACCCTGCTGGTCGTCATGGCTGCTGGGAAGGGTGCTCTGCAGAGCTCTTCGGCTGAAAACACATGGAGGCTTAGTGAAGCTGACCAGGGCTGGAGCTGCAAGCCAGTGCTGCTGGAAAAAATGAACAACCTGGGCTCTGAGGCTGCCATGGGTGGTGATGGCCGGGAGGAGACCTCTGCTGAGGTGGCACTGTCAGCAACCCCAGGAAAACTCAGACTGGGAAAGCCAATGGCCCAGAAGGTGTGCTGGGAACAGGGGCAGAGTGCTTTCACAGAGGTGCCTCGACTCAAGAAGAGGCTGGAGGGTGTGCAGGCCAAGGAGAGGGAGCATGATAACCCCACAGGCCAGCCTGGTCCCCAGAAGCTGACCCAGGACACCCCCAGGGACCTGGCTGACAGCAAGACCTCTGTGTGGCCCAGTGGAGCCCGAGGGGAGCAGAAAAGCGCCTTCAGCAAACCAGCCAGGTGTCCAGCAGGGAGACCTGGGCCAACCTCTGTTTTCCAGGCACGTGGACCTGCAGATGCCCTTGGGGAGCTGTTGGGACTCAGCAACACGGTAGATGTCCCTTGTTGGGATCAGCTTTCGAATTCTAAGTTTTTGGTGGGTGATTTCTGGAACCTGCAGACGTTGCCACAAAATGCTCCTCTCTGCAGTGCTTTCCTGGGGGCCCCCACACTGTGGCTAAAGCATGCCACAGCCCAGATGTCCACACCGTCATCATCCTCTTCCACTGCCACTTGGGCCCTGCTGCCACCTACGTTCACCTCCCTGGGCCTGTCCACCCAGAACTGGTGTGCAAAATGCAACCTCTCCTTTCGCCTGACCTCCGACCTGGTCTTCCACATGCGGTCCCACCACAAAAAGGAACATGTGGGGCCTGACTTACATTCTAAGAAGCTGAGAGAAGAGGCCCTCACGTGTCCCATTTGCCATGAGTATTTCCGGGAGCGCCACCATCTCTCCAGGCACATGACTTCTCACAGTTAGCAGGTGGCTGTGGAACAGACCTGTAGATGCAGCTTCTAGCATTTGGCAGTGGGGCGGAGATGGCTCACTGGTGCTTCCTTTGAAAAGGCTCGTCATCGTTGTCTGCAGGGCTGTCTGCATTGGAGTTGATAGATGAACTTGGTCATCATTTGAAAAAGACGGTCCTTGGCTCTGATGTATTTTGATGGAAATAAAGTCATGAGATAAAATGACACACTTTGCTAACCTAGGGTATCAAGACTGCTAGGCACGGAGTAGAGGCCCTGGTCCTGTTCCATATGGAGGCAAGTTTGACACACAGCCTGGGCTTTGGAGGCAGACAAACCTGGATGCTAACCTTTCAGATATTAGCCCTGACCTTGGACACATCGCTTTCACCATCTGAGCCCCAGTTTTCTTCTCTGCAAATGGAGAGGGCGACACCTGTGTCTTAGGGATGTTGTCATGGTTACGTGGGAAGGTGTGTGGAAAATAGCCAGGATGCCACCTGGCACAGTGTGATTCCTGAGTGAATGATATTTTTTATCATTGTCCAGATTAGTAAGCTGTTGTTCCATGACAGAGTCTCAGCGGCAAGCAACCCAAAGCATCTAATTCTCGCTCGAAGGTCTGTGGGTTGGCTGGGTTGGGTTGGGCTTGGCTGGGCTTGGCTCCAGGTTGCAAATTATATTTAGGTTCATGTTCTGTTACTCTAGGACTAGTGGGCTTCCTAGATAATACTTCTCTTATGGTCATTCCCAGAGCACAAGAAGGAAAATCCAAACTCACAAGCACACCTCAAGTCTCTGCTTGGGTCACTTCTACTAACAGCCTCCCAGCCAAAGCGAGTCAATGACCAAGCCCAAAGCAAGTGGGTGAAATGTGCCACCTGCCCGCAGGGAAGCCGTGATGAGGGAGCGGATGTAAGGTCCTACTACAGAGGCATGAAGAGTTGGGACCAGTCATTCAGCTGACACACTTGGTCCATGGTTCTTCACATGCTGAATATGTGGAAGGGGGAGAAAGGAGCAACATCCCCCCACCCACACACCCCTTATCTCTCAGCAAGCAAGCATGTGCAAAAGCTTAAGACTTAAAACATGGTGAGAATTCGGAGCGTTCTGGTTACCATTATCCACTGCAGGTTGCGCTTCTCTTGGTGACTGTTCTATTCATCTGCATTTGCTCTTGCAAACCTCAGGTCATAAACTCTGATGTAACTCGGGCCAGTTTGTGGGAAGGCCATTCGTTGGGAGCTCTTTCAAGTTAGGCGTTCTTTTGACTGGTTTCCCCCGCACTTTCAGGATTTGTTCATTTGACCAGCAGTGTCCAACCCTCTGGTGGGGCCTCTGGCACCGAGCTCAGGCTGTGGTTGGGAAGGAGCTGGTGTGGGCATCTGAGACAGTGGCCAGTGACCCGTCCAAACACCCCCCAAGCTCCATCTCTTCTCTCCCTCTCCATGCATACACAGGGTCCTGGTGAGAGCCTGTCCCACCCGGCCCACCCTCCTTCTCGCTCACCCTCTCCCCGCCTCCCACCCACACACCCAGCCATTCTGCACCCATCGCCAGCCATTCAGTCACCCATTTATTGGCCTCCCTGGGTACCCTTGCTGGGCCAGGCTCGGTGTCAGGCCCTGGGGGAGGCCCAGTGAATTAGGCCCATGGTCCTTGTTCAGGGTGCGCAATGCCTGGTGTGCAGCATGATGGATGCCAAACAAAAGCCCGTGTGGGGTGCCTGGCACACGGGAGCAGGTGCACCTCAGACCTGTGGGAGTAAGTGCAGTGCCCCCTGAGGCCTCCTGAGGAGCAGGGGCAAGAGCAGATCATCCAAGTCCAGCAGATGCTGGAGGTGCAGGTGGAGGGTAGTAGCTGGGGAGAAGGCAGGGGGGCAGAGCTACAGAGGCTCTAGGATGCTTTAAGGCTGGTGTGAGGAGGACTGAGTGGGGCCCTCTGAGATGGAGACGTAGGAAGGCCTCAAAGGACAGGAATTTGGCCCAGGGCACAGGAAGGATGGCTCCAAGAGGCACTTTGAGGGGGCCTCTGATTGCAGTGAGAAGGGTGGGCTGGAGGAGAGGAGAAGACCCCCTGAGTCATTTCCTCTGCATGTGGAAGGAGCCAGCAATGCTCCCTGCAGGCACCAACAGAGCATCTCCATTCTTGCAGGGAGGTTTGGAGGACCCCCTCCCTGAGAGAGAAAAGGGAGGCTCTGCAGGGTGGTCCCTTTACCCACAGAAGGGGGCTGGAGCTGGGGGGAACCTTCCCCCAGGAAAGGGCATCTGAGGGAGTGTGAACCTGAGGCTCCACACTATGCAGTGACATATAGCCTTTAACCTATGACAGGTGCAGGAGGTAGGTATTTAATTCCCATGTTACTGAAGAAGAAACAAACCACCGAGAGGGTAAGCTTCTTTCCTAAGATCATAGGTTCAGGAGAAGCAGCGCAAGAATAAGGCCCCAGGACCACTCACATCCTTCCCAGCCTGCCACACATCTGCTCAGCTGTGGGTCACATGGTATCATGGGTGGTTTAAAAAGTAGGATTTAGGACCAGGCATTGACCCCTTCTGGAATTTAAACTTGCAGCCTGCATACACCCCCACATTTCCTATCACCCTTTTCTTAGCACTTCTCTATATCTTGTATGCTACATGAGTTTTCTGATTTGTGTTATTTACAGCGTCTCTCCTGTTACTAGAACCTAAGCTCCACGAGAGATTTTTGCTGTTTTGTTCCCTGCTGTATCCCCAGCAGGAAGGACAATGAAGGCACATAGTAGTTGTTCAACAGACTTTTGTTGCATGCATGAATGAGATGCCTAGATCCAGTCTCGCCCCTGACAAACCCCGAGCCAGCTGCTCATAGTGTTTTGACATCTGTCAAATGGTGTGCACAGCCATCCTCTTCTGACTTATTGGATTGGTCTGTATTTCTGTAAAATCCCTTTTTAAAGTCATAAGTGCACTTAAGACCGGATAGAAATTTAAAATGGAAAGGGACTCTAGATTTCCAGTCCATCCTTCCAGTGTATAAGGGTGAGCACTGAGGTCCACTGGTGAGCTGACCTGCAAAGTGATGCAAGGCGAGTGGTGGTGAGGTCAAGGCTAGGACCCCTGAAATGCCAGCCCAGGCATCTTTCCTGACCCGCCCGCATGCCTCTAAGAACATTGCCTGTGGCCGCACACAGAATTACTACTAACAGCAACCGCGTCATTTTCAAGCAAGGGAGACATTTTGAAAAAAAAAAAAAAAAAAAAAAAAAAAAAAAAAAAAAGTTAATCAAATAAAAGTTATGAAGAAGCATAACAGAACATCTTCTCCCAACTCAACTTTGTAAGATGGAATTCATTTTAATAAAAACGGATGGACATGCGAGGTGCTTTGCAGCCATTTAAATTGACAAACTCCAAGATGACTTATGGAGGTGAAGACTTTGCAGTTGATTAATGTGGCAGCTCCTACTTATCACCAGACTGGGTTCCCAAAGTCCCCTTGGCTGTCAAATCCTGTCTCATCCCTTCTTCTCTCCTGCCCTTCCAGCCATATTGGAGAGTAGTCACTTTTAATCATGACTTTGCCCAAGGTCCCTCTGCCACCTTCCATACTAGTTAAGAGTTTGGTTGGTGATGTTGCCACAAAACATCACATCAGCAGGTAAGAATTTTCCTCTATAATTCTGGAGTAAGAATTGCCACATTTCTTAAATTCCCTATATCTAATTTAACCTGCTCTGTACCCTGATCCTGTAGGTTCTGGTAGGATATGCAATCTGTTATTTTCAAATTCCTCCCATCTTTCAAGTTCGCAGAAAGTTCCACAACATGCCCCACCTAAGAAGGTAATCTCTCTTAGCATCATGCGGTCTCCCCATACTGCACCTCCCCATACAGAGGTGTCTTTGCCTCTGTCCTCCAATGTGTTCAGTCTTCTCTCCTCCACCTCTTCCAGGATCTTAGGCCTTGATGGTTTTCTGCCAATGTTGTCATTAGGCATGTCACACAAAAACCATTGAGTCAATGATCAGAAAGTCTTGGCTAATTTCTTGGAATAGGCTAGAGAAAATACCTTATAGTGGCTGGGAAAATGGCAATGTATACCTTTTTTTTTTAATGTTTATTTTTGAGAGAGGGACAGACAGTGCAAGTGGGAGAGGGGCAGAGAGAGAGAGAGAGAGAGAGAGGGAGACACAGAATCCAAAGCAGGCTCCAGGCTCCAAGCTGTCAGCACAGGGCCTGACAGTAGACAGCCCAATGTGGGTCTCAAACCCATGAACCATGAGATCACGACCTGAGCCTAAGTTGGACACTTAGCCGACTGAGCCACCCAGGTGCCCCAGCAATGTATATATAGAAATCTCCCAAGCAGCAACCATTCAAATAAGATTTTTAAGAGACCCCAACATGTGCTAATGAGGCTAAAATAAGACATTCGGAATTCAGGTCCATTTTAGTTCTCAATTTTAACTAAAATCTGCCTCCTCTCCCACTCCCCCAACCCTCCCCCCCCCCACCTGCTTTTATCTGGAAGAGAAGTGAAACCTTAACAAGGCTGGTATCCTGGATTTCAACTTCTGGCCCCTTCCTGAATCTTAGACCTTGAAGACAGGGTATCCTAGTCAAATAACTGTATAATTAAACTGTATAATTAATGAACAGGAGTGAAGTCCACTGAGCTTAGGGAAAGGGAGGGTAGAGGAGGGAGGTTGGACCTGACATCTAGAGCTCTTTTGTCTTTGGTGAAGGCTCTTTAGCGCCAGGCTGAATGCAGGCCTCAAGAGAGATTGAAAATCAGGACTGTATGTGAAATTGGTGATTCAGTTTTTAAAAAACCAATGCCCAGAATAACATGGATTTAAGGAAGCACATTAGTGGGGAGGGGGTCGGGGAGGGGGAGAAACGACCAGCAGTGGAAACCCCTGACTCCGTTATGCGTCCAGACTTGGAAGAGGCTGGGTGCTGGGCCTGGCCCTATTCTTCTGGGCACAGTAAGAGAACCCCTCACATACGGGAGAAATTCACCAGTTGTTCCAAGGCAAATTTTGCATCCTCCCTTTCCTTGGAAGGTTCTTGGCTCCCTCTGGAGGCTACAGACCTCCCCTGCAGGCCACTTCTCTTGAGAGAGGGCTTTACACACCCTGGTTAATTGTATAATTTGTTTATTTTGTTTGGAGAAGAAGTCTTGAGAGAGGACTAAAAATCATATCATAAGAGATAGATCCCATAGGAAAAAAACTTTTATTTTAAAAATAAATTGTTCTCCAATAGGCTTTGATTTGTACCACTTCTTAGTGATTTTCAGACACTAATTTTGAGTGGGGGTTGGGAGGCAGTACATTCTGGAAGGAGGGTTGGGGTTCCTTAAATTTAACATCTTCTTCCCTGGTCATCTTGTGTTGTCCTGGGGTAGGAGACAGGAAGCCAGTGGCCTCTGATACCCTCGCTATTTCTAAGCCGCTTGGATTAGCAGGCTATTTTCACTTCCAGCCTCTCTCATCAGCAAGGAAGCAAGGAGGTCCTTAGGCCAGGTGGCAGCTAATCCTATGGAACCCAGGAAATGTGAGACAGGCGCCCTCCAGTGGGGATCTCCTAGGCAGGCTTCTTCGCCCACAAGTAATTTGGTATGCATCCTTTTTTTCTGAGTCATGTTCTCTCATTGCACTAAAGCTGTGTGGATAACCAAGGCCCTCACTGACACACAAACACAACCATTGGCCATGTGACGGGCTGAGTAGGCAGATGCAGGGACATAGGAAGCAGGAAGGTGAGTGAGATGGGAGAAAAGCTGGGGTCCTCCCCTCTGATGCTCCAGTGTGGTCCCTGGCCTCTGCTGGACTGGGGTCTTTGGCCAAGTCTCCAGCAAGGATCCTGATGGTGAAGTAAAGGCCCAGCCTGTCTGTGGGCTGGGGTTACCTTTGGGAGATGGGGAGGATAGCCTGGCCCGGTCCCTCTCACCACAGATCAGTGGTGCCTTGGGGGGGGGGGGGTCCTCAAGCAGGGGGAGACCTGAGAAGGTTACATGGCAGAACAGTGGCCCTGACTGCAGGCTGGGCCACAGAAATGGGGTAGGAGGCTGTGGTGGGGATTTAGGAACCAAACCAGGACTCCAAAACAAGGGAGAGGGGAATGAACTATTAACTATTAATTCTGACAACTCATTTAGTGTCCTGGTGATTATGTAGATACCTGGGTGGGAGTGGTGGTGGGAGCAGAGAGGAGGGAGCTGGGGTTAACTCTCATATCTCTGCCCTAATTTCAGAAGGGAGGGGTAGCTGTGTAAAGGATGGGGTCCTGGGGGCAGGAGCAGATCTTATCCAGGTAAGGTGAGAGAAGGTGGAGGTGATGAGCTCATACTGGGACATCAAGAGCAAAAGGGGCTTGTAGTCTTTCGGAACAGAGGCTGCTAGGCAGCTGTGGGTCACCTGGTTCTGCCACCAGAAGAGAAGCCTTTCCTTTTCCTTTTTCTCCAGCCTTCTGTCTCCAAGCAGGTGGTAAGAGTATAAGAGAGCTGGCTCAGGAACGCTGACCCTTTCCCTTTGGTCTGCATGGGACCCTCTGGGTCTGCTTCTCCCACTATAGACCCTCTCCCCAGGCTGGGCCCAGGACCTCTTCATGGTATGGTGGGAACATCAGGGTCTTTGGAGCCAGACAGATGTGGGTTCAAAGCTCACCTGCCCCTCGCCTGGATGTCTTGAGGGGAGCCTGGGCTGTACCCAGTATTTGATGGGCAGGCTGGGGGCTTGAGCTGGACAGTGGGCACGAAAAAGGAGCTGGTCAGCAGGACCTCAGTCAAGGTCAGCCAGGGTGGCCTATGGAGGATGTTGCTGCCATCCCTGCTGAGTAGGGGCATGGCTATGCTGCCCTGCACATGGGGCACCTGGCCGCTGCTGCTGCCCAGCTATCACTTGCTTAAACATTCAACTTGTATGGGGCTCCTGAGTGAGTCAGTCAATTAAGCGTCTGACTCTTAGTATCAGCTCAGGTCACGATCTCATGGTTTGTGAGATCGAGCCACACATCAGGCTCTGTGCTGACAGTGCAGAGCCTGCTTGGGATTCTCTCTCTCCCCTCTCTCTCTGTTCCCCATCCCGCCCCCGCTTCTGTGCGTGCTCGCTCTCTCTCTCAAAATAAATAAATAAACACTAAAAAAAACCCATTCAACTTGCTTAAACAGATTAAACATTCTTCATAGGAACTTCTGATTGGCCCAGAAAGAACCCTGTGCCTGTACCCTGCTGCCAGGAAGCTGGAAAAGTGAACTTGTGGTGTGTCCAGCTTGGTAGTGGGGAAATGGTGAGAGGTGACATTGGCTGGGCACTGGATTAACCTTTTTCTTTTTTTTTTATAAATTTTTTTTTAACATTTATTCATTTTTGAGACAGAGAGAGACAGAGCATGAATGAGGGAAGGTCAGAAAGAGAGGGAGACACAGAATCTGAAACAGGCTCCAGGCTCTGAGCCGTCAGCCCAGAGCCCGACGCGGGGCTCGAACTCACGGACCGCGAGATCATGACCTGAGCTGAAGTCAGACGCTCAACCGACTGAGCCACCCAGGCACCCCTGGATTAACCTTTTTCATCTTCATAGCCCCAAAGGTGCTATTGTGGATCTCATTGTACAGATGAGAAGACTGAGGCCTGGAGAGGCAAAGTGACTTGCCCTGAGTTCTGTAGCTGGGAAGTAGCTGTCCTGGCCTATCCATCCAGACAGGGCTCCCAAATGCCTCACTGCTTCTTAGGGAGTCTGTTTCCCACAGGATCAGATGGGGAGCGATTCTCTGAACATTCAGAGGGTGTGCCTTTGCTGGGTGGCCTAAAGTAGGGCGAATGTCCGCTGTGCTGCCTATGTAAGCCCCTGTGAATTACGGAGCTTGACTGAGTGTCCACTGACTTCTGCAGAAATGATAAGAATGGTTGTGCAGTGCTCGCTTCGGCAGCACATGTACTGAAATGTCTGTCTATGGTACTGAGAAGATTAGCGTGGACCCCACACAGGAACGATATGCAAATTCGTGATATGCACAGGAATGATACGCAAATTAAAAAAAAATGGTTGTCTCTGCACTGTGAAGCCCAGAAGAGAGAAGTATGTCTGTCACCCACCCTAGGAGCTGCTCCACCCCTCCCCCTATTTAAGACCCGTCGAGACCTTTGCCATCTGCAAACCCCACAACACCTAGCCTGATACCGTAAACAAAATAAACAGTCAACAAATGTCAGTGGTGCAAATCAAAGAAATCCAAGTGATATACAAGGAAAACCCGTGGGAAAAAAATCAGCAATCGCTAATGATCACTAAGGTATGGTTAGGGACTCACGGTATAATGTATCTTATTTTATTTTTGGAAGAATGCTGTATTTGAAAATAATAATACATGCTTATTATAAGGATTTAAGGAAAGAGAAGAGTTCAAATATTGCCCCTGGTTCTACCAACTAGAGGAACCATTGTTTGATGTAGGTGACCATCAGATAGCTATGGGTGTGTGGGGGGCGGGGGGAGCGGGAAGGAGGAGGGAGGAGAAAGAGCCCCTAGAATATAAGCATGTAGGGGCCTCACACATCTGCCTGGATGTTAATAGGTCTAATGAAGAAAAAGGTGAAATCCCAGTATATGTGATGCTGCTAGAATTCAATCATGCCCTTCGTGTTACTTGAATCTAGCAGAAGGGAAAGGACCCAGAACGCCTTGCATCAGAGTTTTCCTACTTCAGCAGGGTTGGTTCAAGGTTTTCCAGGTGGCGAACCTCCTAGACATTGGTGGTGACCCAGGGGTGTGCCCAGATTCCACAGCTCCCTGGAGCCTGGGGAGGGGGCTGGTGGAGTCAGGGCTGTGTAGTGAGGTCAGCCCGGTGCCCTGGGGAAGTCGCCTGTGGCAGCTGCAGGCTGGACTCACCAGACAGCGAGGCCAGATGGCAACGGTCCCTCATCCTCCCTCACTCAGACATCTTGGAGCCCGGGGCTCTGAGAGCACTGATTGGCAGGGTGGGGGATGTCCTTGCTGTAACAGCTTCATCCCCACCGTGACTTTGGGCAGAGTCCTGGAGGTCTCTCACTTTTGGGTCCCTGTTGATTCTAGTGGAGTAAGGTTGCCTAGCTCCCAGGGGCCAGCCAGTGGCTGCCTTCCTCCAGGTCACCCCCGGGCTTCCTGTCTCCTCCTGGGGCTTGCCCAGTTCTGGAGGAGATCTTGGGGTCTTCAGCCCTCTTGCCCTGTTAGGAGTGGGCTTGGTCACCACAGCCAGTGCAGTGACAGACTGCCCTAGGCCAAGAAAGGCAGGCACCCAGACCACCGCCCAGGGCCACTCTACCCTCAAACAGCAATGCTGCGTGTCCAAGTGCCGCATGACACTAGAGCTCACTTTGGGGACCCTGGCGGAAGCCAGAGAACAAGGCCTTGGGCGGAACACATGAAGGGAAGACAGACTTGCTGCCAGATACTCACGTGCGTTCCTGCACCAGGCGCTGTGCTAAGCGATGGGCAGTGGGAGACCAGGGTGAGCACGATGGCTGCCACCCCTGAGGAGAATGCTGGGACAGAAATGATCCCAGGGCAGGAGGGAGAGGTGCTTTAATGGGGAAGATGCGGAGGCAGGGAGGGCAGACGGGGGACAATGTGCTGGGGGAGTGGGGGTCCCTGACCTCTGGGCCTGCACTGTCCCACAGGGGATCCGCCGGCCGCAGGTGGCCCCTGAGCCCCAGACATGTGCGTGAGGAAGGGGAAGAAGCACTTTACGTGCAGACTACCTACCAGATTTTGAAGGCTCCGTGCAAAAACATCTCATTCACAATCATTTTTATGTTGCTGAAATGATACTACTGTGGATATAGTAGGGTAAATAAATCACACTAGTAAAATACACGTCACCTGTTTCTTTTTACTTTTTAAGAAGGTGGCTACTAGAAAAGGTAAAGTGACGTGAGTGCTGCGATCTGCGGCTCACGTCGTAGCTCGGTCGGATGGAGCTGCTCTAGGGCTTGGCAATTAAGAAGCATGGGTAGGAGGTACATCTGACTTCGCCTCCCCAAAATAACTACTATGGAGGGGGTTGCCTCTGAGGGGTGAGCTGCCTGTCCCTATGTGCTCAGAGATGTTGGCAATGGTGAAGAGACCATCGGGTGAACCGCAAGGGTGCCTTCAACTCTAAGCCTACCGGGGCTCAGCAGGTCCCTTTTCTGAACCCGGAGACCTCAGGCAGGACCACGTGCTGGAGTGCCCTTGGTGTGTCGCCTGGAGGTCCCACCCATCCTGGGGCTCCTCCTCGCCCTCAGCAGAGTGTGCTGGAGCATCTCCTTGGCTCTGGTGAGGGCTCCCTCAGCAGGGACAGCCACGTGGGGCACCACACCCACCCCTTCCCAGGAGCTGCCATCCACAGCCCCCACTGAGCGGGCCGTGGGGATGGTGATGTAGAGATGAGTGTCATCCACGTGGTAGGTTTGTGGTGGCTGGCAGCCCCCGCTGGTCACTTCCCCAATGACCAGTGCCCGGCCCAGCTTCTTCATGATGTAGGTAAACTCCTCCGCGGCGCCGGCTGTCAGCGCGCTGGTCAGAATGGCCACGTTCTTCTTGGAGCCGTAGCGTTCACCTGGAAGACAGAGGATGGGGAGTCCAGTCAGCACTGTGGGGCACCTGCCTTCTCCGTACTGTGTGGACCCGCAAAGAGGAAGGCCTGGGATTTGGTTCTGTGGCCTTGTGTCCACATGCAGGGCATTCCTTTGTGAGCCCCAGTTCTGCAAGTGTCAAATGGGGCTACGAGCGTGTGCCCCATCTCCAGTTTGTAAGGGCTTGACAGCTGCTTCACGCACTTCTGGCACTTTTATCTTTGAGTGACGGGAAAAGCCTTGACTCTCCCAAGGAAAGGATGCGCTTCCTCTTCATGAATCATAAGAATGCCTAACCTGCCAGATTCTCTTTTCACTTTGGACTCCCGGAAGACCCAAACTCGTGGCTTCACGACAACAGCCCTCTAGGGCAACGATGTCCGATAGAAACACAACGTGAGCCAGAAAGTGAGCCACAGATGTCGCTGCAAGTTTTCTAGGAGTCACATTAAACAAGAAAAAAAAAAAAAAAGCACAGATGACATGAATCTTAACCATATTTTATTTAACTCAACATATCCAAAACAAGTTTGTCTCAAAAATGTAATCAGTAACATTGTGGAGATATTATACATCTTTATTTTTCCATGAAAAGCCCTAAAATACCTGGTGTATATTTTACACCTGTCACATCCCAATTCATATGAGCCACATTTCAGTGCTCAGTGGCTGCATGTGGCAAGCGGCTCCCATACTGGACATCATTGCAATCTAGGACCCCATGCTCTTGCAGATTTGAGTCTGTTTGTAACTCCTGGTTTTGAATACTGTTTGAATTTACAGTTCACCCGGTTCTAATTTTTATTTACGTTTTGCAGTATTTGTGAATGTGTGCCCTGGAATCTCCCTCGAATCCTTGTGTGATAAGGAAGTGTACAAATGAAAATTGTGGGGTGCTTTTCTGGTCATATGCACCCTTCCTCCCACCGCTCTCCCAGCCCCTCGTCGGATGGGAGCGTAGGTTTCTTGGTTTGTCATGCTGAGCAAGGGAATCAGAGTGAGCCTATCACCCGTGATGGGGACCACGAGAGCCCTGGCTCTACAGAGCGTGGCGCCTGTGCAGGGCAGAGACCCCATCAGAACCACAAACTTTATTCAGGCAGGTGTGCTGAGCTGCTGCTGACAGCTCAGGGAGGATGAGCACCAGAAACTCTGTGGGGTTTGGTGAAGGGCAAGGGTCCTTCTAATTCTGCTGTGCCTTGCATGCTGATGGTTGTCGTGGCCAGAACAGAGGGCATTTTGGTTTTAGAGAAACTGGCATTCAGATTTGGGCGCTTCCACTTATTAGCTGAGTGATGTTAGACAAGAGACTCGACCTAGTCAAGGCTCATCTAGAAAATAAGCATAATGGTAGAATTTTGTAGGGATTAAGAATCATATGTAAAAGTGTAGTGCATGCAGAGCTTTATATTCCATTTACTGTTACTTTTCCCTGGACCCAAGCTGTCTTTCCCTGATTTTCCAGAAGCTTCTAGAATGAGAACAGGAAAGGGAAAGCGTCTGTACATACCTGCGAGCCGGGTGTGGGTCCAGAGCTCACTGACAGAGTTGTTGGGCCGGCTGTAGATTTTGTCCAACAGAATTGGAGGACCTTCATCAAAGAAGTAGGAGCACAGGGCAGAGATGGAGGAGGTGGGGCCACCGATGTTGAACCTAAGGGAAGGGAAGTGGGGGTCATTGGGGCAGAGCTCACAGGGAGGCCCTCGGTTCCCCTCTGGGAGCCTGGGACCTTTGCCCTGAGGAGGACACTAATTCCAGGCAGCCTCCCTGTCCCATCCTTCTCCTGCAGAATTCTATGGTTGGCATTTCCCAGAGTACAAGTCTCTTGAGAAATTTCAAAACACTGGTGCCATACCTGCCCTTTCTGATCACATATTAATACATTATGTGATACATATTGTGTCCATTACATTAAAGGCTCTGACAAGTCCTGCAGTCATGAACTTGCTGATAGATTTTCCTCATTTACTAACCATAGACTCCTCTCCACACCCATGCTGCCTGTGAGGACACTGTTTTCCCGGCTGCATTCTCTATAATTTCATAAGACCCACTGCGCATTTTTGTTCAGGTCTCCTAATGAGCTGCTACTTAGTACAGTAGAGTGCTCAGAGTTGTGGAACCACACTGGATGGGGAGTGGAAGAGTGGGGGAGGCGACAACCTGTGCCTGTCCTAGGACGTTCGGATTTGCCCTGTTATGTGAACTCTTTGGGACCCTGTCTCCTCATCTGTGAATAAGAAGTGTGGGCTGGTGATATGATAGGAGTCTCTTCTGGTTGAAGGTCTAGGGTGGCCCAGCTGGGTTTAGGGCCTTTGACCTCAGTGTCTGAAACTCCAAACCTCAGGTTAGAAGGGTCTGGAAGCACTCTGTAGGCTGGGCCACTTCCTTTTTTACAAATGTAGCCACAGAGCCCTGGGAGAGATTTTGGAGAACAAGCCTCTGAGATCTGGAGCCCTCTAGTGACAGACAAGAACCACAGCTGAGCTGCAGACAAGCAAGTCATGACTTGGCCAAGCAGGCAAGTCATGACTTGGCCAATTCTGGCAGCCTGTCTCCTGCAGCTACAAAGTGGGGTTCTGTATCCCTGGGGGAGCAGCCTGCCCCTCCCTGTGTCCATGGAGGCAGGGGCCTGGTTGCTGGGGGTGGGTATCTACCTAAAAGCGTCCCTCCACCAGCCATTTTGTGATGCAAAGAATTCTTTTTGCCACAATAGTGGCTTATTTTCACATTCTCTCGGGGACTCTGGCTTTCCAATTCTCATGATCAGGGTGGTCACGGGCTGACTTTGTATGACATAAGAGGCACAATGCAGGTGGTGGCCTAGCTAGCTGTCCCAAACATGACTGATCACCAGAATCACCCGGGGTGATGCCTTTCAAATACACAGATGACTGGGCCTCACCCCGGAGCTTTAGATTCAGTAGGGTCACGTTAAGCCCCCAGAATCTGTTTTTAAAGTCTCCCTTCCTCCTCTCTCTCCACTGAGTCCTATGGCCAGGCAAGTTTGGAAACCACAGGAGTAGCCCAGTGATTCTCAGCCTGGAATTAACACTGGGATCATCTGAGGAGCTTAGAAAGATCACCGATGTTGGGGTCCCCCACGGCCAGTTACGCCGGAACCCCTGGGTTGGCTGGCCAGAGACCTCTGCCCCCCCAGCCACTGACCTCATGTCAATGATCATGGCATCCGTGTGCATGATCTTCTTCCAAACATGCTCCACCAGCAGCTCTGACACCTGGGTGAGCAGCTCACAGTCCCCAAACGTGTCAAACCTCAAGTAGCCAAGGTTGTCCTCAAACACATTAGTATGAAAGGAAAAC
The DNA here is from genome assembly GCF_046562875.1 of Panthera onca. NCBI lineage: Eukaryota > Metazoa > Chordata > Mammalia > Carnivora > Felidae > Panthera > Panthera onca. The sequence continues at coordinate 42,102,093 of NC_138349.1, read as the reverse complement.
TTGATCAGGTCCTCAAAGACTTCAGGGGAAGGGATCTGAAAAAAATGGGTGGGGGTCCAGCTCAGTGTCAGCAGAGGAGCAGATGTTACAGCTCAGGAAACCGGGCACCACAGTTTTCCTTTATACGTGAAAGATATTGAGGGTATGGGAGGGAATTAACATTTCTGAAGAAGGTTTCCAATGGAGCGCCTAGGAGGTTATGTGGGTGGTGGGCCTAGGATGTGGACCCAAATGCGGTTGGCAGACTCCTTACAGAGAACGTTCATGCATGTCAAGCCCACACCGCGGTGTCCAGAGCTGCAAGCCCCAGGCGTGGTCTCCACTCTGACTCCCCTGACCTCACCAGATACCTCCTGATGGTTCTGAGTTCATCTTCTTCCCTAGGGCTGGGAGGGAAGACATTAGCTAGCTCCTGGGCCCCTGAACCTTTAGAAGGGGGTTTGGCCCTGTGCTGAGCACATTACAGCCCTTACCATCACCATGAGGGCACCCTATAGCATCCCCATCCTTTCAATGAGGACACTGAAGCACAGAGTGATTAAGTAACTTGCCCAAGGTCACACAGCCAGTAGGTGGTGGAACCAGAAGCTGAATCCATATGTGACTCCAAACCATGAATCCTGGCGATGCTGGAAAGGAGTGAGTCCTCGATTTGGAATCTGGTGGCCCTGTGAGTCTAGCACAGTGCTGGCACATTCTAGGCTCCCCCAACATGTTTTGTGCCTCATCTTCTCTCTCCAAGACTGCTAGAAGGACACAGGCTCTGTGGGCCGGAATGTTAACTGGGACACCCAGCCTCCAGGGTCTGCTTTGCCCTTAGTCACAAGCTCTTCAGCCATGGGTCACACTCCTCTGCACCCCTCTGGGTTTCCATTTCTCTTTTTGTAAAACAGGGATGATGATTCTGCACTAGATGCTTCTGGTGCCCTTGGCCCTCCTCTGATTTTTGCTACAACCGCTCCTCATCTGACAGGGCCTTGCCTCCAGCACACCCCTATGTCTTTCCATTGTCGATTTCAGGACCTTCTCCAAGCTGCCTCAGAGTTTGAGAGAGTTCATGTCCCCAGGGGGACCTTTAGCCAAAGAAGGACAGGAACTGCTGGGTCCTGTCTGTAGATGGACGGCTCCAGGAAGCCTTCCCCACACTTGTTAGGGTTCTATAGGAATTTTAGGAAGCAACAGCTTCCATAATGCCCTTACCCATCAGCTTTTCCTCCTTTCCTATCCCATTCTCCCTGCCCCCTCACTTCTGCTTCAAAGACGGCCTCCCACCTGAACTGCCTGCATCCTAGACCTCCTTTCAAGGGACCCTGAGACAAATGTTGCCCTGACTACTTGTGACTCTGCCACAAAATCACAGAGGATAAATGATGTGGAGAGATGTTGTAAATATCGCTTCCCGATGAAGCTCTTAGCTTATGGGAGTGTCTGATGAATCCATGGCCACTGGTCTAGAGAACTTCTCTCTCATCCACCCAGCAGCAAAACTCCTCAACCTTGATTTACCTTTTCAGTGTTTTCCCCAAATGCCATTGCCGGCTTCGAATATACTGACCACAATAGCCTGGCTCGGAATTTGCCATCCAGCTGGCCCTTGGACCAGACTGCACGCCCACCAAGTGCAGCTCCTTCTGGAGGCTTTGCATCATGGGAGGGGAGGAGAAGGCAGGTGGTGCCTGACCACTGCCATGATTCTCCAGGCTGTGCGCCGTCAGCACCCCTGACCATGCCACAGCCTGTGTCTAGGCTCCATGCTTTAGCTCTGAGGCAACTGTGAGGCCAAGACCTCTGCCTGCTCCTCTCTCTCCATCTGAAACCCCACGAGGCAGGCAGGTGGTGAGAATGAACACAAACCCCGCATTTCCAGGGGACGAAACCGTAGTGACTTCTCATGACCTGACCTTTTCGCCAACACTGATGATGAGAAGTGCTGCAAACATTTGCCTTCCACCCCGCCAAGAGTGCCACTCCTTCTATACCAGGGGTTTTCAAACTGAGTCCTCATGGATTATCAGTGCTCTACAGAGGTGCTCAGGGACACCAGAAGAAGAAGGGATGACAGGATGAGAGGAAGGGAAAGATGTGACTAATGAGAACTTAAACACGAAAACGAGTCTGGAAGCGATTGCCCGGCACTGTGCACAGAGCCCTGGATGTGCAGACAACCAGTCGGCTCATGGCTGGGACTGTGCTAGGCTCAGTCTCCCTTGTGTCTCACCTGCATGGGCACAATCCCAGGAATGCGGTCCTTGGCATCCTCGGGGATATGGGCTGTCTTCAGGTGTGGGTCTCCGGACAGCATTTGCAGATCGGCCCCCAGCATCTCAGCCAAGGCCCCTTCTGAGGTCACCCTTGAATAGCGGCTCTGCATACGGCTCAGTTTGGCCGCCATCTTGGCCCCCAGTTCAGGGGAGGCATAGTTATCGGCTACCAGCTTCCCGGCTGTCTGCAGCACAGTGGGCACCTTGGCCCGCAGGGCCACTATGTCCCGGGCTGTGGAGAGGGCCTCACTCATGGGCACGGTGATGTCGGGCTCCACCCCAGCCAGGTCCCAGGCTTCGCCTGTGGTGGCGCTCAGGGCCATCTGCGTGGGCATGGAGGCGTATAAGGGGCTACTGCCCACCTGGTAGATGCCCACAGAGAGTGCCCCTCCAGCTGTGGGCTCCCCAATGATGGTGGCCCGCTGTAGGTCCTGCATGGTGTGAGCAAACGCCTCAGCTGCCGACCCGCTGATGTGGCTCATCAGGATGTAGAGGTCTTTGTGCGGGCCGTAGCGCTTGCCAGCCACCTGGGGCAGGGTCCACACTTCCGTGACCCTCGAGGTCGCCCTGTCAAAGACAGAGTAGAGGTGCTGGCGGGGCTCCGCTTCAAAGAAGTAGGAGCAGAGCAGCGGCACAGCCGTGGAGTAGCTACCAGGGTTGTATCGCAGGTCGACAACCAGCGAGGCCGTGTCCACCAGCCTCTGCCACACCAGCTGCACCAGCTGTGGCCCGATGGCCTTCACCGTCTCCAGCTCGGCCATGGCGTCGAAACGCAGGTAACCCAGCCGGCCAGGCAGCACCTCTGTTTTAAACAGGGCTTCGATGAGGTAGGAGACCTCCTCTGGGGAGGGCACGACAGGGGGTGGGGGGGGCACCTCCTCGGCCACCATCTCACTGGGGCTGTGGAACACCAGCAGACGGTGGTCCCCAGACATCTCCTGCAGGTCGGCCGTGAGCTGGGAGGCCAGTGACTCCAGGTCCACGGCGGTGCGGTAGGCCCCCTGGGCCAGCTTGGCTCGAAGCAGGGCACTGGTCTGCCCGATGACCTCTGGCCGTGCATAGTGAGCCTCGACCAGGTGCCCCGTGCCCTCCACCAGGGCCTCCAGGCTGCGGTGGAACTCCAGCACCTCCTGGGCCCTGTCCAGGGCTTCCTCGGCCAGCACGATGGCATCGGGCACCACGCCACCTCCCAACCAGCACTCGCCGTGGTTGTCGATGAAGGTGAGCACGGGCACGGTGAGCACCAGGCCACCCTCCGGCGTCTCCAGCAGGGGCACCGTGCGGGTGTGCAGCAGGCTGCCCGCGGTGATCTCGCCCACCAGCGTGGCCCAGCCCAGCGACTGCATGAGGAAGGCCAGCTCCTCGGCCGCAGTGGCGGTGCGGTGGCTGGTGAGCAGGTACACGCCGCGCTGGGTGGGGTAGCCCTGGCCCAGCAGCTCCATGCGGCTGAAGTGCTCCTGCGTGATGTTGGTGCGGCGGTCATAGGTGGTAAAGAGGCGCACGGAGCCGTTGTCGGGGCCCTGGAAGTAAGACAGTAGCAGGGGCACAGCAGAGGACGGCCCCCCAGGGTTCTGGCGCAGGTCCACGATGAGGTGCTCCGTGCCCCGCAGGGGCGCCCACACCTGGCGCACAATGTAGGGGCTTAGCACCTCCAGCACGGAGGCATCGGCGAAGCTGTCAAAGCGGAGGTAGCCCACGTTGCCCGGTAGCACCGACACCTGAAACATAGAGACCACCAGGGCCTGCCGGGCAGCCTCGGCTCCGGGCACCGTGGGGACTACCTCCGGAGGCTCGTCCTCGCCAACCTCGGGCCCAGAAGAGGCGTCCTTGGCCCTCACGGCCCGCACCAGGAGCCTGGGGTCTTCAGACACAGTCTGTAGGCCAGCGTTGAGTTTGGTGACCAGGTCCTCCTCCGAGACTACTGCGGAGAAGTCCATGTTGGCCAGGTGGTGCAGCAGGCTGGGCACACGGTCCACCAGGGTGTAGTAGGTCTGCAGCGCCTCCTGCAGGCGCCGGACAACTCCTGGGAGGGCCCGGCGCAGAGTGAGGATGGCCAGGGCTTTCTCTAGGGCCTGCTCGGCTGGTGTCCCCACACAGGGCAGCACCCCACTGCCCTCCCATGTCTGGCTGCCCCCTCCCAGGGGCCCTAGGGACCTGGACACGGGCACAGTGAGGAAGAAGTCAGACTGGCCTATCCTCAGCTTCTGGAGGTCCAGGGCACCCCCCACAGTCCGCTCACCCACCACGATGGCCCTGCGCATCTGCTTGAGGATGTAAGTGATGTCCTCAGCCACGCCCCCAGTGTGGCCGCTGGTGAGGACCACCACATCCTTGTCGGCACTGTACCTTTCTCCCAGCACCTGGGGCAAGGTCCAGATCTCAGTGGTCGTATTGGAGGGACGGTCGTAGATGGTATCCACGTGCAGGACCGTGTTCCCTGGGTGCAGGTAGGAGATTACGTACGGGATGCCGGAAACGTGGCCCCCGGTGCAGTGCCGGAGGTCCAGCACCAAGGCAGAGGTGCCCATGAGCTTCCTCCAGACGCTGGCCACCAGGAAGCCCCCCAGCTTGCTCACCACCTCCTGGCTTGGGATGTCGTCCACACGCAGGTAGCCCACATTGCCCTCCAGAACCTCGTGGCGGATGCCCTTCTGCAGCCGGGCAAGCATTTCCTCTTTTGTGAGGTTGGTGAGTGCTGGGGCTTGCCGGGGAGCCTCGAGGGTGCTGGGCTCATATGAAATGACCAGGCGAGGGTCGTTCAAGGAGCTCTGCACCCCAGTCGTCAGCACATGGGCCAGAGTCTGAGGGTCCGAGATGGCGAGGATCTCACGACTCTTGATGGCCTGCTCGATGGCTTCCTGCATCCCCATCAGGTTCTCTGGGAAGCAATAGTTATCCAGGAGGACCTTGGCCATGTCCAGCACCAGGCTTGGCTGGAACAGGTGCGTGGGGCCAGCCAGGCCACAGAGCAGCATGGACAAGAGCAGGGCCCATTCTCTCGTCATGGGGATCCAGAAGGAGAGCTGGCTCCCAAGCAAAAGCTCCCTTGACTGTGTGTAAGGCCACGGCACTGCCCTGTGCGGCTGCCTTCCTCCCTCGTCCTTCTCAGCGGGTGGACAGAAGGTCCGGGGCTAAACTCGGGAGTTGGGGTGCGGCTTCCAGCTCCAGTAAGCCTTTAATCCTGTCTAATTCAAGCGCATCAGCCCTGGGGACTGGGGAGAAGGGCCCGAAGTGGTTTGACCCAGAAGGTATGTTGGATCTCATGCTACTGTGCTATCTCTGTGTATAGTAATCTGAATAACCACCGTTTATTTGCAGTGCCTGCCGCATGCCGGACTCCGTGCTTCATGCTTCACAAGGTGACAGTTTTCACCAGAGCCTTGCAAAATAGAGCGGTTAACCTGCTGGAAATAGCATCTTCCCACTACACTGGGTGATCCACGCCTCTGGAATTAGGTAGAGCTCACTGGAGGCCCGGCTCCGCGACTCACTGCTCTGTGGCCTTAGGGAAGTATCTTACTTATTGTGCAGACCACGTGAGAAAATATGTGTAAAGCATTTCACGGTTTCAGGCAAGACGGAAGCATTCCATCACTGATAAGTTCTCCCTGGTAGGTATTATCTCTGCTGTAGAGCTGAAGAAATAGATCTCAGTAGCTTACTGAAGCCCATCACCTTAGGGGTGAAGGGGACATTGAGAAGAAGTCTGGGGGGACTGCAGTCAGCCCAGACAGTGCAGAGGCTGAGTCTGGGGCTCCCATCTACTTCAGGGCTTGCAGCTTTTTTCTATATCTTGGTAATGCATCCAGGGAATTGGGGTGGTCCCCCCCTCCCGCCGCCACAACAGCTTTCAAACAGTAGGAATACGATGTCCGGACCTCCATGCAGGATGTGGTGAGTGGGAGGGGCATCTGCCTTCTAGACACCATGGGACCAGTGATTCTAGGTCAGGTGAGGTTAGCTCTGAGACCTGACAAGTGTCCATTCTCCTGGCTAAAGAAGACCCCCTGCTGGGTAAGGGCTCAGCTCTGGCCCGCTGCTTGCAGGAAGAACCCAATTGCAGGACTTAGGTCTCTGTGGTCCCAGACCTCACAGGCATCCAGATCATTCCCTCACCTGCACAGAGCATACAGGCCTGTCTCAGGTGAACAGCTGGACTCTTAGGCTCCCAGATCTTGCTCCTTGGCATGGAAGGGACATGGGTCCTGCTGAGGGCTGATTTGCCACAGATCTCCAAGTGTATCTGCCATGGAGCCCAGAGTCTAGAAGCCCTGCTTTGTCTCCGCACCCCTCGGAGGGTGGGCACTTTCCATATTTATCAGACAAGCACGGCTCAGACTGTACAGCCAGGAAGAGCGCTGGGAGAGCAGCCTGCCTCCACTCTTCTCACTTTGTCCTGTTATTGCCACCACACACTTCTTGAGTCGTGTGGGCAGCAGGCAGGCACACATGTGTCCCTCAGCAGGCACCCCTGCAGGAGGTGCCCCGGGAGACGGGGGGCTTTCTCAGCGCCCCCGAGAACCACAATCCGCTCTCTGGAAATCGTTGTCTGAGGATGTTTACCAAGTGGTTTATGAAAGCCAAAGAGGTCAATTAGCTAAAACAAACATGTTTTTAGCTCATTAGGATTTGTTTAATGCCCAAGTGACATATGGTCACATCACTCCACTATTTGCAGCCAATGAGGTGAGGCTGATTTATTATAACAATAAGGCCTCCTTAGTCCCTACTGGGAAGATTGGGCCTTTCACTCTGGCCCCAACTTGGGGAATCACGTCTCAGAGTATGCCATCCTGGGCCTCTGAGGGCACTTCTCTGTCATTGCGTGAGCTCAGGCAAAGCCTCTGGACCAGGAAGTACAGAGGATAAAGACAATCAGGAAAAGGTCCTTCTTTGGGGAAGGTGCTTCTCCTGGACATTCCTTAAAATGCAGCCTCAGGATGGGATTCCTGCAGCTGTTGCTGGGCCCTGATTTGTGGGGATGGCCCAGAACCTCGCAGAGGATGTGGAAAACAAAATGAGGGTCCATTTCAAGTCATCAGGGGGGCAGAGTTAGTGCCTGCAAGGGGATGTGATGTGTCCTCTTGTGGGTGTGGGAGAAAATTCTGTCCCCAAAGTTCTCCAGTCTGTCCAGGAACTAGGAATGTTCTCTGGTCCCCAGGTGAGGGGGAACATAAGTACTTGGCAGTCAGCTAAGGACAGTGTACCTCAGACAAGTCCACAGTGAAATCCAGGAGGAGAGAAATTCCACACGTTCCCATCCAGTCCTTGCTAGCCATCAGTCTAGGGGGCTACCGAGAGTCCCATGTGACCTTGGGTTGGATTTTGGAGTTGGGATGAAGTCAGAAGCCCCTGCCTCCCTGTCACTTGCACAAGCAGCCATGTGGACAGAGATGTCAAGAGTACAAGCTTGGGAGCCTCTCCCCTGACCAGCCCTACTACCTTCTAGGGTAGAGACCTTTATTAAGTAACATGACTGCTCTGTGCCTCTTCTTCCTTGGAAGGGAAACAGGATAAAGTTGGCATTGTTGCAACAGTGTTGGCAGGTGTAACAGAGAAGCTGAGGACTCAGTAGAAGTTGGTGAGGGGCAGCCTATGATCAGAACTCCCCTGTGGGGGTGGGGAGAGATACCCCAGCAGGCAGAAATTGCCCTCGGGCCCCTGGCATATGGAATGTTTCTGAGGCCCCAAACCTTCCATTGGCCTCGGTGTGTCTGGAGAATCTGTATGCCTGAGAAAAGCTCGGGCTTAGTGTTCACCCCAGAGCACAACCCGCAGCGATCCAAATGTCAGATTAAAAGGGGGATGAAGCACAGAAGATGTGCTGTTGGGATGGTCACATGGAACATGCCTGGAGCCTGGGCAATCCAAGAAGGAGCAAATCACCTGTTACATTACAGATTCACTTTTTGCTGTGGGCAGAGGCCTTATCTCTGTCTATTATCCATCCATCCATCCATCCATCCATCCATCCATCCATCCATCCATTGTTTGATGTTTATCTTCCCCTCGATGTTCTTTATGGACATTTTCAAGCAGTACAGCCAATACCCATGTACTTAGATTCTAACATTGACATTTTATTACCCTTTCATTATCTCACCTCTATCTCTCTGACTCTCTCCCTAAATCTCAAACCAACATATTTTTTTTTGGATGCATTTCAAAGCACGTTGAATCTTGTCTTTATTTTAATCCTTTTTCTTTCTACTCTTTAAAAAATAAGAGTGAAACATACTGCTTTTTACAAGTTAAAGAATTCATAAATGTGTGAACAATCTTTTTCCAAAGCCATTCTAACCCAGCCAATAATAATATGTATTATACATACATAAATGTTTAATGTGTAGCTGTCCTCACCTTTCTCTGCGTTCATACATGGAAGCACATATGCAGGAGATGTATTGTCCATTCACCCATGGATGCTTATCCATCTGTCCATTTGTTTAGTGTTACCTATGTATACATAGTGTCTATACTGCATACACATAGTAGTTTGTATCTCGTTTTACTTACTTAAGCATACAGCAGAAACAACCTTCAATGTTGAAGCCTATACATAAAGTTCATCCTTTTAATGGTTGCATCGTAGTCCTTGATAATTTACTGATCTTTTGCTTCTGTTTTTTGCTTCTATGGTTATAAACGTTCTCAAACATGTGTTCACAAGGACTAGTGCTTCTTGTTTCTGTAGACTAACTGTCCAAACCTTGGCTCAACGAATCAACGAGTACGTGTACTTGTTCACTTCAAGTTCACTTATCATAAGTTCACATGCACTTATGATATTTTCTTTATCATATTTTCAGTAACTTTTAAATTATCTAATAAATGTGTATTTTTTCTGTTTTTTTTTTAAACCATGTAATTGATGTATAATCAACATACATCGAACTGCCTGTATCTGAAGCATACAGTCTGGTTTTGACATGTGTATTCACCCATGGAGCTATCACCAAGATCAAGGTCATGTATATTTCCCTCTCCCTCTGTTTTTCCTCATGCCTGTTTGTTACTTACCCCTCACCCCCTTGCATTTGCCTTCTGTCACCACTGTGGGTCAGTTTTCATTTTCCAGGACTTTAAATGGGATTATAGTATGTGTACTGTTTTTTTTTTTCCCTGTCTTTTACTCAGCATAATGATTTTGAGGTTCGCCTATGTTGCTGAGTTCACCATTCGTTTATTTATTTCATTGCTGAGTAGTAGTCCACTGTATACCACAATTTTTTATCCACTCACAGGTTGATGGACTCGCAGGTTGCTTCAGTTATAGAACTGTTACAAATGCAGCCGTAGTGATTGTTTAAGTAGAAGTCTCTGTGTGGGTATATGTGTTTATTTTCACTAGAACAGAATATATGTCTAGCATTTTAAGAAATAACCTGTTTTCCAAAACTGAAACTTATACCAGCAGCGTATGAGCCTTCTAATTCCTTCACATCAATGCCAACAATTGGTATGTATGGTCAGACTTTTTGATTTTAGCCGTTCTAATAGGTATAGAGTGGTTCCTCATTGTGATTTTAGCTGACATTTCCTTGATGACTAATGGTGTTGAGCATCTTTTTATATATTTATTGGCCATTTGTATATATTCTATGATGAAAAATCTGTTTAGGTCTTTTGCCCATGGGTTGGGGCGGAGGTATGTCTGGGAGTAGAATTGCTGGGTCATGAGGTAATTCTCTGTTTACCTTCTTGAGGAACCGCCAAACTGTTTTCCAAAGCAGCTGCACCATTTTACCCTCCTGCCAGCAACATGTGAGGGTTTTGATTTCTCCCCATCCTCATCGTCAACACTCATTCTCATCTGGCTTTTTGATACTAGCCATCCTAGTGAGTGTGAAGTAGCTTTGATTTGCATTTCTTTAGTGAGTAACAATGCCCGCTATTTTTTCATATGCTTATTGGCTATTTGTACAACTTCTTTAGTGAAATGTCTCTTTGAGTCCTTTGCCTCATTTTTAAATTAGGACAGTTGTCCTTGTATTATCGAATTATGAGCACTTTTCACATGTTTTAGGTACAAGTCCCTTATCAGATATATGATTTGCAAATAGTCCCTCCTATTCTGCGGGTTATCTTTTCACTTTCTTGATGGTGTCCTTTGAAGCACAAAAATTTTTAATTTTTTAATTATGTCCAGTTTACCTGGTTTTTCTTCTGTTGCTCTTGCTTTTGGTGTCATACCTAAGAATCCTTTGCCAAATCCACGGCCATGAAGATGTATCTTTCGGTATTCTTCAAGAGTTTTATAGTTTTAGCTCCTATATTTATTATGTCTTTGATCCATTTTGAGTTAATCTTTGTATATGATGTAAGGTAGGGGTACAACTTCTTTCTTTTGCTTGTGGAAGTCCTGTTTTCCCATCACTTCCTCATTTGATCTTCAGTAGTGGACCCAAGGAACAAGATGTGTGTGTGTGTGTGTGTGTGTGTGTGTGTAGAGAGAGAGAGAGAGGGAGGGAGAGAGATGATTTATTTTTAAGAAATTGTCTCAGGCAATCAATTGTGCAGGATGACAAGTCTGGAATTTGTAGTGCTGGCCCCTGCAGGCTGGAAACCCAGGCAGAGTTTCTATGTTGAAGTCCTGAGGCAGAACTTCTTCTTCATCAGGAAACCTCAGTCTTTCCTCTTAAGGCCTTCAACTCATTGGATGAGTCCCACCCACATTATACAGGGTAATCTGCTTTACTTAAAGTCAACTGATAGTAAATGTTAATCACATTCACAAATACCTTCCAGCAATATCTAGACTAGTGTTTGGCCAAACAGCTTGGCACCAAGCTTTGTTGACATAAAATTAACCATCATTGTTGATATTGTGATATTGTTCCCATTTTATAGGTGAAAACACTGAGTCCTGGAGAGGTCAAAAGTCTTCTCCAAGGGCACAGTAAGTAGCTGAGTGAGAACTTGAACTGAAAACGAGCTCCAAAAAGTCATTCAGCCCTCACATCCACACGAGGCCTTTCTGTTTGTTCTGAGAACAGTCTAGGCTCAGAGAACACTTGAGTACTCTGCAAACAGGTTCCAGAAAGAACAGTTTCATCGACCACAAATACACACATACTGCAAGTGACTTGAATTTCTCTAAAACCTAAATTCCTCATTCCACTGGCCCTGAATTTTTAGCCCCAACGGTGCCCTACTTCTCACCAAATGAAGTCAGACTTAGATTTCCTCAGCTCTCTTTCTCCAGATGTCCAGAATGGCTTGGGCTCACTCCTCCATCTGTTCTGCCAAGGCCTCCAAGAACCGCACTTGCGTTAGAATGTCCTCTCCTCTTTGGTGATCCTGTGAGAGTTTGCTTCATCATCTTCTATCCTCAGCTCTTAACAATGTACTGTGTTACCCTGTCTCCCCAGGACTCGGCAATTCAGGGGTTCGGCCCAGTGCATGGCCTAGCCTAACTAGTAAGGACGGCCCATCTCTGCTGGTTTTGTGCGTGTATGTGTGTGTACATGGGTATGCACGTGTGTGCACACAGATACTTGTGTGTATTTGTGTGCTCACATTTGTGTGCACGAGATCACACTGTGCTTCTGAGCATACGCTCCTTGCTTAGGAGCACACTCTGCCCGACAGACTGACTGTGTGGCCTAAGAACAAGCAGGAAGCTAGTCCACACAAGTCCGGCATGCAAAGCCACCAGAGCAGGGCCACACACTGTATTGCTTTTCTGTGGCTCCTGTAACAAATGACCACAAACTGAGTGGCTTAAAACAACTGAAATTTACTCCTTTTCAGTTCTGGAGGCTAGAAGCCAGAGATGAAGGTGTTGAGAGGGCCACAGTCCCTCTGGGCCTCTAGGAGACAATGTGTTCTTCACCTTTTCTGACTTCTGGTGACTGCACCATTCCAGTCTCTGTCTCTGTGGTCACCCCCCACTCCTCCTCTTCTGTCTGCCCTCTTCCCTATCTCGTGAGAATACATGTGATTGCATTCAGGGCCCACCTGGATAACCCAGAGTATGGCCCTCCTCTTGAAATCCTTCATCACATCTTTTGCCAGTAAAGTGATAGTCCCTCTGTGCCATATATGGTCATACTCATAGGTCCTGGGGTCCATGTCCAACCCACCACAGGGCTGAGCCAGGCTTGAGATCTTGTTAAGTGATGCCACAGCTCCTATGCCCTGTGTCCTCTGGGTCCTGTGCAGGGGGCCTCACTGAAGTCCGGGGTCTGTCTCTCCAAAGGACCCCTCTGCCTTTCCATCTTCCATCAGCCCTGGCTGCTGCTGTCTCCTCGGTGATGTCGTGTGCTTCCTCCAAATCTCATGTCTTTTTACATCTAATTTCAATTTCTCCAAACAAATGACGTTTAATGCAAACCCTGCAAGAGGGAAAGACAAAAGTGATCAGAGGCAGAACATAGGAAGTGAAGAATTTAAAAGCAGCTCACATTCTGCCTTAATGGCAACACAATTAATAAGAACAATGGTCGTTGTTGTCTGCAGCTGGAAGGTATTTTTGCAGATCTGGTGAGCAAATTCATAGTCTGAAGAAAGAATGCTTGATGGATCTTCATGGAGAAGACTACCAGTGTTATGGACTTGCATTCCCTGGGTGGTCTGTAGGACAAGAAACTTCTAACGTGGGAACCCCCCTGGGGGGCTGGGAGATGGCTAGTCTGCCTGTGTCAGCATTTTCAGACCCATAAATTTTTTTCTAGTGTAGCCAATATGCTGTACTTCATCCATTCTGTGTATTAGGAAGGCCCAGGATTGCCCCTAGAAAGGCTGCGTAGGGTAATAACTCTCACAGGCCCTTCCCATCCAGGATCCTGGATTGGTGGGTGGCCCCAGGGCCCCACCCGTAGGGACAGCTGGGCTTTTGCTGCTGGACATGTGTTTGGGATTTAGCTGGTAAGTTGGGACATACGCTTGTTTCAGCTTATTCTCAGTTTCCATTGCTTTCTGTGATTTGTGTGGCACATATCTGTCAGTAGGTTCCCACACAGCACACTGCTCACTGATGCTAGTTCACAATTTCCAAGAGAGGAAGTCTTGGTCAAATATGTTGTTAGAGTCTTGCCATGTTTTTTCAACACCTCTTCAAAGGACCAAGCTGCAGAAGGAGGTCAAGCTGCTGTTCTGTATGTGTATGTGACAGCTTCTCCCGGTGACACCGAGACACTATACTGTTCCGTCATGGGGTCCTGGGCAGACCTCCTGTACCCACATGCCAGCTCTGGGAGCGGCCACCTGACTGGGGCCTTGTCCAGCAAAGGAAGGAGACTCCAACACTGACATGGAAGACCTCAAAGGCTCCGGGAGGTGGGGTCAGGCACGGCCTCCAGAATGTGAGCGTGACATTGGGGTCCTGAGAAGGTCACAGAAATCATATACTCACTGTCCAGCTCTATAGGCCCCTTTTATGTTTTTAGCTCTACCTGTTACCTACATCAGCACAGAACAACCCAGACAGGCCTCAAAGGCTCTTCCTCCCTAAAAAAGTGGGGAAAGGAGGAAGAGAGGGAACGCTTATGTGATTTGGGGTCCATTTTGGTACTGCAGTTAGCTAAAAGAGACCTCCATGAGGAGGCCCAGAGACCCCAGGTTGGGGACTCAGGAGCACGGCCATTTCTTGGGTTCCTTCTGGAGGTGACCCTCCAGTGCTTCTCAGGTTACATTTCTTCCTGAGAGGGTATGTGTGTGTACCTGGCATTTGCCCAGCTGGCCCCGGCTTCTACATCTTGTTGATGGGAGGTGCTTTCCTGTCAGGGAGTTAGGTGGGCAGCTGGTATGGGTCCCACCGAGCAGGCAGAAGGTGGGGCATCACCACCCATGTGAAGGGACAAAGAACTTGCCGTAAATCATATCTGAGAGTGAGGACCAATGTCAAAACCAGAGAGGAATGAGAAAATGGGCATCGTGCGTGGGTCTGTGGTGGGCAGGTGCTAGGCACTGGTGTCCAAAACCAGGAGTCTGCGAAGCAGAAAAGAGAAAGACCAGACCAGGAGAGGCATGATCGGAGGGCATGATGGTCTGGCCAGATTCTGGACACGGGGGCTGCAGCTGGGCCCAAAGTCGACAGGTCCCAGATCGAGGTCGGCAAGGTTGGCTCCCTTCATGGATGTCACAGCATCAATAGGCATGCCTGGCTGAGGGGCTTCTGCTGAGAACTCCCAGGTCCGTAGGTGGGGAACAAACTGAGAAGGAGCCAAGGACTTGGGTCCTAGAACTATAATGGTTCAAAATCCTTTTGAATAGTGTATTTTATTTTGCCCAGTATGGACCTTATAAAGAAGAAAATCCTGTTACCTGTGATGTCCATCATTTCATTAAAAAGGAGGAGATGTTTGAACTGCACTTGGCTGTTGTAAACAATACTTGCTTGCCCTTAGTCTGTTTACTTGATCCCGATTGGAGAAGGCTGCTGACCCCTCATAGGCCCATGCTGGCCATACGCGGCAAAGCCCCTCAGCCCCTATGCAGATGGCTGGCATGGCAGGGCTCTCCTGGACTGCAGGGACCCATGAGCAGGAACAAACACTCACGGGAGGGAGCTACAGAGAGGCAGACTCGGGCCCTTGCTCAGGCATATCTTTCTGAGAACCGGAACTGCCCACTCATGAGACAGGCTGCTTGGAAGAGGGGCAGTCCTAAGTGGGAAGTGTTCTGGGAAGCTGAGGCCCATGGTGTTAGACTTCTGCCTGATTTGAAAAATAAAGAATTTCTGGAAGTTTCATTCAGTCTGATCCAATGTAAGCCACCTGTGTGCAGGGCTGCCTGCTTTGGGTATAGTCACCCGTCCCCACGTGAAGGCAAGTCTGGGAAAAGCCGCACCCCTTCGTGTCAGGCTGTTCCAAACTTTCTCAGCAACCTTGGCTCCCCAAGGAGCTGCCATATGGATATAATAGGCTTGCCTTTGAAAGCCTTTGATCACACACTGGAGACGCCTCTGGGCCCCCTCTGCAGGCACCAGGGAGAAGGGGGTAGGGCTGGTCCTTTCACTCGGACCCTGGGGCAAGCTCTCAGCAGCAAAGCTCAGACTCCCTGGCACATCAGAATCACATCAATGTGAAGGTCTGAAGCAGCCTCCAGGGTGTCCCTGGGACTTGGGAAACCAAGCGCACACATGCATTCAGGATCAGCTACACCAGTGTGTGAGGCCAAAAGCAGAATGGAAATGCAGGACCCTTGTTCAAAAATTATTGTGAATTTCGAGATTGCAACAGCAGAACATTAAATCAGGCAGGTCCCATGCTATTGCCCAGGCCATAGGGATGCCTGTGTGCATTCTAGAGTGGGGTGAGTGCAGGTTCCCTGCGGGGAAGAGGCTGGCAGGGGCCTCTCCTCATGTCGCTTAGTGCCATCATAGCTAATGCCTGGAGCCTGCTGCAGACTGCACCCACCCAGGTGGGCTTGCCCTGGATTCCTCACTATGCCCTGCAGAGGAACTGATGTCCAGGACAGAGAGAGCTGGTCAGATGAGCTATATATGGAACCACACCCTTGTATATACGAGGAAAAGAGTTTCTGAGTTCAGAGGGATGTGACCTCCCACACCCGCCTGTGTTGGCTCTGCTCATATGGAAATTCAGTTGGGCTTGGAAAGAGAAAGTTGCAAGGAAGGATTGACTCAAGGATTCCTGCTTTCTCCCAATTTTGATAGAATTCCGGAAGAGGTACAAGCCACGGTGTTTCTGTTACAGGTAGGAGAGTCTGCATTGTGTGAACGGAGGTATTGATTCTTGGATTCCCCAGGAATCGTGGGGATCCACCCTGGAATAAAGACAGCCAGAAGGGAAGTAGCTCGAAGCAGTTTGTAAAAGTGAAAGTACACTTCCAAGGTGGGAGAGCTGGCAGGCCTAGAGGTGGCCACTGCCCTGAGGCTTTTGTGAGCTGGGTCTCAGGTCACAGACAGGGTGGTCTCTGATGGAGTCTGCTTCCAATCTTTTGGGAAACTCCTCCCACAGGGTGGGAGAGGGAGTTTTTACCCCTCCAAGGTTTGTACTTGAACCAGCATGGCAGCCTTCCCCCATGGCAGGGGGCTAAAGCTGCAATGTGAATGCATTATGGTGAGTCTAGGGGCTACCCTGGGGCAGAGGTAGAAGAGGAGAACATATGTGCTACCCCTGTGGCTCTTGGTCTGTCAGCCCCAGGATGCTGGAGCCAAGAGGTCAGGATGTTGAGGGGTCTTGGAGGCCACAAAGTCAGGATATTGTGCCCCCAGGTTTCTAATGTGTAATCTACTTATCACTGTCCTTGCCTCCAGCTCCTGTCTAACTAAGTGCCTACTCTATCATTTCGTGACCCAGTTGATAGAATGTTAATCACAGTGGACAAGTGTGTCCTTCTCCACCTTCTCCAGTCCATCGGTGCCTGGCTGACCAGAGGTCTCTGCACAAGTAGCACCAGAGAGGAAGTGGCCAAGAAGGGCACAGAAGGTGGCACTTGCCCAGGAGAGCACAGGCTTTGTCTTTGCTTCTTCCTGCTAACATGACCATGACCTTCACTGTAGAGAAGGTCGTTAGGACAGAGGTCAGGGCAACAGAGCGAATTTGGGCTTAGCGTCACAACCAGGGTTCAAATCCTGGCTTTAGCAGTTCCTGGCTAGTGGCTCTGAGTAAAGTGTGAGGCTTCCAAGTGCTTCCACATTTGCAAAAGTCTTCTTCATTTGCAAAAGTCAGGATGAAAATGTCATTTATTCTGAGGTTATTGCTTGAGCCACTAAGTACAAGTCCCCAGCCCTGCCTGGTCCTCCAGGAGCCCCCCAGCCTTCCTCCCTGGCTCTTCTTCTGGCCTCTCCACGCCACCCCCATCTCTCTGTCTCTCTGTGTCTGCCTGTGGCTTTCTGCTTGACATCCCTGAACCTCTCTCTCCTCTTGCTCTTTGCCCGGAGAGTAGGTCACACGAGGAACAGGGGATGGCCCGTCAGCCCTGCAACTGGTCATCTCACTGGGTTTCAGCTTCTTCATACGTGTGGTAGCGGTAATATCACCACCCAGATACGACAAAAATGAATGCGCTTTAGGACACGTTAAAAATGCAGTACTAAGGGTGCTGGTCATTAGGCAGAGGGCTAACTGTCCGCATAACGGAGTGTCCAGAGGATGGCGCTGTTGCATTTTGTTCTCTGGCCGGGGGTGAAGAAAGCTTTGGGGAATCTGGTGGGAAGAATAACCCAGGGAGGTGGAAGGCAGACAGCATTTCTTGGGGGCACTCCTTGCAAGTTCTTTTCCCTGCACATCCGTCCAAGTCAGTTTGTCCTGAGCCACAGCCCACGGCAGCCCTCTGAGAGTGACTGAGGTCAGAGGCTCTCAGACCTTGCCTCCTGAAGACTTGGTGGCACATGTGGTGACAAGACACCTCAGACAAGAGGTGAGCGGGTCCCCACGCCGAGCCCAAAAGACCTACGAGACAGAAGCACTGTAGTGCTCTTCTGAGCAGGAAGATCAGAGCCGGAGCATCAAGAGAGGGGACAAAAGGGGTGCCACTAGAGTCAAGCCTTCACGGATGGCGACTTGGGCTCTGCAGCTGGAAGTGAGGTGGCCAGGCAGCCGGCTGAGGGCATCGCCAGGGAGTGGACCTGGGAGTGGGCTGGAGCTTGGCATCTGAGCGGGCACAAACTGGGAGCCGATGCTGGAATAGTGGAGCAGGGCCCAGGCCGCTGGGCAGGGGTGACTCATGGCCCAGACCTCCCTCCCCTGACATGGGGGAAGTGAGGGACGGCATGGGGCTAACTGCTGCCCACTTGCAAACATCTGCTTTCTCACATACCCACACACATGCCCTTATATGGACACGTCCACTCTCCCTGCAGACAGAGACGCTGCCCACACCTGTCCACTTGCCACCGTAGCAACTCTGTCTCCATGCCCTTCTCCTCTGCCCCCCACCTAGGGAAAGAAGGGCCTGTGGGGAGGGGTGGTGAGGGTATGGCATTGAGGAGTCATCAAACCCAGGTCTCAGATTCAGGAAAAGTCCACAGTTTAGACATTTGACTTTATTTCCAAGTGAAACTTTGATGCAGGCACAGAATACACCACCAGGACTAAAAGATGTTCCTCATCCATCTTTATGGTTGAGCAACGTTGTCGTACCAGGAATTAGTACTTTCTGTAACTCCAGTAATTAATTGTATTTAAATTAATTAATTTGCATTATGTTAAAGCTCTTCATTAGTTCCTTGTAAACATTTGGCGCAAATCACTTTTTAAAAAAATATACTGAGAGCTTCAACCAGTGGGAATGGCCTGGGCCTCTCTAGGCCTCTTATAGGCTCTGCTCTGGCCAGCGGTCAGAAGGGCCATGGAGTGGAATCTTCACTACCTCTAGACTCTTCCTCACTCCACCCCATTCCATGTGTGGCCTCTAGAGTCAGAGAAGAGAATGAAATTCAGAAGAAATGGAAACTCTGTCCCGTCTTGGGGTCAATGGGGCTGAGTCCAGTCCTGAGGCCCAAGCCCAGGACAGAGCTGAACACACACTGCTCGAGGAAGCCGGCAGGTGCAGGCAGAGCTGGATGTGGCCACTAAGGACCTGAGTTCTTCAGTGGCTGGGAACCCTCCCCCAGGAAGGCTGGACATCATCACTTGAACACATGTCACCGAGGAGTAAAAATAGGGACATTGCAAATACCAAAGCAAGAGCGCATTTATTCCAACAAATGCAAATCCAGGTCCTGTCTCCCACGGAGTCCTTGTGGGAGGGCAGCCCACAGATGTGTTCTGCTGGTGAGCTGGTTATGCTGAGTAAATTAACTGCAGAGATGCGGGCCGTAGGCTGCCCCATCCCTTGGGGTAAATTGTGCCTGCTCCTCCCAAACCATCTCAGAGTCTGAGTTTACGGGCAGCCGGTGGCCCCATGTGAACCGCTGGCTGTGCAAGCATCATGCCACTGGGTCCAAGCACCTGCAGCCGTGGTACAAGCTACTACCCGAGGGCTTCTGTCATGCCCTCTTTCCATCCTGCAGATGGTTTTGGGGGTAGTGTTTAGTGGCTCAAGGGTCATCTTAAAAAGCACTGGGCCACTGATACAACACAGGCACCAGCAGTCAGAATGTGCTCCGGACGCTCCAAGCAACCCAGTCATCCGGGTGGGTACTGGCCAGGGCTGAGCCCAGCTTGCCCCTCAATGCCTGCCTCCCGGCATCTAATTGTTCTTCAGCTGAAAGGTGACCTGATAAACTTTGATGGGATATTTGAGAAGCTCCTGGGCTTTGGTGGCCGACAGACCGATGGAGACCTATGGGTTGGAATCATGCCTTTGACCGGTGTTACTTGAACTGCATTTTGGTTTCTGCATGTGTAAGCTGGGACTCGTCACACCCATCTCACTGGGTTGTGGGAATCTGTGAAGTGATGGGTGTAGAGCACATAGCTGTCCCTGTCCCCTTCACGCCCTGAAGTTACTGGAATGCACCCCGTCCTTCTTGTCTCCATAAATCTCTGCCCCATCTGTCTGTACTCCTCTGCCTCCCTTTTGTTCTTTTCTGCTGGCTCTGGATTATTTTTCTACTCTCCCCTTTTGGTTGTCTCCCCTAGCACCCCAACAATCCTTCTAGGCTTTCCTCTTCTCCTAAGCTCTCACCCCCAGCCGCTTGCTATTGTCTTCCCCTGAAGCTGGACCCCGTGGTGTATGCGTGGGCAGGCTTTTACCTCTAGGATGTGGCAGCTTCCTTTCCTTCTTCAGGCTGGCATGCAGACAGACTTAGTCCCTGTCATGCCCAGAGGGACACAGGACCTCTCAGCAGGACCCCTCTACCCTGTCTCCCCCTGCCTGCAGGCCGGCACTACCTGCACCCACACTCAGCCACGCTCATCCCTTCGTAGTGGTACTTGAGGGTGGGGACCCCCATGTCATCCTTGTAGAGGATGGAGATGGGGCTCAGTTTGGTGGGCACGCAGCAGGCCTTGCCCACTTTCATGGGGAACTTGAGATGCACCAGGGTCTGCACAATGGCGTGCTTCGTGGGGGTCACGTCATCAGCCAGGGGGAAGAAGCAGCCCCCTTTACATTCGTACGCATCATACTCCTTGGGTGCAATGATCCAGCTGTCCCAGCCGATGTCCTCGAAGTTCACCCTCAGGGAGGTCTTCTGACAGTGGTTGTTGGCCCCGGCACTTCTCTTCCGTCTGGCTAAAGATGACCCTGTGGCCTTGTGACCTTCCCCATCCTCATCCTTGTTGTCCCCTGCTTCTGCCGGACCATTCTTGGACAACTTCTTGAGCACACTCTCCTGTTCATGGCCAATCATCTCCCTGAGCTCCAGCCTGGTCTCTTTGGTCCCATTGCTGCGGTCATTGGAGAAGACGACAAAGAAGGGCAGGTTTTTGGGGCCTGGGGGGACACTGATATCCAGCTTGTCACAGCCCTTCCTGTGACTCTCCACAGTCACTTCCAGTTTATTCTTGCTCTTGGTGGAGTCTGCTCTGACCCACCGCTTCACAGCACTGGAGACCTCAAAGGTCTCCCAGCCCTCATCCCGAATGTCCTGGGACACCAGGAATGTCTTGGTTCCTGTAGAAGCATCCCAGGCATCTGCTCCATCCAGAACATCATAAATGGCCATGTTGCCTTTCAACTCATGTGAAGAATCTCCGTGGTTTTGACAGGAGGCATAGAGTCGGAGCTCGGCCCTGGTGATCTGCTCATGCCTGGGAATGGAGATGTTGAAGAGCAAGATGTGCTTCTGGAAGGGAAAGTCTTCCGTGGCCGCAAGAGAGACAGCATCTGAAATGCAGGCACACAGTCAGCGATGGGCATCTTTCATCACACCAAAACAGACTCATGGCTCGTGTCAAAGGGCACCCAAGATGACATTGACCGATTCTACCAAACCTTTATTGGGTTTCACCTAAGCCCTTAATGTAGAAGAGAATTTTCAAAGTTACATTTAGGATCTTCCAAAGAAAACCAGAGGCAGGAGAGGCCTTGCATTGGAGTTCACGGGTCCAACTCTTTAGTAAGCATCTAGTCAGTGCCCAGCCTTGCACTACTAGCTTTGCCTTCTATATTTCACTTTGCTTTTCTCACTAACCCTGCAAGGGTCTAATTATTATTCCACTTTTACAGATGTGGAGACTGGTATTTAGAATGTTTAACTGCCAAGCGAACACATCCTGTAAAGCTCTTCACTTTAAAAAAAAAAAAAAAAAGAACAAATAACATAGCAAAGCACATTGTCAGCCTCAGAGTGCAGATCCTGAGTGTATAATGTTAAAGGAGACACCCTGGGAGGGGGCGGTGAATTTCCAACATCAAGACAATGTTAAAAATCTCAGCGTTTAAATAGTATAGAAATCATTCAGAATTGTAATTTCTGAGCAAAGTTGAAGTGGATTTTTTTATGTTTGAGGAAAAAAGAAAACATATTAGCCTCCACTGCTGTGTTACGGTAGGCAAAAACAGGGCTTGCCTTTTAGCTACACAATGGTGTCCGTTTCCAACCTCTCCTGGCTGATGCACAGCCATCAGGACACCTCTATTATGCTGTGGCTCAGTCACAAACATGAGACCACAGCATGCTGCGGTGATATCCAGCGGTGTCTGACAGGCCAAAGTGCTAATCCAGACCTTGCCCTTTCCTAGGCTTGTGACCTTGGAGGAGTCCCGCGTCTCTCTGGGCCTCCGTTTCTTCATCTGTAGAATGGGGCTCATCTTACCTGCCTTCCAAGGTTGGTGTGAGGCTTCCACAAGAGGGCACATGGAACTTACGGACACAGTCCCTGCCTCACAGCTGATAATCAATCTTTTGCCTCCTTCCCAGACCCTCCTCCCCAACACGCGTTCCCCCCTCAAAGCATGTAGCCCCTCACCCAATGTGGATGTGCCATTCTAGCTCCCGCAGAACGTATGTGAAGAGCGAACGGGCTCTATGAGCATCAATGCCCTACCGTGCTCTTATTGTGGCATGCTTTGAAGATGGCTGTGGAACCACATCACACATCTAGAAAACAAACACCCTCCCTACCTGAGCTGCAGGTGGACCATCTGTAAACGGAAGCATACCTGCCCTCCACAGGAGTGCTGGCCACAGGCAGGGGTGGGATCGAGTCAGAACACTCGTTTTGGGGGCATGGACAATGCTGGGCGGGGGAGGGGATGGTAACAGAGATGGCTCCAAATGCTGGACTCCCAGATTCTGGGATTTGGTGATGAGATTCAGCCGAAGAAGCTCAGCCTTCTCCTAAAGCGCAGGTTACAGGCACGTCCCATGGGGACGGTGAGGTGCTGGCAGCATCTGGGTGACCCGCACATTGTAGTTTTTAAAATGAAGCCAATATTTTAAAAATCAGGCAAGTTCACATGAAATCTAGATTATTCTTCTTCTTTGGGGCAATCAGAAAACGCAGCACTGCTGGGCATGTATCATGACTCTCACGTCCTTTAGACTGGGCATGAGCTCTGCAGGCGGGCACGTCTGGCCTACCATGGTCCTGGGCAAGGCCTGTTAGGGGTCGGCAGGGGTCAAGTCCTGGAGGAGAGAGGCCGCAAGTGCTTGGCTGTTCGGAGAAACAGCAGAGGCAGGAAAAGCCTGAGCTTTGTAGGCAGGTGGGGCCTGGGGCAGAATGCAGCTGCCAAACCACTGTGTGACCCGGGTAAGTTCCCTCAGCATCTGCAAGCCTTGGCTTCCTTCCCTGCTCACAAGATCATCTCACCTATGTCACGGCCATTAGTGGGCACAAGCCCTAAGTCGATGTTTGTTATCTTCCAGTCCTATTAAAGCAGGCAAATCATTTTGTATTTAGAAAATAAGAAAGCTGTCCTCTGATGTTTCTCTCACAAAAATTGATCAGACTTGTAGATACTTTTTGGTGGGAGAGAAATAGCCATTCTTTCAGAGTTAAAAAAGACACCACTTGGGTGAGGCTAAGTAAATTGTCTGTTTCAAAGTAGGAAGGGGGCCATAAAGGAAGGGGAAGAGGAGAAGGGATGGAAGAAAGGGAGCTGGCATTCGGGGGCACCTAATGTGTTAAACGTGGCACCGGGCCCAGGGAGGGAGAACCTTCCACAGCAGAGCTGTCCAGTAGGACTTTCTGCAGCGACGGACGGGACCCGTTTCACACTCGGCACTGTCCTATAAGGTAGCCATTAGCCACACATGACCATTGAGCTCTTGCATTGAAGACAGTGAACTAAGTTATTAATTTTATTTCATTTTAATTTATTTAAATAGAAACGCAAAGAGCCTCGTGGGTCCAGTGGCCACCGTACTGGGCAGTGCAGCCGTGACCCCTGAGTCCCCCCGGGGTGCCCTGGTGGAGCCGACTCTACCTTCCACGCTGAAGCTGCGCACGATGTTGGATGCGGGGGTGGTCGACTTGTCGGTGGTGTATCTGTTGTACAGGTCGATCATGTACTGCGGTGGCTCCGCTCGGGTTTTGTCCTGGGAAGGGACCCCGCTCAGGTTGAGGCTGCGCAGGAAATCCACCTTCATGTTCTCCAGAAACATCCTCAGGTCGAAGGTGCCTCCCTCCCGCTCGCCTCCGGGCCCCCCTAGCAAGCGGTGGGCGTCTCCCCCCGCGGGCGCGCGCCCCCGGCTCTCCAGCGGCTTCCCCTGCGCGGAACAGGCCAGCAGGGAGAGCACGGGCAGGGCCACCCATAGCGCCCCGCAGCACATCTTGGGACGGCGCTGTCGCCCTGGACAGGAGACTGCGGGCGGCTGCCGGGGGTGTTAGCGGGCGCGGGGAGGAGCCCAAAAGGAGCGCACCCGCATTTTCTTGCCTCTGCACGGAACCACCGGCCGGCTCACAGGCTCTCAGCCGCAGTCCCCGGAGTGGCCTCCGCGCGCTCTTATCTGGCCCTTGATGCTGCGCTCCCACCTCTTATCTAAGTGAGCTCTCCGTTAATGAAGGCTCTATAAACATCTGACAAACACGCAGGGCTTGTGGGAAGCCCACAGCCTGCTGCAGAGAATCTGAACTTCTCCGTGGGGTTATCGCCCCCCTAATTAGGATCCTCTCTCATTTCCTTGCCAGCTCCGTTCAGAAGAATCTAGAGACAGGGTGACCCAGGCTCCATCTCCGGGGCCACAGAAACAATTCGGGAAACAGAGAAGACCAAAAAGTCCTCCAAATATAGAAACAACACAAAACTCCCAGAAGACTTCCACAAGAGAAGTGGTGGGTGGAGTGGGTGGCCGAGCGGGGTGCCCCAGGGTCAGTGGGAGGCGGGCTCCCTACGGAGCACATGTGTGCCTGTGTGTGTGTGTCTGGAGAGCCCGGTGTCCGCGTTGTCGTCTGTCAAGTGAGATCCCTGAACATTAGGGATCAGGGAGGATGGAGGCTTTGGACCTCTGAGAGGAGGGTTCAAACCCTGGCTCCCTCATATACCACCCACTAGTGTCACATCACCTCTACGACCCTGGGGTCCAGAAAAGAATTGTGGGGAATCTAAGATGATTCTATGCTAAACATCATGGCACCATCTGTTGGGTGGCCACATTCTGGCTGTTACTTCCCTGTGCTTCCCCGGCCTGCCCTCCCGGGACACCACACCCACCCTGAGACCTGTTGCCCAAGCCCCAGAAGCGCTCTGTGCCTGGGCTTGGGGGGCTCCTTGCTCATGTCAATTGGGCCACACTCGTCAGCCAGCAGAAGTGTGCAGTCTGGGGACAGGAAGGGAGGCAGGGAAACCCTGAGACCAGCATATGCCCAGGAGATGTCCCCCTGGCCCCAGGAGGCCAAGGTCCCAGGGTCTGTGTAATTGTAAGAGCATCGTGCCCACACGTAGGCTCTGTTCATTTCCATTATGTGTGGCATTGACCAAGGTAAGGAATGGGGATAGTTAACAATCTTGGGGGCCTATTCTGAGGGGTATTTGAACACGAAGTTTTTCCATGCTGGCAGGACTCCTGGGGAGAGGTAGCACTGAGCTGAGTAGCTTTAGGAAGACGTAGGAGGGGCCTCGGCAGGCCAGCTGGCGGAGGTCAGAGATCCCAGTGTGTGCCCAGTGTTCTTCCCACCCCTAATGGGGGCAGGGTGAAACCAAGAGCCTCAGAGTTGCCGGGCCTGAACAGAACTTGCTGTCCCCATCCTCTGGGGACACTGTCAAAGGAGGGTGGACGGGAAGGGGTGCAGCTTCAGAAGTGCTGCTCTCGAGAGGGGGCAGGAAGCACACTGGGCGTTGAGCCAGCTCAGTGCAAGAACTCCCTGGGGCGGGGAAAGGATGACGGGGTATGGAGCCTGAAAATGGAGCTGCAGCAAAGAAGGCCTGGGAGGAGCTGGGAAGTGAGCCAGGCGTCCCCCTTGGTGCTCCAGTTCCTGGAGGTAGCCCAGAATCAGGTCCCATTCAAGAGGCGGAGCCAAAGGACACATGGGTGTGGCCTGAATGTGGGTCAGGGGAGCGTAAGGGGCTGCTACCTGATGTTTTCTTAAAAGCATGGTAGGTTTTATTTTCTGATTATCCCAGTAGTACGTAGTGCAGATAATTGAGGGAATGCAAAACATGAAGAAGGAAATAAAAATAACCAAATGTCTCCCCGACCAGTGATGCCCACAGTTAATATTTTGAAATAGAGGATATGCAGCTCCACAATCCTCTATCTACAACCCTTTTGGCAAGGAGTGTTTTGAGATTCTGAGATTTTCAGATTTTGGTAATTCGGTATGGCACATATACCGTACTATCCCAATGGGGTTGGAGATAATACCTTATAACCAAATACATTAACATTTCTGCAGTGACACAAATAGAAACACACATATCCATTCAGATCAAGTTTTGCCAGGAAAAGAGTTAAAAGGAGCTTCAGGTTTTCTGATAGTTTTGGATTTGGGATCTCAAATAAAAGACTGTGGACGTGTTTACATATGGGGTCACCACATGTGCCCATGGAGGTTGCACATGAGCCCTGCCTGGAGGCACTGGTCACATAGACCGTAATGTGGATGATGCCCCCAGAGCGGTGCAAAGCAACATGGCTGTGTATTTCTGGAATGCTCTGCCCAACAGACTCAGGGTATCAATATATCCATATGTCGTTTGTTGTTTTTAACTAATTGTATCAGGCCTCCTGATCCATGTTATCAGGAAGTCTGATCCATTGCCTACATTGTCCAAGTGTGCTATAGGTTTATTTAGTTCAAATGAGGTGGAGGTAGATGGTATCAGTCCAGCCTATTAATGCCAGAAGTGGTTGGGGAGAAAGGGCTCCTAGCAGGTCCCAGCTGCTGTGGCTTCTCAATGACACCTGGTTTTGTTGTTGGGGGTGGGTCCCACACATCTAAGACCTGCTTGAGCACAGCTGCTGGGATGCCCTGGCTGGTTCAAGTTTCTGCCCAGATCTCCGTGATGTCCTCTTTTGGGCACCAAGATAACAGACTTCTCAAGCACACTCCCCGGCTTACCATTTTTCAGAAGGCAGGTGGCTGGGGTGAGAGAAGAAGCTGTCCATGGCCACATTCTGATCCCATTCTGCTCTCACACAGATCTCTAGGTTCTTGTAGGGAGCCTGGGTCACCAGCTCCGACTCCCACTTTCCTCAAGGTGGTGTGAATTCAGAGACCTTGTTACCTTTTTGTACAAATGAGCCTTGGTCCAGCTGGACAGATCCCCCTCACTCTGTGCCTTAGGGAACAAGGTTTGGGTCTCATTCTGTCTTTCCCAACAGATGCAGGGATCCTCATGCAAAAGGACCCCCTCCCTCTCCTGCCACCAGTCAGGCCTCAGGCTGCCTTAATTGAACCACAAAAGATAATATTTACCCTTCTTTTCCCAGTTTTCTCCTCCCCCAAATAGGGTACCATATGGCCCAGCAATTCCACTTTTGTGTATATACCCAAAAGAATGGAAAGCAAGGTCTCGAAGAGATATTTGTACGCCTACGTTCATTCATAGCAGCATTATTCACAATAGCCAAAAGGGTTGAAGCAATCCTAGTGTTCCCTGGTGGAGGAATGGATAAAGAAAACGTGGTACACACATATGATGGAATATTATTCAGCCTTAAAAAGGAAGGGAATTCTGGCACATGCCACAATGTGGATGAAACTTTAAGACATGCCGAAGGAAGCAAGCCAGTCACAAAAGGACAAATGTTGCCTGACTGCACTCACAGCCAAATGCATAGAGACAGAAAGTAGCATGGTGGTTGCCAGGGGCTGGGTGGAGGGGCACTGGGACGTTATTGACTATTGGGTACGGAGTTCCAGTTTTGCAAGATGAAAAGGGTTCTGAGGAGGGATGGTGCTGTTGGTTACATAATAATGTGAATGTACCAAATACCACGCAGCTGCCAATGGTAAATTTTAGGATATGTATCTTTTACCACAATTTGAAAAAGGAATTTAAAAAAGTATATCATTTAGAGTTCCTTTTCTTGTAGACTACAGACTGTTAAACCAAACAGGTTTAAACAACATGGATTACAGCTAACGAAAGCTGCAAAGTCCAGGGAAGCTTTGACTTAGCACAGTCTGGTCTAGAGTCTAGGCAAAGTTGTAATAATGTTAGAGCTGCCTTCCACTGTGTGGTCTTCACCCGCTGCCTCTCTGTTTTGGCAAGTTGACAGCAACAGGTCTGCATCCTGGGGAGGAGGGAAAAAGGAGGGGAAGGGAGAAAAAGCCCAACTGGAAGTCCCAGTTAGTCTCTTGGTGGCTTCTTGGTCCTGATTGGGTCATCTGCCCATGCCTTAGCCAATCATTGCGAACGAGGGGAATCTAATGCCCTGATTGGCTTAGGTGGGGGTGATGCTGCTGGCAGCAAGGAATGAAAGATTAAAATAATTCCCCCAGAGGGGGTTAGATCTGGTCACCAGAAGCCGCTACTAAAGGATGGTACAAGTATCTTCACATGCCATGAAAATTTTTCAAAAATTCACTTTTTTAAAAATGTTTACTTATTTATTTTGAGAGGTGGGGGAGGGGCAGAGAGAGAATCCCAAGTAAGCTCCATGCTGTCAGTCCCACCAACTGTGAAATCATGACCTGAGCTGAAATCAAGAGTCAGACCCTTACTTGGCTGAGCCACCACATACTTCATTTTTAATGACTGAAGACTATTCAATGGTATGGACATATCCTAATGTATCCAATAGTCTCCAACTGTAGGACAATTGGGCTATTTATTATGATAATGTTGCAAGGCACTCTGGTACAGTCTACATTTTATCTTCAGGCGCTTCATCGGAAGAGGGATGTCCAAATCAAAGTGTAGGCAAACGTCTTCAAAGCTCTGGGTAAACATCGCAAGTTGCTTTCCTGAAATGCTCTTTCAATATTCACTTACATTAGCAGAGCCTAGGAGTACCTGTCTTACCACCTCTCAGCGGTAGTTTTTTCTAGTCTTTAGTAATTTGATGAACAAAAAAAAATGTGAATTTGCTTTGCTAGCTGCGCCGGACTATATTTTCTCCATGTTTTGATGAGCCACCCCACAGGGTCTGGACGTTAGTCTTCTGGAAGGCTTCTGGAAGGTACAGGGGTAGCTGCCTCTTACCCACAGATGGTCCAGGGCCCATGCTTGGGAATCCTACTTGGTACCACTCTGTGTGTTCAGGGAGAGGGCCGGAGGGATCCACAGATGCTGGGTGCTCCTCAGGAACACTGCGTACCTTTAGCACAGAGCCTGGCACATGGTAAGTGCTCAAGAAATACTCATTATTGCTCTTGTCTGTACAAGGTCTGATCTTTCTATCGCTGTGTCTATTTCCCCTGCCTTCTGTTCCTCTGCCCCTGCCTTCTGCAGAGCCCCTGACTTAGATGTGCTTTCAGTTTGGGATGCCTCATACTCACTCCCCCGCTGCCCTCCACCTGGGCCCAGTCCCTCCTGCCTTTCAGTGCTTGCCCAGGACCCCTCCACCACACAGCCTTTGTGTTCTGAGTGACACCATTCAGACATCTGGAACCGCCCGACAACCACTATGAAGGGCCCTAGGACCACTGTCTGCTGTTGGCTTGCGCTGGCACATCCTTCCTGCAATCTGACATGCCCAGAGAGCTGGCCCTGTGTTCATGGTGGATCTGAGGCCTTCCCTGGGCAGGCCTCTACGCTCATGCTGCACTTGTCATGAACACCTCGGGGTACTCCAGGCAGTGTGTTGGTCAGGCTGGCTCTGCCCTGGTGGCTGCTGACCCAGCCTTGTCCCTCTGTCTGGACTTGATGGCCAGATAGTTTGGCATTACTATGATATGGTGATTTTTTTAATTTTTAATTTTTTTTATGTTTTTATTTTATTTTTGAAAGAGAGAGACACAGAGTATGAGTGGGGAAGGGGCAGAGAGAGAGGGAGACATAGAATCTGAAGCAGGTTTCAGGCTCTGAGCTGTCAGCACAGAGCCTGACCTTGGGCTCGATCTCACTGACCTTGAGATCATGATCTAAACTGAAGTCGGATGCTTAACTGACTGAGCCACCCAGGGCCCCCTGTGCTATGGTGATTTTTAACTAAAGCCTCTGTAGTACCATTTCTCCTGAAACTTATGAATTACAGAAATTGAGTCATCCCATGCAGTTGCTACAGGAGAAGCACAATTTAATTAACAAGAGAGGCATATGTGACTCATCCATTTATTCCAAGGATCGCTGAAGCTCATCCTTCCAGCAGACAGACTTCAGCCTTCATTTATGGAGGTAGGAGAGGATCTGCCTAAATTTTTATGATAACAGCTGCCTCCTGGGGGTCAGGAACCCCTTTGTCCCAGGAGGCATGGCAGGAGGACACTTATCTCTCTGTGAGCTTCTCCGACTCCAACGTTTACCCACACGTGGCTCAGAAGAATGAAAACTGGACCCACCTTAAGGCTGTAAGGAGAGAGAACGAGCCATGCAGAGCAAAGCCTAGGTCCCTTCCCAGCTCTGCGCCCAGCCTCAGTGACGCCCTACTCCCATTTGGCACACGGTAAGTACTTCCAATGCGAGCAACTTGTCTCAGGACTGCATCCAGCTGGGCAGCACATTTAGTAGAACAGTTGTTCCTAAGGTGTGGTTCCTGGCCCTGAAGCAGCAGCACCTGAAAACTGGTTAGAAATGCAAAATTTTGGGGGCGCCTGGGCGGCTCAGTTGGCTAAGCGTCCGACTTCGGCTCGGGTCATGATCTCACAGTCTGTGAATTCGAGCCCCACGATGGGCTCTGTGCTGACAGCTCAGGGCCTGGAGCCTGCTTCGGATTCTGTGTCTCCCTCTCTCTCTGCCCCTCCCCTGCTCATGCTCTTTCTCTCTCTGTCTCAAAAATAAATAAAAACATTAAAAAAAAAAGAAAGAAATGCAAAATTTTGGCCTGAGTCAGCAGCTCTAGAGGCAAGGCCCAGCAACCTGGTCAAGTCCTCTGTGTGATTCTAATGCACATTCAGGTCTGCACACTGGTTTTGATAAGAGAATTCATACAAGCCTTCCAAGAGATAAAGTATGTGTATACTTTATACATACTCGTACGGTATTTGGCACACAGTAGGTGCCAAATAATTGAATAAACAGGTGCATTCCTCTGCTCACCCCCTACTCATACAGACAAGACTGCTGGGGGAGACGGAGGAATTTAGAATGGGATTAGAAATAAAAGAGGTAGGAAAAGTACTGCAAAGCTTGAGTGAGCATCATTTTCACTGAGAGTAGAAAAGAGAAAGGGAATAAAAAATCTCAGGGGCACCAGTTTATCAGTGAAGGATTTTATGTTTGCAGCTTCTGGGAACAGGAAAGAGCCTTGAACAGCCAGGGCTGGCAAGCTGGGCCTGCCCTCCTGGTCTTCCCACCAGAATCTGGTCCAGGCCCTAAACGCATTTTGCACCAGCTGGTACCTGTGATGTCTTTACGCCACCAGCCAATCTAGCTCTTCCATCCCGGCAGAGCCAACTGTATTCCTTTCCCCCTGGAGCCCCCTCCTCACCCCTCCCACCCTCACCCCAGACCTCTGCAGGCTCCTCCAGCATGGCCCTACATCCATCCTGGCCCCAGAAGGAGCATCAGTTGTAGGTTACAGCTTGCGTGGCATTTTATGAGTGACTCAGACATACAGAGGCACCTATCAGAAGGCCTCGGGCAAGACACTGGGTAGCATCTGGACTCAGTTTCCCCACGTGTCAGCGAAAAGAAAAAAGATAACATCAGAGGTTTTCCAAAGTTTCCCCTCCACCTTAAAGTCTCTAGCTCTCCGTTTTACTGTCTATATTTGTCACACGAATTAATATATGAGGCCCTACCCTTCCAGAGGATATAAACATTCAGGAATAGGGCTCTGCAGGCCACCACACTGCCGCCTCCAAGCTGATACAGAGGCGGTTGGGTGACCTCAGGGACCCACGCACATCTTGGCTGTGTCCTGGAGCCTTTTGCCTTTGTGACAATGTGATGTTGATATTTGGCTTTTGAGAGGGACAAAAAAAGTTGTTTCATCCGTACATTTCTTTCTATACCTTGCTCTCCTACAAGGTCACTCAGTGCCATTGGGAAAACCCCAATAGGCTTGCAGTGGGGGCCACTGTCGCAGAAGCTGGGGATCAGCACCAGCCACAGAGGCCTTGAATCAGGCATCCTTGAGCATCAGAGCTGACATGGCCTGTGGTCTTGGTAAGACACTGGGGCGGGGCATATTATTACCCCATCCTGAGCCTGTGTTTCTGTGGCAACAATCGGGTAATCCACTTGCAAGTTTGCTAGGAGGCTAAACAAGATGCTGTGTCGAAACCTCATGGTGCTTTACAAATGTGAGCAGTCACTGATGACACCCGTCCCTTCCAGCGCACTCCGCAGTCACCGCCGCCAGGGGACAGCCATCCTGGCACAAGCACAGAGGCTCCGCACGACCGGACCCAGGGGTCATCTTCCCAGCCTGCTCCCCGTCCTTGGAAACCAGAAATGAAGGCCCCGAGACTCAGATTCCCCAGACACTGCAAGTGCCAGAAAGACTAAGACAGAACTCTTGTAAGACACCCCAGCTTTATCAAGAAATGGAAAGAGAGCAGTGTATGAGAAAATAATTGCGGAGGAGGAGGCGGAAAAATGAGGAATCTAATATTGACAAGAAAGGCGTTTGGAGCCTTATCAAGCCCCAATAGTTTTACTCGTTTTGTTATTAATTTATATCCTGTAATGTTCCAAAAAGGATTAGATGTGGCCAGCCAGGCGCTAAGTTTGCAGATCAGTTTGAGACACCCCAGCATCCAGTGAACGGACCATTTGGGTGCAGCACAGTCCCTGGAGGAATAGGCAGTGTGCGTGCTAGGGACCACCCTCACCTCACTTAATCTCTGCCGAGGCAGGGCCACATGCCCAGGGCTGCTGTTCCCACACATGTCCCAAGACCCTTGGAGGAGAGGTTGGGCAGACTGTGCTGGGTCCCCTGGGTGCCCTGAGACACCGCCTCACCTACCTGTTCTGGGCCCTCCCTCCAGGGTCTTTTGCTTTGCCTCTAGCTGCAGCCACTGTGGCCTTCTGCAGAGGCCACTTGGGCTTCCAGAGCTACTGTGACCGCCTATGCAGGGGGCCAGAGGCCTGGGAGTAGCCTGGAGAGGAGGTCTGAATGTCCAGCTCCTTTGCCTCAAGGCTGGGCTAACCCTGAGGTGTAATTAAGCTCCTGAGCTCCCCGCAAGATCCAAGATCTGGGATGCTTGGCTTCTCGGCCTCTTGACCAGCTTTACCCCTTCCTTACCTATTTCTCCTGGGAGCACTTCCTCAGCCATCACTTGCCCAGGAACACTGGGCTCAGCAGCCAGACTTAAGACAGATGCCTTGGGTTTCTTTTCGCCTCCTAAGTCCCCTCTCAGAGGTTAGCTCATGGCCTCTCGGTCTCCTCCAAACAAGACTCAGGGCCATGTCACCCTCTCAGGTCCCAGCCGAAGGACTGTTATACACCTTCCCCAAACTGGACCCAGATTCTTCTTCAGAAATGCTGGTCAATCAGCTTCAGTCACTATAGTTGTAAGGTGGTGTCAGCTCAGAGATAAGGGAACCATTTAGAGGAAGCTATTTTGGGATGGAGCTGGGGACGAGGAAGCAGGGCGGCTGTTCCACAAACATGCACAGGGAGAAGCAGACATTCTAGTTCCCCAGGAGCCCCTGGACCTCAGGAGACACCCCTGACTGCTTCCCATTGGATCTCTTGCTTGAACTACCCCAAGTAAGAGGTCTCTACCCAGGCAACCGCAGACGTTCCTTTGAATGTCTCAGACACCTTTCAGTCACTCAATGTCCCTTCTGAAGCTAAGGACTGAGAAAGCTCCGTGAGACCACTGTGCCTGCCTGGGGCCCTGTCCCGCCTGGATGAGCCCAGGGTGGCACCTGTGGGGCAAAGTGGGTGGGCAGCATGCTGGAAGGCATAGGAGTAGCTGTTTTCTGGAGTTCAGGATAGAGACAAGAAGGTGTGAAGAGGCCTGGGGGGGGGCGGGGTGCGGCTCTGCTCCTAAAGGAGGCTGTGTCCCCAGCAGCCCCCAAGATGTCATATTTATAGATAGGGATCCTTCCATATTTTGGAATGGGTGACATTCAGTTTTTCAAGATACCACTGTACCTTTAATTTATTAGCATCCCATAAAAACACATAACATACACAATCTACAGTATAGAAAGTATAATTTACAAAAATATAAAAATCTTGGTTATTTTTTAGTATTCCAACATATTATTGTAGGTGTTATTTCAATAAACATGTTTAAACAATGCACACTTAACCGGCACTATTACCTCTGCGGGGAATGGCGTCCACCCCCTCCTCTTCGTTTTAAAATAAAATATATATTAAGAAAAAGAAACCAAAATTGGTTATAGGTGCATACGGCTTCTGTGAAAGCTTTTGCAGCAGAGTTTGGAAGTTTATACCGTTATTTAGGCCCTGTTTTCCAGAATCAGTATGTGGCCCAGAGTGTTTTAAACGGATTCTTTAAACAGAGGTTCTTTCTTGTGAAGAGAGCAGGTGCCCTCAAGTTTGCAGTCTTCTCCCAAGGTTTTGAGATGATGGTCACAAAAGCCAACACTACAGACACATCCGGCTTTCAGGTCTTCAGAGCAGAAGGGATGGGCAATGGGCAGCCTTCAGGCGAGCCCTAATTCCCAGATTCTTTCAGGGGATTCAGACTGGCATGTAGGGGGCTAAGTCATTGGCAATGAGAGACCCCAGAATGTGCCCCAGGGGACAGATCTTTCTAGGACCCAGCCAGGGTGCCTCTGAGCTCTGCCCCACATATACAGCTGCACCCCTCATCAAGGCCTCACCCCAGAAGGCCCTGAGGATGCTACCCTGCTGGATGTGGGGTGGGGTGGAGATTTCCTTCCACCCAGAGTGGCTGGTCTTACCGGCAGGCACAGGTCTCCACAGACATGTTGGGGTACACCTTCAGAACCACGTTCCGGTTCTCGTCCAGGAAGAGGACCCCAAGAGAGTTCATCTTGTCGGGAACGCAGCAAGGCTCTGGGATGCCCGGAACGATGCCCACAGCCCTGACGATGCTCTGGATGGTGGCGTGGTTGGACGGGCGGACCATCTGAAAGGCAGGAAAGGGCATGGTTACCTAGGCGCTCTGCCCTCACCCACCCACTGCACCACCAGAGCGTCCTTGACTGAGGCCACAGAAAAGGTGTCGATCTAGGAGAAAATGGTGACTTTCCGGGGCTGGGCACACATTTCCTCTGAAGTCAGCCACAGACTGCATCCCAGGGAGATGTGCAAGGGCCTCGGGCCTTCCTGCCCCTCACGTCTCCCGGAGGGAAGACACATCCCTTCGTGGCACTGGCCACTTGGGGGCACCTGTGCGTCGCTCATCCCCAAGGAGCTCCTGGAACTGGGCAGGAGTTATCCAGAGGGCGATGCCTAGCTGTTCTGCCTGGGCCACAGCTGCCCAGATTTCACAGTCCGAGGAGTTCAGACATGCTTCCAGTGGGAGGGTGTTCTCAGCACTGGAGGGGAAGGCCCGCAGGCGTGGGCGCACCAGCCTGATGGGGCTGGAAATGGACATTTCCCAGAAGGGTGTGACTGTGGGGGGGGGGGGGGGGGAGGGATGTCAGGGGCTGCTTTATCTCGTCATAGTATCAGTGGTATGGGGTGGGACTACCTTAATTCCAATAGGAAATGGAAGCTTCAAATGTCAAAGTAACCTGATCAAGACCGCTCAGTTAGGAAGCAGCCAAAAGTCAAGGAAAGTTGGAGGAGCCACGTGGGTTTTCTTTCCCTCCCCAGGCGGAGTCGCATACCCAGAAAAGCCTGGGCCGTAGCCACAAACACAGAGAATGCTGTCTCACACACCTCCAACAAGAGAAACAAGACCAAGCCACGGGAGTTTCAGCTCATTTCGGGCCAAAGGAAGTTTTATATACAGTGCGTTGATGAGGAAGCCCCCTTGCGTGGGGAGGTGAAAGGAGGGACATCTGATTTGTGGGTTCAGGCTGCTGTCAGGGAAGGCGGCAGGCAGCCAGCTAGACTGATAAGGTAAGTGCTGGGTCAGCCAGCTGGAGCCTGCCGACTGCTCATCCTGTATCTGCCCAGGCCTGTGATAGGCTCTTCAGGCCAATACCTGTCTCCCTGTTGGGCACCTCCCTTCCTCTCTCTTGCACATGCGTGGCTTTAAGGAAAAGCCCCTTAATTCCCCAAACAGGTTAATGCTGCCTGTGTCTGCGGCTGGGATTTCCCAGCTGACTGATTTATTTACATTCAAATTGGATTTATGCACTGACTTCCTTTCTGGAAGGGGAAGGAATGACCTGGAACTCAGCAGAGGAGCTAAGCTGGAGGAAAGTGTGCACACTGTGGGGAGGGGCGACATCAGCTGGCAGCCAGCCCACCACAGCTCTGGCTGTGGGGAACTGGATGGACAGAGCCACAACCCAGACTGGAGGGAAGGTGAGGTTCTGGAACCCCAGGGCCAGCACAATGGCCTCATGCGCTGTTTCCTGCAGACTCGTACAAGTGAAAGCTAGTTGTCCCGTGGGTCCCTGCCCTGAGTGGGAGGCGGGGAGCAGGGAGTCCATACAGGAAGCCACTGAGGCCAACTCTCCACTGGTCACATATGCCAACACCCTGAGTTCCAGGCCAGGAACAGAAATGAGAGCCTTGCTGAGGAAGGGGCTTCAGAGGCCTGTCCTGTCTACAGGGGGGCAG
The DNA here is from genome assembly GCF_046562875.1 of Panthera onca. NCBI lineage: Eukaryota > Metazoa > Chordata > Mammalia > Carnivora > Felidae > Panthera > Panthera onca. The sequence continues at coordinate 42,065,856 of NC_138349.1, read as the reverse complement.
CATGGACTCAATCCTTGTAAGGCAGCTGCTATGTGGGAACACACACCTAAGGAGATGGGTTCTCCTTTTCAAACGAAGAAATGTTCTGATTTAAAATTCAAACTCAACTAAGTCAGCACTTTCAAAAGCACAGCCAAACCACGTCTGTCTGTGGGCTGTATTCGCCTGACAGGCTGCTGCTCTAGGACCTCTGCCTACCTGTCTCCTACCTTGACTCGATGCGAGGTGTTCCAATCCCCATTTTACAGACAGGAAGCAGGTCCCGGGGCAGAGGGACTTGCCGGCAGGGGCCGTGCGGAGAGTCACAGCCAGACAAGGGGCTGAACGCAGCGGTGTTACTCAGACACAGCCTACCTTGGGCATGGGGAACTCGCACACGCCGGCACAGTAGTAGGCGTCGAAGGACTTGGGCAAGATGATCCATTCGTTCCACCCGATGTCTGCGAAGTCCACCTTCAAATACCTGCGGGAGCAGACCCTCGGCTCGGCCCACTGCTTCCTCCGGGCTTTCTGCATCGTCTTCTCGTCGAAGTCCAGCACCCTCGAGGAGCCCATGAACACATCCGGGCCCTTCTTCCGGCGGTCCTTGCGCCCCGGCCGCGGCTTCAGCGCCCGGAAAGGGCCGGGCCACAGTTCGTGCTTGTGGTAGTGCTGGGCGTGGGAGGCGTGCGCCGGCCTCTCGTCCAGCCCTGGCAGCTCGTTGTCCTGGAGGGGTCCGGTGGCCTGCGTGGCCCGGCGCACGCGGGGGTCCGCCGAGCTGTTGGGGGCAGCGCCGGGCTCCGGGTCCCCAGCCTGGAAGGGGTCATATCTCTGTAGTGTCACTGCCACGCTGTTAGGCTCCGAGATGGCCAGGTCATCAGCGTAGATGAGGATGTAGGGCGCGTGCGGGCTGGGCCTGGACACCCCTGGGGCCTTCTCCCCAGGATCCAGCTGCGCAGAGAGGATCAACTCGCCATCTTGGCGGGCTGCCTTGACGATGGGGGAGATGTCCTTGGCCTGCCACAGTCCCCGTGGCGGGGGCACCAGGGCCATGGCCCCTCGGAGCAGCCCCTGTGTGGCCGTGTTCTGAGAGAGACTGCGGAAGAGAAGGTGCTGGCGAGCGGGCAGGCCCAGGGGCAATAGGCGGCAGGACACATTCTTGGCCCGCTGCTTGCATGGGGCCTCTCGTGCCCGGGGCCACCGAGGTTCTGCGTAGAAGTGGAATGTAGCCGCGAGGATCATTTCTGAGTCCTGCATAGAAGTCAGGTTGAAGAAATACACAGCCTTCTGGTCGACCACTTCTGTGAGGGAAGGACAGACCGTATAGTAGGTTAGGTTCTTTCTAAGATAGGTCCGGGGGGTCCCTGGGTCTCCCTCCAGGGGCCAGGTTGGAGGAACAGTGCCCATTTAGGGAGCATCTCCAGGCCAGCCAGGCTTTCTTCCTCTCATGTAATCCTCACAGTAAACTGAGGAGGGTACCCTTACTTATCCCCAATGAACAGATGAAAAACTGAGGTCAGAGCAGTTGGGGACCGTCAATAAATATACCATTGTTCCAAGCAAAGGGTAGTAGACACACAGGGGCTCAGGCCTGCGGGGCCCTAAGGCACATGCCTCCTCTCCCTGCACTCCAGTGCCATTCAGTGAACAAATGGACAAACATCACTGACAGCTGGTGGAGGAGATAAGGTGGAATCAGGTTTCTGGGATGGGTAGGGTTGGGTCCAAGCCCTGCTGACAGCCCCCCTCCTGTATCTGCCCAGGCCTCTGTTTCACAGATATCAAATGCAGTCATTCTTCCAAACGAGGTGAATGAAGTAGAACCCCTCTTACCTTACTTTCCCTGCATTCTGAGTGCTTTCTGAGGAAAACTGGCCTTAAGGGCACAGCTGTTTGGGTGTCTTCTATTTGTTTTGCCTAAGGGTTTTTAAAGCTTTTTTTTTTTTTACAAAGAAAAGGCAGTATCAGGGTTGCACAAAACCACTCAACAGAGTCCCCAAAGACCAGGTTGCTCTCCAGAGGCCCAGATCATGATAAGCACTGGGATTCCTCAAACACTGCATTTGCAGCTCTAGAATGCTCTGGCCTCTGCATCCCTGAGGCTGTCAGGCACCTCTTTCTTGGTTCTACTAGGTAAACCCTAGGGTCACGGAGCAGAACATCCTCATCGGTGGCCCCAGGAAGCTGCCCCAAGATCAGGCAGCATGAGTTCTCTGAATGGCCACATCCTCTGGAAGGTTCGAGTAGGAGGGAGGGGTCATTCCCAAGGCCTCCCTATGACACTGCAGGCTGGCGGGACACCAGAGCCACTAGGTTGGCTGCCTTCCTCCAGCTGCTCTACTTCCTGATGCCAGGTGTCTGTCTGCTGGTGAAAACTTCTGGGAAAAGTTGCCAGAAGGACAGAGCCCCCAAGCATGGGAGTGTGTATGTGTGCAGGGACACTGGGCCCAAAGGGCATGTGTCAGGTCCTTAGCTTCTCTAACACCTGCACCCACAGAATCAGCTTGGATTTTTTTTTTTTTTTTTATTTAACCGAAATCTTCAGGTTAAGGTTATTTCCTTCTATTAGGAAGAAGGTATAATTCGATTGGGAATTGTCGTGTACTCTTAAGGGACTACGAGAGAAAGAGGAAGGAAAGGAAAAGCATATCCAAGGAGGGCCTGATAAATGTCAATCAAGGTTTGGATGACACCCTAAAGACCCTGCCTTTTGTGACCCCGTGGAGCAAACCCGCAGGAGACAGTGGCAGCCTCCCAACATGCTCCACACACAAGGAGCCGTGCAGGGGGCCTTGAAGGCCATTTACACTTGGCTTCTCCAGACACTGCAGCCTGGAGTGTTACGGGCTCAAGTTCCACATTTCCCCAACTTCCTGATCTCTGCTCTCCTCCCCTGGAGATGCTGATTCAGAGGGTCAGGGACAGAGGGGCCAAGGAATTTGTGTTATGAACAGCATCCCGGGGGATTCCAACCATCAGGCCAGTTTGTGAATCTTAGGTTGATGTGTGGGTGGGGAGCAAGCTCCCCAACAATGCAGCCCCCACACCCGTCAGGCTAGAAAGGGCCACAGGAACCAGGCCCCCAGGCTGCATCAGGACCACCCCAAGCTCATCTGCCCTGGACAGAGAGTCGGGTCTCCATCTCACATAATTCTCTGCAGAATTAAATAAAGAGCATATGTAGTGTGCCAGGCACCAAGGAAGATCCCCTAAATGTGGTTCCCTCCCACTTCTATCCAAACATCAAGGCTGGCGAGCAACTCGGTGTCCCCTCAGTGATCCAAATTATCTGAGTTGTAACCCAGCTCACAAGGCAGATGAAGTATTTCTTCTTTCATCCAATTTGAGCGTATTTTTCTGCTACAGATTCTTTGTTAGAAAATGCTGAAGAGGCTCTAGGATGGGCATCTCTGACTCTTTCCAAGGAGCTTGCCCATCACAGCAGGAAGCAAGCATCTCTGGCCTAGGAACTTAGAACCTTTGGTGAGCAGCAGACTGGGAGCACAGAGATGGGCCTCCCCAGAGAACAGCCCCTCAGCCTCCCTCTTAGTGGTGGAGCTAAAGGACTACAGGGTCTATGAAGAAGGTCGGCTGTGACCACCATGGCAGGGCCAGCAGCTTTGGCCTGAGACAGGTGTGGTCCAAGGAAGGTGCTGGGAGGCCTGCCCCCAAGGAGCCTCAGAGGAGAGCTGGCCTTCCCTGAGGGTTATTTATGCCCAGAATGCAGGAGAGGGACAGTAAATGCTGCCCCTCTCTTAAGGCTCCGAACCGCAGAGACGGGGAGAGACCTTTGAGGTCACGCAGCCTGATCCATCCCACTCAGGACAGGAGTCCTTCCTCCGTTGGGCTTGAGCCACCTTTGGACACCAGGAGCTTGCCCCTCATGAGGCAGTCTGCTGCCTGAAGACCCGCTCTGCTGGGAACTGTGGGTGGAGATGGGTCCCCCCGTCTCCCACCTGCGAAGGGCCGCAGGCTGGGTCTGCTCTCTGACCGCTCCTGAGTCATGTAGTGCAGGGGGCTCTGGGCTGTGGCTGAGATAAGGGGAACCTACGTGAAGTCTCCCGGCTTGGATGAGCCTGGGCCTCAAAGGCGAAACACCCAAGAGAACTTCCTATTTCCTGTGAACCGCGCTGGTGCCATATCTCATGGTCAGCAAGAAAAGTTCCTCCCTCCCTCCCTTCTTTTCTCCTTCCTCTCTCCCTCCTTTTATATGATTCTTTTCCTTTCTCTTTCTTGCTTCCCTCCATGCCTCCCTCCCTTTCTTAGTAAACATTTCGGAAACTCCTACTCTGGGCTAAGTGTTGGGCTGATGGGGGGTCCTGGAAAAGGTGGTCAGAGCCACCTCAGGCCATAGACAGGCCATCGTGATGACGCCATCTGCTGCCCTGTCACAGCTTTGCAGAGCACTGTCCAAGGGAGGCCCTGGGCATTCACTCACAGGTCACTGCCCTGCTCAGAGCCCTCCATTGGCCCTAAAGCAACACTGGACCCCTTGCAGAGGCCCTGTTTGACCTGGCCTGCCTCCGACCCCACCCCCATCTCTGCCCCAGTCACCCTGGCTTCTGGTCCTTCCAACAGGAAGCATCCTCTCTCAGGGCTTTGCCTCAGCTGTGGCTTTTTGGCCATCAAGCCTCCTGCGGCAGGCACCGCCCCCTCTCCCCTTCAGGTCTCTGCTCAAACTTCCGCTCAGAAGTACGTGGTGAATGACGGGGGAGAGTGGGGTCTTTGCTAGATCTGTCTGTCCCAGTTAACAAAGGGTGATTCCTGGCCTGCTGCCCTGGGGTTCAGCAAACACATCCTGAAAGAAGTCCAGAAAACCTCGTTCTTTGGTAAGACAGAAAACCTCATTCTTTGGTAAGACAGAGATGATACAAATCCCCCTGGAGACACGGGGCAGCAGGATCTTTGTCCAGTTACTTTCGCTTGAGCCTCAGCTTTCTCCTCTTTAAAATAGGAATAATCTTGTTTACCAGTTATGGAGGTCCAGGCTTCCAGCATGTATGCATGTTTGATTCCACATTTTCCCAAAGAGGAGAACAGACGGGTCATTCACTCTCTGAGAGAAGATGGAGCTTCAGAAAGGGTATCTAACTTGCCTAAAGTCACACAGCTGGTAAGGGGCAGAGCACCCGGGTCTATCTGACCCCAAGGCCACGCTCCCCTGTGTACTCTAGATAGAATGGTGATCTACCTAACAGCAAATGTAACAAAGGCCATGTGCTGTGAACTGCAAAACATTTTGCAAACACAAGTCATTATTTGGATGGGTTGGAATTCTGCCTCTCTGAGAATGAAAGGACTGACTTTATTTAGACAAACCCATCTTTCCTTGGAGTTTTTGAAATCTCAGAACCCTAACTGGGTCCGCTTTGTGGGCACTCAGCCTCCTTTCCGAGGGTATTGGGGATGGGACTGGAGGTGGGGGGAGAGGCGGCTCTAGCCCAAGGGTTCCCCCAGGTACCCTGCCAGCCAACCTTCAGGACAAGAGGACCTTCAGACTGCTCTGCCCTATAGGAACAGAACCCAAGCCACATGGGATTTGTCCCTTCAGCCACCGCCCTGGAAACAGCCGACAGGGAGACCAGAGGGAGAACGTGAGGCTGAAGCACCCATGGAAGCTGGAGGAAGGGAGCCACGGGCCAGCCATGGGCACAGAGGGAAGAGAACGAACATGCATCAAGCATCTATTTTCAGGCAGGCCTCAGAGGAATCCTGCTTGCATCACTTACGAGCTGTGGAGCCTTAGGCAAGTCATGGGGCCTCTTTTTGCCTCAGTTTCCACACTGAGCTGGGCAGAGTATTTGTAGGCACTTCCCAAAGTTGTAAGATCATCTCTGTAGAGCTCACGGCATGGTGCCTGGCACCGAACACGCTCAGAACATACTGGCCGTGTGGTGTCGCCAACCACTGCTACGCTCAGGGCACCTTGTCCTTGCCCCCTCCCTGTCCTGTCCACACCTCTAGAAGGAGCCAGAGAGTCTCACAGCCTCTCTCCTCCTGCGTCTGACCAACCGCAGTTCCTCCTGGCTTTGTGTCCTGTCTCTCCACAGCCATCCTGAACTCTGCAGCCTTCCACCACTGTCCTTACCCATGGCCCCTCCTCAACTGCTACTGTGGCCCCAGATCACTGTCATCCCTTGCATCACACTCATGCTTTGTAAGGAAATCATCTATTACACATGAAGAGTCAATATCCTTACTACACAAAAAAGCTTCTACAAATCAGTAAGAAAAAGTCAAGAACCGAGGAAGCCATTTCCATAGGGAAAACTGCAAATGGCCGACAGGCATGAAAACCAATGCGGGATGACCAGTAACGGGTAAAAGGTAACTTCAAATGAGGATATAGAAACTTTTACCTGCATGTTAAAGATATGATCTTATTAGATACTGTACATATATAGAGAATATAGTAATATATTTATATAAACTATAATATATATGTATTAACTCTGGTTTGTGATTAGGAACGAGTTCTTTTCTTTACTGTGATTTTCTATGATTTGCAGGTGAGCACAAATTTATTTCCTGCTCTCTCTCTTCCCCCTCTCTTCCCTTGCCTCCCCCCCACCCCCCAATGTCTGCTCACCTGCTCTGGGAAGGCGTCACTGGCCCCTCCCCACTGGCTCTCTCCCTGCTGGGTCAGTGTCATCAGGTCCCTTGGCCCCCGAAACACGCCCACCGCCCCTTCTCACTGCACGGCACTTATTTCTCCTTGACCCACCAGCTCATGCATTTTTCTGAGCAGGGCCAAGAGTGTCTGCATCTTTGTATCCTCTGAACTTACAGCACCTGCCACCTAGTGAAGTGCTCGGGAGAACTGAAATGAACGTGACTTTTGGCATTGTCGGCGGATAGGTATGTATTACTACTCTCATTTAAAGATGAAGGATCAAGCTCAGAGAGGTTAAGTAACTTGCCCAATTTCACACAGGTCAGTAGAAAAGCTCAGATTTAAACACAAGTTGTTTGGGGCAGTGGGGGCAGGGAATACCTAACCTTAACCCTCAGCGTCTGGCTCAGAAACTCTCTCCACTGCTGTAGACTTAATAGGGAACAAGACATACTTCAGGGGGCAATGGAAGGGAGGGAGGCAGGGGTGGCTGAAGCAAAAATAGTAGCATCTAATAAATTACGGACACATGTGCCAGGCACTGTCTTAAGCACTTGACATACCTCAGTTCATTTTAAAAACCCTATAAGGAAGGGAACATTACTAGCCCCATTTTAGAAGTGAAAAACAAAACCTGAGTGGTGGACAAGTTCAGTCCCTTACGCTGGTCGCAGCCTCAGGATTTGGACCTTACCAGTCCAGCTCACAGCCCACACTCAGCACTTGAGCTATGGGTGCGTGGTGGCATGCAAGTTTTGTGGTTCCATTGCAACAAGGAACGTGGCTGCAGGGACTAGACCACTGGGGCTGCAGAGGCCACTGTCAGGCCACAGGATGGTACCAGTATGTTCGAGGGCCGGAGCTAAAGGCCCCACATTTGTGCCTCACCCAAAGACGAGGGGCCCTGCCCAGGCTCTCAGCTGGATCGCAGGGTCACAAACCAGGCATCTCTGAGGGCTGGCGAGGGGTTTGGTGTGAATGGAAGGAGGGGGATGAGAAACCAAACTGCCTGGGCCTACGCTATGTCAGGCACAAACCCACCTCATCCCACCGAATCTTCCCCTCCCCACTGTGTGCACAAGAAACCCATGCCCAGAGGGGTAAGGCTGGTGGAGCTGGCTGGGGCTGGTATTCATGACTGTCAAACGGTTCCAAGTAAGCATGCTGCATTTGTCAGTCGCACACTGGTCCAGAATAATTCTGATCTCCCAGAGAATTGTCTGTTCTGCCCTCCGTCTCCTAAGTCCCGGGTTTAGTTCTGCTGAAGGTGGGAAGAGGATGCTAGCAGTGGGCACAGCAGATGGGAGGTGCCACTGTGAACAGCCCCCTACCTCAGCTTCAGTTTCCTTATCTGTAAGATGGGAGGGCTGGATTTGAAGTACTGTCTCCAGGTCCTGCTCAGGGCTAACATCCAATGCTTCGTTATTACTTCTACTGCCCCCATTCTGTGAAAGTGGAAAGACAAGGCCACACACCTCCACGCCCGGGCTGCGGCAGTGGGTGCGCTCAGTGGACGTGCTCACCCCTGTTGCAGTGGTGACTTGGCTGGCCTTGCTTTCCTCAACTACAAGGCTTTGAGGACTGCGTCAGTGGGTGCAAGGTCAGGTCTTCACCTATATGAACACAAATGCTTTGTATTCCCATGGAAACAACATGCACCAATACCTCATCTGGCCAGTGCTGGGCTCTGGGCAACCCCACAGGAAAGATACTGGCATGACCAGCCCATTTGGTAGATGAGTACACTAAAGTCCACAGAGCTTTAGTGATTGGCCCGAGGTCATTTTTATGCTGGCTAATTCTTGAGTGGCTTAATTTAATAATGATGCTCCAGACATGGACTCCATGCAGTGAATAAAAAGTACAGGGGAGGACAGAGTTAGATCCGGTTGGAGCCCAGAAACACTGACCAAGTGGTCTGCTAAGTGGGGGGTGGGGGGGACAGGCCTCTCCGTGGCAGATAGTCCCCAGTACACAGTTACACATGGCCAAGCTTCCCAGGTCTGGCTTTGAAACCATAGGTGTTACCTTGAGTCACACAACCAGCAATCAACAGGTGGCCGACCTGATCCAGCCTGTCTGGCCCCAGTGCTGGGCTTGCTCCCCTCCACCTCAGGAGGGACCTTAGAGACCAACAGTCTTTCTACTGATAAATGGTCTTCTCCCCCACAAGGGCTGCAGGGACCCCTACCCACATTTTCTGGCATGATATTCTGTGACCATGAGTGGTCTCCATGACAACCAGGGTTTTCCCGCCACCCCTGCCACCAGGCTGCACCTTGCCCAGGGCCTGGAGTGGTAGCCCAGCCGGGGCTGGTTGATAGCTGAGGCCACAGCCCCAAAGTGCTCTCAGTGCAGGACGGAGGGGGGGGGGGTGCTCTGTAAGTGGCCTCTGTCCAGCTCCCTCCAAGAAATGAGGAGAGGGGAAAGGATCTGCTCAGGTGGGGCAAGGGTGGGAGGGGAGTAGGATGCCCCCACTGCCCAAGCTTCTGGACCCTTCCTGAAAGCCCTGTGGTCTTAACATTTAAGGTTAGTGCTGCATTTCATGGAGGTCTCAGTTGTGTGTACCCAAGACAAGGCACCCAAAGCCCTTCTCAGTTCACTCTGTTGGCCCAGCCACCCAACTCACTGTGTGCCCCAGTTAGAGCTTCATGTCCTCTGCCTGGGCCGTGTCTGGCAGTATCTGGACTGCTTTATGCCCACCCGACTGGACCCACTCAGTGTCAAGAGCCTTCTCATCTGTCAAGAGCCAACAAGTCTCATCCCTATGACACGGATACCACCCACCATGAGCTTCCCCAGCCCAGTACCATCTCACCCTACGCTTAAAGCTTTGTGTATGGGGTGGTCTATGTCTACACAAGTGTGACACCTTCCCAGGTTTGGCAGCACGCTAGGGGCAGGAATTCTGTGTCACTGCCACTCTGGTGTCTCCACTGGAGTCTCAGAGCCTGGCATAAAGTGCTTGCTGAATAGTGAATGAATGAATGAATGAATGAGTCTATGACTAGAAGGACGAAGCAAAGAGGGTGCAGTGGCAGGGGAGGATGAATAAGTGAGGAAGGGGGACTAGGAGAAGAGGGGGTGCCCGGGGCCCCCTCTACTTACCCAGCCGGGCCCGGAAGCTGCGAACCGTGTTGCCCCCTCCTGGCCTCGCGCCCCTCCGACTGTATTTCTCATAAAGCCGGAGCATGTGGACAGCGACCATGTCTTGGGCGCCGGGGCCCAGAGTGGTGGCCGCGTCCTCCAGGGACCGCCAGGGGTCCTTGATCCCAGCCAGACCATCAGAGGCTGCAGGCGAGGCGGACCAGGCGGGGGCCGGGTGGCTGCCTCCCGCGTCCCGGAGCAGCAGCAGAAGCAGAGGCAGCAGCGGCAACAGTTGGGGCCGCCTTCCCGGGCTCGTCTCAGCAGGGCCACGGGCCATGGTGGGTGGCGGCGGCGAAGGAGGGTCGAAGCCGGGGAGGAGGAGAGAACTCGCGGGCGCACCGGCGACTGCGGACCGACCCTGTGGCGGCGGGAGGGCGCGCGGGGCGCTGGATGCTGAGATCCGCGCGGGGCGCGGGGTAGAGCGGGACCCGAGGCGAGCGCGCAGGTCCGTCCTCGCCGCCCGAGCCGCGGGCCAGCGGTCACGGCCGTCCGGAGCCCCGCGGAGCCGAGCCAAACCTGAGCCGACGCGACGCCCCAGCGGACTCGCGCGGCGAAACTTTGCAGCCCACTGGGCGCCCTGCTCCGCGGGTTCGGGGGGCGGGGCGGGGCGGGGCGGTCGGCGGCGCCCTCGGGGGGACCGGTTGTGCGCCCGGGACCACGCGGGGCCGCCGCCGACACGGCTGTCCCTGGCCCGGCTGCGGTGTGCGTGCGCCCGTGTGTGGCGGCGTGCGCGCGCAGGGGTGTGCGCCCGAGTGTGCGCCCGGGAGTGTGGGGGGCGTGGGCGTGGGCGAGCTCGCTCCCCGCTCCCCTGCAGAGAGACGGAGACCCGGACCGGGCCGGCTCCTGTGTGTCGGCGCCACAGCCTGGCCAGGGTTACGCGGGGGGCTGGGCGGCCTTGGGAGAGGGGCCCGCCTGCCGGGTTGCCCCTGTAATGGCATGTGATGACTATGTAGTTGCAAGATGACAGCTCCCCCGTGAGGACCCGAAAGGGGGTGTGTGTGTGTGTGTGTGTGTGTGTGTGTGTATGCCAGGTTGCCTCCGAGCCGATGTGTATCCAAAATGCAAGAGTGAGGCGAACACGGACCCTCCCTGGGCAGCCTCTGAAAAGAGAAATCCTAACTCCAAAGCTTAACCAACGCAGAGCAACTGGAACCAGATCCTCATTAAAATTCAGAATTAGTCCATTAACTGACCCATGTTTGGCAACAACGATTCCAGTTGTTGAAGAAGTACATCAAAGGTCTTTATTAATCTTTGGACAAGTAGCCATCAGGATTGTCTTGCAGAAGGATGTGGTTTCAAACTGCTTTACAAAACGTTTCCAAGGTGTCAGGACAGGAGGAGAGAAAGCAGTAGATTTTCCAAGGTTTCACAATAAAGTGACAGGATAGTGAGTCCCTGGCCCACTGCCCCTCAGCTTAGCCCTGGGTCAGAAGGTCCTGAACTTCATCCTGCCTTTAGTGTGGTTTCTTGTCCATGGAGAGAATTTCTGGGGGTCTGTGAACTTGGATGGGGAAAATTTACATTTTTATTTTCAATAACCTGTAACTGAAACTTAGCATTTTCTAATATTAGAAATGTAGGCAACCAATCACAGTGGCATTAAACATACCTGAGGCTTCCATTAATTAATAAAAAAGGCAGTTAGATTACTATGTTGGAAAGTTGTTTTTAAAAATATTTGGAGTGCTCACTTCGGCAGCACGTATACTAAAAATATTTGGATAACTATATTTTAATGGAATTGGCTTCCTTGTATATTGTATATTTAAAAAAAAACTCATTTGAAAAAGTGTCCACAGGTTTCATCAGACTGAGAAAATTGTCCAAGGCCCACACAAAAAGTTTACAAATCTCTGTGAAGGAAGGAAAGGACCTCTTCAAACCCATGTTCTTCCAGAACTATCTAGGATACTGCCTATGCTACATTTCAAAGGACTGCTTGCAAACTTGTGAACACCCTGTTCCCTTTACTTGGTAACTTTGGGCTCCGTGAGCCAGAATCGTTACTTTTCTTGGAGGGCTCACAATGCAATAATTGAAAAATTGCTGGAAAAAGCTTCTGTTAGTGTGTAAAACACAACCTATTTGTAATTCTTTTAAATCTTGCAGTGTCTGATTAGAGGCTATCCTATTGAAAGCCTCTGACCCTCAGGCCTGTAGCTTTTGGAAGACTATAGAGAAGCATTTTATTTATTTTGATAATTATCTCACATCACATTCAACTTCCCGTTAATGTAGCTCCCGTTTGTTCTGTGAAACAGCTTTCAAAACTGCTCGCCTGGAGGTAAGATGATCAAGTCACAGCCTTAGACTTGATGGATCTGCCCTTATAAACGATCCACACAGACTTTTACAGCTCCTTTTCCCCCACCCCCACCCCTGCTTTCCTCCTTCTCCATGTGTCCCTCACTTCCCCTCTCCCCTCCTCTCCCCTTCTCCCCCAGAATGCCTCTGACCTGTACCGGCTGGGGGTAACCTCTGCTCATGGGTAGTTTTGTCTCTGCTGGAGCCATACACAATCGAGGCCTGTGAAAAGGAGGGTTAGTCCGCAGGAGGCCGGGACAAGCTGGGCTATTCGGGATCTGTGTCCATTAAAGCCTTCTTGCTCTCCTTAACTCATTCCCCCTCCATTCAAGCCAGCCTGAGGGTCAGGCTTTAGCCAGCACTAAAACCTGTAGGGTACAGATTCTCTGAATTGTTGGGAAAGAATTAAGGCATCAGCCAGGGACGGCTAATATTTCTTGCCTCATTTTATTGCTGAACAGCGGGACTTTAAGTCTTGAACACTGGAAAACTATGGCCCCCTTTCATGTAGCCGAGATGATGGGATAAAAATGTGTTTGGTGAAGCAATTCAGATTACCACCGGGTCACATCCTCGCTGGCTCCCAGCACGGCCTGCAAACAGCATCGCTAAGACAAGAAACAATTGCTGTGCAATTTCAGCTCATGCAGAACAGTGTTTCTAGCGTGGAAATGAGGCTAATTGTGGAGCTTGCCAACGAGAAGGTTTTGTTTTTAATAGCTCAGGCTGTAGCTCAGAATAAGAGTTGAGATGGCGGACTGTGGATTCCAGTCCTGAGAGCTGTGATTTCTGACAGCTTCCTCCTAAAAGGATCGGGGTCCTGGGGGCGTCATACACTGTTCTTATCGGGAGCCCCGAGGTCTTGGACTTGACGACTGGGATGGGGAGGAGGACTCTCTTCAGAGAGGTGAGAAGTTGTTTGGGGGCCCTCAGTCTTCCAGGTCTGTCTGCCACACTCTGGTTCCCTGAAGCTCAGAAACCCCCAGGGAAGAAGCGAAGAAGCTCAAACAGTTAAGAAGCTCGGTGTGTGAGTAAAGGAGAAAAACCAAAGCGGACAGTTCTGAGAGGGAGGCTCATTTGGTTTCTTCCAGAACCTCTCCCCAAATAAACACCGCGTGAAAGTTCCTGAGCAACCATTTCATGATCTTGTCCAGTGAGCTGGTGGGAGGGTCAGTTTTCGGCTCTCACCAGCTCAGTCCCCAGCCCCATCGCCTCTTTGGAACCCCAGCAGCCTCCCATTTACAAGAGAAGCCTGACCCCTGGGCTCTGTTTCAGTTCCAACACTGGATGCCTGAGGCTGTGGCCTCAGGTCAACCCATCCTTGGAAGTGAGAGAGCCATTGTGACCTTTGGAGTCAATTGGGACTAGATTTGTGTGCCTGTTTCCCCCACTACCCAGCTGTATGGCCTTCAGCAAGCTGTTTGAGCTTTCTGGGGCCTCAGTTTCTTTAGCTCTAAAATGGGGACAGGAGCAAGGTATTCCGAGGATTATTAGCAGGGTTTTAGCATGAGAGAGTCCTAAATAGCATGGATCCCTGTTACAACTCTTTTTCTTTGTGTGTTCAGAAGAGATCGTAGCCTATTTAAAGTGGATGCAGACTTGGAGAAATTTGGTGAGAGGTTCTGCCTAGCCTCGCTCTGCAGAGGAAATGCATTTCTTAGTGCACAGCGCCAAGAGCTAAAAAGAAAGGGAAAGGAAGGAGAATGTTTCTGTGATTAGGAAGTCCTAGACCTCTACCGGCAGTATCTGTGGGTCCCTGTCCAGAGATTGGTGGGGGCGGGGGTGTGTGTGTGACTGACAGCCCTTCATCTAGACTTCCAAAGCTCTGGGCCCTCACGGACAAAAGAGATGTGAGCGAGTTCCTTTTCTCTTTTGGGGTATGAGCTGTGAAAAAGCAGCCGACGGGTTTGCAGGGGCGCTGGAGACAAGAATCCCAGGGCCTCCCCAGGCCGCCGGGCCCGAGTGTAGTAAATCTGTGAAGTAACAGGCACAAAGGACTTTATAATCAATGACAGATTTTATTTTTGCTCCGGCAAAATCCATCCGTGGAGTTAACATTTTATAGGGAAATAGCTACCCACTTTGTGACTCCTCCTCAGCCCATATTCTCTTTCTGAAAGTTGGGAAAAGCTCGGAGAATCAAAGTCAGTTCCTCTGAGAACTGTGGCAGGAGAAAGCATGACTTCCCCTGGGCGGGAACCCAACCCTCCCGTTACTTCCTAGGGTGGCTCGGGCCATTCATTTCTGTTTTGCTAAAATACCCGTGACATGTGAATAAACCAGGATTACAGAACATTGTCTCGGTCAGTAATCTGAGCCGGCACGGGCTCTGGTTTGATGAAATATGGTGCTCTCTGAGCAAACACGGGAATTGGTATTACTTCTCGTTAAAGCTGAACAGTGGGACTATTTAGAACTGACGCATGAATGCGGCACTGTGGGGAGTGACAATCTGAAGGGGCCGATTTGGGGGAGGGGGCAGCAGTGTGTGTGAGTTGGCCAGAGCAAGGCAGTTAGGAGACTTCGGCGGGGGAGGCAGCCAAAGAGACACTTGGGAATTAGGACCCCCTTTGGGGCTGCATGGGCTCCTTACAACCCCAAAACAATCCTTCTTGGAACCTTTGCAGGAAGGACAAAGCCTTACATCCTTGTCCTGGCATTTGAGCCCTTAATGTCTGGCCTGACTGTCCCCCGACTGTCTCAGTGAGCCTCTCTCCAGTCCTGCCAGTTCCCTCGAGCCCCGGATTCGGAAGGACCCACATTCTCTCAGTACAATGCCAGCCTCCTCCGGCCGTGCTTTTCTAGAGTCACACTGTGCTATACCACCCAGCACCTCTTTCAGAACCCAGGTGCACATCCCCCCAGCTGCCAGGAGAGCGGTCTCCTGATGGCTCACACCTGAGAACCTCCCCAGGCATTGCATCACCCAAAGCCGTCCGCTTCCCTGGGACAGCCCAGATGCAGCCACTAGGCTGAAGGGTGCAAAGGCCCTACCCCCTTGTCCCAAGGCAGGACAGCTTTGAAGGGCCGTGGGTTCCAGGACTCGCCGTGGGCTCTGCTGAGGCTCCTATCACAGCCACATCACATTCACCTTCTCAGTCTGATGAATCCCGTTTTCCACGTGCATGTTCCCAGAAACCTCTGCATGCACATTTTCATCGCACAGTCTGTTTCCTGAGACACCTGACCTATGATAGTTGGTACCAGGAGAGATGTGAAGAAGTGGGCTCTAAGATGGGATCTGGGGGCTACATCTACTGTCCAAAGGCAAAGAGGACTCTGATTGCTGTCACTAGAGTCCAGATAGCCCTTGGCATATGTAGTGGGGAACCGGAGGGCTCAATGTCTCAAATATTAAAGGTTCAGGGAAAGTGATCATTATAAAGACAATGGAAGTAGTCGGTTCCTGCTGAGTGGGATGGATTCATGGGAGAGAGATAATGAAAGGTTGAGGGTGATCAGTCACTAATTTAAGCCAAAGTGTGCAAATCAGAGAGCCTTCCCAGCAGCCTGTGAAGAACCCCCTGCAGCTGGTGCAGCTGGGGAACAGGCCCAGGACTTACATATGAAGGTAGCAGAGCTCAAGTGATGGCTGAATTTTTCAACCCCAGCAAGTCCGTTATGCCAAAGTCAGGGTCCTAGTTGGGAAGGAGAGGGACCCTGAGACTTGGAATGGGGGCATCTCGATTGATGCACTTGAGAACATGAAAACTCTATACCTGCTTGCATGCTCTGGGCCCGAGGAAGTAGCTCATGCTCCCCTTGCTCAAAGATGATGCAGGTATAACATGTGTCCCTCTCGTAATCTACCCATCACCCCCTTTCTGGCTGCCAGGGTCACGTCACCACATAGCTCAGCCAGGAGAGCGCTGGGCCCACCAACAGGGAAAGGTACAATAGATTGCAGTGTTTTAATACAGAGTCAACATGCACCAGCAGAAGATGATTGGGACTGGCTCCTGGTGGTGCAAGGGGGCAAGGATATAGAGCTGGATAACGGAGTGTTTCTCAATACAGAAGCCCTGTCCCATGCTGCAGGGCTTACACCATGGCAAGGACCCCAGTATATGAGGCTAATATGCTTATGGGTTGGCTCTTGGATGCTTGGGAAAAGTAATGGCCCTCACTAAGTGAAGTAACAGTGACAAATTGCCATCGTAAACGCTGGAGGGACAGATTAAAGGCTCAGAGAAGTGGATATGTGGCAGTGGAGAGGGTCTATAAGGGCAGAAAACCACAAGCCTATATGTTCCATGGAAGGTCTCAGAGGACTCTCCACTTACCAAAGTGACACAGAATTTGATGGTGAGAAGAGCACCAAATTATGAAAAGCTCAGTGATGGCTGTTCTCTGTGGGCTAGGGCTCAGGTTGGGAGTTGTTATTGATGAATTGGGACATCAGCAGAACTAGGACAAAGGGATCCCCAAATAATGGAGCCCTAAACTATTCAAGTCAAAGTGAACACAACTTTCAAAACAGAGGGCATATGTAGAGTGTAGCTGGAGTACCTAACTCACACAGAGATGGGGAGGAGCTTACTAGAACACAGAGGCTCTAGGGGGTAGAGAGATGGGCAACCAATAACAGTATTGCTTACTTCATTCAATCAATTTGTACAATCAGAACTAAACCAAGAATGAATGAATGAGGCTGAGGGCAGTTACCCAAATAAAAGTCACACTCCCTTCCCCAATTTCTAGATCTAGACCAGTTTTTAGGCCTAGGTCACGTTGACTAGAGAGGCTAGATCTATGGAAGGAAGGAACCGGCAACAGCACAGCAAGGATGATTGGTGATAATTTCTCATCCTTCCCCAAAGGGACCTATGGCCATTTGCTTAGGGAACAGCTATATATGGGGGACGGGCAGCATTCAGACACTTCAAGGATGGATAGACACAGGGTCCAACTTGACATTGATACTGGGTGCCCCAAACAAAACTATCCCTCTGTTAGAGCAGAGTGTATGGGGGTTAGTGAGTAAATGGATCCTGGCCCATCCCAGATCACTGGGCCCAGAGTCTCATACAATAGCCACTTTCCTAAACCTCAGATGCATAGCTGGAGTGAACGTCTTTGGTAGCCACCAGAATTTTCACAATGGTTTCTTAGTCTGTAGGGTAAAAGCCATGGCAGTGGGGAAGATAAGTGGAAGCTTACAGTAGGAAAGCCTAGGTAGAAGCCTCGGAAATTGTTCCCTCACTGCTGCCCTAGCCATATTAAGAAATCAAAATCAGTATTATGTCCCAAGGGGAATGGCAAACGTAAAAAAAATTAAAAGCACAAAGGATGCTTCACCAGACTGGTCTCTGCAGAAAACAGACAGACACTGGAGAATGACAGTGGACAACCATGAACTCAATCAAGTGTAGTGTCAATCACCCCAATTGCAGCATTGGTGCCTCAGCAGTGTCTCAGCTAGAGTAGATTGACATGGCTTTGGGTACATGGTGTGCAGCCTTTGATCTGGTGAGTTTGCTCTTTTCCATATCTCTCAAGAACTTAGAAATAGTTTGCATTTATGTGGGGAAGGTGCCCTTATACATTTGCTAGTATGTGTATTTCTTTCCCTAGGGCCATATTAATTCTACTGCCTCTGTTGCAATAGATCAAATGGACACTGGCAGGCATAGAAAGACTAACCACGGGACATCACATCAGGTGATCACCCGAAGTGTCCATCATGAGCTATGTTCTCTTACGCTCACCAAGTCATGTGTTTGGGTGGGTGCTGTAGTAATTTTTCCGACATGGACGCAGTCCATCTGAGACTGGGCCTGAATAGTACCAAGGGTGCAATGAAGCTGTGCAAGCAGGTGGCTCAGACCTCTGTGCCATCCACAGATGACCACAAAGAGAGAGAAACCATTGCTCTTGTCTCTCTCTTTCCGCTTACACCTATGACCACTTGGAGCATTCCCTATGATCAATTGATGGAGAAGGAAAATGTATGGGCTTCATCCATGGATGAGTAGGCTCAGTATGTGGGCACGAACTGAAAATGGATTTCTACTGCATTGCAGCCTCACTTAGAGATGGCCCTGAAAGCCAGTAATGAGAGGAGATCCTCCTTACAGGTGGAGCTTCATGGGGCACACCTGGTCACCACCTTGTGTAGAAAGAAAAGTGACGTCAGATAAGAATATAGGTAGATTTGTGGGCGATGGCAAATGGCTTGCTTGGTCAACTGGGGACCTGAAGAAAACAGACTGAAATATCAGGGATAAAGAAGCCCAGGGAAAAGACATGTGGATAATATATAGGAGTGGGCAGGAGGTGAGAGGATCTTTGTGTTGTATGTTAGTGTCCACCAGAGAAAACTCACTGCAGAAGAGGCACTAAACAGCCAAGGAGATAGAATGGCTTGGTCGGTTGACATCAGCCAGCTTCTGTCATCAGTCACCCCAGTGCTGACAAGTTGGTGTGTGAATGGAGCAGCATTAGTGCCCGCTGCCCACAGCTAACCTACCTACTGCCGCTCTCAGTTGTCTAGCCTACCAGTGAGGGAGACCAATGCTGAGCCTGTGCTATGGCACCACCCCGGGATGAGCTTAAGTTATTTGGTGGATGGATGATGTCATTGAATTCATCCCACTCTTCCCTCAGCGCCTCAGCCAACGCCACCAGACTTTCAGAGGGTTTGATGCACTGACACAGGGTCCCACATAACATAGTCTTGCACTGACGGACTAATTTTACAGCAAAAGAGGCACAACAGTAGACACAGGCCAACGGATCTTTTGGTTCTGTCACAACTCATCAGCTGCCAGCCTGGTCGAGCGTTGGAAAACATGGCTGAGGTACCGTCTTGAGATGATACTCAGAGGATGGGGTGCCAACACTTCAGAGCATAATACATACTCTGAATCAATGATGAATATGCGATGCTGTGCCCTCAGCTGGTCGAATTCATGGTCTAGGAACCAGGCTGTCGAAGTAGGAGTGGCACTGTCACCATCACTGTCAGTGGCCCACTAGGGCAAACTGTGCTCCTGAGTCCTTAATTTTTGACACCCAGGCCAGGAATGCTTCTACTAGGACGTATAGTAGGATTTCCTTTCCATGTTCAGTGCCAGGTACTGGCCAATCCCTCCCAGCAACTGTGCTTAGAGGCCAGTGGGGAAGGACAGGAGTCACCATCCTACACAGGTAATTGGTCCTGTGCTGTGACACAGTGGGGCAGAGAGGCTATGTTTAGCACCCAGTTGACCCAGTGGGACATCTCCTGGTACTCCCTGCCCAGTTCCAACAGCAAATAGACATTGGCAGGAGCCACAGCTTGAGAAGGACACAGTGGCCTCCAAGGGTGACAGTCTGGGTCACCCCACCAGGCAAGCCCTCGAGCCCAGCAGAGGTGCTAGTGGAGGTGGAAAAGAATCTAGAACGTGTAGTAGGGGAGAACGATGATGAGTATTGGTGGTCCTAAGCCCAGCTAACTTTCCTTATCCCTCTAACCTTCCTCTTATATGTTTTCCCAGGACAAGAGACCAAGCAAAATCTTTGGGACAGGGTTCCCAGATAGGGTGGGATCAAGACAGGAAGCAAATGGACCCAAGCTCCAGAGAAGGCAGCCTGTGTAGATGGTGTGGTGCCACCCAGCTGCCCCTTCAGGACACAGCCCCTTACTCCTCCCACATCTGGAGCATTGTCTGCAGATGATTCACTGCTGAGACCCTCCCTGGGAATAGCCCCAGCTGCCTGAAGAGCTGCCCGGCCCATGGTCATCATGCTCTTTTTTTCCAGGGCCACCCTGTGTCCTTTGGCTGGTCCATGTGACGGTACAAAGGCTTGGGTTCCCTTGGCTTAATTTTGGACACTTTTGAGGGGCCATCTCACTCCAGAGGCCCCCGTGGGAGCAACCACAGCCCCCACTTCTCCCTCACCTTCTTGCTCTGCCTAGCCTGTCTCTTCACCCCTCATGGGTGATGTTCGGTATGCCTTCCCCATACACCTGCTCCACTAGAATCCATCTCTGCACCTGGTTCCTGGGTAGCTGGATGAGAGACTGTTGTCCTGTGTGCCCACTCCATGGGTCATTCCTCGGGAGACATCCCAGTCTCATCTCTTCTTTGCGCTGGCAGCTGCCGTCAGTCCCCCTGGCCTGCCCCCCTCCCCGTAAGGCCTGGGCTGGGAGCGGAATGTGCCCATCGTTGCTCTTGTGGACCCTCTGAGGACAGAGCACCTCTCCCTCACTGCTGCAACCAATCCTTCCTCCTTGACCTTCACTGTGAGCACCCGGGATGGCTTGGCCTCTCTGGGATGGTCCCACCTTCCACCATCTACCCTTCCTCCAGCCAGCAGCACTTGGACCTCCCCTGGGCCACCTGCCAGTCCCTACCCTGGGTTTTTCAGAGCCCCACGCTGGGCCCAGGCTACTGGCTTCTCACCCTGCCAGCCTCACCCCGGCATCCTCCTGCTCCTCCCAACATGTCTCTCCCCTTCTGCATGTTCTCCAGCTTCACGCATGTTCAGCCTCCCTTTCCCGAGTGGAAGGCCCAGCGTCTATACCCCTGAGAAAACTGAGGTCCCTGCAGTGGCCAGCTGTTGTTTTGACTGCCCAAGTGCTTTCTCCCTTGCTTTGTGACACAGCCCTCTGCTTCCCGTGCAGGAGGGAGGCCCCCCGCCCAAACCACACATGTGGCTCAGTGTGGCTGCCTAAGAGGCTGCCCTCCAGCTGTATCAGTGGGTCCAGTTCATGGCAGCCAGTCCAACACCTGTCCTGGTCACGGTGAATCCCAGAGAGGAATCACTAGCCGGCTCAGTCATTACTGATAAGATGTTTCCAAGCGGATTGGATGGGATAAATAAGCCCTATTCGTCAGGTTGCTCATGTGGAATGATGCCTGTTCTGGCCATGTTCTCTGTAACACAGAAATGCCCATCTCTAACAGAAGACACCTGTGCCAGCCGAGGGAGGAGGCAGGGAGGGGCAGAGATGAATACAGGAGGGAAGGGGAGGATAGTCATCTATTGCTGTGTAACAAATCACCCCCAGACTTATAGTGGCTTAAAATAGTACACTCTTATAGTTTCTATGGGTCAGTAATCTGAACGTGGCTTAGATCAGACTCTTTCTCAAGGGTGCAGTCAAGGTGTCGGCCGGGACCACAGTCATCTTGAGGTTCAAGTAGGGCAGGATCTGCTTCAAACCTCCCTCATGAGGCTCTTGGCAGGACTCTGTTCCTTGTGGGTTGCTCGGCCCAGCGCCCCAGCTTCTTGCTAGATTCTGAGCTCCCGCTTCTCTGCTGTTCCTCTACTCCACTTTTTGGATGACTCCAACCAATCCCAGTTCTGAATGTCCATCTGGACCTAGGTCTGGATCGCAGGCCAGTGTGTCCCATCGGCTACTGGATATCAAAACCCTTTCTTGGATCTCAGGCTTTTCCCCCCACACCTGCTTCTGCTGTGATGGATGTATGTAGACCTGAAGCTCCAGGTTCACTGCTGGCTCCTCCCCTCTTTAACCACACCCCTAAACCATGCACATGGCCATCCCCTTCTCCAGGTCTTTGTCATCTCTTGCTTCCTGTCCCCATCTGGCCTTACCCCTCATTCCCCTCCTCCTGGACAACACAATAACCCTTCTCATGTCAGAGTTGACTCCGTCGCTCTCCTGTTTATAAAGCATTACTCGTTCCCCTTGCCCCTGGTACAACAGACCCTCTCGGGCTAGCCCTGCCTCCACCACCAGTTTCCTCCACACCCTCTCTTCTTGGCACCCTGGTTTCGCCTGTCCCTCCTACCTACGCCCATCATTCCCCCAAGCAAGACTTTCCTCAGCCTAAAATGCCCCCCCACCTTAGACCCACCCTTGTAATCTTATCCCACCTTCAAGATTCAGGGTCAAGCTCTGTTTTGTCCCAGAAGCCCCCCTACAGCCTCCTAAGCCTCCAAAGCTCTTTCTTCACCTTCAGAATGAGACTTGCTCCAGACAGACCTATATAGAGAGAGGTTCCTGCATGTGGCCCGTCCCTGTACACTGGGGGCTCCTGGGGAGACTGTGGCTGTTGAGCGTCTGTCCTGTGGAGGTGCTTAGGGAGCAAAGACAGGTCTGCTCCAGGGCTGCAGGAGGGGAGAGGGAGACTCAGAGGCATGGGGACGATGCTTCTGCAGCCATTTACAGCTCCTTGCCCCCGGCTTCCCTCTTGCCTCCCCTTTGAGACCTCGAACACAAGGCAAGAGAGAAGAAGAGTAATGATCAGCTCTGAGCGTGTTGGTAGTTTCCTCTGGTTCTAGAAGGTTGCTAGTCCTCCGTGATTTACTGAGGATTGATGGAAACCAAAGTTAAGCTAGCACAACTGAGAAGGAGGGGCTCACCGGCTCGGATAACCAGATTGTCTAGAGCAAGCAGTGCAGCCGGCCTTTGGGAAAACTCAAACCCCAGACCTCCACATTGCTAGCACCCTCCCCCGCTTCCTTCCTTCTTTCCGCTCTAAAATGAAAACAGCTCTAATGTTAACTGGTTATACAGTTACTACTTGGCTATTGTAAAAAAAAAAAAAAATGAGAACGATGTATAAGGCACCCCTATTAACATCCTGGTTACCATCTGAACCCAGGGTAGGCAAATTTTCTTTTTTTTCTATAAAGGGCCAGTTAATAAGTATTTTAGGCTTTGTGGGCCATGTGATCTCAACTCTGCCTATGAAAGCCATCGTAGACAATATATAAATGAAAGGGCATGGCTGTGTGCCAATAAAACTTTATTTACAAAAATAAGTGCTGGGCCGAATTGGGCCAGTAAGCTGTAGTTTGCCACCTCCTGGTGTAGACATTTTCTTTCTGCCTCAGTTATCAGCTTCATTCTCTCCTATGCCAGAATGATGGGGGGTAGGAGTGGTGGGGTCATGGGTCCAGCAGCTCTCTGTTCTGTCCTCCATTACTTGTGGCCAATGAGGAAAGGCATGACTCCCTACCAGCCCAGTATGAAAATCTGCGGGGAGGACTTTGGCCTGGCTCAAGCCAGATGCCCAACTCTGGAGCAATCTTGAGAGAGACCTGTAGGAGGGGTTATTTGATCGCTTCCTGGTGGTGGAGTGCCGCACCATGTCTTAGATGAAGGTATGTAAAACGCGGTTTGAGATATAGAAAACAATCAATGTGCAGTACATTCTAATTTTTTTTTTAACGTTTATTTATTTTTGACACAGAGAGAGACAGAGCATGAACCGGGGAGGGTCAGAGAAAGGGAGACACAGAATTGAAACAGGCTCCAGGCTCTGAGCTGTTAGCACAGAGCCCGACGCGGGGCTCGAACTCACAGACCGCGAGATCATGACCTGAGCCGAAGTCAGCCGCTTAACCAACTGAGCCACCCAGGCGCCCCAATGTGCAGTACATTCTATATCCCTCGAACATAGCTCAGCTTTTGTGAAAGCAGTCTTGATTATTACTATGGCATGATTTTAAAAACCCAGATTTTTTTTTCACGTATCGTGTTCCATCATCTGCGTTTTCTTGCTAAGAGTTTAGTTGGTCCCCTGACCACTTTTCACCTTTGTAAATGCACTTCAGGCTGTAGTATGTTTCTCCCAGTTGGTAGTCTTCCATCCAGATGGACTCATAATTTTGGTCTCCTGGGACCTACTTGGTTTCTTATTGACATTTCCTCCTTTCCCCACAGCGCTTCTGCCAGCCCCACTTCCTGCCTTTAAGAGGTCAGATTCTAGGGGGCATGAGCAGGCTCATGTCCAGTCAGACCCTACAATGGCCAAAGCTGTGCTCTGTGACCTTCCTGCTTCTGCCCCTGTTGGTAGTGCCCCCCAACCCCCATACAGTGGACCCAGTGGAGCCCAGCACAGATTTGGGCATCTTTCTGGGCCAAGGCAAAAGTGCTGTGGATTCAGGCTGTTTGTCGAGCCCTTTGGCACTTTAGAGACCCAGGGGGAGACCCTCTCCTCTGTCTCCTTCCCTGGCTGCCCAAGGTCTTCATGCTGGGCTCACCTCCAGGGTCAACCCATCTGTGTGCAGTTTCCTCTTAGGCCAGCCTGTCTGGTCTGGCTGACTGCTCTCCCTTCCCTGGCTCCCATTCACATCCGGCCCCAGCTTAGACCCCAGTGTGTATTATTTAAATTCTGGCCCCCTGGAAATCACCATGGCCCTTTGGAAAGAGACCACATTGGGGTTTGTGGACCAGGGTCTGGCTGCTGGCTTCATCCTGGAGCAGGTGTGGCACTTTGGCAAGCTCTGTTTCCTCTTCTGTAAAATGCAGATAATAATGAACTTACCTCATGGGGTGGTTGTGAAGAGATAACAACTGAGATAATATGTACTGTTTTGGGCCCATCTCAGGACTAGGGCGCCATGTTGATTGGCCAGGGACCTTCCCGGTTTTAGCACTGAAAGTCCTGCCCCACCCAGGGAACTCTCAGTCTGGGACAAATGAACACTGCAATAAATGCTACAGGGCCATCAATTCTAGTTTCTGCCTCTCTCCCCATGGCCCTTCCACGGAGACCAATATCCTCGCACACCTCCATTTCCAACTTTGAGACGTTCCCAGGCCATCCCATGGCTCCTTGGCTGCTGTGTGAAGACGCCTGAGACAATCCCATGGTTTGATATTCTCCGTGTGCTGGGCTCAGTCTTAGCTTTCCCTCTAGCCTGACCTACCCCAGGAGGATCCGGGCCCCGCTGGAAGGGGGGAGGCCATGTCCTGCTGCCACTAAGCCTATGTCTGGGCTCCCCCTGTGCTCATGCTGATGCTCACTCAGGCCTGCCTGCTGGAGACGAGGCAAATGTGCCAATGGAAACTTCCACCTCCCTGGCACCACCTCTGTCCTCTCCAGCATCCCGCTGCACTGCCAGGGCATCGCATAACCCAGCTGCCTCCCCTGGATGCTGGGTGCTACCTCTCCGGACTCCCTCTGTTCATAATGATACACATTGGGCTTTTTTACGACCCTTAGCTATTTTCAGGGAAGAGTAAATGGTTTGGTGCACTCAACATGGGGAGCACGGGAGGGTGGGGAACAGAGTGGGAAGGGCTGGACTGAGAAGGCAGCTAGGCACCAGTCTGCAGCCTCCGTGAACATGGGAGCCCTGGGGTGGCTTGTCCGTGGGAAGGGGCTGACCAGGAGGGGCTTGGAGGACTGACTGGGAAGAGCCTGGGCTTAGGAGGCCCCCTGGGAGGGAAGTAATGAGAGGCCCCCCCACCCCTCTGCCTGCTCCCTGGAAAGGACTCAGACGTTAAGCCTTCTCTCCTCCCGTGTTCCCAGTGCCTGCAGAGAGCTATGGATGGAGGATGCAAGGCCATCAGTTTCTGCCACTTTCTCTATTGCCAGGGCTGAGTTTAAGAGAGTTAAAGTCAATTCCCCTCAAAGCGAGCTAGACTCACAGGCCATTCTAATGCCAGTTTGCCTAGAGGCGCCCTTGCCTCAAATTCATATTAACCAAATTAACATTTTGCACGGCAGAGGATCGCCCTATATGAGATTGGTGGTAATCTCTTAGGATTTTCCCCTGCTTTCTGCTTTGTGAGCATTTGGTTTTACCCCACCCAGGACTCTAGTATTTATCACATTTGCCTACTTCAGGTAAAACTCATCAGATGTAGTGCTTTTTTCAATATGTGTTCCTTCGTGTGGTGTAATGCTTACTCTTGCTCCCTTTTGTGCATGATACAGAGTTTGGTGTCTGTCCCTGGTCTCGTGGGGACACCTTGGTGACTAGGGACCCTGAGCTCACGGTTGTATTGGTTCCAACTCAACACATCATCAGACTGTAAAGCAGAGATGCAGACGTGGGCAGAATCCTTTTATCTTTGCTGAGGAAGGGTATTTGCTTATTTATTATACATACACTTAAAACTCATTGGAGAGCATGGGGTGAATATAAAAAGGCACCTGTTGGGATGAGCACTGGGAGTTGTATGGAAACCGATTTGACAATTTAAATTTCATATTAAAATAAATAAAATTAACATACAAAAAAAAGCAAAGGTAAAAAGGATTCCTTATTTTTGAACCACACAAAGTGATTTTTGACAGGCTATTCAATTCTCTCCCATCCTTACTCTGTGAATGTCTTCCTGTTCACACAGCTGAGATCATTCAGTGTTCGCATATTTGGGTTTTCCTTTTGTGACCAAACATTGGAACATAAGCATTTCTTTATGTCACAAGAAAACTTTTCAAAAGCATATTTTAATTGACGGCATATTTCTCTGGTTTGCTTTACCATGGTAGAGTTAACCAATCTTCCCTCATTGATTATTCCAGATTTTCCCATTATAAACAATACCAAAAGGAACATTTTTGTGCAATAAAATATTCCCCACATTTAGATTTATTGTGGCTTTGGCAAATTATCTGCTAAATAATGCCAAATAACAGATTTACGGTAGTGGAATTATATGATCAAAGAATAAAATAGTATACGGATTTTGTACATATTTTAGACTGTTATCCCCAAAAGCAACATCACTAAGATCAGTTTTTTAAATGTACCAAGTTTTGCTTACTTTATAAAATCAGGTCTAATTCTTCTGGTACCACTGATGCTTCTAAGCCTGTCACAACCCCCCACGCCCACAGGGGTTAAATATTGAATTATGTTTTCTTCCTGTGTGGTTGACTCTATTTCATTTTTATTATTATACATTGCTTCCCCTGCTGTTTGGTGTGGGTGGGATTTCCTGGGCCCATGATGTGAGGTGAGGCAGGTGAGCTACGATGGCTGACTTATCACTTACCTGGGACATGGAAGTTAGGCATAAATGGACCTCCTGAGCCACATTCCCTCCTCTGAACCCATCGGTCAGCCTTTGTACATCCTTCCTGGTGACACAGAGGGCTTCCCTTCAAGGTTGTAAGGAAGGATGAGATGCTATGATG
The DNA here is from genome assembly GCF_046562875.1 of Panthera onca. Lineage (NCBI taxonomy): Eukaryota > Metazoa > Chordata > Mammalia > Carnivora > Felidae > Panthera > Panthera onca. Next base: position 42,038,976 of record NC_138349.1, on the reverse strand, counting down.
CTCCATGGAGCCCTCTGGCAAGGCTGCACTGTGGAAGAGGCAGCCCACACCCCCAGGTGGCCACGGAGGCCTCCTTCCTGTGTGGTCGAGCTGTCTTCTCTGTATCCCTTCACCCCCCCCGCCTCGTTCTGGGGAGCCCCAAGTTCCCTGAGCAGCCAGGCTGGCCCCTCACCCCCAATCCTGGGCAGCCACTCTGCCAGCCTGGGGTCTGGTGAGAAGTACCAGCTCTGGTCCCCCAAGCAGATAGACGGTAGGAGATTGGAGCAGGTGCCAGAATGCCCTGTCACGAGCAGCTTGGGCTGGCACCCGCCCTCCCCTCGCCCCGGCCTGGCTCACAGGACCCTTTGGAGTCCTATTTCTGGACTCTCACTGCACTCAGTGGGATTTGGAGATATTTCCTCTTTAACACCCACTTGACAGTGTTTCCCAAGGGCCTACCATGAGCTGAGCACTGTGTGCGGGTAGTTCTGGGGGTGCAGACACAAAGAGCAAGAGCCCAAGACTCTAGGCAGTGTGGCAGCTCCTAGGAACTGAAAGCATAGTGGGAGGGGACACAGATGAGGCTGGAAAGGTGAGCATGGGGCAAGAAGGGAGCATAGCTATCTCACTGGGCAACCCTAACTGAGCCAGGGTGAAGTCCAGTAGGGCTTACTGGAGGAGGTGGTAGCTGGCTGAGAAAGAAACATAGGGGGAGAGAAAGAAAAAGCATTCCACGTCTCAGGATACAGGGAGGCAGACAGAGAGGGAATAGGCATGGTCTTCCCAGGAAAGGCAAGTAACTGGGTAAGATGAGAGACAAGGATACCCTTGACTCTTACAGACCTTTCAAACAATCACAGCCACCAGGACCACTGAGCTGGACCATTGGGAGAGAAGGAAGAAGCGCATGGCATTTCCTGAAACAGAGAGTGGGTTTGCAGTACATCTCAGAGGAACATAAGGACTCTCCGTGGACAGAGGCATAGAGCTGGGGTCCTCCTGCCGGCAGTGAACCAAAGAATGTGTGAAGCAGGACTGCCATCCATCAGCCTTCCAGAGCCCATGGCCTTATTGGGAGCTGGGATTCTAGAAACAATGGCTCCCTGGGGAGGGTATCTGGCCTCTCACAGACCGGGAGAAGGTACTGTGAAGCCTCGTCCATGGAGGGGAGCAGGCAGGGAGAGTGGCCATCCAAACCAGACAGCGAAGGTAGAGGATAAGCCTCTGCCTGCCTTCTGTGTGACTCTGGACAACCTTGAACTTCCCAAGCATGGTGTCTGTGTCTGGTATACGATCTGCCCCACCAGGGCATGCCCAGGTTGCAACATCATTCCCTAAATCACTTGTGATGCCTGGTCTCTTCCACCTCAAAGACAGAGGGCCCCCAGGCGGTGTTCTTGAAACCTGCCACCACAGCCTTACCTCGGCAGCTTTCTGTGCCAAGGTGCCACGTGCCTGGGGATCCTGCATAGCCCAGCGTGTCCTGGACCCTCGCCACCTGTCTCGGGCTGGTGAGCATCTCTCTGGAGCTAGCAGGGGCATCCGGCAGTGGGCTGGCAGGCAGGTGGCTTTTATATGCCTAGTATTGTTGGGCCAGGCAGACCTGCATCAGACAAGGCATACGGGTGGCGTGGGCGTCTGTCTGTGCTCCTGGCTGGGCCTGAGCAGAGAGCAGAGGACACTGGGCCATGCCAGCAGGCACACCCCAGGGAGGCCCAGCCACAGAATGAGGACACCAGACCCTCCTCATCTATGGCTTTCCTCTCCTGAGATACTTATTTCCATTTGTTCATGAAAGGGCTGGACTGAGCCAGGCCCAGGGGTGGAGAACGTGGGGTGGGCAGGCCCCAAGTTGGGACCTGCTGTGTCTTCTTGTGCAGGCAGAGGGCAGGCTCCTAGGAGCCTGCGACTGATGGGGAGCTTCCGGGCCACGAGCACTTCAGAGCAGGAGGATGTCACTGGCCCATTCAGCCAGGTTTCTCCGACCCCCTGGAGGGCCAGTTCTGAGCCCTGGAAACTTATGGTCCTGCCCCGTGAGCTTGTATTCTAGTGGAGGTGAGCAGATAAAGAAGGAGACCTCTTCCAGCAGGGTGGGCTCTAAGAAAGACCCGAAGCAGGGCCACCGGGAGAGCGTGACAGCGGCAGGGCGGTCAGAGGGCTTCTGGGGGGAGAGACCTGTTGCGACTGGATGAAACCTAGAAATTGTATTAAACATATCAGCATGACTGCTTATGGGAAGGTGGGATCGGGGAAGGGACCGTGGATCGCAGCTGCAAGGAAAACAGATGGACGGACACAGACAGGGGCTTGCATGGACCAGTGGTGGGCTCTGAATGGAGGAGTTGGATGTGCTCAAATCTGTCTTTCCAACATCAAAGCAAAATACAAAATTAACACCCAGACCGAGGCACCAAAACTGATTGGAAACTCTGGGTACAAGGTATGCACGGGGCTGAGGATTGGAGGTGGCCTGGTGAGGGTCTTCCAAGTGGTATGGTCACGTGGAGACATGGCCGTTCCACCGGGGGACCCAAGACGTCAGCTCGCTGTCCCGTGGGCAAATGAGGAGTGCTCCCATTTCTGGGCACAGGCGTGCCTGGCTGCCAGGGTGGCCGAGCAAATGGACGGGGAAGGAGCTGAGGACTAGAAGGTTTACCTCTAGAAGTCCAGTTATCCCCCCTTTTGGTCAGGCACCTCCCCTGAGTCTGTGGCGGTAACTGCTGTCCCTGAATTCAGAGCTGCTTCTCTCTGCTTCCCCAGAGAGGATGCTGCACCTGTTTTGAGGGAGCACCCCTGGCTGTGCGGGGTGGGGACAGGATGGAACAATATAACCTTCCCTATCCCGGGCTTCCACAGCATGTCTGTTTTCAGCCCACCTCTCATTCCGTTCACCGGTCCAGGACCTCGAGTTCCAGAGTCTCCCCATGTTTTATTGAGATAAATCAGCAGATTTCTTATTGCCCACTTTACCATAAGTGTAACTTCTGCTTTTCTAACTACCCCGAAGTTCTATTGACCTCTCTAATCTGCCGCCATCCCTCTTCTTCTTTTTTCTCTGATAGATTTATGGCTTTAATTGTTTTTCCTTTGGCCATTTTAATGGAATTTGGGAGAGTAAGTGGACAGAATGCCACATGTACCCACCATGTTCGGTTGAAATTGACACCTCACCATTTTTCTGACCCTCGGTTTTCACCCTAACATGGGGGTGATGGCACGAGAGTCAAATGAGCTCCTGGAGGCAACCACTTCGGGGGTGTGGGGGAGGGTGGGATTGAAGATAAACATTCCTGAGTTTGGGCCTGGCCCTACCACACACTGACTCGGTAGTTTGACCAAGTCCCCTACTCTCTCTGAGCCTCAGTTTCCCCATGAGTAAAAAGGAGATGGTGACACTGCCCCTTGGCAAACCACCAGGCATATGGTGGGTGCTCCCTCTATGCTATTTTCCTTCCATAAGGGACCCAGCACCGTCACGGAGACGTCTGTTGTATGTCCTAGTCATGGCACTGTGACCACTGCACTGAGTGTCCACAGCAGGGCAAAATCTGGTGGGGTTGTCTCTAGGGATGTCTCTCCCAGCTGTCTGCCCTTCGCAGAAGAGGCAGATTCCTGACCCACCATCTGCACTCTGAGGCCTTCAGGCAGAAGGTGGGCTAGTTTCCATGTGGGAACTCATGGGTCTGAGCATCATGGAGCAGGATGGAGAAATAAGGAACATCTTTCCTTTATGTGTCTTTATGTAGTGGGTGGTTAGGGAGTAAGTAGCCCACTAGCTGGCAACTGAGGACAGAGCTTGCAGGTAGAAAGTAAGCGTTCTTTGAGTTCTGAAGAGCCCAGGGGTTCCAGAACGACTCCACCATCCGCAAGTGATACATGAAGTTCCAGATATCTGTTCCTTGGGTCATTTTCCTGCTTGACTACATTCATGAGAACAGTGGCCCTTTGATTACCAGGATGCCAATGGTAGGATCGTATTTCTATAAGGAATGTGAGTCAGCCAATTCCCTTCTCCCCAAGCCTCAGTTTCCCCCACGTGTAAGAGAAGCAAGTGCACAGCATGAAGACACCTCAAGTATGCAGCTCTAATGATCTCTGGCCTGAGGGCCCCCACCCTCTGTCAAAGTCTCCAGCTGTCCTAGTTGGACATGAGTCTTCTTGCTGATCAGTAAGAGATTTTGTAGCTAATCACTTTGCTTATGGCTCTTAATCCCTTAGGACACAAATGCTCTTTGAGGGACTACAATATTATTTTTGCACAACTCTGCGGGGTCCGGAAGCACGTGCAACTGAAGGACAAAAACATCCTCCTTTGGTGGGGATAACAGGAAAATAACAGTGGTGATGAAGAAACCAAAGAAGCATGCCAAGTCCTGCCACGTATGAGTCATCTGACTACTCCTCTGGCACAATGGTCATGGCCTCTGGGGCTGGCAAATGGGACACATGTGGCAATTGTGTCTCTCTGTCCTGGGGCCAGACCAATGGTAAGAGTGAGGAAGTCTTTTATTGTGTGACCACCAATATGAGGAGACAGGGGTGAGATTTGGTAGACTAGGAACACACAGTCAGTCCACTGTTGGGTATGTCCATCCACAGGCTGTATCCAGAGGCATCCAGGAAGGTAGCGGTCACCTCCCCTGTAGCCACATGGGGGCTGAGCATCACCCCTGGAGAATAGTCAGGTTTCTCTGGGGCCCTGTGGGGACTCCTGTCAGGACGGCAAGGCAAAACTCTGACCAATGGAACTAGCTAGCAACTTGTCCTCAGGCAACTTTCTATGGATTATGAGTCTCCAGGTTCCATCAAGCCCCATCAACATGGAAGTCTCCTGCATCGAGAAGCTTCCCTGTTACCACCCACCGGCCCACTTACAGAGGCATAGAAGGTCTGCTGATTTGCTTTAAGCTTGAAGTTACTTTGTAAGACATCAAAATAATTATCAGACATACCCACTCATCGGAGGCAGTTTGGAACATACCAAAAAGAAAAATATACATAATCATCATCCTATCATACAGAGTTAACTACCGTTGTTATACCATTCCATCCTTGACTTTTCCTGGTTGTGTTTTCATCCTTTTGTGCAGCCATGATTATACCATTGTACACTTTCATATCGTGAGGTTATATTTTTTACAAATGTTCCCTAAATAGTACAAGTTTGGTCAATCCTGATTGTTGCTTAATTAGCCCATTTCAAGCTTTGGCTGTTGTAAATAATAGTGCAGTGATCATCTCTGGGTATTTTAATTTTTAAGCCTGGGGTCAATTCTTTAGCATCAGTTTCTAGAGTGGAGCTGTTCCATCAAAGGGTATGAACACTTTTAGGTTCTTTATCTCCTATGGGAAAGGCTGACCTTAGGATTCCACCTGCCATGTGCCCAGAGGGAGCAGGGAAAGTGCTCTGTTCACAAAACTCTTGTCCCTTTGTCCTAGACCAGCCAATTGGCCTGAGCCTGCCCACAAAGTACTCCATGAGCACCCCCCACAACCTCTCCCCATTCCCTCCATTCTCCTCCGTTGTCCATAACTGTGGGTAACCATGGTCTTCAGAAGCGTTGAAGAGCATTCTGGGCTGGGGGTGCTTGGCTAGTGTTGGACAGTTCCACCAGAAATCATTGTTCCTGGGCGTGCTGGTGCCTGCCCATGGAAAGGCCTGTAGTGCTAACACATGTGATCAGGCATTGCCCCCCAGCATGGCCCCACAGAAAAGGAGTGACTAACCAGAGTGCCTTCCTGTCTTCTCAAAGTTCAGGCCAGGGGTCCCAGGTTCAAAGAACTGTGTCTGACTCATTTTTTCCCATTCCCCAAAGGCAAGTGCAGTTTGAAAACACTGAAAGCACCTCCCACCCTACCCAAACAGAAGCCCATTCCTGGGGTTCACTTAGTCCAGGGTCCAGGCACGGCTGGCAAAAACAGCATCCAGGCCAGGGCAGGCACCTACTGTGGAAGGTCACCGGAAGAAGGGCTGGTCTGGGAGTCTCTGTCAGCCTGATGGGGGGCCAGGACCCTGAGGTCACTGGGATGTGGGGAAGGGACAAGAAACGTGAACTTTACTAAAGGGAGATGTATTTTTCAGAAGAGAAGAAGGTTCCAGACAAACTCTCTAACTTCACAAATTTGCATGTGTAGCTGATGAAGGGCCCCAGTGCTTAGGATACTGAGGAACGGGTAGTAGGTGGGCCCTCTGAGCTCCATGGAGACACCCCAGCTGTGTCAGGAGTTGTGTCTACTCTTCCAAGCTGAGGGTTGGAGGTCCTCACTGAACAAAGGCCTTCACCCTGGAGCACACACATCAACTACTCAGATATCTCTGGGGACCCAGAGCCTACCTACAGCCTCACAAAACAGCTTGCTGCATTGGGCAACCCCCCTGTTCCTTTCACGTATTGTCAATCTTTGTAGGAATAAGGGCAGAAGTAAATAAGTACATTCCTCCTCATTGGAGCGAATCTTCTCTCTCCCAGAGAGCCCACCTGCTGGCTGCTCTCCCATCCAAAGGAGCCCGGCAGAGTGAGGCTAGAACTTTCTTCACATGCTGTGACTCCAACATTTATTGACTCTTTTCAATGAAACACTCTATTCCTCCAATTGTTTCCACGAGGCATGGTTCCTACCTGTTTATCTTCCTTGGGACAGGCTCTGCATTTAAATTTCCCTCTTAGAATGTGGTATGGAGAACTAAACCGTCCTTCAGATGAGCCCACATGCACAGGAGCTGTTGGTGCCTATGTTCTGGGCACCCCATGCCTCCAGAATCCATCTGCCACGTTGAGTAGTGTGGACAGCCACAGCCCAGAGGGGTCTTAGACCCAGCTTAGAGTCACTGCCCTGAGTATGAATGGCCAGACAACAAAGCCAAGATAAGACATGACACAATATTCAGTGTATCTCAATTGTATTTCATCTCAGTTGTATTTTATAGACTGGCTGTACGAGACTGTTTATCTCCAGATCTCAGAGGTGTCGTCACATGTAGCTCCAGGAGCTGCTTCAAGGCCCCTGCGATCAGGAGGTGAGAGCCCTGCAGGTAAGAAGCCTCAGAGGCTTCTGAGCAATGTGTGTGGAGTGGAGGTTGGGGAAATGTGCTCTGTGCAGCCGTAACTCCTTTATAACACACCACAGCAACACCGATCTGTCACATTGCTCTACTCATCAAGGACAGATTCCACGTTTCAGAGCCCACGTTAAAGAAATACAAGCAGATCAAGTCAAATAGAAACTCCCCCTCAAAACTCTAACTTTTCATACAGAATAGCACTGAGGACTTTCTTTGTGTGGTTTCACATCTGCTCGCTCACTGTGCTTGCCCAGAAGCCCATCCTTGCAAAGTCACCAGTCCTGCACTTGTGCCGATTAGGAGAGTGCAGACAGCCTGCTTTTCCCTTCCTGTTGACTAGGGGGTTGGAAACAGACATTGAGGGGGTTTCTCCTAGGTAACAAGCTCCTGGTAGGCGTTCTGTATATTGGACTCCTCCTGGTCCTTGCCACATCATGGGGAAATGCATTCTTATCTCCACTCCACATATGGGAAAACTGAAGGTCATGGAGGTTAAATCATTTGCCCTTGTTGACAAAACTGGTAATGACAGTTTGGATTGGAGTACAGAGCTGTTGACTCAGAGCTCCATGCTTTGTCTATGGCCTCAGACTCTACACCAGCGCCATCCAATAGAAATAGAACGTGAGCCATAAGTATGAGCCAAATACGTAATGTTATATTTTCTCGTAGCCACATTAAAAAAAGGGAAACCAGGTGACTCATTCCAGTAACATCTCTTTTTTAAACTCCATCGATCCAAAATATTGGTACTTGAACATGGTGATCAATATAAAATTATTAACTTAACATTCTGTTTTTGGAGTATGTCTCTGAAGCCCATCGTGTAGCTCCCACTCACCGCACATCTCAAGTCGGGCCAGCTGTACCGCAAAGTGCTCTGCTATTAAATACAAAACTATCGCTTCATGTTCTCCCTTAGCCATTCTTTCAAGAGAATTTCATTTTTTTTCTTAGTGCTTTTGAATATATTTGCACTTTTTATAAGAAATAGACTGTAAATGGGACGCTTGGGTGGCTCGATCGGTTAAGCATCGGACTTCAGCTCAGGTCATGATCTTATGGCTCGTGGGTTCGAGCCCCGCGTCGGGCTCTGTGCTGACAGCTCGGAGCCTGGAGCCTGGAGCCTGCTTCGGATTCTGTGTGTGTCTCTCTCTCTGCCCCTCCCCCACTCGTGCTCCATCTGTCTGTCTGTCTCTCTCTCTCAAAAATAAGTAAACATGAAAAAATTAAAAAAGAAAGAAATAGACAATGAATTCCTAATAAAAGTGAAACTGGAGTGCTTTCTGACTTGTCTCAGTCTGCTTGGGCTGCCGTAACAAAACACCACAGGCTGGGTGGCCTTGGTAACAGACACTGTTTCCTTCCACAGCTGGTGGGTAGAAGTCTGAGATGAGGGGGCCGTCACAGTTGGGTTCCTCTTCCTGGTTTGTACATGGGGACCTACTCTCTGCCCTCAGGTGTCGGGGAGATAGGGAGACAGAGAGGATTAGCTCTGGTGTCACTTCATATAAGGGCACTAATCCCACTATGACGCTCTACCTGCATGCCTTCATTTAATCCTCACTATGTCCCAGCGTCCCTGTCTCCAAGTACCATCATATTGGGGGTTAGGGCTGCAGCTTATGAATCTAAGGGGAGACAAACCTTCAGTCCAGAGTATCACCGAATAAAAGGCAGGATAAGAACATTTCTCAGCGCTCCGTGTCCTTGCAGTTACCTCGGGGGGACAACTTGGAAACTTCTGTTGGTGTGAATTGTGAGGCCTGCATGTTGCAGAAATGCCCCTGCGAAGTAAACCAGTGCATTCAAGCCCTGGCCTTCACAACTCTTGGCCCCTTTCCCCCCTGAGTCTTTACAGCAAGGGGCAGTGTCCTTAACCTCATGTTTGCAAGTCAAACCTGGAGGCTCTGAGGTTTGGTGACACGTTGGCAGCTGAATGGGTAGATAGAGCGGGAGCCGGGGCTTAACCGCTAGCCTTCTGAGTACAGGGTTCTCTCCTACAGTCTGCTGTGCAAAGACTTGCTGATGCCTATTGCTATCCCCCGGGGATACTGGGGTTGTCGTGGACCCCGTTCTGCCCACTCTGGCCTTTGTGTCCTTTCTGAGTGGCAAAGAGCTCTCACAGGTGTTGGGTCATTATCTGTGCCAAGTGCCTGGTGGCTTGGCCAGTAGGCATCTGTGCTAGCGCCCAGAAAGACAAGATTCCTTTGCACGAGACTGGGGGAGCTTCTGGGGAGGGAAGCCTGGGGAGCAGGCCTTCGAACTGGTTTCACCTTGTTATTGAAGCTGCTGGTCCACTCTTGGGGGTACATAGTGATGGTGTGGCAGATCTTGGCTTTCAGCAGTCACAGCACAGAGACATTACGAGGACCAAGGCAGACATGTTCCTAAACAGAACCTGTGTCAGCAAGGGCATTGGTCTACCAGAAGATGACAGCAGGCCCGAGCCCCTGGGGGTCAGGGGAGATGGCGCTGGCCGCCCAGGAGGTAGAATGCCAGGACAGCCTCGCTGAGGGGGAGGTGCACAGGACAGAAGCAGAGTAGTGTGGGTATCACCCCACCTGGAGAAGCCACCTCAGACAAGGGGGTCTCTTTCCCAGATTCGTCAGCTCTTTAAACCCAGATGATAGCAAGAAGAAATACGATATGCCAGTCATTTTCCATAGGTCATTTGTTATGGGTTGAATTGTGTCCTCCCCAAATTCCTATGTTGAAGTCCTAACCCTTAGTACTGTATCTGGAAACTAGTAATTAGAAGTAATTAATTAAGACAAGGTTATTGGCCCCTAATCCAACAGACTGTCCTTATTTTAAAAAGGGGGGAATTTGGGGACATATATACGCACACAGGGAGAACACCACGTGAAAATGAAGGCAGGAATTGGGGTTATTTGGGGAAGGCCAACAAACATGAAAGACTGAAAGCAAACCGCCGAAAGCCACAGGACTGTTAACGTCCACATTCTTCCTTATAGACTTCAGAAGGAACCCAACCTGCTGACACCTTGCTCTTGAACTTCTAGCCTCCGGATATGAAACCTCAGGCCTCTATCTGGCTCAGGCCTCCTCTGGTGTAACTGAAACAATGAATTTCTGTTTGTCAAGCCCCCAGTTTGTGGCGCTCTGTTAAGGCAGCCCAGGCAAACTAACAAATCATGTCATTTCATAAGTATTCTGGTCCTATGACAAAGGTGGTTCCGTGCCCACTTAATACAAGAGGAAAGCAAGGTTCAGAGAAGTGACTTACCCAAAGTTACTCAAAGGTGTCACACCCCAGCCCACTACATCCTACAACATTAGTGGTTATTTCCTCTCAGGCTTTGTGCGAGTGTCCAACTCAGGGAAGGGCCAGACCATTCCCTCATGAAAACACTACCTTCTCTTAGGTACCTTCTCCAGATTCTTCTGAAAGGCAAGCCGACCCACTGGGAACAGGGGCTGTGGATCACTTTCCAGGAACCTAGCTCCTGGCCAAGCCAGCTCCACTGGTCCCCCCAGCCAGGCAATAGACCCCAGCAGTGGACAAAATGTTTATCTAGTTCAGGCCTCCCCCAGATGGAGCTGTGCTCCTGCCTCAGAACCCGCCCTGGATGAAAGTCTCCGTCTGACACAGATGAATGGATACCCCGATCGTGCGTGGCTCATGACTTTCATTCACTCGGTCCCCTTACAGGCACGCACAGCTTTTCATCTTCTCTACAAAATGCAATGGAAAGTGAGGCTAAATCTCTAAAGAATTTTTATTGGCCCCGCCTGTCATTTACTTTGGCTTCATAAATCAAAGAGACGTCAGGCTGCAAAATACAGGCAGCCCCCTAGTAATATTCCATCAGGATGTGCTGTGGGCACTGTATATTGTACTTACGGGGTCAAACAAACACCTTTTCAGCTGTCTGTGAGTCCGGGTATTGGGTGGGGGCTTTCTTTCCAGTTAGTTTCACTCCTCTGGTGACACATTAAGGGAACTGGGCAGTTCTTATGCAAGGTAACTATTACTCTTTTCAGTGTTTTCCCCATTAGCTTGACCTAGACTCAGAAGCAATTTTTCAGAGGCCATAGGATAAAACCAATTACCCCTTCGGCCTCCTACACTTACCCCTGCAGGAAGACATAGGACACAGTGGAAGGTCCGACCCATACTCAGCCTAATACTGAACAGGTTCACTATGACACATGACAACGTCAAAGTACTCCTGGTGATTTATCCCTAAACGGATATTCCTGTCGACTTCAATTCCTTTCTACTTTTAGTTTTTTTCTGAAGAATTGCGAAAGTAAAACACGCTCATTTTCTAATATTGCCTGTTTACAGAGGTGTGTGAGTAAAACATGACCATTATTTTGATGAGAAAACAAATCATCCCATATAGAATATTTTACAATTGCTTTTTTTCACTGAACAATAAACTAAAGTATCCTCTAGAATGGGGAACCTGGGTGGCTCAATCAGCTAAGCGTCTGACTTTGGCTCAGGGAATGATCTAGTGGTTCATGAGTTCAAGCCCTGTAGCCAGCTCTCTGCTGACAGCTCAGAGTCTGCAGCCTGCTTCAGATTCTGTGTCTCCCTCTCTCTCTGCTCCTCCCCTGCATGCACTTAGTCTCTCTCTCTCTCTCTTTTTTCTCTCTCTCTCTCACTTTCTCAAAAATAAAAACATTTAAAAAATTAAAAAAAAGAATCTTCTAGATCAATAGAGATTATCAACTCATTTGAATTCCTTCTGTGTTTTCCATATTTTGTTTAACCATTCCCCTGTAGGTGATATTTAGGGTGTCTACAATTTTTGACTCTCATGAATAATCCAGCTATTAACATCTGTGTTTTTTGTTCAAGTATTTCTATAGGATACATACTTAGAATTAATTATTTTCAAACGTTTATTTATTTTTAGAGACAGAGAGCGAGAGAGAGAGCAAGAGCATGAGCAGGTGAGGGGCAGAGAGAGAGGGAGAGGAGAGGGAATCCCAAGCAGGCTCTGTGCTGTCAGAGCAGAGCCTGATGGAGGGCTCGAACTCATGGACCATGAGATCATGACCTGATCAAGAGTCAGACGCGTAACTGACTGACCTACCTAGGCACCCCTAGAATTAACATTTTTGATGAGAAGAAACTCCCACTTCAAGTATTGGGAAATGCCACCCACTTCCCAGTCAAAGCCATACTTCTTTGTTTTCCCCAATGCCCTGGAAGAGAACCTATCTTCCCACCTTGTTGCACCTTGGATATTATGTATGATTTACATGTTTTGCTAGCCTGAAGGGCAAAACTGATATTATGTTGTTTTAATCTGAAGGTGTTTGATTATTAGGGAGATTGAGCGTCTGATGCATCTATAAGCCTTCCTTCCTCTGTATGTGCCCTTAATAGCATGGCCCTGCCTTTTGCTCTTAGATTGTTTCACGTTTTTATGCTTCACTCAGCCAGACCTTTGTTTTCAAAATAATATGTCTGGTTCGTGTCTTGCTTCCAAAAGCCTGTCTTTGACTCAAGATTAGAAACTTCTTTGTGCCTGTCCATGTTCTTAGTTGCAAGGGATAGCAACCAACTTTATTTAACTCAGAAAAGAGATTTATTAGAAGGATGCTGGATATCTTAGTGAAAGGATGGGGTGTTTGGAAACAAGTTTGGGGGGAAAAAGTCAGAGTGGAGGGAAGTCAGAGAACCAAGAACACAGCAAAATGATACCACAGGGACAGCATGGTCACACGCGGGTCCTTGTCCCTGGATGCTTCCTGCCAAGAGGCTGTTCTCTTGATTCTGCTGCCATTGTCTACCCTAGACCCTGGCTACTGGATGCTGCTCTCCCACCAATACCACCCCCACCACAGCACCGCCATTGCTACCAGCACCTACCAGCACCATCTCCGTCACCACTGCCATTAGAGGGAATTCTGAACTGTCCCGATTCTGCGCAGCACTGCTTTCAGACTCCGTGATCTCAGTGGGAATCTGAAGTTTTCCACACGCAAGCTTTAGCTGTCAGGAGTCAGGGAGAGTAATCTAACGTTTGGATTGCTTGTGGGGAGATTGGTATCCTCATTAAGCCTTCCCATCTAGGAACACGGTGTGTGTTAAAACCAGCCACATTTCCAACAATTTTCGTTCATCTGAAACGCAAGTCTGATTTTTATTCATTTATACGTGTTTCTGTTTCCTCTTTGTGTTTTCAAATGTTATCTGATATTTTTTTCACTCATCCTAATATGAGTCATTTTAATATGAAGTTCCTTTTCCTTGCCTTTCTGCTCTATGTTTGGCTAGATGTCCTTGGTTTTATCGTTTTGTTCACTTAGCAATGAATATTTTGGGCATGTGGCATGGTGGAACCCATTTAAAATGTCTAAGAAGATGTTTCGTTCCAGAATATTCTTTTATAGATGTACTATCTTTCCGAATTTTTGAGAGTACTAATTAGAGTTTTTTAGTTTGTTTTGTTCCCTGAATGATCTGTATGCCCACTGTGTCTATTCTACTATCGGCCTCTTCAGTCTTCACTTTGTAGACTGTAGACGCTAACCTGCTTTATCTCCCTGGTGCATCCCTGTTTGAAAACTAGGTTGGTTTATCCAATGTGGGCATAGTGGTCCCTTGCCCAGGAGGCTTTTTCTCTGATTGAACTGGGTGCTTTGGGGATCTGGGCACCTGGGCCAGGCCAACAGCCTCCCCCGGCGAGCGAGGGAGAGTAGGTGTTTAGGCTGAAGGCACAGCTACTGAATGAGTTCAGTAGTGTTGAGGTCAGAAAGCAGGAAACTTCCTCTGGGCCCACCTGCCTCCTTTCCAGCCCCTCCGGCTGACCTGGGGTGTGCCGGCTGCAGAGGGGAGACCCCTTTTCCCGTATCCATTTGTCCAGAGGAGCTGACAAATGGCTTCCTCTGAGTTCCCACTTTGTGCTGGTGATTTTCCATCCCAGTCTCTGGCCTGTGCCAGTAATAACATTTCACACTTGTCTGACACCTTTTCTCTTCTGAGCTCCAAGCATTTTACAAGCAAACAGTTACTATTATTGCCCTCTGAATTCTGATGGAAAAGCTGAGAGTTACAGGATCAAAGCTGCCGCAGTTGGGGGTGAAGGTGAGGCTCCCAGACAACCTGACCTGCTCCCAGTGCAGGCAGGACTGACCGAAGAGAGCACCCTGACCCCCGGGGAGAGGGGGCCCTAGGCCTTTAAAGAGGTCCTCATGGAGAGGTGGCTCCGGGGGAAGGCTATCAGCCCTGGCTCCCTGGAGGCCCCCTCAAGGCCCTCTCATTCCAGTGGGAAGCTGGGGCCTTTGTTCTTTGCAAGTGACAGCAGAAGAGAATGGGGCTTTTGAAGCCATTCCCTGAAGGGAAGTGTGGGTGGATGTTTGTGGGGTTTTCTGGGGGATGAGAAGACTCACAGAAGCTGCCGAGGGTCTGTCAGCTTGCGATGAGGAATGAGGAGCAGATATTTGCTGTGTGGCCCCAGACAGGAGATAGGATTCAACTACTGAAAGCTACCTGAGGCCGGGTTTCGCTCTACAGAGGCCCTGCTGAGACAGTGAGCTGCCTAAGTGGGGTGAACGTCTGCTCCTGGTGGAGCCTCAGTGGAAGATTCTTCGGCTCTCAGTGCGGATGTGCATCAGCACGCGGGGCTCAGGCAGGGTGACACATAAGACCTCTTCCACCCAGACATTGGCATCCTAAGATTTGACTCTCACCCTCTATCCTCCGGGTGCCAGAAGCTCTGAGGCTGAGACCCTGAAACCCTGGGACGCGCTACATCTTGCTGGATCTGAGAAGCTTCTGGCTGTCACATCCTTCTTTTATTCAGCAAGCCTTGATTTGGGATCTGCATCTCCCCTCTTTTGTAGGCAGCTTTGCCCAGTGGCAGCTAAGGATCCAGCTGGAAGGAACCACATGATTTTCAGCAGCCAAACAAGGCCCTGTTGACTCAAGTTATCTGCTGAGTTGGAGTTGAGAGTTAGCAGTGAGTGGAGGGAGTGGTGTGTGTGCTGAATTCAGCTGCTCCCAGTCAGGTGGCTGGAAACTGGCCTTTATTGACCTGGGAATACATCTATTTAGGGAAGGATTCAAGGCACCATGAGGATGGAGGGGACACCTAGCCAGGTAGCACCTGAAAAGTGGCCATCTCCTACCTCACAGAAGCAGGACGAGGCAGGCAGCTGGGGCAGACTGGCCTGTGTGACTACAAATGTGTGACTGCATTTGCTAAGCAGATACAATGCTGAGCACATCTGTATATGTTATAACCCAGTTAGACCTTTCACGACTGAGTGATGGGTCTTATAATTCCATTTTACAGGTGGGAGATTGGGGGTTAAGTAACCAGACCAAAGTCTTAGCACCAGCTCCAAGCAGAGCTGGGATGTGAACCCAGTTGTCCTTGTCTCTGAGGCTCTTTCTCCTCAGTAACTGTCTTGAAGTTAAGTGCCACTAGCGGGGTCCCACAGACTGTGCCTGACAGGCCTGGAGCCTTTCCTGGCGAGCAGAGCCCTCCCGGGCCCCAAGTACTCTTTCCCAAGGGCTGGCTGCCCCATGAGCCCTGGGCAGCTCCTCGTGGGTCCGCCCCTGAGCCTCGCAGACACTATAGAGAGCTCTGGGCCCAGGCCCAAGCACAGCAGGGCAGCCCTTGTCCAGCCCTGCGGTTTGTGATCTGGCCATTCAAAACTGGCTCTGAGCAGGCACTTATCATTCTTCCGCGACCACCCAGTCAGCCCCACGCTGCCTGGAAATGAAGGCCGAGCTGCCCAGGCCAGCGGCTGCTCAGCCCTGGGCTCTGCCGCTCCCGCCTCTGTCTGCCACCCCCTCTGCAGCTGGCCCAGCCTGCCCAGCCCGGGGGATGCCGGAGCCCAGAAACAGCAGGGCCTGAACGTCCCCCACCAACCACAAAGGGAGATTCACAAATCAAAGGGGCCTGAGAAGACAAAGCTGTCACATCAGCCCATCATGGAGCCGGATCTCAAAATAACGCCGGGCCAGAGGCCTGCCAGCTGCGAATCACCACCCAGCCAGAACAGCCACGGAGGGCCCCCGGCCGTGGGGAAAAACACCTTGGTGGCCAGCTGGCTGCTCCTGGCCAGACCTGGGAGGTGCGGGTGTCTGCCGGGCGGTTCCACGCTTCATGTCACGGCGGGGGTACCGGGAGCAGAATTGGGGGGCAGGAAATGGCCGCAGTGATGGCTCCTCTGCCTCTCCCTGAGGACTGTCTGGCTCCCTTCATCCCATCACCTGCTCCCAGCCTCCATGATGAAGAGGGCGAGGCTGCCACAGCCTTCCAGGTCATTCTCTAACCCGACCGTGGTCCTATGCTGCTGGCCCTCTTCTTCTGTGGCACTGAGGGGAGTTGAGATGCTGAAATGCGTTGAGCTGAAATGATACGAGGCCTGTGCCAACTTGTAGACCTCAGGTTCAGCCTCAATGTTCTGGGTCCCTCACTGTGCGCCTCTTTCCCCTCAAGGCTGATGGCCCGCGGCACGGACAGGGAAATACGTGCACGTGTCACCATCTCCCTCTCCTAGTTTAAGAATTTCCCTGACGTTCCTCTTCCCAATTGTCACACCATCCTGGACCCTTGTTCCTTCCTGCACCTTTTACTTCTGCTGCCTTCAAGCAATGACTTCTGCTTCCGTAAATATGAAATGGACAGGATGACAAAACACGTGATTCCAATTGTGTTTTTGTTACTAACTCCTTTCTTTTTCCCAGGCCTCCTTTCTTCATTGCTGGGATGACAAGGCGATCTCAGAGAGATGTATTCTAAAGGTTCAGGGGGCCAGAAGATGGTCTTTAGTGGACTCAACATTACTTAGGAGAATGTGTTTGATCTTGCAGAAAGGACGTTAATCTAAAGAAGGGTAAGGAATCCCTCCTTGCTTCTCTCCCTGTGAATCCTCTTGCTGCCATTTCTTCACTGGTTTTCCCTACCCACTCCCCCACCTGGGGCTACACACTGGAAGAACTGACTTTGGGCACCTTGGTGATCAGGCAGAGGGGGGCAGGGCATTGATTTGAGTGAGGTTTCACTCACAACCATGCCCCAGACAAGTGACCAGGACCTTCTTCACCTGCAGGCAGAGTCCACCTGACCCAGCCCACAAGTGAGCAGGTGGGGGATGTGAATTACAATGTCCTTTACAATCTTGGCTGGCCCTTTCTATCCGCATGTAGCTCCTCTCTGTGAGGCTGACAGGTGATATTCACATAATATACAATCAACAAAGTGGACAATTGAGTGGTGTTTCGTGTATTCACAATGCTGCACAGCACTCTGCTCTCTCTAGCTTCCAAAGTCTTTCATTACCCCATTAAACGTCCCATATTCACTAGTAATCAGTCTCCATTCCCCCCTCCTCCCAGCCCCTGGTAACTTCTAATCTGCTTTCTGTCTCTGGATTTGCCTATTCTGTATAGATCATATAAATGGAAACATACAATGTGTAACCTTTTGCGCCTGGTTTCTTTCACGTAGCAAAATGTTTATGAGGTTTATCCCAGTTGTACCGTGGATCAGTACATCATTTCTTTTTTATGGCTGAATACTATTCCAGGGTCTAGATAAACCATAATTTGTTTATTCATTTATCCCTTTATGACATTTAGGTCCTTTCCATCATTTGGCTATTATGAATAATGCTGTTATAAAACTTCACATACAAGATTTTGTGTGGACAGATGTTTTCATTTCTCCTGGGTATATGCCTGAGAGTAGTCATATGGTAATTCTCTGAGGTCATATGGTAATTCTTTGTTTAACTTCTTGAGGAGCTGCCAAAGTGTTCTCCAAACAGCTGCACCGTTTTACTCTCCCCCCAGCCATGCAGGAGAGTTTCAATTCCTCCATATCCTTGCCAACACTCATTATCATCTGACTTCGATTATAGTCATCCTAGTGGGTGTGAAGTGATATCTCATTGTGGCTTTGATTTGCATTTCCCTAATGGCTAAAGATGTCAAGTATCTTTCACTGGCCACTTGTGCATCCACGTTGGAAAAATGTCTACTCAGATACTTTGCCCATATTTAAACTTTTTAAAATCATTACTCTCTGGGAGTTCTTTACATATGCTGGATACTAGACCTTTATCAGATATATGATTTGTGACTATAGTATTTTCTCTCACTTTATAGGTTGTTCTTTCACATCCTTGATAACGTCCCTTGATACACAAAAGTTTTAAAGTTTTTTGAAAAAAAATTTAAAAAAAAATTTTTTTTAACGTTTATTTATTTTTGAGACAGAGAGAGACAGAGCACGAACGGGGGAGGGTCAGAGAGAGAGGGAGACACAGAATCTGAAACAGGCTCCAGGCTCTGAGCAGTCAGCACAGAGCCCGACGCGGGGCTCGAACTCACATACCGCGAGATCGTGACCTTAACCGACTGAGCCACCCAGGCGCCCCAGTTTTTTGAAAATTTTTTAATGTTTGTTTATTTTTGAGGGGCGGGGGAGGGGCAGAGAGAGAAGGAGACACAGAATCCAAAGCAGGCTCTAGGCTCTGAGCTGTCAGCACAGAGCCTGACACGGGGCTTGAACTCACAAACCGTGAGGTCATGACCTGAGCCAAAGTCAGACGCTTAACCGACTGAGCCAGCCAGGTGCCTCATAAAAAGTTTTAAAATTTTACGAAGTCCACTCAACCCAGTGTTTGTGTTTGTGTTTTGATAGTGTATCCAAGAATCCTTTGCCAAATCTACGATCATGAAGATTTTTCCCTATGTTTTCTTCTAATAAAGTAATAGCTTTAGTTCTTATATTCAACTCATTGGTTGATTTTGAATTAGTTTTTGTATATAGTGTATGGTTGGGTCTAAATTCACTCTTTTGCATGTGGATATCTCGATGTCCCACTCGAATGGGTGTTTGGATGAGAAAGAGAGCTTGTAAAGTAATTTCTGTACCAGAGTTCCTACGTTTTGTTTTGTTTTGTTTTTTGTTTTGTTTTGTTTTGTTTTGTTGGTTTTTGGTTTTTTTGTTTGTTTGTTTGTTTGTTTTGGTTTTTTTTTTTTGGTTTGGGTAAACACAAGTGTCTGCATAGAAATACATGCAGGTCGCTTCACGTTTTTTCAAGTTCATGGTTGTTACATGAATTAAATTCGATAGTGTATGCAACACTTATCCAGCACTGATCCAGAGTTCAGTGGGATCTAATAGTGGCAGTTACAGTCAGTTTAGGGGATATAAATTGTCAGATTCTTACACAGGAAAAAAAAGTTTGAGAATCCACCTCCTCAGGAGATTTTCTCTGTTTCTCTCTGAAGCAATGGCCGCTCCAAAGCCCTGTCCTATATCTCATCTCACACCCACCAGATGTGCTGGTGACATCGCCCCTGTTGCTGGGTCATTTGGGTGGACAAGGCCAGCCCTCAGAGACCTTGCCCTGGGAAAGCAAGGCTGCTGCCCTGGAGCATCCCTAGAGACCACAGTGCCTTGCTTCTGACTGTGGGCTCAGCCCTGGCTGTCTCCCCATTAGTGGAGGACTGGTTCTCAGAAATCACCTCCACGCACATAGCTGTTCATCAGCAGCAGGAGCGTGCTGTCCTGAGAACGTGATCTTCCGTGGGTCCACAACCCAGGAACGGGATGCCAGATGAGTCTCAATGGAGCTGAGAGGCTCAGTAGTCATTATCATAGGTGGCCACTGTTGGGGGTGATGGTCCCCTCTCCTGGACTCCAGCTCCTCACCTGACCAGCGATAGTGACTACGACTGCTCCTGTTCTTCCCACTGATGTTATGGTCCAGAACTAAATGTTCTCACTTTCCCCTTAACGTCCTTCTTTATAGCTGTCTCAACCCATCATTCTGGAGTCACAGCACTGGATGCCCCAGACCAGGGAGCCCTCTGCTTTCTCCCCTCTCCTGGGCTCCTGCCTGCCTTCATCCATTCCTCTTCTGCTCAAGTCCACGAAGCAACTACAGCCTTTCTCTTACAGGCATCTTCACGTCTTTTGTTTGCTCTCCCCAGGCTGAGTCCTCCTGGCCACACCTCAGTCATGAACTGACCCAACTACCCAGTCATGAACTACCCAACTACTCAGAGCTGATATTCCGTGCGTTCTGTGCTGCTGGAGAAAATCAGTGTGTGCCCAGCTGAGCCATCAGAATCCCTTCACCACCTTGGTTACCTCCAATCTTCCTTTTTGCTCTCACCTCCTACCTTGCAGCCCCGAGGGAAGAGGGGAAAACTCCCCTTCCACTGTCTCCTACACACTTCCCTGTGCCTCCTGGGGCTTTGCCTTTGGGGGGCCCTTCCCCCCCCCCCTTGTAATTTTCTTTATTTACCCTTTCCTTGCTGGTTTCTGCTTCACCCTTCCTTCTTACAAAGAAATGAGTTTCAATTTCCTTCCCCCTGCCCCCCAATTACTGCTTGGATGCTCTCTCTTTTCTGACCAAATATCTTGTTTCCCAGCCTCATGCCCACACCCCTCCTCTGTCCACTGGCTTCCACCCCCCTGTCCCCAGCAAGCCTGCTCTGCTGGGCTGAGGGCTGCAGCCCACAAGCTGAGTGAGCACCTTGTGAAAACCAACCCACAGGATACCTTTCAACCTTCAGCCTCTGTGACTTCTCCGTGACACCGGAACATGCGAACCATTTCCTCCTTCATTTTCAGGATGCTACTTGTTCATCTCTCCACCCTCCTGGAGCACTCCTTCCCCATTTCCTTCACAGGCCCATTTCTCTGCTGGTAACTTAGATGCTGGGTCTCCTCCAGACCTGTCCTTGTCTGTCCTCTCTCCTGCACCTGTCCGAGCCTCCTGGCACACCTTGTCCACTCCAAGGTCTCCTGTGGTCTGGGAGGCATGGAGGTGGGTGTTCCCTTCCTAGCGCTCTGTGGGTCACACACAACCTGCATGGTGGCTGGGCTGGGAGGGTCCGCTGGCTCTACCAAGGATGCCATGTAGACTTTGGCCTCTGGGAGTCTGAGCAGAGGACCCTCTGGAGAACAGAATTCTGGGGAGATCCTCAACTCTTGCTGCTGTGCGGCTTGTGGGGCAGCAGGGTGGGCACCGCCCGGGAATGTGTCAGATACGCAGAGTCTCAGCCCCTCCCCAGGGTCCTGACCCAAACACGTGCATTGACAAGGCCCCTGGCGGCTATACGTGCACAGCAGAGCGGGACAGGCTGCTGGGACCTGCGTCAGGCAGAGCAGGGGAGAGTCCCAGAACTCAATTTCCTCAGATGCTTTGCCTCCAAATAGAGGTCTGGTTTCCAAGAGAAATCTGATGGAAGGAGCCCTATATTATTTTCTGATGAGGTGGAAGCTTATGCTCAGTAAACAAGACGGATTCTTGTTTGAAAATAACTCTTGCCCCAGCTTTGCGGGCTACCAGGGGGAATCAAATTAAAGGGAAAACAGTAGCAGTGTAGATGTGTGGCTGTGCCAGAGGCAGGCAGATTGCAGGCTCAAACAGCCTGGGCCTGATAACAATCTGGGGGAAGGAGGTGAAGGGGGTTTTCTTTGAGGGGCTGGGCGCACCCCTAAATTCCAGCCTCCAGGGTTCCGCTTCTTCCCCGACCCTCCCCACTCAGGCCCTCAGGGCCAATATGCATACCCTTTGCTCACTAAAACCAGGCCTGTAGAGCACACGGCTAAACACGACCAAAATCAACCCTGGCTTTTGAGTCGTCTCCTGAGGCCAAAAACAATGGTCCCTCCTGCTGCACATTAACAGGGCGGTCTGGGTTTAGCTGGTAACTCACCCCGACGCCAGCCCTGCCTCCATAACCAGCAACCCCCCGGCCACACAGACAAGGCCAAGGCTGTTTTGCAGGAAACAAGAGCTCCGCTGTGGGGCCTGCGTGCTCTGGTTCCACGCTCCAAATAAAGATGATGGGGACGGGGAGGAAGTGAGTTGGGACAGCCCCAGGCTCAATGGTTTCAGGCAGAATTGAGAAGCCTGAAATAGAAAGCTCCTGCCAGCGCCCGGAAAGGGCCGCGGGATCTGGGCTCCAGAACAGTCCCGCAGCCGCAATCCGGGGCCTCTGCTGTGACCAGCTACCATCTTGTGACCTCCTCGTACGCACTGATCCCAGGCCAGTGGCCTTTTGTCCTTTCTCACTGGGTACCGGTCACTCACTGTTTAGCTCAGGTCTTAGCTGTCACTCTCAGGAAGGCTCCCTGTCCCCCCAGGGCTGGGGCCTCTGGCATCTTAATAGCACTTGGGCCCGCTAGCTCCTGGGGATGGGGCTCTGTCACAACCGCATCTTGCCTTCACTTGTAGGGCCACTGTGGTGGGCTCTGAGGCATACTGCTGGTCCCCCTTTAAGGGAGGCTTTGCTACTGCCGAGCTGCCAGAGGTATGGTTAGTTGACAGCCTTGGCTGCTTTCTCGCCTTATCACACTCTTCCTAGGACAGGCTCTGTCACCACTGAGCAAGGTGGTGATACCAGGGCATAGCTCTTCTCACTCACTGGGGTCTCCTGTATGGCAAGTGTCTGCTCCAGAGCCCCCAGGAGCTGGTGGAGACTTGGTCACTTCTGCATCCCAGGCTGACCACTCCCTGACCAATCTTCTGCCCTGGCTACCTTCACAAACGGTACTCCCCAGCGAAACGTTTATCGTCTTAACTCTGCCTCCAAGCCTGCTCCCCAGAGAACCCAGTTGGGCTTGTCTGGCAGGGATGGAGCTTTGGAGGGCCTCAGAGAAAATAAAGTGGGAGAAGGAATGGATGGATGGATGGATGGATGGATGGATAGGTGGATGGATGATGAGCTCAGCACAGCATGTCTGTCCCAGCGTCCCACAGGCCCAGGGAAAGTTCTGGGCCTCAGTGCCCACTTTGGAGAAGACCTCATGGCCTGGAGGACCCTATGAGGCGCTTGCTTTTGAGGATGCGGCTGTTGAGATCTGGAAGGAAGGTAATAAAACAGATGCAGGGAGGCCAGCAGCAAAGATGACATGGACGTTGTGGCCAAGCTCCAGCACACAGAGCTGTAACCCTCGCTGCAGACCATATTCCCACCTCCTGGAAAGGGAGTGAGGAGCCAGGCTATCATCGAGCCTCCTTTCCTGCTTAGGCTGCCTGAGGCACACACTCCCTGACAACAAGGTTGCAGGATGCCTATGGCACATCCTGTGGCCAGAATCAACCTCAGATGGGTCTGTGTCCCCACTGGGAGTGGCATAAGAAAGGCCGGGAGAAGGTCTTGACCCACGGGCACCTCCCTGCCTGTCTTCTAAGGCCTAACACATCACCATTCGGGAGGCTTGTTTTTGTACCTGCAAAGCTTCACTTTTGGGGGGCAAAATGCTGAGGACATTGTGCAGCTTTAGGACCCTGATCCGGCCTTAGAAAAGCTGCCTTAGGCTTCAATGCCGACCCCTCATTCCCTCCCCTGGGCTGCTAGCCCCATGTTGGGACTCCATAGCAGTGATGTCCCCTGGGCTACAAGTTTGCTGCACAGCAGAGTCTTGATCAATTACACGCCTGCCCCTTTCAGCTGAAGCTCCCTCATTTCTCTCTCTCCTCACCTGGCACTGCCTGGCACAGTGAAGCTCATCTAATGGAGAATGGGGTGGAGTCAGACCCAGGGGAGCAGGAGGTAACACCGTCAGTTAAGGCTCCACGTTGAAGGCTGGTTTACTAGGTGTTGAGGGAACTGTCCAATTTTTTTCACTTAATCCTCATAGCAGGAGGTCAGTGCTGTTATTGTCTCCATCTCCTGAGGGAGGACTGAGACACAGAACAGTTAAGAACTTGCTTGGAGTCACACAGCCTGGGGGTCAAGACACAGCAGGAGAGGGAGGGCTCCCTGCAGGCTGATGCTGGGTGGCCTGCAAGGGCTCCAGCTGTACGTTCAAGAGCGGTTTGTCCCCTTGCCCCATCCAGCATGCATTGTCCTAGTGGATTGTCACACAGGCCCAGGAAGCCTGGCATAGATGAGAAAGAGCACTTCAATCCGGGGCATCTGTTTCCAATGATACGTCCACACTGTGTGTGCCACAGCCAGACCGCCCTCCAAAGTGTCAGCTTCCAGTGCTGCTCCCTGGACGTGCCTTCCTGGGTCTGTGCTGTGCTTACGGGCCCCATCTGCCTGGTTGTCCCAAGGAGGCTGAGGGTATGGTGTGGCGCGGTATGTGACGGGAGGCCTGGGCCTCGTATAAAAGCAACCTTAGCCCACTCCTTGTGTTTAAGCTGCCAGGCCCCTTCCTGGAGGACATGGGCACAGCACCACCTTAAATTTGTGCCTAAGTGCTTGTGAGCTGCAGTCACTCCCTCCACGTTTCCTGAATCCCATAACACCTCTGGCATCTCCCTTTTATAGATGAGGCAATAGACTCTGAAATCAGGTGACTCTCCAAAGGCCTCCCAGAGGGCGAGCAGGACAGCAGCCAGGATTCAGACGCAGCACACGTTGTGTGTCTGAGGCTTATTGGTAAGGTACTCAGTGTCCCCAAGTCAATCTAGACCATTCTCACTTGGGTGAGAAATTTCAGAGGCATGTGAAGGAGCATCCAAAGAGCCTTGAACCCCATGCACATGAGGGGCCATGCCCCAGCTGCCGGTCCTGCCTACGTGTCCCATTTGTCCTGGGTGTTTCCTGGGGCCATATCTTTATGCATGGGAGGGGGTGCAGAGGGAGGACCATCATTGGGTCTGGATATTAGACAAACCACTGGCAGCAGAGGGATCTCCAGGGAGAGGCAGAGGGGCTCAGAGTCTGTGCGATGCACCAGGCCCTCACATAGATGCCCTTGTCCACATGTGCAAGAGGCTCCTAGAGTCCCTCTGACAGGGAGTCTTCACGTGGCCTCCCTCAGTCTTGCCTTCCTCCTCTCTAGGTCTGGAATACAGGGCGCCTGGGTGGCTCAGTCGGTTAACTGTCCAACTTCGGCTCAGTCGGTTAACTGTCCAACTTCAGCTCAGGGCATAATCTCACGGTTCGTGGGTTCGAGCCCCACATCGAGCTAGCTGCTGTCAGTGTGGAGACTGGAGCTTGCTTTGGATTCTCTGTTTCCCTCTCTCTGCCCCTGCCCTACTTGCACTCTCCCCAAAATAAATAAATACTTAAAACTAATATATATATATATTTAATAATAACACCTCCTTGCAAGGTAGGAGGATGTGAGGCATGGTATAAACTTTAAAAAGCTGCAGATATATTAACTATTACTATAATGAGAAGCTGAGACAAGTATGGGGGCAACATTCAAGTATGCAAAGTGAGTGTTGGTCTTTAGAGCAGGGATTTACAAATTTCTGGCCAGGGGCCTCATCCATACCTTGCCTGTGGCCAACGTCAGGAGAACCTTCAAGGGTCCTAAGAGACTTGGCTTGGCTTCTATGATGCACTGGTGAGATGCCATCTGGGCTTTTATTGAGCCAGTCAGTAGCTGTAAGCCAGGCTGTAAAGCTGACGCTGGGCCTTACCTTGGACATGTCTGTATGGGTGGGTCTGGTCCAGGGGGCGCCCTGGGGGCTCTAGAGAGGAGGTCGGCCATGCTGGGAGGAATGGCCCATCAGTCATTTTTCATCATTTCAAGTGACGACAGGCTGCCACTAGCTCTGCCCAAGAAGACACAGATGACACAGCCCAGTCCCTGGAGGCCCGTAAGTCAACAGAGGCCTGAGTGTCTTGCCTGCTGTTGGCGAGGTTTCCCTGAGTCCTAGGCGGCTCCTCCTGGTTTCCTGTTCCTTCTTTGGGGCCTAGTAGGCCCCTTCTTTCTGCATCTTGGGCAGAGGGGCTGGGAGAGTTCAATTTCTACTTCTGCTCGGAGCCTCTGGCTTAGGCCTGGGTTAAAGCCTTCCCTGTGGCTGCCATTCTCCCCTCCCCTCCAACATTTTGACTAGTCCTGGTGGCCTGCCTTCATCAGAGAGGTTGCCATGCTGGGCCACATGGAGCTAAGGAGGAAGTGATTGGCAGTTTCACTAGCTTGTTGTGGGGTCAGGAGGCCTGGGTTACTCTCAGACAGAAGCAGCAAAAGGCCAGAGAACCACACAGAGGGCCACAGGTGTCCATGTGATAATGACAGATGGCACTTGTCATCCCCCAGTTACAGTGTGGAGAAATACAGCTCAGCGATCCAGAATGTGAGCTTTGATGAGGCAGGATCTGGATTTAAATTCACAGTGTTTCCAGCTGCGTAACTCGTTCCCCGAGCCTCAGTGCCCCCATCTGCCAGCTGGGGAGAACATTTGTCTCCCAGGGCTGTGTATGGGTGTCCTGTGTGGTTAAGAGAGATAAATCCTTTACTCAAATGTCTGAGCCTTGTGTGCAAAGTCGTGGGGAAACCATGGGATCAGTACCGGTGTCATGGCAGGTATATGGTTCATCTCAGTCCTTAGGATGGAAGGTGAGGGATTATGGTACCCATTTGACAGATGGGGTAAGTAAGGAAAAGACGGCTATACATACGATTTGCCCCAAATCTAACTGTTAGTAAGAGGCAGAGCCAGGTTTGGAACCATGATTTAACTTAACCCAAAGTCTGAGCTGCTGTTTACTACCTTTTACGTGATCTCCAGGAGGTGTGGTTTTGTGTACCTGATCCTCAGAATGCTAGTAGAATTGGGTTCCTCCGGGGTGAGACTTAGAGCAACAAGCTTGTTTTGGTACAAACCCAGCCATTATTGTGCACTTGAGAGAGATGAGGCGGTATTACCTTCTCCTTCCCCTCACGCCAGCTCCACCCCCACCCCCACCCCCAAATCGAGGCGGCTTCTAACAAAGATACATATAATAATATTATGATACCACAAAAATAACAAGCCAGGCCTAGGGGAAAATCAGTAAATGGAGAGAAGCAAGACTAGGTAATAACACACATATATCAACTGTGAGGACCAACTTCGGTGCTATAAATGAGCTTTGAGTTTCACTCTGAGCTTTGGCAGCAAAAGAGAACTTTGTTGATTACATCATTCTCATGGTCACAAAGAGAGCCCACCAGTTGCTCAGGAAACCAGAGGTTTCCACAGTAGAGCTTGGCAATGTTCTTCTTGTGTGGCACTTACACAGGGGCTTCTAGAACTTTCTAACCACAAACACAGCAATAGGACTCCCTTGGCCACCCCAGAGGCACTTCCTCATTGGAAGCTGAGGCCTCCGACTGGACGAGGTTTCTGCCTTGCTGCAAAGGGGGAAGGTCTGCTCCTCTCCTGCAGAACGCACCCAGACAGCTGGTCAATTCCGTTCAAACTCCATCACTGGATTTGGGAAGTTATCTAGTGGGGAATATCCATCCGAAAGGCTGTTTGGCTTCTAGACAATGACTGTATCTGTCCCAGAGGATCCTCTTTTCTAGAGACATTCTGGCTTCATGGACACCCGTGGCAGCACCCACACAGAAGCAGGCAGGAGATTCTGATGTTGAACTTGGCTGCAAAGGGCTGAGAGGTGGGCTTTGGGGCACATGGGGCCATGGTTGGAAAAGCGATATTGTTGGTGAACCAGTTCATACGTCCTCTTGCTTCACTCTGGCCACCTCAAAGGGAAGTCCAAACATTTTCTCAGCAACATGTACTTAGCTGTGTGCCAGGGGTGGTTCCATTTGACCTTTCTTGAGGGTGATGCCACAGAAAGATTCCTCTGAAATGCAAGTCTGTTTATTCCAGACTCCAGAGGGTGTTCCAAGTTCAAATGCCCTGCTCCAGTCTACTCTCCTGCCCTTCCCTAGAGGGGCCTCCGTTATGAACCCGAGAGAGAGTGAGGGGCTGCCTGGGCTCTTTGCTTGAGCAATTCTCCAAATTTCACTTTCAAAATAGAAGTGTGAGCAAGGAGGGTAGCAAATAGTTCCTGAGCACTCAATGTGTTTCAGTAGGATGGCCAGCTATCCCAGTCTGCCTGAAGCGGAGGGGTTTCCCGGGTCTCTAAAACCGGGACCACCCAGGCTCTGTTGCTCCCACAGAATTCCTGCCAGGCAGGAACTGTCACTGTACATTGCGAAGGATAAAACAGGGGCTTTGAAGAGGCCATCTGACCCACCTGCAATCCCCATGGTCGCGTTCTTTCCACTACCACATGTTGTCACTCCCGAGGGGATGGGGAGACTTTCAGATGCTACTAAGAAGATGAATCTAAGTTCTCTGGGAACTCCCAGATTTCCCAGGGCTGCTCCTGTTTGCTGGTAGGAAGGATGTTTCTTCCCTTGACCCCATGTTTCTATGGAGAAGGAATCCCCCCAATAACACTCTGGGCCTTACCCTTCTTCCCTCGAGGCTCAGAATGGGAATTGCCAGGCTGTGCTCAGACTCCCTTCTCTGTCTTGAGATTTTCCTCTTGCAGAGAACAGGTGTTCTGTGCACTCTTGGCCACATGGGATTGGAGAAGAAATGTCTATAGGCAGGCCCATTTTGCTGCATATCTAAGGGCATCTTCTCCAATCAGCTTTGCTAGTAATAGAGGTGACGTTTGACAGCATTTGGTATGACTCCTCTGTTTATCTCCTGATGGATGTGTGAGAGAAGTACTATATTTTGAACCCCCATGACTTAGGGAATTTTTTCATCTGTCCTGAGACCTCTGGCAAGATTTGTGTGTGCAGACCTTTGCAACTCATCCCAGACACCCCATGGAGACCACAACCTCCTTCCTTAGAAGAGAGGAGTCCAGTGCAGGAATTGGTGCGAGTCCTATGGGAAGCCCAGGAAAATAGATGCTGAGCCAGGGCCTTGGGGCCAAATCCTCCTGCTGCTCCCAGAAATGGGAAGGAATTGACAGCCCATGGTGTTGCTCAAGAATGCAAGGGCTTTAGAAATTTCCTCCCCAGAAATGCCATGTGGCGCTGCAGGAGATCTCTGTATCTTTTCTGCCCCAAGACATCCTGCCCCTCTAGTTTCTGGCTGGAGCCAGAAAGAATTCTGCTTTCCTTCCCCTTCCCTCCTCCTCACTCTGCCTGGAGATCCTGAAATCAAAGGGGACCTCACGCCTGGCTTACACTTATCCTGATTGGTACCCCAGGCTGCCCAGCTTTGCATTTTCTATTTTCAGAGGGCTTAGGTTAATCTGAAAGTCCTGCTAGAGACCACCCACCTCCCTTAAACAAACAGCTCACCTTTCAGCCCAGAACCAACCTCGCTGCCTGGGATGTTTGATAGGCCGGGTGGCTAATTAGCCCTAACATCTGTGCTGCTTTCACAGGCATCAGAGCCAGAAAGCCGGGTCGGTGGAGCCACTTCTTCTGAAAGCCATTTCTTTGGCCAGGCTCCCGGCTCCTGGAGAGTGAAGGTCAAAGCTGAGGAAGTATGTGGAGGCGATAAGCGCCGCAGACTCTTGGTTGGAGGATGGACATACAGAGCCAGGAATGCTCCAGACCACCGAGTCACACATGGGGATCCTCATGCTTCTCTGCTCCAAGATGCTCCTGGGGCAGGGATTGAGGGCTAAAGGTCAGAAGGAGCTCAGAATTTGTTCGCAAGACTTCAGGAGCTTCTCCTGGTTATCATCTAAAGAGGAAATCACCACCTTGGGCTAGGAATGGCATGTATGGGGTATGCTGGATATTTCTGATGTCACTCCTATGCGTTTGTCACTCTATCATCTCATCTTTGCCCCTGCAGGGAAGCTGTAGAAAGAGACTTAAACTGGGGCGCCTAGGTGGCTCAGTCGGTTAAGCGTCCGACTTCAGCTCAGGTCACGATCTCGCGGTCCGTGGGTTCGAGCCCCACATCGGGCTCTGGGCTGATGGCTCAGAGCCTGGAACCTGCTTCCAATTCTGTGTCTCCCTCTCTCTCTGCCCCTCCCCCGTTCATGCTCTGTCTCTCTCTGTCTCAAAAATAGATAAACGTTAAAAAAAAATTTAATTTAGAAAGACACTTAAACTGACAAAATCCCTGGGCTTATCTGTGGGTAGGGCAAGCAAGTGGGGAGTAATGGGGAGTAATGCTAAGGAACAGAGAGGAAGCCACAGTAGGAAAATGAAAAAGCAGTTCAGACCCTAGGGTTCAGGCAGGGGAACCAGGGAGCCTGGGTCCATGTAGGTCTACGAAAAGCTGTTTCAAGGCTCAGCTGGATGGTTCTTATGTGGGGTGTCTCATGTCATTGCAGTCAGACGGTGGCTGTGCTGGAGTGTCTGAGGGCTTACCTAGGCTGGACATCCAGGACAACTCACTGACATGGCCAGCTGTTGTCATGGGAGCTCAGCTGGGATTGTCACACCTGCACCTGGTCTCTCCATGTGGCATCAAAGTGAGCCGCTAAGAGGGCATCCCCCAAGCAAGTGTTCCAAGAGGCCCAACTGGAAGCTGCGAGGCATCTTTTGGTGTAGTCCCAGAAGTCCTTGAATATTATTCCCCCCACACACTGTACTGTCACGTGGGTCTGCGGCCAGTCTGTTTTCCAGAAAGGGGATTAGACTTCATCTCTAGATATGAGGAGTAGTAGCGTGTCCCTCCAGGGAGGGAAGGACAAGATGGTGGCAGTTTGGAATCTTTCTGCTCCTGGACTTGCCAGTTAGAATGTGGAAGGCTGGCATGAGGGGTTTCTCTGGGTCCCGTCTGATGTTGCTGTTGGCTACAGCGATAATGGTGAAGATACTTCACATATGTACTTTACAAGTGACTTTCCTTGCATGAGGTGAGTCTGCTGCCATTGGCTCAAGCTCAAAGCCCGCTCGTCCTGGCAGGAGATGCCCTCGCTGGATTATGCATCCTCTTGCCTCAGCCTCTCCAGCACTGTCAAGCCCTGGTGGCTTCTCTCCATGCCTCTTGGGCAACAGGGTCACTCTTGGGTTCTGACCTGGCTCTCTTGCTCCTTGCTTGATGCCCAGCTCGCTGGCTTTACTTCCCGATGGCTCAGTTTTTCCATCCTTAGTGTGAAACAAGGCAGGACGGGGAAGCAAGAAAAGGAGTCAGAGAAAGCAAAACCTCCCTGGGTGGTGCAGAGTGGTCTTTGGGAATTGCCAAGAGGCAAACAAGGCAGCCATTTCTAGCTGGCCCCACTGGTCCCTCCCTGGCTAACTTTGGGCTCCTCCTTTCTAGGCTGCTGGTCCAAAGGGAGCACAAATCAAGGGCTGCTGGCCAGATTCCCAACCCAGGACAAGCTCTGAACTTTCAGTTGTGTGTGGAACCTGCAAACTGCACCAGTTTCTGGGCAGTGGAAATATGAAAAGTAACACTACCAAAATGCACTTAACTCACTCAGGGGCACACACACGCGTGTGTATGTGTTCATGCGTACGTGTATGTGTGTTTAATGAGTTGGTCAATAATTTGAAACAATTGCATTAATAGGCTGTTTGCATTTACCATTCCTACTCCAGCCCCCACCCTACTTCCTCCAGGTCTTAACCATCTGGGGTTGGCCTTGGCTAGTAGTGGGGTAAACACAGGTGAAGACCATCAATCAGTAACACTGAATGTGACAGCCAGTCTGGAAATCATGGGCACAGATGCCAACAGCATTGACGGCTGGCCCCTCAATGTCATGTATTCGTATTTCTGGGACTTTCGACTTGAAACTCTGGAGAACACGATGATCACGCCGATGAGGAACCACACTATACCTGTGGTGGGGGACGACAAGGGCTTCATCTGTGGAGGGTGTTAGTTTGTTTCCCAAAAAGGAGAGAAATGGAATTTTCAGCCCAAGAAGTAAGCTCTGGGACAGGACAAGGAGGAGAAAGCTGACAACATACAAAGAGGATAAAACTCTGAAATATGACTTTCCTCCCCCCAAAATGTAGCCTGAGAAATGCCACCCCCAGTTGCCAACATGAATGCTTAGGTGCAGCCTCGGCTGAGGGCCAGAAGTAATAAAATGTAAAATACACGCAGTCCAAGTCAACAAGCAGAGAGAGTCAGGGCATGCGGTGTGTTCCAGTCTGACCCGGAAGATTCTGTTGGGCACCAGTTCCTACAGCCTCCTCCCTTGCCAGGTCTTTCCCATATTTCCTCGGTGAGGTCTCCCGGGGCCTGGAATAGGCAGCAGCAGGGCATCTCACAGCTCTAGTGTGAAGAATTGGAGACTCAGCTAGGGGACGCACGACAGGGTCCTAAGTGTTGCTCAAATCATGGTGTGCCACTAGAGAAGTTAGCAGCCAGAAGCAGGCAACCCCCGTGGGTTCTGTGAGCTCTGGCGAGTCTCTCAGCTCAAGACAGAGATGTGGAGAGGGCTGGTGTCTATGGATGCTCCACACCTGGGAAAGCTTTTAAAGCCACTGGGGGGCAGGGGTGACAACTCCCCTCTTACCCTGATCCATGAAAATGGTCTGAGTGTCTGCAGAGTGGTCCACACTTGGCTCTTTAGGTCAGTGTTTCGGTTATCTATTTCTGTATAATAAACCACCCCAGAACTTAGAGACAAAACATTCTGTCATGTCCTTTCATGAGTCTGTGGGTTGACTGGACTCAGCTGGTTGATTTCTCGCTCATTCACAGTCAGATGTCATCTGGAGCTAGAGTCAAATGAAGACTAACCTAGGCTGGACATCCAAGGGGGCTTTTCCACTCTTGTGCCTGGTGCCTGGGCTGGAATGGCTAGGACATCTTGGAGCTGGCTGGGAATCTTTCCCTACACACGGCCACTTCTTTTGGCTAGTGTGGGCTTCCTCATATCATGGAAGCTCCAGGATAGTTGAACTTCTTCCAGAATGTCAGGCTTTCCCCACAGCAAGAGTTCCAAGAGACAAAGGCAGGAACTTCAAGGATACTCATCACCTAATGTGGGAAGTCACACTGTGTCACTTCCATTGCATTTCATTGGTTACGTTGGGCGAGGCCAGATTCTGTGAGGGAGTGGATTAGATGAAGATGTCAATACTGAGAGGCATGATTTATTGGGGGAGGGGTGTCTTAGAGACCAGCTGTCACAGGTATAAAGACAGAATCTAAGATTGGGAAGGTTTGGAAATCTTGATTCCTTCTTACACTCACCATAGAGCCAAAACGACCGATGGTGGGGGTCGCCTGATTCATTACCTCTGATTGACAGATGGAACTTCTGGAATCCTGAGGGTTCCGGAGCCATGTCTGGATAGACCCCTGATCTATGGGTCATCCCACTATCACTGTATTCTGAAAGGCTCCTCAGACAACTCTGTTCCTTGTTTTCATGTGTCCTACTGTTCTGTTTCCATAGAAACTCAGTATTGGTCCTTGACTCTTTATATTTTGTAGCGATTTTCTCTTCAATTGCTTTCATTGTCTGCAGCTTCTCATCTGTCTTCTCAATCTATGGAGCACAGGGTTGCCGGAATAATTGTCATCCGATGCTGCTCTTAGCCTCATGTTCTCATATACACATGAAATACAATTCATATGACCACAGAATTCACTCTTTTCAAGTTTACATTTTGATGGTTCTTAGTATAGTCACAAAGTAGTGTAACCATCACTCCTGTCTAATTCCAGAATATTTTCATCACACCCCAAAGAAAGCGTGTACCCATTAATATTTACTTCCCATTCTCCTCTTCCCCCTAGCCAATGCCAATCACTAATGTACTTTCTGTCTTTGTGGACTTGGACATTTTGGACATTTCCTTCAAGTGGAATAAACACATGGCCTTTTGTGACTGAATTCTTTCACTTGGTACGTTTTCAGGGTTGATCCATTTGTAACACGGATCACTACATCACTCCTTTTTTACGGTGGAATCATATTCCAGTGTATTGATATACCACCATATTGATGCATACTCGGTTGTTTTCCACTTTTTAGCTGTTATGAATAATACTGTTATGATCATTCATATGCAAGTATTTGGGTGGACATGTTTCATGTCTCTTGAGCATATACCTAGACATAGAATTGCTGGGTCATATGGCGATTCTATGTTTAACTTTTTGAGGAACTGCAAGCCTGTTTTCCAAAGTGGCTGCACCATTTCACATTCCCACCAGCCAAGTGTGACAGTCCAGCTTCTCTGCGTACTCACTGACATGTGTCGTTTTCTGTATTTTGGATTTTAGGCATCCTAGCGGGTGTCAAGCAATATCACATTGTGGGATTTGTTGCATTTAAGAAAGGGAAATGAAAAGATACAAGCGTAGTTGGTCCAAATATGAACAACTTTGGGATCATGAGGGCAGAGTTGCAATCCAAACGCTCAATGGGGAGAATTCTGGCCTGTTTGCATCATCAGGTCTAAAGTGTCCTTCCTTGATGGCACAGAGCTGAGCCTGACGGCTCAGAGTCGGGTCTCACAGACTCCTTTCGAATCCTTACAGCATTGACTTCCTTCAAAGGAGCCAGAGTCCCAATCGCTTTTACTTTTTTTATGTTTATTTATTTTTGAGAGAGAGAGAGAAGGAGAGAGAGTGGAGGGGGGGCAGAAAGAGAGGGAGACAGAGAATCTGAAGCGGGCTCCATGTTGTCAGTGCAAAGCCCAATGTGGGGCTGAAACCTATGATGTGAGATCATGACCTGAGCTGAAGTCGGACACTCAACTAAGTAAGCCACGCAGGTGCCCCCCCAATCCCTTTTAACAGAACCAACTGACCAGCATTCTCTTCACTGTGGGTAGGACCTGGCCCACTGAGGACTTGACATTTTGTGGAGGCAGGGGCCTCACTGATGCATTTGAGCCAATAAGAAAAGAAACCAAGGCAGGATGCTACATGAGTAGGCAGATGTGGGAGGACCAGCAAAGCAAATGCATTGACCTTGAGGCAAGTATTCTGGGTTCCCTTGGGCTCCTCTCTGGCTCAGCTGACACATCTCAAAGGTGAGCAAATGGGACTGTTGACCTTTAAGCTCCCTTCCAACTTTATTGCATCTGAAAGAAGAAAATCAATATTCTTCGCCTGTGTTAGTTTTCTAGGACTACCATAACAAAGCACCACAAACTGGGGGGCTTAAAACAACAGAAATTTATCTTTTCACAGTTCTGGAGACCAGAAGTCCAAAATCCAAGCACCAGCAGGGCTGTGCTTTCTCTCCTGTTTTCTGGGGGTTCCCAGCAGCCCTTGGTGTTTCTGCAACTGCCTACACAGCTCCGGTCTCTGGCTCTCCTGTCACCAGCTATGGTTTTCTTGTTTCTGTGAGTGCCTGTCTCTGTGTGCTTCTCCTCTTTTAGGGACACTGGTCATGTTGGATTAAGGGCCCGCCTTACTCCAGCATAACATCATCTTAACTTACATCTTAATTACATCTGCAAAGACTCTGTTTCCAAAAATGGTCATATTCACAGGGTCTGGGAGTTAGGATTTCAATATATCTTGTTAGAGGACACAATTCAATTCACAATACTGCCCATGGCCCAGTTTCTCTTACTGTATTTTTTTATTCTGCTTCTGGGTCCAACACAAGTGCCTTCTTTTTTTTTTTTTTTTTTTCCTATTCCCCCCAACGCCATCAAAATCCCCGAGTTGGGTTCCTTCAAACTCCACCATGGTGGTGCCTTTCTCAAAGCCCTCATGGCAAAAGCCATAGACTTAGCCACCATCTAACACCTGTCACTAAGTCAGACCTTTCTCTGAAGTTCAACGACATGGAGTCTTTGGACAGTCTCTTCTTATCTTCAATTTCAGAAAGCTTGCAGTCCTTCCTTGCACTGACCTTGGCTTTTTAGCAGGTAGGGAAATGTAGAGTTGCCTAGAGAAGGATGTGCAGTTGGTTCTGTGGTTCGCATAGAACAGAGTGTTCCCCCAACCACTAGCATGCCTGAGACCATGTCAATAACGTCGTTTCTCCACCCCGCCCCAAATCTATTGTATCAGAAACTCTGAGAGAGGCTCAGCATTGTTTCCTAACAAGTCTTCCGGGTGATTTGAATGCACACTGAAGTTTGAGAGCCATTGGCATACAGAAGTACTTTATATTTCTTGGAGAGGTTGATAAGTCAGAAGACAGGGAATGAAATGCAAAAGACGGAGAGTCCGCAAGTGATGAGCGCTAGCCCTGTGCTGTCTGGAGTATAGCAGGTCCAATATGAGCTGGCCTGGCAGGAACTGTCCGTAGGGACTTCCAGACTCTGGGGGCCTCAGAAAAGGCAAGCCGTCAAAGAGCTGAGGAATTGGTGGCCTGGTCCCAGTTGTGCTGCCACGGTGAGACAGCTCATCATCTCTATATGGGGGGAGAATCTGAATTCAGGGATGAGATGTATCAATTTTTCCTTGCTCCGAATCCCAGTTGCAGGTGCCGAGGTCTGGTGTGTTGAAGTAATTACAAAGGGCAGGAAACCCCACCCTTTCCCTAAAGATACAAAAAGTAAGCCTCTTGAAAGGCCCTATTCAGGCATTTTTTTTTTTTACCTGCAACTGAAATGTTATGTTAACTTTTCCAACAGAATTTATTCTTTTGTTCTTTTTCAGACCCATCAAAATCCCTCAGTTTAGGGATTTTACTCTTTGATCTCTTCAGTCTCACTTTTCTTTCCTTCTGTCACCAACTACTACCACCCTAGCACCTCCATCAGAATAATGTGACATGAATGTTTTGCTGATGGAAGGTTTGTGTATATGAGTGTGTGGGAGGAGGGGAGACAGTGTATCACAGGACCAGCAGTGACAAAGGCAGCGACCACAATAATTGCCCATCAATTCCATTTAACAACTGAAATAGATTAACCTTTACTTAAAAGAGGCAAATAAAAAAAAAACCCTCTTTTAATTATAAATAATACTCATTACAATTTAGAAAATACAGAAAATTAAAAAAGTTTTTGTTAGTACCACAACTCCAATATTTAAAAAATATTGCTTTCCCTTTTTTTTTGAGGCAACCTCTTATTTTTACATAGTTGCTGCTGAAATGAACATAATTTTCTATCTCATATGTTTCACTTAACATTTTTTTAATGTTTATTCATTTTTGAGAGAGACAGAGACAGAGAGACAGAGCACAAGCAGGGGAGGGGCAGAGAGAGAGGGAGACACAGAATCTGAAGCAGCGTCCAGGCTCCTGCTGATAGCACAGAGACCGATGCGGGGCTTGAACCCATGCACAGTGAGATCATGACCTAAGCATAAGTTGGACATTTAACTGACTGAACCACCCAGGCACCCCTCACTTAACATTTTTGTATCATTAAGATCTTTGATCTCTTCATAGATTTCATTTTAATGGGTCTAAATGTATGTGTGTGTGTGTGTGTGTGTGTGTGTGTGTGTGTGTGTGTGCGTGCACGCATGCTTGTGCGCATGCCTATTTGGGGGCACAAGGTCATTTCTCTGTGGTTGTAGGAGGAGCCTTGGCTTAAGTTCACAGCTTTTATAAATAACACCTCCATATATATACCCTTTAGCTTAAAGCCTTTGTTATGATAGAATGTTTCTTAAATTCGCACAGATGGAAACAGGGAGTTGAAATATGCTCCTGGGATTGACACAGAATGCCACATTTTTTCTCCAGGGGCTCATGGCTGTTTACACTTTCATCCCGGGGCAGAGGGGGACCCACTTCATTAAACACTGCTCATCCTTTTGAGTATTCCTCCAGAGGAGAGAAATCATTCTTCAAGAGGCTCTGGCTTTTGTTCTCATTGTTAACTAATGAGGCTAAAACTTTCCCTTCTTGTTCATTTGTATGTTTTGCAACCATGTAATTTGCTGCTTCTGTCCTAGTGTATGGGTCCAGGGTGGCCACCCCCAGCCAGGTTTCATCCTGCTCAGCTTTTCAGCTGTCAGGTCACGGGTCAGCTATCTGTCCCTCCATCTCGGTCAGCTTTCTGAGCACCCTGGGAGGCTCTTAGCTTAAGATCTGTGAATGAAATGAACTAAGTGAAATCTTCATCAGGGCAGTGAGGACTGTTTTGCTCTCCGCGTATCTGAGGTGCCCACACAGGGTCCCTGCCTCGTCTGTGCTAGGCGTTGAGGGAATGTGTGCCCTCGTCCCCGTGGTATCTGATGAGACTTACTTTGAGCTGTTATTTCCATCTCGGCATCTTGGTCTCTGGTTCTAGAAGTGTGGCTGCTGCTAGCTCTTCCATTTTCTCACAAAGTAAATCTATCTGAGCTTTGGGAATCTTCAGTGCCTTCTCTAGAAGTCTCCCACCCCCACCCCACCCAGGCACATGACTGCTCAGTTAATCTACCTGGGAAGCCCATTTGTCCCAGAGAGTTCAGGAAACTGAGATGATCGCATTTATCAGTTAGTTAAAGGGTTCATTTAGCCCCTGCCCTGAGGCATGCACAGAGAAACGTTTTCTTGGGCAAACTTAATTATTGCATCAGAAGAAAAAACATGTTCTCATGTTAGTCTTGGGGAGGTAGCAGGAGTCAGCAAGGCTTCCTGTAATTTTCATTACCAGTAATGGCATTTTCCACGATCCTGAATTCATTGGGTTATTTTTATTCTTTTTACATTCCTTGTCTAAACGGTGGCAGAATCTATCAAGGGCAGGCTTGATTAGCACTTTTCATAAACTGAAGGAATTGTCAGGAATTTTGAAAGGTCACCTAATCCATGCCTCAACCCTCTGGCAGCGGAGTCATGGCTAGGTCTTTGTGGCTAGAAACCTCACTGATGGGTCAGGATTTCCAGAGAAATGACTTTTGCCATCTCCCATAGAAGGAGCCATTCTATGGTCTAGAAACTCCCAGTTAGGGAGACCTCTTGAGGTCCAACAGCTGCCGTTTGGAATACAGCTGAGGTGGAAAGGTGCCTTTCATTCTGTCACAGGGCTCTCGATCTGGGCTGGATACTGAGGTCATCTGGGAAGCTTTAGATCCTAAAGCCCATGTCACTCCAGATCAATTAAATCCACCTGAATGGAGCTAAAGTGAAGCCAGAGTTGATACTCACGGTTCTGTCTCTACTGATTTGTCAGATGCCTTACCTGGAAGGAACATTGAAAAAAAAAATATCTGCAAAGGTTCATTATTCCCACACTGTCTGATGTTAGAATCATCTAGAAAGACTATACAGCCTGTCAATGTCCAGCCCATCCTCACAAGTGCTGACTGAATTGGTCTGGGGCTTGGCTACTTTTTGAGAGTTCCCAGGGCTCTCTGTCTAGGCTTAGGAGTCACCCAGTTGATCTTTTATGAGCCTTCTTTGGTCCCAGGCCTTCAGAGGAACTAGGGAGAGCTCCAAGAAGTATCCACATATGCATGAGACCAATTGTGCAAGAGGTCTACAGATGAGGCCCATCTGGAGACTCTAGTGGTTCATGGAAACTCATATAACTCCACCTGTTCATTTATGAAACAGAAGGAAAATACTTAGAGAGATCTAGTGACTCACCCAGGACTAGGACTCAGTGACAGCAGCTCATCAGGAATCCGGAGTTCTTCTGTCAACTAACAGCTCTACCAGAATCAAGCTGCCACTCCATGAGGGTTACTCAGAAAGATGACGTCTCACTGCCTAGTGTGGTAGCCTGAGATGTGTCCCCCAGAAGATACCCGTATCTTTATTTCTGAAACCTACGAATATTAATTTACACGTGAAAACAAGGTCTTTCTGGATGTGTTTAGGTTAAAGATCCATCTTGTGTTGGAGAGATTGTCCTGGGTTGTCCCCAAAGGCCCCACACGCAAACACAAGTGTCTGCAAGAGGGAGACCAGGAGAGATTTTGCACACAGAGAGGAGAAGGTGATGGGAAGACTGAGCAGAAAGATATTTGAAGATGCTGGCCTTAAAGGTTGCCATGGCATGGCCACAAGCCAAGGAGAGTGGGAAACCACCAGAAGCTGAACAAGGCAAAGAATAAATACTCCCTTGAGCCTCTAGAAGGAGCAAGACCCTGTGACACGTTGATTTTGGACTTGGTTTCCAGAACTGTGGGAGAATAAGTATCTAAATATGCCACCAAGTTTGTGGTAAACTGTTAGAGCTAGATAATGAAACCTTAGGATTATGCAATGGAGTTTGGAATGTATGTCTATGGGACTATTTGTAGCCCACATTTTCCTGGGGTACCAACTCAGGGATGCAAAGTTACAGTCCATGCGTGGGGTCCAGATCTTCCCACAAGGCCCTCCAAAGTTGATTCCTGGCCCTCCAGTGGCTTACCTTGGCCTTTCAGGGAACATCCCTCACAACCTGGGAGCGCCAGACCTCAGGCTCCCAGGTCTACCTGTACGGAAGGTCTCCTACCAGGATGGGCACCGACAGACTTCTGGTCCCTGCAGTGCTGAAGGAATGTGAGCTGCCTCTTATTCTTTCTTATAGCTGAGCCCAGGCCCACTGACACCTTGTCCAGGTATGGCTAGAAGAGGGAGGGCTTCATGGGGTCCTCCTCTGCACCACCGCCACCTTCTTCACTGTAACCTCAGGCTCAACAGGACCTTCCTTACTGACCAAACACACATGTTGGATCTGCCCATTAAGAACAACTGGAATTTCACCCTTCGGAGTTCAATTCAAACATCCTTTTCCCTGAAAGCTTCCTTGACCTCCCAGTCTAGGTCACTGGGTCAGTTGGGGTCCCAGCAGGAAACAGATGGTATATTTAAATTGCGTAATTTGATGAGGGTTCAATGAAGACACTGGCTACAAAGTGGAGGCTGGGGTTAGGGAAGCCTCGAGGGGTGGGGTGGTCCTCTGAGGCAGTGGGGCTCACTTTTGGGGAAGGGATCCCTATCTCTCTCTACCCACGTGGGCAGAGCAGGAGTTGTTCTCAGAACCTGGAGGTGGTCTGGAGGCAGAGAGGAGCAGAACATTCCGCAGAGGATGCGGCCAGTCTGGGCCTGCAGCAGGCCCACGTCCCGCCTCCTTCCTCCACCATTTGGTCTCCCTTGGTGCACCCGTGGGTGAACCCAGCCGTAGGCTACAGGCCCTGCAGGGACTCAGATCTGCACACGTTGCCTGTGGGCCTCGTGTGTCTGTGTGACCGTGCGGCGACTGCCCGTCTGACGCCACATGAGTGTGAACTCCGCGAGGAAGTGAACGTGTGCTCGTGCTGCTTGCTGTGTGGCACTGGACCACACCTCCTGTTCACCCCATGTGTGCTCGCCGATGGGGGTGCCACAGAGACAGGTGGAAACCGGAAGACACCCGGAACCCAGTACGTGATCACAATCCCTCACTTCCTCTGTCCTCTCTCACCTCTTCCTGTACCTCAGGAGGGCCTGGAGGAGAGGGCCGAGGGGCAAACCCCCCACCAACATAGCATGCTCACCTCCACAATGCTGCGCGCTGACAGGCCATCCACGGGGCTTGACCTTTCCTCAAACATATGGCAACTGTCCCGAGATATTTTTGTTCTTTGCCTGCTAACTCCCCTCACACCCCCCACTATGGACTGAACGTGTCCCCCCCCCCAAATCTGTGTTTTGAAGTGCTAACCCCCAGTGTGATGGTACTTGGAGGTGGGGCCTTTGGGAGGTGACCGGGTTTTGATGAAGTCACCAGGGTGTAGCCCCCATGTGTAGTGTTCACATAAGGGGACAAAGAGACCAGAGCCACTCTCTCTCTCTCTCTGTCTCCCTCCACCATGTGATGACACAGCAAGAAGGAGGCTCCCGGGATGGGAGCCCTCACCAGACCCGGCCATGCCAGCATTCGTGTCTGGGATTTCCCAGTCTCCAGAACTGTGAGGAGTAAGTGTCTGTTGTTTGAGCCGCACGGTCCATGGTATTTTGTTAACGCTGCCCAAACTGACGAAGAGCCCCTGACAGCCTCCTCCAGGCCCCTGGCTTCACTGGGCCTATCCCCTGACTCTACTCAGGAAGTTTCTCTCCTGTCCTATGTGTACAGCTTCTGGGGGCGGCGGGGGGGGGGGGCGGGGGGGCTGAGGGTTAGTGTCCCTGCGTGGTGGTGGCGGTGTCCCTGCCTGGAAAGGACACTGAATGATGAGAGGAATGGCTCTGGTTTCCCACAGAGCAAAAGTTAGCTCTGGAGCAAGGAATCTGCCATGCGGGGAACCGACCCCTCTCCATCCTCAGGGGAAGACGCAGGTCCTCAAAGCTGTCTCTTCGCATGGAGAGGGGGACAGGCCCACCAAGTGATGAAAGAGAAGCAACTGTGGCTCCAGGTCCGTGGGCTAGCCTTGGCACCCTGGACAGGAGGGGCGCAGCCCCAAGGGGCTTGCACCTGACCACCAGGCAGACAGCCAGAGGCCATGTTAACTGTCAGTCAAGAGCAGTCTGGGGAGAGTGGAGGACTTGAGCTGGACCCCAAGAGGACCAGGCCATTTTCAAGACTCAGAGAAGATTCTGGAAGAAGCCCTGAAGAGAACCTGTGTCTGCTGAGACCAACAGACAGACGGCTGATAGGGTGAACTCAAAGGCATGATGACTCTCAAGTCCTAGCTTCAGGTAGGTCTCAGACATCCTTCTGTTGTCTCCAGCCTCTTCTCGTTTGACTCACGCAAATAATAGCTTCACAGTCTCCTAACCAGGTGTCTTCAACCCTGGCTGCCCACTAAAGTCACCCAAAGACCTCTAGGAAAAGATGCTGACCCTGGGACCCCTCCCCCAGAGATAAGTATTGACCAGGCTGGGGTGCGGCTGGGGGACGTGACAGTTGTTAAACCTCCCCCAGTGATTTTGATGTGTAGCTGGGGGTGAGAATCACTAGTGTAAGGGGTATCTTAAAGGGGAGGTGAGTTCTCTCTGTGCACGTCCCAGCCAACAGGTGGAAAACACTATCCCGGAGTCCATTCTTTCTGCCTTGGGAAACAAGATACCATCCCATTGATCTTATTTGTGTGTTTTTCAAACCAATGCTGTTCTTCGGAAATGAGTGTTCATAGGCTCCGGGAGGAACAAAGGCTGAGTGCCGACTTTTCTTCCTTTGGAACATCAGCTCACAAGCTCACAGGCGGACCGTCTGCAGGGTCACTCTGCTGAGCCTGGGAGGGAAGCTTTGACTGCACCCGTGAGAGCTCTAGAAAAAAGTCACCATGAGATATTAAATGTCATCACTTCCAAATTGCCATGACTATATACATATATAACTTAGAATAATTTTAAAAGCCACTTGAGAGATCATCTGAAGACGTGTGGACAGAGTATTACGTACAGATATGCACACTGGGAACCACCAGCTTCTTCAGCGAGAAGGCGGAGGTTATGCAGTGGAGAAGACAGTTGGACACAGGGAGATTATGTCTAATGTCAAGCCAAAGGAAGATAAATAAGATCCGTACATGAAATATCAAAAATAACATCTCAACTGTGTAAAATACAAGGAAATAGGCCACAGTTTTCAGGTATTGAAGTCTTTCAAGCATCAGCTCATGGAGTTATGGAGGAATTATTATTTCATTTTTCTTGTTTTTTAGTATTTCCTAGATTATACATCAGGCGTGTATTATTTTCATAATCAGAAAAGAAATTCTCCTTGAAGGTAGGGTTTCTATATTTAGCAAATATAAAGGGTATTTGGTTACATTTGAATTTTAGACAAGCATCAAAGTTTCAGTAGAAATATACCCCAAATATTGCATGGGCACATGCCTACTAAAAAAAGTATTCATTATTTACCTGAAGTCGAAATGACCTGGGCATCCTTTACATTTATCTGCCAACACTACTCAGGGGAGAAAGTAAGCAGGCCCAGGCCAAGAGGGTGGGGGGAAACTTCCAGCAAAGGCCCCTGAGAGCTCCCAGGGCACCCGGGACAAGGGCCATGCTGGCCTCCCTGCCCAAGGTGACGGAGGGCACTGCGCATGCAACAGAGCACCTCCTCTCACACTTTCCCCCAAGTCCTGCGACCAACACTCTCCTGGTTGCCTAGACCAGCAGTAAAGCTGCTTATGTTGTATGTTAAGCTTCCCAATGGACATCATATTCATTTTTTAAAATATTTATTTATCTTGAGAGAGAGAGAGAGAGAGAGAGAGAGAGGGAGAGAACAAGCAGGGGATGGGCAGAGAGAGAGAGAATCCCAAGCAGACTCCCTGGAGCCTGACTTGGGGCTCGATCTCACAAACCATGAGATCATGACCTGAGCCAAAATCAAGAGTTGGATGCTCAACCGACTGAGCCACCCAGGCACCCCTGGGCATCATATTCATAATTGCACTTAGGGATCTGTATCTCTGATGGGTCACTCAGCAAGTGGCAACTCCTCATACCTTCTGTAAGGTAGGGACTATTCTCAGCCCCATTTCGAAGGTGAGGAAACCAATGCTCAGAGACAAGGGCAGAAAGGTGCTCATGCAGCTGGAAGATGGCAGCGCTCATTGCCCCCACTCAGGTCTGGCACGGGAAGTATATCTCTGCATGGTGCTCTGTCCCCTCATCATTTTATCCCTTTGGCCTCTGAAGCAACTCATAAGATAACTATGAGGAGGGAAAACTAAGGCCCCTGAGTTCCCTCCCCATTCCAGCAAGATCCCATTGCTCTCTCCGTATCTTCCCCCTCCCCCTTCCTTCCTCTTCCTTTCTTCACCTCTCTTCTTTTCCTCCCTTTTCTTTTCCTCCGCCTTTTCTCCTCCCTCCCTCTCCTTCCCTTCCTCTCTCCTCCTTTCTCCCCTCCCACCTCCTCCTCTCCTCACTTCTCTCTCCCTTTCCCTCCCTCTTTCTCTCTCTTTGGCTCCATATCCCCCCGCCCCAACTCTGCAAGCTGCAATGAAGGCTTCTGGAATATTCTAGTTCTGCTAGATTCCATCACTTGTCCCAGGACCTCAGTCAAGTCACTAGAGGGTTCTGTACTTCAGAGTTCTT
This sequence comes from Panthera onca, assembly GCF_046562875.1. Classification (NCBI taxonomy): domain Eukaryota; kingdom Metazoa; phylum Chordata; class Mammalia; order Carnivora; family Felidae; genus Panthera; species Panthera onca. The sequence continues at coordinate 41,994,517 of NC_138349.1, read as the reverse complement.
ACTTGCAAAACAAGGACAACCCAGACTCAGAAACTTGGCTCTCAGTGGAAACCCCCTCCCCCACTGGAGTCATGGGATTCCCAGGTCGCTTTCAAGAATCCTTCCTGCCATTCTCCAAGGCTTTTACTGCTTATTAATGGTCCTAATTAAAACACACAAAATTGTGCTCACAAGGTCGTTGAGTTTCTGGCTTGCTTTCTTGCCAGTCTGACCTTGTCCAAAGAGAACCAAGATCAAGACTTTGAAGGAAAACCCCTGTATCCATCCAGTTGTACTTATTTCTTGGTGAGATCCTTAGACTGAAGTCTTGTTGCAAACAAATTGCTTCCCATTCTTTTTATTTCTCTCAGCTCCTTCAAAGTCTTTCACCAGACCAAGTCCTGAAACTTTTTTGGAAATCTAGAAAATTAAGTGAAACGAGAGCACTGTAGAAACCTAAGAATATATTAAATGGTCTGGCACAAATTAATGAAAACCTCTTTGCTTGTAAAAGAGAAATAAAGATTCAGTTCATTCAAACAAGGAGAGCTCTGTGGAGGAGGCATACATTTTCCATTTGGCTTCAACACCTCCAGCGCCATGAGGAGGTGAGGAGCACGTGCCCACATCGTCTACACGTGCAGAGCGAAGGCTGAATCCTGTCGTGAATATTGAGAGAGGGAGGGCCATTTTCATTTTCTGAACGAGGAAACAGGCACCAAGTGGTCTAGCGACTTAGCCAGGGTCACTCAGCCAGTGGTCGTGATCTTGGACCTGACCCTATTTGCTCCCCAGGGGGCCCAATGCCTCCAAAGCCTAAAGAAGGAAAGCTGTGTCGGGGTGCCTGGGTGGCTCAGTCCATTGAGCGTGCAACTTCGGCTCAGGTCATGATCTCGCAGTTCGTGAGTTCGAGCCCTGCATCAGGCTCTGTGCTGACAGCTCAGAGCCTGGAGCCTGTTTCAGAGTCTGTGTCTCCCTCTCTCTGTTGCTTCCCTGATCATGCTCTGTTTCTCAAAAATGAATAAATGTTAAAAAAAATTTTTTTTAAAAAAGAAGGAAGGCCACATCAAAGGTCAGAACTGACCCCATGAACCTGTGGTTGGCCATGGACCATCTCCAGGTCCTGCCTTTTGGGCCTACCCTCAATGCTCTGGAGAACCCCCTGAAGATTTCTCATAATCTTTATGGTCATTCTCGGGCCCCTTCTTCAGCCCGTCCAATTACAATATTTTTTCCAGCTTCACTATAGGGGAGAGTGCAAGGATCGTTGATCTCAACCAACAAATAAACTGTCTTTGAGTCCTTTTCATGGACTTGGTGGCTGGGGCAAGTTATTTGACCTCCAAGACTTAGCCTCCTCATCTGCAAAGTGGGTATGCTAACTGTCTCTCCCAGGGCTGCTCTAAAGATTAATCAAATGCTGATGATGCCAAGTAGCCTCCTCCTGTTCCACTGCAGATGCTATCCCCAACTCCTCCCAGCCTCAGAATGTTCCAGATCAGCCAGAGCCCTGCATGCATGAGGAAAAGAGCATGTGCAGAAAGCTTGCACACGGAGACACACGACATCCCTCTCTCGGCACACAGTAATGCGCATATAGTCCCGAGAATCAGCCTGGACTGCAACTGTGTCTATGGTAGAATGATGTGCAAGGACATTCGATCTCTTTCTGGGGTCAGTGGGGAGTCAGGACTTGGAGAGATGCTCTTTGTACAATCAGGGTTCAGATCCAACAACCAGGCACCTGCTCCCTGGTGCTCAAGTAACCATCAGGAAGCTCTTGGAAAAGTGAGATCCTGGTGACACCCTGAGATGGCCAATTCAGGTGACAGACTCCCAGAGCCCAGGAAGAATAGTGGAGGAGCTTCAAACTGTTTCCTGGCCCCAGCCAGAAGGAAATGTCCCTGCCAGGCGTCCTGGTGCTGGCCTGGCTCCGCGTCCCATCCACAGCCCTCTGCCAAAGACTGAAGTCATGGCCACCTCCTCTTCCAAGGCCCGCTCTGTGACTATGCCAGAAGTTGGGCATTAACTTCCTTTCACTTATTTAGAAGGGATGAATTATGCTGGGGCCACGCTAACCATCATTTGGAGATTATTTTTGGAGACAGAAAACTCTTTAGCAGCAGGCGTTGGAGGTTAACAGTGACTATGAGAGTGACATCTCGGTTAGTCCAGGCAGAACTGCCAAGGGGAGGCCGTCATCAGATGGCACCCAGGGGACCGCGTTCACAGACTTACCTTTGGAAGACGCTTCAGCGAGCGTGCCGTCGCTCCAGCCAGGATGGGGCCTGCTCTGCTAGGACTGGACTTGCCCTCATTTATGTTGGGGTGGTGCTCAGGGGTGGATTGATGGAAGGAAATGGAGCAGGATCCAGAAACACCCACTACCTCACTCATGTTATCGCACACAAGGGACCCAGTGTCAGCCGACTGAGCACCTGACCCTGACGTTTCAAAAGCCTGGTTCTTGGGACGCCTGGGTGGCTCAGTTTGTTCAATGTCTGACTCCCACTCAGGTCATGATCTCGTGGTTGGTGAGCTTGAGCCCCACATCGGGCTCTGCTGACAGTTCAGAGCCTGGAGGCTGCTTCGGATTCTGTGTCTCCCTCTCTCTTTGACCCTCCCCTGTTCACACTCTATCTCTGTCTTTCAAAAATAAATAAACATTAAAGATAGATAGATAGATAGATATAGATAGATAGATAGATAGATAACAAAAGTCAGGTTCTTTTTAATCCTTTGCTGCAAAGGGTTGTCTGGCCCCTGGACTCCTTTGGCTAGCTCCCACAGACTTTGTGTGTTTCCATCTTCATGACCACAGCCAAAGCTACAGTCTTTGAAAGCTTCTCAGAGGCCCACTGTACACCTTGTCTCTACCCTGTGTGGGTCACACTGGGGGGCCCTCATGGGAGGTGCTGGTGGTTTCCAGAGACCCCGAAGGAAGCTTCTTGGAGATTGGAGAGCAGGGCTTTATTCTTTTCAACCTAAGGAGTTTTAAAATTGGGAGGAGGCTTTGAGGTCATCTAAGCCAGTGACTGAATCCACCATGAGAATTGCATTTTATGTCTGTGTTAGTTCGCTAAGGCTACCATGACCAAATACCAGACTAGGGGCTTTAACCACAGAGATGTATTCCTCACAGTTCTGGAAACCGGAAGTCCAAGATCAAAGTGCCAACAGGTTTGGTTTCTCTGAGGCCTCTCTCTTTGGCTTGCAGACGGCTGCCTTCTCCCTGTGTCCTCACATGGTCTTCCCTCTGTGCACGTGTGCCCCTGGTGCCTCTTTGTGCTTCCAAATCTCCTCTTCTTACAAACACACAAGTCAGATTGGATGGGGGCCCACCCTAATGTCCTCATTTGACTTAACCACCCCTTTCAAGGTCCTATCTCCAAAATACGGTCACATTCTGAAGTACTAGCTGCTTGGGCTTCAACACGTGAATTTTGAGGGGACACATTTTAGTCCATGACAGGGTCAAAATTCAGTACATCGGGATAAGTTTTAATCAAAATATGCTTTATAGGAACCATACTTACCCTTACCGTGTGTGAAGCAATGTGATATTTGCTGTCTTATTCAAAAATAGGATTCTATTAAGTGCTGCGTATGACCCACCAAAATGACTTCACAAACCACTAATGGCTGCAATCCACGGTGTTTCAAACTGTGGTCAAGGCCAAACACTGTGAGGATTGATTTCAACACTGATCTCAGGAGATATGCAAATGTTAATCAGGCCCAAAGCCCTTATCGTAATGACAAGGGAGCTGAGATCCTGAGTGGTTTTGAGCAGGCCTGGCCAGGGAATGCTGGTTATGTCTGCAGCCCAGGGCTGGGAACCTGAGGATTTGGGCTCATTCCAGAAAGGACAGTGACAAGAGAAAGTCAGGATAGAGGGTGACTGAGAACGCTGTCTGAGACACAGTGCCAAGGGTCAAAGTAGACCTAATCTGCTCCTATTCAAAAAGCAAGTGCAGGGCAGAGAGTAGGACCCCCTCCCTGTGTCTCCCCACCCCCCCCACCCTACCTTGTCCCCAAAAGGGTCAGAAACTAGGCAGATGCAAAGATAAAGAGACAAACCAGGAACAAGTGGCATGAGAACACCCAAAAGAAAGTCAAAACTCATCTATATTAGGGGCTGGCAGGTGGCCTGGAGATCAGTTCCTGCATACCGTGGGCTAGGTAGGTGTTGTCCCACAAGACCACCTCAGCTTATTAGCCATTTTTTATTAACATTTTTTCTAAAGTTTGTTTATTTTGGGAGAGAGAGATAGAGAGCACAAGCACAAAAGTGGAGGAGGGGCGGAGAGAGAGGGAGTGAGAAACCCAAGCAGGCTCCATGTTGTTAGTGAGGATACCGACCTGGGGCTAGATTCCACAAACTGTGAGATCATGACCTGAGCAGAAATCAAGAGTTAGACGCTTAACCGACTGAGCCACCCAGGCAACCCCTTATTAGCTTTTTTGCTAAAGGACAAGGAGGAGTTCTGACTGGGAGTGTAACAGGACATCTCATAACTGAGCAATGCCTTAATTCTCCACAATGAAATGCTCAAGGAAGACAAGGAGAGAAGGCTTTAACTTCTGGAAAGTCACTAACGTATGTCAAGCTATATAGAAAGCCATTTCTAAAATTCCAAGATAATCACCCTAGTACTTTGCCAGTTACCTTCCTAAAGCATAGATATAATTCAGTCAATCACTTGCTTATATATACATTTATTGCTTCTTAATAGAATATACAGTTACTCCTTTGGAACAGAGTAAAAATTCTTTAGCATGGCATTTGAGATCCAGGGCCCTTCGATGTCTTCCTCCTATTTAAAATTTTCCAGCTTTCTCATTTGCCATTTACAGCCCCACCACTATTACCATAAATGCATGTGCCTAACATGACTGGAATGATGCCAGATACACATATGGTGTTCTGCTTTTTTTCATAATAAAAAATAATCATGAGCAATGCCTTACATAAAAGAGTATGCTGCTTTTTTAATAATAAAAATAATTGCAAAAACAAATCATACCTTAAAAAGGGTGCAAAAAGAGTAACTGTACCATTGAAACAAGAAAAATAAAATCTACCACAGACTCTTATAAATGCATTAGAAGCCCCCTGTGCACCCCTCCACAGATGCACTTCACCTACTCTCTCCCAGCAATGGTCATCCTGAATATGGTCTGAATAGTCTTTCACTTTTCAGTGAGGTTTTCAGGATATTATCTTTTTTAAAAATTACATTTTATATATTGCTGGTGGTTAGAAATGCAGTAGACTTGTGTATTGATTTTTAAAAATTTTTTTAGCATTTATTCATTCTTGAGAGAGAGACAGTGCGAGCACGGGAGGAGCAGAGAGAGAGGGAGACACAGAATCCGAAGCAGGCTCCAGGCTTTGAGCCAGCATCAGCACAGAGCCAGATGTAAGACTTGAACTCACAAACGGTGAGAACATGACCTGATCCAGAGTTGGATGCTTAACCGACTGAGCCACCCAGGTGCCCCTTGTGTATTGATTTTTTATCCAACAAACATGGTGAATTCTTTTATTAATTTTAAACTATATTTGTGGGTTCTTTTGGGTTTTTGCATATAGAAAGTCTTAACGTCTATAAATAATGAAAGTTTTGATTGATGGTTTCCAGTAGCTTCCACTTTTTTTCTTTTTTTCTTATTGAACAGGATAAGCCCTTTACTGTATCACTGAATAGGAAAGTGAAAGCAGGCATTCTTGTCATTTTTCTGCTCTTAAAGAGAATGCCTTAAACACCTTTACATATAATTTGTTGTAGATTTTGTTAGGTGCCCATTAGCAAGTTAAGAACAGTCCTCTCATTCTTTGTTCCCTAAAAGTTTTGTTTTGTTGGTAAACCATGAATGGATGTCAAATTATATGAAAGAGATCTTTGCATCCATAAACATGAGTATTTGATCTTGTGTCTTTCATCTGCTGATATGGCAAATTACATTAACTCATAACTAAACCAATTTTGTATTCCTGGGATAATCTCAAAATGGTCGTGATACCCATTTTCCTTTTAAGTATTTTGCATTCTTTATAGTATTCTGTTTAGGATTTTCCATTTCTATTTATAAAGGAAATAAGCTGTAGCTTTATGTTTTTCGGTTCCCTGTCAGCCTTAGTAACAAAGACTATCAGGTGGCCTCCTATAGGCTATATAGTAGGTAGGTACCTACTATATCAGGGAGCGTCCTAAAATAACTTAGTGTGTGGTTTCACGTTTTCAGTTCTTTGGAATGATGTATATGATGCAGAATTGTCTGATCTTTGATGTTTGATAGAAATCAACCTTAAGGTGGTTTGGGTCTGTCGTTTCCTTGGTGGGAGAATTCTAGGAACTAGTAAGTTCCCCTTTTTCATCTTGAAATATTTTTTAATAACTTGTATTTTTGTAGATACGTACTATCTCATCATTTGTTGCCATGAAATTACTCATAATCTTTCTTTGTATTGGTTTAGTTTCTGCAATACTTGAGTTATATCCCTTCTCTTTCCCAATTGTGATGTGCTTTACCTCTTTTCCTTCATTCATCTTGCCCAGACTTTGTCTACTTGATTAACATTGTCAAATACTTGATTTAAATTTTGCCTATCCTCTTTATGTTTATTTTTATGTCATTAATTTCTGCTCTTGTATTTGTTTTCTTCCATCTATATTCCTTGCTGTTATTTTTCTGATTTCATATTTTGGATGTGTAATTTTGTGCCTATTCCTCACTGTATTTCAGGCTATAAATTTCCCTCTAAGTACCACAAAAGTAATATGTAGTATTTCTTTTTAAGTTTATTTATTTATTCAGAGAGAGAGAGTGTGTGTGTGAGTGGGGGAGGGACAGAGACAGAGGGAGAGAGAGAATCCCAAGCAGGCTCCATGCTGTCAGCAAGGAGCCCAATGTAGGGCTCAAACTCACGAACCATGAGATCATGATCATGACCTGGGCTGAAACCAAGAGTCAGATGCCTAACCTACTGAGCCACCCAGATGCCCCATACACAGTATTTTTATTATAGTCATTTATAAATATTTTCTTATTTTTATTTTCTTCCCATGAATTATTTAAAAATGTCTTTATATAACTTTGAAGCACATTTGACTTTATCTATTTTATTACTTATTTCTGACTTAATTGTGTTGTGGTCAGAATATGTGATTTGTATAATATAATTTTTTCGAAATTTGTTGAGGCTAGCTTTATCATCAGTATGTGGTTAGATTTTGTAAATGTTTCCTATGTGGGAAAAGTGTATATTCTCCATTTGTTAGGTGTTATAGCTGCTTCTTGTATCAAATACTTAGAGATGCTGTGTTAAAATATTCCTTTAATAAGGTACATCTATCAATTTCTCCTTGTTGTTCTGGCAATTCTTGCTTCATATATATTTGAAGCTGCTATTAGTAGTACTTGTTTAGAATTTTCTTCTCAATTTTGATTTCAACTATTTTGTGTCTACGTTTCACAGTTAGCTCTTCTAAACATTACATAGTTGGAATTCATCTTTCTTTTTTTTTTTACTCAGACAGATGGTTCTCATATTTTAGGAGTATTTTTGTTCATTTATATTTAGTGTGATATGCATTTATGCCTTCAATCTTACTATGCAATTTCTATTTGTCGCATTGTTTTTTTCTTTTTTATCTTCTCTTCTATGCCTTAATTTAGATGCCGTGCCTTAAAATCTGATTCCATTGTTTTCCCTCTACTTGTTTTAAAGGTATACACTCTATGTTTGTTCTATTAATGGTTACCTTAGCTTTTTCAAATGCATATTTAAGAGTTTCTAAAACTTATCAGTATCTTTATTGCCATCTCAAATCATACCCTTAATATACTTTTTCTAGGTTGGTTACTTTTAGAAGCAGATTTACTGTGAAGCTAATGAAACATGAGCTTCAAGACTCCTCATTACATGGGCTATTTCCAAGATGCTGAACCTCATTCTGTTTTTAAAATTTAGTGTTCTTTCTTTTAAAGAGGTCCTTTAAATTTTGTAAGCTTAAGATCTTACAGAGAACCAGGATTGGTCTCTGATATTTCCAAATCATTCTGTGGATTTCTAACTTCTGTGCTAGCTCAGTACTACATTTGATGAGATGTTTCTTACATCTATTGTTTTATCTGTTTCAGTGAGGAGGTTCATTCAAGGGATCTAGATGGCCACATTGCTACAGCAGGGACTGAGATTGTGAAAATCCCCCAAAGACCTCTGGGTCCCTAAATATCTCCAGGCAGGAATCAGGCTGAGAAAGCTACTCAGCTGCAAACATAGCCATTTCTTATAGAAAAGGGAGGACAGGGGCGCCTGGGTGGCGCAGTCGGTTAAGCCTCCGACTTCAGCCAGGTCACGATCTCGCGGTCCGTGAGTTCGAGCCCCGCATCAGGCTCTGGGCTGATGGCTCGGAGCCTGGAGCCTGTTTCCGATTCTGTGTCTCCCTCTCTCTCTGCCCCTCCCCTGTTCATGCTCTGTCTCTCTCTGTCCCAAAAATAAATAAAAAACGTTGAAAAAAAAATTAAAAAAAAAAAAAAGAAAAGGGAGGACATTGAAGAGAATGGCTCCAAGAGCTTGAGAGAACAGTGAATTAGAAGACAGTTCCTGGGAAAAGAACAAGTCCCTAATCAAGGGATGGTCCTACAATCCAGTCTGCAGGAGTCTAGCTGGATTTCAGTCGCTGTGACGTGCTTCTGCTTTTTCTTCTTCTGGGTGGAAGGGTCTATTGAGTTATCCTGCTTTGTCTCAACCTTGTGTCTTGGGGTGGGGATGGGAGCAACCAACTTCTCTTTTTAGTTTGCAAGTCCCTGGACCTGGCTTAGACAATAAGACCCTGGCCTTTGAAGAGCCTGATTCTATAGTGAGAGGAGACTTTTGAGGGCAGGAGTGAGGACATTTCATCAGACGCCCCTGCTCTGGGCTTCAGAACGCCCCTGATCGCAGACTGGTTCGGCTCCCTGGAATGGCTCCAGAGTTGTTCTCAGGGGCTCCTGGAGTTGGTCCTAGTTTGTTTCACATCGAAGGCTGATGGTTGCTGGAAAGAGATGCCCATCTGGGCTTCCTTTTCTTCACATAAAATACAATAAACTTAATTATAACTAAATATAAATATTTATTCATGGTGTTATATCATTTTTAACAACTGAACAAAATATTTTGGGGTGGTTACCAGAGTCAATTAAATTGTCTATTAAAATATCCACGCCCCTCTTCACATAAACCACAAACATCCATGCTTGTCTTCACATAAACAGTTATTGGAGGTACTCATGAAAGCTAATATGGGTTAAAATAAAAGTCAGTGTGGGTTAAGAGGGTAGAAACAATAAGATGAAACATGGGATGTCTCCTGCAAGGTCCTATACGTTTAGGATCTTAAAGGTGTTTCTGAGGTTCCAAGCAGCCCACAAGAAGAGGAAGCCATGATCATGTGACATGATTTGGTGTCCTCAGTATAAACAAACCATGACAACTACCCAGGAGATTCACTTCAGCTTATGCTGCTGAGACTCAGGACTCCCATGGCCTCCAGCTGAATACTCACTGTTCAGGGCAGGCGACAGATCCTTTCCCAATGTCCTCACAGAGTCAGCAACTGGGAGTTTCCCTGGTTGTCTTTGGGTTTGCTTTACCTGATCCTGTGCTCTAACTCCAAACTGAGTGACTTAAACAACAGAAATGTATTGTATCACAGTTCTGGAGGCCAACTGTCCAAAACCAAGATGTTGACAAGGTTGCTTCCAGCTCCTCTCCTTGGCTTGTAGATGGCCATCTTCATGTTCACGTCCACATGGCATTCACCAGCTATGCATGCCTATCTCTAAATTCCCCTCTTTATAAGGATACCAGTCACATTGGGTTAGGGCCCATTCTAACCACTTTACCCTAACTCGATGGCCCCTGTAAAGCCCCTATCCAAATAAATTATATTTAATAGTGTAAAAAAATGGTAATATAAACAAATAAATATACAACAACAACATATAAAATGTTTGGACAGGGGACATGATTCAACCCATAACACCATTGTATCTCCAGTTCCTAACAGTGTCAGGCACAAAAGTAACCCAAAAGAATATTTAGAGAGCTAGTGAACAAAGACAGAAATTGGGGTTTACTTTATCCATAGACAGAGTGTGTTCAAGGCCCAAGATTTTATGTTATAGCAGTAATTCTAGGCTGGAAAATCTAAAATAGGTGTTACTAAATGCTCATGTTAGTCATAAAAGCCTTAGTAAAGCTTAGCAAAGGATGTCTTACTTTAAGTTATGTGACTTCCTGATGAACATTCCAAGATAAACCGGTTGTAAAGAGTACCTCTAAGTAAATGAATGAGTTGGACCTACACAGGGTCATTATCCAAACGTAGTTAAATGTGAGGGGAAACCTTGCAAAAGTGATGACTTCGGCTTTAAATGGCTGGTCTTGATCTGACACTAATGAGATGCCTGGTTAGCTATCTGTTCTCATGGCTTCCAAAGGAACGTGCCTGCTTCAAGAGACTCCGCTCTTTGCTCTCTGTACCTCTAAGCCTGGGAGGCTGGCAGGGGGGAAGGCGTTCTTCATCCTTTCCCTCCTCAAAAGTGGCTGTGTTTATTTTACTTTTCTGATTAAAATGGTAATGTATTGTGAAGCAGATGTCTAACAATTTTTGAAAGTGAAAAAGAAAAAAATTCCTGGAAACTTTGAGAAGTCTGTGATAGCAACTATTATGATTAAGGTATGTATAATTCCAAACGCCATCAACATACATTTTTACATTTTATTTTATTTTATTTTTTAATGTTTTTTTTTTTTTAATTTTTGAGAGAGAGACAGAGTGTGAGCGGGGGGAGGGCAGAGAGAGTGGGAGACACAGAATCTGAAGCAGGCTCCAGGCTCCGAGCTGTCAGCACAGAGCCCGAGGTGGAGCTCGAACTCATGAACCATGAGATCATGACCTGAGCTAAAGTCAGATGCTTAACTGACTGAGCCACCCAGATGCCCCCATATTTACATTTTATATATGATATATATATTCACCCAAATGAGATCAGGTAAGAGACCTGTTTTATTGCTTGAATTTTGAACTTAATAAACCATGGCCATGAACCTACCCAGAACTACTAAAACATGCTGAAGACCGTGGGTACCACTGTAAGATGTAGCTCTCCCCAGTGCCCCAGCTCTTTGCTGATGGACTTGCATCATTTCTAGTTTTTTGCTACTATAAATACCATTTAATAAAATTCCCCAGTTATACATATTTGTATAACTGCTGGATTGTATCTTAATGTTAAACACTTAGACGTAAAATTACCTTGTCAAAATGAGTGCATTTTATCCTAAAGATTTTCTTTTTAAAAAAAATGTTTATTTTTGAGAGAGAGAGAGAGAGAGAGAGAGAGAGAGACGAAGAGAGAACAGAAGCAGGGGAGGGGCAGAGAGAGAGGGAGACACAGAATCCAAAGCAGGCTCCAGGCTCTGAGCTGTCAACACAGAGCCCAAGGCAGGACTACAACAGAAGAACAATGAGATCAGGACCAAGCCAAAGTCAGATGCTTAACCAACTGAGCCACCTACGCACCCCCTAAAGATTTTCTTAAAATATCCTTTAGAAATGTTGGGCCCATCCTCTCACCGATAGAGCATAAAAATTGTGTTTACCCACATCTTAGACACAACATTGGACATTTTTCTTTTAAAATGTTCCCAATTTGATGGATAGAACTGATAACTCATTATCATAATAATTTACATTTCTTTGATAATATGATCTCTTTACTGGTCACTTGCATTTTTTTCTCAAGCTTTTTTTCCTTTTTTTTTATTGTTAAGAATTTTGCAGTTGTTTTCAGTTTTTTTGTTATTATAAGTAGTATTATAGAGAGCACGTTGCATATGTAAATTTTCTTGTTTGAGAATTATTTCTTTCAGACCCAGTTCTACACATGGAATTTCTGGGCTAACGGAAGTGTGGTTCTTAATGTCAGATGATTTTCAAAAGAATTAAATAAGTTTGTTTTAGGTTATTTAGAGGATATCAGCTTTATCACCATCTCTTTGGCTTTAAACGTGAAAATGCAAAAAAACAACAACAACAAAAAACCCACAACTGTTTTATCTCTGTTCTTACTCATTTTTTTCCTTATAAAATATTACTTTTGCAATCTCCATTGCCCCATTTTGAAATTTTAATTCTTCCAATTAGGGATGTACATATATTTTTCCTTTTGCTTTATACTCTGAGAGATTTCTCCCCTTTTATTTTCAAGAATGCCTAATGAATTTGTTGTATTGGCAGAAATATCTGGGGGCGTCTGGGTGGCTCAATGGGTTGAGCATCTGACTTCAGCTCAGGTCATGATTTCGCGGTTTGTGAGTTCGGGCCTGCGTATGGCTCTGTGCTGACAGCTTGGAGCCCGGAGCCTGCTTCGAATTCTGTCTCCCTCTCTCTCTGCCCCTCCCCTGCTAATACTCTGCCTCTCTCTGTCTCTCAAAAATAAATAAATGTTAAAAAAAAAATTTTTTTTAATAAAAAAATATCTGTACTCTCTAGGATGTTTTTACTGTTTTTGTTCTCTTTTCATGGTAGCTTCTTCCTGCTTTAAGTATGTTATTTTTTCAATTTTTGTTTCTTCTTAACTAGCTTTTTCATCTCTATCTATACTTAAATCTTTTAATTATTTTGGTTTCTGAAGGAACAGATTATCAATGCTATTATTTGATGTTAGGTTGTCCATTCCTTGCATTTCTAGCAAGTTCTGCACTATTTGTAGGTTCCACACTCTGCAGGGTTTTTGAAAGCTCAGTGAAAAAGAGAAATTGGTGGGTTACTGACCACTTTATGGTTCCCATGATCCTCTGTTTCTTCTTTCTTTTGTTTTTAAAACATTCGTTTTCCGAGCAGCCGAGATGACTATATTAGTTAGGGCCTGCATTTTGCCACAAAAAACAAAATCCACTCAAGAGTAACATAAACATATTACAGTTTTGTTTTCTTTTTTTCCCCTCATGTACCAGATCCTGGTTCAGTGGCTTGGGACTGACAGGATCAAGGTGTCTGATATCTTGTGGCCTTTCCTAATTGGAAACAGACCATGTTGGTTTCTAAGAGGGAGGGGAAGACGAGACAAGGAAGGTGTAACACAGAGCAGAAAGCAAAGCTTGCCAGAAAGGCCCTGAAGACATCTGCTTTCATCTCATTGGCCTTTGAAAACATTCTTTTCCCAGCAGCCCTATAGCTAGAGGTGATCATGTGACACCATGACTATAGCAGATGCTGTCACCTCCTGTCTATTGCCCACTGTTCTTTCTTACCAATAATCCTTGGATTGTTGCTTAGTCTAGGTGTTTTTTTTTTTTTTTTCTGATGGACTTTTGGGGCATTTAGGGGATGCCATGAATTACCTTACTTTAAACCCCCCTAGACTTGAGCACACAGACTGTTCACAGTTCTTGGAATTTGCTTGGCTGCCAGTCAAGAACTTAGTAAAATATAAATACTATTTTTTGAATACTTACCATATGCTAAGCATTTTTCCAAATGCTTTACATATATTAACACATTTTATCCCGCAACTGCCTTGTGAGATAGATCCTATTATGATACCCACTTAACTGATGAGGAAATTAAAGCACGTGGTGGTTAAGTAACTTGCCCAAAGCCACACAGCCAGAGACAAATGCAGGAAACTGGGATTTGAAGGCAGGCAGGCTGATTTTTGAGCTTGTACTCTACTCAACTGTATCAGTAAGCCATAAGTGACTTTCACCGTCGAGTCTTAATTATGCGATGAGAAGGGATAACAAGCAGAAAAAAAATACACAACTATTTGAAGCCTATACTTTAAAAGGAAAGATGACAGATGTTTGAAGCCAGGGAGTTAAGGAAATCTTTGTGCTGAAGACTGTGTATGCCTCATTTCTCGTCAGTGTAGATGAGGTTAAAAACATAACCATCTTCTTCCTCATTCATTCTGTGTTTGTGGAAACTTCATTGTGATCAAAGCTGTCTTGGGGCAAAGTGTGAGCCCTGCTGTAAACGGAGCTTCTGTAAGGAGCACTGCCTTTCCTCACCAGCCCAGGGCTGTTGACATGGTGCCTGGGGAGTGTTGTTTGATTCTCCTTTGAAGAAATATGTTCCTCATGCAATCGCCATATCATGGCCTGGTGAGAAGACAGAACGTAAAAGGACCCTGTTTCAAGCTCGCTGGAAACTGTGAGATCTCAGTTTCTACAGACTCTGTGTCGACCCAGATATGCTTTGTTTGCAGACAAAATGGTGCTGGCTTCTTCTCACAAAGGAGACATCTTTGGTCTTTTCACAGAACCAAGGTGGCAACTCCAGAAGACTAGTTTACCTTCATTTGAGATCTGGGGAGACTCTCCAGGGCACCTCTTCTCCATATTTAGCAATTTGGATGATCTCCTTCTTTTGGCCTCTCTATCTCAACACCTCTGTGTTGCAGATGAGGAAAGAATCAGAAGGTCAAGCATCTGTAGTTAATTGCTTTGGGCCAGAGTGATACATCATTTCCATTCACATTTCTTTGGTAGGAACTAGCTGTATGGTCAACATCACTTCAAGGAATAGAACTTATACTCCTCTGCATAAGTGAAAGTAGGAGAGAACTAGACATTGATGAACAGTAGCTGCATTAAACATATAGACCAAAGCTCTCTTCATTAGGTTAAGATTTCATCTGGCTAACTTCTGAGCATCTATCTTTAGGCTACCCAGATTCACAGTTATGGAGTGTTGGCGAGGAAGGAACGTGAAGGCCACTAGTTCAATTAATTATAAGTCAGGATCCTTGGCATCAATCCTAACAAATCAATCCTAACAAATCCAAACATCAAACCTCTCTTTTGCCACTTCCAGTGCTGGAGTCTCACCATCTCATGAACTGGGAAAACTCCATGCTTAGAGAGCTCATTGGAAAATTATTCCTTGTTCTGCACCTATCCTTTTTCTGGCACAACCAGTTCCCAGAATTAGTTCTCTACCTTAAATGGAGCTGGTTTTGTCCATTGCTCCTCCCCCATGACCCTTCCAATGCCTGAGGTCATCAATATGTCTCCTTCCAATCTAGGTTACATACATTCAGTTTCCTACTCCATCCCAACGTGACCTCCATCTTTTCACTGTCCTGATTCCCACTCTATGTATCGCCTCCCTTTAGCGTGGAGCTCAGAAGCAAGCACCATTTCTCTATAGTCTGACCGCTGCCAAATAAAAGGTTATCACTACTCCATTCTGGTTTCTGCACAATTCTGGCAATGCCACCTCAAATAACACTAGTTTTCCCAATAGCCATGTCACACACTGGGCTTATAGTCCATTCAGACCTATTGGGAATTGACACCTAAGACTTAGCCCTCTTCCCTCACAGAGTTCTGTCCAATGGTGTATAGATAAAAACAGATGAAAATAAAAGTGAAAACTTTTTATTAGTGGTTGGGCATACATCCCAAGATCTAAGGCAGGCTTCCCTGATCTAAACTGGAACAGAGACCTTGTTTTAGTTCACCAAGGCTGAAGACTAACCTCAGTTGTCTCCATCCTATATTGAAGACAACTGGGAAACAGTGTAAGTCTGACTTAACTCATCCATTTTAGGGTAAAGAAGCTAGAACACACATAGGTGTGCACACACATACACACACACACACACAGCAAGGTGCCCTGATATGCTTACAGAAGACAAATCCTGAGCCCTGACCATCTATACTTAGATAGGAGAGAAGGAGGAAGAGAGATTTCTGGCCATGACGCAGGGAGTCCAAAATAACGGGTAAAATAGACAAAGTGGCCCTGTCCAATAGTTGAAGGCTCTCAGTGAATGCACTTGATTTCATCTTGGTTTCAGATCTTTCCTCTATTTAATAGGATCATTTTGGATCATGAGCTGATGATCCATCAGAGTAACTACCCTGATGGGTTTTGCATTATATGCTTCCATGTCATGTAATGCAAGGGGGTAAAATAGTCCTTGCATATGTTCTGATAAAACTTAAATTAACAGAGAAATAAATACACTGTTATGCAAATCAAGTTGGTCTGTCATGGCTTGTTCTTGGTGAACCCATGCTGACTCACCTTCTTTCCCAGGTATGTCACCTTCTTCTATTTAATAGTTCCATTTAGAAACTTCCTAAAAAGCAGTGTCTTATCTTTCAGAACCTATTATTTTCTTCGTTGTGAGCACCAGAACATACATCCACCCACTTCTTCACTAGACTTAATAGACTCTTTAACCTTTAAGGGGTTCTGGGGTGCCTGGGTGACTCAGTTGGTTGAGCGACCAACTTCGGCTCAGGTCATGATCCACATTTCGTGAGTTCAAGCCCGCGTCGGGCTCTGTGCTGACAGCTCAGAGCCTGGAGCTGCTTCGGATTCTGCGTCTCCCTCTCTCTCTGCCCCTCCCCTGCTCATGCTCTGTCTCACTCTGACTCAGAAATAAATAAACATTAAAAAAAATTTAAACTTTAAAGGGTTCCTTGTGCAGATTAGCAATATATTATATATATTAACAGTCAACATTTTCTCTAAATATACATTTCTAAAATAATCCTTCATAATTATGAATGTGATTGAAATATGAACGAAAAATTTCCCAATATGGATACATTATTAAAAGCCTATTTAATCGAACTTCCCAAATAGTTAAGTAAAAGTACAGGTCAAATATATAAGATTCTCTTTGATGTCTTAAATGCTTTGTAGTGGAGGCTTATAGCAGTTGTCCATATCTGAATTCTCTCTTCCTGTGTGCAAGGACCTTGCAGTTTGGCATGAAACTTTGGCCAAATCTGGCTGATGGGACAAGAATAGAAATTAAATGCACCTCTTCTGGGCTAAAACACTAACTTGCCAGAAGAAAACTCTTCAATGCCCTCTTGCCCTAACTCAGTGTGTTAGCTGTTTATCACTACATAACAAACTACCTCCAACACTTAGTGGCTTAATACAGTAAATATTTATTATCCCACAGTTTCTGTGGGTCAAGAACTCAGAAACAGCTTAGCTGGGTAGTTTGGGCTCAGGGCCTCTCCTGAAGCGAAAGTCACAATGGTGGCCAGGGCTGTGGTCACCTGAGAGCTTGACTAAGGCTGGAGGATCTGCTCATGTGATGGTTCACTTACATGATTATTGGCATGAGGCCTCAGTTTCTCTCTGACTATTGGAAAAAGGCTTTAGTTTCTTGCCATTTGCGCTTTTCCATAGGATCGCTTGAAGGTTGTCATAACATGGCAACTGGCTTTTTCCAGGATGAGTGATCCTAGACAGAAGAAGGAGGAAGTCACAATGCCTCTTATGATCTGGTCTCAGAAACCAAGTGTCATTACCACTGCAACACTGTATTAATTAAAAGCAAGCCACCCAGTACATTCTGCACTCAAAGGGGGGGAGATTAGTCTTTACTTTTTGAAAGGGAAGTGTACATTAATTTGTGGTCACATTTTAAAACCACCACACTCACTGCATGTTCCAGGTGAGGTAACTAACTATAAGGCCGTGGAGCCTCTATAAGTCTGGGTCCCTGGGTGACTTACTGGAACAGAGAGCTCTTTGATGAACCAAGATGTACATGGAACATGAGATAAAGTCATTGGAATTTCGAGATTATTTGCAGTTACAGCATAACCTAGGCTGTCCTGACTAGTAGTCATTTTAAGATGTAAACATTAACACGGGTGCCTGGGTGGCTCAGTCAGCTGAGCATCCAACTTTTTATTTCACCTTGGGTCATGATCCCAGGGTCATGGGATCAAGTTCTGTCTCTGTGCTGAGTGTGGAGTCTTCTTACGTTTCTCTCTCTCTCCCTCTGCCCCTCTCCCTCACTTGCTCACTCTCTCTCTCTCATATACATACATATATATATATATATATATACACATAATGTATATATATCTCATGTATGTATATATATATATATCTCATGTATGTATATATATGTCTCATATATGTGTATAAATATATATCATATATATATCATGTATATATATTAACAAAACCACAATAATTGATATGTAAAAGTGGCCACACAATTACGAATCCCCTACATTGACATGGTTATTATCTTTACTTGTAGTATTCCAAAGATTTCATTTTTTACACCCACATGGGACTTCAGTAATTCTATCGGATCCCAATAAGTTTAGCAGATCTCAAAGTAAATGCATGTATACCACTTCAGAAGACAAGAGGTCGCCGATTCTGATCTAGGACAAGTTTGTATAGTCCACAGTGATCCAAACAAAGTTACTGGCTGAGTTCCTTCAGATAATGAAGTTCTATTTGTTATATCCGGACTTTAAAGCCACTGCTTTTCAAAATCTAAATTCAGAGATTTAGTTTTTTGAAACTTGGTGTCTTTCCCAGAAATGATGTATTTCTAAAAGTTTCTTATGGTTAGCACTACCTAAACTATTGTCCTGTCATTATGATGAATTGGCCTACTCTATAAATATTAACTGGAAACTTAAGTATGCCTTATCAATATTGCATTATAATTAGTAGGGTCATCTTGAGGTCCCATCTATTAGGAGTTGAGAGATGGAGTATGTGTAATGTTCAATTAATTAATTATCTTAGAATACTCTATGGGATTCTCTGTTTCATAAACTTCTGTGTGGGAACACAAAAGCAATCAATTTCTGGACTTTTCTTCCACCTGCTTATTACGTGACACAGTACCCATGGTTGAGGGATTATTTTCGTTTATTTATAGCTCCCTGTGTTTATTCTTTCTCATCAACAGAGAGGGTGAGAAACAGAACTCTATACTTTGTAAATAGACGTATGCTTCATAGAAAAATAAATACAACATAATCTTCCACTTATTAAAAGCAACACAATTAAACATATCTTAATACATGCGTTCTTCTTTTGCACACATTATATTAACCGTCTTCTTTTTTTTTTAATGTTTATTTATTTTTGACAGAGAGACAGAGCATGAGTAGAGGAGGGGCAGAAAGAGGGGAGACACAGAATCTGAAGCAGGCTTCAGGCTCTGAGCTGTCAGCACAGAGCCCGACGCAGGGCTCGAACTCACAGACTGTGAGATCGTGACCCGAGCCGAAGTCGGACACTCAACCGACTGAGCCACCCAGGTGCCCCTTGGAGTAACTGTCTTCTTTTGAATGCTATTATGATTTCGTGGCCTTCCCCAAAATCATTTGGTGTCAGGCAACCTTCATTAGTATTTTCTTTTTCCCGATCATCTTGGTTGATGGGATCGCTTCAAAGCTTCTGCTTTGTCCATTCCCTAGCAACTTTACTGTCATTTTTTGAAAGCGGACATATTTATAGGCATGAAAAGAGGAGTGCCGGAAGATGGCGGCGTAGGAGGACGCGGGGCTCACAGCGCGTCCTGCCGATCACTTAGATTCCACCTACACCTGCCTAAAGAACCCAGAAAACCGCCAGAGGATTAGCAGAACGGAGTCTCCGGAGTCAAGCGCAGACGAGAGGCCCACGGAAGAGGGGCTCCTCCTGAAGTGGATCACCTAAGGAGAAGCGAGCTAAGCCTGCCCCTCCAGCCCCCGTGCACCTTGCCTACCCACCCCAGCTAATACGCCAGATCCCCAGCAACACAAGCCTGGCAGTGTGCAAGTAGCCCAGATGGGACACGCCACCCCACAGTGAATCCCGCCCCTAGGAGAGGGGAAGAGAAGGCACACACCAGTCTGACTGTGGCCCCAGCAGTGGGCTGGGGGCAGACATCCGGTCGGACTGCGGCCCCGCCCACTAACTCCAGTTATACACCACAGCACAGGGGAAGTGCACTGCAGGTCCTCACCACGCCAGGGACTCTCCAAAATGACCAAACGGAAGAATTCCCCTCAGAAGAATCTCCAGGAAATAACAACAGCTAATGAACTGATCAAAAAGGATTTAAATAATATAACAGAAAGTGAATTTAGAATAATAGTCATAAAATTAATCGCTGGGCTTGAAAACAGTATACAGGACAGCAGAGAATCTCCTGCCACAAAGATCGAGGGACTAAGGAACAGTCACGAGGAGTTGAAAAACGGTTTAAACGAATTGCAAAACAAAATGGAATCCACGATGGCTCGGCTTGAAGAGGCAGAGGAGAGAATAGGTGAACTAGAAGATAAAGTTATGGAGAAAGAGGAAGCTGAAAGAAAGAGGGATAAAAAAATCCAGGAGTATGAGGGGAAAATTAGAGAACTAAGTGATACACTAAAAAAAAATAATATACGCATAATTGGTATCCCAGAGGAGGAAGAGAGAGGGAAGGGTGCTGAAGGGGTACTTGAACAAATAATAGCTGAGAACTTCCCTGAACTGGGGAAGGAAAAAGGCATTGAAATCCAAGAGGCACAGAGAACTCCCTTCAGACGTAACTTGAATCGATCTTCTGCACGACATATCATAGTGAAACTGGCAAAATACAAGGATAAAGAGAAAATTCTGAAAGCAGCAAGGGATAAACGTGCCCTCACATATAAAGGGAGACCTATAAGACTCGTGACTGATCTCTCCTTTGAAACTTGGCAGGCCAGAAAGGCTTGGCACGATATCTACAGTGTGCTAAACAGAAAAAATATGCAGCCGAGAATCCTTTATCCAGCAAGTCTGTCATTTAGAATAGAAGGAGAGATAAAGGTCTTCCCAAACAAACAAAAACTGAAGGAATTTGTCACCACGAAACCAGCCCTACAAGAGATCCTAAGGGGGATCCTGTGAGACAAAGTACCAGAGACATCACTACAAGCATAAAACATACAGACATCACAATGACTCTAAACCCATATCTTTCTATAATAACACTGAATGTAAATGGATTAAATGCGCCAACTAAAAGACATAGGGTATCAGAATGGATAAAAAAACAAGACCCATCTATTTGCTGTCTACAAGAGACTCATTTTAGATCTGAGGACACCTTTAGATTGAGAGTGAGGGGATGGAGAACTATTTATCATGCTCCTGGAAGCCAAAAGAAAGCTGGAGTAGCCATACTTATATCAGACAAACTAGACTTTAAATTAAAGGCTGTAACAAGAGATGAAGAAGGGCATTATATAATAATCACAGGGTCTATCCATCAGGAAGAGCTAACTATTATAAATGTCTATGCGCCAAATACCCGAGCCCCCAGATATATAAAACAATTACTCATAAACATAAGCAACCTCATTGATAAGAATGTGGTCATTGCAGGGGACTTTAACACCCCACTTACAGAAATGGATAGATCATCTAGACACACAGTCAATAAAGAAACAAGGGCCCTGAATGATACATTGGATCAGATGGACTTGACAGATATATTTAGAACTCTGCATCCCAAAGCAACAGAATATACTTTCTTCTCGAGTGCACATGGAACATTCTCCAAGATAGATCATATACTGGGTCACAAAACAGCCCTTCATAAGTTTACAAGAATTGAAATTATACCATGCATACTTTCAGACCACAATGCTATGAAGCTTGAAATCAACCACAGGAAAAAGTCTGGAAAACCTCCAAAAGCATGGAGGTTAAAGAACACCCTACTAACGAATGAGTGGGTCAACCAGGCAATTAGAGAAGAAATTAAAACATATATGGAAACAAACGAAAATGAAAATACAACAATCCAAACGCTCTGGGATGCAGCGAAGGCAGTCCTGAGAGGAAAATACATTGCAATCCAGGCCTATCTCAAGAAACAAGAAAAATCCCAAATACAAAATCTAACAGCACACCTAAAGGAAATAGAAGCAGAACAGCAAAGGCAGCCTAAACCCAGCAGAAGAAGAGAAATAATAAAGATCAGAGCAGAAATAAACAATATAGAATCTAAAAAAACTGTAGAGCAGATCAACGAAACCAAGAGTTGGTTTTTTGAAAAAATAAACAAAATTGACAAACCTCTAGCCAGGCTTCTCAAAAAGAAAAGGGAGATGACCCAAATAGATAAAATCATGAATGAAAATGGAATGATTACAACCAATCCCTCAGAGATACAAACAATTGTCAGGGAATACTATGAAAAATTATATGCCAGCAAATTGGACAACCTGGAAGAAATGGACAAATTTCTAAACACCCACACTCTTCCAAAACTCAATCAGGAGGAAATAGAAAGCTTGAACAGACCCATAACCAGCGAAGAAATTGAATCGGTTATCAAAAATCTCCCAACAAATAAGAGTCCAGGACCAGATGGCTTCCCAGGGGAGTTCTACCAGACATTTAAAGCAGAGATAATACCTATCCTTCTCAAGCTATTCCAAGAAATAGAAAGGGAAGGAAAACTTCCAGACTCATTCTATGAAGCCAGTATTACTTTGATTCCTAAACCAGACAGAGACCCAGTAAAAAAAGAGAACTACAGGCCAATATCCCTGATGAATATGGATGCAAAAATTCTTAATAAGATACTAGCAAATCGAATTCAACAGCATATAAAAAGAATTATTCACCATGATCAAGTGGGATTCATTCCTGGGATGCAGGGCTGGTTCAACATTCGCAAATCGATCAACGTGATACATCACATTAACAAAAAAAAAGAGAAGAACCATATGATCCTGTCAATCGATGCAGAAAAGGCCTTTGACAAAATCCAGCACCCTTTCTTAATAAAAACCCTTGAGAAAGTCGGGATAGAAGGAACATACTTAAAGATCATAAAGGCCATTTATGAAAAGCCCACAGCTAACATCATCCTCAACGGGGAAAAACTGAGAGCTTTTTCCCTGAGATCAGGAACACGACAGGGATGCCCACTGTCACCGCTGCTGTTTAATATAGTGATGGAAGTTCTAGCATCAGCAATCAGACAACAAAAGGAAATCAAAGGCATCAAAATTGGCAAAGATGAAGTCAAGCTTTCGCTTTTTGCAGATGACATGATATTATACATGGAAAATCCGATAGACTCCACCAAAAGTCTGCTAGAACTGATACATGAATTCAGCAAAGTTGCAGGATACAAAATCAATGTGCAGAAATCAGTTGCATTCTTATACACTAACAATGAAGCAACAGAAAGACAAATGAAGAAACTGATCCCATTCACAATTGCACCAAGAAGCATAAAATACCTAGGAATAAATCTAACCAAAGATGTAAAAGATCTGTATGCTGAAAACTATAGAAAGCTTATGCAGGTAATTGAAGAAGATATAAAGAAATGGAAAGACATTCCCTGCTCATGGATTGGAAGAATAAATATTGTCAAAATGTCAATACTACCCAAAGCTATCTACACATTCAATGCAATCCCTATCAAAATTGCACCAGCATTCTTCTCGAAACTAGAACAAGCAATCCTAAAATTCATATGGAACCACAAAAGGCCCCGAATAGCCAAAGTAATTTTGAAGAAGAAGACCAAAGCAGGAGGCATCACAATCCCAGACTTTAGCCTCTACTACAAAGCTGTCATCATCAAGACGGCATGGTATTGGCACAGAAACAGACACATAGACCAATGGAATAAAATAGAAACCCCAGAACTAGACCCACAAACGTATGGCCAACTAATCTTTGACAAAGCAGGAAAGAACATCCAATGGAAAAAAGACAGTCTCTTTAACAAATGGTGCTGGGAGAACTGGACAGCAACATGCAGAAGATTGAAACTAGACCCCTTTCTCACACCATTCGCAAAAATAAACTCAAAATGGATAAAGGACCTGAATGTGAGACAGGAAACCATCAAAACCCTCGAGAAGAAAGCAGGAAAAGACCTCTCTGCCCTCAGTCGTAGCAATTTCTTACTTGACAGATCCCCAAAGGCAAGGGAATTAAAAGCAAAAATGAACTACTGGGACCTTATGAAGATAAAAAGCTTCTGCACAGCAAAGGAAACAACCAACAAAACTAAAAGGCAACCAACGGAATGGGAAAAGATATTTGCAAATGACATATCGGACAAAGGGCTAGTATCCAAAATCTATAAAGAGCTCACCAAACTCCACACCCGAAAAACAACCCAGTGAAGAAATGGGAAGAAAACATGAATAGACACTTCTCTAAAGAAGACATCCAGATGGCCAACAGGCACATGAAAAGATGCTCAACGTCGCTCCTCATCAGGGAAATACAAATCAAAACCACACTCAGATATCACCTCACGCCAGTCAGAGTGGCCAAAATGAAGAAATCAGGAGACTATAGATGCTGGAGAGGATGTGGAGAAACAGGAACCCTCTTGCACTGTTGGTGGGAATGCAAACTGGTGCAGCCGCTCTGGAAAGCAGTGTGGAGGTTCCTCAGAAAATTAAAAATAGACCTACCCTATGACCCAGCAATAGCACTGCTAGGAATTTATCCAAGGGATACAGGAGTACTGATGCATAGGGGCACCTGTACCCCAATGTTTATAGTGGCACTCTCAACAATAGCCAAATTATGGAAAGAGCCTAAATGTCCATCAACTGATGAATGGATAAAGAAATTGTGGTTTATATACACAATGGAATACTACGTGGCAATGAGAAAAAATGAAATATGGCCTTTTGTAGCAACATGGATGGAACTGGAGAGTGTGATGCTAAGTGAAATAAGCCATACAGAGAAAGACAGATACCATATGGTTTCACTCTTATGTGGATCCTGAGAATCATATCAGAAACCCATGGGGGAGGGGAAGGGAAAAAAAAAAAAAAAAAAGAGGTTAGAGTGGGAGAGAGCCAAAGCATTAGAGACTGTTAAAAACTGAGAACAAACTGAGGGTTGATGGGGGGTGGGAGGGAGGGCAGGGTGGGTGATGGGTATTGAGGAGGGCACTTTTGGGATGAGCACTGGGTGTTGTATGGAAACCAATTTGACAGTAAATTTCATATATTAAAAAATAAAATAAAATAATAAAAAAAAAAAAAATTATAGGCATGAAAAAACATCTTCCTTACTCAGTAATACTTTCGCAGCCCCCAGATTTGAGGACAAGAGTCCTGCCTGATTCCTTTTGGTGACAATAGCACTATTTGGTGACAAATAGCACTGAAGACCCAAGTCTGAACCCCAAGGCACACTAGACAGGTTCTGCAGCTGTGTGGCCTGGATTCGTTCTCACCTTCCTCCCTACGAGAACTCTGACAGCATTCAGGTGGCAGTGTTCTCGGCTAGACATATTGACCATTAAGGATGCTTGCAGCTGAAGACGACCCAGGCTGGCCTGGTCTGGGCTACCATCATCTCTTGCTTGGATGATTTTAGTAGACTTCTGTTTCCTCCTTCCTCCCCAACCTCAATTTTGCTCATAATGTACAGACCAACTCACTCACAGTGTAGCCTGGGTCATATCAGTCTTCTCCCAAGATTCTCCCACGGCCTCTATCCAACAAAGGGAAAGCAACACTCCTACAGTGGCCTCCAAAACCCCTCACCATCTCTCCCACCTACTTGCCCTTCATTTTCCTTCTTGCTCACCGGTGTCCAGAACAGCTGGTTCTCTTACCGCTGGTCTGGGACAGCTAAGCACATTGGGGCCACAGGATTTTGTACTCGCCACCCCTCTGGAGGGAAATGCTGAAATGCTGTTCTCCCAGGGTTTCCACACAGACCACCCTCCCTAAAAAGGTCCTCTCCCTTCTTCATCCTCTCCTTCTCCTAAGCCTGCTCTGCTTTCCTTAACAAAATGCATCGCTGTTTGTTCATTGCTACTCCCCACCAGGTAGGTGCTGAGCCTCGAGGTGAAAAGGGCACGCCTGCCTTGTTCCCTGCCCTGTCCTCAACTCTGAGGACAAATAACACTCAATTCAGAGTAAGTCTTCCATAAATATTGTGGAATGATGGGGCGCCTGGGTGGCCCAGTCTGTTGGGTGTTTGACTCTCGGTTTTGGCTTAGGTCATGATCTCACGGTTCGCGGGATCAAGCCCTGCGTCGGGCTCTGTGCTCACGGCACAGAGCCTGCTTGGGATTCTCTCTCTCCTCCTCTCTCTCTGCTCCTCCCCCACTCCCGCTCTCTCTCTCTCTCAAAATAAATAAACATTTAAAAAATATTTGTGGAATGAACGACTACATTAAACGGATGGATAAAGATGTGGCTCTCCGGGTTGTGATGTGTCGGGCATGCTTTGAACATGGAGCGACACTCTCAGAATGGAATCCAGGTCCTACTCTTCTGCCAAGACTCTGCAATGGCCTCTCCATTCCTACAAAGTAAGAACGAACTTCCGTACAGACACCTCCAAAGCCCTGCGTGATCCGAATATTAAAAGCATGCCTTAAACATGAAAAGGAATTAAAGTCTACTTCTAATTTCCCTCAAGGATCCACTTCATTGTTCTTCGGCAAAACAGCAGCGTGTGCGGAAAACCTTTCCGAGTCCTGTGGGATTCACACTCCTGAGGCACAGTTGTCCCACGTTGCATAAGCTTCGTGCCAGCTGACTCGCTCCAGGCCTCACAGCCTGTCCTCACGGCATGCTGGGCCTGGTGTATCTCTCAGGGTAGACCACCCCCGTGTGACGGCCTTGTGAGCTCTGGTGCCTTCGAGGAGAACTGCTGATGTGAATGACCCATAGGCAGCGCTCGTCCTTCTGTGTTACTGCCTTGGACTCCTTGTATAAAGGTCCAGGGGGCACAGCATGACAGGTGGTGCAAGTGAGAATGACGTCAACTTGGTATTTCTTTCTTTCTTTCATTTTGTCCCACAGCTAACTGGAGCAGGCTGTTATTCTAGCTTAGTATTAGAAAGAGCATCTGACTCTTGACTTTGGCTCAGGTCATGATCTCGTGGTTTGTGGGTTCAAGCCCCTCCTTGGGCTCTGCCCGGACAGTGCAGAGCCTGCTTGGGATTCTCTCTCTTCCCTCTCTCTGTCTCTGCCCCTTTCACGCACACACTCTCTCTCTCTCTCAAATAAATAAATAAACTTTAAAAAAAGAAAGAAAGAAAGAGCTTCCCAACAAAGAGTTCTAATGGAATAGGAGATTTTAGCAGACAGTGAGTTCCCCATCTAAGCAGGTATTCCAGCACAAGCTGAAGCACGGATTTTACCAGAGTTTCTGGCAGGTATACCAAGAGCAGGCCGCATGGGTCCTCAGTCAGTTTCCCATCCTGAGCACCGGTCCCACTGCTGAACTCCCTCCTTCTGTGCTCCATTGGCTAAGTTAAATGGCAGTCCTGTCCCTCGAGCAAACTCCAAAAATCCAAGGCCTGCCCGATTACCAGGAGCATACTCATAACGGAGAGACACCCTCATGACTTCTGCAGGCTCATTTGCAGACAGCGGCAGTGCCGAGGGGAGGGAAAAGCTAGAACCTCGTACCTCCCAATCATACCACATGGACGCCTTAGAGGTCCGGCTGTCCTCCAAACCAATAAAATGAGGTTGATCTTCCCATCGGTTCTCGAGAATGCCTCCCTCCCCGTGGCTCAGTCTAGAGGACTGATATTTAAAAGTTAGTTTTGGCATCTGCTGGTATACATTCCTTCCAGATGTTACCCAAAGGTCCCAGGCCAGTTGAACTGACATGCAAGGCTCAAGAAAGTCCTACGACTTTGAATAGAGTCGCAATTGGCAGTGAGGCTACACTGTGCCTTGAACAGGGTTTTATTTGCTGAAAGCAGCAAAGGCAGTTTTAGCCTGTCCTCAACTCTCTACTGGCCAAAAATATTATTTACATTTAAAGAAAAATAATCAACTGCTTTTTTTGGTGCTCACACTAATTTTCCCTCTGTTTAGACTGGGGTCAGTGCAGCTCTGTTTTCAGCTAACCTCGACATCCCCAGCCTTCTGGTCTCATCTCTAATTAAAGAGATAGGACCAATGGCATTTTCAATTTCTTTAAAAGTGTTCAATAAACAAGCGTACGTTTCAACATGCAGCATTCTATTTATTCTAATGCCATTCCTCCCTTCATATTCTATGTCTTTAAGGGACTTATCTCCACCACCACAACCCCCCCCCCCCCCCCACACACACACACACAAGCTTTCACATCTGACATTCATCCCAATTGGATGGGACGGGGATCCTGAGTTGAAAAACAGTGTCTCTTTTAGCTCGTCCAAATTCCTACAGAAATGAACAAAGTGGAACCTGGGAGTTCTTGGCTGGAAGGAATTTGTTGATGGAGATTAGGACCTAATGTTCTTCTTTCAGTTTTCAAATGTAGATCAAGAAACCGTCTGATTCTGGAAACTACCCTGTAGGAAAGATGGAAGAAATAATTTCTTTGTCACAGGGTCTGGGATGTCATATTTTAAACATGCGCAAGGATCTGTGCTTGCAAAGGATTTTTGTTTTAACATATTTTTGGAGCCATAAATGAGCTCAGTTACGTAAGTCTATTGGTACTTGCCTTCTTTCTTGTGCTGAAAACCTGATTTTGGAGACTGAGGGTGGGGAAAGAGAAGAACATTTCAAATTGTATATATATATATATATATATTCAAATTGTATATATATACACATATTTCAATCTCTCACCTATTCATTTTGTGGCAGATTGGATTTCTGAAGACAGGTACAACAATATCATCTGTCATACATGCTCCTCTACAATGTGACTTTGCCACCTTCACATGGACAGGTGTCTTCTCCTCTTGAATTTGGTGGGCTTATGAAGAAAACAGAAAGGAAAACAAAAAGACAATGCAGCTTCCTCCTCCACTGGAATGCTAGTACTGGAGACCAGAGCTGCTGTGTAAAAAGTCTGACTGTCCTGAAGCTGCCATCTTGTGGGGAAGCCCAGGGGACATGGAGAAACCACATGTAGGAACTGAGTGAAGGGGTCATCAGATGATGCCAGCCTTTTGCCATCAAGTCACTCCCACTTTTTCCAGGCTTCCCAGCAGAAGTCACAAACCTCACAAAGGAGAGATAAACCATCCTACTGCATTGTGACTGAATTCCAGACCCACAGCATCCATGGGCATAATACAATGGTGGTTTCACACTACCACATTAAAATTTTATTTTAACATTTATGTATTATTGAGATACAGAGAGAGACACAGCATGGGCAGGGGAGGGGAATAGAGACAGAGGGAGACACAGAATCCAAAGCAGGCTCCAGGCTCTGAGCTGTCAGCACAGAGCCCAACGCAGGGCTCGAACTCACAAACTGCGAGATTGTGACCTGAGCCAAAGTCAGACACTTAACCAACTGAGCCACCCAGGTGCCCTTATGCTACCACACTTGTGGTGGTTTGTTACCTAGAAAGATGACCAGAACACCTTGCTTAACTTAGACAAGTAACATGCCCTGACTACCACCCTGGACACTATGGCCACGGAGGCTTTGGCACAAACCTTGTCAATCTAGGGCATTGACCAGGCATGTGGATAGATGTGGACGAGCAACCCTAGAGGTGGAACCCAGTAGAACCCAGTGAGAACATGGGGCTGGGGGTCGGGGGTGGGGTCGGGGGAGCAGGTAGGAGTCCATCTGTTGGCAAGAATCCCAGAGGGTATCTGAGAAAGATGACATTGGATTGGCTTTGAGTAGGATTTGGTCAGCAGATGAAAATGAAACAGCTCTGGGTAGAGAGCACAGCCTACTCGCCTACTCATGGGTGCCAAATCATGGAAGACTTGGGATGGAGAGGGAACTGACTTTTCTCTGGGCTCGAGCTCCGTGTACATGAGGAGAGGGGAGTACAGCAGGATGCAACAGCATCAGACACGGCTGGGTCACAAAAGGCCAGGGTACTAGGCCAAGGAGGTGACATGTGGCAGTGAGGCATTGCAGAAGATGAGGAGATAGAGAACAGTATGTCCTGCATTTCTCCATGGAAGCCTGTGTGTTGGGGAATAGAGCCCATGACCCAGTCCATTTTCCTGATGTGCCAGGAACTTCTGGGCAGGCTCTTGGGAAGAATCCTGCATCCTGGATTCTCCAAAAGACCTCCTGGCTCCAGCCAATCAGGCTTGGGACGGGGGGGGGGGGGGGGGGGGGTTCCTATGGCAGGGGACATCATTTCCTCTTCAGCAAGGAGGACGTGGACACTCTTCTCACATGGGCTTTTCCAACCGTGTCACTTCCTCAAAGTAACACAGGGCTGGTGTCTGGCTGCTCCACGAGAGAGCCCATGACACTCCTGTCCCCAGGAGACGGCCGGGGCTCTGCTGCCTCCCACATCCTAAACAGCAAGCCTGGGCCAGTCTCAGGCAGAGGCCCCCGAGCAGCCTCTCTGATGAGCTGTCTGGCCTGGGGCCCTCCCTGCCTTGCAACAGAAGCCGGGGCCTCCTGCCGAGACCATAGCTGCACTGAAACAGATCTGTCTTGGGGCCGCTTTGCTTTGAACTCTAGTGCAAGCCCAACAGTGAAAAGTACCATTTACCTGAATGGCCGATCCTTGCATCCATGTGAGAAATTCAGCATAATGGTTGATTTACATTTACGGAGGGACTATAAGTAAACCCACATTTATGAGCACCCCCTCTGCGTTGGGTCCTGGGGTAAGATTCTCTCAGCTGCAAATCCTGGGCTGTAAGACCTGAACCTCAATGAAAATCAGTTTCCCAGAGGCGCTCAGTCTGTAAGGCCCAAGGCTGACTTGACAGACAGGCGCAGAAAGGGTTTGGCGTATACCCAGTACTGGACAGGGCAGAGCAAATAGTCACTGCTATTATTATGACTTTACCCAAAGGCAGCTCTGCGAAGCACTGTTATCTCTTCCTCATAGTTAGCCTGCAGAGGCTGAGGACTTTCCTGGGGCCACAGAGCTCTGAGTTCTTGGGCTGGACTCCAAACCCAGGTCTGCCCTCCAGGCTGGGCATCTGCCGGCGGCCACCACATCCGGGCAAGCAGGCTCGTCTTTTGCTGGGGCTTCCGTGGCAGCCACTGGTGAGATCTTTCTCTTCTGCAGCTACAGCGGCTGGCTAACCCAGCCCCTCGCCATGTCAGGCTTCCCAGGTTAGGACTGAGCCCCCTTGCTAGAGGGTCACTTCCAGATGCAGAGAAGAGAATGGTGGTGGCCAGGCCTGGGAGGAGGGCTGTAGAGAGTGGTTGTTTTACGGGTGTAGAGTTTCAGTCTGGGATGCTTGGAAAGTTCTGGAGACGAATGGTGGGGATGGCTGCCCAATGACATGAATGCACTCGATGCCATTGAACAGTACACTTAAAAATGATGACAAGTGGCCACCTGGTTGACTCAGTCAGTTAAGCGTCTGACTCTTGCTATTAGCTCAGGTCATGATCTCATGGTTCATGGGATCGAGTCCCACGTCAGGGACATCTGATGCTCTGCGCTGACAGCAAGGAGTCTGCTTGGGATTCTCTCTCTCCCTCTGTCTCTGCCCCTCCCTCACTTGCATCCAAACTCATGCTCTCTCTCTCTCTCTCTCTCTCTCGCTCCTCTCTCTGTCAAAATAAATAAATAAACAAATAAACATTAAAAATGGTAGAAATGGTAAATTTTAAGTTACATCTATTTTACCACATACACACGAAAGATGCATCCCTCAACAGAAGAAGCCCAATCTCCTGAACTTGTCACATGAAACTTTTACAGAAGGTCATTTAGTCAGGCCCTGTCACCCCTACCAGCTTCGTCTGTGTCAGTCCGTCAGTCCTTCCAGTCTCTCCATTACGCCCCGGAAGCCCAATCTCTTCAGCTTCCTTGTATGCACACACCACACTATTTCTCCATCGTTTTCTTATTCAGGTTGTTCCTCTGCCTGGGATTCTCCTTATTTCTGCCTTACCAAACTTCTGGAAGACTCTACCCAGGCAAGACCTTAGCAAGGAAGCCTTTCCCCACCAGGCCTCAGGGTCCTACCCACACTCGGCTCTGCCATGTTCAGACCCACCCTGCTAAGGACTGTGGTGATCACGTCTCTCCCCACTAAAGGGAAACTACCCCCTATGTCCTCCCCATGACTCCAGCTCCTTGTACCAGGGGCTGGCCCCATGTCCACCAGGCTAAGCCAGGAAGCTACCGTCAAGGCAGCCAACAGAGTGGCAGGCCTTGGGCTGTGACCTGTAGCCCTCCCCTGGGAGCAGAGGTCTCAGAGGGGACTGGTCAACTCTGGCAACGGTGGTCTCTCCCTTTGGGCAGTGACATCACATGGGGGCTGGTGGGCAGAGCTCCCGGGCAGGACTGGCAGCCCGGGCAAGGACTGGAGGTGAGAGGGTAGGAAGAAGGTGGGGAGGTGTGCGTGTCATTTCCCTGCAGGGGTCAGCAGCTGAGTGTGATCCGGCACCCTGCCCAGGCCGGTCTGAGCCCACCATGCTGCTGTCTACAGGGAGATGGGGGATCCAGAACTGAGCGGTGACCTCCTTGCCAAGTAGCTACCACAGAATCCTACCCCTAGCATCTCCCCACAGCGAGTATCTTTGGGGATGCCCAGCAAAAGAGTGATCAAGAGCATGAATCATGGAGCCAGCCCTCCCAGGTTGGAATTCAGGCTCTGCTGCTCTCTGCGTGACCTTGAGCAAGCGGCTTAACCTCTCTGCGCCTCAGTGTCCTCAACAATAAAATGGAGATCATAATAATAACAGCTACATCCTGGGACAGTTCAGTGCCAGACCCATGGACACCACTATGCAGATCTTCGCTGGTATAATTATGACTGTGCTCCTGGCGTCCCCCTGCCAGCTGGTGGGAGAGTTTTGAATTACCGTTTTGTAGATGACAGAGCCAAAGAAGCCAGGTGACTTGCCACCTTGGGGACAAAGTCCGGTCACTGCTACCTCAGGGTAGATAGCTCACCTGACTTTTCTGAGATGGAGACACTGAGCTGGTTGCACAGAAAGGCCTGGAGCCTGGCTCCGGTGGGCGGCTTTCCTGCCCTGCGCACAGCAGCCGCCTCCTGTCGGGGGCAGGTCTGGAGGTCTAGGTCTGAGGAGCAGCGGGCCTGGGGTCGGGGCAGGGTTGGGGGGGGGGGTAGGGCAACCGATGTCGCTCCCCACCCCCACCCCCCCACTGTGCAGGCTGGCCTGAGCCATGCTGGGGGAGGCGGGACCGCTTAGAGCCAGAAGATAAACATATTAACTGAACTTTCCATCTGTCATTTCAGAGAGTCATTTACTGCCTAGCTGTGGTTGGAAAAATTAAGTCCTTGTAATTTAGAGTCAACATTTCTCGCGGAATCATGTTAGACGAGTTGGCGGAGTTTGCAGCCTCCCAGCAGAGCCGCCTGCAATCAAAACAAGCTGGCTGCGGTGCGCTGCCTCAGCTACCCTGCCCGAGGCCCGGCAGGCCGGCCTGCGCTGGGCACCGGGTGCTGCAGGCCCCAGGGCGGGGGGAGGGGGGGGGGGCTGCCTGGCCGTGGGCCACACGGGGAGGGCAGTGGGGACAGGCCTCAGCTTGGAGGGTGGAGCTCCAGCCCCCTGGGCCTTCCCCTCTCTGCCTATTGCAAAACAAATCTTCCCCCGTGCTGGGTGACCTGGGGCTGTCCTAACAAAACACCACAGACTGGGGACTTAAGCAGCAGATATTTATCGTCTCACAGTTCTGGAAGCTGGAAGTTCCAGACCAAGGTATGGACCCAGATGGTTTCTTCTGAGGCCTCTCTCCTTGGTTTGTAGATGACCATCTTCTCCCTGTGTCTTCAAACTGTCTCCCCCGTGTGTGTGTGCATCTGTGTCCTAATCTCTTCTTACGCTGACTTCAGTCGGATTGGATTAGGCCTACTCTAATGACCTCATTTTACCTAATCACCTCTTTAAAGGCCCTGTCTCCAAATATAGCCTCATTCTGAGGCCCAGGGCATGAGGGCTTCAACGTGTGGATTTAGGGGTACATAACTGTGACCGTAACACCCTGTAAACTGTCCATTCCAGAGTGGTTCGCTTTCACCCTACCCAGGAGAAACTGGGTTTGTTGGTTCCATTTTGCAGAAGAGGAAACAGGCTTCGGAAAGGCAGGTGGTTGCCCCGGCTCCCCCAGCCAGCTAAGGCACCTGGTGGTCCGGGGGGTGGGATTTCAGGTCCATGAGTTTTGCATCACAGCGTAGCTGTGTCCACCCCAAGGCCTCAGGCTGCTACGTGCCAGGCACCGCACAGACTCCTCAATCCCTGCAAAGGCTGCCGTGCAGAACGACAGGGGGGCTGCCTTCAGCTTAGGGCAGAACCGTCCAGCAGTGAGTGAAATGAGGGCTCTGGGGATCCATCCCTGGGGAGAGCCATACTGAAGGCCCTGCTAGGGTTGGGATGGAGTCTTCCATGATGGGCTCTTCCAATATATAGTCTCCTCTTGCTATACCCACAGATTTACCCACCTTGGAGGTCTTCCCCAGAGATTTTCCTGCTCAGTCTAGTTTCACTAAGTAAACCTTTGGGGCCTACAAAATGCTAGATCATTTCGTTTTAAAATGATGGTTAAAATCACAGCAGGCTGCCCCAGAACCAGGGAGGCTCAACCCTAGACCTCACACAGTATAGTGGATATTTTAGGACTAGTCCAACTCCTCAGTTTGAGACAGAGAAGCTGAGGCCCTAAGTATAGCCCCGATTTATCAGACCTAATCGGTGGCTCAGGCTCTTGCTTTGGCATAGCCGTGTTGTGTGGCCTATTGGTCACGGGGCCATTTTGACTTCCCTGACCCAGTCTGGCAAAGGCTATCAGAACTGTGTGGGTGAAGCAATAGGTGAAGAGGAGAGGCATTCTTTGTGGTCCACCTGGACCCCAAGCAAAGCTGAGCCAGCCACGGGCACAGATATGCAGTGGGACATCCAAGAGCAAAAGGTGTGGGGGGTACTAACAATGCATGATGGACTGGAAAGCTGCTTTCTCAAAGGGACCTCACTCCATCCTGCCTCTTCCCTCTATAGAGCCGGAAAGCGAGGCTCATACTTGCCCAGAGCAACAGCCAGCTAAAGGGAAGAACTGGAACGCAAGACCCTTGATTCCAACCCAATACAGTCCCTGTGACTCAAAGTTATTCAAGTCCCCACATGGTTTCCCAGCTCCCAGGGAAGAGGGTGGGGGAACATTTCTGAGTGATGGCTGATGGAGACTTTTGCATAGAGACCAGAGAGTCTGTTTCCCAAGAGCAGGGTGTGGGGGAACTTCTCTGACACCCCTCATGCAGTCAACTGTCAACCAAGGCCCCACTTCCTCACCACCTCCCCCCACTGCCCTCTGCTTCCCCTGACTGGTGAGAAGAAAATATTAATGTGGCTGCCCCAGGGATCCAAGGACTGGTAGCTCTCTGTGCATGGTGTTGCCCTGCTCTGTTGTTCCTGCCACCCTCCAAGGCTGCCCTGGCCCCTCTCTGTGCTGTCACACAGAGAAGGAAGGGCAGTGCCTGTGAATTGGAGGCTCCCATTTTCTGCTCAGAGATGCAGAAGGCTCCTCTCTGACCATGAGAACAAAGAACTCTCCTAGCAAAATGTGGCTCTTTTTCATGTCCAAGACAGCTTCAAGTGCCCTGCTTAGAAGCTCCCCCTGGCTATGCACTGAATCTGATCATCACAGAAATGCAGACCCCCTGCTGTGGGAATCTGAAGATGTCCTTGTGATTACTGTCCCTGGGGGTCATGCCTTTTTATAATTTCTTACCTTTGGGTGGAGACAGGACCCACGAACATGATGCCATATTGGTCCAGTGAGCAGGTTACATTATATGGCAAGAAGGATTGTGCAGATATGATGAAGGTCCCTAATAAGTTGACTTTGATTGAATAACAGTGGAGATTGTCCTGGGTGAGTCTGAGTGTCTCAGGTGAGCCTTTAGGGACTTGGGCAGCCGCAGCCCTTCTACTGGCTTGAAAGAAAGCAAATAGCCATACCCGTGGAAGGTACCATGGTGAGGAGCCATGAGGTCTCTAAGAGCTGTGAGTGGCCTCTGGTTCACAGCTCCCAAGGAAGTGGGGACCTCAGTGCCACAACCTCAGGTCCTGAATTCTACTAACAACTTGAATGAGCCCCAAACAAGAATGCTGATGGTTGACCCATGATTTCAGCCTGGTGAGCCCCTAGGCAGAGGACCCTCCCCTCAAACTGCACCCAGACTCTTGACCCCAGGAAACTGGGAGGTGTCTGTGTTATTTTAAGCCACCAAGGCTTGTGGTCATTTGTTACCCAGCAATCAAAACTCAATGTATCCTCTTGCAGGCTTCTATTGATAAATCTCTCAGCGCCTATGAAGTAAGGTTTGACCTAAGCTTGGCACCTCAGTGGTGCCTCAATATATCTCAGCTCAAGCATGTTTGATAGGAAACGACTCTTATGACAACTGTATGCTTACAGTTGAAACACGATAATGGGACAGAGGTGAGAATAATGAGAGAGGGGCAGGAGGGGGACAGAGAAAGAAAGAGAGAAGGAGAGAGAGAGAGAGAGAAAGAGGAGAGAGAGAGAGAGACTCCTGTAGCTTTCCCAGACATAGCGCTTTTGCTACAACAAATGCTGTTGTCTTAGTCTTCTTTTATGTATTCATTCATTTTTAAACCTCTTTTCTAATAGTGCCAAGAAGGAAGCAAAACTCAGTGAATTAACCTTCACAACCTCTGATTAGAACTTTTTCTCTGGAGCATGGAGCATCCCTGCAGAATGAATTACTCTGGAGGGAGAGCCTGTCTGGGCACGGACCTTGCACAGCTCTGTGCTGGCCATGGCCTCGGGCTGTGTGTGTATGAAAACATTGCACATTCTGTAAAGTGCCCAAGGAGGAATAATTTTGGAGATGGTAAATATCTCCACTTTGCAGCTGAAAAACAAAAAACAAAAAACAAAAAACAAAAAACAAAAAAAAAGGAGGGGAGGGCAGTCATTTCTTGTGGTTTTTGGAACCAAATGTCTGCTGTTGCCTTTCTCAGCTGGTGGTCAAAACAGGGAGGGTGATGCTGGACCATCAGCACCGAGAAATCTTCCCAAGAGATTTCCTGGTACCACTTGGGCTCCTGGAAGGCCTTGTCGTGGCCAATGGTGCTGCTCTGAGACAGTTAGTTGGTTCTCTTCCTCTTTCCAGCACAGACGAGGTTGGCCTTTCCTCTGGAGGAGAGGGCCATCTGACTCGTTCACTAGCAAGCTGTGAGTGGGAGTGCGGTGCGTTGCTTCTGGGGTGGAGCATTTAATTGTGGGGGAGCAGCCGACAGTTCCTAGCCCTCTCCATCCGCACCCCAGGTGGTAGAGGCTGTCAGCCTGCATTCTGAGTGCAGACAGGAGCAGAGTCCCCCGTCGCCCTTCTGTGGACGTGTGACCTGAATGAGGAATCAAGCTGTGTTGTTTGAAGCCATGCGATTTAACGGTTGGTTGTCACTGGATCACGGCTTCACTCGTACTGACTAATGGAGCCAGTCGGGGCCACTTGGGGCAGGCATGCACCCCTACTGCCCAAGTGTCTGGACGACAGAGCACAGTGACCTAAACCACAGAGCAGTGCTACCTTATAGAGAATCGTCTGGGGTGAGGGTGTCCTGGACAGCTAGATTTTTTGGTCAAAGCAGAGCATCAAAACGTATTAGAATTCTGAAGTCATGGCGTTTCATTTCTTCTTACTTGTATACAGACGCAAACATTATATGTGAATTCTGTTTCCCACTTTTTCACTCATTTTAAACATTCCTTCATGTTGTTATAGAATTTGTAAGCACCGTTTTTAATGGCTGAATAAATATTTCACAGTGGATTATGAAAGAACTTACTTAATCATCATCCTCTGTCCTGGGACATTGGGATTGTTTGCAATTTTACATTAGCATAAGTACCACTGCAATAAACATCTTTGTGCATAAAGCTTGTTTTCTGTTTAATATTATTTACTTTGGCTGAGTTCCCAGAAGTGAAATACCTGGGCATAAATGTCATGAAACCTTACCTTTTTCAAACATTCATTTTCAGAGTAAAGCATTCATCCACCCCGATGCCACAGGATGGCCGGTCCGGTGAAAGTAACACAGTCTTTCATTAATGATGAAAATGGAGTCAGGCCTTGGCCATCGTCCTGTCTGTTGGTTATCACTCTCCAGGCCCACAGTGATGTGAGCCAAGCCCCACAAGGCCAAGCCAGCCTGGGGGGTCTGACCAAGGAATGAGGCCCCAACAACTTCAGCTCAGTACTCTCTGGTTCTAGCCTGATTTGTGACATTCCTGAGGGCCCACCCCCAACCCTTCCAAACACTTCCATTCTGTCCACCCCCAACCCTTCCAAACACTTCCATTCTGTCCACCTGCCCCTCAGGTGCTGCCGCCCTGTGAACCCCAGGCCCTCTACAGTCCCAGAG
Organism: Panthera onca; assembly: GCF_046562875.1. NCBI lineage: Eukaryota > Metazoa > Chordata > Mammalia > Carnivora > Felidae > Panthera > Panthera onca. Next base: position 41,956,448 of record NC_138349.1, on the reverse strand, counting down.
CTGACATGCCCTTTCCAGACTCTTGGAAATGGGTCCCAGCTTGTCTCTCCAAAGGGCAATGCCCACCACTCACTGGGGTCTCATGTGCTGGAGTTGTGAGAGGGATACTCTAAACTCACTCATATGAAACACCTTGATTGGACTACATGCCAGGGTCCCCGGGCCCAGATTGTTCCTACCACCTTTTCTAGACCCTTCCTCTAACACATGGACCTAGTTTATATTCCTGGAGGCCTGAGACACATGTGGATGGCTTCTCTAGGTACTCAACTCAAAACTGTTCTCTCCTTCCATCCCCAAGCCTAACCCATGTCCCAGGCAAGCCTCTCTCTTCTTAAGGGTGACAAGGACACCCTCTTTGACCAAAGGATAGTCAGGTTCCTCTGAGCTTTCATCTTGGCCTCATCCTTGGCCTTCTAGGCCCAGTTCAAGTGAAGAATCCTGCTCAACCAGTTTATCAAGAATTCCCCTTGCCCTAGGTGTCCAACCTAGCTTTTCTTAGAAGTTTTTTATGCTGTCCCTCATCCTGCCTGCTGGCTGTAAATCCTCTCTCCCCCTTACTTCAATAATCTTGAGTAAAGTCCTGCTCTATTTAACACGTGTCAGAATGATTTCTCTTTGATGAGGGACATTCCTTTCCTTCCAGAATATCCTCACGAGGGAAGTTAACTGGTGTGGGGAGTGCTTTAGCCCTGTGGAATGGCCGCCAGCCTCACTTACCGGGTGAGTCCTTGCTACAAAGGACACTGTAATTGGTGCAAAGCCAACACCGGCCAGCTCACCATGCCTGCTGCCATAGTGATGCCACTCCGGCCGTCATATGCACACCCAGACGGTGAGTCAGATGGCCAGAACCCTTTCGGGCCCATGGAGCCTTCAGTATCTCACTAGACATCTCTGTTGTAGAATTTCTGTGCCATCATCCTTTGGGAGTTGGAGAGGTAGTAAACTCTGGTAAAAGAATGTTCTGAGAGTCTTCCCTGGAGAACTAAGAAGCCCACGCCACATTTACATGGCGTCCCAGCCCCACCTTCACCCCGCAGCATTTCCTTTAAGATCAGTTCATTCATTCACTTGACACTCACTTATTGAATTGTTCCCATGTTATTCTGTCTTAAACTATTGATGGGGATTTGATGTGTTCAGAGGGCTTTTTTTCCTCCACTTTTAATTTTATTGCATTTATTCAGCAAAGACTTTTGTGCAGCTCAGTATTCGTGAGGTTCTGGGGACACCACCATGAGGTATAACGTGTGCCGAGGCCCTGCCCTCTTTCAGCCCCCAGTCTCAGAGAAAACTCTGGCAAGAAGCAGAGGCCTCATGCGGAGGGAGACAATGCCTGGGCTCATTGCCAAAGATCATTCTGGTCGCAGGGCAGACAATGGAGCCATTAGACAGGTGTTCCTTTGTGTCTGTGCACCAAACATTTAGAGTAGATTAATCGAGATCATTTGTAAAGTGTGACAAACAATAAATGCTTAATATTTTTCCTGCTTCCTTCCTCACTCCCCACCTTCTTCTTTCCCCTTCCCTTTCTTTTCTTCCTTCCCAGAAGGTCCTTGAGGTCATTTGACTCTGGCCATGTAACCTGAAAGGAAGGCGGGGTTCCAGATGCCCCAGCAGAAATTAAAAGGGCACAGCCATTATCCAGAGTTCTCCAGGGAGAAAGCCTTGCCTTGGGGGCTGGGCCCTCATGAAGCCCCTCCCTGGTCCTGTGATGAGGAGACACCTGCCTCACTTCCTTTCCCTGTGGCCCTGGAGCCCAGTGATGCCGTGGCTGGGGCTGTTGGCAGAAGTCTCTCTCTTACCACCCAGCACCAATGTCCAGTCTTCTATTATTTACTTAATATTTTCTTTAAATTGATTCACGTATATTGCCTACATAAATAAATTTTAAAAAGAAACTTTATACCAGAAGTATAAATATAGAATTATTAATATTTGCCATAAAGAGAAGAAAACTATATTAAAAAGACAATGAAAATAAAATAAGTTTATTAAACTCTAGCAAGATACTATTTTGCCAAGTTTTTCAGACTAAAACTGTTCTCTCTTTGTTCAAAAGGGAAATTATCATGTGTCAGAGCAGTGTTACAGACATGCTTTTATGGATCCAAAGAGAACTGGAAAGAGAATAACACTCACATTACAAAATTCAGTGTTACTTTATTCATTCATTTATTAAATATTTATTGGGTGCCTGAGTGGATGGTCCTTGGTATTAAGAATACAGCATGAAATATAAGATAAATAAAGTTTCTTCTCTGTAGGGCTTAAAATGTAGCAGGGAGGACAGACAGGGAACAAGGAAAAAGATGAAAAATATCTAATTGTAAGAAGAAAATTAAGAAAGAGAATGGAGAATGTAGTGTATATTCTAAGTAGGGGTACGTTTTGCAGCAGGGGAGGGCTCGATAGAGCCAATATGCTTTGGGCATATTGAGTTTGGGACATATTGCTTCCATGTAGGTGTTCAAATGATTAATTGAACCAGGCCAGTGTGAAGAGGTTGGGGCTGAAATGATCAACGTAAGGGTATTGACTGCATCATCGGTGTTTGAAGCCACCGGCCCAAATATGGCTACCCAGGGAGCGAGTGTCAATAAATGCCTGAGCCCTTGATGCCCCCAAATTAATGGGTCAGGAAGAAGAGAAGGCCCAGCCAGGCTGAAGTAGGGAAGACAGCCCACTGTGGCCTTCCGGTTCAATGGAAGCATCAAAGAGGAGAAGGTATTTGCAAAGGATGAAGTGATCACTGACAAATGTTGCTGAAGGATCAAGCCAGATGAAGACAGAGAATCCACCAGTGGGTTTAATAAGATGGCGGTCATCTTAGCGATGTTGGTGGGACAGTGGGGGTGAACACCTGATCAGAGCGAGTTAAAGAGAGGTTAGGGATAGAGGGAGGGGAGGCACAGAATAGAGAGGGAACGTGCTGGTACTTCAGAACTCAGGTACGTAGCAGTACCTGGAACACCTCATGAACCACCGAAAATCAAGCTGTGGAAACAAGGCCTAAAAATACATCCTGGCTGGGCGCCTGGGTGGCTCAGTCAGTTGAGCCTACGACTTCGGCTCAGGTCATGATCTCGTAGTCCGTGAGTTTGGCCAGGCTTTGGGCTCTGGGCTGATCGCTCAGAGCCTGGAGCCTGCTTCGAATTCTGGATCTCTCTCTCTCTCTCTCTCTCTGCCCCTCCCCCACTCGTGCTCTGTCTCTCTTTCTGTCAAAAATAAACATTAAAAAACTTTGTTTTTAAAAAAATTCATCCTGGAAACCCCAGACAAATGGAGCGGAGCCCCTTACCCCCCTCCCCCCGAGACTGGCAACGCTCCTGGAAGGGTGCCTCCCCCCCAACCCCCTGAGGTGTGCTTTATCCCTGGGAAGGTTCTTTCCTCGCTGGGTGCTAGCAGCCTGGGGAGCCCGCACACAACACGGACGTGTGGCGGGATCACCGGGTTCCAGGGCTGCAAGGCCGCGCACCACCAGGGCCCCTGTTCCAGAACGTAGGGAGGCGCCAGGGCGAGTCATGCTCCGGCACAGATATTTATTGATCTTGATTTTCACGATCCAAGAAAAGCTTGGCCACAGAGCTTTCTGGTCCATTCGCAAGGATGTGGGGGTTGGGCAACAGGAAAGGAAATGGGATTTTAAAAAATCTGTTCTTAAGAAAATAACTCTTTGTAAACCTGCGCTCCGCGTGCCCGGCGCACGCAGTAGTGAACCGCTCTGTTACTTGCAGCGGCGGCAGTGAATAGGGGCTCTGTTAGCGGCTGCTGGGGCCTCCAGAGGCAAAGCACGCCGGGCAGATCGGAGAACAGCCTTCCTGGAGTCCATTGTGAGTAGAGACCGTGAGGAAGTGAGCCTTCCTCCTGCAAACCCTCTGCCTAAGTGAGGCAGAAAAGCCCTCCTGTTTATGTGCGTTCCCATGATGCCTCAACAGAGCAATTAAATTGCACCAAGACCAGATCTGCATTTTCCCCCTGGGCTATTTCAAAACGGAGGCTGCCCTCAGACGGGGCTCATCTGCACCTGCCTGTTTTTGTATCTTTGACCACCAATATTTAAACATTTTTTCTTTCATGTTTATTTATTTCTGAGACAGAGAAAGACAGAGCATGAGAGGGGCAGAGGCAGAGAGAGAGGGAGACACAGAATCCGAAGCAGGCTCCAGGTTCTGAGCTGTCAGCACAGAGCCCAGCGTGGGGCTCGAACTCATGGACTATGAAATCATGACCTGAGCCGAATTCGGACACTCAACCAACTGAACCACCCAGGCGCCCCTGACTACCAACATTAAGAAAAGCCTGCACTGACCCTCAGAGAAAAATTGGGGCAGTTTGACTTTTTAGTTTGTGGGAAGAAAAAGTCAAAAACAATGACTGAGAGCCTGCCCTGTGTCTGGCCTCTGGAGATGGCATCCCCTTCCATGTTCGATGACACTCTGTTCTGCAGACGGAAAAGTGAGGCTTAACGAGGAAAATGACTTGTCCGAGACAATGGGGTGACGGAGAGGCATACGCCGTCTCATAAATGGTTTCTTCTGATGTTTTCTAACCTGTCTGATGCACTGGCAGCCAGTGGAGATTTCCATCTTCAACAGCAAGACTTTCTGTAGTGATGTAAAATGTGAAGTTGTGGGCACCGATCGCCCCTGAGGTTATATCTAGCTGCCCGAGCCTGACCTGCTCTGTTTGGCTTGCACAGTGAGTGTGGTTCCTGCTGGGGGCAGGGTGGGGGTGGGGGGCATTTGTAACCATGAAGGTGAATGCCTTCATCCAGGAAGGCATGCCCCAGCCCCCCTTTCCCACCACTATTTCCTCCCACGGGCCGCCCTTCACTCCTGCACCTGTCTGGCCCCCTGGGCGCTGGCTTTGTGGCCCCGCCTAGAGCTCTGCTCACTCTCATATCCCATCTCTCATGTGATTCTTAGGTTTTCAGTACCATAAGCCACCTTTGTCTAGATAAAGAAGCTGAGGCCCAGAGAGGTTCAGCTACTTGCTCCAGGATGTAGAGCCAAGACTCAAGCCTAGGTCTCAAGGCCTTAGACGGCCATATTCAAGCTCTTTCCCTGCTCTGCACCGCCCCACCCTGTGGGTTATAAAGACCTCTGCTTTACTCTTTTCAAACATGCTGCAATGGAGAGCAGAGCCCTTGAGGCCTCAGCCAATCAGTCCACAGGGCCACAGAACTCTACTCACTTACCAATGGCAGCCCATCGCCATCATCATATATTATTGTTTATTAAGCACTATGTATATATTCTCCCAATTATGCCAAGAGGTTATACTGTTACACCCATTTTACAGAGGAAGAAACTGAGGTGAAAGGATTTGCCCGAGGTCACATGGCTAGGAGGGGGTAGATTCAGGATGCAACCCCAGGTATGTCTGGCTCCAAGCCTGGCTTTGTACTATACCCTGCAGCTGCCCTTCAGGCCCCCTGCCTCGGTGGAAATGAGAGCAGTTCCCAACACCACGCATTTGGCCTGTTGATGCATGTGTTTCCTTCGGGATACCAACACTGTGTCAGCTGTACAACCAAGGGGAATATCTGGACAGACCCCGAGCTGCATAGTCCATGCTATTCCTGAAGTGTTTTATTGGAAGGATGTAACTTGCTCTACCTCCTTCTTTCCTTCCCTAGTGCGTGGCTCTCCAGAAAGACCATGTTTCCTTCCATTCTTCTTCTGGGCTGCTAATACTAATTTGGAAGCAGAGGAATTCAGATCCCCAGTCATGTCGCCCTGCTCTGAACCTCAATAGCTGTGGCGCTGACGTGTTAACAGTGTGGGAAGTGATTCACCCTGTCAGCTTTGGAGACCCTCACCCCCACCCCCCCAAAGATCACCCATGACCGATGAGAGCCTCTTGGCAGTGTTAGATTGCATCTTAACATGGCAAAGCCCAAGGGGATCTGTAGTGAGCGCGCATGGAACGTGCAGAGGCTGAACGTATAATGGCTTCAGCCCCTCCAAAGAAAGCGTCCTCTCTGGGTGCATCTGGGTCGAGATGAGAGCACTTTCTCTGAAACTCGGCTTCCACTCAAGCCTTATGGCTTCAGTGCTACAGACCCAACGTGAACCTTCTGAGACGCCAACTCGTTTACTCTTGGCAACGCTCAGCTTCCTCTCACAATAGAAATGAAAGCGTGGAAGGCTTGTAAAGCAGACTCCAAAAGCATCATGCATATCTACGAACGCTTAAAATCCAAACTTTGGATGAGCTGTGCGGAGATGGATCAGAAACACATGGAGTAGTTTTTCTTTCAACTGCACCGCGGGCCTCAGAAATGAAGGGAAAAGAGCTTGGCATGGTCCACTGGGGAGTCACCGATCCCTGAGCACTGGAAGCATCAGCAAATGTTCCCCAAGCAGAAGATCGTTTGGCCGGCTTCCCCCAACTGTCAGTTCCCTCCCTGTGGGACCTGTTAAGGGAGAGAGGAAATGAGGGATAGAAGAAGCCATGAGCAGGTAGGGAGAAGGTCCTCAGGAGGGTGGACCGTGATCGTGGGGGTTATAAAGCCGTGTGGGTGATTTGAAGGCTTTGGGACGAACCTCGAGTGTTTCTTAAAATCCATGTCTACAAACAGGTTCTATTGTCTTTTTCCTCGGTGATTCAGGCAGCGTTCCTTCCGAGCTGGCTGTGGACCTTGCAAATGAGTGTGCACATCATTTAGAAACTATTCACATCCTGGAGTGGCCAGAGCACGTAGAGTGATTGGAACCATGCGGACCGTTTCCATGAAGCCTGGTAACACATAGGTCGTGCTGTCATGGGCTATTACTCGGCTGATGTTTGAAAGCATGATCTGTTATTTTCCACCTGTTTACTTTCAAAACAAAGCCCTATTGACGAAGTGAATTCTATTTTGAAGACCTCAAATGAGACTTTGAGATCAGGTCAGCTTTCGACATCCAGCCAAGACCAGATCCCATATGTTCAAGGTTAATGGCCATCTGGTCTGGAAAAGGCCAGAAGGATCACAAGATGTGTGGAAAACACATTGAAGACCAGCTCTGACTGTCTGAAGCACTTGCCGACCCACCCTAGAGTCGACGACCCCCTCACCGAGGCCACCACCGCATGACTTGTCGGGCTGCATGTCAGACTCTGGCACCAGGCACCAAATCCCATCAGAATAGCCCGATGCTTGTTTGTTGCTGGATGGGGGCAGAGTGCCGCCATGGTCAGAGCAGGAGTTCAGGCACCAGACTGGCCCGGGATTTAATCTCGGGCGAGTCTTTCAGCTTTGGGAGAACTGTCGGCTCACTGTATTCCTGCTCTGCTCTTTGTGGCACGCAGCTCACAAGGAGCCACTCAGCTCTGCTGCCCTGGATCCTGGGTCAGAGCCCTAGGTTTACACACCTTCCCCAAGCCTGTGGGCTTCACCGTCAGCACTCTCCCTCTGTTTCTCGCAGCTAAACATTTGCAGCAAGCAGGCAGCTCGGGCTCCGGGTCATGACATTGATCTCCTGTCGCCCTTCTCCAGGGGCTTACAGTAGGCAGAGTAGGACTATAGGAAAGACACATCCCTGTCTGGGACCGAGGAACCAAAGGGTGTAGGCTTTGGACATGACCCTGCGAGTGAGTGGGGACCTCTGACCTACTCTCTCTAGCTCTGTACCAGTGACCCCTGCCAGGCAGGGCTCCACAGGGGAGTAGGGTGACAGCGCCTCCAGGAGAGCCCTGCGTGGGGAGACAGATGTAACCATGGAGTGACTAAAATACACACCACAGCAGCCTGGTGACAGCGCATGACAGTTCTTGAACTTGTGGGTTCCTGTACTTTCTGTTTTATGGTAACCGTGTGGCCCTCCAGTAATTAGGAACAAAGGATGAAAGGTTTAAAAAAGGACAACGGAATACACAAAATGACAAGACAGAGGAGGGAACAGATGTGCAGCATCAGAGTGGAGTGAGGGGTTTAACTGTTGGGGTCAGGAGAGGCTTAGGGAAAGAGGATGAGTGGGGGCTTGTCAGACCATCTGCAGACACTGGGAACCAGGAGCGTGCGTCCCCACCCAGGAGACAGGGCGGCAGGGCTTGGAACCAGCATCGGCTCAGAGCTGCTGAAATGCCCAGGGGAGGGGTGGCGGGAAGGGAGGAGGAAGAGATCAGGGCTCGGTGGGAGAAATCCTGGGTGCCAGCTGCGCTTTTATCCTGAAGGCAGTAGTAAAAGGTAACTAAGCAAGGGCCTGACCCAGGGGCCACATTTGCATTTTAGAGTCTCTTTGGGGTGTGTGGAAACAGAGCTGGGGTCAGGAGACAACTTCATTGGGGTTTATTTTTAACCTGCTTATGAAGGCCAGCAGTGAAGACAGCCCATTTTGCTAGCGGTTTGTGGGAGGAGTGTCAGCACCAAGGCCGTCACACCTGCCTCCCCCAGGCTCCTCAGAGTCTCCCTCCTACTGTGGGGAAGGGGCCCAGCGAAGGGGCCATCAATCTTCATTAAGTTGGGCATTGTCTTCAAGAGGAAGGCAGTGCTTGGAAAGGCTGTTTCAGGGCAGCGCTGTGACCCCCAGGGTATTTAGAAATAAAGGCTAATTGACCATAGGAAAATCAAACAGATACCATCGCTGGTGCTGTGGCTGTCCCCCCCCCCCCCCCAACCTCGGACTCAACAATGGAGATGCCTGCTGGGGCCTCGCAGTCCCTCCCAGCCTGTGGAACTACCCAGGGACAGAGGGATGCCTCTTCGCCTCTTCACTTGGGGATGTCCAGTGGCAGCGAAGTGGGAAGAGGGCATGCTGCCAACGTAGGGCGGAGCCTCTCCAGGAGGGCATGAGGCCCTTCCCTGCCAGCCTGGCCCAATGGGACACTCTGCCCCATCATTTGGGAGATTTTATCATCAGAATGAAAACCCCACTTCTAGAAGGAATTCAGAGGCAGGGCCATGCTAGGTGTTGTATTGTTCTTGGCTGGATATTTGATAGCATTCAATCTGTATAGAAGTGGACCATTGGCAAAGTGCTTTCTCCTACATCATGTAGTAACTTCCCACTGGGCTGGGACTGGTGATTGAGAGGTGAAGACTCTGCTCTCAAGTAGCTCAAGGTCACTGTTGGTGTTTGTGTGTGAGTGTGTGTGTGTGTGTGTGTGTGTGTGTGTATGCACATACATGCATGCATGTAGCGGACATTAAACAGCAAAAGGCACCAGAGAAACTCAGGATTTCTGAAGGAAGTTCAGGGACAGATTGAGAGCATAGATAGGGTCAGCTAACTAGACCAGAACCCATTTTACAGCTGGGGAAACTGAGGCACAGGCTGTCTAGGACCTCACAGCTAAAGCAGAGATTCAAATCCAGGCAACTGGCTCTGGCCCCTGCAAGCCCATCACTAGAATGCATCATGTCTTGATGGACGTGAGCACCCCAGCTTCGTGGAACAGTCAGCAGCCATGCCTGGAGGAACCGGGTGGAATCCCACGTGGGTCCACGCTCACGCGTTGCTACTGTTCTGCTTGAACCACTGGGGCAATGAGACGATCATTCCTAACCTCCAAGGTTGCTGCTCTACGTGGGGGTGTGTTTGGGGAAGGGTACGTGTGACCTCCGATGAACCCCTGACTTCACATGCACCCACTTCACCATCCACAGTGGGGCCTAGCTTTCCAATGAGCTGTTTCTCCTAGCCGATGTGTGTCACCTGATTTTCAAGTGCATACCCTGACAAGATCACACCCTGTCTGTGTCTCACAGGTCCACCAATGAAGGTGAGTTATGTCAGGATCTTGCTGGACGTTCATTCTGCTGCTATCTCTTTAGCTCTTGGATAGCTGCCCTTCTCAACACCAGGGATGGAGCAGTGAATAAAACAAAACCAACAAAAGGAAGTGTTGCTCAGAGCATTTGGGGTCAGAGCCGACTTCAGGAGGAGCACAGAAAAGACACCACAGCAACCGATCCTTATACATGTGATTTGCCAGGTGCCATACTGAGAAATTCCTGTCCTCTCCAGGGACAGAGGGTCCGTACCCGCTGACCCACCACTGGCCAAAATAGCAATTCTCAAATTGCGTCAGCTTCTCACGGAGGGCTTGAGACAACACTGATCTCTGGGTCCTGTCTGGGGCTCCTGACGCACTGGGTATGGGCTGGGATCCCAGACTGCCCTGTTAGCAGGTTCCCAGGAATGTGGATGCTGGTCGGGGGTGCTTTGTAGAATCACTGCCCTGGAGCACACTGAGGAGAGTAAGATCAGAGGGGGCTGGGGGCCGAGGCAGACCCACAGGCAGAGCTGCCTTGGAAGAGGGAGAAAGAGGAAGCAAAGGGACACCCACAGACTGTTTCCACACGGGGGGACCTGGGTCAGGTGTGGCTTTCATCCTGGGAAATATGGCCCAGCTATGTCTGAACATTCGCAGGGATAGGGTCACTGAACAACAATGGATGGAATTTACATTTTGCAGGATCTCACATGAGAAGGGGACCACAGAACGTCCTTGGTTGTGTGAAGGGCAAGGAAGGAGCAAGGAGTGAATATTTGCAGGCTGCACCCCTTGCCGAATACAGCACTGTGCGCCTGACATCCGCGGTCTCCTGAGTCCTCCCCACAGCCTTGAGATTGGTGCCGTGCTCCCTGTGTTCCAGATGAGGAAAGGAAGGCTCAGAGAAGTTAGATAACTTTCCCCAGCTCATACAGGAGTGAATGGGAGAGCCTGGATGAGAACTGACAGTCACAGCCTTGTGGCCACACAGTGCTATTCCAACATGAAAAGAACTAGATAGAAACCAGGAGCAGCCATGGTTTTCTTTCGAATAGATGGAAGTTGGGTTCCCTAAAGCCCTTTTGTGGACGAGGAGCAGAAACAAGCTGGATGCTCAGAGACAGGCTGGTTGTACACCCAGTGAGGTGAGAGTCCCAGATCACTGTGGATACTTGCGAGATATTTTTCTGCTCTCCTCCACAAATAATGGCCACTGGTCCTTGTACACATGGCTCTTAGGGCACTGGACAGAATTGTGACCCCACCCCCCACTTCTTATGTTGAAGCCCTAACTCCTCATGTGACTGTATTTGAATATAGGGCCTTTAAAGAGGTGATAGAGGTTAAATGAGATCATAAGGGGGGAGCCCTGGTCAGATAGAATTGGTGTCTGTATAAAAGAGGAAGAGATGCCGCAACTCTCTCTCTCTCTCTCTCTCTCTCTCTCTCTCTCTCCCTCTCCCTCTTCCATGTGAGGACACAGCAAGAAGGCAGCCATCCACAAGCCACGAAGAGCCCTCACCAGAACCCAACCATGCTGGGATCCTTATCTTGGACTTTCCAGCCTCTAGAACTGTAAGAACATAAATTTCTATCGCTTCAATCACTCAGGCTATGGTATTTGTTGTTGTAGCCCAAGCAGACTCATAGGAGCATTTCAACTGGACAGTGGTCCTTCAGTTTAAGGAACTGACTAAAATCTTAGGGCATTAAAGGGTCTCAGAATAGTGGGATGGGCTTTGCTCCTGAAACCCTTGCTCACCTGTGTTGGCTCTATAGACATGGTCCCATGTGGTTGGAGAAAGGGAATCCTGGCTTTAAAAAGACCTTTCTCTCCTCCCTAAAAATTTAATTAACAGACCCTTTATCCAAATATTGTTCTGTTTCTTATTTGACACACTGTGGGTCAGCGTTTTTCAAGCCAATGTTTTCCAGATGGAATCAGGGGACTTTACACACAGCCTAACGTTCAACTGCTTGTCACTTGGGGGACAGCATAATTATGTCACCTTATTGGTAGATTTCACTGACCTTTAATGACCTTTAATTTATTGACCTTTAATGAACAGCATAATTATGTCACCTTATTGGTAGATTTCACTGACCTTTAATGACCTTTAATTTACTGATGTAACTTGGTTATGGACAAAGTCACATGAGGTCAACAAAGGATTTTGCTTTTGAATCATGGGCCAAGCTTGCAACACTTGCACTATGAATAAGGAGGAATCATCTCTCGGCAGACACTTGATTTTTCCAGCCGTTATACTAGTTCAAAATGGCTGACTCTCTACTGATGTATCTATCTATCTATCTTCCCCAAATTGCTAATGAAAAGATGCTAAAGAACATAGAGGAAAAAATTTCACAACAGCCATGAGGACAGAAAGAGTAGGGACCAGCACACTAAAAGGGTTGTGCCTGGCTCTATAATCAGGATCCTAATTCAGTCACAAATAAGAACAACTAAAGGATGCTTGAAGGAAATCATTAACAAATTTAAGTACACTGCGAGCAAACCTCCTGCATCCAGCCTCACCTGGCCCTCACTCCCAGAGGTGTCTGGGGACCGCTAGCACCCAGCCTGCGGAGGGATTGAATGCTCACCATTCACCCCTGGAGGTTTGGGATCCTACTCAGCCACTCACCATTCATTGTTCCACTTTTTAGCTTACTGTATTTATTGATATTAACTACTCTCCTGTCTCTTAAACAATGTGCTTTAAAAAGCCACTTTATTGTCATTTCAGTGGGGTTTGGTTAGGGAGCAGAGGTCAATGAGTATGCATAATCAGAAACACACTTTCTTATTATTCTTCTGAAAAACATTACATGTACGCTACAAAGTAATGAAAAGGGATCTAATGGAGAGAAGGACATGTGCACCTTCAGGAAAATGAAGCTAGAAAGCAGTACTCCGTTCTGGGACATCTAAGGATGGCATCTATGTGGCAGGGCTACAAACACATTGGTCAAACCAAAGGGTCCCAAAAAGAATATTTTCGAGAATAAAGTAGATTTCACAACATATAATATGATTTGGGGGCCAGACCATCTTAGTGCTAAAGTGAAGGCAAGGTATTCCTTTTTTTTTTTTTTTTTAAGAAGAAGAAAAAAAGTATATAATAGACATTCCAGGAAACATGTATTAGAAAACCATATGAAAAGCAAGAAAATGTTGCATGATTTGGGGCAAATTATAGACTACGAGAAAAGAGAATCTCTTTGACATGGACCAATTCCATCTGACAAGCACGTGTTTCATGACAAAAGCTATATTCCTTCTCTACAGTCCTAATCACCTACCGGAATATTACACAATGATAATATTATAAAGGCAGTTCATTTCTATATTTAGAATTAACTTATAAATAGGTCAAAACACCAGAGACTAATTACCGTCTTTCATTGATTCTAAGACACATTTCCCCCCATATTTTAGCCTCTCTGAAACTAGGATATGCTTTTAATGGGGTATCATTGGCAGCATGTATGTATTTATTTACTTTTACTTACTGGAACATAAAGCAATGTGTGTCCTAGAATTCATGACCGCTTCAAATCAATAAAATATGATATATTGACAAAGGAAAAAGAAAATATTATAAACCTTAACAGTTTGAAGTAAGAACAGAAATGACAGGGGTACGTAGGTGACTCAGTCGGTTAAGCATCCGACTCTGGCTCGGGTCATGATCGCATGGTTCAGGGGTTTGAGCCCCGCGTCGGGCTCTGTGCTGACAGCTCAGAGCCTGGAGCCTGCCTTGGATTCTGTGTCTCCCTCTCTCTCTGCCCCTCCTCTGCTCACATTCTGTCTCTCTCAAAAATAAATAAACATTAAAAAAACGTTTTTTTTTAAAAGAATAGAAATGATAGTAGATGAGATGGAGAAGTGGGAAAGAGCAGGGAAAGCAAAGATTATGATTCCTTCAGCTCACATGGCTGAGACATAACAGGTGCTCTGTAAATAGAGATCAAGAAATAGCTTTGAGCATATTTTAAAATCATAAGGGTGAGCTTGGAGAACTGAAGAACTAAATGATATATGGTGATAAAGTTTAGACTGAGTAAAATCTGATGTAAGTAATTTAAAATTTCTTTAAAAAATTTTTTTTAATGTTTATTTATTTCTGAGAGAGAGACAGAGTGTCGGGGGGGAGGGGCAGAGAGAGAGGGAGACACAGAATCCGAAGCAAGCAGGCTCTGAGCTGTCAGCACAGAGCCCGACGTGGGGCTTGAACTCACAAACCATGAGATCATGACCTGAGCTGAAGCCGGACGCTCAACCAACTGAGCCACCCAGGCGCCCCTAAATTTCTTTTTTTTTTTTAAACAGGAAGAGCTAAGAGGTGCTCTTGAGAGTTGGCAGGTCAGGAAAAAGAGCTCTGGGCATATTATTTAGAGCTCTGGAGGTCACCACCAGGAAAAGCAAAATCAGACATTTTGAAAAGTGATTGCCCTTGGAGCACAGGATGGGCAGGGAAGGGGGCGGGGGGAGAGATTTATTCTATAACTTTCAACATTGTTTGGATCTTTTACTACTAAAGTGTCTCAGTGTTATAAAATTAAAGCATTAGAAAAATGTATTCTGTCACTGAAAAAGATACCACCAAACTTATTGTCTTATACTCTCAGGGGTAGGTGGATATGTAATTGCCTGGTATAGGGAATGTGGGTAATATAAACACATGCTTTGTCTTCTGTGTAGACGAGAAATGTAGCATCTCAGTCATCTGCTGGCTGAAACAGCCATGCATTGCTTGAACATAGAGTCAGCTACTCAAAATTTTCTGTTATAGTTTCTGTAGACAATTCTCTACCTGGGTGGCTTATAAACAAATATCTCTTTAACTAAATCGTTCATTTCACTAAAAATCTACTTGCTATCCCTGGGATATAGCATTGTTCAAACCCAAGTTTGGAGTGCTAGAATTTATGGAGATTATTTGACTGGGGTGGTTCACTGATTTCGCTGGCTCCGAACATACTCAAGACTGAAACTATTGTGTCCATTTAATAAGGTGTGTGGATGTTAGGGAATTCGAGCCCTCATTAAAGTCTGTATTTTCTAGTGGATTCAAAATAATTTTCTATAGAGGATTATGGAACACACAGACACATACACACACACTCCTAAGCAAGAGCTCGGGCCTGAGTCATGGTCGGGCATCACCGTTTTCCCAGGAGGAGGCCAACACTTCCCGTGTTCCACTCCTTGCCAAAACTTACAGGGGCTGCGTTTCATCAGCAACCAGGAGCGGCTGCCCATCCTGTAGCGATTGGAGAAAACAGTCTTCAATTTGTCGACACGTGAGAGGATAATTTCTTGAAAGATCGTTCTTCCCAGTACTGTGAAATCTACATCTAAATCTACATCTGGCACATTTGCTTTGACTGAATTGCTTTGCTGTGTGATGCTATTTATCCAGGTCGCGAGGGTGCCCCCTGTCAGGACTGATAACATTTTCCTAGGACATCCGTCATTATCCCACACCGCATTCTCTTCAAAAAGACGAACAGGCTTAATTCCTACCTCGTCTTGGTACCAGGAATTGTTGAGGTTCTTGTGGACTTGTTCTGCTTCATCATGTGACCTCCACCAACTGTGGAGCCCACGGGGTCCCTTTCTCATGTCGGCAACAAGAATTCTTAGAGGTATAAATGTTCTTCACCCCGAGCCTATGATGTGGCATCATGGCGTGCGGTTCTTAGCCTTATTCCCAGATTCACTGTCTTCTCCTTTGCTCCTATCCTTCTTTTATTGTTTCTATACCATTTTCGTCTATCTTATGTATCCTTATAAGTCACTTATAATCGGGGAGGTGCAAAGAGAGAAGGGGCGGGGCACAGAATCCGAAGCAGGCCCCAGGCTCTGAGCTGTCAGTGGAATTTGCTGCAGGGCTCGAACCCACAGACCGTGAGATCATGACCTGAGCCAAAGTCAGACACTTAACCAACTGAGCCACCCAGGCACCCTTATCCTAATCTTTTTGTAACAAAAAGGGATACATGAGTAACTAAAATAACCCTCACACCAAATCCATAAAGTATCTGTCCTTGTGCCCATTCCACAGATAAGAAAACTGATGAGTGGAGACTGAGTCTGCTAAGAAGGTACAGTTGGAACCATTGCTGTCTGAGTCCAAAGTCCGTTGGTCTTGGCACCCTTTCCTGTCATATGAGAAAGGGCCTCCGCGATACTGTTTCTCGGAGACTGCAAGAAAATTATTAATGAAGTGACCACATTGTAGGGGATGTTTGTGTATGAACCACTAAAGCTAGGCGACAAAGCCAGTCACTGCTACGTGTGACCTGCGTCCAGGCTGTGATGGTTAGCAAGGCCAGTTGTCTGGGTCAGGGCTTGAACACACTGCCCGCTCTTCCTTGTGAGGCCAGAGGAGGGGCCCAGCACCCCTCGCTGGGGACAGGGGCGCGGGCTAGCACTGCTGGCCCTCTCGGGCTCTCAACACGTCCTTCTTCACTGCCCTTCTCTGTCCTGCCCTGGGCGGCCGTGTTCTCCTGGGGAGCATCCTGCGACTCGGCCAAGCACGGATCCGCCTGCACACAGATGGGGGCAGAGGAGGATGACTCAAGACCGCGCCCCTTGGCTTACACAAATTCGTCTCCCCTTGGTCCTCAGAGGTGATGTGAGGACGGAGCCCCAGTACCAGCTCAGCTCCGGGTGTCCACATGGTCAGAATTCCTCAGCCCTTTGCTCCCCGCGCCTTGTAACTATAGTTTGTGAAGCCTTCCCGGCAGGAGTCAGGACAGGTGCCCGGCTCACTTCGGTCTCTGGCCGCTGGATTAGCCCAGCACCTGGCACGAAGTGGGTGCTCGGTAAACACGGGCTTCTTCCTGTTGTTCAGTCCTGATTTGGCCCAAGTGGCTCTTGCCCTTTGGTCTTCCCCGAGTGGATTCTGAGGCCTGCGTTGGCTCCTCCTCCTTCTCTTGGGTTTTGCTCTCACGCGCTGGACCTGATAAAATCTCCAACATGATTTATCAAACACCTCTCTCCTCCAAGCCTGAGACTCTTGGGGATTTTGAAAGGAAACAGGCTCCATGTGCTTCCAATTGGGCTCATCATGTTGTTCTGTCGGAGCTGGGGGATGTGCAGAACGCCCTGGAACTAGTTCATGGCTCCGCTTAAAGATGTTTTTCTTAGAAGCAGGAAGTTACGTCCTGCCAAGAAGAAATGAAAATAAAGCCCCCAAGAGTTCACTCGGGGTTCGCTGGGAGCTGTGCTGGGCTGTGCCGAGCTGTTGCAGTGGGCTGGGCCCCGCCTGGGAGGAAGTTGAAATGGGGCCTCAGCCCAGAGCCCCCCAGGACGCAGGCAGAGCGGGCCTTGGCAGGGCACCGTCTGGGGCAGAGCAGAGACGCATGTCCTCCCCCTGGCCCAGGGGCTCCGCGGCGGCCCCTTCCTTCTCTTGGGTCATCTGCACGTTCAGCGTTGCTGGCTGCTTCATCGGTTCCTCTGAATCTCCAAAGAGGCCCAGGGGCACGTGGGGAGGGCCCAGGCAAACCTGGAGTCCAGATCCTGGCTCTCATCTGATGGACGTGCTTCCTTGGACAAATCGCTTCACGCTTTGGGGGGCGGACCTGCCCTATGAACTCAGAAGCTTCTCTTCACTGCCCACACTTCCTTACACGCTCACCCCCGGCCCCGGCCCCCCAGCCAGGTTCACATGAGGGAGGCTATTTATTCAAAGTCATTTGCTGGGTGAGTGGAATTGAGCAAACAAACAACCCAGGAGTGTGAAGAGGATCCCCGCAGGCCTTCCTGGGGACAGGAGGGTGGGGGGAGTCCTCCCCAGGCTGTGGGCAGCACTGGCGTGGTTCTCCCGGGACAGGCCGCACAGAACCCCGGGCGGGAGCACCAGCAGCCCCTGCTGGAAAGGGCCAGGGGAGCGATTGCTCTTTCTCTTCTTGGCAGATGCACAGAATTTATATCTACCTTTCTACATCCATTCAATAAATACTGAGCTTTCCATTTGCTCAATGGAAAACAAAACAAAACAAAACAAAACAAAACACCTAGGGATTTGGCATAGAGCCCAAACCAGTTCTGTCATTTACTGACTTTGCAGTCTTGGAAAAATTATGTAAAACTCTCAATTTTCTCCACTGTAGAATGGGGTAAACATCGCTACCTTTTTGGGTCCCTATGTAGATTAAGTACTACCTAATGTCCCCTGCTCCCCAGGGAAACCTGGCCACTGGATCCACGTAGCTTTCTGCACAGATGCCCAGCACAGCACCGATGATTAACGGTTGCACGTTTGTCACCAAAGCATGTTCTTGAACTCCTGGAGGACGGGGACAGCGTTTTATTCCTCTATCTGTCCCAGGCTCAAGAGGAGTCCCCTGCTCACTCAAGGATGGGTGAAGTGAATAGAAGAGTATTCTTTAAATAGTCTACATGTGATTTATTTTATTTCCCTTATCGTATCCTGAGAGGGTCCCTGGGCTGCAGAGATGGACATATCACATCTGTTTGACAATGGTGGGTGGGAAAGAGGGGCTATGGAAGGCATCTAGCCAAGTTGAGGTGTCAATTATCCCCAAGTTGAAATACAGTTTAGTGCCGTTTTATCAAAATCCCAGCAAGATATTTTTTGTAAATATAAGCGAAATTATTCTAAAATTAGTCTAAAAAATGCATTCAAAATGTGTATGGAAAGAAAAAGGAACTTGAATAGCTAAAACAATTTTTAAAAGTACTAATAAAGTGGGAAGAATCAGTCTACCTAATTTTAAGATTTATTAGATACCTATATTAGTCAAGGTTGTGTGGTATGGGTGGAGAGACAGACACAGAGATCGATCAGTGAATGAGATAAAGAACTAAGAAACAGATCCACCCACGCCCATGTGATTTTTTGACAAAGGGGCAAAAGCTATTCAATGAAGGGACGATGCCCTTTTCAACAAATGGTGCTGGAGGAATTAGGCATTCATTCACAGGCAACAAAGAAAAAAGAACAAAAAAATTGTTGATAAACTTAAATGTAAAACATTGAAAGCACAAAACTTGTAAAAAAAACTACAAGAAAATCTCCAGGAGGTAGGGCTAGACAAAGAGTTATTAGACTTGGTACAAAAAGCACAATCCATAGATGGAAAATTGATAAATTAGACTTCACAAAGATAATGATGTTTGCTCCACAAAAGACCCTGTGAAGAGCATAAAAATATAAGCTATAGACTGGGAGGAAATATTTGCAAACCATGTATCCAACAAAGGACTAGACCTATAACTAGGACCTAGAATATACAAAGAGCTCTCAAAACTCACCAACAAAAATTCAAACAACTCAATTAGTAAATAGACTAAAGACTAGAGGAGACATTTCACCAAAGAGGGGATACCGATGTAAAATAAGCACACGAAGAAATCTTTAACACCATCAGCCGTTAGGGAAATGCAAATTAAAACCACAATGATATATCACTACGCATCTATCAGAATGCCTAAAAAAAAAAAAAAAAAAGTAGCGACCATACCAGTGCTGGCAAGCATATGAAGAAACTGGATCACTCATGCAGTGCTGATGGGAATTTAAAATAATACAGCCACACTGCCAAAGTGTTTGTCAGTTTCTTTCAAAAATAAATAGGTAGGGGCACCTGAGTGGCTCAGTCCGTTAAGCGTCTGACTCCGGCTCAGGTCATGATCTCGCTGTTTGTGGGTTTGAGCCCCATGTGGGGCTTTGTGCTGACAGCTCAGAGCCTGGAGCCTGCTTCGGATTCTGTGTCTCCCTCTCTCTGTGCCCCTCCCCAGCTGGCACTCTGTCTCTGACTCTTTCAAAAAATAAATTAAAAAAAAAAGTTAAAAAAAAAGAAAACCAATTCAAAAATATTGCATACCAAACAGTTCCCTTTATGGAATGCTCTCAGTATTACAAAATTGTAGAAAAGGAAAACAGATTAGTGATTGTCAGGGATCAAGGAGGGGATGAGGTGGGACGGGAATAAATGTAGTTGTAAGAAGGCAACAGGAGGGATCCTTATAGTGATGGAAATAGTCTGTACCTTGACTGTATCAGTGTTAATAATCCTGGCTGTGATATTGCACTACAGTCTTTCAAGATATTACCATTGGGGAAAACTGAGTGAAAGATAGAGGGATCTATTGTTTCTTACGACTACACGTGAATCTGAAGTTATCTCAAAATTAAAAAAAAAATTAATTGAAAACTAGTAAATATACTAAAGTTGAAATTAGTCCATTAAAAAAAAAAAAGTAAGTAAGTAGAGCTCCTGGGTGGCTCAGTCGGTTAAGCATCCGACTTCGGCTCAGGTCACGATCTCACGGTTCATGAGTTCATGCCCTGCATCAGGCTCTGTGCTGACTCTCAGAGCCTAGAGCCTGCTTTGGATTCTGTGTCTCCCTTTGCTTCTGCCCCTCCCCTGCTCGTTCTCTGTCTTTCCCTGTCTCTCAAAAATAAATACATGTTAATATTTTTTTAAAGTAAGTAAAAAATGTTAATGACAAATGGCCCATAGATTTGGCAAAACTTTTTAAGGCATCGCTCAAATGACTGATCATGAGAGGCACCTCCCGATAGGATGGTGTGGGGATTTGGAGTCAGAAGCCCTGGCTTTGGGGTGCCTAGGTGGCTCAGTCAGCTAAGTGTCCGACTGTTGATCTCAGCTCAGGTCATGATCTTAACGGTTTGTGAGTTGGAGCCCTGAATAGAGTTCCACGCTGACGGTGTGGAGCCCGGTTGGATTGTCTCTCTTTCTCTCTCTCTGTCCCTCCTCTACTCTGTCTCCCTCTCTCACGATAAATAAATAAACATTAAAAAAAAAGAAATCCTGGCTTCAGTCCTGCTGTCAACACTGAATGGATCACAATGCTGGACAAGGCATCTAAGCCCTCTAGGATAGGGGTGAAATTTAAGGTAGATAAAAGAATAAGATGTATCTTCAGATAGGAATGAAAATGATCTTTTATGCAATACTGTTATGAGACTCATTGAGAAAAAAATATTTATGAAACAGTAGCTGTAAATATCAAGGTTCTGTGTCATGGTGAGATCGTATGATTTTATGTTAAACCAGAGTTCCTACCAACACTGTTCATTCTAGTTCTTACGTAAGATGCTGCGTGCAGGTCCAGGTGGGTATTCTTTCTTCCTCCCACTGTGCCCCCCTTCCTTCCCTTCCTCCTCCCCTTCTTTCTTCAGCAAATGCGTATTGAGTGCCTATTATGTATCAGCTTCAGTGCTGGAGGCACGAGCTATAAAGCCAAATGAACATACTTCATGCTTTGAGAAACTCATAAGTATTCTGGTGGGGGTAATAGATATGCTCCAAATTACTACATGGGGTGGTGATTTCCATTCTATCAAAGCCCAAAGGAGGGTTCCTAATTCATCCTGGTGGGTTAGAAAAGGGTCCTTGGAGAAAGGGATGTTTAAAGCGCATTTTGAGGGTGAGGAAGGAGGAAGAGGAAGAGGAGTGAGCTCAATGTCTTTCGTTATCCAGAAGGTTCTCACACTTCATCACATAGCAAGACAGCCCCAAGAGCAGCAAGAGGGAAAGCCCTAATGAGCAAGCAAATCTCTGCTTAGGTCACGTCTGCTGCTCTCCCACTGGCCCAAGCAAGTCACAAGGCCAGCCTGAACCGGGGGTGGGAAAAGACTCCAACATGCCACGGGAGTTGCTCTAAGCTCTGTGGCCATTTTGGAGTCTGCCATGGTCCATGAGCTTAATAAAAACAGCTGCAATTCAATAGTTCCCCGGACTGTATCTCTCCAGGGCTTTTGGTCTCCCCTCTGCCCCTTACTTGCCACTGTTATCTCTTTTGGCCACTCAGTATTTATTATTTTTAACTTAACGCAGGGTCTCATCTCCCTCTCGGCTTTTCACACTCCTTTATTTGTTGGAGGACGTGTCCTTTTGTAAGGTCCCCATCTTCTGGAGGCACTGGCCAGGCTGGAGACACTCACCTGCACAGGGGGGCTCTTTCCAGGATGCTTCTCCTGCTGCCCTCCCTACATGTCAGAGCTCAAAGAAAGTCCACAGACAGGGACCCCAATATGAAAGGGCACAAACTGATACTATTTTTATAAGGACTGTGCACCATTGGAAAAACTCTTCTCCCTGCCTTCCTACCCCTCCAATCATGGATGAAGTGTGTTCCTGGTCCCCAGTCAGCCTTTTGTTGGCTGCAGAGAGGGAAGTTAGTAAAGTCCCAGTAACACAGGCTCACCGTTCCGCTTACCCTCCTGCCCACCCCATCCTGAGGCTCATGGCCCCACTGGACACACTCAGAACCCTGAGCCTGGTGGCCTCAGGACCCACATCATCCTCTGCTGGATCTAGCTGGAGCTTCCTCCCAGGTGCCCCAACTCAGCAATGTCCCTTTAAAACCTGTACCTCGGGTACACACTTTCGGTGGGTTCTAGATGTCGCAGTCCGTGTGAAAGAGCACAGCCCAGCCCCCATCTAGCTGGGCCCATTTTCTGCCTTGTCTCTCTGCCAGAGGAACCTCCTGAAAACCCACTCCTTTCCACAGTAAGGATGCCCGGACTCAGCATAAGAGATTCCCACAACACACAAACAACATGGACGGTTGTATTTTTACATCTCATCTCTGGTACCTGAGCATCCCTGCCACTGACTCCCTTGTGGCAAGGACAGTCACCAGCCGTCCTGTCCTCTGCACCTCAGCATCAATGCCCCTGCGACTTGGGAAGGCCCTTCGGGTGTACTGACTCCACAATAGAGAGAGGGTGTCGGGACTTATTCCCCGTCCAACACATCCTAATGGTTTGGAGATCCTGGCCCCAAACCACACCGACTCACCAGCAATACCCTCAGCCAGGGGCGTGAAGCCTCCTGGGGTCTGTCACTTGATTGCTGACATGTGTGATGGCACAGAAAACTTCTCTTTCTGTAACTTATTTGGAGAGACGAGGAACAGGTTTAGCCAAAGTCTTCTGACAGCAACTTAAGAAACTGTGGGATGAAGGATCCCGGATGCTCCCTGATGCTGTTAGCAGTATCCCTCGTGGGTACCTAAATGTGATCTGTGGATAAACAGAGCCTCGTCAGAACCCAGACTTCTGCCAGAGAGCATCGTGCAGCCAGCTGGGGCCTGGGAAGCACTCTGCGCTCTGGGATTGCTCTGGGAATCTGAAACTCGGTGCAAGACTCACCAGCACTGGGATGAAACCCCTGCACCTAGATAAATCTTGACCTACTGGAGTGTCACTCAAGGAGCTTCACTCTCCAAGCTCCTTTGTGAGGGTGAGCCTCCTGACCCAGCAGCAAGCAGTTGGCAATTGAGACCGTGTTTGGTTAGCGAGCAGGGAGAGAAGGCGATGAAAAGCAGATGAAGGCAGGAGTCGGGGATGGGGCTCCTCCTGGAGGGCATTCCACTCTGGGCAGAGGGGCCCGCCAAGCTGAGGAGGTCTCTGTGTCTCCAGCGTCAGCTCTGGTTTGGCCAGATTCCTGGGAAATGTTCCCATGGTGGGGGCGGGTGGGGGGCACATGTCCTGTGCAGGACAGAGAGTTCTGATGTTGCAGCTTGCTGCACAAACACTCAATGCCCTTGATGGCAGGTGGCACATCAGTCAGTGTGGGTGACCTCCGGCTCCTCCCCGGAAGCATCTGCGGTCATGGATGAGCCCAGCCCCACCCACTGGATGGGAGACTCTTACTTTCAAAGAAGTGGAATAAAGATGCCTTGCTCCTGCCTTACCAGAGGGGCCCCTTCTGCTGCTCTCATCGCCCCCTTCTCCTGGCAAGCTCTTATTCACTCATCAAGGCACCGCTCAGGGGACACCTCCTCCAGGAAACCCTCCTTCCCGGCTCTTCAGGCTTTATCACACTGCATGCATCACGTGACATTGGTATAGGCGGCCTAGGCCCAGACTGGACACTCCTTATAGGCGGGCGGGTGTTGATTCTCTCCGATAAACTGGTGCTAAATAAACAAGTGTTCAATCCATAAATACACATTTTTGCCTTGGTTTCCTTAACTTCAAAATTGTGGAGACAATTCATGAGCTTGGTATGCAAAATGAAATCTCATTTAACTTAAAATTTAACTTAAAATTGCGTTTAGAATATGAACACTTAAAATAGAAACATTTAACTTAAAATAGCATGTGTCTACCCCCCTCGCACCCTCCCCAAGGAGTATCCTTCCTCCTGGAATCAGATCACCAGCCCTTAAAAACCCAGGAAGGCTGGCCCAGCCCCTGGTCAGGCTGATGGCCTCCCCCCTCTGCCCCGGTGCTGCTCTCTTCTGAGCGTTGTTCTTGCTGTTGCATCCCGCTTCTATACTCCTTAAGCAGAGAGTGCTGGGCTGTGGACACGGGTGCATGGCAGTGCTAGGTCAGGGCAGGAGGCAGGGCAGGGGCGTCTCTGGCCCTCCTACAAGCTCTGCAGTGACACACCCACGTTCGGCGGGCCTAACTCCCTGTGTTCAATTACTCAGGCAGACGCCTGCTGCTACTCACCTCCATCCATGTGCACATGAACACACTCACACCCACACCCACACATGTTCCCAACACCTGCCCGGAGAGGCGGGACAGGAGGGCTGTCCAGGCTCAGCCACATCCTTCCCTGCCACCTGGGGTCCATGTGGGGCCAGGGTAACCAGTCCCTCCTTCTCTGCCTCACAGTGAATTTCCACCCGTGTGTCCTCTCCTGTCGGCCCTTCAGTAGCGTCCCCTCAATCCACTCCCTCCCGTTAAGGCTTCAAAAAGAGAGGACTTGGGATCTTGACTCCTTCTCGTGAGTACTATTGCGGAGAATAACCTTCTCGGCGCAAAACGGTGAGTGTGGGCAAGAGGCACTTACCTGCTAACGTCAAGTTCCCAGAGGGGCCGTGGAAGGTAGAACAAAGCAGAATAAAGACGGTCTGTGCCAAGGTAATTGACGTCTCTGCTGGTAACCAGCAGCTGTCTCACTAGTGTAAAGTTCCACCTCCCTGGGCCCCTCCGTTCACTCTCACACGAGGTAGAGATATAGAGGCAGTGACAGTGTGTGTGTGTCACCTTCGATTCACAAAAGGTGTCGCTTTATTCTTGTTGATGACCACCAACAAGAGAAGCACCACACTCACTGTGTGGAGAAGCATACACACTCACAGTTTGCCACTCTGTTTCTGTTTGGTTCTCACACGGCTTCTGGTAGGAATGCTATGGGCTGAACTGTCTCCCCACGCCCTCAAATTCATAGGTTGAAGCCCTAATCCCCAAGGTGACTGCATTGGGACATAGAGCCTGAAAGGAGGTAATGAGGTTAAATAAGGTCATAAGGGTGGGGCCCTAATCCACTAGGGCTGGTGTCCCTAGAAGAAGAGATAGCAGAGTGCTCTCTCTCTCTCTCTCTGCACGCTCACTGAGGGAAGGCCACGTGAGGACACAGCCAGAAGGCAACTCTCTGCAAGCCAAGGAGACAGGCCTCAGGAGAAACCAACCCTGCCAGGACTTGATCTTGGACTTCTCGCCCCAGAACTGTGAGAGAATGGCATCTCTTGTTCAAGGCACCCAGCCTGTGGTATCTTATTATGGCAGGCCAGCGGGCTAAGATGAAAACCTGACCCACTTGTCCAAAGGACATGATTCCCAAGTTGCCCAGTGAAAGACTAGGAGAAAAAGAGACCACATACAAGGGTATTTGTGGGGGATAATATTCTCAGATTTTTAGAGATGTTTATACGTCTAGTTTCAGTCTTTATGGGCTCAGAGAATGGTCATGAAACTATAATGCAGAAGAAAGGAAAAGAATCAGTCCTTGGCTTTTTTTTTAGAGTGAAGAATTTTTAATGTTTATTTATTTTTGAGAGACAGAGCACAAGCAGGGGAGGGGAAGGGAGAGAGGGAGACACAGAATCCAAAGCAGGCTCCAGGCTCTGAGCCATCAGCACAGAGCCCGATGCAGTGCTTGAGCTCACCAGCCTGTGAGATCATGACCTGAGCCGAAGTCGGATGCTTAACTGACTGAGCCACCCAGGCGCCCTAGTCCTTGGCTTTTGAATTACAAAATAGATTTGTGAAAATCGTGGCAGTGACAAAAGGGTAAGAAAAAAAGTATTTTTAGAAATCTGTTTTTCAAAAGGATGGTGGAGATAGAGCTCACAACCAAGCTAAGCCTAAGGCCAAAAACAAAGACCCATCTACAGGGAGAAAGACAAAGCAATCTGTATAGTATGTTAGTTGATAAGTGCTCCAGAAAAAATCGACAACAACAACAAAACACAGAACAAAGTATGGTGGATCTGGAATGTGGGGCTGAGGGACAGACTGAGGGACCATCCATCTTGAAAATAAAGATATTTATTGTTTTCTAAGAGGCAATGAACTACTAGCAATCAAAACAACAGGTGTTTACAACATAAAAACACGTGACTATGAATCCAAACCAAGTGAATGTATAAAAGGAAAATAATTAGAAATCCATGAAATAAAAAATAGAGTCCTTAAAATAAAACAAAGCAAATCATTAAGATCTATGAAAGACAGGATAAAAACTGGGCCCAGTGAAAGACAAAATTAATAAACTGGAAGATAGTGCTGTAAAATTGGAAGACAGTGCTGTCAAATACACAGCAATCAAAAATGCTAGTAAAAATGGAAAAGTCGAGTAAAGCCAAATGTTGGTAGGGGTAAGGGATACAGGCACCTTATACACATTTAAGGGAGGCTTATGCTATATCACAACTGTTATGAAAGGCGGTCTTGCACTAATTAAATTAGGCATGTTCCTGGAGACAGGTAGAGGGTACAGATGGATAGATGAGTAAATTGGTAACACATGGTCGAGGCACATATAGCATTATTATGCAGCAATTAGAAGTAATGAACTTGATGAACATGCAACATGGGGATGGCTCTTACAAAATACAGTGCTTGGTGAAAAATTAAGAAACGAAATGATCTAAGTACAATATGTCCCCACAAGTTAAAAATTCATGTTCAGGAAACAATATGTGTTTTTTAAGATCACATCCGAACAAAACACTACTCATGAAACAGACTGCAGGGGTCCCTCTTGTGGGAGTGGGGGAGGGGGAGGATCACCATGAAACAGAATAGCTATGTGAATAAAACCAGAGAGGGACCTTGCACAGAGCAGATGGAATGAAGTGAGGTTTATGATTAACTTGATCCTCTGAGTCTGAGCTCCATAA
Organism: Panthera onca; assembly: GCF_046562875.1. Taxonomy (NCBI): domain Eukaryota; kingdom Metazoa; phylum Chordata; class Mammalia; order Carnivora; family Felidae; genus Panthera; species Panthera onca. The sequence goes on along the minus strand of NC_138349.1, from coordinate 41,929,588 downwards.
AAAGAGAAAAATAAAAGGGGGAAAAGGAAGCATGGATATTTGGAAGGGAAGCTAGAGTATAGGGAGGGGCATTGGGAATCTCTGACATTCATCTAATGCAGGTTCCAGAAGTTGAGGGAAGAGGAGGGGCAATGTTTGAAGTGGTGAGAATTTTCAAGAGTTAACAAGGGACTGGGCATTCAGATTGAAAGCACATACTAAAATCAATGGGAATAAATCTATATCTGAGTACACATTGTAACCAAAAAATAACATGTCAGAGAGAAAGCTGGAGTCACAAAATTTACTTAAGAGATTGCTTATGAAGGAATCAGGCTTAGCACCGTTCAATCAGCCACAACAGGGGCAAGAAGACACTGAAAATTATCTTTAAAGGAACTGTCAGCCTAGAATTCTGCACCCAGTTAACTCCTATTCCAGAGTATTCAAAATAAAGGCATATTCTGACATAAAAGACTAAGATAGTTTAGCATCTATTTACCTTCATTGCAAAAAAAAAAAAAAAAAAAACTACTAAAAGATGAGCTTCAACAAGAAGGAAAATAAATCCAGAGAAGAGCGGGATACAAGAAGAAATGGTCAAGATAGTTGGTCAACTATGTTGGCAGATACTATTAACTCTTGATAGAAAAAATAAACATGGATCTCAACTTGTGGAAGGCGAGGGGCAGGGGTGTTCGCGGGGCGCTGGAAATATGCTGGAGCAGTGTCTTCTCTGGGATGAAGATAGAGATACTGAATAATTTTAGACATTGCTGGACAAATATAAATGTGATTTTGTCAGGTGGAAATCCTAGAGGATACAGACAGTGAAATTAGATTTTCAAAATGATAACATAAGCTGCCTACAAAAGATTTACCTGAAACAAAACAACATAGAGAGGTTGAAAATAATAGTGGGAGAAAGGCAGGGGTGGGAATGGGAGCTAAAACGAGAGAATCCAGGCCAACGCTGACTCTGTAAAGGAATTAAGATAATCACAAACTTATAGATACCTAAAATATAGTTTCAACATATCTTAACTGGATATACATTTATAAATATAGAAATACATGAGACATATACACACACAATGTAATTGAAAACTGATGGGGCGCCTGGGTGGCGCAGTCGGTTAAGCGTCCGACTTCAGCCAGGTCACGACCTCGCGGTCCGTGAGTTCGAGCCCCGTGTCAGGCTCTGGGCTGATGGCTCGGAGCCTGGAGCCTGTTTCCGATTCTGTGTCTCCCTCTCTCTCTGCCCCTCCCTTTTTCATGCTCTGTCTCTCTCTGCCCAAAAATAAATAAAAAACGTTGAAAAAAAAAATTAAAAAAAAAGAAAACTGATGGCTACAACTGGAGGATTTTAAGGAACTTTTCTCAGAAACTGGTCAAGGTCAAGAAGAAGAGCATCTTCAAAGGCCAAGAAGACAAACCCTCAACCTGGTGGTATGGCGTGATCATAATACTGCAAAAGTTTTGTGGTTGACCTCCAACAGGACTCTTTACTGGTCAGGCAAATACCGCTCACCTGTCCACTCATATGTGGCAGGTGCTGCAGCAGGTACTGGAGGAGACGATGAGGTGATCAGGACCCGTCATTTGTCCTCAAGGAGCTCACAGACCCACAAACAGACAGGCTCATTATGGTCCAGGATGGCATTCTGGCTGGTGGAGAATAGGAGGCTTAGGTGACCCAGGAAAGATTCCTGGGGGAAGAGCCTTGGAGACAGGTAAGGATGAGCGAGGTGAGGAAGGCAGGTGGGGCCGCAGTGCAGAGGGATAGGCTCAGGGGTATGAGAGAACATGGCATGCTGGGCAACTTGGCTGTGTTTCCTGGAACATAGCAGGCAGGCGGGAGGGGAGGAGAACAGAGGAGCGAATGAGGTAGCAACTCGGTCATAAAAAGACGAGTTGCCTAGACGAGATGTCTGGACTGTTCAAAGACGATGAGCCAAGAGCATGAGAAGGGACAAGCACTGGGTTTCCCCAGCCCTCTGTCAGCAACTCATCCCCAGCATCAGCGGGGAGAGAGACTGGGGCCAGCTACAGACTTGCCTCTGGGCTGCTCTCACTAGGGGATGGTGTCGATCAAGCAATTACTTGTCACGTTGTTTTTTCTTCCCTTCAGCCTTTTCCTAGCACCTACACTGCGCTAATCCATGCTTGCCACTAGGGAAAGGGAGAAAAATAAGACCTGGCCTGTTCTCCGTGGGTTAATAGTTTAGGTGGGGAGATTGGCACGTAAGTTAAGTGGTTGCCATCTAATGCAGTAAAAACTATAGTGGAAGTAGCAGCAAGGTTTCTGGGACGATTGAAAATGAGCGGGTAACTCTCCCTGGGAGAAGCAGGGAGGGCTTCCTGGGGGAAGCAGCCTCTTACCTGCTGAGTCTTGAAGGATCACAAGCCTCTGGCAGAGGGACCTTCCCGCAAAGGCACGAAGGCATGGACACTTATGGCTGTGGGTGGGTTGCGAGAGTTCAGTGGTAGAGGTGGTTTCATCATCCACGCTTTTCACGGGTGTGGAAACTGAGAGCCAGAGGAGTTAGGCTGCTCGTCGTAGGCTTTGCAACCTGTGACAGCAGCCACGGTCAGAACCACGGTCTCCTGACCCAAGCCTCTGCTCCTTTTGCTACTCCAGCTACATTCTCTTTCTTCACTGCTGCCTTAATTTTATTCAAAGAAATGATAATGGAAATGTATTTTCTGGAGCGACACATTTGGGGAGTGTGCATGTGCATGTGGGTGTGGGTGTAAATTTGCTGCAAATGAGTGTGGTTCTGGGTGCCGTGTAAGCCAGATATCCATTAGCCGACCTCTGAAACCATGCCTTTGTGGGTGACAGATGTTTGGATTCAATTATGATGATGGGAAAGTTGCTTTTCCTTCCAAGCAAAGAAAGCATTATTTGAGGGTGAAAGGCAGCCATATATAACCTCGGTGATGAATATTGTTCATTGTGGAAACGCTCTTTAAAAGTGCCCTGTTTAAAAGAGGGTAATGCATTCAGAAGCTTTTAACCCACCGGATTTAATTGCAACTGAGTGCCAAGATAAACCCCCTGTTAACAAACCTCCAACTTTCTGCTGATTTCTCGCACTTGCTCCCAGCTGTGAGTGGAGAATGGAAGTCAGATGCTTGGACTGCTTGCAGTGCATATAAAGATTTCACGTGTGAGCCTCCAGCTGCTGTACAAACAGGAAAGTGTCCTTTCATGAAAAAGATGTCCAGGCTGGGGGAGGAGGCGAAAGCTAGCATCACACCGCAGGGTTATCTACTGACCAGCTCCAGGGTCTTACAAGTAATCCAGACTTCGCCAAACAGCCACCAGTTACTGAACTAAATGTGAATAATTTGCAGCTCACCTAAGGTTCATTGAGAGTAAATAGTTTTCATTAAACATCTAGAATGATATTCTCATTTATGTTCCAAAGTTGTCCCGAAGGGCTTGACTTGAGTTCAACTCTTATTACAGTACATTTTGTTCATTTTAGCAGATACTCATCAACACCTAATGTATGCCAGACCCTCTGAGTTGCCCAGTGCTCCTCATCAGAACCGTAGGGGAACGGGAGAGAAAAGTCTAGCATAAGCTCTTTTACTGTCAATCCTGATTAGTTCATCAAGTGAAATTAAAAAAGATTCTTTTCATATTTATTTATTTTGAGAGAGAGAGAGAGAGAGAGAGACAGAGAGACAGAGAGCAAGCCGGGGAGGGGCAGAGAAAGAGGGAGACACAGAATCCGAGGCAGGCTCCAGGCTCCGAGCTGTCAGCACAGAGCCCGACGCGGGGCTCGAACCCACAAACTGTGAGATCATGACCTGAGCCGAAGTCAAACACTTAGCTGACTGAGCCACCCAGGTGCCCCCATCAAGTGACATTTTAAGAATTAAGAGCAGGTGGACAAAGTTGAGAGGGAAGGAAATTGGCCCTTTGTCTCTGTCCAGCTTACGGTCCTCCGTGCTCTCTGGCAGCTACAGACACGTGCATATTTCTTTAGGGTGGCGTTTAACCCTCTCCATGGTCCACCTCTGGCTCCTTGTCTTACTTGGTCTCCACTGTCACCTGTAGACTCTTCCAATATCCAATTACACATAGTGTCTGTTCATGCCATTGCCCCTTGCTAGACACATTTTTTTCTCACCTGTAATATGTCAAGCCCCTAACACACATTCTCTCACTTAACTGTCCCAACAATTGTGTGGAGTGGGTGGTCTGTCCCCTGCCATACAGATGAAACTTAAGGAAGTTCACTTGGCCAAGATTCCCCAACAAAAAATGATGAGGCACAGAATTGATCCTAGGTCCATCTGCTTGCCTCAACTGTACTGCTCTGAGTTGGCCAGAGGAGGCTGAGACACCAGCTAATACTCTTTCCTGGGGATCTCTCTGATCCCCATCTGCAAGTAGAAGAGACCTTCTGTCCTCACAGTCTGGAGTCACCGCTTCAACTGCGGTTGGCCACACGGTACATGAGCATCATTCAGTGCTCTTGCTGCTGCGGCTGAGACAACATAGACCAGAAGGACATAGGAAGCGTTTGGCTGAGTGCATGTTTTCAGCTCTTCTATAGTTTGGGCAGCCAACAAGGAAAAGTCATTTCCAGATGCTCTGCTGGCTTTCCTGGACACCTGAGCTGCTCTTGGGAGGTCATCCTGAGCCTTCACTAGATCCAAACAATATCGCTGATACAATGCTTGGAAATTGCACTCTGCCACAATGGCCCACTCCTTCCTGCTTCCAGAGTGATTGGAAATGAAGGTGAAGTGGTCATCGGTGAGTTTGGCTCATCTGAATTCAGGCCCAGCCTCAAAAAGTCCTTGCTGTCGGGTTTAAGAGCATCCTGACAGCAAAACTGTGACTGAGCGGCTCAGGAAAACAATTATGTGAGGGCAACTCAGAGGGGTCACCCCACCCGACCACCCCAAAGCTGCCCTTGAATGCTAGTGATCTGGGCACAACCTTGTCTGAGGGAGGACCCTTCTCTGGAGGGTGAATTCATTCCCATGGAAAATCTTTTCAAAGATTATAAATTGAACTCGAAATCTGGTGACTTAATAAGCCACCTTACTAAACCCAGTGTGGATGAGAAGGTATCATACACCAGAACAGAAGGCCCTCGTTCACAGGCGTCACCCCTGCCCATTCGATGAGGAGACACACACCTTGTCACTTGCCCAGGTCTTGCATGAGGGATGACAGGGCTGGACTGTGAACTTGGGCCCCTCAACTCATAAGTGACACTCTTCTGAGTAACTTGTGCTGCGGACCAGAGCTACGTGGGCTCAGGGGACCTGGGGGCGGCGGTGGTGGCGGGTTTATGGGCCTCTCCGACCCATGTGTGCATGCGTACGTGTGTGCTTTCGTGTGAATGTGCCCCCAGAGCCCAGAACCTTTCCTCATTTCAAAAACCCCATCACACAATTGGCACATTCAAAGGATTTGGGGCTCCAGTAGGGACTTCAAAGGGCTTTACAAAAGTTCTCTTATTTGGTTTATAGGTCTCTAAGGCTTCATGTGTTTTTATTTTTTTGCACCAAGTGGTGGAGAATGTAATTAAACATGAACATTAAAATGTCAGGTAGTAATTAGCAAAGAAAAAGGGCCTGTGCTGCCTCCCAGGGGTCCTTTCCTTTAGGCTGGCTAGAGAGAGTAGGGCACGGCCCCCAGGAGTTTAGGCAAGTCCCAGACCTCCCAAAGTCCACCACACCAGTCCACAAGGGGGGTCGTCAGGGTCCACGGCTCTGGGGCCTAAAGATCATCTTTTCCCATGCATGGATGATTATTACTGAGAACCTGCTCTGTGTCAGGACTTGGGCTGGACTTGGGGACAACAGAGGCCACAGACCAAGCTCCTACTCTGACAGACGATCTCAGTGAGGCCTTCACCAGGACCTCACCAGTCCTCGCCAAGCCTCCCCAAGTCCTCTCCAAGGCCATCAGGGCCTTGCTGCCTCTTCAGCTTTCACCCCTACTGCCCCTCAGGCACCGACAGCCACTGTTCGGTGTCCACTCCTCCAAGCACGTGTGGTTTGCCTCCTCAGGGGCTTGGTCTATGTTGTTCTCTCTGCCGGAAGCCTTTCCCTCACTCTTTACCTACCAACTCCTACTGGTTTCTCAGGATCTGACTTAAAAACCACCTCCTTGGAGGGCTCTTTTCCCACTGGGCCTATTAAACACCCCCCCCCCCCCACACTCCATCTTTTTCTCTCAAGGTAGCACGTATTCTGTTCTTTCCCTACACTAATGAGAGCTTACAAATCTATTTTTCAGTATGTGTTTATCCTTCGACATGCCTTCACTGCCTGCTGCTGCCCATTGGGTGGGGCCGCCATTGGGTGGGGCCAGTAGACGAAACCAGAGCAGGGGGATCCGTGGCCATTCGTGGCAGTTACAGACTCTGCTCTTGGGTTAGCTCAGTCCTGAGCAGGCAGTGGGATCTGTCACCCCTGCAGCAGATGGCAGTAGGGTGCTGGGTTCTGTCTTGCCCTTCTGTCCCTGCTGCCCTCCTTCATTCAGGCCTCCCCCCTCCCTGCTGGACTGTGGCCACAGCCTCCTCCCCTCTCCCCGCCCCAGGCCTCCCCTACACCCTCTGGGAGAGTGCCCCCTGGCTACCAAGGTCACAGTTCCTACAGCAGAGTCTGTTGTAAATCCTTTGGTGGCTCATTGTGTGTTGTCACCATATTGCTGACACCCTTCCCCTAGCACTCCCCACGAAGGCCACCCATAAGACGTCCTGAATATGCCACATCTGTCCTCCACACTTCCACACCTTTACCTGAACCCCCTCCCAAGCCCTCCCTTGCGTCTTCCCAGAGGCTGTCTTTCCTGCTTTCAGACAAAGTTGAAACATCATCTGGGACCTGCCTGAGCTCCCCCTGCTCTCCGAAAAGAGCTGGGGGGTGATAAGTGTCAGTTCGCCTTCCCTCCTCACTAGGCCAGAAGGAGTCAAAGGCCCTGAAGGCAGGCCTGGCCCGTCACACTTCAGTTTTGAAATCTGAGCTCTAGGTTACAGTTCAGGCCCCACCTCAAGGAGGAGATGAGGCCTAACTCCGTGGTTGTAATTCACGCTGTCGCAGAGGTGTAACACGCATTTCTGCTGCAGGAGTGTGTGACCCCAGCCGCAGCACGAGTGTGTGCTCTCGGGAACCCTCGCAGGGAAGGCCTCCTTCGGCAGCTCTCTGCTCCTGTTTCTGTTTCTGACACAAACCAGGAATCCTCACATCTTCTCTGGACTCCCAGAGGTGTATCCGGAACAAAGAGGGGCCGACTTTCTGCACACTCCATTTCACAGAAACATAATAGTTATAGTACATGAAAGCCACTCCTTTAAGATGGTCAAAAGCTATAGAACCTGACTACTTAATTAAGACCCCACAGGCCCAACGGTCCAGCATTCAGCACCTCCTTCTGTATTTGGCATGGGGCCTTGGGGTACCAGAGCTCCTGCCCTCACAAAGATCACCTTCTAGTGGGAGAAGGAGGCAGATATTAAACCAAAGAGGACCCCTCCTCTCAAAAACAAGAAGTACGGCTGCGGAAATGCCATAATGGATCATGCCTGTTGTATGCATGCACACTAACGCACTTTAAGACTGTTTCCTAGTCAGGGAGACCAAGTATCTGAAGGATGTCCGAAAACCACAGGAAGAGAAGGAAGAAGAACTGAGTGATGAAAACAGCATGTGTCAAGGCACTGGGGCAGATGGCAGTGCGGTGATAACTGCGGAAGGAAAAGGCTTGGGAGGCTGAAGAGACAGTGTCAGGGAGGAGGCAAGAGAGGAGGGCGGGGAAGTCCACAAATAGACTCTGGCCAGGGGCAGGAATCTCTCTCCATCCCACAAGCAAGAAGAAACCCAGGAGGGGTTGAGGAAGGAGCAGCCCACTTAGAGTAAGGTGTGGCTTCTGCCCCAGGGAGAACAGGGTACCAAGGATCATCAGGTCTCTGACACCTGTTCCTGGATGGTGGTGCCCCCTACTGACCTTGGAGAAGCTACTTCTCCAACAGGAGCCATTTCCTCCTACACTCCCCACCCCCACCGGTGAAGACTCCTTACCTCTCACTGCTGCCGCTTTGTCCCATCTTTCAGCTTCCCTCCTTGTTCTCTGACTTCTTCGTCTCTAGGACACCGACCACCTGGGTTCCCACTTTCTCTTCTGCCCCCAGAGCAGCCTCTCAGCAGTCCTACAGGGAGGCATCACTATCCTTGCTTGGCAAATGAGGAAACTGAGGCCCAGTGAGCTTGTGGCCCGACCTCGGCTGGGCCTTCCAGCCAGGCAGCAGCAAATCCAGAGCTCCTGTCCCCACAGCATGCTGCACTGAGGTGTGCCAGACGCTGGTGAGGACAGGTCCGCTGAGCGGTGGCCTGGGCACTCTTGCCCACCTGACCTGGACAGCTGGAGGTGGTGTGGAGGCCCCCTGACATCTCCAGCCTCGGCGAGGAGGGCCGAGTGGCTGGGGTCCCGGGCCCAGAGGCCCGGGCCAGCTTGGGATACTTGTTGGCTGGGAATTAAAAGCAGAATATGGTTTGTTGGATAGTGTTTTAAAAACACACCCTCCTACCAGGCATAATCAGGGGTCTGTAGTGCATGGCTGCCTTGTCCTGGGTGGGCTTTGCCTCCTTGGCCCGCCCTTTCGTGTCTCAGAGCCATGAAGATGAAATCGGCTGACAAGTGCATATGGACAGTGACAACCATCAGAAGGGGGGGGTCCCCCGCAAACTGCTGGTGAAGGCCATCTCATGCACCTCATGGCCCCTGAACAGCAGGTAAGTGTCCCCCCACACCCAACCTGCTTTCCCTTCGGTTTCCATGTCAGATTATTCACCTGGGATGGCTTTTGAGTAATGTACACTTCAGCCATTTCCTGCATCTGGAGAGCGTTAGGGGAGGATTTCCAAAGTGAAATATGTCAGCTTTAAAGTGCACCACATCCTCTCCCGTCCAGGCCCTTCCCCCACTCTGCCAGGCTGGGTCTCCTCCAGTCTGTCTCCAGGCTCCAAGAGAGGAAGAGAGAGCAGTTGAACCGGCCTTCGGGAGCGCAGACCCTGTTGCACAGAAGCCCGGACGAGCCCGCCTTGCTGAGTCTCAGTTGTGTCCTCTGTAAACTGGAGATGACCACGCTGCCGGCCTCACAGACACGTGAGGGTAAACGAGTTAAGTGCCTGTGGAACAGAGCCTGCCGCAGGATAGAAAGAATATGTGTGTTAGTTGCTAATGTCTCAAACACCTTCCAGGTGCCGGGCACTGTGTCATTTATGTTCCATACTTATCCTGGCGAGTTGTCTCTACAGCCGGGGGAGGGGGGGGGCATTGCTGCTGCGATTCGCTGGTTATGTTCCTAGTTGCACAGTGGCTTGGCCACATCAGCTCCGTGCCCTTGTGGGGTTGGCAGGGCCGGCCCGTAGGTCAGCTTTTGCAACAAAGCGCGGCTGGGTTGGTTCACGGGTCAGGTGACCTTGGACTATCACCAAACTTCTCTGGGGCTCCGTTCCCCATGTGTATAATGGGTAAATCATGAAATAAGGAGTCAGTGACCTCTCAGGTCCTTTGGAGACCACGGTGAGGATCCCTGCTCAAGATTAGGAGAAAACAGGGTCCCGGTGACTGCAGAGCTCTGGACAACAGGGCCCTCGGGACTCAGGAATTTCTAGATTCTGGCCCCAGGGAAGGAGAACCAAAGTGGAGTGCAGACAGAGTGCCCAGGCCTGCTGCAGCGAGGGTCACACACAGGCACCGTCCCCAGGGTCCCTGTTGGGGTGGGTTTTCTGCCACCTCCCGAGTAGGCAGCTCAGGAAGTTGGGAGGCCTGGATGCCTTGGGCATGTGAACGGGCTTCCCTGGACCTGATTTTCCACACTGGCCTCGCAGAGCTGTCATGAGGATAAAGTGTGTGCCTGGCACATGGCACGAGCTTGTCAACAGTGGTCCTTTGTGGTCTTCTTTTTTGGAGGGAGGCCTCTACCTACGAGCTCACTTCCTCTGCAGATCCTGCAAGGTTTAATGGGCTGACCCTGCTGGAACTTTGCTTGGGCTTCCATGGGAGGCTACTGAGGTCTCGTGAGTGGGGGGTTGGGGAGGCAGGAAAAAGACACAAAAGCAGGGACAGTACCTGGCCCCCATTCTCTCCAGTGGGACAAAAGAGAGACCAGGCATCTGCTCTCAGATATCATAAGGACTGTGGAGACCCCTCTCACAGAGGGGAAAACAGAGGGTTGGAGAGGACCCGTCACTTGTCCCAGGCCACATGTGTGTCAGTTGCAGGGCTCAGCAGATCCCAGGCCTCATTGCCTAGTGCTGGGCACTTCCAGCTGAAGACACTGTTCCAGAATCCTGTATCAGCATCCATCCTTGCCTTTTCTTGGTTCCCATTGCCCTTTTTTCATTGAAAGTAAGGCTCCTGGAAAGTACTCATCCAGCCCCCCTGAGGCCCCGTCCTTGGACCACAAACATCACAACCCAGAAATCCTGCTGACCTGAGGAGAAACACGGTCTCGGGCTTTCTCCTGAGCTTGGGCAAAAATTACATTTGTATTTTCTCTTTCACTCCTTTCTTTTTTTGGCCAGGAAAAGAAATATGTCAACACAACTTTTTTTTTTTTTTAAAGAAATCACTGAGTTATTATCATAAGCTTCAGCAGTGTGGGGTAGGAATGGCTATTTTGTTACTTAAACTTTGATTACAGAGTAAACTTTGCTATGAAATGTGGTAAGTTGTTTCTGGAACTATCGCACCTCATGGGAGAATTGTTTTAGGAGTCATGTTCTCTGTTTTGATGGCCTCTTGGGGAGGGAGCTTCAGTGGGGCCAGGAGCCCTGGACACACCCAGGAGTCCATGAGCATACAGCTTGAGGCCACTGGACCCCAGGCTTCCCTGCCTGGAAGAGAGCAATGCCCCTGGTCAGGGACATAAGGGGACAATTATTGAGTGACTGTGGTTGAACTAGCAGAGCAAGAACAGGGGCAGTGGGGTCCTATATGTACAAGATACCTACAGGGGGTCAGCCTCCCCCAGATACCTTCATAAATCACCCTCACAGATTCCAGCATCCTCAAACCAACATCAACGATTTTCTCCATTTGATGAAAGCACAAAGGTGTCATTCACTTGCCAAAGACACTCAGTGAAAAGGTGGTACTCAGGCAGTTGAGCGTCTGACTTTGACTCGGGTCATGATCTCACAGTTTGTGAGTTCAAGCCCCATGTCGGGCTCGCTGCTCTCAGTACAGAGCCCGCTTTGGATCCTCTGTCCCCCTCTGTCTCTGCCCCTCTCCCACTCGCGCTCCCTCTCTCTCAAAAATAATAAATAAACATTTAAAAAAGGTGGGAGAGCCCCCAAGGCTATTATGTCATGAAGAAAGGCCCATTGGTTGGTTTGGGAGAGAAAAACAAGTTGACAATAACTGGTTTTTTTTCAGAACAAATGAGGGGGGCAGACCAAATATGGCAAGGGGGTTAGGAGCACTACAAGCTTAGGCCAAACTTCTGTCATCTTGCAGGAGGGCCCAGGCATGGGAGGTAGGAGAAAGGGACAGGAGAGGTGATGGAGAAGGAAGAGACATCAGAGCTACTGGTGTGCTGGCCCCAGCACACCCCACGGATGGCCTAGCAGAGCCCAGCTGAGACGCAGTCTCAGATTCTAGGAGGAGCTAGAGTGAATGTGGGGGCTAATGATGGCAGCTTCCCAGATGCCAGTTCCCCAGCCCTCAGGGAGGATGAGCACCCCAGCTGAAGGGGTAGGAGGAACCGATTTCTTGGCCTTTCGCCTCACATCTTGAAGAATCTCTAAGCCAATCTGGAACCACAGGTGGGGGGAGGGGCGGTTCACACAGTCCAAAAGAACTCTCAGAAGGTGCCTGAAGTGGCACTTTCTATGACTCAGTGGGCTCCCATTCTTGCTCCCAGGAGACCAGAGAAGGGCTAGCTCCATTTCGAGGTCCAGTCTTTCAGACTCGCTCCAGTCTTAGAAGTTCACAGAAATTTATAAGCAAATTCTATATACCTGCCTATAACGAGCCCCACATAAATTGTCTGGGGATAGACACATGCAGTCACAGATGCCACTATCAGTGCAGATGATGCCCCCAACAGTACCTGACCCAAAGTCAGTGCCTATAGCAATACTAAACATGCATGAGTCAACCTCTAAGGTCTCAACCGTGGCTTAAATCTTTCTTTTCTGGGATCCCCAAACTACCTTTTGAGTTTCCTTGGGATTGGTTGTCCATGAAGAAATCTTTGTTCCAAGATTACAAGACTTATAAAATCACAGGAATTAAGGGGCCATGAGATTAACAAGTGTGGACAGTGTATGTTTATGGCCAGAAATTAAGGAGTCAGGGTAGACCAAGGGTAAGGTAGGATCTGGCCTCTGCCTAGATTTGGGGGGGGGGGAGTGGCTAGCTTTTCTGGAGTGGGGGAGGGTCCAGAGGTAAGTTGTCAGGCAATTAGTCACACTGCCTCATTGTTTTAATGAAAAAGCCTGAACTGAAAGCTGAACAATTTCTTTGGACAGATAAGTGAGGCAGAACAGGACAGAACCCCAGGGCCTGGATGAGAGTACTGAAGAAGCATATCAAACAGACTGGTCCACTTCTAGTCCTTTCTTTACATCTGTCAGAGCCCTGAGCCATGGGGTAAGGTGAGAGGTCTGGAATGTTCAGTGACTTCAGAAGCCAGTTAACTACAGAGAACCAGGTGCATAAACTCAGCTGGCTGAGTGGCTCCACTCTGTGTCCACCCTGGGAGTGAGGGGAAGGGTGAGTGGGCACTTCCAGGCCCTTGCAGCCCCCCATGCAGCCAGAACCCACAGAGGACACTGTGTTGAGACTAGCAGACAGCCTCTGCCAAGCCCAAGATGCCCGATGAGTGATAACGAGACAGAGGCAGCCCAGCCTGGCCTGGCATTCAGTCTCTGGGCAGAAAACCAAACAAGACCCAAGTGGGTTAGGTTTCTCCCGGGGCCACTCTCTCCTGCAGTCAGGAGAAAGAACGGGTTCTTATGAATTCAGGCAGGAACTAGGGGTCGTTGATACGTGTTTTGTCAGAGCTCCGTGTGAAGGGTCTGCAATAAGGACTTAAGAAAGCAAAGGCCTTACCTGGACAATCAGGCCCTGTTCTGGGTGTTCCCTACGAGGACAAGACGGGGCACAAGAGCACCAGCTTTGAGAGGGCCCAGACATTCCTCGGCAGGTCGTCTGAAGGCCCTGAGGGTCTCTGGGCTGGAGAAAAGCAGATGCAGTGGAAAGTCTGATGCAGAGGAGAGAACAGGCTTGTTCCTCCCAGAGGTCAAGTTAGGGCCCACAAGTGCAAGTTAGAGGGAGCCTGATTCCCGTGGGATCTAAGTGTGTCATTGGGGGTTCACTCCGAGAAGCAGAACCAGAAAGAGATGCGTGCTTTGGTGGAGGGGACTGACCTGACCCAGTGATGGAAGGCGGTTTGCTAAGCCGTCCCTCCAAGGCTGCTGTCCTCACAGCTGCTGCTCGAGTTTGCCGTCCATGCAACAGGCCGTCAGGAAGGGAGGGGCCCAGGCAGGCCAGAGCTACCAGTGGGAGCTCGGGCTGAAACCGTGTCCATCGTGTGGCCTTGGACCTGGTGACAAGGGTGTCCTGGGCCCTCCATAGCAGGGTTAGGCACACACAGCTGCCCTCAGGATGAATCAGCAGTCAGCAGCAATGGATGTGTGTGCCACTTCCCAGCAGACCTTTCCAGACTCCCAAGATCTTCCTGGGACTCACCCTAACCAGAAACATAGCTGAAAATGAGTTCTGGGAAATGCAGCTCAATCCAGCCACGCTGACACATTCTGGAGCCGTCACAGTAAGGAAGACCCTTCTTACTGTCAGAGCAGCCCTGAGCGGGGGTGGGCGGCTTCTGGAGCACCTGCCCAGAACTCACTGCTTAGCATTGGCCGTCCGTGACATGAACCTGCTCTTATAAGGGATCCCCCGGAGGGGTCTCTGATGGTGGAAAAAAATGGAAGCCTCCTGGAGTGAGAGTCAGGTAGAGAGCAGGGGTCCCCACCGGCCCCCATCACTAGCAGCGGCCTGATGGTACATATCAGGCAGCGCATGTCTTAGCCTTGACATGGTGGGGTGGCAGCTGCTCTGGGAACCCAGGACAGCAGCCTGGGTGGAGACCATTAAGATCCAAGCTTTCCCACCTTGAATGCTCAGTCCCAGATCCGGAGTCCTGGGTGGGAGTTGAGGAGACATTAGCTGCTGCTGGAAAAAGGCCTCAAAAAGCCCACAGCAGGAACCCCTTGGAAGGGACTCTCCTGGTGAGGGGAATGTTTGTTTATCGACTCAAGGAAAACTGTTGGAACTAATTATGTCTCTCCCCCAAACTCAAATACAGCACTTGGCTACCTTCACGCACAATAAAAAGGCGTCAGCCAGGCTGGCCCCATCCATCTTCCACTTCCCGATTCAAGATGATGGACATCTCTAAACCTCAGGTTTCGTAACTACCAATGAAGAGAATAAGCTGATCATCAGTGCCCCACGCACAGGACTGGCCACGTAATCTGCAGGACCCAGTGTAAAACGAACATGCGGGGCCCTTGTACAAAAGTCACTGAGGATCTCTGGTAACAGCATGGCATTCAAATGTGTCCAGAGCGCCTCTCAATGCAGAGCCCAGAGGGTCAGACAGCTGTCACATCACAAAACTGGCCTTTGCCCACACGCATTCATTGCCCACAGCAGTGTTTCTGAAGCTTATAAAAATGTGCTGTCACCTTGAAAAAAAGTGAAAAAGAAATGTGTGTGTGTGTGTAGTATGTATGTGTGTGTATTTATAAATATATAAATATAATCTCATAAGCCTAACAGTATGGATAATGCAGCACCCTTTCTTAGCCTAGACATATGGGTGTGGGTGAATCTATGTACAGAGAGAGGGGGAGGGTGAAGGGGGAGGGGAGAAAGTCTCCATAAGACTTTGGTTCAAAATTTCCGGGTGACCAAGAATCTTAGTTTGAGGTACCCTAGGCAGGATCCCGACTTAATGAAACTAAAATCTGAGTCAGTTAAAACGTCTTCCAAATGCAAACTATCATTTTAAAAGAGCCTTTTAAAAACTATAAACACAAAGCCACAAAGTTACTAAATATTCATAGGTTATGCTCCCCCTGAGAAGACATCCTGTGAACCTAACAGAGGTCTGTGGACTCCGGCCTGCAGGGCTAAGTCTGTAGACCTCAGCCACCATTTGTGGCCTTCCCACACCTGGCCTCCAAGGGCCCCTGGCCTTTTCTCTCTCCATGCCTGTGCCATTAGTACCCGACTGCTTTGAATTTCCACAAAGGCCACATGTGTCTCCTGTCTCTGGACCTGTGTACGTGCTGTTCCTTCTACCTAGAATGCCCTCCTCATTCTTAAATCGCACTGAAAACATTGCTATTCCCCTCCACAGTCCAACTCCTGTGTCACCTCTTTTGAGAAGCCTTCCTAGATTCCCAGGGGTTATTAATAATAATAATGAATAATGATAGTAAGTAACATGCATGGAAGACTAACCACGTGGTAGTCACTAGTGTAAATATTTAACAGGTGTTAACCACTTCTATTTCCTGGAAACCCTGAGCCAAATGCATTATATCATATTGTTTTATCTCCTATTAATTTCCGTTCTACTGATGATGACACTCAGACCCGAGAAGCACAGGGGCAGGGTTAAAGCCCTCCATGCTGGAGTGTAGCAACCCTTGTTAGAAAACCATTAGTGGTGACCAGCTCTCTCCTGTGAGGGAAGTGTTGCTGTTGCCCCTAAATGCACAAAAAGGTGCCCAATAAATGGCATGGAAATAATAGTGATGAGGATTATTGTTATTTGGATTCCCCTTATTGATAAATCATTTGGTATTTGACATGGATGCCTGGGTGGCTCTGTTGGTTGAGCGGCTGACTCTTGTCAGCTCAGGTCATGATCCCAGGGTCGTGGGATCAAGTCCCCATTGGGCTCCAAGCTGAGCATGGAGACTGCTGAATACTCTCTCTCTCCCTCTCAAATAAAAAATTGAGAAGATTTAAGGCATGGAAAATAATGTTCCTACAATTTGTACTTGGATAATGTCCAATTTATTTACTGTGTGAATATACCAAACAATTAGGTTTTCTTTGAATATGAGATAAGCATGCCTCCCACTATTTAGTTCATACTGCATACATATATCATTTAACAAACTAAATTTCCCTAGGCGTTTAAATGTAGCAAATGTAAACACTTCTTATCATTCAGTTAAAATCAGAAGTCTAATGTGACCAACTCTCTTAAGAAAATCTTAAATCTTTTAAGAAATCTTAAAATTAAAAAAGAAACTTACAAAATATTACAACGATTTTTTTTTAAATTTTTTTTCAACGTTTTTTATTTATTTTTGGGACAGAGAGAGACAGAGCATCAACGAGGGAGGGGCAGAGAGGGAGACACAGAATCGGAAACAGGCTCCAGGCTCCGAGCCATCAGCCCAGAGCCTGACGCGGGGCTCGAACTCACGGACCGCGAGATCGTGACCTGGCTGAAGTCGGACGCTTAACCGACTGCGCCACCCAGGCACCCCATACAACGATTTAAAGCTAGTCAGTTGCATTACACAAAAGGAATCAGTTACAAAAAAACTAACCCAAGGATTTAAATGTGTGCTTTCGTAGCTCCATTTTTATTTCAGTTTTTGGTTCTTATCCTTACTCTGTGCTGAGGGGTATAGCCTTACCTATGCAGCAGAGAGTGAGGGGCCCCACACCAGGCTGGCCAGGCTTGCTGAGCAGCTCACTGACTCAAAGTCAGGGTAGAGGTGGGGGGAGGCTCCGTGGTGAGTCTGCCCTCAAGGTTCCTGCCTTGCTCAGGATCTTTCTTTTAGGTCCCACTGTCTTGAGTGTCAGATGGTGCTATCGCTTTTATTTCAATAATCAAAGAGATCTGTAAAATTCACGAGAAAGATAGTCTCTAATATGTGCCCATATTTCTGCTTTTTCTATTGTTCCATCTTCCTGATATTCTCACGTTCCTTTCTTTATCGTTTACATTCTGTTCAAAGAATTTCCTTCAAAACATCTCTTTTAAAGAAAGTCAGTTGATGACAAGCTCATTTATTTTTACTTATTTATTTATTTATTTTGTCTGAGAGTATCTTCATTTTTCCTTCATTCCTGAAGGTTTGGAATTCACAGTTGACTTCTTGTCTTCCTGTACTTAAAAAATGTTGCAATATTTCCTTCTGGTTTCCAGGGTTCCAGATGAGAATCCTGCTTTTAATCAAATTCGTGGTCCTTATTAAAAAATGTGTTGTTTCTCTCTGGCTGATTCAAGGTTTTTCCCTTTAATTTTCAATAGCTTAATTACGATGTGTCTTGGCACAGATTTATTGGAGTTTATTTTGTTTTGAGTTTGCTCAGATTTATAAATCTGCGCTAAATTTGAAAAGCTTTAAAGCCAGTATTTCAAAGACTTTCAGCCCATTTCTTTCTTCTCTTTTTTTTGAAACTTCAGTAATAAGAATATTGGATCTTTCATTATGGTCCAATAAGGCTCTGAAGCTCTGTTCCTTTTTTTTTTTTTTTTTTTTTTTTTGGTCTATTTTATCGCTCTTGTCAGATTGAGTAAAATTCTATTGAGCTGTCCTCAAGTTCATTGACTCTACCCTCTACCATCTCCACTCTAGCACTGAGTTCATCTAACAAGATTTTATTCCTGCTACAGTATTTTTCAATTCCATAATTTTTATTTGGTTCTTTTAAATAAGCCCTATTGGTTTGCTGAGATGTTCTATTATTCCATTTGTTTCAGGAAACTTCAGAATTGATTATGGAAGCATTTTTATGGTGGTTGCTTTGAAATACTTGTCAGATGATTCCAACATTTGATCCCTCTCAATGTTAAGGTCATTTGATTGTCTTTTCTCATTCAGGTTGTGATTGTCCAGGTTCTTGTTGTAATGGATGATTTAGAGTGCACCCAGAGCATTTTGGCTATCTAACAGTCTGGATTCTACTTAAACATTTTGTTTAGCAGGCAGGGTCCCCATGTAGGGTTAGCCCAAAGGCCTGGCCTACTTTTGTCATCTGTGGTTCCAATGATGATATAATTTTCAGGGTCTTTGTGGTATTATTTTCATTTACTTAGTTTATCTCATTTTTTCCTGAGGCTCCCACTCCTTTCTGCTGGTGCTACCTGAAGGGAAGAAGGAATTTCCCAGGCCAGTATATGAATAAAGGAAGTCCCTGGGCTGCATTTTGGAGAGATCTCTCTTGCCTATGGTGCATGGAGAGCACTTCCTCGTCAGGTGCTTTTTGTGACAGGATCCTCTTGTTGGTGTCACCCTGCACCTCAGTGTCTCTCACTGGGGGAGAGGAGTCTTGAGCTTGAGAGGACAAAGAGGCTTCCAGAGTTGGGAGCATGTCGGGCTGGGATCTCTCTGCCAGTGCTGCCGGGCTGTCTGGAATCCCTTAGGGGAGGAGAGTCTTAAGCCCAGCAGGAAAAAAATGCTTTGTCTGAGCAGTTGTTCAGCAGAGCTTGCCTGAAGTAGTGCCTGGAAAGACCCCCATCTGAGGACAAGCCCACCTGGGCTGACTTCTGCTACCAGGCTGGCTGCTGGGAAATACTGGGCCTGGGTCTTCTTTTTCTTTCATATGAAGGGGTTGCAAGACCTGCAGCCATGTTGCTCCTCCCACTCTGAGGCTCCTAAACAGTTTGCCTTCTCCTTTCCACCTTTCAAAATTCTCTTTGGCTGACTCTTCATTGTTTTCAGGGTTTATCGTTGTCTTTAGTGGGAAGGAACAAGGGGAAACAGGTCTACACCATCTTGTCCAGGACAGAATTTTCTTTTTGTTATTGATTTTTTGGCTTAACTTTCTTATCCTAAAAGACTGTGCATGAAGTGACGATTTTGGAGAGTCAGTAACATGTATCATGTCCAGAAGTAGCCTCCCTTACTGATAGAAACAAAAGAGAAGCCAGCCACAAAATACAGGTTTATGATACCCCGATGGTTACAGTAATGGTAGAAGGAAAGCAGAGGTGGTTATCATGGTGAGATGAAGGATGGGAGCATTTATAGGAATGAAACAGCATTTTTACTGTTGAAATCACTAGCAAGAGAGAAGCACAGAGATTTGTTTTGTGGTGTTTGAAATGATGCTACCTAATAAGTGTGAATATCCCAGAGGCTTTGGATCCTAAAATGACCCTCAAATTTTCCTAGCTGGAAACTTAGGAAAACATGCATAAATCTACTGAGAATGGGAATTTGAGTAGACTTTTGGCTTTGACATATAATCCACAGATTTCATGGCTGTTTCATGCTTCTCTATAAATGAATCTCTTTCTATAATCTTATATAATAGTGCTTACAACCAGGTGTGGTGAGACCAGCAAAGCAATGTTTATCCCAAATAACAAGTATTTTCAGAAGTGCTAGGCAGGAGCATGTCCATGAAATTCAGAATCTGGGGGCTCTGTGGGTAGGTACTACTGAAATATTTCAACTGTAGCAAACATTCAAGATTTATTTTCCAGACACCCTCAAATCAATTCACTTTTCACTGTGTGGTTTGCAGTTTAGTCTGGCTCTTTCTGATGGAAAAACTTACTCATTAAATTGTGAATTCTACATCTCACCTATCAGTAGGTTTGACCTATTTCTATCACACTTCTATCATATATACAATGAAAGAAAATTTAGTGACCATTACTGATGGCAGAAAAATTTTGTGGAACTTATATATAAATGAATTAAGGTTATACACAAAGTTGTAATCATTATTTATGTAAGTTTCAAAGAAATTAGAAACCAAAGAAAGCACACAGTCTTAATTCTGTGGCAACAGCTTTCACTTTTTGTGTTTGCTGCATCTTTTCTCATTGGTTAAAATGTAATTTTATGGCTTTAAAAATATTTGTTAGAAAAATGGAGCTGGACATAGGTTCTGGCTGAAATGACATTCTTATTGGTTATGAGAGTTTTAAAGATGAGACCTAGACCATATGTTCAAGAGACAAAAACCATTTTAAAGATATAACTCCTTAGCAAAAGCACCTGTGAATATTAGGTGTTACCAAATGAAATTGTGACTGACACGTTTCAAGCTGGTTCGGTGAAACTTATAAAAAGACAATATAGTCAATAGGGTCATTACAAATATTCCACCTTTCCACCACAAGTACCTGCTAAAATTTGCTTCCCTACCCAAATATAAAGGAGCGTATGGCTAAATGACTTGCTTGGACAATGAAATGCATGGAAGCCCTTAAAAGATTACCAAAAATGCCTTGCTCCTTTTCCTCTGTCTCAATGTTTATGAAAGCCCATATAGAAAAATAGTCTTGATAACCTCACATCCTTGAAAAACTACAATGAGCATAGTTTTCTGCCCTGAATTTGACATGTTATATGAGTAAGAAACAAAGTTGGTTGTGTTGAGTCTCTGAAATTTAGGTATTGTTTGTTACTTAAATGTAACCTAGACTATACTGACTGATACAAGGTTTAAGGTTTATTCAACAATGTTGGTCAAGAAAGCTACTACTCTCTACTTTGCTTAAGTAATAAGAAAAAAAAGTCTTTAATCCAAGAATTGTTAAGTCCCATCTTCTATAATTTCTTTATTATATCAAATTTTTAATAGCTTAAACATTTAATCACTGTAAAAATATAAGTCTTATACTGTAGCCAATAGATTTGTTTAGAAAACTAGCAAGTAATGTTTATAGCGCATCTGTTTGCCCACATCTAGGAGGGCATTCGTTCATGCTTGGAGGAGGCAAATGATCCCCCCAGTTGATGGTAGAAACAAAATGGGAGGATCACAATGAAGACTGAGCATCAAGTGACAATACTCACCCAAAGACTCATCACTGGGGCTGTCAGACCCCACCTGAGTCCCAGAATCTTTCATTTTTCTCTTCCCAAATCCCAGAGCCACTTGACCATTACACATATCATTATGTCTATCCTTACAAAGAATGTTCAAGAATGTTCAAATTCAAAACACTTAGAAAAATTTCTGGCACGGAGTTAGACTTCTGTATTTATAAGTTATGAGCATAAGTGTTCATATTATTATCACTGCTCATTTTTAAATGAGAAAACTGGAACTCAAAGTGATTAGTTAATCGGTCACAAGCTTGTAAGTGACTAAACTAGGACTTTAGGTTAGATTTTCTCAAATCCCATGTTCTTTCCACAGCATTGACTACCTTTCCAATAGCTCACGTCTGAGCTACAGAATTATCTCTCTCCAAAAAGAAATGTCAAAGAGCAAAAACTGAAAGGCAAGTAGAAATGGTTAGGAAAAAAAGTATTGAGATCTTGAACCAAAATGTAAAAATGATCCGTCAGGATTTCTGTTCCTGATCATCACAGAGTAACTGGTTCCAAATTTGTCCTCCCACTGAAAATAACTGTAATTGAACAAAATACAAGAGGAAACTCTTTAAGAGCAGACTGGTGATATATAAGAGAAGAGAATTGCATGAAGGCAGCTACACATTCATCCTGGTTTCTGCCCGGAAGCAACTTTCAACCATCATGCAGAAAGGTAGAGGTGGGGCTCAAGCAGAAAATATTTCACTAAGCTGAAGAGGCATAAATGAGAGAATCAGGAGTTTCCCAGTGAGCCCCAGAGGTCTGCATGGGGTCACCCATGGGTCTTTTGTGAGGTCCAGACTGTGAATATGCAAGATGAGACTCCAGATGGAGTGGAGGTAATCACATACCAGGGAACTGAAAGCCAAGTAGAGACACAAGGTTGTGCAGAGCTACAGTCTCCAGAGTTCCAGCCAGCCAGAGTTCGGAGATAAGTCTGACTGCCTCAGACATTCACCTGAGAACCAGAAAGACCAGATCTAAGAGTAAGGACCACAGCCTAAAGTAAGGTTCTTACTTAGAACTAAGTTAAGAAGTTAGATTAAAAATGAAAACAATCAACAAACAAACAACATTTATACTCTTCCCCTAACAGAGACCCAAACTAAGCCTGACAGAACAGAAAGGCTCTACTAGTGATTCAACTGCCCACCAAATTCAACATCCTATGAAGGAAAATGATACAACTCAGACACCCTGCATTACCTAAAGTGTCCGTGCTCAATAAAAAAATTCTTATATGTTTTCGCTCTTATGTGGATCCTGAGAAACTTAACAGAAGACCATAGGGGAGGGGAAGAAAAAAAAAAAGGTTAGAGAGGGAGGGAGCCAAAACATAAGAGACTCTTAAAAACTAAGAACAAACTGAGGGTTGATGGGGGATGGGAGGGGAGGGTGGGTGTGGGGTATTGAGGAGGGCATCTGTTGGGATGAGCACTGGGTGTTGTATGGAAACCAATTTGACAATAAATTTCATATTTAAAAAAATAAAAAATAAAATAAATAAATAAATTAAATAAATTAAAAAATTCTTATATGTGGGGCATCCACGAGGCTGTTATTTGAGCATCTGACTCTTGATTTTGGCTCGGTCATGATCTCATGATCTCAGGGTCATGAGATCAAGCCCCATGTTGGGCTCTGTGCTGAGCATGCAGCCTGCTTAAGATTCTCTCCCTCTCCCTCTCTCTCCCTCTCCCTTTGTCCCTTTCCCCCACTCGTGCTCTTTCTGCCTCATAAAAAAATTCTCACACGTGAAGCAGATGGAAAATATGACCCATTATCAAAGAAACAGGAAAATGCATTTCATAATAGAGGCAACAAAGGGGCAACAGGAAGAGAATCCAAGGTGGTCCAGATGTGGAATAACAGGAAAGGTCATTAAAGTAGCTGTTACAAATATTTTTAAGGACTTAAAAATATAGTCATATTGAGGTAAATGAAAATTCTAGAATTAAAAATTAAAGTATCTAAAATGAGTAATTCATTTGATAGGAAAAGTCTTCTGAAGAATGAACAATTAAATGTGATTGCAGATCAATTGACATTTTCGAATCTGAAGACCAAAGGGAAATAAGACAAAAAAAAAAAAAAAAAAAAAAACAGACCCTCAGTCACCTGTGGGAGAATATCAAGCAGTCTAGTGTACATATAGTTTGAATTCAGGGAAATTAGAAGACAGAATGGGGAAGAAAATATATTAAAAAATACTCCCAATATCCCCAAATTTGGTGGAAAATAAACTGATAGATTCAAGAAGTTCAGCAAACCACAGCAAGATAAATACAAAGAAAATCACATGTAATTAGATCATAGTCGACATGCTGAAAATTAAAGATAGTGGGGAAATCTTTAAAGCAGGTAAAGAAAAAGGACACACATTACAGACAAAGATCAATGATTACAATGATGGCTAACTTATTATAAACTACAGAAGCCAGAGGATGATGAAACATCTTGTAAATGATGGGTGGGAAAAAAGTGTCAATCCACAATTCAATATCCAGAAAACAATCTTTTATTTTTTTATTTTATTTTTTTTTATTTATTTATTTTTTTTTTTAATTTATTTTTGGGACAGAGAGAGACATAGCATGAACGGGGGAGGGGCAGAGAGAGAGGGAGACACAGAATCGGAAACAGGCTCCAGGCTCCGAGCCATCAGCCCAGAGCCTGACGCGGGGCTCGAACTCACGGACCGCGAGATCGTGACCTGGCTGAAGTCGGACGCTTAACCGACTGCGCCACCCAGGCGCCCCAGAAAACAATCTTTTAGATGTGTGAATGAATAAAGACCTTCTCACATAAAGGAAAGCTGAGAGAATCTGTAACCAGTAGAAATACTAAAGGAAGTTCTTCAAGCTGAAGGGAAAAAACAACAGATAGAATTTTGTATCTGGGAAAGGAAGAGTAACCGAAATGGGATGGATTGATTGACTGATAGATAGATAGCTAGATAATAGATATATTTATAATTATATAATATTTATGTTGAAAACTAGAAAGTATAATTATAAAAACTAGCAACATAATTACATACATAATGTATATAATTTCATTCTTTGTTGTAAATAAATATAAAATTCCAATATATTTAAAGTATATATACAATCCCATTCTTTGTTATTATCACCATAAATTTTATATCCTTATACATAGTAAATATAATATAGATAGAGAGAATAGAGTGTTATCATTTTTCTTTAACTAATCATATATTATTTTATAAAAATAAAATATAGTCTTTATAAAAACATGTTTTAGTTTTTTCTTAAATGATATAAAATATGTATAAATATACAATATAAAATAAAAATATCAAATGAAAATTTAAAAATTTTATAGTCTTCATAAAAGACCATACATAGGGTTGCCTGGGTGGCTGAATTGGCTAAGCATCCAGCTCTTGATTTCGGCTCAGGTCATGATCTCGTGGCTCGTGAGATCCAGCCCCAAGGCAGGCTCCATGCTGACAGTGTGGAGCCTGTTTGGGATTCTGTCTCCCTCTCTCTACTCCTCCCCCACTTGTGCTTTCTCTCTTTCTCTCTCTCAAAAATAAATAAAGTTAAAAAAAAAAATATATATATATATATAAATTTTATTCAATTAAACATATATGACTAGTCAAAGCAAAACGATAGCTCTGTAATCTCTTTGTGTCTGTATATGATCTATTCTATTACATTACATTACATCAAATTATATTTGTGGTGATAATTGCACAAAGAATGGACTTTCAATGTTTAAGGTTCTCATACTTTACATGAAGTTACTATACTAATTCTCTGTAGACTGAGGTAAGTTTAGTATGCATATTATTATCCTTAGAGAAACCATTTAAATAAACACAAACATTTATAACTAAAGAGCAAAAGAAATTAAAAATTAGAATACCCAAGAAAATTCAGTTAACTCAAAAAAAAAAAAAAAAAGACAAGAATCAGGAACATAGAAGTAAAACAATTGTCTGGGACAACTAGAAAACAAAATGATAGATTTAAATGCAATCTACCAATAATTGTATTAAATGTAATTGGATGGGCTAAGCACTCCAATAAAAACACAGACGTTATCAGAATGGAAAATGAAATAAATCCAACCACATGCTGACTATAAGAGATGCTCTTGGAATACAAATACACAGAAGCCAAAGGTAAAAGATGGAAATATATGCATTGTGCAAGCAGAAAAATAAGGTATGTTCACATTAAAATCAGAAGAAGTAGACTTCAAGACAGAAAGTATTTCCAGAGATACAGAGGTACAATTTTATAATAATGAAATGGTAAATTCATCAAAAAGATATACAATCCCAAAATTGTATTCAACACATAACAGCATTCATAATACATAAAGCAAAAAATAACAAATGGAGAAACAGAAAACTGTAAAATTACAGTTGGAGATCTTAATACCCCTTTCTCAGTAATTAGAAAAGCAAGACAAGAAAAAAACCAGTCAGATATAGAAGGTGGGACAAAATTAACAACCAACTTGACTTAACTGATATTGTTGGAACACTACACCAAACAATGAATGGCAGAACATAACTTTTGTTTGAGTGGACTTGGAATATTCATAATACAGACCACATGCCAGGCCATAAATTCAAAAATATTAAAATATAACAAAATATATTATCTTACTATAGTGACATTAGAAATCCCTAACAATAAATAGAAAAATCCCAAATATTTTAAAATTAAGTAATATACTTAAAAATAATCTATCACCAGGGAAGAAGGAAAATTTTAAATTTAGAAAATATTTCAAAAATGAATGATACTTAAAATACAACATGTAAACGTTTGTGGGATGTCACTCAGTGGTACTTAGGGAAAAATTTATGCTTTTGAATATTTATATTAGAAAGAAGGAAGATTTAAGATCAGTGGTCTAAGTTTCCATGTAAGGAGCTTGAAAAAGAAGAACAAAGCAAATAGAGGAATCCTTGAATAGATACTTTGCAAAAAGAAGTTCAAAATGGTACAGCTGCTTTGGAAACTGTTTTGAAATTTCTTCTAAGTTTAACCAACAATGACCCAGCAGTTGGACTCCTAGGTATTTACCCAAGAAAAATTACATCATATGTTCATAGCAAGATGTATACATGAATGTTCATAGTACCTTTATTCAACTCTATTCAAAAAAGCATAAAACTAAAATGACCCAAATGTGTATCAACAAGACAATGGATAAAAGTAAACTGTCACATATTCATGCAGTGCAACTTACTCATCAATGAAAAAAAATGAATTATTGATCATGCAGCATAAATTAATCTTTCAGACGTTAAATAAATGAAGTCAGGCACAAAAGAATATGTACTGTATGATTTCATTTTTTCTGAAGTTCAAGGGCAAAACAAATCCACGGTGATTGTATTAATCATTTACTATTATGTAATAAATTATGCCAAAACTTATCAGCTTAAAGTAACAAAGCTTGTATTATCTCCATTTGTGTGGGTCAGGAGTCCAGGCATAGCTTGCCTGGATGCTTTTGGTTCAGATTCTTTTGTAAGGTTGTTTCAAGGTGTTGGCTAGGGCTACAGTCATACAGTCAAGTTCACTGGTGTGGCTGTTGGGAGGTCTCTGGTGCTTAGTGGCAGTTGGCAGGAGACATTAGTTCCTTGCCATTTGGGCCTCTCCTTTCTTATAGGCCTCTCCTGTGTCACTTGGCTTCCCCCAGAGCTGGGGCTTCAGGAGAGCACAAGAGATGATGAGCAAAACAGAAGTCATAGTCTCTTTGTAACCTAACCTCAAAAGGATAGCAAGTTACTTGCCACAGCCCATACACCAGCAGAAAGGATCACGCAAGAGCATGAAGACCAAGGTGGAGATCCTTATGACCCATCTGAGAAGCTGCCCACCATAGTGACAGAAATCAGAACAGCAGTTGCTTATGAGTAACGACTGGAAGAGGACACAGGTAAATTTTCTGAAGTGATGGAAATATTCTCTAACTTAACTGGGTTGTTAGATGTCTATTTGTCAAGACTCCTTAATTTATACACTTTAGACCTGTACATTGCACTACATGTAACTTCTTCCTCAATTTTAAAATATATTTGAAAGGATGCAATTTTAAGATATTTTTTAAATGATGATTTGTCATGTTAGATATCATTCGAATGAATACGGACCCTTATAGAGCAAACTAAATAAAGGTGACCACAGAAAAACACATTCATCTATCATGCTACGCTTCAAGTACATAAACTTCATAAAGTCAAAGAAATACAAATGCTGTATTTTCACAAGGCTGTATTTACTCTCCTCTGGGAAGGGTGTTCAAAGTTTTTAGCCAAACCTCTAAGACTTGGTTGGGGATCTGAGGACAACTGCCACAGCCTCTTCTTTTAAAGTCAATCTCTGCTTCTCAAAGATGGGGAAAGACAGGCAGCCCTGTTTAGGAACCTGGGAGCTCTCCAGGGAGATGAGACATGAAGCTGAAATCAGGATTTGGACCAAGGGCTTTTGGCCACAACCAATTCCCTGCCTTAGGATGCAATGTTTCTAACAGGGGTCACAAGGATTTTTGGACAACAAACACCTCTTACAAAAGAGTGTTTTGACAAATCAAGGATAAGTGAATTAGAAACAGGAAGCTTGCATTTCTCTTAAAATAGACATGGATTTAAAAATTAAGAGAGGAGTTGCTTGGCCAAGTACCTTTGAAGTTTTCCAGAACTAAAACATTTGGAAAAATAGTTCCACCTACTTTGAAAACCCAGAGTGCATGCAAATTGTCATCTTTTGGAATTGGAGTCACTGAAAATGAACCATTTTGCTCCTTTTCCTTTGTCATTCTTGGATGGTGATAATGGATAGGTCTATTATGATGAGTTGTAGTGTCCCCCTTTAGTCACTGAGAGCCACCTATTTTCCAGGCACCAAACTAGGCATGGGAAAAACCAGCTGGGTAGGTCTCTTACTGCCTATAATAGACTTAGCCAAAGGAGGGGATTTGAACCCTCCTCCCAAAGACCTGATTGGCTGAACATACAGTCAGTCCCCATGGTAGCCTTGGGATATTTTCTCTGGTGGTGGGATTTTAGCAGGAGTGACTTCAAACACTGGTCTCCAGTAAACTAGTGGCCCTGAGGACTTGTGGCACCAATATCAAATATTTCCTGGGTTACTGAACCCATGAGGTCATCTATCAGATAGGAAATGTGCAAGGGCTTATGTGTGTGTTTGCTAAGTCTTCAGCTGGGCTCCATCCTCTCCCTGTGAAGCAGTGGGTAAGGATGCCTGACAGTGATGCAAATTCTAAGTAGCATGGTTTGGGAACATCACATTCAATAACAGTGTAACACAACCCTGGGGCTGTGTGAAGTCCAGAGAAAACTCTGCCTGAAGGACAGTTGCCATACTCAATCTCAGTAGTGGTGGAATAAACTGAAGAATCATAGGCCAGTATCCCTGTACACAGATAGTCTAGTCTTGGGTGTCCTCTCAGGACTCAGCCACTCCGGCAATGGCAGCAGACATGAGGCAATCTGGGGGCAGTAAAGCCACAACTAGTGTATGCTTATCATCTCCTCTCTTTGTACAGGGAAAAATGTTAGGAATCTATTTTCAGTTAATCCTAGAAATGCCTTCGATGTCAAATTTCAAGAGCCTACTTGTTTTCTACAGCTTTCTTTAACAGTTCTTGGTTGCAGCACAGTATAGCAGAAAAAGGCATGGACTTCAGACCATTCTCTGGAGCATTTTCTTTTGTAAATGACTTATCGTCTCTGGGCCTTAAAAAAAAGTGGTAATTGCAAGGGGTATAAGACAATAGGAGAGATTTCTCAAGATCGGAAATGGGTTGCAATGAGGGTCATCTTATTGCACAATTCTAGAGGGCACTCTTGACATTTTATTCCATGTAAGTGGTGCCTCTGGAATTGTGCAACTTGGTGCTACTCACTGATATTCATAGGTTCAGAGACTGGGATTATAATTTCTCAGAAGGCAAGATCTCTGAGCCCTTCTATAAGACTTTGATCTGAGATGCAGACCACAGGAAGCCTGGCTGAATCTGGAAAACCACCATGAAGTAAGAAGAAAATTTGGTAAGAAAACATTTAAAATAGCAACCAGAAAAATAAAACAGCCAGATGAGCCCATAAAGTTAAAGGAATGAAATAGGAAAGTATAACACTTGGAATGACAGTTAAAAAATCCAATAAATGGGAGAAGTAACCTCCAGAGAAAATGGAAACAAAAAAGTTGTCTAAAAGGACTTTGAAATTGGTGAGTTAAATTCCTAAAGAGACAAAGGAAGGAATACATTTATATAATAAGAGCAGGAGGTTGTGAATCAACTATCAGAGATTATGAACTAGAACAGGAACATACAAAAATTAGAAATCTGGAAAGTATAGCTATTAAAATAAAAAGAAATGATGATAAAAGAACTAAACAGAAGATTGAACAGAATCAAGGAGAATTGATGGTTGAGAAAACCAAACTGTGAAAAATCTCTTATAACCCAGTTAGTACAGAGAGAAGAAAGAGAGAAAGAAAGAAAGAAGAAAGAAAGAAAGAAAGAAAGAAAGAAAGAAAGAAAGAAAAAGAAAGAAGAGAGAGATGAAAAACATGACAATGACAAAGATGCTAACAGACATGGAGGATAGATTAAGAACTTCCAGCTAACAGTCATTCCATAATGAAAGAAAAAAAGAGGTAATATTTAAAGAGTATAACATTCCAGAAGAGAAGAAAGTCAAATGTCCTCAGATTTAAAAAGCTCACAGAATTCCAAATAAGATAATTTTAAAAGTTAAGCTGGTACATTTCCAAATACTAGCTAAAGGGGCTACCCTTTCATGGAAGGAAAAACTGCCAAACCCATCAATCCATTCTAAGACAGGGTGCCCTATGCTGTGCACACAATCACTCCCAAACTGCACACCCCACTCATCCTCTCTCCTAGCACCCACAACATGAGCACCCTCATATGACTTCCATCAATCATCCTCATAGTCTACACTCCATGCCATTCCCCTATAGCACACCTGCTCCCACACATCAGCCAGCCCCCTCAACTCTACAAACCCCATTCAGTCACACAGGCCATAGACCTGTCAGCACTCTGGCCACCCCACCTCATTGACCCACACAGACCCTCTCTTTGTCAATACCATCTTCTCTCCAATTCCCAAATCCTCCATCTTCCTTCACCAACCTTGTATTTCCTATGGCCTTTCTCCTCAGAAATGAAATCAAAGACCATGAATTTTAGGTAGCTGGAAGGGACATTTTAGAGTCAGCAAATTTCAGGCTTCCCTCTGAATCTCTCTTGCCAGCTGTCACCTATCCACCTGTTTGCATTCATGCAGTCAGAGTTTCTAGATAGGCCAATCTCTAGCCAGCATGTGTATTTCTTTTAGGCATCCTCAGCACAGGCTTATCCAGTCCCTGCTGGAACATTTCAGAGACAGTGAACCATCTACCTTTAGTACCTGTAACTAGTAGGGGGAAATTTTTCCTCACATTAGAAGGCAGACTCTCAGTCTACAAACCCAATTTTTATTTGAGAGCTCCATGCTGTTAAGGTTTTGGAAAAGTTAAGTTGGTCAGTTAGGATCTTCCCTTTTCCTCTGAAGCTGTGATTATGTTCTGGAGGGTCTTAGGTTGAAGCAGCACCAGACTCTCAAGACTTTTGCTTACCTGGTGTCTGCCAAGATGAACACAGTCTCATCTGCTCCTGATGTTGGGCATAAGGTGCTCCACTGAGGCCCCTCATCCCTGTTGCTATGGCTCCTGCAGCCCACCCGTGCTATTGCTGGGAATCTCAGGAATCTGCCTGTATCTCTGAGGAAACTTGAGGTTCTCAGTGTTGCCAACTAGTGCTCAGTTACTCCCTGGGGTCTCACTGCCTCCTTGAGGCTCCACCAGACTTGGCCCCAAAAGTGAGCATCTCCATTCTAACCATATACCCTGGTTTCTCCATGTTCCCATCCCTCTCCATACCCACCTCACTCCCCATGATTTTTTTCTAGCCTCCAGAAGTCCTTCTTTTCCTTGGTGGTGATAATTTTTATTCACAGGCGCAGAATGTCTCCATAACAGGCAAAGATCTTTTAGAAACACAAAAGTCAGGAAAAACCATTACCTCATCATCACCAAACTTGGACACCAAGAGGGAAAGGGGAAAATACTTGAGAAAACAGACAATGGTGGTTAAATGCCCATCATCTGATCCACTGCATTCATATTAAATTGAATGTGTTTTTGTCAGGCTTCTCCAGAGAAACAGAACCAATAGGAAATATATAGATCCAGAGAAAGAGACTGATTATGGGGGATTGGCCCATGTGATTATGGAGGCTGAGAAGTCCCATCATCTGCCATCTGCCAAGTTGGAGGCCCAGGAAAGTTCAGGGTGTCCAAATTGTCTAAACTTGAAGGTCAGAGAACCTGGAGCACTGATGTCCAAGGTCAAGAGAAGATGGATGTCTCAGCACAACAAAGAGAGCAGATTCACCCTTTCTCCACCTTGTTATTCTAGTCAGGCCTCAGTGGATTGAATAATGCCCAACGACAGTGGTGAGGGACCTTCTTTACTCAGTCTACCAATTTAAGCACCAAACTCTTCTGGAAGCACCCACGGAGACACACCAGAAGTAATATTTTACCATCTATCTGGGCATCCTTCCTTCCAGTCAAGTTGCCACATAAAACTAACCATCACAACCTATGTCTCTTTAGCTGCCATCCATGGCCACCAGCTATTCCTCCAGGCCCATAGGAAATGCCCTCTTGAGTCTTCCCTTCTTTAGGGAACACATCCCAAGATCCTTCAGCTACGTGACAGCTCTGTGATCCTCTCCCACTTTGGAAAACCTTAAGAAAGTCGAATAACCTTGAACAAATTTCTCCACCTTTCTTTGCCTTGGTTTCTTTCTCCATAAGATGGGGACAAGAATAGCTCAGGCCACATGGGCGGCCATAAGTGACACAGATTCATTCACTCAAACTACAAAAACCCAAGAGGTAGGTTTTTGTTATCCTCCCCATTTTGCAGAAGGAGACACGTAAAACAAGTTGTTTGGGGAACCTTGACTGAGGTCAATGGAGCAGCGAGTGTGGGGTTCTGCAGTCTGGCTTGGAAGCCCCCCACCTGTTAGCTTTCCCACAGTGCCAACCATGGCCTCAAACCATTAAATCATTCCCAGTGTTTCATCAGCCTTTTTCCTTTCTAGCATCATCAACTTCTCTTCCCTTCTCTTCTCTTCTTTTCTCCCTTCCCCGCCCCCCACCCCTCTGTCTTAGAAATATTTCCTAAGACACCCGGATAGCTCAGTTGGTTAAGTGTCCGACTCTTGATTTCGGTTCAGGTTGTGATCTCATGGTTCATGGGATTGAGCCCCATGTCCGGCTCTGTGCTGACAGTGTGGAGCCTGCTTGGGATTCTCTCTCTCTCCTTTTTCTGCCTCCCCCACCCCCACTCTCTCTCGCTCTCAAAATAAATAAACTTAAAAACAGTATTTCCTCTGTCAATTTGGTAAACTTATTTTTTTCAAGCAGTTAATCCAAATCAGTTAACCTGCTGTCTCCCTTTCTAGTTCATTTCTCCGTGTTGTTTGGATTTCTTTCTTCCTCCCTTGTTCTGCGAACAGGCGTCTTTGTTTCTTTGTTCACTTTTTAGGTCATTAAAGTTCCCTTAACATTTTCATTAAAATTGCCATTTAAGGAAATTACTTTCCCTCTGAGAATGGTTTGGCCCAAGTCCACACACTTTGTTAGGGTATCTACATTTTAATTATTTTCATAAATGCTCTTACTTTCTTTGAATTTCCTCCCTGCCTCGTTGATATTTAGGAAACTATTTTTGGATTCCATGTGGTTGGGTACTTTTAGGTCCTGGCTTTTCTACTTATTTCCAGTTTTATTGTTTGAGGCTCAGAATGTGGTACATATACCCTAGATTTTCTCCTGCTCTGGGAACCTCTTGACTGCCTGGAAAGTTTCCCTGAGAACACTTAATCCCCCACAAGGCCTCCTCTGGCCTTCATCATGTTGGAAGCTAGGGGCCATTTCCCTGTGGGTTTGCCCCAATTATTTTGAGCCCCCTAGGGAGAGGAGTACAATTGTCCCAGGTAATGCAGGGGCAGTCACAGAGGGAGACACAGAGGGGCCACTGGTAAAGGCAGCTGCTGGAATGAGGACGCCAACCTTTGGTGGGCACAGCCGTAGCAGCCTGGATCCCTCTGCAGACTGTAGGCAGAAGCATCTGAGACAACCATGACATGGGGACTGAGTGTTCGGACTCTGGGGAAGCTCAAATGGCAAGGGCTGGTGGGAACCTAGCCTACACAGGAGCAGGTGAACATCCCTTGAATCAATGGAGATGAACAAGGACACAGAGCATTTAGCCTTGACCAATCACTCATTCCGTCCTTGACTCACTTATGTTTGTGTGCATTCCTATCCACACACAAGGTATGGGGGCTCCACCCCTCCGGGCTCTCATGAGCATATACAGAAGAAGGCCAAAGACAGCAGAGTGACATCTCCACACCAACAGGCTGGGTGGTTATTGTCATAGCAGGAGAAGTCCACTGTCAGACCTAACCATGCCATGACCCAGAGTCTGCAGAAATAACAAAAAGCGATCCATGCAGCTACGTGAATGTACTCTCTCCTGGAAGGACTTTGTGTGTGAAGATGTGTGGTCCTTCTCCTGTGGTGCTCGGATGTTATTTCCAGAGAGACAAGCGTATTGAATGAGAGCCACAGCAAAGTGAATAGAGAAGCTGAGTGCAAGAAATACGGGCCTGCATCTGTCTCTCTCTTCTTCACCGTCCAGGCCTGATTTCAAAGAAGGGCACTTAGACAGCCCCAGTGTTTCCCTTAGGGCTGAGTTTAGGGTCCTGCCTGCTGCGAGTCCTGCTCTGGGCCTTGTGTTCCACTTCTGGTAACTGGATATCTGCCTTGGTCCTACGAGCCCATTCTCGACTGGACCCCAGCTCCTCCTTGAGGATACCTCCCCGCAGCACGTGGTACTATCCCATTCATTACACAGTGAGGAAACTGAGACCCCAGGAGGTCAGCGATTCTCCAGTGCCAGAAGCCGGTTAGTCCTGGAGCAGGGCTTACATCTGTTTGTGTCCAAGAAAAGTCTCTTTATTATGCCAATTGCCAGACAGGTGCTTGGGAACCACCTGACCCCAGAGTGCTGATAGGAGGCACCTGCTGCTGGTACTGGGAGTGCAAGGAGAAGTATCAGAGGGGAAGTCTGATTCCCAAACCCAACCAGCTTTAAACACGTGACCTTGGACACTTTATTAGCATCTTTGACCATTTTTCCTCTTCAGTTGATTAAAGAAGACAGACTTTGTGTGGATAATAGAGGAAATGTGCCCCCAGGCAGTGTCCAACACAGAACAGCCGATCTTCCCCATAAGTGCCATCGTCCCCTCCAGGCACCTGCTTGGTTCACGTGCGGTAGGTTTCTTGTGGCCTCCATTCGGCCACGTGACCTCTGCACTCGGGCTTTGCCACCTGGTCCAAACAACAGCAAACGCTTTGATTTCATTGCAGCAGGAAAAACAAAATCTCTGCCTAGCTTTTAGCATCCTTGTGGCCTTAGTCCTATAATTAAGTGTATATAAAAAACACACAGCTTTGACCACAAACAAGCCTACATAAACCAGTCCACATATCCTGAACAAAAGTGCTTTCAAAAGACAGAGGCATGATTGAAAAGCTTACTGAGAATAACCGCACTTCACAAAAAACGAAATCCGTGACTCAGCCTGGCTCAGAGGTGAGAATGGGGAGGGTTGGCAATCAGAGGCTGTGGAGTGATCAAACCTTTCCTTTGGGGGGACCCATGTCAGGACAAAGAGCTCTTTAGAGAGTAGGGGCGTTGGGGAGGGGTCACCACTGGGGTGGGAGCTGACAGGCTTGGCCTGAGACAGTCCCAGGGGAGCCCAAAGATCCTGCCAAAGCTGGTCACAGGAAGCATCAGGGAACATGACATATGATACCGGGCTTTGCAGATGTCCTGCTGAGGTGCTGGGGGATTGTGGCTACATGGGAAGGAGACATTTGGGGCCCAGAAAATTCTCTTTATAATTCCAATTTCAAGAGCAAAGGGAGTCCATAAAACATGTAGGGGCCTCTGGTTTCTGACTCTGCTGTGTGTTCAAGTGTGAAATAGAGCAGTGTTTAGTGCAAGGCAGAGAAAACTGCTCAGGACGTACCTCCTGGCTCATAAGTCATCTCTGTAGGATCACACAGCCAGCTGGATTTTAGGTCAATGGAGACGTTGCATTCTCATTTTGAAAGCTTGTTTAAATGAGATATATATCCCCGATTCCCAAGCCGTATCTTCTAATTTTCTCCTTAGGCACCCGTCCATGCTTATATCACTCTGTTAAGCAACACTGCTGTATTTCCATCATCTCAAGGACCTTTGGGGGCATATCGCTGCATCATCGTTCAAGAAATCAAGACTAGAAATCGAGTGCACAAGGATGAGAGCTTTCCCTGCAGTCACATAGCTAGTAAGGGGTTCAGAGCTGGCCGCTGACTCAGATGGACTAGCTCCACGGGCCAATGTTCCAAATATAACAGGAGTGAGGATAACAGGAGGCCAGGTCTGTCTCCTCAGAGGCCTCCTGGGTTAGTCAAGCCTGCAGGACCAGATATGCTGAGTGGATCTGAGTTCAGAGACAGAGTCAGGCTGCCCCAGCTCCAGTAGACAAATGTAGCAAACCTCTATCTGGTAATTTGAGGGCAGAAAGGACTTTGGGGTGCTAATCGGGATGGGATCCACGCTTTCTCTGGAAAATGCCTACTCAGCCTATAAAAAATATGCAAGAGACAGAAGTAAAATCAGAAGGTTACCAAAATAGCCTAAGGCTTACATATCCTATGTCCAAATTTATACCTGACCCACGAACCTAACAGGCTGTGACCTGGAGCCAGCAGTGTCCCTTCCCCAGCTCGCTCTTCTCAGGGGGCATGCCGAGGCTTGTTGGCAGAGAATGGGAAGAAACTCTGGTTTGTTGGAGATTTTAAACACAGAAGATGGCAAGATGTGGTATTTGGACCAAAAGAAATTCTTAGGGCACCTGGGTGGCTCAGTCAGTTGAGCGTCCGACTTCGGCTCAGGTCATGATCTCACAGTCTGTGAGTTCGAACCCCGCGTCGGGCTCTGTGCAGACAGCTTGGAGCCTGGAGCCCGCCTCAGATTCTGTGTCTCCCTCTCTCTCTGCCCCTCCCCTGCTCATGCTCTGTCTCTCTCTGTCTCAAAAATAAATAAAAACATTAAAAAACAATTAAAAAAACAAAGGAAGGAAATTCTGATCCATACTGTAAAATGGATGAACCTTAGGACATTATGCTAAGTGAGATAAGCCAGTCACGCGCGCGTGCGCGCGCACACACACACACACACACACACAGAAAACCACCTTACAATCCCACTCATAAGAGGTTTCTAGAGTAGTCAATCAAAGGCGTAGACACAAAGTAGAATGGTGGTTGCCAGGGCTAGGGAGGGCGGAATGAGGAGTTGCTTAATGGTGTATAGAGTTTCAGTTTTGCAAGATAAAAAGAGTTCTGGAGATGGATGTTGGTGATGGCTGCACCTCAGTGTGAATGTACTCACTGCCACGGAACTGCAGGGTGAAAAATGGTTCTTCTTTTATGCTGTGTGTATTCTACACAATAAAAAAAATTTTTTGAAATAAAAGAGAAATGGCTTAAGTGAAAAGAGAAAGAGAGAGAAACAGAGACAGAATTAAAAATACATGTTCATATTCTTATCACTCAACTGAAAAGAAATATATCCCCAATTTAAAGTCGAAGCTATGTATTGGCCTTGTAAAGACTATCGGACTCTGAGGTGGACGGACCAAGCCTCCTGTCCCACTTCTTCCAGTTGCTGGCTCAGGGGACTTTGCCTCTGGGACCCTCAGCCTCTTCATTTACTAAATGTAGCAAAATAATAGTCAGGTTGTCATAAACCTTCAGTAAATTGTTATTAAAAGCTCTTGATGGCCTGGTGCCTCCTGCAAGCCACTTACAAAGAGGTTTATGAGCCTGGATGATAGAGCAGATCCTTGACATTAGCAAAGGAATTATCTAGAGCCCTCAGTGAATCCCACAATTCAAAAATAGTATTATAACAAGAACACATTTTAAGCCATTCCAAAAAATGTTTATGCTGTGACCGGAGGTGTTATTATTTATATTTTAAGTTGGATGTCCAACAGAGGACAGGCAGTTCTTATTCTTGTCTTTTAATGCCCAAGAATTGCCAGACCTTTGGGAGAGTCCTGTGCAATTGGGAAGGCTTCCAGGTGACAGTAAGGGCTGAGGTTGGCACCTCTTTATTCACTGGGGTCAGCTGGTAAGTACTGTCATCAATTTCTATCTTTCTCCTGGGTGAGCTTTGTATGGCTTATCTATTGCTGTGCAACAAACTGCCCCCAAACTTAAGTGGCTTAGAACAATAACAGCCCTTTATTCTGTCGTAAATCTGTTGTTGGATATTGTGGCTCGTCTCTTCTCTGTGTAGCAGAACACTGAGGGTTGGAGGGCCACCTTCCAAGATAGCTCACCCACATATCTGGCAATTTGGTGCTGGTTGTTGGCTGGGAGCTCAGCTGGAGCTATCGGCGGGGCGGGGGGGGTCTCTGTTTCTCTTCATGCAAGCCTCTCCATGGGCTGCTTAGGTTACCTCACAGCATGGTGGCTGGGGTCAAAAAATGGGTGGACCCCAACCCCTGAAGGAAGTGCGTGACATTGTTATGACTTAGCCTCAGATGTCACATAATTCCACTTCCTCCATATTCTATTGGTTAAGGCAGTTACACAGACCCAGTTCAAGGAAGGGGTCATAGATGCCACTTCTTGATGAGGCAATGGGGTGGCAAGCCTGAAGAGCATATAAGACAGAAGATACTCTTACGGCCATCTTTGCAAAACACAATTTGCCACAAGTTTTGTCCTCAGCTCAGAGTAGTGCCTCTCCTCTTTTCAAGCCAGTAATCGTCTTTAAACCTCTCTAACTTCGCTTTGCCAGAAGGAAGGGCCTGTCTGGAGAACTCTCTAATGCCTTTCTCACTCTCCCAGAGGACTCTGAACAGCTTTCCGGTTTTCTCCCAATCTCGGTCCTGCTGAGAAGCAGGAGTGTGGCCTCCTGTGTATACCACTCCTCCACCACCTCAACTTGCTCTAAACTTCCTTCTCACTTGGTGCTCAGTTTCCAGCTGGAGAACTCCAGAACCTCTCCCGGTGAGGGCACCCATGTTAACCTGAGTTTGGTCCCGTGGCAGCGCCTCATAGGCCTGCTTCCCAGACACTCCGTCAGGGCCGTGGCAGAGTGCTTCCCACTGTGGCCACTCTCACAGACAGAGGGCCAAGAGCCCTGCTCCCTTTATCTATCACTGCCTGACCTTTGGCAAATATGTCGTCTCCCCACGGGGCTGAAGCCAAGAGAAGGTGCCAGCCCACGAAGCCATTCAGACATGCAGACAGACACAGGTCCAGTGGGCTGGGCTTCTCAAATCAATGATAAAGGACTGGTGAACATGACCAATGAGGTGGTCTTCATCATTAGTCCTCTCTTGCAGGAGAGGAAACTGAGGCACAGAGAGGTTTAATGACATGTCCATGGTTATACAACTAGAACACACCAACTAACCATTTTTTAAAATTTATTTATTTTGGTTTTGATTGAAAGAGAGACAGAGACAGAGTGACAGAGAGAGAGAGAGAACAAGTAGGGGAATGGCAGAGAGAGAGGGAGACACAGAATCCAAAAACAGGCTCCAGGCTCTGAGCTGTCAGCACAGAGCCCGACGTGGGGCTTGAACTCATGAAGTGTGAGATCACGACATGAGCCAAAGCTTGCTGCTTAACTAACAGAGTCACCCAGGTGCCCCTAAACATTTTTTAAGTTGAGTCCGGCAGGGCACCCAGGTGGCTCATTTGGTTGAGCAGTCTACTCTTTATTTTGGTGGTCATGATCCCAGGGCTGTAGGATAGAGCCCCATGTTGGGCTCTGCACTGAGCCTGTTTACGATTCAGAAAGAAAAAGAAAGAAAGAAAGAAAGAAAGAAAGAAAGAAAGAAAGAAAGAAAGAGGAGAAAAGAAAAGAACGTCCAGAACATTTCCTATAATGTTACACTTTTGGCTTTCTGTAAAAATGTAATGTATGTACTTCTATAGCATTTATCTCATGGATCAAAGCATGATGTAAGACTGACAAAAAGGAAATGAACTATTGGCACAGGCGACAACATGAATGAATCTTAAAATAACGCTGAGTGAAAGAAACCACACAAAAATGAATATTCGTTCTTTCATTTATAGAAAACTCTAGAAAATGCAAACTAATGTATAGTGACAGAGAGCAGATCAGTGGTTGCCTAAAGGTGGGGTGGAGAGGTGGGAGGGAGGAGGAACAAAGGGGTGTGAGGAAGGTTTGGATGTGCTCATTGTTCTGACTTGGCAATGACTTCACAGATGTCTGCATGGGTCAAAGTTGATCAGCTTGCACACTTTAAATGCATGTAGTTTACTTCATGCCTATTATACCTCAATAAAGCTGTTAAATACGAGTAAAAATTATTATGTGAGAGAGTGCTAAAATTATTTTGCAGCCAGGAAAAAGAATCAGGATTCAGTTGTATGAATCTTTTTGAGCAATTTTAGCTGGCAAAAGATCTACAACAATTTCTTAGAGCAGCAAATGTACTAATAAATGCTGAAAATGGAAATAAATCCCTTTTCCTGGAAGGTGGAACCACGCAGGAGCTTGGTTGTCCCTCAATTCACGGAAGGAATGTGTCGTGGTGCTTTTGTTCTAAAAATGAAAAATGTCACCTCATCGCATCCTCAAAACTACCATAGCAAGTAGTATTTTTGTTATTCTTTTACAGATGAAGAAACTGAGTCTCAGAAAGTTCTAGGACACTTCTGATGGCAAATGGATCAAAGTTGGTTTGCCTGGTTCTAAAACCCACTCTCTTTCATCCATGACACATCAGTTCCCTCCACATAAAGACAAGGAGGAAGGAGGAGCTTGGATGGGCAATTGTGTTCTTTTCCCCCCAACTGCTCTGAGAAAGGGAAAAACAGATTCCATCGAAATACCAGCCCAGGAAATCAACATGTGGGGGAGGTCAGACCATCTGTGTCTTAAGGGGTGACAGAGCTGGCAGCCATCCTTCCCCTCCCGTTGGCCTCTCTGGCTCCCAAGGAGGCCCTCATGGGCCTGGATGAAGTCTTTTGGTGGGAGTGATAAGAACTGTGATGCTCTCACTCACCCTCCTTCCTCATCTTCTGGAATGGCATTTTGGTGATAAGAACAGAAAAGGAGCTGCAGGATGTCTTCTGACTGGGAGGCCCCTTTCACCCTGAAGGAGCCAAATTATGGCCTAAAGATAAGAAACAAGAAACTGACCAGTATCAGCCAAAAGGCTGTAGGCCTGGAGAGGCGGGAGTTTCAGCAGTGGGCTCTCCCTTCAGGTAGACGACTTCAGCAGGGTGCAGCAGTAGATTGAAACCAGGTGGGAGTTCAAAGCTGACCCCTATGAGGACGAGGAGACCAGTAGTCTCCATGGTGGCCAAGGGTTGTATGAGTGCCAGGCCAACAGCTCCACCAAAAAGTCTGCTGTGTGGGCAAACAGAGCCTTGGGTGTCTCTGACGGGTGGCTGTGCCCAGTCACAGGTATCTTAGCTCCAGATTCAATTGCTGAGGGTTACAAGACTCTTTCTAGACTCTCCTTCCATTGGGAAAGAGTTTGGACCATAGGTATGGAGCTGGGTAGCCGAACCTTCGGGAGACCATCCAGGGAACCAGCCTCTAGGGCCACATCCACAAAG
Organism: Panthera onca; assembly: GCF_046562875.1. Lineage (NCBI taxonomy): Eukaryota > Metazoa > Chordata > Mammalia > Carnivora > Felidae > Panthera > Panthera onca. The sequence continues at coordinate 41,888,900 of NC_138349.1, read as the reverse complement.
CAGCTTCTTTATGGCTCTCCTCTCCTGAGCTGCACCAGACGGTCTGTGAGGAAGAACAAGGTGTGGGTGCTCAACGTACGTTCTCGAAAGGCTAGGTTAAACAATGTCAAACAAGCCTCCTTACGTTGTAAGTGTCCAAGGGAGGCATATGGTGCAGGGCACCTGCCAGACCTATTTGATCATTGTCATGGAAGCTGAAGTGCACGCCCACCAATGCCCTCGAGACAGCTTGGACTTACTCTGCAAGCTGCCGAACCAGCTGTCAGAAGCCGACTGTTGGCCCCAGCCCTTTACAGAGCTGTCTCAACTGAAGAGAGTCACCATGGGCCACATCGCACTTCTTCCTGGGGAACCTTCGTCTGACTGGCCAACAAAAGTTAGGAAGTCCTATCCTCCCACCTTCCACCTGCCAATGCTAGCGGGCCATCCAGCCTCAGGGATCCCAGTGGGGTCGGTGAGGCCTTTGCTAACTGTGCTGCAGCCAATCTCCTGCTCTCCTAACTCCTGCCTCTGCCCCTTCCACAGTGCTGATCTGAGAGCATCTCTGCTCAATCTGCTGACATTCGTCTCTTCCTCATCTGGTGTATGTCTGCCCCTGACCCCCAACCTTCCTAGGTTAGACTTATCAGAGTTGTGCCTATTTTATTGTCCCTTCTCAAAGAACTCAGCTGGGACAAAGTTTGACTCCTCCCCGAGCCCCGGGATCTAGAATGGTGCTTAGCACAGAGCACCTTGGAGAAGCTGCTGGAGTAAAGGGATGAATGAATGGGTAGGGTAGCTGTGAGTGAACTGGGGCTTTCTGTGTCTCCAGGTCATTCCACCCCCCCCAGGACCACAGTATCTTTCTCACCTCCCAAAACGTCAGGGCTGAAGACACATCTCATCTGGTTCTTCAGCCGCTGCTTCTGCCTAACTCTCAGATGGAAGGCCTGCCCCCTGCTGCCCCCCATGGCCCAGGTCTCCACCTTTAGAAGTAAATGTTCTTTCCTGTAACCTAGACTCCTGGGGGTGAGGGTCCTGAATGCCACAGGGGCTTGACGGGCAACAGAAAAAAATGTCTGCTGAGTTTCGGTGAGGATTCTGGATACTGAGCCGTCTCTGCCTTCCAAGTCCCAAGTTTGCTCCTTTGTGATTTTGTATCCGATCCTAAGGGTGCCCAGCTTGAGACTAAATGGATGCCCAGCTGGGATGTAGGAGGGAAGACTAGCAGGTGGGTCTGTCAGAGACCCCACGTAGTGCTTAGAACTTCAGGACCAGAGGCATCTCCTGAGAGCGCACTGGCCTCATGGGAAGAGGGAACCACAGTGCACTTCTAAGACAATAGTAGTGCTGCGTGACCTGCCAGAGGGGTGCTTCACAGGTGTAGAAAGGAAGAAGGGAAAGGCACAGTGGTATGGCTTCCACTACAAGGGTTCCCAGAACCCCATGCACTGACTAATGCTTATGTCTCATGTGCTACTCCCATTTGCAAAGGAGGTGAGAAAATACAGTCTCTCAGCTGGACATACCACTCCCCCAAATAAAATGGGACTATTGTTAGTGAGCAAGAGGGAGCAGTGGATACTGGGCAAGCAACTTAACCAGGCAGCTTTTCTGCCTCCATCCACCCTTTAAACTATGCAACATTTACACATCACCTTCCTATCTGTAGAACATACACCTCCTGTCCTCAAAGGACACGACCTCAAAGTGCCACCAGTGCCACCAGCCAACCCTGAGACCTCAGAAGATCTCAGTGAGCTCTGTGGTGTCCAGCCCTCTCCATCACGGCCTGGCAAGCTATAACCCCAAAGACGTTATCTTCCCCAATAACCTCAATATCAAAGGCACAGAAGGAACAGGATAAGCCCAGTATAAACTAACGGGAAACACTCTAAGTTGCTGCTGGCCAGAGCAATGATCGAATCCAGCTGGTCAAAAAGAGGATTCCCTTCCCTAGCATTGGAGTGAATTCCAGGCTGAACAATAGGGTGGGGTCTCACTTGTCCACTGTCTTTGTGGCCCCTGCCACTTCCCAACTGCAGGATCTCCTTTGTCTGTTACCCCCTCGTCCGAAGTGGGGAGCCCCCTCCCCCTTCCAGGGGACTGTCTACTCAATTCCTGTTGGTGCAGTTTGGTGGCCTGGAAACAATTTCAGGTGGTGAGAATCCAAATCCCGTTCATTTTTAGCAGACGATGCCCTACCCTTGCAGGTTGGGCCCAGACCCTCTCTCCCCACCCCTGGCCATTGGGCTCCATTGCAGGCAATGTGATATCTGATTGAACCAAATAACATTTTCATTTTTCAGAACAAAAATGATCGATGGGGGCAATTTCATGATTTAACTTAATTAAATGTTAGTTACTGTTGATGATGGCTTTCTTTTAAACAGGGTTTAAACAGCACTCAATATTGACTATTTATTGATATTGCCCTTGAACATGCGCAATTAACACGTATTAGTTACTGTGGAAAATTTAACTGAAATTGGGGAAAGGTATTTTAGACTCCAAGTTACTCTGGTTAATATTTCTTCTCCATTGCGCCCAGGATTAAATAGTGCCATGCTTCATGTTATACTGTCTGTTGTGATTGTATGAATTGAACTCTTGTTGTCTCAGAATTTGTCATCTTTTCTAGTTCATCCTGGTTGAATGTTAGACTTACCTGAGGCAATCGGTAAAGTTGAATCAGAGTCTTAGGGGTGAGGCCTGGACATTACTGTGATTTAATATAAGGCAAGGGTTAAGAACCACAGCCCTCAACTGATATGTAGAATCTATGAAATTGGGCTTTTGTCTGGTCTATTGATGCTCCTGGAGGGACAGAGATCCACTCAGTAGGGTGTCTACCAGAGCTCTGCAGAACAGGAGAGGAAGGACCCTACTAAGGTGAGAGGGAGAATGACTTCTCCTTGGTGCCTAGAGGAGGTACCCATGAGAGGGGACCATGGGCTACTGCAGTGAAAGAAGGCAAGGCTATTATTATTCATTGTATGGATGTAACAAAGTTTCTTTTTCCACCCTATTATAACTGACAATTGGATTATTTCTTGTTTGGGAAATTACGTAGAAATTGTTATTCTTAGAAATTTATTTAAGTATTAAATAGACATAGGCAATCTCTCTCATATAACTATAGACTCATGGATTTATTTTTTCAATGTGTTACACTTCTTACTTAAATTGTCTGAAATATGGCCAGTGGGATCCCCTTGAAGTTGGCTCCTGTATGCTTTTGACACATTTCTGTTCTTCAACTACATCCTTACTTCTCAAATAGTAAGATGATCCAGGCTCAGCTTCTACTTCCCCTGACCCAGACCTGGAATCAGGCATTTCACCCAGGATGGTTTATTTTAGGGGAGAGTCCTATCGAGAAACCAAGATCTGCTGTTACTGGAACTTTGCCCTTTCAATGGACAGAGTTGGGATGGATGGATGGATGTACAGGTGGTCACACATAAAATCATGAATTTGCAGTGATATTTCCAATTCCACTTTAATGGAACGGGATTTTTTTTCTTTATTTTAGCTTGTACCCATATCTCTTTTATTTTATAGTGAAAATCTCAGTTCTCAATATTAATATATTTACACATTTGTTTTATCTCATAATATCCAATCTGTTTCCTGATCCAGGAAATATAATACGTATCTTGGGATTCCTCACTAATTAAATAATTTTGTGCCCCTGAAATTCCATCTGCCTCTCCTCACCCTTCCACATCCTAGAATACATGGATTTTATATTTTCAAAGTTTTTACCATTTATATCTTACTCTGCAAGTTGTGTCTTCCATCTTTTATTTATTAGTTGATTCTGAAAATCAAAACCCAGCATATAGAAGTTTTATAGTATGATTATGTATTCAGTTAAATCATATGAGCCATATGAAATCCCTTCTATTCAATCTCCTTTCACCTACAAAAAAATGTGGTAATTTCCTGTGGTTCGGCCAGATATTTTTATTAGACAAACATCTACATAAAGACAAGAATGTTTTCATAGGTCACTGAATCTTTGCTGTTCTACTGAGAATATTCCAAAGTTAAAGTCAAATGGATTCCCTTTTTTAAACGCCATTAATTGCTTAAGATTATGCCAAGTTTTTAGCTCGTCTCATATTTGTACGATGACTTTTTTTAGAGCTTTTTGTTTTGTCTGGAGAATCTGATTGCCTTTCATTTTTCTTGATGACAGAAGGATCACTTGCCTTCTAAACCATATTCCTGTGGTCTTGGAGTTTGTTAATCATATCTTTGTTGAGTTTACTAATGTTTTGGAGGCCTGCTGCCAGCTTTCATTAAGCATTTCTGTTCATAGCTCTCCTGGGTTTCTTTTACCATTTCTTGGGTGTATGGTTATGATTTCTTGATTTCTTGATTTTTTTTTCTGAATATACCCCAATAAAATTTGTTGTTCTTTTATCAGGTAAGGTGCATGGGAGGTAAAGTTCCTGAATTATTTTAAGGCTGAAAAGATCTGCCTTTACTCTCACATCAATTTGACAGATTTATAAGTGGATAATAATTTCTTCTTAGAATATTTAAGACCTTTCTGCATTTACTTCTAGTTTTTGGTGATGTTGGCAAGAAGTCCAATTGAATTCTCCCTTTGTAGCTATTTTATTTGTTATTTCTAGAAGCTATTGGGATTTTTTTATACTCTTTCTTCCATCTTCCCTGCTTAGCAGTCAGCAATTTTTTCAGCCTGAAGATTTTTTTTCCTTTCCTTTCCTTTCCTTTCCTTTCCTTTCCTTTCTTTTCTTTTCTTTTCTTTTCTTTTCTTTTCTTTTCTTTTCTTTTCTTTCTTTTTTATTTTCTTCTTTCTTTCTTTCTTTCTTTTCTTCTTTCTTTCTTTCTTTCTTGAGACAGAGAGTGCATGCACATAAGTGGGAGGGGCAAAGGAAGAGAAAGAATACCAAGCAGGCTCCACACTCAGGGAAGAGCCCAACATGGGGCTCAATCTCACCACCGTGAGATCATAATCTGCCCCATAATCAAGAGTAGGATGCTTAACTGACTGAGCCCCAGGTGCCCCAAGATTTTCTTTGCTTTTGCCCAGAGAAACCTATTATGTCCTTAATTATTTCCTCCTTCCCATTTTCTCTGTTCTTACTTTCTGGAACTTCTCTTGGATATTGACTCGCCCCATTTCATTTTCCAATCCATTTACCTTTTTTTCTAATATTTTTTTGCACCTTTTTATATGATTGTTTCAAGTCTTAGGAGATTTTCTTTACATTTTCCTTGGGGCCTTATGCTGAATTTTGAAGTTTAGGGATAATAATATTCTAACTTCTGTATATGCTTTCATGCTCTCTACTAAGACAGAGAAGTTTTCCATATAAAGTGGGGATATTTTTTGTCATGGTTTGTGGATGCAATATCATAATATATTCTTTGAATAATTCTGAGAATAGTAATCAGGATTTTATAGGGCATTTCACTAAAAGTCAAACTACTGACATGTATTAAAGATTTCATGAAAATAGATAAATGTTATTAAGAAGAAGATCACAGTTAAAGGCAATACAACCAGGAAAAAAATAATGTCTCAGAAATCACAAAATATGAACAAAAACATGTATTTGAAGATAAAAAAAATTTGATTTCCTGAAATGTAAGAAAATCTTAATCTGCATATAAAAACACATAACATGTAAGAAATAAAATAATTGCAAAGTTAGACGGAGCTTTCTTAAGAAATTGAATATAAGGGGTAAATATAGAAAACCTCAATCCAAGAAATGGAAAACACAAGTCACGAATACTGCATGTCCCACAGCTACAATAACTGTTAGAAGATGATAAGAGTATTTCTCCAATGTGCCGGAGAAAATAATTATACTTCCAACAGCTAAGTCTTATTAAATTATAAAAGCAGTAAAAAAGACATTCTTAAATAAAACAAAACAAAATAAATAAAAAACAAAAAACAAAAAAACAGAAACCTCAGGGCGCCTGGGTGGCTCAGTTAAGCATTCAACTTAGGCTCAAGTCGCGATCTCACAGTTTGTGAGTCTGAGCCCTGCATTGGGCTCTCCGCTGTCAGCATGGAGTCTGCTTCAGATCCTCTGTCTCCCTCTCTCTCTGCCCCTCCCTGTTTTCAATCTCTCTATCTCTCTTTCAAATAAATAAACAGTAAACAGTAAAGAAAAAAAAAAGCACATGGAATTTAGAATCCAAACCAGACATCATTGTCCATTCTTTTTTTAAATTTCTTTTTAGCATTTATTTATTTTTGAGACACAGAGAAGGAATGGGAGAGGGGCAGAGAGAGAGAGGGAGACAAAGAATCCGAAGCAGGCTCCAGACTCTGAACTGTCAGTGCAGAGCCTGATGCGGGACTCGAACCCACGAACTGGGGGATCATAACCTGACCCGAAGTCAGACGCTTAACTGACTGAGCCACTCAGGCACCCCTGTGTCTATTCATTTAAAAACTAAAATCACTAGGAAGGTATAAAAGTGAATACCAGTGCCTTTTACCTTTTGATGACACTTTTTCTCAAAGGGTGAGAATTTTCTCTGAACAACCAGTAACAAGATGCAGAAGAGGATAATGAGGTAGGGCTGTATCCAGGATGGGCACTGGCGCCATCAGCTGCTTTGTCCATCCCTGGCTCCTTCCCAGTGTGGCCAGTTGTATTGTAGTCAAACTGCAAAGGCTGCTGCTGGTGCCCTTAGTCCATTAGTCTCCTCCATTACTCTCAGCGCTGACATTGAGGAAATCTGTCATGGTTGCCTAGTATCCTTTCTTCATTTTACTGATCATGACCCAAAGAGCCATGATTTGATGAGGGATCAGTATGTCTCGTTTGCTCATTCCAATCTGGACTGTGGATGATCGCCCCGGTTGGCTCATCCACTTCCTGTCATGTCACAGGTACCTGAGTTTGCCTTTTCCATTCTGGCAATGCCATCTGATTGCCATTTCTTACGGCCACTTTCCCACTGCAGACATTGCTGGGAAGACAGAGCCAGCCCTCATCTGGAAAATAGAAAAAAGAAGAAAACAAGACAACAAAAAAATACACTGTCAAGGGGCTTGGAGTGGACACCAAGTCCTTCTAAATACAAAATGAGGTCAAAAGAGGTGTGAGAAATTAAATTTTATGAATATTGACAATATAAAAATAACACTACAATAAACATTGGGAGACAGAGAAGGACACATGAGAGTAAATCTCCTCCTCTTCCGTAGTATGAAATTAAGACAATCACAAGATACTGTCGGGGCCAGTGTCACCAGTGCAGGGAGAAGACACGCATTTGGGAAATTTCCCTCCATGCACTCTGCTCTCCTAGGGGAGCATTTCCCCTCATCATTTTGGCCATGTCTGTCCTTCTTGCTGAGCCCTGGTGTCCACGCACCCCCTGGTCTCCATTCCTGCCTTCCTTCGAGCAAGAGGCCACCTCTTTTCCATCTCCAAGGTGAGGATGTAAGACACTGGGGAGGATTCTGTATTTTTGTGCATGGTCCTGGGTTGCCTGGTGCAGATTCCTCACTGCCTTCCTGGGTCAGGACTGGCTCTCAAGCAGGCGGGAGCCTGCCCTGGGGGCTGAATGGCAGCACCTCTTTGGGACGGCATACTGGAGGCCACCAGGACCCCCTCAATTTTGGCAGGTCGGAACAGCCCTGATGGCATAAAAGGAGAGCGGATGATGGGGGTCAGAACCAGGGACACAAGGTGGCCATCTGCCCCACCCTCTTCTGGGCAAGCCTGCTCTGATGCCCATGCTCCCTGCCAAGCCTCCCCTCTGACCTGAGAAGACCCCTCCCACACCCATGCGTCTGGCATCACCTCTGGTCCCCTGACATGGACGCCTTTCCCCTGCCTGATGAAAGACAGGGACTGGAAAATCACTTTGGACTTGCTTCAAGCAGATTCTGTTTTGCATTAGAAACTCATCTCTGTTCTTCTGGGAGATTGGCTGCTGTTGTCAGAAAGGGAAATGGAAACTGAGAGCGAGGCCAAAGGCTGATTGAGGGCAGGCCATTCACTGCCTCCCAAGAGCAGGGTGGAGTACAAGGGAGAAGAGGAGCCAGGCCTGCCTCTTCCCTCATAAACTTCTTGGGTCCCAGCGTGGGCTGGCGGCCACCAGCGCCCTCCCTCTCTCTGGGCAGGTGTGGCAAGGCAGACCCAATCAGGGGTGCAGCCCTTGCCTGAGCCCCGTGCCAACGAGCCAAAGGCCAGCTGGTTCCACCTGCTTTTGAGTATTCTTACGACAAACGAAGAGCATCCAGTTAGCCCTCTTTCACGGGGACTCTCCGAGAAAGAGATTATATGAAAATAACATAATCACATCTTGAATAAACTTTGAAACTAAATTCTTCTGAGCAGTTAAGTCCACCAGAAACAGCTATTTAGGGGAAGAATTTCGCAACACGGGTTTGCTCTGATCACCTACCTCTGCACGCCCACCCTATGTACTCCCACAACGCACCCCCGCAGGTATCTGCTTGCACACACAGGCATCAGCTTTGGGGAGCAGGAACATGGGGCCAGGGGGGCACAGTCTTGGGTCCCCAGTCTGCAGCGCTCACACTGTGGTTCCAAGCCCGTTGTTTTACTGCTCGGTTTCCCTGCCCTCATTGCAAATCTTTTCGCGAATGTCCTGTCTCCTTGATCTAATTGCTCTCTCCTGGTCACAGCAGATGCCAGAACTATCACCCCAGAACCTTCCTCTCTCTTCTTCTGCTGGTATCTGCCCAAACGGGAAGGGGGCCACATTTATCAAGTGCCACCCAAAGAAGCAAATATTAGGCCCACTTTCTAGATGAAGAAATAGAGGCTTAGAGATACACCTTGTACTGCCAGAACCATACAGATGTGCCTGGCTTGCGGGTGGGTGGACACTGACGTTCCCAGGTCTCCCCTGGGTCTCTGTCCCTGTTTGTGGCTGCAGCTTCTCTCTCACCAGCGTCCCTGCTTGCCCTGGACTGCTGCTGAGGATTTCTGCATGTGGCTTCTGAGTGGCTCATAGGTGCTCATGCCTCTTAGGGAAGAACCATATATAAGTTGCAAACGTGGACTTCCTCCCTGAGTGACGTCAAAGAGCACAGCCCCTCAGGAACCAAGATAAGCCCTAGGAATCAGTCTGCAAAACTTTCTAGACCTTTAACCTGCCTCCCCATGACTTGTGAGAACCCATGAGTTCTTGACTACTTAGACCTAGACTACTCTAGGACCTCCCAAGGTGATATCTATGGCACACCTGTGGGAGTTCCTGAGTCTCAGCCATTCTCTGAACTTTCCCTCATACAGAAAAAAAAAAGTCTGAGAATCTTAGAACAGTGACAAAGTAGAGAATCAGTGTGGCTCCCTCAGTAGACGCGCCTGCCAGCACAGAGAACACTGAACTGTTGCCCCAGTGGGAGGCAGGAAGCTCGTATCAGCCTCTCTCAACCCTCCACCCAAGCAGAGGATTCCTCATAAAGATACCGGGTGCCATTAAGAAAGGAAGTAGAGGGGTGCCTGGGTGGCTCAGTCGGTTAAAGGTCCAACTTCGGCTCAGGTCATGATCTCCCAGTTCGTGAGTTCGAGCCCAGCGTCGGGCTTTGTGCTGACAGCTCGGAGCCTGGAGCCTGCTTCAGATTCTTTGTCTCCCTCTCTCCCTGTTCCTCCTCTGCTTGTGCTCTGTCTCTCTCTCTCTCTCAAAAATAAATAAAGTTTAAAAATGTATTTTAAAAAAAAGGAAGTGAATACTGGATACGGGAAAACATTGAATATGTGCCACAGGACCAAACCAGGATCCCAGCCGGGAGCCGTGGGTCACAGGCATATGGAGCAAAGGGGCCCGTGGGTCATGCATGGGAAAGAAGATGGGGAGAAAAGCTGTTGGCACGTCCCAGACTCCTCGTGCATGCACCAGCGGCTTTCATCTGCTCAATCCTTGTGAAATTGCTCTCATTATCGTACAGGAAAAGGAACTCAGGGCTCACCGAGTTGAACAGACTCACACAGCTACATGCTACAGTTTGCTAACCCAGGCACGTTAGAAAATTACTGTGCAAATGAAAAGAACACATCATGTGAACAACTTGGAAATGTGTTTTATTAAAAACATCATATATGTGCTGAGAGCTGCGTGTGCCTAAGGAACATGGCAGTCCTGTATCAAAGAGGCCTGTCTCTTAAAAGTATCAAGAGTCTGTGATGTCCTGAAAAGGACCAGTGTGTTATAGGAGCTTTGTCACATGACAATGTTTGAGAATCACCAGGCAAAAGGATCCAGCCCAAACTCCATGGGATATCCAAACCTCCTCCCCTCCACCTCTGCCCTTGCCCAAGGCAGAAGGGAAGGGCATTCCAGAAAGAGGGCACAGCATGTGCAAAGGGAGAAGTTTGGGAAGGATATACTGTGTTCCCCGAATGCAGAGAAGGTTGGCGTGACGGGGTTTGGGCTGTAAGACTGGAGGGGAGGGAGAGAAATGTGCTTCCGGGCAGGACAGAGTGTGGAGGGCCCTGGTTCACCCAGATAAGGACAGGGGTTTTTCCCCCCAGCCAGGCAGGAGCCCATGGTGGACGGTGGGCAGGGAGATATGTGAGCAGATTTCCACCTCGAGAGATTTTCTGGCAGCCATGGGAAGGGTGCATTTGTAGAGAAGGCAACAGACAGAGCTGTTATGAGAGACGAGAAGACGAAAGAAGGATGCGCAGTGGGCAGGGCGGGCAGAGGCTGGGGGAGAGAGGAAGCCCAAGGTATTTGAGAAGCTCTCACCAGAACGTGAGGTTGGCACCCATGTGGACTGGCGTGCACTTAGGGAGACCTCAAGTTGTTGCTCTGGGATCAGGGTTCTTTCTTCTCCTTGCCTTCTTCCTGTACCGTGGAGGCAGCCTGGGGGCAGCACCAGCCTCCGTGCCCTCCTCTGCTGGGAGGTCAATGATTTGAAGCCCCCAGCAGGGGCAGTGGGCCCAGCCTGCCCGGGAGCATCACTCTACCCCTGGTTGCCACAGCCCCTCTCCCACCAGTTCCTCTCCCTCCCTGCTGTCCTCCATGACTCAGCAACAGTTCTGTTCTTGCTTCCACACAGCAGCCCCTGAAGTTCGGTAGGACTTCTAGATTGGAACCATCCTGGACTGGAACCACATCCAGGTGAGCTTTTCAGGAGACAAGCCTGTAGCATGGTGCCTGAAGAAAGGGCTGCAGTCAAGGGGGGACCCTGAGCACGTCTGGGTCCAAGTATGGATGTGGTTGGGGCCAGTGTGGGCGTGGCTGAAGGTCAGGTCAATAGGACACAGAAAGGATTCAGGATGGGGTGGAGGCTGTGCTTCACAATCACACAGGGGCAGAGGGTCCCAGTACAAGGGCACCAGGATGGGCCACCACGTGTGGCACAGCCCATTGAGGTGAGCCTGCAAGGAAGGACACTCAGGGCGTCAGAGGGCCAGCGAAGGAGAACTGCCAGAGTCTGAGCAGGTGTGCCCACACCCTCCAAAGGCTTTTCTCATAACGATCCCTGAGGCCAAGACCTGCCCTCCTCCCTTCTCTCTGAGACCTTCCACAGAGATGTGAATATTCATCAGCCCTGGAGCACAAATGGCAGAAACTCCCAGTCCCCTGGCACAGCCCTCGAGGGACAATCCCAGTCAGTTACCTCCATCACTTACCCTAATCAATCCATCACCGCAATCAGTCAGGCTGGCACAGGAGCCCTGGCCAGTGTGCCTGCCCAGGCTCAGGTTTCCTCCCTCTCCCCCACCTCTCGTCCTGTGCCACCTTCACCCCCCACCTCAGAGACAACAAGCTTTCTGAAAAGCCCCCACACAAACCCTTATCAGTCATTTACATCTTTGTGTAACTCAGTAGTCCGTGTATTTGATGAACACCCTCTGACCCACCGTCTGCACCAGAAACAGTACAGGGCCAGCAGAGGGGAGTAGAATAAAGATGAGCAAGCCACATCCTGTTGGAGTCTCTAGGAAGGGAGAAGGTGCGTGTAGCTGCAGTCAGGCAGACCCCGTGGTGGGGCTCCCAAAGACCAGACCGATTGTCACGGGGGAGGTGACGTGGAATCAGGTCTGGGGCTGCTTATGCTCCCATAGGCAGAAGCAGGAGACGCCAGGGAATTGGGGAGGACATAAACCAAAGCAGGGAATAGGACAGTGCCAGAATCTTTGAGAAACAGCTGGACGTCCAACTGGTAAAACACAGTGTAGGTTTATGTAGGAGAGAAAGGGCAAGTGAACTTGGACACAGACTGTAAATGACCCAGAATGCTAAGCTAAGCTTGAACTTTACTACTCAACTGGAGGCACATGGGATCACCTGGGGTGAGGCAGGGCGGAGCACAGAGGACTGCACCGAGGGGCCCAGAACCCCAGCACCTGAGCAGGCAGCCCAGGGTGTGAATGGCAGCAGGTCACGTGAGTGTGCCAGGGAAGCTAGGGAAGGTGGGCCAGCAGACAGACAGCAGGACATCTGGGCACCCCTGCATCTCCTGCCACACAGCCAAGCAGAGAAGGGTAGAGTTGGGGAGCTCCTTCCAGGAAGACTGGGCCAGGGGCGCTGGAGACCACCCTCCCCCACAGAACCCCCCCCCACCATCAGTGCCTCACCTCTTTGTTTCCACTATATCCCAGAGCATCTCTGCTGGGGAGAAGGTGGGCAGAGTCTCACTTTGTTTTTCTTTTGCCTGTCTTTTCTGTCTTAGTCACCTAAAGTCATTTGAAAACAGCCAAGCCCATAGCAAAGATCGAGGAAGAAATACTTGGTCTTCTGAGCTTGTCTCCGAGCAGAGGGTCGGGTCGGAGTCCCGTGCAGCCTCCAGCACGCCTACTGTGCTGTCTGTGCGGTCTCTCTCCAGCCGGGAAGGGCACGTCCAGCCTGGGCGAGCTCAGCTGCGGCCCACCGCGGGGACTCCTCTGCCCTTCACGCTCCACTGAGAGTTTTCAATTGACTGTAGCTTCCCTTTCAGAAATCCCATTTGGCTTCAAAGTTACAGAAGATTGTTCTCCTTGGGGACTGCCGAGATGTTCAAAGTTTGCCTCCCAGAGATGACCGGAATTTGCTTGAAGTGTTTTTTAAAAGGCCGTAATAATACCACTATTGTCCTTGACCCTCAAATGCAAAAATTCAAATCCTCAGCCATAAAGTGATCTTGAAAATCTCATGGAAGTATATTCTCTTTGGAGCTGAGGCCAAAAATTGAAAATTTCCTCCCCAGGAGGGTTCTCGTCAGCTTAAAAAAGAGGGACACAGAAGGCACAGGTGAAGAGAAGATTGTCTCAATGTACTGAGACCACTCCAGGTCTCTCAATACAAAACTTCCAAGACCTCACAGACCTTAATAAGGGGCAAGACTGGAAACACGGAAATAAATAGCATCTGTGCTATCATTTCGGTTGAAGACGAATGAGGGGAGAAGGGGTTAAAGAGCTTGCCTGGTTGCTATTGTAAAGGGTCAGGCAGGACCCCCTGAGCAGGTGCTATCAGAGAAGAAGCCAGAGGGACAGGGAGGAGTGGACTGTGTTAAAAGTGAGGGAGGAGGATGGTGGGAGGACGGAGTGTGCAATGGTCCTAGGTGGGAGTGAGCTGGGTACTTGCAGGAATCACAGGCTGTGCAGTGTGGCTGGAGGGAGTGTACAAGGGGGAACGAGGAGAAATAAAGTCTGGGGGGAGGCAGTATCCGGGTCCTTTAAGACAGGAGTCAGCAAACTGACTCTGTAAAGGGCCACTTAGTAAATATTTACACTTTGTGGCCACACAGTCTCTGTCATATGTACTCAGTTCTGCTGTATCATGAAAGTAGTCACAGGCAATATGTAAATGAATGAGTGTGGCTTTGTTCCACTAGAACTTTATTGATAAAGACAGGTGGTGGGCTGGATGTGGCCAGAGGGCTACAGCTTGCTGACCCTTGTTCTGGAGCCTCATAGGCCAGGATGAGAACCTTTACCTTTCTTGTTAATGTGATAGAAGCCATTTGAGGACTTTGAGCCAAAGAGTAAAGTCATCTGATGTATGTTTTAGATCATTCTGGCTGTTGCATGGAGAAGGGATTATAGGGCAAGAGCGGGAGTGGAAGTGAGGAGACCAGTTTGAAGCTGTTCAAGTTCTTTGTGCAAGAGAGAATGGAGACTGGCTCTGCAGTGACTGGGCACGTATGTGGCCCACCTGTGTCGCTAGGTCTCCTCCCGGGTCTGAGGTAGACTTGCCCTTCCCCCCTGGTAAAATTAGGTGTGGACATGTGGTTTGCTTCAATCAATAAAAAGGGAGAAGTAGAAACCTCTAAGAGCTAGTGCACAATTCTCCCTTTCCTGGCCATATCATGGTGACATTAGGAATTCTAGAAACCCCATCTGCCTGGGCCCATAAGTGAGAATGACATGGAGCAGAGCCCCCCACGTATCTGTAGTTCATGTGTAGCAAGAGCAAGAGATAAACTTTTGTTAAATTAAACTGCTGAGAGATGGGGGCTGTTTGTCACTGACACATAACCTAGCGCCTCTGACTGATACACTTGTGGTTGGGAGATAATGTTAAGGGGCCACGTTGAGGAGAAAGGTTCAAGGCAATGCTTGTGGGGCTTTGCTGATACGTTAGTTATAGTTAGTTTGAGAATAAGAGCTGGAGGAGGAATCTTAGGGAATGAGGCCTGAACGGCAGGGGGGAATGAAGGCCCCATGTAATGAGAAGCAGAAGGCTTGGGAAGGGCTAGTGTAGGACTGTCTGGGTTTAAATAACTGTTCATCACTTACCCGCTAAGTAACTCGAGCCCCTCGACTAGCCTTCTCACGGTAAGTTCCCTCATCTGTACAGCGTGAATAAAAATAGTATCTACTCGATAGGTCTGTCAAGAGGATTAATGGAGTTAATTCAAGCAAACTATGTGGCCTGGCCGGTGGCACAAAGGAGCTCCAAAATAAATGTTAGCTATTGTTATTGTCGTCATTGTCACCACCGTTACTATTTTTATCAGTATCTTAAGAGCCTTGTTTGTTTTGAGTCAATGCCTTGTGCTGGGTCTGTTCCAGGCACCCTGAGAAGTCCACGTTCTGTACCTGCATCACTGCCCAAAAGAGCCCAGCCTGGCCTGGCCTTCCCCAAGCCCCTCCTCCAGACAGACTGAGCCCAGATGCTAGCCAGCACCCCCCTCCCCCTAGTCTGGCTCCCACTCCCTGGCTCAGCTTCAAATGGCCGTTGCTTACTGACCGTCGACAGGGGGCCTGGCCTTGCTTCCGTCTGCTTTTCCCAACTCCAGATGGCCTGAGAGGACCAGCATGGGGGACTCTTAGTTCTGTAGTGAATCCGGGGCGAGAGAACAATCCCGGCTGGCATGACTCTGGCACCGTCTTCTCTTTATCCTGGATTGCCCCTGTCTGGGGTGTAGGTGGAATCACAACAGAGGTTCTAGTGAGTTCTAGAACAGCATCACTCAATAGTTGCAGCTACCTGGGCATAAAGAGGAGGGAAACAGGAGCACAGCTTTTGCAATTGGTCTTCCCAGGATGAATCAAATGATTATTTTTCCAGGCCAGAAAGAGACTGTGGTGTACCCAGAGTCCCCCCCTCCCCCACTTTAGGACCAAGTCCCTATTCCCCCAGCTGCCAGTAGTGTTGGCCATTGGCAGCCTGAAGCGGAGGTGATGGCTGCCTCAGCTCCCAGATTCAATGATCAGTGCAGGGGTACAAAGGCCCAGCCCCCTCACCTACCTCGGGACCGTCCCACAGGGCCATGCTGGCACCGCCCTCCCTGCATGAGTGGCTGAGGCTCCTGTGGGAACTGTCTCCCGGCTCATCTTCTCTCTGTGTCCAAGCCTGCTTCCCTAACCCCTCACATGTGTTGTCCTGTACACCATCCCCAACAAACGTCCTGTGTAAAAATCTCAGACCCAGAGCCTCTTTCCAGGAAACTCCATCCGTGATGAAAACACACGAGAAGGACCCAGATCAAAGTGGCATGCCCTGTTTTGTCACACAGGGAGGGAAGTCGGGGCTCTTATCACTTAAAAGCAAACATATTTAGAAGAGAAGAGAAAAATCCTTCGTGTTACCCTGGCCACTACATGCAATTCTTCCCCCGAAGGTGCTGATGTGTTGAGAAAATTTGACATCTGGGGCCACAGGGGAGACCCTGCCCGGTACTGTAGGGAAGTCCTAAGCCCTGGGTCCCCATATAGGCTCTTGACCCTGCAGAGTCCCCCTTACCATGTTCCCCCTCTACCTCTCTGTCACCGCAGCAAGAAATACATTTCTCAAATGGCTGCTGTCCCGGACGAAGGCCGATCTCCCTGCTCTCACATTAGTGGGTACAGATGCACTTTTGCTTCCCCATTCCTCTAGACATGCAGGGAAATCTGAGATTGATTTAGGATCGGGTGTATGTAGACCCTTTGAAAATATGTGCAAAATTACTTTTTTAAGTTTATTTATTTATTTTTGACAAAGAAAGAGTGAGCAGGGGAGGGGCAGAGAGAGAAGGAAAGAGAGGATCCTAAGCAGGCTCTGTGCTGCCAGCACAGAGCCCGATGTGGGGCTCGAACTCACGAACTGTGAGATCATGACCTGAGCCAAAACAGAGTCGGACGCTTAACCAACTGAGCCACGCAGGTGCCCCATTAGGGAGAGAGAGAGAGAGAGATAGAGAGAGAGAGAATCCTAAGCAGGCTCTGCACTGTCAGCATGTGCAAAATTATAATAATATTTTTTAGACAGAGAAAGTGTTAGTTGCCTTTATCAGATTTTCAAAGGCCTATGACCCAAAAAGGATGACGACCCATGGCTGCTTAGAGAAAAGCATCTGCTGGCTACTGACTGAACGTTCACGCCCAGCTCTTGACAAATCCTTGGACACAGGTCCCCAGCTTCTTCACGACTCACTTCTGAGGCCAGAGATGCATCAGTTCTTTCTTGGACATCGCAGCCTTCCTTATCTCCGTCCTTCCATCGGCCTGGCCAGAATCCAGGGCCACCTTCATCGGGTCCCTCTTCCCCACCACACATCTGCCTCTCACCTGAACTTTCTCTGAACTTCTCTGAACTTTCACCGGACGACTCCCTCTTCTTTTGGTGCCCTCTCAAAACGTCTACCTCAAGAAAGAGAGGCAACACACAAAACAATGTTAGGACTAAAAAGAGGTTTAGGATCCAAGGTGGGGTTGAGGATGGCACTGGGGTCAGAGTGACCACGGTTTGATTCTAGCTCCACCACATTTTTTTAAATGTTTATTTATTTTTGAGAGACAGAGACAGAGACAGAGCACGAGCAAGGGAGGGGCAGAGAGAGGGAGACACAGAATCCAAAGCAGGCTCCAGGCTCTGAGCACAGAGCCTGACGCAGGGCTCGAACTCACAAACCATGAGATCGTGACCCAAGCCGAAGTGGGATGCTTAACCGACTGAGCCAGCCCAGGTGCCCCTAACTCCGTCACATTTGAATTGCACCTCTCATGGCCTCAGCCAAGCCATTCCATCTTCCTGAGTCTTAGTTTCCTTTTCCAAAAAGTGGCAATGCCATTCGTTGTTTGACAATTCAACATGACCGTGTACGAAGCTCAGCACCTTGCCTGGCCTGGAGTAAGCCCTGGTGAGTGTCAGTGTCCGAGGTACAGCACTGCAGGGCAACGGTGCACCCATCTTGGTTATAAAAATAAATGGGGTCATTTCCATCTCTACAGTGAACCGTATTTAAGGCAAAGCTCTTCAAGTGCACTAGGCTCTTGACCCTGCAGAGTCCCCCTTACCATGTTCCCCCTCTACCTCTCTGTCACCGCAGCAAGAAATACATTTCTTGCTTTTCACTTCCAGGGTGAAATTCTGCTCTTCCTTGTTGAAAGCTGGAGGTTTCTTTCCTTCTCTTTAACCCTGCCCCCTCCCCTTCTTCTCTGACTCCCGGGGGGGGCACTGAGGGGTCCCTTTCCTGTCTCACTCCCCATGTCTAGCGAGGTGAGTCCTTCCAGATTCTACCGCCTTCTGGGTCCTGGGATGCTTCCCGGACACAATGGTCTGTGGGATTGGCCATTGTCCCTGCAGCTCCCTGAAATGTGCAACCCCAGGAGCATCCAGGAGTGGCTTTCCTCACTATTATCAGGACTGCAGGGGTCCCCACACCTCCCCCTGGAAACCTCTGTGCTGGCCCCTCAGCTCTGTCTCTCATCTACTCTCAGGGACACCAGAACTGGTTTTATGGGTAGGTGGCCAATGCAGTCCCACAGGACCCCGGACTCAGAAGTTAATGTTCTTCCATTGCTGCTCACCCTCTGGAAATTCTTCATAATCTTATCTTTGAATCTGTGTTTTATAAGAGAAGTCTCATGGCACAGTGGACCGTGCCCTGGGGCCTGGGGCCTCAGCTCACAGTGGTCCTACCTCCCACTGTCTGCCCAGCCCCAGGGTCCCCAGCATCTTGAACCCGCCCGGCCTCTGCCTTTCAACCTCTCTCCCAGTGACAGCTGCCACGCTTTGCCCCTAGAGGAGACCTGAGCACCAGCACGGGCATGGGGAGGGTCAAGGTCGGGTTCGTGCCCCACACATCTTGGGGTGGGCCATGGCAATGGCTGTCCACTCCCCAGGTGGGCTGCACCACGGCATGTGCAGTGGGTGATTGGATAGGGCAAGACTCTCTTACTTGGATCCAGGTGATAGTTGTGTCCCAACACCCCATGGTCTCCTGTGCACTGCGGGCTGAGGCAGCAGGCCCGTGGGGACAGAAAACGCCTGGCTCTACACCCCTGCTCCTGGACGGCACACAGAGTGGAAGTCCAGTGGCTGGCAGGAGGGAGAACCTGGCCTGTGAGGCCTACACTCAGGCCTTGAGTATCCCTGCACCTGTAGGAGCAGGACAGTAAATACAAATGGAAAACATCTGATGGGTCAAGAGAGCGAGACTGCAAAAACAAAGACAAAAAATCTTTGTGTGTGTGTGTGTGTGTGTGTGTGTCTTTAATGCCTTTCTGCTTTTTGAATGAGAGGTTTCTTATGAATTTTCATTTTGCCCTGGGCCCCTAAGCAATGGAGCTGGCCCCGCAGTCCTGGGAATCCCCTCCTCTTCTCTCAAGTGCCATGAAAACATGTGGGTGGGTGGAGGTGGGGTTGACAAGGCCCTGTATTTCCTGTCTGCCAGGCATGGGTGTCTCAACCAGCCCTCACAAGATGGAAGTGTTAGATGCTTCTGCAAGAGGGTCCTTCTCAGGGCCGCCTGGATGGCTCAGTCGGTTGAGCATCTGACTTTAGCTCAGGTCATGATCTCATAGATTGTGAGTTTGAGGCCTACTGTCAGCACAGAGCCCACTTCAGATCCTCTGTCCCCCTCTTTTTCTGCTCCTTCCCCCCCACTCTCTCTCTCTCTCAAAAATAAATAAACATTTAAAAAAAAAACGCGGGGAAAAAGAGGGTCCTTCTCAGAACTCCGCCCAAGGAAGCTGGTCTAGGCCCTCTTCGTTCTGGGTTTGTCTAAATTAGAGAGAATATGTGTCTCTTGATTTGTGTGTTCTCCATCATATTTTTTTGATGCTGTCAGTCCAAAATCCGGCTGCTCTCTTGGATCTTTAAGGGCAGGGGTGGGTTGGGCTCAAAAAATGCAGAATCCATTGTCAAGTGCCCTTAATGTTTCCAGTTACTGCTCTGCCCACATTTGTACACCACTTCACATGCGGCCACCGTAGCTGTTATTGTTGTACTGCTACACATATTATGTGTGTGTGTACAGAAAGGAGCACACAGAAATGAAATTTTGAGGTGGATAAATCCAGTAAAAATAAAAAACGAGGCATTGGGTAAGTTGCCCTACATATACACTCCTTCCAAATCTCTCGCTGCCGTAAAGCGTACGTGTGGTTTTTAAAGCGAACTGCATCAGGGAGTTCCTTTCTACTGGCTAGAATTGTCCATGAATCGTTTCATGAATCGTTCAACAAAGCCAATTAGATCTTGAAATAAAATGCATCAAATAAATCAACTAAACAGCAAATAAAGAACTAAAAAAATTGCCCAAGTTAAAAAAAAAAATGCATCAAAGACCACAATGTAAGAAGAAAACACTGGCGTAAGTCCTCATGACCTTGGATTTGGCAGAGGATTCTCAGCTATGACACCAAAAGCATGAGCAACCAAAGACGAAAATAGATAAATTGGGATGCATCACTCTTAAAAACTTTGGGGTTTCAAAGTAAAAAAATCAACACACAGAGTGGGAGAAAATTTTTGAAAATCCTATCTTTTATAAGGCACTTACGTCTAGAATATATAAAGAACTGTTGTAACTGAATAATATGGAGACAAATAACCCAATTAAAAAATGGGCAAAGCATCTGAACAGGTGTTTCTCCAGAGAAGACACACAAGTGGTCGGTGAGCACATGAATAATCTCCAACACCATGAGCCATCAGGGAAATGCAAACCGAAAGCATGACGAGAATACACGTCATGCCCACTGGCATTGCTATCATAAAAAAAGTCAGATAACAACAAGCGTTGGCAACGTCAGAACCTTCATACTTCGCTGATAAGGATGTAAAATGTGCAGCTGCTGTGGAAAACAGTCTAGAGGTTCCTTAAAAGGTAAAGCAGAGTTACCAAACGATCTGGCAATTCCACTCCTAGCTATGAACTCAAGAGAAATGAAAATCTATGTCCACATGAAAACTGGTATGAATTAACAGCAGCATTGTCCGCGATCGCCAAAAGGCATAACTGACCCAAATGTCCGACTACACATAAATGGATCAGCGAACTTTGGTATATCCGTATCACGGAATGTTACTCAACCATCAAAAGGAATGAGGTACCGACGTGCTACAATGTGGGTGAATCTAACACACGTGGTGCCAAGGGACAGAAACTAGTCACAGAAGACCACATACTATATGGTTTCATTTACATGAAATGTGCACACGAGGCCAACTGATCGAGATAGACTATAGCTTGGTAGTTTTCTACTCTTGGGGGAATGGAGCATTACAGCTAAAGGGTGCAGGTTCCTGTCTGGGGTGATGAAAATGTTCTAAATTTGACTTGAGGCTGCACGAGTCTGTGAATATATCAAAACCATCAGGCTACGTACTTTCTGCCTTTTGGGTGAATTGTATGATGTATGACGTATGGCTCAATAACATTGCTTTTTTTAAAAAAGATACTGTGGTTTTACTTAACAAGCAAGGTTGGCTTTTGTCCCTCCAGCAGCCCCACTACAGATTTTATGTGCCTGAGAACCAACTGGACAAAACACTCTGATCCCCTCACCCTGCCGTGCCTCGCCACTCCACCCCTGCAGTACACCTTCTTTTGTATGTATTCCCCTTGTTTCCTGAAGCCAAGCCAATCCCACCCCCGTTGGCAATGGCAGAGTGTGATGGAGCGCGAGTCCATTTAGAAGCTGGGCCTTGCCAGCTGCCCCAGGACATGACTGACCCCACCGTGTGAGAGGAGCCTCTCCCGGACACACTTCCCACTGCCCCAGCCCATGCACTCTGGACTCCAAATATGTCCATGCCCAACATCGCATACCCAGGCCATTTCTTCTGGTAAAGCAGGGATGGATGTACATCCTACTCCATAGACAGGTTGCAATTCAAACTCCACCATTCAGGAAGGGCCCAGGGGAAGAGTGCCACAAAAACAGTGTTCCCTCATTCCCAGGGAAGACCTCAGGGTCAGTCCCAACACTCAGGAGCCAGGCCCTCCCATCCTGCAGATGCCACCATGGCTTGTAGTGTGTTCAGAAGAAGCAAGTGTTTGCTGACTTCCAAGGACCCTGGATTTGAACCATTCCCTCCGGACTATCAAGGCAAGACAGGGTCTCCTCTCTCTGGAGTCCTCAGTCTTCTCTTGCTCCCCCACAACTTTCTGAGATAGATCAAAAGGCACTAATTAGGGAACACCGGCTCTTCTAAGGGAGCCAACAGGGCAGCAGTAATGGAGGCCATGCAAGGGCATCATCTCAGTTGAAGGCAAAAGGGGAGACCTAGTGCCGGGTTGGAGAGTGTGCCCCAAAATTCATGTCCTTCCTGGAGTTCCAGAAATTATTTGGAAATATGACTGTCACAGGGATGATTAGTTAAGTTAGGATGAGATCGTACTGGTGTAGAGTCTGTCCTCGATCTGATATGACTAGTGCCCTTATAAGAAGAGGAAGGGACACAGACACACAGGAAGAATGTCGGGTGGCCACAGAGACAGGGATCAGAACAATGAATATACAAGCCAAGGAAACCAAGGATTGCCAGCAGCACTGGAAGCGAAGAGAAGCGCAAGTAAGGCTCCTCCCTTCAGAGGGAACACAGCCCTGTCAATACTTTGATTTCAGACTCCCGGTCTCCAGAGAGAAAGTTTCTGTTGTTTGAAGCCACCCAGTTTGTGGTGTTTCATTACAGCAGCTGTGGGAAACAAATCCATCTTTATTCCTGAAGCAGCGCATGGCTAGCTGTTTTCCTGATGTCCACAGATCTGAGGGGAAGACAGACAGCGAACAAATAGCCACAAATAAACAGGTATGTAAGCATTCTCCTAAGAACTGTGATTAACCTCGACGGAGAGTATAGCTGCATTGTGGGAAACAGGTGAGCATTCTGAGAAAGGGCCATTCTGCTGAGACTGTTTCCAGACTTTGGACAGAGGCACAAGAGCTACATGAAAAAACAAAACAATAAAAATTTCAGAGGAAGAAAAGAGATCATTTTTACAACTTTTGGGTGGGGGTTCCCTTCCACAGGAAGGATGATTCAATACCCAGAAGCCATAAAGGAAAGAACTGACTGATTAATCTCATAAAAAAAAAAATTTTTGGAGATCAAAACACATATAAAGTTAAAAAAAAACATGAGGAGTTTTCTGACAAGTAAAGAATTAGTAGCCAAAATAGATCTCCAAAACACAAAAAAAGAGAAAACAATCCAATAGAAGAATGGGTAAGAGATTTTGAAGGACCATTAGGCTACATAAGTGATGAATCACAGGAATCTACCCCCAAAACCAAGAGCATGCTGTATATACTGTATGTTGGCTAACTTGACAATAAATTATATTAAAACAAAAAAAAAAGATGTGGGAAATGAATGTTGGATGCACAAGTGGGGCTCCCTCAGTCTTGGTTTGGGGACAAAAGGTCAAGGACAACACAGTGGGTACCCTCAGGGTCTAAATGCTGGACCCCTGATTCAGGACCTGCTGAAAGGATTGTCTAATCATTTACCTCCTACCCATGGGAGAGGCAGGAGGCAGGGCAGCTGGTCCCAGGGCAGGAAAGGATAAGATTGGAGAAGTCTCCAGATTGGGAGCAAGCAAAGAAAGACTGTGCTCCCAGCTCTTTGTGCAGTCTCGGTCTGTTTACCTCTATCCCCTCTTGAAAGTCCACCAAAATGGCAGTAAAGGAGGGAAAATAAGGCAAAAACTTCAATGGACAAAGAAAATGGAACAGAAGCAAGAGTGACAAAATCCTGGAACCTGGAAGGCAGCTGTATGAGTGGCCACAATGCAGTGGCTCTGAGAAACTGGAGGTCTAACCAGATGCAGGGGAAGCCAAGAAGCTTCTAGCATACAAGTAAAGTATGCTAGAGCTGCCGAAAGGGTACAGGGTACAGGGATTTCTGCAAAGGCAGTTTGGTGGAACTGAAAACGGATGATTGGTTAAACATTAGTATGAGAAGATGTTGACCCGTGGTCCCTTGCCCCAATCTGTACAGGTGAAAAACTACCTCCTCAGCATCCTGGCAGAAGGCAGGGCTCTACTCTCCAGCGAGAGGGAGCCAGGGGGCTCTGGACTCAGGGACTATGGGCACAGATCCAGGTGAGGGCACCTGGCTAATGATGAGGATCGAGTAAAGCCCACATATGAGTGCTGAAATCCACACCATGCCCCTCTCTTGCCTGAGAACTAGGAGCCAAGCTTATAATCCTTGTGTGAGATTTTGGGTGATTTCTTCTCTGGGGATACTGATCAGTCCAATAGAATTTATATAGACACTGGTTGTTTGGAACACCCCCTGGGGTAAAATGGCCAGACTCAGTCTTCCTCCAATGAAACCCCACCCAGACATACAGAGCTTGCAGTGTGTGTGTTAGAGTCTTACTGTGCACATAAAGTCAGAGATGAAAACTATCAAAGACTAAAAAAAGAGCTTAAAGGAAACAGACAACTCATGGAGCATGGGAAAACAAGCAAATTATAATTAATACAATATAATATAATATAATATAATATAATATAATATAATATAATATAAGTGCTGTCTCCAGGAAATAAGATATTACATGCATCCATGAAATGAGAACTTGTTGCTTAAAAAATAATAACAAAGTAGGTTTTAGAAGGATCATTCAGAATTTTAGAAGTATTCTTGGAAGTCAATTGGCCGATATCCAAAACTCCATAAAAGAAGCTTCAGTAGAAAGGTTAAGAGACACCTTCTGAAAAGAACACAAAGAAAAAGGTGGAAAATAAGACAGAAAAAATACAAAAATTGGAGAATCAGCCCAGGGAGTCCATCACTGAAAAACAGAAAGGTCTGAAAAAAAGAGAACGGAGAAAATATATTGGAGGAGAAGGGTAGGAGGTTAGAAAATAGTGCAAGAAAATTTACCAGATTATGAGTAATCATTGTGAGCCTCCGGTTTGAAAGGACTCACTGAGGAGCACCATGTGAAGACCCACACCAGTGTGCCCCAAGGATGAAAAGAAAATTCTGAACGATTTCAGGGATGAAAGTGGCCTCATGTGAAGGAAAGAGAAGAGCATCTTACTTCTCACAGCCGGCTCTGGGAGCCGGAGACAGTGGGCAACAGCTTCACGGTCGGAGGGGCAAGAAGTTCCATCCAAGCTGCCAATCAAATGTGACAGGGGAATATAGCTAATTTTCGCATGTGCGAGCTCTCTGAACAGTTTCCTAACACAGAACGTTTCTCAAGAAGCTATTGGGAGAAGACGCCTCTCCCCAGGAGGGAGGAAACCAAGGTAGGGCATGGGATTTGGCAAACAGGGACCCAGCGTAGGGAAGTCAGAGGGTCCCCAGGACCCCAGCACCACAGGGGGGCAACAACACAGAGAGCACACACCACAGTGGTGGGGGGGGAGGGGTGTGTGTGCTGGGAGGGGTGTCAACGGGGAAGGGAGCTGAGCCTCGGCACACGCATCTGCACAAACTCCATGGAGGCCCCCTTCACCCCGAAGTGTAGGAAAGGACAGTCATGGAACACTAAACAAAGGAAAAGCGTGGCAGCCCCTCATTCCAAGCCAAACAAAAAGTTGTACAAAACGGGAAAGCGTGCTACATGGTTTAGCTGTGAATAATATGAACGCAGTCACAACTATGTAAATACGGAATATTGATTTGGCCAAAAACGACCCTGTAACTACCGTGTCAGGCTTGAGGAGAAAGGCACGCACGCATGCAGGGGGAGAGGCTGGGGTGCAAGAGCGGAGGCCTCCTCTGCCGTAGTAGGAATTCATCAAATAACATTTAAAGTGGAAAACCAAGAAATGGCAGTCCAAGCGTGTTATTTTAAAGTAAGGAGGAAAGCACCAGAAGAATTAGCTAGAAGAATTCAGAGTGATGGCCTCTGGGGAGCGAGAATCAGAAGCAGGGAAGAGAGACGCTGTTTCTCATTATAAAGCTTGCAGAACCATTTGACTTTTAAAACTATGTACGTGTATGACATTGATAAACAGAATTAAAAAAAAAAAAAAAAAAAAAAACATCAAAGAAACAACCGGGAAAGACTACATGGACAAAGTCAGCACATTTAAAACTTTTTAATCAACATCGCTCCAATGAGTAAAGACCTCCGTGTCCGTATTCACAACTGCTTATTGTAATTGCTTATTATAATTATTTCAAGGATGAACCCCTTCCCCCCAGGCTTTATGGTGCCATGAGGAGACACCTCACCAGAGTGATGCTCCCTGTGTCCTGCACCCTGCCCCTGGTGGTGACGGGGGACAGTACTGTCCCCAGTTGGAGTTTGGATGGGGGGAGCTGTCAAAAGGCGGCCCCCTCAGGACTCATTCCCTTCTGGTCTGCTCTCTGTGCTCCGGGTAAATCTGACTGCTCTGCCGGCCCATTCATTCTCTCCAGAGGGCTGCCCTGAGGTGTGGCAGGGAGGATGGCAGCAGGGTGTGGCAAGGCCAAAATCCCGGGGGGACCTCACAGCCACAGCCTACTGTCCATCAGCAGGGCCGCCAATACCTCTGTTGTTCGTCCTGCTGAAACCTGTCTCCTGTGTCTCGTTTCTCAGTTGGACGTGAGCAGGGAGGAGAATAATGGGGTGTTATTTATGAGTCTCTCGAAACCTCAACAGCCATGTGTCAGGCGCAGTGCCTGGTGCTTTGTAAATGCACCGTGCCCTTTGATCCCCACAGCCCTCGGGGTGAAATTATTACCCCGTGAATCTGAGCCCGGGTCTCTGGGACTCCACTCCCGCTCTCCTTTCTCCGTGCTGCATGCCTCACTTGATAGACGCATGCCCGCCTCTCAGGGTTGGGTGAGGAGTCATCGGGACATCGTTGGGTGGGAGGCCTTTGCCCTTGGAGAGCACAGAGCACATCTTGGCCTCTAGATTTCTTTGTCTGTCGTGTCACTGATAATCCCAGCGAATTCTCCTGGCCCTGTCTCCCAACGGCCACAGATGTGGCGGCGATCGTGGCCCGGTTCCCTGCTCTTCTCAGCCCACACGTTCCCCTTAGATGATTTCATCCGCCACATGGCTCCAATTACCATCTATCTGCTCAGATTTATGTCTCCCGCCCAGACTGTGTGCGTGGCTCCAGATGCATGCCGCCCAGGCACATCTCACTCAGCGGCTCAGTGGTTTCTAGCACTCACAGGTCCCCAGTGACCGCCTCATCTCCCTTCCCAGGTCTGCTTGTCCTCCAGTGTCTTCTATCACAGTCTCCCTGACACCACATCTCCCTGACACTGTCCCCCACCTCTTCGCCTCAGAAGATCCCTGGTTTCCTTCCTCCACACAGGCTACCGTATTTTCCTGCTAGGTACTGTGATGGCCCCTTAACTATTTGCCCATTTCCACTCTTGACTCCATCAGGTCCATTCTGTGCACTAGCCAGGATAGTATTTTAGAAACACAAGTCTTATCATTTCACTCCTCCACTTAAAGCCCTTCCAGGCTCAGATGTCACTTCCTTGGGGGAAGACTCCCTCAGACTAGCTTGAGTTCCCCTATTTGTTGCTCCTCTAAAATAGGGGACAACTGGGAAAGAACTTACTGCTATAATACTTTTGTTATTTGTACTTCTGGGTGACTGTCTTCCCTGCAGGATTTGGGAGCCATGAGACCAGCCACTCTAGCTGATTCCCCAACTATGTCCCAGGGCCTTGCTCAGAGGTAGCATATAGCAGGGTTAGTCAGTATCTATTGAATGCATTACTTGGAGGTGGCTATTAAAATAAGTTACAAAAAACATTGAATAGATTGATATTTTTAATAGACTTTTTTGGAGACTTTTTAGGTTCACAGCAAAATTTAGCTGAGTGTTCCAATATGTTCCCTGTTCCCCCTTCAAAGCCTCCCCCATTTATCAACATCTCCACCAGAGAGATACATTGTTATCACTGATGAGCCTATGTTGACACATCATTATCATCCAGAGTCCAGAGTTTACATTAGGGTTCACTCTCAGTGTTGCCCATCTATGGGTTTGGGCAAATGTATAATGACATGGATCCACCATTATAATGTCATAGAAAGTAGTTTCACTGCCTCAAGAATCCTCTGTGTTCTTCCTGTTCATACCTCTCTCCCAGGAAATCCCTGGCAACCACTGATCTTTATACAGTCTTCATAGTTTTGCTTTCTCCAGGAAATCATAGACTTGGGATTATACAGTATGTATAATTTTTAAAAATTTTCGTATGTTTATTTATTTTTGAGAGAGAGAGAGAAGAGTGTGAACAGGGAGGGGGAGAGGGAGAGGGAGACACAGATTGGAAGCAGGCTCCAGGCTCCAAGCTGTCAGCACAGAACCTGATGCAGGGCTTGAACCCATGAACCGCGAGATCATGACCTGAGCCAAAGTCAGATGTTCAACTGACTGAGCTACCCAAGTGTCCCTCAGTATGTATAATTTTTTACCCATTTTTAATGAGGTTGTTCATTTTCTTATTGTTGAGCTTTAAGAGTTCTCTGTATATTTTACATAGGTCCTTTATCAGCTATGTCTTTTGTAAATATTATTCCCCAGTCCATGGCTTGTCTTCTCATTTTCTTGAATTATATTGATTTTTTTCTTTGAAGATGGAATTGGCTTTATTGAGCAAGTCATGAATTGGGCAACATCCCATATAGCAAGTAGAGAGATGTTCCTGAATTATGCTGATTCTTAAGGACAGAAATAAGCCTGACACAATTTTAAGAGTTTGTAATATACATAAGATAGATCCAGGGACTTCCTTGTTCTCTGACCCATGCACAGTCACAGGCTCATAGGAAATCCTGTCTGAGAGAGTTGCTTCATCAAGAGTTATAAGGGTATCTTCTCAAGAGTTCCAATGAAGCTGAACTGTGAATGTGGTAAAGCCTGTCACACCTGATGAGCCACCGTCACCCATCTCATGTCTCCTGGACTGGCCACTGTCCAGCCTAAAGCTTTGAAGTACAAAGGCTGAAAGTCCTTTGGGTAGAGAATCCACAGGGCATTGGTGGAGGAGAGGCAATCCGGAACTGATGCCAGAGATAAATTTACCTTCAAATTAATGACACTTGCAGGATGGACCTCAATTTATAGGATCCCCTTCCAAGGCCCTGGAAGGGCCCCACCAATGTAAGGAAGTAAGATAGCTTCTCTTTGCACTGGAGTCTGCCCTCTGTCATGTATTCTCCCTCTTTTAAGGTGGCACTGAAGAGGCCTCAGGCATTTGGGGCTCTTGCTAAGAAGTTCGTTTGGGAATATATGATTTAACAAATAATTTGGAGAGATGTTTTTATTTATTTTTTTTAATCTTTTTAATGTTTATTTTATGATTTTTGACAGAGAGAGAGAGAGAGAGAGAGAGCAAGCAGGGGATGGGCAGAGAGAGAGGGAGACACAGAATCCGAAGCAGGCTCCAGGCTCTGAGCTGTCAGCATAGAGCCCAACGCAGGGCTCGAACCCTCGAACCATGAGATCACGACCTGAACCGAAGTTGGGCGCTTAACTGACTGAGCTACCCAGGCGCCCCTTAGAGAGATGTTTTTAAATGTTGTAATAAAACAGACGAAAAGTTACAGTTTTCCAATCTGGAAGTACGGTTTTTCCTACTTAAATTTTTAATCAAGAAACTGAGGGGAAAAAAATCAGATAAAAATGACTGGAATATAAGACAAGTAATATAGAGGAGCTATGGAATCAATAGAAATTATTGTTAATCACATTGAATTTTTAAATGTTCGGATTTTCCTATGAAGAGGAAGAGATGTATTACTAATAAAAATAGTAAGTAAGATCTTGGGGTGTTTAGTAATCTCATTAAAAGTGTGAGTTCTCTGAAGAGACTATGAAAATACTGAAATTTCCTGCTGAACTGACCAAAACTGACAACAACAAAGAAAACACACACACACAAAATCTCATAAATTCCATTAGAACATAAGCATTGATGTGAACATTGCCATTCAGAGACTATATAACATTAATGACCACGTGGAGACTGGGAATGCCCTAAAATCTTGCCGCTCAGATACAATAGATACATGAAGTAAGTGTTCCCCAAGCCTGATAATACTACAGTGCATGTCGTCATCAATGAGCTATGTAGTTGAAAGTAATTTTTCTAAACTACCAAAAAAAAAAAAAATTAATGTTTTTGATTAGCCAGGCCCTGAAGACAGACTGAATTCTCTTTTTATTATGACTATAGATAATCACTGTCGGGGCGTCTGGGTGGCTCAGTCGGTTGAGCATCTGACTTCGGCTCAGCTCATGATCTCACAGCTTGTGAGTTCGAGCCCCGCGTCGGGCTCTGTGCTGACAGCTCAGAGCCGGGAGCCTGCTTTGGATCCCATGTCTCCCTCTCTCTCTGTCCCTAACCCGCTCGCATTCTGTCTCTGTTTTTCTCAAAAATAAATAAACATTAAAAAAAAAGAAAGAAAGAAAATCGCTGTCATATGGAGGCAACAAAGAATACTCAGCCAACAATGTAAGGGAAGTATTATAGAAGTCGGTCTAAAACTTAATAAAAACTGATTTTGAAGAGTTTTGTGATGTTTTTGTTATTCATCGGCTTTCTAAAAAATTTGTCATTTATTGTAATTTTTGTCTCATTTAAAATAATCACTCTGATAACTACGTTTGTATTCGTACTTTTTTGTTCTTAAAGAAGTCCCCTAAGTGGAGTAACGATACTAGAATTGAGACCTGCCAGAACTCACTTGGGTGACAAAGGGGTGGACACAGGTTTCCCCGTGATGCAAACCCTCCTCTGCCTCAATCGGCCATGGGTGGGAAGCTGTCTCATGTCCAAGGGCACGCAGAAACAACCTGGCAACCTGCAGAAGCAGACCCTTACCTGCAGCAAATGAGCGAGCTCTCTGTCCCTGATGCACCAGCAGAGAGGACCCTGCCAGGGAGCCCCTGCTTCAAGTAGGGACTGGACGGGCATGTAGTCACTGGCTATCTAGACACCAGATAAACTGTGGCTCACTTCCAGCCCTGAGTCTTTTTTCAAGACTGGTGGTGGGGACTGTCATGCTCCTGGAGAGCAATAAAGCAAGTCAAACTTTCTGGAAGACAAGTTCACGATAAATATTCAATGTGTTCACTCCCCCCAGCCCAGTGATTTCCCCTTCCAGGAATCTATGAGTAGAAATGATTGAAAATGCAAACAGATATGCAAGCAAAATGAAGTTCCCACGGCGTTCACATGGCACAGTGATGATATAATATCAACAGTGTTTGAAAACAATCCCTCCAAAATGTGTCTGCAGTTATGTAGCTATACCTAGAAGAAATTTATCAGAATATTTGTTAAAACGCTTCTGAGTGGTACAATTTGTGATTGCGATTTTCTGTGTGTGTGTGTGTGTGTGTGTGTGTGTGTGTGTGTGTAACGAACACAGATGACTTTGATACTCAGAAGAAAATGCATTTTTTAAAGGGACTAGCATGGTCGTCCTATTCCCACCTACTCATACCTATTCCCACCTACTCATACCTATTCCCACAGGAATACCTTTAGTACTGAGCACCCTTTCTTTAAAAGAACTGCCTTCTGCAGAGAAATGGGCCCCACCCACGTCCCTTCTCCAGGATCCCCGGAGCCTTTGTCCAGACACCTTGATTCAATAATGCTGGTGAACTTGGGGCAGTCCGTTACAAGATTCCTTGCATGGCAACATGGGGGCAGCTCTTACCCCATTGCGCACAGCCTCTTGGGACCGCCAGTCCTCATACCCACCAGAGAGGTGTGGAGATGGCGAGGACCAAGATGCCTAGGAAGGCATAACCTGGAAATGCCCGTCCTCTGGCCGGGGAGTCCTTTACCAGGAAACAGACACATAGTAAGGGCCTGTGCAAATGAACTTACCTCACCTTACCTTCCTGTAGAGTGAGGAGTGGGGACTGACAGATGACTCTCTGAGGTATCTGAGGGCCCCGGTCTCCCCCATGGGCACGTCTGCCTCCAGGGTGCATCATGAGGACCACACAGCAAAGACAAAGAGTCTGCCCCGTGCAGTGTGGTTGGCACAGCAGACAGGGCAATTACCACTCATCCTGAAATCCAACTACCCTCTCCAGTCCCCCAGAGTCTCTTTTGAAATAAGGCTGGGGGGATGGAAATACATAAACTAAACATGCCGGGCAGGCATACTTTTCACAACAGAGATGAGGAAGGGAAAAGGAGCCAAAAGTAGTATGCCCCCGTCCCGTGTGCCTAGTTTACACAGGGTGCTGTGTATGCGTGGGACAGGCTGTGACTGGAGCCATCACCTCTGAGCAGATGCGGTACTCAACACAGGCACGTGCTCATGCCGGGCACAGCCTGCCTTTATAGCCAGGACATGGCCCAGTGAATGGCCCACACACAGCGGACCTCCATGCAGGGGCTCCACACGAGGGGACTCTCCGTGGGACCTGGTACCACAAGGGAGTCTCCACTGAGGGTTCTGGAGAGAAAAAGGAACCCCAGGAGGTGCATCTGGAGATGTTGCCCTGTGCCAAGTGCCAGGGAGTCATGAGTGTAGGGTGGGCTCAGGGCAGCTCAGAGGGCACAGGCAGGGGGAAGCCCCCTGGTCTGGGTGCCTGAACACAGGGTGGCCCATAGACCCTGCCCCCCCAGAGGCTCTGAACCCACATGCTCTGATCTCCCTTATCCGGGCTCCTCTCTCAAGGGTGTCTACCCGGCCGGCAATGGCCCCAGAAAAGCGGTGGGAAAGACCCCATCTGGAGCCTGTTCAGCCTTGGATCCTGTGTGTTAGTCAGGCCAGGTCATGACCTGAAGGAGCCACCCGATACGGAGGTTCTATCTTCAAGGAAACACTGGGTGCGGCCTTCAAGCTCGCTCAGAAGAATGTCGGAGGCAGAGAAGAGTGACCAACATCTGGGAGAAGCCAGGGAAACTGAGATCTGGGGGGGAGCCATCACTTACTCAGAGTCCCAGCTGGCGAAGGCAGGTTTGGAAGCGACTGGAAAACCGCAGTCTGAATAACCACAGCTTGGCTTTGGCCACAACTCCCTCAGGGGCGTTTTCCCCCCACACTGCCCGCTCATGGGCTTCCAAACCATCCACTTGGAAGCTCCCCGCCACCAGCCTCTAATGAAATGCACTCGGCGTTCCCGACCACGGCTCCACCTTTACCGACCGCGCGGCCCCTTGGTCCGGGGCCGCACGCACTTGGGGGTGCGCCACTCTGGCCGCAGGAAGCCAGTCTGCTGTGAGATGTCGGGAAATGGTCTGCGGAGCCCTGATGTGTATTACTTTCCAAATTTATCACGGCTCCGTCTTCCAACATAGAAAAATATGGTTTTGATTTGATTGTCGACACATCTCCAAGCCCGGGTCCATCGGTCCTCCAGGACAGACCCCTCCCGGTGGGCTGGGCTCGCAGGAGTGGCTGGGCCTTCCTGTATGGTCCTGCTGCTGAGAAGGCCCCTGGCCTGGCCCTCTCCTTACTGGCCATCTGCAGACGCCCACCCAGCCTTGCTGGTCCTTTCCCGGCACATCCCCAGGCTGGCTGAGGCCATCCAGTGTGCTTTCCCTGGCACACTGGGACCCACTGGCAGCGGCCGTACTCAAGCTCTCGAGCAGCTGGAATGTGCCAGCGTTGTCCGCACAGGACGCTCCCGACACCGGCCATAAGCCAGGAGAGGCGGGCCTGGATGGTGGTGGTCAGTTCTTCCAGAAGTGGGGCGGGCAGCCGGCTGGCCCCATGTCAGGCCAGAACCCAGAGGCCCAAGAAGCCCAGCTGTACCCATCAGGGCCATCCAGCTTGCTTCTCTTCCTGGTTCTCAATCTGTCTCTCTGTCTCTGTCTCTTTGCTTCTCTCTCTCTCTCTCTGTCTCCCTTTCTTTCCTTCTCTGTCTCTCTATCTCTGTCACTGTCTCCTTATCTCTGTTGCTGTCTCTGTCTCTGCATCTCTATCCCTGACAGTCTCTATCTCTCTCTTTATCTCCCTCCCTTTCCCTCCCTCTCTGTATCTTTTTGCTTGTCTCTGTGTCCCTCCTTCTGTCTCTGTCTCTCTGTTTATCTCTGTCACTGTCTCTTTGGCTCTGTTGCTATCTCTGTCTCTGCATCTCTATCTCTTAACAGTCTTTGTCTCTCTCTTGTCTCCCTCTCTCTCCCTCCCTCTCTGTCTCTATATCTGTTTGTCTCTGTGTCTCGCTTTCTATCTCTATTTATCTCTGTTACTTCATCACCGTCTTTCTTCTCTGTTGCTGTCTTGTCTCTGTGTGCCTCTGTCTCTAATAGCCTCTGTCTCTCTGTCTGTATCTCTCTGTCTCTCCCCCTCCCCACCCCACCCCATCACCTCCAGGCTCATTTTCCCCCCCGGCAGCAGCAGCTCTCTGCCCAGGGCCACGGAGGGCCCGTGGGAGGGGGTCCTGTCCCACCTCTGGGCAATGTCCTGCCACCACAGAGCCATCCCTGCTCCTCCCAGAGTGTGACCCTGTCCCCTCTCCACCTTCCTGCCTCCCCCTCAGCCTGGGGTGGAGAACAGCTGCTCAGATATCTGCTGTCTGTCCTGGAAGTCTGTGGTCTGTCTGGAAGCTGGTGGAGAGCTCATTTTGCCCTTTGCATTTGACTTCCTCAGGGTGGATAGAGTTTTCCTGTGTCTGTGATATGCCCAGGGCAAATCAGCTCGGGCCTTCTCTCTGTCAGCATAAGAGAACCCGGAGTCCACCCTGCCTGCAGCCCCCTGGTCCCACGGTGGCTACTCCCACCAGTTTCCCAGGCCAAACCCTCTGACTCACTAGCCCCAGGGATGGGGGAGCCCTCTCTCCCTACTCCCCACCCTCATTCCTGACTCAGCTTCCAGTGCGCTAGACCAATGACCTTGGGTGCCTGTCACATCCCCCAGGTTCCTCTCTAGGGCAACTGGGACCATAGCCAGATTGAGAGCCAGGGGCAAGGGGCCAAGGGTACATGAAAAGCATCCCCATCACTGGTGGGGAAGTGTGTTAACAGAGCTGCCCAGAGAGATGCAGGCAGGGAACACAGGAGCGTAGGGGAGCACAACAGAGAGTGGTGGGGTCTGCGGTAACTCAGCAACCAGAATGGGCAACGACTCTCCTTTTCCACAGGGTGGCCAGATCCTCCGATTTGTCAAGAGAAACTGCAGGTCTGGATTTCCATGGGAAAATTTTAGATTTTAGATTTTATTTTTTATATGTTGGGACATAATTAAACATTATATATTGACAGAACATACCCGGCCTGCATACCACCTCTGTGACCTGTGTTTGGAGTCTCGTATCACCCACTCCTTAACCTTCCAACCGTCCGGCAGGGAGCTCCTCACAGGTCCCACAAGCCTGCCTAGGTCACGTGCTCGGGGTCCACCCGCAGAGCCACAGAGGTACTCAGAAGATCCCCGTGCGGAAGATCCACAGCTGCCTGTTCCTGACTGGTCACCTCCCCCTGGCCTGCAGACCCCTGGGCCACCACCACCCCCCCCCCCCACCGCCCCCGCCTCTGACACTGCACGGCCCATCACAAACAGAGCTGAGGCAGGAAGACCGTTCAAGCCACAGGGAGTCCCCAGAGGGCCAGGCTGTGGTCGACATGCTTGCTTGCGTTTCTTTCCTTAGGTGTAAACACAGCTACTTTCTGCTCCCAGTCAGACAAGCAGGTCACAGCACGGGGGCCGAGGCCCGCCACCCCCAAGGAGGTTCCTGCCTGCACACAGCCAGTCCCAGCACGGGGCTGCCCCTCAGGCGGCGAGAGGCAAAAGCACGTGTGGGCCAGTCACTGGCTTCACGGAGCTACAGCGTGTGGTCTGGGCAAGTGACAGTTCAGCTTGACCCGCTGCTTCACCCATAAAATAGGAACACGAATTACTTCATGCTAGATGCAAAGGGACGAAACTAGGTAAACTTCCTCAAAGTCCCTCCCAACGATCCTGTGGGGGGTTATCATCACCCCCCTCTGCCCCACCCCCCACCAGCCCTCCCTCCCCCCACTTTACAAGTGGAATTCTGAGCCCCAGCGAAGTGGGGCTATCTGTCCCCGGAAAAGCCCAGATTTGAGAGTTTGGTTTTTCTTTACATCAAGTCTAGAAGCACCAGGGCAGGAATGAAGACTTTCCAGCTGGCACAAGGACCAACTTTTCGCTCCTTCAGCTCCTTCACCCTAGAATTACCCCCCTCCTCCAGGGTCTGCATTGGCCCCAGAGTCCAACACGTGAGTACAGCTGGTTAAGCACCCCCACGGGGGCTGGTCGGCCTTAGTTCTTGACTTGGACCTGTGGGCTTCTATCACCTGTCCCCACACGCCTGGCTCCCACCGCCTGCGGGTGGAACACAGGCCTAGAAAGTGTGTGTGTAACACTGAGCTTGGCCCAACCAACTCCTACACATCCTTCAGAACCTTGTTCAGACATACCTTCTACTGGAAGCTGTGCCGGGCAACCCCAACCCCTTCAGGCTAGGTTGAACCCCTCCTCCGGGTCTCTCCAGCAACCATCTTTGCCTTGATAGAGCACTCTTCATGCATTAGGAGTTCACAGTACAGTGAGTGACGTAACTGAGCAAGGCGGCCCCCTCTGGAGAAACCACTTGACCTGAGGGTCCCAGCAGCTGTTCCAAGGGCCCCCATTCCTTGCCTCGGATGCCACCCTAGGCTGCTGTTCCCCACTCCCGGCACACCACTCCCTGTTGGGAAGCCCTAGGGCCCAGAGCCTGTGAGGACGGAGGCCACAGTCTGTGTTTGCTGTCCCACTCTGGGCTCTGGGAGAAGGCTCTGGGAAAAGGCCCTGGGTGAAGCCCCCTGGCCTCTATGTTACACTTGGCTCTTTCTGTGTGGATGCGGACACCTTCCCTTTCTTTGGCCAGGAACCAGATGCCTTCCCATCAGGGACTGTGTGTGCCTTACTCAGGGCTGAGCTGGGATGAGGGGTCCAGGAGCTCCAGGCTCCCTGGGATGTGACATCCTGTGGTATTATTAGCACAGGAGGTGATGAGGTGAAAACAGTGTGTCAGCAAGGACTGGGGCTAGATTGCCGTCTAAGCGATGCCAGAGATGGGCACACGCTCAAAAATGTAAAAATATGTATTCCAGCCTTAGTACGGGGGGCTAAGGGTGGAGGGGCACATGTCAGTCGGCAGCACAGCTCCCCCTGCTGGTCATGCTGATGATGCAGTTTGACCCCCTTGCAGCAAAGAGGGACAGACGGGGACCAGCAGATACAGGGTGTGCATACATGCATGCACCATTTTCCTGTCTCTCTCTTTGTCACACACACACACACACACACACACACACACACACACACTGGGCACTCCCTCTGCCCACTGGCACCACTCACAGACCAATCACATAGTGAACAAATTCAAAGCACCTGCTGTGTACAGATACTGCCCCCAAACTCACCTGATCCAGGGTGACCCCTGACCTTCACTCCCTGTCTTCGATTTATCACAGAGTCCTTCGGTCCTCCTTCCAGTGCCCCCACCCCCATACAACTGGTCCTAGCCCCTTACTCCCTTGCTGGGCCCTGTCCCAGGTCCTCACGCCCCGACTAGGACAAGGGCCCAGGGTCCAACTAGGCACCCTCCCTCTGCACACTCCTGTACACACCCATCCTGCACATGGCCCTACATTCCACATGCTTCCACTGCCTGCTCCTGCACCTCCAGGCCCCACCCCACCCTGAGAAAGCCCAGACTCCTCACAATGGCAGTTAAAGCCTTCGGTGCTATGACCAACCTGAGGACGGGTTTCCCTGCCTCTTCTCACCATGCATCCACCCTCCAAGCAAACCACAGCACCACAGCGCCATTTCCTGAAAAGGCCTCCCATCTCCAGCCTCACAGACACCTCCTCGGCCCCCTTCCCTTGCACAGGTGCACCCCACTTTATACACAGCCCTCCCCACTCATGCCCATGGACAGACTCACACCCCATTTGTCTTCCCCACTCCCGGGCCACATGTAGCTCCCAGCCACTTAGCTCTCGACAGGAGACCCCCACATCTAGAAGCACCCACTCCCCTGACGCGCTCCTGTGCCCACCCTCGCCCCAAGCTCAGGGTCTACAGAGGAAGGAGATCACAGGCCCCGGTGCCCAGTTTCCCAGGAAGAGCTTTTGAAAGGAATTGCACCCACAGGAAGCTCTGGTCCTCCAGGAGGGCAGCAGCCGGCCACCAGGGCCACATGTCCGGGGGTGACAGGCCAGCCAACAAGACTGTTGTTCATGCCTGAGCTTCTGGAGCCAGGCAGGCCCTGCCCCAGAGCCCCTTCTCCATTTGAGGAGGCAGCCGGAAAACAAGGCCTTGGACCCAACAGCCCAATGGCCCGTTTGAACGGCTCTCCTCAAGCAGAAATTTCCCACATCGCCTTCCAGCCGGGGCACTGCACCCCAAGCTCTCCTGCCTCCACAGCAACAACACCTCCAGCCTCACGTGGCACTGTATCTGGGCCCAGAGCACAGAGGAGGCCTGTGGGGAGGGTGGGGGAGAGGGTCCAGTGGGAAGTCAGCCTCCTGGCTGGCCATGGCCCTTTGTAAGGAGTCCTGTGGCCCCCACACCATCTCTTTCCACTTCCCAGAGGTGCCTTGGCCTGTATTGGGCTTGGGGACCCACAGAGCTAAACGCATATCACTGGGCCCCTTCCAAGCTGTGTCCCCAGGCAAATGACAGGAACTTTTCCTGCTTTGTTTCCTCATGCCCTTATGCTGAAACAAGCTTGGAGGACCCACATGGAAGTTAAGAGAATATTCTTTAGCACCTGGTACCAAGTCCTTTCTAACATTCTTCTGCACTGCCATCCACCCAGTCTTCTCCAAATTTGAGCATCCTCAGGGCTCAGAGACCTCCCCCAGACATGGTGGGCTGATCTCTCCCCTTCCCATTGGGCAGCCCCATTCTGGCTGCAGGGACCCAGTTCTATTCTATGCTCAGCCCAATGCCCACTTCCCCCTTGGCCTGCAGGGTCAGGTCCTGGTACTTTGCTTCTCCTTAATGCTATTCTGAGTTGTGCTGACCCCTTCCCCACCTGCTGGCCCAGAGGACCCCCTGAGCCCCACCTCTCTGCTCCACTCCCCCCACCCTGCCAGGCCACCTAGGACTTCTGGCCTTCTCTGTTCCTGTGACAGGTTCTGTGAGCTCCCGGGTCTTATTTCCTCATACCCAGCACATATGAGGAAGGACCATGGCAAGGCCAACTTACTCTAGCAGGGTTTTTTGGTGAAGGGTGGAAGGGGTGGTGTTAAACACCTCTCTTTGAGAGACGACACAGAGACCCTACTAGCAACCGGGGTTTCTTGTCCCCAGGCCTCTTTAGAGAGTCTGTCCTGTCCTGCCATCGGTGGCTTCCCTTTGTCTGTTCCCTACTCATGCTGTAACCTGGTCACCCTCATTCATGATCTTTGAGCCCATGATCACACGGAGGCCCTGCCACTTGTAGGCCATGACTGCCGTGGCTATTCCATGGCTGGAAGCTTCAGGACACAGCTGCCAAGAGCTGGGTGTCATCGGCTGAGGTCCCCTCTGAAGGGATCCCTCCCTGATTAGAGGCCTGGACACATGGGTGGGCACAGACATGCAAGGAGGGCCATGGATTCTCAGGACCTTTGAGCCTGCCCCACCTGCCCACACAGTCACTGTGAAAACCAGTGACTACGCTCCTCCTTGCTCTGGGCCACCCTGCTAAGACCCTGTCCCCATTTCTTCTGACCATTGATTCCTCTTTCTTCAGGACCGCTCTTAGCCATCGTGGAATCTTGGCTTTGGGAGAACCCACCCTTACACCCCCTCCTCCTGATAAATAGAGAGTTATCCAATAGAGAGTCAGAGAGGCCAGGGTAGAGATGGGGTGTGGAAAGGCCCTGAGAGAAAGTAGTGGGAATAAGAGAAAAACAAGACAAGCATGAGACAAAGGATTCAGTGTGTTGTAGAAAGAGTCCCGTGTCATGCTGTGGCCATGTCTACTGGCTGCGGTCTCCCAGGGTGTGAAGCAAAAATGAACAGGCCAACACAACCAGAGTGACCAGGCAGGGCCCAGAAAGGCCACAGAAGATGGTCCCCAGGGGAACACTGCAGTGGGGTTCCTGCTCTCTCCAAGATTCTGTGTGCTCTGTGACTTTCTGGGGAAAGTGGGAGGCCCAGCCCAGGAGCAGGTACCCTGTGAAGGGCAAAGGTCACCTGCTTCTCAGGGAAGACGTGCCTGATCAGTGATAGGGGCATTTTGAACATGAGAGAGAGCCCCTCATGTGAGGGGTGTGAGAGCCCCTGTACCACTCACAATGACAGGGCTCTACCTTACCAGGGGGCCCCCGGTGGCCCCTCATCTTCCCAATCACCCAGACCTCCCTGTCTCAGGGTCACCGTGCTCCTGCCACAGGCCCCCATGCCCCATACACACCCTGTATGGATATACCCCAAGAGATCAAAGCCCTTTCTAAACTGCGGTGCCAAGAACCTCCCCACCCACCACCACTGCCCAGCCCCCCTGTGGAGGAGGGGGACCAGTCTTCCAAACACGTTGCTCCGTCGCTCAGTCTCACGAGGAAGAGCTGGAAGCCAACATGATACTGGGCTCCGCTCGGATGAGGGGGCAGCCCACAGCCTCCACACGGCAGCCTGGCCCTGCTCGTTGGACGCTCCCTCCTGGATCTGGATCAGCAGCTTCACTGACCGTTGGACCCCCGACTCAGGGCACCAAGGCCCTGACAGCCCTCTCCTCTCTGGACACGGTGGAGGGAGGCTCATCAGGGACACGTTCTCAACACCAAAATGCCAGGTGCCGCGAACAACGCCCAAGCTTCCCCTGGGGTCATGGGCAGGGCATATACGGGCCAGGAGGTCTGGGCCACGTTCGGGTCCACCGCCACCCCCCCTGCCAGGTCTGCACCCGTCACCGCCCAGAACCTCTGCCTAATGTCCCCCGCCCCACCCCCACCACCCCACCAGCCTGCTCTCCACCGGACAGACTGTGAGCTCGGGGCCTCATTCTCATGGATTCCCATGGCCAGATCACGGTGAGTTCTGCCAACGGCCCACGCCATTGGTTCGGTCAATGCCGGAGGCTCCAGCACCCCCACCCCTACCCCAAGCTCAACCCCTCCCACACAAAGCACAGGAAACTCCAGCACTGGACATGGAGCCCAGTCTATCTGTTCCAATTTCCACAGGAATATGAGAAACATTTAACATGACAGCTCAGTTTCCTTCAAACAGGATCCAGGGACCCACGCGGGCGCTTCCCTGAGGCCAGACGTCTGAGTCAAACCGTGAACGTGGGTGATCCCTCATACCCAGATGTTGGGCACCAGGGAACTCAAACTTCCCCCATGAGGACTTTGGGTTCTGAAGGCCAGAGTGATGGCCGTCATCTCACAGATGAGTGTGCTTGGATCCGTTTCCATTGTGGGGGCTTGGCCAGGCAGAATCGGGGTCTTGCTCCTCAAGGGTCGCACGCCACCCTAAGAAGTGCCATCTGTGAGTGCCCCGTCCAGAGCGGTGCTCAGTAAATTCTGGAAAGCATCCCCTGACTTGAGGTCGAATGGGGGAGTGCGGCCTCGCTGGCAGCTTGACTCCCATAGGCACCGTGCCTACATGTGCGCCTGCTTCTCGGAGCCGAGGAATCGCGTCAGGACAACGGGAAATCTTCTCCCTGGGCCTCTGCCAAGTGGGCCCAATGCCAGAGCTGCGATCCAGGGCATCCCTGCCAAGTTTCCAGGCTCTTGTCATGCTTCACTCCTACCCAGGGGGAAACCCCTGCACTTTCTCACTTCTTTTGAGACACATCAAATTGAAGAGAGTTGGCTCGCATCTAAAACCAGGCCTATTTTCTCTACTCACATTTTTTGGAAGGGGAATCAAGTTATTTTCCTTCGTTTCCATGAAATGCTGGTGATGGGCTCCGGGGAGATCAGTTCAAAGGCACCTGTTGCTAATTCCCAGGGCTGAGCAGAGATGGTGGAAACCGCCAACCGCCACAGGCTCTGTGATCAAAAGGAGAAAAGGCCACCAGTGTTCTCTGAAGTCCAGGGGTGGCATCTTGCAGGAGATAACTGGGGCCTTAAAGGTGCCTTGCTTGTGCACGTGGCAACGACGAGCCGGGAGGGCACCTCTCCTGCTGGGCCCCGCCGTCCTGCACTCCTGGGAACTCGCCCGGCAATGGACAGAGCCCCTGAGAGCAGCGTGGGACAAAGGCAAAAGGGCAAAGTTGAGCTTTTGCCCCAAATGGAGCCTGCCTGAGGCATTTGTGCTCTGGAGACAGACCTTTGTTCACTTGGTGCAGCAAGCGTTCTTTGAATACCTCCGGGGTATTTCAGGGAAAATCAAGCCTCACTGAGAATCTCCAATGCACAAAGTGAGGCTCACCACCTGGGCCTGCTTACAGGTGCCTCTGTGCCTGCAGAGAGTGACAAGGCATTGGTCATGCGGCCAGTGACAGAGCCCGTGACGGGGCAGGGAGAGAGTCCCAAGAGGAGACCACTCCTCAGCTGAGCCTCACTGGGTGACCTGCAAGGATTTGGCCCCTTCTTCCTGTGCAGAGGTCTTCCCAGAGAGGACAAAAAACGACCGTGGGGTGCAGAACAGGTGTGTGAGCTTCTATCTTTTTAACCTAAAAAGAAGAAAGAAAATGATACAGCTCAGCTCTACAGACCAGATCACATTCGGCCGTGGCTGAAGGAATGTGTGTGCGCTGCCCCCATTTCTGGGACATTCTTGTCCCTCCCCCTCCTTCAAATCTGAGGCCCTCCTTGACTCCCCCTACATACACACTCCCCATCCCTCTTTCCCCCTGCTCTTTTCTCCCTGGCACCTCTCCCCACCGCCGGCTTGCGTCTGACTCATTTGTGTTGCTGATTATCGTTCTACCCTCCACTAACAACACACATGTCGCCGTGGTGTTTCTGTGGCCCACGCTCTGCTCTGAGTACTTTCCACATATTAATGAATTTGATTCCATCAGCATGTCCCGTGAGGCACATGCAAAGGGATCTGTAAAAGATCCCCCCTTTTACAGATGGGGAAACACGGACCCAGAGATGCTAAGTGGCTTGCCCTAAGTGACCACCTGGCCAACGGCAGAGCAAAGATTCAGTCCAGCCCTGCCTGGCCCCGGGGCCTGTGCAGTTAACCCCCGGGGCCATAATGTCTCTAAAATGTCATCTAGCCAAGGCTGGGGTTCTTGTCTATCATCTAAGTACTATATTCCCAGGGCCTAAAACGGCATAAGGGCTTCATAAGTATTTGTCAAGTTAATAAATTTACATCACCTCCCTGGCCTATCTCCTCAGTAAGGCCTCTAACCTCCGCTGGGCCCCTCAGAACTGGACCTATACCCCCAGCAGCCATGCACCACAGCGAGAGTCCATCGTCCCCCAGGAAACACGGACCACACTCTGGGATGTATCTTCGAAGGGTCCCCACTTGCTCACCAGAAGCCCCTGGGGCCTGTGAAACCAGTGCACACACACCCCGAGTGAGGATTAGGATGCAGTACCATTCCAGGGGCAAGTGTCCACATTGGGATCAAGGCCTTCGGGGCCTCACTGAGGAGATAGCAGCTGGCCACGGAAACTCTGGGGCAATAAAGGCCGTAAAAATGGTTGAATCCCACCGCCCCCACTTAGAAGCTGTGTGATCTTGGCCAAGCGTCCCCAGGCCAAGGCCTCGGCCCGGATCCGTGCGTCTGAAATGACACTGTAATGTAAATGCCACACTGTAAATGACAACATGCAGGCTTCCCACCTTTGAGGACAGTCTTTCCTCCCTCCCTTTATTCAACGGCTCTGTGCCGAGCACCAAGTGGACACCAGGCTGGGGACGTGGTTTTAGGAGTTGGTGACATAGCAGTGAACGGCGGCCCCCTTCTCGCGGCGCCTACGATCTAGAGTGAGAAGAAGGATAGCAAACACACACACAACACACAGTTTAATGAGAAAATAAAAGCAGGATAAGAGAATAGAGAGTTGAGTCCCAAGTATTTTCCATCTTTCCTCTTAAAACAATGTGTGTTCTGCACACAGTTCTGTCCCGTGAACTCCAGCAATGGGGCTGAGCTCCCCATCCGCCCGGGAGAGGACATTCAGAGAGCTCAGGTGGGGACCACACAGAAATGCTGGCTCCACATCTCGCCAGCCTTGTAGACTCTGCTGAGGGAGCTCCCCGGGCCCGGGGAGAATGGATGCGGCCCCTACACAGAGTTCAGGTGGGCCAAGTGGGCTCAGGTCTGAGCAGCCCCTACCCTCTGAGTGGGCAGAGCAGCCAGAAGGAGGGTGGGAGAGGGCAGGGGCAGCCCTCATCTCCATCCATGCTGTGTGTGAATGAAGGCAGGTGCAGGTGGCTATGGGGCAGGACTGGGGGGATGGAACCAGCCCCAAGCAAGGGTATGAGGCAGTTTCACGGGGCCCGGGGAAGGCTCCTACTCCTACCCGATGGGCAGCGTGATCTTCCAACGTCAGAGCACAGTCCTGGCCAAAGAAGCTGGGCCTGTGGGGGACTGAGGCCAGCGTCTACCTGTGCTGCTCAGGATGGGGCTTGAACCACAGCCCTGGCCCAGCCCCAACGGACAAGGGAGCAGACAACAATGACTTCCCAAGTTGGGCCCAGCCAGCCTGGTCCACCAACCGAGGTGAACCCAGCTCTCAGCACTCAAAGCGGCTGTGCCATCAAAGTTGTTCTTAAGTGCATTTGGGGAACCAATCTTAGGTTCAGATCCAACTTCTGCCCCTGTCAGCTCTGGGTTCTTTGGCGTGTTTTTTTTACAGGTCCAAGGGAAGTCTTCCTAATCCGTCACCTGGGAGTGGTGACAGGTCCCTCGTAAGGCTGTCTTGAGAGCCAATGAAATGGTGAACTGTAAGCCTCAAGCCACAGCAAGTG
Organism: Panthera onca; assembly: GCF_046562875.1. Taxonomy (NCBI): domain Eukaryota; kingdom Metazoa; phylum Chordata; class Mammalia; order Carnivora; family Felidae; genus Panthera; species Panthera onca. Next base: position 41,844,499 of record NC_138349.1, on the reverse strand, counting down.
GTTGTATGTCCTGCAGGCCATAGCACACGGCCGGACCGTGCTGCCCCCCCGCCCCCCATCCACCTGGCAGGCATGGGTACACAGGCTGTGCTGGGCCGGCACATTCTCATCCTGCCCACCTACTCTGGACTGTTTGTGTTAATGTCACGGCTCTAAAACATTATCGGTGGAGGCCATGAGATTTCAAAAAAGTGCTTCCTTTCCCGAGCCACATGGTTCTGTCTATAATTAGTGTGAGTTTCCATGAGCACCTCGAAGAGGCGGGAGTGGCGGCCCAGCGGGCTAGGTTTGTTAATGTAAGGCATTCCTGGGGTTTCTGTGCAGCCCAGTCTGTGCTCCTCCGTCCCTCGCTTCCCTGGCCCCTGGCCTCGGCAGCCACCAGGCCCTCATTAAGGGATTAGCAACATCGACCGTGCACCGCCTTGGCCTTGTACTGGAGAACTGCTGGGCTCTCCGCTCTGTCCGCTGTGCCCCTTATCAGTACTCCCCAAGCCATGTTTGTGCTGGGGAAATCAAAGCAGGACTTGGGCGGAAATCATGGACCACTGGTGTCATGTGCTAATTGAAGACTCTGGGGCCAAGCATTAGGGAGGGGTCCAGACTTCCTCCATTCTGGGTCCTCTGCTAATGGGATGTCAAAAAACACAGCTGGGGCTCCAGGCTGAGGAAGCCCATGTTGCCAAGACCCGTGAGAGCACGATAAAAGGATGACGCGGTCTGCTGTGTCTCAGGGAAGATGACAGGTCTTGCTTAACCAAGTGCTGAAGGGGATGTTCCTATCTAGGCTCGGTGCCTGGGTCACAAAGGGTGTGGCTGCTGGAGCCCAGCCGCATGCCGTAAACACCCCCAGCACTCCCCCATCCCAGTGGCCCTCTGCTTTCATGCAGGCGGGAGGGAGGGGCTCTGGGGTAATATTCTCACGTTGTTCGAGACACATTTATGACTCACGAGAATGCTTAGGACAGTTCCGAGTGCCCCCATCTCTGTCATTCAAAACCCAGAGTAAGATTCAAGGGTGATTGTGAATAATGGAAAATAGCCAAACATACAGGGGAAAAAGTGATGTAACCCTGATCAGCTTCTACTATTGTTCTCTGTTTCCCAGGCTCTGGACCCACCAGACTGTGAGCTCCCTAGAGGCGTCCGCCCCATCAATGTGACCCTTCTCGGCTCCTGTCCTCAGCAAGGCAGGAGCAAGGTAGGGTCTTGGGGCCATGTGAGTGAGTGAATGAGCTCACCTCCTTGCATGTGGGGGTGGGATAATCCCCAGGTAGCAGTCACGGCCCCCTCTGCCTCCCACACCTACTCAAGTTCGTGTGACACTGGGGGCCTTGCCCCAGCCTCACCCCAGCACCCAGCCCTTGTCCCCCAGCTGTCTCCCTCAGCCTTGCCCCAGCCCCCAGCCCCAGACAGATGGGCTGGAGCCTCCTACTGCTGACTCCAAAGCAAAGGCTACAAATGTGACGTCACTAAGGTCAAGATCTGATCATTTCCACCTAGACAAGAGAACTTGACATGAGTTCCTGTGCAGCGAGCTTTCATATGCTCAGGAACTGTCTCCAAAGCTTCTGTGGACCAGGAAAGGGGCTACATGGGTACAACCTGACCTGAGCAAGCGTGGCCACCGTCAGGACTGGCAGCACTGCGAGCGTTCAGGTCAGAGCCCCTGCCCCACCCACTGTCCTCTGGTCAGGACTCCAGCAAAGGCACCTGCCATCCAGTTTGGAGTGCCGGTCAATCACGGCCCAAGACTATGGGGTCCCACTCAATGCACCCATGTGGTCACCCACCATCTAGTGGCCCAGGACACTGTCCAGAACTCCCACTGGACCCCTGCAGAAGATGGAGTGTTCAAGGCTGGTTTGCCCATGGCTGGTGTGGCATGCCAGAGCAGATGCTTTATGGTACAATCCAATAATTCCCTGAGGAGAAGTTCTGAGCCCAGCTGTCTTCCTTCTGCCTGTCGTCAGTGACCACTTTTGTTGAGCACGTTATGTTCTTCAACTTCTTTGTCATTCAAGCCAGCTTCCTCTGACAGAACGAACCTCACACGTATTGAGTACTGGCCATTTTCTAGGACAGGTTCTGCCAACTCAAACCTGCAGGCAAAATCAAGCCTGCTGCCTTTGTGTCAATAAAGTTTTATTGGAAGACAACTGTGTCCATTCAGTTACATTTTGCCTGTGGCTGCTTTCAGGCTGCAGCAGCAGAGATGAGTCACTACAACAGAGACCACGTGACCCAAAAAGCCCAAGATATTTACTAAGGGGCCCTTGACAGGTAAAGTGTGCCAACCGTTGTACCAGGATGTCTGCAAAAGTGGTTTTGTTGCTTCCTCTTCGTGTCCCTGGGCAACAGACCCTGATTGCCATTTGAAGAGAAGCCATCAAGGCCTGGCAAAGTCAGATAGAACCCACAGCTGGTAAGGAGGGCAGACAGACCTCAAACCCATGTCATCTGTCTAGCTCTGAAGACCATACTCTTGGCACTGGTCATTTCCTTCAAATCTTTGGTAGAGAAAGTCAAGGTGCACTGTAGCCTTGATCCTGCTTCTAGGGCAGCTAGGACAACAGCTCTCAAACCAGCAGGGTGTCTAGTAACAGACTTCAACTTGTCTCCATAGAAATCCTGGTTAAAAGCAAAAGACAAATGACTTTCTCCCTAGTATCTCCCAAGATCCCCAAACTAACCACCCGGACAACTAACTCCCTCCTCTTCCCCTTGGGTTTGTGACATAAAAGTCAATCAGTTAATCAGCCTCTCCCTCTCCTGTCTGATTGAGGCATTAGGCATTGGGGGCCCGAGCCAGTGAATAAGGCTGAACCACATGCACCACGGAGTCCTCTCTGGGACTATTAGAGCTCCCCTCACTCGGTAGTGAGACTCAGCGTGGGGAAGGAAATTGTGGCTGCAGAGAAGCTGACAGAGGCAAGGCCTGTAATTACTTAGCTGAGGGCCTTCTTGGGCATCCAGAACTCACTAGACCTTATCTTTAATCCCCAGGATTCCCCCAGAAAGCAGACGAATCGGTCCTGGACTCCTCCTTGTTGACCGTCGACCTGTGAACATCCTTCCACCCTGGGAGAACCGACCTCGCTGTGAGTCTTGGGGGACACGGGGTGCAGCCACCAGGACAGCAACTAAGTAGGGTGGGCGAAGCTCATCCATCTTCCTGCCCCCTACACCCACTTGGCCGCACCCCCTCAAGTCTGCCATCCAGCAGTGAGCTCCTCCAGGATTCAAGGGCAAAGGTGACAACCCAGGAGAGTGGTGCCGGTGTGGCAGCAGCAGTGGCCTGGGCCCCCATCCTTCAGGTGGTCCCTGGAGGCCGCACCCGACACGATGCCTGTCTGTTCCCCAAGCCTGTGCACCAAGCTTCTGTGTCAGTCTTCCTGGTCTCTTCCAATAAATTCAACTTCTACGGAAGTCGACTCAGGTCTGTGCAGAAACAGAGCTTGGAGAGATTAGACGGCTCACCCAAAGTGATACAAATAGTAGAAGGCAGATCTGGGACTCACTCTCAGCTCCGCTGGACCTAACAGACACATGCCTTTCCCTCTGGCCCACGCTGCTGCTCGGGGAGCGGCAGCACCTGTTTGAAAACCTCGGAAATCTGCCACCACCCAGGTGCAGCTTCACACTGCCCGGAGCCCCACTTTAGTCAGCGCCCCAGCAAGGGCCCCACTGGCAACTGCTCAGCCCCCGGGAGAGCCTCTTGAGTTAACTCCTGCCTTCTTGAGAAATACATTCAAATCCCTGGACTATCAGGTGGTTTCCAGACATGGAAGTGGGGTTTTTAATCCAGTGGAATAGCAAGGAAGGGAGGGGTGGGCTTGGAAGGTGCCAGTGAGAGTGAAGATGGACAGTCTTACCCACGGGCACCAGCCAGGAGGACTTGGGGTCGGCGGGGACCAAGGTGCTGGAGGGCCTGAGGCCAAGTAAAGAACTGAGAGAGCAAACCTGTAGTGACTTCCTTTGCCCCAGAGCGGGATGAGCAGGGGTGTGGCCACCGGGGCAGAGTGCTGCAGGTGGGGTGCTGAGAGAGGCCTAGACAGAAGGGTGGCTGCATGGGGCAGCAGGGCTGTTCCACACCTTTCCGTCTGATAGGAGTCTTGGGGTCTCAGATTTTTTTTAAACACCTGAAGCTTAAGTTTCTGGGCCTAAGGACATGTGGATGGGACAGGTGTGGACTTTATCTCTGTCCTCTTGCTCCTGCGTCACACCCTCAAGAGATGGGCTATCAGGGAAAAGTCGGACTCCTCCATTCGGGAACCCCTGGGCCCCGATTTTGCTGTTCAAAGCCAGGCGTCTATGTCCCTTGGCATGTGACTGCGTTCCCTCAGGGGTGGTCCTGCAGACGTGAGCACGACAGCCCCCGGCTATGTACTTCCCATACTGAAGTGATGTCAGCTCTCATGGGTACCAGGCAGAGACATGCTTGTGGGACTTGTAACCCTCTCATGTTTAAATCACAAACGTGAAAATAAATCGGCTTTAAAAAACATAATTGTACTTGCTTTTGAAGAAAAACTTAAGAAATTAAGTCCCAGTCTCTTCAGGCCTCCAAGTGTCTTCAAATGCCTGTTGAAAACTTGGACAGGGGACTTGTAACATCCTTGTCGCCTGTCCTTATTAACTCAACGTTTTATTTAAATTGCACTTAGCACCTGCCTCCAATTACTCAGTTCTGGCAGAGAGCGGAGCTCCGGTCGAGCGCCCGGCTCTGCTGTAGCACGGCATTACCCCAGGCGGGGGCCCAGCCCGGCAGGCCGACATCTGTCTTCATCAAGCCCCGTCTTCCAGAAGCCTGCCAGCAGCCGCTCAGGAGGTAATAAGGAAGGTTAGCGCGGACGGCCGAGATGCTAGCGACAGCTTCTCAGGTGCCCAGGGAGCGATTTGTATTCATTACTGTTCTCCCCACGAGTGTCCCTGGGTTTACACGGGCTGCTGGCGAGCCGGCCCCGGACGGCCCAGCCGGGCTGCGAAAGCGAGAAGGCAGAGGGGTTAAAGACAGTGATGATGCAGATGACGGCGACGGTGACACTAGGTGACGGCTGCTGGTGCTGACGCCGATGAGCCCTGCCACTTCAGGAGCATCTGCCGCTGCCGGGTCCTGTGCCAAGCACGTGCCCTGATCCTGCCCGGGTCACACCCACAGCTGCGGGCGACTCACATTCTCAGCTTCATCTTCCATTTTATAGCTGGGGCAGCGGAGACTGGGACCAGCTTCATCTTCCATTTTATAGCTGGGGCAGCGAAGACTGGGTCCTGGTCCCTTGCCCAGAAAAACTCAACCATGTCCTCCTGCCGTAAAGCCTGTCCCCAGCCTCTTCGAGAACATGTGTGAGAAAATGACCCTGCCCCGCACCTTTCCCTTCCCAGAGACAGTTTCCAGCCCAGTGGGGCTGGCTTCCTGGGGACACAGGGAGGGCAGGTGTGTGCTGGGTGGCTGTGGTCACGAGCTGTCACCTCAAGCAAGTCCTTCATTGATGGACTTGATTGAAAAGGGTTGATTACTGAATGTATTAGACATAGCCGTGAGTGTGTGTGTGTGTGTGTGTGTGTGCAGCTACATTTTAGAAGTGGAACACGGTAGGTCTGTGAAATAGGTGGGAACCATCACAATTCGTGGGGTCAGGGAGAGCCAGGTTGGAGTAGCAGCTCTACTTCCAACTCTGGGAACCCAGGGCAAAGTCACTCGCTGACCACAGCCCGCCCCAGAGCCACACCCCAGGACCGGAACCCCTTTACCGGCTCACCTTTACCACCGAGGGAGGAAAGGTCTCTAATCTTAGAAGCCAGTTTCTTCACACGAGGGAACACTCCCATTCGGCCCCAGACTCCTATCCGCCCTACCTCACTATTGTCTCTCTGGCCATCCTTTCCTCTCCCACCCTGTTCCCACTGAGCTGGCTGTACCCCATCACGCGTCATCCAGGCCACTGCTATAGGAAGAGCCGTGCTGAAATGCAACTGACACCGCTTCCCCACCTAAAGTCGTTTACAGGCTCTTGTCTCCTACCAAGTAAAGGGAAGCCCCCTCGGAACACCATGTCCCTTGGCATGGCCCTTGCTCAGCCCCAGTGTGATGTGCCACCGGGACCACTGGAAACCCCTCAGCCTGCCTGAGGGCCCTTGCACCTCCACCTTTTCACCTCATCCAATCCCCAGGCTAGAAGAGTCTTCCCTCCTTGTTTGCACGTCAGTCAGACAGCATCCAGAGAGCCGCCCTGCGTCCGGCACGTTCTTTCTGTGCCCACCCCAGCCCGGCCGCTGCACTGACCCTGCAAGGGGTCACCTGTCCCTCATCACCACTGGACTACAGGTGCCAAGGTCAGCCACCGTGACACATGTGCATCTGTATGTCTGCACAGCACCTGCCCTCCCTGGGGGGTGTTGGACTCTCCCCGGGGTACCCCTGTATCATGTGCTTATTGGTTAGCACGCTCACCTCAAAGCTGTATGAGTGATGTTGGCATTGCCCGTGCCCACCTGGTCGTCCTCAAAATAGTTACAGGGTGGGATGCCCCACCTGCCATTTTGTAATTTCCTTTTCATAAAACGACTCCCCTCCCAAGAAGCAGAACAAGAACAAAAAGGCAGATGAATGAAGGGAAAGTGGAATCAAGTCTGAAACCCCCACCACCCGCCGTCCAGAGAGGGCAGTCTCAAGGTAAGTGACGTCTGGTGACGACAGGCCATGACCCCCCTCCCACCTCCCGCAGCGTCTCCGGCCCCATCTCCTCTGGCAGCAGACCTGCATTTCTGTCTGAAAGTTCCACAGCAGGTCAAACTCGCCATGTCCCTAACTGAACTCATTACTGACTCCTCCCCACTCGCTCCTGTTCCCTGCTCCAAAGAATGACATCACCACCGCCCAGTCCCCACGCCAGAAACCTGGGAATCATTTGAGATGTCTACCCTGCTGATGAGTTAGCGCTGTGGGCTGCATTACCTCGCATTGCTGAAGTCCAGCCACCCCCGGCTTCCACCATTTTTCCCTGATTCAGACTCTCCTCTTCTTTGGCTTGGACTCTTTTTTGCACCTGCCCCTAACTAGTCTAGTCCTAATGTGGCTCCCTTCCAAACCACCCTCAACACAGTTCTCGAGATGATCTTTCTAAATGTCCAACATGATTTCAGCTTTAAATATGTCGATAGTTTCCCATACGTTTCAAAAAGAAAAAAAATAAAACAAAACCAAGCTTCCTAGCCTGGCTCATGCCTACTTCTCCACCCCTCTGTCTTTCCCTCCTGCCCTCTCAACACACTTTATTTCCCTGGGAACCCCTTCTAGGTGGGCTACGTTTTCCTCCACTCCCAGGGCTGAGCACAATATAGGGCAGTGGCACTCAGACCTGAAATTTTTATACCACCCCCCAAAGTTTTGCAGCCAGTTACGAGGACTCTTTTGATCAGGTCTCACGTGCATGAGTAATCTTAGGTGGAATTTCTGAATTAAGTTAAAAGAGACAAAGCTACATCATGCTCTTACCACGGTCCAAAGGACCCATCTGAGTTTCCTTTCGTGATCAGAGTCTTGCTGTGTGCCTCGAGAAGTCAGTATCTTTCCCAGGCACAGAGGTGGGAATTGGGGCGTCCAGACCTGGGATCTCTGACAGCATTCCCGTTACATCATTTGGATTTCTTTATAGACTAGAGAGCTTACAGCATCAGCAAAACACATGTTTTTGTGATTTTCCAATAGCCCTGATTCCTGCTACCATGTCCTGTTCCCAGGCCACTGCCAAGCTCAGCGGACAAAAGCCAGCAAGCATCTGAGCTCTCAAATGCATACAGCATAGCCCTTCTCATGGAAGGAGTTTAGAGAATGGAAAACAGAACGTGAAAGACCCAGAAAATGCTAGAGAAAGTGTTGTGGCAGGGAACAGGCCAAGTAGTAATTGCAGAGACTCCATGCATTCCAGGGGTATGATCAGGGTAGAGAAGTCCCTGGTGCCTGGCACAACCATGTGGGCCACCACGGTCCCCTTGCTTCAGCCACCCTGATCTTTGAAACAGTAGAACTAACTGGAGTAGCATCCATCACCCCATTCTTCAGTCTACCTTAACTATGGCCCTTCCGTAGTAATCAGGGACTTATCCAGAGAAGAGCTGGTGGTCACCCTGTGGTCCTATCACCTTCTTTTCAGATCTACCAGGCTGAAAGGGAGCAATCCCAACCCTTCTGGAAACAGAGAATCCTCCCTGGGTCCCTAAGATCCATTTCTCTCTTGTGGTGCTATTATGGGCTGAACGGTGTTGTTCCCCTAATTCATATGTTGAAATCCTAAACCCCTATAACCGTATTTGAAAGTAAGACTTATAAAGAGGTAATTAGGTTTTTAAATTTTTTTTTAACATTTATTTATTATTGAGAGACAGAGAGAGACAGAGCATGAGGATGGGAGGGGCAGAGAGAGAGGGAGACACAGAATCCGAAGTAGGCTCCAGGCTCTGAGCTGTCAGCACAGGGCTCAAACTCACAAACCACAAGATCATGACCTGAGCTGAAGTCAGATGCTTAACCGACTGAGCCACCCAGATGCCCCAAAGAGGTAATTAAGTTAAAATAAGGTCTTCAGAGTGGTCCCTAATCTAATATGGCTGGTGTCCATATAAGAAGAGGAACTTTGGGCACGGACATGTGCACGCACAGAGGGAGGGCCACGTGAGGACACAGGGAACGGCCACCCGTGAGCCAAGCAGAGAAGCCTCAGGGGACACCAACTGTGCCGACACCCTGATCTTGGACTTCCAGCCTGCAGGAAAGTGGGAAAATAGGTCTACTGTTTAAGCCCCCTAGTCTGGAGTACTTTGTTACAGCAGCCCCAGGGAATGAACACAGATGATCAGGAGCATCGGCCAAGGGGCGAGGAGTCCAGCTGAGGGCGTGCCATGAAGGGCTCAGTGCAGCAGATCCCAGGGTGGCAGATCCCAGAGATCTGTGCCAACGCCTGTGCCGTCCTCCCACTCGGGAGGACCTCTCAGCTCTGGTTCCCCTGGACGTCTCTGAATAGCACTCACTAACCATTTCTTGAGTGGAATTGGGTGGGTGGGACCTACAGCAGATGGCCTAGAATCAGGACCCTGAGTGTGGGGAGACTTCACCCTGTTTCAGGGAGAGCAGTGTCGAGCAGAGGAGAGTGACTCCACGCGTTCCAGACACACGGCCAGGCATCCAGGCGTCGCTGGGCAGCCAGCCGGCTGGGGGCAGGGGTGGGGGGGCGGAGGCCGGCAGTCCAGGCGTCCTGTCTGGGGCCGTGTGAACACCGGCGGGCCTACAGAAGGGCAGGGGAGAGGGAAGCCGTGGCAGCTTCTCCGCAGATAGACTGGGTAATGGGAAAAGGGAGACCGAGCAGGTGTGGCCAGGGACATATCTGGATGGAGAATTCTCCCATAAGCCTTGAGCACGACATATGGGCTGGGAGTCCCATCACACGTGGGCGCCGAGAGCCTGGGTGGCACCTTCCCTGAGCTGTTTTTCCATGGGGGCGAAAATGACTCCATCAGCAGGTCTCCCACAGGGCTCAGCCAGGCAGCTGCCCAAAGTGCTGGTTCAGAGGTTGGGCATGTGCAGCGGCCGCTCCCCTCCCCCCCACCCCCACCAAACTTCCCGAGGGCTGCCTTTCCAGCTCTAATACCTCTGCGTCTCGGGGCTGCCCGGATGTGCCCCGTCGGGAAGCCTCCTGCCTCCACTCAGAGCTCCCAAATTGTTAGTATAGGGATCTGTGGGAACCGGCTGTCGTGGAATCAGGCTAGGCAGCCCCAGACAAGCCTTGTGACTGCTTGTGGCCACGGTTCCCTTCTCCGTAAAGAAAGAGGTCATTAATGCCCACCTCTGTGGGGGGAGGACGATTAGAGGAAATGGGGTCTTGTCTCCCTGGCAGCCAGCCTGATGTTTGGCACGTGTCTGGATGGTAAAGGGCACAAGGGCTCTAAGAAGATAAGTGGTTCGGGGGAGGAGGGCGGGCAGGGCGAGAGGTAAGGAGGAAGAGGGCGCGGGAGCCAGCCTGTGCTGGGCACCCCCTACCAGCACGCTCTGCAGTTTAATCCCATTTACTCATTGCAGTCATCATTTACAGAAAGAGAAACGGAGGCTCTGAGATGAGTTAGTCTCCCAGGCTCACATGGCTGGTGGTGGAGCTGGGATCAAGACCAGGTCTGATGGGGCCAGAGCCCAGGGGCATTTCCAACCACCCAGGCTACCCTGCAGAGCTGTGTGGGGATGGGCATAGTGAGGTGGCCTTTGGGTTCCATGATACTTTGCAGGGAACAATCCAGCTCTGGTCCCAGGGAACAGCCTGCCCCTTCACTGCCCTGTGCCTCCGTGCCGTGAAAGGTGCTATCCAAGCATAAGGGTACCTGTGGCCACCTGGTCCTGTCCAGATCGAGCCCTTCTGAACTGCAAAGTGGTAGACAAACCTGCATGACCCTCGTTGGGGAGCTCAGAGCAGCTGGGGGAATCACCGGCCTCCACCCAGCTGCACTCCTCTTTTCCATGACAAGTCACAGGGATTCAGCCCAGGGGAGAAAGGAACCAAAGCTCCAGCCTGTCTGCGGGGCGGGGGCTACAGACTCAGATTCCTTAGAGGGCCAGGCAGGAGCAGTAAAGAACTATGTTAGGTGCCCAGTGTGGGGCTCTGTCTGCCCAAGAAGCGTGAGCTCTCCAAGAAGAGGGCAGCCACTAATGGTATCTATGGGCTACCAGGCTGCAACCTCATGTAGACAGGGTCCTACAATTGGCCAGCACCTGCCAGCACTGCTCTGGGCTCACAAGCCCTACAGCCACCCCCGCCCCAGCAGACAGAGGAGGAGCAACGCCCCCAGTTATAGCCCCCATCTGGCCACAGTCTTCCCTCTGTCTGCAGTCCCTGATGCCCTGTGCCCAACACCCCTCTTCCACCAAGCCTGGCTCAGGGTCCAGTTGGTGGCACACAAAGCAAGTGAGTTCTGGAGAGAAGCCCCTGGCTTCCTCTACCTCCGGGCTGTGTGACCCTGGACAGTTGCTGAACCGCTCTGAACCTCAGTCTCCTCACTTACAGGTGGTTGCGAAGATGCAAAGCAGTTGTGTGTGTAAATGCTTTGCAGGGTGCAAATGAAGGCTTCCCTGCCTCCTTGATATTAACAAGGGCAGCATTGGGAAGTGTAATATTAAGCCTGTGCTCCAATGGGATTCAGGTCTGATGGCAGCAATTCCCAGCTGACCCAGGACAGATCAAGAGACATAGGTTCAGCAGCTGAGAGTGGGTGGGTGGGAGAGGGGACCCTGCCTCCCAGGACCAGCCCCCTGGTACTGGCGTGGCTGCTGCACAGGCACGCAGCGCCACCTAGTGGATGTGATCAGCACCACGAATCTGGATTCCCCTTGATGGTGTGGGTCTCTCTCTGTCTGTGTCTCTTTCCCCAACACACACCCCACAGGGAATGCATACCACAGGCCCCTACCCACACTTGCACCTGTGCACAAACGTTCCCCAGCGCCCCCCCCCCAACTGCATCACATCTTGTAGTTGGCCATCAACAGCCATAAAGCAACATGCTTTCTTTCTAGTTCCAAAAACTGATTTGGTGACTATGTGAGGACAGCCAAATTGTCTGAAAAGGAAATGGGGTGAGGTCACATTTGTTTAAGGTCTAGTACATGCCAGCCTTCCAGCCATGAGGTAGGTGTCACTGTCACACATAAAAATTAGCTTACCCAAGCCCACCCAGCCAGCAAGTGACTCCAAACCCCAGGCTTCACAGCTGATGCCTTCGTTGCTCCAAATTCCACAGGTGATTCCAGTTTTAAAAATGGTTGCTATGGATCCTTGAACTAGAATTTCATTTGAAACAGAACCAACTTGGCCCATAATTGTACTTTTGGTCCCAAGGTGATTTTTGAAGCGGCACCAGAGCCCCAATTCTCCATAATCATTGTCTTACCTCCACTGTCCTCAGTCTCCTCCCAGCAATGGAGTGCGTGCATGCGTGCGTGTGCATGTGTGCGTGTGTGTGCATGTATGTGGTATGTGCAGGGTCTGTGTGGTGTGTGCGCATATGTGTGTGTGTGGTATGTGTGGGAGGGTACCTGTGTGCGGGATGTGTGTGTGTGTGTATGTGTGTGTGGCAACTGGAATTTGCCGCACAGATGCTGTAGTCAGAGAGAGGTAGGATCAAATCCCAGTCCTGCTCCCTGTCATCCTGGGCGTGCCCACACCTCCCAGTGTTCATGCTTTTACGTAACCCCACACCTTGAATGTGGGCTGCCTCTAGTGATTTGCTTCTAATGAATAAAATGTGGTAAAAGTGATGTGATGTCTCCTTCAAAATTAGGTTACAAAAATGACTCTGGGTTCTGTCTCACTCACTTGTCCTGCTGGAAGCCAGCTGCCACGCGGTGAGCTGTCCTATGGAAAGGCCTACGCGGCAAGGAAGCTCATGAGAGAGGCTTCCAGAAACAAGTTGCAAGTAACTGAGTGGCACCCAACAGGCACTGGGTGAGCTTAGAAGCGGACCCTCCCCGGTCGAGGCTTGAGATGTGACCACAGCCCCAGCCAACGCTGGATGCAGCCTGAGTCAGGGGGACCCAGCTAAGCCACACCCAGAGTCCTGGCCCACACAAACTGTGAGGTGATAAATGTGGTTTCAAGCCACCAAATTTAGAGTGATTTGTTACATGGTCTTTTCCTTGCCTTTCTGGGGCCCAGTTTCCCTGAGGACATGCTTCGCACAGTGCCTGGCACATAAGAGACTCAGCAAATATTTCCTTTCTCCCTTCCACGCTGAAAAGGAGACTTGGTACGTCACTCTTGCAAACAGCATGGTGCCATGGAAAACCCGAAGTCAGGCTCTGTTTTGAGGCTGGAGGCTGACGGAGAGCCCACCCCTTCCCAGCCCATGACTGGGACACAGCTTGCTGCCTCTAGAGCATCAGGACCCAGCAGCTGGCTGGAAGACACATCTCATGGTGTCAGCTTGGGCCTCCCTCTCTCTCCCCGGGTGGAGGGAGGGTGCTCATCCCCAGCCACAGAAGCTCTTCGACCTCTGCCCTCAGTGGAGGGAATAGGAACCTCTCCAGGGCCAGGATGGGGCCAGGGCTTCCGCATTCAGAGGATCTGCTGGGTAACCAGGTGTGAACAGCTCCTGTGGCAAGCTGACTGCCTTTATTACGACCCTGGCACCGCCCGCAGCTGCCCGGCTCCTGCTACCCCATCCCTGGGTCTGTCCTCCCAGCTGAAGAGTGGAGGCAGCCCTCTCGGTTCCCTCCCCAGGCCGGGCCACCGGCATGCACATCTTCAGTCTCAGTGGGAGGGTCCCAGGACCTTACTCTCCAGCACGGGCTCTGGAAACAGCATTCAGGGTGGGCTGCTGGGTCACACTTGGGCGATGCTGTCCAGGCCCCTCTTCTACTGCTGCCCCTTGGGTCAGGTGCACTGGCGCCGACCCTGTAAAGTGCAGAGGACTCACCTCTGAGACCTCAGCACAGACCAGACCCCAAGACTAGGTTTCTACCTGAATCACCCTCCCTCACAGAAATCAGGGCAGCAAAGTGCTGTCTGTCATGCTTTCTAGATGAGGAAAACCAAACGCCAAGGTTCAGGGTCTTTGGCAAGGTCATACAGCAAGGGGGGCAGTTCTTAAACATTCTTAAATCTCAAAATTCTTCGACACTTCTTCCAGTGAGAGGTGGGGTTTGCGCTCTCTCTCTCTCTCTCTCTCTTTCTTGCTGAATCTGGACCTGGGACTCTTGGCCAAGAGCAGAAATTCTGCTGTGCCAGTTTGGGGGCGGGCCGTAGGAAACTGGCAGCATCCACTTCCTGTCTCTCAGGACTTTGTTCTTGGAATTCCATCACCCTTCTTGGAGGAGGCCTGTGGGGGGGTGGGGGGGGGGGGCTCACATGGACAGGACCCAAGGCCCCGGCCCTCAACTCCAGCCAAGCTCCCCCTCCCAGCCTGCCCCAGCTCACCAGCCACCAAGTGAGGCATGTTAGAAATGGACCCCCACCCCCAGTGGGGCCTCCCCAGCTGGTGCCAGGTGGAGCCCACAAGCCTTTCCTGCCCCATAGTGCAGTTTCCTGAACTAAATACATGTTGGGCTTTAAGCTCCTAGGTTTGCATAAACAGCAAGAAGTGGCGAGTACAGTTCAGCTGACTTCAAAGTCCGTTCTCCTAGTACCCAGCATGCTGGCCTCCTGACCTTTTCGTTGCTGGGGAGTTCACAAGTGCCGTGCTTGAAGATACCCCCAAATCACACTCCCATCTCACCACGGCCAGGGAACGCCCTTCAGGCATCTTCTCACTGCATTTCACTGCAATGACCACCCGCAGTCTAAGATGGCCCCCTCCAGACCCCTGCCCTGTCCAATCTCCATCATTCGGGTGTGGGCAAGACTTGTGAATACCAAGTCACTCCCACGATGAAGTAACTCATACTGCAGAGGGACTTTGCAGATGGCATTAAGGCAACTAATCAGGTGCTCTTAAGTTAGGGAGACTTTTCTTATGAGCTCAGCCTAATCCCATGAGACCTTGGTAGCAGTTCTCTCTGGCTGGTGGGAGATGAGGTAGTCGGAGTCAGGGGGCTTGGGCATGGAGGGGGTCTCCTTTGCTGAAAGGGAGGGGCAGGGACCAGGACCTGAGGGTGGTCCCTAGGCGCTGAGGCAGTCTTCGGATATCAGCCAGCAAGAAGAAGGGAGTTCAGTCCCTGAACCACAAGGACCTGAAATCTGCAACCACCTGAGGGAGCTTGGGATCAGATTTACCTCCAGAGCCTCCAGCTAAGATCCTGGCCCCCTGATTTCAGTCTTGTGGGACCCTAGGCAGGTAGCCCGGGGGAGCCCACCTAGACCTGTGACCTACAGAACTAGGAGATGCTCACTGCGTGTCAAGTTGCTCAGCTTGCAACTCGTTACACAGCCATGGAAAATTAATACGATCTCAATCCTTTTCCTTCCAGACTCTTCCTTTCCTGGAAGTATCCTTCCTTTCTTCATTGCAAATGTGGGGACAGGTAGGCCTTCAAGCAATGTCTGGGGAGGGGGTCTATAGCCTGGGCCCGGGCCCCTGGGCCAACCCTGGGGGTTAAGTGGTTCCACCCATCAGCTGGTCTGACGTGGGCCTAGGATGAGACGCCTTCGTGTCCACCAGCCAAACCTCCGTGGCCTCACAGAGACATCACGGGCAGGGTGAACCTCCAGGACTCAGGATCCAGGTGATGACCCCCAATTATCAGGCTCCTGGACTTCCCATTAGGTTGACTAAGACCAGTAATTAGCTGGACTCTGATGACCTAGACACTCCCAATTCCCTCATTTCAGGACAGGAATAGTTCCCTGTTCACACAGACTTTCCACCCGAAGGACCAGTCCCAAACTCTTCAGACATCTGATTGAATCTGCTTTCTGCCCAAGCATGGCCTTCACTTCACTCTTACCTTCTCCAAGCCCAGCAGCATTCTGGTCCGAATCCACAGGGACACAGTCGAAAGAGCAAACCCTCAAGCTGGGGCACAGAGGGTGCTTAATGTGCTCAAACTCCCTCTCCTTCCACCTCTTCCCCACGCCTGGCCATACTTTTAGGAAGCCGACAACACAGCAGTCGCCATGCCCACTTTCCAGACGGGAATCCTGAGGCTGACAGCACGAACGCAGGCCGTGCCCCTTAGGATGCCCCCCCTCAGGGGGACTTCTACTCACTTGATGTCATCGCATGACTGCTTAGGTTTTTAAGGACACTGATTTTGGTCTTCTACTACCACCGAAGCTATCTTCATCAGAAAGATAAGTAAAGTAAATTCAAATCTCCCGTTACGATGACAGTTTTGCAATTTCTTAGGATTCTGTTGGGTTTTGCTTTATGGACGTGGAGAGGCAGTATTGTCATTAATATCCCCGGGGCTATGTTAAGCACACACAGCTCAGCCCTGCAGACCGTTTCCTTTAGGAGAATGTACTGTCCCACGTTATCCCCCAAGCGCCATTTGCCGCCAGTTCTGTTTGGTCTGTTATTAGTTTTGCTTCACTGTCCTTATTTAGGTTTGTGCGTGCCTGGTAGAGTTCATTTTTTTTTTCTGTCCCTTGATTTTTCTGCATGGTTTGGTTGAGATGCGTCACGTGTAAGCAGCCTATAGATGGATTTTTACATTTTCGATCCGACGATATCTACCATTTAATTAGGCAAGTTAAACTGCTCACTTTGTGTGTGATCGCGGATATAATTTGACTTACTTCTGTTCTTTTATAGTCTCTGTTTTCCGTGGCCTCTCTTTTTATCTCCATTTTCCCTGCAGAGTCAATTTTTGCTTCTTTTATGGTTTTGAAGTTATCATTATTTTTCTGCCCTTGCAGGTGCTCCTTTACTTTTCCAGCACAAATACCTAACTGTACCTTTTTCTTGGAGCAAGTCTGCAGTATTCGTTGTTCCCATTCCAGGTGTGCCAAGGACGTTGCCAGACTTTGCTACCCACGCATGCACCCTTGTCCTCCATTTATTTCTGTCTGAAGTCGGTTTTACCTCTTACCTTTACATACAGAACGTTACTTCTATTTTTATCATTAGAAGTTAATTAGGGTTTCGGACATAGGTCAGGGATTCCATACCCATCCTCACTGGCCCCTCTCAGGTCAGTTTCGTCCCAGAAATGTGCACGTAACCCTCACCATGCACAGTTGCGATACGCATGAATAACACTCACCCTGCTCCCAAGATTTCTCCTCTGTTTTTAGTTTTCAGATTTTTGACTATGCTGTGTCTTCCTGTGGACTTATTGGGTGTGAAATAACACCAGTGCTCCAACAACATGATCCAGACTTGTATTCGCAAGAAAAATACAAACTTTGCGGCTAGCCCTTGAGTCTGCTGATCATGACCAGTGACCAGCCATGGGACATCTTTCCAGGTCTGTTGGCGATTGGTCCTGCGCGGCTCTTCGTTCCTGTCCAGACAGCAAAGCGTGCTGTTATATCGCCTCCTTTTCAACCAGTTATATTTTTCCAAAATGGATTTAAGAAAGGAGTTCAAATAACTGATTGTAAAAATAACTGATCTGACCATCCATCACAAGGTAGGTATATTCCTCCCCCCCCCCCCCACACACACACAAAGAGAAAGAGATAAAATGCAACAAAGAAACAAAAAGCGATAATGCACTAGACAGGCTTTGAACCCGCAAGCACCATTCAAACTACTCTTTGCAAGGGTAGAGAGTACAAGGAAATAAAACCACTTTAATTCTCCCACGTTTCCAATATTTTAAAATATAGTGTATTAAATATGTGTTACTTCTACTGTATTTTTCCTTCTCCTCTATATTTATGTCAAGCAGTGAGAGAGCATTATTTAATGACTTGACAAAAGTTTTTAAAGGGCACTGGACAATTGTAATTTGTCCCATTGATTATTAAGATGACTTTTCAGTATTTCAGCTGCATGGTTATGTCTCTAGTCCCAGTGACCGCGCAAGACAAAGACTGAACATGGTTTTGTAATAGCTCTTATCTGGATCATCTGATGGACGTAACTTTGTGTGGTCTTTGTATATCTTTGTGCTCTTACTTCATTTTTCAGGTTAGCCTGATAGGAAAATCAAATCATAATGATCTTCCATCAGCATTTTGAAATTGTTAACTCCATTTGCTCCCGGCATCTCTTGTTGCTGGTGTAAAGACTATTGTCACTCGGTCATTCCTTTGAAAGTAAGGGGCGCCTGGGTGGCGCAGTCGGTTAAGCGTCCGACTTCAGCCAGGTCACGATCTCACGGTCTGTGAGTTCGAGCCCCGCGTCGGGCTCTGGGCTGATGGCTCGGAGCCTGGAGCCTGTTTCCGATTCTGTGTCTCCCTCTCTCTCTGCCCCTCCCCCGTTCATGCTCTGTCTCTCTCTGTCCCAAAAATAAATAAAAAACGTTGAAAAAAAAATTAAAAAAAAAAAGAAAGAAAGTAATTTGTTCTCTCTTATACTTGCTCTTGCTTGATTGTTTGAATGATTGGTTTCAGGTTTTACTTGGAAACAGCTATCCATATGTCAGCAGTAGCAAACAGTACAGAGACCTCTCCTGTCTCCTTCACCCTGTCTCCTCAATGGTTTCATCCTACCTACCCACAGTGCAGCATCAGAGCTAGGAATGTGACATTGGCCCAGCATGTGTATGATGGCTGGATGACCTTTTCACACTTGTGTAGATTCACGTACCCACCACATTTTCCTTTGTCGTTAGTTTGCAGATTTTGTGTGTGTGTGTGTGTGTGTGTGTGTGTGTGTGTGATAACGTCTTCTCAGGGATTGCTTTCGGTTTACCCTATTGGTAGTTTGTTCACCTACTTAATCTATAGATTTACGTCATTCTCCGTATTTGGACATTTTTCAGCTACTCTCCCTTGGCATACTTTCTCAGCCCCACCTCCTTTGCCTGGTCTGGGACTCTGATGGCATGAATGTTAGATCTTTTATGTGATCCTCCGCTTTCCTGATGCTGTGTGTTTCATATTTCTTTTCAATCTATTTTCCATTCCAATGGTCAGTTCCTAGCCTTCACCATCCTCTAGTTCTCAGAGGCATCTGACACCACTGTCCTCTCCCTCACCCCAGAGGCACTTTCCCCTGAAGACATCTCCTGGTTTTTCTACCACATCAAGGGCAGCTCCCTCTTTGTCTCCTTTGCTGGAGCTTTCTCATCTCCCCAGCTGCTATGTTTTAAGTTTTGGGTTTTTTTTTTTTAATGTTTATTCATTTATCTTGAGAGAGAGAGAGAGAGAGAGAGAGAGAGAGAGAGAGTGGAGTAGGGGCAGAGAGAGAGGGAGAGAGGGAATCCCAAGCAGGCTCTGCACTGTCAACGTAGAGCCCGATGCAGGGCTTGGTCCCATGAACCATGAGCTGATGACCTGAGCCAATAACAAAAGTCTGCCACTTTGCCGACTGAGCCACCCAGGCACCCCTAAGTTCTTGGTTTTTAACTCTTCTTTTTTCTGGCTGCACTATTACAAGTGTAGTCTCGTGGCTCTTCCTGTCTCTTTCATGTCAACAGTATCTACATTTATAGATGTAGCCCTGACCTCTCGCAAGCCCAAGATGCATCCCTGACCCCTCAGCATCCCCACTTGGGTGACACCTGCATAGTCAGCCAGCAACCCCACCCTGCCCCTCGTCTTTAAACCAGAGCGCCTGCTTTTCTACTCTCCTTTCCACCTCTACCCCAGACTTGATTCTTGGACGTTTGACATCCACTCTGAACTCTACACATCTTTTTCCCATAATGTGAAAGCTTAACATTCTCAAATTCTACCACCTTCTCCCCATCTCAGGAATACTAATTACTTTATCAGTAACTGACTCCATTACTCCTGTTCCCCTTGTCCCAACACGTACATTGCTCTGTGACTTGGTATCACGGCCTGGGACACTCATAAAGAAAGCAGAGTTGACCTTCCACTTTAGAAACCCTGCCCTTGTTTTAGCCCCACCATGTTGTCCACCCCACGGTGGTATTTTCACCACATCATTGGAGAATAATGCTCCCTGACAGACCCATTCCCTACCTGTCTTCCTGCCACCCATGACTCTACTGAAGTTCCCTGTCTTCTCAGAGGATGGGAGCCCGAGGTCCCCAGTGCCCCCCTGTCACCAATGCCTAGGCTCGAATGAGGATAGAGGATAGGACATCAACCTCCACACCGATGACTCTTCTGGAACTTACTTCCCAGGCCTCTGGTGGACTTTGATTCCAGTCTTTTCAGTGACACACAGACATGTCCTCACCTCAGGTCTCTCCACCCCTCAAGAATCCTTCCAGCTCCAGCTCCAAGGCCACGTCCTCCCATGTGGCCCTTGATGACCACCATCTACCCACCCTTCAACCTCTCCCCAGTTCTTGTTCACATGCTTTTTATCTGTGTAAAGATCACCCATTTTTTTTTCATCCTGCAAGTGCCTCCTGAAATCATTTTGAACTCCATCCTCACAGCTCCAAATCTCTGGCCCTCCTACATTTTTCCATTCCCGCCTTGTCAGGCACTGGCACGGTCATAAGTCACCACCTGGCTTCCTCTCTCCCCTCCAGGCCCATGCAGCATGGAGGGGGAAGCCATGTAGCTGTGTGCCTTGGCTCCTTGACAAGCCAGTCCTTGCTAACCTCCACCGGCCCCTCCAGGCTGCTGCACAACCCAGTTCTGCATCCCTGGCTGGTGTTCCAGAAGATTCCCCCAGCAGCTGTTCCCAATCTTCCTCCTGCCCCCAAATCCACAAACCCACCCCCATTTCCTGAACTCATACCAGATGAATGCACTTCATAATTTATTGAGAATTTCATCCGATAATGACGTTCTCACCTTCTCTCCCCCTTTCCTCAGAATGTCTCTGCCTTCCCCCGGTGGGTCTTTATTGAGAAATATCCTTCCTCTTGTCAAGACAAACTTTTCCCCCTGGATTCTGGATCCCTCACCTTCCTGATTCCTTCCTGACCTCTTTCCATTTTTCTGTCTTAGGGCTTCCTTTTAATGTTCTTAGCTCTATTGAGATATAATTGATAAATCATGTGCACATTTAATTTAAACGTCTTGATGAGTCTGGACAGAGGCCCACACCTGTGATACTATAACCATAACCAAGTCACCAAGGCACTAAAGACAGGCAACCCTTCTAAGACATTTTCCTTGGGTTATTTTTCCATTTTTATTTTTCGGTCGGAGCACTTAACATGAGCTCTATTCTCTCAATGTATTTTAAAGAGTACAATTCCAGACCGTTAACGTGTAGGTGCTATGTTGTATAACAAAAATTTCTAGAGCTGATTCATCTTGCATAGCAGACACTATACCGATTGAAAAACAGTTCCCTATTTCCCCCTTCCCCTGGCAACAACCACTCTGTTGTCTGTTTCTATGAGTCTGACTATCTTAGCTCATGTAAGTAGGATCATGCGGTATTTGTCTTGTGACTGGCTTACTTCACTCAACATAATGTCCTCTAAATTCATCCATTTTGTCATAAACGGCAGGATTCCTTTCCTCTTTAAGGCTGAATAATATTCCATTGTGGACATGTAGCACATTTCTTTATCCATTCATCTGTTGCTGGACATTTGGATTGTTTCCATATCTTGCTTCTTGTGAATAGTGGTATAATAAACATGGAGGTGCAGATGTCTCTTCGAGATCCTGATTTAAATCCTTTTGGATATGTATTTATTTAGCGGCGTAGGGGCACCTGGGTGGCTCCGTTGGTTAAGTGTCCAATTTTGGCTCAGGTCATGATCTCACAGTCTGTGAGTTGAGCCCCGCGTCAGGCTCTGTGCTGACAGCTAGGAGCCTGGACCCTGCTTCAGATTCTGTGTCCCCCTTCTCTCCCTGTCCCTCTCCCACTCACTCTCTCTCTCTCTCTCTCAAAAGTAAATAATAAAACATTAAAAATTTTTTTAAAAGATGTATAATTGCTGGATAATGTGGTAGTCCCATTTAAAAATCTTTGAGGAACCTCCATGCTGTGTTTTATAGTGGCTGCTCATTCTACATTCCCACTGCCAGTGTTTTTTTAAGTATATATATTTTTAATTTTTTATTTTTTTTTCTTTTTTTCTTTTTTATTTATTTCCCACTGACAGTGTTAGAAGTGTTCCAATTTCTCCACATCCTTGCTGACGCTTATTTCCCTTTTTTTTTTTTTTTAATAATCGCCATCCGAACAGGTGTGAGATGATATCTCACTGTGGTCTTGATCTTTACTTCCTTGATAGTGATATTGAGCATCATTTCATATACCCGGTGGCCATGTGTGTGTCTACTTTGGGAAAATGTCTATTTAAGCTCTTTGCCCATTTTCTAATTGCGTTATTTATTTTTTTTTTTTGCTATTGTGTTGTAGACCTTATATAAATTTTTAGTATTTTGGATATTAACCAAATATCAGATAGATGGTTTGCAAATATTTTCTCCCACTCCATAGGACGCCTTTCACTCTATTGTTTGCTCTTTCCTTTCCTTTTTAATTTGGTAGAGTTCCACTTATCTGTTTTTTGGTTTTGTTGACTGTATTTCTGGCGTCAAATCCAAGAAGTCATTGCCAGGAACAATATGAAGCAGTTTTCCCCCCACATTTTCTTCTAGAGTTTTATAGCTTCAGGACTTACGTGTAAGACTTTCATCCATTTTGAATTGATTTTTTTGTATTGGTGTAAGACAGGGACCCAGTGTCACTCTTCTGCATGTGAGGTCCAGTTTTTCCAGCACCATTTATGGAAGAGACTGTCCTTTCCCCATTGGGTGTTCTGTCTTACCACTTCTCTTCCTCCACGAAACTCATGAAAACTCCAGTTATACATCTAAAATACTTCCTCAGCCTTGCTGCCTTTCAGATTCCTGCCCCATCTCCTTCCCTGCTTCCCTTCATGATACAAGACTGAATAATGCAGTCACCGCTTCCCGCCTTGCCCTCCCTTGCACTCTGCCCACCGGCAGCAACCCCACCGCCCACTTCCCCTGCAGACCGGCCATCGTGGCGCCTTCGTGGTTCTCCTCCTTTCTGCTTTCTCCACCGTGTGCCTTGCGACCCCCTCTCCCCTACAATCTGGGTTTCTCTGATGTGACAAGCACGGGCTCCCCCCTCCCTCACATCAATCCTCAGTCTCCTTAGTGGGAACCTCTGGAATTCTGCCTTTGACCTGCCTCTCTTGCTACATCTCACCTGTGATTCTCAACCGGGAGGCACAGTCCTTTAAAACTTAATATCCAAACTGGGACTCTTTTGAAGAGTGTAAGAAGTGCCATTAATAATTACGTAGGGCAACAGGTGTCAAACAGGACTGTTCTGGTCACCCTACCTACCACTCGCCCTACCTACAGGATCTGTCATACGGGTGGGCTGGGATTTGGGTGGTTTTTTTAAATGTTTATTTATTTTTGAGAGACAGAGCAGGGGGAAGAGGCAGAGAGAGAGGGAGACAGAGGATCCAAAGTGGGCTCTGTGCTGACAGCAGAGAGCCCGACATGGGGTTGGAACTCACGAACCCTGAGATTACGACCTGAGCCAAAGTTGGATGCTTAACCAACTGAGCCACCCAGGCGCCCCTGGGGATTTGCTTTAATCAGATGGTCAGACACGAAAATGATTCCAGACATGCAGACACAGGAATGACTGTCACGAAGGAAGAGGTTTGTTACGCTCACAGATGTCTAGCAGCAGGAGCCACAGCCCGCTTGCAGGACCACATGAGAAAGCACCAGGGGCAGTAGGAGACAGACGGAGAGGGGACAGTGTGGGCAAGAGGCTTTATTGTGCTTCCCACGGGAAAGAGTAGATGAGGCAGGGTTAGCAGGCTAAGGGTTGACTAGTGTGAATGGTTTCAGCAGGGTCTGGGGTATAGGGTGTGTGATACCTGGCCCTGGGGTGATTAAAGCAGGCGGATAGTGACTCAGACTGTGAGACCCCAAAAACAAGGTTGTGGTTGGGCATGGGCTCTGGATCGGTTGATTTGCATTTGGAAAGCGTACTCTTAGGTGAGTGGTTTCCTAGCTTCAAGAATTTTGGCTGGTCCTGGGAGGGGCCGTGGCGCTCCAAGATGTCAAAGCATCAGAACAGCGAAAATAAGACGTGATTAATACTGTGGTCTCTCAGAGTCCCTGAAGAGACTTTTCCAAAAAGTACACCCCACTCCACCCTCGCCCTCTTCCGACCTGCCCAGGTGAGAATGAATGCCTGGGTGAGCCAATCACTGATGCGTGTGCGCCAGCCCTTGGGTGTAGGAGAAAAGGAAGCGTGAGAACCTCTGCTTTATACAAGGCCACCCAACCCCACCGCTTACGCTGACTTGACACACCTAATACCTCGATTCCAAGTCTGTGTCCTTAGCCTCATGCCCGCCGTACCCCTGAACTAGAGTTCCACCCTACTGCCTGCTACTGCCTTTACTCCCATTCTTTCCTTTGCCCGAAGCCCTTTCTAACCCAATTACACCTGTCAAAGGGCCAGCTCTCGTGCAAGTCCCATTAAAATGTTGCTTCCTGGAAACTCACCTTGGTCACCCTCTCCAAGCTGGGCCCTGCAGCCGTTTATGGGACTGTCAGCACTGCCCCAGCCCTCCTTCAGCCATGCACACCCCTCTGTTGGTGTTCGAGAGCCTCCCATCTGGGTCCTGTGCAGGGAGCAGGGCAAGGAGGGGCAGCCGCTCTGCCAAACACAGGTGCTCTTAGGCTGAATTCTGTTGTGTTCCTCCTGAGTAACGTGTGTGTGTGTGTGTGTGTGTGTGTGTGTGTTAATGTGCCAATGTGTTACTCCCTGGCAACATACTTAAATGAGAGCAGAAGCCTCTGGGAAATGGCATCTTTAGCCAGTATTTCTCATCATATGCTCCAAGGAACACAAGCGTCCAAGCGTCCTGGGTGGCAATAGGCATTGAGCAGAACAACAGACAATTTTGACTCTGCGTTAAGCAGAGCTACATTTCTGCTGAACTGC
Organism: Panthera onca; assembly: GCF_046562875.1. NCBI lineage: Eukaryota > Metazoa > Chordata > Mammalia > Carnivora > Felidae > Panthera > Panthera onca. Next base: position 41,820,076 of record NC_138349.1, on the reverse strand, counting down.
GACACTTCTCGCCACTTTAGATACCAAGGAGCTTTTAATAAAAGCAGTCCTCCCAAGGGGAGGAAAGGCGAATTTGCAGCCTTTTTTTTTTCCAACACACTTGGCTTTTTTTCCTCAGGCTCATGGGACCGGTGGTTTTGAAAAACACCACTTTAGTCTAAAAGAAATGCTCTCAGGAGGCAGTGGGGCCACGCGTGTGCAGATGGGTCTTAGGGCAGGTCACATCAACTGGACTGTCACCGATTTCATGGGCGTGCAATCATCCCCCGCCTCCAATTAAGGTGACCTTTGCCCAGAAAAGCTCACATGTCCCGCCTGCTCCTTCTCTTTGGTCACCCCCAGGGACAGAAGCTAAGCCAGCCTTTCCCCTTCACCCCTGGCTTCAGTCAAGCCAATGAGTTTGTGGTTTCCTGAAAGCGCCACGCTGCTTCTAGCTTCTGTGACTGTTCCCCCACCGCATACTTCAGCTGAAAATCATAGATACAGAACTATATCTCCTGATGCATATAAAACCCCATACATGTAAACATATATATACATAAACTACATATCCATGGGGTTTGGCATGCATATATATTAGTTTGTATATGTATATGTATATGTATATGTATATGTATATGTATATACCTAAAGGGGAGACGGAGCCAAAGTTAACAAAGTGAAAATAACAGGTCAAGTGGATTGGACTATGGATCCATTTTCCAACATCTCGAATGTCTTACCTCAAATGTCAAAACCTACCGTGTTTTTCTTCTCGGCTTGCTCTCTTACCCTCCACAATGACCGCTTCTAACCTGTTCTCCTGAAATCTCCCATTGTCCGCACCCCCGGGGCCCCAGGCGTGACCCTGTCTCGCTTCCCTCTGTGGGGGTTGGGGGCGGGGAACGTCCTCGCTTTCCTTCAGTTCCTCGGGCTGCTCCGTCCCAGGCCGCCTGCAGGTGGCGCTGCCTCCCCTGTTGCGCTCCCGCGGACCCTCCGCAAAGGAGAAGCCTGCTGCCCTTCTCCCCACCTGCAGTCCCCCCAGACGTTACCATGGCCACCGAACCTGCCCTAGAACCCAGAGCACAGGCAGGTTCCTCTGCCATATGTCCTGAGGGCACCCTCCCTTTTGTGCTTCTCATGTCTTCAACAGTCACTGTGAGATCTGGTAAACATGGACATTTTTATCTTCTGGAAGAGTCTTAAAAGCACCATGTGAACAGCACTATGTCTACTTCTGCTTATTAGGTTCTCCCTGACCCTCAAACATGCTCCATAATACTAATTGAAAGAAAGAAAGAAAGAAAGAAAGAAAGAAAGAAAGAAAGAAAGAAGGGCACCTGGGTGGCTCAGTCAGTTGAGTGTCCGACTTTGGCTCAGGTCACGATCTCACGGTTTGTGAGTTCAAGCCCCACGTCGGGCTCTGTGCTGACAGCTCGGGAACCGGAGCCTGCTTCGGATTCTGTGTCTCCCTCTCTCTCTGCTCCTCCCCTCTCACACTCTGTCTCTCTCTCTCTCTCTCTCAAAAATAAATAAAGATTAAAAAAATTTAAAAAAAGAAAGAAAGAGAGTAAGTGAATGGATGAATGAAAGTAAAGTGTATAACACCAACATTGGAGAATCTTGATCCGATAAGAACAGAACTTGTGGCTTGGCAAAGACCCTCCCTGAGACTGCCCCGCCCCTCCAACTCTTGATGTCTAATTAAATGCCTCTCAGTAATTTCCTGTCCACTGACCGCTCATGACCCTCACTCAGCCCTTTGGTGCCGCATCCCTAGCTTCCTCTGCTCTGTCTGGAGTTGGGCTCAGGGCTGCGGTGAAGCCTCTCTTCCCTGCTGCAGTTGCTCAAATAAAATCTGTCTTGCTGCTTTTAACAAATGTTCAATGAAATTTCTCTGTGATGGGCTATCAATGTGCATACACAGACCCCAGTCTGGGCTTCCCTCAGCTGCCTCGGACAAGTCTCAGTTAAGCATCCCAGGTCATCATCTTGGACACGCTGACTACTCAGCTTTTTGTGAAGAGTCGGAAGGTGACTGTCACAATGCTGTGTGTGCCTCCCCGGAGGGGAATTGGGGTGTCTGCCCTTCCGTCTGGACCAACACTGTATTTGTTGTTCATCGTGTCAGAATTGAGTCTGGGCCCACATATCCCACAGCGGCAAAGTGTTATTGATCCATATTTGTCCTCTTGTCCCTCGGGCTACCAGAATCAAAGATGACACCGCTAGAATCAGCTGGGCATGGAAACTGGAGAGAAGAGTTGGGGAGTGAACACTGATCCAGCAGCTACTATGTGCCTGGCTCTGTGTTAAGCACCGTATCCGTGCCAACTCACCCAATCTTGACAGGACCCTCCTTAAGCGAGATGTCCTCACTGGGCTTCCCAGCTGGGTGCTCACCCATATGGCCCCTCTCTTCACATGGCCTCTCAGTAAGTGGTCTAGCCCGAGCTTCTTTATAGCATGGTACAGGCCTCCCCCAGAAGAAGCAGAAGCTGCCAGACTTCTTAAGGACCAGACTCAGAACTGGCTTAAAATTATCTCTTGCCTACATCTTGTTGGTCAAGGCAAGTAAAAGATCTGGCCCTGGGTCAAGGTGCCAGGGACTGAGAGTTACTCTTAGAACAGAGCACTTTACAGGGAAGGGAAGATTGAAGGTGACTGTCTTTGGAGACCACTTACTGTCCACCCTGAACCTGGTGCTTCTACCTTGGGAAGGAGCTGCGGGTAGGTGTTCTGCTCACTAAGGCCAGGGAGCGGGTATCAGAAACCTGTGGGGTCATGAACGAGATGTAAATTTGACATACCTGGACCAGATGCAGGTGCTGAAGGAGTCAGAAAGGGATGAGGAGACTCAGTGCTGAATTCTAGGACAAACTGACACTTGCTGACTCTAAGCCCACATGCCACAAATCCAAGATGGCCCCAGAGAGGGAAACATGGCCTTTTCCAACCTAGGTCTGGCAATCACTGGGCCACAGCAACCGGGCCACCAGTCTGGAAGAAGCTTGGGAACCTGAGGAAACGGCTGTTCTCAGGGCTTGCTGGTGAGACTGGTCGGGGGTGGAGACATATCAGACTCCAAACCTCACCTTCCAAGCTTTCCCAGAACACAGCCTTGGAGGCGAAAACACCTCCTGGTTGTTCTCATTCCCCAAATGGCTGTGTTTTATGATGTGTTAAGTTTTGGGGGAAAAAAGAAAATTCTTCCAGCTGTGGAGTTATCCCAGCTGAAGGCAGTGCAGGATGGTGATTTATGATCTGCTGAGTGCCAGCAGCGTGCTCGGCTCCACGAGAGGGCCTGTGAGGGGGAGTCCTGCCCGGGGCACTGCACCCCAAACCACAGGTACAACCTCCGTCGAGACCCTCCAGGCTGAGGTGCCTCCCCTGTGGGTTCACAACTCCCCACATGCTGGAACTTTCTCCAAGCCCTTTGAGCTATTGGCCTGCTGTTCCTGTTACAGTGACAGGTTAACGATCCATCAGGATATCTCAGAACATGGCCTTGGTTCCTAGAGATTCTTTGTGAGCAATGGCCTCCTAAGCAGGAAGCCCTGTGGGCATCTGACCTTGGCCTCAGACTCTGCAGCCTTGCCCCTACTCGATGCCTGGGCCCAGGGTGAGCAGGGTCTGTCTGTCCTGGAGGCCAACCCAGGGCCCTCAAAGGAGACTTTGTATGCCAGCTCCCCTCCGTTCTAGACCTGGATGTAAGGGCTGCTCTCCGCTGGTTTCCTTCCACAGAAGGCGAAGGCTGTGCCAGTGGAGAAGACTTCTCAGCTTCCTGCTTACCCAGTGGCTTTTGAGCAGAGTCACCTTATTAGAGGTGTCCTTTAGAGAGAGGCTCTCGAGGAGGGGCGTGCACGATGGTGGTTGTGTGTGGGCACGTGGGTGGGATGTGGTGGGGCATGACGGAGGTGAGACGGGGCTTAGTGGCAGGAAGACCATTTAGAGGCGACTATAAAGGATCTAACAAGGCTTGATGCGATGGCCTCCCCCCTTCCCTCTTTGGTAGTGCATATCCCACCCTCTCAGGGTTCCCCTGCAGGCGCACTTACCTCGGCAGCTGCCTATAGCTCCGGGTCAGTGTTGACCGGAGACTGGAATGAGCAGCCTGAAGCGTGAGAACCGGGGTTTTTAATCACACTGCCTGTATCAGGGCCCTAGAAGTCACGTGAGCCAAAGGACGGGCGCTGGGCTCAGTGGGCTGTGTGGGCCAGTGCTGCTGGCAGGTAAATGACAGGTGCGCAGGAAGTGTCAGCATCCAGTGTTCCTGCCCAATGGGAGGCTCACTTTCAGCTCCAAAGCCAAGCAGAGAATGGCTCCAGCAAGAGAAGTCTCATACACACCACACCCATGCAGCCCACCCCTTCCCTCACCCCTGACCACAGGGGAGCCCTCAGCCTTACCAGGAGAGCCTGTGCTGAGCACCAGATGCAGGGAAGGAGCTGCGAGCTAAGCACTGGTCCTCACCTCCAAACAAGAACCAATGAACCTCCCTCTCCCTCCCTCTTGTCTGTGTTTCTCGTTTCCCACTGTTCTCAGTGAGTGAGTTGGCCCTGGTCAGGGTCCAGGATGAACAGAGCTCTGAGTCACATGTCCACCTTTTATCACCGGCGCCTTCTTCAGCTCCCTGAGATACACGGAGCAGGAGGATTCAAATATTGGAGCAACGACACACGGGGAGAGCAGGATCCTGGGGTTGACATACACTGACTGTGGCTTATTTTTAACCAGTAATCTTGGTTTGTCTGTTATTAGCGGAGGCTGCAAGGCAAAACAGGAATGCCAAAATTCAGAAGGATTAGCTTCATGGAGATTTCCCAAAATGCCTTATACAGAGAACACCAGGAGTCGAGATGGTGACCCTACTCTCATTAGTCCTGGCTGGCCTCTCCTGAAACATGGCTGGGAGAGAATGAGGCCAAAGGTGCCATTTCGTCTGTCAGATGTTATCTACTAACAACTCCAGTAGGCGTTGCGTTATGAAAACTCACTGTGTCGCTTTTTATTCCCCCAAAGGAGGAAAAGTCCTGAGGGCCCTCTGTGACAATCCTTAAGCTATTTATTCTTGGCCCCTCAGTGTCTCTTGGTTTCTCTAAAAGCAAAAGAGCGTCTGTGGCAGCCTGTTTCACCAAAACACGAGGAATATGCAGTGTGCAAATGAAGTATTTGCATTCATTTGCTCATGCAAAACCCTCAACCACTTGGAATTGAGCAGCAGGGACACGCCCAGAGAACAGTGTTGCTGAGAACACATTTAGAAACGACAGAGCAAAGTCCCAGCTGCCGGCTGGCCCAGCCCTCAGCCCTGACTCAACACCAACACCACCTACACCATTAGCTGGTAGGGAGAAGGGCTTCCTTTCAAAGGAGAGAAGAATGACCATGGAAGCCTTTCAAAGGTCTAGAAGGCAGGAAACAAACAGCACAAAGCTAACACTCACTAGCTGACAATTAGGGCTGCACAAAACAGGAGCTGAAGGTGAGAGACAGACACTCAACAAAAAGGTAAAGGGAAAAGAAAAGCTTAAAAGTGAGTTGGCAGTGCTTGGGGAAAAATTCTTGTTCCTTGATCTTCCTGCTGGTTCGGCCATTAATGAGTTAAATGAAAGCAATGAAATGTGCTCAGTATTTGTATGATAATTAGGTTTTCAACACAGTGGATTCCTCCGTAACAGCATCCAATGCTAAGTAAGGGAAACAATATCTACCAAACACCCCAAGTGAGACAAGAGGGACCCATGGATTTTATACAGAGCCAAAATGTCATGTACACATCAAAAAAGTTTCAAATATGCCAGAAATCAAAGAATGTGGAACTCACGAGGGCATCTTGAAAAAAAGAAAAAAAACTATTGGAGGATGAATTCTAATCAACCTAATGGAATTTCTATAGATCCACTAGAGAGACAAAACAACCTAGTTTGTTACTGCATTCAGATATATAATTCACTCATCCTTCGTCCTCAGGCCATAATTTCATACCAGAGGCTGAGGGAGAGATGGCATTTTTGCACGGGAGCTGCTCTCCAGGCCCAGCAGATGGGGGCGGGCTAATGCGGTCTCTGGAACTCCAAGAGGGGCATGCGGCATGCAGCGTTTCCCAAACTTCTTTGCTCAAAGAATCTTTCTCTTATTGACTCTCCCGGGACGTTTCTGTGAAAGAGCCTTAGCATTTCAGGCTCGTATGCCCACATCGCAAGCCAAGGCCTGCGGCGGGAACCACACCCCAAAACACTGACATTGTGATAGGTAAGTACTAACAACGTCTCTGTTCGTTCACTCGCCACTCATCTGACTTGTACTGAGGACCTAGGTCATCGTGGCCCAGAACAGAATAAAGCACAAGCGAGCTGTGGAAGAGCTCATAGGAAAGCCGTCAGTCAACAACGGCCTAATGTGATGTTTGCTGCCGCGATGGGCATAATGATTCCGCATCCGCCCCTGCATTTCATAACCGTGCTCACGTTTGGTAGGAGAGGGCTGTGACTGAGTAGGACACTGTTCCCTCCTGCCCTGCTCAGGAGAAAGCAGTGCTGTAGGGAAAGTGCAGAAGAGCCCGGAGGTACACGCTTGCCTGAACGTCCACGTACCCCGCTGTGGGCAACCAGGGAGCCTGTGAGTGGACTCGGAGGAGAGAGCGCCCAAAGTCCATCTTTGTGCATACTAGGAGCAGAGGCCTTGGCAAAAACAGCCTCCCCAGCCCAGGGCCCCTCGGCCCACAGATTGTTTTAGAGTCTCGCAGCCTACCTCCCAGAGCATCTAGGCCAGCTGGAGATCCTCCTTGCCTCCCCTGTCCTCTGTCCCCAGGGCCCTGGCTCCTCACCCCGGTTCCTGGACAGGACCAGATGAGTCCTGGCCTCATCATTACAGCGAACCCCAACAATAGTGTATTCCCAGACTGTTTGTTCTCGTCACGATTTTGACTGTCTTTTAAAGCTCACCCTTTCATCTCCCTGCTCGTGACATGCTCTCCCTGAAGGTCTGGAGCCAGAGGAAATAAAAGCATCCCCTGCTAAACGCCAGGCCCCCCTTAGAAATCCCTTATTCGTGGTCCTTGCCTCTGTCCAGAGCCTTGACAGTCTCTTTACCTCCTGGACGACTCTCTCCCGCAGAACCCGACCTGAGAAGTTAAGGGGTGGCCACTGTGCCCGAATGCCCTGGCAGGAAGAATGTCACTTAGCTCTGGAGGCAGCAATCATTTCCAGCAGGCACCAGCATTATCTCCCCCAAGAGGTCATTAGAACTCTCATAAAAATAAGCTGCTCCCATAAGTATGTCAGCCCAGGCACCTGAGGCCGGCCCCCACATGCCCCTGTTCTAACTGGCAATCCAGCTTGGACGGTCACTAAGAGACCTACACACTATTTCATTTTGTAGGTCCAGTAACGCTCAGACTCTGGAATGCTGTGCCTCTTTGATTTGGCCCCTTGTTGCAAATGGCTTTAATGTTCCACTTTGTTTTCTGCTTCATACAGGCAGAAATAGGCGCTTTAGCACTAGAATGCTGTGCTCTTCAGATGCATTTTCCTGGAGAATAAAATACTGCTAACATAGGCATTTCTGTTGGGCCTGTGAAGTACTTTTTCTACGTTGGGCTTTTAAAAGGCTTGGTACTGGATTGCTCACGTCTTTGTGGTGATCCTGAGCAGAAAGGATACTGGCAGAGAATATTTAAAGTGCTCTATGGGGTATAATTAATCCGAATCCAGTCTCTGCATATCTGAAAGGGAACTTTAAGAATCATCACCAGTGAGGGAGCCATGATCTTTTGCCTAAAAGGACTTTGTCGTTTCCTTGGGGTTATTATCCCAGCCGCGTTATGTGGTAGACTCAGTTTCCCCAGTTCCACTCCCCCTTCCCCACACTTTTCAGAAGACAAGTCCAAGACAAGACTTGATTTATAAGAGAGGAACAGCCTTTACTATTAAATGAATATCCACTCTAAGTTTGCTGTAGCTATCTGCTCAGATTAAGGCAATTCCCTTGTATTCCCAGTTCGCTAAGTATTTTCTTTTCACTTTCAAAATCAAGAATGGATATCAAATTCCATCAGAATTTTTCTTCTGCATCTATTGAAGTGTCCAGAGGATTTTCTTTAATCCATTAGTGTGATGATTTATATTCATTGGTTTTACAATGTTAAACCAACATGGTATCCCTAGAATAAGCCCAACGTAATCATGATATATTATCCTTTTTATATTGCCAGGAAAATTTGTGAAAGGCCCTGAAATGAATCAAAAGGGTTACTTGATGTTCTCAAAGGAAAACTAGAAATTTTCTAATTGTAGGTTTTTTGATTTTATGGGAACCATACTTTTTATAATCCTTGAGCTATTTTACAACTCTGTAAATTGTACATAACTAACAGCAATACAAATGATTCTTACCCATAGACATGCAAGTTAATTCTGCTTAGGGGAGGAATAATTGATCCTTATTCCTACCTGCTATGGTAAAAGTCAGTTTATCATCTATTTGTAAATTTCAGCATTTATGTGTGGTTTTTGAGTTTTCCTATGAAACAGCTTAAGGGCTCCCTCATTAACTGATGAGTTAAAATCTTTTGATTTGTGTATATTTAATATTAAATGAAAGGAATAAATACATTTTCTTTAAAAATTATCTTCTAACAGTTTATTTCTAGATTCAATTTGCTATTGCTTTAAGATATGCTGCATATATGCTCATAAGTGAAATTGACCTGTCATATCCTGACAGTTTCCTTTTTGGGGTTTTGGTATGGATGTTATGCTAACTTAATTCTTTTCTCCCATATAATTGTATAAGATTGGAATAATTTCTAATTCACTATTTTGTAGAACTTGCCAGTGAAGCCACCTAGGCTTAAACTTTTTATTGTGGAATGTTTTTAATCATGAATTTGACTCCTTGCAATTTTAGACCTATTACAGTTTTCCATTTAGATGGTGTTGGTTTTAATACCGTTCTAGGACTATGTCTATTTCAAATTTATTGGCATAAACTTACTCATAATATTCTTTTTTTCAGTTTTCTTAAAAGTGAGCTATATAACTGACATAAAACAGTATATGCGTTTCAGATATACAACATAATGATTCAATACTTATATATAATGCAGAGCGATCACCACACTAAGGTCAGCTAATGTCCATCACCACACATAGTTCCAAAAAAAATTTTTTTGTTGTGATTAGGACTTTTTAAGAACTTCTGCTATTTTAGAAATTTTCAAATATGTAGCACAGTATTATTAATTCAGCACCATGCTGCATGCTACACCCCTAAGACTTATAACTCAAAGTTTGTACTTCTTGACCTCCTTACATATTTTGTCCACCCCCTAAACCTTCCTCTAACAGCCACTAATCTGTTTTCTATGCCTATGATCTTGGTTTTATTTGCTTGTTTAAATTCCACATATAAATGAGATCATATGGTATTTATCTTTCCCTGTCTGACTCATTCCACTTAGCATAATGCCCTGAAGGTCCATCCATGTTGTCACAAATGGCAAAATTTCGCTTTTTGTGGCTGTATAGTATTGGGGTGTGTGTGTGTGTGTGTGTGTGTGTGTGCGTGCACGTGCACACGCATGCCTGTGTCTATCACATCTCTATTCATTCACCCATTGATGAACATAATATGTAGGTTGCTTTCATATCTTTCCTATTACAAATAATGATTCCTTTTCTTTTTTTTAATTTTTTTTAATTTTTGAGACAGAGAGAGACAGAGCATGAGCAGGGTAGGGGCAGAGAGAGGGAGACACAGAATCTGAAGCAGGCTGCAGGCTCCAGGCTCTGAGCTGTCAGCACAGAGCCTGATGCAGGGCTTGAACTCACGGACCACGAGATCATGACCTGAGCCGAAGTCGGCCGCTTAACCGACTGAGCCATCCAGGCGCCCCTGATTTCTTTTCTATATATGTATTAAGGCTACAAATTCCCCTTTAAATACTGCTTTAGCTGTCTTACAGAAGTTTCTAAATGTAATATTTTCATTATCAGTTTAAAAGTTATTTCAGGGCGCCTGGGTGGCACAGTTGGTTAAGCGTCCGACTTTGGTTCAGGTCATGATCTTATAGTCTGAGTTCGAGGCCCACATCAGGCTCTGTGCTGACAGAGCAGAGCCTGGAGCCTGCTTCAGATTCTGTCTCCCTCTCTCTCTCTGCCTCTCCCCTGCTCACACTCTGTCTCTCTCTCTCTCTCAAAAATAAACAAACATTAAAAAAATTTGTTTAAGTTATTTTAATTTTGATTATGAATATTCTTTTGTCCTATTATTTAGAAATACATTTCTTAAGTTTCAAGTATATGGGGCTTTCCAGTTATCATTCTGTTACTTTCTAGCATAATTGCATTTGGCTTAGAAAATGCATACGATTTCAATATGGATTTTGGAATAAATTGGACCTTACTTTATGTTCCAGGGTATGGTCATTTTTGGTGGGGGCGTATTATATGTGTCACAAGTGCTTGAAAAAATCTATATTCTGCAGTAGTTGGGTGCAGTGTTCTATATATGTTCTTCGGTCAGCTGGTTACTTCACGTTCTTCTATAATCTGATTTTTTTTTTTGGCTTAAACATCAGACATCTGTTTTCTTACAATTCTAGAGGCTAAAAGTCCAAGAACAAGGTGCTGGTAGGGTTGATTTCTTCTGAGGCCTCTCTCTTAGGCATCTGGAGGTCTATCTTCTCTCTATAGCTTAAATAATTTTTGTCCACTTGTTCTATTAATTACTAAGAGAGATTGGTTAAAATCCTCAACTATTATTTGTATTCTTTATCATTTTCAACTTATATATATATGCTTTGTTTTATATATATGCTTTATATATTTTAAGATTCTGTTATTAGATGTATGCAAATTTAGAATGGTCAATACACTTCCAGTGAACCTCTCTAGTCATACCTTTTGCCTGGATTCCATGTTGTCTAAAAGCAATACACTACACCAACTTCCTTTTGGCTAGTGTTGGCATCTTTTATTACACCCTTTTATATTCAATCACTTTGCATTCTTGTGTTTTAGATTTGTCTCTTGATATTTTTCATTTACCTTAAGCATTTGACCCACTTATAATTTATTGTAATAACTGATATCTTTGTGCTTCAAGCTATTCTTTTATATGCTTTTTATTTGCACCACCCTCTAGGTTTCTTTCCTTTTATCCCTCCCTCCCCTCCTCCCTCCCTTCCTTCCTTCCTTCCTTCTTTCTTTCCTTCCTTCCTCTCTCTCTCCTTCCCTCCTTCCTTCCTTTCTTTTTTCCGTTTTGCCCATTGTTACTTTCTCTTAGTTTGGAGATTATATACTCTTTTCCTATTCTTTTAGTAGCTATAATAGAAATTATAAAAAAGCCTTTTTAAAGTTATCAAAACCTAACATTAACTTGTAAATTTACCCTTCTCTTGAATAATGCAAGGACCTTAGAACATTTTAAATTTATGTCATTTCTGAACAATATGCTAGTGTTATAATGTATTTTAATTCATTTTATGTGTACTCTAAATCCAACAAAAAATTTAACCCATTCTCTGGTCTTAATTCCATCATTAATCTGAGATTTTTTTTTTTTTTTTTTAATTTTTGAGAGACAGCAAGCAAGCACGTGAGTTGGGGAGAGGGGCAGAGGGAGAGAGAGAGAATCTTAATCAGGTTCTATGGTCAATGCAGAGCCTGATGCAGGATTTGATCCTCTGACCCTGGGATCATAATCTGAGCCAAAATCAAGAGTCAAATGCTCAACCGACTGAGCCACCCAGGTCCTCCTAATCTGAGATCATTTTCTGCCATTTTCGCTTTTAGAATTTCCTTTAGGAAATAGTGCTTGAGGACAACTCTCAGTTTTGTTGTGTCTGGTAATGTCTTTATGTCACTCTCATTCCTATAAGGTTTAGAAACCAAAATCTTGGCACTAGTGATGCTCATTTTTACTGGTTGGCCACTGTTTGTAGGCCATTTAAGTGACAGAGCTTCTATCTATCATCTCTATCATCTATTATCTATCTATTTGCCAATCATCTGAATACTATCTAGTTCACATTGTCATTTCTAAGTGTGAACTATAGGGTTTTTCCTTAACTTCTGTATTACACTTGTATCTTTTTTCTTTCACATTGAGAGTTCTCATTCACAAGGACACAAAGGATGGATGAAATCAAATATTCTATAATTACTCATTTACTTTACCCAATATTACAATAGTCTCAAAATAGCAATTCAATACAACTCTACCAATTGTTACCAAAAACAGTTAAACATTTTTTGCCTATACTATACCTACACTATTGTATTCTCTCCCATTTTTGAAAGATTATATCTACTTGTTAGGTAGTATAGCCATTGCATACTATAATTTCTCCCTTTTAACTCTTTTATATTAAAAAAACATATATCCATACATTTATAAGCATTAAATATATAAAAAATATTATATATAAAATTAGAATATGTATATAATATCATTATGTCAATGACTAAGTATTTTTGTTATCTAAAGTGTGTTCTTTAGTAGCTTCCTCAGAAAGGACACTCGGAAACAATTTTTCTCCCATGTTGACATCAATATGAACCTTTTATAAATTAAGGCATATATTTTTTCCTTGAAAATCTTAAATATATTATTCTATTTTTCCTGTCATAAAATGTTATTGTCAAAAAGATTGATAGTAATCTAATTTTATTTTCCTCTTATTCTTCCTGCATAGATGCCCAAAAGATTTTTTCCTTTTCTTCAAACTTCAAACTTTTCTTCAAACTTTTCTTCAAACTAATTTTACTAAAACATTTCTTGGTATTGGTCAAGCTCATTTGGTATTTTCAGGTATACACTGTGGTATTCCAGTATGTAATTTTAAATATTTTTTACTTCAGGAATATTTTCTTAAATTATAGTTTATTGTGTCTGCTCTGTACCCTTTCTTTGGCTTTCTTCTTTAAAACTTCTAAGGGTGCCTCGGTGGCTCAGTCGGTTAAGCATCCGACTTCGGCTCAGGTCATTATCTCAAGGTGACCTTACCCCATTTGTTTTCTCTCTCTCTCTCTCTCTCTCTCTCTCTCCGTCTCTCTCCCTCTCCCTCTCTTTCTCAAAAATAAACATTTAAAAAATAAATAAAAGTTTCATTATCTACATGGTAGTCTTCTTTGCCCATCATTGATAAGTCATGCTCTCAAGTTGTTTCCTTTCTTCACTTTGTTTTGAAAATGTTCCTCCTGGGAAACCTATTTCTCTCAAGGCATCAGTTATTGTGTTTGTGTTCTGAGTACACATTTAGTACATTTATTGTGTTTTAGTTCTAATTTCTTCAACTTTTGTTTCTCATTCTCGATTTGTCATACCGCTTTGAATTTTTCTCATTCTGATTTTTGTTATTTGTGCGTCCTATGTAATTTTCCTAATGTCTTTAAGCTCATTAAGTTAAACATTAGGTTATAGTTTTGATCTGTTTTTTTTACCAGGTCTTTCTGGTGTTTCTTCATTGTCTTTAGGGGTGCTATTAAGTCCTCTAGCATTGTTTTTCCCCTTAAATTAACTTATGTGGGATTTAATCATGATACTTTCCTATTGTTCATTTTCATGTGAATTTAAGTTTCCTGAACTTATAAGTGGTTTGTTCATATAGATCTGTTAACTTCATTGAGCTCACCTTCTGAAGTTTTCTGCCTCTGTTCCCTTCATTCACTTTTTTTTTTAATTTTTAAAAAAATTTTTTTTTAACGTTTATTCACTTTTGAGACAGAGAGAGACAGAGCATGAACGGGGGAGGGGCAGAGAGAGAGGGAGACACAGAATCGGAAGCAGGCTCCAGGCTCTGAGCCATCAGCCCAGAGCCCGACGCGGGGCTCGAACTCGCGGACCGCGAGATCGTGACCTGAGCCGAAGTTGGACGCTTAACTGACTGAGCCACCCAGGCGCCCCCCCTTCATTCACTTTTATATAGACCTTCTCTTTTCTTCATTCCTATTATCCCTGTTTTGCTAAATTTTGATTCTACAGTTTCTCCTCAGTATGGAACTTGGTTCTGGAAAGGAGTCTTAGCTTATCAGCTTTTACAGTAGATAAAAGCTGGATTGCTCCAACTCCTTTAGGTTTTACCAAGTGCTCCTTGCACTTATTCACTTTTGAGGCAATCATCCAATTTCAGCTACTGTCCTCAAATTAGCTCACCACAATTTCCAATAAATATCTGATGGGTATTTTGGGGTCCATCTGTTTGTAAATAAAATGGGTTCTTCACCACAGAGTTTGAGAAGTACTGATGAAGGAGAGAGGAGTATTAGGAGGCTTCATAAAAGAGGTGGCTTTTAGGCTGGGCCATGAGGGCAATCTAGATAGGAATGAATGTTGACATTCCCTGTGGGGAAACAGGTTCTGTTTACATAAATGGGTTAGAAAAAGCTTAGGATGGAAAGCCACCACCACAGGGCGATAGCGCCCAAGGTTAGCTAGCAAGATATTGAAACGGGATCACGAGTAACTTGTTATATCACCTGCAAGAAATTACTTTCCATCTGATGCCAATATACTATTATACTTTGGATCACAAACACCACTTGTCCCCCAGACCCTTTGCTTCCTACATACACAAGTTAATGATTACTGACCGATTGTTTTCTCCACGTTCACGTGTGCAAGATCTTGTTTTCTTCACATTCACCACATGGGTAATATCTTGTGAGCTCAATAAATATGGAGATGAAATCCCTGTTCAGGGCTCTTGTCTCCTCCCGGACATTAGCCTCTCTCATATTCAATTCTATGTCCGCTCTCTTGCTGGACAAGGGAGAACTCTGTACTCGTAGTCTGCGGCAATTCTCTAGGACTCTGCCGTTGGCCTCTGTCTCACTTTCTTTGGGGGAGCCATTCCCATGCCTTCAAACAGCATCTTTAAGGCAAAGATTCCTCCAGATCTAGGTCTTCATCCCAGACTTGTAGAGCCACTTGGCGGTCAGCATAATAAATTCAACACTGTACAAACTAAGCACATGGCTTTCTCCAAAACTTTTGTCACTGCATCCCATGTTATGTTTTTATTTTCACTTCAAAATATTTTCTAACTTCTCTTGAGGTTCTTTTTTTATTTGACCCATATGTTACTTAGAAGTAAATTGTTGGGGTGCCTGTATAGCTTAGTCAGTTAAGCATTTGTCTCTTGATTTCAGCTCAGCTCATGATCTGAGATTGAGATCACAATTCGTGGGATCAAGCCCTGCTCTGTGCTGACAACATGGAGCCTGCTTGGGATTCTCTGTCTCCCTCTCTGCCTCTCCCTGCTCACGCTCGCTCTCTCTCTCTCTCTCTCAAAATAAATATATAAAAAAAGAAGTACACTATTTAATTTTCAACTATTTTGAAGCTTTTGAAATACCTTTGTTATTGATTTGTAGCTAATTCCATAAACATACCTATAAAGCTCCTTTCCTAGGAATTATATTGAGGCTTATTTTATAAGCCAAAATATAATCGCTTTTGGTGAATGTCCCACATACACTTGAAAAAAATGTGTATTCTACTGTATTTTGGTGCAGTGTTATACGAATGTCAGTTAGGTCAAACTGGTTGGTAGTGTTATTCAGATCTTTTATATCCTTACTGATTTTTCTATTTATTCTATCAATTACTAAGAGGGGAATGGTGGAATCTCCAAATACAATTGTGGACTCATCTATCTTTCCAATTTTATCACTTCTATCAGTTTTTGCTTCATAAATTTTGATGCTCTGGATTTGAAATGCTACCATTAGTATATAATAAATTCACAAATATATGAGTCTGTTGAGTCTCTTTCCTGACTATGTTGTTCCACTGATCCATGCGTGTATCCCTGAGCCAGAATCACATTGTTTTAACTGTGACTTTAGATGATACTTTGATTATTACTAAGGCAAATGCTCTCTCTTCCCCACAATTAACTTTTCTTTTTCAAAACTATCTTGATTCTTTTCATGTATTTACTACTCGTTGAGAGCGAGAGCATCAACTGGTCAAGTTCTTGGTAAGTTAAATCTTAAGTATTTTATACATTTTACATATCCTTGTTGCTCAGAGGTATTTTTCCTATTGAAGATACAGAGGGTGGCAGACTTTTCCTTTAAAGGGCCAGATGGTAAATATTTTTAGGATTTATGGGCCATATGATCTCTGCCACTACTAACTTGGCCATTGTCACTACAGCACAAAAGCAGCCATAGACAATATGTAAACAAATGGGCATAAAACTTTATTTACAAAAACAGGCAACATGTCAGATTTGGCCTGCAAGCCATCATCCGATGACCCCTGATGTAGAAAAAGAAATTTTTACACAGTTATCTTGTATCCAGACTTCATAATGATTTTTCTAGTACTGTATTTTAGTTCAGTCTATTATTTCTATGTGAGCAAATATACAAACAAAAGATCGCTTTGTTCTAACTTTCCAGTATTTATATACCATTTATTCCTTTTTGTAGTCTTTCTGTATTGGCTAGATAACTCTTGAGCAATACTATAGTGCTAACAGGAGTTACTGTTTTCCTAATGGGAAGGCTCTATTTTTTCACCTCCCAATATGATGTTGCTATTAGTTTCTAAAAAATGTTCTTTATCACATTCAAGTTTCAGATATGATAGTTACATTAGGCATGTTTTAAGATCCCTTCTAATTCAAATTGTTACATGATGAGGTCATTACTTACTTCCTTTTGATTATAGCTGTAGACAAATTGAGCACTCCATTGAGCAATCCATCATCCCCACTGAATACCACTAACCTGTTTTTACTTAATGGATACTTTCCAAATCTTCCAGTTCAATTACTTAAATCTCAAGACAACATATAAAGAAAATTAATTCTTCCCAGGTATTAAGAAAAAATAAGTAGGAAAGGAAACTTTTTTGTTTTAGAGTTAAGGTGTTTTCATTTAAGATTTTTCAGTAAGAATAAATCACTGAAATGACCTCTGAGTAGTAAATGCAAAGTTAATTGAAAATTCAATAATGTTCTAGATAGCTTAGGGGCGAAAAGCCCAAGGAAAAATAAATTACCAAGACTTATAGGAGAATAAAACCTACAGTGTTTATTTCTGAAAAGATTTGGTCCAACATGTCAGTCCATCGAGGACATGCATCTTTAAAAATATGTATTTAAAGTTGAAAGTTAATAAATGCATATATGCTTTTATTTAAATGTTTTAAAAGTTCCTCTCCATAAGCGTTCATACACTCACAAAGGTGTCAATGGGAGTTTCGTATTCATAGTCTAGGCAAAGACTGATTTACTGTTGGTATGAAACTTAGTATTTCAATTAGTCAAACATTTTCAATTTGGAATTCACTTTCCAAAAATGAAATAAAACAAATGCAATCAGTATTTCCATGTTTACTTATTTAATTTCCCTGAAAAACTAAAAATTAGTCCAGCTATAAAAATATGAGGCACACATTAAAGAAGAAATATGCTTACCATCAAGAATTGTGGCATTTTTCTTTACAAGAACATTTCAAGGCCTAGATAATAAAAATACGTCAGGCAATTCATAGTAAGTCTTTTCATTTAAGTAACAGCATAGAATCCTTCTCAGGAATACTGCTGCACGTCATATCTATTATTTTACAATAACAGAGAGAAAATAAAATGAGGGATACAAATATTAAAGGCCAATCATCAAAATGAAATTAATGTTTAGCATAGATTATTTATATGAACAATGTAAATAGGTAGAATCATCAATTTTATTTAATATAAAATATATTTCTGGCATATAATTATTGTTAAAATGAAAATTATCAAGATAATTCAACAAATCCAAATATGCATTCAGCCAAGGGAACAAAGTAAGCCTCTTAAAAATTAAAGATTTACAGATTAATATTAGAAATTTTCTCAGTATAATACATGAAATATTCTGATCTCCATTGAATCACACTGTACAAAAACATGTATCATTTGCTTCATAGCTTATAATCAGGTAAAAATGGTCACTAAAATTCCTTGACCAAAATATCACTGTAATTATATGAGGCAAAGTCCTATAATAAGATGGATGTAATAATGGCCACATCTTTTCAAAAAGAGAACATGAAAATTTTCATTCTCACAGCTATGAATTTGGTTTTCCAAAACCCGGTTCCCAAAGCCAACTTTTAAATGTTACAGCAGAGGTGGGGCAGTAATGGAAAGAAATGATTTAATGGAACTCTTAAAAAAAAAAAAAACTATCATAGATCTTAGTTTAAGAAATATATCTGGCGTAAGAGAGAGATACACAGAATTATGTAATAATGCTTATATCAAAGTTTATTGATTAGCTAAAGGGCAAAGAGTAAGAGGCAAGTAAAATGTAATACGTGCTTTTGACAAAGCAGACTGAGTAATATGTTAAGTGTTAGGGTGGGATAGGAAAGAACTCAAGCTGGGCAAAAATTTCCTCTTGGACTTTCTATATAAACATCTATTTTAGTTTTGGCCTGTTCACCAGTGTGTTCATGTGATGGAGCAGAGGAGCTTTGCCCACCCATGAAATACTTCCCAGACCGACAGGTCCTTGTGCAGCTGCTCTAGAAAGGCAGCTTGTCCTCTGAGGTCCCTGGGGTCCTATAGAAACTATAGGAAAATGAAATCCAATTTGTGTAAAAAGTTAATCCATCCTAATTAGCGAACTGAGTTATTAAAATACCAGCTAAAAGTACATGCTCTAGCTAAAACACATGGGTTAAGTATCTGTCTTGAAAATGCCTCCAAGAGGTCATGATGTGATCTTGCCTTTACTGGCCCTATGTTCTCCCAGAATAGGGGCTTTATAAGGTCCTGGAAATCCTCAGCTCCCTTTAGCTGCCTGTCCAAATAAAATCTTAATGAATATAGTTTAAGTCCTTTATTGGCTCTGTAATCCCTTCAACCAATTAGGCTGCAATTGTTTTATGCAACTTCTGTTTCATTGGAAAATGTGGGAAGATATTTTTATATTACCTAAGTAAGATTAATGGGTAAACACTGTTCACCGCAAACCAAATGATGCTGCCTTCCGGGAGTTGTCAGAAAGACAGTCAAATGATACACCAAGAAAGTACATTGTACGCCTAAGCAAAGCCCTTCAGGACAGCTGGAACATGTTCTTCACGAGGAGACTCCAGGCCATTGGTAATTTCAAGTGTGAGGCAACGGAAGTCTTTCTTAATCGAAAGTCAGAATCTTCTGAAGAACTTCAAGCACAACTTTATAACAAAAGCAATACTGCTCCTATATACATATATATGAAAAACAACAGAATGTTAAGTAATTGAATACCAATATCCACTTTCAGAGAACATAGTTGTAATTTTCAACCATAAAGGTAAGTTCCCAAAAAGAGCAAACATCTAACCAAGAACTTCTTTATGTATATATTTTTTAAATATCAATAAGAAAAATGATCATACTATAGTGCTTGGTCTAGAGTTAGTTAACTCAAGGCTTAACTGAACACAGGGGAAACTGACCCCCAATCTCAATCTCCTTATATTGCCCTGGATAAACCTATGCTTAAAATTTTTTTAGGTGTAGCCTCAGGTCTCTCAGGCAACCTTAGTTCACATAAAATGCTTCATCTATCATTCAGCATTGGCTTAAAAACAGGTCAACCTAAAAATTTAGGTGTACCTGCTTGTTTTCATCATCCAGGCTTTCTCTCGATTCTCCTTCCCAATGATTAATAACTGGTCTGTAACATAAACGCTATCTTTTTATGACAGACCAATGACTTTGAAATAATTTAGTGACAAGTAAATATCTCCCAGCTGCTATCCAGAAACTTATAAATAACTTCAGATATGCTACTTAAATAACATGGCATTATGGACACATCATGTGTTTGGGTGTCAGGAGACCTGTTTCCCTCCTGGCTCCCTCATGTGCCATATGAATGACCTCACAGAACAGACTTCATTACTCTGAATGTGAAGTACTTCATCAGTAATATCAGAGAAAAAATAAGGTCTACCTCAAACAGTGAGAATTCAATGACATCATGTAGGTAGAAGAGATTTACAAATTGTAACATGCTAAACATGTTAATCTTTATATTCTTTATTCTTTTTATTAGAATTTATGTAGTGAGGGCTTACCTTTGTTTGAATCATGCCATAACGCTGTTCTCTCATTTGGGCCACTATATTCTTGATGTTGAACTGCAACAGGATGACAGTGATTTTGTATTATTCACATGGGGGAAAATACAAACCCACAGATTGCCAAATAAGTACTCCATAATTCTTTCCAGTAAAAAAAGATGTCAAGATATAACCAGAAAGGTCTCGTTTTCAACTATAAGAAAAGGCACTATTTTTAAGCTAGTCTAATGGATAAGGAAGACTTTAGTTTAAAAGGTTTCCAGGAAAAAGCAGGAAGCAATCATTTATAATAAGAAATGCTCTCCAAAAGAAATAACAACAAATTTGCCCCTGTGTCTACTTTTCTGTTCTCCAAAGGGAAATCTTAAAGCAGGACTGTAATTCTGGAAAAGTCTGAGCATAGAAGACTTTTTCTGGCCACATTAGTAACACAGCTGTTTCTCATCTAAAGAGCCCTCTCAACTCAAATGGAGACCCTGAACAACAGTTGGCCCAATACCAGATTCTGCACCTGTGCATGGAGACCAGCCTACCCAGCGTGGTCACTGAGCTGGTGCAGGTCTGCAAGGGGCTGTTACTAATCCACAATGAGATGAGTCCATAAACTGGTAGTAAGTGTTTAGAGACTTTTATGGCAATCTGACAGTGGTGCAGCATCAAGGAGGATCACCAGTGGAACAGGCCTAGACCAGCTCAAGTGTTGCTGAACTTGCCTGGAGAGTCACAAGTGGTGCTGAGGACCAGTCATGTCCAGCAAGACCACATAGACACATGAAATTTTAAGGTTTGTTAACTATAACCCCAAATTATATAAAAATCAGAGAAAATGTAACCATTCCTTGATTTTTATAACTGTTTTTATAATAATTTAAAATTTTAATTGAACCTTTAAAAATTTGTATATTGAAATAATTATAGATGTACAATAGGTTGCAAAAATATACATGGAAATCCTACGTACCCTAAACCCAATTTCCCCCAATTATGCCATCCTACATAATTATAGTATAATATCAAAGCCAGGAAATTGACATTGGTATGATCCATGAATCATATTTTGATCATTATTCGGATTTTGCAAGTTTTATCTGCAATCATTTGTGAATTTGTGTACATATGTGTGTGTGTGATTTTGTGCAATGTTATCACATGTGAAGACTCAGATAACTGCAACCACAATCCAGATACATAACTGTTCCACCATAAGACTTTCTCATGTTATCCATTAGAACTACTCACCCAACCCAGTCCCTAACTCTTGGCAACCAGTCATCTGTTATCCATCTCTACTGTTTTGTTATTTCAAGAGGATTGTATGAATGGAATCATGTAATACCTAACTTTTTTAGGGTTTTTTTTTCATTCAGTATAGTTGCCTTGAGATCCTTATAAATTGTGTACAGTAAAACCTTGGTTTGCGAGCATAAGTCATTCTGGAAACATGCTTGTAATCCAAAGCACTTGTATATCAAGGTGAATTGCCCCATAAGAAATAATGGAAACTCAGATGATTTGTTCCACGACCCAAAAATATTCATATAAAAATGATTACAGTACTGTATTATCACATAAAATAATAAAGGAAATACAAAATATAAAGAAAAATAAACAAATTAGCCTGCATTTACCTTTGAAAACCTTTGTGGCTGGTGTGAGGGAGACAAGAGAGAGGAGGGTTATTGTGTAGGATGATTTTCATTGTCACTAACAGATGGTGACTACAGTATAGTATTAATAAACTCTTGTCATATACTGTATTTAATGTAACTGGCAGTAAGACAGCAGAGAAAAGGGTCTATATCTGCAGGCAGCCTGACCTAGAATGAAGCAAAGCATTCCTAAGCTTACTCTTGTATGGAAAAGCAAAGGACTGTCCATAGGTGCTTTAAGTGGCAAAAAATACACCGTTGTGGGTTGCCAGTTGTGGGTACCTTCCAACATTCTGAAAAATCACCAATTTCTGTCAAACACTGTGGCCTGAGACCAAGCATCCGAGCATGGGAGACAATCACCCAAAATCTCACAGTGAGAGAGAGAAAGAGAGGAATCATTGGCTCAGTTATGATCATGTAACATTCAGTGTCACGTATTATTCTTATTGCAAGATATCACTCATTTATCAAGTTAAAATTAATTATAAATGTTTGCTCATCTTGTGGAACACTTGCAGGACAAGTTACTCGTAATCCAAGGTTTTACTGTATATCAACAGTTCACTCCTTTTTATCTCTTAATAGTATTCCATTAAAAAAATAAATGAAATGGATATATACCAGTTTGTTTAATCATCAGCTTACTGAAGGACATCTAGGTTGATTCCAGTTTTTGTTTATTATGAATAAATCTGCTATGAACATTTACATACAGGCTTTTGAGTAATTTTAAGTTTTCATTTCTCTGGGATAAACACCTAAGAGTGCTACTGCTGATACTGTATAGTAAGTTTAGTTTAGTTTTGCTTTTGTTTTAAAGAAATTATAAAACTATTTTCTAGAATGGGTATACCATTTTACATTCCCACAAGCAACAAACAACAAATAATTAATCCAGTGTCTTCAACTCTTCACCAGCATTTGGAGGTATCACTATTTTTTTTATATTAGTCTTTCTGATACATGCCTAGTGATATTTCATCATGGTTTTAATTTCATTTCCCTAAAAGCTAATGAAGCCCAAAGTCTATTTACATGGTAATTTGTCATCTTTTTATCCTCTTTGGTGAAATGTTTGTTCATGTCTTTTACCCATTTTCTAACTGGGTTGCTTTTTTTGTTTTGTTTTTTTTGTTCTTTACTATTAAAGTTTTGAGTATGCTTTATATATTCTAAATGGATATTTAGGTATGTTTGTTAGATATGTGATTTGCAAACAGTTTCTCTAAGTCTGTAGCTTATCATTCTCTTCACAGGGTCTTTCACAAAATGAATCATTTTAATTTACTTTGCCCCTAAAAATGTTTGTTCTTACCACCTGTATTCAACCCAATACTTAAAGTTCTAGATAGCTGAATTAGGCCAGAGAAAGAAATAAGAGGCATACAGATAGGAAAAGAAGAGATAAATGTGTCCCAATTGGCAACTAGAATGATTGCTTATGTAGAAAATCCCAAGGAATCTAAATACAGAACAAAATAGAACAAAAAAAACCTCTTAGAAATAGTGAGTTCAATAAAATCAGAGCATACAAGATGAAAACACAAAAATCAATCACATTTCTACATATAAACTATGAACATGTAGAAGCTGATCATAAAAACACAACACCATTTACAATTGCTCCAAAGAAAATGAAATAGGATAAATCTAATAAATCACATATAGGATCTATATGCCCAAAATGACAAAATGCTGATGACAGAAATCAAAGAAGACCTAAATAAATGGAGAGACATACCATGTTCATGGATTGGAGTATTCAACATAGCAAAGATGTCAGTTCTCTCCAAAGTGATCTATAGATTTAAAGCAATTCCTATCAAAATCCCTGTAAGCTTTTTTTCTGTAGATATAGACAAGCTAGTTAGAAAATTTATATAGGAAAGCACAGACCCTATAAAAGTTAAAACAATTTTGAAAAAGAATAAAGGAATCACTCTACCTTACTATATAGCTACAGGAATCTATAGTGTGATATTGGTAAAAGGATAGACAGATGGATCAATGGAACCGAATACAGAGACAGAAATAGGCCCATACAAACGTGCCCAATGGTTTTGACAAAGGTGCAGAAGCAATTTGGTGAAAGAAGAATAGCTTTTTCAACAAATGGTCCTAGAAAATTGGACATCTATAGGAGAAAGAAAGAAAGAAAGAAAGAAAGAAAGAAAGAAAGAAGGAAGAAAGAAAACATATGTAAACCTTGACTTAAATCTCACATTTATACAAAACTTAACTCAAAATGGATTATGGACTTTGGGGTGCCTGGGTGGCTCAGTTGGCTGAGCATCTGGCTCTTGGTTTAGGCTCAGATCATGATCTCACAATTCATGAGTTTCAGCCCAGTGTAGGGCTCCACACTGAAAGTGCAAAGCCTGTTTGGGACTCTCTCTCTCTCCCTCTCTCTTGAGGGCCCCTTCCCCCCCCCATCAAAATAAATAAATAAATAAATAAATAAATAAATAAATAAATATCACACTGCTTCATCTAGAGTCTTGTTACACAAAACAAACAAACAAGCCCAACCCTGCCAGATAAACATGACAGTGTGCATAGTTGTGTAAATAATTTTTAATTATGTAAAGGCTAATGTGCTAAATTTTGGATTATTCACATCATTATGTGATAATACGGTAACCAGTAATGAACAACTGTTATTGTACCCTAAAGACTATTAGAAGAGAAAGGTCTATTGAGACCGTTCAAACTACAGAGCAGTCTCAGGGTTTCTGAAAGAAAAGAGGCAGTGTGTTCCCAATATTTTAAGAATTTTTAAGCAGGCGTGGTTAAAAATGAAAATGGCTATAGAAATAACAAACAAAAAAGAAAGAAATGGTTACATATTCTCCAATTTTCATATCTGAGTTATAATTGATTGGATAATCTTAAAATGTCTCAGGTCACAAATGTCCGCCTCACAGAGCTGGTATGTAGCTTGCTGCATGTAAGACTCCCCATGTGAGTTCCACAACACACAAACTGGTCTATACTCTGTTCAAGAAGACCCATCCACTGGTCATGTTCTTGGATGTCACAGCAATACATCAAACTGCTCTGAAAGTTTCTAAACGTTCACTCTCAATTTCTAGGAATGTATCTTATGGTAGATAATAAACATCCACAGATTGGTGCTGGTCCAAGACCACACTCTGAGTCGGTCTGGTGGGCAAAATTTCTGAAAAGAGTAGAAAGGGTATCGGTAAGAACATTTGACAGTTCAAGGTTCTGTGGGAAGCCAATAAAGAAACAATGGATGTATTTTCTATTTTTTTTTTTTTTAATTTTTTTTTCAACGTTTTTTATTTATTTTTGGGACAGAGAGAGACAGAGCATGAACGGGGGAGGGGCAGAGAGAGAGGGAGACACAGAATCGGAAACAGGCTCCAGGCTCCGAGCCATCAGCCCAGAGCCTGACGCGGGGCTCGAACTCACAGACCGCGAGATCGTGACCTGGCTGAAGTCGGACGCTTAACCGACTGCGCCACCCAGGCGCCCCTGTATTTTCTATTTTTGAATTACTCCATCAAATCTAAGCATCCTTAATTGTAAAATGCATCATTATTTTATGTACCACTAAGAAAAACACTGTCAATTAAACTGACAGATGGCTTATTATAAAACCCATTCTGAGTTTAAAGAAGGTATAAGGTGGGAGAAAACAGTGCTCCTTAGAAACATGAAATATAATATTTACAGTTTTTATAGTTTCTACAAGGAATATAAAATAAGGACAAATATAAACAAATTATTTAAGAAACTATGATGGGGAATATATAAAAGAAAATTATACTAACATTTTCTGCTAAAAGGCTCAAACAACATTAGTTATGGGAATGGGTAATATCAGACTTACACTACTAAAATTTTCAGCATTGTTTAGCACACCGGGGGGACTCACCAGTTTATATTAATCCACTGAGTTTGCTCTGGAAAACCATCCCTCTTCTCACTCTCAGTCTTATGGCCTGGAGTAGTCCTGACCGGCCTACATAGCCCAGTATCTCCCACAGTGATTAGTTCAGGGAAGGGGCTATAGCTCAGACACAGTGAAAGGCTGGGAGATACTGGCTCAGGTTTCTGACAAAAAGTAATTTCCTCTGTCCTCCAAGGAGCTACTGGGAGAGACCATTTTCCAACCCTCCCACATAATATAGCTTGAGGATAATGAGTTCTGGAACCAAAGTAGCCATTCCGCTGCCCCCGGAGAGAGTCTGGCACTGTTAGGGTTTAAGTGCAGAAGGCCCAAGAGAGCAGAGACTGGACTGTTGTGACAACAACCTAACGCAGAATTTACCTTGCACGGCAAATGCCCGGCAGCCTGTTTTCTCAGGATTGAGGTGTGGCTTTTCACATTCCTTGTGCCCCTGGTAAGAGTCACTCCTAGCCCCTATGCCTGCTAATAAACAGGTGTCTTTCCCTTCACACTCCTGCAGTGCAGGAAAACAATTCAGTGAATCAGTCTTTCTGGCCACAAATCTAAGGTCACATTCCCTAATCAGTTTAATCAACAGTAAAGGTAATAGTATAATCAGTATATGTCTAATTCTTGTGTCTATCTCTCAGCTGGTTCCAAATTTAGAGGAAAGCAATGAATTGTCAATGATTGACCCAAACCCAGCAATATTATTATCCTTATTTCACATATGAAAAAACTGGGTTTCAGAGAAGATGAGCAATTTGCACAAAGTCACCAAAATCTCAAGTGTGAGGCAAAACTGGCAGTCAAAGCTAGGGACCGCTCATTAAAATTCTGAAGTCTACATTTTTTCCAACGTGCTCATGTGCATGTATTTTCTGTTCATTAAAAACAGGCATACTTCACTGACATTATTTAACAGGATTTTAAAAGCTGTATGTGTGGGTAGAGGAAAAGCAAAGAGACATGAACTTGCAATCATTGTGCACCTGCTGTGTTCCCAACAATGCTCCATGCCACTAATCTGCATTATGTACTTTAATCATCACAACCCCCTCCCAGAATCTGCACCACTTGATTGAGAAGCAGGTACCCAAAGTTCACATGCCTTCTCTTCACTGAGTTCTCTTGAGGGCCAAATCATAGTCTTCAGGTACTAGAAGGCTGTTAAAAGTAGTAGAGTGTTTACTAATAGCATCAAGTTATCTGTTTAATGTCACTTACTGGAAAGTTCTTTTCGATGGCACAGAACACAACATCCACACAGAGGAACACCCCCGTCCGGCCCACGCCAGCACTGCAGTGAACAAGGACAGGTCCTGTAAGGTGGCTCTTCCTCACATAACGTACATACTTTATGAAGCCATCTACTGGGGCAGGAGTGCCATGGTCTGGCCAGTTGGTGAACTGCAAGTGTTTTATAAAGTGACTAGTTCCTGTCTGTTGAGAGAGGAGACAGGGAGGAGAAAGAAGGGGAAGAGAGAGATTTATCAACTTCTTGTGTTAAGGATCTCAATTCCATTTCCAATATAATAATAATAATAATAATAAGAAGAAGAAGAAGAAGAAGAAGAAGAAGAAGAAGAATGGCTCTATGGTCATACAGTAATGCAAATAAGAATACCAATAGGTAGCATGAATTAATAACCACTTTTGGGGGTACCTGGGTGGCTCAGTTGGTTGAGCACCTGACTCTTGATTTTGGATCAGGTCATGATCTCATGATTAGTGAGTTCAAGCCCCACATCAGGCTCCCTGCTGGCAGTGTGGAGCCTGCCCCTCCCCCACTTTGCATGAGTGCACACACCCTCTTTCTCTCTGAATAAATAAATAAATAAGTAAGTAAATAATTTTTAAAAAAGAATTAAGCACTGATGACGTGCCAGGTACTATGCTAGAGACTTCACATGAACTCTTTCATTTAATCCTCACATCAACTCTGGGAGGTAGGTACTGTTTTATCCCCATTTTACAGATGAAACTATAAGGATCAGGGTAATGGAGAGATGTACGCTAGGTCAGAAATCTCCTATGTCTAGAGCTTGGACTATAATGTAGGCTTCCTGAATTCAAATCAACCATCTTTCTTCTGGACCATGGTTGTGCAGAAAAACCCAGAATCCAAAAACCAAGAATGGGCTAACACATTAGGAAAAGCATTCTATGTTAGCTTGAATGTTTATGATACAAAATTTAATGAAAACAGCTGGGTGCTGCAAAGTTGCTTGACCAGGGGCGCACCTATCTCTTCTGGTGATGAGGACAGGGTAGGTGGTGACCAGGCAAGTGGGCTGTGCCCCCACCCTTATGCTGAGCCCTCTGGCAGCACAGGCATGAAACTCCTCAGGGTCGACTACTAAACACTTCCAGTTGACCCATTATCCTTTCCAAAAGGATGGCGCTTTCCCAGTGTCAAGCCCTTCATTTTGCTTCTCTGGGCACCCCTGCAGGGAAACTGAGGATGGGTTTCTTCCTCCTCCCTTGCTTTTCCCTAATGCAGCCCTTTATCCTGAGTTCCAAATAGAAATAAGTTTTCCTAAGTCCCAAATAGAAATCATTGGTTTAAATCATTGGTACGTGAAATTGAATGATGAAAACAATACTGAAAATCTTGTGAAGGCACCAGAGTGAGGATAGCTTTACCACATATGTCAGGAGTTAAATCTCTCCTGCCACTGTTGACCGCTAAGAATCTGCACAAAGGTGGACTTCACCACTTTCCTGACCTAATCACTTAGACAGAAACCGTGATGCAGATTCTTCAAACACGAACCCCATGGTTCTGGAGCCTGTGGGCCTCAGCTCAAAGGCCACCACTGCTTGGACCCAAGCATTTGAGTTCCTGCAGACAGATAATTCCTCAGTGCCTTTCACCTGCCTATACTCTCTAAGCATACTGGCTTTCCCCTGCCATAAAATGTACCTCACACATCATTTGGAACTTCCTTCCCCACTAGACCATAAGTGTTCTAAGAGCTGATAATGTGTGTGTGTGTTTTCTGTCTCCAGCACCTGGCACAACACCTGGTTACAACAGGAGGGAATCCACAAGTATTAGGGAGTGAGGGTTGAAACGAATCCCCTCAACCTTAGTGCACAGACCAAGCACAGTGCCTAGCACACAGCCAGCAAGTTATCCATCAGTGTCAGCCATCATTCTTGGCCTCCCTGGTCACAACTATGCTCCAATCCTCCTCACTTTTCCCTCTCACCCTACTCCTGTATCTCATCAACTTCTCCCTTCCTACTCAGGTGCCCCATCCCACCGTAAACTTTTTGAAACCTTCATCATTTCCCTTAATGCTTCGTCCATTTCTTTCCTTGCCTCCCACAGCCCTTCACTCTCTGCAGCCCCCTCACCGAGGCCAGCTATTCTCCCATTCTCCAGGTCCCACAGAGCAGAGAGATCAGGTCGCATACTCCTTGCTGCCCACTCCTATTTCCAATTCATCATTCCTTCTTGTGTAAATACCCCTCTTCCTTTTGAGTTTCATACCTCTTAGCTTTATCTTCTCATTGCTATTACCCAGTGGCTTTAGCCTCTGGTCAATTTGCTACGTTCACCAAAGATCCTGACCTTCTCTTTGCCACAGACTCTGACATCATCTAGGGCAAATCCAGGGTCTCTACAGCCCAACAGACACTCTAACCTCACAGCGTTTTATTTCTCTCTTGTAGAGGAGACCACTTGTTTCTTCTGGTCCTCACAGTGATGGTCACTCCTTGAACTTATTATCACCTATAATCATGTCCAGTATCAAAAATCTTCCCTCCAACAACAATGTGACCAAATGGAGCTCTCCTGTCCTTTATGCCCTCCATCTACTCCTAGTTGACCTGCTCCTGATTCCATTTGTCTCCCTAAGTTTAGACTTCGTGGCTGATTATCTGAATCATTCTCTTACCAAACTGTTAACTCCTTTCATCCTTTGAATTTTACCACACATAGTGGACAACACCTCACCCTGGGTCAGCCCCTTAACCTGTGTTCAGGAATCTCATAGTTAGGCTGCTGGGAAGGAAATAATTTCATAGATGCACATTTTATTGCTACTGAAAATTTACTGGTTCCAACTTCATCATCTCCAGCAACCCTTTTCCTAGTCATTGTTTGGACTCCAATCAACTTCTTTGATCCTCTTGTCACGCTTCCTGTTTAACTCCCATCTCTTTCATTCCTGTTGAACACATGTATCACTTTCCTGCTAATCAAATCCACTTATACCAATGCTCCTATAAACCATTCCTTTTGTATCTTTTGATTCTATTAAAGCAAGAACTCTATGAGTTATTTTAGATCAACACTTCCCACTAGAACTTTCTACAATGATGCAAATGTTCTAAATCTGTGTGACCCAATATGGCAGCCATTAGTAACATGTGACTAAACATTAGAAATGCAGCTGTTGCAAGTGAAATATTGAACTTGTTGTTTCATATAAATTTTAATGATTTGAATTTAAGCTTAAATAGCCACACATGGCTTCTGTATTGGATAACTTAACTTCTGACCACTCCTTCTGTCACTTATAAGTCATAAATCACATATAAGTCTGCCAATTTTATATGAAAAACACCAGAGTCTCTGCTTTTCATCTCCGTGCCAACTGCCCCGCTTGATCATGATACCTTCTGACTAAAATTCTTCAATGTCTCCCAATTATCTTCATAATAAAGTTTGTGCTCCTTAGCCAAACTCCAAGATACTTCATGTTATGACTGGTCCCTGCTTACCTTCTAGAGCCTCATCTCACCTCTCACTTTTCCCTGAGTTAAACTGTTAAACTTTTACATTCCCTAAACACTTAACTACTTACATTTCTCCATACACACCGCATTTCATATCTTGATTACCGACTTCTTATTTACATCTTTCTTGTTTGGGTAGTTCTCAATCCAGATGTTCCCTCCTCCAGTAAACCTTACCCCGAACCCTAAGTAAAGCTACGTACTTCCCTTCCAGGCCCCAAAGCATTCCATACAGATCTCAGTATTACCACAGACCACAGTAACTAGGAGTATCAGTAAGGATACCTGAATCTCCACTACTTGGTAAGGTAGTGATAGTGCCTGGCACAGTGGTTAGCAATATACCTGAAAGACTCAATACATATGTCACACTAGGCAGGAGCAGCCAAAGTGCATCCCAGGATTAGGCAACTTCCAATACTGATGCTCCCTGTCCCATCTTCCCTGTTTAGGTTTTTCATCTCTCCAGTCAGAGTTTGGTGTCTTGGTTTCTAGCACCAGGGAGCAGTAAAAACAAGTTCCTCAAAAAAGTACCCCCAGTCTGTAACACAACCTAATCCTAACTTCTCCTCCTGATATGTGGCTTATCTAATGAAATATACATCTAATACTGATTTTTTTTAAAACTTACAGACTTCCTCACAACTTGAAATATTCGGATGATGAAACATTGAAGTATCTGGTAGTTCTCCATGAAGATACGACAGTTTTTCAATTCCAAAGGCTTCTTCATAGAAATGGGCCAGTAATGGTGGCATTTGACAACGCCACCTTCTATCTCTTTGGTTATCATGACAATAACATTAGAGTTATTTTCTAAAACCATTTGCCAGAAGTCATCTGTGGTACTTGGCAGTGGTCCTTGAGCAGCAATATAAAAATACTCTTCTCCAGAATTCATTATTCTAATATAACTAGCATTGATGTAGTCTTTGTTTTCTCCAAGAGGAACACGTGTTGAATCATCTATCATAAAAACAGAAATATCTGGTAGATGACAGAAAAGTAGGAGATACAATACACCCTGGATTCATGAAAGTATTTCACACTGGTAAATTCATTCATCTCTTTGACAAGCAGAGAAGATGGCATAAGAGTGTCATTTCAAGAGTTATAGGACTCCATGCATTTAAGTTCTTCCCTCCCCCAAACATAGTGGCATGACCTACAAAATACAGAATGAGTGTTTTTTGTTTTCATCTGTTTCTACTAAATAGAGAAGGTTGCCATCGGTGTCCAGACACTTTGAGAGATTTCTGTTAGATATGGCACAGGTATGATTAGGCCAAGGGAGTTACCTAACTCCCTTGAACTGAAAACAGCCAAGGAGGAGCCCTCTGAGGGGGCAAGGGAATGCCATTCTCTATAAATCCAGTCAACTTTTATGTCCATCCTCAGCATTCACTGGGTGAAACAGTATGTATCGCTAAAAAATAAGGAGGCAACGAAACTATGCGCTTTGCTATCTGTGCATGAGCTGAGTAACAGGTACACAGTGACCAACTGCAGTAGTATTTTAAAAGAAGCAAAAAAAAAAACGACATGATTAGTCACTGATCATGATGCAAATCTGTTATTTACATAGTAATCTGCAGACTGAAGAGCTAGAAGTGAAGTTTGTACTTTATGCAATTACTCATAGTTAATATATCGTGATCACTGAAATTTGAATTGTGTTGTTGGGGGAATGGTGTTCTTCACTAAACACACTAACTGAAATTTGTGCATACTGGAGCCATGCAAAGTGAGGCTTGCATATACTTGCAGTGTGCCAAGATACGTGAATCTCCCAATTAGTCTTCCCAGCATTTGAAGAGAGGAATGAATGAATTATTTTCCTGGATTTCTTGACATGATTCTTTTTGAACCTTCTCTATTACTTCAAAAAATGTGTGGTGAAGAAATCAAAGAAACCTTTGAGGAACCTGGGGGGCTCAGTCGACTGAGTGCCCAACTCTTGATTTTTGCTCAGATCATGATCCCAGGGTCCTGGGGTTGACCCCTACATTGGGCTCCACACTGAACATGGAGCCTGCTTGAGATTCTCTCTCTCTGTCCCTCTGCCTCTCTGCCCCCCCCCACCCCCGTTCACATGCACGTGCATGTTCTCTCTCTAAAAGAAAAAAAAAAACTTTCTATGATTGTTACTTAAGGAGGCTTATTTGAGATTAAATTACACTGTAGTATAAGGCAGATAAATTAGTGGGCTTTAAAACAAAAGTTGACTGAATAACAACTGATTTTCTTTAAGAGAAAAGCAAAGGGTTTTACATGATTTTCCTTAGTTTTAGCCATTGAACTTTTGTTTGGTTTGTTCTCTAGAGTTAAGAGTCTCTTGTGGTTTGCCTCCCTTCTTGCTTTTATTTTATTTTTCCTTCCCTTCCCCTATATTCACCTATTTTGTTTCTTAAATTCCACATATGAGTGAAATTGTATGGTATTTGTCTTTAACCGACTTATTTTGCTTAGCATAGTACATTCTAGTTCCATCTATGTCACTGCAAATGGCAAGATTTCATTCTTTTTGATGGCTGAGTAATATTCCATTACATATGTGTACCACATCCCCTTATCCAATCATCAGTTGATGAATATTTGGACTCTTCCCATACTTTGGTTATTGTTGATAGTGCTGCTATAAACATTGGGGTGCATGTGCCCCTTCGAATCAGTAGTTTTGTATCCTTTAAATAAATACCTAGTTGTGTAATTGCTGGTGCTATTTTTAACTTCTTGAAGAAATGCCATACTGTTTTCCTAATCACTGAACTTTACTTTTTGTATCTTCACATCTCTTTTCTCTTTAGTTGTCACTCTTCTTGTACCCAGAGTAAAGAGTTCAAGCCAGATCAAATGTCAAATGTACCCCATATCCTAAAACAAGCTTCTTGTAATCCTCATTTTAAAGTCTTGTTTGCATTTGGTTCCTTGAGGGCTAACTGCACATGTAGGTGTAGGAATTATATAACTGGAACCTCTGACTTCTCAGACTAGCACCAAATTGTTGGTATTATCTCTTAAACATTACCCTGATTTCAGGAATATTCATCAATGTACTTCTGCACACTCTCCCCACAGAAGATAGCAGAATTAATATTTTAACTATCTGGGAAGGTACTCATTAGTCTATAATAATAAAGCTATTTTAGATCTGAATGAACCAACTAAACATAAAGGTATTTATCTAATTATGGCAGTCACTATTCTACCCTAATTTCTATGATAACCACCTCAACTCTAGTGGGAGAAACAGGAACATAAATAGATAAATAAAATATAATTTGGTAAATTGGGGAGGTCAGTCACAAGGTGGTATGAGACTATTAGAGAAACACCAAACCTAGCTTTGAGGACCACAAGGAAGGTCGGGCTGAGCTAGCTCTGAAAAACAGTAGGAATTACCTCAGAAAAGAAAGGAGGATGGATGGCTCTTGCAAGAACCACAGGTTCAAAGGCCTGGAGACAAAGAAAGAGAATGAATTCCAGAAACCAAAAGAGGTTCTGTCACAGAGCTGTGGCAACAGAGGTGGAATAGATGCCATGATGCTAAAGAGCTTTACCATGACAGTAACAGGGAGCCAAAGAAGAGCTTGGAAGGGATTTGTGTTTTAGGAAAGTCATTTCAGTAGCTGCTGTGAGTAGATGGGCATGGAAGCAGTGAAGAAGACAGACCAGCCAAAAGATGAAATCGGCTCAATCCAAGCAGTGGTTGGAACTGAGACATGGGGGAAGATTCTGGGGGTATTAAGGAAGTAGAATTAAAAGGGCTTTGTGACCACTTTTGAATATTGCACGTGACTCAAAGTTTTCTGGTGTGGACAACTGGGTGGTTACAGTAAATAAGATACAGGAGGAAGGAGAAAGGTCAAGATGGAGGAAGAAAAATGGTAAAGTAACACGAAAAATATTTCACTTTGAAAGGAATGTGAGGCATAGAATGAGATTTCCTGCCTAAAATTAAAAATGTCTTGTATTTTGTTTCTACTCTTTGGATGGCCTGAGACAGATAAATCCTGTGAGTAACTGGGTGGGAAGGAGAGGGGCACTAGCTTCACCCAGTACAGGGAAGCAATGTGGAGGGCCCTTAGAGAAAATCAAAGAGCAACCTCCTATTGCAGGGTAGATTGGCAGTTTTATTGTCCAGGGCAGAGGATATAAATAGCTCCATTGTATCCGTGTGTCTAAACAAAATGGCCAAGGAAGGTGGTTAGGGCTTGGGGTACCAAAAGTGAGAGGTGTCTCAGACTACTAGACTTTATATTTTGGATATAGTTCATGGCCTGACAAGTAGCATATACGTAAGAAGAAGGTTTAAAGACTTCTGTAAATAACCCTATGTTAGTTGCTGGAAGAAGTACCTGGAATAGAAGACTTGAACTTGACCATGTTCTAGCATATTTAAGAATATGCCCAGGCCACCCACTAGGTAGCTACCAGAGCTCTTTGTCATGATCACAGGTCAAAATGCCTAATACTGAAAGCCATACAACCCACTTTTTATCTTTCCCGCAACGTAAACAGGAAAATAAAACCATTTTTAGCTTACATGGAAGAACATCTCAATATCTGTTTTTGTCTCTGTTGCGTAGGTCATTCCCAGAGTTGAACTCACCAGGTAGGTTCTGAAAATCTAAAGTCTTTAAAAGGTAAGAAATATAAGTCACATATTTACTACGACAAAAAGAAAAAGAAAAAAAATCTGCCTTTGCTTAGTGTTCATGATCCTTAAACCTCTATATGGCATGACCCAATGTTAAATGTGTTGTATGATAAGTGAAGTCAAAACCGCATTAAAAAATACTACAGAAAGGGGTACTTGGGTGGCTCAGTTGGTTAAGTGTCTGACTTTGGCTCAAGTCATGATCTTGTGGTTCGTGGGTTTGAGCCCCGCATCGGGCTCTGTGCTGACAGCTCAGAGCCTGGAGCCTGTTTTGGATTCTGTGTCTCTCCCTCTCTCTCTGCCCCTCCTCTACTCATGCTCTGTTTCCCTCTCTCAAAAACAAATAAACATTAAAAAAAATACTATAGAAAATACCTCAAATTTGAGATGTCAATCAACAAGTTGTTTGATAAGAAAATGCTAATCTCTCTAAAGATGCTTTTTTCCCTTAAACTTCAATATTTTTCCTTTTTCATAAAAAAGCCAATACAGAACATTCCCTTCTTGGACTTCCCCATAAATCTATCATTTTATAAGCAAACAAATAAAAATAACAGCTATACATATATATATATATATATATATATATATATATATATATATATATAAACATATAAACCAAAAAAAATATAAGCAGACTCACAATTTACTCCTTGGCCCATTAAGGAATTATCGGATATCAATTAAGGAATTCTTCCTTTCAAAAAAATTTCATTATCAAGTGTGAATTCAGTAAACATTGATTGAACATTTAATACGTACTCAGTACTTTTCTAGATACTGGAATACAAAGATGAACCTGAAAATTTTCCCATCCTTAAGGAGCTATCAGAGCAGTCAGAGGGGGACCTATGAGATCAATGTACAGAGATGCTAGTATAATGGCAGCACTGATGACTGCCATCAAAAGTTAGTCATATGAAAGTATGTGTGTGTGCAGAAGGCAAGGAGAGCAGAGGTGAGCAGGTACCACTCCAGGTAAAAGGACAGGAATAAAGGCCCGGGGGCATACATCTCCTCTTGGGGAAACAGTGAATAGGATGATAACAAGAGAACAGAGAACATGATCTAGCCCAGAAGGAAACGAAAACTACCCAGGAAGGCCTTGTTTCATATACAAAAGAAGCAGAGATGTAACCAGTCCTAGTCTATGAGAATATTTGTGGATAAAGCCTGTGAGTCTATACTTTTCAAAAGCTCTTCAGTAACCCTTCGGTAGCCAACCTGGCACCACCAGTCTTTAAATAAGTCCTGGCAACTACTGGCATGGCCGATGAGAAGCTAGGGAAGGTGTTAAGCAGTAGGATAGTAAGATTTTTACCCTTTTAATTTTTATGCAAATTAATCCTAAAATTAACTTGGAAAAAAATATCTGTAGAAAGAACTAGAAGAATTCTGTAAAAGAGTAAATGAGGGAAGACTAGTCTGAACAAACAGTAAAAGATCCCATGAAGCTACACTAATTAAGAGAGTTTGGTAACAGCATATGAATAAACAAATCAATGGAAGAAGTCCAAGAATACATTAAAATGTATATATCACTTCAGTATATAATAAAAGTGGCCTTTTACATCACTGAATAGAAATTTCAAGAGGATCTTGGGACAAGAGGATAGATATATAACGTGGGGTCCCTAACAAATACCTTATAAAAAATTAAATTCTAGTTGGATCAAAGATTTATACATTTTAAAAAATTTATACATTTTAAAAGATATTAGTAAGAAACATGAAATAATTATGATCTTAGAGTGAAAGGGCATCTAAAGGATACAGAAAACCCTGAAGTCCCAAAAGATTGCCATATTTGACCACTAAAAATTACCTCTCTTCTTACTAAATGTGTATGTGCATGTACACACATGTATGTGTGGCACAAACAACAAGGGAGGAAAGTTACCATATAAAGCATATACAAAAGAGACAATTTCTTCATTATATAAAGCTATCAATTGATAAGAAAAAGAATAAACAGAAATTGAGCAAAGAATTGGAACTAACAGTTCACTAAAATAAATATAAAAGGCTTAAAAAATATGGAAAGTAATTCCTCTGTTCTCAAATAAGTGTCAATTAGATAGATCATCAACAAGAAATCATTTGTCATGTAAGAGATAAGCAAAGATCCAAAAATTAAATAGCACAAAATACTGGTGGTCTTCCTAGTAATTTGTTCTAAAGAATACTAATACAGGGGTGGCTCAGTCGGTTAGGTGTCCCACTTCAGCTCAGGTCATGATATCATGATCTGTGGGTTCAAGCCCCATGTCGAGCTCTTTTCTCACAGCTCAGAGCCTGGAGCCTGCTTCAGATTCTGTGTCTCCCTCTCTCTTTGCCCCTCTCCCCCGTGCTGTCTCTCTCTCTTGCTCGATCTCAAAAATAAATAAATATTTAAAAAATTAAAAGAAAAAACAAACAAAAAACAAAGAAAGATATACTCGTGATGGAGTCTTTCATTAAAAAAAAGGATACTCATACATATGTACAGGCATATGAAGAGGGGTAACTGTTGTTCATAGTAGCCTAGAACAATCTAAATGAGCATGATAGGGGACTACGTAAAGAAAAGAAGGTCTTTAGAACTATACAATTAACTATACTATGCAACCCTTAAAAAGAATGAGATTTTAGGAGATAGAGCTATATGTACTGATAATATATTTGGAAATTATTTCTCAGGTGACACATTTTTTTTTTAAGGAAGGAAAGGGTAATGGTGAATAAAGTACATGCTAATGCTTTTCTGGGCATTTGGATGACAAAGTTAATAGTGGAAAGGGAGCCTAGGAAGTCAAGAGAGAAAAAGAAAGATACTTTATCCATTTTATAACCTTTTATGCTATTTAACCTCTTTTTTTAACTATATACACCTATTACTTTAAAAACAAACTTATATTTAAAAACAAAGACAAAGTACTCAATTTAAAAAACACAGAAAAAAAAAAAAAGAAAAAAACCCTCTAGTAGTAATGTGGAAAATCAGAGACTTTTGTTAAAACCAAAATATTTACCATAAATTCCTGGAGGATTTCAAATTCTGCTACTTTTTTCTCAAGCACGTTAACACAATCCTTGATGGTTAATTGCTCATGAAAACTGAATATTAATGGTCGAACATAAGCCAGCTGAGCTAGCTCCCTTTCAGAAACAATTTGTATACCTAAGAAAAAGAAAAATTCACATTTGTAAGTTACTTGTATGTATGTGAAGGGAGATTTTCTTTCTGTTGTTGTTTTTTCTTAAGTAAAGGCACAGCCATCTATGGATTACTGGAAATTTGTGTTTCCAGAAGTGAAGAAATCTGTTACTTTGAAAGAAAGTATTCTTGGTTTGAAAAATTGTGATTATGTACTTTGAAATTACACAAAACCCACTATTCTTGGAAAAACTGTTAAGTGCTATATAAATAAAAGATGCTATAGACTGAGAAGTGTTCTATTTAACAATGTGAATTGAGTATATGTATTGACAATTATGCACAGCAAGCATGTGCAAACAAGACTTGGATGGGAAAAAGTGAGAACTTTTGTCTTCCTTCAGACCAAGTATTTAACATCCCTAGAGTTTGAGAGGAGAGGATGTGGAGAGTCTAACACACTTCTCACTCTAAAATAGATCAAGGACACTCATGCACACACAGACATACAACACAAATACACCCCCCACAAGGATAGAGAGGCTCTATGTGATATCATTAATAAGACTAAAAAATATATATAATATATAACTTGTAATTATGTATTATATGCATATATATACATTATATAGTTACCCATTTATAACAAATAATAATAGAAGAGAATACATGCTATTCAATAGTACACATGGAGGGTTTTTTTTAATGATGACGTTCTATGTCATGTTGACAATCTAGATTCCAAACAGCCGAAATTTTACAGATCATGTCCACTGACCAAAATGCAATAAATCCAGAAGTCAGTATTAAAAGAATATTTTTAAAATTTCAGAATTTTGAAGTAAAATGCTCACGTGAAGCCAGTTCTCAAAATCTCTTTTCAAAGCCAAATAATATGAACAAAAATAAAGTTAACACCAGCAAATATATATATATATACACATATATATGTACGTATATATACATATACATGCATATATATATATGTATGTATATGTATATATATACATATATATATATGCATATATATATATGTATATATATATACACAAGAAGCAATTCCACAAAAGAATGGGGATAAAAAGTAAAAAATTTTAAGAATGTGCACAGCCCTGTGAAACTCTTCTTGTCTTGGAACCCTATTTTAACCAAAAGCTCTTTGCAGGGGTGGAAGTGAGGGACTGTTGGTTGGGAGAGATAGTCACAGAAGTCCTAAAATTTCTCACAAATATCTCTAACCTGAATATGAGAGGAGATCTAGGAAGCCTAGAGGGGGAGCTAAAGTTTGCAAGAGTAGAAGCCATTTTGATCATCGTTGATGTCCAACAGAAAAATCTTTAGAGCTTCCCATGTATTCCAGCCTTGCTAGAACAAAAGCTGAGAGAAGGGAGAGAGGAAACGAAAGAAAGGGTAGAATGATTGTAATGGACACTGTTGTTGACTCTCCAACACTGATTCTACCCTGATGGTTAGTTAAAGCCATAAGTGATCATTCCACAATAACTTCCTTGCCAGTGAATAATTCAGCAATATGTAGATGACTTGATCCAATGGGAAGCAAGAAGTATATTCAGGGCTTGCGGGCAAGGAAAAGAAGCAAGCCTCTCTCTCATCTCCATCCCTTGCCCAGACATAGATACAGACGTATAAGACCCTGATTATTACAAGCAGCCCTACTGTGACATAAAAGGAATGAGCTGAATACAGCAAATATGAAAAAAATACACATAAAGAACCTATGCTCTTAATGACATCACTGAGAAACTGATCAAATTGAACTTGGAACACTTCCTACCTCTCTACTTCCATTATGGGAGAAAATATATTTCTGTGGTTAACATCATTTTGAATTTGGTTTCTCTTTATTGCGGCCTGGTCCAAGAATTCCAATCAAGGTGGACAGGTCAGGCTTCAGCTACAATAATGGCAATGGGATTTTTGCAGAGGGGCAGTTCTTTTCTAGCTATTTGGTGCGACATCATTGGACAGGTTTGAAGAACAGGTGCTTCCCCCTAACATGGTCCAAAAATAACACTGCAGAATGGTCTACCACAAAAACTGCTAGCTTTGCTGTAAGGAGGAATCTGAGGGAGCTGGACACCGCTGCTCGAACCACTAGCTCCTGGATGACACTACTATAGCAACCATGGAGGAACTAGAAAGTCAGCACCACAACTGTTGGTGCTAGTGATGTACCACTTCAGTTATAATGAGACACGAGGAATACCATGCGTGTTATGGTGCGTACCAGCAGCTTGAGAGCGTCTCCACAGATTTAAGTCTTGGCTAAGTGCATACAACTGGTCAAACCCACATAACTTCAGGATTTCCAGGAAATTAATTTTTAGTTTTCCTGCCTGGGCCATATAGAAAGACATGTTAGGAGAAGGATGTGATCAAAGCTGAGTAAGCTAATCTATAATATCTTCTATACAACAATTCACCCACACCCTGTGAGTTTTCTGTTCCTTTTCCCCTAACCCTTCTGCACATTTGTCATTATCTGCTCAGCCAAAATCCAGCCCTCAAAGTGTAGTTTATAATGGAAGATAACTAATCAAATCAAATCAAATGGAATGAGAGTCAACAAGAATTCATTCATGCTCAAACTGAAAAATCAAGGAGATGCAGAACTATACATGTTACTGAGCAAGATGGAAATAAAATGAAAGACGAAGAAAAAAAATGAGCAATGCAATATGGTAGGCAAAAAAAAATTTAATCCATTCTGAATGGGACATAACTTATATTGTAGATCTATTATCTGTAGGAAGAAGTAATGGAATATAAATTATTTTAAATGAGTTTAAAAGTGAGATTTTAAAAAACAGAATGGCCTCTTTTTTAAATGTTTATTTATTTATTTTGAGAGACAGAGACACGAGCAGGGAGGGACAGAGAGAGAAGGAGAGAGAGAATCCCAAGCAGGTTCAGCTATTCTCAGCACGGAGCCAGATGTGGGGCTCAATCTCACAAACTGCAAATTCATGACCTGAGCCAAAACCGTGAGTCCAATCGATACTTAACCGACTGAGCCACCCAGATGCCCCCCAAAAAACAGAATGGCCTCTTATATTAGGTTCCTAAAGTAGTCAAATTCACAGTACAGAAAGTAGAACCGTGGTTGTCAGAGGCTGGGGGAGGGAGAATGGAGAGTTAAGTACTTAATGGGTACAGAGTTACAGTTGAGGAAGAGGAAAAAGTTCTAGAGATGGATGGTGGTATTGCTTGCACAACAGTAAGAATGTACTTAATACCACTGAACAGTACACAGAAAAATGGTGAAGATGATAAATTTTATGTTCTGTGTATTTTACTACAATTTTTAAAATACTACTAACAACCCAGATTCTTTGCATCACTTATAGTCTGTTATCCAGAGATCAGCTGCTATTATAAAGCTAAATTCTCCTCACGGTCACAAAAAGATGGTCAACAGCAATCAGAGCCATGTATTTTCTTGCTTACAGCCTATTTATTTTCTTTTTTAAAAAAAATTTTAATGTTTATTTTTGAGAGAGAGACAGAGCACAAGTAGGGGAGGGGCAGAGAGAGAGGGAGACACATAATCCAAAGCAGGCTTCAGGTTGCGAGCTGTCAGCCCAGAACCCGATGTGAGGTTCGAACTCATGAACTGCCAGATTGTGACCTGAGCAGAAGTTGGACACTTAACTGACTGAGCTACCCAGGCGCCCCACATACAAACTATTTCTTAAATGCAAGGACAAAGTTTCCCCAAAGCATCCAACAAACCTTTACCTGAATTTCAGGCAGGCCAAGTGTCTGAAACATAGCCGGCAAAACAAAACTGGCAAAACCTAACTGGCATATCCTCAGATCATTCAGGTTCACACCCTGAGTTAAAAGCAATTTCTCAACCTGCCTTGCTGCAGCTTGATGGAAAAGAGATGAAATAAGTGCTGAAGAATCAGCTAGAGTGATCACTGGTGCCACTCTACAACGTTTGCAGCAACCTCAACCCAAGTGCACAGACTAGGGTGCAAAAAAACCTTTGTGCAAAATTCAAGCCATCCTTCCAGCTCCTCCCTAGCTGTTCCCTACCGGTGCCAGCAAAACTCCCCTACATCTCAGTTCTGATGCCTCCCCAGGTCTTACCCTAGAGCCAGAGGGGAGGTCACACTTATGGGGGACAGAGGTTTAGATGGAGAAAGCATCAGAAAAGAGGCCAGATTTACTTTTTTAAAAAATTTTTTAATGTCTATTTTTGAGAGAGAGAGAGACAGAGCACAATTGGGAGAAGGGCAGAGAGTGAGGGAGACACAGAATCCGAAGTAGGCTCCAGGCTCTGAGCTGTCAACACAGGTCCAATGCAGCACTCAAACTCGCAAACTGAGATCATGACCTGAGCCCAAGTCAGACACTTAACCAGTGGAGCCAGCCAGGTGCCCTGCCACATCTACATTTGTATCAATATCACCTGGGAAGTGCCTTGAAAATAATGGAAAACAGTGTGGAGGTTCCTCAAAAAATTAAAAATAGATCTACCCTATGACCCAGCACTGCCAGGAATTTACCCAAGGGATACAGGAGTGCTGATGCATAGGGCACTTGTACCCCAATGTTTATAGCAGCACTTACAACAATAGCCAAACTATGAAAAGAGCCTAAATGTCCATCAACTGATGAATGGATAAAGAAATTGTGGTTTATACACATAATGGAATACTACGTGGCAATGAGAAAGAATGAAATATAGCCTTTTGTAGCAACATGGATGGAACTGGAGAGTGTTATGCTAAGTGCAATAAGTCCTACAGAGAAAGACAAATACCATATGTTTTCACTCTTATGTGGATCTTGAGAAACTTAACAGAAGACCATGGAGGAGGGGAAGGAAAAAAAAAAAAAAGTTAGAGAGGGAGGGAACCAAACCATAAGAGACTCTTAAAAACTGAGAATAAACTGAGGGTTTATGGGGTTGGGAGGGAGGGGAAAGTGGGTGACAGGCATTGAGGAGGGCACCTGTTGGGATGAGCACTGGGTGTTGTATGGAAACCAATTTGACAATAAATTTCATATGAAAGAAAGAAAGAAAGAAAGAAAGAAAGAAAGAAAGAAAGAAAATAGGGATTTCTGGATTCAACCCAACAAATGCTGAATCATAACCTTAAATAAAAATTAAATTAAAAAAAAAGAATGAGGTAAAAAATAAGTTTACAGACCTAAGAAAATAAAGATCAAAACTACATGATTACAGGGGCACCCAAGTGGCTCAGTCACTTGAGCGTTCCACTCTTGATCTCAGCTCAGGTCATGATTTCATGGTTTGTGGAAGAAGAGACAAAAAATAAAAGATAGTGCATGTATGGACATCATCAGAAGTTCAGAATAAAAACTTAAGATACAGTGAGGAACTCCAGAAATCATCCTTCCTGGTACAAGCGCAGAGAGGGAAGCAGCAGCTTCTACAGGCAAGGTATGATGTCCCATCCAGTTTCTTTCCCCTATCTTCCCTAAGGGTCAGAAGCAGAAGAAGTTGGGAAAAGGGCAGCAAACTCTATTGTCCACAAAACACAAGTTAAGACACAATAACTTTGGGAATTGGGAGGGGAGGAAAGCATCCTAGGCTCAGACCATAACATATCCTCTACCCCTAAAGAAAAGACAGGTAACTGAGAAGGCACCATCCCTAAGAACCAGGGACACTGCACCTGTCTACAACTAATGCTGAATAAAGACAACAGAGAATGCACTCCCACCCCCAATTAGGTTAGCAAGTAACATAATTACAAACAAGAGCATTCTGTTACTGGGAAATGAACAAGGTCATTGACAGAAACCTTCTCTGAGGTTCAAGTGCAATGCGGAGACCTAAAGCAGAGGGTAGACATTGAAATAAACCCTCTGGCATTTTCCATTCTAAGCACAAAGTAGCAATACAGGATTTGAAGCTGGTGATGCAATAGGAGTAACCGTAGCAACATAAAAACTCAAACCCTGCTCAATTCCTGACTAAACTGACTTAACTCACCAGACTGAAGGCCTACAAAAGGAAGAGGTACGCCTATTCCTATTTACCCCAGTCTCTAGAACACAAGATATCCAGATTTCAACAAAGAAATTACATGTACACAAAGAAGCAAGTAAAGTAAAAAAATAAAACTGTCAAGAGATAAAGCAATCAAAGGGACCAGACAGAGATACAACATAAATGTTAAAACTATCAGACAATGAATTTTAAATAAGTAAGATTGAAGTTAAAGGCTTCAGTGGAAAAGTGGACAACATGCATAAACAAATGCAGAATTTCATCAGAGCTAGGGAAACCATAA
Source organism: Panthera onca (assembly GCF_046562875.1). NCBI lineage: Eukaryota > Metazoa > Chordata > Mammalia > Carnivora > Felidae > Panthera > Panthera onca. Next base: position 41,775,606 of record NC_138349.1, on the reverse strand, counting down.
AAAATCAAGCAGAAATCCTAAAAATGAAAATTTCTATAATAGAAATAAAGAATGCTATCAGTGGGCTTATCTATGGGCTTGATACAGACTAGAAAAGAATCTGCAAACTTGAAAATAGGTCAATAGGCATTACTCAAACTGAAAGAGAAAAAAGAGTCAGGGAAACCACAGTAGACAGCATCCAAGAACTACAGCCCAATATCACACAGATTAATATTCCTATAATTAGAAACCCAAAATAGAACAGAGAGTGGGAGTGGAATTGGGCAGGAGAAATATTTGCAGTGACAATGGTTGGGGATCCTCCAAAATGAATGAAAGACACCAAGCCTCAGATACAAAAGCTCATCATCAACAATACAAGTTATAAGACAACCCAGAATCCTACAACCAACAAAAATGTCTTTCAGAACAAATGAAGGAGAAATAAACACTTTTACAGACAAATACTGAGAGTTCATTAGCAGCACACTTGCACTGTAAGAAATGCTCAAGGAAGATCTTCAGGCAGAAGGAATATACTACAGAACAGGAAACTGACTCTACACAAATGAAAAGTTGTAAAAGTTCCATGAAAGTAGATAAATATAAAATTCTTTTTTTCCTTAATTTTCACTTTCCTGGAGGGTAACTGGCTATCTAAAACAAAAGCACTGAATACCTATTTTTCATAATTATTGTTATGTAAAAGAAACATTTGACAACAATTGTACAAAAGATTCACGGGAATAATTAGGAAGACACTATTGGAAGGTCCTTTTGCCAAGTGTTATAATGTTATTTGAAGATAGAAAAAACAGACTGTGAAAAATTAAAGATGTATATATATATATTATAAATCCTAGGGCAACCAAGAGAACACTTTTAAAGAGGTATAACTAAAAAGCCATTGGGAAAATAAAATGTTATTACAAAATAATCCTAGAGAAATCTGCCAAAAAAAAAAAAAGGAAAAAAGATAAAGAATAGAAAGAATAAATAGAAAGCAATTAGCAAGACGGTAGAGTTAAAAGATGGTAATATAAATGCAAACAGTCTAAATACACCAATTAAAAAGACAGAAATCAGGAAACTGGGTGAAAAAGCAAGACCCAATCATACAATGCCCATAAGAAACCACTTTATATATAAAAATGTAGGCAAGTTAAAAGTAAAAGGATAGAAAAATATGTACCATGGGAACACTAATCAAAGGAAGGTGGAGTGGCTCTATTAACATCAGAGAATATCAAAAACAAAGTAGACTTCAGACCAAGAACATTACCAGGGTTAAAAAAGTCGTTACTTGGGGGAAGAAGGATGAATAAGGGGAACAAAGCGAATTTTAGAGCAGTGTAACTATTCTGTTTGACACTAAAATGGTGAAAACATGTCTTTACACATTTGTCCTAACTCATAGAATATACACCACCACCAGTGAACTCTAATGTAAATTATGGACTCAGAGTGGCATTGCTACGTCAGTGCAGATTCATCCGTCACAAATACACCACTCTGGTGAGGAACACTGATAGTGGAGGCGCTTATGCATATGTGAAGGCAGTGAGAATACGGGAAATCTCTGTACCTTCTGTTCAAATTTGCTGTGAACTTAAAACTGCTCTAAAAATTAAAGAGATAATTACTAATGATAAAGAGGTCAAATCACAGAGAAGACGTAACAATGCTAAATGAGTATGCACCTAACAGAACTTCAAAATACATGAAAAACTGATAGTGTTAAAAAAAAAAAAAGAAAGAAAATTTACAATTATCACTGAAGACTTAAAAACTCTTCACTCAGGAATCAATGGAACATGTACACAGAAATTCAGCAAGGACAGAAAAGAACTAAACAACAACGTCATCTAACTGGCCTTTATAAAACACTCTGTCCAACAACATTGTAAAAATTCTTCTCAAGTGCACATGGTACCTTCACCAGATAGACCATATTCTAGGTCAAAAATCAAACCTTAACAAATTAAAAAGAATGAATATAAATTATGCCCTTGGACCATAATGAGATTAAATAAAAATCAATAACATACCTGGAAAATCTTCAAATATTAAGAAAGTTAAAAGCATACTTCTAAATAACCCATGGATCAAAGAAGTCACAAGAGAAATTAGAGAACAATTTAAAAAAAAAAGCAGACTTTAGAATAGATCTATGTTTACCAAAAAAATTAGTAGGTAGTACCGAGAGTTCCCATATATCCTCTGCTATAGTTTCCCCTATTATTAACAATTAAACTAGGTTAGTACATTTGTTAGATTTGGGGGTTCCTGGGTGGCTCAGTCAGTTAAGTGTCTGACTCTTGATTTCATCTCAGGTCCTGATCTCATGCTTCACAAGTTTGAGTCCCACATCAAGCTCTGTGCTGAAAGCCCAGAATCTGCTTCGAATTGTGTCTCTCCTTCTTTCTCTGTCCCTCCCCACTCTGTGTGCATGCACATTCTGTCTCTCTCTCTCTCTCTCTCAAAATATATAAACATTAAAAAAAGAATTTAATTAACCAATATTAATACATTATTATTAATATGTTAACTGAAGTCCATAGTTCATTCAGAGTTCCTTAGTTTTCCTTCATATCCTTTCACTGTTCCAGGATCCCATCTAGGAATCCATATGATCTTTAGTTCTCATGTCTCCTTAGGCTCCTCTTGGCTGGGATGCTTTCTCAGACTTTCCATGTGTTTGATGATTTTGGCAGTTTGAGGAGTAATGATCAGATATATTCTAGGATGCCCCTCTATTGGAATTTGTCTGATGTTTTTCTCATAATTAGCTTAGGGTTATCAGTTTTGGGGAAGATCACAGAGGTAAAGTGCCATATTCATCACAACATATCAAGGGGACCTACTATCAACATGACTGATGTTGACCTTGTTCACCTGTTGCAGCTGTGTATCATGTTTCTTTACTACAAACTTCCTCTTTTTTTTTTTTTAATTTTTTTTTCAACGTTTTTTTTTTTTTTTAATTTTATTTTTGGGACAGAGAGAGACAGAGCATGAACGGGGGAGGGGCAGAGAGAGAGGGAGACACAGAATCGGAAACAGGCTCCAGGCTCCGAGCCATCAGCCCAGAGCCTGACGCGGGGCTCGAACTCACAGACCGCAAGATCGTGACCTGGCTGAAGTCGGACGCTTAACCGACTGCGCCACCCAGGCGCCCCCAAACTTCCTCTTTTTATCCCTCTTTCCATACTGTACTCTTTAGAAGAAAATCACTATATACAACACACACTTAAGGGATGGGATGTTATGCTCCATCTACATTAGAGTGGAATACATCTATTTTAGAGTGGAATATAAAATAATTTATTTGGAATTCTTCTGCATCTCTTTCTTCTCCCCATTTATTTATATATTCAATTATTTGTTTATATTAGTATGGACTCAGACATTCATTTCATCCTTTGAGTTATAATCCAATGCTACCTTGTGTTGGTGCTCAAACTGTTCCCGCTGTAGCCAATGGGAATGAAAAAGCATTCTGAATGGAATGTAAATAAAAACACATCAAGAATTTGGGGATATTGCTAAAGCAGTATTCACAGGAAGATCTGTTGTATTAAGTACTTAGATCAGAAGAAATAACTCTTATCAGAAATCAATAAAATTGAAAACAATAGGAAAAATAATTAAAACTAAAAAAACTAGTTCATGGAAAAGATCAATAAAAAGACAAATACAATATGGTTTCCCTTTTATGTGGAATTTAAGAAACAAAACAAAGGAAAAAAAGAGACAAAATAACACACTCTTAAATAGAAAGCATAAATTGGTGGTTGCCAGAGTGGAGGTGGGTGGAAGGATGGTGAAATAGGTAAAGGGGCTTAAAGGGTACAAACTTCCAGTTACAAAATAAATAAATTATGAAGATGAAAAGTACAGCATGAGGAATATAGCCCAAACATTGTTTGGTGACAGATAATGATTATACGTATTGTGATGAGCACTGAGTAATGTACAGAAGTATTGAATCACTATATTTATTGTATGCCCGACACTAATATAACACTGCTAATTATCCTTCAATTAAAAATTATCAAAATAAATAAAATTACACTGAATTTAAAAAAATGAAAATCTCTAAACTGATCACAAAACAAAGAGAAAAAACACACTCTACCACATCAAGAATAAAACAGAGGGTATCAAGTCAGATATTACAGACATTACAAAGTTAATAAGGGAATATTATAAACAGTTCTAATTCCATAAATTAGACAACTTATATTGATGAGACAAACTGCCAAAGCTCATTAAAGAAGAGAAAGATGATTCAATAGTCCTTTATCAATTAAAAACATTGAATATTGTTATGGGCTGAATTGTGTCCCACCACCCCCCCCCCCCAGAATTTTATATGTTGAAGTCCTAACCTCTAATAATTCAGAATATGATTGTATTTGGTGATAGGATCTTTAAAGAGGTAATTAAGCTAGTAAGATTTTTAGGGTGCACCCTCATCAAATATGACTAGTATCCTTACAAAAAAAACCAAACAAACAAAAACAAAAAACACAGCTCCCAGATGCTACACAGGGAGAAGACAGCCATCTGCAAGTCAAGAAGAGGCCTCAGAAAAAATCAAAACTGCCAACACCTTGATCTTAAACATCTAGCCTCCAGAATTGTGAGAATATACATGTCTGTTATGTAAGCCATTCAGCCACTAGTACTTTGTTATGAAAACCCTAGAAAATGAACACAAATATGTATTTTAAAACCTTACAAACACATTCCAAGACCAGATGGTTTCACTGAATTCTAGCAAACATTTAAGACAGCAATAATAATAATTTTGTACAAACTCTTCCAGAATATAAAATAGGAGGGGTACTTCCAAACCAACTTTATGAGGGCAGCTTTGCCCTGATACTCAAACCAGAAAAAGGCACTCCAAAAAAGAAAACCGCAAATCAATATCTATCACGAACGTAAATGCGAAAACCTCAACAAAATACCAGCAAATCAAATCAAGCAACAAATAAAAAGGAAAAACCACAAAGCTGGGTTTATCCCAGGAATACAAAGCAAATTCAACATTTGAAAATCAAATACCAACAGTCCATAAGTCACCATATCAACAGACCAAAGAATAAAACCTATAAGATCATCTCAGCAGATACAGAAAAAACACTGGGAAAAAATTCAACATGCACTCATGATGAAAACTCTAGGAAACTAAAACTAGAAAGAACTTCCTTAATATGATAAAAGACATCCACAAAAATCCTCCAACTAACATTATCCTTAATGATGAAAAACAGAATGTTTTCCCCCTAAAACGGAGCCCACTCTCTGTACTCTTTTCAATGTTGCACCAAAGGTCCCAGCTAGTTCAACAAGTTAAGAAAAAGAAATGAAAAGCATATACATTAGAAAGGTTGAAAAATAAAACCGTGTCCATTCATAGATAACATGAGTGTCTACATAGGCAAATTCCAAAAAGAATATACAAAAACACTCTTAGAATTAAGAGTGAATTTAATAAGGTAAAGGGATACAAAGGCAATATCAAAAATATCAATCATATTTCTATATACCAGCAGTGAACTATGGAAGTTAAAGTATTTTATAATAGCACCAAAATGCAGAAGATACTTAGATAAAAGCCTAACAAAATATGTACAAGATCTGTATGTTTAAAACTATAACACACTAACTACTGATAAAAGAAATCAAAGCCGACCTATAAAGAGAAATGCTTCCATCGGAGAACACAACAATGATCCCACTGATAACGTTAGAAGTTGAGAATGCCACCAGCCCATTTTGGGCTCCTCATGCTACCAAACTGACAGAAAAAGAGGGGCTACTATAATGCTTGATATGACTAATTCTAATTATCAAGGGGAAATTGGGTTCCTACTAAACAGCAGGGGTAAGAAGGAGTATGTTGAGAATGCAGGTGATCTTCTAGAGTGTCTTTACAGTGATTAAAGTCAGTGGAAAATGATAACAGTTAAATTTAGACATGACTGCTACTAGCTTAGTGATGAAGGGATGAAGGGATGAAGGGATGAAGGGATGAAGGGATGAAGGGATGAAGGTTTGCATCACCCTACCAGACAAGGAACCACAACCAACTGAGGTGCTTGCTGGGGTCAAAGAGAATACCAAAGTAGTAGAAGAAGGCAGTTCTACCAGATACAACCTTGTGACCAGCTGCACAAATGAGGACATAATAGTTACAAGTAAGTCTTCCTTTTTCAATATAAATGTCTGACACAATATATCAAGTATTCACATACATTCAAATATGTAAATTAACCACATATTTTTGTTTTCTTTTATAGGATAGTAAAGGCGAAGTGTTAATCAGCTGAACAAGGAAGACATCACTCAAAGACAAAAGGGGAGGGGAGCCTAGGTGGCTCAGTCAGTTAAGGGTCCAACTTCAGCTCAGATCATGATCTCGAGGTCTGTGAGTTTGAGCCCTGCACCAGGCTCTGTGCTGACAGCTCAGAGCCTGAAGCCTGCTTTGGATTCTGTGTCTCCCTCTCTCTCTGCCCCTTCCCACTCACACTCAGTCTCTCTCTCACTCTCTCTCTCTCTCTCTCCCTCCCTCCCCCTCTCAAATATAAACAAACATTAAAAAGAGAAAAAAAGACAAAAGGGAGATTTTTATATTCTCTTCTGAGGATGGGGTGAGAAGGTGTTTTCAGTTGCACACAGGATAACTGTATCATCGTAGATGGAAACATATGTTTTTATTTGGAGATTAGGTATGGTTTAAAGAGATATATGTGGGTGCCAAGTTGACAAAAGATGGACTGTGGTTATTTTGCAATATGTCAATATGGCTAGGCTGAACTTCTTCTCCCAGAATTCCATTTCCTAAATGTTTCCAGTTAAGATGATTGACGAGAGAGGTTCTTATGTGAGACTTTGGACGGTGAACCTGAAACAATAGCCATTTTGTAGTTCACACACACTATAGCTTATCTCCTGACACACCTCATTTTTTACACAGAGGGAAAAACTTGGTATCATAAAAATGGCAATACTTCCCAAATGAATATGTTGCCACTCCAATCTGAATTTCAAAATTTACATGGGGGTATATGCATCCCGATATTTACAGTAGCGTTATCAACAACAGCCAAACTATGGAAAGCACCCAAATGTTCATCAACTGATGATGGATAAAGAAGATGTGATATATATATACATACACAGTGGAATATTATTCAGCCATGGAAAAGAATGAAATCTCACCATTTGCAATAATGTGGATGGAGCTACAGACTACGAGTAAGTAAGTAAGCAAAGTAAGTCAGTCAGAGAAAGACAAATACCTTATGGCTTCACCCATATGTGGAATTTAAAACATAAAGCAGATGAACATGGAGTGGGAAGAGACGCAAATGAAGAAACAGACCCAACTATGGAGAACAAACTGAGAATTGATGGAGGGAGGTGGGCGGGGGATGGGTTAAATAGGTGGTGGGCATTAAACAGGGCACTTGTGATAAGCACTGTAAGTGATGAATCATTAAATTCTACAACTGAAACTAATATTACACTGTATGTTTACTAACTGGAATTTAAATAAAAATTTGTAGAAAGAAAAAAAGGGGGGTTGTGGGAATGAACAAAATAATTTAAAATACCACATGTAGCAAGAGCCCAACTAGCCTACAAAATTTTTTATTAAAGCACTATTGGCATACAATATCTATTAGCTTAAGCTGTACAGTCATTTTTTATCTTTGTACATTATAAGATAATGCCCACAGTAAGTCTAGTTACCACCTGTCACCAAAGTTATTACACTATTATTGACTATACACCCTATGCTTTACGTTACATCCCCATGACTTGTTTATTTTATTACTGGAAGTTTGTACCTTTTAATCTCCTTTACATTTATTTTTTTAAAAATGAAGGGAAGGATTTGCCTTTCTAGGTAGCACTTAGAACTACTGTCGCATTTTAAAATTTTTAACAATTTAGTCATTGTAAATTGTTGCTTCACTGTGGTTCGATTTTCACTTCCCTGACTAAAAATTAGGTTGAGTACCTTTTTCAGATTTCCTCTTCCGTGAAGTGCCTACTGACATCTGTCTGGTCAACAAGTAATAGACTCGGGGGCTTAAACAGTACTTGGGCTGCTACAACAAGTAATAGACTCGGGGGCTTAAACAACAAATATTTCTTTCTCACAGTTCTGGAAGCTAGAAGTCTGAGCTCAGGGTGCCAGCATGGTTGAATTCTCTGTGAATGCCCTCTTTCCGGTTTAGAGATGGCTGCTTTCTTCCTGCATCCCCACGTTATAGAAAGAGAGCCTCTAGTTCCTTCATCCCTTTATCAAGGTACCAATGCCATCATGGGGCTCCACCTTCATAACCTCATTTGAACTCAATTACCTCCCCAAGCCCCCATCTCCATCTGTCATCACATTGGAGATCCAACATGAATTCGGGGAGCTGGGGGGAGGGCAAAAAAGTAGTCCATAGCAATGTCTTCTGCCCATTTTTCCTATTGTCTTTTCCCTATTAATTTGTAGTTCTTTATGTTTTCTGGCATTAATCCTTTATTAGTACAGATCTCAGTCTCAGTAACAGACCCCAGGACAGACCTAACCCTAAAGTGAAAATGAAAAAGAGGGGAAAAGAAGGGAACTGGGAAAGAAAAAGCAGCTCCTGTCTGCTCTCCCTGGGGAGCTGGCCTTGGTTCTGAGGGCCGGGCCATGACACTCTCCTATCATACAGAAACCAATGTCACATAGCACTGATATTAGTTGTAATTGCAAGACTGTAATAAAGCAAAACAAAACCATCTAATCATCATATCTGAACACAGACAGAACTCAAAAGAATAACCCATAATATACCAACTGCAAGCTTCTTGTTCCTCATCGCTCTGAATCTCAGCTCTCAAAACCACCTGCTTGGTTAGACACTGATCTTAGATCATAAGCTTCCTGCTATTGCTGCAGCAGCAGTACCATGAATAAAGCTTTCCTTCTTTTTCCCAACCCAATCCAAGAATTTCCCCAAAGGTTCAGTTCCATGGATGTTTATCATATTACTTTATATTATAATAATATTTTTAAAAGAACTACCCTAACTGACCAACAAGAAGAGATTGACTATGCAGATAATTGTGCACTCACACAATGAAGTATCATTTAGGTTTTAAAAACTGTTGGGTAAATGTGTGTTTATTAAAAAGCCATGTTTACAAAGGAATGTGTTCATTTTTATTTTAAAAATAAATTTGTATTAAAACTTCCGCTTCTGCCTAAAACGTACAAAGCTGGTATCACCCATCACCCATACACTAACAACATGTAAAAGTTGAAAACTGCAAAATAAAAACCAATAAAAAAAAATCCACTGGAGAGCTGTGGCTGCAGGACAACCAAGTAGTCTGAAGTCTAAGGAAAGAGAGACGCCTCCAAGGAGAGACAGGTCACCAACACGAGTTCACTTGTAGCAGCTAATGGGAGAAAGAGATGCCAGACACCATACGAGTGTAAAAGAAGTATTCAGATAAAAAAAAAAAAAAAAACTTGATGTATTCCTGAAGGCTGAATGTGGCCTAATGTGACAATTTAAAATTCCGGGAAGCCACAGATAAAAGAGTTTTGCAACACTCTTGCAGACTCAACAGGCCTCCAATAGGTGCTCATTAAAAAGCAGAAAATAAAGGAAACAGAGTAGGAAATGGAAGGAATCTTTCCCTCAGTGGTACAGGCTTGGAGGAGAAGAGTTACTACCACCGCAGAAAATGTATAAAGCCGTTACTTGGACTTACACCTCCGCATTGAAGAAAAGTCTTCATTTGCAGGCGGAACAGCAGCAAACCCCACTGTGCACAGGTGAAGAATCACCGCCTCTGGGACAGGCAAAAGAAAAACACTCCACTCCTGGAGGAAGGGCAGGAAACAGTCTTAAGCTCAGGATCCTAAACCAATACTATAGTAAGTCTCTCACCACTAAGGAAACCTCCTCCGACAGGAAACCTCCTCCCACAGTAAACCTGCCAAAAATATAAAGCAGAGTTTGAATGCCATAATGAGGAGAGGCAGCATCACTGACAAAGCCCCTCCACTGACAACCAGGAACAGAGAACTTGCCTAAGGCCGAGACTGGACTACGACCACAAAACACTACCTGCCCTCCTCTCCAGGCCAGCCAGCACCAGGCTACCTACCACTAGAGCAGGGCCATGAGTGTAGAGAAGAGCACTTCTGAAGCACAGGTACATGGGGAAGGCCTGAAGCTAAGGATGGAACAGGAATGAGAAGGGAAACTCCAGCAGTGCAGTTGCCACCCTAAGTACAATTCAAATCTTGAGAAAGATTTAAATTTTAAGTTAATAGTTCACCGTAGGTCATGACAGCAACACAAAAGGAAAGCCCAGCTCATGTCCTAAACACACTAACTCAAGTACCTATACTAATGGCCTAACGGGGAATAGGCATGAATTCCATTTATCTCAATCTCTACTCTTCTACACCCAACATCAACACTCTATCAAAATTTACAAGATATACAAGAAGCAGCAACAATGACAAAATCAGTGTCAAAAGAACAAGGCAATCTACAGAAAAAAAAAAAAAAAACTTAGAAATGACCCATGTGTTAGAATCATAAGAGAGGGAATTCTAAATAACCATAATTAATATGTGAAAGCTGTATGGAAAAGGTGAACAAAGTACATGAGCAGATAGGGAATTTGAACAGAGAAGGAAACCATAAGATAAAGTCAAAACCTTTGTGAGAGCTGAAGAATGCTTTCAAATGGGTTCATCAGTAGTAGACTAACACAGCTGAGGAAAGAGGCAATAAACTTGAAGATGAATTGATAAAAATTACCTTAACTGAAACTCTAAGAGAAAAAATAGGAGGAAAAAAGGTAAAAAGCATATTTGTACAGCCCCTTTGGAAAACAATTTGTCAATTATATACACTTACAATTTCAAAATCCCAATCATAGATACATTTACCTTAAAGAAATGAAAATGTAGCTTTACCCAAGACCAGTATGTGAAAGTTTGTAGTGTTTTTTATCCATAATTGTTTTTTGTTTGTTTGTTTGTTTGTTTTTTTAACGTTTATTTATTTTTGAGACAGAGAGACAGAGCATGAATGGGGGAGGGGCAGAGAGAGAGGGAGACACAGAACCGGAAGCAGGCTCCAGGCTCTGAGCCATCAGCCCAGAGCCCGACGCGGGGCTCGAACTCACGGACCGAGAGATCGTGACCTGAGCTGAAGTCGGACGCTTAACCGACTGAGCCACCCAGGTGCCCCTATCCATAATTGTTAAAATGTGGAAACACCCAACTGTGCCTCAGCTGGTGAGTGGATAAACAAACTGGTGTAGCCATACAATGGAATACTAGTCAGAAAAAAAAAATTAAATACCAATAAAAGCAATGGTGTACATGAATATCAATAGCATTACAAAAAAAAAACTGTACTCAAAAGGCAACATATTTATGATTCTGTTTATACAACACTTTGGAAAAGAAAACTAACAAGAATGAAAAGAGATTACTGGTTGTCAGGTGCTTGTGTTGGGTTAGGGGAAGACTCAAAACAGTACAAGAGAAATTTAAAGGCTGAAGGAAATGCACTGTATGCTGACGGTGGTGGTAGACCTTTTGTCTAACCTTACAGAACTGTATGCTAATTTTCTCATTAACTATTTTTGTGTCAGATCTGTATTTTAATAATTACATAAGTGTGAGATTGTCAAAATCAGTAGATTTGACATTTTCCAACTTTAAAAAAGTCATTAGACAAGATGATTCTGGCACTTGATCTAAGGTTGAAATGGGTGATCTCTATAGTCCTCTCTAGCTCCAAGGTTTTTGAGGTATGGGATTCCCCAATCTCACACAAAAATTTTACATATATATAAATTTATATGTTTTTATAATTTTTATAACTTTATATGTAAATCTATGTATGTTCATGGTTATATTTATGTTTACATTATATACAAATGTAAATACATATACACAAAAATTTTGACTATCTTCAGTATTATGATTTATTTTTTATACAATTTGTATTTTATTTTTTCCTCATAATATACCCTATGTGTAATCCAAAACACAGTTATTATTTTACTTACAAAGTATATATACTGTGCAACAAATTAAAATTTAAAAAATGAGGAAGCAGGTCATGTGCAAGTCTACACAAATCTATAATTCCTAGTATAAGAAAATATAAATAGCTCATTTTATTAAATTGACATGTTTGGATTGCAAGCATAATTCATTCTAAGTTGATTAGAATGGAAACATGCTTGTAATCCAAAGCACTTGTATAACAAAGCAAATTTCAAGAACCATTAGCTCAGTTGTGATCATGTGACATTCGGCATCACATATTACTTGTATTGTAAGACATCGCTCATTTTTCAAGTTAAAATTTATTAGAAACGTTTGCTTGTCTTGCTGAGGACTCTCAAAACAAGTTACTCACAATCCAAGGTTTTACTGTAAATTAAAATATTTAAAGAAAGGGAGATATTTGCCCTTATGAAGGTGAGGTGTGGAGCATTTTCTTCATTCTTAAAAAAATCCTAGGAAATCATGTTTGCTCCATCTAAAAAAGTTTTTCCTAGCTCTTTCCCACATTTATATTAGCAATTTCTTGGTTCATACCTCTGAAATATAGCTTCTTCAAGAATGTGATAATAAAAAGAGGATGAAGTCATACCGTGGAGCTGAGGAGGGACAGTCTGGGATGGCCCTGCAAGTTCTTCATCCTCACTGCTCCACTTGTCTCTTAGGAAGCCACTGGTGGCCCATATGCCTGGGTCACTGTCACTAGAAAAGAAATATATTTCGCTGTTCATGGTTTCAAACAATGTATACATTTTTTAAAGAATCTCTGATAATCTATATTAGTTATTCGGTTGACATTCATCTTTATTTCAGTTTAGCCATGTACTTCTGTTGTCAGCACCCAGAATTGGCCCACTTCAAAAGGGATCACTCTGAAGTCCCAATGTCTGATCACAAACTCCATCTCTTCCCGCATTTATCTGGCTTGCAAACTAGCCATCTTGGATCAATCTACCTACGCCCCTTCTTTCCTCCTTTACCCAGGCTGTGAGAGAAAAGTACTGAGGTCACTGGGATTTCTGGTATCAGCACAGAGCCATGTGGAAAACACTGTGATGTATGTCCCTGTTGAGTCTCCTCTACTTTTCTTCCACGACAGCTAATTCTGAACCACCGCCCTCATTTAGACCCTATCTTAATTCTCTGCCTTAGTATAAACAGAGCCCCTTCTGGAAAATGCAAGCCAGGAAGCAAGAATTCGTTCAACTAATTCTCTTTTAAAATGTGTACTTATGGGGCACCTAGGTGGCTCAGTCAGTTAAGTGTCCGACTTCAGCTCAGGTCATGGTCTTGTGGTTTGTGAGTTCGAGCCCCACATCAGACTCTGCACTACCAGCGCAGAGCCTGCTTCTGATCCTCTCTCTCCTTTTCCCCTGCCCCTGCCCTGAACTCTCTCTCTCTCTCTCTCTCCCTCTCAAAAAAATAAACATTTTAAAAAATAAAATAGGTACTTAGATACATCAACATGTTTCATTATTCTTTACTTTCTCCCTTATCAAAATTAATCCTTCCACATTCAACTCCACACCTTCTATCTCCTAAGTCTTTTCTTTGAAATGACATTTTCATATATATATAATTAATCTCTCCCTATGTACAAATTCCGCCATAAAATAAGAATACTCAATTCTCCCTAATCTTAAAAACAGAAACTCTTTTCACCCATAGCTAATATCATCCTCAATGGGGAAAAACTGACAGCTTTACCCATAAGGTCAGGAACATGACAGGGATGTCCATTCTCAACACTGTTGTTCAACAGAGTGTTGGAAGTCTCAGCCTCAGCAATCAGATAACAAAAAGAAATAAAAGGCAACCAAATCAGCAAGGAAGAAGTCAAACTTTCATTCTTCACAGATGACATGATACTCTATGTGGAAAACTCGAAAGACTCCACCAAAAAACTGCTAGAGCTGATATATGAACTTAGCAAAGTCACAGGATATAAAATCAACATTCAGAAATCGGCTGCATTTCTATACACCAATAATGGAGCAGCAGAAAGAGAAATCAAGGAATTGATCCTATTTACAATTGCACCAAAAACCATTAAATACCCAAGAATAAACCTAACCAAAGAGGTGAAAAATCTATACACTGAAAACTATAGAAAGCTTATGAAAGAAATTGAAGAAGACACACACACAAAAAAGGGAAAAGATTCCATGCTCCTGGGTAGGAAGAACAAATATTGTTAAAATGTCGATACTACCCAAAACGATCTACACATTCAATGCAATCCCTATCAAAATTACACCAGCGTTCTTCACAGAGCTACAACAATTCTAAAATCTGTATGGAACCAGAAAAGACCCCAAATAGCAAAAGTAATGTTGAAAAAAGAAAACCAAAGCTGGAGGCATCACAATTCCAGACCTCATACTGTATTACAAAGCTGTAATCATCAAGATAGTATGGTACTGGCACAGAAACAGACACATAGATCAATGGAACAGAATAGAAAACCCAGAAATGTGCCCACAAACATATGGCCAACTAATCTTTGACAAAGCAGGAAAGAATATCTAATGGAAAGAAGAGTCTCTTCAGCAAATAGTGTTGGGAAAACTGGACAGTGACCTGTAGAAGAATGAACCTGGACCACTTTCTTACACCATATACAAACAATAAACTCAAAATGGATGAAAGACCTAAATGTAAGACAGGAAACCATCAAAATCCTAGAAGAGAAAACAGGCAACAACCCTTTTGACCTTGGCCACTGCAACTTCCTACTAGACATATCTCCAGGAGCAAGGGAAACAAAGGCAAAAATGAACTATCAGGACCTCATCAAGAGAAAAAGCTTCTGCATAGGAAAGGAAACAATCAACAAAACTAAAAGGCAACTGATGGAATGGGAGAAGATACTTGCAAATGACATATCGGATAAAGGGTTAGTATCCAAAATCTATAAAGAACTTATCAAACTCAACACCCAAGGGGCACCTGGGTGGCTCAATCGGTTAAACATCCAAATTCAGCTCGGGTCATGATCTTGCGGTTCATGAGTTCAAGCCCTGCGTTGGGCTCTGTGATGACAACTCAGAGCTTGGAGACTACTTCAGATTCTGTGTGTCTTTCTCTCTCTTCCCCTTCCCCACTCGTGCTCTATCTCTGTCTCTCAAAAATAAATAAATGTTAAAAAATTAAAAAAAACCTCAACATCCCCCAAAAAATAATCCAGTGGAGAAATGGGCAGAAGATAGGAACAGACACACTTTCCCAAAGAAGACATCCAGATGGCTAAGAGACACATGAAAAGATGCTCAACACCATTCATCATCAGGGAAACACAAATCAAAACAATGATGAGATACCACTTCACACCAGTCAGAATTCCTAAAATTAACAACTCAGGAAATAACAGATATTGGAGAGGATGTAGAGAAAGGGGAACACTTTTGCACTACTGGTGGGAAGGCAAACTGATTCAGCCACTCTGGAAAACAATATAGATACTCCTCAAAAAATTAAAAATAAAGCAACCCTATGACTCAGCAATTGCACTACTAGGTATTTATCCATAGGATACCAAAAGGCTGACTCAAAGGTGCACCTGCACCCCTATGTTTAAAGCAACCCTATCAACAACAGCCAGATTATGGAAAGAGCCCAAATGTCCATTGACTGACAAATGGAAAAAGAAAATATTACACACACACACACACACACACACACACACACACACACACACAATGGAATATTACTCAGCAATCAAAAAGAATGAAATCTCATTTGCCACAATGTGGATAGAACTAGAATGTATTATGCTAAGTGAAATAATATGTAAGTGACGAATCACTAAATTCTACTACTGAAACCATTATTACACTATATGTTAACTAACTTTGATTTACATAAAATTTTTTTTAAAAAAGAGAAAAAAGCTGTGTATACATATATACATACAATGAAATATTACTCAGCCATCAAAAGTAATGAATCTTGCCACCTGGATGGAGATGCAGTATGTTTGTTATGCTAAGCAAAATAAATCAGTCAGGGAAAGATAAATACAATAGAATACCACTCATATTGTGGAATTTAAGAAGCAAAACAGATGAACATATTGGATGGGGGAAAAAAGAGGGAAACAAATCATAAGGCTCTCATTACAAAAGAAAATAAACTGAGGGTTGATGGAGGGAAGTGGGTGGGGGATGGGCTAAATGGATGACGGGTATTAAGGAGGGCACTTGTCATTATATGTATGTCGTATGTTTATGTCATATATTGAACATTGTGTTATATGTAAGTGATGAATCACTAAATTCTACCACTAAAAACAATATTACAGTGTATTTTAACTAACTAGAATTCCAATATAAATTGGAAAAAAATAGAAACCCTTTTCAACCTCCTATCTCAAACAGACTTTTCAAATACTAGCCATACCCATTTTCTGTTCCTTTCCAGCTTCTTACTACTCCGTTTACTTGTTGTGCTTTCATTCATAGCCCCATTTAACAAAAGCCTCCTAATTTGACTTCTGGTTCTAATCTCTGATGTCTAAAGACAACTGTTCCTAAATTCAAATTTAATTATGCCTGCCCATCACCTTCAAGATAAACCCAGGCTCCTTACATAAGCTTAAGACACTGGCAATCTGGCCCCAGCCAATCTGTTCGTCATCCCTACTAATCTCCTTTATGTATCTTATGTTTTAATCTTAACAAAAAAAATGCCTTTTTCTTTTGCTTCTGGAAGATATTTAAAGTTTCTTACTCTTTCTCCTTCTCATCTTTTTTAAGATTACTGTAAATATCTAATTGCTCCCCACTTCTTGCCACCTATCATCCACCTGGCGACCAGCAATCCTCTTTTTCTAGATAAACAGACAGACAGACATATGCATGGATACAGCAAAAAAAAAGTCCCTGTACTTTCTTTTCATTCCAACAAATGGACTAAAATATGTACTCCTTGATCTCACATATATCAACTTCCTTCACATTCTGGCCCACCTTACGTTTGGCTGTACCTCTTACCTTCTCAAGCTTCCTGGCATTCCAATTCACATGTACCCTACAACTCTTGACACATAACATTTATCACCATTAATAAGATATTTTCACAACTTCTTACCTTTGCTCAAACCTCTTCCTCCAGCTTGACATTTTCTTCCTTTCCTTTTCTTTTTTATTTTTTTTTTAACTTTTATTTATTTTTGAGAGACAGAGACAGAGCGCAAGTGGGGAAGGGGCAGAGAGAAAGGGAGACACAGAATCCAACGCAGGCTCCAGGCTCTGAGCTGTCAGCACAGAGCCCGATGTGGGACTCAAACCCACAAACTGTGAGATCATGACCTAAGTCGAAGTTGGACGCTTAACCGACTGAGCCACCCAGGCACCCCATCTTCCCTTCCTTTTCACCTGCTAGATTTCTACTTATTTAAGGTCCTAAATCCAACCTATGTATCTTTTCTTCAAAGAAGCTGGTGAAGCCCCCTATACATATTTATCTGTCTTCTATAGTCACAATCCTTGGACATTGACTCTATAGTAGTATTTACTACATTGTACTTAAATTTGTCTTTTACATATCTGTTTCCTTAATTAAACTATAAACTAGGGGTGCCTGGGTGGCTCAGTCAGTTAAGGATTTGACTTTGCCTCAGGTCATTATCTTATGGTTCACAGGTTTGAGCCCCGCATCGGGCTCTGTGCTGACAGCTCAGAGCCTGGAGCCTGCTTCAGATTCCATGTCTCCCTCTCTCTCTGCCCCTCCCCTGTTTTCACTCTGTATCTCTTTCAAAAATAAATAAACATTAAAAACAATTTTTAAAAACCTATAAAGGGCAAGAGCTGTGTAATATTTTGCAGTTGTTTACAGTGTTTAGTATATAATCAGTATCTAGTAAATTAATATAAACTATTAGATTATAATAGTATCTCAAAATGCCTTTTGAATTATTATTTGTTCACCTAACGCACTTTTGAAAGTTATATATGCAAGTTACCTATTATACACATTATTATGCAGTGCTATGCCACTAATATTAGTTATAAATCTCTAAGGAAATATGGCTCACTAAAATGTTCTCTTATTTGACATGATTTTGCATGTAACACCTAAATGTGAACAGTTTATAAAGATGAATATTATTTTTGTTTTGTTTTTCTAATGGAAATTTACTTTTCTTTTGGTTCCTTAAATTCTTTCATATATAGTACCAAAAATTCACCATGCTAACAATTCTATTGTTTCCAGCACATTATTTTCTTTCTGGAACCAAATATCATTTCTAGTAAAATTTAGTTGTGTACTGAGCTTTACCTTACTTCAAGTACACTGTCCTCTCCAAAGTTCCAAACACCATGACTCTGGAAACGTACAATTGTTGAGATGACAGAGAAATTACATTCTTTAGGGATATCTTTTTCATCTGTTAATACTATATTTATGAGATCATAAACACATCTTATTTCTAGCCAAATCAGGCTGTACTTACTACAAAGAGCTGTATCTTGAAAAACTAACCAAACATTTGAAGGCCATTATTCACTGTCTCCACTGAGAGAGCTAGCTATGAATATGAATAGAAAACTCACTAAATAAGCACATTATACCTTTCTGTAGCATCTTTTAAAATATCCTCATAATCATTTTGGGAACTCTGAGGAGAGAATTTTACCTCCTCTGAGCTATCTTCCTTTGCCAAAACCTACAGGAATAAGAAAGGAAAGAAAATTATGGCTATGATTTTAGGAATGTATAGTTTAAAAGAAATATGATTTCTATAGATTTTTTATTTTTTAATGTTTATTTATTTTTGAGAGAGAGAGGGAAAGCACAGGGGAGGGGCAGAGAGAGGGGGAGACAGAGAATGTGAAGCAGGCTCCACACTATCAGTGCAAAGCCCAACATGGGGCTCGAACTCACAAACCACGAGATCATGACTTGAGCCAATGTCGGACACATAACCAACTGAGCCACCCAGGCACCCCCGATTTCTATAGCTTATTAAGAAGAGTGCTAAGGTATTTAATAACAGAATTAAGACCACAATCACAGTTTGATTTCTATTCCTATAAAATCACTTGAAATGTATTTCTCCCTATTAAATATTTTCCAAACTGTAAAAATAGAGTATAAAGTACTATGCACACACAAATGATTTTTACTGAGTCACCCAAGTTATTTTACAGAAGTTGATAAAAATAAGTTTCATTTGTGATAAGAAAAAAAAAGACTATCACTGTAGCCCAGTGAAGATTCTTATAATGAATGCTTATCACATTTAGTTTACATACAAAATTCTTAGCACTATATTTATCTTTATTTTAATACTTATATAATCTAATCCAGTAATTAATTCTAAGTATGTTTCTGCCATGAGATTTTCTCCTGCCCCCTAGACTTTTTTCCACTTTGTTGCATTCACAGAGTCCTGTATACTAAAAAAATAATAATAACAAAAAAAATGAGAGTAGAGGGGAAAAATCACATTAAATTAAAAATTCAATCAATATTTTAGCCCTCAATTCTGTTTCAATTAATCCATTCATTTGACAATTATTTTCTGAGGACCCAGTATGCACAGATAGTGGTCTAAGTGCTATGGATAAAACAGTGAACAAGAGAGGTATGTGTTCTGCCCTTGCAGAGCATATATACTCTCATGGGGAGAAAGAAAACACACAAGCAAACATATACAAATTACAGCTGGTGGTGTTACTGCAGTAACAGAGTATGCTGATACGTAACTGCCATGTACCTAAAAGGCAAAAGGAAGGGCTAAGCAAAGAGACAGGGAAGCATCCTGAGTGAAAGAAACAGCAGATCCCAGGTCCAGGCAGAGCCTCTGGCCTCTGCCTAACTGACCACCCTCACCTCATGCCTATTTCTCATGCAGCATCTCAAGTCACAGCCTATATACCATGTCTTTTCATCTTTTCTCAAGTATCTTTGACGACTCTGATTGTGTAAAACTTATTAATCTTTCCCCGCTCGCAAGTATGTGTGTGTGTGCGTGTGCATGTGCGTGTGTGTTTTGCTTATTCCATGAATTTTTTTAGATCTGGAATACCTATTGTGGGCATATATACAGCCATCATTCCAGAACATGGACTCAAACACAATCAATTTTAGAAACAAGCATGTTAATGGAAAGATGTAAACAATTACCCAACACTGTTCTTACCAAGCATATTCATTTGGTTGAACAAATCAAAACATATAAGTTATTAGGTTTTTAATCTAATATGAATAAGGATTGCTTGAAATTAAAGTTAACTCATATTTTAGCAGTAGTTTTCTAAATATAGTAAATTCTAGTGGATTAGCTAATTGTCATTTTGAATAATACATAAAACATAAAAAGTCTTTCCTTGTGGTGACACAAGTATAGCACAACATACAGAGTTGTTGAGTCATTATGTTGGACACCAAAAACTAATGTAATACTGTGTGTCAACTGTACTTAAATAAAAATAGGTAAATAAATAAAAATTGAAATAAAAAGATAAAAAAGTCTTTCCCTATGCAAGAAAACCATCTACTCTCAAATACTTTTCCAAAATTTTTTAACATTTGCTTTTAATATTTGGGGACTTAATTCACCTAGAAACAATTTCGATGTGAAGTGTTCCTCACCCACTCTGCGCAACCACCAACAATGATCTTGCGTTCAACTGGACATTCACAAGATCCAGTAGGCCACACCTGGTACCAGATGAGCTTTGCAGAGGATACGGTGGAAAACCACAACATGTGAGCAGGACAGTCTTAGGCTTGCCCTCATTAAGAGTCCTAGCAGCATTCTAGTGTAAGCTCAGGTGTGAAGCAATGGGTGGGTGGGTACCTAAGTCCCCCTCCTTAGAAACCTCAAACAGCACAGGAACCCGTATCTCTTGTAAGAATGCATGAACCTAACCTAGGGCTCACTGCAAGGGGATTCCCACATTCATGCCATTAGTACTCTCATTAAGACATTTATTGTCCTAGTCATAATCCTCCCAGTCTGGGGATCATTTTTATCATAGCCAATGCCACCTGGTAATACAGCTGATCGTCCACTTTCACCAGGTTTCCAGAGAAACAGGGTGCTAGAAGGCTAACACAAGATCATTTTCTCGTTGCGAAAAAGAAAAGGTTAATTCATCTTTACTCACAGGCAATAATGTCATTTTATTTTTCATGTTGGAATAACCAATTATACCAGCACCATTAATTGAGCACACCATTCTAGAAATCTACAATGTCACATGAAAAGTTCCCATATGTGTATAGGTCTTTTCTAGAATTTCTATGCAGTTTCATGGGTCTTATTTGCCACTTCCTATACTGTTTTCACATTTCTTTAATTCCTACAGCGTTCTAATAGGCCTTGACACTCTGCAGTGCCAATGGCCCCCTCCACCACATATATACTCTTGCTTTCTTTCCTAATACTGTCTTGCCTATTCTTGACCTTCTGTTCTCCCAAAAGCTTTTTGATCAGTTGATCAAACCTCAAATATACACTAACAAAACAAAACTTGGGAATTTTTACTGAAATTAAGTTAAATTCATTTCGTATTTAAATTAGAGATAACTGTTTTCTTTATTATATTAACTCCTCTTATCCATTAATATGATACAGCTATACATCAAAATACTTTTAAATATTCTCAGGAAAGGCAATTCATACCATTTATTAAATTGACTCCCACATACTTTATAGCTGTAAATATAACAGTATAATCCATTATGGTAGATAATTTGTACTTAATATTTGGTATACATTTGCTAACTACTGCATAATGAGAAAATCACGTTTTTATATACTGTAATTTTATACTTATTCTATTATAAATATTTTAAATTTCCATTATGATTTCTTCTTTGACCCACAAGTTTTGAGTATGTCTTTAAATTCCAAATGCATATTTTTTCTATTTGTGGTTGATTTCTAAGTGAATTTCTTTATGTCAGACATTACAGTCAGCGCTATAAACTTAAATATATAGTATTATTTGAAATTTGTTAAGATATATTTTGATTTGGTACATGGTAAATTTTTATAAATGGTCCATGTATGCTTGAAAAGAATATGGGTTCTCTAGCTTCTGGATGCAAGTTCTATATATATGTTCATTATATATATCTTGCTAAATTTTTTTGTTATTTCTCTACTCTTAACTATTATCTATTCTATTAATAAAGATATATTTTTAAATGGTCTACTCTCATAGTGAAATTATCAATTCTTACTTGTAATTCTGATTTACATATTCTGGTGCTTATAAATTTAGAATTTTATATCCTCCTTGTGAACTAAACCTTCCCGTATTATATAGTGACCTCTAAAGCCTAATGTTTTTTGCTTTGAAGTTCATTTGTCTGACATTACTATAGCTACATTACCTCTCTTTTGTTAGTGTTGCTCTGTGTATCGGGGGGAAAATGTTCCCCAAAGATTCCTTCTCATTAACCTATACAGATGACCAACGAATTAAATGAGTTCTACAGAGTTGGCTTAGTCCTGAAAGCTAGTTTATCAATGCTAATTGGTAAAACAAATCCCTAAGCATCAATTTCAGGATAATTAAAACAGGAATGTGAGGATGGAGAAAAAGGAGAACAATACTATTGCACCAACACAGTCCCTCTCTTCTTCCAACAAGATATGTTTAAAAAGCCATTTTCTTAGCACTTGCTCACTGAGGAAAAATGACATCACCTGAGTAAGAATTCCTACCATAATTTAAACCTGAGACATATTTCAAGTCACACTTCAAAATCAACTTGATTACATTTATCCAAGAAGCGAACTGTTTTAGATGGCTGCAATTCAAATTAAAGGCTCACTTAGGACTCTAATACATCTTTGATTGAATGAAATGTGATTTGGCCAGCAACGCCAAGAAGGTACAAGGAGAAATATACTAAATTACCAAGATGTCAGGTCTTTTCAGAGATTGCTCACTGAATCAAATTTGTGTCAAATTAAAGAAAGGGCTAGATAAATTTTTACGAGGAGCCTAAGTTGGGTTTTTTGCACTGCATACGCCAAGGACATATGAGGACAAAGTGAAAGCAGTAATACTAGGAGACAGGAGCCTGGTTTCTAGTCTTTTCTCTGTGGTTGAAGAGCTGTATGATCACAGACAAATCATTTTAGCTCTCCAGGACTTAGGTTCTTCATGTCTAAAATGATTGTTGGAATAAAAATGATTTGACCTAGCTTCCAAATACAATCATCTATGAGTCTAGATAATTCCTACAGACAGCATCATAACTCAAAGGGCATCAAGTGGCTGTAACATCAAATTAATTCATGAAGTGTTAAAAGCAAATTCTGGTAAAATCAGCTGGTTTTCCCAACATACTCTAAAAACCATCCAGAAATGATTGCTAAGATACTCTTTTCTAAAATGAAACTTTAAAGGATATCAAAACTTATCCTAGATATGTCAAGCCATAAAATATGGGGGTAAAAAAAAACAATAAAATGTATTTTAAACATTTTAAACTATTAAAACACAGTTTTGTTTTTTTTTTAATTTTTTTTTTCAACGTTTTTTATTTATTTTTGGGACAGAGAGAGACAGAGCATGAACGGGGGAGGGGCAGAGAGAGAGGGAGACACAGAATCAGAAACAGGCTCCAGGCTCGGAGCCATCAGCCCAGAGCCTGACGCGGGGCTCGAACTCACAGACCGCGAGATCGCGACCTGGCTGAAGTCGGATGCTTAACCGACCGCGCCACCCAGGCGCCCCAAAACACAGTTTTAATACAATACAATACAATAATTGTATTTATTGTATTGTACAATACAATTGTACAATAATTGTATTGTATTTAATACAATAAAATGTATTTTATTAAATTTATTTAAATTGTAATTTATTTAAATTGTATTTACAATACAATACAATAATTGTATTTATTGTATTGTACAATACAATTGTACAATAATTGTATTGTATTTAATACAATAAAATGTATTTTAAACATTTTAAACTATTAAAACACAGTTCTAGAAGGGAGTCAAGCATGGTTATAAAAACGATCTACTTGGGACATTCTATGAAGGTGCTCATTTTGAAATTATCAGTCCTTCAAGTAGAAAATCCTTCTGATCAGAGAAAAGTATCAACAATGGAGCTGAGAGCCCAGCAGTACACTAAAAATTGGAGACTGCCAGTCAGATATGTGATCGTGGGTGGCCCTGATGCAGCCACCTTACATGTCACAGAGGAACGCACAGATTCTTACAAGAGAGAACAATCAAACCATAGCACTGTTTTTCAAAGCAGCATGACTGTCAGCCCTTGGGTGGGGATGGCAACCAAACTGGAAAGTTAGGACAGCAATGTTTGTTCTTGGTACTTATTTTTATCTCTAATAATGCTGCAACTTACAGAATGTGAGTATGAGGACAGCAACATGGTAGAAGTCCCAAAGTTCCAGTAGATAAAAAAAACTGCAAGCCACCCACACAATGACAATGCATTTCGCTTTTTGTGCTTTAATCCTGGCAGTTAACCTCCACAAGGGAGGAGACACATGTCAAGGTGAGAGTTTTTGCCCCAGATTTTTCCCAACTCTCTACCTTTCCATGGTTTGGAGATACTGCACCATGTCTCTATCAATTAAAAATTCCATCATCAATATACCTAAAAGTGCTTCAAATTTTATGTGAAATTTATTTTGTATCTCTATCAGTAGCACAAAATGAAATAGATGTCAAAATAAGTAAACTTTCCAGAATAGTATCAAAGGTTTTTTTTTCTTTAGAGTCACAAAGAGTTGCACTCTTTCAAATAGATATTTGGGTCATCTTCAACACCAGAATGAAATGGAACTGAGAATTATTATGCTGAGGAGAACAAAATAGACACCTATTCCTTAGAGGGCTTACTCAGTGATTTAGGCATTAGTCACAATCAATTAGCAGAGATTCCCTCGTCTAGTTTTACCTCACGAGTCACTGATCTAGGTGTCTGACTTGATGAAGGCAAACTCTCCCAGGAAATCACGTCTTTCAAATTAGAGTCCTCTCCCTCCATATCTTTTCCTGAACAAAGAGAAGGGAAGAATTGATCAAATGCAAAGGGCTACACAGAGAAAGGGTGTGCCTTAATGAGAAAAGCCAAGCTACATAAGGGGAATCTACTTTCTTGTTGTAGAGTCATCTCATCTTTATCTCCTGTATTAATCACTTTTCTCCCTGCGTTAAAAAAATAACAGAGCAAACATGATCCTTCTTCTAGGATCATTCTCAGTTAATTTAAGTTAATTTTTGAGCGGTCCCTTTGTTCCTACTTCCATATTATTTAAGAAAGTACTCTTCAGATAAATCCTAAATATACACAACTTACAGAACACATGTACTAGGTATTACAGAATATAATTCTTTCTCCAGGGTCTACTTCTGGGATAAAGAGCAGCGTGTTACATATGCCTCACTTTGACTTCTTGAATTATTAATCATAAATAAATAAGCAAAATGTTAATGTATATAGAAAATCATTTCAGGCTTTATTGAAGAATATAATATGAATCCTCCCTAGGAAACTCTGTGCTGGTTTTATTGTAGGAGCATTGTTAATTACTCTCTTTCACTGAACAGAGTATTTCAGAGAGGAACCAAAGGCAATATTTTTCTCTGATCTTAGAACTAAGATTTCAGAGTACTGTCCCCCATATCATAGCAGCCATAAATATTATGATTTAGAAATTTTGTGACATGGCTATTATAAAATCAATAGTATAAAATATAGTAAAAAATATAGTAAACAAGTACTTTGTAACAAAAAGTACACTTGTGAATGTGTTAAAAAGAAAACCAAATAGAAATTGTGAACTATTAAAACACAGGAGTTGATTTTATATACATATACATATGTATATATATATATATATGTATCTATCTTAAGAAACATCAATGAAAAAACAACATATCAAAACTAATGTGAAAGTTAGCTAAAGCAGTGTTTAAAGGGGAAATGTACAGTTTTAAATACATTTATAACAAAAACAGAAAAACTGACAAATATTAGGTTTATATGTAATCATAAAGGCTAAGAAAAACTGAGGAAATCTCCAAAAAAAGTAGAAAGTAAGACATCATCAAGAAATACAGCAAATAGAAAGTAATTTAAAACAATAGAACAATCAACAAAATCAAAGACTTGAAAAAAGACTTAAAAATATGCAAACTTCTTTCACTACTCAATTTATTTATTATTTATTTATTATTGTTTAATGTTAATTATTTATTATTTATTTATTATTGTTTAATTTATTAATGTTTAATTAACATTAAGAAGGAAAAAGGGCACAGCTACAGACCCAACTATCACTTTTATTTATTTATTTGTTTGTTTGTTTATTTTTGACACAGACAGAGCATGAGCAGGGTAGGGGCAGCGGGAGAGACAGAGAGAGACAGAATCCAAAGTAGGCTCCAGGCTCTGAGCTGTCAGCACAGAGCCGGACTCGGGGCTCAAACCCACGAACTGGGAGATCATGACCTGACCTGAAGTCAGATGTTTAACTGACTGAGCCACCCAGGCACCCCCCAGCTATCACTTTTAGAACTAAATCCTTTTGGGGTGCCTGGGTGGCTCAGTCGGTTAAGTGGTTAAGTGTCAACTCTTTGATTTCTGCTCAGGTCATGATCTCACAGTTCCTGGGATTGAGCTTAGCATCTGGCTCAAGGAGCATCTGACAGCAAGGAGCCTGCTTGGGATCCTCTCTCTCCTTTGCTCTCTGCCCCCACCCCCACTCACACACATTCTCTATCTCTCAGGATGAATAAATAAACTTTAAAAAGAAACTTAAAAGAAGTAAGTATCTTTAGACAAATTTGATGAAATGAAACTTTTATAGAGAATTATAAACCATCAAAATCTACTCAAGAATGTGTGGAAAGCATGAATAATATAATAGCCAGTTTAAAAGTTCAATAATTAAAAATCTCATCCCCAGGAGGTAAAAGGCATCTGGAGCCAGAGAGGCTTCCAAATGAAATTTTATCAAACTTTCAATGAACAAAATATCTTTCTTATACTAATTATTTTAGAGATTTTTTTAATGTAAAGTTACCTAATTTATACTAAAAGGTTAAGAAAATTCTCACATAAAAACAAAATATGTAAAATACAAGTAAGAAAAATCATAAGCCAAATTCAAAAATGGACATAGATGTAAAAATCCTAAGTAAAATATTAGTAAAAAGTGCAATGAAAGAAATGTGTAGATTTAAGTAACATTTATCAAAAAAATTCAACATATGCTCAATATCATACAAATCTATCAATGTAAATGGGTACATAACAAATGTTAACTAAAGGACAGAAATCACAGTATCATCTGAACATATAACAAAAAATCATTTGAAAAATTCAGTAGTCTTTCAAGGGAGAAATAGAAGGGAACTTCTTTAACTAATAGAAAAGGTTATCTATTCAAAATATTGAGCCAACATTATACTTAATGGTGAAACTTTAGACATATTCTCATTGTTTAAGGAAAACATAAAAATGCCTGCTACTACTACCCTTATTTAACACTGAATAATATATGGGGTCCAAGCACTAAAACAAAAGAAGAAAGGGGAAAAAAAACCTTAGGGATTAGAAACAAAGCAAGTAAATCATATATATAAATACTGTAATTGTCTTACACAGAAAATTAAAGAGACTCTATAGTCAAACACTAGAAATAAGAAAGTTTGACAGGATAGCTGATAATAAATTAGAAACATTCCATAAACCAACAATAACCAACTAGACATTGCAACAAAAGAAAATGTATCATTCACAATAGAAATAAAAATATAAGGTAACTAGAAATAAACCAAAAATATATAGTAAAAATTGCAAACATTTTATTGAAGTGTAAAAAAAAATACAATTACTAATGAACCCATATTCATATAGAAGAAAACCCAGTATCATAATAATGATAAGAATCCTTTAAACTAATTCACAGATTCAATGTAAATCCAATCAAAATTCAAGTAGGATGTGTGTGTGTGTGTGTGTGTGTGTGCGCGCGCGCTCTGTATGTAGACAAACTAGAGAATACAAGTCTAAGAACAGCAAAGACAACTTGGACAAGGAGAACAGTTTGGGGGCATTTGCCCTATCAGATACCAATACTCATTATAAGCTAAAGTAATCAACAATGTGAATTAATGTAAGAATAGAAAAACAGATGAAGAAAAGAGAACAGGGATTCAAAAACAGACACAGGCACATGAGAACCTTTGCCATTTGATAGTGGTGGCACTGCTGATCAGTAGGGAAAACACTAAAACAAATGGGGTTGGGGAACTGGCTTTCCCACCAGAAAAAAAAAAAAAAAAGATTATATCCCTATCTCAGAGCATGATAAGATCAAAGATCAAAATATACAAGATAAAATAAAAGAGGCTATTTTTATTATCTCAGCATAGGAATAGATTTTTGAATTACAAAAACACAACTTATAGAAGAAAATATTGATAAATCTGAATATTCAATAAAAAATACTGTCAACAGGGGTACACCTGGCTGGTTCAGTCAAAAGAGCATCTGACTCTTGATCTCAGGGTTGTGTATTCAAGCCCCATCTTGGGTGTAGAGATTACTTAAAAATAAATTCTTAAAAAAACAAAAATAAAATATACTGTCAACAAAGCTTTAAAAATGCATTCACCAGGAAGAAGGGATATAAAGGATATATATCTAGGATACATATAGAATTCTTGAAATTCAATAGGAAGACAAGCCAATAGAAAATAACGAGTAAAGTATATTAAACTAGCGGATACTCTTAGTTGGAAGTAACAAGCAACCTCTGCTGATCTGAGAATAAATAAAATTCATTGCATGTCCTCTGGACAACTCCTCTAACCACCAAAAAAGCTGAGCAAAAAGTCATTGGTCTCCTGAATGCTGAGGGTGCACATTTAACACTCCTGATACTGAATGCTAAAACTGCACCATACTAAAAATCACTGAATATATATGTGTAGAATTATATCTGGACTTTTTACTTGGTTCCATTGATTCCTACTTCTGTCCTTATGCTAGTGTCATAGTATCTTAATTATTACAGCTCTGTAAGATGTCTAGAAATCAAGTGGTTTAAGTCTTTCAATGTTGTTCTTTTTCAAAACTGTTGCTATTCTTAAAGCATTTTTTAAAGTTTGTTTATTTTTATTTTGAGAGACACAGAGACAGTGAGAATGGTGGAGGGGCAGGAAGAGAGGGACAGAGAGAATCCCAAGCAGGCTCTGTGCTACCAGCAGAGAGTCCGATGCAGGGCTCGAACCCACAAACCGTGAGATCATGACCTGAGCCAAAACCAAGAGTTGGATGCCTAACCGACTGAGCCACCCAGGTGCCCCCAAAATTGTTGCTATTATTTTTGGGGGGTAATTTAATGGTAATTAATTTCAAAAGGTAATTCTGAAATAGCATGGAAAGAAAAAGAAAATCCTTATGTCACATCATTTAAAAAAAAAGAAATGAAATAAATCAGAGATCTAAATCTAAAAACTAAACTGTAAATTTTAGAAATAAACAGGAGAGAATGTGATTTACAATTATGCAAATGTCTTAGTACACAAAAAACATGAAAGGTAAAAGAAAAACTGATAAATTAAATTTCATCAAAATTCACTGTTTAATAATTTCTCAGAAGGTTTCTCTTGATTTATTACAGTCAGTAAATTTCCAAGTGTCATATATCATACCTTAATTTCACCTCTTTGATCCCAGTTCATTCATGTGGCTCATGATTTTGCTCAAGTTCCCTAATCTCTCTATGCTTCAGGCTCATCATCTATAGAACAGAAATACTAACAGTGCCTGTGTCATAAGGATGTTATAATGATGGAGGGAGTTAAGATGGCAGAAAAGTAGGGGAACTGGGATTTTCCTCGTCCCTCAAACACAACCGTATCGAGGTCAGATCACTTGGAACATCCAAGAAATCAATCTGCAGAGTGGCAGAAGGATCTCTACAGTTGGAGGGAGACAGCTTGGCAGGATCAAGGTGTGTGTATGTGACTTGGGGGAGATAAAACAGCATAGGCACGAAGGGGAGGGAACCCCTTCTGTGGAGAGACAAAAGGGACGGAAAGAGGGGTTGTGAAAGGGTGGTATGGAGTTAGCACAAGAGCAAAACCTCTCTGGACCACAGACTGAGGAATGAGAAATACAGAGAGTGTCAGTTTTTCTTTTTTGCAAACAGCCTTAGGCGCTAAAACTTAGAGGTTCGAGTGCACAACCTTCTCTGGAGTGAATCCAGGAGCCTTGGCATATGCTCCTGGGGAGGAGCAAAGAGGCCCTGGAGTGCATAATGTGGTACAGCAATCTCAGAGGTGCACTGAGAGAGAACGGTCCCTTTCTCGGACTCTGGGAAGAGGGTTTATTGTGTACCCAAGGACAAAAGACCCTGCAGGCGCCAGCCAAAGGCCTTTTATCAGCAGGTGGAAAGGCTCTACTCTGGAACAGGGGAGAGGAGACACACCAAGCTGGGTCCTTTAAGGCTTCGGGTTTTGAATCCCAGAGAATCAAAGATATTTATGTCCTAACGTGGAGGCACCCAAATATATAAATCAATTAATCACAAACATAAGCAAACTTATTGATAATAATACCATGATTGTAGGAGACCATAATACTCCACTTACAACAATGGACAGATAATCTAGGCAGAAACTCAGTAAGGAAACAACAGCTCTGAATGACACATTGGACCACATGGACTTAACAGATACATTCAGAATATTTTATCCTAAAGCAGCAGAATACACATTCTTCTCAAGTGCACATGGAACATTCAACAAAATAGATCACATATTGGGTCACAAAACAGCCTTCAACAGGTACAAAAAGACTAAGATCATACCATGCATATTTTCAGATCACAACACTATGAAACTTGAAATCAACCACAAGAAAATATTTGGAAAGCCCCCAAATACATGGAGGTTAAAAAACATCCTATTAAAGAACGAATGGGTTAACCAGGAAATTAAAGAAGAAATTTAAAAATACATGAAAACAAATGAAAATTAAAACATAACAGTCCCTTGGGGCGCCTGGGTGGCACAGTCGGTTAAGCGTCCGACTTCAGCCAGGTCACGATCTCACGGTCCGTGAGTTCGAGCCCCGCGTCAGGCTCTGGGCTGATGGCTCGGAGCCTGGAGCCTGTTTCCGATTCTGTGTCTCCCTCTCTCTCTGCCCCTCCCCCGTTCATGCTCTGTCTCTCTCTGTCCCAAAAATAAATAAAAAAACGTTGAAAAAAAATAAATAAAAAAAAAAAAAAAAAAAAAAAACATAACAGTCCAAACCCTTTGAAATGCAGCAAAGGCAGTCCTAAGAGGAAAATACATTGCAATTCAGGACTATCTCAAGAAGCAAGAAAGGTTCTAAATATACAACCTAACCTTACACCTAAAGGTGCTAGAAAAGAAGCAGCAAATCAAGCCCAAAGCCCACAGAAGAAGGGAAATAACAAAGATCAGAGCAGAAATAAACAATATAGAATAAAAAAAAAATAGTACAAGAGATCAATGAAACTAAAAGCTGATGTTTTGAAAGAATAAACAAAATTGATAAATGCCCACACAGACTTCTCAAAAAGAGAGAGGACCCAAATAGATAAAATCATGAATGAAAGGGGAGAGATCACAACCAACACCACAGAAATACTAACAATTATTAGAGAATACTATGAAAAATTATATGCAAACAAACTGGACAATCTGGAAAAAAATGGAAAAATTCCTAGACAGTCACACACTACCAAAACTCAAATGGGAAGAAATAGAAAATCTGAACAGACGTGTAGCCAGCAAAGAAATTGAATCAGTTATCAAAAAATCTCCCAAGAAGTAAGAATCCTGGGCCAGATGGCTTCCCAGGGGAATTGTGCCAGACATTTAAAGCAGAGTTAACACCTATTCTTCTCAAACTGTTCCAAAAAACAGAAGTGGAAGGAAAGCTTCCACACTCATTCTATGAAGTCAGCATTACCTTGATTCCAAAACCAGACATAGACTCCACTAAAAAGGAGAATTACAGGCCAATATTCCTGATGAACCTGGATACAAAAATTCTCAACAAGATACTAGCAAATCAAATTCAACAGTACATTAAAAGAATTATTCACCATGATCAAGTGGGATTTATTCCTGGGCTGCAGGGCTGGTTTTAATATTTGCAAATCAATTAAGTGCTAAGGTCACATTAATAGAAGAAAGGATAAGAACCATATGATGCTTTCAATAGATGCAGAAAAAACATTTGACATAAAACAGCATCCTTTCTTGGTAAAAACCCTCAAGAAAGTTGGGATGCAAGGAACATCAGAAAAGCCATATATGAAAGGCCCACAGCCAATATCATCCTCAACAGGGAAAAACTGAGAGCTTTCCCTCCAAGATCAGGAACATGACAGGGATGTCCATTCTCACCACTGTTGCTCAACATAATGTTGGAAGACCTAACCTCAGCAATCAGACAACAAAAAGAAATAAATGGCATCCAAATTGCAAAGAAGTCAAACTTTCAGTCTTCACAGATGACATGATACTCTATGTGGAAAACCCGGAAGACTCCACCAAAAAACTACTAGAGCTGATACGTGAATTCAGCAAAGTCGCAGGATATAATAGCAATATACAGAAATGGGTTGCATTTCTATAAACCACATAATGAAACAACAGAAATAGATATCAAGGAATCCCATGTACAACTGCACCAAAAACCATAAAATACCTAGGAATAATCCTAACCAAAGAGGTAAAAGGTATGTATGCTGAAAACTATAGAAAGCTCATGAAAGAAACTGAAGAAGGCACAAAGAAATGGAAAAGCGTTCCATGCTCATGGATTGAAAGAATAAATATTGTTAAAATGTTGATACTAACTAAAGCAATCTACACATTCAATGCAATCCCTATCAAAATTACACCAGCATTCTTCACAGAGCTACAACAAACAATCCTAAAATTTGTACAGAACCAGAAAATATACCGAATAGCCAAAGTAATGTTGAAAAAGGAAACCAAAGCTGGAGGCATCACAATTCCAGACTTCAAACTGTATTACAAAGCTGTAATTATCAAGACAGTATGGTATTGGCACAAAAACAGACACATAAATCAATGGAACAGAATAGAGAACCCAGAAATGGACCCATATATATATATATATATATATAGCCAACTAATCTTTGACAAAGCAGGAAAGAGTATCCAGTGGAAAAAAGACAGTCTCTTTAGCAAATGGGAGAACTGGACAGCAACATGCAGAAGAATGAACCTGGACCACTTTCTTACACCGTACACAAAAATAAACTCAAAATGGATCAAAGACCTAAATGTAAGACAGGAAGCCATCAAAATCCTACAGGATAATCCTTCAGCCACCTCTTTGACCAAGGCCACAGAAACTTCTTACTTAACATGTCTCTGGAGGCAAGGGAAACAAAAGCAAAAAATGAACTACTGGGACCTCATCCAAATTAAAAGCTTCTGCACGGAGAAGGAAACAATCAACATAACTAAAAGGCAACCGGTGGAATGGGAGAAGACATTTCCAAATGACATATCAGATAAAGGGTTAGTATCCAAAATCTATAAAAAACTTACTAAACTCAAGACCCAAAAACCAAATAATCTAGTGAAGAAATGGGCAGAAGACATGAATAGACACGTTTTCTTTTTGTTGTCTGATTACTGAGGCTAGGACTTCCAACATTATGTTGAGCGACAGTGGTGAGACGCTTTTCCAGAAGACATGCAGATGGCTAACAGACACATGAAAAGATGCTCACCATCACTCATCATCAGGGAAATGCAAATCAAAACCACAATGAGATTCTATACAAATTTTAGGATTGCTTGTTCTAGCTTCTAGAAGAATGCTGGTGCAATTTTGATTGGGATTGCATTGAATGTATTGAATGCATAGATTGCTTTGGAAACCAATTTGACAATAAATTATATATAAAAAAAAACACAATCACAATGAGATACCACTTCACACCTGTCAGAATGGCTAAAATTAACAACTCAGGAAACAACAGATGTTGGAGAAGATGGGGAGAAAGGGGAACCCTTTGTTCTGTTGGTGGGAATGCAAACTGGTACAGCCACTCTAGAAAACATTATGGAGGTTCCTCAAAAAAATTAAAAAGAGAACTACCCTATGATCCAGCAACTGTAGTACTAGGAATTTATCCAGAGGATACAAAAATGCTGATTCAAAGGGGCACATGCACCCAATGTTTATAGCAGCACTATCAACAATAGCCAAATTATGGAAAGAGCCCAAATGTCCATCAAATGATGAATGGATTAAGGTGTGGTATACACACACACACACACACACACACACACACACACACACATACATACAATGGAATACTATTCAGTGATAAATAAGGAATAAAATCTTGCCATTTGCAACAATGTGGATAGAACTGGAGGGTATTATGTTAAGTGAAATAAGTCAGAGCAAGACAGGTATCATACAATTTCACTCATATGTGGAATTTGAGAAACTCAACAGATGAACACAGGGGAATGGAAGGAAAAATAAAACAGAGAAGGAGGCAAACCATAAAAGACTCTTAAACACAGAGAACAAACTGAGGGTTGCTGGATGGGAGGGGTGGGGGGTGGGCAGGGGCAATGTGTTAAATGGGTGATAGGCATTAAGGAGGGTACTTTTCAGGATGAGCACTGGGTGTCATATGTAAGAGATGAATCACTGGGTTCTACTCCGGAAGCCAAGACTACACTGTATGTTAACTAAAGGATATTAAAAAAAAAAGATGTTATAATGATTAGATGAGGTATTATACCTGAAGCACTCAACAAAGTGCTTCACACAGGGTCAGCATTTAACATGTTGGTTATTACTGTTAATGTTTCAAGAATTCACTTTCTTCATTTACATTTTTTAAGATTTATTCCATTAAACCATGTGATTATTTTTCAATCTGTTGAAAAGAACTATCCAGAAGCTAGAAACAATGATACTACAGTAGCAACAAAAAGCCCAGTGCCCAGATCTTGGTTCCTAAATACTATTCTCCAATAAAAGGAAACAAATCTCTGTGGAGAAATGGCTGAATTTAGGGCTAGGGTGTGGGTAAATACAAGATAAGCCTGCAGTATCTTGCAAAGCAATAAATTAATGAAATGCTAAAAAAAAACCCAAAACACAAATATGGGATAAAGACAAGACACAGGAGTCAACCTGAAAGACATTCCAAGGGCCAAGGCTAGAACAATTTGAACAATAAGCTAAATGACAATTGGATTATAATAAAGTATAAAATAAATACAAATGATTCCAAACTCATAAACAAATGATCAAATAAATAAGTAGGGGAGAAGAGAGAAAATATTTTTATAGAATAATCCCAAAAACCATATATATATACCTCCTCTTCCAACAGGTAGAGTTTAATTCTTGCTCCCTTCCCCACTCATGAGAGCAGACTACACTTAGTGGCTCACTTCCAAAGAGTGAGAAAAGGGAAACACAATAAATTTGTAGTAGAGAAAACACCTCTAGTAAATACCACCTTAACCATTGTCAGTAGTGCCATGTGGATGTCATGTGCCTCCTGATATCATGTGACAAGAAGGGAACTTCACTTCTGTGGTGTTCCTCTCCCAAACCTATAATATTTTATGTCAAATACGTTTCTTTAGAAAACTTCTTGGAGCAGCACCAAATTCTAGTCCTGGGCTGTCTATCTCAGACCTTTATATGGGAAATAAATAACCTTACAGCTCTTAAAAGCCATCAGTGTTTCAGTTTTTCTACCATTCACAACAGTACCTAATCCTGGCATTCAATGGGTCTAGTAGATTTGGGAGATTCACTTACTTTCCTGGTCCTCCCAAAAGTTGTTTCAAATCTTGCCTATTCTCCTAAGCC
The DNA here is from genome assembly GCF_046562875.1 of Panthera onca. Lineage (NCBI taxonomy): Eukaryota > Metazoa > Chordata > Mammalia > Carnivora > Felidae > Panthera > Panthera onca. Next base: position 41,739,627 of record NC_138349.1, on the reverse strand, counting down.
TGTAACATATCCATATCTTCCCCTCACTCCCAGCAGTGGACCAACCTGCACTTCACAGACAAAATAAATCCATCAGTTGGAATTCCCTTGCATCCTTGATGCATAACAGACCAATCCTCCACCTCTGCACATCTGACCTCTTCCTAGGGTGGTAGGTAACACAGGAGCCACGCGCCCTCCATTTAGGCATTGGATCCCTATCCCTACCCTGCAACCACACATACATTCTGCTCTTCATCAAAATTTTCACCTTGTTTAACATCCATTGTCGCTTTTTGCCTGATTCAGTCTTTTATAATGGGTACAAAATGATAATTTTCCAACCCTAGCACTGCCCCCCACTTGCTTTTGTTGTGGTACAAAACATAAAACATAAAATTTACCATCATAACCATTCTTAAGTATACAGCTCAGAAGTGTTGACTACATGCATATCGTTGTGAAGCAGACCTCCAGAACATTTTTTATCTTGCAAATCTGAAACTTAGTACCCATTACACAACAACTCCACTTTTCCCACTCCCCCCAGGCCCTAGTAACCACTATTGTACTTTCTGTTTCTATTGATTTGACCATCTACCATACCTCATACAAGTAGAATCATACAGTACTTGTCCTTTTGTGACTGGCTTATTTTACTTAGCATAATATCCTCAAGATTCATCCATGTTGTAGCATGTGACAGGATTTTCTTCCTTTTTAAGGTTGAATGATATTCTATTGTATGAATATACCACATATTGTTTATCCATTCACCCATTAATTCCCAGTCTTATCAGCTATAACTGACAGGCAGCATTGTATATGTTTAAGGTGTACAGCACAATGATCTGACTTATGTACACCCAGAAATGACTACCAAACCAGTTTAGTTAGCATTCAGCATCTCATACAGATCCTCTTAACAACTTTCACATACAACACACAACACTGTTAACCAGAGAGACATCAGGTTGTATATGACATCCCTAGCACTTTTTTATCTTATACCTGTAAGTTTGTACCTTTTGACTATCTTCATCCAAATCTCCCCCTCAACCCACCCCCTCCACTTCTGGTAACCACAAATCTGATCTCTTTTTCTAAGGTTTTGTGCACTTTTTCATTTGTTCAGATTCCACACATAAGTGAGGCCACACAGTATTTGTCTTTGTCTCTCTGATTTTTTTCACTTAGCATAATGCCCTCAGGTTCCATCCATGTAATTGCAATAGAGGGTTTTCCTTCTTTTTTATAGCTGAATAATATTCCTGTGTGTGTATAGTTCCATTTTTTACATGTGAATATTTCATTTTCCCAGTACGATTTATTGAAGAGACTGTCTTTTCTCCATTAAATATTCTTAGCTCCCATGTAAAACAGAAGTTGACCATATATGCATGGGTGTATTTCTGGGTTCTCAGTTCTGTTCCATTGGTCTATGTATCTGTTTTTATGTCAGTACCATACTGTTTTGATCACTATAGCTTCATAATATAGCTTGAAATACAAAGTGTTATGGTCTTTTGTGGTGCCATATAAATTTTAGGATTGTTTTTCTACTTCTGTACAGAATTCCATTGGAGTATCAATAGGGATTGCACTGAATCCATAAACGACTTTGGGTAGTATGCACATTTTTAACAGTTTTAATTCTTCCCATGAACAGGGTATAACTTTCCGTTCATTTGTGTCTTCTTCCTTTTCTTTCATCAATGTAAAGACACAAATTTTAAACACAGACACAGTAAGAAACAGAAAGTCCAAATAAAGAAGTTGAATTTGGGTCAAAAATCTTGGAAAAGACATGCAAACAACCTCTAGGGCTCTATGACTTCACTTATACCAAATATTTCAGGAATAAATAATACCAATTCTACACAGAGAATTTCAGAAAATAAAAGAAGATAGAATACGTCCCAAAAACGCTTTATGACACCAGACATCCCCTGCTATCAAAAAAAAAGACAAGAATATTAAAAGAAAACACCACTACCTCTCATGAACGTATTTAAAAAAAAATAAGTCTTTAATTACCTGGTGCTGGTTCAATTAAATATCCATATTCAAACATTCCAGAAGGATCACAGATCTAAATTTGAGAAGTTAAACAATAAGCCTTTAGAAGAAACTATAAGAAAATATCTTCATGACCTTCAGAAAGTGAATATTCCTAAAACAAACACCAGTCATAAAGAAAAACATTGAAAAACTGGACTTCCTTAAAATTAAAAATTTCTCTTCATCAAATGATATTATTAAGAAAGTAAAAAGGCAAGAGTGCCAGGGTGGCTCAGTCAGAAGAGCATACAACTCAATCTTGAGGTCATGAGTTGGAGCCCCACATGAAGTGTAGAGACAACTTAAAAAAAAAAAAAACCTTAAAAAAAAGTAAAGACAAACTACAGAATGGGAAAAGATATTTGCAATACATATATCCTATAATAAACTCATTTAAATGACACATAAAGAACTTCTGCAAATGGGGGCACACGAGTGGCTCAGTCGGTTAAGTGTCCAATGCTTGATTTTGGCTCAGGTCATGATCTCATGGTTTGTGAGTTCAAGTCCTGCAACAGGCTCTGTGTTGCTTGGGATTCACTCTTCCTCCGCATCTCTCTGTCCCTCCCCAGCATGCACACATACGTGTGCTCTCGCTCTCTCAAAATAAATATTTTTTTAAAAAAAGGACTTCTACAAATGAATAAGAAAATGAGAGTACTTAATAGAAGAACAGGAAAAGTGTTTGAACAGCTAACACAGATAAAAAGAATAGATAAGGAAGGATATGAAAAAGTACTTAACTTCACTAATCAACAAGGAAATAAAAATTAAAATCAAAATGTAATGTTACTACACAGCCACTAGGTTGACAAAGTGAAAAACACAAATAATACAAATAAGTTTTGACGAGGATGTGGAACCACTGAAACTTTCAAACGCTGCTGGTGGATTAACCACTTTGGAAAATTGGTAGGCATGGCTACTACACCTCAACAGATGCATACTTTATGAACCAGCATCTCATTCCTATGTATATATCCCCAATGTACATATATTCCTATGTATATATCCCCTATGTACATATCCTATGTATATATTCACCAAAAGACATTTACATGGATATTCATAGCAGTACCATTTGTAATAAAGACTACTAACACTTTGTTTACTTAAAACAATGAATAAACAAACTGTAGTATATCCATTGAGTAGAATATTACTCAGCAGTAAGAATGCACAAGTCACAACTACATACAGTAACATGTTTGCATCTCACAAATAAAACATTAAGTAAAAGAAGTCAGACTCAAAAAAGTACATAAAATGTGATTCCATTTACACAAAGATCCAAAGCAAGCAAAATTAAACTAAGGTATTAGAAGTAAGGGCAGTAGTTATCCTTAGAGAAAGGGACTCAAAAGATGTAGTAGGATTCTGGTAACATCCTGCTTCTTGATCTGAGTTCTGGTTACAAAGGTGCACTCCCTTTGTGAAAATTCATTGAGCTTGTACATTTATGAGTACTTTATCATATGTATATAAAATAAACTATATTGAGATAGTACTTTATTGTATTTCAATAAAAATTCAAGGAAAAAAAGACAAGCTAGAAGCTGGGAGATTTTTGATTTATGTATTCAAGATAAGGTTACTAGCTATAAAATACAGAATATATGAATTTTTTAAAAAACAAAAAAAAACAGAAAATTTAAATGAAATGGAAATAGCCTAATAAATAAAAAAGATGACAACCTTGCCAGCATTCAGGAAAATGCTTATTAAAATAGTGTGATACCACTTTAACTGATCAGTTGGGAAAAATCATTAAAATGGATAACATTCACTATTGATGAGGGTTTAAGGAAATAGGCTAAAGGGAAAGTAAATTGAAATAGTATCAATCCCCTTAAATGTACATAAATTTTAACTAGAAATCCCTCCTCTATGTATCTCTCATAAAGAAATACTGACACATGTAAATATTGATCGAAGAACAAGGATGTTTACTGTAGTACTATTTGGGACAATAAAAATTTGGGGAAAAAAACCCAAAATGTCCTTCAATTATGGGACAATTAATAAATTAAGACATCCATAAAATGGAAATCTAATAGACCATCCTAAATTTCCCTGATTTCTATCCCACTGCCCTTTCAAAGGCTTTCAAACTTCATAAAGTTCTACTGAGTCAAAACAGTTTGTGACATACAGCACAGTAAGTTATAAATAATTAAATAACTAAAAATTAAATTAATTTTAATTAAATTAAATAACTAAAAATTAAATAATTAAATAAAGTTATAATAATTAAATAACTAAAATTGCAGGTTATATATTCATATCAGAAGTAAAGTTATTAATTTAATAATATTTTGTTAAGAGCCCCCTGACAGAAAGGCTGTGGTTTTGATGCCCTGTAGAACACTAATCAGTTTTATTTCTAATTCAGCAAAGTTATTTCGAAATGCCTTCCCTAATAGACAACACATACCCTGTTGCTCAAAATGCTCTTTCAACCAGCACTACTCCCTGATTATTTAATGAGTTGAATAAATTACTTGAGACAGCTTTTTTCCATATTTGGAAGGGTTTTCCTCTAATACAAGGTAGCTAAATGAAGTGACACTTGAATGCTGAGTGATTTTTCAAGCATATATGATTTTAACCTTTAGAAAAAAGGGATTGTCTCCTTGTCTACAATGCTTTTGAGAATTTTGTCAAGTCTGAGGCTTTCAAAATTTGATTTGAATAAGTGAAAAACCTTCAAGTTTACTAGACCTTGCACTTTTTAAATAACCTACCTTCTTTAAAGGAATGCAGGGCTCTGTTAAGAATTTTTTAAAACTAAAAAACCCGCTAGATTTACTGACCCACTTTTTGTGCCTATAACAGCTTCCTCTCTACTAATTTATATACATAATGGCATTTATTGTTACAATAGCATCTCATCGTCTAGTTAGATTTTATATTTAATAGTCTAGCAGTCTCTCAAGAGATTCCCTTATATATGATTCTATTCAAACTTATATAGGCTCATATCAGACAATCAAGATTTCATCACTGAATACCACAGGTCATTCACAAGTTCAGCCAGAGTCTCCCTTTGTAATCTCGGATTCCATGCCCTGCCCTCTGGAGCACCACAGAACATGCCCTTTCACAATAGCTCTTGGCACATTTGTACACTGGTGTAACATCTACTATTAGGTTCTTTTCTCCAGGATTCACATCCCTACTTCCTTATTCCACTCCCTTCAATTCCTGTCTTATTCTACATTGAAAATAAATGTGATAAAACTTACTTCATGTCTGAGAAGTCCTTTACTGTAGCTTCCAGTGAGATAATTTGATAAGCTAATAATATGATGCTTTTCTTTTTTTTTTTTTAAGTTTATTTATTTATTTATTTTGAGAGAGAGAGAGAGAGAGAGAGAGAGAGAGAGAGAGAGAGAGAAAGGCAGCAAGAGAGGGAAAGAGAGAATCCCAAGCTCCGTGCTGGCAGCATGGAGCCCAACTCAGGGTTTGATCCCATGAACCAAACCACGAGATTATGACCGGAGCTGAAATCAAAAGTTGGACGCTTAACTGCCTGAACCACCCAGGTGCCCCAATATGATGCTATTCTGACTCTAATGCACAACCTGGGACCTGTTTTATTCACCCTCACTGAAAGCTTTTGGGATTTTCCCCTGTGAGTGGAAATTTTACAGTAATGTTCCTTGATGTGGTGTCTTTTTTTTCCTTTTGTTTCACTAGTACTTGAACTCACTCTCAAACCTAGAAACTTATGTCCTTCAGTCTGTGAACTTTTTAGTAAGTAGCTCCTCAGTTGCTTTTTTTTTTTCCTGAATTCCTATTAGTTACATGCAGACTATCTTGAATTCATCCTCTAATCTTATCTTTTCTCTATTTTTTATCTCTTTATCCTATTTTCTGAAAGATATATCTAACTTTATATTCAATTCTGATATTTCTGTTAGCAGTTGCTAAATTTCTAACAGCTCTTTTTATTGATTGATTGGTCCTTGTTTTGACAATCCTGTTCGCGTTTCTTGTTGCACTATTGTCTCAGTTCTCTAAGCATATTAATTACAGTATTTACTTATTTGTTTTCTACTTGCATTGTCTCTGAATTCATTCTTTTTTTAAATTTTTTTTAACATTTATTTTTGAGAGAGAGACAGACAGACAGACACACAGACAAAGCATGAACAGGGGAGGGGCAGAGAGAGAGGGAGACACAGAATCCAAAGCAGGCTCTAGGCTCTGAACTGTCAGCACAGAGCCCAACACAGGGCTCGAACCCATGAACTGTGAAATCATAACCTGAGCCGAAGTCAGACACTTAACCGACTGAGTCACCCAGGCGCTATCTGAATTCATTCTTTTCCCATTTGTTTATTTTACTCAAAGGCTTTCCTTAGATATCTATCTGGTGACCTTTGGCCATTCATTCATGCATAACACTAAGATATTAAGAAGGTGTGTGTGTGTGTGTGTGTGTGTGTGTGTGTGTGTCTTTGACTAGTAGTAAGCAGTCCTTGTTATATGAAAATTCAAAGACAGAGGGAGACACACATACATTGTCCTTTAATTGAGAACTTCCCAAAGTCTGTAGATGTTTCCTCAGAAAAGCCAATTTCCCCAGAGATAAATCCTCTGATTTCCTGCCTATGGGGTATAAACCTGGCTACCAGCATTGTTAACAGCTGAGTGGAGGAAAATGGACAGTTGATGGGAAGGAGGGAGGGAGAGTCTTAACCTTGTGCTAAGCACAAACTTTCTACTACCACTCCATTTTCAGTGTAGCAGCCCTCTCCCCTCCCAGTCCAGCCAACCTCCAAACCAAACAACTCCTCCACCTCCACCTCTACAGAGCAAGCCTCCTGTGCTTAGCCAAGGTAAGAAAAGAACAACTGTCTTGTGTCTGGCAAATTCTAATATTACAGGCTTTCAATAATTTTCCTGTTTCACTCAGTACCTTCAATTCCTGAATACTTCTTAGTTCTAATGCAAAAATCTAGCTATTTCTTATTGGCAGCTTCTCCTACCTCATCCCTTTCTGGCAGTGGGTTTCTTCTCCTCTGCTCTGCTAAAGTCATCACCCATCTGCCTTCCATCTTCCAAAATGGTTAGACTCTTTCACCTTCCAGTGTCTCCTCTCCTGTCAAGATGTCTGTATGGGTTTACATCTTTCCATTCCCTCACTACCTCTTTAGTAGGATTTCTAGAGGGAGCATACACTAAAGCCTGTACTTAGTCTGCCGTGTTTTAGTGCAAGGATTGCTCAGGTTCTTGTCTCCTAAATACATTTTAAACAGTTTACCTTGGTCATATTCAGAGCTGAATTTTTAACATAACAAACAAAAAACTTTAATTTTATTCTTACTATATTTTACCTTGTTCCTTTTGCAAATCCGCTGAGATTACTATAGCACTTTCCCCATATGACTATTACAGGATAAACATTTCTATTACAATCTACCTGCATACAAATGTCCACAGTATATTGTAATCTTCTTGGGAGAGACCATGCTTTCTCTACTTCCCTTCCCTTCCATGTCTGGCCAAGCCAAAACATGCACTAGAAAAATGTTTGTGGAACGATGAATTTTGTTACCAACTGTCATTGTGTGGTCCATCTTATCACGTTTCTCTAGCAATAAGAGTACTTTTACCAGGTCTGGACAAATGCAAGGTGTTGGGCAACATGGAAAGCTTTTCTGTTAGGGTGTGGACTTCTATCACGGGTTCTAGATTAGTAGATTAAAATGGTATTTTCCCAAGACCAGGAAAATCCCTTGGCCAGAAGAAGAGTGCAAATAAAAATCAAAGAAGGAAAGGAACAGATCAAAACTGGAGAAGAGGCGCTAGGCATCTGTGCAAGGAATGAAATATGAAATGGAAAGTCATACAAGGCACAAGGCCATAAATTCTTTAATTTATGGTCCATGAAAATGAACACACATAAGAGACCCATTTTTATGGGTGCTCATGTGTTGTTTATGGGCAGACATAAAAGTTTAAAAGCACCAGGCTGGAGAGAACATCCTCTTGTCCCACCCTACTCATTCCTAGATTCCCTAGCCTTGGGATAAGGCAAGGTGTCCCTTTTTTGCTCAGTCTGAGATCCTGTCCCTAAAAAAGTCTGAGCCTCAAGCTCCTACGAATTACTCTGGTGTCCAACCTTTTTTCCTCGGCTCAGGCACTGGAGCAGGCCTTGAAGAAGGCTATTTGTAGAGCATGTCCTGAAAGTCCGGGTGCATGGCATTATACACTGGCATATCAGAATGGTCAGGAAGTTAAAAACCAGGGAGAATGTGAATGAATTAATTAATGGTAGTAGAAAGATGGCAACCTTTATTACTTCAGTGATTTAGGAAAAATCCAGAATGTGGTTTCTTGAAGGGTCAGGTGGTAGAGATTTCACAGGAGTTGGGTAAGCCTGTGGGATTTTTCCAATGGCGAGCAAGGCTCGCCGAGGCCTAGTAGCAGCCGAGGCTGCTAGCAGCCGAGGCCTAGTAGCCTAGTAGCTAGGCTAGTAGCAGCCTCTGGTGTGGTATCCTATAAATCTTTCTTGTGGATGGAGACCCCTTGACCAATGGCCAGAGTCAGGATGATTCTAGAGAGAGGAGAACTAAGAGGGAAGGACATAATTATTATGAAAGATGTGTGGACTGATCTCATGACCTGCTGTACGTTAATTCAGCATTTATTTAGGAGCTATGCAGCCTGTCATTATACTCATATGAGGCACAGTACCAAATGTACTTCCCAGTGACTCCTCTAAATACCCCATCTGGCTTATTGATAAGGGGACATGAACTTAGAGAACCTTAAAAAGTACAAGGTACAAATGTTGTCCTTTCTCAGACACATGGGTGGGAAGGTGATAAAGAAGTATCTCAAGAAAAAGTGGGGTTGACTATAAAAACTAAAAGTGAACTAGCGCAAAGAACCTACTGGTCTATTGTGGCCTGGACATTTACCATAATGAAAATGATGCTCTCTTCCAGGATCCTCAGGAACTAACAGAGAGTAGCATAAACTCTGGGCTAGGTAGCTAGCTCAGGGCCTACACGGTTCTGAATAATTCAGAATACCGGACCTGATGCATCAAAATCACCAGAAATTTCAGGTCACTGTGGTTAAGCTTTAAGGAGACTAAAACATGAAGAAGGCTGATGATCTTCACATAGACTTTGCCAATGGGACATATAAATGGCTAGTAAACTAGTTAAACTAGTAAATGAATCTCCTGTGTATTCTACCACTTTTGGAATCCTAAAAGGATGACTCCTGACTTCAGCAAACATTGCTAAATTCAAGCACCTATTTCACTTTGCAAAGGGATTCCAGGGAAGCTTCAGGGCCATGAAATTCTCCAAACAAATAATTTCCTGGGGTTTGGAGGTTTGGGTCATCCTAATCTTAGGGTAGCCAGGAAGGAGAACAATTACACTATCAGGATGAAGAAAGCTTCATCTTGATCCAGGGCTGCTCTAGATTACTCTAGATGGAGATTGGTTTAATCCCTCTTGTTCTTAGTGAAGCTCAGTTCTTAAAGATCATTTCATTCACTTAATGTGTCATAAGCTATCTGTTTGGTTCATCGAAATTTGGCATAAATCAAAACTGCTAATCTGTCATTTCTTTAAGGACAATATATTGCAGAAACCACAGATCAGGGGTACCTCTTTTGTTCTTTGATTTTTCCCACCACTAAGAGCAGCTCTGAAATCACGTTCAACTCAACATTTATTAAACATTATATATTTACAATATACAAAGCACTGAGCATGCTTAAGCAAAGAAGAAAAAGACTCAACCTTTATCCTCAAGAAGTCTGTACTTCAATAAGGAAGTATAAAAGTAACTATAACATGAGACAATAAAACAAGCACTCAAATAAGAATATAAATAAAGGCTTAAGGGAGCCCAGAAAAGAGAATATAAATTCAGCTGGAATTCCATGAACACTATAAATGCTTTTAAAGGTGATTTGGAGACTGTGTATGTGACTACAGATTTTAATTCATTTAAAGTAATTTAGTTTTTAGTGGGGACGAGTTAAGTTGACAGAGAAGTAGGGGGACCCTGGGCTTTCCACATCCATCAAACACAGCTGTGTTGAGGTCAGATCATGTGGAACACTTAGGAAATCGATCTGTGGCCTGGCAGAAGGATCTCCACAGTTGGAGGGAGACAGCATAGCAGGTGCAAGGCTTATTTTAACAAACAAATCAAAGCACACCTAGTTAAAGGTCCAAACACCACATGACAAGCAAGAAGGAGCTCTGATTGACCAGTGGGAAAGGGCAGCCAAAATGCAACAGCAGAATACACACAGCACATACCAGAAACACTTCCTGAAGCGTCAGGCTCTGGACAGTGTGAGACGCCTTTTAAATATAGCAGTACTCTCAGGTGCAAGAAATATAACAAGCTTTCAAAACACACACGAGACAGAAACATAGCCAAAATGGCAAGATGGAAGAATTCCCCCCCAAAAGAAAGGTCAAGAAGAAGTCACATCCAGAGACTTATTCAAAACAGATATAATAAGTAAGGGGCCCCTGGGTGGCTCAGCTGGCTAAGCATCCGACTTCAGCTCAGGTCATGATCTCACGGTTTGTGGGTTTGAGCCCTGAATCAGGCTCTGTGCAGACAGCTCAGAGCCTGGAGCCTGCTCTGGATTCTGTGTCTCCCTCTCTCTCTCTGCCCCTCCCATGCTCATTCTCATGCTCATTCTCTCTCTCTCTCTCTCTCTCTCTCTCTCTCTCTGAAAAATAAATAAACATTAAAAAAAGGTGTTTTTTTTTTCAAAAAAAACAGATATGGGGTACCTGGGTGGCTCAGTCAGTTAAGCTTCCAATTTCTGCTCAGATCATGATCTCACGGTTCATGAGTTCGAGCCCCATGTCAGGCTCTGTGCTGACAGCTTGGAGCCTGGAGCCTGATTCAGATTCTGTATCTCCCTCTCTCTCTGCCCCTCCCCCACTCTCTCTCTCACTCACTCTCTCTGTCTCAAAAATAAATAAACATTAAGAAAATTTTAAAAAGATAGAAGCAAAATATCTGAAGATGAATTCAGAACAGTCATATGACTACCAGCTGGGCTTGAAAAAAGCATAGAAGACAACAGAGAAACCCTTGCTTCAGAGATCAAAGACATAAAAACTAGTCAGGCTCAAATAAAAAATGCAATAACAGATGCAAAATTGACTGGATACAGTCAAAATGAGGATTAAAGAAGCAGAGGAGAGAATAGGTGATATAGAAGATAAAATTATGGAAAACAATGAAGCTGAAAAGAAGAGGGAAAAAAAACTATTAGATCACAAGAGGAGACTTAGGGAATTTAGTGATTCCATAAAATGGAACAACATCTGTATCATAGGATTCCCAGAAGAAGAGTGGGGAAAAGGAGCATAAGGTTTATTGGAACAAATTTTAGCTGAAAGGAAATCTGGGGAAGGAAACAAGTATTCAAGTCCAAGAGGCACAGAGAGCTCCTTTCAAAATCAACAGAAACAGGTCAACACCATGACATATCATAGTGAAACTTGCAAAATACAAAGATAAAGAGAATTCTGAAAGCATCTAGGAGCAAAAGTTCCTTAACCTACAAAAGTAGGCACACAAAGTAAGCAGCAGACCTGTCCAGTGAAATTTGGCAGGCCAGAAAGGAGTGGCAGGATATATTCAACGTGTTGAATGGGAAAATTATGCAGCCAAGAATTCTTTATCCAGAAAGGCTGTCATTCAGAATAGCAGAAGAGATCGAGTTTCCCAACAAACAAAAACTAAAGGAGTTCATGAACACTAATCCAGCTATGCAAGAAATTTTAAGGTGGACCCTTTGGGTGGAGAAAAAAAATGACCAAAGCAACAAAGACTAGAAAGGACCAGAGAACATCACTAGAAACATCATCTCTACAGGTAACAAATGGCATGAAATTTATCTTTCAATAATCATTCTGAATGTAAACAGACTAAATGCTTCAATCAAAAGGCATAGGGTATCAGAATGGATAAAAAAAAAACAAGATTCATCTATATGCTGCCTACAGGAGACTCACTGTAGACCTAAAGACACCTGCAGATGGAAAGTGAGGAGATGGACAACCATTTATCATGCTAATGGATGTCAAAAGAAAGCCAGAGGAGCCACACTTGTATCAAACAAACTAGATTTTAAAACAAAGACTGTAACAAGAAATGAAGAAGGGCATTATATCATAATTAAGGAATCCATTCATCAAGAAGAGCTAACAATTGTAAATATTTATGCCCCTGACTTGGAGGTACCCAAATATATAAATCAATTAATAACAAACATAAAGAAACTCATTGATAATAATACAATAATAGTAGGGGACTTTAACACCCCACTTACAACAATGGGCAGACCATGTAAGCAGAAAATCAACAAGGAAGTAATGGCTTTGAATGACACACTGGACCAGATAGACTTAATAGATATATATATTCAGAACATTTCATCCTAAAGTAGCAGAATACATATTCTTCTCGTGTACATGGAACACTCTCCAGAACAGATCACATACATGGTCACAAATCAGTCGTCAACAGTCGTCAACATCAATCATACCATGCATATTTTTAGATCACAACACTATGAAAGTTGAAGCCAACCACAAGAAAAATATTGGAAAGCCCTCAAATACATGAGAGTTAAAGAACATCCTACTAAAGAATGAATGGTTAACCAGGAAATTAAAGAAAAAAAATTCATGGAAGCAAATGAAAATGAAAACACAGCAGTCCAAACCCTTTGGGATGTAGCAAAGGCAGTCCTAAAAAGAAAGGATACTACAATTTGGACTTCTCTCAAGAAGCAAGAAAGATCCCAAACACACTACCTACCTTACACCTAAAGAAGCTCGGAAAAAAACAGCAAATAAAGCTGAAAGCCAGCAGAAGAAGAGAAATAATAAAGATTAGAGCAGAAATAGATAATATAGAAACAAAAAAAGCAGTAGAACAGATCAACAAAACTAAGAGCTGGGTCTTTGAAAGAATAAACAAAATTGATAAACCCCTAACCAGACTCATCAAAAAGAAAACAGAAAGGACCCAAATAGATAAAAATCACATTTTTTATCACAGCTGACACCACAGAAATACAAACAATAACAAGGGAATACTACTAAAATTATATTCCAACAAACTGGACAATCTGGAAGAAATGGACAAATTCCTAGAAACTCACACACTTACCAAAACTAAAAAAGGAAAAAATAGAAAATTTGAACAGATCAATAACCAGTAAAGAACTTGAATCAGTAATTAAAAATCTCCCAACAAGGGGCACCTGGGTGGTTGAGTTGGTTAAATGTCCGACTCTTGGTTTCAGCTCAGTTCATGATCTTACGGTTCATGGGTTCAGGCCCCATGCTGGGCTCTGTGCTGACAGTGCGGAGCCTACTTAGGATTCTTTCAGGATTCTCTCTCTCCCTCTCTCTCTGCCCTACTCACACTCTCTTTCTCAAAATAAATAAACTTAAAAAAAAAATCTCCCAGCAAACAAGAGTCCTGGACCAGATGGTTTCCCAGAAGAATTCTACCAGACATTTAAAGAAGAGTTAATACCTATTCTTCTCAAACTGTTCTAAAAGAATAGAAATGGAACAAAAGCTTCCAAACTCCTCCTACGAAGCCAGCTTTACTTTGATCCAAAACCAGACAAAGACCCCACTAAAAAGGAGAATTAAAGGCTAGTATCCCTGATGAACCTGGATGCAAAAATTCTCAACATGATACTAGCAAATTGATTTCAATAGTACATTAAAAGAATTATTTGCCGTGGTCAAGTGGGGTTTATTCCTGGGCTGCAGGGTTGGTTTAATATTCGTAAATCAACCAATGTGATACACTACATTAACAAAAGAAAGGATGAGAACCATATGATCCTGTCAATTGACGCAGAAAAAGCATTTGACAAAATACAGCATCCATTCTTGATAAAAACCTCAACAAAGTAGGGACAGATGGAACATGCCTCAACATCATAAAGGCCATATATAAAAGACCCACAACTAATACCAATACTGGAAGTCTTGGCCTCAGTAGTCAGACAACAAAAAGAAATAAAGGGCATACAAATTGGCAAGGAAGAAGTCAAACTTTCAGTATTTGCAGATAACATGATACTCTATGTAGAAAACTCAAAAGAATCCACAGAAAAATTGCTAGAACTGATACATGAATTCAGCAAAGTCGTAGGATATAAAATCAACATGCAGAAATCTGTTGCATTTCTATACACCAATAACAAAGCAGCAGAAAAAGAAATCAAGGAATCAGTCCCATTTACAACTGCACCAAAAACAATAAGATACTTACGAATAAACCTAACTAACAAGGTAAAAGATCTGTACTCTGAAAACTATAGAACATTTATGAAAGAATTGAAGAGGACACACAGAAATGGAAAAGCATTCCATGCTCACGGATCAGAAGAACAAACATTGTTAAAATGTCTCTACTACCCAAAGCAATCTACATATTTAATGAAATCCCTATCAAAATACCACCAGCATTCTTCATAGAGCTAGATAAAAAAATTCTAAAATTAGTATGGAACCACAAAAGACCCCTAATAGCCAAGGCAATCCTGAAAAAGAAAAGCAAAGCTGGAGGCATCATGATTTCACATTTCAAGCTGCATTACAAGCTGTAGTCATCAAAAACAGACACATAGATCAATGGAACAGAATAGGAAACCCAAAAATGGACCCACAACTATATGGTCAACTAATCTTCAACAAAGCAGGAAAGAATATCCAATGGAAGACTGTCTCTTCAACAAATGGTGTTGGGAAAACTGGACAGCAACATGCAGAAAAATGAAAAACAGACCACTTATTTACACCATATACAAAAGTAAATTCAAATTGAATGGAAGACCTAACCATGAGACAGGAAACCATCAAAATCTGAGAGGAGAACACAGGCAGCAACCTCTTTGACTCTGCCATAGCAACTTTCTACTAGACATGTCTCTAGAGGCAAGAGGGAAAAAAGCAAAAACGAAATACTGTGACTTCATCAAGATAAAAAGCTTCTGCACAGTGAAGGAAACAGTCAATAAAACTAAAAGGCAGCCTCTGGAATGGGAGAAGATATTTGCAAACAACATATCTAATAAAGGGTTAATATCTAATCTATAAAGAACTTATCAAACTCAAAATCCAAAAAACAAACAACCCAGTTAAGAAATGAAGACATGAACAGACACTCTTCCAAAAAAGACATCCAGATGGCTAACAGACACATGAAACGATGTTCAACATCAACATTGTTGATGTTCAACATTGTTATTAGGGAAATACAAATCAAAACTGCAATGAGATACCACCTCACACCCGTCAGAATGGCTAAAATTGACAACCCAAGAAACAACAGGTATCGGCAAGGATGCGGAGAAAGGGGAACCCTCTTGCACTGCTGGTAGGAATGCAAACTGGTGCAGCCACTCTGGCAAAGAGTATGGAGTTTCTTAAAAAGACTAAAAATAGAACTACCCTACAATCCAGCAATTGCACTATTAGGTATTTACCCAAAGGATACAAAATACATATTCAAAGGGATAGGTGCATCTCAACATTTACGGCAGCATTATCAACAACAGCCAAACTATGGAGAGGGCCCAAGTGTCCATCGACTGAAGAATGGATAAAGAAGATGTGGTATATACAAGCAATGGAATATTACCCAGCCATCAGAAAGAATGAAATCTTGCCATTTGCAAGGACATGGATGGAGCTAGAATATATTATGCTAAGCAAAAAGGTCAATTAGAGAAAGTCATTATATGATTTCACTCATATGGGGAATTTAAGAAACAAATTAGATGAATATACATATGGGAAGAGGGAGGGGAGAGAAGAGAGGAAAACAAACCACCACAAGAGACTCTTAATGATAGAAAATAAACTGAGAGTTGACGGAGGGAGGTGAGTGGGAGATGGGCTAGATGGGTGATGGGTATTAAGGAGGGCACTTGTTGTGAGGAGCACTAGGTGTTCTATGTAAGTGACGAATCACTGAATTCTACTTTGAAACCAATATTGCACTGTATATTAACTAACTAAAATGTAAATAAAGAAATAAATTTTAAAAAATAAAGTAACTTGGTTCTTGTTCTGTCTCTTTTCCTGTGGACTTTATTTTTTTAATTTTTTTAAGTTTATTCATTTATTTTGAGAGAGAGAGAGAAAAAGAGAGACAGCAGGAGAGGCAGAGAGAGAGAGAGGCAGAGAGAGAACCCCAAGCAGGCTCCGCACAGGGCTCAAATTCAGAAACCATGAGATCATGACCTGAGCCAAAACCAATAGTCAGATGCTCAACTGACTGAGTCACCCACGCGCCACTTACTGTGGACTTTCAATCCATCTATATGTTTAACTTTTCAATTTTACAAGCACACTCTTTCCTCAAGAAAAGAATATTGCATTCACTAGGTGGCAATAAAGAACAGAGCTGTAAGTTACCATATATATTTAGAATCTAAAAAGTTCTGCCAATAAAATATGACAATTGCTACTTTCATTGTAATTTCTTTCAGGAAAACCCACCCAGTTTGGTCACGTGCATAGTAATTGCAAAGGTCTTGGGTAAATGGGTGCCTCAACTATCTTTTTGTGTGCTGTTTTTGTCCTTTTCAAAAAACCTAAAATAAAGGAATGGAGTGTTTAGAACATACAACAGGAAAGAAACTGATTCAAAATTGTATTTTAAAAGACCTCAGTAAAATGTATATGTTGATCATTATCTTATGTTTTTTTTTTATTTTTTTAAAACATTTATTCACCTTTGAGAGACAGAGAGTAATTGGGGGGGAGAGGGGACAGAAAGAGAGGGAGACACAGAATCAGAAGCAGGCTCCAGGCTCCAAGCTGTCAGCACAGAGCCCAACGCGGGGCTTGAACCCAAGAATCGTGAGACCATGACCTGAACGAAGTCAGACACTCAATCGACGGAGCCACCCAGGCGCCCCAAATTTGATCATATTCTTTAGTAGAAGGTCAGAAGATAATTGACAGAACTGTTGGTGAGTCCATAGCTATCTCAAAAAGGAAAACGCAGAACACACATTTAAAAAAAATCAAGTTACACAGAATGAAATAGATAATCCTGAACAGTAATCATAGAAATGGAAGAGAAAAGGAAACTCAAGACATCATTTCATAAATTACCTTTCTTCTTGCTGTGATAACACCAAATATGGTGAGGTTACAGTAGAACTGGTATAATCCTGGTAATATGATTAACTTTTTCTGGAAAATAATTTGGCAATAGATAGTAAAAGCAGAACAAAATTCTTGGGGTGCCTGGGTGGCTCAGTCAGTTGAGCATCTGACTTGATTTTGGCTCATGTCATGATTTCACAGCTTGGGATTCTCTCTCACCCTTGCTCTCTGCCCCTCCCCAACTTGTGCTGTCTCTCTCAAAATAAATAAATAAACTTAAAAAAAAAAAAAAAAGGCAATACAAAATTTCAGACCTGTTAGCTCAAGGAGCCCAATCCTGGGAATTTATCCTAAAGGAGGAATTCAACCAAAGAATAAACCTGCAAATGTTAACATGTTGTCAATAGGAATGTCTATGATGGAAGGAAAGAAACTGGAAACAACATGTATGCTTGGATAAGTAATACCACAATGAGAAAAAAAGCTGTCTCCATGTCTTTCAGAATGTAGACAGGACCAGAAGGACTTCTGGAGTCAGAGGTGAAACAGCAGAGAAGCAGCCCAGCAAGAACAGCCCTATGTAGAGCTCTGGCTCAGCCCTCTAGGCCAGGGAGTAACACCGATGACAAGGAGGGCAGTCTAGGAGAGGGACCAGCAGCTGAGCCCAACATGGAAAGAATGAGGACAGGTATAAAAGAAATGTTGAAAAATGATGGCAAGCTGCTAATGTTTGAGACAAGACAATGACAATATGGATCACCTGGGACACAGTGGCATCTCATCTAAACACCGTGTTAGTTATTACACACCAAAAGCCTTCCTTGTGTTTCTGTGCTTGTTTGTACTTTCCAAATTCTCTGCAATAAATACATATTACATTTATTATTATATATAATTATATATTACATGTTATATAGGTAACATTATTTACATAATTGGAAAAATGTTCTATGGAAAGAGTATAATAAAACACTAGAATCTATTCCTTGCTACTCAAAGTGTGACAGCTTGTTAGAAGTACAGAATCTTGGACTCCTGCACAGACCCAGTGAGTCAGAATCTGCAGGTTAACAACAAATTCACAGGTGGTTCCCACATGTATTTATAGTCTGAGAAGCACTGCTCTGGTTCCTTCTGCTCCACATCCCCCAAAGTGTGTGAGGCATGAGAACCTACCAGACTCTGCTGTGGCCTTCCTAGGTGCAGACATGTTGTCCCCACGCCCAGATTAGATGGGTAAAAGGCTTCTGCAGGTACTGAGCCTTGTGCTTTGAGAGTCAGGCAGAAGTTCTGATTAGTATCCTGGGGCCAGCACACAATTGTTGTTCACCTGGTCAAACACACAATGCAAAGAAATTTCTATTAGATTATTACTGATATTTACCCAGTCACTGTCACTCGATGACTTAATTCTTTGAATGCCACACTTATGCTAAAGTAGGTGTTGGGGATTCAATATTGAATGGATAAGAACTGACTACAGAGCCCGTCTTCAAATAGTTCATGTTCAATCTATAAAAAATCCTCAGATAGAATAAGCATGTTTTCTTTTCTAATCTTTGCCTGTAAATAATAGGCCTGTAAAATCATGGTACATTACTCCTTCTGGTTAAAACCTAGAGTACTTTTTGTTTGGCAACTTCTCCATTAACTACCTGCAAATGATATGGGATTGCTGTAATCTGAATCTAAAAGTTAATGTTTTGAAACATATTTTATTTTTTTTAATTTCTTTAAATGTTTACTTCTGAGAGAGAGAAACAGAGACAGAGCATGAGCAGAGGGAGGGGCAGAGACAAAGGGAGACACAGAATCCTAAGCAGGCTCCAGGCTCTGAGCTGTCAGCACAGAGCCTGACATGAGGCTTGAACCCACAAACCATGAGATCATGACCTGAGCCGAAGTCAGACGCTTAACCAACTGAGCCATCCAGGTGCCCCTGAAACATACAAATTTTAGAATTTTGAGATATAGGATGTTAAAAAAGATTATTTAAAACATGGATATAAGGCAAAAAGGTAGGTGGCATGTCCTTTTAATGTTGACGTTGATATTTAACAGGCCTTTCCAAGGATTATCAATTATGTAGAGAATTGTTAACTACGACTCATTGTTTAAATCCTAGACTTAATAAAATTACATGTTAACCTATAGATTTTTCTTCTAGTAGGAAAGATAACATCATAGATTATCATCTATTGCCCTGTCAGACCTTAAACCAGGCTTTCTAAATCTAACCTAGAGTTCTTATTCTAGCATTCATTCCAATTGCCTATAAAAATCTGGATCATCAAACCTTCTCTGAACTACTTTCACCAACTTCCTGGTTTCTTCATTAATCAATAAATTGAATACAATCTCTGTCATGGTTTCACTTCATATTTTAATGCATCACACTTTTAATTTTATTTTTAAATGCTACTTTGATGAAAGGAAAAAAAAATCTCTTCTTTTTAAAAGGACAGCGGTGGCCTCATGACTGGTACTGTGGTAATGGACTTCAGTGGTGAGCCTTCCTTGGAAGCAGACCTGAGAAGTTAAAGACCTCACTGGTAACTAAGAACCACTGAGAATAATGCCCAAGTTTCTGCCTTCCAAATACATGACTGAAAATATTTAAAATGACACAATCTTAACTAAAGACAAAAAAAATGAATATTTTTTAGAAATTTTGCCAGACAATTTTAAGATGCTCTTTGATAACGGGAGATACTCTTAATTAAATATCAGGGTTTAAATATGCTATATACTGGGGGCGCCTGGGTGGCTCAGTCGGTTAAGCGTCCGACTTCAGCTCAGGTCATGATCTCATGGTTTGTGGGTTCAAGCCTCATGTCAGGCTCTGTGCTGACAGCTCAGAGCCTGGAGCCTGCTTCTGATTCTGTGTCTGCCTCTCTCTCTGCCCCTCCCCTGCTCACGCTCTGTCTCTCTGTCTCTCAAAACTAAATAAATGTAAATAAATAAATTAAATAATTTAAATATGCTATATGCTGCATTCCACCAAATCAAACATATAAATGGTCCTGCACTCCAACAGCTCATCATCTTTATGTGAATATACACCCCCACACACACAAGATCTCTCTAGCACACAGGTAAGTAGACTGAAATTCATATTAATCCATACCAACAGTCACCAGTATCAAATCTTTCATATAAGCCAGTACTTCTCCCAGAGCAAACAACTCTGATCAGAAACACATACCCATTTCTAGCATTTATTAGTGCGATGAGTTTGAGACAGCCTATAGAAATATAAAAATAAAACTGGATGAATTTCCCTTCTCTTATACTTGATATAGTATATCACAGGACAAATAGATAAAAGAATATCTTAATTAAGCTGATTAACATTTAATTCAGTTTGTGAGTTGCAGCTACTATAGTAAATCAGCAACAGCATAAGACTATAAAATTCAACAAGTGTGTATTAAAGCCTAGAGGCTCTATAAAGTCTACAAAAGTAAATTACATAATAAAAAAACAGAATCTTCACTTATTATAATGCAAAGGAAAACTTCTAAGGGAATATAGTGAAAGCTTCTACCATATTACACACCTCCTCCAATGCTTGACTAAGTAAGCCCCCATCAGGGCTTCCCCCCATAATTTCTGTTTTTTATAATACTTTCTGGACTCATCTCCCCAAGTTGAACCATAAACACCTTGAAGGCAGGAATTTTAACTTGTTGTATCTTCAGTGACTAACACATTCTACACACTCAAGAAATGTTTGATGGGTTAACTAATTATTTAATTCCATGAAAAATGTGTATGCATCTGCATAGCATGCCAAGAACTCTGGGAAGTCCCAGAGGTCAGATCCCTAAATTAAAAGTTTCTCTCCCAACTCCTGAAGACGTTTTCTACACTATAGAAAATCAAGGAATTAACCCTGAGAAGGGGGAAAACATTAAAAAATTATTACTTGCTTTGGGATACAGCACTGAGGACAGACAAATAAAGTTCCAATATGGCACAAAGTGGTCCCATGTGACCACAAGAGGAAGAAAACACGTGTTTGGTTTCCCAAGAAACAAATGCAGGACATTTTTCTTTAGGAGTTAGAGTGACACAGAAGAACCAATGAATACTGTACATATTCTCCAATGCTTAGTTAAGGTGCGATTGTCAGTCTGTCTCACATGCTCTCAAAACTAAAGCAGATGCCAGCAAAGGCCATTCCTGTATATTGGAGTTTATGTTGGAAGCAAAATGCCAAAATATAGTTTGAAATGACATGCTCAGCACCTTGTCCTGACAATTCTAACCTCTAGGGCTGAGTACTTCCAATTTTTTTGAAAATTCTTCTCTGAGACCTGTGTTGGCCTAGAAAGAAGAGAATGAAAGAAATCCAAATGCCCAGTACTGAGTAACTACTGCCCTACCTGAAGTCCACCTCAGGTATAAGAGCTCTTTCCTGTGAAATCTGTATTTCCGGTGACTAAATTCTCAGGGCAAGCTTCTTGGACTAGTATTATGTAGCATGTTTTACGCCACTTAAGAATTGCTTTTAGTTTTGTTGTGTTTTTTAAAGGATAAGCGTTACTGCTTTTTCCAATTATAAAGATAACCAGTATTCATGTAGAAAGTGAAGTTCCCATCAGGAAATTTCGCTTTTGATCAGTGGCTTACTAGTCACTCTGAAGTATGTGTGTGTGAGGGTCGGGGGGTACAAAGCAGGGAGGGATGAGGTGCTGAAGTGCACAAGAGCCGCTGGCAGTTCTGGCTGGCACAATCAGGCAAGAAAAAGAAATAAAGGTATTCGAATTGGGAAGGACAAAATAAAACTGTCTTTATTCACATGATTAAGATTTATGTGCATAATTATACCTCAATAAGGCTGATTTTTAAAAAGCCATAAAAAAAGGGGCGCCTGGGTGGCTCAGTCGGTTAAGCGGCCGGCTTCGGCTCGGGTCATGATCTCACGGTCCGTGAGTTCGAGCCCCGCGTCGGGCTCTGTGCTGACAGCTCAGAGCCTGGAGCCTGTTTCAGATTCTGTGTCTCCCTCTCTCTGACCCTCCCCTGTTCGTGCTCTGTCTCTCCCTGTCTCAAAAATAAATAAAACGTTAAAAAAAAAGCCATAAAAAGACAATCTACTTCAGTAAGAGTAAAATAAAACACAGAGGTGATTGTGCTAAAATGATTTTAAAAATCAAGTTGTTAATGGAAGTTTAAACATTAAAGAGCTGTTATCCACCATCATGGAAATGAGAGAACTGTTACCCCTTCGCGGGTCTTTACCATCTTGTTTGTATTTTAAAGCACTGGAAGTCTGTGTCAACAATGCTCAGTCACTTGCAACCCAGGGACTGACATAGTTACCATGAGCCACACTCTGAGCAAATACTTTTTCAATTATTAGAATGGCATTAGTAAAAATAACTACTTACTAACAACATTTGAAAATGAGTTCATTACCTAGATGTTTCTGCTATTCAGGTGCCAAGACAAACAATCTTCTACTGCTTGTTTCATTCACGACATAACTTGCTTTGGCATCTTCCCTCGAACCCCCTGAACATCATATCCATCTGTCTGTTGTTCTTCTTTTTTTATCTTCCCTCTTACCTTCCTCTCGCTCTTTAGGAAATAAAGTTTGCCAGTAACTACGTGAGAGTGCCTGCCTGTTTCAAAATATGTAGCTCCTGTACCTTTAAGCAATAGACCTTGGCTTGTATATCCCAAGGAACTATTTATTTATAGGGTACAGCTGAGCCTTTCCATAACTAAGATTATGTCAGTCACAAACATATACACATGACATACGTGTGCAGACAAGAGTTGACATAGCAGGCCTTAGGCTGCCACACTTAGAAAAACCTACTTGCAAGCCCTTGGTTGTCATCCGGGAACTTCCCTGGCAAAGTCATTTCCAGGATTGCCCTAAATGAGAAGTCATTTATTTCCCTAAATGAGAAGAGTGACTCACTGTGCCTACACTGTATAAATGATGTGGTGTATGCTGAACATCTGTTTTCCTTCTGGACATCTGGAATTTCAGTGACCACCATCAGTCACACAAATACTGTGTGTCTTCATGACTGACCCCCAAGAAAGACCCTCAATGCCTAACCTCAGGTGAGCTTCCTAGGTAGACATACTTCACAGGAGCTGTCACAATTTGTTGCTGGGGGAATTAAATACATTCTGTGTGACCCCACTAAGAGTGGACTCTGGAAAGCTTGCACATGGTTTCCTCCTGCAAAGGACTGAATGTTTGCGTCCCTCCAAAATGCATATGTTGAAACCCTAATCCCAATGTAATGGTATTTGGAGGTGGGGTCTTTGGGAGGTAGGTCGTGAGAGTGAGACCTCATGAATGGGATTAGGGCCCTTAGAGGAAGCAGAGAGCTCTCTTTCCACCAGTGAGGACACAACAAGAAGATGGAAGTCTGCAACCCGGAATAAAGTCCTCATCAAAACCTGACCATTCTGGCACCTTGATCTTGGACTTTTAGTGTCCAAAACTGTGAGAAAGAAATGTTTGTTGTTTAAGCTACTCAGTTTATGGTATTTTGTTGAAGCAGCCTGAACTCGGACAAAAATTGGTTCTGAGAAGTGGGGGTGCTGCTGTAATCCAGGAGTGCTTTAGAACCGGGTAATGGGTGGAGGCTGGAAGAGTTTCAAGGTGCATGCTAGAAAAAGCCTAGACTGCCATGAAAGGACTTCTAAAGGCAATTTTTGTGAGAGCTCAGGAAGCAAAGAAGAGTGCTACAGACAAAGTTTCCATTTTCTTAGAGAATACATAAGTAACCACGAATAGAATTTTGGTAGAAATATGGATGGTAAAGGTGATTCTGATGAGGTCTCAAACTAAAATGAGGAACATGTCACTGCACAACGTTAAAGGGTCGAGGGGAAAAGGTGGACAACATATATGAACAGGTAGAGAATTTAAGTAGAGTGACAGAAACTACTTTAAAAAAATCAAATGGAAATGCTAGAAATAGAAAACAATATCAGAGATAAAGGATTTCTTAGATGGATCTATTAGAAGACTGAACACAGCTGAAGAGAAAAATCGTAAGCTTGAAGACAGGTAAATAAAGATGATCCAAAATGAAATAAGCAGATGAGTGAAAATCAGAAGATCGTTCAAAAGTAGTGGATCATTATCGAATGGCCTAATTTCTGTATAAGTGGAGTCACCAAGAGAGAGAATACCTGAGAAATGTCCATAATTAATAGATGATAAGAAATCACAAATCAAAGATGTGTTCAGAACCTCAATTCGGGGGAGGGGGGAGTGTATGGATTACACACATCATAGTCCACATGCTGACAAACAAAGATATTGTGGAAATCTGGGAGGGACCTACGAAAAAACTGACAGAATTCAGGGTCAGCATACTTGCACTAAAAGATGTTAAAAGAAGTTCTTCAAGAAGAAAAGTAGGCCACAGATGGAAATTTGAAGTTACATGCCAAACATGTGGAAAATACCAAAAACGGTAAGAATGCCAAAGAATGGTAAAAATATACAGGATTTTTTAATCTCTTTAAAAGATAATTGCGACTTCGGGTTTAGCTTTAACAGGCAAAGAGCTAGGAAGTCATCACTCTCATCTTCACAAGAAAAAAAGATGAAGAAAGTAAAAATCAATGACTTTTCTTAGATCCACCAGCGGACTGAGGTGGCAGAGAAAATCGCCACCCCAAATCTGGAGAGACAGGCAGATACAGACAAGTGCTGCTGAGATCAGCTTACCTACAACAGAGGCATCAGAGCCAGTAGGGAGTAGGGAGAATTAAGCTCACTGCTTTTACAAAGTGCTGTAGGCTGAGCGTGGACTACTTTGAAAGTGAAAAACCCCTGAGGTGAAGGAGGTCAGAAGGTACAGACTTCCAGTTATAAAGGAAACAAGCCCTGGAGATGTCACATACAGCAGGTGACTAGAGTCAATAAAACTGTAGTGTATATTTGAAAGTTGCTCAGAGAATGGGTCTTGAAAGTTCTTACCACAAGAAAAGAATTATAATTGTGTGGTGACAGATGTTATTTAGTCTTATTGTGCTGATCTCCCAATATATACAAATATCGAATCATTATGTGGTTCACCTGAAATTAATATAACATTCCATGCCAATTCTATCAATTCTTTAAAAAATGGGAAAAAGACAGAATTCGCCTAAAGGAGGGAAAGAAATTGACAACACACCTTGAAAATAACCCAACATGATTAAATAACAGGAAAATGCAAAATAAAACTGCAGTAAGATACCATTACTCCCCCAACTAGAAATCCCAAAATTACAAAGGCTAAAAATTGGAAGTGTTGACAATGATTTGGAAAAATTACAAGTGTTGGCAATGATCTGGACAAATTATGTATTCTCACGTATAGTGGGAGAGTGTAAAATGATACAAATGCTTATAAGTAAAGTGTGGCAGTTTCTTTTTACATTACATATGTACTTACCACAGAAGCAGCATGCTCACTCTTACATATTTACTAAGAAAAATCTATTAAGCAAAATGAAAACTTACACGCACATAAAGACTTGTTCATCAATGTTCATAGCAGTGCTTTTCATAATAATTCCAACCTTAAAACAGTCCAAATGCCCCTCACTGGATGATGTATAATCATAGAATGGAATGAAATACTGTTCCAAAATAAAAAGGGGTGAAGTGAAAAAAAACAAAAAAACAAACAACTGAGGGTCCAGACTTGGAAAAGCCTCAATACTTATATGAATTTTAGCTCCAAGAACTGCACTGGGTTCCCATGATAAAAAATATTTTAAAAAATACCCTTGTGTTTTAGATGGGGGAGGGGAGAACAGCGTAACCTATCTGGGACAATCTGGACAATAGGGACAATTTGCATTGTCCCTAAAGCATTCTCCATAACAAAGGCCTGCACTCCAAGGAAGAGTACTTGACTAGAGCTTTATCTGACCTGGAGGAAGAGCTACCTCCAACTCTAGCCTCCTCTAGCCATCTGTCTTAGGTAAAGAGATAAGAAAAGAGACTAATCAACAATTCAGAAAATCACATCCTAAGGACTCAGGACCACCAAAAATACAAGATCTAATCCTAAAATTACACAATGCTTTTCTTCCTCAAAGCCCTACCATATCATCTAGGCTTCAGTATGCTAGCATATGTTAGCAGTGCATTATAATTGAAAAAGCTGCAAGCTGCAAGTTACAAACTCTGTGTAAGGAGGAGTTCTTAGGAAAACCTAGAGACAACAGAGGTATGGAAAGATTTTTTTTTAAAGAAAGAAAAAGAAAGAAACTAGAAGAAACTGCAAGCTCTGACACCTACAGCTATAGGAAACATTAGACAAGAGTCCAGTTTCCAGCCAGACTGACACAAAATCTCACTCTAAAAGCCTAAAGGAGTGCCTGGGTGGCTCAGTTGGTTGGGCAGCTGACTACAGCTCAGGTCATGATCTTGCAGTCTGTGAGTTCGAGCCCCACGTGGGGCTGTGTGCTGAGAGCTCAGAGCCTGAAACCTGCTACCAATTCTGTGTCTCCCTCTCTCTGCCCCTTCCCTGCATGCTCTCTCAAAAATAATAAACATTAAAAAAAAAAAATTTAAAGCCTAAGGACCTCAGTTCTTATTACTCAAATACTATGTCTGACTTTCAAGAAAAATTACAAAACATTCTAAACAAGCAAAAGAAAAACCTTACCATCTAAAGAGACAAAGCAAGTTCAGAACTAGATTCCAATATGACACACATATCCAGTAGGGATTTAACAAAAACTAAGAGCTCTAGGAAAAAGAAGTAATAATGTGTCAGAATATATGGGTCATGGACACAAACAGATGGCAAACTGTAAAAACAAATAAATAAATAGGAAATGTTCAAAGTAAAAAACACTGTAACATAAATGAAAAATGCTTGTGATGAACTCATCAGTAGATTGGGCCTGGTTGCAGAAAAAATCAGCAAGCTTGAAGACACGTCAACAGAAACCTCCCAAACTAAAAAGAAAGAGAAAAAAGAAAGGGTGTGGGGGATAGAACAAAATATATAAGAACTACTGGACAATTTTAAAAAGTGTAACATATGTATAATGGGAATGCCAGAAGGAGCATAAAGGAAGGGAGGGAGGGAAGAAGAGAGGGAGGGAAGAAGGTGGGGAAGGAAGGAACAGAAATACCTGAAGTAAAAATAATCAAGACTTTCCTCAAATTAATGACAGACATGAAACCACAGAACCAAGATGCTCAGAAAACACCAAGGAGGATAAATATCCAAAGCATATTATATTCAAACTGAAGAAAACCAAAGACAAAGAGAAAATCTTGAAAGAAGTGAGAAGGGGGGTAAATACAATACCTATAGAGGAACAAAGACAAGATTTACATCTGATTTCTTGTAAGAAACCACACAAACAAGAAGACCATAGAGTACTTTAAATGATGAAAGGAAAAAAAAACCCAATTTAGAATTCTGCATACAGTGAAATTATCCTTCCAATGTGAAGGAGAAATAAAGACTTGCTCAAACAAACAAAAACTAGGGGATTTTTCCCAGACCTCCACATAAGAAATTTTAACAAAGTTCTTCAAAGAAAGGAAAAGGCCAGAAACTAAGAACATCACAGGAAGAATAAATGAAGGTCAAGTAGAATCTCTTGTTTTTCCTATTCCTAATTGATCTAATAATTTTTCAAGTAATAATGGCAACAATGTACTGGGTGATTATAGCATATGGATAAATGAAATGAATGAGCAATGTCATAAGGGATAGGAGGGAAAAATTGGGACTACTGTGTAATAAGATAAATATGTAAGGCAAAATGGGGAGTACCCATGAAAACAGCATAATGTTATTTGAATGTAGACTTACACTTATTATAAATGTATACTGCAAACACTAAGGTAACCACTAAAAAAATTAATTTTTTAATTAAGAGGACAGAAAATGATTTACCATAAGTGACTGACCACAAAATGATCAATTAAAATCAAGGAAGGCAGAAAAATGGAGGAAGATAAAGAAACAAAGAACAAGTACAAGTAGAAAACAGTTACAAATACAGTAGATATTGACCCCACTATATTATTATCACTTTAAATATGAATAGTCTAATAAATACATTCACATGTCAGAGTAGACTTTTTAAAAACCTCCAATATAACTTGTCTCTCAGAACCCCACTTTAAATATAAAGACAAAGATAGATTTTTTAGATAGGGAAAGAAATAGATATAGCATGCTAACACTAATCAAAAGGAAGCTAGAGTATCTATATTAATCTCAGGCAAAGCAGACTCCAGAACAAGGAAAATTACCAGAGACGAGAGGTGGCACTACATAATGATAAATCGTCCATTCTCCAAGAGGATATAACAATCCTTAACAGGTACACATCTAACAAAGTGTCAAAATATGTGAGGCAAAAAGTAATAAAACTACAAAGAGAAATAAACAAATCCACTATTTTAGTTATAGAAATCAGCACCTTTCTATCAGTAGTGGACAGATTCAGCAAGCAGAAAATCAGTAAGGATACAGTTGAGCTGATCAACACAAGCAATCAACTGTATCTGACATTTATCAAATACTTCCTTCAACAATAGCAGAATGAGCACTCTTATCAAGCTTACATGGAACATTCACAAAGACAGGTCACACCTCAAGCCACAAAACACACTTTAAGACAAATTGGAAAGAGTATAAATCATACAAAATATGCTCTCAGAACACTGTGAAATTAAACTAGAAATAAGTAACAGAACGATAGCTGGGGATTAAACAACATGTGATTAGATAACACAGAAGTCAAAGAAGTCTCAAGAGAAATTTTAAAATATTTTGAACTAAATGAAAATTGAAATACAACTTATCAAAATTTGTGAGATACAGCAAAAGCAATGCTTAGGAATAAATTTAAAGTACTAAATACATATATTTAAAAAAGAAAGATAAAATCAATAACTAAGCTTCTACCTCAAGACATTAAAGAAAAAGGGGCAATATAAACCTAAAACAAGCAAAGAAAGAATAAAAATTAAAGCAGATATAAATGAAGTTGATAACACCAAACCAATAGAGAAAATCAATAAAACCAAAAGCTGGTTCTTTGTAAAGATAAATAAAATAGATAAACCTATAACCAGGATAACCACGGAAAAAAGTGAGCCAATGCCAAGTACTAATATCAGAAATAAAAAAGGATTATCACTACTGATTCTACGGACATTAAAAGGATAAGAGAGGGATATTATCATGCCCTCATATTTGATAACTCAGATTAAAGAGATCAATTCCTTATAAAACATAAACTACCAATATTCACAAAAGAAAAAGTTGATCATCTGAATGAGCCTATGTCTATAAAAGAAATTCAATCAATAAATATATACCAATTACCTCCAATCTCTTCCATAAAACAGAATCATAGAGAACACTTTCTAACTCATTCTATAAAGCCAACATTGCCCTAACATCAAAACCAGATGAAGACATTAAAAGAAAAAAAAAAAAAACTATAGGCCAAAATCACTCATGAACACAGGTACAAAAATCAACAAAACTATCAGCAACTGAATCCAAAAATATATCAAAATAATTATAACCATGACCAGCAAAACTTATTCCAAGTATGCAAGGTTGGCTCAACATGTGAAAACCAACTGACGTAATGCAACAAAACAGTCTAAAGAAGAAAAATTATATTATCACGCCAATATACATAGAAAAAACATTTAACAAAATCCAAACACATTCATGATAAAAAAAAAAAACTCTCAGGAAACCAGGATTAGAGGAGGGGAACTTCCTCAACTTGACAAAGAACATCTACAAAAACATCTACAGGTAACTTAATGATGATAAACTAGATGCTTTCTTCTAAGATGGGGAACAAGGCAAGGATATCCTCTCCCACCACTCCTATTCAAGACCAAATTATAGAAGTCCTACCTAATGCATAACACAAGGGAAATAAAAGATACACAGATTGGTAAGGAAAAAATAAAACTACCTTTCATCTCAGATGACATGATTGCCTAAGAAGAAAATACCAAAGAATCAACAACAACAAAAGAACTCCTGGAGCTAATAAGGAATTATAGCAAGGTTGAAGGTTGAAGTTAATATACAAATGTCAATTCCTTTCCTATATACCAGCAATGAACAAATGAAATTGGAAATAAAAAATACATCATTACATTAGCTTCATCCAAAATGAGATGCATAGGCATAAATTTAACAAAATATGTATTGGATGTACATGAAGAACTCTACAAAACTAATGAAAGAAAGGAAACGTCTAAATAAATGAAGAAATATTACATGTTCATGGATAGAAAGACTCAAAATTGTTAAGATCTCAATTCTTCCACATGTGTTTTATAGAGTCAGTGCAATCTCAGTCAAATCCCAGCAAGTTGTTTTGTAGTTACCAATAAACTCATGCTAAAGTATACGTACACAATGGAATACTACGTGGCAATGAGAAAGAATGAAATATGGCCTTTTGTAGCAACGTGCATGGAACTGGAGAGTGTGATGCTAAGTGAAGTAAGTCATACAGAGAAAGACAGATACCATATGTTTTCACTCTTATGTGGATCCTGAGAAACTTAACAGAAGTCTATGGGGTGGGGGTGGGGGGGGGAGGAAGAAAAAAAAAAAGAGGTTAGAGAGAGAGAGAGCCAAAGCATAAGAGACTCTTAAAAACTGAGAACAAACTGAGGGTTGATGGGGGGTGGGAGGGAGGGGAGGGTGGGGGATGGGTACTGAGGAGGGCACCTTTTGGGATGAGCACTGGGTGTTGTATGGAAACCAACTTGACAATAAATTCCATATTAAAAAAATAAATAAAGTATATGTGAGAAAGCAAAAGATTCAGAATAATCAACACAATACTGAAGAACGAAGTAGGAACTGACACTTCAGGATTTCAAGATTTACTATAAAGATACAGTAATCAATACAGCATGACACGGTGGGAAAAAAAACAAATAGATCAACAGAGAGACCAGACACAGACCCACACAAATTTGGTCAACTGATCCTTGATAAAAGAGCAAATGCAATTCAATAGAGAAAGAACATTCTTTCTGACAAACGGCACTGAAACAACTGGACATCCATATGCCAAAAAAAAAAAAAAAAAATCTAGACTTTACACTTTTAAAAAATTCATTCAAAATGGATTATAGGCCTAAATGTAAAGCACAAAATTATAAAACTTCTAAAAGATAACTGTATTGGTGCCCAAGGGCTATCATAACAAAGTACCACAAACTGGGTGACTTTAAAAAAAAAAAAAAACTGGGGTGCCTGGGTGGCTCAGTCGGTGAAGCATCCGACTTCAGGTCAGGTCATGATCTCGCAGTTTGTGAGTTCAAGCCCCACTTTGGGCTCTGTGCTGACAGTCTGGAGCCTGGAGCCTGCTTTGGATTCTGTGTCTCTGTCTCTCTCTGCTCCTCCTCCTCCACTCTGTCTCTCTCTCTCTCAAAAATAAATAAACATTTAAAAAGTAAAAAAAAAAAAAAACAAAAAAAAAAAAACAAAAAAACTCCTAAATAGCTCAACAATTAAAAAAAATATTTAATGGGCAAAAGATCTAAACTGATGTCTCACCAAAGAATATATGCAAATGGAAAATAAGCATATGAAAAGCCGTTCAACATCATATGTCATTAGAGATCTGCAAGTTACAACAATGAGATGTTACTACATACCTATTAGGCCAAAATCCAAAAAAAACTGAGCAAACCAAATGCTGTTAAGGATGGAGATACATTGCTGGGAATGCCAAAATGGTACAGCCACTCTGGAAGACAATTTAGCACATTCTTACAAAGCTAAGCATAGTATTTCCATATGATCTGGCAACTGTACTCCTAGGTATTGACCCAATTGATTTTAAATGTACATCCACACAAAACCCTGTGTTCAAATGTTGATAGCCGCTTTATTCACAATCATCAAAAACAGGGGTGGGGGAGGTGGAGCTGGAAATGCCCAAAATGTCCTTCATTAGTTGAATTGATGAACAAACTGTAGTACATCCACCCAATGTAGTATTATTTGGTGATAAAAGGAAATGAGGGGGCACCTGGGTGGCTCAGTAGGTTAAGCGTCCAACTTCAGCTCAGGACATGATCTCACCGTTCCCAAGTTCAAGCCCCACGTTGGGCTCTGTGCTGACAGCTCAGAGCCTGGAGCCTGCTTCAGATTCTGTGTCTCCCTCTTTCCCTGCCCTTCCCCCGCTCATGCTCTGGTTCTCTCTCTTTCTCTCAAAAATAAAAAAATATTAAAAATTTTTTAAAAATAAAGAAAAAGAAAAGAGCTATCAAGCTATAAATAGATATGTAGGCACCTTAAGTGAATGTTGCTAAGGAAAAGAAGCCAGGCTGAAAAGGCCACATACTGGATGATTTCAACTATATTACAAGTCTTTTATCATATATGTATTTTGCAAAATCATCTCCAAGTGTGAGACTTGTCTTTATTCTCTTAACAGTACCTTTCACAGAAGTTTTTAATTTTAATAAAGACTAAATTATCATTTTTTTTCTTTCATGATGATCCATGGACGATTCCTTTTGGTGTAGTATCTAAAAATTCATTGCTGAAACCAAGGTCACCCGTATTTTCTCCTGTGTGATTGTTGTGGGCAAACTGTATTCCCTAAAAAGATATTTTGAAGTCCTAACCCCCAGTATCTGTGAACATAAACTTTTTTGGAAATAGGCTATTTGCAGACGTAATTAAGGTGAGGTCCTAATGCAATGACTGATGTCCTTTTAAGATAAGGAAAATCTGGACACAGACAGAAAAAGAAATCCATATGACAAGAGAGGCAAAAACTGGAGTGATGTGTCTACAAGCCAAGGACAGCAAGCATTGCTGGCAACCACCAAAAGTTAGGAAGAAGCAAGGAAAGATCCTTCTGTAGAAACTTCAGAGAGAGCATGGCCTTGCTGACAAAATCTCAGAATCTTGCCTCCAGAACTTGAAAGAATACACTTCTGTTTTCTCACAGACATCCAGTCTGCGGTACTTTGTCATGGCAACCCTAAGAACCAATACATATTTTGGTACCATGAAGTACAGGGTTGCTATAATAGATACCCAAAAAAAATGTGGAAGTGGCTTTGTAATTAGGTAATGGATAGAGGACATAAGAGTGTTGAGGCACATTATAGAAAAAGCCTAGTCTGCCTTGAAAAGACTGTGGGTAGAAATGTGGACATTAAAGGTGACTCTGGTGAGGGGTCAGAAAGAAAAGAGGGGAATGGTGTAAAAAGCATCTCCAGTCTTCGATAATACATGTACCGTCCAAGAAAAGAATGTTGCTAGAAACATAAACTTTAAAGGTTCTTCAGGCTAGGCCTTAGAAGGAAATAATGAGAGACGCCTGGGTGACTCAGGCGATAAGCATCCAACTCTTGATTTCGGCTCAGGTCATGATCTCATGGTTTGTGAGATCAAACCCCACATCAGGCTCTGTCCTGACAGTGTGGAGCCTGAAGCCTGTTTCAGATTCTGTGTCTCCCTCTCTCCCTGCCCCTCCCCTGATTGTGCTCTGTTTATCTCTCTCTCAAAAATAAATAAACATTTTTTAAAAATTTTTTCCAAAGGAAATAATGAATATATTATTGGATACTGGAAGAAAAGCAATCATTGTTACAAAGTGGCAAAAACTGCCTGAAATGTGTTCTACTGTTGGGTCGAAGTAGAACTTGTAACTATAGTTGCCTTAAACAAAGTGGAGGTGAGGGGCACTGACCACCCCCGCCCCCGCCATGGTAAAAAATACACCTATAACTTTTGACTCCCCCAAAACGTAACTACTTATACTCTACTATTGACTAGAAGCCTTACCAATAACACAGAGTCAACTGACACATCTGAATGTATCATATCTACGGATATATCACATCTGTATGTCTCATATACTGTATTCTTAAAGTAAGCTAGAGAAAAGATGATGTTATTTAAAATATCTTAAGAGAAAATACACTTATAGTACTACATTTATCAAAAAAAAAAAACCCACATATAAGTGGACCCATGCAGTTCAAACCCATGTTATTCAAGGGTCAACTGTAATGAACTTGGATATTTAGCTGAGGATATTCCTAAGCAAAGTGTAGAAGATGTGACCATGGGTTCTCCTTGCTGCCTATATAAGAAAATGCAAGAGGGAAGAGATAAATTGAGAAAGGAATTGTTAGGCGAAATGGAACCAGCATTTGATGATTTGGAATATTCTCAACCTATCCAATATCTCATGCTCTGGAAACAAGACTAAAGGTATGGTTTGACAAAGTTCGGTAAGAGCATGGCCCTGCTAATAACTTGATTTCAGACTTCTAGCTTCCAGAATTGTGAAAGAATGCATATATTAGGACACTAAGAGCACAAACCACAAAAGAAAAAATTGGAAGACTCTTTAAAATTTTTCTTAATCCCATTCTTCAAAAGATTACATTAAGAAAATATAAAGATAAGCCACACACTGGAAGAAACACCTATATGGAAAAGGACTTGTATTCCAAACATGTAAAGACCCTTATAAACTCAAGAAGACAAACAACCCAAGTTTTTTTTTTTAATGAGCAAAATATTTGAATAGACACTTCACCAAATAAAAAACTACAGATGGTAAATTAAACATAGGAAAAAAACACTCAATACCATTTGTCAACAGGAAAATGCAAAAGGAAACAATGAGATGCCACTACACACTTATCAGGATGGCTAAAATGAAATACAATCACACGAACAATACAAAGCAATTCTGGCAAAAATGGAACAACTGGAACTCTGATGCACCGCTGTCAGGACCCCTTTACTCACTACCTTGCTTTAGTTTTCTTAAAAGCACTTTTCATTACCTTAAGATTTACCTATGTATGGAAGTCCTTGTGTATCTGCTCATATGTGTACTGTCTATCTCCCTCCGTATAAGTACCATGAGGCTGGTGACCTGGTCTGTCTTGTCACCACAGTGTCACCTCAACACCAAGATGAATGGTAGAAAGTGGGCACTCAATACATATGTATTAAAAGGCAGTAAGAAGCAGAAAGAAGTGACACAAAGATAAGTAAATTTGCAAAAGCAAGGAACCCAGTCATAGCAGCCCAAAGAGGGGCAACCTGATGTAAAAGAAAGTAAATTTAGACCGCCAGGACTGTGCGCATTCGAATTATCTGGGGAGCTCTGCAAAATACCGATTGCAGGTCACATCAAATGAATGAAATCAGAGAATGGGGTCCAAGTATTGATCATTAAAGTTCTCCAGGTGATCCTAGTGTGCAGTCAAGATTAAAAACTACTGAGGAAATGGAACCTAGGCTTTGGAGCTGTACCTACTTGGGTGAAAATCTTGGGCAAGTGACATAACCTCCCTCTGCCCCAAAAATCTCATCTATAAAATGGGAACAATATATACCTCCCAAAGACTGAGATTCTATATAAAGCTCTAAGTAAATGTTAATGTGCCTCTCCAGGGCAAGCTTGATGAAATCTTCATTGCTTGGTATGACAAATGCTAATTCAATCATTAATTCATATCTTCCATTGTTACCTGATTATTGAAGTGAACATTTGCATTGGTGAAGTTTAGAAATGCTAACTTTCTCAGTGTTCTGATGATAAGATGCCACCTGAAGCTATGTCCATTTTAAATCTATGAGTAACTAAACTTTGAAGGGAAATCTAATTTATTATTTATACCAGCGATTCTCAAACCTGGATGCAGGTTAGAATCAACATAAGCTTTTTTAAAAATAACCCATACCAAGTGTCCAGACCATGCGAAAGCCCTTAAATCAAAATCCTTGGGGTAGGTCCAGAGCATGAATATTCTTTAAAAGGCTAATTGATCTGTAATTCTAAAACACAGTCAGGGCTGAAAAATACTTATTTGCACTAATGACACCCCATGCTAACTACATATCCGAGTCATTTGTGGAGCTCTCAAAAAAAAAATAGATGGATTCCAGAATCCTGCCATAACTTAGTGATTCCGAGTCCATGGACATGGAACTTGTCATTTTGCAAAGCATCATAAAACTTCCCCCTGGTGATTCTGACAGAAACCCGCAGGGAAACACTACTTTATACTATGAATTTACTCTCCCTGTTGTGTACCAGCAAAGGTCATTTAGAACTTTCCTGGCATGTTTAGAGCTTTCATGGCCGCCCATGCCAAGCCTTCTCAGTTTCTTTTAATCAGTAACTGATGCAATACATCACAGCAAGTCTAAAGTCTACAGACCTTTTCAAAACATTTTCATGTGCAGACTACTGACCCACATCATTTACCACACACTGTGCCCAGCACCAGCTATGCAGTCCGCTGGCCTTTCTAACCAAATCCCATTAGGCTGCCGATTTGGGAATGGCAAAATGGAATGCCCAGGCCTCATTTCCCTTTAAGTGGTATGTGATACCAGGACTAATGACATTAACCTCACTGGTCAGATGAGTCTGAATGAAATCCAAGTTGTTTTCTGCACCTAGAGGCAAACTTAAATTTGCTTCCCTCGGACATAATAAAATCTAAGGAAAGGTGATCTCTTAATTAGGAGCATTAACAGAGTGCCCTGTAATTTTCAAACTCTACTAAACCCAGCAGCAGGACCCTTAGTGAATGATTTTAGGGGAGTCAATCAGTACACCTATCACCCTGGCTGCATTACCAGACAGATGGTAATAGCATTTAAACAACCAGGCATTATTCTTAAGCTTATTAAATACATAAATCATGTGATCCTCAAAATAACCCTATTAAGCACATACTGTACTTTTATTATTCCCATTTCATGAGTTAAAAAAAAAAATGCACACGGAAGTTAAATGAGTTGTCCAAAGACACAGAGCCAGTAAGTGGCAGTTTTTGAACCCAGGCAATTTGCTTCAGTCTGTTACCTTAACTAGTAGATGAGTGATGGCCAAACAATCTTTAAAAAAATTTTAAAAAAATGTTAAGTTAGTCCGCAGCAAACACTGGATATCAGACTATGTGTACTGTGGGTAAGTGACTTAACCTCTCTGTGCCATTTCTGCACATGAAAAATAGAGATGACAGTACCTGCCTCAGTGAGTTGGGGTGAGGATTAAACAAGACAATGCATGTGATGTGCTTAGAACGGTACCTGATTATTTTTAAGAGCTGTCAATGTCAGCCATTATTGTTATTTGTACCATAATACGGCCCAAGTGGTTGGGGAGAAATGACAACCTACTAAACTGAAAATCCTCTCTGGTGATCTTAGATCTGTAGATTCTGTAAAGTCCCAGTATATCAGACCCGATAGGAAACGCAAAACAGACTTTCACGAGAACTTTGTAACTGTTACTGTGACAAAGCCCCAGCCCATCCAGGCCAAGACTGAATGAGTCTGCCAGGGACAGCCCCGTTTGCTATAGTTTAGCCTTTTTTAGCCAACATCCCCAATTATCAGGCTATATAAATACAACACACTAGGAGACAGACTTTGAAATAGCTGCAAACAGTGGACTCAGGTTTGAATGGAGAGGACCCTGTCAGTTGCTAAAGGTCAGCACCCCTCCCCTGGTTATATTTGCATAAACCAAAAGAAAAACAAAACAAGAGCTCAAAAATAGGTAACATTCATCATGTGCTTGCCACTTATTAAATGTTTTCCATATGTTGCTTCATCTAATCCTCAAAACACCGTTCCAGGGGCTAACATTCCCAGAGAAAACCACACAACCCCACTGGTCGATCTCACTCTGAATTCATTTCTACACACCTCGAACAGGTATTCAACACTGCCTGACAGTCCAATCCCATTTCCCTAATCACTTCACTTCTCCACTCTGCGGAAGGACTACGTCACATGCGTCTCCTCAAGAGTCTAACACCTCTTCTCCTCTCCCCTACTGTCCTTTCAGTCAATGACTGCATTACAGACAGATGGTGCTACTACCACCTGCCTGCATCTGCACCTGTTGTCTCAGCTTCCCCTCTAGTGATACTGGAATATGTGCTCCTGATCAATTCAAAGCCAACCACCCACCTGCTCTGGATCTCCTCCCCTCTCAGATACTCAACGACCTACCCCTGCAATGTTCCCCTCTCTCATCTGCATCATTTCTCCCTTTCTAGGAGTTCAATCCTACTGGCATATAAATATATTCTAGTTTCTTCTATCTTGGAAAAAAAAAAAAAACCCACTTGACCTAAAGGCCCCTCTAGTCCAAAAAGTTATTCTTGTTAAAATGATTAAAATCCTAATTCCAAATCCATCTTACACAGTGGCATTTGCCACAGTTAACCACCACTTCCTTCTTTTTTTTGGCTTCCCTTTTTCTTTTCTGGGTACACTCTCAACCTAGGTGGTTTCAGCCAGTCCCTTAGTTTAAATACCATCTATGTGGTAGTGATTCCAAAGCCCTGACATCGCGCAGGACTTCAGATACAAATTTCCAATGGCCTCTCTGGCATCTCAACTTAAAAATCTACTAGATTTGTCATGTATATTTCACCATAATAAAACAAAATAAATCTACAAGGTGACAGATGGAGAGAGGGATGGAGAGATAAATCAATACGTGAGGAAAAAAAAAAAAAAAAACAAGAACAAGTGTGGTTAAATGTTAGTGGTGGGACCTAGGTGGCGGGTATAGAGAGTTCAGTGGAAAATTCTTTCCAACTATGTTGTTTGTATGTCACACGTTGGGGGAAAACCTAGTAGGCATCTCAAACCTAACATATTCAAAACATTAATTCTTGGTTCCACCCCTTCCAAAAATGAAACCTACACCCCACCTACATTTTTCCCCATCTCATTAAACAGCAAGGCAAAAGAGTAGGCGAGGCAAAAACCCAGGACTCAGCCTTGACTAGCTATCTTCCCCCCTGGACTATAACTCCATCAAAGCAGGGGCCCTGCCTATCTTGTTCATGTATATTCCCAACTTCGAAAGCAGTGCCTGGCACACAGGAGGTGTTCAAAACTAGCTGCTGAATTAACTGATGAATCAATGCTCTGTTTCTTGCTAGGCCCCTCAACCCTCATTGGGCCTTGAGTGAGACCAGAGTTCTTGGCCTTGAAACCTCCCCAGCCCAGGCCAGCGAGGACCATACCATGTCTTAGTATCTGATTATGGCTTCTTACCAATCATATCAGCTCCATGCTTCTCAATGAGAGTTCAAGGCCTTTCTTTACCACAGAGCCAAAGTGTTTCCTGCCCCAAACCTGTCACACACACAGGAACCACAACACATGTCACAGTACAGCTGGACATCACACTACGCAGGCTGAGTCTCCGCACCACCCCCCCCCCCCCCCCCCCCGCCTCCTTGGCTTCTCTTTGCCCAGGGCCTGCCCAAAACCAGCACCTGCAGGCCTCCTGGGGACTGGGGCCACAACACACTCCTTCTGCCCCTGGGCATCAAAGGCATCTTCCTCTCCGGGCCACCGAGTGAGCCCAAGTCGGCCCTCTCACGCTGCTGCGCAGCAGCCTCCCCCACCCTCCCCGCTGCCACTTGGCCCCAGCCACCATTCCTCACCTGGCCTGCCCCGCCCTGCCTGGCACCAACCGCCCCCTGCCCGCCCCCAGCCCGCCTTGCCAGTTGGGTTCTCGCGGGAGCCCGCAGACCCAATCCCAGCCACGCCTGCGAGCCTGCGCACTGGAGCCTCACCCTGCGCCACCGCCCTCTGCTGGCCTGGCTGGAGCCTGCAGTACCTCCCCTGCTGGCCTTTCAAGGCCATACAGCGCTCCCTGCGGACCCAGCTGACGCCTCCCTGCGGGTCGCTGGTCCACCACCCCGCTGTACATACCCCTTTCCTAAACTAAGCCCTGACGCCAGCAACTCTCTGAGCCATGCCCACATCTTGAACCACTGACTTTGTTCCCTAGGGATGGCCTCTTGGTTCATACGTACGTCTGACTGTCCCCCTCTACTGAGTCGCAGAGCGGCCAGAGTAGAAGTGGATTTGCAGTGTCAGAGCAGGACAGAGTATTTAGGAACGTTGGACAGGATAGACTACTGCAGAAGTCACTAACCCGTGCCGGAGTGCGAGGTCGGTTGGCTACAGGTCGGTTGAGAGTTTCTGTTCGGATCGTCGGTGCAGGGGCAATTCAGGATGTAAACATTGCCTCAATCCACGAAGCTGGAATCTTTTTATCTTGGTGAGTACATCTGTCTCCATTTGGTCCTGACCCGAGCCATTCTAGCAGATCCATTTCCCTTGAAGTCATGACAAGACCTGCCTGGCTCAGCCCACGGTCGTCAGTGTTGGTCCAAAGAAGACAGCCATATCTTTAAGCTGAAGGCGGACTCAGCAAAAACGGCCACCCTCTGTCCAGGCATGGAGGGGTCAGCTTCCTGCTCTAGGAGTCACTGACAATAGGTAGCTGCCTTCTCTCCATCAGAGTCCTGGTTTTCCCTTAGCAGCCAAGGCACCCTCCAGGCAAGCTGTACCAGTGTCAGGGTAAGATTCCTCTTAAAGACGGACCCCCTTGTCTGATGTATCTTTTGTTTTTCATAGTCTCTAATATCAGAAGTCTGCCGTGGTCACCATTTCACAAACATGAACAGCATGAATGAATTGAAATGTTATGTATACTGTTATATGTCCCTACATAGAAGGCTATCTTAGGGACACACAGAAGAAAGAATTCCCACCCACAGCGTCAGGAAATCCCCGAATGGAGACTAAATGAACACTTGGTCAAAGTGGATCCTGAGGTCTCTATCCACCAACCTTCCACTAAACCACACAATAATCTCAGAGGCCACCAACCCAGAAGGCTTTTCTTGGTTGCTTCTGTGGAAAATTGAAAGAATGATGTAGTATGTTACCAAACTTTCTGCCATGCTTTGGAGGCCTTTTCAAACTCTTGTGTCTAACCAGTCACCAGTAGTGCAAAGAGTCTTGCAGGCCTAGATTTCAATCCCTGCTCTGCTACTGAATAGCTGGTGACCTGGAGCAAGTTACTTCCTAATTTCTGCCTCAGTTTCTTTAAAAAAAAAAAACAAAAGTCCAGGGGCACCTGGATGACTCAGTCGGTTAAGCACACTCTTGATTTCAGCTCAGGTCATGATCTCATGGTTCATGAGATTGAGTCCCAGCACAGAGCCTCCTTGGGATTCTCTCTCTCCCTCTCTTTCTGCCCCTCCCCCGCTCATGCTATCTCTCTCAAAATAAATAAACTTAAAAAGAGTCCATAAGGTTGTAAGTGCTTAATGAGACAAAGTACAGAAGCATCCAGCACTGTGTCTGGTGCTAAATCCTGTTTCCCTTTCCCAGAAGGATGGATTCACAGAGTTTGCTAGGGCTGTGGATCTTCCAGAGTTTCTGTGCTGACTGTTTCTATCTCTCATTGTCTGTTTCTCTCTAAGCAAAGGACCTGCTGCAGCCATGGTCTCTATCCTGTTGTGGGTAAGGCTGGATACCCTCCACAAATTAGACCAGGCATATTGATGTCACGGTCATTCCAAAAGCAGGTCTAGGAGACTAGGTTGCTAATATTCCCTTTCCTTTGGGCTCCAGAACTCAACCTTACAGGACTCTTCACCACACAACCCTTGGTGCTTACTGCAGGCCTGGTCCCAATGTGGTCCTCCAGCCCAGTTCTGCCTCTCGTAGTCCATCCATCCAGGTTCCCTTTCCAGGCTAGCTATGGAGTCTCTTGGTTATCCCCTCTCTGCTCCCCCCACTCCCCCCGCCCCAGACACCACCTCCTCCTGTCCTGCTTTGCCTGGGGCTCACTACAGATCCCTGGGAAAGCTCAGATGGGGGAATAGCAGTGACCAGCACAAAGAGGTAACGCTGACTGTGTCATCTCACAGTCTGCACCCCCACCCCTGGTCTGGACATCCAGGCTCCCTCTTGGATGCACCTGAAGGCCAGCCAAAGACCTGCTCTCTGCTGAGGTGGGGCCCTTCTGCTTCTTTCAAGTACAAGAATTTACTGACAAAATGGCCCCTCATCCCAAGCCATGGGTCTCCAGACACAATCAGAGAGGACCCATGAGGGGCTTCCAGACTCCAGTAAGCAGCGTGCACCCAGGACCTCAGAACCCAAAGGCATGTTTTCACAGTCCGCAAGGTCCACGCTCAAGTCCAGAGTTTTCTAAACTTGGTTTGACCCAGGGAAGAGCACATAACTAAGAATAAGAAACACCGGCAGGAAAGAAAAGAATCTTTTCAGCAACACTACCCTTCCGTCGGATCCGTCACGGCCCAGGCCTCTGCTTGGCAGCCTGATTTATTTTTAGATGATGTTCTTCACACCCAGCGCCACCAAGTGTGAGTGGATGGGGATCGTGAGCTTGGAAGAAGCCATGGGGCCTTTCTGTGTGTTTCTTTCTCTCTGCTTAGCTTTGAGACACTTCACATAAAAGGCTCTATAAAAATAAATTGTGGAAAGTGCAACGCCAATAAAAAGCCCAGTGGGAGCCGAAAACTGTTTTACTTAAAGAGCAGAAGGACACACACTTACCTCGTTGTGAATTCCCCACCAGGTCCCTGAGCCTGGCACATGGTAGATGCCCAATAAATATTAATTGATTGACCATTAGCTGCTGCTCATCTGTTTGCAGAGTGTCAACCAGCCCATCGTTCCGCAGGCACACACCACACGGAGAGGGAAGGAACCCGGAGGCTTTGACAAGGAGAGTCGCTAAGTTGGCAGGCTCGCCTGTCACCAACTCTTGTACATAAATGCCCCGCCTTCCGCTTCCAGCTCTACTTATTAACAGTAAAATCATGATGTGGCAGAAAGTGAACTGCAAACACTGACAGATTCTAACAGGGGAGCTGGATAGATGCCTTTCAACCCTCATGTATTACCGCTTGGTCTGTGCCAAGCCCTGGGCTCTACAGCAAGAATACAGATGTCATCAGCTGATTGCATCTTATTAGCTAGACAGAATAGGGGGCACATGGAAGACAACGTCTTTGTTTCCTTCCAGTGCCATTCAAGTTCGATATCCAGATGCATCTTTTTCCTGGGCCCTTGTATATCAAATCTTGGGCAGGCCCATAACTATGAGCACCCAGAACAGTCCCATTTCAGTGTAAGATTCCCTCTGTCTTCTGATCTGTTAAGCTCTCTGCCCTTGAGGCTGGGACTGCTTTGGGTTGGAAACGGGTGTGGGAAATGGACATATCAGTTTCTCCTCCTCACTCAGCTTCACACCCACATCCTACTTTGTAGACGCAGTGCCTGATATCTCTGCAGCTGGAACGCAGCCCTGGGCCCTCTGGGCTCTGCAGGTATTTTGAGTCAGCTGTTTGTGCTGGGAGAGAATCTTGTGACTTCCC
This sequence comes from Panthera onca, assembly GCF_046562875.1. NCBI lineage: Eukaryota > Metazoa > Chordata > Mammalia > Carnivora > Felidae > Panthera > Panthera onca. Next base: position 41,696,187 of record NC_138349.1, on the reverse strand, counting down.
CAACAACTCCCCTGCAAGGTGTCTCCAGGCGCAACTCCATTGCCTGGGTGATGTTGTCTCTGGACAGCTGTTTACAATGCCCTCCCTCTGCTCCCCCACTCCAGAGTACCAATGAGTTTATGTAGTCTGTGCTATGAGTACAGGTGCCAGACAAATGGGTAAGTGGGGGCCAAAATGCCAACTTGGTTTTTGTCCCCCGATGAGGGATTTGTCAAAGGGAGAAAAGGCCACCTTTGTATAATGTATCAGCCACAGAAGGGGGCTTTTTAGGATTCTCACTGACACACCCTCTGTGTGAGCGGAGGCTCTGACACTCCTCTCTCTCTCTTTCTCTCTCTCTCACTCTGGTTGGGTCATGCCTACTTATTTTACAAGAGCTGTAGGCTGTGCCCCACCTGTAGGGCCACTTGACTATAAGAAAAGCTTCCACGTCCTTACCCTACCAAGTGTATGACAATTTATTCCTGGGCAGTCCTTTTTCTCTTTGCTCCCCCACCAGGCTTATTTTTTCTGCCATCACCTCTCACCTTTACATGGCTCAGGCATGGATTAGACACGAAGACTTTTGTCCGGTACGTGCTGGATAGCTAGCTTGTGCGAGCACATTGTGAGTGTCCATGTTCATCGCTATCTTGAGAATGCAGAGATCCCATCCTCCTTGTATATTCCCATCAAGCAGAATATGCAGAAGAACATGTTGTTCAGCATTCAAGGTCAGGGGCTCTGGGGGTAATCAACCCGAAGCGTCTCCCTTGTAATGAAGAATGTCCAGACAGCAGACCTTCATCTCCTTGGAATGCTGGCCATGTAGGAAGGAGAGTCTACAGATAGTTGCTAGGCTAGTTACTACATTATAAAAGCTTGCTGCATGTAGATCCCAGCAATGGTTGCTTTGTCCAGTCAGCCACTTACGGACTCCTTGTATGTAAGTTGCAGGAGTAAACCGATGTCTTGACATCTGTGTCTGGGTCGTTTCTTTGGCCTCACTGGACCATCACCCACACTTGGCTTAGAGTCTGTTGAGATGCAGCTACACACCCGTGTGTCCCCCCCACCACCACCACCTCCAACTTCAGGAGACACACATCAAGCCTTATAAATTATTCTCTTAAAGTTCTCTCATACGGGGAAAAGCACCACCCTCCCTCACAGGTATGGAAGGGAAAATACCATAGCATTCCAACATCTGTTTTCAGGGGAATTGTCCATTCCTGGCCTCCTTACCCTCTAAACCCTTATAGGCTATGGGTGGGTGATCACCAGTGCTGCTGGCTTGCCAGGGGAGGTGACTGGAGAAGTTCACCAAATGAAGAAGGGAGACCGCTGCATGGGACTGTCCCTCTGCTGCTGCTCCCTTTATATGTTAGCACCTCATAGCACTGTTAGCCTTAGGGTCTGTTCTACAGAAACTCTTGTAGGTAAAACCACACCATGGCATTACCTTGAGCCCTCAGTGATGGCGCCCTTTGCAGTGGAATTCATGATGATCCCATCTTAATGAAAACATCCTTCTGGGGTACCTCAGATCCAGAGACATCTCAAATTCAGAATGTATAAAACCAAACTGATCACCAAATATGATACTCCTTGATCATCCCCATCCTAGTTGATGGGCCCACCATTCCTTCTGCTCTGGAATCAGCAATGGTCTCCAAAGTGATCTGATTACTTTTTGTCTCTCCCTATACCAATCCTTCCTCCACCCCACAAACCAGACTAATCTTTCTGATGAGAGTTCTTATTATAACAAACACTGCTGAAAAGCCAAGCTTAGTTCATAATCTGTCCACACCCCATCCTCGGCTCCTCTCCTGCCTCTCAGCCCCCTGCTTACTCTGTCTTTATGCTGAATCATTCCCATGCTCTTCAAGGCTTATGCCTCTCCTCTTAGAGGAACATCTTGCTACCCCATTGCAGACCCTCCCCTCAGGTAGCATTAATATTTACTTCTGGGGAAAAAAAATCCCTTTTCTCTCTACATTACTTTTTTCTATACCATCATTCTAGCACTATTCCCATTGATAGTAACGTGTCTGTGTTTTATCTCCTTCACAAGACACAAGCCCCCAGCAAGTAACTGCCATCCATGGTCATCTCTACCCCCTGGGCCTTGCCCAGAGCCTGCTATATGGTAGGTACTCAGTGAATGTGTGTCAAATGGAAAATGGGGCAGAAACATGTAGAGCTGTTCCGATATTCTTCCTGATGATTTCTCTCTAGGATTGCTTGACTCTGAAGCTGAGTCACTTATTCGGCAGCCGAGATTTGTGTAGCTGAAGGATGAAATTGCAATTTATGAAAAAAATATATATACTTGAAGTGTCGCAGCAATAGCATGATGTAGATGTACTGTGGGAGAGTCAGACACAGACTGGCGGCAGAAGCTGAGAGCTCTCACTCTTGGTCAATGGATCTATGACTTAATGCAGAACCCACGCTGCCAGTACGTGGAGCAGCCACAATATGGTTAAAGCAGAGTTGAGAAAACCATTGTTTTTAATTAAACTTTTTTATTTTGAGGTAATTATAGGTTCACATGCAGTTATAAGAAACAATACAGATGATGCCCTGGACCTTTACCAGTTTGCTCTAAGGATAACAACTTTATTATTATACAACTAGTATAGTATCACAACCAGGATATTAACATTGATCTATCTCTCAATCAGATAGATTGAGTGTGTGTGTGTGTGTGTGTGTGTGTGTGTGTGTGTGTGTTCTGTTCTATCCAATTTTATCATATGGGTAGGTTTATATATCCAACACCACAGTTGAGATATAGAACCATTACCATCAGAGTCCCTCCTGCTGCCGTTTATGACCACACTCACATACCTGCCCCCTCTTTCCCTGCTCCCTCCTTAACCTAAGGTAACCATAAATCTCTTCTCCATTTCTAGAACTTCGTCACTTCAAGAGTGTCATACAAATGGAATCATACTGCACACACTTTTGTGACTGGCTTCTTGGCGGAATTCTCCAGAGAACCATCCAAACATGCATAATTCACCCTTTGGGGTATGGATATACCATGGTTTGTTTAATGATTCGCCTGGTTGAAAAGCATCTGGATTATTTCCAGTTTGGGGCTATTATAAATCAAGCTTCTCTGAACATTAATATACAGATCTTTGTACGAAAATGTTTCCACTTCTCTGAGATAAATGCCTAATCTCAAGTTCTGAGTCTCATGGTAACTGCATACTTACTTTTTTATAAGAAACTGCCAAACTATTTTCCAGAGTGACTACACCATTTTACAGTCCCACTGGCAATGCATGAGTGGCCCAGGTTGTCCACATCTTCACCAGCATTTGGTGGTGTCACTATTTATTTACCATTCTGATATGTATATAGAGATACCTTATTGTGGTTTGATTTTTGCATTTCCCTAATAGCTAATAAGGTTGAACATCTTTTCCTGTGCTTGCTTGTCACCTGTATATAATCCTCAGGGAAATACCTGTTCATACCTTTGCCTATTTTCTAATTGGATTTTGGCTTTTTACTGTTGAGTTTTGAGAGTTCTCTGTATATTCTACATACTAGTCTTTGTTGGATATGTGGTTTGCAAATACTTTCCCCCACCTTTCTTTTTTTTTAGAGAGACAGAGAGAGTGCAAAAGAGAATGCACACATGAACAAGAAAGAGGATTGGGGGGGGGGGAGAGGGGGGGAGAGAGAGAGAGAGAGAGAGAGAGAGAGAGAGAGAGAGAGAATCTTAAGCAGATTCCATGCTCAGCATGGAGCCCAACACAGGGCTCTGTCCCACAACCCTGGGATCATAACCTAAGCCGAAATCAAGAGTCAAATGCTCAACCAACTGAGCCACCCAGACACTCCTGGTTTTTCACCCTTTTAATAGAATCTTTCACAGAGCAAAATACCAATTTATCCATTTTCGTTTTATGTGTCATGCTTTTGATGTCAAGTCTAAGAACTCCTTGCCTAGCCCTCAATCCCAAGGCTTTCTTGTTTTTGTTTGTTTTCTGAAAGTCCCATAGTTTTACATTTACATTTAAGTCTGTGATCCACTTTGGGTTCATTTTTGTACAAGTTGTGATATTTAGGTCAGTCCCCCCCTTTTTTTTTTTTTTTTTTTTTTGGTCTGTGGATGTCCAAATGTTTCAGCAATATTTATTGAAAGGCTACTTTCTCTCCATTAAATTTCTTCTGCACCTTTGTCAAAAATCAGTTGGAAATATATGTATGGGTTTATTTCTGGGTTCTTTATTCTATTCTATGGATCTGTATGTCTATCCCTCTGCCATACTACACTTAATGAAGGTAGCTATCTAGTAAGCCTTGATGTTGGACACAGCTATTCCTCCCACTTCATTCTACATGTTCAAGATTATTTTAGTTATTCTAGGGCCTGTGACTTTTCAGAACGTATTTTTTATTTATATAAATTATATTTAAAATACAAAATGCATAAAATAAATTTTAGAAGACACTTGTCTATATCTACGAAATAACTTGAAGGGAACTTGACAGGAATCCCATTACACCTCTAAATTAAACTTTGTCAGGGAGAATTCACATCTTTGCTAAGTGGACTTGGGAAGCCCGCCTTAGCTCTACAATTTAGTGGTGACCGTGTATATGTTTGGGCAACCTCATACACATGGCGTACTGGCACATAACAGAAGCTTAATAAATATTTATGGCAGAGAGGAAGGATGGGAGAGCCAAGCAAAATCTTGAAGAGTGTGCATCCATGCTTTCCAAATCTGGCCATATATACAATCCTCTGCTGAGCTTGATAAAAGGACAGTTCTCTGGTTTTTACCCCAACCCTGCTGGTTTAGAGTCTCCAGGGGTGAGGCCAGTGAAGCTGTATTTTTAACACCCTCTGTAGTTGACTTGACTTAGGTACAGCCAGATTTGAGGATGCGCAATGCAGAAGCCAGGCAGGGAAGCAGTTTGCGCTCAGTGGTCTGAGTCCCTTAGGACTGCACTGTCCTTTCCAACATTTGCCCTGAAACAAAGCAAGTAGCAGCTGCAGTCAAGTCCACCCAAGGCAAATTAACATGCTCTTCATGAGATATGGCTCAAATGGGTTAACAGCCCTGGGGGGAAGGGGGGTCCTTTCCCCTAAGGAGGAGGACTAGATTCATTTTGAACCTGTAGGCATCCATTTCTTTTCCAAAAAGGAAATAAGCAACCAGGGTTCAGCAGAGCACAAGCAGTTCCAAAATTGTAAATACTGTTATTTATTCACTTCATTGCATGCTTGATTAATTCCCTAAACTTGAGGTCTGTGAAACCGTGTAATAGTGCACCGAGGAAGCTGGCTCCAGCCCTGAATGCATTTGAAACAAGACTGTTCAGATGCCCGGAATTTCTCTTTAATTAATAACAAAACAAGGCAATGGATCTATCAGACTTCTCTCATAAAGAAAACAAGAAATTAGGAATCAAAGCACATGGAGAAGAGTTAGTAAATTAAATTTTAGAACATAGGCTTTTCTAAACCTTTGTGTTTGTCTGTTGTCTCTCTTTTTTTTTTTTTTTTTTTTTCTGGTCCAGTCTTTTTATTTTCAACTTAAAATTCGTTATACAAGTAATAAATACAGAAAAGTAAAGGTATTTTTTAACAAAATGTATTCTCTTAATCTATCATCCAACCCCTGGGTGATTTCTACTCCCTCACTATACTAGTCTGTGTGTATGTGCATATGCCTTTCTGTGGATGTCATCAGTACCCCATTTCAACTTGCAACTTGATGTTGTTATACCAAACACTGCTCTAAGTCATGACTTTCCGTATTTGGTTTATTGTCCTCTTCGCTACATAATATCCCATTATGCTACCATCCCATAATTGTCTCACTTTTCTTTTTCACCATACTGTCTTTAATATCACCATATTTTATTCTATTCAATCTTTTCACCATGCTGACATAACTGTCTTTAACATTACTGTATTCTAAGGGATTTTCACCATTTTCAAGTTGTTTTCAGAGAGAGCACTCCAATGAACATCTTGAAATATGTGGGTATTTTTTTCTTATTCTGAATTATTCCTTTGGGATAAATTCTGAAGACTGGCACGGTGAGGTATTGGGCATAAGCATTTATATGGCTTTTGGCATTTCTGATTATACCAATTTCACCCAAATTTTGCCAAAATTGGATAGGATTTTTTTTAATTTTGCAAATGTGAACACAAACTAATCCATTGAGATTATTTTGATTAGACTATATATTTGTCAGGGTGCCTGGCTGGCACAGTCACTTAAGTGTCCAACGTCGGCTCAAGTCATGATCTCATGGTTCAGGGTTCAAGCCTCATGTCTGGGCTCTGTGTTGACAGCTCAGAGCCTGGAGCCCACTTCGGATTCTGTGTCTCCCTCTCTCTCTGCCCCTCCCCTGCTCACACTATGTCTCTCTCTCTCTCAAAAATAAACAAACGTTAAAAAGAACTTTTTTAAACAGAATATGTATTTGTCCACTATTTGCATTTTTATTGTGTACACCGGCTACTGAAATCCTTTATTAATCTATTATAAACTATAATGGGATTTCTAAATATTATAGGTATTAATCTTTATTCACAATTATGTAAGTGCTTCCCCATCCATTGCACCTATTTCTACATTAATTTTGTCATCGTTGCTGCACAGAAGTTTTTACGTTCTTTATACTGTCAACTCTTTAGTTCTTCCTTGTTGTGCTTTTTTATTGCTGTAGGCCAGAAGAAGTGTGTTATTCCTGTGTAGATCTGGTGAGACTAGAATCTGCTTTCACCAGCTTTTCTCTGTGTTGTTTTTTTTTTTCCTAATCAAACGGTCTGTAATTGTAATAGATGAAGTGAGATTTGAATCAAATCCTCTTTTCCAGTTATGTGTGTGAAGGCGTCTTCCTTCCCCATGTTGAAATGTTGACTGCCACGTATCCCCTCTTGCGTCATGCTATGCGTGTTCCTTGGCGCACACTGTGTCCACCAGCTAATCCCACGTAATATTAGCTTCTTATTATGGCCGTGGCTATATATCATAATATCTGATAATGCCAGATCTACCACTTTGCTCTTTCTTTTTTATTACATGTTCCCATCTTATTTTTCCTCCATAGAATCTTTAGGATCAGGTCGTGGAGTTCAAAAGGAAAATGCTTTTAAAAGAATCTACAACCATATGGAGTTGCACAGGAGGAACACAGAAAGATGTCAAAACACATTACTCCCATGGCTTTTGAGCCGTCTCTCAGCAGATTCCCTTGAGGGAACTGACAGCACTTTGAAGGCCATGGAAACTCCTTCAACCAATGGAGAACTAAAGAGTGGAAACTGGAACACTGCATCTGTCCCAGAAGGTGTGTACCAGGGCAGCAGCGAGACCTCACCCTGGGCTGGCTTATCTTGACATAGGTGGTTGGTTCTCAAATCCTTTCACAAGGGGAAGCCCTTGTGAGCGCACTTGTGCACGCACGCACACACACACACACACCAAGCTTTATTGGACATAAACCCCAGAACCGAGGAGAGGTCATGACCACTATTCAAAATGAGTCTCAGAACTGACAGGCATGATCTTCTTGAAGTTAGTTCTCAACTGGGCCAGACCCTCCATTCCATGTTGCCTTCTCGGGGACCCACAGGCTTCTTTCCTGGTTGTAGAGCTTGTGCATACATTCTCCGGACCAAGGGCACCTGAGGCCTCTTCCATGTGATCACTGTCAAAAGGATGTGCATGCAGAAACCTTGGGTTCTGCCTTGGGTGACTGTCCAACTTTCTCTGTTCACCTAAAACAATAGGCAGCTTTTACTGGTTGGCCTCACCATTTGGCCCTAGCCTTTCCCAAAGAGAACAGTTTAATTGCCTTCTCGATCCCACCAGACAGCAGGGATTGTTTTAGCCTCCTAAGAGAGAAATATTTTGTGACAGAACTAGTAGGACTCATGACATCTGAGGCAAAGACATGTGTGTTACACAAGTGCATGTGGAACACACATTCTAGAGGAAATGTAAAAGTGCACCAAGAGTTCAATCAGACAGATGCAGCGTGAATCTGCCCCTTCTGGCTGTGTGATTTTGGGCAAATTAAATAAGCCTTCTAAGTGCCATTTATAAAAGAGGAATAAGAATATCTTTCAAAGTTGATATGAGGGCTAAATGAAATTATTTATTATCTCATTGTCTAAAAGGACCAAAGAAAATAATCTGTTATATGGTTTTAAAGAATGCATGACTCCATCCATAAGGAAAATCCTCTTTATACCCTCCCCACTTCCAGGATGAAAGAGAGAATATATACAACAGAGATCCTTAATCTTTAGGGGATTGTGGACCACTTAGAGAATTTAAAGAATGTTAAGAGTTGCTTTTTCAAACAAAAAAAAAGAGCTGCTTTTTCCAAAAGAAGCATGCAAGTCAATATTCTAACTGTAGAGATGCACAGATGCCTTGAAGCTCATCTGTGGGCTGCTCCAAGGAGCCCAGGCTGAGAGCTCACTTAAGCACTTCCCTGCAGGCCTGCCTTCTATCAGCAGGGTGGGATAAGGGGCTAATGACAGCCTAGGCCTAATGACATCCCAAGCCACTGTCATAGCAGAGAGCTATTCAGTCTACCCAGATCCTGGCACCCTTGCCATGGACCAATACTTCTTCCCGCCCCTCAAGTTAGAGGGCAAGTCTGACAAAGTTGCCCAGTTCCTTTGTCTGCACAGAAAAAAAAAAAAAAAAAAAAAACAACCCAGTATTGAATGGATTCCTAAGGTTGCACCATCTCACTGGAGAGATAGTCTCCTTTGTGATTTATGACTAAAATGCACTAACACTTCTTGAGTTCTTCCTCACCAGGCAGTGTGCTAAACCTTTGACACGCATTGTCCTCTCTTACAGAATGAGGTAGCTTTTGCTATCTCCATTTGGTAGTCAGCAGAGTCTTAGATGGTTTAAAAGTCGTTTGCTGCAGGTTACCCCCCTAGTAAGTGATGGAGGCAGGCTTGGAGCCTGAGCCCCTCCAACCAAAAAGCCCTATTGTCTCTTCTCTGCTACCTGCTCCAGTCTCCAGAGGAACAGCAGATTTCCTGGGACATTTCATAAGTACTGACACTTGGGGTCCTTACTTGTTTCCCTGTAGGTCCCAAAAGCATTGCTTACCCCATCCTCTCTTAGCTCCCCAGCCCTGAGGAGCCCACACTGGAAATATTTCCCTCCACATATAAGCCACACCCTGCCTGCTCCACTTGTATGAATCCATCATTGCATCATCCCCAAAGCCGTCAGTGTCCAACTTTCCCATGGATGGTAGGCACGGTCTTCAAAGCCCCCACGTGATCTCCTCTATGAACTTGTTGCTTCCTATTTCAGATAAGAACCAGTCCTTTTGGCATATTTAAATTTCAAATAGCCACCCACCTTATTAGCTTGCCTGCCATTGTCCTCTAAGAAATCCAGGTCAGTCATTTGTGGTGAATATGTAGCTATGACACAATGGGCTAAAAGTGAACAAGACTGTCTCAGGTACACCCAAATCTTCATGAGCTGATGCCTCGGTAAGTTTCAAGGTGCCTTGAAAATGTGTTTATATGAAAGTTTCTTGAGTATTTAGCATTTTTAAAATAATGGAACAATTCTCTGTCTCCCTCTCTCTGCCCCTCCTCTCTCTCTTTTTTTCTCTCTCTCTCTCTCACACACACACACACTCAAAAATGAATAAATGTTTAAAACATTTTTTTTAATTTTTTAATGTTTATTTATTTTTGTGAGACAGAGAGAGATAGAGCACGAGCAGGGGAGGAGAAAAAAGGGAGACACAGAATCTGAAGCAGGCTCCGGGCTCTGAGCTGTCAGCGCAGAGTCCAATGCAGGGCTCGAACTCACAACTCACTTCAGATCATAACCTGAGCTGAAGTGGGATGCTTAACCAACTGAGCCACCCAGGCACCCCTAAAAAATTCTTTTAAAGAAAAAGGGGCACCTGGGTGGCTCAGTCAGTTGAGCATCCCACTTTGGCTCAGGTCATGATCTCCGGGTTCATGAGTTCTAGCCCCACGTCAGGCTTTTTGCGGATAGCACAGAGTCTGCTTCTGATTCTCTGTCTATCTGTCTCTCTCTCTCTGCCCCCCCCCCCCACTATCTCTCTCTCTTCCTCTCTCTCTCTCTGTTTCTCAAAAATGAACAAACATTTAAAATAATTTTTAAATAAGTAAATAAATAAATAAATAAATAAATAAATAATAAAATACTGGAACAACATATGTTATAGGCACTTTACCAGAACGTTGGGTGGGTTTACCAACCTGTCAAGAGTTTAACCCGCTCTGCTCCTAGTCAGAGGATTTTTGTCATATTTACTCTTCCCTCGTCTTCATCGGTACAATCTGCCTCCAGCTCTCTGACCCAGTCCCAACTTCTGGTGGCATCCTGAGTTAACAGAATGACTTTCTCGATCAAAAAAGAGCTCGCTGTGAGCCACAGAGGCTGTTGAGAAGGACTGCACTACAGGGCACCGAGACACTTCTCTGAAATCTATGTAGCCCAAGGGTAGGCAAGAGCACACAAAAGAGGAATGAGCACTTAACAAGCAGCCCTCCCAAAAGAGACAGGGCACTGGGCCACATATAGATGGCAGCAGAGGAAGGCCCCGAACATGTGGTCCATGGAATAAAAGAGCTAGAATGATTTATGGCTGTCACTTACCCACTGTGTGACCTTGGGAAAGTCCCAAATGGGAATGACAGTGACCCTATCTTACAGGGTGTTGTCATGGAACATGGGCAGTGGTGAATGCCATGACGAGGTGTGACCCCCCCCCCCTCCGAGGGGATGCAAGGGGAACGAGGTGATGCCCATAGACCATCACCCAGCCAAAGTGGACTGAACACTGAGCCCAGCCTCAGTCCACCCAGAGTGACACCCACCTGAGGGTGCCATCTTCCGGGTCCACAGCCTCCTCCAGGTCTTCCCATTCACTGTCACTCTCACAAGCCTCTTCTGCAGGCAAAGACTCCGAGAGGGCACTCCAAGAACAGAACTGTGGCAAGGGAATGGTCCCTGAATCTGCCTCCAAACATTCTTCACAGAGTAGCTGGCCTTCCCATGCAGAGTTGATGGTAAGATAGGCTTCATTTTCCACAGTGGGAGAAGTGGCTTCAGGTAGATGGCACATGTCCCCTTCCTCATCATCCCTGTCCAATTCAGGACTAGAAAACAGAAACCCATGTGTCTTCCAGCATTGATAAGAAACTCCTCTCCCCATCTTGCCTTGCTTTCAGGATGATCATCACAGCACATCATAGGAGAGCCAGCCAGGGTCCAAACAGCTCCTGCCAGAGACTGTTCTGAACATTGGATAAGATATGGATGGCCCCTGTGCCTGAGGATCCCCTGATTTAATGGGAAGAGTGAGTGGTGAACAAATGTTACAATCCAGGGAGAAAGTGCTATAGGAGCGGCAGCACAGAGCATTATGGGAGCAAGGGGAGCTCCTTACGGAGGCCAGGAGACCATGGGGGACTTGCCAGAGGACATGGCATCAAAAGCAGAGCTATGCCTCAGTTCTGGGCCATGACTTCGGTTCTCGGGAAAGCTTATTAACTTCTCTGGGACCTCAGTTTTCCCATCTGAAAAGTGAGAAGGTCGAGAAATTTATAGGATTTCTGAGATGCTTAGAATACATAATTCTGGTACATCCATCCATGGCTCCTGGTGCAGGGTAAGTCCTCAGTAAATAGGAGGGGCTGTTATCGCTATGACTATGAATGCCGTTTCAACAGAGGGGGGTTAGAGGGAAAGGGCCAAAGCGGGAGGCTGGGAACAACTCAAGCAGGTGACCTTCAAAGCACTCTGTGCAAATATCGAGTCCTTTTCTGAGCGCTGAGAAAGTGCCTATTTGGAAAGGCAGCCAGCTGGAGTGACATTTACTCCCGGTGTGACACAGGAGGCAGATGAACGGTGAGTGGGGCGCATTGTCTGGCGGTGAAGACGCAGACACAACATGAAGAATAAGCCTTCCAGGGGCTGCCCAAAGGTCACCACACACGCCTTTTGATTAGAAAAAGCAGTCCACACAGACGGCAGAGCATTTTGTACAGTGCTTCAAACATGCAGAGAATGTGCTCAGAAAATATCTGTCGAAAGCCTGGTTAGAGAGGGTGAGTAGGAAAATCTAAAAAAAAATGCACAGGTTTAGCTTTTCACCAAACACGCAAATCCTCATTTATCAGCCTCTGTCCCCACACCCAAAGCAATGGGTTGGCTTTATTATGTGCCCGCTGTCCTCCCTTCCCTTTCTCGAAACGCCTCTTTCTTGTAAACTCAGCTCTGGTGCCCCTCAATAGCTACAGGCCCCCAGACCCCCCAGAGAGCCTGTCCTCCTCCCTGGGAGAAGTGGCATGTCTGTCCCAACCTGAGTTTCACTGTCAAAAAGACGTTATTTCTGCTCAGGAGACCTACAGGTATATGTCAATGTGTGTTTCATGTAAATATATGCACATTCACATGCACAAAAAGGAGACTGTATGCTACCAGGAATAAAAGGAGAACACGCACTTTAAGAAAGTAATATTTAAAATCACTATGCACTTTGAGGAAAAATCAGTTTAAAACCTTAAAGCACTTGACCAAATTGTGTAGAAAATGCATTTTCTTGTAAACATGGAAGGGGACAATGTGGAAGTTTCATCAGAAAATGGGAAATCCAGCCTGCTGCTGAGGTCCAGCCCACACCACACCCCACCCTGTCCCGAGCAGGAACCTGCCCCCCTCCTCCCTCCAGGCAGAGGACAAGCAGGTGGCAACACGTGCCCACGGGCCACTGCAGTGCCTGATAGTTCACCCTTTACCACCCGCCACCATCTTCCTCCAATCTTTCTAGTAAGCTCCTTGCAAGAGGTGAGGGGGTCAGAGTGTGTGGAGAGGGCGTGGTAGCCCCTAGGCCAAGTGGAAGCCTTGAATCTGCCATCCCCATTCATTCCTCTGAGTCCAGCATTTAAAGATAACCATTTGGCAGACAGCAAGGCCCTTCACCTGAGGCTCAACCAAAGAAGAGGTGATCTGTCCCCCTACCAAGGGAGCAAATAACATTGCGCCTTCCAAAGTGATGTTCCAGGGAGATGTGACTTGATGTGATTTTTGCCTTATGCCCTAACTTTAGAAATAAACCTTGCATAAGATGCAACTCTAGCCAAGTGCCAAGCCATCCTTCCAGCAGGCACACAGTTCTAACCTTCCTCCATGGAAATATACTGTACTGCTTTATTAACATGCTTTCTAAAGATCTACTGCGATATGGCAGTCTCCAGATATACAATTGTAAAAGAAAAGAGAAAGGAAGGAAGGAAAAGTAAAACCTCATCTTCTATGAGTACTCTGGGCTTGCTGGGGTGCCGGCAGCCACCTGGCTTTAAGAGTAGCCACCTGGTAGACGGTAAATTCTGGCAGTTTGCTGGGAATTTCAGTTGACAGGACCTGTTCTTTAGCTGGAAATAATTCAAGAAAGAGAAAGAAACTGACTTGTGTTAAGTTCCCGCTGCGAGCCAGGAGCCAGGCGCTGTGATAACACTCTGCCTGTGTTACTTCTTTTGACCCGCGAGGTGCCCTGTGGGGCTGTTGTGGTCTTTGTTTACATTTGAGAAACCTCAAGCTCGGAGAAGTCAACACTCCAGGCACACACAGTATGTGGTAGAGCTGAAGCCAAGGCTAGATAGTCAAGGAGTCCATGCTCTTTTTGTTCTAAACTGCAGAAAGAGCAGTTGTCTGGGACAGCCACCTCAGAACTGAGGTACAGACACTTCTAAAAGGCATCTGTGAAGAGCCACAACCCCACCAGGAACTGGTGGAATGTGTTCAGAGACGGCTGGGCATGTGTCGTGCTTCTCTTCCCATAGGAGACAGTCACTATATATGCATCTAGAGCAAGCTAGTGTCCCATTAGAGGAGAAGCTAACGTGGTTTGAGTCCTTCCTTCAGAGACAGAGAAAGGTCCCTGAATAGGGGGAAGAAAACATGGTAAAAGTGAAGTAAGGAAATGTGAGAAGACAGAGCATCGTCATTACCAGGACCATCACAGGAAAGGTCAAGTGCAAAGGGGAGGTGTTGACCATGGAGGGAGCCAGGACAGAGAAACAGTAAGACTGTCCTACTTGTGGCTCCCTGGACCACATCGGCCTGGACAACAAGCATGGGCAGCAACCACAACCAACTGAATATCAAAAGCGCTCCCAGAATGTTCTGGAAAAGCCCTCAGGATTCTTGTGTAACTCTAGGAGAGAAAAACCCCCTCCAAAGATGGAATATTTTGGACATCAGGTACACCCTTTCAAGTAGGAACACTAAGTCAAATTTAATTTGATTCAGAAAAATAATATAATGTGTTATTTCTTGCAAAAATAATGACAAAAAAGATAGGAGGACACAAGCATCTATGTATAAGTAGAAGACAGAAAAAGGCAGATTTCACTTTAACACAAGGAAGCACTTTCTGATCAACAACCACATGGTGATAAAACGGGCCACTTTAAGAGGTAGCAAGTTCTGGGGTGCCTGGGTGGCTCAGGTGGTTGAGTGTCCGACCAGCTTAGGTCATGATCTCACAGTTCATGGGTTTGAGCCCCGAATAGGGCTCTGTGCTGACAGCTCAGAGCCTGGAGCCTGCTTCGGATTCTTTGTCTCCCTCTCTCTCTCTACCCCTCCCCCACTCATGCTCTGTTTCTGTCCCTAAAAAATGAATAAACCTTAAAAAAAAAAAAAAGAGGTAGCAAGTTCTGCATCCCTGGAAGTATTCAAGCAAAGCAAGCCCCCTACTGCGGGGATATTACACAACAGATTTCACGACGGGATATGAGGTTGGATTAGATCATTTTTTATCGAACAACCCCCAGATTCTGTGACTCCATGAATGAAACAGTGACCAAACTAACAATTAGTAAAAACAAACAAGCCAATTATTAATAGCGGATAACTATATCAGATTACAAGCACATGGCAAGTTAAACCCCAGTATTGTACCTAAACCCACAGTCACCTTATAATCCAATGCTTGCCATTTCCATCCATCACCCTGAACTCTCTGGCAGTAAAACTTTTAAAAATCCAAAAGAGGAGCTTCATGCCTATAAGGAAGTACAGTTCCTTCTATATTTCCTATAAGATAACACTAATAGTTGTCCTTGGATAAACCTTTGTAGATTATTTCCTTTATCATGTGATCAAGTGTATCTATTACTGCCTAGAATGCAATTGTAAGAAGCTATAAATACACTTGTATTTATGCATTTTCAGACAATGAAAATGAATTCTACTGGTGAATCGTGCTTGCCCACTCTGTTCTACTTGGCACACTAGTTTTTGTTTGGCGGGTGCAGTATACTTATAAAAATTGTGTCTGGATGCTTTTAGGGAACACATGCCTGGCACCTGTTAGTCACAGATCTCGCCCTGCCTAACTGCATTCATTACACCTGCTGCCTCAGACTTCATGTCACCTATCAGTCCCTACAGATCTGCCCTAGTTAGTCTTCCAGGATGAGCAACAAAAAAGAGCCATTTCATAGCAGTGGGTTTATACAACGTCAAACACAAACCATTGTTCCTCATTATTTGCCTGCTTTGTGCCTGTGTATCTAGCTAGCACATGCCCCGAAGTAGTATCTCACCCTTTCTTAGTATTTGTACCTTCTCTCTGCTCCTAACAGTTTCCCCTGCACCTTGACTCTACATGATAAATACCGTCAAATTGAATCAAAGAGAATGTTTTTCAGCAGAACAGGATGGAAAACTGGAAATACTTGTGGGGGATGGGCACAAAATGAAGCCTGAGTTAAAATGGCTATTAATGGGGCACCTGGGTGGCCCAGTTGGTTAAGCATCGACTCTTGACTCTCACGGTTCGTGGGTTCGAGCCCCTCATCGGGCTCTGAGCTGAAGGTGCAGAGCCTACTTGGGAGTCTCTCCCTCCCTCTCTCTCTGCCCCTCCTGCCCCCACCTCTCAAAATAAATAAACGAACTTTTTAAAAGGGGCTATGAAAATGAACGTTTCAGTCTAGTGTTTGAAGACATAGATTTTTTTTAAGCTGGTGTTGACTATAAAGTGTAACATTAGCAATAAAAAATGGTGATGCATACCAGGGACCTTCTTTCTTACCACAATGCTTTAAAAGGCCATGCAGAATGTACCACAAAGGTTTGTGTGCTGGGAAAAAACAGAGGCCTGCCATCCGCAGGCTCCAAGGGTACTAGGGGACCATGGGGTGAGGGTAGCTTTCCCAAAAGCTCACAAACTATGGTTGCAGCCACTCCAAACCTTATGCTTCTTTTTTTCCCACCTCCCCTCCAAAGGCCTAGCAGAGTCCTGGGCCCAGTAAGCATCTGAACACAGTTATTAACTGATTGCAATTTCTAGCAATGAAATGCATACCATTTACAAAGTGTCTGCGAACGTGGTGATTCTTACCTTTCAAGTCCCCTGATATCGCAAACTGAATAGCAGTTTTGCCTCATATCCCTTTCCAAAGAGGTGGCCAATGTGGATGCATCCATTTCTTGCTGAAGTCTGCACAAATGAGGGGGGGAATCCTGAGGACGCATAGAGGAAGTGGCCCAGGGTCTCTCTATGTCCTGGTCCCATTGTGCCTTGCCAGCGGCCTTTTGGAAAGACTCGGGCCTGGGACCCAAGCTTTCCCCTGTGTCTGGGGAGGCACTGTCCCTCCGGCTGTCCTCTTGATCCGGACTCGGGCTCTGCTCAGAGTCAGTGCAAGTTGCCCTGGTGAATTCTTTGTCTGCTGAGAGCACAGGTGTCTATTAAAAGAAATGCTAAGGGTTATTGGATCAATGGTGCACACTAAGCAAAGTCTAAAAAGTGCTTCTTTTAAAAATAACCATTTTTTTTTTTTTGTGATTGTAGGGCAAAGCAGTTAAAAGATGGACTCTGGGGTCAGTCTCCCACTGTCAGGACCCCAGCTCCCACTGGGCCCGAGATGACCCAAGTAACCATCTCTAAACCCCTTAGCTTCAGGCATTGGAAGCTCTTGATAAATGTAAACATTATTTTTAATAATTTAAAAACTTCAAAAAAACATGGAAGCAGAAGTAACACTGACTCTTTCTCTCACTTTCCAATAAGAAATGAGTTTTGTAAACTCTTGTCTTTATCTGTCCTCATCCATGATGGTTCCTTTTCACAGCCTCATCTCCCTTCCCATCCTGATTCCCTTCCCTAGGTGTCCCCCTCACTTCTCCAAACATTACTTGATTGCTCTCAACTGTTTACATCCCTGTTGGGCCTTTTAGGTTCTGATTTTGATGACACACTGTGCACATTAACACCGTTCAACTTTCTATTGGAGAAAAAAATCTAGACGTCAATGGAAACTATGCATTGTTTACAGCACAACTTTCTGGGTTATCTGACTGTACTGTATTTTCCACTTTGAGCTATTTCATAACTCTGTATAAACAAATTTGTTTTCCTTTGAAATCTCTTTCGAACCAGTTTTAACATCTACCTGGTTCCTTCACTGAATGAGTTAGATAAAATCTTTAACATATATTCATTTTTACATCTATGTGAGAGTCATGATTTTACCTTTTCCTGAAAATTATCTTTTAGCACTTCCGTCCCATGACCTACACCCCTGATGTGACAGAGAACACAGACTTTAGAGCCAGACAGGGCTGAGCTCCCATCCCTGCCTTCACCTGTAACACAGATACTATTACTCTGCCCCCGACACTGGATATCTCCTCGCCTTGCCGATTGCCCACTCCTCCAAACGAGAGGGGGCTATGTTTCCAAAGCTACACTTTTATTTAATTATAAACCATGAATTCTTATTAGTCTACTGATACACAATGTAAATTATAAGGGATATACCAAAAATTAAAATTTGAAGTGGATGAGATAAGAAATAAATAGTAAGAGCATTTATATTTTCTCTCGTAATGAGACCTCCAAAATCTCATTTTCAACCATTCCTCTCCCGCCAACTCATCATCCCCAGTACTCACTCTATAGCGATCCTTCACCCTCTTCAAGGCTTCCAGTCCATGGTACGTTACCACCACCACTCCACCCTCTTCCTCTGCTAAGATTCCATGGTTCTATCCCATAAACACTCCCTTAAAAACCAAGAAAACCCCGAGTTCCCATTCTGTGTTATGTGCCTCCATTTTGCCTCGATTCAGTGTTATATGCAGGTGCCATATTGTAATTCCAATTCCTAGTGACATTCTATGTGGGCTTTATGCCTGCTTCTGAGCCACTGACTAATGCCAAGCATATGGGCACAGGTGTCAAGTGGGCACTCAAGACTTCTAGATAATCGTTCTCCACTTCCTTTGTGAAGTCAGTTTCCTGTTCTCTCCTGTTCTCTCTCCCTCTACTCTATTTCTCATCTCTCTCCTCAACCATCCCCCTGACCTTGACAGTGAAAATGGGCACATTCAGATAAGAACCCTTCACCTCCCCACAGCAATCAGTTGACCAGCTTGCATCCCTGTCCCAACCTCCTCCAAGCACCAAGCCATTCATTTCTCTGTTCTTTAAATGCGTGCCTGTACTCACTATTTCTGTCAGTGTCTCCCCACTTCTCCTTGCACCCACTCCACCCAGGCCTCTGCCTACATCATTCAACTAAAGGAGCTCTGATCAGGGTCTCCAGTGACCTATGTCTTCTAAAGCCAAAGGACAATTCTCTGTCTTCACCTCACTCTGTCTCCTGGCAACATAACTGGTTTCTCCGTCCTTGAGAGCATCCTTTACTCACTTACTCTACTTGAGTTTCCTTTGAACTCTGCCCTTGCTGGTTTTCCCACCACTCCCAGGCCCCTACTCTTCTGCTGTCTCATTTCTTTTTTTTTTTTTTTTAAGTTTATTTAGTTTGAGAGAAAGACAGTGCGAGTGGGGAAAGGGCAGAGAGAGGAGACAGAGAATTCCAAGCAGTGTCCACATCATCAGCGTGGAGCCCAGTGCAGGGCTCAAACTCACAAACTGTGACATCATGACCTGAGCTGAAACCAAGAGTTGGATGCTTAACCGACTGATCCACCCAGGCACCCCTGCTGTCTCATTTCTTTGAATTGGACCTTTCAGTGTTTGGGCAGATCCCATGGCTTACTTCTCTGCACTCTTTCCCAAGGTGATCTCATCCACGTCATGGCTTCAGATAACATTATTTGCTGACAATTCCCAAATCTACCTTTTCCAGCCCTGACCTCATGCCAGGTCTCCATAAACAAATGCCTAATTGACATCTCCCCCTGACTGTTCTATGGCGTTTCAGTTCTAGATGCTACTAAGAACTACCACTTCTCTGATGCGTACTTTAAGCTGCATTCTGTAAATACATTCCGTTTTGGCAAGTAGTATCGTCATTCAACCAGTTGTCCAAGGCAAACTTTGCTCTCTTTCCATCTGACCACATCTAAGCCAAAAGTAATCCTTTGGGCTCTACCCCCCAGATGTATCCTACATCTGACTACTTATTATCAACTATTTGCCTCCAACCTGATTCCAAGCTGCATGCAGTATCTTACTTGAATGACTGAGGGCTTCTGTGCTCCAGTCCATCTCCAGCTCAGTGGTCTTTCTAAAGTATAGACCAGACGAGGGTATGCTCCTGCCTAACCCTTCACCCTCAAACCACTTCCAGCCCCGTGGCCTCCCATCGCAGCCAAGATGCAATCCGCACATGGCCAAGACCTATAAGTCCCTACACGATGTGGCCCCTGACTCCCGCTATAGCTTCTCCCCTTCCACGTTCCCCTCCATTAACTGCAGTCCAGGCACACCTGTTACTTTTTGACCCTCAAATATCCAGGTTCATTCCTTCACACCTGCTATCACTTCTGCTTGGATTGACTTTACTCTAGATTTTGTATGACTGCCTCCTTTCCATGATTACTTTATTCTAGTTATGAACTAAATGCTCCCTTCATTGGTCTTCTATCTGACCTCTGAAGCCACATGAATGAATGAAAATTCCTCTTCCACTTGGCCTTCCAGTCTGAGGAGAGAGAAAGCATGCCTACCATACCCCACTCCAAGCCCTCGCATGGGACTTTTCTGGGTCCTCCTAGGTGGATCTATTCTCCAGAACAGAAGGACCATTTTTTCCTGGCATTTCCCAGATACCTCAGCAAAAACACAAGACACAAGCCCTGTGGCCTGATCTTTGTGCATGTGAAGCTTGACCTTCGCACCCTGGTCAGTTTCTCAACACAACTGCTGTACCTACCTTCTTTTCCAAACTGGCAGCTTTCTGATTTCCTTTCCCTGGCAATTTTACACACCAAAGTGTATATCAAATGACCTCTTGGAGTCCAAGAATCAAAAGGAACTGGGTCACAAAATCCCCTGTGATATCTCTAGTGACTGTCACCCCAGTGATAAGGGACCGATTTTACCCACATCTTATAACTGAAGACTCATGAGACCTAGAGAAGTCAGGCAATTGTCCCAAGGTCCATGCAGCCAGTGAGTGGCAGAACAGGTGCAGGTGATTGCAGGGTACCCACACAGATCCCTCCCCAGGACGAATCCCTCATCTCCCAGCTGCTGGGAATGCTGGGTACTGACAGCTCACAGCTAGCCTTTCCGCAGGAATCATGCTCAACTCAAGGGAGCTGTCTCAGCCAAAGTCAGGTCCCCTCTGGGGCAGCCCCACTCCAGCGCTGGTTGATACAAAATGCAAAGGCACAGGCTCTCTTGCCCTAATTCAAGATGGCTCAGAGGGGCCATCCCAGCTCCAAAGCTCCCTATGGCATGAACACAGGCCCCCGTTGCAGCTGCACACAGTAACTTCCCTGACTGTCCAACCCTGCCTCCCTCACCCTCACAGGGGTGTCCCCAAGAGCTGGCTCCATAAACCTCCTGCACTCAAATCTCTGCTGCAGAGTCTGTGTCCCGGGGACCCCACAAGTGGCATTGCGATCAATTTTATCTGTCAACTTGGCTAGGCCACAGAACCAAGGCACGTGGTCAAACAGGAGTCTGGATGTTTCTGGGAAGGCATTTTTTAGATGAGATTTGCATTTAAATCAGCAGATTTTGAGTAAAGCAGATTACCCTCCATGATGTGGGTCAGCCTAATTCAATCAGTTGAGGGCCTTAGGAAAAAACAACTGAGATCCCCAAGAAAGAAGGAATTCTGCCTCCAGTTTGCCTTGGGATGCACACTGCAACATCAACTCCTCCCTAGGTTACCAGCCTATTCTTCAGAATTTAGACTGCAGCCCCCACAACCACGTGAGCCCATGCCCTAACTGCCCGCCACCTCCAACTACCCATATACCCACACACATACACACCCTGTAGATTCTATTTCTCTGGAGAACCTAATATAGGTATCAAAGCAAAAATTCTGAATTTTCCTGATTTCGATACCTCTTCTTTGCACTAGACCATACATGTCTAATTCACGCTTTAGGAGGGTGGACATACATCCTGTTCTCCATTTCATTCCTCACAATGGAAATTCTTACCTTCCCTCAGTCTGGTTTTGTATGTATTCCCCTTGATCCTCGTTTCCCCTCTCTGAGGCTTGGGCTGCCAGAGGCCCTGGCTCCAGAATATTCACAGACAAGATCTAAACATGTTACTTCTCTACAGGAAGACCCAAACATTGAAGAGGCAGAGTAGGGAGGGCAAGGAGAAGAGAGAGATAGAACCTCATGAACTTCTCACAGACTGACGTTTGGAGGCCAGCTATTTTCCTGCCCCAGTGGAAGAAAATGGCATTGAACCCTACCTAAAACAAAGTGGGGTTTCTCAGGACCCACCAGACAAGAAAAGGGGTGCTTGAAGGCACCAGCGGGTACCATCCCATCTTACCTGCCACCCCTGGTCTATCTCAGGCAGTGCACCTGGAGGGGGTCGGCAAAGTAGGAGCGTGACTTCCTGTGATGCCCCTCGCAGTAAATGGAGCACCTCCTACGAGAAACCAAAATCTGTGGTTAGATGTGGGAGTGGTATGGCTGTGACAGCTCCTCCTTTGGGCTCCCCACTATCTCTCTGGCACCATCCCCTTGATCTGTTTCTCGCCTCCAGAGAATTCTGGAGAACACTGCTCTGGGCCTGACTTCCTGAAGGGAGAGAAGCCAAAGCCACGGGCCTGAAGTTCCCATGCAGGCAATGCAGACGTGCTGGGCTAGAAGCGGCCAGGGTCTGCCCAGGGTCTTTTCATGGCAGCACCTGCCAATACTGATGCCTTTTCTTCACTGAGAGAATGACTCAAGCAAATAGCTATTCATCACTTCAACCTCCCTTTCCTCTCAGCACCCCCTCATCTCAGGGGCCATCAGTCATGTACGCTCCGCCACCCCAATCTCTAAAGCTTGCCCCTTGGCCCCGAGCTTCGCTCCACTGCTCAGCTCGGCGTTCAGAACCTCTCACCTGTGAAATTGCAGTGCCTTCTTCTCTGCTCCCTGCCTCCTCCAGTGTCACCCACCTCCCTTCCTCCACATTGTTCAAGAGAGCTCTTTCCAAGCACAGATATAACCAGCTCCTTCTCCTGCTGAGCTCCCCCTCTGGCTCACCTCACACTCAACGAGCTCTGCAGCCCAGCACGCAGGACCCGTTCTCACCTGCCTCTCGCCCCCACTCTCTCTCCCACCTGTCCCCTCTGCTCCCATATCCTAAGCTCCCACCGTGCTGAGCCTCTCCCTCCAACCCACTCTCTCAGAGCCCAGGGTGCCTTGACAGCTCCTGTTTCTTATCTAGGCCAGGATTTCTCAGCCTCTGGGCATTACTGACATCTTAGTCTGGATAACTCTGCTGTGGGGCTGTCCTGTTATGGTAGGATGTTGAGCAGCATCTCTGGTCCCTGCCCACTAGATGCCAGTGGGCACCCCCCAGTTGTGACAACCACAAACATACGTGGATTTTTTGCCAAATGTCCCCTGAAAGGTAGTATCATCCCCACCGGAGAATGGCTAATCTGGACGCCACATAATACCCGCCCCCCCCCCCCGCCTTGGCGACAATGGACTTCCACAGAATGTGTTTCTTCCCTCCCTGGTTCCCCGGGGCAAGCAGCTTTGTCTCTCATGACACTTTTTTCCACAGTCGGGTCTGTTTTCTTGTTTGTCCACCTCACTGCGAGCTCTGAGACCACGTGTATGGCCCGTCTCTGTGTCTTTAGTTCCCCAGAGAGCTGCTGACCCAGCACTGGTTCTCTCAAAACAGTTGGCTCCCACACTAGATAGATGAAGGTATCACCACCCAAACATACGTTGTCCCGAGGATTCCCCACCTCTCACCACCCGGTCCAGAGTGACTAATCCACCTTGCTCTGTGCTCTGGAGGTGGGCCTGTGCAGACTGCAGCCACGATTCTTGTTGGGCTCAGCCAATGGGAGCATGGGCGGGGATCAGAGACAGGAGGAGAGGGAGGTACTTCCTGTTGGGCTCAGCCAATGGGAGCATGGGCAGGATCAGCGGCAGAAGAGAAGGGAGGTGGATGTCTGTTTTTCTGTCTTCCTCCCCATGGGGTTGTGCAGAATGGCTGGGTCTGCCACCTAATATCACAGCTCATGTCACCACGTCCACTTCACCAGCTCTCTCAGTTTCCCGGGTTGTATAATTGCTCCTTCCCATATGCCTTTGGACTTGAGAGGGGTGGACAGGGAAACTGCACCCATTGTTCCCAGCCCCAGGGCTCTATACTCTCCCTTGAGCTTCTTAACAACCAGCTCACACCTTTATTAAACTCTCCTCAAGTGACTCAGTTTCCGGCCAGGACCCTGACTGATATGCATAATACTTCACTGAGATTTTGTGCATATGCATAATATTTCATTGAGATTAAGAGAAGTGTCCACTTTTCACTCTCTCTCTTCTTTTAATTACATTTTTGATCACATACAGGACAACCAATGCAACACGACACATCAAAAACTGTAAATTTAAAAGAGAAATGTGAGGAAGGGCAGAAAAGGACCTACTGTAATCTCTTCAGCCCATATATCCCCCTTCTGGAATTTTAGGTGTTCTTTAGCCAGCACAGAGCCAGGGTTTTATCTTCTCTTCCATTATAAACCTAATTAAAAGCAAGGCTTACTCAAGGTCAGATATTTAAGAACTGAGACAGAAAATTAAATGTGAGAATGTTCCACCAATTGCTCTCTTTATCTGATCCAGGCCCCTGGTGTGACTTTCGAGAGCCCAGGGTATTCCTTATGTTAGGTGGGCCTGAAAGAAACATGGGTGGTGTCAGTGTTGCACACAGGGCCAGATGGTCTCCTACCTGGAAGACGAGGCCTTCTGTGGGCCTTCCATTCACCGCCAGGATAATGTCACCAACTGCAATGGCCCCGTTCTCCTCAGCCGGCTGCCCTGGGAAAAGCCTCTTAATTCTCACCAAATCATTCTTGAGATGGCTGCAGCTCTCTCTCCCCATCTGCATGAAGCTGAATCCCAAGCCACTGGCATTCTTTTTCAGAGTGACTTCAAACTTAGGACCTGTATTGTGGGATGCGAACAAGATAAATCTGACAGCAGATTATGAACGAAACTGACCAGCCTTAAAATGCAAACTGTCAAGCAGGCAAGAATTATTTCTGCTTTACACAAAAAGATTTCATTTTGCTAATTTTTATGACAGAGTCCATTACACTTAGATCCATTAGATCAGTGCTGTCCAATGGAAACAAGGTGAGGTGCAAATGCAAATGACGAACTATGTATGTAATTTCAGTTCTCGAACAGCTACATTTTAAAAAGTAAGATGGGGCACCTGGGTGGCTCAGGCCCTTAAGTGTCCGACTCTTGATGTCAGGTCAGGTCATGATCTTACGGTTCGTGAGTTTGAGCCCCGCACTAACAATGCAGAGCCTGCTTAGGATTCTCTGTCTCCCTTTCTCTCGCTGTCCCTCCTCCACCTCTCTCTTTGCCCCTCTCCCACTTACACTCGCTCTCCCTCTCTTTCTCAAAATAAATAAGCTTAAAAAAAGTAAGAAGAAATAGGTAAAAATAAACTTAATCATATAGTATACTTAACCCAATATATCTACAATATTACCATTTCAACATGTAATCAATATGAAAAAATATTAGTGAGAGATTTTGCATCCTTCTTATGAACTAAGTCTTCAAAAACTGAATATGTATTTTATCAATTTGGATTGGCTATATTTCAAGTACTCAATAGCCACATGTGGCAAGTAGCTACTATATTGGACAAAGCAATTCTAGATAATCAGCAAAGTTTATACGTAAAGATATAGTTTATAGACAGACATAATATGCCCATATTGTTTAGTAAAACGTATATCATATATATTCCTACTACTCCTTTAGAACCTCAATCACTTTTAGCACACTTGAAACAAAATTTTGATCACTAGACCATGGAGAAAATTATGGTAAACTCTGTGGCAATTTTTTAGCTGCTGTTTTGTTCAGCCATGTGGATGGACCATAAGACAAAACAGCTACCTCTGGGCACCAAAGAGGGACACAGCCTCAGGAACCTCCATAGTCTAACAGCAAAAGAGGTCTCTGGGTCTCTCCTGGTCTGCCTTCAACTCAGTTGGCAATCGATCAATAGGACAGAGCACTGGCTGGTAAACCTTAATTTGGGGCAAGAATGAAAGCATCTAACGCTTTTAGGTTCAGGTGTATTGTGCGACCAACTTCACCATCACTGCCATTAGGCCCCTCCCCTCATCTGATAGTCAGTTTGTCAAAGGGCCTCATTTGAGTGAGCAGAGGAGCAATGAAAAAGGAAACAGACTCATCTTATGCACACGTGTCCCCCTCCACCCAACCCCATCACTCACTATGGCTACCTTATATTCAACCTGACTTACACCTTCAGGAAAATCTCTATAAAGGGATTGAAAAATGGCTAAGCTCCAAATCATGAAATACGAAAGAAATACATGTTTTCCTAGCAGGAAACAAAGTCACCAGGGAAGTGCAAAGAGGCCACCTCTCAGAAGATATGCAAATGATGTCCCTGCAAACCTATGGAGGTTTACGGTTTGAAATGATGCTAATAGCAAGGTTAGATTTCTGAGCACCTTCCTCTCCCAGCCTGCCTCATCATTCCCCAGATCTTTTGTTACAAATATCTTGGCTGGAATGTGGAGACCTGGTCAGGAAATGCATGACCCTTTCATTCCAATTTCATTCCTACATATTTACACACAAGCATTCGGGCAGCTGATCAAGAAACCTCAGAAAACTTGGGGAGAATTATGCCTAGCAATTGTTTGGGGACAATATATTTTTTTTTCCCAGAAACATATTCCATCAGATTGGCTTCCACTGCATCCGAAAGCCAGCCACATTGTGCTCACTGTCCTTTGAGAACCCAGAGGAAGCCTTCCTGCTCTCTCTTTTGAGTTGAGAATTCAAAGGCAGCACAGGATGACATAACAATAGTAACACTCAATTCTCTCTTCTCTCACCATCTGTCGCTGAGACACAGCTCACAGGCCTGCCGGGCAAGGCTGTTGCCAAGGAAACAGCCGTGCATCCGTCTGCCATCCTGCCATTAACAGAAGGACACTGCTGTGTGGTCCTGGGGCCTCTTCTCTCTAAGACCAGTCTTGCAACCTAGAAGATGGGTGGACAAGCTCAGTTTACACTTCATATAGCCACCAGGAGGCTCTCCCTTCGCCCTGCAATTGCTTCTTAATTTTCTGATACTTCCACCAGCCGCTTCGTTTGAATCTCAAATGAAAATCTTCAATCTAGCCTCCTTGTTAGGATCCAGAGCCATATTTTCAAGTGCCTGTTAGACAAATGTTCCTGGAGGTAACACATGTACCTCCATTTCTGTGCATTCAAGGCCACATTCATCTTCTTCCTCTCTCACATCCTCACTACCCTCTCCCCATACTGCCTAAAACATTCCTCCCCCCGCACCTGCTTTCTCAGAACATGGAACCATCCCTCAATTAATTCCTAGAGGCCACACTTGCAGTGATCCAGCTTGCCCCCTTCTGCCCTCCAAATGTCCATCTGCTTTCTAAGACTTGCCTGTTCACCATCAGAAACATCTCCCCCCAGGGCTCTCCCTCCGCCATTTCCTCCCCTATTGCCAATGCCCAGCTGGACTGTGGCAAAGCTCCAGCTAACTTGGCTTCCTGGACCCTATCTTCTCTTCCTCAGTCCATTCTGCCCTTGGCTACCCGTGGATTGATCTAAGACACAAACTGAACATGTAACACTTTTTTTTTTAACTTACACCCAAGTTAGCATATAGTGCAACAATGATTTCAGGAGTAGATTCCTTAATGCCCCTTCCCCATTTAGCCTAACCCCCCTCCCACAACCCCTCCAGCAACCCTCAGTTTGTTCTCTATATTTAAGAGTCTCTTATGTTTTGTCCCCCTCCCTGTTTTTATATTATTTTTGCTTCCCTTCCCTTATGTTCAGCTGTTTTATATATTAAATTCCTCATATGAGTAAAGTCATATGATATTTATCTTTCTCTGACTGACTAATTTTGCTTAGCATAAGACCCTCCAGTTCCAACCACTTGGTTGCAAATGGCAAGATTTCATGCTTTTTGATTGCCCCATAATACTCCATTGTGTAGATATACCACATCTTCTTTATCCATCATCCATCGATGGACATTTGGACTCTTTCCATACTTTGGCTATTGCGGACAGCACTGCTATAAACATTGGGGTGCATGTGCCCCTTCGAAACAGCACACCTGTATCCCTTGGATAAATACCTAGTAGTCCAATTGCTGGGTGGTAGGGTAGTTCTATTTTTAGTTTTTTGAGGAAACTCCATGCTGTTTTCCAGAGTGGCTGCACCAGTTTGCATTCCCACCAGCAGTGTGCAACACTCTTGATCAAAAGATATTTGAAAATGACATATCGGATAAAGGGCTAGTATCCAAAATCTATAAAGAACTCACCAAACTCCACACCCAAAAAACAAATAATCCAGTGAAGAAATGGGCAGAAAACATGAATAGACACTTCTCTAAAGAAGACATCCAGATGGCCAACAGGCACATGAAAAGATGCTCAACATCACACCTCACCAGGGAAATACAAATCAAAACCACAATGAGATACCACCTTACATCTGTCAGAATGGCTAACATTAACAACTCAGGCAACAACAGATGTTGGCAAGGATGCGGAAAAAGAGGATCTCTTTTGCATTGTTGGTGGGAATGAAAACTGGTGCAGCTGCTCTGGAAAACAGTGTGGAGGTTCCTCAAAAAATTAAAAATAGATCTACCCTATGACCCAGCAATAACACTGCTAGGAATTTACCCAAGAGATACAGGAGTGCTGATGCATAAGGGCACTTGTATCCCAATGTTTATAGCAGCACTCTCAGCAATAGCCAAATTGTGGAAAGAGCCTAAATGTCTATCAACTGATGAATGGATAAAGAAATTGTGGTTTATATACACAATGGAATACTACGTGGCAATGAGAAAGAATGAAATATGGCCTTTTGTAGCAACGTGGATGGAACTGGAGAGTGTTATGCGAAGTGAAATAAGTTATACAGAGAAAGACGGATATCATATGTTTTCACTCCTCTGTGGATCCTGAGAAACTTAACAGAAGACTATGGGGGAAGGGAAGGAAAAAAAAAAAAAAAGGTTAGAGAGGAACGGAGCCAAACCATAAGAGACTCTTAAAAACTGAGAATAAATTGAGGGTTGATGGGGGGTGGGAGGGAGGGGAGGGTGGGTGATGGGTATTGAGGAGGGCACCTGTTGGGATGAGCACTGGGTGTTGTATGGAAACCAATTTGACAATAAATTTCATATTTAAAAAACAAAAGTTTCCAATGATTCCCATCACCTAGAGTCCAAACCCCTAGCAGGGTATCCTCAACCTCTGCCAATCTGGCCTCCCTTTTCTTTCTGGTTTGATTTCCCATCCTTCCTCCCGACACACCCTTTACTCTTATTACACAAAGCATATTTCAGGAACCAGTGGCTGGACATCACCTGGAAGCTTTTTAGAAATGTCAAGTTTCCATTCAGGGGCCTTGGCCCTGCTAACATTCCTTCTGCTGCTATTGTCATTCAGCACCAAGCCCGTGATCCCAGAGTGACAATTCTTACCTGTTATCGCTGCCAGCAAGATGCCAGCAGCAAGCAAGTACCTTTTCTAATCACGTTCATTAGAAAAAGTCTAACAGAGAGTACTAATAAATTATGACTCTGTTCTCAAGTTAGGTCAACCAAGGTCACCAGCATAAGTTAATTGCACTACAAACCAGAAGACTGCTTTGGGAAAAGAAGCAAGCAGGGGCCCTTCTGCTCCCTCAGTTTGCCAGAAGGGCCCACAAGAGTCCTTCCTCTCTCTGCCAACTCCCCAGTTACTTAGAGGGCAACGCCAGCTCTGTGGCTTACACACTGAGACATGTAAAGGCTCCCACCTTCAGGACGAGAACTGAACACAGCATGGTAACATCCACATGCTGTTTGGGCGCTGCATAGAATAACGGCTTCATGCCTTCGGCTCAGGGTGTCTTGAATTTCTACTTCACTGGGAAAAGAATCCCAGGACAATGTGGCCTGAATTTACCCAGGGTGATGGGAATAGCATGAACTGGGAAGAGGGTGCCTACAAGTGCAAAGGCCAGCTGGTGACAGGTCCTGAGAGCCGATGGAAGAACTGGTCAGCTCAGGCTGGAGCGGAGAGTGTGAGAGGGCAGCCAGAGCGAGGCGCAAGAAGTCACTCCAGCACATCAGCTCTGTTAAGCTCTCTGATTCTAGAATCTCAGCAAGGGAAAGCAAGTTTTTCAAGGGTCTTTGCAGGGGTGAGGTATTCCGCTTGGGAAATCTTTCTGCTTCCTCCTGGCTTTCACATCACCATAGAAAAGTGAAGAAGTGAAAGAGAACAAAAAGACAAAGAAGAAAGTCTTGTTTGGTTTCCTGCCTGTCCACCTCCCACCCAGAAGCAACTGCAGCTTCTGATGTTGTCCAGGAAAGCTCTGGAAGGAAGAACAGCTCCCAGTAATGGTGCACTCACCTGCCCAGAACCCTTGAGGCACTGCACAGCCTGCTTGTGGGTGAGGCCACACAGACTCACTCCATCCACCTGCAGGAGCCGGTCACCTGGGAGGGGGACAGATGTCACGTCTCTGAGCTCCCGAGGCTGCAGGAAGCACTCCTCTGGGAGGCCCTTGCCCAGCACCCTTCCATGCAGCCTCAAGGAGGGACAGGAAGCTGAGCTGTGAGGAGCCCAGATAGGTCCTGGCTGCTAGCCACCTCTCTGGACATCTTTATAGATCAATGATACAGAAATCTTTCTATTATTGGCTCACAGAGAGGTTGAGCCAACTCTGTAGAGCCATATCCTTCCTCCTGTTTTCCTCCGAAACCATTTTTGAAAGTATTTTCAAGTCACTTAGGGATTGTATTTATATCCCGAGGATGTTTTTTATCTCAAAACAGGACAGAAAGACCTGGTTGATGCCAGAGACAGAGGAATTCTAGAGAAATTAGAAATAACTAAGATCCGAGGTGCCCTTTCTAGCTCAACTGGCCATTTTGGAGAGCAATAAAAGTCACCCCCTTGCTTCAGTGTAGTGACTGTAAGGAAGGCCAGAGAGGAGGCTTGCCAGTGTCCTCCCTGGATACAAAAAAGTGGGGTCACCAATGCATGCTCTGTCCTCCATGGGAAGCACTACTTTCTCCCATGAAGGCCAGCAGCAATGGGCTTATTTAAAATCTCATATTTTAAAATCACCTTTTGCTTCCCAATGTGCCACTACAAACATTTGATCCCCTTGTTAACTTATCATGCAGGTGGAACAGGTTAAATCAACCCCTTTCCCAGGTGAGGAAACCAGGACCTGGAGAGGCCATCATTTGCACAAAGTCTAGGGAGGGAGTGAGGCAAGGCCTGGAGGCTGTACCCCCCAGGCCAGGGCTCATCACACAACTCAATGCAGTTCCCAACATACTCCGTCCCTTACCCCGCAGGATCTGCCCTTCCTTGGCAGCTGGCCCTCCAGGAACTATGGATTTCACGTAGATACCCCCATAAGGCACGCTTGTGTTAATGCCACCCTGGAAAACACAATGAAAAATTCACCACCTGTCTGCCCCCTCCTGAAAGAGCCTCCCCAACCTCCCTAAGAGATTCCCCCATCTGCCTGACACTCTATCCCAATACCTCATTTCCATGTGACAACGTCTTATATACTCACTTGTTCGTCCAGACTACATTATTCGCTGTGCGGCAAGGTTAGATGCCCAAAAGGACATGAGGGAGCTGTGCCCCACACCCAGCCCAGCACTGACCCATGGCAGGTGTTCAGACATTGAAGTCACATCAACGCACCACATCATCTCTCCATAAGTAGCAAACAGCATACATGGATGCAGCCACAGGCCCAAAGGCGGGCCTGACACATCCTGTGTGCTTGAGTTTTGATTTGTAGGTACAAACTTAGAATTAACTACACAGTGTTCTATAACTTACGTTTGTTTTTCTAACTTAACAATAGATCGCGAACATCCCTACAGGTCATGAGATGAAGATCTAAGTTTATCTTTTCTTCTGATTTCTTCACACACGTATCCAGCAGTGGGAGTATATCATTTTTGTGCAGTTTTTTTTTTTCCCCTTCCCTCTTCCAGGGTCCGCAGATAGAGCTTAGAAGCCAGTGCAAAGTGATCACCCTGGACCCCACTCTGGCCAAGGTGACTCTGTTCTGTCCTTGGAAGCGGGAGCACCAAGCTTCACCGTGATGCCACTCTGGATGACCATGGGTCACCCCCACTCACCTTCAGCTTATGTCCCTGCAACCCCACTCTGCTGCCCCTTCCTGGTTGTACAGCATGACCACAGAGTCAGGACCCCATCACCCAATCCCACCCTCGCTGCTTGGAGTGCCTGATCATCCTAAATCTGCCCTGCATCTCCCAGCTTGTCTTTGAACTCCTAGCCCCACCCCAACGGAGGCCCCACTGACTTTCTTGGCTCACCACTTCTCATGTGCTTCTTGTACCCAGGACCACATTATCAGAGGTTGCTATATGAGTGGAATGCCCACCAAGGCTACAGATGAACATCTTTTCAACCGTGTACTTCCCGAGCTTGCCTAATAATTCTTACAGTCACGCTGAATCCAAGTGTCCCATCTTCTTTAACCAGTTCCACAAAGTAGATTTCACTGGCATTGATTTCTGAAGGTGGTGGAGGACAAGACGAACCAGCATCCTGCCCCTAAAGAACACAAAAATAAAGAAGGCATGAAGGCACTTGCCCTAAGTAAGCCAACAGCACCTCTCAGCTCTCACCAGGATTACGCACCAAAAGAAGCATGAATTTCAGCTTCAACAGGGATCATTTCCAGCTTTACCAGATCTTCCCTACATGACCTTGGCCCCGTCCCTTGGTCTCTCCAGCCTTGGTTTCTCAATCCACAGAACTGGCAGGAGAGATCCCCTTCTCACTGTGACTATGAATCACACCCAGCACATAGCAGGGCTCAATAAATATAGGTTCCCTCCTGTTTCCACTCAAGATGCAAATATCATTTTGAGAACTAAAGCCATCTAGGCACTTTCTGGTAGCTTCACGCATGACCCCAGCTAAGCGATGTTGGATACCAGATATACAGTAGCTTCTTGAACAGAAAAAACCTCAGGGGAAACTCCGATCATCCCTAGCAAGAGTAGCTGCACTGGAGCTCTACTTAACAGTGGTTGAATGCCTGAGGAAAGGTCAGAAGACAAGAATTATCTACCACGTGCCAGGGATTTAACTCCATACTATGACAACTATCGTGTGTGATTTGTTTGGTCATTCATCCAGTCATGTAACAACGTTAATTGAGCACCAATTATGTGTCAGGCATTGCGCAAGTTGAGGGGACAGCAGTGATAATACGGACCTGCCCCTACTGAACTACTGTTTAGTAGGGGAGAAACTTTTAATGAACTGTACCCACGGGTGGAGATAGAGCCACGGGCTAGAAGCCCAGACTTCTGTCGTGTCTGCCCCCTTTACTTAGCTGCTTTTGGTTCACCATATTGGAAAATACCATTAATACCATAGGAAAATAAACAGGCTGAAGTAAGCTAGAAAATTATCAGTCCAACAGAGGAGGTTCCAAAGAGACCGGCATAAAACAGACAAAACTCCAATTGTTCCAGAGACAGTCCACCCTACAGAGTCTGGCAAGATGTTTTGTCCAAACTTTAAAATCCAAAAAGTAAAGCAGCCACTAAGGGTGAAGTCCAAAGCAAGAGTGTAAACCCCACTAGGCCACTGAAAGTTACCTGCGCGCAAAACTGGCCTTGTGGCCCAGAAGAGCCTGTCTTGCACAGGTTCCATAGCCTGTACCATGGTCAGCTGTGGCCTTGGAACACCATCACTCCTGTCAACTGCCCACCAAAAACTAACTCACAGGTTTGCAGCCTCAGAGGCCCCAACCTGAATCCCTCTTGGCCCTGCTTCCTGCCAAGGAGGACCTTCTGAAGTACAGCCCTATGGTGAAAGCTTCTGCTCTACAGTCCCACTTCGCGGATTCAAATCCCAACTCTACCACTCACTCCCTGAGAGACCTCGAGCATATTCCTTTCCTCTCGTGCCTCAGGTGCCACACCTATAAAAAGGGTTGATGATAATAATTATTATCTCATAAGCTTGTAATGGCATCTACGGCCATACCACCCTGAACGCGCCCTATCTCATCTGATCTTGGAAGCTAAGCAGGGTTGGGCCTGGTTAGTACTTGGATGGGAGACCACCTGGGAATACTGGGTGCTGTAGGTTTTTGCCTTTGGCCTTTGGCCTCCTTCACCTCTCCTTTGGCACCCTCCCTCCCCAGGGAGCATGGCTCCGGCCAAGCTTATGTGATATAAAACATATAGGTGCTCAGGATCCTGCCTGACACATGGTTAATTACTCCATAAATGTCCGCTGTTAAGATTATCCTCATACTGACCCCTTATCCCTGCTCTTCATGGGGTGCACTGTCCAGCTGAGGCACCATGACTGATTAGGAAGGAGCTAACATTCCTGGAGCCCTACTGCGAGGCAGATCCCGGGCACTTCTGTCCCCACAGCTCTGTGGATAGACATTACCTCTACTCATAAAGGATAAAAATGAGATGGAGAGAAGTGGGATAACTTGTCTGTGTGAACCAGACTCCCAGCAAGAAAGCAAAGGTGTACAGGCTCAACCTGGGCCATGGATGAGAGAGAGCCTGCGCGAGGCCTGCTTTCAGAGGTAGTGGCATTTAAAGAAACCAGCAAGGAGGGCTAAGGACACTGGGGCCAGAAACAGTAGGGTCTCTTACTTTCTCTGAGCCTGAGAAGCAAGAGGAGGGAATGAGTGATGGAATCTACAGAGTAGTTCTATGGTGAAGAGCACCTCATACAAGCTGTGCTTTCAGAAGAGGGACGAGGCCAACCTGAGCACAGGCAGGGTGACAATATTGCCCCCACCCACCCCCAACTACTGGCTCAACCAGGGTATAAAACAATAGCATATACATATATTGGTCTCTCTTCGCTTCCTGGCACAGAGCTCCTACCCTTGTAATTTCTTAAGTCTTAAGAGACTGGGAGAATCTTTTATACTAATTTTTGGTCTTTGACCCCAGTTCCTGACACAAAGCTCTCAAATCCCTTGGAATTTCTTGAGTAATAGTCTTTTGTTCTAAAGGGGCAGCTCTCGGTGGGTTTCTGGATAGCTTCAGGATGGGGGCCAGTTACCAGAAAGACCAAGCCATGATTAAAAGCATGGAACTTCCACCTCATTCCACCCTCCATCCATGGCGGGGGGGAGGGTGAGAGGAGCTGGAGATTGAGTTAATGATCCACCATGCCTGTGTGATAAAATCTCCATAAAAATACCAAAAGCATGTATGTGCTGGAAAGATGGCATACCTCAACCCCACGAGGACAGAAGGTCCTGTTTTCAGGGCCCTTCCAGGCCTTGGCCTATGCACCTCTTCACTGGCTGTTCACTTGCACCCTTTCAAACATTCTCTGTAATAAATTGGTAATACCAAGAAAACTGTTTTCTTGGGTTTCATGAACTGCTCTAGGCAATTATCAAACCCAAGGGGGAGACATGGGAACCTCCAATTTGTAGCCAAATTTGGACAGAAGTGTGGGTAACCTGTGGATCTACTACTTGTGATTGGCTTCCCAGATGGAGGCAGTCTTGTGGGACTGAGTCCAATCCCACAAAACCTGTGGGACCTGGTGCTAACTCCACTCAGTTACTGCCAGAATTGCTTCTGGTGAGAAACCCACACAACAGTGTCGTAAGTGTGATGTCGTAAGTGGGGTCCTGGTGTGAGAGTAAAGGAAAGCAGAGAATTTTTTCTAGACACAGGGCCTCTCCTGGGCACAGCCAATGAGTGGAGAGAAGGCTGACATCGTCTCTGAACATCAGCTTCGTGGGGCCCAGAGCAGAAGGGAGAAAGTTCTGGAGGGCAAAAGGAGACCTTTCTACCAAGTGTCCAAGGAGACACAGCTCAAGGCGGTGGCACTGGGACTGAAGCTCATAGCCCTCTGTATCCCAAAGGTGGCTTGTCTTCTTCCTCCCTGGCATTGTCAAGAGCAAAGCCATTGAGTTGGATCTCGAGGGACAACTAGAGGCCAAGAATTACGGAATGCCTGATTGTCCATACATGGCCCTTGGTAGCAGTCAATGTTATTACCAGTAACAATTATAATCAGTGACTGAGGACACTGAAGGTTCAAAGACTGAGCCCTACAGCCCGGGAACGGCCCAGGCATGGCTTTGCCTTTTCCCCTTTATGTTCTTCTCCATAGCCATGCAATGCAGCCATTTATTTCCATTTTGCAGATGAGAAAGCTGAGGGTCAGAGGGAGTAAGTAAATTCTATCTAGCTAACATGGCAAAAAAAGAGCAAAGAAGGAATTTGGAGCCAGGACTATTGGAGTCCACACTGTTCTCTTTTCTCCAAATTCTAGAGAGTGAACCAAGGGATGATTACCATTAATGACAGAGGGGAAAGCTAAGGCCTCACCCTGGGCAGTAAGCTCTGAGTCTGAGCCATTTCTAGTTCTTCAGTATTTTTCTCCTGGTCCTGTGCGCATGATGAAAAACTTCCCAGGTGCCCGTTGCTTGGGCTGTCTGTAGAGAAGACCCCAGAATTGGCTGGGCTATTCTTTTCCTCACTTGGGGTATTTCCACAAATACCTATGAAAACAAGCCAAGAAGTCAACAGCTTGGAAAGGCTGGCATTTCAGTGGCATCATGCTACATGGGGTACAGTATTTTCCTTCAATGACAGAGAGACCTTTTATAGCTGCTGGGAACGATGTCAGTTTAGCACCTCGGAAAGAATGATGTATTTAGAATAGAGGAAGGGAAGATTCTGAGTGTGATTTGAAAAACCTAAGTAGAGGTTTGTGACCCAACTATGAAAATATGGGAGCAAATGGAGAGTTAATAATGCCAGCTCCACCTTATTAATTTATTGCCATGTGATGAGCAATACATCAACACACACATAAGCACACATATGTATACACACACACACACACACACACACACACACATCTTTTCGACATATCCACCAGGATGGTGTTATCCCAGTTCAAATATGAGAAAGCAGAGTCAAAAGGATTAAGTAGCTTGCCCAGGATCCCACAGCAAGCATGTGGTGGTGCTCTTAAACTCAGCCTCTTCCAGAGATCCCGCTGAGCGTGCCTGTAGTCACCATGTGATCCAAAGACTAACATGTTAGGTCTTTTGGGGAAGATTTGGTAATAACAAGATGGCGGACTCCTTGTGGGTGAAGGCTAGGCAACTAATTCGTATTTACCCCATGTCTGACCCTTGACCTGGCACAAAACAGGGGAAAGAACATGAGGTCAGGAATCAATAGACAAAATCTTGGGCAAGGTACCTAACATTTCTGGACCTCAAATTCCTTATTAGTTAAAATATAGATAGTATCAACTACCTTTTGGGGTTGGTAGGGCTTAGAAGTTATATATGTAGAGAGATCTTTCATATAGACAGAGAGAGATGAAGAGAAATTAGTTAAGTACATGCTAGAGCCTCAATAAATGTATTTACTATTTTTTTAATGTTTATTTATTTAGTTAGTTAGTTAGTTAGTTAGTTAGTTATTGAGAGAGGAAGTGCAAGTGTGTGCAGGGGAAGGGCAGAAAGAGAAGGAGAGAAGGAATCCCAAGCCAGCTCCACACTGTCAACATGGAGCCTGACCCAGGGCTCGATCCCATGATGGTGAGATCATGATCTGAGCCCAAATCAAAAGTCTGATGCTTAACCCACTGAGCCACCCAGGCACCCCAATGTATTTACTATTAATATGTTAATATTAGCTGCTTAACAAATAAATGTGGGAGGAAGGTATACTAGTCTGACTTTTTTTAGATCTGTATATATAAACACACAAGTAGGTTTACTTTTGATACAGACTCATTAGCACACAGGGAAGTACCCAAACTCACACATTGAATGAACTGTAATTTAATGAATTAGATTGGAAGTTATTCGAGCATAAAGGTATTCAGTAGGGAATGGTGGGGCCATTGTTCTTTAATGCCTTATCCCTAACCATTTCATTCACAGATTCTATTGTCATTGTCCTTCTGGCAATGTTGTAAGCATCTGTTCATTTTCTTCCACACACTCCATGCGAGATGAGGACAGGATTTATGATTGAAATAAAAAATTAAGCTATATAACGTTAGCCTGCCTAACGGAAATACAAGCTAGGAGACCTTCTGCGGAAATTAAAACTCAATCTGTCGTAGAGAGTGATGACTCCCATGATGGGAACGTTATCTGTCTTGTCCTTGACCTCGGGTCCAGAGCACCTGCCCCCAACAGCAGCCTAACCACAGACAAATGCACAGCAGTCAAGGGGTGCCTGGGTGGCTCAGTCGGTTGAGCATCCAACTCTTGATTTTGGCTCAGGTCATGATCTCGAGGTTTGTGGGATCAAGCCCCATGTTGGGCTCCGTGCTGACAGCATGGAACTTGCTTAAGATTCTCTCTCTCTCTCTCTCTCTCTCTCTCTCAAAAAAAAAAAAGAAAAGAAAGAAAGAAAAGAAAAGAAAAAGAAAAAGAAAGAAAGAAAAAAAGAAAGAAAGAAAACTTTAAAAAAATGCACAGCAGTGAAGCCTTGGCAGCTGTGTGAGGAACGCCAACTGTGGTGATTCACACTTACCAACAGGTAACTGGGGCCCTAAGATGGAAAGACATGTAATTCACAGGCATTATGGGAAGGCTGATGTCCAAAATTCTAGTGTGAAACTGTGGTCTGAGCCTCACAGACTCTGGGGGCCAACTGCTGACACCTCCCATCCCAATAGCCAGCCTTGAACGATGCCGAACCGATCCCAGCCCAGCTGCATCGTTTCCTGACAAAAAAAAAAAAAGGATGGTTCGGTTCCTCCTTTCTGTCCTAGTCCTGTGCAAAATGTGGAAGGGAATGAAAGGAAGCCTAAACTAGGATGTGAAGAACAGGGACAGTGCTGGGAAATCCAGCAGACAGTGTGAACCGGGGCTGGTGTCTCACAAGTGCTGGGGCCGAGCCCCCAGGTCAGCTCCAAACACAGGGTAGAAAGCAAATGGCTGATGCTCCAGCTTTGCTGCCACCTCCCATCCCCTGTGGCTTCTGTCCAGTGGCAGCTACCACACCTGGGAAAACCATCTGGCCACGGGGGTCAACGTGTGCAAGACTGAGAGAACGCACGTGCCTTTCACAGGGCAAGGCAAATGGGGTGCCTACGTTTAGGACCAAGAAAACGTTGGCTGGTGTGATGTGAAGCATTTCTGTACATACGGGGAAACTGTCCAGAGAACTGGGAGTGTGAGAAAGAAATCCAGGAGCTGGGATTTGTGGGCAGTCTGCGGTTCAATTACAGGATCGTTCATCCCAAACACAGTAGTGATTCCAAGTAACTGGGAGGGAAGGGAAAGTTAACATCCCTCCTTACTTCCACTCATCTCCCCAAACCTGCTCCAAAAAAATAGCACGTAATAATATTATTCTTTGATGTGGGAAATTGTTGCTCTCTCATACTCACCTAAAGGATAAATAAAAGTGTCTCTTAAAAGAATTTGACTCTCTAGGTTGATCTCCAACATGCCAAGTCTTAGCCAGTAAGACCAGTGCACTTGCTATATGAGCTCACCTTCAAGAACAGCTCTCCAGTCTCCTCCCCAGTTGATTGCCATATCCAACCAAGCCCCAGCTATGTAGAAACTCTGGAGCAGCCACTTTCCATAAGGACTTGAGTGACAAAAAGAATGTCCTCCCTGTCACGCAAGAAGAGTGAGCAGGAAAACACACAATGGCTGTATCGGTCACATCTGGTAAAGAACTCAATGGAGGAGACCACTCCCATTGGGCAGACCAAGCAAGAGTAGAGCCCATTCTGCCCAAAGAACTACAGAATTTAGTGCTTTGTGCCACAACACTGCCTCTCTGCAAGCCACCAGCATGAGAAAAGCGACGCCAAACCTATGTAATCTCAAAGATCTAGTACCTCGAGGTGATAACAACCTCCTGCAAATGGGGGAGGTTCTCCGGCTTCTGAACACAGATGAAGACATACACACCTTTTGACTGAGAAATGGTTAATTCTATGCTCTCGGGAGAATTCTGAATCATTCTAACAGCCATGTCGAACGTGAAGCCCTCCAGACTGATGTGATTCAAGGCTAGAATCTGCCCTCCTGGAAAAATAAAGCATCTTAATAATACCATCAAGGAAAGAAAGAGACATTCCTTAAGGTAGTGTGTCTGGCAATTTAAAAAGACATACCTGGTTTGATCCTTTTAGCTTTTTCAGCTGGTCCCCCAGGTATAATAGAAGATATGAAGATGCCAGGGTCAACTTTGCCAACATCTTCTCCCTCATTGATGACAAAACCTATAATCCAATGGTATTTAATAAGATGATACTTAATGATTTTGCTGCCCAGAGAGGTTAGGTTATTTGCTTGAGATCACACAGCTACCAAGTGGCACTGCTTATATCTAAGTCCTCTGATTCTCAAATAGTTCTTTCTACTCTGCCAGACACATGGATAAAAGTTGACTGCCCCCCATTAGTAAGCACAGCTAAAGCTGGGAACACGACCCATCAATGGGCACTGAATTTTGCCCCAGTAGATTCAGAAATAGGAAAGAGATGTTTTTTTTTAATTTGGGTGTACTGGAAACACAATGTTACATTAGTTTCAGGTGTACAACATAGTGATTCAACAAGTTTATATATTACGCTATGTTCACAAGTGTAGCTATGATCTGTCCCCATACATCACTATTACAGTATCAAAGGAAAACTTTGACCCAGAAATTCCATTGTTTGTTAGGGACACTTAAAGGGAAGAAAAAGAAGTGATCACTGAAAAAGGCAAGTTGAGAGAGAGGCAGGAGAGGGGAGTAGAAAAGTCA
Source organism: Panthera onca (assembly GCF_046562875.1). NCBI lineage: Eukaryota > Metazoa > Chordata > Mammalia > Carnivora > Felidae > Panthera > Panthera onca. The sequence goes on along the minus strand of NC_138349.1, from coordinate 41,655,861 downwards.
AAAGGGAAAATGGCACAAGCCTCCCTTCTGCCCAGAGGGAGAGGCTGGGTCTCACCTACCAGAAGCCCTCTTACCAAAACCACGACGTGGATCCCGGCACAGTGTCACATGCACGATTTCTCGTTCCGGCTCAGCTATAAAGCTCTTTCTCCTGTTACTTTGTGGCTCTAGAGGTGGAAACAAAGCCCCATGTTGTGCTTTTCCTCAAATTATCTGAGACCTAATACAAAAGGGGTAAACAGTGTTTTACAGACACAGGTCCACATGCACACACAACACTGGGAATGGATCACTGAACACACACTTCTGATTACCATCACTGGGTCAACACGCTTGCTTCATAGAGCCTCACTGGGTCAGTACAGGCTCATGACGAGCAGAGACAAGAGTGGGGGTGGGGGGCATGGTACTTGTTTTCTATACAACTTCCTATAGCTAGTATCTTTCTGCATTGGTCTTGGGACAAGACAGACTTTGAGCAAAGATGTACTTGTGGGCAATGAAAAGTCAAACTAAAGTTAGAGCACGACATGGGACAGCAAAGCCTTCCCCTCCTGGGTCTCTAATAATCGGGGGTGACATAGTCCCATAGCTCAGCAAGGGTACCCTGGAGGGCTTCCCCCAGAGCCTGGGTCTTAGAGGGGACCCAAAGCAGAGCTCTGAGGTTGTTCTCAATGAGCTGGAGTCCTGGGGTGAAGCGCTCCAATTCAGGCCACAGAGCACATGGGAAAATCCCCAAATATGACCCACAGCTCAGAGCTGTCCACATCTCTCCTCCCCCCAGGGACCTTGGCAGACCCTGGCGGACAATTATGGTACAGAGCAGCACAGAAGGGACTGGGTGGCTCAGTCGGTTAAGCATCTGACTCTTGATTTCGGCTCAGGTCATGATCACAGGGTTGTGAGGTTGAAGCCCGCGTTGGGCTCCATCCTCGGTGTGAAGCCTGCTTAAGATTCTCTCTCTCTCTCTCTCTCTCTCTCTCTCTCTCTCTCTCTCTCCCTCCCTCTCTCTCTTTCCCTCTCTCTCTCTCTCTCAAAAAAAAAAAAAAAAAAAAAAAAAAGTGCTGCTCAGTGGGATTCCCCAGGCTTAGGGGGAATTGTTAAGCCTAAATATCTTCTCTAGTTCTGGAATCATTTTGTCTTTACTTTCCCTAGGGTCTTCCCCAGAGGATGTACGACAGGGAGAATGCTGCCTGGTGATATTCGGGGTCGGGGAAGAGTTGTAGCTGAAACGGACAGTGCATTTCTGACCACAGCACTCCACAGAAGGTCTTTGTGTGGGACCAGAGCGCTGAGAACCTTCACCAGCACTGACACATTTCAGACCCACATGCCCCCAGCCCAAGCCAAAGTGGGACTGCAAGGGCTCTTCCTGACCATAAGTCATTTTGACATTAATTGAAAAATCACAAAGACTGTGAATACGACTGGGAAGGCAGCGTGCAGTGGTGGCAAAAGCTTTAAAAGCAAGCGTCATGTGTAGGATTGCCTTTTTCCCAAACCTAGCCCACGCCCCGGCCCATACCCCTGTGCACGCTGGGAACAGGCGGCCCGGAGAGATGGTCACGAGTCGTCGGCTTCTGGATCAAAGAGATGGTCTCCAGCTGCTCCCGACCCATGCAGGGGCTGCAGGGAAAGGCCACCAGATGAGAAAAGATGACTCTAAGAGGCAGTTTCCTGGCATTTCTGAGTATGGTTCGTGGGGAAGGTAGCCGCATGCCTGGCCAGCCAGCAGACCCGCAGACACACCCCATCACGGGCTGACGTGGCTGTCAGGAGTGTACTAGAAAGAATAGCTTTGGGGTCTTTCTGACTCAGAGGGGACCCTAGAGTCACCTGGGCCCCCTATAAGCCTCCTACTGTCTCTCCTTTGTGTTGGATATGCGGCCCTTCCAAACCCCCGTTTTCTTAACCATATAATAGGAATAGTATTCTTATTTCCCACACTCGTGAAGTAATATCACACGTTTGGCTCCAAAACAAAGTAACGAGTATGAAGGTCCTGATTTTTTGTTGTTTGCTTTTGTGTTTAGTCCAGCCACCCCCCCCACCCCCCCGCCACTGTGATGGGCCCTGAGGGCTCCACGCAGTAACTCACCTGCCTGACCCTTGCAGGCTTTGGGTGGGCTACCCCCTAATCATACCAAGCTACGAACAAGAACTTCTCATGCAGGCATCCAACTGGCCTTTGCAGAGCCAGCATTCTAGAGAACAAAGAATATCCTATGCCCTAGGGGAATAATGAATTAAGTGGTGACACTGCCCCACCCCCAGGATCAGCTGTACACACGATAAGCTACCTTGAGGGATGAGCAAAGTAGAGAGAGAGTAAGAGGGAAAAGTAGATGCACAGCCACAGGGGCTCAGAGCCCTGGAAGAAGCCGGCGTGGGCCTCATCTGAAGAAAGGAAGGCCAAGAAGGCCAACCTTCTTCCCCCAAGACTGTCTCCAGCCTCAGTGAGCTCACAGCCGCCCCACTGTTTCAGGCAGCCAGACTAAGGCAGGGATGCGGGTGCAGGCAGCTTCCCACGGAGCCTCTTGCCTTTCCCTTGGATCAGTGATGCCAGGTGCTCTTGGCATGGAGCCTGGCACCACTCTGTTCAGACAGGCCAGAGCTAGAAAGGGAAGGACAGGAGTGAAGGGGGAGAGGAGGTGAGTGCGGGGGCCAGGGGCAAGCACAGAGCCATTCTTCAGAGATTAGGAATGAGGCCTCGCTCTGGCTTGGCTTCTGTTTGTACTGTGCATTTCAGCAGGTTCAACCCTAGTCGACTGGGCCCCCGCCAGGTGTCAGGCCCTGGGCTGGCAAGACACTGAGGGCAAAGGTGGATCGGAGGTGGGCTCCGCCTTCCGGGAGTCCCCAGCCCACGGCAGAATGTAGAACAGGTGCCTTTCACACCACGTGGAGCCCACCAAAGTGCCCAAGGAGAGGCACTGCGCAGCGCTCCTGGGTTTACAGGAAGGACACTCCCAGGAGTCCTGGAGGGGCCAACAGAGGCTCTGAGGACAAGGTCACTGGGGACAACCTTTGGAGAAAGGGAAGGACTTTCATGCCCCAGGTTTCTACGGCCTGCCTGATCCCGCCACACGTGCCACTGTTGTTTAAAAAGGATAAGGGGCTGGCACTTCCTGCCAGTCCCACAAGGACAAAACGCTGCATGATTCCATCCCTAGGAGGCAGCTAGAGTGGTCACAGGCATAGGGACGGAAAGTAGAATGGTGGCTCTCGGGAAGTCAGGGGTGGGGGGGGTGGGGATTGTGGGTTTGTGGCTAGAGCTTCAAGTCTGCAGGATGAAAACGGTGCTGGAGATCGTTCGCACAACAACGTGAGCGTGCTTAACACTGCTACTGAACCATAGCCTTAAAAATGGTTCAGATGGCGAATTTTATGTCATGTGTATTTTACTGCAAACCTTAAAAAAAAAAAAAAAAAGACCATTTCCTGGAAGCCTCCACACGCTGGCCACAGAGCTGAGGAAAAAGCAGAGGTGCTACTGTTCTCTGGAAGTTCACTGTTTAACAAGCAGACAGGTAGATACATGTGGATGTCAGGGTAGAAGGGCATGAAGGGCATGGGCGGTTGCTCTTTTTTTATTTTTTTATTTTTTTTAAATGTTTATTTATTTTTGAAGGGGAGGGAGACAGAGCGTGAGTGGGGGAGGGGCAGAGAGAGGGAGGGAGACACAGAATCTGAAGCAGGCTCCAGGCTCTGAGCTGTCAGCACAGAGCCCAACACGGGGCTTGAACTCATGAGCTGTGCGATCATGACCTGAGCCAAAGTCAACCGACTGAGCCACCCAGGCACCACAGGGGCGGCTGTTCTTAAAGGAGCCAGTGACATCAAGGAGCCACCCCTTTGCAGGGACAGTCAGGAAAGTTTTCACAGGAAAGGTGATGTGAAATGGGGAGCCGGCTTCTCAGGGGGAGGAGGGTGAGGCAGGGGTGGTGTGTCAGGGTTGATGCCCCCACTGACATCTCCATTCTAAGGCGTGCTGAACAAACAACTCGGGAATGGCGCCGGGACTGGGGTCCCTCCTCGCCTGTGTGAATGCCGGCATGCAGTGCCACCCTTCCTGTCCCGGCTCCAGCCACCAAGCCACAAGCTCCGGGCTGCAGGCCAACAGCACAGCCTGCTCCTGCCCACACAGGCCCCTGGGCTTGTCACGTCTGTGAGTGCCACGAGGCGGGGACTGTGTCTGTCCTGCTCATATTGCATCCTCCGCCACTAGCCCGGGGCTGGCACACAGCAGGTGCTCAACCAATTTTTCCAGCAAGACTAACTTGGGCCTTTACTCAAGGAATCCTACCCTCCCTCTCCCTGTGCCCAAACCCACCAGCCGTCACGATCTGGTGTCACATGCCCCATGCAGCCTTCTCCAGCCCCCTCATTTGGAAATAATCACATATGTTTAACCCATTCTATCCCTCTAGGGGGTGTTCCTACCGTGTCCTCTAGAGACGAGGAGAAGGGACCCCCATTAGGACACTGACCACAGGCCCAGCCCATGTTCAGTGCTTTCCAGCATGGTCTAATTCCCACAGCCATCCAGGGGGTGGGTGTGTTATCACCATGGACAAATGAGGAGGCGGAGGGACTCATTAAATAACTTGCTCAAAATCATACAGCAATAGATGGCTGAGCAGGCAGCAAGATGCTGAGCTGGCTCCAGAGCCCCGTCTGAAGGGGCCCCCGGCTGAGTCATCTTTGCACCAGCCACAGTAGAAATGCTGAACATCTCATTCATGCCACGGAGACCGACAGAGCCAGATGGACGCCCGCCCTCAGCCCACCTCCTCTGACCACAGCAGAGGTGAGCAGTCCCACGGGAGCTCAGGCTCAGCTCGTGCTGATGACGTCCAGTGTGGTCCTCCTTCTGCCCTAGAGCTTGTCATACATCTCGGCTGCCCTCTGCCCCCGCTATCCCCCACTTGCCTGAAAGCATGGGGGAATTCATGCCTCCCACGGACAACGTTCCAGCAGAGGGGGTAGGAGCCAGTCCGGAAGTGTCCGCCTGCCTGTCCTTCAGACAGACAATTCTGGGAGGCCTTCTGTACACTTCTTATTGGGAAACAGCCCTGGTTGCCCACACCAGCTACTCCGATGGCAGTGCCCTCCTTGGTTTGATTTCTCCCTCCTGTCTCACCCTGCTCACTCCTGCTTCCTGGCACCATCTCCACAAAGCATTGCAGTCATTGTCTCCGACTGTGCTTCTGGGGCCTTCCAGATGGCCAAGGACCCCGTTTCCCTTTTCATGTAAGGGCTGCTAGTAACCTCCAAAGCGAGTTGCCAAGATCTCTGAACATTGGGCATTTGTGAACTAAGATGGAAGTAGTAGCAGGGTTTGCTGAGGACTCTCACCCGGCTTTCTCTGGAGTAGGCTGGCTGCCATGGAGTGCTGTGAGGCCCTACTGTGCGAGCCCGTGGGCAGATCGCCGGAAGCCCCTCATCCTCAGGAAGGATCCTTTGCAATCAACACATTCTCGAGGTGGCCTTGAGTCAATCATAGCTTCTTCTGGCTTTTGAAATGTTGTAAAGCACTATTAATTTAAATGCCAGAGTAAAAATGGCCACAAATTCTTTGACACTCCTGCATCAAGAGGTGAAGTCTGTTTGTCCTACCCTTGAATTTGTGCTGACCTGTGACTGCTTTGACCAAAAGAGTATTTCAGAAGCAACACTGTGTCGGCTCCAGGCCCAGCCTTTAGGAAGACTGCCAGCCTCCCCTTGACCTGTTGGAGTCCTGAGCCGCCGTGGAAAAGCCTGGCTACCTGGCTGGAGGCACCATGTGCGGGGGGGCGGTGGGGGGGCCTGAGACCAGATAGGGAGTAAGAGGTGCCCAACAGAGCTCACCTTCCCAGCCATCCCTACCAAAGGGCCACACGTGTAAGTGAAGTCATCTTGGAGCCTCCAGACCAGTCCTGCTGAGTACTGTCCTGCTGAATGCTATTGTTAAGTGACCCCAGCCAATACTGCATGAAGCAGAAGAATCACCCAACCGAAGCCTGCCTGACTTTCCATCCCAGAAAACTGGGAAACAGAATAACAAAATGGCTGATGTTTTAAGCCCCTGTGCTTTAGAGGAGTCTGTTACGCAGCACTAGGTACACTAACAGTCATGTTCCATCATTGCTGATTTTGTTTGTGGTGCACGGTGATGCATATCTGCATCAACAGAATTTGGGGCGTGAATCTAAGAATTACATATATATGTATTTATATGGAAAAGAATTATAGATAGATAGGTAGGTACATACATACATTGCAGTTCGGACGAATTATCCGTACCCTCTTGCTGAAGCAAATGTATAACTCATTCCAGAAAAACACCTCCTCCAGAAAACCTCCATTGGTCATGTGCTGCCTGTGAATCCAAGCTATTTATATAACTTGCCATGTAAGTGTAATCCAACTTCGAGGCTATTTCTACATTTACGGATCCATGTGTTATAATGTAAATTTGTGTTTAGAAGCTCATTATTTTCAGTTACAAATCAAATGACAAGCAATCCATCAGTAGAGAGACAGCGTAGTATAAAGGTTAGGAGTGTGGACTCCAGGGCCAGATGGGCTCAAAGCCCAAACTCTCCATTTTGTCCCCTGTACACCTGGAAGAACCACAGAAACCTCTTCGCAGGGTGGTGAGGGTAAAATCAGTTGATGTGTGCAAGTGCTTAGAACAGTACTTGGCTCATGATAAGGCCAAACAGGCTAATGACAACTTGTTTACTTTGTCCTCTTCCATCACCTAGTTCTTTCTCCACCAGAACAACATAGAGCAGCCCAGGGGGATGGTGTGTCTGCCCTGTAGACATTAGCATAGACTTTGCCCAGAGCCGGCCTTCAGGAAATCTCCATGGAACTGGCTGATAGTTGAGTGACCATATACTCCCCTTAGATATCCAACCGACATCTTTTAAGTAACTTCTTCAGGTACAGAGTGCCCCGGAGGGCCAAGTACCAGGTGGCATGGGCTTAGAGAACAGATGTGTTAAACCCACCTGCCTCGGATCCCCCGTGCCGCAGTCTCCTTGCTGGTTTCCAAGGTGAAGTTATCCAGAGACAAGCGCCGCAGGCCCCCTGCAGTGGCTTCTGGCCCGGGTGCGGGTGTGAACAGCGCGTTTTCCGAGTCCGACAGCCGCTGAATCCAAGTGAGAGGCTGAGACTGGGCCAGGTGTGCAAGACTCGTATTGGCCATTTGCACACACTTATCATGGTCTGAAACTTGGAAGAAAAAGATAAACAACATAAATACACGCAAGCCTGACCCTCGATCTATCACTCTCAGGGCAACAACACATCACAGACCCCGGTTTCTATTGTTGCTTTTCTTTCTCCACAATTTATCCTCAGGCTGACTCACGGGGTCCTTGCAGTTAGCCAAGCCTTCCTAATTAGCACTCACTAGTGAAAGCGACCTCGGAAACACAGCAAGGGTAAGAGGATTCTCTCCCTCCCCCTGCAGCTGACAAGCCCCCAGCCAAGGGTCTGATGGGTGTTAACACTCAGGGCGATGTCACAAATGTCAGCAGAGCCTTGTGTAACATCTGTTGTCACCATCCACTCTGCTCAGTACCTTTACAAAACTGTCCTCCCAAATGTAACAAGTGGGTCTTCAAATTACCTGGGCTCCAAGACCAGGCTCTGGCCCCTGGATTACAGTCTTTAATCTCTACGCAGTTTAGTTTCCCTGGTAATATTTAAGATCCAATATTCTGAAATATGAATACGTATCAGATGTATTGAGCCTCCTAGCCTCAAACTTCCCTTTCTCCTTCACGTGGAAGGATGTAATAAATGGCTCTGATGAATCCCCTGACTCGAGACCATGCATGTAAGTGACTCTTACCACTTCACTATTCATGTCATTCATAAGAAATTGAGATTTGATTGATAGAGTTCTTAAATTAACTAGGCTTTATAAAGCCAAGTTTGTATTTTGAAAAAGGAAAATGATGACTATATTCAGGCCATCTGCTCCCTGCTAAAACGGGGAAGGAAAAAATGCTTGGGCACATGGCGCCTGTGTGGCTGCAGTCTTGTCTGTCTGCATATACGCGTATCTAAAGCACGGTGAAGTGCTTCCACTTTGAGGGTGTCCGTGAGCATCGATTTTTCTCAGGCAGAACCCCCTTTGCTACACTCGTGTCTGGTTCCTTGCCAGGGCTGTGCCCCCTGAACAAGGTAGCCTTTTACAAATATTTCTTGAGAACTTTCTGTGTCCGAGACGTTTGGTACTATTATTCACCCACAGTGGGCAAGAAAGAACAAAGGACTATAGTCAAGTTAAATATGACCTGCAGCTTTTGCACAAGTCATATAGTATCTTCCTCCAGAGCCCGGGCCCATTCAGACACGAGGCAATAAGAACAGTAACATCAACACCAACAACTCACATATGCTGAATGCTTATTATGTGGCAGGGACAGTGGTGAACATGTTCACTATATGGCCTTATTTAAACTCCACAATAACCCTGTTGGGGTAGATATTATTATACCCATTTTATAGAGGAGGAAATTGAGGCTAAGAGAGAGCTAATGATTTGCTCAAGGTCTCAGGGCTTGTAAGTGGTAGGGCAGGACCTACACTCAAGTCAGCTGACTCCACAGTCTGTACTAGAAATGGAGGTGCCCAGGACACAGAGACAAAGGCAGCAGCATGGGGATGTATCCGAGACATGCTCAGCCTTCTGATCACCAGGGCCCAAAGGGACAGTGATCTCAGGCTTAATTATGCACGTGAGATAACTTCATGTGTTCAGCAGCCTGCAAGACAACATGCAGTGTAGCCGGAGAGCAAAGAGAAGGACTCAGGGCAAGACATAAGTGAAGGTTCAGGCCAGGCTGGGAAGAGTCTGACATGCCATCCTAAGTCTGGGCTTTTCCCTGCAGACAGTAGAAAGCCCCTGCAAATTTTCAGCATGAAAGAACACCAAGTCATATTGGTGCTTTTAAAAGGTCACTTTGAAGGCCAAGAGCAAGGCAAATTAGAGGGACATGACGGCCAGCAGTGAGCCCAGTTGAGAGCACTTGGGGACAGGTGGGATGTGATGAGAGGATGCGGGTTCAGGCCCCCTCCCCCACCCAGTTTCTTGCAGAGCGAGTGGGTGGTCTCAATTGAACAAGACAAAGATCATGGTGGAGAGAGTTGTATGGGAGGATGAGATCAATTATGGACACGCTGAGTTTGAAGGCCATACGGGGCCGTTAGATAGATAGATGGACATGGCCGGTTCCTAGCTGGATGCGATCACTGAAAATGGCATCTGCAGACAGAGTTTCTAATGTGAAGAAATATTTTTTTTAATTTTTTTTTAACGTTTATTTATTTTTGAGACAGAGAGAGACAGAGCATGAACAGGGGAGGGGCAGAGAGAGAGGGAGACACAGAATCTGAAATAGGCTCCAGGCTCTGAGCCGTCAGCACAGAGCCCGACGCGGGGCTCGAACTCACGGACCGTGAGATCATGACCTGAGCCGAAGTCAGACGCTTAACCGACCAAGCCACCCAGGAGCCCCTGTGAAGAAATATTTTTAAAGGCAAAGAAAAATTGTCTAATTTTTCCAAAGAAGACATACAAATGGCCAACAGGCAAATGAAAAGGTGTTCAACATCACTCATCAACAGAGAAATGCAAATCAAAACCACAATAAGATGTCACACGTGTCTGAATGGCTACTACCGAGAAGACAAGAGACAGCAGGTGTTGGTGAGGATGTGGAACAAAGGGAACCCTGGTGCCCTGTCGGTGGGAATGTAAACTGGTGCGGCCACTATGGAAAACAGTGCGGAGGCTTCTCAAAAAATTAAAAATAGAGCTACCGTATGATCCAGCAATCCCCACTTCTGGGCATGTACCTGAAGGAAATCAAAACACTACATTGAAGAGATACGTGTACCCCGTGTTCACTGAAGCGTTATATACAATAGCCAAGACATGGACACAACCCAAGTGTCCATCAACAAAAGAACGGAAGAAGCAATGTGTGTATATGTATTTTTATATATGATATATTTTATATATGATATAATATATGTTACATAATGTGTGTATATATACCTCATATATGATATTTATACATCATATATATGATATTTTTTAGCCATCAAAAAGAAGGAAATCCTGCCATTTGAGACAACATGGATGGACTCTAAGGGTATTATTCTAAGTGGAATAAGTCAGACAGAGAAAAACACATATTGTATACTCTCATTTATATGCAGAGTCTAAAAAGCTGACCCAGCAGAAGCAGAGAGGAGAATGGTAGTTGCCAGGACCTGGGGGTGGTAAGGGAGATTAAGGGAGATGGGGAAATGTTGGACAGAGAGTACACACTCCCAGCTATAAGATGAATAAGTTCTGGGGATCTAGTATATAGCATGGTGATTATAGTGAACAATACTCTATTATATCTTTGAAAGTTGTTAAGACAGGAGCTCTTTTTTTTTTTTAATTTTTTTTAATGTTTATTTTTGAGACAGAGAGAGACAGAGCATGAATGGGGGAGGGTCAGAGAGAGAGGGAGACACAGAATCGGAAGCAGGCTCCAGGCTCTGAGCTGTCAGCACAGAGCCCGATGCGGGGCTCGAACCCACGGACCGTGAGATCATGACCTGAGCCGAAGTCGGACGCTTAGCCAACTGAGCCACCCAGGGGCCCCAAGACAGGAGCTCTTAAACGTTATCACCACACACACACAAAATGTAATTATGGGAAGGGATGGAGGTTTTAAGTACGTTATTGTGGCAATCATTTTGCAATATATAGGTGTTCAAACAATCATATTTTACACTTTAAACTTACATATTTATGTCAATAATAATGCAGTAAAAGAAAAAATACAAGAGAATAGCATCACCTCAACCCAGCTCAACAAAGAAAAATTGTCTGAAATAATCCTTTTAATGCAAATGTTAGATTCCTGAAAACTCTTAGGGTGGTAGTATTTGCAGTTTGAGAGAATAATATATTATGAGCAAAATAAGCCTAGAAGGTCTAGTTTCACAAGGGAGACTGTGGATCTGTATAAATTTTTTACATTCAGTGGTATTAGGCAGTAAAAGCAATATTGATGACGTTTCACGCTGTATCTCAGCAATAGCAGGTAAAATATAATTAATTTACATTCATTATCTCCAGCTCCCTGCAAACATCCTAAAACTGCCACTCTGTGATCTCAGTGAAATATTTATAGTTTATTTTGGTTTGCTGCTAATATACCCCCTTTGTTTTCTATGTTTCGTTCTGCATCAAAACACTCAGTGATTTCGTTTCCTGGTTGATGCCGTGTTCCAGGACCACAGAACCCAGCGTTCACAGTCCCCACATGAACTGGCTAGCACTGAACAAAATCCCCACAAGCAGAAGCTGCTATTACTTCCCACACGGAGCCATGAACATGAGACATGGACCTAGAAACACCATACATACTAGCCCAAGAGATGCCGGTGTGCTCACCTGAGGACACCAAGGCTCAGAGAAGGCAAGTGAGCTGCCCAAAGTCACACAGCTAGTAAATGTCACCGCCCTGAGTCTACTGGGCTGCAGGGGTCACATTCCAAGCCAGGGATTCTCAAACTTTTATGTGTATCCAAATCACCTGGGTTCTTTGTCAAGTGCAGACTTACTCAGTAGATCCATATGGTGCCTGAGATTCTGGATCGCTAGCAAGTTCCCTAATAATGTGCATGAAGAGACCACTGGATGAATATGAAGGCTGAAACGACTATATTATATTGTTCTCTTTCCTAAGTAAAGAATAAATAATGCTTAGAGATCAATAGCAAATGTGATAAATCCAACACGCAAAGCCAAACTTCTCTAGTCCGAAAGTCCCTGTTCTGGCAGGTTATGAAAGGCTGTACTGCAGAGTGAAATGCACAAGCACTAGGCTAGGGGAGCCACAGGTTCAAACCTCAGCCCTGGCACCCAGCTGGCATGTCACTTAACTTCTCCATGCTTCAATTTGCTTCCCCCAGTAATGCTGGTGCCTGCCTCATTCAGCTGCCAGACAATTGGGATTTAAGGAAACAGTGTATTACGAGCATAAATGAGATAATTCATGGAAGGGCTTAGCATACTGCCTGGGAAAGTACTAATAACAGTAACAAATGGTTCCCTACCACTTCCTAAATATTCAGTAAATATGAACTAGCCTTTTGTGATGTGTGGCCTCATTTTCACTAATAGTCTCTTTCCTAATTAAAGCAATAATACATGTGCATTGTTAAAGTTTGGTGACTATTGAAAAACACACAAAAGGGGAAATAATCATGCCTGTGTGCCTGACTCACAAAGGGAATAACAAGCCCCCAAAGGTACTTTGGTGCAGTTCATTTCCATATTCGTCCTTTCTCATTTTATAACACATTAACACCGACCAAATTACTATCCTGGTGTTTATGCCCGTGCTATCCAATACAGCAGGCACATGTGGCCATTTAGGTTTAAATGTAAGTTAGTTAAAATTACATAAAAGAGAAAATTTAGTTCCTCAGTTATATTTGCCACCTTTCAAGTGCTCAGGAGGTACAAATTGGTAGTGCCCCCCCATAGAGAACGGTGTAGATAGCCCATCATTGCAGAGAGCTCTATCCACGCCAAGATACGGCTTCGTGTTTTGCTCTCCCTCATTGAGCACCATATTATGTACATTCTCACGTGTCATCAGTCTCCAAAACTGACTCTAATGTCTAACTTATAGACATGTGTTGTGATTTATTTCGCTAGTCGTCCGTGTTTGGGGACTTAGCTTGCTTCCAAATGGTCACTATCACAAATAATGTTCTAGTGAACACCCATGAGCCCATAAACAACTGTGTGTTTCCATATTTATCACCTTTGGATAAATATTTGTCAACAAGCAAAACTGCAGGGCTAGTGGACATGCACTTTTTTTAAAAGGCTTTTGATATATGTTCCCAATTGCACTTCAGAAAGATGGTATCCATTTACCCCACCCACCACCATTTACTTATTTCAGCATTTACCAAAGAAAAACAAAACGTATTTCATTTTAAGATGGTATTTCTTGAGTTGTTAGAGACATCTAAAACTTTGTGGAAGTTTCTGGGTCAACTGTATACATTTATACAAATTATTTTATGAAACAACAAACTTTCCGACCTGGAGGTTGAGAATATAGTGTCTACTCACCAGCTGCAACTGGCAGGAAGCTCATCTGGGCATTAAATCCATGCTGGGCAGAGCAGAGTCCCAGTAAATATTTACAGGTCTTGGCTGAATCAGTGACAAACGTGTGCTTTTTCCCAGTGATGCCACTTGTGATGGTGAACTTCTTTCGCTGAAGGAAGCAAACACGGACTTGAATGTATTGGTCATTTTGACCATCCTTGAAGCACAAGTGTCCAGAGAGTTATCAAATGCTGGAGCCCTCCGTTCAATATCAACGTACTAGGCATCCGGAAGTGTGCGACAGGTACTGTCTGTCTGACCATGGCCCGATATGTTTTCTTAGATTAAAGAAAATCCCTTTTTTTTTTTTTCTTCATTCACAAAGCAAATGTTTGTTTATCGGGTCATGGCTATCTGCCAGGAAGTACGCTAAAATAAAATACGAAATGAGCCAGGCACACACGTGGCCCTCGGCAAGGAGTGAACATAATCCCCCGTGTGCATTTTGAAAGGCCATTAAATTACCTACAGTTTTCATTGCACAAACTCCCAGAAGGTGCAGACAAAATTTCAGCTGGTAGGGTTAGAGAAAAGATAAGATCGCTGTATGTATCCTAGTATTACTTACTGTATGGACAAGGCTCTGTTCTAAGTGCTTTCTGGGTATTGATTCACTTCATCCTCAAGGCTACAGAATGAGGGAGGTCATACCATTATCCTCATTCTACAGATGAGGAAACACACCAAGAGTCCTCAGAATGCAGCAGGAATTGAAGCCACATCACCAAGAAATCCTTCTCCTCATTTATACCTTCAGGGCCCATATACAAGGTGATAATATTGTTCAGCTCAGTGGGAGAAACTGGAGAGGATTATCTACATGGGACTATCTATATGGAGCTTTGTGGAAAAGATCCATAACTATTTTCAATGCACGATGTTATTAAAAACAATCAAATACAAAGTAAATAGAGATGATATTAAGTATGGATTTAAATATAACTTCTAAATAAAATCTCTAGTCTATGGGGCACCTGGGTGGCTCAGTCAGTTAAGCGTCTGACTGAGATTTCAGCTCAGGTCACAATCTCATGGTTTGTGGGTTTGAGCCCCACATCAGGCTCTGCACTGAAAGTGCAGAGCCTGCTTGGGATTCTCTCTCTCCCTCTCTTTCTCTGCTGCCCCCCCACTCTATCTCAAAAATAAATAAGTAAACTTTAAAAAATTTAATAAAATCTCTAGATATTCTAGGTATTTCAGTAAGAACTTTGAGCTTGCTCTTGGAAAGATAACTTTATAAATACAGGGCTTATGCTTGAAAGGGTTCCCTGAAACTCCTGATCCTGGTTAATGCTAATCCCTTTTAATTCATAGTAGTTAGCATTTCCAAGAAGCTCCATCCACACTGTCAAGTATTAACAAAAGGCAGATAATTATTCATTACTTTTCCTCTGAGAAACTTTTTTGCCCATAACCTAATTTTAAAAATCTGAGCATTTTCTAAATATTCTTTCACTGTATTGACGCATGTAATGTTGAACCTCCTTATACTAATGTGAGTGGACTTGGAATCCAATCGAACTATACCATATCTAGCATTTTTTTAATAATGTGTTTTCTCAAACACTCAGATGCTTCCCTAACATCCTTGATAATTTTTTCTTAATATTCCAATTATAATGATGCCTGAACTCCAGCAGTCGAATATTTGCTTTTCTAAACTTGAATATTTGCTTGGAATCCATCCCTTTGGTCAGTACATGTTGATATGCTCTCATATAGTCTTGACAATGTTACATTAAGTGCACCCAAGTATTAAAAAAAATTTAGATAAGTATTGTCATTTTGTAAAAATCTAATACCTACTCCTTGACAAATCTGAAAAGAGAGAATCATCCACATCCACACACACACGTTTCTTTCAACTCATAAACTCTTGGCAAGACTCTCCTTTTAGACACTAATGCTTTAAGGTATTACACACCACAAAGAGTGGAATTTCCTGTCAGAAAGCTGCAAACAATCTTGACTTTAGTAGTCTGGATTTTTTTTTTCCATGTTGATAACGTCATTTAATGAGACACGCACATCCGCGAGCAAACTTTCACACAGGCGAGCTGCTCTGTGAACAAGGTGATGTAAAACTTGAATCTCAGAGTTTTCCGTACAAACAAGAAAAACGTATTTACACCCCTGTTGTTGCGGCACAAACACACTCGGTGCTTCCATAACATCACGTCCGCTTCAAAGCATGGTTTTACCATTTTGCCATTGGAGCTAATGAAGTTGAGGGTCCTGGAGGGGCTCTGGCCAAGTCTTCACGTGTTCTTGCAAAGCGTGGAAAGCGAGCTTTGAAATGTTCAGAGCCAGAGGCCAGTCTGACAGAAATCTTCAGTTGTAAGAAATGAAAAACTGTAGTTTAATTCTTAAAAACACCCCTATCAACTGGCATTTCCATCTGATCAGGCATATGCTTTATAACTGTATATACTGCACTCTCAATACATCACACGATATTTTTCCTGTATGGATAGGAATCACATGAAATAGAATTTACTAGATTCCCTTCACTTGTTGCACAGAAGCCCACAGTGGCACTGCAAAGAGCAAGTGCATCTCTGTGCAAAGCTGCATGTTTTATGCATCTTACCAATAATAAAAATAACTTTCAGCCAGCCATGCTAGAAGAACGTCTGAATTATATTTCTATTGCCTCTAGAGAAAATACTACAGAAGTGCCATGACATGGAAACATAATCAGAGCACGTGCCACCAACATTTGAAAGAAGAAAGAAATTATAGCTCATCAGGGAGTTCATTAATAAAAGTAGTACTTTTTGGCTTCATAGTTTTGCAGTATTTGTTCACTTCTTTAAATTCACAAGCTTTGGTGATTTCTTTTCTCACTCCAAATGAATATTCACTTTCATTTCATAGTTTGTACTCAGAACTTCGTTTTCTTTTTTCTTTTTTTTTAATGTTTATTTTCCTTTTTTGAGAGAGAGAGAGAGCATAAGCATGAGTGGGGGAGGGTCAGAGAGTGAGAGGGAGAGAGAGAATCCCAAGTCCCCAACACGGGGCTCAAACCCACAAACTGTGAGAGATGACCTGAGCTGAAACCAAGAATCAGACCCTTAACCAACTGAGTCACCTAGGAGCCCAAAAAGGACACACTACATACAGAGAACAACATTTTCTTTTTTAAGGAGAGAGAGAGACAGAGAGAGAGAGAGAGAGAGAGAGAGAGAGAGGGAGACTCCCAAGTAGGCTCCACCCTCAGCACGGAGTCAACTCAGGGTTCCATCTCACAACCTGAGACCATGACCTGAGCCAAAATCAAGAGTTGGAGGCTCAACTGACTGAGCCACTGTATTCTTTTTCTTAAAGAGAGCCCTACAAAGCCTGTATCCTCTCCTGCCCTCGTGCATTTCTCTTCAAGCATTTTAACTACTGCTAATCACCGAGAACAGTTGCTAACTCGGGGAGGTTCATCATTCTACAACCAACACTTTCTCAACTGAATAATCTGAATTGATGTTGTCTCTGTCACAGACAGACTGCCAACACACCTATAAATCACAGTCTTCGAAAATGACGTCTTTTTCTATCTCGATTGCTACTTCCCTGCAGGCTGGAAAGATGAATGGTCTGCAATTATTTGAAGTATCTTGGCTTCTGCTATTAGGCAAATTTCAAACCAGATGCTGGAGCTCACTCCTGTATTGTTCATAGAGTTCCCCGTTTTCTGTGCAAGATGCCTAATTTGTGGCAAGCAATTGGTGACATTATTTCATGGGATGACTTTGCCACAAAAAAGACATTCATGCTGAGGAAGAGGATGATCATCAGGGCATGGAAATCCTAATTAGTGGCAAGGTTGTTTTGTTTTGTTTTGCTTTGCTTTGCTTTGCTTTGTTTTATTATTTTAAGCTACTAAGTTTGTCTTGTAAGCCTGATGACTTTCCAGCTTTAATCAAGAAATTGTCCCTGGCCATGGGAAAATGAGTATCTATAAACATTAAAACAACTTAAATATAAAGCGTTTACTTAAAGGGATTGTTCAACTTTATAATGTCAAATTTCTACTTTTCAAAATTATATTTTAGGTTATCTGTCTTTTTACAGATGTTTTAAAACAAATTTCTTTGAAAATTTTGAATTAACCATGACCTAAAGAAAATAAGAAGCAATGCAATAGTATAGAATTAATTTAATCATTAAAATTCCTCAAATAATCTTTCAATTGAATTAAAGTGAGTCGAGTCATTAAAATTATTTTAAAAATTACAAATATAAATGTTGTTTACTTTTAGATATGGTCAAAAATATTTGGGAAAAAGTCAATTTCCTGATAGTGTATTATAAGCCACTTTAATGAACTCAATTAAATTCTGTTCAGGTATTACTTTTAGATATAAGCTTTTTTTCTAAAGACAATTTTTTTTTTCAGACAGAGAAAGAGCGCATGCACATGCATGCACATGCAAGTAGGGAGGGGCAGAGGGGGAGAGGGAGAGAGAGAGGGGATCTTAAGCAGGATCCACACTCAGCACAGATTCCTATGCGGGGCTCCATCCCATGACCCTGGGATCACAACCTGAGCTGAAATCAAGAGTCATATAGATGCTCAACCAACAGAGCCACCCAGGTGTCCCAAGACAAACAATAATTTATCATTAAATACTATCAAGAGTGGTATTTGAACAATATGTTATCTTCAATGGCCAAGATGGAAGAAACAATTAGGTTCCACTTAGGAAAAGCTAACATCAGATTGCTGATTATTAAAACAGCAATCTAATCAGTAGGAAAATTCTTAAAACCCTAAAAGAAAATTAAATGGAAAGAAAAAGCTAATTTTTTGCATGGGCCAAAAGACAAAGAACTTCACATTTGATAACGAAATCATCGCTAAAGTAATGGCATACTGGCTTCAGTGACCCACAGGACAGGCAGGTAGATTAGGGACCAGAACACTCTCATGTGGGAACACACATAATGCTTTGGGTGGCAGATTTATTGTAACTAAATTCAGGAAGTATATAAATACTCATGCAAATGGCGTTGAAATACAGTTTCAAACATTATACATTTAACAGGGATTTTTTGTTTCTAAAAAAAAAATGCTCTTCAATTTTCAATGGGCATCAAAGGTTTGCAGTCCCCAGTGTCCTGTAGCACACCTGTAGTTCACAGGAGACAGGCCAGATGCCTCAGCATGCTGCGTGCAGGGGAAAATTTGAAACACAAGGGAAATGTTTCAAAACCTTGCAGATTTCACCCTGCCTACAGCAGACTCTCCCCTCCCATCTTCCACCACCAACCTTGCTCTCAACATCAGTGGATTCCCCAAATTAAGAGATCTCTACACAGAGGAAGGGCATAGTAGCTCTTTTGGCTGATGGCTGATGGCTGATGGCTGATGGGGGTATAGAGGGACTGGGCAAGACATGGTGGGGAGAAATAGCCCCCTGAGAACTCTCCAGGCCCCCGGTAGGCTTCTTCCAAATGTGCCACAGTACCTCGGAGTACTGGTTAGTACTGGTTAGACAGGCTGTGAGCTTATCTGGTCGGAAGATGATCACAGGACCCCACTGCTCCTTTAAAGGGGCAACAGATCAAAGGAAATTGAAACCTTTATCAACTGAGTGATACTCACACAAGTAGAAATCTTGCCAATTTCTCTCCACTGAAAGCGTAAAGTTGCAATTCTGCTGTTGTTTTTCACTTCGTACACTATGATGCCCTTGGCACAGATCCCCAAGGCCATCTCCCTTTCTCGTGTCATCTTCTCTGGGAGGACTCGGTGAACCAGCACACCATATTCTGGGAGTTTCTGAGTGACCTACAGCAAGAAAAAGGCCAGTTAAGAAGAGACAAGTCACACTAATCCAAAATAATGGACTCCAAACCAGTTCAAGAAAAACATTTTAACAGATGCCTTGAAAAAATTTTAAAAAGAGTAGAATTGCAAACTGAGTTTAGGAAACACTGAGTCAAACAGATCTCCTTACTACAAAATTTCTCACCTCTAATATGATAGCATTTCCTATCTTATTAACCCTAGGAATCCTTTTTTCATGGAGTACCTAAAACAAAACACTTGGAACACGTTATTATGAAAATGATACAACAGAGTAATAATATTCTGAGCAAGTTTTTAGAATGCAGACTCTTCTAGGTCACCTCAAGGTAAAGGATTCCTTTTCATAATTGTGTCCACCAAAGCCTATTGCAATATTATCTTGTACAAACCCTTCATTTTATAGATTTTTACAGAAAAACTGAGTCCCGGGCACAGAAAGCAAACTTCCAGGTGGCTAGCATCACTGTTAAAGCAAGATAAGCCATGAACATCCTGCAGAAAAAATGATCACTGGAATTTCTCACCATGTGGCAGTGCCTTGGCCAGGTCCCTATAGCCCAAGGTCTGTCCTCCGTTTACCAGGTCAGGAGACTGAATTTTGTCAGAGCCCTGAGGGTCAATCAGAGATGGGGACTGCATCAGGCCCACCAAACTCTTAAGAGTTCGGGGTATAAATCTGATGCAAATGTTTTTATGTCTGATTGGTAATCACCTCTCTATCCTGGGGTCTACCACCTTCGTCTTCTCCTGAAAGATTCCAGTCCTCATCAGAAGGCTGATGCACCGGGACTCACAGCAGGGACTTCTTGCTCCGGGAATTGGAAACCCTCTCAGAAGGGTTTCATTGGTGAGATCTGGTATCCCATCCCTACCCTGCAAAAGAGAGCAGTCTGCCCTGGCCAATTTCTCCCACTGCCACACGGGGTAACAAAAATAGAGAGAAATTACGACTTCTGAGGGCTCCTTTCTCAGGATCCTTGCTGTATTTTTTATTTCTGTTAATAATCTCTGCAGATAGGGGCACCTGGGTGGCTCAGTTGGTTGAGCTCCTGACTCTTGATTTGGGCTCAGGTCATGATCCCAGGGTTGTGGGATCGAGCCCTGTGTCAGGCTCCACACTAAGTGTGCAGCCTGCTTAAGATTCCCTCTCTCTCGCTCTCTCTCTCTCTCTCTCTGCCTCCCCTGCTCACATGCACTATCTCTCTTATAAATAATAAAATAAAATAATAAAAAATAAATAATCTCTTCAGACAGGTTCTGCTGCCTGCAGAGCCTACAGCTCTTCACATGACCTTGATTAAGTTTCTGGGCCCTGAGCCTTTTTGTTTTAACTTTGGAGACACTGTTCATCACCATCATTGTCATCAGCAGTAGCATCCAAAACACCATCTATTGAACATTGGGGCTGAAATATCCAATGGCCAGGTTAGGCATGCGCTTAAGATACTAGAGTCATCCCAAACCAATACGATAAAATTCTTTTAAATAATTTGATGTGATATTTCTAAAAAAGTGTAAAGCCTTAAAATGGTCTTCACTAGAATAAAGAGGCCTTTGCTAGACTTGCCTACATTTTGAAATTGTTTAGTATTTAATTTTATTTTTTAAAGGACGTGATCCTCAAGTACTTAGAGGGACAAAATTTTTAAGTGGTGAAGCGCTATCCTAAACGTTTCCCCTGGATGACGTCACTTAGTCTTCACGTTAACCTTCACAACGATCACAACAGACAGGTGTAGCTATCTCTTTTCAAATCAGAAACCAGAGATACACTTCGGAGTCACAAATGGAAGTACTAGTCTGATTCCTTCCGCAACTCCACTCTTCACAACTAAAATTCAGAGTTTCTGTAAAGTTTGGAAACATGGGTGCATATGTGTAAGATCCTCGGGGGCGTTTTCAATCTGTAAAAAATAATGTTCTCTATGTCTCCATGCTCTACTAGGGAATTTTCTGTAGTGCCTCTCCTGGTCATTCCATGTTGCAGTTGCCGATTGCCCTCAGAGGGTCACTGTATTTCCAGGTGCTTAAAGGCATCTCACTATTTTCTCCTGCCCCCTATAGCAGCAGCCAGGTTTAGACTGGACCCAGGCTCTCCTGGCTCCCAGCCTATGCAGCACCCTTGCTGTACTGAAAACTGTTGAAACAAACAGACTTGTCCGTCAAGAAATTCATAACAACTCATGATCCTTTGACCCTGTAATTCCATTCCTGGGGATCCGTCCTAAGAAAATATACTGCGTAATTAAGACAAACCCTTCTCATGGTTGGTGTCGACTAGCGAGGTTGGGTTGGGGGACCAGCTGCCAGAGATAAATATTTCCTAAAGGCAATACTACTTTAAAAGGGATCATTAGGCAGCCTTTAGAAAGGATATTTACAAAGCATTTGTAATTATCTGGGGAACGCACATGTTAAAGTGGGGTAAAACACAGGATACAGCCAGTATGATTTCAACTGCTAAAAAAAAAAGTAAGAAAGAAAAGAAAATAAAATGTCTTAATAGAATATCGAAACCCCTAGTTAGGTGGGAAAAAATGGTTCCATGGCTGAAGAAGTCTGGAAAACATTGAGTAAACTTTGAACAGGTTGTTCTGGGATTAATATGCTAATGTAGTTGTGAATCTTCCAGAGTATGTTATTCAGCGTTACCCAAACTGGCTGACCCAAACTGAACTAGCAGAATTAGTCATCGGTGAACTGGAGGCCAAGAGGCACCATCTGATAATAGAAAAGAGGAGCCACGAGGAACTGTAATTAAATAATCCAGTGACTGTTCGTGAAGTAACTGGGCTCTGTGATGGGCTCTGAGAATTCAGGGCCCTGACATTTACAGCCTAGTAGAGGGGACAAGAAAAGTATAGAAAGGACTAAAACGTAGAGTGTCTTAGTAATATTTGTCAACAATGTTTACAACGTTCATAACCTGAGACCCGGTAACTCCACTCATGAGATTCTATCCCTAAGAAATTAAGCACCAATGCAGCTAAAGACTTATGTAGAAAAAGTGCTAATCTCAGTATTGTTTAAGATAGTCCCCTATTAAAAACAATTTATGTGCCAAACAACAGAGTATTGAGAAAAAATTTAGGGTACATCGTGTGCTGATTTAAAATAAAGTTTCAAAATGTTGGTGAGAGGCAATTATAAAAATACACAAAACTGCATATATAATATAAACCCAATTTTAAATGTGTATGTGTATACACAGTGTGAACGCACAGAACAAAGAATTAATGCAACAAAATATAACTGTGCTGTCTCCACAGAATTCCGAGCAAATTGTTACTTTTATCATTATGGGGGTGGGGGGATTTTGCTTAACAAACACTCACCCAAAAGAGAAGGGTCGCAAAGTGCTCTGGGGGTCACAAAGCCCTCTCGTGTGGGTGTCTCACGCCCCAGGGCTGGCACACAGCCTTAGCAAGCCCAACCAGCCACCACGGGGAACTAAAAGCCAGTATTCCTCAACACTGATAAGATGGCATGCGAATGAAGCCAAATCTATTCGCTGTTTTCCAGCAATGACTGAGGCAAAGTCTTCCTGTATTTCTGCTTATGAGATGGTGGCTTCCTTCACAATCAATTTCCATCAATCAACCAGGAGAGGGAGGGACACAGGGCCAGGCAGACAAAGCTGGAGCCTCGGGAGGGGGGATCAGGTGGGCATTCTCGGTCCTACAGGGGCCCCCGCAGGCCCTAGCCCTTGGCTCCCCCCCTGGTTCTGTGGTTCTGTGGCCACCCTCCATCAGATGTGCACTGATGGCTTTGAGGTGCGCACTTGTCCCTCATCAAAGGAAGGCCGCATCCTCTTACAAGCAGCATGCACGAATGCTGGGTTATAGAAAGCGGTGAGTGCCTTGCCATCAGGGCGTTTCAGATGAAGTGCTTGTGGACTCACATGTGCAAGGTGTTACAGACAGTCTATTAAATGACACCAAAAAGAAAAGGCCAGATCTCCCCTGGGCAGGTCTGCTTTCCAATGCCCATCTCTATTAAAGGCAAAAAATAAGATAAAAATAAATCATGGACATGTTTCTATCCATCTTGAGAGACTTTTGCACAGAGAAATGTATAAATTCGGAGCTTCTTTTGAAACAGCTCCTCAGCTGTAAAGGCCAGCCAAGCGTCCTGCCCTGGGGAAGCCAGGCTGGAGGGGGTGGGGGCTCCCATGTGCCCCCCTCCCAGCTCCATCTGCCCCCAGCAAAGCACCCCTCCCTCCTCTCCTGACACATTGTTATTGTTTTCATCAGATAGCACACTATGCAAGTCTCTGGGTCCCTGTCTTTCCTCCCCAGGAGATGTAGAACTCCCTGGCGGGCAGGGAGCAGGTTCTCTCTGTCTCCATTCCATGCAGCCCTCGGCCCAGAGCTGGTATGTTGTGGAGTGTACAAAGGCTATCCATCCTAGGCTCTGTGTGTACCACAGATATCAGGGACCGGAATGCCACTGCTTTTGCTTGAGGGCTGAAGAGAGTGTGGACCAGAGCCATACCCATATGCACGGACCACACCATCTGTGCTGTGCGGAGGACAGTTGCCTGGAAGGCCGGAAACCAGAGGTCTTCCCATGGCTTTGCTTTTGGCTCATACCCCAGTTTTGTACTTGAGTGTTCTCCCGTATGTCTCTGTGAGAAAAGTGACTGTGAACTCTGTGATTAAAGAAAGGCCCTACCATCCCCACCCCAGCCCACTAAATTTGGGGGGATCATTTCCAATATGCCACCTGCTCTCAGAACAGTCTCCTTGCCCTGCAGGATGTTAGAGCTTCCTTCCTCCCAGTCTCAAGTCCCTCGCTCATACCTCCTTGTGGGTCTAAGCACATCCAATCCCCAAGAGAAAGCTCCAGAGGGGAGGGCTGGCTGCATTCCCTTAAACACCAACACCCCCTCTCAAGAGTACAGAGCTCTTACCCTCAAGAACTCCAGCTCGGCATCCTCTCCCCAGAGCACAGGACTGAGACGGTGCATCTCCGAGACTTCAACTTGCAACCGGAGAGCAGTCATCCTCTCAATTAGACTCGCTGGGATGTAATCTTCAACTCGAAAATAAGCTTTACTCTCTATCTGCTGGAAAGATGCAGGAAAAAAAAGGGGGGGGGGCATAGTCAAGGTGCCTTTTATGGAACTCTGAGCACAGCAAAAGCCTCTGCAACCCAAACTCCAGTTAGGGTGCCAGGGCAAGGATGCTCCCTTGAAGTGCCCACCAAGGGTAACATTTTACACTGTATCAGAAGTTGGCCCAAACCATATGACATGAATAGAAGGGAGAGAAGAAAGGAGCCACCTGTTTTTGAGACCTTCTGTATGCCAGGTGGTCCTCAGAACACATTAGCTCTTTCCATCCCACAGTAATCCTGTGAGGATATTTCTATTGCCACTGGCAGGATGAACAAAATGAACAAGGAAGGAAGTCATTCAACAGGGCCGAGATCACACCACTTAGTGACAGAAACAAGATTCGGTCATCCAAAGCTCTCACACCCTCCCCGATGCCACACCACTTCCCAAAAGTCACAGCAAAACCCTAGCCCCAAAACTTTGTTCCTTTTTATGCATTTAGCATTTCCGGTCTGCATATGCTCTTAGTACACTGTCACATTCTCACAAAGGAGGTCTTGCCTATGCCGGCATCTCACCACGAGGGGATCAAGATGTTGTCTCCTGAACAAGAGATCTGAGAGCCCCACCTTACCCCAAGCCTGAACCTCCATCCAGTCTTTAGGGAACCTGAGGCTGCCACCCTACAGTGAGCAGCTAGGAGATCAGCATCACTCGCCGTCTGATGCAGGGTTCCCTGATAAAGACTCTGGGGCAGAGAGGTATGCAGAAGTTTTGGAGGGGTAATCTCAGCTCAGGTCATGATCTCACAGTTCGTGAGCTCAAGCCCCACATTGGGTTCTGTGCTGATGGCATGGAGCCTGCTTGGGATTCTGTCTCTTCCTCTCTCTGCCCCTGCCCCGCTTTCTCACGCATGCACATGCTCTCTCTCTCTCCCCCTCTCTCTCTCTCCCTCTCTCAAAATAAATAAGCAAACTTAAAAAAAAAGTTTTGGAGGGGTGGTCTTAGGGTCCACTATAAGGAATGAGGAAGACAGAACTTTCAGAGGAAGCTGAAATTGCCCTTATACTCCTGAATCAGCATGTCCTGGTCTTAGACAGCCCCTCCCAGCTTAAACTTGGCCAAGTCATTTCCCCATAGCTGAGGATAATTACCCATGAGAAAGGCAGCTGGGAACTGGGAGGATCTTGCCTTCTCAGGGCTGGTGATGGGCAGGTCAGTCTGGTGAGGGGATCTGAAGGGAAGCATCCCCATTTCCTGGTATGGCACAGACCTATCCCCATGTGGCCATGGACTAAGAATCCTCAACTGAGAGCTAGCCCATGCCAGTTTTGAGCTAAGCTCAGACACAAATGGAAAGAAATTGCTCAGCAATCTGCTGCATAAAAAAGCATTCAGAATGCTATTAGCATGGCCAAAATCCAGAATACTGACAACACCAAGTGCTGGTGAGGATTTGGAGCACCAGGAACTCTCATTCGTTGCCGGTAGTAATGCAAAATGGTACAGCCACTTTAGAAGACAATTTGTCTTCCAAACATAGTCTTACCATATGATCCAGCAATCATGTTTCTTGGTATTTACCCAAGGCAGTTGAAAATGTATGTCCACACAGAAGCCTGCACGTGGGTGTTTATAGCAATTTTATTCATAATTGCCAAAACTTGGAAGCAAAAGATGTCCTTCAGTAGGTGAAATGGATAAATAAACTATAGTACATCCAGACAACAGAATATTTTTCAGAGCTAAAAAGAAATGAGCTACCAAGCCATGAAAAGACATGCGGGGGGGGGGGGGGGGGGAGGGAGGCGGGACTTAAATGCATATTAACTGAAAGAAGTCAATCTGAAAAGGCCACATGTTGTGTGATTCCAACTATATGACATTCTAGAAAAGGCAAAACCATGGAGACAATAAAAAAAAGATCAGTAGTTGCCAGGGGATGGTTGGCAGGTGGGGGTGGGGGAGAAGGAAGGACAAATATATGGAAGACAGAGCATGTTTAGGGCAGTGAAACTACTGTATGATACTCTAATTGTGAACACGTGTCATTATAAATTTGTTCAAACCCATGGAACGCGCAACACCAAGAGCGAACATGAACGTAAACAACGGATTCTGAGGGACGACGACGTGTCGATGTAGGTTCATCAACTGAAACCAATGTACCATGTCGGTGAGGGATGTTGATAATGGGGGAGGCTGTGCATGTGTGGGGGCAAAGGAAAACACGGGACATCTCAGTACCTTCCACTCAATTTTGCCATGAACCTACAAGCACTTAGGACCTTTGACCCAGCTAGGAATATGTCCAAGAGAAGAAGTCAATATGCAACTAAAAATGTCCTAGCAGAAGCATTTATTTCTATGTCATTGATCACAAAGAAAGATCGGAAGCAACAGGAACAGTAACAGCAGTAGTTACCACTTACGTGGCACTTCCGGGTGATGCCTGACAGGGGCGGGGTTGGAAAAGTGAGCAGAGGTCCAGCCCTGCTAAGGCTCCCACTGTCATCATCGCAGATGATAACAAGGAAGGCCGCAGGAAGGCGCGTCAGCAAGCAGGAAAGCGGAATGCAAATGCAGGCGGCAATGCTTACACCTGTATAACATCCCCACGTGTAATCAAAGGCTGGAAGGGGAGACACCCAGAGGAAGAGCTGTTCTGTCGCATTGATGTGATGAAGGAGATTTATTTTTATACCAACATGTCTTTGTCTTCCTTTCTAAAATGCAAATGTAATCATGTCACTTCCCTGCTTAGAATTCTGCAGCGGCTCCCAGTCTTTCACTACAGTGGTTTCCAAATTAAATTTCTCCCCCCAGCCCTAGAACCATTTATCCAACAAGATATAAGCCCCTTAGGGGGGCACACGAGGTTTTTCCCGGATCTGGCTGGTGGTGCCGCCCAGCCTCACAGCCGCCTTAGCTAGGGCTGCAGGGAAATGCCTGCAGCCCTCTCCTCCTGCCACACCGCTCCCCCCCCCCCCCCCATGACACGGACACAGGCGCAGGCCCTCCTCTCTGCGTCTCCCCAAGCACCCTCTGATGCGCCCACCGCAGTGCCTGGCTCACAGTGAAGCGAGGTCCTGGAAGTGAGTCCTGGCTGTGCTCTCACCAGCTTACCTAAGCTCACAGAGGCGCAATTTTCCTCAACTGCCGATGGAAATAACACGGACTTTGCAGGGTTGACATAGGGCTTAGATGATACCAAGAGTAGAGCAGGCCCTCCATAAATTAGGACTGAGGGTGTGGGTGCCCAGATGAGTGGGTTTGTGTAATCTGTTGCCTTTACACATACAAGAGAAAAGGAAAGTGTCTGCCTTTGGGAGCCCATGTGGGGACAGCAGAGAGCGTCTTGGAACTGCTCTCGTCCACAGCAGTGAGAGAGGGCGAGGCTCCGTGAATCTGGGGGAGGTGCTGGAGGTGGAGGATGGCTGATAAATGCGTATACCACGCAGGCGGTGGTAAATGCTCTGGAGAAAAATGCGGCAGGGTGAGGAATAAAGAGGGCCTTGGAAGACTCTGGACATGGCTGTCCCTTCTGAAGATCTACTGGGAAGAAAGCAAAACGAGAATGCTACGGGCTAAAAAGTGTTTTTCGAACTGCAGCTTGTAACACATTAGCGAGCTAATGGTTTATGGTTCATAACCAGCATGAACTACAGTAGAATAGGAAACACCAATGTGTAACAGGTACAGAAAGGGTACATCTTATTTCCTAAACTTTTGTTTCGGTTCTGTTCTATGTACGTACCCACATGGGTTGGGTTATAATGTCTACCTTTTTTTTCTTTTTCAAACCTGGGTCACAGCACAGAACATTTGAAAGCCACTGCTCTCGAGAACCATTTTAACTTTTGAACTGGTCCTCGCTCTTAAACCCAGCTACTGAGGCAAACAGGCACACTATCCATCCCACACTGTGTGAGGACTAAAGACACAGATCTCCACCAAGGCGTCCAGACTCTCTGGTGGTTGCAGCTTCTCCCTCTCCGACTCCAGGTGCGTTGGCCTGCTGGGATGCCATAACCGATGCCACCGGCTGGATGTCTTCAATAACCGACATTTATTCTCTCACAGCTCTGGGGGCTAGAAGTCCAAGATCAAGGTGTTGACAGGGGTGGTTTCTTCTGAGGCCTCTCTCCTTTACTTGCAAGTGCTTATCTTCTCCCTGTCTTCACCTGGTCTCTCCCCTGTGCTCCAGCATCCCTCGTGTCTCCCTGTGAGTCTTAATCTTTTCTGATAAAGACTCCAGTCAGAATGGACTAAGACCCGACCAGAAAGCCTCATTTTAATGTAATCACCCCTTTAAAGAGCCCGTCTCCAAATACAATCACATTCTTGAGGTACCAGAGGTTAAGGCTTCAATGCATAAATTTTGGAGGAACATTCCTCAGCCCATAACACAAGGCCAGACCAAAATGACCCCAGCGGACTCAGAACTTTGGCTAAACGCAGCTCCTTTGTTCACCAAGGATGTAGCATTGCCAACCGCTAAGTGCTCACTGGTAGGTAGACATATTTTTAGCCATGTGAAACCATTTCCTCTCTTTCTGGAAATGGGAACCATCCTTCCTTCCCCTCAGTCCGTGTATTTGCATAGTGTGAACTCTACCCTGGTTCTCGGGGTGGCCATGTAACTCAAGTCTAACTAATCAGAGCATGGCATCTCCCTGCACAGTGACTGGCTTGAGTAGGCACATGACCCCATCAGAACCAATGAGACAGAACTGTAGGATCTCCATGGCATTACTGAGAGAAGAAGAGAGAAAGAGAGAGAGAGACAGACCCTCCCTTTGGTGCCAGGCTGCAACCTGGAGGGTAGAATCCGGAAGCCACCGAAGGCAAAACTGAAAGAGGAGAGCACGGCCCAGAGATACAGAAGCCCAAGTCCTGTTGATGTCATTTGAATCCCTGAGCCCAGCAAGCCCTAGGCATGGTTAGGACCCCAGGCCTGGAGGCTAAAAAGAGATAGGAAGAAGCTACCAGGTAAGCAGTAAAAGGACTAGAAGCCTGTCATAAGGGTAGGCAGGACCTGAACACTTGAGTCTTGCAAACCAGTAAATTACACGTTTCATTCAAGCCAATCTGAGCTTGGCTTGATTTTCTGTCACTTGCTATCAAAAGAGTGCTGAATCATCCCTTCTTCTGGCCAAGGGGTGTGGAGGAGATGTCAAAAAGGACCAAGGACCAGAGTGGGGTTCCTTCTACTTATGGGGAGGCCAGGAAAGTTGTGAGGTTGGGGTTGGCTTTGGAGGGTACATGAGGTGGGGATGGGTGTACAGATACTTTCCGGAAAGCAGTCAAAGGCCCCGGGGAACAGGGATTAAGCCTTTTACATTTTTCCCTTTGAGCAGTGGATTCTTCCTTCACGCAGTTCTCAGGTTCTCTCTTGAGCGTAGCTTCTCCAAGGTAAGCACTTCCTAGAGGCACCCAGCTTATGTCACATAATGATGGCAATACCATCCAAGAGAGAGCCCAGTGGGCTGGTGGGGAGCCCACCTTGCTTGCTCACTTTTCCCTCTCCATTTCTACCGACACAGCCAGAGATGGCCTCCACAACTGCATGCCACGTCACACTGCTGGGTCGCATGACTCAGTCTCAGTTGAGGTCTGTGGCCAAGCCCCTTTCCCCTCATCTGGAACACGGGTAGGGGCTTCCTGAACCCAGAGCAAAGTTGCACTGCTCTCTGTCACAGCTTACCTGGCTGGTCCCTCCTTCCTGTCTTGTGTCCCCACTTTGAATCCTAAATAAGTAAGTAAATCGCTTAACATCATCCCTCCTTGCTGTGATGCATCTGCAAATTAAATAGCTAGTAGCCTCTACTAACTCCCTGAGTACTGTAATACGAGACCATCATAGGCAAAATCAGTCAAAGGAATATATGTGTGATTCTGCTGCAAGGACAAGGGTTTGGCCAAAAAGAGTAAAGCTCTGAGAAGCAATGTTTCCAGCAGAATCAGCACTGGCCTTGGAGTCAGACACACCTAAGCTCAAATTTAGACTTTACCATTTTCTAGCAAACGAGTCTCAGACTGTTCTTCTAGAAAATGTGAGTAATACAATGTTGCTATGAGGATTGAGTGAGTTAACACTGTGGGAAAATTCTAGGTCAACGGTAGGTACAGAGTGATCTCTTAATAAAGGTTGTCTTTTCCTATTGGTGATGATGAAGGGGATGGGAACTCAATAAATTAGCAAATTATTATTTTTAGGAGAAACCTCAAATTAGAAGTACATTACAATGTAGACACTTGACTTGTCCATCTTTGTACCCCCAAAACCCAGCAAAGCACTCAGTGAAAGCTTGTTGGATGGATGGATGCATGCATGCATGCGTGGATATATGGATGCATGGATGGATGCATGCATGCATGCGTGGATATATGGATGCATGGATGGATGAATGCATGGATGGGTGGACGGATGGATGGATGGGTGGATGGATGGATGGATGAACACATGCATGGATGCATGGATGGATATATGGGTGCATCGATGGATGAATGGATGCGTGGATGGGTGGATGGATAGATGGATAAATGGATGGATGGATGCATGCATGCATGGATGGGTGAGTGGATGGATCCCATTTACCTCAGTCTCAGTGGTAGAGGCTGAAAACTTCTCAAAGTCTCAGTCTCCACATTTCTAACCGTTCCCATAACTGCTTCTCCAAGGACCCCACCACAGGCCCCAGGTTTCCACCCTCACCTCCTCAGGGTAGTTGCCAAACTCAGCCTGTAAGGCAAGGACCGCCAGCTGCAGCAGCGTCTCATCATTGCAGTACAGCTTCTCCTCCAGGATGTCTTTCCGAAGCTGCAGATAAAATTGGTGCCTTGCCTGGCTGTTCCTGGGAAAGAGATGCAGGAATAAGGGTCATTGGAATGCTGAGAGGGGGAAAGAACACTAAAACCAGAGGGTTTTCTCAGTCTGGGAAGCAGGGCAAGGAGAAAAGATGGGGTGCAAGCTAAAAGAACCCAGAGGGCGATGCCAGCAAGATGAGTGTGGTCTCCTTTACCCACATCATGCCTCCTGCCACAAGTTGAGGGCTACTGTGTGCCAAGCACTTGACACAACACCCACGGAGATGTTTGTTGCCGTGGTCCAAGTGAGAAAACTGACGCTCAGATGTTGTTTTCAGGAAGCAAAGGAATAAAGAGGCAATTACCCAACTCCGAAGCCACACATAACCCCTTCCTCCAACCCTGATCTGCGGCTCGGGGAGGGTCATTTTGGGGTCAAGGGAGAACTTTGGCTTTGAGTGGACCACGTTTGAAACAAAAGGGCAAGTTCTCATTTTGACTGGGACCCAAATACTGATTTCCCCCTGTTCTGTCATATTGGAATCTAACCAGCAAGATCGACCACGATGACTGTTGTTATTTATGCGTAATTTGCCATTCACCAAGCACTTGTCACCCATTATCTCTAACATCAGCCAGCACATACACAGGTCCCTGAAGGAACAAATGAAAAATTTTGGAGCACTCACTGGAGCTGTGCACAGCAACTGACAAAGAACTTGATCCTCAGAAAGAGTGTGAAGGTATTTGAGGAGGCCTTCTTCTGGGGCTGCTCACTCCAGCCTTCGGGGGCTATTTTGCACAGCCTGGTTTCATCGTCCAAGAAAAAGAACTCTTTGTCTGAAACAGAGAGGGAAGGGCAGTCAGACAGACTCCACTCCTTCACACCCACAGCCCTGAGCTCTGCCCAGAAGGGTCAAACAGGAGAAAAGCAAGTCATCTGGACACCTGCTGCCACAGGACCTTTGCTGGGTCTGTGGAGGGGCCAGGAGTCAGAAACAGAGAGGAGAGAGTCAAAGAAGAGGAACTCAGGCCAAGAGGAGAAATGTGATTATTTATCTCAGAGAAGAAATCACTTAATAACTGCCTTCCAGCTATTTATCTATAGAGATAAAGTCAAAAACAAAGAAATGACTACTTATTCTGCTCTTTGCCATGGGCCAGGCCCTCTGCCCCAACTGGACCATTCTTAAACTTCCCCAGCCATGGGCATGAAATGGACTGCATGTCTGTATCTCCCCAAAGTTCTTACCCCCAATGTAATGGGGGAATGGGGAGCCTCTGGAAGGTAATTAGGTTTATCATGGGGCCTCCATGATGGGATTAGTGTAATAAAAGGAAGAGACCAGGGCTCACTTTCTCTGCCATGTAAGGACACCATGAGAAGGTGGCCATCTGCAAGCCAGGAGCAGAACCTCAAACCCGACAAAGCTCAAACCCTGATCTTGGACTTGTCAGTCTCCAGAACTGTGAGAAATAAAGATCTGTTGTTTAATCTCCCCAGTCTATGGTATTTTGTTCTAGCAGCCCCAGCAAACTGACCGGGCTTAAGTGGAGTCATCTTTGCCTTCTGACCTGAATGTTGCCAGCTTGGAAACTCCACTCCAAGCTCAGGACTTCAACCCCTGCTGAGTTTGTCCCCCAACACTGCCAGGAGGGACGGTGAATCAGCCCCAGCCACTGCAGGCACTGCCTCCTCACCTCTGCTCTCTTCACTTGAAGCCTGACCCCCTCCCCCACTCCTTCTGGGACCCCCACAGGCCTGCCCC
This sequence comes from Panthera onca, assembly GCF_046562875.1. NCBI lineage: Eukaryota > Metazoa > Chordata > Mammalia > Carnivora > Felidae > Panthera > Panthera onca. The sequence goes on along the minus strand of NC_138349.1, from coordinate 41,623,225 downwards.
AGCCCTGCTCTGCCCACACCCTTCTCCATGCGTCAGTCTCTCAGCCCAGAGGCACACTGCAGCAGGTTCCTCGGGCACAGGAGTTCTGCCAAGTTTTGGAAGGCAGACCCTTTAAGTGGATAACCAGCCCTTTCTCTCAAAAGCTGCGTGTGCTGGAGAAAGGAAGGTCTCCAGAGAAGATAAAATAGCATTCACCACACGGCGCCCAGACCTCTGCCCCCTCTGCCCTCAGCCCTTGCTCCTGAATCTGACCACTCACACCAACTCACCCTTCCCTTGGGGCCACTTCTCCCCAGTTGATACACAGGTGTCCATTACTGTTTGGCTAGCAAACCCTCCCAGTGGGTTTATTTCCAAGCCCCACACTGGGGACTTTTGAGCATTTTACTCAGAACATCCCAGTTAAGTGGCTCAGGAATGCCCACATGGAGGGGTCTAGGACACACACCTGACTGGGGGGAAACAGTCCAGGATACACACAAGGTTGGGACTCAGAACAAGCACACTGGTTTTCTTTAAGTTGCATGTTACAGATCAATAAAGATACAGTGTTTCCTAAAGATTCTTCTTTTCACACTTTACAAAAGATCGAGCCAACATCAGTCCATCACATCGAAGCGTATCGTGCTCGTTCTTTTACTTAGGAGAGGGGTCTCTCGGAGGTCTGTGGAGAGCTATGGAGAAAGGACACCCCCTACCCCATGCTGTCCCCCCGCCCCATTGGACACTAACCGACCCCACAACAAGCTCCCGAGCCCCTCCCACTGGGGATGGGAGAATAGAGAAACACCAAGATTATGATTCCTAAGCAAGAGGGGCTGGCCAGGATTGAACCTGAGAGCCCAAATAATCCAAACTCGACCTCCTTTCCATTCTCCCACACAGCACTTAGCGTCAACTACAGCAAAGGTATAATTGCATGGCTGGAAATAGGAGTCCCTAATGGAAGGGCAGAGCTGGTAAAAGGGAAGAACTGGGCAGAACTGGGAAAGGGGAAGGTCTTCATAACGGCTCCTGGGTGGGGTGCTGAGTTCCCGTTAGTCCTGTATGATTCGATGGAAATTTAAAAAAAAAAAAAAACTTATTGTGGTAAAATACACATAATAAAAAAATTTACCATCTTAACCACAGTTGAAGGTACAGTTCAGTACTGTTAAGTATATTCGCATTGCCATGCAGCTATCTTCACCACCCACCTCCAGAATTCTACTGGAACTGCTACCCTGTACCCATTAAACCACACCCCCTACTCCCCCTCCGCCCTGCCCCTGGCAACCGCCATTCTTTCTGTCTCTATGATTTTGCCTCTTCTAGGTACCTCACCCAGTTGGAGTCCTACAATATTTGCCTTTTTGCAACTGTTTTATTTCACACAGCACAACATCCTCCAGGTCCGTCCGTGTTGTGGCATAGGTCAGAATTTCCTTCCTTTCTAAGTTGGAATCATGTTCTATCATACGTACATACCACCCTTTGCTTACACATTCATCTGCCAATGGACACTTGGGGGAGCTTCCACAGTTTAGCTACTGCACACAATGCTGCTACACACATGGGTGCAAAAACTTCTCTTGAAGACTCTGCTCTCAATTATTTTGGGTATGTGTGCAAAAGTGGAATTGCTGGATCATGCGACAAATCTATTTTTAATTTTTTGAGAAACCGCTCTGCTGCTTTCTGCCGTGGCTGCACCATTTTACATTCCCATCTATATGGAACTGCTTTTTTTTTTTTTTAAGTAGGCTCCAGGCTCAGTGTGGAGCCCAGAGTCGGGGGGACCCGACCTCACAACCCTGAGATCAAGAACTGAGCTGAACTCAAGAGTAGGACACTTGGGGCACCTGGGTGGCTCAGTCAGTTAAGCGTCCTACTTCGGCTCAGGTCACGATCTCACGGTTCGTGAGTTCGAGCCCCGCGTCAGGCTCTGTACTGACAGCTTGGAGCCTGCTTTGAATTCCGTATCTTCCTGTCTCTCTTTCTGTCCCTCCCCTGCTCACGCTCTGTCTCCCTCTCTTTCATATATGGATAATAAAACATTAAAAATTAAAAGAAAAAAAGAGTAGGACGCTTAACTGACTGAGCCACCCAGGCATCCCTACATGGAGATGCTTTTAACATTCACTTATCTAGCATCAGTGCTTCGAGACTGATCAACCAGATCAACCAGACCCGGCAAATCACAGAAACCCATAGCCTCTTACATATACGATTTCATTATAATCTCCTGCACTCCCTTGACACTTTGCAATGAGCACTTGAAGCTTCACCATGCTAACTGATGTCTAAATGCGCAAGGTGAGGCATCGCAGCCTCAAGCAATTTTCGTAGAAAGAAGAGGGTTCAGGTAACCAGGTATCTGGGTTACGTGAGGCACCAGGCCAGCAGTAGGTTATGCACACACGCTTACCTTTCATGTAAGCCAAGCCAAAGCAGGTGAGCTCCCCAAGGTTGACAAAAGACATGACAGCACTGAAGACAGCTCCTGCCGTTGACATAATGTCACATTTCACCTCCAGACACTGCCCACTCAACAGCACCACGCAGAGGGCCCTGAGAGCCAAATAGGATTTCCCTTTTCTGGTCTGAAAATGATAATAGTATCAATTGTAACAATAACTTACGAGACAGGAGTCTTGACTGTGGGCTAGCTACTGTGCTAAGCACTTTATACGCATTGTCTCACTTAATGAAAAACAACCTTATGAGATAAGTATGTTAGGGTTCCCACACCGTAGATGAAAAATGAGGTTCAAAGATACTAGTTAAGGGATGACAAGCATAGGAAGGGACGGTGCCAGAATTAGTAGGAGGCAGAACTGGACTCAAGTCTGCATTCTATAAGGCTCTGCAGGGACTCTAAAGGCTGGGAGGCAGGTCCAGTGGATGTCTCCCCCTTGCTGAAACCCCAGCTGCCCCTTGGGCTCCGCTTCCTAGAAGGGCTTAGGCTTCTCATGGACCTCATCCATGGATCATATGTCCCAGGGGTGTCAATCACCCTGAATCTGTTCCTCCAGCCCCCACCCCCACCCCCAGTGCACAGCAGAGAGAATAGGGGTGGGCACAGATCCAGTGAGGAGATAGGAGTTAAGGGGATTGTTCTGAACCGAGAAGTTGGTCAGCAGAGCCACATCCAAAGATAAGCAGCAGCCAGACTTCTCTCTTCACCCTGCTGAGATTAATTCTAGATTCATCTGCTACCACAGCCCCACCCTGACCACAGCTGCCACCGCTCAGCCACCCATCATTCTGCCCCCACATGGGCTTGTTGCCTGTGTCTTTGCATGCAATGTCCCCTGCTTAGAATACTCCTCCTCTCCTTCCCCACATGGCGGGTTCCTACCAGTCTTTGAGGTCTGGCTCAAAATCCTTGTCTGTGGCCTGGAGGGCAGAGCCACCCACTCCCTTTTCTACTTCCATGGCACCTTGTGCTCAGAGCCCTGGCCTCTCTAAGGACATAGGCTGAGTATCACCTGTGTCCAAAGCCCAGCCAGGGGTCTGGCCTGGACCTCCATCCAGAAAGTCCTCATTAGAGGACAGTCATGGATATGGACACTGACATGTGTGACTTTAGTGTCATGGAGACCATGCCTGTGACCACATCCCAACCCTTGTGGCACCCAGGGGCAGCCCCCACATTCCAGGGGCCAGTGTGGAACTGAGGTCCCTGTATGAAAGGGTTCCTACATGATCCTGGGCAGGGCTGATCACACAATACACTCTGAGGCACTCTGGTGCAGAGGCTAAGAGAGAGAGGTGTGGGGGCACCCATGTGCTCTGAAGGGCCCTCTGCTTGGGTTTAATGTTCTACAAGGGCCCCCTTGAAATTCTTAATAGTTGTGCCTTTGAACGTGTGTTTTCTAAGTGGGGCCCAATGGGACAATGAAGCTTCTGCTGCCCACCTGCCAGGACAGGTCCTGGCTGCAAACTCCCTTACACCCTGGTGCTCCAGCCCAGCCCAACCTGTCCCTCCCGCTGCCCCTTTCCACTCTCCAGGGAAGCCTATCTTTCCCCTCCTCTGCAGGGGGCTGGCTCAGGAAGGTCTCAGTAAAGCACACATACCCCCAAGACATCTTGGAGCAGGTCATGGCAGTGGCTGTCCCCACTCTGGTCTGGTATCACGAAAGCCCTTTGAGTGTATATCAGCAGGGACAAGTGTCTTGCCCACCCTCAGTCCAGACACCGAGTGCCCCTCCAGACAGAGGCTGAACCCCTTGGGGCCCCACAGTCTTCCCTGGGCTGGGGCAACAGAGCTGAGGGAAAGGAGATTGACTTTTCCACCTCAGCAAATGGACAAGTACGAATATGCTAGAATGTAAGCTCCAGGTGGAAAGGACTCCATTTTGCTCACATTACATAGATCTGGGTTCTGGAGTGGGGCCTGGCCCCGACTAGATGCTCAAACAATATTTCCTGACTCATTAAGGTGACAAAGTTGAGCTGCATCTGGAAAGCCAAGCAGGATGAGCTGGAAGTAGCAGAAGGCTCGTCTTCAAGGAGAAGAGGAAGTGCTGAAGGACGGGAAGCAGGAGTGGGACTTGGCAGAGGGCTCTGGCAGGAGCCTGGAAGAGAGAGTGAGAACCCCCCCCCCCCAGGGCCCTCCCAGCCTGAGACCCCACTCAGGGGTCAGTCGGCCTCCAGGCCTTCCCAGCAGTGTAGCTCCCTCCCCACCCTCCACCCCTGCCCAGTCAACCCAAAGGTTACCACAATTGATCCAGGCAGGTGCACAGTTACTGGGGCCTCTCCAGCCAGCAAGACGAACTCCGGCCTGGAGAACTGTGGGAAACACTCGGAGTCACTTGTGGTCAGAAGAGAAGTCACATTCCAGGGATCTGGGCCCCCCCCCCCGATTCTGGGACTGGGCTTCCCCCATGGGCTCATCTCCCCTCATCCCCTATCTATTCCCCCTTCCCCACAGCCAGCAGGAAATAGACTCCAGGGAAATGGGGCCCAACTGGGCTGAGGCCCCAGCTAGGCTGGACATTTCAAAGCCAAAGTCTTAATGGTGAGTATAGTGCTCTTATGGTGGGTGTCTCCTTCGTTACATGTTTCATAATTCACGCATCGTTACATAATCTTTTATATGTATCAAAATCATAAAACACATTATATGAGACAAATAGATATTAAACGCAAGAGATTTTCTAAAGTAAAAATACCTTTAGATTTAAGTTTGAGGAAACATTTTCCTAGCTCTGCATGTTGAGTCACTAAGGTACATGGGCAGCTCTTCCCAATTGCACATTATTTATATCACGCTTGTGACCGGGAAATACTTTGATAACCATCGCTGTTTAGACCTAGCCATCATCCTGTGGGGTGATTATTCTCGAGGCATTGGGCAGGAAATTGAGGCTCCAAGAGGTTAAGAAACTTGCCCAAATCTAACACCAGAGAGTGATAGGATTGTGTGGGCCCACAAATGTGTTCCCCAAAAGAATCAACAAGACTCCTGTCTCAAAAGGGCAGCTGGCACGTGACTTGCGTCCTGTAAGAGTTTCCAGTAGAAGCGTCCTTAGTGAGTGATCATGAAGAAAAATCAAAGAAGGTGAAAAAGGCCTCCTTGACCCTGTCTACATTCCCCCCCCCCCCCAACCAACCAAGCTCATGAGAACCTGCGAGTGCCCTCTGAGGGCATCAGGGCCTGGCGGAGAGTGTGGGAGCTGAAAGTCACAAGGGGGAGGATGTCCTGAAGCTGCTCTAGGCTCAACTACTCTCGAATTAAAGAGCTTTAAGCAAATCTGTCTGCAACAGACAAAGGTTTTCTGGGGGCACCTGAGTCTGATCCCCAAAGGGATCTAGATGCACAGGCAGAACGCCTGGCAAAGGCAGCCTCCTCAGCAAGCAGCCAGCCCAGCGGGGGTGCGTCCTTGCTCCAGGGGGCCCTGATCCCCTCGGGATCACTGAGGGCTTGTGTGATTATTAAGACAATTTTTCAGCTCATGGCAGTGTTGTTCAAGGAACGGGAGTGCTTCTCTTCTAACCACCACAAGTGGCTCTGCTGGCTGGTTCCAGGGCTGTGTCCAGCAGAAGGTGCACCCTGGACCACCCCTGATCTCACCTTCCAGCGCAGGCTTAGTAAGCTGGACCCTCAGGAGAGACCGGCCTGCCTGCAAGGAGACACTGTTCCCGGAGGCATGAGCACACCGCAGGGACCACTGGACATCCATCCCCCCTGTCAACCTGGACGTCAAGGCCAAGGCATCCTGGCCTGGCTACCCTGTAGCCTCTACTCCTCACACTTGCCCAAACCCTATTACCCTGTGTACCAAGCAGAATGGAGAATCTCCCTTCCCTTTCTGCTCACCCAAACCTTTGCTCCTGCGTTTTGCCTGCTCACAAGGCCCCCTTCCAAGTACATTCGGCCTTGTCAGCCCTCTTATTTCATATGCCTTGTTTTGCCACTACCCCACATTGATGGCAGTCAACTTCCTGAACAGCTGGACCTGGCTACTTCAACCTTCTATCCTACACAGCACTTACCACAGCAAGGCCACTCAGTAAACACCTATTGCCCGGATTGCAACTATAAAGTTTATTTTAGTTTAGTTCTGCAAATCTCAGCCCAGGGGGCCTGGCCACCCCACCCCCAGAGGAACCTGCCCACTTTCAACTACTGTGTCAGCCACACACAGGTCCCCACTCACATCTCTCTGGAGAACGTCCTTTGGGCCCCTTTTGCTCACCTTTCCTTTCCTTTGCAGAAAAGCCCTTTGAGAAGGAGTTGCCGGCTGTGAGATTTCTGCTGCCACAGACAGAGCGGTGCTGGAGCTGAGCCGCGGTCCCTCCTGAAGATTTGGGGGAACTTCAATTGGAAGAGCACTGGCCAGTGGTCAAGAAGGGGAGAGATGGTTAACAACGGAAACAGCCTCCAGCAGTCAAAGCCCACACGTGCAGGTGCTCAGCTGGACAGGGTGTGTTCGCACTTAGCCTTGGCCCCACGACTATGGGAGAAATTACCGTGTCCACTTTTCCAATGAGGCAGCTAGGGCTGCATAGGGAAGGAGCGGGGCGGGGTCTGAGGTGCAAGGCCACAGTCCACTTCTTCCCCACTCCCAAGACCCTGCTTTGGCTCACTGTGCTCAGGACAGGCAGGTCCTGTGACGCCAGCTCCTGAACACCCTGACACAGGTGATGGGATCGCAGGAGGTTCTGACTTTCCTGCTTAGAATTTAATATATTGTTCAGGGGCGCCTGGGTGGTTCAGTAGGTTGAGTGCCTGACTTTGGCTCAGGGTGTGATCTCACAGTTCGTGAGTTCGAGCCCCCTATCAGCTCTCGGCTGTCAGCACAGAGCCTGCTTCAGATCCTCTGCCCCTCCACCACACAAGCACACACACGCTCTCTCTCTCTCTCAAAAATAAATTAACATTTGAAAAAATAAAGGAAGTGTTTCAAGAAAAAAGAATTTTATATATCGTTCAAAATGTTTTGGAAGTAGGGGAGCCTGGGTGGCTCAGTCGGTTAAGCGTCCAACTTCGGCTCAGGTCGTGATCTCACGGTTCGGGAGTTTGATCCCCATGTCGGGCTCTGTGCTGACAGCTCACAGCTTGGAGCCAGCTCTGGATTCTGTGTCTCCCTCTCTCTCTGCCCCTCCCCAGCTTGGTCTCTCTCTTCTCTCTCTCTCTCACACACACACACACACTCAAAATTAAAAAAATTTAAAGGAACAAAATGTTTCGGAAATAAAAAAAACACATTGTTTCCAGCATCAGAAAAAAAAAAAAAAAGCTGTTTTCATTGGGCAAATAGAAAATAAGAGTTTTATTTTTTTTAATGTTTATTTTTTTTTTGAGACAGAGAGAGACATAGCATGAATGGGGGAGGGTCAGAGAGAGAGAGAGAGAGACAGAATCTGAAGCAGGCTCCAGGCTCCGAGCTGTCAGCACAGAGCCCAACATGGGGCTCGAACTCACGAACCGTGAGATCATGACCTGAGTCGAAGTCAGACGCTTAACCGAGTGAGCCACCCAGGCGCCCCAAAAATAGAGTTTTAAATAGCAGGCAAAATCACTGTAAGGTGAACTCGACTGCATCCTGTCAAGCCCCAGCTCTGTATTGGACGTCAAGTACTGCTACAGCCCTTGGCCGAATCATGGAAGGACAACAAATCGATACATAAAAAAATAAACACCCAAGTTACAAAATTCCTAATGTTCCAGATGCAGGAGGATATCGTCTCATGTGGTTTCGAGCAGATTTAAGCATCTATATTACATTCATCCCCAAACCAACCGCTTCTCCCTGACCCCTGCCCTTTGCATCTCTCTGTCCCTCTGTCCTTTCCTCCTTCCCTCTCTCTATTCCTCCCTCCCTCCCTCCCTCTCTTTTTCTCAGCTCTGCCATTGTCATGAGAACAATCCCCGGGCAAGCCTGCTGGTGAAGATCCAGGGCACCCCCAGATAACAGCCAGCCACCCCCAGAAGTGAGGCTGACTAGCCAGCCTGCAGCCAATCACAAAGGCATCTGGCAGAGTCCAGAAGAACCTCCCAGCAGAGCACAGTCTGAATTCCCAACTCCCATAATCAAGAGCTAAATAAACCATTATCTTCAGACAGCGTGTTTTGTGGTTGTTTGCTATGCTGCCTCATGGGGCAACAGAAAATCACAACATGGAAGCGTGAACTTGGTTCCCAGGGGAGACAGAATGGCCCAAAAGCACACCTGCCATCAGGCCCCTCATCACCTTGGCTGCATATCTGCTTAAATGTGTTTTTTTTTTTTTTTTCACCTGCCAATGGAATAGGGTCAGCTTTTTCTGGAGAAGCAAAGGGTTTTGTATCAGTAATCAGTAAAGAAGCAAGACACAGCGGTCCCCACGTGGATGGCCCACCCCCTGGACACCTTACTGCTTACCTGCTAACAGAGAGGCTATGGTGACTGGGTGCTGAGGTGCTCAGACCGGGCTCCAGGGAACTCTGGGTCTCTGTGCTTCTCTCTGAAACTAACCAAACAGCACAGTACAGGGCATGAGAAGAGGCAAAGAGCATGGCTCTCTTGAATCAAGTGGATATCAGCAGCATGACTTACAGGCTGTGTGACTTATTTACCCTCTCTGAGTCTATTTGCTCACATGTGAAATGGAAATGACAGCTACAGGGGGTTCAGAGGAGTTTTTTTTGTTTTTTTTTGTTTTTTTTTTTTTTTTTGAGGGGGAGAATAAAACCTAGTGGCAAAGAGTACCTTGTCTTAGGGACAGAAAACAGTAGTATTAATTTTTTTAAAAACCTCCGATCCAGTTAAAGAGTAGAGACAAGATTATTCTAAAAACCATTCCTTGGACACGCCTACAGCAACAACAGAAACAATCTTTTACAGATTGCTTTTCCTTTTGCTCCACCTGGAAACTAACGAAAAGAAAGTCTTCCATTATGTTGTGTGTTGAAATTTGTTCTTATCAGCTGGGACAGTTAAAACTCAATAAAAAAAAATTTATGTGTGATTTATATCACACAAAATTATAGCTCCAGGTGAAGCTTTCCTCAGGACCCAGCCCCTTCCCTGTGGGGGCTCTCTGGAAGAGGGGAGCTTGCCCGGGTTTTCTCTGCCACCACGGCACGGACATCCGGCCCACTCGGGGCAGGAAACAGTAGAGTGGGAGTCTCGGGGCACCATACCCACCTCTGCAGGGGTGCAGACGCTCCAGGGCCCATACTGTTGTGTTCTCGCAGCTCGCCTGATGCAGCCTATGCCTGAGCAGGCAGCTTCTGTCCTGCTGCGCCAAGGAGCTTTCTTCCATGAGTCTCCTCTCCACCTGAAGGTCAAGTGCATCACACATCCACACCCCAAAGTCAAGAGGGGACATTTATATAGACACATACAGACTGGCTGTCAGATTAAGTCAGTTCAGAAATATCTGTCCACACAGTGAGAGCCTAACAGTGGCAACCAGAATGTGCTCCGGACCCCACCACCCACATGCGCCCTAGAAGTAATTCACTCCCCTCCCCCCATATCAGCGCACTCAAGCACAACCGTGCCTTTGCTCATGTGCTCCCCCGACTGGCTAGGGTCTCCCTGCTAAGCTCCTCTGTGCCTTCAAGACCCAGAACTATGTTCTTTGTACTTTCAAAGCTCTCCACTTCTGCCCTGAAGGCAGAGGGAAGTGTCCTTTTGTCACTTTCCCTCATCACATCACTCACATCTCCTTCTATGACACATTATATCATGTTTGCTTGCTTGTCTGTCTGCCCCCACCCCCACCCCACCGACCTTACTGTGTGCTTTATGCTTCATTATAGCTCCTCCGGCTCAATGAACAGGGGCAACATGTTCAGATGCCAAGAAAGAAGGGATCCAAGAAGGAGGACAAGACAGAGCAGGCATTTTCTGATTGACTGTGGACAGCATCCACCCCAGCAGTCCCCTCCTCTCCATCCACACTGCCCCTGTGTTAGTCTTGGTCTCAGTTCTCCAACCAGCCCCCTGGACTGGTGCACAGGTGCCCAGCCAGTCTCCAGCCCTGCCTCTCTCTGGTTCCTCTGAAATGCAGACCTCCTTGCATTTCTATCATAGGCACCTCGCTTGCCTCTCCCCAGTCCCAGCACTGCCCCGGCCTCAAGGGGGCCAATGCTGAAGTAATTTCTGCCCCAGAATCCCCACTCCACCCCTGTGCGGTCAGGTGGGGGCTGTCTCCACCTGAGACCACCTTCTGGCTGGGCTTATTTCCCATCCTGTCTTCCCTCCATCACTCCCGCTCTCTTACGGGCACTTACCCAATAAATAACATGCATAAGCATCACCATTTCTGGCTTTGTTTGGAGGGAACCCCACGTAAGCCAAATGCCTACTATGTGCCAGCCTCTTACTAGGCGGTGAGGAGCACACAGGGCAGCAAATGTGACAAGTGCAGCAGGGGGACCCTCTGCAGACACAAGATAGCAGAAGGAGGGAGGGGCCAGGGACTGTAGGCACAGTCAGGGAAAGTTCCTTGCATGAAGCCTAGTTGAATTTTGACAGGTGACCTGACTCATGGATTACAAACATGTAATGTAATTGTTTTTGTGTAAAGAGCTTCTTTGAAAGATTCCAAGAATCTCAGCCACATTAGAAATCTGGGCTTGCTCAATCATCTTTACCAGCGCTGCCCAACAGAACTGCAAGGCTGGGATTGTTCTAGATCTTCCGTGTCCAGTATGGTCATCAGCAGCTGCATGTGGCTACTGAGCACTTGAAACGTGGTAGGTATGACCGAGGAGCTGAAGATTTTACTTGCATTTCAATTAACTATAATTTAGCTAATGTAAATGTCAATAGCTCCCCCTAGCTAGTGGCTCCTGGGTTGAGAAGCGCAGATCTACACTGACCTCCGAGATGGTGCCCAGAACCAAGCCAGCCAGCCGTCTAACGTGGAGACCGGCAGAGGTTGGGTATACGGCCACTTCTTCCCAATGAACCCGACAAGCTTCCAGAACTGACTGCAAGGGGAGCCGCCTGCGAGGCTGGTCTTCACACATGGTCAGCAGAATGGAGCTCAAGGGCTCACGGAGCTGCAGAGGCTGGAGAGAAGAGGGGCTGCATGAGAAGCCTGGACAGCTGAGTCCAATACCTTGTCGGGTGTGCGGTGGGGACTAATGGAAACAGATGATCTCATTACCACTAGACAGACACCTGCTCCTTCTGGAGCATTTGGGGATGGACACAAGATATATCACCAAGGCCACAAAATGCAGAGCAACGATCTCTACGCCAGCTGTGTGAAGTTTGCTGCTTTCTAGTCTGGAATGTTCTTTGGTACCCAGAGAGCACAAACCTGTGCTTGGAATACTTATGAAAAATAGGTGCTTGACAAAGTGGGCATCCACCCATGCCAAGTACACACATCAAACCAGGGATCAGCCTTCAACTCACACCCACCTGGGTAACCTGTCAAATTATTTCTCGATTACTTCTCAAATGCAATTACTTCTCAAATTACTTCCTCAATTACTTTCTGCCAAATTACTTCTCAAATTATTTAGGTGGATCTCACTGGGCCTTTCCCCTAGAATGTGAGCTCCAGAAACATAAGGGCTGTGCCTTTTCATCCTTGGGCATTTCCAATGGTCAGCACAAGGTCAATGATCACTGGTTGAACTTCATGTCACATGCCGCCATGAAGCAAAAGAAAAAATATTTGCTTAAGCATTTCCCTCGTGCATTCAAGTGGCCACCATTTATATTGGGAAAGTCCTCAAATTCAGACTCAAAATCAGGCTTTTTGTCCCGCTCACCCATACCGTGAGTCATTTTCGAGGTAAGGGCTGCCCTACCATTTCCTGCCATGGAGCATCAGTTGTGAATTCCCATCTCCATGTGTAAGAGGGATGCTGCATCCCGGACTCATACAGCAAATCCCAATGCCTGAACGACAAAGTGGGAGACAGTCCCTGTCTTCAAGGACTTCACAGTCTGATGAGAAATATGGTCACCGAAAGAGACAAGGACTGGGATGCCTGGGTGGTCAGTCAATTAAGCATCCAACTTCAGTTCAGGTCATGATCTCACAGTTTGTAGGTTTGAGCCCCGCTTCGGGCTCTGTGCTGACAACTCAGAGCCTGGAGACTGCTTCAGATTCTGTGTCTCCCTCTCTCTCTCTGCCCCTCTCTTGCTTTGCACTCTATCTCTCTCTCTCTCTCTCTAAAAAATAAATAAACATTAAAAAGAGAGAGAGAGAGATAAGGACTCAAGTCTTGGGAAGCACAGATATGGTGATAACACAGAGGAAAAGGTCTAACCCAACCTGGGGAGGGAACGAGGAGCTGGGGGAAAGAACTTGAACTAAATCTCCAAAAGCACACTGGTGTTAACCAGGAGAAAAGTAGGGGGAGGGACCGCCGATAGAAGGAGCAGTATATAGTAAGTATGGCATGTCCGAAAAGAAGGGCACTGTGGGCAGGACAGAGCCCAGGGGAAAATGACAACACAAGGCCCCTTGTTCAAAACTTTTAAGAATTTCAAGACGGTGACATCAGAGCATTACACCAAGCATGGGCCCTTGTAAGCGCAGGGCATTATTCGATTACACAGGCCACACACCCATGAAACTGGCCCTGATTATGGAAGAGCTCCAGAGAGGAACCAGAGCTACAGGTAAGAGCCCAATTTGGGGCTCCAGGTATGCCCTGCTGAGAAGTGGAATCTAACCTCATGAGTAGAGTGGGAAGGTAAGAAGGGTATCACACGAGGAGGGATGAGAATACAAAGCACCAGGAAACATTGGGATGTTGAATTAGAGGGACAAAGGTGAGATAGAAGGAAGGAAGGGAGGGAGGGAGGAAGGAAGGGAGGGAGGAAAGAAGAGGGAAGGAGGGAAGGAAGGAAGGAAGGAAGGAAGGAACAAAAGGAAGGAAGGAAGGAAGGAAGGAAGGAAGGAAGGAAGGAAGGAAAGAAGGAAAGAAGGAAAGAAGGAAGAGGAGAATTCTCTGGCTCTTGTTACCCTGGTCTAAGAAATTCTTATAGTGTGAGATGAAAATTTGCACACACACACAAACACACATACTCTGTAGTCAAAAGTTTTATACAGTGCTGTGATAAAAGTTTAAAATTTTTCTATGCTTTAAGCTTTCTTGGAGTCTTTAATAAATTACTCTGCAAAATCTTGAAGAGGAAGGTAATAGAGGGAGCATTTTCCCAAATCAATTGAGCACAGAACCCTTTTTCAGGAAAGCATCTCACGTCAGGAACGGCTGCTTTAAAGCCTGTTTTATAAATCTGCATCTTCGCCATCTATAAAATCCTCTCGTTTGCCACTTCCCCTGAGCGGATAAGTCTTATTTTGCTTGCCAACCCTAAATCGTGGCTGCCTGGATGGCCATGTTGAGTAGCATTCTGCGGTGGTTTCTAAACTCAGCGGGAGCACTTCTGTAACCCATTGGCAATGCCTTCCTAGAACCCAGGAGGACGGAGTGGTGACACAGAGCTCAAGAGAAGTGGTCCCTGTCCTGAAGAAAACTGCTCATTAAATCCAAAGACATGACCTGGCAAGACTTTGAGTAACTTGTTTACAGACCTGATTTTGTGGGACATGATAGCCTGCTGACCAGTAGAGGGTCATTCCTAAAGAATAGACGTGCACCTGCTCAAGAGAAAAAGCACAAGATTAGATTTCGGTCACCTCTGGTATTCCATAGTCCTGCAAACAAATCACAATTCCATTTCCACGTGCGGCAGACAGTGTTGGCCGGCTAGCCCCCCCACCATCTGCGACTCCCGTGAACTTCCCATCTCCCACTCTAGCGGCTTAAAACCACAGTGACCGTGACACCCCACTTTGGCAAGAGACGCAAGGGGAGTCTGTTAAGGGGCTTTTGAGAAAGCTTTTGCTTTACTGACAATAAGAACACAGTCCATGGTCCCACTTTTTCCTCAGTTTTGCCTCGAATGCTGACAACGTATATGGATCATAGCTGCCATCTTGGGACCATGAGGCAACAGGCACCGGAAAAAAGACCAGCAGCTAAAAAGGGTAGAATGTAAATACACAGCCTGGATCCTCGATGACATTTACTGAGCCGCCGACCAATCCCAAGACTCCTGGTGAAGCAAATAATAACTCTATCTGTGGTGCCAGCCGCTGCACTTTAGGCTTTCTGATGGCGCATAGCTGAAACCATCTGCACGTGAAACACTATGGGACAGCCTGCTTTAAAAAATTTTTTTTTAACGTTTATTTATTTTTGAGACAGAGAGAGACAGAGCATGAACGGGGGAGGGTCAGAGAAAGGGAGACACAGAATCCGAAACAGGCTCCAGGCTCTGAGCTGTCAGCACAGAGCCCAATGCGGGGCTTGAACTCACAGACCGCGAGATCATGACCTGAGCCGAAGTCGGCCGCTTAACCGACTGAGCCACCCAGGCGCCCCTGGGACAGCCTGCTTTAAAAGCATCACCTGTCAGAAAACAAGATGAAATGGAAGAACATTATCTGACTTCTCCACCCTCACTTCCTTCATCTTCAAAATGAGGATTCTGGGGCACCTGGGTGGCTCAGTCGGTTAAGTGTCTGACTTTGGCTCAGGTCATGCTCTCCCGGTTCATGGGTTTGAGCCCCCTATCAGGTTCTGTGCTGACAGCTCAGAGCCTGGAGTCTGCTTCAGATTCTGGGTCTCCTTTCTCTGCCCATCTCCCGCTCACACTCTGTCTCTCCTGCTTTCAAAATAAACATTAAAAAATTGTTTTAATAATAAAAAGAAAATAATAATAATAAAGTGAGTATTCTACCTGAATACTCATGAGGATTGAGTAAAAAGAACCTGCAAATGGTCAGGAAAATTTTTTATCATTATCGGACGTGGAGCACTTACATGCCAAGCTCTGCTCCAAGCCTTTTACTTACATTAACTCATTCGGTCCTCACCACCATCCTGTGAGGTTGGTATTTTAATTGTCTCCATTATACAGAAGAGGCGATGCAAAGGAAACTTTGGGAACTTTCCCAAAGAAGACCTAAAGCCAGGCACCAGAGCCTTGGCTATGTTGCTTCTGGATTATACTAAGTTTTCAATCAACGTCAATCTGTTATTGTTGTGGGGCTTCTACTGTAATTGACAAGGCGCATTCCCCTTAGGATCACGGGAAATGACTTTTGAGAACTTCAGAAGGGACACGCTGAATTCATAAAACATAGTATGTGGAAAATACACGCTTATTTGAGCCATCCACTCAGTTAAGTACAAGTGACTTTGGTTTTGGCTTCTGGCATCCCTAGGTCAAGAGCATGTGTCCAGTATCACACGTGCCAATTGTCTCTCTGACCTTATATCCCCAACCCGATCAACCAGCCCTCTGAGGAACATGACTAGACACCTGCAGACAAGTTCACAGATTTCATCCTCACCTCTGGAGAAATGGTCTTGAGAGCAGATGCTGGAGCCGTGCCCTGAGCACTGCCAGAGGCACCGTCCACACTGGGGAACTGACCTGGATTCCAAATGCTCTAAGTACCCTTGGTGGTGCCTAAGGCCAAAGTGACAACAGGCTTCCTCCCAAATCCCAAATCCAGCCCCTTAGTATATGCTGCCTGGAGAAGGGTGGTGACAGTTTTGAATGCAACTCCTGGTGCCACGGGAAAGAACAGCATGATGGATTGTTGATGTCTGCCATGAGCACAGGATGGGGTGATAGTGGCTTGAGTGACTCATAGTTAGAGACCAGCGCACACCTTCCACCTGCACTGAAACTCGCCAAGCAGTGGGAAAAATGTCTCTGTGTGCTGGGAGAGCTGGATATTGGTCTGAGGAGATGAGTCGGCATACATCCTCCAAAGCTCAGGACAGAGCCCAGAGCTGGGGGAGGATTGTGAGCAAAGCCTCTGCTGAGACCACTTTCCTGACTGCTCACCTCACCTCCCACAGGACCTGAGCCAAGTTGGATGCAGAGAGGAGCCTGCAGTGGACGGAAGAGAAGAGCAATTAACAGAACTGAATGGTAGGGATGTGTTAAGAGGGGTAATGGCCAGGTGATCTGGCCTACTAAGCACCAGTTTGCCACAATTCACCCCCCAGGAAGCTAAGTCCCCTGCATTTCTGGGGTGCATCAGCATGTGCCCCTCTAGTGGCTGCTCAGAAAGTCAGATCCCCCTGGGGTGCCTGGGTGGCTCAGTCGGTTAAGCGTCCAACTTGGGCTCAGGTCATGATCCCACAGTTTGTGAGTTGGAGCCCCACATCAGGCTCTGTGCTGACAGCTCGGAGCCTGGAGCCTGCTTTGGATTCTGTGTCTCATTCTTTCTCTGCCCCTCCCCCACTTGTGCTCTGTCTCTCAAAAATAAATAAAAATGTTAAAAAAAATTACAAAAAAAAGAAAAGAAAAGAAAGTCAGATCCCCTGGCTCCAGCTGTGGCATGTCAGCTGACTCCAGACTGTAGGAGGCACCACCAGAGAGACCCAAACAGAGGGAATGAGAGGCACCCACATCTGTATCTAACACAGGGGTCCAGGGATTTATCCCTGAGATTCTGTCAGTGCAGGAAAGAGTAGAGGGGCTCGGGGTGCTGGGTGTCTGCCTGTGGGTGACAGAGTCAGGGCCACTGCAATGGGGAACTTGATGCTTTCGCTATTGTGATCTGACTTGGAGACACGTGGGCCCAGATAAACCAACCCTGGAAGCCACCAAGCCCCTGTTATCTGAGCCCGAAGGAAAAGCAGCCTCCGTTCCAGGACACCTTCTCCTTCCAAGAGAGGCGGAATTTCCAGGCTGTACTTTTCTCCTGAAAGGATGGCAAGAAGAAGCAGAACTCGCTGATTAAGAGCCACTATGCCCTGAGTGCTGTGTGCCTGCCTTACACCACTTTCTCCTTAGATTTTCTTCTTATGGGGGCGCCTGGGTGGCTCAGTCGGTTAAGCATCCGACTTCAGCTCAGGTTATGCTCTCATGGTTCATGAGTTTGAGCCCCACATGGGGCTCGCTGCTGACAGTGCAGACCCCACTTCGGATCCTCTGTCCCCACCCCCACCCCCGGCCCCTGCCCTCCTTACTCTCTTTCTCTCTCTCTCTCAAAAGTAAATAAACATTTAAAAAAAGAATTTCTTCTTTCAAAAATTGAATATAATGTTTACTAGACCTTTGGCTATCCAGAAGCAAAACAAGTTCATGAAAAAACTAAAATTACCACTGATGTTGCCATCCAGAAATAATCACTGCAGGCATCTTCGTGTATATATTTTTAGAACTCTCTCTCTCCCCTGTGTGTGTGTGTGTGTGTGTGTGTGTGTGTGTTTATTAAACTAGGGTCACATTATACATGCATATATTTAGGTTCTTTTCAAGCCATTAAATAAGCCCCCACAGCCTCATTTTAATGCTATCTTATTTACTGGACATTGTTTCCAGTTTATCACTAATGTCAACAATACAACAATGAACATTACTGCAGTTAAATCAGTCTTTACTCCTACCTTAGGATCAACTCCTGGTTGGGGACGTTTTAGGGTTTTGCTACATGCTGCCATGGGTACCCATGGCTCAGACCGTGTACCCACAACTTTTCCAACACTTCTTTTTGAATATTTATAATAATCTGATAGATTAAGTCAAATTAACCCTGTTTTACAGGTGTAGAAATTGAAGCTCAGAGAAGGTGACCTGTCTTCATCGAATAACTAAAAGACTGGCAAAAAAAAAAAAAAAAAAAAAAAGCCTGGGAATAATATTCTTTAAATCCATTCTGCCTCAGTGTTCCTCGGGGCTAAACTGGGAGCTGGGGATGCCACCCCCAGGACAGATCCAAGGTCCTAGGACCAGGCCTTTCCCCGGGACAGGCCCAAAGGTGCCACAGAGATGCCCCACAACTTACCTGAGATGCGTCGGGCTGTTCATCGTCACTCTGTTCCTGTAGCAGTTCAGGGGCCTTGAAAGGAGCAGCCTCTATGTGAGAAATGTGGTTCTGGAAAGAAAGACTTCCGGCTGCAGACAGCAGGGCTGACCAGGGACAGACCACATAGTCCGCGGAATCTGAAAACAAGGCCATGATGGGAGTATAGAGACATGACCACTGTCCGGAGGGCCAGTTGTGGGACTGCGACCAGCAGGTGCCCCTGGGATGGACTGAGAGCAATGCCCAGGGAAACATGAAGTGGATACAACCCCGATACATGCGTGCACAAGACCACGTGTTACCAAGGGCGACCACAGTGGTGGCCAGGAAACCAGCCACCTGCATCCAAATTCCTCAGTGCCCCAAGCGTCTCAAGGTCAGAGGTCCACTTGGAAATAAGCCCAAGTCTGAGTTCTTTGGAGCCAAACCTGGGACCAGGGCAGCTGGTCTTCTGGGCGTACTGTAGGGGTTCATCAGTCTCCCCTCCCCCATCCCGGAACCGACACCAGGGGCAGGGAGGAGACAGTGAAGAATCACGGGGAGGGTGAAACTGAAGGTAGAGGTGCACAGCAGCCTCCTTTATCTTCCCACACTGGGACCTGCCTGATTGCTCATGTGGTCTCACTCATGTGTGGGGAGCCTCGGCTGCGGTCTCGCGGGTGACTTCGGAGCTGACATGTGAGTGTGCGGACTCAGCGTTTGTTCCAGTTATTAACGTAAGGCTTCGCAGCTCCAAATTCACCTTTCAATACCTGCTCCCTGAAGCAAGCTCTCCCTTACAGCGAGTGCGACATGCAGCTTTCTCAGTAGAGGGCGCTAGAGAGACATGGCGGGAGGCGGGGCCCTCCTGCTGTTTCGGGTCTCAGAGCGCGGGCGGGAGGACAGTTGGTGACTCTGCCCTGACATAGGCCCCGTGGTCCAGCACGCACCTCCCGGCCCCAAGTGATCACTGCTTCTGCACAGACGCCGCGGGCTCCAGGCCTCCTGGCAGCACTAGCTCCGGAAGTTATGTCTCCCCACTGCCCTCCTCCATCCAGAGGGTCACCCTCGCCCCTGGTGGCGATTCCTGTGCCTCGCTTGTCCAGTGAATGCCAGACCCTTCTGGCCCCGCAAAGCAGCGAACTTCGCCTTCATCGTGGGCTCCAAGCACAGCAATTCCAGCAAATCTGAACCCCGATCTGGGGAAGGGGCTTCCCTTCCAAGTTTGTCCCTCACTGGTACTTCTCTCAGTCCTGGGGAACCATATCTTACAATTACTCTTCTGTTGGAATTTAATAATTCTTTATATTAACCTCCCTCCCGCTCTTTAGACCACCTAGTGTGTGGGTTCTAGCCCCTGATGGGGCACAGGTGATACACCATCTGGCAGGAGACAATATGGGAGTGTCAGCAGGGCAGCCCCCTGCCTCCTGTCCCTTATGCTCAGACCGTCCAGGTGTTGGGAGAGGCCCATATAGCTGCAGCCACTGTCTCCCTAGAAGCAAGGCCTTTTTTCAACTCTGCTGCATGCCATGGGTCCGAGAGACAGGCCTGCCTTCCCAGGGCAACTCCATAGGCAGGTGTCATTTGACTACTTGATCTAATGCTTTGGACTGATAACAGATCTGAGAAGCAGCAGTCAGAGATGGCTTGGGAAGCCTTGCGTTCAACTCCCTGCGATTCATGTGGCCCAAACACCCTCTTACCTTCACGAATGTCTTCCAGGAGCCGCTCCGCAGCTAGGTACAAGAGGGACCAGATTTCCTCCTCCGACAGAGCTTCGCCCCTGACCTGCAGGGCGCTGGCCAGGGTCACAGAGGCCGGGCTCATGCCTGCAGAGACATGCGTGTGGCAGAGTCCCCACAACGTCCACCAGCTCTCTGGGCCTGTACTCACCGCTCCAGCCCAGGCACAGCCCAGCCCCCTCTGCGGCCTGGCAGCACCATGTTTTCATCACCTGCATCCCCGGGGCTGGGCGCAGGGCTAGGCACACAGAGGAAGCTACAGAAATGTTTTTGGGGGGGGGACCTGCGAGTCTGCCTGGCTGAATCAGTGAATGAGGAAATAAACTCCGAAATGAAAGCTTAGGCGAATGAATGAATGAATGAAGGAATGAACAAATGATCCATGAGAATGGCACCGCCCTCTGAGCTGGGCTGTGCTGTTGAAAAGAGCTCCCTTGGCCCAGGTAGCATCCTCTGCCTGCTCTCCTCTCTGTCTGGGAAAGTAGGTTAACGGCATTTTTTTTTTTAATCTCCACTACATGATTCATGGCTTTTCCCCTGCCACACGCCGAGTCGGATGTGGCGCCAGCACCAGCCCTGTCTGTAATGATCACGACACCTGCCTGAGGAGTGAAAATCACTGGAAGGAAGGCGAGTCCTGTGTTTTGAAAAAGTGCAGGCTCAGGGAAGCGCAGGACTGACCCGCCGGAGGAGGGGTGAAGGAGGCTGGTCTTCTCTTTTCCTCTCTTCTTAGAAGGGCTCCTTTCGACCAAAGCTGACATTTAAATGTCTGTCCTCCTGACACAGCTGCCACCCACTAATCTCCAGCCCCAGGTGGGGTGACAGCAGGAAGAGGCCAGGCAGGCTTTTCCTAATCCATTTACGTCATTGATCTTTTCTGCGGCCTCAGGGAGGGCAGGAGGGCGATGTGGGGGGCAGGGCGGAGAGCACGTTATGGCACCCTCATCCCTCTGTCCAACATGGCCAAGCCAAGATCTCCACTCGCCACCTGCTCAGCTCTACGTACGCCTGTAGTCCAACCTCCTCCGGCCTCAGGAAGAGAGTTGGACTCCCAGAAGAAAAAAGCCTTGCACGTCCTCCTCTCCCCTGGGGACCAGAGGTGTGCTGGAGCCAGGCCTAGGCCGGAAGCTTGATGTGTGAGATGTCACAACAAGGAGTCTGCAAAGAAAGCCCGTCATTCCCATTGGCAGACAGGAAGGCAGTCCAAGGTCACCCAGGTAAAAAGTAATAGATTCAAAGCTAAAGTGCAAGGCCTCTCTTGTCTTTCTTTTTTCTCTTCCTCCTACTTCTTTATCTAAACTTGGCTTGAGACATATGGATTAGGCATCCCCATGCTGCCACATGTTCCCAGCTCTCTGCAGCCACCGTAAAAGGCTACTTATTAGAGAACAAACAAAGGGACAAGATTAGGACTCTCAAATACGAAATCTCTGAATCTCAAGATTTCTCACGAAATACCAAATGTGGTGTGGTTTGTTTTCCCATCACTATATGACTAGAAAAAAAATTGCATTAAAAGTATTTTAGGCTGGTGTGGTGTGGCTAGTCAAGACCATCATTTCAATATAGTAATTCAACTTTCAACAAATAGTGCTGGATTCATCATGGGAGAAAGAAAAAAAAAACCCTCTTATCTTATATAAAAATTAACTCAGGGCACCTGGGTGTCTCAGTCGGTTGAGAGTCCGACCTTGGCCCAGGTTAAGATCTGGGGCGCCTGGGTGGCTCAGTCGGTTAAGCAGCCGACTTCAGCTCAGGTCACGATCTCACGGTCCATGAGTTCGAGCCCCACGTCAGGCTCTGTGCTGACAGCTCGGAGCCTGGAGCCTGCTTCAGATTCTGTGTCTCTCTCTCTCTCTCTGCCCCTCCCCTGCTCATGCTCTGTCTCTCTCTGTCTCAAAAATAAATAAAAACATTAAAAAAAAAAAAAAGATCTCACAGTTCGTGAATTCAAGCTCCACATCAGGCTCGCTGCTGTCAGCACAGAGCCTGGAGCCTGCTTCGGATCCTCTGCCCATTTCTCTCTCCACCGCTCCCCTACTCATGCTCTCTCTCTCTCTCCCAGAAATGAATAAACATTTAAAAAAACTAAAAATTAACTGAAAATGAATCATAGACCTAATATAGAACATAAAACTGTAAGTTTTTAGGAAATAACACATCGAGGCAAATATTCAGGATCTAGGACGAAGCAAAGAGTTCTTAGATTTGACACTGACATCATAGCTTAGCCTCGCCTACCTTACATGTGTTCAGAACACTCAGATTAGCCTACAGTTGGGCAAAATCACCTAACACGAAGCCTGTTTTATAATAGAGTGTTGAATATCTGATGTAATTTATTGAACACTGTACTGAAAGTGAAAAATAGAATGGTGTAAGCGTATCGGTTGTTTACCCTTGTGACCACCTGGCTGACTGGGAGCTGAGGCTCCAGGCCACTGCCCAGCATCACGAGAGAGGATTGTGGTGCATCCTGCTAGCCCAGAAAAGGATCAAAATTCAATGTCTGCAGTACAGTTTCCACTGAATGTGTGTGGCTTTTGCACCATCGTAAAGTCAAAAACTTATAACTCAAGCCATTACAAATTGGGGTCATCTATAAATAAAGAACTCTGGGAGAGCCTGGGTGGCTGAGTTGGTTAAGCGTCCGACTTCGGCTCAGATCATGATCTAACGGTTCTAGAGTTTGAGCCCCGTGTCAGGTTCTGTGCTGACAGCTCAGAGCCTGGAGCCTGCTTGGAATTCTGTGTGTGTGTGTGTGTGTGTGTGTGTGTGTGTGTCTCTTTCCGCCCCTCCCCCACTCACGCTCGGTCTCTCTCTGTCTCAAAAATAAACACTAAAAAAAAAAGTATAAATAAAGAACCCTCACAATTCACTGTAAAAAGACAACCTAATTTTAAAATGGGTAGAGACGTCGACTGTGCTTCAATAATAAATAAATTCAAAGTAGAATAAAAAAATGACGACAATAGGCAAAACTCAAGAGTGTCACAGGCCAACTGGAATGTATGGCCACCCAAATCTTTTTTTTTTAAATGGACAAAGACTATGAACATACATTTCTCCAAAGGTGTACAAATAACTGATAAGCACATGAAAAGTGCTCAACATAATTAGTCATTAGGTAAATGCAAATCAAAACCACAATGTGATACCATTTCAGATCTGTAAGGATGGTTATAACCAAAAAGTGTTGACAAAAATGTGGAGAAATTGGAACCCTCACATATTGCTGATAGGGATGTAAAATAAGGTAGCCACTTTGGAAAACGGTTCAGCAGTTCCTCAAAGAGTTAATCATAGAGTTACCACGTGACTCCGCAATTCCACTCCTTGCTATATACCCAAGACAAATGAAAGCATATGTGACACCAAAACGTATGCACAAACATTCTTAGCTGCATCCTTGATAGTCTCCAAAAAGTGGAAACAACCCAAACGTTCCTTAACTAATGAATGAATATACAAAATTGTATCCACATACAATGGAATGCTATGTGGCCATAAAAAGGAACAAAGTCCTGCTACATGCTGCAAGATGGATGAATCTTTTTTCTTATACCCCTTTATTAAGGTGTAACTGACATACGAAAAGCTGTATATATTTAATGTATGCAACCTGATGAGTTTAGAGATAAGTACATATTCATGAAACCATCACCACGATCTAGGCCATACAAGACTGATGAATCTTGAAAACAATCTGCCAAGTAAAGGAAGTCAGCCACTAAAGGTCACATTTCATATGATTGCATTCGTAGGAAATATCCAGAAGAGGCAAATGAATAGAAATGGAAAGATCAGTGGTTTGGCAAGGGTTTGGGGGAAGGGCAGGTGGAGAGTGACTGAAGTGGGTATAGATTTCTTAACAGCTTGATGACAATACTCTGGAATTAGTTGTGATAGTTACACAATCTTGTGAACATACCAAAAACTTCTGAATTGTGAACATTAAAAGGTGACTTATGGTATGTGAATTGCACCATAAATGTGAATAATTTTTTTTAATTTTTTTTACATTTATTTATTTTTGAGAGACAGAGAGACAGAGCGTGAGCAGGGGAGGGGCAGAGGGAGAAGGAGACTCAGAATTAGAAGCAGACTCCAGGCTCCAAGCTGTCAGCACAGAGCCCGACGTGGGGCTGGAACCCACAAACCGTTGACATCATAACCTGAGCCTAAGTCGGATGCTTAACCAACTGAGCCACCCAGGTGCCCCCATAAATGTGAATAATTTTTAAGAGAAAAGCAAGGAATGGAAAGGAACTTATAATTAAAAGACAGATCATGAGGTGGGTGGCTCAGTCAGTTAAGCATCTGACTTCAGCTCAGGTTGTGATCTTGCAGTCCATGATTTCCAGCCCCACGTCAGGCTCTGTGCTGACAGTGCAGAGCCTGGAGCCTGCTTCAGATCCTGTGTCTCCCCCTTCTTTCTGCCCCTCCCCCTCTCTCTCTCTCTCTCTCTCTCTCTCTCTCTCTCTCTCTCTCTCTCAAAAATAAACATTTAAAAATTTTTTTTAAAGACAGATCAAATTAATAAATGAGTAAAAGTAAATATAGTATCTAGGAATGTACATGTGAGAGACAAAGCTACAGAAACAAGAGGATGACTGTAAAAGTCTGGATAATGATTACCTTTGGGGGAGTGAGGGCCTGTGATTGAGATGGAGAATATGGAAGGGTTTCTGGAATGGGGGGCAAAGTCCTATTTCTTAGCCTCAGTGATGGCTCAAGTAAGCTAAGTAAAGCTCAAGTAAACTCGGTAAGCTTAACATTTGTTGTAACGGTTCTCTGGGTCCGTTCTTTTACAATAAGTTTAAAACAATTTCAAGCATTGCCCTGCTAAAAATGTTTTTAGGCAAATCCAAAAAATAGCACTCCATTTCCACCTCCTTTCTTGAAATACAAATCCAGCAATTTTCATCAGTTATGTTAGACTCTATCTGAAATCCTGCCAACAAATGCCAACCAGATTAAGAGGCCCAACATTCTTTCCATCTAGGGTGGATAAGGAAACAGCCAACATCTAGAAAAGCACATAACTGCTCGGGTTGGCTAGTCAAACACCCCTGTCTGTGGTTGGAACCAAGAGTTCTTTGAGGCTTGAAGTTGCCATTCTCGTTGCTGGTGTATCAGGATTGCAGCTTCCACGTCAGAGGCAACAAACCCCAAACACAGGAGGTAATGCCTGTGAACTAGTCATCAGCCTCTCCATTAAAAAAAAAACAAAATACGACAACAACAAACCCATCCCACTGTTCCAAGACATGTGCATGCTCCCACTGCAGAAAGAAATGTCTACGTTCTGCTTCTCTGTACAAACTCTCTCTGACCCCAGGGCCACAGATGAACGTGACATTCTGTCCACAGGAGTGAGTTGTGCCTCCGGGGAGTGCCAACAGTTGGGAACCATTGGCGGCCCCGAATTTCCACGGCAGCCCTGACCACACCCCTCCACTCTGGTAGGCAGTAACCTGTTTGGGGATACTTCAGGGACTCCATTTCAGTCCACTAGTCCTTAAGAAGCAACCCAAATATATGTTAACATTGCAATATTGCAAATTCCATTTCAGGGCCAGCTGACAACACCAATACAAGGAGACACTCCCTAGCGCTTACTGTGCACCAGGCACTGTTCCAAGGGCTTTATATGCACCAGTCCCGGTTTATGAGACAGCCGCCATCAGCCCTGCCCCGGCATGCCGTGATGCCTCCGGGCTTGCATCCAAGTGTTTGTCTACACAGTCTGGTGGTGAGGTACCACTGCACCGTGAACTGGAAGGGGACCATTAACCATCTAAGGGATGGAGAGATCCCACCACACAGATAAACCCTGCCTTCCTGCCAGTGAGGAAGCTCTGGGAAAGCGTCCAGCCCATGGCCATGCTTCTGGGGGGGCAGCTCTGTTGTCTCTCATTCACTTCCCAGGCTCACACCTCTGTGGGCCAAGTCCTGTATGTTGACTCGATTCTCCGAACGCTTCTGCAGTCAGCTCATAACCCAAAAGTCTCCTCCATCTGAGGCTTCATTGCTGTTCAGGAGTTTCCTCAGGCTCCCTTCCGTAAGTTCCCAAGCTATGGTGCATTCTGTCTCTAGGGACTCTCCTCTACTGGCCTCCAGCTTCATAGCACTTCTCTGGTCTGGCTCGGCCTAGAAGCTCTGCCCATGCCCTCGACATCCTTGCCTCAGCCATCCCTTTATTTAACAAATCCTACCAAGGAGTTAGTATATTTTAAGCTGTAAATAGAAACATGAAAATATAACATCCTACCCTTGCACCCTTGCAAGTCTTACATTCTAGTGGGGATGGGCAGAGGGGCACCGATACCAAACAGATAAACAGAGGAACAAAATAAGTCCACAGAGAGATAGACTATGAAGAATAGGTAGACAAGGCTATGCACTTGAGCCGGAGTGGTCAAGGAAGGCACCATATGAGCTGAGACTTGAAGGTTGAGAAGGTGCCTGCGAGGGAAGTGGAAGGGACAAGGCACACTGCCTCTGGTCTCGTGGGGACAGCCAGTGGGTGACCACTCCCTCCCTGAAACACTACCCGTTGCTTCAGATCCCGGTTTCCCGTGACTCCCTCTCGCTGTCCCTGGAATGTCGTCCCCCAGGATGCTAGCTCCGGCCCTGTGCTGGTTTCCTATGGCTGCTGGGACAAATTACCACCAGCCTGATGGATGAAAGCAACAGAAATTTATCATCTCAGAGAAATCAGTTTCACTGAGCTGAAATCGGGCTGTGGGCAGGGTCGCATTCCCTCCAGAAGTTCCAAGGGAGGGTCTGCTCCTTGTCTCTTCCTGTTTCTAGTGGCAGCCAGCATTTCTTGACTTGTGGCCACATCGTTCCAATGTCTGCCTCCATGGTCTCATCACCTTCTCCTCTTTATTTTAAATCTCCCTCTGTCTGCCTCTTACAAGGACATTTGTGATTGCATCTAGTAGGGCCTGCCTAGATGATCCAGGATAATCTCCCCATTTCAAGACCCTTTAACCTCATCACATCTGCAGTTGTTTTGCCATTTAACGTAGTATTCATGGATTCCACAGATCAGGATGTATGTATCTTTTTTGTGGTGGGGGGAAGCATTGTTCAACCTACCACTAGCTCTTTTTCATTCAACAGTCTACTGTTGGCTAAAAAAAGACATGAGCTCTGGGAGGTTGAAACTCCAGCTCCCTAACTTCCTGGCTATGTGAGCTTGGGCACAGAGCATATATATACTTAACCTCTCTGAGCCTCAGTTTTGTCATCTGGGATATAATGTTAATCATAGCATCTACCTCATGTAACTGTTAGGAAATTATATTCAAGGGCTCAGTATGTAAAATGTGATGAACACATCTTATTTCCATTTCTTTCCATCTCTGCTCTAACCACCCAGAAAGGGATTTTAAGCATCAAAGCTGCTGAGAAGTTTCCAAGTATGAGATTCTTAAGATATGGTGTTAATTGTTTCCATCTGTCTGCCAGGATTGAGGTGCTATAAACAACCCATTTTAAACCTTAGCAAAATGCCTAAAATATCTCAAGGTCCCCAAAATAGACACCCTAGGGAGGAACCAGGGAAGGATGTGGGGCTCCCAAGGAATCAAAACTCTCAGAATGATCCTTTTGCCTTCCTCCTTTTGGTCCTTATGTCTCCCTTCATTCCTTCTCCCTTTGGACATTCATTAAAAACCATCTGCTTGCACTAAGACCAAAATCTGAGCAAAACTTTCCAGAAGGCAAATGGCATCATTCCCCCAGGAGGAAAAGTCAGCTTCTGCCTCATCTGGGCTCCACTGAAAGCCTCATCTGGGCTAAAGGTGTCAGGGCTCTTAACTTCCGGCACTCTCCTACTGGGAGATCCTTGGAAGCTGATCTCAGTTCTGAGTTCTTCACACAGATCCTGCCCTACTGCCCTATATAAATACTGGCTGTAGCACCAACGTAGTGTTACCTTGAGCAAGAGCACTCTCAAAATCTCTTCTCCCTGCTGTAAAATGGAGATGATACATCCTGCCTTACAAGATGGTTGTGAGAAGAAGAACAAGCTAATGAGAACATGGCAACTAGCAGATGT
Organism: Panthera onca; assembly: GCF_046562875.1. Classification (NCBI taxonomy): domain Eukaryota; kingdom Metazoa; phylum Chordata; class Mammalia; order Carnivora; family Felidae; genus Panthera; species Panthera onca. Next base: position 41,595,142 of record NC_138349.1, on the reverse strand, counting down.
CCTACCTTTCTTCAGTGTTCCCAGATGGAAACTTGCATTTGTAGATAAGAGAATGGATGTTCCAGTACAGAAAAACATTTAGAGGGTTTTAGAGGAGGGTTTTTCTCATCGCCCATATTTGCTTACATTCGACTTACTCCATATTTGCTACATTCCTATATAACCCGTGCTGTAAGACCAGTTTTTTATTTGAGTGAATGCATTCAGGGAAACTGCATATTTTATAGGAAATGGAAAATTAGTATTGAACAACAATAGAAGGTAATTATCTATTTCTTTTAAATCCTTGAATTCTTGCCAGATAATATTGCCTTCCAATGGTCCCAAAGCCTGGTCTTTCATTGTGAAAGGAGCCATTCGTTTGAGAAATGTGAAAGCCTAGGGTTCCAGACAGACTTTCTTCTTGACATAATCAGAAGAATTTAAGTAAAATGTCAAAAATATAATTCACTGTTATTAATGCACTTTGTGTTCCACCTGTGTTCTTTGGTCCTGCTTGTCCTTTAGGAAGAGCTGTATCCTCCTTTTCTAAGGCTGCAGGGCCAGTTTTAATGTAATTCATACTCAGAGATGATTGATTGAGTCCTCACCAACTTTACTTAAAGGCAATGCCTTCCAAGGAGAATAGCCCTTTGCAGATTATAGAGTTTGCATACATTTTTGTGATTCCCACAAAAATCCTTGAAGGCAAGGCAAAATGATCCCCATATCCAGATGAGGAAACTGAGAATTTAACTGACTTAAGGTCCCCAAATTTGCATGGCTAGTAAGTGCCATTTAAGTTTCTAAAGGAGGGGATGGTGGGCTTGTAAGCTAACAAGACTAATTGAAGCTACGTATGTTTAAATCATTATTCAGTTTATTCAAAGTTGTGAATTTTAGGTGAGAATCAGTCTTGTTAGGTTGATAAGAATGGTCTGGTATTTCAGCACAGCTGCTTTGGGGCTGTAGAAAAATAATAATAATAAAATAAAATAAAGTTGTGAATTTTAACAGCTGCTGTCTTGAGCCTTCAAATTCAGCTTTAAAGTATTAAGATCCATTCATCTGGTGATTTATATATAAAAAGAGCTACTTCACATGATTTTTTTTAATGTTTATTTTTGAGAGAGAGAGAGAGAGCAGGGGAGGGGCAGAGAGAGAGGGAGACACAGAATCTGAAGCAGGCTCCAGGCTCTGAGCCGTCAGCACAGAGCCAGACATGGGGCTTAAACTCACGAACCACAAGATCATGACCTGAGCCAAAGTCAAATGCTTAACCGGCTAAGCCACCCAGGCACCCCTACTTCACATGATATTTGACTAATGTTCACCTAAATTATAATATAACTGTTGTCAGCAGTTCTCCAGAGAACCAGGTTTATTTATATATATGAAGTTAAATATATTTATTTAAATTTAAATATATTTATTTAAATTTAAATATATTTATTTAAATATAAATTATAACTTTTTGTTTAAATTGGCTCACCTGAATGCAGGGTTGGCAAGTCTGAAATCCACAGGACAGACTAGTGGGCTAGAAACTTGTGTAGGAGTTGATGTTGTTGTCTTTTTGTTTTTAAGTTTATTTATTATTTATTTTGAGAGAGAGAAAGTAGAGGAGGGGCAGAGAGAGAGAGGGAGAGAGAGAATCCCAGAATCCCAAACAGGCTCTGTGCTGTTAGCATGGAGCCCCGATGCAGGGCTCAATCCCACAAACCATGAGATCATGACCTGAGCCAAAATCAAGAGTCAGATGCTCAACCAACTGAGCCACTCAGGCGCCCTGATGCTATAGTCTTGAGGCACAATTTATTCTCCTTTGAAGGAACCTCCGTTTTGCTTTTAAGGTTTTTCAACTGACTGGCTTAGGCTCACCCACATTACATATATTCCTTAATTTAATGTCAACTGATTATAGACGTTAACCCCATCTATAAAGCACCTTCATAGCAAAAGTCTTACCATTGCCCCAATCCAGTCTCCATCCTACAGAGAGACCTCTTCCTAAAACACATTTGACCATATGACTCTTCCACATTAAAGCCTTCAGTGGCTTTGTGTTTTCCATAGAATCATTTCCAGTTCCTGACTCCTAAACAAAGCTTAAGCGACCTCCAGTCCACCCTTCCACACTGATCTCCAGCGACTTCCCCTTGCCTCCATAGCCTCTCTCCAAGTTCCAGATGCACCACACCCCTCTCATCTCCTGTCCTCCCCAGGGTTGTGTGGGGACACTCCCACCTGGAGCTCCTTCTTCCCTGACTGAGTGAGTCGGGAGCTGTCTGCACTCTGTGGACCAGCAACACACAGAAAAGATACCAATACATGAAATGAATGAAATACTTAGGTGACACTTTCTTTAAAGGTCCAACACATTTCCTACCTAACCAGATACTTTTCCACACCTCTTTAACCTATGGAGAAGTAAGTTCTGACCACTTAGTCTCAAAATCTACCACTTGACTGGCACCAGCCCACCACGAACTGGTCCTTTTCCACCATTCTGTGGATCTCCTTCCTGCTTTCCTTCACCACCTACTCTGTTTCCAACGATGTTGGGCTATTATAACCATTTTAACTCAAGGAATTATAGGGAAAAGGAGGTAATTCAGTAAGAACTAAGGCAAGAAAAAGGAGAAGAGCAATTAGAAATAGGGCTACCAGTGACCAAGAATAAAATGAAGACCAGGGGCGCCTGGGTGGCTCGGTCGGTTAAGCGTCCGACTCTGGCTCAGGTCACGATCTCACGGTCCGTGGGTTCAAGCCCCGCGTCGGGCTCTGAGCTGACAGCTCAGAGCCTGGAGCCTGTTTCAGATTCTGTGTCTCCCTCTCTCTGTGACCCTCCCCTGTTCATGCTCTGTCTCTCTCTGTCTCAAAAATAAATAAACATTAAAAAAATAATAAAATAAAATGAAGACGAAGTCTGGGGCAGGGGAGTTAGTCTGACTGTCTTAGGCAAGAGAGGTCAGAGAGGAAAACGGCTAAAAACATTGACCTCAGGGCCAATAAATATTGAAAGGAAAATAGAAATAGCAAAGCATAGTTGCTGAGAGGGCAGGTTCTGAGGTCAGAGTCGGGCTAACCCCTGTCTACCTTGGGTAACTTATTTTTTTTTCCTCGATACTCATCTGTAACATGAATTATTGCATCTGACACGTGGTAGCTTCTCAATAAATGCTAGCCGTTCATATGATTAACATTGAATATAAAGTGAGGGCAGGGGATAGGGTGGGGACAAACCCACAGAACTTGGGCTTGAGAGCAGAAATGGCTTTACCAGTGGGACTACAGATGCCAGCGACCCCAGTCCTTGCTACTCAAAGTGTGATCCCTCAGACCAGCCATGTGGGCATCACCAAAGAACTTGCTAGAAATGCAGACTCAGGCCTTCCCTGGGCCCTTTAAGTCAGAATCCGTATTTTAACAGGATAATCTGCACATTACAAGTTACAGACAGAACGGCCCTAGGTCCCGTTGCTTATTTGGAAGACCCAGTTATAGGTGGGCAATGACTGCAGCCAGTTAGAATTTAGAGATAGAATTACTGTGTGAGGTAACCAGGGAGACCCCTACCTAGTCCTTGGCAATGCTCCAGGGTATTTGGGTGACTATTCTCTTAGATTAAAGGGGAGGAGTTTGGTGGAAGACTTATGAACTGAGGCCATAAACTCAGGCCGGCTGCACAGTGTCAGGTGGGCTTACATGGCCTGAACACAGAAGCCGTGATTGGAGGGTACCTGTACAAGGGGACAATAGGTGGGAGAGAGGTGACTACCAGGATCAGAGACTAAGCAAATTGAGAGGGGGAGAGATGGTGAAAAGGGCTGTTTTCCTGTGTCCTCTCTTACAGGCTGCACGCCCACCCCACACTACCCTGTCCCACCGAAAGCACTCCCTTGGTCCAGCCAGACCCTCTGAGCATGGCCTGCCCTTCCTCCATAACCTCAAGTCCAATGAGCACGACTGACAGAGAGGCAGCCTGGGCAAGGGGCAGCACCCAAGAAGGGTTGCATCACTTTCCAGACATCCCTGAAGGCTTAAAATACAGTTTGTAGAGAGCAGAATCACCTTCAATTTCTAGAAAGGCAAAGTAAACATTACCTTAAAAATAAAAGGATTAATGCAGACCAACTTGGCCAAGATAAATTCCATCAAACACAGATATCCCCTAGCAGGGGAGTGAGCAAGGATTCTGCAGGCATCTGAAAAAGTCCAGTGACTTCTCTTCAAGACTGTGAAAAGCCCTCAACCTTCTCCACTCTGTATTTAAATCCACAGTCATCTTTCTTTATCAGTCTTTTCAAATTATCTAACATCGCTTTGCACCCCTGAATCCAATCCTGTATTTCTTGTTTTGGTGGTTGATGTGTTTGTCCATAGAGAGAAACACATATTCCTCTTAACTCCTTTCTTCATCCCTGCTTCTCCTGATCATCATATTCCCCTCCCCATGGATTCTGCCTCTTTAAAACTCTCTGGGCCCCTTTGCTGTGCTGAAGAAGACTCCTACTCACCAGTGAGAGTCAATGAATGCCCAGGGATTTTGCAAGCTGGATGTTAAACATAGCCGTTGTGAAAAATCAAATCACAGAAACTTCCAATGAAATAAATTATATTAATAATATATTCAATATATTTCCTAATTGTTTCACCACATTTCATTATTGTCCATGCTCTTCAGCTCATTTAAATCAATTGCATTTGCGTGGTGGAAATACGATATAATGGTGTGCTAATACACAGCTCTTCAAACTTTGCGTTCAGTGCTATCACACTGGGAGCTTGGAATTGACCATAGAGGCAGTATTCACACCACAGAAATTGACAGAAGCTACAGATCAGGGCTTGGTTTGTCGTTTTGCTGATTATCTAGACTTAGGAAAGTGATGGAGAAAATGTTAATAATTCAGATTAAATCTAAAAGTGTGTTGTGTCTATAGCTGTTATATTGTGAATAGTGCAAAAATTGAGGAACTATTCTTCCAGAATTCAAAAATTATGATCCAGTTCAGCAGTTCCTCATGTCACGGAGAAATGAGGAAAGTTAAAACATTCACGTTCATTGCTTAACTTTCTTCTGACTTGTCAACGTAAACAAAGATATCAGCCAACATTCATGTTGGAACTATACTCAGTGGTCAATTGCAAACATAGACTGACTGAGGATGTAAGAGTTCAGCAAAATCAATGTTTGCATTCTGTGTGAATCTATTGGCTGTACGGAACTTGCAAAAGAGACTAAGCTGTATTTTACTACTTATAAATTGTGCAACATGAGCATCCTTCATATAAATAAAATTTATAACAAACCTATATTATGTACATGTATGCATGTTTGTTTATCTTTCTTTGCACACTGCTGGCAGCCCTTGCTTGACAGGTCTATACATCCCCAAACTGTTTTCCTTAGGTTAGTCTATCTGTCAACTTTCCAGGCTTCATCCCCTCCAACCCAACATGTATATTACTACCAGAGTAATCTTTCTAATATTTAAATGCAATCATGACATCCCCTCATTAAAATTATCAATGGCTTTCCAGAACTTTCTGAATGAAATGCAAGCCATAGAAGGCTTTCCTTGCTCTACCCTATTCACCTATGCAGACTTCTTTCTTATCAGATGCCCACACTCACGTCTCACTACAGTTACGCCAAAATGCCTGATATTCCCAGAACATGCTTTACTTATTCATGCCACTGGGCTTTTGCACATGCTTTCCTCTGCCTGGCATAGCTTGCCCCAACCCCTCTCCTCCTACCTCCTGCTAGTTCCCACCCAGCATTCAAACCGCTCTCAAACATCATCTCTTCCGGGAGCCTACACCACTTCAGCACTTGCTGCTGCCACACGTCACCTTGTAGGCTCACCTCTTTTGGCTCCTGCGCTCACCCGGAAGAGCCTCTGAGCAGAGAGAGGTGTCCCCAGTACTTAGCACTTGGCTTGGCAGCCAGGAGATAGGTGGTAAGTGCTTGCTGAATTGATTACTTCGTCCATTTCAGCTCTAATCTGTAGCAAATGACAGGATATAGTCAGGAGAAATATGCATACCTCATCTCTGAATTTGTTACTTAAAAAACAAAAGCCAGATGAATCATTGATACTTTTATTCCCCATTGTTTTGTGGAAGTCAGCCGGATAAAACCTGAAACTCTTTACTCTAAAGCATTGACCTTCTTTAAGCATAATCAAATTACTCATTTCTGAAAGATAGTGAGTTATCACTTACTAAGAGCTACATCTATGCCTCAAGCATGTGCTAAGTGCTTGATATATGTCACTTCGTGTATCCTTAATTGCCCTATAATGTAGGTATTTATTATCCCCATTTTACAGATGAGGAAACTGAGTCTCAGGGAAGTTGCCTTTGCTTTGAATTTGAATTCACTAAAAGATGCTGAATAGCAAAGCAATGACTTAAACAAGGGTTGGTCTGACTCTAAACCCCATGTTTCCTCTGCTGAGCCCATTCGTTACTGCTTTAAAGCAAATTCACCATTTGAATCAGGTCCCACTAGTAGCCTGGAACAAATAACACTCCAAATAATACCACAGAGTCACTAGCACAGGACTTAGTCCAGTCGTGTTCTCCTTATTCCTGACACCCAAGCCAGTGAATGGATTTGCCCTTCCCCCGACCCAGATTTACAGAAGGAAAGTGAACAAGACGGAGAAATACCTGTGTTCTGAGTCAGAGGTTGCATGTGAAATTCTCTGTGATCGTGATCGGGTCTAGGCCTCCATCACAGACAATTTTCCAACAACGAGCAGGGATCTCATTCACCTCTCTGCTGAGCTGCCACGGCCACGGGCGCTGCCGCCTCTGTTTACTGTTTGTTACTAAGCACTTGGCTGCCCAGCGAGTGAGTCAACGGGGCCTTTCCTTTCCTGCCACTGGCTCTCTTGCCCTGAGCCCTGTGCAGTCTCCAGTCGCAGGCAGAGCCATCCCGCCATGGCTTCGTCCCCAAGGCCGGTGACCTGTGAGAGAGCTTGTAAGAGCTCAACTGGATTAGGTGCCACTGAAGACAATAGGATTGTGGCTCAGCAGGGGCTTTTACACTGATGTCACTTTATCTCCTGGTCCAATCAAAAGAAAGAGCCCTGCGAAGAACCAGGGGGCCCGCCAAGAGCCGAGTCTTAGTTTCATTAATTCAGCAGCCCTCCGTGCCCTTTAACAGAGGCAGACTTTAGACTTGTACCCAACGGGGCAGAGTAACATCCAAGATCATGATGAGGAACCGTGACCTGGAGCTGCCAGCGGGAAGGCAAGAGGAATACGGTTGTGATTCTTACACACACACAAAAATAATCCTCACAATAATATAAATAAATAAAGGGGCAGAAGGAAACTTTTGCAGGTGACGGATATGTTTATGGCATAGATCGTAGTGAGGGTTTCACTGGAGGATATTTATCTCCAAACTCAACAAATTAAATCCATGAAATATAGACAACTCTTTTATGTCAATCATACCTCAATAAAATGTTTTGTTTTGTTTTGTTTTGTTTTGTTTTGTTTTGTTTTGTTTTGTTTTTAAAAGAAGAATGTGTTTGGAGAAGGAGGAAAAGGAATTCCCACACTCTCTGGTATTTGGATGCAGAAAGGATCCAGCAGAGAAGAATAGGAAGAATTGGATCACAGTTCTGCAGAGGTAAGAGAGAAAGAACGGATCTTTGGAGCCCTCTAGATCAACAGCAATTTCAAAACTGAAATTTTTGTTTTTTTAAATTTGTTTATTAATTTTGAGCCCCAGACAGAAAGCGAGCGAGCAGGGACAGAGCAGAGAGAGGGAGAGACAGAATCCCAAGCAGCCTCCATGCCATCAGCTGGGCTCACACTCACATACTGTGAGATCATGACCTGAGCCAGGATCAGGAGTCAGATGTTTAACCAACTGAGCCACCCAGGCACCCCGCAAAAACTGACTTCCAAAAGAAAATGAACATTTCACTTCACACATTGACCAAAAAATAAAATAGTGACACTTGATGAAGCCCAGTGCAGGTGAGGGCATGGTGGATGAGCAGTCCCATGTCGGTAGTGGTAATGTACATTAGTATACCCTCTCCGTGGGGCATTCGGTAATATTCATTAAAGCTGTAATTGCGCACATTATTTGCCAACCCACTTGTGGGGAACTGACCCCGTGAACATGCTTGCAAACGTTCACCCACGCATATGAAAAAGGATACTTATTGTAGTATTTTGTTGTTGTTGTTGTTGTTGTTGTTGCTATGGGGAAAAACTGAGAGCCACCAAAATGTCCATCAATAGTGGACAGGCAAGTAAATTGTTGTTCACACACAGTGAAAATCCAGCTACACAGCTGTGCAAAGGAGGTGGATAGACCTGTGTGTGCTGGCATTCAACACTTGGCCCGAAATCTTTTAAAACAACACAAGTGTGGATTCGCCCTGTATAATTCCTCTTAGTGTAAATGATATATATATATATATATATATATATATATATATATATATATATATAATGTTCTTTACATATATATTATATTATATATTCAATTATATGTATTACACATTCATGTATAGTCTTAAGGAGGAATCACTAGAAACTTAATAGTGTTTGCTTTGTTGAGACCATTTTAAATGCTGTTAGTCATTAGTTATTACTTAATCATGAAAAATATTGTCCATGTTTGGACTTTCCCCCATACCCTGTGTTATATAGGTGTTTTTTTAAGTGGTGAACATTATATAATATCTTACAAAATTTATGTTTTCCGGCTCAAACCTACTTGCATTCCACACTAGGCTAGTAATGCACTTTATGATCATCGCAATCATAGATTCATCGCAATCATAGATCATCGCAATCATAGATTCATCGCAATTCATTAGATTCAGAATGGATCTTGGTAAAATGTAGATTTCCAGCACCACCCCAGACCTGCTGACACTGAATCTCTGAGAGAGAGCCAGGGGGATCTGCATTTTAGCAAGTGCCCAAGTAGTTTTTATTAATTTGTTCAGGCCAACCATGTACAATGGAAGAAAATGAGTCCCAGGGGGAGAAAATGAATACTTCCAGTCATGGAGCTGTTTCCTGGCAGGACAGAGAGTAACATCTAAGTCCTTGACCCCCAGGAACATGCCGGTCTGCTTAAAGCCACCACTGCCTTCACCCTTTTTGTCTCAAATATTAGCACTCGGCTGCAATTTCCTCCTGTACTTATTTCTGCCAAGATTTCATTCATTCAAATTAAAGCAAGGAAAAACCCTAATTCAGTACTGAGATTTTCGAATTTGAATAATTTTCGAAAATTCAACTGCTTCACTTTCAAGAACCGTGTTTATTCATATTTAAATACAGTTCTTTAAAGTAGGATGTAGAATCGAGCAGGATTTAATACTAAGACCAGTTCCCACTTATGCCCCTTATTTTATGCTTGTTGCCAAGGATATGTCCAATGTCTACAGTGTCGTATATTGCAAATCACCTACATCTAAAGTGATAAAGTTTTATTATTCTAAACAGAATCCAAGACCTCTCATACATTGCTGGTGAGAATATAACAAGGGTAGAGCTATCCTGGAAAAGAGATTGGCAGTTTCTTTAAAAACTAAACATATTGTTGCCAGTAATTGAACTCCTAGGCATTTTTCCCAAAGAAAAAAGCTTCTGTCCACCCCTCAATTTGTACATGATTGTTTGTCAGCTTTCTTTACAACGGTCAAAAACTGTTAACAACCAAAATGTCCTACACGAGGTGAATGGTTAAGCAAAGCGTGGAACAGTCATACCACAGAAACCTACTCAGTAATAAAAATGAATGAACCACTGGTACATGCCACAGTTAGGTGAATCTCAAGGGCATCAAGCTAAGTGGGAAAGCCAATTTCAAATTGTCACATACGGTATGTCTCTATTCATACGACATCCTTGCAATGACAAAATTATAGAGATGGAAAATTATTAATGGTTGCCAGAGGTTAGAGGTTGTGGAGGGAGGGGTGATTATAAAGGGCGAACACAAGGAGACCTTTGTGGTGATGGGAGAGTTCTGTGTCTTGCTCTAGGTGGTTATGGAGGGGAAGTGCAGCTCTGTCCATCCCCAACCCCCTGGCCTGACTCTATCTCCGGTAGCTTTAGCTCACCTGGCTGCCTCTGCAGGGTCCAGTTGTCTTTCTTGCCTCTCTAACCGCTTCCCTGACAACCTACCTCTTCTTTGAGACACAGGACACGATGCCCTGCTACTCCTGCTGCCATCACCTACTGACTCCTAAGTCCACCACTGAGACCATGGCAAGAAGGCCAGCTTCACCCTCGTCTGAAGGCACCCCTTCCCCGTGAGTGAGAAGTGCATGGACCGAGGGTTCATGTTGACCAGCCCCTGTGTCAGCCCCCTGGGCTTTGTTCAAGGTGTCCTGCCCAACCAACACTGAGCCTACTCTCAGGGCTTGTGCAGGCCTCTCCCAGTGTGGGCGTGGCTGTGGCTTGGATGTGAAGACCAAAACCCCCTCACAATGTGAGGCAGAGCCTGAAGAGGAGTGGCCATGGCCTGGGACTAGAAATTCAAAGCAGGTGTCCCAGAGGCTCAGAACTTTCATTTCAAATTCAGTCTTGCAGGAAGTTACAAAGTTACATTTGTAGGGGTTAGAGGACAGAAATACTTCATTTAAACCTGGTGGTTTCACCTATAACTTTAAAATATTTAGACTTAAGGTATGTGGGCCTCCATTTATATTCTTTCCCTGGGCCCTGTAAAAGTTAGGGACGGGCCGCTCTTATTCACTGATAGTGTCAGCTCTGGGCTTTCTGTGGTCTCTCCTGCTATCTTTATGACCTCAACAAATCCTTGACCATGTCACTTCCCCCTCCTCACCCCACCTCAGTCGCTGCACTCACACTGTAGCCTTTGTCATTACAAGTAATGGTGTCCCTTCCAAAACTTACCTTTCAAATATCCTAGGCTCAGACACCCACTGACACTTATTTTTCCCAGCTAATTTCTTCAAGTTACCTCCATTCTGACACATTTTTGTGCCCCTGAAGACCTGCCATCCGTCGGCCTTACCACCTTTTCACCGATCATCAGTTTTCGTCCCTCATTATCCAGTTTCCAGTCCATGGTCCACGAGGCAGAAATTCTTGCTCCCACCCAACAAAATGTGTTCTCCCCTTCCTCTGTGGCATACATCTAGACTACACTTCCCAGCCTCCTTTGTGGTTGGGTGGAACCATGTGATAGCGTTCCTGCCAACGGAAAGTGAGTGGACAGGATGTGTGCACCCCCCACAGCAGGGGGTGCTGGAATGGCAGTGAGGATGACGACTTCAGGGAACTTGGAAGCCGTAGATTACAGAAGGCAGAGTCCCATTCAGTCTGGGACCCCGACTTCCACCCACCTAGAAGACTTTCCCTGGTGTGCTAAGAAGGAAACAAACATGTCGTTTAAGCCATTGAGTTTTGCCACATGGGTTACATTAGTATAGCCTGTCACTAAAATTTCACATGCGTGTAAGTGGAAGCATGAGCTACAACACGGCACGATGATTAAGAGACGAATTGTTGAACTAAAACCACCAGGGTTCAAATCCTGGCTCTGCCACCTTGGCTTGGCTGCTCTCTCTCTGCTGTGTTTCCTCATCTGTGAAGTATAGATGATAGTACCTGCTCATAGGTCTGTTCGAGAGGGAAGCAAGTGGACACATGTCCAGGGTGTAGAGCGATTAGACCACTGCCTGACGCGGTAAGCGCTGTGTGTTTGCTGCTGGGGCACGCACCCCTCTGCTTCTCTGCTTCCACCTGCTGCACCCCTATGTCCACGCAGCTGAACCAGGTTGAAGAACAGCACAAACCTGTGCCAACCGGTTTCACTCTACACCGGTGGCCACACACCTCAACCGCACTGCCCAATAATCCTGCCACATTTCCCTGGCCCCGTTGCCCTCAACTCCCCCAGGCCACAGTCATGCCGTCTCCTCTCTCCCTCTGTGCAGCCGATAACCTCAAGCTACACTGAGGAGGGAGAATCTGTCTGAAGAGAGCCCCTTCATGGTCCCAGCATCAAGTCTACCTGCCTCTTGCTCTCTCCAGTCTGTTCCTCATGTCTCGTCTCCTCTTCTCAAATCAGGCTCTCCCCACACAAGAGCCCTGGAAAAGGGCTATTTTTTAAGCTGCCAAGTCCAAGGGTAAGGTCTCCAATGTTCATTTGACGTGATCTACAGCAGCACTGGATTAGTCCCTCTTCCTTGAAATGCTTTATTCCCTGGGATTCCAGAATAAATTCCTCTGACTTTCCTCCTACTTTGCTGGCCACTTCTTCCATCCCATGCCTACTTTCCTCCCTTCTACTGACCTCTAGATGTTGAAATGCCTGGGGATTGCTTCCATGGCACCCTTCTCTTCTTTTTCTACGCTCACTTGCCCCATAAAATCTCAACTCCCATGTCTTTACCTGCCATCTATAGTCTGATGAATCCCAAGTTCATATTTATGAAAAGCCCTTACCCCTCCAATAAACTGGATACATTATATCCAGTATACTGGATATCCAATATACTGGATACTTAAGTTTATTTATTTATTTTGAGAAAGGGACAGAGAAAGGGAGAGAGACAGAGATAGAGATAGAGACAGAGGGAGGGAGAGAATGAGTGGAGGAAAGGCAGAGAGAGAGAGAGAGAGAGAATCCCAAGCAGGCTCCAAGCTGTGAGCACAGAGCCCAACTTGGGGTTCAAACTCACTAACTGTGAGATCATGACGTGAGACAAAATCAAGAGTTGGATGCTTAACCACCTGAGCCATCCAAGCACTCCTAAACTGGATTCTTTTATGCAACTACCCATATATCTTCACTTTGAGGCCAAATAACCAACTCAAATTTAAGTTTATCTGTGAGAAGATTGTTGATTTCTAAAGTCCCCTTCCCCACCAAATTAAACCCTACTCCTTCCTCAGTCTAATTATCTCAATAAATGCCACCATCCACCATCCATTGGCCCAGGCCAAAAAAAAACTAACAGTCAGTTTGACTCCTCTAGGTCTTTCACATCTCATGTCTGATCAACTGGAAGGCCATTTAAAATATATGCTGGATCTGGGGCGCCTGGGTGGCTCAGTCGGTTAAGCGTCCGACTTCGGCTCAGGTCATGATCTCACAGTCCGTGAGTTCGAGCCCCGTGTCAGGCTCTGTGCTGACAGCTCGGAGCCTGGAGCCTGCTTCAGATTCTGTGCCTCCCTCTCTCTCTGACCCTCCCCCATTCATGCTCTGTCTCTCTCTGTCTCAAAAATAAATAAACATTAAAAAAAAATTTTTTTTTAAATATATGCTGGATCTGATGACTCATTAGAATCACCCCCTACCTTCCATCGAAACTACTATCCTCTCTAACGTCAACCAGCAAAGTAGCTTCCTTGCTGGTCCTGCTTCAACAATTGGCCCTTCCCAGAATACTCTTCACTCAAAAGTCACAGCTGTCCTTTTAAAACCAAAGGCAGATCATCTCATCATCTTGTTCAACATCTTCCCGTGAATGTCCATCACACTAATGGTGTAAAATCCGAGTATCTTACCATGGCTCACAAAGTGCAATCTGACTCCAGCTATCTCACTCTTTCCTTGATTTCCTGTAATCTAGTCACAGTGGTATTTTTGACGCTTTTCAGACAGTCCCAGTTTGTTCCTGATCCAAAGATTTTCACATGCTATTTCCCCTGCCTGGAATCTTCCCTCAGATCTTCACATACTTCATCACTTAATTCAGGTGTCTGTTCAAGTGTAACCTTCACAGAAAGGCTACCCTTAGGTAGCATGTCTTCATCATTCTGAATCCCCTTGCTTTCTTCACTTCTCTTTATACCAATTATCTTCTTTTTTTACTTTAATAATATGTATTTCTTTGTTGACTTGTTTATTTTCTATTGCCCCACCAATAGATATAAGCTATATGAGGGCAGGAATTTTATCCATCTTGCTTACTGCTTGCAGGGTGTTTTCAGCTGCGTGTGGCAAGTGAAACAATGGAAAGTGACTCAAACACTCAAGGACATCTACATTCTGACATAAATGTGTCTTTGCCAATTCAACAGCCCCAGAGCCTTGGGTTAACATTTCTGTTCTTCTCACACTGAGGAATGGCCATTGCAGCTCCAGTCCTCACATCCTGACCCAACCATGTTATAAGGGAGAGAAAAGACTTCATTCTCTCACATTTCTTTGGAATCTTTTTCAGAATCTTAGCTAACTTCCTCTTTTATATTTTTGTCCACGTGAGGTCATGGGCCGCCACTAAACCATAGTGGAATAGGATGGCAGTGATTGGCTCTGATCAATCGTGGTTTCTCCCTAGAGAGGAGAACAAACCCATCTTTCCAGATCACCTGCCCCCTGATGTCTGCACAAACTAGGGCCCTGACACCAAGGAAGATGGGAGGGGTGTGATTACTGAGTGAGACACCAAGAATGTCTGCCACCCCCATATACCTGGAATGGGGCCCAAGTCAGAACAGAGGCTCAAAAAATACAGGCTGACTGGATGATGGAATATTTGTACTTCAGTAGACTAAAAGTGACCCAGACAGCACTCTTGATGACCTTGCAGAGATCTACTTTCTTTGGCCCAGTCTTGCTCATCTCCCATAGCAGCCCTGTGAAGTCAATGTCTATTCACTGCTTTTCAAAGAAGATTAGAGCTTGAAGAGGTTGACTGAATTAGTCAAGGTCACCCAGCCAGGAAGTGGGTAAGGTGCTCAAACCCATAGAGAAGTTTCAAAAATGGCCAAAGTTGCACTCAAGAACAAGGGAGTGATTGACGATGAGTGGTCTTACAAGAGCAGGACCAGGAAATTGCTTGCTTTAGTGAGGGCCTACTGTCTGTCAAGGCTTTTTACATATAATTCCATATGCACATATACTAGAAAGTAGGGAGTATCATATCCATTTTATAGATTAGGAAACTGAGGCTCACAGAAGTCAAATAATTTGCCCAAGGACACATAGCTATAAAAGATGGTAAAGTTAGGATTTGAACCCCAAAGGGTCACACTTCAAACCCTGTATCCCTTCCACTAGAAAAACCAATGGAAGAACCACTAGAAGAAAGCCTTGGAGAAGTCCGTGAAGTAGTTCTTTTTTTGAGGTGGAACAAAGGGAAGAAATTGAGTGGAAGGACACAGAAATTTTGAGGCTGATGGGGGGGTAATTTGAGAAATCTCATGTCAGATGGCCTCAATTGTTTCAGGAAAGTAGTACACACAGTCATCCCTATGATGAGGTTCAGACTTAAAAATGGTAACAATTTGTGGCAAATCCTGGGAAGACTAAGATGGTAATCAATTTGAAGGGAATAGCAAAGCTGACGAGCAGCAGGTGGGCCCAAGGGGGTGGGAGCTGTGTAGAGGGTCAGAGAGTCAAGAAGGCTAAAGGGAGGCCCAGAGAGGGGAGGAGACGAGTGGGGCAAGGCACGGACAAGTGCCAAAGACTAGCTCAGTGCCTGACAACACATGTCCCCTCAGTGGGGGAGGGCAGGGACTTTTACAGACCAGACACCCAGATCCCAAATCTGGAGTGGATGGTGCCTGGGCAGTTGTTGAAGAAGACTGGCAGAAAGGGGGCTTTGAATACAAAGGAAGGAGGATCCTGGTAAATATCAAGGAAGGGCTGTCCCAGGGCAAGACAGTGCTAAGCAGAACAGGGCTAGACTTTGTAAGATCTGTTATGTGATCAGAAAGCACAGGGAAGGTGGGGGAATGGGGGAGAGGGACAGAGCCCACTGAGACTGGCACACCAGCCAGAAATGTTGGGGCAGGGCCTGGGACCTGCCATTTTACTTACCTGTCCCAGGGTTTCACTTCAACTTCTGCTAAGTTTACCTGATCAGGTGCAGGGGCATCTGATAAATATGTGTGATTTGGAATGACTGACCTTAGTTAGTGTTGCTACCACCTACTGAGATAAAATTTGGGCATTATGTTTTCTGTGAACCATAAGTGAAAGGAAGGCACATACTTTAATAAGATTCTCATGGCAAGGTTCTACGGGCCAACTCTGTAAGTCACAAGAAGAAGGCAAAGGGAGGGTCCTCACAGTCTGAGCAGAATGAGCCACCTCAGGGTCAGACACTGTGCATGCGGACACCTTTTCCCTGCTCATGTCACCTGGTGTGGCTCTCCTTTCAGGAGCAATGATCTCAATGGTATGTTCTAGCCCAGGGAGAAAAGAAGACAAGTCTGGAGCTCAGAGACAAAGCAGCAGTGCCTTGGGGCCAGAATCCACTGAAGCCAGCTCAGCAAACAGAGGAGGAACAAAGGCCCTTGGGAGGCAGAGCAGATGTAGACAAAAACAAGTCAAGGCCACCAAGATGAAGCTTGAAGACACCAAGCTCCTGTGTCCTTTCTTCTCATGGCAACATATTCCAGTTGCTGGCAAGGTGCTAGAAAGAGACGGATAACCTCTTGTGCGCCCAGCTGAAAAAGGAAGCACGAAATTCAGGAAAGGGATCCATTCTTCGATTCTTTCTCAATCACTGGCAAGGGGAGGTTGGCCCAGGCAGACCCTTTGTCATTGCTCCTGCCATACCACAGGGAGCAGTAGACTCCTTGGATTTGCTCAGTAATAAAAGGACCAAGCACACTACTTTCCCACCACTTCTTGACCAAATATTTTCCTTGATGAATGAGACAGCACTAAACCATAAATGGCCCACAGTGGCTTTGGCTCACACTCACTGGTGATGAAGGTGATGCTGATGGTCCCTGAGATGGAAGGCGGTGCTCTACAACTTTGCTCTGCAGTCCCGCTCTCATAGCTATATGCCCCTACCCAAACAGCCCTGGGGAAGAGAGGTCTGCCTCTCTAGGCCTTATGCCCAGCACCTGCTGTACCCTCTGATCGACCTGAGCTTTCCATCCACAGGTGGAGGCTTGGCCTGGAAAAGCATGAGAACACTAAGGCTTCTCCATCCTTCCATCACTCACTCGTCCACCAATCCTAACACTCGCTGGCCACAGGAACTTGGATGAGTTGCTTTCCCTCTCTGTTAAAATGGAAAGATTGTGAGAATTAAATGGGCACAGACACGGATACACGTTAATCATCGTAATTTGCTGAAATCAACTCTGTGACAGACACACTCCATGGCATGCAAAGGAGGACGGTAAAGGAGGCCTGTGTACAAACGGCTTAGTACTGGAGAAGCCTACCACACTGCCCCTCTGCAGCTGCCTCTATAGTCATTATCTGTAGGAAAAAATATTTTTAAATAAAGCATTTCTTTTAGAAATCTAGGAATTCTTTACATTCTCTTGGGTCATGAGCTCAATGTCAACATGATTTCTTCCCCTGGAATGAAGCGTGCATCCGAACGTGGGCAGGAGTTCATAAAGACAGGAGTGACGTGCATTGTCCAGGATGTTTTTCTTTGCCCTTGTCAAGTTGCTGAAAAGAGAGGCTTTCTAAGAACATGGACAGCGCAGTCTCATGTCCAGCAATGCAGACTCAGCGCACTGCATCTGACCAGTGACCGTGACACCTGCTGGCCACCCCTGGAACCACACCCAACCTCCTTGACCATGACATGCCAAGGTTCTTTGTCAGGATGACTTTGAGGGCTACTTGACGAGCAGCACTGCCTAATTAAGGCAACCATTTCTTAGAAATTAAAGAGGAAAACAACACATGCTTCGGAAGGCAGCAGTGGCAGTGACTGGAGCCAGACCTGAGTTTCAACTCCAGATTCTTCTGGTGAGGAACTGGGTGACCTTAGGCAAGTTACCCAGCCTCTCTAAACTGATTTCCTCATCTGAACAAGAGTCTGACTGTTACTTCTCATGGAGTCATATGAGGACAATATGAAATTTTGGACTTCAATTCACCTCTGAGGGGAACTTTGGTCTCATGCAGGTCATCTTCTCTAGGCACAATGTTGAGATCCAAGGGCACAGTATGAATGGTTCCAGGACAATTAGGGTACCCATTGTTGGTACCAACGTGCCCAAACCAGGGGAAAAACCTTTCTCGGTTATGGACAGAGTTGTATACTTCCACAGGCCTGCTGACTTTATTCCAATGTTCTCTTTCTTTTTTTTTTTTTTTTCAATGTTTATTTATTTTTGAGAGAGAGCATGAGCAGGGAAGGTACAGAGAGAGAGGGGGACAGAGGATCCAAAGCAGGCCTCATGCTGACAGCAGAGAGCCCGATGCAGGGCTCAGACTCACGAACTGTGAGATCATGACCTGAGCTGAAGTCAGATACTCAACTGACTGAGCTACCCAGGTGCCCCTCCAATGTTCTCTTTCTGATCTGTGCTCCATCTAAGGACCCCCAGTCAGGAAGATGGGAAAACAGTATTTGCTAGATACATTGGACTGGTATGGAAAACTGACTGTGCCTAGCTGCTGAAGACAAGTTCAGCCCACTAGAGGGAAAATGGAAGTGACTGGCTGGGCCACTCACCCAAATTGTCTCTGACTCCGCTTTCCTGGGATTGCCTTTCTCACTCTATCCACCTCTTGACCCTGTGATATGCATGGAGAAGAGAGAAGTTAGCTAACCCCAAGGCTGAGTACTTAGCTGAAAGTCCTCTTCCCAGAACCATGACATTAGAAGCCTGAGTGTGGGTAGTTTCTGGTCTCGAGTTCAGGCCAAAGAGTTCATATTTGTGAAGATGCCCCAGGGAGAGTCTCTGGAGGCTGATGGGAAGGTGCGTGCTGCAGAGGACCCAGCACACCCTCATGTTGCCTCTCTCTTCTTTCTTTGGCCACGGCCATGACCGCTACTTCTGCTACTGCCGCACCAACGAATGTAGTCGTGCAAACCTGGATACTTGTGAGAGTGTGGGAAGCACTATTGGTAATTACCTGGAGCAACAGGTACAAAATGGGCCCGTCCTACACAAGCAGGAACATCTGATCAAACTCTGTGCCCAACACAAAAGACTCACCGTTTCTCGATGACTCACTTTGAGACATCCGCTTCTGGCCAACCAGTCACAGCTGTAAACATACCTAGGGGCTGCTCCATGTTGGATGTAGACTGCAGTATCTCATCCAATTCCTGTCTGTCTCCCTCTTGCACTCCTTATGTGCACTGACAACCATTCTCCGTCCCAAAGAATAGAAAGCGCTTGCTCTCTGTATGAATTTTGCCCCCGTCTGTTTGTCCCCTACTGGCTTCACTATTCCTCCTGCTCAACCTGGGTCCAGAAGTCCTTATTTCAGCCTCCTTGTCCTCTATCTTTCCATTCAAGAAGCCCAGGAAACCCCCAGCTCCTGGCCACACTCCTTTAAGTGCTGTCTCTATTTCTCTCCCCGGGTTGACAAGGATTCTGGAGATAAGTCTACAGTTATGTCCTTTTGAATCCAAGCTTTTCAATCCCTACTGAGTACCATTCAACACTCCTTGACTTCACGGTTTACTCAACACTCTTAAGCATCTTCCCTCTGATCTATAAGCTGTAGGACCATTTGGAGTAGGGGGAAATCTAGTGCCTTGGCTAGCCTCTTCGGGGGGATTTTGTCTCTATGTATCTGTGTGGGTTTGTTTTGTTTTGTCTTGTTTTGTTATGGTTAATATCTCTGCCTCTGAGGCCAGCTCTCCATATTTGGTTTTCTCTTTGGCTTGCCTCTTTCAACCCTGTCCGATTTCCTTCCCGGGGCTGTAGACCTTTGAAACAATGGGGAAATTCTGCCTCCTGATGCCCCAGCCTGCTGTGAGGGCAGAGTGAGCCCAGTATTTGAATCTGAGGTCATTTTGTGTAACTCCATCTTCTCTAAATAGGTGCGGATGTGCCCTCACAAGGTAATCCTGTATCTACACAGACACCCCCATACAGACCTTGTTTGATTGCTTAGTGGTAGAGAGAACCACTTGCCATGGCCCTGCCTTTGAGAAGAGGGTACTTGTGACATCCCTACTTTTCCTGCTGATTCCAAGGGAAGTCCTGCTTCCTGCTCTGCATAGGCTGACAGTTACCAACCTCATCTTGACTTTTAAGGAAATAGAATACTGAAGGGGTGGGTGGAAGTAGGTGGGGGTCTGGGATTGAGGCCCTATTCAGTCATCACGACTTAGCAACCCTAGAAATAAATTTCTCCTCTATTTACCCTGGATTGTGTATCTTTCAAGCTACAGTTGGAGTGTAGACTGCCTTGGATTCAGGAAAGAATGCTCACTTACTTCTCTATGTAATTGTCCTTCATTTCCAATGTCATGCCTTGAAGGGTTATGGCACATTCCCCTGCCTTTTCCCATGTATAGGCACCCTCCTCTCCTCTGCCTTCTTAATCTCACAACAAACTCTGAGCTGGCCCGCCTGATACAACTATGTCAACTTGAAGCTGAGAACTAATCCTGCTGGTTTTGGCATGAGGGGCACTGGAGCCTACCCTCAGAAGCAAAGCTGCCTTGTATGGAAATCTGCTTCAGGAACAGGATAACAGGGTGTTGAAACTTCTGTATCAGATTGTCTCTTAGAGACCTCTGCTTTCTAGAAGCAAGAAGATCTTCTCAGGACTATCAGAGGGCCTCAGATTACCCCCGGAGTCAGGAAAATGGGACAAATCCTGTCCTGTCAGAGGCCCCTGGAAAGGCAGTAGCAGGGAAACATCTCTCTTAGCATCACTTTGGCTTTCTAAGGGGCTCAAAATTCTGCCGCTTGCAAGCAATGACTCTTAACCCTCCAGGGATGCCAGAATCTCTGTCCTATTACCCAATACCACCACAGAGAGCCTTTTAACATTTAATTGATAATGGGTAGGAATTCACAGGGGTCTCCCTGACAAAGGGTCATTTGTAGAATGCCAGTCTGCATGAGTTCTAGTTTTATATCTGAAGGGTGAGGGAGGGAGCCATGGAGGGGGAGATGGAGGTGGGGATAGACACTGGTCCTTCCTAAAGATGTCAAGGACGTGAGGCCAGTAATGAGGTGCTGCCTTCTCTCTGCCAGGGTCTGAACAGGTTTTCTGCAGTACAGGAGTTATAAATGGCAAGATTCCACCGGGCTGGTAGAAATTCTAGGCTAAATAGTTGTGACTGAGGCCGAGAGTTCTTGTTGAGAAGTCTGGTGGAAAGCGTTCTTCCTAAATACATATTTATTTAAAATAACAAAAAGGATTTTATTAGTTACAGGACTTCCACAATATATTCTTTCTCTCCTATTCAATTCCCTTTCTCTTTATCTCTAGGGAATAAATACCGAATATCTTCAATATCTGAATGTGGATGGAAAGAGGAAAATTTGGCAGAGGTACATCTAAGTTGTGGAAGGTTGGGTGGGGTGGGGGGGCAGGGAGGGGGGGCAGGCAGAACATTAGGGAAAAGGGAGCCACTAGTGAAAGTAAGGCTCAAGAGAGAAATTGAAACCCAAACGCTAGTGGAGGGCAGGTGTTCCTATCAATTTTGCTCTGAGATTTTAAAGAACAGAAAATATGTTGAATTAAGGCACTGGCTCTCAATCTTGGCTGCATATCAAAATTTCCTGAGAGGTTCTGAAAAACTACAAAAGCCTGATAGACCTTTGAAGAAGGATTTCCAGAAGTGGAATCTAGGCATGAGTAGTTTTAAAATTTCCCAGGGTGATGTGAACAAGCTGGCTGACTTGAGAGCTAGTATCCTAGTGGGCACCAGAAATAGTTGGAGGGCTCATTAAAACACAGATGGCCGGGGCCCTCCTTTAAGGCTTCTAATTCAGCTTGTCTTGAGTGGGTCTGAGAATCTGAATTTTCAGCAAGTCTCCAGGTGATGTTGATGTTGCTGATGTGGGGACTACAATTTGAGAACCAGTGTCTTAGAGGAATAAATGCTTACCATTTTTTCAATGAGACCATGTGTGTGTACTCAGTCTATAGATTTGCATAGCTGTGTTGTCTCTTGTGCGTATCTGAAAACCATGTGCACACATAGAGGTAAAGGGAAAGAGGAAGCCCAAGTGAAGAGGGGAGTTCTTTTGTAAGTTCAAATCAGAGAAATCTGCTTTGCTTTGTTCAAGTTGTGACTGAGGAGCTCCGTTCATTTTTGGTCCTGTCTTACCCCTGAGGAAATGACCCATCGTTCTCGAAGTCGGGAGAGAGCAGTTGGCAAGGTGAACAGACATCTTTCCTCTCCTCACACAACCAGGGCCTGGACTGTCCCTTCTGGAGCCAGCAGCCTCTACCTCCAAAGAGCTTCAGAGACCATCCCAGAGCCAGGGGGTGACTGACCAAGGTGCTGAACCTCTCCCTCTCCCAGAGGGAGTAGATAGGATCAGGGGCATGGTTGGAAAACCAGACTGGGAAGTTTGAAAGTGAGGGTAAAGGAGGACAGTGGTAGAGGTGGGGTTAGGAGAGAAGGTGTGTCCTTGGAGATGTCCTTCCACAGATCTTAGTCAGTAAATCCTCTCTCCCTGACTCTTCACCCCTGAATTGAAATCAGGGAACTAGGAAGTGAGATCAAGTCTCAACTTTTGGCTTCTGTACCTTTGAACAGCTTAGTGAGATCCACCTGACTCATTAGCCAAAGGTCCAACTCCATCACAGTCTAGTGTATGTGTGTGGTCTAGTGAAAATGACAAGGGAAGAGATTCTCTGGACCGGGTGCAACTTCTTCGTGACCATCTCTCAGGACTCCAGCAGAGACGGGGTTTAAGGGGCTTGTAACCTCTCCTCTTTCCTTCCCCTCATCTCAGCCTCAGAGGGAGCCAAGAAACCGCTGTCCCCAAGGCAACTCCCCTGGGGCGAAAGTCAAAAAACGTGAATTCCTTAGCTCTTCCTCTTTTTCTGAGTAAGCCCCCAATAGGTTAACAAGGGAGCATAGTGGGTTAACAAAGAACAATGCCATGAGAAGGAATGAGGCCCAGAGCCACATCTGGGTACAAAAAGCATTCTGAATTTGTAGAATATCAGAGATGATCACATTCAATCACAAGTACTGAAATGCTTTCTGAAATCACACAGATGCACACATGCATATATAAACATGTGGGATGTCCTTTCTAGATGTAGGGAATTAGAAGCTGACAGTGGTAGGCTGATGCTAACTCAGAAGCTATCTCTGTTGAATGAAAGAGAGGCTGTCAATAACATTACAGAACTGGACATGAAACTCGCAGGAGCTCTGTTCTGGCAACACCTCTCACTTCACAACTGTTCTGATTATGCTGTCTTTTGTTACCTGGGGGTCTGGCAGGGAGTAGGAGGTGCCAGCCAATAATTCCATCTGTGTGTCCAGCCATACCCATGCTCTCCCAGGACACTTAACCCTCATGCTTATTTCTTCTTTTCTCTCTCTCTCTCAACAGAGTCTTCCTATTAGATGTAAAATATGTTTGTCTTCTTTCCCTGCCTAACTCAATCAATATTCACTGCCTTCCTTTTCTATCTCCCATTCATTCCTCAGCACATTTTCATCCACTCCTGGTTCTAAGTACTCTGGGATTTCAAGTCTCTTTTTTTACCGATACCATTAAACACTGCTTTCTTCCTGAATTCCCCTTTCCTTCTACCTCCTTGGCAGCTCCTTTGCAGACTCTCCATGGTCATTTAATTCTGAAGTTCTTCAGGCCTGGCTCCTGGTCTTTTTCTCTTCTTCCTCACTACCTGCTGTCCCTCAGGCCTAAGGCTAACTCCTCCATACCCGAGGCTTCAAGTCATTACTCTCTGTCAATGTCATTAATCTCTTCCCCCCACCGCCAGTTTTATTGGGAAATAATTGATCTAGGTCACTGTATAAGTTTCAGGCATACAGTATAATGGTTTGATTTGCATGTATTGTGAAAAGATTACCATAATAGGTCCAGCTAACATCCATTTTCTCATGTAGATATGAGGTATGATATTGATATCCAATATCTCATATGTTGTCATACAGACAATAAAAAGAAAAGAAGGAAAAAACTTTTTTCCTTGCAATGAGAACTCTGAATTTAGTCTCTCAACAGGTTTCCTACACATCCTACATCAATATTAGCTCTAGACATCATGTGGTTCATGTTCCTAGTTCTTATTTATCTTATAACCGAAATTTACACCTTTTGACCACCTTCACCAATTCTCCGTCCCCCAACTCTCAAGTTGGTAACTTGAGAGTTACCAACTCAAGTAACTCTGGTAACCCCAAATCTGATCTCTTTTTCTGAGTTTGGCTTTGATGTTGTTGGGTTTTTTTTATATTTCACATATAAGTGAGATCATATAGTATTTGCTTTCTCTGTCTCATGTATTTCACTTAGCATTTGCCTTCAAGGTCCATCCATGTTGTTGCAAGTAATGGGATTCCTCCTTTTTATGGCTGAATAATATTCTACTATACACATATATACCACAATGTCTTTATCCATTCATCCATTAATGGGCACTTAGGGGCGCCTGGGTGGCTCAGTCGGTTGAGCATTAATGGGCACTTATGTTGTTTCCATGTCTTAGCTATTGTAAATAATGAACATAGGAGTACAGACAACTTTCCCAGTTAGTATTTTCATTCTCTTTGGATGTATTTCCGGAAGTGGAATTGGTGGATCATATAGTGGGTCTATTTTTAATTTGGGGTGGGATCCTCCATACTGGTTTTCATGGTTGTTGTACCAATTCACAATCCCACCAATGGTGCACAATGATTCCCTTCTCTCCACATTCATGCAGGAATTTGTTTTCTCTTCTCTTCTTGATGATGGCCATTCTAACAGGTATGAGGTAACACTGTGGTTTAAATTTGCATTTACAGGGCACCTGGGTGGTTAAGTGTCCAACTTCGGCTCATGTCATGATCTCACGGTTTGTGAGTTCGTGAGTTCGAGCCCCATGTTGAGCTCTGTGCTGACAGCTCAGAGCCTGGAGCCTGCTTTGGATTCGGTGTCTCCCTCTCTCCCTGCCCGTCCCCTACTCTCCTTCTCTCTCTCAAAAATAAATAAACATTAAACAGTTTTTTCAGATAATAAATTTGCATTTCCCAGCGAGGTTGAGCATCTTTTCATGTACCTATTGGCTTTTCATATATCTTCTTTGGAGAAATATCCATTGAGGTCCTTTGCCCATTTTTTGATTGGGTTATTTGGTTTCTTGCTATTGACTTATAGAAGTTCTTTACATATTTTAGATATTAACCCTTTATATGGTTTTGGAAAATTTTTTCCCATTCTATATGCTGTCTTTTCACTTTATTGATTGTTTCTCTTGCTGTGCAGAAAATTTTTAGGTTCTGTACTTCCACATGTTTTGCTTGTACTTTAGGTTTCACATACAAAAAATCATTACTGAGACCCATGCCATGGAGCTTTATTCCTATGTTTTCCTCTAAGCATTTCATGCTTTTGGGTCTTTCATTTAAGTCTTTAATCCATTTTGAGTTAATTTTTGTGAGCGGTATAAGTTATGGGCCCAGTTTTATTCTTTTACATGTGGATATCCAATCATCCCAGCACCATTTACTGAAAAGACTGTCTTTTTTCCATTGAGTATTCTTAGCTCCCTTGTCAAATATTAGTTGACTATATAGGCCTGGGTTTATTTCTGGGCTTTCAGTTTTGTTCCATTGGTTGATTTGCCCATTTTTATGCTGGTATCATATTGTTTTGATGATTATAGCTTTATATTATAGCTTGAAACCAAGTAGTATGATGCCTCCTGCTTTGTTGTTCTTTCTCAGGACTTCTTTGGCTGTTCAGGGTCTTTTGTAATTCCATATAAATTTTAAGCATGTTTTTTCTACTTGTGCAAAAAATGCCACTGGAATCTTGATAAGGATTACATTGAATATATAGATGGCTTTTGGTAGTATTGATCTTTTAACAATATTAATTCTTCCAATTCATGAACATGAGATACCTTTCCATTTATTTGTGTCTTCAATTTCTTTCATCAATGTCTTGTAGTTTTCAGAGTAGAAATCTTTCATTTCCTCAGTTAAATTTATTCCTAAATATTTTTATACTATTGTCAATGAGATCAATTTCTTTATTTCTTTTTCAGAATATTCATTGTTAGTGTATAGAAACATTACTGATTTTTTGTGTTAATTTTATATCTTTGTAATTTTACGGACTCATTTATTCAATCTAAGAGGTTTTGGTTCAATCATCAGGATTTTCTGTATACAAAGTCATGTCAAATGCAAACAAAGACATTTTTGTTTTTCCTTTCTAATTTGGATACCTTTTATTTCTTTCTTGCCTGATTGTTCTAGTAGGACTTCCAGAACTATGCTGAATAGTAGTGAGAGTGGGCACTCTTGTCTTGTTCCTGATCCTAGGGGAAAAGGTTTCAAACACTGAGTATGATTTTAGCTATGGGCTTGTCATATATGGCATATGGGCATTATTATGTTGAGATATGTTCTTTCTATGCTTAATATTTAAGAGTTTTTATCATGAATGTATGTTGAATGTTCAACATTTATCTCTTCTCTGCCTGAGCCCAGCTCTGTATATCCAACTGCCAATGTGGGGTCTCTTTAGGGCAGATCAAAAGCCTTCAAACTACCTGCTCATGTAGTCTTTCCACTCAAGCTTCAACCTCTGCCAAGATTGTTATCTCAGTGAACCAGCACCAATATCCATCTCTGCCCACAAGCCAGAAACCTATGAGTTTCCCCTGACGACTTCCTTTCCTTCACTACCCACCTAATCTGTCACCAAATTCTGTACATTGGATCTCCTAAATGGTCCTCAGATCCTTCCTCTTACTGTTTACATGACCATCACCCTAGAACAAGCTTCTAACATCTGCCATCTAGACCTATATCCACATGACCTCCTTCAAACAAGGAATCTTTTCAAGATGCCATTTTGATCATTCCGCTCCCTTTGCTGAAGCATATCAGGGATTCCCATTGCATTTAGAACAAAAACATGGGTAGTATGACTGCACTAAATCTGGTCTCTTTGCAGTCTTCCCAACCTCTTCTCATAGCTCTTTGTTTTTCCAGAAACACTGGCTTTTCCTCAATTTCTCCAACTCACCTTGATCCCTTTCATCATAGGACCCTTGCAGAATTTTAACAGGGAGGAGCCAAGATGGCAGAATAGCACAGAAGTTTTCTGTATGTCTTGCATCCATGAAATACAGCCAGACCAACACTAAACCATCCTACACACCTAGAAAACTGACTGGAGGATTAACACAACAATCTGCACAACCTGAACCACAGAATTCAGCAGGTACGTGGTGCAGAGAAGTGAACTTGGGGAACGAGAAGGTGCAGGAAGGGACGTGCTTTTGTGAGCGGAGAGAGGATGGAGACTGGGGGGAGGGAGAGGATACGGGAAAAGCACCCCTCCACAAAAGCAGCTGGAGAAAAGTGGAAAATTGGAAACAGCTGCAGGGACTAAATTAAAAAGGGAGAAAGGAGAAAGGAGTGGGTTTAAATTCCATTAAGACTGTAAACAAGGGGAGTGCAGTCTGCAACTCTGCAGCTTGATACCTGCTGGTGCTCTGGTGGGAAGGGAGAATCCCCAGGAATAGAGTGGCATCTGGGAAGTTCTCGGGCCACATGGGGAAAAGCAGTTCCACTGCTGGAAGGACATTTTATAGAGACTGTTGAAGCCTCCTGGTCCCAGCAGACCCCAGAAAACGGCCACATTCGCTGGTGCTGGAACAAGGTCATTAAGGGTGAAGCTGGTGCCAGATGTGTGTTGTGATTTCCCATAATCCCTGAAACACTGCTGCTACACTATCTTGCAAACTTTTTCTGGGGCAGGCTGGCATCTGGCCGCAGTCTCGGGGCACCAGCAACAGCAGGGTCCAGCAAGCGTCCCTGGGTGCAGCCCACATTCAGCCATTGCTCATTTGGTCATTGCTCGGTGAGACCCTCCCACGGAGGGACAGAACGGGTCAAAGCCACAGTCCTTCGGAAGTAAGGGGCCATCTGAGACAAAACTCAGGAGATAGGCACTGCCTGGGGCCTAGTCACAGACAGTGAAAAAGTGGGGAGTGGACGAAAGCTGGACAGAGGACGGGTGAGTGATTGTTGATCCGGGAGAACAGACTGGGTGGCTGGGTGGTGCCATTTTCACCGCTCCTGCGCATGCGCATACGCACCTACCAGTGCCACAACAATCCACCCCACTAGGCTAGCAGCGCCATCTAGTGGAGAACGGAGCCATTACACTGAGCCCCACCCAACTGGGCCAACTTTCCTCTCAAGAACCCAAGTCTCACCCCGGGCTTAGTTTGTGGACTATAAAGCGCTACATAGACTGACTTCTAGGGGAAAACGAAATAATTTCAGTCCTACTTCAATCTGTTAGCAGGTCCATCTATTCAATTTTCTATCTTCCTTTTTTTTTCTTTTTTACACTTCTTTTCTTTTTCTTGAATACAGAAAGAGAAAAAACTCATTTTTATTTTCAATTTTTATTAAAAATATTTTTCTTTAAATTTTATTACTATATTTTTTACTTGTGTGTAAATTTTTTCAAATTCTATTTTACTTCCATCATTTTAGTCTATGTCAAGGTATTCACCTTTTTAAATTTTCAAATGATTTCCTTTTTTTCTTTCTTTTTCTTTTTTCTCTTTTTCATTTCTTTTCTTTTTCTTGAATGCAGAAAAACTTAATTTTTACTTTCAATTTCTACTAAAAATATTTTTCTTTAATTTTTTTACTATATTTTTTGCTTTTATGTAAATTTTTCAAATTCTATTTACCTCCATCATTTTATTTTAATATACTACAGTGTATTCACTTTTTCAAATTTTCAAACAATTTCCTTTTTTTAAATTTTTTAAAAATGTTTTTTCTCTTTTTTCTTTTCATTTTCTTGAATACAGAAAAAGAAAATATTCATATTTATTTTTAATTTTTATTAATTTTATTTAATTTTTTTCTACTTTATTCTCTACTTTTGTGTATATTTTTTCAAATTCTATTTTACTCCCATCATCTCATTTTAGTCTACATCAGTGTATTCATTTTTCAAATTCTCAAACGATTTCTTTGTTTTTCTCTCCCCCCTTTTTTTTCTCTAATCTGTCAAACCACTATCAACACCCAGACAAAACACACCTAGAATCTAGCATCATTAACTCGATTTGTGTGTGTGTTTGTGTTTTTAATTTTTTAATTTTAATATTTTTAATTTTAATTTTTCTTCCTCATTAATTCCTTTTCTCCCTTCAAAATGACAAAACGAAGGAATTCACCCCAAAAGAAAGAGCACGAAGAAATGACAGCTAAGGATTTAACCAACATAGATACAAGCAAGATGTCTGAACCAGAATTTAGAATCACAATAAGAATACTAGCTGGAGTCAAAAATAGATTAGAATCCCTTTCTGTAGAGATAAAAGAAGTAAAAAATAGCCAGAATGAAATTAAAAATGCTATAACTGAGCTGCAATCACAGATGGATGCAGCGGTGGCAAGGATGGATGAAGCAGAACAGAGAATCAGAGATATCAAGGACAAACTTATAGAGGACAATGAAGCAGAAAAAAAGAGGGAGATTAAGGCCAAAAAGCACGATTTAACAATTAGAGAAATCACTGACTCATTAAAAAGTAACAACATCAGAATCAGAGGGGTCCCAGAAGAGGAAGAGAGAGAAATAGGGGTAGAAGGGTTATGTGAGCAAATCATAGTGGAAAACTTTCCTAACCTGGGGAAAGACACAGACATCAAAATCCAGGAAGCACAGAGGACTCCCATTAGATTTAACGAAAACTGGCCATCAACAAGGCATATCATAGTCAAATTCACAAAATACTCAGGCAAGGAGAGAATCATGAAAGCAGCAAGGGAAAGAAAGTCCTTAACCTACAAGGGAAGACAGATCAGGCTTGGAGCAGACCCATCCACAGAAACTTGGAAGGCCAGAAAGGAGTGGCAGGATATATTCAATGTGCTGAATCAGACAAATATGCCGCCAAGAATTCTTTATCCAGCAAGGCTGTCATTCAAAATAGAAGGAGAGATAAAAAGTTTCCCAGACAAACAAAAATTAAAGGAGTTTGGGACCACTAAACCAGCCATGCAAGAAATTTTAAGGGGGACTCTCTGAGGGGAGAAAAGGTGAAAATATATATAGATATATAGATACATAGAACTAAATACAGAAATAAGTACCAAAAGCAACAAAGATTAGAAAGGACCAGAGAACACCACCAGAAACTCCAACCCTACAAGCACCATAATGGCAGTAAATTCATATCTTTCAGTACTCACTCTAAATGTCAATGGACTCAATGCTCCAATCAAAAGACATATAGGGTAACAGAATGGATAAGAAAACAAGATCTGTCTATATGCTGTTTCCAAGAGACCCACTTTAGATGTAAAGACACCTTCAGATTGAAAATAGGGGATGGAGAACCATCTATCATACTAATTATCACTGAGAGAAAGCCGGTGTAGCCATACTGATATCAGACAATCTAGACTTTAAAATAAAGACTGTATCAAGAGATACAGAAGGGCATTATATCATAATCAAGGGGTCTATCCACCAAGAAGACCTAACAATTGTAAACATTTATGCGCCAAATGTGAGAGCACACAAATATATAAATCAATTAATCACAAACATAAAGAAACTCATTGATAGTAATACCATAATAGTAGGGGATTTCAACACCCTACTCACAGCAATGGACAGATCATCTGATCAAAAAAATCAACAAGGAAACAATGGCTTTGAATGACACACTGGACCAGATGGACTTAACAGGTATATTCAGAACATTTCATCCTAAAGCAGCAGAATATACATTCTTCTCTAGTGCACATGGAACGTTCTCCAGAATAGACCATATACTGGGACACAAATCAGCCCTAAGTAAGTACAAAAAGATTGAGATCATACCATGCATATTTTCAGGCCACAACGCTATGAAACTCAAAATCAACCACAAGAAAAAATTTGGAAAGGTAACAAATACTTGGAGACTAAAGAACATCCTACTAAAGAATGAATGGGCTAACCAAGAAGTTAAAGAGGAAATTAAAAAGTATAAGGAAGTCGATGAAAATGATAACACCACAACCCAAAACCTCTGGGATGCAGCAAAGGTAGTCATAAGAGGAAAGTATATAGCAATCCAGGCCTTCCTAAAGAAGGAAGAAAGATCTCAGATACACAACCTAACCGTACGCCTTAAGGAGCTGGAAAAAGAACAGCAAATAAAACCCAAAACCAGCAGATGATAGGAAATAACAAAGATTAGAGCAGAAATTAATGCTATCAAAACCAAAAAACCAGTAGAGCAGATGAAACCAGAAGCTGGTTCTTTGAACGAATTAACAAAATTGATAAACCACTAGCCAGTTGGATCAAAAAGAAAAAGGAAAGGACCCAAATAAATAAAATCAAGAATGAAAGAGGAGAGATCACAACCAACACAGCAGAAATAAAAACAATAATAAGAGAATATTATAAGCAATTATATGCCATCATAGGACCCTTACACACCAAGTTACTTCTGTCTGAAATATTTTCTGCCCAGTTAAATCTACTCTTAGCTTAAGAGGCAGTGCCTCAAGGAAGACTTTCCTAGCCTTATTAATTCTATTAATTGGTTTCATAATACCTTATATCCATATCAATTTATATTATAATGCAGTGATCATTTTGCATTTGTTTACCATTATTAATTCCTTATTATGTTCATTACATCTTTAAGCTCCATTGTAGTGCTAGCACAGTGCCTGGCACAGAATGGGTATAAAATACGTATTTACTGGGGCGCCTGGGTGGCTCAGTCGGTTAAGCGTCCGACTTCGGCTCAGGTCACGATCTCACTGTCCGTGAGTTCGAGCCCCGCGTCGGGCTCTGTGCTTACTGCTCAGAACCTGGAGCCTGTTTCAGATTCTGTGTCTCCCTCTCTCTCTGACCCTCCCCCGTTCATGCTCTGTCTCTCCCTGTCTCAAAAATAAAAATAAAACGTTAAAAAAAATTAAAAAAAAAAACAACGTATTTACTGGAAATATGAAGGAAGGAAATAAAGAAGCCTAAAAGGAAACAAGGAAATGGGAAGAGAATGTATGAATGATTGCTCGCATTTATTTTTCATTTCAGAATCATTGGAAACAGGCCAGCCCACCAGGACATGGGAAGATGGTGTACCTGAATTCACTCATTTATTCAACAAATATTTATATTCATTATTAATGTAGTTTTTTTTCTGATTATGAACATAACTGTTCCATTTAGAAACCATGGAAAAAAAATTCCCAAGTATAAAAGAGAACCAATTCACCTTTCATTCCACAGTCCAATGATAAACTACTGTTAAAATAATTTGGCAGATTTCTTTCCAGGTTTTTCTATGAACACATAATATATAGGTAGGATCATTATATAGGCAGACCTCCTTCTTTCTCTTAATGATAAATTGGAACGTTTTCCTGCATCCTTGAGTTTCTTGAACACGTGCCATTTAAATTGATAAAATATATTCCATTGCATAAGATGTATGTAATTTAGACACCTTTCCACCCATTGTTGGATATTTAAGGGCTTCCCAATTTGTCTCTTCTGGGGTGAGAGATAAATCAGGTAATGCATTGAATTTGGCACGAGGTGGATTTTGGGAAAACAGGAGGCAGGTTTTTCCAAGGAGGCTGAAAAGAACAATTCCTTCTTGTAGGTTGCTGGGCCCGGGCACATGTCCCCAGAATGGAACGTAATGTCGGTCAATGTAATGGACATTTTGTCTCGCGGGTATGTGCTCAGAATCCGGGTGCCTCCTCCCCGCGTGGGTCCGGTCTAAGCACACCCTGCTTTCAAACCCTGAGGCGAGGAGCCCCAGCAGATCTGGCTCCCACGGGTGGACCGCCCCCGGCCAGCAGCCTAGAGTTCCGGCCACACGCCGCCACGTGCCAAGAGCAGGGCCCCGCCCCCTCCGATTTCCCCGACACGCCCCTCACACTTGGCCCTCAAAAGCTCTCCCCGCAGCTCCGCCTCCAGGCGACCTCCGCAAGTCCTCCCGGCCCCTATAGTAGCCCCGCCCCAGACTTCGAGCCCCGCCCCCGCAATCCGGGCCCCGAGGCTGCCCCGCCCCAAGAGCCGTTTGCCTGGCGCGGGGGTGGGGCCCTGCGCGATGACGTGGGCGGGCGTGCGCGGTGACGGCCCGCGTCCCTGTTACTCAGCGGAGCGGCCGAGGCCGGACGACGCGGCCGGGAACGCAGAGCCGCGAGCAGCCCTGGGTAACGGCCGTGGCGAGCGCCTGGAAGGCGCCAGTCCCGCCGGCGGGCTTTCCTGTCGCCGTTCGCTGCGTTGCGGGGTGAGTGCGGCGGGTGCCGCAGGGCCGGGGCGGCCGGCGGCCCCGCCGTGTTTATGTTATTGTGCCGCCGCCACCGCCGCCGCCTTCTCCTCAGCCTTGACCCCCTCCCGGGAGTGGGGGGCGGGAGCGCGCGCCGGCTGGGGGCGCGCGGCGGGCGGGGGCGGCGCGGGAACAATAGGGGCTGGGGAGGCTGGGGCCGGCCAGGGGGCGTGGGGCTGCGAGACCCGGCGCGCCCAGGCCGTCAGCCCCCGGCCCGCCACTCCAGTTCCACCCGTCAGTCCTCGCGCGCCCTCCTCGCACGGGTCCCGCATCCGCGTCGGGAGGGGAAAATGGAGCGGGGCGGGGGGGGAGGGGGAAGCGGCGGGCGGCAAGTTCTGAAACACTTCGAGGAAGGTCCGGACGGAGGCGCCTGGGCGGCCCGCCGCGCCCTGGCTGCCTCTCCCGGCGATGGGGAGATGAGAGCGCTCCTCCGGTTGCCGGGTCCGGACGCCTTCCTGGCGCCCACGGGGTCCGTTTGTTTCTCGGTTTGTTTCTCGGTGGTTTCTTTGTGCTAAGGCTCTGGGCGAACACAGGCAGCAGCTTCGAAAAAGGCTGGGGTGGCTTTCAGCGCTGGGCTGTGAGGGGGAGCCCGGCCCGCGACTTGCGTGGAAGGTGTCCATCACGCTGTGAGCGAGCTTAAGTGGTCAGCGGGCATTTCTCTTGAGGGTCACTGGCTTTGTGACCTTTTGACTTTTTCACCCCACCCTCTCCTCTCTTTGTCTTGCCCTTGTGTTCCCAATCCTTAGATGGTAGGATCAAGTCCGGTTTAGAGTATTGCGATGAACGCTTTTGATTTTTATTTCTGAGAGTTCCCTATCAGATGTTTACTGTGAACTTAATAACATGTTGACTGCATGGTATCAGTGTTCAGTGGTTACTATTTTTACCTCTGAAATTCAGTAGTCTTCGGTAGAATTCTGGTCTGTCAGTCCATTGTGTTTGGAGACAAGCATCCAGCAAGTACCTTCTTGACAATTAGAACATCTGTTTATTTCATTCATTCATTCAGCAACTGTTCAGTACTGTACTCGGAGAGTTTGAAGGTAAAGGGAAATATCTTTTAATGGAAGAGGATGCTTTGAAATATAGATATGCCTTTAAATGATACAGTTATGTAAGTGATGAGTGTTAAAAAAGGTATTAGTTATACTCTCGGTCATTTCACTATTTTTTTTTAGTAGTACAGTCTGGAACTTAGAGTGCAGTGTTGTATTAGGAAGTTGAGTTAGGAAGTTGGTCTAAATGTACAACAGCTTTATTTATTTCCAAATCTAACTTTTTAGTCTTAACAGCCTTACAGTCTTACAGTCATTTGTAATGTCTATCTCAGATTTTCCTGCTGTGGGTTAACCTAGGAGGTCAGATGCTCTAAGTGAACATGTTTAGTGCTGTGCCTGACAAAAGCAAGCAAGAAATCAAAATGGGACCTCCTTGAGGACAGGCCTGTCTTGCATCTGTGTCTCCAGCACCTAGCCTGGAATATAGTAAGTGTTCAATAAAAGTCTGATTGATGAAAAGCTCTTTACAGTTAATAAGATTTAAAGTCCAGTGTTTATCAATTTCAGTATCAATTTTTTTCTATCCCTTCTAAACCATTTGCTATCCTAAAATAAAACCTCGTCTAAAATGTTTTTTTTTTTAAATATGTGTATCATGCACAGACAGTGATGTTTCAATAGGAGTCTAAAAATGATTGCATTTGTCTTTTGGTGACTATTGCTTTTGAAGCTAGAATATGGGAAATAGGCTACCTAAAAGTTTTATTAGAAATGTTTAATTTCTAGGAGTGCCTGGTTGGCTCAGTTGGTTAAAGCATCTGACTTCAGCCCAGGTCGTGATCTCACAGTTTGCGAGTTCGAGTCGGGCTCTGTGCTGACAGCTCAGAGCCTGCTTCAGATTCAGTGTCTCCCTCTTGCTCTGCCCCTCCCTCGCTCATGCTCTGTCTCTCTGTCAAGAATAAATAAACATTAAAAAAAAAAAAAACTAAAAAAAAGAAATGTTTAACTTCTAATAGCATTTTTAGAAATATTTAATTTAAAATTCTATCTTGGTGAAGCATATGGGCCTAAAACTCCAAATAATACCGATTTATCCCAAGTTACATCTTTTTTCCCACTCACTGCTTAATAAATTTTAGCATTTGTTTTGGATATGAGCGAATTTGAGGTGAGCCCATTAATATCTGATGTAGAGTACAAATAAAAAGGCAATGATACTTTATTAAGATAAGGAATGAAAATCTTGAGATCCCAAACTTTCATTGCTTTGCCTAGTATGTCAGATTTCAGTAAGGTTTACTGATACAATCCTTTGGCAGTACCTCACTGTCAGGTTACATGTCAAACCAGTTTATTTTGTTTTGTTTTTGAAATTCTTTTGTTTTTTAAAATCACAGCTTTATTGAGATACAATTCACATACCATAGGACTTACCATTTAGAGTGTGCATCAGTGGTTTTTAGTGTATTCACAAAGTTTTGCATTGGTCACTATCTAATTCCAGAACATTTTCATCACCCCAAGAATAAACCCTGTACCCATTAGTAGTCATTCCTCATTCTACTCTAAATTATGTTAAAAGGAAGAGATAGCACTGAAATGGGCTCTCCTTAAGTGTCCCGGAACAGTTGGAAACTATAGCCTTTAAATTCCTTTAGATCCTGGGAGAAAGGCCACTTGGGAAGGCAATTAAAGAATAAATTCCACCCAAATTAATGATGTTAGAATATTAACTCAATGCCTAATATTATGGAAATGACCTTGTGAAGATTCTCAAGTGAAACAACTTGAAATTATTTAAGTGATTATCCTAGTGGCAGTTGAAGAAGTTGTAGAATAGAAGTCTGGTTCATGTTGTCTACGGCCATACCACCCTGAATGCGCCCGATCTCGTCTGATCTCGGAAGCTAAGCAGGGTCGGGCCTGGTTAGTATTTGGATGGGAAGTCTGGTTCATGTTAGTCTGATTTGTCTGTGAAGTGAATTTGAACACATTTGAATCGACCAGGTAGTTTAGATGCTGTGTTGCAAATATAGAAGTATCAAATAATGTCTGACATGAAAGTGCCAGCTCTCTAGAGGTCTCTGGTCAAGTCAATGGTATAGGTAGTAGCCTTTCTGATTCATGTAGTGCAAGGAAGTCATTATAGCCACATAACTCTAGGTATGAATCATTTGCCTATTTCAGTGAGCTGTGATGCTTGTTGTCTTAGTCATAAGCTCTTACATGAACATTTAGAAAATTTGTCTTACTCTTATGCAGATTAACTTGAACTCTGATTTAAGAAATGAGGTCTGAGTCAACAGACTTTACTACCTAAAAGATGACAGGAGTATTGAAATAAGAGCTGTCCTATCATTCAGGGCAGTAGGTGAAACTAGACCTGTCCAGGAATCAAACTTGGGTTCACTTCTCAGTTCTGTCTTCTGGGCTTTGTCATTGAGTTCTAGAGCCATAGAAAAGTTGCTTAGCTTCTTTGGATTTAGAACTATAAACTGAAGCTGTTGGAACTCTTTTTTGATAGAAATGTTACCAGATAGGTTTTTCTTCAGAAAACATGCTAGGACAGAAAGAGTCCTGGGGTGATAATCAGAATCCTGTGTCAAGAACAGCAGTGAAACTTAGACTTTTGTAATTTTCAGAAGCAGAGAAAATTGTTAAGTCAAATATTTTCTGTAATATCCATTCTTTTAGAAAAAAAGCTTCACAGTAACCTAAGAGTTTTTGAATGATAGATTTTATTCATTTTACAGCACCATGCTTACTAATGAGACTTCCATTACTCTCAGAGGGTTAGTGGAAGATGTGAAAATGAAGAGTTTATTAGCCTTAAGAAGCTTATGATCAGACATGGGACTAAAGGCATATCTAAACAGTGAATTTATGTTCTTTTAAAAGATTTATGAGAGCTTTCCCCAAACAAAAGCCTGCCCCGAATATCTGGACTGGCTAAATTTCATTGAAATCTGTTTTTTAAATTATATGCGAATATGTAAGAAAACTTACTAGCCGCCATTCTTTTTCAGGGTGGTGGATTATATCATAAATATAGCTAATGTGGTGTTAATACATGTCTGTCTCCTGATACCCTGTCTCCTGATACATCAGGTTTGGTTAAAATCTGCCAATTCTTTAGAAAGTTAAGGAGCCCAAACTTAATAGTGGTTGTTAACATGGGCTTTAGGGTCATCTCTGAGTTCACATTCATGCTCCAAATCTAATTATATGGCCAGGTTAGTTAAGGGTATATAACATCTTTGGGCTTGTTTTATTATTTGTCAAATGAGAGTAATAATAGCACATAATCTCATAGGGCTATAAAATTTAAGGTACTGTATGTGAAGTGCTTGACACTAATATAGTACCTGGAATACTAGATAAAAGTATTCAGGAAATTTTAGCTATTATTAACACTTAAGATTTTTAACTTGGAACAAATGCAAAATGCCAAGTAAATTAAAAACTAATTTCATGTACAGTAAACATTTGAATTCTCCAAAGTGCCGGTTGTTTTCTGCTGCATCTTTGGGGTTTGTTTAAAATTGGATTGTGTTAGTATCTAATCTGAATTGACTTAAATGATTTAACATTTGTACCAATAATCCTCTCTGCTTTAAAATTTAGAAACGTTCCAGAAACAAATATTAAAAGAAAATTATTTGCCACATTCTCTGATACAAAGTTATTTTGCCGTGTTTACCTTTACCACTGCAGAGAATTGTCCAAGCTTTCCTAGGTTGATTTTGACAGATTTCTAAAAGAATGGCAATCCAGGAACTGGGAATAGCTGTATCATGTACCCGTATTTGAAGCAAATGGAATACTGTTATATCTTTAATCTTAATTTTGACTCTGAAGATTGCAGATTTGTCAGAGACCGGGTAACCACAACAGTTCATTAAGCATTTTCTAGAGGTCTCTAGAAAAACGAGGGAAATTATTTATAAGTGGCATCTGGAAATATTTTCCCTGTGTTTTTCTGTTTTCTGTGTAGTGTTTCTGTGGTTATATTGGTACATCAAATTTCTTGCTCCTTCTTGAAGACAGCAACTATGAAATGATGTTAGTATTCATTGAGAAACCATCTACACCAATCCAGGAATTAGGTGATGTGGGGGCAACAGGAAGTAGAAGTTAGTCTTTCCTTTCAGTGAGTATAACTTGATGGGAAATAAGGACAAACATAAGTACGTTTATGTCCTAATTCAAGGAACCAGATATTGTTAGGCATTTCATTGGGAATTTCTTTCATCTTGAGGCCTGAGTGCTGGATGGTGGAGCATTTGGCGACTTCCAAACCATACATGTCTTACCTTGCCTTTTAAAATATACTTACTAGGGGCACCTGGGTGACTCAGTAGGTTGTGTCTGACTCTTGATTTTGGCACAGGTCATGATCTCACAGTTTTGTGGTGCCTGCTTGGGATTCTCTCCTCTCCCCTGCCCCTCCCCCACATGCTTTCTTTCTCTCTCTCTCTCTCTCTCTCTCTCTCTCTCAAAATAAATAAACTTTATTAAAAAAATAAAGTAAAATATACTCACTAGATAAACCGCAAAAAGCAAGATGTCTTCTTCCCTAATTTCTGGTTAAAGTTGTGACATGGTACAGATAAGTCAAAATGTAAATCATGAGAAAAGACAAACTTTATAGTCATCTCAAACGCATTTTGGAGCACAATAGGATATTAAAAGAAGTATATGAAAAGCAGATAGAAAAGATGCTATTCACATATTAACCAGAATCCTCAAACTCTGCAGTATTGAAGCTCTGAAGACTTAAAGCTAGATTTACGCTAGGAGCATTTTTCTTAAATTTTTCTCAGAGAAGTATGGGTTTCACTGCTTCCTGTTGCTGAGGGGCTCAAGCCCCAACATGTTTTTAGGGTCACTAGGAAAGAAAAGAGCCAAGCACACCGCCTTTGCTTGGCATGAGACATTAACACATCAGGAACTTGCTGTTTTCTAAAAGCTGTTAATGGGAATGGATATTCACCCTTCTCTGACTTGCTCTTTACAGAGTGAATCGCAGCTGCCATAAGGGTCAACCAAAAATGAAATAAAGGAAAGCCATCACTGTATAGATTTCTCTGTGACTTAAGAAAGGGTTACTTTTTAGTCAAAACAAAAACCAAAGCATCTGGCTGAGAATTAAAAAAGTTTTAGTAATTTTATTTATATTTTGACTAAGTAACTTATTCGTTTTGATTCAGAATTCCAAAGATTGAGAAAGATATAGTAAAAAATATCCTTCCCATTCTCTTCCTCCACATGGAAACAGTGTTAAGTTTCCTGTGAATCCCTGTAAAGAAGTTAACGTATGTGCAAGTAAATACACAATTACTTGTCCAAAACCCTGGATCCAGATGCATTTCAGAATTAGTTGTTTTTTGGGTTTTTTTTTGGGGGGGGGGGTGTTGCTGCAGAAAGGTAATATAGTGCATCTACCATTTCATCAAAATCCCTAGTGGAGGGGGGGAAGTGTGTAGCGTCCTGTAATTAAATGTTAATATTTCTGTTCAAAAGCGTAAATAGTACACTAAAGATAAATAAAGATTATAAAGTCTTATGGAAATTTTTGTCAGATTTTGACACCCAAGTAGGTTTGTACTAAGCTTATAAAAAACTTATTTTTCTGAGCTTGACAGATTTCAGGATTGCCAATGAGGAATTGTGTGTCTTACATATGTAATGTATGTCCTCTGACTTCACCTCCTTATTCATTGAGTTGTTGCATACTTTGCACAGTATCCTTTATCTTTTATTTTTAACTTAACAATATAATTTAGAGATGATTTCCTATTAATCATATCAGTATGTAAATACCAAATTTATTTTATTTTTTAAACACCTTCACAATGTGTCATTTGTCTTAGCTTGGACAGCTATAACAAAATATCATAGACTGGGTGGCTTAAACAATAGGCATTCTAGTTCTAAGAGGCTGGGA
This sequence comes from Panthera onca, assembly GCF_046562875.1. NCBI lineage: Eukaryota > Metazoa > Chordata > Mammalia > Carnivora > Felidae > Panthera > Panthera onca. Next base: position 41,555,025 of record NC_138349.1, on the reverse strand, counting down.
AGTGCAAGATCAAGGTGTTCAGAGATTTGGTTCCTAGTGAGGACTCTTCCTGGCTTGCAGATGTCACCTCATTGTGTCCTCACTTGGAGAGAGGGAGTGTCTGCTTTCTCTTCCTGTTTTTATGATAGTGATCCCATCATTGAGGTCCTATCTTCACAAGCTCTTACAGTACTAATTACCTCCCAAAGTTCCAAAGGGGACACAAATTCACATCATAACACCATTTTACAGGTGTAACATTGATTTAACTAGCCCCTTTTTTGATGTACATCTAGGTTGTTTTAGGTTGTTCTTTTGCCGTCAAAAGCCACGGTCAAGTGGATTACCTTAAATATACATCATTTAACACTTGCATAGAAATGTGTAGGATACATATCCAGAAGTGGAATTGCTAGATCAGAACGTATGTGCCTTTCTAAATTTGACAGACATTGCCAAAATAACATTTGTAGAAGTTGTTCCAACTTGCGTTTCACCAGCCCTGCCATTATGAGAGACATTAAACATATTTTTACTTTTAAGGGCTATTTATAGTTTCTTTATTGTGAACTGTCCATATCCTTGCCTATTTTTATATCACTTTGTTACTCATCTTTTTAGATTTGTAGAATTTATTTTTATATTAGGGAAAATAGCTCTATGCTAATTTTTGGAAATATTTTTCCTAATTTGCTCTTCACTTTTTGGTTTCTTTATGGTGATTTTATCATTCTGAATTTTTTTCCCCAATAGTTAAAATGCTTACCAATCTTTACTGACTTCTAAATTGCATGTTATGGTTAGAAAGTCTTTTGCTAAGCTAAAGACTATGCAAGAATTCTCAAATGTTATTTTTCTAGAACTTTTATGGTTTCTTTGTTCTTTTCTCACTCTCTTTTTGTACTTTTAATTCTTTTACTTATTTGGAATTTATTCTGGAGTAAGATCTGATACATAGGTCCAACCTTATTTCTGTTACCACATAACCATCCAGTTGTCCCAACATGATTTATTGAATAACAGTTTTTGTCTTATAGATTTGAAATGCCACCTTTATAATTTACTGGATTTCCATGTGTATTTGGGACCATTTCTGGTCCACTGACCTATCTGCCCATTTGGGAACCAAACCATCCTGTTTTAATTATTGTATTTTATACTATGTTTTCTGTTAGGGCTAATTCCCTTTCTTCTTCAAAATCTTTTCTGACTTCCATCTTGTTTATATGAAATTTTGCAATCAGTCCATTTAGTTTAGTTACCATTTCTGTTGGGATGACTTGATTTTTTTATTTTATGAAGGTAAAATTTGCAGTAAGATGCACAGTCCTTAAATGTATAGCCCAGTGAATTTTGCCTATGTATATATTCTGTGCAACACCCAGATCGAGATCTGGAACATTACCATTACCCAGAAAGTTTTCTTACGCTCTTTTCAAGTTAATATCTCCTCCTGTGCACCACCCCTCCCACCTTAACTTCTATCACATAGATTCACTTTGTGTTTAGGGTTTTCTTCATATTTATTGGCAGCTTTATGAAAGTGTTGTGTCTCTCTATCCAAGAATATGGAAAACCTTAATCTTTTCATTTCTTCAAGTCCCTTTTTGGGTTCCTAATAGCATTTTTAGGTTCTTTGCTATTAATTTTTTTTCTTTCTTTTCTCTGTTAGAAATGGCATCTTTCATTTTATCTTCTACCTGATTGTATATATAAGAAAGCTGTTTATTTTGCTCATTAATTAATAATTTGTATATTTAATAATAATTTGTATGTTAAACTCCCTTTTAAAACTTGTAATTTGTAGTAATTCTGTAGTTGAAATTTTTATTATCAGGTATAAGCCATGTATCCTTTTTTACTTTCTCCAGGTTTACCTCCCCTCTCCCAACTTTTAGTGATTTTTAAACATAGTTTTCTTCCACAGTGTATAAAACAAAGATCAAAATATCTGTCTACCTGTTGAGTATTTAAAGGATGTGAGTGGTGAAATTCAGGAGGGATTATGAGAGTAATTAGGGCAATGTGTAGTTTTTTAACATTAACATTAAATAGACTTGAATCGTGGTTTCCAAAACGTCAAGTAGACAAGCTAGTGATGATTTGACAGTGAATGCAGAATTAGTAAATAACTTTTTTGTCTCTTATTTGGTAATACTTATAGATAGTTTTCTATGTACATAGCACCCAGAGGCAGTTTCTGGAAGTATAACTTAGTCTGCTGTCTGGAAACATATAATCAAAGTGGAGAGTCAAGCTATATAGAAGTGAGCAGCAAATGAATGTGGAGAGGAAGGACTTAGAAAAATGATGCTGGCAAAAATCTGCAAGACTGGAAAGCATGGAGGTGGAGGAATGAGTAGAAGGAGTGGGTTTGATTTGACTATTGGGCTTGAGGTATCTCATCCTTGTGAAATTATGTCGTGGTTGAAGATATTTGGCTGAAATTCAATTCAATTTAATTGTTTAATGGAGATTTCATAGTTGGGTTTGTATCTTTCCACCTCTCCCTGCCCCACAAAAATCTGAGGTGATTTACTCCTCCAGGACTCACACACTGTTGAATAAGCAGATAGAAATAAATAATCAAAACCGAGGGAAAACAAGAATCCAGAATGTTCTAATAATTCAATACTTATCATATACCAAGCACTGTTCTAGTGCTTTACCTATGTTAAAGTGTGTAAACATCACACAACAGCCCTATGAGGTAGACTCTGTTCAGTGTTTTTCCCATTTTATAGATGAGGAAGCAGGCACAGAAAGATTATGTGGGAAATTGCTGGTGACGTTGATGAGTTTTATTGAAGTGAAGAGAAAGAAACCAAATTGAAATCAGTCAAAATACATTGAATGAAAAGTTTTTTTAAGAGTAAATGAGAAATGAGCAAATGCAGGTATAGTATATGCAGAAAACTTTTTAAAGATTAGCCATGAATTGAAACAGAAGAGTGAATGGGTAGGTAAAGTAAAATATAGGGTCTAGTGAATGAAAAAGAGAATATACAGGAAAAGGAATGGAGAGCATGAGTAGAGAGATTGGTCTTTGTTAGACAGAGGTCTTCCATCAAAGAGGAGGAAATGCAGAAAAATTGTGTGCCCTTGTAAGAAGTTTGGTGGTTAGAAGATGAAAGCTTATCCTTCTTGTGTTCAGCCTTTATCTTCTGTCCTGGTTTCAGTTTTCTCAGTGAAGTACGAGTTTGGTATGGGCAAGAGGGGGAAGGGAGTGTGGGAAGTTTTAAGCAGTTTGCCAAGAAGTATTGATTAATTATTCTTTTAAGGTTTGAAATCTTGAATTTAAAGTGATATTAGTCAGCCTGGTTTTGTGATCCCCCCCCCGCCCCCCCGCTGGCATTATTTAACTGGTTAGATACAAACACGGATAGGCAGATCAACTTCTGGGGTGAGGTTTTGCTAGGTGTATCAGATTTCTAAAGAGAGAGCATCAGTAGCAGATATTTATATATAAAGAAATTTCAAGGAATTTGCTTACACAGTTGGAGGCTGGCAGGTTGGAAATCTGTAGGGCAGGCTAGCAGGAAACTCTTGGGCAAGAGTTGATGCTACAGACCTGAAGTAGAATTTCCTCTTTCTCAGGAAAACCTCAGTTTGTCCCTTAAGACATTTCATCAGATTGGATGAGGCTCACCCACATTATTGAGGATAATCTCCTTTACCTAAAGTCAACTGACTGTGGATGTTAGCAACATCTGCAAAATGTCGTCATAGCAACACTTAGATTTGTGTTTGATTGAATAACAGGACTGCCGCACAACCAAAGTGACACATAAAACTAGGTCACTATAAAATAAGGAAAAAGGAAGGGACAAGGAAAATAAGGGCTTTTTAAAGGGAGTGCTTACAGGAGTGGTGATGAATCGTGAACTCTTAACTGGACAAGAAAAGGAGGTGAAATCAGAATGGATAGTAAGGAAGTGGTAGCATTAATGTATTGGAAATTTCAATTAGAATTGTTGGGGGTGGGTGGGACTGGATAAAGTAATGAACTAGAAGGATTGAGTGTGTTGGTCAGAGTGGGATGCTTGAAATAGAGATTTAACAGGTATAATCGTTTCTGGCAATGATAATACCCAGGATGCTTTGGAAAATGGACTGCTAAAGTGGGATTGAATGAAAAGTCTGTGGAAATGAGGACGCCAATGAATTAAAGAGGCTGAGGTATTAAAGGGGTCAGTCAGTCTGCATGAATGGTGGTCAGTAGGTGGTGACGGCAGTAAGGATACTGTGAACGAGTTGCCAACATCCTTAATCGGTGGAGAAGAATTGGAAGGAGGGTAGATGATAATGAGGAATGGTAAACGTATAATCAGCTAAGTTTGTCACAAACTAGGAATTTCAGCCCAGTGAAGGGCTGAGGAGAGATGACGGATTCGGTAAAATGGAGGATGTACACAACCTCCATTGTACATGTACATGGAGGATGTGGCAGTTAAGAACTCAGAGAAGATGACCAGGAAGAGTTGGACTTTTTCTGGGACATGAAGCATGAATGAGATTGGTCCTGATAATAGGAGATGTGGGCATCAGTTCTACTGTTAGAGGACTCTATGGCAGTGTATTTCAAGTTGCCAGTCATGACCCATTAATGGAGAATGAATTTAGGAGGTCACAACTAATGTTGTGGTTTTAAATGAAACAGAATAGAAAATATCACAGAGTAATATCACAAGTAATAAGGGGCTAAGAATTTTTTAACAACTTCACTGAGATTTAATTTATACGCCATTACAATTCACCTATTTCAAATATACAAGTTAAAAAAAAATTCTTCTTGTTATTCATGGAATAATACTGCCATCACCACAGCCTAATTTTAGAACATATTTGTCACTCTGAAAATTCCATACTTAGGGCGCCTGTGTGGCTCCGTTGGTTGAGTGTCTGACTTTTGATTTCGGCTCAGGTCATGATTTCACAGTGGTGAGATGGAACCCTGCATCCTGCAGTTCTTCCCTGGGCATGGAGCCTCCTTAAGATTCTCTCTCTCACTCTCCCTCTGCCCCTCCTTGCTCTCTCAAAAACAAAAACTAAAAACAAACCCCAAAACACCAAACACCTTAATTTTTATTCTATATCCAAGTTTCTTCTGTTGTCCATTTTGTAGGTAGGTTTCTCAAACCAGGATTCAATCAAAGTTCATGTGTTACATTTGTTGTTGCCTTAGACACTTTTAATCCGTGCCCCTCCCACCTCCCACCCCGCTCTGTGGAGTATACATTCCAAGACCCCCAATGGATGCCTGAAACTGCAGGTAGTACCAAACCCTACTTTTTCCTATACATATATATCTGTAATAAAGCTTAATTTGTAAATTAGGCCCAGCAAGAGATTAATAACAATAATAATAAAATAGTTCATAACTATATATTATAATAAAGGCTATGTGAAAATTGTCCCTCCCTATATATCTTATTGTACTGTACACCCGTCTTGTGATGATGATACAATGCTTGTGTGATTCATTCACTTCATCATGAGGTGAATGATGTAGGCACTGTGATGTAGTGTTAGGCTACTATTGATCTTCTGACGGTGAGTCAGAAGGAGCATCATCTGCTTTTGGACCAGTGGTTGAAATCATGGAAAGCAAAACCTCAGATAAGGGGAGACTACTGTACTACATTTGTCCTACCTCCACTTGCTCTCCCCATGGTCCTGGCTTCTGGAAGAGATCAGGACAGTTGTCTTACAGAATGTTTCACATTCTTAATTTGTCTGATTGTTTCCTTGTGGTATTTAATTTGTATCTGCAGCCACTGTGTTTCCTAAAAATAGAAGGTTGGGTCTAAATGCTGGATTATATTTAGATTTTTTGGCTTAGATGCTCTTGTGTACATTGTATTCATTCATAATATAAGGCATATAACACCGGGTTTTGTATGCCTAAAGTGTGATCATTTGGTTAAAGTGGTATTTTATAGATCCATTCATTATAAAGATGTTTTTTCCCCCTCTTTGCAATTAGCAGCTGATCAGTGAGGCAGTAGTTTGGTTCACCGAGAAAATTCTGTCTCCCAGAAGCTTTTTGCTTGATGTTTTTAAAGCCTTTCGTTGTCTAAATCAGTTATTTCAGGGGCGCCTGGGTGGCTCAGTAGGTTGTCTGACTTTGGTCAGGTCATGATCTCAAGGTTTGTGACTTTGAGCACTGTGTCAGGGCTTTGTGCTGACAGCTTGGAGCCTGGAGCCTGCTTCGGATTCTGTGTCTCCCTCTCTGCCCCCACTTGTGCTCTGTCTCTCTGTTTCTCTCTCTAAAATAAATAAACATTAAAAATTTTTAAATCAGTTATTTCATTTGGGCTCACAAAATGTTTCTATTCTGGATCTGTTAGCCAGCTGTCCTCCATTAAAAAGACTTTTCCCTTGTCAACTAGGATTGAACCACAGTTTTTTCCTAAAAAGATGAGGTAAATGTTTATTTTCCTTTGATATATCAATCTTTTAACTCTGAAAACTCCTTGAATTCTGAATTCTGAACTTGATTTCTACTCTGAAAATTAGTTATTAGTTATCTCTGATGGTGGCAAACAACTTTATTTACCTCTTTCTTTCTCTCGTTCGGTATTACAGAAATTTGTGGGGGTGGGGGTTAGTATTTTATAATCATTTCAGTCACTATTCTTTTTTTTAGAAAGTTTATTTTTTTAGAAATTTTAGATTTACAGAAAAAATGAGAACATATTACAGAGATTTCCCATATACCCTCACCCAATTTCTCCTATTAGCAACATCCTCCTACATTAATATGGTACATTTATGATAATTAGTAAACTAATGTCAATATATCATTACTAACTGAAGTCCATAGTTTATTCAGCTTTCCTTAGTTTTTACCTAATGTCCTTTTTCTGTTCCAGGTATCCCATCTAGGATACCACATTCCATTTATTTGTCATGTCCCCTTAGAATCTCTTGCCATTGGGTACTCAGACATTCCTTCAACGTTTTTGAAGGCCTTGACAGTTTTGAGGAGCACTGGTCAGGTGTTTTGTAGATTCCCCTCTGTTGGAATTTGTCTGATGTTTTTCTCATTTTTAGACTGGGATTGTGGGTTTAGGGGAAGCAGATCATAGGGGTAAAGTGCCATTTTCATTACATCATATCAAGGGTACATACTATTAACATAATTTGTAACTGTTGATGTTGGCCTTTAGCACCTGGCTGAGATAATGTTTGTAAGATTTCTCTGGTATAAAGTGACTCCACTCACCCCCCCCCCCCCCCATTGTACTATTTGGAAGAAGTCACTATGTGCAGCTATACTTAAAGAGTGAAGAGGTATGTTTTGCCTCCTTAAGAGTGGAATACATAAATTAATTGAAATCCTTTCACATGAGAGATTTGACTCTTTTCCTCGTTTACTAATTCAGGACTTTGTATCAATATAGATTCATGATTATTTGTTTCATACTTTAGGTTGTAACCCAATAATACTAAATTATTTTCTTGCTCAAATTGTTCCAGCTTTGGCCTTCCAGTTGGTCTTCCAGTTGGCTCCTGTGTGCCTTTGACATACCTCCATCAGAGTGGGTTGTTTTTTGTTGTAGTTTGTTTTTTGAGGCCTTCTTTAGTTTCTGTCAGTACAAGGTGGTTCCAGCCCATCTTACATATTTTCTGCTCTAATCCTAAAATCAACCACTTCTCCAAGGAGCTCTATTTCCTTTCATTAGAGAATGTTGTTGGAAAATTAGAAACCAAGATCTGGGTGCTAGGTGTGCTTATTGCTACTGGGATCTAATTTCTTTTAGGTGCTCTTAGCATTCAGCAAAGAAATGAATGTGTACGTATATTAACATACACGTATATAAATATGTGTCTATACACATATCTATAAATATTTTATGTAACCATCTGTGTCTATATTAAGCTAAACGAGTTCTTACTGTCTTCAACTCTAATCCATTACCACATGGATCTTTTTGGCATTCTCCCCTTAGTGACAGTAAATTTCCTTCCATACTGAGAAACCTGCCTCCTACCATATAGGATTCATTTACTTAATTGTTTAATTCCAGTATGTATATATGCAGAGCAGTATCAGAATTATTAACCCATACCCAAAAACCAGGAGCTTTTTGTGTATTCTTTAGGAATTACTACATATATAATCACATGTACATACAAAAACAATTTTATTTTTTCTTTCACAATCTATATACCTTTTCTTTTCTTTAATTTTTAATAATTTTTTAAAAGTTTATTTAGTATTGAGAGAGAGCACAAGCTGGGGATAGGCAGAGAGAAAGGGAGACACAGAATTCGGAGCAAACTCCAGGCCCTGAGCTTTTAGCACAGACAGCTCGAGCTGTGGCTGGAACCCACAGACCGTGAGATCATGACCTGAGCCTAAGTCAGACACTTAACCGACTGAGCCACCCAGGCACCCCATACCTTTTATTTTCTTTTGTTGTCTTGCTGCAATAGCTAGAATTTCTGGTATGATACTGAATAGGAGTGGTGAGAGGGGACATTTTTGTCTTGTTCCTGAACTTAAAGGGAAAGTATCCAGTTTCTCACCATTAAGTATGATATTAATTACAGAGTTTTGTTTTGTTAGATTTCTTTATCAAATCGAGGAAAATTCTCTCTATTCCTAGTTTGCTGAGAGTTTTTATCACGAATATGTGTTAGATTTTGTCAAATGCGTTTTCTTTTCCAGTGATAGGACCATAGGATTTTTCTTCTTTAGCCTGTTAACGTGGTAGGTTACATTAATAGATTTTAGAACCAGCCTTAACATACCTGAAATAAATACTTCTTGGTTGTGGTGTAGAATTTTTTTTATATATTGTTGGATTCCATTGCTAATATTTTATTGAGGATTTTTATATCTGTGTTCATAAAGAATATTGCTCTGTAGTTTTCCTTTCCTGTAATGTTTTTGTCTGATTATTAGGATAATGCTGCCCTCATACAGTGAAGTAGGGAATGTTTCCTTGCTTCTGTTTTCTGGAAGACATTGTAGAGAATTAATAATTTGTATCATTCCCCCCCCCCCCCCAAATGTTTGGTAGAATTCATCAGTGAAACCAATTAGACTTGGTGCTGACAGTTTGGGAAGGTTAATTAATATTGATTCAGTTTCTTTAATTAGTGTACTCCTATTCAGATTATGTGTTTCTGTGTGAATTTTGGTGGGTGTTATCTTTCACAGAATTGGTCCATTTCATCTCAGTTGCCACATTTGTGAGTATAGAATTTTTCATAGTATTCTTTCACTATCCTTTTAGTGTACTTGAAATCAGTAGTGATGACCTCTCTTTCCTTTTTTATATTACTAATTTTTGTCTTCTTTCTCTCTCTTTTTTCTTGCTTAGTTTGGCTAGATTTTCTTTATATTTTCAAGAAACCAGTTTTTGTTTTTGTTGATTTGTTTTCTTTGTCTGTTCTTAGTTTTATTGCTTTCTGCTCTAGTTTTTTGTTTTTTGTTTTTCCTTCTGCTTGCTTTAAGTGTCATTATTCTTTTTGATGCTCACATTGTTCCAGATTTGGCCAGTGGGAATTTCTTGAAGTGAATGCCCTATCGTTTTGATCTGACCTGGTTGGTCATTGAGTGCTTCGTGCAGAACGAGATATCTGCGTTTCAACTTGTACTTACCCTGCCTCAGCCTGGAACACTCCATTCCTTACGAAATTGGTTTTAACCTTAATTTTACATGGTTGCTTACTTCTTTCATTTAAACTTTGAACAGGTCTGCCACAAAGGATCAGCCCTTTTGTTTTTCTTTGGTAGGCTACAGAGCAACTGAGGTATCCTGTCCATTCCTGTATTTGTTGAATTCTTCCTTGTTTCAAAAACAGAACAGGGGTGCCTGGGTGGCTCAGCCAGCCGGTTAAGCGTCTGACTTCGGCTTAGGTCACCATCTTTCAGTTTGTGAGTTCCAGCCCCGTGTTGGGCTCTGCTGACAGCTCAGAGCCTGGAGCCTGCTTCAGACTCTGTGTCTCCTTCTCTCTCTGCCCCTCGCCAGCTTGCACTCTGTCTCTCTCTCTCTCTCAAAAATAAATAAAACATTTAAAATTTTTTTAAAAAACAGAACATTTTCTTGTTCAGTATGTATAGGCATAATGATACTTTACATATAGCCAAACTTCTTCTATAAGTCACTGAAAGTGACTTGAACTTCAGCAGTTTGAGCTCCTGCTATGTTAAGAGATAACTGAACACACTTTCTTAAGAAGGTAGAAAATTAAGTATGCAATTTTCTGAATTACTTGATTTGGCTTTTCTGCATCTCTAGAATTGTTTCATCATTTATATTTGAAGTGTTTGAACTTTAACTTTCAAGGTTTTTGCTATTTTTTTTTTCACCAAATATTTACTGTCTGCTAGCACTTCACAATTAACCCATTTAATCCTTCTAACAACCTTTTAGGTAGATGTTATTATTCTACCCTGTCTTCCATTTTATAGATGGGGAAACTGAGGCAGGTAAAGTTAAGTAAATTGCCCAGAGTGGTGGGGCCAGAATCTGACCCAGATAATCTGTTTTAGAGTCTGAGTTTTAATCACTGCTCTGTGTGGCCTCTCCTGTGATAGTTACATGGATGAGTTGTGATTTTGCATCACATTCTCCCTTTCTCTTCCTGTTAATTATGGTGTGGTGGGTGGCACTCATATTACTGTAATGACTTGGTGTGGCATTGTAGGCACCAGTTATATAAGCAGTAGAGTTTTGAGATCCCTAATTGGAAGAATTCAGAGCCTTGTATTTCATTGCTTTGTACTATTGGCCCTTTGCTGCAATTCTTTTTGGCCAAAAGACATTTTCTTTAATAGAGATAATCTCTAAAAAGATTGCATTCTCCTTAAAAAAAAAAAAAAAAAAAAAAGTTTACTAAATCCATTTAGAGTATGAATTTTGAAGTACTATATTCTGTGATGATGTAAAATCAAAGGAGAGTAAGTAAAAACACTTCATAAGGTATGGAGAGCTGAATATTTGTAACAAGTTTATTGGTGTACGTAGTTTGGCCGGTACTGTATATATAGAAAGGATTATTATTTTATGAGGACATCTTACTGGAAATCTGAGATTCTTAGAATTCTAAGTTTCAGTTCTTTGCTATGTTAACAAGGGATCCACTGCATCCCATTTTCTCTTTAATTTTCTCCTCTTTCTGTGCCTCCCTGCAGTTACTAAGGCCTGCTAGTTCCCTAAGGTTAGGAAGCACCCCTTTTGGAAAGAATGTTATCCAGTGCTAATGAGAGGAAAAGAGTAGGCATTTGTTTATTTTTTTTTAAGTTTATTTTTATTTATTTTGAGAGAGAGAGAGAGAGAGCGCGCACAAGGAGGGGAAGGGCAGAGGGAGAGAGAGAATCCTGAGCAGGCTCCCCGCTCAGTGCAGAGCCAGACGTGGGGCTCGATCCCACCGCTGTGAGATCATGACCTGAGCCAGTATCAAGAGTTGGATACTTAACCGACTTGAGCCACCCAGGTGCCCTTTTGTTTATTTTTTAAAAATTCAATGCAAATACATACAGAATATTGGGGAAAGTAAAGATAAAAAGATCAAAACTGCTCATAATCTTGCTAATAATATTTTGGTATATTTCTTTCCATATATTTTGTGTATGTGTGAGAGAGATCATTATTTATATACATGAGCTCACACATCAGGTATATGTTTATAAGGGATCCAGGAGTAGTGTTAACATGTATCAATTGGGAACTATCATGGTGATAAGTGCTTTGATCTGATTAGGAATAAAGCCTGAAAAAATAGATTTTTCTCTAAAAGAAATGTGTCCTTAATGGAGTAAGAACTTTTATAAAATAAAAGAAAATTTGTAATATTGGTTTTCATACCTTAGTCTGCTAAGGTTTATTAACATCTCTTATGTTAATATTAATATTTCTTTGACAGTAGAAAATATAGGAAGGGGTTTCAAGGGTTCCATGAAGTGAAACTTTTTATAATAATGATAATAATAATAAGTTGTGGGGTGCCTAGGTGGCTCATTCAGTTAAGTGTCCAACTTCAGCTTAGGCCATGATCTCAGGGTTCGTGAGTTCCAGCCCTGTATTGGGCTCTCTGCTGTCAGCATGGAGACTGCTTAGATTCCTCAGTCCCATCTCTCTGCCCCTCTCCCAATTGTGTTCTCTCTCAAAAATAAATAAACATTAAAAAAATAATACTAAGTTGTTATTTGCCTTTTTCATACTTGTTCTCAAGTTTTCCAGAGGCCACGTGACCAGACCTGTGATGTGGCAACAGAGTGAGTGCAGAAGCACATAAGAGAATCCAGCTGTCCGAAATTAAGCCAAAAAGAAAGGAATTTGTAAAAATGTAAAACAGAGGCAGTCTTCTCAATAGTGTTTAAAAGAAAAAATGTTTTCCACCAAAATGCTAGTTACGTTAACATGTAATAAGTTTTATTATTATATTTAAGTAAGCTTTAAAGTTTTTAAATGTTCAATTTTAGCATCAAATGTAGTACATATTAATAGCTATAACCAATATAAATTATAAATAAAAGTTGTCTGGGATCTTCAATTTTTTTTTAAATGTTTATTTTTGAGAGAGAGAGATAGAGTACCAGCGGGGGAGGGGCAGAGAGAAAGGGAGACACAAAATCCGAAGCAGGCTTCAGGCTCTGGGATGTCAGCACAGAGCTCGATGTGGGGCTCGAACTCATGAACTGTGAGATCATGACCTGAGCTGAAGTCAGACGCTTAACCCACTGAGCCACCTAGGCACCCTTGGGATCTTCAATAATTTTAAAGAGCATATGGGGTCCTGAGACCAAAAAATTTAAAAAGAGCTGCTGCGTTATAGGATATCAAGAAATCATTTGTTCACGTGACTGCTTATTTTATCAGAAATATCTTGGGAAGCTGCCAAGACTCACAGGGACAGGTTTAAATTTTCCAGAGTTTTAATTTTCACTTGAAACCTTGAATTTTATCATTGGCAGTAAATGCTGTCATTTGTTTTCCTTGAGGTAATTGACTGACTTTGTTCATTTTCAAGAAAATGTCTTCCAGATACCCTACTCCAAATTAATAGTTGTCAGTCATTCTTTCAAGTAAAAATGGTATTGCATAAAATTGATTATGCATAAATATGGGTTCAGTCAGGTCTGCAGATCTTCTGAATGTTGAAATATTTCAGTATATTGTTATTGTCACAGTGTCTTAGGACTCACTGGGCTATCACCAAAAACCCCATCTGTGTCAAGTATTTGAGGGCTAAGATTTATATAATTAATAATTTTGGGGAAAAATTATTAAAATTGTTATCTGGAGCCAGACTGGTTACTATAAAAAGAGAAAGGCCTCAAATTACCAATATCTAAAGTAAAAGAGGGACATGACAACATATCCTGCAGACAAAGGGAATATTATCAACAATATATACTAATAATTAAACAACTTAGATGGAATGGAAAAACTCTTTTTAAAGACATGCATTACCCAGATTGACACTACAAGAAAGCAGTGTATTTATTACAAAAAAATTGATTTTGTAATGAAAAAGTTTCACCTGGGCTCTTTGGCATCACAAAGGAACACTAATTCAATGGGGCCACTACTCCTAAAGCTGTGATTCTCCCAATTATTTAGTCTTGAAATGTCTTTATGTCTTTATGTTCTTAAAAATGATTGAGGATCTCAAAGAGATTGCCTTTATATGAACTATAGGTATCAAAGTTTACCTTATTAGAAACTAAAATTAACTTTAAGAAGTTTGTTTATTTACAAAATGATAAACCAATTACAAGTTAACATGAATAGCTTTCTTTTTAACATGAATAATGTTTTTGTGAAAAACAACTATTTTCCAGAAGAAAAATAGTGTTTGTTATGAAATCACCGTCTTTTAGCCTCTGGAAAATGCCTGTACATTTGTGAATGAGATTGAAAAATATAAATGATTTGCATTTCTAGATTGACATTTGTGTCAGTGTCAAAACTTTAAAGTTGTAGTTTCCTTGTCTCGACTCGCGCAGTTTCAGAGAAGCCTGTGGTCATTTTTATCCCTGTTTCTATGTGAATTCTGGGAATTGTTCATCTTAACAGTTCCCTGTACCTCACTTGGGGAGTTTGCCTTGGGCATGTACAGATTAGTATTCAGCCAAAGACACAAGAGGACCCCATGGTGATTTCTGGAGTTCTTTCTGCTCTGAGTTATCTCCCTTCTTTCTACTCCACCCTCAAGATTCTAGATACCTTTGCCTTCCTGATGTGGCTTCTCAACTCAGTGAAGCTGCTGTGCTGTGTAGTGTGGCCTGTTCCACACAGTGGTCTGGAAGGGGCCCCCAGGCAGAACGGTAGGACAGTTAGAGGGTTTACTTAACTTTGTTTTCCTTTTCTTGGGAGGTTGCAGACCTAATCTCTGTCCAGTGTCTGATAACAGTGTTGTATTTTCTCTACTTTTTAGTTACTGAAAGTGGGTAAATCTGATGCTAGTACTCAAGCAAGCCAGACACAGAAATCAGCTTTATTAATATGTATTTTTAGAGCTGCTTTAAGAACTTTTTTTTTTTTTTTTTAACGTTTATTTTTGAGAGAGCACAAACAGAGGAGGGGCAGAGAGAGAGGGAGACACAGATCTGAAGCAGGCTTCAGGCTATGAGCTGTCAGCACAGAGCCCAACTCTGTGAGCTGTGAGCCCAACTCTCTGGGCTCGAGCTGTGAGATCATGACCTGAGCCAATGTTAGGTGCTCAACCGACTGAACCACCCAGGCACCCCAAGAATGATTGTTTTAAAAGAACTGAATCATATTTAATATAAATATTTAATATTTATAAATATCCATGTTTAATATAAAATGGATAATACTGGACAATGAAATATTTTTTTCTTTAGGAAGCTCTAAATATCTGTTACCTGGGCTAAAACATACTACAGGTCCCCACCCCCCTAATCTGAAAGAACATTCCTATTTCACCTTTAGTATGCTAAAATGATGTTAAGCAAAGAAGCAATCGCCGTTAGTGTATTGGAACAATTTTTTGAGCATTCCCAGACCCCTAAATAACTTCTCTCAGGCTTTTCTGATACCTTAGGACACGGCTTGCTAGTAAATGCACAGAATAATTAAGCTAATGCACACATGCTCACAGGCAGAGTTCAAAGCTATGGTGGTTTGGTACTAAGATACTGAGTGTAGTTCCTGGGAAGGAGCTTGGCAGTGCACTCTTCCTGCTTGGAGTGTGCACTGCCTTTATAATGGCTTGCTGCAATAGGGGCACTTGTACCCCAATGTTTACAGCAGCACTCTCAACAATAGCCAAATTATGGAAAGAGCCTAAATGTCCATCAACTGATGAATGGGTAAAAAAATCGTGGTTTATATACACAATGGAGTATTACGTGGCAATGAGAAAGAATGCAATATGGCCCTTTGTAGCAACGTGGATGGAACTGGAGAGTGTTATGCTAAGTGAAATAAGCCATACAGAGAAAGACAGATACCATATGGTTTCACTCTTATATGGATCCTGAGAAACTTAACAGAAACCCATAGGGGAGGGAAAGGGAAAAAAAAAAAAAAAAAAAGAGGTTAGAGTGGAAGAGAGCCAAAGCATAAGAGACTCTTAAAAACTGAGAACAAACTGAGGGTTGATGGGGGGTGGGGGGAGGGGGGTGGGTGATGGGTATTGAGGAGGGCACCTTTTGGGATGAGCACTGGGTGTTATATGGAAACCAATTTGACAATAAACTTCATATATTGAAAAAAAATAATGGCTTGCTGCAAAACAAGTGCTGAGTGCTATTTTTGTTTTTTGCCTCTTTTTTGTAAAAATGGAGATCATTGGATTTCTTTTGATTAGTGAAAACAGGTACTAATGTAGGTAGGTCTTTTCTAAAAGTGAATTGGCATAATGTAAACTTTAAAAAAGCATAGATACATGTAATAGCCTCAGTAACTAATTGTAAAAAGTGTAGGAGACTTCCAGGACACCCATATTTGAAGCAAAAAATTTCAGTTTTCATTTATTTATCAAATATTATTTGGTGTTTCCTAAATACCAAAGCAGACACTCTGCTTAGGCTTTCAGGATATAGAGTGAAGAAAATAAAATAAGCATTCCCTGACATCTTGGAGCTCATAGTCTAGTGGAGAATAGCATTAATCACAAAACTAAGTGAACAATTAGAACTCTGATAAATGCAGTAAAGAGAACTTGGTGTCATGGAAGCATATAAAGACACCCAGTTTAGATTGGAGAGTGAGGGAAAGCCCACCTGAGAAGTTTGCAGCTGAGCTGAAATCTGAGATTTGAAGGGTGTGCAGATGCTCCTCAATTGTGAGGGAAGGAAGTAGGTTGAGTAGAACTTGGACAGAGCAGTGTAGGCTGAGAGAATGCATATGCAGAAGCTATCAGGAGAGAGTCTTACATATTCCAAGGAATGAGGGAAGGCTAATATGGTGATTGAAAGGCAGAATATCGTTTGCTGAGACAAGGAACACTGGAGGAAGGACCAGATTTAGTTTTTAGAAGAACCGGGTTTTGGTTGTTGAACTGGAGGTGCTTTTGGAACATCCAAATGGAAATATCATGTAGGCGGTTAGATTTGAAATCAGAAGAGAGATCAGAGTTGAAAATACGCATTTGGATTGTTGGATCAAGGTGGTGACAGCTGTGGATGTGGGGTGAAATTCATCAGAGCAAAGGAATAGAAGTCCTAGCCTTTGAAGAATTTTTTTATTTTAATATCTAGGTAGAGAGAATGACTAGTTCTTAAAAGCCCAAGAAGAACTGATTTCAGCACACCAGGACAGTGAATTATTAGAGAAACTACAGTGTATTAGTTTTTTGTGGCTGATTTAATGAATCACCACAAGTTTAGTGGCTTGAACCAGTAGAAATTTATATTCTTTTATAGTTCTGGAGGTCACAAGTCTGAAATCAGTATTACTAGGCCAAAATCAAGGTGTTGACAGAGCCATGCTCCTTCTAGAGACTATTTCAGCTTCTGGTGGCTGCCAGTATTTCTTAATTGTGGCCATGCCACTTCAGTCACTGCCTCTTGTGGTCACATGGCCTCCCCCTTTCTATTTAATCTCCCTCTACCTTGTAAGGATATTTATGATGGCATTTAAGGTCTATCTGGATAATCTCATCATGAAATCTCATCTGCCAAAGGTTTACCCTGAGCTGTTTTTACCTACTCAACACTGATGACACCAAATGTGTGGGATTTTTCCTCATAGCAACCAATTCTCTGATTCTCTGGACACTACATGGGTATTCTACAATTCAATACTGATACTAACTACCAGAGTTAATGCAGACCCCACCGGTTGAAGGCCCAGTACTTCAAGATTGCCCACACTCCAGATGTCTGTTGTCAGTCTGGATCACCCCATAGTTCTGACTAAATGGCTGTAAAGTGGAGGTGGGGGAGTCCCATAACCCCTCACCTCAGGTTTGATAATTTGCAAGAAATGACTCAGAGATTAGAGAAGCACTTTAGCAACTATTGCCGGATTATTGTAAAGCGTGCAACTCAGGAATAGCCAGGTGGAAGAAATGCATTGGACAAGTCACGGGATGAGGAGTTTGAAGAGTTTCCATGCCCTCTCCAAGCATGTCACCTCCCAAGTACTTTAATGTGTACACCAACCTGGAAGTTCTCCAAACCCCATTGTTCAGGATTTTACTATGTAGGCACGATTGATTAAATCATTGGACGTTGGTGATTTACTCACTCTCCAGCCACTCTTCCCCTCCTTGAAGGTCAGGGGATGGAGCTGAAAGTTCCAACCCTCTAATCATGCTTTGGTCTTCCTTGTAACCAGGACACATCTTGAAGTTACCTATGGCCCTTAGCTACCATCTAGCCATCCAGTTAGCATACAAAAGACACTGTTACCACTGCAGAGATTCCAAAGGTTTTATCTTAGGAGCTGTGTGCCAGGAATCAATACATTTTTTATTGTGTCACATTTAACAAATAAGATAACCTTCTCAGGTTCCAAGGATTAGGACCTGGTATCTTTGGGGAAGCATTTTTCAACCTTTCACACAGGAGAAGAGAATGCTTCAAGGATTCTGTTGATCAGCTATGTTAGGTCAAGTTAAATGTGAATTGACAATATTCTGTTGGTCATCTCGGAGACCTCTTTGATGGAAGCAGAAGCCAGATTGGAGTGTTTTAAGGGTGTAGGGAGGCTGTTTAGTACCTAGAAGTTGCAAAACTTCTTGTTTGATAGCTTTTCTGTGAAGAGAAGGATGTTCTAGGATTTGGCAGGTTGAAGAGAAGGGAGAAATTTTGAAATGAATTTTGTAAAGAGTGGGAAGTAATTTTAAAAACATTGTGCACTCATTCAGGTTTATCATGAAATGATAGTTGTATCCGTCATTTTGTGTTACTTTTTCTACTTGCAGTTGAGTGTGAGTATGGAGAAAGCAGATATTTGGGTTCCTCTGGGCTTAGGATTTTGCAAAACAGGAATTTAAGGTATTCCTAAGAGTTTTTTTTTTTTTTAACAGGATGGAACATGGAATTTAAGTTGGCCAAAAAAGCCCAAAACCAAAAAGAATATAGTAAGAGGAGGATAGATGGGGAGAAGAAAGTTAAGGTACTAGAAGACCATTTGAGTTCAAAGATTGCTTATTACGAGGGTGGTTTATCAGTAGGCTGCCAGGAGAAGAGATTATGGTTAGAGTGGTATACATGAACTATGTTTTCTACAAGTGGGTCAGTTTCAGATGATGACTAGATCCCAGATAGTGACCATGGGAAGAGTTAGCTAGGGTTAAGTAGAGAGATAGATTGTTGTAGATGAGGATGTCAGAAAACTGAAAGAACATAGTTTTGGACAGTGATCTCAGGGATGTTGATAATCTTTGAGGGTGATAGGGTTTAGGGTAAAGGGGAAGACTTTAACTAGGCATGAAACTCCTCAGTGAATGAGGGAGGTGCGAGGAAGGCTGGTAGATCACAGCAGTAAAGATGGGAATAGGTGTTGCAGCTGAAACATGAACTTTAAAGGAGCAAGTTTTTGTGTATATGTCTCCTAAGAGAGTTTGGGAATCATAGTAGTAGTGGGGAGCAAGCAAGATACCTATACCACCATTTGAGAAAGCATGGGTGGTGGTTTGAGACAAGACAGGGTTTCATTGAAAGCAAACAAAGCAAATGTTTGGAAAAGAGGTTGACAATATAGGGGAATTTGGAGCTGCAGATTTAGTGGCTTTATAGAAAGGTTTGGGAAGGTTAAGGAAGAGTGGAGGTCTTGGTCACAGGTCAGAGGTATAGAATTCCATGGAGATGATGGTGGGCATTTGGTTAGTCATTAAAAATAATTGGTTTTTGCTGAAATGAGAAAGGAGAGGCATTATGATTTTTTTCACCTTTTTCTTTGAGATGGTGGACACTGGGCCCAGTTCTCAAAATAATTGACTAAAATTGACCTAATGTGAAGGCTTCAGTTGATCTCAGTCTTAACTTGCTTCACAAGGCAAGTGTTTCAGCTTTTGTAGGCTTTTATTTCTACTGTTTCCAGGAGAAGGCAGTAGAGGTCAAGGAGCCAGAAGGGAAGGAGACAAAAGAAGGTGATGCTATCCATAAAAATATATGGAAATATGTGCTATAAATTTATTATTTACAAACCTGGATTATTTGATATGTGGGTTTGTAGTATTTTAATTCTAGAAAGATTACGCATTGAACATAGCACATGTGTATCTTCTGGTGTACCTCCAGTCACTTTCATTTAGTCAAGATACACTTAAGGAATGCAAGTTAAATAGTTGGTAATATAGAACAATGTCAGAGTAAACAATGATATTTTGACTCTAATTATGGGTTTCACCAGTGACCACAGATAATTTAAAAGCGACTATAGTTCATCACCTTTGAAAATATTACAAGGAAATATGGCCCAGATGAATTTTAGAAAGTTTAGGCTAAAAGATTTGCTTCTCTATATTCATTTTGTAAATTGCACATATTTTATGAGCTACTTTTGAGTTTACAGATTATGGTACTATTTATAACTTACTCTTTTCATTCCTAAAGAGCTCCCCCCATTTAAGATTTGCCAGATTGGCCATCTGCAGTTGTTTCCCACTAGTCATTAGTTTTTCATCATGTACTTAACCAAAACAGTTCTGTTCATTCCTGTGTTGGGGAGTTTCACAGCAGGCCACTGTTGGGTATCGTCTTCTTGGTGGCCATTGTCAGTGTACATTTCTAAACTGGTAGACTGTTTATTAGGATCTCATTGTTGATATATTTTCTAGCCTCATAATGCTGTAAGATTAATCTTCCTGATTAAATTCAAAATATATGTTATATAGCTTCTATGAACAAGGCAATGTGTTAATTACTTTGGAAAACTTTAAAAAAAAGTAACAAAAATTTTTCTACCCTCCAAATGTCTGCAGTCCATGGAGAGGTAGCATGTATGTAAATATACCCAAATTGTGTAGTTAAATTGCTATGAGACAGGTAAAGTTAAAATGCTGTAGAGTTCAGGAATTCTAGGTGATTGTGATATGATCGAGCTCTTTAGGAGTGAAAAGAGTAAGTTATTTTTTCCTCTCTGCCCACTGAAATCCAGATGGAGTCAGAAAACAAAAGGTTGGTAAATGCTTCCTAAAAGAAAATCACTTAAAGTGATGCGGGAAGGTTAAAGGTTAAAAATCATGAACTTTTTAAAAAAGATTATGAAGTTTTAAAGGAAAGTAAGAATAATAATATCAGGTACGTTAGAATTTGAGGAATAGACATTAACAGAACAAAACGGGCCTTTTTTTATTGATAAATCATAGTGGAAGACTTTGACATCCTTATCTCTGAGAGTAAAATATACAGAGAATAAACAAGACCATAGGAAATAGTAGAGATTCAGATAAACTTGTCAGGGATTCCCAGTTTCATGGCTTGATCCAATATTTCTATGAATTCCCCACTTTATTTCCTTATGGTTGACTCACTCTTAACTATTGGGTGCCTTCTCAATTTGGCTTGTGAGTCAGCAAGTATACAAGCCTTGGCTCTTTTTTATATTCTGCTAGAAAACCAATCCTAAATATTTTGTGAAATAAGTGAAATTACCAAATATTTGTAGTGTCAAGGGGAAGTGTATGAATGAAATAAATCAGGATCATCTCTTTGAGTTCAAAATCTGATTTTTTTTTAACACACACATGCACCCTACACACCAACACACACACACATGCACACACAATCTGCCCCTCTTTACCAAGCTTAACCCTGAAGAAAATATAAAAGTAAACTTAAAAGTGATGCAGTATAGACTTCTGCTTCCAGAAAGATGGAATAGATACACTTTTCCCTGTTATTCCTAATAAGTACAGCTAAAACCCTAGACATTATGGATAAAACAAATGTAAGAGTCCTGAAAAGTTGAGAGAAGAAGGTAGATTGGCTTAGGACCTCAGGACCTAAATAACATGATGGTAAAAATCCTGGGTTTTCTTATTGCCTCATATATTCTAGAATGAGTGTGGAGAAGTTGGCAACCCTGAAATGTCGGGCACAGACCAATAAAACTCTGAGAAAAGTCTATCTTCTTTTTAACCAAGGACTAGAAAAGGAATAGCCTAGTGGGAGGAAAAACTTTTAGGCAATAACTGCTCGGCTCCAGCCAAATACACAGGAAAGACCACCTTGATTAGCAAAAGCCAAGTAGAGACCTAGACTTCCACTCTTCTCGGGCATAACAAGGCAACCCCTCCCCAGTGGTGTCAGTGGTGGTAATGTGGGGAACAGTGACTGTACACTTTTCCTAGCTGGGGCAGTATTGAGGATCATGAGCTCCCACCTTCAAATAGCAAGGAGTTCCTCCTTCCCTCCCTGCCCACTTGTGGTCAAGAAAAACCTGATGAATAATCTGGACTACCACCCATGCCAGGCAGTAATGAGGCTGTATTCTTTCCTCATCAGAGCATTCTTAGAGAAAGCCTGCTATAACAATATTTAAAAAGATCCAGAGTCTCATAACATAATACCCCAAATATCCAGGTTTCAATTGAAAATATATCAAGAACCAGAAATGTTTTAATTCAAATTAGAAAAGACAATTAAGACATGCCAACATCAAGACAGGATTTTAAAGCAGCACCAAGAAAATGTTTCAACAAGCAATTGCAAACATATTGAAATAAATGAAAAAATAGAAATTCTCAACAAAGAGTAAGTGTCAGCAACTTTGATGAAATGAACTGACTGCTCAGAAAGCACAAGCTGCCACAGCTCACACAGTATGATATAATTTGAATAGCTCCATAACTGTTAAGAAATTTTGTAATTTTAAAGAAAATTTTAAGAAAATTTGTAATTTTAAAATGAAAACTAGACCCAGATAGTTTCACTGGAGAATTCTACCAAATGCTTGAAGAATGCATACTTTTTGTACACAGTCTCTGCCAGTAAGTATAAGATGAATGAACCCTTCCTAATTCATTTTATGAAACTAGTATTAACTTTGCCACCAAAATCAAAGACATTACCAAAAAAACCCCACAAAACTGTACACCAGTATCGCTCTCATAAGAATAGGTGCAAAAAACCTTTAAACAAAATGTAAGTAAATATAATTCAGCAGTGTATAAAAAATTATACACTGGGACCAGGTGGACGTTATTCCAGGAATGCAAGGTTGGCTCAAGTGTTTGAAAATCAGGCAGTGTAATCACCCATATTAACAGGATAATGAAGAAAAGTCACATGATCATATCAGTTGTTGTAGAAAAAGCATTTGACAAAGTTGAATACCATTCACTACTAAAACCTTCAGAAAATTAAGAATAGAGGGAAACTTCTTCAAATTCATAAAGAACATATAAAGAAAGCATGCAGTTGATGTCATACTTGATTAAAGAAAGAATACTCTTATTATTGGAAATAATATGTCAAGGATGTCCATTTTTACTACTCTTATTCAGCATAGTATTCGAAGTTTCAGGCAGCACAATAAGAAGGAAAAAAAGGGCATACATCCAGATTGGGAAGGGAGAGAGGAAACTGTTCCTATTTGCCTGTGATATGATCACGTCTGTAGAAAATCCCAAATAATCTACAAAAAAACCCTGTAGAACTAACAAGTGAGTCCAGCAAGATCACAGGACACAAGATTAACATACAAAAAGCAGTTTCTGTACTCCAGCAATGAACATGTAGAAACTGAAAAAAAAAAAAACAAAAAAAACAAAAACAACAAAAAAAAAAACCACTACTGGGGCACCTGGGTGGCTCAGTCAGTTGAGTGTCTGACTTTAGGTCATGATCTCATGGTTTGTGAGTTCAAGCCTGCATCAAGCTCTCTGCTGCACAGAGCCCACTTTGGATTCTCTGTCCCCCTGTCTACATCTCCCCTGTTCATGCTGTCAAAAATAAATAAAAATATTTTAAAAATACCAATACCATTTGTAATTGCTTTAAAAAATGAAATACTTATATATGAAACTAACAAAATGTATAAAACTTGTATACTGAAAACTATAAGATGCTGATGAAAGAAATCTAAAATCTAAATTAATAGAGATACTTTGTTCATAGGTTGGAAGACTCAACAAAGTACTGAAGTCTGTTTTCCCAAAATGGCTATACAAGTTTAACAAAAGCCCTGTCAGAATCTCAGCAAAGTATTTTTGTGGGTATGGACAAAATCATCCTAAAATTTATATGGAAAGGCAAAGGAAGTAGAGTAGCTAAAACAACTTTGAAAAAGGAAGAATAAAATGGGAAGAGTTACTGTACATGATTTCAAGACTTATTATGTAGCTAGAATAATCATGACTGTTTGGTAGTGTCAGACAGACCTATAGGTCACTGGGACAGACTAGAAACAAATCCACATAAGTAAGGTCAATTTATTTTTGGTAGATGTGTAAAAGAGAATGGAGGAAGGATAGTCTTTACAACAAATGGTGCTGGCACAACGGAGTATACATTTGGTGCTGGCAACCAAATGAACTTTAACCTAAACCTCATACATGACGCAAAAATTAACTCAAAATAGATAATAGATTTAAATGTAAATCCTGCAGCCATAAATCTTCAAAAAGGAAACACAGGAAAATCTCTGAGACTTAGGACTTGGTGAAGGGTTCCTAGACATGACCCCCAAAACACAATTCATATAAGAAAAAAAAATCAAAAAAATTAAAAATATTTGCTCCATGAACGACCATGTTAAAAAGATGAAAAGACAGGGGCGCCTGGGTGGCGCAGTCGGTTAAGCGTCCGACTTCAGCCAGGTCACGATCTCGCGGTCCGTGAGTTCGAGCCCCGCGTCAGGCTCTGGGCTGATGGCTCGGAGCCTGGAGCCTGTTTCCGATTCTGTGTCTCCCTCTCTCTCTGCCCCTCCCCCGTTCATGCTCTGTCTCTCTCTGTCCCAAAAATAAATACAAAACATTGAAAAAAAAAAAATAAAAAAAAAAAAAAAAAAAAAAAAGATGAAAAGACAGACTACGTAGTGGGAGAAAATGTTAGCAGCCCACCTATGTGACAAAGCACTCATAACTGAAATAAGTAAAAAATTCTTAAATCCCAATAGTAAAAAAGCAGTCCAGTTAGAAAGTGGGCAGAAGATGTGAAGAAACATTGTAATGAAGAGGATATATGGGTGGCAAATAGCATATAAAAAGATGTTCAGTACTACCAGCCATCAGCAAAATACAAATTAAGATTATGAGATATATCTACCCAACCAACAGAACCATTAAAGTAAAAAGTAACATGTATGTTGACATAAAGAGTAGCAACTAAAAGAAATAGAAGGAATAACTTTGACATATAGGGTAGGGAATTGAATAAGGAAGAGTATGAAATCCTAAGAAAGAAAGAAACAGGCAAAAACAATTTACAGAATAAGCAGAAAACAAAATGATGGACATAAATCCTACTATATTTGTAAACCATGTTAAATATAAAATGGGCTAAGTCTCAATTAATTTAGGACTGGATTTTGAAATTTTTACTATACAGTCTACAAAATAAAGTTGACAGTAAAAGGGTGGAAAGGATACATTGTGCAAATACTAGTACATATTTTTAAGTGGAAAAGCTTTACTAGAGATAAATTGGGTTGTTTCACATTAATAAAAGATACAGTTTAATACAAAAATTAATTCTAAATGTTAGATACCTCATACTGTGACCCCCAAAAATATGTAAAGCAAAAAAATGCAGAAATAATACAAGAAGGAAAAAAAGACATAAGCATAATTTTGAGAGTTTTCAGCTTTCTCTCATTGACTGATAAAACGAGCAGACAGAATATTGACGTAAAACCTTATAGCATCTTTTTAGCTATTGCATGTCTGTAGAATTTGTAGTCACATCCCTTTTTTTTCCACCACTCTTATTAAGGGGAGCTTGTGCTGCCTTTTGCTCAGTCTTGCCAGAAATTCATCAATTTTTGTTAGTCTTTCTTAAAATTTTTCAATTTTTAAAATACACATAAAATTTACCATCGGTCACGTTTACTATATTTACAGTGTTGCACAACTGTATACTCTAGTATACACTACTGTATAGTTCCCAAACATTTCACTACTCCAGAAGGGGACCCTGTACGCATTAAGTAGTCGCTTCTTCCCCAACTCCAGCCCCTGGCAACTTCGTATCTACTTATTGTCTCTATGGATTTGCCTGTTCTCAATATTTCTTATAAATGGAGTCATACAATATGTGGCCATTTATGTCTGGCTTCTTTTATTACCAGTGTTTTTCAGTTCAGATCACTCATGTTGTAGCATGTATCATCACTACTTTCTTCCTTTGTCCGAATAACATTCTGTTGTATATATGTACCACATCTGGTTTGTTCATTCATCAGTTGATAGACATTTGGGTTGTTTCTACCTTTGGTAATTGTGACTAGTACTGCCATGAATATTTGGGTAGAAGGACCTATTTTCATTTCTTTTGCATTTATGCCCAGGAGGGGAATTGCTGGGCCATATGTTAATTAATTCTATGTTTAACTTATTGAAGCACCCACCAAACTGTTTTCCACAGCATTTGCACCATTTTATATTTTTGCTAGCCATATACAAGGGCTAAAATTTCTCCACATCTCACCAGTGCTTGTTATCGTCTGTGTTTTTGTTATAGCCATCCTAGTGGATATGAAGTGCTATCTCGGGGTTTTGATTTGAGTTTGCCTGATGGCCAGTCATGTTGAATATCTTTTCATGTGCTTACTGACCATTTGTATTTAATCTTGGGAGAAATGTTTTTGCCCATTATTTATTTATTTATTTATTTATTTATTTTAAGGTTTATTTATTTATTTTGAGAGAGCGAGAAAGTGTGAATCAGGGAGGGGCAGAGAGTGGGAGAGAGAATCCCAAGCTGGCTCCACACTGTCAGCGCAGAGCCCAACATGGGCTTGAACCCACCAACTGTGAGATCATGACCTGAGCCGAAGCTGGTTAACCGACTGAGGCAATTGTCTTTTTGTTACTGAATTGTACGAGTTCTTTATATATTCTGAATTCTGGACCTTCGTCAGATAATATGAGTTGCAAATATTTTCTCTTATTCTGTGGGTTGCCTTTCACTTTCTTGATAATGTCCTTTGATGTACAAAGTTTTTAATTTTGGTGAGGTCCGTCCAATTCATCCGTTTTTTTTCTTTTGTTTAGTGTGGTTTTGGGGACATATTTAAAAAATCATTGCCAAATCCATGGTTAAGATTTACTCCTCAGTTTTTCAGGAGTTTTGGCTTTTGTATTTAGGTCTCTGATACATTTTGAGCTAATTTTTTAATATGGTATAGATAAGGGTTTCATTCCTTTCCATGTTGTTATCTAGCTGTCTAGCACTGTTTGTTGAAGAGACTATTAGTGCATAGAATTATCTTGGCGTTTTGTTGAAAATCAGTTGACCATTGGTGTGTGTGTATTTCTGGAATCTATGATCTACTTGTCAGTCCTTACTCTAATACCATACTGTTTTGATTACTACAGTTTTGTGGTAAATTTTGAAATCAGAACGTGTGAATCTCCCAACTTAGTGTTTCATAAAAAAATTCAGCTTTTTGCTGATCCCTGTAATGTTTGTTTCATTAATTTGTGCTTTCATCTTCATTATTTTCTTCCTTTTACTGTACTTCTTGGACTTATTTTGATACTCTTCTTCTAACTTTCTTGGGTTCACATTTGGCTTATTAATTTTTACTTTTCTTAAGTGTGAATTTCCTTCCATCATTATACTGCATAACTTTATCCCTCAAGTTTTAATGTTTTTTTTTTTCATTAATTCAGTTCCAGGTGTCATTTTCAGTAGTTTTCTGTTTATACTTTACTGTTCCATTAAGGTAATTTTAGTTTTATCATTAAAAAAAAAACCCTGTTACACGAGCTTTAAAGAAATGTAAACTAAAACTACATGAGATACTATTAGTTTACATTAAAAATTTTGTCAATTCCAAGAGTTGGTGTTAACCATTTTGGAAAATAATTTGGTATCACCTAGTAAAGCTGAACATGTGCTTATCCTATGACCCAGCAGCTCAACTCTTAGGTAAATACCCTAGAAAGAGCATAAGCAAATGTGTATGGGGGATATCTACAAGAATGTTCAAAGCAGTGTTTTTCATTACAGCCCAAAATGGGAAACAACCTAAATCTCCATCGTAGTAAATTGGATAAATTGTGGTGTGTTCATGTAGTGGAATACCATTCTACAGGGACAATGAACTACAGGTACACAAACACATGCACTCTCTCTCCCTCTCCCTCTCTCTGTCTCTGTCTCTCACATATCATAGTTATAAAATCAAATGAAAGAAGAAAAAACAATATGTTTGTGATTTCTTTTATATGAAGTTCAGTAAGAGGCAAAACTGAAAAATATGACTGGGATAAATGACTAGATTGTGAAGCTATAAAGAAAAGCAAGGGAAAGATTCTCCAAACTTGGATAAATGGTTACCTCTTGTGGATGGCAGAGATGGCATTGGGGAGGAATTTCAAGGGACTGGCAATGAGTTGTGGTTACACTGATGTACATACACTTTATTCTTTAAGTGTGTGTATATATGTAATACACTTTTGATAAGTGATAGATTTTACAAGATGAATTCTTTCTACATTTATGCACCAGTAAATCTATATTGATGAAATGGTTGATTTTTTTTTTTAGAACATATAAATAACCAAAATGAGATCAGAAGAAGTGAAAGACTTGAACTGATCAATATGAAAATGATATCAAGCTGGCTACTTTTATATGTGAAATGGGAACCTGACCCACTTTTTAGAGCAGTCTGCTTTTGTATTTCCCTAACTCTCTTAGACACTACTACCTGATCAGATTACTAAAATCTCAAAAATGTCATTTCTAAAACCAATTTTTTCATCTTTCTGCTTTTCTGGTGTTGCCAGCCTCTTTATTTATTTTCGTTGACTGCCCTTATTTGACTTCTGATCACCACTGAACTTACTTTACAATGTTTTCATTTTATTCACTTTCCCAAGCTTTCCCCCCTCTGTTCCCAATCTCTTACTGTTACCCAGGACCTTATGTTGTTTTCAGTGCCAAAACAAGCCACTGAACATGAATCCTTTCAACTTCCACCTAGGCTTAAATGTTTCCGTATTGCATATAGAATAATGCTTACCCTTTTCAAAAAGGAAATGTATTAGAGATATCACCTCTCTCCTTTTTATCTCCTTTTCAGTTTTCAAGCCACTCCACTCTGCTGACATTGCTCTCTCATACTTCTCCACGTTTTCCTCCTTACCCTGATTGCTGTTGTCGTTTCTTCCTTACTCCTTCCCTCTCTCCCATTCTCCTTTACTTTCTTCCTTAACTTTCTCTTCAAACAAAAAACAAACAAAACCCTTGTAAGTCTTTCCCAAGGAGCACTTCTTAGCTTGCATTTTTCATCTTACCAATTCATATGTAAAACAATATGTTACATGACATAATTGTGTTTTCTACTTGGGTTAGTAATAACCAGTACATTTCCTGGCACACACATTAGATTGTCTTCAATTCTAGTAGCCTCTTCCTCATGCCTATATATTCAGCTGGTTAACAAAAAACCCTATTGATTTTCTTTCTAGTACTCTTTAAGTCTTCACTCATTTCCATTGACCTGTCCAGGTTCATTTGCCTTTCATAAAAGCCCTTAGATGGTTCTCCAAGGTCTGCAATGCAAAAATAAACTCATCCCACCTTTCTAGTCTTATTTCCAGCTATAGATCCTTCATGAGGCTTGTATGCCCCACAAAACGGACTATTTTTTACTCTTTCTTTACAGTGCTGGTTTCGCCTCCCCCCCCCCCCTTTTTTTTGGTCTTTTGCCTCTTTTTATAATTTATTCTCTTTACCCACATACCCATCCCCTCCACCTCCTCTCCCTCCCTGCCTAAATCTCAGAAAGAATGATACATAAGTAAAAGTTGTCTTTTTTCAGGCTAAATTCTTAGCTTCAAAGATTTATGTAGCACTGTATTTGTATCTTTTCTGACTCTTGTTTTTCTGTTTTGCATTAAAATGAACTTGAGTTGGTGTCTTATTCCTACTAACTAGTGTTTCTGCATCTTGGGGTCAGGCAGTCATCTTTACTCTTTGGAGCTTGGAACACAGTTTCCATTGTTAAATGTGAGTTAATTGGAAAAAACTTCAAACCAAAAAAAAACCCCACATTTTCTTTTAATTAACCTCCGGGGGGGGGGGGCACCTAAAAACCCATTAAAGTTTAGAGTTAAAATCTTGCCTCTTATTCCAAATTTAATTGCCCAGTATCACACTGTTCAAGTAATTTGTGGCTTCTGAATCTTTTACATTTTCACATTCTGACTTTTAGAAGCAGTGCTGTTGATTTGAGTACTTGGGAGAGTTTAATCCTCTTGTCCTTCCTGGGGCCTGGAGTTTATTAAGTCTTAGACATTTTCCTAGGGCCTCCTGCTCTGCTAGGCGGTGCAGGGAGTGAGTGCCAGGAGATCCTAAGTGAGCTGGGGTCCTCATAACCCTAATAGCATGGGAATCCTCAGGCAGAAAGGTGGCATCATCTGTTACTCTGTTCCCAGTTCCCCCCCCCTTTTTTTTTTCAACCAGAGGCTGCCATCTTGTTTCTACTGCCTATAGCCTTTCCACAGACCTTTGTAGCTGGAGGAAATCTTTCTTATTTTATCTTTTACATACTTGCATGTATTCTGATGATATGGTTTTAAGAAAAATTCAAGGATGAGTGTTTGTCTCTGTTAATCATCTGTATCCATAAAATCTGAATGACATCCAGATAAACTTGTTACCCCTTTAATTCTCTTCATCTTTCTTCAGTACCTACTTCTTAGTTCTCTACTTTCTTTTCTAGATTGTCATTTACTGTTCCCCAAAACATACACCTTATTGTTTTCTTCATAGAAGAGAATTGGGACAGTAGGCATTTTTCTTACAGAAATAAACTTATTTTTTCTCATATCCACTAGATGGCTCAGGCGTACCACTTTGGCAGCACATACTGATGTTTGCCTGCTACGCCTGTGATTTCCGTTTTCTGAATACTGCTTGCTTTTAAGGTGTCTGGATGGGCTCTTATCTGGACCAGTTATTCCAGTGCTTTACTTATACCTAATTGCAAATTCCTCACATTTTCTGATTATTTAGAAACATCTGAGAAGTAGCTGAAGTGTCCTTCATATAAAAGTAAAGAAGGTAAAGTATATTTTACAATTCTTAGAAGATTTTATATTTTACTTTGAAGAGCTGTTCTGGACCTCAGTTCACTTGCCAACAGTCTGTATATAGATTCCCTCAAACTAGGCACACAGTTGGTAACTCATCCTTTTCTTCCTGACTCATAGTCTTCTGAGGCATTTTGCAGAATATGGTGGTACTTTATAAGGTTTTGAGGCACATTAGGAATATTTGCTTCAGTGCAGTGGTAATATTTATTGAGTGTTTATGTGTTTGGCACTGTACTAGGCAGTGAGGGGGAAATACCAGATGAATAAACAGGAAATGTTTATCAATAAGAAGCCCATTGCATTAGTTTTTTTTCCTTGAGTTTCTGAAGCCAAGTAAGGTAGAATGAAATAGCTGAAGGAAGTTGTGTTTGTAATCAGTCATGTGTATATCATGAGGAGAATTTTATCTTGTTTTGACATTGTCTGTGTTGATATTGTAGAAGATTTT
Source organism: Panthera onca (assembly GCF_046562875.1). Taxonomy (NCBI): domain Eukaryota; kingdom Metazoa; phylum Chordata; class Mammalia; order Carnivora; family Felidae; genus Panthera; species Panthera onca. Next base: position 41,523,944 of record NC_138349.1, on the reverse strand, counting down.
TAAAGACTATTTTTTTTAGAAATATTTTATGTTCATGGTTTTAGTTGTTAAGTGGAAAGGAAAGGGAACTAAGATTGGTTGGATGCTTATCATGTTCCAGTTTCTTATTTAAAAAAAATTTTTTTAAACGTTTTGTTTATTTTTGAGAGAGAGAGAGAGAGAGAGAGAGACAGAGCACGAGTGGGGAAGGGGCAGAAAGGGAGACAGAATCCAGAGCAGGCTCCAGGCTCTGAGCTGTCAGCACAGAGCCCTACACGGGAGCCCTACACGGGGCTTGAACCCACAAACTGTGAGATCATGACCTGAGCCAAAGTCAGAGACTTAACTGTCTGAGCTACCCAGGCGCTCCTCCAGTTTCTTATTTAATGTACAGTATTTAATTTGATTATTTCCCAGTAGCCTGGAAGATAAGTACAAATATCTCCATTTTACAGATGTAGAAACAGAGGAATCAACTGGGTTAAGTAAATTGCCCAGGATCAAACAACTAGTAAATGGAGAGGCAAAATTTGGATCCATGCCAGACCTACTTCAGGGCTTTTGTTCTTTCTAGGCATCTGTGTTGTCTCCTGGAATAATGGTCCTTGTGCCTCCGGAAAGGGAACCTGGGACTCTGGCATGTCAAGGGTTGCTTTTATTCTTTTGACCAAGAGAAAGCTATTATTTCCTGAAGTATCAGAACCAATTTTAGTGTTTAACTGGTTAGATCCTTCCATAGTTTGACAGAAAGGGAGATACTCCAGTGGATTGATGGCCTTTGACAGTTGATCTTTTAGCCACCTTTGATGTTATAATAAAGAAGTGTTTGGGAAACTAGAGCAATCACTCATACTATCTTTGACATAATCTTATAATGATAGTAAACTTTGTGTAAAAAGTGATTTATCCAGAGAAATTGTACCTAACCTTATTTTTCAGGTATTGTATATGTATATATTTAGTACCCATGGTAATAACTACGAATTGATTCCATTCAGTTTGAAATGATACGATTTAAAAGAAAATGACAAGTGACTGAAATAAAAATACACAACATATTAACAGTATTGTAACTAGATAACAGGTTGTTTCTTTTCACAAAACTCCCTTGTATTCTCCATTCTTTAAGGGTCATGTAGCTGTGTAAAACAGGAAATATAGTCATTGTCTAAGGTTCTTAAGTAAACAAGACTGAAATAAAGTAAAACAAACTAAAAAAAAATTACATAAAACAGGTATTTAATTTCTCTATGGTTGTGGTATCATTTTTCTTGGTTCTGTAGTCTTCATCCTTTTCCACTTATTAGTAAACAGTCGTTAGGTACATATCCTTCAGAGTTTTCAAAGTTGATATTGTACCTTCACAACTATGAAAACAAAAATAACTCCTGACTTGAACACATTGATGTTATTTTATGTCATCAAATTGCAGTTAAACAATGTCATCCCATGACCATGAGTAATTTATACTTGTCACCTTGTAAATTACCCTACACACTGCTTACATTGAGATTTTTATTCCATTTGATGTATTATTGGGCATTGACAGTTACTGTATTTATAAAATGTTGCATTGTATGGAAATTCCAAAGCATTGCTAACTCTTGATAACCAAGATAATGATAAGCTAAAGAGAGTCTTAATTCTATCTTTCAAGGGGAATGTATAATTATCTGTCTATAACGAAACTTTGGCAAAGTTAGAGCTGAGCCAGAGTCAGATGCTTAACGACTCAGCCACCCAGGTGCCTTGGCAAAGGTGTTTTAAAAAGTGTGTGGAATTTCTAGCCATTTTATTATCGATAGCTATGTATCTGAGTTATTTTTTAGATATAAGGAAGGAATTCTAAGTTGTCAAGGAATGTGCATGTTCAGTGAGTTACAGTGGTGGAATGACAATTGGATAACAATTGTATCTTGCTGAATCAACTTACTCTAAATCTTAATTGCATATTTTATTGTTTAGTCTCTTCCTGATTCAAGGAGAAGTCACAATAGGTAGAATTTAATAGCTAGCATGTTCTACTTCATATCTTGTAGAATGTTCTTGGCAAGTAAAGTCCACAAGAAATAAAAAATAAAATGAGAATTCTTACAGACTACAGTTTATCTAATCTGTTTTCCATAATTTGAAGTGTCTATGTCTTGTGTAATAAGAGAACCCTAGGTATAGTCAAATATTTAACCCATTATAACGTATTGTTAGTTGGAAATGAACGGATTTTTTTAAATGAATATTTTTAATGTATATTTTATATCCCTGTGTCTTGTAAATGTCATTGGTTTGCTATTTTGACTTTTTTGATTGTGGTCCATAACCAATATCTGGTCCATAAAAACATCACAAAAATACAGATACAGTATACACTGTGTGTGTGTGAAAGTAAAAGTTTCACAATTATTAACACATGAGCTTCTCTCTCTGATACTCTGTTCTCTTCTGTTTCATTTGAAAAATCTAATCAAAATTGATTTCATGGTCCATCAGTGGGTTGGGACACATAGTTGGGGAAAAAAATGCCATATAGGATTGAAAAGTAAATTTTTCGCCCTAAGTATTGGCAGCTAACTATTCTGAAGCAGCTAGGATATTTGGAAAGCTTTCTTACTGCACTTTAATGGCTGGCTTCAAAAAAAAAAAATCTTGCTTTCTTGAATCCTCTCTGCTGTGTAATCACAAATGTTATTTCACTTTGTTTTTCTGGATGTGAATATTTGAGTGACAGAAGGTGTTAAAACCAAAAAAATCTTACTTTCTTGACTCATCCCTGCTGCATAATCACAAATGTTATTTCACTTTGTTTTTCTGGACTTGAATATTTAATTGAATGATTAGCAGGTGTTAAACCCAAGAACCATCTGAGATACCAAGCCCACAAAGGAAAATTTAATATTGACTGAAATACCCTTGTTAATTGTATACTTTTACAATTAAGACATTTTAGTTAATACAAAGTAAGTTTCAAGTTAGTTTTTTAAAGGGATGTCATTAACCAGGACAAAACAACAACCCTTGGTAACGAAAACATTTTAAACATGAAAAGTCTATGTTGTAGACAAATAGAATTTTATTACTAATAAGTAGTCATTATCATATTCGGGAGCATTAATAACTCATTCAAATCATTTACATTGAATTGCTTTACATGTTTTATCTTTGCATAACCAAGAAACTTGACATTTTTTGTTGACATAAAATTTTACAGTTGGATATATAGGTAACTTTTAGTACAGTATAAAAAATACTAATACTAAGTGTCATGAAAGGTATAGATAAAATTCAGATGACAAGTACCATTTTCTGGCCTTATGTGATGGCTTATATTTAAACACTTGGAAATGATGGAGAAAGGTGTTTCACAGAAGAGAACAGAGACGTAAAGGCAGAAAAGTTGGATACGTTCAAGAAATAAAAAGAAGTACAGTTGAATAGGCTTTGTTCTAGAGGTAGTTTTTAAGCAGAGGAGAGAATTGACATTTTTTAATACCTAGTTGTTATAGGAGATAGGATGGATTTCAACGGGGTGAAATTAGGTGGAGAGATTAAAAAATTCATTGAAATAGTTTAGAGAAGAAGAAATGAGATTGAATAGGATAGTGTCTACAGAAATAAAGAATTTATCCAAGATACCAGAGGAAAATCAACATGATTTGTCAACTCGTTAGATTAATTTATTCATAAGTATTAGATTAATTTATTCATAAGTATTAGATTAATTTATTCATAAGTATTTAGGTATCTGCTGTGCGATTCTGAGAACACAACTGTGAACAAAACAAATGCTATTTGTCCTTACAGGGTTTTTATTAGTCCAATGGGAAGCCCAAACATTTACAAATACAGTAATACATATGCTGCCATAGAGGAAAGCTACTGTGCCCCGAGAGTGACTGCACTGGCCACTAAACTCAGAAACCTTACTGTTGTGTACGTCTTGACCAGGGAAAGTGAGTGGGGAGAAGTACGTTGCAGGTAAAAAGAAACCATGTGTCACCTTGTAGGTGAGAGAGATTGTGGTACATTGTGGAACTAAAATAAATTAATTGTGGCTGTATGCTGGACGCTGGGGAGGCCAGGGCTAAATCATCCATAGCCCTGAAAACCCTCATGAAAGGTTTGGGCTTTGTCCTATGAGCAGAAGGAAACCAAGGTATGATTTTAAGCAAAGGAGATGCCGGATCAAATTTGCATGTTAGAAGGATTATTTTTGTTAAGGATGCTTTAGTTTTAAGTAAGAAACTTTGGCAAAACACAAAGTGACCTAGAGACATTCAGCGTATGCAAGGGTAAGGAAGTACAGCACACCTCAAAAAGGTCTGGAACCAAAAACACGTCCTGAATTAGTATCAGGTGCTCTTGCTTTCCTTCTCCCTCACCTTCACCGCAAGGTGTCTTGTCTCTAGCTTCTGTTTTATTGTCTTTTTTTTCTGTACTGGCTTCTCGGTTTCTTTTACCTACAAAGCTAACCCACAGCCTCTTAGTTTTTCTCCCAGTTCCAGATTGCGTAGAGAAAATCCAATTGGCTCATTAAGTCAGTTGTTTCCCCTAGGTATAATCAGCTATGGCCAGGAGAGCATACAGCAGAAGCATAACTGCTTCAAAGCCCACCCCTCTCATAATTAAAGGGGTGCAGTGAGTTATGGGCTGGGCAGATTTCTCGGAATTAATCAAATTTAGAAGATCAGTCTGACAGTAGAATGAAGAATTGAGGGCAGGGAGACTAGAGGTCTTCTTTAGGAGAATACAATAATTCAGACAATAGATGTTGGCCAGAGTTGGAGTGGTGAGTTCGAAGAGAATAAATTTGTGGTAAAAAGATTGAATCTCTAGAACTGTATGGTAAATTGGATATGGGAGGATAAAGAGTCAAGGATAATGTCTGTGTTTCTGACTTGAATACCTGAGTTCACCGTGATAGCACCCAGAGCTAGAAAGAACATAGAAATAGGTTTGGTGGGATTGAAGGAGATGGAATGAATTCTTCCTTATTGTCCATTCAGAGCTTGAGGTAGCTTTGAGACATCTAAATGGAGATGTTTAATAGACCATTGAATATATGCATCTAGGGCAGAGGAAAAAGCTCAGTGGTAGTTAAATATTTGAAAGCTAGTTTTTTTTTTTTTTATTTTTTTTTTTTTAATTTTTTTTTTTTCAACGTTTTTTATTTATTTTTGGGACAGAGAGAGACAGAGCATGAACGGGGGAGGGGCAGAGAGAGAGGGAGACACAGAATCGGAAACAGGCTCCAGGCTCCGAGCCATCGGCCCAGAGCCTGACGCGGGGCTCGAACTCACGGACCGCGAGATCGTGACCTGGCTGAAGTCGGAGGCTTAACCGACTGCGCCACCCAGGCGCCCCTGAAAGCTAGTTTTAAGTATTAACTGAAGCCATGAGAATGGATAAGATGGCCCTGGGAGAGATAACAATAGAAGAAAGCCAGGACTGTGCTGAAGACAATCCTATTTGAGGGCTGGCAGGGAAAAGGAGTTTGTAAGGGAAGACTGATAAGTGAGAAAAATCAGAAAACGCAATGTTTTTAGGAACCCAAGGAAAGAGGAGAATGTGGTGAACAGTGCCAGATTCTGCTGAGTAAAATTAGGTTGACTTGCAGAGCAAGGAGTTTGTTGATCACCTTGGTGAATGAGTTTAATGGAAGTGGTGAAAATGGAAGCAGAAGGTTGAGAACTCTCTGAGGGGTAGAGATCAAAATAGCAAATAGTGCTTGAGAAATTTGAATGGAAGGAGAGAGAGGGGCCTATGGCTAGAGATTGCTTTTGATGGTGAAATAGAGTTTTTTAAGCGTGTGTATGTATTTTTTTTAAATAGTAGGGCCTTATTCATTATTGAGTGCTAGGAGAAAGAGTGATGATTATTTGAGCAATAGTAGTTATTCAGAGCACTGTTACATTGTAATAACGAAGGATGAAGCAAAAGTAAATATATGGATATTAGTTCGGCAAGAGATTTTCTGACTTTGGTTTTCTCTAGGAAGAGATTGTTATTATCTGCAAGTAAGGTAAGGTTGAAGATTTAAAGAGCAGGGGGACTATTTGAAATAGATTCTGTTGACCCTTGAATAATGTGGGGGTTAGGGGTGCCAGCCTTCATGCAGTGGAAAATCTGCATCTAACTTTTGACTTCTCCAGAACTTAACTATTTACAGCCTGCTATTGATGGGAAGTTTTACTGATAACATGAATAGTTGATTAATGCATATTATGTATATGTATCATATACTGTATTCTTACAATAAAGTACGCTAGAGAAAAGAAAATGTTACTAAGAAAAATGCTATTTAGAAAATCAGAAGAAAGAGAAAATAGATTTATATAATACTGTGCTATATTTATGAAAAAAATTCACATATGAGTGGACCTACACAATTCAAACCTGTGCTGTTCCTTGGTCAACTGTACTGTAGAAATTAGAAAAGACAGCTGACTAGGGAAATCTAGGATTATCTGCCTGGCTTAGTTTTCAGGCCTTGAATTTAAAAGCAGTACCAGTATGCACCATTGTGTTTTTTGTTCAGCAGCTTCTGTATAGACTCAGGAGACAGCCAGTTTGGTCCACACTGTGTTATTCCAAGTTAGTGCATCAGGAGAGAGCAGAGCAGGGATGTTGGCTTAGTGGTGGTCTAATGGACTGTGGAATTTAAGATGAGGAAGGAAAAAAGTAGAAGCTTTAGAAGCCTGAGGGTCCGTGTGTGCAAAGAATAAATGAGAATAACTCTGTAAGGGACTGATCCTAAGGTGAAGGTGACACTAAAGGAAAATGAACCAATAGTTTTTCTAGAAGAATTGTACTGCTGCTGGTAAAAGAAATAGATACAGAAGGAAGAGTGAGTTTTGGAAGAAAGAAAGGTTCGATTTTAACTATTTATAGTTTGAATACCTATAGAACATACTCAGATGACTAAGAGACAGTTGAATATATAGGAGAGAGTTCTGGTCTGGAAATAAAACTGGGAGATCATAATTGAAGCCATGAATTTACCAAGGAAGAGAAATACAGTTAAACCGTGGATTGTGAGTAACTTGATCTGCAAGCGTTCTGCAAGATGAGCAAATAATTGTTTAAAAAAAATTTTTTTTAATGTTTTATTTTTGAGAAAGACAGAGTGTGAGCAGGGGAGGGGCAGAGAGAGAGGGAGACACAGAATCTGAAGCAGGCTCCAGCCTCTGAGCTGTCAGCACAGAGCCCTGTGCGGGGCTCAAATCACGAACTACAAGATCATGATCTGAGCTGAATCAGATGCTTAACCGACTGAGCCACCCAGGTGTCCCAAGATGAGCAAACATTTCTAATAAATTTTAACTTGATAAACAAGTGATGTCTTGCAAGATGAGTAGTTGTGATGCCAAATATCACATGATCACAACTGAGTCAGTGGTTCTTGAAATTTGCTTTGATATACGAGTGCTTTGGATTACAAGCATGTTTCCAGAACAAATTATACTTGCAAACCAAGGTTTTACTGTATATAGAAAGGTAAGGTCTTTTTAGGTACTATATGCATTTAAAGACTGGGAAGTAGATGAGAAAAGTTGCTTGCCAGGTTTGAGCAATTTGCAAAGTGGTTCAAGAAGAGTTGACTGAGCAGATCCTGGATTTGGGAAACTTGTGAATGGTTTTTCCAGGGGTTCAAGAGATAGTGAAGCATGAAAGGTGATTGTAAGGATTTGAGAAGTAATTGTGACTTTTTGCAACATGTTTATTGCCAGTGAATGATGTGTATTATATGTGATTGTTTTTTTCTCCTCAATATACTAACATTTAAAAACCATAACTTTGATTAACTTCCTTATAAAAGTTTTTGGCCAGGTTCTGGCTTTCCGAAATGGAGTACACTGGTCACTTAATTTCTTAATGCCTCAGGAGTATCATAATTATTATTACTCAGGGCTATAATACTCCTGGGGCCTTTTGAGCCCTATTATCAATTCATTCTTGTACTGAATCTAGCATGCTTTGTTTTGTTTCCTCTGTGCCATTTGTTGCATCAAATCATTTGACATTATTATTTAAGGATCTTTTTCCTTCAAAGCACTTCATTGTTTTATGGTTTAAAATTATTAGAGGCCCCTTTAGGGATAAATAAATGCTCTTAAGTTAGCTAGCATTGTTGACTTTCATGAATCAAAAACTCCAAACCAGAAAAGCCATTTTATCATTTCTGCCATTTAGCATGGGGACACCCATGTTATGTTAAATTGCTTTTTAAGAGATTCCATGAGCTTTTTCCTCATGTAGGTTATTGGACTACTCCAAGTCATAAATCTTTTGGGGAAGTATGGGGGAAGGAGGATTAGAGGAGAAGTACTTAGTATCTGCTATAAATTTATGCAGGGGAAAAAAAAATCTGTGTTTTTAGTCTTTAGCCTTTGTTGTTGTTAATGTGTTATTAGTGAAAAAAGAGAGATTTTTATGGTTGGTACAAGATAATAGATCTTACTCTGTGAAGGGCATTTTGAAGATGAGTTAGAGCTTAAAATTGAAGCTCTTTCTGAGTGATTGATTATAGGTTTGTAACTGGGCGATTAAACCTTTTTATTAATCTTGCAAATGTTCAGCTTAGATTTGTTATATCTGGTTATCACAATCAGATGGAAATGCTGCTTTTGTCCTCCATCTTGCTGAGCTTTCAGATTTTGAAACATGGTGTAATTTACTCTGAAATTCAATGATTATTTTTTTTCTCCTGGGAGCAGGCATATTTAATTACAGAAAGCTGTTTGTAATGGAATCACTTTCTTGTAACACCTACATAGCACTTTTTCAAAATTCTTATCATAATTACACTGCTGGCAAGATAACTAGTGGTAATTATATGTAGAATTAACTAATATGAATAAAATTCCTCGTACAATGCATCTGGGACACTTCTCATTTGCTACTTGTAATTTGTGGTTTTAGGAAGTGTCTCTGGTGGTGGTTGAATGTGATCAACATTTTCTTCTCTTGTGAGCCTGAGAATCTTATTACTAGAAGATTTGGCAAAATTATAATTAGAAAGGGTCAGGCATTTGAATCTGTCTCAAGGAATGAGTTCTTTCGTATGATCAGTTTTTTTGAAAGCAGAACAGTTAACCCAAGCTACCACATTGTACAAAGATGCCCTTAAAGCTATAGGTATTCTTTCTTGCCTAATAACTAAAAAAAAGAAAAAAAGAAAAGTGACAGGAATTTTCAAGTATAAATTTTTTTTAGCTTTAAAATGAAAATATTTTTTGAGTACCTTGAGGAATAGTATATTCTTACAGATTAGGTTATTTTTATTGAAATGAATGTCATTGAGAAAATTCTCACTGCATTTTAACCACTAACATAAACAATCTACACACAGTTGAGCAGCCCAGAGCCAGCTTTCTTAATATCTTTGAGATTTTTGCCATTTTGAGTACAAAGTAATTTGTAGAAGCTTGGATACCAGCTAACTAAAATGTGAATGGTATTAGAATATATATTGGGTTGTTATTGTTGTTGAAAGGTACTTAGAAGCATCCTACTTTATTGATAAGGACACTGCTATAAAGTCCTGAGATTGTTAATAAATAACTTGAATGTCTGAAGTCTTGGAAACTAATTCTGAAGCTTAGTGTTCATGTGGCTGCTGCTATTTTAGTTAAAGGCATCTGCCTCAAAATACAGAAATTGTGAAGGGACACTGATGTGTTAGCATTATTTTGTGGTTGGAATGTAATAAACCTAAAAAAAAAGAGGTTAGAGTGGGAGAGAGCCAAAGCATAAGAGACTGTTAAAAACTGAGAACAAACTGAGGGTTGATGGGGGGGTGGGAGGGAGGGGAGGGTGGGTGATGGGTATTGAGGAGGGCACCTTTTGGGATGAGCACTGGGTGTTATATGGAAACCAATTTGACAATAAATTTCATATATTAAAAAAAAAAGGAATGTAATAAACCTACTCAAATAAGCTCAATTAAGAGATATATCTATTTTATAAATAAGTCCTACAAAAGCCGATTGCTGAAGTACAAACTGAGCCTTATTTCCTCTGCTCCCTTTGTGGGGGAGGGTGGGACTTTTCTAGAAAAGAGGGCATACTAGGTATGATTGTTATATAGTAAAAAGAATCACTGGTGGCCCAGACATCCAGGTTATCTTTTAGCTGGAATACTTTCTTTCTGCACTCAATGGGTAACTAAAGACGCACATTAATGTTTAAAGGATAACATGTTTAAAGGAAACATAGCTAATGCTTGAAGGATTTACCTTCTAGTTTTTTACAGAGGATCTGTGGGAGTAGATCCTATCCTCTTTATAAATGAGTAGTGCAGAAAAGGAGGGAAGAGATACCACCTCACACCTGTTAGAATGGCTAAAATTAACAACTCAGGCAACAACAGATGTTGGTGAGGATGGCGAGAAAGAGGAACCCTTTTGCATTGCTAATGGGAATGCAGACTGGTACAGCCACTCTGGAAAACAGTATGGAGGTTCCTCAAGAAATTAAAAATAGAACTACCCTGCGACCCAGCATTTGGACCATTAGGTATTTATCCAAAGGATACAGGAATGCTGTTTCGAAGGGGCACATGCATGTACCCCAGTGTTTATAGGAGCACTATCTACAATAGCCAAAATATGGAAAGAGCCCCAATATCCATCGACTGATGAATGGATAAAGAAGATGTTCTGTATATATACAATGGAATATAACTCGGCGATCAAAAATAATGAAATTTTTGCAACAACGTGGATGGGACTAGAGTGTGTTACGCTTAGCGAAAGAATGTCAGAGAAAGACAAATATCATATGACCTCACTCATACGTGGAATTTAAGTTACAAAACAGATGAACACAAGGGAAGGGAAGCAAAGATACAAAAACTGAGAGGGAGACAAACCATAAGAGACTCTTAAATACAGAGAACAAACTGAGGGTTGCTGGTGGGGTGTTAGGTGGGGGGGAAGGGCTAAATGGGTGATGGGCATTAAGGAGGGCTCTTGTTGGGATGAGCACTGGGTGTTATATATAAGTGATGAATCACTAAATTCTTTTCCTGAAATCATTTTTACACTATATGTTAACTAACTTGAATTTAAATTTTTTGAAAAAAGTCTCAAATGTAGAGGGGCATTATTTCAACCCTCAGGCAGGCCCAGTTAGCCTCTTTTTTTAATAAAGTCTGAATAAGGTGAATTAATTCTTTTAAGATTCTAACTTCTCCCTAGAAGCTTCATTATTTTAATGCTTAATGGCAGTGATATTTCATCTTACACAGGTTTAACTTTTAAATATCCAACTATGCATATCTTACCAACAAACTGAGATCAGTGACAGTTTAAATAGTACAGACAGTTCTGCCCATCCCAGTGAGCTTATGCCCTTGGAGGCAGGAATCTGTGTTCTGCTTTAATTAGTCCCTATGTTTTCCATAGGGTGAACATCTCATATTCAGCCCTAAAAATTATTGTACTAAATATTATTATTGTATATGCTGATTTAAATAATTTTTAGGGGTGATTTTGTGCAAGTTTTACAGGTTATTTAGAATGGACTCTTGTGCACACTGGACTTAAGAGTTTAAAGTCAGTATGTAAAGCCAAAGTCAGAATCACTCTTGAAAGTTCCCTAACTCATAAAAGACAATATAAAATCTTCTGTGCGTGCGCGTACACACACACACACTTCTGAACATTATTATGCACCTTTAAATTGGAGAATCACTAAACTAGAGTAAAGTACTCTAGGAAAAAGAAAAGTACACAAGTGTCTGTATGTTCAGCCCATTCGGCTTTGGAGATGGTAGATGAGTAAATAATTTTGCTTCTTCTTGCCTGTTGGTTTTATGTCATTCTGTTTTAATTTTCTTTAATGTTTTATTTAGTTTTGAGAGAGTGTGAGTGGGGGAGGGGCAGAGAGAAGGAGACACAGAATCCAAAGCAGGCTCCAGGCTCTGAGCTGTCAGCACAGAGCCCAATGGGGGGCTCGAACCCATGAACCGTGAGATCATGACCTGAGCCAAAGTTAGCCACTTAACCAACTGAGCCACCCAGGTGCCCCTACTTCATTGTGTTTTAATAATGAGCTTAAGTCTTAATACTTACTAATAATTTTTGGCTGTGAGGATTATACTAGCTTGTTGAGTTTTACTTTTCTATAGGATAACTTCTGAAGTTAACTGGTTAAATTCTAAGCTTAGCTATTAAATAGATTTGTGATGCAACCAGAGTTACTTCGGTTGTCTTTGAGGCTTATCTGTATGGCTGCATTAAACTCATTCTTTTTTTCCCCTAAATACTTCTAATATAACTATTTAGTTTAACTTGTTTGTCTCCACATTCAGGCTTACCAGACCAACCATTTTATAGGTGGACCAGCCTGATAGCAGTAGTTCCTTGTGTAGACGTCATAGAAATTGAGTCATAAAAACCTAATTTAATCTCCTTTTCCCCTGCTAACAAAGGAAAACATTGGTGAAGATAAACAGAACAATTTAGGGGCGCCTGGGTGGCGCAGTCGGTTAAGCGTCCGACTTCAGCCAGGTCACGATCTCGCCGTCCGTGAGTTCGAGCCCCGCATCGGGCTCTGGGCTGATGGCTCAGAGCCTGGAGCCTGCTTCCGATTCTGTGTCTCCCTCTCTCTCTGCCCCTCCCCCGTTCATGCTCTGTCTCTCTCTGTCTCAAAAATAAATAAAGGTTAAAAAAAAAAAAAAAATTAAAAAAAAAAACAAAAAAAACCAGAACAATTTATTAAGTACTTTGTGACTTCATATTCTTGGTTAATTTTTTTAGCAGTTATTATTTAAATAATAACTATACAGAGGCTGATATGTTTTGGAAATCTGAAAACCTAGGAAAGTAATCCTTACCCTCAAAAAGATCACAGTCTGGTAGTAAAATCTGTATATCTAAATATACAAAGTGGTTTAGATAAGACATTAGGTTCAGGCTGGTTTGAGTGGCAAAGGGTTCCTTAACATCATACTTAAACTGGTCTTTGGTAGATATAGTGGGATGGAAAAAATAAGTGAAAATGTTTCACAAAAAGGAAAGGGAAAATAAGCAAATTTCAGATGCATGAGAGATTTGGGGGTTGATAATTTAGCCATGTTTACATTGTAGTGTTCTCAACTGTAGGAATAATGAGAGGTGAAATTTGAAGGCTAGAGCTGAACCTCAAGCTTTCCACAGCAATTGATTGCATGTTAGCTTTTTTGAACCTCAGTTTACTAATCTGTTGGATGGGATAATAATGCCTGTCTATTCTCTGACTCTTGTGAGCCTCAAAACCAGTCACATCTAAATTCTACAACTGTAGTTCCTTTGTTTTTAATCCAAGAAGAGGCTTTCCTGAGTAGGGGCATGAGTGAATCAGAGTCCATACCATTTCTTCCTCACACTTGTGCTCATCCAGCTTCATCATGGAGAGAACAGGACAGCAAATGCATCCTCCATAAATGTCACCAGTAGCCTTAATGCCCTTATCTTGAAAATTGATCCTTCTGTCTCAGTCACTTGATGGTATTTTCTGATGGCAGAGCGACACCAGTATTTCCATCTGTATGGCCACACGTGTTCTGGATCCCATTCCTTTCTGCCTTTTCAGAGATCTTGTGCTACCTGAAACTTCATTTTTTTTCATTCCCCTATTCTCACCCTTCCTCTATATATTGGATCCTTTCTATTAGTAGGTAAATATGTTCAGGTTGTCTCTGTGTTATATATGCTATGCTATACTATGTTATATATTATATAATCTAATCACCCTCCCTTGACCATTTACCTTTCTCTATCAGTTTCCTCTTTGCTAAATTTCTCTATACAAGTACTATACAAGTACTGACATCTACTTAACCTGTGTCTAAAATCATATCCTTCTCACCCCTCAGCTCATTCCAGTCTAGCTTCTACCCTCATTACTCTAACTCAAGCGGTTTCTTTGATATTTCTGTAGCATTCAGAGCTATTGACCACTGACTGTTCTTTAAAAACACTTCCCTTGGCTTCTCCAAGGTGTTCTGTTCATTTTCTATGTCTGGTTCTCTAACTTCTTTGTTGGCTTATCTTTAATTGCTCATTAAATGTCGGTGTTTACAAAGCTGAATCTTAGGTCTCTTTCCCTTCCTACTGCACTCCTTTTGAGTAACATCATTCTCATTGGTTCAGTAACAACAACTCCTAAATTTGTACCTTTCACCCACACTCTCCTCTGAGGTCCAGTTCTGTATCTGGCTACCAACTTGATATTTCCATTTAGATATCTTGGAGATATCTCCGACTCAGTGTATTTATAACTGTTCCTCTTCCTTCATATCCTTTTTCACCACCAAGATTTTTTTTTTTTTTTGGACTCTAGTATATGGGTGAAGGACTCAAATCTTCCTTCTACTCCTTACTAACTTTGTAACCCTAGGCAATTAACCTTTCTAAGACTTAATTTCACCATCTGGAAGATGGAAAAACAGTAATTCCTATTTCAACATAAGGAAACATCAGACAAAATGAGTATATGGGATTTATGCTTCCAGCCAAATAGTAGTAACAAGAACTGAATTTACCCTTAGCCACAAACAACTAGAAAACATCCATAGGCCTCTTGTGAGGATTAAAAGAAATTTATAAAGCACTTGAAATAGGACCTGGCATTAAGTAAAGCCTATTCAAGTGTTTGTATTTATTTTATTATTGAATATGGATATGATGATAAATTATGGGTAGAAGCTAAAGTGGTGAGCAAATTATGGTATTAAATGTTTATATTATTTAAAAAAACTTTTCAAACCAATACTTTTAAGCTTCCATTATAAGAAAGTAGAAGAGCAATCCCAAAACAAGCAAAAAGAAGGAAATAAAGACAAGAGCAGGAAGTAGTGAAATAGAAAAGTATAAAAATACAGAAAACCAGAAATTAAATTCTAACTTTTAAAAATGGTCAATAAGAGTGATAAAATTCTAGCCAGATTAATCAGGAAAAAAAAGATGGATTATAATAACAGGGATGAAACAGGATACATGATTACAGATCCTGTAGACATTACATTGGACAACTTAGATGAAACTGGCAAATTCCTTGAAAAACACAGAACTACCAAACCTCGTTTAAGAAGAAATCGAAAGCCTGAATAGTCCTTTGTGTATGTGTGTATTAGTTTTTTTTTTTTTTTTTTAATTTGCAATGAAAACCTTTCCACAAAAAAACCCTTGTCCTTGAAGGCTTTCCAGAGACATTTTATCAGACATTCCAAGATCAAATAATACCACTTCTACACAGAGTCTTTCAGAAAAAGAGGAGGGAACACTTCCCAACTCATTACATTCACCGTGAAAGAAAACTACAGACCAGTATTCCCTATAAAAATAAATTGAAAAACCTTCAACACAGTTTAAGCCAAGTGAATTAAAATAAAAAGGATACTTTTGACTAAGTGGGATTCATTGCAAGAATACAGGTTGGTTCAACATTTGAAAATCATCAGTGTAATTCATCATATAAACCAACTAAGAAGGCAAAACTATATTATTATCTCAATAGATCCAGAAAAGTCATTTGACAAAATTCAGTACTCATTAATACTAAAAACTCTCAGTGAAATAGGCCATAAAGAGAACTTTCTTATCTTGTTAAATGGCATCTCGTAAAATCTTGTCATTTACATCATACTTAGTGATGAAAGACTAAATGCTTTCTCTAAGATCAGTAACCAAGGGAATGATGTTTGTTTGCTCTTGCCACTTCTATTCTGGATTGTATGGAAATTATAGTTAGTACAGTGGGGCAAGAAAAGGAAGTCAGAGGCATCCAAGTTGGAAATGAAGAAATGAAACTGCTTGTGTATGTAGGACATCTCAAAGAATCCACAAAAAAGGCTACTAAGACTAATAAATGAGCTTTGTACAAAGTTATTATACAGAAAACTTAATTGTATTTCTATGTGCTAGCAATGAACAATTGAAAATTTAAAAATAAATTAACATGAAAACATTTACAATAGCACCCAGAATATTAATACTTAAGGAGAAACTGAACAAAATTTTGCAAGGCCTATATATTGGGAACTGTAATATATATAAAGGATTACATATTATGTGATTCCATTTATATAACATTATTTAAATGAAAAAAAAATGATAGTGGTGGAAACAGATCAAACTGCCAGGGGTAGGGTTGGCAAGAAAGTGTGATTATATACAGGGATAACATGAAGGATTTTCTTTGGTGAGATGAAACACTTCTGTATTCTGATTGTGATAGAGATTACACTAATAGGTGTATGTGATAAATTTACATAGAACTGTACACACACACACACAAAGTGCATATAAAAACAAGTAAAATCTGAACAATGTCCGTTTCCTTGTTGGCTAATAGTATGTACCAATGTCGACTTTCTCTATCAAATACCAATTTTTGATAATTGTACTATGGTTATGTCAAATGCTCTCATTTGAGTGAAGCTGGGTGAAGCATTGCCAGGAACTCTGTACTATTTTTGTAACATCTGTGTTGGTTTAAAATTATTTCACGGTAAACAGTTTTAAGAAAAAGACACTGTTAAGAAAATAGAAAGGCAAGCCACAGACTGGGAAAAAATGCTTGCACATCTGATAAAGGATGTATATCCAGAATATATAAATAAGTACCAAAACAATTATATTTTTAAATGGGCAAAAGAATTAATTAGCTACTTCACAAAAAAAAGATGTAGCATATAAGCCCATGAAAAAATGTTCAGCATCGTTAATTATTAGGAAATACAAATGTAAGCCACAGTGAAATACCACTGTGCACCCGCTAGTAAAATGTAAAGTCACAAGAAATTGGCAATCACAAGAAGGTTACTTTGCTTACTTTTGCTTACTTTTACTTTGCTGGTAGGAATGAAAAATGGTATGGCCACTTTGGAAAACAGTTTGGCAATTTCTTATAAAATTAAATGTAAGAGTCAAAAACCCCATTCCGAGGTATTTACCCAAGATGAATGGCAGGGGGAGTGTGAACGTTTATACTAGCGTTATTTGTAATAACCTCCAGACTGGCAACAATGCGAATGTCCAAATGGTATATCCACACAATGGAATACTATTGGGTTGTAAAAAGGGATGCAGCATAGATTGTTCTGCCTAGAAAACTCCCTTATTTCCGTATCTGGTTAACTCATAATCTGTGTTCGGATCCTGCTCAAACATCACAGCATAAAGGGAATTTTTTCTTGAGCCCAGACTAGCAGGCTTGCTTCTATCAGCATCCTGTCCTTTCCCTTCACTGCTCTTATCACAACCATAGTGATACACCAGCAGATTCTAAGCAATGTAAGGTCTCCTTATCTGTCTTAACTGCAAGTTCTGTGGATGGCCAGATGCTGATTACTATTGTGTTGGTACCCAACATAGCTCAGGTGTGCCAGTAAATATTGTACAGCTGATAATGTAAGTGAGTAGAGTTTTCTATTTCCTTTTTGTAGGAGTGGCAGCTGTGGCTTCTACAGAGGTTACTACTGGCTGGGTCTGCCTACTTAACCTTGGGTACTCTGTCTGCTATCCCTGCTCTGTTCTGGGGTGTTGTAGCTATCACTGCTCAGCTGCTGCCACAGGTTAGTCTAGACTTCTGCGTGCATACCATGGGCACTCCTGCTCCTGGGCCCTTCCGTTCTGAGAATAGAGAGAAGCCTTTCCTTGCCATTAAGGAGGCCCTGTGCTCAGCCTCTGGCCATATGTGCAAATTACCAGAGAGCATTATTACTGTCTCCAGGCCCTGGGGAGACCTAGTTTCCAGGATAAATGTCTAGAATATTTGATGAGGGCCCTGACACCCAATGTTTCCTTCGTTTCCTCTTTTCACTTCCCTACTCCAGTAGACAAGAAGGAATGCAGGTTAAGAAATTGGTCTGGGTAACCAATACCTATATTTGATCAGCCTACGGGTATATCTAAGTGTTTAAATCATGAGCAAACTTTTTCCTTTAAGCCTCTGGTTCCACTTAGGTAGATTAATGACACTTGTCATTTCAGACACTTCTCTCTGGAGCGTTACATGACTAGTTTTAGTTACTAATTTTGGAAGTGTTTCTCTGGCCCCTCTTTAATTTATCCAAATCATTGATCCGACTTTTCAATTGCTCTCAATTTATTTACCTTCTTTTTTAAAGCTTACACCGTTTGAACATTTTTGTTTAGTTTCTGTTTATTTTTAACGCCATCACATCTAAGAATTCTCATTAGTTTTAATTTTTTCTCTTATCTGGATTGGTACAATACCTTACTAGTTTTCCAACTCTTGCTCCGCCTCCTCTTGGAGTGTAATCTCCAGGTAGCAGCCAGGGAGCTGTTCAGTGGTTTCTATCCTACTCTGGGAATTAAACTGTTAGAATCCAGTTCATGAGCTTCTACATAGTCTGGCTCTAGGGCGCAATACAGTGCCTGGCGCAGGTTAGACACTTAGTAATTCTTAGTATTTGTTAAATTGATTCTTTGCATTGTAAGTCTAATCAGGATTTTGTTTTTATTTTTGTTTTTGTAGGCGTTGCCTTGCAACCACACACACAAACAGTAATTCTTTAGACTTAACTGGTTTCTAGTCTTATTGTGGGATGTGGGGAGTAGGTTGGAGCTGTCTTGCATGCATTTTGCAATAGGCCACTTCTGTCTAGAATGAGTAATAGGTATGTCAATAAATACAGCTCAAACAAGTAGAAAAAGACTTCCTTGGCTTATAATCAGTCATGTGGCAAAGAACTGTGGTCAGAACTTAGGTTATGCTTCTGAGGCCCCACAATTCATAACAGTATATTGCTTTATTTCATATCCTAATATACTAAATGCTTTTCTCTATATATTTTCTCATTTTTAACTTTGTTATCTTTTTATTTTATCATATAGTTTCTACCCTTCTTCTCATCCTTTCAACCATTCTAACAACATATGCATTACACCCTGGGTGTTGCTGTTGGAGGTCAGGGGCATGGTGACAGCACTGTACTGTGTTTGTTAGTTAGGGGTGATACATGCTAACCAGCTTACTTGCCTGCCAGTTGGTTGTTTCTTCCATGTCACATCAAATGAGTTTGCAAATTATGATAGTATCAATTTCTCACAAAAATTAAGTTTTCAGTAATCTATAATAAATACATAAAATGACTGGTTTTAAATTTTCAACTATGGAAGTGACCTTAAAAGCATGTTTAGTTATAATTATTTGCTTTTGTTAAAATGTTTTTACAGTTTTCCAATAAGTTAAGACATGTATGCATGTTAATACTAGTGACTTACAGTGAAGAAATTGTTTACCCTTGTAAAAGCTTTGTTTTGTTTTTAACTATCAATCCTCTCCTTAAGTATGGCAGATGCTAACCAAGTTCTGAGGTATTTTTTCTTTCTATTTGTGTTTTAATGTATTTTAATGAAGTAGCTCTTTTACCGTGCTGTAGCAGTCTGTGTTATACTATCAGTGAACAGAGTGAAGACTCGAATTTTAAGATTAAATACATTCATTTTGTTAACATCACATTTTGTTCCATTTTGCAGCTTCTCGGTGAATATTTGGATGAAGCCATTAAATTAATTGTTTGCCATCATGAGCAGAAGCAAGCGTGACAGCAATTTTTATAGTGTAGAGATTGGAGATTCTACATTTACAGTTTTGAAACGATATCAGAATTTAAAACCTATAGGCTCAGGAGCTCAAGGAATTGTATGGTAAGTTTTACTTCCAAAAATTAGGCAGAGAATCATTAACTGCTATCTTTTCTCCTCTTGTAATATAGATACCTTGGTAAATATTTAACTTGCTTCAAAAAAGTTAAAATAAAACTATGTTATTTAAACTAAAGCTATAACATGGTAATAATTTTGTTCTGGGTTGATGTTTTTTATTATTCATTAAACACAACTTTATAAATCAGCACTGTCATCTTTAAGTATAAATTATGATTAAATACGTGGTCATAAGCCATGTAAAGACAAATAATCTATATCAGGAAAGAATAAGTGGCATGCTTGTTAATTCCATGTATACATCTATTCCCATAGCTAGTTTAATAAGAAGCTTCACTTAATCATCATTTTCACACTACAGTGAAACTCTGGAATTTCAGAAATCTTATTTTATACTGGGGAATGAAGTGAGCTCATTTTTCATTGTGTGTTTCAAAAACTCATACGTATCTTTAAAACTGATTTACGAGCTAATTTCTGCAGTGGGTGTAGGCTTTATGGATCAACATAATTCTTAATAAACTGAAGTGTAGAATACTTTTTGGGACAGTTCTGCTAATGATTTTAGATCACTAAGTTAGCATAATCTAGTGCTTTGGGGAATTCTTAGCCTCGCTCTAGCGTAATTATATCTTTATTACCTTTTCTTGACCAGATTTGTCTCAGAATCTATTAAAAATCATAAGTGTTTATGACCCCGCAGGTCTCCCCCAGGTTCCAGAAAAACACTTGCACACGTACCTAAAGAGACTTTTCTTTGCAACACTGTTTATAGCAAAAATTCTTAATAGCAGTGAGTCTATCCATGAGAATAAAAAATTGTGATATATTCATACAGTAAAATACTATACAATATTTAGGATGAACTGGAGCTGTGTTTCAACAAAGACAGTCTCAGAGTTGCAGTGTTGTTGAGTTTAAAAGGAAGATGCGGAATACATATACCTTATAATACCATTTATATATAGTTGAAAATACACAAAATAGTACCATACATTTATGGATGTATATGTATGTAGAAAGCTATAAAAACAATAACACCAAATTCTTCAGAATAATGTCTACTTCCAAAAATAGAGACAAAGAAAGGGGACTTTATCTGTGAATTTTTTAAAAATTCAGAGCAATTATGGTAAAATGCTAAAATCTCTCACATTTCTGTAATAGGAACAGTAGCATTTATTCTCTTTTTTGTACTCTCGAAATAATTTATAATACCAAAAATTACAGAATTTGGGTAACTTTTTTTTCATTTTTAGTATTTTGGGTAACTTTAAAAAGTATTATTGGCTAGCTGGTTGTCATTTTCACCAACCACATTTAACCAACCACAAATTCATTGTAAAGAAAATAATGTGGTATAGTCAATACAGGAAGGATTCTGAAATCCAGCTCATGGTTCAGATTCTAGCTTTATGATGTACTAACTTTGTGATTCATGGCAAATTAATATTGCTAAGCCTGTTTTCTCACCTGATTTACATTATTGTGAGGAATATGGTATTTATATACATATATATATGCACATACATACACATATATATGTAATACATGAACATATATATAAAAGTATATATAAAAATGTTTTTTCTGTACCTTCACTTATCCTCAGGTAAGTACATTTTGAAATTTGTGTACCAGAATTTAAAAAAAAAAAAAAAAAAAAAAAACTGCTTTGGAAGGGACCTCAAGCCATCTTAACCAGCCTCTGTTTTGTCCTAAGGAATAAGTGTCTTCAAATATTTTGCTTATTCTTTCACAAAAGATTATTATGAAATAGACAAATATTAAGCTAAAAAGTTTTTAAACTCACTGTGTGTGTTTACTATCACTGTCAACTGAAGAAATTAATTTTTTTAAGGCATTATTTTGGACCCCAGTGATAGATGGTAAGATTCATTGGGATCTGGATTGATCTCTAATTTGTACACATTTAAGTATCAACAATTAGAAATCTAACTTCCTTGGATACAAAATAGTACAACCTACTCAGATACTTTTGAACCTCTATAGTTTAAAATGTTACTTTGATTTAACACAAAAAATTAATAGGAATGAATTTAATGGTTAAAAGTAAAACATACTTTATCTGAAACAGTCAAAACTTTTAATCATCTTTAATGACCGCTAATGTTGTGGGTGTTGTTTTTTAATTTGGGGAGAACATATACACAAATATGGTATTTTCTAACTAAAGAGTATAATATTTATGTCTGTTTTGCTATGTGTATGCATATGTACATATACAGGAAATAAGTTATGTCCTATATATTATGTATAGATGCGTCCATTTATGCCAAAGTGCTCATTTCTTAATACATATTTTTTCAGTACATTTGATATAGTGAGGTTGGATGAGAGAATAATTTTAGTCAGTAGTGTGCTAACTTTCCAAATATATAAACAGAAGTCTTTAAGTATGTTAGGTAGTCTAGTATGAAAAGCATAACCTCATGTCTTAGTCTTTTGGTCTCCGCTTTGCTTTTAACTTTCTGTCTAACCTTGGGCAAATTACTTATTAATCTCTGGTGAATAAGTGGTGAATTCAAATGATTTTAAAAGTTTCTTTCAATCATAACATTCTATAATTTTAAGATAATTTACCTTATTTGTGCTTTACTGTCTCTGGTCTGTCATTTGTAAAACATGATGTTTAGTCAGTATCATATGGTAAAGATATGAAGAGTAATGAGTATGGTGTTGCTGTATGTCACAGAATTATGTGTTTCAGTAACAGTTATGAAGCATCTTCTAATGTCCTGAAATCTAGCATTCATATCTATAGGCTTGATTTTTTAATTCCCTTCTCCAAAACAAATTTTAAATACTTTTACATTGTAAAATAACCCTTTGTATAGCTCTGTATGTATGTTCCTTCCTCTTTCTGTATTCATTTTGTTGTGTCCAAAGAAGTTGGAAGTGATCTACTTATGTAGAATTCTTCAGAAAGTATTTTGGGTAGAATTTATGACCACATGTATTCTTTAATCCTGTCTGCCCTTGGTGTAGGTGCAAAGTGAAGGATTCATCAGACTTTAAGCTATGTATTGGGCCTGAATACTCATTAAACATTTATGCATTGAGTGCCCATTGTATGCTAGGGAGATCTTGGAGGACACCCAACTAACAAGTACAGTTTCTGCTTCACAGTCCATTGTCTCTTTGAATCCATTAGCGTTTTAAGAAGCAGTTAACAATGCTATACATTGTTGGAATATGCTGTAATAGGTAGAGAAGAAACATGTTGCCTGTCAAACACTGGAAATTGATAAAGTTGCATTTATCTTTGGCGAGAGTAAGGAATCTACATGAATGTTTCATAAAATCAGTTTTGTAGATTTTAAAGCTTTGTTGTTGTTTTTGAATTTCTTGTTACAGTGCAGCTTATGATGCCATTCTTGAAAGAAATGTTGCAATCAAGAAGCTGAGCCGGCCGTTTCAGAATCAGACTCATGCTAAACGGGCTTACAGAGAGCTAGTTCTAATGAAATGTGTTAATCACAAAAATGTAAGTGAACATTTGAGAAAATGTTGTAAGTATAGATGAAATCAAGATTTGTTCATGAATACATAACTATCAAAACTTTTAAAAATATTAGGTGCTTTAAATGCTCTTCCGGTTTGAAACATTATCTAAAAGGGATATATGTCTACAGTGTGAATTTTTCTCAATTTTATTAAATTATATCAAAAGAAAGACAGTTGATGAAATTTAGATTGTGTAGTTTTTTATTTTTCAAAAGGAGTTTTAAAAGAGGTAGGTGTTTTAGAAGAACTTGATTTAGACTTGGTCTCATCTTCTACTTTTTGTCTTCTGGCAGGCTGACATTTCAGAAAACTGTAGCCTTAGCACAGAGGTGAAATTGTTCCCATTTTACTTTGACAGTAGTTATTTTATTTAATATTGGATATAAAATAGAAATCATTTCTCCCTACCCCACTCCTGGTTTTTTAAGTGATGCTGATACTCACTGGTGACTTTAAGTTGAAGATAGTCAGTGATTTTATGAAGCAGTTTAGCAGAAACTTCAAAAGTTTACCAAACTTCAAACTTCTTTTGAATGAATGAAATGAATGAAAGTATTCCTAATTCTTTTTCCTAATGATTATAAAGACTTAAGCATATAACTTTCATTCATTTTGAGAATTGTTAACACTTTGTAAAACTTACTTTCAGCATACTTTCATGATTACTTTAATGGAATGATTTTTATAAGCCAAGAGGAAATAAACTAGGGGTAAGTTATGCAAGGGACGGTTTTATGAAGTACTAAACCAAAAGCATCTGACTGGAGACGTTTTGTGGTATATTTGTCTAAAGGAGTTTATAAAATGCAGTAAGCTCCATGCTTTCTGATTGCAGATAACACAGTTTACCACATTTTGAGAGCTAACTGTGCAAGTTTCTGTGTACTGGAGCTACTAGTCACTGTCGGGAAAGGATGAGGCTCCTGATTTGGGGGAGCTTATTACAGTGTTATTTTGAAGACAACAGAGAGTAAAATACCGAATATGATAAAGCGGTAGAGGTTTGATTGTCATATCATGGTGGATGGAAAATAAGTGCTGAGATTTCAGGGGAAAGAAGATTGCAGTGAGCTTTCATGAAATGGGAATGCTTTGGGGAAGGGTGACCCTAGACTAATTCTTAAAAATGGGGTAAAAATTGGATTGTTAAAGAAAAAGAGCCTCCCAGAGAAAAAGAATAGCGTTTAAAAAGAGATACAGTTTAAAGTCCGTCAGTGACAGCGAAGAAGTTGTGTCACCATTCTTGTTTAGGTGGGAGCCAGCCATGTTGCTTGTCTGGGTTTTCCCTCTCAGATGGAGCTGCTTATGCCTCTTGTAGCCTGTTTCGTGGCAGTGATGGTGGTGATACTGCCTTAGTTTTGCACTGGGGACATGGCCAATAACTCCCTATTTCCTGAGCCAGCCGACTGCAAAAATAGATGGTTCCATCGACTAAATGGAGGGCATGGAAAGCTTGTTTCACATAGTTAACCCTCTGCTGGGGGTGGCAAGATCCACGCAGGCAATACCCTTGGCACCTAGAAGAGTGCTGACTGACGTAGTAGATGCTCCTAACATATTTGTTCAGAGAATGAATATAAAACTAAATACAGTTGACTCTTGAGCAAAGTGGGCATTAAGGATGCTGACCCTCTGTGTAGTTGAGATGTACATATAACTTTCAACAACCCCAAACTTAACTGCTAATAGCCTACTATTGACTGGAAACCTTACCAATAATATAAATAGTCGATTAACACATATTTTGTGCATCGCATGTATTGTATTCCTTTATTTTTTTAATTTTGAGAGAGAGCACGAGTTGGGGAGGGGCACAGAGCGAGAGAGAGAGGAGAGAGAGAGAAAATCCCAAGCAGACTCTGCACTGTTAGTGTGGAACCTGATGCAGGGCTTAAACTCGTGAACCACGAGATCATGACCTGAGCTGAAACCAAGAGGCGGACAATCAACTGACTGAGCCCCCCAGCCACTCCTACATGTATTGTATTCTTAAAGTAAGCTAGAAAAGAAATGTTATGAAAATCATAAGGAAAATTTTTACGCACTACTGTACTGTATTGAAAAAAATCCATGTGTAAGTGAACCCTCCTAGTTTGAACCCATGTTGTTCAAGGGTCACTATGTATAGGGAAACCAGGAATGATGGAATTTTTACATTCCTGATGGATGGATGGATGGATGTTTTTGTAATGTCTTGCCTTTTCAGCAGTTTCATGCTCTACACAGATTAATCTCTTCATTGGTCTAAACATGTTTTTTCCCACCCTCCTTTTTTTGTGGTAAAATACACATAGTATAAAACTATCGGTTTAACCGTTTTAAACATACAGTTCAGTGGTACTAAGCGCATTCATATCGTTGTGCATTTGTTACTATTTCCGTAGATGCTTTTGTATGTCCACTTGGTCACTTATCTCTGAACACACTGGTGTGTCACCTGTAGCACACAGTACTTCATGTCTGATCGAATCCTTCAAGAGGAACTGAGGCTTGTCATCTCCTCTTAACCGTGGACATTGTAATCCTGTTTGGAAATCAGGTCACCGTTTGGTTCACATTGTCTTACCAAGTTATTCTTTGTCACAAGTCTGCTAATAGGTCACATCTTTCCCACCTTTCACTTTCTTTTTTTCTTTATAAAGATTTTATTTATTTTTTTTTTTTTTAAATTTTTTTTTCAACGTTTTTTATTTATTTTTGGGACAGAGAGAGACATAGCATGAACGGCGATGGGGCAGAGAGAGAGGGAGACACAGAATCGGAAACAGGCTCCAGTCTCCGAGCCATCAGCCCAGAGCCTGACGCGGGGCTCGAACTCACGGACGGCGAGATCGTGACCTGGCTGAAGTCGGACGCTTAACCGACTGCGCCACCCAGGCGCCCCTAAAGATTTTATTTTTAAGTACTGTCTATACCCAACATGGCACTTGAACTTATTAAAACCTTGAAATCAAGAGTTGTAAGAGCCAGCCAGGTGCCCCCCCGTCGTTCACTTTCTTTTTACTTTTTGCTTTTGGAGATTAAGTATATAGTACTTTCTGTTTATCCCTAGAATTTCACATATGAAATCTGGTTTCTGTTCCCAGACTGTTGGGGGTTGCTTTTTCCTTTGTTCTGACTTTTCACTTGCTGGCTTCACTTATCAATTTTGCTCAGGATGCCTTCATAATAGCTAGATTACTTCATTAGTGACCTTTGTTTATATAGCAGAAATTGTGTGTGTAACTAAAAAATTATCCATCTCTCCTGAATTCTTCATCTCATTCACATGGGTATTATGATTGGAGACATTTTCAGAATGCCTTTTTGAAATCTCCATATATGTACCTGGTCACATTTCTGACCTGCTGCTGTTCTTTGTTGTCATTGTTGTTTTATTCAGAGAAGAAAGTACAGTTTCTCGGGGAATTTTTACCTGCTCCTAGTAAGTGTTACTTCTTTCACATACTTCTGTATCACCCACTTAATCAGCACTTGACTTTTGTTTGCTGTCCAGTCTATGATTGATATAATTTCCCTTCTGTTCTTTTTTGAAGGAAAAAAAAGGGCCACTGTCTGCCTTAATCTTTTATAGCACCTTTATTGAGATACAATTCACATGCTGTACAGTTCATTTAATGTGTGTAATTAAGTGGTTATTAGTGTATTCACTGATGTATACGACTACAGGCAGTTCTAGAACGTTTTCATCACCTCAGAAAGAATCTCTGTATTGTGTAGCTCTCACGTTCCTATCTCCCATCCACCTTAGCTCTAAGCAACTACTGATCTCTTGTTTTTATATGCTTTTCATCTTTAACACTTCTCTTGTACTATAGGATTTCTCAGATAAGAACAGTTTTACTATTTCTACAAGTCTGTAGATGTGCAGTTCATCTAATTAGGAGCCAGGAATTCATTCATTTAGAGCAGCTAGATGCATTCTTATTGTCACTTTCCCTATCTTGAACAGATTTGTTAGACCTTTTCTGATCTGAAAATTATGTTTCTGAATTTATTCACTGAACAAATATTTGAATGCCTTTTATAAGCAAAGCTTTGTACTTAGATGAATGACATAAATTCCTCCCTCATGTAGTTTGTCTAGAAAAATATTCCCATTCCTAAGTGTATTTGTCAATAAACATTTTAAAAATGTGTGTCAGTTATCTCCCTGTGCTAGGGCTGTAAGAGGGAATAATTCTTTCCAACAAGGATCCTGGTGTGATTGGGATGAGGCTGTCGTGAAAATGAGTCTATACTACAGTGTGTTAAATGCCATATTAACACATAAGACATTGTGGGAACAAGGTAAAGAGAATATTCAGCAACCCGTCAAGGACTAGATAGAGGTTGTTAGACTCTACAAAAGACATCAATTTTGAAAGGAACAGAATTCAGTAGGTAAATATGACAGGTACAGGGAAGAGTATGTTTAAAGGCATTGAGAGTTTTTAAATATATCATTGTTTAAACTAATTTAGTATGGCTAAAGGATCAAGTTTAATAGAGGGCTTAGCAGGAGACAAAGTGGGTTGATATTCGGTCATGGAAGGCTCTGAATATACTTCCTGCAAGGGAGTTTGGGAAATTTTTTTGCTGGTAGTAAGTTTTTGAAGAGGTGAGTAATATGATCAGGTCTTTCTTTCACCATATGATAGGCAGTAAAATGGTAGCTGGATTTGTAGAAAACCATTGTTAGGGAACCTAATGTTAGAAGTAATTATAGCATGAACAGTCTAGATGAGATGTCAGAATCCTTTACCTGTATAGTAGTGCAGGGAATTGGAAAGAAGAGATTGAAGTTCAGACTGACAGTGGAATGGAATAGTATTCTTTTCAACATTTATTATGGTGCAAATACTGAAAACGGAGTCAAAAATTACTCTGAGCCACCTTTGTAAAAGAGAAGGCACTCTGGAAAAGTAAAGGGTTTGGGTAGGAATGCTAAGGAGTTCTATTTTGTATTCTTTGTGAGACGTTCATGTGACATGGCAATGTGTATTTGAGACTTCTGAATTAAGCAGGGCCTTTTAATGTATATTTGGAAACTGTCCAACATAGAGATGTTTAGAGAAAAAGACATATATTGCCCCCAGGGAAAGGGTGCAGATGGAGAAAAGGATTAAAGACAGAATGGTGGGAAAGAGGGCATGTCTGTGGATGAACCAGAGAATGGACTGGGAATGAAGAAAACTGGGAAAGTTCAGTATTATGAAAAACTGAGGGCGATGAGGGAGTTAGGTAAGAGCTGATGGAAGGTATTTAAAATTTGCTCACAAATTGGGGCACCTGGGTGGTTCAGTTGGTCCGACTTCGGCTCGGGTCATGATCTCACAGTTCCTGAGTTCGAGCCCGACGTGGGACTTTGTGCTGACAGCTCAAAGCAGCTGCTCCACCAACCTAGAGCCTGCTTCAGATTCTGTGTCTCCCTCTCTCTCTGGTCCTCCCTTACTCATGCTCCCTCTCTCTCTCTCTCTTTCAAAAATGACTAAATGTTAAAAAATTTTTTTTTTTAATTTGCTCACAAATTATGTAGATGATTGTATAATATACATCCTTGATAATTGAGTATTCGTAAACGGAATGGATATGTGGAGCTCTTGTGTTGGTACAATTTTAAGAGCATTTTTAGGTTGACGCCAAAATTGAGAGGAAGGTACAGAGATTTCCCATATGCTCTCTGCCCCCACACATGCATAGCCTTCCTCATTATTCATATCCCCCACCAGACTGGTGCATTCACTATAATCAGTGAACCTACAGTAATGTGTCCTTATTACACAGAGTCCATAGTTTACATTAGGGTTCTCTTTTGTATTGTACATTCTGTGGATTTGGACTAATGTGTAATGGCATAATATCTACCATTATAGTATCATGCAGAGTATTTTTCACTCCCCTAAAGATCCTGTGTGGTCTGGTTTTCTCCCTACCCCCAATCCCTGGCCATAAAGTTGCATTAGGTAAAATAGAAGAGATTACTTGGGCTTAGAACATAAGATTTTAATATTCTTATACCATTGGTAGATTTTTTTTTAACCCATGTATTTGCAGTTCCTAAATGAAAATATTATTAAGCAGCAGTGGTGTCTAATTTTTTTGTCTCTTTGTTTTTGCCACAGATAATTGGCCTTTTGAATGTTTTCACACCACAGAAATCCCTAGAAGAATTTCAAGATGTGTAAGTGTGATAATTAAAAGTTTACATTCATACATTATTCTTAGATTGTTGCTGTGCACTTTAGCTGTCATCTTTTCTCACCCATGAAGTTACATAGTCATGGAGCTCATGGATGCAAATCTTTGCCAAGTGATTCAGATGGAACTAGATCATGAAAGAATGTCCTACCTTCTCTATCAGATGCTGTGTGGAATCAAGCACCTTCACTCTGCTGGAATTATTCATCGGGTTAGTAGAAAAAATTATCATCATGTTCTTTTTTTAATTATTGAGGTGAAATTCATGTAGCATAAAATTAACCATCTTTTAAAGGGTTCAATTCATTGACATTTAGTACATTCACAACATTGTGCAACCACCACCAATGTAATATTTCAAAATATTTTCATTGCCCCAAAAGAAAACCTCATACCCGTAAAGCAGTCAGATCCTCTCTCCGTCTCTCCCTCCCACCCCTCAGCCTCTGGCCTCATACCAATCTGCTTTCTGTGGATTTATCTCTTCTGGGTATTTCATATTAAGTGGAATCATATAATATGTGACCTTTGTCTTCTTTAACTTAGTGTAATGTTGTCAATCTCGTTCGTGTTGTGGCATGTATCAATAGTTCATTCCTTTTTATGACTGAATAATATTGCAGTGTATGCATTTACTACATTTTATTTATCCATTCATCCATTATTGGATCCATCCCATCATTGGATGGGATCCAACCCATCATTGGATGGGTTATCCATCCAATAACCCAATAACATTTGGGTTATTTTTACCTTTTGGCTTTTGTGGATAGTGCTGCTATGAACATTCATGTACAAGTATTTGAGTTCCTGTTTTCAATTATTTTGGGTATCTTCCTAGGATTGGATCATATGGTAATTGTTTTTTTAACTTTTAGAAGAACTGCCAAACTGTTTTCAATAGTGGCTATACCATTTTACATTCCTAGCAGCAACATTCCTAGTAGTGAATGTTCCTAGCAGTGAACATTCTGATTTGTCCAAATCTTTGCCAGTACTTAACTGACTTTTATTCCAACCATCCTAGTGAGTACAAAGTGATATCTCCATGTGATTTGCCTTTTCCTAATGACTAAAGATGTTGAATGTTTTCATAAGCTTGTTGGCCATTTGCATATCTTCATGGGAGAAATGTCTGTTCAAGTCCTTTGCCCATATTTTGATGGGGTTATCTTTTCATTGTTGAGTTACAGAAGTTCTTTATATATATTCTGGATCCTAGATACTAGACCCTTTTCATATATGTGATTTGTAAATATTTTCTCCCATTTTGTATATTTTCACTTTCTTGATATCCTTTGATGTACAGAAGTTCTTTAATTTTCATGAAATTCAAGTATCAGAATTATGTGGAACTGCTGTAAGGACAGAAACCTAGACCAATGGAATAGGACTAAGAGTCCAGAAATAAAATCACATATCTACTGCCAACTGATTTTCAACAAGGGTGCAAAAGGCCAGTTGGGAAACAATAAGTCTCTAATAAATGATGCTGGGACAACTGGATTTCCACAAGCAAAAGAATGACTTTGGACCTTTTCTCACATCATACACAAAAATTAACTCAAAATGGGTCAGTAACCTGAACATAAGAGCTAAAACTATAAAATTCTTAGAAGAAAATGCAAAAATAAAGGTAATTATTTGGCAATGAATTCTTATAGATGATACCAAAAGCACAATCAACCAAAGAAAAAACTAATTTTGTAGTAAGTTTTGAAATGGGGAAGTGTGAGTCTTTTTAAATATTGTTTTGACTCTTCAGGACCCCTTGTGATTCCATCTGAATTTGATTATCAGCTTTTCCATTTCTGCAGAAAAGTCATTGGAAGTTTATTTATTTTTTTTTTTAGATTTATTTATTTTTGAGATGGGGGTGGGCAGAGAGAGAGAATCCCAGGCAGGCCTGGCACTGACAGCGCAGGGGCTTAAACTCATTAGCTAAAGTCAGATGCTTAACCAACTGAGCCACCCAGGCACCCCAAGCCATTGCAGTTTTAGTAAAGATTTCATTCATTGGGGGTACCTGGGTGGCTCAGTTGGTGAAGCTCCCAACTCTTGATTTTGACTCAGCCCTTGATTCCAGGGTCATGGGATTGAGCCCCACATAGGGTTCTTTGTTGACAGCAGGGAGCCTCCTTGGAATTTTCTCCTTCCCTCTCTGTCTCTGCCCTCCCCTGCTTGCTCGTGTACATGCACACATTCTCTCTCTCTCTCTCAAAATAAATAAAAATAGACTTAAAAACAGAGATTTCATGGGGCGCCTGGGTGGCTCAGTTGGTTAAGCGGCCGACTTCAGCTCAGGTCATGATCTCGCGGTCCATGAGTTCAAGTCTCTGTGCTGACAGTTCAGAGCCTGGAGCCCGTTTCAGATTCTGTGTTTCCCTCTCTCTGACCCTCCCCCATTCATGCTCTGTCTCTCTCTGTCTCAAAAATAAATAAACGTTAAAAAAATTTTTTTTTCAAAAAAAAAAAACAAACAGATTTCATTCATTGAATCTGTAGATTGCTTTGGTAGTTTTGCCATCTTAACTATATCTAGTATTTCAGTTCATGGACACTGAATGTGTATCTTTCCATTTACTTAGGTTGTATTAGTCTGCTTGGGCTGCCATAAAAAAATACCACAGACTCAGCAGCTTAAACAGCAGCTATGAAATTGCCCTCTGAGTTCTGCTTTTTCTGTATTCCCTAAATTTTTATATGTTGTGTTTTCATTTTCATTCATCTCTAAGTATTTTCTAATTTCCCTTGTGAATTGTTCTTTGCCCCATTGGCTGTTTGAGAGTATGCTGTTTAATTTCCACAAATTTGTGAATTTTCCAGTTTTCCTTTTTCTTGATTTCTGTCTTCATTCCATGGTGGTCAGAGAAGATACACTGTATGATTTCAGTCTTTTAAAATTTATTGAGACTTGTTCTGTCACCCAACATGTAGTCTGTTCTGGAGACTGTTGCATGTGCAGTGTTTTTGGAGGGAGTATCCCATATATGTCTGTTACATCTAGTGGGTTTATAGTGTTGTTCACATTCTTTATTTCCTTATCTTCTGCATAGTTGTTTGTCCATTAATGCAAGTAGGTATAGATATCTTCAACTGTTATTGTGTAACTATCTGTTTCTCCCTTCAATCATGTCCATTTGTGCCTATATTTTGGAGCTTTGTTGTTTATAATTGCTGTCTCTTCTTGAGGGATTGATGTTTCTGTTAAAATTTATTGTCCTCCATTGCCCCTTGTAACAATTTTTGTTTTTAAGTTTTATTTTTATTTAAGTAATCTCTCCACCCAACGTGGGGCTTGAACTCACAACTCTGAGATCAGGAGTTGCATGTTTTTGCTACTGAGCCAGCCAGGCCCCCCCCCCCCCCCCCCCCCCGGGCCCCTTGTAACAGTTTTGACTAATAGTCTATTTTGTCTGATACTAGGTTAGCTATTCCACCTCTCTTTTGGTTTCTGTTGGCTTGAAATATCTTTTTCCATTCTTCCACTTTGTGCCTTTGAATCTAAAGTGAGTCTCCTTTAGAATCTCTTAATAGGATCAATTTTCTTGTATCCCTTCTGCTGTTCTCTGGTTTTTACTTGGAGAGTTTAATCTATCTACATGCAATGCAATTATTGATAAGGAAGAATTCACTTCTGCCACCATGCTGTTTTCTGTATTTTGTATCTCTTTGTTTCTCAGTCCTTCCATTGCTGCTTTTTTTGTGTTTAATTGCTTTTTAGTAGTGTGCCATTTGATTCTTTACTCATTTCCTTTTCTGTGTCATCTTCAGTCATTTTCTTAAAGGTTACCATTGGGATTGCAAATTTAGTCTCTTCAATTTATAACAGAATCTGTTTTAGATTATTACCACCTTACCCTCAATAGCATACAATAGCATACAAAAACTCTACTCCTGTATACAGTCTGTTCTTCCCCCATTATGTTGTAGTTGTCACAAATTACATATTTATACACTGTGCCCAATAAGATAGATATGTTATTATTGTTCAGTGCATTTGCCTTTTAAATCATATGTGGGGTGGGGGTGAATAGGAGTTAGAAACCCAAAACACAGTAATACTGACCTTTGTTATTTACCTATGTAACGACTTTTACCGGTTTTCTTTATTTCTTCTTACACCTTCAGTTTACTATTTAGTGTCCTTTTATTTCTACCTGAAAGACTCCCTTTAGCATTTCTTATAGGGCAGGTGTAACTAACAACAAACTGCCATAGCTGTATCTCAGAGTGTCTTAAGTTTCTCCTTTACTTTTGAAGGATAGTTTTGCTAGATACAGAATTTTTGTTTGGATTTTTTTTTCTTTTAGCAGTTTAAATGTGTCTTTTCACTGCCTTTTGGCACCTGTGATTGCTTTTGAGAAATCAGTTGTTAATACCATTGAGGATCTCTTACAAGTGACAAGTTGCTTCCCTCTTGACTCATAAGGTTCTCATTTTGTCTTTGGCTTTCAACGGTTTGATTATAATATGTCTCAGTGACGATCTCTTTGCTTTTATCCTTGGAGTTTATTGAGCAGCTTGGATGTGTAGATTTATGACTTTCATTAAATTTGGATGTTTTCACTCATTTTTTTCAATTTTTTTCTACCCCCTTTTCTTTTTCCTCTTATTTGAAACTTCTATTATGTGTATGTTGTATTCTTGAATATATGCCACATCTTGTTTTCTTCAACTTCAGTGTTTTGTCACAGGCAGAATAGGTTATTCACTTGTCTTGCAGTGTTTTTGAGAAATGCCCCCTCTCTAGCCCAAGACAAGAGTCCCACACTGAGAATGCGGGCAGCCAGGAAGATGGGTAGGACAGGACTAGTAAAAACACCACACTCTTGCCTATTGTTTTTTAAGTTGCCTTTGTCTCAATTCTATGTTTACTTGGTTGTTGTGAACATTTGACTGTTTTCCAGATTTCTGAAAAAGTATTCTGATCCATTTTGCTCTGCTTTTTGGCGTTTCTGTGAAGCAGTCTACTCTTCCATTTTTGCTGACATCACTGTCTTTAATCATATTTTGGGGCGTTGTACTTCACGGGTTTATATGGAGTAGAATAAGCTTAGTTTTGCTTTGAAATGAGGCAGTATATAAATATCCTGCTATCATTACCAATGATATAAAACTGAGTATTCATCAGAGTTGTTTCTCAGATGTTCAGAAATATTTTATATTTTTGTAATCTGCTTTTAACTGATTTATTGACATGTAATTCCCATACCATACAATTTATAAAGTGTATAATAATTATTTACTATACTCAAAGGTTGCACACCTGTCACCACGATCTAATTTTGGAACATTTTCACCCCACTTAAAGAAATCCTGCACCTGTTAGCCTTCCATTTCTGTTATTCCCTGTTCCCTTTGCCCCCAGCCCCACACAACTACTAACCTACTTTCTGTTTCCATATATATGCCTGTTCTGTACATCTCTTACAAGTGGAATTGTATATAACATGATCTTCTGTGTCTGGCTTCTATTCCCTAGAGTAATGTTCTCAAGGTTCATCCCTCTATGTATTATGTATCAGTACTTATTCCTTTTATTGCCAAACAGTAGTTCACTTTATGGATATATACCACATTTTGTTTATCCATTCATCACTCGAGGGACATTTGGGTTGTTAGCCATTTTTTGGTTATCATGAGCAATGCTGACATGAACGTGTGGACGTGTGTTTTTTGTATTTTAGTTTTAATTCTAGCTTATTCTTGGAAAAGTATAGCATTTAATTTGAGAGAAATTTCTTGAAAAGTATTTAATTCATTGGAATTCTGTCTTTTCTCTGAGCTACCTTGTGTCAAATAATCTGACTCAAAATGAAAACAGATTTGTTCTCAGATTAACTATTTTCAGACCGTTATGTATGTGACATATTTAGGCTTATCCTTAATTATCATTCTGACTGAATTGCTTTGTATATTGCATATGCAACTGCTATAATATTATGTCTGATGCCATCTTTAAGCAACATAGGAGATATCTCTTTCAATGGGAAGGTGTTTTATCTTCCTCATCCCATATTCCTATTCTGTGACAGGCGAATGAGTTCAACTTCTGGGTTTTGTTTCTGCTTGTTTCTTTTGCCCTGTGGACTAGGAGAGTAGTGTGCCACCATGGAAATGAATTTGATTTTAGTGAAGTAAAATCTCCCAAATAGAATATTTTCAGATTAATGGGGGTAACAGAAATCACAGACCACATGACAAAAGATAGGAAACAAAAGACATAGCAAGAAACATAAAAAGGGAACATTAAATTACGGAAGACCAATAGGTAACATAATGGATAAAGGGAATTAACCCCTTAATGAACAAAGTTCAGGTTTCGGCACACAAAACTACCAACAACAACTGTGTGTTTCTGTAATGCAAACAGTTGTAACTAGCTTCCAAAGGCTAAAAGCAAAGGCATTGGCAAAGATGTACTGCGAAAATGAAACATGAAAACAAGGGTAATTCTATTTAGTCAGGTAAATTGAATATCATGGAGCCAGGGGGAAAGCATTTCTCAGTGACTTTGTAAGGATAAAGGGTGTAATTCACTTATTTAGTAACTGTCAAGAACTTTATACATGAAGTGGAGTTACAATACACAGAGTTTAAACTGTGGAAAATAGAAGAATTATGCAGACACAACGGTATTGGGATACTTCTTAAAAATTTTTTGTTTAATGTTTATTTATTTTTGAGAGAAAGAATAAGAGAGCGAGAGCAGGGGAGGGGCAGAGAGAGAGGGACACACAGAATCTGAAGCAGGCTCCAGGCTCTGAGCTATCACAGACACAGACCCCGACCCCGACGCGGGCTGGAACCCACAAACTACAAGATCATGACCCGAGCCAAAGTTGGACACTTCACCGAACTGAGCCACCCGAGCACCCCAGTATTGGGATATTTTAACATACTCCCTTAGTGTGGATAGATAAAGTGGTAAAAATAAGTACAACTGTAGAAAATTTACATAATAAGTTTGAGCTAATAAGAGACATACTGTGAAGAAGTCTGTGCTTTTATCTTAGGTCAGGCTATGTGGGAAACAAATCTCTAGGACAGATAACACATGTAAGAAGTTCGTTGGGGATTCCCCTAGGGATCAGCATCTTTGAGGGAGTAAAGGAAGTAAAACTGGACAGAGGGAGAAATTGAATTGGATGCAGTCACTCCAGAGGCCTCAGCTGTTGACTTAACTGGACTTTTGCTCTGGGGAGCAGCATGACATTGGAAAACTTGCTCTCTGTGGCTGAAGGCAGTTCCTGGAGAGAGTTGCTGCAAACTCGGCACCCAACGCTGGCAGCAGCTAGAAGAATGGGTGCCTCAGTCCTGAATCAGGAATCAGAACAGGCACCACAGGACCCACTGTAGGACACCTCTGGTGCCTCTTGTTCCCATTTCCTTCATACAGTAGGTTCTGGAGACTCTTCCTCCAGGATTTTATTTGATGTCTGTTCCTTGAGGAAGTTATAAGAAGTTTCATGGGATAAACTACAGCACCCTCTCCTATAGCTGGTCTTGAGGCCACAACTGATGCTCATCTCTCTGCTCTGCTACTAATTTTAAATACCCTTCACCCTGGGGTGCCTGGGTAGCTCAGTCGGTTGAGTGTCTGACTTCAGCTCAGTTCATGATC
Source organism: Panthera onca (assembly GCF_046562875.1). NCBI lineage: Eukaryota > Metazoa > Chordata > Mammalia > Carnivora > Felidae > Panthera > Panthera onca. The sequence continues at coordinate 41,486,954 of NC_138349.1, read as the reverse complement.
TCAGATTTCGTGGGTTTGAGCCTCGCGTCAGGCTCTGTGCTGACAGCTGGAGCGTGAAGCCTGTTTCAGATTCTGTATCTCCCTCTCTGTGTGCCCCTCCCCTGCTCACGCTCTGTCTCGCTCGCTCTCTTTTTCAAAAATAAATAGCCATTAAAAAAAATTTTTAAATACCCTTCACCCCAACCTGATCTAAAATCGCTTACTTGGTAAAATAATCTGAATTTTCATCTCTTAGGGCTTCAGTACAAGGCAGGGGGAGGAATGGGGTTCCTTCCACATAGTCAAGAGACCCAAGCTTCACCATCTGCATAGTTGCCAGTCATTGTGTCCAGCGAAGAGAAAGCCACGTGGTGTGTACTGGCTTTTCTAGCTTTGGCCTGGAAGTGACACACATCACCTCTGTTCTGAGCCCATTGGCAGAACTAGTCACGAGGACCTGCTTAACTATAAGGGACAGGGAAATGTGGAGAGGCAGAGCTCGAAATGGTGGTGAGCATTAGTTTCTGCCGTACACTACCCTTCAGGCTGTCGAACACTTCTTTGCCCCTTTATGCCACACATAGTACACTCACCCCTTGCTTAGGGGAGATAACCCAGAGTCCTAGTCTGTCAAGACATTTATTTCCCAAGTGATACATGGTAATTTCTACTTCAGATCAAGACATTGTTCCTTTTAGTCCAGAAGCTAAAATGATCAAATTATCTGACCACTCCTGTTTACTCCCCCTGCCCCCATCCCCTAGATATGATTGTCACACCAGGCCAGGGTAACCATAGTAAACAATCCCATTGGGGAAACTGAAAAACTCAGACACTGATTATTTGTAATTTGGAATGCTGTTGGGCAGGCATTGTGAATGTCACTTCCCTTGGGGATGAGGAATATCCCTTGGTTAGTTCTGCAAGGAACACTCTGTACACTGTTCTCTGAGGTACCTGGCTCTACTATGTGAAGAGTCTTTCTTTTCCACTATCCTTTTAAATATATCTGAAGTGTTTATTAGAAAATGTGTTCGGGAGGCACCGGGGTAGCTCTGTTGGTTGAGCGTCTGACTCTTGATTTCAGCTCAGGTCGTGATCCCACATTCATGGTTTCAAGCCCTACATTGGGCTCCTCACTAACAGCACAGAGCCTACTTGGGATTCTCTCCCTCCCCCTCACCCCTGCATGCTGTCTCTTTCTCTCTCTCTCAGAGTAAATAAATGAACTTTAAAAAAAAAAAACTGTTCTCCTTGGGGGCTGTTCAGCCTTCTCAGCTTACTCTCTGTAAAATACTGGGGAGCCCAAGTGTCATTTTAAGGCAACCCTTCTCAACCTGGACCTTGTTGATGTTTCGGATGAAGAATTCCTTCATTTGAGGAGCTGTCTTGCACCTCGTAGAATGTTTAGCAGCATTCCTGGCCTCTACCCACTAGATCCCACCAGTACTTCCCAGTTACGACAACCAAAACTGTCTCTAGACATGGCCAAATATCCCTTGAGGGCAAAATTGCCCTGAATTGAGAGCTACTGTTTTAAAGCCAGAAGAGTCACAGGCTAATGGAGGTGTTTTTGTTTTTGTTTTTGTTTTTAAGTTTATTTATTTATTTTTGAGAGAGAGAGAAGGACAGAGAGAGGGAAAGAGAAAATCCCACGTAGCCTGTACACTGTCATTGTGGAGCCTGACATGGGGCTTGAACCCATGACATGTGAGACCATGACCTGAGACGAAATTGGGTGCTTAACTGACTGAACCACCCAGGCACCCCTGGGCTCTTTGACAATACAACTCTCTCAGAAACTTAGGAGGCTTCTTGTTTTTAATTACAGTTCTTTTCACAGCACAGTTGTTAGTCACTGGTTCTGCATTCTTGGATTTAATGTCTACCTTTAACTTTTCAGGCTTCTGTTGACAAGTCTGAGGCATTTTCATCAAGTTTTTGAAAGATCTTACTGGTCTTTTTCCCTCCAGGGTTTTCAGAATTATTACGTGGAAATGATGCATGAAAAACAAATCCAAGGTATTGGTGGCATAAGACAACGTTTATTGCTTGTTCAGGGGTCTGCAGGCTTGGCCGTGTGGCACTGCTTCAGATCCCAGGTTTGTTCCACCTTCACGTTTCAGCATCCAGGCTGAAAGGGTGCCTCCCTGGGGCACATCCCTTCCTCCTGGTGAAAGATGGAGGAGCAAGAGCCAAGCTAAATCAAGCATATTTAAAACTTCTTTTCGGGGCGCCTGGGTGGCTTAGTTGGTTAAGCGTCTGGCTGTTGATTTTGGCTCAGGTCATGATCTCACAATTCATGAGTTCAAGCCTCTCGTCGGGCTCTGTGCTGGTAGTGTGGAGCCTGCTTGGGATTCTCTCTTTCTCCCTCCCTCTCTCTGACCCTCCCATGCTTGTGCGCGCGCTCTCTCTCTCTCTCTCTCTCTCTCTCTCTCTCTCTTAAAATAAATAAACTTTTTAAAAAAAAATTTTAAAAATATAGAGAACTTTTCAGATTTGGTGTACAACATATTCCCTCACATTCCATTGCCTCAAACAAGTCATCTGACTTTGGCTCATTAGTAAGGTGGAGGAGCACAGATGGTCCCTTCCTCCTGGGGGCTCCACCTAATTTTTCCACTTTACTGTGGTGTGAAAAGTACGGTGTGAAACCGTGCTTTGAATTTGATCCTTTCCCAGGTTAGCGATAATGTGGTGCAGCACTCTGTCACAGTGCCGCGGCTCCCGCCGCCACGCAGTCACAGGGTGAACGGCTGCTGCACGTAGCAAGCTTTCCCTACGCATACAGCCATTCTGGTTTTCACTTTCAGGACACCACCAATAAATCACATGAGCTGTTCGACACTTGACTTGTAAAACAGGCTTTGCGTTAGGTAATTTGCCCAGCCGTAGGCTAATGTAAGCGTTCTGAGCATGTTTAAGGTAGGGTAGCCTTAAGCTCTGATGTTCAGTAGGTTAGATATATTAAATGCATTTTCATCTTAACGATATTTTCAAGTTAGGAGGTTTTATTGGGACATAATACCACTGTGAAGTCAAGGAAAATGTATATATTGGGTTGGGAGGGGGAGAGAGTTACTGGACAATCTGCCATTTTTTAAGGGTTCAGTAGCATTTAGCTTTTCTAGAATGGCAAGGTCCTGAAAATCTAGACTCCGGGTCCCTTTCATTTTTGCTTTTAAAGTGGCCAGTTCTTTCAAATGCGGCCCAATGGCCATCAGCACACATTATGAAGGTTTTGCTTCCCAATCTCTTCTAGAGCAGGGGTCAGCAAATTTTTCTGTAAAGACTTGAGAATCTTTTAGCCTTTGCAGATGATAGAGTCTCTCTCACAGCTATTTAGCTCTAACACAAAACAGCTAATAACACAAAAGCAGCTGTATATAGTAGGTAATTGAATGAAGAGAACTGTGTTCTAATAAAACTTTCTTCACAAAAATAGGCCTTAATTTGTTAACCCTTGTTCTAGAGCTTCAGGTTCAGTATACGAGTGCTGTGCCTTCCAAGTTACTGCAAGTGACAGGATCCTGAAATGTATTGCTATTATATAATCTGGATCACCTTTCCAACCTCTGATATTAATTTCGCTGCTGCCTGCTGCTCAATCTGCTAAGCCAAGATTCTGTGTCTATAATAGTAACACCCCACTTCTAGTACTAATTTCAGTGTTAAAATAGACTAGTGTAAAAGAAAAGCATTGTGTGTTTCCTTTGCTCTTACACTATTGCTGTACTACTTCTGACGCCAAATGTGTGGTAGTTTTTCCCACACCAAACACTTCTCAGATTTTCTGGACACCAGCTGGGTATCTGATAATTTAACTTAATCCTGATACTACCTACCTGGAGATAGCATCAGATCCAACAGGTTAAGGGATCTGGCCCAGAAGTACCCACTGTTCAGATGCCAGTCACAAACCCAACTTGTTACCTGTGCTTCTGAACTACTGCTATAATTCAGAGGTTTATAAGACCCCTTCCTTGGGTTCAATTAATTTGCTAGAGCGGCTCACAGAACTCAGGGAACTCACCAGTTTATTACAAAGGACATAACTCAGAAACAGCCAAATAGAGAGATGTACTGAGCAAGATTTATTCTCCCAGCACCTCCACATGTTCACCAGCCTGCAAGTTCTCCTTACCAGTCCTTTTTTTTTTTTTTTTTTTTTTTTTTTTTATGGAGGCTGCATTACATGTTATGATTGATTAAATCATTAGCCTTTGATGTTGAATTTGGTCTTTAGCCTTCTTCTCCCTGGTGATCTGAGTGGGAAATGCTGAGAGTTCTGACCCTCTAATCATTTTGTTGTTGCCCCTGGCAACCAGCCCCCCATCTTTGGAACTTAACAAAAGTCACCTCCTTAACATAAACTCTGGTTTGGTTAGATGGGACTTCTTAGGAATAACAAAAAGTAGTTCTTTCACTTTTAGTGCTCTTTTAGGTAATGCAAGGGTTTTAGGAGCTCTGTGCCAGTAATTGGGACAGAGACCAAATAGATATTCCTTATTTCAAATCGCAGTGGTACAACTAGGCTATGTCATGGTAACAAATAAACCCTGAATTCTCAGGAGCTTAACACAGCTAAGGTTTATGGCCCATACTACATATCCAGTGTAGGTCATGGTGGGGTAAGGACATAGGTGCTCAGCAAGCTCGCTTGACAGAGGGTCCACTATTTGGAAGGTACTAATCACCAGAGCTGAGGAAGAGACAACAGGGTGTCGTGCACTGGCCCTTCTGTTCTTTTTTTTTTTTTTTTTAACGTTTATTTATTTTTGAGACAGAGAGAGACAGAGCATGAACGGGGGAGGGTCAGAGAGAGGGAGACACAGAATCTGAAGCAGGCTCCAGGCTCTGAGCTGTCAGCACAGAGCCCGAAGTGGGGCTTGAACTCACAGATCGCGAGATCATGACCTGAGCCGAAGTCGGCCGCTTAACCAACTGAGCCACCCAGGCGCCCCTGGCCCTTCTGCTCTTTGCTCCCACTCACAGCCCATTGACTAGAGCTAATCATGGTTAGGCCTTGTCTGTGAGGAGACTGAAAAATATTGTGGAGAAGCTGGGTTATTAGATTAATCCTACTTCCTCTGCCACAAATTTATGCAAATTTAGTTCTTCTCATGGATAGTTAGCAGTGTTACATCTGGGGAAAGCTGTAAGTTGATACAAGGATGAATTTCAGGTAATAGTCTTTGAAGCATTTTGTTGACTTTTTTCTTGACAAAACATATTTGTAAAAAAATTATATTTTGCTCTTAATCTTTCCAAAATAAAGTATTTAAGGTTGGCATCTTATTTCTAGGCTATAGTGTAGTAGTGTAAAGAGCCATTAATCATTAGCCATCACAGTAGACACTGAAGTAGTTTCAGTTTTGCAATATGTAATTCTTGAACAGGCTGTATTTGCTGAGATAATGTGTTTTGTAAATAGTACGACATTATATGTACAAAATAGCTGTAATGAAAACTTTCATTTTATATTTCATTAAGCCTGTTGATATCTATTTTCAATTTGAAAAAGCCCTTGGAGTACATATCTTCTAAACCCATTCATGATTGCCTATCAAAATATGCTAAAGACAACATACATGATTTTCTGGATATAGGTGTTACAAAAGTGTAAACAATGTCTTACAGGCCAGCTTTTTTTCTTTTGTATTAATCATTGATATTCAACGTTACGTACTGCATGTCTGTACCCATAATGGAATGTGTTTGTGGGCAGATACATTGAGTTTGCCTTCTTTGGTTTTGTGGTTCATAATAAGATTCATCAGAGCTAACAGACAAAGTGTGTTGGACTTGAAAGTCATGAGTGTTTATGCTGCTGCTGCCTTCCTTTTAATGATCATAGCATAGAATTCCTTAAGGTTGGGCAGGTAGAAAATTCTTCACAAGGACCTTATTTAGTAGCATCAACTGCTAGTATCTTATGGATTAGTGGCACCAAGACAATGGTGTCCTACTTCTATGGGCAGACAACAATTTTACGAACACATTTGTGTGATTTAAAGTGGGAAGCCAGTGATGGAAAGACTGGTTATGATCATTTCAGTCCATGGGACGCCTGGGTGGCTTAGTTGGTTGAGCGTCTGACTTCAGCTCGGATCACGATCTCTGGGTTCATGGGTTCAAGCCCTGCTTTGGGCTCTGTGTGAACAGCTCAGAGCCTGCAGCCTGCTTCGGATTCTGTGTCTCCCTCTTTCTCTGCCCCCTCCACCACTTGTTCTCTCTCTCTCTCTCTCTGTCTGTCAAAAACAAATTTAAAAAAACATTAAAAAAAATTTTTTTAAGCTGAAAAAAACTGATAATTAATGACTTTAAAAAAAGATCATTTCAGTCCTTTACAAATGAAAGTCTGCCAGTTTGTGTTTTTTTTTTTTTTAATTTTTTTGAGCAAGTGGGGTAGGGGCAGAGAGGAAAGAGAGAATCCCAAGCAGGGTCCGCACTATAGCCACAGAGCCCAGTGTGGGACTTGAACCCATGAATTGTGAGATCATGACCTGAGCCAAAACCGAGAGTCAGACACTTAACTGACTGAGCCACCAAAGCACCCTGAAAATCTGCCAATTTGAAAGGTCTTGGATTGTCAATAGAATGGCCTGTTGACTTATCTATATAAAGCTCATTGTGACTTTAAAATGAGATTTTTAAAAATCTGGTAATTTAGTATACAAATGAGTATAAATGCTTACCTTAACTATTCTGTTTATTTTACTGTAACAGTTCTTATGTGAGCTTTAAAATACCTTCCAAAATTGCTTTTATTGCACTTGATTGAAAATTTCTAGCTAATCATGATTTCCATTGCTAATTTCTGTAATAAGTATGTATTCATAAGTGAAAAATGCCATCAAGCTAATGTCTCACAATTACCTGTTACAAAGAATCTGAGCAGTGGTACGGATTGTAATGAGATAAATTATAACAATTACCATGAATTATTTTACAACTGATCTAACAATTTGTGAACTGTAAAATGTTTGTATATATCACAGCAGCCATTTTTTATTTTTGTATTTTGAAGGACTTAAAGCCCAGTAATATAGTGGTAAAATCAGACTGCACTTTGAAGATTCTTGACTTTGGACTGGCCAGGACTGCAGGAACTAGTTTTATGATGACGCCTTACGTAGTGACTCGCTACTACAGAGCACCTGAGGTCATCCTAGGGATGGGCTACAAAGAAAACGGTCAGCAAACACTATTTACTCAAAATACTGTTACTGGCTTTTGTTTATCAGATTTATTATGTAAATATTTAAGCTGGAAGTGCATAGAGTTAAATGTACCACTGAGGTGTTCATCAGGAGTTTGAAAGTAACTATAAATTTTGTCATAAATGTTTGGAAAAACTTGGGGCCCCTGTTTATTTAAATAGAAGTACATAACAGTCAACACTACAGTTGGATAAAGAGTTTGTTGCTATTGCCCCTGAAACAATATATGCCATTTGTTTGCCTATAACTTGAAAATGAGCATTTCTTTTTTTAAATTTTTTTATGTTTATTCTTGAGAGAGAGAGACAGAGCATAAGCAAGGGAGGGGCAGAGAGAGAGGGAGACACAGAATCCGAAGCAGAGCTTCAAGCTGTCGGCACAGAGCCTGATGCGGGGCTTGAACTCACAAAATGTGAGATCATGACCTGAGCCAAAGTCGGACGCTTAAACCAAGTCACCCAGGTGCCCAGAAAATGAGCATTTCTAACAGGGACTTAGGAAGTATGTGGTAGATTGACAGTTTGTTTTTAGTAATAATCCTACTTGCATTGGTGATATTTGAACATATTTCCAATCCCATGAAACTAAGGTTCTAGCACTTAGTGTAAACTGTAAGAGCTGCATTGAGGCCATTCTGCAAAGCTGATGGATAATTAATTAAGGTGGTCTTTGGGGAAAAACAGTGTTTCATCAAAGCCTTGTATCCTGCCTTAAAGAAATAGCACTATTGTATATGGGTATATTCAATTATATATTTCAACAGTAGAATCAAGATTGAAAATTATCAGGCATGTAGTTCATGCATTTTTAGAAATTTTATACATATATGTACATATATAGAATTTAAGAAGTTTTGTTGGGGGCGCCTGGGTGGCTCACTCGGTTAAGCGTGCGACTTTGGCTCAGGTCATGATCTCACAGTTCATGGTTCGAGCCCCACTTCCGGCTCTGTGCTGACAGCTCAGAGCCTGGAACCTGCTTCAGATTCTGTGTCTCCCTCTCGCTCTCTCTGCACCTCATGTTCTGTTTCTCTGTCTCTCAAAAATGAATAAACGTTAAAAAAAAATTTAAAAAAAAGTATTGTTGAATCTCAGATATTTAGGAGATGAATAAATCTGCACAGGATTATTATTAACTTAAACTATAACTTTTAAAATGCAATTTCATCCAAAATACTCCCTAGAAAAGGACCTAGGTGTTTTTTCTATCAAGAAATCTAGAACAGCAAGCAGTTTACTTTGAATCAAGAAACTATATTAATCTTCAAATTTCTTTTTTATAAAAGACTATATTGAACGGAGGGTTTTAGCTTAATTTCCTTTGCTTTTCTGAATTAATTAAAAATAAACACTTACAATTATTCTTTCCTAAGTAAGCATGCTGTTCTGTTTTCTTACTCTCTACCTAAAATTGTTGTATGCCTTAGAATTTGGTGAGTTGGATTTAATATTAGACTCTTCTTTTGAGAGTTGATACTTCAAGTGATCAGCATGAAGATTGCTTTTGCATTTGCTGTAAAACTATTGGTTGTCATGGATATTGTGTCACTCAGTGACCTGTAAATGTGATTTTGGGACATAGCTCCCTACCAGAAATTAACATCAAGAGAAACTATCCTATGAAGAATTGGCATGCTTTCCTGTCTTAGATAAGAATTGTGGAGATCACTTTATTGCCTTTTTTTGCCTCAGGAAATGGAGTTAAATGTAATGCTCACTCATGATAACATTAGCAGCAAAATTAAACATAAGAACTTCCTTCTTTTAGTGACACCCACCGCCATTTGTTTTAACAACTTTGTCTTTTATTGCAAGCTACCATAAAGCTTTTTGGAAACTGTGATATAATGGAGTATATTTAAACTGCCAAATAGACTAAGCAGTTTGACCCTTTAAAGCTAGTTTTTTGTTTGAATTAGGCTCATTATGTTCTGAGAGACTTCACTAACCCAGACAGTATCTTCCCACGCTTGCAGCTTTTGAAATTTGTTTAAAAATAACGTTTTTCTTAAGGTTATCTATATAAATTTTGTCCTGGATCTTTAACTAAAGTTTGCCATTCTCTAAAAATCTATAGGAAAAAGTTATTGTTGTAGATTTTTTCCATAAAATGAAAACCCTGGAAAAAAAATTGTTCTTTGAACTGATTTATGAGTATTACTTTTTCCTTTAAAATTCTGTTCTTGAAAGTTTTGAATCATAAGGATTCATATGTATTTATTTCTATTTCTATTTTTATTTTTGAGAGAGAGTGCGCGTGCCCATGCGCACAGGTGTGGGACAGAGAGAGAGGGAGAGTGTCAGCTTGGAGCCCAAGGCAGGGCTTAATCCCTTGATCCCAGGATCCCACGAACTGCAAGATCATGACCTGAGCCCAAATCAAGAGTCAGACGCTCAACTGACTGAGCCACCCAGGCACCCCAAAACTCATATGTATTTTAATATGAAATTTTATTTTTATTTTATTTCTTTATTTTTTTAATGTTTATTTAATTTTGAGAGAGAGAGACAGAGCATGACCAGGGGAGGGGCAGAGAGAGAGAGGGAGACACAGAATCTGAAGCAGGCTCCAGGCTCTGAGCTGTCAGCACAGAGCCTGACGCGGGGCTCGAACCCACGAACCACGAGATCATGACCTGAGCCAAAGTCGGACACTTAACCGACAGAGCCACCCAGGCGCCCCTTAATATAACGTTTTAGAGAAACTTTAATTCTACAGGATTTCCAAAATTTATTACCAACTTTGTTCCTAAGATTCTGTAATGAGCTGGCAGTCTCTTTATTGAGTGTATTAGAAAGTACAGACTTCTAATTTCATAAGTCTACCAGCATGGGCGCCTCTCCCTAATACTTTTGCCCTTTTCTTCATGCTCTCAAAAAGGGCCTGGAAACTTCAAAAACAAATGCAAGTTTCTAAGGCTTTCTTTTTAAATTGCTCATTCTTCCCCTCTTCTATTAAGCTGCAGCCACCTATTCTCCTTTTTATTTTAATTGAAGTAGAGTTAACATACAATATTATATTAATTTCAAGTGTACAACACAGTGATTCAGTGTTTATATACGTTATGAAGTGATTACCACAACAAATTTAGCCATGTACTCTCCTGTTTTTACCAAATTTTCAGACCGAAGATATAAAATGTCAGGGTGTATTAGTGAAACAGGTGGAGATTGCCCTTTCTGTGTCTAGCAGATTCTTTTCAGCATTGATTAGAGTGATAAGAGTCAGTGAGTCATTGAGGAGACTCTGTAGATAATAAATCTGTAGGAACTTTCATACTGTACCCAGCTAAAACTAACTTAAACCAAAGCAGTTTGGCTATATGGGTTTAAAAAACTTTAGGTGGAGAAAAAAGTTTAAGTTTTCTTAATTGATTATTTGCTCGTTCTCTAAGCACTTGTTCCTTTTGGGATAGTAGGGTAAATGTAACATGGCATTGCCAAGAAGACAAAGTACTTCTGATTCAGAATAAACATAGGATTTCTTTAATGCATTTATCCAGTTTGAAATCCAGTTTGAAAATTTCTGAAGAGCTTTCGATTAACTTTTTAACTGTAATTGTTCATAGAAACATTCTTTCTGTGTAACTATTTTAGTATACTAGATTATTTCTGCTCATGCTTTTTTCTTTTATTTGACTTAAAGAGAGAGTATAATGCACAGTTGAGCCTCAAAATAGAATCAGAATTTTATTTAAATTTTGCTACCTCGTGTTCATTTTCAGCCTTATTTGTAAAGTCTGTGTTTTGTTCTGCCTGTTTATTAAACAAATTTTTAGAGACAAAATGTATAGGTTTCTTAATTATGTGATTTCTGTGCATAGCTCTCACTTTAAAATCAGATGTGTAGTTAAAAGGCAATACTTCATGTTTGCTTTTGTGAATCAAAGCCTTTTGAAAAATATTTTGTGTTTTAAATTATTCCATTAGCTAAAATTAAAATCACTTTTTTCTTTTTGTGATGTTTTGCAGTTTTTATATAATGCAATCATATTATGCTTCTTTGATTTTAATGACCTTTTGCTTTGCTTTTCCTTCTTTTGTGCTGCAAACATATAGTGGATTTATGGTCTGTGGGGTGCATTATGGGAGAAATGGTTTGCCACAAAATCCTCTTTCCAGGAAGGGACTGTATCCTTGTGCTGCTGCAGCAGTTTAATTAGTTAGGTGATGAACTTCCTTGTGTTCTCTAATGAAAATAAACATGGTACATTCATATATATATACATATATATATGGGTTTCGTAAACAGATGTAAAGTTTGTGGCTGTTATAGTTCAAAAATTGTTGAGAAAAGAAGCTGAAATATTTGTAGGCTGCATCTGGCAGTAGGACATACAGTCTCTGCTGGTAGTTAGAGCACATTCACTGTCACTCATTTTTATTTTATACTGCTTTCTATAATTTTAAAGTATACATGGTGTATGTGATTTTTTTTAATGTTTAAATATTTTTTTTTATTTTAACCAAAATCTTTATGTTAATGTCATTGCATTTTGTTTTCAGTTGACATTTGGTCAGTTGGGTGCATCATGGGAGAAATGATCAAAGGTGGTGTTTTGTTCCCAGGTACAGATCGTATCCTTACCTTTGGCCTAAAATGTAGTTTCTAAAGGTCAAAATGTATGATAGCACTTCAGCTTGGTCAGGTATAATGTATTTGTCTCTCCCTAATAATAAAGTATTGTTAAATTACTCTTTCAAAATACCACCTGCTATTTGACATAGACTTTCCTTTCCCTCATTTATTGTTTTGTATGTTAATTCTGACAACTGCTCAAGTTAATTATCCACAATTACTTGCTGGCTTTGAGTTGATTTATTTAACCTAAATCAAAAATCATGGCTTGCATTAAAATTTCTAATAATTGTACACTTGAGTGAGTCTTAGAAGTACCTTAGGACTTAATATGAATTTTAGAAATGTCTGTTGCTTCTGTTCATCCTTTGGTTTTTTTACCCCCAACCACCTCCTCTTTTGTTAATGGTCTGTGTGTTTTGTGTTTTTTGGTTGCTGTCTCATTATTCAACATAACATACTGATATTTTCATCAGAGAATTTTAGCAGTAATAGTTTTATATGGTGATGAGTAGATTTGGGTTCATTCTTTTTGTTCATCTGACCACTTTTAGTATTCATATTAACAGTGATCTGTTACGTGTTTATCAGCTAGTGACACTTAGAGTTGTTGTAGGAGGGGGGGTGGAAAAAGCCATACTCACTGGGTTACAGTAAGAAAAGTTGAGTTAGTGTGTAGAGAAGACTTGGAGTATAAAGACTAGGAGGAAAAAGACCAAGGAATCCTAACCTCACAACTTACCAAAACAGACTCATTTTCTTAAGTTTCAGAGCTTTAAAAACATTTTCATTAATGTAAGGTAAACAAAGAGTGGCAAAATAAAATGCCACTTTTGTTAGACCCATCATTTTTTTATTGCTACAGGTTATTTTCTGTCAGTGTAGAAAACTAAAAAATGTAGGACAGATTATAAGAAATATTTCTTATCCTTCACATTTTCTGATCAGCTGCAAGAAAAGACAGATTTTGTATTCTAGAATTGTGCACAGTTTAAATTCAGATTCCCTGTGAGTAGTAATTGTCATTATTTCTTCAGTCACCTATCATTTGTATATAGAATTTGTAGGTTTAAGCTTCCATTGTTAGGGTAAAATCAGTATTAGACACACACACACACACACACACACACAGACAAAGTAAGGTTAACAAAGCTTGTTTATTGATCCTTTCTGTCTGTCTACAGTCATTGCCTTTTACAAACTGGCTATAAGACAGAAGATATATAACTGCCACATTCTTTCTTAGGGTTTTTTAAATGCCATTTTCTTGTCATTTTAATATAGATATGACTAATGTGTTGAACATTAGATACAGAGTATTTTTCTTAGCTACTTGATATTAGATATTGATCAGTGGAATAAAGTTATTGAACAGCTTGGAACACCATGCCCTGAATTCATGAAGAAACTACAACCAACAGTAAGGACTTACGTTGAAAACAGACCTAAATATGCTGGATATAGCTTTGAGAAACTCTTCCCCGATGTACTTTTCCCAGCTGACTCGGAACACAACAAACTTAAAGGTACTTTTTATAAATACATATATTTAATCCCATTTTGAGTATGTGTGTGTGTGTGTGTGTGTGTGTGTTTGTGTGTTTATGTTCTTACGGGATATAACCCAGCGTCCTCTCTGGGTAATGGAACAAAGTGAAAGACTTTAGTTACTTTTTTTTGTAAATTTTTTTTTTTGACCATATGTATGACCAGATTTTATAGTAAAATCTGTTCTTTTTAAAACATATACTTTTTGATAAATGATAATGTCAAGTTTCCGAAGTTTATGGTAATTTAAAAACTTTTATGAGATACATGTACATTAACATCATTATTTTTACAGCCAGTCAGGCAAGGGACTTGTTATCCAAAATGCTGGTAATTGATGCATCTAAAAGGATCTCTGTAGATGAAGCCCTCCAGCATCCATATATCAATGTCTGGTATGATCCTTCTGAAGCAGAAGCTGTAAGTTCTTTTCTTAATGTTTGAAGAATATACTGAATTAGAGTTAGGTTTGGAGGAGACTTTTTAAATTTAAATAAAAGTATAGATAAATGATGATGGTATTTTTCTGTTTTTGCATGAATGGTATCTTAAATTAATGAGCATCTCCAAGCACCCCTGACACAAAATAAAGCTACATCTCACTGTTTCTTACCTTTTTGCCTTGCCTTTTACATAATGAGCTAGAATGTTGAACACTTTGGGAAAACGTTGTAACTAATTGCAAAACAAATTATTGTGTCCAAAGCATAGCACAATTCTGTAATCTAAATAAAATGTGACAATTTCAAAAACTGGAGGAAGAGAAAAAGACAGTTCAACATCTTTTTTTTTTTTTTTTTTTTTTTTGTCATTTTGTTGTCCAAAATTAGTTTCTCTACATAAGAAGGTTGGTCTGATGATGTATTTTTGAAAGCCTCTAATACTTCAAATAATTATAAAGAATTTATGTACTCCCAGTAAAGCAACTCAATTATTACTGCCCTTGTGTTTTTCAGCCACCACCCAAGATACCTGACAAGCAATTAGATGAAAGGGAACATACAATAGAAGAGTGGAAAGGTAACATTCGCCAAGTTCTTAGAGATGAAGCTGAAAGAGCATCTGAATCTTTATGTTGATTTAATCATGTTAGGAAAATTAAAGATACTTGTTATTCATAACTGATATTTGGTAAGAGGATTATTAATGTTTTTACAGAGGTAGAAATTAAGTCTCCTCCATCCCTGACTTAATCTGAATCTCTCGTGTTTCCTACCCCAGAGAGACACATCAGTGCTTTCTGAAATTTGTATGTTCTTCCATAGTGTACAGATACACAGACTTGTGTTTGCCATCTCCCTCTCTTTCTCTCCCACCCTGTTTTAATCACAAATGGTCGTATACTGTTCACATTTGCTTTGTTGATATAATCATTTATCTTCAAGATTCTTCTGTCTCGTTCCACATATCTGGCTCATTTGGCTTAAAAGCTGTTAGCATTCTGCTGTACGACTGTGTCACAATTTCTGTATTTAACTCCCTCTTGAAGAGCTTTGTGTCCAGGCTGTTGTTGTTACAGACAGCTCTGCAGTGTTGTTGTGCACACGTGAGAACGGGCCTGTAAGAAAAATCCTATAAGGAGATTTGTCAGGCCAAAGGATATTCCCAAATTACTTTCCATAGAACTTACAGCAGTTTATACTTCCATCAGCATTGTGTAGAATGTCTGTTTTACCCCCACCCTCCCCAACCGAGTTAATTTTTAATCTTTGCAACTCTAATATGGTAGTTTTACTTTGTGTATGTGGGGAAACATTAATAATACATTGATTGTCACAGAAATGTTAAAGTGTTTCTTTCATTAAAAGATTCCCTGGAACACTGGAGCCAGATAATTTTTAGATCCTGTTCACTTCCATTTGCATTGTTGTCATTTAGTAATTTGATGACTTTTATAGCCGCATGACTTTGGGCAGGTCACTTGGTCCCTTCTTTACCTTATCTTAAAATGGAGACAGGGGACATCTTATTAAGAGCTAAGTACCAAAATGGTTGCAGGGCTAAAGGTAGTGAGGAGATACAAACTTAAACAAGTGATCTGTCTATAAACCTGTTCGGGAAGAATGAATTTGATTCTTTCTTTTTAGGAATAACCAGAGATTAGTCTTCTCTGAGTTGACTTTAGGGAAACACACAGACCCTCTAGAGCCCACCAGAGTGATAGAATTGAGTAGAACCTAGTATATCTGTATATGTAATAAGTAATGTACAAGGATGTAATTGTGGATCAAAGTGTGTACTAAAATATCTTGCCTGATATTTTTATATACCATTACATTTAGAATAGGCATTTATGTATTTCTTATAACCTTAATAGGCCACCAGTTGTAAAACACACCGCTGTATACCACTAAGAAAACACTGCCAGGGGCACGGCACCATTGATTGTAAGATGCAGCCCCATTTCCAAGATAATAAACTGATAAAAGTGCATCTTAAAATCAGTGTAACACAGTATAGTTGACCCTTCCAGCAATGCAGGGGTTAGGGTGCTGACTCACGCACTTGAAAATTCACATAAAACTTTTGACTCCCCTAAAACAGCTGCTAATAACCTGCTGTTTTCTGGAAGCTTTACCAATAACATGGTTGGTTAGCACAGATTTTAATGTTATATGTATTATATACTGTATTCTTACAATAAAGTATGCTAGAGAAAAAAAAATGTTATTAAAATCATAAGAGAAAATTTACAGTACTGTGCATATATTTGTTGAAAAAAGTCCACGTATAAGTGGACCCATGCATTTCAAACCCATGTTGTTCAAGAGTCAACTGTATTTTTGTTTGTGTGTAAAGATGTATCTGGAATTTATTCTGTATCTTTTTCTCCTAGTCTAAGTGTAGCTCAGTAATTAACCACAAAATGCCTTTTTTTCTTTTTTCTTTTTTCTTTTTTCTTTTTTTTAAAGAGGGTGAGTGTTTGGACAGGGGAGGGGCAGAGAAAGAGAGAGAGAGAGAGTCAGAGAGAATCCCAAGCAGGCTCCATGCCCAGTGCAGAGCCCAACATGGGTCCGATCTCCCAATTGGGAGATCCCATGATCCCATACGAGATCATGACATGAACCAAAGCCAAGTTGAATGCTTAACCGACTGAGCCACCTGGGTGCCCTGCAAACTGCCTTTTTAAAGATCTGCTTAAGAGGTTTAGCATTACAACAGAAAGAAAAGTCTGTTGGCAGAGCCATTAACTTAACATGTTGCGTTGCCTACTTAGTACTCCTAAGTAGCTTTGGTTCTTCTCCCCTTTTTTTCTTTAAAGAAAAGCATCTTTCATTCCTTCCTCTATCCTATTTTTCTCCTTCGAAGCCCAAAAAGATTAATATAGCAAGGAAAGTTAGGTGTCTCTAGCGCTTGTTCATTTCAACATATCCACTCAATTTACCTTATAATCAGAGATTCCTTATCAGTTGAAGGAAATTCAGACTCCTTGAAATTCTGGGCAACATTCTCTACTTGTACATTTTCCTCAGAAGAGGGTTTGTTGTGCTTATGCAGTTCTCAAAGGATTCCTGACTCAAATATGGTGATGCATAATGGTGATTGTAGCATTGACTAGAAGGCTCTTCTGAAGTAGATATTCTTACCCTTATGGTGCATCACACTTGACCTCAGGATCACTTAGAAGAACGCAGGGCAGGAGGCACATAGGACCTCAAGGCAGCATTTGGCATCTCTCTTCAGTTGGAACAGTGCTCACACAGTCCATCCACTGTCCAGAAGTCCAGTTAAAAAATGAGGTTCCCATGGGAAAATCTTGACTGTGATAGCATGTTATGCTTCAAATCCTAAGGAGTTGAAGTGTAGCTACCTGCTTTTTTTTTTTTAACAGAAGTCCGTGGGGGAGGGGAAGAAAAAAAAAAAAAAAAGGTTAGAGAGGGAGAGAGCCAAAGCATCAGTGTCTCTTAAAAACTGAGAACAAACTGAGGGTAGATGGGGGGTGGGAGGGAGGGGAGGGTGGGTGATGAGTATCGAGGAGGGCACCTTTTGGGATGAACACTGGGTGTTGTATGGAAACCAATTTGACAATTTCATATTAAAAAAATGTATATTCCATCCCGATTAAAGAGGCTTCCATACACTTCTGTACTTAAGTCTTTTAACAGATATCTGGATAAGCACCTGCAATGTACTAGGTTACTGTGCCACAACCAGGAAATAAGACATGAATGAAACAAATGTGATTTAAGCTCTCACTGAGACAGAACTGAGCATGTGTAGAATGATATGGTATAGTACAGAGTTCTGGTGGAGTAAAAAAGATAAGGCTTCTAACCCCAGCTCTATCCTTAATCCAAGTTTAGGAACATTAGTTATACCAGAGATTTTGTTCTTTCAGTATAGTCCATTGTTCAGGATCAGGGTATTGTTACAAACACCTTTGAATCTTAGACTGACACTTAGGGACACTTTACCATTGAAAGGACACTATTAGAAGTCTTTAATGTGTGTAAAAATGTTCAACTTAAAACAGATACCTGTGAGGTTGGCTCTCAGACTTTGAAAAGTTTGTTTTTGTTCCTCTTTTTCAGAGTTGATATACAAAGAAGTTATGGACTTGGAGGAGAGAACCAAGAATGGAGTTATACGGGGGCAGCCCTCTCCTTTAGGTTGGTTACTATATAAGCTTGGTTAAGGTTATAAGGTTAGGGTTACTTCTTGTGTTGTAATCTTCAGTTGCATGAATCACGTATTGTTTCCCATATTTATCACTGTTACTATTTTTTAAGTTTAAGTATAGGGAGTGTAGTTTGGGTGAAACCACTGGTAGGTACACTGTTGTCCTAATACATCATGCTAATATATCGGTAACTGACTCCATAAAATACACATCTTTTTCTATAATACTGACATTCTATTGAAAAACGGAAATTTAAAACCATTTTGTATTGGCATTGTTCTCTTTAAAGAAGAAATTTTTCATAATTCAATATACTTACCAGGATTTTAATAGTCTTTACTTTGGATAAATAAACTAAGCCTTCATTGAAAGATTTAGTACGTCTTTCTCATTAAGTTACCATCTTTCTCATTTTGGTATTGATTTGTTGAACCAAGGCAATAACATTAAAACTGCCATTAGGAAGTGTTCCATCTAAAAAGAAAACTGGTTGGCAGGAGTTAAACATTTTCTTTTATCACAAGCTATATTTAATGTTAGCACTTACAAAAGCATAAAGCATTGAGGGAAAAAGTTAAATGACAGGTAACATGTATATATTCAGTACAAACTACATGACAGGCACTGGTGGTTTATGTACTTTATTTCATTCAACCCCTGAGACCTCACTGAAGGGAATATTATGCACATTTTACAGATGAGGAAACTAAAGTTCAGAAGAATTAAATGAACATAAAATTACAAATGTATTATGTAGAAAAGCTAATACTTACAGCCATGTTCATCAGTAACTTCAAATGGCATGGTTTTTCTAGCATCCCATGTGGCCTTTAGCTGGCAGCAGAGACTTTTGGCTACAGAAGTTAGAACAGCTTTATGAAAGAGATGAAATTTGACCTGAACCTTGAAGGCTGAGTAGTGTTTTAAGAGATAGGTCTTGAATTTGAGTAAGACTATGCCATTTTAACCATCCTTTTAAAACTCTTCTACGTTCTAAAAAAAATAAAAATAAAAATATTATATGAGTAAGATTTTTAACTATAGTTTCAAATGCCCATTTTGTTATACTATAAACATATATTTGTTTAGTTTCTGTGGCTTTCTGTAGCACTTTTGGTTATATTTGTGAGTTTTTGAAATTTTTTATTTTTTAAATCCTTGATCAGGAATACAGTCTTACAAATTATAATATAGATCCTGTTGAAAATAGAAAATGGGGGCACCTGGGTGGCTCAGTCGGTTGAGCTTCTGACTTCAGCTCAGGTCATGATCTCACGGTTCGTGGGTTCAAGCCCCGCATCGGGCTCTGTGCTGACAGCTCGGAGCCTGGAGCCTGCTTCTGATTCTGTGTCTGTCTCTCTCTGCCCCTCCCCTGCTCACGCTGTCTCTCTCTGTCTCTCAAAAATAAATAAATGTAAAAAAAAAAAATTTAAAAAAATACATAAAATGATTTTGACAGCTTTTACCTACAATTTAGTTGTAACAAAAGCTATATTATAAATGCTTTAATAGCTGAGTTAATTAGCTTTGTATTGATGTACAGTAGTAGTTATAACTAAATTTAGTTCATGATGGAGCTTTGAGTGGGATTTGAAAAATCCATTATGTGGGAGACTTATATTTCAGAATGCTCTCCTAGTGAGTGGTACATCGGAAGTGTCAGATACTTTAGTAAACTTAAGTTCATGAGATAGAGCAGTTTTATCTGTTTTTAACTTATTTAAAGAAACTGGATCTTAAACAGCACTTGACTATGGTTATAAAATAAGTCAGTGGTAAGGACAGGACTGCAGGTTTCTAGACATTTTCTGGATTCTCAGGTATAGCTTAGGGAGAAGAGTGTTAATAACTCAACCCATTATAAAAATATTCAGTTCTTGATTATATGGAAAAAGAGAAGAAAGTCTTTGACAGATTAAACTATCAGATAATCACAATATCATTTCACCTTGAATTTTGGAAATTAAATATATTATTTTTCCCACTTTTCCTATCTTTATTTTGGTTTGGCTAAGTTTGCATGCCTTTGAGGGTGTAGAGACTCACCTTAGGGGGAAATGACTCAGCTACCTAAAATGAAGGATTTTCCCTATTATTGCCAATTCAGATATTTGAGAATTTACTAGATTGCTTTAAAGTTCAGGGGAAAAAAAGTACTTTTCTTAGGTATTTGATTTTCAGATTTAAAAGTTAACTATTTAGGGTTGCCTGGGTGTGGCTCAGTTGTAGGTGCCGGACTTCGGCTCAGGTCATGATCTCACGGTTTGTGAGTTCGAGCCCTGCATCGGGCTCTGTGCTAACAGCTCAGAACCTGGAGTCTGCTTCAGATTCTGTGTCTCCCTGTCTCTCTGCCCCTCCCCTGCTTGTGCTCTCTGTCTCTCAAAAATAAAACAAACATTAAAAAATTAAAAAAAAAAAAAACAACACTTAAAGTTAACTATTTAATGCATTTAAAAGTTAATTTTGGGGGCACCTGGCTGGCTCAGTCGGTAGAACATAACGATTCTTGATCTCAGGGTTGTAAATTTAAGCTCCACGTTGGGTGTAGAGATTACTTAAAAAAAATTTTTTTAATTAGAAAATAAAAGTTAATTTTTATCAAATTAAGCAGTTTGGATAAAAATGAAGTTTGGGTTACAAAACAGAGGCATAAAATGTATATTTGGTGGAACCCTTTTATGATTTGAATATTTCGGTACAAGTCTTTGAAGCTAGCTGTGGTACTGTGTACTCTTCAGTCAGAACAGGTGCATTCTGTAGTGTCCTATGGATTGAATTTAAAATATAATGTCTTCCGTTCACTCTGGCTAGGAACCTAATGGACCAGTCCAGCCCAACACCCTAAAGATTTGCCTATCCCCACTCCCCTGGCTATTTCATTGTTAGATTTGAAGACAAGCTCTCAGAGGACCTTTTGTATTCTAAAGTGTTTTATGGTTCATCATTAGAATGGTAGGATGATTTCAAGCACTGAGATGCTGGGTTCTGGAGTAGTGGTTTTCAACCTGCTTTGTTTTAGCATTCTTTGAGTGCCTGAAAACTCAGCCCTAGAAATTCTTACTGCTCGATTTGGAAACCACTGCTTTTATTCCATAAATGAGTTCTTAAGAACGTTTGTATAACTTGCATTATTTAATAGGCTCAAGTTTGGAATGGCCCTTATTTAGTAATCCCATAGTTCAGAAGTACTTACCTAAGAATGTGAATCACCGTTAACATATTTCCCACCCCCCAAGTGACATTCCTTCCCCTTTCCTAACCCAGCCCCCTTGAAAGGATTTCACTATTGGTTATGTATTCCTGTTCCTTTTTAAAATCCAAGAAATGCTTGTTACCTATACTTTCAGTAAAGGAAACAGTCTTCCCCTACTTTATCTGTTTAATAAATCCATGCTAGCATTTATGAAGTATTTATTAGAGTAAAAATAACAAGAACATGAGTTTACCCAAATAGGGTTCTTGAGTGACCCTGGCAAGTCCTATAACCTAAACTGGGACAGTTGAACTGAGGACCCTTCCATTGAGAATGATTTTAGTCTTTGTCTTGGCTTTTTCTTTAAAACAAGATGTGCCAGAATACTGCTTGGAGTTTATAGTGAGAAGATAACATAAGCCATTTTTATTAGGGCAGTGGTTTTTAACTTTTTGAGTTACATATCCCTTTGGAACCTCTGTCCAAAAAAAATGCAGTACAGACAGTATTGCATGTATTATCACACACACAACTTTTAAACCTTTTAAAGCCAAGAGAAAAAAAATGATTGATTACTAGAGGTAGCCAGTACAGTACAGGTAGCTCAGTGTGCAACTCTGTCTGCAACTGATTTGCTGTTTTGTTTCTCATAGCACAGGTGCAGCAGTGATCAATGGCTCTCAGCATCCATCGTCATCATCGTCTGTCAATGATGTGTCTTCAATGTCAACAGATCCGACTTTGGCCTCAGATACAGATAGCAGTCTGGAAGCATCAGCTGGACCTCTGGGCTGTTGTAGATGACTACTTGGGCCTTGGCAGGGGGGTGGGGGGATGGGGAGTCGTTTAGTCATTGATAGAACTACTTTGAAAACAATTCAGTGGTCTTATTTTTGAGTGATTTTTCAAAAATGTAGAATTCATTTTGTAGTAAAGTAGTTTATTTTTTTTAATTTCAAGTGATGTAATTTAAAACTTAAGTTGTGTTTTAAAACAGCAACAAAACTATTGTATTTTTGCTGTAATTAACTGTATAATGTAAACCTAATTATTTTATCATGGTTTAAAATTTTTGCATATTTGCTTTATCTTATGCTGCTGATTTTTTTTTTTTTTACTGAATTTGTAAGATTTTGTTTATCAAAGCAACTATTATGTGGTGACTTGCCTATATCATGAATTATTTAAGATTTTTATAGGTTTTTTTTATTAGAATTTTATTTCAAATGTTTTGTTCATGATGCTATCCTTCAGGGTTATGTGCTTATCAATGAAATAACCCCAGAGGAGTGAGGGAAAATAACCTGTAGCCAGTTGTATTCAGGAATAACTACTGTAAATGATGAACGTGTTAAAAAACCTCCAATATTTGCTACTTGCCAATCTTAATTTAATTTCAACAATTGGTAGGTAATCCTACATCCTACATTGTTTTTTGGCAAAAGCCCCATCATCTAAATGACAGAATAACTCAGAGCATGTCTTTGAAGATGCTGGGCGTCTACCACCACCCTCCTATTCCCCGCACCCCCCCACCCCACACAACAGAAGCCAAGTAAAAAGAGTATGGTATTTTCTGCAAATTTGTGGCATGCTCAAAGATTATGATCACATAAAGTCAAGAGGATACTTCATGAATAATACATTTCAATGCAAATAAACAGATGGTTCACTTCTACTAGCTATGAGCCTGTTTTTGTATACACTGAGTTAATCTACTCAGGCTGTAGGTCCCAGCTGTGGTCTAGAGTCTGGTCTTTCCCTTTCCTGCAGCCTCAGGCCCTTGGACCTGGGACCTTTCTGGTTTCCTAGCATGATATCAGTCAGTTGAGCACCAGTTCTCAAGGCGTTTCTGGCCATTTGATTCTACCTGTAGCATAATCTATTTATACTAGCTGTCAGGAGGTTCCGAAGCCTACTTCAATTTCTGTAGGTGATGTATCAAATGAGCAATATACCGTTCATCTGAAAATAGTAGCACACAGCCATATATAGGATATCATTTTCTAAGGACTGTTTCTTCACATTGAGCAGAGCAGGCATAAGTGGTGGTTATTCAGTCTGAGTCTTTGTTTTTTTTATACCTGATTTTCAATAAAACATGCAATGTGGATGTTGAGTAGGGTAAGAATGGTGCTGCTCCTGACAAGTGTATGTTAACTGTTTACATTTTCTATCTGCGGAATTATTTCTCCACAACTGAATTTTTCGTAAGTAAATGTCATTGAAGTCTCATTTTCTCTGAAATACATCATCTGTACGGCCCCAGGCACCTTTTGTTATTTTTGGAACAAGACGGATTTTATATCATGAACTGGGAAATGCATACGTAAATCAGTGACAAGGTTCTAGGCAGGAAGCCCATGGGAATTACTGACCAGTAAGAGCAAGAACTGGTGCATCTCAACATGCAGTGTCTGAAAGTTCGCTTGGCCTGTGATTCGTGTATTTAGTGCAAGATGCCTTTTGAGTTACTTATTTTAGGTTATTGTTAATGTGCAATATTCAGGATTAAAATACATTAGCCTTTTTAATATGCTTTGAAATAGCAAGTTTGGTTTTGATGGTTTTATGTCATGATATCTAGCCTCTGGAGGTTGTCAGCCTTTTTATCAGTCCCTTTTCTACTCCTACAACATGGTGCATTAATTTTGTTAAGCAAATTAGAGTTTTGAGACTGTAACACCTCTAGAGTGGCAGAAACAGGATTGGATTTACGATGTTAGCAGAAATTTGAGCATGAGTGTGTTCTTAGTTTATATTAGTTTGGCAGTTAATTAGCTTTATTTTCCCTAGGATAGATTATTTCACTATTGCACTTTAACAACTGACATGCTTTCAGAAGTTCCCCATATTTTATGTTTGATTGCTAATAAGCCATCTCTGTTGATACAGATTTTGATTAAGCAAGGAAAACCAGGTGTTCTTCCTGTATCATCTGTTGTAAATGCCAGCTCCCCCTTGCCAGCCAGCATGTTTCAGTTGATTCAGAGAAAAGGAATTCTTATTCATTAATGTAGACTAAAATACTTGGCAAACTATATCCTGAAAACAAAGTTTGCTTGTTAAATGTTGTGTGCCCTACGTTTTTAAAATGCGATATCTAAATACAACTTTCCCTCATCCCTTAAATCTGTGAAGTTAGAGAAGTACTGATTGTTTTTGTTTTACAGCGTTTTTGAACCTTTAAGACATCTTAAACATTTGTGTGTGTTTTAAGAGAAATTACAAGTAAGATTTCTGTCCAGCAGTACTTCCGTAAAGCCACCTTGCTTCTCTTAGAGCTTTGGTTTTTCAACTTCATATATATTTAATATATCCATCATCTTACCGTCAAAAAATTATTTTGACTAAGGTTTATTCACATTTATATTATTTTATTATTCACCTTTACGGGAAAGAGACACTAATTCTTTTCTCCTAGTTCTTCCTCATTTCCTACTCTGTTACTCTCTGATGTATACTGACCATTTGTAAAATGATTGTGTTGTTGGGATTGCTTCGTTACAATATACGTGAATAGAGCATCTCAACTCCTTGACGCTGCTTGCCGAACAGTTCTCATTTTGTCACACACCCTCAGCTGCTGGTGTTCCTGGTATGCACCCTTCCAGGTCGGTAAAGGCACAGTGCTTCACCCCACACGTACTAAGAGAAATGCCAGCCTTTAAATGAGGAGGCCACCACACAACCCCCTTCACAGTACAGAGAAGCTTGGTGGTATGCAAAGCAGCAGACTTGCCTGTACTTTTCATTATTCTGTTCCTTGTTAACCCTGCTGTTTTGTCTAAAAAGATGAAGGTGAAGAGGACGTAAGTGTCTGATAGTGAAATCAGAAGAGGGCACGTGAAGCTGTTTCAGGGTTACAGATAAGACTTGGTTTACACTGTCGGCCAGTATGTGCTACACATATGAAGACTTAACTACTCAGTGTTGCCTAGGCACAAGCCTGCACCACACTTGGAGGTAAAGACATAGTCTATTTTCAAAAATACTGTTGTAGTTTGTGAGTGTTGTTCATTAGTCACACATTAGCTGTAGAGTGAATGCATGAAGCCCCATGACCCCAGTAAACTTCTCTTACCAGTAGAAAAACCAAACACCACTGTTCTGTCATTAGCAGCCCTCTTAAATGTTGCCTCCATATCCTTTACGTGTTAGCGTACATTGTGTTTCTATGATCTCTCTTAGGTTTTTCCTGAATCAGAGGAAACTACTTTTTCCTTAATAGCAAGAAAGATGAAGAGGTAAAGGGCATTGAAGCAGAAATGTATAGTTTGGGGTACGATTAGAAAACTCGCAAGGAAAACAAAAATCCGAATTAATTTCAAACTAACTGCTCTTAGTTAAGTGCTCTTAAGGAGAGTCTAGTAAGAGTAACAATTTCTGGCCATTTCTAGTTTAGATTCTCTTCGTTACTGAGACTTTTGAGAAATCTGTGGATTAGTTTTGCACAATGTTCTATTCTCACAATAATTTACAAATTAAACTAGGTTTTTATTGAACTACCTCACACTAATTTTCTATGCTTTCCCAAGTAAGCTATTGCCCTTACTGTAAGCTCTTTACTGAGTGTGAATTATAAATGTGTGTTAAATACTTTATAGCCAATGTTGACACAATACCAGTAAGTATGTAAAATATATACCTTGCATCAGTAAGAGAGACTCATGCGTAAAATCTTTCACTGTGTATCTTGGAAAATTGTGTTAGATGTGTTCGTTGGACATTATTACTGTCTGTTTTTATAAGTAGAAACCTGCTCGTGATATCAGTCCATTCTTTACATTTTACAAAAGGAATAAATCTTAGTAAATTTTACGAAGAAATAAATTACTTTTGTAGGCCCGATATTTGGTATATTTTTGAGAAGCTCTTAATCTTTTAGCTGAATGATGAAGTTAAACTGAACTAGCTGTCTACTTGGACTGTGACATCTATTTTCTCATTACAGTTTATCCTGTTCAACAGGTTTAAAACCTGAAAACCTACATATGATAATTGACATTTGCTTTTCTCCCTATAATGCCATTCCTTCTTCATACCTGTTCCTTCCCTGTGTTCCATTCCCTCTCCTCTCCTCTAGACAAAACAAAATGGGGCACTTTGTAGGGAATGCTGAGATAATTATTGTGGTTTTTAATCATTCATGCCCTAGTCATTAAACATGCACCACTGGAATGTAAACATTGTTACCTAGTATGTTAATTGGTTATAATATTTTAAATAAAAAAGAAAAAAGTGGTATGAAAAATATGAAATTAAGAGTTTTTTCATTGAAAACGAAATATAAATTTGTGCTAAAAAAGTTTTTATGGGCAATTTTAAGATTCCCTGTGGATTGGTATTAAAGGGGTAGTAGGACTAGGGCAGCTTTCTTAGATTTGGATTTATACAGATTGTGAAGAGCCTAAAGTACCACTCTGCTTTTCTGGTTTATCTAGTCTTGCTTTTCTTGTATTTGAAATCTCTGGAGAACTGTATCTAAAAGGAATTTTCTTCAGTGCCCTTAACCTAGTTCTCAGTAGCCATGTAAGAGAGCAGCCATCGCGGCCACTTGGCAAAAACAAGTTTAATTTTAAAAGGATCTATTTCAAAACGAACTGGGGATTTCGGTTTTGAGTGTGTTTTCAACTTTGCCATGCTTCTCTTCTCTTTGCCGAACTGGGCAGGCTGCTACGTGGGTATCAGGGTCGCCCACTGTATACGTCCAGCCTCTGTATGAGGTCACTCCCTCTCTTGCTCAACTCTTAACTCCAGAAAACCATCTTCTCCATGCTTTCCCCATTCACCTGCACTCAGACTTCCCTGCTCTGAGGAAAGGACGAGACGGGGTCGGTCTTTACCTGATCACTGCAGCTCCATCGGCCTACGGGGTCGCTGGCCTGGTGCATGCGCTCTGCTCTGTCACGGTCGTTAGATCTCCAGTGAGAGACTGGGTGGCAAAAGCAGACATCAAAGTTTTGAGTCCATATAATTTCTGCCCAGTTGTAATACCCTGGTGACACCAAATGAAAGGGGGTAGTTCGCCCTTATTAGTCTAGGTACTATGTCTATTTTAGTATTGTACCTTAGAAGGTCGATTGACTTCATGTAAATGAACATTGATTTGTACTAGTTTTGTGGTTTAAAATTTTTTTAGCTTTTACAGCTTAAACACTGATATGTCTTTGGACTTCATTTTAACTGAAACACGTCAAATATGCTTTTCTAATTTTAGACTTCTAACATATAATCAGTTCGCGAATGCATATATGTCTACGATCCTATGTTGGAAGCTGGGGGTAAGGAAAGATAACAAATGGGACGACGGTCTGGTCAACCTGATTGAAATACTGTTGTGTAGACGGGCAAGAACCATGCTGAAGGGACATGGAGGGATTGGTCAGGAAATGAGGGTTTTGCAGAAGAGGCATTTTTTGAGCCTTGGTATAAGGAATGGTATTCCCGGGTAAGGGAAAAGCAAGGAGGCTTAAAAGTGTGTGCATGGGCAAGGAATGTGGAATGGCCTGACATGAGAGTAGGTGTGGAGAGAATATAATGAGAGAAGTCTGAAAAGCTGGGGATCAGAACTGAAACATTTGGAGGAATTGTCTTCATTTTAAAGGCAGTAGGAACTTACAGTTTGTGAGAAAGAGTAATGTGACCAGACCTTGGTTTTAGGAGGGACACTGGTAGTGGGAGCAAGCTGGTTAGACTGGAGGTGTGGAGATTGGTGACTGGGAAGCCAAAGATACACAGCTGAGAGCTGAGGTCATTATTTGCACAATGAGAATGGAAGAGAGAAGACTCAGGTTGCCATTAACTACGCGAAATAGCTGAGATTAGCATTTGGGGCTGAGCCCTAGTGATTGGGCAGCACAGCAGGTGTTGTGCAGGGAAAACACGTCCAAGGTATTTTCCAGTTTGTACATCACAGATTGAAGAGTCCGGGACAGAACACACGTCAGGTATGGCATCAGCTTTCCACTTAAATGTTTCAGCGAGGGAGGAAAGGAATAATTTCTCCCTTACTGCCGGTCACCTCTCCAGTCTCTTCCATTGTGAGGTCTGTGTCATCTGCTTGCATGGCTCTTACACCAATTCCATTAGTGTCATTTTGTGGACAGAAGAAAAAGGGGATTCTTGTTGGGTATAACATATGTAAGACTTAGCGTTCCCTGGACAGGTGTGGGAGCATAGTTCTGCTTAGTAAGGATTGAGTGAGTGGTGAAGCAGCAGTAAAAGTGCTTTGGAAAAGTTGGCAGGAAATAAAAGAATCCTGACTGTCGAGAAAAAAAAAAAAAGTAGACTGAGGGGTCAGCACAGATTAAAAGGGAGAAACTAAAAGCACGTGTGCCTTGACAGGGTCCTGGAGAGGGTGGGATCTATTGAATCCTATGGATCCAGGTTAGCCTGACCTCAAGATGGAGAGTTTGGGTAATCTTGGACAGGTCTTAATTTTGCTGAGCCTTGCGCTATGTTACGTGAGCGTGGGAGATAGTCTCTTATCGGGCTGCCATGATGATGGCATGTTTTCTTATGAACTATTTAGTGTAGTTTTATAAAAATAGTCTGCAAGCAAATGTAATTGCAGACTTTAACGTTGGAAAGGAATAGAAATGGTGTGACGTGGAGAAATGTTAAAGAGCAAAGGAGGAATTTTGCATGGTCTCCCACCTTAGAACTTCTGTACCCTCTGACCTTCAAGTCATTTTTTTCCAGCCTGAATAGTCCCACTCTGGTTGGTAAGAATAATTCCTCATTGGAGAGAAATGGCTCAAACTCAAAATTTGATTTTTTTTTTTTTTTTTTTTTTTTTTTTTAAGAATTTGAACAGTTAAAACATTTTGGTTCTATTTCATACAACATTCTCACCATTCATTCCAAATGAACCTCCTCCCTGGCATATACCTTACATCTTTGTGCACATGCTTTGGTTGCTTACTCCTGCGTTTGCCTGTTTTAAATCCTCATTGCTTAAGATCCAGCTCAAACACTTCTCTGATGAGCCTTCGCTGCGATGACTTTTCCTTTCACAAACCCAGAGCGTACTTGCTAACTCCCATCATCTGCTCACTGTGTTCCATGGAGGTAAGACAGCAGCGTGGTGTGTACCTCTTCACGTTGTTCTGTGAGTCTTCTCTTCTAGATGCTTCGCTCTGGAACGCTTGGATAGAAGAAAGTGTCTTATACCTGCCTAGTTCGTGCCTGGGAGGTAGGCATTTGATAAGTGTTGGGCTGGATAAGCTAATGACTAGGACCCATCATCTATACCCTTTCTGTCCTCTGAAATGCAATATTCATGGCCTTCCAACTGTGTCCTAAGGAAACTGTACAGCACTACGGGATTAGTAATGTGAGCATGGGCTCTGATACCAGATGTCTAAAGTAGAATCCTGGCTTCACATTAGTTGCCTCACCTACAGCAAGTTGCCTCAACTCTCTGCGGCTCTGTTTCCTCAGAAGAGGTTAGAGGCAGAAGGTGATTCTCATACAGAATTAGAACCATGAGGGAGATAGTTTTCTTAGAAGCTTCCCAAGACGGTTCTGACCTGCCCCCCTCCATCCGTGATCAGCTGCCTTAGAGACCTAAATAAATACCCAACTCTCCACCGAGAGCAGTGACAGATGGGGTGCAGGGTGCGTCAGGAATGAGGCATGCCAAGCCCCAGGTGGTTACTGTGAGAGAAGGGAACCAGAAAGATACCAGGGCCCTGCTCAGGGAAGACAGGAAGGGATGAGGAAGTGGAGGAAGGGCAGATGGTACAAAGTGTCATGCCCCCACCCTTCCTAAACATGGTGTTCTACTGCCTGCGACGTTTTATGTGCACATAGGCTTTTGTGTTCAAGTAAGTTAGGGGGCTGCTCCTTAACTGTGAGCATGTTCATCATTTTTCAGGACTTGCTTATAGACCTCAGTATGCGTTTCCACAAACCTATCCACAACTGTCGGTGTGCTCTGTCTCCCTAACTTGTTGGAAGCCAACCCTTCCACTGCCTTTCATCTTTTTCCGGACTTCTCTCCTCGTTACTGCCCTCATTTCATTACCAGCCTCTCCCCCTCTACTGAACCATTCTTAGCAGCATACAAACATGCTCTAGTAATTTCCATGTTTAAAAAAAGCTCTCTCTTACCCCCTTCCACCTTGCAACCCTATTTATTTCTCTGCTCCCATTTACGTCAGGACTTCTGTAAAGATTGGCCTGGGCGTGATGTTTTTCTTCCCTTCCCTTCTCATTCAGTCTCCAGACCATTCCTGTCTAGTTTCTGGCCTGTCACTCTACTACACTTGGTCTGGAGCACAGTTCCTGCACTAGCTTTCCTGCAGCCACTCCCCGTCACTGCCACCAAATTTACCCACCCTCCACCAGTGGCCACAAGAACCTTGCTGAAATACAAGCCAATCCACGTCCATTGATTTAAAGCCCTCAAATGCTTTTCTATATCCCTTAAAGTACCTTTACCTTGGGTGACCGGGCCCTACAGTGTCTGGCCTTGCCTGGCTCTTACCCTGGCACCCACCATGCCAACAGTGGCATTGGCACTTGTGCAAACATCTACAGCTCTTTCCTTCTGCCTGCAGCTCTCTGGTTGCATGGCTGCCCTGTCTGTCCTTCAGTCTTTAGTTCAAATTTACCTCCTCAGAGAGGACTTCCTGACCAACTTGTCTAAAACAGGCCCCTGGGATCACCTTTTTCAGAGCACTTATTACAACCTGAATATCTTGTTTATGTGTGCTTCTGTTTAACACACACACACACACACACACACACACACACACACACACAATTCACCTGAGTAAATTTAAATCTTAATGGCTTTATTCAGTGATTCATGAATTGGGCAGTATCCTAAATCTAGCAGACAGATAGGAGCTCTGAGGAGCTGTACAAAATGAAAAATTTTTATAAGCAGAAGGGAGCAGGAAATTATACTAGGAAATTATACTAGTATACTGCTCTATACTAAGAGCAGGTTGGTTATTGTAAACTTACTTTCCTGCAGAGGATGGCTGGAGTCTATCAGGCAGATGACCTACCTAGTACTGACCAGGTGATTACCGATGGACTGGCTTAAGATTCCATCTCTGGGAGAATCCAAACTGTAAGTAAGTCTTGGTTCAGTGATACGTGGATTAGTATAAGTGACTCCATTTGGGACCTACTGTCTTTTGGGACCTAACCTTTCCTTACGGTCTACCTTGCCCCACTAGAAAATCTATGAAAGCCATGACCTAGGTTTTGTTCCCTCTAGGCCCACGCGAATGAAATGCCTGTGGATCCCTACAGTGGACATAATATACCGTGGGGCAGTCCTCTCCTAAAGCGTAAAGGCTAACCTTATATCCCACCCTCCACGACCAGATCCTCGCTACCTTCTCTAGCCTTCCATCCTCCCCACAGCACCCCCACACCCCCGCTCTGTTTCACATACACTCCTTTTGCTCTAGCAAAAGCATACACATCAGCATACAAAACAGGATGTGCCTTCCCTCACCTCGGCCCTCCATCGGATTTAGAGGTCTCTTCCAGCATTCATTTTGCATCCTGTGCACAAACCTCATCAAAACATGATTGGGGGGATGTTATAAAGCTATCAAGCCAGCATCTTTTGAACTTAGACGACTCATAAGAATACAGGCCCTTAATTAAGACTCCCTGGGACAGAAGCCTGACTCCTTCCCTGACTCGTGTACGGTCGTGGGCCAGGTCCTGAACAAGTACTCTGTGCTTCCCAAGTCCTTGACTGTAAAGTGCAGAGAGTAAGGTCCCCTAATGACATGTGAGGTTCTTAGACCTGCCGACACAGCAAGGGCTCTGAGGTCACCCTCATTGTGGGCACGAGGGAGCACAGACCCGCAGAGCTTCACTTCCCTGTGGTCCTCCGGCGGCACGGGCCCAAGCTCTTTGTGCCAACAAGCTTTCTGTGGCCGAATCTCTTCTGTCTTACCAACCACAACACAATCCTGGCACCTCACTGGTCCACCTGTCACAGGGGTTGGGGAGCACGGACGTAGTAGCAACGTGGCTGGTAGGAAGGGTGGCAATTTCTGACAAAGGTGGTGGCGTTTGGCGAATGCATGGGCACGAGACGCAGCAGCACTGTCCTATCAACTCAGCTATGAGCTCGTATACATGACAAACTGTCCCTTCCTGACATGTAGGATATAGGGAGAACTCGCCAGGAGGCTGGGGCCCTGCATCTAAAGGAGGGGGAGTCAGCGAGACATGTTATTGTTACTGACTCCATTTTTTTGCACACAGGCCTGGGAACATGGATACGTGGACTCCATCCGAAGCACTTTTACAGTGTGGAGTATGTACGTAGTGGGAGTGGTCGTGCCCAGTCTGTCTTTCAATACCCAGGTAAAACAAGGAATGCCTCTCTCTCTCTCACCCTAAAAACTCTATTTTTTTAAAAAGGATACTTGTCAGTCTTTAGTAAGCCAATTCCTTTTTTGTTTTTTAATATGAGACTTAGAATTTCCGCTTTTTAAAGTCAGACACAAATTTATAACACTTCTGAAGCAATCTGAGAGCAGAATCCTAGAATTTTGCCGATTTTCCACTATTGCCTGGTTGATTTATCCATAATTTAACCATTTTGTTAGCAACTTGCCTTTATTCTAAATCATTTAAAAAATCAAAGGTTTTCAAAACATTAATGTTCTATCTTTTCACATTCATAATTTATCGGTTTGCTTAATATTAAATGATGTCATTGCAATAATAAGTACAATTTGAATCCACGTTTGAGAATAGGTTCTGTAAATGTAACTCATTTGGGGAGAACCTAAGTGGACAGGGACAGGGTACTAGAGGCCAAAGCCCCTCACAGCCTTGTTGCTTGGCCTACTTTACAGGCAGAAGTCCCTGTGTTTTACAGACACAATGAGGAGTGCTGGCTCAACGGAAATGGGAGGGCAGAACTAATATTGCCAACTAATTCTCAGAGAAAAATTGCACCTGCAGATCCTAGTTTTGCCAGCAGGTGGCAGATGGGGTTCATGAGCTGGTTTTGGCCAGGACTTGGCCGGAAGCTGAGCCTTTGCCAGTAGGAGTTAAGAGAAGACAGACAACCTCCCTTTTCATCATGTGAAGCCCTTTTTGTCTTTCCTGCTCCTTTGCTAGCCTGGTGGTGTTTTTCTCTTCAAGTCAAAGTTGGCAGAATTCCAGGAACTGTGGCAAGGGAACCCAGAACCCTAAGAATACACTGGTATTCTCACCTATGTTCTTCTTAGCTTCAGTTTCCCGAGCATGGGGCCAATTCCTATCTTGTTGAGGAATCAATCACTTCAGTTTCTTTTTTCTTTCTCAAATAGGGAGGAGAGCAATATTTTACCTTCTTGGGAAGCTGGTCACCCGATCATCTGCTGTAGATTGCCTGAAAGTAGATACGGGTGTTGCTGTCCACTGACTGCCCCCTCCTCCCCGCCCTCCTCAGAGTTCCGTGAGAACTTTTTAAAAAGTTTATGTATTTATGTCTCTGGAGAGACAGAGACAATGTGAGTGCGAGTGGGGCAGAGAGAGAGGGAGCGAATCCCAAGCAGGCTCCACACGTCAGTGCAGAGCCTGACGCGGGGCTCAAACCCAGGAAACCACGAGATCATGACCTGAGCCAAAACCAAGAGTCAGATGCTTGACTGAGCTACCCAGGCGTCCCGTCCCCCCAAGAGAACTCGTTGACTACCGATGCTGCTGAGTGCCCTTGGCAGGCACCTGGGTTCCTGGCTGGTGAGGCCCTGGGCAGCCCAGCAGGCCTGTGGTCAACCTGCCTGACCACGGTAGGAATTACCAGCTAACTTGGACCTGTGGGCTTGCATCTCATGGTATGAAGTGAGCTCTTCTCGGGAACACCAAGACCCTGGCATTTAGAGCCTCCGTGCAATAGTTTATACCTGACTCTAGGTAGATGGGTGGTTGGCCCTGAGAGACTTTTCCAGAGATAGGGGTCGTAGATTGGGGCACTCTGGTGTGTAGGGTGGCAAGAGGCAATATGTAAGGACACTGCACAGGAGCCAGCGAAGGGTCACTGACATTGCTAGCCCCCAGAGGCCAGTCCTCTCCTCCCTAAGCCCCATCTCCAGGAGCTCTGGCCCAGGCCTACACCACGTGTGGTGGTGGCCAGGGAAAAGTTTTCTGGAGGGATCTGCCCTAATGGAGACTTAAAGTCTGAGGATGAGCTGGAGGAGGGTGAATGGGCAGGGGAGAGGAATTAGCACTAGCTAGAGGGGAGTCTGAAGGGAAACGGGACACAGACTGAGGCAGTGGAGGACAGAGAGGACAGAGGATGGGCACTTCCCATCACCGTGTCACCTTCAGACACATGCCTTGTTTCCCTGCACGGGCCTGGGGCGGAAGTGAGGTGTATATCGCCCACGCTGAGCTCCGACTCCTGGACTCTGGCCCTGGAGCAGAGCCGGGGCCAAGCAAAGGCAAGCAGGTTACGATGGAAGGCCAGAGAGGAATTCTAGGCCAGATGCCAGCTGCAGAGGCCCAGGTGGCTCAGAGGCAGAAGGCCTGAGAAAAACTGTCCTGCTCTGGGCACGGGGAGGATGCAGCAAAACACAGATTTGCGTAAGAACAGCTTCCGTGACTGTGACAGCACCGGGTGTTCCTCAGGGAGCTTCACATCCCACTTCCGAAGCCCGTGGGACACCCTGGGGACCTCCAACGAGCAACTTGGTAACCCCAACCCCCAATTCTGCATGACCATAAAGAAGGAGTCAGGCATCCAGACGTCATGCTAGGACAGCAGATTTAATAAAGAATGCAAAATGTTCCCTGTGGGCTGCTCAGACCCCAGATGCCATCTGTTTCGGTGGGTCACAGGGCTGCTGCCTCTGACACCTGCCAGGCCCTGCACCGTCGGAGCAGCATCCAGATCCCACGTGGGGCTTGGGCTCCCGACAGTCCCCCTGGGGGTGTCAGCACTCCTCCCTCCAGCTGGCTCTGGAGCTCCTGGCACCACTGAGGCCCAGGTCCAAGCTGCAGGGCCTCGTGGCTCCTCACGAGGCCGGCAGCCGTCTCTGCTCAGGGGCGGGCGAGCACCGCTGCAGAAGGGAGCTCTTCCCCCTCCCTCACTTGGGGGCCTTGTCCCCTTTTGCCCCAACGGTCAGGCTTCCCAGGGTTGAGAAGAACTCCTCCATTTCCTTCTGCAGCAGCTGGTTCCTCTTCTCCGCATCTTCCCGGGCCCGCTCCGAGTTCCTCAGCTTTATTTCCAGCATCGTGTACTTTTTCTTTTCCTGGTCCAGTTCTTCTTCCAGCTGCGACATTCGCTTCCTCAGAGTGGCACTACCTTCTTCGAGTCTTTAAAATCAAGAAGAAAGACACTGTTTTAGACTGACTGGCTGGGTGTCAGTGAACACGTGCCTGCGTGCACTCCTTCCGAAGGAGCCGGTCAGGCGGCCCAGGGACAGGAAGACACACACGGGCTCAGGGCTGGCTCTGCAGCAGGCCCCACAGGCCTCGGCAGCTCCTCCCAGGACCCTGGTACTTCACCCCCCCGGGGACCTCCCCTACGCCTGTGACCCAGAAAGGCCAGCATGAGCATTTGGCCCTTTGGCACTCGAGGCTGGGAGCCTGAGTCCTTGCTAAAATATAAAATCCACTTGCCCTCCAGCCCAGCCAACTGTCCGCTGAGGAATGGACTGCTGGCTGGCAGAAGGCAGGACTGGTCCCCAGATGGAGACGGAAGTAGGAAACTGGCCCCTCGCCTTTGCTCTTCTGGGAGCCACCTTGGACCCCGGCCTCCCTCCAGCTGCCCCACCTCCCATGGCCCCCCCTCCAGGCCCCAGCCAGACACGGCGACTCACTGGAAACCCCATTTGGGTTGTGCCCTCCATTCCTACTTGTCCTTCACGCCCCAGCTCGAATGCCTCACCCTCAGCGATAAGTCTCTGGATCCTCCCCAGGAGGCCACATCAGCGTTCCTTGATGCCGTGGCAGACATGCTTCTGTGGATGTTGACACCACACAGAACAGAGGTCGGCACATCCATCTTTTCAGCCAGATGACTACTTCCCGTAAGGCCTGTGGGGCATGCTAAGCCCAGCCCCTGAGAACCAAAACACTGGAGTTTGAGCCCCAGCCTGGCTGCTTATGAGGCACGTGACTGTGGGCAGAACACAAACTACCGGGTCCTGGTGTCTTTTCTGAAAAACTGTCAGGGACAACCCTTCCTCCAGGAGCTACAGCTACAATGAACAGAGAAGGCCACGAGTGCACAGCACAACTGTACCTGTGACATGGGGTAATGGGAGTAAGAATCCATTCCCACCGCATCCAGGCCCAGGCCCAGGCCTCTACCCTCAATCAACAAACACAAAGCATGAAGAAGGCAGGAAACCTCCCTGCAGCCCAGCCCCCCATCTGGGGAGCACAGGACACGCTAGGAGACAGAAGAATCCCCACGGCAGGTGGCAGCAGGACCCCCCCAGACTCCTCACTGCTTCTCCTCTGGCTCCAGCCCCCTCTTGGCTGGCTCCTCCTCCCCGATCTGGTGCTCTCAAGCTTGGGCCTGGGCCTCCTGTTTCCTCTCTATGTGGCTCATCGTGTGACCTCATCCAGTCTCCAGACCCGAGGCTGCATCTACATGCTGAATACCTCTCAGCCTCTGTGTGCCTCGACTCCACTCAGAAACTTGGTAAGCACCGCACCTCAGCGGGTCCACAGTTGGCTCCTGACCCTTCTTCTCCAAACCACTTCTGTGGCCCTGGTGTCCCACACACTGAACAACCCCATTCCACTTATTCCACCAAGACAAAAATGTCCCCTAAGTCAGTTCTTTCTTTCACCCCCACATCTGACCAATTAGCAAGCCTTCCAAACACGTTCAGAATCTGGTGCTTTTCTCCACCTCAACTGCTGCCCGTCAGGTACATGACATGCACACGTCTGGCCTGGAGCCCCATGCTCTGCCCTCCACCCCCCTTTCTCCCACTCCACTTGCCCGACCCTTTCCTCCACCTACCTCTCCCCACTGCAACCCCTGGCCTTCCCTCTGTCCCAGCACAGCCTTCCAGCCCTCTCTTCCCATGCTCCCCTGCCCTCCACCCTGCTAGTTCTCCTCCTTTATCTGACCTTCTAACATACCATAGATTTAAAAAAAAAATTTTTTTATGTTTGTTTATTTTAGAGAGAGAGCCAGAGACAGAGCACGAGTGGAGGAGGGGCAGAGCGAGAGGGAGACACAGAATCTGAAGCAGGCTCCAGGCTCTGAGCTGTCAGCACAGAACCCGACACGGGACTCGAACTCACGAACCGCGAGATCATGACCTGAGCCAAAGTCGGATGTGTAACTGAGCCAGCCAGGTGCCCCTCACATACCATAGATATTTAAAAAATCTATCTCGTTCATGGTCGCTCCCCCTCACCCCCAACACACACAGCACCAAATAAAAATAAGGACAGAGGTTTTGATCGGTTTTGGTCTTGGCTCTGTCCCCAACATCTAGTACAGTGTCTGCACATCACAGCCACTCAATGAATTCTCTTCTGGGAATGTAAGAATTGGTACAGGGGAGGGGTTCTGAGTCCCGGAAAGCAGGGCTGAAAGCTGGTTTCCCCCAACTCCCCAGACCAGACCCAGTGCAGACTCCATATGTAAAGACCTGCTGGCTGGGGCTCTATTCTCTCCTGTGCTCAGAGGGATCCTCCTCTCCCTAGACCACCCCTCGGCCCAGGACGACAGCACAGACCACTCTGCTGGCGAGAGTACTACAAGGGCTGCCGCTGCTGCCCCCTTGCTTCTGAGAGCCTCCCACCCACCAAGCAGGAGGAAGCGTGAGCAGTGAAAGCTTCCTGAGCACTCTGGCTGCACCGGGCCCTGTGCTGAAGACTCCCATCCGCTGGCACTTAATCCTCATGCCAAAGGGGTGACGTCATCAAGCCCAGAGAGCCTGCCAGACAGACATTCAGCCAATACACACTGGGGTCAGACAGCCCACCTGGGATGCTCAGCCAATACCCAGCGGGCAGGGGTCTGACCCCAGGCAGTCTCACCCAGAGCCCTCCACGAAGCACAGCATTGTCCCCCTGAGAAACCTAAGCTTCTGAGAAGGTAAAAGAACTAGAAGCTCAAGTTGACTCCACAAACAGCTGAGGGAAGTGAAAAGTGGACTCTGACACTCTCTGAGGCTGTCCTCACACTTCCCATGTATTCTGTAGTTTTTGTCTGCGAGCTCATCTTCAGCTGTAATCCTCCTCCTCTGTATCTGCGGGGCGTTCCATTGTTACCTCTGCCTGGGAAGTCCCAGCCCGGCGCTCCCGTGTGTGGGGTATCTCCCCCTGCCCCCGTTGTATACCTCACAGTTCTACTCCTGTTGTGTCCTTTCTCCTCCTGGCTCAGCCCAATCTTATTGGTCCTTCAACTCCTAGCTCACACGTCGCCCGCTGTGACCCTCCCTGACCTCCTACAGAACAGAAGGGCCGACGCTGCCATTGAAGCTCCCTGTAGAAATCCCTTCCACCCCCCAACCGTCTCTGATGGAGAAAGGAAGGCCTCAGAACACACAGACACCTGCTAGTGGATGGGACCTGATTTACAAGTCAGACATCTGGGGCAAGGGGCTAGGGAGCCGGAGAGGCTGGGAGAAGCACTGCATGCTGTCAGTGCAAGACTGCTCCTGACCTTGGGTGGAGAGCCTGGCACCTCAGAGCTGGGAAACCCCCTCCTCACAGGGGAGGGGGAAGGATCACACTAGGACCATCAGTGAACAAACCTGCAGGGCTCAGAATGGGGCACAAGGCATCCTCCTGTGACCAGGGCAGGTAGGAGGGCACCGCTTAGCACAGCCAGCTCCCTCCTCATAGAAAATTGGATTACAGTCCCAGAAGGCGTTTCCATATCGGGCCCAACCAGGTCAGCCAGCCAGGCTAGCTGGCCCAGGGCCAGCATCGCACGTGGGCGCTTCCTTGGGCCCTTGCACACTTCAGGGGGCCCACCTCCTCCCTGAGGGCCACGGAGGGACCCCCATGCTGAGCCCCTCCATTAAAGGTGCTCTGAGCAGCTAAGGCTGAGCTTCTGACTCACTCGCTCATCCAGCAGGCATTTATGGAGCTCTGACTGCATGCCAGGCCCCAGAGCTCCTGAGCTTTCCCAGACATAGGACCCCACCCCTCCATTCCCAACCTCGTCCTGGGGGCATTCTCCCAGCAAGGTGGCTCCCAGGGGCTGGCTGCTCTGAGCCCTGCCTCCTGGTGGCTTGCTCTCAGTGCCAGAGGCCATGACCAGAGGCCGACTGCCCAGGGCCTGTGCCCCGTGGGCTGCTGGCCGCAAGGGCTCCGCCGGGCCCCCGGGGGGGGGGGGGGGGGGCTGGCCTCACACTCACCCAGCGGCTGCAGCCCTTTACCTTTTCATACTCATCTCGTACTCAGTCCTCTGCCGGCACAGCTCCGCCCTGAGCTCTGTGACCAGGCCCTGGAGAGCCTCGGAGCAGCGGGCATAGTCCTGGCTGGGGCTGCCTGGGTCACTGGGCTCGCTGCTGCTGATGCAGGTGCCCACCTCGTCCGGGCCACGGCCCAGGTCCGGGGATCTGCGGTCCTCGCTGCTGCTGGGGAAAGGGGAGGGTTCGAGGCCCCCCTCGGTGGGCAGGGAGCTGCAGGCGGACGAGTCGCTGGCCCGGCAGGCTGTGCAGCTGCTGAGCGAGCCCCCCGCCGACGCCTCGCAGGAGGAGGCCCCCGACCATGCCGTGCTGGCCACACTGGGAGTGCTGGGAAAGAGGCCGCTGGGCGGGGGCACGTTGTCGTAGGTGGAGAGTCTCTGCGCAGAGCCAGAGTCCTTGAGCCGTTCTCCCGAGGAGGCCCGGCGGTGGCCACGCAGGGAGGACAGCCCGTTCATGAGCCAGTTCCCTCCGGAGGAGATGATGGGCACCTCCAGGGAGGAGCTGCCCACCTTCGGGCTCCCTGACCGGGCCCCCGGCTGCCAGAAGGAAGATTTCCAGTTGGGCAGAGTCTGCACCTTCTTCCCGGGGCTGGCGGCAGTGGTGGGGCTGCCTCGGCCACCCGGACCCACGGGGGAGGTTCTAGACAGCGCCGCCACAGTGGCCCCGTCCAGAGAAGAGGTCCTGTGTGATGGCAGGCCGGGGGTGCCGGGGCTGCCGGGCTCTGGCTGGCCGTCCCTTGGGACCTCCTCGGAGCCCCACCCCACTGTACACGGTGGGCCCCCCCGTGGGGAGGCCGGCCCCTCCTCGGCCCTCGAGGTGAAGAGTTGGCTGTGTTTGCGGATCAGGACGGTCATCAGGTGCTGGACCAGGGACGTGCCTGCCAGGAAGAGGGAGTGAGAAAGCCTGGCCATGGATGTCTCCAGTCTAGGGTCTCTAGACCAGACCTGACACAGGGTATCTGCAGTCCAGAACCAGGCTGCTCCTCCAGAGAGCTCAGCAAGGCCTGCCATCTGCC
Source organism: Panthera onca (assembly GCF_046562875.1). Taxonomy (NCBI): domain Eukaryota; kingdom Metazoa; phylum Chordata; class Mammalia; order Carnivora; family Felidae; genus Panthera; species Panthera onca. Next base: position 41,446,429 of record NC_138349.1, on the reverse strand, counting down.
TCCCCGAAGGAAAGGACAGACACCAAACCCTCCAAATCCAGCACGAGCAGAAGGACCCACCCACGAATCCCCTTCCTTGGACACAGAGGGGCACCGTGCCTCCAGCCCACTCCAGCCCGCGAAGTGCGGGGAAGAAGGAGGCACGATGCCTGCTGAGGCTGCAGGGCGAGCCAGTGGCAGGCAGGCCCTAGAAATCACGACCTAGACATCACAGCCTTCTAGGTTGTCCCAGGTCACTCCCCTGGACTGCTGATGATGGCTGTGCCTGACTGTCCACATTCTGGGGGGCTCTGGGACAGGGACAGAAATGTCTTACAGGTGCATGTGGGCACACATACAGTCCCACATGCTGACGGTCATAACACACAATTCCACATATACACATATAAATGTATGCAGCCCCCAACACACAATACCCCCCTCACGCACACGTACACACAATCACGCACACAATACCTCTTCTCCAGGCCACAGCCCCTAAGATGCAGCCTGGGGAGCCTGTATTCCTGAGCCTGGGGGTTGGGGAGAAAGCGACAAAATGGGGGCAGTACAATGGGACCATGGTACCTATCCGCTTGCCTTGGTCCCTGCTGTTACCCTCCACCAAACAAAGACCAGAGACTGGGAAGGTTTCCAGGTGATAAGGAAGGAGGGGTCCTTGGGTGGACACTCCCACTAGAGGCAACTAAGAATCCTGGAAAAAATAAAGGAACTCTTAGGCCAGAAAACTGGGTGAGGCAGGAACTCCGGGTTTGCTGTCGGGCATCTGTTCAACCTGGCAGGCCAAGAAACTGGGGGCCTGGGGTGAGAGACCAAGCCAGGCAGGCCAAGGGGGGATCTGAGTGAGAGTGCCACCCCAAGAGTCACAACCTCGGCTTGGGGGGACAGAGAGCTCCAGACAGGTCTGCTCAGTAAGGAATAGCAACTCTGCCCTCAGCTTGCCAGGGGCCAGCGGTGGCAGCCCCAGCAGGCTTTGTCCTGCGTGAGACCTGGCCAGCCTCTGCACACCTTAGCCAGGACTGGCTGTGGGTCTCCTGTCTGCGAGGACTCCCACACTAACCCCTCTGAGACAGTCTTCCACGGGGCCTCCAAGCCTGGGCTCTGTTTCTGGGTCAGCCTGTACCTGTGCCCTTTGGTCAATCTAGCTGACAGAGAGTCAGCTAGACTCTTGCCCCTCCTGACCTCAGTTTACTCATGTGTAAAATGGGTGCCATAACCACACATGAGCTGCTTGTAAAGATTAAAATGAAGTGATACGAGTAGGGCACTTAGTAGAGGCCCTTGCATATTGAAAGCAGTGGCTACTGCTAGTTTTCATATTATATAATATTAATATATTAATATACAATATAATATATATTATATCATATATTTATATGTTATAATATAAACATATTTATATATAAATATATAATGTAATATATAATATATAATGTAATATAAATATATATAATTAAGATACATAATATAATATATAACTTTTATATATAATATATATAATTGATAAATATATATAATAATATATATTAATATATAATATTGATATAATATATATATAATATCCTGACATCCAGGAGCCTGTGACAACTACTTAATAAAAAATTACTTAAGGAAAGCAAAAACATCTGTGTGTATTCAAGGGCAAGGGCACTGACCTCTTCCATCCCACCCCCCACCCAGGCCCTCCTCTCATTCTCCATTGCACTCAGTGACCCCATCCACAGGGCAAAGTTCCTCTTCCTTTTATAGCTGGATCCCATGGGGTCAGAGGTCAGAGGGAGGTGAGGTATTCTAGAGGCTCCTTCCAGTTCCCCCGGAATGGAGCCCCCTTCCACTGGCCCGGCCCTAGTCCGGGCAGCACCCAGCACCGCCATGCATGCCTCCACCGTTACCTTCCATGATGGTTACCGGGTCTTCCAGCTGTGGCCGGAGTATGTTAGGTCCAAAAACGGTCGCCAGGTTCTGGACACTCATCTTGTTAACATTGGAGTGGGACTGAACTTCATCCAGAAACCTGTACAGTAAGGAAGAGGCAGGTGGCAGAAAAGCAAAACCTGATGCCAGATCTGCTGGGAGCTGCCCGGCCCCCAAGCCCAGCCATGTCCACGCGTGTCCACGGCTGCTGGGCATGGCCAGCTGCCCCTGCCAAGCTCAGAAGGGGGCGGAGCTTCCCTCTCTCAGGGGTCTGGGAGGGCCATCAGAAGCAGGGGCCAGAGGGACGACTCTCCCGCCTGGAATGGGGGGGGCAGATGCCCAAGAAGGCCCAGACCCCTCAGGCATGGGGCTAAGTGAAGGCCACCTTGCACTCCCTCTCCAGGCACCTGGGCCCCGGTTGTGCTCAGGAGGCAGACCCCTGGGGGAGGGGATGGCAAGAGGCACCCAGAGAAGGCTGAAGGGACAGAGGTGCATCCCCTCACTGGGGACTATACCACCACCTGCTCCCACGGGGACTGTAAGCTCCGTGAGTGCAGGGGCTGTTTCTCTACCCCTCACTGCCTCCATCAGCACCTGGGTGGGAGAATGACCCAGCCCCCTCTATGCAGGGCACTGAGCCAGAGTGCAGGGAAGGGAAGCCCCTGCCCCTGGTCACTTACTTGCAGATATATCTGAGCAGGTTGTAATTGGCCAGGGGAAGGCTGCTCACTTGTTTAGCCAACTCCAGAGTCCCCTTGGGATTGAAAGAGAAAAACAACACTTCAAAGGCCAGCACTGAGACCCCAGGCCCTTCTCCTGCTCGAGGGAGGGAGGGCTGGGGAAAGAGGAGGAGGGTGGGCTGGGAGTGGGGGCAGAAATCAGAGTCCAGACCTCCAGCCAAGGCCCATGCAGCTGAGCCCCAGGTGACCAGAAGGCACTCCGCCCTCCATCTCCCTCGGAGGAGCAGTGAGGCCAGGCTTGTGACCTCTTGGGGAAGCAGATTTACTTTTGGGGAATTGATGTGAAGGGTAATGCCTCTGTAGGGCCAAAGAGAAATGTTAGGGACGGGGCTCAGTACACCTACGGAGGTACAAATATTTGCCAGATAAAGACCCCTCATCTCCCTCAGGGCCAGAGGGTGAGCAAATAAAGTCCTGCCCCAGCCAAAGCAGGCTTAGGGCTTAGACACCTGCGGGAGAGGCTGCGGGCAGGCGTGGGAGCCCTCAGCCCTGGAAGCAGACTCAAATTCTTTTGGGAGGAGGCAGGATATAAATAGATGAAAGGTCTGGTGGTTTCTGAACCCTGTGGCTGGCCTGGGTGGCCTTAGATTCAGGTGTGTGTGTGTGTGTGTGTGTGTACAGCAGGAGCCCCCACTGGGGGCCCAGGACCATGACTGAAACTCGGCCTGCTTTAGGAGGTACCTGCCCCTCCCAGAGACGGAGGCCTGCACGAAGAGAGGACCGTACACAGATGGGATGTTCCAGACACGCTCCATCCAGAGCCCCCTCCCACACACAGACCTGCTCCAGGCCCCCCCTACAATCACAGAGCAGGGTGCTCCGGGCACCCCCCCTTCACAGAGCAGGAGGTTCAAGGCCCCCTATCCTACAGAGCAGTTTGTAGGCCAGGATCTATGTGCCACGAAAGTCACTCAAAGTCAGAGTTTGTGCTCTGTGTCCATATATCCAACTGCCGGCAGGCCCGCCTCCCAGGATGGGTCCCCAGGAGCCACTAACCTCCCCCTCGTCCTTGGTGAGCAGCTGGGCACAGCTGAGGAAGTCCTCGTACCTGGCGAAGGGGACCACAGGCTCGGGGAGCTCCCGCAGGTACAGCTTCAACAGGGAGGCCACCGTGTGCACGTCTGTTGTGCTGTGGGCAGGGGGACATGCATGAGGCCTGGGACGCCGGGGAACCCCAGAAGTGACCAGCACCTTGCGCCACACCACCAGGGGCAGCCTCTGCTCTCATGTCCACGTGTGTGCTTGCGTGTGCACACTGCTAGCCAGGGAACTGGGAGGAGTGCAGGTCCCCTTCTGGTGGCCTGGTGGCTGCCCCAGGGTCCTCTGCAGGGCAACGTGGGAGCTGCTCTGCTCCCAGTAGGGGGTGGATGATGAGTGGGTGATGGGGTCCCCAGGGGCTGGGCAGTCAGAGGTCAGGCCCTGCCCCCCAGCCTCTGAGTTCCTGTTCACATTACAGACGCGTGGGGCTATGTTCATCACCCCATTTCCAGCACCCCAGTGCCCTTTGTGTCCACTCCCAGCTTGGAGCTGCCCGGGCTGATGCGCCCCCAGTGGAGGGCAGCAACCCTGGGCCTGTTGGCCTCTGGGTTCAGTCCCTGGACTGCGGTCTTGGCACCTCCTCTAAGCTTGCCTTCCTAGATGGGTCTGGGCCTTAGGTATTTCATCTGCTTGTCTAGGGCCCTGGATTTAAACCCTGAACCTGCATCTTAACTCATGTCAGGCACTCAGGAAAGATGAGCCAAGGGCCAGGAGAATGCGACTGTGTGCCGCTAAGGTGTCACCTGGCCCTGGCTGTCCCTGGCTGGCCTCACAGAATCCCTTCTGGCTATGGCATTTGGGATTCTGGGGTTCTACAGCCCCATATATACCTGAAACCCACACAGCTAGGGCCCCTCTCTGCCTCAAGCCTGGTGGCTCTTAGTCTGGCCTGGTCAAGGGGCCCCCGTCCCTGCCTCTAGCCAGGAAAGCTGCTGTCCACACTCTGCACTACCTTCTCCCAAGGCCACTTTACCTCCTTTGCCAACACCCCCCCACTTCCTGGGTGCTCACAGCCCCAGTGGGTGCCCAAGCTCGAGCTCAGTGCCCTCCCTGCCTCCGCGCCCCCCCCCCCCCAGCCCTGTGGGTTCAGTGCGGGCCAAGGCAGGAGCTAGAGCCCCAGGAGGATCGGGGGAGGGGCAGAAAGCAGGGAGGATCTGCAGGGTTGCCCTTGGGGAAGACATGGGCAGTGTAAACAGAAGTGTGGCCAAGGCCCCTCTGTGACGTCTCCCGTCAGTGGGGGAGGTGAAAGCTTTTCTGTCCTGGGCAAGTGGACTGAGATCAGCCCTTCTACTCTGCAGGCCTCGCTGGCTGGAGCCCCATCCTGGCTCCCCCTCCATGCCCTCTGCTTACAGTGCTTCTGGGCCTGGGAGGCCTGCCCCTGCCCCCGCCCCCGCCAGTGCGGCAGCCTCAGTTCACAGCCCCACACATCCATGCAGCTATGCTGTCCAGATCCTCTGCCCCGCCCTGGTCTAGGGAGCCTGCCTGGCCCAGCACCTGACCGCCTCACCTGCTTCCCTCCCTGCCTAGAAACGCACTCCTCACCCTCTCCTTCCTTCTCCACTCACTGCAGAGCCTTTCCCTTTAACAGAGGCTCAGGGCTTTTTTTTGGTACTTCTTCCTGAACCCCCCTCACCACCCTCCCCTCCTACACAGGCCTGCCCTGAATCCAGGCATCCTTCCCCAGCGCCCAAGGAGGTTGTCCTACAGCCCACAGCCCTGTGGGTGCCCACGAGCCTAGGCGTCCCTCTAGGGCAGTGTCCCCTGTCCCGCTCCCTCCCCCAGGATCAGGCTCTCAGCGTGTGGTAAGGGAGCTGGGCACAGAGGTAGGGAGGGCTGCCCTGGGGTCCAAATCAGCTTCTGACCTTACTCTAGGTGTGACCTGGAGAGATAACCCTTAGTTTCTCTGCCCACAGGGTAACACCTCCACCCCTAGATATCTCTTCTTCCCTGAGGGCGGAGCTCCCCTGGGCGGCATCCAGTCCATCCAGTCCACCTCCGCAGAAGGGAAGTGACAGACTCGCCTGGCTGCACTGATGGGTCTGGGCGGAAGCTGGGGGCACTGAGGGTGCTCTGCCCCAAGAGAAGAGCTGGGAAGGCCAAGGCCAAGGCTGCTGGCAGAAACCCATGGGCTTATCCTGGGGCAGAGGCGGGCCTTGACTGTGAGGGCGGACCTGAGAAGAAAGGGCAGCTCCACGGAGGCCGGGGTTGGCTTGATGCACCAAGAACTTTCTATGAAAACTGCTCCATAATGGGTGGGGCCCTGTCAGGAAGAAGAGGCCTCCAAGTAGCCCCCCACTCCCAGGTCACACTTGGGCTCCTAAGTGAAGTTGCCTCTATCCACAAGGCGCAGCCCCGGACCTGGTACGCCCAGTGATGGGTCAGGACGGACGGGCACCGGCTCAGGGAAGGTGGAGGAGACGGGCTCCCCACCCCTGACACCTGACACCATGTGGGGCTGCTGCGCCATCCCGTCACTGAAGGGGCCTGGGGGTGGGCCAGGGTCCCATCCCTGAAAGGAGGCCCAGGGGGCCTCTGCAGAGACTCTGTGCCCAATGGTCAGCCCATGGGGGTAGCGGGGGCACTCACTGAGCACATGGGGGGAGCCATGCCACCCAGCATCCTGCTGCCAGGCTCTGTGGGTGCCAGCGGGCCTCTGCCCACTGGAGCCCGCGTCCTGGGCGGAGCCCCTGCAGCGGGAACGGGCAGGTGATCCGCCTGTACTGTTCTCCCTCGGCTCACCTGTCAAACAGTGGCTTCTCCCCATAGTCGAAGGAATCCTGGAGGTCCCTCACCAGGTTGGCCTGGCCCGGCATGCGGAAGAGCCCCTCCTCAGTGAGCCCACGCTCCCGGATGAAGTCCACGCACTGCTCCACCAGCAGCGGGGCCAGGCGGGGGCCATACTTCCGCTCGTGGTGGACCGTGTCCTCCAGGCGCTGCCCAAAAATTCCTGGGCACAGAGAGGAACTGGTCACACCCTCAGCTATCCAGCTCAGTGAGTGGGGGGGAAGGGTGCTTGGGATGACGGAGGAGGAGGGGTACTGTCAGGGCCCAAAGCGCTCCTGAGGCGCCCGGAATCTTGAGGAACCTATAAAGGCTTCCTCAGACCCTGGGCAGAACCCAGAGAGCAAGAATAGATGAGGCAGAGCTCACGCAACAAGACAGGGAACGTACTCACAGGAAAACATCATCATGATTCGGCATCACTGGTCGTTAGGGAAATGCAAGTCAAACCCCAGTGGGATACCACCTCATACCCGTTAGGATGGCTACTATCAAAAAAAAACCCCCAGAGAACAGCCCAGTGTCGGTGAGGATGTCGGGAAACTGGAAGGCTTGTGCACTGTTGGTGGGAATGTAAACCGGCACAGTCGCTGTGGAAAACAAGTTAGGGAGGTGCCTTAAAAAACGTACAACACGGGGCGCCTGGGTGGCTCAGTCGGTTAAGCATCCGACTTCGGCTCAGGTCATGATCTCGCGGTTCACGGGTTCGAGCCCTGGGTCGGGCTCTGTGCTGACAGCTCAGGGCCTGGAGCCTGCTTCGGATTCTGTGTCCCCTCACCCCCACCCTTGCCCCTCCCCTGCTCATGCTCTGTCTCCCTCTGTCTCTCAATAATAAATAAACGTTAAAAAAAATTTTTTTTAATGTACAACAGAACTACCAGACGACCCAGCCACTCCACTTCTGGAAACTCAAACGAGCGGGGCAGAGGACACGCAGGGGGAACTGCCCACGAGCAGAGGGTCCCCGAAAGGGGAGGGGGTGAGTTGGCACTGCACCCTCAGTGCCTGCCTCGTTTCCTGTCAGCCTCACCTGCTACTTGAGCGTCCTAAATCCGCCTGCTTGCTGCTGCCTGGCCCATGAGCAGACCTCTACCCAGAGGTCTCTTTCCTCTTCAGTCTGTGCAAATTTCCCATTAGCGCTGGGGAACAGCTCAGACGTGCCCTCCTGTGGGAGCTGTCCCAGCCCCTCAGCATAACCACAGAGCTCTCGCTCCTTCTCTCCCTGCACTCTACCACAGATGCGTGAAGACACCTGCCCCTCTGCAGCCCCGAGCTGGCGCTGGACTGGGGGCAGAGGTCAAGGAGCACTGAGTGAAGGATCCAGAGTTCACGCACTCGGCGCCCCTCGCTGGGCTCACAGGGGACCGAAGGCCACAGTCAGGGAAGAGAGACACGGAGCAGAATTCTAAAACGTCCTCCAGAGATCCACAAAGCTGGGGTAATCCCATTCAGCCTCCTCTGGGCTCTAGCCCTTCCTGCTCTCCCATCTCCCATCCGGGGGCCAAATGCCATCCGTCTGTCTGTCCCTCTGCCCATCTACCCTTCTGTCACTGTCGCACTTGCACCTCACCCTGTTCTAGGTAGAGGACAGCCTTAGTGCGGCCCGAGAGCTGTAAACGTGTAAACCCTACCAGCCGAATGCCCGTTGCTGCCCCCCTCCCACCCCCCTCCCCCAGGATAAAAGGCAATTTGGCAGGCAGGCCAGGCTCTGCCCCCACCTCCCTCTGGGGTGCAGACATGGGCCAGACACAGGGCAGCCGCTTCGGAGCCTGCTCCACTGTTCGTGCAGCACCCTCAACTCTGACGGCCCCCTCCCAATCTCAACACACCCAAGGCCTCCCCGTGAGGCCTTCCTCCCCACTCACCCCACCCTAAACAGGGCTGGGAGAGCCAGGAAAGGCCACGGGGCCCCTGGCGCTTCCAGATAGAGGCGATCTGGGGGAGGAGGTGACATTGAAACCGGGGTGTAGGCATGAGCAGGAGACAGCCTGCTGGGTGGGGGTCTGATGTGGACCACAGGGCTTGGAGGGTGGACATGAGGGAACATAGCTGAAGAAGCAAGGACCAGGTGCTGTGGTGAGCACTGACCTCCTATGTTGCTCAGGGACTTTGGGAAACGGTGATAGTGCCTCAGAGGCCCTGTAAGTCGCTGAGCTTGGTGACAGGACTGGGCTACGGGTGGGAGTGGAGACACGGGCAGCAAGTGGTGGTCAAGACTGTAGGCCATAAAAAGATTCGGAGCCTCAATGTGCACGGGTCTGGGTATACATCCCAGCTAAGCTATTGAGCAGAGAGGTGGCCGCCTCTCCTGGGCCTCAGTTTCTTCATCTATAAAATGGGATCATCGTACTGTTTTTAAGGGGCTGCCCTGAGGGCCCTGCCCGAGGCAGGGGGCTGTGAGGCACCACCAGGCCTGGGACTGACCCCACATTCCCAGCAGGGCTGTGCGGACCTTTGCATGAGACTCTGTGCCAGCTTTAGGAGCAAGCTGCCCCCTCACCACCCTCTGAGGAAAGAAGTTTCGTGGAGTGCTGCGGGAAAGCTCACTCCAGCCCAGCCCTCTAGGGTTTCCTTCCTCCTGCTGTACTGCTGGAAGCAACCTGCACTCCAGCTACAGGGCCTGGCCTCCCTCACTCTCCTTGCCCACCACTCCCCTTGCCAGGGTCTCTCTGGAAGAACCTGGCAGGGCTCAGAACAGCCACACTGAACTCCCTCAGCCCTCCTGGCACATCTCGGAGGGGAAGCCTTGCCAAGAACCAGCTCCAGTAGGTTTGTCAGATCCCTGGAAACCCAGCCAGTGTGCGGGTTCCTCGAGGCCCCAGCCCACGCTCTTCACAAAGTACTGGCTTTGCCACCAGAGAGGAAACTGGCAGTGGCTCCCTCTCCTCTCGATGAACCTGTCGGAAGGCTCCGAGCTGGGCCGAGCCTCCTTCCCTGCCAGCTCCCCCTGGCAAACCCTAGCCCTCATTCCCCTCTCCCCAGAATCCCCTGAAGAAGCAGGAAGTCACAGGCCACAGACCGGGCAGTCAGTTGGCTCAGATCCCTGTCCTGGATGACCTTGGGCACAGTCCTCAGTCTCCCTGCCACTTCGTGGGGCTGTGAGAAGCCATGGGAGAGCTTCCCACAGCAGGCACACCAAAGCAGGTGCTTGGTGAATGTGGCCTTCTCTTGACCCAGGAGGGCCGGCCTAGGGCCCTGGGCTCTGTCAGCTCAAAGGACTCTGCAGGAAAGGGCCTGGTTTTCCCTCTCTGGAGCTGATTCCCAAGAGAACTCAGGCTGGCTTTGGCTCCTCTAGGGTTCTCTCTAGTTGGGGGTGGCGGGACCAGGAGTGGAGGACTAGGCCACAGTCGGGGAAGAGAGACAAGGAAAAAACGTTCTTAAATTCTCTCCAGAGGTTCAGACTTGGGGAAGTCCCTTCCTGCTCTCAGCTCCCCTCCAAGGTCTGTCAACCCACCCTTTCGTGGCTGTATGTGCCCATGTGCATGGCCCTGCTCTGGGGCCTTGACAGCTTCAGAACTGCCCTGGAGGCTGAAACCAACAGGCTGGGCTCTAGCCAGGCCTCACCAACCAAGAAGCTGACATCAGCGCAAGAAAGAGAATGGCAGCAAGAGGCATACATCATCTTGCCGGGTCGGGCCCAGGGTGAGCCAGCCCCAGGGCAGAGGATCCCTATCCTCCCGGTGGCAGCCAGGCCGCGCAGTGGCTTTCCCGAGGCCTAGGGAGGCAAACGTGGGGGCGAGCACTGGGTTCGGAGTCGGTAGCCCGGGGTTCCCGTCAGGCTCCGTCCCCTCAGTAGTGGCGGGGGTGGGGATGACCCTTGGAGAATCCCCGCTCGGCTCCGGGCCGCCACCTCCCCACCCCGGGCGCAAGATAGGAGGGGCCTCTCGCCGCGAACACGCACGCGCCCCGCTCCCCCAGCCCCGCGCCCCGCCGCGGGCACCCCGACCCACGCGCGCTCCCCGCCGCGGCCCCCGAGACGCATGCGCGGCGCCCTCCTCGCCCGCGGCGCCGCTTCCCCGCACCCGGTCCCGCGCTACCTGGGGCCGCGGGCGCGCAGCAGGCGGGCAGGCGGCAGGGCGGCCGCGGGCAGGCGCAGCACCGGGAGAAGGCCCGCGAGGCCGGCATCAGGCCCATGGCGCGCCCGGTGCGGCGGCGCGGCGGGGCAGGAATGCCCGGCACGCGCGCAGGTAGCGTCTTGCCCGCCGCCCGCCCCGGGCCCGGACCCTGGAGGGAGGGAGGGCCCGGCACTTGCGAGTTCCTGAAATGCCACGCCTGAAGCCGGCCCCCGGGAAGAGCTCCGGGTTCACACGTCTCACCCCCTTTTCCCGAACGCTCCGCGATACTAGGCTCCTAGGCTCCGGAGGAATGAATGCCAGCAGCTCCCAATGACGGTCCCTTCCAACAGGGGGGACTAGGACTCGCTTTAGGAGCTCCCATTCCCCGCAGGCTGGGAGGCATGTGTTCCAGGTGGGGCAGTGGAGACCCAGGAAGGCCAGGTAACTGTCTGGGTCACCCAGCTTGGGGGTGGGGGGGGTGGGGAGGGAGCGCCGAGCTCGGATCTAACACTGGGCTCCTGGCTTCAGAGCTGGTGCTTCGACCTTTAAGTAAAGTGTCTTGTGCAGCCCAGAGAGGTGAGTATTGATGTCCCCATTTTACACACGCGACAGCTAAAGTCTAGAGAGTTCATAGAATTTTCCTAAGGTCACACAGCTAGTAAGTGCCAGACCTCCCATCCAGACTTAAATTACGTTAAGACAAGTTAAAGATACGTATCTTAAAGATACATTCTTTCCAGGGCAGGCTTCTGTCCCAGTGAAATGGGCCCACAAGCCCATACTTCCAAAGTCTGAAGACTGGATTGTTTATACTCCTCCTGGTATATATACCAGCGGGGGCAGGTGCAAAGCAAAGGTGGGGGGGGGGGGGGGGCGGGTGGCAGCACCAGGCAGGAGGAATAGAGACCCACGGGGTTCTGTGGGCCAAATTCTGTAAGGGAGGAGCTTAGGGGAGCCCTGGGGCTGGAAGGGGTGGGGGGCTCATCTGAAAGCTGAGTGTGCAGTGCACAGCCGGTGCTCTCTGAAGCAAGGGAGGACCAGGATGAGGCAAATGAGGCACTGCCCACCTGCGCAAAACTTAAGGTATCAAAAACTTCAATAAGCAAGGTAAACATTTCACTGCAGTGTTTTAACAAATACAAGTTAATGTAAAAAAAATCCATGATGAACAAATTATCAAAACTTTAATGACAGGCTGCAACCCTACTTTTGGCACAGATCCTGTGAGCGTCTCGCCCTAATCCCCCGGATCCTGTCTTCATTTGAAATTTTGAGATTTACTGTAGACGTGGTAGGAGAAATAATGATTCCCCCCTCCCCAAATGTCCACATCCTAACCCCTGGAACCTGTGACTGTGTTACCTCACCTAATAAAAGGGATTTTGCAGACATGATTAAATTAAGGATGGAGAGATTGTGCTGGATTATCCAGGTAGGTTTTCTAAAAGGGAGGCAGAGGGAAGGCTGACTACAGAAGAGGTAATGATGGTAAGGAGGGAAGCAGAGGCCGGAGTGATGAGGCCACAACCAACGAATGTGAACAGCGTTCTAGGAGGTGGACAGGCGAGGAACAGGGTCTCCCAAGAGCCCTCAGAAGGAACAGGCCCTTCCAACACCTTGATTTTAGCTAAGACTCAGTTCTGACTTCTGACCTCCACGATTATGACAGGATAAGTTTGTGTTGCTTTGAGCCACTAAGTTTGTGGCAATTTGTTAGAGCAGCAATAAGAAACTAATGTAATGGACTTTTGCATTAATTTCCATTACAAATATCACAATAACACGTTCATCCTGATCACTGAGGCTTTTGCTGCCCTCCTTAAATTCTGTGCTACAGGCCACATAGGCTCCCTAGTCCCGGCCTAGATACTAGTATGGGGGTGGGGGCTCACATCCTCCTTAGCCCTGGGTTCTGGGGAGGGGCTCAGGGCTCTCCCTTCCCAAAGTTCAAGTACACAGGAAGGGAGGAAGGGCATTTCATGATGCCTGTGAGGGCCACAAGCCAAGGAATGCCCCGCCCTAAACCTGTCAGAAAAGCCTAGGGCTCCCACTACCCAGGGACCGTCTGGGTCTGAGCAGCACTGTCCACCTTCAAGGGAAGGACCCAAGGGCTCAGTTAGAGTCACCTACCCTGGGGGTAGGCGGACCCTCCCAGTGGCCATGTGGGCTCTGATGCCATCTTGCTTTCTCCTCCTGAACTTTGGTTCCCCTACCTGTGCGGTTAGACCTGCCAGTCTCTAGGGAATCCCTTCCACTCCACACAGATTCCCCAGATGGCTGGAAGTCTGCAAGTGCCTGCCATTTAGAAGGCTCTGGACTCAGATGGGCACCAGATTATGCCCCAGCCAGGATAACACACCCCATGTCGGGGGGTCATTTTTAGCTGTGGAGCCTATTAGGGTTGGATGTTCAGAGAGAGTCTTAAAATTGTCCCGTTGAGGGGTGGGTGCCTGGGTGGCTCAGTTGGTTGAGTGTCCAACTTTGGGGTCAGGTCATGATCTCGTGGTTCGTAAATTCAAGCCCTGGTGTTTGGCTCACAGGTGGCAGTGCCAAAGCTGTCAGCGCAGAGCCTGCATCAGATCCTCTGTCCGCCCCCCCCCCCGCCCCTTCCCCGCTTGCACTCTCTCTCTCTCTCTCTCTCTCTCTCTCGCAAAAATAAACATTAAAAAAAAAATCGTCCTCTTGGGGCAAGGCCAGGAAGCTGAGGCTCTGTCCTCTCAAACAAGTACCTGGACACAGATGACCTCTTCAGCGGGGGTGGCCCTCAGTTCTGAGCTGTGTGTCGAACAGGCCCCGGGTCCAAGACCTCGGGGACTCTTTCCTCAGTCTGATTGCCTCCCCATGATCTCCGTCCCTCCCATCAAGACAACTCAGATCCAGAGGCTATGGTGCTCTGATGCTTACCCAGGGAGAGAAAGAGAGAGAGGGAGACAGAATCACTGAAGGTCTCACCCTGGGGACAGCTGCCCCTGCCCCCAGCTCTGCTGTGTGCTGTAAGGCAAATTGCTAAACCTCTCTAGGCCTCTCTGCCTCCCTCTATAATGTAATTTTGATACAACTAACCCCTGGCAAGAGTAGCACTCAGCAAGCATGAGACCCTTCTGTCTCTCCTCAGACTGATGTGGAGAACGACCAAGGCCACCTGGAAGCCACAAGAGGCAGGGAACCTGGCCATAGGATCACCTGGAGGCCCCCTGGCATCCTACTTTCCAGAGCAGGCATCCAGCAGGGGGTGCTCTGAGCTCTAGCAGACCTGGGTTAGAACCCAGCTTCCTGGGGTACCTGGGTGGCTCAGTCGGTTAAGTGTCCAACTTGGGCTCAAGTCATGATCTCACGGTTCGAGAGTTCGAGCCCTGCATCAGGCTCTGTGCTGACAGCTCAGAGCCTGGAGCCTGCTTCGGATTCTGTGTCTCCCTCTCTCTCTACCCCTCCCCTGCTCGTGCTCTCTCTCTCTCTCCCTCTCACAAAAATAAATGACATTTAAATAAATAAATAAACAAATAAACAAATAAATAAATAAAAAGAACCCAGCTTCCTGCCGACTTCTCTGTGACCTGGACAAAGCGTTTGAGTCTCCCTGTTGCCCAGTGTCCCCGCCTGTAAAGGTTTTCACGACCAGTTTCCTAGGGCTATTGCAGAGCCTGACACAGGAACATGCTGAATAAATGTTAGCTGCCCTGGTGAGTGGCTACCTCTGCCCAACTTCTCCCCTGTGGCTGGGGTTACCGGGGCACCGCTCAGTGTCACTGGCACTAACCCTCCACTGGCCTCATCTTAACAGTAACCATGACAAACTCTCTCCTGGCCCTGTCTGTGATCTGAGCTCTCCTTAGCACAAACAGAAGCCAGGCAGGCCACGTTGATGGGGCATTTCCCCTCACAGCCGCTGGGAAGGAAGGAGGACTTCTGGCAAGGTGGGTAAGAGGCAGCTGAACGGTTAGCGTCCTGAATTCACCCCAGTAAATCACCACTGCTGGCGTGCCGGGCTCTCCCAAGGCAAGTTATCTGCCCTCCCTCTCTGTTCTCCCCGTAAACGGCCCCGGGCTCCCTGCCATCCTGTCAGAGGGGTCTGTGGCTGGGAACTATTTCTCCTACAAGCTCACAGACTCCAGAAGCACTACAGGGGAAGGAGGCCCAAGGATGCTGTGAACCAACCCCTAAGCCCAGAAGAGGCCAGATCTGCCCTCTGTGAGCCTGGGGCATGGAAAGGGTCCCGGGCCTGCTGAGGCATCTCCTCCACCTGGCTTGTGGACCCACAGAGCATACGAGGATAGGCTGAAGGTACCAGATTCATGCTCAAGCAGCCCATCTGCTGGCTTAGTGACCTGAAGCCCAGCACAGATTAGCCACAGTCCTTTCTCTCCCCTTTTGGAAGGGCTGCCAAGAAAGGCCCAGCTAGGGACTCTGGGCCTGGTGGGTCAACATTCAGGGAAACCAGAAATAAGACTCTCTTCTTCATCTCCTAGAAGAGCTGGGCAAGCAGCACGGGGGAGAAGTGGTCCACTAGTATCTCGGGCTCCACCACTGCTAGCCTGGGCTGGGGCCAGTGACCTTTCATTCTGAACCGGATTGTGCCTCGAGGGGCTTCTATTTGGAGAGGTCATTCTAGCAAACAGTGACCACTTCCAGCTGGACTAAAAAGGTTGCTTTGTGTCCCTCCAACTGGGATTTTCTCCATGTCAAGTGTCCTGCCCTGTGGCTTCTGGAAGCTGCATTTGTCCCCTCTTTTTCCTTCTACCACCTGATTTCTGAGGAACCGAAGAGCAGGAGAATTGGCTCCAGGGGGTCAGAGGAAAGTCTCCAGCGGCCTGTGAGAGCCACATACAACCGGGCTGGGGCAACAAGGCTCTGATGGCCACTGCGGGCCTGCTGCTGGTCCCTCACACCCCTCCCCAGTGCAGGGCAGTCATTGTGGGCAGGGACACCATTCCCAAGCTGGGTTCCTTGCCCCAGGGCTGTCGTTCCGTGCTGCTGCCTGTAAGGTTGGGGCAGAGAGCTTCTGGGCTGTGCTAGGCAGTGCCTGGCGGCCTGTGAGTGTCATAGTTACCATGCTACTAGTTACTGAGCGCTAATCCCGACTCCTGCATCCAACACAGCACCTGCCCTGGCTTCATGACAAACAGACGTCTCAAACTGAGAAGTGTCCAAATGGAACTGTGGTCGGGCCGCGGCCTCCCAAACCTGAACTGCGCTCTTGGTTAATGACAGCTCTGTCCCCAAGACCTCTCACCCACACCCCATGAGTCACCTGCACTGTCCCTGCTCTCGCACACCCCCACCCAGTGCTTGTCAGTCCTATTTTCCAAACAGATACAGAACCTGATTACTTTCACTGTCACCCATCATAGTGAAAGCGCCCATGTCTCTTGCCTGGATTAGTCCGTGTATACCTGTCCCTGGCTTCGCCTTAGTCCCTCTCAGGCCAGCAGTCAGAGTGGCCCTTTTCAACTATATGTCAGATGCCATCACGCCTCAGCTCAAAGCCCTCCAATGCACCCTCCCCCTTTCATTTAGGAGTGAGAGCCAGGGCACCTGTGTGGCTCAGTCGGGTTAAGCGTCTGACTTCAGCTCAGGTCATGATCTTGCAGTTCATGAGTTCCAGCCCCGCATCGGGCCCTGTGCTGGCAGCTCAGAGCCTGGAGCCTGCTTCAAATTCTTTGTCTTCCCCTTTCTCTGCTCTGTCTCTCTCTCTCAGAAATAAGTATTTTTAAAAATTAAAACAAACAAAAAAAGGAGTGAGAGCCAAAGTCCTCACAGGGGTGCGGGAGGCTCCTTCCCATCTGCCCTGTCCCTCACCCCTCCGGCCTACCCACCCTCCACGCTGCTTCAGGACCACATCAGACGTGCTCTGCTGATGCCCAGGCTGTTGCCTCTGGCTGGCCAGCTTCCACCAGACATCCTGGCTGGCTTTCTCACCTCCCAGACTGTTTGAATGTCCCGTCCTCATCACTGTATTTAAAACTGCTCGGGTTTGTTTTTCTTTCAACAGCACTCACCACCCTTCCAAAACACAGAGGTTCACAGAATATGGGCCCCGGACCAGCAGCACCAGCAGCATCCGGGAACTTGTTAGGAATACAAATTCGAGGGCATCGCCCAAGCGAGCTGGAATCCCCGTGGGTGGAGCCAGCAGTCCCATTTCCACAGGCCTTCCTCGGGGTGCCTCAGATGCTAGCTAACATTTGAAAACCACTGCTCTGTGCCTTGTGACTTGCTTTCCTGGTTAGTGGCCGTCTTGTGGAGTAGGATGGAACCTCCCCCCCCCCCCCACCACCTCTTTTCCTGCCACCTCCCCTGCCTGCGCACAGCAGGTGTGCTGTGTTTGCTGAATGTTCCAGGGCTACCTCGTACTGAGAGAGCGCTGAGCACTTTGCGTCTGTCCGTCTTCTCTCTTAATTCTCACGACAGGGGCGCCTGGGTGGCGCAGTCGGTTAAGCGTCCGACTTCAGCCAGGTCACGATCTCGCGGTCCGTGAGTTCGAGCCCCGCGTCGGGCTCTGGACTGATGGCTCGGAGCCTGGAGCCTGTTTCCGATTCTGTGTCTCCCTCTCTCTCTGCCCCTCCCCCCTTCATGCTCTGTCTCTCTCTGTCCCAAAAATAAATAAATAAATAAATAAAAAAAAAAAAAAAAAAAAAAAAAAACGTTAATTCTCACGACAGTCCTGCAACGAAGGCATTCTTCTTCCGTTTTGCAGACAAAGACACGGAGAGGGTAACAGGCCTACCCAGGGTCACACAGCCAGCAAAGGGCGGGGCCAGATCACACTCAGACCACACAACCTGATGCTGGAATCTGTGCTCACTCTGCCTCCTCTCACCCATCAGTGCAACTGGCTTTGCCAAGCACCGTCCTATCAGACCCAGAGGGCTTGCAGGCTCTCTCCAGATAATTTGGCAAGGGTTCATCCGTGCAAGCACCTGCCAGATGCCAGGTAACCCTGGGTACTCAGTGGTTCCCTCTTCTTTCCTCTCATGGTGAGCTGGGTAGGAGTTGCTGCCCGATGGGGCTCCAGGGCCCATGTTCCCAGGGCTGGGCACAGAAGTCCAGAGACCTACAGGAGAGCATTGCCCTCTTCACAATGTCAAGTCTTCTGATCCATGAAGATGGGATGTCCTTCCATTTATTTAGGTCTTTTTTTAGTTTCTTTTAACAACATTTTGTCACTTTCAGAATAGTAAGTTTTATACTTCTTTTGTTACATTTATTCCTAAGTATTCTCTTCTTTGGGATGCTACTGTAAATGAAGTTTTCTTAATTTCATTGTTGGTGTGCTCATTGCTACTGAACAGAAATACAGCTGATTAGTGTATACTGAACTTATATCCTGCAGTCTTGCCGAATGTTTTATGACTTCTTATTGTTTTCTAGTGGATTTCTTAAGGTTTTCTGTATATGAGATCCTATTATCTGCAAATAAGAGATACTTTAACTCCTTTCTTCCTTTCCAATCTGGATGTATGTCATTTTCTTGCCTAATTGCTCTGGCCAGAACCTCCAGTACAGTGCTGAATTTCAGTGAGGAGAGTGAGAATCTGTGCCTTGTTTCTGATCTCAGAGGATAAGTATCCAGTCTTCCTCCACAAGTATGATGTTACCTTTGGGTCTCTTGTAGATACATACTCTTTATCAAGTTCAATAAGTTTCTTTCTACGCCCATCCCTAGGCTGTTTATTTTCATCAGGAAAGGGTGCCAGACTTTATTAAATGCTTTCTCTGAGTCTACTGAGATGATCACGTGGTGTTTTGTTTTAAGTAGGGTTCATGCACCCAGCAGGGAGCCCAATGGGGGTGGGGAGGGGGAGCTTGAATTCACAACCCTGAGATCAAGACCTGAGCTGAGATCAAGAGTCAGATGCTTAACTGACTGAGCCACCCAGGCGTCCCAATCATGTGGTTTTTGTCTTTAATTCCATTATTGTATTACAACCGTTGATTTTCAGGTGTTAAACTACCCTTGCATTCCTGGGATAAATCTCATTTGGTCATAAATCTCATCTCATTTGTATAATCCTTTCATATACTGCTGGATTCAATTTGTAAGTATTTTGTTGAGGATCTTTGCATCTATCTCCACAAGAGAGATCAGTGCTCCAGCCATTCTTCTCTCCCTCTCCAGTACCATCAGTCTTTTGCATTGCTGTTTTGTCTCCCAACTTAAAACAAAACCAAAAAACCCAACAGCCCTCTCTTTACCTGACCTCCCCTCCAGCCACTGTCCCATTTCTCTTTCCCTTTATAGTCAACTTCTTGAAACAGTCGGTTATTCTCACACTCCATTTCCCCTTGTCTTACCCCTTCTCACGCCCGCTATTATCAAGCTCTATCCCCAGCACTCCACCAGAACCACGCTTGCCCAAGTCAGCAATGAACCATGCTCCATCTCTTCTGGTTGATCTGTCCACAGTGCATGTTGTCACTGCCCCTTCCTCCCTAGACATTCCCTTCAGTTGCCTCGGGATCCCCAACTCACTCCTGGCTCCTCCCCCTCACCAACTCTCCTGAGCCCCCTCTGCTGGCTCCTCCTCTGCCCCTGACTTCTCACCTGGGAGCAGCTCAGGGTTCAGCCCTGGTCCTCTGATGTCTCTACACTTGGCTCTATGGTGCCTCACCCCAGCCTCACGGCTTCAAACCCCATCTATATGTCAACAGCCTCCAAATTCCCCCTCCAACCCAGTCCTCTCTCCCGTTCTCTAGACTTAAATGTTAAACTGCCTATTGGACACTTAAAGTTGAGCCTCTAGCGGTGCCTGGGTGGCTCAGTCGGTTAAGCGTCTGACTTTGGCTCAGGTCGTGATCTTGTGGTTCGTGAGTTCAGGCCCTGCATTGGGCTCCGTACTGACAGCTCAGAGCCTAGAGCCTGCTTCAGATTCCGTGTTTCCCTCTCTCTCTGCCCCTCCTCTGTTCATGCTCTGTCTCTCAAAAATAAATAAACGTTAAAAAAATAATAATAACAAACTTGAGCCTCTACCAGGTATCTCAGACTAAGCCCAATGGGAACTCTCACGCTTCATTTCAAACACTGCACTTCCTTTGGTCTTTTTCATCTGTTAATGGCTAATCCATCCTTCCAGTTGCTTAGATCAAAACATCCTGGAATTACCCTTGACTTCTCTCATTCTCTTATACCTTTCTTCCATTCCAGCAGGGAAATACTTACACTGGCTTTACCCTAAAATATATCAAGAATTCAATTACTTCTCATCACCAGTACCACCCGGGCCAAGCTGCCATCGTCTCTCAGTTGCATTAGTGGATAATGAGCTTCTAGCTGGTCTCCCTGTTTCTGGCCTTGCCTTCTGGGATCTATTCTCAACAGGTGGCCAGAGGGATCCCGTTGGAACCCTGTCAGGCTCTGCCATTCTCTGTTCAAAACCCAGCAAGGGCACCACGTCACTCAGGGAAAGCCAGAGTCATCACCCTGACAACAAGGCCCTACTGACTTAAACCCCATTACCTCTCTGACCCACTTCCTGCTCTCTCCCTCTTCGCAGACTCTGCTCCAGGCAGACTGGCTTCTTCGCTGCTCTTCCAACATGGACCCCACTACCCCTGCCTCCAAACCTCTCTGCCCAGGTATATGTGTATGTCACCCTTCAGCTCCTTTACTCAAATGTCAGGAAACTCCAACCTCCAAAGCTCTTACTTGCCCTTCCCCCCCTCACCTTTCTCCACGGAGCCCTGCAATCGGCTTGTTACCTGTTCTCTCCTAGAATGTGCATTTCATGAGGGTAGAGACCTTGTCTGTCCTGTTCACTGCTGTATCCCTGGCTCCTAGAATACTTTCGCAAGTGAATGAATGACTGGCGGAATGAATGAATGAACGAATGCCCAGATAAGAGGGACTGCCACCTCTGGGCAGGCCATCGCCAGTAACGGGCTCCACTGACCCCGTGGGTCTACTGCCTCCAGTCTTCTCCATGGGGATGGCCGGGGCTGCCTCTGACTGCAGCAGGCACACTGCCCATTCCTGTCTGTCAGAGGTGGCCTGCTCTCTGCCAGAACAAACATGCTTGAAAGGGCTCACGGACTCCGTTATTAACAGTGAAAGAAGGACTGATCCTCTAAGCCTCCTTTCCAGGGGAACCCAGGCTAATAACAGCTTTGCCAGGAACCTGCTGCAGAGGCTGACTGAGCCCACCTGTGAGTGCCCATGGCTTGCCCAGACATGTCTGCCGTCGCTAACCCCTGCGATTGCTGCGTTTCCTCTATGCTTCTGGTGGAAAGGAGATAAGCGCCTTTGATGACGGTTCCTATTTGAAATCTTACAAGTTCTGCAGCACACAGTCTGAGAAATTTGGTAAATGCTGGGGGACCTGAGGGAGGGACAGATCTGGGTTCTATGTTGGGTTCTGCAAAGGGTCCCAGTTCTGAGCAAGCACAGAGAAGGAGGGAGGGAGGGAGGGAGGGAGGGAGGGAGGGAGGGAGGGAGGGAGGGAGGGAGGGAAGGGGAGACAGAGAGAGAGGTAGATGTGTGGCCAGAAGCTGGCACCATGAATAGAGTAGATGGGTATGCCAGCACCCTGCATGGTCTGAGTCAAAGCATGGCCTCTGGGGTTAGAACATCCACCTTTGTTTCTCAGCTTTGCTCCCTGAGTAGCTGGGTTGTCTTGGCCAAATTACATAGACACTTCAGCCTTGAGCTTCTCTGTTTTTTGTTTTTTTAATATAGTGAAGTATCCGTACATCCAGAAACGTACTTAAAGCATATACCTGCAGATTACCACATTGCTGTAAAATGAACACCTGTGTAAGTGAGACTTCTATCCAGACTTTTATGGCATTTGTTTCTTTGCCTTTCTTTATTTCTGCTGCTCAATTACCCACCTACAAATAGTACAGTTTTCTTTCTGCCCTGTTTTTCAACTTTATACAAATGGAATTATACCTATAACATGTTACCGAGCCTCCCTAGTCCCATAGTAGGTGTTTAAGATTCATGCATTAGGTGGAGTTGTGGGTAATTCTTTTCCACTGCTATAGAGTTTCCTGCTGCAAGAATGAATCATACTTATTGAGCCCCTGGATCGTTCCTAAACCCCTGGTTAGGGTCAGGCCATCATGGGTAAGGCTGCTGTGAACGTGTGACGTGTCCAAGTCCCCAGCATATCTGCACACATATATCTATCTGGGACATGCCTAGAGGTGGCACTGCGGGGCCTCCCAGTGCTATGGGGTGCATAGCAACTTTTGCAGATCCCGGCAATACCCACAAGTGCCCGTAGCTCTGTCCTTGCCACCTCCGAGAACCGCCCGCCTTTTTCATTCAGTCTTTCTGGTGGGTGACTACAAGTGGCATGTCGTGGTTTAACATGCACCTGCCTGATGACTAACGAGGCTGAACACCGCAGCCTATATTCACTGGTCACAAGGATTTCTTTCTTGGTGAAGCGCCTGTTTGAGTCTCTTGCCGGAGTTTCTACTGGCTTGTCTGTCGTTGCCTTCTGGGTTTGTAGGGGTTTGAGGAGCAAGTCATTTGATGGCTGTATGTGGTACAAACACCTTCTCCCACCCTAGATGCTTGTCTTTTCATTTTCTTAATCTACCTTTTAACGAACAGATGCTCTTCCTTGTGTAGAGCATAATTTATCGATCTTTTCCTAAAAGATTAATGATTTTTATAACTCCTGCAAAAAGAAGCTTTCTCTACCCAAGATCACAATGATGTTCTCCTTTCCCTGGTGTTCGGAGGTGCCGTCTGTCGTAAGTCAAAGTCCAGCTGCATGAGAGTCTGATTCTGGGCTCTATTTTGTTCCATGGGTTCAATTCCAACCACTTTGCACCCAAGGAGGTCTGTGAAGGCCGCAGAAATCCCTGAGTGTGCCTGGGTCTTGGGTCAAAGTTGCCACGAGCCTCAGGAGGCAGGGAGGCCATGACTAACAGTGTGAGGGCATTTATGAAGCACAGGAAAAAAACTGACTTTCCAGGTGATATCGACTCTTCTATGTGAGGATCAGTGTTTCTAGGAGAGATGGCCAGGCAGGCCACAGCCGGGAATAGCAGAAGAGAGCTGGTGAGGTGAGTGGGGAAGGGAGGGGCTCAGCCTACAGATCACACTGGGTCTGGAGACGGGCTCCAAGCCCTGAAAGGTGAGCTTCCGCCCCTGCCCAGAATGTGCAGCACTCAGACACTGTGCGGGGGAGGTAGGATGACCATGGCTCTCATGGTCACATGGTCTCCACATTCAGCAGGGAGTTGGTGGCCACAGCCCAGCCAGTATGGTGACCCCTTCTAAAAGCTCTTTTCATGATGACTGCAGAGGGGCACCAACCGCACAGCCGGGGGCCACCCTTCCTTTCTCTTGCACCATGTGTCTGTCCGCAGACCCTGGCAGCCCTACCTTCAGAACACAGCTGCAGCTGAGCCCTCTTCACTGTCTTCTCCACCCCCACGCCAGCCTGTGTCCCCATCACCCCCGTCTGATGGCTGTCTCAGCCTGCCGTGTCCACTCCTGTCTCTCTCTGCTCCACCCCTCACATGGCAGCCAAAGGGCCCTTTACAAATCTGGGTCAGGTCATGTCTGTCTCCTGCTCAGAGCCCTCCTTGGTGCCCCATCGATTGAGAACAAAATCTGAGATCCCCACCATGTCCCCAAGGCCTCAGGGACCTCTCCTGCCTCATGTCCTCTACTCTCCTGTCCTCACTCCCTCAGACCCGCTGGCCTTCCTGAGATTCTCTGTGTCCAAATCTTTCACTCCCACCTCAGGGCCTTTGCACTTGCTTGCCCCTCTGCCTGAATGCTCTTCGCCCAGCACTCCCCTGGCTCTCCTGGCCACTTCATTGAGCTGGCTAGGCTACAGCATCTAACACAGCATCCCCTCTATCATCCTACTTAAATTTACTTTATTGTGTTTCTCTCTACTCAAAATCATGTGACACCTTGACTTGCCTATTATCCGTCTCCCACTGGACAATGGACGGGAGAGGAGGGCGGAGGAATCCTCTATTTTGTTTTATCACTGAACTTCCGAGTGTCCGGAATATGACCAGGTACATTTCAGGCATCCGATAAGTGTTTTCAATAAAGGTGCGTAAATGGCAACCACTGCTCTCAGCTCAGAAACAAGGAGCTGGTTGTGTGGGCCGCGCGGGGGCCCTGTGTGGCTGTAGGAAGGCACAGCAGAGGGAAGGACGCGGGACCCAGTGCAGACCACCTCAAAAACACCTGCTGTGCAGCAGGGCTCTGGACACAGGGAGGCAGTATGCACACGCCACAGGACTCTAGCTGGAGGAGGGCATGTTTTGAAAGGTGGCCCCGATTCCCCTGCTGCTGCCTGTCCAGTAAAGTGGAGGTGTGACTGTCGGGGGCCGGCAGCAGAAGAGGACAGCATGGCTTGCCTGCTGTAAGCAGCTAGGGACACAGCCAGTGGGTCCCGAGTGAGAGAGGTCTTGCGGGCTCAGTGCAGGGCGGAGGGGCATGATTACCTGAAGGCAAGGGTTCTAGAGGGTGAGCATGCGATCTACGGGCAGTACCTCCGCCAAGTGGGGCCCAGATGACCCGGCGGATGGCCTGCACCCAGTCCTCCATGTCACGTTGGGAGCTGGCCATGAGCAGGAGCGCCTCGGGGTTGGCCGGCACCTTCTCCCGCTCCCCGGTACCACCTGCAAGACAGGGAGACACAGGCTTACTGCAAGGACCCCCGTGCGGACACCGGGGCACACGCTCCCACAGCACTGTCCACCCCAACGCCAGTTAGCCTGTTCTTCCCTGCCCTGTGAGAAGGCCGCCTCTCCCAAACCTGTCGGCAACAGCCAAGCTTCTGGTTCCGTTTTGGCAGCCCCCTCCCACCCGCCGCCACTCCTTTCACACCCCACACGTGTATCTTTGGGGCCCTTGTAGGTTTCCACCTAGTTACATTTCCGCATCAAAACAGAAATCATTAGAAGCATCCCCGGGCACTATTAAGGAAAGAGCATTCACATCGGAGGCCAGCTGGGAGAAGTTCAGAACCCAGAGTAGCCTATGTATTTTGTTCTGCATCAGCTTTACGCCTCTTCCGCGCAAAGTGCAACATCACTATGCTTTTAACGTCCGCTCTGACATTACAGGCCTCCTTCCCCAGCCTGGAAAGGAGGCCTGATTCTCCACAAGCAGTAACATTACGGAGGCCTGCTGTCAAACCAGGATGGAGCAAAACGCTCTAGAATTCCCCACCCGTCCCCACTCGCAGCTAGACATTGCATCTAAACACAGAAGGATGGGAAAGTTCAGACAGATGTCATTAAATTTTCCCTAATGTAGCTCCAGCGGTTCTCACGTTTTCATGTATAAATGAACTCATCTTTAGGGTGTACACAAAAACCATTTATTCTGAACTTCATCTAAAGGCTTTTCAAGAATGATCTTTTCTTCATTCATCCCCAACATCCTGCAATATGTAACTCACCCAAGTACTAGCCTCTGGTCCCAGAGCCACCGACCCTGAGCAGGACTGTCTGGAGGTGGGGTGTGAGTCCCAGGGTCCTGGGTTCTCGAGGGGGTGGGGTGGCAATTAGGGAGAACCGTGAGACCCAAGAAACCCCCTTGCTAGAGCCTGCAGCCCTGGGATGGAGACAGGAGCAAGTGCTTCCTGAGTGCGTGGTACCTGCCCGGGACTCTTCTAGAAGCTGCAGACACTTAAGTGGACAAAACCGTCCTCCTGGGATTCTTTAATCTTCACAAAGACTGTGTGGCAGGAGGTGCCGTTACTTTCCGCAGTTTCCTCAGTCAAGGAAACTGAGGCACAGAGTGATTAAGGAACTTGCTTGAACTCACACGGCTACTACGTGGCAGAGGCTGGGATTCAAAGTCCCCTGCTCTGGACTCTGACCCACCCCATGCTCTTGTCACCCCTCACAGAGAAGGCAGCCTGGTAGGATCAGTCTGACAGTGGTCCCAGCAAGGCCACCAAGGGCCAGGAAATGGAGAAGAGTACTCTGAGAGCTGGAGCACAGGGTGGGGTATGTCCTCACTGAGGGGGCACCTGAGCAGGGCCAGTAGTCTGGACAGGCCTGTGAGGCCCAAAGCTCAGAAGGGTGATGAGCAAGGAGACAAGCATGCCGGGACCCCAGGATGGCTTCTGGAGCCCTCACCACACACACAAGCCCTGCTCCTTGGGAGCCCGTGCAGCCGCTGGGAAGCAGGGCGGTGGAGGTGGAGGTGGAGGTGGAGGTGGAGGTGGAGGTGGAGGTGGAGGTGGAGGTGGAGGTGGAGGTGGAGGTGGAGGTGGAGGTGAAGGGAGTCATGGGGCAGAGGCGGCAGAGCCCGAAGCCAGACAAGTGTGTGTGCACCTGCGGGAAGCAAAGTCTGCACCCATGGCTCGGTGGCTGCCATGGTCATTCGTGGGGTGTGAGCACTGCCACAGAGGCGGGGAGAGTCGGAGCAGGGGGAAGCCTGATGCCTCCAGGAAGCTTTGCTACATAAGCTTCTCTGAACCAGTGTCTCAAGATGGCTCAGAAGAAGGAGATTTAGGACTCCAAGAATTTGTTATAGTTACTTGCTTATCCTAAATACTCTGGTTTTTGTTATTTTTTATTTTTCTTTATTTATTTAATATAATTTGTTGTCAAATTGGTTTCCACACAACACCAGTGCTCATCCCAACAGGTGCCCTCCTCACTGCCCATCACCCACTTTCCCCTCTCCCCCACTCCCCATCAATCCTCAGTTTGTTCTCTGTATTTAAGAGTCTCTTATGGTTTGCCTCCTTCCCTCTCTGTAAGTACCCCCCCTTCCTCTCCCCCATGGTCTTCTGTTAAGTTTCTCAGGATCCACATAAGAGTGAAAACATATGGTATCTGTCTTTCTCTGTAGGACTTATTTCACTTAGCATAACACTCTCCAGTTCCAGCCACGTTGCTACAAAAGGCCATATTTCATTCTTTTTCATTGCCAAGTAGTATTCCATTACGTATATAAACCACATCTTCTTTATCCATTCGTCAGTTGATGGACATTTAGGCTCTTTCCATAATTTGCCTATTGTTGAAAGCACTGCTATAAACATTGCGGTACAAGTGCCCCTATGCATCAGCACTCCTGTATCCCTTGGGTAAATTCCCAGCAGTGGTATTGCTGGGTCATAGGGTAGATCTATTTTTAATTTTTTGAGGAACCTCCACACTGTTTTCCAGAGCAGCTGCACCAGTTTGCATTCCCACCAACAGTGCAAGAGGATTCCTGTTTCTCCACATCCTCTCCAGCATCTGTAGTCTCCTCATTTATTAATTTTAGCCACTCTCACTGGCATGCGGTGGTATCTCAGTGTGGTTTTGATTTGTATTTCCCTGATGAGGAGCGACGTTGAGCATCTTTTCATGTCTGTTGGCCATCTGGATGCCTTCTTTAGAAAAGTGTCTATTCATGTTTTCTGCCCATTTCTTCACTGGATTATTTTTCAGGTGTGGAGCCTGGTGAGTTCTTTATAGATTTTGGATACTAGCCCTTTGTCTGATATGTCATTTGCAAATATCTTTTCCCAATCTGTCAGATGCCTTTCAGTTTTGTTGATTGTTTCCTTTGCAGTGCAGAAGCTTTTTACCTTGATGAGGTCCCAATAGTTCATTTTTGCTTTTAATTCCCTTGCCTTTGGAGATGTGTCAAGTAAGAAATTGCTGCGGCTGAGGTCAGAGAGGATTTTTCCCTGCTTTCTCCTCTAGGGTTTTGATGGTTTCCTGTCTCACATTCAGGTCCTTCATCCATTTTGAGTTTATTTTTGTGAACGGTGTAAGAAAGTGGTCTAGTTTCATTCTTCTGCATGTGGCTGTCCAGTTCTCCCAGCACCATTTGCTAAAGAGACTTTTTTCCAGTGGATATTCTTTCTTGCTTTGTCAAAGATGAGTTGGCCATACATTTGTGCATTTTTTCCTTATTGAGTTTTGAGGGTACTTTACATATTCTGGATACAAGTCTTGTATCAGATATATGCTCTGCAAGTATTTCTCCCTGTCTGTGCCTTTTCTTTTCATTCTCTTAAGAGTGTATTTAGAAAAGAAGTTTTTAATTTTAGTGAAGCCCAATTTACCAATGTTTTTCTTTTACTGAGTGTGCTTCTCTAAGAAATCTTTGCTTAACCCAAGGTCATAAAAGTTTTCCCCTAGAAGTTTCGTGGTTTTAGGACTTACATTTAGGTCTATGAGTTAATTTCTGAATTTGGTGCAAGGTATGGATTGAACTTCATTCTTTTTAAGTAGGCCTCACACCTAGCGCGGAGCCCAACACAGGGCTTGAACTCACAACCTTGAGATCAAGACCTGAGCCGAAATCAAGAGTCGGCCGCTTAACTGACAGACAGAGCCACCCAGGTGTCCCATATCTGGTATATTTTGTATCTCATGCATTATAGGTTTGAGCTCTAGAAGTTTGATTTAGGGTCTTTTCAAAAATATCTTTCACGTCTCTACTTAACTTTCTGAACCTACTGGAATACAGGTATAAAAACTGTTTTACCGTCTCCGTCTGCTAATTTTAATACTGTCATTTCTAGGCTGGTGTCAGTGGATTGATTTTTCTCCTCATTGTGGGTCCTGTTTTCTTGATTCTTTGCATGCCTGATATTTTTTATTCAGTGCCAGACATTGTGATTCCTAAATCGTTGGGTGCTGAACATTTCTGTATTCCTCTAAAAACACTTGAGTCCCTTCTGGAATGAAGTTAGGTTACTTGGAACGAGTTTGATCCTCATAGATTTTGCTTCTAAGGTTTCTTAGGTGGGTCCAGAACACTCAGGATGAGCCAATTCTTCCCCACTGCTAAGGGAAAACCCTTCCGTGTTTCCTATGCAATGCCCCATGAGTCATGAGGTTTTCCAGGCTGGTAGATGTAACAGGAACTATTCCCTGCCCTGTGTTAGAGGGGATGCTGTTGCCTGGAATCCTCCCTGATGGTCCCCTCCTCGGGTTCAGGTCATGTCCTCACTGTACGTGGTGATGCGTTCTCAAGGAGTTTTCTCTCTGAGCAGCTCTTTCCTCCTGGGTATCCCATCTGAAAACTCTAGATGCTTTGGTCTCTCCATCCCTAAGCTCTGTCTCCTTAATGCATGGAGTACAAGAGGTTCCACCTGGGGTTCCCCTTTCTGAGGCACAGCCTGGAACTTTCTCCAGCGGGGGCACGTGTAGACCTTACCTCATTTGTTTCCCGTCTTTTGGGGGTCACAGTCCTTCACTGCCAGTGTTCAGTATCTTCAAAACTGTTTCAGGTTACTTGTCCTTTTTTTGTGGAGGGAGTTGTTTTAGGTGAGAAAGCAAACTGGTCCCTGTTGTTCCATTGTATCCAGAAACAAAGTCCTGCTACCACTTTTAATGACCTGCTACGTGTAAAACATTGTGCAAGAAGCTTAACACACACGGCCACACCTAGTCCTCATAAATACCGTAGAAAGGAGTGTTACTGACCCCATTTTACAGATGAATAAATGGATGCTCTGAGAAGTTAAACATTTAGCTCACAAACAAACAAGTGGAGAGGCCAGGATTCAAACCAAGGTTGGTTCGAAGATACACGCATTCTCTATTTATAATATAAAACCTCCTCTCTGGCAGCCGAGGGGAGTGCAAGGAAGGTAAAACAGGCCATTAAAGCAAACTCTGGCATTTTCTACGGCATTCAATCGTTTATGCTTACTTTTTCCTCTGCTACTTAGGAAAAGAGTCGTATTAGCTTTAGTTAAAAAAAAAAAAAAGTCCTAACAGCCAATTATTTCAGGAAGAAACGCATCATGAAGGCTGAGGGTCTCTTGTTACTGTTTTTGGTTTTCCCCTTTCCTTTTTTTTAAACCAGGCTGTGTGGCCATTGTGTTTCCATCCCATCCTGACACATGTCACAGGCCTCTGAGGCCTTCTAGAATGGTGCTTAGAGCCCAACCTGGGGTCAACCCTCAGCTCCACCAGGGGGAGCACCGTGACTTAACTTTGCCAAGCGTCAGAGTCCCACACCCGTAGGGTGAAGAAAATGAAGGTAGCTACCCTTTCGGGAGGACATTGAGATACTCCCCTGGCTTAGCACCTGGCACCTAACAAGCTCTTTAAATGTTCACTTAAAAAAAAAATGTTCATTATTTATGTTTGGGAGAGAGAGCATGAGCAGGGGAGGGGCGGGGGGGGGGGGGTGGATACAGGATCCAAAGAGGGCTCTGCCCTGACAGCACAGAGCCTGATGGGGGGCTTGAACTCACAAACCGCAAGATCATGACCGGAGCCAAAGTCGGACGCTGAACCGACTGAGCCACCCAGGTGCCCCTAAAGGTTCACTTTTATTATCACATTCAATTAATACAATAGAAAGCAGAATTTTCCCACCTCAGCACTACTGATGTTTGGGGCCAGATAATTCTTCCTGGGGGTGGTGACGAGCTGTCTTGTGCACAGCAGGATGTTTAGCATCATCCCTGGCCTCCACCCACTAGATGCCTGTAGCAGCCTGTCCCTGTCTCCCAGGCTGACCACCAAGAAAGTCTCCATATATTGCCAAATGTCCCTTGGGGGGCAAAACTGCCCCCAGTTAAGAATCAGATATATAACAACCAGATACATACTTCCTATGAGTCTAAGTGTCTTTTACAATTCTACAATCATGTGATGTCCCATGGGCACAGCATGGCTTCTCTGAAAATCATCAGGACCTCATCTATCACACCAGCCTCCTCTTGTGCTCCCATCTCAGTGCTGGGCATTCAGGTGCCCCAGGCAGAAACTTGGGGTCACCTGGCCTTTCCCCCTGCCTTGTCCCCACACTGACCCAGTTTCCTCTGGTGGGCTCATCTAGTCTCAAGACTCTATGTGATGACCATGCCATCCCTATGCTGACGACTTCCAAGTTCACTGTCCCCTGCCCTCCAGACCCACTCTCCACTGCCTGCCCCACAGCGCCACCGGGACGTCTCCAGGCAGCACGCACTTAGCAGGTATGAAATCCACCTCTGGATCTGCCCCACCCTCCCCTTCTCCGATGAGGGCGACTCCCTCTTCTAGCTATTCAAGTGGCAACCAAATGCATCTTCAGGTCTGCTCTCTCTCATGTCACATCCATTCCTATCAGTAAGTTCCGCTGATTCCTCCTTCAAAAGATCTTCAAACTCTGACCGCCTTTCACTGATCCACCTGGTCCCAGCCACCATCCTCTGTCATCCAGATTACTGGCGTGCTCCCTAGGCCCTCGCTTGCCCCTACAATCTGTTCTCAATATGGCGGCCACAGTGGCCCAGTAAGACCGAAACCAGCTCACACACCTCTGCTCAAAGCAAAAACCGCCCCTCTCAGCAGAGTCCTTACAATGATCTTCCAGGCCACTCACCCCTATCCCCCATCCCGCCCCAGGCCCCCAGCCCTCCTGCTACTCCTGATTTCATGGCTGCTCTCCTCTTTGTTCTAGGCCATTCCTCTAACCACCAGGCACATCCTTGACCGAAGGTCTTTGCTCCTGCCCTTACTATTGCCCGAGAAGCTGTTCTCCCAGACACTCCCTCACCTCCTTGAGGTCTTTCCTCAAATGTGGCCTTCTTGGGGAATCTTTCCCAACAACTCTATGTAAACGTCATCATCCACTACAACCCATGCCCCTTCCTGTCCTTACTTTTTCTACAGCACTTATCACAATGCAGCACACACACAGTTTACATGTTTACACGATAGGCTTATTTATACTGTTTATTTTTGGCCCACCCCACCTCGTCTATCTGGTAAGCAACTACAGCACACCAAGCAGTGCCTGGCACGGGGAGGGCACGCACAGAATCTGGGATGAATGGATGGCTAACTGCAGCCGCAGCAGAACCAAGGGGCACGCACAAGGCACTCGCTTTGAGGCAGGCGTGATGTTAACGAACGGGTGAGCATCACAAGTTTGAACACTCACAAAGGAAGTGGTGTCATTATCCCCATCGGACAGGAAAGGAAACTGAGGCCCAGAGATGGTGAGAAACACATCCAAGCTGTAAAACCAGTGAACTAGGACCCTAGGCAGACTAGTTCCTAACCCTGTCCCCACTCTGCTCAAGGGACCGGCCTTAGGTGACCCAGCCAGGACCCCAACCCAGCTTTTCTTATTCCCACTTGGGCTTTCTTCCCCTCTGAGCTCCTGAATTTAAGAATTTCCTTTTGTGCTGGAGTCTCCTTTTCCACCCATGCAAGGGGCTTTGGGGAAAAGGTGGTAACCCCAAAATGCAGCATATTCTGGCACAGGATCCAGAACAGGAACCCACTATCTCTCAACGTTTCTGTACAAAAACTTTTATAACAAAAAGAAAAAAGAATAAATGTTATTTATGAAAGCATTTTGTAAACCACGGTAGCCCATGGGACTCATTCTAGGACATTCAGGTGGAAAAACTGTCATTCTGATGTAATTAATCAAATACTATCTGTATTAGGCCGGAGTTATGGAAAAATTGTTTAAAAAATAAAAGAAGTCACTATTTAAAGGTAATAGTAACTGCAATATAGGACTTGTCACAGGACCCACTGTCATTCTACTGGCAGCCCAGGGGAGTGGGGAGCCCCAGGGAAGCCCCAACTGATAGATTCCCAGGGTTGGAGGCCAAGTGTAGGAATATAGCTGGAAATACCGTCTGGGACAGTGTGGTCCAGTGGAAACATAATGAAAGCCACATGTACATTTTTAAACGTTTTGGTAGCTACATTGAAAAAGGTGCAAAGAAACAGGTGAAATTATTTTGAATAATATATTTCACTTATCCCAGTACCTCCAAAAGAGTACCATTCATTTCAACCTGTAATTGATAACTTTAACGTATTTTTTATACCAAGCCTTCAAAATCCAGTGTATATTTTGTACAAAGAGCACATCCAGACCAGCCATGTTTCAAGTGCTCGGTAGCCAGATGTGCTGGTGGCTACAGGACAGCTTTGAGGCAGCCTAGACTGGGGCTGGAAGGAGGGGAGAAGAGCCACCCTCAGACTTGCTGAGACTGTTGTGGGGGACAGCTCTGAGCTATGCCTTCCAGCCAGCTGGGCTTTTCTGCAGTCTCCAAGGGCTGCCTCCCTGCCCATCCCTGCCAGACCACACCAGGCTGACTCCGAGCTGCCCTCAGGATCCTGTCCTCGTCTCTCCTCATTTCTCTTGACCTCTTGACCCACTTGGAGTCATCAAAGGCCACTTGCCCTTCAAGGGTTAATCACCCCTGGCCCACTGGCCCCGCAACCTGCTCTTGACCCTGGCTGCCCACTTACCCCAGGGCTGACGCCTGCTCCTCTTCAGATACCTGGCTGGCCAGAAGGGCATGGTGTGGCCGGAGGAGTGACCGCTAGACACAGCCAAGCCAGGGACTGAGGCCAGGCGGCTCTGCGTGCAGGAGCTGAGGCTGCCTGTGCGCTCTGCTCAGAAGGCACTGGGCCAGGACCTTTTTGTCTCCTTTGGGGAAGTTACGCACTTCTCAGGGCCCCAAAGCTTGGACTGTCCCGGGCGGGGGCGGGGTGAGGAAGCAACAGCCAGATCCCCCAGGGGGCCCTCCCGCTGGGTGCAGGGTCCGGTCCGCTGGTTTCTACCAGCGGAAATCCCTTCAGCCACCGTGAGCGCTCCCTCCCCTGCATTCCTGCCCAGCACACAGCACGGGCTCTGGCCCGCCACTGGGGCTGTCCCATCCCCTAGCTTGCTAGGTGCTGAGAGCACATGGCTGGACGTCCAGCCCCATCCACTCTGTGCCTCAGGGTCCTTTCCAAGCGGAGCCTGGGAAAGCCCACCTCAGTAGGTTGGTGGGGGCTCAATGAATCCATGGGAGAAGCCCGAGTAATATTAAGTCATCACTGGCCACATAATCTTTCAGGTTCCATTTCTTCATCAGCAAAATGAAGCCAATAATGGGATCTGCCTGGCGAGGTTCTGATGGGGACTGAATGAAAAGCCATAAGTCACCAGTATCCCTGCAACAGCCGGGGAAGCCAGAGCCCGGGGCGCTTCCAAGGGCCCAGGGCCACCCAGCTGGGATCTGGCACAGCGAGGACTTGAACTTAGCTGTTTGGGACTCTTTCCATGACATCAGCTTCCATCCTTATGGTGTCTCCGCCACCCTTGATACAAAAAGAGCTGGAGACAGGGACACCTAGGTGGCTCGGTCAGTTAAGCATCAGACTCTTTTTTTTCTTTTTAAATGTCTATTTATTTTTGAGAGGAACACAGAGTACGAGCGGGGGAAGGGCAGGGAGAGGGAGACACAGAACCCGAAGCGGGCTCCGGGCCGAGCCCGTCAGCACAGGGCCCCCTTGGGACCCTCCATCTCCCTCTCTCTGCCCCCTCCCACCCCCAAAAATAAATAATTAAAAAAAGAGAGCTGGAGACAGCCCTCTTGCCCAACCTGGCCGTCCCTCCTGCACTACTCATTCCTTCTGGGACAGTGTCAGAACCTCGACCACGGGGAAACTCTGAAGTGATTTCCTAAAGGGCTGGGGCAGGCAGCGGGCACTAAACTCTGGTGAAAGCCTATGCTGGTGTTGATGCCACCTGTTTATTTGCCCATCTTCCCCATTTGTCCATCTGTCCGTCCATCCATCCAACCATCCATCCCTTCAACAAAGAAAAACAGCCAATTAAAAACAAAGCACATCTGCTTAAAACTCTTCAGGGGGCCTGCGGTTCTTGGGATATAATCCAGCTCTGCTGTGACCTTGGGGTCCCAGGCCCCATGACCACATGTCCACCTACTTGCCCACCCTTACTGCTATCAGCCATTTGGGCCCCCTTTCTCTTTCCTCAGACTCACTCTCTTCCAACTACAACCTAGTGCTCAGTGCTGGGTGTTCTCCCAGCTCCCTGCAGGGCCAGCTCCCTTGCACCTTCAGACCTCAGCTCAGACTTCAATTTAGAGAAGCCTTCCCTGGGTGAGAACCTCTGTCAAGTAACTGTCCCTCCTGCCCAATCACTGTCATGCTCTTTTCTCTCCAGGGCTTATCACATGGGGAAATTAGCCTATTTATGTGTATACGTGTTTACTGTGTCTCTGCTAAAGGATGTAAGTTTCAGGAAAGCGGGCTTGCCTCCCTTGGTCTAGCTGGTATCTCCCAGGACTGGTTCAGTGTCTCGAAAAGGGTGCCAGTGGTCAACGTGGGGACACCTGGAAAGCTCTGTGGAAGTGACAGGCAATCTCTCTTAGTACAACATCCAAGTTTGATTGGTTATTTACAGTGTTCTGGGCACAGTTTCTACAAACTGCCTACTTTAACTCAATGTTTCAGCTTCACAATGACCCTAAAAGGTGGTACAATGATCACACCCACTTTGCAGATGAGAAAACAGTGGCTGAGTCATTTGTCGGAGGTCACATGACTGAGTGCGGCTTCCCAAAAGGCCCTGGTCAGCAAGGGGAAACTGCATGTTAACTGGTCCCCTAAAGTGTTGGCCACTCACACCCCACTCCTGCAGGCTGAGGGTCTGAACCCAAGCAATCTGGCTGCCCTTTGTCCTCCCGGTCCCATCCCTGTGGTGAGCGGCCTCTAAGGCCCCAGTGAATGAACCCTGCTTCCCGGCATCACACCCTCTTCAATGTGGGCTGAACCTAGTAACTTGTTTTCAATAAATAGAAAGGGCAAAAGGTGATAGAGGTCACCTCTGGGATTAGCTTCCAAAGACACTGAGGCTTGTGTCTTGTGTGCCCTCTATGGCAGCAGACCTCAGCCAGGGATGACAGCTCACCTCTGCATTTCTAGCAAGCCGTTTTATTATCCTACCTGGGAGAGACCAGGGAGGGTAGAGGGACCAAGTAAACAGGGTACTGAAAGCTGGGGAGGGGGGCGTCTAAACACTCACCCTCCCCACAGTGCTCTGCTCTATCACCTGGGCAGCACTGCCCAGGGAGCCCCAGCTCTGTCACCATCTGTCGCTGGGGAAACAATGCCGGCCCAGGGGGCCAGGAGTGGTGGAGGGTAGCACAACAGGGGGTGTCCCGGGGAGTGGTGCAAAGACTTGGGTCCCCATGGTTCCTTTAGGGCTCTCTTAAATCTGTTTCTCCAAGGAGAAACTTTAGAAGGCACTTGACAATATTTAACATCCATTTTGACGGAAATCTTCCATGAAATAAAAATAGATAGATCCTTCTTCAACACAGATATACCAAAGCCAACACTGCGTTTAGTGGAGAGGCACTAGCAGCGTTCCCATCAAGGCCAGGGACAATCCCAGCAGCCCCCCATCAGCACTGGTATTTAACGTTCTCCTGGAAGTCTTCTGCAGTGCAATTAGATCAGAAAAAGAACATAAAACAATAAAAGCTGGAGGGAAGGGTACAGTGTTATTATTGCTCTTGTTGTTTATATAGAGAGAAAACCGAAGCCAGTGGACTGAAAAATGATGGGAGGCAGTAAGAGAATGCAGTAAGGTGTCCAGACGCAAAATTAATAGACAGAGATCCCAAGCTATTTTTAAACGAGAAGAAACAGAAATACCATTGCGTAAGTAGGAAAACCCACATAACAGAATACCAGTTCACCCAAATTTAGTCTATACGTTTAACACAAGAAAAGACTAATAGCATTTTTTTAAATACAACAAGTTGATTCTAAAGTTCATAACAAAAACAGCAAATGCATTTTAAAAAAATAGAGAGAGACCAATTTATTAAACTGTAGTCAAGTATCCCACTGTACAAGAAGTAAAATGAGGGAGGTAACACAGGACGTGAGCAGAGACAGACTCCAGAACATATCGGACTTTGGAAACGACAAGTTATTTCAAATGGGCCAGTAGAAGACGTTACGTAAGAAATGGAAAAGAGACAAATGGATAGCCACCTGGAGAGATATTACCCAATGGATCCTTGTATCACACTATCGCAAAATAAAAATTCACCACGGATCGAAGATTTCAAGATGAAACACGAAGCCAGAGAAGCACCAGGATCAACGGTGGGAGGAACTTCCGTACGACCTCGAAACTGGGGAAGCCCTTTCTGAATATGACACAAACACCAGAGACCACAAAAAAAAATTTCACTCCATATAAGTTAAAAATATTTGCATGGCAAAGAAAAGAAAGTAAAAAGACAGTGACAACAGGAGGGGAGTGGGATATACAGTTTTCACTTGGGATGCTCTGCGGGTATTAAAAAGAATGAGGATGTGCTTCATGCCCAGATTTGGAATGTTCTCTGCTAGATACA
Source organism: Panthera onca (assembly GCF_046562875.1). Lineage (NCBI taxonomy): Eukaryota > Metazoa > Chordata > Mammalia > Carnivora > Felidae > Panthera > Panthera onca. The sequence continues at coordinate 41,409,823 of NC_138349.1, read as the reverse complement.
GGGAGGTGAAAAATGCAATGATACGTGACCATGTTTGCATAGGACGGGCGGAGAGAAGAGTGGAAGAGATACTTATTTGTTTGAATATGTGCAAAATATCTCTGGAAGGAGCCAGAAGATACTGGGAGCACTGGCTTTTCTGGGGAGGGAAGTACGTAGCACAGAGAGACTGGCTTTCCACCCTTTGAAATTTGAACCACAGTCCCTACCTTAAAAACCAAATGACGGGCATCTGGGTGGCACAGCCAGTTAAGCGTCTGACTCTCAGTTTTGGCTCACATCATGATCTCACAGGTTTGTGAGTTCTAGCCCTGAGTCGGGCTCTGAGCTGGCAGTGCGGAGTCTGCTTGGGATTCTCTCTCTCTCCCTCTCTCTGTGCCACTCCCCTCCCTCAAAATAATAAATTAAGAACCAATTACAATAAATAAAAACTAAATGACAATAGTATCTACCATAAAGGGACAAGTGAAAGAAACCTCACCTCATCTGTGGGCAGTGGGGGCGCTGAGGGGTGGGCCGCAGGCTGTGCATTCAACAGGGAATCGGCCAAGGTGGGCCTACGGGCACCTGAGAGTCACTCAGAGCCAGGGACCAGCTCACCAAGGGGTGGGAGTGGCTTGCAGCTGGAGGTACCGAGCTGAGGGGGTCTTTTACAGTGTTGGCAGGAGTAGATTTTTGTATCTCTTTGGGGGAATAGTTTGACAATATCTATCAAAATTTTAAACGGCCCAGCAATCCTTTCCAGGGAATTTACTCTGTGGCTAATTTGCACAGGTGCATAAGGAGATGGAGATAATAAACTGGGAACAATGGTCCATCAAGTTACATAAATAATGTACTGATTAAATAAATTATGTACATCCAATAATGTACTGATTAAATAAATTATGTACATCCAATAATGTACTGATTGAATAAATTAATGTACGTGGACAAAGGACGAGGAAGCAAACAAAGGAAGGTGGTGGGGTAGGTGGTAGGGGGATAATACATTATCACATGGAGAAAGCAAAAAGCAGCGTGATGAATATGCTGACATTTGTGAGAGTCATGTGTGCACACGGGCGTGGTTGTGCGAACCCATTTCTGCAAGGACAACAGGACACAGGGGCCTGGGAGCTCAGGCAAGGGGCTCAGGAACAGAGAAGCTTACTTCTCACTCTGGACTCTGAAGTGTGTGTGTGTGTGTGTGTGTGCGCGCGCGCGCACGTGTGCGTGCGTGTGGGTGTATTACTGTGGACACAGATTGCTTTTCCTGAATGAAGATTGTTCCTTTTTATTGTTAAGGTGGTTGGTAGCTCCTGTGTTTGGCCCTGGAGAAGTTAGACCTGCCTGTGCTTTGAGCACTTTTCTTTCTTTAAAGATTTTAAGTCGGGGTGCCTGGGTGGCTCAGTCGGTTAAGCGTTCAGCTTCAGCTCAGGTCTGATCTCACCGTTCGTGAGTTCAAGCCCCACATCAGGCTCTGTGCTGATACCTTAGAGCCTGGAGACTGCTTCAGATTCTGTGTCTCCCCCTCTCTCTGGCCCTCTCCCATTCACACTCTGAGTCTCTCTCTCTCAAAAATAAATAAACATTAAAAAAAAAAAAAGATTTTCAGTCACCTCTATGCCCAATGTGGGGCTTGAACCCACAACCCTAAGATCAAGAGTTGCATGCTCCACTGACTGAGCCAGCCAGGTACCCCTTGAATACTTTTGATTTAGGAAAATGCCCCAAATAGCCTCCAAATGGTTTGAGCTCCAACTTCCCCTCTCGCCAGCTCATCCCACGGTGGAGTTTCATTTCTCAAAACCAGAGTGTCCCTGGGAAATCTTTTGTGGTTCTGGGGATATTGGGGTTTTTAGGGAATCCATACTGACCTCACCCCAGGCAGCACCCGTGGGAGAATTGGGAGTGTGATCTCTCTCACGGGGACAATTGCACAAGTGAGGAAAGAATGTGGGGCGGGCCACAGGGTCCTCTCTGAAATCCAAGTCAAGCCTCTCCCTTCCCTGGTAGGAATTTGAGACCACAGCCTCTCTCCTCTGCCATCAGAATGTGCCCCCAGCTCACTGCTTCCCACTGGGGCTCCTCTGTGATCAGCTGAGAGTACCTTTCCAGTCCACCCAGCTACTCTCCCATCTCAGCAGCCACTCCTGGTGCTCTGCCCTACTTCTTGTTCCTGGGATATACCATGCCCTTCATGCCTCACCGTCTTTGCACATGCTATTCCCTCTTTTTGGGACACCTTTCCACTTGGTCCATTTGGTAAACTCCTACTCATTCATCAAAACCCAGCTCAAATATCCCCCTCTCCTTCACCTTCCTTAACTGTTCCCCCTCACTCACTCCCAGTTTTCCTTATTCCATTCTCCCTTCCACAAATATATATACATATTTATTTGACAGAGAGAGAGGGAATGTGCATGCACACAAGAGCGAGTGGGGGAGAAGGGCAGAGCGAAAGAATCTTTTTAAGTTTATTTTTGAGACAAAGAGACAATGTGAGCAGGGAAGGGGCAGTGAGAGGAGACAGAGGATCCTAAGAGGGCTCTGCACTGATAGCATCAAGTCTGACGTGGGGCTTGAACTCAGGAACTGTGAGATCATGACCTGAGTTGAAGCTGGACACTCAACCAACCAGCCGCCCAGGCGCCCCCCAAGAGGAAGAATCTTAAGCAGGCTCCACACTCGCTCAGCACAGAGCCCACGACCCTGGGATCATGACCTGAGCCAAAATCAAGAGTCAGATGCTTTAACTGACTGAGCCAACCAGGCTGTTCCTCCCTTGCACAAATGCTTGTTAAAGGTCTACCATGTGGCAAGCACTGTGCCATGCGCTGGGGACACAGCAGGGACAAAACGAAGAGGCCCTGCCTGGTGGGGAAGACTGGCCTGAACCTTTATCACAAACAAATGCAAAAACCACAATCAGAAGCCTAGGAAGGAATCCAGAGGTCTTGGGGATGGGGGCTGAGACCACAGTTTGAGAACTGCTTCCTCAGGGCCACCTGCCACCAACACCTGGGGCGTACCTGGGCTCGGGGCCCAGCCCCGACTCAGCCTGCCCGGGTCCCCGAGCCAGGCCTGAGCAGTAACGCAGCATGGCCAGGACTGGAAAACACCACTGATGGTTAGGCCGGGGTCCCCTGCCCCCTGCCCACCTTTAAAAATAACTTTCACGGGGAAAAGAAACAAAAGCTAAAAATAGCAACATATTAAAATGGAATATGCCGGTTGCCGAAGAAGACCAAGTTCTGCGCTGCCCAAGGGTGGGGGGTTGTGAGGGAAGAGGGGTGGGCCTGACTCTTAAAATGGAAAAATTGTGATTTATACAGTGACCTGGAGGGAATAATGATTGCATTCATTATTCTAAGGGAGGACAAGGGAACTAATATTTATGAAGCGCCCACGCTGTGCCAACTTCTGTACCAACCCTTAGATTCCACGTCTCCCAGGTTTCGGTGTGGGTGCTTCTATAGCTACAATGTCAGCAGCAAAGGTAAAGAGTCCGGTTCTGTTAATGCCGGTCAAGGCTGGTACCCCTCCCAGCAAATGTGTGCAGGAGACGCTGAGACCATGGTCAAGGTCCCTGACCCTGGGATCTAGCAAGTGATGGAGGCTTGATCTGCACCCAGGACCTCTCCTCGGTCCACACCCAGTCTCCCGTCCCCATCCTCCTGGGCTCCCTTTGAGGCATGAGATACATCCAGTGCCTCTCCTACACCTGATAGAACATTTTGCTCCCAGTGGGTGCATCAACACATCCGTGAAATAAGTGACCAAAGCACTGTGGGCTGATACCACGTCAGGAAACTGGTACCTTTGCTACCTCACGTTGCTACGGAATATTTTCCCCCACTAACCCCACATGTCTTAGTCTGTGTTCCTCAAAACCAAAGCCTGAGACAAGGGCTCGTGTGCTGGTGGGTCTGGGAAGCTACCCCAGGGAGAAGTACAGGGCAGGGAAGGAACCCGGGAACGGGGGAGAGCCCAGAAGAATGTGGGATCAAGCAGGCTGCTGCTTTAGGGGGCCTGGGGGCTCCATCCTGCTGCCCTGGTCTATACTGCCTTATGAAACGTGTATCAGAGCTCCCAACCAAGGGACAAAAGGGGAGCAGCTATCCATTGGTTCCAGTCACCCACTGGTCAAGGGTGGTCCCCAGGAGTTTTAACTTCCCTGCCCCCACTTCCCCCACCTTTCCGGAGCTTGGGTGGGGAGGCTCTTCCTCTCAAAGAGGCAACTGATACTTGGGGAGATCCTACAGCACCATCTCTGTGCTTGGCACAGGGACAGTGTGGAGGGGATACCTGGGTGAACAAGACAGGCAATGCCCCACCCCCTGGAGCTTATTTGGGGGGGTGGGGAGGGAAGGGAAGGGGGCCAAAGGACCAGGAAGCAAACAAAGGAAGGAGGCAAGCTCAAATATGGGTCAGGAAAGGCTTGCTTGAGAAGGGGACCCTCGATGGGGCGCCTGGGTGGCTCAGTCAGTTAAGCATCCGACTTCGGCTCAGGTCATGATCTCACAGCCCGTGAGTTCGAGCCCCGTGTCAGGCTCTGTGCTGACAGCTCGGAGCCTGGAGTCTGCTTCAGATTCTGTGTCTCCCCAGATTCTGTGTCTCCCTCTCTCTGACCCTCTCCTGTTCATGCTTTGTCCCTCTCTGTCTCAAAAATAAAGTAAACATTAAAAAAAAATTTAATAAAAAAAGAGAAGGGGACCCTCGAGCTGAGCACTACATGATGAGAGGGGCTGGCTTTCCTGCACTGATCCGGTCTGGGTACAGAAGGCTCAGGGTGGGCAGCAATTGCAAAGGCCCTGGGGAAGGAAAAGCACTGAGGTCCTTTGGGTGGCTTAGTGTACCCAGGAGGGCAGGAGTTGGTCAGGAGGTAGATAGGATGCTGTGGCAGGTACCCAGGGAGAAGACACAATGGTGTAGACCAGGCAGGAAGGGGTGCGGGAGGGACAAAAGCCTAGGTTCAGGTTCAGGTTCAGGTTCAGGATCTGTCTTGGTGTTGGTAGTGACCCAAGAGGAAGTGCAAAATGAGGATCAGCCTCCAGGCACTGGGCCCAATGCTGGGAAGAGGAGGGGGTGTCTTGGGGTGCCTGGGGGGCTCCGTCGGTTAAGCACCGGACTCGGTTTTGGCTCAGATCATGACCTCACGATTTCATGAGGTCAAGCCCCAAAGTTGGGCTCTGTGCTGACAGCGTGGAGCCTGCTTGAGATTCTCTCTCCGCGCCCCACTCCCCGCCTCTCCCCCATTCACACTGTCTCTGTCTCTCTCAAAATACACAAATAAACTTAAAAATTTTTTTAAAGAGGAGGGGATGTCTCATGTCACTGTCTCCAGAAACTGCACATTTTAGACAAAATCTAAAAAAGAGAAACCACTTTGTAATTGTAAGCATCAATTTTTAAAATGTTGGCGGTTTCCCTTCTCATCCCTCCCTTCCCAACTGAACCCCACCCGAGCTCAAGCCCAGCTGCGTGAAAGGCACAGACGCAGGGATCCCTGCCCTTTTCTTGGCTGTTAGCTCCCGGCACCCAGGCCCCTAGACCAGGCCTCCCGGGGTACGGGGCAGGGGCCTGTCTTCATTCAAGGGCCTGGCCTAGGTTCTCATCACTGACCCCAGGGGGTGACAGCCAGCCCAAGGCTACATCTCCGTTCCTCCTTTTATCAGCAGCAAGTTCCTATTTGTCCCCCAGGTGCCGGATACACGCCTCCAGAACTGGAGTTTGAGAACCCCTGCCCTGAAGGACATTCTCGGATCCTATCACGGCACAGCCTGAATCCTGCCAGGCACCATGCTAGGAATTGGGGGCACGAATGAAGCCCCGGCCCTCAGGCAGCCAAGGGCAGGCGGGTCAGCCACAGACTGGGAAGCAACCCAAGGAGACAAATTAGCAACCACAAAGACATCTGCTCTCCACTCTAGAATCTCCAGAATCTGGGAGGGGAGGCATGGGTGCCCCTCCTCCGCCTCTTGGCTCTTTATTATGGAGCTAGTCAGCCCAGTTCCCAGTTGTGCATCACAAAACCTCCAACACACAGGTACTCTCCCCTCTCAGCGGGGAGCTGGGGGGGAAAAAGCTTTCAGGCAGCTAGGTTCCCTCCAGCAGCCTGGAGGGGTAGAGGAAGCAGAATTCCTGGGGTAACCATTTCCAGCCCCCCAGACAAGTTGGGCTTCCAGGCCAAGGCCAGTGTGCACAGAGGGGCAGGTCTGGAGGGCTGCCTGGAGGCAGGTGGTAGTAAATGTAGCCAAAGGGCTATAAGTAGTTCTGCTGGCTGGGGAGAAGGGTGAGTGCAGAGATAGGCTCAGGGAAAGCGACCTGCCAAATGGCACAGAAGTGCCCAGCCTGTGGGACTCCACACCCGTGATCTACCCACTCAATCCTACACACTCACCCCAACCTCACAGCTCCTTTCTGCCTGCTCTGGCTGCTCACGTGGGTATTTGTTTTTGTTTCTAAACACAATTTATTGTCAAATTGGCTTAGATGCAACACCCAGTGCTCATCCCAACAAGTGGCCTCTTCAATGCCCATCACCCATTTTCCCCTCTCCCCCACCCCCCATCAACCCTCCGTTTGTTCTCTGTATTTTAAGAGTCTCTTATGGTTTGCCGCCCTCCCTCGCTGTTTGTAACTACTTTTCCCCCTTCCCTTCCCCCGTGGTCTTCTGTTAAGTTTCCCAAGATACATGGACATTCGTTGAGCTACAAAGTCTATGTTGGGCAAATGAGAAATTCCCTTAATTTAGTTTGGACACCATGGATCTCTCACTGGTGCTCTTTTCCTTTGCCTGGTTCTGGTGACGTCCAGACAGATGTGGGCCAGCCTCCAGCAGGTGTGTGAGACCACAGGGCTTCAGCTAACGTTCTCCCCGCACTCTTTTCACCCAAATTGTTCTGGTTCTTAAAGATAAACATACTGTTTTTATAAGGTGCCTCCCTCCGGGAGGCCAGGTATAAACCACCAGACAAGTAAGAAGTCTTGCTGGTATGAAGTTAAATGTGTTCACCGTTAACTAGCACCACTGTCTAGTATAGCTCCTTGAGGTTGCCATTCACATGATAGTCTAAGTGCACAGAATCCTGTGAAGGCACCTGTTCATCTTATAGTTTTAATGAACGGCATCCCTGGAAAATGACATTCACATCATCATCATCATCATCATCATCATCATTCCTATTATTCACAAAGTCTAAGTGCCTGGCACCCCTTCTCCCCACACCCCCAGACAGCCACTCTCATTGTAGTCTGAATGGCGCCCTCTGGTGGCACCAATTCACATTGTAGTACGTGAATCCCTGCCCTCCCCAAGTTTCGGAGTTGTGCAACACAGTGGCCTATATGTTCACACATTTAAGCCTAAAAAACGGTCTTGAGGAAGTACTTATATTTCCACTTTCTACAGAAAAAACTTCCCAAGATCTCCCAGCCAGAGAGCCAGAGCTATTTTATGCCTTGTCTATCTGATGTCCACTGCTTTCCCCCTCAGCAGAGCTGGAAGGACTGAGAGGCAAAACCTCAACTCCTCCAGCCTCTCAGGGCTTCCTGCCCGGCTCAGTCCCACAGCAAGGCCCCATACTAGGCCTTATGGATCCCATTTGGGAAATTGATAGGCACTACCATAGGGATATTGACATCCCCTACAGATAGGGAAATTGAGGTTCCTTGCCTGAAATGCTGCAGCCAGTGAATGACGGGGGACTGCCTGTCTCAGGCAGAGGACCCACTTTCCAGGGCATCTTGTCTTCTACCAGGATGGGAAGATTCCAGTTCAACTGCCAAGGTGCTTCACGAGAATCCCCAAACCTCCCCCTGCCACCCAGGTGTCAGTCTCTCACCTGGTCCTCCCCCAGGATTCCACTGCCAGGGCCCTTGTCCAGAGTCACATTTGGTGCTGCAGTTGTGTGTAAGGACCCCATCACTGGTCAGAGAGTGGCCCAGTGTCGTTTGTGACCAACGGTTACTAGGAACTTGTCGGAGACCTGCCAAGGACATTTAAAAACCTACTATGGGAGCCCGGACATCAGTCCTGGAGGGCACAGCAGCTCAAGGAGGGAGCTCCTGGGTCGTGGCTGTCAGGCCCTTCTGGGCAGCGAGGGAGTCCCTCCAGCCACAAGCAGACAGAACAGAGCCACTGTAGACACTTGGCCTCGGGCAGAGCAGGGACAGCTAAGCTGCCTCCCTTTGGAGGAATGTCTGATTTTCTATGCAACACATGGTTAGGTGCCAATGGGGAAAGATGGAATTGGGAGGTCATCAAACCCTTTGACCAGATGGGGGCTCCAGCCATACCCACGTCCTAACGGGGACACAAGAGGTCTGGCTAGAATAGCACCACGCGGCTGGCAGCTCTGAGGGAAGGCCCAGAGGTTAAGTAGGAGTCGCTGCCCAGCGCCTGGTCCGTTGGCAAGGCTCCGAGAGGTCCACCAGCAGAGAAAACACAGGCCCACTGAGCTCCTCCAGGGTACCACAAAACACGTCGCTAACAGGACACCTGCTAACGTCCTGAGCTCCTGAGAATGCACTGTGGGTGCAGCTGAGGTCGGGGTGGAGCTCACGAGGACCCTGCTGTGTACGGTGAGGACACCAGGGCCCCGATTCTGGAGAGAGGCGTTACCTCCCGGCTCCCTCCCTGATGGCCCTCTCATCTGTCCACCCAACTGTAACTGAGCAAGCCCGCGTGTGGCTGACCCGAGCTGGGCTAGTGGGGCGGGAGGGGACTGCTGTGAAGGGCACGCTGTCATTTGCAGGGAGCTGAATGCCGGCCTGCACTCCCTTGGCGGGCCAGCCTGGCCAGCGTGGTGAACCAGAGTCGGTGCCGGACCCCAGGGGCCTCACCTGGGAGCACCCGGGACAGGGAGAGCCGCGGCACCCCCATCAGTGGGGCAGAGGGGTGCCCTCCGGCCCGGCCCAGACGGGATGCTGAGCACAGCAGAGCTTTGTTCCAACCTCTGCCATCGAGCGCCGTGCAGACGCTCTGTGAATGGCACTGTTGTGGTATTTTAAGAAGATTCTACAAATAGCACTAACTCAGAATGGGCCTCAGAGCCAGCTCATGAATGCGGCAGTGGCGAGGGCGGGCCAGCCTGGGAGCTCCAGGAGGACAATGGGGCCTCACAGGGGAGGTAGGGCAGGATGTTGGGTGACCCCGGCCTTTTCCGGGGCTCCATGGCCTCATTTCCCCCCAGACGCGACGCACCCAGGCCCTGCCCCCATTGCCCAATTCTGATGGGCGGCTTCCTGGGAATTTATGGGGAAGGAGCAGCTCCCCAGCCTTTCTGAATAACAAGGGGATCCAACAACCTTCTGGCACCTGCTACTCCCGGATCTCTTAGCTCTGATGATGTCCTGTGGGTCACAGGGGAGGGGGGCACAGGAAGGAAGAATGTCCTTAGGCTTTTATTACAAGTCACTTTATTAGGTAGCCAGAGAAACCTCAAAGACTCATAGTCCTAGGAGCCAAGGACTATTATCTGGAATCTTTCCAGAAGAGTCCATTCTTGAGACTTGAAAGACAGCCGAGGGAAGAGAAAAAGAACAGGGATTGGGGGTCATTCAGAGAGGCTTAAACATAGCGAGACGTCTCAGTCTCGAGGTCTCCATCTTGAAGACCAAGGCTATCGGACCTCTCTCACAGCGAAGGTCAAAAATTTGGAGGCGCAGAATATGCTGTGCTTGGTACCAAAGGCACTCAACAAGTGTCAGCCTCACTTCCTTCCCAAATGAAAGACCGCTTATTTAACAGATGCGTGCCCACACATAAACTATCTCTGAACTACAGCTGAGAAACCGGGCAGGCCTAAAGGGATCTCTTTTGACCCTGTGAATCTACAAAGACATCAGAGCAGGGCTGTGGAGTGTGGAATCGACGCAAATGAGCAAGACAGGGCAGCAGAGCAGGCCGGGGCCTGTGGCAAAGTAGAGAGGCTCAGATCTAAGCCCGTCTGTCCCTTCTTATACGACAGAGGAAGGATCATTTTCTTTTTAATGTTTATTTATTTGAGAAAGAGAGAAACAGGGCACGAGCAGGGAAGGGGCAGAGAAAGAGGGAGACACAGAATCTGAAGCAGGCTGCAGGCTCTGAGCTCTCAGCACCGAGCCTGACGTAGGGCTGGGGCTCACAAACTGAGATCGTGACCTGAGCCAAAGTCAGATGCTTAACCGACGGAGCCACCCAGGCGCCCCGAGGAAGGATCATTTTTGACAGACCTGCCTTGACCCCCCCAGCACATTCTGAGCAGGGGCCACGGCCGAGGCGTTGACGGTGCACCCAGCCATCAGAGGTGGCATGAAAGGGTGGTTCCCCCACATGCATCAGTCCCCGCCACCCAACCCTCAACCATGCCTTGACTAACTCCTCTGTGTCCTGCCCCTTCCCTCCATTAAACACTGGGGGGTGGAAACGCGATACCCTCTCTATACGAGGCTGAGCACAGTTCTGTGCACAGAACTGGGCACTTAATCCATAAGGACCAAATGAGAATGAGGTGAGAAAGACCTGTCTAGAGCCAAGAGTACAGGGGACCTCAGACTCAAGGGACTGGGCCACTGACCTGCAGTGTGGTCTTTGACAAGTCACTTCCTCTCTTTGGGGCTTTTGAAAAAACTAATTTGGAAAATGAGAAAGTCTGGCTAGGTGATCCCTGAGGATCACGCTCTCGGAGTCCATATGTTCCATCTCTAAGTACCGACGATTGAGCCCTGGTATTGAATGGTGGATGTTCTCCTTAACCCTCCCCTGGGATGTCTTCCCTGGAACTTGCTTATTCCCCACATTGAATTGGGACAAGGCAGGTAGTGGCTTGTTCACAGGCAGGTGGCCCTGGGCACGGCCCTGGGACCTCATTAAGTTAGAAGGTGCTGCTGTCACCATAGCCCCAGCTGTCTGGGGAAGGCTGCATTTGGTGCTGGCGGGCACTGATCCTGCACAGGTCTTTTTCCTACACGGCGTCGCTGCATCAGGCAGGGGCAGCAGGAGATGCAGTGCGCTCCCAGCCGTGGGACTGAGGCCCGGAGCCCAGACACAGGCCCAGAGGCACGCAGGTCAATGTGGGAGAGTCATGACTTGATACTGGGGTGCCTGGACTCCAAGGCCATTCCTGCTGTCCCCCTACTTTGCACCCCCGACCTATAAGAGGCTCACACACTGTCCCAATGAGCCATGTGCCCTAGGAGAGTGACCCAGACCTCTCTCCATCTGATTCTCCTCGTCAATAAATGAAGGAAACTACCTAACCTCAAAGATATTTCCTTGCTCCCAAGTTCAGGGGCTCTCTTCTCCAGAAGTGGTTGATGTACATTGACTGGGTGGTGTCTAAAATCCTGAACGAAGGCTCCGAGGGGACCAGAGCCAGTCAGAACAGGGTGGGCCTTACCCTGCTAGGCCAGGCGTGAAGTTTCAGGTTCTAGACAGTGAGGGGACTGCGGAGCCCCCGGGGAGGCTGGGGGTAGTGACCATTCACTGACTGGTAAGGAAGCATTTCCATGTTTTACAAACCTCCTAGCCTTTCTGGTGAGTGCCATCTGATTATCGGCCAGGCCTGCAGACCTCCTGGGCAGGAAGGAATTTGAGAACCTGCCAGGTTAGGGCCGTCCTCAGGGAGGTCTGAGATGGAGGCTGGCGAACAGGTGCAGAGGGCCCCACGCCAGATCCTGATCCACACCTTGTACTCCGTTCTTGCAGAGACAGTCATGCGACAGGCAGGCAGCGGCCACTGTGACATCACTGGCTGTGGTGGACTCATTTGAGTCTGAAAAGATTGAAGTGAACCTGGGGAAGTGAACCTGCTCCTGCAAGGCCCCGGTGGGTCTCAGTGGGCACCATGTGACTGAACACCCCCGCCGCTCACGTTGGCTCCTGGGCCTCTGCGTGGGGAGCTGACTGAGGGGGGCCAAAGCACAGCATCCTGGGTCCGGTCCAGTGTGAGAGTCCAGGCTCAGGGACACCACAGCCCCTGCCCTAAAGGGAACTCCATGGGGCTGGGGGCGGGGGGCGGGTCCTGTGTATGACTGATCCTCAGAGAGGAAGCTGGCCCAGCAGAAGCCACAAAGGAGAAGCTGCCGGTTTGTGACTAACCTTTGACTCTTTCTAAGCTGGATGTGACCAGGGGTGGCCAGCTTTCTGTTCCAAGTTTCGTGCATGCAGGCCGTGTGCTGCTTTTTGTTTCATTCTCTAGTGTGTACTCTGCAGCTAGCTGTCACAGTGAGTGCCTGGCTCTAGGTCATGTGGTAGTGAATGAAATCAATGCGGAGTGCAGGCTGGGAGGGTAGCCTCTGGTGCCAGACAGCCTGGGTTGGACTCCTGGTTCTGAGCGGCCTTGGGCATGAAACTCAATGCCTCGGTTTCCCCATCTCTAAAATGACACAAGGAACAGAATCCCCTTGAAGGCAACTGTGAGGATTAAGTGAATTCGTACATGACCGGTGCTAACTAAGCACAGGGTTCGGCACACGGTGGGTGTTATGTGTGTTGTAAGCGCTTTCCTTTCAGCAAAGCAACACTGGCCTCATCAGTTTTTAGAATCTCACCCTAAGCCTCAAGGTAAATAATAATCACTTCCATTATTGGACATGTTGGTGAGCTTGTCAGAATTGCAAGTCACAGACAAGAGTATCCCTCTTTGGCTCAGAGACGTGACTTGTCCAGACAGCAGGTGGCACAGCCAAAATGCAGAACCGGGCCTGCCCAACTCAGAGCTCCGTGAGCTTCCAACATCTCACACTGCCTCCCAGAAACCAAGCCCTCAAGCACCTTAACTCACCTCCAGTTCCCCCCTAAACATCCAAGTAGTTTAGGTAAGAAGAACAAGGCCTAGGGGCGCCTGGGTGGCTCAGTCGGTTAAGCATCCGACTTCGGCTCAGGTCGTGATCTCGCGGTCCGTGGGTTCGAGCCCCGTGTCAGGCTCTGTGCTGACAGCTCAGAGCCTGGAGCCTGTTTCAGATTCTGTGTCTCCCTCTTTCTCTGACCCTCCCCTGTTCATGCTCTCCCTCTGTCTCAAAAATAAATAAATGTTAAAAAAAATTATTTTTTAAAAAGAAGAACAAGGCCTAAACCAGAGAAGACGGAAGAACTGCTCCCTTACCTTGGTATGACTTAGCATCTCAGAAAGTCCCCCACTGTGGCAACTTGATCTGTCTTACAGATCTCTGAAAAAGCCCCATTTACATAGCACTGTCACGATGTGACCTGACTCACTCTGTGGAAAAGCCCTATCTCCAGGGCATTTGTCAAAACAACTAGGGGTAATTCTTTATCATTACAGCTGTCTAAAGCTGATTTGGGCAAACAAGGCTGGCCAAAAGGAAGATCCAGGGACGGAGAAATCCACTAGGAGCTCTGAAAAGCCCTGACATACTTCCGGTGATCTAGAAGCCCACGTACACGTGTACAGCCGTGTCGATGAGCAGGAAAGACCTGAGAAGTCCCCGTGTTCAATCTCTCACTTCTGGCCAACTACGCACAAGCAGGGGGAGTCAAGCCTAAGACAGTCATAAACTCTCTGAGCACTGGAGGTGCATTCAGAGAAATTTTAAAGGGAACCCTTCATTGTTTTTTGTTTTTTTTGTTTTTTAATTTTCTTACTGTTTATTTATTTTTGAGAGAGAGAGAGACAGCATGAACAGGGGAGGGGCAGAGACAGATGGAGACACAGAATCTGAAGCAGGCACAGAATCTGAAGCAGGCTCCAGGCTCTGAGCTGTCAGCACAGAGCCTGAAGCGGGGCTCAAACCCACGAACCGTAAGATCATGATCTGAGCTGAAGCCAGACGCTTAACCAACTGAGCTACCCAGGTGCCCCAAAGGGAACCCTTCAGACAAATATGAAAAGAACATTAGATGGTCACTCAAATCTACACGAAGAAGTAAAGAGCACCGATAAAAGTAACTATATAGGTAAATACAAAAGATAGTATAGATGTATTTTTTGTAGCCTTTTTTCCTTCTATCTGATTTAAAGTTTATTTATTTTGAGAGAGAGAGTGTGAACAGGGGAGGGGCAGAGAGAGAGAGGGAGAGGGAATCCCAAGCAGGCTCCACACTGCCAGCACAAAGCCCATCACGGGGGCTTGAATTCACGAACCGTGAGATCACGACCTGAGCTGAAATCAAGAGTCTGATGCTTAGCCGACTGAGTCACCCAGGTGCCCCTCCTTCTATGTGATTTAAAAGACAACTGCATAAAATTGTGCTGATGCACTTATAATGCATAAAAGATGTAATCAGTATGACAATAATGGCACAAAGGAAGGGGAGAGAGCAGACTGTAATCCCTAGAACAATCACTAAGAAAGTAACTTAAAAATACTGTAAAGAGGGGCACCTGGGTGGCTCAGTTGGTTAAGCATCCAACTTTGGCTCAGGTCATGATGTAACAGTTTGTGGGTTCGAGCCCCACATCGGGCTCTGTGCTGACAGCTCAGAGCCTGGAGCTTGCTTTGGATTCTGTGTCTCCCTTTGCCCCTCTCCCACTCACACTCTGTCTCTCTCTCTCTTTAAAATGAATAAACATTTTAAAAAAATACTGTAAAAACAAAAGGAAATTAAAATGATACAACAAAAAAAATCTATGTATATAAAAAGAAGTCAGTAATAGAACAAAAATGACATGGCACATATAGAAAACAAATAGCAAAATGGCTGACATAAATCCATCATATCAGTAATTATATTAAATGGAAATGGATTAAAAAACAAATTACATACTCTCTATCAGAGACATATTTTGATTTAAAAACAAACAGGTAGAAAGTGAAATGACAGAAAAAGACCATGTACACAATACCCAAAAGGAGCCAGAATGACTATACACATATGGGACAGAATAGACTTTAAGACAAAAATGTTACTAGAGACAAAGACGAACATTTTATAATTATAAAAGGGTCATTCTAGCAGGAAGATACAACAATTATAAACACATGTCCCCCCTGGGCACCTGGGTGGCTCAGTTGGTCAAGCGTCCGACTTTGGCTCAGGTCATGATCTCACAGTCTGTGAGTTCGGGCCCCGCGTCGGGCCCTGTGCTGACAGCTCAGAGCCTGGAGCCTGCTTCGGATTCTGTGTCTCCCTTTCTCTAGCCCTCCCCCGTTCATGCTGTGTGTCTCTCTCTCTCTCAAAAATAAACATTAATAAATAAATAAACACATGTCACCCTAACAACAGAGCTCCATAATACTGAAGCAAAAATGGACAGAATTGAAGTGGGAATCCACAATAATACTTAGAGGCTTTATGGGTGCCTGGCTGGCTCAGTCAGAAAAGCATGCCACTCCTGGGGGTGACTGGGTGGCTCGATCGGTTAAGCGTCTGACTTCGGTTCAGGTCATGATCTCGCAGTTTGTGAGTTCGAGCCCTGCATTGAGCTCTCCACTCTCAGTGAGGAGCCCGCTTCAGATCCTCTGTCTCCCTCTCTCTTTGCCCCCCACCCCACTTGTTCTCTCTCTCAAAAATAAATAAACGTTACAAGAAAAAAAAAAAGCATGCAACTCTTGATCTTGGGGTTGTGAGTCTGGGCCCCATATTGGGTGTAGAGATTACTAAAAAAAATAAACTTAAAAAAATTGGAGACTTTAGTAGTCCATTTTCAATAATGGATAGAAGTAGGCAGAAAATCAATAAGGAAACAAAAGACTTGAACTACCCATGGAACCAAGTAGTCCTAACAAATACACATAGAACATCCCATCCAACAAGAACAGAATACACGCTCATCTCAAGGGCACATGGAAGGTCTTCCAGGATAGGCCATATGCTAGATCATAAAGCAATCCTTAAGCATTTAAATGGATTGAATAAAATAAAATGTGAATGGTGAATGTATGTTCACCAGCTTAGGAGCAATAAATTTAGAAATCAATAAGGAAAAGAAATTTACAGAAATCACAAATAATGTGGAAATTAAACAACTCACCCCTAAATAACCAAAGAAGAAATCACAAAAGAAATTTTAAAAACACTTTGAGTTGAAGTGAAAGCACAATATATTAAAACTTATGGGATGCAGTGTGCTTAGAGGGAAACTTACAGCTATAAACACTCACATGATAAAAGCAGAGAGATCTCAAATCAATAACCTAACCTTACACCTTCAGAAACTAGAAAAAAAAAACAAACCAAACCCAAGTCAAACACATGGAAGGAAATAATTAAGATTAGACTAGAAATTAATAATTAGGATTAGACCAGAAATAAAGACTAGAAAACAATAGGGGAAAAAAAACCACCAAGAGTTGGTTCGTTGAAAAGATCACCACATTTGACAAACTTAGCTGGACTAACCAAAAAAAAAAAAAAAGGGGGGGGTGGGGAGAAGACTCCAATTACTAAAATCAGGAATGAAACAGAAGGCATCACTGTCAACCTTACAGAAATAAAAAGGATCATAAGGGAATAACATGGAGTAAGTTGGATGAAATAGACAAATTCCTGGAAAGGCATAAACTACCAAAACTGACATAAGAAGAAACCAAAAACCTAAATAGGCCTTTATTTAACAAAAGACTGAATTAATAACTTAAATATTCCCCGCCCCCCCAATTAATAACAGACAGTTTCATGGGTAAACTCCATCAAATATTTAAGGTATTAATACCAACTGTTGACAAACTTTTCCAAGAAACAGAAAAGACAAGGGCAGGGTCCCCAGCTCCTGTGCAGCCAGTATTCCTCTTTTGATAAAAACAAGGACACTGCAAGAAAACTATACACAACATTCCTTATGAACACACAAACAAAAATCCTCCACAAAATACTAGCAAAACACTAATGCTCATCAACTGATGAGCGGATAAACAAAATGTGGTCCACTCACTCCAGGGACTGTATTTAGCCATAAAACAGAATGAAGTACTGATGTGTGCTACAACAGAGACGAACCTTGGAAACACTATGATAAGTTAAACAAGCCAATCACAAAAGGCCTTATATTGTATAAAAGCAATTTAGCGGTTGTTTGGGCAATAGGAAAAGTGGGGGGAGGATTGTCTTGGGAATGGGGAGTGACTGCTCACGGATATAGGGTTCATTTTGGGGGGTAATGAAAATGTTCTAAAATTAGATGATGGTAATGATTGCACAACTCTGTGAATATATTAACACCCATTGAGTTGTACAGTCTGAAAGGATGAATTCTATGATACGTGAAATACGTCTCAATTAGAGCTGTTTCAAAAAAAAGAGGGTAGTGATAGGATATTTGGGGGAAGAGTCCAGCAAAAGTTGTAATTCAGGCAGAACGTGCATCAGCCACCTAGCTGGGTTGGAGCAGGTAGGAGAAGACAACTACTTCAGGGATTCACTTCATTTGGATGCTCTGGATTTTGGTCCCAGCATTCCCGAAGGAGAGCCCCCTTACAGGTACAAGGGCCTGCAGGCTAACAAGACAAGAAAACACAGCTCCAGGCATGTTCTTCCCCTCTCTCTTCAGGACTTGGGACTCTTCAGCTCTCAGGGAGGCTTGCTGTCCTAATGGCCAAGGTCAGAGACTTCTGGCTCCCCAGGACCGGTTCTCCTCTGAGGCCAGCACTGTTGGTCATGGGTGTGTGCTGGTTAAACACACCTGCTCATGAACTTTGCCCAAGGGGGAGGCTGCTGATCTATCCTTGCAGTATCAAATCCCCACGCCCTGTGTCCCCAGCTAGCTAATCACCAGCTGAGCCCTTCTCTGTGCAGGAAGGAAGAGGCATGTGCCCTTCTTAATGCTTTGTTGCTAGGAACACGGAGCAGTTCTGAGCTTCCTCGGACAACAGCCTGAGGTATAAGTGGACACGACCTTAGAGATCATCTAGTCTTACCTATTTCCCTTTTTACAGATGAGGAAACTGAGGTTCTAAGTGGTAACCCAGCTAAAAGAACTATCAACAGCCTTCTGACAACCTTTGAAGTTAGCCTGTCCCCAT
This sequence comes from Panthera onca, assembly GCF_046562875.1. Classification (NCBI taxonomy): domain Eukaryota; kingdom Metazoa; phylum Chordata; class Mammalia; order Carnivora; family Felidae; genus Panthera; species Panthera onca. The sequence continues at coordinate 41,391,934 of NC_138349.1, read as the reverse complement.
TTACAGGTGGGGATGGAGAGGCTCAGAGAGGTGAGGGGTGGCCTGGGATCCCCTGGTTAGGAAATGGAACCAAATCCTCTGCCTAAGGCTGGTTCCCTCTCCGAAAAACCCACAGGGCTGCTGCCCAGAACACTTGAATGGGAAAGAGGTAACAAAGAGGGACACTCCTTGGAAACAGAGGGGGACCCATGCAGACTCTGAGCTACAGACCAAAGGCCTTAGGGTTCTGGTCCCTGAGCGCAACCCTGGAGCAGGAGGCCCTAACCTTCTGACAGGTCATTCTGGCCTCATGTCTGTCCTGGCGAGGTCTCCACCATCTTCAAGGTTGGCTCCCACACAGTCTGGCTTCTGCCAGCCTTCTGAGAAGTGAGCAAAAGACACAGCTCTGCCCTGCCTTCAGGGAGCTTCTGGCTCATTTTACAAACTGGCGTGTGTATTTACACACTGTGATAGGTTTTAAAGTGAAAGGACAGGCTAGCAAGTGAGCAAGTAACAGGGGTCAGGGACAGGCTCCCAGGAAATGCTGGGGTCCCCAGGTCAAAAGCAGGTGCAAGGTGACTCCAGGCAGGGAAGTGCCTGGGCGATGCCAGAGGTGGAGAGAACACAGAGGCACACGGGACAGGAAGGCAGGCTGGGTGTGTGTGACCACACTGGCCGCCTGTGAGCAGCATTGAAAGCTCTCTGTTAACGTCACTGCAGTCACTGAGTGAGCATTTGTAAGGAGGCAACAATGAGATCCTGCAGGCACCCTGAGCAGACACTGCCTGCTGCTGGGGAACGCGCTGGGGACAGGAGGCCAGTGGAGTAGTCCGGGCAGCATACGGGTGGCTGGGACCAGGGATCTGGCCTGGGAAGGACACAGGCAGAGGGACTCAGAACTGGCAGGAGCTGGTGACAGCAAATCAGAGCAGAAGCACAAAATCAAGAGTTCAATTTAGCCTGATAAGCTTTGGCCACTCTCCGGTCCAGGGGAGCCCAATGGAGGCGTCAAGCAGGTCTGGCGCACGGAGCCAGGCCTGGGTTGAAAAAAATCGTCACTCTGAATGGTTTGCCAGCAAGAGGGCCAAGCGGGGGGGCGGGGGGCAGAAGTGAGCGGAGAAGCATCTGCTTGTGTGGGTCCAGGAGTAGGCAGCAAGAAGCAAGGGAGCTGCGGGGAGGCAGGAAACCCTCTGCTGGCCGACCCTGCAGTCCCCGAATGCCTGGGCCCTGGCACATCTCTGGGGTCCAGAAAGCCCTTCCCTATATTCTCTGTCCAGACTCGGCTCAGGCATCAGCTGCTCTGGGCATTCTCTGAACTGCCAGGCTGGGTGGGACCCCAGCCCCCAGCCCCCAGCCCACCCGGGGCACCTAGGCTCACTGCTCTCCCTGCGTATCTTCTCAGTCTGCAGCGTCCCTGTTTCCTGGGTCTCCAGCCAGCCAGGCTGTGAGCATACGGGGGAGGGGAGGCAGAGGTGCACCGTCCCCGACTCTTTATCCTCAAGCTGGGCACAAGGCCTGGCATAGAGTGGGTGCCCAACAGAGAGCTGTTAAATGGACGGACTGAAGCCTGGATGACAGCTGCCTCTTAGCAATCTGGGAAGATTTTATGAAAAATGGAACCTTCTCCAAGAGGTGGGCTCAGCAGCTCTATAGGAGTTTACCCAGTAGAACCAGTTCTATCCCTTCCACCCAGTGACAGCCATGCCTCCCTCCGGGACAGGGCACACCTCTGCCTGCCCATCTGCATGGTGCCCAGCCTGGCCCAGGGGCCTCTGCACCCAGGCCGAAAGGAGCCCCGACAAGCCCTCTGTCCATCAGAAAAGGGGCACAGAGTCCACACCCTGCGCCTCACTCTAGCACAGCTGAGTGATACTTGGAGTGGGGCTGGACTCCCAGCAGGATTTCCCCTGGGCTCCCCTGGAAGTCGGGCAACAACAACACGCAAAGGTGAACAGGACAGTCTCCTCCATCTCTACTCCATGCAGCGAGCACAGGTTCTCTGCAGAGCACAGTGTCAGATCCCAGAGGTGACAGGCCCAGACCAACAGGGCACTGGAAAGAATGAAATGAACAGGGCCTGTGGGCCAGGGGCTCAGAGGCGGCTCCAGGTACGGCCCACCTTCCCCGTGGTTGACCCTTCTCAGGCCTGACTAAAGGCTCTGTGAGTAGGTGTGGGGTATGCAGGGACAAGAGGGGTCCAGGTCTTGTGTCGGGGAGGGGTGGGGCACGTGCAAAGCCAGCAAGGCTAAGAAGCTGGGCTTTCTTCTGTAAGCACTCCGGGGCCGAGGCAGAGTTTGAGGAGGGACGTAGTGTGACAGGAGCTGTGCACGGGGTGCTGGCCTGGGCAGTGGACTAGAAAGAGCAAGGATGAACCCCAGATGACCAGCCCGGAAGCCAGTGCGGGCAAGATGCTGAGGGTCTGCACAGGCATCACGGTGGCCACGGGAACAGGGATGGGGACACTGCCTTGGGCGGGATCACAGGAGCTGTCAGCCTTTGATGATGGGAAATGAAGCAGCAGGCAGGCTGGAAGCCAGAACACCATGAGAAGAGGCAGGTGAGTGCCCAGGACTCCGGCGGAGTTCGGGATTTGCAGACTGGAGATGGCCACTGCAGGGGTGTGGGGGTAAAGGATTAAGGGTGCTGATTGCTTAAAGGTGAGCACAATTATCAGGGCCCTGCATGAGATTTCTGGGACTTGTAGACAGAGCTCTGAAGATGAAACAGAATTCCCAGCTGAACTTGGTGCATTAAAGGGAACAGGGCAGAAAAGAGATAGAGGGCTGGGCAGGGGCAGCCCCTGTGGGCCAGGAGGTGGACAGAGGCGGGGCGTGGGGCAGCCCCCCAGGTGCTCAGAGTTCACCAGGTCCAGCATGGATAGCAGGGATAAGAGGAGAAGGAGGAGGCAGGAAGGCCAACCCCTACTGGAGAACCGGTGATAGAGAAGAGACAAGGCCAGGGCTTGTGGTGCACATGGGGACAAGAGGTTGGTTTTTAAAAAATGTTCTGATGAGTAACTTGGGCAGGTTTGTAGGTGGACAAGGAGCCAACAGAAGGAAAGATGAGGGTGTTGGGGAGAGAGGAGACCTGACAGGGGGCAAGATCCTGGAAGACAGAGGAGGGCTCCCAACGCTGAGACCAGCAGGAGGGGTGATTTGGGGGCTGAGGTCTTAGGGGCCCACCGGTCTGCTCATGGCCCCTCCCTAACCTCGAACGAAAGCTGCCTCAAGGCCGCGCTCCTGAACCACTTCCTTCTCTAAGTCTTGGCCTTTGCCCACATGGCAAAGTAGAAGAAAATGAAACTTGCCATTCAACAGACCCACCATAGAGCGCCACATGGCAGGAACGTCCGGAAACCCTGCCTAGAAACAATGCAATCGGAGTGTTCCCAGAGTTCAGATCAAGTACATGTGCCCCCTGCTTGGAGGAGGGGTAATCCTTCTCTATGCATCAGATCGCACTCACTGACCTCTCGGCCTCTTCAGGAGCACCCAGGACCCAGGAATGCCCCATTTGCAGTGATCTGTCCTGCGTGCGTCAGTAAGCGCGATTAGGGCCACTGCATATGATGCCCGAAAACCACCTGCAGCTGTCCCTCCTCAGGTCCATGCTGCCCACCTGCAGCCCTGCAACTAGTGAGAGGGCAGGTGTCTCCTGGGGGGGGGGGGGGTGGGGAGTGCCAGGCTGTGACAGGAAGGCGCGATGAAGAGATCCACCCTCGTGTCTCTGGCACTTGCTGGATTTCTGCTGCCCTCTTCATGGGATCGATCACCTGAGCTTTCCTGCTTTGTCAAGTATACTTTCACACAGGGATAACACAGTCAAATATTCTGTCCTAAAAGTTTTGTTTCAGAAAGAGCCAAGAACGCAACCCATTAACAACAGCTCTCATCTTGGGAAATTTTAAGTCACGGAGGAACTAATGGACTCTCTTCCGATCTTTTCTTAAATGAAATACCTATTACACGTTTCTAGTCTGGAAAGTCAGAGAGCTTCCTACTCAGGTAGGGGCAGCGGCGAAACACACAACACACCCCTCGGAAACAGATGTGCCGTGTCCCTGCTGTGACAACTGAAATCAGTTTAACGTCTAAGGCAGCATTTTCTCAAAGTGTGTCCAAAGACACGGGTGCTGTGAGATGCTCCGTGAAAGGCAGATTCCCCGGGTACAGGTTTGGAACTGTACCTGCTATCCACCCAACTTGGAGGTACAGAATTGCACCAATGTGTTAAAAGCTCTGAGAAGTCTGGCAGTGAAAAACCTTCCAAGAACCCATGATTTCTAAGGTTATCTGCCTAAGGAACCATCCCCCCCACCCCCCGGTCCCTGTTTCAGGCAGAACTCGTTCTGAACAATGGTCCAAACATCAACATTTGTTAAATGAGGCAACAACATCTAAACATTTGTGGAGATTTTACATTTAAAAACCCAAATATCTGCCTTCCTTGAACCACAGAAAATCCTTCCTGCCTGGCAGTGGCTGGCCGGCCACCCGCTCTGGACAGGGCATGCACGTTCCGGCGTCACGGTGGCCCCTACCCGCTCTCACTCCAGACTCGGCCAGCTTTGCTAACTCACATGGGCTGCGGGACCATGTGGACTCTTCAGACTGGGTCTCTGCTCCCAGGTTGCTGGGGCCAGCTGGGCCTTGGGATGGGTGGGTGGGTGGGGGTGCCGGTTGAGGAACATTCCTACACCAGACCTGTTCCTCACCTGGACGGGTGTAGCCTGGGCATCCACAGCCCCAGAAGACAAAGCTAGCAGGAGATGCCCCTGGCCCCCTTCTAGGACTGCTAATTGACTCTGTACCCTCCCTACCAATACCTGCAAACCAATGCCCTGCAAACCTACCCTTGCTTCTGGGACCCAGGCTCCACCCCTGGCCCTGTTTACTGAGAAGGGTCAGGAAGGACCAAAGCTGCTCCAATCCTGCCAGCCCCCAGCGAAATCCTTCTTGCTCTGCTCTGACCTGCCCTCAGCCAGCAGGAAGCAAAACCCTGCCCTCCGAGTCCTCCCACCGTCCTGGCTACTGGAACCATCAAGACTCACTCACTTTCAGTCCCCTCCCTCCAGCCTTGAAGCCCCACCTGCAAAATGCTTTTTTTTCTTTTCCAAATCAAATGCTAAGAAAACTGTTGCCCTGGGCAATGAGAACCATGCAGCTAGTCACAATTCCTATTTAGTTTTGGCTGCAGAAAGGCTCAACCACAGATAGTATCTTATGGCTAGATCAACTAGTCTCTTTTCTCTCTTTGCTCTATCAGTCCTGTTTAAATGTGAATCCTGTTCATTTTTTTTTAATGTTTATTTTACATGTTATAAGCTATCTCAAACTTTTTTAACAAACCTGTACATTGGTGGGCATCATTATCACCTGGACAAGAGTTCCTCAAGCTTCTTGACACAGTCATACCTTCATCTGGATCCAGAATATAATTTTCAAGGTACTGGTAACCTGGGGCCCATTCTGGAAAAGTCTACACTGACCTCATTGTTCACAGGCAAGGCATCCCAACTCACCTGCTCAAGGCAGTCAATTGGGGAAGTCCTTAAACACACAGCTTCCCAGGCCTTTCCCCAAAGCCTATCCGGCAGCTCAGGTGGGGCCCGGGGATCTGCACGTTTAATGAGCTGCAGGCGGGGGAGGGGGTCAGGTGAGGTTTAGGGTAAAGTGAGTCTGGGAAGCGCAGCAGTAAAGCGACGCACCACCGTTTCTGACAATCAACAGGATCGGTTCAGTCAGTCAAGGGTTAAAAGCCGGAAGGGCCACTGCCCGAAGGAGGCCAGACCTCTGGCTGCAGCCGGCTCCACAGCCAGCTTCTCGGCGTGGAGCCCTCTGCAAGCTTGCTGCATTCCACAAGCAGCTCCCCTCGCACGTTTCGCCGCGACTTTTGTAAAACTCTGAGTCAGGGCCCCTCGGTCCAAGTTTGTGACAGAGGCGGGCGAGCAGAACGGATGCCCCTCTCGAGGCGGTTAAGCCGCAGAGGCAACGCCGGCGGGGGGCGGGGCTCCCAAGGCGGAGGACCTGGGGGTGGGGCCGGGCGCCGGGGGCTCCTCCGCCCCAGCCTTGGACCTGGCGGACCGTGAGTGCGGGCGCTCCCCCTCCGCTCGGCTCCCCTCCCGCCTTGGGCCCCGACCCCAGGCCCCAGCCGGGCTCCGCGGAGCCAGAGGAGCCCCTGGACGCACTCTCCGAAGTTCGGGGACTCTCGGGGAGTTGCACCCACATCTGAACCCTTTCCCGGGCTGAGGCAGGTAGCGGGCGGCCCCGGAGAAGTGGCGGACAAGCCCCCGAAGCGGGTCTGGCACCCCCCAGCAGTAGCTGGAGAGAGCCCGCGGCGCGCGCCCCGCTCCCGAGCGCGGAGGTCCCCAGCCCGCGGCGCACGTGCGCGCCCAAGAGTTACCTTTGGGCGCCGGCAGGTGTCCCCTCCAGTCCTTGCAGCAGCACAGCCCCATGGCAGCCCCCGCGCCAGGCGTTCGGCTCCGCTGCCCGCCGCGCCGCCCGCCGCCGGCCCGGCTGGCGGGCCGGCGCGGCCGAGGTCTGGCCCGCGGGCTATGCCCAGCCAGGCGCGGGGCTGCGCGCGGGGCCGCCGGGCTGGCCACTCCCCGGCTCTCACGCTCCGTCCCGGCCCCGCGCCGCGGGCATCCCGGCCTCCGGGCAGACGCTGCTAATCAATAGGAGAACGCGCAGATTGCGCCGGCCGAGCCGCCAGCCCGCTTTTATCTCCGCGCGCCGGGGCGGCCCCGCGCCGGCTCCCTGCCCTCTCCGGCGCCCTCCCCGCGGCCCGTTACTCTCCTGGGGCGTCGGGCTGCACGCTCACGAGGGGCCGCCAGGGGGCGCGGTGCGAGCCCGAGCCGTCTCCCGCTCCCTCCTCCGCACGCCGGGAGCCAAGCGAGGGGTGGGGGGCGCGCCGGCCTGACTTCTGCGCCGCGCGGGCGGGAAGGAAGGGTGCCTCGCCTCCCTCCCGCTGCGTCCTCTAAGCAGTCACCTCACGGGTCACTCAGAGGAGGCTCTCATTTACCCAGCTCACCTGAACTCTACAACTGCAGTAGCAGTAAAAGCGTGCTTGCCCAGGCTACCCCCAAACCTGGCTGGGCTGGACCAGGTGACTTTGATAAAGCACTTCCCTTCTGAGACTTGTTTCTTCACCTGAAAAGTGAGGGAAGTGACATCGGTTTAGGTGTCATTTTGCGCAGATGAAAGGTTTGATGGTATCAAGTTACTTAAACATTTCGTGCTCAGCTCCCGGGTCTACAGACGGAGAGGATAGTAGAACCTCTCCACTGGACCTTTCTGAGGATTAAATGAGCTGATATAATCTATCCATGGATCTATGAATAGATTTTTTTTTTTTTACCGTTTATTTATTCTTGAGACAGAGAGAGACAGAGCATGAACGGGGGAGGGGCAGAGAGAGAGGGAGATACAGAATCTGAAACAGGCTCCAGGCTCTGAGCAGTCAGCACAGAGCCTGACGCGGGGCTCGAACTCACGGACCGACGGCGAGATCGTGACCTGAGCCTAAGTCGGCCGCTTAACTGACTGAGCCGCCCAGGCGCCCCTGAATAGATATTTAGATATTTACTATACATACATAAAGAACACAGCCAGCAGGTCGCTAAATGCCTTATAAACGTGAACTGTCATCTTCAAGTATTGGTGAGGATGTAGGCAAACGGGTGCTTTTGGTGCAATGACTTTGGAAAGTAACACGTGAGCTGTTTATGAAAACTCAAAATGCTGGGGCACCTGGGTGGCTCGGTTGGTTGAGCAATCGACTTCGGCTCAGGTCATGATCTCATGGTTAGTTGGTCCCAGCCCGGCGACAGGCTCCGTGCTGATTGCTCAAAGCCTGGAGCCTGGTTCAGACTGATTCTGTGTCCTCTCTCTCTCCCCCTTCCCCATTTGCGCGTTCTCTCTCTCTCTCTCTGTCTCTCAAAAATAAACATTTTTTAAAAATTAAAAACAAAACTAAAAATGCTTAACACCCTGGGCCTAGCAGTCCCATTTTGCAGCATGCACCCCCCAGAAATGCTTGCCCACATGCCCAAGAAATCCTTTGCAGGACCACTCATTGCACCCTTGTTTGCAATTGCCAAAAATTGAAACCAACAAAATATTCATTGGTAAAGGGATTATCAAATACACTGGTATTTTCATGAAATGAAATACTATATCAAAATAGGGAACTAGGGGTACCTGGGTGGCTCAGTCAGTTAAGCATCCGACTTCAGCTCAGGTCATAATCTCCCAGTTTGTGGGTTCGAGACCCGCGTCGGGCTCTGTGCTGACAGCTCAGAGCCTGGAGCCCAATTCAGATTCTGTGTCTCCCTCTCTCTCTCTGCCCCTCCCCCCCCCTCTCTCAAAAGTAAATAAACATTTAAAACATTTTTTTAAAAAATAGGGAGCTGGACCTAATGTTTGAGATCTGTGGATTCATAGCACTTGCATAAAAACACACCTACAGAACACTGTTAGAGATCTAGGCTCTGTGCCTGGCACTGCTCTAGGTGCTTGGGCCTAGAAAAAAAGAGTGGTTCCCTCTGGGGAGAGAGTGAGTGACAAGAACAGATTGAAAGATGGTGTCAAAAGACTTTAGCATTTTGATGGTCTAATTTTTAAAGAGAGAGGCATATTTACATAATGTGTAATAAAATACTAATTTCTTTCTCAGCCCTTCAGTTCCTGGGATCAGTTCCTGCCCCCGAAACGGAGCTGTGGTGAACTGCTGATGGCCTTGGCTTGACTGGGATTTTCTCCCTTCCACCCCACCCCCATCCCGTTTTGGGAAAACAGAGGTGGTCCAGGAGAGCAGTGGCAGAGGCTGCCTGTGGCCTGGGGCAGAAGAGTTAAATGGGGTGGGGGGAGGAAGGGAGGAAAGAATGACTTGGAGTGGAGACGAGGTTTTCCCAGGAATTAAATCTTATTCAAAGGAGAGATTAACAAAGGGGCAGATTTCTGCCTCCCTTTCCTTAATCTCCAGAAAGACTAGGATGAGGCTTTTTCAGGGAGAGAGAAAGGTTGTCCTGCACCAGATCCGGAAAGAAAGATGTTTTTACTTCATGACATGTAGGCGGGGGGTTACAAAGAGGGAGTAACTGAGAAAAAACAGAGAGACCTGACTTCTGGCTGCTGCCAAGTCATTTTAAACAGTTTTAGCACCAGGCAAGATCACTTAGTCACAGCGGGCTTAATGAGGCCCCAGGAATTCCAAGCTAGAGCTCCCTGCATTCAGGGAGAGCATGTGCGGGGAGCGAGCCCCCGGGTGATTGTCCAGCGGCCAAGTCCTACATTTGGAAAGCAAGATTTAAAAGAAAACATCACAGCGGCCATTGTGGGCTACTTGTTTATCTTTCTAAGAGGAAGTAGCAAAGCAGGATCATTTCAAATGAGCCTATTATAGAAGGTCAGCATCCCCATTGAACCGTTCAAATATATTTTGGATACTCGACTTTTCAAAGTGGCTTTAAATATCAACTCCCAGGGCAGTTTCAGGAGACAGAAAGCCAGGCAAGAGTTTCTAGTGTTCTTGCCTTTGGTTTCACACACTTCAGTTCCTGATGATACATTGTCTTTTTATAGTTTTCTAGTTATATGTCTATTCTTGAAAAGGGAAGAAAAAATAACATTCACTCTGTGCTTCCTACCAGGTGCCAGGCAATTCTCTAGTGTTAATATCACAGTTCACCACAGCACAATTGTATGAGGTAGATGCCATTACATTCAACTTATAGAGGAAGAAACAAAAGTTCAGGGAGGTGAAGAAACTGCCCAAGTCCAGTGAAGTGATAAGTGGTAGAGACAAAATGGATGGTTGGATGGATGGTTGGAAGGATGGATAGATGGATGGATGGATGGATGGATGGATGAATAGATGGGTGGGTGGGTGGATGGATGGATGGATAGGTAGATGGGTGGATGGATAGGTGGATGGATGGATGGATAGGTGGATGGATGGATGGATGGATGGATGGATGGATAGGTGGGTGGGTAGATGGATGGATGGATAGGTAGATGGGTGGATGGATAGGTGGATGGATGGATGGATAGGTGGATGGATGGATGGATGGATGGATAGGTGGGTGGGTGGATGGATGGATGGATAGGTAGATGGGTGGATGGATAGGTGGATGGATGGATGGATGGATGGATGTGTAGGTGGGTGGGCAGATGGATGTATGGATGGCATTTCCTCAGTTAAGCATAGAGTCATGGGCAGCAACTGGAAAAGCATATGCTAAGCATGGAATTTGCCTGAAAAATCAAGCTCCTTGAATATAGCTCTGCCCCCTGAATTGATCATGACCTCAAACCATTTTGAATTGAGCCAAAACATCAGGATCACTCAGTGGTACAAGGCTCCAGATGAGCTCAAGCCACCCCACTCCAGAAGACTAGTCAGAATAGTAGGAGGCTCTGAGACATCTTTCTGAGCTGCAAGGCCAACATCCTGCACATTATAGGGAAGCAGAGCCAGAATCAGGAAGTGGGTTTCAAGTGAGTGCAGTGGGCTCTGGGAAGGAGGGTCGGATGCCAGATTTGGAGGACAAAGACTCCGTGGGACTGGGGCTACCCTCATCCACCCAGACCCCCACCTTCTACTGCTTTATTCCATTTCAAAGTTTGGTAGTAAGGATATGGGCTGTTTCTAGGACGGCTGCTGCCGCTGGGATCCTGGCTTTATTGCAGCCTGGGCTCCAGGTTCCAGATATGCCCCAGGCCATTCAAGGATTTGCTTAGGAGACTCAGGACCTGGCCCTCATACCTCTCTGTAGGGGGCTGGATGCTCCTCCATGATTTGACGTACCCAAGGTACCCTCATGGTACCATCTCAAGGTGTGAGTCCAGCCTTGGGCAGCTCAGGGGAAGGACAAAACTGGGGTCACGGCATCTTAGTCCCAGGTATAGCTCTGAGGGGCCACAATGATCATTCATTCATCCATGCATCCATGTATCCATCCATCCATCCACGTACCAAACAATGACTGAACATAATGAATACCTGAGAATACCAAGACAAAATACCAGGCCCTGAGCTCTGGGGAGGCCAAGATGACACCCTGGAAGGTCTGCAGGGGACAGTGACCTGGCTCTGGGGGGGGGGGGGGTGGTGGTTCAGGAAGGGCTCTACAGAACAAAGGTTGTTGAGAAGGGCATTGAGACATGAGGAAGAGACCAGCTCCTCAGGGGATGACATAAGAGTGGTCCTCCCAACGGGTGGTGCTATCGTGTTGAGGACCTAGGGTCTGGGGTGGGAAAGTGCAGCAGGGCATTTGGGGTAGGGGAATATGATGCAGCCTGTGATTCTGACTGATCAGCCTGGCGCTGGGCCGAAGTAGGGACTGGGCAGGGGCGACCAGGAGCAGGGGGAAACTCCGAAGCAAAAGGCAGAAGCCTGAGAGCTGCAGGGCTCGAACACAGCAGGGGAGAGAGGGAGAGCAGGTGGGACGTGTGCCAGCAGGGTGGCCCCCCTGAACCACACTTCTCAGTTCTCACGCCTGCGTGCTCCCGTCCCCTCGAATCTGGACTGCCCTATGACCTGCTTTAACCATCAAGTGACAACAGTGACTCTGGGCCAGTCCTGGGTGTAAATCCTCAGAAGGCTTGGCAACTTCTGCTGTTGTCTTCCCCTTGTGACCGGGTTGAGGACTGCCCTGAGGATGCTCCAGGAAGCCCAGCCTAGCAATGCAAGGAGACCACACGGAGAAACGAGTCCAAGGCCAGAAACCTCCTCCTCCAGCCATGTGAGTGAGGCCGCCCCAGAAGCGGATCTCCAGGTGATACACATAGAGCAAAGACGAGCTGGGCCTGCTGAGCCCTGCCTATACTGTAGGATAGCGAGCAAATAAGAGGTTTTAAGTCACTAGCCTTGGGGGTAGTTTGTTATGCAGTAAAACAACGGAAACATGGGGAATTATAGATAATTTTAATATAGCCAACACCGCCTGGCTGTGACCGCGTGCCGGACTAATTGCTTCACATTCTATTAAAATTCAGAGCAGTCCTATGTGTTAGGTATCATCCTTATTTCCACGTTAAGGAGAAGGACCCTGAGGCACAGAGAGGTAAAGTAATTTCCACTAGGTCACCCAGCTAATTAGTGTCTGAGCTCAGATTGGGACTTAGCCTGTCTTGCTTCGGAGCCTGAGCTCTTAATGACTCTCTGGGAGATATTTTGGAGGGAGAAGGGACCACACTTGGTGTTGAATTCAGTGCCCTCTAGATCTAAGGCGAGACATGGATGGAAAAAACAACCCCTGGTGGAGGGCTCCACCGCGTCTGGCAGGAGAGCCACATGAGGCTCATTGCTCTGTTAGCAATGTCAGGGACATCTGTTAGTGTCAGGGACACTTTCTGGCAGCCCTGGCACCTGGTAGAGGGGACTCCTTGAAGACAAAGTCACTTTGTAGACCGCGTGCCCCAAACCTCCCTCACTCCGGCACTGGTGTCTCATTTTTTGTCCACGACAGCCCGGTGACGGTGAGATGTCAGCACACTCCTTTTACAGGACAGGATGTAGACACCTGCTCAGGCCACATGAGCACTCAGAGTCACACAGCTGGTGGGCGGGAGAGCCTGCCCTGGAATCGGGCAGTCTGGTCACCACAGGTCACCTTCCTCATGACCAGCCCCCTGTCCCCTGCCTCCTGGAGGTGAGGGTCTGCACCCGGGCCACCTCCTCCTCTCGTCCTCTCCTCCTATCATAGTTCTGATCTGTGTTAGGATTCTGCCCCAAATCCAGAGTGCACACACGTATGGACGCCACCAAGACTCGCAGACATTCTGGAATTGGAAAAGCTTTACAGTTTTAGTACTATTTCCTCATTTTTCATGGGAAATCGAAGGTCCCGAGAAGCTAGACCCACCCCACATCAAGCATTTCTTGAGGGCCTGCTTTGTGCCAGGCACTGAGAGGTTATGTTGTGACAAGTTGGGGCTGCCTCTGGTCCATTTCTGCTTTTGCTCTGAAATAGACCTACAGAAAGGATAAGCAGAAAGGCAACTGCTCACCCTGTATCTCAAAATATGTTTTGTGCTCTATTATCACAGTGCACAGAAGCCAACTGATTTGGATGTAAAAAGCCAGTTAAACATGTTAAGTAGCACCCCTCTTCCCATATTATCCCTCATCAACAGCACTGCCGTTACTATTCACTTTGCAGACTCATTGTTCTGGTTTCTTTTTTTAAAAATGAAGTATGTGGGGGGCACCTGGATGGCTGAGTCGGTTAGGCATCTGACTTCGGCTGAGGTCATGAACTCGTGATTCGTGAGTTCAAACCCCATGTCAGGCTCTGTGCTGAGAGATCAGAGCCTGGAGCCTCCTTTGAATTCTGTGTCTCCCTTTCTCTCTGCCCCTCCCCTACTCATACTCTGTCTCTCTCTGTCTCTCAAAAATGAATAAACGTAAAAAAAAATTTTTTTAAATGAAGCATATGACTCTGGGAAAGGTAAAGTACGTTTGAAGCAGGTCCATACTGCTTTGTGCTAGAAAAGGCTGTGGATTCCATAAGGACTGGTCTGCTTTTTCCTTTCTTTTAATGAGACTTCCATTTCTCTTTTTCCTTTCACTGCCAGGAAGCTCAGGGAAAATTTAAAGTTTGGCTTTGGCAAGTATGAAGGCCCTAAAGTAGGCATCACATCTGTGCTTTTGTGTCCTGATTTTGCTTTTCTACTTTTTTAAAAGTAAACGCCAACCCCAACATGGGGCTCAAATTCACCGCCCCAAGATCAAGAGCTGCATGCTCAACCAACTGAGCCAGCCAAGTGCCTCTGTTTTTCTACTTTTATTTGCATTTTCGTTGGTCCTTAATTTTTTAAATTATTACTATTTTGTTACCTTCATTTTATTTTAAGTGTTCCCATTAGAAGCCGTTTCCAATCCTTTGTGGAATAACATAGGAGTATAAGTGAATAAGTGAGTGTAATATATTCTACTTTAAACCAAGAGTCAGTAAACTTCTTATAAGGGATAGATCATAAACATATTTAAACTTTGCATGCCATATGGCCTTCATAGTAGCTACCCAACTCTGTCCTTATAGCATGAGATTGGCCATAGACAGTACATAAATGAATGGGTGTGGCTGTGTTTCAATAAAACTTTATTTGCAAAAGCAGGTGGTAAGCCATATTTGGCCTGTGGGTTTATGTAGTTTGCAGCCCTCTGTTTTAAAAGAATTTTAGAGCATTGGGAAATGGCTTCCTATTAAGTTGGGAAGTACTTGGCTTAGAAAAAAGTGAATTCCCATCTCTAAGAGGTGGCAATTCTGTCCAAGGTGACTAGTTTCCACTTCTGCATGACAGACTGGGAAAGAGCAGCTGCACACACTGTCTGGACCCCTCTTAAGAGGGCTGTGCGGTGCTGGGGAGAAGTCAGTCCCTGACAGAGCAGGCTCTGAAGTCTGCCAGAGAGAGCCCATTGTCCCGCACATTTGTCTGCCCACTCCTCAGGGAGCGGGGCACTGGGGGCAGGGCCCCAGAGGTGCATGGCCAGCTGGGTTCCCCAGCTCTGGCCAATGGGTCTTCGGCTGCCGTGGACGTTTTTCATGGAAGGAATGTGTCTGCAGCTCCAAATTCCCACAGAGAAAGACAAGGGGAATCGTTGGGGAGAAATTCCTGGGCCACATTTTTCTTGCTGTTCATGTGGCCTGAAGCCATTGAACTTGGCCAGACTGCCCAGAGAGGGATTTTACAAAGCCCATTGTCTTTTCCTGGAGTCTCACCCCCACCCCTGCCCCCACCTGCTCTTTCTGCCTTCCTTTCCTCTCCCGCCCCCAGGAGAAATGCAGCATGGGAAAGAGCAGGAGGCCACAGCCATGGCCGTGAGGGCTCCTGCTCCCTGGCCAGGGGCCTGGACAGCTGTAGCACCTACTCCTCAAGGCAGACTGTGGCATCAGGCCTCTCCATGCACTTGGGGGAGGAAGATGGTCTCAACTGCTTGACCAGGAGGCACCAAGTGGGATACTTGCTTCGGTAAGAAGAGCAACACATATTGAGCACCTACTGTATGCCAAGCACTGCTGTGAGCATTCTACATATATTAACTCCATCTCCACAAGAATCCTATTACATTCCTATTTTACTGATGGGTAAACCAAGGCACTGAGATGCTACGTGATTTACCTGGGGTCCCACGGCTAGTAAGTGGGAGAGACAGGATTTGAACTGAGGTGTCTGTCTCCGGTGGGACTCTCACCTGTCACTTCCAGTGTGTGTGATCCCCTTAGCTCAGCATCCCATTTACAGATCGTCCCTTGATGGTGTGTGTGTCTCCACAGTTGAGGCAAACCTCCAGTAGACAAAGCATTTGCATCGGCATGACCTGTGCACCCCAGAAGGCTCCTAGCATCCACACATGCTACAGAAGATGACACCCTCCATCATGAACTGGCCCACCTGGGGTCTGGTCTGCCTGGCCAGAGGCAAGGCACTGTCAGCTGGGGGTTAACTAGCCCTCCTTGCTGCTGTCATCCCTGCTGCTCTCGCTGCTGCTGACAGTGCAGGGGAGGGGCCTCATCAGCAGTGCAGGGGAGGGGCCTCAGCGGGTGAGCCTTCGACTGTTTTCAGCGCGCCAGCCCCTAGGTTTGGCGATTTACATACAATGTGCATCACTGACACAACAACCTTGAGAATGAGTGCTGAGAACCCCAAGTTGCAGATCAGAAAAGGAGCACATTAATCGGGTAATTCATGTTTGCTACTGGACCAAACAACTGCAAAATGTCAGTGTCTTAACCCTGTGAACACTCTTTCTTGCGCTGGTCACCATCCCAAGCAGAGACACATGAGAGGCAGAGGGGGAGGGGTCTCTGCTCCATATGGTCATTTGGAGACCCAGGTTCCTTCTAGGACCTCGGTGTCCTCTGGATCTTCTCCTCTTGTCGGAAGAGGGGATAGGGGGCAGGGAGACCTCGGGATTTTAGGGGCTGAGAGCAGCCTATATCGGCACTCCCACCTACATTCCATTGTCCTGAGTTCAGTCATGTGACCTGTCTTACTGGTGGGGAGGCTGGGGAACAGTCCGTTTGCAAGGCCACAGGAAAAGGAAACAGGTTTGGCTGAACCCCTGGGGCTCAGAAGATGAGGTGCCATGAGAGGCAGTCAGGCGATTTTGTATTTTGCCACCATACTGAAACGGGTGCCAAAGCCGTCTGATCTGACTTCCAACTTCCAACATCTTGGAAGACCCTCAGTCCTTCAATGGGGGCCACGAATGGGGCAGAAGGTCCTGAAGGGCTGTGAGGATTAACTGGGGCTCTGAGAAAAGAATTTCACACATATTCAGTGCCCAACAGCTTTCCCTTTCTTAGAGGATGGGGTGCTGGGCAGGTGGGGGGGCTGGACTGGGAGAATTTTACCCCTGAGGAGGGAGAGGGGGATGCAGAGCCCTTGGGAAGGGGGTGGAGTACTTGCGCTTGCTGCTGCCACCTAGTTGTGGAAGGAGAAAACGCAGGACGACTGGGCTTCCCATTTCTCATTTTGGCGGATAAGTGTCCAGGCCATCCCGATGCCCATCGGGCTGCTGAGCAGAAGCTGGCATTGACCATGCATCTCAGGAATAGATGCTGGGATGGGTAGAGTCCCTATGTCCCAGAGTTTTGCATCTCCAAAGGGCCACTTAAGGGCCACTCAGCAGCTCCTCCGGAGTGTTCCACACAGGCCTCAGTGTTCTGTGCAGCCTGGAGGGCTCCCTGCAGATAAGGCAGGGCCTCTGGGGTGTGACTGGATTCCCTTACCTGGTCACTCCCACAGGGTGCCAGGCTGCCCCAGGACGGTGGGCGTGGGGCAGTCCCCTCCCAAGCTGGCTGTAGGGGTGGCAAGGAGATTACAGCCCCGTGGGGATGGGCTGCTGGCACCAGAGAAATGCCCCCATGGGGAGAGACAGGTCTGCCAAGTCTCTCCCGAGACACACAGGACCTCTGGCACATGACCTCCTGCTTGGGGAGACTCCTCCAGCTTCTACAGACCTCTTCTTTCAGATCATACACACACACACACACACACACACACACCTTTCAGGGACCAGTAGGTCTCAGATGGCTGGGTCAAAGCCAGTTCCAGTAACTGCTAACTCCCCGGGACCACTGTTCCTCACCTCCCCAGTTACTCAGTCCTGGGTGGAGCTCACTACCCTCAAGGCCTCTCCTTCCTAGGCCTCAGAACCCTTCCTGCAGCCAGGCCTTGGTCCACCCAACAGATCTGAATTCCAAAACCAAGAAGTATTTTTCAGACTATGGACTCAACCTATTAGGGGGTCATGAAATCAACTCAGCAGGTCTTGACCAGTACTTTAAAAAATGAGATAAAATCACATGGACTTAAAAATACCAGAGCTGCCTGGGTGGCTCAGTTGCCTAAGTGTCTGATTCTTGATCTCAGCTCAGGCCTTGATTTCAGAGTTTTGAGTTCAACTCTCTGAGTTGGGTCCCATGCTGGGCATGAAGCCTACTTAAAACAAAATGCCATTGGGCACTGCATGTGGGAACAGCACCGTTTTTTGAAACCTTTGCCTGGTTCCTGGGGTGGGATGTAATGTTTATTTCTTGCTGTCAAAAAAGTGTGAAAACACTGTGTTGGTGTAACCATCTCATTCCTTCCAGAAAACTTGGGCTCTTTGTGCAAATCAGTCCACAAATTTCTCCTCCCCCAACTCTCCGGACAGAATCCCCCGTCTGCCGTGTGCCAAAGAAGGGCACAATCTTTGCCAAGCCACTCAAAAAATTAAAAAAATACCACCCACCACCAACAGCCACAAAAGGTCCGGTTAAGAACGGATCCTGGGATGCTGGCTGCTTACTGGTCATGCATTTGCATATCCAAGAGGGCCACTTAAGTGACCCTTCACAGAACAAAGGAGATCAGCTTCTCTCAATTTAAAACAAAGAAAAGAAATCTCTGCTCTGCACATTCCTGCCGTGCAGGCTCTGGGGCGGCCCGCTGGCGGACAGCGCTCTGACACATCTGGCCGATTGTTCTTTCCTTCTCCCAACATTATTCCTTTGACAGTCATTTGTGGAGCGCCACTCTGTGCCAGACACAGGAGACCGGACCAGAGCCCCTGCGCTGGACGCCCCTTCTCAGCCCAGGGCCTGCGTATCTGTGATGAGGGCCCGTGTCCCCCACCCCGCTCTCCAGGCCTCTTCCTCCCAGAGGAAGGCGCTGCCCACGGCGGGTGTCTTCTGGCCTGTTTCCACCTGCTCCAGTTCCGCCCCAAGCCCATCAGGAGAAGCCTGGCTCTCCATGACGCTGAGATTCTCAACTATTCTTACACGGGGAGGGAGGGCGGTCCTCACATGTATTGAGCACCTGCTATGGATACTGCTGTATCCAACTGTCCCTGCCAAACCCCATCCCGGCCATTGTTATCACCATCCAATGAGGCTCAGGCAGACAAGGGGACTTTCAAGGCAGTGCTCACAGCTCAGAAAAGCTGGTTCTTCCTGGGTCTCTTCGACTCCTGAAGCTCTGTTCTTTCCACTGGACAGCAGGCAGCACCTGGATGTCACCAGGCGGGGTGCTGCAGGCCGGTGTGTCAATGCTGGCTGTGTGCAAGAGCAGAGCAGAGAGGGGGTGCGGGGAGACGGGCCGGAGGGGAGGAAGATGAGCCAGGTCTTCTGGGTTTCTGCTCCTGAGAGTGTGGCCTGGATTCCCAAGGTCAGCGAAAACAGGTCCTGCAGAGAAGGGCCTGCGGCTCTGGTAGCTTCCCTCCTTCCGGACTCCACAGCCGCATGGCTTTCCCAGGCCTGCTGTAACAAACTGTCACAGACTGGGTGGCTTAAAACAACTGACGTGTATTCTCCCCGAGCTCTGGAGGCGGTAAGTCTGAAATCAGGTTGTAGGTAGGGCAGTGCTCTCTCTGAAGGCTCTAGGCAGGCATCTGTTCCAGCCCTGCCTGCCGACTAGCTTCCGGCGTCACCTAGAAATCCTTGGCGTTCCTTGGCCTACAGCTGCATCACCTCAGTCTCTGCCTCCATCGGCACGGGACCTTCTGCCTCGTGTGTCTGTGGGTCCGGATTTCCCTCTTCTTCTAAGGGTACCAGTCCCTGGACTTAGCACCTGCACTACTCAGAACCTCATCTTAACTAATTGCATAAGCAAAGACCCTATTTCCAAATGAAGTCACTTTCTGAGGTTTCCAGTGGGCACGGACTGGGGCGGGGACAATGACGACCTCCCTCTTTTCTTCTTATTAAAATTTTCTTAATGTTTATTTATTTTTGAGAGAGAGAGACACAGAGTATGAGCAGGGGAGGGGGAGGGGCAGAGGGAGGCACAGAATCTGAAGCAGGTTCCAGGCTCCGTGCTGACAGCAGAGAGCCCGTTGCAGAGCTCGAACTCACGAACCGTGAGATTGTGACCTGAGCCAGTCAGACGCTTAAGCACTGAGCCACCCAGGTGTCCCTGATCTCCTTCCTTTCTAAGCCTTGGTCTCCCCAGCTGTTTCCTCGCACTCAGTAAAGCATCAGGGCGGGCTGTGCCCTAGGGACCCAGAAAGATGTCACTGACCTTCAGAAGAACTTCCAAATCTGGAATCTTTTAACTGATTATAACCCTAGTTCTTAATATTGTTATTCCAGAATAACGTGCTTTAAACAAATTTTTTTAATTAGATTTTCTTAAATGTTTATTTTTGAGAAAGAGAGCCCAAATGAGGGAGGGACAGAAAGAGAGACAGAGTGTGAGCAGGGGAGGAGCAGAGAGAAAGGGAGACAGAGAATCCAAAGCAGGCTCGAACCCACGAACTGCAAGATTGTGACCTGAGCCAAAGTTGGACGCCCAACCAACTGAGCCACTCAGGTGCCCCCAAATTTTTAAAATTTAAATCCAAGTTAGTGAACATATAGTGTAACAGAATGCTGAACTATGGGTATTTTTGTGATATATATATATATATATATATATATATATATATTTGTGAGATATACATATATATGTGTGTGTGTGTGTGTATGTGTGTGTATCCACACGTATACACACACACACACACACACACACATATATATATAGATATATATATATCAGGATAATTTACACTCGGGGATATACTACAGTAGAATTTGGATCCAGTAAAGGTAAACTTGTTTAGAAAATGTTTTTCTATTTCTCCATCATCCACAGGGGAGGAAGAAAACCAAGGTGCCTCTATTGCAACACAAATCCTTGTTCTGGTTCAAACACCTTCCAAACCAGTGGCGTTCAAACACAACAGCCTGGAAACTGCTCCAGGCAACCCATCAACCTAATGCATTCGAATCTCTACCTACCCAGGAGAACACTGGAGAAAGTGAAGGCAATCCAGAGACTGTTTCTTTGAAATAAAACCAGAGCTGGGGCACCCAGGTGGCTCAGTCAGTTGAGCGTCCAACTCTTGGTTTCAGTTCAGGTCATGATCCCAGGGTGTGAGGTCAAGCCCTGTGTTGGGCTCTGTGTTGACAGCATGGAGCCTGCTCGGGATTTTTCTCTCTCTGTCCCTCTCTTCCCGGCTCTCTCTCTCAATATAAATAAATAAACTTTAAAAGCAAACAAACAGAAGAAATAAAACCAGAGCTCCCAATCGATGAAAAGATATAGGACCTGCTAAGAACAACAAAAGGGGGGGATAAAAAGAAAAATCTCGAAAGTATCGAGTGAGAGACGGATTGCTTGAAGATGAAGAACTGAAAGGGTAATATTGGGCGTTAAGCTTGAAATTTAGCCTGGGACACTCTCTTCACAGGGCGGAGTAAAAATTTCATGACAGCTAGAAAACATGCACACAAAAACAGGCTCATGATTCAAGAATAGCGTCAAAGGGGGGCGCCTGGGTGGCTCAGTGGGTTGAGCGTCTGACTTGGGCTCAGGGTCATGATCTCATAGTTGATGAGTTGAAGCCCCGCATCAGGCTCTGTGCTGACAGCTCAGCCTGGAGCCTGCTTCGGGTTCTGTGTTTCTTTCTTTCTCTGTCCCTCCCTTGCTTACGTACGCTCTCTCTCTCTCTCTCTCTCTCAAAAATAAAAAAAAACATTAAAAAATTAAAAAAAAAAGAATAGCATTAAAGAGTATTTCGAGTGTTCATTATTAAAATTTTCTTTATTTTATAGGGTTTGGTCTGTTATTTTTGAATATTTTATTAATTTAACCTAATAATTTATATTAGAGGGGCAATGGCTTTAGTGCGTATATTTCATAGGTTTATGTTTTTATTTCATGCTTTTGATATGTACACATTTTCAAGGGTATAAAATACTTAGCCTCACTGAATCTTAACAATTTAGGTATTATGTTCACCTTTATATGGGAAATACTGATAATTAACATAATCACGAATTAATAATCAACATAATTAATGTTGAAATTTTAGAAAGGCAGGGAATAAGTACCTGCATACCTGTGTGTTATTTCTCTCTGGAGCTGCAGCGACTAATGTCCTACTAATTAGCTACTGCTGACCATGTGCCGGGTATGATACCAAATGCTCTCCCCGGAGCTGCTTTTATGGAGGCAATTTCACAGATGAGGAGCCTGAACTTTAAGGGGTTGTGTGACTCACTCAGGACCACAGACCTGGGGAGAAGCTGAGATGGGCCTGGATCTCAGACAGTGTGACAGAACACCTCACCCTTAACCCCAACCCCACATGACAAATAACTGGAGGTATTGAATGATTCGGCCAATATACAGTGATCACTTGCTAGCCATCTTTGGTTTGAGCTTATCATGAGCCACACTAGGGTTCAGAGATGCAAACCTTTATAGAGAGATCAGGCATGTAAGATGAAATGAGGAAACAGGTGGAGGTATAGTAGGGAGTGGTGGGGATTCTGGCCAAATGGAGATCACTCAAGCTCTAAGAGGGAGCTGGTATTGAGCCCCTGCTAATTGTTTATACAGAGAAAGCAGACCCACATTTACTCTATAGAAATCTATGTTTTCCACAAGTTGGTTTTTTTTTTCTGCTTTTAGAAATATTTCATGAGCCAAACAAAATACTTCCTATGGGCCAGAATCAGCTCATGGGTAATTGGCTTTGGTCTGTCCCTCGGTTTGTAGCCCAAGAGCTAGATTCAGTTTCTTGTCATTGTCTGCCTCTCTCTACCACTGCTTTCTGCTCTCTTCCTGCTTTTTTATTTTTTTATTTTGAGAGACAGAGAGAGCATGAGCAAGGGAGGGGCAGGCAGAGAGGGAGGGAGAGAGAATCCCCAGCAGGCTCCACACCGTCAGTGCAGAGCCTGACGTGGGGCCCGAACTCATGGACACTGAGATCGTGACCTGAGCCGAAACCAAGAGGTGGGACGCTGAACCGACTGAGCCACCCAGCCGTCCCTGCTTTCTTCCTGCTTTTGAATTAGTACTTCTTCATTGGTTTAACTTATCGAACACCTTCAAAAACCAGGCACCAGGCTCTGAGGTCACAAGTGCAATCCTTGCCTGCAGAAGTTCATGGCCCATGGCTGGGTAGCACGAACAGTGGTCTGCTGGAGAGCAGCACTTCCCGCATTTGAATGTGCACACAAAGCATCCAGGACAGCTTGCCATCACACAGATTCTGCTTCAGGAGTTCCGGGTGGGGCCTGAGAATCTGCATTCCCAGCAAGCTCCCAGGTGATGCTGATGCAGCGGGTCCACCGACCACACCTTGTGTAGGAAGGACCTGGACTTAAGGTGACCTTTCGTCTAAGAAAGTTCCTAAGCTGAAGACTCGCTGGGCTTGGCTTTTCAGAGGTGACCTGGGCCGTCCAACCTCCCCACCCACTAATCCCCTGCCACATTCCTCCCCTCATCCTAATTTATCTCGAGATTTAGTCTAGCTGAGATCACTTGTAAAGAATTTTATCTACATCTTTGTTCTGAGCTGGCACTGAGCACGCCTCCTCCTGCACATCGCCCCTGCCCTATCTGGTGCGTGTATCTCTCTCTGAGGAATTTCTGTCTGGGCCCCTCCATGTCTCAGAGCCGTGGTACCCAGCACCTGCCTGGGCTCCTGCTGCAGCCTGCTAAGGGTGTGACTTGGAGTGGGACCCACTTGGATAGACCCTGGACTCTACTTTGTATTAGTTGTGCGACCTTGGATAAGCTGCCCCTCTGTGCCAGTTTCTGCATCTGTACATCAGGGATGTAATGTCCACCTGGCAGGGTGTCAGGAAGATTGGGCCAATACACTGTAGAGTGCCCTTCTCACCTGCCTTTCGAAAAAGAAACTCGATCACTTTAAGAATCTCATGTTGCTTTGTCCTGAAGAAAATACTAACATAAAGAACCTACTGCTGCCCCAGGAACATGATCAATTACAGTTGGAGGAATTAGAAAGTCTTCCTTGGTGAGTGGCCTTTCATTCAGTCGGCAAACATGTGCCCATTCCTGGTCTACGGCCAGATGTGCAAGGGACAAACCATACAGAAGCCGGGTAGACCTGTGAACGGTCACCAAAGGTGGGTGAGTGTCACACACAGGTGTCTGCAAAGTCAGGCGGTGTAGAAGGAAACCACTGGCAAATCTTCAAATAATAATCTCGATGTATTTTCAGGTGAAACACTTCTAAGAAACAATGGGCCCAGTTGTCAATCAACAAATACACCACAAATACACACAAAAAAATGACAAAATTCAGAGAAGGTACTATTGTTATACTTTTTAAAAGCTAGATAACTGGAGCCATTGCTTTAAATTTCAATTTTAAAATAAAAATTTTACCTGAAAAGGTGTCTGGTGGCTGAAGAAAAGCACACTGAACGTGTTAGTTGGAAAGGTTACCAACCTACTTAAAAAAAAAAAGTTTATCTTCTGTTTCTTGGTTTTCCAGATGCCCTGTTATACTACTTGTTGAACTTCATGATGTACTCAACACAGGTATTATCCTAAGTTACAGGTGCACAATGTTACAACACTGTGGGGTAAGTAGGTACTTGGAAAACCCTTTTTATTTTGAAATAATTCTAGAATCACAGGAAGTTGCAAAGAAATATACAGCAAGGTCCCGGTGCACCCTCCCCCAGCCTCCCCCATGGGAACATCCCACATAACTCTAGCACAATACCAAAACTTGGAAACTGACCTTGGGACAATCCACAGAGCTGATTGTGTGTGTGTGTGTGTGTGTGTGTGTGTGTGTTGAGGGGGGCACTATGCAATTTTATTGCACATGTACCTTCATGAAACCATCACCACAGTTAAGATACTCAACTAACCATCATCGTGAGTCTTTCTCTGCTACCCCTTCGTAGTCTCACCCAATTCCTTCACCCCCATTCCTGACCCAATCTGTAGATACTTAAATTATCCGCATTTTGTGCATGAGGGAACTGAGGCACAGAGAAGTCAGCAACTTGCCCAAGATCACGTAGCTAGTAAGTACTGGGTCTGGCTTTTGAACTCTTTATCATGAAGAAGCTTACTGTGGAGGGGGGGTTGGGGCGGAGAGCTCAGAGCTGCAGGTAAGTGTGGTGGCCTCCAGCCTCCTCCCGTGTTGGGGAGTTTGCATAAGTCTGTCCTAGTGTGGTGCCAGAATTAAACATGGCCCCGGATGTCACCTTCTTCATTCCAGAGTCATCTCTGTAAGCACAGCCTCTGGGCTCCTTACCCCTGAAGTTCCCCCTCCACTGTCCTCCAGACTGGTGGCAGAATTAGTGGGGCCCAATGCAAAATAAAAATGCAGGGCTCTGCTTTAAAAAGCAGGAAAACAGTGCCATTGAAGATATTAAATATGGAGTTTATTCCTTTCTTTTGTGAGCTCTCTTTTGACCTGTCAGAGTGTGGTTCCTGGGTCAGTAGCATCAATCGGCATCACCCGGGAGATGGTTATAAATGCAGATTCTCAGGCCCCGCCCCAGAATTCTGAAACCAGTAAGTTTGGGGATGAGCGCAGCAGTCTGGGTTCTAACAAGCCCTCCAGGAGATTCTGGTACACACTGCTGTAGAGCTAGGGTCCCTACTTTTTTTTTTTATAAAACAACAGACTAAAGAAATTTGAAATCTTATTTGAAGCTTGCTTGTATTTGGCAGATAAGAGGTGAGGGAGAGAGAAGGAAAGAAGGAAGGAAGGAAAGAAGGAAGGAAGGAAGGAAGGAAGGAAGGAAGGAAAGATGGAAAGAAGGAAAGAAAGAGAGCAAGAAAGCAAGAGAACGAGGAAGAAAGAGAGAGAGAAGGAAGGCAAGAAAGACACAGTGGAGGGTGGGGGAAAGGTCCCCTGCACATCTACAGGTCTTAGTTCACCTGATGGTCACAGCTATCTTCCCAAGTAGGTAGTTTTATTTCTGTATCGGATAATGAAAAGGAGACTCAAGAGAATTTAAATTATTGGTCCAAGTTCTCCAAATTAGTGAGCGGCAGAGCTGACATATGAATCTGGGTCTGTCTGACTCCAAAGCCTAGGCTTTTCCCTCAATTTTTCTTCCTCCCTCCCCACTTCTCTGTCATTTGGAGGGCGCTCGCTGAGCACCTGTTCTATGCCAAGATTTCACTGAGTCCCCTCCTCACTGACACTCACTGGGCAATGCGGGTCCGCCACACGCATATGGCTGTCGCACACTGGGAACGCGGCTAGTGTAACTGAGCAACGGGCTTGTTCATTTCATTACCAATGTGGCTTGCATTACGTTTCTATGAAACAGAGCTGCCCTGGAGCCTGACTTTGGCCAAAAGAATGAACTGCACGTTCCTCTTCAAGGGCATCTATTTCCAGGGACACAGGGGGTAGTTTCCCACACCTGGTCCTGTGTTTAGTTGGGAAAAGTGAGGTTAAAAGACAGGAGGGTCAGACCACAAAGCAGGAAGTCCAAGCAACCCCTCTCGGATTTGCAGATTCTCCCGCTCCCAGGGGTGAGGAGCGCCCGTGAACTTCTCATCTGATTTCATTTCTAGTCTTTACCCATCGTCTGGCGCGCCGCAGGCAAACTCAGTGGGGCCGCGCGAGGTCAGGCTGATACGCAGTCTGGCTGGTACCAGGTGCCGAGATAGGCTGAGATCGGCATCCCGCTCAGGAGGCGGCTAATGGGGTGAGCGATGCTCTGTGGATGTCAGGAGCCCGGTATCAGTCTCCTTCCACGGGCTAATCTGTGTGTGCTGGCTTCGTTTCAAGGTCAGGCCTCAGAGATAGCGGGTGGCAGGCAGTTCTTCTAACCGCTCCAAGCTGCATGCCGGATAGGGACAGGCGGCCGCAAGCTCAGTGCCCAGGGTGGCTTCAGAGACCCTGTGAGGCCACGAGAAACTGCCGGAGCCCATTCTTTCTGGGTGGCACCTTGGAGGTCACCAAGACCAGCCGTCTTATCATACAGGTGGGGAAATAGAGACCCAGAGAAGGGAGGTAACCTGCCTCAGCGCGTCAGGGGCTGAGCTGGGTCTGGACCAACTGGGTCTGGACCCACTGCAGAGACGTGGAGCGTGGTCTGGACCCCTTCACTGAGAACTTGGCACATGAACTTACAACTGCACAGAAAGAATCACGGCTGGGCTCTGAGCGGCCAGGCTTCTGAGTTGCCTCCTGCTGGGTCCCTGTGAGTGCGTCAGCAGGTTCTCTCATCCTGCTCCTCCTGGGGCAGAGTGGTCTTCTCTGCGGACACCGGTGGGGTGAGGGTGTCGAGCGTAGCATAGGTGGTGGCAAAGATGAACCCTCCTCATCTCCTGCCTGGTCCTTGCGACGCACCCATCACGACCCCTGGTGCTCTTTCTAACTAAATTACAGTTGTGGGCTTAGTCATCTCTCCTACCAGCTGAAGGCTGGCTAGAGCCAGATGCCACGGGGACATGCATGTCCCGCTGGGAGAGTGCAGAACACAGGCACGAAGGGAGATGGTGCCTGGGCTCGGTGTCCTGACTCCTCCCTGGACCCTCCTTTCTGCATGCACACACCAGCCACTGCATCCCTGGCACGTGTGGGCACGACTGACCACGTCTCCCTGATTTCCATGTGGGGCCACTGCTCGCATTGCATATACCTCAGCCCTCAACTCCCGGTTAGAGCTGAAAACCCAAGAGGTCGGAGGCAGCCCCCACCCAGGCTGACAGCCCGCAGAGTGTTGGGGAGCTGGGGGGAGGCAGTCCGCCAGCTCCGTGGGAGAGCAGAGTGCCTGCCGACCTCTGAACTGGGTGGCTCCCGCCGAAGTCTCCAGCACTTTATCTTGAGAAAGATAGTCTGTGGGCCCAAAGCAGACAGGCATTCTGCCATGGGAACTGGGCCCAGACTTCAGAACAGCCATTATACCCTCCAAGACCTCCCGCTCAAGAAGACAGCACTTTCCTCCTTCTGTTCTCTCAGATTCAGGGCAGTTACTGTTCCTGTCCCACAAGGGCTTATCCCTAGCCCCACATGCTGAGGTCCTTGCACCCCCAGGAGGAAATGTGCCCGCACAGGCACCCCATCTTGGGGCACCGGTGTGGTTGTGCAGAAAGGGCCAAGGCCAATGATGTGACACTCAGCCCTCGGAAAAAACAGAACCATAGACTGTGTCTGGTGCAGTGTGTATTTGGTGGAGACTGTCACCTTGTCACCTCCCCTCCCTTCCTGAAGGCATTAGAGTCCCTTGCCTCCACTGTGGGAAGCTTCAGTGGGAGGGTCTGTCTGGGTGCTGGAGGTGGATGGGCCTTTCCTTACCACTCTAGTGTCACCACGCATAGGTCCATGGCCTCAACACAAACACCAAGACTCTGGACTTGAACAAATGACTCCAGGACTGAGGGGTCAGCGGAGATTCAACCTTTCAGGCACACAGTCCTGATCAGCTTTCTGTTCCTGCCTCCAGGACCACTGAGCAGCCCTGCTGCCTGCCCCTTCCACGGGTAGCTCTCCAGCTTCCGGAAGATTCTGTGTGGCCCCACAACCTCTGGCCAGTTCTCCCTTTCCCTGAGTTAGCCTGAGCTGGCTTCACCTGCAATCGGGATTCTTGAAAGACACACCCAGTGATGGAGGAGACATGGTGGCCAGTCAGTTAGTCACCAGAAAGATCTGAGGCTCCCATCTAAATCCCTGTAGACAACTGTCCTGCCTCCCTTTGGCAACACTGTGCTAATACCGGAAGAAGAATATCTGAGACACGTTGCACTGCTTTATTGATTACCTAATTCGTTCTATCAGACACAAGCGTCTTGTGGATTTAGCAACCCTTTTGTCCACAGTACCAAAGGAGGCCTCTCCACTCCTGGCTCCATTCTGTTCCTGCGTATCTAGAGGGAGGCCTAAACATGGCCTGGGGGCAGAGGCCCCCTTTGCCAGCACTGGGAGCCCAGAGAGATCAAGTCTGCAAGGGGCAGACAGTTTTCAAAGGGCTGGGAGGCGGTGGGGTTTGCCAGGTGAAATTCCGGTCACCAATGCCACGTCGCCCAGCGACACCAGCTGGGCATCCTACAACTGAACTCTATATTCACACTATCTACCTGGAGAAAATGTCAGATCCCACAGGTTAAGGGTTCAGTCTTACAAGACTGCTCCGCCTCCCCGTTGCAGATGCCGCCTGCAAGGCCACGCTGTCATCCGTGCTTCTGACCAATGGGCCATAGGTCTGACCAATGGGCCATAGGTCCAAACAACCCCTTCCCTGGCTTTGATTAATTTGCTAGAGCGGCTTACAGAACTCAGAGAAACCTTTTCGTTTCTGGATCACTGGTTCATTATACAAAGATATAGCTCAGGAAGAGCCACGTGGTATCGCTGCATAGGGCAAGGTATGTGGGAAGGGTTGGGGAGCTTCCGTGCCCTCTCCAAGCGCATCATTCTCCCCAAAATCTCCACGTGCTCACCAACCTGGACGGTGTCCAAACCCTCTCCTTTTTGTTTTGTTATGGAGGCTTCATTACATAGGTATGGTTGGTTCCCCTCTAAACCAGTCTCGAAGGAGGGGCTATCCCAAAGTCACTTCATTAACATAACAAAAGGCACCTTTACTTAGGAAATTCCAAGGGTTTTAGGAGCTCTGTGCCAGGAACCAGGGTGAACATCAAGTATATAAATACCTATCCATCTGTCTGCCTATTTATCTTTCTAAATCCAAATCACAGCATCAGGCCAAGCAACTAACTGTCTGGGCCGAAGAGACCAGGTGGGAAGGAGACCCAGGGTCCTCTGATCCCCAGTCCCTTTCTGGGGCTTGGCTCCTTCCTCCTGATCCAGGAGCCCGGAGTGTTGGTGCAGAGTGGGACTCTGGTTTAGAGGTGCCTCATGCTGCAGTCCCAGCACTTAGTGACTGTGGGCACACTGCAACCATCAGTGGTGTGGCCTCGCTGAAATGTGCAGGGATGGGGGTGGGGTGAGGGTGGAAGGGTGAGTAGGTAGGAGGGCCTGTAAGGCCCGTCATGTACTTGGCAGGTTTCTCCACTAGAGGGCACTCACTGTATAACTTTTCCTCTTCTGTTTGCTTTCAATTCTATCCTGATGAAAAGTTGTGACTTTTCCTACCTTTGAAGAACAAAAATAGAAGTCTAACTTAAAATTCATGTAGCTATTCTGATGCATGGTTATACTTGGGTTCTACCACCTTTCCAAGAGTTGTCAAGCGTTCCCCCTCTGGGACAGCGGGTGTGGTGGACACGAGCCCCACCTGGCCTTTTGCAGCCAAAATGATTTGCCCAATGGAGACGATGGAGCCCTTCCTGTGCAGTGCCCCACAAAGGTTGGATGGACCCCTCGCTGCCCACCACCAACTCGCTTTCCTTGAGTGGCCTCACAGCTGCCTTCACTCTCACCCCCGACCTGCCCCACGGCCTTCAGGAGGGCAGCGTGTGCAAATGCAAGAGGGCAGTGATGGGTGGCTCTAGGGACCGGCTGAATCCGGTGCTTAGACCACTGCTGGGCTTGGGCTACAGGGCTATGGGAGGCCCTGCCTTTTATAACTGCATCCCTAGACCTCCTGCGCCCAGGTGGAAAGACATTAGGTCCTGTACCAGGTGCCAGTGCTGGATAGCAGCTCTGTGCCCAGGGGGCCAGCCCTGACCCCGTAATACCATCTGGCTGTGTGTCCTCAGGCAAGTCATATCCTCTCTAACCCCCAGTGTCTTTTTAAATAAAATTTTAAACTTTTATTTAAAATCAAATAAAGTACGTCCTGGGGTGGCTCAGTCAGCAGGTCATGATCTCACGGTCATGAGATCAAGTCCCGCGTGGGGCTCTGTGCCAATGGAGTGGATTCTCTCTCTCCCTCTGTCTCTGCCCCTTCTTCTTCCCCACAGGTGTGTGCACGTGCTCTCTCTCTCAAATAAAAAGAAAAGTACTCCTCCCTTGGGGGGATGTTTTGAGCATTGTGGTAGGCAGAATAATGGTCCCACAGATATGTGTGCTTGTTTTTTAAAAAGTTTTTTCAATGTTTATTTATTTTTGGGAGAGAGCGAGAGAGACAGAGCACAAGCAGGGGGAGGGGCAGAGAGAGAGGGAGTCACAGAAGCCGAAGCAGGCTCCAGGCTGTCAGCACAGAGCCTGATGCGGGGCTCGAACTCTCGAACCGTGAGATCATGACCTGAGCCGAAGTTGGACGCTTAACCGACTGAGCCACCCAGGCAACCTAGACACGTCTGCTTCTTAATTCCCAGAATCTGTGAATGTTACCTTACGTGGCAAACGGGTCTTCTTCCCTTCCAGAGTGAAAGAAATCCTTGTAAATAGCTCTGACCCAGATAAAGAGCCTGCACACTGGTGATTTTTCCCCATCTAGTCCTTGGAGCACACGCTCAGTGCTTTTGTGAATTCATGGCTAGGGTGTGTGGATCTCCTCCACCTTTCAGTTCCAGCCTCACCTTCTTCCTCCCTAATTCCCAGGCGCAGGTCCCCTGGCCCCTCCCCCAGGCCTCCCTTCCATGCCCAGCTTCCCCTTCCTCAGATGGCAGGGCCCTCCACCTCCCTGCCCTCTTCATTTCTATCTTCTTTGCAGAAGCCTTTACCCCTGTTCCATGGCCAGCCAAGCCCCTCTTTTCCACTCCACACTCCGGGACCCCTCAGTTGCCACCTTCTAACGTGCAGTTTTAGTACCAAGGTTTTTGCAGTAGAGTCAATGCCCACGTAGGAAACGCCAAATGAAACCAGGGATACTTGCATTTTGCATACAGGGCATGAACTTGGGGAGGGGCTTCCTGCCTGTTGCCTTCTGCCTGTGTCTTCTGGAATTCCCGGTAAAGACAGAGCAAAGGGGAACAGGTCCCTGCCCCAGGCTTGGTGGCACTCACTGCTGCTCCCCGCGGGCCGCTGCTGGCTGGCCTGAGCCTGGGCTGAGAGCCTTGGTGTATAGCAGATAGTCAGGCCACCTCATCAGACTGGTGGGGTGGCCGTGCTGCTCGGAGACGGTAAACCTGTTGGCTCACAGAGCCCAGGGAGACCCGAGCACACTGAGTTCACAGCCACGACTTCCCAGAAGGAAGTCTAAATTTGGACGGCACACTGGAGGCATGTGATGACTAGGTGGCTGTAGCCGATTCCCTGCCCAGAACCCCGGCTCTCACTGTTCCCATCCATGCGGGTGGCCTCTTCACTCAAGTGCCTGCAATGCTCCCAGAAGCCTTCTGTCTGCAGGGAGCTTGACCTTGCATAGGGCAGGCCAGAGATGCCAGAGTTAGCTCCCGGGAAGCAGCTGGTGGAACTAAGGGGGGTAGCCCCCAGCTTCTTCCCTTCATGGGTGGGACACCTCTGAGGCCTGTTCCCCACAGTCCCCACAGCCGCCCCTGGAGTTGAACCCTGGGTCCCCACAGCAGCAATCCACTCACTAGCACACCCGGAATGGCTTTCCTCCCTCCCTGTTCCCTCCCCCCCTGCTTTCTGGGAATCCCCTCTGAATAAACAGCTTGGAGCCTGGTCTCAGGCTCTGTTTCTGGGGGAGGCCAGGCTACCCAAAACACCCAACTGCGGAACCAGCCCTTCTGGAAGCAGACGGGCTCATCTTCAAGACACATCTACTAGTTCAATAACAATCACATTTGAAAACTGGGAATTAAAAAAAAAATTTGTAGCTGCCAACACCATAGCAGTTCCTTGGATTAAAATATTCCCCTTCCTCCCACCACAGCTCAATTCTCTGTTTTGAGATTCATGATAAAGCTTATTTTAAGGCTCTGTATCTGTGCTAGTGGGTTTTCCCCGGACTTATTTGCATATGATCCAGTTGTTGTGTTTAGACCTTCGTCCTAAGATATCCCCGTTGCCTGGTTTCCCTTGTGCTTATGGTGAATTTTAAAATCCAATTTCCAAAAGCTAATTACCCAGACAATTGACCGGATTTTCTGATACGCCCCCAAATTTGCAATATCCTCTAGATGTGTCCCAAATTTCTGAGTAGGGCTTGGCGACAGCGTTGATGTTCCTACAGGGAGGAGCATCCTGAAGGAGATCTGCCCTTCTAGGCCAGAGGCGCGGTGACACCCCCAGCGGGGCCCCAGCACAGAGCCTACAGGTGCTCACGCCTACCTGGGCTGATCTCAAAGAGGTGCTTCCCTGCGTCCTCGGGGCCAGGAAGGAGTTCAGTCACCCGGGTCCCTTGTAGAGAAATAAATCCCTAAAATAAAGAGACAAACACAAACACGGGAGGCATGAGATGGCAGGGGAAGGGTTCCTTCCTGTGGTCAGGGCTCCTGGAGAGAGAGGGTGGGGCTTCGGGATCAGGCCCCAGCAGGAGCCTGCACGGGGTTCCCGGTGGACTGGGGTGGACGTGAGGGTTTACACACGTGGTTGGAAGAACTCTGCCCCCAGGCAGGGCCGAGACGGCCTGGAGGTGTTACTCCTTCATTAAGGCACAGAAATGCATATCTGGAGCAGGGAGGAAGGCCCCCATTATTACCCCCTTCCACCCCCCTCACCCCACCCCGTTCTAATGCAGCCATTTGCAGCCTTTCTGGGGCACAAGGTTTAGGTTCTGGAGGGTCAGGGAGAGGAAGGCTGTCACTGGGGCTGGCTTCTTGTATGTAGCTGTCCCTGAAGTGACATGGGAGGTCAACAGCTCTGTGAGTCCGGTTCTGCCCCCTCCCAGAAGGTGGGATTTTATTTCTTGTTCAGTGGGAGTCAGCTAGTGCACAGGAGGTACCCAGCACAGATCATGCCTCGTGCCTGGGGTATCTGTGTATGTACATGACAGGGGGTGGGCCCACCCTACTCTCCAATGCTGAAATCTGCATGACAGGGGGTGGGCCCACCCTACTCTCCAATGCTGAAATCTGGTAGGCTAGAAGACGCAGGGAAAGACCATGGGGTGCAGGGACAGGTACTCTGGGTTTGGGTCTTAACCCTGCACTTTCGGGCTGTGTGACCTCAGGCAGAACACCTAACTTCTCTGAACCTCAGTTTCCACATCTGGACAATGGCACAGTAACTCCCACTTCTTAGGAAGCATTGAGACACCAGATTCCTGTTCAGGAGGTCCTGCTCGAGATGGGTACTGTCACAATCACCTTTACTCTAGCTCTTCCTCCCCCCCCCCCCCCGCCCCCCCAGCACTAGGCAGGGCCTCCTTTGTTCCCTTTGTTCCCTCTCTCTGTTAATGACTAATCTCTGCGGTGACTTTTCTTCATTTTGTTCATGTTCAGATTTGTTCATTTAAGACTGCGTGTGGCTCTGACTATACATTTTTGGCTCTCTCCACACAAAACTTATTTTAAATTCCATTTCTGTAGCGTACCTGTCTGGGCTTAAATCCTGGCTCAGTTACTTAGTGGCTGTGTGACCTCGGACAAATTGCTTAACCTCTCTGTGCAATCTCACAAAAACCTCATTCGTGAAATAGGAATGATAATAGTACTTTGTGGGGCTGTTGTGAGCGTTGGAAGAATGAATCCCGGGAAGACCTTACAGCAGTGACTGCAACTTAGTAAAGCACGCTTGCATCTGTGTTTGCCCAGGTGAGGGGCATGATCATGCCACCCCCAGCCCCCAACTCTTGTGCGTGCTCACAGAGTGTTCATCTCCCCACGCCATCTTTTCCAGGCAATTCCTGGGTGTAACAGGAATGCAGGTGGCTGGAGCCTCTGCACGGCTGCTGGCGTCTCATGCTGAGGGGAGATACATGGACGTACCTTTTCTCACAGAAGCCACGTGAAGGCAGGACAATGTCTTTGCTTTAGAGAAATTACAGCAATAGACCAGAGAACCAGTAACTGTTGTAACTGAATTATCAGTTACTTTCTTGCTAGAGAATCTGGAGTTACTGGGAATAAATTAGGAGTGCAGCCCCTGCATGGGGAGACGTGCTCATTAGAGGGCGTGGACAAGATCCATCACTGGCTAATGGGATGATCTCTGGTGTTTGCTGTTTCAGTAACTGGGCACTTTGCTTTATTCCTCAGTTCCTCAATAGCTGTCACCCATAAAATGGGAGTAACATTGTTGACACTGACATTACTTTTTATTCCAGCTAAATAGAAAAGCAGTAATAGCTACTGTTTGGGGAGCTGGTTCTATGTTCCCGGCTCTTTGTTTAATCAATGCTGGATTGTTTGTTTAAATCTGGAGGCCTCATGGGGCAGGTACTACTATTCCCATCTTCCTGGATGAGCAGCTGGAAGTTGGAGAGGTAGAGCAGCCAGCTCCTTGTCCCACTGCTGGCAGGGGCAGGCTGGGAGGTGCGCCCAGCCCTGGCTGACGCTGGAGCGCCTTGCCTCTCATATGTGATAGCAGCTGCTGACCAACTTTGCGTGCAAGATGCCGTCACGGAGAGCCAGGCCGTGACTTTGGCTCACTCCGTGAATCCCAGTGTGGTTCCTACCGCAGCAAGAGACCTTCAGCGTTGGCTTTGGGCCGCCCACATCCCTCCTGCCTCCACGAGTCAAGAGCCCGGCTTTGATCCCAGCACTGTGCGGGCACTGTGGGGGGACGGGGAGATAACAGAAAGATTTCTGGAAAATCCCCAAATATGTGGACATCCCATGAACATACTTCTAAATAATCCATAGGTCAAAAAAGAAATAAAAAAAAATCAAAAAGTACTTTGTACTGAATAAAAACAAAAACACGACGTATAAAAATTTGTGAAATGCTTTTCAAGAAGTGCTTAAGGGCTAAATGATAGCACTCAGGGCTGATATTTGGAAAGAAGGCCTTTGAGGCCTCCACCTTGAGAAAATACGTAAAGAAGAGCAAGTGAAACCCAAAGTAAAAGAAAGAAACAAATAAAGATCAGAGTGGTTACAAATAAATGAAAAATAATAGAGAAAAATCAATGAAACCAAAAGCTTGTTTTTTAAGGAGATCAATACAATTGATAAGCTTTTAGTCAGACTAATCAGGAAAAAAAAGAGATTACCAATATCAGGAATGACAGAGGTGACATCATTGAAGATTCTTCAGATATTAGAAGGATAAGGTAATATTAAGAACAACACTATGCTAGTAACTAGACAGCTTAGATGAAATGGACCAAAAAGACACAAACTATTGAGGCTCACTTAGGAAGAAATAGCGAAATAGCCCCATATCTTGCAGAGAAATGGAATTTGTAGCTAAAAACTTCCCACAAAGAAAACTCTAGGCTTAGATGGCTTTATTACTCAATTCTGTCAAATACTTAAAAAAAATAATACCGATACTATCCACAGGGTTTTTTTTTTTTTTTAATTAAGAAAGAGGGCCTATTTTCCAATGCATTTTATGAGGCCAGCTTTATCTTTACATATAACTAGCCAAAGATATTACGAGAAAAGGACATTACAGATTAAGATCCCCCAGAAACATAGAGGCAAAAATTCTCAGCAAGAATTTAGCACATCAAACAACATATAAAAAGGAAAATATATAAGGAACAACTGGCAAACTGTAATTCACCATATTAATAAAGTAGAAAAAGGATAAGATCATCTCAGTAGACATAGAAAAAACATATGAAAAAAATTCAACATCCATTCCTGATTAAAAATGTCAACAAATTAGGGATAAAACCAACTTCCTCAACCTGATAAAATAAAGGGTCAAGACAATGGTGTTTATTCTTACCACTCCTATGAAATATTATACTGGAGTCCTAGCTGCTATAGCAATGTGAGAAAAAGAAAAGTTGTTCAGATTGGAAAGGAAGAAGTAAGGGGCGCCTGGGAGGCTCCTTTGGTTAAGCGTCCGACTTTGGCTCAGGTCATGATCTCACGATTCATGAGTTTGAGCCCGACGTCAGGCTCTGTGCTGACAACTCGGAGCCTGGAGCCTGCTTTGAATTCTGTGTCTCCCTCTCTCTCTGCCCCTCCCCTGCTTGCACTCCATCTCTCTCTCTCTCTCTCAAAAATAAATAAACATTAAAAAAAAAAAAAGGAAAAAGTAAAAGTTCTTTCACAGACAACCCACTGTCTATGTAGAAAATCCGGTGAAAACCTACAGAAACTAAACTACCAGTTTGGAGTTACTAGAACTAATACATGATTTTGGCAAGGTTGCAAGGTTACAAGAGAAATGCACATAGCTGAATCATATTTCTAGATACTACCATCGAACAACTGGAAACTGAAAATCAAAACCATTTTTAATTTACATCAAAAATATGAAATACTTAGGGTAAGTATGGCAAAAGATGTTTAAGATCTGTTCACTAAAATCTATAAGTGAAAATGAAAGAAGATATAAATAAATGGAGAGAGACACTGCGTTCATGGGTCAGAGGACCATTCATTGTTCAGATGTCAGTTCTCCCCAAATTGCTCTCTAGATTTAATACAATCCCAGTCAAAATCCCAGTGGGTGTAGGGGCGCCTGGGTGGCGCAGTCGGTTAAGCGTCCGACTTCAGCCAGGTCACGATCTCACGGTCCGTGAGTTCGAGCCCCGCATCAGGCTCTGGGCTGATGGCTCGGAGCCTGGAGCCTGTTTCCGATTCTGTGTCTCCCTCTCTCTCTGCCCCTCCCCCATTCATGCTCTGTCTCTCTCTGTCCCAAAAATAAATAAAAAACGTTGAAAAAAATTAAAAAAAAAAAAAAAAATCCCAGTGGGTGTTTTGTAGAAATTGACCAGCTGATTCCAAAATATAAAGGACCTGCCAATAGCCAGACAACTCTGAAACAGCAACAAAGTTGGATACCTAATACTGCCAGATTTCAAGACTTATTATAAAGTTATAGTAATCAGAACTGTTATGATATTGGCATCAAGAAAGACAAGTAGATTAATCAAACAGAACAGGGCGGGGGCGCCTGGGTGGCTCAGTCGGTTGGGCGTCCGACTTCAGCTCAGGTCACGATCTCACGGTCCGTGAGTTTGAGCCCCGCATCGGGCTCTGGGCTAATGGCTCAGAGCCTGGAGCCTGCTTCCGATTCTGTGTCTCCCTCTCTCTCTGCCCCTCCCCCGTTCATGCTCTGTCTCTCTCTGTCTCAAAAATAAATAAAACGTTAAAAAAAAAAAAATTAAAAAAAAAAAACAGAACAGGGCGTTTATACACACACATACACATAAAAGTTATATATATGTGTGTGTGTGTGTGTGTGTATGTATATGTGTATATATATGTATATATATGTGTGTGTGTATATATATATACAACTGATTTTTGACAAAGGCACACAAGCAATCCAGTGAAGAAAGGAAGTGTCTTTGGTAAGTGGAAGTGGAACAATTTCATGTTCACGTGCAAAAGTAATAAACTTTGATCCATGGCTCACATCACGTACAATAATATGCTGAAATGAATCACAGACCCAAATGCAAAATCTAAGACTGAAACTTCTGGTAGAAAATGTTAATGACTTTGGATTAGGCAAAGATTTCTTAGGTACATCAGAAGCTCACTTCATGAAACAACTAATTGATAATTTGACTCATTCAAATAAAAACAGTTCCTTAGAAGGTACTAAGAGAAGGAAAATATGAGTTATGAAAGAAAAGAAATGAGAATATGAGACTATCCGAGAATGAGAAAATATTTGAAAATCATGAGTCTGATAAAGGACTTGGGCCCAAAATATACAAAACATTTTCAAAATTTAATAATGAGCAAGCAATCCAGTTTTAAAATAGGCAAAAGATTTGAACAGATACTTTACCATAGAAGGTACGAGGGTGGCAAAGAAGCTCACGGAAAATTCTCTACATCGCTGGGCATTCTCATACGCTTGATATTTGATAAAGTCTTTTTGAAAGCAATTTTGCAATCTCTAAAATAATGTTAAAATAAAATATCCCTTTAGCCTAGTGGTGAATTTTGAGAATTTGTTCCAAGGAAAGACAAATGCATAAAGATGCACGTATAATGATGCTCATCGAAGCATTGCT
Source organism: Panthera onca (assembly GCF_046562875.1). NCBI lineage: Eukaryota > Metazoa > Chordata > Mammalia > Carnivora > Felidae > Panthera > Panthera onca. The sequence continues at coordinate 41,353,839 of NC_138349.1, read as the reverse complement.
TTCCTGACGGAAAAAAGTGGAAAGCAGCTTACTTGTCCATCAATGGGGGAGTGTTTAAATTATTTCAGGTACAGCCTTCCACAATGAGGTAAATGCAAAAGTCTTCTAATATGAATTGTTAAGTCAAAAAAGGGGGTGCTAGAAAAATAATTGTAGTACGATCTCACCCCAATTTCTGTTACTGCCCTCTCTCAAGAACCTGCACGTTACTAGGCATACAGAAATGGCAGTGACAGCTTGCACTGTGGGATAGAGTGGTGAGGCAGCTTTATGGTTTGCTTCGTAATGTTGGCATCAGAATAAGGAAATTTAATAAAAGTAAAAAAAAAAAAAAAAAAGGGTAGTCAGATACTTCACAGGGTGCTGCCCACACCCGATGGTCTGTTGCCAACTTTCCACGGTAACTCCCTGACGGAACGCTACTCACTTCATGTGTCAAGGGCCAGGCCAGCATTTGCTCAGCCGGCATGTCCCTCTGTCATTCTCAGGCAAAGGACGGTGATCTTCCCTTCCTCCTCCTTTCTCAAACATTGGGAGCGACAGGCCTCTCAACTTTCATGGGACTGAAATCTAGGGACAGCTACCCTCCAAGCCGCCTAACCAGGGCACAAGCCTCTGCCCGCTGGAGAGACGGCTGCAGCCCGCTGGGCAAAATGATCCCTCTTGGGAACAGCTCCCAGGGCACCCGGCGGTCTGGAGGCCTCGGCTCGGTCCAGGGGACTGACCGTGAGGGTAACAGCAGCAACAGTGACAAAGATTTCTGTTCATCTCCATCCAGTTGTCTCACCCCCAGGACCCGCCCACATTGCAAAAAGGTAAGCAACGATGACGCTTTAGGTCTGGGGTGGTGTGGGGCTGTCACAGGAGCCTCACAGGTATGTGCTGCAAACATATCTGGTGTCACTCCTCTGCCACCATTTACCAACAGTAAGCATGTGAACTAGGTTGCCTCACCCAGCCTCAGTTTCCCTCTCTGTCACGTGCTGTGTTGCGAAGATTTCGTGAGCTGATGTCTGGATGGCACCGGATTCAGTGCCTGTCCTGAGTAAGTGGTGTTGTGATTTATGAATTATTTCATAGCCTGGGAGTGGAGTCCGCTTATGACCATTTCATGGGAGTTAGAATATATTTAAACATTTCAAAATAATTCTAGAGGTTTGTAATTATTGTGACATTGTCACTGAGGTGGGACTCAAGCAGCTCCTGGGCTGAGGCCCAGGTTTCTTACCTGTAAAAACAAGGATATTAACCTCTGTCCTTTGCTCCTCACCGGGCTGCCTGAGCTAGTGCTTTGTAAGCATTAAGGGCCGAATAAATAGGGAGTAATTGTCATAATTATTATTGTAAAACCTATTTTGGCCGCCACGCCGGTTTGTTCTGGGAACATCCTCTCCGCCAATGATACCATTGCTTGTGGCACAAAATAAGGTCTGATGTAGATTCAGGAGTCCCAGGAGGGTGAAGGGGGGGTTCCTCCTTCGCAGTTTGCGATGACAGCCCTGTGGGGACCTCCTGCGGGACCTGGGATGTCTGCACTCCTCCTACCCGTCTCAGTTTTAGGGTTCGTGATAGTTCTGAGAACGTCGCCCTCTAATTGAGCTCTCTCTCCAAGCTGATCAAAGGCTGGCTGTCTGGGAAGTCTTCACTTTTCACTCTGTCTGGAGGGAGACTGTCTGAAGAACCAACTTCTGAAATGCTCCTTAGCAAGGACATGATAAGATTTTCCACCGGCAGCATCTTGGAAAATTGCAGACACGTTTCAAAAAGCAATCACTCAAGCTACCTTATCTCCTGTAATTCTGATTGTGGCCTCAGATCAATCTTAAAAAGCTTTAGCCTCTGACACCCAACCAGGAACTGAACCACTCCGAATTTTAAATAACACAGATCAGAATGAAGCTCAGTGCCAAGCAGGGAACATCCTCCCTTTCCTTATCACACAAGCCTGTAACCACGGCTATTACTGTCTAAAATGCAGATATTAAGAAAGGCAACCTGAAGTTGGAGACAAATTGCTTTTTGGCTGGGGCGCTTTCCCTCCCTAAGGGGTTGAGATGAGTCACTGATCCAGGCTGTGTCTTTGCTAAGGACTTGGTCCCAAAGTTTCTCCCAGCAGATCCCAGAGTGATGCTGTGTCCCGTCCCTTCCAAATGCATTTGGTGTGCTCCTCGTGTCCCCCACCTTGCTTTACCACTGAGTTGCTGGCTCTCCCTAGTCTCCCTAGAGAGCCTGTCACCAGGTGTACCCTGTGGGACGACACTGCGTCCTGAAGGAAGCAGGGGCTTTGGGGTCTGAGCACCAGCTCTCTGCACCTTCAGCTGCCCACAGTCCCTGAATCCCTTACTGCAGGGCTGCCCAGCCCAGGGTCCAAGCCCATGAAGGTGGATCCAGCTGGGATCCAAGGGTAAGCCTGGGACCTGGGGCCTGGGGCAGACTTGCAGCCTTAAGCATGGGGTCTGGCAGAGCCCCCATAAGCCCTCCAGCCTCATAGCCAACAGCCAAACCCAACCCCCGAGGGAATGTCCTTTGCATGGTGGGTGGATCCTCTTTCTGGGGTCCTGGTCTTCCCTGTAGTTAGTTAGTTAGTTCCTTTGTTCGTTCATTCTGTGCCACTCCAGCATCCTGGTCTAGACCCCCGTGTACCCCCGACTTGCACTGAGTCATTTCTAAGGCCATTCCTTTAGGCAGCCCCATCTCACCGGATTCCTAAGTCTCTCAGCAGGTGGTGGGGTTGAGTCTGTGCCTCATGTCCTCAGCTAACACGTCGGCTCCACCCTGGTGAGGGAGCCTTGGGCTCAGCCTCTCACCCCAGGCCCTTGTCATCAATGTAGGCGTTCTAATGCCCGTGACCATGTTCGTGGGTCATGAACGAAATGCAATGCCAGGTTGGCAAGTGTCTGTGTAAAGGCCGTGCTCACTTGGTGGTCGGAGGCTCTGAGCAGGGCTTGGAGGGACATCTGGGTTCTGGCCTCGAGCTGTGATGGCCATGTGGCACCCACTTCCTGCCTGACTATTTAGACTGGAGCACTGGAAGGAGCCCAGCAAGACTGTAGGTCGCTGTATAAGGGGTCACGGCTATCACAGCAGTCCCTGGCCCGTGCCCAGCCATTGTAGGATCTCCCCTGGACAGAGCATGAAAGTGGCCTCTCTTCCCCCATGGCTCACTGGACCCAATGGTAGGCCTCTTTGCCTCCTTAAAATACCTGGCTTTCCAGATGGAGGGCTTAAGGGAGAAACAGAGATAGGCCCGATCCATGTGGAGCCCACGACACTCAGTATCTGCGGTAGAGGGCTGGTGCATTCACATGGGAACCAGCCATCAGAGGCACATGCTCTGAGTTTCTTAAGGGGAGAGCGTCTTCACTGGCCACCCGCCTCTTTCCGGTATTTTCTCTGATCCAGGACTTGGGTGGATGTTGGTGTAGATTTCTGTCCCACCTTAGTGCTCACCCTGCCCTGGTTCTTTGGAGCCTGCCTGGTGGGTTTGGAAAAGCCTCTGGTGTTCCCTTTGAACTGGGAGCCCTTAGTAGGCATTACCACTTGGCCCCTGTCCCACACCGGGAGGAGCGGTGGGGGGCGGGGGGCAGGGTGCGGGACACAGGGCCTCTCCACAGCCCGGAGTCCTTGGCAATGAACCATAAGCCTGCTCTTCATGCAGTCGTCCCTGGCATGTTTCCAGCCTTCTGACCCCATGATGGACAGGCCATCCCAGAGGCTGAGCCTGCTTACTCAGCCTGGCCCATGCTTTGGGACACACTTCCTCAGAAGTTTGTTTCTGCTCAGAATCTGCACTATTGGGATGTGCTGATGCTGGGTCCAGGGGCTCGCCTTGGATGGGAGGGCCCATCCTTTGGCTGGAAATGGTTTGGTTCTGTCTTATTGCTCAAAGCTCTTCAACTACTGCTGTGCTCTGGGGCACATAGTGCCTCTGAGAGTGGCCACTGGATTGTTTAGTTGAGAACAGGTTCGTCTAAGAAACACCGTATGGATTCTTTGTACACTGACCTGTGCCTGGCTGACCTGTGGCGGTGACTGCCACCAAAGGGCCTAGGCCGTGTTTTGCTGAGAAAGGCACAACTCCTCCCCATCCTCTCAAAAGCTGCTCTTCATTCAGCAAATGCTCCCTCTGTCCTCGGGGGACCAGGCAAGGCAGGAGACCTACACGGACGCTCCCAATCCCCTCCATTTTGCTCAGTGGTCTACTAATGTATTAAGGAGGTGGAATGCCCCAAATATAATTAAAAGTAAGTTATTCTGGTCTAAACAATGAATGAAATATATTTTCCATGCTTCCTCAATGTCATTTGATTCATTTTTTCTGCCTAGTAATTGACAAAACTAGCAATTTACCAATCAGTCTTGTAGCTATTACTATAAATTAACTGGGTTCAACAGAAAGCCAAAGGATTGATTAAAAGTGGGAGACATTTAAGTACTATAAAAGCTAACATGCTTGCTGACTTAAATTAGCAGACACTGAGAGAAGCTCATTACATCTCCATGAATGGTCAGGCCACACTCAAGGAAACACAGAAGTCATTTTTAGAAGGCAAAGATCCGTTTTGTAGGCAGTGACATTCTGGGTGCAAAAGAATTCAGGGGCAACCAGACACTCGTCACTTGTGATTTATATATTCTTGAGTGTGTCATCAGACCTCTTAGTATCTTGGTTTTCTTTCCCTACAACAGTGGCAAATATTACCATATAATGATTAACGGTAGATACTCACGAGTTATTACTGGTCTTGTTATTTCAGGGGGGCCCACTTTCAAAACCACTGCTGTATTGTACAAGATAAGCTTTAAAACACATTATTTGTGGATGATTCCTTCAATCTTATATTTTTTTCCTTGACATGCCAAACGCAGGAAAAAACGGTTTTAACTAAATATTGTCTAAAAATTGTTTAAAAATGAGTTGGCTGCTGTTACCGATTTGAATTTACTAAGTATGTTTCTGTTTGATTTAAAGTAACTGACTAGAATTTTCATTTTTATCTGTTTAATAGTGGGGAGTTACATTTCTCAAATAGCTTCAAAAATATAAAGCTTCCTTTAAAAAGAAAGCCTGATATTTGATATTTGATATCTGGTATTCGAACCTAAATAAATGATGGCTTTCTCTTTCTAGAAGACTCCAAAGAGTAATTCTTTACAAAAGAAGCATTTGAAGTTGTCTCCAAGGACATCTTTTTTTAAAGTAGCCTTCACACCCAGCACAAAGCCCAATGTGGAGCCCAATGTGGAGACCAATGCGGCACCCAGCGTGGGGCCTGAACGCACAACCCCGAGATCAACACCTGAGCTGAGATCAAGAGTCGAACGTTTAACCGACCGAGCCACCCAGGCAGCCCCCACCCCCCACCCCAAGGACAGTTTAAACAAGAAAACATTAATTGTTTAATTTTTCTTTGCTGCACTAATGGTAATGTTACTATCAGTCCCCAGTTAGCTCACGGCGACTTCTGACCCCCTGTGGAGGGCACCGGTTCGCTAGCTCTTGAGTTATCCTGAGGCAGCAAGTGGGGCTTTTGCTGTATTCGGTACCTTTCCGTCATGCTCCTGTGTTCCTTCTCCGTGCAGCTAGATTGGCTAGAATTCACTGTGGCAAGATCTATGGTAGCAGCTAGGGAAGTAATTAGTTGCTTGCCCTTTTGTGGACAGAGATTTGCAGGTGGAAAGGAGGAAGGAGGAAGAGAAGCCAGGCTCTCCAAAAGTTCTAGGGAAGTCAGGGGCAAGTTTACGAGCAAGCTTAAACAGGACCAGTTGGAGACACCAGCTGCAAAGGTCCCCTGGCATCAAGGTCTGTATCTATCAGCACTCTTGCCACCAACCGTGCCTCCATGCAGACCTTTGCCAGGTGCAATGGTTGGAGCATTTTTACTGAATAGCTGCCCAAGACTGAAGGTGGTGCCAACGGCAGGAACTCTGGGAAGCTCTCCTGGTCTGGCCAGACCCCCAGAGCTTTTCTGCTTCTTCAGGCTTGTGTTCTATTCATCCAGAAAGGAACTTCTGCAAACTTCCATGGTTTGGCTGACTCTAGTTACTGTGCCTCTATTCCTCTTTGCCTTGAAAGGGCTCCACTGGCGTTTTGGCTTTGAGGGTTGAAAGGGTACTCAGAGATCCTCTCTGGCCAACTTCCCATTCAATGACCAACTCTCTTTGAAGCCAAGTGGCGGTCTGGCCTCGGCTTGCACGGCACCAGGGACTGGAGCTCAGCCCTGACCAGAAGACCACTCCACTGAACAGAGGATTCTTCACATACAGGGGGACTTGGTGGCCTTTGTGTAATTCCACTTGTCCTGGCTACAGCTTCTGGAGGTCCACAGAATAGCGGTAGTCTTGTTCACGTGAGGTACAGTGACCGAATGGGTGCCCTTCCCAGGATCTGTCTTCTCTGGATGATTTATTCAGTCTGTCCCTCATGTGGACAGGAGTTCAGACCCCTCGCGATCCTGGCTGTCCTGCTGCACTGAAAGTGTGGTGCCTCGAGGGGCTATCATGTGACAGTTGTGACCTGGTGTGACCACAGCAGAGCTTAATGGGTTTTCCCATCCCTTGTTCTAATTTCTGTGCATCTCAATAACAACCTGCAGTCCCCAGATCTTCTGGCAACTATATCTCACTGTGAGTCTGTACTGGGCTTTTAAGCTAATTAAAACTCTTACCTCTGCCTCATTCAACCTATTCTTAATCTAGGTTTCTCTATTCTGTGAAATCAAGTGATTGTTTTTGAACCAAAGGGAGGACTTTATATTTTATCTTAACAATTTCCCATGAAACCAGCCTGTCAAAGTCATTTTGAATCTCTATGCTGTTTTCTGCCTTTGCTGTCCCTCCCAGCTCTGCAGATTCACTAAATGCATCTTTGGTTTTGCTCTGGGAAGCCACTGCCATGCTGTGAGGATACCTGAGTGGGCCACAGAATGATGAGGAAACATGTGCAGGAGAGAAACCACATGGCCCAGATAGAAGAGTGAGAGCAAAAGCAGAAACTGCCTAGAGTCTCAAAGGCCGAACCTGGAACTCGCCCAGCACCACTTCTGTCTCATCAGGAACAGAGGAGGGGAAATCGATTCCAATTCCTGTGGGGAGGAGCAGTGTGCACTCCGGGGAAGGCAGGAACGGGCGGTGGCCATCCTCGGACACCAGCCTATCACATACCACCTACAGTCGGTATGAACATTAAAGCAAGTTAATACATGCGAAGCACTTAGAACCATGCCTGGTTCATAATGCATAGAAGTGTTTGCTGTTAGCTAGATTCAAACCCAGGAAGTAAGGCAGAGCCAAGATCAGGGTCATGATGCACACCACTGGACTCGTCTTGCTTCATTGAGCTGGGTGACTTACTAAGCCTTCACTGGCTCCAGTCCCACCCAGGGGAGAAGACCACCTCTAAGGTGTTGCCTACATGTTGAATCTCACTGTCACGGCAGCCCTTGTGGTCGGTGGTGATTCTCACCCCACACAGGGGAATGGTGGCTCAGAGCGGGAAATCCCCTTTTTTGGTTACTAGCTGGTAAGCATGGAAGCCAGACAACAAAAGTCTGTCCTTCTCTATCATGTGGGATTCTGTAAAACGGCTTGCTGGGGTCCAGACAGCGGGTGTCCATGGCAGTCCTGACACCCACTGGCGTGGACTCTTTATTGAAAAAGGCAGAGTGGACCACATGCAAGGCTGCTCTCAGGGAAACCTGTGGGTTTGGACGATCCTCACTTTCTGGATCTGTCACCTGCTTTTCCCATTTAATTTAATTAATTAATTTTTAATGTTTATTTATATTTGAGAGAGAAAGAGCAAGAGGGGGAGGGACAGAGAGAGAAGGAGACACAGAATCTGAAGCAAGCTCCAGGCTCTGCGCTGTCAGCACAGAGCCCGACGTGGGGCTTGAACTCACAAACCTTGAAATCATGACCTGAGCCAAAGTCGGAAGCTTAACCGACTAAGCCACCCAGGCCCCCCTCACGTTTCATTTTAGAAGGCTTCTTAGTGCTTCTTGGAGCTCTTCTATTTTAGATCCCATTTGAAGGATTGTACGTATCTTGTCTCTGAGAGTTTGGGCAGCACTGACACCCCCCCCCCCCATTCCCATTGTCTGGTCCTTAGCACAACCAGGGCCCCAGAACACCGCACCAAAGGTGGGAGCTTCAAAGACCTCCCCACATCTGCAGCTCATAGGTGGCAAAAATGGAATTTGAACCCAGATTCTCTGAGTCCAAATATAGAAAATTATAGCACATAAGCTTCCACTTTATCTTTCTGAGCATCACGTTCTCCATGCGTACAACAGAAATGACTTAGATCTGCCCTTGTAAGCTTGCTCCGAGCCTCAAAGGAAATCATGAATGTTTATTCAACAAGTGTTTACAGAGCTTCTACTCTGTGTCGGGCACTGCTCGGGACACTGAGGACACAGATATGAACAAAACAGACAAAATCCCGACCTTGATGAGCTTACATTCTCATAAGGGAACGCAGTCCAGTTACCTCCTTGCCAGCCATTGGGCATTTTACAAAAACAATCAAGTATTTTCCTACTGAGCATCCAACACAAGGCTGGGTCAGAATTCACTCATTCATTCAATTTGTTTCCTCATCCATCCATCCATTCATTCAATTATTCACGTAAGTGTCAAATATTACCAAGAATCAGGTATGTACTCAGTGCGGTGCTAGGTGGTGGGAAAAGAAAGGGTAAGTAAGATAAACCGTGGCCCCGTCTGAATGAAGTTTACAGTCTAGAACGGGGAACAGACATTAAACTCAGGAAGTGTTATAAAAAAGCAGCAGCAATATCAACAACAGCAGCAGTCGTCGTCGTCATCATCATCATCATCATCATCATCATCCTCTTGGGCTGGTTTGAGCAACAGCTCACAACCTACGAAGGATGCTCAGTCAGCGTGTGCTAAATCAACTCCAGCTGAGCCCGATTCACAAGGTCTAGACGTGAAGCAGCGTCTGACGCATGGGCCGCTCTCTGCCTTGCTGTGAGCACGGGCTGGGCTCTGACCGGCCTGACAGCATCTTGATTGTGGCCCCCAGACAGGGCTGAGATAAGGGGGGGGTGCTGGGTAGAGTGTCACACAGGCAAAGTTGGGAGGTTCTGCAGGCTGACATTAAGCGGCACAGCAAAGAGCTGCTTCCTAGTGGTCCTGCTGCACATCTGTCGGCCTTCAGGCGCCATGGTAGTGTACCCACTAGCCTAGGCCTGATGCCAGCCCCCCACTTCCCTCATCCGAGGAACCCAGGCACCTTCTCCAGGGGCAAGGACCCGAGGAACCGGCTCAGGACAGCACTGTCTTCCCCTTGCACAAGGCAGAGGCTAGGGCTGACTGGCTGCATGCTGGCACATTCCCTGTGACCTTCAAGCTCTAGGGTCAGATGGCCTCTCTCTCCTCCCCAGAGGTTTCCTCTTTCTTTAAGATTTCTGGCTCCTGACTGTCCAGTGTTAATGTTTGCTCCTAGAAGTACATCTGCTTTCCCATCCATCTTGTCTTTCCTCCTCCCAATTCCAAGCTTTTACTCGAAATTAAATCAAACTTTAAATCAATCTCCTCTCCCAAGGCCGAGCTTCCCATTGCTTATCCCCCTGGAAAAAACAAAAGCAAAGCCAGCCCCTTCTCCAGGTGATTGTTTTTTAAATTTTTTTTTTTTAACGTTTATTCATTTTAGAGACAGAGAGAGACAGAGCATAAATGGGGGAAGGTCAGAGAGAGAGGGAGACACAGAATCCGAAACAGGCTCCAGGCTCTGAGCTGTCAGCATAGAGCCCGACACGGGGCTTGAACTCACGGACCGTGAGATCATGACCTGAGCCGAAGTCGGTCGCCCAACTGACTGAGCCACCCAGGCGCCCCTCCAGGTGATTGTTAAATCACCTCCACTAATGCCTGTGGTGCATCAGCCAACCTGGGGCGTAGATTTGAGACTCTGTCACCCCAGGCTGCAGCTGTCACCTGCCACGCTTTCTCCCCTGCGGCTCCCAAGGCCCCCACCCCCTTGCTGCTGCGCAGGGCAGGTTTTCTAGACACACCCGATGTCAGGACAAGAGCCCCATTTGAATGGTCATTCTGCCTCCAGCCTGGCCCCCTCCCATCCCCTGCCTGTCCTGGTGCTGGAAGATTTCCCTCTCAGAGCTCTGAGGGCCAAATCTGAGCCCCCAAACCTTCAGAGCCCGTCAACACTGTTGACAGAATGAGGACACAGGCTCCCAGATGTGGCAACCAAGCCCCTCCACATCCAGCTTCTGGTATCCCGTCCAGTTTGCGTTCCCGCCAATGCGATGAGCCTCGCACTTGGACTTCAGAGACTGTGCTCCTTCTTGAATGTGAGCTGCCAGAAACCCCCACCCCCACCCGAGTTCACTTTAAATGCATTTTCTGAGCACCCCCAATGTGTCAGGTCAGCTCTGCAGAGGCTGGCTGGGCTTGGTGACTGTCCAGAAGCGGGAGCCCTTCGAACCCTCAGCTGATTCCCCTTGTGGTTACCTAAAGAAGAAAGAACTCTCTAGGGCTGTGTCCCTGTCACACTCCTTTTCTGGTTTTAGTTTTTCTTTTCTTGTTTTAATTAAAAACATTGTAAAATATGGATTTCAATGGGTATCATCTCACTGTAAGACACGAAAAGAATACAGATAAATCCCGAGTGTTTTGGTCACCACCTCACTCTCCGTGCCCTTCCCACAGCTTGTATTCCGAGGAGGACTCCCCAGCTAAATTATTTCAGTTTATTTCACCCACTTTTTTAGTTAAGGTTGTATCACAATACAGTCAGATGAATCAAACAGTCCCACAACGCTTGGCATAAGGCAGCAATTCCTTCCTCTTCCACGTTGTCCGAATCTCCGTCACTGTTTCCAGCTCTTTCTGCCGGGGCTTTTCTCTTTCATTTCTTATGTTCATTTCAAAATAGTATGCTTACATTACTATGTCTTGAATTAAAATTCTAGGTATTATCTATGCAATTCCCAGCATGGAAGGTTGAGATTTTGCTTTTTTCATGTCCCTGCCCCTAGATGGGCACCTCCTGCATCTTCCTGCACCTTCCTGCACCTTCCTGCACCTCCACGGCAAGGCTGGTTATGGCAGTCGGCACTCAGGGCTTATGCTCCCCTGCCAGAGATCTAATTTTGAGGAAGCATCTAAGGATTCTTGTCTCTCCTCTTTCTAGAACTCCTCCCATTCAGACACTGGGCTACCTCTCCTTTTTTCCTCTGGATTGTTCCTCTCTTCTTTCTGGAAGATTGTGTCATGTTTTCCCTCCAACTCTTCCCTTGGGGTTTCGTTTCTGATATTTTATTTTTGGATTCTGGGAACTGGTTTGTTCTCTGACTGTCCATTTTACTGGTCTGTCTCTGAGGAAGTCGTGCATAGTTTTATATAAAATTTCCCCCCCCCGCATGGTTTTTGTTCCCTCTAACTCTTTTTTTCCTCCCTCCCTCCCTTCCTTCCACCTTTCTTTTTTCTTTCTCTTTCTTTCTTTCTTTCTTCTTTTCTTTCTCTTCTTTCTTTCTTTCTTTTTTCTTTCTTTCCCTTCCTTCCTTCTTTCCACTTTTCTCTCTCTTCCTTCCTTCCTTCCTTTCTTTCTTTCTTTTCTTCTTTCTCTTTCTTTCTTTCTTTCTTTCCTTTCTCTTTCTTCTCTTTCTTTCTTTCTTCTTTCTTTCTTTCCCTTCCTTCCTTCTTTCCACTTTTCTTTCTCTCTTCCTTCCTGCCTTCCTTCCTTCCTTCCTTCCTTTCTTTTCTTCTTTCTCTTTCTTTCTTTCCTTTCTCTTTTCTTTCTTTCTTTCTTTCTTTCTTTCTTTCTTTCTTTCTTTTCCTTCCTGCCTTCCTTCCTCCCTTCCTTTCCTGTGTATGTGTCTGTCCTTCACATGAGATTATTTCCTTAAATAGGTAGTGACCCAAACCTTTTTATCCCTGCTTAGGACTGGTTCTGTAAATAGTGACCAGAAGCTGTATGAGGGGCCGTGAGGAACTGTCTACATGACAGGCCAACAGAGAGAGATGGGCCAGGGCTGCTTCCCTTGGGGAAGCGCTGCTGTCAGTATATATGTGTGTGTGTGTGTGTGTGTGTGTGTGTGTGTGTGTGTGTGTGTATGTATATGTATATATGTGTGTGTGTGTGTGTGTGTGTGTATATAGACATGTATGTGTGTGTGTGTGTATATATATATATAGACATGTGTATATATATATAGACATGTCTATATATATATATATATATATATATATATATATATACACATACACACACACACACACATATATATTTTTTTTTTTTTTTTTTTTTTTTTTTTCTCGGCCTGTCAGATTCTTCAGTGAAAGTTCTTCATTTCCTTCCTGAGGGCTATTCTTGACTGCTGGGGCCTGGGAGCAACATGTGGGATGGAGACTGGGGGCGGTAGGGGGTGGTGCTAAGTAACTGGAGCCCATCAATCCCCGTCTTGTGCTCCAGCAGGCCAGGGTCTTCAGCCTGGAGGGCCCTGCTCCCAGCCCTCCCAGAGAACCAACTCCACTGTTACAGAGACGGAAGGCAGTCAGGCTTTCTGTGAGGTTGCTCAGGAGATCTGCGACCTAGTTGCTTTCTACGCTGACCTTCCACCAGTTCTCCTGTTTTCAGCTCCTCTTTTGGCCTCATTTCCAGAGATATCTGGCCTTGCCAATTCCTGAATCTTTGGTGGGAAGTGAGGGGGCGCTGCTTTGCAAACCAGACAGATCGTCGTGCTGTCCTAGTGCGGGCTCAGACTTTAGCTCTCCTGGGTCTGCTGAATCAGCCACGTCTCGCCCATCTGTCTTCTAGCATCCGGGATGCTGTGGGGGGCTGTCTCCCCCCTCCCTTCTACCCAGGTGTGTTCACACCTTCAAAAGCGCCAGTCAGGGCTCTACACTGGAGTTGCGGGGTTTTTAAATCTAGTCATCCTTAACTAGAAGTTTGATTTAACTTTTGATTTCCTTATTACTTTAGGAAGTATTATGAGGTGGGTGTTTTATTTCCACATGTATAGAACTTCTCTCTCTCTCTTGCATACACGCCCCCACTCAGTATCATTTTGCTAATTTAAAAGTCTTTCTTTTGTCCTACAGTCAATGAATGTGTCCCTGTAATTTCACTTTTTGAAAAAAAATTGGAGAACAATGAGCATTGGTTTTCTTTGTTTATGTATCCTTCAAAGCTGTGTCATTAAGAGCATAAAAGTTTGCAGGTGCTCTATTTTCTCGGTATGTTATTTATATTATTATGAAATATTTCTCTTTGTTCCCATCACCTTGCATTCTATTATATTTGATTTTGATGTTGCTAAATCTGCTCTCTTTCTGATCGCATTTGCTGGCTTATCTTGTCTCCATCGTTTTGTTTTACAACCTTGTTGGTTTTTGCTCTTTTTTAAAGCCAGTCTTCCACTTTCTGTCATTTAAGAGACCGACGAATCTGACATTTGTGATGATGACACTTTGTTCCTAATCCTTGCCATCCTATTCGCTTATTTTTTGTGTTCTATTTACCTTTCCCTCTTGTCTTTTTTCCTTTCCTCCATTTTCCGCCCATGTGTTGAGCTGATCACATTGAATTTGTTACATTTTCCCCGTCGCGTGTTTTGGAAGTTATACTTGCCATTTCTGTCCTGTTCCTTTTCTATTCAAAACCAAGAGACCCACAAGTGAAGGACTTGGGTGTCAGATCACTAGACTGAGTCCTCGAACGGTGGAAACGGACCAGGCTGCTCAACAAAGAATGTGGTAGGAGGTTTCATGGCTCAAGAAACACTTCCAGCAGAAGCTAAGACCGCTAAGACGCAAAAACCTGGAATCTTCTATTAGTAACCACAAGGTCTGTCTGCTGGAGAAGCCATCAGGGGCATGTGCTGGGAAAAGCGGTAGGGACAGGGGCACACTTCCAGGTTCTGCCCTAAAGCACTTTTGCCTTATCTTCCCGTGTGAGTCCATATGGCCCCTTTCCTCCATCTTGACTTTCCCCATCTCTAGCTCTTATGTTCTCCGCTGATCCTCCCGCTAGTGAGAAGGGGAGAAGGGAAGTGATGGGGCTCTGACAGAGAACAAGAGCATGGGCCGAGAGTTATCCTCATCACGTGTTATGTGCTCTGGGCAGCATCAAGGGTAGCTGGACTTCCCTCCTCTGGACAATTACATCTGCTAGACAGATGACAGGCTGTCTGTCAGGAGGGTGCTTACTGCCTGGGCCCTTCTGTCACTGTAAACAGTGAGCAGGGCACATTTTTCCAGGAACCAGATATTGGGAATTAGTCCATTACATGTAGCTCATGCAATTAAGTGGAAATGTGTGGGCTATTTTGCCAGCAGGCATGCAGGTTTGAGATCATACTGTATAAGCTAAGTGAGTCAAATTTAACCAACAGTCTCCTGGAGACTGGGGACCTGTGTAACAGGGCTACCATCAGGCTTCATGGGGGAAGGAATTATGGGACGAAACAGTGTCCCGTGAGGATTTGAGAGTGTCGGCCAGGGGCCAGAACAGGGGCCCTGGGCATGACACTGGCATCTGTTGGGAGACACTGTCTCCTTTTAGAGATGCAAAGGCTCTCTGGCAGTGAATGCCCTGGTTTAGTTTGGATTGGGCCCCAGGCTCCTCCAGGCTGGTGGCTGAGGACGCGGACACCGCCATGTTATTAGTTGTTTCTACTACAAGCCACTGAAGTCTGGAAAAGATGAAAGGGGAGGGAGGGGAGTGTCCAGTTCAGGAAATCCGGGAGACAGAGCTTCCTCATGGAGCTGGAGCTGATGGGAGATGGGAGGAGGAGTATGTGGGGAAGCCCGTGGCAGGGGTCCATACATGGCCCGGGTCACCTGAGTATGTTCCTTTTGTCCCCTGGGCTTGCCCAGCATCAACATGGAGTTCTCCCAGGAGACAGTGCCATGGGCTAGGCCAGGAGGGGATGACAGGAGGGGCCACAAACAGGGTCCTAAGATGCTAGGAACCCTGGAATTTTTCACAGTCACCAGAGTGACCTGACGGTCACATGTAAGAGTCACTGATGGGTCCGCCAGAAAAGCCATCGTTGAAGGGCCAAGGCTGGTCTTGAACACAAAGAGTAAAGGCCAAAAGGCAAATGGTGGTGGGCAAGCTGGAAGCGTGGTGCCCAGTCTTGGAAGTGGGCTCAGTGGTAGGGCTGGGGAGGTGGGGAGCAAGGCAAGGGCAGGGCTGAAGAAGCATCAGATAGGCCATGTGCTAGAATTTGCCATCAGATATGTGTATGTGCTACGAGCTGATCCTTAGCGCATTTCTGTGGCATAGGGAATAATGTCTCCATTTAGCAGTGAGAAAAACCAAAACCAAAAAAAAGTAAGTGACTTATCCCAAGTCATAAAGCTAGTGTGCTAGATCTAATGCAGATCAAATTCAGATCTGCCTGACCCCAAAGTTTCTGTTTGTTCCACTCAACGTCTCTGGGAGCTGTGTTCCTTCCTTATGAAACCAAGGAGTCTGGACAAGATCAGGGTTTCTTAAGCCGTAGTTCAGAACCTTCTTCATGATTTGTGTCTTCCCTACCACTCCTCGGTGCTGGCATTTATGGAAAAGTTTTTTAGTCTTACTCAGTAGTTATTTTTTTATTCTGGTAAAGTATGCATAACAGGTAACTTAGCATTGTAACCATTTTTATTTCTTTCTTTCTTTTTAAAGAAATTTTAATGTTTATTTCTGAGAGAGGCAGAGTGTGAGTGGGGGGGGAGGGGCAGAGAGAGAGGGAGACACAGAATCCAAAGACACAGAATCCAAAGGGGCAGAGGGAGAGAGAGAGACACAGACACAGCTCTGCGCTGTCAGCACAGAGCCTGATGCGGGGCTCAAAGTCACAAGCTGTGAGACCATGACCTGAGCCAAAGTCAGACACTAAACCGACTGAGCCACCCAGGTACCCCAACATTTTAACCATTTCTAAGTGTACACTTCAGGAGCACTAAGTACATTCACATTGCTGTGAAACACTTTTCAATTTTAACTTAGATGTATTTTAGAGGGGAAAACGTGATGTCACTGTCATGAACGGAACCCAGTACTACTTTCCACAAACAGAAGTTAACCATTAGAATACTACAGTGAAGACAGAACGTATGCACTATTGCCACTGAAGGCTCTGAGATGAGGCCAGCTCCTCCCTGTCCCCGTCCCTGTCCCCATTTTTTAAGGGAGGATCCCAAACCCTGGAGATGGCTAAACATATGCCTGCACCCAACAGATGCTTCCTCCTTGAGAGACTCAGAAGAACTGAAAGAGGGGTGGGAAGGTCATCTCACCGTGATGTCCATGTGATCCCGTGCTGTGCCTGGGTCCCTCCTCCCACCTTGCCCATCACTAAGCACCCTCTCTGCACCCCCTCCCAGACCCCATCTCCACACTGTGGGAACTGCTGACATGTGCACAGACTCCCACACACCTGACCTTGGATCAGGTGGATCGTGCAGTATTGGTGGAGAACAGGAGGAGCCACTGAGAGGCAGAGGCATTGGACATAGGGGTTCCACAGTGAGCCGGATTTCAGTTTAGGGTTAGATTCGTCTTGGGTGCCCACCTGGGAGAGTGGAAGTAACAGGAGCGTTACCAAGAGGCTGAAAGGAATGCAGGGAAGGTTTGTTTTCCTTAAGTTGTACAGAGAGGCTCTCTATCCACATTATACGGAGACCTTTGCCTTGCTGAAGCTGTGGCCGTGCTTCAGTAAAACAAGCTGTGATACCAGGAACATGGGGGCTGGGAATAACAATCACTTTGGAAATCCTGGCTAAGTGTCACCGTGAGTGAGGTCAGTGGCTTAGGGGCTGGAGGAGTGGAGGTCCTGACAGGAGGGTCTCTGCCTTCTCCCCTCTCCTGGGCCTAGTTAGCCCTCCCTCGGACCCTGCCGTGATGCCCCAGGACACAAGACACGTGCTTCTCACCTGGGGCTTGGTCTCATCTTTGTCCTTGTAGTAGAAAAGCTGATCCCCACACAGCACGAACCAGCGCGGCTGCCAGTTCTTCATGATGCTCCTCTGCTTCTTCAGCCAGCCCTCCTTCAGTATGGGGCCCAGCCTGTGGGGGCATGGCGGCCGGCCAGGGCTCCGGCTCTGCTCCCCCATCACCAGGCTTTTGGAGCGGGCTGGAAGACAAGAACACATGCGATGAGTATGAGGGATGCACGCCTGTTGTCAGTCCTTGCCCCATCCTGGCATCCCCACTGCCCTGTGACCAGGGCATAGGAGCCTAGGCCAGCAGGGCATGAGCGTGCTTGGCATATTCCCCCTGGGCACAAAGGGCCATGGACTGCAACACCTCAGCAGCAGCCACCTAAGGTTATCCACTTGGGATAGGTGCACAGCATGCCTGCTTGGTTAGTTTCTGCTATGTCTCTAGGCCCTTAGGGTCTTCATTTCCCCAGGTTTGGTCATCCATCCATGCGTCCATGCATGCATCCACACATCCATTTACTCACTAATGCATGCATGCATGTATGCATCCATCTAGCCACGAATCCATCCTTCCTTCCTTCCTTCCTTCCTTCCTTCCTTCCTTCTTCCATCCATCCATCCTTCCATCCATATCTTTCCTTCCATCCTTCCATCCTTCTATCCATATCTTTCCTTCCATCCTTCCTTCCTACTTTTTCCAACCATCCTTCTTTCCTTCCTTCCTTCTTCCATCCATCCATCCATCAATATCCTTCCTTCCTTCCATCCATCCATCCATCCATCCATCCATCCATCCATCTCCTTCCTTTCATCCTTCCTTCCTTCCATCCATCCATCCTTCCTTCCTACCTTCTTTCATCCAACCATCCTTCCATCCGTTCATCCATCCATCCATCCATCCTTCATCCATCCATCCATCCATCCATCCTTCTTTCCTTCCATCCATCCATCCATCCTTCTTCCATCCATCCATCCTTCCTTCCTTCCATCCTTCCATCCATCCATCCATCCATCCATCCATCCTTCCTACCTTCTTCCATCCATCCATCCTTCCTTCCTACCTTCTTCCATCCATTCATCCATCCTTCCATCCATCCATCCATCCTTCTTCCATCCATCCATCCATCCATCCTTCCTTCCTTCCATCCATCCTTCCTTCCTTCCATCCTTCCATTCATCCATCCATCCTTCCTTCCTACCTTCTTCCATCCATCCATCCTTCCTTCCTACCTTCTTCCATCCATTCATCCATCCTTCCATCCATCCATCCATCCTTCTTCCATCCATCCATCCTTCCTTCCTACCTTCTTCCGTCCATCCATCCTTCCATCCATCCTTCCATCCATCCTTCTTCCATCAATCCTTCCATCCATCAATCCTTCCATCCATCCACCCATCCTTCTATCCATCCATTCTTCCTTCCTTCCTACCTTCTTCCATCCATTCATCCTTCCTTCTTTCCTTTCCTTCCTTCTTCCATCTATCCATCCTTCCTTCTTTCTTTCTTTCCTTCCTTCCTTCCTTCCATCCATCCTTCCTTCCTACCTTCTTCCATCCATCCATCCTTCCATCCATCCATCCATCCTCCTTCCAACAATCCTTCCATCCATCCTTCCTTCCTACCTTCTTCCATCCATCCATCCTTCCATCCATCCATCCATCCATCCATCCATCCTTCTATCCATCCATTCTTCCTTCCTTCCTACCTTCTTCCATCCATTCATCCTTCCTTCTTTCCTTCCTTCCTTCTTCCATCTATCCATCCTTCCTTCTTTCTTTCCTTCCTACCTTCTTCCATCTATCCATCCTTCCATCCTTCCATCCTTCCTTCTTTCCATCCATCCATCCATCCATCATCTTTCCATTTGTTCAATGGTTAATCCATTTATTCATTCAGCAGCCATTTATTGAGTACCTATATGTGTCAGTTACTGTTCTAGGTGCTGGGATAAAGCAGTGAAATAATGAACAGATAAAAATCTGGCTCTTCCTGGAGCTCATATTCCATCAGGGTTTCTGTTACTCAGGCCCCAAGGGAGCTGGCCCATCAGCCCCTCTCCCTGGTTTGTGCAGGGCACCCTTTCTCTGGAGGCATCAGACTTGAACACCATTTCCCAGAACCCCCCAAAGTCACCTTGCTGCTTCCCTGGGCTCATCCTGGCAGAGTGGGCCTGGGAAGCGGGGTCTCCACTCCAGCTGTTTGTTGTAACTTGTTAATGGATCCTTGGCAGGGCAAAGGGGCCATCTCTCCTACCCCAGAGTCCCTGAGTGCCCATGAGCCCTCTGCCCTGAAAGCTCCCTCTGCTCCCCATGTGACACCACCTGACACTCTGCCAGGACTGGTACTGCCCTTCACAGTGATGACTGGGTCCTTGTCCCCTACTAACCCTCTTCTACATCATTATCTCCCTCTTTATGCTCTGTCTCAGGAAAAGCAACTCTCCCCTCTCTGGCCAGTAGCAAGGATATTGCTGCAGTGATCACCAGGAGGGGCCACCCTGGACTTTGGAAGGACAGTTCTTCTAAATGGAATCACACTTGTAACTCTTAAACCACGGATCCTAACTTCTGTTAGGAATGCATGTTCCCTGCGACCCATGGTCTAGCATTATAAATCTGTGATTCTGTGTGTGTGTGTGTGTGTGTGTGTGTGTGTGTGTGTGTGTGCAAGCTCCTCTTGTTGCACTAGTGACCAGAGTTCCCTAAGCCTGACCTACTCTCTGCCCATGCTGTCCCAGTAACCTGGACCTTTCTTCCAGCCCTTTCTCACTCAACCCCTGGCTTTGGCTGCTTGGTGAGCTCCCACACATCCTTCAAGATCCAACTCAGATGCTTCTTCCATAGAACCTTCCTTCTGAATCCTCTCCAGAGAGTCATTTCCCCATCTATTAGCACATATGACCCATGGCTGGTAATTATGTCTGTGGTTTCCTTTCTGCCCCATTGAGGGGCGCAGAGGGGAGGACATGATGTCTTATCCAGTTCTACACGGTTCTTACCACGTGCTGCTCAGGGAATGGATATAAGTCATGCTTGCCAAATATCACAGGCTACTTAATCTCTCCCTGATGATTAAGTATGTATATGTCCTATCATGATATTAAGTGTGACATGACACTCAGCTGCTATCCGAAGAGACTGTATAGTCTGGTGGTCCCCAGATTCACCTTGAATGACATATGGCCTGGGAATAATCCTGAACCTACCACTGGGGGCCCTGCTCTAGAAGGGGCCAGCCCACGACAGCAGGGGGATTAA
The DNA here is from genome assembly GCF_046562875.1 of Panthera onca. Taxonomy (NCBI): domain Eukaryota; kingdom Metazoa; phylum Chordata; class Mammalia; order Carnivora; family Felidae; genus Panthera; species Panthera onca. The sequence continues at coordinate 41,333,661 of NC_138349.1, read as the reverse complement.
GAGGACACATCATCCTCTTTGCCACCCTGAGCAGCTGTGATAGCTCAGACTATGTCAGTCCGTGTCTTCTCCACCTTGATTCCCCGTGGCTGTCCCTTGGTTGTGGTGAGGCCAGTGTCAAATGTTCCAGCCTTGTCTTGGCTGCGCTTTGGCCCAGAGAGCAAGCAGGCTGTTTCCAGGCTCATCCCAACACACAGAAAGGGGACTTGTGATCCCTGCAGACAGAGGGTCTTCCCGAGAAACTAGAGTGAAGGCAAATCAGAGGAGTCAGGTGGCATGGTTCAGGTCCTCCTTCCAGGAAAGCGGCCCACCTCTGAAGCCCTGCACCAAGGGCTGACCTTCATTTGCTCTTGCACTTAGTGGCTGCTCTATACCTTTGCTCCCCACATTTCTGTGGGTCTTGGTCCTCATATGTATGGACGTATACTAGATTAAAGTCCACTTTGCTCCTTTATTTCTGTGGCTGTTTACTATCCCTGTGAGTTATCTAAAGAGTCCCTCATGACTGGGTGTTTGGAGTCCTTCCAACGTTAGTTATTTGATTAAACAGACGATGGGGTCTGGTTGAAGAAATATGGGCTGGGGTGGGTTCGGATCATGGACGGCTCTGTGAGTCGTCGGCCTCAGTGTGCTGATTAGCGAGCTGGGTGCGTGTAGGATGGTGACACCTGACCCTGCCAGGTGAGGTGGAGGAGGAGAGACGGCCAAGTCTTGCAGAGTGCAAGGACATGGCATGGACATGGTGCCAGTAACCGGTTACCGTGACAGTGAGGATTCTGATAATGGAAATGGTGCAGCAGATGTCTCCATGCAGAAGTGTTTCCTGAAGATTGGTTCCTGAGGCAAACTCACAGGGCAGAGGGCCCGGGCTTTTCTATGGCTCTTGGCTGGTTAGGCACCGTTACACGCTTCCTTCTCAAGATGGTGTGTGGCTATGTGACGCCACAAAACCATACTGGTGTGCCACTAGCCTCGTAACCACCAACGTGAAATATCATAATTTGCATGGTCCTACTCCATAATTTAGTAGGTAGAACATGACACTCAGTTACTGTCTTAGCTCACCGTGTTATTGGGTCACTTATCAGGGGAGCATCTTCCCATAGGCTTTTGCTCTCTGTATAAAGCATCAGCCTGCTCCCTTTGCCCACTTAACTGATTGCCCCTGGAGGTGGGGGCGCATCTGGGGTCCTCGTAGGTCTCCTGGTCACTTGGGCCTTCTTCCCCTCTTGAATGAACCTTAATACTTCCCTAGAAGTGTCCCCACAGCCCTGGAAAGGCTGCCCCTCCATTTCCAGGTGCCCATAGCACCATGTCCGGGGTCTGCGCTGCACTCTGCCTCTGCCCTGAAACCTTGGCTGTTCTGTGGGAAGAAGCAGTTAGGCTCCCGCTGGCAAGCAGCAGGGGCGGGGGGGGGGGGGGCCCGCAGCATCCAGAGGGACCTCTCTGCTCCAAGGGTTGTACCTGTTCCTCCACCTCTCCTCCCATCTCAAGTTGTGGAGGGGCTGGAGCAGGGCTGGATTCAGCAGGCACTGATCCTTTTCCGGGCCCAGGGACGTATGGGGCCCTAGGGACCTGGACAATAGGGTTACAACAACCCCAAGTCTCTGGTGGAGTCTGACAGAGGACTGAGGTGGAAAGGGGACAGGGGTGTTCCCTGGTTACTGAATTCTCTTCTCTGGGTCTCAGTTTCTTCATCTCTAAAATTCCTTTAATGGCTTGAGAATCAATGGTAAAATCAAGTCAGCAGTGCCTAGGCTTTTGTTTTGTTATGTCTAGAGATTTCTAAGATAAGCCTTGACAGAAGCTGGGCTCCCATGGGTGATGAATTTCTGCAGGGCGTGGGTTGGCTCCGGCCTCCTCTATTTGCATATTCTTCTCTTCTTGGGGAATCCATAAGGGTTTATGCAGAACCCTGGACCCTTTGGGGTCTTTAGTTAGGCATCTGGCTTTGTAGAATGTTCCAGCGCCACATCCCTGGTTTTGTTTTTTGTCTTCTGTTGCCCTGGGGCCTAAAACGGTCTCATTTGATAAGATCATAGGGCTGGTAGGACCCAGAAGGCACCTTCCTTCCTTCCACACCCCCCATCGCATCCTGAGCAGGGCCAGCACATAGAGGAGTTCAACAAAAATTCAGCGATTCATCAGTGCACCCCAACCCTGAAGAGTGCTGGGGAGCCCTCGGCCGGGCACTGGGCCATGTCTGTGAGGCACTGTCTGTCTGACCATGTCTGCCCAGGAAGGCTGAGCTCTCAGAGCACAGGGCACTGGTGGACAGCAGGTGGCCAGCACACTTGTCCAATAAATAAATAAATCGCTGCTCTGTGAGTGGTCTGATGGTTCCTGTGTGGCAGGATGAAGAAAGGGGAGTGTTTTCTGCCCTGATCCCCAGGCCCTGGGCACTTCCCTCCCAAGGGCTGCAGGTGTGGAGGGGACGGGCAGCAGGGGGAGGGGATAGGCGGGGTGGGGGGAAGCCTCGTTCCCTGGGGCAAAGGCAAGGGGTCTGCACTGAGGCAGGAAGTTACACTGGTCTCTGTTTGAGCAGATGCAGGCATCCCTGCCTGCGCTGCCCCAGGCTCCCTCAAAGGAGAAGAAAAGTCAGCTTCTGCTGCCTCAGTTCACCAGGGAGGCACTTCGTACAGATGCTAACGAAGCTGCCAAACCAGCCCAGGCTTTTTCTCAGCTGATCAATCACAGAGATGCTGCTTCTTATAAGGCCCACTGAGTATCTCGAAAGGAAAATAATCATTGTTATGATTTATTAATAACCATTGTTCCTGTCCTCAGCATTTCCTTGAATGAACCTATTCAGTTCTGTGAACACTTAGGTGAAGCTTTCAAAGTCAAAGAGCTCAGACATTCTAAAGTTCCAGAACTGACAGGAGTTTCCAGAGTGGGCCCAGGAGCAGGCCCAGGGCAAGCTCGTGACCCTGGGAGAAGAAGGGCGCCCTTTGCTCACATCACAGCCATTCATTCATTCACTCATTCATTCACTTATTTATCCATTCATGCCTCCCAAATCTACAGAACTCCTCCAGGTACAGAGCAGAACCCTGAGATTTTGGTGTTTCCCGGGAGCCCCCATATTCACTTGCAAACACACACTCATGCATGCACACACAAACACACACTCACATACATACACAGTCACACACTCATGCACATGCACATTCTTCCACTCATGTATGTATACACTCTTACACATAGACACACACTTGCAAACACACACACACACACACACACACACACACACACACACTCATGCAAAGAGAGTTCTCTAGGAGGGAGCTTGGTCCCCTACATCTTCAAGGTCCTTAGTCCCAGGGAGATGTCAGAACTCTGGGTAGAGGAAATGGAATTCAAGTACCCAAAGGTTCATTCATTATCAGAGAAGGGCAAAGCTCTGCGCAGCATCCAGGCGTTGCTAGGGCAAAATGAGAGGCGGGGCCAGCTGACCAAGCCCTGATTCACGCCCTCTGCCTACCAAGGAAATGGGGAGCTTTCACTTCTCAGAGATGAGGAAATTAAAGAAGTGAACAGGTAAACGCACAGAAGAGAAAATACAATACAATCAAGACGTGCGGGATGCCGAATTGCAGTAGTAATCCGCAAAATGCAAATTATAGCCTGCAGGTAATATAGCGAGTGTACCCTTCAGGCAGGTACATTTTTAAAGTCTGGTAATGACATGTGTCGATGGGGTTGTGAGTAATTGTAAGCCACTAACTAGAGGGCAATTGGGCTGTATTTACTCAGGTTAAAAACATGTACGGTCTATAACCCAGCAATTCCACCTCTCGTCTCTGTCCTACAAGAACGAACCACGAGTGCACAGGCAGTCCCTGTAAGGGCATCCCTGTATGCGATCCCTAAAAATGGGGAAAACCCAATTGGCCAACGATCAGACAATGGCCCAATAAACTGTGCTATATTCACACTGTAAGACGCTTTGCAGAGGTCAAAAGGAACAGGGTGAATGTACACGGGCTGCCATGTTTAGCTTCCCCTTTTTATCAAACACCTCAGAAAAGGTGTCTTCACTCCCTTTTCTCCAATTCCTCTCCTAATGTCCCTTTTCACGGTAAAATATACATAACATAAAATTTACCATTTTAGCCATTTTTAAGTGTACGATTCAGGGGCATTAAGTACACTCACGTTGCTGTGTGACCATCACCACCATCCATCTCCACAGCTTCTTCATCACCCCCAACTGCTTCCTGTTCTTCTTGGACCCCACTCAGTCAGGTTCTCCTACCTCTGCCCCATCCAAATTACTCTCATTGAGGATGCAGTGACCCTCATGCGGCTCAACCCAAGGATCAGGTTGGTCCTCCCATTTCTTGACCCCTGGTGGTAATGGATCCAGTCGGTAACCTCCTTCCTCCAGGGCCATTTCTACCCTGGGGCTCCAAGACCACTCTCCCCTCCCCTCCTTCATTGGCCGCCATGCTGTCTCATCTTCCCACTTCTTCATCCAGTGCCCAGGGCCAGTCCTTGGACCCCATTTCTACCCACACTCACTGTTTCGGGGATCTGCTTCTGTCTTGTGGATTTAAACACCATCTGTGTGTACGAGGTGCCCGTGCAGAGACCAATGTGTCTGTCACATTGTCTACATGACACCTCCAGTGTCACATGTGTGAAGCTGAACTCCTGGGCTTTCCTGGCCATGCCCCCTATTCCTCCCAAGGTCTCCGCCATCAGTCAGTGAAACACCATCCTCAGGCGGCCATCATTTCTTACCTGGAATACTGCTGGAACCTTTCTGCTGGATCTTGCCCTGCCACACCCCCTTTAGTCTCTAGCAGGCAGCTAGAGAGAGTTTTTGAAGATGGGAGTTAGACTATGTTGCTCCCTAGGAAAGCCCTGTGGGACTCCCTGTCATGCGCAGGGTAAAAGTCAGAGCCATCAGTACAGCCTCCGGGGGTCCTCCGGCCCTGGCCATGTGACCTCTCACCTTCTTGTGCTTTCCCAGCCCTGACTGCACTGGTCTCTGCTGTTTCGCAGACCTGCCAGCCATGTGCCAGCCACCTGGCTCTGCACCTGCTGCCCCTGTCCCTACAGAACTTCTCTCTGCCCCTTTGTTCTGAACTCAAGTGCCACTTTCTCCATGAGGAAGGTCCAACCGTCCTTTAAAAAGGTATCCCCAAGCCCCCAGCTCCCCTTTCCTGCTGTATTTTTAACATTTAAATTCTGTTATAGTGGTGGAAGAAAGCAAGTTCCAGAACAATACACAAAATTCTATAAAAAAGGGAAGAAAAACACCTCCCTCCAAACAAAAGGCATCACAATGTATTTTTGGTGGGTATGTGTATTTGTGTAGAAAGAACATGTCACAGCTCTGATGGTGACCATTCACGGAGGGAACAGTGTACCCCTGAGTGATGTGTATTTTACACAGGGAAGGAATGCACGCGTTCCATTATGGGAAGTAAATGAAAATAAAAACTGTAAAATGAAAGAGCTCTTTTGGTATGGAATGGGATCCTCTTGGGGGATGTCAAACAACAATTAAATATCACTAGTTTGATAAATGTCTACAAGTATTTATCTGTGACAAGCATCATGCTGGGCTGAGGACCTCAACACAAACAAGAGCAGCCTGGCCGCTGCCTGCTCGGACCTTCCAGGCCAAACGGATGATAATTCCTGGAAGCCGGACCCAGGCCCATCTGTGGCCCTTCCAGGGCACCAGGTCAGGGGGTCCCTCTCTGTGAGACCTTCTGGTGGGCCTGGGTCTCCTCCAGCCTGTCTGCTCCCCCTTCCACATAAGGAGGGGCTCAGGGAAGGTGTGTGGGCCATTCACCTGACCAGCGGTGCAGCGACCAGAGCATCTGGTGGGTCCTGAAACTTACACATTGCTGAGGACACAGCATAGACACCTCTGATTGTGGATCATGTTGAAGCTCTGCCCAAATTCCCTCGGATCCCTCTTCCTGTTTTTATGTGCATACCCCCATCCCAAGTACCTTACGGCTTGACTCCCTGGGTTTTCAGGGCTGCAGGCCTGTTTTGGAAGACTGCCTTGGGGTTAAGGGAGACCACTCTGCCCAGGCACTGGGAAGACTAGAAGTACCTGGGTGTGGGAGCCTGAGAGCCCCTGCAGCCTGATTTCTAGCAGGAAACCACTCGGAGGGGTAAAGAGGTGTATTCACACTTTAAAATCCCAGGAGACTCAGGCTGACACCTCCCTTGATTGGGCTTTGTACCATTCCCTGTCCTGCTCCCTCACCCCCTCTCTGGTGTCTCCTGGGGGCACCTGATTGATAGATTACCTCATGACAATCCTCATCTCAAGGGCTACTCAGGAGAACCCCACCTAACACACCCGACTGCTTTCAAGGCCCTCTGAATAGGCCTGTGGCAGCACTGGTCGTGGGTGGCCACAGGGGCATCGGGTCCTGGCAGTGCTCACTGGGGTTGGGAAGGCCCTGCAGCCAGCCGGGGAATGCTTCTCCATCTGGAGCTCTGTAAGTGCAGCCCCAAGAGCGTGGACGAGTGGCTGCCCATGAGCTAAAACACAATTGATTTATAAAAGTCAATGGGATTTTAAAGCCAGGCTGGAGAACTAGCAAGATGGCTCACAGAGCGGAATTGATTTAAAGGGTAAGTATTGAGGCTGAAAGATTGATTGAGAGGAGAGGTGAGGTAATGGAAGGGGCGATGTGGAGAGCCGGACAAGACGGTTTCATAACGTTAATGCAATCTGCAGCGGAGGGCGAGGGGGCCTCGTCAGGTCCCCGTGCTGTCTGGGAATACTGCGCGAGCCTCAGGTGATTTATTACACTAGGGTTCCTCAGTGTCCCCGACTTTTTTTTCCCAACTTGTCACTTAGCATTCTTTCTGGACTCTACCTGGTCATCTGTTCTCTGCTAGGACCCCCATCCGAGGGACCTAGAGAAGCAGCCAGGCCCTCCCAACGGATCTCACTTCAGGGTCCAGAGGACGAAAGACGACAAGGGGTACATAAGTGACCAGTACTAATTCTAAGAGAGCGCAGAGGTGGTCTAGAAAGTTGGGATTTGTTTTCATTGTGATTATTGTAATGATTTTAAGAAATCAATATAAAAGATCACATTCTTGAAAGTTATTTTTACGGGCGCCTGGGTGGCTCAGTCGATTCAGTGTTGGACTTTGGCTCAGGTCATGATCTCACGGTTCGTGAGTTCGAGCCCCACGTCGGGCTCTGTGCTGACAGCTCGGAGCCTGGAGCCCGCTTTGGATTCTGTATCTCCCTCTCTCTCTGCCCCTCCCCTGCTCATGCTCTCTCTCCCTCTGTCTCAAAAATAAATAAAAACATTTTTAAAAAATTTTTTTTAAGTTATTTTTATTGGCTCTTGCCGGATCTGCCTCCCGGCTCAGCTGTTGCTGGTCTTTGGCAAGAGGGTTTGCTATAAACTTCCATGCGGCACACCCCCTCCGATTCGGCTGATCTGGCACTCACTTACCCACTCGTGGGGGTCTCCTGTGCATCTACCCTGTGCTAGCCCCTGGGGTATGGAGATGAAAAGGCACGCGCCTGCCCTAGCAGAGGTAAAAGGGGGAGCAGAGACACCCAGACGCAAGGTCTCACTGTCACCCCGCCACGTGTCAAGGGAAACAGGAGCAGGAGGGCAGCAGGACCAAGTCGGGCTGGGAGGCTGGGAGACCAGTGGGGAGGCTGAAGCTGGATGAGAGAATGGAGTGAACATGGGAGAGGGTCAGGTTATGCCCGCTGAAACATGCCACTTGATGGTGGCAATACGGCACACTGTTTCGAGGGGCAGGCAACCGGGAAACGGCAAACGCTGAAGGAGCTCTCTTTCCTCCCGCTTCCTGCCTAAATGCAGGGTATAAATTCCCCTTGTAGATGCCTCCCCCACTCCTGTACCAGGAAGAGGAGAGTGAGACTCGGAACAACTTTATCTACCACACATTTTCTTTCTTTTTTTTTTTTAAATTTTTTTTTTTAACGTTTATTTTTGAGACAGAGAGAGACAGAGCATGAATGGGGGAGGGTCAGAGAGAGGGAGACACAGAATCTGAAACAGGCTCCAGGCTCTGAGCTGTCAGCACAGAGCCCGACGCGGGGCTCGAACTCACGGACCACGAGATCATGACCTGAGCTGAAGTCAGCTGCTTAACCGACTGAGCCACCCAGGCGCCCCTCTACCACACATTTTCTAATCACCATCCGACATTGTCCTGGGTTTAACTGCCTTTCCTCCTGTTACTCTGTCTTCTATCAGTTTAATTAGCAGGACCCTGATGCAGAACTTAAGAGGGTAGAGGAAATGTTTTTCATCCCCTACACTATGGAAGGCCGGGGAAGAAGGGATGTGCCCAGGAGGGGGCACAGAAAGAGACACACAGGATGAGAGAGCATGTGGCCAGACCTGGCAATTCTGGCTCCCAGGCTCTTAACACTGACCCTCGCAGGGCCCACATCTCTGTCCTCGAACAGACTCTACCCTAACCCCTCCTGCCTCATGGACCTCCATTAATTTCTATCTACAAGCTGGACCTCCAAACGCCATCCCACAGTGAGGTCCCTCTTGCTGTGTCTCCTTTGAAGAGGCTGTGCTTTAGCCATCATTGGCATGGGTCTGGAGTGGAGGTGAGGAGAAGGCCTCTGTGAGCCAGTGCTCTGCCAGGTCTCCAGCTGCACCTCCCACTCATACCCCACACCCCTCTTTTCCAAAGCCAGTGACTGGTCCCCATAGGGGTCATTTTATGCCACATCTCTGCATTTCTGTGCTTGCCAGCCTGCTGAGCCCTGACTCACTCTGGAGGCATTAGTGCAGTTTCCTACCATGTGAAGACGCCCCTAGTAGCTTTTCAAACCAGAGGGGTTGGTTTTCATCCATTCTGCTGCCCCCGGAACTGGCACACACCTTCGGCCAGACATCTCTACGCTGTACTGATTTGCGAGCATCTGATGGCCAGGGATCCCCACGCCCGGATCCCTACACCATAGCACAGAGCCTCTCAATAAACTCGCTGAGCGAATGAACCACCATGAGGCACGAATCCTCAAGTTCAAAGAAGACGGGAAAGATCAAATCCAAGGGACCTCGTGCCTCTGTAGATGATCTTCTTGGTTTGGGAGAAATCTACCAACAGGATTTCTCTTACCTGCGGCCTATTTTCATACGATTAAAAAGTTAAAGGACATGGTATCAGTGATTTCATTCCCGTAATCAGAGAAGCGGCAAGCAGCTTGACTCAAAGCACAGAACCACCTTTTGCCTCCTTTTGCCTCCGAGTCTGGCGGTTGGTGTGCAGAGAGGCTGCCTGAGGTCACAGAAGGGGTGGAGAATTTGGAGGCCTGAGGCCCGTTGGCTTCCTGCAGTCCCAGGTTTCCACATAAAACGGGAGCAAAATACAAATCCCATCCACTTCCGAGACTTGGCGAGGATGAAATGAAAGGCACTCTCCAAGTGCTTTGTAAATGGAGAGGCGCTGAATGAATGGTGGTTAGTGCTGTGTTTTATTACCACTGGCTGAGCCTCTTGGAAACCTCTCTCTTCTCTCTGCACCTTGTCCCAGAGCAGCTGGCCCCAGCCTTGCTACCTCCAGTTCTGTTAAGATCAGCAGGCCATTCACCAGGAGCCTGGGATCGGGGGAGTCAATGTAATTCAGTATCGATTATAAATTTCATTTCTGTCTGCCTACAGGCCATTAGCTTAGATCAATATATTCTCTACCCATGGTTAAGTAATCATTGAGGCCGTTGATGATTTCAGCAGAGTCAGGGCATGTCTCTGGCTGTCTGGCTAGGGGGGCCCAAGGCAGTCTTCTGGCCCAGGCCTACCTAACCCTGTCTTGCCAATGAATCATTTATTCCCACTCTCAGACAGTAAGGTTAGGGTCCATTCTCTAGTTCTCTGGGGCCAGAAATTCAGCCTGAAGTTCCTCTGGCCCAGCATCTGGTAGCGTCCCGTGTCCTAAGAGTGCTGGTGTTATGAACTTTGGGCATCTTCCATGGGGCATAGACCTCAGTTTTCCTCTCAGCTGGTATTCTGGGCAGAGAGGCAGTCGGAGAAAGGAGGGCTGGGTTCACAGTGCATCTCTCCAGGACACAAGCTGTCCACTTCATCTCCTGGCATGTGGACCTCAGGCAGCAACAGACTGGCACCCTGGGGGCTGGAGCAGTGACCGGAAGCAGGGAACCTAACTGGTCGCAGCTGAGTGCTCTGAGTAGATGTGTTCTGACAACAGCCCTGTTGCCCCCTCACATCTTCTGCAGTTGGCAGACGGGAAACACCATTGCTCCCAGAGCGTTTGCTGGACATCAGCTCCTTCTCTGCCCTCAGTCACTCCCCGCAGACACACTGCCTACACTGCAACAAGCCTCACTGTCTAACGCTCCATCCGGGCACTTCACTCCCTTGTTTAAAGCCCGACCTGGATGTAGAAAGGGCCCATTCCCCAGGCTGCATCACCTTTCCCCCCTTGCCTTTCTGCACTGCAGCCATACCCAGGGGCTCACAGCTTGACCAGCACATGTGCCTCTGGGTCTTGACCCACGAGGAGGCCTTCTCTGCATGGGATGGCTTTCCTTTCCTGATGCCTGGAGAGAGCCCTACTGGAGAAATAGGAAGTGCTCAATGAGGTTCAAGAGCCTTTGGGTTTTGAACAAAATTTTTTTGAATGTTTATTTATTTTTGAGAGAGAGAGAGAGAGAGAGAGAGAGCGAGCGAGCATGAGTGGGGGAGGGGCAGAGAGAGAGGGAGACACAGAATCCAAAGCAGGCTCCAGGCTCTGAGCTGTCAGCACAGAACACGACGCAGGGCTCAAACCCACCAACCGTGAGATCATGACCTGAGCCGACTGAGCCACCCAGGTGCCACTGGAGCCTTTGGGTTTTGAATCCCAGCACTGCCCCTCCTGGCTGCCAGTTCTTTCATCTCTCTGGGACTCAGTTTCCTCACCTGAAAAATGGGGCAACAGTGGTCTCTCACTAGGGGTCTTTTGAAGACGAAAGGAGATTTCACCCATGGGACACACAATGGGACATGAAAATGGGTACTCCAACAGGACACGGAGACTCAAGAGATGCGACATTCCAGATGAGGGCCAGACCAAGAAGCACACGCTCAAAGAGGTGGGTGAAAATCAGTTATGCGGCCCTGAGGATGGAGGCGGAAATACTGAAGTGGTCCTGCATTTTGCAAACGAAAGTGACTGTGGGGCACGTCATTGCCCAGAAGTGGCCAGGGTTGTCACAGGGCCGTACCCAAGCAGGCACGGGGGAGGACTTGACTCCCCGGTCTGGTGGAGGGCCCAAAGAAAGTTGCTTCATGAGTTGTGCCTGTTCTAAAGCAGGGTTACATAAGCTCAACAGACACGAGCGCTGGTCACTGCTATTAAGTAGTCGTCAGCGCGTGAGATTAAATATACGTCTGACCCCTAAAGCGAGCAGGGAGGGGAAGGTATCTGAGGCTGCGGTATTCCAGCTGGCTAATTTTGTCAGAAATATGGCGCACTGAAACAAAATAGCAGCCAATGCTGGGATTCCTCAGAATCAGCAGGCGGATGGGGCCAGGCCCGCCTGGACTGACCACACACCTTTGCACCCGGGGCCAGCACCATTGCACCGCCTCGTGAGACACTTCTACAGGATACCCACGCTCTCATCCCATCTGACCCGCTTCCTCCTCCTTCTTTACTAGCCTGCTGTGCAGCCAGGGTGCCTTTGAGCTGAACAAATCTGAGACACAGCAGGACCAAATGGGTGACATGGCCGCATCTTCTGTTTTGGCCCCGGGACCCGGCGTTAGCACAGTGAATACCATGGAAACGGGTGCTTCTGAGGGATCAGGTACACTCCCATCACTGGAGCCCAAGCTTCTCAGTGACCCCACCCAGCCTCCACCTCTGGACATGGCTCTATTTGGGGGAAGGAGGCTTCTTGAGCCTCAGGGTCCTGTGTTTAAGCTGCTTTGGATCTTACTAGTTGTGTGATTTTGAGCATTTTACTTAAATTATTCTGCTTCCATTTTCTCCATTGACTCATAGGCACATTCTGAACACTCAACACACATTTTCTGACTTTCCTTCCTTCCTTAAAGAAGAAAGTGGAAAGGCTATCTGTGGCCTTTGATGTGTCAGTAACGAGAGAGTCATATCCTATGATTCTATTTACATGAAATTTAAGAATACGCAAAACCACTCCATGGTGATAGAAATTGGAAGAGTGTCTGTCCGGTTGTGAGGAGGGTGAGGTGGTATGGGGAACAGAGGAGGGAACTTTCTGAGGTTAAAAGAAAGACTGAGTTAAGCGTCTGACTCTTGGTTTCAGCTCAGGTCATGGTCTCACAGTTTGTGGGTTCGAGCCCCACATCGGGCTCTGTGCTGGCAGCTCAGAGCCTGCCTGGGATTCTTTCTCTCTTGCCCCCTCTCTGCCCCTCCCCTGTTTGCTCTCTCTTCCACTCTCTCTCAAAAGAAAGAAAGAAAGAAAGAAAGAAAGAAAGAAAGAAAGAAAGAAAGAAAGACTGTATCTTGATCTGGGTGGTGGTCAGAACTATATATTTAAGATTTGCACATATTACTGCACATAAATTATGCTTTGATTCTAAAAACAAGGAAAATATTAGAAATGAACAATGAAAATCTTAGAATAAACAGTATTCAAAAAATCTGTCTGCAATGTCCTTTGAGGCCACTGTTGTTCAAAGATCCCCAAATTGGAATTTTATTTCGTCTGACCAGGTGCCTGGAGCTTGTCCTAGACATTTGGTTCATCTGGGGGCCTCTGCAATTTCATTTCAGTTCTGAGAAAACTTCCAGGGGGAGAGACAGGAGAGAATCCAGGCTTCTGTGTGGGGTAGAAGACCCAGCCAGTAGTGGAGAACGTCTAGGCTTGGGCACCTGAACCCTTAGGGAAGGTGACAGCTGTGAGCTGTGGGTCCAGGGCCTGACCTAGGACAAGGAGACCGCTGGACGAGTCTATCGTGGCCTCCCTTCTGCACCACAGGCTACTGTCTGTGAGGCCTCCAGTCCCCGCCAGAGCTCTGGCCCACACCCTGGTCCCACTCTCCAGAAAGTGTTCTCATATACCACCTCCCTGACCCCTCTCCTAGCCCTTGATCCCTCTCTCGGAGTCTCAGACAATGCCAGATACTGCATCACTTAAACAGGTTACTGTCCCTTTGCCGGCCCACTCTCAGGGCCCTGACGGTGTTCTGTCTTGGGGAGTCTTCAGCTGACGAGCCTGGGCAGGGGGCAACATGGAGTCCCCACGGGCATATCCTGGAAGGCCACACCATTCAGAACCAAGCGCTCACATTCAGAACCAAGCGACCAGAGGTCTGTGAACCCCATGGTCATCCCTTGAGAGCAATCCTCCAGTTCGAACGGGTGCGAGGTTACGTGACCTCTGGGCTATCACTCCTCAACCACATCTCAAGTAGTCCTACAAGCCGTGGTGTGAAACCTGGCAGTCTCCTGTCCTTCCATCACCTTCCATTCCCCAACCCCCCAGAGGCAGTCACTTCTATCCTTTTTAGTTTGATCTTTTTCGTATTTACCTCTCGTTTCTAACAGTATTCATTTATTGACACTTTATTTTCTCGACTTCCCCCATCTAGTTAATGAACACGTCCATCACATCACATATTTATCTTTTTTTTTTTTTTTTTTGGTGGGGTGGGGGGGATACATATCAGCTCTACTCTGCTAGCAAATTTCAATTATACAAATAGTGTTACTGACGATGCCGCCATGTTTTACATTAGATCCTCAGACCTTGGTCCATCTTATAGCTGAAAGTTTGTACCCTTTTATTAAGCTTTCCCTATTCACCCCTCCACCCCTACCCCACAGTCCCTGGTAACCACTTTTCTACTCTCTGTTTCTATGAGTTTGCCATTTTTAGTTTCCCCATATAAGTGATACTGTACAGTATTTGTCTTCGTCTGTCTGGCTTCACTTAGCATAACATTCTTGGGATCGGTCTATTTTGTCACAAATAGCAGGATTTCTTTCTTTCTCATGGCTGAATAATATTCCATTGTGTCTATATATACACCACATCTTTTTTGTCCACTAATCCCCTGATGGACACTTAAGGTTGTTTGTATGTCTTGACTCTTATAAATAATGCTGCAACGAATATAGGAGTGCAGATACCCTGCTGATATCCTGTTTTCATTTCCTTTTGGATACAGGCCCAGAAGTGGGATTGCTGGATCATATGGAAGTTCTATTTTTAATTTCTGGAGGAACCTCCATGCTGTTTCCCACAGTGACTGCACCAATTTGCATTCCCATCAATGGTGCACCAGGGTTTCCTTTTCTCCCTTGAGATATCTCACTTGAGATAATATATCCTTGTTATCTTTTTTTTTTATTTTTACTTTTTTTACGATAGCCATTCTAACAGGCATGAGGTGGTATATCACTGTGACATCTGCATTTCCCTCGCCTTAGTGATGTTGAACACCTTTTCACGTACCTGTTGGCCATTATATGTCTTCTTTGGAAAAATGTCTACTCAGTTCTGCCCATTTTTAAATAGAATTGTTTGGGTTTATTATTATTATTATTATTATTATTTGCCATTTAGTTGTGTGAATTCTTTATATATTTTGGATATTGACCCTTTATCAGGGATATGATTTGCAAATATTTTCCCCCATTCTGTAGTCTGCCTTTTCATTTTGTTAACGGTTTCTTTTGCTGTGCAGAAGCTTTTTAGTTTGATGTGGTCCCACACATTTATTTTTGGTTTTGTTCCCTCTGCTTTTGGTGTTAAATTAAAAAAAAAAGTCATCACCAAGACCAATGTCAAGGAGCTTACCACTTATGATTTCTTCTAGGAGTTTTTATGGTTTCAGGTCTTAATTAAAGTCTTTAATCCATTTCGAGTTGATTTTTCCATAGTATAAGATAATGGTCCAGTTTTATTCTTTTGCATGCGACTGTCTAGTTTTCCCAACACCCTTTATTGAACAGACTGTTTTTTCCCCATAATATATTCTTGGCTCCTTTGTCATAACTTAATTGACCATATATGCTTGGGTTTATTTCTGGGCTTTCTATCCTGATTCACTGATCTATGTTTTCACGCCAAGTCACTTCGTGATTTTTCTTTTTTAACTATTATTTGTTGTCTTCTTGCTATGGAAAGTGAAGATTTTATTTCTTTCACTCTCCTGTCCCTACCAGACATACACACCCACTCCATTTTCCCAATATAGTTATATTATAATTTGGTTTGATCAACATGCCAAATTTGCATTGTTAATTTGCACTGTGCAATTGATAGTCCCAATTGAGCTATGTAGTATACTGTAATAATTTTTCTTTCCACACATCAGTTTTTGCTTTCCTTGGAGTTCATAATTGTCTTTTTTTTTTTTGCTTAGTTTTCTACTACATATTATTAATTCAACCTTAAATATTCCAACAATTGTCTAAATTCAGTCTCCATGTGTTCATAGGCTGTGGGCATCTACTTAAAAATATCACGGCAACACCAAAAAAGCAAATAACCCAATAAAAAAATGGGCAGAAGGCATGAACAGACATTTTTTCCTATGAAGACATACAGATGGCCAACAGACACATGAAAAGATGCTTAACATCACTCATCAGGGAAATATAAATCAAAATCACAATGAGCTATCACCTCACACATCAGAATGGTTAAAATCAAAAACACAAGAGACAACCAGTGTTGGCAAGGATGTGGAGAAAAAGGAAACCTCGTGCATTGTTGGTGGGAATGCAAACTGGTATAGCCACTGTGGAAAGCAGCGTGATGTGTCCTCAAAAATATAAAAATAGAATTACCCTATGATCCAGTAATTCCACTGCTGGGTATTTATCCAGAGAAAATAAAAACACTAATTTGAGAAGATACATACAACCCTGTGTTTACTTCCACATTATTTACAATGGCCAAGATATGCAAGCAACCCAAGGGTCCATCGATACATGAATGGATAAAGAATGGGATGTTACTCGGCCATAAAAAAGAATGAAATCTTGCCATCTGCAACAACAAGGATGGAACTAGAGTATATAAATGCTAAGGGAAAGACGTCAATCAGAGAAAGGCAGATACCATGTGATCTCACTCATATGTGGAATTTAAGAAACAAAACAAATGAACCAAGAAAAAAAGAGACAAGCAAAAAACCAGACTCTTAAATATAGAAAACAAACTGGTGGTTGCCAGAGGAAAAGTGGGTGAGGGGAAAGGATGATAGGTGAAGGGGATTAAGAGGACGCTTGTCGTGATGAGCACTGAGTCATGTTATAAAATTGTTGCATCACTGTATTGGACATCTGAAACCAATATAACACTGTATGTTAATTACATTGGAATTAAAATAAATAAAAATAAATCACTGCAACTTATTACTCAAAGAATCTATAGCTCCGTTGGGGACAGGCAGTGCTATCTTCAGTGGTCTTTGGGTGGTGTGGATCCCTACACTGGGTTGGGGAGGGAGGTCAGAAGCCTCAGCACCAGACAGACATGAATACCAAGGCCACCACTTGCTGGCAGGGCACCCGTGATTCTCCTTCCACATCTGTTAACATGGGAGCACTGAGGCCTCATCATTGTATAGTTATGAGAATTACGTAAGTGTAGTGGAGACTCCTCGAGCTTGGAGGACACGCAATAAATGCTGGATTACTTTCCTGTGAGGAGAATCGAGAACAATGAGGCCACTGAAAGTACTTCATTTCATAGAGCTCTCTCGCTCCATCCCCAAAGTACTGACCAGGCTCTGCACATTCATCAAGGCTCCCAAGACATTGATACGCTTGCTAACAAAGATAGCTAAAGCTGCTGTAGCATGGCTCATTAGTTTAATGATTTCCTCTAAAAGAAAGAGCCTCTTGGGGCGCCTGGGTGGCTCAGTCGGTTAAGCCTCCGACTTCAGCTCAGGTCACGATCTCACGGGTCAGTGAGTTCGAGCCCTGCGTCGGGCTCTGGGCTGATGGCTCAGAGCCTGGAGCCTGCTTCCGATTCTGTGTCTCCCTCTCTCTCTGACCCTCCCCCGTTCATGCTCTGTCTCTCTCTGTCTCAAAAATAAATAAACGTTAAAAAAAAAATTTAAAAAAAAAAAAGAAAGAGCCTCTTTAATAACAACATCAATTTTATTCTGAAATATTCTACACAAAGGCAGAAACTCTAAGAGAAAATATTGACAGAACAATCACATAAAAACTAAGAACTTTCATATATCTGCGGGGAAGACCTAATATAAACGTAAAAGGCAAGCAACAAATTGGGAAAATATTTGAACGTATAAGTCAGTCAAAGGAAGGGCTGACTTTCCTTTTTTTTTAAGTTTATTTACTTTGAAAAAGATAGAGGGAGAGAGAATGAGCAGAGGAGGCGCAGAGAGAGGGGGTCAGAGGATCCGAAGTGGGCTCCATCCTAACAGCAGAGAGCCCAATGTGGGGCTCAAACTCACAAACTGTGAGATCATGACCTAAGCCAAAGTCAGACACTTAACTGACTGAGCCACCCAGGCGTCCAGGAGGGGCTGACTTTCCTAAGGACCCGGATCAGTTAGGGCAGAGTGCTTCAGCCTCCCAGACTAATGCTTTCTCTACCATTCATTCATTCATTCATTCACTCAAAATATGTGTATTTAGATGCCTGGCGTTGAAGTATAATGATATTCAAAACCAGAAACGGTTCCTGCCCTCAGGACACTCACAGTCCAGTGGAGTGACAGATAGCCATCAGAAAATCCTACCTGGAAGCGTACAACTATAATCCAAGGTAAATGCTGTAAAGAAAGGAGAGCATGTTTGGAGGCGAGGGAAATAAAAGCAAAAAAGAACTACTGGGACCTCATCAAGATAAAAAGCTTCTGCACAGCGAAGAAAACAATCAACAAAACTAAAAGGCAACCGATGGACTAGGAGAAGACATTTTCAAATGACATATCAGATAAAGGGTTAGTATCCAAAATCTATAAAGAACTTACCAAACTCAACACCCAAAATATAAATGATCCAGTGGAGAAATGGGCAGACGACACAAATAGATACTTTTCCAAAGAAGACATCCAAATGGCTAACAGACACACGAAAAGATGCTAAACATCGCTCATCATCAGAGAAATTCAAATCAAAACCACAATGAGATACCACCTCATACCTGTCAGAATGACTAAAATTAACAACTCAGGAAACAACAGGTGTTGGTGAGGATGTGGAGAAAGGGGAACCTTTTCGCACTATTGGTGGGAATGCAAACTGGTGCAGCTGCTCCGGAAAGCAGTATGGAGGTTCCTCAGAAAGTTGAATATAGAACTACCCTATGACTCAGCAATTGCACTACTAGGTATTTACCCAAAAGATACAAAAAAGCTGATTCAAAGGGGCACGTGCACCCCAATGTTTATAGCAGCACTATCGATAATAGCCAAATTAATGGTAAGTGCCCAATGTCCACCATCTGATGAATGGGTAAAGAAGATGTGGCACACGCACACACGCACACACACACGCGCGCGCGCGCACACACACACACACACACACACACACACACACACACACACACTGGAGTATTACTCAGCCATCAAAAAGAATGGAATCTTGCCATCTGCAACAGCATGAATGCAACTAGAGTGTATTATGCTAAGCAAAATAAGTCAGAGAAAGACAAATACCAAGTGATTTCACTCATATGTGGAATTTAAGAAACACAACGAATGAACACAGGGGAAGGGAAGGAAAAATAAGATAAAAACAGGGAGGGGGACAAACCATAAGAGACTCCTAAATACGGAGAACAAACTGAGGGTTGCTGGAGGGGTTCTGGGTAGGGG
Organism: Panthera onca; assembly: GCF_046562875.1. Lineage (NCBI taxonomy): Eukaryota > Metazoa > Chordata > Mammalia > Carnivora > Felidae > Panthera > Panthera onca. The sequence continues at coordinate 41,314,873 of NC_138349.1, read as the reverse complement.
TAGGCTAAATGGGCAAGGGGCATTAAGGAAGACACCTTTCTGGGATGAGCACTGGGTGTTACATGTAAGTGATGAATCACTAAATTCTACTCCTGAAACCAATACTACACTGTATGTTAACTAACTTGAATTTAAATAAATGTTAAAAAAAGAAAGGAGAGCATGTAGCAGAGGACCTAGCTGAGATTGGAGAGTATGGGGGAGGACTTCCCTGGCTCAAGTCCTCAAGTGAGGACTTCCCTTCCCTTATTTGAACCGATAGCTGAGGGTGAGTAGGAGTCCAGGAGTGTGTGTGTGTGTGTGTGTGTGTGTGTGTGTGTGTGTGTGTATGCCTGCGTGTGTGTGTGTGTGCATGTGCGTGTAGAAGGGAGAGAGAGAGAGAGAGAGAGAGAGAGAGACAGAGAGAAGGGAGAGGCATTCCAGGCAGAGAAAATGGCATGCTAAGGCCCTGTGGTAGGAGGCCCATGGGACAGTTGAGGAACAGGAAGAAGGCCAGTGTGGCTGGAGCCTGGAGAGTGAGAGGAGTCTGGAGGGGTGGCCACTGGTTAGACTGTAAGAGGGGCCTTGTGGGCCATGGTAAAGGCTTTGGCTCTTAACCTACAGAGCAATGCAGAAGTCCACGCTGGGGCTAGGGGAAGAGGCCGGAGGTGAGTTTATGGCTGGATATACATTTGAAAAGATAGCTCTGGCTCTGAAGTGGAGAATGGATGGAGGTGGGTGAGAGTGAGGCAGTCTTATTGGTATAGTCCAGGTGAAAGATGACGACGGCTGCAGATGGGTGATGGCACGAGGATGAGTGAGACAGGCCGAGTCCAGAGCTCTTTGGGAGGTAAAGTGACAGGTCTGCGTCCCATCCCTCATCCTAGTAAACTAGGGCCAGGCCAGAACAACAAGCCTCGAGCCAGACTGACAGAACATCCCGATGTCTGAAGACACAAGCCCCATTACAGTGGGATTTCAGAAAGGCGAACAATCTGGAGCCAGCTGGGGCTGCATCGCGGTCAAGTATTTGGGGGCTCTGTTCTGCCTACGGCTGGAGAGGTGGGGAGACAGACCTGGTTCCAACCAGGTGTTCCCAGGGGCTGTGTGAGCAGAGGAGGGAGCGTGCACAGAATGTGGCAGTGGGTCTGAGCTACGGCACGAGGCTCCGCTGCTCCTCCTCTCCTATTCCCAGAGGAGAAGGCACCTGCCTTATGCTTTTATTTTCTGTCTTGAAAAAGAAATGGCAACTTTTAGTGTCACAAAACACACAGACTTGTGACTTGCTCCACTGTACATGTAATAAATTCATGGGGTTTTAGTCAATTTATCTTATTTTTCTTCTGGCAAAAGTGGCAAGGGCAGGGTAAGCTCTCTCTTCGATTCCCACTCTGGGAATATGGAAATGGGCATCAGGGGAGGAAGAGCTTGCTGGGGCAAGGCGACAGGGAAGGGTCCCTGGAAGGGACCTCTGGAGCCAGGCAGGGAGCAGGGAGCCACCCCTGGTTCCAAATAGCCTGGGCTCACTTCAACAGGCCATGACTAGCTAGGATGAGTCTGAACTGGTCCTAAGCAAGCAATGGCAAGCTAAAATCACATACTGTATTAATGGCCACATTATGCTGATTTGAGCCAATCTGGACAACTTTCCTAAAGTCAGTCTGAATTGTGTGATGCACTTAAAACTAAGCACAATATTTGAATCCACTGGCCTATTTAGAGCCTCTTCCAGCTAGCTTGGGTGCCTCTCTATTTTATGAATTATTATTGTCCTCTTACGTATATGCCGGTGTGCAAGCGTGTGTGTGCGTGTGCATGTGCGTGTGTGTCCCATGTTGACATCTGCCTCTTCTGCCTCTAATTTCTTGGAAAGTGAGCTCCGTCAGGGCATGACACAGGACCAAACTTAGCTCTCTATGCAGGTAAGTGACAGTAGGCACTCCCTCAGAGGTTCTCAATCTTGACGTCTCCCCCCTCCATAGGAAAGAGACCTGAGGACAGCTTTCAGGTGTTGGCAGCCTTTGCCAACAGGGCTGGCCTGGATGGGGGCCTGCCAGGAAGTTAACAGCCCACTTGACTCTGGGAAGTCAAGCCTGGGAAGACCCTCTCTGCAGAGCAGCCTTTTGGCCAGACCCCAGAGGCTTCTGAGCTGGCTGAGGCTGATTTTACTATCCCCAAAAGCAACCCCAGTTTTTTTCATGCAACCCAGTGTACCCACATAGTGGCACAGCCTGGAAGTATATCTGGAATACCAACAGTCTGGAGCAGTCTGGACAAGGCAATATCTGGATATCAAGTGCTGTGATTTGCATACTATGCTTGCTGTGTTTATAACATGTATCCTGCCCAGCTCCGAACAGGTTCAATGGAGATGAATTTTGATGTAAGTTCTTTCTACCACAGCCCAATTTCTTTAAGGTGTGCACAGGTACACACACACACACACACACACACACACACACACACACACACACATTCTGGTCTGTATTGCTCCAGAAATGTCCTTAGGGGGGTTATTCCCTAACAAACTGCAAGCCTGACCCTGCATCATCCAACTCCTGACCTGGTCTCTGGCCTCATGCTGTGCCTGCTGCCCCTCCCTGCCCCCAGCTTCAGCCTCCTACTCCTGTGTGCCCCTCCCCTCCCACAGCACCTGAACATGCTGTTCCTCACCTAGAAGGCAGCCTCTACCTTCCACCATTCTTTGCCTAGTTAGTTCCCTGTCATTTCCCAGCTTACAGCTCAAGTACCACTTATTTCCTCTGGATGCTACGTTTGTAGTATATGCTCTTAGAATACTTCCTATCGTAGTTTATGATCATACATGTGGGTAAGTAGTTAGCTGACACACGGTAACATAAAAGTCATCTTTTAACATATCTCACCAGATAATATCATCCAGTGTCCCTCCACCTTAGCATTTTGGAACAACCAAAAATGTCTCCAGACGATGCCAAAGGTCCCCTGCGGGGTGGCACAAAATCACTCCTGGCTGAGAACCACTGACCTAGGACAACTCTGTAAGAAGTTCGGGATTTCAAAGGCTGGCTTCCTAAGAGCCCCTCTGCTGAAGCCCCGATCTCTTTCTAGACCAGTACAGTGCGATAGAAATATAATGTGAGCCATATACGATTTACAATTGTAATTGTAAATGTTCTAGTAGCTGCTTTAAAAGAAAGTAAAAAAAAAACGGGTGAAATTAAATGTAATGCTGTATTTTATTTAACCCAATATATCCAAAATGTTGTCATTTCAGCATGTACTCAATATAATCATTATTAAGATACTTTACATTCTTTTTTTCTGCCAAGTCATCAAAATCGAGTGTGTATTTTTCTCAATTTGGATTAGCCATATGTCAAAGGCTCAATAGCCACATCTGGCCAGTGGCTAGCACATTAGATAGGTGGGAGGACAGACTTAAGTTTTCTCAAAGTGCATGCATGGCCTGGCCCAACCCTTTAATTGGTCACTAGATTGCACTCCCACCCCTCAGCAGAGCCACGCACAGCCTGTTTTGTCCACCAGGGTCCACAGGTTATCATCCATTTGGAGCACCCCTCGGAAGAGTCCTGACAGTTGTGACCACGCTCTGGAAGGCCAGCCCATCCAGTAGTCATCTGTTAGAAGCTAATGAGATGGGTGTGTTGCCCATGAGTTCACGGGGGGCTGGAGGGTCCCTGTCACTCACACACACACATGGGGAGAGACACGCTGTTTCCAAGCTCCCCAGGCAGGGATTCGACCCACCTCCAAACCACCTGTCCTCATCGTCATTGCTCATAAGGGAGGCTCAGCCCTCCCCAAACACTGGCCACTTTTACAGGCATATTCTGTTTTCTTAAATGATAGATGTTCTCATCTAAAATGACACTCTGGCCAAGAAGTTGCTATCCCTAGGAAGATGCTGTTCCTAGTCCTGGGACTTCTCCTGAGTCTCCAGGCCACTCTGCAGGGACATGGGCTGGCTGGGGCAGTGGCCGAGTCCTGCAAGATCATCCCTGCAAGGTTCTCCAGACTGCCGTCTCTTACTTATCTCTAAGTTTCTGCCCTCATACCCTCATCTCCAGGCTGTGCAGCTTCCTAGGAGTTTTCCCCATGGGACCTGCCTGAGGAATTGCTTCCTGCAGCCCAGCCCAGGTGGCTCCTTCAGGCTCTACAGAACACCCTCCCAGGCCACAGGAACGAGGGTTCTCACTTGGACCTGGCTGTCCCCAGAAACCAGGATACGGCCCTCCCTAGTGAGGGCCACTTTTGTCTTGGCTGCTAGGGCAAATCTTGAGTGTCCTGCATTTTTTAGTAAAGGTACAAAGTTTTCACCAACTTGTCACCTGGTCACTTTGAGCCACCCAGGAACTCAGCAAAACACAGAATACTGGATGAGGGCTGAACATCGACTGGGCACTAACATGGCTACTTCCCTGTTAGTCAGTCTCCGGTCTGACCCCCACAGACCCCAGGAGCCTCATTGGGAAGGCATGTCCGTCAGGAAGATGCCTTTGGAATTCCTGCCTCATCTGACTCCCAGTGTGGCAGCCGGCTAAGTGTCTGCACGTGTTAGCCAAGAGACACACATTGTGCCCAGATCCGCCCCAGGAAGTTGGACTTACCCCTCCTGGCTTGCCTGATCTTTGGGCTCAGCATATTTCAGAAGCCACCAGGCCAGCGTCCTTGTGCCGATCATGCTGTCATCCACTTCCCTTTTCTCTTCCTCTTGCCCAGTTGCCCCTCCTGCCCCGCTCGAGCCCCCATGGCTGCTTGGCTTTACCGGCGAGACTCCCTTGGCTCCCTCTCCTTTGCTCCCGACCGAAGGCTTGCCTTGGACTACACGAACCTCAATGCATTATTTATCCATCCCAGAATTAATTCCCATCCAAGCGAACCATGAAAAGGCTCGGTAACGGCTGCTGATCACTCTCGGGGCCAGGGCGGGGCGGCCTGGCTGTCCCTCGGCCCCGGGGCGCACGCGGCACTGCTCATCCCGGAGCCGGCGCGTGGGGCTGGGCTCCCCGCGGGCGGACGGGCGGGGCGCGTCCGCGAGCTGGAGGGCGGTACAGCCGGGGCCCAGCCGCGGGCGGGTCGGACGGCTCCCGACAGATCCGCCCACTGAGCGGGGAGGGCCAGTCCAGCGCGCGCGCTGGCGGAGGGGAGAGGAGGCAGGGAATACCCGCCGAGGCCCGCCTGTCCTGGCTAGGTCCCCGGGGACAGCGCTCTTGGGGGGGGGGGGGGGGAACGTGCAGGTCCGTCTAATGGGACCTGCTCCGCCTGATGTCTCCTGCAGGCAGGCGGTTTAGGAACTCAAGGTTCAACAGTGAAAGACAGGCGTGTCTTAGAAGGAGCTTGCAGCCTGGGCGGTGTTCACCTCCTTACTGGATGGGCCCAGCAAGCAGAGGGATGCGTGTTAGGAATGTCTCTGCTGCCTTAACAAGGTGAGAGGAGTCAGGATGCACACGAAGTTCAGGGCCCGCACTTAGTAGGATCTCAAAAACTGTTCACTGAGTAGTGAATCTGCTAACTGTTTAATACTAACAACTCTAAAGAATGCATAGCGGGGCTTCTGGGGAGTTCAGCCTCAAGAGCCTAAAAATTGCCCAAGAAATGCAGTCACACTAACAGCTATCATTTATTAGGTGCTTACTATGTGTCTGGCATTAGGCTGGTGCTTTCTATTCCATATGTCACATACTTCTCAAATTCTCCGAGGCAGGTGCTATTGTCGTGGCTTTGCAGATAAAGAAAATAAGGCACATAAATGTTAAACAACTTGCCCAAAGTCATACAATACAGTCAGGATGGGAATGTGAATCCAGGGCTGTGTGTCTACAGCTGATAGTTTTCTATGATGCCAGTCTCTCTAAATCCCTAAATTCCAACCAGTTCGTGTGAGCAGTTTTTGACTCGAGAGCCCTCAATGAACTTGTTGGATGGTGAGGACCAGCCTTTGTGCCCCTTAAATGACCCCATGAGAGGTTAGGCATTTGTGCCTGGGGCTGGGTTTTTTGTTTTTTGTGTTTGTTTTTTGAGCCTGAGTGCTGTGTGGACCTTGTAACAGTTGAAGATGAGGGGTCTCAATGATGACCACTTTGCTTTGAACAGCCATGCTCCCTCCCTGATCCTCAGAGTGCCCCCATGTCTATTGAACCCCAAATGTCCTATTAATGTGGAATCAACTCTGGCACCTGGATGGGCAGAAGTTCTGGGGGCTAGGGGTCTACTGGGAGGCCCTGCAGCAATCCGTGCTAGAGAGGACAAGTCTGGCCTACAGAGAGGAGGAGAGGATTGCAGAGGTCAAGGACTCACCAGGATGTGGGAGGTCCAAAGGCCAGGTTGCAGGGAGAAAGCAGAGTGCCTGGAGACAAAGCTGTCTTACTCAGCAACAAGTCACTTTTTCTGGCCCTCGGCCACCCCTCAGAAGAGATGAATAAGTATTTTGATATAATATCCAAGGCTTTTCGTGGCATTGCCCATGCCTTCGTCTGTGACCTATCTCCTGGGCATGCTACCACACACAGCCATGTGCACGTGCAGCCCGTGTGCCCCTGTGCCTTTGCACCAGCGTCTCCCTCTCTCTGGAGTGTGCTGTCTCATGGTTTCAGTTACACAAGCCTGATCATTCTGAGCAAGTTCCCTGTAAAACTCTCCCGATTCTACCACCAGCAGGAGCCATTAAACACTTCCCCAGGGCTCTTATCTGTGTCTCACAGACTGCCCAACATCCCTCCAGCACTCCCAGCCCTGAGCCTCAGGCTGGACTCAGGCCACAAGCTCTATGAGGAATACTGGCTTGGGGGACAGATCCAAGAAACACCACTGAATGATGGAATTGCCCTCCTTTTCCTTTCAGACCAGGTAGAGGCCGGGTCAGGCTGGGACAGAGGCCACTGGGGAGCACTGGGGAGGATACAGATCTGGAAAATCTCATGCTGACATCAGGGTCACAGGGTGAGGTCCCGTGGTCAGTGACAACGTCTTGAGCAATCATGAAGCCCTGTGAGTAATGCAGCCTGGACCACGTCCTCCAAGCTAGAGGCACGAAAATGCCCTGAGGATTCAGTTTGGGTCCACTCACACTTGTTATGGTTAAGAATCAACCCCCGGGTGCTTTTCCTGTGCAGCTGTTTCCCCCAATGACATTAAGTTGCTGGACTCACCCTCTTGATTTTCCTGGGATCAGTGTTGGATTCAGACAAAACCACAGAGGTTCTGGGCTCAAACCCAGAAGTAAAGCTGGGACCAGGGCAAGAGCTACTCTGGACTGTGCACCTGAGAATGATGGGGGACAGGGGTGGGGTGGGGACAACGTAGCTCTTCCTTTTCTCTGCCCTCAGACCAAGTTCCCAGGACTCCTCTGGATGAGGGGATCCATAGAGTCCAGCGGGAAGGGACATTAGTGTCCCCTCCTTCTTGCTGTTTACCAAGCCTGTACCACAGGGCCCTAGGAGCCCCTAGGTCCCTCTGAGGCTTCAAGGAGGGAAGGTGGGATGAGGACAAGAATGGGGCAAGGAGATCTGCTGAACATGGTGACCTCTTGCATAAGTTTTTGTTTGAAGGAACAGACTACTCCCCTGACTTACAGACAGGAGACTGAGACCAAGGCAGAAAGATACAGGCCTCACGTAGAAGTAGAGACAGAGAGATGGCCTCTTTCCCGTTGCCCTGCCCCTGCCCCAGTGGTCCTGGGTCTCCCTTCTCCAGTTCCCTGGCATGCATCATTTCAGCATTTCCTAACGCTGCTGTGGGCCAGACTTGGCTAGGTGCTGAAGGGTGAGTGGAGAGGTTTGGGAGGGTAGAACTCTTCAAAGGCATCCGCTGGAATGCACACCTCTCGGTCAGGCGGTCACCCAACCCAGTGTCATTGACCAGAGCCAAGATGGCTTCACATCAGTGGTTCTCAACCTTGGCTGCATGTTGGGGAGCTTTGAAAACTAACACCTGTGTCCCATCTGCCATTGGGTCCTATATAATCTGGCATGTAAACTGGTCACTGGGGGTTGTAAAAGCTCTTCTGGTGATCCAACATGTGACCAGGGTTGAGAACCACGACTTTAGGAGATAATTGCATATCTGTGAGCTTGGGGACACCAGAGGCGGTCTTTGCCTGCTGTCATCCCAAGGGAGTCTTCTCAGGGACGGACACATTTCGCCAATCTCCCACTCAGAAAATGGAAAGGGGCCTCTATCCCAAGTTTCACCGGGAGACTGCTCCATTCCACACAGAGCCACAGGTACTGTTGTGTGGCCTGTGCACTGTATAACGGTGTCCAGTAGAGGGGGGAGTAGGGCTGGGTTTGGGCTCTGCTGGCAAAGCTCTGTGTTCTAGCACCATTCGAGGGATCTGCTGGCAGGAGGGTGAGCCTTTCTCTATTTTTTACCGAGATGTCATATAGATAGCAGAACCCTGCTCCCCTGTTCCGGAAGCTGTAGGGAGGACAGAGTGTGCTCTTCTGGAGGCAGAAGGAGAAAACACCGCGGTTGCAGAGTCTGAGATGCCTGCGCAGCGGTCACCAGCACCAGTGTCCCCTGACTTCCTGCTTTTAGTGCTCTCTGTCCCTGTTGCCAGGAGGCTGACGCTGCGGCTCTCTGGCACGTCACTCCTGTCCATCCCAGTGGTGTGCTGGACCAGCTGGCCAGTAGCAAAAGCCAGTGAGAGCTGATAGCTAAGTTTTCAGGAATTTGGCAATTTTAACAGACATCATTAGAAATTACATGTTATAAGCTTAATTTTATAAACAGTGAACTAAATTATATTAAAAACAAAGGGAATACACACTCAACACACATCACTTCCTAATTATGTTCCTACATTTCAATAGTGTCTACATTCTTAAGGTTATTTGCACCTTTTATAAATGCATGGTGAAAATACTATTGTGAGGGTCGATTTTGTATGTCATATAAATATATATATTTAGATATATTATAAATATGTTATAATACATTTTATATCTATATCTATCTATCTATCTATCTATCTATCTATCTATCTCTCCTGTTGGTTCTGATTCTATGAAGAACTCAATTGATCTATATATTGCAGGGCTACTCACATCTCTTGGCAACTCCTTGTTCAGCAATCATGCTGGTAGTTTGAAATTGGTGGTGGTGGGAGTATTTACATCAAGAAAATCAGTAAACGTTATCAATCAGGACTTAACATTTTTTCCTTCTAGGCAGCCGGTTGTTAGGTGTTTGCCAGCACACCTCTGACCATTTCCTCCCCTGCTGACTCCGTGCCCGCCGCCGCCTCGGCTGACGACTCTTTGCTGCGGGCAGAGAATGCTAGCTCTCCACCAGATCTGTTCTCCCCTCCTTCATGGGCATGCCCAGATACCCTCCATCTCCCAGCCTCCTTGCACTCGGTGTGACTGTGCCCTGGCCATTGTTTAGGAGAGGACATGATATGGCCGCCTCTAGCTGTGGCCCACAGGACTCCTTGCCCTAACACTCCTCCATGCTCGGCTCCTTTTTCTGGCGCCATCTTGGAAGTCCACGCAGGAGAAGGGAGAAGCCCTGTAGTCTGAGCCCTGTAGTCAGCTAGTGAGGCCAAGCCCCCACTGTCAACCTCGAAGTATCTTGGATGGTTATGAAAGGGAGAGTCATTACCTAGTTGGTCCCCTTTGTTACTCTAGCTGAACTTCCCACCAGATATACCCTCTGGCTGCCCTTCTTGGCCTACCAGACTTGGATGTACCCTTTTGGGCCCTGTTTCGGGGTCCCTTCCCTGCTCAGAGCCCAATGGTTAGAGTTCAGCACCTTTACTATCTCTCTCATTACCCATCCCTGAGGCCACAGGAACCTTCTAAAAGGCCTCTTGCCAGGGCTGATGAAGACCTTACCCATAATTTAAATATATAAAATTTAAATTACCCATAATTATTACCCAGGATCAACCCATAATTTAAAAATTAACCCATAATTTAAATATTATAACCCATAATTTAAATATAAACTATAAACAAAACTTAACAGTATGCTGAATTTAAAGTATTCTTTCTAGATTTTTTAATTGCATGATCGTGTGGGATTCATCAAAGGTGAACTTTTCTGCCACTTTGGTGGCCTTGCCTTGCTGGTACTCTGAACGTATCCTTGGTTAGCCTGTGGGCACTTGGGTGTTGCAAGACTCACTGTCCCAGAGAGCAGGGCGTCTTGCGTGGCCCACTGTCCCTGGCCTCAGTCCTGTTGCCTTAGGCCCAATGTCTGTCTCTGTCCTTGGCCCAATGCCTCCTTCAGATGTTTAGCTTGGCTTTCAATTTCAGTTTTGGCCACACACTACAGCCCAGGCCCCCAGAATGGATCTAGAGCCCTGGACTCCTACTTTTCTGGGTCTTTGGTGCCCAAGGATCCTGGCCAGAGAATCAGGACAAAGATGCAGAATCCAGGACTGGGCATTGTAAAACCACCCAGGCACACCAGGCCAGAGTAAGAGGGTTGAGACCAGAACATGGAGGCTTGGCGTGGAAAGCCCCTCAGTTGTGACTTGCAGCCTGGGGCACGGTGTCTGGAGTCTTGTAGCCCTAGGGTCACGTGTTCAGGAGTGGGGTGGGAAGGGAGTGTCAGAGTACCACGTCAGTGTCTCTGCCAGCACTCTGGGGAGCTCCAAAGTAGAAGGCCCAACAGAAGGGTCTGGCTTTGGGTGGAGGTGGTCAGGGCTGTGTACTGCCACTTTCCAAGGTCATTGGCTGAGGACCTTCTCGAGAAGAGAAGGCCACCGCTGCCTTGCATAGTCATTGGCTGGGGGCCACCCAAGAACAGCATGAAGTTGGCTTGAAAGCTGAGGCTGACCCTAAAAGAGCTAAGAGCTAGTGGCTGTCAGCTGATCCCACTCCCTGCAGCCCTGATCCTGGGCAGTGAGTCCTTTCTTGAAGGGGCTCTGAGCAGCTAAACTACGTCTACCACATGGGGTTTCTATGGAACACAAAAGCCTCATTTTTAAGCCCCTGTAAATGTTGGGTTCAGACAAATACTACTCACTTAAGAATCTTTACTTGGCCAACTGTCTTCTGGGCTCCCCATTTAATTGGGAAGCTTTCAGACAGAGATTTTATTGAGCTGCTAAGTCTCATTGCGGGTATCTTAGAAGGGGAAGCTTCTGTTAGAGAGTATGTGGAACTAACAATGGGATAGCTTTGCTCTGAGTATGTGGTTTCCCTCCAGGGCACTACAGGCAGGGCAGGAAGGACCCCATCCCACAGGTCTGATACCTTGGGCCAGGCAGTATCCTGTGCTGAGCTCTTGCTTGTGGCACAGGCTGAGAGGAAAAAAGAATTGTGACCTCAATAGTCCTGGAAATATGGTATTCTGAGTCCTGGAAATATGGTATACTGACGTTCCAAAGAGCTGTCACACCCTTCCCCTGAAGCAGTGGGGGGGGTGGGGGGCGGGCACCCAGTGGCAGGACAACTGCCTACCCAAGCATCAGCCTGCCCAAGCCCAAATGGCAAAAACTGTCCTCACTTGGGTCCCTCAAGGAAGCAGGTCTGAAGTGCTTTCCCCTCTCCAAAGAGTCAGATTTTAGAAAATGGTGACTCACTACTTTGGTCAGTTTCACATTATTGGAAAACAAGTCTTCTCCCTTGTGAAAACACCTGCTTGTTGTGGAAAGTCAGGCCTCGGGACAGATGGAAAGAATGGAAATTTCCCAGATGCCTTCTCTCTCAACTCACACCTCTCCCCAAGGTCAGGGCTCTCCCCTGCACAACAATCCCTGCCCCCTGCTCCTCTCCTCTGGGCAACCCAACCCCTTCCCGTGGCACAGAACCTCCATCTACTCTTCTAGACATTTGCCTTCCTTTTGCATCTTTAATCCCTCTTTCCCTCACTGGCTCTTTTCTCCAAGTTGACAAAATTACCCAAGACTCCCCTGCTCTCAAAATTATACCTTTTCTTCCCCTCATTTGTAATGATGGAATGGAACTTGTTTTGAGGCTGCAAAACATCTAGCCCCTTCCTATCATGGGGGACTCTCCCGCCATCTCCCTCTTTGAAAGCTGTAAGGAACAGATCTGCTGTGTCCCTGCAGGCAGTCAGATGTGGCCAGGTGACCTAGGCTCAGCCCATTAGATGCCCCTGCCTGGTTTTTGATCTAATCTTGAGTATCACAAAAAAGTCTGAGAGATGGTTAGAATGGACTTCCCAGTCCTAGCGGCAGTGACAATGTCCTGCTGCAACAATGGTGCCTTCCAGTATGGCGGAGATATCCTGCAGGGGTGTCTTGCCTACACTGTCCCGCAAGAAGATAATCCTCATGCTTCTTACTTTTAGGCCCTTTGGAGCCACCGAATCTTTCTTGTCCATTTTGCGAACCTAGTTCTCCAGCTCCCAAAAGATTTTGTAAATAAATCTCCAATATACTTCTGATAAATTCCCTCTTCTGGCTTTAGCTGGTTTCGGTTGCCTTTCAGTGACCTGCAGCTCACAGAATTCTAGCTGATGCCCATGTCATGCCTCTCAGCCCAAGTTTCACCTTCCTCTCCTCTCTCACTTCCTAATCTTCCTGACTCAGCACAGATGGTGCATCTCCTCCGTATCCGTTCTCTCACAGACGGTATTTCCTTCCTTATTTCCCCAATTATGCCACCACGCTAATCATCTCATGTCTCAGCCTGGAAACCACAGACTGTCCTTCCAAACCATGGCTGCAGTCTTCTGTAGCCTGTCGTCATGTGTCCTGGGTGAGGCTCTTGTGGGTTATGACTGACAGTAATCTCAGCTCACCCAGAAGGCACAGCTGGATGGGGTCTCCCCATTCCAAGACAGACTTCTTTCTAGACTTTTTTCATCCTTATCTGTTTCAAAATCCAACTCCTGTCTGGGTGTACCCTTTGTTGAGTATCTGGTACACACACACTACCTTACTTCAACCTGAAGTGGGTGATATATTTAACTGCAGTGCTGGGAAAAACAAAACAAAACAAAAAAAAACAAAAAAAACAAAAAAAAAAAAACAAACAAGAAACCTCTGTCAACCAAGAGTTCAATATCTGATGAAATTATTCTTCCAAAATGAAGGAGTGATGAACACATTCCCAAATAAACAAAATTGAGACAGCTAACTGTTAGCAGACCTGCCCTACAAGAAACGTTGTGGGGATTTCTTCAGGCTGAAGTGAAAGGACACTAGACAGTAACTCAAATCCACGTCAAGAAGTAAAGAACACCAGTAAAATATATAGGTAAATATTTAAGATAGGATTGATGTATTTTTCTTTGTAATTTCTCTTTTTTTCTTATCTGATTTAAAAGATAACTGCATAAAACAATAATGATAAATTCATGTTGATGAGCACACAGTGTATAAAGCACACAGTGTATGAAGGTGTAACACTCACATAAGTACATGTGTGGGAATAGAGATATCTAAGAAAAGTTTTTGTATACTGTTGATATTAAGTTGGTATTAAATCAAACCAAATTGTCATAAATTAAGATGTAATCCCCAACGCAGCCTCTAATAAAATAACCCAAAAATACATAGTAAGAGAAACAACAAGGGAATTAAAAGAGTATGTCAGAAAATATCTATTTAACACAAAAGAAGTCAGTAATTAAAGATTTGAGGCACAAAGAAGATATGTGGCACAGAAAAAAGTAGCAAAGTAGCAAAAGTGAATCCTTCTTTATCAGTGATAACATTAAATATAAATGGGTTAAGCTCTCCAATTAAAAGTCTGAAGTGAAAGGATGGATTAAAAAGACATCAACCATATGCTGTCTAAAGAGACTTATAGTAGCCCTCTTTATCCATGGGGGATATGCTCCAAGACCCCCAGTGGATGCCTGTAACCACATAGTACCAAACCCTATATGTACTATGTTTTCTCCTATACATACATACCTATGATAAAGTAGGCACAATAAGAGAGTAACAACAACTAATAATCAAATAAAACAATTATAACAATATACTATAATGAAAGTTATATGAAGGTGGTCTCTCTCTCTCTCTCAAAATATCCTGTTAGACTGTATTTACCTTTCTTCTTGTGATGATGTGAGATGATAAAATACCTTTGTAACGAGACAGAATGAGGTGAATGACATAGGCAATGTGACATAAGGTTTGGCGACTATTGTCCTTCTAATGATATATCAGAAGGAAGATCATCTTCCAGACCACGGTTGACCGCAGGTAACTGACCCTGGGGAAACTGAAACCACAGGTAAGGAGGGGCTATTGTCCTTTAGATTCAAAGACACATATAGGTTTAAAGGAAAAGGACTGAAGAAGATATCCTGCACAAACAGTAACCAAAGGAGAGCTGGAGTGGAGTACTAAATTCAGACAAAATATACTTTAAGACAAAAATTATGACAAGGGAGAAAGAAGGTCAATATATATTAATAAAAGAGCTGATAAATCAAGAAGATGTAACAACTGTAAACATGTATTCACCTAACAACAGAACACCAAAGTTCAGGAAGCAAAAATAAACTCATGAGAGAAATAGTGCAAAAACAGTAGTTGCAAACTTTAATATCCCACTTACAGTCATGGATAGAACAGCAATGAGGAACACAGGACTGAGGACTTGAACAACACTGCAAACCACCTAGACCTAACAGACGTTTGTAGAATACTTTGCCCAAGAACAGCAGAATACACATTCTTCTCAAGTGCACATGGAACACATTCCAGGACAGACCAAATGCTAGACCACATAACAAGTCTCAATAGATTTAAAAGGATATCTGCTCTCACTGCTTCTAGTCCACAGTGTGCTGGAGATTCTAGTCAAGGCAGTTAGGGAAGAAAAAGAAAGAAAAGCATCCAGATTAGGAAAGAAGAAGTGAAACTCTCTCTGTTCACAGATGACATGATCGTGCACACAGAAAATTTTACGGAATTTACTAAAAAACTATTAGAATTAATAAATGAGATCGGCAAGATTGAAGGGTAACAGGGTCAACATACAAAAATTAATTGTATTTTTACACACTCGCTATGAGCAATCTGAAAATGAACTCATAAAAGAAAATGATTCCATTCACAACAGCATCAAATAGAACAAAATATACAGGGATAAATCCAGTATGACAAGTGCAACACTTATTGTTGGAAAACTAGAAAACACCACTGAGAAGAATTTAGCTGAAAAGATCTAAATAAATGGAAAAATATCATATGTTCACTAGTTGTAAGATTTAACATTAAGATGGCAATACTCCCCAAAATGGTCTACAGATTTGACACAATCCCAGATGACTCTTTTGTAGAGATTGACAAGCTGATTCTAAAATTTATATGGAATTGCAAGGCACCCAGAATAGCCCAAACATGTAACCTGGGCATCAAGCCCCAGCACAGTGGTTATTTTGGTCATAGCACAGGGAGATGCCTTGTCATGGATGTTGACTTCAACGTTAAAGTTAGTCCTAAATGTCTTTGTTGACGGGTAGAGGGGGGGCTCCCTACTTTGTACCCTAACCACTTTGTCCCCTACCTCTGTGGGGGAAGCAACACTCCTTGTCTCTACCACAGCTTCTGGGTTCATCCATCTTCCCACCCGAGAGGCCAGCTCATCCCACAGCATGGCTCCCAGCCGGTGCATGGTGGCTCTCTTGCGAGTACTGGAGGCTAAGAATTGAGCAGGAGGATTGGAATGATCTAGGCAAGAGATGTTTAAGGCTCCACAAATGAAGTGAAATGGCAACGATTGCTGTGGCCAGGTGAAAACAGCCCTCACAGCGGGAAGTCAAGAGGATGAAGAGCAAGAGAACTGAGTCCGACTCCTGGCTCCACCAGACTTGATCTGAATTACTCTGAGCGAGTCCCTTACCTTTTCTGTACCTGTTCCTTCTTCCATCAAATGGAGATGTTAATTTCTTTTCTACCGTTGCAAACGGGCAATACTAAGGTAGGAAGGCTGCGTATGTGGGAGTTCTTTGCAAACTGCCAAACGCTATATAAGGACACGTTACCAGAGTGTGTATAAGCATCCGACTCTGTGTCATGATGCGCAAGAACCAGCTGTGCACTGACAACCCAATAAACTCTGTGAAGAAGCACTCCTGGCTCATTCTTTCCCAACATTTTGGCTCATAGAGCTGTATCCTCATACCGGGAGGTAACGGATATTCCTGCAATATTACATAACCTCAGGAATAGCTGTAATGAAGTTTATGTTCTTACCGATGCAGGTAACACTTACTTGCACTGACCATTAAAAGAGTTTGCTCGCTAGCTTGTCGTTTACTTTGACCTCTCTGTGAGTCTTGTGTTTTAGTCAAGAATTTCAAGCTTTTCCAAATGTGGCTTCTCTGTTTACAGCTCTGTGTTACTCAGCAGGCAGTCTCTTGATGTAAATACAACAGGGAGAGGAGGGGGGAGGTGATTTCAGAGGAAGTGAGATGGCGGGTACACTCGCCATGCCCGTGGCGAACAGCGTGCAACCGCTACAGCTCGGCACACACCGAATACCAGTGCCGAGGGCTCATGGCCCCCATCCACCCTCTGCAGACCCAGTGTTCCGATGAGCTTCTATCACCCGATCAGTTTTTTTTCTTTCTTGGTTTCTGTTTGCTGGGTGATGGGAGGTGATGTGGTAGAACAGACAGAGCCTGGGCTTTGGGATCAAAATCTGGCCCCACCACGCTCTGGCTGAGTGGACTGAATAAGCCATTTCATCTCTCGGTACCTCAGTCACCTTGGCTGCGAAATGGGGGCAGCAACTGCCACCTCCCAGGGTGGCGGTGGAGATTAAATGAGATCAGGATTGAAAGCAGGTAGCATATGCTCGGTACATATTTGACCCCCCACAAAATGTGGGTGTGTGGCCTCCTGTATGCCAGTTACTACACAGGTAACTGGAGAAGCAGGGCTACAGCTTTCAGGAGCCTATAATCTAGTGAGAGGGGGAGGCAGACATATGAAACTGCCAGTCCTCATACCTGCTCACACGCACAAACGCTCACATGCACACACATGCATATACTTACACACACACACACATACACACACACACACTTGCACACATGCCTACACTCATGTGTGCGCATGTTATACTCGCATACATGCACGTGCAAACACATGATAAACTCGTATACACGCATGCACACTCATGGTACATACTCACACTCTTACGTACACGCCTCACACCCACACTCACACACACACATTCTGTCCCAAGCACACGATCACGCTCAGGCTCAGACACAGTCTCACACTTCCCGCCCACGTGTGCATGTGTATCTGCAGACTGGTGCACGCCCACAGGTTCCCCCTCACACACATGTGTGCTCACCGTCATGAAGCCACATGTTGTGACTGCCCCAGAAAACACTCGAGCCCTGCTGTCCAGGAGCCCCACTCCTCTGCCACCATCCGTTGCTGCCCAACGTGGAGATCTGTGCTGACTTGGGGGTAGGCTCGTCACCACAAATGTGTGGCACATGTCTCTGCCCCTTCCTCATGCACAATGTTTACTCTCAGAATATACTGACTCTGCTCGATAACATATCAGCCCCCTTTCTAAGAGCAAAAGCCTCCGGTCCTGAGGTAGTTACTTGCAAAATGTGCTCCTGTAGGCCCCATCAGGGATCACAGGCCTGCGGACCTAGCCTGGACACCTCTGGGGACTTCCTGGTTCTGCCTGGTCCTCCTACTATGAGCTCTGCCTTCCCCTCCGGCCTTCAAACGGCCTGCCATGGACCATCTGGGCCATGGACCAAGGGGTCTTACGAGTGTTTGCTGCACTCCATCTCCCCCAACTGGTCACCCAGAGCTCTGGCCAGAACAGCCTGGCATCTGCCTCTGTGTAGCAATGTGAGGGAAGGCAGCATGGTAGCAGTTTTGATTTAGCTCTGTGAGCATGTCTTAACTTTCCTTCTGGGTTCTTCCAGAAACCACATCATCCCTTGTCTAGCTTTGTGTCTCCAGAGACCTTAATAACTATTTATCGAATGAACGATTGAGCCATCTAGGGCAAATCTGCAACGGAAACTTGGTTGAAGGTTGGGATTGGTTGTGGAGAGAGGGGTGTATCACTTTTGCCCCAAACACATTAAAGTGGACTGAACAACAGACAGCCCACCAGGCCCCTTGTTGTCTGGGTCAGGGGACACCTCTATCACTTGAGAACTCTTTGGAGCAAAAGAGTGGCCCTGCTGCTAAAGGAATCTGGTCTCATCACCAAGTTCCTGGTTCAGAGGAGCCCCGGTCCAGTCTCCAGGGGGAGGGGGAGCCTGGGTTAACACAGAAACTGCCACAGCAAGAATGTTTTGGAAGGCACATCCCGAAAAAAGGAACCTGGTTGCTCTCACATTTCTTAAGAGGAAGTCAAGTCAATCACAAAATACCACTTCCTGAAATGACTAGTGGTTGGAGTGTATTCTCGGTGTGAAATGAATTTCCCTAATTTGGGGTAGGCATGTGTATTTCTAGTTGTTCTTCTTGAATCAGCCTCTGCAGTCACACTTGCCTTCCGGTGCCAGGTTGGCCACTGGTGAGGGGAGTGGCCCTGGACAGATGAGTTAATCTCTCTATGCCTTTGTTTCCTCTTCTTCAAAATGGGGACATGAATACCAGCCAGGACTGTCGAGAGGATTGAATAAGAGCATTTATGCACATCTCTTTGGACAACCCAGGAAAATTTTGATGTTAAGTACCTGGTCTCTGAACTTGAGGCCCTAACCCAATGTTCTGAGTCCCATGCAGTTGAGGTCTTTTCCCTCTACAGATAACCTTTCTCTTGTGGAAAACGTAGGGATTGGACTAGATAACTTCGATGGCATCTTTCAGATCTGAGAGAACATGTTGAGTCAACAGAAAGGTAGCCATTTTGAGCCAACTCCAAGAAAGATTAAGTTCTCAGGTCGCCAAAAGAGAAGCACGTTGAGCAGTTTGGTCAGGGTGAAAGGATTCTACCGCATTCTAACCCTAATGGGAGGCCTGGCTCCTAATAACAATGTTGCTTCCCGGGGCGCCTGGTGGCTCAGTTGGTTAAGTGTCTGACTCTTGATTTCAGCTCAGGTCATGATCTCAGGGTTCACTGACAGTGCAGAGCCTGCCTGGGATTCTCTCTCTCCCTCTCTCTCTGTCCTTCCCCTGCTTGTGCTTCCTCTCTCTCTCTCAAAATAAATAAATAAATAAACATCAAAAACTTGCAAAAAAAGTGTTGCTTCTCTGTAAATAAGGTTGATTCGAACTAATTTGGATGTAAACTTTAAAAAATAAACAACAAAATTAAAAAAATAAATAAGGATGATTCTCAGGTAACCACACCTGAGCCACTGTATTGAGAGAAGTGTAGGAGAAATATCCACACAAAGCACATGATGTTTTGTGACTGTCATGCTCTTCTGGTATCTGGTCACCAGAGGTCTTTTAGAAGGAGTCAGTCCAAGGAGGCCTTAGGGGTCATGGAAATTACTTAGACTTAGGTCCAGAAGACCTGAGTTCAAATTCATCGCCATGCCAATGGGTAGCTCTGGGAACTGGGATCAGTGGCTTGTGTTCGCTGAGCCTCAGTTCCCTCGTATGTAAAACAGGGACAACAGGGCTGTGGGAAATTAGACAACACAGAGGAAGTCCTGCGAACGAGCCCCTTTTCCATGACTCACCCCTTCACAGCAGGGATGAATATGTTATGATCAAATCACATTTATGAGCTCACACGGTGGAGCAGGGTCTGCCAGCGTGAACTTTGGTGGAGCTGAGGGCTGGGCTGTGGCCTAACGGAGGTCATGCAGGGAGTCTGGGTGGGGCTGAGATCGAAGTCCAGGTCCATCTGTCTCTGGGACTTACATCCTAATCATAACTCAACACTGCCACCAGGGCACGTTGCAGTGCATGAAATGGCTTCAGAAATATGCACTTGCTATTTGCAATATGCTCAAGTTAAGGGCCATTCCTTCCGGTGCTGTTATTTGGCATTTCCACTGTGAAGTGCTTTCCTAACTTTCCTTCGGCTTAAAGATGGCTGATTTTAGCAGCAATTAGACCAGATGGTGCTCACATTGCCTTTTCTTGCAAAGGAAGGGACTCCCTCTGCATGCACACTCGCCCAGGAAGGCTTTGCTGGGCCTTCCTTCTGGCTCAGGCCAGACAAGGGAGAGAAGCTCTCGTTGTGCCTCAGCTTCAAGGCTCCCAGGAGGTAGTCTCTGCTCTACACCTAACCGCACTCAGCCACCCAGGGTCCTAACAAAGGAGAGGATTTATACGTGCACAGCATGTCACCTAAAACAGAAAGTGCTTCCCCAAATGCTTGGCTTACCTCTAGGAAATCTAGCCTCAGGAGAGACCCAGGAAAATGAGCATCCAATACTTAGAAGCAGCCGTGTCCCTCCTGTGATAGATTGATTGCAAAAATCTCCCAAATTCCTCAGCCCTCTCTGTATCCGTGAGAGACACGTGGCTCCATCACCCCAGATTTTTCCCTAGCGGATAGCCAGCAACCACCACAAAAGTGAGCGAGGCCATCCTTAACCAGCACCCCCACCATGGACTCCCCAGCCCCTGAGCACAGAAGACTGTGAAGGCCAGGAGACCTTGACCCATCAGCAAGAATAATTGCTTACTCTTCGAAGCTACTGAGTTTTATTGTTTGTTATACCGCAACAGCTAACCCCTCCTGCCCCCAAATTGCACCCAGTTCTAACACAGACTGTCCAACTAGGTCTGCTTGGTTCTGAACTTCTTATGCCTTGATTCCAGCCCAGGAGTCCTGACAGGGTGTTGGTAAGAAACAGGCTGGGTTTGAATCCTGACATCCCTACCCCCACCCACCAAGTCTTAGCCTCTCAGATCCTCCTTGGGATGAACGGATCCTTCTTGGGATCCTCCTTGGGATCCTCCTTGGGATGAGCAGCCCTCAGTGCTATTATGAAGACTTGGGAAGAAACAGATGAAGCTTAACATTGAGTACATTTTCTGTTTTTTTAAAAATTTTTTTAAATGTTTATTTATTATTGAGAGACAGGGAGAGACAGAGAGTGAGCAGGGGAGGGGCAGAGAGAGAGGGAGCCATAGAATCTGAAGCAGGTTCCAGTCTCTGAGCTGTCAGCACAGACCCTGACCTGAGTCTCGAACCCATGAACCATGAGATCACTACCTGAGTGGAAGTTGGACGCTTAACCGACTGAGCCACCCAGGCACCCCAACATTGAGTACATTTTCAATAAATGGTAGCTGCTGGGAAGTGTTCAAAGTTGATCTCAGTCACCGGTGTCCAATGATTTGGTCAATCGTGTCTATGTCATAAAACCTCCATGAAATCTGCCACACACACCCCGCCAATGACAAAGTTCACAGAGCTTCTGGCTTGGAGATGCTGAGATGGTGGCACGCCCGGAGAGGACATGGTTGCTCCGGGTGTCCCCCACCTTCACCCCATACCTTGGCTATGCATCTCTTCCCGTTGGGCTGCCCCTCAATTGTACCTTTTACAATAAACCGGTAACAGTAAGCCAAGCATTTTCGTGAGTTCTCTGAGCCATTTGAGTAATCATCAAAACTGAGAAGGGGCTTATGTGAATCCCTGAATTCATAGTCAAACTGGACAGAAGTGCCTGGACAAGCCATTTGCAACTAGTGTCTGAAGTGGGGGCAGTTTTGTGGGACTGAGTCCTTAGCCTGCGGGATCTGTGCTAATTCTGGACAGCTAGTGTCAGAATTGAGTTGAATTGAATTGAATTGAATTGAATTGAATTGAATTGAATTGAATTGTTTTGATACCCAGTTGGTGTCAGAGAATCAGAGAGGGTAAGACAGATATCCAAGGCCGTTTTCCTCCCTCTAGATGTGAACCCTCAAGGCCAGGGCCTGTCACATTCTCTCCTGGGCCTACGCCCAGGACAAGGTTTGGGAGAGGGCAAAGAACCAGACATAGGGCAGGGGCTCTGGTCTATCCCAGGGCAGGGCAGTGGGGAGCATCTCAGGTCTGTGTCCATGGCATTTTTCTCCTCTCCCCACATTTTCAATTTTGGATATCAATCTCTGCCAATATCCCAAGGGACTTACAAGATTCCCAAATCTGTAATTCTGCACATACAGCATAAGAACCCCCTGGCGGGGCTGGGCATTTGGGCCCTGCTGACAGTGTACAAGGCTGAAGAGGTGCAGGAGGCTTCATTCAGGGCATGCTCTACGGTCTGGGCCTGGGGCTGGCCCAGCCTGGGAGAAGGACATGTCTGTCATTTGCAGAAAGGTACTGTCTAGCCTCAGGGCCCTGGCCCTATACTGTGTGATACTCCTGTGTGGAGCATCGATCCCAAGGCAAAGGCTTGAACACAGTACTCTATGATTCAAAGAAAGGGGCAATGACCAGAGGAGGCAGCCGGGGACTGACATCAGGCCCATTTCTCCTGCTTGGAGTGGGCATGTGAATCTGGCCTGACCTCTCTGTTCAGGATGGCCCTCAATGCACTCATACATGCACGCATATGTGTCCCAGCCATGCACTCATACGGTCTCAGAGCCAGCCCTGACAGCAAGGCGACGCCGTCCCCAGTTACCATTTGCTGAGCACGTACCATGCACCAAGCCCTGATATTATGGTTCACACATATTACCCTCCAAAGATGTTTTAATTCCTGTTTTAGGAGGAAAGAAAGGCCCGGAGGTGGTAAATATGTGTTCAAGGCCACCAGCGAGCGGGGGCTAAGCTGCTATCTCAACCCCAGCCTGCTGAGGCATCTAACACCAGGTGGCTCTGTCCCTTTCTAGGGCCAAGGACTAGGCACAGGAGTCTGCCAGATGGCACCTGTGTGATGAAACTGACTGCTTACTCTGTTGGCTCCACCCTCCACCCCTGGGGTCCCCAAACCACAGGTAGGCCCAGAAATCTGCTTTCAAGGCCTCTGATTCCTCGTGGTGACCCCTGTTAGCAAACTGAAAGGATAAAGACTTCCGGAAGTCATCAAATCACGGACTCAGTAATATCAGTTAAAGCATATTCATAACCAACAGGAATTCATCACAGAATGGGCTTAAACCCCTCCTCATTCTCCATGCAGCCCCCTGGAGTTACTTTCTTTGGTACAGGTAAAAGGTGGGGACAACAATCATATGTCTCGCAGGGGAGGGACAGAGCTCGCGTTGCCATCCATCAACCCCGGGGAGTCTGAGTGGAGAGAGGAATGCCACCCTCCAGAGGCAGCTGTGGCCCAATGACCGGACTCAGGGAGGAGCACACCGCACAGCCCTGACCCAGCACATCGGCCCCTGGGGGTGTATCCTTCAAATTCGTCACCTTGTAGAGAAAAGTGCATTCACGGCCTAGTTTATACCAGTGGGAATCTAGAGATGGCCTGTAGTGGGTTCTGCTATGCAACCCAGACGCCCCGAGGACTGATAGGCAGCCCTCAGCCTCTCCCTGTGGTGGAGATTTCCTCACCGCCTACCTAAGGTACCTCCCTTCCTGGGGGCAGCCGCCTCTGATGGCTGCTCAGTGTGGGTATGAAGGCCTGGCCTTCTCGCCCCAAGTGAGCACAGAGCTTGAGGTCCACCCCAGCCTCAGCTGGGTGGGCAGCTGACTGACGCCCTGTTGTACCTATGTCACAATCCAGCCTCCCCCTCAGCTCGGTCCTGCTTGCTGACTCCCCACAGCCTTGGTCCAGTGAACTTCCTCCATGCTGATCCCTACCTCAGAGCCACTGGACATAACTCATGGTATAGTCATAAAGTCCTTAATATACTCATTGGAGTTATTTTACATCCCCCATCTTACTTTTTATTTATTTATTTTTTAATGTTTATTTATTTTTGAGAGAGACAGAGAGAGACACAGAGCATGAGAGGGGGAGGGGCAGAGAGAAAGAGGGAGACCCAGAATCTGAAGCAGGCTCCAGGCACTGAGCTGTCAGCACAGAGCCCGATGCAGGGCTCGAACCCACGAACTGTGAGATCGTGACCTGAGCTGAAGCCGGACGCTTAGCAACTGAGTCACCCAGGCGCCCCCAAATCCCCTTCCTGACAATTCCAAAATCTCTGCCGTGACTGAGTCTGATTCTGATACTTGGCTAGAGCTGCCTGGGGCTGGGTATTTACTTTCTCTAAGTCAGTTAGGCTCTGATAACACCCCATCGGGTTGGGCTCTGATTAACTAGTTTCTTCTGAGGTCAGGCCTTGTTAAGAACAGAGCACTCTCCTGGGGCACCTGGGTGGGCTCAGTGGGTTGAGTGTCTGACTCTTGGTTTCGGGGCAGGTTATGATCTCACAGTTTGTGAGTTCGAGCCCCATATTGGACCCTGCACTGATGGCACGGAGCCTGCTTGGGATTCTCTCTCTCTTTCCCTCTCTCTCGTTTCCTCCCCCACTTGTGTTCTCTCTCAAAATAAACAAATAAACTTTAAAAAAACAAAAAGAACAGAGCACTCTGGTGTATTTCAAAAATGGTTCCTTTTCCTCTCCTCCCGCTGACATTTACTGTGGGAACCTGGTCAAACTCTTGGTGGTAAATCTCAAGATACTGTGGGACTCTCCTAATGATTGGGTTTCCCCTGGAGCTCTTAACTCTCAGTTATCCACACCGAACCTCCAGCAATTCGTCAGTTACACTGCAGGTTTTGCTTTGCTGGCCCTGGTTCCCAGGGCGGCTTCCTATTACATGTGAATCCCTGCTGTAGTAAGTGGTGACTCCCTGTGCTTGCCTGTCTGTCCCCAGTCTTGGAGGTAGTGGTTTTCCCTGTGTCCTCCCTTCTCTTATGGATCCCAGAAGAGTTGCTGATTTTTCAATGTTTAGCTGGTACCTGGTCTTAGGACAGAGTGGTGACTTCCAAGCTCCTTACATATGCAACTGTCTAATACTTAGTTTATCTCTTTAGGCTGTCTTTTTTATTTTTTTTCTTGCTTTTTTAGCATGCTTTGTAATTTTTGGTTGGAAGCCATACCTAATGTATTGAGCAACAGAAACTGAAGTAAATAGATCTTAGTTTGAGGTTTTATGTTAACTTGGCTGGGCACTGTGCTGTGATTAACGTTTATCATATCTTTAGGTGCCAGAGGCTTCCATTTTTCTAGCTTCCTTATTTTCTTTTCTTCTCTACTGTCTTTAGGTTTCCCTAAGAACTCCTTCCTAAATAGATCCTGTGTCTTACAGCTCTTTCAGTTGCGACACGTGGTTATACTTGAGCCCTGCTGATGTGTTGGGAAGGTGTGAGGAGGAGAAGCATTTTATAATCTTGTCTAATCATCAGTCTTTTTGTGGGCCTGAGTCCCTGGGCTATGACCCTCAGAACTATTAAATAGGCCACTCTTCCCCTCACCCCCGGTGAGAGGGAAGTCTAGAGGAAGCTGGAGTTGGCGAACGAACTTCTAGAGGAAGTTGGAGTTGGAAGGACTAGTTGGAGTCCTTCCACTAGGCTGCTGTGGCTCTGGTGAGATGTTTTACTTGGAGGGCAGGACTTTCTTATGGGTAACATTCTGGTCATGTTGCCAAGTGGTTACTTTTCCCTTTCCCCTGTCCAAAACATACAGGAATTTTTCTTGATTCTTCATCTTGAGACTCTGGTGCAGTTCCTGGAGGCAAAACCCATGAAAGTGTTCTCCTCTCCCCCGCCCTGCTAATTCTGGGCTTCCAGGAGTTTCTCACTCTCAAGCGAATCCACACTCAGCCTCCAGAAGTTAAGTCAAATTTAGCATTTAAGTGTTCATACCAGATTATGATTCTAGTGGCTTCTGCATCAGGTAGACTGATCTTGGCTGTTATTTTACGAATTGCCTACGTCTTTAGATTTGAGGTGGTGGTTTGCCCTGTGGCTTGAATTTTCTGATGGGTCTAAGAAAAATCATTGATTATAAGTTCATTTATAGTCTTCCTTGTTGTATGGGTGGGAGTGACAATTTCTACGCTCTTCCCATGTCAAACTTCATAGCTGCTGCAGAATGACTATTCTTTTTCAAACAACTCCTACTGTACCTCCTACCTTCCTGTCTCTGGAAGATCCTGATTCACCTCTCAGAGGCCCTTGGTCCATATGGAAGACTTCGAAGAGCAGCTTCCTCTAGATCCCTCCATTAGATTCTAACAAGTGATGAATGAGCTCCAGGAAGTGGGCATTTTTATCGGTTTTGTTACCAGCTGTATCCCCAGTGCCTAGAACACTGCCTGGCACAATGATTGAGTGCTGAATGGCCAAATGAACTACCAACCCTTCATTAGAGATCCCGTGAGTGAACTTCCCAGACTTGTCACCTTTAATGGCCCCAGCGAGCTTTCATCTCTATGACAGTCTGACTTTCTCTGGGATCCTCAGTTGACTGGTATTGGATTTGCATTCCCTGAATGCTTGAGAAATAAAATGGGGTGCCTGACTCCAAGTATGGGGTCCTTGTCCCCCTACACAGAGTCTCCATCAGGCACAAGCTGGTCATTCTGCTTTCTTTTCAAAAAATTACCATGGGGCGCCTGGGTGGCTCAGTCGGTTAAGCGTCCGACTTCGGCTCAGGTCACGATCTCGTGGTCCGTGAGTTCGAGCCCCGCGTCGGGCTCTGGGCTGATGGCTCAGAGCCTGGAGCCTGCCTCCGATTCTGTGTCTCCCTCTCTCTCTGCCCCTCCCCCGTTCATGCTCTGTCTCTCTCTGTCTCAAAAAAATAAATAAAAAACATTAAAAAAAAATTAAAAAAAAAAAATTACTGCCGTTAGCCAAATACTGCCCATTCACCCTTCTAGGTACGTCGTAGTACTATGTTTCCTGAACTCTTTATGGGTAGTTGGACAATGAGTTGACAATGAGTGTGGCATGCAGGACTTCCAGACCAAGGATTTTATTGCTGGCCTGAGACTTTTCTAGAGCTCAGTCGCTCCCTTCACCCCCTGGCCTGGCCACCTGCACCACGTGAGATCATTGTCTCATCAGCCTGGATCTTTGAGTCACTGTGATGGTCAGGCGACCCATGACTCAGTTACTGAATATCCTATCCTATCGGGACACAGACAGGTGGTCAGTTGAAGCCTTGAAAGAAGATGGCATTTGGGTCAAAGTCTGAAGGAGGTCAGTGTGTGAGTCACGTGGATGTCTGGGGGGAGGGGCACTTCAGAGAGAGGGCAGAGCACATGCAAAAACCTGGCACATCTGAGGAGTAGCAAGGAAGCCAGTATTGCTGGTGCCTAGCAAGTGGGGGACATGGGAGATGAAGTGACGGGTAATGGTGAGTCAGATGGAGTGCTGACACGGGAATCCACTGGGATGAGCTCAGCGAGTGACACTCATCAGATTTAGGCTTTAAGAGCCCCATTCCAGCTGCAGTATTAAGAAGAGAGGGATGGGGGCGCCTGGGTGGCTCAGTGGGTTGAGCGTCCAACTTCGGCTCAGGTCATGATCTCACGGTCTGTAAGTTTGAGCCCCCCGCGTCGGGCTCTGTGCTGACACCTCAGAGCCTGGAGCGTGCTTCGGATTCTGTGTCTCCCTCTCTCTCCGCCCCTTCCCCGCTCAACTCTGTCTCTCTCTGTCTATCAAAAACAAATAAACATTAAAAAACAAATTTTAAGAAGAGACGGATGGGCTTCCATGGTCAGGGAGACCAGTAAGGACGTCTTTGTAAGAATCTAGGTGACAGCTGACTTCATACCCTGCTGCCACATCAGTCTTCCTATAAATAATTCTTCTTCTCCTGTTTTATTGGGATATAACTGGCACCCAGCACTGTATGGGTTTAAGGTGTACAACAAAACAGTTTGATTTACATCTATTGTGAAATGATCACTGCCATTTAGTTAACACCCACCATCTCATATAGCTACAAAATGAGAAAATCATTCCTTATGATGATAACTCTTAGGCTCTACTCTCTTAACTTCTAAATATATCACTACAGTCACCACATTGTACATTCCAGCCCTCTTGTTTACTACATGTTTATCTTATAACTGGAAATTTGTATGTTTTGACCACTTTCTCCCAATTACCCTCCCCCCACTGGCCCCACCTCTAGTAACCACAGATCTGATCTATTTTTCTTTGTTTTTGAAATTGCAAGTATAGTGACATATAATATTGTACATTTCAGGTGTCCTATAATTCTGATCCAAAGAGTCCTACGCTTACAACCTTCAATAGCTCCCTCTTGCCCATGAAAAAGAGTCTGACATAGTATGAACCTATCTCTCCTCCGCTGCTTCCCTCCCTATGATTTCAGTTCCTGTCTCTCTGAGTCTCCTATTCTCCCAGTGCACACTCTTGCCTCCCCATCTGGGTTCTTGTGGTTTCCTCACGTCCCTGCCATCCACAGCAGGGAGGGGAGAGGAGATGTTTCAGAGAAAGACCAAGTGAGCAAAGCCCGAGTTGGGAGGACGCTGGAGAGGGTTGTGATGGAGGATGGCCAGTCTAAGCTGCTCCCTGATCTTGGTCCTGAAGGTTAGCTTGTGGGCCAAGGAGCTGGGATCCTGAAGGGATGACCAGACTCAGAGCAGCCTTCCCTTTCCTTCTGGACTCTCTGGCTCAGCATGGGCAGAGGTTATCATCTTTCTGCCCACTGTGATTTGGACCTGCCATGGGGAGGAACCAGGGGGGTCAGCTAACTGGGGGAATCCAGCAGTCCGTGGGACAGAACTGGGCAGACCAGTGGGCAGCAGTGTGGGAAGCTGGGGAGCAAAGAGGCTGCAGGTGGTGAGAACGGGCAGGGTCATGCCACAGGAAACATTTACAAGTCGCGGAGCCGAGGGCGGTACTTATGGCTGGGTGACAGGTCTCCCCAAGTGGGAGACCAACGTACTGGCTGGCCTCTGGTTTCCTGGTATATGGCAGGTCCTTGACCTGACAAAACTCTGGGCAGAGTGAAGAAATGTACAGCAGCACAACTTTACCCCGAAGGATCTTCCATTTGCCCCCCAGTCTCCCAATTTAATTTCAGTTAAAAGCAAGCTCCCGCTCCCAAATGGGCTCCTCCAGAATCTATGGTGAGAGAGAGAGGAGAGAGAAGGGGGAGAGTCAGAGAGAGAGACAGAGAGACAGAGAGAGACAGAAAGAGAAACAGAAAGGGAGAGAGACAGAAGGGTGGACCCAGAGAGACCAAGGATGAGAAGAAACTGCTTCCTCTGTACTGCCCAACTTTCCTCTTTTTCAGAAGCCTTCTATGGAACAGCATGGCTGGCCCGTTTTTTACAAAGCTGCCGAGCTGTTGGTGGCCACATAATGATTTTAAAATTAAGTCTAAAGGAATGAAGTACTGATATGTGTTCCCATGTGATCCATCTCAAAAACATCACTCTAGACACAAAAGGACACATGTTCTATGATTGCATTTATATGAAATATCCAGAATTGGGAAGTCCTAGAGATAGAGAGCAGATCAATGGTTGCCAGGGCTGGGGGAGGTGGGGAGCCTCTGCTTAGCTGGTATGGGGTTTTCTTTTTGGGTGGTGAAAATGCTTTGGAACTGGAGAGAGGTGAAAGCTGCACAACGTTGTGAATGTGTGAATCACCACTGAATTAACTGTTCGGTTTAAAATGGTTAATTTTGTTGTGTGAATTTCACTGCCATTAAAAATTTAGTTCCATCAGCTTCTTTAAATTCAGGTATCTCGTGCCATATCTCATTTTTTCCCCCCAAAGAATTATCATCTCTACTCTGAAGCTGGGGGGTACGTATCTGCTATGCCGTGAAAATCTGGTGGCCAGAACCTTCCACAAAAGCAAGTGACTTTTCCTTTCTAATCAGATGATGCTATAAACCCAGCTGAGAGGAAAATACCTGGAGATTTTACAGCCCCCTAATGTGTTAGAACCAAACAGAACGAAGGGCTAATTTCAGCTGTTTCCCACCCCTATTGTAGAAAGGGAGACAGACGCAGGATGTTAAACATTATGAGAAGCGTCCCATAGCACGCGTCCAGCCCATAGTCAGATCCAGGCGACCTGGCTTTGTGACCACAGAGCTTGACTCCTCATCCCTACAAATATCCACTCAGACCCCAGCAAGGGCTGCTGTGTACGGTCTGAGGCCTCCCAAGCTTCGGTCTAGTGGTTCCTTGGCCCTGGCTGCTTATGAGTTTCATCTGGGAATTAAAAAATACGCTGATGTCTGGAACCCACTCCAGACCAGTCTCCGAGTATTTAAAAATACCTGTGGATTTTTAAAAGCTCCTTCACGAGTCTAACGTACAGCAAGGTTGAAGACCACTGTCTGCATTTCTGCCTCTAGTATCTGGGATTTCAAGCACCATCTGATGAAGGTGTCCAGGTCCAGGGAACATGGAACACCACTGCACAGCGACCCAACCAGCACCCGCGTGATCCCCCCAAGAAGCATCTGCACGACCACCCACACAGCACCTGCATGTGACCCCCCCCGAGGGTTGTTTCACTTGGCCTAAGTCACCTCCTGCCACTTTAATGGGGGCTACTGAACCATCTCATCGTTTCTGAATTAACTGCTTGGCTGGATGGCTTCCAAGCAGGATGCACAGCTTTCCCTGTGAAGGACCTGCCTCTTGCCCCCTCCGTCTTTGGGCACCGCGGTCCTTACAGATTCTGAATGTCAACAGAGCTTTGAGTCACTGGAGTCAAATCCCTCCAACAATCATGGTCATGTTGAAGGCTCTGTGTTTCAGGCAGACACAGAACAGCTCCCAAGTTCAGGGGTGAGGGCTGTGCCATCAGCCGGTGTCCAACCCTCGACCACAGATGCTCCTAGATACTTGCAGCCCACGAGGCCAAGACAGCTCCTCGAGTGACCCCATCTCTCAGCCTCAAGTGACCCCTATCTCTCAAACATGAAGCCCAGAGCAAAGGTAATCATACTCCACATAGAATAGAATAAAATTCTTACCGAAATATCTGGCTGCAAATGTTCTTTTGCTGGAAGCTGTCGGCAGCATAATGAAGCTGGCAGTCTATGTGCAAATTTCTTGTATATCCTTTTTATAAAGAACCAACCACATCCTCAAGCAGACAAGCTAATTCCTGTTTTCCAGTAACAGGAGATCAGCATCTATAGAAAAGAAATATATTTAGAATGCCCTTTATCTGGTGTTTTCTTGGATTTCAAACAAGAACCCATGCTGTGAGGAATTAGTCCCTTAAATAGGAGTGTACCCAGGGATCTTGGAATGGCCTTGGGCAAGTCACGGGACCTTGTGGGTGTTAGTTCCTCAAGTCTGTAAAATGGGAACAATAATGACAACTACCCCTCAGGGCAAGCAGAGCATCAACAAGATGATGGCAGTAAAATAGCAAAGCCCTTCACACGTCAGATGCTTTGCTCGATCTTTTCCATCAGCTGACCTGGATTCAAAAGGAGCTGTGTTTTTTCACGCAGCCTAGAAAATGCTACAAACAGCAACCTGCAGGTACGCAGTGTGGCTCTCTTCTGGTGCACACCACAGTCCTGCTCGTGGGGAGACTGAGGACGTGGTCCTCGTGCCCAGTCGGAGAGACAAACCCCCAAAGCACCCAGTGGCAGATCCTCAGCTCTGTGCTTTTGTTCAGTTTTTGTTCAGCAGCATCACTGCACGGTTTACGTTTGTGGAAAATCGAGAAGAAAATCCCAATTACAAAACGGCCAAGTGACATTCAGGCAGCCATCGATATCACTGACACAGTGGTCTTGGCCATCTCAGGGAAAGGCAGTTCCAAGGGGCGTTGTGATCCCATTTAAATACATACGGAGTTTTTCCTCCATATTTATGAGGGTTGCTGGAGGGGTTGTGGGAGGGGGGATGGGTTAAATGGGTCAGGGGCACTAAGGAATCTACTCCTGAAATCATCATTGCACTATATGCCAACTAATTTGGATGTCAATTTTGAAAAATAAAACAATAAAATGAAATACATATGGAGTTTACAGGGGCGAGGAGCAACCCCTAGAAGGACAGCTACCAGAATGTTCTTCCTAATCCCCTTCTTGTCTCCTTTGCTCTCCTGCCTCTGCAGGGTTGCGCTTGTATCGTGTTTGTGATCACAGAACCAGTCCCTGTCATGCAGATAAAACAAGCGTGGCCCGCATTCATTGCGGGCAGATCCCTTCCACCCGCAGGATGCCGGAAAGCAGGGAGTCGGGCCATCACGGACACAGGAGGTGGAGGCAGGGCTGTGGGCTGCCAGATAGCACTGTCAGTAGGCTGCATCGGGACAGTGCCATCATGCTCCAGTCGTGGCCATCTGCGGATAGTTCCAGCTGCTGTCATTCTCTAAGGGGAGCATAGGGACCGTACAGAGGAATTGCCAAGTGGTGCCTGTGGGGAGGGACCGGGAGCAGCTGGCAGCCACGAAGCCACACGGCTTGAAGAGAGCAGCAAAGCCCCAAACCCGAGGCTGGGGTGGAGCCC
Source organism: Panthera onca (assembly GCF_046562875.1). Classification (NCBI taxonomy): domain Eukaryota; kingdom Metazoa; phylum Chordata; class Mammalia; order Carnivora; family Felidae; genus Panthera; species Panthera onca. The sequence goes on along the minus strand of NC_138349.1, from coordinate 41,282,690 downwards.
AGCCAAGGAGCTACAGGAGCAGAGTGGCAAGCAGAGAACTCTGGAGCTGGGACCCACCCCGGAGACCCTCAGGGACCCAGAGTGACATTTCTTTGTGTTCTCTTAGCACACAGGACTGGGAGGGTGACGGAGGGGAATGAAGAGTGACAGGAAGAAGCCCTTTGCATGACCTGGTGTAACAGGGGCTTTAGAATTAAAAACTCTGGGTCTGTGTCCAGGTTTTTTCTTTTTCTAGTAGTATGAATTTGGACATGCTACTGAAATAGGGTTACCAGATTTAGCAAATAAAAATACAGAATGCCCAGTTATATTTTTAGTGTAAGTAGGTTCCAAAAATTGCATGGGACATAATATCTACTTTCATAGTATTAAAGGTATTCATTGTTGGTCTGAAATTCAGATTTAATGGAGTGTCCCATATTTTATCTGGCAACCTTATATTTATACCTTCTGAGTATCCATTATTATCTTTGGTCAAAAGAAAATAATCAAGTAAGAAACTTGCAGTTGTTGGAAACAAAAACAACAATTAAAATTGGCTTAAAACATAAGGGCAGATTTATTGGCTCCTTTAGTGGGAAAGACCTTATAACATGGACTTCAGGCCTGGCTGGATCCAGCAGCTTGATAATGTCAACCAAGTCTGGTTCCCTCCCACCCTCAAGTTCCCCTGTTTGTTTCCTGGGGTATCTGTTTCATCCACACCAATTAGGAAACACCAAAGTTTCCTAATTATTAAAAATGCTGGATACCAGCTTTAGGAGCTAATTTTCTCCTTCAGATCTAACAGGAAGAGAGAACATACCTTTTGGTGTCTCTCTTTGAAATGCTGGGAAGCTTCCCTTCCCTGCTTTCCCAAACATCTCTTGCCTCATGGCCTTGACCGGGCAATCAAATTCATCCTCGAATTAGTCCTGATGGCTGGGGAATGAGATGTACATATTGGCTAAACCAACCTGGTCTCATCCCAGGAGCTGGGTGGACTTGGCTTTCACAAGGTACTTGGGCTGGTATAGGAAAGGGACAGATGCTAGAATACATGCCAGGGCACTGTGACCAATGTGGGGAGAGGGGCTCCAAATACAGTGACTACTGCAGATTGCTGTAGGGATAGAATAGATGAGACTGACCTCATGTATGTGTGTTGTGGGGGGGGGGGGGGCGGAGAAAGAGAGAGAGGGTGAGTAAAATGTTAGTTCTTCCCCTTGAACATGCTGATCACCCTTACTTTCTTTCTCAGCCCCTACTTTTCTCCTGGCCAGATGTAGGACCCAATCTCAGCTCTGCTATCACAGAGCAAAGAGGCCCTCCAGTGTGCTAAGCCTCTGTCCTGGCTGTGCCATGTGCCCTGGGCAGGTCTCTCCCCTCACTGGCCCCCATCTACATCAGGGGTGTGTGTGTGTTGGGTGGGGGGCGTGATTATACCAGGAGGGCTCTGGTTAGGGGAGTGACCTTTGCAGACCTCAGCCTGCAGTGAGGATACCAAAGTTCCAGGGCGTGGGCGTTTGCTTTGGGGGAAACATGGGTGGAAGGGCAGATAAGGTGGGCCTTGCCTGCCAGCCTCGGGGAGAGGGGAAGCAATCTCAGGGGCAGAGGGGACAGGAGAACTGCTCTCCAAGTACCCAGCCTAGTCCTTTCCTTCCCCTCACCCATCATTCTTGGCAGCAGTGTTCAAGGGCAGGCCACATCCCAGGTAAGCTCAGTACAGCTGGGGCACTGCCCCCACCCCACCCCCTTGCTGAGCAGCACAGCACAAGGCAGTCCAGGGGAGCTGGGGGATGACTCAGCCAAGAACAGTTTGGTTGGTTCCGGCCACACGGCCAACGGGCTCATTGTGGGAGAAGGTGCTGGGAGCACCGGGTCCTCCTGGACTCAGGCCAGGATGCCCTGCACGGGGCATGCCCGGACCGGCAAACGTTATAAATAACGACAATGGCACTCAGTAGGCGCCGACTGTGGAGCAGATACATGAACCTGACAGTACGCCGAGGTGGACTTGTGAGTCACCCCATCACAATTGAACGTGGTGGAGATGGTACATTCAGACCCACGGCCCTCGGGCCCTCGCTGCTCCCCCATCCTCTAGGGCGGCCGAATGGCCCCGCTGTCCTGCACTGGCCTGGGCACACGTTCACCTTGTGGCCCCTCGCTCATCCCCGGCAGCCTGGGGCTGCGCCTGCATGTGAGCCGTGAGAACGAGCACCCACCACCAGGCGGACATCCGGGCCCAGGCAGGCAGACGTCCAGGAAAGCTGCCTGGGTGCTGCCGGCTGGGGTCTGCTCACCTGGGACCCGAGCCGGACACCTCCGTCTCCGCCGCCCTGGCGCCTGCTTGGGATCCTTCCTCTGGCACCGCCTGGAGGGAGCGCTCGGGCTCCCTGCCCCCGCTGCTCACCCTGTGGCCATGGCCGTGGCCTTGGCCCTGCCCCCGGCCCCCCCATGTGACGAGCGGGCAGGGGAGGCGGGCAGGACCAGGAGGAAGCTGTCCCGGCCCAACATCATCAGTCAGATGCAGGCTCCCTGGCTCCTCGGTGCCTCTGGGGACGCTGCGTTGCTGGCGGTCCTTGGCCTGGTAAGAGCCTGCGGCTGCCCCGCCTGAGGAAGCCTTGCCCCGCCAGGCTCACCTCTGCCAGGAGGGGCTGCGGCAGGCAGGCCCAGGAGTGCACGCCCGCCAGGAGTTCGACTTGGTGCAGCGCGCCCCCTGGCGGGCACCAGCAGGCACAGCCTCACACTCCTGGGGCCTATGGCCTCACTCGCGGGGGGAGGGGGGAGCCTCTCAGTGGCTCCCCCTCACCTTCTCTGGGGTCACATGTAGGTAGGGTGTGGTAGGGTGTGTAGATTTCCTGGGGATTTCTACACGGAGTCTTCCCGAATTCTGCACAGCTGGCCAGTCTTGTGCCTTCAGTATGGGCAGGAAGGTGGGGCTGTGGGGCTGGAGGTCATTAGCAGGGTAGGAGCCCTCAGGTTGTGGGAGAGGGTAAGGGGGGTGGGGTGGGGGTGGGGGAATCTGAGCAACTTTCCAAGAAACCAGCATGGCTTAAATCTCCCTACATCGTGCATTGGGAAACTGAGTTCGGAAAGGTTCAGTGAATTTTCTAAGGGGACAGATTACAAATGGCATTGCTGAGATTTGAAACCAAGGCCAGCTGATTAAACATCTTTTGAAAGCCAAGGCCAAGGGGAGAAATAGGAAGGTAGCCTTTAGTGACCTGGCTTCCCAGTGGGGCTCTGGTGGGCAGTTCCTTTCTCTGAGGCTGGGCCGGCCTCCCCCTTCCCTGGACTCAGTGTGGCCCTTTCCTCTTGGTCTCCCTGACCAAAGCAGGGTGGCTAGCCATCGACTGGTAGCCTCCGAAAGTCTGATCTGACATCTGGGCAGAGCTGGGGCTGGGGTGAGAGTCTCTGTCAGTCCAGTCTCAGGGAAGTGGTGATGGCAGAGGCAGGCCCATCCTCTACCCTAAAAACACTGCCCTTGGAGGCCCCTGGGAGTGGGGGCAGGGTGGGCAGTGGTGGAGAGTGGTTGCTGGCAGAGGCGAGGAGGCAC